>NC_080789.1:15476363-20276363 GCF_028018385.1 Neofelis nebulosa
TAAGTCTAGGACTTGGAATACAAACAGAAATTTCTCCTTGAGCTGGCTTCTCACCAACTTCCATTTCTTCCTGCAGAACTTTAATGGTTTACAAGATTACTTTAGAGAGCACAAAATGAAGAAATGAATTCGAGAACATGAGACCCAATGTTTGACCTGGCTTTGACATTTTCTAGGTATGCGGCCTTTAGAGAAAACTTTCACCTCAATGGACTTCAGATTCCGCATCTACAAATGGTGGGAGGAGATATATAGAGACTATGGGGAGCCTATCCAGTAGTTTTTTCACTTTTTCTTGGATAACAGAAAGCCAACTGTTTGTAGGTGTCAACCTGCTTGTCTTCATAGGATTAATTGTGATTGATTTAAACCAACAATGGGTGATATGCTTTTCAACCTTAATTAGTCTAAAGGTAAGCTTGTGATCAGGTTTTGGCTGATTAGATTAGGGGGAAATCTGCTGGAGGACTTTGGGAAAAGTTTTTCTTTGATAAAAGAGGAAGCTACACAAAAAGGAGATTTTTTGGCCCTACCCATTTCCTTCTTCTTGGGATGCTGAAGTGTGAGACTGTGATACTTGGAGTTGCTACAGTTTACCTAGCATCTTGAGAGGAGAGCTTGCAAATACACTAAAGTTCTAGCACAGAAAGATTAGAAGAGCCAGCATCCTTGGTGACATTGTTGAGCCTTTGAAATAACCCTGAGACAACCTATTTCTAGTCTTAGTGTTACATGAAAAATGTGCACCATTATTGCTTGAACCACTTTATTTGCATATCCTCTTACTTGCAGCCAAGAACATTCCTAACCAACAAAGTAGATAACTTTTATTTTTTTTTTTTATTTTTTTTTTTTAATGTTTATTTATTTTTGGGACAGAGAGAGACAGAGCATGAACGGGGGAGGGGCAGAGAGAGAGGGAGACACAGAATCGGAAACAGGCTCCAGGCTCCGAGCCATCAGCCCAGAGCCTGACGCGGGGCTCGAACTCACGGACCGTGAGATCGTGACCTGGCTGAAGTCGGACGCTTAACCGACTGCGCCACCCAGGCGCCCCAGTAGATAACTTTTAGAAGTCTTCCCAGATCCAAAATCGTCAGAGTATCAAATAACATTTTAAAAGGAAAAAAAAAAAAGTAACTGTTCTAGAGTATATGAAGTGATAGGAAAAGTTTTAAAAGGAGAAGAAACAATTGAAGGTGGGCTAAACTTAGATATATCAATCAGGTGACAAGCATGGCATAAAAAGTGGGAATGCAAGTTGGAATACCCATAGAAACAAAAAAATAAGGTCAGGTCCCTGTGGAGTAAGGAAAAGAGCAGGTGTAAGTCTGTAGGAACAGAATGAGACAGTAGGTATAACCTGAACAGTTATCAAGGTTTTATCAAGAAACAAATGCACGGTTTTATCAAGAAACAAATGACCATGAAGTCTTTTGGAACTATATTCATTCAAAGTAATTGCTGTCTTTTGATAAGTAAAAGAATACTAAAAATAAGTGACTTCAAATGATCTCTTCCCATCTAAATTTTATGTGTTTATGGTTGCTTTTCATAACTGCCATTTTTCCAGAAAAGATTGCCTATAGTCAGAAGATTAGAACAAGTTGAAAGTCAAACCAGAATAAAGAATAAAGGAGCTGCCGACTGTCTGAAAGTCCTATACAAAACAAAGTTATTCACTGCCTGTTTCTGATTCTATGGTGGCATTAACCTTTTTGGTAGAATATCTATGAGCAAGATATCGGATATTTACAAGATACTCTATAAATAGTGATAGAATCTGATTTTGTATAACATATTTTAAGTGACAATTCTCTATTTAGAGAAATAACCAGAACTAATTGATGGGCTTCAGTGGGACATAAGCCAACAAGAACACTTCTGGGGTCTTCTAGAAGAGACATAAAGACCTCAAGTCCACTTTGAACAATAGATCACATTTACAACCCTGTATTTGGGTGATGTACAGAGGGTTAATAAAAATGGCCAGTGTATATTGAGTGTTCACTTTGCCACATATTGTATGTTCATTTTCTCATTTAATCCTCATAACAACTCTCTAAACTAGAAACCTTTAGGGGCGCTGGTGACTCAGTTGGTTGAGCATCAACTTCAGCTCAGGTCATGATCTTGCGGTTGGTGAGTTTGAGCGCCCTATCGGGTTTGCTGCTGTCAGCACAGAGCCTGCTTTGGATTTTCTGTCCCTGCTTTTTCTGCCCCTCCCCCACTTGCGCACGCGCGCTCTCTCTCTCTCTCTTTCTCTCAAAAATGAATAAAACACTAAGAAATTATTTAAACTAGAAACCTTAATTGTCTCCCTTTTACAAATGAAGAAACTGAGAATTAGGTGAAGTAACCCCACCAAGGTCACTCAGCCTAGAAAGAACCAGAACCAGGACTCAAGCTCCGTTCTATCTGACTCAGAAATCCTGTTGTTTACTTCTGTACTCCACTCCCTTTCAGCAGGGCAGGGGGAGAAAAGAGAAAAATGAAGAGGAAGAGTGGGTTCTGTAACAGTCAAGGCTGTATGAAAGGTACATCTCAGAGAGGCAAGATCAGAGAAATGTAGGCTACCAGCAGGAACTGGAAAATGTACAAACTTTCTTGGAGATGTGAGAGGATTGAGGGAGGGAGACCACTTAGCTTGGAGCTGGGATAGAAACAGATAAAGCCAAAAACACAAATACAGAGTTTTTAAAAAAATGTTTAACGTTTATTCATTTTTTGACAGAGAGAGAGACAGAGTGTAAGTGGGGGAGGGGCAGAGAGAGAAGGAGACACAGAACCCAAAGCAGGCTCCAGGCTCTGAGCTGTCAGCACAGAGCCGGATGGGGGCTCGAACTCACGAGATCATGATCTGAGCCAAAGTCGGACGCTTAACGGACTGAGCCGCCCAGGCGCCCCACAAATACAGACTTCTAGAATAACCAGAGAAAGAATTGGACAAAGTACAGTTGAATTCAGGTTTCTAATATATCTGGATTTTTCTGGTATCACAGGAAATCTCAAAACAAGTTTAGATTCTTCCTAATTCAGCTTTTCAGATATCTGGTGGAACTCTCATTCTGCAAAAGCAAAACATTTGCTGAATCCTCCACTTGCCTTGTTAGCAATTTCTTCTTTTAGAAGAACCAGGAGCAATGATGAGGAACATGTGACCGGGTGGAGAGTGTGCTGATGAGCTCAGATTGTCACAGGGCATGTACGAGAAGAGGGGATGAGGGACACATAATCAAGACCGAATGCACAAAGATGAGCAAAGCCCTGTAGGAATAATGTCCGGGAGGTTAAAGCCTGAATCTCTAAAGCTTATTTAAAAATGCTAATGGGAATGCAAGCTGGTGCAGCCACTCTGGAAAACAGTATGGAGGTTCCTCAAAAAACTAAAAATAGAACTACCCTACGACCCAGCAATTGTACTACTAGGCATTTATCCACGGGATACAGGGGTGCTGTTTCGAAGGGACACATGCACCCCAATGTTTATAGCAGCACTATCGACAATAGCCAAAGTATGGAAAGAGCCCAAATGTCCATCGATGGATGAATGGATAAAGAACATGTGGTATATACATACAATGGAGTACTACTTGGCAATCAAAAAGAATGAAATCTTGCCATTTGCAACTACATAGATGGAACTGGAGGGTATTATGCGAAGTGAAATTAGTCAGTCAGAGAAAGACAAAAATCATATGACTTCACTCATATGAGGACTTTAAGAGACAAAACAGATGAACATAAGGGAAGGGAAACAAAAATAATATAAAAACAGGGAGGGGAACAAAACAGAAGAGACTCAAATATGGAGAACAAACTGAGGGTTACAGGAGGGGTTGTGGGAGGGGGGATGGGCTAAATGGGTAAGGGGCACTAAGGAATCTACTCCTGAAATCATTGCTGCACTATATGCTAACTAATTTTGATGTGAATTTTAAAAAATAAAAAATAAAATAAAGTAATTTCAGCAAATAAAAAAATAAAAATGCTAAGAATGATTAAAAAAAAAAGGATTCTTATAGTTTATACGGAGACTAGGCCTGCTGCTTGGGGCTGAAAATGCAATGTTAACAGACTTAAAAATAAAAAGCAACACATGGGAACAACCAGTAAAATCAAATTAGAATATGTTTAGAAAGAAACTAAGAATGAAAATGTGAGTGGGATCTATGGGAACCACAAGAGATAGTGCAGAAGTTCTGGAGTAGCAACAGAAGAGCTGTTTCCCACCCCTAGGACAGAAGGAATCTGAGGAGAGAGAGATTACCAGGACCTGGAGGGAGAGAGGGTCACATAGAGCTGGAAGCCTTAAGAAGATCAGTAACCTTCAGCCGAGGGACATGCAAAACCCCAGGCTGCCTTGCAGGAAGGAAACATACATCTCTGTCCTTCCCTTCTCTCTTCCTTTCATCTCCTGCAAGGGCTGTCACTGGCTAAATCCAGCTGGGACACAGAGGGCAAAGGAGACATTAATGTAGAACAGTCCAAGAAGCTCCTAGGGCAGAGAGAAGAGCAGAAAAGGGTGAAAGAAATCCAGGGGATCCACAGAAGATAGCTGGCTCACCGCCTCAATGACTTGGTGCTTCTACAACTACCATAAAATGTGGGCATCAAATAGGGACTAGCAAAACATCTTGAAAAGCACAAAGTATGCCCAACATTTCCCTGGCTTTAGCTATTTCTCTTTTTCTGGCCTATTACTTATATCTGAACCAACACTGACAATGCTACCCTCCTGCATTTCTGCAAATATTCCTGTACAAAATGCCTCTTTCTAGCTTGCTGAAACGGAACAATGTTTTTAAGTCTCTCTATCTAGGTTTTGGTGGGATGAAAAGAACCACATGGCTAGTTACTTTGAAACCTAGAGTAGAGACAGCTGACACCAAAGAGCCATGTTCCCTTCCATTATGTAGCCTTGGTGTAGCCTTCCATTATGTAGCCTTCCATTATGTAGCTTGGGAAGCAGCCACTCAGCCAGGGACTACATTACCCAGCCTTGCTTTCTTCTAGAGGAGGGTCAGGTGACTAGTTCTAACCAATGGAATAAAAACAAAGGTGATTTTTGTGTCGGGAAGCCAAGGCCATTACTGATATGATGTTAGACCATGCTCACTTTCTCTTTTATAGTGAATATTGGAGGTCATGTTTATGAAGACTGTGGTGTCACAAGATGGAGAGACCCTAGTTCCTAAGTCACCACTTAGATGAAAACCACTCAGGAGAGTCACCTGACCGGTAATATCCACATTTTGAAAGTGACAAGTAAACTTTTATTGTGTTAAGAGCGGTTAGTTCTTTGTTATGGCGGATTAGCCTATCCTCACAAATGTAAGACCCTCTACTCTGTAGTTACTTCCCGCAATCTCACTTTTAAATTCCCCACCCTTGGCTTCAAATTATAGTGGTTGGTATAAAAGACTGGAGTAAAAAATTGTCCACCAAGATTTTGCTGTTTGACCATTCTGTGACAGAAACATTTGCACTAAATTTGTTGTTGTTGTTGTTGTTGTCCAAGGACATCCAAATTATTTTCTTTTTGTAAAATTGCATTTCGATGCAGTCCCGGAATCATATAAAGACTATTGTATGAGGAGTATCTGAGTCCAAGTTCTACCACTTCCCTATGCTGCCTGACCTTGGGCAGGTCCCATCAAGCCCTCGTCTCAGTCAAGCAAGGATATTAATAATGCCTCTCTGTCAGGTTGTTGTGAGGCTCAAGTAAGATAAGGGATATGGAAACACTTTGTTCACAATAAAGCTTCAGACAAAATCAGTTCCCATCTCCAGGAACAGGGAGTCAACATGCATTTGCCTTTTAAATTTGTTCTCTGGTCATGATGCTGTCAAGTTAGCAGCCCCCCGCCCCTTCTCTCAGATGGTGAGGTTCACTTCCTTCACTCTTTCTCACCTCTATTAACAGGAAAGTAGTTCTTTTTATTGTTTGGACTTTTTGCAATTTGAGTTTTGCCCAAGGAAGAATGATTTTAAAACCTGGCTCCAAAAACAAATTAATAGAAATAACTTCTGTACATTTTAGGGCCACAGGTTTACAATATAGTTCATTCTTTGCCCTGGGCTGTGGTTTCACAGTGAAGTTGTTGGACTTCTCATATGCATCCCTGACCAAAAAATGTGTGTGTGTGTGTGTGTGTGTGTGTGTGTCCAAATGCCCAATTTATTATTCCAAATAACATGTGCCTTTTGTTGTTTTAAGTTTCCTCTGCATTTCTAAGTAGGATTTTTTAAATCACTGGTTTTCTTTTTTAAACTCAAGACATAAATAGTGGATCGGCTTGAATCCTCTTGTTTTATAAATGAGGAAACAGAAGCCCAGAAGCCCAGAGATATTTCATGACCCAATTTAAGTATGACCTCCTCCAATAAGCTTTTCCAGTTTTCTCTTCCCTCTCTCAAGCTGAGTGGGGTACCCTTCTTTTGTCATAGAACATGTTAGTGATAGACAGAACCAGGTTCTGAATTCTTCATAGGAAGACACCAAGTCTTCTCTGCACCCCAAGAACTTCTGACCTTCATACAAATTTCCAGCTATCTTTTGCTTCTGTGTCCTTGGTCACAACGGTGTCACGTGATCTAGCTGCAAGGGAGGCTGAAAAGAGAATTTTTAGCTAAGCACAATACATCCTCCACAAAAATTGGGTTCTGTAAGCACTGAAGAAGGGGAGATGGATATTGAGGGAGCACTCACAATGTGCTGCAGTCTGTGACATGGTCAGAGCTTGATAAATATTTGTAGACTGAATGTCAGCACTGGGCATTCAAGGTTCAATGAGCTGATTGTCTAAGTTCATCCTGGTAGTAGAACCGGGGCTAGGACTAAAGTCCGCTGAGTTTCAGCCCAAAGCTCTTCCCACTACCTACTATCACCTCCAGTATCATAAATCACCTCCTACTATCATAAATCCAGTTATAGGAGTATTTGGTTCTGCATTCTTTTCAAGAATCATTGTTCTCTCCCTGCAGTATCTGAGTTCTTCTAAAAGATACGTAACCAATCTTATTATCCAGGGTTTTCTCTCCAATTCCCCTGGAGTATTTATCCAAATGCCTAAGTAATAGGAATGTGACATTGATGGGAATCTAATAAATGTGAGATCTTGGTGGGTTTGTGGGGTTTTCCCAGTTTTTGACTTCACTTACTTCCAGACTCAAATGTTATATGACAGGTAGTTCTATCTCACCCAACATTACAGAGTTATTAATAACTTGCCCTGCTGAATAAATCAGAGACCCTGAAAAAATGTGGAGTAAGCATTTGTTATGCACATATGGGATTTACCAAGTTTCTGCATTTGAAGGTCTAATATTAGGATTCACATGTTGTGCAAGGCTTTGCAGAGAAAAAGACATTTCACGTCTTCTCGACTTTGAAAATAGGGTATACTTTGCATGCAAACAAGTCTATGTGAATACAGTGATTTTGAATAAATCACCAAGAAACAAAGTTTCAATAAACTGTAAGAAACACATTTGCAAGATCATTTTTAAAGCAGAAAATAAAATTAGGTGCAAGAATTTACATGGCCTAATGGATCAGGAGTTAGGCTGCACTTTTGGCTTTTGGTTGGGCTGTGCTCATAATTAGCAGTGTGACCTTATGGAACCCCTTTAACATTTATGGGCCTTGGTTCTGTCATCTGTACGAGGAGAGGGTTGTACCAGGTGAACTTCAAGGCCTGTGCACGTCTAAATTCTGTGATTTCATTTCTTATGCGCTGAGATCAAGAAAGCCAATTTATGGAGTTAAATGATGGCTGATTCCTGAAAAGGGCATACTAACCTTTTGCCAGCATTACCCTTGGATTTAAGGCTGATAACATTTTTGGAATTTATTTATCATAGAATCGTTACTAGTTTGGCATGTTATCATTTGTTGGCATTTTACAGGCTTGTAATCATCAGAAACAACCTGTTTTGAATTCTACTCTTTTCACTTAACATTTTATCACAAATATTCGGCAATACCTCCACAGAGTCTTCATAATCATGGTTTTAGTGGTGCCATGTTATTCCATTTGGCTGATACGCCACACATTTGGGGTCATCCCTGCACCTCCTCTCATTCTCCACATCCAGTTTATCAGCTCTACCTTCAGATTATATCCAGAATCAAAACACTTTGCACAATCTCCACTATAACCACCCTGTCCAAGCCACCATTACCTGCTGTCTGCACTATCTTCATGGTCTTCTATCTGGCATCTCTGCTTCCACACTTGCCCAACACGGTGTGTATTTCACACGCTGCATTAGAGAGGTCCTTTCAAACCGTTGTCCTATCTTCTCCTTCAGACTTCTCATCTGACCCAGAGCAAATCCAAATCTTTCTGTGGCCTTAAGATCCTACACGACCCAGTTCCCTCCTACCCTGACCTCATCTTCATCCATTGTTCCCCTGGCTTACTCAACTCCAGCTATCCAGGCCTCCCTGATGCTCTTGCCAGACATGGTCCTGTCCCAAAGCCTCTGCCAGCACTGCAACCTCTACCCACAATGCCATTCCCCCCATGTTGTCCTGGATCCCTCTCTCATTATTTTCAAGTCTCTGTTCAAAAGTCACTTCATCAGAGAGGTCTGGCCTGCCCATCCTGCTAAAATAGCAACCTCTCTCCAGCACTCTCTGGGTTTCTTTATTTTTGTGTATGGCACTTATCATCACCTGATGTGTTATTTACTTATTTATAGCCTTTCATCACCACCACCCATCCCTGGAAATGGAAGGCCCATGAGGTCAGGGACTTTGTTCACTGCTGTATCCCCATGACCAGAACAGTAGCTGGTCAATCAGTATTTTGTTTAGTGAATGAATTAAACTAGTTGATCAATGTAGGACTTCAGGTTATAGGTCTGGTGGTGAAATAGTCAGGAGAGAATGTCAGGAAGCAAGACATGACAAGCAAAAGAGATCGTATCATGAAAGATCCCTGTGGGTCACACCAAAGTTTTAAATTTCATCTTTAGCTAATTGGGAGACATAGAAAGACTTTAATCAAGGGAAACAATAAAACAATACTTGTATTTAAAGAGTAAACTCTGTCAGTAGTGGTGAGAATGCATTTGAGAAGAAGGAAAGAAGGCAAGGAGGGAGCTATTGCAAAATCCAAGAGAGAGACCATGCAAATCAGAGCCAACTTAACAGAAGGGGAAATAGGAGGAGACAGATTCAAGAGATATAAAGGAAATTAGAACAGCAGGATTTTGAGATTGGTTGTGGGGAGGGAAGACAAGGAAAAGGATGATTTCCAAGTTTCCAGTTGGGCATCTAGAGTGGGTAGGGCCACTCTCCACAGAAGAGGGAGGAAGGAACAGATCTAAGGGAAAAGATGATAAGTTCAGTTGTGAACTCAAGTTGAAGTTACCTTCCAAGCTGAAGTTGAAGTTGAGTCTTCCAAGTGGAGATGCCCAGTAAGCCTCTGAACATACAACACAGGATCTCAAGAGAGAGTCTGAGCTGGAAATACAGATTTGGCAGTATTGGCAAATAGTCATTGAAGTGGCTGACATTCCTCAGAAAGTATGTTGGAGGAAGAGGAGAAGGGGGGTTGGGGATAGAATCCTGGGGTCAAGAAGACAATGAAGAAAGAGTGGAAAGAGCACTGAGCAGCAATGGTTTTAAGACCACAGAGTGGTCTCTGGAGTCAAAGCTATAGCAAGTTCAAAAACAGTAGTACTGAAGTGGATCCCTTAAACCCAGCCATTGGGAAAGTCAAAAGGGACGTTGATAGGAGCAATTTCAGGCTTAAAAACCAAATTCCAGTGAAACTACGGAGAAGGGAGAAGAAGCTAAAGGCATGGTTAAGAATTTGGAGAGAAAATTACAGTGTTCCTTTTTTTCTTCCATCTCCTATAATTCAGACTTTTGATCTGACTGCAAGAAAACTAATCAGTTGGGGGAAAACCACTTATTTTTTGGTGATGACCTAACTCTGCCAAGTACCTTAGCATATGTCCACCTACTCAGCCCTGAAAAACAAAACAAAACAAAACAAAACAAAACAAAACAAAACAAAACAAAATAAAGAAGGTAGCTGGTTTAAAAGAAATATTATCTGTGGTACCTACCCATCATCCTTTCTCACCTCTTTGCCATGAACAGAACTCTAATTTTGTTCAGGGTAGAAATGTGTTCAGCTAAAAGTCTACTTCTCCTAGTCTCCTTTGCAACTAGGGAGATGTATGTGCAAATCTTTGAGTGGGGCTTTCAGGAAAGTGCCTTAAAGAATATTAACTCAACAAGATGGGTCTTTTCTTTTGATCCTGGCCTTTCCTTGTCCTCTTTTCTGGAAAGGAGATGTGATGACTTGATCTCCAGTAGCTGTATTGGGCCCATGGAGCTACTTTGAGGATGGAAGTTACAGGCTAAAGACAGTACATTCAGACCCCTAAAGCAATCACAGACATACTATCCCTTCCTTAAAATGTCTGCCTACAAGTTTCTTGTATTTGAGAGAATTTTGGTTGTAGTTGGGTCTCTGCTTGTTATTAGCAGCTGAACACAATTCCTAATTGATATGTCACCTTGTACACCTGACTTTGAATTACTATTCTGTTCGGGTCTGGCCTTCTCCAAGAGCCACCAACAAAGTACTGCAATGTTAAGAGCACTGAAATAGCTAGCTGCTTGAGAAGTAGACTTACCTGGTTGCTGATGCCTGAAATCCCTGGGATAGTGCCCAGAGCCTTGTTTTCCCACTCAAGATAAGGCTGATGTTACAAATATCCATGAGAGAGATGTCTCATGGATTGAAATGTATCCTCTGAGCTTGAACTGGGTTTTGACTGGGGTTGGGGTAGGAACGTGATGTGGATGGACACCTGGGGAAGGGATGATATCAAAGGGAGAGGAGCTCCTGGCAGGGCCAGGCAAGTGGGCACTAGAGCCCAGATGACATATTTTACCAGCTTCATGAGTAGACCTCAGGGTGGGCCCAGGAGAGGAACCAGGAGTAAAATACCTAATGTTTACAGAGCACTTCTTCTATACCATGCACTTTACTTACATTATTTCATTTAATCCCTACAACTTCCCTGTGAAATTAGGTGGTATTGTTATTAAACCCATTTTACACATTAGAGAAACAAGGCACAGAGAGGTTAAATAAACAGGAGACCAGACATCTGCACCAAGGTCTAGGTCATGCCAGAGGCTTAGCTCTAACTAACGATAATTGAAGTAATAACGACAGTAGCCAGCCTATGTCAAGCACTGATCGTGTGCCAAGCATTTTATGTGTATTAACATTAACAACTCCATGAAGTAGTTACAACTCATGTTCCCATTTTGTAGATGGGGAAACTGAGGTGAGGAGAGGTTAGGGAATTTGTCCATGGTCTATGTGGCTAGAAAGTAAAAGAACTTGAAATTTGAACTCAAATTTGTCTCATTCCAGAACTGATATATATTGAGGGGAGAAATTTAATTTTTCTAACCTTTTTCAAGGCCCATCACTTTTAACCCACAAAAAAGCCAGAACATAGACAACATCATGCAGTGCATCTTAGTTATTCAATGCTCAATTCACTGCTAGAAGCGAACACTGTATAAATCCACTCATTTCAGGCATTAATGACACCCAAGAGAGTGACACCTGTTATTCTCCTTATTTTACAAAATTCGGAAGCACAGAGATATGAGACTTACCCAAATACAATTAAGGAATCTAAGCACATTCTGACGGGGTGCCATAGGACCCCAGCCCTGGCAGTTTAGCAGTAAGGTGAAGAATGGAGTGTAATTCTGAGCTTGTGAAGTTCCCATCGGCCGCAGACTTAAGGAGGAAATTTTAAAGATGAAACTTTATTTCCCCTCCTCCTCTCCCCTTTTTGAAATAAAGGCTTATTTTTCACTCTTGAAGAATTCACCCAGTGCAGCAGGCAGTCTGGGAGCAACGTTCATGTGTTAGGGACTCAGGGGCTGGGGCTAGAGGTGCCTGGGATGGAAAGCAGCCCATGGATCATACTGACATCTGAACAAGAACCTTGAAAGAAGGAGGAGACTGAGCTGGGCTGACTGGCTATCAGCTGCCGCTTTCTGAGGCCTCGGGCATGTTCTATTTCAGCTGACAGGAAAAGTCACCCAGGTGAACAGAGGACACAAAAGAAATCCCAAGCCGAGGCTGGAATTCACTTTCAGGTGCATTGAGACAGGCTCCCCAAGCATCTTCTTGGCCTCTACTCTGTCATGACCCTGATGTGGATGGGTTGAGACTCCATCAATTCGAGATGGAGGGTTCTAAAAGGGAGGCAGGTGTCTGAAACATTCCATTGGGTGCTGCTGTGAGGGATAGTGGCTGCAGAAGGTCAGCACCTCTGAGTTCCACCATGTTAAATAGCCCGAAGAGTGGACTGTTAAAGCACATATTGGTCAATGAGAATTTTTGCATGAATTCAAGCTTGATGATATTTTTTTAAATTAAAATCATGACAATGAGAGATTATTTCCCACTTTCTAAACACCTGAATTTTTTAAGTAGTAGTCAATGCTGAGATAGGATAGGGACATGGGATGATTTTCTCATACTCACTGGGTGGGCATGAAGATTGCAAACAGCTTAACAAGAGCCTTTAAAAAGTTCATATTCTTTGACCCACTAATTTCACTCAAGAATTTATCCTAAGGAAATAATTAGAAATGCAAACAATGATTGGCATACAGAGGTATTGTTATAAATACCTTTTTTTAAATCTGTGCAGAGCAACCACTACACAAACTCACCTTTGTGGAAATTCCCCTTTTCCCATGATAGAAATGTCATCTTTCCACCCACACCACCCCCTGGCCACTGCTGATTGGAGGAAGCAGGACTGGGCACCTGACCCAGCCTCGGCCAGTGAGAGCGCCCACCACCTTGACCAATCATCACTTATTGGTCCAAGGATGGCCAGTTGCTTTTAGGTTTGGTTTCCCTTGCACCTGAAATAGTTTAGTTGTTTACTGTTATAAGAGCAAAAGTTGGAGACATAAAATGTGTTCTAATGCAGGACTAGTTAGATAAACTATGGTACACCCATAAATGGAATACACATTCCATAATAAATGGAAAGTATTATGGTTGTTACCATCAGCATCAAACATGCTGTGTCATAGCTTCCATGGTGGACAGCTTGACCCAACATATCCTCCTCCATCCCACATCCCACCTCTCTCCTCCTTTTTATGTAAAACTACTGGAAGGGTTTATCTAAACTCACTGTCAGCAGTCTCTCTTCCCATTCTTTCTGGAATCATCTCTAATCAAGCTTGGCTCCACCAAAATTGCCTTTGTCAAAGTCACTAATTACTTTCACGTTGGCAAGTCCATTGGCCAAATTCTCACCCCACATCTTTCTAGACCTTACAAGCAGCATTTGACATAGTTGATGGCTTCTATATTCTTGAAATTCTTCCTGCACTTAGTTTCTGAAACTCAGCTTTCTTGTTCTCTTACCTCTTACCTCCCCGTTCACTCTGTCTCTCTCTCTTTTTTAAAGTTTATTTATTTATTTGGGGGGGGGGGGAAGAGGGGCAGAGAGAGAGAGAGAGAGAGAGAGAGAGAGAAGGAGAGGGGGAGAATCCCAAGCAGGCTCCACACTGAGTGGTGCCTGATGTGGGGCTCACACAAATTGTGAGATCATGACCTGAGCCAAAGTCAGATGCTTAACCGACTGAGCCACTCAGGTGCCCATTCTCCTCACTTCTGGACATTGTAGTGCCCAGAACTCAGCCCTCAGGTCTCTACTATTTTCTTTTTTTTTTTTTCTTTTTTTAAAAATTTTTTTTTTAACATTTATTTATTTTTGAGATAGAGAGAGACAGAGCATGAACGGGGGAGGGTCAGAGAGAGAGGGAGACACAGAATCTGAAACGGGCTCCAGGCTCTGAGCGGTCAGCACAGAGCCCGACGCGGGGCTCGAACTCACGGACCGCGAGATCGTGACCCGAGCCGAAGTCGGCCGCTTAACCGACTGAGCCACCCAGGCGCCCCTCTACTATTTTCTTTTCATACTCCTTTAGTGACCTCATCCTGCCCATGACTTTAAATTCCGTGTATGTACTTTCTGTGTGCTGTGATGATTTGCAAGTTCTAGCTCCAGCTTGAGTTTCTGCCCTGAACTCCAGACTCCTATGTCAAACTGCTTACTCTACTTCTGAACTTTGATATCTAGTAGGCATCTCAAACTTGTCCAAAATTGATTCTGTAATTTCCTCTACACCCCAAGATTCATCTCTGGAACTCGTTCTTCCAATCTAAGTAAACAGTCACTGCCATTTGCCTTGTTGTCCAGGTCCATTTATCAGTAGGAGCTATTTCTGGACAGTAGAGTCACCGATGATTTTGTTTCTTTGTTTTTCTTGGCACTGTTGAATGAGCAGCATTGATCAGAGAAAAAAATCAGTCATATTGGAGAAGAGTATGGATTTAGGAATAAAAAGTAGATAAGGACTCTGTGAATTAAAAAAAAAATTTTTTTAATGTTTATTTATTTTTGACAGAGAAAGAGTGAGACAGAGCATGAGCGGGGGAGGGGCAGAGAGAGAGGGAGACACAGAATCGGAAGCTGGGTCCAGGCTCTGAGCTGTCAGCACAGAGCCCGTCACAGGGCTCGAACCCACAGACCATGAGATCATGCCCTGAGCCGAAGTCGGATGCCCAACCGACTGAGCCACCCAGGCGCCCCTGTGAATTTAAGGTAATGTGTACAATGTGCAAATAAAAACAAGTGGAAAAACAGGTAAAATAAGGAGGTGGAAACAGAAAACTGCAGAATGTTTGCATCCTTATGACCAAGAAAACAAGGTAGCCAAGAGCCGCTGGAGTTTGACCAAATGGAGCAGCCTGTCCATGTGAGGCTGACAATTGTAGGACTCAGCTTTACCCCATGTGCTCACCAGACCTTAGCATTTGGTCTGGGTTCTAGACTAGGTTAGACTCAGTTCAAAGTTCCTTCTCCTTAGGATTACTCCTTGGACTTCAAGCTGTATTACAAAGCTGTAATCATCAATACAGTATGGGACTGGATTACTCCTAAAGTAGCACAAAGCATATGAATAGTACAAGGATGCAGGATAATGGACTTGGCTCCCATCCTCTCTTATCTCAGAGAGTCACATCTAAACTTATCCCACACTGGGGCGCCTGGGTGGCGCAGTCGGTTAAGCGTCCGACTTCAGCCAGGTCACGATCTCGCGGTCCGTGAGTTCGAGCCCCGCGTCAGGCTCTGGGGTGATGGCTCAGAGCCTGGAGCCTGTTTCCGATTCTGTGTCTCCCTCTCTCTCTGCCCCTTCCCCGTTCATGCTCTGTCTCTCTCTGTCCCAAAAATAAATAAAAAACGTTGAAAAAATATTTAAAAAATAAAAAAAATAAAAAAAATAAACTTATCCCACACTGATGAAGTATCTTCCAGATAAGAGGATCATAGAGTCACAGGCTCAATGTTTCCTACACCCTCAGCCAGGGAAGGCTAGCGACAACTAATATTGCCATATAAGGCAGAAACTCTTCTTCCCAGTCAGTCGGGTCATCTAAGCTTATGGCCCTGGTTCCAAGACTTGAAATTCTGCCCTGGGGTAGTCTTCCATCACCTGCACTTCCACTTCAAGGCCAAGGGTTTTCTGTTTCTGTCTGCCCAGTAGTTTTCTGTGTGCAAGGCCAGCCCTGAAAATCTGCATTTGTCAGGATTCTCCAGAGAAACAGAACCAACAGGATGTATATACATATATAAAGAGAGATTTATGTTAAGGAGTTGGCTCACATGATTATGGAGACTTGGCAAATCCAAAATCTGATGGTGTAGGCCAGCAGATGGGGGACTTGGGAAAGAGCTGCAATTTGAGACTGAAGGCTATCTGCTGGCAGAATTCCCTCTTCCTGGGGGAGGTCAGTCTTTGTTCCGTTAAGGTCTTCAACTGATTGGATGAGGCCCACCAACATTATGGAGAGTAATCTGCTTTACTCAAAGTCCACTAATTTAAGTATTTAAGTACCTCATCCCAAAAAAAGCACTTTCAGAGAAACATTCAGAATGTTTGACTGAATATCTGGGAACCATGGCACATAAAATTGATTCTTGCAACAGCCATACTTCCATTAAGGGATCCCTACTTCATGATGAGACAATTCCATGCAAGTGAAGTCAAAAAAGCCACATGGTCTAACTGGATCCACCGTGGGAGAAGGTCAGGGAGGGGTTTGGGAAAAGGTTTGTGTGGTAGAGAGAACACATTTGAGTTGTGTGTAAATGGCTTAAATTGAGCCTGTGAAGCTAGAGCTTCTGGGTTCCAAATGATGTTCTCACTCTTCCTATTGACATCCGATAAGGTCCGTGGAGATAATAAATCATGTGGTTGCATATCCATGATGTTCTGCCCACTCCACCCATTGGCATCACTGCCCGGAGGGAATCTTAAAATAGAGAGTGTCAGGAGCTCATTTACCTGTTGACCTGGGACTACAATTGTAGTTGCCCAGTGGTTAGATTGCTAGAGCCCAGAAAGGCTGAGCATACCTGAGTACGATCATGGGAAAACAAGGAAATATATATTTCTTATTTTAGAAATTTCTTTATAGGGGCGCCTGGGTGGCGCAGTCGGTTGAGCGTCCGACTTCAGCCAGGTCACGATCTCGCGGTCCGTGAGTTCGAGCCCCGCGTCAGGCTCTGGGCTGATGGCTCGGAGCCTGGAGCCTGTTTCCGATTCTGTGTCTCCCTCTCTCTCTGCCCCTCCCCCGTTCATGCTCTGTCTCTCTCTGTCCCAAAAATTAAAAAAAAAAAAAAAAAAACACGTTAAAAAAGAAATTTCTTTATAAACACATTAAAATAAATTGTATATAACAAGTATAACAAAAATAACAAACATTAAAAACTATGTTTGGGGTGCCTGGGTGGCTCAGTCAGTTAAGTGCCCAACTTCGGCTCAGGACATGATCTCACAGTGCATGAGTTCGAGCCCCACGTCAGGCTCTATGCTGACAGTTCAGAGTCCGAAGCCTGCTTCGGATTCTGTGTCTCCCTCTCTCTCTGCTCCTCCTCCACTCACACTCTCTCTCTCTCTCAAAAATGAATAAATGTTAAAAAAATGTTTTTTAAATATGTTTGTTGAGGGAGAGGAAGGATAGCAGAGGGTTGGGGTTAGGAAACAAGAGAGCAGAATAGAAGAACTAGGAAAGGTACAGAAACACATTTCACCTCTGAGAAGCTCTTCTCCCACTGCCCTATCCATGTCACTGGTTGGCCTTAATCCCTTTGCTCTTGATTGCTCTTGATTGCTGCCATCTAACCATGAGTCCTGAATTCTGATGTTACCTGTTATTTGATTCCGATAGTCCATGTTTCTGAACTTGATCTATGAGATTCAATGTGATTAATATCACAATAAACGTTTATGGGAAGAGTCCGAGCCTTTTTCCTAACATTGGATTAGCTGCCTTTGTAATATTGATTTTTATAAGTTATTTTGACATTTCTTCTTTATAAAATCATAAATTACAAGGCTGGATGATATCTTAGGGTTCATTAAATTCAACCCTCTGAAGGTTAGTAAACTGAGGTCCAGTGAAGAAACTGATCAAATGACTTGCTGGAGACCAACGTCTCACTGAGGTGAGCCTAGGCTCCAGCTTACCTGTTTTCCAGTGCTCTCTCTCATGCATCACAGGGAGAAAAGGCACGCTGTATTACAGAGAAAAAGCAGAATCCCTTCCTGCCAACAGAGGCACATGACTCCTTCCACATATCACACGTTACTCTGGGAATTAAGAGCTCAGTTTGGTATTAAACAAAATGGCTCACGTGGCTGATCTGGCCCAAGTGAAGGATCAGCAAAATGGGGACCTGAGCTTCTCTGTATGATAATCAGGAGCAGTCCCCGAAGGAGTAAGACAAACACATTAAAAGCCTTTCTGCAAAGCCAATTTTGGGCAATGGTCTGATTGCTGGATAGATCACACCAGGAAATTGAAATGAGTGGTGAGGATTGCACAAGCAGGGTACATTATAGAGCAGCAAACAGTTCTCTATGCCTTAGAGAAATTACTCTATCAGAAGTGGAGAGGAGCCGTGCAGTATGTCCAGGGAAATAAGGAGAGACAAGGAAGAGGAGAAGAGCATATATGAGATACATAAATCAAAAGGATAAATTGATGGTAGAGGTGGTGTGGAATTAAAAGGAAGTAAGAAACTGATAGCTAAAGACAGGGCTGAAAGGGGGTGGAAAATTGCAAGGGAACAAAAACCCAAGAGTACACTTACCTCTCAACACTTCATGGACATGATGATTTACTCACTGTGTGTCTGGTTTTTTTGAGTTCCAGGTTAGACTGACACGAGCACAAAATACAGAACTCGTGTCCTCTCTCTTTGCTAGCCTATACACAGAGAATGCAAATTAGCATGATGCTAAGTAAAGCAAGATCAACAGATTAAATTCATTTATTTAGTCTTAGCTAAGAGTCTTATTCAAACTTACTTATTGAGCATCTAACATCTATCTACCAGGCACTGTACTAAGGCATAATAATACACTACTAAATAATACACACTAAAACCTGTGGTCCCTGTGCTCATTGAACTAACATTCTAACAGGGGGGAAAGTGATATGCTACAAAGGCACATAAACGTGATTTAAGGTATTAGCTACCCTATGGGTTGGGTTTCAGGACTTTATTCTGCTACATGTAGTAGAAAAATTAAATAATAGTGGCTTATACAAATAGAGGTTGATTTTTCACACACAAAAGGAAATATAAGTAAATAGAGATTTATTTTTCATACGTAGAAATACAAATATAAGCAGTCTGGGGAGGGTGTGACTGCTCAAACATGACACCAGAACCCAGAATGAGCCTATATATCTAGACAGGGAATGTGGCACAGTGATTAAGTACAGGGATGTTGGCATGAGGCTGTTACTTATTAGCTCTTGTTAACTCTTATTATTAAATCTTGGCTCTGCTACTGTGTGACATTGGGAAAGTTACTTAACCTCTCTCCAATTCCCCAGTCTTCTTGTCTGTAAAGTGGCGATGAAAGTAGTAGGCTCCCCCCCACTCCAATAAATATAAGGAGCAAAGGAGCAAAGCAATACAATGGGACCAAAATAGTCTTTTCAACAAATGGTCCTGGAACAACTGGACATCCATCCACATGCAACACAGTGAATCTAGATATAGACCTCACATTCTTCACTAAAATTAACTCAAAATGGATCACCAGTCTGAATATAAAATGCAAAATTATAAAATTCCTAAAAGGTAACATAGGAGAAAACCTAGATGACCTTGGGTTTGGTGATGTCTTTTTGAGATACAACACCAAAGACACAGTCCATGAAAGAAATAATTGATAGGCTAGACTTCATTAAAATTAAAGACTTCTGCTCTGCAAAGAACAATATCAAGAGAATGAGAAGACAAGCCACAGACTGGGAGAAAATATTTGCAAAAGACACATTTGATGAAGGACTGTTATCCAAAATAGACAACTCAAAACTCGACAGTAAAACCACAAACAACCCAATCAAAAAACAAGCCAAAGCCTTGCCAGACACGTCACCTAAGAAGATAAACCGATGGCAAACATGCATTTGAAGAGATGCTCCATGTCATATGTCATCAGGGAAATGCAAACAAAGACAATAATTAGATGCCTCTACACACCCATGAGAATGGCCAAGATCCAGAACACTGACAACACCAAATGCTGGTGGGATGTGGAGCAGCAGAAACTCTCATTCATTACTGGTGGGAATGCAGAATGGTGCAGCCACTTTGGAAGACAGTTTAGCTGTTTCTTACAAAAGTAAGCATACCCTTACCATACAACCCAACAGTCGTGCTTTCTGGTATCTGCCCAAAGGAGTTGAAGACTTAGGTCCACACAAAGACCTGCACACAGCTGTTTATAGCAGGGTGTTTATTTACATTTGCCAAAACTTGGAAGCAACCAAGATGTCCTTCAGTAAGTGAATGGATAAATAAACTGTGGTGCATTCAAACAATGGAATATTATTCAGCGCTAAAAAGAAATGAACTATCGAGCCATGAAAGGACATGGGGGAATCCTGAATGTATGTGACTAAGTGAAAGAAACCAACCTGAGCAAGCCACACACTGTATTATTCCAACTATATGAGATTCTGGAAAAGGAAAAACTGGAGAAACTAAAAAGATCAATGGTTTCCAGGGGTTAGGAGGAGGGATGAATAGGCAGAACACAGAGGATTTTTAGGGCAGTGAAATTATTCAGTATGATGTTACAATGATGGCTACATGTCATTATACATTTGGCTAAATTCATAAAAGGTACAACACCAAGAGTGAACCCTAAAGTAAACTAGGGATTTGGATGAGTATGATGTGTCAACGTAGGTTCATTAATCATAACAAATATACCACTCTGGTGGGGAATAATAGTAATGGGAGAAGCTGTGCATGTGTGAGGGCAGGGGATATATGGGAAACCTCTGTACCTTCCCCCTCAATTTTGCTATGAACAAAAAAGTGCTCTAAAAAATTATCATTTTAATTAATAATAAAAATTAGAATAGCCCCCACCCCCTCAGACCTATCGAAAGAATTAATAATTTAAATATGCAAACCACTAGAATAGTGCAGTAGGCAAAATGTGTTGTTACACAGTGTTAATATTAGCATCCTGCTAGCCTTAACAAGTTAGGTTTTGTCCTCATGTTTGGCTCCTAATGGTCTCAAGAAGGCTGCCACATCCTCAGGCATCATATAGCGTTCTGGACAGGAGAAAGGGGAAAGAAATCAAAATGGCATACCACCTAAATCTGGCCTTTCTAGAATCAAGAATACAATAGCTTCTCTGCAGGCCTTCCCAGCAGACTTTGCTTTCATCTCATTGGACAGAACTGTGTCATGTGTTCACATCTGTCTGGAAGGAGGTGGAGAACAAGGTTGTAGATGGGTTCAGGAGATCATGCATGGGGGCTGAGAACTGGAATATGGGCATAGGATCAGCCAACTAACAGTGTCTTCCATGGCTTCCATCCAGAGACAACCTTTGTTAGCATTTGACATATGTCTCTTTTTATGTGCACTTTCCCCCCTAATTACTTGGATCAAGCTGATCAAACTAAATAGTCACTGCTTCTTATTCAGTATTATCCACCTGGGTCTCATTCCCTCCACACAAAATAAGGCACCCCAAGTTATTTCAATTCCAACCATTTCAACCAACTCAACCATTTACTACATGCCTACTATGTATGCAGAACTATGTCCTGAGCTGCAAGAGGGCCTGAAAATTTACAAGTGATGCCTACCTTCACAGATCATATCACCTCTTTCCCAAAAAGTGCCCAAAACAACAGAATTCAAGAACACTATGGAAAGAAATCTGGCATTAAGAAATGTTCACCTTGGGCGCCTGGGTGGCTCAGTTGGTTAAGCACCCGATTTCGGCTCAGGTCATGATCTCCCAGTTCATGAGTTCGAGCCCTGTTTCAGGCTCTGTGCTGACAGCTCAGAGCCTGAAGCCTGCTTCAGATTCTGTGTCTCTCTCTCACTCTGCCCCTTCCCTACTCACACTCTGTTTCTATCTGTCTCTCTCTCAAAAATAAATGAACATTAAAAAAAGAAGAGACGCTCATCTCTTCAACCTAGCAATTTCATTCCAAGATTATTCTAAATAAACAGTTGGGAAGTCAGACAAAAATTACATGCAAAAAGACGTTGACTATATGCTGTTTTCAGTAGCCAAAAAGGTCATTCATGTGACTATTAAGCAGTCACAAAAATTATGTTTTTGAGGAATTTTTAATGTTATGAGAAACACATTTTTAATGTTTTTATGTTTATATTTGTAATATTATGAGATACATGTTATGAGAAAATGTTCATCATATATTATTAAGGGGGGCAGTTTACAAATGTGCATACACTATGCAGTACGTAGACTTTGGAGTTATACTAGTTCCAAGTTCCTTCTTTGCAATTCACCATTTATTTATTTGTTTATTGGGGGCCACTTTACCTAACTTCTGTAAGCCTCTAAAGCCAACATTGAAAGGGAGAGGGAGGAAGGAAAAACATTTTAAGAAGAAAGAAATGCCTTAGTAAGGCACCACAGAGAAAAAACTGTTATGGGCCCAGAACAAGAAGCCTCTGGAACGGGCCCAGGCTGCTGTGCAAGCTGCTCAGCCACTTGGACCGTCTGATCCAGCAGATCCAACGGTCCTTGAGTGGCAGTGGCAAATAG
Organism: Neofelis nebulosa; assembly: GCF_028018385.1. Taxonomy (NCBI): domain Eukaryota; kingdom Metazoa; phylum Chordata; class Mammalia; order Carnivora; family Felidae; genus Neofelis; species Neofelis nebulosa. Next base: position 15,498,586 of record NC_080789.1, read on the forward strand.
GGATGTTGTATGGAGCCTTTGGCAGGTCCCATGGATGACTTGTAGCACAACCCAGCCATCTCCGCAGATAACTTTTTTCTCCTTTTGAGAAACAGCTCTTAGCCTGCTACCTTAGTAGAGACTAAACACTTAGCCATGGGTCATCAAGTTTCCAGGAGCCCTGAACTGCTCATCATGAACTGGGTGTTATCTGACACACAAAGTTATAGAGTTGGGTGTGCACAGCAGCACTCCATCATCAGATGCAAGTAGGCCCTGAAGACACAATTAAGTTACATGAAGAAGTGGCCCAAATGCCCATGGTCCCTGCTTGGGCTACACTGCCTCTCTCTCCCAGCCTGCACCTATGGCAGGGGAGTGGGGAGAGGGGCAGAGAGAAAAGGAGAGAAAAAGAATCCCAAGCTACAGCACAGAGCCCAATGTGGGCCTCAAACTCACTAACCGTGAGATCATGACCTTAGCCAAAATCAAGAGTCAGATGCTCAACCAACTGAGCCACCCACAGCGAGATGTCAATACCTTGAAGGGCTGAGGCAAGGTTCTCCAGAAGCCTGTGTGTGTTCTGAATCAGTGTCCAAAAATGGTGCTGTTTTTCCAATAGCCAGGATTTATGGGTCCAGGCATCAAGGGATGCAAATGAGAGCAGCACCACTCACTATTATACCCTAGTGACCCACCAGCAACATTTCTGCTTCCTGGTCCCACAGGCTCTGCTGCTGCAGAGGTCTTAGTTCCAAAGCAAGGAATGTTTCTACCAAGAGACACAATGATTCCATTGAACTGCAAGTTAAGATAGCGGACCAGCCACTTTGGACTCCTTATGCCTCTAAATTAACAAAGAAGGTAGTCGCTGTGCTGACTTGGTGGTTGATCTTGACTCCAAAGGGGAAATTGGATTACTATTCCACAGTGAAGTCACTAAGAGAATACAGGAGATCCCTTAAGGCATCTGTTAGTATTACCACGCCCTATGGTTAAAGCCAATGGAAAACTATAATAACCTAATTCAGGCAGGACTACTAATGGTTCAGATCCTTCAAGAATGAAGGTTTGGCTCACCTCACCACAGTGGGCTGAGGTACTTGCTGAAGGCAAAGGACATACAGAATGGATAGTAGAAGAAGGTATTATAAATACTGGCTATGACCACATGAACAGTTACAGAAAAAAAGGACTGATTGTCATGAGTATTTCCTCCTTCTTTTGTTATGAATATGTTTGTGTGTTTGTGTGTGTGTATCAAATATCTTCATTTCCTTCCCACTTATTCCCTCATCATGTAACTTAAGATGAAGTGACTTTATATGATAGTGTATTTAAGTTTTGTTAATTTTACATCATAGTATTTAAATTACGGGATATCAAGGAGAATAGCAAACATCACTGATGAGTAAGCATCACTCATTTACCTCCCCTGCTGGGGAAGGAGTCAGTGTATTTTTGGTTGTATTCAGGATAGTTATTCCATGTCATACCAAATTATAACTTTGTAATTGTCTTGGCTTATAGATTAAGTATGCTTTAAGAAGAGGCATGTGGGTGCCAAGTTGACAAATTGGCAAGTTGACAAGTTGAGAAATTGACTAGTGTTGGTAGTTAATTTTATGAGCCAATCTGACTGTGCCACAGAGGTGTCCAGATATTTGGTCAAACATTATCCTGGGTTTCTGTGATGGTGTTTCGCAATGAGTATAACATTTAAACTGATAGACTGAATAAAGCAGATCACCCTCCCCAATGTGGGTGAGCCTCATCCAATCAGTTGAATACCTAAATAGAACAAAAAAGGCTGACTCTCTTCTAAATAAAAGGGAATTCCTCCTGCCTGCCTGCCTTCAAACTGAGACATTGGTTTTGTTTTGTTTTTTCCTGCCTTTAGATTCAAGCTGAAATAGTGGCTCATCCTTGTCTCAAGCTTTCTAGCTTTCAGACTGAAACTACAGCATCAGCTCTCCTAGTTCACAGGCTTTTGGACTTGGACAGAATCTTTAACATCAGCTCTTCCGGGTCTCCAGCTGGCTGACTGCAGTTATCGGGACTTGTCAGCTCCCATAATCCTGTGAGCCAATTCCTTATGATATGAATATCACACACACACACACACACACACACACACACCATATACTATTGGTTCTATTTCTCTGAAGAACCCTAATATAGAATCCTTTCTTGCTTTTTCTTTTAAAAAAATTTTTTTTAATGTTTATTTATTTTTGAGAGAGAGAGAGACAGAGCGTGACCAAGCAAAGGGCAAAGAAAGAGGAGACACAGAATCTGAAGCAGGCTCCAGGCGCCAAGCTGTCAGCACAGAGCCTGACACGGGGCTGGAACCCACAAACTGCAAGATCATGACCTGAGCTGAAGTCAGCCGCCTAACCAACTGAGCCACCCAGGCACCCTGCTTCCTTGCTTTTTCTAGGTACCTCCTTAGAGGACTTGCTGAAGAAGTTCCAGATTGATAAAATACCTCCATCTATCACTGACTGGTCACTCCTCACACAGGACTCAATGTCCATAAGAGAACTGGGGAAAGAAGAAGATCACTGGCTTTAAAGGAAATCCAGCATTTGTGGAGGGAGGATATTTCCTCTCCTAAGTCAGGCAAACCTTTTACAAGGTTAGGGGTACTTGCAAGAAGAAGGGACCCCTTACCCATCCCCCAGTGGAGAATCCTTGTTTCCACTGACCCACTATCAAACTATCCCCAAGCATGTGGTGGTAAAAGAGCTCTTGGCGAGTATTTTAAAAGTCCAGAAACAACCCATCAATCTTTTTATCCTTCTCTTCACTATGCTAAAGAAAAATGGGTGCCTGATATATGTGTAGCCTTTGATCTGGGAGCCTTTGGAAACAGACTGGCACTCACTGAACAATTTCTAAAGATAAGCATCTTGGTGGGATGGGTCATAGCCACAGGGCCGGAAGCATCTATGGTGCAGTAAGGTATGGCTGGGAAGAAACCCCACTTCATCCCAGTTCTCTGTGGCCTTCAGAGGGTGAAGAAGAGGACTGTGGAAACTTCTGTGGCTCTCCTGGCTTGGGAAATACCAAGGTAAGCAAAAGAGTAGAAGTCTCTGAATGGCCCTGGTGACCACTGGGCCAAATGATGGGCTGCCAACTAGGAGAAGCAGTCATCAGTGACAGAGGATAACGTTGAACACCATCCCAAGAAAACACACACACATCACCTGAAAGGACACGGCCACTCCAATAAAGAGCATTGGTAAAGGAGCCCTACCCCAGGGGAAAAGAATACAACATACCACAGTTGCAAGCAAGACTAGGAAAAATAAAATTTCTGCATGGTTTTTGTACCCACATGGATTGAGACCCTCAACAAATTTGTTACACACACATGATTATCAATTTGGGTCTTCGAATCAAGCTGTGAGATGAATTATTATTATCCCACTTCACAGATGAGAGAAAAGAGCCCCACGAGCCTTGTTAGATAGGTGCCCTGTCCAAGGTCACAAAGCTGAAACATAGCAGGACCAAAAGCTGAACTAGAAGTCCAGTGGTCTTTCTACTAATCACAAAATCACTATTATCTTTTATGGACTGGTTATAATGCAGCCAGACCCTAAATAAGGATTTCAGTTACAGTAGCTCATATAATCCTTACAATGAGGCAGATCTTCCTACTTGTATTTTGCAGATGAGGCAACTGCCTTTCTCATTGCAAGTTCCTGGTGCAGTGATCTGCAAAGCACTGTGTGTGTGTGTGTGTGTGTGTGTGTGTGTGTGTGTATGAGGGGTGGGGGAGTAGATATAGCTCCTGCTTTCTGTGGCTCCCAACAGTGTGGCAACCCACAGCCAAGTCAAAGGTAAGTAACAAATCAAAGTAGAATATGATTAAGAAGCAAATGACAGACGTAGCCTATACCATTATAGGACTCCAAGTAGGGAATGATCCCATGAAGATGAGGTTACTGTCCAAGACTTCAAGAAAGAAATGACAGGGGGAAAAAAAAAAAAAGAACAAAAGAAATGGTGTTTTTACTGGGTCCTAAAAATATTATCCAAGACGGGAAGACTAAGCCTGGAAAGAGTGAGATGGGACCCCAAGAGGTGAAATGGGGAAATACTCAGCCAGGCCACAAAAGAAGAATGAACAATGTGGATTCCAAAGACAGTAAGTCCTCTAGCCTGGCTCAAAATGAGTCTTTGGGAACAAAGTCCTATTTATTGCATGCTAGAACTTTCTCTTTATCCCTCTTTCTCCATCCCTCCCAACTGCTTACATCTGACATACTCTTACATGTCTGTTCAGTTTCAGCTTAGACATTTCTGCCAGGATGCCTTCCCTGACTGTTCTCATTGACCCCCACTACAGTTTGTACTGTGCCTCTCGATTTTAGTACCTACCACTTTATAATTCATTGTTTACTTGCCAGAGCACCCCCACGGCTACCAGTCACTAAGCTTCCTGAGCAAGACTATATCCATATTGTTCACCACTCAGTGTCTAACAGTGTCTGGAATGCTATAGGGGATCCAAAAAATATTTGTTAAATGAGTATGTGACTATCTATAGGCCTCTTTACATGCTAGGGTAAGGAGTTTTTATTTCATCCCAAAAGCTCCAGGGAGTCATTCAAAATTCTAGAGCAGATGAGTGACATATCAAAACTAGAATTTTTAAAAATAAACTTATTTTGGAATAACTTTAAATTCATAGAAAAGTTGCAAAGATAGTACGTAGAGTCCCCATATACCCCTCACCTGGTTTTTGCTGTTTTTAACATCACATTTATCACAACTAAAGAAACCAACATCATATTTATCACAACTAAGAAACAACAACCAATAGTTAATGGTTAACATTACTATTAACTAAACTCCAGATGTTATTTGGAATTCAACAGTTTTGTCATTAATGTCCTATATCTTTTCCAGGATCCCATGCAAGGTGCCACATTGCATTTAGTTGCCATGTCTCAAACTCAGCATCTGGTCAAAAATCTGGTAGCCTGGAAAAGAGAGTCAGAATGAAGAGACCAGTCTGATGGGAATTTTAAGAATCCAGGCTTAGGGGTCCCTGGGTGCTCAGTCAGTTGACTGTCTCATTCTTGATTTTGGCTCAGGTCATGATCCCAGGGTAGGGGGATTGAGCCCCGCAAACACAGAGGCTGCACTCCCTCTCTCTCTCCCTCTGCCCCTCTCCCCTGCTCATGCTCTTTCTGTCTCTCTCTAAAATAAAAAAAAAAAAATCCAGGTTTAGGGACTTAGTCTAAGTAGATGAAAACAGAAATGAAAGGGAAGACATACTGATAAAGGAAAAAATTCCATTTGGTAAGAATTTAGAAATAATCTATCTATTGGTCTCCTTAATATTCTTAAAATTCCAAGTCTGCTCCTGACTCAGTGTCTTCACACCTATGGCCTTTGCCATAGAATGTTCTTCCTCCTCATAGATTTTCTTCTTTCCTTCAATCTTAGCTCAGAAGTGACTTTCTCAATGAGGCTTTCCCCGACCTACTTTTCATTTGCTCCCTAACACTTGATATCCCTCTTTCCTGCTTTTTAAAAAAAAAATTTCTGTCTTAGCACTCATCTAACATGCTATGTAATTGACTTATTTTTTGTACTTATTTTCTGTTTCCCTCATGAGAGCAGAGATTTTTGTCTGTTATGTTCACTTCTATATCTTAGAGCCTAAGACATTTCCAAGCACATGTTGAATCCATGCTACAGGAATCAGCCCATAGGGACTCCAGAGTTTGCAATCTGGGTGATGGGGAAATGGTGGTTTGATTGGCAGAAATAAGATACCTGAGGGGCACCTGGGTGGCTCAATAGGTTAAGTATCCAGCTTCAGCTCAGGTCATGATCTTACGGCTTGGCTTGTGAGTTAGAGCCTAGAGTCAGCTTCGTGCTGATAGCTGGGGGCCTCGAGCGTGCTTTGGATTCTGTGTCTCCCTCTCTCTCTCTGCCCCTCCCCTGCTCATGCTCTGTCTCTCTCAAAAGTGAATAATAAACATTAAAAAAGAAAAAAAGGAAAGAAGATACCTAAGAAAGTTAGCTTGGAGAGAGAGATTCAGCACCTGACATTTATGCTAAGTCCTGCTAGAGGGTCAATGATGAATGTAAAGAGTAGAGGAAGAAAATACTAGATATTTAACTTCTGCTACCCATGATCCCCATCTCCCCAAGCAGGCCATTGTCTCTCAGCATACAACTGGTACCTATTCACTCTCCAACATGCCCCCACAATGTTTACCAATTAGCTGGGAAGCACTGGATATAGAGCAAGCCCACTAAGGCTCCTGTCCTGGCAGAGATAAGAACTAGTTAGGTGACCTTGGGTGATCACGTCTTCATTTCAGGTCTCAACTTCCTCATCAAAAAAATAACAATGTTGGGGCACCTGGGTGGCTCAGTCAGTTAAGCGCTCGACTTCAGCTCAGGTCATGATCTTGCATTTCATGGGTTCGAGCCCCGTGTCAGGCTCTGTGCTGACAGCTCAGAACCTGGAGCCTGCTTTGGATTCTGTATCTCCCTCTCTCTCTGCCCCTTCCCAGCTTGCTCTCTCTCTCTCTCTCTCAGAACATTAATAATAATAATAATAATAATAAATAATAAGAGTGTTGAAGATGATTTCTAAGATTCCTCCAAGCTTTACAGATGCTGTGATTCCAGGACCAAAGGCTGCAAGCTAAGCCATTACATAAGAGGTGTTCTCCAGCCTTCAGATGGGTTCAGTATGGGCCTCCTTACACTCATATAGCAGATGCAGAGCTGGACAGCTTGGGAAGGGGGGTGGGGGGCTCTTCTAAGGGGACAGGGCAAAGCCATTTCCTTCAGAGAGATGCCAAAAAAGAGTGCAGTTTTGCTTTCTAAACTGAATCCATTGCAGCCACAGTATAGCAAGCTCATTCTTAGAGCGCCACCTACTGATAAAGGGTTTTGGGGGGGGGGGTGGCAGTAGGTAAAATGGGCTCTCAAAGGGTTAAATCTTCCTAATAATCTTGGGCATTAGTAAGTATGTTTCAGGAAAGAGTTTCAGGTAGTATTTAAAAACAAAAATTCTCCCGCAAAGCAGCTTCTATTACAGCTTTAACATTTAGAAAGCAAAAACAGAAGAGCTTTGTAGGCCTTCCTCAGTATTTATAACAAAGAACTAACCTTTAATTTGCTCTTCTACAGAAGAGATCCCTGGCTTAATAAAACAAACATTTTCCTGACAGGTCTTAAAGGTTAACCAAATTTGAATAGAGAAATTTACATGTTAATTGCAGTAAGGGAGATGGCTGTTTTAAAGGGTCCCAAGGGTAACCCTGTTCTAAAGGAAAACAATCACTCCATAATGTTTGCTTTGGTAAATTCAGCCTCTCCTTTAGTTTCTTTTCAATTTGGGCCCACCTGTTCTTGTGACCTGGGCTCTGGGCAATTTTAAATGACAGCCTTTAGCTCACACTCTCTTTAAAAACAAACCAAACACACTCAAAACCCATTTTGAGCTGGCAGTGAGGCCGGCGTAGCAGATTATTTATGATGTGCTAAGCTTGCCTGATCCAGTGGGAGGCCCAGATGGGCCCCAAACTCTTGTCTTTTCCAGACAAGAAACCTCTGCCCAGTCATTCCTGACTTTTGAAACGGTTGTCTTTAGCAACTCCCACACTAGGGCACTTGAAATCGTTGTGTGCATTCTATTGGGGTGTGTGACTAACATCCCCCAAAGAGCAGAATTTAGTGTAAGACAGACTTAAAGGGGTTAGAAGTATATGATAAAAGGAGCCTATTTTGAAAGAATTATCCTCTAATTTGTCTGCTAGAAGGAGAGAGAGCATTATAATGGGATATGAGGTCCTGATAAGGATGCTATTCGTATCAGGTAGGATAACCTAAAGCCTTGGAGGCCAAGACGCTTCAAAAGATAGTTTTATATCTTTTGCCAAGGAAAGAAGGTTCTGAGAAATCCAGCCATGGTACTAAATAAATAGGTGAAAGCTTTGGTGCTAAGATCAGGAAGAATTGGATTTGAATCTCAGTCCTGCCTTTTACTCACTGTCATTTAAAATGCTGGGTAAGTTACTTACCCTTTCTAGGACTCAATTTTCTCAGCTATAAAATGGAATAATAAGAGGACCTACCTCAATAGGGTGTTGTCAAGATTGAGTGTGACATACAGCATTAGGCACCTGAAAAGGGCTCAATAAATGGTAGTGATCATTATTAATAATTAGCCAGCATTGGTAAGGGGACTACAGGGGCAGAATGAGACAGTTGGAAAGGACATTGGGCTGGAAATTAGAAGACCTAAGGTTTTTATCGCAGCTAAATTAAGAACTACCCATCTAACTTGAGGCTAGTTCAGTTGGTTCTCCTTGAGTCTGTTTCTTCATTTACCAGATAAAATCTCTAGTGTACTTGGTCCTTTTCATCTCTGAAATTAACATCAACAAGCTCAGTTGCATTTAAAGTGGTTTTAAAATTCAGAGTAATGGAAACAATGTTATTATTATAAAAATGACTATTCTGAGGCTAAGAAAATACTTTCCAATCAAATCTTTAGGTTGAGTATTTCCCCCCAAATTAGAGCTATCATAAATATGAGAACATTTTTGGAGCACAAAGACTTCCTTGTAGATTGTTATTAAAGGTTTGAGTTGGAATGAGGTTGGGGCGGGGGAGGGGGGCAGGGAGGGGGAGGGGGAGGGAAGCCGAGCATGAACCCCAATGACTTGGCCAAGCCAAGCTCCAGGCTGGCTTTGTCAGGTCACCTTGAGACAGGGCTGGAATAACTCTGAGGTTTAGCGTGTTGGGATCCCTAAGGAGCAACTGCCCATTGGAGTGAATTATGTCAAATTGAGGAGCTGCTTGTAAATGAGCAAATATTCCCCAGGAATCTGATTTTAACCAACACATTGTACCTTTCAAACTGCTGGGTACAACATGTGGGAATCAGACTAGACCGCCATTGAGAGATCAGCCTGGAATGGAAATGATTTTGGATATAGAAGTCAAATTTATGACTTGTCTTATTCCACCAGCTTTTATTGATTCTTTGGGTAGGTTGGGGATAGGTAGAGTTAACATAGCCAGTCCGAAGGCAACTAGCCTGCTGAGAAGTGGAATTCTCTTTTCCAGAAAATTTAACTTCTTCTCAGTAATGAATCAGTCCAAAGGTAAGACCCCTAAGAACCACATAAAGGCAAGTTGTAGCTATCATACATTTAACCTTTGACAGGCAAAGCATTCCGGAACTGGGGCATTTTCTAATAAACTCAAGTATTTGTTTTACCAACTATTTTGATTGGTTTTGTATTGTTTTAAAATAAGTGAATTATATTCAAATAGAATTGCTTAGAATTGAGAATTATTTTCTAAGTCCACTTAGAAAACCAACACCACACATTTTTATTATGAAATTAACATTATAACTAGAACAATGAAAATAAAAACACACATTTCCCTTAATCTCAGAGAGAACCATGAGTAATGCCTTACAGTATTGTATTGCAGTAAGTATATAAAAATACTGTAAGTATTTTTTCTATGTAGATGTGAGTAAAATTGGTATAGAATCTATAACTTAAAAATAACTATAAAGAAAGTTCTGGCATGCTTTGAAAATCAAAAAGATTGACAAGGAATGAATAATGGGCAAGTTAAAAAACAAAAACTTACAATATTCAAAACCTGGGAAGACCTAAAAAACAAAACAAAAAACAAACAAACAAAAACAAACTGGTGGTTGCCAGAACAGAAGGTGTGAAGGGATAGGAAAAATAGGTGAAGGGGATTAAGAGGTACAAACTTCCAATTATAAGTAAATAAATCACCTGGATGAAAAGTACAGCATGGGAAATACAGTTAATAGTATTGCAATAATGCTGTATAGCAACAGATAGTAATCACACTTATCATGTTGAATATTTCATAATGTATAAAATTGTTGACTCACTATGTTATGTACCTAAAATAAATACAATATTGTATGTTAACTATACCTTGACTAAAAATAAACATAAAAAAGCTCAGGAGGGCATTTGACAGATATTCTGGAATACAGTATAATTTTTAAAAACAAAACTATATAATTTAAAAGGTGTTCTCTTCTTTGCGGAGGCTTTTTTTTCTGGCTAGGTCTATTTGTATCTTTTGCCGTTTGTGCTTCTAATCTCTGCAACAAACTAAGACCATTTAATTATGCCCTGTATATCTTTTTTAGTGTCCCTGTTATTGAAAACAGACGTCAAAGCACTTCCCCAAAATCTAACCACAAAGATCCTCATTAAATAGTCAAGGAAAGTTATATGACTTAAGATGTTATGTGGCCCTGAGACTGAATAATATTGTCAGGTGAGAGGAAAATTTACAATTAAAACTAATTGTTAGTTTTTGTCAGTTAAGTGTCCAACTTCGGCTCAGGTCATGACCTCACAGTTCGTGAATTTGAGCCCCAAGTCAGGCTCTGTGCTGACAGCTTAGAGCCTGGAGCCTGCTTCAGATTCTGAGTCTCCCTCTCTCTGACCCTCCCCCATTCATACTCTGTCTCTCTGTCTCAAAAATAAATAAACGTTAAAAAAAAAAATTAAAAAAAAGAAAAGATTCAAGGACTCTATGAACATGGTCATGTTATCTAGGAATTAGAGGGAAAAAGATTACATTATATGACTCATTGCTGTATTATGTGGCTTGAAGGTATACACCTCATGCAGTCACCTGAAACTTGGCCAGATTCTGATATGTCATCTACGCAAGTCACGTATACAACAACCAAAGCCGAAAACCAAGATTTAGCAGGTTGGAGTCCAGCAGGTTAGCACCATTCTAATTCACAGAGAATTTCTGAATCTGAAAAATAATTGAGGGGCAATGGATATTGCTGAATATTCCCATAAATAACAATAGGGGCTAATGCGCACTGAGTGCTTACTTTATGCCAGACACTTAGCTGAATTAATTCATTTAACCCCAACAGTAACCCTGGGAAGGAAGTTCTGTTACTTTCCTGATTGTACAGATAAGAAAACTGAAGCATATGATTGGTAGGGACACATGCACCCCCATGTTTATAGCAGCACTATCAACAATAGCCAAAGTATGGAAAGAGCCTAAATGTCCATCTACTGACAAACAGATAAAGAAGATGTGGTGTATATATATATACAATCGTGATCAAAAAGAATGAAATCTTGTCATTTGCAACAACGTAGATGGAACTAGTGTGTATTATGCTAAGTGAAATAAGTTAGGCAAATAAAGACAAATATCATATGATTTTACTCATACATGGAATTTAAGAAACACAACAGATGAACATAGGGGAAGGGAAGGAAAAATAAGACAGAAACAGAGAGGGAAGCAAACCATAAGAGACTTAAATACAGAGAACAAACTGAGGGTTGGTTGCTGGATGGGAGGTGGGGGCAGGGGATGGACTAGAAGTGGGATGGGCATTAAGGAGGGCACCTGCTAGGATGAGCACTGGGTGTCATATGTAAATGATGAATCACTAAATTCTAGTCCTGAAATCATTATTACACTATATGCTAACTAACTTGTATTTAAATAAAATTTTTTAAAAATATTGAAGCATAGCTAGTAAAGGGCAGAGTGAAGATTTGATTCCAGGAAGCATAGCCCAGAGCCTATGTGCTTAACAAGACACATGTCTTTTCTCCTCATTAAAAGAAAAAAGATTCACTAAAGGTGAATCACAGGCTCTCCCCCTGATTCTTAGTTCACTTAACCTTGTCATGTTTTCGAACTCCCTAGAAACCCTTGCTTCCCTGGAATAATATCCCTTGTTCCTTAAGCTACATTTAGTCCATTCTGTTTTACTTGCCTTCCCTGTACCATCTACTTCAAGCAGTTTAACCCAAATCATTTTAAAAATTACTTTTTTTTTTAAGTAGGCTTCATGCCCAGTGCAAAGCCCATCATAGAACTTAAACTCACGACCCTGAGATCAAGACCTGAGCTGAGATCAGGAGTCAGACACTCAACCAACTAAGCCACCTGGGAGCCCCTAAAAGTTAGTCTTTGAACTAATTGTCCTCCCTGGTAGAATGCTTCAGGAAGGCAGAGCTGTGCCTGTCTTGCTCACCACGGTGGTCTTAGTACAGGGCCTGGAGTAGGCACATGATAAATCTTTACTGCATGAATATATAAATAAGCATATCATAGCCGTCCTTGATCATGGGAGATGAGAGAAAAAATATGCCCTGCATGCACGAAGTATACCACATACAGAAAAACATTGTGTAATGAAAACAGTTAACCAAGAGCAGACAGCAGGATCGCCACAGAGATCAGGCATGACATCTGCTGGTGGCTCTGGGGATATAGGAGAGGCTGGTTCTCAAACTGAAAACTCCTTACGTGGCCCTACTCACTCACCAGGCTGCCTACATTTCCAGGGCTCTCATATAGTGCTGTTCTCAGAGGGGTATGACATAAAATGGAAATAATCATTACCAGTCTGCCAAGTTCTGGCTGTGAACGCTTGAAGGAAAAAGGGCAGAAAGAAAGAAAGAAAGAAAGAAAGAAAGTCACTTACACTCACCTGGAAGCTAGCTCAGTTTGTCCAGGCTTTTTGTCGTTCATTGAACTTTATACAAAAGAAGCAGACAATCCCCAAAGATTATGTTGATTTAGTATAAATACATTCTGCATTTTATCATGGGCTTCTAATGACTAGAGCTTATCTTTACTAACTTGACCCTGTTCATTTGATGTGGGACCCTTGGCCTTGTATTCCATCTCCTGTTTAGTTTACTTATTCATTGCACACGTTTTTTTTTTGTTTTTTGTTTTTTGTTTTTAATTTTTTTTTTTCAATGTTTTTTATTTATTTTTGGGACAGAGAGACACAGAGCATGAACGGGGGAGGGGCAGAGAGAGGGAGACACAGAATTGGAAACAGGCTCCAGGCTCCGAGCTGTCAGCACAGAGCCCGACGCGGGGCTCGAACTCACAGACGCGAGATCGTGACCTGGCTGAAGTCGGCCACTTAACCGACTGCGCCACCCAGGCGCCCCGCACACGTTTTTATAGAAGGCTTATTATATGCCAAATGCTGTGCTGGTCACAGCACATAAGAGTGAACAAAACAGATGCAACCCGACCTCACAGTGTGGTCTGCTGGAGAATGCAGATGTGTTGATAAGACAGTTGCAAAAATAACAAGACCTACTGCTTGTGTGTGAGATTCGGGAAGTTTTTAAATATCCTTTAAGTGGGAAGCACAACTGGATGTATTTGTTTATGTGCGTTTTTCATTGTTTTCATATTCTTATTCATCTTTAGTCTCATGGTTGAGGGGAGACAATACTACATGCAAAACATACAAGAACATACATAACCAAGGCATAAAGAAACCATCCAGCTCAGCTACTTTGAACTGGATGTACCCTGTAATTGAGGCCAGGCAGGGTCAGCTCTGAATTAGTTACCAAAAGAACTCATTTAGAAATTCTATGTAGTGACTACTCAAAGAACAAAAAGGCAGGTGTTGTAGATTGTATTGTTGTTCATGGCCATTCTCTCCTCCCTCCCTGTGATATAATTATACTACCCCACCCCTCCCTGACATCAGGCTTGGCCACATGGCTTGTTTTGCCTAATGTAATGTGCATGGAAGTGTTGTATGCATCATCTAAGCAGAAGTTTTAAGAGCTTTCCAGTAGTTATACATTGTTCTTTTCCTTCTGACACAAAGCAGCCCATCTTAGGTATGGATTGCTCCCCCAACCTACGTCCTTGAAAGAAGACATGGAGAAGATCAGACCAGTGAATAACACATAAGATGAATAAAAAGTAAACATTTGTGGTTGAATCCATTGAGATTTTGGGGTTGTTTCTTTCAGGTGTAGAATTTAGTGATTCATCATTTACAACACCCTGCCTCAGGCTCTGTGCTGACAGCTCAGAGCCTGTAGCCTGCTTCGGATTCTGTGTCTCCCTCTCTCTCTGCCCCTCCCATGCTCATGCTCTGTCTCTCTCTGTCTCTCAACAATAAATAAAAGTCAAAAAAAATTGTTTTTAAATAGTAGACTAGATCATCAATTTTCAGGGTCACCCAGTGGGATTCAAACAGAGGCTTGAGGGGCGCCTGGGTGGCGCAGTCGGTTAAGCGTCCGACTTCAGCCAGGTCACGATCTCGCGGTCCGTGAGTTCGAGCCCCGTGTCAGGCTCTGGGCCGATGGCTCGGAGCCTGGGGCCTGTTTCCGATTCTGTGTCTCCCTCTCTCTCTGCCCCTCCCCCGTTCATGCTCTGTCTCTCTCTGTCCCAAAAATAAATAAAAAACGTTGAAAAAAAAATTTAAAAAAAAACAAAAAAACAAAAAAACAGAGGCTTGAAAGGAGGTGCAGTACATAGAACAGGCACAACTGCCTGCAGCAAGACAAGAAATTAAACATAAAATAAATATATAAAGAAGTTGATACTCAAACCAACAGAAAAGTCAATGAAGATAAAGATGATTGAATGACCATGAGCAGGCTTGATGTAATATCTACATATACATAGTATGTTGAACCCAAGAACAGGAAAATATTCATTTTCTTTTTTTTTTTTTTTTTTTTTTGAAAATATTCATTTTCTACAGGGCTTGCAGAATAGTTTATGAAAAATGACTTGTGGACTAATCATATAATAGTCTCGACAAATTTCAAAAAAATTAGTATCCACAATCTCTGACTACAACACAATTAATTTAGAAATCAAATTTGTTTTTTTGAGAAAGAGAGAGAGAGGGTGCAAGCGAGCGAAGGCGAAGAGAGAGAGGGAACACGAGGGGCTGAGAGAGAGACAGAGAGAGAGAAGTGGGGCTCATCCGAAGCAGGACTCAAGCTCACCTGAAGCGGGGCTTAAGCTCACCCCATGCAGGACTCGAACTCACAACCATGAGATCATAACCTGCTCTCAAGTCAGATGCTTAACCAGCTAAGCCACCCAAGCACCCTAGAAATCAATTTTTAAAAATAAACCAAAAAAATAACACACTTGGAAGTTGAAAATATACTTTTAAATAGCACAATCATAATGAAAGCTAGAAAATATTTAGAACTGAACAATCACACTACCTGTCAAAACGAATGAGATATGGCTAAGGGAGTGTTTACAGGGACATGGATAGTACCCCAAATGCATATACTGTAAAAGAATAAAGCCTAAAAAGTAATTAGCTAAACATCTACATTAGAAGTTAAATATATATATATATATTTATTATATATATATATATATATATGCGCAAATTCATAAAGAACAAGCACACACTCTGTTGAGCAGAGAGGCTCAACAAAACTAAGAGGTTTTTTTTTTTTTTTTAAAGACTAATAAAACTGACAAATCTGGGGGGGGAAATTAAGAAAAAAGAGAGAACACAGATAAATACTATTAGGGTCATAAAAGGGATGTAATTGTTGAAGAGATAAGAGGGTATTAAGAACAACTTTAAAAAGACAAATAGCTAGAGGTGCCCTGGTGACTCAGTCGGTTAATCATCCAGCTTTAGCTCAGGTTATGATCTCACTGCTCACGAGCTTGAGTCCCTCGTCGGGCTCTTTGCTGACTGCTCAGAGCCTGGAGCCTGTTTCGGATTCTGTGTCTCCATCTCTCTGCCCCTCCCCTGCTTGCACACTGTCTCTCTCTCTCTCTCTCTTTCAAAATATAAAATTTTTTAAATTTTTAAAAAAAGACAAATAGCTAGAAAAATGTAACTTACCAAAACTGACTCTACATGAAATAAAAAACCTCAACAAACAAGCTTTTAAAATGTTAAATGATTAATCAAAAATATTTCCATGTAAAACACTATGCCCATATAGTTTCATGGGGGAGGTTTTATCAAATATTTAAAGAACAAGTAAATCCAATTTTACATTCTTTTAGGATATAGAAAAAGAGGAAACATTTTCTAAGTCAATGTATAATATCAACAAAGCATAACATACGCCAAAGACAGACAAGAGCAATAAAAGAGTGATAAATTGGGGCACCTGGATGGCTCAGTCGGTTAAGCATCTGACTTCAGCTCAGGTCATGATCTCATGGTTTGTGAGTTCAAGCCCCACATCAGGCTTCATGCTGACAGCTCAGGGCCTGGAGCCTGCTTCAGAATCTATGTCTCCCTCTCTCTCCACCCCTCCTCTGCTCATGCTCTGTCTCTCTCTCTCTCCCTCTCTCTCTTTCTCTCAAAAATAAATAAACATTAAAATTTTTTTTAAATATTGAAAATTATAGATCAATTTCAATAATGATTACAAATGCAAAAATCCTAAACAAAATTTAGCAAACGGACTCTAACTATGGATGAAAAACATAATTGATTATTACAAAGTTGGCTTCAGTCCAGGAATTCAAACTGGTTTACCTTTTGAAAATATTTTACTATACCAAGACAACAAATTAGAGTGAAGAAACCATATGACCATCTCAACAGTTGCAGGAAAATAATTTAATGTAATGAAAAATTACGATTTGCGAAAAAAAGTTCTATGCAACAAAATTAAAGGAATAGAAGAAAACTTTTTTAACCTTATAAAGTTTATCAAGGGAAAATAGCTATAGCAAAAAATCATGCTGAGTACTGAGATATAAAGGGGCACCTGGCTGGCTCAGTTGGTAAAGCAAGTGACTCTTGATCTCAGGGTTGTAAGTTTGAACCCCACATTGGGTGTAAATATTACTTAAAAATAAAATCTTTAAAAAAAAACAGTGGATCTAAAAATAAAAATATTCAAGATCAAGAACAAGACTTCTATTTATCATTGTACTAGAGGTTCTAACCTGTGAAGTAAGATAAGAACAAGAAATAGGGGCACCTGTATGGCTCAGTCGATTAAGCGTCTGACTCTTGGTGTTGGCTCAGGTCATGCTCTCATGGTTCATGACTTTAAGCCCCAGGTCAGGCTCTGTGCTATTAGCACAGAACCTGCTTGGGATTCTCTGTCTCCCTCTCTCCCTCTGCCCCTGCCCCACTTGTGCTCTCTCTGTCTCTCTTGAAACAAACAAACAAACAAACAAACAAGAAATAAAATAGGTGAGGTTGAAAAAGAAGAAACGAAACTGTCTTTGTTTGCTGATAATAGGATTGTCTACATACAAAAATCTGAAGAATCCAAAGATAAAGTTTAAAAATTAATAAGAGAAACGTTTTTGGTTATGAAATCAGTATACAATAGTAAATTGCAATTGTATATGTCGGAAACAAAGAGGATTTACAATGATAGTAAAAAATTACTTACAAATAAATCCAATAAAAGACATGTAAGACCTCTATGGAGAAAATTATAATTCTAACATTGAAAGACATTAAAGAAGACTATTAAGTTAATTAAGCAAGGAGGCTGTTAGACTGAGTTAGCTTTCATGACTAAGCAAACCAAACCTAAGCCCATAATGCCTCAAGGTTAAGAAACAGAAACCCAGGACAACCAATCACAAACAGCCACTAGGCTCTCCCAGATAACGCAACCCCTTAACTATAGACAGTGAAATAATGTCCTTGCTTTGCTTCTGCCTCTTCTCTATAAGTCTTCTCCCTAGCTCCTGTTGTTGAAAACTTCCTATCCGTTTCCAGTTTGGCATTGCCCAACTTCAATGGAATTTTGCTCCAATAAACCTTAAAAATTGTAATATGCCTCAATTTATCTTTTGTTTTCCACAAGTAAGTGGAGAAACATATATAACAGATGTGGGGGTATGTGTGTGTGGGGACAGGGATGTAATCAAGTAAGCTAGTTTCAACATTATACGAAAATGGAAAAAAGAAGAGCAAGGTAGAAATACTTGCCCCATCAGAGAGTAATTAAGATAAACTAACCAGTGAAACAGAATAAAAAACCCTGAAATAGACCAACATGTATGGTAACCAGATTTGTTACAGAGCAATTATGAATTCTCTGTCACAAACTACCCCAAAACTTCATGTCTTAAAATTACAGCAACCATTTTATAATTTCTTACAATCCTGTGAATTGACTGGCCAATCCTAGTGCTGTTCTCAACTTGACTCAGTCATTCCAATTGCATTCAGGTAGTTGCTGGAACAGGTGGAAAATCCAAAAAGACTGCTCTTCCACAGCTGGGGCCTTGGTGCTGACTGCTGCCTGGGGTTCTGTTTTCTTCTAGATGACCTCTATTTGTTAAAGCTAGTAGCTAGGCCAGACCAGATTCAAGGGGAAAAGAAATAGGCCCTAGCTCTTGATACAGTGGCATAGTTATAAGGAAGGAAAGAACTGATCATGGCCATCTTTGGAGATTATTGAACACAACTGGAATTCTAGGCTAGTGAGAAACAGAGGGCCTATACAATGGGTTAAGCATATTAAATAAAATGTAATTGGACCCATACCTTATTTATATATATATAAATCCAGATGAGTTAAAGGCTTAAATGTGGAAAGTAAAACCATAAAACTTATAGAAAACAAACAAGAGAATATATTTAAAACCTTGGAAGAGAAGATTTCTGAAGCAAGACACAAACAGGCATAAATCCTAAACAAAAAGATTGGTTAAACTCAACCACATTAAAATGCAGAATTTCTGTTCAACAGAGGACCGTGTGAAAAATGAAAAGACAGACCACATACTGGGAAAAAATATATTAGCAACACATACAACCAACAGAGGACTATCACCCAAAATTTATGAAGGATTCCAAACTTTCAAAAAGAAAAAGACAACACAATTTTAAATGGGCAAAAAACTTGAATGGGAGCTTCAGAGGGGGGAAAAAAAACCCCACAAAACCATGGGAAATAAACGTGAAATGATTCTCACCTTTATTATTATTTAGGGAACTGCAAATCAAAACTAAAATGAGATATTTTAGGGGTACCTGTCTGGCTCAGTTGGTAGAGCATGGGACTCCTGATCTCAGGGTCATGAGCTTGAGCCCCACATTGAGCATGGAGCCTACTTAAAATCTAAGAAAATAAAATGAGATGTTTTACATCCACCCAATTGGAAAAGATTTAAATCCTCACAATATCAAATTTGATTGGATATGAGGAGCAAGAGATACTCATAGACTCTTCTAGTAGAAGTACAAGTAGATACTACCTGTCTGGAAAACAATTTGACATTAATTAATAATTTCAAGGGTACACATACCCTATGATCCAGCAATTCTACTTCCAGGCATGCTTTCTAAAGAAACTCTTGTACATAAATATCAGAAAACAAAGTATTTACCAAGGCAATGTTTATAATAATGAAAAAATAAAATATACATAAATCCAGTGGTAAGAGAATGGATAGATAATGGCTTGTTCTTTAAATTGAATACCATGCAGCAGTAAAAACGAGTGACGTTGGCTGCATTTCAAAAACATAAGATGAGTAACAAAAACAAGTCACAGTAGACTAGATTCAGTACAATTCAACTTACAAAAAGTTCAGCAACAAAGAAAACTAAATGATATATTGATTGGAGATTGATACATGACAAAATCATGAAAAAAAATAAGGAAAAGACACTGGTAATTGTCCATTTTAAAACAAGATGTTGAACAATATTCATTCCCAACTCTATCACCCCACAATGCCAAAAAATAAAAAATAAAAATAGTAGGGGCACCTGGGTGGCTCAGTTGGTTAAGCATCTGACTTCGGCTCAGGTCATGATGCTGCAGTTTGTGAGTTTGAGCCCCGTATCGGCCTCTGTGCTGACAGCTCAGAACCTGGAGCCTGCTTCAGATTCTATGTCTCCCTCTCTCTCTGCCCTTCCCCTGCTCATGCTCTCTCTCTCTCTCAAAAATCAATAAACATTAAAAACTAAAACTAAAAATAACAAACTAGATATTGAATATATGGGTGTTCAAGGTACTGTTATTTTTTTTTTTTTAATTTTTTTTTTTTCAACATTTTTTATTTATTTTTGGGACAGAGAGAGACAGAGCATGAACGGGGGAGGGGCAGAGAGAGAGGGAGACACAGAATCGGAAACAGGCTCCAGGCTCCGAGCCATCAGCCCAGAGCCTGACGCGGGGCTCGAACTCACGGACCGCGAGATCGTGACCTGGCTGAAGTCGGACGCTTAACCGACTGCGCCACCCAGGCGCCCCAAGGTACTGTTATTTTTTAAGTTTACACATCTTTTATAGTTATTACTTTTTATATATTCGTTATCCAATAAAAACAGTAAAAAAAATAGTCTTTTAAAAATGCATGAAATACTGTGAATGATGAATGCACAATAGCAGAAATAATAAAAATAACATTTTAAACCAGAGAGACTTAATTCCCTTGTCTTTGTTTCCCAAAAACACTATACAAAAGAGTAACTTGGATTTGTTTTTTCAGTCTTCTAGTTTACACCAGTAGTTTTTCTTCCCCATTCAGCAGGGACATGAAGGGAGTGAGTAAGTAAGCCATGGGGCTATCTGGGAGAAGCTTCTGGTACCAAGGGTAGAATGGAGCAGGGGAAAAAAGAAATCGATATTTGTCCCAGTTAAAATTAATCAGACTCATCAAGAAGGCAACAGTAAATCATCTCAAGTGGCTGGCGTCCGGTTTGTGTATGATATTCATCCCACCTCCCACCAGTGTCCCTCTTACCCTCAGATCTTGGCTTACACTGATCTCATTATGATAAAGATACTGGGTTGTATTACAAAGCCCTCATCCATTAACTTGACACAGTAAGCTCTATGTCTAACCACCACTTCCTAATTCCCATGATCCCACCCTAGCTCTCAAGGGCTGCATTTCGTGGGAGATCAAAGTCCCACATTCCCATTACTTCTCAAATTTGCTTCCTTTTCTCTATCTTCACTGCCACATACCTCATTGTTTCTTGCCAAGAGTGGTCTTCTTGCTTGGTCCGGTCAATCCTCCCTGCTGCCAGAAATGTCTCTTTTCTTAAATTATGAATCAGCTCAATTCACTGCTTAAAAGACTTATTTAATTCCCTTAAATTCCAGGAAGTGTCCATAGTCCATACTTTGGTAGACACTGCTTTCTTTCTTTTTTTAAGTTTATTTATTTTGAGAGAGAGGGAGAGAGACAGAGAGAGAGAGAGAGAGAGAGATGGGGCAGGGGCACAGAGAGAGGGAGAGAGAAAATCTCAAGCAGGCTTCGTGCTGTCAGCACAGAGCCCGAGGCTAAGCTTGATCTCACGAGTGGACGCTTAACCGACTGAGCCACCCAGGCACACCGACAGGATGCTTTCTAAAATGGCTTTAGGCAACATCCTCCCTCTTTTTCTCATGCTCTCTGTCTTCTAGTCTCAGTGAAATGATCTTTCTCATTTCCTGTATATTCCATGCCCCTGTGCTTTTGTACTTGCTGTTGCCTTTGCCTGGACTGTTTGTTCTTCCTGCACTTTTACTAAACCACCTGGTTTCCTACAGATTCTTCAAGTAATAGCTCAGAGGTCAGAAAGTGCCTTCTCTGATAGGAATCACTGCTCAACCATAGTGCCTCCACTTTTCACAGGGTGCCAGAAAAGTTAGGAAACATGGGATACATTTATTTTTAAATAGTATGTGAGCTAAATTTTCAAAGAATATACTCAATAAATGTTTCTTCCATCTTCAGACTCCTTTTGCGAAGTAGCACCACATTTAAAGCAAAAGTTTTTATGTGTGATCTAAAAAGAGTATGATGATTACACAACAGACAATACTAAAGTCTGAAAACACAAGAAAAATATGTAGTGCTTTCTGTCTACATATCCATCTTCCTTAACCGGGTTATATATTCCTAAAGGATTTATGCTTTCTTGTATTGCTAGCTCCCAACACAAGTCCTAACACACACAGGCAGACGATAATTGCTTGAGAAAGAGTAAAATAATATATAAGTTCAGAAAAAAATAAACACGTAATACATTTTATTTACAAATACTTATCAAGATACTCTTCTGTTATAGAGTGGAAATACAAATGTGTAATGTTGTATCAAACAATGCTTGAACTAATAGAATTTTACTTTTATGAAAAGGTTGTCAATGATTGTTGTCCCTTGGAACTGACAGTGTAATGAGCGTGTGATAGTGTATTCTTATTGCATCACGGCCAGATGCATTGTGCAATAAAATTATACAACTATATCTCCATATGAAATTTCTCCTGCAAATTTTACCAGTGTGGATCAACCTAGTGTTCAAATATTTTTCTCCTGCAAATCAGTTTGTTTTTTAAATGAATTAATGAATGAATAAGACATTCAATAAATACGTTCCATTGATTTGAACATGGGTAAACAATTAAAGATATATGAAGTAGGCAAAGTCTAACTTTGTCCAGGAGAAGTTAAATTTAACGAGTATGGAATGCATCTACTAGTTCCCTTAATTTAGGATTCCTGCCCAACATCCTAGTCCACGTTATTCTAAATGTATTTCCACCTGCCTGGCTTCCAGAACACTCTACATTTTAGTATCAATCCGTTTTCTAAGAGACTGATGAGCCACGCGGTTTTGCAAACCACACTTCAGGAATTCTAAGCCTGGTTCTTCCACTACTGTAAAACCTTGGGAAAGTTACTCAGACTCTCTATCTCAGTTTCCTCACCTCCAAAATGGAGAGAAAATAATATTTATCTGAAAAAGTTATCATGAGGAGAAAAGATGAGTATACCTACAGCAGACTTCTCTTTGGGCTCTTTATTAATAGCCCAATCCTCTTCCCAAAAGACTCTGCCTCAGAATCACATTAGAAGCCCATGAAACATACAGCTTCCTGAGTTTTGCTCAGCTCTACTCAGCCAGAATCTCAGGGAAGAAGAGAGATGCCTGAGAATCTGGAAATTTGATTCTGATCAAAGTGATAGTTCTGATGTACGTGTGGTAGGTAGGCACAATTGTAAGAATGACCCCAGTGACCCTCGCTCTTGCATAATCCCCTCCCTTTTGGGTATGGATGGAATCTGTGGTTATGTGAGAGGTCGCTTCCCAAGAAGGAGATTATCTGGGTGGGCTTCATTCAATCACATGAGCCCTTTAAGAGCAGAGAGTTTTCTCCAGCTGGTAGTAGAGGAGAAAATCTGCAAAATCCTAAGCAGAAAAGGAGAGAACCCCAGGGAGCTGGCCTGTACTTTTGACCTACAGAATTGTGAGGTGGGTGAGATGGATGTTGTGCTAAGCCACGGAACTTGTGGTCATGTTTTATGCAGCAACAGAAAACTGGAATAACATCTCAACTTGGAAATGGCTAGACACATTATCATATTCCTGTCCCTCTACCCTCTACACACACTACTACTGATTTATCTCTGTCTACATTTGGACATGTGTTTTTTTGTTTGTTATTTTTTAAACTGGAGGTGGAGGAGTGTTTTTATGAGGGGAACAGCTGAGTACTGGGAGAGGAAAAATCCAGAAAGGGGAAAGGTATTTGAACAGCGTCTAGTTTTCAGCTCCCAGGGAAAGGGGAGTTTAGAGACAGGTGAGTCTATACAAGAGGGATTTGAGGGGCTCTGGCATAAGCAAAGCTACTTTGGAAGAGACCACCCCACCACGCTACCCAAATCCTTGCCAAACACTGCTCAAGCACCCAGGAGTTGGTATGTGAATGTACCCAGAGGCATTATCATTGGCAGAGGCCTAGGGATTCCCAGGCTGGGCAGTAAGTCTTTTCCAAAAAACTGCATAGACAGCGTCCACAGACATGTGATACCAACCAACAGGAGGAAGATGTGAGTCCCACCTTTGGTGGACTTCTGGAAATAACTGGAGGCACTGATAGGGCAGGTTGTGGTATAACTATCAGGGCCCATCAATCTGGCAGACATCCGGGCTGCACATGGGAAATACTTAGTATGTGCGATATTTAGCAGGCTTTTCATAAAGGATAGGCCTAATCTAAGCTTCCCCTTAACTGACAGGAATGTCTTTGAGCCCAGATCACCAAATCCTATTCCTGGCCTAACTCTATATCCCCGGTTAAGTTGAGCAACAAATCATTTCTCTCTACTGTGGGTGCCTTCTCTTTTGCTTCCTGCCTAAATACCTCTACCGTGTCCTATGAAGGAGGATTGTATCCCGGCTTGGTTTCAACTATAATATTTGGCCAAAATCCATTTTTGGCATTGGCTTTTTGAAGGTCAAAAGCCTTCTGGCATTCTGAGTAGCAGCATGGCAACTTTAATACCATTTCTGGCCTCCCTAAACTTACTTTTGATCAATACAGAAGTGACTTTGAGGTCACCATTAAATCTAATCAGTGTAACAATGTCAATAACAGAATAAGATAAGTCATTATCTTATCTGGATATAGATAATATCCAGATATATAGATAATAATGGAGTCATTATTAATATCTGAATATGTATTTTCAAATATAGGCAAGTGTTTTAGATGTAATAGAACAAAAAAATATTTATGTGCTCTGGACTTTGAATTCCTATTACTCAGTTGAAGTCTAAACATTTATTTTTAGTTTGCAAGAGTAAAGTGTTAGAATAATTAATGAGGATTATGAAAGCTCTTCATGTTATGAAAAAAATCACTAATACATTTCTAATACATAAACAGAGACAGCATTAACTAGAAAACTTTAGGAAGAACATATCTTTTTGAATCAACGAAGCTTTATAAAAACTTAAATACACAAAGCGGAATACTAGAGATTAGACTATAATTCTAATCTTCCTAGAACGGTGTGGCGTTCTAGTATTCATAACATTAAATGAAATAATCTCCAGAAGTGTATTTGGCTTTTAGTTATTTAATTCCATTTAGGCTATGAATCTTCAGTTGCATTTTCTGAAAGTAATTAGCATGCAGCCTAATGAAGCAGAATTACTGACTGTAAACAGAAAGATAACAGGCTACTTTCATCATTTTCCTTCAAGCAAAGACAAACCACAAGGCAGACAAGGGATTTTGGAATTGCCTTGTCATGTACTTATCCAAGATGTTCAAACAAGATGAAATAGCAGCTATTACATTCTTAAAAGGCTGCTTGAACAAAAGAAAGCCTTTAATGCAGCACTTCGCAGATTAAAATACCAATATAGCAGGGCATCCTAACCACAGAATGCTGCCTGCAGAGCACGTGGTTCATACGCTAGAACCTGCTGAAGAAGTAACCAAAGCAATATTCCTTAAGAGAGCAAGTATTTCTTATCTGCAAAGATTCTCCTATCATTCTCTGCCAGCGAAGATGCTAAAATTGGTGTGCAAACCACAAAAGCGGAGCTGTAGATGGAAATGCAGGGAATTGTGTTACCTTGCAAGCCAATTAAATCGGCCTATTGCCACATTTCTGGACCCAGGATTTAAGAACATTTTTTTTTTTTTTCTCAAGCGACGGTGTGAGGCAGCAAGTACATGCAGAAATATTAGGGATAAAAAATGGAAGTGACGACAATAATTTACGTCTGCTTCAGAAAATAGAACATGTCTTCTTCAGACAGTGCACAGAGCTTTTATTTGTGTGGAATTGCCTCAAAAAATTGTATCCTCACCATCGAACAAGGGGCCATGAATATAAGAGGAGTTTAATGGAGGTCATTTTTCCAATACTCTATCATATTTTCATAAGCCAGAAATTAATTCTGTGTTGGTGATATTCACTTTTTGTCCTGATTATAATAGTCTTGGGTATTTGGCCAAAATGTGTATGTGTATTTGGCCAAAATCTGTTGTCTACCAACAGAAACGACAAATGTTTTGTATCTTTTAGATAGGCTAGAAAATTATGGCTCATCAGCCTATGTATTAACTATAAATTGTTAAGCCACAAAACTCAGATGTTTAAAAAACAAACAGATATCAAGCATATTTCTCAATAGCCAAACTTTGTTGCTAGCTGAGCTCCCAGTCTGCCTGAGGGCAGAAAAAAGTCTGGAAGTTTCGTTTTTCTCAGTTGGTGAGGGATGTTTTGAGATACCTTAGGTTTAAACTCAGTTGATTTTGAATTTCCCCCCTCTTTTTTTCTTCAATTCCCTTTTTCCCCGGGACTGATCTAATTTCCAGGTGGCTTAGAAGCAGGGCTGGGAAATGTCTGATTTGCAACTGTCCCCAGTCTTAGCACTGACTTTGGTTCAAAGGGCAAATCTCAGCTGAACTTTGGGTGTGGGCATTCTTCTTCTGGCCTCCTCAGAGGGAGCCTTGCCCCAGGCTGCATCACCCACGCTGCTTTCTACAGCAACCCGTCTCTGGAATAAGAATTCTTCTGTAAGCCCACTCTTTCATTTCTAAGCCTTTTGTGTGGACTTTGGAAATTTCGCCTGTTCTTTGCAGACTGACCTGAGTTAGTCTGTCCTATAACTGTCAGGTTCTTTTGATAAGAATCAGGAGTGTCCCATGGTTACAGGGACTGATTTGTCTCCAGGCACAATCTCCCTACCGGATAGTATCATACGATGAAAGCAACATGTAAAAACATCCATTAGCAAGCAGGCACGAAAAGTCACGCAACCAGTCATGACAATTTCAGTGAAGTAGTAAATTCCCTTTTAGAGCCTCTGCCCTTTTAGAGCCTGACAAGCATCTTGCATGAAAGTTTCATGCAAAAGCAAAATGCGACAATATTCTGATACTGGAAGCTTCTAAGGCAGAGCACTCCAATAAGAAATAATGCAAGTCACATATGTAATTTAAAATTTTAGCTTAAAAAAAGGGGGGGGGGGGATGGCCACCTGGGTGGCTCAGTCAGTTAAGTGTCCGACTCCTGTCTTCGGCTAAGGTCGTGATCTCACAGTTTGTGAGTTTGAGCCCCACTTCCGGCTCTGTGCTGACAGTGTGGAGCCTGCTTGATACTTTCTCTCTCCCTCTCTTTCTGCCCCTCCCCCACTCCCCACTCACGCACACGTTCTCTCTCAAAATAAATAAATAAATTTTAAAAATAAATAAATAAACGAAAGTTTTTAAAGAAAAGTAGAAGGGAACATGTGAAATTAATTTTTGGTTGATTTGTTTTTATCTTTTATAATGCAAGAAAAATAGGACCATAGATACAGAAAACCTCACACAACAAATGTAGGGCTTATTGAGTTACCATAAGGTAAGCACCCATGTAACTATGACCCAGGGTAATAAATAGGGCTTTACTGGCTATGCCAGAAGCCTTTTCACGTGGCCTGGCCCAATCTCAACACAATCCTGTTTCTGTATGTTATCTGTTCCCTGATTTTTTTTTAAGACGCCATTTTTAGAACAGCTTTGGATTTATAGGGGGGTGGGGAATGAGCAGATAGTACAGAGTTCCCAATATGCCTCCAATTTCCCCTATTATGAACATGTTATATTAGTAGGGTATATTTGTTACAAATAATGAACCAATACTGATATACTGTTATCAGCTAAAATCCAAACTTATTCAAGTTTCTTTAGTTTTCACCTAATATCCCTTTTCTGTTCCAGAATCCAATCCAAGACATTTATTTATCATGTTTCCTTGTGCTTCTCTTGACTGTGACAGTTTTTCAGATTTTTCTTGTTTCTGATGACCTTGAGAGTTTTGAGGATTTTTGTCAGGTATATTATAGGATCTCCTTCTACTAAAATTTGTCTGATGTTTTTTCTTTTTTTTCCATGATTATATTGAGGTTATGGGTATTTGTGAGGAAGACCACAGAGGTAAAGTGCCATTTTCATCATGTCATATCAAGCATATACTATCAATACGACTTATGACCACTGATGTTGACCTTGATTGCTTGAAGGTGAAATTAATTCTAACAATATATTTTATTTGATCTAATTTATCTAAAACATTGTCATTTTGACATTCCGTCAATATAAAAGTTATCAGCAGGATATTTTACATTCCTTTTTATACTAAGTAAAATCTGATGTGTTTTATGCTGACACACATCTCAATGTGGATTAGGCACACTTCCAGGGCTGGAGCTCTGCACGTACTGTGGCTACTGTGTTAGTACAGTTGCAAGAGGCTTCTGCCTCCCAAGGTTCAGGCAGGCAAAAGGGCACTGGTTCCCTTTCCCTGAACTCCCAAATAAATCTAGACATTCAATCATAGTTGGCCCCTTGTTTTTAGCTACTCTCAGAGATCCCTTCCAGCCCCTCCTGTCTGCAGGATCTTTGCACACCTGAAGGAGGGGGCAGATATCACAAGTGGCTTAGCAGAAGTTATCCACATCTTTTAACTCTGCGTAGATTTTTGATTTGTTTGGTTTTTATCTGCTTGTTTCGTTGGTACCTAAAAACCAAGAACTTGAAGGCTATGTTCCATTGGTCCTGGTGAGCATCCCCTTCCCTTTGGGGCAACTGAAGTTGTCCAGTCTCTTTGAGGGGCTAAACCACGTGGTAAATAGGAAGAAATTCAAAGGATTTTTGGAGGGGTTGAGGAGAGAGAACATTCTAGCTAAAACTCCACAGTATCACCTTGTCACACTCTTGAATAACACTTAAAACTAGATATAGTCCTATAAAAGTTATAATGAGAGCAGTGACATTAGCATACACTCACCTGTTCATGTCATAGACTGTAAAGTGAGCCATATACAAAAGTATGCATCATTATCTTCAGGGAAAGTCATTTGCTGCTAGTTTACAGTACCCCCTTCCCCGGATATTCTTGCATTTTTGTCTCATTTGTGAAAGTCAACATTTGACTTCAAACTTCTAAATGTCTCATATTTTAAAAGATCTAAAATGTTATTGAATTTCAGTTCAATCAAAACAACTTTGTGGGGGTGCCTGGCTGGCTCAGTTAGTGGAGCAGTGGAGCATGCAACTCTTGATCTCGGGGTTCTAAGTTCAAGCCCTACATTGGGTGTAGATGACTTAAAAATAAAATCTTTTTTTAAAAAAACCAACAACACAATTCATCATTAGTTTCCAGACTAGTTCCCCCAAGCCTATTTCATTCATATTGTAGCTAAATAAATTGCATTTGAACTGAAAATTGTAGAAAACAATACTGTCACATTATTTATAAGAGCCTTCAACATAGAAAGCTCCAATAAATGTGTGCTTCTTATGCAGAAATGGCCCTGTAGGAAAAGCTGATCCAGCTAAATTGGCCTCATGGTCTCTGAAGCTCTCTTTCCCTCTCTACTCTCTCATTTTTCTTCTGAACTCCTGGGATTTCATCACAGCCAGGAACTTTTACCCTCTTTTTCCTTTTCCTCAATCTTAAAAAGAGTAAAAGCTTTTAGGGAAAAAATTAAAAGACTGTTCTCTTAGCTTGGTGTCCGTGGAGGAGGTGAGGTGGAGCGTTGGTGATATATATGTACAGAAAAGATGATTTTAAGCAATAAAGTTTTAAATACAGTTTCCCTTAAGTCTTTAAGTTCAGCATACAAATTTTATTATTCCATGAATAAGTCTAGTGTATTTTAGTAAAGGGGCTTTAATATACTCAAGTTGAACAAACTAAACTCCTTTCAACCAGTTATGTTTACAAGCTTAGTTTAATTAAATTTCCCTTAAATCTTTTAAACTGCACTAATAAATTAAACATATTCAATTTTCTCCTTAAGTACATTAATCACCTACAAGCAAAACACTCTCAAGTACTTAGAGACTAAACTAAATTTGTAAATATAGCAAATCTCTTAAATATTCCAATACTATATTGCTTGCAAACCATAAAATCCTCTTACACCTTTTGGCAATAAATTACAAATGTAAAGTCAATGACTCCATTACACATTTCAAGTTGGAATCAGAAGGCTAATCTCTGAGATATGATCATATACCCAATTATTTTAAACATTAAAAATACTGTGAATACAAATATACACAGATTGATGTTCCTAAATTTAATACAAAAGTGTTAATAGTGTGGATTTGGTCTCTTGATTTTTCTATATTTAATTTTAAATCTTCCCAAGACTAAAATACATACACACACTAGACTAAGAGAAGAGTTACAGCATCTTAAAATGACTTGATGTTCCCATCCCAAGCAAGTTGCATTGATTTCTTGCCAGAGATTTTTGGCCCAAGGCAGGATCTGAATTCCAGGGTTATTTTTCCAGCACCAAAAATAGATGCACTCGCCTTTTAAAAAATTAATCACTTATTCCAACTGGGGGCTTTAAGCCCAAAACTTTCCAATGGAAATGGTTGGTGTTGCTAAACCCGCCTTCTGGGTTTGAGTTACACTATTATCTAATTCTTTGCCTTTATTTGAATCCTCAACCCATCCCCACCCCTCCACAGTGCTTCAATTGGATTCAACTCATCTTTTCACTTTCGATTGAATCAGGCATTATTTTAACATTTTTATTTTTGTCTTTGCTATCCGCGCAGTCTTTAAGTCTTCATTATTGGTATGTGTTTGCTTTAAGGAGAGAATACTGCCCAGTATCACTTTTATGCTGTGTTCTTTGTAAAGCAGGAATGGGGAAGGAGAGCTTGCCTGGGACACAAAGATAGTGGCCATCTGTGTGTAATGAAAGCAAAAGAGCTGACTGGACATCAACAAGTGTGTCCTTGAGACGAGAGGCATAATGATAACAGAGGCTCAAGGTTTGGAGCCTCTACTCTGTAACTCCTCACCCCCACCACTTTCAAATCCTGTCCTCGGTTTACTATGACCTCCATCTCTCCTCCCAATGAGATGGTGATGGTGGGGGGAATTGGTAGGGTCTCATCTCACTGCTACAAGGAAAGATGGATCTCTAACATCCTGTCATTCCAAGCATCTCTAGTATTTCCTTGCACACCAACTTGAGAGACATTGGTAGCCACTGATACCATTTTTCTGCCAGAAAATTCATTTCTAAAATGTGGTATTTGCTGCTCTGCTTGATCTTTCTGTGTATGCCTTCCTTTCTACCATTCCCCACCTTTCCCGTTCTGCCGCTCAGTAGCCTTTCACTTCCTGCTTGTTCTCGGTGCCCGACCTTTACCCTGGCATTGTTTCTGCCTGTCTCCTTCCCCTCCCCCGCCCCCACCTTTAGCCTCAGGTCTTAGTTTCAGTTCCATTTGGCTTAACTCCTTTCTTCATAAGCGTCTACATTCTAATAAACTTCCTCTTGGGTAGGACTCACATCTGGATTGGGATTCCTTTTCAATGTGGTCTTCCCCATGGCTCTACCGGGGTAAGGACTGTGTTTATGTCCAGTTACATTCCCAACACCTAGCATATGTCTGGCACATAATTTTTCCACGAAAACTATTTATAATGTGCACTTGAATTGAAAGTGGAACTCTAATCTCTAAAATTAAAGAAGAAATAATGGATCTTGAAATTTAACATTTGGGAATTTTAGATTTAATGAGGAGTTAGAGATTTCTGAAGATTTCAAAAACTGAAATATTTATAAAGACTAAAATTTTTACTGAAATATAACATACAGAAAAATGCCCAAATCAATGTACAGCTTGCTGAGTGTTCACAAAGTGATCACTTTCATGTAACCAGCCCCAGCTCAAATAGTGTCACCAGCTAGGCCCCAAGACTTGACATTTACTGCCAACCTGCTTGTATATACTAACCGTTGTCTGACATTTTTCCTTAAGCTCTTCCTTCTGGCTTACCTCTTAACTCAAGCAAATGAAACCCAAAACCACCCTGCAGATGATGGCCACTGCCCTGACAAGACCTCCCGCAGGCCCAGACCACCCAGACATTTTGAGCTCAACCCCATCAAGCCCCCTACTTGTGCCTGTGCAGATGGACCATGGAGTGACCTCTGGAAGGACCTACAATCACCTTTACTTCATTATGGTACTAAAATCTCCACCCAAGCGGGAGCCTCAGCCTCATTTACATAACGTACAATGTATGTATTAGGCATGTTTTCTTAAGGCACTTACTTGACCTTATGGCCACCTCTATCTACATAAGATGAAAAGACTTCCTCATCTAAATATTCATCCTAACCCTAAACAAAAGGAATCCATTCAGAAGAGCCTGGGTGGCTCAGTCTGTCCAGCATCTGACTCTTGGTTTCAGCTCAGGTCATGATCTCACGGTTTCATGGTTCGAGCCCCTTGTCTGGTTCTGCGCTGGCAGCACGGACCCTGCTTGGAATTCTCTCTCCCTCTCTGCCCCTCGCCCACTTGCACTGTCTCTGTCTCTCTCGAAATAAATAAAATAAAACTTTAAAAAAAAAAATAAAAGGAACCAGGGAGTCACAGCTTTGGAAACCATTCCCCATGATCTCCTTATTGCTACAAATAAGTTTTCTTTGTGCAACAACTCAACCTGGTGCAGTTTCTGACTCACCAAGGAACCAGCTCACACAGTTACAATAACGTATTTCCAGCACCACAGAAGGCCTCCTAGTGACCCCTAACAATGATTTTTATTTTTATTCAACATAAATTTAAAAATAGTAATTTCTGGGGCGCCTGGGTGGCTCAGTTGGTTAAGCATCCAACTCTTGACTTCGGCTCAGGCCATGATCTCACTGTTTTGTGAGTTCAAGCCCCATGTCGGGCTCTGCACTAACAGTACAGAGCCTGCTTGGGATTCTGTCTCCTTCTCTTTCTTTTTTTTTTTTTTTTTTTTAATTTTTTTTTAATGTTTATTTTATTATTTTTGAGACAGAGAGAGACAGAGCATGAACGGGGGAGGGGCAGAGAGAGAGGGAGACACAGAATCGGAAGCAGGCTCCAGGCTCTGGGCCATCAGCCCAGAGCCCGACGCGGGGCTCGAACTCACGGACCGTGAGATCGTGACCTGAGCCGAAGTCGGACGCTTAACCGACCGAGCCACCCGGGCGCCCCTGTCTCCTTCTCTTTCTGTCTCTCTCCTGCTTGCTCTCTCTCTCTCCCAAAATAAATAAAAATAAACTAAAAAATAAATAAAATAAATAAAAATTAAAAAAATTATTTCTGATGGTATTTCATTGCTTATAGACATTAATGGCACCGAGTATGAACACGTGATCTTGGGCAGCTCAATCTCTGTGTGCCTTCCCTCACGTGGAAAATGGAAATGATCATAGTAACTTCATAATAGAGTTGTTCCTAGAATACACAATAAATATGAGCAATTGAATCAATCACAGTTTAGCCAGGAAATAGGAACCACTTTAAGCCTTTCAAACAAAAGGCAAATAACAAAGGGAGCCTGTGTTGGAAGAGCTAAGAAGCCAGTCTGGTGAGAAAACCCAGAGGTCACTCACAGCAGCAAGTAGCTACCATCCCTTGGCCTGGAGGAACAAATGGAGGAGAGAATCTTGGCAGAGCCCAGAAGGCAGGCTGTGAGGAGGAGTAGGGGTCACCCCAGGCAGAAACGGGCGCCCCGAGAGAGGGGCTGTCCAGCTGGTAGTAGAAGCAGGGAGTCGTAGCCAATGCCAGAAATGATGTCACGAGAAATAGTGGTGGCTGGGAGGAGGGGTGGATGGAGATAAACCCCAGCTTCTTCCTTCCTGTCTAATGCCTGTGCCTCCCACTGACCAAACCTATCCGGAAGCCAGAGGGCAAGGAGCCTGGGAAAGATGGTTTCGCTGAAATTCAGAGCAAAGCACTTAAGAGTGCATATGGACTTAAGAGGAAAGGCAATTGATCAGTATGGATGCTATTATTATTGTTACTATTACTATTTTCTGATTTCAAAATGCATATCTTTGTTTATCCTTGATAAAACTACTTCATTAGCATTAATCTTACATTTATCAATAAATACTAGAATTTGGGGGAGGGCTCACAAGTGGTGTTCCATTACCATTGCTGTTGTTTAAGAACAAAAATTCACCCTAGTAAATGTGAAGATCTAATTGACTTTATTAAACAACTCAGGGACTGGGCAGCTTCCTATCTAACAAGCAGAGGGGAGCTCTTGAGAGTTGCACAAAATGAAGGTTTTTATAAGGAATGAGGTGGGGCAAGAAAGTTATTAGCAAAAGAAAAGAAAAAGGTTCCAGGCAAGGTGACCTTTCCTTAGGGGAGCTGGGGGGAAGGGCAAGGGCTTTTTATTAGGTGAATAACTTCAGTTTTCCTTTGGTGTGGGGTAGAGAGGGCCCATGTGACTAATTACCTCATTGGTGCCGAACAGAAAATTCATGACCCATCAGTTAAGATTTACATTTCTGGGGAGGTTGAAACTGCCGTTAGATTAGGTATTAAGCCCTGGGTTTGGTGACTTGGCCTAAATGACGCCATCTGGGGCCTATGGTTTTCTTTTTAACATTGTGCAACAAACCAAAATTCAGTGGCTTCACACTGCAGTAATCATTAATTTGCTCACAAGTGTGCAAGTTGCACAGAACTTGGGAGGGACAAATGTTTCTGTATTACATGGCAGCTCCTCTGGGAACAGAGGACCCACCTTGCTCACCCTTGTATCTCCAGTACTTAGAGCAGGGCCTGGAACAGAAGTGTTAGGCACTACGTTAGGCAGGAGTGAGGGGGGATAAAGCAGATGCTGGCCATACTGTTGGAGCCACCCACTAGGGTTAATAGCCATACCTTCAGAGCCTGGGCTGAGGAGTGGTCCCAAGTTTTTGTGTTAAAGTACCCAGGATGATGCCCTCCTTTTCATGGACATAAAGTTAAAAAGTTTTGACTGGGTTGGGTAGACCTATTGCAGGTGCTCTGCATAAGAAGCTCTTTAAATTGTCCATAGCCGACTGTCGTGAAGGTTCCCAATTAAGGGGTGTGGAGTCTGACTTGGCTTTTAGGGACTCATAAAAAGATTGGGCAATAAGTCTATAGTTGGGAATCCAGGTTTTGTAGTAATCTGTCAG
The DNA here is from genome assembly GCF_028018385.1 of Neofelis nebulosa. Classification (NCBI taxonomy): domain Eukaryota; kingdom Metazoa; phylum Chordata; class Mammalia; order Carnivora; family Felidae; genus Neofelis; species Neofelis nebulosa. The sequence goes on from NC_080789.1 coordinate 15,533,114, forward strand.
GCCCAAGAAGGCCCTCAGTGGCTTTTGGGTGGTAGGTAGGTATAGGTTAATTATGCCTTGGATTCTTTCTGGGGAGAGACTGTGTCTCCCAGGGGTTATGATAACTCTCAGGTAGGACACCAGCTGCTGGATCAGTTGAGCTTTGGGTTTGGATACTTTATATCCTTTTTTGGCCAAAATTTTAGGGTTTGGATAGTATATTGGATGGCCACCTCTTGAGTAGGGAAGCAAATAAGGAAGTCTTATTCATGTTAGAGGATAGCTCCCGCCACCACCACCCCAAGTTGTAAGTCTTGTAAATCCTTAGGGAGGGCTTGGCCAAACAGATGGGAGCTATCCCTGAATCCCTGTGAGAGTACCCACCAGGTAAGTTGTTGGGTAGGCCCACAAGGGGGTTCCCATTTGAATGCAAACAGAAATTGGGATTGTTGAGCCAATGGGATGCAGAAAAGAGCAACTTTAAGGCCCAGGACCATAAACCAGAGGTTGCTTGGAGAAATGGTACCTATTGGGGTATAACAGCCTCATGAATGGCTCCTAAGTCTTGGACTAGGTGATAGCTGTTGTCCTTTTATTTTAAATTGCTGGGATGGGGATGTTGCACAGTGAGGTTGTGGGGATAGGAAGCCCATGTTTTAAAACCTTGGTACCATGGGCTGTAGCCCCTGTTTAACTTCAGGTTTGATAGGGTATTGTGTTTTTTGTTGTTGTTGTGTTTTTTATTTTTTTTATTTTTTTTATTTATTTTTTTTTATGAGAGTAGTAATAGGGGTCCTCAAGTTGAATTATAATGGGTGTGGTTGATATTGCTCTCCCAGGGATTCCTTGATCCTAGCCATCTGGGTTGACTAGGGAATCCCAATTTTTTAGTATTTATGTTGCAATGGGTGAAGGTGATGTTAAGAGAGCCCCCAGCATGTTCCTTAGACAGTTTCCAGTATGAGGCCCAAAGATGACCTTGACCCTCCAAAGTAAGGGTAAGAGGTCCCTGCCTAATAATGGGCTAGGACATTCAGGTGTAAATTAGGAAATTATAGGTAAATGCTTCTCTCTCCCAAATGCAAAGCAGGGGATCAGTGAAATGTCTGAGGGCTGGTAGGCCAGACACTCCCATGATGAGGCAAGTTTTAGGGGAGTGGGGGTCCGGAGAAGGAAGTCAAGACAGAATACGTGGCCCCAGTATCAAGTAGGGAAATAGTTGGCCTACCTGCCACATCCATTTGCACCCTTGGCTCCAGTCCAGTGATGTGGATCCTTGAAGGTGGGGCTAACTGGAGGAGACCTCCTCATTCTTAGGCAAGCATCTGGTAGGTTACTGGTGGTCCTTGCCCCCGTTGCCCCCCATGTTAAGGGACAAAGAGTAGCCCAGTCCCCATGTTGCCCATATTTGTAATAGCCAGTTGAGAGAAGAGTGTGTTTATTATGGCAGCCTTGTGCCCAATGCCCCTGTTGTTGGCAAATATGGCATTTACTTTCGCTTTTGTCTTTTTCTTCCAGGGTGCCTTTGGAGGTGGCCTTGCCTTGTAAGTCAGCTAGCATTTGGGCATGCCTGACTTCCTTTCTTTTTTTCTTCTCCTCAACCCTAACCTCTGTCTCCTGATCATGATTATAGAAGACTGTGGAGGCTGTGGCCAGCATTTCATCTAAGGTAGACCCGGGTTCTTACATCAGTTTCCATAATTTGCAACGGATGTCTGGGGCTGATTGGGATAGAAATTTGTCTTTTAGAATTACTTGGCCTTCATAGGAATCTAAGTCAAGATTGGTATATTTTGTGAAGGGCTCTTTTAGCCTATTTCAGCCTATGAGACTTGGGTTTTCTTCTGGACTTTGACTAATGGCTGTTACTTTGGAATAGTTGATGACTTTATGGTGGGCCTTGAGTCCTGCTTTAATATAAATAATGAAGTGATTTCTTTCCCATTGGTGGGCTTCATTGTTATAATCCCACCCACGTACCCAGCGGCCCAAATTCACTCTTGAAAGTGTACTTTTCTACTCAATAAACTCTATAAACTCTATCTCCCTATTCTGGTCTCAGGCCTCCAATTCTTTGGTGCATCTGGGACAAGAACAGAGTGGCCCAATAACAATAAAGATATATTTCAATCAATTTTTTTGGCTGACTAAATCAATCCCAACCTGAAGCCAGCCTATGTCTAGATTTTCAGTCATCTGGGCCAATATATTTTCTTTTAAGTCAGTTTGAGCTGTATCTGCTATTGCTTACAACTAAGATTTTTTTTTCAGTTTATTTAATTACTTTGAGAGGGAAAGAGAGCAGGGAGGGGAAGAGAGAGAGAGAAACCAAAGCAGGCTCCACACTGTCAGTGCAGAGCCTGATGTGAGGCTCGAACGCATGAACCATGAGATCATGACCTGAGCCAAAGTCAAGAGCCAGATGCTTAACCGACTGAGCCACCCAGGTGCCCCTACAACTAAGATTCTTAACTCGTAAGAAGGAGATTAAGATGTGAAGCAGAATAGAGTATCTCAGAGAAGCAAGAAAAGAGGTTCAGATTACCAGGGACTAAGAAGAGATGCCACCAGGAACGGAAGAGGAGCCAGGGTCCTGCATACCTCCTGGCGGCAGTGCCCCAAGATGTTGGCAAGGCCCTAGACGGGAGGAGTGAGGACAGAGGGAGGTAGCTGCCTGGCCAGGGTGAGGAGAGATCTCAGCAGCAAGAAGCAAACTGTCATTCTGTAAGTAAGGCACAAACTCAGCAGATGGAACCCAAGTCTGAAAGGACCATGTGAGAGAGACATTAGCCATTTCTTTTTTTTTTAATTTATTAATTTTTAAAAATTTACATCCAAATTAGTTAGCATATAGTGCACTAATGATTTCAGGAGTAGAATCCAGTGATTCATCCTCTACAAAATACACCCAGTGCTCATCCCAGCAAGTGTCCTCCTCAATGCCCCTTGCCCAATTAGCCCATGCCTCCACCCAAAAACCCTCCAGCAACCCTCAGTGTGCTCTCTGTATTTAAGAGTCTTTTATGGTTTGTCCCCTGACATTAGCCATTTCTGCAGAGGTACGGAGGCCAGTATGACCAGATGACTGAGGGCCCCCAAAATGTGAGCCCCAAGATTATGGGGCCACATAATCTTGACATGGCTCCCAGGAAGTGAGAGAAAAACTTCAAGAATGACTAGGATCAATTTCCTGCTAACTTGGCAGGAAATTAAGTTGATTTACAGAAAATAATTTTTCTCTACATCTGGCTTTGTGGACTGAGAGTCACACAGCTAAATAAGAGTTATAAAGAGCTTGCCAGAGGTGGAATTATATTTTGAAGACTGCAGCAAATGTGAGTATGGGAGTGGGGGTGGAGGGCTGGTGGGGATTACATGCAAGGTGCTCAGTAGGTCAAGGTCCCCTTGAGAGCGGGGGTGGGGGGTGGGGGGGGTGGGAAGGGAAAGTGACTTGCAAGCTCTTTTACTACAGGGGTTTCTGATATGCAAATTAGTCTGTATGTGATTGGTTAATAGAGAAATGATGTCAGAAAAAGGCAAAAGTTGTGTTGATTCATATGCAATTTTACCCAATAGGTTATCATTTTGTTCCACTAAATCAGTTCCACAACAGCTGAATGTCAAAGTGGGTGCTCACAGCTGAACACGGCAAGCTGCAGAGGAATACAGTACTGTTTAGAATGCCCATGATTTATTCCATATTATTCATTTGTCTTGATTTAGCCATGTCCTCTGTCTTAGAGTTAGAATTCTACCTGATCTTTATGTATGGAATTCTTGTCTCCATAAATCAATAGCCTCAATCTGTTCTTGTACCCTTTACATCCAGCTACCTTTTATAAAGTAAAGCCCTCTACTTATTTATTAGGGATTAAATGTTTTTAATTGTACTTTTAATTTATAGGATGGTTATTTTTTTGTTAGTGCTGCAGTTATTAAGTTGAATACATTTTAAGTGGTCTGTCTTAACCGATTATTTTCCATAAACCTTATTTAAAAAATTTTTTTAAGTTTATTTATTTATTTTGAGAGAGCGAGCAGGGGAGGGGCAGAGAGAGAGGGAGAGAGAGAGAATCCCAAGCAGGTTCCTCCTTGACAGCCCAGAGCCTGATTCAGGGCTTCCATAAACCTTACTGTTTTAACGGTACCTCTTGGCAGAATGGAGATTTTTCTGAATGTATGTACAGATTCTGGTGGAACTACTTGTACTTCTTGCACTAGCCACCAGGTGGCATGACCAGCCCCAGGCAACTTCTTTGTTTTCAGGAATTCTGAGATTGGGACCAGGGAAAATAGCAGGTTGGGTAGTGCCTGTTCTTACACCAGTATATATACCTTGCCTCTAGGTTATTCTTTCTTCTTCTGCCTTGAGCTAATAATACTGGTCATTTGTGAATATTTTCTTTCTTTGAAAAATTTTTTAAAAGTTTACTTCTTTTTGTGGGGGAGGAGCAGAGAGAGAGTGAGCAACAGAGAATCCCAAGCAGGCTCCGCACAGTCACCTCAGAGCCTGATGCCGAGCTTGAACCCATGAACTGTGGCATGATGACCTGAGCCTAAACTAAGAGTCGGATGTTTAACCAACTAAGCCACCCAGGCGCCCCTGTGAGTATTTTCTTTCCAGAGATTTCCTGGCAGTCCTTTACGACCTTGGTTAACTTATGAAGCAACTCCTAAATCCACTTCTCTACCCTGACCCCTCTCCAAGTGCTACCATCTCAATACAACAACAGCAGGAGTGGCTGGTTTATTCCTCTCTGAATGCTCAAGCACCATGGAGATGAGCCCTTTAGAAGCACTTCAATAGCTCTGAGTAACATGCAGTACAATTCAGTGCCATCCTTTGCTCTTTGCATTATAGCCTTCTTTCTTACCAACGGGCTATATTGATGATACGGGTAGAACAAATACCCCTCAAGTTTCTGTCACAGATCACTAGGGTTTCAACTTGTATATACTTACTTCACTACATGAACATTTTATTTGTTTATTTGTCTAGACAGAGAAAGAGCATATGTTAGCAGGGGAGACTGGCAGAGGGAGGGAGAAAGAGAATCTTAAGCAGGTTCCATGCTCAGCACGGAGCCCTGACATAGGGCTCAGTCCCACAACCCTGGGATCTTGACCTGAGCCAAAATCAAGAGTTGGACACTCAACTGATTAAGCCACCCAGATGCCGCAACATAAACATTTCAAATAAATATATTGCTTTATGCTGCACAATCATCTACTCCTTTGGAATCCTTTCCTTTATTCCTTTAAATTAAAAAAAAAAAATTTAGTTTCCCAGTGTAAATGCTACTTTCTATAAGAAGTCTACCTGGATTCATCTTAACCAGAATTATTCAGCCTTCCCCCACAATTGGACAGTTCTTATTCTGCACTTATATAAAAGCACCTACAGGGGAGCGTGGGTGGCTTAGTGGGTTGAGCATCTGACTCTTGATTTCAGCTTAGGTCATGATCTCAGCGTTCATGAGTTTGAGCCTTGTGTCGAGCTCCGCATTGACAGCTCAGAGTCTGCTTGGGATTCTCTCCCTCCCTCTCTCTCTGCTCCCCTGCTCTCTCTCTCTCTCTCAAAATAAGGAAATTTTTTTTTTTAAAGCCCTTCCTTGCCAGTGTACTGCAGGCAGGAGAGTGTGCTGAGCAACCCATAGCCATTGGAGCTGGGAAAGCCTGTGTTTATTTCCTGCCTTTTCTACTTTTGAGGGTAAGTTATGAGGACTTAATTATCTGGGCCCCAGTTTTCTCATGTATAAAACAGGAAGAGTAATAGCTATCTCATGTGGCTGTTGTGAAAAGCAAATGAAATCATGTATCTGAGGTACTTAGAATAGTGCCTAATATGGTAGTTCTGTGTCTGGCACATTAAGGACTCAGTTGATTTTGGATAATTACAGTATTTTGGGTATTTATCTATTCATTAGCTTTGTAAATATTGTGGGTTGTCTTGTCTGTTCGAGCTGCTGTAACAAAATACCACAGTCTAGGTGGCTTATAAACAACAGAAATTTATCCTTCACAGTTCTAGATGCTGTCAGTCTGAGATCAGGTGCTAGCATAGTCAGGTTTTAGTAAAGGCCCACTTTGGGGTTGTGGACTGCTGACTTCTGGCCATGTCACGTCCATGTCCCCATTTAGTCGTTGGACACAACCTTTCATGACATTTTGCATAATGCAATCCTCTTTGGCAAAACCCCTGTTAGTTTGTTTTCTCTTTCAGCTAAGCTTTGCACCCCTCTAAGGAAGAAGGGACATGAAGAAAAATCTAGCTGTTCTCTTAGCCAGCAGGAGGCTTGGCAGGGCTTTCCAGGCCTTCTCTGTCCAGTGGCATCCCTCATATGCTTTTGTTCTGGGCCCCAGTAGAGTGGTACGGGGACTCTAGGAGGTCAGCCACCAGATTTCAGATGGGAAGTTGGCATAAGTGTCTTCTACTCTCAGAACACCCTAAGCTTACCTAGGAATCTGGGGCTAATCCTACAACAAGCATAGGTGAAATACTGTCTTCTTGTTTTAGAAAAGATTGGTTCATCTCTGTCTTATTTTTCTTGCACACATATCTCAGCTTAAAGAATTTTTATATAGTGCCGGGGAAAAGGGAAGGGAGCAGCAAATTCTTCCTGATTTACCTCTGGATCTAAGCCCTTGAATTTAGAACAAAAACACTGGAATACCTTTGTCCTCAACTTCTGCCCCTCTGAGGCAACAGAGGACTCACATTCAATGACCTGAATGGGAATGGTCACAGGACAAAAAAAGGATCTGTGTCGTAAAAACATTAGCTAATATTTCACAATATCATATTGCCACATGTGTAATTATTTACACTTTCTAAATGCATTTGGTCAACAAAAAGGACAAGAACCACTGAGAAAACTGTTCACAAATACATCTGTGTGGACTCTATCAGTTAACAGATTGTATCAGTCAGTGTCCAATGAGGAGACAGGAACCACATAGTAAATCCAACAGGGAATGTTTCATAAAAAGAATTATTAATTATAACAGGGGATTTACAATTAATTATAATTAATGATAAAGGGGGAAGGGAACTATGACAAATGCCCCAGGCCTGAGGGAGAGTACCCGAGGAAAGATAAACTTCGGGGAATGCCCAGTGTCTTTTCCAAGAGTGGGATTCAGACCTCCCTGGAGACAGTGTAGTTGTAGCTGAATGAGCTGATCATACAGTCTACTCCTTCATTATTTGTGTGTTGATAACACATGCCAAAAATCACCTCTGCAAGATAGGGTCATGAGAGAACACAGGCTTTTGGTTTAGAGGCTGACACACTTTTATCAAGTGTGCTCATGAAATTGAAGAGATATTGATTGTTCCAACATTGTTGGCAGTTAAAGGAATGTTTAACAGGACTCTTAGTGATATTTTTGAGCCTGTGTCAGAGTTGTGTTCATAGAGTCCAGAATTTTTAAATCGTAGAGAAAACTTAGAAATCATCTAGTTCAATCTACTCCATTTATAGATGCATTAATCAGGCCAAGAAAGCCTATGTGACTTGTTCAAGATCATCAACTAATTAATGGCCAGCTGAGATTATTACCCAGTCTCTTCTTAGTCCCATACTCTTTCTACCGCATGATGTTGGAGCCAACCAGAACGTCAGATTCTGACAAGGCTCCCCATCCCTCCTTTCCCCCTTTAGACATAAATACTCTGAAAAAGAATAGGAATGGTAGTATCAGTGAGGGATAGTGTATATAAGGAAAGACCTTAGATTCAGAAAGTCTTGGTTTCTCTTTTTTCTTTTCTTTTATTTATATATATATTTTTGCCTATAGCACCTTTCATTTCCACACGTTTTTTCTTTTTTTAAATGTTTATTTATTTCGAGAGAGAGAGAGAGAGCAGGAGCAGGGGATGGGGTAGGCAGAGAGAGAGAATCCCAAGAAGGCTCTACTCTGCCACTGCAGAGCCTGAAGCAGGGCTTAAACCCATGAACTGTGAGATCATGACCTGAGCTGAAACCAAGAGTCTGGATGCTCAACTGACTGATCCACCCAGGCGCCCCCAGAAACAGTCTTGGTTTTTCATCTAGTTTTATTACTTATTTGTATTTCTGAGCTTTTAGTGTCTTCAGCAGAAAGCAGGCATGAATTATTAATAAATAATGAGGGGCGCCTGGGTGGCGCAGTCGGTTAAGCGTCCGACTTCAGCCAGGTCACGATCTCGCGGTCCGTGAGTTCGAGCCCCGCGTCAGGCTCTGGGCTGATGGCTCGGAGCCTGGAGCCTGTTTCCGATTCTGTGTCTCCCTCTCTCTCTGCCCCTCCCCCGTTCATGCTCTGTCTCTCTCTGTCCCAAAAATAAATAAAAAATGTTGAAAAAAAAAAATTTAAAAAAATAAAAAAATAAAAAAATAAATAATGATAATAATAAGCTGCCTCAGAATATTATTATGAAGGTTAATATGCCTGTCACATAGTAGGTGCTCAGTAAGTCATATATATTATTAAATGGTTACTTCTTCTCCATAATAGATTTATTAAAGTAACTACTTACGTGCCATAAAAAACCTTTTGTCTTTGAGGAATGTACAGTTGACAGTACTGACACTTTTATAATAAATCAGTACTTTTATGTATAAATGAAAGTTACACATCCACCCACATCCAGCTGCCTGTTAGAAAAAAAATCTGTTTTTATTAAATGAACAAATGGCAAACATAAGTCAACTCTACACAAATCAATATTCTCTCTCTCCATTCCACAATTTCATTTGGATGCTTGAAAACAATTCTTATGTCTTTAGACATAATATACTTACTTTAAAACTGCCTAAAGTGAAACATAAAACACTGTATTTTAAAAAGTACAATAGGCCCTGGAGAATGAGGCAATCCAAGTGAGGGCAGAGAGCTCTATATGCTACATCCTATGCATAGATGATGGACCCTTCAGAGTCGTAATTACCCAAGGCTCCTCTCCACTGATTAAAAAATGACAAATATTTAAAACTTTATAGTGAACAAAGGGTTCTCATGTGTATAATTTTAAATGATCCGAAGAAACCAAAGAAAGGATGCTATACCCTCTTTATGGCAATAGAAGCAGAGTTACGAAAGACCATCCAGACATTGGTTCATTAGATGACTGAATTTACATTACTGCTGTATTAGTTTGCTAGAGCTGCTATAACAAAGTACCACAAAAAGACTGGCCTAGAACAACAGGAATTTATCATCACATAGTTCTGGAGGCCAGAAATCTGAAATTAAAGTGTTAGCAGGGTCATGCTCCCTCTGAAGGTGCTAGGGAAGGATCTATTCCAGGACACTCTCCTAGTTTTGAATAGCTCTTGGCCTATGGCATCATGACTCCAATCTTCGAATGGCATTCTCTCTGTGTGTGGGTGTCTCTGTGTCCAAATTTCCCCCCCCCTTTTTTTTTTTAACGTTTATTTATTTTTGAGACAGAGAGAGACAGAGCATGAACGGGGGAGGGTCAGAGAGAAGGAGACACAGAATCTGAAACAGGCTCCAGGCTCTGAGCTGTCAGCCCAGAGCCCGACGCGGGGCTTGAACTCAAGGACCGTGAGATCGTGACCTGAGCCGAAGTCGGCGGCTTAACCGACTGAGCCACCCAGGCGCCCCAAAATTTCCCCCTTTTTATAAGGACACTAGTCATATTGGATTAGGGCCCTCCCTAATGACATCATCTTAACTGTGTCATCTGCAAACACTTTATTTCCAAGTAAGTCACATTCACAGGTACGAGGGGTTATATGAATTTTAGAAGGACACAACTCAGCCTGTAACAACTGCCATATCTTCCTCCTTTGGACCTTGTCTGACACATTGGTGGCAGACAGCATTCATTCATTCGCTCATTCATTCAATAAACATTGGAAAGCATGTGTCAGGCTCTATACTGGGTACTGATGATGCAAAAACCAAACTGGACAGACACCCTGTCCTTGAGAAGCCACAGTTTAGAAGAAATTGGGGACACATTATTATGATAATAAATACTATTATTGAACATATTCTTCCTACTAGCTATTAAAGTAGGTACTTTCCATTTAATCTTCACAATAGTATGATAAGTAATGTATCAGAGACACAACTGGGGAGATGGGTATTCATCCGAAATCTGCTCTGGAAAACAGGAATATTTTTGCAAATTAGGTAGCAATTCATCTGAGTCTAAAGAGATGTGTAGAAATATATGAGGTAGCTCAAAGGTTGCTGTGGTGAACAGCAAATTCTAAAGAAGAGTATTTTATAAAGGAAAAAAATAGCACATGTAAAGGTTAAGAGACACATTGTAAACTCCACCACGGCTGAGATTTTTTCCTATTTCTTTTCTGTACCTCTAGCACTTTGAACAGTGTCTGGCTCATTCAGTAAACGTTTAATGAACATTAAGGGCATCGGATGTGGAAAGGAATGACATGGCCTGATGCTCACCGTCGCTAGAAAGGTAGACAAAGGCCCCTTCATGAAGAGCTTGGTTACCCACACTAAAGGTAAGAAATCAGGGCTAACAGGTTGATGATGCATAGACAGTATTCAGGTATTCCGCCCTGCCCAGTGCTCCTATTCCCCAGAACACGTCCCAGGGTGCCGCACCACGCGGGCCAGAAGAATGGGGGGTACGCCAGCTCCACACACTCCAAAGTAGGGTTGTTTAGCCAAAGCTGGATTGGAGCACAAGGCTGGGCTTGAAGTCTAACAGAGCTTCCTACTCTCTTTCTTCCAACTCATCCTGCCCTCACTCCCCGCCAGCCTCTCCCGCCGACTCTTGGAGGACACTCAACTGTTTTCAGGCCTTCCCGGGATCCTACGGGAGGTATCCCAGAGCGCGCTCCGGACCGCCGGCCGCGCCCTCCTTCCCTCTGGAACGCAGCGAGAGCGCACGCGCGCCATCCGAGGCGAGCGCGCGCTCGCGAACTCCCCGCATCCCCGTGCTCATCCGGGTCTCAAGTCGCTTCAGCCAATAGGGGACGCTCACGGCCTCCGGGGGCGGGGCTAAGCCTTCCCTCACATGGGGCCTGTGGTCACCGCGGGCGCTTGTAGGTGACCGGTCGGCGGAGAAAAGGGGAAGAGGCAGGGAGCCTCGCGACTGGGAGAGGGTCGACAGCTTCGAGGTCAAGCAGCTGCCGCCCCCTAGAAGCGACTTAATCGCGAGCCGATTCCTCAGTCAGTGCCGCTGTAGTAAACACACTTCAGAAACGTGAGGTGCCGGGGGTCACGTGGGGAGCGCCCTCTCCAATGAGGAGCCGGGGGCGTGGCCGAGGCCGCTGACGCGGCGGTGGCGGCGGAGTCACCCGGGCAGCCTCGGAACCGGTCACCGGCCGGCAACGGTCCAGCGGCCTCGACCGCCACCTCCGAGCTCACTCCTCTTTCCCGGGCCGAGAGACAGCGTGGCCGACTGTGGCTGAATCCCCTCTCGTCCCACTCGGTGGCTCGCCTTAGGCGGGCCGTTTTCTCCTCAGGGGCCGCCTCGGTGGGGCGAGGTTTCCGTGACGAACCTCCCGGGGCTGCCGGTGCCGTCCGGGGCTGTCGTGGAGGCTCGGGCTCGTGGAACGTGCTCACGCCCCGGGGTCCGAGGCCCTTGAAGCGATGCGCCTTGTCCCGGCGGTTGCGGCGGGCTCTGGCTCGTAAAGGGCGTCACGCCCGGACTCCTCTGACTGGGCAGCCTCCATTCATCTTCCAGCGGCGCCTCCAGCGCCCTTTCCTTCTCCGGTCCCCTCCTCGGACTCATTTTTTCCTTTCCCCCCTCTGCCGCCCTTTCCCCACTCCTTGGGTGTGGCGGTTCCCCTGGAAGCGGAGGTGTGGGTTATGAGCCGGCCCTTCCTTCCTTGAATTTCTCGCTTGGGGAACTGGGCAAGGACCGCCGCCCGCCGCGCCCCCGGGATGGGGGTGAACGCCGTGCACTGGTTCCGAAAGGGGCTCCGGCTTCACGACAACCCGGCCCTGAAGGAGTGCATTCAGGGCGCCGACACCATCCGCTGCGTCTACATCCTCGACCCCTGGTTCGCCGGCTCCTCCAATGTGGGCATCAACAGGTGGCGGTGAGTCGGAATCCCGTGAGAAATGGGTTTCGGTGTTTAATGAATCAAGACTTGACTTGCAGGGGGCAGAATCTGAGAATTTAGACCTGGGGCGGCCGTACTTAGACTGTTTTAGAATTAAGGGCGTCTTGAGTACTAAATAGAATTGACTTACTAGTTCTCTGGCCGGAGAGTGCTGGCAGCCTGGAACACCCTGGCCCTCATGTGTGAGTTGCATGCCTCTGCACTAATGGGAACTCTTCCCCTGATTTTACGGGGAATTCTTAGCGGTGGAGGGAAACAAACACCCAGTTCGCAGTGGCCCACGGATTGCTTTTCTTGGCCTCTTTGTGGCATTCGAAAGGATTGCGGCTTTGGGTGTTAACGTGTGTGTGCGTCTAGGTAACTCCTAGTGTGAAGAAAATCATTCAGTACAGGCACCTCCAAATCCACTTTTCTTCCACCTTGACGTTGCCGTAGGAAAAGCAAGGGAAACATTATCTGGTTTCCCTTTGCTCAGCTCTTCCTCTCAACTCCTCCTTGTGGTTGACTAGACAAAGCACAGTTTTTCTTTCTAGGCAAAGTATAAAGCCTTCTAGGGATCAGAGCACTGAAAGAAATCTTAGAGAAGCTTTATGATCTTTCCCTGAAATACCAGGTTAGATGATTGTTAGCCCCCCCCCCCCCGTGGAAATGAAAGCATTTGTTTAACAGATAGGTTATTGACCGCCTACATTATAACAGGCACTGCTTTAAATACCAGGGATATAGCAGTGAATGAAACAGACAAAAATTCTTATCCTTCAGAGCACACGTGCCAGAAATTCACAGGTATAGTATTCGGTGGTGATTAAAGCTGTGGAGAAATATAGAGCAGAGGAAGGGGATAAAGAATACAGTAAGATGGGATTATTGTTGTATTTTAAGTATGGTGATCAGGAAGAACTCAGAGAAGGTGGCAATTGAGCAAAGTGATGAAACAGGTAATTGCAGATATCTAAGGGAAAAGCATTCCAGGCAAGGGGAAAGCAGTGAGGGAAAAGGCCCTGAGGTGGGAAAATGTGGTTAACCTTTGGAAGAAACAGCACAAGAAGCAATATAAATGGATCAGAAGAGTGAATGGTGCTAGTAGTTGAGGTCAGAGATGTGATAGGGCCAGACTGAGTTGTCAATATTTGTGCTTTCGCTCAAAGCAAAGTGGGAATGATTGCAGGATTATGAGCAGAGAAGTGGCATAATTTAACCTAATTTTTTTTTTTCTAATGTTTATTTAGTTTGTGAGAGAGAGGGAGACAAAATCTAAAGCAGGCTCTGAGCTGTCAGGACAGAGCCCGATGCAGGGCTCAAACTCACAAACCATGAGATCATGACGTGAGCCAAAGTTGGATGCCCAACTGACTGAGTCACCCAGGTGCCCCAGTTTAACTTAAGTTTGAAAAAATTTCTGTGATCATAGTTCTGAGAACAGACTGAACTGGGGGGGAGAAGGTGGACAAGAGACAGGAGGCTGTTGCATTCATTCAGGTGAGAGATGATAATGACTTGGACCACAGTGATGTTGGATGAGGTAAGAAGTAGTCAAATGCTGAGTATAGTTTGAACAGAGAATCTGCAGTATTTCTTGGCAGATTGGATATGTGTTATGAGAGAAAGAGAAGGAATTAGGAATAATTCCAAAATTGTTGGTTTGAGGAACTAGAAGGATAAAGCTGTACTTGACCAAGAAAGTGAAGTCAGTTGCAGAAGCCATTGGAAGGGTGATTGGAGTTCTCTTTTGAACTCGATTTAGTTGGAGATGTGTATTACACATCCAAATGGAGATGGCAGATCGGCAGTTGGAGATAATCTGGAGTTCAGGATGGATTTACAGGCAGGAGGTATAAATTGGAGAGTCATCAGTTGGTAGATAATATTTAAAGCCATTACTCATCCATCCATTCATTGAACAAATACTTGTCATGCACCTACTATATGTCAGACATTGCTTTACATTCAGGGCTTTTGGCATTAACAAAAATAGCTAAAACATTCTTAACCCTGTTGAAGTCACAGTCTAGTGGAAACATGAGACTATATGAGAACATTAAAGTGAGTGTAGGGGCGCCTGGGTGGCTCAGTTGGTTAAGCGTCTGACTTTGGCTCAGGTCACGATCTCACTGTCTGTGAGTTCGAGCCTCCTATCCGAACTGCCAGCTCAGAGGTTAGAGCCTGCTTTGGATTCTGTGTCTCCCTCTCTCTCTGCCCCTCTCCCTGCTTACACTTTGTCTCTCTCTCTCTCTCTCTCTCTCAAAATTAATTAAACATTAAAAAAAAATTAAAAAGAGAAAGTGGGTGTAGATAGAAAACAGAGGAGGTCCAAGGACTGAGCCTTGGGTACTCTAATGTGTAGAAATTGTGGAGTTGTGGAAGAATTTACATAGGAGATTGAGAAGGAATATCTAGTAAGAAAAGCCCAGAAGAGTATGGTGTCTTAGATGCCAAAGTAAAGAAAGTATTTCAAAGAGTGTGTTTTACCTACGTCAGGTGTTGCTGATAGGTCAAGTAAGATGAGGACTGAAAACTAAAAATTGTATTTAGAATTTATAGCCTTGACTAGGAGTGGTTTAAGTAATGTCAGAGGCAAAGCCTTTCCAAGAGAGGCTGAGAGGTGAGAATTTGGGAGATAACTCCTACAGACAGCTCTTTTAGGGAGTTTTGCTGTAACGGGATCAAAAAATGACATGGTGCCTGGATTGGGATGTGAACTCAAGAGATTTTTTTGGTGTGCTGATGGGAATGATACAGCAACTGTATGTAAAAACACTCATTAGCAGAATTGATTAGTAGATTCTGGGAAAAGATGATAAATGTAATATATTTTAATGTATTAATAATATGTTAATATGGTTCTAAGACCCTTTTCATAACATTGTTAAAGAGGATTAAAAAATTAGTTAACAAATGTAAAATGCTTAAAATGTGATTGGTAGTAGTAAGGGCTTGTTTGTTATTTGCTACTAAATTGAAAGCCCTAGGTGAATAATATCTAATTAAATGTTTGCTGTCAGTTTCTTCTAGATCATTTGATAAGTTTATAAAATCTAGACCGTAAGCTTCTGTAGGATAGGGATTATAGAGGCACCTGGGTGGCTCAGTTGGTTAAGTTTCTGATTTTGGCTCAAGTCATGATCTCTTGATCTCATGTTTTGGTTCGAGGGTTTGAGCCCTGCATTGGGCTCTGTGCTTAAAGCTCAGAGAGCCATGAGTCTGCTTCTGATTCTCTCTCTCTCTCTTTCTTTCTCTTTCTCTCCTTCTCTCTCTCCCCCCCTCCCTCCCTCCCTCCCTCCCTCTCTCCCCCTCTCCTGCTCACACTCTCTCTCAGAAATAAATGAATAAACATTCTTTAAAAATTGAAAAAAGGATAGGGGTTATATATTGCTTATCTTTGTACACCCAGCAACTCACATTATGTCAGGGAGTGACATAAAACTTGTAAGCACAGTAGAATAGTCCCGTATTTTCCTTTTTAAAAGATTTTTTTTTTAACTACTACATATTGCCCTTTCTAAAAAATGGGTAGAGATGTAAATAATGAATAGAGAGACTTTTGTCTTCTAAAGACTAAGTTATAAAAAGGCAAGGACAAAGTTTTATTTAGTCAGTTCTCATAGCACTGAATTCAGTGCTTTTCATATAGTTGTAGCTCAGTTACTGTTTGTTGAATGAAATGACATCTAGGAGTCAGTAATTTTATACTTAAACAACTTTATGCATTTCCTTACTGACCATAGAATAATGTGCAATCTCCTTAGCTTGGCATTCGGGCTCTCTTGTGGGTTTCTACCTTCTTTCCTTTATGCCATTTCCTTCAGTCAACAACATTTCTTAGATTTTTGGATTTAATGAAGTTTATTTTACCTAAGTAAGTTAACAAAACTACCTTTTAATATTGCCATCATTTTGTTTAAAAAGGATGCTTTAATATTTAAAAAGAAAGTTAGAAGGACATTGTTGCAAAATAAAGGACAGTCCTTTGACTTTAATAAATGAAGCTTTATGAAAATTCACTTTGCCTCATCAGTGAAAACATTATCTTGAATTTGTCATATTTGGGATTGAATGATTTAAAATATTTCAATTTTGGCTCATTTGGTAGAGCATGTGACTTGATTTCAGGGTTGTGAGTTCAAGCCCCACATTGGGCATGGAGACTACTTAAAAAAAAAAAGAATAAAATATTCCAATTCCTTCCTTATCTCTTATTAAAATTATACCACATAAACACTTATATATGAATATTCACAGGACTATTATTGTTCATAATTTATAATTTGTAATAGTCAAAGGTGGAAACAATCTAGATGGCCATCTACTGATGAATGGTTAAACAAAATATGGTGTATCTATACAATGGAGTATAATTCAATCATAAAAAGAAATGAAGTACTGATACATGCTACAGCATGGATGAGCCTTAAAAACATTATGCTAAGTGAAGAAGCCAGTCACAAAATTCCACATGTTATTTGATTATGTTTATTTGAAATGTCTAAAATAGGCAAATATATAGAGACAAAGTAGATTGGTGGCTTCTTAGGGCTAGGTGGGTTGGGAGAGTTGGGAGGTGGTAGCTAAGGGGCACAGGGTTTCTTTTTGAGGTGATGAAAATGTTCTAGAAGTTGGTGGTTGTACAACTCTTTAAATGTACTAAAAAATCATTGAATTGTACACATAAAAGAATCTATTTACCCCTTTAAGGTCCAGTCCACATAACCACCTTTTCCTTAATATTGTTTATATCACCTTGTCTGGGATGCTTTACAGTCTTGTAACTCTTATGCCATTTTTTGATACTGCTTTCCACATCACCATAGTATTTATTTCTTTAATTTCTAAATATTGTATAGTCCTCATGTATTCACTTATTTTTCATTTAACAGATTGCAACTCTTCTTCCTGAAGAGAAGGTACCATTTCATTCAATCAAAAATTTATTTTTCATTCATATTTATGGCAGGTATTATTTTGGTACTGGGGATACAACAGTGAATAAGAGAAAGTCCCTGCCCTTGAGGTGCTTCTAGTCTAGGAGGAGAAACAGGCAATAAAACAAATATAATATGTCAGGTTGTAAAAAGTGGAGAGAAATAAAGCAGAATGTGAGAACAGAGACCTAAAGAAAGAGAAGTATCAAGGCTCTGCAGATATCTGGGGGAAGAGCTGTATTCTCTGCAGTGTCTAGCATAGTTTCTCTTACACCCTAGGCATTTGATAAATAATTTTAAAATTTTCTTTAAGTCTAGGGTTTAGGAGTGAGACAGTTACTTCATTTAACTTTGATGCTAATGTGTATTTTAAACTCACCAGTCTCTTCAGCTATATCCCATTTTAAAAACTGCTCACATTTTTTACAGGTTTATTGAGGCATAGTTGACAAAAAATGTATATATTTAAGGTGTACAACATGATGTTTATGTATGTATATCTCTCTATATAGATATAGATGTTTTGATGTTGTGAATCTCATTTTTCGTTATTCTCTTTCATCCTTTTCTTTCTTTCTTTCTTTGATGTTTATTTTTGAGAGAGAGACAGAGACAGAACATGAGCAGGGGAGGGGCTGAGAGAGAAGGAGACATAAAATCTGAAGCAGGCTCCAGGTTCCAAGCTGTCAGTCAGCACAGAACCTGACAAGGGGCTCTAGATCACAGGAACCCTGAGATCATGACCTGAGCCAAAGTTGGACGCTTAACCAACTGAGCCACCTAGCCCCTCTTTCATCCTTTCTTTATTTTTGGTTTGCTTCTAATCAGCACTTAAACATGCTATAAGAGCTCAGTAAGAGCAGGAAAACCAACAGAGGAACAAAAATCTCCCTTTGAGTACATTCCTCTCCTGTAACTGTGTTTCTTAGTTCCTTTGTAGCCAAATTTCATGAACAAGATGTCTAATAGTGGCTTACTTCATTTCTTTATCTTCTACTCATCCTTCAATCCACTCCAAACTAGTCTTGGTTCCACCTGCACCTACTCCATCAAAACACTTTTCATCCAAAGTATGCTTTTAAACTTTTCATTCCTTGACTTTTTTTTTTTTTTTGAACTTTGACACTTTTCTTTTTCTTTTTTCTTTTTTTAGTTTTATTTTTTATTTTTTAAAATTTACATCCAAATTAGCATATAGTGCAACAATGATTTCAGGAGTAGATTCCTTAGTGCCCCTTACCCATTTAGCCCATCGCCCTTCCCACAACCCCTCCAGTAACCCTCTGTTTTCCATATTTAAGAGTCTCTTCTGTTTTGTCCCCCTCCCTGTTTTTATATTATTTTTGTTTCCATTCCCTTATGTTCATCTGTTTTGTCTCTTAAAGTCCTCATATGAGTGAAGTCATGTGATTTTTGTCTTTCTCTGACTAATTTCACTTAGCATAATACCCTCCAGTTCCATCCACGTAGTTGCAAATGGCAAGATTTCATTCTTTTTGATTGCCGAGTAATATTCCATTGTATATATGTACCACATGTTCTTTATCCATTCATCCGTTGATGGACATTTGGGCTCTTTCCATACTTTGGCTATTGTTGATAGTGCTGCTATAAACATGGGGATGCATGTGTCCCTTCGAAACAGCACCCCTGTATCCCGTGGATAAATGCCTAGTAGTGCAATTTCTGGGTTGTAGGGTAGTTCTATTTTTAGTTTTTTGAGGAACCTCCATACTGTTTTCCAGAGTGGCTGCACCAGCTTGCATTCCCAGTTCCTTGACTTTTTACTGTTTCACACATTTGACCACACTTTCCTCTTCTTCCCTTTGCTTTAATTAGAGGATCCTCTTCTTGTTTGTTTTTTCTGCCAGAGCTGTTAGTGTTCTTCCTTGACTTCTCTTTTTCTGTTCAACCCTTAAATACCCCTGAGGTCTGTGATCTCCACCCTTTTTTAATTTTGCATAATTTGTAGGCAATCTCATCTCTCTTTGAAAAGTCAGTTACCATTCATTTGCCCAGAATTCACAAATCAGCATCTTCAGCTCATATTTCTCTTCTGATCCCCAGATATGTATCCATTATATATAGATTCCCTGCCTATTTGATTGTGTTATATTATCTTAAACTTGTTCAAAACAAAGATCATCTTCTCCATTATCTCTGTCTCAAAAACAAACTGACTTTTCCTGTGTTTCCTATCTTCATAAATAATAACACTATTTGCCCAGTTGCTCGATTGGCAGGTGGGATTATTAATTATATATTAATTTATTAAGCAAATATTTGAATTTCTGTTGTGTGTCAATCACTTTGTTAATTTCTGTGGGTAAATGGAAGTCAATAGATAATTTCTCTGTCCTCAGAGAGTTTACAGTATGGAGAGGGATTTATCCAAAAATAAAATAGTCACAGAAATACATTCTTCTATCTCCACTGTCACTTTAGCTCATACTATCATTTTTTTGGCCTAATTTGAGTAGTTTATGAATCATTGTCCCCCTTGCCCTTCTCTAATTCATTCTCTATACAGCAATCAGAGTGATCTTTTTTTTTTTTTTTTTAATTTTTTTTTCAACGTTTTTTATTTATTTTTGGGACAGAGAGAGACAGAGCATGAACGGGGGAGGGGCAGAGAGAGAGGGAGACACAGAATCGGAAACAGGCTCCAGCCTCCGAGCCGTCAGCCCAGAGCCTGACGCGGGGCTCGAACTCACAGACCGCGAGATCGTGACCTGGCTGAAGTCGGATGCTTAACCGACTGCGCCACCCAGGCGCCCCATTTTTTTTTTTTTTTTAATTTTTTTTTCAACGTTTTTTATTTATTTTTGGGACAGAGAGAGACAGAGCATGAACGCAGAGTGATCTTTTAAAATTGTAAATCTGTTTGTGTTCTTTACTCTTTAAAATCCTTTCATGACATTTCTTTACCTTTAGATTAAAGTTCAGAAAGCCATAGCATAGTTTAAAATCCCTGGGTAATCTAGTCTTTTGCTTCTTTTTCCAGCCTTAGAGGATTGCTTCACTGAGGCATTTGAGCTGAGCCTTGAGGTATGAGATGGATCTTAACAAACACAGAATGGAAGGAAGAGAATTCCATCCAGGCTGAGGGAAGAAAATTTCATAACTGAGTCATATGGTGCATGAAAAGACAGGAGATACTGTTTAGTACTCTTTTGGTTTAGTACTCTGGATAGTTTTGCCTGACTCAAATAGGCTTAAACAGAGAATTGATTGACAAATGTAATTGAACAATCCAAAGGAAAGTGGATTTAGACATGAGTTGGTTTTAGGACTCAGAAGATGTCCCCAGGACCAAATTTCCCTCTTTGTATCTCCAAACTTCGCTTATTCTGGGTTGGCTTCTCAGGCTGTCCTCTGGTGGTAAAATATAGCAATAACAGTAGCAGCTATAGTAGTAAAAAGCATATGCTCAGCCCCCAGAAATCTTAGCAAAAGTCTGTGGCACTTCAGTGGCTCTGTTTGGACCAGTTTATGAACCAGTCATTGTGAGCCTCTGTCTGAGCTGCAGTTGTATCCTCACTGGTGGACTCAATTTTGGAGTTACTGAAGTAGAATGAGTAGAAAGTAAGTGGGTGCCCTAAAACAGTAGATGCCTATTATTTAAGAACTCAGATCAGAAGGTGGGACCAAGTCAGAAAAATTTGTTGAAGAAATACAACTTTGGCAGCTGAGTTTGGAGGCTTTATCAACAGTCCATTGAAAGATAATGTAGGCTTTAATTAGGAAAAAGTGTATGACGAAGGGGAAGATGCAAGAGAGTGATTATAGAGGTACAATGGACAGTTTAGGTGACTGTCTGAGAAAGGCAGTTTCAGAGAGCCAGTAGAATGAAAGATTCTCATCCTTTGTACCTCTTTGACAGTTAGACATTAAGTCAGAGAACACAGGAATAGACCATATTTAGATTAGGAAAAGAATGAGTTTAGTTCAGGTCATCAATGAATTTGAGGTACTGCTAAGATATCAACATGGGAAATGGAGAAAATAGAAGTTCAAGTTTGGGGATTATAGATGTTAGAACTCTGGATATGGGAATAATTCCTATATAATTAATAGATAAAGCATGACTGATGTTATTGAATAGAATAAGATGCATCAAAATCTTGGTGAATACTGTAAGATGAATAGAAACTGGTGAAGGGGACTGAAGAAAATCAGTCAGAGGTAGAAGAGAAACCAGGTGAGTACTGTATTATGGAAACCAAAGGTGGCAAGTATTTTTCTTCATTGTGCTGAAGAAGGCAGGTTAGGATGAGTTTTGACAGTTTTTAGGAAAAATTGTCAACAACTTAGAAATGGGTAGAAGAAATGACTGCGTGTCTTGAATGATGAGCAGTGGACCTTCCTAGACCTAGAGAACCCTCCAGAAATTATATTATTCTGATTTAGGAATATGTACTTTTGTCCTTGATTGCCTAGACTGTTTTACAATTTTTTATAAAAAGGGTTAAAGGCACAGTGTAGATGAAAGTTATGGTGCTGGGAAAACTGAACAGCTACATGCAAAAGAATGAAATTGGACCACTTTCTTATACCATACACAGAAATAAACTCAAAATAGGTTAAAGACCTAAATGTGAGCCCTGAAACCAAAAAATTCCTTGAAGAAAACACAGGCAGTAATTTCTTTGACATCAGTTGTAGAAACATTTTTCTGGATTATGTCTCTTTATGTAAGAGAAACAAAAGCAAAATTAAACTATTGTGACTATACCAAAATAAAAAGCTTTTGTACAGTGAAGGAAACCATAAACAAAACAAAAAGGCCACCTAGTGAATGGGAGAAGGTATTTGTAAGTGGTATATCTGATAAGAGTTAGTATCCAAAATATATGAAGAACTTATACAACCCAACACCAAAAAGCCAAACAATTTGCTTTAAAAAATGGTCAGAGGACCTGAATAGACGTTTTTCCAAAGAGGACATACAGGTGGTCGACAGACACATAAAAAGATACTCAACATCACTAATCATCAGGAAAATGCAAATCAAAACCACAATGTGATTATCACCTCACACCTGTCAGAATGGCTAAAATTAAAAACACAAGAAACAAGTGTTGTGAGGATGTGGAGAAAAAGGAAGCCTTATGGACTATTGGTGGGAATGCAAATTGGTGCAACCACTGTGGAAAACAGTATAGAGATTCCTCAAAAAATTAAAAATAGAAATACTGTATGATCCAGTAATTCCACTACTGGATATTTACCCAGGGAAAATGAAAACACTAATTCAAAAAGGTGTATGAACTTCTATGTTTATTGCAGCATTTTTTTTTTTTTACAGTAGCCAAGATATGGAAGCAACCCATGTGTCCATTGATAGATAAAGGATAAAGAAGATGTGATACGCATGCAAACACACACACACACACACACACACACACTCACTCTCACACTCACACTGGAATTTGACTCAGCCATAAAAAGGAGTGAAATCTTGCCATGTGCAACAACATGGTTGGACCTAGAGGGTATACTGCTAAGTGAAATAAGTCAGAGGAAGACACATACCATATGATTAGATTCATATGTGGAATTTAAGAAACAAAGGAACAAAGGAAAAAGAGACCACCACTGCCAACAAAAAAAACCAGACTCAAATACAGAGAAGAAACTGGTGGTTGTCAGAGGGAGGTGGAATTGGGGGTGGGTGAAATAGGTAAAGGGAATGAAGAGTATACTTTTTTTTTTTTTAATTTTTTGTAAGTCTGTTTATTTTTATTTTTATTTTTATTTTTTTGAGAGAGAGAGCTCAGGTTGGGGAAGGGCAGAGAGAGAGGGAGACAGAATCCAAAACAGGCTCCATGCTCCGTGGTGTCAGCACAGAGCCCGATGTGGGGCTTGAATCCATGAACCATGAGAACATGCCCTGAGCCAATGTTGGATGCTCAACCGACTGAACCACCCAGGTGCCCCTATTTTATTTTATTTTAGAGGGAGAGAGCGAGCGAGTGTGTGTGTGAACTTGGGAGGGGCAGAGAGAGAGGGAAACAGAGAATTCAAAGCAGATTCCTGGCTCTGAGCTGTCAGCACAGAGCCTGACGTGGGGCTCGAACCCAGGAACTGAGATCATGACCTGAACGGAAGTCAGACACTTAACCCAGGCACCCCAAGAGTACATTTATCTTGATGAGCACTGAGAAATGTATAGAATTGTTGAATCATTGTGCACTTGAAACTAATATAACACTGTATGTTTAATTACACTTGAAAAAAACACTTTTTTTAAAGTTAAGATATAGAAAACTGATAATAGAGGGGCGCGCCTGAGTGGCTCAGTTGGTTAAGCATCCGCATTCGGCTCAGGTCATGATCTTGCAGCTTGTGAGTTTGAGCCCTGCGTTGGGCTCTGTGCTGACAGCTCGGAACCTGGAGCCTGCTTCAGATTATGTGTCTCCCTCTCTCTCTGCCCCGCCCTCCCCTTGCACTCTGTCTCTCTCAAAAATAAATAATGATCATTAAAAAAAAAAAGAAAGAAAGCTGATAATAGAACAAATGTTTCCTGAGAAAGACAGATACCATATGTTTTCACTCTTATGTGGATCCTGAGAAACTTAACAGAAATCCATGGGGGAGGGGAAGGGAAAAAAAAAGAAAAAAAAGAGTTTAGAGTGGGAGAGAGAGCCAAAGCATAAGAGACTCTTAAAAACTGAGAACAAACTGAGGGTTGATGGGGGGTGGGAGGGAGGGGAGGGTAGGTGATGGGCATTGAAGAGGGCATCTTTTGGGATGAGCACTGGGTGTTGTATGGAAACTAATTTGACAATAAATTTCATATAATAAAAAAAAATGAGATAAAAAAAAGAACAAATGTTTCCTGTCCATACGAATGCAAATTATTCCTATTCATGTTATGCAAATTAATTTTGTACCATGGGGAGTGTAAATCTCTATATGCCAGATTCTCATTTGAACCAGTTTTAACATCTTTACTGGTTTCTTCATTCATTATAATGAGTTAAATCAAATCTTTGCCATATATTCATTTAATTTTTAAAATATTTTTATGAGATTATGATTTTATTATTTTGAAAATTATACTTTAACTGTTACAAAGGCCTTTGGTAAACAGAGAGTAGCTTCAGTGTAGTTGTGAGATCAGAAAGCAGATTGTATAGGGTATTACTGAGTTTGTATATGTGGCTGGTGTGGGGGAGGAGGGCAGTGATAGAGGGATTGATGAAGAGAGTTTTTAATGGGAAAGGTAAGACATAAGTTGGTTGCACAGATTCGGGACAGGCTGAGGAAGGTGAATTTTGGGCACATCACCAGACTTACAGTTATGACAGGATGATAAATAGGAAATAAAATATATAGATAACATGGCACCTGAATGTAGTGTTCTTTGAATGACAGACTGAAGTGAGTTTATCTGGCTATCTGAAAACCTAGTTTCTAATCCCTGCTTTCCTACTAAGTAGCAATGGGACTGACTTTGTGTAGGTCATTGGCCCTTCATTTTATTCATTCAGGAAACATTCATTAAGAACCTGTTTTCTGACAGGCACTTTGCAAGGCACTGGGGACTCAAAGATGAAAGTGAGGGGTCCTGCCCCATAAGGAAACTTTCATACCATTAAAGGACAAATAATTAGAATGTAAAATAGGGCCTCTGGAGAAATATGCAAATCTTGGGAGCACTGAAGAGAGACAACCCTGGGGGAAGAATAAAGAGTAGAGATGGTTAGTGTGTGTGAAGAAGGGGATGAGAGGAAGGAGGGAGTGAGATACTGCTTTGAGAGGAGTTCCAGAAGTTTCCAGAATACTTCTGATGAAGGAGATTCTTGAGTCTATGTCTCCATATGAAAAGGGAGGTACCAAAAGTGCCCTAATACCACTGGGAACTGCAGTTAGTTATTTGAAAAAGACAAGCGTAAAAAAGAACACATACATAAGTGTGTATTAATTTGAAATCTTTAGCTGTAAGGCGAAATTCCAGAGCTCACTTCTTTATTCACATCTGTTCCTTAGGTGATCTCACCTAGTCACATACTTGAATACGTCATGATTTCTTATGTATTTCCTGCCCTGGCCTGTCTATCTTGAGCTCCAGACCTACATATCTAGTGTTTTTATTCAGATTCTGAATAAGCATCTTAAGCTTGATTTTGCCCGCATCTTACCCACCTCTCATGGTTTCCCTAAATCACAATAAATGGCAACATTCACCTTGGTGCTCTGTAAAACCTAGGAGTCATTTTTTTTTTTTTTCATATCTTTTTTTCCTCATAACCTTATGTCTTGTCCTTCAGCAATTATAGCTTTTCCTCTAAAATAACTTTCATATCCTTTCAGATCTCACCCTTCCATTGCTGTTATACTAGGAACATTTTTTTCAGGACGTTGCAATAGCCTCCTAACTTCTCTACTTCCATTTTTATACCTACCTTCCCAGCCTGTTCCATGTGGAAGCCAGAGGAATATTTTAAAGACCTTTATCAGGTCAAATCATTCTATGCTCAGAATCTTCCCATGGCATCCAAGGTGTTTGCATTTTCTGCTTCTCTACCCAGAATGTTATTATCTCAGACCTTGGCAAGGCTCATTCCTTCATTAGCCCTTCTCAGAGAGACCTTTTCTGACCATCTTATGTAAAGTCATTGCCCCTGCTCCTCCTACATATCTCTCACTTTTCCCTTTCTGTTTCCTTGCCCTGTTTTATTTTTCATGGCATCTATCACTACCTGAAATTATATATTTATTGATTTACTTGTTTATTGTCTTGTTCCACCAAATTACTCAAAAGAGGTTCTGATTCATGTTGCTTCCTCATTATTCAGTTATTGGTTCTTCAACCCTATGATAGCAGTTCTCAGGGGTTGGTCCAGGGATGCTTATGGATTCCTGAGACTCTTTTAAGCCAAAACTACCTTCATAGTAATATTAAGACATTATTTGGCTTTTTAACTGTCACTCTTTCATGTATACAGTCAGTTTTCTAGAAGCTACATGATAAGTAATGACATTATTGCTGTGATGGCTAATGGAATGTGTGCTGGTGTAGTCTTATGTTTTAAAATTTTCTCATCTTTAATTTCTCACATAAATGTTGATATTACCTATAAGACAAAGCTCTTTGGGATTATTCAGTGATTTTTTTTTTTTTTCAACGTTTTTTTTTTTTTTTTTTTTTTTTATTTTTGGGACAGAGAGAGACAGAGCATGAACGGGGGAGGGGCAGAGAGAGAGGGAGACACAGAATCGGAAACAGGCTCCAGGCTCTGAGCCATCAGCCCAGAGCCTGACGCAGGGCTCGAACTCACGGACCGCGAGATCGTGACCTGGCTGAAGTCGGATGCTTAACCGACTGCGCCACCCAGGCGCCCCAATATTCAGTGATTTTTAAGAATATAAAAGTTACTGTGACCAAAAAAGTTAACTTAGGTATTCAACATGTACTTGTGGGTTGAATATATAAATGAATATTGTTTTGCTGATTTCATTGGAGTTTCATGTTGGCCTTCATGCATGAATTGCACCCACAGTCTGATACTGCCTATTATTTTCTTTAAAGTTAATTAAAACCTTAAAGACCCTTGTGAAACAAACTTGAGTGCAAAATTTCTTTAGTACATTTTTTTCTTATGGTCTATTTTAAGCATCTTATTCACAGGTAATAAAGTTTTTTAGTGATTCACTTTTTTTTGAACCATTTTGAAATGTACAATTTAATTTTCAATAAAACAGCTTTTTTTAAACAAAACTGAAGTATAGTTAACACAGTGTCACATTAGTTTCAGATGTACACCGTAGTGATTTGACCAAAAAAATGCTTTCTTTTTACACTCAATTAATGAGTATGCATAAAATTTAATTACGTGATTACAAGAAGTTCAGCTGACATAAGCAAGTTTGGCTCTTGACATACCTAGAACTTTATTTTTTATTTAAAAACATTTTTTTTAATGTTTATTTTTGAGAGAGAGCGAGAGAGAGACAGTGCGTGAGCCGGGGAGGGGCAGAGGGAGATGGAGACACAGTATCTGAAGCAGGGTCCAGGCTCTGAGCTGTTAGTACAGAGCCCGATGTGGGGCTGGAACCCATCAATGGCGAGATCATGACCTGAGCTGAAGTTGTACAGTTAACTGAGCCATCCAGGTGCCCCAATTTTTTTTTAATGTTTATTTTTTGAGAGAGAGAGAGAGAGAGAGCACTAGTGGGGAGGGGTTAGAGAGAGAGGGAGAAAGAATTCCAAGCAGGCTCCTCACTGATAGCATGGAGCCCAGTGTGAGACTCAACACACAACCATTAGATCATGACCTGAGCCAAAATCAAGAGTCGGACGCTTAACTGACTGAACCACCCAGGCGCCCATCAGGTCTACAACTTTAACTGATTGAAACAGGAATTAGATGTGCTGGAAAGCAATAGCCTGCTTTTCTCAAGCTAAAATTAGTCTTGGCTATCAGTCAGTGTTGGCCCTGTATGTTTTACAGAGGATTAGGAGGGATTGTATGATTTCTGTGATGGTAATGGGAAAAATAATTATTAGCAATATAAAAGATGTAACATCAGGTGTTTAAGATTGTGACATTTTAAAATTAATTCTCACATATTTTTGTTTGGTTTGGATTGCATATTAGTTTTAATTGGATATTAAGGTGTCCTAGAGATGAAAGAAAAGTGCTATTTTAAAAATGGGATTCTATTGACTCTAATTACTTTTGCCATTTTTATCCTATTCCATTTCTACCACCTCAGTAGCAACAATAACAACAAACTAAATATCTTGATGACATTTGTGGTATTTTTAAATTTTGCTGTTTTAAGTATTATAAGCCAGCAGGAAATAAAAGGCTATAAATAGAATGACTTAATATTAAATTACTGTGCTATAGTGTATATGTACTGGAGAATGTCCCGGCTAGTCCTTTTATTGGTATTAACATGTGATGGGTAGTCAATTCTCACGTTAGGGTTAAAATGTCTTTTTTTTTATAGGGTTTAGTGTTGCTCTTTTTTGTAATGAGGGTCATAACTTTGGGTCATATAATAGGAGTAAAAGGCAAAGATTGAATCAGTGAAAGGGGAATAACTAAAAAGGACATACACGGGAGGTTTTAGAAAATGAGACAACAATGGTAATTCCAAGTCTTGAGATCACAGAAATGGAGACAAATTTAGACGGAGCTAGTTTGGGGGTTAGAATGATAAGCTTCATTTAAGATGTATTAAATTTAAGGTAATGGTAGGATATCCAGGTACAGTTGTTTAACAGGAACTGAAACTAGGAAGGGAAATTGGAACTAGATGTATATGTATAATTGGAAATAATCATTTGTGAGATAATTAAAAATAGGAAAATTATGAGAATACGGAAACAGGGACATATGAAAAGACGAAAAGAAATGGCAGTCTTAGTGATTTTTGAAAATACGCATGTTAAACTTTTGTACCCAAACTTTTATGGTTTATATCATTAATAATAAGCTTCAAAGGGCCTTTCCCATCCAAAGGTGACCAAAGGTGATACAAATATTTATATACATGCTTTTCTAATACACTTATGTTTTCATTTATTCGTACAAATCTTTCTTCTATCTAGAATTTATATTGACACTGAGGTTGAGCTTTTTACTTCTTTTACCTCACATAAGGGTCATGTTCCCCAAAATGGTGGTCCGTCATTCCAATATTACCGATTAATATCCCTACTGAACTGTTATCTTCACCATACACTGAATTTTTAATATTTTATAGTATGTTTCTAGGCTATTTAATTTTCAAAATGTGACTTTTTTCTGATGAAGAATGACTAAAGAGTTCAAACATTGTGAAGAAAGTATCTCTAATATAACTCCTAAGAATTATACTATTGGTAATAATTTAAAAATATGAAAACATGAATGCATACGAATATGTGTGCATGTTTACATGTAAACTTTAGCATCTGTGTTAAAAAATGTGAATAATTCGGGGCACCTGGTTGGTTAAGCCTCCGATTTCAGCTGAGTTCACCATCTCCTGGTTCATGAGTTCAAGCCCCACACTGGGCTTACTGCTGTCAGTTCAGAGCCCACTTTGGATCCTCTGTCCCCCTCTCTCTACCCCTCCCTTGCTTGTGCTCTCCCCAAGTAAATATTTTTTAAAAATGTGAATAATTCATTGAACATTGCTTTGGGAGTTAATTTTGTTAGGTTTGTGATAATGTGATCATGTTAGCCTTGTAAAATAAATAACTGTGTATCTTTTTTGTGCTCTTTAACAGAATAAATAACAGGAATTTTATGTTCCATAAAGATTTGCTAGAATTCACCCATAAAGTATTTTGGGTAGGGGCTTTTGGGAGGAGGCAGATTCTTTTTGTAGATATCTCAGGGTATCTGCCCAGTTCACACATTAAACTGCCCACATCAGAACTGAAAAGATGAATTTAGCTTTTATTTTAGTAGCTTATGACTCTGTACTCTTATTTTTCCTCTTTCTTCTGTGGACAGTTTATTGGATCTAGAGTTGATACTTGACCCAAGCTATGACAGTTTTGAACTTGGAAGTTTCAAAAAGGTACACAGAGACTTTAGTTGGTTGGTATTGGGCCTTGACCTTGAGCAGACATAACAAACTAGGAATCTTAGTACAGGAAGGTGATTGTAGAAAGGGAAAAAATGGGCACGTGTGTAGAAAGGAACAAACGAGACCATTCAGTTCCAAAAAAGGAGCACGAATCCTGGGTTCCTAAAATTATAGACTCCCTTAGTTTGACTGTGCTCTTTGAGCACAGGTTCCATGAAATAGATACTCCAGTATTCTCCTAATACTTTTTCTTTCTTTTTTTTTTTCTTTTGCTTGACTTAGTATAGATTTCTGTTTATTGCAGTGTAACAATTCCTTAGATCACCTTTGTCGTACTTTTCAATTCCATTGGTGTTTATTAATTTTTTTAGGTTTTCTTTTAAGTCAGTTTGGTAATTTAATGATAATTCATATTTTCCTAAAATGTCTACCATTTAATCTTAGTTTTACATTTTCATATGTGTTGCCAAAGTTGTATGCCCTATTCTTTTAATTATCACTAGAATTGCTGTTATAGTCTCTTTTTCACATTACTAATAGGTATTTGTATTTTTCTCTTTTCTTTGATTCTTAGATTGCCAGATGCTTTTCTGCTTTATTAATCTTTTGAAAGCACAGCTCTTTATAGAAGGAATACAGAATATTGTCAAAGAGTTACTTGTACAAAAGCATCAGGCTTAGATAGTTCCGTAGCTGTATTCTACAAAACTTTTAGGAATATGTAACTTTGGTGCTATAAAAAGCATTGTTCTAGAGCATAGTAAAAGGAGAGGAAACTACAGTCCAATATTATTTAGGATAAAATGTACACAGTTATCAAATAGAACACAAAATCATATTTAAAAATACACTTTACATGCATATTGAAAATGCAGGGATAATTCAGTATTGGAAATACATTAACATAAATCTCTGTACTAATAGATCAAAGAAAAATCACAAGAGCATCTTGATAGATCCTGAGAAGACTTTTTCTCTTTTTCTTTTCTTTTCTTTTTGTTTTTTTAAGTAGGCTTCACTCCCCACATGGGGCCTGAACTCAAAACCCTGAGATTAAGGGTCACATGCTCTTTTATTCCTAATAAAAATTAGTGCTAAGCAGGAATAGAAGGCTACCTTTTTAATATGGTTGTATAAAAAATAAGCTCAGAAGTTAGCACCATACTTAATGAGTAAGTTTTGGAAGAATTTCTATAAAATTGAAAACAAGGTACAAATGCTTGCTATCATCACTTTTGCTATCTTTGTGCTAGAGGTGCTACATAATGCAGTCTAAGAGGTATAAAAATGGAAGAGAAGGTAAAATACTGCTATTTTTATTTTTTTTTTAATTTTTTTTTCAACGTTTTTTATTTATTTTTGGGACAGAGAGAGACAGAGCATGAATGGGGGAGGGGCAGAGAGAGAGGGAGACACAGAACCGGAAGCAGGCTCCAGGCTCCGAGCCATCAGCCCAGAGCCTGACGCGGGGCTCGAACTCACGGACCGCGAGATCGTGACCTGGCTGAAGTCGGACGCTTAACCGACTGTGCCACCCAGGCGCCCCAAATACTGCTATTTTTAGATGATACAGTTATACACATGAAATACCCAGAATCAACTGAAAAAATGTTACTAATAATAAAGGAACTTAGTGATGTTGTGGGTACAGTTTTTCTTAACCTTAGGTGCAGAAGTTAAACTAATCCTTTGTTCAAGACAAATTATCATCATTGGTTTGTGTGAAGTCTCTGTCTTATTTTCTTTCTTTAGTTCTTTATCTATTTGAATTTCCCTTCCCCCATGAATAAATGTCTTAATATGTTTATATTATATTATTTTCAGAAAGTAATTGTATAGTGTATGTTACATTGTTTATATTCTAATGTATTTTAATTTTTTGTGATTGTGTTCTTGCAAAATAAGTATTGTTATTTTGTGTGCACTGATTTTTTAAATTTACATAAAAGTTATTGCATTGTATGTCTCATTCTGTCTTTTTCCCCATAGGCACTAAAATTGTAAGATCTAGTCATGCTGGTACTTCTAATCTATTGCTTCTTTCTAATAGCTGCAAAATACTTTGTGAGACATTTATCTCATTTTACCTATCTGTTACCTTAGTGATAGCTACCTATTTATTTCCAATTTCCTGACATCAGAGATTGTGTTGCAGTGAACATCCTTGTACATGATTCTGTGTAAGGATTTCTTTGGAAACCTATATACAAATGAATAGAATTGCTGGGTTATAAGGTAGCCCTATATTTGGTTTGACTAGGAAATGCCAGATTGCTATCCACAATAGCCAAATCAGTCCGTATTCCCATTAGCAATGAATGAGTGTTCTTTTTTTTTTTTTTTTAAATGTTTTATTTATTTTTGAGAGAGAGACAGAGTGTGAGCATGGCAGGGGATACCAGCTGTATTCACAATCACCGAAAGGTGATAACAACTCAAATGTCTACCAACTGACGAACAGATAAAATATATCTATACAATGGGATATTGTTTAGCCTTAGAAATGAGACACACTACAACATGTGTGAAACAATATACTAAGTGAAAGAAGCCAGACACAAAAGATCACATATTTATAGGATTCCATTTATATACAATATCCAAACTAGGTGAATCCATAGAAACAGAAAGCAAATTACTGGTAGTCGGAGGGAGGGAGCTTGAAGAATGGAGAGTGATTGCTTAATAGGGACAGGATTTCACTTTGGGGTGATGAAAATGTTTTGGAACTAGAGGTAATGATTATACAACATTATGAATTGAACTAAATGCCACTGAATTACACACTTTAAAATGATTAATATTATGTTATGTGAATTTTACCCCAAACTATAAATAGCTTTCATATACATCAGAGTTTGAAAACATTTTGTGTAAAGGGCCAGATGATAAATATTTTAGACTTTGTGGGCCAAACAAGTCTCTGCCACAGTACCCAACTGTAGCATGAAAGCTGCCTTAGACAGTAAACAAATGAACATGTCTGTGCTCTAATAAAACTTTATTTACAAAGCAGGCAGTGGGCTGGATTGGTCCTTGAGCCAGTTTGCTGACCCACACCCCATATGTAAACAACCAGTTTGAACCTTAAGAAGAGAAATCCTATTTACAAT
Organism: Neofelis nebulosa; assembly: GCF_028018385.1. Classification (NCBI taxonomy): domain Eukaryota; kingdom Metazoa; phylum Chordata; class Mammalia; order Carnivora; family Felidae; genus Neofelis; species Neofelis nebulosa. The sequence continues at coordinate 15,565,718 of NC_080789.1, forward strand.
AGCAACAAAGAGATAACAACACCGAATAGTAACTTGAATTCAGATACAGAGAGATTTGTGATTGGATCTTATTTTCTGCCTAAACTCTTGTTTTCAAATGAAGTATGAAGGAGGAGTGAAATAGTAAGTTACCAGTTCATGACCCATGAAACTTCCTTGAGAACATTCTTTCACATTTCAACAAAGAATATAGTTTGAAGCTTTCCAATAAGAAGAGGCAACAAACGTATATCAGTTATCATTCAGTCAGTTTCAAGGTTTCTATAGAATCCTGCTTATTTTCCTCCTCTTCTTCCCTAAACTTTTCCAATACTTCCCTCTTCATATTAGTCTGCAGTCTGGAATTCTGCTGTATAGATTTTATTCCTTTTCTCCTAGAAAGGCTTCAGGAAAGCTACAATAAATTACAGGCATCTCAGTGCTTTAAAATATAAAAAAACAAAACTATAAAACTTATAAAAGAAGATTTCATGGAAATTTTAAAAATTACCATTAAAGCAGGTATGTCTTTGTAAGATGCAATCCAGAAACCAGAAAGAAAAAATTGGTAAATTCAACTCGATAATCAAATAAAAGTTGTACCTGCCAGTATCACCATAAAGAAAGTCTGATGACAGCATGCTAAGGGAAAAATGTCTGTATGTGATAAGAGTCTGGTTTCCTTAACATGTAGAGGCCTCCTGTATCTAAGTGAACTATGAATTATAGTCCGTTGTTCTTCGGGTCAATAATTTTGTTAATATAATGTTCGTCAAGTTAGCTAATATACAGTGTATACAGTGTGCTCTTGGTTTCAGGAATAGATTCCCATGATTCATCACTTACTTACAACACCCAGTGCTCATCCCAACAAGAGCCCTCCTCAATGCCCATCACCCATTTTCTCCTCTCCCCACTTCCCCCCAATCAACCTTCAGTTTGTTATCTATTTAAGATAAAAAATCTTACAGTTTGCCTCCCTGTTTGAAACTATTTTTTTCCCTTCCCTTTCCCCATGATCTTCTGTTAAGTTTCTCAAGTTCCACATATGAGTGAAAACATGATATCTGTCTTTCTCTGACATATTTCACTTAGCATACTACTATCCAGTTCCAACCACGTTGTGCAAATGGCAAGATTTAATTCCTTCTCATTTCCAAGTGGTATTCCATTGTATATATAAACCACATCTTTTTTATCCATTCATCAGTTGATGGACATTTGGACTCTTTCCATAATTTGGCTATTGTTGATAGTGCTGCTATAAACATTGGGGTACATGTGCCTCTATGAACCAGCACTCCTGTATCCTTTGGATGAATTCCTAGTAATGCTATTGCTGGGTCATAGGGTAATTCTATTTTTAATTTTTTGAGGAACCTCCACACTGTTTTCCAGAGTGGCTGCATCAGTTTGCATTCCCTAGGGTCAATAATTTAAAGGGCTAGATAGTAAATGTTGTGGGCTTTGTAAGCCACACATATAGTCTCTGTCTTAAATTCTTCTTTTTCTTTCTTTCTTTCTTTTTTTTTTTTAATATAACTTTTTAAAAATATAATAGTTGTTCTTACCTTGTGGGCCATACAAAAACAGGCCATGATCAGATTTGTCCCCTGGGCTATAGTTTGCTGACTATTCTTTCTTGCATTGAATTTTTTTTTTTTTTTTTTTACCTGTGTATGATGCTAATGTTGCCATTCCTGCTTTTTCTTTGTTTTGATTTGTCTGCTATATCTTTGCTTTTATTTTTTTGTATGTTTATTATAGACAGTATGTAGCTGAATATTTTTAACCTGTTTTGGATTTTTAATCTTCAGTAGCAAAATATCCACTCACATTTGGCAGATTCAGTTCCCTATTTTAGGAACATTTTCTTCTAACATATTTTTGAATATTTTTTCTGTTGCATTTGTTGTATTCACTACTTGGAGTTTACTAATTGTATTGGCTTTGACTTTCCTATCTTTTTATGGTTTCAGTCATTTTATTGTTTTTCTCTTAAATTGTGATCTACTTTTCATAGTCCCTACATGTCATAGTCATTTGGTTATACAGAGGTGGATTGGTTACATTTGGTTATACTGAGGTGGGTAGTTCTGCTCTTTTCTGAAAGTTTCTAATTATTCTTTAAGGGCCTTTTGGTTTTTATTTTTCTTAGCTCTATAATCTTCTTATCTCATTCTGTTATTTTATCATTTTTGTGTTCAAGCACTTAATTGATTTGATATTCTTTTTAAGTTTATCTGAAGCTACAGGTCTTTTTGGCAGATTTTTCTACCTTGTGTTCTGCTTTCTTCTACGCTGGATTGTTTTTTTTGCTGGTTGTGAAATTTTTGTCTTTTATTTGCATTAACATCACCATGGTATTTCTTTTCATCTTATTCATGGGGAACTGTATTTTACTTCTTAAAAAATTAACATATAGTAAAATTAACTCTTTTTGGTATACAGCTCTGTGAATTTTGATTAATGCACAGAGCATTGCAACCACCACCAAAAGCAAGATACAGAATGGTTCCATCATTCCAGAAAAATTTCCTCATGCTATTACTTCGTATTTAAATTCTCCCCCATTCTTAGCCCCCTGGCAATCTCTGATCTATTTTGTATTTCCCTGAATGTCAAAGTTTGTTGCCTTTTGAATTTGGTGTCTTTTACTTAACAAAATGCAGTTGGTATTCATCCATGTTGTAGGAAGCAGTAGTTCATTTCATTGCTGAATAATATTAAATTGTATGGATATACTACAGTTTGTTTATTCATTTCCCAGTTCAAGGAATATTTGGATTTGTTTCCAGGTTTTGGCAATTACAAATAAAGCACTGTGCAAAAAAGAGTTAACATAGCATGCCTGAGATTACTGCTCTTAGAAAGGCCTGTTTGCAAGGTTGGCTTGTAGCTATTGTCTGGAACTTGGATTTCAAGAGTATTCCCACCATTCTCTAACAATAAGGATGGTTTATATGTCTAAACTGTTCATGCTAAGCACCTTCTTTCCTTCTGGAAGTATGGAGTTTTGGTACATGATAAGCTAAGGTAAGTGTGTGACCAGCCTCCAATAAAATCTTGTATCCTAGGCTTAGGTGAGTTTCCCTGGTAGATAGTACTTCGCATGTGCTGCTGGAAGGATTAAACACATCCTGCTGGGAGAGGACTCATGGAAGCTTCCATCAGGCTTACATCAGGCTTACCCCAGGCTTCCAACTTTACCCCATATGCCTTTTTCCTTTGCTGATTTTGTTTTGTATTTTTTCTTTGTGATAAATGTTAGCTGTAAGTATGATGATATGCTGAGTCCTGTGAGTTCCTTAAGTGAATCACTGAACCTGGGTGTTGTCTTGGGGGTCTCCAACACAAACACTATAAACGTTCACATATAGGTTTTTGTGTGAACATGGCTTTTCATTTTACTTGTGCAAATATCTAGGAGTGAGATTATTGAGTCTTAGGTAAGAATATGTTTTAACTTTATTAAAAACTGACAAAGTGTTTTCCAAAGTGGCTATACCATTTTGCAGTCCACTGGCAACATAAGAGAGTCTAAGTTGCTCCTCATCCTTGTCAGCATTTAGTAGTGTCAAGTTTTGTTTTGTATTTTTCCATTCTAGTAAGTATGTATTGGCATCTCATTGTAGTTTTAGTTTGCATTTTTAAAAAATTTTTATTTAATCTCCAGTTAGTTAACACAGTGTAATATTAGTTTTAGGTGTAAATATAGTGATTCAGTACATCCATACAACACCTGGTGCTCATCACAATAAGTGCACTCCTTAATCCCCATCATCTATGTAACCCATCTTCCCACCCACTTCCCTGCTGGTAATTATCAGTTTGTTCTTTATAGGTAAGAGTCTGTTTCTTGGTTTACCTCTCCCTGCTTTATTTGTTTTGTTTCTTTTTTAAAATATTTTTTAAGGTTTATTTATTTATTTTGAGAGAGAGTGAGTGTCTGCCCACCCGAGCAGGGGCGGGGCAGAGAGGAAGCGAGAATACCAAGCAGGCATGGTGCTTGAACTCACGAACCATGAGATCATAACCTGAGCCCAAACGAAGAGTCTGACGCTTGCCAACTGAGACACCTAGGTGCCCCTGTTTAGTTTCTTAAATTGCATATATGAATGAAATCATATGGTATTTGTCTTTCTCTTAATTGACTTATTTCACTTAGCGTAATACTAACTCTATCCATGTAGTTGCAAATGGCAAGATATCATTCTTTTTTATAGCTAATATCCCTGTGTGTGTGTGTGTGTGTGTGTGTGTGTGTGTGTGTATTCCTTAGTCATTCATCAGCCTGTGGATACTTGAGCTGTTTCCATAATTTGGCTATTGTGGATAATGCCACTATAAACACAGGGGTGCATGTCTCCTTTTGAATGAGTATTTTTGTATTCTTTCTTCGATTTGTTTTAACTTTTGTATAAGGTATATGGTATGTGTCAAGGCTCATTTTGTTGCATATGGATTTCAAGTGATTTCAGCACCATTTGTTGAAAAGATTATCCTTTCTCCATTGAATTGCTTTTACATCTTTGTTAAAAGTCAGTGTGTATATGTGTACTCATAAATGTCAATTTATTTGTGGTCTCTCTTTTCTGTTCCATTGATTTATGTAAATGTCCTTTTACCAACGGCATTCTGTCTTGAAATCAGGTAGGGTGAGTCCTCCAAATTTGTTCTTTTTAAAAATTGTTATTCCTTTGTCTTTTCATGTAAATTTTATAATTTGTCAATATTTATAAAAAATCCTTCTGAGATTTTTTTTTTTTTAATTTTTTTTTAACGTTTTATTTATTTTTGAGACAGAGAGAGACACAGCGTGAACGGGGGAGGGGCAGAGAGAGAGGGAGACACAGAATGGGAAGCAGGCTCCAGGCTCTGAGCCATCACCCAGAGCCCGACGCGGGGCTCGAACTCACGGACCGTGAGATCGTGACCTGAGCCGAAGTCGGATGCCCAACCGACTGAGCCACCCAGGCGCCCCTAAAATCCTTCTGAGATTTTGATTGAAATTGCACTAAATCTATAGCTCAGTTTGAAAGAATTGACATCTTAACAATATTGAGTCTTCCAATCCATGAACATAGTCTATCTCTCCATCTATTTAGGTCTTAGATTTTTAAAATCTGACTTATAGTTTTGGCATGCAGAGCCTAGGGATTGTTTTGAAGCCTTCTGTTTTGATATAACTCTTATCTATCTGAGACCTTTAAAATTTTTCCCTAGAAACTACACTTTGAGTTAAACCATTGCATTTAATCTGCTTCTTTTTACTTGAGGGCATTGACGTGTGTGTGTGTGTGTGTGTGTGTGTGTGTGTGTGTGTGTTTTGCTTAAAGGATAGCTCCAATAGACTATGGATTTTGCTATAGATTAGAGTTGAGCTCTGCAGTGTGTTAACGTTTGTTAAAGTTCTGTGGTAGGGTTCTTTCCATGTTGATTGAGAATTACCCTCTTCTTATGGGGGCATATTCTCAGGTTTTTAATTGTGAAGCTGCTTCAGCATGGGACCTTGGAGCTATATTTTCAAAATGAAAGTCTCATGGCTGTTTGAATCTTTAAAAAAAATAGTCACCTGTATTTCCCCAGCTATTTGTATCTCCTTAGGCAAAAGGATTTTGCCCTATTATTGGTTAGTAAAAATGGGAATAGTGAATTAGGGAGAAAGCTTCACCCTGGGATTTTTATGTACCTTTGTGTACCTCAGGATCTTAATTATTTTCTCTTTTATTTTCATTTCTTGCTAAAACTTTGCTGATGGAAGTAAACAGCTCTATCTAGTTATAGTTAGGACCACTGAGTTTTTCCTTTTGTCTTTTCCCTAGCCTGAAGGGACCAAAATGTCAGGCTCTGATAATCCCTCCCTTTTCTACAGAATTCCTGCAATCCTGCAGTTGATTTATATGGGTTTCTAGTTTCAGTAGTTGTGTGCATTTCTTTACAATACTGATGTCAATAAAATGTTATTTCCATGGCTGCTAGTGGCTTACTTATTAAGAGGTGTGCCTTAATGACATGTTACAGTTTCTTGAATAGGGCCAAAATTATCATTTTTAATGTTGAGGATGTATAACAGGGATTTCCAAAGATTGAACTGTATAGTACAGATGGCTTTATAGTAAAGTTTGACTCTTTTCCAGCACTGGCTGATTTTGTTTACTTGTTTAGAGTAAGAAATTAATGACATAGTAGTACATACATTAGCAAAAAATGTATGTTTGTATAGCAGTAGAATTTAAAGAAAGTCCAAATGCAAAAAAAAAAAAAAAAAAAAAAGGATTAGGAATCCCATGTGTCATTGTTTCCCTGATTGAATGATTGAAGCATTTGGCTCTCAGCTTTTGACTGGGGGGGGGGGGATCATTGAATTAGTTTCTGAACGCTTAAAGAAGTTACACATCACTAAGTAAGATAAAGAGATCTTGATAAAATATTACAAGCAATAGCCTCCATCATAGTGGTAGGAAACTGTTACTATTATTATTAATTGGAGTTTTAAAATACTCTAATAAATTTTGTTTACCTGAAATTAGTGGCCCATGTGTATGTGTGTGTATATATATATATATATACACACACATACACACACACACACTGAATAGTCATTAAAGCCATGGATGCAGATAATTTAATAAACACTGATAAAAAGTAAAAAAAAAAAATCCTGATTTATATTCAGACAGACCTGGGTTCACCTCCTGACTTCATTTATGTTAACAATCTTTGTGACCTGGGTAGGGTATTTAATCCTCTTTGAGGATTAAATTGGTAAAGGGAAATAACACTACGTCTGGGAAATTATACTCAGTAAAAAGAAGTATATTATTTATTTAAATATTATAAATGTATGTAATATTAGTAATGCTTTGTTCTTGTATGTTACATGTAATAAAAAAGGATGAGGTCTAGACCTAGTAACTCTGATCCTGATTAAACTTGATTTCAGATACCAAAATACTTATAACACAATATTTATTAAATACTATTTTATTTATAGACCAAGCCTGCATAAACTGACAGATCCTCTGACATCTCGTAATAAGCTTATAGTTAATAAAGCCTCCAGGTCTTTTAATCTGACTTGCCTCCAGGCTCTGTTTACTTGCTGAGGGTATTTCTGAACCTAAATGTAGGCCCTTACCTCTGTAGATTCATCTTGTTTTCAATCCAGTGTTCATCTATTTGGTATAATTATGAATTCCATCATTGTGAAATCATTGTTCCTGTTTCTGTCAGACATATCATCTACTTATTTGATACCACATTTTATGTCAGTATCTAAATTAGAGAAATAAAAATTTGGGGGCTATAGGTTACTTTGGAAGTCATCTAATCCATTTTTTCAAACCACAGTTCATGCCCCATTTTTGGTAATGAAATCAATTTTTTGAGTTATAATCTACATTAAAAATAATGACATAGAATAGGAAATATCAGGGGGCATTGTGTTATAAGGGTGTTATTTTATGAAACTTTTGTTTTAGTTACACACACCAACACATATATGATTAGTTGTTCTCGATCATATTTCTTATTATGGATCACTGTTAAGAAGTTTGAAAGTCACTGATTTAGTCTACTTATTAGATGGAAGAAAAGGTTCAGTGAGAATAAACCACTTCCCCCCAAACATGTCTGTGCTAATAGTGTCCTAACATAAAACATGATTATTACATTTAAAATCCTACTAGTTTTTTTGTGTAATTTAAAATAATGATGGGGGCGCCTGGGTGGCTCAGTCGGTTAAGCGTCCGACTTCGGCTCAGGTCATGATCTCACGGCTCGTGAGTTCAAGCCCCGTGTAGGGCTCTGTGCTGACAGCTCAGAGCCTGGAGCCTGTTTCAGATTCTGTGTCTCCCTCTCTCTCTCTGACCCTCCCCCGTTCATGCTCTGTCTCTCTCTGTCTCAAAAAGTAAATAAACGTTAAAAAAAATTTTTTTAAATAAAAAAATTAAAAAAATAAAATAATGATGAAATTGTCAGGGGATAAAGGAGCACAGACAAAAAAGCCTCATGGTGTTTCATGTTAGAGTCCATACTTCAGGTTAACGTTAGCTCATTCAACAGTACTCTGTAGAAAAAAATTCATACAGTTTAAAATCTTATCAATTCAGAGTTTTCAGTCTTGTGGAAAAAAAGCATCATTAACTTTGTCATGTATCTATCAGACTAATAATCCTGCCAGAGAGTGAAGAGGGTATCTTGACAAGAATTTATCAATGATTGTGTTTTTGTTTTTAGAACAAACTTTGTTTTCTAGATGCTTCTAACCCTTTCTGTTAATTTCCAGGGTCGAATAATCAAACTTCCTATCTTATAATTTTGGAATCTTCCCTACATATACATAACTTTAAAAAAATCAAGCTTGGGGCATCTGGGTGGCTCAGTCAATGGAGCGTGTGACTCTTGATCTCAGGGTTGTGGCTTCAAGCTCCATGTTCGGTGTAGAGATTAATTGAAAATAAAATCTTTTAAAAATATATAGAAGATGTGCATATATATATATATGTGTGTGTGTGTGTGTGTGTGTATGTATATGTATATCACATACGTATACACACATACATTCATATAGTGGAATACTGCTCGGTGATTAAAAAGAATGAAATCTTGCCATTTGCAACAATGTGGCTAGAACTAGAGTGTATTATGCTAAGCGAAATAAGTCAGTCAGAGAAAGAAAAATATATGATCTCACTCATATGTGGAATTTAAGAAACACAACAGATGAGGGGCTCAGTCGGTTAAGCATCTGATTTCCACTCAGGTCATGATCTCACAGTTCGTAAGTTCGAGCCCCGCTTTGGGCTCTGCACTGAAAGCTCAGAGCCTGGAGCCTGCTTCCGATTCTGTGTTTCCCTCTCTCTGTGCCCTTCCACCTCTCGTGCTCAGTCTCTCTCTCAAAAATAAATAAACGTTAAAAAAAAAATACAAAAGATGAACATAGGGGAAGGGAAGAAAAAAATAAGATAAAAACAGAGAGGGAGGCAAACCGTAAGAGACCCTTAAACACATGGAACAACTGAAGATTTGCTGCTGGAGTGGAGGTAGGTGAGGGGATGGACTAAGTGGGTGATGGGCATTAAAGAGGGCACTTGCTGGGATAAGCACTGGGTGCTGTATGTAAGTGATGAATCACTGGGTTCTACTCCTGAAACCAGTACTCCACTTTAACTAACTTGAATTTAAATACATAAATTTAAAACTCACTCAACCTGAGTATAGACTTGAGCTCTCATTAATTTTCTTGCCATGAGCATGATTTTCTAGAAAGGATTGTGTTGTCCTCGTTAGTGAGTGTGTGCGTTTTTAATTTTAGCTTTAACATTCTTTGTAAACATAACTTTTTGTAAGTCTTTCTAGTTGGCATTTACCAATTATTGTTTACACTTACTATGTGACAGATACTTTGTAATTCTTTCTACTTGGCATTTTTTTTGTCTTTATATTATTTTTCAGTCTTGTCCAGTCAGTTCATATTTTTCAGTCTTGTCTACAAAAGCATCACTAAGTATTGTCCAGTAATTCTTACAATACATTATGGTGTTTATATAACTGTTTCCCCTGCTATATTGTAAATACTTGGAGAGCACCTAATCCAGTGATTCTAAATATGTATTTGAGTTGGATCATAAAACTCATACTCAGACATCAGTGGTTTGCACATTCCTGTGTTTTAACGAGTTGGAAGTAGAACCCAGATCTTCTGATTATCAAATATGTATTCTTCTCCCTAAAATAGGAGTAACTTGGTATCCGTGTGGAAAAAAATAAATCTGGGACCTTACCTTGAACCATAACACAAAAGTCAACTGTAGATGGATATGAAAGGTAAATCAATAATGCTTTTAAAGAATAAAATGTAGGAAAGAATCTCTACGAGATAGAGGAGGTGAAGATTTCTCAAACATTAAGATGCATGCTCTCACGTGCACACACACATATTAACTGTAAGGGGAAATTTGATGAATTTCATTAAAATTAAGAACTTCTGTTAATCAAAAATGGCAATAGAAAAGTAAAAAGGCAAGCCAATATGAAGCCAGTAGGGGGAGATATTTGAAGAGCATATAACTGACAAGGGAATTGTATTAAGAATATATAAAGGACTAAAAGTCAGTAGGAAAACTACAGATAAGTCTATAGAAAAATGGGCAGGAATTTGAATTGGCATTTCACAGAAGAGTGTATTCAAAAGACATGATTTGGATAGCCTAAAGACATGGTAAAAATTGCCTAGCCAAGTTATATGTTTGGAAAATATAAGTGAAAATCACAGTTGAAACACTATACCATCTTGATTGATTAGCTAAAATTAAAAGATCTGGCAGTACAAAGTATTGATGAAAATGTGGAACAGCTGGAACTTTAATACATTGCTATTAGAAGTATGAACACTTAACACTTTGGGAAACTATCAGGCTTTTTGTTGAATGTTTACATTACCAATAACTCAGCCATTTCATTCCTAAGTATATACTCAATAGAAATTCATTCATTTATAGCAACATTATTTGTACTAGCTCCAAACTGGAAACAACCCAAATGTCCATTAACAGTAAAATGGATAAATTATGGTATACACATATGTTGGAATACCATGAAAAAGGAACTAACTGCAGCTATACAAAATGACATGGATAAAACCTACAAATATGTTTAATAAAGAAGTCAGAAACAAAAGGATATATATACCATATGATTACATGAACTAAAGTTCAAAACCAGGCAGAACTAATTTATGGAATTAGAAATGAGGAGAGTGGTTTTCTTTGCAATTCGGGAAGGGATGGGAGTGGGGAGTTTATCTAGATTGTTGGTTATGTTCTGTTTCATGACATAAAAGTGACTAATCACTTTTTAATATTGCTTTATAATATTTCTTGTGAAGTAACTTATGATTGGTATGGTTTATTGTATACTTGTTATATTTTAATTTTAAAAGCTTTTTAAAAGAGGTAGTATTGGGATAAACAATCCATTCAGTGAAGAAAGATTGGAAAGAAAGGGAAATTGTTTAAGAGTCATGGTGAGCAGTGCCTGGGTGGCTCAGTTGGTTAAGCAGCTGACTCTTGATTTCGGGTTAGGTCATGATCTCACGGTTCGTGAGTTTGAGCCCCATGTCAGGCTCCGTGCTTAGGAGCCTGCTTAGGATTCTCTCTTTCCTTCTCTCCCAGCCCTTGTGCATGTATGTGTGTGTGTGCATTCTCTCGTTTTCTCAAAATAAAATAACTTTTAAAAAAGTGTAAAAAACTTAAGAAAAATGGTTTCTGGCTTCCTAAGAGTATTTTCATCTATGTGGTTAAATTTAATCAAATGCCATAAATGTAATACACTGCATGACATAAAAAAATGTTTTTTAATGTTTGTTTATATTTGAGAGAGAAAGAGAGAGACAGAGTGTGAGCAGGGGAGGGACGGGGGGGGAGGGGCAGAGAGAGACAGGGACAGTCTGAAGCAGCCTCCAGGCTGCAGGCTGTCAGCACAAAGCCCGATATGGGGCTCGAACCCACGAACTGCAAGATTATGACCTGAGCCGTAGTAGGACGCCCAACCCACTGAGCCACCCAGGCACCCCCTGATGACTTTTAAAGTGATAAAAATAAAAGGTGAGAACTTTTTCAAATCTAATGTAAATCTATACCTTTTGCCTTCCTCCTGCATAGTCTAAGGGACCTAGAACATTTAAATTTCATTATTCCCTTATATAATTAAACTTAAAAAAAATGTTTATTTATTTTGAGAGAGAGAGAGAGCAACAGAGGGAGGGGCAGAGAGAGAGGAGAGAGAATCCCAAGCAGGCTTCATGCTTTCAGCTGCAGACCCCTAGGCGAGTCTTGATCCACCAACCTGTGAGATGGTGACCTAAGCTGAAATCAAGAGTCCGACACTCAACCAACTGAACCACCCTGTAATTAAACTTCTGTTCTATGTTTTAATTCTATCATTAGGGGCGCCTGGGTGGCGCAGTCGGTTAAGCGTCCGACTTCAGCCAGGTCACGATCTCGCGGCCCGTGAGTTCGAGCCCCGCGTCGGGCTCTGGGCCAATGGCTCGGAGCCTGGAGCCTGTTTCCGATTCTGTGTCTCCCTCTCTCTCTGCCCCTCCCCCGTTCATGCTCTGTCTCTCTCTGTCCCAAAAATAAAAAAAAAAAAAAAAAAAAAAACGTTGAAAAAAAAAAAAACAATTCCACTAGGCATTATTACAATATTGTTTTGTCAAGTTTGAGTTCATTTATATTCACCCATATGGTTGCTACTTTTATTTTCCCTTTGTTGTTCTTACATATTAGACAGTCATCTGGAATCATTTCGCTTGGGCCTGAAAGGTATCATTTAGAATTTCCTTTAATGAGGTCTTTTAGAGTCAAACCCTTTTATCTTTTATCAAAATACATCTATGTATACTTGAAAGATATTTTCATGGATGTAGAATTTTAGGTTCTGGGTTTTTTTCCCCTAGCTTATTGAAAAATAGAATACTATGTTCTAGTTTTATTGTTGCTATTGAGGACTGTTATTGTTGCTTTGAAGATAATTTGTCATCTACCCCTATCCTTAGGTGCTTTGAGGATTTTTCTCATTGTATTTGAAAAATTATTCTGGGGAATTTTCTGAGGCCCAGGATAAGGGTGCCTTTCTCTAGAAAGAATTTGTATTTCTCAGTGGCGTTAGAGTCACTTAAACTTAAGGTTTGAACTTCAGGGACACTTTAAATTTATGGTTTGAAGTTTCTTGGACCACCCTGATGATTTTTATTTGGGCTGTAAATATGCTGTAGGGCTGGTCAGTGCTTACAACTTAATAGAGTCTTTTTTTTTGTTTGCTTATTTTTTCCAGTCCTTTTCTACTTGAATGCCAGGGTATCCTCTCCACAAGGCATGGTGTGGAAGGAGGATTTTATTTCAGGTTTATTCATTCCCAAAGGAAGTATGTAGCATTTTGAAATCTTGGCTTAATGTTTTGGGTGTCTTCTTTTAGAAGAATCCTTCGTTGATCCTGAGTTTTGACTTTTGTCCCCCTTGTGTCATGAGGTGATCAAAACTGCTGTTCAAATTCTTTGGGATTAGCAAATTCTTTCAGGGCAAAAGGTGATCATGTGTTCTACTTAGCTTTTGGTTTGGTAATTCCTTATTGTCTTGTCTCAACTCTTAGCTGCCTTAAGATGTTTTTAATATATTAACCAATATTTTTATTTGTTTTTATTGGGAACAAGTATATAAATAAGCTAGTGCATTTCTTGAAATTACAACCCACTTACCTTTTTTTTGTGATTTAAATGTAAGTAGCATCTGTATTTATTTTGCCCTTTTCATTCCTTATGTTGCTTACGTGTGTCTTCTCCCTTTTTGTTGTGATGAATTTAATCAGAGGTGAATTTTTTTCCTTTCCTTTTTTTTTTTTAAATTTTTTTTTATTTTTGAGAGAGAGAGAGAGAGAGAGAGAGTGCACATGAGAGAGGGACAGAGGATCTGAAGCAGGCTTTGTGCTGGCAGCAGCAAACCCAGTGCAGGGCTTGAACTCGTGAACTGTGAGATCATGACCTGAGCCAAAGTTGAACACTCAACCAACTAAGCTGTCCAGGTGCCCCTGATTAATTTTTCTTAATTGAAATAGCTGACACATAATGTTATATTAGTTTCAGGTGTACAACAGTGATTTGACAAGTCTGTACATTATGCTGTGCTGACCACAAGTGTAGCCACCATCTGTTACCATACAACACTATTACAGTACCATTGACTATATTCCCTATGCTGCACCTTTTATCCCCATGACAGAGGTTGACTAATTTTTTTTAATATAATTTGTTGTCAAGTTAGCTAACATACAGTGTATACAGTGTGCTGTTGGTTTTGGGGGTAGATTCCCACTTACATACAACACACAGTCCTCATCCCAACAAGTGCCCTCCTGAATGCCCATCACCCATTTTCTATTCTTCCCCACTGTGTCATCAACCCTCAGTTTGTTCTCTGAGTCTTTTATGGGTTTGCCTCCCTCTCTGTTTGAAACTGTTTTTTCCCCTTCCCTTCCCCATGGTCTTCTGTTAAGTTTCTCAAGATCCACAAATGAGTGAAAACATATTTGTCTTTTTCTGACTGACTTATTTCACTTAGCATAATAACCCTCCCAGTTCTATCCATGTTGTTGCAATTGGCAGGATTTCATTAATTCTCATTGCCAGGTAGTATTCCATTGTGTGTGTATGTATATATATATATATATATATATATATATATATATATATATATCACATCTTCTTTATCCATTCATCAGTTGATAGACATTTAGGCTCCTCCCATGATTTGGCTATTGTTAGAGGTTGATTAATTTTACCATCTTTTCAGAGAACTAACTTATGTGGTTATTGATCTTCTCTATTGTAGGTTTTCAATTTCATTAATATTTATTATTTTTATTCTTTTCTTTTATCTTTTTCTTACTCTGACTTCTTGGGGAACATGCCTAGCCTTTTAATTTGTAGACTTTTTTCTCCTAATGTAAACATTTAGCTGTGTAAATATACCCTTAATTGCTACTATAGATGTAGCCCACAAGTCTCTTTAATGTATGCTCATTATCATTTAGTTCAAAATATTGTCTAAATATTATTATGGTTTGTTTCATTAGTTCTTGAGTTATTTAGAAGTATTTTTTAATTTATAATATTTATAACACATATTTCAAACGTAGAGAATTTGTCTATCTCTTTAGGGTTAATTTTTAGCTTAAATACATTAGTGTAAGAGAATATGCTCTGTATTGTTTAAATTTCTTGAAGTTTGTTTAGACTTTATTTTTTTATTTTTTACTTCTTATTTATTTTAATGCTTATTTATTTTAGAGAGAGAGAGAGAGAGAGAGAGAGAGAGAGCATGAGTAGGGGAGGGGCAGAGAGAGACACACAAAATTTGAAGCAGGCTCCAGGCTCCGAGCTGTCATTACAGAGCTCAACCCAGGGCTCGAACTCGGGAATGGTGAGATCTTGAACTAGCCTGGAGTCAGATGCTCAGCTGACTGAGCCACCCAGGCACCTCTGGACTTTTTTTAAAGTCCCAATATATGGTCAGGTTTTTAAAAATATGTATATTACTTTTCTCTCCTTGTCTATTATAATTATTAGATGGAGGGTTTTTTTTTTTTTTATTAGGTCATAATTGCTAATGTGTTGTCCATATCTTCTGTAATCATCTTTGGTCTGGTAGTTATCGCAAATATTATCAAAAAATTGTTGAAATGTCCCCAATTTAATCATGAGTCTCTCTTTGAAGTTCTGTCACTTTTTACTTTATACATAGGAAGTTATTAGATGAATGTTCTGGTAAATTGAGGCTTTTAGTTTTTTTCATTATGAAATGTGATGGATATAGGTGTAAAATATATATATTGTTAGATAATTATTATATTTTCTTGGCAAATTGAAGTGTTCGTCATTATGAACAGTGCCTTCTTTATACTATTTTTCCTTAAAGTCCATTATGTTTGTGTTAATACAGTAGTAGCAGCTTTTTTTGTATCCTTCTGTTTTCAGTTTAGAACCTTTGGTTTTAGATGTCTATGAAAAACAGCATATTTTAGGTTAGTATGTCTGACAGTTTTTGTTTTTATTTTATTTTATTATTAATTTAAAAACATTTTTAATTTTTTTTGAGTTTGTTTATTTTGAGAGAGAGGGGGGAGAAGGAGCAGAGAGAGAGAGAGAGAGAGAGAGAGAGAGAATCCCAAGTAGGCTCCATGCTGTCAGCACAGAGCCCGATGTGAGGCTCAAACTGATGAACCATGAGATCATGACCTGAGCTAAAATAAAAAATCAGGCACTTAATTGACTGAGCCACCCATGTGCCCCCCATTTTTATTTCTTAATTAAAGCTTATTTACATTTGTTGTAATTACCAAGGTATTTGGATTTATATCCACCATCTTATTTTGTGGTTTTCTTTCTGCCTGTTTTATCTTCCCTTCTTTAAAATTAATTGTTGTAACTTTTTTCCAATTCTTCCTAACAGCTTTAAATGATACGTAATTTTAACTATTCTTTTAGTATTTATCTGAGAAATTACTACAGGCACATTAATCAATTTCTAAAGTTAATAACTATGCCCCTTTTTAAATAATACAAGGCCCTTAAATTAACACCATTTTAAAGTCCAGTTCGTTTCCTGACTTATACTAATTCTATCTCTCTCTTTTTGCTTTTAAAAATATCCAAAATACATTATTCTTTGTTGTCTTATAAGGCTAGTGTTTATTTATCTACATATTTACCACCTTCTGTGTTCTTTATTCCTCCTAGCATCTCCAGTCTTTCACTTAGAATCACTTTCTTTTATCACTAATAACATCTTTTTGATCTTACATAGTGAAGGACTGCTAGTGGCACACTCACGTTTTGTTTGTCTGAAAGTACTTTCTGTCCTTATTTACACTAGGTATAGAATTCTAGGTTGACAGTTATTTTCTTTCTGTGTATTAGAGATACAGTAGAGTCTGCCATTCCTGCTGTTATCTTATTGAGGTTATTATTATTATTTTTGTTGTTTAATTTTAAATCTTCTCTTTCTCTGATATGTTCTTCAGTTTTTCAATGATGGGTCTAAGTGTGAGTTTTTTCACATTTATTCTTCTTGATTTGTAAGCCTCTGTGAACCTGTGAATTAGTATCTTTTATCAGTTCTGAAAATTTCTCAGCTGTTACTTTTCAAATAGTTCTCTTATCTCATTTTCCTTTCAGAACTGTATTTGTACACTTGTTAGATGTTTTCACTGTATTCTTAACGTCTTGTTCATATTTTCCAGGTCTATGTTTCTCTATTTCATTTTGTAAAATTTCTTTTTCATGTTTGAAAAAAGATTTTTTACTCCCATTTTTTACTCGCTAAACTTACTATTTTTGGTTCTTGCTTGTTTGTTTGCTTTTTTTTTTTAACCTTAAATATGTCAATTTAATTATATTGGCTCTGCTTTCAAAATGTATACAAGCTCAGACCATATCTCATACCTATATATTAATCATCTTGACCAAAGCTACCACATAGAATGTTGCAGTAGTTTCCTTTTAGAATTCCCTGGTTCTTCCTTTCTTCCCTTTTAACCTGTTATGATTCTTCATAATCATAAGTAAGATTAATCCTCTCATTACATCTCAGGGAAAAAGGTGATGTCCATACAATACTTTATAAGCTACTGTGTGTACTGGAACTTGATAACTTTTAAATTTAATTTCTTAGCACTTACCTTTCATTCTCTATGCTGTAGTCATACTGGTCTCTTGAGTATTCTTTTAAAGATATTATGCATATTTTTCAACTGGATTGTACATATGCTGTCCCCTCTGCACAGAATGTTTTTCTTCCAGCATGGCTTGCTCCCTCATTTTCCTTCAGGCCTTTACATTAGTGTTCCATTATCACTGAGCATTTACCCCTACAGTCTTCTGTAAAATAGCAGTCTCTATTCCTTTATTTTCTAAAATCATTATTCCCTCTTTAATTGTGTTATTCAGCTATTACTGTCTGACTGATTTCTTTATTATCCTAGGAGGAGAGTTTGAATAAAATAGCCTGTTGAAGCACTGAAGTCCAACATGAAATCAACTCAGTCATTGATTAATTAATGGTATTAGCCTGTATTTTAGAAGCCTGCCACAAGCAAAGGTTAATAATTCTGTAAAGGAAAATATCTGCAGTTTTTTTAATGCATAATGTTTGGCCTGTGGTCAAAAATAACAAGGCATACTAAAAGATAAGAAATGACTGAAATCAAGAAGAAATTAATTAGCAGCAGATGCATAAGAAATCCAGATATTAATCATGTACTTTAAAACAATTATCATTAGTATTTTTAAGAAATTGGATAAAGGAGAATCTTGGAAAAGAGCTGTGCAAGTAGTCAAATAGAATATTAGAAATGAAAAAAATACGACAGCTGAAGTTGATAACTCAATGAATAGGTTGAACAGAGGATTATATGTAGCTGAGAAAAGCATTAGTGAAACTGGAAGATAGTTCAGAAGAAAATAACCACTCTGAAGCAGACACATTAGGTTGGAAAATATACAAGAGTGTGAGAGACATATGGGTAATGGCAAAGAGGTCTAACATATTTGTATTGAAATTCCAGGAGAAGAGGAAAGAAAATCATCCAAGAGTAGCAGATCAAATGTGAAGAATATTGTAAAAGAGATTGGTCAGGCAAAATAAAAAGTGATCCTAGATAGAAATATAGAAAGATACAAAGAGTGATAGAAACTGTTAGGACGTGGATACTGAATGAATAAATGAATACCAGCTGTTCAAAGCAATATCTTTTGTATATGTGTATATGTTAAATGGAGTTACTATATTCTAAGGTCTTGCATCATTAGAGAATCAATAATAATACTAATTTATATTGGACTTTTAAGAAATTAGGGATGCATATTTTGATTTCTAGGTAACCTCTAAAAGAAGTTATGACTAACAATCTAAGAATGGAGGAAAATGGCATAATAAAAAATAATTTAAAAGAAGGCAAGAAAGGAAGTATAGAACAAGTTGAACAAATATTAAGAAGGTAAATTTAAACTTATGTATGTCAGTAATTCTATTAATTGTAAACGGACCACATTTTCCAATTAACAAAGATTGTTTGAATTAGAAAATAAAACTAACTATGAGAGTGAGCTATGAAATTTCTGTTTTTGGAAGTCAAACCAGTATGATATTAGCAATTTCATGTGGTTCAACCTAAAATACACTGCTTATAAGAAATACACTTTAAATATGGAGATTAAAATGGACTGAAGTTAAAAAAGCATGGTAAAAGATATGCCCTTGCATACACTAATAGAAAGCTGGTATGGTGTTACTAAGATCAGATAAAGTGGAAGTTAAAGCAAGAAGCATTTTTATTAGAAATAAAGAGGGATATTTCATGGTTATTAAAATGGTCAGTCCTCTAGGAAGATATAACAGGTCTAAATTTTATGTGTAAAATGTAGTGTCAAAATACAAAAAGCCAAAACTGATAAAACTAAAAAGAGAAATAAACTCATAATCTCAGAGGGAAATATAAATACAGTTCTTTTAGTAACTAATAGAACAAGCAGACCAAAAATCAGAAGTTGTAAAAGATTGGAACAAAACAAAAGATTGGAACTGTGTGATTAACAGCCTTGACTTAATTCACATGGAGCATTTTTTCCAACACCTACAGGATGCACATTCTTTTCAAGTGCACATTGAAATGTAACAAAATTAATTGTATCCTGGGTTATAAACCAAGTCTTGTATTTCAAAACATTGAAATAGTAGAGAATGTGTTTTTAATCACAATGAAATAAGGTAGGAATTAACAAAAACAAAAATAGAAAACCCCCAAGCGCTGATAATTAAGCAATATTCTTACAAATAATTTATGGGCCAAACAGGAAATTAGTGGAAATTTGAAAACATTTTGAACTAATGGCGTAGGACAATGGCAATGGCATGTTAAAATTTGTGGAATACAGCTACACTGGTGCTTAGATAGGCATTTATGGCCCTAAAAGCATATAGTTAATAAGAACAAAACTGAAAAATCTTTTATGTCCAAAAAGTTGAAAAAATCTGAGAAAATAAACTGAAATAAAGTGAAAGAAAATAAATATAAACAAAAAAATTGAAACTGAATGCTTTATTTCCACCCCTTGAAATGAGCAGAAGAAAACAAACAACAAAATCCCCAAATCCTCTTCATCCTGTATTCACATCTCAATAAATAGGAATTTCATCCTGGCATGTATTCTGAATTTGGAGTCAACTTCTCTCTTTTGTCTATAACTTAAGTTTAATCTGTCAAGTGATCAAATGGGGTTTACCTCAAAAATATATCCAGAATTTTAGTCACTTCTCATCTTCATTGATTACAGTCTGGCCTAAACCATCATCATCTCTTACCTGGATAACTGCTATAATTTCTTAATTGATTCCTCTGTCCCCACTCTACTCAGCTCCTCACACAGTAGTCAAAGTGGCCTTGTAAAACTTTGTCACTCTTCTCATAACTTTTCAAGTCACTTTCCATTTCTCTAAACATTTAAGACAAAGAAAGCCCTTACAATGGCCAGGGAGTCCCTAAATAATTAGCTTACCTGGTCTTATTTTTTGCCTTCTCCTTGTCCCTTACCTTGCTGCAACCACACTGGCCATGTCTGTTTTCCTCAGACTTGCCATTGAATATTTGGGCCTTTGTGCTTGCCTTTCCTTTCCCCAAATGTCCACATGGCTTACTGTCTTACTTCAGAACTCTGCTAAGTATTACCTTATTAATGAAATCTTTGTAAATCAGCCCATAAAACAGCAATCCCCATTCCCCATACTTGGCACGCCCTACTTTGTATTTTTCTCTGTAATGTATGCCTGGCACTCACGTATTGTTAAATAAATAAGTGCATGGATGGAACTATTGAAGTGGTTATTACCATAGTGGAGAGGTGGAAATAATATTGATGTGGGAAAGAACTTTCCAAATGTATTTATTTCAAGATATGATGCTCTGACTCATCCATTTTTTTTTGTTTTGTTTTTATTTTGAAATAATTTTAGACTTAGAGTTGCAAAAATAATACAGAGGTTTACTATATAACCTTCACCCAGTATCTGTTAATCTTAACACCTTACATAACCATAGTACAATTAAGAAATTAGTATTGGTATATTACTGTTAACTAAACTATAGACTTTATTTGGATTTCACCACTTTTTCCACTAATGTTTTCTGTCCTAGAGTCCAGTCCAGAATTCCATACTACATTTAGTTGTCCTGTCTCTTTAGTTTCCTTTACCCAGTGACAATTTTTCAGTCTTTATTTATCTTTCATGACCTTGAGACTTAAAAGCAATTGGGCCATTATTTTGTAGAATGTCCCTTAATTTCGAATTCTCTGATGTTTTCTCATGATTAGATTGAGGTTATGTATATTTGAAAAATACCAGAGGTAATTTGGACTTCTCATATCAGGAGAAACATGGTATCAGTATGTCTTATTTCTGGTGATATTAATCTTGATCATGTAGTTAAGCTAGTGTCTGCCCAATTTCTCCATTGTAAAATTACTTTTTTCTCTGTAATTAACTTTGAAGCTATGTAAATATTCTTTCTCACACTTTCAGGCATTAATTTTAGTATTTATCAATGGATCTAGCCTGAAGCAGTTGTTATGTGATATTCTAATCATGACTTTTCATTCCTTCTGTACTTATTAGTTGGAATTCTTATGTAATGAAGAGTTGTTCCTTCTTCCCCATTTATTTAATTATTCAATAATTTATTTATAAAAGAATGCACTCATGAGTATTTGTTATATACTTTGGGTTATAAGTCTATTACTATCACTATTTATTTTATTGTCCAACTTTGGTACACATCCTATTTTTTCAACATGCACCCATTTGATTTTTTTTTTATTTTTAATTTTTTAAAATTTACATCCAAATTAGTTAGCATATAGTGAAACAATGATTTAAGGAGTAGATTCCTTAATGCCCCTTATCCATTTAGCCCATCCCCCCTCCCACAACCCCTCCAGTAACCCTCAGTTCTCCATAGTTATGAATCTCTTCTGTTTTGTCCCCCTCCCTGTATTTATATTATTTTTGTTTCCCTTCCCTTATGTTCATCTGTTTTTCTCTTAAAGTTCTCATATGAGTGAAATCATACATTTTTGTCTTTCTCTGACTAATTTCACTTAGCATAATGCCCTCCAGGTCCATCCACGTAGTTGCAAATGGCAAGATTTTATTCTTTTTGATTGCCGAGTAATATTCCATTGTATATATGTACCAAATGTTCTTTATCCATTCATCCATTGATGGATATTTGGGCTCTTTCCATACTTTGGCTATTGTTGATAGTGCTGCTATAAACATGGGGGTGCATGTGTCCCTTTGAAACAGCACACCTGTATCCTGTGGATAAATGCCTAGTAGTGCAATTGCTGGGTCGTAGAGTAGTTCTATTTTTAGTTTTTTGAGGAACCTCCATACTGTTTTCCAGAGTGGCTGCACCAGCTTGCATTCCCAGCACCCATTTGATTTCTATTATTTGCCTACTTTCTGGCATCATGAGATGGTGCAGCTCATCTTGTATTTTCCTTGCTCAGCTCTGGAAGCAGCCATTGCTCTTGGAGCCCTAGTTCTTTATTGGAGAAGGATGTTTAGAAATGAAGATCTGGGTGCATGTTTCATCTTTGATAGTCTTTTTTCTCTGCTGGCACTTTTTTTTTTCCATAGTCCTCTCACTGTGAAAACCTCTGAAAAACTTGAATTATATCTAGAATGAAATTAGTATTATTAGGAGAAGAGAACATTCTGGTAGGAATATCAGAAGGCCAGTAGTATATGTAGCTCTGTCATTTGCTTTTGTACATGTGTTGAACAGATTTTATTTGGTTCCATCTTAATCCTCTAAAGCCCAGAAGTAGATTTTAAATGTGATTTTTGGCCTATCTTCATGGTGTCACAATGCAGTGTTTTCTAAAAATACACATGAAATAGTAAGAGTCCTAGATTTCAGATACCTTTATGTGATTTGGGGATTTAGGGATGCATAAATTACGGAGCCTTATGCTAGTGTAAGTCAACCTCAGAAGTTCAAAAATATTTCAGGTAAAAACCAATTTAAACTGCTGTCACAAAGTGCTAGGATAGGTACTATAAGACCCAGATCAGTCATATTCTTTGTAAAACTTTAGGGGATATTTCTCAGCCTTATTGCCTTCCTTTTATGTGTCCTTTAACAATAAGGACTTAAATAATACGGTATATTAATTACTATAATAATAAATTTGCATATCTTCTTTTTATTAAACTTGGAGGCTCTGAGGACTAGAATTCTGGATTTATTTTTTCTGTCATATGTAGGTGTCCAAATGTCAGTTGTATAAATGAAAGACTATACTTCAGAATATGTGGTTCTACATTTTATTAGGTTGGTGATAATTAACTCTCAAATATCTCTAAAAAGAGTAAAAGTTAATGTGAATCTAAATTAGTTTCTTTACCAAATAAGAAATGGTAATATACTTTGGATTCATTTAGTTTTACTTCATACATTTCTCTAAGCATAGAACAAGTTCTGTATATATTTATATAGCATGTGTATAGCTTATAACCCACTTATTAGTAATTAAATGAAACTGACCCTTTTTTGTTACTGAAAACTTAGGATTCTTAAATTTTGGTTGGATTGTTTCTTCCTACCTCCTTCTCTCCCTTATTTTGACCCTCTTACCATCCTATCCCCCCACTCCATCTCTCTTTATCTCTTGCTCCTCTGTGCCATCATTCTTCACTTTTTTGTCCCATATACTATTGGCTTCTATCATGTGTCCTTACTTCTTTACTCCATGTGTCATTGCATCATTATTCCATTTATCTGTCCTTCCTCCCCCTTTCCTTCCATCAGTCAATCTGTCCATCCTTCCTTCTGGGAAAATATACATTTGTCCCTTGCTTCTATCTCTCCAGACTTCATTCCATCTTTTTTCTTTTTCCTTTTCTCTCCAGCCTTCTTTCTGCCCTTCTGTCATTCCTTCTGTTCATTCAAAGTGAAGGTCCTTTTTTCCACTGTTTTTCTTTTCCTTTATGTAGTCTTTTGACTACCATTTGTGTGCTGATGACTTCCATTATTAAATTTTCAACCCCTACTTCTACCTTGAACTCCAGACTTAGTAATCCCATTTCCTTTGCTATATTATCTCTTAAATTTCTATTCAGATTCCAATTGTTCATATCATTTTCACCATTTACCACTCTTATCTATGCCACCATCATCTCTTTTCTAGAGAAGTATAGTAGCCTCCTAAGTGGTCTCCTGTTTCTGCCCGTTGCCTGATTACCCATTTCCTACCCAGAAGTCCAGGTGATTATTTTAAAAGTTAAATCACATCGTGTCCCAACCTCTGCTTAAAACTGTTCAAAAGATTCCTATCTAATTCAGAGTGCAAGTTAAAGTCTCTATGTGATTTGACATCTAGTGCATCCTTAATACCATTTTCTTCTTATTATTTCCCCTCAATGATTAGTCTCCAGGCATATTTTTTGTTCCTCAAACATGAGACCTGATGTGTCTGAGCCTTTACCCTCTATGGATAGTCTCCTTTTTCAAATATCTGTATAGGTCATTTACTCTCTTAAGCGTTCTCTCTGCACACATGACATCTTTGTTCTTTCATACAAAAAAATAAATTTAATGAATGCAGTGAGCAAAGGAGGCAAAAACTCCACTCTTGTAGAACTTACATCTAGATGGGAATGGGAGACAAGTAATAAATATAAAAATGATATATATTAGTATGTAAGAGATGGCACATGTTAAAATGAAAAATATAGCAAGAAAGGGGTTCTGGATTACTAGGGGCAGAGGTGAGGGGAGGTCAATTTTAAATATGATTAGTCAGGGCATCACTTCAGAAGTGACCTTTGAACTCAAAGACCTGAAGAAAGTGAGGAATTGAACCATGTAGATACATGAGGGAAGTGTATTCTAGGTGGTAAGAATAGCCTATGCAAAGGCACTGAGGTAAGAGCCTTTCTGTCATATCCATGGGATATGGACATCTAAAACATCAGTATCTAGAACAAAGGAAAGGAAAGGTGGGGGACTAGTAGGAGATGGAGTTAGAGAGAAAACTATTGCCCATGTTCATCCTGTGGAGCCTAGAAGGTCATTTTAAGGACTTTTTTTTTTCAATGGGATGGGAAGTCATTGCAATTAGAGGGTTTTTTCATGACTACTTGGTGTTTGAATGAAGATTGGGGGGCTGTGGGGACAAGTATGGAAACTGTGAGATCAGATAGAAGGCCACTGTAATAATGTAGGTCAGAAATGATGGAGCATTGAACCAGAGTGGTAGCGTAAATGTGGTGAAAAGTAGTTATATTCTGTATGTATTTTGGAGGTACATCTGATAAGATTTGCTGAAGCTTTACATGTGGACTATGAAAGAAAATGGAGTCAAGGACAACATGGTACTGCTCACCAATATCCAATTCATCTTACCTGGGCATATGAGACATTTCACTTTATATTCACTTTATATCTCCCTTTGCTGTTTGGGGAGCCACATAACTAGTTACAGACAATGAATTGTATAAGGACGTGCTTGGCCGAGGCAGGGTAGAGCCCCTATATGCTTCGCTGGTTCTTCTCTTGCTATGAAGGAGGCCTTGTGTTGAAATTATACGGCCCGCAAGATTAAAGGAACTGCAATGGTAAATAAAGTCACTATTTAGAGGATAGCTGCCTGGAGTTGCAGTGAACTTTTTTTTGGTAAAGCTGCTGATTTGAGGGTTGTTTGCTACCCAACTTAAGCATATCCTATTCTGACCAATCAGGTGACACTTTGGCCTGAGTAACTTGAAGGATGGAATCATCACTAACTAAAATTGGGAGACTGTGTGAAGTGAGGGGATTTTCTTTTTCCTTTTTTCTTTCTTTCTTTCTTTCTTTCTTTCTTTCTTTCTTTCTTTCTTTCTTTCTTTCTTTCTTTCTTTCTGAGAGAGAGAGAGCGAGCATGAGCCCAGGGGAAAGAGTTGGGGGGTTGGGGGGAGAGAGAGAGAGAGAGAGAGAATGAACCTTAAGCGGGCTCCACACTCAGATGGATCCTGCCGTGGGGCTCGATCCCACCACCGTGAGATCAGGAGGTAGACATTCAACCAACTGAGCCACCCAGGCACCCAGGTTTATGGGGATTTTCAAAGGAAGATATTGAATAGGCTGTAGGATATAAAAAAAGAAAAATCCTGTGACCAATCTATATGAAATCAAACTCTCCTCCACTATCCCTCTACTCTATTTTAGTTTTTCTCCATAGAAATTGTCACAGTTGAAATACAGTACAGTGGTCCAAGAGCTTAGAATCTGGAGCCAGGCAGGCTGAATGTTGTTTTTTTTTTAAATTTTTTTTTTTAATGTTTATTCTTGAGAGAGAGAGAGAGAGAGAGACAGAGCATGAGTGGGGGAGGGACAGAGAGAGAGAGAGAGAGAGAGAGAGACAGGGGGGAAGGGAGACACAGAATCTGAAGCAGGCTCCAGGCTCTGAGCGGTCAGCACAGAGCCCAACGCAGGGCTCGAACCCAGGAACTGTGAGATCATGACCTGAGCTGAAGTCAGACGCTTAATCAACTGAACCACCCAGGTGCCCCTGAATGGGTTTTAAATCTTAGTTTTGCTACTTTTCTTTTCATGGGTTTTGGGAAAATTACTTAACAGCTCTATGCCTCAATTTCCTTATTTGTAAAAACCTATATCAAAATGTTGTGTATGTGTGCATCTAAGTGCTTAGAGCAACATCTGATAACACACCTTCTGAATGTTTGTAGCTATCATCATCATCATCATCATCATCATCATCCTGAAAACTCATGAGACTGGGCACTTAATTTTGTTTTCTTCTGTATCCTAGGGACCACAACAATGTTAGAAGACTTTCAACAAGTTTTTAGATGGATAGATGGATGGATAGATTGCGTTAGGTGACTATCACTCTTTGCAGTAATGTCAGTGTGGGAAAGATCTTGACCATTGGCCAAACTGGAGACCTGTATGACATATGCTAGGTCATAGATTTAGGGAAAAAAAGGAATTTTTTTTGGCATTATTAGTCTTCCCCCCAACATATGAAAATTGAAATTTTATTAAGTGAAAACTGAAATTTTATTAACTTTTCCCCAGCTTTATTGAGATATAACTGTGACATAAAACTTGTCTTTTTCTGAAGGAGAAAAATTTCAAATAGTACTATTAAGACTACAGAAAAGAATTATACATAGATCTGGGACAGCATGCTTTTGACCACATGTTGGACAGATTTTTTGTAGTTGTATGTAAATCCTTTAAAGCCCACAAGTACATCTTATCCTAATTGTGTTCTAACCTGGCAAAGTCTCAATGCAGTGGTTTCTAAAATTAGACAAGGAATAATAAGAGTTCTAAATTATAAATAGCTTTGTGGATATTTGAGTTCAGAGAGGCATAAGTTACACAGATTGTATTAGTGTAAATTGATTCTAGGAATTAAGTGAGTTAAGCCCTATTATTACTTCAAATAATGTTTCTGTATATTTCTTTTTTTTATATTGATAGTATTGTTACTTCTATCATCTGTAAATAATCATGCTTTTATTTCTCCCCCCGCCCCCCAGCCTTATACCTTTTATCTCTTGCTCTTTTACTTCACTAGTTAGGTTTCCTAGCCAGGTTGAATAGAAGCGATGATAGCAGACCTCCTTTTCTTCTTCCCAATCTAAAAGAAGTGCTTCCAACATTTTACTATTAAATATGTTTTCTGTAAGTATTTTTTTGGATGCCCTCATTCACGTTAAGGGTGTTACCTTCTAGTCCCGGTTTACTGAGGGTAAATGGAAATTGAATTTAGTGACTATTCTTTCCCACCTGTTCAATTAGTAATACAATTTTTTTCTTTTATTCTGTGAATGAGGTGAATTGCACTAACCAATTTTTTTTTTTAATTTTTTTTTTCAACGTTTTTTATTTATTTTTGGGACAGAGAGAGACAGAGCATGAACGGGGGAGGGGCAGAGAGAGGGGGAGGGGCAGAGAGAGAGGGAGACACAGAATCGGAAACAGGCTCCAGGCTCCGAGCCATCAGCCCAGAGCCTGACGTGGGGCTCGAACTCACAGACCACGAGATCGTGACCTGGCTGAAGTCGGACGCTTAACCGACTGCGCCACCCAGGTGCCCCTCAATTTTTAATATTAAACTAATCACCTGTCTGAAGATAAGCCCAACTTGACTGTGATGTATATTTTTTATATTTTGCTGGATTTGGTTTGCTGATATAATGTGCTTAATATGCTTGTGAGTGAGATTCGTTTATAATTTTCCTTTTGTTTTTTGTTTTGTTTAAATTTTTATTAATGTTTATTCATTTTTGAGAGACAGAGCGCAAGTGTGGTGTGGCAGAGAGAGAGGGAGACAGAATCTGAAGCCGGTTCTAGGCTCTGAGCTATCAGCACAGAGCCCAATGCAGGGCTCAAACTCATGAACCATGAGATCATGACCTGAGCCAAAGTTGGATGCTTAACCGACTGAGCCACCCAGGCGCCCCTGTAATTTTCCTTTTGTACTGTCTTTGTCCAGTTTTGCTGTTAAGGTAAATTTAACCTCATAAAATGAGTCAGAGCATTCCTTTTTTGTCTATCCTTTGTATGAGATTAGACTCCTCTATAAAATTAGAGTTATATATTCCTTGAAAGTTTAGTAAAATTTTTCTGTAAAACTGACTGGCTCTTATGCCTTGCTTGTAAGATTTTTAACCACTGATTCAGTTTTTAGTGGCTATAGAACTATTCATGTTCTGTTTTTGCTTTTGAGTCAGCTTTGGTAAGTTTTAAATTTCTTCTTGAGTCAGTTTTAGTGAGGAATTTATCCATTTCATCTAAGTGTTTAATTTATTGGCATAAATTTGTTCATATTATCTAATTTTCTGTTTAATTCTGGCAGTATCTGAGATTATATCTCCTTCTTTGTTCTTAATATTGCTTATTTTGCCTTCTCCCCTTTTCCCCCTTAATTATCTCTTCAAATAATAAATTTTGGCTTTGTTTTATTATGCATTTGTATTCTGTTCACAAATTATGTTATCATTTCTTTCTATTTCTTTTTTTTTTTTAGGATTTATTCTGTTTTGCTAACTCAATTTCAAGTCTTCTAATAAAGCATTTAAGCCTATACATTTTCTTCTAATACCACTTTTTTTGTTTTGCATTCTTCACATTCTAGATATATTTTCTTCATTATCATTCAGTTCTAGGTATTTTCTAAAATCCATTATGATGTTCTTTGTCCCATAAATTGTTTAGAAAAGTGTTTTTTAAATTTCAAGATATAAGAAAGTTACCAATTGTTTTAAATTTAAGTATGGTGTTATAACCTAGTATAAGGCCATTTTTTCATAAATATGCCATGTATACTTGAATATATATTCTTTCCTTATTAGGTATAATTGTATTCCGGCTGCTGTATATACTATGTCTTTGGTTTTGTGTGGTTTCAGTAGGATGTGTCTAGATGTAGATCTGCCGTCTCTGTTTCTTAACTATCCCTCTCTAGATCTCTGCCCATTTCTATCTGTTCTTTATTTCTATCTTTACTTCCCCCACCATCTCTGTCCTACTCCACATCTCCTAACCCATGTCCCTCTCTTTCTTATCCGATTTGGGATTTATGACCTGCTTGAATTGGTACTTGTAGCAATTCCACATAATTCTCAGTCATCTTCAGGCCTCTCATGCTGCAACTCACATTAAGTTCTTGTTTCTTTGAGTATTTTGTGATTATTTGATTAAGTTTTGATGGAACTTTTTTTGTGTGTGGAAATTGAGGCATGGGTATGAATCTAGAGAGGATTTGTAATTTCTTTTAACAGTTATTTGAGATCACAACCAATCTGGGACCCCTTTAAATGCAATGATATGCTTGAGGTGTTAGGACCACTTAAACTCCATGAATTGGCATTGAGATTATACTTTTGGGGAGAAGGGGAGCACAAGTTTTGTTTTTTTTTAAATAAGTTTTAAAAAATAATTTTAGATGTATAGAAAATATACAAAGGTAGTACAGAGTTCCTATGTTTCTGTACCCAGTTCCCCCTAATATTAACATCTTATACACTGTCTTATAAGTGCTAACTAAACTCCAGACATTATTCAAATTTCCACTGATTTTTTTTTCTATTCCAGAATCTGTTCCAAGATACTACACAGACATTCAGTTATATGTCTCCTTAGTCTATCCTCTGTGACAGTTTCTCAGGTTTTTCTTGTTTTTTTTTTTTTCTTGATGACCTTTATGATTTTTGAGCACTGGTTATGTATTTTGTTAACTGGCCTTCAGTTTAGGTTTGTCTGATGTTTTTCTCATGATTAGACTGGGGTATGGGTTTTGTAAAAAAATTCCACAGTGTTAAAATGTTTTTCTTATCACGTCATGTCAGGATGTACAGGATATCGACCTGATGTGATGTTTACTCTGATTATGTGGTTAAGGTGGTGCTTGCCAGGTTTCTCCACTGTAAAGTTACAGTTTTATCCCTTTCCATTCAGGAATGGGAGATTTTGTTTTCTCTCAACCCAGACTGAGCAGAGATAGTCAAGTTTCCTTGTTGCCCTATGCTGTAACTTGAGCTTTATGTCTTATTTATTTATTTATTTATTTATTATTTTTATTATTCCTATTTTTAATCTGTATTTATTTTTGGGAGAGAGACAGAGTGTGAGCAGGGGAGGAGCAGAGAGAGAGGGAGACACCTAATCCGAAGCAGGCTCCAGGCCTTGAGCTGTCAGCACAGAGCCCGACGTGGGCCTCAAACTCATGAACTGTGAGATCTAGACCCGAGACTAAGTCGGATGCTCAACCGACTGAGCCACCCAGGTGCCCCTATGTCTTATTTATATTTGAACTATGGGTGGAGCTTTTTGAAGCCCAGATTTATATTGAGGGTCTGTTATTAGCTTCCTCACTTGGGATGGGCCTTAGGCTTTATCTCCATCCTTCTCAACTTGTATTAGCTTCAGGGTTTCCAGTGCTCTATAGAAATCCTCAAGGTTAAAACTGACCTTAGTAACCTACTTAACCTCTTATGACTCCTTACTTTTGGGGCAGTCCAGTGAATTATGCTTAAAACTTTTCTTTTGTTGCTGTTTGTTAGTTTGTTATTAGCTATTTCTGTTAGGGTATCTTAATCCAGTGTAGTGTCAGCAGTAAAAGTTGGTAGGTTTCTTTGACATTGATTTGGAATATATTTTGAAGTGTTAATACTGGGTATTAACTAAGATGGGTGGGGGACTCCATCTTAGTATTAGAAAGTGTGGTACTTGTAGTCATTCTACCAGTTGCCCCCTGCCCCACCCCCACATGTACACAATTCCTAAGAATTCCTTGATTTAACTGCCTTGATTGTCTTTTCATATTTTATCCTCTGATCAACACCTGTTAATTCCAAACTCTGTTCAAGTGTTTTCTTCCTCATGCCCTCCCATGTTCCCTTTTCCCTGACTCCACAGACAGAGTTAGATTTCTTCTGTGTTGCCATAAAACACCACTAAGAAAGTTATCATGTGGTAAATATATATCAGTGTTGGTTTACATATTATGGTAGATGTTATTACTGTTTACCGTTATTTGGTATTACTTCCTGCAGGAAGTTTATACCTTCAGCCTTCTTGAAGCCTGGCTTGACCATGTGACCTGCTTTGACCAGTTAAATGTGAACAGAAATGCCTTGGCTGATCTGCAATAGATGTATAGCATGAATGAAAAATGAACGTTAGTTATTTTAAAACACTGAGCTTTGTCACCTCAGTGTAAACATATTCTTTCTTAAATGACACGCATGCCTGTCCCCCATATTAAAGGCAACAAACTGTATTCTGGCCATCTTTTTTATGTCCTTAAAGCTGTCAGACTAGTTTTCTTAAAACGTTTTAGCAGTAGCATTATATAGTGGAAAGAACATGGGTTTGGGATCAGATATATTCAAATTAAAATTTTTACTTTATTGTGTAGCTGAGTTACTTTAGAAAATGTCCTTGATGAGTTTCAGATTCATTACTTTTTATTTATTTATTTATTTTTTTTCAACTTTTTTTTTAATTTACTTTTTGGGACAGAGAGAGACAGAGCATGAACGGGGGAGGGGCAGAGAGAGAGGGAGACACAGAATCGGAAACAGGCTCCAGGCTCCGAGCCATCAGCCCAGAGCCTGACGCGGGGCTCGAACTCACAGACCGCGAGATCGTGACCTGGCTGAAGTCGGACGCTTAACCGACTGCGCCACCCAGGCGCCCCCAGATTCATTACTTTTTAAATGAGATAGCTTGTAAAGTTGTTGGAAATATATAATACATGTAAAGTACCTAGTACAAATATTCAGAGAATGTTCTTTTCCTTTCATGTTTTTCATTTCTCCATTGACTTTTTTTTTAAATTTTTTTTTTTAACGTTTATTTATTTTTGAGACAGAGAGAGACAGATGAACTGGGGAGGGGCAGAGAGAGAGGGAGACACAGAATTGGAAGCAGGCTCCAGGCTCTGAGCCACCAGCCCAGAGCCCGACGCGGGGCTCGAACTCATGGACCATGAGATCATGACCTGAGCTGAAGTCGGACGCTTAACCGACTGAGCCACCCAGGCGCCCCTGTCTCCATTGACTATTGACTCAAGTCCTAAAATCCCATTCTGCTAATTAAGGAATCAATCCCATTACAGTTGATACAGTTGATAAGATACCTAGGAATAAACCTAACCAAAGAAGTGAAAGACCTGTACTCTGAAAATAAAAGAAAGTAAAGATGACACAAAGAAATGGAAAGACATTCCATGCTCATGAAGTGGAGGAACAAATATTGTTAAAATGTCTACTACCCAAAGCAATCTACACATTCAATGCAATCCCTATCAAAATACCAACAGCATTTTTCACAGACCTAGAACAATCCTAAAATCTGTATGTAACCAGAAAAGACCCCAAATAACCAAAACAACCTTGAAAAAGAAAAACAAAGCTGGCAGCATCACAATTCCAGACTTCAAGTTATATTACAAAGCTGTAATAATCAAAACAGTATGGTATCAGCATAAAAAGAGACACATAGATCGATGGAACAGAATAGAAAACCCAGAAATTCATGCAAACTGTATGGTCAATCTTCCAACAAAGCAGGAAGGAATATCCAATGGGAAAAAGACAGTCTCTTCCACAAATGATATTGGGAAAACTGGACAGCAACATGCAAAAGAATAAAACTGGACCACTTTCTTACACCGTACAAAAAAAAAAAAATTCAAAATGGATTAAAGACCTAAATGTGACATCTGAAACCTTAACAGTCCTAAAGGAGAATATAGGGAGTAACCTCTTTGACATTGGCCTTAGCAACTTCTTTCTAGATAGGTCTCCTGAGGCAAGGGAAATAGAAACAAAAATAAACTATTGGGACTGCATAAAAATAAAAAGCTTCTGCACAGCAAAGGAAAAAATCAACAAAACTAGAAGGCAACCTGTGGAATGGGAGAAGATAATTGCAAATGACATATTTGATAAAGGGTTAATATCCAAAATACATAAAGAACTTATAAAGGCATCCCAAAAATGAATAATCTCATTAAAAAATGGCAGAAGACAGGAACCGACATTTTTCCAAAGAAGACATGCAGATGGCCAACAGACATGAAAAGATGCCCAACTTCAGTGATCAGGGAACTACAAATCAAAACTACAATGAGATATCACCTCATACCTGTCAGAATGTCTAAAATTAAAAACATAAACAACAGGTGTTGGCAAGGATGTGGAGAAAAGGGAACCCTTTTGGACTCTTGGTGGGAATGCAAACTAGTGCAACCACTGTGAAAAATAGTATGGAGATTCCTTAAAAAGTTAAAAATAGAACTACTCTATGATCCAGCAATTGCACTACCAGGTATTTATCTGAAGAGTACAAAAATACTAATTAGAAGGGATACATGCACCCTGATGTTTATAGCAACATTTTGTACAATAGCCAAATTATGCAAACAGCGTAAGTGTCCGTTGCTGATGAATGGATAAAGAAGAAATGGTACACACACACACACACACACACACACACACACCGATACACAATGGAATATTATTTGTCCATAAAAAGAATGAAATCTTGCCATTTGTAATGACATGGATGGAGCTAGAGAGTATAATGCTAAGTGAAATAAGTCAGAGAAAGACAAATACTATATGATTTCACTCATACGTGCAATTTAAGAAACAAAACAAATGAGCAAAGGGGAAAATAAAGGGATAGAGGCAAACCAAGAAACAGACTCTTAATTATAGGGAACAAACGACGGTTACCATTGGGGAGGTGGGTGAGGAGGTGGGTTAAATAGGCGATGGGGATTAAGGAGCGCACTTGTGGTGATGAGCACCAGGTGTTGTATGGAAGTGTTGAATCACTATATTGTACGCTTGGAACTGATGTTACATTATATGTTAAATAACTAGAATTTAAATAAAAACTTGAGGGGCGCCTGGGTGGTTCAGTCAGTTGAGCGTCTGACTTCAGCTCAGGTCATGATCTTGCAGTTTGTGGGTTCGAGCCCCAAGTCGGGCTCTGTGCTGACAGCGCAGAGCCTAGAGCCTGCTTCAGATTCTGTGTCTCCCTCTCTCTCTGCATGCCCCCACTCACACTCTGTTTCTCTCTCCTTCAAAAATAAATACTAAAAAAAATTTTTTTAAATAAAAACTTGAAAAAAAAATCCTTTCTCTTGCTTTCATTAATGTATTCATTTGGTCAGTCATTAGAGAAAAAAAAATTTTTTTTTTAAGTTTACTTATTTATTTTGAGAGAGGGAGAGAGCATGAGCGGGGATGGGGCAGAGAAAGAGGGAGAGGGAGAATCTCAAGCGGGCTTTGCACTGTCAGTGCAGAGCCCAGTGTGGGGCTCAAACTCGTGAAACTGTGAGATCATGACCTGAGACAAAATCAAGAGTTGGACACTTAACTGACTGAGCCACCCAGGTTCCCCTACATAAATATTTCTTGAACTTCTATATGTCATGCATTTTCTAGGCACTGGAAAGTAGTGAACAAGATCTAGTCTTAGTCTTAAAGGAGGTTACAGTCCAGTGGCCAGTAATTCTCTCTCCCTATCTCTAGCTATTATAATCATATTAATATTGCAAGGCCTCTTTCTACCATCACCATATCTTTGAAATTTTTGCCTAAATTTTTCCCCATCTCAAAAAGAGAAATCCAGAAGTGATATCTCCCTCTTGACTTTTTGAAGCAATGTAACGTTACCCATATGTGTCTCCTACAATATATGTCACATTCATCCTGGCAGGTTCTATTATATTTTCAAGTTTCTTTTCTAGATTTTCAGCTCCTTCCATATTGGACATGTCTGTCACTTAATCTTGTTGTATCCCTCAAATCAATGAAACTGTGTGAATAATGAATAATATCACTCCTTAGGGGTGTTTTAGGAATTTGTGGGGGCATTTTTGTTCATCACAATGAAGTAATTAGGTTACTAGTGGAATAGTGAGAAGAGGCCAAGAATGGAAGACTTCTTGCAGTGTTCATGATAGTCTCTCAAATAAATCATTGTCCTGAATCCCAGTAACTTTCAAATATTCTACTAGATGTTTCATGTAAATGAAAAACTTAGAATTCGTTGAATGTAGAGCCTAAATCCGTTTTGTATGTAAATGCTAGGTATTTTTATGAAATTTTAATATATACTGAGTTTTCCTGGCATACATTTATCACCTATTTAAAGAAAGATTGTACTTTGTTTTGTCCAGAATTTTACTAAGTCTTGCTCAACATTACATTAAATCATGTCATCAAAGGCAATACCACTCATGGTGTGTGAGTCACTAATAATACAGCTGTATCAGTCTGTTTTTATAGTTGTTGAATTTACAGTGATTCTAGATGTAGGTGTAGGCATACGACTAATTCATTCTCTTTTGTCATGCCTAGATATTTACATTTTAAAGTGTGTTATTTCTATTTAAAATATAAATGACCTTCCTTTAATTTCTTCCACATATTACAGTAAGCATTGTATTAATGGTTTAACTTTGTATATTTAGATATGTTATATTATCTATAAATGTCTTTTTAATTTTTATTTAAATTTCAGAATTTAAAAGAGGGCATTAAAAAAGCAACATTGTGTCATGTTATAAGTTCACTGAGTTATGACCATTAGAGCCTGGAATTAAAAAATTAAAATTTACTTTAAAAATATATATTTAATCTGTATTGAACATTAAACTATTCTCTTTAGGGAAAATGTGTATCACAAATATTCTGACAATTTGAATAATGATTAAGTTAGATGAAAGCACTAAAAATTTGTTAACAAACCAGAAAAAAAAAACATGTAAACTTGATTCAGTTTATAGACAGACAAATTGCTCCTTTATAATTTAAAATTTTTCTATAGACTTTGGTTAATGACTAAGACTCTACTTGTTTTCTTTATTATAATTAATATATCTAGAACTTTAATTTTAAAAATTTGACTATGGTTTCATGCAGAGGACAGGAGAAGATTGATCTTAATTTATATTCTTTAAATTAGTTTTTTGGGGTCAGCAATGAATTGTTTTGATTTAGATCTAAGTGTAGTTTTCATCTTTGAGCATATGATAAGTATATTTTATAAACTAAAGTACAGAACCAGATGGTTTTATTCTGGTATGATACATGTTAATTTGTATGCTTTGTTTTCAACAACCATGGGATTATGTTGTATCTCATCATTGCCTTTTTTGGACTATTTTATAGACAGAACTAGCAATTCTAGTTATATAAAGCTGTTCTAGCACAGGCTAGAAAGTAGGTCATTGTGACGGGGAGTATACCAAACCGCCCACTGGTTGCTATAGCAATGACCTACTTTAAGAAACTATTTCTGTTGATTCATGTTGAAATCATCTGTTGGAAATGGTATAAGGAAACTCACTGAATGTAATTTTTTTCTAATAGTAATAAAGTAGTGGTCTCTGGAAATTTTTTTTAAAAAATCTTTAATATGTTTAAAGTAAAGAAGTATATTTCCTCACTTGACACCTTTTCTATTTATTTTGAAGTGATGCAATTAGTAATGTAATTATATAACAGGAGAACTGTACTTATATATAGGTAATACAATTATACAAAGAGATGTGATGAATTTTACTAATGTTTGGCCTATAAAAACCAACCTGTTGCATGTAGTTAATAACTTTATTAACTGAGTCCTGAATGAGTATAGTAAGATGCCATTTTAGAGAAGATCTGAAAATATGTTCCTGTTAAAAGTGTACCCTGTGTATTTTCAATGTATTATATTGAATTGCTCCATTGAATATTGGATGCCTGTTCTAAGCCATATGCATTTATAATATATAAGGGTTGAAATTGGTGTGTTCTCTGGAATATACTGAATCTGAACTCTGACAGAACCTACTCTTCCCAGTTAAGCATAAAGGATGAAAGGTTAGATTTTACATAGCACCCTTTCAAGTAACATTATCCCTTCAGCACTGAAAAGAAATCTTCCATGTCAATGAATTGATATTTGAACCTAGGATATTGGAGGTTTTATTTTATGGTATTATCAATGAAGAATTATATACTTAAAGGTTAGTTGATATACAGATGTATATGTATGGTGGAATTAAAAGGATGATGTGGTATTTTATATAAATATTATCTATCAATAGACAACTGGGCTGGTTCCATGGTTTGGTTATTGTAAATAATGCTGCAGTAAACAGGGGTGCATGTAGCCCTTTGAATTAGTGTTTTTGCACTAGGTAAATACCCAGTAGTGCAATTACCAGATCACAGGGAATTCTGTTTTTAACTTTTTGAGGAACCCCCATATTGTTTTCCAGGGTAGCTGCACCAATTTACATTCCCACTAACAATGCATAAAGGTTCCTTTTTCTCCACATCCTCGCCAACACTTGTTTCTTGTGTTTTTGGTTTTAGCCATTCTCACAGGTGTGAGGCGATACGTCATTGTGGTTTTGATTCTGTTTCCCTGATGATGAGTGATGTTGAGTATCCTTTCATATGTCTGTTGACCATCTGGCTGTCTTCTTTGAAGAAATGTCTATTCATGTCTTCTGCCCATTTTTTAAATTGGATTATTTGTTTTTTGGGTGTTGAGTTGTATCAGTTCTTTGTATATTTTGGATACTAACCCTTTAATGTCATTTGCAAGTACCTTCTTCCATTCAGTAAGTTGTCTTTTAGTTTTGTTTGTTGTTTCCTTCACTGTGCAGAAGCTTTTTATTTTGATGATGTACGAGTAGTTTGTTTTTGCCTTTGTTTGCCTTACTCCTGTTATATATTTATTCATTCATATTTGCCTTGTCACTGGGAAAGATTTTAATCAAACCTTTGTTCCAAGTCACATTCAGGAGAAGTTATGAGTCCAGAACAATTCTACATATAGATGTAGGCATCCAACTAATTGTCTTCTGTTGTCATGCCCAGATATTTACATACAGAAATATGTGTTACTGTTTTTTGGAACTATAAATTATTCCCAGGGGAAAATAGTGGTACCTTATCCTTAATGAATATCTACCATGTGCTAGTAATTCTGCAAGATGATTTTATAATGTTTTTCTAATTTTTTCAACAGTTGTAAAAGACAACTGTATTATTTTTTAAATCCTATTTCTAATCTTTCTAACAGAATATATGGATCACATGATGATATTTGTTTGGCAAATGTAGAAACCAAAACGTAGGTTAAGAAACCTACATAGTTAGGAGTGAGACACAGATACTAATATGAAATCCATGAGAAGAAGAAGGCGATATGTATATATGATAGTTACAATGTAAAGTATAATGTGAAAGTTTCTCTAGAATGAGGTCCATATGTCCTTTGATAATTTAGAGGATGGAGAAATCACTTTCAGCTGGAAGACTGAAGATTAGTAGGATACGAACTTGAAGAGATGAAAATTGGGAAAGGTATTCTATGCTGAGGGAAATTCATGGAGCACATTACAGGAGAGTGGATGCATAGGGAAAAGAGTAGTTTTGTTTGGTGGGAATGAAGGAAGAGTGGTAAGAGATGAACCTGAACCCTAAGTGAGTGGCCAAGCAAAATAATGTGTTCTAGGGAATGAATCTTTGAAGACCTTTGTACAGGAAAGTGTGCCTCAGAAAGATTTGTTGTGGTGTATAAAATGGATTATTAAAGTGGGAAAAGATTGTTGGTACAAAGATGTATTTTCAGGCATTACAGTAAATAAATAATGCCAGCAAGAGATAACAAGGGATAGAATTATTATACCAAGAACGGAAGTGGTAGGAAGGAGGCGACAAAAAAAATTAGATAACACTTACATAACTGTGCTTACTATGGTTCAGGCACTGTTCTGAGAGCTTCACATATATTAATTTAATTCTCACAACATGCTATGATATAGGTCCTATTACTATCCCTGCTTTACAGATAAGGAACCTCCCAGGATTAATTAAAGGATAGTAATTTATCTGTAGACTTGTTAAATTATGTGACATCTGTGTAATGGGATACTATGAAACCATCAAAATTGATGCTATAGAAGTATGTCTATTGCTTTGAGAAGATTCACTATTAAACCATGTTTATAGTAAATACAGTATTTGTTTTACTCTGAAGGAGTGTATGTTCGTTATCAATTTTATACCTTTTATGAAGTTAAAAAAAACATGTTTCTCTCATCATCACTCCCCCCTCCATTCCCACTCCTCAAAAGTAGCTATTATTAATAGCTTGGTAAGTATCTTTCCAATTATTTTCTTATGTACATATAAGTAAATACATGCAAAGCAGATTTTATTTTATCAAAATAAAAATCAAAATATATTTATGTATATAGTTTCAAAAGTCACAGTGCAAAGGTACTATGTTCTTTTTTAAAGTACCTATATTTGAGTCCACTGTACTTCTCTAATTTTTTTTTTTTTTTTATTTTTGGGACAGAGAGAGACAGAGCATGAACGGGGGAGGGGCAGAGAGAGAGGGAGACACAGAATCGGAAACAGGCTCCAGGCTCCGAGCCATCAGCCCAGAGCCCGATGCGGGGCTCGAACTCACGAACCGTGAGATCGTGACCTGGCTGAAGTCGGAGGCTTAACCGACTGCGCCACCCAGGCGCCCCTGTACTTCTCTAATTTTTATGTGAAATCACAGTGATGGAAATAATATCCATGGAAGAAAAATATCATAATATGTAAGAGAAATATCATACTTAAATATATCTATTCCTTCGTGTTATGCAGTGTCAAAACTAATTATTTGGTTGCAAAACTTTCCCATTATAATACATTGCTTCAGTCCATATCATTCTGTACAATGTTTGGTTCATAAGGTATTTATTGAAAAACATTAAAACTCTTTATTCAGCCTGTTAACAAGAAAGGGAAAAATAATTTTACCCTTAATTCCTTAATTATTAATTAATCCAGGCTTGTTTGTTTTATGCATTAATCATGTTTTTTTCATTTTCCCATTTTTTTTCCCATCTATCATTGACCTGTTTGTACCATATGGAAACATTTACATACTGAAACTAGTGGTACAAAAGAGATACCAGGATTATCTCTGCCTTGGGTTATCCTTCCAGGACATTTTAGTTTTGTTCTGTTTAAATTAAGAAAAACAAAACTTAAAATTGCTAGTTCATTCAACTTCTTGATTTTTGATCTGCTACAGTGTCTAAAAACTCTTTAGACAAGCAAATACATAAAATTAGATGCTTTCTAGTAAACATTTATCACCAAACATGATAAATTACTCATAGTTATGGATAATTTTACAAAACTCAGGTGTTTTTGTATTGATATAACAATAGCAATCTTCTTCCTCAAAGTATTTGTACATTGGTAGTGGTAGGTTGAGATAGGGGTTGGTGTTAGAGAGGTGACTCCAATCCTAGACAGAACAGGGATGAGGTGAAATATAAATGTGAAGATAGAGGGGTTTGTTTCCTATTTGTTTAACGACAGTTGTGAGACTTCCTAAGATGATACAGTGGGAGTCCTTAAAAGTCTAGCACTGTGACACTCCACACCTGTAGACTCTAAATCCTAAATGACTCCCAAATGGTAAAGAGTATCAAACTTGACTAGTTATAGTGATGTCACTAATAACTATAGTTGTAAAAAATTAACAAAACTTTCTTGATGAATGATGGGATCAGAATGGGCAAAGAGAGCAAAATGATCTGAACTGAACACCTCCTAAAACAATAGTGCCTGGTAGCACTTTCTGCATTGATGGAAATGTCCTTCACCTGTGCTGTCCAATATGGTAGCTACTAGGCACACATGTGGCTGTTGAGGCCTTGGAATGTGGCAAGTGTGACTGAGGAACTGAATTTTTAATTTTGATTAAATATAAATGGCTGTATGTGCCTAGAGGCTACCATATGGGACAACACATTTCTGAAATGTGCCTTTTCGTTTTTATTAACTGTTCCTCACAAGTAAGATACAATCAGTATTCTCAGAGAACACATGGCTTGTGGAAAAGGCAGGCAAATACTTAACCTTAAGATCAAATACATAAAAGAAGCAGAGTGAAGAGAAAATAAGAAGTGTCCAGGAGAGAGGAATAGAATCTAAGTGAAATGTTAGAGACATTAACATGAGGTAAACAATGAGGTTGAATTTTCCAGGAGTGACATCTCTTTCAAATTTGCTAGACTGCCCCATTTCTTCACACTAAAAGATGCGTAGTAAGCAGTCTTCTGCTACTGCTCCAGAATTTCCCAGCATATCTATCATGTGTAAGCTTTGTTGGTACTTATTTCATTGAGAAAAATCTATAGCTCCACCTGCCTCATGGAATTTTTCTTTTTTTAATTAACCTGGCATTCTCTACACTCAGAGTTAATGCCACATAATTTAACATCTGTTTATTATCAGTTTCTTTAATTAGATAAGAAACTTGAAAATGGGCATTATGTTTTCTTTCTTAGATGATTACAGTATCCCTTAATATTACTCAAATTCTTAAGTTACTCACTTGCTCAGAGTGATTAAATAGGATATTTCCATTTTGTTTCCAATAGAGAAATGTTCTAGATTTTTCAAGGTGGCTTTTCTATTTGAACTTGAATTCTTTTCATCAATGAAACAGTGAAATCAATTCATTTAATTCCTTTATTTGTATAATTTTTATGTTTACAACTTAAACTTTGCTAACATTCAATCACTGTTATTTAATGGAAGTTACTTAATTGAGGAATTTTATTAAAATACTGAGAACCTCATGTAATTTAAAATTTTTAAGTATGATTTCTGGAAACAGTAATTTACAGATCAATTAGAAGTAATAAGATGATAGGAAGTAATAAAATTATGGGGTTAGCACGTCAAGTTTTAGAATAACATGATTTTGCACTACTTTATATCTTCTAAATATATATGTTTAAGAATTTTAATATTTTCTCTGTAGGTTTTTGCTTCAGTGTCTAGAAGACCTTGATGCCAATCTGCGAAAATTAAACTCTCGTCTGTTTGTGATCCGTGGACAGCCAGCAGATGTGTTTCCCAGGCTTTTTAAGGTAATCTGAAAAATTTTTGCATAGAATAATAATCTTTTGTCAGAGAAGACACATGTTTGGTAAATAAGGTATTTGAGGTAATTTAAAATATAGGAAATATAAGTATTTTTAAATAAAAATTTTGTGGGTTCTTTATTTTGCACTGCTGATGGGAATGCAAACTGGTGCAGCCACTCTGCAAAACAGTATGGAAGTTCCTCAAAAAATTAAAGATAGAACTACCCTATGACCCAGCAATTGCACTACTAGGTATTTATCCAAAGTATAAGGTGTGCTATTTTGAAGGGGTACATGCACCCCAATGTTTATAGCAGCACTATCGACAATAGCCAAAGTATGGAAAGAGCCCAAATGTCCATCGATGGATGAATGGATAAAGAAGATGTGGTATATATACACATTGGCAATCAAAAAGAATGAAATCTGGCCATTTGCAACAATGT
Source organism: Neofelis nebulosa (assembly GCF_028018385.1). Classification (NCBI taxonomy): domain Eukaryota; kingdom Metazoa; phylum Chordata; class Mammalia; order Carnivora; family Felidae; genus Neofelis; species Neofelis nebulosa. The sequence goes on from NC_080789.1 coordinate 15,608,240, forward strand.
GGGTGGAATTAGAATGTATTATGCTAAGTGAAATTAGAGAAAGACAAATATCATATGATCACTCATATGTGGAATTTAAGATACAAAACAGATGAACGTAAGGTAAGGAAAGCAAAAATAATATAAAAACAGGGAAGGGGACAAAACATAAAGAGACTGTTAAATATAGAGAACAATCTGAGGGTTGCTGGAGGGGTTGTGGGTAGGAGCATGGGCTAAATGGGCAAGGGACATTAAGGAGGACATTTGTTGGGATGTGCACTGGGTGTTATATGCAGGGGATGATTCTTCTTCTACTTCTGAAATCATTGCACTATATGCTAACTAACTTGGATGTAAATTTTAAAAAATTGGGGGGATTATTTTATTTAATAAAAGTTACAAATGGTAAAATCAGTGAAAAATTTGGTTTACAATGAACATTTAAATCTTTCTTCTACCTTAAACTGCTAGTTTCCCTCCTAGAAGCAACAACTACTACCAGCTTCTTTTGTAGTCATTGGAAATATTTTTTATATTAATAAGATGTATATGTCAGGTGGTTATGTGTGTATGTGTGTGTATATATATAAATAAATAATATAAAGAGAGATCTGTAGCTGTGTGTATGTTACCACCACCCCCCCCCCCCCCCCGCTTTTTAAAACCAAGATAAGAACACACTATATTTTACACCACCTGTGCCAAGCTTTATTCACATAGCCATGTGTTTTGGAGATTGTTTCCTGTTGTTTCCTCAGTCTTTTAAATGGCTTCATAGTGTTCCATTGTGTAGGTATGCTGTGATTTTTTTTAACAAGCTTTCTACTGAACATTAGTCATTTTCCACAGGCCTTTGCTAATACAAATAATGCTGTCAGTGAACATCCTTGTCCAAATATATATCTTTGCTCACATGTGCTCATACATTTTTGGGATAATTCTTAGAAGAGGACTTTCTGGGTCAAAGGGCTATAATGAACAACATGCTACTAATAATACAAAACTGTAGTTTCATGGCAGAGTTTTTTAACTTGGTAAAATCTTAAATCTCCTAGTCTTACTTTGCCTTTTTTCCCCTAATGAAAACATTAGTCCTAGAGAGATTAAATGAGTTGACTAAGGTCATGCAGCTAGCTTATGGTAGTAGTGCTCAGACCAGAAGTTGTTTTCTTGGCTATCTTTTTTTTGTCCATCCCTTCCTATTTATACCATTAGGATTCCTAATGTACATCTGCTTTTTGGGTTTTTTTTTGCAGCTGTTTGATTCATCAAGAAATTTTAATAGTAATGTGCCTATTTCTAATACAGATGAGAACAGTTCCTTTCCCTGAGTGAAAATGTCCCCAGTGTTGGGAATCAAATCAACACTACTTGGTCTTTTTCATTGGTATGAAAGAAACCTTTAATGTTTAGGATTTGGCTAATGCAGCAGTTCTGGCTACTGAAAATATACTTTATTAAAGTATGTTTTACTACTGTGGCTACTTGGAGTCAGAATTTAACCTAGGTACATGGAAGAGTTGTGGGTAGAAAGAATATCAGAAACAATGGTAATAGTTTATCAGCAACTCACGAGTATAAAATGTGTGTATCTCTAAATCCATGTGGTATAAGTAAACTGAATCCTAAGATGATTTTACTTGCAAAAATAACGAAACTTAACAAGTGTTTAAAGATATGGAGAAAAGGAAACCCTCTTGCACTGTTGGTAGGAAGGCAAGCTAGTGTAGCCACTGTGGAAAACAGTATGGAGGTTCCTCAGAACTACCCTATGATCCAGTAATTGTACTACTTGGGTATTTATCCCCAAAATACAAAAACACTAAGTCAAAGGGATACATGTACCTCTACATTTATAGCAACATTATTTACACTAGCTAAGCTATGGAAGCAACCCAAGTGTCCATTGATAGATGGACATAAAAATGAAATCTTGCCATTTCCAACAAATGGATGGAGTCAGAGAGTATAATGCTAAGCAAAATAAGTCAGAGAAAGGCAAATATCATATGATGTCACTCATGTGGAATTTAAAAAACAAATAAGCCAAGGGGAAAAAAAAGAGAGAGACGGATCAAGAAACAGACTCTTAACAGTAGGGAACAAACTGATGGTTACCAGAGGAGACAGAGGTGGGGGAATGGGTGAAATCGGTGATGGGGATTAAGGAGTGCACTTGTTGTGATGAACACTGGCAGAGAAACAGTGGTTTCTGCATGGGCCATAAAATACAGATACATGAACACACACACATGCATAGATGCTTACTGTTTTATTCAGGTTGTTCCTTGGGCTACATACAGTAGTTTGTATAAAATACCACTTACGGAAACTTCCTTTCAGATTATACACTGTCTAGAGCCATAGAGGGAATTCCTTTTTGATTGCGTTGATGTTCTTATTTTTACTTTTTTTTAGAGGCACTACATGCATGTGTTTAAAAAAAAAAAAAAAAAGCCTAAAAGGTTATGCAGTAAAAAGCAGGTCTCCTTCCCACTCCCCACCCTCACACCCTGTTTCTCTGAGGGGAAAGACTCTTTTGTCCATAACCAGCTGACTCATTTATATTATTGTCTCTGGTTTTATTCTAGTACAGAAGATAGAATTTTTAGTAGGTAAGTAATCCTATTTCCTACATGGGAGGTAAAACTGTTTTAGACCTGGTAGTAGTACTTTAGTTGGTTGGTATGGTGACAGTGGCTCAGTACTGATGTCTGCTGTGTATCTTCTCTTTATAGCATTCATTCTATTTATATTGAATAGATTTAGGGATGGGGTCAGGGAATTTTTATACACACATATATGTGTGATAAACTGTTGTGTTTTCTGATGTGTTTTCTACTTAGGATTTTTCCCAGTTAAATTTTGACTTTATATAGGACTTTTTTTTCAACTTTTTTTTCTTTCATGTTTTGAAGAAATGACGAAGAAACTTAGACACTAATGTAGGCAAAACTAGGATAACACTATTAATCATATGAATCTTGTATCAGTTATTATTATGCAGTTAAATCTTGCATCTTCCACATTTGGTGCCAGAATGGTAAGTTACCAAGACCTTGTATATTCTAGGCCCAGCAGGAACTTTTAATGAAGAACTTAAAGAGTTGGTTTAAAACATTCTCATTATATCCAAGAAACAGGGACATGTGGCTAAAGTCTTTACAGGTGGACTCATTGAAGCATAACAAAATGTTTTGTCCAAAATCATAGAATAAATCAAAGAAGAACATCTAAAGCTACTAACATTTCACATACATAAAATTCATGCATTTTGAGTTATTTTGGATTCTTTATTATTTTATGGTACATGCTCATTTGAATAGGACAATTCATTCAATAGATATTGCTTGTCTGCTATTACAAGGCAGAGTTCAAGGTGCTGAGGGTATACTAGTGAACCAAACAGAAGATGTTTCTACCTTCATGGAGCTTATATGATAGTGGGAAGGAGGCAGATAATAAACAGGTAAATATGCAATGTCAGGCAGTGATAGGTGCTAAAATAAAGTGTGGGATATTAAGTGCCAAGGTGAGTGAAGGGTAATTATATGAAATCATGGAAGGCCTCCCTTCTAAGATGACATATGAGCAAATCATGTGAAGGGACTAAGCCATGCAAATATCTAGGGTGTGGCATTGTCAATCCACAACATTTTGCACCTTCTTCCATCAAAAGGTAGAGTTTATTTTCCCACTCCCTTAAATCTGGTTTGGCTGTGTAACTTACTTTGGCCAACTGCCAAGGGAGACATTGAATTCCAAACCCTAAGCCTCAAGCAACCTTGAAGCTTCTACTTTGCCCTTTTAGAATGCTCCTTGTATCGTGCTGGGAATATGGGCTAGAATATCAAATTATGGGAGACCATGTAGAAATAGAGGACCAGTCATGAGCCAGCACCATGGTCTGAGATGTATGAGAGAGATTATCTCAGATCTTCCAGCCCCCACCAAGTTGTCAGCTCATTGCAAGCTCATGAGTGAGCCCAGGTGAGACCAACAGAACCACCATCTAGTTAACTGACAGTCTTGTGAGAATCAATCATTTTGAGCTACTGAGATAACTGCAACATGGGGAAATAATGATGCAGGCAGAGGGAATAGCAGTTACAAAGGCCCTGACGTGGAAGCGTGCTGTGACTTGTTTAGGAACAGCAAGAAGGCCAGCGTAGCTAGAAACACACAGTGAGTGAAAAGGAAAGAGGAGGTCAGAGAGGTTTCAAGGAGCCAGATCACAGGGCTTTCTTTATGGACCATGTTTAGGGGTTTGGCTGTCACTCTGAGTGAAATGGGATGCCATGGAAATTTTTGAGTAGATGAGTGACATGATTTCACTTACATCTTCTTTTTTTTTCTTTTTTATTTATTATTGACATATGATTGAGATATAATGTTATATTTCAGATATACAGCATATTGACTCAACAATTCTAGACATTAGTACTCATCAGAAGTGGTCACCATCTGTCACCATTCAATGTTATTAAAATATTGACAGTATTCCCTATGCTGTACTTTTCATCTCCATGACTTTTATTTTGTAACTAGAAGTTTGTACCTCTTAATCCCCCTCATTTATTTTGACCATCTCCTCACCTGCATCCCCTCTGGCAACCATTAGTTTGTCCTCTGTATTTAAGAGTCTGTTTGGTTTGTTTGTTCATTTGTTTTGTTTTTCAGATTCCACATGTAAGTGAAATCATATATTTGTCTTTCTCTGATTTATTTCACTTAGGATAATACCTGCTAGGTCCATACATGTTGTTGTAAATGGCAAGATTTCATTCTTTTTTGTGACTGAGTAATATTCCATTGTGTATATGTACCACATCTTCTTTCTCCATCTATAAATGGACACTTAGGTTGCTTCCAAATCTTGACTATTATAAATAATGCTGCAGAAAACATAGAGGTACATATATCTTTTGAATTAGTGTTTTCATTTTCTTTGGGTAAATACCCAGTCGTGGAATTACTGGGTCACATGGTATTTCTATTTTTAATTTATGAGGACCCTCCATATTGTTTTCCACAGTAGCTGCACCAGTGTACATTCTCACCAACATTGCATGAGAGTTCCCTTTTCTCCATACTCTTGCCAACACTTGTTATCTCTTGTCTAAATAAAAATTTATTTTTTATTTATCTTTTTAATGTTTACTTATTTATTTTGTTGGGGAGGGGCAGAGAGAGAGAGGGAGAGAGAGAGTCAGCACAGAGCCTGATGCTGGGCTCTATCCCACAACTCTGAGCTCATAACCTAAGTTGAATCCTAGAATTGGACACTCAACCGACTGAGCCACCTAGGTGCCCTTCTTGGCTTTTTAAGACTAGCTATTCTGCCTGGAATGAGTGATGTTGAGCATCTTGTTTTGTATGTTGGCCATCTATATGTCTTCTTTGAAAAAAATGTCTTTTTAGGTCCCCTGACCTGAATTATTTAATTAAATTACTATAATTTATAATAAATCAACTTTATTTAATTACATGTAATTACAAATGAATGTAAAAATTAAATTTATTGTAATTTTATTTATTATCATTAAATTATAATAAATTAACCTGAATTAATAAAAATTAAGTTTTTATTTAATCAGATTTTAGGGGGCGTTTTTGGTATTGAGTTGTATAAATTCTTTACATATTTTGGATACTAACCCCTTATCAAATTGATATATCATTTGCAAGTATCTTCTTTCATTCGATAGGTTGCCTTTTTGTTTTGTTGGTTTCCTTCGCTGTGCAAAAGCTTTTATTTTGGTGTACTCCTTATACTTTAATTTGCTTTTGTTTCCCTTGCCTGAGGAGACATATCCATAAAGATGTTGCTTAATCTACTGTCTCATCTTAACAATGAGAAGAAAGTGAATATGCCACAAAATCATGGGTGTTTTTTTTTTAACCTACTAGAGAGTTGAGGACACAAAGAAACCTAAATAAACTAACTTCCATAAAGCAATGAGCCTTTCGTAGGAAAGAAGAGACTCATGGCTATATTCCTGGTGGCACAGCAGAAAGAAAAGGGAATCCACTGTAGTTGAGAGTAAAAAGAAATCAGTAGAAATTTTACCTAGCTTTTGTGGTCATATATGGACTGACATGGCAGATTAGAATCCCAAGAAACCCAAATTACAGAGCAAGTTCACACTCACTCTCTACAGTGCTTTTGTGGAATACCAGTGGCAATATACCAAAGGCTAAAGCAAAGCAGAAGAGCTGAGAGAGATTCCTCTTGAAGTGCTACTGGGCATTCGCTTAGTGCAAAGTAGCAGTCCACTGAAGCTGGGGACAGGACAGCAGGCTAGAAAGATGTCTCCAGAGGAATAGAAAATTAGGGAGCAAAGCTGAAAAGCAAAGAGAACTCTGCAGCAACCATAAGACTGATGGGTAGACAACAAGGTAGAGAGAAGTGTACAGTTTGTAAAGCTATTGACTGGGTTGTCAAGCAGAGAGAGACATCTAGAATCTTTTCCATACTCAAATTCCAAGCCCTGTTGAAGAAGTTTGGCTCCTACCCTTAAAATATTTGAACCCAGTGGTGAATGGAAGGAATTTAACTAAAGTAGCAACAAAGCCAAGGCCCACCTCAATTACAGATGATAGTAATTCAACTTCTAGCAGTCAGAGCCAAGACTATGCAATTTTCTAGAGATAAATATTATTTATTCCATCTCTATTCTTTATACCATTGTCATACAATCAACTTATGAGACATATGATGAAGCAGGAAAATGTGACTTGCAATCACGTAAAATGAAAAAAAAAAAGAAAAAGCAGAAATAGCCCCACAGTTGATGCAAATGTTGGGATTAGAATTAAGGACTTTGCAATAATTATGCTATAGATTTGAAGAATCTAGTCGAAGGTGAAAAATGTGATTAGGTGATAATTTCAGTATAAAAGTGGAAACTATTAAAAAGAAGGAAATGAAGAATTCATTCAGTGGGCTTAATACAGATTGGACAAAGCAGAACAAAGGATCAGTGAACTTGAAGATGGGCAATGGACACAAAAATAAACCCAAAATGGATGAAGGACCTGAATGTGAGGCAGGAAACCATTAAAACCCTAGAGGAGAGAGCAGGAAAAAAACCTCTTTGACCTCAGCCGCAGCAATTTCTTACTTGACACATCTCCAAAGGCAAGGGAATTAAAAGCAAAAATGAACTGTTGGGACCTCATCAAGATAAAAAGGTTCTGCACTGCAAAGGAAACAATCCACAAAACTAAAAGGCAACCGACGGAAAGGGAAAAGATATTTGCAAATGACATATCGGACAAAGGGCTAGGATCCAAAATCTATAAAGAACTCACCAGATTCCACACCCGAAAAACAAATAATCCAGTGAAGAAATGGGCAGAAGACATGAATAGACACTTTTCTAAAGAAGACATCCAGATGGCCAACAGACATATGAAAAGATGCTCAGCGTCACTCCTCATCAAGGAAATTCAAATCAAAACCACACTGAGATACCACCTCACGCTGGTCAGAGTGGCTAAAATGAACAAATTGGGAGACTATAGATGCTGGAGAGGATGTGGAGAAACGGGAACCCTCTTGCACTGTTGGTGGGAATGCAAACTGGTGCAGCCGCTCTGGAAAACAGTGTGGAGGTTCCTCAAAAAATTAAAACTAGATCTACCCTATGACCCAGCAGTAGCACTGCTAGAAATTTACCCAAGCGATACAGGAGTGCTGATGCATAGGGGCCCTTGTACCCCAATGTTTAAAACAGCACTTTCAGTAATAGCCAATGTTTATAACAGCACTTTCAATAATAGCCAAATTATGTAAAGAGTCTAAATGTCCATAAACTGACAAACGAATAAAGAAGATGTGGTTTATATATACAATGGAATACTACTTGGCAATGAGAAAGAATGAAATCTGGCCATTTGTAGCAACATGGATGGAACTGGAGGGTATTGTGCTAAGTGAAATAAGTCAGGCAGAGAAAGACAGATACTATATGTTTCCACTCTTATGTGGATCCTGAGAAACTTAACAGAAGACCATGGGGGAGGGGAAGGGGAAAAAAAAGTTACAGAGAGGGAGGGAGGCAAACCATAAGAGACTCTTCAATACTGAGAACAAACTGAGGGTTGATGGGGGGTGGGGGAGAGGGGAAAGTGGGTGATGGGCATTGAGGAGGGCACCTGTCAGGATGAACACTGGGTTGTTGTATGGAAACCAATTTGACAAGAAAGTATATTTAATATTAAAAAAATAAAAATAAAAAAAGAAGATGGGCAATTTAAATTATCTCAACTGAAGCACAAAGAGAAGGAAGTCTTTAAAAAGAGAACAGTCTGTGAAACAATAGTAAATGGCCTGACATATGTATAACTGCAAACCTAGAAAATAAGGGGAAAGAGGTTTGGGACAAGAAAAAAAAAATGTTTGAAGAGATAATGGTTGACCATTTTCTAAAATTGATGAAAGATATCAACCCACAGTGTCAAGAACTCAAAAAACCCTAAAGAGCATAAATATAAAGAAAACTACATCTTGCCACCTCATGGTCAATTAACTAAAAGCCAAAGATAGAAATTTTATAAGCAACCAGAAGAGAAAAGACATATTCAAGGAACCACAATAAGAATGTTGGTGGCTTTTTATTAGAAACAGTTGAGTCCAGAAGGCAATCGAATGACATCTTTAAAGAACTACAAACAACTTTGTTAACGTAGCAAAAATATTCATTTAAAAAAAGAAGGTAGTCTATGGCCATACCACCCTGAATACACCCAATCTCATCTGAACCCAGAAGCCAAGCAGGGTTGGGCCTGGTTAGTACTTGGATGGGAGACCACCTGGGAATACCAGGTGCTGTAGGCGATAGATAGGTAGGTAGATAGATAGAAAGATAGGAAGAAAGAAAGAAGATAAACAGATAAATTTAAATTTAAAAAGAAAGTAAAATGAAGGCATTTTCAGACAGTCAAAAATAGAATAATTCATATCCAAAAGATCTATACTGTAAGAAATACTAAAAGAAGTTCTGCTAGGTGAAAGGAAATCATTCTGAATGAAAGATAGGATCTGCAAAAAAGAAGAAAGCACTAAATATATGGGTAAATATAAAATAACTTTTTTGTTATTTTTAGTTATGTATATTTATATATCCTATTTTCTTTTTTTTTTTTTATTTTTATTTTTTTAAATTTTTTTTTTTTTTTTTAATTTTATTTTTGGGACAGAGAGAGACAGAGCATGAACGGGGGAGGGGCAGAGAGAGAGGGAGACACAGAATCGGAAACAGGCTCCAGGCTCCGAGCCATCAGCCCAGAGCCTGACGCGGGGCTCGAACTCACGGACCGCGAGATCGTGACCTGGCTGAAGTCGGACGCTTAACCGACTGCGCCACCCAGGCGCCCCTATCCTATTTTCTTTAAAAGACTGTTGACAGGTTAAAAACAACTAATAGTAAGTTATAGGAGGTAATACCAATATTAAGGAGCTTATAACATATATAGAAATAAAATTTATAACAGGATCACACAAGATGGGAGGGACATAAGTATAAGTATATATAAGTTCTTACATTATTCAATAGTAATATATGATATGAAGGTAGACAGTGGTAAGAATGCACATTATGATCTAAAATAACATGAACAGCTACTTCAGAAAATTCAATAGAGGAATTTAAAATGGGATACAAAAAATATTTGACTCATTCACATGAAAGCAGGTAGATAAATTTAAGCTCAACTATGCCAGTTGTATTCAGTGTAAATAGTTTAAACTCTCCATTTAAAAGGCACAGAATAAAAAGCAAGAAGCAACTAGATGCTGATGAGACATTTTAAAAATATGAAGAAACAGGAGATAGAGGTTTCCAGTTATGGAATAAATAAGTCACAGGAATAAAAGGCACAGCATAATGAATATAGTCCGTGATATTGTAATAGCGTTTTATGGTGACAGATAGTAGCCATATTTGTGGTGAGGATAGCATAGTCTATAGAGAATTTGAATCACAGTGTTGTACATCTGAAACTAATGTACCATTGTGTATCAACTATACTCAAAAATTTTTAATGAATAAACAGTTTGAAATAAAAACAACTGGAAAAGATGTGCTTTGCAAACAGCGTAAGAAAGTAGAATTCAAGGCAAAATTAAGAGTAATCTTACATCAAGAGGGTATAACTATTATAAGTGTACATGTACCAGGTAACAGCATAAAAACATATGAATCTCAAACTGATAAACTCTCAGTTATTGATAGAATATACAAAAATTAATAAAGATATAGATGATATGAATAATGCTATCAACTGATTTGGTATACTGATATTTGCAGAACACTATACCCCAAAGCTATAGAAAATATATTCTTTTTTAGCACATATGAAATATTCACCAAGAGAGACCATATGCTTAGCCACAAAATGGGTACCAATAAATTTCAAAAGATTGACATTCTATACAATGTATTCTTTGGCTTCAATAGAATTAAATTAAAATGAATAGAAAAAAATCATAAATATTTATAACTGATAATGTAAAAATATATAAAAATTCATGAGATTCACCACTTCAGTTAAAAATAGTCTTAATATTAGGATAATTTCTTTAAAATATTAAAATTCAACTTGTCATTAAAAAACCAAACATTTATGGGATTCAGCTACAGCAGTGCTTAGAGGAAAATTAGTAGCTTTCAGTACTCCGTTAGGAAAGAAGGAATCAAAGAACTAAGCTTCCACCTTAAAAAGGAGAAAAAGAACAAATTAAACCTATAGTATAGTAAGTAGAAGAAAGGAAATAGTAAACAGAGGAATGGAAATCAGTGAAACAGAAAAACAATAGAGAAAATAAATGTGCGATAATTAATTTATTGTCTGTCAGCTCTAATTCACCCTTCTAAGTCCTGCTATGTGATAGTGAAGCTGGATGCTGTAAACATTTTTCCTTTGCCAGCTGGCTTGATACTAGAATTCCTCAATAGATATTGTTGGTGGTTCTCTGCCAAGTCATAGTAGGAGAGAAAGGGTTTTCCTTATTGGTAGTCTTGTGTGTTTTTCCTGCCACATTAGCTAGCAGTTGAGCATATGGGAGGCCCAGTAGTCTTTACCTCAGCCTCCCTCCTGAGCAAGCCCCAGCTTACCCACACCCTCTGGTAAATTTCCCTGCCCCTGATAGGCCACTCCCACAGACCAGCTGCATTTCACCCAGACCCCTGTGTAGGAAGTTTCTCAACCACCCAGCTTACTATTAACCAGGTCTGGCCTTGCCCTTTAGCAAGTTCATTCTCTACAGGGAAGGTTTTGTGTTACTGTGGCAGCAAGATCCATGCATTAAGGTGGGAGTCTCAGTGGAGGGTTCTTTTCTTCTGAGTTCTTAATTCATTATTTACTTATTTTCTCTCCATTTAGTGGTGGTGGCTGTGTTGTGCAATTGCTAATTTTGGACACCTTAGACAAGTACTATCCAACAGAAGCCACATACATAATTTTAAATTTTCTAATAGCCACATTAAAAAAAGTAAAAAGAAACAGATAAAGTTAATTTTATTTATTATTATTATTATTATTTTAATTTTTAGCGTGAGCAGGGGAGGGGGCAGAGGGGGAGAGAATCTTTTAAGCAGGCTCCATACTCAGTGCAGAGCCTGATGCAAGGCTCAGTCCCATGATCCTGGGATCATGACCTGAGCCAAAACCAAGAGTCAAATGCTCAACTGACTGAGCCACTCAGGTGCCCAGAGTTAATTTTAATAATATATTTTATTTAACCCAGTATATCTAAAATATCCTTTTAATATAAAATGAGTATTAAAATTTTAAGCTATTTTAACCTTTTTTTCATATGAAGTCTTTGAAATTCAGTGTATATTTTATGTTTACAGCACATCTCTGTTCCATTTAGCTACATTTCAAGTGCTCAGAAGCCACTTCTGTGGGTAGTGGCTATCTACCATATTGGATAGTGTAGCTTTAACTCCTCTTTCACTCCTTGTCATTGTTGACCACCTTTTACTTGCTAATATTCTTCATATTAAATGTTCCCTGTTCAGATTGCTGATGTTGTCTGTTTCTCGACTGAGTCCTGATTGATTCAGTCAACAAAGCCAAAAACTGGATCTTGAAAAGATTGAATTGATAAACTTCTAGCAATATTGATCAGGGTGAAAAAGGGAGAAAATTTCTACCATAGCATTTCTATCATTCTTTATCAGGAATAAAAAAGGGGGCTATCACTAGAGATTCTCTAAACTTCAAAAGTATTATAAAGGATGTAAACATGATGCCAATAAATTAGACAACCAAGATGAAAAATTTCTTGAAAGTACAAGTTACAGAATTCTCAGAAAAAGAAAAAAAAGGAAAAGTGAATAGTCCTTTATCTCTTAAAGAACTTGAATTTATAATGGAAAACCTTTCCATAAATAAAACTCCAGGCCCAGAATGGCTTTAATTGTGAATTCTATCATGTATTTGAGAAAGAAATTATACCAATTTTACAGTACTTCTCAGAAAATATGGGGAAATGTTGGGAACACTTCCCCAAAACATTTGTTTTATGAGGCCAGCATAATTCTAATACCATACTCTAATATCAAAACCTGATAAAGAGATTTTAAGGAAAAAAAAAGGGGGGGATAGCCAAGTGTCTCCCAGAAACAGACTCAGATATTCTTAATAATATATTAACAAATTGAAATTAGCAATATTTTTAAACAATACTACATCATGATCCAGTGAGGTTTATTCCAGGAATACAAAGCTGGTTCAACATTATAAAAATCAATTAAAATAATTCTTCCTAGTAATAGAATAAAGGAAAATATATTATGATTATCTCAATAGATGAAGAAAAAGCATTTGACAGAATTCAACATTGATTTGTGATTAAAAATACCTTTAAACTAGGAATAGAAAATTTGTAAGTGTTAATTTGATAAAGGTTGTCTATAAGAAAACATAACTAATGTCATTCTTAATGGTGATATATTGAGTACTTTCTGCCTAAGATAAGGAGTAAAGCAAGGATATGTACTTCTACCACTTACTGAAAGCTAACCAGCGTAATTGGGAAGGAAAGAGAGTAGATAATTAGCTTACTATCTTATTACCCTCTTCCCCATATTTCCTATCATAGCATTATATTTTTTTCTAATAGTTAGTACTTTTTAAATTTATCTCCAGATTATCAATCTTCCTCAGTAAGCTCCAGGAAGGAGGGACCTAGTGTTATATTTGGCCTGTATTAAGAATTATAATATTTGACGTATGAGTGAATACATTTAATGTTTGGGGAACCTTCTCTTCTGTATCTTTTCATATTTATTGTGGAGAGATACTCACTAATTTATCCCCAGAGAAGAAGTTAAAGATTTCATTGGTGAGTTTAGTAAAAGGACCTAGGTGAGCATAGCTCAGATTGTGCCTTTTCTTTTCTTCACTTGCTAAGAACACATATCCTATTCTCTTCTCCTGAGTCATAAATTTTATAGGGGAGCCCCCATTGCAGGGAAGCTGTTGCTTATCATTGGGTGGGTAAATCTGTTTTATTCAGGGATGAAATATTCTCAAGCTTACCTGCCCATAAACCTAGTATGTTTTCTCCAATTCTTCTTTACTAGTAATGTGGTCTATATTTTGATCTTTAACTGTGATTTATGTTCCCTTCCTTTACAAGGAAAAAGGGAAGGGAGTGTTACTGAGTCATCTTAAACTCTATCATCTATCTAAAAACTAAAAACTTATTTATAAAAAAATCATAGAGGGGCGCCTGGATAGCTCAGTCAGTTAAGTGTCCGACTCTTGATTTTGGCTCAGGTCATGATCTCATGGTTTGTGGAATTGAGCCCCATGTTAGGCTCAGCACTGACAGCATGGAGCCTGCTTGGGCTTCTCTGTATCCCTCTCTCTCTCTCTCTGCCCCTCTCCTACTCGTGTTCTCTCTCTCACTCGATAAGTAAACATTTAAAAAATCATAGAATTTTTAACTACTACTTAGGAAAAAAAAGTTGTAACGTAAAAGGCAGAGAAAGGTTGCTATCATTAAAATATAAGGAGCTCTTACAAGTCCAAAGAGAAAAATTCATTGCCATAGAAAACCAAGCAAACATAAGCTGCAACTCACAAAAGAAGAAATATCAGAATGGCTAGTAATAACAGCTGCCATTCATTGAGGACTTACTGTATATTATGTCCTTAACAATTTACTTGCATTATGTCATGCAAACAGTAACAATGGTTTTTTTTGTTTGTTTTACTGTAGCAAATACATAGTTCTTATTATATGCTAGCTACTCTAAGCACATTACTTACAATCTACCTATTTTATAAACGAGGAAGCAGGCAGGAGGAGTTTAGCCATTTGTGCAAATAGTTGAGCCAGTCTTTTAACTCAGGAGGTCTGAGTTTAGAGCCTATGTGTGGTTTTTTTTTAACATTTATTTTATTTTTGAGAGAGTGGATGTGTGTGTGCATGCGTGAGGGAAGGACAGAGAGAGAGGGGGACAGAGGATCCAAAATCAGGCTCTGTGCTGACAGAAGAGAGCCTAATGCAGGGCTCAAACTCACCAACCATGAGATTGTGACCAAGCTGAAGTCAGAAGCTTAACTGACTGAGCCACCCAGGCGCCCTTAGATCCTGGGTTTTTTAAATGCTACTTTATACTTCTTGTCCATAAAACAAAGAAATATAATGCTTTCCTACTCATTTTAATTTTATTTTTAAATTTCAAAAACAGTACGTGATTGTACTAACAAATGTGAACAGTGCAACTGTGTGTAAAATAAAAAATACTTTATTTGCACTCCTAAATTCTACTCTTCAAAGGTAAAAGCTGTTGACCACTCGATATGCATTCTTCAAGATTTTCAAGAAAATAAAATTTTAAAAATTATTTTTCTGTTTATTCCATGTGTATGTGTTAGTTTTTTTTTTTTTTTTTTAAAAACCTTTAACACATGCTATTGGCAAGTGTATGGGGAGCAAGCACTTTGGTGTACTGCTGATGAGAGTGTAAATTGGTACACTATATCTGGTGGAAAATTTGAAATGTCTATAAAAATTTTAAATGTGCTTACCTTATCCATTCATTGGTTTTCAAGGGACTATTTCTAGGAAAAATAGAACAAATGCCCCAGAATGTTTAAGATGAACGCATAAAGATAAGGATAGACACTGCATGGTTTATAGTAGCAATTTTTTTTTTTTAATCACACCATTGGAAACAGCCCTTGTCTAAACTGTCCAGGTTTAGAGAATTAGTGTGTTTACTATATAATTAGTTAACTAATGGTAGAATTGCTGTTGATTTTTTTTTTTCTTTGTAAGATATATCAGAGTAGATTTTAGAATTAAAAAGAAAAGCTACTACCCGCTGGGGAAATCAGTTAATTACCTGAAGTCACAGTCTCCACACTGAAAATCACTATAAGGAGATGTGTACATAACTTATCAATATAGCACCTGATACTCACTAAATATCTGGTATTATTATTACTATCTCTGTATCTCCACAGTTAGCATTTTTTGGTAATCAGAAATAACAAATTACAGAAGAGTACCTCAGCAAAGCATTGTGTATACCATATTAATTGTCAAAGGTTTATGAAAGACCAATTCTTAGAATCAACAGACATAAATTCAGGTATTCTGGCTCTTTGTGAACATGGGCAAGTCCCTAAATTTTAGGTATAAAATCCTATACCTAAGTCCTAGGCAGATAATCCTATCTGCCAAATGGAGATACCAACCAAAGAGGTAAACTGAGGATTATTTTGAGGAACAAATGTAAATTATTTGAAAAGTAGAGTGCTATACAAACACATTTAGTGTAGGAAGCTGGTTTTAAGCATATTGTTAGATTGTCTAATGCCTAGTACAATGCTTGAAATCTAATCACTATACATTTCTTAACATATTTTTGAATTTATAAATTGTGTGGTTTCTTCCTGCATATTCAAAGTTTGATTTATGTATAATAATTTCATATGTAGAGTTTGAGCTTTTCACTTTTTCCAGAATGTGTTGTTGTAATAGAAAAAATTATTAAAATTTGTGTACATTTTTGTCCGTTTTTCTTACTTTAGGAATGGAACATTACTAAACTTTCAATTGAGTATGATTCTGAGCCCTTTGGAAAGGAACGAGATGCAGCCATTAAGAAACTGGCTACTGAAGCTGGAGTAGAAGTTATTGTACGAATTTCACATACATTATATGACCTGGACAAGTAAGTTTTTCTTTTATTCTGGTAGAATATACATAACATAAAATTTGTTATCTCAGCCATTTTTAAGCATACAGTTCAGTGGTATTAAGCACATGGACCAGTAAGTTTTAACCTGTGGGACTTAAGCTTGTGAAATGAAAATAACAACATACACATAGAATTGTGGGAGAATTAAATGAATGTATGTTAAGTCCTTAGCCTTTTAACTGCTGTGATTTTTTATTTACTCGAGAGATGCCAAAATTACAGGCACATTTAGTGCATAAGACAAAAATACTCAGAATTTCACTGTCAAAACTATTATGAGTATCACATAATTTTCCTTGACTGTTCTAACTCAACCTGTGGTCTTGCCTTTCAGGGCTCTTAGTAATATTAATCTCATAGTTTATATGATATAAAGCTATACTATGCTTTGATATGTTCAGTATGATTGTCTTAAATTATTTTATTTCATGCATTTATATCTTTTTTTAATGTTTATTTATTTATTGTGAGAGAGTTAGAAGGAACATTTACACAAGTGTGCAAGCAGGGGAGGGGCAGAGAGAGAGAGAAGGAATCCCGGGGGGGCCTGATCCCATGAACCATGCATGACCAGAGCTGAAACCAAGAGTCAGATGCTTATCTAACTGAGCCATCCAGGTGCCTCTCATGTATGTATCCCTCGTCTGGATTTTAATTTCAGATGCAAATTGTATATAATATGACTTTGCATAGCTGTAGTCCTCTAAAATGTGGCATAATATCTTATTTCTCAAAGTGTATTTTTTTTTAAATATCATTTCTTGGTGATGCTTTGTCCAAAAAAAATTCTGTGGTAAGTTTAAATTTAGAAAGTATTTATATTCTTTGAATTTTGAAGGTTTATAAGATTCATTAGTGTAGTAACTTTTGGCATACTGTCATCCTTACAAGTGCTGAACTTGAAATCTCATAATTTATGTACCTTTTAAATTGTTTTACTTTTTTAGTTCTTTACTCATTTTATCTAGTTAATAAAGCTAATTCTATAAGTTACATGAAAAACTAGTTAATTTTGTTCTACTTTTCCAAATGTATAAAAACTGTAGTTTGATTCAGGCAGGGGTCTTATTTGATATTAAGCCAAAAGTCATATATCTCTTATATATATATATATATCTTATTGTTTTTGGTGCAATTATAAATGAGATTATTTTCTTAATTTCACTTCCAAATTCATTCCATGAGGCCAGTTCAGCCTGATACCAAAGCCAGATAAAGACCAAAAAAAAAAAAAAAAAAGAACTACGTTAGGCCAATATTTCTCATGAATATAGATGCAGAAATTCTCAAGAAAATATTAGCAAATCAATTTCAGCAATACATTAAAAAAATCATACATCACGATCAAGTGCAATTTATTCCAGAGATGCAGGGGTGGCTCAGTATTCGCAAAAAATCAACATGATACATCACACCAATAAGAGAAAGGATTAAAACCATTATGATCATTTTAATAGATGCATAAAAAGCATTTTACAAAGTACAACATCCACTCATGATAAAAACCTTCTGCAAAGTAGGTCTAGAGAGAATGTATCTCAACATAATAAAGCCTTGTATGAAAAACTCACAGTCAACATTATATTTAATTGTGAAAAACTGAGACCTTTTCCCCTAAAGTCAGGAACAAGACAAGGATATCCACTCTCACCATTTTTATTCAACATAGTACTGGAATTCCTAGCCACAGCAATTAGGCAACATAAAGAAACAAAAGCCATCCAAATTGGTAAAGAAGAAGTAAAACTCTTGACTATTTGTAGATGCCATGATACTGTATATAAAAATCCCTAAGGACTCCACCAAAACACTACTAGAACTGATAAATGAATTCAGTAAAGTCACAGGTTATAAAATCAGTGTGCAGAAATCTTTTTGCATTCTTATACACCATTAAGGAAAAATGGAATTTAAGAAGACAAATGAGCATAAGGAAAAAAAGAGAGAGGCAAAGCAAGAAACAGACTCTCAACTATAGAGAATAAACTGATGGTTACCAGAGGGGAAGGTGACTGGGAGGATGGGTTAAATAGGTGATGGAGATTAAGGAGGATACTTGTGATGAACACTGGGTGTTGTATGGAAGTGTTGAATCACTAAAGTATACACTTCAATCTAATATAATACAGTATGTTAACTAACTGGAATTTAAGTTAAAAACTTTGTAAAAATGTACTATATTTGGATTAAGGAAACCTTGATTTCCTGTTTATTAGTTATGCAACCTTGACTAACTTATTTAACTCTTTCAGTAGGTTCTAGTTTTTGATCCATAAAATGAAGGAATTAGATTTTACAGTCTTTCTTTATTAGGGCTAAATGTCAAGCAAATGGCCATTGTAAAAGAAAATAATTGGTTATTCCCAAATAGTGTCTGATCCAAGCTACCATTGTCAAAGCTAATTTTTCTTTTTGGTATAACTTGATTGAGGCAATCAGTGATCAAAAGTGAATGTAAAATGTACATAAGATACATATGCTGACATTTTAAATGCATGATAAGCACAATAGAAAATAGCAAGTGATTGTCACTACAGTAATATAGAATCCTAATTAATGAGACTTGCTTATTGCTCCTTGATATTGTATTGGTCCGGTCTAGTTTTTACTGACGATTAAGAGATTCTTTGGAAAAAAAAAAAGAGATTCTTTGAGCTGAGTTTTAATGTTTTTACCTTTTCATATGTATTATTTTTATGTTATTGCCTTTAGGCTAATTTAGCTGCTTGTTTTTTTCACTCATAGATGTTTAATGATACCCTTTGTCTTAAAGGTTTTGGTATTTGCATACTGTATATTTTTGACAAGTAGCAGATGTTTAAAAAATTGCGAGAATGGTTTTTAGATTCAATAACTACTTTAGTAATTTTCATGGTTGTATAAGAAGCTTACATCTGCCTAGAAGTCTTAAGTAATTAATTTTATTTTCTGATTTTAAGCCTTTTCAGAACTTACCAGTCAAATTATATTTTTATTTTACTTTGTTATTAGGATCATTGAACTCAATGGTGGACAACCACCTCTTACTTATAAAAGATTCCAGACTCTCATCAGCAAAATGGAACCACTAGAGATACCCGTAGAGACAATTACTTCAGAACTAATAGAAAAGTGCACAACTCCTCTGTCTGATGACCATGATGAGAAATATGGAGTCCCTTCATTGGAAGAACTTGGTAGGTGTAAATGGTAATAAATGCAGAGCTTAAGAGTTAATAAATCACTCAGAAAATCTCACTTCTAATTTGACATGTAAAGTATTTTGCATTAAGAGGGAAAGGAGAAAAAAATCTAAAAGAAGCTCTTAAACTAAGAAGTGATAAATCTGTACATTATTTATGTGTTCTATAAATGTGATCTATCTGTGATCACCTTAAGATGTTGATCCTAAAGAATAGAGACCATGATGTATCCTTATATATGAGGAGTTATCCAGAGCCGTCAGTTCATTTTTATGCTACTGTCATAAATTATTCTGCAAAGTATTTTTTTCCTACCTGTTGCGGTTCAATAAAAATTATTTTAGTTCCAGAATATTTTTTCTTTTTTCTTCTTTTTGTTTTTTTTTTTAGGTTTTGATACAGATGGCTTACCCTCTGCAGTATGGCCAGGCGGAGAAACTGAAGCACTTACACGTTTGGAACGGCATTTGGAAAGAAAAGTATGATAACATAGATCATGCTTGTATTTCCAAACTGGCATCTAAAGAATAATTTCACTCTTTTTTAAAACCAAAAAGTAGACTGTTGAACAAGAGGAATTGAGAGAAATAGTTAAAACAGCACAGACTTAATTGTTTGAAAATTAACAACCATCTCTTCATTTAGATATTTTTTTTCCTCCTCTGCTGATTATTTCCTCTTTAGCTACTACCAATACTACCTCTTCTTTCTGTGTAAGCTGGTATCTGATGACCATAACTTTGAAGCTAAGATAAAGTTCTTCTATTTCACCTTTACCTCAGTGTCAAGGAGACAGGTTGAAAGTGCTCTCAGCTTCGTGTTAGGAATTTGAAGGTAATTTATTTCATATGAGTATGTGCTACACCAGGATGGCTAAAACAAAAGAATGCTTAATTGTATTCTGCTGTGTTTTTTATTAAAACATGATTGTGGCTGGGATAATAAGATATTGTTCTCCAAGAAGTATGTAACTTTTTTTGTTTTTGTTTTTGAGAGAGGTTAGAGAGTGTGAGCAGGGGAGGGGCAGAGGGAGAAGGAGAGAGAGAATCTTAAGCAGACTCCATGCCCAGCACAGTGCCTGAAGCGGGGTTTGATCTCATGACCATGAGATCATGACCTGAGCAGAAATCAAGAGTTGGACACTCAACCGAGCCACCCAGACGCCCCAGAACTATGTAACTTTAAAGAAATATATATCAGTTTTAAATACTCTTTAAAATGGAAAAGGCAATTAGTTAGCATGATTCTCTCTGTGTATTTTCAGGCGTGGGTGGCAAACTTTGAAAGACCTCGAATGAATGCAAATTCACTGCTTGCTAGCCCTACTGGACTCAGTCCTTATCTTCGATTTGGTTGTTTGTCATGTCGACTGTTTTACTTCAAACTAACAGATCTCTACAAAAAGGTACTATCTAAAACTGAAGCTTGATTTTCAGAATACTTTTTTAAAAATTGCTGACAATACTTATTTGCATTTTAACCTTAGGTAAAGAAGAACAGTTCCCCTCCCCTTTCCCTTTATGGGCAACTGTTATGGCGTGAATTTTTCTATACAGCAGCAACAAATAATCCACGCTTTGATAAAATGGAAGGAAACCCCATCTGTGTTCAGATTCCTTGGGATAAGAATCCTGAGGCTTTAGCAAAATGGGCAGAAGGACGGACAGGCTTTCCATGGATTGATGCCATCATGACACAGCTTCGTCAGGAGGGTTGGATTCACCATTTAGCCAGACATGCAGTTGCTTGCTTCCTGACCCGAGGTGACCTGTGGATTAGTTGGGAAGAAGGAATGAAAGTAAGTATTCTGCTAACTAATATGGTACAGTCTTATTTTGAAAGACTCTGTACTTTATTAAACAATTCCTATAAGTTGTCTATTATTATGTAGATTCGTTTATAGTCTAATTTTTTCAGTGGGTAAAGAATTTAAATCCCTAAAGAGGCACACTCTTGGAGATCAGAATGGTATAATCAGATAGGAAAAAATGTGAAAACTGGTTTGATTAACCTAAAGTCATTTCAGAGACTGAACCAGTCTAGCCATCAAGGGAACTATAAGGTTTAATAACACTCTGGACTTACTAGATTAACGTATTTATAGGTGATTATTTCTACTACAAAAAAGGATTCACCTGGAATTCTTAGAAATATTGAATTTATATTGTAAAATTTTAAGCCTGTATCATTTTACTTCACTTCAAAATCACAGCTTTTTAGTAACCTAGTATGTAAAGTGAAACATACTGCATTTTATGATATCATCTTGTGGTTATATGTAATAGGACTTGATTTACCTTCCTGTTTATAACATAACTTTCCCCTATCCAAGGACCATTTCTGATCCATTAAAAACAATTTTTTTTAATGTTTGTTTATGTTTGAGAGTCAGAGTGCAAGCCAGGGAGGAGCAGAGAGAGGGAGACACAGAATCGGAAGCAGGCTCCAGGCTCTGAGCTGTCACCATGGAGCCCGATGCAGGGCTCAAACTCACAAACCGTGAGATCATGATCTGAGCCAAAGTCAGACCCTCAACCAACTGAGCCACCCAGGCGCCCCATCTGATCCTTTTTTTGGTTTTTTTTTTTTTTTTTCATCTCCTATATTTCCTAGTACAAAGTTGTACGTGAGGTAGATGTTATAGCAAACACTTAATGAATTTATAAAAATTCATTTTAATTTGGTCAAGGAATTCCAAATTTTTTTTTTTTTTTTAAATTTTTTTTTTTTCAACGTTTTTTATTTATTTTTGGGACAGAGAGAGACAGAGCACGAACGGGGGAGGGGCAGAGAGAGAGGGAGACACAGAATCGGAAACAGGCTCCAGGCTCCGAGCCATCAGCCCAGAGCCTGACGCGGGGCTCGAACTCACAGACCGCGAGATCGTGACCTGGCTGAAGTCGGACGCTTAACCGACTGCGCCACCCAGGCGCCCCAAGGAATTCCAAATTTAAACTCTATAATGCTAGTGCATTTTTAAAGGTCATTTATATGTTTTTTTTTTATTTTATTTTTTTAAATTTACATCCAAATTAGTTAGCATATAGTGCAACAATGATTTCAGGAGTAGATTTCTTAATGCCCCCTACCCATTTAGCCCATCCAGCCTTCTACAACCCCTCCAGCAACCCTTTGCTTGTTCTCCATATTTAAGAGTCTCTTGTGTTTTGTCCCCCTCCCTATATTTATTTTTTGTTTCCTTTCCCTTATGTTCATCTTTTTTTTTCTCTTAAAGCCCTCATATGAGTGAAGTCATATGATGTTTGTTTTTCTCTAATTTCACTTAGCATAAAATCCGCTAGTTCCATCCACAAAGTTGCAAATGGCAAGATTTCATTCTTTTTGATTGCCGAGTAATACTCCATTGTGTATATATACCACATCTTCTTTATCCATCTATCCATCAATGGACATTTGGGCTCTTTCCATACTTTGGCTATTGTTGATAGTACTGTTTATAGTGCTATAAACATTGGTATGCATTTGTCCCTTCAAAACAGCATACCTATATCCCTTGGATAAATACCTAGTAGTGCAATTGCTGGGTCGTAAAATAGTTCTATTGTTAATTTTTTGAGGAACCTCCATACTGTTTTCCAGAGTGGCTGCACCAGCTTGCATTCCCATAAAGGTCATTTATATTTGAGTGCTCCCTCTATGTAGGCCAGTGGTACCAAGCTTCTAAAGTTTTGTTAGTGATTTATTTGGTAACATGTTTGCTTTCTCAAAAATGTTTACTGCTTTTTTCTTTCATTTTTTATTTGAATCGTTGACTTGAGTATTTTACCCTGGTCCCAATACCACCGGCAAAGATTAGAAAGGTGAATTCTATTCAGAAATTCACTTATATTACTTATATTTTTCTTTCCCTGAAATAACTCATTACAGAACAGAACATTGACAAAGAGGCTGACTTTAGAAAGTTTAATTTTATAGTTCTGTGCTAGATTTTCTTTTCCTTGACTTTTTGATCTACAGAGACCTGGAAAATGGTTGCTTTGAGAATTATATGTGTACAAACTAATTGGTTACTGTTACTTCTGAAGGTATTTGAAGAATTATTGCTTGATGCAGATTGGAGCATAAATGCTGGAAGTTGGATGTGGCTGTCTTGTAGTTCCTTTTTCCAACAGTTTTTTCACTGCTATTGCCCCGTTGGTTTTGGTAGGAGAACAGATCCCAATGGAGACTATATCAGGTAAATCAAGGGTGATTTTTATTCAGTTTGGAATAACTAATCCAGGAAGAAATTTTTATGTTTAAGGAACACTTAAGGTTTTCCCCACTTATCATGGGCAGCAGAAATGAGGAGATGGGTAAACAAATCATTTAAATGGTATTAACTTGATTTTGATCATTCATAGCTAATAATTAGTTTGTTATAATTTGCTTATAGTTCATTTTATTAACAGTTTTTCTTCCTTCTCCCAAAAGGCGTTATTTGCCTGTCCTAAGAGGTTTCCCTGCAAAATATATCTATGATCCCTGGAATGCACCAGAAGGTATCCAAAAGGTAGCCAAATGTTTGATAGGAGTTAATTATCCTAAACCGATGGTGAACCATGCTGAGGCAAGCCGTTTGAATATTGAGAGGATGAAACAGATTTATCAGCAGCTTTCACGATACAGAGGACTAGGTATGTCAGCAATTACCTTTTGTTTGTTTCTTTGGCAGTTGTTTATGTGTACCTATCCTTGAATTTGATCTTGAGCATAACTTAATAGGAAATTTTTTCCCTTTAGGTCTTCTTGCATCAGTGCCTTCTAATCCTAATGGGAATGGAGGCCTCATGGGATATTCTCCTGGAGAAAATATTCCAGGTTGTAGCAGCAGTGGAAGTAAGTGAAAAGGAATTTTCTACACTTAGTAACATAAAGAGATTAATAATCAAATACATATTTACTGAATCCTCACTACGTTTTTAAAAAACCCATCTTTTGTAATCTATCTTTGTATAGTAGGTTCTTTGTACACATACATACATGTGTATATACATGCACTCACACATGTATACCCTCATTTCATTAGTGACATTTTAGAGATGAAAAACATCTTTACACATAGTAGAATTTAGGTCAAGAAGTTTTCTTGGAAGATTGTGGGGTGGATAGCAATTTGGGTAGCCAGATGAAGGAGAGAGCATTATGGACCTGGAAATGGGAACAAGTGATTACGGAAAGATCCTGAGGATTTGACTTGCTATTAAAGCATTCTTCCCTCCAGTTTTTGTTCCATTTGAAAGGATTAGATACTTCTGAAGCATATCCATTTTTTCCCTCTACTTATTCCTGTTTGTAGGCTTTTATCTTATAGTGTCTCACAAGGCATATCAAAGGTCAATATTCTGGGGGCGCCTGGGTGGCGCAGTCGGTTAAGCGTCCGACTTCAGCCAGGTCACGATCTCGCGGTCCGTGAGTTCGAGCCCCGCGTCAGGCTCTGGGCTGATGGCTCGGAGCCTGGAGCCTGTTTCCGATTCTGTGTCTCCCTCTCTCTCTGCCCCTCCCCCGTTCATGCTCTGTCTCTCTCTGTCCCAAAAATAAATAAAAAACGTTGAAAAAAAAATTAAAAAAAAAAAAAAAAAAAAGGTCAATATTCTGTGTAACTTGTATACAGATGTATTGAAGTATTTTTGTACTTAAAATAAAACAAAGCATAATCTAATTATGATAATAATTTAAAAAAAATTTTTTTAAATGCTTATTTATTTTTGAGAGAGAGAGACACACACACAGTGGGAGCAGGGGAGGGGCAGAGAGAGAGGCAGACACAGAATCTGAAGCAGGCTTCAGGCTCCGAGCTGTCAGCACAGAGCCTGACATGGGCTTGAACCCACGAACTATGAGATCATGACCTGAGCCAAAGTCAGACGCTTAACCAACTGAGCCACCCAGGCGCCTCCGATAGTAATATGTTTTAGGTTTTATTTAATTTTTAATTTAATGTTTTTCCTTTTCTTTTTATTTTTTTTTAATTTTTTTTTTTTTAACGTTTACTTATTTATTTTTGAGACAGGGAGAGACAGCATGAACGGGGGAAGGTCAGAGAGAGAGGGAGACACAGAATCTGAAACAGGCTCCAGGCTCTGAGCTGTCAGCACAGAGCCTGATGCGGGGCTCGAACTCACGGACCGCGAGATCATGACCTGAGCCAAAGTCGGATGCTTAACCGACTGAGCCACACAGGCGCCCCTTTCCTTTTTTTTTTAATTTAGAGAGAGGGAGAGCCCAAGTGGGGTAGAGAGGCAGGCGGTGGGGAGGTGGGGGGGGGGTGCGGGGAGAAAGAGAGAGAGAGAGAAAGAGGGAGAAAGAAAGAATCATAAGCAGGCTCCGTGCTCATTGCAGAGCCCGACGTGGGACTCGATTCCACAATCCTGGGACCACAACCTGAGGCGAAATCAAGAGTCGGATGCTTAACCAACTGAACCACCCAGCCACCCTATTAATTTTTAACTTAATTTTTTTCCACTAACAATACCCATTCAGGGGCACCTGGGTGACTCAGTTAAGCATCTGACTTCAGCTCAGGTCATTATCTCACAGCTCGTGAGTTCGAGCCCCACATCGGGCTCTATGCTGACAGCTCAGAGCCTAGAACCTGCTTTGGTTTCTGTGTCTCCCTCTCTCTTTGCCCCTCCCCCACTCACACTCTGTCTGTCTCTCTCTCAAAAATAAACAAACATTTGGAGCGCCTGGGTGGCTCAGTCGGTAAGCATCCAACTCTTGGTTTCAGCTCAGGTCATGATCTTTGAGGTTTTGTGGGTTCAGGCCCCACATTGGTTTCCAAGCTGACAGTGCAGAGCCTGCTTGGGATTCTCTGTCTCCCTCTCTCTGTTCCTCCCCGACTTGTGCTGTCTCTGTCTCTCTCAAAGTAAATAAATAAACTTAAAAATTTTTTTTAAAAAATAAACATTAAAAAAAAAAGAGTGCCTAAGAAGTGACAGTAACCAGTGCTGTAAAGGATGTGTAGAGACTGGAACCCTCAAACGTTGTTGAGAGATGGGCTGTAAAATGTTATAGCCACTTTGGAAAAAGCTAAACATAAATTTAACTTACAACCCAGAAACTCCATTCCTAAGTGTCTGTCCAAAAGAAATGAAAACATATGTCTACACGAAGACTTACAGAATCATAAGACTGTTTTCAATAGCTTCATTTATAATAAGTCAAAATGTACATCCATGCAATGGAATATTAATTCATAAGAAGGAATAAAATGCTGGTACATGCTACATTATGGATAAACCTCAAAAATACTATGTTAAGTTAAAGAATCCAGACACAAAAGACCACATACTGCCCAATTCACTTATATGAACTGTCCAGAAAAGGCATGCCTTTAAAAGAAACTAAGTTAATGGTTATCTTAGGTTTAGGGGTAGGAATGAGAATGAATGCAAATGGGCATGAAAGTGTTCTAAAACTGGATTAGATTGTGCTGATGATTACACAACTCTATAAATTTACTAAAAATTATTGAATTGTACACTTAAAACAGGTGAATTTTATGGTATGTAAATTATACCTCAAAACTGCTTTAAAAAAACTATTCACTATAGAGAACATGGGAAATTCAGAAAAACAGAAAACAGCAAATAAAAATCACCCACAATTCCATCCACTAGAGACAGTCATTATTAAATTTTTGGTATGTTTCCTTTGAATACATTTTCTATGCGATTTTTCCCCCCGCAGTGTCTTTAAGTTCGAATTTTATGAGTGAAAAATCCTTTTGGTGCTATTGATAGTGTAACATAAGAGGACTGTGATCATACAAACTTTTTGCCCTTAGAAAACATGGGATTTTTAGAAATAAGAAATATGGGAGTTTGTTTAGAGCTATTTTCATTCTAAGATTTGTCATCTTATATAATCTTGGCATTTGAAATTTAACCACTGTAATGTCCCTGAAGATACAGTTAATGTGGGGATTTCTGATTTTTATAAGCAGCTATGCTAGTCATAAGCCAGTTGATTCAGCAAAGCTCTTTGCTCTACTCATTGTCTCTTGTACTGTTATTCTTGTGACAATATAACTTACTGCATTTTTTATGGGGAAGTTATAGGCAGTTGAGATATTCATCAATTTAGGGACTCAGGAAGAGTCTAAGTGTCTGCTTATCATTTAGCTCTCTAAAGAAATAAAATGCCATCTTAAGGAAATTCTGAATGTATTTATTGAACTTATTAATTTACCACCTCCTCTTCAAAAGTAGCCACTCTCCCAATTTCTAATACTATAATTTTTGCCCATTTTTTGCACTTTATAGAATCCTATAGTTTGTAATCTTTTTTTTTTTTTTTTTTTTTTTTTTTTGGCCTGGCTGGTTTCACTCAGTATTTCGTTTATGAGATTATTCTCATTTATCTTAGAACTGGAAGAAGAATGAATTTGATTAACTTGAGAAAATGAGGTGACTAGCCTGTGATTTAGCCTACCTCTGTGAATCTTCCAGTAAAATTGACTTTTCCTTCTTCAGTGTCCCCACTGTGTGCTATAAAAACTTCCCTCCTAGAACCTAGTAACACTTATTTGTACTTAGTGATTTTATGTATCTGTCATCTACTTGACTGTAAATGCTTTGAAGACAAGACCTCATGTCTTAGTAATATTTGTATCCCTAGTACCTGTTACAGCCTTTAGCATAAACAAGCATGCAACAAATGTATAAAGTATGAATAAATATGATAGTTGAAAGTTATTTGTTGAAGCTTTCTTGATTCTATCGCTTCTCAGCCTTTTGGCTAAGATCAAGTGAAGTTTTCTTGATTATAAAATATATGATATATATGTGTATATATATACACACACATATAAATGGTTAGCACTTAACCACTTTAAATGTATAATTCAGTGGAATTAAGTACATTCATGTTGTTACGTGAAGTTTTAAATAAATCTTGTACTGGGGTGCCTGGGTGGCTCAGTCAGTTAAGTGTCCAACTTCAGCTCACGTCATGACCTCACAGTTTGTGAGTTCGAGCCCTGCATCAGGCTCTGACAGCTCAGAGCCTGGAGCCTGCTTTGGGTTCTGTGTCTCCCTCTCTCTCTGCCCCTCCCCCACTCACACTCTGTCTCTGTCTCTGTCTCGAGAATAAACGTTAAAAAAAAATTTTTTTTTAAATAAATCTTGTACAATAATGCAAGGCGACAAGTATCACTATTAGGGGAAGCCCTGCCAATGGTAAAACCAGGAGTAGCACCATTCAGTGGTAAATTTGCCGTAGTCCAGAGTCTGACCTTCAGCCTTAACAGCCTTACAGGTCCCAAGAACTGAGGGTTTTTAGTTTAATTAGAGGTGACCATTCTGTGAAGGGCACACTAGAAGTTTAAAAATCAGGGTGCTTGTTGTGATGAGCACTGGGTGTTGTATGTAAGTGATGGGTCACTGAATTCTCCTCCTGAAACCAATATTGTACTGTATATTAACTAAAATTTAAACAAAAAAATAAAAATCATGTGACTTAAAATATCAAGGAACACTAGTTCATTATTTATGGTGGAGGTATCCCTTTCCAATGATAGAAGGCTTCATCCCTGATCCACTTTCCCAACTTTGAGTACTTTGAAAAGCTGAATTCTTTATCCAGAGGAAGTTGATGAGCATGAAACTATAATAAAAAATAAGTAGATTTTCTTGCTCAGACCAAGGTGACCTCTCTGTAGGGGCTAGAATGTTCATATTTGTCCATTATCTAGACACACTGACAAAAAGGTTTCTCTAGAACCTATTTCCTGTGCCAACCCATTCTCCTGTGACACTGGTTCTTTTTAGAAGGGTTGATACAATTGCTAGGTAACTGCCATGTTGTTTCTGAATTCTTGTGTGATTTGAATTGTTAAATTCTCATCTGGCAGGCCCTTATTCACTTATCTCCAAGGGCATATGTTTTGGACAGGCTCTGAGGGGAGAATGTGGAATAGAGGCACAAGAGGTGAAAGAAGGATATATATCTCACGGTTGCCCTATGTTTTCCTTCTATGATCAAGTGTCTCGTCATGCAGTAAATAAATGTTTTTTAGAAAATGATTATTAGTGATTTTGCCTTTGAGCCAAAAGTCAACATTTCTGTGACCCTAAGTTTAAGTTTTCCTGATTTGAGCATATGGTTTTTGGTTCATATGAAGGATTGGGGTTTAGTCTGAAAAAGCATAAATGCCCTAATACAGTTACTAAAAATTGGATTTGTAGTCTTAATACATACAACTTAGAATTTAAATAATTTTACTGTGTTTTAAATACTAACAGGTTGCTCTCAGGGGAGTGGTATTTTACATTATACTCATGGAGACAGTCAGCAAACTCACTTACTAAAGCAAGGTAAGAATGAAGCATTTGAGCATACTGTTCTTTTTACCTTTCCTATCGTAAACATACATTTTTTTAAAATACGTAGGAAGAAGCTCCATGGGCACTGGTCTCAGTGGTGGAAAACGTCCTAGTCAGGAAGAGGATACACAGAGTATTGGTCCTAAGGTCCAGCGACAGAGCGTTAATTAGGTAAATATTTTAAAGCCTTATTTCTTGCTTTAGTGGAGTGTGTAATCAACATAAATTAAGACAGTTTCCAAAATAGAACTAATCTCTTTTTTCAAACTAGAGAAACTGAGGCATTAACTTTTCAGTAATTGTTACAAAACCATTTAATTATTAGACAAGAGAAGTGCATCTGTACTGGACAGAGTGCTTCACTCAGTTTTGAAAGTGATCATCTTAATTGATGATCTTTAAATTTGAAAAACTTATGATGTTGTGCTCAAGTTTTTTTCTCAGAAAAAGACATTTTTTTCATTTTCTTACTATGTGACCATGAGTCTAAAACAACCGAAGTGACTTTTTATTGTAAGTAGTATTAATATAATCCCTTTATGAACTTTTCCCCGCATCTTTGCCTCTTAAATGTTATAAGTTTCTTTTATGTATTGTGATACTTCTGAAATCTAAATTCTTTCAGGGAATAGTTTAATTTTTTAAAAAACTGGCCCTTTTTTAGAGTTATCAAAAAAGCCATGGCTATATTCAGTTGAATTGGATGTGGCATATTATCATTTAAATTTACATGAAAAATATCTATACAGTGCATTTGCCAGTTTTTAAAGACTTTTGTTTCTTCAGTTATCTTAAACTGTGTGCTTTTTAAAAAATTATTGCTAACTATACTTACAGTAAGTATATAATTGAGTAACGTATATAATTATTGAATCAATGTGATTGATGTGCACTGGAAACTAATATATTGTATGTCAGTTATACTTCAGTAATAATATATATATATATATGGACAGCAATAATAAAACATTTTAAATATTGCTGTTTTCTTAGTGCCAACCTAATTTAGATTGTAACTTTCTTGAAGATCAATAAACACTCATCAATTTTTTTATCATTTAATTCCTTGAAATCAAACTTTACCCAGTTTCTTTTTCCCCTTAAATCACAGAAAACATTCAGGAAGAATACTGTTGCAGCTGAAATTGGTGGGGAGTTCAATACTTTTTTCAGTTAAATTATTTTAAAATGTCCTTCATTGATGGAAAGCAGTTACATTTTGAAATGCATTGTTTCTAATGACATTTCTGTAGTTTTAAACTTTTTAATGAATTTCACGTAGGATGAATGGTAATTTGTATATAAAGAACTTGATAAAAAATTTGCTTAATGTAAATAGAAATAGTCACAGTTAGTATAGACCCATCAATATATTTTTGATAATTTTTCATGTATGGTAAAAGTTAAAGTGGCAAACTGATATCCTGATATAAAAATTAATGTTTTGAGTGTCAATGTGGGAAGATAGGAGGTTTTTAGACTTTCTTAAAAGACTTTGTTAAAATTTTAGGACAAAATTTTCTTGACATCATTGTTTGATCTAACTTTACACAATTTGATAATAATGTTTTAGAAAATATGCGCCATCACAATTGGTAGTTACAGCCTCTGTTAACACAGACAATATGTTTTAAAGCTTCATGTATGCCTGTTTTGACGCAAATCTGTGGAAGTATCATGTGTTAAGTTCTCCTTGTCTCCCTTTGTTCATTTACAGCTAAGTGACTTTGTTATTAAAGTATATGCATATATGGAATCTTGTGTACTTGGTGGTGGTTGTTTTTTTCTTCTTTAAGTTTTTGTTTTAGTTAAGTGGGAGAGCATTGTTATATGAGATGTGATTACAAATTAGAGAGTCTATAAACCGCATGTAGCCATTCTGAATGAAGGAACAACTTCCAATATGTAGTAAAATAGTATTTTTCAAAATTATTCCAGATAAGATTACTATCTTCCAAATACTTTGTACTTTCAAAAATAGGTATCTGCAAGAAGGATTTAAAACCAAAGAGATTTTTTTTCAGGTAATGGGGCTTGTAACTATGAGTTAGTCACTACAATTAATAATGTGGGCTCTGGAGTCAAAGGCCAGGCTCTGCAACTCATTAGCTTTGAGATCTTGAGCAAGTTATTAACCTTCTGTGCCTTCTTTTTTTCTTTGAAATGGAGGGGAGAGTAGTATCTCCGTCATACTACATATGAAATGCTCGTGACAGTGCCTGGCATGCGGTAGGGAGCTCGCTAAGTGTTAGCTGCAGGGCTGCCGTGCTGTGTAGCTCCCTGGATTGTGTAGGGCACAGTCTGCTTAGCTGTATGCTCTAGCTCTGGGTAGCCGTCATTATTTTCATTACTATTATTATCCCATTCCTGTCTCTTGTAGGCAAGTTTTTGTCTTTTGGAATTCGAATCTTTTATTTTTTTATTTTCCCAGTCTTCAGTTGTGATAGATGTTCAGTGAGATAATTGTATCAAAAAGTAAAGTAAGAGTCATTTGAATCCAAAATCCAGAAACAGTAACATTTTTATATGATGAGCATTTTAAAAAGTATCCTAGATAATGGATTAATACTAATTGATAAGGTCCATTACTGAGAAAAGAAAAAAGTATGCCTTCTCTTCTTTCATCACTGTTAATAAGGAGTGATATTTTCGCTGTTTTTCATGATACTTGTATATAACAAGCTACTCTTTAGACCGGATTGTACTGTACAGCACGGAGCAATTCATAGACCTAGGATTTACCATCACCATCCAGGGGAATAAAAGATTCCGTTTTAATGAGAATAAATATTTTAGTAAAAGAACATTGTTTCAGCATAGGCATTGATATTTTGTTTTAAACATAGGGCGATTTGGTTTTTAGGGGTTTTTTTGCAAAGCTTTTTCAGTTTGGTTTGAATTGTAAATAAAAAGAATCACTGAAAGGGAAAGACAGGTAGCAGTCGGTGTGTTCCAGTTGAGTAGATTGTTTGAATGCAGTGGTTTCCCGTAACTAGAGGAGCTAGTGTTCTGAAAATCCTGCTTGTGGCTGAGGGATTTAAGGCCTTTTATTCATTCAAGAAATTATATCTTGAAATCTTATTACCAAACGTGTTCTGTTCTAGCATCTTGGAAAAAATGAGTTGAGGAAACCAAGCTTTTGAAAGAACCTACATAAAGTCTTTGTTTTTACATTCACTTGAAATAAATTAGTAACTTGGGATATAAAAGACCAGTAACAGTATTATTTCTAATGCATCTCTTAAGTACTAGAAACTTTAGGATCTCCCCACAATTTCAAACATGTTTGTAATTTTTGTATGTGTGTAATATGCATTATACTGGCTTCTTTCCTCCGTCTCTCCATCCAAGTGTTATTGTTGTTTTTTTCCCCCCCTGGTTGTATTGTCCTAGAAATTCACTAAATATTTGGAATGGAAAAAACTTCAGGTAGCATTTAGTTATTATTACAGTTGACAGAGCTGACTTGGTCAGTTTCAAGTTTTGATTACAATGCACAGGGTAATAGGTATTACCATTTCTTACACAAGTCTGTGGAACCCTGGTACAAGCTAAGCTGCCAGCTCCCTAGTGTACATATCTGCTCCCTCCCTCCTGAGCAGTGACTGCAGCATGCAGTTGTAAGGCGCTTGAGTTTACTACATTCCTTGACTTCCTTCTCTTCTCTGTAACCTACTCCAATTCCTTTTCCTAAATGCAGTGAAACATTTTGTTTGGTCCGGACCCCAAATCCTTATATCGCAGGAAAAAGTGTTCAATAAAGCCATGAGTAATAGGATTTTTATTTAAGGGTAACTCAGGGGAAGAAAGGTTACTGGACAATCACTCCCTGACCTCATCATATACATTAGCTACTCATTTAATTCTAGAATATCCTGGAGACCAAAGATGATCCTGAGAGAAGGAGCTAGGATTCTTGTTGCTAGTCTGTGTAATTTAAGGTGCAGATGTTGGTCCCTCTCAAAAAGCCTGTTGAGCACAAAGTGAATATTAAGGGTAGACTCAAATTAGCATTTTCTGAGTTCCTATCATGTGCCAAATATTGTTCATAGGAAAATAAATTCTTAAGTATCCACAAGGAGTTCACGAGGCAAGAGGGCAGTCTGGAAGAATTACAGTGGTGTGAGTTCAGGCTGTTAGAACTGTGCACAGTGTGCTGTGAAACACATGAAGGAAGAGACCTCCAGCCTGGGAAAATCACAGCTTTCCTGACTCCAGCTCTACCCAGGAGCATAGGACAACTAGGCAGGGTGGGGGCACCCTGTCTTTGGAAACATTTAACTGTACTTGGGATTCATCATGTTATCGGTTGTTAACGTCTTTGTCCTCCACTGTCCTACATGTAAACTCCATCAGGACAGGGAATGTACTTTTAAAACCCCCTTTGTCTTGTCCACCGGTGTCTTCTCATTGCGGTTTCACATGCTTGGCACTTAATAGGCATACCATAAATATTTGTTGATTGATAGATAAATGTGAGAATAAATGGGATGGACACTGAGACTGGCTTTAAGGAGAAATTAGTTTATAAGGTGAGCATCACAGGTAATAATTAGAATGGAACTGGACAGTTTGTCGGAAAAAACAAGTGTTCAGGTGAAAGCAGCAGGAGAGAGGCTTTTAAAGACGAATCAGACAGTCGCTGGCTACTGGGGGCGGGTGGGAGGGGGGGTAGCAGGGAGACTAGATATGTTCCAAAGAGGTTTGGGGGTTGTTTTGTTTTGACTACATTTCTTTTATAAATTCTTTCCTATGGAATTATTTTGGGAATTCTAAATGGCTATTGCTTAAAAGATACAGCGGCTTCTGAATTGTACATTTTTTCTTATGGGCTGGTGACATTCCTCAAGGGACAAAACGACCGGAACTCCCGTTTCCTAAATGCTGGTAAGGAAAGGGTGTGAAAACAGCCGCAGTAATTGCTGGCTCCTGGCTCCGTTCCCAGGAAAGCTGATTCCCACGCTGGCAGGCCTCCTCGCGCAGCCCCGCTTTGCGTAGGGTCACGTAACCTGTGTCCTGCGCCCTGATTGGTTGCGTTGGGACTCCGGGGACATACGTCTGCGAGCTCACGTCTGGGGGGGGGGGGGAAACCTCTCAGGTCTCCTGCTTCGTGATTGGCTGTGGGTAGAGGGGCTGGTGGCCTGGGTGGCACTCCTGAGGGAAATTCGCCGGCTTCTTGGGACCCTGGTCTCGGGACCTTGATCCTATTGCCAGGCCTGGGGAAGACGGCCCACCAAGGGAAACCTTCGCGGGGGGAGGGAGGAAGGACGGAGCCAGAGACCTGGGACCGACTGTGTCTTCGACGGAGCGGACAGGTGAGTCCCAACCCCTTCTCCGCCCCTGGGGGTGAGCACCACCAGCATCGCAGGGGCCGACTGGCGGGGGCCAGGGGCTGGGGACCTTGGGCCGCGCACGGCGAAACCAGTCTCCTGTTCAGTCGCCCAACTCCATCTGCCTGGCGGGGGCGGATGCCTCGGTGCCGTAGGTCAGAAGTTTCTCTGGAAACACGCGGGCCCCACGAGATGGATGTGTGGCTGTGGATTATTGCCCGAGAGTCTTTTGCTTCGGTCCTCGTTTTTACCTATAAACACTGGGGTTAATTTGAAACTGTCAGCAGATCATACATGTTATAAAGGTAGAACTTAATTGAAATTACTGGTGTTGTAGAGGGGACTGTTAAGGATGAAAATTGTGCATTTCACTCCTCAGAAATGCTTCAGAATAGCCCACATTGTGACTTAACACACATTTGCTAAGAGCATTATTACTGTGTAGGGCACAGGGAAAGAGCTGTACCCTAGAACCAAGTTGTTGGGTTTAAATCCAAGGCCTGCCCTTTGTTAGCTGAGCAACCCTGGGCAAGTTACTTTACCTGCATCTGTTTCTTCATCTTTAAAATGGGTTGTTGGGGCGCCTGGGTGGCTCAGTCGGTTGAGCGTCCGACTTTGGCTCAGGTCATGATCTCAAAGTTCATGAGTTCGAGTCCTGCATCGGGCTCTGTGCTGACAGCTCGGAGCCTGGAGTCTGCTTCGCATTCTGTGTCTCCCTCTCTGTCTACCCCTGCCCCACTCGTGCTCTGTCTCTCTGTCTCTGTCTCTCAAAAATAAACATTAAAAAAAAAAATTAAAATGGGTTGTTGTGATAATAAATTTTCTGAATACTCTGTAAGTAGTTTATGGTATTAGCCCAATTTAGTCTTCACAGTCACCCAGGATGTAGGGTCCCCGTTTTCCTGACACTCCCCACTGAGGCACAGAAAGGTGACATGACTTCCTTAAGTCACAGCACAACTAATGACCAGGAGTTAAGCCCATACAGATCACAGTTTCACCCACCACATTAGGATGCCTCACCAACTTGGTTTGTTCATTTAGTTTCAGTTAACAAATACTGATTTTGTTCCCCTGTGGACCAAGTTCTTTGCTGGGTGCGAGAGACGGAGCAGAATGGCACACAGACCTTGCCCTCCCAGTGCTTGCAGAGAGTGTGTGGCTCTCACCAGGTTCTCCAGTGCTGTTTGTGATCCCAAGGTATGAAGAAACATTTTAGCAGAAGAGCTAGTGTCTAGTGTAATGTCTAACAACACAGCATGAGCTTAAAAAAAAAGAAGAGAAAAAGAAAAAAACTGGTTGAATGGGTGAAGAACTTAGAGGAGTTAGGGTCAAGAGCAGGGTGCTGTGGAAGAGCACACACAAAGGTC
The DNA here is from genome assembly GCF_028018385.1 of Neofelis nebulosa. Classification (NCBI taxonomy): domain Eukaryota; kingdom Metazoa; phylum Chordata; class Mammalia; order Carnivora; family Felidae; genus Neofelis; species Neofelis nebulosa. Next base: position 15,644,664 of record NC_080789.1, read on the forward strand.
CACCTGCCCAGCCTCTTAGAGTCAGCAAATGCCAGTCTAGTGAAGTGTAGGGAAGCAATTCATTGGAACATGGTGATGACCAGTCTCTGCCCTCATGGAGGGTGACAGAAACAACACATGAACAGCTGCAACAGTGACAAGTGGCACCAAGGAGCAGTCCTTGGTGCTGTGAGAGCCTGTAATGGGGGCAGGAGGCTTCATCTGTTTATGAAAGTCAAGGAGGTCTAAGAAAGTGACAGACCTAGGGGTTAGACAGGGGTACTTTGGGCATGGGGAACAGCCCTCAGTCTTCAAAGACCCTGTGGTGTGAACGTTTAGAGCACCAGAGACTGAAAAGAACTGGTGGATTTTTTTTTTTTTTTTTTTTTTTTTTTTTTTTGGCGGCAGTGGCGGGGCGGGGGGGGGGGTTGTTGAGGAAGGTGCAGGCACAGATTCAGGTGGTGACAGAGACCAGACAGAGAGGCCTTTTAGGCCATGGTATAAGGCATTTTTATTTTGTTTTATGTCTTTATCCTAAAGTGCCACTGAAAAGTTTATTGCAGGGACATGACAAGATCACATTTTGAAAAGTTGGAGAGAAGCTCAAGTGATTAACTGAAGCCCTGGATGAAAATAGGATCTCTAAGGAGAAACTGTAAGGTAAGAAGGGGAGAGGGTCTAAATCAAGTCTTGAAGATGGGCCTGCAAAGGAGACAGATAAAGGGAAGTCAGAGTGGAGGAAGGAAGGGGGAGAACTGGGAGGATGGGGAGTCCTGGAAATCAGTTGAGAGAATATTTCGTGGAGAAAGTGGTCAACTGTGCTGAAAGCTGCAGAGGTCAAAAGAGAGAGGAACTAAAAGTGCTCATTGGCTCTAATCACATGGAAATTGTCTTTATTGGGATCTATGTAGGGAGGAGGGGAGGAAATGGAGAGAAAAAGATCTGTGAGAATTAACTGAGAGTAAGAGAAAATAGGGTTTTAGGTGGAGTGGCAGTGAGAAGAGACTTTGAATTGAAGGGTGGGAGCCCCAGAGAGGAGGACAACTGAAAGAGTGATTTTACAAGGAAGAAAGGGTCTGGATGTCTCAGGCCAGACAGGTTGGGATCAGTACAGGAGCAGGGATTACCCTGGATACTGAAGGGTATACTTGTAGCAGAGGGGAGATACCAGAAGATTTAAGTTTGGTGTGATGAGTTGCTCTCCTTTCTTTGCACAGATTAGAGGCAAGAGAATTGGTTGAGAGTAGAATAGGGGTTGAGGGGAGCTAGAGGTCCAAGCTGAGGAGATTTGACATCCTTGGTGGGGGATGTGCAAGAGTGAGTTGCCCCAGAGATTGTTTTAGAATGGTCTGGCAGAGGGGGCCAAGTATGCAGCAAAGAAATTAGCCTCCTGGCTTATTCAGGGAATTGCAAAATAATAGGGAATTGAGGATGGAAGCTAGGTAGAATGAAAAGCTGCATTTTTTTTTTAATGTTTATTTATTTGGGGAGAGAGAGAGCATGAACTGGGGAGGGACAGAGAGAGGAAGAGAGAGGGTCCCAAGCAGGCTCCACACTGTCAGTGCAGAGCCCAACTTGGGACTCGATCTCCTAAACTGTGAGATCATGATTTGAGCCAAAAGCAAGAGTTGGATGCTTAACCAACTGAGCCACCCAGGCGCCCCAAAGCTACATTTAATGTATAGTAAAGGAGGCCTCACAAATCATGGGGAAAGAAAGGACTGCTCAAAAACAGTGCTTGGAGATAGCCAAACTGTTGATAATCTGTTTAGACTTGCCACTCATAACAGAAATTTCAAGTGAATTAAAGGAGCTGTCTTTTTTAAATCAAACAAAAATATAGAAGGACATATGGGTGAATTTTTGTCATCATGTAGTGCATAAAGCAGTAGGAATCATCAAGGGAAACTTCCATGACCCTTCGACCACTTAAAATTAACCACTTTGTTCTGACACAAGCTATATTATGTATGAACCTTGAAGACATTATGCTAAGTGACACAAGCCAGATGCAATGGGACAAATATTGTAAGACTCCACTAATATGAAGTACCAAGGATAGGCAAATTCCTAGAGACCAAGAGTAGAATAGAAGTTACAAGGGGGCTGAGAGGAGGAAGGAGTGGGGAATTACTGTTTTATGGGAATAGAGTTTGTGTTTGGGGTGATGAGAAAGCTCTGGAAATCATGGTAGTGGTTGTACAACATTGTGGATTTACTTCATGCCACTGAATTGTATACTTAAAAGTGGTAAGAATGGGGGGTGCCTGGGTGACTCTGTCAGTTGAGTGTCCGACTCTTGATTTTGGTTCAGGTAATGATTCCAGGGTCATGGGATCAAGCCCTGCGTCGAGCTCCATGCTGAGCATCAAGCCTGTGGATTCTCTCTCTCTCTCCCTTTGCTCCTTCCCTGCTTGCGCACACTCTGACTTTCTCTCTGAACAAATAAGTAAATAAATTTTTTTAAAAGGTTAAATGAGAAAAATTTATATCTTAGCACAGTAAAAAAAAGTAACCATTTTGGTATGCTGGAATGTACCTTCAACAACTAAAAGTGAACTGGAGAAAATCTTTCCAAAAACAAGAGGATTATTTTTTTAATATATGAAGAGTTTATAGAAAGATTGCTATTTAAAAAGGCCGGAACAGGGGCACCTGGGTGAGTCAGTCAGTTAAGGGTCCAACTTCGGCTTAGGTCATGATTTCTCAGTTCCCCAGTTCAAGCCCCATGTCCAGCTGTGTGCTGACAGCTCAGAGCCTGGAGCCTGTTTCAGATTCTGTCTCTCTCTCTCTCTCTCTCTCTCTCAAAAAGAAACAAACATTAAAAAAAATTTTTTTTTAAGGCAGGAATAGCTAATTCACTAAAGGAAATAGATGGTCAAAATAATTCATTAAGCTCTGCCTCATTAATACAAGAAAACAAAGTTAAATTAGTGTTGTGTTCATTTTTTACAAAATAGAATTAAAACTAATGAGAAAATCAGTCATACTGCTTGTGACAAGGTCATCTGACATTTGTTCTGGATTATAAAGTAACAACCTAGCTTTTCAAATGTTCACATAGCTCCTCTTCAATAATTCCATTCCTAGGAATTCATTCTAAAAGAAAATAATAGCATACTTGATGTTAGGGAATGAATCACAAAATTATATCTATCCCATATGTCATGTGCTCATTTTAAATGTTTAGAGTGCTTTTGGGGCGCCTGGGTGGCGCAGTCGGTTAAGCGTCCGACTTCAGCCAGGTCACGATCTCGCGGTCCGTGAGTTCGAGCCCCGCGTCAGGCTCTGGGCTGATGGCTCGGAGCCTGGAGCCTGTTTCCGATTCTGTGTCTCCCTCTCTCTCTGCCCCTCCCCCGTTCATGCTCTGTCTCTCTCTGTCCCAAAAATAAATAAAAAACGTTGAAAAAAAAAAATTTAAAAAAATAAATAAATAAATAAATAAATAAATGTTTAGAGTGCTTTTGATGCCAAGTTTAGATACTTAGAGTGGATAAAAAAAAGAATAAATAAACTGTGTATATATAAATGTGTGTTAATTACAGAGGATTCACATTTGTGCTTTTCACTTTTCTTCGTCAACTGTGTTTGCTCATCAGAGAGAAAGAAAGAGCAAGACAGGCAGCTTTAATTATGAGACAACCCACCTGAACACATGATAGTTCACCCTGGAGTAAGCAGGAAATGTGAGACGGCCTGCTTTACCCTCAGCCTCATTGGGCAGGAGCATCTTGCTGTGGTCAATGTGGTGCTAGTGTTTAGTCTGTCATTTTGTGTAATGTGACCCCCACACTAAGCCAACTATTTCATCTGGTGCTTAGCCAAACACTGGGATCTGCTCCAGTGCTTGGGGAACCCCTTGCCGGACTGGACTTACCTAGAAGACATTATGTTAGTATTTAATGTGGTGCCGGTTTAAGACATTTTCAAGAAAAATTCTGAGTCTTCACAATTTCAAATTGGAGGCTGAGCTTACACCCTAATTCTCATATACCAGGTAACCTTGCTTGTATGTAATTCAAAATTATAATAAAGGGTGCAAGAATCAGAAAAAAAACAACAGACATGTATGTCAGATATGAACAGTTGTCTATAGGTGGTAGAGTTGTGACTTTTTCCACTTCCTTATTCTTTTCAGAGTGGGGCGGATCCTCTGAAGTGAGAACGTATTGCTTTTATAAACTGTCACTTGGGACGACCGAAGCATTTGAAATAGTTTTCACAGTTTTCACTTACTCTTTGTAAATAATGTACTTCTGTCTAAAATACAATTTAAACTCCTATTACTACAAGAATTTTAGCTCCAGATATTTCCTGGTAATGGCTACTATTTATTGAGTACTTCCTATGTACCAGGCTTTGTGCATAGTGCTGGACATGCATTTGAACCTTCACGGTATTCCTGTAAAGTTTATGTCAAGTTAAAGTTGTCTCCATTTTACAGATGATCCTGAGGAGTAGTAGTACATTTACTATATTGTAGTAGTATTGAACATTTACTGTGAGACACTGTTCTAGTCACTACTTGTTTACATACTTAATCTGAGGCTAAGTAACTTTCCCAAGATGACCCCATAAATTAGAACCAGGACTGAACATGGGCATCTTGGCCATGGAGTCCATGCTCCTTCCAGCATGTGGTACAGATGTGAGGCCCGAGATTGTGGGGTGTGGGGCTCCATGTGCCCATCATTATGCAGTATCTCCCTCTTCCTTCCTGTTAAAATCCATGGTCCTCTTAGAAATTTTATAAAATAGCCTAATATTTATATCTTGGCTCTTTAGGAATCATCTAAAGGAAACTAGTATTAGGAATTACATTAAAAAGAAAAAAAAAACTGGTTGAACCACTCGAAGTAAAACAGAAACTACGCCTACAGTTATTTTAGACACCATGGACACTAACAATGAGCTATTATTACAAATGGTAAACCAAAATGAGAACATTGTTACTTGTTATTTTTCCTTAGAGAATAGTGATTTATTTGCATTAGTTGGGACAGGCTTGAAAGTGAAAAGTCCTTGCATATGTGGCAATGGCATCATTAAATAGTTTTCACAACTATCCGGGATTGGATTATGGCTTTTTTTCAACTTTCCTTCAAACCTACAAATAATAAGGAAGGCTGTTAACTAGCTAAATAGTTCAGCACTACATGCTTTTATGCCAGGGATGTGACACTTAACCACTCTCACGTGCTGAAAGTTCAAACAGTAAACTAGGCATGTTTTAATTACCAGAGAGTAACAAGAAAATAGCACGGAAGTCGATAATGCAGGAAGCACAGTGTAGCCATCTCTAGGTACGTAAAGCTGTCAAGTGGGGGCAGCTGGTTAGACTATTGTGCAAGTATGGACCCCGTTCCACTTAGTGTGATTGCCCACTGCTCCACTGGGGCAGTCACAGCATATCTCATTTTGCCTAGCTAAGATTTTCTTTAATTTTAGGTTTATGAAAAGGATTTTCACATAATTCTGATGAAACAAGCTTACACTTATTATTTTCAATAAAATGACTTTGGGTAATAATTATTTAGCAAAAAATTTACTCTAAAATATAAAATTAGAGATGACTCCCCCCCATAAGTATTTGCTTCAGCTAAACATAAACTTGAAAATGTAAAATGTTAAAAAAAAAAAAAAAAAAAGCTGTGTGTGTGTATTAGTAAAATGTGTCTCCTAAAGAAAAACATAACGAGTTGTAGAAAAGGGAATTTGTATCAGAATGACATTTGAGGTCTTTGAATCCTTGAACTGTTTGTGGCCTTACTACTGATCTGTAAAATGGAAACTACTTCACAAGGTTGTGGCAAAGCTCACACAATGTTTATAGTGTAGAAGATGTCTAAGTTGTGATGAGGTATGTTAGTTACTTTATACATTTAAGAGGATATATGTAATATTCCACAAAAAGTTTGAAGCCAACTTTGGCAAAATGCAGTTTTCCTGTCTAATTTACATCCATGTTATTTCTGTGCTTACTGCTGACAGCCCAAATTTGTGCTCCATGTGTTAAAACCTGCATTTTCTTTCTTACAGGTGCAATAAGTACCTTCTGAGTCCCAGGACGGTGGCAATTAGCCAATGGTTGCAGGCATGTTGTGGAAGTTGCTGATAAGATCCCAGCCCTGCAGGCTGTGTTCTTTCAGAAAGATGCTATCGGCTCCAAAATACAGACCCTTTCTAGCATGCTTCACCTATACAAATGATCATCAGTCAAACAAAGAAAATAAAAGAACAGTGGAAAAGCTCTATAAATTTTCAGTCGACATCGGGAAAATTCGCAGACTAAAAGGATGGGTACTTTTTGAGGATGAAACCTATGTTGAAGAAATCGCAAATGTTTTACAACAACTAGGTGCTAATGAAACCGCTGTAGCCAGTATTCTGGAACGCTGCCCAGAAGCAATTGTCTGCAGTCCAACGGCTGTTAACACCCAGAGAGAACTCTGGCAGTTGGTCTGCAAAAACGAGCAAGAGTTAGTCAAGTTAATAGAACAGTTTCCAGAATCTTTCTTTACTGTTACAGACCAGGAAACTCAGAAGCTGAACATTCAGTTCTTTCAAGAGTTGGGACTCAAAAATGTGGTCATTAGCAGGTTTTTGACAACTGCATCTAATATTTTTCATAATCCTATTGAGAAAAATAAGCAAATGATAAGTATTCTCCAAGAGAGTTACCTAAATTTAGGTGGCTCCGAGGCCAACATGAAAGTTTGGTTACTGAAATTATTAAGCCAAAACCCATTTATTTTGCTGAATTCTTCTGCAGCTATAAAGGAAACACTAGAATTTCTCCAGGAGCAAGGTTTCACAAACTTTGATATTCTCCAGCTTCTCTCCAAACTCAAAGGATTTCTTTTTCACCTTTGCCCCAGAAGCATACAGAACAGCATTTCCTTCTCTAAAAATGTTTTTAAGTGCACAGATCATGACCTGAAGCAATTAGTTTTGAAATGTCCTGCCATTTTATATTATTCTGTTCCAGTTTTGGAAGAGAGAATTCAGGGATTATTGAAAGAAGGAATTTCCATAGCTCAGATAAAAGAGACGCCAGTGGTTCTTGAATTAACACCGCAGATAGTACAGTACAGGATAAAGAAACTGAATTCCCTAGGCTATAGAGTAAAGGATGGACATCTGGTAAATCTAAGTGGAACAAAAAAAGAATTTGAGGCTAACTTCGGCAAAATTCAGGCCAAAAAAGGAAGGCCATTGTTTAACCCTGTGGCACCATTAAACATTGAAGAGTAACTTGCAGACTCCTGCTGCTTTCTAGCATTGCAGAGTGAAGCTGAGTAGCAGGGACTGGAGTCAGTTTGTAGGCACTAGTAATTTTAAGAAACTGCTTAGCTTCTGAGTTGTCTTAAGTTACATCTGAGTAGATAATCTCTGACTCATTTGCTATATTTTAAGATATAAACTGCATTTATTTTAAATAAAGTTGGTAATTTTGACTTTGAGCTATTTCAAAAACTCCTATACTAGTAAATGGCACATCAGAGTGATACTTTGCGAGTGAATCATTTCTAAGATACTGACAAGTACACTCCCTTAATTCAAAGTATGGATATATTTTTATTTAAATAGCACATTTCATCTGGAACACAGACTCCGTCTTCTTCCTCACCACCAGCTCTGAAACATCGCTCTAATGTGGTCTGAATTCTATAGATTAGTGTTAAGTGAAACAATAAGCAAACTTCTAATACATTTTTTTTAAGAGCAAGCTGATTTCATCTCTTGGTTGGGATAAGCAAGTGCCTTTGAGAACAAAGTATTTCTCATCCAAAAAGAATAGAGCTTATTTGTGTGGTGAGCTTAAAACTGACCATCTCAGAGAACTCTTACATGCATTACTTTCCCCGTTTTACAGACGAGGAAATAAGCTTAGAGCAGCCTGCCTGCCAAGCGACAGGGCCCAGATGTACTATGATCTGACTTCTGTTCAAACCCATGAACAGAAAAAGGATTGCTTAGGAGTTGGCATAAGAAAAGTCATGCTCTTACCTGACATGCCAAAGGAGTACTAACAACAAATTTAGGGATTTTTATGAAAATTGTAAAATTCCTTAAATGTGAAATGATCTTACATACATTCGAAGTAAGCAACTTTTTAGAAAACTCTGAAAATCCAGGTCTGGCTCTTTGAAAGGGACAGTGTGTGACAGTTGGTACCGATTTTAGTTAGTATTCCAAGTTTCTCTTTCTAAATCTTGTTCTGAGATATACATTACCCAGATAAAGACTGGCTCACGTTCATCTGTGGAGCTTGAACTCTGTAACAAATAGATAACCAAACAGTTGACTCTGACATTCAAACATCTATGTGCTATGTGTGCATGGCCTTAAGTAATGAAAAACCTATAAAAAATACAGGCCATGTTTTTATTCATTCAGCAAATGCAAATAACCCTTACCATCCAAATCTGTTTGGTTCCTTAGGATAGTGAAAGACATTTCTATGCAGCATCTACTAAGAGCCAGGCATGCTGTGCTTTAGAATCCTTAAAGTTGAGTACCACTATTTACTGTTCTATAGATGCGATGCAGGCAGAGAAAGGGTTAAGTCACCTACCCGAAGGTTAGGTGACCTACACAGGCAGGTTCAAGAAAAAGAATGGCAGCCAGTAATAGCCACGCCAGGATTGAGTGCCAGATAAGAAGAGCATCGCAATGCCATCTAAGGAACAGGATCTCACTAAGAGTGATGGGAAACCATTGGAAAGAGTTTAGTTTGGCTCTTGTCCTGACATAATTATCAATGGTAAGCTTTATCTTTTATTCTCAAAAGTGTCCTAGTTTTGATTTTATATTATATAGTTGCCTTAGTAGTTCTATTGTATTTTGAGATACCTACTAGATATCTGAGATGTCAAACAGGCAAATGGCAGTTGGAACTGTGAGAAGTCAGGACCAGAGATAAATACTCTGGGGTCATTTGAGTATCTATGGTATTTAAAGCTACAACTCTAAATGAGGTTGCCCAGAGATACAGATTTATAGTACTGGCTGGCTGTGCCTGGAATGGCACAAAGAAGTCTGCCAAGGACAGAGGGCAAGGTTAATAATACCGAGTGCCATGGAGCGGTTAACTAAGATACAGATTTTAAGTGGCCATGGATTTGGCAAAAAAGGAAATCACTGGTTGGCCCTAACAAGAGTGACTGGTGCATTGAGAAAGGAAGGCAACCAGAGTGGGTTGAGGGAATAGGAAAGGAGTAAGAGGCAGGGACTATATGAAGTTTTTCAACAAATGCTGCTGCAAAAGGAAGCAGGAAAATGGAAGTTGTAAGATGAGGCATAATTTTCTTTCAAGAAACCAAATACCAGAACATGCTGATGGATATGACCCAGGAGAGAGATGGAGGAGAGATGGAAAAGCTGCAGGATTAATATCCTTCAGGAAGTGAAAGTGGAGTGAGTGGATCTGAGCAGAGATCATAGTCCTGGTCCACATGGGAACAGATGTAGGCAGGTTGATGGAGGGGGTAGTGTGAGAGGAGAGGTGCTGTCAGGTTGCCTCTTTTACAGAGGGCAGTAGAACCGGTGGGAAGTACTGCAGAAGGGCTGGAAAGACAAGGTGTGAAATGGTTATTTTGAGGAGTAAGAAAATGAACATACAAGAAGTCTGTAAGAAAGTTTGGCAGAGTTCAGTGGCCATTAATTTTAAAAAAGCCTAGTCAGTACATCAGCAAAATTTAGGTGTTCGGGTCCAGGCATAGAAAACCAGAGGCAGTTACAGTTACAAAAATATATTTGTAGCTTACTCTGACTTGACAAGATTAATTTTTTTAAATAACTTTGAGAGAGCAAGAGACGGGCAGAGAGAGAATCTTCAGCAGGCTCTACGCTCAGCAAGGAGCCTGACGTTGGGCTCGATCCCATAACCACGGGATCATGACCTAAGCCAAAGTCAACGCTCAACCAACTGAGGCACGCAGGCGCCCCTGACAAGATTAATTTTTTTAGAAATCCATATTCACGGCAAAACCTGCAGTACACAGACTTTATTTTCCCTTAGACCAAATCCTGTTCGATTAGTTTTAGCCCTTGGACCTTTCTGCCTTTTTCCATAATTGCATTCTTATTCAGCTCTTCCCATGAATAAAATTTAAAATATTCAAAATCAACCATATAGCAAGGAGAGACATCCTTACATAGACACTAGAGTCAAGTTTTACTTCTGTGAAAAAAGGTTCTACTAACAAAATTCTTTACTTTGAACGGTTTATAATTACACTAAATTCACTTCTGTGACAAAATGTAATTAGCTGCCAAAATAAATAGGATTATAAGACTCCTAGGGAACTCAAGTTAGCCTGGTAAATCAAGTGTCTATAGTCAGCACTGAATGCCAACAGCAGAGTGAAGGACTAGTTACTGAGTAGCCCCATTTCTGTTTCTGGACATAAGCTAGAGAAATTGTGACTTACATGAATTCAAAAGTGATAATGGGAAATTTCAACCAACACTGAAAGCCTGTTTCATATTTGTAAATAAGAGCTACTTCTCTCATACTGATTAAATCTGAGAATGTATGGCCAGCACCGGGCCATAAGTAGATACCCAGTAATCAATTTTCTACCTTCCTCTAACTGGTTCCCAACTCTCTGAGTCTCTTCTGTCCAGGGAGGGGTCTAAGTTGGCTCCACAGTTACTTAGGACAGAGTGAAGTGCTCCCTACTTCTAGATCAGGTCCCAAATTGTAGAGAGCACAGGGATCCCATGTAGAGGCTGTTCAACTGCAGTCCCAGGCCCCACGCTGCAGAGACTCAGAAAGTTGGGGTCACACCTAGAAATCTGAATTTTTAGTCTTCAACACAGTCGTCTAAGAGATATTTGTATTTCATTGTATTAGTATCAAAACACACAGAGACGTTTTGTCATGTTTGTGCATTAGTACCAAACATTAAAAACAGGCTACAGTACTTTCTGCCATGTAACTAAAAATTTTAAGACTGCCCTGTTTTTCCTTTAAATTCCTTTATTTCCTCAGATCTTTATGAAACATTTTGTCTTTTGCAGATCATGGTGCTTTATTAACAGATTTATGTATTCTTTCCCATTCCTTCAATACAAACAAAATTTTATTCAATCACCAGTTACCTTCATCTGACATTTCACTAAGTACAGGATTCACGATGTCAACATTATTAGATCAGGCATTCAAGTGGGTCACACAAATTTATCCTCATTGTGCCAAATACCCACTCAAAAGAGAAACTGAATAACAGGTGCCTCCAGGTGACTATGTCAACCTTCGCTGCTTGAAGTGAACCAGTACTGCTTCGCAGGTCAAACTGGTAGTCTATGAAAATAAACTGGAAAAGACTCAAGTGTACAGCTGTACATATACCATCAAATGGCAAGTTCATTTCAACAAGAGCCTCTATGACTAGCTGCTCATTTGTACAGTTCTCTGCTGTCCTTGCAAAAGCCTCTCCTGAATCAAATTATACTTCAGAGTTTAAAACAAACTTGATGAGGGAAAATGTACCAGGTGGCTCTTCTGTAGCAGAAATTACAACCATTTTTCCTCAAGCAATTTTAAAGACAAAGCTGAAAATAAATATGCAAGCACACAGTAAACTAAAGTCTATATTTAGAAATTCAGGTACAAAAGCACAGCAGAGCCTATGACTATAGAAGATAAATTAGAAATATAAACTAGCAATGAAGTAATAATTTCTTTCAAATAGCAGGAAACAAGTTCTCCAATACCATTATTTAGATCACTGTTTAGTGTTCACCTATTAACTTTGGAGTTTCTTTTAAAAATCTCTTTTCTGATTATCACATTTGACCAGATATACAAACAAATATACCTTAAATCATGGTGCATGAAACAAAGACCATTTAATTTCTGATGAACTCAACAACTTTCCAGTTTTGTATATAATGGTAGGTTCAAGAACCTTTGTAGGTTTGCGGAAGATACCTACCGGCCTTTATAAAAGCTTTTAAAAGTTATGTTCTTAGCCATTTGTTGTCCACATTATTAAGGTAAAACTCTGAGTGGTTTAGAAACAAACATTTAAGCTGTAGGTGTTGGAGTGATCTAAGTTCTCAAGGATGTATTCTGACTTATTTACTCCAGAGCATCACCTCCTTTCCTCCCTCACACATTACACAGAAGTCGGCAAAATGGAGGAAATTTCCAGACTGAAGTATAAACAAAACTAAGATTTTTTTCAGGCTTGTATTATAACCCTTAGCTAAGAGGAATGCCAAGTATATGTGCACTTTTAAATTTTTTTAGAAACTGAATATGAAATAAAAAGATGAATTCCAGCTAAGTGATATTCTTTAAGAATGAGTGAGACATGATGAGACATATTAAGAAGACATGACACACTTATCATCCATCATCAAAAACTTCAATTCCCTGCCTGAAGTTGACTTGGAAATGGTACAAAATCTATGACTTCTTCAAAGGACTGTAAGATAACATTTTAAAATCCTATAAACCATTGAAAGCACTTAAATATATTTTACATTCAAAACTAATCAGTGAAGCCCATTTCATTCAATTGAAAAGTCAGCCCCCGCATATTTGTGGCTGCTTATACTGTGTTTTTAGAAGGGGGCACTAGCATTTTAAGCCACCCTACAGACAAAACTGGTGTGAAGAATTCTTTTTGTATCTTGGATGTGTCAGGTGATTCTTTTTTTTTTTTTTTCAACGTTTTTTTATTTATTTTTGGGACAGAGAGAGACAGAGCATGAATGGGGGAGGGGCAGAGAGAGAGGGAGACACAGAATCGGAAACAGGCTCCAGGCTCCGAGCCGTCAGCCCAGAGCCTGACGCGGGGCTCGAACTCACGGACCGCGAGATCGTGACCTGGCTGAAGTCGGACGCTTAACCGACTGCGCCACCCAGGCGCCCCATGTGTCAGGTGATTCTTAAGAACTTAAAATTATTTGTTCCTCCTTAATATGAAACTCTTCCAAGATAGCTTATGACCAGCAAAGAAATGTTCCTTAGGCACTGTGAGGTGTATTAAAGATGGAGCATGAAACCAGAATGAAGCATACAGTTTGGCTGTTAACTATACTGACAGTTAACAAAAAGTTACCAAGCACTATCTTATCTGCTGAGAGCAAGAAATGCCTTTACCCCACTACTCCTGAGATTCTTAAGAGGGAAAACTAATTTCACAAACAACTTTTAAAAGAATCCATATATAGTTCTAAGAACTGCACATATTTAGGGTATTATAAAAGATGTTTTCTTTTATAAGGCATCAATGATTAATGTAATGCATATCTAACAAAAGATGGTTAACACCCAGTATCATAAAACCATTTTTCTCTTCTCCTGAATTTCTCTAATTCCTGCTTTTACCAGCTTAAATAAGAAAAGAATGCCTCTTGGCCTAATCAACTATGGTTATAAAAAAAACTAAGACATCTGAAACTATTAGGCACATCAAAGGTACAGTTTATGTAGTTCAAGGTTCCCTTCTTAAGGGGCAAATGAGTTACCTGGCACATTATACATATGGAACTATAAAGATCATCAACTAAATTCAACTTTCACATTTTTTAGTTAAACTGAAAGACTTATAGTAAATATTCAAATATACCATATCTTCAGTTACAACTGAATAAGTGTAACATTTTACCAGATAAAAAGCTGGAATTTAAGTATGAGAAACCTTCATACACTGTGCTAGTATTGGTCTCTTCTTTTTAGACAAAAGCCAGTCATCAATACTTTCAACACAGCAGTTTAGAAGATAAACGTCCAAACAGGTGACTTGGTTGTAGTCCATAATTTAGCAATTCAATGCCACTGGCATCATAATGCTGTGGAGAGCAAGTGTATCTCCATAGTTTAGTCAGATTTGTCTTTCTTCTTTCCTGTTAAGGGCACTTTGTTTACAACAGCAGACCCAACAGCTGTAACACCTCCAGCCACAGCAGACACGCCCCCTTTCACCAGCCCTATTCCCATGGAAGGCACAGTTGTAACAGCTGTTTTGGTCACCTCCAGACTCTTCCCACCAATCCAAGCCACACCACCAATGGTGGCACCAACGGCTCCCTTTGTAACACTGAAGATACCCCCAGTCACACGGGACAACATGCCTGGTTGTTGCTGTGGGTGATCTTTCATTGAACCTAATGAGAGAAAATATTGTGAAGATAGTCAAATAGAAGTCTTTATAAGAGCAGTACAAATCAATAAGTATCCTAAGACTTCCTATCAGGAGGTTGTTTTGATAAGGTAAACCACACATAAATACAAATCTGATCAAGACACTGAAGAGCTCTTCCCTCAAGACCATAGTTGGACGTGTTTTTAAAACATCTTGGTCCAGTGCTAAGCCGTGGTATCTCTGAAAAAAAATGCTTTAGAGACTAGACAACTTTCATAAAATAGAATCAAAATCTAAATGTTTCCTTGATTTAGTTTTGTTGCTGTTAATAAAAATCTTTCTATCCTAAAAGGAGCATGAAAAAATAAGATAAATGTATTTAGTCTTCATTTCCTTGACAGAATTCAATCATTACTGAAAAAACCTTCTTCATTTAAAGCAATGGTTCTCAAGGTATGATCTGAGACCCCCTGGGTCTCCACAAGACCATTTCAGGGGCTCTGCAGGGTAAAAATTATTTTCATAATACTAGCATGTCATTTATCTTTTCACTTTTATTCTTTCACATTTTTTCACAAGTCTACAGAATTTTCCAGAATCTAAATGATCTGCAGTAACATCAGAGACTAAACACTGAAGCAGCTATGAGAATCTAGTTGTCTTCTATTAACCCCAACATTAAAGAGATTTGCAAAAATTTAAAAACAATGTCACCCTGTTCACAATTTTTTTCTGTTTTGGAAAATAGCTGCTTTTCAAAAACTATGTTAATCATGTTAATATGTAATGGGCCTACTGGAGTTTTTTAATGAATTAATTAATTTGTCAGTTTTATTATTTATATGGCAAATATCAACAAAGACACAAGCTTTTGAGGGTCCTCAATTTTTAAAAGTGTAAAAGCATCCTGAAACCAAAAAATTTAAGAACCAGTAATTTAAATATATGTGGGTGTCTGCTCTATATGCTCTTAATAACGTATTTAAAGAGTAATGCTATGTAAAATTAGGAAATTTATTTACTGCTTAAAATCATGTTACCCACCTAAAATGATTTTCATAGTGTTGAGAAACTACAGCTATGTTTAATACTTTCATTGCCTCAATAATTCTTAAAGGACAGAGTATGTGATTTGAGCATCTAGTCTGTAAAAACTCTTCAAATACTCCCAGAAAAGGTAATATCAATATGAAAAATTCAGATTTTTTTTAAGCCATAAGTTTTTTCTCTGGTTTGTTTTGATAGAGTCATTCAAATTGGCATGTAACCTCAAACTCAGGCATCAAATTTCATAAAAATTTGCTTGTGCCAGCCTCAAACAGACACAAGTCCTTTCTACTTTGCAATCGAATGAATGATTCAGGCAGCAACAACACATAAACAATGGTGTTTACATTTTTCTAAACTTAATGGAAAAATACTTGCTAACTAAACAGTTCAGGCTTTAATCACTGAAAAGGTACAAATCACACAAAGAAAACTCAATTCTTTGGGTACACAGATCCAACTAAGACCACCAAAGCTACGAACTCCTAGCAGAATGTGGTTATGACAGAAGATAACATTGGGAAACTGATAATATTTAATGGAGAATATACTCTGAAAATTAAGCTTTTTTAATACAGCACTAATTTACCTTGATATAGATTTTCTTCCCATTGTTTAGAGGTTTGACATCATGTCACAAGTATGAAAATCTCACTGACTCGTCAAAATAGCTCATAACTATATAACAATGGCTATATTTATAAAAACCAAATTTTTAATTGAAGCTATTTGATTGATAAGTATAGGTAATAAAATCTTTAAATAGCTGAAATAAAAGACAAGATATGGAAAAGCATTTGAATACATTAATTATATAAAGTTATGATAAAAGGGTTACATAATTGGTAATTCTTTTGTAATCAAAGTCACTAACACTAGGAAAAGGGGAAAATCTTGATCTGAGGATAAAACAGGTTAAGTGCCTCATGCTGAATACCCTCATTAGTATCCTGCTATGCCAAATTTGATGCACACGCCTTTAATGAAGACAATATTTCTTAGTCAAGGCAAATAAATATTAATGCTGTTGATCTCTTTAATTACAGTGTGCTCTTAATTACCACCATATAGATTATCTGCTCTGCAGACTACCTTAGTTTAGCAGGTTGCCATATAATAGAGACATTACTAAAGCACTTTCTCTTCCTTGACAATTATGCTCCTGAATAGTCTTTATCTCTTTTCTGACTTTATCCCTACAAAGTCCTTATTAACTTTCTCATTAAGCTCTTTTATTTTCAGAACTCTAGGTTCTAGACCTAAAAAATAAGTCAAGGATGGGGCGCCTGGGTGGCTCAGTTGGTTGAGTGTCTGACTTCGGCTCAGGTCATGATCTCACAGCTTGTGAGGTCAAGCCCGGCATCGGGCTCTGTGCTGACAGCTCGGAGCCTGGAGCCTGCTTTGGATTCTGTGTCTCCCTCTCTCTCTGCCCCTAACCCACTCACATTCTGTCTCTGTCTCTCTCAAAAAGAAATAAAACATTAAAAAAAATTTTTTAGATATGACTAGTCAAGGAAAATAGCTGAACTAATAATTTTCCAGGCTATTCCTCCACCAAACTAAAACTCATCAGCTAGTTACCTCCATCTTCTTTTAGGCCTATGTATAAACTTTTCATTGTGTTTTCCTAACAATTTCATTTTTGTCTACCAACATAAGAAATATAGGAAGAAAATTGTGGACAGTGGGCAACAGAACTGGGAAGAAAATACATACCTAGAGTCACAACTTCCAGCTCTACCCTCTTCCTGGGGATACTGAGTCTGTCTGCTACTCCAGTCTGGTCTACCAGCCTTTCATCTCTTAGTCTTCACTTTGATTCTCTATCGTACCTATTGACTGTCCTGTACAAATGCAGCTATCCAAGGAGATTGCTATTTGGCTTATATATTCTACACCAAAACCACAAACAGAAAATGACTATAGGCATTTTCTGTATACAGTAAAGACATTCAGGTGTGCAGTTAGTGTTTCCAAGGACTTTTGAAGTGTAAGAAAATGATCCATGATGTCACAATTTTCAAACTAAAAGACGATTTAAATTACCCTAAGCCCATGTATTAATATAGGAAGAGAGAGCTACCAATTATAAATAATAGCTTAACAACAAATCTCAAGTGCCTCTTGAATTGAGTTTTTGTATGCATGACATGAAAACTAAACACAGTCCATTCTTCCTCTGCAGCCCGTACCCATTCTCTACAAATGAAAAGATACCCTAACCTGTGAAATGGTCTTTATAAAAGAGTAACAGAAGAATAGATCTTACGTAATAAAATAGTTGCATTGTGTCCCCAATTCACCAATATCTGTGCTTTCTTCTTAGAGGCTAAAAATATTTATCATCAATTATTTTTGGAACATATTTATTGACAAGGTAAACAGATTGTTACTTTAAATTTGATAAAAACGGGCACCTGGGTGACTCAGGTCAGTTGAATGACTGATTCTTGATTTCAGCTCAGGTCATTATCTTGTGGTTCATGGGATCGAGCCCTGCATTGGGCTCTGTGCTGCAGCACAGAGCCTTCTTGGGATTCTCTTTCTCTTTCTCTCTCTCTCTCTTTCTCTTTCTCTCTCTCTCTCTCTCTCTCCCCCCCTCCCGCCCCTCCCCCAATTGTGCATGAGCACACTCTCAAAATAAATAAATAAACTTTAAAAAAATGAATAAATTTAATAAAAACAATCAGAACTTTAATTCAGTTTAATTCACATGCTTAGTGTGTCAGATGCATACTTACCTTCTGGTGGTTCATCACTAAGGTATGATGGGATTTCTTGATTTTTATCTGCCTGATTCATGATCTCCTAAAAAACATATATACATTTCATTGTAACCTCAACACATGAGACTACTTCTTACCACATGCTCAATTAAGACGTAACTTTATTCAGATAAACATTTCAAAACACTGTCACAAGGCTACTTCATCTTATTTCTCTCCTACTTTGTGGTGTTAAAGAAATACTTTTATTACACTACTGGACAATCAACATCTTATCTCAAACACCAACCAAAGAGTAACAGGCATGGCAAAAGCTTTCCTACATTGTTACTGCTGTTACTGAAAGAAAGTTGGAAGCTGGGAGTTAACACCCAAAAATTTTAAGTGCTTCTTCCTACAAGAAGTAGGAAGTATTGGTTAATTGTAATTTATTTCACGACAGACTTAAGGAAAATCTATACTGTAACTAAAAAACATGTTCCTTCTGAAAATTTTCTAAAAATCACATCCTTCTCCTGTAAAGATACCACCAATCAGAATCACTAAGAGATGGATTTTTATTACTTTTTTATTGTTGTTTTTAGAACTCTTACAAACACAGGTAGCAAAATAACTCAAAACCCATGAAAAAAATATATATGTGATTACTTCCTAATACAAGTAGTAAAGGAACCTAAGAAATAAAATAAACTGTATTGGGATGAAGAAAACACAGTTAAAATTTTTTCCCAATTTCCTTTACTATCTTAAAATATTTGCTTTTATATTCACTTGACTAAGTAAAGAATAAAACAAGTCAAATTTGGTCTATAATGACGGTTTTGATTGGCCAGAAAATGACAGTTGTGATCCCAGCAGTCAACTGTTTCCTAGTCATAAAATCATGGAGCCTAAATTATTATATCTGTACATTTACAACAGAAATGTAAAAGTATATTGGGGAAATCCTGCCATTTGTGATAACAAAGATGAAACCTGAGGGCATTATGCTAAGTGAAATAATTCAGGCAGAGAAAGGCAAATACTGTATGATCTCATATGTGGAATCTAAAAAAGCTGAGCTCATAGAAACAGGAGGCTGGTGGTTGCTAGGGGCTAGGGAGTGAGGAGGTGGGGGAAATGAGATGTTGGTCAAAAGGTACAAACTTCCAGTTACAGGAGGATTAAGTTTTGGGGATCTAATGTACAGCATAGTGACTATAGTTAATACTATATTGTATATTTGTAAGTTGATAAAATTCTATACCTTAAAATGTTTGCACCATAACAACTAAAAGGTAATTATGTGAGGTAAAAGATGTGTTAACTAACCTTACTATAGGAAGCATTTCATATACATGTATATCAAACCACCACACTGTAAACCTTAAACTAACACAATGCTGAATGTCAACTGTATCTCAATGAAGCTGGAATAGATATCATGAAAACTAACAATGTACTAAATATACTGATCAATTAACAAATACTGATTGACCACTTACTATAGGCCAGGTAATGTTTTAGGTGCACAGGATATATGGCATTGATCAATACAAACCAAAAAATCTCTGCCATCATGAACACCCCATATCATCTAGTAGGGAAAGGCAATAAACAAAGAATATACTGTCTATGTCAGATGGGGTTAAATGCTGTGGAGAAGGAGGGATGGAGGGAGGATATATTTTAAATAGGACAGTCTGTCAAGGCCTCAATGTGGTGACACTGTAAAGGAGGTTAAGGATACAAGATACTTGGGTAAAGAAGCCTCAAGGCATAAAAAACAGCAAGAGCAAAGGTCCTGAGGTGGGAGCTTACCAGAAGCAGCAAGAAGGAACAGCCAGAAAAGTGTAGCAGGGGTCACAGCAAAGGGCAGCAGGAGAGGAGGTCAAAGAGTGAGGGAGGTCTGCATCACATAAGCCCTTACAGGTCTTGGTGGTGACTAGCTTTCTAGCTCTGAGATGCAGAGCCCGTGAAAGGCATTGAACAGAGAGGTGATGCGTTCTGATTTACACTTTTAAAAGATAGTTCTAGCTGTTGTGGGGAGAACAAGCAATACAGGAGCAAGAACAGAGGCAGAAAGACCTGATAGGAGACTTAACATAATGTTTTCAAGGTTCATACATATTATAGCACGTATCAGAACAAAGTGGTTAATTTTAAGTGGTCAAGGGAAGGTCAGGAAAGTTTCTCTTTATGATTCCTACTGCTGTTAAGCTCTAGATAATCAGATAAAAGTTCATCCTTATTTTCTTCTATATTTCAATAATCCAAGCAAAACATGTTGATGGTAAATGATGGTAGTGATAGTAAGACATGGGATTTTTCAAAGGCGAATTGTAACCTCATGTAATTCAACCTGCAATGCCTGTCAAACCTAAATCCTGTGTAAGATTGGATTTCAATGCACCCCACAGAGCCCAGCAGCACAAGTCATGTGTTTGCTTAAATACCTTTTGGTTGCTCTAGTGAAAACTATGACTCAGGTCAACAGCACTTAATCTTATGCTAGTCTGGTTTGTGAATTTAGCACATCATAAGTGATTTAGCATATTTAAAGTGTGTATGCATACACACTTAACATTTAGAAAGTAATAGTAGATACATGTAATCTCTGACAAAAAAAAACAGAAAGAACATCAGCTACTGCATTACTGGGAGAAGGAGTTCTTGACTGATTTGCCTTAATTTTAAAACTCCCTTAAACCAAAAAGTTAAATTGACTTCCATTCATATTTATGTTTCTTTAATTTGTCATCATGGTAAGAGCATGAGACATTATACAGCATAGTGTTGAAGGTACTGGGATCAGAGAGCCTGAGTTTCAATCCCAACTTGACCATAAACTGTGTGGCAAAAGGCAAATAACTTCATCAGATCCTTGGTGTTCAGGAAATATAAACAGAAAGATATAGAAGGCCTAACTCTAGGATGAGAATGCTATTTAACACATTTAAAACAAAACATGCAGAATTCCTGGCAGAATATGTGTGTCCCTTCCTGATGAAAAACTATTGTGGAGCCACTTTCTTCCCCACTAAACTGTTAACTGCAAGAAGAGAGACTCGTTTATCACTGTGTTCCCAGTTCACTCGTTTATCACTGTGTTCCCAGTATCTGTATACAATACACATACAAATCCAGATCTCCTGGCTGAACCAATCAATGGATGCTACCAGACCCTGTACGGAAATGTGAGGAAATTATATACACACATACATCCTACCTATGTTAGCTAGAGTTTAGAAACAGGTGTGATAGGGGGGCAGCTGGCCAGCTCAGTAGAGCATGTGACTCTTGATCTCAGGGTCACGAATTCAAGCCCCATACTGGGTATAAAGCTTACTTAAAAAACAGTTGTGACAGTAATTGCATATATTTCAAAACTGCCTTTCTGTATATGTTCCACAAACCCCAACCCAAAGACTTACCTTTTCCTGCTAAGATAGAATCCCTTAAAAAAATTCTTAATTTTCCCACATATATCTTGTAATTAAAAAAAGAAAATGACCGCCATTTAAAAGATTAGGGCAGCTTTATAAAAGACATATGCAAGTTCATCTATACAATATAAACTGACTTTATCCTCCTATGGGTAGGCAAAGAGGAGTCATGACAGGGTAACACCATCAGATCTGTGCTTCAAGAAGCTAACTGAAGCAAGAACAGATGAAGGTCAGAGAGATTAAACACAGTAAGGCTACTTTAGTAGTCCCGTGAGACGAAGTAACAATTTAAACTCTGCCAATTTTTCCTGTATAAATGAATATCTGGGCAAAAACCCAGGAGTCACCCTTGATTTCCTATTTTTTACATTCCCATCTAATCATCAGTAAATTCTGTTGCCTAAATAAGTCCAGAATACAACCACTTCTCATCACCTTTACTACTACCACTTTCAATTAAACTACCATAATCTCTTACTTGGGTTGTTAGAAAGTATCTTAACTGGCTTCTGAGCTTCTGCCTTTCCTTTTCCTTCAGTCTAGCCCTGCCATACCCTGCTTGAACACCTACAACTGCTTCCTGTTTTGCTCAGAATAAAATCCAGAGTTGAGGCCTGACATCTAACACTCTGACAGCATCTCCTACCATTCTGCCTCTCACTCACCAGCCTAGCAACATGGGTTTCCCTGCTCATCCTCTCCTGAAAGGCTTTTCCCCAAGATATGTATCTGGCTTGCCTCCTAACTTCCTTCAGGTCTTTATGCAAGTATCCCCTTCTTGGAGATCAGCCCAGACCACTTTACAATAGATTAGCCCCTCCTACTCCTCTCCCTATTATTTTCACCTAAACCTGCTCTATTTTCTTCACTGCTCTTATTGTCACTTGATATATAGAGATCTGTTTACTTTGTGTCTCCCACAATTAGAATGTAAGCTCCATGAAAGCAAGGCTTGGTTTTGTTCACTGCTCCATCCTCAAGCCTTCTTCAATGTCTGATGCATGGTAGATAAATACTTGAATTTTTTGTATGAAGTAGAATAGAGACCTTAGGTATAAGTAAGAGATAAAAGAAAAATACAGGATGTAAGATTTCTAGTGTGAGCAACTAAGTAGACAAAGATGATGAGGTCACGACAGGCGACGAAAAACCACTTCTGAGAAAAGATGAAGGACTTTAAAAATTCTTATTTTACTGTGGTAAGAACATTTAACCTGAGATCTACCCTCTAAGACCTAAGTGTACAATATATTACTATTGACTATAGGTATGATGACCTTGTTTTTGAACAGCTGGATCTGAGATGGCCTCACGGTATACACAGGACATGTTTAGCAGGCAACTGGATTTAAGGGGTCTGAAACTCAGCATGAAGTCTGAGTTAGAGTTGAGGTCCTGAGACTGTTTTGGGTGACAGCTAGAAATGTGAGGGACGGTGATACAATCAAGGGAAAAAATGATAAAAGAGAAGTAGACAGATAACCTTATTTGGACTGCTCATACTTAAGAGGTGAGTATAAGAGAAGCCAGCAAAAACAAACAAAATACGTTTGAAAGTGTACAAATGAGTACAGCCTCATGGAAGGCAAGAGACGAATTTATAAGCTTCCTAGAGACACACACAATACAGACGTTAAAACAGTTTATGAAGATCAAATACTACGGGGAAATGCTAATGTTACATTTAGAGAACATAAAAGGCATATATCATATGATCCAATTTTTTAAATACACATAAAAAGACTGAAAGGAAGTATACCAAAATATTGACAAAGATTGCGACTAAGGGGTAGAAACATACACACACACACACACACACACACACACACACACACACACACACGTATACACAGAGACAAACATACACACATACACAGAGTGTGTGCCAGAGAGAGAAAGAAATACCATCACCCTTCTTTAAATGTATATTTAACATCTATGTTTTAATTTTCAACCATAAACATGCATTGCTTTTGTACATATTTTTAAGTCTGGATATCAGTTATATTCATAAAGGATATTTTCAAAGATTATGCAGTTCATCTACCTAGTTTTTATCCTAGTTTTTTAAGGCTTTTATCCTCAAATCAAGGTGACCATCTAAAAACAACATACTCAAATCAAAACATGCTGATTTGAAGAAAATGCCACCACTGAGTTTAATTCTCAGTTATGTCCTCAGTAAGGAAACCCTGACAAAGAGCCTAATGCAAGCTACTACATTGACTATACCACACTGTAAAGAAATTACCTACTACATCACTTGATAGCTCTGATACAGAGCTCCACATTAGAAATTTCTTTAGAGGGGGGTGCCTGGGTGGCTCAGTCGGTTGGGCGTCTGACTTTGACTCAGGTCATGATCTTGCGGTCCATGAGTTCAAGCTCCATGTCAGGCCCTGCGCTGATGGCTCAGAGCCTGGAGCCTGCTTCAGATTCTGTCTCCCTCTCTCTGCCCCTCCCCCCGCCCCCGCGCGCGCGCTCTCTCTCTCTCTCTCTCTCTCTCTCTCAAAAACAAAATAAAAAAACATAAAAACAAATTTTAAGGAATTTCCTTAGAGGTATTCAGAAAAACTTTGTTTCCACAACATATTTAGAATATTTTCTTCTCTTTGAGATCTATGTACTTTCCCATTTAAAAGATACAAAGAAAGATGTGATATCTCCCTTTTCCCTTTGGCTTCCAGGAAGCTTACAGTTAAAATCCCAACTTAGCTGAGTAGGTTCATATGGCCCACCCAGTTGTTCTATTTCCCCCCAACTTCACACCTCCCCAAGACCTCCACTCTTATTGCTGTTCTCCCTGGCTTGCAATTTGAATATCTTATTTATATTCTTACCATTTTGTTAGTACATGTTTTTGTTGTAAGCTGACACACAGTATTTGTGGAATAAGTGAGATAAAATTATTGTTTGTATCCATATTAATTTCAAACATAACAAGAAAAGATACATACCAATATATGGTAAAAATTTTGGTTTAAAAAAAAAGGGGGCGCCTAGGTGGCTCAGTCAGTTAAGCATGCAGCTCCTGGTTTCGGCTCAGGTCACGATCTCATGGCTTCATGGGTTCAAGCACCACATGAGGCTCTGTGCTGACAGTGTGGAGACTGCTTGGGATTCTCTCTCTCTCCCTCTGCCTCTCCCCAACTTGCACTGTCTCTGTCTTTTTCAAATAAATAAATAAACTTTAAAGAACACATTAAGCTGGAATTGTGCTTTTCAAATGCTTATTTAAGAGTAGGCAGTAGTATGCCAGGGGTTTTAAGAACCACAGTAGAAGGATGCATATATTTTACTACATAGTAATTTAAAATACTGTTTTGTTTTAAACATACACTAATTAAAAAGATAATCGAAAAGTGCTTGGGAATTTTTTAATATAACTGGACTTTCAAGAAATTTCATTCTTTTTTTATTTAAACTTTTTTTTTTTTTTTTTTTTTTTTTTAAGAGAGAGAGAGCATAAGCAGGGGAGGGGGCAGAGGGAGACAAAGAATCTTTTTTTGTTTTCATGTTTATTTATTTTGGAGAGAGAGTGTGAGGGTGAGCAGGGGGAGGGGCAGAGAGAGGGAGAAAGAGGATCCAAAGCAGGCTCACACTGACAACAGAGAACCCCATGCGGGGCTCAAACTCACAGAACCCTGAGATCACAACCCGAACAGAAGTCAGATGCTCAACCAAGTGAGCCATGCAGGAGCCCACCAAAAAATTTCATTCTTACTTGGAACTTCAGGATGTATACTCACAGGTTTGCCAGCTCTCTCTTCTCAGCCCACCACACTCTCACCTCCCCCAGGAATTTACTTTGCTCTTAAGTTAGATGTATTTTGGTAGAAGAGTTTGAAATATAGGACTCTAGATACCATTATACAGAAATATCCAGTTACATTTAATATTGTTAGTAATAGTTGCAAACAGGATTATCAATAAACAATAAAAAAGAAAATCTGGAGTCCTGCCAGGCTAGAAGCCTGGCTACCTAGAACAGAGGAACTTGGTATTACAGGGCTTTGGAAACCCTAAGATGCCACGGAGACTGATTTTTATTTTGTGTACATATTTTTTTAATGTTCGAGTTTCTTGTACACCATTGGTGTTAATAGCAAGTATATAATATTAAAATTCCCCTAGAACTCTTAGGGTGATAAAAATTGTGTAAAAGCTGCAAGTATTTGGAATATTGTCATTTTCTAGATTCCTAATTTTGTCATAAGGCACCAAATGCCTTATAAAAGTATTTTTGTTAAAATCCTTAACTATCTTAATGCCACCTGTACTTTTTACTCACATAAATCATTTCCAACCTCTACATACGTATATGTGCCAAAATTTTAGTGATATTACCTCTTTACGGACACTACCACTTTATCACCAAGGAGAAATATTTTTTGTATTACCATGCTGTTCATTATCATGAACAGGGGACTTGTTTCTCTTAAATTGGGAATTGTGAAGACAAACACGCTCCTAATCTGTTAAAACTGGGAAAGGTAAAAATCTGCCTGTAAAATTTAAAAGTATATACATGATAGGGCACCTGGGTGGCTCAGTCAGTTGAACAGTCGACTCTTGATTTCGGCTCAGGTCATGATCTCAGGGTCCCTGGGATCGATCCCTGGGTTAGGCTCCTCACTGAGTGTGGATTAAGATTCTTTTCCTCTCCCCCTCTCCCCCTCTACCCCACTCCCTCTGTCTCTCTCTAAAATAAAAAATTAAGGGGTGCCTGGGTGGCTCAGTCCATTAAGTGTCTGACTTCGGCTCAGGTCATGATCTCACAGCTTGTGAGTTCGGGCCCCAAGTCGGGCTCTGTGCTGACAGCTCAGAGTCTGGAGCCTGCTTCAGATTCTGTGTCTCCCTCTCTCTCTGCCCCCTCCCGCACGCACACGCATGCGCGCGCACACACACACTCTCTCAACAATAAAAAAAATTTTTTTTAATTAAAATTTTAAAAAAGTATACACGTGGAGACAAGTAACAACTGACAGGAAAAGTGTCAAAACGACCATGTGGGGTGCCTGGGTCTGTTAAGAGTCTGACTCTTGGTTTCGGCTCAGGTCATGATCTCACAGTTCATGAGATCAAGCCCTGTGTCAGGCTCTGTCCTGGCAGTGTGCAGCCTAATTGGGATTCTCTCTCTCCCCCCTCTCTGCCTCTCTCTCCTTCAAAATAAATAAACATTTTCTTTAAAAAATGACCATTTAAATATTACCCTTAAAGAAAATTATGAAATTCTATGCAAACCATCTGCCCTAAACTTATTGAGTCATTAGTTCAACATATACTTGGACCCCTACTATGTGCCAGGCATACTGTTAGGCACTAAGATTTTGGTGTGACTGAGCACACACAGGACTTCTCTAAACAAGTTTACCCAGTTTTTCCAGGACTTATCAATTTAGTTTCATGCAAAAACCAAAAAATTATCTGCTCTCTAAGAACTCATAATGCACATAATTTTCTATGTAAAAAGTACTTTTCTAAGACAATAAAAACAGAAAACTGCCTTTAGATCAGGACAAATAATTGAATTTAATCTCTGGACATAAATTAATTTTACCATTTGAACAAACTCAGAGTACCAACTAAAACTGGTTATAAGTGTATGTTTTTAAGAAATTGTAAAATGTGAGGGGTGCCTGGGTGGCTCGGTCGGTTAAGCGGCTGACTTCGGCTCAGGTCATATCTCACGGTCCGTGAGTTTGAGCCCCGCGTCGGGCTCTGTGCTGACAGCTCAGAGCCTGGAGCCTGTTTCAGATTCTGTGTCTCCCTCTCTCTGACCCTCCCCCATTCATGCTCTGTCTCTCTCTGTCTCAAAAATAAATAAACGTTAAAAAAAAAAAATTAAAAAAAAAAAAGAAATTGTAAAATGTGAAAGTCTTCTTTGCTGTATACTGCAATTCATCAGTAGTTAATTTAGGCATTTTAGGCCAAGGAGAAACAATTCTTGTCCAGTACAACAGTATCATAGACATAGCAGCTGGCAAATACATTCAGCAAGGATTAATAACAACACTATTCCCTAGAGGGTAATTTTTCTTCCAATAATAGAAATAAGTAAACAAATGCCTCGGTAGGAACTTTTTTTTTTTAAGGAAAACAGATGAATCAGGGTTGTTTGTGGATATCTACGACATTTTATACATAACGTTTTCATTAATAGTGAAAAAGTCTGCAAACAGTACACGAATTTGCCCATGGCTGAACACCCTTCTCTGTGCCAAAGGAAGTTACATAGCACTAACACATTATATAAATCCTAACTACAAAATACAGTACAAAACAGTTTACCTTCAAAGCCACTTCAAAAGCTTGTTATTAAATAGTAAGTGCCAATTCCCTATAAGAAAAAGACTATAAATGAATTAGCTAAATTCTTCTACACATTCTATATATAGGAACTTTGCCATATCCCCAACCCCCTGCTTTTAGCCTCTTTGCCAAATAACTACAAGGAGTTTCAAAATATATTTATACAGGGCTTTAACACACATATACCAATAAGCATCGTATATTAAAACACCAGCTTATTGTGTTTAGGCTTCTCTGGTTAACCAACTATCCTGAACAGGCTGCTTTTAAACATGGCCCCCGCCCACTAGATCAACAGCAAACAGGCTACAAGAAATGCGTTGAATCTGGCAGGGAAGAAAAATAATCTGTCAGTAAAACTTTTAAGTGACCCCCTTAGTGACAAGTAACAACCGAGAGTATCAAGATGGCAACTTTTTAAGCGTTGTCTTGAAATGAAACAGTAAAGCGGAATTACACAACATGCTATCAAGCCAGATAACCAGTACCCTCCTAATCTTCACGAAATTATACCTCATTAGTTCAACATGTATTTGTGTCCCTACCATGTCAGACACTGTATTGGGGGCACTGAGATTTCAACCAGAACAAGCATGTGAAGGCCCTACTCTGAAGGTATTTCTATGTAATCCACGGAGATAGCTTCAGGAAGTAGCAAAACAGCAAATACTCAATGACTGAAACAAAGACAGGTGAAGATTCTCCTTAAGTAAAACACACACACACACACACCCACACACACACACACACAACTTAAACTTTTCTAATGATATTCTCCACATAGGGACACATTTTTATTAAACTTGGTTTCTGGCACATCTGCCAGGACACAGACTGAAGAAATGAAAGTGAGGGAAAAAGTCAAAACAGTGAATATGGGTTTATTAAAGATTACTTCCTTTTCTTTAAAAAACCAGGCATGGCCACATACATGCAAACAGACCTGTTGATGTGATATCAATATTCCTGGGAGCTCCTAGAGCACCCACACCAATGGATGTCCTAAAGGTTAAACAATCACATTACAGCAAATCATCACGGGTAGCAAATAGTCACAGGTAGCAAAATAAAGTATTTTCACTTGGAATTAGCACAAGCGTTCACAAAGACATAATAAAATAAGAACTCTCCTCTTTAGGTGTTTGTAAACCTTTCCCAGCAGTCCCTTCTCCCCCCACTGATCTCTTTAGGCACTAGCAAGTCTTTTTTTTTTTTTTTTTCTTCCCTTTAGCAGAGGGAGTGACGTGGCAGGAGAGGCAGAAAATGACCCTGGAGAAGCCGTGACTAGGACTAAGCTCAGCACCTCCTCCCTCCGCTCCACGTTGTACACCCAGCACACCCCCACTCCCATAAGGTTCCAGAATTTCTGTCTTCTTACACATTAAAGGGGATCTATTCAAGCTGGGATATGACTGGAAGTGGGAGCTTGGGGACTAGTCTCGAAGCTGCGTGTGCACAGCAAGCACGGCTTTTATTTAGACCTGGGAGGCAATGATGGCACCAACGGGTGCACCAGCGGTCCCCCATCACCCCTGGCGCCGTCAGCGCCTCTCTCCATTCCACACTTTCAGCCTTAGGTTAGGCGTGAGGGTAGAGCCTTTCTACCCAGGAAGAGCACTGGGGACCAAGGCTTGTGTGCCTGAACCCAGGAGAGTGGTTTATCAACAGGTCAGGAGGTAGTGCGGCGGGGAAGCCCAGCACACAGCCCCCCTGTCGCATCTCTCTCCTCTCCCAGGCTGTTGACGCCCTCCCACCCACATTTTCCCAGCCTAATACCCAAGGAGCTAAGAAGTGAAGCGGAGGCTTCCAAAAGAAGTCCCCAGTCACAAACCACCGCTGGGGAGCCGGGGAGTCGTAAATAAGAATAACCCCGCCAGCGAATCTCCGTCCGCCCCCAACATCGTCCCGCCCCTCCCCCTTTCCCGCTCAGTCCCCCCCAAAAGGCTCGGCTCGGGGAAGCCAGGCCCGAGACGGTGAGGTGCAGAACAGCCAACGGAAGAAGGCGACAGAGAGTAGGACAGGAAGCCGGGACGGCGCCCCCCGCCCTCCCAGCCCCGCTTACACACCTCCGGGGTCGAGGGTCGGCGTCTGGAGCCGGGTCTGGGCGGAGGAAGCGGGCAGCACCGAGGACGGCTGCGGTTGCTTGAGCGGCTGGCACAGCCTCGGGCAATTGCGGGCTCCAGAGGCGTCTCCTCAAGCTTCGGAGCCAGAAGACTCCGTTGGCAACGGCGGCAGTAGCGGCCTCCGGCTGCGGACGTGGCGCCGGACGCGACCCGCCCCCTCCGCCGCCTCCTCAGCTCCCGCCTCCTCCCGCGGCTCGGGCGCCGACGCGCACGCGCACCCCAGGCCCCGCCCGCGCCCACCCGGCACACACCCACCCGTTTCTCGAACTGCCCTGCCCTCCCAGCAGCCCCCAGCCAGCCGCCTCAGAACGCGCGCACGCGCGACGCCCCCGCGGCCTGCTCCCGCCCCTTGGCCCCATGGGTGCCTCCGCTGGAACCCCTGGCCCTCCTGCGCGCGCGCCTTGCCCTGGGGCCTCCCGCCCCCTTCCCTTCGGCGTCCAATCAAATCGGGCGAGGGGCGCGGAGCCCACTGAACGCGCCGTCGGCGGTCCTCAAACCCCAAGTGCTCGCCCAGCGGTTTCGCGAAACTTTCGTTCCGCCACGAGTAACGGTCGGTCGGTCGGAATTCAGAACCTTTGCACTAGGGACGGTGGGACAGTCGCTAATTTCTCTGCCTCTTTCTTGGCCCAGGGACCTCAACCTTCCTCCCTTCCCTGCTTCCCCTCCTTAGATTGACGAACTGGGCCTTCTGTCAGCCCTTGCCTGTGGGGCTCCCGGCGCGCCCTCACTGTCCAGGTGACAGGGGTGACGAGAAGGGCGTTGCTCACTTATCACTGTTGTTATTATTAGAAAGCTCTCTGCCCCGGAATTGAGTTTGTGGGCCGTGAGAGCCGCTGTGGTTCGTGGCCGTCGCCCGGCTTGCTGCAGTGCTGAGGGCTGGCCGGGCACTCGAAATTGAATGGAGAGGGCGGGCGTTTGGTGGCGAGCGGTGAAGTTGGAAACCGGGTTTTGCGCGGCTCCCTCGCCTCCTGCCGACTAGCGGGGTTCCTCTCCTAGCCTCCCCGCCTCGGCGGAAGCCCTGCCTGCCTGCCTGCCGTTCTGGAAGGTGTGGAGAAGCGTGTGGCTCTGGGAGGACTTGCGAGGGAGGCGTCCCACCTCGCTTCAGACTAGGGGTCGTAGGATGCACGTCACAGGTGTTGCGGCGACCAAAAGGGAGAGTGGCGCAAAGGCCGCTCACCTGGGCAAATGGTCTCCATTCACCTTTCTTCGCCCTTCTCCTTACACCTTCAAGTGAAGATGACAGTTAAGTCCATCGTAGGTTTTTTGAGACACTGCAAAGAGACGGTGGGCGGGAGAGGGCCTTACAAAATGTGAATTCCTATACAAGTGTGAGATCCTCCCTGAGTCTAGCCAGCGAGACAAAACACACGCGAAGCAACCAGCAAATAACCTCACCCAGTGTTTGTGTTGGCTTTTCCCTCCCCGCCCCGCCCCGAACGCAAAGCAATCCGAGTGATGCAACTGAATAGTAACCGTTGACCAGGCTCAGAAAAGGACACTCGAACCAAGGAAAGAATCCTGGAACAAGATGACTTTGATCCAGGTCATAAATGTAGCAGACTACATATAGTTTGTGGTTTCAGCCTACCCATTGATTTATCAAAGCATAGAATCACATCCACTTAGACCATTGTTCTGAGACTGTCGAGATATTTTAGTTTTCCAGAACTTAAAAGGGGAAATTAAATAATAATTTCACTTTAAAATACGATTTGGACGATTAGCAAGCTCTGTGGATTGGGGTGTTTACCCAACATGTGAAGAGTTGCATACCTCCTCTATTTTCTTACTGTCACAGAAACCTCAGTCCTTAACACCTGACTTTTCCAGAGTGAAAGCTAGGCAGAATTACGAATTGCACACTTACACTGTTCTTCCCTTGACTTCTTTCTCTCTGCAAGAGAATTTAATCATTATTAAAGTATAAATGATTAATAAAACCGATTAATAAAAACAATCTCCTGGGAGATTGTACATTTTTAGAGTTATTAAAGCCATAAGCCACATCAGTGGTTTAAAACCATCTCATAAGCCAACCAAGATGTAGGGGAGCTCTTTGGGAGGTTGTGAGATGACAGAACCTTATAAAACGGCCAGTATAGGTAGTCGTGTATTTCTTGTAAGGCTGACACTAATCATTTCTTATTTCCTCAGTTTTCAAACCTGTAAAAATGAATAGCACCACTCAGTGCCCACCCACCCCTAGCTCTAAAATGAAAATAAGTATTATCTTGTTAGAATGGCTTTTATAGAAGGATGCTATCTTGGTTTGGGGTGCCTTGGTGCAGCAGAAAGGAGCCTCAAGAAAGTCAGGCCCTCTTCATTTTATAGACTGAATCCATTCAGATCTTGATTCCCATTCTATGAAATCCCATTCTCAGATTATTAAAATGAAACTATTTCCAGATGTTATTTTGAAAGATTGTATGTCTTAAGATGATGAATCCTTAGAGCCTTCAGGCAATAACTTTTAATGAAACAAATTCTTAATGCAGCCTATATCAATTATCCAGTCTCTTAAATGGTTAAGTTTTCCTCTAGTTGGTTACATACAGAGAGCCTTCTGCATTACTGAAAAACTACAAATTAGATGTGACATTGCATGCTTACCAAGATGTGGTGTTCAAAAAGTAAGGGCCAGTAAGGAGCAAGCTGTACATCAGAAATATGAAAGGAAGAAGTAAATTATTTATAAGCATTGAAGTTGAAAGGGATCCCAATCCAACTTTCTATCCATCACATGAATCTATCTCCTAGTATATGCACATAATGGGTTTCATTGTTATCAACCACTCAGTGTTTCTATATGAACTCATTTAATGTGTTTTGTTTTGTTTTGTTTTTAATTTATTTTTGAGACAGGGAGAGACAGAGCATGAACAGGGGAGGGTCAGAGAGAGGGAGACACAGAATCGGAAACAGGCTCCAGGCTCTGAGCGGTCAGCACAGAGCCCGATGCGGGGCTTGAACTCACGGACCGTGAGATCATGACCTGAGCCGAAGTCGGCCGCTTAACCGACTGAGCCACCCAGGCGCCCCACTATATGAACTCATTTAAATGGCAAATCGTTTGGTATGAGATCTACATATTTTCCTATATTCCATGTTTTTATGAATGTTTTTGTTTTTTTAATGCTTTTATGAATGTTTTTATTAATGTATTCTCCTGGCATTTTGAAATGAGCTGGACAGTTTATAGCTTTTTATAGATTGTCATCCAATGTAAATTATTTTGCTTGTCTAGTCTCACTTTCTTACTGCTCTTTGACTTTCTGGCACAATTACCTGGACTATTCTTGGTTTTCCTTTTTGTGTTCCAGTAGCCTTCTTAACCTTTTCTGTGATACAATAATAATAACCAAGATTTGTTTGACAAGTTTTTCTTGTCATATCTCATCTTTCCTAACAGTCCAATAAGGCAATCAAGCACTGTGATTATTCTTATATTCATATGAGGAAACGGAGCCATAAAGAAGTTAGCTAATTTACCCAAGGGCCCACAGCCAATAAAGAGCAGATCAAACGTGGGGGGTTTTTTTGTTTGTGTTTTTTGTTTTTTTTTTTCTGAATCTATGGCCTAAGTTCTCAACAACTTTGACCAGTCTTTGATATTAAGTGGCTGACCTGGTGCTATCAGCCAGGTCTTAGGGTCACTGGGAGCTGGCCTGCCATAGGTAAGCCTTCCTTGATATATCCTGTGGAACAGTTTCAGAGAACATTAACACCAGAAAAGGCTACTCCCATGATCATGATGGATCAGGACAAAAATAAGACTACTCCATAACCATGTCTGAACACAGACAAAAACATAAACTTTATCCACACCACCAAATGGAATACAAAAACTGAAGATATCAAACTAATGTGAGTGGCTGTTACTTCTTTACCAGTGACAGCTTTAGCCTTGTGCTAATCTTCCCTCTTTCTACATAAGATTTATAAAGATACCCAATCATAGAATTACCCCTGCTTCCTCACAGCATCCAATTTAAAGCAAAGTCCCCCAAATCACCTAACACAAACCCAAACCTTAATGTAAGTCCTTTCTATTACCCTCTTACTGAGATGCCTCACTGTTCCCCATTTTGTGCTTTCCCTTGCTGGGATGAATAATAAGCTCAACTGATTCAACCACTGGTGTGTTCCTGGTGATCTCTGGCTACAGAGTATTGACAGTTCTTTATGGACTGTCCTATACTATGCATATCTATTGAGCAGAAAGCTCATTACTTATCATGCCAAAGAAAGTGGGAACTGTCCTCCCATCTCCCGCCATAGGATTGTCACACCAAAGCTAGAGGATTTCCTTCCTTTCTGTATATTATATATAGATTTGTCTGCTAAATGGAAACTTACCAAAAGATAGTGAAAAGAACAAAATGCTGGAATGATTGGACATTCTTTTTCTTTTTTTTTTTTTTAATTTTTTTTTTCAACGTTTTTAATTTTATTTTTGGGACAGAGAGAGACAGAGCATGAACGGGGGAGGGGCAGAGAGAGAGGGAGACACAGAATCGGAAACAGGCTCCAGGCTCTGAGCCATCAGCCCAGAGCCTGATGCGGGGTTCGAACTCACGGACCACGAGATCGTGACCTGGCTGAAGTCGGACGCTTAACCGACTGCGCCACCCAGGCGCTCCCGGACATTATTTTTCAAGAAAAAAAAGAGAACTTCAACCTGTCAACTTATACCTTGCACCATATACAAAATAACTCAAAATAGATCATAAATCTAAATGTAAAATTATAAAACTTTTAGAAGAAGACAAAATCTTTGTGATCCTGGGTTAGGCAAAAAATTTCTTAGCTACAACACTCAAAGCATAATCCATTAAAAATTTAATTTATAAAACTCTGATCTTTGTACTACGATGTTTAGGAAGTGAAAAGTAACAGACTGAGAATGTTTGCAAAACACATATCTTATAAGTAACTGTATCCAGAATATATGAAGAACTCCTAGAACTCAATAAAAAGTAAACCAGTTTTTAAAACATTGGCATAGTTGAACAATCACTGTTGGACATATATGGATGACACAAGAAATGATACTCAACATCATTAGTCATTAGGGAAATGCAAATCAAAACCACAATGAAATGTCACTACTTGGTCAAAATAAAAATAATCCAAGTGTTGTTGAAGATGTGGAGCAATTAGAACTCCCAGACATTGTTGGTGGGACTGCAGAATAATAGAGAGACACTTGAATAAACAGTTTGGCATTTTGTTGTAAAGTTAAACATAAGATTACCATATGACCTAGCAATCCCATTCCTAGATATTTACCCAAGAGAAATGAACACATGCTTACACAAAAACCTGGACACACATTTTATAATAGACAAAGACTAGAAACTACCTTTTAATTGGTAAATGGGTGAACAAATAGTGATATACACACACATATACATACATATATATACATACATATACATACGTACATATACCACAGAATCTGCTTATCAATGAAAGGAACAAACCACTGATACAACAACATAAATTAATCTCAAATGTATTATTCTAAGTGATAGATGCAAATTCAAAAATCTACATACTGATCTTCCATTTATATGACATTCCATAAAAGCCAAAACTATAATAGATCAGTGGTTGCTTGGGAGTTGGGAAGTATTGACTACAAAGAGGCTCAAGGGGCTTTTGGGGATGATGGAACTGTTCTTTATCTTGAGTGTTGTGTGGGTTTCATGTTGCATCTTTCAAAATTCATAGAGCTGTACACTAATAGTAGCAATTTTATTGTATGTAAATTATATCTCAATAAGCCTGATTTTCAAAAGATGTCTTTTGAAATGGGAAAAAAAGTTGAGATGAGGTAGGGCCAAAGGGCACCATGAATATGAAGACAGTAACTGTAGGTTGCCTGATAATTAAATTCTAAATCTTAAAAAAAATGATAACTCATTAGTGTGTAATCCACATTTTGAAAGAACTTGTACTTTCTTTCTTGTAGAGTAAGTTCAGAGTACCTTGTAATGTTACAAATGAGGAACTACTTGGTTTATAGTGGATAACTTAAAACTGGAAAATTATTGCCAACTAATGATCAATCACTAAGATAAAACATCTCTGAAATTAAGAACTTTGGGAAAATATAACTGTATTTCAAAACCTTTGATTTATAGCTTTGCAGGAACATATTTATTGCACAAATGAGGTTCCTAATGCTGTACTGTAGAGGTAAAGGCTTTTGAGAGCAGAAAGTAGCCAACACTGGTCAAGTGTTGTGAGCAAGTAGGCAAAAAACACAGAAGCAAATTGAGCATCTTTGAACCTAGGTTGTGTTACTAAAGGGCTGCCCATGAAGTGGGAATGCCATGAAGTACTACCCTTTAGGATCATAAGTGACTGCTCTCCTCTGGACCTAGGGAAGGGGAGTGAAGTTGAGAATATTTGCTTACCCATTCACCAATTAAAAGGCACTTAGATTGTTTCCAGTTTTTGGATATTATAAAATGTATGTCCAGGTTTTTGTGTAAACATGTTTTCATTTCTCTCAGGTAGATATCTAGTTTAAGAATGATTTAAAATGTGCTAAGACTTTTGTAAACTCTATTATATGATGTAAAGATCTAGCAGAGATACAGATGGATTAATTTGAGATTAATTTCATAGTTTATGCTAATGGCCCATCCTGGACCTCACCCAGTTGAGCTCAGAAGGCCTCTTTTTGATGGGCTTTCTCATTTTCCATTTCTACAGTGACAGTAGTGGCCAGTCTTCATTCTGCTTTAAGTGCTCCAGGCTCCTTCTAAGAGGCACTTGCAGAAGACTGCACAGTACCTGGAAACCTTCCAGTTTCACTTGTAGAATTCAGCCTCACTTATAATTCCCTGGGTGAGTATGAAACTTTATCAGACTGCCATAGAGCTGTCTGTTTAAAGGGTCTTAGTGAGCCAGGTTAGTTTATCTACCAACTCTTCCAATATCAGTAGCAACTGTTGTCTTTGTTTTCCTGAAGTTTCTTGACAAGAATTCTTTGGCAGAATCCATAAGTCAAGAAACTTTTTCCTGAAGGAGAAAAATTTGGGAGTCAAGCATTTCATATCTGGTAGGTCCTTGGAGTCAACCAGTTGTACTTTCATATCTTTCATAAAGTCATCTTTAATTTATGTATTCCTAGTTAGGAACTCCACATCATCAAATTTCCCCTAGCATCTCTTCTTCCTGCTCAGCTATAGTGAACTGTAAAGAAGAATCTCCATCCCATTTTTTAACCCTGAATTCAAGTTCCTTCTTGACATTTGCCAGTTCTGTTTTCAGTTCTGCAATTCTCTCCAAGTCTGCTACCCTAGACCTGGGACAGAGAGTCTATATTGTTTATAGATTCTCTCTTATTTCTTTTGTCAGTTGCCAAATTTGATCTTTTCCTCTTCCAGCCACTGAAGGTTTGTCTCTCTATGGCTTAGAATTTTCCCAAGCCCAGTGTAGTCTGCATTTTTTGCAATCTCTCCCCTAATCCCTCCATGGTCAGAAGAGACAGCACAGGCTACAATTTGTACATGTAAATTATGTTCTCTCTTCCCAATAGTTCCAAAAAGGAGTGACATCAATTATTGAAAAGTAAACAACCAATGTTAATAAAATTTGTGGTAAGGTTTAAATAATGTGGGTGCTTTAATAGATTATTGCTGTATTGTAATCTTAGTGAGGAACCATTTTATCATAGGAAATTGGTTTCTGGAAAGGGATCATTTTGTTATGAGAAAGAGAAACCCACGTAAGCTAGAGTCCAAAAAAAAAAAAAAAAAAAAGGATGTAGAATTGGGAAGATAACTGTATAGACAGCTCATGGAAGGCAAGGCCAGTAAGAGTAACCAGACTTCATGAGGGTCTATAACCATGAACTGGTAGGCTGTCTATGGTTGAGGAAGCTATTCACTGTTTTTTTTCACTCTCATTTCTAGCCTTTTTTTTTTTTTTAAGAATTCTCTCTCATTCCCACTCTCATTATCTTTCCATACCCCTTACCAGATTAGCTTCAAACTAGCTTACCTACTAGAATTATTGGAACTTAAGTCTATATACCCATGAAAAATAACCTAAGTATTTCAGTTTGAATCTGGTTTCTACTCCTGGTTCTACCCTGTAAAGTGGTAGAATGCTAAGTATCCAAAGCCTGATTCTGCTTCAGGCCCTGCTCTTCCTATGGGCTGTTTGGCTTTGGTTTCTCTTTTGATAGTCTCTCTGATTACTTGGAACTGTAGCCTTTGTCTCTTGTAGCCAGAATCTACCAAAACATTGGGCATTTCTTACATACCATCATGTGTCTAACACTAGAGGACAGGTGACATAAATCTTATCCCTATGTAGTTTACACTCTTAAGGCAAGACATAGTAGGAACATTAAGCATTTATGAAACATTAAAAAATAATACAAATAAATGCCAAAATGAGGGTCAGAAAATGAGGACTAAACAAATGCAGAAAAGATAGGTATGGATATGGCCTGCAGAAAGTTTCTAGGATAGGAAGGGGGAGGAAGCTATCTTTAATAAGATTTTATTTATATTTATATTTAATATAAATATATTTAATAAGATATTAAGTGCCTACTTTTATAAGGGCTTGAGCTGGATACTTATAAATAGGCAGAGTGGAATGATTACTATTTTCCACCCACATCCAGTATGGATGTTAGACCCATGAAGTGAACTAGTATTGAAATACTTCACCTTGGAGCAAGCACCCAAAATGTTAGCAGAATTCACCTGGCAGAAGTTTTTTCAATGGTAAAGAGTTAAATGGCAATTGGTGAAGATGGGCAAGGTGGAGCTTAAAAACAAACAAACAAACAAACAAACAACACAGTAAAGTAGTCCAAAGTTGAATCATGGGTCTTTGTTTGTCATCTGCAATAGTCAGGTTGAAAGAGCATGTATGTTTACCATGAGATGGGAGATTTACGGAGTTAACATTTTACATGTGACCCCAGAACACAGTATGGTTTGTCTGGGATTTGTGTGAACTACAGTAAAAGAGCCTCTCAGTTTGGCCTGTGTTTGGGAACAACTTTCCACCTATGATTTAGGCAATACTGTATGCATTATAAAGGGTATGGTCCCTCTTTTGTAGGTGAGGAAAAATCTGAGGATATCTAGCATCTTAAATCAAGTCCTCTGTAACCAGGGAAGATGGGTTTCTCCTAACATGAAATAGTAATATCAAACAATATGCAAAGGCAAATGAGTGCCAGGAGGGGGAAACCCTGTTTTAGGGCAGCTTTTGAAATCTGTCATGTATATGCACATAGAATTTGAGGGAAGTAACCACAAATCCTTCACCAAAGTGTGAAGGAGCCAACATTAATTTCTCCCTAGATCTAAAACTGCCAAGCTAAAATTTGTTATCTGACTCCTTGACCTACTTTCTTTCCTTGCTTTGAGGGCACATCCTTACATGGGGTCTAGTCATTTATTTGCCAAGAGATTAATTAGCTTTTCAGAGCCTCTGTGCTAGTTAA
Organism: Neofelis nebulosa; assembly: GCF_028018385.1. NCBI lineage: Eukaryota > Metazoa > Chordata > Mammalia > Carnivora > Felidae > Neofelis > Neofelis nebulosa. The sequence continues at coordinate 15,683,868 of NC_080789.1, forward strand.
TAGTCCCAAAATAGACCACTAGTCCCACAGCCCATTGCTTCTTAGGAAGATGGATTATAGAAGTGACAAAATTTGAGCAAGATATATCTGTCAGTGCCTCTATGCTTATAAAAGATGTGACTCCCAACCCCCTTGGCTCAGTTGGTCTCTGTTGGGTTGCCTTAATTATGCCCCTCCCCACTTCCCTCAAGATTCCTGGAGCCTTGAGTAGATTAAACATAAATTTCAAGGTGATGTGACTAGGCAGCATGATACGGTGAATCAAAGTCCAGGTACTGTAATTAGACTTGGATTTTAATCGTGATTCTACCGCTTTGGTCAGGTTACTTGCCTGGGCTTCTTTTCCCTAATCTCTAAAATGTAGACTGATAGTCCTAATCTCCTAAGATTATAATGATCAAGTAGCAATGTACTAAACTGCTCACCTACAAAGTAAGTACTCAGTATATAGTAGCCATTTGTATTGTGGTGGACAGTTGAAGGCACAACATCTTCTCCCTTCAGGCTATTGAGGCCTGGGAGTAAATTGGATCTACTGGGGCTGTCAGAACTTTTGAGGGGCTGAGGAACATAGATGTCTTTGGTTGAATTGTTAATCAATATAGCAGAATTTAAATTTTTCATACTATAGCCAAATATGTAAAACATATAGCACTCCATTCCTATAACTTGCCTTGATGTTTTGATACCCTTTAATGGCAGGCAAAAAAAATCACAAATTGCCAGTTATTATATGTAAATCAGTCTCTTTCCATAGAAAGGGTTGATTTAGCCTCTTTAGTGATAAATGCTTAGTCTTTCAGGGTGATCTTCCCCACCATTCTGCTTCCCAAGAGGCTGTTTGTTGTACACGACCTCATGGCAATGTAGAAGAGTTGGCTGATCTGTGAGTGGGTTCTTAGGCTTGCTACTAGGTCTTCACTGGTGTTTCGGGCTCCAGATGAATCTTGTGTTTTAGTGCCTTCTCATTCTGACTTCTAAACATTGAGTCCCAGGGCTCAAGCTTCAGATATCTTAATCAAAAGTGACCCCCTACATTGAGTCACTTCAATTACTCATCTAGTTCTAGTATTATGGCTTTAAATATTATATAAATGCCAATTACTCCTAAATTAATATCTCTAGTCCATACTTCTTCCTTGAACTCCAGGCTTGTATGTACAAGCAATTGTCTGCTAGAAGTCCCCAGTGAAGATGTATATAACAGGAATTTCAAAGTTAATGTCCAAACCCTAATTCCTGAACTTGCCTCTCAAACCTCATCTTCCATCAGTGTTTTCCAACTTAGTTGATGACAACTGCATCCTTCTAGTTGTTCAGTTCAAAAACCTTGGAGTCATCTTGAGTGCTCACTTTTGTTCATAGCTCATATCCAGTCTTTGGGGAAATTGTTATCTCTACCTTCAAAGTGTATTCTGAGTCCAATCATTTCTCACCATTTCCATTGCTACCACTGTGGTCCAGATCTCCATCATTTGTCTCCTGAATTATTGCAGCAGCCTCCTAACTAGTCACCTTATTCTCACCCTTGCACCCATATAGTCATTTCTTAACAAAGTATTCAGAGTTACCCTTTTCAGATTTCAATCAGATCATGTCAACTCCTCACTCAAAATCTTCCAATGACTTCCCTTCTTATTCAGAGTAAATGCCAAAATCCTTTCAGTTCCTTCAAAGGCCTTGTGGAAACTGTATGTACCCTTTCCCCCTATCCTGCACCTTGACTTTATTTTCTATTATTGCCTCCTCAAACACTCTACTCCAGCCAGATTGGCACCCCCTATTTTCCAAACATGTTAAGTATTATTCTCCCTCAGGGACTTCATACTTGCTATTCTCTCTCCTAGAATGCTTGGGATTTCTGGCTTCCACCTCACTTCCTTCAGGTCTGCTCTAATGTTACTTTATGAGGAAGGTTTTTTGTGACAAACCTATTTTGTAGTGAAAAACCTAGAAGTTACCCTCCTCTAACCTCCTTAGGAGTATATAACTAATAATTCAAATACAATTTAAAAAAAAGACATTCTTACAATGATACTGTAAGAAAATGATGAAAAAGAGCAACAAAATTCCTTTGAAGACAAACTTAACAGAAAAATGTTGCTCCAAAGCAAAAGAAAATGATTACCCAACATCTCCACATGAATATTCAGAAACTCAATGCTTTAATTGAATATAAGAAGGGAAAACATACAGCAAAAGTAGAAGAGCTCAGGAAAGAAATGGCCAGATAACAGAAGGTGATAGCTAGATGATAGGAAGGGGTGAAGCATTAAGTGATAGGTATCAGGGGTGCCTGGGTGGGTCAGTTGATTAAGCATCTGACTCTTGAATTTTGGCTCAGGTCATGATCTCACAGTTCTTGGGTTCCAGCCCCATGTTGGACTCTGCACTAACAGTATGGAGCCTACTTAGGATTCTGCCTCTCCCTTTCTCTCTGCCCGACCCAATAAATAAATAAATAAATAAATAAATAAATAAATAGATAATCAAAGAGGAAACAAGAGAAAAAAATTACAAAAAATAAGGACTAAATTATAAGAAGCACAAGGAAGACTAAGCATGACTGAAAGCCCAAGTAAGGGGTACAGAGATTAGAAGTGAAAAAAGAACGGATGAAACAGAATAAAAGAAAGATATACAAAAGACTATGGAGCAAATGGCAGATAATAGAAGACAGGCAACATACTTAATTAGCCCCTAAGAAGAAAAGCAAAACATTGGAACATACAAATATTTATAAGCAAATTTTAAAATATATTTTTTTCTGAAAAAAATTAAAATCTCCATTTTGACTGATACATAATTATTTAGAGAAAATTTGCTCAATAAAGTCATTGGAGTTTAAAAGATAAAGAATGTAATTTCTAGAAGAAAACATAAGATCCTTATGATCTTGGGTTAGATAAAGTACAATACCAAAATCACTTAGATATAACACCAAAATCACTTCCAGAAAAGATAAAATTGATAAACTAGACTTAATCAAAAGTTAAAACTTTTGCACTTCATGAAACACCACTGAAATAAAAAGACAACAGAGAAAATATTTGCAAATCATATATCTGATATAGGACTTGTAACCAGAATATAGAAATATCTTAATAACTTTAATAACAAAAATAAAAATGCCCCAATTTAAAAATAAGCAAAATATTTTAATCAGCATTTCACCACAAAATATATATGAATGACTAATAAGTACATGAAAAGATGCACAGAATCATTGGTCATTAGGGAAATGTAAATCAAAACTATAATGAGATACCACTTCACACACGCTAAAATGTCTATAATCGAAAGATAAGCTATAACCTATGGCTATTTTGCTATAGCCATAAAGAAACTGGAACCCTCAGACATTGCTGGTGGGGGTATAAAATGGTGCAACCACTTTGGAAAACAGTTTGGCAGTCTCTTAAAAAACGTAAACAAATGTACCATATGACCTAGCAATTCAACTTCTAGGTATTCGTCCAAGAGAAATAAAAGCAAATATTTTCACAAAGACTTGTACACAAATGTTCAGAGCAACATTATTCATAATAGCCTAGATGTAGAAATAATCAACTGTTCATCAACTGGTGAATAGATGAACAAAATATAGTGGTCAATTTCTTCATTTGCAAATTTGCCTACTTGCTAAAACTTCTTTGTAACCCCAAAATCAACAGGAATTTCCCAGCCGTTCTTGGATATGCACGTGTGCAGAGCTGCAGAAAATTTGAGTCACCCAACAAATGCGTTCCCAGCTGAGGTCAGGAAAGGGAACCTCTGCCTCCTTGTTTCAACTCTCTTCTTGTACACAATTGTTCTTTTACAGTCTATTTAGTGCCCCATTTTTCACATTTTTTTGTGCTTTTTGTTGATGATGTCTAGCATTCCCAAGCACAAAAAGATTGTGATGTACCTTGTGGAAAAAATACATTTGTTAGATAAGCTTCATTCAGGCATGAGTTATAGTGCTTGTTTGCCATGAGTTCAATGTTAATGAATCAACAATATATATTAAATATGGTGTCTTTAAACAGAAACACAAACCAAGGTTATATATTATTAGTTGATGAAATGACATGTTGCAGGAACCTAACCCTGCATTTCCCCTAGGTTCAATAATTCTGTATTCACTAAATTTAGTGTTTAAATTTATAGAAAATAACTATGAGGGATAATAAGACTAGACTGCATATTCATACAATGGAGTACTGTTCAGCAGTAAAAAGGAGCAAACTACCGATAGCTGCCGCAACACACATGAACCTCAAAAACATGCCATGGATGTAGGAGAAATGAGAAATTGAGACCTAAAGGAACATGCCAGTTCATAAATGTACAATTAGATAATTTTATTATGGAGCAAAAAAATGCCAGAATGCATACAAGTTACACACAAGTGACTACAAAGCTATAGTGGGTTTTTAGTTCTATTTATCTAGAATTAAAGCTACAGTTGTTATACATCATCACTTTTAAAAAATTTTTTTTTTTTCAACGTTTTTTATTTATTTTTGGGACAGAGAGAGACAGAGCATGAACGGGGGAGGGGCAGAGAGAGAGGGAGACACAGAATCGGAAACAGGCTCCAGGCTCCGAGCCATCAGCCCAGAGCCTGACGCGGGGCTCGAACTCACGGACCGCGAGATCGTGACCTGGCTGAAGTCGGAAGCTTAACCGACTGCGCCACCCAGGCGCCCCGTACATCATCACTTTTAATAAACAGAAACAGTTTTTCAATTTCTGTTAGGTTAATTGAGCTTTCTCTGACATCATCTTTTTCATAATTCTTTATCAGGCTTACTGTGAGGTCCAGATTTTCATAATTTATCAGGCTTACTTTCATATTCTATTTTTCATAATTTTTATCACTACCTCCTATGGTTGCCTCTGCCAGTGAATCTAACACATATGATTAGTTACATGCTTCAACATTCCTCAGTAATGTTTTCCACTTGTAAAAGAATCCAGATACAAAAGACCGCATATTGTATGATCTCATTGATGTAAAATTTCCAGAAAAGGCAAATCCCTATTTAAAACTGAGATATAACTGACATGTAATGTTGTATTCATTTTAGGTATACAACAATATTCAATATACATATATATGGTAAAATGATTACCACAGTAAGTTTAGTAAACATCCATCACCACACATACATTTTTTTCTTGTGAGGAGAACTTTTTAAGATCTACGTTTTCGGGGCGCCTGGGTGGCACAGTCGGTTAAGCGTCCGACTTCAGCCAGGTCACGATCTCGCGGTCCGTGAGTTCGAGCCCCGCGTCAGGCTCTGGGCTGATGGCTCGGAGCCTGGAGCCTGTTTCCGATTCTGTGTCTCCCTCTCTCTCTGCCCCTCCCCCGTTCATGCTCTGTCTCTCTCTGTCCCAAAAATAAATAAAAAATGTTGAAAAAAAATTAAAAAAAAAAAAAAGATCTACGTTTTCAGCAACTTTTGAGTATGCAATACAGTATTGTTAGCTATAGTCACTATGCCATACATTACATCCCAGGACTTACTTATCTTATAACTGGAAGTTTGTACCTTTTGACCACCTTTACCCATTTGTCTGCCCCTCACCTCCCACCCCCACCTCTGGCAACTGCCAATCTGTTCTCTATGAGTTGCTTTTTGTTTGTTTTGTTTGTTTCTTTAGATTCCACATGTGAGATCATACTTGTCTTTTTCTTTGTGACTTATTTCACTTATCATAATGCCCTCAAGTTCCATATGACAGAATTTCCTTTTTTATGGGTGAATAGTATTCCATTGTACATATATACCACATTTTCTTTATCCATTGATGGACACAAAGATTGTTTCCTTGTCTTGGCTATTGTAAATAATGCTGTACTGAATATGGAGGTGCAGATATCTTTTTGAGATGGTGATTTTATTTTCTTTAATAAATATCCATAGTGGAATTGCTGAATCACATGGTAGTTCTATTAATTTTTTGAGGAAGCTCTATACTGTTTTCCATAGTGGCTGCACCAATTTGTATTCCCACTAGCAGTGCCCAGGGGGTTCCTATTTTCCATATCTCTGGCAACACTTGTTAGTTCTTGTCTTTTTGGTAATAGCCATTCTAATAGGTGTGAAGTCATTATCTCATTGTAGTTTTGATTTGCATTTCCCTGATAATTAGTGACTTTGAGCATCTTTTCATGTACCTGTTGGCCATCTACATGCCTTTTTTGGAAAAATGTCTCTTCAGATTCTCTGCCCATTTAAAAAATCAGATTGTTTTTCTATTGAGTTGTATGAATTCTTTATATTTTTATTATTAATTCCTTATCAGACATATGATTTGTAAATATTTTCTCCCAATCCATAGGTTGCCTTTACATTTTGTTGATGGTTTCCTTTGCTGTACAGAAGATTTTTAGTTTTTTGTAGTCCCACTTGTTTATTTTTGCTTTTATTGTCCTACTTCTGGTGTCAAATCTAATAAATCATTGCTAAGACCAATGTCTAGGAGCTTACTTCCTGTGTTTTCTTCTATAAATTTTATGCTTTCAGGTCTTATATGTTAGAGTCTTTGATCCATTTTGAGTTAATTTTTGTGTATGGTATAATTAGTGATCCAATTTCATTTTTTTGCATGTGGCTGTCTAGTTTTCCCAGCACCATGTATTAGAGAGACCATCCTTTCCTCATTATATATTTTTGGCTCATTTGTTGTAAATTAATTGAACATATATGCATGAATTTATTTCTGGGCTCTATTCTGTTCTACTGATCCATGTGTCTGTTTTTATGCCAATACCATATTATTTTCATTACTATTGCTTTGTAAAATAATTTGAAATCAGGAAATGTGATACCTCCAGCTTTTTTTCTTTTTTCTCAAGATTGCTTTGGCTATTCAGGGTCGTTTGTGGTTCCATACAAATTTTAGGATTGTTTGTTCTATTTCTGTGAAAAATACCATGGGAATTTTGATAAGGACTGCACTGAATCTGCATATTGTTTTGGGTGGTATGGACATTTTAATATTATTAATTCTTCCCCCAAGAAACAATCTTAATTCTTATAATTCATGAGTGTGGAATATCTTTCCATTTATTTGCATCTTTTTCAATTTCTTTCACCACTGTCTTATAGTCCACTGTCTATATCACCACTGAGATCACCATATATATCACCACATATATATCACCACATATATATCACCATATATATCACCACAGAGACAGTCTATATCACCACTGTCTCCAGTGTATAGGTCTTTCACCTCTTTGGTTAATTTTATTCCTAGGTATTTTATTTTATTTTATTTTATTTAAAAATTTTTAAAAATTAAAAAAAAAATTTTTCTTAGTAATCTCTACACCCAACGTGGGGCTCTGAATCATGACCCTGAGATCAAGATGTATGTATGCTCTCCCAACTGAGCCAGCCAGGCACCACTTTTCCTAGGCATTTTAGTCATTGTGATTCAACTGTAAATGGGATTGTTTTCTTAATTTCTCTTTGTGATAATTCATTATTCAGTTATAGAAACACAACTGATTTTTGTGTATTGATATTATATTCTTCAACTTTACTGTATTTATTAGTTCTAATAGCTTTTTGGTGAAGTTTTTAGAATTTTCTATATATAATATGTTATCTGAAAATAGAAATAGTTTTACTTCTTCCTTTCTGATTTGAATGCCTTTTATTATTATTTTTCTTTTCTAATTCATCTGGCTAGGACCTCCAACACTATGTTGAATAAGAGAAAAGGAAAATCTTATAAAAATAGAAAGCAAATCTGTGGTTGCCAGGGACTGGGGATTGTGAATAGGGATTGATTGCAAATGGGCACAAGGGATCTTTTTGGGATGATGAAAATGTTCTAACACTGGATTGTGGAAATGGTTGCAGAATTATGTAAATTTACTAAAATTTATTATATTATACACTTGAAATGGGAAATTTTTATGGTATGTAAATTATTCCAGAGAAAGAAATAAAGAATTATTTCAGCAGCCAGGTAAAAACATCAAGTCACTTTTTTTTTCCAAGTCACTTTTAAGGGAAAGAAAGTAGGTTCTCTTCAGAAACATGCAATGACTTCTCATAGAAATATCCAACACCAGAAGACAATGAGGCAATGCCTACAAAACATACAAGGAAAGAAAGTGTAGGCAAAATTATTGTACTGAGCCAGTCTTTCTCCCATCTCCCATGATCTTCTGCAATATGACTTTGCCATACTCCCATTAAGAAGTGGGGTCTAATTTTTCTCCCTTTGAACTTGGGCGGGCCATAAGGACTCTCTTAGAACTAATAGAATAAAGTGAAGTGATGCTAGTGACTTCCAAGTCTAGGTTAAAAGAAATCTTGCAGCTTCTGTGTAGGTCCCTGCAATACTCACTCCCTACAATCTCAGAATGCTCAAGAACCCAGGTACCAGGCTGTGAAAGCCAAACCACATGGAGAGCCACATGGAGATGCTCTGGTTGACAGCCCCAGCTGAGCCCAGATTTCAAATCATCCCAGCCCAGGTGCCAAACTGAATAAAGAACTCTCCAGATGATTCCAGCCCCCAGCTGTTTCAGGCAATCCCAGAAGTCATAGTATTGTCCCCAGCTGAGGCCCCAAACATCACAGAACAGAGATAACTCATCTATGTTGCACCTCATGCAAATCCTGACCCATAGAATCTGTGAACATGTAATATGGTTTTGTTTCCCACCACTGAGCTTGGGATGCTTTGTTAACTCACAAGAGATAATCAGAACAGCAGGAGTATGGTAGAAGTGAGACTGTGTTCTTCTCATTTCCAATAATCATTTGGCTCATGATTTTGATCTGTCTCGTTATTCATGATGTTCATTTTGAACATCATGTTTAAGGAGGTATCTACTCATGTTCATTTTGATCACTTGTTTAATGTAACATTACTCTTCCCTTTGTAATTAATAAATATTTTAATGTGCGGGAATATTGTAAATATTGTAAATAAGTATTGTGCCCCATACTTGTCACCCTTTTGATGCTCAAATTGGCCTAGATTTGGCTAGTGGAACCCCCTTTTAAGTTCCCTTCCATGTCCTTTTGACATGTCCCCATAACTCTTGAGCAATTTCTAATTTTTCTGCTACAAATTGTTCCAACTTTATCAATGGTATGTGGAAAACAAGATCTGGCACTAGGTAGGCTCATTGCTGTTAGTTTTTACAAATACACACTTACTGATATATTAATAAAATCTATATTTCTATATGTCCTTATACTGATAGCCATAAGTTTACACCAGTACCTCTGATTTGAAATTAATGCCACAGGGTTCATTTTTTGCCTTCTCCCTTTCCATATTTATTTGTCCTTGCTCTGACAACGAGACACCTGGTTCCCATTATCTTTAATGTATTTACTTATTTGGTTAATCCCACTCTATGTAATCAATCTCTCATCAACAGTATGGCCCCATCTTCCATGTTGGGGCCCTCTTCTTCCACTTAAGCTCCTTTACCACAGGGGCAGCCACCCTCCTACACTAACATCTTCTCAAGACCACATGGGCTGTAAAATTCCATACCACTCCTACCCATATGGACATCTTCCCCCAACCCTGCGTCCTCACCTTGCTATGGAAGTCCACCTTGCCAGTTCCTTCTAATAGCCTCGGACTGAATTGTCATAAATGGAAGGAAAAGAAAAAGAATAGGGAGAAGGGGAAGAGAAAGAGATAAATAAAGGGGGAGCTTACTTAACTTTTTTTTTAAGTTATGAAAATACATTTTTAAAAAGTTTTTACGAGGAAATAATATCTTTAAAAAATCAAGTACCACATGTAGAGTCAATTATAATTACATCTTAGAGCAACATTTGTCTTTGTTTACAAATACAACAGCAGGTGATAAAACCTAACATCTCAAACAGATTGCTTACTGTTTATAATACAAACAAATAGGTATGTCTCAATTCATATTTTAGGCATTTTAATTTAAAATGTATAGAGAATCAAGGCCCCTACGTGGCTCAGTTAGTTAAGCATCCAACTTCAGCTCAGGTCATGATCTCACAGGTCGGTTTGTGAGTTTGAGCCCCTGTCGGGCTCTGTTGCTGACAGCTCAGAGCCTAAAGTATGCTTCAGATTCTGTGTCTCCCTCTCTCTCTGGCCCTCCCTTACTCGCACTCTGTCTCTCCTTCTCAAAAATAAATAAACATTAAAAAAAATTAATGTATAGAAAATCACAAACATTAAATTTGTCATTTTAATTAAATTAACAATTTTAAGAGAAATCAGAGACTTTATAGATTCATTAGAAGTCAAGTTCCACTTGTAAGAAATTGATTTTTTTCAGAAGTATCTTTATCACTGAAACTATATTAGTATAAAAACTAATGAGATGTTTTCCTTTCGTTTTTTTCCTGGATGAAGCTACTGTCACTGCCTGTCACTGAAAAGCAGATAATGATTTGTTTCCAGTAAGTAAACTTGATGCAACAACATTACATATTGCATCAAGGCAGAGTTGACAACTTATCCCAATGTAGGACAACCATGATTTACATATGTATTGGCTTGGATTTTTTTTAAGTGTAGTTTCCATAAATAGTAGGCTTTAGAGCTGTGTGACCCATTTGGCTAAAAACAAAACAAATCAGGGAGAACTCAAAAAAGTCTACTAACTCATAAAAAGTTTACTAATAAAAGCTCAAGAATAAAAATAAACACTGGCTAATGAACTCAGTACCTGACAACAGTTACTGACAATTTCAAATAGTTACTGATAAATACTCCAAGACATAGCCTCAAGAGGACCACATTTATTTTTCTATACATAGAGCAATCATTTATTTAAATTATGTAATGTGATTGTTATCAAAAGTGTATTTAGGGAAATAGTGATTATAGAAAAATGCTTGAATTAATTTGCCAATGAAGTTGCACATTCTTTTTTTTTAATTTTTTAATGTTTTTTTAGAGAGAGAGTGCAATTGAGGAAGGGGCAGAGAAAGAGGGAGACAGAATCTGAAGCAGGCTCTAGGCTCTGAGCTGTTAGCACAAAGCTGTGGGTTGTGGGGCTTGAACCCACAAACTGCGAGATCAGGGCTGAAGTCAGATGCTTAACCGACTGACCCACCCAGGCACCACTGAAGTTGCACATTCTAACAATAATCCATATCATCTTAGATTTTAAGTGTGTGGTTTCATAAAGTAGACAAATTCTATCAAAGAGCAATTCAATATAATTAATTAAAATAATTTATTTAAGTTTCCATTAAAATCAAATAAATACCACATTTGAATGATTTATATTTACATTTTTAAATCTGGCCAGTGTTGAAGAGGTTGACCAGGTTTTATATTGCTCACAGCAGAGGTAATGGGCAGTGGAATGTTCAGGTAGAGCATTTGCCACCGAAAATTCATCAGACATTTTCCTAGCAAGAGCTTAACTCCTCTTCATGCTCGAGTGTGTGCTTGGCTTCCAAAGAGTAGGGTATGTAAGGGGGAGGAAAAATGTAAGTTTACTGCAGAGAAACCTTGCAAACTCTGCTTCAGCCAGATAATCAAGGTTAACATCATCAATGATAAATGATGTTGATATCCTATACTCTTAATATGATGTGATGAGAATGACACTCTACTTTTGTGGTCTTCCAGTAGCTCCAAACTCCAATCTACAATGAGAAAAACACCAGACAAGCCCCAATGGAGGGATATTCTACACAATACCTGAGCAGTACTTCTGTAATCAAGGTCATCAAAAACAAGGAAAGTCTGAGAAACGGTCACAATCTGGAAGTACCTAAAGAGGCACAACAAGTAAGTGGTGTGTTATCCTGCGTGAGATCCTGGAACAGAAGAGGAAACATTAGAAGGAATCTAATGAAATCCAAATAGAGTGTGAAGTTGAGTTAATAGCACTGTATCAACATTGGTTCCTTAGTTTTGTCGAATATACTATGGTAATATAAGATGGTAACAGCAGGGTAAACTGGGTGAGGGGTATACAAGAATGCTTTCTGCTATCTTTAACTTTTCTGTACACCTAAAACTTCTAAAATGACATTGTTAGGGGGGAAATGAAATGATGCAAATATTAGGGAAAAAGTGAGGGTGAATTTCTCTGTTGGGAGTGGGAGACATTTGCTAACTATGCCTCAAAACTTAGACACACTAAAGAAAAAGACATACATCTGGCAAGGTTTTTAAAAACTTTGGTGTATTAATTTGCTAGGGCTGCCATAACAAAGTTCAACTTGGTGGTTTAAACAACAGAAACTTATTTTCTCAAAATTCTGCAGGTTAGAGGTATGAGATCCAGATGTCAGCAGGGTTGGTTTCTTCTGAGATCTTCCTCCTTAGTTTGTAGATTGCCATCTTCTCTTTGTCTTCGCATATTCCTCCCTGGTGTCTGTATAAAGACATCCCTCTTTAAAGACATCAGTCATATTGAATTAGGGCCCATCAATATGATCTCATTTTACCTTAATAACCTCTTTTTAAAAGGTCCTATCTCTAAAAACAGTCACATTCTGGGGGTACTGGGGGTTAGGACCTAACATTAGAATTTGGGGAAATTTGGGGGAAAAAATTAAGCCCATAATAAATTGCATGACAAAAAACACTGTAAGTAAAAATACAAATGGCAAACTGAGAAAAAAATTTGCAGCTTACATCACAAAGGGCTAATGTCCTGGGGTGCCTGGATGGCACAGCTGGTTAAGTGTCCAACTCTTGATCTTGGCTAGAGTCATGATCTCATAGTTTGTGTGTTCCAGCCCCAAGTTGGGTTCTGTGCAGATGGCATGGAGCCTGCTTGGGATTCTGTCCTTCTCTGCCCCTCCCCTGCTTGTATGCATTCTCTCTCTCTCTCTCAAAGTAAATAAATAAACAAAAAAAATTTTTTTAATTAAAAAAACACACACAAAAAAACAAAGGGCTACTGTCCTTAATATATAAATAATTTCTACAAGTAAAAAAGATAAAGATTAAGAATCATACAGAAAAATGAACAAGAGATATTGAATAGATTGTTCACAGAAAAAAATACAAAGGCATTGGAAAATATATCACCCTGACTCATAATAAAATCTCATTTTCCTATCAGATTGGCAAAACTCCAATTTTTAGATAGTGTTGTGACAACTGGGTAATCATTTGGGGGAAAAATGGATCCTTTCTTCACAGAAGTACTAAAGGGAAACACGAGTGAAAATTTTTTTTATCATCTTGGATTTAAGGAGGTCTTTCTAACATCTAAATTCAGATGTCATTTAAAATTTTATAAGTATGGCTATATAAAAATCTAAAACCTCTTCAAGTAAAAAAGTCATAATCAAGGATAAATAGTAAATGGAAAAATATTTGCAGTCTATATTATAGACAAATGGGGTTAATCGCTCTATTTATAAACCTACTATGTAAAGAGCTGCTGGAAATTATGATGAAATGAAACATCAACACAATACGAATGGGAAAAAATGGGTAAAATGTAAGAACAGAGTTCGAAAGAAAGACACAAGAAAGGAAGAAGACGTGAAGTTTTAAGAGTGTGGGAGAAGGAAACCAATAACAGTTTTAAATGTTATTGAAATACCTAAACTGACATAGCTGTCAGCTTACTTTGCATACTGATAGCTTAAAACAAAACAAAACAAACAAACAAACAAACAAACAAACAAAAATCCCAGAGACCCAGGCACTGGCCCTGGACCACTTAAATCAGTCTCTGAGGCTGAGGACCAAAACTCAGGTGATTTTAATGTGTGGTTAGGATTGAGAGTCAGTGGTGCAATTGTTAAGTTGGCCTTTTCCTGTCACCTAGGAAGTGACACTAGGACCTCAGCTGAAAACTGTAAACTCTAGCTCTCTCCCAAGCGAGGCACTAACAATTGGGGCTAGATCCTAGATTCCTTCAGTGGTGAAAGTGGAAATGCGGTGTTTGTGGGGAGAAGCTTTCCTCTCTCTGAAGCCAAGAGAGAGGAGGTCCCCAAAAATCACTTGTAAATATCGGGGTGCCTAGAGTAAGAGAATAATATCTTATTCCCACTCTTTCATCTGCTTAGAGAAGAGCTTATCCATTGTCTGTCCCTGAGCCTACTTGAGCAGTAAGAAGAGAATGGACAGGGAAAGTTTCCCTCTTGTGAAGCCAAGAATTGCTTGGAAAGTTGGTTGTGGGACTATGTGTGTATATGGGGAGAAGAGGGGAGTATCAAGAAGTACATGAATTGCACATATCTTTTTTTATATTGTTTATTTATTTATTTTGAGAGAGAGAGCATGAGCAGCGTAGGGAAAGAGAATCCCAATCATGCTCCACACAGAGCAGAGCCCAATGCAGGGCTCGAACCCCCGAAACTGTGAGATCATGATCTGACCTGAAATAAAGTCAGACACTTAACTGACTGAGCCACCCAGGTGCCCCTGTCCAGATCTTTCAAAACATCACCTCCTCAAGAAAGCTTTCTGTAGTCTCCCAGTGTAGACTAGCTTTCCTTGTCACCTGTTCTCCTGGAATAATTTCAGAACGGAATACTTTGGAGTATTTATTTTATTGTGATTATTTGTCCCCTTCTTCAAGACTGTCAGCTTTACAAGTGTGGTGATCATATTTTTGTTTTTGTTTTTAAATCTCCTCCATTGTATCTCTTCCTGGCACAAAGTAAGCATTTGCTAAATTTAATTGGATAAAGGAATGAATTTTTAAAAGTAAAAGGAGATCTTTTGACAAAAATTATATATTAAAGTACAACTATATACACAAGAGAAGCATTAAAACTACTAGATAGATGCACCTGGCTGGTTCAGTCAGAAGAGCATGTGACTCTTAATCTTGGAGTCATGAGTTCTAGCTGCACACTGGGTGTAGAGATTACTTTAAAATAAATAAATAACCTTTAAAAATTACTGGATAGATATACACAAAATGTTAACATTGATCTCACTTTACTCATAGGATTTCAAGTTATTTTCATTTTCTTTGTAATTTATAAAATGTCTACAAAGATGTTAAGTACTTTTCTAATCAGAAGCAAGGAAGTCAATACTATAAAATACACCTGCTAGGGGCATATGTTAATGTTGGGCCCTGGGCTCAGTCAGAAAGGACGGGACTTGAGCTCTGTCTCTGCTACTTACCACCCTTGTAACCTGTGGCAAGTTATTAGCCATTGACTGTCTCTTTCCTCATCTGTAAAGCGGGGATAATCAAAGAATCTCTGCATAAAGGTGGCTATGAGGATTTAAGTGGGCGAATACATGTAGCATTTGGTACTGGATGGTTTTTAAGAGTCGACTATTATTATTACTTGGGGAGTGATATCTCTTTCCCTTGGCACTGTAATGAGTTTAAACTGTAGATATGTGTGTGAATTCATTAGGTTGTAGTTAATAATATTTAAATACTAAACTTCATCTTTGGCAAAAAATTAAAAGAAATTTAATGCATCACCAACAGGTGGCAGCATATCACAGTTTTCCCACAACATTGGGCCTGCTGTGGTGTTCTTGGGGGACAACTGTGTCTGTTACAATCTGTTTTAAAAGGAAGAGACTTTAGAACTTACCTAATTCATCTCCTTCATTTTGTATATATGGAAATCTGGAAATGAAGTAAAAATAAAGAGCACAACCTATTCATTTGCTAGGAAGTAGTGAGATTGGGAGAAGAGGTGGGAAGAACTGTATTCCACTTTGAGTTTGGGATGTTTCCACAATATCCTTTAAGCTAATCAGTAAAATTTAGAATACACAGCAGAAAAAAATTTCTAGTTCTCAAATAGAAATATCACTTTGGGGAGTAAATATATTTCTTAGTTATGCAAAGTAAATTATTAGTGAGCCTTAAAATATAGAGAGATTTCCATAGCCCACCTCCTTTTTTTTTTTTTTTTTTTTTTTTTTAGTGTTTTCCAGTTGACAGAGGCATCACCCTTTGTTATATCAATAGATCCTCATAATCAGGGGTAAGGATTATCATTTCTATTTTACAGATTACAAATTAGGAAAAAGAGGTTCAGAAAAGAAAATACCCTCTTAAGCTGGGAACCACGAATTCAAATCCAGGCCATTCATTCATTTTCTTTGTTCATTCACTGAAAGCAAGAATTTATGAAGTTCCTGGTATGTGCCAGTTCAATGCTACCTGTTGGAGATGCATAGGCTAACCAGGAATATAATTCCAAAAGATCTTCATCCTATTAGGGCTATGGTGTCTAAACTGCATAAAACCAAATTCCTGCCTTTTCCCACCACATTTTCACAGTGGTCTACACACATAGCAGGTACTCAACAAATATCTGTTACATTGAACAGCGGGGAGCATCCCCAAAGGCCCTTGAGGCCCCTGAATTGCAATGGGGTTTTATTGTTGCCAAATATTAACAGGCTCAGAATTATTTTTAAAAAGTTTTATTCAGTTTATTTAGACCTAAAAAACAACAGTTCACCCATTTCTCCCATCTCCTACCTTCCACCTCTGGTAACCACCAATCTATCTATGAGCTTGGTGTTTTGTTTTGTTTTTTAGATTCTACATGTAAGAGAAATCATACAGTATTTGTTCTTTCTCTGACTTACTTCACTTAGCATAATGCCCTCGAGGTCTATCCATGTTGTCACAAATGGCAAGGATTTCGTTCCTTTTTATGGCCGAATAATATTCCTTTGTATACATATCACAATTTCCTTATCCATTCATCCATCTGTGGAGTTGGGTTGTTGTAACACATATCTTGGTTATTGTAAATAATAACCAAGTGAATGAAATAATGCAGTGAATGTAGGGGTGCATATATCTTTTCAAATTAGTGTTTTCATTTTCTTTGGATAAATACTCAGAAGCTGAATCATATGGTAGTTCTGGTTTTAATTTTTGAGTTACCTCTATACTGTTTCACATAGTGAGGGCACCAATCTATATTCCCACCATCAGTGCATGAGGGTTCTCTTTTCTTCATATCCTTGCCAACACTTGTTACTTCTTGTCTTCCTGATTACAGCCATACTAACAGATGAGAGGTGGTATCTTATTGTGGTTTTGATTTGCATTTCCCTGATGATTAATGATGTTGAGTATCTTTTCATGTTGGCCATCTGTATGTCTTCTTTGGATGAATGTCTGTTCAGATCTTCTGTCCATTTTTTAATCAGATTGGGTTTTTTTGCTTTGAGTTGTATGAATTCTTTATATATTTTGGATATTAGCCCCTTATCAGCATATAATTAGCAATTATTTTCTCCCATTTAGTAGGTTGCCTTTTCATTTTGTTGATAGTTTCCTTGGCTACACAGTAGTTTTTTAGTTTTATGTAGTCCCACTTGTTTATTCTTGCTTTTGTTGCCTTTGCTTTTGGAGTCAAATTTTATTTTTTTAATTTTTTTAAAAAAGTTTTTTTTTGGGGCGCCTGGGTGGCGCAGTCGGTTAAGCGTCCGACTTCAGCCAGGTCACGATCTCG
This sequence comes from Neofelis nebulosa, assembly GCF_028018385.1. Classification (NCBI taxonomy): domain Eukaryota; kingdom Metazoa; phylum Chordata; class Mammalia; order Carnivora; family Felidae; genus Neofelis; species Neofelis nebulosa. The sequence continues at coordinate 15,701,270 of NC_080789.1, forward strand.
CGGTCCGTGAGTTCGAGCCCCGCGTCAGGCTCTGGGCTGATGGCTCGGAGCCTGGAGCCTGTTTCCGATTCTGTGTCTCCCTCTCTCTCTGCCCCTCCCCCGTTCATGCTCTGTCTCTCTCTGTCCCAAAAATAAACAAAAAACGTTGAAAAAAAATATATATATAAAAAGTTTTTTTTTTCTTTTGAGAAAGAGAGTGTGAGCAGGGGAGGGGCAGAGACGTGGGTGGGGAGAGTATCCCAAACAGGTTCCGTGTTTGTTAGCAGGGTGCTAATAGCACAGAGCCCACTGTGGGGCTTCATCTCACGAACCATGAGATAATGACCTGAGCTGAAATCAAGAGTCAGACACTTAACAGACTAAGCCAACCAGATTCCCCTGGAGTCAAATTTTAAAAGTCATCATCAAGACGTAGGTCAAGGAGCTTACCACCTGTGTTTTCTTCTAGGGATTTTATGGTTTCAGATCTTATACTCAAGTCTTTAACCCAATTCGAGTTAATTTTTGTGTATGGTGTGAGACAGTGATCCAATATCATTTTTTTGCATGTGTCCAATTTTCCCCAACACCATCTATTGAAGATACTATCCTTTCCCCATTGTATATTCTTGGCTCTTTTGTAGTAAATTAACTGACTATATATGCATGGATTTATTTCTGGACCCTATTCTGTTCCACTGATCTATGTGGCTGCTTTTATGCCAATACCATACTGTTTTATTTACTATAGCTTTGTAGTATATTTTAAAAACAAGGAGTGTGTGGGGCGCCTGGGTGGCGCAGTCGGTTAAGCGTCCAACTTCAGCCAGGTCACGATCTCGTGGTCCGTGAGTTCGAGCCCCGCGTCAGGCTCTGGGCTGATGGCTCGGAGCCTGGAGCCTGTTTCCGATTCTGTGTCTCCCTCTCTCTCTGCCCCTCCCCTGTTCATGCTCTGTCTCTCTCTGTCCCAAAAATAAATTAAAAACGTTGAAAAAAAAAATTAAAAAAAAAAAATAAGGAGTGTGAGGCCTCCAGTTTTTTTCTTTTTTCTCAAGATTGTTTTGGCTATTTGGGTCTTTTGTGGTTCCATACAAATTTTAAGATTGTTGGGGCACCTAGGTGGCTCAGTCGGTTAAGTGCCTGACTTCGGCTCAGGTCATGATCTTGCGATTTGTGGGTTCGACCCCTGCATTGGGCTTTGTGCTGACAGCTCAGAGCCTGGAGCCTACTTCAGATTCTGTGTCTCCCTCTCTCTCAGCCCCTCCCTCACTCATGCTCTCTCTCTCTCTCTCTCTCTCTCTCTCTCTCTCTCCCCCCACCTTCTCTCTCTCAAAGATAAATAAACATTAAAAATAATTTTCTTTAAGAAATTTTAGGATTATTTGTTCTATTTCTGTGAAAAACACCATTGGAGTTTTGATAAGGATTGCACTGAATCTGTAGATTGCTTTGTGTAGTATGGACATTTTTAACAATATTAGTTTTTCCAGTTCATGAGCATGGAATAGCTTTTCATTTATTTACATCTTTTTCAATTTCTTTCACCAGTGTCTTATAGTTTTTAGTGTACAGGTCTTTCACCTCCTTGGTTAAATATATTCCTAGGTATTTTATTCTTTTTGATTCACAAATAAATGAGATTGTTTTCTAATTTATTTTTCTGATAGTTTGTTATTAGTGTACAGAAACACAACAGATTTTTATGTACTATCTTACAATTTTACTGAATTCATTTATTAGTTCTAACAGTTTTTTTTGATGGAGAACTATTCCTTAAATGTGTAAGGATTTGTTTATATATTTATACTCTCTCATGCTCCAGAAAGCACTTAGGGGCTGCAAGATGTCTGCATATCCAATGAAGTCTTTGTGTTTTGAATAATAGCCCACAGACCTCTTTTTAAATGCTGAAGAAAAGCTGGACCCACATGGTCCCAGTTGGATTGCTAGATGGCAGTAGCAGCACACACTGTTTTTAGATTCTGGTTAATAAATCTCACAAGAGAGAAAGAGGCCTTCGGGAGTAGCTGGTCCATTTTCTTCCATTGTATAAATAGGAGAGCTGAGGCCCCAAAGAGAAAGATACCTACAAGGCTAGGTAGGTAGTTAACCAAATAATCAAAATTGTATTGAGATTGCTGACTTCTGTGTATTTGCAGGGAAAATGTCCTTCTAGATTCATTGGAAAACTATTTTAAATGTTTGGTATAAAAATGTTTTGGGGGAAAAAAGCAGTAGTACATAAGAATAGGAATGAGGTGGGGCGCCTGGGTGGCTTAGTCCATTAAGTGTCTGACATCGGGTTAGGTCATGATCTCGAGGTTTGTGGGTTTGAGTCCCGCACAGGGCTCTGTGCTGACAGCTCAGAGCCTGGAGCCTGCTTCGGATTCTTTGTCTCCCTCTCTCTCTGCCCCTCCCCCAATCACACTCTGTCTCTCTCTCCTTCAAAAATAAATAAACATTAAAAAAAAAAAAGAATAGGAATGCGGTTAAAAGTATACCTGTTACTCCAACCCCCTATTCCTGCCCCCCCCAGGTGTCCTCCCTGGAAGCCCCACTGCTGCCAAGTTCTTGAATAACTATCCAGAGATATATTTAATTAAACACATGTACACATATGCACACACACATGCATACACGCTTGCATGTACCACACACGGCTGTCATGTATTTATAAGATCTAAATTTCTGTGTGTGTGTGTGTGTGTGTGTGTGTGTGTGTTCAGATGAATATAAGGTGTGCATGGAGTATAAAATAATGTGAACAAAAGTGGGAAAGCTGTGGACTTCAGGAAAATGTCTCCTTCACCCTCCCAACCTCCCCTAAAAAAAAGGCAGGGGAGGTGGGAGTCCATGAAGTGGTTTCCAAACTCTGGAGTGGCTTTATTTTTACCATTTCTCTGTTGATTTAACAGATTAAAACTCTGCCGGGGACACCTATGGTACAGATCTTGGTAAACCCTGTCTTCTGAAGCTCTCCCTGCTGTAATTAAATTATTGTAAATACAATTAGAAGGCCCCTCTAGGTGGTCTGCATGACACCAGCCCAGAAGGAATTGTCTTGAGATATTTGAACCAAGAGTAAAGAGCAAAGTGGCGGAATCCCCTTAATCTTTAGGGGCCCATCCTTTGAGGATTTGAGGCCATGATGTAACAGGCAGTCGGTTTTATTGCAAGCGGCACTTTTAGCAGTTGTTTTCCTCAACCATCACTGGCCTTCAGGGTCAGTGTGGGGGCTCCAGCCTCTGCTGCGAACTTCCTCCCCCCCTTTCCAAAACCCTCCCCCAGTCTCCACTGTGATTTGAAAATTTGCTTCAATCTAGAAGTGGAGAGTCTGGGTAGTTAGTACTTTGCATCCTACACCTTTTTGCATAGGGTTGGGAGCTGTTGCTATGTGGTCCACGTGTGTCTCCCAACAAGCTTAAACTTTGCATAGCCCATGCTAAACTAATTTGCGTCAATTTGTCTACATCATGCCAACAATCGTTCTGAGAGTCTTGAATAGAACATACAAGGCTGCTGATAAAGGCGCTAGGAGCAGATGCCACTGGCCATTCTGTGGGGCCTCACTGTCGCTAGTTCTTCACCATGGTTTCTTCATATCCTAGTGACAATGTTAGTTTTTCCACCCTGGGGTTAAAACTTTTTTTTTTTTTTTGAACAATGGACAGCCCTACACAACTGGCACTCCAACTGACTTTTTTTTTTTTTTTTTAAGAAAGACATGGCTGTGACTGAATTCTAGCCCCAGTGTTTCCTAACCATTTTTCCTCCCTCCCAAGTTTCAGAGAAAGCAAGTGGAGTTAAGTTTTTTGGAAAGGGTTTGTGCAACTGTGACAAAGTGTTTTTCTAATATGTCATTGTGTTGGGCTAAAATTTTAAGCCTGAAATCCAATCATTTTTTATGGAAAGATATATTTCTGGTAAATAAGAAATTAACATTCAGACTAAGGACTGTAGAAACAAATACAAGACAACCAAAGTTATTTGTACCATATGAACACTAGGAAATAATTTCACATTTAGGAGAAACTTTTGTTTTAAAAAAAAAAATTTTTTTTTGGAATGTTTATTTATTTTTGAGACAGAGAGAGACAGAGCATGAACGGGGGAGGGTCAGAGAGAGGGAGACACAGAATCTGAAACAGGCTTCAGGCTCTGAGCCGTCAGCACAGAGCCCGACGTGGGGCTCGAACTCACAGACCGCGAGATCATGGCCTGAGCCGAAGTCGGCCGCTTAACCGACTGAGCCACCCAGGCGCCCCGAAACTTTTGTGTTTTGTTTTTTGTTTTTCAAAGCCAGACCTGGAAATATATTGATTTGGTCAGTTTGGGGAAGGCACCAGAGACCCTGGGAGCTAATTGAATCTCTATAGGAAATCCACTCTCTTCATGGTTTATTCACCTGTTTGTGGATTTTGTCATTCTATAATGGCTCTTCCTACATTAACCCATTAAATATGATCTAAAAACTACCCTGAGAAAACTGATAAATGTACAAATGTTTCCACTTAAGTATCGTATCGGGAGGACATGTAGTGTAGAAGGAAGTAGTAAGAATTTATTCAATTCAGTAAGTGATCGCCTAGTGCCTACTATGTGCCAGGCCACCTTCCAGGCACCTGGGATATAGCAGTGACATGGTCTTTACTACTGAGGCACCTAGGAAACAGATACTATATAAACAGACCAGTAAATATGTACCATAACAGGCAATCGGAATGCCAGGTGGTGGAAGGTGCTAAGAAGAAAACTTAAGGGGGGGGGCGGAGCGGAGTGAGGGGCGTGCCTGGCTGGTCCAGTTGGAAGAGCACAGGACTCTTGATCTGAGAGTCTTGAGTTCAAGTCCTACGTTGGGTGTAGAGATTACTTAAAATAAATGAACTTTTAAAAAATAAAAAAAAAAAAAAAACAACTTCGGGGGAGTAAAGTATTCAAAGAGCTACTTTAGATACAAAGAACAGAGAAGATGTCATCAATGAGCTGACATTTGAACAGAAACTCACAGGAGGGAGGGGAACAAGCTTTGAGAATGTCAGTGATCCAGGCAGAGGAAACAGTGGGAACAAAAGTCCCTTATATGGAAATGGCTTTGCATGTTCATGGCCAGTGAAGCTGGAGACCAGGGAGCCAGGAGAGCAAGAAAGTAGATGAAGTCCCCGAGAGTTGAAAATAAACAGGAATGGCAAATGCTATAGCATCATGGGCATATCTATTATTTAGTGTCTCAGTGAATCTAGACATCAGCAGACTGATTCCTGACCTCTCAAACTATTTTTGCAGAGAATGATAGAGAAAGGTGGCTGGCTGATAGGTCAGTGGGAGAATTTGGAGCTGATTGAAGCTAATAGGCACATGATGAGCTGCTCAAAATCATTAGTAATTGTTATGGACTGAAATATGTCCCTTCAAAATTCCTATGTTAAAATCCTAGTTTCCAATGTGATGATATTCAAAGAGGCGGGGCCTTTGGGAGGTAATTCGATCATGAGGGTAAAGCCTTCATGAATGGGATTAGTGCCCTTATAAAATGGACCCTAGAGAGCTTTTTTGCTATCTCTGCCATGTGAGGACACAATGAGAAAATGGCCACTTGCAATCTAGAAGGAGGGCCTCACCAGAACCCCACCATGCTGGCACCCTGATCTCAGACTTGCAATCTCCAAAATTGTGAGAAATTCCTGTTGTTTATAAGCACCCAGTCTATGGTATTCTGTTATGGCAGCCCAAACAGAACAAGACAAAAATGTTTTTAATTTGTAGATTAGAGCAACAGTGAGATATTACTTTTCTACCAATGATCTGGCAAAACCTAGAAAGCTGAATAATGCCAAGTTGGCAGAGACACAGACAGTAGAACCCTCATGTACAGATGGCTGATAGTAGCAGGTTCAGCCATTCTAAGAACAGTCTGGAAATGCTTAAGCAAATGAAATATCTGAGATATCTTATAACCTAGCAGCCCTCTTCCTACTATTCACATGCTCCATGGAAATTCTATTGTGAGAAAAACACCACTACCTAGGAATTTAAAGACAGGACTTTGTGAGAACTGTACTACAGGAAGAAAGGGAGGAAGTGCTCACCAAACAAGGCCAGGGGACACCACATTCCAGATCACTTCCACAGCCTGTGATCCCTCCAAGAATTGCCAGTGCAGATCTTATACCTACTGAAGGTCTGGGGCACTTACCTTCTAACAGCAAAGTTGACCACTACTCCTTCAGGAATCAACTCTGTTCCCCAACATGTACAGGGACAACACAAGGGTACAAATGGAGGCCTACATACCATGTAAATATTTAAAATTTATAAATCAAACCATTTAATATGTTCTATCCTTCTACCTTGACATATATACCTTTGCGACAATCTAGAAGGCAATATTTGAAATTCAAATTCTTAGATTCCCCAGAGCACAGAGGAGCCAGGTTCTGGCCTAGAACCTATTCCTCTGCTCTTCCCACTCTGGACTCCAGCCTGTACAAGGAGGAGACTTGAATGTACATGTGTGGATGCTCAACCTGCATTTCCAAGCCTTAATGGGCAGCTGCTGTGGGGCCATCTCTGAGACCAGCAACACTTTTTTTTTTCCCCAGAAAGACCTAAAGAACTTGGGCTATCTGAGGTCCAGAGAACCCAGGTGATCATGTCTCTTTGACTCCATGGACTCTTCCGTGATGTGTGACACAGTCAGAAAAAAAGCTGGAGTGGAGCCCTCTAAAGTGAGGGGACCAGGACACAGGCCCCTCTTGCTTGGGTATGAAGGTAGTACTTTTAGAGAGGTGAGCAGGGCCAAGTTGTGATGGGGCCTTGAATTACATGCTATGGAAAGCAGACTTTATTTCTTGAGCAGTAGGAAACAAAAATAAGTTTAAAGCAGAGTTTGTGATAATAAAACTAAACATGATAGAAGTAGAACCATTCTGACACAATTAAAAGTTAAGTCACCCGTGGTACTAAAATACCACTTACTTGCTGTGGAGCCTTGGTGGTTCTGTTCAACCTTTCATGGGCCTCAGTTTCCCCATCGTAAAACTGGTAGATTAGACAAGATTAACAATCTCAAAAAAATCCCACTGTCAGGGCCTCAGTTTTTCTTATGTGTATAACAAGTGGGTTGAGCCAGATCAGGTTTCTCAATATTCTCAGGGCTCCACTGAGGGGACCTCTCCCTACCCCCACCACAAACCATCTAAATCAGGATCTCATTTTTTTAAAGTTCCCCAGGTGATTCTAACTGCAGCCAGGGTTGAGAACCCTTGGACTTGATGATACTCTCCAAGGTCCTTCTCCTGCCTCAATCTGAATTGCTCCATCTGGAAAAGAGCACTTTGGGCAATGTTATCCATCTCCCAGCCTCTCTTATTTCCTGCTGGGTCTTGAGACCTTGGTGAGACGCAGTGATTCAAACAAACAGGGCTTCATCAGAGGAGGAACCATGGCTCTGAGGGAGGCCTTGGTTATGGGGTCACCTGTGTTTGTGTGAAGCAGCAAGCAGGAGCTGGAGTTTGAGGCCTAGGCAGACAGGTGCTGCTCATGAGAACAGGCCCTGCAGACAGGGCTGCCAAGGTTGGAACTTGGCAGAGAGGAGGCCACTTCTCAACCAGCATGAATGGCCTGATGCCTCCTGGCATCTCCTCAGTCCCACCAGGCACCTGCAGGCCAGGGCTTCTTGGCAGGTGAGGAAGAGCGAGGAGAATAGGGCTTTTCTCAAGCTGTTCCCCAGAACAACATCTCTTGACATCTGGGGAGATGAGGAGTGGAAAAGACAAGCCACTGCGTGTTCCTCTTGGCCTGTGAAAGCCTTGCGGGTGGGGAGGCAGGAAAGGGCATTTGTGCTGAAGTGCCACTTTCCAGCCCTACGTCCGGAGCTTAGCATGTTCCAGGCACCATGAATGAGACCGGCTGACGCTTTGTATCAAATGTAAAGTGGCCTCTTTTCACACGGCTGGCACTGGAGGCCGATGACCACTCGGGTAGGATCCAGCGCTCTCCGGGAGCTTGGCAGGGCTAAGTGTGGGGCCTGAATTGCTGCTCTGTGGGGCAGCAAGGACAATGCCGTCACCGTTGAGCAGGATTCCCAAGCTTCGAAGGAATAACGTTCTTCTGTTAGGGACTAGCAAGTTGCCTCTGCCACTGTCTACGCCTCCTGGAGCCCAGGTCTCAAGTGCAAAGACCACAAATTCCATCTGAGGTGGGAGGTCTCAGATCTGGAGATTGGCTACCAAAATATCAGAATGTCCACGATAATCCAACAGTTTACGTGAACAACAGGAGAGAATCTTGTAATAAGGATTATCTCTGAAAATTTGAGGTTCGAGTTAAAGTAAGACTTACCACTTTTAAAAAAACAAATTAAGCAGAAATTTTACTTCCAAGCTCTTCAAAAATTGTTACAGGGACGTCTGGGTGGCCCAGTCAGATCAGCCTCCAACTTCAGCTCAGATCGTGATCTCATGGTTCGTAAGTTCGAGCCCCATGTCAGGCTCTGTGCGGACAGCTCAGAGCCTGGAGACTGCTTCGGGATTCTGTGTCTCCCTCTTTCTGCCCCTCCCCTGCTGATGCTCTGTCTCTGTCTCTCTCTCAAAAATAAACATTTAAAAAAATGGTTACAAACACAAAGTATCCTTTTTTTTTTTTTTTTTTAAATGAGATAACACTTTTTTTTTTTTCAACGTTTTTTTTTAATTTATTTTTGGGACAGAGAGAGACAGAGCATGAACGGGGGAGGGGCAGAGAGAGAGGGAGACACAGAATCGGAAACAGGCTCCAGGCTCCGAGCCATCAGCCCAGAGCCTGACGCGGGGCTCGAACTCACGGACCGCGAGATCGTGACCTGGCTGAAGTCGGACGCTTAACCGACTGCGCCACCCAGGCGCCCCAAAGTATCCTTTTCAGAATGACCCAAATTAAATCAAAGACACATCATCAAAGTAAAATATTGTGACATTAAGAATTCTTTTAGGTTGGGGCACCTGGGTGGCTCAGTTGGTTAAGCATTTGCCTTTGGCTCAGGTCATGATCTCACGGCTCACAGGGCTTGTGAGTTCAAGCCCCACGTCAGGTTCTGTGCTGACAGCTCAGAGCTTGGAGCCTGCTTCAGATTGTGACACCTTCTCTCTCTTCCCCTCCCCCACTCACGCACTGTCTCTCTCTCTCAAATATAAATAAACATTTAAAAAATTATATAAAAAGAGAATTCTTTTAGATAGTAATAGTTTCACATTATTCTGTTTTTAGCCATTTGCAATGTTCTGTAGGTCGTATTTTAAGTATGTTTTATTATTTATTTATTTATTTAAGTTTATTTTGAAAGAGGCAGAGATGGCAGAGAGAGAGAGAGAGAGAGAGAGAGAGAGAATTCCAATCAGGTTCTGCATCATCAGCTCAGAGCCCAATGCAGGGCTCGAACTCACGAAACCATGAGATCAAGACCTGAGCCAAAACCAACTGAGCCACCCAGGCACCCCTAAGCATTTTTTAAAGACATGAAATGATTATTTTTTTTTTAAGTACAACCACAGCTATGAAAGAGAGGAACTTAAGACAAAGATCACATCTGTTTCATATACTGTATGAGGTAATCTAATACACATCACAGCATTAATCTTCCCAAACAAGTTTGCTAAGAAACAGCTCCCATGTTTAGTATTTAAAAATAAAATAATCTCATTTAGAAAAACCAAGATATAATTTGATTAGTAAAGCATATTCTTCCTCCAATTTTATGCTAGTCTCCACTTATAAATCCATGAGAAAAGAACAAATTTTGTTATAGTATAAAAATCTTAGGAACAGCAAATTGCAAATATTCAATTAAAAAAAAATGTTTTCCTTCCTAAAATGTAAATGTCCAGTAAATAAAACATACATATATTCCAGGTGTAGAAACACCACTAATTGACTTATGAAAGAAATATATATTTTTTTTTTAATTTTTTTTTCAACGTTTTTTATTTTATTTTTGGGACAGAGAGAGACAGAGCATGAACGGGGGAGGGGCAGAGAGAGAGGGAGACACAGAATTGGAAACAGGCTCCAGGCTCCGAGCCATCAGCCCAGAGCCTGACGCGGGGCTCGAACTCACGGACCGCGAGATCGTGACCTGGCTGAAGTCGGACGCTTAACCGACTGCGCCACCCAGGCGCCCCATTAATTGACTTATGAAAGAAATATATTTTCATATGTTTGATGATAAGGCTTTTATTTGTTGAGTATAAAGCACTTCACTGGGGGCGCCTGGGTGGCTCAGTCGGTTAATCATCTGACTTCGGCTCGGGTCATGATCTCACAGTTTGAGAGTTTGAGCCCCGCATCAGGCTCTGTGCTAATAGCTCAGAGCCTGGAGCCTGCTTCAGATTCTCTCTCTCTCTCTCTCTCTCTCTCTCTCTCTCTCTCTCTCTGCTCCTCCCCCACTCACTCTCTGTCTCTCTCTCTCTCTCAAAAATAAATAAACAATTAAAAAAAAAAAAAGATTTAAAGCACTTCACTAAAAGAACCAGGCCACTTTATTTAAAAGTTTACTCCTGGGACCCCTGGGTGGCTCAGTCGGTTAAGCATCCAACTTCAGCTTCAGGTCATAATCTCACAGTTTGTGGGTTTGAGCCCCACATCAGGCTCTGTGCTGACAGCTCAGAACCTGCTTTGGATTCTGTATCTCCCTCTCTCTCTACTCCTCCCCTGCTCATGCTTTGTCTCTGTCTCTCAAAAATAAATAAATGTTAAAAAAAATTTTTTTTAAAGTTTACTCCTTTGCCCAGTTTCCATCTTTGAATGACTCACCAATTTCTGTAGAATTTTGGCTATCATACCAGACCATGGGAAACGTCTGAAATATCTTAAAGTCATTTGGCAAGAGAAAAGTGTTTTCTTGAGTCATGGAGGCAGTCATTCATCACTTTGTGCTAGAGTATTTCTTTTTTTTTTAAAAAAAGATTTTTTTAACGTTTACTTATTTTTGAGACAGAGAGAGACAGAGCATGAACGGGGGAGGGTCAGAGAGAGAGGGAGACACAGAATCTGAAACAGGCTCCAGGCTCTGAACCGTCAGCACAGAGCCCGACACGGGGCTCGAACTCACGGACCGCGAGATCATGACCTGAGCCGAAGTCGGCCGCTTAACCGACCGAGCCACCCAGGCGCCCCTGTGCTAGAGTATTTCTTAGTGAACTTCTTCACTGACCTCAAAACAAAGCCCAAGACCGAAGCTCCTAGAAGGTGTTGCTTCTGGATGGAGCTCTGACCAACAGTGCACCCTTGACGGCAATCTGCATGCAGTACTGTTGTGGCTCTGCAGCAGCTGAGACCTTGAACCTATCCACACTGGTCTCCAGTTTGAGCTGCTCCACCAGGTGGTTGCTGGTCTCCCAAGGTGGGTGAGCAAGGCTGGACTGAGCCTTGAAGGCTTCACCCTTTATACCTTCTCTGTGCTGGTTCATCTTCTAAGATCCTTAAAAAAATAGCCTGCAACGGTGTTACGGGTTGAATTGTGCACACTCTCAATTTTTAAGTCCTAACCCCCAACACCTCAGGATGTGACTATATTTGGAAATAGGGCCTTTCAAGAGGTAATGAAGTAAAAATGAGGTCATTAGAGTGGGCCCTAGTCCAATACAACTGGTGTCCTTGTAAGAAGACAAGATTAGGACACGGACAATACAGACAGAGATATAACCGTGTGGAGACACAGGGAGAAGATGACCATCTCTACAAGCCAAGGAGAGAGGCCTCAGGAGAAATCACCCCTGCCAACACCTTGCTCTTGGACTTCTAGCCTCCAGAACTATGAGAAAATAAATTTCTGTTGTGAAAGCTGCACAGTCTGTGGTATTTATTACAACAGCCCTAACAAATTAAGATATTATTTCCATTTGGTAGTAGAGGAAATGCTGAGGTTTGGGTATGTGAAGCTGCTTGCTCAAGTGTAGAGAGCCATGATTCAAACTCTGCTCTAACACTAAAACCCAAGCTTCTCCCACTAAGCTGTGCCTCCTGTAAATCCAGGAAGCAGCTGGGAGAAGGTGTGGTGTGTGCACAGAGAGCTTGTTACTAGAGGAAGACAAGGGTAGGAGAACTTGTTTTGGTTTCTCAAATTTACCAGCTATGGTGACATTTTTGGTGTCTGAGACTTTGTAAATATTGCCGAGGCTTACCGGAAAGTTTTGGAAAAGTAAGAGAAATTGATTTATTTCTGTCTTAATCAGGATGCATGTGATTGCCAGAAACAAAAACTTATTCTCCCAGTTTCATCAAAAAAGGTCAATGTATGGGAAGGAGGTTGGTGCATCTCATGGTTTCTAAGGGCAAGAAATGTAGTCTAGCCTCAGAAAGAACCAGAACTAGAAACTGTGTTAGCCCCTCCCCTTCCCTGCATTGGATAGATGCATAGGGCTTTCATGGGAAGATTCTCCAATTCACCATTGACTGAGGACTTTGTGAACTTTCCTTTGTAGAGACTCCTGGTCTGGCAGGACAGAATCAAGAAAGTGTAGTTCCAACACACAGCTAGAGAGGAAGGCCTATGGCTTCTGGAGCCAGACCAGACTTAGGTTTGCCAGAAGACTCTGCAGCCTACTTACTGGCTAAGTTATCTTGGGAAAACTTTGTTGCTCTGAGACTCACTCTGAGACTCACTTTCCCCCATTGGAAAATAAGGATAATAAAGCTTGTTTCAAAGGTGCCAAAGAGGCACAGAGCCCAGCTTAGTATTGAGTGTGCTTTGCTTCCTCCCCCTATCGCTTACCCAAGATAGAGGTGGCATCTGCTAGAGAACTCCTGTGGGGTCATCATCACATAGGAGTGTGGCACTGCAGGGGTGACACTGCAGGGATGACCCACCAGCTGAAACTAGGGAATGCAAACTGTTAGGTGGAATTGGTGATGTGAACCACTTTTCTTTGGGTATCAACACTTGCTCAGGATAGGAATCTACATTATCTTCTCTTCACCAAAATGGCTTTCTTGCTATGCTTGAAGCCCTAGAGTCTCTGGCTGGACTCTTGGGAGGACTACAAAGTAAAACACCCATCATACAATTTTTAGACATAGGAGGAAAAGAGGAGAAGAGGTGGTTTTGTATATTACTCTAATCAGCAAAATCAAGAAGCAATGAAAATTGTAATCTTTTCTAGTGGCCTTCTTCTCTATCATTTTGTGATGCCCAGAAGTGTCCTTATCTGAGCCAAGTGTTACTGGGTTTTTTTTTCCCTAGAGGAAGAAATGGGTGCACGGAGAGGCTAACAGGTATGCCCCAAAATAGAGCTAATCAACGGCCATGCAGAGAGAGGGTACATAGGTCCTGAATGCTGGTCCAGTTTCCGGAGTCTACCAATTCTACTTTCTGCTGCCCTCACTCCCTGTACAAGTGGGTCAGCCCGAGCTCTCCAGACTGCTCCCTTCACTCTCAGTCTTCAGGAAGGGGCTGATGCTAGTCAGGAAGCAGAGTTACAGGGCTGTGAGCACTAAAGGAGCTATCAGGAGCTCAGGGATTTGGTCCAAGAGCTGCCACCCAGGACTTTGCTTTCTGCATCATCTGAAATGAAGTCCGGGTACCTCAATGACCAAAACTGGAAGCTCTGGAAAACAGATGAAGGAGAGGGAATGTGAACAACAAGAACTTGCAAACACTGCTATAAAGAGTATAAGTTGATAGATCCACTTTGGAAAACCATTTGCTGTTATGTACACTGTTGAAAATATTCATATGCTATGTGAGTGGCATTTCCACTCACAGGTATATAGCCTACAAAAGTGAGCCCCAAAGTATCAGGAGACCGGTACAAGTATGTTCATAGAAGCATTATTTGTAATACTCCCAATCTGGAAAGAATCTAAATGTCCATCAACTGTGGAAAGGATAAGTTGTTGTAGTCTTGGACTGGAATACTACATGGTGATGAAAATGAACACCCCACAGATACATGCAACACCAAGGATAAATCACACAGACACAACATTAAAGGAAAGAAGCAAGACCCAAAAGAATTCCTATTTATATAAAGTTCAAAAATAAGCAAAAGTAAATCACTCTGTTTAGGGATGTACACTGGGATAGCAAAATTATAAAGAAAAGGCTGGAGATGATTATGGTCAAAGTCAGTGATTACCCTTAGGTAAGGGGTGAAAGGTTTACAATTGGAAAAGGTATGAAGGAGGTGTCTGCAGTGTGGGTAATATTCTCATCTTTTGATTTGCAGTTTCACAGGCATGCACTTAATGATAATTCATTGAGCTGTACCTTTGGGTTTTATGACTGTATGCTGTTATGCCTCCATCCCTGCCTTGCTGCCCCCACTCTCGCCTCCCCAGCACACAGATTCTTGTACATGACTATTACCAGGACTGGAATTTGAATTTGATTCTTCCACCACACCAGATCTGTTTCTTCCATGGTCTTGGAACCCTCTGTCCAGCCTTCTTGGCCTAAATTTCCTGGCCCCTAGTCTAGGGGTTCTTAACCTGAGGTTCATGATCCATTTCAGGAGTCTGCAACTCCCCTGATGCTGTTTGTCAAATTGTATGTACATGTGCCTTTTCCTGGGGAGTGGTTCTTTTTTTTTTTTTTTTTTTTTTTTTTTTTTAACATTTCTTTATTTATTTGAGAGAGACAAAGCATGAGTTGGGGAGGGGCAGAGAGAGAGGAAGACACAGAATCCAAAGCAGGCTTCAGGCTCTGAGCTGTCAGCAGAGAGCCCAGTGCAGGGTTTGAACTCATGAACAGTGAGATCATGACCTGAGCCGAAGTCTGACGCTCAACCAACTGAGACACCCAGGTGCCTGTCTGGGGAGTGGTTCTAATGTCTTCTTTGGATTCCTAGAGTGATCTGTGACCCACAAAAGGTTAAAAACCATTGCTAGAGCCTACTCATTGGGCTTAAACAAACAAATGGATAGAAGTACACCAGGCCTTGAACAAAGTCCTGAAAAGTCCAGGGTTTTGCAGTGGCTCCCTGGGACACTCCAGAGCCACGGGATCTTTGCTCTCCGTCCCATACTGTGTCTGTGCTTCCTCTCTGTGCCACCTGGTGGGGACCAGGGCTGGCAGGCACAGGTGTAACAGGAAAGGCTCTGAGTGGGGGGCAGGGGAGGGGGTGGGAGCAGCTCCCCAAGAAGCCAGCATGGGCTAGGCAGGTGCCCGAAAAGTGTCAGCTGCAGCTGCCAGTTGGAGGAAGAATGAAGAGCCCCAAAAGCCTGGGATTTAAGGAGATTGTTCTTGGAGCTGGGGTTTTCCCAGCCAATCCCCAGGTTTCCGTCTCAGCTCAATTCCAGTTTTGTAATGAGTGAGATGAGGATCCAGAAGCCCAGGGTGACCAGTGTAGACCTCGAAAGCTTGAACCTTGAACTCTCAGGCCATTCCCACGTGCTCGCTCTCCTTTGGCTTGGCGCTCATTTGCATATGGTTTTGGCAGCAACTTTCCTTTGTTCCACCTCACTGAGGGCTGGAGAGCTGCTTTCCCAACACACAGAGCCCACGCTTCCAC
The DNA here is from genome assembly GCF_028018385.1 of Neofelis nebulosa. NCBI lineage: Eukaryota > Metazoa > Chordata > Mammalia > Carnivora > Felidae > Neofelis > Neofelis nebulosa. The sequence continues at coordinate 15,716,731 of NC_080789.1, forward strand.
TGCACTTTCCCCACTCCTTCAACTTAAAAATGTCTTTCTGGTTTGTTTACACTCACTCTCCTGAGACCCTCATAATTAGGAGAGCCTGAACTAGAGATTCAGAAATGGAGTTTTTACTAGCTAGTTTCCCAACATGAGCTCATCAGGTAGAACCAGAACTGTGGCACAGGTTGCTGGGCATTGATTGCATCATGTTTGATGATTTTTTCCTAACTGGCTGTGTGCAGATCACTTCTCTGTTGCAGGACTGGGTCTTTGAGATTTGTTTCAGTTTGATTCTGTTTTTAATGTTTTTCTGGAACTCAGTACATTGTAGTTTGGCTATGTTATGTACTATTCCCTCAGAGAATATCCTCAGCCCAGGATTTTATAGGTTCACAGTAACTGTGGGAAACCAGTCCAGCTGGACGTCAGAACCACGCAGAACCATGGCCCTCTGCTTATCAACACACTTTCTCCATCCCTGCCTCTCTTTGTTGGTCTCATTTTCTCAGATCACCTTGTCTACCAGACTGGAAATATGGCCGTTAGCAATCTGCGTGGCTCCTATCTTTTCTGCCAGAGAAAGATTGAGTCTCTCTTCTTCTCACGTCCACTCAAGAAGTTTTAGGAGTGTATCAGTAGGGCCAAACTAGGATATGCTACAAAAACAAACATCCTCCACAATCTCAGTGCCTTAAAACAACAAGGTTTATCGCAACACATATTGCATGTTCCATGTCTTTTGTGATACTTGTGGTCACGTGACAGAGATGGATCAGTGAGCCTGCTCTTACACTGCAGCCTGCCTGGGGCTGATCCGATGGAGATAAGCACAAGATATACTATGGGGAAAAAGACACCTGCCTTGAAGAGCGAGAAGAGAGTGACAGGGATGCTCTCTTAGGGGAGCTGATGCTTGTTTTGAGCTTTATAAGACAGAAGGAATGAGCAAGGTGGGGGTAGGAGGGTGGGTTCTGGTTCAGGTAAATGAAAAGGCACCTGGAAAGGTTTGTATGCATGACAGATATAGAATATCTTGGGGAGAGAAAATTCATTCAGGCTTCCCCAGGCCCTCTGCTGAGGAGATGTGTTATTTTGGACAAGCCTCAGTTTCCCGTTCTAGAAATTAGGGACAGTTATAGTACCTATCTCCCCAGGTTGTTATGAGATTTAATAGTAATGTCTGTATGTCTCTAACACTATTACTCATAAGCTCTTGAGATATGGTACAGATATGACAATATTGAGAGGCAGTCAAGTGCCATGGTTAGGACCATGGATGTTGGAACCTCTTCTTAGTTCCTCGGGGTAGTAGTTCCTCGGAGTACAGATAGTACCCAGCTGAAAGGGTTTGTGTGGAGATTCCTTGAGATAACCTATGTGCACCACTGGGTTTGTCTGTGTGGTTGGGGAACGAGTGAGTGATGGATAGAAGATGTCAGCAGGGGCCAATCATGTCATTCATGGAGACAGATCCAAGTTTGTGAGCCCTCATGCTTAGACAGTTCTTGTTACTCACTCTAAGAAAAGGATGTAAAATTATGAATACAAAGTTAGACATGAAAGGAAATGTTTGGTCAGAAGGATGAAAGGAATCACAACAAATATAAAATTTTAGCAGCTGTCCAGTACTGCAAATATCACAAAATTCAGAAAAATACACTATTTTTTGTATTAGTTACTTGCTATCCTCTCTTTATAATCATTTTCCTACATTGGCTGCATGCTCTTTAATCACCTCTTCATATTCACAATGCTTTTGTTATATTTTCTATAGACAGAATAGGCAGAGAGATAATCTAGCCCTCTTGTAGTGTGGTTGATCAAAATTTGTTGTTTTTTTTTTATATGGATAGTATGGAAATATTTATTTCAACCCCACAACAAATGTCGTATACCAGCAAAGTTATATAAGTTTTTTAGGATTGTTGTCACATTTGAGGAAATATCAAATTCCTGTCATGAAGGAACTATAAGATTTCAGGTCACTTATTCCTGTGGGAGTGTACATCATATTATCTTCATGGTTGTCTGTATTTCTTGACAAATTAGTAAGAAATTCAGATCTATTTCCAGTAGATCTCTGTGATTCACTTTTCTTCATTAATTAGATCAGTAATCTAAAAGCCTAATTGTTATTTCTACTTGAAATGTGTCTCTTCTTCTCAATAAACAAGGGTATTTCAGATTTTATCTGAAATTGATTTTTTTTATTCTTCTCGGTGTCAGAATAATTTCCTTTGATTTCATTGCTCATCTTTATTTTTGTTTCACATGCCATTTTTATATGACTTTTCTCTAGAGGATTTCATAAATATATTTAAAGATGCATCGGGGTGCCTGGGTGGCTCAGTCGGTTAAGCATCCGACTTCGGTTCAGGTCATGATCTCGCGGTTTGTGAGTTCAAGCCCCGCGTCGCGTTCTGTGCTGACAGCTCAGAGCCTGGAGCCTGTTTCAGATTCTGTGTCTCCCTCTCTCTCTCTCTGACCCTCCCCCGTTCATGCTCTGTCTCTCTCTGTCTCAAAAATAAATAAACGTTAAAAAAATTTTAAAAAAATAACGATGCATCTACCTCGGGAGTCTGGAAATTTCTCATTTTTTTTAAGTTCTCAAAGCATCTTTCCAAATTGTGGTTAGACAGAGTATTCCCAAATCAATCTCCTCTTAGGAAGACCCCAGAATGCCCTCAGCCAGGACAATGCCACCCGATGGAAGAGAAGTATGATGAAAGATGGAGTGAAAAGAAACAGTGATCTTAACAAATGGCCACTAAAAATATCTTAATTTTTAAATTTGTTAAAAATATATGATCATGTGACCCGTTGCTAGGGTTTTTCCCAGGGCCTTAAAGGGGCTCACAAGCTTAATCTTGATTGAGTTCAAAGTAAACCGGCCTCTCTCGGGTATCCGCTACATCTCCACTTCCTCCAAGAAGCCCTCTCTGAATGGTCTGGTGAACTCACTGTCATAAATATAGGAGTTGCTTTTATCTTAATGTTTAAATATTTTTAGAAAATACTACAAGGCAATAATAAGTTGATTTGAAACAACACTGAATAAAGGTGCTTCTAATCTTGCATTTATGATTCGGATTTTACTCTGAAGGCAAGAAAGAGCCACTACAACGGTTAGAATGTACATTTTTGAACGCTCTGCGTCCCTATGGTGGAAGATGGCCCAGTTAAGGGGACTACCTGTCGCACGGACTGTTCGCCACCCGCCACCCGCAGTGTCTTAGCCCCTCATTGAATCTCTGGGCGGAGTACTGGGAGGAGACACCTGCCCACACCTGCACCTCACTAGGCCCCGCCTGCTTTCCATGGCCCCGCCCTCTTGCCATCAGGCCCCGCCCAGTCCTCTGCTGGGCCAGGCGCTCTTCTGTTCCTCTGTTAATCTGGGCCCACCAGATTTGGAGGATTTGTGGAAAGAACCAAGACCTGGTAGTTAAGAAAGCCGTGAGCCCTGTCGTCTCCGCTCCTTAATCTCTTTCGGCAACTCCGGAGGGCGGTCATCAAACAGAAGGCTGCCTTCCCGCCCTTGCTGTCTGACGGACGCTTTTGCTTGGAAGCTGCTTAGGTGGTGGCTGTTGCCTCGTTTTGGCCGGGATTGGGTTTCTTTCTCTGCGCTGAAAGGGGATGAGCCCAGGGGAGCCACCTGGGGTCAGAAGAGGTTTGCAGAGTTGACCAAGATCCCCGGGCGGCCATAGCGGACCTCCAGTTCCCAGACCGCAGGCGCCAAGACTGGCCCCTCCAGGGCCAGCAGGTGGCAGAAGGGGGCCGGCCTGGGACAGGTACGGCGACCGCGAGAGGGCTGGGGCAGCCTGGCCCAGGTGGCTGGGCCTTGTGCGCTTTGGGTTCCCGCACCTGCAGTTCCACTAAGGCAAGCTGGGGGCGGGCCTGGTGGGGCGGGGCGGGGCCTTCCGGTGGGTGGGCGGGGCTCACGTGCAGGACTCTGGAAACAGAACAGTAAACCTTTGCTGAACCCTTCCTTTGCTGAGCCAAGTCCTAAGAATACAGTGGTGAGTAAAAACGCTGACAGCCAGGGAGACAGACAGTAAACATACTCACAAGCATATAATCATGTAATTACAAGTTGTGAGAAGAGTTGTGAAAGGAAAAAACAGGGAGCTTTGTCTCTTGGGGGCTTGGATAGACTTCCTTCCAGAAGCTTCTTGGATATAGACCCAAATTCTGGCTTTTCCACTTAAAAGCTGGGTGGGCCAGCTGGGCCATGGACTCTTGGGTCAGAAATGAGGCTTGACTCTAAAGCCTTGTGTAAACTGCTCTCAAAGAGTAGTCCAGAAAGCCTGGGAACCTTGGCAATTTCTGGGAATATGTGTTTATTTATATCGCTCCATTCTGTGCCCCCTATGCTATGGTCTGAATGTGTCCCCCACCAAATTCATAGATTGAAATCCCAGTGTGATGGTCTCGGGAGGTGGGGCCTTTGGGAAGTGATTAGGTCACGAGGATAGAACTCTCATGAGTGAGGTTAGTGCCCTTATAAAGGAGGCCTGAGGGAGCTCCCTTGCCCCTTCTACCAGGTGAGGATACAAGGAGAAGTCTGCAACCCGGAAGCGGGCCCTCCCCTGCACATGCTGCCATCCTGACTTTAGACTCTCAGCCTCCACAACTGTGAGAAATAAATGGCTGTTGTTTATAAGCCGCCCAGTGTGTGGCATTTTGTTATAGCAGCCTGAATAGACTAAGACTTCCTCCTTGGAGGTGTTTTTTAACCTCTCTTAGAAGCTGAACTGGATTGGAATGCTGTCTCGGTGACTGCACAGTGCTGTGCATTAGTACAAAGTATTTGTTGCACTGTCTCATAACTTCTTGTGGGCCTTTCTCAGAAACTCTAGGCTTCTTGAGTCATGGATTGCGGTGTCATCATCTCTGACATCCAGCAGCAGTGGCGTCTTTTCCATCATCATTGTCATCATCACAGGGAACACTGGGACAGTGCTTTCAGTGTGCTCTGCTCCGCTCTAACCTCTTTACGTACAGTCATTCATTTCTGGCCCATTGTAACCACTGTATAAACAAGTATCAAGTGTATAAATAAGCACAATGGAAGGAGAAAAATCACTGATTTTTTTCCCTAAGAGTTCTTGGAAAGCTTCACAGAGGAGGTGACTTTGGGGTGGATTTTGAAAGCCGAGTTCACCAAGCAGAGAAGTGGGGAGTCATCATTCCAGGGTGGCTTGGGCAAGTATGAAGGCACACATCAGGCATTCAAGGAATGGTAATTAGGTAAGTGTGGCTGGATGTTGAGCATAGGGGGTGAGGACGAGGATAGAGAAATATTAGGATTGGAACACTTACTTGGATATAAGACGTACTTGTTAAGAAGGCAGTTTTTGGCTTTGTTTTTTGCTTTTGCCTTTTTAATCCACTATATGCAACAGACATCTAGAGCAGTAATTTCTTTTTTTTTTTTTCAACGTTTTTTATTTATTTTTTTTTGGGACAGAGAGAGACAGAGCATGAACGGGGAAGGGGCAGAGAGAGAGGGAGACACAGAATCAGAAACAGGCTCCAGGCTCTGAGCCATCAACCCAGAGCCTGACGCGGGGCTCGAACTCACAGACCGCGAGATCGTGACCTGGCTGAAGTCGGACGCTTAACCGACTGCGCCACCCAGGCGCCCCTAGAGCAGTAATTTCTAATGAAGGGGGTGGTTTGCATGACTCCCAGGGATGTGCTAGGTGATCTCAGGAGGTGTGGGAAGAAAATATTGGAATTTCTATTTTAGTTTTTTATCTTACCCTTTAAACATTTCTATTTTGGTATAAAGTTTAGAACAGCACTATCCAGTAGAACTTTTTGTGATAATGGAAATATTTTATATCAGCACTTGAAATGTAGTTAATACAATTGAGGAACTGAATTTTTAATTTTTTTAATCTAAATTAATTTAAGTGTAAATAGCCACGTGTGGCTAATGACTATTGAATAGCATAGCTTTATAGTGTGCATTAATACTATAGCTTATGTGCACAAATTAATACATAAATGAGAAAACACATGTGCAGCTCAGGTTGTTACCGATGGCATATGCAATCCAAAATGTTTACAGACCACTGGTCCAGAGACCAAAATTAAAGTATGGAGCTGGAACAGAAGTACTGAAAAATTGCAAAGATGGAATAGCCCTAAGGGATTAGTCAGAGATGTCTTAGAATTTAAACATCTGAAAATTGAAAGGGATCTTACAGCTCCTTAGTTTTCCTGAAGACAGTAAGCCTTGGGCCAAGAGGGGAGGGACTCAAACTCACAGTTTCAATCCTACTTCTGCCTGTGACAGGCCGTCTCATAAAACCTTTCTATGTCCACTGCTACCCCTTCGCCCGATTCTTCTCTCTCTAGCACTTTTCTAATTTCTGACAACACAATTGTTAACTTATCATTTGTTTATCGTCCGTCTCCTTCCAACAACTAGACTGTAAGTTCCATGGAGACAGTGCCGCGTCCCCTGTTTCCCACTGTATGCCCAGGACCTGTCCTACAATAAGCGCTCAAAATGCATTTGCTCAATAAATGGTTCGGGAAGTGGGTGGAGGGAGACCCACACTGGGAATGAAAGATCAGGCTAAACAGATATTGGGAGATGGGGACAGAGATTGATGAAGGGCCTTGAAGCCTCTCTGAGCAGTTAGTGCCACTGGCCCAGCCTGGCAGCCCCCACATGTGGCTGGTAACTGTTGCCTAGTGGTGGAAAGTCAATTTGCTTTGAATCCGAGGGACCTGGGTTTGAATTCCAGTTCTATCATGGTAGTATGACATTAGATGATTTACTCTACTTCTCTAAATATTTAGTTTCTTCAGCTATAAAATGAGGAAAATGGCAATACTATTTCTTAGCAGTTATTAGTTGGATTAAAGAATGTAATGTGCGTATATATATATATATATATTATATGTATGTTATATATATATATATATATATATATAAGCAATAGTACATAGACTGTATGTACATAGACTATCTACTGCATACTACAGATACTATATAGAGAGCTTTTGTCCAATGTTTTTTTTTTATTTTTTTTTAATGTTTATTCATTTTTGAGAGACAGAAAGAGACAGAGCATGAGCGGGGAAGGGGCAGAGAGAGAGGGAGACACCAAATCCGAAGCAGGCTCCAGGCTCTAAGCTGTCAGCACTGAGCCCAACGCGGGGCTCGAACTCACAAACTGCGAGATCATGACCTGAGCCAAAGTTGGACGCTCAACCGATTGAGCCACCCAGGCGCCCCAGCTTTTGTTGAATGTTAACTGAATGAATGAATGACCTAAATGATACCGTGTATAGACACAGAGTGGGAAAACAGACATGGAATCAAAGGATTGCTATTCTTTGATGAAACAAATTGTCAGAGCCTCAAATGTAACTAGTCACAGAGAAATGTGATGCACTGCACTGTCCCTTGAAAATATAGGGTTCCTTACTGGAAAGCAGTTGGCTGGATGTAACAAAAGCCTTAAGAATGTTTATTCCTTGTTTAGAGTAACTCCATCTCTAGGAATCTACACTAAGCAAGTAATAAGAGATACAAAGATTTTCTTCCAGAGCCATTCACTGATGCCATTCCAGGAAGGCCCAAATAATAAAAACTTAAATAGTAAGCAACCTAATCAGCCAGTAATGGAAGAATGCTTATGGACAGTATAGCCCTGTGAAGCAATACCATGTAAGTGACTAAAAACCAAGTGTTTTCAGAATACAATGTTACTGGGAAGATGTTCATGCTATATATTTTTTTAACATTTATTCCTTTTTTAAGAGAGAAAGTGTGAGCGGGGAAAGGACAGAGAGAAAGGGAGACACAGAATCCGAAGCAGGCTCCAGGCTCCGAGCTGTCAGCACAGAGCCCGATGCAGGGCTCAAGCTCACAAACCATGAAATCCTGACCTGAGTGTCGGACACTTAACCAACTGAGCCACCCAGGTGCCCCAGATGTTCATGTTATGAATAATAAGTGAAAAGGAGTATATAAAATTCTATGCAATATGATCACAATTGTAAAATATGTTTAAAAAAAGATGAGAAAGACACAGTAAACTCTTAGCTGTGATTATCTCTCGTTGCTAGGTTAGTGGCACTCAGGTCAGCCCACTGATGTTCCCATCACTGGTCTTGGCTCCTTGGTGGGGTTCAGCCACCAACGGCTTCAAAGGTCACTTCCTCCATGAGCTCCATGAGGATATCCCGAGTGTCAGCTCTTGGATGCACTCTTGAGACAAGAAGGGACTTCTGCCAAACCTCAGTGTGATTCTTTGAGAAGGCTCATGTTGAGGATGGTAGCCTGGGGGAGAAGGCACAGCACTTGGCAGTTAGAGAATCTAAGTTTAACTCCCGGCTTGGCCACAAAATAGCAGTGGACTTTGGGCAACTTCCTGTGGCTCTCTGCACCTTGGTTTCATCATCTGTCAAATAAGGGAAGTGGACTGAGGTGATCTCCAAGGTACCTCTGGGCTTCAGTAGTCTGCTCTCCTTTCACTTACCAAGTATTTGTTGAACACTTTCTCTGTGCCAAAAACTATTCCATATACTGGGGATAAATAGGGAACAAGGCAAAGGTCTGTCCTCTTTCTAGTAAACTGTGTAAACCATAATAGAGTTTTAGCAGTATTTGCTGACTCATCATTTCCTAAAATGAGTTTTTAAGTGCCCCTGCCTTCCTGTTAGCTCTTTTCTCCTCACTTCCACTTTTCAAACTTTTATTTTTATATTGTCGAGACTGGTACATGTACATTATGCTGGGGGATGGTACTTATGTCTTCTGTACTTTATTTGTTGAATCTAAAAAATTTTAATCACTAACTGTTCTTCATCAAAGTCAAGTCATTGCCTGTGATTACATTTCCTTTTGTGCACAGCTTAAAAAAAATGTTTATTTATTTTTGAGAGAGAGAGAGAGACAGAGCATGAGAAGGGGAGGGGCAGAGAGAGAGAGGGAGACACAGAATCCGAAGCAGGCTCCAGGCTCTGAGCTGTCAGCACAGAGCCTGAGGCAGGGTTTGAACTCATAAACCATGAGATCATGACCTGAGTCAAAGTCAGATGCCTAACTGAGACACCATGGCTCCCCTTTTGTGCATAGCTTTTCATTTCCTGAAGTTTCTAATTGCCTTTCTTTTTTTCCTTATACAATTTGCCTGTCTCGTGTATTCAATTTCAAAAGAAAGGGAAAACAAAAGCAAAACACTTCCTCATGGCAGGTATGGCAGTTAGGGTTGAATGAGGGAGCAGAAGCACTGGGTGTGTCATGTGAGATAGGATTTATCATGTAAGCTGCACCACACTAAATCTCCAGATCTCTCCCCACCACATGTGGGAAAACTACCTGCCTCACCCCCCCCCCCCCAAACTTCTCTCAAATTCCTTCAACTCCTGCATTCTCCAAGACCGAGAGCCTTGCTACTCAAAGTGTGTGCAGATTAGCATTGTTGGCTTCACCGGGGACTTTGTTAGAAATGCAGAATAGTAGCCCACCCAGTCCCACTAAATCAGAATCTGCATTTTAGCCAGATTCCCAAGGCATTTGTGTGTCTGGTAAAGTTTGAGAAGCACTGGTCTGGGTGACTTTGTGGAGCCTGCCATTTTCCTCTCAGTCTGCTCCAGTTCCTTACAATGAAGTCTCCTGTCATCAATGGCCTTACAGCTGTTAACCTTACTGCTGAGGCCTGTCAGAGCTAATATCCTCAGTGCCTGAGAAGGCCCTGCCATTGTGGTTATCGATGATGATAATAATACTAGATGCTATCTATTGATTACTATGTGCCTGGTATTGAGCTATGTATTATACATGCAGTGTCTCTTTTCATGCTCAACAAGCCACTATTGCGTATTATAATCATCCCCATATACTAGATGGAAAAATGAAGTTTAAGAGGTGAAGTCACTTGCCCAAAGTCACACTGCAAATAACTGATGCACCAAGGACTCAATTCAAAGCTTATATGACTCTAGAGTCTGTATTTCTTTAAAAATTTTTTCTTTTTCTTTCTTTCCTTTTTTTTTTTTTAGAGCGAGAACACGAGAATGCGTGAACACGTGTGAGCAGAGGTGGGGCAGAGGGAGAGAGAGAATCTCAAGCAGACTCCACACTTAGTGTGGAGCTCCATGTGGGGCTTGATCCCACAGCCTTGGGAACATGACCAGAGCTGAAATCAAGAGTCAGATGTTCAGCTGACTGAAACACCCAGCACCCCTAGGGTCTGTATTTTTTTTTAATTTTTTTAAACATTTATTCATTTTTGAGAGACAGAGACAAAGTGTGAGTAGGGGAGGGGCAGAGAGAGAGAGGGAGATGCAGAATCTGAAGCAGGCTCCAGGCTCTGAACTGTCAGCACAGAGCTGGATGTGGGGCTCGAATCCTTGGACCACAAGATCACGACCTGAGCTGAAGTCAAATGCTTAACCGACTGAGCCACCCAGGTGCCCCTTGGGTCTGTATTTTTAAACCATCAGCATACAATGTACACACAGGCAAGTGCACATCCCACAAATGTACAGCTGCCCCTCCAGCCCTTTTTATGCTCCCTTCCAGGCACTCGCCTTTCTTTTTTAAAATTTTTTTTTTTTTCAACGTTTTTTTTTTTTTTTTAATTTATTTTTGGGACAGAGAGAGACAGAGCATGAACGGGGGAGGGGCAGAGAGAGAGGGAGACACAGAACCGGAAACAGGCTCCAGGCTCCGAGCCATCGGCCCAGAGCCTGACGCGGGGCTCGAACTCACGGACCGCGAGATCGTGACCTGGCTGAAGTCGGACGCTTAACCGACTGCGCCACCCAGGCGCCCCGGCACTCGCCTTTCAAGGGTAATTTATACCCTGACTTCAACACGTCTACATGCCTAGGTTAGTTGCCTGGTTTTGTACTTTATATAAATGGCACAACACAGGATATTCTCTTTTGTCATACTGGAACTGCTGAATCAAGCCCCTTGGACTTCCAATTTTTGTGAGATGCTGCATTCCCTGGCTTCTTTTGTTCCATGTTATGTTTGTGAGACTCATACATATTGTTGCATGTGGTATAGATTGTCTGTTCTCACTGCTGGGTGAATATACCACAGTTACTTACCGGAACTACTGTTTATGGGCATTTGGGTGCCTTCCCGGTTTCGGGCGCTTATGAATACACAAACATTCCAGTGCATGTGTTATGGTGAACATATGGGTGTAGTCCTAGGAGCAGAACTGGTTATACACACCTGGTATACAGAACATGTATATTGTAGTAAATACTGGAGCGAATGTACCACTTAAACTCACATCAGCTGTGTATGAGAGAGCTGGTTCATTCACTCCTTTGCCAACTTACTTGGTTTTTTGGCACATTTTTTCTTTTTCATATTAGCCATCCTGGTGGCTGTGTAGTCAAAGCCCATGTATTTCTTAACACCTCTTTCGTGGATGCATTTGCTTAGTGGTCGCTCCTGGTTGCCTACCCAGAATTCATTTTCATCCCCTTCTTTCCCACAGAATCCGATCTTTTCCTCATGTCTGCACTCCTTACCATGGAGTCAGAGGAAGCTGATCTTAGCCCTGGTTCCATGTCATGGCTTTATTTAACGAAAGGTAATTCCTCTCCCCTTAATAATAGTCAACTCAGGAAGGGGCAGGTGATCCAATTCTGTCCAAAGAATCTTCAGGAGGTTTACTGGGAGGATTTGGGAAAAGTCCCCTTACCCGTAAGAGGAGGCACAGGGAAAGATGTGCTTAGATGTTGTCATGTCTGGGTGTGATGTCTGGGACTTCTGCCATCTTGCTCCTAACTTTGAGGTGAAGCGATGTTCTATTTAGCATCATGGAGCTGCGGAATCAAACACTTTGGACTTCCAGTTTGGGTGCGATAATACACCCCATTTGTGAAAATAAAGGAAACCTCATTTACAATTGAGTCAGAGACCTGAAGGGGGCACTCTCGGGCAGGTACTCTCCACGCAGCCTGAGTTACCAGCTGGAAGAAGGGCTATCAGAATTATTTTGACAAGGGAGGACATTTTTCTCATAGGTAGCTCATCTTCTGCTTTTAAGAAAAAGAAGGATGATTCCTCCCTACCCTACAACAACACACTACCCGCCTCTGGCAGCCAGTGAGAAACCACCACAACCTCCAACTCTTCCCCAACAGACTTTTATTCAAAATACCCACCCAAGTTTCCTCCTACAACCTAATAAAAGCTGACCTTCTCTTCATCTCTCCAGAATAGCCTATGGTTCACCATAGCTTGCTTGTCCCAAATGCAACTCCTCTGCTATTCTTGAATAAACTATTTGCTAGAAAAATAACCAATTTATTTTTAAGGTTGGTACCTTCTTAAGCCAGAATGAATACAAGTTTCTGTACCTTGAATCCTAATTGATACGACTCATTTTAAAGTTAGTGCCCACCAACATCACCCTGCAGAGCTCTGAAAACTCAGCTCTCCTCCCAGAAGTTTTCCCTATGGGCTTCCAGGGAGGGAAATCTGTCTCCAGCCACTGGGGCAAACTGCTTCCCAGGAGTGATAGGAAATAAGAGGAAGAACATGAGCTCCAGAGGCAGGCGCTCCTGGAGGTGAATCCTGCCTCTCCCACCTGTTAGAGCAGGACCCTGGGCAAGTGCTTCACCTTAGTTTTCTTGTCTGTAAATTGGGGGCTAAGAATCCCAGCGTGCCTCGGGGGGTGTCTGTGAGGCTCCAAGGAGATAATAGAAGGGAAAGTTGTCCTCAGCAATCAAGGGCTGCGGACTGCGGGCCGCAGGACCTAACCCCTCACTAAATTTAGCCAGCTGTGCCAGAGCTGGGAGAAGGTCTTCTGACCCCCCAGTGCAATGTTTTCTTTATCCTAACATGACTCAGCATCTCCTTTTTTTCTGCCTCTTCCCCAAATGCAAGGCCTAAATGGGCCCTGAAGGAGGATTGGGGCAGAATGTCAGAGTTTCCTGGGGCATTTCTCTCAACTAGACCCCTGCCCCGGTGGGGGTGGGCTCCCTTGAGCCCAGCTCTGCCAGACCAGGACTAGTGCCGCGGGGGCCGCATGGGCCTTTGTTGTCTCTGGCGGCACAGCCTCCTCCTCTGGCCACTTTTGCTCATTTCTCTGGGAGCTGCCTAGCTGCAGAGAAAGGCTTTTGGAACCCTTCTCTTTTCAGCCAGGCTTTATTGAATTTCACCTCCATTTTGTTTCCTTTCCAAACAGGAACATCATTTATCTTGGACTTCACGTTGGAATGGTCTCCAAGAGCTTTCTCTTTCCCAGCGGCGATTGTTGACACACAGTCAATCTGTTTCTCGCTTCCCCTCCCCTCCCCCCAAGGCCGCCATAAAGTGTCCACAGCTGTGCCCTTGATTACCCCGCCCTCTCTGTGCCCACAAGGGGGTGGGGGTGGGGGCGAGCTGAAATGCAGCGCGGCCGTTACCGCCGACAAAAAGGGACAATTTTCAAACATTTTTGCTTTTTATCAGGGAAGCTGATGGCACATAGAAAGTGCATCATTTTATTCTGAATGCTTTTTAAATATGGGTCACTTGGCCAGAATCAGCCCCGAAGGATGGGAGAAGTTCAAAACCTGAAACAGTCACACAGATTTGCAGGTTTCTTTCCCCGTTGCCTTTTAAATTATGTGACCTGACACTCGGGAAAACGGGGCGGGCGGGAGGGAGGGTGTCTCTCACCGACCGACGCCCCCACCTGCATCGCCCTCCTCTCCTCACAGTGAGTGGGGAGCTTGGAAATGTTTGCCCGGCAGGAATGGCGGCCTGCAGGCCACGAGCGCCTTTTCACTTATTGCTCTTGTTCCAGGCAGTATCACGATCAGGGGGCCTGTGGGCCGGTGCCTCGGGATGCGGCGACTTTCCCAGCCCCGGCGGAGAGGAACTCCTCGCTGTGTTCGCCCAGGACCCGCAAAGGCGTGAGCCCGCAGGGTTGCGTCCGGCCAGGGAGGCGCGTGCAGGGGCGCGGCCGGGCGGCGCAGGTGTTCCTCGGAGGCGCGCCCCTGCTGGCCGGGCGGTTGGGGCCGCGGCGGCTCAGGACGAGACGGAGGACCGCCGGCGGCCGTGCCCGCGCGCACCCGGCGCAGGGAGGAGGGCTGGGCGAGAGGGCCGGGCCCCGAGCCCCGAGCCGCGGCGGGGACCCCAGGGCGCCGGGAGCGGGGAGGACGGGGCTGTGCGGCGGCGCGAACCACCCCAACCGGGCGTGGGGCAAAACCCGCCACCCGGCGGCGTCGCGGGGTGGGGGCGTGGGAGGCGGCGAGGGAGCTCCTAGGCCGGGGCTCACCGCCAGGGAGCGGTTCCCGGAACTGACCCCGAACCAGGAGGCGGGCCCCGGGAGGGTATCTGGGCCACTTGACGACTGGACAAAAGTTTCCCAAGACATTCAGACTCCAAACTAGAGATGGTGTCAAGCGATGCTCAGAAAGCCTCCCTGGGTGAGATAAATGAAGAAGAGGCCGCTCCCTTTGATGGGTTGGGGGGCATGCTGCCCGAGTGCCTTTGAGCCAGCTAGCTCCGCTGCCAGCTAGCTCAGTAACTAATTTTTGACCCCCATTCCCTGTCTGTAAGTTGGGAATAATAACAGTGACTATGGCTTAAGGTTGTGAGGACCGCAACGAGATTGATTGAAGCCATCTTGTCAATTCGGATGAAGGAATGGACACACTGGGCCTCATATCTGCCGCAGACCCGCTGGACCAACCCAGGAACCTGTAAGGAATGCAGCCCCACTAGTTTGCAAGGAAAGATCTGTTTCAGATTCCAACTCTCTTGAGATGGAAAAGACTTCTGGAGGGACCAGACCAAGGGTCACCAGAGCACCTGCTAGCATAACCTCATGTTCGTCCAATCAACTGCAAACACCTTCTCAGGAGACCCCTGCCCCCAATTTTGCCCTTAAAAACCCTCACTTGCAAGCCATTGGGGCGGTGGGGACTTGTGAGCATTAGCTCCCGGTTCTCCTGGGTGGTGCCAAACCAATAAATAGCTCATCTTTGCTGCAAAAGCTACGTGTCAGTTTTTATTGGCTTGTTGCACAAAGGGTGGACAAATTCTCCTTTGGTTGGTTTACATAATCCTACAAAGCCCTTAGTGTCATGGAGTGAGTACTTAACCATACTTAGTCTAATGACTCTTGAGAATTTAGAGGTGGGAAATGGAGGCTGGTAAATGATGGTTTGCCTTCCCTCTCTTTCCTTCCTTCCTGGACTCCCAGATACAGGGAAGAGAGCCATTGTTGAAGGCAGGTTTAGGAATCAACCGTAAATCAGTTCGTTTGTGTGGTATAGTAATGTAAAACACTATTTGGGGGTCATACAGATAGACTCCGATTCCCTGCTCTGCCAATTCCAGCTTGGTGACATTGGGCACATTATCTTTCTGAGCCTCTGGTTTTCTCATCAGTTAAAAGGTGTACAGATCCTTACCTGATGTATTGAGTGTGGTAATGTGTGTAATACTTCTATCTTCCTTCCTGGGAGTCTTCCTACCTTGAGTTTCATACTGGAGAAAGTAACAGTGTACAATATAATAGGATACCAACATGGTTGCGGGGGTAGTAAAAGAGAAGTGTGGAATGAAATAAAATACAGATGAGGACCTCGGTTTAACTGGGGGAGAATTTCCAGGGGAGCGAGTTACTGCTAAAGACCTTGTAACGCTGTGCGAGTTTGACCTTTACCGTCGTTCTCAAAATCCGGCTCCTACTGCTATCACTTTGCTTGATGATGAGGATGATGATAAGAGCAAGCTGTGATATTATAATTTATAATAAACATATATTTGGTCTTTCTCCACTGCCTGGCTCACAGCTCCTAAAACCCTTGGAATTTCCTTACAAATCAAAACCACAATGAGCTACCACCTCACACCTGTCAGAACGGCTAAATTTAACAGTTCAGGAAACAACATGTGGAGAGGATGCGGAGAAATGGGAACACTTCTGCATTGTTGGTGGGAATGCAAGCTGGTGCAGCCACTCTGGAAAACAGTATGGAGGTTCCTCAAAAAGTTAAAAATAGACCTACCCTATGACCCAGCAGTAGCACTGCTAGGAATTCATCCAAAAGATACAAAACTGCTGATTCGAAGGGGCACATGCACCCCAATGTTTATAGCCACACTATCAACAATAACCAAGTTATGGAAAGAGCCCAAATATCCATCGACTGATGAATGGATAAAGAAGATGTGGTATATATATACAACGGAATATTACTTGATTAAAAAGAATGAAATCTTACCATTTGCAACAATGTGGATGGAACTAGAGTGTATTATGCTAAGTGAAATAAGTCAGAGAAAGACAAATATATGATTTCACTCATGTGGAATTTAAGAAAAATAACAGATGAACATAGGAGAAGGGAAAGAAAAATAAGATAAAAACAGAGGCAAACCATAAGAGACTTTTAACTTTTTTTTTTTTTTTTTGAGAGAGGGAGAGAGCCAGCACAAGCAGGGGAGGGGCAGAGGGAGGGAGAGGAGAGAGGATCTGAATTAGGCTCTGTGCTGACAGCTGAGAGCCAGATGAAGGGCTTGAACTCAGGAACCCGCGAGATCATGACCCGGCTGAAGTTGGATGCTTAACCAATTGAGCCACCTGGGTACCCCAAGAGACTCTTAAATACAGAGAACAAACTGAGGCTTGCTAGAGGAGAGGTGAGTGGGAGGATGTGCTAGATGGGTATGGGCACTAAGGAGGTCACCTGTTGGGATGAGCACTGTGTGTTATATGTAAGTGATGAATCACTAAATTCTCCTGAAACCATTATTACATTATATATTAACTTAGATTTAATTAAAATAAAAAAAAAAAAGAAAAACCCTTGGAATTTCCCAAGTGATGAGAGCTAGGGGTGTCTTTTGTTATGTTAATGAGGCGAGTAGGGGGCCACACCTAAGGGTGGGGGCTGGTTGCGGAATCCGGCAGGTGATTAGAAGGTGGGAACTTTCAGACCCACCTCCCTGACCTCCAGGGAGGAGGCTCAGGTTGAATCAATCCCTAACTGGCGATGATTTTAATCAATTGAGCCTGTGTCCTGAAGCCTCCATTAAACCCCACAAGGAGAGCTTCCGGATGGTGAGCGTGTCTCAGTTCAGGGAGAGTGGTGCCCTCGGGAGCTCCACTCCCTTTCCTGGCTGTTGGTGACTTATATCCTCTTCCAGCAGGGCCGGTGGACTAACAGGTAAAATGTTTCTCTCCGTTCTGTGAGCTGCTATAGGAACTTCGTGACACCCAAGGGTGGGGGGGGGTCTTTGGAAAGTCTCACGCATAGCAGATCGGTAGGTCAGAGGCACAGGTGACAGCCCAGCGTGGTGACGGAAGTCGGGGAGGGGCAGTCTGCGGACCGAGCCCTCCTCCTGTGGGGCCTGCCAGCTGTCTCCACCCCCGGTAGATGGTGGCTGAGTTGAGCCTTAGGGCGTCCCGCTGGTTGCAGAGAATTACTTGCTGTGGGGAAAGGGCCGCAGGAGTGCTGTGGGTGTGTGGCAGTGCTGTGAGTAAAGGGGATTCGCAGGAGGAGAGCTAGGTTTGCACAAGCTTCAGACACCCCCACCCCCTTCCTTAGTTCTCCTAAGTACAGTTAAGCCTGGTGAGAACTTACCACCTATGGAAAAACCGGGGAAACAACGTGGAAACAAACACAGGAAGCTGAGAAGCCTGAAACGCGAGGGCTTCAGTTTTCCAACCCTCTGCAGCTGGCTTGCTCCCAGCTCTATTTCCTGCAATATTTGCAATCTTTATACCCCGGGCTGAGGACCAGCATGTCATCGGTTTTGAGTAACTGAAGTACATATACTTCAAAACAAAGCATCACCCTACCGAGCTTACTGCTTATCAGATTCTTCCTTATTGTTCAGCTCTAGACTTACTTATTTCTGGTTTTTGCTACTCTCTTCTGCTGTTGGAGTTGAAGACTGTAATTATAACTCATAGTTTTGTAGCAATTTTCTTTGGCTCCCTGCTTTTCTGTTTGTTTTGGTCAGTGTTTCTTATGTGAGGGTTTCCTCAAATGTCTGTTGACCCTTGATTATCCCTTCATATCGAGGGAGTCCATGACCACCCACCTGTAAGCCCTGTGTGCACTTATCACATAGCCTGTAAGGCCGACCTCCCACCCGCTACTCCCTCCAGCCACACTGAACTTCAGTTCGCAGGCAGATCAGGTTTATTGTTGCCTCAGGGCCTTTGCCCTTGCCATTCCCACAGCCTGAGAGCATAGCCCCTGGATGTTCTCTTGGCTTATTTCACCTTTTTCAGGTTTCTGCTCAAATAACTCTTTACCACCAAGGCCTCCCCCTGATGCCCTTTATAAAATTCTACCTGGGCCTACCTCTGCTTTAGTTTCCATAGGCCTTAGGGTCATGTGACATGGCATCACGTGTGGCATGCTATGTTAGGTTTACCATTATGCCATGTTTGTTTGTTGTCTGTTTTTATCCAGCAGAGTCACAGTGCCATGAGGTCGGTCAGGATCTTTATTTTGTTCACTAATGTGCTTAAATGTGTGCTTGAGGAAGGAGTGAGTGAGTGGTGGCCTCACTGGGCGTGAAAGAGCCAGGATTGGGCCATTTCGTTGGAAGATCCTTAAACTCCAGTCTCTTTTTTTTTTCCAACGTTTTTTTTTTTTTTTTTTTTTTTTTTTTTTATTTTTGGGACAGAGAGAGACAGAGCATGAACGGGGGAGGGGCAGAGAGAGAGGGAGACACAGAATCGGAAACAGGCTCCAGGCTCTGAGCCATCACCCCAGAGCCTGACGCGGGGCTCGAACTCACGGACCGCGAGATCGTGACCTGGCTGAAGTCGGACGCTTAACCGACTGCGCCACCCAGGCGCCCCAACTCCAGTCTCTTTAGATCCTTCTTTTGGGTTAGTTTTCTCAACCCCAGGAGTCTGAACTGCCAGTGTTCTTGGAGTTGATTGGGAGAAGGTCTCTTATCTGATCCCCCTGTTTATAGCAAAGTACCCCTGTCTTCTGTGCCTGAGCCCTTTGAATTAACCTCTTCTGAGCCAGATCCCTGGCTTCTCCTGGGAAGCGGAATAGGAATCGCTTGCTCATATACAGTAGGAGCAGGTGGGGGAGAGGAGATGGGCAGCAGGTTTCAAACCCACCCACACCTTTATTCTCAGAAGTGCCCTAAGCCACTCTGGGGTGCTGCAAGATTTATCCCAGTGATGTGCTGGTAAAGTTTAATTGGCTGGCCAGGGAGAAAAGCCCTGATGTGGTGTTGGCGGCTCGTTCCCATGGTGTAAATCCTCCCGCCGTAGCTGAACTCCGCTGTCTCTGTCGTCACGATGTCGCCGAACACAGACTTGAGAAGAAATGCTCTAGTAGGACCCCCAGTTTTCCACCTTCCAGACACAACAGACGTGAATGACTCTAAGAGCATAGTTAACAGTAAAACCTAGAAACATAATTAGGAAGTGAAGAATTTTGAACAGTTATTACCTTTGTTTTATTAAATATGATTGAAATGTACATAATTTAATTTTTCATAATGGTTTTTTACCAGCTTGTAAATTTCCTAAACATTTGACAACCGGCTCTCATGAGCTGCTGTAAGCTGGTTCTCACACATGTCCTTTTGCTTTTGGATTCCCTTGCCGGCTTTAATTTTTTTGATACCTTGTATCTTTTTTCTATGTCAGTTTTCCCTAGTTCATCTAATTTCCAGTCTCCAAAATTTTGTCAATAGTGCTTTTCTGCTTATCGTCTTCTTGACTTCATTCTCATCGTCCTATTGTGCATAAATAACCCTTCCTGAAAACGGCCACGTACTGCCATTTTAATCCGTTTCCCTAAGCCGGTCAAGGGAAATGCATGCGTTCAATGTGCTTTTTTAACCAGAATTGTTTGCAATTAGAATCACTTTTCACTTATTGCACATACATGGTTAAAAATATACTTTTAAAAAATACTTTTTTATTCTTTGGCTTACATGGATTATCTTTTTTGTTAACTGTTGATCAGTTGGTAACCTTGTATGGGTCACATAAATGTTTAGTATGAAATTTACTTCATAAATTTCCTTTGCCTAATGTGCTTTTGGTGTGCAAATGGTTTTAACACTATGGAAGTAACTCTTTTAACCACCTAGAAATCAGACATTAAACCATAGTCAGTTTTTAGTTTCAAGTTTTTGGGTAACATGAGGTAGCGGTGTTTAAGTAGGTTCCACGCCCAGCATGAAGCCCAACGTGGGGCCTGAACTCAGGACCTTGAGACCAAGACCTGAGCCGAGGTAGAGAGTCAGATGCTTAACTGACTGAACCACTCAGAGGTAGTGGTTTTTAAAATCTATCAATATGTACAGAATTTTTCTTTCCGGAGTTTCACTTTATTCCCAGTGAGCTTCTCTATGGTGAGGTAGAGGGTGGAGGAGAAGGGAATTAGAATTGTTACAGCAGGAAAGAAAAAAATTCGTGTTTAGGTTTTTTGTTTTTTTTTTTCACTTTGAAGACAAAATAATAGGCTTAAAAGTCACTTACCGTGAAAAAAGGATTTTATAAATTCCTTTCTCCTCCTGCACTGTAACAGGACTCGGATTTCAGTTGTAACTGAGACCCCACTGACACCTCTGTTCTTTCCACAGCTTGGTTGTTCACGTCCTCCCTCCTTTGTGGAAAAATAGCCCCGTGTTCTTTCACTACTAAGCTAGTTTATTTTGAGTTTCTGTTACTTGTCGCTAAGAGGCCTAAGTCTTTCCAGTTTTGAGAATTTTTTTTTTTTTTTAATGTGGATCTCCATTCCACGCGATAGCGGTTCATTATTAGCATTATTTTGATTGAGAAAATATAGCCAAGACAGATGGGCGCAAGGATACAATGAATTCAGTAATGTTTACGAGTGAACTTTTATTCGTCACATCAACATGTGTACGTACAGTGTCTGCAAAATAGGACTCCCTGTCTGTCCAAGACCTTGCTTACTCCGCGTGGAGATGATGCCTGGGGGGACCATACAAATTGGCAGATTCCTTGATAAATAACTAGCAGCTCCACCCTCCTATTCCCAGACCCAAAGATACTTCGTTCACTTGCTGGCAGCCACTGCCTTAGCGACCTTCTCCCCAAAGTCCTTCTCATTGGAGTTGAAATGAGCTCTTCTCTCTTGTCTTTCTCAGGCACCAGAGTGTATTTATTCCAGCTTCTAAGTGCCTCCTGACTTCACCCGTCTTCTGTACCTACGGCCACTGCTCTGGTCCAGGCCCCGCTTGCCCTCACAGGCACTGATGTGACACCTGTCTGGTCTCTTTTCCTACTGTCTGTTCCTCCTCACTCTGTTCTCTGTACTGTAGACTTTTCTCACTGTGTCCTTTCCTTGCCTGAAATGTCACTACTCCTGTGTCCTGTCATGAGAGCTAGGATACCTTTGTTTCAGTCCTACTTAACTGCTAGTGTTCTGCAAACACATCCTGGGCCTTTTGTCTATGAGCTTTTGTTTGAACCAGTTCTTTTGGCTAGAACAGTCTTTCTCCTATGCATGGCAAGCTCAAACTCCACTCGGACGTCGCCTATGAGATTTTGTCAACCCCCACAATCCTCCTGGCCAGTGACAGCCACACTTTACCTGGCGTCCTATAAGCACTGGGGTGCAGGCTTTGGTGATGGACTTCTCACACGGTGGGGAGAGGAACAGTTAGTAACGTTTGTATATCCAAGTACCTGAGACAGTGCCTGGTACATAGTAGGTTCCCAGTAAATATTTACTGAACAAGTTGATGTGGATTGGTATGCTTATGAGTACAGGTCCCTTGGAGACTAGCTCCTGAATGGGATCCAATGTATTTTATTGTAGAGCTATGGAAGTGGAATGAGAAAAACATGTTAAAATTATTTTCCCAATTCTGTTTTTTTTTTCCATTTAATTCTCCTTTGACACTTTTTCTCCCAAATAATACTTTATTTCATCTATGATTGTAAAAGCAACACATAACCTAGCATTTACATGGACATCAGACAGGCTTGAGTTCAAATTTTGCTACTTAATGACTGTGTGTTTGTACACAAGTAATCGATCTCTCTATGCCTTGGTTTTCTCATCTGAATGGTTATTATAATAGTTTTTTCATAAGATTGTTATGGCGGTGAAATTAGAAAGTGTATGTAAAGTGCTTAGCACGGTATCTGGCACAGTGATTGCTCAGTACATAAATATACACAGCTGAAATCATGTTCAATGTAGAAAAGATAAAAGTCTGTGAGACCAGGATATAGCTGGAGTCTTTTGTCCCGGATCTTCACGGCGTTGCATTAAAAGAAAACCTACATCTGACTCCAGAAGCTTGGAAATAATCTTTTCTTTCAGATAGCCTTTTTCAACCATGGTTCACGTGAACCACAGAGCGCACAAAATGACCAGAATCTCTTTTTTCTCCCCTGAGGATGCTACCTAACTAGGCCCATTCTAGATGCGCGGGAGAGCTCACGGTGCAGTACTTGCTTCAGGGCACCGAGGCTTGGTCCTCTCCCCACACCCTCCCCCTTTAAGGAAAGCTGCTCTGGTGCTTCTAGAAGACCTGGTGCAGGGCTCAGCATAGTGCTGCCGATCCTCCCTGGAAACGTTCTCATTTTCTCCAGCCTTCTATTGACAGCTGAAATCTTTCCCTCCCTCGCCCGTGTGATTTGTTCCCAGAACACCATTCATTTGTTCCTACTCCATATTGTGCTCGACACATACTCCGTGGTTCTGACAGGTATCCTCTTTTCTTGAAAGAACAGTCGCGCGCGTCCCGGTCCTTGTGCGCTCCCTCTCCTCTTGGATTGCTATGAAGCACCTCACCAAGAAAACGCATGCCCGTATCTGGACTATACAGCAGTAAACGCTGACACTTCACGTGCAGACTTCTAAGAGCCATCTGGATACCTTGCTGCTGCTAAATGCCTCTCCTTGACTAAAGCTGTAGAATGATCTGGGCATTAATCTAAGTGGGCCGTGATTTGTGCTGCTAAGGCTTTTGCGGGGCTGGTGCTGTATGGTGGAGCACATTTCCTCTTCCTGGAGCCGTTTCTATTTCCAGCTGCTCTTCAGCGCTGGCAAGGCTCCTGCTGCCTCCCAGTATGGGAGAAGGCACCGGTACCTTTTTTGGGGGACAGGGCCATGACGTCTTCTGTGTTAGCAAGGAAGAATAATATTAGGTAGGCAATTAGCAGTGTCTACCACAATTCATAGAATGGAGTATCATCTAGTCATTACTTTTCGAAGAATATTTATTGACGTAGGAAAATGCTCACAATATCACAGTATGTTAAAGCAGGGTACACATCTGCAAATACAGTATGGTCCCAATCTTGTAATAAAATGAATTATATACGCATAGAAAAAATACAGGACAGACATACACTAACACATTAACAGGTGATTATCTCAGTGGTGGGGTTTGGGTGGATTAACTTTATTTAATTTTCTGCATTTTCCAAACTTTCACCAATGAACCTCTATATTGCCTTTACAATGGTGGGGCAGGGTGGGGAGAAGCCCATACAAGGGACACCTGACACCTAGTACTGGGAGGCGGCCAGACTGATGTGATAAAGGGATACTCAGTACTTGCACTGCCTCAGGCAGTGTCTCCATTTATAAAGGAGGGAGAAGAACCCCTGTCTGTCCACCTCCCAGGACCACTGGGTGAGTGAAAGGGCCCTACGCGCCGATGGGTTGCTACTCCAAAGCAATGGCTCGAGTGCCTTACTTCAGGACACACACTTCCTTACCATGTCGAAAGTCAGGAGGGCTGTGGGCACTCAGACCATAGAGTGCGGGTGGCCAGCGTGTTCTCACCATCCCCACTGTGGGCCACCGTGGCGAGCATCTGTCTGGGGAAAGCTGGCAGCCCACGTCTCTAACCCAAAAGATTCCAGGCCCTTGTTTGAAATCCAGTCCTGAGCAAGTTTCCCGCTCACAGTTCAACTCCAGGTCCCCTCCCTGCTTAGTTCCTTAAACTGTTCTGCTGAAATGGTTATTGCTTAAAGTGGCCTGAGAATGCCCTCTGTCCAGCATTCCAGAGCCCTAGGAGGCAGAGCGAGGACTTGGGTGGTCAGGGTGGGGAGGTGCAGGAGGTGCCGGGAGTCGGGCTGGCCAGACTCGGACTCCTATTGCTGTGACACTGGGAAACTGAGGCCTTCCAGAGATGGTCTCCCACATGAGATGCAATGAGGTTACATGTGAGAAGAGACACAAAAAACCCAGCCCATAGTAAGCACTCTGCAGATGTTCGTTCTCTTTCTGTGAGCAAAATGAGGTCCCTCGTCTCCCCCTGCAAACGCTCTCTTCAAAAACGGAGCTTAGTGCCTGGCGTGGGGAACCTCAGAGAGAACCCAAACTCCTTGAAAGCACAGGAGCACAGCTACTTACACAGGACCATTGGGACCCTCTGCATAAGCTGGCAAGATGCTAGTTCAGGAGACACGTCTTCAGGCCAAAGCTATTTGATTGTAGAAATTATAAAAATACTCTAAAAATGCATTTGTAGAATGAAATAACAAAAGTACTTTTTTCTAAACCTTTCCCACATAATCTTATGAATTACCGAGTTTCATTTCATTTACTGTCAAAACGAGGGTTACCCACCACTTCTCTAACCATCGGGATGAAAATCGTGAAGTGGGTTGTATTCTTCCTAGCCTTTTATTCTGGATTTACTCAGTTTTTAAAAATAAACTCTGGGTCATCTCTATGCGAACTTGTCTATGGGCTGTACTGTTTGTACAGATCTTTCTGGGTCAACCAGACTGTCCTTTGGGAAACAGACTGTCCCAGACTGGTGATGCCTGGAGTGGTGTTCCTCCTTCTCTCCGCCTTCCTGTCCAGTTTTCTGTTGACCTTCGGTGGCTTGCGGTAGACCTGTCTTCCATCTGTCGGCCTCCTTTGCCACTTTTTATGGGCTTGAAAGCCAGAGAACTAAACCTGTTATAAATGTATGCAGATTTTAGTAAATAAAAAGATTCTTGAGGATCTCTCCTATGAGTAAATTGCAAGAAACTCTAGTGACCTCTTTTGGTAGCTCAAAGGCCTTTTAAAATTCCATCCTTGAACTGTTGTTTTGCCAGAGAAGACACTTCTGGCTAAATGACATCTTTCACTAATACTCTGTGTACTTTACCTATCCTTAAAAAGGCTCTTGTGGTAGGTGAGATAATGGATGTGAAAGCACTTCAGAGAAGCACAAATTCTGGGATATTGTTTACCCCAGGTATCTATAAAGAAACACACAGAGATGGCTACATTGAATCAACCCCAATGTTTTATTTAATTTAAAGTTTTAAAAGGCAGTGGTTAAGCACATCATCTATGTGTATATATGTATGTATGTGTGTGTTATCTACATACATACACATATAAAAGGAAACCGACCCCTTTAGGCTTTAGCCACTGACTGACTAGGCCCGCTGTCTACTGCAGGATCCATTTTCTACTTCCTCCTATGACCAATTCTAGAAGTAAAAATAAACAGCTTTAATCAGTTTAACAGTAACTACTTGTGTTTCTTTCTCTTTTTTTAAATAAATAAAGTTACCATTAAACTGATCACCTAGGGTAGAAAGGCTGAACACACACACAGGCACACACACAGTCCCCAATTAAAAACCTGTGACATATGAATGACCTGTATGTACAGATGGGTGCCGCTGACTCCCTCTACCCCCGGCAGAGGCCACACAAGAACCCCCAGGACTCGGGGAGTCCCCATCCCCTCTGCTGGATCGGAGGATGTGTGTTCCTGGCACCCTGGGTCAGAGCTCAGAATGCACACTCCCATGCAGTGATACAGACGGGGCGGGGGGGGGGGCGGGGTTCAGTTCTATGGGTCTAGTGTTAAGGTACATAAGGGAATAAATAGGCATTTGTAGCTGCCTCAGAACTAAACCATCATTTATAACCCTTTATGGGGAGAAATGTATTCTGAAGTTCTAGATAAGCGACATACAGACTTTCAGAATGTAATCAGTTTGCAAGTCTGGGGCTGTGCGTGTGCGTGTTTGTGTGTGCACTTCCACATCTTTATACAAAATTGAAATGAAGAGTGGGGCTAGGTTTATGGAGCAGCTGCTTGGCTTCCACGTGGTCAGTCCTGATCTAAGAAGTCGCTTGCCTCAGCCCTTGTTTATTAGCAGCTCGTTCTGCTTCTCACGTGCTGCTGTCTGCTGGAGAGATTCAGGAGGGCAGCTTTCACCGGTGAGAGGAAGGACGCGACTCTATCTTCTAAGAACCTTGGCAAACAGAACGGCCAGATTCAACCAGGGCTGCTTTGCAGAACGAAGTCCTTTCAGTTCCATCCCGATGAAATGGAATTACTCTTTCTCTGTGTTTTTAGCCCCTGCAACTCCATCTAACTGCAGCTCTGTACGAATGCCTCGGTATCGCAAAAACACAGGATCACCTCTTAAATATGCTGGATTCTCAATGAGTAAACCAGTTAATGTGTTTCTAGCCAAAGCAAGGGCATAAATGTTTTAGAGAAAAGACTCCCCTGGAGCTACAGAGAAAAGATGCTGATAAAAGCAATATTGAGAGTTGGGCAGGTGACGCTTTTAGTCTGTGTCAGAGCTGGTCTCTTCGATGACAGAGTACTGGTTGAGTGCTTCCTCCAAAGGCGTTATTGTCCCATCAGGTTTTAGTCCCATTGGTTTAAGCAACTCCTCTCTGGAAAAAGAGATAAAAGAGAGAAAAAAAAAGTATTCACCAGCATCACACACACACCCCTCCCCCCGCCCAAATCCACATCCTTTTAAAAAGAAAAGTCTTTAAAAACCAAAGTATTTTTCCTCAAGCTCTCTGTGTGTTTGTAACAGGAAAGATGAAAGGGGCATGGAAAGAAAAAGAGGGAGATCAAAGACTTCATTCACACAGGCCAAACCTACTAAGCCAATTAAAAGTATGAAAAGTCAAGGTCTAAATGGGCTCAGGACAAGGAGCAGGTCTCTTCTGTTTTTAATAATTAACTTTTTTTTTTTTTTTTTCCTTTTGTGGATTCGTTGTTTTAGTGAAGTTGAAGCTGCCAAAATTTCATGGGTCCCAGTGGGCCAGGCATACGATCAAGTGGCTGACTTGATATGTATGGATTTCATTCAGTGGAATAAATCGGTCAGATTTGATTCTGCCTCTCCAATCTACAGCAATACATAAGTACTTCTCAATCCAATCCAAGTCAGCTGGCCTTCCCCACCCTTCTCCCTCCCTCTTATTTTCTTCTCTCTCTCTTTCCTCCTCCTCCTTTTTTTTTTTTTTTTTTTTTTTAAACACCATTGCTTTTGTTTGTGGCAGTTTAATTATGGGATTGACAGCCATTTTAATCTCTTCAAAGCTCCCCAACTGCCTCTTTTCAGCTAATCCAATTATATCTACTCCACGAGTTACAGCCTCATCTAAAGATGATTAATTATTGATTAAGTCAATCAAAAAGCATTAGGAAAGATTTATTTAATCTCTTCATAGGCTCTTATTTATTACATGGAGATTATGGCAAATGTACCTGTTGAGTTGCTAACTCTAGCCCTCCTCCTGCCCCCAAAATGTCAGACTTTACAAGTAGCCTTGAAGAGGCACATGAGCTGCTTCAAATTTATTTCTCAAGGAAATGGGCATCACCCCCTGAAAACATATATATAACAACCAAGAACCCACATGGCAGCAGCTTAATGTTGGTGGGATCTGGAGTAAAGGGAAACAGTAAAACCTGCTTTCCCTCTGCCTCCTTGCTGTTGGCCCTTAGGCCGGCACAGAGAAGGGTTCCCGCCTGGGGAAGGTCAGCCACACAGCAGTGTGAGGTGTTGGAGGTGCAGTGAAACTCCAGGAGAGGGGGGAGAACAGCCC
Organism: Neofelis nebulosa; assembly: GCF_028018385.1. Lineage (NCBI taxonomy): Eukaryota > Metazoa > Chordata > Mammalia > Carnivora > Felidae > Neofelis > Neofelis nebulosa. The sequence continues at coordinate 15,744,505 of NC_080789.1, forward strand.
AGTGGTCCCTGGATAAGCCAACAGGAGCCGGAGCAAGCAGCTCTGGCTAGTACCACAGACTACTTCTGAGAGTCTGAAAATCCACTTGAGTAATGGGGATGGCTGCCTGGCTATGTTGAGGCTCCTGAGTTAAAAGGGAGGAAATGCAGTTCCTGGTTCAAGAAATGGGGTCAGAATCATAGAACTTAAAGTTGAAGGGGCCTCAGAGATCATTTAGTCCAACACCCTTGTTTGCTAAATGAGACTGAGTGACTTACCCAAGGTCACACATCTAGGGCCAAGTTGGACCTGGGACCTAGGGCTCCTGTGCTCTTTGCAGGGCACCACATCTGGATTAACTGCTCTAACTGCATTACAGGAGCACACTGAGTTCAGCTGCTCAATGTCCGTTCAATACCTACACGCCAGGAGCTAGGTCATACACCAGGCAGGGAAAGGAAGACTGGGCACAACAGTCCTTGAGGAGTGGGTGAAACATGTATGAAAAATAACTTAGAAGGTAATGGGGTAAATGCTGTCAGAGGATCACGAACAAAGAACTGGCAGCTCCTGAGATGAAGCGGAGACCACACTGCCCGGGAAAGGGAGGGACGGCAGTACAAATCAGGTACAGGTATCCAATGCTGGGCAAAGAAGTCACAGGGCCTTAGAGGCAAAGGAGACGGTGTACAGGGCTCGGTAGGGTCCCGTCTACTTGTGTGTTTTGTGTACCTTTTTGGATTGTGTCAATTTCTTCTCTATGTGCTCTCATGAAGCTGCAGAAGGGCCCAGTGTTTGGAAAGTGGTGAGGTTTGATGAAGAGGTGGCCGGAGGTAAGGCTGCAAGGGCAGTCTGGGGTCTAGTGGTTAAGTGTCTTCAATGCCAAGAGGCTCAGGTTTGTCTGTAAGGGATGTCACCTCTGTTTTATAGGGCAGTGTTTCTGGCAGCAGTGTGAAAGGCACACCGGACCAGGGGGAACCTGGTGGCAGAGAGACCAGTCATTAGGATGTCACTGTCCAGTGTATGTGACAGGACACAGGACACTGGACTCGGGCTGTGACCCACTGGAAGGGCTGAAGGCTGGTGAAGAAAGACTAGGAAGTGGAGTATCCCTGTGGCTTCCAGCTCAGATGACCGAGAGGATGGGGATACAATCCACTGGAGCAAGAACACCACAGATGAAGTAGATTTTGGTGGGGAGATGCTGACCTCTTCTAGGACATGAAGAGCTTGAGGCCCTTGCGTGACAACCAGGTAGAAATGTTTACTGGAAAGCTAGAAAAACAACCTGTTTCCGTGAAAACTTCTCTCTGGCACTAATATACACCACACACATATCTACATTTTTACAACATAGCTCCCTAGTTCTAAGTGATTGTGCTAAAGGATTTTGTGATATTGGACACTATTTACTAATGACGTAAAAGGACAAGGGGACAGCCTGCTGGGAATAAAACACTGAGAGATAAAGTTCAAAGGTCTAAAGGGGCTTGTGGAAGAGGGTACAGTAAGGGGTAGGGAGTGAAGGGCTGGGGTAGGCGGAAGCAGGACCCTGGATGGGCCTAGAGGAATTCTGGAGAGATCGCAATGGGACGCTGGGTGGATACACCCCCGCCCCTAAACCACTACCAACACGACTCCACTTCTGTGACAGCAGGATGATGCTGGGCTAGCTACCAGCTTGTCCAAACCTAGGAGGAATATTTTCATCTGTTTCATCCCTATTCCAATTTTACGATGGAAGTAATAAAGAACAATCCAAATGTCTCATGGCCAAATTATAGGAACTTGTCTGTGGGATAAAGGGCCTCATATTTTAATTCTCACTTATGAACTATTCTTCTCAAACATTTATTTTTTGGGTCCTTTGTATCACCCCTCCAATAACATGAAAACTCCTCTGAGGGTTCCGTTTGATGCTTGGACTTCTAGACACCTCTGTAGGAGAGGTGTCTGTGATTAACTGGCCACACAGTCATGCATTTGTGCAAATGAATTAAGGCAGCAATGTGATACAGTGTGAAAAAACAAAAACATCTGGGGTCTGGAATTCTGTTTGAAGGCCTGGCTCTTCCACTTACCAGTTGTGTGATCTTGGGTAAGTCTGAGTCTCAGTTTCCCCATCTGTGAAATGGGGATAATGATAATACTAGTTCTACCTCCTTGCCAGCAATGATGTAAGAAGTAACCGTAACAGAACTAGTAGGGGGAGCAATAACAAGGGTGTAGATCAAAGAGTTCTGTGAGCTGCAAAGATGTCCTACATATTAGTTGTTATGACTGTGGTAGAGTGAAAGGTACATACGGGTTTTGACGGTGGACAGACCTAGGTTCTAATCCTGAGTCCACCAGTCACTAGCAATAAGACCTTGAACTCTCTTCAATTTCCTTATCTGTAGAACTGGGATAGAAATACCCACCTCACTGAGTTGTTCTGAAGGCAAAAGGTCACTGTATGTATAAACTGTAGTGTGATGGCTTGGAATGTGGTTGGAACTGCAAGTTGATTTTCCTGTCTTTCTGTGCTTATTGGAGACTTCCCCAAGCTTGTTAGGGGGCTCTGGGAATAAGTGGGGGCTGAATATGCAGAAGCAAATAAAAGACATGGTCCCTGTCCTCAAGAAGCTTTTAGTCAGTTCAGAAGATAAAACACACACACATTAAACAATATTAAAAGAATTACAGAACAGCAGATCAACAAGCTTGAGATGATTAACAGGCAGAGCCCTGCTTTCCCTAGCTTGACAGTTCATCAATTCCCCCCCTATTGTAACTGAAATGTGTTTAAAGGAAATTTCTTGTCCTACCTGGGAGTGAAAGGAGAGAGGATCTCTCACAGATATGGGACTTTTTTTTCTGCTGGACTCCAAGCTTACTTATCAAACTCCCATCTCAACGTTTCTGATCTCTGTCCTACAACTAACAGCCCACAAATACCCAGATGAAATCTTTGATATAGAGACTCACTCCTAAAAGGTCTGATGAATGATCTGGTTATATACTAGACTGTTTCATTTTGTAAGATGTTATATCTAGATCAGCAAGATGTGGATGGAGAATGGGAAGCATTAATGAATGCCACAGAAATGTTGTTCCACCGTCAACTGGGCTATGTATGTGTGGGAAGGACACAGAAGGAGATGGGGCCTGATCACAGGCGCCTCGCAGGAGATGGACTCAGGGCCAGGCTGTGATGGCAGCGATGGACATAGATTGATGGGGATAAAGCCATCCTAGGAGCAGAAGAATTAGTCAAGCAAAGGCACAGAAGCAAGAGTTAGTTGTGTGCAGAGATTGGCAAGCAGGCTGGTTTGGCTGAGGTAAAGGAAAAAGAAAGCTCAAAACAGATATGGGATACAAAGGAGGATCTGAATGGAGACTGGAATCCTAGGTTGACAAGTCTGGATGATGGTACAAAGGTATTTTTGTCTTCGATGTCAAGGGCCCTACATCTAAGAATATTAAAAAAAAATAATTCTCGTTACAAAGTTTGAGAGCTATGAAACGGTATTGCCCTGACATTTAAAAGGAAAATGTTCTATGCTCTAATTATTCAATTTTCATATCCCTATGTGTCTAGCACAGTGCCTTGCCAACAGCAGGTCCTCAGTAAGTGTTTATGCACTAAATTTAGTTGTAATTGATATTATCTTGCACTTTCACAGAAAGAAAAGGTATAGTGTCTTATGGGACTCCTAATAAAAGAATCATGATCAAGAGAAAAGCTAGATCTCTGCACAGAAGACTCATTTTCATCATCATTTACAGAGTTAGGAAAGGCATTAGAATTCTACAGGAAATTCTGCAAAATGCTTTCCAGGGATTTCTTGTTTTCTGCTAGACGGTGAGCAACTTGAGGGCAGAGTCCATGTCTTATCTAGCTGCGATTTGTAGTATCTAGTATAGGCTGGGGGCACACAGTAAGTGCTCAGTAAATGCTTATTAAAAGGGTATAATGCATGGGTCATGGCATAAATGAAGAACAGTAGAGAACCATTTATTAAGAATCCTTCTCATTATTTTAACTATTTTTATTATTTTCTTGCATCAATGTCACTAGACATTCTGACCGTGCAAAAGTCAGGCCCTCTTTGTATCGTACAGCCTGGAAACTGAACTACTGATTGGTGTAGACGCAGCTTCTTATATATGGGGCAGTGAGAGGTCTACATTCTAGTCTCAGATATTCCTCTAACTTGCTGGGTGTCCTTGGGCAAGTCATTTCCTTCTCTGGGCTTGAGTCTCCCCATCTATAAAATGAAGGGGTTGGACAAGATGATCCCCAAGATTCTATTCTAAGAGTCTCAATATTAGGCTACTAAATAATCTTGATCTATTTAAAAAGCTGCAAGGTTTTTAAGACACTAAAACTCAATGCTGTTAAACCTTTGTTTCTAATCAAGATATTCTAAGCCTGAGAGTCAAACACGGCATCCTACCTATAATTGACCTACATCAAGAACAGAAATCCTTCCTGCGAAACCACTGGCAGATGATTAGAATGATTACAAAAGTAAATCACAGCAATGGCAAATGTTAACAAGGGAGGATCTAAATTCAGTCATGGCCCTCAATAAACAGGCCATGAAGAGTTACTGGCACTAAATATGAAGGTCACATCTAAAAGGAATGGCTAGGTGTCAGATATATGTACATTATGGTTAAACGGAGATACTGTATATTGAAATGTGCATCAGGATTAAGATATTCACATAGCAACAACTCCTTCATACTTACCTTCAATGCTATACACAGGCCTTAACATAAGTTAAGACTGCCCTCGTTATCATCAAAAAGTACAGTGATGTCTACTGGATAAAGAGCCCATTCTAGGCACTGTGACAGTATCATGGCGGGCTTCTCATCTGATCAGGCATCTGGCCAGGGAAGAGATAAGCCTCCAAGAATGTTCAACTGGAACGAAACATCATTTAGAAATTTGATCTTACTAAACGATAAGGAACCATAATCTATAAGGGCTTGGCCAGGCACAAGGACATAGATAAAGCAGGTCCAAGAAAAGAAACCCTACTTTGCCCCAGCCTAACCCTTGGAACTGCTAATGGAAACCAAAAAATACTTTCTTAAAGATTTAGGGGTGGGAGATTATGGGATTTATACCATATTTAAAAATTTCTGGTCTGTTTTTTTTTTCCCCCAGATATATTTTAACATTTTCCTGAGCCACCATTTCCCTGTAAGGATGGTCCTCTGGGATGCCTGGGTTTCTGTAACTTCTCAGAACCTTAGACAAGGTTCTACTTTTTAGGGCTTCTGGTTCCTATGTAAGACTTTCCCCCAGAAATGACAGTGCAAAATTGGGGCTCAGACACTAACATACCCAATCGCACATTATAGAATAGGCCAGATGTATATGTGTATAAAACACCTTACTTGACCTGGAAGCAAGAGAATACTCTTGCCCACAGCACATGTTTTTGTGCAATACAAACAAAGCATTCAATTCAAGTGTACTTGTTGAAAAACAGGACATAATTAAGCAGTTGGTAAAATGCATTCTTGTTTCCCACTTGCAGATCTCCCAAGAGTCCCTTCGAATTTACCTATACGAGTTTCAGCTTCCCGCTTGCCACTTAGCTTGATAACGACTCAAAAATCATTCCCTTGTTTTCAAGGGCTCTTCTTTCTTGTCTGCTCTGTGTACTACAGGGCAGTATTGACACATGGAATTAATGACAGGGTCTGTAATGAAACAACAGTCATGCAAACACCAGTCTGCTCTTTTGATAAAACAGCATGTTAGAGACCTATTCACCTCCCTCTAATTGAGTACTGCATAATAGTTCCGATCCTTTTATGTCATATATTTTGTTCTATGATTAGAAAAGAAGAAAAGGGGGAAACCTGTGAGGCACTGCTTCCTTCAATCGCCCTCTGATTAATTCCCTGTTTCTAATGAGGGTGGCTGCTATTTAGGCAGGTTCTGTTACATACTCGTTTTGTTGACTTCTGTACAATGTATAACAAAACCCAAGACGGGATAATTGGGAACCATTTCTTTGGCACAGGGATTCCTGCTCTTAATGTAAGGTTTGCTTGGAAAAAAAGAACGCTGACTTTTTAAATTAGCCATTTCATATTTAATTCCTTTTCACATTTGAAAGGGTGAGAAACTGGTAAATACATAAAACATTTTTAATGAACACAGAGCTTTTCAAGAGATGCCTGCTAGTGTGGAGCCTGTGCTAGCTGGGAGAAAGCAGCTCTGTGATCTGTGCTCTAATCCCAAGTCTGAGAGTGCATCTTATTTCAAGATTTCAGCATCACTGCAATGGTCCATACTCCACCAAAGTTCAACGGACTGCCTAGTAACTTGTTGATATGCTTACAAGTGTTTATAACCCCTTTTTCTCATAGGAATAATATTATAACCTTGGCCATTGCTTAACATGTTCAGTTACATACTGGGAAAAAATGTCCTTTGGGCTTGGACCCTGATCCTTCATCTTTCATGGTCTTTCATCTAATGATTTCCTAGTCCTGACTGGGTACACTGATTTTTCACTAAGCTGCTACCCCAGGATTTTTGGAGGGGTATGGTGGCTTTTCCACAGCAAACTCAAAGTCTTCAGGCTGTATCTTTTAAAACAATTCTGGGATCTTCCCTGAGACCTCACCATTGTGCTTTGGGACTGGGTACAATTAGGAAGGTGAATATGTAGCATAAAAAATATCATTTCCATGACAAATGGACACAGCATATCATCTATTTTGGATTTCTTTCTGTTTGTAAAGGTAATTGGGAGTTGCCTAAACAGTCCCATTGGGAAGCCTTTCAAAAGTTAGATTTTCTTAATGTGGTTGCATTAAATATAAGAATTTGTTAGAATACCTATAATCATTCTCTTTTTAAAATAAAAAAACTTCTATTAACAAAGAGTCATAGCAGTTTCACTGGTTTCCTTCTTATAAAGGTGTGTGTGTGTGTGTGTGTGTGTGTGTTTGATATAAACTATTTACTTTAGCACCTCACTTGATCTTCGAGAAGATCTCAACTACAGAATGAAAGAGCAGGAATGTGGGTCTTCCAAATCTTAATTCTCAGGTAAATATGCTTACAATCTTTGCACTTTGCATTTTTTTAAAATTTAGGACATCTTATTTAAAATCAGATGGACACATTTTTGAGAGCTGTTGGTCATTTTTCAAAATGACATAAGATCTGGAGTGTTAAGACTGAGAATCGAGTCCTGGCTATGTCATCAACCAGATGCCTGATCTTGGGTCAGTCTCCTAATCATTGGTTCTGTTTGTTCTTCAGTCAAACACTACTTGCCCTAATAATTCACAGGGATGCTTTAATGATCAGTGGAGATAATATAAATGGAAACACTCTTTAAACTTTAAAGACTATATAAATATTAGTCTTTTACTATTCTCATTTCTGTTAGAAAATCATACAAAGCTTCTAAAAATTTGTTACCTACCTCACATTAAACAGCATGGTTAAAAAAATTATGGAGAAAGAGGTTAGGGACAGTGCTAAAGAATCAAATTCAGTTTTTTGTTTTTTTTTAAAATTTTTTTTTCAACGTTTTTTATTTATTTTTGGGACAGAGAGAGACAGAGCATGAACGGGGGAGGGGCAGAGAGAGAGGGAGACACAGAATCAGAAACAGGCTCCAGGCTCCGAGCCATCAGCCCAGAGCCTGACGCGGGGCTCGAACTCACGGACCGCGAGATCGTGACCTGGCTGAAGTCGGACGCTTAACCGACTGCGCCACCCAGGCGCCCCAAGAATCAAATTCAGTTTTATCCTTAAGTGAAGGCATTCTTATTTCTTGGTAATTTCTCCACAGGAGTTTTCTATCCTGTTGTCCAAATTAGTAAAATAAATAAGAGGTCAGCGTGCCAACTGACACTGTTGAATATAGCAGCAGAAATTGAAATTCTTACATGCTGTCCCCAATCAGAAAGACTTAAAAGTTGAAGGAGGGTAGTTAACAGCACAAACAGCCAGGGGACATTATTCTTATTTGAGGTTTCTCTATTAGAAGCCATTTCAGCTAGTGCTTAAATTAAGAGCTCTAAGTAATCATTCCTTCTACAGAGCTTAAAGGACAGTGACTACCAACAGGCAATACAAAGGGAGCATGACATCCTACTCAGAGGTGTCTAGCCAGTGAAGGCCCTCTATAACCTAAAGATACACAATACTAACTTTCTCAAATTAATCCTCCCTTGCCACTTTAAGGGCATATTAACTTGATCCAAGTTCCCTTAATTGAACTTCCAGGCAACCTTACAGTGTATTTTAATGATATCAGAATAGTGTTGCCATATGTGAATATAACATAAGCCATATATGGAATCTTAAAATATTCTAGTAACCACACTGAAAAAGATAAGTAAAACTGACTTTGACTTTAATATATTTTGTTAACCCAGTATATAAAAAATATTTCAACATAAAATCCATATTAAACAATTGAGATATTTTACATTTCTCTTTTTATACTGAGTTTTTGCAAGTCTGAGTATTTAACCCTTATAGGACATCCCAATTCAGATTAACCACACTTCAAGCTCTCAGTAGTATATGGCTGGTGGTTACCGTATTGGACAGCACAGATCTAAAAGATTTTCCGAAATAAACAATTACAATCTTTACACTTTTGAACCTACAGTAGATCTCAAAACACTTTAAAAACTGCAACATGTTTCTGAACCATACCTGAAAAGCACGTCCTTGACTAACTTATCATAAAGGTGGATGTGATCACAGGTTTTTTTTTTATGTGAGTAGAGTAACTTATTCATAAGGAATAAAGTTACGTATTGCTTTTCAGTCATTGATTGCTCGTCCCAGCTTTAGTAAGTCTAAACAGAATCCCATATTTGGAACCTGCATTAATTAAGAAAGCCATGTCTCAAATACTACACAATGGCTGTAAAAAATATATATATATGATATGGAATAGATAAGAAATGGGAAAATTATTTAAATGTAAATTTTAGATTTGGATAAAATATATAAGCAAAAAAGCAATCAATGTACATTGTTAAATGTTGTTAAATGTGACCGGGTAAGGGTGGGGTAGAAGACTAATCAGTGCCTGATTCCAATTAAGAAACTAAAGGGGATTAGAAAATCAAAACAAAACTGAAACTTGAAATATTATTTCCTTTGGTTAGTTTACGCTTAAGCCAGTCAATCCTCTCTCCCTTCTTCTGGAGGAGGCGTCATTATTACACACGAGCTGTGTGCTGTAGCTAAGGTGGACGCAATTGTATTAGCCACAGTGGACTTGCGTATACACACACAGTCCCCATTCTAATCCCCCACTTAAGTTGTGGGGGCTTATTTTTTTTTCCAATTCAAAGAAGGAAAGAGCAGGTGGAGAGGAAGGCAAATTTCATTCCCTTTTTCAGCTCTGCTCTCACATTATAGAAAGCTTCATTTGACATTTTTAATCTCCTGCCTCAGGCCTTAATGCTTATGTTTGTTTGCTACATATTACAATGATTATTTTAAAGAAATTATGTACCCCAAGATTCAAATTAGTCATTATATCTGGCCAAGAAATGGAACGGACAAAGGTAAAGTTTAAAGTCTTAAACCATATAGGGTATTTTATAGAGCCAAAAGCTGCCCAACAGATTTGGGGATCGGCTGTGTTCATTATTTCCTCATCACACACTAGGGAAACCACAGGGTACAAGGCACTGTACTAGCTAGACATGATGGGATTTACAGGGTTCAGATTATTTTCAAACTCTTAAGACCTCCAGGTCCACTGCCAATCCCCTTACCTACATCTGTCACAAATACAATCCTCACACACACACACAAAATCACTAGAAATATTACTAAGTCAGCTGGTATTCAACGGGAAGAAAGTGTTGGAACACGAATCTCTCCAGTGTCCTTGGAAATGTAGCTGTGATAAAGCTGCCAAGGTGGTGAGCTCCTTGTGGCAGTCACTATGTCCAGCATGGAGGCAAAATGGAAATGTGACTTTAATTTTTGAATCGGTGGTTTTACAGTTTTGGTAGTACTAGATGACATCTACACCCTACACCAGGCTCAGTAACAGTACTTGGCATGACCAACCTTAATCATCACTTTGGTAAGTGCTTTGGCACGGGCCACTGTTGCTAACCACCATCCTGGTGCGGGTCCTTCACATCTGCTCTCCTATGGACGGAAAAAAGGAAGTGTCTAGTGTCCATTCCTTGGCCACGTCACCTCCAACCCTATCCTTTACTCACATGCCTTTTACTTCAGGCCCAGGAGAAAATGATTCATTTTTGAGAAGGAAAGTTAATTAGACAAAGCTACAGTACACTCTTAGCACAATGAAGACTTGGTGGGATGCAGAACATCCTCAGAGTGACGGTTGAGGGAACTGACCAGCAGCGCAATGCTGAAGAGGATGATTAGGAAGTGTTCGGGCAAACACCAACTCTAACAGACAGACACAGTAGCACAGTGGACAGAGCAAAGGTCTTGAGTTCTGGAAAACGAAGTTCCTAATCTCACTTTGTTATGAAGCTACAAAGAGAAGGTATGTGAAAGTGTTTTGTAAACTGTTAAAGGAAATGTATCATCCTGTCATTAGCTTAGATATATTCAGGGGTAATTTCTTTGAGCCTCACTTCCTCCCCAATTATAAATCTGATAATAGATTTCTGATAATTAAATAATGATAAAACACCCTGAGTCTTTTGGAAGAAAGATGTAGTATGTGAATACCAAAGGTTTATCTTATTGACAAGAGTAAATGTCCCTCTACCTGGAATGAATGGTCATTTCTCCACTTATCTATTAAATAAATACCTTTTAAATCTCAAGAATCAGCAAAAATGCTAGATGTTCCCTGTGAAACAGTCCCTGATTCATCCAAACAGAATGAACTGCTCCTTTTCCTGGGTATTTACAGTTCAATATAGACCTTATTTTGTCATTATGTCCATCTGCCTTGTATTTTAGAATATCATAGCCATTTCCTTCACTAGAATGTGCGTTTTCCAGAGTCTGTCATGTTCTCTGAATCTCCCTCATCTTCCTAGCACAGTGCCTTGCACAGAGTAGCTGCTTAATAAATGTTCCCTGAATTGTACTGAACTTAGTCTACTTTGGCTTTATGCCATCTCTTCTACCTCAAAAAAACCAAAACCCCAAAATCAACAGTGAAAAGAGAGCAGAAACTTAAGACAAACATGTAAGATGCATAAAGAATGGCTTCATTCTTTGCATTCCTGCTTAGGAATGCCCACTGCTGATCTCCATACAATTTTCTCACTGATCATTAGTAAGAGCAAATGTTAGGAAGCACACACACAAAGGCAGACAATGTAAAAAACCCACCACACGTCATGCAAAAAGTCTGTGGTTTAGAACTGTTTTTAAAGTTGCCTTTAACTTCAATTTTAATGGCAGAATCGGTACCATCAAAACCAACACAAGACATATTTGCTTTGCTTTATACATGCAAAAAGGAGTATCACCTTCAGATTGAGTTGGGTATCTGCTGGGTGATTCTGGGTGAGTATGCATCTTCTTTGAGGCATAGTTTAAATCAAGTGGAAGAAGCTTGGCAATTTCAGACTTGACATAGCTTCAGGCTATTTATTTGTTGGCAGCTTCTAGAAATGTGGATTCCCCTGGGATTAAAAGGAGAAGGACCTAGCACCATTTTCTGTCCCTTGCATAGGGATGCCTTATGGAATGGTCTTATCTCTTTCAGTAAGTCAAATACCTGGATTATACTGGAGTATTTTAGGCAGTCCTTTCCCCATCTCCCACTTTCCTAGCTTGGAGTTTACTCATCTAGGGTATATAGGCCAGTTGAACAGCATCTGTGTTATATTTTAAGAATTCATATTCAGCAAAATTTATGAAATTTGTTTATTGCTCTAACACACGGATATGCTCCACATAGGTCCTTATTAACATTTTCCTCTCCAGCTTCTACTAGATGGACTCTGTTAGTTCTCATCCTAACTTCTGTACTTAAACCACAGTTTCATTAGCTACGTTCGATCCTTTTGGAAGTAGCCAAGCACAAATCTTATGTTTCTGATTTCATTCACACCTTGTTATTCTGTTTCCTATAGGTTTGCCTATAAGTGTCTTCTCTTTGATTATAATTCTTTCAGTAAAGGAACATGTCAATTCTATATAAAGGTATGGAGAATGTCATTTGCAAACAAAGGTCATTTGAAGATTGTGTGCATAGTTAGTTAGCTGTAGATTCTACCCTCTTTAGGAAAGGATGAAAACTTAAAAGGACTATCTGGAAGTTACTAAGTTCTAGTCCTATTAGTTTTGCAGATGATGAAGCTATTTTTGTATAGCTTCTACCACATCGCCAGCATCATTTGCAAAAAGCTCAGACTCTGCAGTGTCTACCCATACTTGTCACACTCCCTAAGTCTGAAGTCCGACAGCCTCCTGCTATGCTTTTAGCCTCTACTTGTTTCTCTGTTACACCTTTTCCTACAGTGGCTGGCTTTCCGGCTTTCCCATTCCAGTTGCTACTTCTCCTGACTGAGGGATACTAGCCTTTTTTACATAGTTGCTGTGAAAATGAAAATGATCAGAAGAAATACACCTTTAAGTGGTAGCTGCCACCAACACACAGAAGCACTCATTCAAGATGGCTTAAAGGAGACAGTGACTCAATGTATGACTAGAAAATAGAGCAATTCAGGCAAGTGTGAAAGGAATTAATATTTTCTAATAACTCCTCCAAGATGACTAGTTGCTGATTAGTACATATTTGACTTAATTATTTTCAAAACTGGCTATTTTTGGAAGGGAAGGTGGTATGAAGCAAGAAGGGAAGGGGAGATTGTCTTTAGAATCCCTAATTAATACAAGCACTTGCTTTCAGAAAACCCTTAATTTGAGCTATTCCTTTTCACTTTTTCCTGTTGGGTGCATGGCATTTTAGAATTCTTGGTTTCAGGAGCAACCCAAAAAGACAGAAATTGCCAGCTTGCACATCAAAAATGGAAAAAAAAAAAAAAAAAGCATAATGATTTGGAACAAGAACCAAAACAGACTAAAACAAAAATACAAGAAGCAGCAAAATCATTGAACCTAACTCACAGCATCTTTTTGAAGACAGGGAGGTTAGTTGGTTAAATACCACAGTGATCTAGTAGTTCCTACCCTAGCTTTGAGAGTTTAAATGTTTAGAATGCACATCCAGAAGCGGCACACGTAGAAAAACCATGGTAGCCGAGAGAGGTCTGAACTACTGCTGCCCGGGCCACCCTGTTCCAATTCACATGGATTTCCAGAGTTGCTGTTCCATGGTAACTCTCAGTAAGAGAGACAAAGAAATAGAACATTTTTAGAAACCAAGCAGAAAATGGATGGGAATACAATACCTGGAGAGTTTATCAAGCATGTTGACAAGTTTCATGGCTTCATATTCTTTTTGTTCTTCTGTCATTTCATCTATGGGGTTTGGCATTGGTTCCTCTAAATGACCAGTGATAAGATTAATGCTACAAAAAGAAAAAGAAGTTATGCTGTATGTTTTAAAATTATGCTCTTTCTATACTCTCTGGTCCAAGTTGTAAGTTATAATAAGAAAGAGTATAATAGCCAAAAATGGGCAATAATAGCAATTTTATAGTATGGAACTGCTATAGGAATTAAAAAAAATTTACTTTTTCTACTAATTTGCTTTGGGAAATGGGTGAGAGTTTTACTCTTTTAAAAAAACAATAGCTAACTTGCCAACTTTGTTTTTTTAACGCCTGGCTGCTTTTTAAAAATATGAAATTTGATTGGTGCCGTTAGGATAAATATCCTTGGATGCATAGTTTATTAATTTAAAGAAAAAATGATTTCTGAGTAGGAGAATCCATTTTGTGATACAGCATAAAACAAATATATGTCAAAAAAACTGGAAAAATGATGACAGAGAGGCTGAAATCTGAAAATGAAAGCATGCCGATTTATAATCTCAGGAAATTAGTCCATTAGTGAGACCACAGAAGGCAATGAGTGTTTAAATAATAAAAGATAAAGCAGAAGAACAATTGAAATTAGATTTGATCTGACCTGGATTAAAAAAAGAAATCTAGCCTACCAAGAGACAGGTATACCATCTGGCTTTCTGGAAATAATTTAATAAAGTACTTAAAATGAATATGTTCCATAAAGTTTGTACAAAGTTGTAATACCACACAAGCTATCCTCTTAACTGAAAGCCACACTATTTTTTTTTTTTTTTTTGAGATGAAAGAAAATTCTTTCAATGGCTGCTAAATATCTATAACCTAAACATGTTTCTGGAAAAGCAGACAAGAGGTTATGGCATTTTGTTTGAGCCAAGTATATAGATAGTTTGCAGGGATATTTCATTTGATCATTAAAAACATAGCAAACTGTTAATTGTTTTCTAGGGTCTATAAACACAAATACTTTCAGTGGCCAGGCCTTCAGGATAAGCAAATGAGTGAACTGGTCAAGTATAAATAATGTGGAGTGTTGGGGACTGGGGTAAACTTGAGAACAGTACCTGTCTAAAGGTGGCAGGAGGTAGAATCCTATGGGCCAAAACGAAGACTGTGATCAATTGGGTCCTCTGGGGGCTAGCTTGCAAGCTGTGCTTTAGACTTTGACTTGGGCAGTTTAACTTTCTGTACCAATCAGGGATTTCTCATTTGGAGTAGTAAAAGGGCTAGTCACTAGGTACTACTATTCATTACTAAAAGATCTCCTTCTCTTTTTCTACATTCCTTGGAGGCTACATGATATTCAGATTCTTGTGGAAGGACTCAGTGCTCAGCATTCTCAACAAACATATCTAAAACCTCTGTTTTGTCATTCTTGCATAAGACCGAAGGCTGTAGCCATGATTAAAAAACTTTTTTTCATTCAAAGCGGTGGACGGACCACCAACCTCCCCCTGCCTTTTTTTAAACAAATGAAATCTACACAGAAAGCCCACATATAAAACAGACAAAGTGGAACCTCTCTGGCAGAAGAGGGGATGGGTGACCAAGCAGAGTGGAGGCCTAAAGCCCCTTCTGTTGGTCTGTACTTACTTGCTTCCTTTTAAGGTAGCCCCTGAGGCACTTTTAGGAACTCGAAGGAAACAGCCTGAAAACTCATAGGCTTGTCAGTGATTCTTAGCTTTGGCTGCGCATTAGAATCACTCGGTAAACTTTAAAGAAAAGGCTTAGGCCTCACCTGAGACCAACTAAATCTATATATTTTATTTTCCTGGTGGTTCTGATACACAATGAGGTTAAAGAACCACAGGGCTAGAGCGCCTACTTCAGACACTCATTGTGTGCTACTATTCCCTCCCTTTTTTTTTTTTTTTTTATTCCGCCAGGTGCTATAATAGGAGAGAAAAAGGCCTCTAGTTAGTGGCCATTAAGAAAAACATTGAATGCGGTCATCATAGTTCCCAAAAGTCAAGAACAAGGGGAGCCCAGACAAGGCTTCTAAGAACTATAGCATTTTAAAGATGAATCCAGATGCATACAAAAATGTAATTCTACCATCCATCAATTATTTCCCTGGGCATATAGCAACAGCACATGTTTTCACAGTTCCTTTTCTGCCACCTGCTAAATTAGAAAAACAACTAGTCTTATAAATAAATTAGTAAAGGTACTTATTAGAGGTGTATACCACTTCCCAAGCAGACAAAGGAAATCAGGCCTTAGAAAAAAGTACAAGGAAAGGTAGATGTACTAACTATGTGGAATATGTTCGATTTGTCTCTTGAAAGAAGGCTCTTCTCCTCAAGTTCAATGGAGGGGTGAATAAGAAATGACAACCACAGACTGTTTTGGAATATAATGACATTAAGATAAGCCATCACGTGCCTCAGGGGAAAATGTGTCAAGAGGATACACTGGTAAGCTCTGTGGTAGCCACACTATAAGGCCAGAACATGAATTCCTGAATCAGGGTACATTTGATTCTTTTCTTGGTTCTTTTAAGGTTTTAGTACAAGTGATGTCCGCTTTTAATAAGCTGACCTCAAGCCCTTTGCTGCTAAAATGATTTAATAGCTTGCTCTGAAATTAGCTACTAACGTCACAAAATCTTTGCTCACTGAGTATAAAAGCAGTAGCCAGAGATTCACTTACAGAGTAAGGATTTATCATCTTTTACTCATGTAATACCCCACCCCCAATATGTAGAAGAATGTACCCGGTGCCACAGCAAACACAAGTCGGGGCACTGAACTGTGCCACTGTTTTACGGGAAAAATGCCAATGTGCTGGGGACACTGCCGCCCCTCCTGCTCCCCACATCAAACCAGCCTCCTGTGGTTTCCTTACCAAGAGAGGAAAACAGTCACCATAACAACAATGATGTGAGATTTCATAAAGTGGATTATTTTCAGTTGAACAATCACTACAACCTCAAATAGTATAGTCTAAGACTTAACTTTCTAGGTTTTAGGATCTTAACAGTGAAATTCTGAGGGTAGTTTTCTCTTGTTCTAAGACTGAATCTTAAGATGCTTTAAGTACACTAATTGTGGTAGATATTGTATTGGGTAATTTTATGGTACGATGTTGTCCCACCTTGCCTTCGTTCCCCTTCCCCATCTTCCCAGCCCTCCAATTCTATGATTGTATATGTCTTTCAGTTAGGTGACAAGAATTATTTAAATACCTATATAAAGCATCATCGAGCATTTCGTATTATATAAGGCTACCATCTATGAACTGACTGCAGTTATGGGCCTGGAGATGAAGGGATTAAGACATAAAAAGGTATGAGCAAATGAATATATACATAAAAGCTGAAATATATTTCAGAACTTTTGCTTTTCGAGTTGTTGCTACATTTGGTCAACATCAACAGTACTAGGTCACTTTACAAAAAAGAGCCATTAAAATTTCCATGAGCTATATGAAAATTAACTTCAATCTCCTAAGAAGTGTAGATTAAATTTCACTCAAAGCATTCTGGTTAAAGAAGGGGCTATAAAGGCAAATTCCTACAGGGGCTAGGCAGGTAAGGTAAATGACAAGGATATATTGTTTTTTTTTTTTTTAAATTTTTTTTTCAACGTTTTTTATTTATTTTTGGGACAGAGAGAGACAGAGCATGAACGGGGGAGGGGCAGAGAGAGAGGGAGACACAGAATCAGAAACAGGCTCCAGGCTCCGAGCCATCAGCCCAGAGCCTGACGCGGGGCTCGAACTCACGGACCGCGAGATCGTGACCTGGCTGAAGTCGGACGCTTAACCGACTGCGCCACCCAGGCGCCCCTACAAGGATATATTGTTAAACCAGAGGAGCTCATGCCTGGTATGGTGGGCACCACAGACCCTCCACTCCATCAGCCAGTTGCCACGTGAAAATGCAGGCTTAATGTTATTAGAACTTATTAAAAAAAAGTTCAAAATCCAAATTTCCATCTGAAATATCTGAATTCTAAATGTCGGCAAAATATTATGTAAAACAGAAAATGAAACCACAAAACTAAACCAATGAATGCAACATCAGGTAAGCCAAGCAGAACTTACTTGTGGGCTGAATCTAGTCTATGAGTGGACAATTTGCAACCTCCAGGAAAGGGATAAGGGTTAATAGGAAAAGGCTTTTGTGAGCTCAGAGCAGGAAAGAAGAGGTTAAGTGCAAATAAGGCTAGAAATATCTTTCCAGGAAAAACTCCCCAGAGTACCTGCCCCCGCAAAACAATAGTCTTCTGTATAGTCTCAATATATGGTGACAATTACAATGGGACTTAAAGCAACAAAACAAAATCTTGACAAAGAATAAAAGTCTCTTGTCTCATTCTGAAGAAATTACACAGCTGCTGCCACAGCTACTGCTGAGAGAAATATAGTCAAGAAGGAAACACCCCTGAGTTGCTTAGTACAATGATTTTAAGCTTCTGGGTGTGATTATGAACTAGTGTAGGGTATTAAGAGTATAAGGAGTTATCCTAGAGTTCTGCCCACTTTGGTCACCCCCTCCTTTTGCCCTCCATCTAGCAGCCCTTTAAAGATACCTCTTTGGACCCCTAGGCTCTTATATAACCATCTTGAAGGCCGCTGGTCTAAAGTGAGCCAAATGTCATCAGGTACACATCTTTCAATTGATGTCTGGAATGATGTACAAACCACATTAGTCACTTATACCACCTGTATGGTCAAGGGGCCTCCATGCTCTGAGGCATAAAAGAAACAGGTAGGTATATAAGTTAGAATTTGGAAATTTTTCTCTTTGATTCAGGACCAAAGTTTATCTGAAAACTTTTAACAAACATGGCTAGACTTACAACACAGTGTGTGTGGCATGTAACTTGATTCTCTGACTATATTTCTGCTAATTGCAGAAAGCCATTTCCAGTCCATTAAATACACTTATTTTGACACAAAAAAGACTGTTGTGAAATTAACTGTCTCCTATAGCCTAAATGTAAGCTCCACACAATTATTGGTTTCAGATTCCACTAAAGGATTACAGGTTACCTTGGTGCATCAATCAGAATCCACTTACATTTTTGACAACGGGACTAGGGCCAAGTGGATAAAGGGTAATTTCTCTGCTTCTGCCCAAACTAGCAACTGTTGTGAATAAATGCATCATAAGAAAAGCATACTGTGATCTTGGTGAAGGGTAATCAGATGGTAGCAGGGAAAGCAATCCTTTCAGGTGCAGACTTCATAAGCCTGACTAGATTGGTAAAAAGTTTTCATGATTTTTTGGGAAAAAGTTCTTTCAGTTCTGTAGATCACTCCCCAGAGCACAAGGAGTTGTCTTGCTTGCAAAGTATTTTGTTCACCACCGCTTCCACAAGGACCATTTGAATAAATATTTTAAATTAACTAACAAACATCCCACTATAGTGTTTTATCTGAAAGAGGGAAGATGTAAGAAAAAAACAGATGCAAATCTATCTGAAGGGGAAAGATGTAATGCTTGCTAGAAATATATACTTGTAATGACCAATGTTTAAGAAACACAACAAGATTTCACAATGGTGACTATTCTGACCACAATAACACACCATTCCTATGCACCCTACAGGCCAGGTCCAAAGGCTGAAGAAGATTCTAACTAAGTATGCAGGCCTAAGTATGGACTCTTCCAAGCCAAAACAGTAACAATACCAAACATCATGGTCTTTGATTTAAAGAAAAGGTGCTCTCCTGAAATCTAACATCACTTTCACAATCTAACACATTTCTATTTCCCATGCTATTAGACCCAGTGTTCTTGTGTTTCTTCCAATTTCTTGTTATAGTAGTGTTCTGGTGCTTGTGAGATATGTGATCATTACTATAATAGAGTCATTCACCAAACAAAATCAACAATACACATTGATATAATGACATCATTCATCCATGAGTATTCCAAGAGTTTCTATCTTAGTTGACTTGTCTGCATAACTTGGGACACAATGAATGCCTAATGTAATTTCTACCTTTGTTTAAAAATATGAGACTTAAGTGGTATATTTAATGTCTCAAATGAAGAGAGAGAAAAAAACTGATATGGAAGTATAGTTTATGGAATGGAAAAATCAAGAGCTAGCTAGCAAGACTAATTTAGAATGATGACTTCTGTGATTAGGAAAAGATTAAAGTAGAATTCCTCTATCTAAGCTTCAGTTACTTGATAGAGGTGCCCAATTTATAGCATCTAAATTGTAGCAGTCTTAAGAATGTATTGGTTAGAGTCACTGCTAGTTTTATTTTCCCTGAAGCCTTTTCTTTCTAGGATATACTCTACAAGATCCTGCTGCTGAGACTGAAAGCACTAGAAATATTAAAAGTAATAATGCTTCCTACTCAGGCCTGATTTGCCAAGGAATATAGGCCATATATGTCTTGTCTGATTAGGAAATGATCTTTGCCGTTACCTTCTGATAACCTGCTACTTTCATGTTAACAGGGCACAGTCTATCCTTTAAAAAAAAAAAAAAGCCTAATTTTGCAGGTAATGATTTTCTATCCTTTATCAACTACCACATGATCCCCATTACACTCTAGAAACCATCAGTAGGAAACCTAACATGTCAACATCATCGATAATGCCAAAAGGGATGGATATACCCTTTTAATATTCATTAATGGAAACCAGAAAATTGAGCTCAAGTAAGTCCTAATAAGTGGAACTAAGAAATTTACCTGGGATGGGGTTAAATGGGGGAAAAAAAGGATGCGGAGGAAACAGAAGGAAGTAGAGGTGGTTTGTTTTGGGATAAGAGAATTAGTGTCTTTGATTTCTAAGCACTGATTCAGGAAAGACATGATAGTCTCTGGTTTGCCTGTTCAAAGCAATAATACATCTGTTAAAAGATGATTAAATGTTTGATAAAACTTTACTGTGGAGCTATACTTCCTTCCTTTTGTTAGTAATGTACCATTTTATTGATTCATAATGGCTTTTTTGCAAGAGGGAAGATCAGAATTTATGAAACCTATGTTTAGATTTCTGAGAAAGACTGAACCATCAAATAACCAGCTTAAATCCTTGGTCTTGGTTGTACCTTATACAATCTCAACCTACGGAAAGGAAAGCAAAAAGTAGCCAATAATACTTTTTAAGTATATGATGGTAAATGTCTAAAAATGCCATCTCTCCAAATTCTTAGGAGAGGACAATGAGCATGCAGCAGAACATTTCTTGCAATATTATCTTTCCTTAATCATTTGAAGTCACTCTCTAAGCTACTAGCTATGAAATTGTCCCTAAAAACACTATTAAATGGAAAGCTTCCAAATCCACAAAAGAAAGGAAACACTTGGAAAATGAAAGACAAAGGAAGTGAAAGGTAAATAACCAAATCAAAGGCACAGGCATAGGTGAAAAGAAACTTGATACTATACTTTGGTTTTGCATTTTTGTATTCTTCAGTGTCTGTGTCCTCGTCCTCTGAGTACCAATTATCTCCTCTTCCTCCAGCCAAGAGGCCCCTGGCCGCCAACAGTCCTGCAGCATTCCCATAGCCAGTGTATTTCAGCAGGCTATCCACTGCAAAAACAGAACAGGTTTTTAGACAGGAATCCTTGGGTCTTGGGTGCTCACTGTCATTACTGACTATTTACCAGTACAAGGAAGTTGGAGATCTATATGGCAGTAAATCTTAAAATTGAGAGATTTTCAAAGTGTGTTAGTGGTTATACTAAACTACCCATAAATTCTCTTGCATGCTCTGAGGACCAAAAGTCTTTTTTCAGGTATCAGAAATTCAAGTGGAGCTGTTTGGAGTATACTTTGTGGCAGGAGTGGGGCCTCTGTGACCACAGGGCCATTGGCAAGAGTGGTGTTTTAATTTTCTGGTCACAAATCTTACATCTTTTTTTTTTTTTAATCCGGTTTTGGAGAAACGATGACTAGAAACTGGAGTTAATGAAACCCAGATTGGAATTTTACCAATTCGGTCATTATCTAAAATCTTTCTTATACCCTTTATAGGAATCGTCGGCAATAATGAAACTTAGGGATATTTGCAAATAGGATAGGCTAAGTTACTGCTTTTTCAAAAAAGTCAGCAATAATACATAAGCACATGAGACCCACCAAGAAGGTAGGCCTAGGAGTTAGACTGGCTGGATTTTAGTAATGGCTCTACCACTTACTAGTTGGTTGACTTGGGTAAGTTATTTTACAGCTCTGTATCCCACTTCTTCTAATCTCAAGAATTGGAATAATATCTACTTCAGGTTAATACATGCAAAGTGCTTAGAAAAGTATCTGGCACAAAGTAAATGCTCTTTCTTTTTCCGTGGGAATATTAGGTAAAACGAGAATTTTAGACTTATCTTAGTCAACAACAACAACAGCAGCAACAGCTCAGTGAACCATCTGATGCAGGGCAGTATTACCCTGTTATCAGTGCAAGGTGATATCTCTAAGACAAGCAGACACATAAAACTTTTGCAGGGGAACCCTGAACTGTAGGATTTTTTTTTTTTTTCTTGGAAACTAAGCAATCATTAGCAGCTTTATTGAAGAGTACTTTCCTTTCATCAGGTATAGTTTCAAGGTAAGCACCAAAATATTCAATCTATCAGTCTAAAAATAAAAATTTTATTTAAGGCTCTCAATAAAATGTCATTCTAAAGACAACTGTAGGAAACAAACCAAACACTATCTTATTCATGTATAAGGCTTTAGTGAAACCTACATCTAAAATACTATTATAATTCAGACCACTTACTCAAAAAAGACAAAATAAAGCTGAGAAGATTCAGAGGGCAATTAAAATGACTTTGGGACCTGAAAGGGGCAGTGGATAGGCAAAAAGGTGGGTAAGGAAAGGGGACATATATGATCAGAGATGAAATCATTAAAGGCATGGATAGGATGAATAATCCAGGGTAGAGTTGTTCATTAACTTTTCAAATACTTGAACTAGAGGGTACCTTTCTTGACACTGAAAATAGGCAGTCTGGGGACAAATAAAAGGAAGTCCTACATTCAAAGGATACAGCAAACTGGTGAAATTTGTGTGAAAGGAGACATGGATTAATAATATAAGTAGATTAAAGTTTGCATGATTCTCTTTCAACCATTTTCTACCTTAAAACCTATTGGTAACTATTGTCTCCTTGGTAATAATTCTCAATGGGTGCTAGATAGAATCATATTGGAATTCAGTGAGGGATCACGGTGGTTTAATATGAAAGCCCTTGGAATAAATCTGAATATGCTCCCTTTGCTGACAGGGCCTCTGCAAGACTGGAATGGTTTGGATAAATTAATGAATTCTTAATGGACTTTTAGGGATGTATACAGGTGTTCTTAATATTCACAGAGGTCAGACATTAATGACAGGGTCAGACACAAAGTCAGAGAGGCGAAGAATCATATATCTGAATCCACATGGCACTGATACTCTCATTGTGTTTTTGATAAGCCTTACTTTTTAACCAATAAAGGTGTTTGGTAGTTCCAGAAAAAATACTGACTGAAATTGTGGAAGTCTAAATTGAGAAATGAATATAATTTAAAAAAATAACAATAAAAAAGACATAAAATGTAGGTAACCACCTACAATGGCTAAACATTAAAATAGTTTAAGAATGCAGAGTTTATGAAAAGCCAAAATAGGTTAAAAAGTAACCTGAACACTAAATAATCTGCTATCTTAAGCAGAAAATCTTCCTGGAAGTTAGTTAATAGTAAGAAATCCCTAGCACTTTTATGAAAATAATGCTTACTATTCATTCACTGGAACAAACATGTATCAACTCTGTGACAGTTTGGGTTACAAAGGCTATTTAAAGACTTGCTTTGCCTTTAAAACAGATAAGGCTATAGCCAATAGTTTCAGAATCAAATGAACTTTTGTTAATAGGATAAAATATTTAAAAAATAGGGGTTGGGGAAGGGAGATGACAAATGGACTACAAAATTTTCACAGTGAGAAATATTTTCTTTGTGAAGTTCTGATTGACATCATTTCATGGAATGTTTTATAACTACTTTTTAGCTATTTTCAAATAACACTGTAAAATATCCTATTCAATACTGGGAAAGTAGTAAAAAGAAAACACACTGAACTTGGATGTTAAAGTGAGCTGTGGAGCACCTGGGTGGCTCAGTTGGTTAAGCAACTGGTTCTTGACTTTGGCTCAGGTCAATCTGATTTCACAGTTCAGTTCATGAGTTCGAGCCCTGCATTGGACTCTCTGCTATCAGAGCAGAGCCAGCTTCACGTCCTATGTCTCCCTCTCTCTCTGTCCCTTCCCTGCTTGCACTCTGGCTCTCAAAAATAAACATTTTAAAAAATAAAGTGAGCTGCTAAGGCAAAGAAAAGGTTTTCTGGGTGGGCCTTAAATAAAAAAAAAAAAAAAGAAAGAAACAACATAAAAATTTATTTAGGGGTATCTGGGTGGCTTTGTCGGTTGAGCGTCTGACTCTTGATTTCAGCTCAGGTCATGATCTCATGGTTCATAAATTTAATCCCTGAGTTGGGCTCTGTGCTGACAGTGTGGAGCCTGCTTGGGATTCTCTCTCTGCCTCTCTCTCTGCCCCTGCCCCACTCGTACCTTGTCTGTCTGTCTCTCTCTCAAAATAAACAAACAAACGGTGCACCTGGGTGGCTCAGTCGGTTGAGCGTCTGACTTCGGCTTAGGTCATGATCTCGCAGTTCGTGAGTTCAAGCCCTGCGTTGGGCTCTGTGCTGACAGCTCAGAGCCTGGAGCCTGCTTTGGATTCTGTGTCTCCCTCTCTCTACCCCTTCTCCGCTCATGCTCTGTCTCTCAAAGATCAATAAATGTTAAAAAAAAAAAAAAAAAATTAAAAAAAAATAAACATTAAAAAAAAAATACTTGTTTTTTTTGTCCTAGTAATCAACCATGCAGTTGGGTAAAACTGCTGCAGAAATGGGACAAATCAACAGTCAGAAAGTTGCAAAAAATATTTCACCACTATTTTATCAAGATGCTAGAGGTACTATGAACAGAGGAAAGCAACCACAGTAGCATACTGCAGTCAGAACTGCACTGGTGGTAATGGTATTGCAGCTTACGCAAACGTGGGTTTTATCACACTCTGTCATGAAAACAAAAAGGTTTTGCTCTTTACCAAGGAGAAAGAATGGCAGAGCCAGATTCTACCTAGAGACCAATCCCCTTTCTCTGTTATACAGAGAAGGCTTTATAATCCTTTTCCTTCCAAATTCTGCAACTTTTAGAAATCTTATACTAATAGCTTCCTCTAACTAGTCTCCCTATTTTCAATCTCATGTCCCTCTAATTCCTTGTTCCATACAGCTGCCTCATAGATCTGTGTAAAACAAAAATTTGTTATCACCTTCCTGTATAAAACCTCTAAGATCTGCTTCATTTTCTGGCCCCTGCCTTCTTTTCCCAAACTCATCTATTATTCCTGCACATCATGGATTCTTCACATCTTGAACTAGTCTCTTTCCTATACATACCAAGGCTGTTTCCCATTTCTCTGCAAAGACTTTCTCTGACCATCTTCACATAACCAATCATTCCCTTTTTCAGGCTGCCACAGTACCGGGCACATTCCTCTCTTATAGTATACTGAAATTATTCCTTTACATGAAGAAATCCATAAGATTGTATATTCACTACACTACATTCAGATAGCAGAAATGTTTGCTCTTTTATTATTATCTCTAAGGTACTTTGTTAAAATTGGAGATCCAAAAATGAAGACAAATGATCTCTGACCTAAAGAAACTCAATGGCTAGAATGCAAGTTCAACAAATTAAGAGTTAGAATATAGCAGATGTCAAAAGTACTAAAAATGAGTGTAAGTAAAAATGGTACAAGGAAGACAATGATTAACTCTGCCTCCATGATCAGACAAGTCTTCACAGAGATGATACTTAAGCTGATCTTCAAGGATAAATAAAGCTTGCCATGCAAATGAAGACATTGCATGTAAAAGGAACAGCATTTGCCAAGTCATGGAGATAATGCCAAGAAATGGTACAGTATGATCAGGCGAGAACAAAAAATATAGCATGAGTAAGCAAAAAGTATAAAGTAGTAGTAAATTTATAATTAGTAGTAAATTTAGAACTTAGAAGCACAAAAGGCAGGCCATGGAGGCATCTAAGAAAATTTGGATTTTACCAGGTGACAGGGAGTCACTGAAAGTTTTACAAGGTGGTAGTGATGAGATTATATTTGTATTTTAGAAGAATCTTTTTGCTAACTACATGGAAGACAGACTGAAGAAAACCTGACCAGAAAGGAGGGATATGACTTATTAATAGTTTATATTAAGAGATACACTGAATTGGGAATCCCCAGCAAATTGGCTGAAGCAGAAGCCAAGTAGAGGATAAGATCACTCAGGGGACAATGTAAAATGAGAACAGGCTCAGGAGAGAACTCTAGGGAACACTGGCAGTTCAATGTGGGCAAAGACAGTTGTTAACTGTGATTGAAAATAAAGGTCAGAGGAAATCTAGGAATGTATGGTAGCACAGAGATAGAGTGGCCAATAGTGTCAATTACAATGATAGATGCAGTAAAATGAAGGCTAAGAAATATCCACTACTTTTGAAAATTAGTTACCTTGTGAGCTTACTAAGAGCACTTTCAGAGGAATCTGGAAGGTAGGGAAAGGCAGTGGAAAGCCTAATTTGCAGCAAGTTGAAGCCTGAGTGGTAGTTAGGATACTAAGAGGAAAAACAGATTAGTCATTCAAGAGGCTAAGATATAAAGGACCGTGATGTCGAGATGTGTACAGGTTGAGGAAAACACATACAGTTAAAAACAACAACAACAACAACAACAACAACAACAACAACAGCAACAAGACAGGAAGAGAAAAGATCAGAAAAGGGAGACTTCAGCTACCAGCTAAACAGACACCTACCTATTCCTCAGAGACTCAAACGAGACGAAAGTTTCCAGTTGTGAGGCTATGTGCTGAGGGTGTTTAAGCCTTATTTATCTTTGTAATTCAGCTCCTACCACAGTGCCTAGCACACACTGGTAATTAATGAATGTGTTAACAGGGGGAGGATTGTATTACAAATTGTTTTCTTTAATTAAAACACATAAGGCCTCTCTTTAGGCCCCCTGGACAAAGTACACAATTGCCAGAGCTGGTAACGTAAGTTTAGATTTGGCTCAACAAGTTGGTGGGCACGAGCACAAGTTAACCTGTGGGCTACTGTCAGTTGGGGATATAGTTTAGCCTGGCACAGATGGGTATTGATGACCCTTGGATGACTCTTTCTGTGCCAAGGCTGCCATGAAATTTTGCCCTTTGTATCTTGTCCCATTTCAATCTTCCTTCTTAATTTAGTTTCTGTGTTCCTAACCCAATTTGCTGCCTGCTGTTTCCACTTAGTGGTCTGACTTTTAAGACTTCATCATGATACCTTCACTTCAAACTTAGCTGAATGTCCTTCAGAGGAAAGTTCAACATTGATGAATTATCTGAAATTTATCTCATTTTAGTATAGTTTGCATCCAAACCCAATCCAAACTCCAAAATCTGATGACTTACAAGTTGGATGTGGACTACAAACTTTTTCTTTTGGCTAGATAGTTTAAAAAAATTTTTTTTAAACATTTATAGTAATTATTTTTGAGATAGAGACAGAGCATGAGTGGGGGAAGGGCAGAGAGAGAGGGAGACACAGAATCCAAAGCAGGGTCCAGGCTCCGAGCTGTCAGCATAGAGCCCGATGTGGGGCTCAAACTCATGAACTGTGAGATCATGACCTGAGCTGAAGTCAGACGCTTAACCGACTGAGCCACCCAGGAGCCCCTAGATGGTTTTAAATTATAATTAGTTGATAGCATTTAAAAACTGGGAGATTTTATGTAAAAATCCAGAATCCTGGCTTCTCCTGAAAAATCTAGAAGACTGGGTAACATTGCCATATGTTCCTTCATGATAACAACCAGTTGGAGCTAAGTAGCAGCAATATCTTCTCTCCAATCTCACACAATCTTCTTGTTCCCCTACTCCCAACCCACCATCTTCCCACCAATGAGTTAAGTGTCAGTTTTCATTCACCTTCTTATGTCCAGTCCATTTTTATTACCAGCCTGGCACTTGAAGGCATGTGAGTTTGTAACCCTTGATAAGAAAGTAAGTGATATGAGAACAGAAACCTTGTTTATCTTTATACTTCTGCATTCCCTGGCTATAGCTCAAAAATTATGAGTAAATGGTTAAATGGGTAAAGTTGTATTCCAAAAGAATGTATCTACTAAACTTAAAATCAGATTGGAAGGAAAAGCAGATGAGCATACATAGAATTGCTAAAGGTCAAGTGAAACTGATATACTTTTGCTAATATGGGTTGGCTTTGGGCTCAAAGTTAGGACTATAAAACCTCAAATGTAGGGTTCAAGAGGGAACAAAGCTAATACTTTCAAATGAAAAACACTGAACAAATTCATATATAAATGCATATGCCATATTTGCTATGACACTAACTCTTAGTAAGGTGATTATATTTAGATATGTAATATAATTTATGAAGATCTGTAATTACAGAAGAAATAAGCTTTAGTTTTCCTCTTTAAAATTAAAAAAAAATTTTTTAAGGTTTATTCATTTTTCAGAGAGAGAGAGAGAGAGAGAGAGAGCGAGCATGAGATGGGGAGCGGCAGAGAGAGAGGGAGACACAAAATCTGAAATAGGCTCCAGGCTCCAAGCTGTCAGCACAGAGCCTGACGTGGGGCCTGAACTCATGGACGGCGAGATCATGACCTGAGCTGAAGTCAGAGGCCTAACTGACTGAGCCACCCAGGCACCCTAAATTTTTTTAAAAAATACAAGAAATGCATGCTCACTGTAGAAAAATTACAAAATACACAGAACTAAAAAAAGTCACCAGCCATCCTACTACTCAAAGGTAACAATGGATAAGATGTTAGTACGTATTTTGATAAACCTCTTTTGATGGATAGATACATAGGTATGATTTAGATTTATGTATACATACATAATTATACTTTACAAAAACAGCTCATTTCTTATCTTGGAAAAATTGATTCAATTCAGCTTACATGTGCAAGGCACTATACGAGTCACTTAATCCTAAAATGCTGTATCAATCTTTTCTCAAAGTCATGAAAGAACTGAATTATTTAAAAGAGCATTTGTGATAACAGCTGAAGATGATTACTCTAAGTAAAGAAATGTGGCAGAATGGCAAGAGAGGACTCAAATTTGGGCTTTAGCCCTTAGCAACTGTACAACCTTGAGTAAATTACTGAAACACTCTCAAGTTCCAGGTTAATTCATTTATGATACTGGAATAATAATATTTAAATTATAGGGTCCTTATGAGAATTAAATGAGATTATGGCCTAGGATGTTTGGAACATGATACCCCAATATATAATAGCTGTTTATTATTATTGTTACATTGATAAAATTATGTTGCTAATATGCCATCTTAAAAGGAACTGAAGTGGCTGAATCAGTTAGAAATAAAGTTTAAGAATTCAGTGGGTACAACTCAGTAGCAAAATCTCTAAATAATTTTATTTAAAAAATGGGCAAAGGGGCCCTGGGTGGCTCAGTCAGTTAAGCATCTGATTCTTGGTTTTGGCTCAGGTCATGATCTCATGGTCTGTGGGATCAAGCCCTGTATTGGGCTCTGTGCCAACAGCATGGAGCCTGCTTGGCATTCTCTCTCTCCCTTGCTCTGTCCTTCTCCCACTTGCACCCTGTCTCTATCTCTTTCATAATAAAAATAAACTTAAAAAATAAATCCTGCTTAAACAAAAATGGGCAAAAAACCTGAAAAATGTCATATGAATGGCCAACAGGTCTTTTTGTGAAAAGATGCTCAACTTAACTAATCATTAGGAAGATGCAAATTAAAACCACG
Source organism: Neofelis nebulosa (assembly GCF_028018385.1). Lineage (NCBI taxonomy): Eukaryota > Metazoa > Chordata > Mammalia > Carnivora > Felidae > Neofelis > Neofelis nebulosa. The sequence goes on from NC_080789.1 coordinate 15,773,755, forward strand.
AGAGATCACCGCACACCTATTAGGATGACTTTTATCAAAAGGATAAGAGATGAAAAAAAAAAAAAGAGATGATAAATGTTGGCAAGGATGTGGCAAAAAGGGAACCCTTGCACACCATTGGTGGGAATATAAATTGGTGCAGCTACTAAGGAAAACAGTATGGAGTTTACTCAAAAAATTAAAAACAGCAGTTTTTATGATCCAGCAGTCTGACTCTTCGGTATATATCAGAAGCAAACAAAATTACTATCCCCAAGAGCTGTCTACACTCCCATGTTCACTGCAGCATTATTCACAATAGCCAAGATACAAAAACAAGCCAAATGTCCAATGACAGATGAATGGATAAGGGAGAGGTGGTATACACACATACACACACACACACACATGTAAATATGTAAATATATATATTTCCGCCATGACAAAGAATAAAATCCTGCTATTTGTGACAACAAGGATGAACCTAGAGAACATTATGCTAAGTGAATAAGCCAGAGAAAGACAAATACCGTATGATTTCACTTACATGTAGAATCTTAAAAAAAGAAAAAAAAATAAAACTCCTAGAAGGAGTAGAATGGTGGTTAGGGACAGGGGAAATGAAATTAACTATAGTTAATAGTATTGTGTTGTACACTTGAAATTTGCTAAAAGAATAAGTCTTAAACATTCTCACCACACACACACAAAGGAACCATGCAGGCAGCAGACATACATAAGTAATTAATTGTGTTAATCACATCACAATACACACACACACACACACACACACACACACACACACACCCCAAATCATGGTGTATAATATACTTCAAATATATACAATTTCACTTGTTAATTATACCTCAATATAGCTGGGAAAAAAACAAAAGAGAATTGAACTTAATATTTTGGGAGAAGTGAGTGAAGTTTTCTACCTCCAAATTATGTTTCACAAAACTGAGGTACTTTAAAAAACTGGAATATAAAATCTGCTTAGATAGAATTTTTATACTACTACATTTTTAAATTTTAATTAAAAAAAATTTTTTTTGAAATTCTTATTTTAAGTAGGCTCCACACCCAATGTGGGGCCTGAACTCATGATCCTAAGATCAAGAGTCTCATGCTATACCTACTGAGCCAGCCAGGTGCCCCAATATACATATAAAACTAGGAGCTGAAGAAAGAAATAGGTAAAAATATCTGGATAACTTAAAGTTCCTTGTTTGAAGAACTTGATTTTGCAGGGCAAATAACCCATATAATTTTAGGAAATATTTAAAATTGTTAGATGTATCTTAGAAGACAATCACTTTATATATGCTTATAAAATGGTGTTTATTACATTGTAGTATAGTTCCTTTCAAGTTTCTCTCTACTGGGGCACCTGGCTGGCTCAGTCCGTTGAGTGACTCTTGATTTCGGCTCAGGTCATGATCCCTGTGTCGTGGGATCAAGCCCTGCGTTGGGCTACGTGCTAAGCTTGGAGCCTGCTTGGGATTCTCTCCATTCCTCTCCCCCTTCCTCCTGCTCGCTCACTTAAAAAATAAAAAAATTAAAATTAAAAAAATTAAAATTTCTCTCTACCTCTATCTTATCCTTATCTCAAGGGTAAGGGGTATATCTTAGGCATTTTTGTACTTTCCATCTTCCATTTTATATTTCCATAGTATATGTAGCTCACATTGAATAATTATTTATTAAATAACCTAGGGAAGAAACCAAGACTCCAACAGTTTTAATTCCAAGAGGAATTACAAAAGGGAACTAACCCAGGGCTTTGCCTGGTTATCCAAACAGTAGCACCCTGGCTCAGTTGGTAGAGCATGCGACTCTTGGTCTCTCAGGGTTGTGAGTTCAAGCCCCATGTTGGGTGAGGATATTACTTAAAAAAATAAAATCTAAAAAAAAAACCCCAAAATAGTAGCACCTGAATTACTTAAGCAGATTTTCCATAATGGCTCCAGGTCCTCACTCATCAAGATTAAGAAGTCTGGGTTAAGAATACAGAAGGCAAAGTTTAATGTGAGTGTGTTTGTACATCTTAATGACTTCAGAAGCATACAGAAAATTTTTTAAATTATTAATTTTTAATATCTCCTCAGGCCCTCTAATAGAACAGACAGGAGTAAGCTCTGAAAGAGTGGAATGAGACGGCCACTACTAACAGAAAGATTTCTTAAGTTCCCTCGGAAAAATAAAAATGTAGAGAGCAAAGAGAGTTTAACCTACCTCTCTCTTTGCAAAGGACAAAAAGGAATTCAGCAGCAATCTGCTTGACTCCAAGGTCAACATGTGTCATGAGGCGCACCAGCTTATTTCTCACAGTTGAGCCAACTTCAGGACGATTTGTCACATCCCTCAATGGTGGTAAAACCTAATGGCAGAAATGCAAAACCATCATCAGTTGTGGGTACTAGAGTAAGCGAGGACGGTACCATGCAACTGGTCAGTCTTAGAATGTCTATGAGCTCAGTTTTCTATGAGTGGAAAAAGATTTTTAAAAATAAATAGGTTTGCTTTCAAATAAAACTAAACAACAACAACAACAAAAATCCCACCTCAAATGATTTCAAGTTTGTAATTAAATTTCATTTGAAGAGAAACATCTCTTCATTGTACCACCATGATATACTCAAATTCATTGCTGGGTTTTTATTTATTTTAGCATCTGGAATGCCTTTGCCTGCTTCCATCAAAATCCATTTTAAAGCGAGGGTCAATCTATCTTCTCTATCGTCCATGGGGCCTTTCTTAATACTCTCATTCCTATTGATTTTTCCCTTTTTGTAATTCCTGCAGCATTTTCGTATTTACTAAAAAAATCTGTACTTATGTTTTCTTGTTGTTTTATAATAAAAATGGCTACTAATTATTGAATATTTTAAAGATGCTAGTTCCTATAAGAGAGGATATACATATATATTCTCTATACTTGATCTCTACAGTAACCTCGCAAAGGAGGCAGTAACATCACCATCACCCTATTTTATCAATTGACCTGCAGATGGCCTGCTTGGTTTGTTTGCTTGCTCACTCACTTCACCCATCCATCCACCCAGCCCCCTCCCTCTTCAGGTTCTCCTATCTCACTGGCTGCTTCATCTCAGCCTCTTCTGCCAATTCTCTTTTCTCCTCTTGTTTTCTAAGTGTTGGAAAATTCAAGGGTTGTGTTCTTGGGTGACATTCTTCACTTAATCTATTGGTGATCTCAACCAGTTTTTATGGCTTTATATAGTCTCTACATAGTGATAACTCCTTGAATTATATTTCCATCTTAATTTCTTTACTGACTTCCAGACTTTTAAAGCTTTCTCAAATTTAGCATGTCCTAAACAGAAGTCTTGATGCTCCCACCAAAGCTGTTCCTTCTTAGTTTTCCATCTCATTAAATGGTAAATCTATTCTTCCAACTGTTTAGTACAAACACCTTAGAAACAGCCTCTTCTCATCCAATCCACCAGCAAATTATATTGTTTCTACCTCTGAAATATATCCATAATTCAACCAATTCTCACTACTCCCTCTAGTATTACCAAATCCAAGTTACTGATATGTCTCGCCTGAACTGGTTATTACCACAACCTCCTAGTGGTCTCTGCTTCAAACCTTGCCCTTCTATGATTTATTCTCTACAAAGCAGCTAGGGATCCTTTGAAAGTCAGATCATGTCATTCCTGGTCTCAGTCCTCCAGCTTCCAGGGCTTCTCATCTTACTCCTAGCGAAAACAATGTCCTTACAACTCCCTTAGGTTTCACATAATCCAGCTTCCTGCTATTTTTCTAACTCCAATTTGACTACACTTCTGACCTATGCTGCTACAGCTGCACAGGCCTCCATGGAACTTCTTAAAACACACCATGGTCTTTGCATTTGCTGCTCCCTCTGCCCAGAAACACTTTCTCTAGAAAATTGTGTGGCTCATTCCCTTCACTTTAGGTCTATGTTAAAATGTTGCTTACAGGAAGGCATTTCCTGACCACCCTATATGACTAACCTTGAGCATTCTTTTCTGTGCACCCCCACCCCCGCCCCCACTTTAATCTTCCTCACAGCACTCATCACCACCTGATACAGTGTATATTTTTCTTTACTGTTGGCTTTCTTCCACAAGAGTCAGTGCCATGGGGGCAGGGACTTCTTTCTGTTTTGTTTACTGCTCTCAGCGCATGGCATATTACAATGTTCCGTAAGTATTTGCTGACTGAAGGAAGAATGAATGAATTCAAAGATCTTCTTTTTAAAGATTTTATTTTTAAATAATCTCTACACCCAACATGGGGCTCGAATTTACAAAAGAGTTGCATGTTCTACTGACTGAGCCAGACACTCCTCAAATATCTTTTTAAAAGTGCCTTCCATAAGCTAGGCACTAAGGTAGTAAATGACAATAAAAACAAAGTCAAATAATAATTTACTGTGCTGGACCCTTCATGTGTATATTATTTTATTTAATCCATTCAACTGACTTTCTTCTTTTCTCTCCTTCTACACTGAATTCCTATCCTGAATCAGGAGGTATTGGAGACACTGGAGATACAGCTGTGAACACAAACAGAAACTAAATCCCAGAAAACTGAATAATCTACCAAAGTGTTTACAGAACCCATATTCAGTATTTCTGATAGGGTAGAGCACCATGATTTCTGTGCTCTATAGGCACAAAGTCACTGCACAATAAATCCTTATTTGATTCAGCTAACCATATTGAGTTCTATATGGTCTCTATACACTGAATGTAGAGAAGAATGAGACATCTAACAAGTGATTTCATGTAGTATGTGCCTACTGTTCCAGAGTAAAGAATCTATTAACAAAGGTTATCACCCCAAAATTTTGTTACCAATGTTTTGGGTTTCTTAAAACAAAATTTTTTAAACATAAGTTTATTGCTTTCATTGTTACATACCACTCCCAAACTGCATTTGTATAGACTCATTCTATTTCCTCCCAAATACTACCCTCCAACAAATTTTTTATTTTGACAAATCTTGTCCATCTCTTCTCTCAAATCCACAGATTCCTCATCTCTTCTGTAAACCTCTCCACAGACTAACCCAACCTGGGTTGGTACTTTCTACCATCTGTTCTCTTTCTACCTGCCTCAATACTTAAGACCAATTTCCTTTGGGTAGGCTTGTGTTGGGTTCAATCAGGTAATAATGAAATAGGGCATAATAATTAATTAGCCATCATTCCATTTACACTATTACCAAAACTAACCACCTGTTACTTTATGTTCTGCCTTTCTTAATCATCATAGTGGAGAGTGCATCTTTCTCAGGAAGAAAGTGGATTTTTGTGTGTGTCTTTTATCTTTAGTTATCTTTACTTGTCATGTCTCATCTCTTTATACTGTAGTACCTCTTTAAGGACAAAAAGAGGGTCTCATAATCTTTGTTTCTACATAATATGTGGCTCAAGAGCTTCACATAGAGAAGTTGTTTAACAAACAGGTTTTTTTTGGCTCTTCTGGCCAGAGATCTAAACTCTAAATAGTTCAGTTGAACCTGGATCTCCTATGTGAAAAAGCTAAAATATAGAAAACTTAAAATATTTTTCATTTATTATTCACCAACTCCTCCTAGTCACAGTAGAATGTCTTAAAATAATCAACTTGGAAAATGACTTCAATTCATTAATCAACTAGTTTACTTGGCTAAAATGATTATTCATGCTTTCAGGGTACTACTCTCTTCTTCCAATAGACTGTAAATTCCTCAAAGATAGTCTCTACTTTCTAATTTCTCCTTAGCAGCAGTATCTATTAATGTACTTCACGTATGGTAAGGTGCTTACTAAATCTTGATCATAAACATAAAGGGGGGGAAATGAAGCTGGTTCATTTAATAAGGGAAATTCTGTATGGCAAAAAATGAGCAGTGGAGTGAATGGTTGTACCATGCACCGAAATGTGGAAAGAAGGAAAGAAACAGGGTGAAGGGATGGGAATCAAGAGCTTAGTCGGGTATGTGTTAAAACTTAAGATAGCTACTATACATCTAAGGGGAGGAGATGAGTAGGCAGCCTGTTATATCAATCTGGAGCGGAGGGGACAAGTCAGGGCCAGAGACATAAATTTGGGAGTCATCAGCGTACAGATGATTTTCAAAACCATGACTGCTGAATGAGATCACCAAGGGAGTGGAAATGGAGACCAAGGCAATATTGCCTCGGGGCACTCAAACATTGCAAAAAGGTTCCCTATTGTGTCCTAGAAACCAAGTGAAGAAAGTATTTCAAGAAGGAGAGAATACCCCATCACATCAAAATGCACTGGGGAATTAAAGAAAAAAGGTTTGAGAACTATTAGATTTGGCATTACTGGGTTGAAGATTTTTGATGAGTGCCTCTGCAGTGGGGTGGAAAGCCTAATTACAGCGGGTGCAGGAGAGAATTAAAGAGTAAAAAGAATAGAGAAGGTGAGTACAGAAAAGTGTTTTGAGGAAAACTGCATTAAGAACAGAGTAATGGGGAGGCAGCTTGAGAAGTGGAATTAAGAGAAGGTTTTTTTATTTTTAAGATGAAAGATGTGTTTGGGTGAAGATAGAAATGACCCAGTACATTAAAAAAAAAAAAAAGGATTAACATAAGAGAGGAAATAAATGCAAAAGCAAAGTTCTTGAGAAGGTGAGAAGGAAAGGGATCTAGGACACAAGCGAAGAGGCTGGCCACAGAAGAAAGCAGGGACAATTCACTCATGATAGAAGGGGAGACAAAGGTTATATGACACAAGCAGATGAACAGAAAACACAGTGGTAGAAAGAATCCTTATCATCAACTCTACTATCATCCTACTCCAAACATTCACCATCAGCTCTCTTTCCAGCTGGCCTCCTTGCATCTACTCACATTCCCCTAGTCTATCCTACATATAGTAGCCAGAGTATTTCAAAATATAAACAAGTACCCTTCATTCAACTCCCCTTCTCAAAATGGTCCAATGCTTGCCCATCTCACTTAAAAGAGAACCAAAAGTCCTATACAACCTCAGGCTATGTGGTTCTTGCTTACCTTTTTTTACTTCATCTACCACTCTCCTTGTCAACTTGGTCTAACCTCCTTGCTCTGCCATAAGCACACCAAGGCATCCTCTCACCTGAGGAACTCTGAACATGTTCTCTCTATAGTCCTCTTCCAGATGTTCTCCGAGATCCTTTTCTTATTTATCCAAGTTTCCGCTCAAATGTTATTTTCTCAGAGAGGCCCTGCTGATTCTCCTAAATCTCCCCTTCCCCTGCTGTCTTTCTTTAGAACACATCACAACTTGCCATTATAACATATTCATTTACTTTTTGTTCTCCGACTATAAGGTAAACTCCACAAGGCAAAGACTTCATCTGTTTTTCGGTGGTTAGAACAATGCTTAGAACACAGCACAAAGTAGATCTCCACTATTAGTTGAATAAATGAATCAATGACTCAGAAAAATACACACGATCAATTTTTTCCCGGCTTAGGAAGATTTCAAAGATTAAAACTAACTTTTCTGAGTTTCTGATTTTATGAAAGTAAACCATTATGAAAGAATGCAACTCATTAATTCTATTTTTAGAAACTGCATATAAGAAGATTAACCATGAGATGTAATATGCATTAAGCAGTTACCTGATCTTTGAGAAATTTTCTGATGTTTCGATGGGCTCGGGAACATTCTGTTAATAAGCTGAGAACCGGAGTTAGACCTTCTCTATAGCTGCTTCCCTATAAAGAAAACCAGACATACTACATTAGTTTCTAACAGTGTTACTTTCCTCTATATAACTGAGTATATTAATACTCCTTTTTTGGTGGGGGAGACATTTTATGTTACCAAAGCTTTACAAACTATTTAAGAAATTATTTTCCTAACCATGTTTTCATTCTACCAGTTATCTTCATTTTTATTAATGCCCATTTTTATGCTCCCTGGATTTTCCTACATTTTGTGGGGTCCTCACTGGCTCAACCAATGGGCTTAAATAAGGCAAAGGTTTTGAAAACCTACCCATACTACCCTGCTGCCTTTTAATATAGCTGCCAGACAAAGCAAATGACAGACAAGAGAAAATAAGCAGCTCACAACTAATGAAAACTTGATTTTTTTTTTTAATTTTTTTTTTTTTCAACGTTTTTTATTTATTTTTGGGACAGAGAGAGACAGAGCATGAACGGGGGAGGGGCAGAGAGAGAGAGGGAGACACAGAATTGGAAACAGGCTCCAGGCTCCGGGCCATCAGCCCAGAGCCTGATGCGGGGCTCGAACTCAAGGACCGCGAGATCGTGACCTGGCTGAAGTCGGACGCTCAACCGACTGCGCCACCCAGGCGCCCCAAAAAACTTGATTTTTTTTAAAGATAGCTTTTAGGTATTATGGAAAGTATTTCCATACTTTCCATAATGGTTTTGTGGGCAGATAATTTTTACTTCTAGGTCTTAAAAATACCTACATGGAAAAGTCATTAATTTTTCCTTCACTTGCAGGCACTAGTCACAGTTTTGGTGTTGCATTAACAAACTTTTTGTCTTTAAACAAATAAATTGACTTGTTTTAGCAATTAATCGTATATTGTAATAAAATGATTTCCAGAGCATAATTATGCAGTATGTCAGCTATAAAAAAAAAAGATTAAATTTAAAAATCATGTCCTGTGATGTCTGTATATATGGCACATTTACATTCTTTAGAAACATCTTCCCAAGGCCTCCATTTTATCAGCCTTACCTTGTCTATTCTCTTCTCCATAAAATTGAGTAAAACATGAATGGCTTCCATATTCATACCATTGTATACCATGGTATTGTTTTTCAAAACAGTTTCTTTCTCAGCTGTTTTATCATTGGGCAGTTCATCTAGAGTCGTTGCCTCTTGGGCTGTTTCTTCATGGGTTAATGGACAAATGAGAACATCCAAACAAGAGACCGGAACATTGCTTAAAAGGTTGACTGCATTGCTGAAAAGCAATTTAAAAATACAATATTTTAATTTCATTGAATAGTCCTTTAAGATGCAAACATAATAAGAAGTTCAGAAATGACTTTTAGGAGTCAATTAAAATTTTTCTATTTCAAAACAAGCCTTTAATATTACTTGGCATTTACTAAGAGACAGAAAATAAAGAGAACAGTTTTAAATACACATATGAGAAATTAGAAAGAACAGATGTTAAATGGACACACACAATCACATGATGTCCTGTCACTTTCTGAAATGCTAAAATAGGAATTAGTGAGCTTTAACACCATCTCTTTAATTTTATTATGACACAATGCTAGCTTTTTTTTTCCTTGGGGTTTTAAATCCTTTTGTGGAGCCACTGGTGTTTTATTATTCCTTAGATTACAACATAAAGCATTTGAGAAGCTGTATATAAGCAGCTTATCACAGAGGCAACAACATTAAAAAACCAAATATTATGGCATTAAGTTTTGTTCTTTCTAGATGTAAAAAATACAATTTTTGGATCATCTAATTTTTAAAATAGTTTTAGAGGTTTTCATTATTTATTTATTTTTTATTTGTAATTTTTTTCAGTTTATTTATTTTATTTTTTTTTAATTTACATCCAACTTAGTTAGCATATATATCATCTAATTTTTTTAAAAGACATTATCAGAAAATAGGTAACGGTGTTTTTTTTCTCCTTTTCTCATCACCAGATCTCTTTAAAAGAGGTCCACATAGCCGTTTCAAATCTCTAATCCCCTAGGCCTTTTCACTAAGGAACACATGCACCTGGGATGCATACCAGTAGGGGGAACCCAAACCTTGTGTTTTTGATGTTCCCTAAAAATCTTGTTCTGTTGCTGAGCGTGTAAGAGATTAAAGTGACACTAATAATTTAAAAAATTAGACATGTTCTCAATTAACAGATTTTTCTTCAAGGATTATTTCATATTCTTTCATCTAAAAGGAGAGGCGGTGTTCTCTGCTAACTGGATATTATAAGCCTGTGCCTTAGAACTTCCTGATAAACAACAATGGAAAGACAGGCATTACATTTCCTAGTGACAGAGAAGCAGATCTAAAAATAACCACATCCTGACTAAAAATAAACTCTTGCAAATGCAATTGAAAAGTCTAACCACTTGGAAACCAAACTCAGGGCTGATTCTATCTGATGCTGCCTTAATTTAGACCACAGTAGTTCATTTTAATTCAGATTATAGTGACACCCTCAAAAATAAACAAAGTAAACACCAACAAAACAGAAATGAAATATAAAATTTTTTCTTTCCTTACTCTGAAGTGTGGCTCTCATTTCCCCAAGAATGAGTATTTCCTTCCTTTTTTTTTTTATATTACGGAAAAAATATTTAAAAAATCAAAGTTTAAAAGTTAGACAATGCAGAACAATGAGTAGTGATGTAAACGGTATCAAAAAAATCTGAACCAAGAACAAAAATAACAAGTCCTACCAATGAATGGTTCTTGGTAAAATACAAGTTACTTGGAAGCCCCCACTAAAAATCTGTCACTGCTTCTGTGATTACTACTGCTACTGTTAAATAAAGGCCCTCATTTTGATTATTTGTAAATGATCACAATTGGTTGAAATACAATGCTTTCCCACAAACTTTCATTTAAAAATTTTTGCAAACATCTGTAGTTCCTTATCTTGAGTTAAAAATGTTTCCCTTCTGACTTAAGCATTTGGAAACTGTTATTAAATATCATAGATTCACTGGGGATGAAAGTAAACAAAAGAACTCTACCATAGAATTCCTTTCTTAAAACCATGTAAGTATTGTGAAATGTTAGGATTTTTTTTCGACACATAGGGCAACAGGCACAGGAGTCCATTGATAGGATGATTTTCTAAATCTACCATAGAGAACACACTGAAAAGTTTAAGACAGTGCATTTCATTACAAAGGAATGTTTTCCTTTAAATTCATTTAAAATAAGTAGTTTCCAGGAATCCAGTAAATTTAAGAAACCAAATGCTGAGTTTGATTCAACAAATATTTGGAGCTTTTAGGCTTTTCAAGAAAAGTTCTCATTTTCTCATTTCTTATTAAACAACTGGGTTTCCAAACAACTACAAAATTAATTTTCTGGCTCACTGTGTTTGAGCTATTCTTTTTAAGTAAGGAAGGCTAGCTTTTTGAGCTCTGTCACTTCTCTGACAGTTTTATTTGTGGTAGAAGAGTGTATGAAATTCTCCAGCTACCAGGAAGTCAGTGACTATGCACAGATCTGCACAATGGTGTTTGCATTCCTACTCCAGGGGGTAGAAATACTGTGTATATTACTCTCCCCTTTTCAGCTTCCTAGAGATCATTAATCACTGGGACATGACATCCTCCCACTCATGCTCCCAGCCCCCTCCTGATATGCAGATTCAAAAGCAAAGCCTATTTAGAGCTCCTTAATGCCCTGATTAAAGCCTTGTTAGCTGTGAGAGTGGGAAGGCAATCTAAAATCCAGTCCTGTATCAATCACTGGACTAAAATGACAACAAGAAGCATGATAACGGTACATGCAGACCTACAACCATTAACAAATCTTTCCTGGTTCAAACGTATCTTCTTTATACTTGGGGCTCGCATATCTTTTCTTCATGGCTACAGAATTTACTTAAATGAAACTTAAGATCTCCAAAAGACTTTCAGATGTAAATTCCTACCTTTACTCTAGTTCAATTCAGTAATTATTAATTACTTGTGTCAGGCATTGTTTTATGAAGAAAAAGACAAATCCATGTCTTAATGGAGCTTATTTTCCAGCATGGAGAAAACTGTCAGTAAAAAGTAAACAAAACAAATAACATGAACGAATAGAAGGCACATAGAAGCTCATAAGTGGCCTGGGTGGGGGTGGGGGACCAGGAGGGTAAGATAGACAAATGTAGGTTATAATTTTGAATAGAGTGGTTAGGGTAGTCCTCACTAAAATGGTGTCATTTAAGCAAAGACTTAAAGGAAGTGAGGAAGTGAGCCATGTAACTATGTGGGGAAAGAGCATTTCAGAAAGAAAAGCAAGAGCAAAGGCCCAAGTCATGCAGCAGCATGACTGAAGAACTGTAAGAAGGATGGTTTCGCTGAACTACTGTATAAAGGAAAAGGAGTAGGACAGGAGATCAGATAGGTATAGGAGGCCAGATAGGTCTTGCAGGCTATTATAACTTAATTTTATTCTGGAGTGAAAAAGGAACCACTATAGGGTTTTGCATGGTGATATACTCTAATTTACCTTAAAAGGGTCACTCTGACTATTGCATTGAGAACAGATGGTAGGACATCAAAGGTGAGAAGAATCAGGATGTTACTATAATAATTTAGATGACTGAACATGATGATAACAATGAAGTGGCTACATCTGGATACATTTTAAAGGGCATTTCTTGTGAATTGTGAACGGTAAGAATTCAAGGTTCTAGCCTTAGCAAGTGGAAAGCTAGAGTTGCCATAAACTGAAATGGGAAGTGCTGCAGGAGAAGCAGCTTTTTAGGGGAACATTAAGAGTTTAATTTTGGATATGTTAAGTTTGGTTTATCTATTAGACTTCCAAGTGGAGATGTTGATAGGAAGTTAGCTATAAGAGTCTGGAGTCCATGGAGGGAGATCTGGATTAGAGATAGAAAGTGAGGAGTTTTAGCATGTGGATGTTTAAAGATAAAAGATGGGATCAGATCAGTGAGGGAATGAGTGTGGACTGAAAGACTTTGAGGGCTGAACCTGGGCCACTCTGTTGTCTGAGGCTGAGTTGAGGAAATTACAATTAGTGAGGTAGGAGGAAAACCAAGATAGTTTGGTGTCCTGGAAGAAAGTATATAAGCAAGAATGGAGCAACCGCCCTGTCAAATGATGTGGACAAACAAGCAAGATGACAAATGACAAACGTCCACTGGATTAGCACCACAGAAGTCACTAAGAGCCATTCCAGTTGAGCAGTGGAACTAAAGCATGAGTTGACCAAATTCAAGAAAGAACAGTAGAGGAACCAGAGAGTCCACGACTGGAGGAGTTTTGCTGTAAAGAGCAAGAGAAGACTGGAGTAGCAGCGGGTGAGAAGTATCAAGAAAACATTGGATAAGATATGGATGGAAAGACCCCCCTGTATGCTGCTCTCTGCAAAGCATATCTTTTTAACACACAGCAACCTAGTCATTGTTCTCTAAATGTGCCATAGAGACATACTCATTTCTGTATTTGACCATGTTTTCTCTTGCCTAGAATGTTCTCATTCTTTAAGACTAGCTCAAACTTCCCTTCATTCTCAACAAATATTTACTATGCCTACTATGCTAGGTGCTAAGTATACAGTATAAAGCAAAGGATAATGCCTCTAAAGGAGGGGCCTTAATAGGCAATGAAACCAGAAAAGTACATGTATGTGTGCATGGAGTGGGGTAGGAGTGTCATAAAGGGGATTGCCATGAGATGCATGTTATGGCCAGATGGGTTACTGGTGACCTTAAACCGGAGTTATTCTGGCAAAGAGGAAGGTGCAGAAGCCAGGGAAACAGATTTCCCTGATAAGGCTACAGATCATTAATAAATGCAAAATAATAGAAGTTTGCTCTGAAACATAAAGACAGAGGGGAACCCTGAGGGGATTCTAAACAGAGATTTGCTTTTCAAGAAACAACTCTTGCATGCAGTAGACAGGACGGACCAATCTGCTGGGTTAGTAAAACTGTTCCACAAGACTGAGCAGCCTGAGTTTAGAAGTGGAGAAGGTGGGTGGTCTGACAGATCTGGGGTTGGGTGCTTCAAGACTGGCAGGACATGAAAATGAAGGTGTACAGACAGGTTGAAATGATGAACCAATGCTTCAGAATAGAGAGAGAAGAAAGTAAGCCTCTGGGGGCTTATAGGTAGAAGAAAAAGGAATAAGCAGGAGACCAGAGGTCTGGATGAGGATGGAGAATAGGTACAGTATAAGTAAGAAAGACTTTCTTCATCATGCTAGACCACAGTGAGCTTGTCTTTAAACTCTATTAGCAGTTATTATTTGGATAATTAATTCACTGGAATACTACTCAAAATCTTGTGATTGCTCTTCTATTATGGTCTTGAATTGTTATTTAACTTTTCCTAATATTTATGTCTTGTCACCTCATTTAGACTCTATGTTCCTCCAGAGTATGCACTATGGAGACCTTCAAGCACCTAGCATGGTGCTCAGTGATAGTTCAGAAAATATCTGTTCACCTACATAAGTGTTATTCACAGTAAGAAGTTAAAGAGCTAGGTGGTTTAATAACAAAAAATAAAATAAAATAAGACCCCCTTTCCCTGATCTCTCCAAAGTAAACTCTCTTGTTTTCTGCATTCCTACATAAGCTTGCTCGTGTCTGATGCAGCACTCATCAAAATAACTGCACTTATTTACTTACATGTCTGTTTTACCCCTAGTTGGTTAAGCCCTGGAGAACACAGATTGTACTGTATTCATCTTTGTTGTCCAGGAGTTCAACATAGTGCCTATCATATAGTAAGAGCTCAGTTAAAAAATATAAGCCAAAATGAAATCCAATTTTCAAACTTCTAAAAACAATCTTTATTGAAGTATAATTGAAACACAATGTTACATTAGTTTCAGGTATACAACAGTGAGTCAACAATTCTGTTACTCAGTGCTCACCAGGATAAGTGTAGTTAGCACCTGTCACTAAACAACATTATTACAATATTATTGACTATATTCCCTATGTTGTACTTTTCATCACTGTGACTTATTTATTTTATAACCGGAAGTCTGTAGCTCTTAATCTCCTTCACCTATTTTACCCATTCCCCCATCTTCTCTCCCCTCAGTTTTCAAACATTTATTGAAAGTCAGCCACGGGTAAGGCATTATGCCTAGCTAATGCTGTGGTGGTAATCATTTTGTAATATAAGTGTATCAAAGCAACACCACTGTGCACCTTCAACAATGTTATATGTCAATTATAGCTCAATAAAGCTGGAAAAAAAAGGCATATGCTTAGCATTGTAATAAGATATCATTAGGTACTTCAATATGTGAGATAAAATAAATTGGTCTAAACAAAGAAACAACAACATGGGGCACCTGGGTGGCTCAGTCAGTTAAGCGTCCAACTTGATTTCAACTCAGGTCATCATCTCATTGTTCATGAGATCAAGTCCCACGTTGGGCTCTGTGCTGACAGTGTGCAGCCTGCTTGAGATTCTCTCTCTCCCTCTCTCCGCCCCTCCCTCACTCATGCTCATTCTCTCTCATAATAAATAAATAAACTTTAAAATAAACAAAGAAACAAAAAAAGCAGGGAGGTAATCACTACTTTTAAAAGACACACCATGGAATACTACATGGCAATGAGAAAGAATGGAATATGGCCTTTTGTAGCAACGTGGATGGAACTGGAGACTGTTATGCTAAGTGAAATAAGTCATACAGAGAAAGACAGATACCATATGTTTTCACTCTTATGTGGATCCTGAGAAACTTAACAGAAGTTCATGGGGGAGGGGAAGAAAAAAAAAAAAAAAGATTAGAGAGGGAGGGAGCCAAAGCATAAGAGACTCTTAAAAACTGATAACAAACTAAGGGTTGATGGGGGGTGGGAGGGAGGGGTGGTGGGTGATGGGTATTGAGGAGGGCACCTTTTGGGATGAGCACTGGGTGTTGTATGGAAACCAGTTTGACAATAAATTTCATATTTATAAAAAAAACCAAAACAAATAACAGATCAAAGTTTAATTGCTTGTTTGAAATGTACAGGTAGAACTGATAGTATATTTCACACCAATAAAATAACAATAAATTGAAAAAAATGAAAATAAAAAACACGCCAGCTCTTTGGGTTAAAAAAAAAAAAGAGAGAGAGAGAAAGCATTTTGTAGATGCCAGCGTGCTAACTGAAAGAAATTAGATGGAGAGGTTAAAAGAAATTAAATCAGATCTGGTCCTTCCCTCCCCTCTCCTCAACTATCCAGCATTTAGGCCAGCCCCATCTTCCCCCTTCTAAAATAAAATGAAACCACAACCACATCCACATGCAACTGTTTTTGGCTGTTTAAGTATAAGCTTGCTGATTATGGACAAGAGGGCTGAAAATACGTTCAGGAAGATAGCAGAGAAGAACAGAATTAGGATGTGTTCTTTAAAGTAGCAAAAAAGATGGCTCAAACCAACAATTTACTTGTTACTTTAAGTATAGACAAGAGGAAATGAAATAGAATAAATAGATTTTTAAAGCTATCTCACACGCTTATTAGTGGAAATAAAGGTTAAGGTCAGCTGTCCGTGTGAGCTAACTCATTTTATCTCAATGTCCCTGTCCTCTTCATTGCTCTGGGGGTGGGGAAAAAAAGGGCACTGTCTTACAGAGACAGCACATCAGAAAAAGCTGTTGCCAAGGTATTTTTTTACTCACTCGTTTCCTGGAGGAGCCTACTACTAGGCTCATGACACGTATGTATGATAGACAGAAAAGCTTAGATGATTGGAAAATAGATTTCTCTACATGATCACAGGATATACACAGAAATAAGTTCCTAAACAAAATATCAAAATCAAAAACCAACTTTTAAAAGTTGGAAGAGATCTGGAACTAAATATTGGTTCTAAAAGCCAGTATGCTTATTACAATAATAGTTACAGAAGTGGCAGTGGCAGCCTTCCCACCTGCCAAGTGCTTCCTCAGTGCCAGGGACAATAGCTCTTTATTAATTTCTTATTGAATCATTACTACAACTCTTTGAGTTTGATGATAATGCATAATCACATACTATTCAGATTTACCTATTTCATCATATTTGTCCTTAAATCGAAGTGTCAAAAAGAAAAAGGAAAAAACAAACTTAGAAAATAACTTAAAAACTGAAACAAAATATTACTTTGAAAAACATTCTGATTTTTTTTTTTTTTTTTTTGACAGAGAGAGACAGAGCATGAACGGGGGAGGGGCAGAGAGAGAGGGAGACACAGAATCGGAAACAGGTTCCAGGCTCCGAGCCATCAGCCCAGAGCCTGACGCGGGGCTCGAACTCACGGACCGCGAGATAGTGACCTGGTTGAAGTCGGACGCTTAACCGACTGCGCCACCCAGGCGCCCCTGATTTTTTTGTTTTAACTTTGCCTTAAACACACACACGATTTTCATGGCCACTACAAATAAGCAGAATTTAGTAGGTATTACAATTCTAGTAAGTTTCCTAAAATAGCTCTTTGAGGTTAAAGCAATTTTCTCTGTATTTAAATGGCTTAGCCTAGAGTCATTATTCTCCAATGATACTAATCACTTTAATTCTGATTAAAGGGACATGCAGGGCCTTTCCAGATAAACTGTCAAGTCAGCCACAACCTCAATCTCCTGGGAAAGCCTCTGAGAAACTCCTATATCCTGTTTGTGGCTCTAGGGATATCCCTTCTTATTTACAGTGTACCTAATAGAAATTTATCAAAGCAACTTTTAAGATAAAATCAAATTTAAAGAAAAGTATCTTTAAAATTTATTTAAGAATAAATATTTAAAGCAAATAATATCATTAGGAAAATAAAGAAATCTAATTACTTTTTAAAAAATCTGATTTTTAAAACTTCTCTTCTTGCTCTCTTTTGACAAATACTGGGTGCTGTGTTAAAATATTAAATTTATCAGGGGCAGTTGGGTGGCTCAGTCAGTTAAACGTCCAACTCTTGATCACATGGTCATGGGATGGAGCACCGAGTTAGTCTCTGTGTCGCCAGCGTGGAGCCTGCTTGGGATTCTCTCTCTCCTCCTCTTTCTCTGCCCCTCCCCCACTTACGCACATGTGTGCTCTCACATCTAAAAACAAATAAATAAACATTTAAAAAAATATATTAAATTTATCAGAGAAATCTTTGGCAATGTTTTTGTAACTAGTGTCACAATTCCCCACTTTCTCCTCACATTCTTTTCCCTTTAAGTTTATTTATTTTGAGAGTGAGACAGAGAGGAAGGGGCAGAGAGAGAGAGGGAGAGAGAGAATCCTAAGCAGGCCCCTTGCTGTCACCACAGAGCCCTAAGCAGGGCTCATTCTTATGAAATGTGAGATCATGATCTCAGCTGAAATCAGAGTCAGCCACTAAACTGACTGTGCCACCCAGGCACCCCTCTCTTCACATTCTTGTATGAATACCATTTAACTTATAATATCTGATTTCAAAAAAAAAAAAAGCCACCAGTTTACTCCTGGGCTTTCTATAAATCCATTTTTTTTTTTAATTTTTAGTATCTACAGTGTCTCTTGATTATGAAAAAAATTATAGTAAGTCAAAAACGCTTAATAAAATCTTTTTAGTGGTTATGATTTTTGCACTTAATCTGATTATTTTTTTAAATGTTTTTATTTTATTTTTGAGAGAGAGAGAGAGAGAGAGAGAGAGAGAGAGAGAGAAAGTGTGAGTGGGGGAGGGGCAGAAAGAGAGGGAGACACAGAATCCAAAGCAGGCTCCAGGCTCCAAGCTGTCAGCACACAGCCTGACGCGGGACTTGAACCCACAAACCGTGAGATCATGACCTAAGCTGAAGTTGGACGCTCAACCGACTGAGCCACCCAGGTGCCCTAATCTGATTATTTTTTAAAGGCACTGACTCAAAAAAATTAAAGTAACTTTTGATCTCTAACTGAAGGAAAAAAATCACACTTTTTAACTGTGAAGAAAATAATCTTTTGAGGTTTGCAGGGTGGGGTACATAAAGATAACCTACCAACAAACTCAGCATAATATCAAATAATAAATTGCTGATCATAACTAAAATAATATGAATTTGATTAAAAAATAACAAGGTTACGTTTCATTTTTACACTCTGGTTGTGTTTCTATTAAGTTTTACTTAAGCCATATTTTGGAAAAAAGAATACTGTAAATGCTCAAAAGCTATGAAGAACCCAATTTTAAGTTTATTTGTAAAAGAGAGTTAACGCCAAAGTTATTTGTTTGCAGATTTGAATTTATTTGAGTTGTTTAAAATGCCATTTATATTCTTAAAGAATAAAGCACCCTAAGCAGTCTTATGTTAAAATTATAAGTGTTGTTAATACAAATCTGATCTAGAATAGAAAGTAAAAGAAGGAGAAAAATGTATTAACTCAGTTCTCAGAATGATACATTTTAGTAGCTGTCCATTAATAGCTCCAACAGGCAAGACACAAAACTTGAACTAGTTTTTATATATTAATACTTGAGACTATGACCCAATTCTTATAATAGGTTTTTAAAATTTAATTAATCCATATTGCTTAAGATACACTTTTTGGTAAATACTCTTACAATGAAATTAGTGGAAACATTAGTTTGAGTGTAGTAATTAAAAGCAGGGTTCAAATACAAGCTCTGTCACTTAATAGAGCTGTGTGATCGCAGAGAAATTGCTTAATCTTTCTATGCCCCAATTTCATCATCTATTGAAAGGGAAAAATAGTACCCACTTGATAAGGCCGGTGTGCTGATTAAAAGAAGTTAATCTTTACAAAGCACTTAGCATAATGTCACATATAGTATTCAATAACTTAAAAAATTTTTTTTAATGTTTATTTTTTTTTTTGAGAGAGAGAGAGAGAGAGAGAGAGAGAGAGACAGAGCATGAACAAGGAAGGGGCAGAGGTAGGAGGGAGACACAGAATCTGAAGCAGGCTCCAAGCTGTCAGCACAGAGCCCAACATGGGGCTTGAACTCATGAACCATGAGATCATGACCTGAGCTGAAGACGGGCACTTAACCGACTGAACCACACAGGCGCCCCATTATTCAATAACTATTGAACTGTGCTATTATTACTGTTGTTTTGGGTTTTATTGTTGAATGCAACAAATGCCAAACTGTCTCCACAGGGGACAGAATGAAAATTTGTCATCAGGGCATGGTAGTGATTTCTGACTTACCGGTTAGTTGATTTACCAGAATATTTTCACTTTCCTGTACTCATAACAACTAAAATTAGAAGCATAAAAACATCGAGAATTGATGATGTCCTTTACTGAGATATCAACACAGAAGTTACCTACCTGTGCAGCTCTTCTGTTTTGTCTTCAGTTGGACCTACGATTAGTAAACAATGGCGAAGGACAGCTGCCATGACACGGAACTGATGAGAATCACTCTACAGCAAATAAAAAAGACAAGAGGAAAAATTGGGGATTGAATGCCTTAGTGAAGGAGTCTGGTGTATTCCTACATCCCTGGGAGCCATCTTATGGACCATTTGTCCCCCTAAACAGTCATTCTTATACCATAAATAATAGAAGTCAGGACACTGTAGACAAAATTCTCAATACTAAGTTAATAGTTACTGTCTTATATGAACAGCCATCTCCAGAAGTGGCTGAAAACCAGAAGATGCTGATCTAACCACTCCCTTTATGGCATGTCAGGCAAAGAGAGACATGATCAACAGTCATGCATTTCCTACTCTCTTTTACCTTAAGACTCAATTCACCTGAGGATCTTTTCCATTTTCAGAAAGTCTATAGATTCTTTTGATAGTATACTGTTAGAGTTTACTAGTGGTTATAAAAGTTCAAACAGATGTAATGCTATCAGATATTTTAACAGTGGGCTGTACATACTTAACTGCCTCATTTCTTATTTCAAAAGCAATAAATTAAAAGGTATAATCTGCCAACTTCATTAATGAGTCTTCTTAATCTCCTAGTTCCCCCAAATCTTGCTAGTTCCCCCAGAATTACCAGCAAGTGATGAAAAACAAGTGATCTGAGTTTAATCTCCTATTTTTCCAATGTTTACTCATTGTTATTAAAGACACAGAGAGAGTCAGAGGGAAGAAGGCAAGCAGTAGGAAATAAGCTAAGTTTTGAATAATCACTTAGTTTACCTCCTCTTCTTTTAGAGATTTTGGGCCTCTTCTTGAGATTTTGGGCCATTATAATTTCTTTAATTACCTGCATCAAGGCCATATCTCTCTGCTTCCAGATTTTTAGTAACTAAGAAGACATGTAAAATAAATGATAATTATAATAGAGATCCTGCATATGCTATACTTCAGGAAGTCTCCGATTACCTCAAAAACTATTTAAAATTTTAAAAACTTTATTAAAAATGTTTTAAATCTAAAAACTTCAGTTTTACATATAATCTCAAGTCTATATAAAGTGAAATATACTCAAATATTATACATATATTCATATATATAACTCAGCCCTCTGAGATGATGTCTCCTATAAGATCTAACAAACAATAGAGCACAATTGCATTACTCGTAATGCAGATGACAGTATTTTAAGCCTAACACCATCATATGTTCATTTGGAAGAGATGAAGGCCTCAGTAGCATGATGGTAAAAAAGCACTTCACTTGGAGTCTGGAGTCTAGGCTGTGACCTTAGACAAGTCCTACAGATTCTCTGAGCCAAAGTTTCCCCACACACATCTCCACAAATATGAGACTGGTAGGGTTATAAAAGGATTAAAGAGGATGATACACATGGAAGTGCTTAGTACTTGGAATGAAACATTTGAAGGTGAGTGGAAAGGATGAGGGAAGAAGGAAACAAAAGGTAAGTAAGACTGATAGGGCTGAAATGAGTGATAGTAAAATAATCATGTGTTGGGGAAGGAATAGAGAAAAGGGGAGGGGGGTCAGTAGAATGCCAGAGACACTAGGACTGGTAGGGTTGAAATGAATGCTGTCCCATTCACTGTCCATTTTCAAATGCCTGGATCAAAATTCTCTAATATGTAAATACACTTTTGCTTACCCCAAATTACATGAAGCACAGGAAACACCTGTAAAATTCTTCCATTTGTTAATTCTTAATAAGATCATATTTTCCTCGGTTTTGAAAATTAACTAGGAATGCACTTCCTTTCAAACAAGATTTTCCTTTATTCTAGATATCACAATCATTTCTTCTCATGCTGATGTTGACAAGCCTCTTGCAAAACTATCCATTGTGGTCTTTCTATTTGCAACTGTAAACCAAAATCCTACTTCTTTCCATCCCATTTCCTCCTGTCCCAACTTTTATAACGCCAATTCCCAAGTTGTACCTATATCCTCAATGCCCTCTTTTACTGTAAATCCACTAAATTCCCTTTCTCTACTCAAAACAACTGTCAAATCCCTGGATTGTTGTTTCCAATCTCAGCATCACTGATTCCTTTTCATATTCCAGGTCTCAGCTAAAATATTTCATTAGAAAAGACCATTAGAAAGACCATTTCATTAGAAAAGACCTACTTAGACCATATCTAAGTAGGTTTCTTCTTTCATTATTTTCTATCGCTGTATCTTGTTATGATTCCTTTCATAAAATCATTAATTTGTAATGCCACATTTCTTTACATACTGGCAATATCCACTGTTTTCTCCAGTACTCTATTACCTTTACAAGTTTAGAGTGCATGTGTTTAATAGATGTTCAATAATTTTTAATGTAAATGGTAAGTAAAACAAAAAAAAAAAGTCCCAGTCATAAGTGGGCAGCCAGATAAATTTTCATAAAATGAGCACATCCATATAACCAGCACAAAAATGATCCAACACTAAGATTAAGAACTCCAGAATTGGCCTCTTCAAATGACAATCTCCCGATCCTCAAGGGTAATCTGAATGTCTAACATTGCAGGTTAGTGATTTTTTGTTTTCACTGAATTTTACTTGAATGATATCATAAAATATAGACCCTTTGTGTATGGTTGTGAGATTCATTCAGGTTGTCATGTGTATTTAGGTGCAGTGTGTTCATTTTCATCACTCGAGAGCAGTAATATTTGAGATGTAGTCTGTGGATCACTGCTGGTCCGCACCCTGTTTGCCACTGATCTGCAGTGTCATGAGTGCAGAAGGTGTGAGCATTTAGGAACTTTTCCAGTTTGACATTGTAATATTGCACTATACAAGAATTTCATTCTGAAAGCAAGGGCAAAAAATCTGATCCTTCACCAATTTGGTTAAGAAAGCACTGCTAAATACAATGAATGTATCACAATTTATTTATCCATCCTACTCTTGATGGGCACTTGGATTGTTTCCAGTTTGGGACTACATTGAAGAGTACTGCTGTGAATGTACTTTCTTACATTTCATTTGCTGCATCACAGGTCATATACATATGTCAGACTTCAGAATATACTGCCAAATAGTGTTGCAAAGTGTTTATACCAATTTATACTCTCACTAGTTCTACAGTTGTGTCAACACTTGGTATTGTCAGTCTTTTAAAATTCAGTCATTCTTGTGGGTGTGCAGTGGTCTCATAGTTTTATTATGCATTTCCCTGATAACTAAGGAGTTTTCATGTAACTACTGGTCATTTGGATAGCTCTTTTGTGAAGTGCCTATTCAAGCCTTTTGACTATTTTCCTACTGGGTTGACTGACTTTATTTGTATGGATTTGTATGGATTTTAATGTATTTGGGATACAATCCTTTATTTATAGATGTGTTGCAAATATCTTCTCCCATTTGGTGGCCTGCTTTTTTTACTTTCTTCTCTTGATGAGTTCATTTTAATGAAGACCAATTTGTCAACTTTTGCTTTAAGATTTGGTTTTTATTTTGTCCTATTTTAGAAATCTTTGCTACTTAAGAAATGTTTGACTTGTTTAGGATAAAGTCATGAATATAATCTGTTTTCTTCTAAAAGCTTTATTATTTTACCTTTTTTAATATTAAGGTCCTTATCCATCTCAAATTAATGTTCTATGTATGGTATAAGGTAGGGACTTAAATTTGTTTTTCCGGATGCCTGGGTGGCACAGTCGGTTAAGCGTCCGACTTCAGCTCAGGTCATGATCACACAGTCTGTGAGTTCAAGCCCCGCATTAGGCTCTGTGCTGACAGCGCAGAGTCTGGAGCCTGCTTCAGATTCTGTCTCCCTCTCTCTCTCTGCCCCTCCCCCACTCATGCTCTGTCTCTCTCAAAAATAAATAAACATTAAAAATAAAATAAAATAAATTCGTTTTTCTTCCATACAGCCTTTCAATTGATCCAGGGCAATTTATTAAAAAGCCCACTTTCCCCCCACTGCACTTCAGTGTTACCTGTATCATAAATCAGTTGACTATATATGTGTAGGTTTATTTCGAGACTCTTTATTCTATTCCATTAGTCTATGTCTCAATAAATATTGGTTAAATGAGTGTTATCATTAAGAAGTCTTATTTAACAAAGGTTAGAATGGATACTATACTATTAGTCTGCTATGTGACTTTCCGTAAGTAATTTAAACACTCTGATCTTTCGTGTCTCCATGTGTTAAATGTAGTTAATGCTGCTGTATCACAAGGATGCTGGAAAGATTAAATATAACTGTTCTTTATAAAACATTATACAAATACAGTTTATATAACTATAATTTACTTGCTTCATCTTAATTTTGGTATCTTTAAGACATCAATATTCTCTCCTCTGAAATCATATTATCTCCAAAGATTGAGAAGAAAAAAGTCACCAAGGACAAAGGGAGGAGGAACAGAGAGAAAGCAAATAGGCTTGTTGTGATAGTGGAAATCAAAATGAGATAACAACACTCAATTAAAAGGTAGATAAAAACTCAGAAAATTCTTTGGGATCTCTATACAGGCTTCACTTCTTAATTACAGATTCTACTATGGTCCTGTTGCTTTTTCCTTCTGTGCAAACTGTGGAAGATCTCACTTTTATTTGGTAAAGGTGTCAGTTTCCTCACATCTTTTCATTCAAAGTGTCAACTGATGTAAACAATGCCTGAGAAAGTCTGAAGGGAGAATACTGCTCACCAACCAGTCCTGATCTGGTATTGTTACCCCAGGATAGTTCTAATTTTCTTCAAGAAGGTTTAGGAAACCTGTCCTGTGAAAATTTAATTTCAATCCTATAAAAAGCGAAACAAACACTCAGACACAGACACACACATACACACATGCACACATATAAATGTATGCATGCTTACCTAGAAATACAGCTGTATCTCAGGTAGCATTTTATCCTATGTTTTACCCTATTCCTTTTGCTTACCTCTACCATGGTTATTTGTCCTACTAAACTGTGTATATTTAAAAATCTCTGTCTCTTTACAGGTAGAGATTATGTATTTTACCTCTGCATCTTTTGCATCTAATATGGTGATGGGCATAAAATAATCAATGCTTTTTTGAATTAATTTGCAAGGGGAGATATAAATGTTATAAAATAGATAGTGTTAACTCTAAAAAGGCTAGAAATTACTACTGTAAATAATGTTATTAAATGTTTTAGACTTCTAGAGAATTTTCTAAAAGCTTTGAAAATTTAAAAGGTACCATATATTTTTCCTCCCTCCCTGCTAACTTTGGGCTTTTTCTCCTATGTATTTCTGTATATCACATTTTATTTTTCATTAAACAAAAATTTGCTGAAAGTCTACTCTGTACTGGGTATGTTGCTAGCAGAAAGACTATCCCAGGGAGGTCAGACATACCCTCAAAGATCTAGAACTTATGGCATTTGAAACATCTCTGCATTACTGAGGTGATTCTTTCCTGTTTTTAAACATATAGAAAATATAGAGAAGAATAGAATGTAACAAACAGTCGTATATTTATCTGTGTTTATGTGTCTGATTTTCCTGTTAATCTTTTAGTTCTTTGAAGGCAGTGATGATTTCTTCATCTTGCATCTTTGTATACCCAACATAGAATTTGGCACATACCGGGCACTCAATGTCTACTCAAAAATGATTCAGCAAAAAAAAAAAAACAACAACCCCAAAACAAACAAACAAACAAACAAACAAACAAACATGACATAGCTTGAAGCTTTTTAAATTAATATTATGTCCTTTTCCCATATTTCCTTTAAAGTCTCTAAAATAATCATGGAACTAACCTCTTCTATGACAGTGTGACATTCCCAATTAACTTCTATGGACATTCACTGTTTTCTGTCACTCTAATACATCCTTTGACTACACAGATAGTGGTACTACTTCCCTGCTTGCACTTGGGTGTCTGGCTCTAACATGTTTGTTGGTCCTTATGTTTTCTCATTACATTGCACTGATGACCTGGGAAGCAGTGCAGAGGGAAAGTGTGCTAAGTACGGGATTTCCAGAATAACATGCTTTCCTCCAACAAAGAGATTTAGCAAAAGTGTTAAAGCAGGAGGAAGACAAGACCATTTCATTTAACTTTTCTAGAACTGACTTCAGGTCCTGCTAAAGGAGTCTTTTGACCTCTTAAACATACTATCTTTAGGAAAGGGAGAGAATGAGAAAGGGAGGGAAAGAGGAAGGAAGTGAGGAAGACAGATGGACACCGTGTGGAAATAAGGCCAACTACTGAATAGAAAGGAATCTTCAGATTCCTGATGGTATCGGCAGGCAGGGAGGCAGGCAGGAATTTAACACATGAACCTAAAATGAACAAATGGCACTAATCTGCTAAACCTCAAGAAAAACCTAGTCATTAATTTTCTGTTTTTAATGAATTGTAAGTGAACAGTGATAGAAATACCTACTAAAACAGTTAAAACCAAAACCAAACATCTGTATTTTCTCTAACGGTTGAGCTGTGGTCATAAAGATCTTTAAAGGTGCAATCCCCAGGGTTTGGAAAGGTATTAACTAGCACTAATCTTCTGAAGGTCAATTTGACAATACATATTAACAACCGTTAGGGTTTAAAAAAAAATCCTTTGACCCAACAATTTTAGGAATGTATCTACAAAATTTTACAATAAGAAAATTCACTGTGTTACTATTTACAATAGTAAACAACTGCAAACAATCTAAATGCCTACACGTAGGGAATTTGTTAAAGGTTGATAAATCCTTATGAAGGAATACTCAAATATAAATATACCTATTAAATATAAAATTACTTATGAAGGGTATTCCTTCATAAGGATTTATCAATCTTTAACAGGAAAATAAACTGGTACATTATTTTTTGGTTGCAGAACTCTTTTTATCCCCAAATGATATCTAGTTATAACCTAAATTTATTTTAAAAAATTGTTTTTAATTTTTTTCATTTTATTTAGAGAGAGAGAGAGAGAGAGAGACAGCACGAGTGGGGAAGAGGAGCAGAGGGAGGGAGAGAGAGAGAGAGAGAGAAAGAGAGAGAAAGAGAGAGAGAGAGAGAGAGAGAGAGAGAATCCTAAGCAGGCTCCACAATGAGCGTGGGGCTTGAACTCATAACCCTGGGATCATGACCTGAGTGCTCAACCAACTGTGCCACCCAGGCGCCCTTCAACCTAAATTTAAATAGAAAAAAACAACAGCAACAATCAAAGATACTCTTTTGGAAGTGAGGGTGGGGAACCTGGAACACTGTCCACTCATCACCAGAGGCTACCCCTAGGAACTTTATGGCTTCAGGGAACATTTTGAAAACTACTACTCTTCAAGAACATTTACTGAGGAAAAAAAGATTATAAAATTACTGCATTTTTGTAAAAAGAAATTATACATGTTTATATTTATATATTCTACAATGAAGAATAGTTAGAAAGATACACGTTAAAACACAAACAGTGCTTATCTTTGAGTGGTAAGCTTATAGGTGATTTGTACTTATTGCTCATATGCAATTTTCCTCTAGATCTACTGCAATGAGCATGCATTTTGATTAAAAGAAAATAATATTAGTTACTTTTAACATTGTATTTTAAAATTGGATTCTTCTGTAAAAAGTAAGTTTTTATTATCCCTTTATTTCAGTTGGTATTTAAAGTACTAACAATTCTTTAGGTGCTTGCTCAATTGGAGAAAGATGCCATGCATCTGACAATCAAGTAATTATTAAAATCCAGGTAAATGGGGGCACCTGGGTTGCTCAGTCGGTTAAGTGTCCAACTCTTGATCTCGGCTCAGGTCACGACCTCACAGATCAAGCCTCGTGTCAGGCTCTGTGCTGACAGTGCAGAGTCTGCTTGGGATTCTCTCTTCCTCTCTCTCTGCCCCTCCCCCACATATCTCTCAAAATAAATAAATAAACTTTTAAAAAAATCTAAGTAAGTGGACTCTTATTGGCAAGTTTCTCTGCAACTTTATTATAGACTTTTTTTATGCTAAGTTGTGGGTACCTCCCTAAAAGGTGCTCTATGTTCTGATTTCAGGGAAACATCCATCTCCCCAATCTTCAAACAGCTTTATCATTCTCAGTCTTCCTATTTCAGGAGACACCTTCATGGTCTTCTCTGTGCTAAGTATTTTCAATCATGAATGCACTGTTTCTCTCCTAGCACTTAACACAATTTGAATTATATATTTGTTTACTTACTACCTGTCTCACCAACAAAACTGAAGGCAGAGACTAGGTCTATTATTTGCCAACATATTACACATGCCAGCATGATACCCTGTAATTGGCCACAAATATTTATTGACTAACTGAATGATTGACTAAATGTTTGCTAAAATTTGAATTTGGAGACCCACAGAGATTCAACTGGTTTGAAAATAACCTTTCCCACACTCCTGCCTAAATGGGTTGGCAAGATCCTACTTTCACTACTGTTTAAATTTCTGATAACTTCAGTAATAGCCCAGACTAACATTAACTGGGCACATTTTATAACGGCTTCATCTACTGAACCACAACTCACAAGAAGCCCTTCAGCTGCTGAGAAGCCTGCTTCAGGACTACTGATCCTTTCTCATTTATCTTTCGGAAAATAAACTTTCTATGCTACAGAATGAGTATTTGCTGCTTTAAATCTTCTAAGGCTTCTTCCAGCCCCACTATTGCTTCTAACTGAAGCACACTCATGAGGGCGAATCTCAATTTACTGATACATGTCACATGTCATTCCATACATATACTGATAAGCAGTCATTGACTTGTACACCCTTTTGTTGGGAATCTCAACAGTGTGAACTACTATTTCGGGCACAATTTAAATAACAGGGCCTCCCAACAATGAAAAACCAACAGTCTCAGAAGAGCTCTTGCAACTAAATGGAGAACTTAAAAACACCAAAACAAACAGTGTAAGAAAAATAACCATAGAAGGTACCAAATAAGCATAGAGACATAATATTTTAAATACTTCCAAATATTTGGTTTCAAAGCATAAATGGAGCATGTGGGCTTTCCACATGTTTTCCTGCCAAGTCTCAGGAAAAACTGACCATACTACAGTCATCTAAAACAGCTGTTAGGACTGATCTTCAAATATTTGGTTTCAAAATATAGACCTATTTGCACTTGAAAACTCAGATGCCTGCATTCTCCCACTATAGCACTGCACTGAGATAATCTTCTCAAAGTAGGTTGCTGGCAAAAACAGATCTGTATTCATGGTGAGAACTGTTTCAAATGGACACAGCAAAATGTTAGCCCTAGGTCCTAAAGTCAATCGTCAGAAAAGATAATTTGCTCTGGCACCAACATACTGCATTTCTTTCTTCTTTTCTTTTCTTTCTTTTTAAAGCAGGTGCTCAATTTCACTCATTATTTAAGGTTAAATAGGGTAAACGTGAAATGTTGAGAGTCTAGAAGCAAGGAAAAAAGTTTGTCTACTTCATTTACAATTGTCTTCTTCCTTAAATTAACTTTCTTGTTTAGCATATTGTTCTTGTGGGTACTTAGATATAAACTATCAAATCTGCCTCACTTTTGGGCTGCTGTATGGTCCAAGCCACAGAGAAGGATCTTAGTCTAGAAAAAAACCTTTCTCACACATTAGTGTAATTACATTTGTTTTCTAGGACTGTGTACAAGCCTGGATATCTAGTTGTAGTCCTACATTTCTGATAGCTTTCTAATACTATAACACTCTAGGAGATTGGGATGATAGGTGATACAGCATCTTTTACTCTACTGAGCAGACATCAATTCTGATTGATCAGTTTTAACTGGCCTGATTATCTTTTCTTCAAGATGGCAGTCATCATAAATGCCTGTAACTTCATGAAATACATTGTTTTATTTCCCTTCAAATATTATCATTTAAACCTTATTCCTCAAAAAGGCATTAAAAAAAAGACATGTGATGGTACAACTCAGAAAAGGAACTATATTTGGCATCTTACAAAATAATAATCCATATTAACTATATTGGAATTAAATTTTTTTAAATCTATAAAAAACAAGTAAAATAAAATATTTGTTTTTTCATCTTCATCCTATTTTTCTAGTAAGTGTTACACAAATGTCAACTAAAACCCTACAGGCAGCTCTAGGGATGCCCCGGACCAATTAAATAATAGGTAGATAAGAATATTCTTCTCAACCTTACCTCTTTATGTGCCTTCCAACTGTCTACTGTCACATTGAAGAGAGCTTTGAGGGCCTCGATGGCACAGTCTGTCTCCTGAGGTGAGAGAGGAGGTCCATTACGGTCTATGGCCGATTCATACTCATCGGTCCACTTGATGCTAAAGGCACTTTCCAAGATCTGGGTTAGCAGCGCTAGTCCCTGAAGCTCATAGCGCAATTGTGACCTGATGTCGGTGTGCAAAAGTGACAGGAGGAAGAGCAAGCGCAAGTCAAAGCATTTAATGTCACTGATAAACTTTCGGTCCTTGCACTTTCTCAGGAGGTTACAGAGCTTTGCAGCAAGGTTAAGTTCCAGGCTGAGCTGCTGTGCCATTTGACTGTTGAACACTATGTTACACAGACATTTTAATGACTCCACAATAACTGGGAACTCGGACACCTTCTCCAAAGAATCATCCGACTCATTTAGCTTGGCTAGTCGCAGCAGTATCTGCATATTTTCCTTGGTTGTTACAGGAACTAAAACTTTTTTGTCTCTGGAGAGAATGCGGAGAACTTCCAGGCAAGACACTTGACATGTTGTTGGGATGTCCTTTACAAGGACTTTAAATATACCTTCACAGAGTTTCTGAAAAACAGGAATGAGTATGAAAAGTCATTATTTGGCTTAAATGATTTAAAACAGAATACTTCTCTACCAATGTATGTAATAGCAGTCAGGTTCTGGCTAGAAAAGATTTTTACTTTAAAAAACATTTTTTTTTTTTTACATTTATTTATTTTTGAGAGACAGAGAGACAGAGCACAAGTGGGGGAGGGGCAGAGAGAGAAGGAGACACAGAATCCGAAGCAGGCTCCAGGCTCTGAGCCGTCAGCACAGAGCCCGACGCGGGGCTCGAACTCACCAGCTGTTGAGATCATGACCTGAGCCGAAGTCGGACGCTCAACTGACTGAGCCACCAGGCGCCTCGATTTTTAATTTTTTAAGTCACAGAATGTTAGAAGTGAAAGAGACCTTAGGGGCGCCTGGGTGGCTTCGGCTCAGGTCATGATCTCAACGGCTGGTGAGTTCGAGCCCCGCGTCGGGCTCTGTGCTGATGGCTCAGAGCCTGGAGCCTGCTTCGGATTCTGTGTCTCCTTCTCTCTCTGTCCCTCCCCCACTTGTCCTCTGTCTCTGTCTCTCTCTCCCTCTCTCAAAAATAAACATTCAAAAAAAAAAATTAAAAAAAAAAAAGAGACCTTATATTTGTTGCACTTCTTTCACTTACAGATATGGAAATTGAAGGCTAGAGAGACTGAATTAGTTGTACAGGGCCAGAGCGAATCGGTCAAGTTTTATATAGCTTTGTTCTCAACAGATTTTTAACATCAGACTACATATAATACCAGGATAGAAGGCAATTAGTCTGAATCATAGCTGATGGACCCAGAGTACATATTATCTATCTTGCATTTTTTGAAAAATAATTATTCCTGTCATTGCTAAATTTAAGAACCACTGTTCATCTCTCAAAATTCAATGTCTAGCTTTCTTCTCCATAAACTGCAGGTCTGGGTCTCTCAAGCTCATGTCTTATATGTGGAACAAGTAGGTATAACTATTTTACTACTGACCATTTCTGTACCTGTTGCATTTTATAAAAACAACAGCACCAACTAGGACTAATGTAAGATTTTACAAAGTTTGTATCAACCTAGCATCAGACTTTAACTCTTTAAAAAGAGGCTATTCATGGGTCAAGCATTATGATCTTGGCAGGAATCCCAAGCTGTGTGTACCTTCTCAGGTACATCCTAGTAGTACAGCTATGGCAATGTCAACTTTAAATGTACAGTTGACCCTTGAACAACATGGATCTGAACTGCACAGGTCCACTTATACATGGATCTTTTTCAATACATACAGTATAGTACTATAAATGTATTTTCTCTTCCTTGTGATTTTAACACTTTTCTCTGGCTTACTTTACTGTAAAAGTATAAATCCAATAATATATAACATACAAAATATGTGTTAATTGACTGTTGAGGTTATTTGTAAGGCTTCTGGTCAACAGTAGGCTCTTAGTAAGTTAAATTTCTGGAGAGTCAGAAATTATACACAGAATTAAAAAAAAAAGGTTTTTTTTTTTAACATTTATTTATTTTTGGGAGACAGAACACAAGCAGGGAGGGGCAGAGAGAGAGGGAGACACAGAATCCAAAGCAGGCTCTAGGCTCTGAGCTGTCAGCACAAAGTCCGACGTGGGGCTCAAACCCACAAGCCGTGAGATCATGACCCCGAACTGAGCTCGGACGCTTCACCAACCGAGCCACCCAGGTGCCCCATATACACACAATTTTTTTTGACTGTGCAGGGGGTTGGCACCCATAACCCCCACGTTGTTCAAGGGTCAACTGTACTATTTTCTCTAGATGGAGGTGGGAAGGAAATTAACTTGACAAGCTGAAAAAAATTTGATAATAATGTCAATTCTACCTGCCATCCCTGATGACTAGAAAGGACTTTCATTTAATGTCTTACTATCATCATTAAAGCACTTAAAAATTTTTTTTGAAGTTTATTTATTTATTTTGAGAGAGTGAGCGAGCAGGGGAGGGGCAGAGAGAGAGGGAGAGAAAGAATCCCAAGCAGGCTCTGTGCTGTCAGCACAGAGCCTGATGTAGGGCTCAAATTTATGAACCATGAGATCATGATCTGAGCCGAAACCAAGAGTCAGATGCTTAGCCAATGGACTGAGACATCCAGGCGCCCCCAAGCATTTTGTTTTAAAATGAACGTAAGTTTGGGCAGTGGGGATAAGTGTAATGTGCCCATTATAAAAATACAAAAAACAAGGCAATCTTTCTCTAATTTCTGATCTTTCATATCCAAGATAAAAAACAAAACAAAAAAAACAAAACAAAACCAATTCAACATACTGTTTCCTATGTGGTATATTTCTGGGGGTGAAGTCAGATAATCTTTGCACCCACATAACTTTATTCAAGAGAGAACTCATCTACATTCCTGTTTAAGAAACACATAATAAAGTATTATAAAAAATTATATATGTGAATTTGGAGTTCTACATATCTAGTAAAATAGACATCTTTACCTCCTAACCTTCTAAACCAAAAATAACAACAGCAACAAAAAAATCCCCCCCAAATCTATAGACAATATGATTCCTTTCTTGCTCTACCTCAGACTCAAGAAAGAAAAAGAACAAAGTATGAATACAAATAGGAAGAGACAAGGCTATAGATCAAATGGACTAAAACACTGGGACATAAAAAGGCTACATGAAAGAAATTAGAAAGCCTACAAAATTTATAGTTAAAAACTACTTCTGGGGCACCTGAGTAGCTCAGTCAGTCTGACTGAGTCAGTCTGACTTCAGCTCAGCTCATGATCTCATGGTTTGTGAATCTGAGCCCTGCATCAGGCTCTCTGCAGTCAGCAGAGCCCTCTTCGAATCCTCTGTCACCCTCTCTCCTTGCTCCTCTCCTGTTCATGCTCTTTCAAAAATAAACAAACATTAAAAAAAAAAAAAAAAAAAAAAAAAGACTTCATTTACAGGTTTCCTGGAGATCAACCGGCAACCAAAGACAAGAGTTCTAATTTTAAAGCACAGTTTTTGGTTATATTTGTTCTTAAATATGCCATTTCTCATTATAGACATGCCTCACGTAATGACTGTTAGGTGGCTTTTTATTATAATCATAATGTATCTTGAAAATCAAGCCACTT
The DNA here is from genome assembly GCF_028018385.1 of Neofelis nebulosa. Taxonomy (NCBI): domain Eukaryota; kingdom Metazoa; phylum Chordata; class Mammalia; order Carnivora; family Felidae; genus Neofelis; species Neofelis nebulosa. The sequence goes on from NC_080789.1 coordinate 15,807,535, forward strand.
TTTGGATCATGACTCTTTCTTCTCTGCCTTTTTTTTACTATAATTCAAAAAATAAAATCAAAGACCTACCCAAAATACAACAAAAGTGATATTTTATAAACACACCTATTGCTGTACTCAATATAATCATTTCTATTCAGAGAATATTATGAAGACCAAATTAATAAATCAGGTATATTTGGATGAATCAGAAAAATTTTGCTTTGGGGGCACATGGATGGCTCAGTTGGTTAAGCATCTGACTTTGGCTCAGGTCATGATCTCTCAGCCTGTGAGTTAGACCACGTCGGGCTCTGTGCTGACAGCTCAGAGCCTGAAGCCTGCTTCTGATTTTGTGTCTCCCTCTCTCTCTCCACCCTTCCCCACTCATGTGCGCGCGCTCTCTCTCTCTCTCTCTCAAAATAAATAAACATTAAAAAAAAAGAAAAAAAAATTTTCTTTGCATATGTACACCAAGCTAGAGAATTGAAGAGGGAGCATTCTTTACACTTTCTCCATCTGTTGAGTGCATGCACTCCTTCTGTGTTTCAAAGATGCTCTTGTATTTCACCTTTATTTTGCCCGAACAGTATTTTTCTATGCTGTGACTATTTTTTTTCAGTTGATTTTATGCTTCCTAAAACATGCTCTGCTCTCTTCAAACACTTTCTATAGCCCCTTGATGCCCACAGGACATATCTGGAATGAGCCTAGTGATCCTTTTCCTACTGCTCTGTCACAGACACTCCCCGCTTTTTCTCAAGTGCTCCAAAATGACTCCCAGTCCCTTGACATCTGTCTTGAGCTCCTTCCCTGCTGTTCCTTCTGTGGCATGAAAGGACATGCTACCATGCTCTCTAGTCAGGAGCCCCCTCTTTTTCTCAGCTTTAGTTTGAAGACTGAGGGGTCTATAAGCTTCCCTAGTCACTCCTTCTTTTGATATTTGTGCTTCCAACAAGATCTTAGTTTTTGCTTTTGTATAGAGTAAGTTATTGGAGCATCTCACTCCTTCTCCAGGCTCCTAGAGAATAGGCCATGTTTTCTGTAGCCCTGTGGCTGGATCAGGTGTGCTATACCTATTTTTAAGTGCAAGATAACCACAAATATCTAACCTTAAAACTACTACTACCTGACTCTCCAGCATCTTCCAAAGAATGACTCCTTTGTATTCCTCCTCCACCAGCCACCACTTACTATTAAGTCTTCTCTTCCTCTTTTTGCAGGTACAATAAACTGTCATTATATTAGAGGTTAGGTATAGACTATTTTTATTTACTATTTTATTTACTTTCAAAATTGTTTTCATTGTTCAACTGATATATATTTTTCAATCTCAAATTATTTTGGTACCTTAGATAATTACAAAACACATTTTTTTTTCTATCAAAATTAATGGAAATATTTTCTGATTTTTTTTTTTTCAACGTTTTTTATTTATTTTTGGGACAGAGAGAGACAGAGCATGAACAGGGGAGGGGCAGAGAGAGAGAGGGAGACACAGAATCGGAAACAGGCTGCAGGCTCCGAGCCATCAGCCCAGAGCCCGACGCGGGGCTCGAACTCACGGACCGCGAGATCGTGACCTGGCTGAAGTCGGACGCCTAACCGACTGCGCCACCCAGGCGCCCCAATATTTTCTGATTTAACAACTTTCACTTAGAGTTTGGGTTCTCGGTAACGAATGAAAGTCAGAAAGCAAAGTTGAGGTATGCTTACAAAATATAATTACTAAGAATCAAAGAGTCTGAGAAAAAGCCCTTTTAAAATGCTTACTAGCTTAGCAAGCCATGGCTATTTCTATAAAGTTACACTGTGGACGCAGGAGCAGACACTCAAGAGTAAGATCCCAAATAGTTCCCCAATGTTACTATCAGTACCGCCAAAAAATTTTAGTAATTTGCTCCTGAACTGAAATCCCAAAGTCTACTACAGCAATGGTTGTCAAACTTCATCATGGATCATAATCAGCTAAAGGGATTGTTAAAATACATTGTTATACTGCACCCTCAGAGGTTCTGATTCAGTTGGTCTTGAGTGAGGTTCCAAAATTGGGACTTTTAACAAGTTCCTAGTTGCTGCTGCCAATTCAGAAGCTACACTCTGTGAACCACTGAACTATGGTTAACAATGGACTGACACAACTTGGATGTTACAGGACTGGGGTTAAGTGAGAGCAATGGACCAGATAAGCATAGAAAAGTAGGCTGAGTTGAAAGCCATTAATACAAATACCTTAACTTCTCTTTGATTATCCTCAAGATGAATAGGGTGTCCCTGTCTGGTCACATTACCTTTCTTACCTTAAATATTAAAAACTACTCTTAAAAAACTGAGAACAAACTGAGGGTTGATGGGGGGTGGGAGGGAGGGGAGGATGGGTGATGGGTACTGAGGAGGGCACCTTTTGGGATGAGCACTGGATGTTGTATGGAAACCAATTTGACAATAAACTTCATATATTGAAAAAATAAAAAAAATAAAAAAAAAAAAAAAACAACAAACTACTCCACTTGTGAAATATATTACTTGTTTAAGGTCAATGGTCCTGGGCTTGAAACTTGTTCAACTTACCATGGACTCTAGAACCACAGCAGTACTGTGATGAAGGCAAAGGTTCTGGATTTAAACTCCTTGTATTCAAACCTTGGCTCTTCTACCATCTTCTAACAGTGTGACTGTGGCAACTTACTTGGCCTCTCTGGGCCTCATTTACTGTAAGAGTTAAATGATATCCCACATGTATAGCTCTTAGAATAGTGCCTAGAATGTGTAAGTATTCAGTATAGGTTTATATATTATTATAAAATAAAATCTCAGAGTCCTCAGTTTAGCATTTAAGATCTCCAACCTACTTTTTCAGGCTTCTCTTTCATACTGTGCTTCTATCAAACCCTCCTCTTTAGCTATATTCCTATCCAAATTATCTCACACTGAGCTCTTCTGCTTTCTTACTGCTTCCCCTCTACATGCATCAGTTCTTCTTCCTCTTTGACTATTCAAGTTTTAACCATTCTTCAAAGCTAACCTCAGAATTCACTTTTAAGAAAAATATTTATTTTGAGTGAGAGAGAGAGAGAAAGTGAGAGAGAGAGAGAGAGAGCATGCACACACATGAGCAGGGAGAGGGGCAGAGAGAGAGAGGGAAAGAATACGGAGCAGCAGGCTCCACACTGTCAGCACAGAGCCCACCCTGGGGCTTGATCTCACGAACCGAACTGTCAGATCATGACCGAAGCAGAAATAAAGAATTCACGCTTAACTGACAGAGCCACCCAGGTGCCCCTAATATTCACTTTTGATATAAAATTTCTCCTAACCACTTCAGCTCCCAACATTCTTTCTCTCCAAGGAATACCCAAACCATATCTTATAGCAATCATTTGGTGCTCTGTACATTCTTCCTGTTACTACTAAAAGCTCTCTGATGGCAGAAAGGACACTTTTTTTTTTCCAAGACAGAAGAAAATATAAATTGTAGTGGTTTCTGAATTAGAGTTGGGTATATTACTAGGCTTTGCTGCTGTGTAATTCAGACATGCTATTTAACTTCTTTGAGCCTCACTGTCCCATGTGTAAAAAGGGAATAGTATCATCTATATCTCATAGGGCTATTGTGAAATAGACTCTGGGACATAATAAGTACTCTGTAAATGGTGATTATTATTATTCATATTCTTCATAATCCTTGTAGCCCTCAGTAGAGCAACTAGCACACAAGTTAGACCCAAAATATAAACTGATTAGATTAAGTTCTTCAAATCTAAAGGATTAGTAGAAGTCTATTAATGTTATCTGGACACTTCTCCTTTCTAAGAAGGAAAGAGAAGTAGTAAAGGCTATTCGTGGATTGGACTAGTAAGATGGTTTGTCTCATTGGGTAAAAATGTCTCTTTATATGAGCAGAACTTAGATGTCTTCATATGAAGTTCTTTTTTTCTGAAGAGGTTAAATAACTTAAATATATATGTTCTTTAAAATGTAAAATGCACCAGGGAGCCTGGATGGCTCAGTTGGTTAAGTGTCTAACTTCAGCTCAGATTATGATCTCATGGTTCGTGGGTTCAAACCCCACATCGGGCTCTGTGCTGACAGCTCAGAGCCTGGAGCCTGCTTTGGATTCTGTGTCTCCCTCTCTCTCTGCTCCTCCCCTGGTCATGCTCTGTCTCTCAAAAATAAATAAATGTTAAAAAAAAAAAAGGGGGGGGGAAAAATAAAATGTAAAACACACCAAACTATTAAAGAAAATAGAAAAACAGTCATAATTACACCAGCTAATGTGTGTGTGTATAATTTTTTAATTTCTTTTTGAGAAAGTGAGCGAGCACAAGCTGGGTAGGGGCCATGCCCAGCATGGAGCCCGATGCAGGACTCACAACTGTGTGATGATGATCTGAGCTGAAATTAAGACTTGGACATTTAACTGACTGAGCCACCCAGGCACCCCTAGCGGGTATATTTTATAATGCAGGAGACAGAAGTATTTATTCTTAGTCAATCTACTTGATTATCAGTAACATATGCATATTACTTTAACACAGATTACAATCATAACGTGTATATATTTTGTTTCCTGACTTTTTAATTTTTAATTATTAGCATTTTTCCACATTGCTACAGAATCCTTATATAAATAATTTTAAATAGATGCAGTTATATTAAATGACTTCTGTTCTCAGTAAGCCTCTACCATGAAATATAGCAGAATCCAGAAAGAGCAGTGGACTTATTAGCATCAAAAGGAGTGGTTTCATAATGGGTGGTTTTGTAAGTGTACAAAAAACTTCTTATATATGTTCTTCAATGTAAGAAATGCTCACTAGACACTTACCTAAACTATTGTCTAAGGACACTTAACTAAGAAGTAGAAGGCCAGGACTTAATCCAGATTATCTGACTCCAATGTGATTTCCACTTCATGTCAATGATTGTACCACAGCGTTCTCTCATTTATTAAAAATACGATCTTGAGTATGTCACTCTATTTGGCCTCTTTCTTCATCTATATCATGCATTAAGAGTTCCTAAGGCAACCTTCTTCCAGCTCCAGGATGATAAACTCTTCACTATGAATCTGTAAAACTAAGATCAGCTTTGGCTTTTGCTATGAAGTAAGCAGAACATGCTATAAAGCATAGATGAACATTCAAATGATCTATCATGATTTATATACTGTTTTAAAAGGTGATTTCTAAAAATATTAAGAAATTAAAAGTCAAATTTTATACATAAAAAAGAGTCTTTGCTTAACATACAGACAAAATAGGGGGTACCTGAGTGGCTCAGTCAGTTAAGCATCCAACTTCAGCTCAGGTCATGATCTCACAGTTTGTGAGTTTGAGCCCCACATTGGGCTCTGTGCTGACAGCTCAGAGCCCGGAGCCCACTTTGGATTGTCTCCTCTCTTTGCCCCTCCCCAACTCACACTCTGTCTCTCTCTCTCTCAAGAATAAATAAACATTTAAAAAATTAAAAAAAAAAATACAGACATAATAGTTTCCTATACTCTGGCAACCCGACATATAAGTGCTACTCAAACGTGTCTACAGATTGATGCCAGTTCACAAACTGTAACTGGACTGCATTAAGATAGGTACACAAACTGAAAATAGGTATAAAAAAATTGAGTTTGCATTTAGAAACATTTATAGTAATCCGACTTTGCTGTGACTATTAAAGGATGTGGTTATCTCTTTTAATGTTTCATTTTTATTGTATTTTATGGAAGCACTGGTCTACTGCAAATTAGGGAAAAATTAACAAACAAAAACCTTGGCCCTTCACCATAAGGAATTTAAGGAGCACTGTTCTAGAGAATGCATTTTATACTGTATAAATTTTCTTGAACTATATAACGAAAGTAGTAAAACTCAGATCCCATGGTAATGAGGGACTGTCTCATAAACATGCTTATCTAAGATTTAGTTTAATTGCTGAACACTATATTGAAAAACTATTATCAGTGTCCACCAAAATCCATTCTCCCCTTCAGATATAGTAACAGAAGTGTGGCAAGACCCACGAATGCCTACCTATGACACATTCCTCACCTGCTCTGAGGCCATATGACCATATGACTCAGCTCTTGCCAATGGAATGTATGTGAACACGTTGCAAGCCATTTCTGGGTTTGGGTCTTTAAGACAGTGAGCATTCTTTCTCTACTTTCTTGTCCTATTCTGTAGCCCAGAACTTGGAAGTGGCAGCCCAGTATATGCTAGGACAATGCTGAGATAGTGAAGCATGACTTGGAAACTCAGAAGGAAAACAGGGCAACTGAATAAATTTACAGAGCAGAGTTATTCACCTACCTAACCAGATCGGATCACCTCAGAACTATCACTTGAAAAGGTAATAAAACACCAATATTCCTCAAACCACTTCTATCTTGGGGTCCCTTTGTTGCATCAGGTTAGCTTTAAATTTAAATAAAATGCACCTTTGAAATACAATGTCTCATCAATATCTCATACAGAACCTCTTATGCCAGCATTCCATAAGTAACAAAAGTTATATTTCACCTAAATGACGAAGCAACTACTCTCTATAACTAATACTAAAAGTTAGTCCAAGTTAGCCTAGTTGTGCTATGGCTGGTTTATATATTCATTTGTTTACCTATTCATTCATTCATGCATTCATTCATTCAAGAAGACACCAAGTATCTAATAAATCCAAGGTAAAATCCTTGGTACTGGGTAGCCAATAGCAAGCTTCTAAGCAAAATAAAATCGAATGGGGGAGCATTTACAAAGAAATACAAGCCATGGATTAGTGTGATAAGTGCTCTGATAGGTCTAAGCCAGAAGTTTTCAGCCTTAGCACTACTGACCTTTTGGACTACATAATTCTCTCAGGATATGTATAAGAAATTTAATAGCATCATTGGTCCCCACCCACTAGATACCAGTAACACCCCCTCACTACCACTACCTAATACAGCAATCAAAAGTGTCTCTATGACTACAGATGCTGGCAAGGATGTGGAGAAACAGGAACCCTCTTGCACTGTTGGTGGGAATGCAAACTGGTGCAGCCACTCTGAAAAACAGTGTGGAGGTTCCTCAAAAAATTAAAAATAGATCTACCCTATGACCCAGCAATAGCACTGCTAGAAATTTACCCAAGGAATACAGGAGTGCTGATGCATAGGGGTACTTGTACCCCAATGTTTATAGCGGTGCTTTCAACAATAGCCAAAATATGGAAAGAGCCTAAATGTCCATCAACTGATGAATGGATAAAGAAGATGTGGTTTGGGGCACCTGGGTGGCTCAGTCGATTAAGCGGCCGACTTCGGCTCAGGTCATGATCTCGCGGTCCATGAGTTCGAGCCCCACGTTGGGCTCTGTGCTGACAGCTCACAGCCTGGAGCCTGTTTTGGATTCTGTGTCTCCCTCTCTCTGACCCTCCCCCGTTCATGCTCTGTCTCTCTCTGTCTCAAAAATAAATTAAAAAAAAAAAAAAGAAGATGTGGTTTATATATACAATGGAATACTACTTGGCAATGAGAAAGAATGAAATCCTGCCATTTGCAGCAACGTGGACGGAACTGGAGGGTATTATGCTGAGTGAAATAAGTCAGGCAGAGAAAGACAGATACCATATGTTTTCACTCATATGTGGATCTTGAGAAACTTAACAGAAGACCATGGGGGAAGGGAAGGGAGAAAAAGAAAAGTTATAAACAGAGAGGGAGGGAGGCAAACCATAAAAGACTCTTAAATACAGAGAACAAACTGAGGGTTGATGGGGAATAGGGGAGAGGGGAAAGTGGGTGATGGGCAATGAGGAGGACACTTGTTGGGATGAGCATTGGGTGTTGTATGGAAGCCAATTTGACAATTATATATATATATATATGTATATATATATATATATATATATATATCTACACACACACACATATGTATATATATATGTATATATACACACACACATACACACACACACATATATATATACATATATAAAGTGTCTCCAGAAACTGCCAAATGTCTCTTGGGGAATAAAATCACTTCCCAGTGAGAATCACTGATTTAAGTGTAAAAAACTATGGTAATACAAATCTAAGGCACCTAATCCAACTTATGGGAGGGATACAGACCAACTCAGGGAAAGATTTCTTTTTTCTTTTTTATTTTTTGTTAACGTTTATTTATTTTTGAGACAGAGACAGAGCATGAACAGGGGAGGGTCAGAGAGAGCGAGACACAGAATCTGAAACAGGCTCCAGGCTCTGAGCTGTCAGCACAGAGCCCGACGCGGGGCTCGAACTCACGGACCGCGAGATCGTGACCTGAGCCGAAGTCGGCCGCTCAACCGACTGAGCCACCCAGGCTCAGTTTCGGAAAGATTTCTTAAGGAAGTGACATCTAAGGCGAGATGTGAAATGTACACATTCAATTTCCATTCAATCATTTAACAGTACTTGAATGCCCACTATATTCAAGGCACTGTGTAATGTGAGAGGTGTACAGTGGTGAACAAAACAAACATTATTCTGTTATGTGTTATGGGGATGACAGTCTAATGGGGAACACAAACAAAAAATTAAAGTGTTATAAGAGAAATGAACAGGATGGTATGATAGAAAATCACTGGAGAAAGGATCCATTTTAAAGTGGTATTTAAGCCAAGTTCTGATGGTGAGAAGGTGCTAAATGTGCAAAGAAAGAGCACTGCTGGCAGAGTCTGGTGTGTTTAAGGTCTTGAAAGCCAGGGTGGGTGATGTTAGTGGCAGAGTGCTCTGAGATGTAACTGGAGAATAACCTGGCACCAGACCACGTGGAGGTTTACAGTCCATGATAAGGAGATTAGACTTTAAATGCTATGAAAAGTCACTAAAGGAGTTTAAGCAAAGGAGACATACAACCCAATTAAAACTTTTTAGAAAATCACACTGCCTGGGGCATCTGGGGGGCTCAGTCAGTTAGGTGTCAGACTTTGGCTCCGGTCATGATCTCACCGGTCGAGGGTTCGAGCCCCACATCAGGTCTCTCTGCTGTCAGCGCCGAGCCTGCTTGGGATCCTCTGTCCCCCTCTCTCCCTGCCCCTCCCCAGCTCGTTCTCTCTTTCAAAAATAAACATAAGAAGAAAAAAGAAAAGAAAACCATACTGGCTGCTGTGTGGAAAATGGATTGGAAGGGAACAAATACAGCTTCAACTAGAATGGAAGCAGCAGAGAGAGAGAAAGGTAGATGGATTTGATATGTATTTTTGACAAACAGGTTTTCGGGAAAATTATGTATAGACACATTAAGTTTGCACTGCCCACAGAGATGTCAAGTACAAAGCTGAATATGTGGCTGAAGCCCTAAGCAGCCATCAGGGCTACATCTTCTCTATGAGTAAAGGTGCTTGGAGCTATAGGAATAGATTGCCTACAGTAAAATCCATAGAAAATAGAAGGAAGATGATAGAGCCATGAAAAATGCCACCACTTAGAGGCTGGGAGGAGGAGAACTTGATAAAAGAGATTAAGAGTTACAGCCGCAAGCAAGAGGAAATTTAGGAGTGTGGTGCTCTGGAAGACAATACAGGAAAGAAAATATTTTATAGAGGGAGTAGTCAACTGTTTCCAATGCTGATGAAAGATCAAGTAGTATAAGGATTTGGCAATGCTAGATCACCAGTGACCTTGATAAAAGCAGTTTCTACATAGTATTTGGGAAATGAGAATGTGCAGACAGACGTACATACCTTTCAAGATGTGACTATAAAGAAACAGAGATATCAGGGAAATACAAATCAAAACCACACTCAGATATCACCTCACGCCACTCAGAGTGGCCAAAATGAAGAAATCAGGCGACTATAGATGCTGGAGAGGATGTAGAGAAACGGGAACCCTCTTGCACTGTTGGTGGGAATGCAAACTGGTGCAGCCGCTCTGGAAAGCAGTGTGGAGGTTCCTCAAAAAATTAAAAATAGACCTACCCTATGACCCAGCAGTAGTACTGCTAGGAATTTACCCAAGGGATACAGGAACTGATGCATAGGGGCACTTGTACCCCAATGTTTATAGCAGCACTCTCAACAATGGCCAAATTATGGAAAGAGCCTAAATGGCCATCAACTGATGAATGGATAAAGAAATTGTGGTTTATATACACAATGGAATACTACGTGGCAATGAGAAAGAATGAAATATGGCCTTTTGTAGCAATGTGGATGGAACTGGAGAGTGTGATGCTAAGTGAAATAAGCCATACAGAGAAAGACCGATACCATATGGTTTCACTCTTATGTGGATCCTGAGAAACTTAACAGAAACCCATGGGGGAGGGGAAGGAAAAAAAAAAAAAGAGGTTAGAGTGGGAGGGAGCCAAAGCATAAGAGACTGTTAAAAACTGAGAACAAACTGAGGGTTGATGGGGGGTGGGAGGGAGGGGAGGGTGGATGATGGGTATTGAGGAGGGCACCTTTTGGGATGAGCACTGGGTGTTGTATGGAAACCAATTTGACAATAAATTTCATATATTAAAAAAAAAAAAAGAAACAGAAATTGAATGGTAATAAGAGCAACTATAAGATAAAGAGAGGTCGTTTATTTTTCTTTTCCTTTTTTTTTTTTTAAAGAGAGGATATACTAGTCCATGTCTGTATGATGAAGAGAATAAAGAGTTGGAATTAATCCAGAAGGAAATGGGGAACTTATTACAAGGTATTAAGCAGGCGGATGACATTAGATTGTGCTTTGAAATTATCATTCTGCTATAAACATTGGGGTACAAGTGCCCCTATGCATCAGCACTCCTGTATCCCTTGGGTAAATTCCTAGCAGTGCTATTGCTGGGTCATAGGGTAGGTCTAGTTTTAATTTTTTGAGGAACCTCTACACTGTTTTCCAGAGTGGCTGCACCAGTTTGCATTCCCACCAACAGTGCAAGAGGATTCCCGTTTCTCTACATCCTCTCCAGCATCTATAGTCTCCTGATTTGTTCATTTTAGCCACTCTGACTGGGGTGAGGCGATATCTTGAGTGTGGTTTTGATTTGTATTTCTCTGATGAGGAGTGATGTTGAGCATCTTTTCATGTGCCTGTTGGCCATCTGGATGTCTACTTTAGAGAAGTGTCTATTCATGTTTTCTGCCCATTTCTTCACTGGATTATTTGTTTTTCGGGTGTGGAGTTTGGTGAGCTCTTTATAGATTTTGGATACTAGCCCTTTGTCTGATATGTCATTTGCAAATATCTTTTCCCATTCTATTGGTTGCCTTTTAGTTTTGTTGATTGTTTCCTTTGCTGTGCAGAAGCTTTGTACCCCAATGTTTATAGCAGCACTCTCAACAATGGCCAAATTATGGAAAGAGCCTAAATGGCCATCAACTGATGAATGGATAAAGAAATTGTGGTTTACACACACAATGGAATACTACATGGCAATGAGAAAGAATGAAATATGGCTTTTTGTAGCAACGTGGATGGAACTGGAGAGTGTTATGCTAAGTGAAATAAGTCATACAGAGAAAGACAGATACCATATGTTTTCACTCTTATGTGGATCCTGAGAAACTTAACAGAAGTCCATGGGGGAGGGGAAGAAAAAAAAGAGGTTAATAAGAGACTGTTAAAAACTGAGAACAAACTGAGGGTTGATGGGGGGTGGGAGGGAGCGGAGGGTGGGTGATGGGTATTGAGGAGGGTACCTTTTGGGATGAGCACTGGGTGTTGTATGGAAACCAATTTGACAATAAATTTCATATTAAAAAAAAGAAATTATCATTCTGATGGTAACATGGAGAATGCACAAGAAATGGGACAGAACCAGAAAAAGTTAATGAGATGAGAAATGATGGTTATGTGAACTAAGCAGAGAAGTAGAAAGCTAAGAGACTGTGAGGGGCATCTGGCTGGCTCAGTTGGTACAGCATGTGACTCCTGATCTTGGGGTCATGAGTTCAAGCCCCACATTGGGCATTGAGCCGACTTAAAAAAAAAAAAAAAAAAAAGGAAAGCTAAGAGATTTTAAGGAAGTAGAACTGACTGGATGATTGGTGGAGTGGTCATCAGGGTGGAGAAGAAAGAAGAGACAAGGAATGTCTCAGATTTCTAACTTGGACAACTTGGTTGACAGAGGTCTTAATCATTCAGGAGATAGGGAACCCATTTTCTAAAGCTGGCAGCAAAAAGAAAATGATATTGCTTGGTAGACATTTCTCTTTAATCGCCCCACAGTGGACACCTCAAATAAAATACATCTAAACCCATTATCTAGGAAGGGGTCAGATCCTCCTCCAACATATATCCACCTTTCTAAAACTCACACTCAATTTACTGTCACATTATCCTTGATCTGGGCTGAGAAAGCTACTCTCTACTATCTATGTGAACATATGTGCCTTTTCTCATGTTACTTCCTGTACATAGCATGTCTTCTTAAACCCTGACCTTCCGAAATAATTTGTTTCTTCAAGGCAAATGTCATCTTTGTAAGCTTAGAAATAACCTCTTCTATCTCTACCACTTTTATAGCACTTAACACCTCTGACCTTGAATTATATTTATGGAGAGTTCTTATCTCTTTCATAAGTTTTGGGTGGGCAGGATTTGTCTGATATATTTCTTTTTCTTCCACAGGTACAAAGATGCTGTCAAATATGTTGAATATGTACTTACAAACATATATACGAAGTGCAACATCTTCAAAGCACTATATGCTAAACACAGAGTTTTATGTCCACATAGGCCATTAAAGTTCTGGGCTTAATTCCTAGGTGCCACTTATTTGTGTGATTTTTAATAAATTGGTCATGTTTTTAAATTTCCTTATCTGTGGGTATGATGGTACCTACTCATAGGGTTGTTGGGGGAATTAAATGAGACAGTGTGCATGTGCTGTTCTCAGATAAAATAAATACCCAATAAATGTTATTTAACATCATAACTACAATGCATCACCATATACTTTAGTAAAAGGCTACATGCTATAATAAAGAATATGACTTCCAGAGTCAGTCTTCACTTTGCTGTATTTTTTACCTGCGAGATCTAGGAAGTTACTTGATTTTTCTGAGCTTTAGTTTCATTATGTTTAAAATGGGGATAATACGTATTATGGTGTTGTTTTAGTAAATAAGATGTTGGTACATAGTAAGAGCTAAAATTGTACACTTCCAAGAACAAGACCTATAATTAAAGATCTCAGCCAACAGTACTATCTTGAAGGAGGCTTGTTTTTATGATTAAAATAATATGCCTATATGTAGGCTTGACATCTAGTTTTCTCTTCAACATCAGGGTCTATCAAAAGGATGTAATGAGCTGAGACTTTTAAAAGTCTTTACTATTATTTGGGAAATTCAAGTAAAGATTTATATATTAATTTAGAATAAAAATGGGGTGATAATTGAATAATTAAATCAAAATGAAACAATAGTGAACAGAGAAAGTGAACATTGCCAAAGACATGCACGAATGTCTGTTTTATTTATAAGAAACAGGAAAATGCAGTAACTTTCCAGTTTGAGCTGGAGAGGGGCAGGGTACACACACAGCACAGGCACAGAGTTCAACTTGGCAGTAACCCAATGATAACTACAGGCCAGAAAACAGCTGAAGAGCCAAACAAAATGAGTGTAATTTACAGAATCAGAATATTAAGAGTTAGAAAGGGCTATAGTGACTATTTATTTATTTTTATTTTTGGGACAGAGAGAGACAGAGCATGAACGGGGGAGGGGCAGAGAGAGAGGGAGACACAGAATCGGAAACAGGCTCCAGGCTCCAAGCCATCAGCCCAGAGCCTGACGCGGGGCTCAAACTCACGGACCGTGAGATCGTGACCTGGCCGAAGTCGGACGCTTAACCAACTGCACCACCCAGGCGCCCCTATAGTGACTATTTAATAATAACAAGTACTAGCAGTTGCAAAAGGTGCTATAAAAAAGTAGATATTGGGGAGAGTAAGTCTGAGAAACTTATAAAGCTTATTAAAGTATTAAAGATTCTCAGATGTACTATGGAAAATAAACCTGTTTAATTTTTTAAAACTGCTATTTCCTTTATTTGTTTGACCACAGAATCCTTTTAAAAAATAATACCTAATAGGGGCACCTGGGTGGCTCAGTCAGTTAAGCGTCCGACCTCAGTTTGGGTCATGATCTCACAGTTCATGAGTTCAAGCCCCACATCTGGCTCTGTGCTGACAGTTCAGGGCCTGGAGCCTGCTTTGGATTTTGTATCTCCCTCTCTCTCTGTTCCTCCCCTGCTCACACTCTGTCTCTGTCTCAAAAATAAATACAGATTAAAAAAAAATTTTAAAAAACCCCAAACCTAATAATATACTCAGGACTTGGGAGTATTTCTTTTATTTTACAGACATGAAAACCGACTCCCAGGGAGACTAAATTATTTGCCTAAGATAGCACAGAATGCTAGAACGGGAAACTCAGATTCTTACCAGGTAAGAATCTGAGTTTCCCGTTCTAGCATTCTGTGCTATCTTTTCATTCTACTGGCATCTGGTGATGTGTAAGAAATAAAGCAAAAATGGGTGTTCCAACTTTGAAAGCAATTCAGGGTTAAGCTAGGCCTGTGAAAGGAATTACTGAGGACTGATTTTTTTTTTCTCCTTAAATGAACAGACTTAAGTCCTTAAACATGGTTCTACTTATTATCACTTTTTTATTATTATTTAATGTTTCTGTTCTTCTATTTTCACGGAACTGAATACCTATCCTCAGAGTCTACTACTCTCTCTTTAATAAGAATGGACTCCTGCCCACCATACTTTTTGTCCATTATGTCCACAACATTAGCCACATGTTTGATTTATGCTCTTGCTCCAACCAGTGCTCCTATAGTGATGGGATAGGACCCTGCTCTTAAAATAGACTATGCACATTCATCTGGGAGATGTGGCACAGTGCCAGGGATACTTAAAGTCACAGGGCAATCCTAGTACATCCTCTTTTTTTTTTAATTTTTTTTTTTTTTTTTTTTTAATGTTTTTTTTTTTTTATTTATTTTTGGGACAGACAGAGACAGAGCATGAACGGGGGAGGGGCAGAGAGAGAGGGAGACACAGAATCGGAAACAGGCTCCAGGCTCTGAGCCATCAGCCCAGAGCCTGACGCGGGGCTCGAACTCACGGACCGCGAGATCGTGACCTGGCTGAAGTCGGACGCTTAACCGACTGCGCCACCCAGGCGCCCCTAGTACATCCTCTTTAACCACTGGTTACTAAAAGATTTAGTGGGGGCAGGGTGGGGAAGAATTTCTACATGAAAGTAAATACATTAAAACTCACAATACAAAAAGTCACATGAATTTTTGAGATTAAAAAATAAGATCTAAGAGGAATATTGTAGCTAAGGCAGGATCCATTGAATGATACTTCCCTAGCCTCTCAAGGTTGTGCCTACTCTCTCCTCTGATGGATGTCACTAGATATATATTCCACAGGGATCTAATTTTAGTTCATAACTGGACTTGAAGGTCAGCCACCTAAATCTGATAGTTCTAAACTTTTGCCCTCTCTGTACAGCATGTGTGTGTGTGTGTGTGTGTGTGTGTGTGCGTGCGCGCACGCAAGACAGAGAAAGACAGAGAGGTATTAAATTCTAAAATAAGCTTACTATAATTAACAGAACAATGTTGTCAGTTCTACAAGATAGACCTATTAAAAATTTGTATTTTACAAAAATGTTAAACAATCACTGACTCACTGCCAGAATTCTAACCTGGGTTTTTAGTAAAGGTTGGAGAAAGGATTCTGAAGGTCAAATTTAGAATTTCTTTATAAAAAGATAAAGATTAAATTTTCTAAATGAATACTCATGCAGCTGGGTCTATATGATATTTAACTTACTATTATTTCTATACACTTGTGGGTTTCTTTTCCCTGCTTGTAGTATGGGAAGTGATGGTAGTTCTCACTTTTTATGTAATGGATACTGTCCTTGTGAATAAGGTTTATCTCACTTCCTAAATTTCACCTCTAGTTTACCTTACTCCACATGTACATTTTTCAGTAAGACAATCCTTCTGGCTATGTTCTATACCATGGTAATCTTGCCAAAAATATTGAAGAGAAAGTGCAGACGAACAACAATTATGTAAGTTTGGCTCAAGTTTGTTTGCTAATTAGCAGTCCTGAGAAAGACATGTTGCATCATCAGGAGTTCATTAAGGGATAGCAAAGACTGCTTAGGTGCAAATGAAAACTCACAATATCCGCTGCCCATCCTTTCTCAACTAAGGGCAGAAATGGGCATGTCAAAACTTTTTATTTCTCTTCAAATACAGTACCAGCCAACTCTGCTTCTCTTACTATTTAAGAGTCTTTTTTTTTCAGAAAGCCTTTTTCTCCTATTAAAATATAGTTTAGTATTTTAAGTTAATATATCAGCAAATACAAAAGTATCATTTGTTGTTTATTATAATTTACCAAAGAAGGGCTCATTATCTCATTAATCTTTAGTGAATTCTTAACATAAGCTATAGTTTGATCACGCAGTATACTAACAAGGCTGGAAGATGGACACTATTACAACACATACCTGGTATCTTAGTGGCTAATACAGATCAAGGTCCTACAGATCTCTATAGCTCCTTTGCCTTTTTGCCTAAAAGTTTATCCAAGTCTTTCCTATATAGTCTCTTTAGGATTTCCCTGCTTTGTCTCCAATGCCATCTACCCCACAACACTCAACTATTCAGTCTGTACTAGTTACTCTATCTCTGAATATAGTTCCCAGCTCTAATGTCCCAGGTGACAGAAGATAGTCAGGGGCTCTGATGGTAAGCTGATGTTTACCATGATGTTTGTGTCCCCATTAAATTCAGATGTTGAAGCTCTAACCACCAATATGTTGGTATTTGGAAATGGGCCTTTGGGGAGGTAATTAGGGTTAGATGAGGTCATTAGGGAGGGGTGCTAGTCCAATGGGATTAGTGCCTTTGAAAGAAGAGACCCTGGAGAGCTAGCTCACTCACACTTTCCCTCTACCCCTCTCTGCACAAAGAGATCATGTGAGCACACAGTGAGATGACAGCCATTTACAAGCAAGAGAAAAGGCCTCAGGATGAAATCTGCTGGCATCCTGATCTTGGACTTCTTAGCCTCTAAAACTGTGAGAAATAAATTTTGCTGATTAAGCCACCAGTCTATGGCATTCTGTTAACAGCAGCCAGAGCAGAATAATATAGCTGAGAACAGGGACAAGAGGGAAGTTAAGTTGTCCCAATGAGACAGTTGTGAGATTTTAGGGATCCTCAAAGGCACAAGAAGACACTAGTGATACAGCAAGAAAAGCACAGAACAGACTATTTAGATTCCCTCTAGTCCCTAGCTCTACTATTTTCTGAATTTGGATCTGGAGCAATTTTCTTAATCTATCTGAGGCTAAATTTCCTCATATGTAAGATAGAAATATACCTGTGTCACAGGGCTATTTTAATTATTTAATATAGAGAGCATCTGAAAAAAACATATTGTAAGATGTAATTCACTTTATATGTTACTTATTGAGGACTGTACAATTGAAGTGAGAAAAGCACCTGGCTTTAAGCACTAGCTTTGCCCCTTGTGGTTATGTGATCTTGGGCAAATTTCTTGAAATCACTTGTGTCTCATTTCCTCATCTCTAAAAATAGGAATAACATTTAGGGCTTATAAATATTAAGTGAGATTATATATTTAAAAATCTTTAGCTTGGGATAGAGTAGAGGCTAATGCATCTTACATCATAAAGATGGCCAGATGGACAAACAGATCAAGAAACATTAACAGGCATACTCTACATAGGCACAATACGGCTAGGAAATTTTTATTTGTATGTGTTTTAATGGCAAAGCCACTTGAAAAAGGAAAATGCTGATGCTATAAAAATATCATTGCAATTATGTATTAATTTTATCAATTCTATGATGTTCACTTGGAATCTATAGTACCCATTACTTAGCACTTGTGTGCTCAGCCCCCATACAGGCACACAACTCAAAATGTTCCCAACTTAAAATTCAAGTACATGCAAATTATTCAAGAGAAATAAATTCTAAGTGACAAGAAGTCTATTTTGGGTTGGGGAGTTAAAAAGCACATGACTCAAGTTATTTATAATATTAGGAAGACTGAACATGTAAAATGAATGAATAAGGAATGTAAGTGTATTTCAGTGTATAGCAATTTAAAGTTATATTAAGAGACTGAAGAAATAAACTACAGAGAATTCAGCCAGAGAAAGCTTTTTGATAAATATGAGTGTTAGGCAATAAGGGGGGGGGGGGAGGGGAGGAAATGATAGAGATGGAGTGGCAGAAAGGAAGTAGGAAGACAAGCAAAACAGTGGACAAAGGCAGAGGCAGAGAGGGATATGGGTAAAGTAAGAGGATCAACCAAAGCCGACTTAAAGGAGTTCATACACGTAAAAGCTTTCTAATTAAAGCTATCTGACAACAGAGTGGCTGCTGTGAGCTTCCCATTACTGAAAGTATTTCAGAGTGTGATGTCCCTTTGTGCAAGATATGTTAGAAGGAATCACTATACTGGAAGATACTTGGTGCCCTTTACTACACTGTGAGTTCCCTGTGAATTTCCTGCAAATATGATCCCTGAAGGCAGAGAAAGAGACGGAGGCCCTGGGTTGAGTCCTAGCTCTTCCATTCATTAATTGTGACTTTGGGCAAGTCAACTTCTCAGTTTTTCATCTATAAATGGGGAAGTTGGGAACATTAGAGATGTCTGTACAGTCAGTAACTCTTCCATGTCCCTAAGATAAGAGTTTAATTAGTCAAAGATATACATACATGTTCTCCCTTTTCCTTAGTACATGATCAAATTTTGTAAGGAAGAGCTAAATGCTGAGAAAAAGAAACCGTACATTTTTGGCAAAAAATAAATAATCATAATAATCATAGGAATCAAAAAAAAAAAAATCTGCAACATGCCTAACTAACTCCTATGGTCAAGTACTGCACTGCTTATGGAGAGCTGACACTACATATCCTCACTGGCTATCCTATGTAGTCACACTGCAAAGCATGCTCTTCTGTTTACTGTCCATGCTGATAATTAGCTCAGTGTCAAAGCTTTGTTTATGCTCTGCATCAAATCTCAAACTTTAGATGCCTAAAATCATAAACTGAATACAATCAATTCATAAGCTGTACAACAGGTTGATTCAATTATTAATAAATGGCAGTACGGTGAACAGGAGTTTGGAGCCAGACTGCATGGGCTTGAATCATACCCTTAGACTTCACTAGTTTAGGAAAGTTATTTCCTGTATGCCTTAGTTTCCTCATCTGTAAAGCAAAACCACAGTACCTACTATATAGACTTGTTGTGAGGATTAAACGTGTTAATATTTCATACACTGCTTGGAATGATGACGGACACGTAGTGTATGTTACCTATTGTATTTACTAACAAGCTTTACTGAGATATAATTCATGTATCATAAAGTTCACCCTGTTAAAAGCGTATACTCATTGGTTTTTAGTATAGTCACACTGTGTAATTTTAGAACATTCTCATTACCCACCCCCAAAAAATCCAATACTCATTAGTAGCAACTCCCCATTCCCCTCTCCCACTAGCCCCTAGGTAACAACTAATCTACTGTTTCTTCAGATCTATTTTAGACATTTCATATAAATGGAATCATATATTATGTGGCCTTTGTGTCTGGCTTCTTTCACTTAGCGTAATGGGTTCAAGGTTTATCCATGTTGTAGCACTTATCAATTTCTTTATTCTTTAATTTTCGGCAGAATAATATTTCATTGTATAGTTAACACGTTTTGTTTATTCATTCATAAATCGATAAATATTTGAGTTGTTTATACCTTTTGGCTATTATGAATAATGCTACCGTAAACATTCACATACGAGTTTTTGTGTAGACATATATCTTCATTTCTTTAGTGTAGATACCTAGGAGTACAATTGCTGAGTTCAACCTTTTGAGGAACTGCCAGACTGTTTTCCAAAATGGCTGCACAATTTTACATTCCCACCAGTAAGGTATGAGCATTCTGATTTCTCCACATCCTTGCCAATACTTGTTATTATCTGTTTTTATTCTAGCCATACCAGTGAGTGTGAACTTTAATCTCACTGTGGCTTTAATTTGCATTTCCCTGATGATTAATGATGTCAAGTTACTTCATGTGTTTACTGGCAATTGCATATCTTTGGGAAAACGTGTATTTAGATCCTTTGCCCATTATGAATTGGGTTGTCTTTTTATTATTGAGTTCTTTATATAGTCTAGATAGAAGTCTTGCACCGGAAATATGATTTGAAAATATTATCTCCCATCCTGTAGGTTGTCTTTTCACTTTCTTTTTTTTTTCTTTTTTTAACATTTATGTATTTATTTTGAGAGAGAAAAAGTGCAAGCAGGGGAGGGACAGAGAGAGGGGAGGAGAGAGAATCCCAAGCAGGCTCCACGCCCAGTGCTGGGACCGACATAGAGCTCAATCTCACAACTATGAGATCATGACCTGAACAGAAATCAAGAGTTGGAGGCTCAACCAATTGAGTCACCCAGGCACCTCTAGTGAGTTAACTTTTGTATACAGTGTGAGGCAAAAGTTTAACTACATTCTTTTATATGGGACTAACTAGCTGTCACAGCATCATTTGTTAAATGACTGTTCTTTCCTCACTGAATGGTCTTGGCACCTTTGTCAAAAATTAGACCCTTTTTGACAAGGATCTTGGCACCGTTGTCAAAAATACACCTCTATATACATATATTTATATTTAATCTATCCTCATGCCAGTACTACAGTGTCTTGAATACTGTTGCTTGGTAGTATATTTTGAAATCGGGAATTGTAAGCCAAGTTTGTTCAAGATTATTCTGGCTATTCTGAATCCCTTTCAATTCCATATGAATTTTAGAATTGGCTTGTCAATTTCTACAAAGAAGCTACCTGGGATTCTAAAGGTAATGCATTAAATCTGTAGATCAATATGGGAAGTACTGCCATTTTAGCAAAAGTCAGTCTTCCAATCCATGGGCATGAGATGTCTTCTCATTTATTTAGATTTTATTCAACTTCTTTAAACAATCCTTTGTGGTTTTCCTAAAAACTCAGTTGAGTCAGAATTTCCTTAGTTGTTCTCAAGGGCTTAGTTAGCATACACATCTTATCAGAATCAGCTCCGGATTAACTTAATTCCAATGAGATACAGAAACATTATTTCTATATGATGCTATTCCTTTCCCCTTTTTGTGGCATTATTGTTATATATATATGTATGAATGTTGCAAACCCAAGAATACGTTAAGATAACTATTACTACTTTATATAATCTTGTCTCTTAAACACTCTGGGGAGAAAGGAAAACGAGCATATACTTATAGCTTTTGTTACATTAGCTTTATTACTTATAATTTCTGCTTCTCTTGATTTGTTCTTAAGGATCTGAATTACTATCTAGAGTCATTTCCTTAGTCTAATACAGCTTTGTTCTCATCCACCTTTGTGCTTTTTTGGCAAATGTGTTACATTTCTGTATGTTATTGGCTCAACAATACATCATATGTGTATATATACACATATATACATACACACACATATTTTTTATATAAATGCTTTTAAAATCAGTTAAGAAAGGAGAAATATATGCACTTATATTGTCTTTTACAATTACATAATTACCTTTACCAGTGCTTTTTGTAAATTCAAATTGCAGTTTGGGATCACCTGTTTTCAATCTAAAGCACTTTTGGTATTCTTGTAAGGTAGGTCTGGAACAAATTCTTTCAGTTTTTCATTTATCTGGAAATGTCTTTATCTCCCTTGCATTATTAAAAGAAAGCTCTGTTGGTAATAGAATTCTTGGTTGAGTTTCTAATTTGAGCTATTTGAATAAGTTATCCCACTGCCTCTGGCCTACAGGTTTTTGAGAAGTCAGCTGTAGGTTTTGTAGAGATTCCCTTGTAAATGATGAGTCCTTTTTCTCTTGTTGCTTGCAAGATTTTCTCCTTGTCTTTGGCTTTTAGCATTTTTAGTATGATGTACCTGTTTGTGGATCTCTTTAACTTTATCCTGCTCAGAATTATTAAGCTTCCTGGATGTGTAGGTTGTTTTCCAATAAATTTGCGAAGTTTTCAGCCATCATTTCTTTTAACATTTTTTCTTCATTCTCTTCTCTCCTCTCCTCTCCTGGTACTTCCATCATATATCTGTTGGTACATTCATGGTGTCCTATATTTCTCTGAATCTTGCTTTACTTTTCCTTACTATTTTTTTCCCTGTTCTTTACCTTGTGTACTCTCTATTGATATAATCACCAAATTATTCTTTCTTCTGACAGTCTCACTCAAATGTAGAGCCCCATTAGCGAATTTTTATTGCAGTTATTGTATTTTATTGTACCTTTCAACTCCAAAATTTCCATTTGGTTCTTCTTTTTCCTTTTAACAATTTCTATCTTTCTACTCATATTCTTCATTTGATGGGACATTGTTATCAACCCTTGCATCATTTTTAAATCATGGCTTGCTTTAGTTCTCTGAATATAATGGCTACTTTTAAGTCTTTGTCTATTAAACTCAACAACTGGTCATTCTCACAGTTTCTGTCACCTGCTTTTTCCCCAGTGTGTAGGTCATTCTTTCCTGTTTCTTCACGTCTCATATTTTTCTTGGAAATGACATTTTATATAATATATAGTAGCAACCCTGGATACTGCCCATACCCTCCAAAACTTGCTATTGCTATTTGCTTATTTACTCCATGACTGGATGAATTACTTTAGTTGAGTATATTCTTCCCCTCCTTCTCTACAGATGTTCCTCTTCAGGGGGCTCACCCTTGGTTATGCCACAGTCATCCTAAAATGACAGTGGCTTTGGCTGGCCTCTCTTTGACCTTCTTTTTCCTGACCACACCCAGCTGGCTAAGTTCCACTAACTACCAGCTGATTGATCTACTGTCTTCAACAATGCCCTGGGCATAAATTGTTCCACAAACTGAACCAATCTATTAGGGCTCCTTTGAAGGGACAGTCTCTGAGGTCAGTATTTAAGGTTTGTTCTAACCACAGGAGGGTTCCTCCCAGCTGTTTCTTTCTCCTTTTCTCTCTAGAAAACTAGCCCATCTTCTGGCTAGCCTATATGTCCAATGAATCTATCAATCTCCCTCCAATTCCTCCTTTCTCCACAACCCGCACCCTTAGGCATGAACTTCACACTCTGTTGCAAATGATGTTGGTTCCTTTGGGGAGAGATTCAGAGATCTCTGTTGTAAGATCTGCTTGTTCCTCTGGGTAAAATTTTGGAGTCCTGGTTCTGATGCCGGGACAAAGACAATGTCATGCTTTTCCCTGGGTGACACCTCCTTGGGAGCTGATTTGAGGGGATAGGGGAGCAGCAACCCCAGATATCCTCAGCTTGCCTCTCCCAGAGTAGAATCTACATCCCACAAGCCAAGGCCAAGGGCAAATGGGGCGCCTCTATTTTCAGTGGTGCCATATCCATTGTATAGACTCTGTCCCGTGAGTGTGGGCCGGGTTAAAGGAGGGGGGACCCTACCTCTCAGCTGCCCTCACCTAGAATTTAGTCTCAGCAACAGGTAGCAGGGGCAGGATGAGAAATGTTAATCGTACATCTCTACTGGGAAGACAGCCTTCTACCTGAAAAAAGAGGAAAGAGGGAGCTCTATATTCTTGAATGCATCAGTTTAGAGGACAGTTTCCATCTTGCTCAGCTAATAGGAGGTAGGGAGGGAGCAGGTCTCAGTTTAAATACCACAGACTTTCACTTTTCTTACTAAGTTTTAGTAAATTTTCTTGAATATTTCTTCAATGACTGTATGCTCTGTGGACTATTTCCAGGGACTTTAAATGGTTGTTTTTTTTAAAAAATAATAGTCACCCATTTTAGTGGGAAACAGGTCTGTAGAACTCCTCACACTGTCATCACTGGAAGTGGAACTTCTGGATGAGTTTTTCTGGTAAGAGAAAATGAATCTGAAACTCTTAAGTCCAAATTGGAGATATTATTATTATTCTGAGAAATAAATCTCAAAAAATGATCCAAAGATCATGTATGGGCTGCCACATCTATGGCTTGCTAAGTCAGAAGAGCTGTTTTGTTCTTTCTCCCTACATTTAGTCTTTCAATGCCTTGGCAAACATCTAAAATTAAAAAAGGAGTCTGAAAAGAAGTTTAAATTATTTTGAACTACTATGAGGCATTCACCCTGGTCTATGATACAATTCAGCCCTTCTAGTAAAGTTTTATGCCAGATTCCAGCTGGACAGGAACTTTGAAAAGTAAAAGGTTTAGGATGCTTTTGGTTGTGTGTGTGAGAGAGTTTTAAAGAAATCAAGATGTTGAAAATGATTATCTTTAAAGTTACTGTCTTCTAAATAAGAACTGTGCTTGCATCATGTATCAAAGTATTCCCTAAGGTGAGACATCAAAATTTGAGTCAAATTTACAGGGCATACAAAGCTCATTCTGCTTTAGTGAAAACTGGGAAGTTTAACAATTTCAAGTAACTAAAATAAGTGTAAAGGGCTTTCAGAACAAGCATCCATACCTTGAGCTATTCCTAAGCAGGGATTCACAGTATAGAACTGCCGGTTCTATCTTGGTACATTTTCCTTAGGGGACTCTAATATGGAAATTTACCTGCTCATTTTCTAGAGTCTACAATGGCAATCTATGCGTCTGTAGCTGAGAAAGTGCCAAACCACACACCATAGGCAAATAGCCAATTTAGCAACCAAAGTCTAACACAGGACTTGGCACACAGGAATTACTGAAAAATTATTTGTAGACTACAGAGATCTCTACTAATATGCCAAGTACATCCAAGTCTGGGGTGGGTGAAGTAAAAAGAAGAAAATCTCAAATGATGGAATGAACTTTCATGTTCATATAAATTTATTTCATACCATAAACTGGCTCCACAAGCAATATTATTTCCAAACCAGTAACATTTTTTTATGTTCCCCTCCAAAGGAATATATAAGATAATCAAGAATGCTCAATTTTATAGAAAATAAATGATTTCAAAAAAAGTATCTATTGGTCTTTGCTTATGCCACTAATCACATTACTATAAAAGGATATATAACATATGTTATATAATTATAACATATTTTATATTTTATTTTTTATTTATATTTAATAACATCTATTTTTTTAAATGTTTGTTTATTTTTGAGAGAGAGACAGGGTGTGAGCAGGTGAGGGGCAGAGAGAGAGGGAGACACAGAATCTGAAGCAGGCTCCAGGCTCTGAGCTGTCAGCAAAGAGTCTGACACAGGGCTTGAACCCACAGACTGCAAGATCATGACAAGAAACGAAGTCAGACACTTAACCAACTGAGCCACTCAGGCGCTCCTATAATTATCATGTTATTAAATCATTATAATCTATAATAGAAAAGTTTAAAATACAGAATAGGGAAAGAAAAATGTCATCTACAATAAACAAGAAAAAAGTTTAAAATACAGAATAGGGAAAGAAAAATCAGATAGCCACCATTTAGCAAATTTCTTTATAGTCATTTTTCTTTGAACAGTTTTTATTACTTTTGCATGACTGTGATCATCCTGTATAAATACTTTTATATCCATTTTTTTTCACGTTAAACATTACATTGAGATTCTGCTGTATAATTAGGAGAATATCAAATTCAAAGTCAAACAATATTGTACAAGTAACAGGAATTCTGGCCTCTACTCAATCTCCAAGTTCCCTCCATTTATTTAACAGGTGTTTACTATAGGTGCCTATTTTATGCCACATGCAGTGTTGGGGGCTGAAAATATAAACAAAACTAAGCCAGAGTTCTTGTTCTCAAAGAGTTCTCAACTCAGCAATTATCCTCTGCCATTATAGAAAATGGGCTTATCTGTGTGAATTTAAAGCTAATGACATAAATGCTTGAAATCTGGCTATTTTCAACTTCACTCTTTTAAGGAAAATCACTATATACACAAAGATTTATCTCAAACAACAACTGAGGTTTTCCACATTTGATACAGCTGTATTCTTATCTTTCAGGTAAAAGAGCTGCAATTCTTTTACTCATTTTATGACATGTATTTTTCAACATTTATTGTAATTAGCACTCTATTGGACTTGAGATCAGTTGTGTTTTAGAAGCCAGTATAAGAGCTTTCATTTCCTCTGATGTAATTTCAGATTATTCATCATACTTCCCCCCATCCTACCTATTTGCATGATTGATATATTTGTTTATGTGCAAATAAACAACCACAGCCTAGAGGTAGAGGAAGGAATGCAAATACTTCAATAAGTACAGATGCTTATAACCAAATATACAATGATCCACATGCACCTGGAACTATTTACATTATATGTAAAATATAACAGTTGTATCTGACTTTACTTCTCTGGAAAATCTTAAGCACTCCTTTTTTGCTAATTTTCTTTGCTACTTTCCAATTTAAGTCTAGTTGCCTAAATGGTGTCTCAAAGAATTAAATAAGAGATAAAACAAGGTATTGAGTCATAATTTCAAACCTTCTGAAATATACAGTCAGAAAATCTATTCTCTATTTGAGGATCCACTACTTACTAGTCATGGGAGTGTTAGCAAGGTGTCATTAATGTAAGCCCCAGTTTTCTTATCCATAAAATAGGGATGGTGATATTCACACCATACTTACAGCATTAGTGCATTACTGTTGCAAAGCAAATCTTTGTAAAAATGCAAACACTACATAAGTGTTAGCAATTAGGTCTAAGGATCATTAATATATAACCATTTCTTAAAAAGGTCACTATAACCAAGTTTTATTTTTTGAGAGGCTCTGTCTGTTCCCTTACATTTACTTCTAAGTTGTCATAAAAGTTTTCAGACGAAAGGTATTGCGTTTTTCAGGAAGACAGCACCTGTAGTTTATCGAAAGGCATGCTGCTATTACCAAAAAGCTGTTGGCAGAAGGCTCCAGAGACATGCTTAGGAAAGAGGAAAAGAGAACTAGGGCAGCAAAACAAACTGGACAGTAACTTGAGTTCCTCCAGGGTTAATGTGGAGGCATGCCTACTAGTCTATGTCTCTCTACACTGAGAACCTAAAAAGCTGTTAGGATGTGGATCCTTTAGAGCATTTCAAGTTTTTAGGGCCTTAGACATGAAAAAGTCACTAATGATTTTAACGCTTAGAGACTAAAATGATTTTCTTTACCTACGCTCTGCCATAGCTAGCTAGGTCCCTAATTGGATTAAAAAAATTTTTTTTTAATGCTTATTTATTTTTGAGAGAGAAAGAGCGAGTGAGCACATGTGTGGGGGAGGGGCAGAGAGAGAGAGGGAGACACAGAATCTGAAGCAGGCTCCAGGCTCTGAGCTGTCAGCACAGAGGCCTAAACGGGGATCCATCTCGCCACTGCAAAATCATGACCCAAACTGAAGGCGGATGCCCAACCGACTGAGCCACCGGGGGGGGGGGGGGGGGGGGCCCTGGATTTGTTTATTATCAGACCTCCCAGGAAGCAGAAATCTACACACTATCACTGCAAATAACAGGAGTATAGGAGTTACTGTCTCCAAAGACCTAGCAGGCAGTAAAAGACAATACTTTGAAATGTTAGGTTTTGCTACTATCTTACAGAAAATACACATGCTTTATTAACAACTGAGTGGGAAATTATTCTCCCTCAACTGAAACTTATATGAAATGGGGGGAATCCCTGTCTTAATGTACTTACTTACTTATTTATTTTTAAAGTTTATTTATTTTGAGAGAGTTCCCCACACCCCTCCCCTTGATGTGCACAGGAAGGGGAGGGGCTGAGAGACAGGGAGAGAGAGAATCCCAAGCAGGCTCCACACTGTCAGCACAGAGCCTGACTAGGGGCTCAATCTCACAGACCCTGAAATCGTAACCTGAGCTGAAATCAAGAGTCGGATGCTTAATGACTGAGCCACCCAAGCACCACCTAATGTACTTATTTAGACCAGTAAAAGTACTATCAAAGATTCCACTGTAAGAGCCCCAAGACACAATGAATCAACAGATATAGTATGGATTCTCTCAAATAAAATCAAAATAGTAGCTGCCTCCCTCACCTGAATACCTATCATGAGTGTGTAAAAAAATAGGTTAACACCTTGCTTTTTTCCCACTTAACTCTCTGTCCCATTAACACATACCTGTCTCTCTCCTTCTCCCCCTCCCCTTCTTCCTCTCTTTCCTACATCATAATATTCCATTATGCAGATGCACCCTAGTTCTTCAAATACTCCCTGATTTCTGGAGACCTGTTTGCTTCTAATCATTTGCTATTATGTATAGTGCTTCAGTGAAGCTCTGCTTACCTGGTTCTACCTATCCACAAAATAGATTTCTAAAAGTGACATTGCTTGGTCAAAGGGCAAAATGCATCTATAATTTTGGTAGATAGTGCCAGTTTCTGTTCCATAGGAATTGTGGCCATTTTGCACTGCCACCAAATGTGAGTACTTATTTCCTGAAGATCATTTATAAAAATATACATGCCTGGATTCCACCTCCCAAATTCTGACTTAGGAGATAAGGAGTCACGCCTGAGTAGGCCTATCTTGAAAACGCTCTCCAAACAGCGTATCTCTAGTTGAGAATCCATTCTACAATGTACTCTAGTCTTGTTTACATTGTTCAAATCCAAAAGAAAATGTTTAACCTCCAAAGTTTATACCCCATGTCACTCATTCAATAAATACTTTCTGAGTACCTATTATGTGCTGGGCACTCTAGATGTCAAGGATATAAAGATATATAACAGTATCTATCATTAGAGTTTGCAGGGTGTAACAATGAGAAATGTCAATACATAATTAAGAGACAACATATAAGTATAGTGTTAGAGATATACATAGAATTTTATGGGAACACTGGAGAGGTACTTCGCCCTGACAGAATGCTAGAGGAGGCTTCCTGAAGGAGGTGCTCCTAGAGCTGAGTAAGAATTAACCAGGTAAAAAGAGGAAGAGGTATACAAGAAAGAGAGGGCATTCTAGGTAGAAAACAACATATACAAAGTTAGGAAGTAAGAAACAGAAGGGATGTGTATGTATATACAGCTGAAGCATATTGCTAAAGCACAAAATACAACAGAATAGTAAGCAATAGGCTGCAAAAGTGGGCAGAGATCAGATCACTGCACATGTAGTATACCATGTTAAGATACTTGACCTTATTCTCTAGGCAAAGGAAGTCACTCAAGAGTTTTAAGGATGGAAGTGACAAGATCATATTGTTTTAGAATTATGGACAATGGACTGAAAGGGCATATAACTGGAAAAAGAACGATTAGGAAACTGGTACAGAACTCAGACGAAGGCTTGCATTAGGGCGGGGATTAAGGGGAGAGAGTACTAAAGGAATCTTAAGAGGTAAAATGTGCAAAATGCAGACATTAGGTAGGGGTGGAGGTAAATAAAGGGATGATTTCAAGGTATTATCAAACCACTTCCAACAAAGTACTGGATTTAAGCTATTTTTTCAGCAGCAGTGATAGGTTTACACTCAATCATGCCCTCTCACTTGGGTCTTGACATTTGTAAGGTCAGGG
This sequence comes from Neofelis nebulosa, assembly GCF_028018385.1. Lineage (NCBI taxonomy): Eukaryota > Metazoa > Chordata > Mammalia > Carnivora > Felidae > Neofelis > Neofelis nebulosa. The sequence goes on from NC_080789.1 coordinate 15,837,015, forward strand.
ATAGATGTATGGGGCTGAGCAAAATGCTCGTGGGGAATTGGTAGCCTTCTCCTTTAGCATCATGCTCTAATCAGCTAAGTAAAGCAACCACAGGCAACCCCAACCGGCAAACATAACATTATATGACCATATCTCAGATGCACCCTTTCTTGTAATAACTCAGCTACTGGCAAGTCTCTTGACTCCCATTTTTCTCTATGCCTGTTAAGTCAGTGACCGAGACAATTGCTGACAACACAAATAACTGCCAGTACAGGAACAACGTGTAGTTGAGGGGCAGCAGCATCAACAGCTGCTTTCCCAAAACTTAAGCCAAAGCCAAGTTTCACAACATCAACAACACGTTTTGGGCAATCTATAGGTCTATTACCAAATAAAGTCAAGCTCTGGAGGTGAGAAGATATGGAAAGAGTCCCCTTTGAACTGTTCCCATTCCCCTGATTTACGCAAGCGTAATGGTCCTGTGGAGATGGAACAGGAGAAAGTTGTGTGTAATCCATACTAACCTTGGTACTTGTCTTTTTCTCAGTTCCTAAAAACAAACTGAAAGGAAACCAAAAACTAAACAATCATCAGATAAAAACAAGTTCACTGTTTAGAAAGTCCATGAATGAAACACACACATACCCTCTCCACACACACACACACACACACACACACACACACACACACACACACGGTAACACCAAGGCTTACCTTTCTTTTATCTTCATCTGTTGATTCAAATTTGAAAGTAGCCCTATGCTGAGGGGGGGAAAAAAGGGAAACAATGTCATTTTAAATACACAGAGTTTTAGTTGCAGCTATATTTAAAAGGTATCTTTGTAAAAATCTTGCCTTCCCATATCGTATTTCAACACTCGTATTGAAGCAAGAGAGATGGGCATGTAAGCAAATAATTATAAAGCAGTGTGAAAGACTACAGCAGAAAAACAGACAAAAGAACATAGAGTACCAAGCCACTAACTCTACCCAGGAAAATCTGGAATGCTTTGCATAGAGTACAGAGCATCTGAACTGGACCTTGGGGGATGAATAGGAGTTTTCCAGGAGGCAAATGGAAAGCACTCTAGAGACAGAAACAAAGACTCAGATGTGTGAAATGGTATGATATATTTGTGAAATAAACAGCTCTGCCAGAGTGAAATATAGGACATGTGAGGGGATGGGAGAATAGAGAAAGAAGAGAATGGAAAAGTAAACTGGACAGAAATTTGGAAGGGTCTTCCAATGTTGCTGAGTTTGTACTTTCTTTTTCATATGCACTAAGAAATGATCAGGGAATTGTAGACAGGGAAGAGATTTGATAGACTGGTATTTCAGAAAAGTAATTCTGTAAGAATTAAGGTTTAAATTATGGCTCTACCACTAACTAGCAGAGCAAGTAACAAAATCTCTATCAATGGATTTCTCATGTGAATAGAGGGGATACCTAGTTCTCTGAGCTGCTGTTAGGGTTAAAACAGCAAAGGCATATATATATATACCATCTCAGTGCCTGGCACATAGTAAACACTCAGTAAATATTAGGATTATAATGATTATGACTCCAATGATATTGAGGAAAAAAATAACCAGAAGCGAAGAAAGTGTCATGACTCTCCTGAGATGACTGGCAACACTACATTTTCCACTCTGTAGCTTAAACAGAGGATGGAGTAAGTTGACTTGCCCACAGCCACAGAAACAGTGATAGGACCCAAAAATTGAGCACAAAATTTCTCATTCTTTTCTCAAGTTTTATTCAGGGGAACCTAGTGCTCTTATGAATCTTGAGTTTTCCTTTAAAAGCAATCTCCACTGAACATCTTTGTTTTGTCTGTTTTTTGTTTTTGTATTTTCCTCATTGGTCACACTGACATTTATTAGCAACTCATCAGGAGTTAAGTACACAAAGTACTAAAGATATCATCATCACAGGTGGTTCTGTGTCGTCAGCTTTGCAGAAGAAGCAATTTTTGAAATTAAGTGAGATGGAGAAATGCTGACAGAGAAGTGGTTCTGAATGTAAGAAATGGTCAGAGGGAAGACTGAGGTAAGAAAGAAGGGTTGTTTGAAGAAACTGAAGAGAGGCTGCTTCACATATGGTTTGCAAAACAATTAAAATAGATGATGTTAGGTGGTTAGATGGCTTGGATTTAAAAATTTATACCTAAACTGGCAGATAGGTGATAGGCAACCAAGGAAGACAGAGGTAGGTGTGAACAGTACAGTATTCTGGGAGAATATTTTGGGCTGTTGCTTTCAGGCCAGATCAAAGGAGAGAGCAAGACTGAGGACATAAAGCCTTCTAAGAAATGGTCACCAATAATCCAGGTGCAAAATTGCTGGCAGCAGTATAAATTGACATAAACTTTAAAAGGGAAAGTAATTTGGCAACACATACAAGAAAACATGAAGATATTCACATCCTTTCACTCAGAACTTCTACTTGTAGGAATTTATCTTAATGAAATCATCCAGAAGGAGAGTAAAGTCATATATGTAAGCATATTCACTGCAGTGTTATCTAATATTATGGAAGAAAGAGACAACTGAATATCTAACAACAGGAGACTGATGAAGTAAACTGCTGTGCATCCACCTGATAAAATATTATATTGCAATAAAAAAAAGATGGCTAAAAATCTCTGTTAACAACATGGAAAATTACTTATAATGGCATCAGTGGAAAAATAGTAAAACACCAAGCTAGATGTCTACAATGACAGTACCTACATATGTATACGGATGCATTAAAGGCTTGAGTGTTGAAATGCAAAAATAAAAGCAACTGGGGGCACTTGAGCGGCTCAGTCAGTGAAGCGTCTGACTCTGGATTTCAGCTCAGGTCATGATCTCACAGTGAGATCAAGTCCTACATTGGGCTCCTCGCTGACAGCACGCAGCCTGCTTCAGATTCCCTCTCTCCTTCTCTCTCTGTCTCTCCCCTGCTCATGCACACGCATGCGTGCTCTCTCTCTCAAAATAAATAAACCTTAAAAAAAATAATAAAAGCAACCGTTCAGTGGAATATCTGGTGATTTTTTTTTTGACAAAATCATTGTTGGTGCAGTATTTTTATAATTAAAAGGGAAATATTAAAAATAAAAGATAAACCAATGAATGAACAAGGAAAGAAAGAAAGAAAAAAGGAAGAACAAGTTGTAAATCTGAAGGCTATAACTGGGGAATTTATAGACCTGAGGTTTAGTAAAAACTAACTCTAGATAAAAGACAAAGAAACAACAGACATCAGGCTAAGGTTGTAAACTGAAGCTTAGTAAAAGTCCAATACAAATGAAAATAAATTGCACTTAGAAACCAAAAAACCTATGGCTTTTTTGCCATTATATGTGAAATATTAATTCCATAAATTATCTGCCATAAATGAACCTAGTCGCCAATACAGTGGTTCTCCTCAACTTTTTCTGGCATCTATGATAAAGGCATAGAGAAATAAATCATCTTTTGGAAAGATCTTCATTAAGTTATAAAAATATCTTTTAAACAGTTTCTACGTAGAATTAATCTTTCATGGTGAAAATTTTGAATAGTACCAAGGACTAAATTTTCTGTTGCTTTTAAATGCAAGGCTGATCCTCTCATAAAACCACAACGTTACCAAAAAAAAAAAAAAAGAAAAGAAAGAAAAAAAGAATGAAAGAAAGAAAGAAAGAAAAGCTTTCAAAAGCCCTAACTAGCATGAGGGCTTAATTTAATTAGAAAATATACTGGCATATGAGGCAATACAAATTGAATTTTGAATGTGCCAATCTATTCAGAAGCTCAACCCCCCAAGATTGTTTGGATCCAAAGATGTTGGCTTCTCTAAGGCTGGTTTCTTTTATACAACTTAGATCATACCTAACCTATTCAGTACTTCTAACCCTTACTCTCTCTCCTTTCTAAGGCTGAAAGAGAAGGGAAGGGGAACTAGCATTTCTGGCTATAAATACCTTTATAGAACTGCTAGCCAACAGTCAACCACCTCACCTTCTTTATGTGCTTAATTTCCAGATGAACAGGAGCAACAAGTCAAATATAAACTAAAGAGTAAAACCGTTGTTCAATTTAGAGACCAAGTAAACTAGGAACAGCTCAGTGACACACCAGACTCACAAGGACTCCTCCCCATAGGTTTTTATATCCTATGAGTAGGCTCTAAAAAGCTCAGGCTCAGGAGGCAGACAGCAATGGGTTTGAGTCCAGTCCAGCTGCTTACTAAAAGTGTGACCTTGGTCAAGTTATTCAGCTTTACTACCTGTCAGAGTTTCCTTATCTTTTATGTATGGCACCTTGCACATAGCAGGTGTTCAGTAAGTGGCCACTATTGTTATTATAGCATGGCCTATGATGTGGCATCTGGCCAAATACCTATTAGAGAACTAGGAGTTATTTCATATTTCAGAAGATACACTCAAAAGTACTGATATAAGGGAATTAGCCTAACTGGGGTGGTGTGTGTGTACATGTTGTGCTGTATTTCACAAATAGAGGTTACTTCTAGAACTAAACACCAGTAACTGAGGTTACAGAATTTCAATCTGGAAACAAGAACAAGGTATAACAAAGGAACAGCTCACTAAACATGCTCCTCTGCAAAAATGTGTGGAATGAGCTCAGAGTCGGAACTCAACCTCAAAGTGGAAAGCAAAAAGTCTTCTTACATGGTCCAGTATATTTACATACCCTATTCAAATGTGTAGACTGTATTTCTAGAACTGTCTCAATATTAGGTCCCGATCAATCAGGTTCTTCTAGCACATAAATGAAGACCTCACTGCTATCAGTGTTATCTTCCTCTCTTATGAGGACTACTCTTGAAGACCTGATTGTATCTGAAATAACTTTTCCCTTTAATTTGGCCATAAATTTGCCACATTTCCAAAACGAAATCCTGTTGGAGCTTGTTATAAGGTAATTATATGCCCAGGTGGCTTTTATGGCCATCAAGCCATCTCTCTGGCTATCATTATAGTTGATGACTCTAGGCCTCAGTTTCTTCACCTATTAACTGAAGGGGATAGATCCAATTACCTTTGAGAGTCCCTCTAGTCTAAATAACTTGTGATTCAAGGAACTAAGATATTGTACACCTCAGAGCCCTTGATCACTGTTTGTTGTGATAATCATAATGATGGTAACCAATCTCTCTATTAAATCTGTATCAGAGCAGGCCCTGAAGGAGGAGGAGGAGCTTGGACAGCCTAGACTAGAACAATACATACCTCCCATAATTAACAGCTCATTCTATAACTAGAATGGAAGTGATTAGGACCCAACAGTAACCAAAGAAAGTAATGTACTGGTCCTGAACACCTTTTGCTCTTCTGTGCTCAAAAACACAGAATAGACAGGGTAAAGGCAACATGAACCCACTTCTAGCTATGTGCCCTTGAGCTCATAGTCACCTTGTCTTTATGAACCTCAATTTCCTATTCCCCTTGCAAAAGAGAATACTTCTATCTCCCTCGTAAGTTTTAATATAAGAGGATTAGATGTGATGATATGTGAAAGTGCTTAGGACAGATAATACATAGTACATAGCAAGCACTCAATAAAGGTTAACAGGTGAATTGAGACAAATGGAAAAGATCAACCACTCTTCCTATTTGTTTTTTAATACTTTCCTATGTTGGGTCAACTTGTATTATGCCCTCGAGAAACAGACAAGTTTAATTTTTCCTGGGATAGTAGATCTTCCCTCTCCTCAGGATAACAAGAGTCAGTGAATGAAGCAAGAAGGCTCGAAAATTACAGTCTCTTTAACACAGAAATCAGATGTTGTTACCTGGAGCCAGATAGGTAACTGTGGCTCTAAACATGGTACAAGGTATTTTGCTACCCATTAGAAAATGTAAGGGTCAAGGAAAATGAGAAGTTATGGAGTATACTCCCCAATTATTTTTATCAGGCTAAATCAACTCAGTGCTACATGTTTAATTCCTGCCTTTGTTGTTCTAAAGTTAGGGGTTCTTCTTCAGTGCCAGGCACTGTTTCAAGGGCTTTAGACATATAACTCATTTAATCCTGACAACAAATCTATGATGTAGGTACTATTATTGTCCCTGTTTGACAGGTAAGGAAATTGAGGCACAGCAAAGTTAAGTTAACTTGTCTGAGGCTACATGGATGGTTAAGTTGAAGATCAGAGTCAGGCAGTCTGGCTCCAGAGCCTGTGCTATGGCCACAAGACGTCTTGAGAACCTTGATCTAATAGAACTATAACTCACTGAGTAAACGCCTCCTAGGTGCCCTGTGCTCAGTGTGCAGCATTAAACTTCAGTTAATTAAAGGTGCATAATAAGTTAGGTAATATTATCCCTATTTTACAGATAAGAAAGCCATGACCCAGGCTTAAAATAACAAATTCATAGTCATAAAGCCAATAAAAGGCAGATTTGAACCAAGATTTATCTGACTCTAAATTCTACCTTCTTTCCACTATCTTGAGCCATTAAACATGCTCCTCTGCAAAAATCTGTGGAACGAACTCAAAAAGTCAGAACTCAACCTCCAAGTGGAAAGCAAAAAGTCCTCTTACATGGTCCAAGATATTGACATATCCTATTCAAATGTGTATACCATATTTCTAGAACTGTCTCAAATTCCGGCTTTATTAGAGAAATAAAGTAGCATAAAGAACCTCCTCCCCTAAACAATAACCCAATCACTTTCTCTGTACATGATTCATTTCTGTTCTTGGTTGGACTCCTCGATGCCCCACAATCACCTCTCATTCTAAACATTTCTCAAATCCATTTTTTCCAGGTAAGAAAAATGAAGCGCACAGTGTTCAGCTACTTTTTCAGCATCTCAGACTCCATATCCCATAGAGCTGGGCAATTTAATTCCACCTTCCCATTCTTACTGCCAGACCACCGCAATCATACTTTCCCTTCCTATTCATCTGCCTCCAAGGTCTCTCTCGCCTTGAGGAGCAAAGCCCCACCAACAACATGAACCTCAGCTATTTTCTTGGTATGCTAGCCCTACCATAATCAGCATTAAACAGGAGAGCTCTTTTCTGAAGGAGCTGACTGACCCGGTTCGCATCAAGTCAGAGCATTCTGAGGCTTGGCCCAAAAAGTACTTCAGGAATAGCATCTTAAATAATATACACTGGGCATTACAACTCTAAAAACATTCCCAGTGTGAAAGGGGAGCTGGAGATGTCCAGAACTTAAGCTCTGATAGCAGTTGGCCAGGAGCGGTGTGCGGAAAGCAACCTGGAGGGAGATCAAGGAGGGAAAGAGGTAGACTCAAGGAAGCAAATCTGGAGTTCTAATCAGTTTAGTCTTGGAGGGAAGGAGAAATATTGAAGAAGGTGGTAAGATCCAGTTAGAGGTTTTTCTTCCTCCCGTCCCTAAAGAAGAAAGTTCCTACTGATTGCTAGATATCTGCCATATAGTAACTGCAAAATAAATACTAGTTGATTCAACACTATTTCTTTCTTTTGAGCATTAGTTTGTAGCTGCCTCCGATCTTTTTTTAAATCAAGTTAAATGAATATCATCTCCGTAATATGAACACCCATGTATCAAGTGAATTTCTCCCAAATTAGGCAGATATGCAACAATAAAGCATATTAGAAAGTGAAGGAGATGGGGCACCTGGGTGGCTCAGTCGGTTAAGCGTACGACTTCGGCTCAGGTCATGATCTCACGGTCTGTGAGTTCGACCCCCGCGTCGGGCTCTGTGCTGACAGCTCAGAGCCTGGAGCCCATTTCAGATTCTGTGTCTCCCTCTCTCTGCCCCTCCCCTGTTCATGCTCTGTCTCTCTCTGTCTCAAAAATAAACATTAAAAAATTTTTTTAAATAAAAAAAAAAAAAGAAAGTGAAGGAGCTAAGATACGAACAGAACTGAATCCATCCATCCATCCTCCCAAAGAAAGTAGCACAGTACTGTAGAAAGGGCAATTAGAAAACCGAGATTCGAATCGTAGCCCCATCTCTCAACGGCAACATTATCCTAAATGTCATTTGTGAAGTGGGGAATACCACCAGTTCCTCACAGGGTTGTTGGGGAAGGTTCAATGGGAATGAAGGTATCTTATTTTGGGACCTTCTCCACCCAAAGCAGAACTGGCACCCTGGCAGGTCAATCGTACAAAGTGTAATAAAGCGCAGTGGTGGGCACACAGCAAACACAGAAGCGGAAATTAGGAGTACAAGTCAGTCAAAGGAAGGAAGGTGCTGTCTCTCGGGTAAGACTTGGGGTTGAGTGTGTTTTCACAGAAGTGAGTGGTCAGTCATCCCTATAAAGTAGTCTTCTAAATGGAAGAATAAAGGTGTGCTGTGCTACCTTTTGAAGTGACCACGTAAAATTCCTGCAAGAAAAAGTAATGGAGAGCTAACGGTTCCTGGAGAAACATTCAGAGAAGTGGCTGGGATTTACAAGATACCTTTTTACTGCAGAGCTGTAAAGTGGAAAGAACAATGAATGGTTTGAAGACCCAGGCTGGAGTCCCAGCTCCCAAGTATGACCTTGGGCAAGTTACTTAACTGATACAGAATCTCAATTGCAAAAGGAGATGAAACCTCACAGGACTGCTGTCAAGATTAAATGAGATACTGGATGGGAAAGCTGTTACCGCGATACAAAGAATAGCTATTGCTAGGAGTCTGAATCTCCCCCCACTTACAACATAGTATGCCCATGACCTTGGCGTGATTTCAGTTCTTAGCATCTCGGTTTTCTCATCTATAAAATGGGGAGGATGACACCCTCTACCCCGTAAACACTCTGAGAATCAAGTTAGACCATATATGAGACCTCAAGCTTTGAAAACTATATAGTGCTATAGGTATAGAAAGAACTGCCACCGTGGCTGATGCGTTTTATGCTTAATCAAGAGCCGTGTTTAAGCACGGAAACACAGATTTTCATGCCATACAGGTGAGGAAGCCTCGCGTGCATTCATGCATCCAAGAGTGGGACACAGGGCACAGACGCACATCTACGGATTCTGGGGGTGTGACTTGCATGCTTGGGGGGGAGAACCGTGGGACAGTCGGCCGGGCCGGAATCAGAGGAGTGGGCGCCAGAGTGGGGGCAGGGGGATGCAGGATGCACGCACGGGAAAGGCTGGGGGCACAAACACGCATGCCCAAGCCGGAAACGTTTTCTGGGGGGGAGCAGCGCGCATCACCGGAATGAGGGGGGTTGGGAGGGATGCGATGTGCAAGCCCCGAGGGCGGCCCGGGGGTGCTCTACCGCACGCCCGGGGCCAGGGCGCTTTACCTTATCGCTGTAATCCCTCAGGACCCGCTCGATAGCCCCCGCCTCGCCGGCCCGGACGATGTAGAGGGCGCGCTCCTCATCCATGGCCGCAGGTGCGGGGGAGCCGCGGCCGCTCAGCGCGCCCAAGCCGCTGCCTCCAGGTAAACGCCTCGCGCCCCCGCTCGCTCGCTCGTTCCCAGCTTCCTTCCTTCCCTCCTTCCCTCCCTCCCTCCTGCCTCCAACCCGCCAGCCTCCGCCCGGGCAGGGCCGACGTCACCGCCCCTCAACTTTCACCCCGCGACGTCACCGGTCCCCCAGCAACCGGCGCCTCGCGGCCGCCCCCGGCAAGGCCCAGGACTCGATGGAGGCCTGACGAGCGGCCTGAGGCGAGGTCAGGCCCGAGGCCTCGCTTACTCTCCTGCCTCTCCCTCCCTCGCGGAAGAGTCCAGCCTTTTAAGTGGGCTTTCGCAGCCAGAACTGTTCTCTCCTGACCCTCCTCTATGAATCATTCTCCTCAGCTGACGAGAGCGACCCGGCTCTTCCCCGCCCCTCTAAAAGCCAGCAGCTAAATGGACTACAATTCCCTGCGCTCATTGGGGTCATTCCACTCTTCCATCTAATTTACTGGAGTACCGAATGGCATGCCGGGATTAGTAGTCATCCAGCGGGAAAAGACTTCCCTCCAAAGGCATGCTGGGAGCTGTGGTCCGGTCAGGGCCGGAAACGGGAGTCCCGCGGCAGCCAGAGGCCAGCGGCTAGCGACCAAGAGACCGTTAGGGGGAGGGTGTAAGCGTCTGCTCTGCCTCCTTTTTGTTCCTATCAGAGCTGGTTGTCCTGCTCGAGCCTTGGCTGGTCGGACAGGTTGACCGTCGGGGAAACTAGCACCCCTTGGTGGGAACTGTCAAACACCGGTTTAATTCCCTCTTATTCTTGATTAGCGGTTTCGGTCTCTTTGAAATTCTTTCCTTCCTCCCCTTGTTTGCGGTCATGTTACGTATTCAGCTACAGTAATGTGGGAAATTGCAGGCAGTTATCTGGAGAAAAGGGGATTTTTTTTTTTTCCTTAGTAATAGTTGCTGCCACGTATCGCGTGCCGCGAGGGCTCCAGATTCAGCGTTAGGTCGTTGCCATATAGCTTCTGATTCTCACGACGTGGAGATTTTTCTGGAACCAAAGGAACCAGCATAGGTTAAGTGATATGTCCTGTGTCACAAAACTGGTAAATGGGGAATTAGATTAGATTTGAATCCGGGTCTTTCTCCAAAGGTGACTGTTCTCCGACTGCCAGTCACATAATACCGATGTGCCAGTAATGGTAGTGATGGGGATAGTGAAGATGGAAGAGGTTCACGTTTGCTGAGTGTTTACTACGTGCAAACATTTTGTTACATACTGTGCCTGTGTCCTCTCCGTCAGTTTCTCGCAACGTCAGGCAACAAGTATTTGAGAACCTCTGCTGTGTCTGGCACTGTTCAGTATAGTTCAGTACTGTCCAGTGTAGATGCAGTGGGCCTCAAAGTCCTTGCCCTTATGGAGCTCCCATTCTAGTGCTTAACTCTATGAGGTGGGTACTATTCTCAGTTTAAGAGGAGCAAACAGTCTCGGTGGGGTTAATAGATTAATTTACCCAGATTGCACAATTTGGAAACTGAACTTGATGGAACTCAAGAGTCTATGCTTCTTTTTTGCTTTCCCAAGCTATTAGAGAGTGGGTGAATTTTCCAAATAACTTCCAGCCCCACTCCAAGCAGCCTGTATCGGAAATCGTCTTTGGTGCCTCTTCTGCCCACGTCTACCTCTTGAGCTGTGTTGAAGAGGAACTAGAGGGGTAACAATTTTTCATCTGATAATTATTGTCTTCTTCTATCTGTCAGATGCTGTGTTAGCTCTGGGAATTTGGAGAGAAAAAGAAATATGGAATCTAAGCTCATGGAGCTTTTGATTTTTCTGCGGATTATACTTTTCACGCAGCAGACACTCATTGAGCATATCTGTTGAGCCAGGCACTGGAGTAGGTGCTGTGTCCATGATAAACTAATGCAGAAAGATTTTAATCTGTCTCTTAAAAAAATACACTTAGAGCAGTCTGCATTCCTTAGGTAATAGTAATACCTTGCAATTGTTTTTAACAGTTTATAAAACATTTTTTAAAAATTTTTTAGAGCATGAGTGGAGGAGAGGGGCAGAAGGAAAGAGGGAGAGAGAGAATCCCAAACAGGCTCCACGCTCAGTGCAGAGCCCAACATGGGGCTCAATCCCATGACCCTGGGATCATGACCTGAGCCAAAATCAAGAGCTGGATGCTGAATCAACTGAGCCACTTAGGCACCCCGCTTTTTTCTGCATTTTAATATACACTATCTCAGTGGATCATTGAAGAAGGTACTGTTTTCCCATTTATAAATACAAAAACGGGCTCAGACAAGTTAAGTAATAAGAGCTAGGACTCCTACTGCAAGCTGTAAAGTAACAGTATTTGGGTACCTACTCTGTGTCCAGTAGTGTATTACATGCCTTTTGGGTAACCATATATTTATTTGTGGAGCAAGGGCATCAGGACAGGACACTAACAAGCATAAAGTATCTGAGTAGAGATGTTGCTTTTAACAAGGGTCTTACACATGTGTTCAAAATGTCTATTTACCAGAAATAGGCTTATGTTTTTAGGCTCCAACCCTGAACTTCTAAAAAGAGATTTCAAAAATGTGAAACCACATCAATTAACGGCTTGGGAAATTGCACTTTAGTAATTTTAATTAAGCACTAATATTCTGATTTTATAAATCAAAAGGATCTTTGACTCTAATCCAAGTCATCTTTTGACCACTGACGAGACTCTGGTCCCAGAAAAATTAAGTGATTTGTCCAAAGTCAATAGTTAAAAGCAGACTCTGGGACTAGAGCCTAGACTAGCTAAATCCTGGGTCACTACATCACTTTACCTCCCTGAATATTTAGTTACGGGGTACTTTCAGTGACTAGAGTCTCTAGTCCAGCACTAACTCCAGTTCCTGTTGATTCTTGGGTGGCATGGTACCAAGGAATTAGGGTTTAGAGCCTGGGTAATCAAAGTAACACATTTATTCACAAGTCATTGCTCTGAAAGATAGCAACATAGTAATTCTATACAGATATATACACAGTGCCTTACTATTCTCAAGACATCCATACGTAGATCATCTGATTTAATCCTTATAATAGCTGAAAAATGCAAGGTCAATAGGACAGGCACTGTCTTCCTTTTTATAGAGAAAAGGGAAGTTCAGGGTGTTGATTAGCTTGCTCATAAGCAGTAAATCTGCTAATAAGTGGTATAGTTCAGGGCTAGAAGTGCTCTGGGCTCTGATAGCGTAAAATGTTATGGATTGGGGCCAATGAAAAAGCCTGCAAATATATACTAGTCATTTATTTTGGACTTTGATATATCCCACTGTGACATTTCCTCTGCCATGACAACGGGCTAGATGGAATGTGCCAAATTGGTCTTTAAGTAGTACCTGGTGCTAACAGCTTTTAAAATCCAAATCTTACCCGCACGCACATACACACAATGTTTTTTGTGTGGAGTTCAGAGAATTCCACTAATTCAGGATATGACTGGTCACTCAGCAATCATCTCGCCACTGTATCAGGCTACTCAAACTCTCTTAAGCCACAGAGTCTTCAGCTGTAAAATAAAGGGGTTGGTCCAGATATTATCTTAGTTCTTTCTCAGTTCTAAAATTTTGTGATTCTAAGAACAACAAGAAAACCATATCTGACCATGCTCATTCTTTAGAAAAATCTATTCATAAAAGTGAGGTTGTATAAATCAATATGTGCAAATCAAATACCAGTATGGCATATGCAAATCATTGCTTGGGCATACCTGCAAAGATTCTGATTCAGTTGATCTGTGGTGAGGCCTGGGTAGTGGTAATTTTAAAAGCTTCCAAGTTGATTTGAATGAGCAGCCAGGGTTCAGAACCACTGGACTAATATTTTGATACACTATCAACCACCAAACTAGTTGGGTTTTTTTTTTTTTTTTTTAGTTTATTTATTTTGAGAGAGAGAGAGAATGCCAGCAGGGGAGGGGCAGAGAGAGAGAGAGAGGGAGAGAGAATCACAGAGAGAATCTGTGCCCTCAGGGCTCGATCCCACAAACTACAAGATCATGACCTGAGCTGAAATCAGGAGTCAGACACTTAACCTACTGAGCCACCCAGGTGCCCCTGACCTAGTTTTTTGATAGACTATCAAATTCATGTGCATGTGACTCGTTAGTCTTTGAGAATTCAGAATAACCTAGCAGAAGAAAGTGATTTTAATTTCATTTTCTACCAATAACGAGGTCTCCCTTTTGTAGCAAAGTCAATCAACATGATTTGTTCCTTAAACAACTATTTGGTGGTTTTTTGGAGCACAGCATTGTCTTAGGCACCATAAAAAAAAATAAGTAGAAACAATTGATCCTGTCCTTTGGGGATATAGGAAGCACCCAGGCAATAAGTGAATGTTTTTTAATAGGAAGAAAGGAATTGAACATAAGTACTGTGGAAATTGCAAGATGAACATTGATGGGAAGACAAGGAAGCAGAAAAGCCTTCTCGGGGAAGGCAAATTATAAAGAAAGAATGGTGGAGGCAGTTTGGAGGGCCAGCAGGTAGGGGGGAATGCCATGAAAGAAGTTCAGGAGGACAAAATTAATGAGACACTTATTGAGAAATATTGACTTGGTTGAACTTGAAAGCCATCAATGGGGATTTCTTAGAGGTCAACTGGTCAGTGGGATAAGTAAAAGTTAAATATGAAGGACATTTCATAATCAATGATGACTCCATAGGCAGCCAATCCAACTTCAGTTTATGGCATGTTACATTCCTGAAAACATTCTCTTACTATGCCATATGCCAAAAAGTTAAATAGCACTGGGAGACAGGAGAGGGTCAGTTGCCAGCCAGTGTCAGATCCTTGTGCACATTATTTTAATTTCTCAGGGTCTCATTTATAAAATTAGAGTTGGACTGGGTGACTTCAAAGTTGTTTTTTTTTAACTCCTATAAATCTATGATTACTCGATCCAGCCTTCCAGCACCTTTATTAGGATCCTCAGTCATATTCCCAGTATTTTAATTGCTAAAATTGAACCCATGCTGTTAGTCCTTGGCAAATGTACCTATTCTTGTTTAATATTGACTGTCCACAGTGGGACTCTCAAATTAAGCACACAAAATGGGCTCTGCCCTTTAGGAGTTTTTATTTATCCAAGAGCTGGAATGTAGGTCAGACCTATTTGCATCTTGCTGGCTTGGAATCCCATCCAAACACCTCTTGGGAAAACCCAGCGCTTTGGGTGGCAATTCTGTAATGTGGCAAAAGACCCAGGGCTGGTGATTGGAAAACCTGGGTTTGAGTCCCGACTCTCTGTGTGCCTCTCAGAAGCCTATCATTTGTCAAATTCATTAAAATCCTCTGGAAACCAGGTTTTTGTATCCAATAGGAAAACTTGAAGGCCAAAAGACTAGTTTGAATTTTACCTCTGTCCCTGGGTGTTCAGGGATAAGTCACTCTTCCTCTTTGAACATTGCTGTGATAAGCATTATTCCACTTACTTTGGAGGAGGCTGTAAGGGTTAAGAGAGATGGCTGTCAAAGTGGCCAGCACAGCACACCTGGTGTGGAGTAGCCACTCAATTGTTAGCTGAACCGGAATGAGAAATGCAGCCTCCTGCACAATGATGTGAAGATTTGGGGATAAAGGTCATGTTATTCCTATTGATGCACAAACACATGAGTTTTGATGTCGCTGATGTTTAACAACAGAAAAGCATTTCCAGCACACTGCTTTGGTTTTTAAACCTTGAAGTTAATGTCTTTACACTGATACACTTTAATATAAGACAGTTTGCGAATACTGTCTTATGTGTGCATGTGTAAATAAGGGGACTAAAACACCCAAAACACACACACACACACACACACACACACACACACGCCCCATATCAGTGCCTTTGCAATTAAGTATTTGAGATTCACATGTCAGAAAAAATATATTCTCACAGCCCTTCTTCCCACCACTTCCTTTTTAACTCTATGCAGTAAAGCATTAATTTACTTACCAACATTTGATTAAACTCTTAAGGTTCAACCCTAGGAGGAGGCAGAAGTTGACAAAGGATTATTGTCATTCATCATCAACACATTTTAGTCTTCCCCTCCAGTTGCCTATGAAGGATTAGCATTTCCCTGAAAGGAGGAGGACAGAATAAATTGCATCTACCGCCAAAGAACTGCCAGCTCCTTTCAGCTGGGGGCACATACCGGGAGCTTTTCCCATATTAGTCAGCTTTATCTCAACTTTTGGGCAGTGCCTACATCTGAATTTCATGGGTTTCAGGGTCAGTCAAAACAGAATTGTAGGGTTGTTGAGGTCAGAGGCCACCGCTGTCAAAGGGTAGTGACCTGAACAGCAAGAGGTAGCCAGTCCCCCCTCACCTCGCCTCCCCGCTTCAAATGACTTCATTCTGGTGAATACTTGGCTCATTGCGCCTCCCCTGCAGAGCCTTTTTTCAACCTGGTAATAAAAATCCTCCCGTGACCTGGTATTTTTTTTTGTTTTACATTATTACTGATTTTCTTTTGTTCCTGTTTCTGTATAGAATGACCAAATCTTGGTCCCTGATAATGTATTGGTTTGTATGTGCCCTGGGAAAGGACAAGAGGGAAAGCTAGTCTGCTGTTAACTTAGAGTGAGTGGAATGCCACTTCGAGTGTGGGGGAAGATCTGGTGCCCGGCCTAGAAACTGCCTTCATTTAGCACACACAAGAATTTCCCAGAACTTCTGAAACTCTTTTCAACCCCAGTAGGTTCTATTACCATGGTCAAGGTTGATTTAAAATCTGCACCGGCCAAAGGCGCTTAGGAGAGAGGCATGGGGGTGGGGTGGAGTGGAGACAAAAGGAGGAAGGAGGAAGAAGGCAGTGTATTGTAGGAAGAACACAGACTGGGGAGCAGGGCAGTTCTGTCCTCAAATCCCAGCCCTGCCACTTACTGTGTGTGACTTGGGGCGAGGCTCAGCGCCTCCGTTTCTTCACCTCTAAATAGAAATGGCTGTACCACTGACACTGCCAGGAGGTTGTGAGGAACGGAGAGGAGGCCTCTGCTGTGCCTGGCACAGAGCAGACCCCAAGAAATGGGAAGTTCCATGAATGAAGGCAGAGCCATTTCAGAAATGTGCCGCCCAGCGTGCCGCAGGCCCCTCATTTAGACGGTCACTCTGCCTTGACTACATGTCGGTTCCTGCAGCTGATCACGTCTGAGAGGTGGAGCGCAGGCCAGAACATGGTGGATACCAGCCCTGGTGGGGTCACAGTTTGGCACTTCCCGGAGAATTCACGCCTTCTCAACTCTTCTCCGCAGCTCTTCCCTCCTCTCAGGAGACTATTATAAATACCAAGCGGCAGCACTGCAGCTGTTCCTGAGGTTGGTCCCCTCACCCTGCTGTCATGGTCAGACCTCATTATTTTTCATCATAGTTCCCAAACAACTGGTTTTAGCTCTTGAGGCATGTATGATGGCAGAGAGTAGAATACAACCGGGGAGCCCTATTTCTCCCACCCACCACCTCTCTTCACCCACACTCCTTTCCTAGCAACAGCTCCTTTCTCAACTCTTGGGGCCCACGTCTTCCGTCTCACCTACACTAGCAGCAGCAAAATATGGGGGTGAGAAGGCTGGGGGGGGTGAGGTGCAGAGGGAGGGATGGGGGGAAGAGCTTCAGGGAGGAGGCTGACGAAGCACAAAAGGTTCTGACCTCCTTGGAAGAAGAGGAAACCACAGGGGCTGTGTCCAAGCTGGCTCAGCTTGGGAGGCTGCCAAGGAACTGAAGCAGAGAAGGTCCAGGTTAGGAGGGCAGGCGGCAGAGTGGTAGGGAGGTGGGCTGGGCTGAAGGGCAAACAAAACAGTGCCCTTAGGGAAAGCTTTGTCAGCTGCGGTGGAGGGGGAAACCAAACAGTGTAGACTGGGGTGGGGAGGGGGGAGTGGCACTCTTCTCCACTCTGGACAGACTGGAACCCTGGGCAAAAGCTACTCAGGGAATACAGCCCCTGGATCTTAGAGCTTCAAGGTGTAAGGGGTTGTGTTTCTCAACCTTGGCTACATATTAGAATCACCTGGGGAGCTTGAAAGCTACTGATGCTGGAGGCAGGTCACATGCCAGGCCCGTTGTGTACTGTGGTGGGACCCGTGCATCAGTATTTTTTTTTAAAGTTGACAGGGTAACACTCATGGGCAGCCAGAGTTGAGAACCACTGAAATCCAATCCTACTGAGAGCAGGAATGTCCCTTCCACAACATCTTTGGTGGAACCAAGATTTAATCCCAGTGCTACCTCACTTTGAAGCCAATGAGTATCTCCGTCTTTTTCTCTTAAGCTCCCCAGTGGTGATGATTTGCATGCTTTTGGCCCTTGTCTAAGTCTGAACTCTGTGCCTCAGGAAACCTACATCAACCCACTCCCCACACTCTTTTCCCTGTATAAAAAGGGAGTATTTGGGGCGCCTGGGTGGCGCAGTCGGTTAAGCGTCCGACTTCAGCCAGGTCACGATCTCGCGGTCCGTGAGTTCGAGCCCCGCGTCAGGCTCTGGGCTGATGGCTCGGAGCCTGGAGCCTGTTTCTGATTCTGTGTCTCCCTCTCTCTCTGCCCCTCCCTGTTCATGCTCTGTCTCTCTCTGTCCCAAAAATAAATAAAAAACGTTGAAAAAAATAAAAAGGGAGTATTTGTACCATTCCTTCCCAGCATTTAATTTTTTTAAATCTTGTGATTCGGCCTTTAAGAGATGTAAGTAGTTGGGACAAACAGCCTGTTTGTTTTTGCTCTTTCCATGGCCCGAGTCACTTCGGACATTGTGATTGATGTCACTTTAAAGCAAACGTGAAGGACAAAGCTGGAGGCAAGGAAAATAGCAGAAGGCCACTATCGTGAGAGAGTGGGGCTGGCTCTGAGGAAGGGGGTACGGCTTGCTCGGTGGCGGGGGGCAGGTATACGGGCCGCACTCGTGGGCACAAACCTCGGGCTGTTTTTGAGCACCAGCTGGTGGAGCCGTCGTCCTCTCTCCTGTGGCTGCCTCTGAATCACTGCCCAGCTGCCAGTCCATTCTTTGTTTCCCCTAAGCTGTCCGCCCTCCTCACCCAGATCTGCCGGCCCCGCTCCAGCAGCAGCACACAGGCCACGATTTGGGATGTCATAGTTCTAGAACATCGCCGCCTGAGGTCCTCACTCTGGACTCCTCCAAGGTCACATGGTGGTGAAGCCAAGGCTCCCTCTCAGTTCTCTTTCCACGATTTCAGTCCCTCTCCCCATCTGGGTTGGGCTTACCTAATGCCACACGTTTGATTGTTCTCTGACTGGGCTGCAGTCTCAGAGGGGCCACAGATTCCCTTTCTTCCCAGACCTGGGGTGTACTGGTGGCCTGACAAAAGGACACAGCAGGATGGATGCCTAGGACGCCACAGGCTTGCAACGTGGGTGAGCCATCCTGGCTGCTGTTCACAACTTCAGCCAGTTTCAAGCTGGCAGAGTCCTTTTCAGAAAGAGTCCTAAGGAGGGGAGTGTCCCTTTATTGCCAAGACTCCTCTGTTCTTCCTCTGACAAGTGACTGGCCCTACTCCCAGCTGCCAACCTTGCCCATTCCCATTCTGGTGACTGGCAAGGAACCATCAGAGGCAGAGAAGGTGCATTTGAGTCCTGAGTTCACGGCAGCTGTTGTCTTTTCCTAATCAGATCCTTCTCCATTCTGAAATGGAAGGTTTAGAACAATTCGGAACACAAGTAACACACTCAATTCCCAAGACATGGGCACCTTGTGTTCTGGAGAGTGCGCCCGGGGACCACTCGTCCTCATCAAAAGCTTCCCTCTTCCTACAGTGCTGACCCCCAGTTCTCTGCTGTGCTGCGAGCAGGAGGCACACATTCTCTCCCCTGCTAAGTTGTTGGAATGTCCACTCTATTCTCTGGGACTCAGTCCTTGTTGACTGTGACTATTTTTGCCTAAAGATCTGTACATTTAATGACCTTGTGGCTGTTATTTGCACAGGAGTATTATGTGCTGCTGCGACCTGGCTAGACAATTGGGCAATTGCTTCTTCTTTTGTGTGTTTGGTAAGTCAAAAGTCAGACTTACTACATCCTTTCCTTTATGAAGCACTGGCTTTGAACTGTATGAAAGCAACAGGTATGGTTCATGTTATGCAGTGACTGAATCTGACATTTTCTTCTTCTTCCTTCTGCCCCCCCCCCCCCGCCCGCACCCCCCCTCCCACTTTCCTCATTCAGGGCCAACTAATGCACTGTGGCCAAGAGATCAAACTAATTTATCTTCCGGGAGTGAAATCCAACATCTACTTTCTTTTTGTTGAACAACACAGTGAAATTTTTAAAAAATTTTTTAATGTTTTATTTTATTTTTGAGTGAGAGAGAGTGTGCCCGAGAGGGGAGGGTTAGAGAGAGAGGGATACAGAATCTGCAGCAGGCTCCAGGTCTGAGCTATCAGCACAGAGCCCAATGTGGGGCTTGAACCCATGGACCACGAGATCATGACCTGAGCCGAAGTTGCATGCCTAACCAACTGAGCCGCTCAGGTGCCCCAACATAGTGAAATATTTTTAAGGGGATGCTGTGTAAAATACATCATTTTAATCCTAAAATCATTCTTAGGTATAAATATGTTATGTAATAGCAAGTAAGAGCTTGGCTTTAAAAATAAATCTTTCAACATGCAAATCGAGTTGTCAAATTCTCTTGCCTTTTAGTTAAAATAGTCACTGCTGCCATTTCTGGAAATCTGTGGCTCTGAATTTCTCATAGATCCTACTCTTTAACGTTTGGACAAAACAGTCATCTTGCCTCTATATCCTAGCTCCTCAATCCTAGAATCAAGATGCAGTGCTGGAGAAGGACTTTTTGATACTTAATATTCAGTGATGTTACTGTTCTGTTCCAGAGGTTTATTAGTATTTAAAGCACTGCACTTGAAGTATCTTTACACCCACAGATCATTAAAGCATAATGAACTAAGGACCAGGGGACCTCTTAATGATGCTGGTATTGAAGAATAATATGCCCTGTAAGAGCTGAAAGGTTCCTGTCCTTTGCTGACGCTAGCCATTGTGCAAACTTAAGACAAATCCTTGTATGTAGAACTGGTCCCTTACAGACCTCAACTAGGCTGTAGATACTAAATCATTCAAGGACTGGATGTGTGGCCTATCCAAATTTTAATGATTGCTTTATGGGAGAAGTGGATAAGAACAACCAGATAAGACCACTTAGTTTTGTTTTGCCTATTTACACCCTGAGTATTCAGAATGCTATCTCTCTCTCTCTCTCTCTCTCTCTCTCTCTCTCTCTCTCTCACACACACACACACACACACACACACACACACAGAAGTCATGTCAAATGCAGAATGAAAATGAAGAAAGCAGGTCATTTCAATACTTTTTATTTGAGTGTGAAACCATTCATATCTTGCACAACTGTACAGAAAAAACTATTTCCATTTTAGCTGTAGACATGATTATCACACTGAGTGGTGTGATCAAAGATTTTATTTACAGAACAACTGCTGAAACATCCGATGTCATATCTCCATTTATTTCTTACCCATAGGGTAATAGGTCCACCATAATTGCTTGGTGCATTTTATAATACAGAAAGAAAACCTATGTTAATCTCTAACAAACCTCACAAATTGCTACCAATCTGACAGAAAAATGCCTACAAAAAAAGTTTCCAAAAGTACAATACATTTTTATTTCCACACATACACAGTATAGTATAGGCTCAAAGGCACAGCTTTGAAAAAAATTTTTTTCTATCAAAGTGTCGGAAATTATTACGGTCTTATGAAGGAACCACGAAAGTCATTTTCACGCTTGGTGCTTGGTAAGTTAATGTTTGGTCCATCTGGTTTCACAGAGTCAATACAGCAGAGCTGAGTGTGATACTCAATACCATACATCCACATTCTCACAGAATTTTAAAAGCCCCTCTCCTGCCTTTTGCTGACATTAGCCATTGTGCAAACTTAGGACAAATACTTGTATGTAGAAGAACCGGTCCCCTACAAACCTCAATCAACTTAAGGCATACAGAACAGGCCTCTTCCTTCCCTCTAGACAGTGCTTACATTCCAAGACAATGCAGGTACTGTGAGTAACATGAGTGTAATAACAGGGGATCTAGAGTCTTCCAGACACCAGCATTTAGCCCCGGTGTTCCAGGAAGCAGTGACGGCACCACCAGGAAGAAGGGATGCGTAGAACATACCTGAGGGCTGTTCGTTGTATAGTGAGATGACAGATGGCAAGGTGAATGCTCTTGGTAAATTATGTGCCCATCCAAGAACACAAACCAGACTCTGTCTCTAGTATCCATCAAGACTAATGAGCTTTTGTCAACAGGAAAATAAGTAGCTTACAGGGAGTGTTTGCCAACACAAAGCAAAGTCGTGGAACAGAGGGAAAAGGCACAGATTGGCCTGCCCAAAATAGTGCTCTACAGAAACAGTCAAGTCTGGCTTGGCTACAGGAACCCAATCTCACTGACTTTTAGTGAGTCCTGTTTCTGAACTAAAGTTTATTCATCCCACACTGAATCCCAGACTCACATTCATTAGGAAAATGGACACTTAGGAATAGTCCACGAGTTATGATGTGTAGAGATAAAGTCTTCTGGGGGTGGGTTGTTGGGTTTATTATTAATAATTATTATTAATATTAAATATGGATTCCTGTGATAGCAGTCATTTAGCCCATCCTGTGGAGGCCTCTCCGTTGATGTAAGCAAAGCCAGGAAAGTGTTGCATGTGCTCGTACTCAGAATTCCTGCGCGTGGTCAGGGGTGTATACATGTCACTAGAGTTTCCGTACCTTGTGGAATGCACAGACGGGCTTGTGTAGCACGTGTTGGCTGTGGGCACCTCTGGCCATCGGGGGGTGACTGGGGTAGGATGCAGTCTGGGAGTACTGCTCATCAAACAGGGTTCCATCCGGGAAGTGGGGCTATTGAAAGGGTACTTGTTGAGGGGAAAGAAATTCCACAAAGTTAAAATTAGCTTGGAAGTTGCATATACACAATATGGGTCATATTTACAAGTTAAGTTAAATTTCTTAAGATGCTATTAATGGAAGTTGATAGGAAGTAATCAGTGAACTCCTGAAAGATGGAACCTTGGTCTAGGAAGTAACCAACAGGAAAAAGGCAAAGGACTTCAAATCGAGAGTAGGGCTGGTGTTCCCTCAAGTAGTAATATTGATTTCGTGCTCTTAATGTGGAATATTTGGGGAAGTCAAATCCAAAAGAAGGAACAGCCCCACTGGGAATACAGGGGGGGGAGGGGGGAGGGAGGGAGGGGGAGAGAGGGGGAGAGAGAGAGAGAGAGAGAGAGAGAAACAAGTAACAGCATGTCCAAATAGATATGGATATATGGATGTATGGTTGTGAATTTTACCATTAGTTATGGAGATGTGCTAGGTCCCACTCCATCAACCCAAGAGAACAACACTACCAAGTAAACCACAGTGACATTATTAAAAATAGCATTTTACAGTTGAATTCAATTATGAACTGCAGCCTAAAAGCAGGCATTTGAAGAGGAAGCAAGCCAACAGCTTCAAAGGTTATTATTAGTGCCTATCATTTAGAGAACATCTCTCTTTTGGGTTCACATTCACTGAAGTTCTGAAAGATGCACAAGTAGGAAATGGTAAATTGTTGGGCTTGGTGTGAATGTGGAGGAAGGAGTCCAGATAAGCCAACTGAGAGGGGATGGGAGGGGTGCTTTTGTATAGGACAGAGGAGGGGAAGCAGTTCTAGAAAGAATTAGGAATAAGAGAAGTGCCTCTGAAGTGCTGCTTCTTCTACATTCTTCTCTGTTTCCAAGACAGCTATGCAAATAAGCCCCTTTTAGTGCAATCACAGGGGAGGAAGGGGAGGAGCTCTGGGCTCTCTTTGAGAGCTCCCGGTTTGCCGGCCAGGCCAGTCGACACAAAGATTTCCTCGCTGGTGGGCTACGTTAGGGCCACCCCAACCAGGACAGGAGCCAGTCAACAAGGATGGCAAGGGCAGCGAGTAGGGGAGAGAGTGTGTGTGAATGTATGACTTCTTCTGCTCCCCATCTGTCTTCCCTGACAGTTGGAGAGTGGAGCCCCGAGGGATTAGGTGGGAGGCTGCCTCCTGTGAGGGAGACAGACAGGCTGAAGCCTAGACAGCTGAGAGAAGGGGTGATGACAACAATGGCTGTTCCCCATAGTCGAGGGGGCCAAAGGGAACCATTCTGCCTTTGACTAGGCGCCCGAAGGAAGCAGGGGAAGGCTGTTAGGCCCAAAGCAGGCAAAGAGAAACAGGTATTCATAGGTCAAGAAAGAGGGCTCCCAACTTCTAGTAGCCAGGACTCTCTCTTACACGGGACGGCATGCCTTACACAGAAACGGCAGCCACTTCACAGTGAAACGAACAGGTAGGAAGGAGGGAGAGAAGCGTGCAGGTGGTGTCTGGGAACTCAAGGGAGAAGGTACCCAGGGTGGTTGCCAAGGAGACTGTGGAGAGCATACCAAGGCTTTCATATCCCCAAATCCGATCAAAGATGCTTAAGTGCATCCATGTGCCCATTATGGGAATCTACGGAATGCTGTTCGTATGGCAGCCATGGTGAACCCTCAGGCCTGAGACCATCGTAGGATCTGGCCCTGTCCAAGAAAACAAGATCCCAGGTATCAAACAGCTAACATTGAGAAATGTTATTATAAGACAGTCTCTAATGTTTTTCCAAAAGATTGCTCCCCCTCCTGATATACTCTCAAGTAAGCTCCCTGCACACGTCCCCTCACCTCATAGTGCTCTCCCTGGCACAGGGGCCTCCTCTCCCATCCTATGGCAGGCCAAGATGGTGCCCCTCTCAGAGACTTTGTCCTACCTGTTCCCTCTGCCTAGAACACTTGTTTCCCACCCCTACCCCCCCACGCTCCTTGCACGCCTGCCTTTTCATCCTTCTTCAGGTCTCCGCTCAAATGTCACCTCCTCAGAGACTTTTCTGGACATCCTATCTCAAAAAGCTAAATGCTCCACCCTCTGCCTCTCCGGTCAGGAGCTCACCATCCTGCTTGTTAGCTGTCCGTTTCCACTGGCTTCTATTCATAAGCTCCTGGCATGGCTGTGTCATGTTCACTACCATATTCCCCGATATCTGGAATGATGCCTGGCATGCCAGTCACTCTCTGGTGACTGAACACCAGGGTGTCACCCCTAGACAGAAGCTTAGCGATCATATAATTCAACCTTGTGAATCTACATGAGAAAACCAGGACTCGTGAGGTGAAGCATCCTCCCTGCCCACAGTCACTGCAGGCTAGCACAAAGGCTGGCATAAAACCCAGTGCTGGGGTAGCATTTTCCCCCACATCGCTCTGGTGCAAACTGGGCATAACCTGCCACGGCGGAATCGCACAAGAGAGGAAGACACCCTCTTATACTTTAATGTCTTTGTTTCTCTTTCTTTAAGCTCCCTCCTCCCCTACACAGCACAGGGTCTTACAGGCCCTGACCAGGCCTCATCTCGCTGGTGTGGACAGAGCCTCACTTGCCTTGGCCAGTGTAGGTAAAAATGTCACAGTAGGGACTTGGAGCCTCTTTCTCATAGAACCCCAGAGAGTGTGGCTTTTGTGCCTAATCGAGGACCCTAGATGCAGCTGTGCCCAGGGGTTGTGTCACAGACTCAAAAGAGTAATTGCCTGGAAATGAGACTGGCTCAAAATATCCCTAATGGGACAATAAAATCCTGTTACCACAGAATCCAGCATGGAAAAATCTGTCCCGTTAGGTCAGCTAATTGCAAATGAGTCAGTGACTCGTTTTCCCTGTGGTGAAGAGACCATTGAAAGACGAGAGGCTGAAGTGCCCGCTGCCTCAGCCTAGTGATTAACGCCACCAATGAAGCTTCTATTTAGCATGGTGGGAGCGGCTGAGGCTGGCCTGTGGCACCAGCCTCACCTTTCACACTTTACATCCGGTTTCATGCAGGGTGCTTAAGCATGCTGGGCACAAACTCTGGGGTCCAGGGAGCTCTGCGCAGAATAAAGGCGCTTTTTGTTGAGGGCCCATAACAGGAAGTTATCATTTTCTGGGTTAAATCACATGCTGTTGCTACTGATGTTAAACTGGAGATAAGTCCCCAGTTCCCACCCTTCAAAGAGGTGTGTGAGGGGGTACTTGTGGGCACACATGTGTGTGTGTGTGTGTGTGTGTGTGTGTGTGTCTGTGTGTGTGCGCCCGCGTGCGCATGAGTAGTCAAAGGTTCTGTCAGATGGCCATCTCAGCTGTGATGGACTCTGGGCCTCTCTAGAATCATGAGGAAGTTCTATTTTGAGAAACGACTCCCCACACCAAGGCTGACTCTCCTACACTTGGAGAGGGGAAGAATAAGCCCTTTATCCCTGACCCTCACCAAACGGACTGCTACTTGAGCAAGGGGTGAAAGGTGGCCCAGTCAGGAGCGCAAACTGTTTTCCTATGAAAGGCGGCTCTCACACCGCACCAAAGTTCTGCCAGTGGGCCTGCCCCCAGGCAGGCTTCCTCTTAGCCTCTTCTGTAAGAGGATATAGCTCCCCCCAAATATTCGCCGGACAGTTCACATCCATTGAGCTTTTAGGGGTTGGACTGAGATAATGCACATGAAACTCTTAGAATTCCCACATATAGTAAGTTTTCAAAATGTGTTAGCTATTACTAATACTCTTCTTCTTTGCTTCATAGGATCATGGTCCATGAATAACAGGAAGAGCCTTAGAGACCGACCATCTCGTCCTACCTCTCATTTCACAGATGAGGAAACTGAAGTCAAGAGAGGGGGAAATGATCTGCTTGAGGGCACACAACAGCTTAGTACCAGAGCAAGGATCCATTCATTCATTCATTTCATTAACAAGTATTTAACTGAGTACCTACTAGCTAGTATAGCAAGAGACATAGATACCATGCAAAACATAACAACTGTGGTGTTATGGAAGATAATAATAATAATAATAAACACAAATAGTGTTGACTATGAGCCAGGCCCTCTTCTAACCTTTATCAACTTACTTAACCCTCACAACCCTAAGAAATATGTACTATAATTCTCCCCATTTTTTAGATAAGGAAATTGAAGCACAGAGCTAATTAGAGGCAAAGCGGGGATTTGAACCCAGGAAGCTTGGCTCTGTAGTCACAGATCTTATACCACTACGGTTGATTGATTTTTGTCCCCTTTGGCTCAAGATGCTATCCCAAAGTGGAACACCCTAAGCAAACTGGCCCTGGGCTGTGCTGGGCCACCAGAGATTCGGTGAGAGTTACATGACTGGCTGGCAAGGTCGGGCCTTGGCCATACAGATGAGGAACAAAGAAAAGCTTTCTAGTCTACTGTACATGGGTTTCTAGCCATCGTTGATGAAATGGCTTTTGAGCTCAGGGACCCAATTCACAGTCACGGCTGCTGACAGGGTAGAAGTTGCACAAACGCATGTTGAATGAGGCTCAGAAATATGTTGTAGCCGTGTATTTGGTCTGGCTTGTTTTCTCTTTTTGGTCGAGCATAAGAAGGGGCACCTGGGAAGGGGCAGCTGAGACCATCCCTTCCTTGTTCACTTAGTTTGATGTGAGCAAGTGTAGCAGAGTTGCAAGAAGGGTGTTTTTCTGAAGTAATTCAAGCCTTACACCTCCTTCACCTGGACTCACTAATGCAGAAATTACTAGAATTCAAGCAGGACTGGAGGTTTACCTTTGTTGTTACCCAAGAGGAAAGCATGTGTTGTGCAAATAAATAGTATAAATAAGAGCACACACATACTCTGTTTCAACAACCAAAGGACTTCAGATTATTTTGAGCTTATAAATGCTGGGGCGCATGGAATCACTGCACTTCACAGATGTGTTGTATCCATCTTTTAAGACAGGTATTTATTCGCAGAAGTTAGCTTCAGTTACTCTTGTGCTGATGACCACTTGGGATTCCTTAACCAATATTCTATAACTGTGGTTTTCCTTCAATTCAGACTCATCTTTTTCCCCAGTGAGTCTGACACAATGAAGTGTGATATTCACCACTCAGGACTGGAACAGCTTGAACTCTGCTCTGGAAAGCTAAAAAAACTAATTAGCCCTGCAGTGGATTTTTCCCCTCTCTGTTCAACATTAAACCAAAGTACCACAAGAGGAGAGAAAGTGAGTCTAGGGTATGTGATTCTTCTTTTGGGTAACTTGAAACTGACTGAGAACAGTTAGAGTAACTTCTTGAATTTGCGTCCTACCCTCCAAACCATACTGGGTGCAGTGTTCATTGCCCCGGGCTTGGGGTTCAAAGCTGGAGAATTTGCATGGGAGTCTGCTTTGCTACTTACTGGATACATAGGCTGGGGCAAATTACGTTATGAGACTGTTTCCTCCTTTTTAAAAACTGGAGGAAAAATGCCTTCTTCCTGAGGTTGCTGTGAGAATTGAGTCTGTATTTGAAAGTGCCTAAAACAGAGCTTGATGCCTAAATGTTAGTGAAAAACAAAGCAAAGGGTTCTTTGTCTTTAGACACCCTACCTTCTCCAGGAGCACTATCCCCCACCCCCATCGACCTGGGTAGAGAGGTGATGTAAATAACTTCTCACCCTGCTATATAAATGGAGGCCAAGGCACAACCCTTTAAGCATAGAGTGTGAATGCATGGTGGGGTCAGCAGTTGTCAAAAGACCTTGTTGAAAGGCCACTGTGTGTGTGTGTGGGGGGGGGCGCTGAAAAGGCTGTCACCTCTTCCTCCATGGACTTTCAATTAGTCCTCGGCCCTTCGATTAAGAATTGCTATCAAATGATAGTGTTCCATTCGGGGACTGTTGTGGCTTCCAGAGCGGAGGCTGCAAGACCTATCTTTGATCACCAGGGACCACATGGGCCTTTAGGAGACCCTGGTTTCTTTTCATGGCGATGTCTTTAAAAATAGCACCTCAGGGACACCTGGGTAGCTCAGTCAGTTAAACGTCTGACTCTTGATTTTGGCCCAGGTCATGATCTCATGATTCATGAGATCGAGCCCCACATTGGGCTCTGCACTGACAGCACAGAGCCTGCTTGGGATTCATTCTCTCTCTCTGTCTCTGTCTCTGTGTCTCTGTCTCTGTGTCTCTCTCTCTCTCTCTTTCTCTCTCTCTCTCTTCCTCCCTTTCTCTGTCCCTCCCCTGCTCACATACTCTCCCTTTCGAAATAGATAAACATTAAAACAAATAAAAATAAAAATATCACCCCAGAAATTTCATGAGGATGGACAAGGGAGGGAAGACAGAGGGAACACAATGCCTGTGGCTTGGAACTTCAGCTTGATCTCGCCACTGCTGCTTAGATGTCTGTCTCCTACTGGAACATAAGTTCTCCAAGAGCAGGCCTACTTCTGTCCCCTTCTCCACTATTATCAGAGGCTAGAGTGTGCTTGCCACGCAGTCAGCACCCAAGCATCATTCAAGAGTAAATGAATGAATGAGTGAACGTATGAATGCATGCATGATCTGCTTACGCTGCTGTTAAGTGTGACCCAGGCTCTGGCAGCAGCTCTGAGTCATTTTGCAGATCACAGTGAGGAGCACAGACTCTGCTCCCGAGGGAAGCAGTACCTAAGGATCTGGCTTCTCTGTGTGACGCAGTTGGAGACCTATAATGAATGCCCCAGATGATGGTTTAGTGGAATCAACTTCTCGGCTTGTTTGGGGATTATACCGGGGCTCCCCTTGGTACTGCAGATGGAAATCAAAACAGACGCTTGTTTGCCCCGAGTGCCATGTATTGTGGATACACTCTCCTCAGTGCCTTCCCTGAGAGGCCCATCCGTGTGCTGACAGCTGATGCAATCGTGGCCTCCACCCTCTCTCAAGTCCTGCTATCTCTATTCTAGACGTCTGCAAGTACTTTGCAGCAGAGCTCCCTGCCTCCATTGGGCACCTTTCCAGTTTATCCTGAGTGCCCTCCTCAAGCAGAGCTCTCGGCTTACCTCCCGGCCTCCCACCCCACCGGCGGGATGGAGTGAATGTCCCCTGCACTCCTTTGTTTGTGTTGCCTCACTTCCTGTCTCCTCATCTGCTCAAGACACCCTTAGTGAATGCCGACACAGGAGACGTGGCAGAGAGCCATGTGCAAGAGCTTGGACACACAGGGGTCACACTGCCTGGGTTCAAATACTCAGGCAGGTGACACTCACTTCCTTTCTGCAAGGATTACCATGACGATGTGTAAAGTGCTCAGCACAGAGCCTGGGGTGTGAGGAGGGTTACCAACAGAGGCGCTGTGCCAGTCTAGAGCAGTGGTATGTCATAAGGTCCTGGAAGAAGGAAGGGTTGGTGTCCTGAACAACAAGCAGAAGGTTGGAGAAGAAAGTCCCAGCCTGAGAGAACAATATCTGCGAATTGCACATGGGTTGGCAAGGCTGGAGCAAATGGTGGTGGGGTGGTTGGCAGGCCACAGAGGCAGGCAGAAGCCAGATGGTTACAAGTCATAGGAGGCATGCCAAGGAATTGAACTTGACTCTGAATGCGATGACATGAAAAGAAGGAGAGTGTTAATGGCCAGTCAAGTTTTTTTTCCAAAAGACTCCTCCAGCTACAGCATAGAGGATGGACCAGAAATGGTGCAAGTTTAGTGATACAGAAACCGATGGGAAGAATTTTGCCACAGTCTAGGTTAGACCTGAGCTAAGGCAAGGACAGTGGGGCATTCAGAGACCTTGGGGATGTAGAATTGAATAGAACTGGTGACCGGCTGCCTTTGAGGCCAGAGCAACAGGAAGTGCCCGAGACAAGTAGAGGACCCAACGCTGACATTATAGGTACAACCACAATTTCCATTCACCACAGGCTGCAGGGAGTTGATACGGTTTGTTAGACAAGGGAAGAGCCAAAGGAAATGTGTGGCCTGAGAACAATCTGATAAAGGGCCCATTTTAGGAGGATTCTTCTGGTGAGGTTGTACGTGTGGACTAGACTGGAAAGGAACAGACGTGAGACCCGGGGACTAGTTACAATGACACTGAGGTAATAGTCCTGACAGGACTCGATGAGGGCCAGCACCGGGAGGATGGGAGACAAAAGATCCCATGTGAGGGGGGCTGCCTGAGAAAGGGCAGCAGACATCGCGGCTGACCGGATTCTGGGACTAGAGAGGCCAAAGTGAGGGTGGAACCAAAGGCCACTGGTGTGCACCCACGTGCGTGAGAGAGAGTGGAGATGACTGCTGGCTGAGCACCCACTGTGGGCAGTTGCTGAAGGATGGGGGTGCCCCTTAGGAGAAGACCATCCTCTCCTTGGTGACACCCAGGCTGCACACAGTACCCAGAAGGTACTAATTAACTATGTTAAGTTGACTAGACCGGCCACCGAGCATACCAAGGCCTGGACAAAGAAGCAGGCCGCCCACTCACCTGTGCAGAGCTCCTGTGGTAAGGGGAGTAGTGCAGCGGTCCAGAGATGGCTGTGTCGTGGGGGAGGGCCGGGTACTGGCTCTGCATTGGGGGAGGATGCTGGTTGCCATAGCTTCCG
This sequence comes from Neofelis nebulosa, assembly GCF_028018385.1. Classification (NCBI taxonomy): domain Eukaryota; kingdom Metazoa; phylum Chordata; class Mammalia; order Carnivora; family Felidae; genus Neofelis; species Neofelis nebulosa. Next base: position 15,867,803 of record NC_080789.1, read on the forward strand.
TAGTTATAGCTCCCCGTGTACCTAAACCGCAGTAAAAGCACATTGAATATTGTGAGTCACGGAAGGGACAGCAAGTCACTTTGACACCTTTAAAAATCAACCTCATCTTCTCTTTCTCTTTTAGTTCTTCTTTCTCATTTTCCATTTTACTCCTCCTTTTTGGTTCTTACCATCTCCAACCCTGCTGTGGTGAGTTTAAACTCCCAAGTTGATTTTCCTTCTCTCCCTCCCAGCACACCTCCCTTACCACCCAGAGAGCACTTAGGGAATGAAAAGCCAGCTCTGAGCAAAACACAATTAGTGATGGAAACCTCTACTCCTGCTCTGTGGCAAAGCCCGAAGTCAAACAGGAAAGAAAGAAGACATTACTTTGGCATTTATGTTTTGTATTGTTCAGGCCTTTGCTTGCCTGTGAGGGGGAAGGATGTCGTGTGTTATGAGGAGCTCTCTCCAGCGGGGAAACACCGTGGCACGGTCAGCCAGCTCTCAAAGACTCCCGTGCTGAGCCTGGCTCCCCCACTTTCCAGCTGTAGGAACATGGGCTACCCACAGCCTTCTCACATTTGTAAAAACGCTGCCCCTCGTTATTCTGGGGGTTCACGTATGTGAAGACAATCTATACAATAGAAATTCCTGTAAAACATGGGATATTCTTATCACTGTTCTCAATAACATCTTTACAGCAAAAATGCTGACATAAGACCGCGTGGGTGTCTATTCTGCCATTGCTCCAGAATCAGAAAGCTTCCTGAAACAGTTTTCAAAGTCTATTCTAAATGCGTGGGAAGATACTCTAAGAGAAGTAAACTCTGAGAAAATAACAGCTGCCCTATTCACTGGTCAAGGGCACCTGAACCCAGGCCAACAGCCAGGCCTGTGTCCAGCCTCGGGGTTGTCACCTGGCTGCGTGATGCTGGGCCACTGTGTGGAGGAAACCTGAGAGGGCCTCTTCCTGTGGTCTGCTGGTCAGCACCCACATGGCAGAGTCTTACCTTCTTCAGCATAAGGGCCCTTTTTTTTAACGTCATAAGGGGTTTTCAGATTGCTGCACGTTAGACATTTTGAGATTAGTGTCTTTTAATGAAGACAATGCATGATGGCAAGAAGCTACTATGATTCAGGTAACAATTTTAATTTTTTTTTTTTAACGCTTATTTATTTTTGAGACAGAGAGAGACAGAGCATGAATGGGGAGGGTCAGAAAGAGAGAAAGACACAGAATCCGAAACAGGCTCCAGGCTCTGAGCTGTCAGCCCAGAGCCCGACGCGGGGCTCAAACTCACAGAGCGCGAGATCATGACCTGAGCCGAGGTCGGACGCCCAACCGACTGAGCCACCCAGGCGCCCCCAGGTAACACTTTTAAATGGATTTGCAGTTTATTCTTCACAGCAACACCACCACATGGATTTGGGAGAAAATGGGCAAAACAAAGGATTTCTTTCTTTGTGGCACAAAGCACCGTTGGAACCCACAGGGATTCCTGAACCCTGTTAATAAGTGCTACCCTCCAGGGACCTTCAGCCCTCGGGTGGGGAAGTCCTCCTCTAATCCAGTCCTAGGAGACCTGGACCCCGCCATGAAACTTTCCCACCCGGGGGAACTGCTGGAAGGGAGTTCTCTGCTGAGGCTCTAAAGCAGAAAAGAAGGAAGAACACAGGCTCTCGAGTCAGACAGATGCTCAGCCTGGGCCCTGCATTTACCAGCTGTGTGACCCTATGCAACAGAACTTGAACAAGTCTCAGTTTCCTCATCTGCGAAATGGGCTCCCTAATGCCCACCTCTCTGGCCTTGTGGGGACCGCAAGAGACGGTTCTCTGCAGTACCCTACAGTGCCGAGCACACTGCCATCTGTGCGACGGGCACCATTCTTCCTGCCCTTTGAGAAAACAGCTGCAAGTGAACCCTGCTGTTTAAAACCAAATGTAAAAGTATGGTGGCATGCATTCCAGGAAGGTCACCTACCCGTGCTCCTCTCTGTGCGGATAAACTGGTATCCGGTGTGTGACGGAGGAAGAAGGCACATGAGTACTCCTCATGCAGGGCAGCTGCTGGGAGTTTTCAGCTGGGGACCCTGCTGCCGTTGTCACCGTATAGGTCAGAGACCACGTGTATGACTGCATTGCTCCTGCAGAGACAAATTAAGATGCATAAATCACTAACACAGTTCTTCCATGCCCCATTCTTACAACACTTTAGTGGCCTCCCACGCTCTTTAAGCTGAATGTCAAAATCTTTACAAAGTGTGTGTCTCAGTCCTTGCTGACCTCACAAGAAGCATCCCCCACCTCTGTCTTTGTTCTCTGATCCAGACACAAGATCTTTCTTTCATTTTTTTCCAGAGAACCACGATTCCCAGCACCCTGGGGCCTTTGCACATGCTGTTACTGCTGTCTGAAACCTCATTCTTCCCTTAGTACCCCCTGTGTCTTAATCCCAGACTAAGTCAGATCCCCTACTGCACTATAGTCCTTCATGGTGCCTACCACAGTTTGTAATCTTACACCCATTAATGAATGTGATTGATTTAATGCCATCCTCCCTCCTCCAGACTAGAAGCCCTATGAGGGTAGGTGCCTTGTCTGCTTTGTCCACTATTGGATTCCCAGTGCTTACTAGTGCAGAGCCTGGTGACCAAAAATTTTTCAATAAAAACTTTAAAAGGAAGAAAAGGGAAAGGAAAGGTAGAAAGAGAAAGAGGGAGGGAAGGAGAGAGGACAAAAGCTCAGGGAGGCACAGCCGAGTAACTTCTCAACGCTCAACTAAACAGGTGCTGGGGAGCCAACAAACCACTCTAAGCAGCCCTAAGTAGATTACTGGGCTCTGCCTACCCAGGTCTTTTTGAAGATTATTAGACAGTGACCTGAGCGGTGACCTATTCCATACATATTGCTAATTCCATTAATTTACTTTTTAATTGGATACCTTGAAAATGCTGGGGATTGGGAAGAGAAACTGACAAAATGCAAAACCCTCAAGATGCTTAAGAATTTTATGAGATGGTTAGAATATAAAGATGGTAATTTAAGAAATCACTAAGTGATATACTCATTGATGTCTGATAACTTTGAGAATGTTGATATAGTGGAAATAATTAAGCCTATTTTAGGAGGTGGAGGGAAGACCATTCAACACCCCGTTGCAGACGCAGGAAAACTGAAGAACTGGTTAAGGGAAACCATTCTTAAGTGAAGTAAAACATGGTGCTCCGTTTCTGTGTTTTCTGCAGCAGATCTTTTCTATCTCAGCATTCCTGGGGGAAGATAGAAGAGCGGTTCTTGTGAAAAACTGCAGTCCCTTCCATCCCAACGACTTTGCAGATGGCACGTGAGTAGCTGCACTGGCATGGAGCAGGTGGAAGAAAGAGTTGGTGGACCAGCACTATGCCAATTACATGGCAGAAATTCAGTGAGCGATGCTCTGAAAGGTGTGTGAAAATGCAATCCTACTTTGAACACAGCTGTTTATTATTAAAAGAACTCTGTATTGAACTCTTTCGTAAATTGGGAGAATCCTTTGGAATGCAAGTAATGCCCTTTTTTTTTTTTAACGAAGTGACAAAGGTTCATTCCAAGAACATGAAAAAGGGACACTACTTACTGAGCATTTAATAAAGCCCAGGCACTGTGCTTAGTGCTTTACTGATAACCTTGAGATAAAGATCGTGCCTACTTCACAGGTGAGGAAACTGAAGGTTAAATCTGAAAGAACTTAAGGGAGTGCATAAGAATACAGAAGATTCAAGAAGATAATGTGAATGGGGGAGTCAAGGAAGAAATTAAAATTGGAGCAAAAAGTGCAACAAGGAGCGAGGCTAAACAGGCATACTCTTCCCAGAGGCGGGCCTTAGACTTGGCGCAGAGACTTTCCAGGAGACGATGCCACAAGGGAAACCTGACAGATCAGGAGCCATAAGATAGTAGACAAACTGCTCAGGAGTAAACTGTCCTTGGAATTATGATCAAACAAGAATTTCTTTCAGATGCCCCCATAAAAGGCAACTGTGAACTGCTTAACAGTGTCCTCAGCAACACCCTTACAGTGGGCTCCAATCTTGATTCTCAGGACCCTTCCTTATGTCAACACTTCAGGCTAGTGGCATCTCACTCAAGTCCAGTTCAGAGGAATTTCAAATGTTAACTTGCACGAGGTCCCAGTGGGTGGGGCCGGTGGGGCTCTGAACTCCGGTCTGCCCCATGCTTTTATTCTCTCTACCATATTGCTGCTTCACTCTGGCTCCGAGTCCTGCTGAGCCTCTTATACTTTAGGAGGCTTTCTCTCATCAACTGCAAAGCAAGCATGAGAATACGTATCTTGCAGAAGTGTTTTGAGGGTTAAGTGAGATGAGTCTGGGGCGTGGGAGGCTCTTAACGGTATTCATGCACTCCTCACCGTGAATTCAGGTATTCTTATAGGAGACTTTCTTAGAACAAACATTTCTATATGTCCCATTTCAGATGCCAGGGAAGAAAGACAAGTTTCTTGGGTCAGATTCTGTCACCAGGGATGAAAGGCTTGAATAGCAACAGAAATTCAGCTAATTACAGCAAACTTCTAAGTGTGTTTCTCCATAAAATCATAGGTGTTCTTATTCATCAGTATGGCTAAAAGTACCCCTTTTCCTGGTTTGCACATGTACATCATATACAAAAAGATAATGACTTCAGCAGGCTGTGAGGCATCATTTATGGTAACTGCAAGGAGACTGGAAAGAAAAAATTCCAAAATGATCATGCCCCAGATGATTGGATTATGCATGACTGCACTCCTCTATATTTTGCACTTCATATGAAGTTATATTACTGTTATAATTTTTTAAAGTACCCTTTCTTGGGGCGCCTGGGTGGCGCAGTCGGTTAAGCGTCCGACTTCAGCCAGGTCACGATCTCGCGGTCCGTGAGTTCGAGCCCCGCGTCAGGCTCTGGGCTGATGGCTCAGAGCCTGGAGCCTGTTTCCGATTCTGTGTCTCCCTCTCTCTCTGCCCCTCCCCCGTTCATGCTCTGTCTCTCTGTCCCAAAAATAAATTAAAAACGTTGAAAAAAAAAATTTTAAAAAAATAAAGTACCCTTTCTATTAAAACAGGTTATCTCTAGGTGGTGGGGTTGAGGAGGGCTTTAAAGCATTTCTTCACTTTGCTTATCTGTATTTTTCTATAACGAATGTGTATTGTCTCCATGAAAAGAAAAACATTATTAAAATATATTAAACAAGCTTGATAATTGGAGATCGAATTGGAGGGAGGTGGGAAGTATGGGAGAACAATGAACCAGCCACAGCAAGCAAGTAATTAACCCTTCAAGCCCCTGGGACCTCAGGAGAGCACCGCAAGGTCAGTGGGTATTTAAAGGAGGCAGCTCAGGAAGCCAAATGATTTTCTCTTTTTCCCCAAGCAGTAGGAAGACAGAGTGATAATAGCCATCACCTGAGAGAATGGAGTAGAAGTTACTTTTGTATGAGCTCCTGGAGCACAGCAACTGTTCCTTAGTCATCTCTGTATCCCCAACAGAGGGTCTGCCAAAAAGTAGGTGTTCAGTAAATTTTTGTTTCATTGAATTTGTTGTTGGAGGAGTAAATGCTGCTAGAAATAGACGTTATCAAACAAAAAGCTAGTGGAACTCTTGGAAAAATGGGCTCCCGTGGTCTGGGAAACAAAACCCCTAAATGGCCGTGTGCCAGCAATCTAACAGACCCACTCAGGCAGGCTTAAGCAGATTAACACCTACTGGCTTGGGTGAGAAACCCTTTTTGCCTGGGGACCAGAAAAGAACACCCCTTGCATTCCCTTTCCTATCAGTGGGACCTCCAGTGAGAATTGCTGCTGCTGCTGCTGCTGCTTTTTTAAGGAAACCAATAAAAGGAAATGTGTGCAGTTCACAGTTTTGCATAATTTTTAAGACAACGCTAATGCTTTTTATTTATTGGTAAAACAATAACCTTCCCTAGTTGCCTAATTCCCCTTTCTCTTTTTCTCCATGACCTGTATGCCCACTCTTATTTCAAAGTCTGAGAATAGTGGAGAAAGCCCCCTGATCTCTAAGAATACGATAAAGATCCCCAAAGATCTGAGAATCCTATAAAGGTAAGTGTTGTCTGTGTTCTAGTCTTAAAACTGCAGAAGAAGATTTTCTTTCCTTTCCATCCCCAACAAAATGTTTTTCATTCCTGAGTTTTTGTTGTTGTTGTTGTTTCCTTGGAGGGGGTTTTCAACTCAGGACAGGAAGGGTGCTTGAAACATAACAGGCAGTCAGTAATGACTTGTTGAATAAATGAAAGAATGAATGATAAACCATCCAGCATAAACCAGACCTCATGCTATTTTCTTTTTATACACTGACTCACTGAATCTTCACAATAACCTCTTGAGGTGGGAGGTATTACCTCTTTCTTTCAGGTGAGAAAACTGAGGCCTAAGACTTGCTCAGGTGAGTGGCGGAGTTGGGATTTGAACCCAGATGTGCCCAACTCCAGAGCCTTTCCAAAAACAACAGTCGCCTCTCACACTTGAACGTGCATTTGAATCATAGGAGATCTTGTTAAAATGCAAATTCTGATTCAGTAGGTTGGGAGCTGAGCCAGCAATTCTGCATTTATAACAAATTTCTAAACGATGATAATGCTGTTGGTCTGTGGACCACATTTTGAGCAGCAAGGGTCTATAAACCACCCACTGCCTCCGGTCATGCATGCTCCATGTTGAGGGCCATTAAAGATCAGAAGTTGTAAGGTTCTAGTACAGACTTGTGAAAATTCAGGCTACTTTCCAGTCTACCTGGCCATACCCTTCCTTCAGATCTTGGATTAAACCACTTGATCCTTTTCTCCACTAGGATTCTATGAACCATCACAGATGTTCAGGTTTTGATCTAACCTAAGCCTTTTGGTAGTACCTTCCTGAGAAATAAGCTCCTTTAAGTATGTCTGGATTCTGGAACTGCCTATACAGTAGCCACTAGACGTAGATGGCTATTTAAATTTAAATTAATTAAAACAAGGGGCCCCTGGGTGGTTCAGTTGGTTAAGCTCTTCGTCTCAGAGCATGATCTCGTGGTTTGTGGGTTCGAAGCCCTGCATCGGGCTCTGTGCTGACAGCTCAGAGCCTGGAGCCTACTTCAGATTCTGTGTCTCCCTCTCTCTCAGCCCCTCCCCTGCTCACTCTCGCTCTCTCTCTCTCTCTCTCTCTCTCTCTCAAAAATAAATAAACATTAAAAAAATTAAAACAAAATACAATTAAAAATTCAGTTCCTTCATTGCACTAGCTACATTGCAAGGGCTCAGTAGCCCCATGTGGTTAGTGTCTACTATTTTGAATAGCTCAGATTAAAAAAAAAAACAAAGTTGCCATCATCACAGAAAAGTCTACTTGAACCGTGGGCTATCCATGGCTCTATCCCCCATTGGCTACCATCCATCCCTAAGGCAGTAGTGCTTAAGGACAATACTTGCTGGAGCTGAAAACCTCATCTGTTTGTGTTACACTTTATCAGTAGCTCCATGACCAGGAGCAGCAAATGGATCCGTTCCCAGAGACAGATGGGGATTCAAGATCTGGCTGCCACCTACCTCTGCAACTGCCCCCACTGCCGCTCTCCCCTTATGTGTGTCCGTTAGTCAATCCTCACTACGCCAGGCTCTTCTCCGCCTTAGGCATGTGCACGTGCTGTTCCCCACTACCTGAAATGTTCTTTTCCTCTCCCCAAACTTTATGCGCTGACTCTTTCTCATACTCCAGGTCTTGGATAAATGTCACCTCCTCAGGTGGGCCTTCTCTGACCATTTCGCAGCACACTATTATTCTCTTTATGACCACCTGAAATGGTTTATTTAGCTGGTTGTTTACTTCTGTATCGACTCTCCTACCCACCAGAATATAAGTATTCAGGGGCAGTGACAGTGCCTGTTCTTTTCACTTTTGTACCCCCAGGACATGCCCCAGATTAGACACGGAATACATGGAGTGGACCAAAGAATGAATGAGCAAATCCAAAGGCCCCCAACACCAAGCCGTGACCTTGATGATGCGAGGTCAAGAAGAGATTAAGCAATCTATTTTCAATCCCAGCTTATATTTCCTAATTCCACTCCTTTACAGAAAAGGAAGCAGCAGGGATGGAGGAGGAGGTTCTGTAAATGAGTCATCGTGGGCTCTGGGGCAGGGCTGCTGTGTCCACCCTGTCCCACTCATTTTAGCTGCTCTCAGAATAACTGAGCTTTTGTTATTTGGAAAGAGTAGGGGCCAGTTATCTTTGTTACATCCTCAAGTGATGTAGAGAAAATGCAGCTGGGCAGGCCAGATGTTCTACAGTTAGGGCCATTTATAAGGAATTTGCCTTTATTTCTTTAGGCATCCTAGCATCTCAATGATTTAATTTGCTGGTTTTGTGTTGCAGGGAACCCATGGTGGGAAGGTGAAAACATGAGTTTAATAGTTAACTTTTATTGCCATTGCTAAAGGAGGGAATACTTCAAATGACATCATAAACCAGGTCTTAGAGCCCTTCAGAGGCCTCACCAGGACAGAGCGGGAGCTTTACAGTTTGCATTAAATGACAGTAAAGAATTGCAGCCCAATGTCATGGTAAGTGGGCCTGTCAGTTTGGCACCACCTGCCACGCTCCTAAAGAGGAAAAGAGGCACTTTACCTGAATGGAAATTAAAGTTTCTGAACTTTGCTGGGCCAGGAGTGAGGGGGCAAGCTCACAAAGTTAGGGAAGAAAATGGATAAATGGGCTAGATTTTACCTTGTGGAAATCTGTTGAAATGGAATCCTTTGCTAGTCTTGTTTCATGGCCTTGCCGTAGACTTGAACATGCCCAGTCAAAATCAGCCACGTATCACAGTGTTAGGTGCCTGATATTCCTTTCCTTTCACTTTCTTCCACTCCCCCCCCCCACCCCGGCTTTTAAAAACAATTAATGAAAACAGTCCTAAGAAAACATACTTAGAAACACATGTAAGTATGGACACAGAACAAGATAGATGAGCAGAGTGGCTGTTTCCCTAGTGAGTCATAACTCACTATCTATAATATACCACTTTGTATCCACGAGTCCTTGTACCAAAGGATGCCAAAAGATTATGTGCAATGAATTAATTTTCTCTTTGTGCTCACCAAGCAGACATAATACTGTTCTATTTTTCATAGCTGAAAAATGGGGAAGTGTCCATCAAAAGTGAGACACTGATAATGTGGAAGGGCTGCAGACACCTGATTGGCCTTGACTCTAAATCAAACTTGATGATATGTACATCATCTGAGCAATGATATTCAGAGTATGCTAGAGACCCAACAAAATTAACTAAGTCACATAAAATTTCATTTAACGTGTTAATGAACTGTTTTAGCCAGGAGTTGTTTTGTTTTGTTTAATATTCCCCACTTCTTTATTTTTGCTTCCTGATTTCCTTTTTAAAAATTGCTTTTTTTAAAAAAATTATTAACCACTTCAGATACTATTTGGAAAGTAATGGTATACAAATCAACCAGTAATTTAAAGATGGAAATAAAATGGGACACCTGGGTGGCTCAGTCAGTTAAGCTTCCAACTTTGGCTCAGGTCACGATCTCACAGTTCCCTGAGTTCGAGCCCCGCATAGGGGGCTCTGTGCTGACAGTTCGGAGCCTGGAGCCGGCTTCAGATTGTGTGTCTCCCTCTCTTTCTGCCCCACCCCCATTTGCGCTCTATCTCTGTCTCTCAAAAATGAATAAAAGTTAAAAATAAGTAAATAAATAAAAATGAAAATAAAAATTAACTGGGCATAAAGACCATATGTTAACTTAAAAAAAAAGAAACATGACAAATGCATTTTATAAGATACACAATAATTGTTTTCGAATTTACAGTATTGGTCAATGAAATATTTGCACAAATCCTCAAATTTAAGAAACCTCCTATATTTCTTAATACCTAGATGTATATCATGGCTAAATGTGCTTTATAATGCAATGTCTATAAAACCATACATGTTGTTAGGAAATTATGTTTAGGTCTCCTTCAAGACTATGACCCACATGCATGCCAAGATCCAGTCTAATTTCACAAGGGAGTATTTCAAAAGTGGTACTTGAGAAAAATATTACACATAGTTTTATCTAGGATGACATTTTTAATGCCCCCTGGAGATATCTGAGAACAAAGCAGGAATGTGCCAAAATCTTCAAAGGTTACGATCATCTGAAAAGAACCTGTTTTACATTTGTATTTCTAAGAAGCTACTTTTATGACTCGTGAACACATTGCGCAGAAATCTCTGAACACATTTATGGTATTCCTGTGGCTTTGACTATCACACCTGCCACACCTTGGGGCCTCCAAAGTGCTGTGAAAAAAGCCAGGCAGACTCACTAGCTGGATGAGAATTATGAAGAGATCCTAGAAATCTTGCCTTCACACCTTCCCTATCCCCTTATTCCCTTAGAGTCTCCTCGCTGGATATGCTGCTGCACTGCAGGAAAGCTCCCCCTTGAACCCTTTCTGCTTCACAATGCAGAACTGCTTCATTTGCATAATTTCCCTGTTTATTTTAGAAGTAAGGATGTTATCACTAACTGGCTCACGTGGGTGCTTCCCAGAAGGGTAAGGGGTGGGGGGTGAGGGCGGGCAGGATTGTTCAGATGACCGGCTGTTCTTACTGGCCTGTTCTTACTGCCCTGGTTTCTTCCTGAGGCAGGAGACTGGGGGTTGCTGCCCCATATTCCGGCCTTGGATGGACCCCTGAGCAGCTGAGCAGCTGAGCAGCTGGAGAGCTGTGGACAGTGCTCAAGTTCTCTTCCCTTTTCATTTTCAGGGACTAAGGCTGTTCTTCTCTCCGTGGCTCTTCTTCTCAAGCCTCCTAAGCAGGAACTACAATGACCCAGTACAGAGAGAAAAGGGGAGGGACGAGGGAGGGGGTGTTCTTCCCCCTCAAAGTGGACACAAAACATGATTCAGGTGCATCCATGTAAACAAATGTGATGCCAAAATCTAAATTTCCACAAAAGAGGAGGCCTTTTTCCAGCTGCGTACCCAAAGTGAAATCAAAGCTCCGTCTAGGGCCAGTTACTGACAACTCTACTTTTAAATACTCTGAAGAATCCAGTCTCCTTAACAGTCCCTGACAAAGGACCACTGCGTCTGTCGGCAAGTTTCTGCTCCTGGCAAAGTACAGAAGAGGAAAGGCCTTATAGGCTCTTAAGTACCTGCTCATTTCCTCTCTGAGTAGTGCTAGTTCTGGAGAGAAAGGAAACTTGAGGGAAGGAATTAACCAAAGATTCTTAGCATACGTACTTTATGTTCTCTGAAAATGACATGCTGTCTCCTGCCTCCAGGCCTTTGTACCGCTTACTTCCTCTGCCAGACTACCTTCTCTCGCATTATTCAGCCTTCCCAGACCCTGCAGATATCAACCATGGCCTCCTTTTGTGCTCCTCTACCCTCTTCTCCCAACTTAGCCCAACTTTGCACTCATCACATTGTTTGTGACTGCCAGCTTGCCCATCAGAACCCTAACCTCTAAATCATAAACTGCCAGGGGATGGGAACCTGAAGTGTTTGGTACACAGAAGTCACTCGAGAAATATTTATTGGATAAATGGATAGATAAATGGATGGACATGTGAGTGAATGAATGGATAAAAGACAACATCCTAAATAGGGTAATCTCACCCTGTTTATTTGGTCTTCAAAAATATCCAATTTCAGTCCCCAGTCTATTCTGAAAATTATTCTAAGTAGAACTAGGATATAAGTAGGACCATGCTGTGAGCGTCTGGAGGAAGACTTTTTTTTTTTTTTTTTTTTTTTTTTTGAAAAAGAGAGCGCACGCGGGAGAGGGGCAGAGGGAGAGAGAATCTGAAGCAGGCTCCACACGCTCACTGTGGAGCTGGACACAGGGCTTGATCCCACAACCCTGGGATCATGACCTGAGCTAAAATCAAGAGTCAGGTGCTCAACTGCCTGAGCCACCCACTCAGGCGCCCCTGGAGGAAGATTCTAACCCAGAGGGTGAGGGCAATGAAGATGAGTAGGATTTCATCAGGTGGAGGTGGAAGGAGGAGACCCCAGAGGTGGAGCAGTGTGAGATACGATCTGGAGAATGAGAGTCCCCTCGGTCTTGGGAAATGAGCCTAGTGGGCAGCAAGAAAGTGGACAGACCAGATTGGAGGTGGGTAACCAGTTTGAGAGTCGCTGGATGTCCGAGATGTGGGGAAGGCCTGAACAGATAGCAGTGGTGCCATGGGAAGGAATGGGCCCATCAAGATTTGGATTAGAACGACTGGCTTGGGAGGCATGGTAGAGAACGCTGTCTCCCCAAATCTATTCGCCCCCTTCCCTATCTGGGGACGTGCTACCCTACACCTCCCAGCCTCTCTGTGCAATTACATGAGGCCATGGACTAAGCCCTCACTGGTGAAATGGAGCTAGAAGTGACATGTGCTACTTCAGGGCAGGGCCTTTGAGGGACTGGGCTTTCCTCTCTATACCCACCTTCTACTTCTGTCAGCTGGTTGCAGACTTGGCAAAGCCCAGGGCAGTGGTCCTGAAGCTAGTGTGCATCAGAATCAATGGGAGGCTTGTTGAGCAAATCTCTGGGCATTGCCACTAGAGTTTCTGATTCAGTAGGTCTGTGATGGGACCTGATGATGAGCATTCCTAACAGGTTCCCAGGGGGTGCAGATACCGCTGGTCCATGGACCACACTTTGAGAACCACTGCCCTGGAGTATGGTGCAACCTAATATGGAAAGAGCAAGTGTTTCCAAATGGTTGCATTGAAGAGAGCCTCCTCTCAGACCTAAGCACCCTGCCAGGGCTGTCTGCGAGCACAGAATAGATTTCTCTTGTGTCAACTCCATACGTTTTGGATCTATTGTTAACAGTAGCTTAGTCTATTCTTTTTTTTTTTTTTTTTAACGTTTATTTATTTTTGAGACAGAGAGAGACAGAGCATGAACGGGGGAGGGGCAGAGAGAGAGGGAGACACAGAACTGGAAGCAAGCTCCAGGCTCTGAGCCATCAGCCCAGAGCCCGACGCGGGGCTCGAACTCACGGACCGCAAGATCGTGACCTGAGCTGAAGTCGGATGCTTAACCGACTGAGCCACCCAGGCGCCCCTAGCCTATTCTAATACAGGAGCCGAGGGAGAGGAAAGATGAAGTTGACTCCCACATTTGGAGTTGGGTAATTGGGAGAATAGTTTAAGCAGGTTTGGAAAAAAGGTAATGAATTAATGATCACTGTCTCATGAGCCCTCTGCTCCACAAACACTGGTCTGTTCAGCTGGCCCAACCCCACCAAGGCCCATATAGGAAAAGGTTGTTTCTGCCTTTGGTTCCTCTCCTATGCATTCTTCCTCATCTTTTAAGGCTGCCTTTGAGTCTCCCCTCTCCTGCAGGCTTCTTTCCTGCCTGCCAGAGTTCAGGTGGGAAGGAAGGAGATTGCTTCTCCCTCTGATCCCCTATAGCATTCAGCGGTAGCCCTCATCTTAATCAATGGGACCCCTTCCATCTGATAGCACCTCACTATGAGCAAAGCACTTGGCCTTTCTTACGTCATCTCATGCCCACAGCAACCATGTGAGTTGCTCTAGAGGTGTGCGCACACACACACATACACGCACACTGTCATCACAAATTAGCTAACGCTTACTGAATATTCTGTATACACTTCACCATTTTCACAAGTCTTATGAGTAAGGACATTTGTTGAATGGCTGAGTGACTGTGGTGCCCAGAACAAGGAACTGACACTTTCTCACCCTTTACTTTTCCTTCACAACCTTGAGGCGTTATTGTGAGATAATTATGTGAAGTGATAACGGACATCGGCAACTAGCTATTATTATCCTTGTATTACCTCTTCTTTTACATTTCTAAACCATACCTTGGCATTCAAGATCCGCCAGGATGTGACTGCAATTTGTGGTGTCCAGCCTCATAAGACCCTTCATGGACCTCCTACATTTTAATTTTAGCCCAAGTTTCACAGGGCCTGAGAAGGCCCCACATGTCCCTACCCCTATGCATCTGTTCATACTGTCCTCTTCCCAGAAGTCCCTTCTGCTCCACCTTCCTCAGTTAAAATGAAGTTCCAGCTCAGACCCATTCCTTTGTGAGGTCTTCTTGGTGCCTCCAACCAGAGGGAGTCTCCCCTTGCTTGGAGGTCCCACAGCATTAGTCTTACCTTGCTTATCACCCCCACCTTGATATGATCGCCATGTGTTAGCAAATGGCTTCCCGGATGCCCCACTTTCCAGAGATGCCTCTCAATCTCTGGTTCACAGAGAGTTCCTTTTCTCATTTTCAAGAAAGAATGGCTGTGTATCAATTTATGTCTTATATCATTTTAATCATTTCAGTGTCTTAGTTGGGGGGGAAGGTGGAGATTTTATCATGTACTTAATTGGCCAACTTGAAAACAGAAGCATGTGGAGTATATACATGTGAGTAATGAATAACTGCAAGGCATCTGTAAATCCAGGCAAATACTACGGTCTTGGCATTGATTAGGTTAGAATGCTTTTCCAGAAAGCTCTTGCTGTAAGTCAACTCCCCACTCAAAGCCTTTAGGGGCCTTTCATTACCTGTAGTGCTGAGGCCAGTGTACTCAGGGGATGGATTGCTGACGGGGGAGGACGGAGGTGGCACTTCGACGGACGTGGCGGATTTGGCTGGCGAAAACGATGGCACTGGTGAAGGGGTTGGCGGGGCAGCCTCTGTCAAGATAATTTCTTCTCGGACTTCTGCTATGGGTAGAGAAAGGGTAGATTCTCAGAGCCAAAGGTCAAGGCAAGTTGTCTTCAAAGGACTTTAAAAATTGAAATATTCTTTCTGATCTGTGTGTCATGTCACTCCTCTGCTTAAAGCCCTTTGATGGTTTCGAATCACCATCAAGGCATGCACGCAGTTCCCATACACAGCCATGCCCACTCCAAAGAAGAAAAGGACATCACTGCTTTCACACCACTTGGCCTGCCCACTACAACTAAATTCTTCGGAATAAAGAGCTAAAGAAACACAGAGCATAGAAGCAAGGATGTAAATCAAACTGCCAAGTAGGGCAATTCCCAGTGAAAAGCTGGCTTACCAGTGCTTCCTTCTCCCTTCATGGCTCGCATGAGCTCATTGGCCCGCTCCTGACAGTGCAGGGATTCTAATAGGTAGAGCACGTAGTCGTCAAACATCAAGTGAATTAAGTGAAAAGACCCTGGTGGGAGAAGATCCAAACAGAAAGGTAAGTCATGGCAGCGCACGTACGCCCCTCCACCTGGTTAACAGCCCGTGTTGTTGGGCTTGTACTCTAATGCTCTGTTCAAGACTCTCACTCCCTACTCCATTATCATCTCCACATGGTCAAAAGTTGCTCTTCTTTGCTGTGTCCTCAGCCTAGCCTAGTGCTCGACATAAGGTAAATGGCACTAACACTTTGTAGCAAGTGTGTCTTTTTCCTTGCTCAAACTAGCTCATCAAAAATGGTGCCCATTGAGCCATCTGTCCAAATGTTTCTGAGCCCTCACATACCCACTGGCCTCGTCCTCATTTGAGCACCACTTACTGTGTTCAGTGTGTGTTGACATGGTGTCTTTCATTTTTATCTCTTCTACAAGTATGTCCTACTTCCCTGATTGGACTTTAAGGATGTCCATGGCAGAGATTTTGCCCTCTAGTTCACTATACCAATGTTACCTGACAGGATTCCAGAAGCAGAATTGAAAATTGAAACCTGTAACAGCTGAATTATTTCCTTAAATGTTTCTGAGACCTTTGTTGAACACACGGTTCTCAGAAAAGGTATTAGATTGGAGCGCCTGGGTGGCTCAGTCAGTTGAGCGTCTGACTCTGGCTCAGGTCACGATCTCGCGGTCCGTGAGTTTGAGCCCCGCGTCAGGCCCTGTGCTGACAGCTTAGAGCCTGGAGCCTGCTTCGGATTCTGTCTCCCTCTCTCTCTGCCCCTCCCCCGCTCACGCCCTGTCTCTCTCACTCTCAAAAATGAATGTTAGAAAAGGTATTAGATTGGAAATATGGTATTCTCAAATAAGACTCTTCATTCTTAATTTAGAGTAGACTGTTTCATAAAAAGGGATGTGGTCATCTTAAGACATTTTTCCAATGTGCCAGTCTCTGTGTTCAAAGTCTTATATTCTCTAACTTAATCTCTTACCACTCTGTAAGATAGGTACTTTCATTCTTACTATAATACATTATTTCAAAACCATCTTTTCTGGCATGTCATGCTGCCACCATGGACAGTGGAACGATCCACATATGGAAGGGGCTCAGTTAATGTCTGCTGTAATCAAGCCTCAGGAATGCCAGGGTCAGAGGGGCCAAACCTTCATCTCTGGTCTCACGTTTCCAACTCCCAAGGGAACATCTCCATGTGGATATTCTACTTCCCATGAAATGTCAAATACTTCTCACCCACCTATCCTACAAGCTGACCTCCTCTTCCCATTTCCCTCCAGTCTGCTTTTTTAGAGGACCTCTGAGACTCTCTGGTATTACTTATACTGTAATTCCATCACCACCACCACCACTATTATCATTATCCTCGTCATCATCGTCATTATCTGCTGAATGCTTACTGTGTGCCAAAACTCTGCTAAGCAATTAACATAGGTCTCCTCCTTACTACAAACAGTGGGGTAGGTGGTACTGTCCTCCCTTATTGAGCAGGAAAGGAGTGTCTCCATTAGGAGTATGTAGGGATTTGCCTCAGTTTGATCTGGCTCCAAAATCTGTTCCCGTTCCCTTACAGATCATCCAGTCCAGTCTGCTCACAGCCCAGATGGGGGAAAAAGGCGTTGGTCCTAGTAGGGCCCTTTGAGTTGGCAGCTATGCTTTTTCAAGTCTCAGTTAGAAGGTGATGGGGCTATAGCTCCAGCTGCACAACTGGTTAGTGTGTAATACTTGTAAGAAATAAGGTGATAGGGGTCTTCTGGGAGTGATGGGACAGCACCTTCTTGGTGGAATTTACTACCAATTTTCTTTTTAATTCTATCTTCTTGGTGGAACTTACCAATTTTCCTTTCAATTGTACCTGACTTAGACAGACACACACACACACACACCACTTTCTATCCACTTCCCCCAAATGGGTCCTGTGAACCACTGAGGAGGTAGCACTGTGGGCAACTGTGTGGGCACTGGATCACTCTGCCTAGGTTGAGATCCAGCTCTGCCACTGCATCACTAAGACCCTGGATGAGTTATCCTTAGTAAATGTTACAAAATCCGCCATTTCTTGAGCCCTTGCTCTGTGGAAAATTCATTATCTGTGTAGATCTGTGTAAATATGCAGACTTATTATAACACTTAACCCTCATCACAACTGTAAGAGATAAGGGATACTCTCCTTTTGCAAAGGAGGACATTGAGACTTACAGAGGGAAAGTAAGTGTCCAATGTCACATAATTATTAACTGGAGGAACTGGGACTTGAACCCAAGACTGTCTGATTCTGGAGTTCTTTGATCATTGTACAACACAGCTCTCTAAAAGGGGGGCGGTAAAACCCCTTGTTTTGGTTACAGAAGTACTAACCATAATGAGGAAAAGGACACACTAGATGTTTAATGAATGGTAACTGCTTGTTATTATTATCTGTAAAGTCCCTTTTGCTACTAATGTCCTAAGATCTCATAGGATATCATATCATAATATGATTGCTTTGTCCATATAGTCAAAGAATTCAGAAGAGAACATCAAATACTTCAAAGGAAAGGGTCTCCAAAAATGAAGAAATATTTGCTCCAATGTTGCTATAGGTCAATAAAGATAGAAAGCTAGAAACATGCTGTGAAACAATGAATTAAAATGGAAAACCCTAGATAATGAAAATGGCATTAGTTGTATCACAGGCAAGCACCTTGGAAATCATCCATACACCCTCCTTTTTTATAGACAAGGAAACAAAGATCTGATACGGTGAAGAAATTTGCCTAAAACCACACTGTTAGAAACACCAGATTGGGGCTTGGAGGCCAGTAATGTTCGGGCTACAGGCTCTCTTCCTTAATGGCTCCGATCAGTTACCCAACTGGTCTGATAATTTTCAATCACTTTTGAACACAGAGTTTGTAGAGTTACTGCTATGTGCCTACTACTGTGCTAAGTGCTCCAAGTACAAAAGAAACCTGAAGCTCAGTTCCTGACTCCACAAAAGCTACAGGGTCCTTTGCAGCAGAAGTCAATCATTCAGACAACTGGGAAACAAACAGTTCAGTACTGGTGGGGGGTGGAGGGGGAAGGGAGGAGGACGGAGACAGGGTGGGGGGTGTCATGGCCACTGGAGTAGTGCCAGGAGAAGAGGAGGGCAAAGAAAAAAGGGGATACAGAAAGACACAGAGAGGGTGGGGTGGGGGGAGAGGGGAGAAAGAGAGAAATATCGAAGACAGGCAAGAGGCAGTTGCAGCTAACATCCCCTGCTTTATTTCTCTCCCTAGCACTTATCACCATTACATATACTATATAACCTATTTATCTTTATCATGTGCCTCCCTACACCAGACCGTAAGCTCCATCAATGCAGATGTTTGGGTGTTTTCACTGTTCCCTATACCCAGTGTCTACAACAGTGCCAGGCACAGAGTAGAGGCTCAGTGACTGTCAGTTAGATCAACCAGTCAAATGCCCAAGCACTGTTTACCATATGCACTGCACTAAGTCCCCTTTCCAACACTGTGAGGAGGTATTACTATCGTCTTCAACTAATACATGGGGAAATGAAGGCTCAGAGGGTTTGAACAACTTGCCTAAAGTCACAGAGTTAACATCAGAGCCTGTCATGGAAAAAGGTATTAGGATACAGACAAAGGAGACTTTTGTTGTTGTTGCTACAGGTTAATATAGTTGATCACATTGCATAGAACCAAAGCATTTCTCTTTTCTTATGAAAAATTTCAAACATACAAAAAAGTACACAGAATTTTTAAATGAACATCGGTGTATTCAAGTCCTAGCTTTACAGTATCTTAATATTTTTACTATATTTGAATCAGATTTGGGTGGTTTTTTTTGTTTTTTGTTTTTGTTTTTTTTTTTTAATTTTTTTTTTCAACATTTTTTATTTATTTTTGGGACAGAGAGAGACAGAGCATGAACGGGGGAGGGGCAGAGAGAGAGGAAGACACAGAATCGGAAACAGGCTCCAGGCTCCGAGCCATCAGCCCAGAGCCTGACGCGGGGCTCGAACTCACGGACCGCGAGATCGTGACCTGGCTGAAGTCGGACGCTTAACCGGCTGCGCCACCCAGGCGCCCCTGTTTTTTTTTTTTTAAGTAGGCTCCAAACCCAGGGCAGAGCCCAATGCTGGGCTTGAACTCATGCCTCTGAGCTCAAGATCTGAACTGAGGTCAAGAGTCAGATACTTAACTGACAGAGCCACTCAGATGCCCCAGATTTGTTTTTTAATTGAAGATAAAGATGAAGCCTCTGTGTTCTCTTCCTTAATTGTATTTCTCTGCTTTCTTGTGTTCAACCCCTGAGGTAATCACTGACTTGAATCTGGTATTTATTTGTTCACATGCATTTTTCCACTCTTACTATATGTATTTATGTATCCATAAATAACATATGGTATTGTTTTCTGTTTTCAAACTTGATATAAATGGTATGATGCTTTACAGAGCATTCTACAACTTGCTTTGGGCAATCTATCCACATGGATGCATATAGCCTAATTTGATGGCCACTGTTTGAATATGCCACAATTTATTCATCCATTCTCCTGTTGATGGAATTTTGGTTGTTTATCATTTCCCACTATTGGAAAATGGCCCTAATGAATATTTTCTGTACCTGTTTCTTGGGTCTGCTGGGTCCAAGAGTTGCCTGCATATTCACTCCTATGAGACAGTGTCAGATAGCTCACCAAAATTTTTTACATTCCTACTGGTAGTATATGAAATATAGTATTTGCCAGTCTGAAGGGTGTGAAATGTTATCTTATTGTGTTTATAGTCTGTGTTACTCTAATGACTAGAAAGGTGTACATCTTTTCATAGGATTATCGTCCATTTGAATTTCCCCTTCTGTGAATTACCTATTCATATTCTTTGCTCATTTTTCTAGTGGGATATCTGAATAATATTGGGGTATGTGAATTTCTTTGTGGGTATTTAAATAATTTATTTAGAGGGGTTTATTATATATTCTGGATAGTAACCCTTTGTTATATGCACTGCAAAATATGTTCTCCTTTTCTGTGACTTTTACCTTTTAACTTTGTTAATGGTGTGCTTATTAATCACAAGTGAAATCCAGATGTGGTTCATTTTTGCAATCTTTTCTTTATAACTGGTCCTTTTTTGTACCTTTTTAAAGAAATAAATTACTATGTCGAGGTCATAAAAATATCATTCCTTATTTTCGTCCAAAAGGTTTAAGGTCTTCCCCCCTCCCCCATTTAGATGTTTCTTTTCAGATGCTGTAGAGGAGGGGTCTAATATTTATGTACCCCAAAGTGCTTGTCCAGAAGAAATTTGCCTAATCCACTGACTTTTAATGCCATTTCTGTCATATATACAATCCTCTTGTTTAACAGACAAGGGGAAAAGCATCTGATGAGGCGAAGGCAAGTTTCGTGTCCATCTGTCTTGGGCACCTCTGTTCTGTTTCATTGCTCTACTGGTCTAACTATGTTACAAGCCCACGCTGTCTTACTCCATAACAAACCTGAATATCAGGTAAGTGAGTCCCTATGTCTCGTTCTTCTTTCCCTTCAAAATGTCTTTACGACTCTTGGCCTTTTGAATTTTTACATCAGATTGTCAAAGGGAAAAAGGGACTGGATTGGAATTCTGTTGAATTTATGTATTAATTAGTAAGATCTCCTTGATGTTGACTCTTTGCAAACACGAACATGGTATATTTCAATAATAGTTTAAAAAATTCTCCTTGAAGATCTTCAGGCAATTTTTGTCAGAATTATTTTATAGGTATCCTTTAGTTTCTGTTGCTATTCTGAATGGTATATGCCTGCGTATACTTAATATATATTAGTATATACTTAACACATACTTTATATACACACACAATTATATTTTCTAATATAATTCTGGGTAGTGGTGGGTTCTGGGTAGTGCTAAGAATGCCAGTAATTTTTTTAAAAAAAACTGAATTGAGTAATCCAGTTGAATTCTTATTTGTTCTATTAGTTTGTAGATTGTCTTTTGTCAACCATCATGACATCTGTAACTAAAGGCAATTTTGTGTTTTCTTTTCCAATTCTTACATTTCATTCCCTTTAGTTATTATACTGGCTAGGACTTCCAGTCAATATTTATTAGAAACAGTGTTAAAGGCATTCTGGTCTTCATGATTTGAGTAAGAAAATTTCTAAAGTTGGAGCACTTGGGTGGCTCAGTTGGTTAAGCGTCCAACTTCGGCTCAGGTCATGATCTCATGGTTTGTGAGTTAAAGCCCTGTGTCAGGCTCTCTGCAGTCAGCAAGGAGCCTGCTTTGGATCTTCTGTCCCCTTCCTGCTTTGCTCCTCCCCCCCCCCCTTCTCAAAAATAAACAAACATTAAAAAAGAAAACTTCTAAAGTTTTACCAGTTAGTGTCATGTTCACTGCAGATTTTTGGTTGCCCTTTAACATTTAAAAAAAATTCCCCTGTAGTCCCAGTTTGCTAAGAGTTTTGTTTTTTGTTTTTTTTTAATAATACTTGGGGAGCTGAATTATATCAAATGCTTTTTTCCCTCTATATCTATAAAGAAGATCATATGATTTTTCTCTTTTCATCTGTTAATACTGTATGTTAGTTTCTTTTCTGACTTTGAATCATACTTGAGTTCTTGTCATAAACCTTATTAATCATGATTTTAAAATGTTTGCTGCTGGATTTGATCTGCTAGTATTTTACTTAGAATGTTTCATCTATATTTATGTGTGGTTGGGTAGGAATTGTTTTTCCCCTACCATTCTTCCAAAGTTTTGAAATTGAGGTTGTATTAGCTTCATAATTGAGATGAGATTAGCTTCATGAGTTGTATAGGTTTCCTTTTGTTTTTATTGCCTGAAACATCAATTTTCATAATCATTTTCATTAACTAAGGATTTTATGTTTCTTATAAGTTTAGTAAAAGTTGCCTGTAAAAACACTTATGTCAGATGTTTTTTTGAAGGAAGAGGCTTTTTCATCTACTGTGATGATTATTTGATCTTATTTCTAGCAATCTAATTTTATGTTTTTGTTTACCGTCTTTTATCTATGCTTCTTTTATCTTGCCATCTCTTTTCATAATTTTCCACTTTCCTTGGCAAATTTTAATTACTTAGTGATGATTCTTAATTTATTAACATATATCCCATACATTTTTAAAATCCAAACTACTTTTTTTTCAGCGAAGTCTAAAGTTATTTAATATTCTGAGACAAAAACCTTTATGCTTTAACTGGTCTTTGGAGATTCTCTTCTCACCATCTCATGTTACACTGTAGCCTAAAACTTGCTTTGACAATTTTTAAACACACAAAAATTATTTTTTAAATTATAATCAATAATTAAATGTGCTTACAAATTTAAGAATTTGTCTCATCTTAAAATAAGGCCTCCAAATTGTTTGACCTTCCTTCCCTGGAGAAGGGGGGGTGTCTATGTGACCCGCTTCCATCCTGGTAGGTTTGTGACTCCTTTGACCAACACTGTGTCGGGGGGAAGGGACACTTTAACTTTGGGGACTGGGTCATAAAAGGTGATGTGGTTCCCCCCTGGAACAGTGAGCCGCGATGTGAGAAGTTTTAACTGTTCAGGGGCCACCATGTGGTGTGGACACTGAGCCACATGAAGTGGCCATCAAAGGCATCCTGATCGCAGTCCTATCTTGAAGTCATCCAAACCCAAGCACAGACATGTATGTGAGGGAAGAAGCCTCCACATGATTCTAGCCTCTAGCTGTTGATGCCCTACTGTCTTTGAGTGTTCCCATCTGAGGTGCAGAGTAGAGATGAGGTCAGAGGTCACAAAGCAGAGACAAGCCATCCTTGCTGTGCTGTGTCCAAATTCCTGACCCACCAGAATCCGTAAGCATAACAAAAGGACTGTTTTAAGCCACTATGCTTCCGGGTAATTTGTCACACAACAACAATAACTAAAACATGGTTATTTCTGTTGCCCAGACCTTAGCTATGGCTTTATTTTTCTTCTTGCTGAAATGCATCCTTTCAGTGCTTTTTAAAGTGATGTTCTATGGGGCCAGATTTTCTCAGTCTTTGTAGAACTGACTAGGTCTTTACTTTGCCCTCACTCTCGAATAATGGTTGCCAGTTCTTTATTCTCAACAGTTGAAAGATATTATTTCTGGAGTCCCTTCTTACTCATGATAGACTAGTTATTGTTCTGTTCTCTCATAGCTTCAAAAAATAGTTTAAATCTTATCAATATGGATTTTTAAAAGTCCACCAGGGAGGATTAAACAAATTTGTCCAGACTTCTGGTGCAATGCGTCTGAGCCCAGGGCGTTTGTGTGAGTTGTGGTAACTGAAGAAGCGTGGGTTTTGTGGCCAGGCAGATCTGATTTTGAAGCAGAGCTCTGGCCCCTTGCTCCCTTGCCATACTGATCTCGGGCGAGAAAATTCTCCAAGCTTCCTTTCCACCTCTTATTATCTGCCTTGTAGAGTTAATGGGAGAAGCTGACAGCGGCATGTGCCTCCTAGATGTCTGTTTCAACGAGCGTCATTATCCTGCCTTTGCTCTACGCTCTACCTCAGGCCTCACAGGTTGTTGCAAGAATTAAATGAAAACATGCCCAATACGGGGCGCCTGGGTGGCGCAGTCAGTTAAGCGTCCGACTTCAGCCAGGTCACTATCTCGCGGTCCGTGAGTTCGATCCCCGCGTCAGGCTCTGGGCTGATGGCTCGGAGCCTGGAGCCTGTTTCCAATTCTGTGTGTCTCCCTCTCTCTCTCTGCCCCTTCCCCGTTCATGCTCTGTCTCTCTCTGTCCCAAAAATAAATAAAAAACGTTGAAAAAAAAATTAAAAAAAAAAAAAAAAGAAAACATGCCCAATATTATGTCTGGTGCATACTAGGCCGTCGATAAATGTTACCTTGTTTTTATGAGTACTATTCAACAGAAGAAAGTTAGATGAGGTGGTGGCTTAGCAGAAAGAACAGGAGCTCTAGCATGGAAAAGCTTCAGGGCGGGGCGGTGCCCAGCAGAGTCTGTGGTGCGTGCGTGGGCAAGTCCTGTGTCCTCTCTGGTCTGCTTCCCCCGAATACAGGAAAAGTAATTCCTGCCTCCTAGTGCTTGGTGGGGGCCTGGCTGACATGTGCAACGTTTGGCAGGTTCTGGGTAAGAAAGCTGGGCCCGGCCCTCTAAGCCTAGAGAAGCAGCCTGGAAGGCTCGGTCGTGGCCACCTGGCATGAGAGCCAATCTCTGACAGGGCTGCTCCTGTATGACCTCCCCAAGCGGGGGAGCTGTGATGCTAAGCCAGCAGACAAGTGCACAAGCAGGTGAACACCTGGGCAGTCTGCAGTCCCGCCCCCTTGGCTGGCAAACACAGGGCCGCTTTTCAAACCGTTTGATGCCCCAGTCCTTCCAGGAACTACTGTTCTTCCAGATGTTCCTAACAGTGAAATCAGAGGCATTTGGTGAAAACCCAGAGTGAGACGGTAAAGGCACCTGCACTGGCTTGGGGTCCAGGTGTCCTATGAACTGAAATCACAGCAGCAAATGGAAAACACGGGGCATGTGTGTGTTTTAAAAGTAGAAACCCTATTTTCCTCAGCTCCATTAGGATTCAAAGTTCATTGCCTGCCGGTCTACCTTTGCGGTCTAATTTTGCTAGAAACTGCTGCTTACAGCAAAGAAAGAACGTCTGGCTACTTTGGTTCACAGCATAGGCTCTTTCAGCGAGAAGGAATTAGGAAGAAAAGAGTGAAAAGGAATTAAGGAGAAGAAAGGAGTCAACTACCTTTGAAAGAGGCCGTTCTGGGAAGAGGTGGTAGAGACCCGCCGGGGTCATGGTGACAATCCCCACCGTCACGTAGTGGTCAGCCCGCGCCATTCACGGCGGCAAGGATCGTGTGGGAGTTATAAGATAGATGGAGCTGGCCCCTGTGGTTGGGGGAGGGGGCCCGTGAACAGAGGGCTCTTTTTCCTAATTAGCTGTTTTTATACAGGGAACACATGACCCAAACACAACCACCAACTGTGTCTTTGACATATACAGGCAGAAAGGGGGAGCTGGGCTTTTGTCTGCCGCAAATTCTTTCAACTTGTCTGTCACCCAAGCTGCAAAACCCAACAATGAGTCGGATGAGCAGGACCGTTGCAGACAGTTTGCTAAATGGACTTGGAAACAGGTATTATTTCAACCCACTTAGGCTTGGAAAATACTGTAAAAGTGAAATGGGGTTACTATCTCCGTCTTTTCTTTCCTAAGAGATTTGTGACCATTTCTGCCATTTGTCTGAGTTTCCGGTGTGTCCCCAAATAGCGGGTGGTTCAAAAAGAAATAAACACACTTCAAGTTTTTCTTAGTGATAAGTGCAACCCTTTCGTAGAACCCTAACTGTTCTACTGCCCCAACTTCCTTTGTCACATTAACTTAATATGAACCAATGAATTTCAAAGAATACTGCCAAGTGAATTACTTTCCCTGTTGAATGAAGGGTACTCAGTAATATACATAATCACTTTAAGACCCAGCAAACTGAAGAATAAGGGACAAAGCGAAAAGGGATGCTGGCTTTGTGGATGCGTGTTATGTATGTATATCGACAGGTACGATCCTGTTGATTCTTTGATTCTGAAGCAATGAAAAAAATCTCAAATATTTTTCAAACATTCGCCTAACTGAAAGCAGTTACGCACAAGTGATTTTCCCAGAACCAAAGGTAACATGTGCTAACACTAAGTAGGCCGAGCTGGAAGTCATCAAAACGCCATGCTTGAGGGCACTGCCCAGGTAGCAGCCACCAGAGCACTTCCATCCGCGGCTCAGAGAGGACGACCCCCATCTGTAGCCATGGCGCAGGCCAGCGCAGAGAACTTCCCAGTGCGGAGATTAAAGAAATCTACAACAAAACACTTCTCCAACTGGGGAAACACAGTCTTTCATGGACAGAGCTGTTTAGAAAAAATAGTGCCGCCTTTGTTTCACTACATACTCGCTCCGTTGTATAGCACAACTGGAAAATGGTGACAAGACCATAAAAAGCTGGATGGAAAAGTGTCAAATTAAACCCAGAGTGAAACCCAGAGCTGATTGGCTTAATTGGAGATAATGAGAAATGAAACCACATCTCTGCTTGCAAAGTAAAATAGTGAGCAAGACGCAATTACCCAGAAAACGTACCAACAGCCCTTTGCCGAAATGCCTAGAAATGTGAGGCCAAAGCACTTTGAGATTTCACATGTCTGGATGATGCCTTAAAGTTTCCCTTCACTTTGCTAATGATGACCTGGACCCAATGCATCATCCATTCTTTCCAGTGACAAGTAGAAAACCACGTCCCACAATGCAGCATAGCAATCACCCCAAGTTGGTGTTAGGTTCCTGCCTGCAGACCATGATAAGCGCCCCCGGGCAGAGATTTCCAGACCCGTTTACAATGGAAGCAGCAGGTGTGTATTGGGTAGGGAGGTGAGGAGGACTCAAGGGAAAAAGAACGTAAAAGTCCTCTTTTAGGGATCTGACTGGCGCACACTGTTAAAGAAGCTTTAGCCACTCTCCCCACTGCTGGAGCGTCAATCGAGCCATGTGCAAATGTTCAAACTCAGAGGCTTCTTCTGCTTCCCAGTCTTGGGAAGTACACACAGTGGAATTCTGCAAAATAGTCCCCGGAAGCAGGATTCACTGGGGACACCCGGCAACGGGGGTGCACAGCAGTGCTATCTACTCCTCTTTAAGCTCAGATAGTACTCTCCGTGTGAGAAACTGCATTTTCCAATTTGCATGCTTTTTAGCACGCAATGCCATCTTTCTCCCCGGAAGTCCTGATGATGATGTGTCCTTCCAGAACACACACATTTCAGGGTGATGTCCTTGTGGGCCCAGGGACAGGAAGTGAGATCACGGCTGGGTCTGGAGAGGTGGACTTCACGCATGAAACCCAGAGAAACAGGGTTTGGATATGAGGAGGGCTGGGGCGGCCTTACCAAAGCTGGGGGCACTATGCAAGGTCATGTCCCGGATCACCCTTGTGCCGAAACAGGACCACATCAGGAGGAACTGCTGGGCCACTTTCTTCAGGGACCCTTGTCTCTTGGCAGCCACCTACAAGAAAGTGAACGGCTTAAACAGGGGTCAACTCAACCTTTCCTTTATTACTGTCTGTCTGAAAGATGATAGGAAGGCTTATGGATCTCCAAGTTCAATGCTATGGAACCAATGGCTTTTTGACTTTCTGTTTCTACCAGCAAAAATTCACTTTAGAAAATGAAAGCTGATGTCGGGACCCAGTTTACACCGCAGACGAAAGAGAGACGCTGACCTGGCTGAATCAGGGGAAGGAGACTCATGGTCCTGTCTCCTGCAACCCCCGCCTCCGGAGGGGGCCCAGGCCTCTGTTCAGAACCCCAGGGCTCCGTGGCTGCTGAGGAATGCTCAGACAGCTCAGTGCGGGGCTCTGCATCTCCCAAGTGCCACGAAGGTGAGTGTTGGGGGGCAGTACCGGGGCTGCTCCTCCCGCTCCAGCTTACCAACCTTCACAACACACCGGTCCACCATGGTGTCTAGCCACTCGATGTAGGACTCGATGGGAGACTGCTCCTCCAGGAGGTGGTCAAACTCCTGGTACACTGTCAAACAAAGGAGAGCCCCCACACGTCACTGCAGCTGTGTCTACACAGAGCCACAGCTTAAAAGATCAAAGGAGTAAAACTGAATAAAAACAAAACTCCAGCTTCAACGGAGCACTCAGACTTCAGAAAGCATGCCCCGACTTACCTTTCCAGGCTCATCTTCACAGCCTGTGAACACTGGAAAGCCCGGCTACCACAGATAGCTTGCATTCCCCCCAACAAACCCTGCTTTTCTCAGGCAGTTCCCTTCTCTTGGACCGTCTGGTTCCTCAGGGCCCAGCCCAGCCAAAATGGCCCTTCTTGTGACATCCTTTTTCCCCTCCCCGGGCCCCTCGCCAGCAGAACTGATCGCTCATCCTCTGTGCTTCCACAGCATTTTATTATCCGTATTCCACCTTTACTGCATCACTGATGCTGTGTTACGGTTGTGAGGGCAGGGGTGTCTCCCATGCCAGCTCTCTGTCCGACCTCTTTCCTAGCTGAGGCCGTCCCTAGCCTCACACAGCCGTTATCCAGGACGTGCTTCCTTGCACGAACGAGCACAGACATTGCAGCTCCCTTGCTCTCTGCCTCATGGTAGGGCTTCTGAACCACAGCTACGTTGGGCCCACGGCTACGTTGGGCAAATAGCTCTAACCAGCCTCTCGGAGCTTGGCATGTAGCAGATGCTTACTCATTGTTCACAGCATAAAGGAGACAATCTCCACGCCCTTAGTTTCTGCACTAGTAACAGGAGGACCATTGTACCACTGATAACCTGTCTTCAGCTGCATGTCAGGTAACTGAGTCTGGAAGGGCTGTGTGATTGGTGAAGTCAGCAGAAAACAGAAACACTGCTGTGGTTTGGACCATCTCTTCTGATTGCCGTTTCTGTGGTTTGGGTTTTTTTTTTTTTTTTTTTTTTTTTTACATGTGGAGCTCAGTAAACCAAACCATGCATTCAGACCCACATGTTTCTACAGTTTTAAATTTGCCTGGGCGGTTTCCGTCGTCCCATTCTGTGGGCCTGGCCAATGCATTCCATTTTCCTGAGCTGAGGACTGCCATGGAGGTCAGCTGCCGGGGCCAGGAGATCCAGACAGTTTAGAATGAGAAGGGGCTGAATGAGAAGTCCGCTGAATTGGTATCTGCGTCCTCTTATGGGCGGGGAAGCTATGTCCCAATGAGATTAAGTGACCCCTCCAAGGCAAAGGGTAAGTGAGGGCCAGAGCAGGGACTGGAGCCCATGCCTCTGACTTCCCTGATGTTCCCGTTCTCCTGATAGCACTGTCACCTTGCAGGTGGTGAGGCAAATGCTTGCGGCTGACATTTACAGGGTTCTTGCTGTGTGCCAGGCACTTCCCTAATGACACGGACACTCTCACCCCACCTACAGCAACCTCGAGAATGTGATACAGCAGTTGCTCAAATGTTTGTTGAATGAATGGATGAACAACCCGAGAAGGCAGGTATGATTTCTACTTCCCATTTTACAGATGAGGAAGTGGAGGCACTCGGAGGTGAGTAACTTTCTGCAGGTCTCACAGCTAGCAAATAGGAGAGGCAGGTTTCAAACACAGCCTGACTCGACGCTCGCCTCCTAACCCTGCCACTATACTGGCTCCACACTGTGTGCCAGGCACCCACACGGTGCGCATGCTGCCCCATTTAATCCCTCCACATTGTCCCCATGTCAGAGACTTGGAAGCCAGGGTCACAGTACACTGGAGGCAGGGTTTGAATCAAGGTCTGCTGGGCACCCCGACTGTCTGCTCTTACCACAGTTATTCTCATCAGTCTGCCCAAGTCCTGATGTGCACTTGTGAATTAAGGGGAGCCTTCCCAGGCAGGGCCTGATTCACAGAGGTGATGGAAACCCCCCTAAAGCAGGAATGTGTAGGTTTGACAACTAGCTGTAAGGAAAGGTTGATGCACACACACCGTTGGTGCAGCACACAGCTGTGTTCAGGAACTTACTTCTCAGTTGTCTGGTGGGAGCTACAGGATGACGCTTGTGTGCCAGGCCACCTGCCTTGAGGGCTGGTGCCCTTGCTCAATCCCCCCTGTTCCAGGCACTGCATCATATGGCATGTCCTCTTTGGAAACATTCAACCATTCGTAAATTACTTGTTTGATTTCTGATTGGCCATTAGCTCTAAGCTCTACATGGGAAGGGCAGTATCCATATTATTCACTGCTTTTTGTCCAGCTTCTAACACAGTGCCTGGCCCAGGACAGGCATTCAGCAAGAACCAGCTAGGTGGACTGAACCTCGTCACCCCCTTCCATTAGAAGAGTATGATCATGGGTCTAAAAGGTACCGTTTGATCCCGGGCCTAAGAGAACTTGAAGAGAAAACTCCCCAAAGTTCCTTCTTGGAGACACTGCAGTAACATCCGAGGGGCTCCAGCAAAGGCTCAGAGCCTGGTCCCCAAAGCAAGTGATGGTGACTTTCCCCTATGCATTTCCCCTTTGTTTTCCTCCACAAAAGGTGCTGAGTGGGGAAGACAGCGGGGTCTCATGCTGTTGGGAGTCATATCATTCTGGGTTTCTGCTCATCTGTTTGGTCCTGCATAGACATTACTGGCACCTGTCCATGGCTGGCCTGGGACGAGACCCTGGGGACACAACGATCAGGGGTACGGCTAGTGCTGTTAGGGGGCAGGCACCAGTGCTTTCCATTGGCCTTGTAGCGGGCAATAGGGACAAACAGAACAGGAGGCATGATCGCAAGAACTTGGAAAGACCCTGCAGCTTCTGGGACTTGCCCATATCTCATCATTTTGTCTCCTCTGCTCTTCCCAGTGGGCAACACCAGTACGTGGTGGTGACACGCAGGTTTGAGCGCAGCCCTGTCGCCTGGGGTGAGGCTGACCACTCTCCGGGACTGAGTCTGGTCCTCTGTAAAACGGGGGTGGTGGGTATCTTCCCCATGGGCTGATGTACAGAATTAATGAGATCCCGAGTGTGGTAGGTCTGACACAGACTAGGCAGTCCGTGAGCTCAGTCATTATTTTCGGGAGCATCTCCAAAGCTCTTACCAGGGGAAAGCAGGCTGGGGGCTGCTGTGGAAGATGGGACACTGTCCATGGAGCTCTGGGGAAGAAGCCCTAGGGAAGGTCCAAGGGGTTCAGGTTTCAGCTGTTCCAGGTGCTTTTGAAAAGGGCTCAGTGGGAAAGAGGCCCCTAAGAGGAACTTCCTTGTTTATAAACGCCACATGCTTAGGCTGGCTGAAGAAGTTTCCCTCAAGAGGACATACAGAAGGCATATACTGGAAATCTGAGGGGCCTGGGGCTCTTGGGAGAACAGACCCCTCTTCTTGGGACACAGCCACTGTGCAGCTTCCTGAATAATGTACTGTCAGGATCTGGGGCCTCACCCCACTCAGAAGGTAAGAGCACCCCAGCTGTCACATCCCCCCCACCTCCAGCCATACTCAGCACCCACCTTCCTGAGAGCTGGTGGGAGGAGTGTGGACTCACCGTTCCATACTCCTCTCCTCCAGAGGCATGAGAAAGGAAGGCTGAGCACTGAGGAAGTTGCCAGTAGACCCCCATCTGGGGCGGCCGGGTGCAGGATGCCCTGGGCAGCAGGCTGTGGGGGCGTTTGAGGAACAGCAGAGATGTGCTGACAGCTGTCATGGTCTCTGGCCTCCTCAAGTCCTCCACTACTAAGAACAACCAACCTGACCTTATCCAGAGAACACGAGGAGCGGTATTCCTCCAGTCTTGGTCCACAGGGACGTGAACATATATGCACAGAGGTAAACCACCATCCATTCCTTCTCCAACATTTACTGTGATTGAAAGGTTCACCTGCCAATAGGTGAGCTGACTGACCCTCTGCTGAAAAACAGGCAGCCCGTCTGCCTCCAGGCTGACATACACTCAGACAGACAACAAGCTTTTGTTCTCATTTTTGTATGCCACCTATGGAACTATTTCTGGCACCGAAGGGTCACATCCGGAGCCTTTTGCATAACACTGTGTGCTGCCCAACTGGACCAGGCCCCCTTTTCCCCAGCAATGTTGACACATGTCCTTTTAAATCAATTAGCCCTCCCATCTGGGCTGACCCATTTAACAGGAACAATAAGAGGGAAGGGATCCTAGGGGGAAGGACAGGGTGGGACTCTCACTTAAATATTTACCAAGATACATTTTCTTTCTTTCTTTCTTTTAAAAACAAAACCAGAAAAGACACAATCCTTGGTGGAACATCTTACACTGGATGATGAGTTTCCGGTGCTCGTCGCGGGAGTCTTCCATGGTGTAGAGGGTTTGCTTGGTGATGCTGTTGAGATCCACGTTCCTCCAGTCTTCCAGCATTTGGAATGTGATGTCTGCGCTGTGGATTACTGTCCGAGATGCCTATAATCCAATCCAATCAACTCATTAGCTCATGGGTTGTTAGGTTAAAACCCCTGCATGTTATTTTCTTTTTAATGAATCTGAATATGGTATTTTGCAAACTACTTTGAAATTAACTAAGGAAAACTCAATTTCAGGAAATCAGCAGATAAGCCCATAACTCAGAAGACCCATACACTCTTTTCCCTTGTGGCTCTCTTTTCTTTTCTTTATAAAACATTACTCCAGGGTGGCCTAGGCTAGACCAAACCCTGCTGTTCCCAGTCCCTTTGGTCTTGACCCCTGGGGAACAATGGGATGAAGCCCAGAGATCTGTCAGCCTTCTGATGTAAGCCTGTGGGATGGGAGCTCTGTGCTAATGATGTGTCTCCAGTGCCTGAGAAGCAATGGGCTCAGACCTGGGAATGGACCTGCTACCCGTGGGCCTATGGTAGCTTTAATCCCCCAAATTTTATAATGTGTGTTTTTCATATGAATGCATTCTGAAGCAGTTTATGGTCTGGCTTTCTATTTTTGCTTTTTGGTTTTTAGGTAACTATAGTGATGAAAACAAGTATAAATAACTGAGAGAGAAGGAAAGGGAGACAACACCTTAAGACTCAGTTGCTTATTAGTATGTATGTGGTGTGTGTGTGTGTGTGTGTGTGCACACGTGCATGTGCATGCATGCACATGCTCCAGCACAGGCTTAACCTGTGGTTTCCTCAGCAAACCCACATGACTGGAAAACTTAAATTTGCAAGTTGGAACAATATTTGGAACCACCGAGCTGGAACAATACTGATAAAAGAAACATTTCCAGAATCATCTCCTTCACCTGCATATTTAAAAAAAATGTCTTTATAAAATGGAAAACAAAAGATTTCCAATACACAATGGACATTAAAAGTCTCTTAATGCTTGTGAATTTCCAGACAAAGGTAAATACTGACAACCCCTTTTACCCCCAAACTGTCCAAGGACAAGTAAACTCCTGCTTAAATCACTGCAGAACTCTTTGAAGGTCAGAGGCCTAAACTATATGAATATATGAGTTGGGTTAGTCTCTAATGATAATCAAAACAACTAAATGTAATGGTCTGGTATTCTGGACTAAAATATACTTAGTTCAAATCCTGGCCTTGCTGCTAACCAACTGACTGATTTGGGGCAGGCTAACAGATTCATCTCCGTTTCCTGATCTATAAAATGGAGATGTCCTAGTGTCTGCCTCTTAAGGAGGGCTGCCGTTTGAGGACTCCTTAAGGTAACGTTTGAGAGAGCATCAAATCCTAACCACTAGACCACTAGGGAACCTTCCCTGAGATAATGTTTGCAAAGGGCACAGTTTAGGGGGTAAGAACTCAATAAAGGAGCTGCTGTTATTTGGATCTGTTCTCTTTGTGGTGAGGCAGGGACACATCAGGGCCGTGGCACATGGCATCCCTGCCAGCTAGAGGTTTCTTCTCTCACCCTGCCATCACGTCACAACTGAAATGTCACACGCACGGACAGGCCTTCTCTAAGCACTCTATCTAAATTGGACTTACATGCTCCATTACTCTCTATTTCCACTTTGTTTCCTTCATAACACTTATCACTTTTAATTGGTTTTTGTTTAAATGTTTTTGTTTTTGTTTTTCTGCTGAGGGCAAGTATCACTAAACACAGTGTCCGGCATACAGTAGGCACTCAAAAGACTTTGTGGAATGAACCGTTGAGCTAGGAATGCCAAGTTGCTTGCTTAGTGTATCTGAAAGGGCCTGGGTATTTAGAGCCTGGGTTTAAGTGTTACTTGTATGTGTTTAGGAAAGCTCGCTGGCATGTTAGTTAAGAGGTTCGATGGTGTTTCATTCCTATCACCAGCCCCAGTTCCTTTGGGCGATCCAGAAATGTGTCTGAGCGCTGTCCTGTGAAGACGGAAAGGTAGCATTTATACGAATTAAAATATGCACTGTCTGTGTGGGAAGTGGAGAGAGTGCACATGTGTGTGCAGATGGCTGTAGGTACAGATACGGATGTTTTTACCTATGCGTGCATTAAAGGGTCAAAGGCTTTCCTAAACTGTCTGAGCTGAGGAGGGAGGCACCAAAGCCATGCCTAGTTCTCTGATACATCCTAAGCCCAGCTCTTCCAAGCTGGGGAAAGAACCAGAAGGCACACACCCTTGGACATATGGCAGTGTTTTTCTATTTTGCCAATATTTGTTTTCTCTCCCAAATCCCACTAATCTGTCAGCCTCTGCCCCATCCTGAACAGTGCCCAGGTATGGCCTCTCTCCCAGGCAGCAGAAACACAGAAGCGTTTCCCTCTGGTTTTCAAACCACCCACTGTGCCTTTTACACCAGGGGCAGGGCAGGAAGAGTGAGTGCTTGTGGGTGTAGTTTTGTATTTTCACGGTCCTGGCCGGGAGGCTTCCTTCAGGCCACTCTAAGCAGAAACCCCTTCCTTCAACCTTGACCTTGAATAACTGGCACCAACCCAGAACAAGCAGTATAAGGGAGAGGAGGCAAACCCAACACAGAGAGGGCAGGCAAGTGACAGTGTGAGTGAGGTGGGCCAGCCAAGTATGAGAGGAAGTGGGGCTGACAGGGAGCACAGTGCCTGCTGGGGAGCTCAGCCCATCCACTTGATCCCTGACCTCAGAAATGTGGTGCTAGGGCTGTTTTGCTATCATCTCCCGGTTTCAACTTTTAATAAGGAAGTAAAAACAAGTTTGGAACACATGCAAACCACCCACCTGAGGGCCCATCTGCAGCCACCAGTTTGCCCCTTCTGCTTTAAGATCATTGATATTTCTTTTTAAATTTAATGTTTGTTTATTTTTGAGAGAGAGAGACAGAGAGAGAGAGAGAGACAGCGCGAGTGAGCATGAGCAGGGGAGGGGCAGAGTGAGGTCGGGGGATGGGGGTGGGCAGAGGATCCCAAGCAGGCTCCATGCTGACAGCAGAGAGCCTGGATGCGGGGCTTGAACCCATGGAATTGTGAGATCATGACCTGAACCCAGTCGGAAGCTTAACTGGCTGAGCCACCCAGGTGCCCCTGAGATCACTGATATTTTAATGAATGTTTACAGGCTGCCTTAATAGACTAAGATTCCCTTCCTTAAGGTACAAACGCAAGGTTTTATACCATCAAGCTACAACTAAGGAGTTAAGAGTGGGCTCTTCCACATTTCATTGTACACATTTTTGTTATTTTTGAATTTTTTATAGTAAGCATATGTCACTTCTGTGCTAAAAAGAACAAAAATCTGGAAAAAATAAATAAAAGTGGGCAA
The DNA here is from genome assembly GCF_028018385.1 of Neofelis nebulosa. Classification (NCBI taxonomy): domain Eukaryota; kingdom Metazoa; phylum Chordata; class Mammalia; order Carnivora; family Felidae; genus Neofelis; species Neofelis nebulosa. The sequence continues at coordinate 15,903,131 of NC_080789.1, forward strand.
ATACTTAACATACTGTGTACAGGCTTTGAACTCTTCTGAATGACACATACGTAACAAACAAATCATGCTCTTTATCTGTTTGCATCATTTCTCTCTGTGGCTCACAACTGGGGGGATGCAGTGTCTGGAGACATTCCTGACTGTCACAACCAGGGTGGTACCTGGGGGTGGGTGGTGCTTTTGGCATCTGGGCACTCGGGTGCGGGTGGAGGCCAGGGATGCTACTAAATTATCTCCAGCGCACAAAACGACTCCCCACAGCAAAGAATTATCCAGTCTCAGATGTCAACGGTGGCTGAGAAATCCCGATTTACTGAAGGGAAACGCAAGCTTGGGCACCAGAGAATATGTCTGAAGGGTTAAGGGGCAACTGACATCAGAAATTATTCTGTGTATTAGTCTCAACTATTTAGTGATTGCCTAATGTTTTTATTCTTTATCAGTAGAAATTAAAGGTAACAGTAGGAGTGTATCAAGCACCTACTGTACTGTATTAAACTATTAAACAGCCATACCCTGACAGATCCTCTCAGGAGTTGTTTTCATGATTTGTCTCCCATTTGCAATGACTTCGTGGTCATTAGAACACATGACACAGGACACATACCTGGCAGAGATGATTCAGTGATGTCTGCCGTCTCAGAATTTGGGAAAACCTTCTCGACACTGCAAGAGAAAAGCATTAGCTTAAAATATTGGCATGCTGTATGGTCCCACCATGGATTTTCCAGGGATAGGTTTCAAAAAGTTTCAAAAAGCTTTCAAAAATTTAGGTTTCCCTAAATTTGTCTCACCGTCCAACCCCATTTTATGCACCCACTGGCAAAACCCTGCATTTGATTCTTTGTTCTCCCATGCAGACAACTATTCCCTAAAATGGCGATATTTGGGGTACATATTTCAAAGTCACCAGCCTGCCATACTGGCAGGTGTGAGAAATAGTGGTGTCAATCAACCGTGAGTAAAAGCAATTATTTACTTGTCTTTCATTTCGCTAATTGCAAGCTCCATCACTTCTCCCCATAAATAATTGCTGGAATCGAGAGGAAGCTTTGAAGAGGGCCCTGTAAAAGTAGTATATCTAATAGGGAAACCTGATTGAGCCTCAGTGGTGTGTGGCACTAGGGGCCGCTTTTAGGATGAAATCCTGGGCTGCACCTTGAATGTGGCTTTGCATTCATAATCGGCCATTTTTATCAAATGATCTCCATGATCTATTTGCATGTTTTGATGATCCTGTTTACTATAGTGATATAGTGTGTGTGTGTGTATATATATATTATATATATATATATATATATATATAATATACATATAGAGAGAGATAAAGAGAGAGAGAGTATATAGCTGATGGTTTGAAGTGGGGTGATCTTAAATCTGCAGATTTCAGGACAGCAGGCAAGCCACGTCCCAGTCCCAGGTCTTCATTCCTGCAGAGCTGTCTGGAATGGCGTGTGTTTCCCCTCCTTGCACATTCTCCAAGTGCACCCGAGGTTCCCTGGGCAGAGCGGGTTCCTGCAGGCACCCACAGGTGGAGGGCCCAACAGAACTCCAGGCTGCCAACTTTCAACAGGTTTGTTTGGTCAGCACAATTAAAAGGGGTGCAGGGCATTCTTCTCATTAATTTCTGAACTGGTCAAGAAACAGAAATTTCCCTGGGATTATTCTAATTTGTACTCAGAGCCAGCTTGGTTTGAAAAATAGGGCGTGGGGTGGAGGAATGGAGTGGAGGGGGGGGCTCGGGGCACAGATGAACTTCTAATTTTCCAGACCGATCAATCGTTAATCCTTCTCCTTAATTACTTTTTCTTTAACTTTGTGATGTGGAATTTAGTGCTCACGAAGAGAAAAGAACTGAGGGCTGCGAAATAAAGCAGGCTTTATCAATAGGTGATGGGCACTGCAGGCGGCCTCAAAGCATGTCTCAAAGGGCTCCCTTTGCCTGCAGAGAGAGGGTAATTTGATCGCCTTCATTTTCCTTGCTGGCACTTATTCCGGGCAAGAATGGCAAGCTGTATTCAAATGGTGCTTTAAGAAACATATCTTAAAACTTTGTTTTGCTTAAAATCATATCATCTTTGTTTAATAGCACATGAGTCTTCCCACAAGTACAGAAACAGTGAGAAAGTGAAATAGGACCAGTTTTCTCAGGCAAAACTAATGATACAGAATGGCTGGTGATGCTTAGCAGAAAAAAAAAAAAAAATCACAGTCCTAATCCCCGTAGGAGAAATATTAATTTGGCTTTCTCATTAGGCAGAGAATTGAATATGTGAAGCCCTGAAGCGGTTTTCTGTCCCCTCTTACCACCATTTTGGGGGCAGGGGATTCTGGGAAATCTCCGAATTTTGGGGTCGGACAGATCTGAGTTTGACTCCTGGCCCCTTCTTACCAGCTGCATGGCCGTGTGGCTTTGGGGAGGTTTTTTGCCTCTCGGAGCCTCATCTGCAGGATAGGGATACTGTTCCCTACATCACAGAGGAGGCATGAGGATTAATGAGAGGAGATGGCAGTGATGAGCAGAAACTTTGGTGTCAACAGACAGACCTGGGAGCAAATCCTGCCTTTGCTACTTACCGCCTCTCTAAGCCTGTTCTATTTTCCACAAAAGGAGAAAGGTGCCACCTGTAATAAACCTCCTGTGAGGATAGAGTGAGTTAATGCAGGAAAAGCGCTAGGCTTAATACTTGGTGCTTTGTAAACAGTAAATGATAGCTGTTGTTGTTATTATCTTGTTAACAACCTATGTAAAATGTTTGGCACTAAAATGTTGTTCTCCCTTCCCTCAGCTCCCAAAGTCAGTACTTACATTCAAACTTAATGTTTCGCAAATTTTCTGGAAGGTCATGGAGAGCCACTTTTAGCCACTCATCCAGCTGCTTGGCAAACTTTCGGATCACCTGAGTTAAGCTAGAAAGAGAAATGATCCATTTTAAGTGCCTCTGTGTGTTGCCTAGTCCTCCCGATAGGCCCGGACAGGGTTTGGTTTCCCCTGGTGGTGTTCTGGCTGCACCAGTGTCACTGGGAGCAGTAACCTCAGGAGCAGGACGGGTGGCCCAAGCCCCACGGAGCACTGGTGGGTCTGAGCAGGGCATGCATAATGCCCACAGTGGCCACCAGGGGACATGGTGCCTGGACTCTGAGCAAGATGGTGCAGACAGGGGGCCATGAGCCTGGGAACACTGTTTTGCTGACAGTCTTGCCCAAGCGTTGGCCCACCCAGCCCAGCTCTGGCTGCCCCAGCCTCTGGCCACTCGGCAGGAACTGGGAAGCAACAGCCTGTCTTTGCACTGACAAACATCCCTGACCTTGAAACCATATCTGATGTGGAGAGCCCACGGCTGTTTGGGGGAAGGGGGTGAAGGGTGAGGGGACAGCAGGTTGCAGCACGAGATGAGAATCTGGGAGACCTTGTGCACCACTTTCAGGCTCTCACTGTGAACACAATGGGCTGGGTCACGCATTGTCCATGGAGTCCTCGTCTGGCATGGCCGCCACGGGGACCTCAGAGCCCGTGTTGAGTGCCCACACCATCCTCGCCCCCCCGGCAACACTGCCTACCTTGCTCTCGCAGTGTCCCATGGACTCTCCTGTCAGACCCTGATCACCAACTTCCTCCCAAGGCAGTCCCCCCAAGCTTCTCACTCTTTAACTCTGCACTTCTTCACCAACCTTCTCCAAGACCCTCCCACCCACCTGCACACCCTCCACCAGCTGTGGGCACCACTCCCACATTGCAGGGAACACAGCGGCAAAGGGAGAAATTTCCAGCATTCCACCACAACACAGCTCTCCTCCCTGGCCACTCTGACAGAATCAAGGGCCAACTCCGTGTCATCCCCTCCTGCCTCCTCAGGAACCCCACGTCACTAACCGCCCCTTCTCCAGGATATCCCACCTCTTCCTTTCACCACACATGTCCCTCCTTAAAAATAAACCCTCTTAGAAATGGAAGGAAAACTTCCAAACGCTTTCTATGAAGCCAGCATTACCTTGATCCCAAAACCAGACAGAGACCCCACTAAAGAGGAGAACTATAGACCAATTTCCTTGATGAACATGGATGCAAAAATCCTCAACAATATATTAGCCAACCAGATCCAACAATACATTAAAAAAATTATTCACCGCGACCAAGTGGGATTTATCCCTGGGATACAGGGCTGGTTCAATATCTGCAAAACAATCAATGTGATTCATCACATCAATAAAAGAAAAGACAAGAACCACACGATCCTCTCAATAGATGCAGAGAAAGCATCTGACAAAATACAGCATCCTTTCTTGATAAAAACCCTCAAGAAAGTAGGGATAGAAGGATCATACCTCGAGATCACAAAAGCCATATGTGAAACACCAAACACTAATTTCGTCCTCAATGGGGAAAAACTGAGAGCTTTCCCCCTAAGGTCAGGAAAAAGACTGGGATGTCATCTCTCGCCACTGTTATTCAACATAGTATTGGAAGTCTTAGCCCCTGCAATCAGACAACACAAAGAAATAAAAGGCATCCAAATCGGCCAGGAGGAGGTCAAACTTCCACTCTTTACAGATGACATGATACTCTATATGGAAAACCCAAAAGATTCCACCAAAAAACTGCTAAAACTTATCATGAATTCAGCAAAGTTGCAGGATATAAAATCAATGCACAGAAATCTGTTGCATTCCTATACACCAATAACGAAGCAACAGAAAGAGAAATCAAGGAATTGATCACATTTACAATTGCACCAAAAACCATAAAATACCTAGCAATAAATCTAACCAAAGGGGTGAAAAATCTATACACTGAAAACTATACAAAGCTTATGAAATAAATTGAAGAAGACACAAAATGGAAAAAGATTCCATGCTCCTGGATAGGAAGAACAAATATTGTTAAAATGTCAATCCTACCCAAAGCAATCTACATATTCAATGCAATGCCTATCAAAATAACACCAGCATTCTTCACAGAGCTAGAACAAACAATCCTAAAATTTGTATGGAACCAGAAAAGACCCCGAATAGCCGAGGCAATCTTGAAAAAGAAAACCAAGGCAGGAGGCATCTCCATCCCGGACTTCAAACTGTATTGCAAAGCTATAATCATCAAGACAGTATGGTACTGGTACAAAAACAGACAGTCAGATCAATGGAACAGAATAGAAAACCCAGAAATGGACCCACAAACGTGTGGCCAACTAATCTTTGACAAAGCAGGAAAGAATATCCAATGGAATTAAGACAATCTCTTCAGCAAGTGGTGCTGGGAAAACTGGACAGCGACATGCAGAAAAATGAACCTGGACCACTTTCTTACACCATTCACAAAAATAAACTCAAAATGGATGAAAGACCTAAATGTAAGACAAGAAGTCATCAAAATCCTTGAGGAGAAAGCAGGCAAAAACCTCTTTGACCTTGGCTGCAGCAAGTTCTTACTCAACACATCTCTGGAGGCAAGGGAGACAAAAGCAAAAATTAACTACTGGGACCTCATCAAAATAAAAAGCTTCTGCATAGCGAAGGAAACAATCAGCAAAACTCAAAGGCAACTGACAGAATGGGAGAAGATATTTGCAAATGACATATCAGATAAAGGGTTAGTATCCAAAATCTACAAAGAACTTATCAAACTCAACATCCAAAAAACAAATAATCCAGTGAAGAAATAGGCAAAAGACATGAATAGACACTTCTCCAAAGAAGACATCCAGATGGCCAACCAACACGCGAAACATCAGGGAAATACAAATCAAAACCACACTGAGATACCACCTTACACCTGTCAGAATGGCTAACATTAACAACTCAGGCAACAACAGATGTTGGCGAGGATGTGGAGAAAGAGATCTCTTTTGCATCGTTGGTGGGAATGCAAGCTGGTGCAGCCACTCTGGAAAACAGCATGGAGGTTCCTCAAAAAACTAAAAATAGAACTACCCTACGACCCAGCAACTGCACTACTAGGCATTTATCCAAGGGATACAGGGGTGCTGTTTCAAAGGGACACATGCACCCCCATGTTTATAGCAGCACTATTGACAATAGCCAAAGTATGGAAAGGGCCCAAATGTCCATCGATGGATGAATGGATAAAGAAGAAGTGGTATACATATACACTGCAGTATTACTCGGCAATCAAAAAGAATGAAATCTTGCCGTTTGCAACTACGTGGATGGAACTGGAGGGTATTATGCTAAGTGAAATTAGTCAGTCAGAGAAAGACAAAAATCATATGACTTCACTCATATGAGGACTTTAAGAGACAAAACAGATGAACATAAGGGAAGGGAAACAAAAATAATATAAAAACAGGGAGCGGGACAAAACAAAAAGAGACTCATAAATACGGAGAACAAACTGAGGGTTGCTGGAGGGGTTGTGGGAAGGGGAATGGGCTAAGTGGGTAAGGGGCATTAAGAAATCTACTCCTGAAATCGTTGTTGCTAACTAACTTGGATGTAAATTATAAACAAACAAACCCTCTTATTTCTCTGCACTCTTTCTTCAAGGTACCACCCTCTGTCCTCCACTTCACACACATCCTTCTTCAGGAAAGCCCATGGCTTCAGTCACCATCTATACTCACTCTCGCAGTTCCAGAGCAGAGGTGTCCAAAACTCCAGACCAACCACACACAGGTCCCCTCCATTTAGCATCCCAAAGGCACATCGACCTCAACACGTCCAAACTGAACTCCTCACTTCTGTGTCAGACTGGTTTCTTTTCTTACGTTCTCTATTTCATTGGGAACTCCACTTTTCATAAAGTTTTTGTTTGACTTTTTTATTATGAAAACATTTTAAATATACCCCAAGATAGAATAGTATAATAAACCTCCAAGAATCTGTGACCCAGCTTCCATAACTAGCAACGTTTTTCCAGTTCAATTTATCACATGCCATGCTTGCTTGTCTGGAATGCTTTGAGCAAATTCAAGATGTATGATTTCAAAAAGTTCGTGTGTGTTTCTAACATGCCCTTATATATGTATGTATGTATGTATGTATGTATGCACTGCCATATTTAAAACCCCCATGCCATTAGTGCACCTGACACTATGAACAGCAATTCGTACTAGCTAAAGCCCAGTTGGTATGCAAATTTCTCTATTTCTCTCAGAGATATCTTTTAGTCTCTTTGAATCAGGATCCAAACATGGTCTACACACTGCACAAAAACATCGCCTTGTTCTATTTCCAAAGACTTTTTAAAAATTCTGTTTCATGGCATTGGTTTGTCAGCAACATCATGCTATTTGTTCCCTGTCATGTCCCACACTCTGATTTGGTTCATGTCTTCCTTATAGTGCCATTTAACACGATCATCTATCCTGCATGCTTCTTATAGACTGGCAGTTAGGTCTAAAGAGGTGATCAAATTAAGTTACATTTTTTTTAAGACACGAAAACTTTGTAGGTGGCCCTGTGCCACCCACTGCATTACACCATGAGACTTAAAATGGCTGGTTGTTCCTCTTTTAGTGTATCTAGTTTTGAGACTTAAATAGTCTCTCTTCCTATCACCACATACTACAGGTTTCATCTCCAAGTTGCCTCTCAACCTCATCCAGTTTTCCCCTTTTCTCTCTACTTCCAGCTATCCTCATCTCTCACCTGGGCCACTACAGCAGCTTCTACAAGTAAGTACAAGAGCCTACCCTGCTCTGCTCACCTTCCCACCTCAACCCCACATTGTGAAAGGGATTTCTCTAAAACACTTGCAATTTTGATCTGTTTCACCTTCTGGTTAAACACCCGTCCCCTGCCCCCCAATGCTTTCACATTCTTTGTTTGTTTGTTTGTTTGTTTTTGAAAGAGTGTGAGCAGGGGAGGGGCACAGAGAGAGGAGGAGAGAGGGAGAGAGAGAATCCCAAGCAGGGTCCGCACCAGCAGTGGAGAGTCCAATGTGGGGCTCAAACTCATGACCTGAGCTGAAATCAAGAGTCGGACACTTAACCAACTGAGCCACCCAGGTGCCCCTCACATTATCCTTAGGATAAAAACCAAAATCCTCACCATGATCCCCAAAGACCAGCCTCACCTTCAATTTTCTCTCTTCACCTACATTTCGGCCCCACTTGCCTCCGCCCTGTTCTTTCCCATCTCAGAGCCTTTGACCTGGGCATCTTTCCATCCAAGAGCATCCAACCCTTCCTTGCCTACTCAACCCCTCCTCAGGTGTCACATCCACAGGAAAACCTTCTCTGAAGCCCCCTAGACTAAACTGGAATCTCTGGTTTTTCCCCTTGAAGGACCTTGTAGTTGTGACATTTGGTAACTCTACACTAATTTGTGTGATTATCTGGTTAATATCCATCTTTCCCACTAGACTGCATGCTCCAGTACAGACGGCAGGGACTGTGCCTATTTTGCTTATCACTGTATGTTCAGCAATTAGCATAGCACCTGACACCAAGTGGGCATACAAGGAATGTTTGTTAAATGAAATGAATGAGTGAATAGCCCCAATCCCTAGCTGGGCAGACCTTCGACATATTCCCCACAGGACCCTATCCACATTGTCCCCACCTTTATTTCTCTGACTTCAGCTCCTCCCACTCCATCCCACCCCACCTCACCAGCTTACTCAGTTCCTACAGCACCAGTGCCCTTTCTGTTTCTTCAGGTCCTTGACAACCTCACCAGGGCCTTTGCATCTGCTGTTCCCTCAACCTGGAAATCTCCTGCCCCAGATTGCAGCCTGCTCCCTCCCTCCCCTACCAACTTCACAGGTTGGTTCAGTATTGACCACGGGATTTGAAACTGCCAGTCTCCCCACACTCCCAGCTCTACCAACTATTTCAACACTCTTGAGCCTGCCATGTGTTTTGATAAGAGTAGTTGGCTCCTGGGATGAACACTGAGTATAGAAAGGCAAGGACAGAGCAGGGGGAGATCTGCTTGAAGGTTATTGCAATAATCCAGGCAAGAGAGTGGCCTGGATGAGGGGTGGTAACCAGGGAAATAATGCAATATAGTCAGATTAAAATATTTTGAAGGCAGAGCCAACCAGGATGCCCTGGTGAGTGGATACGGGTATATGAGGAAAGACTGTTGCCAAGGGTGTCTTCATGAAAGAAAAATGGTATATGCACCCCCTGTGCCTAGAAGAGTGCCTGATACCCAGGAGGCACTTAATAAATGCTGAATACTGAGTGAACCAAAAGTACTGCACATGTAATAAAGCCAAAGTTCAAAACCACCATCAGTGATGAGCACACTGGATCCAACTTCTACGTGAGAAGACTTCCCAGAACATTTGGCCACTCTTGACAGAGGTCAAACTTTAGCTAAGTGTCTGGAGTGATCATCCTATCGCCGCCGGACCATCAAGGAGGGTGGCTTGCCATTCCCCGCCCACGGCACCTTTCCCGGGAGACATCACCTGCCGCTGGAGAAGAGGAGCCGCCCTTTGTGCGGTGCCGACTTCCCGTGTCCCCTTCTTCCATCTCGCTCCCCAGGCTGGCACTCCCAGGGTCGCCCTGCTCCTCCAGTGTCACACCTTCTCCTCCTCCCTTTTGTGCAGGTGGCTCCCACATCTATAACTCCAGCTTCGGCCCTGCTCCTGCATCTTAATTCCACACTTGTAACTCTCTGAATGACCTCCAGCCATGATGCTGGCACAACAGCAACAGTGCTAATGGCGGCTGCCTTGTAATGAGTGCAGTGTGCCAAGTGTGCCAAACCTTTCGCACATGTTTCTTATTTAATCCTCACATCCACCCTACGAAGCAGGTACTATTGTTAGTCCCAGCAGAGAGGTGAGAAATCAAGGCTCAGAGAAGTTATTTTATTTTTCCAAGGAGATGCACCAAGTATGTGGACAATCCAAGACTGAAGCCCAGATGTGTCTGGCTCCAAAGCTCTAGTATCTCAGTCTTCTCTCGGCTTCTCTGATATCTCATCTTCCCTGCCTGGTCCACCAGCCCTAAACACACACACACACACACACACACACACACACACACGCACACGCACGCACGCACGCACACATGCACACACACGCGTGCGCTTCCTAACTTCTGCTAAACCAACCATTAACAACAACCACTATGCCAAGATCACCTGGGAGGTCACAAGAGGTGAAAAGTCCAAGTTTGAGAATGATCTACATTTCTTATAAATAAAGAACATATCGGGGTGTCTGGGTGGCTCAGCAGGTCAAGCATCCAACTTTCGCTCAGGTCAGGACCTCACAGCTCGTGAGTTCAAGCCCCACATCGGGCTCTGTGCCGACAGCTTGGAGCCTGGAGCCTGCTTCTGATTCTGTATCTCCCTCTCTCTGCCCCTTCCCTGCTTGCTTGCACACGCGCTTTCTCTCAAAAATAAATATACATTTAAAAAGCTGTAAAAAAAAAAAAAAAAAAGAGCATATGGTTCATGGTTATCTCTATATTACCACTTGTCCACCTGAATTTCAATATGCTTTACTGATAGAAGATAAGAGGTGGGTCTGAGCTCGTCAGCTAGTGAGAACCTCTAGACTCAATTCTCATTTCTACCCTGGCCAAGCACAGGACTGGGCATATAGAACACACTCAAACAGGTTTCAGGGATGAATGCGTTCATAAAATTGTGAAAAATCAGCTGTCTGATGAAGTCTGGTCTTTTGAATAAGTTTTTTCTTCTTGATTTAATGGGAAAGGCACTGGATTTATAAGTCAAAGGTCACTTTGGCAAGTTAACAACGTCTTTTTTTAAAAACTGGTCTCTCGTGGGAGACTGGAAGCTCAGTCAGGGCAGGGAGTTTGTTTCTCTCTTTTAATGCAATGTTCCAGGACTCAGCAGAGTGTCCAGCATGTTGTAGTAATCAACAGACATTGTTTAATGAAGAATGAATAGTTGACTCATGGCTGTTTCATTTATTTGCAGGTGACTAAAGCCATTTCAGTCACTAAAGTGACTAAAGTGATTTCAATTCTTAAGCTCCAATTTTTACATCTATAAAAACAAGCCAATTACAGGGAAGGAGGCAAGGGTTAGCATTTCATTAGCACACCACAAAATGCTCTATAACAAACTACAGATGCCCTTCATGTATGTAACACCTATTAAACAGTGCCAGAAGTATGTGAAGCTCTCATATAACGGTGCATATACTTTTACTGACCCTCCCCAGGAGGTACCTTCTCATGATAAAACGAAGGTACACATTTGGTCACTATCTAGTTCACTTGAATAATGCACAAGAAAGAACAACTCAACGCTTACAGGGGTCTCCCTCCCTCCCTCTCCATATATATATATATATATATATATATATATATATATATATATATAATCTTTATAATCCTATCCATATTTTAAATTCAGATATATATGTGTATATCTGTGCATACACATGATTATAAAAATAATCCAGTCTTAATTAAAACAGTACAAAAATGCAGAAAAGCACAAGACTAAAATTTGACTATAATCCCATTGGGAGGTAATCTTTGCTCCTATCTAGGTATGTGTCTGTTCCACCTAGAATGTGGAAAATTGGAAAAAGCAACACTCCCACCATAACAAGAGAAAGCCAGATAATCCACAAAATCCTAACTTTTCTTGAACCCACCAGACAACTGAGGTCACAACCACCTAGCCTGGAAGGCACAGAAAGACAGGCACCTCCAAAGAGAGAAGGACTTAGGAACTGGTTCATCTGTTCTGAGGGAGGAAAGCAGGATCTCTAGGTAAAAAGAATTCAATTCAGTTTTTAAGACAAATTGCTAAGGGCCAAGTGTGAACTAGCATGACAGTAAAGAACTCTGGGAGCCACAGATGCAAAGGAAGTTTACACCTATTCACAAGATCTTCCCCACAGGCCTCACCAGGTGCTCGTGAGGAATCCTGGAGAATGAAGAAAGCATATCGCCAAGATGCCTGCTTGGAGGAGGGGAGCAACCATGGCTGCAGGGAGAGCGTGAAGTCCTAGCCAGCCAGCAGTCTCTCCCCTATGGAACAAAAGCCTCAAGTGGCCAGCGGGAGGATGGAAACACTGTTGACTGTGGGCGTAGAAAGAGACCCAATGCAGGCGGGGGAAGTATAAAGAAAAAGCTCTCTAACCTTGGTAGAAATCATCATGGGCTCAGACTATTAGAGATTCATATCTGGGGCAGGACAGGATCACGGAGAATGCCCGACTCTGAGAGCCAGCAACACAGAGCCTGCTGGGGACTAAACCAGGACAGCAGGGAAACCCCCACACCTCCATACCAGCCCCAAACAGGCCAATAAGTGTATGAGAGGTACACGGGGAAGGTCTAAAGCTGAGGATGAGAACCCACCCCACCAACAAACTTTCAACCTAAGCACAGGGTACCGCAGAAGAATCTGGTAGTCTACTGAAGGTAACCCATAGCAACAACAAAACCCAAACCCAATCAACGCCTAAATAAGCTGACTCAACTCCCTACATCAAGAGCTAGGAGAGGAAGAGGCGTGTCTATTTCCAGACATAAATACTATTTACTTCAGTCTTTTCTAACTACTGTTTGGAAGTCAATAAAAAATTACAGGACACACAGAAAATTAAGAAAAAGAATCGACTATGACTGAATGCATTTAAAAAAAAAAAGACCCATTCATACACTGCCTATAAGAGACTCACTTCAGACCTAAAGATAGACACAGACTGAAAGTGAAGGGATACAAAAAGATATTCCATGCAAATGAGAGTGAAAAAAAAGAAAAAAGAAAACAAAGTAGCAATACTTATATCAGACAAAGAAAGACTTTAAAATAAAGATTGTGACAGGAAACAAGCGCATTACATAATGATATCAATCCAAAAAGAAGGTAAAACAATTGTAAGTATCTATGCACTCAACACAGGAGCACTTAAATACATAAAGCAAATATTAACTGACATAAAAGGAGAAACTGACAGTAGTAGGGGACTTCAACATCCCACTTTCATCAATGGGTAGATCATCCAGGCAGAAAATCAACAAGGATACAGTGGCTTTGAACAATACATTAGACAAGATGGACTTAACAGATATATTCAAAACATTTCATCTAAAAACAGAACAAACCAATTTGACAATAAATTTCATATTAAAAAAATGCAAAAAAATAAAAATAAAAACAGTAGAACACACATTCTTTTCGAGTGCACATGGAACATTCTCCAGGACAGATCACATGTTAGGCCACAAAACAAGTCTCAATAAATTTAATATTTAAATCATATTAAGCATATTTTCTGATCATAAAAGTATGAAACTAGAAATCAATTACAAGGAAAAAGAACTGGAAAGAACACAAACACATGGAGGCTAAACAAAATGCCTACCAAACAACCAATAGGTTAATGAAGAAATCAAAGAGGGAATTAGAAAAAAAACACGGAGACAAATGAAACTGAAAATACAATGGTCCAAAATCTGTGGGATGCAGCAAAAGCAGTTCTAAGAGGGAAGTTTATGGTGATACAGGCCTACCTCAAGAAACATCAACAAAAAATCTCAGACAATGTAACTTTATGCCTAAAGGAACTAGAAAAAGAACAGACAAAGCCCAAAGTGAGTAGAAGGAAGGAAGGAATAAAGATCAGAGTTGAAATAAATGAAACAGTAACTTACAACACAATAGATCAATAAAACAAAGAGGTGCTTTTTTAAAAAGGTAAACAAAAATGAGACACCTTTAGCCAGAGTCAGCAAGAAAAAAGATAGAGGACTCAAGAAAATTAAAAATGAAAGAAGAAAAATAACAACTGACATCACAGAAAAACAAACGATTATGAGAAACTATTAAAAAATTATACAACAACGAACTGGACAACCTAGAAGAAATGGATACATTCCTAGAAACATACGATCGTCCCAAACTGGATCAGGAAGAAACAGAAAATCTGAATAGACTGATTACTAGTAATGAAGTTGATCAGTAATAAAACAGAAGTCCAAAGTCAGACAGCTTCACAGGTGAATTCTACCAGCGATTTAAAGAAAAATTAATACTTACTATTCTCAAACTATTCCAAAACATAGAAAAGAAAGGAGAGCTTCCAAATTTATTCTACAAGGCATTACCCTGATACCAAAACCAGACAGACACTACCAAAAAAGAAAACTACAGGCCAGCATCCCCGATGAATACAGATGCAAAAATCCTTAACAAAATATTAGCAAACTACATTCAACAATACGTTAACAATCATTCACCATGATCAAGTGGGATTTATTGCCAAGATGCAAAGGTGGTTCCGTATACACAAACCAATCAAAGTGACACATCACATTAACAAAATGAAGGATAAAAGCGATATGAACATCTGAATAGATGCAGAAAAAGCATCTGAAAAATTCAACATCCATTCATGATAAAAAAAAAACTCTCAACAAAGTGGGGTTTGGAGGAAACATACATCAACATAATAAAGGCCATAAATGACCAATCCACAGCTAACATCATACTCAATAGTGAAAAACTGAAAGCTTTTCCTCTAAGATCAAGAATAAGACAAGGATGTTCACTCTCACTTTTATTCAACAAAGTACAGGAAATCCTAGCCATAGCAATCAGATGAGAGAAAGAAATAAAAGGCATCCAAATTGTGAAGTAGAAGTTAAACTGTCCCTATTTGCAGATGACATGATACTATGTATAGAAAACCCTAAAGATTCCACCATAAAACTATTAGAATAAATGAATTCAGTAAGTTATAGGACACAAAATCAATATACAGAAATCTGTTGCATTTCTATACACTCGTAATGAAGTAGCAGAAAAACAAACTAACAAAACAATTCCATTTACAATTGCACAAAACAGAATAAAATACCTAGGAATAAACTTGACCAAGGAAGTGAAAGACCTGTACTTTGAAAACTATAAAACAATAATGGAAGAAGCAGAACACAATATAAACAAATATAAAGAAACACATGCTCATGGGCTGGAAGAATTAATATTGTTAAAATGTCCATACTACCCAAAGCAATCTATAGATTGAATGCAATCTCTATCAAAATGCCAATAGTATTTTTCAGAGAACTTGAACAAATAATCCTAAAATTTGTGTGGAAACACAGAAGATCCCAAACAGCCAAAGCAATCTTGAGAAAGAAGAACAAAGCTGGAGGTACCACAATCCCGGATGTTAAAGTATACTACACAAAGCTAAAGTAATCAAAACGGTAAGGTACCGGCACGAAATAGACATATAGATCAATGCAACAGGAGGGAGAGTCAGAAATAAGCCCACGCTCATATGGTCAATTTATCTATGACAGAGGCGGCAAGAATATACAATGGGCAAAAGACAGTTTTTTCAACAAATGGTGTTGGGAAAACAAGACAGCTACATGCAAAAGAATGACACTGGACTACTTTCTTACCACATACACAAAAATAAACTCAAAATGGATTAAAGACCTAAATATGAGACCTGAATTACTACTAAAAGAAAACCTAGGTAGTAAGCTCTTGGACATTCACCTTAGCAATACATTTATGGATATGTCTCCTCAGACAAGGGAAACAAAAGCAAAAATAAACTTTTGCACAGCAAAGGAAACCACTGACAAAACAAAAGGCAACTTACTTAATGGAGGAAGACATTTACAAATGGCATACCCAATAAGGGGTCAATATCCAAAATATGTGAAGAACATATACAACTCAACACCAAAAATCAGACAATCCGATTAAAAATAAGCAGACCTGAATAGACATTTTTCAAAGGAAATACACAGGTGGCAACAGATACAGGAAAAGATGTTCAACATCACTAATCATCAAGGAAACGCGAATCAAAACCACAATGAAATATTACCTCATGCCAGTCACAATGGCTAGTATCAAAAAAGCAAAAACTAAAAAGTGCTGGTGAAGATATGTAGCAAAGGGAACCCTCTGCACTGTTGGTGGGAGTATAAATTAATGCAACCACTGTGGAAAACAGTATGGAGATTCCACAGAAAATTACAAATAGAAATACCACACAATTCAGTAAAAAATTCCACTGCTGGGTGTTTACCCAAAATGAAAACACTAACTCTGTGTTCACTGCAGCATATTTACAATAGCCAAGGTATGGACGCAACCCAAGTGTCCATCAATAAATAAACAAATAAAGAAGATGTGGTATTTATACACAACAGAGTATTACTTAGCCATAAAAAAGAGTGAGATTTTGCCATTTGCAACAAAATGCATGACCC
This sequence comes from Neofelis nebulosa, assembly GCF_028018385.1. Classification (NCBI taxonomy): domain Eukaryota; kingdom Metazoa; phylum Chordata; class Mammalia; order Carnivora; family Felidae; genus Neofelis; species Neofelis nebulosa. The sequence goes on from NC_080789.1 coordinate 15,919,279, forward strand.
TAGAGAATATTATGTTAAGTGAAATAAGACAGACAGTAAAAGACAAATACCATATGATTTCACTTATACGTGGAATCTGAAAAAGAAAACAGACAAATAAAAAACCAGAAACAGAGTCATAAATACAGAGAACACACTGGTGGTCGCCAGAGGGGAGGGGTATGGGAAGGATAGGCAAAATAGGTGAAGGGCATTAACATGTACAAACTTCCAGTTACAAAGCAAGTAAGTCACAGGGGTGAAAAGTACAGCATTGGGAATATAGTCAATAATATCTTAAGAACATTGTACAGTGACAGGTGGTAACTACACTTACTGGGGTGAGCGCTGCATAATGTACAGAACTGCCCAGTCACTGTGTCGGATGCCTGAAACTAATATAACATTGTATGTCAACCATAATCAATAAATTGGAGTAATACATATTTTTAAATAAAATAATACAAATAAAGGATAAAAATAATACAAATTTTAAAAAGAAAAAGAATCCACTCTCAAGAGATAAAGGCATGAAGAGAACCTGACTATCGAACAGGCAATTTATTTATTTATTTTTTATTTTATTTTTTTTAAATGGAACTGTAGTTGCCTTTTATTAAAACCATATGGTGTGTTGTTTTTAAGAGACTGGTTTTGCAGATCAGTTGGTTGTATACAACTATGCTGTCATTTCTCTTTCTGTACTGTAACTCACGTTTTAAATGAATTTGATGAATGAAATAATACCATTATTCTTGAAAAATATATTTTTTATTCTGTGTATAATTTTTCTAATGAAACTTTAAACCTTTGAAATGTGGTAGTATGTTTTCTGTAAGTGGAATCGCCTTTGTTACCAAATGAATAAGGACTGACCTAAGATCAGACTCTTGTTTTGGTCTGTGATGCATTTTAGTAGCCATTCTGAGCTTTTCATTGGCTCAGATTATATGTAAAATAAGGTTATATTACACACACTAAAGACTCAGTTTGAAGATAAGGACTGAAAATAGATATAGGGTTGAGATCCTAAAAAGCCTGCTGAATTTAACTTGTTCAACCTTCAAACAGGCAATTTAAAATAACTATCATTGGGGCACCTGGGTGGCTCAGACAGCTGAGCGTCTGACTTCAGCTCAGGTCATGATCTCACGGTTCATGAGTTTGAGCCCCACGTCAGGCTCTCTGCTGTCAGCACAGAGCCCACTTCAGATCCACTGTGCCCCCTCTCTCTGCCCCTCCCCTGCTCTCTCTCTCTCTCTCTCTCTCTCTCTCTCAAAAATAAACACTAAAATTTTTTTAAATAAATATGATTAATATGTTAAAGGTTCCCATGGAAAGGATAAGCAATAAGTATGAACAGATGAGGAATTTCAGCAGCAACACAGAAATAATAAAAAGCCATCAAATGAAATGTTAGAAAATGAAAACAAAATATGGCAACAGAGGTGAAGAATGCCTTCAGCGATCTCATTAGCAAAGTCGACATATGCTAGAAAAAAATCAGTAAGCCTGAAGATAGGCCAATAAAAATGAATCTAACCAAAACACAAAACGAGTGAAAAAAGTTAAACAGAGCATCCAAGACAGTTGTGGGACGGCGTCAAATGGTCTGACATGCATGTACGCTTAATCACAGAAGGAGAAAAGGGAGAAAACACAGAGCAGAAGATAATGGCAGGGAGTTTTCCAACAATAATGAAACACATCAAAGCAAACAGATCCAAGAAGTTCAGAAAATCTCAAGCAGGGTTAACTAGACACATCATATTCAAACAGCTAAAACCAAAGGTAGAGAAAATCCCAAAGGCAGCCAGAGGAAAAGAGGCACATTGTATACAAAGCAGAAAAGATGTACAAAGGTAAACATGCAAGCCGGAAAATGAACGGTTGAAATCTTTAAAGTGCTGAACATAAAACCAAACAGAAAACTTTGAATCCAGGACCCCATACCCACTGAAAGCATCTTTCAAGAATGAAAGAGAAATAATGACTTTTTCAGACCAACAAAAGCTGAGATGATTCATTAGCACCAGACCTGCAATACTAGAAATGTTTTAGACAACTCTTCAGGCAGGGGGATATTATAATCTCATCAAACACAGAAACCAGGATTTTATACAAAGAAATGAGGCTCAGAAATCACTAGGATGACAGTAAATTTAAAAGACCGTCTTCTGAATCTTTAACCACTCCAAAGGTGAATTATCTAAAGCAAAAACAGTAACACCTGTGAGTGTAGAGCATCTACAAGACCAAAATGTGTGAAAGCAACGGCATAAAAAATGAGAGCATGAACTGGAGGTAGACTGCTGTGAGGTCCCTGCAGTCCATGAGGCGCAGTATGATACCACCCGAAGGTAGGCTGTGAATAACGAAGATCTACAAACCCAGAGGCATCCACTAAAACAATTTTTAAAAGAGATCTAAGAAACAGTCTGATTATGGAGATAAAACAGAATGATTTTTAAAAAATTAACCTAAAACTAGGCACAAAAACAGGGGAAAAAAGGATAAAAACGGAAGTAACTACTAGAAAACAACTAGCGAGGTGGAAAATTTTAATCAACCATATCATTAATAACATTAAATGCAATTCACATTAAATATGAAGGCCTAGACATAGCAACTAAAACTGGGAATTGTCAGACCGGGTGAAGAAGCAGGAGCTCACACTATACGTTGGCTACGTGAGATCTACTCTATGAAGACACAGAGTAACAGGGTGGGAAAAGGCATGCCGTGCAAACACCGAGTGGTAAGTGGTTATCAGGCGATGGCAGTGGGAATAAGAGGGGGCATGAGAAAAGTTTTTAAAGTGATGAAATTGTTCTATGTTTCAATCGTACAGTTGACCCTTGAACTTGTGAACTAAGAGAACACACTTACATATGAATTGATTTTCAATAAATACAGTAAATTTATTTTCTCTTCCTTATGATTTTCCTTTTTTTAAAAGTTTATTTATTTGGGAGACATAGAGATAGCACAAGTGGGGGGGGTGGAGGGGCAGAGAGACAGAGACACAGAGAGAGAGAGAGAGAGAGAGAGAGAGAGAGAGAGAGAGAGGGAGAATCCCAAGCAGGCTCCATGCTGCCAGCACAGGCCCAATGCAGGGCTAAAACCCACAAAGCTGCGAGATCATGACCTGAGCCGAAACCAAGAGTTGGACACTTAGCCAACTGAGCCACCCAGGTGCCCATTCCTTGTAATTTTCTTAACAGCATTTTCTTCTCTCTTACTCGATTGTAAGAATACAGTATGTAATACACAGAGCAGACAAAAATATGTTTAATCGCCTGTTTGTATTACTGGTAAGGCTTCTGGTCAACAGTAGACTATTAGTACTTGGGCTTTGGAGGAGTCAAAAGTTATATGCAAATTTTTGACTGCACAGGGGTTTGGCACCTCTAGTCCCTGTGTTGTTCAAAGATCAGCTGTATACACTAAAAATGGTGAATGTTACTATATATAAAGTATACTCCAAATAAACCTGAATTTCAAAAATAAAATGAAATAAACAGCTATAAACATATACGTAACAATATAAAATGAAATGATAGAACTAAGAACAAAAGTATCTATTGTATCAGTAAATGTAATTGGGCTAGACCTTTTTAATAAGAGAAAAGAATCTGGTTGAACTATAAACCAAATTCTAAATGGTTCTGCATATAAGCAAGTTATAAAGGTTAAATATAAAAAGATGGGCAAATGCATTTGGGACAGATGAAAACAAAGAGAAAATAGAGGTAATGATCTTAGTATCAGACAAGCTAAATTGTTGGCCAAAAAAAATTTCAATTAGACTTTATAATGCCAAGAGTACAATTTACAATGAAGATGTCACAATTCATAATGAAGCTGTTGTTCACATTGAAGATAAAGCAGCTAGAAATATCAAGGCATCATATAACATAGCATCAATATTCAAAAACAAAAATTATAGGAGATCCAAGGTGAAATAGGTTAGCACACATTAGCAGTAAGTCTTAAAACTTATTTACCTATCTTGATCCATAACAGTCTAAGTGGACAACACTAAGACAAAGGAGAACTTAGTAACAACAATGTTGACCCAAATACATATATGTCAAAGTCTGTACTTTGAATGCAGACAGTGTTTCTTCTTTCCAAGTGGCACAAAACTGACCATATATTAGACAACAAATAAAACCTCAAAAGAAGAAACAGTTCAGAAAACAATCCCTACTCAATAAAGGCTAAAATGAATAGCATAAGTAGAAGGTAATAGCTCCTAACAATTGGAAGTTTTAAAGTCCTCTTTTAAAGTTCTTAGGACATAGAGGAACTCCAATCCAAAGTTGCAAAATACCTAGAAAATAATGACGTTAAAATATTACGTCTCGAAAACTGTGGGATGCAGGTAAAACAGTGCTCAAAGAAAGACCTAACCCTGAAATATCTATGTTATTAAACAAGAATGAAAGAAAGTAAGTAAATCAGCCATCTATTTTTTTTGTCAGTTGTTTTTGGTCACTGATAAAACAACTATGTAGTGGGCATTCAATAAAATATTTGTTGAATACACGAAGAACAGAGTAAGCTTAGGAAAGTAAAAGAAATGAGTTAAATAAAAGAAATCGATGTATTGGGAAAAAATAAAGAGTAATAGCACCAATAAATATATCCAAGGGTATGTTCCTTGAAAAAAATAAGACAAAACAGGTAACTTAATCACAAAATAGCAGCAGAAAGCACACCTCTACAACCTAAAACATAGTAACGCAGAAATAATCACAGACACAGAGGAAACTCAATGAGTCTATAGACTCACTTTGCCCAACCCCACAAATAAATTTAAAGATCTAGAAGTGGACATTTTCTAGGAAGACATAATTTAACAAAACTTACCTCAGAGAAGATAGAAAATTGAAACTAACCAATTACTATAGAAAAAAAAGAAAAGAAAAGAAAAATTCAAAGATTTACTCCCACAAAACACTACACCCAGATGCCTTCAAAGGGGAATTAATTATGTGTGTCTCCAAGAGCAAATCATTTCAATGCTATTTAAAGTGTGTCAGAGCTTAGAGAAAAAAGGGGGTGGAGAGAAGCTTCCACATTTCTTTCACAAAGCAAGAAAAACATTGATACCAACAACTAATGAAGATCAAACACAAAAAGAAAATTGCAGACCAATCTCACTTTATGATTTTGATGCAGAGACTCTACGTAAAACATTAGCAAATAAAATCCTGTAGCATATTAAAGAATATATACAGTGAGTAAGTGGAGTTTATTCTAGGAATGCAAGAATGGTTCAATATTAGGAGATGAGTAAAATAGTAATTTCCATAGATGATGAAAACCACTGGATAATATTCAACAACGCTTCTTGATAAAATATTTAATGAATTTTAAAAAGATAGACATTCCTTAATAGGATAAAATACGTCAGTCTTAATCCAAAAGCCCACATGATGTTTAATGAAGAAACTACATGCATTTTCATTAAAGTTGAGAACTTCAACATGTTCTTGAGGTATAAGTCAATGTAACTAGACAAGAGAAATAAATGAGAGGTATAAAAATTAGAAAAGCAGCGGTAAAATTATCTGTATTTGTAGATGATAGGATTCTAAACATGGAAAGTCTAAGAGAACCTCAAAAAATAAATACAACAAGATAAGCTTGACATGGCCAGCTCAAAATAGAACACACAGATACCACTAGCTTTCATATACACAACCCACCACCCATCAAGAGCTATGGAGGAAAAGAACATGTTCACACTAGCATCAAAAAGATAAACATCTAAGAATAAATTTTTAAAATGTGTAAAATTTATATGAAAAAACATCTGCAATACTCCTGCAGTCACAACATTAAAGATCAGGATAAATGTCAAGGCAAACTATGTTTCCCATTAGGAATTCTCAATATCATTAATACACACTTTTTCCTAAATTGTTTTCTAAATGTAATGTAATCTCAATAAGAATACATGTGTAAGTGCTATGTATGTCTATATATTGAAATAGACAAACTGATGGCAAAGTAGTTCATACGGGAAAATAAGTGATAATAGGAAAATGGTTTTAAAAAGGAAAGTAAGTATGAGGAGCTAGTCCTACTAAATATTAAATATGTTTAAAAAGCACAAAACTAGTGGTGCCTGGGTGGCTCAGTCGGTTGGGTGTCCCACTTCGGCTCAGGTCATGATCTCATGGTCCGTGAGTTCGAGCCCCGCATCGGGCTCTGGGCTGATAGCTCAGAGCCCGGAGCCTGTTTCGGATTCTGTGTCTCCCTCTCTCTCTGACCCTCCCCTGCTCATGCTCTGTCTCAAAAATAAATAAATGTTAAAAAAAATTAAAAAAAAAATTAAAAAAATAAAATAAAAGCACAAAACTTAAAACAGAGTGACGCTGGGACATGAATGTATAGAAATATCAATGGCATAGGATAGGAAGTCCAGAAATAGCCCTTAATACATACAGAATTTATTATATAAAAAAAGAGACATCTCAAATCTATGAAGAAAAGATGGAATAATTAACATATGGTGTTGGGAGAACAGGATAGCTGCTGAGGAGAAAATAAAGCCACATTTTACATCCTAGACCAGGATGAATTCCAAATTGAACAAAAATTCAAAAGTACAAAATTAAACCATAAAGTTAGTGGGATAAACCATGGGAAAATTAGTTAATCATTGGAGTGGGGAGGACTTTAAAAACTATGACACAAAATCCAGAAGCCATAAAAACAAGGGTTGATACATATAACTACATTTCTGTGAGGCAAAGACCAAAGAATGACAACAAAATGAGAAAAAAATTGCAATTCTTAATACAGAGAAATGGTTACTACATCTAATAAATAAACAGCTCCTAAAAATCAATGAGAAAAAACATCAACCACCAAATAGAAAAATAATCAAAGGATAAGAACTGAGTTCAAATTGGTGCAGGCACTCTGGAAAACAGTATGGAGGTTCCTCAAAAAATTAAAAATAGAACTACTCTACAACCCAGCAACTATACTACTAGGAATTTATCCAAAGGATACAAAAATGCAGATTCGAAGGGGCATATGCACCCCAATGTTTATAGCAGTGTTATCAACAATAGCCAAATTATGGAAAGACCCCAAGTGTCCATAGACTGAAGAAAGGATAAAAAAGATGTGGAATACTACTTGGCAACGAAAAAGAATGGAATCTTGCCATTTGCAACAATGTAGATGGAACTAGAGGATATTATGCTAAGTGAAATAAGCCAGAGAAAGATATCACATGATTACATTCATATGTGGAATTTAAAAAACTCAACAGATGAAAATAAGGGAAAGGAAGGAAAAAAAAGATAAAAAACAGAGAGGGAGGCAAACCTTAAGAGACTCTTAAATAAAGACAACAAACTGAGGGTTGCTGGAGGGGGGGTGGGTTAAATGGGTGACAGGCATTAAGGAGGGCACTTTTGGGGATGAGCACGGGGTGTCATATGTAAGAAATGAATCACTGGGTTCTACTCCTGAAGCTAAGACTACACTGTATGCTAACTAACTTGAAGATAAAAATAAAAATTAAAAAACTGAGAGTTCATAGGAAAGAAAATAGAAATTGCTCTTAAAATATAAAGAGATACTCAATTTCACTCATAACAAGAGAAACACACATTACAACTTCACTGAGAAAAGTTTTAAGTCACATACCCTTTGAGCTAGAAATTCAGCCCTGTGGGAATTTATTCCTCACACACAGTTCACGTATTGGGATAAGTGGTGCCCTCCCCACCAAATGTGCACCCGGAACCTGTGAAGATGACATTTTTTTGCAGATGTGATTATTAGGGATCTTGAGATGAGATCCTGGATTAACTGGGTGGGCCTTAAATATGATGACAAGTATCCTTATAAGAGGCACAGAGACAGACAAGAGTGGGAGTCAATGTGAAGACGGAGGCTGAGAATGGAGGGATGCATCTATAAGCCAAGGAACACCCAAGACTTCCAGCCACCACTAGAGGCTAGGAGAGAGGCATGGAGTAGATCTTCGCTCACAGTCCCTGGAAGGAACCACTCCTGCCTTGATTTCAGACTCCTGGCCTCCAAAACTGTGAGAGAATTCCTTACCGCTGTTTTAAGCCACCCAGTTTATGCTACTTTGCTGCCGCAGCCCCGGGAAGCTAACGCACTCCACCCAGAAAAAGAATGTCCTTCAAACATCATTCATCACGGTGTTAATCTGGAAGGCAGCTATACTCACCACTATACCACCAACGCACACATCACGGTGTTAATCTGTAGTGAAACAAGACTGGAAACACGAAGACAACTCACTGAATTCAGTACAGTGGAACAGTACGCAGGCATAAAAAAGAATAAAACCTCTTTACAGACTGATTGGAAATGTTCTCGAACAGTCCCAACAAGAAATAGATGCCGTTCAAAATCGGAGAGTTTATTTACAAGGGACAAGTCAAGCAGGTGTTGACAGGCATGTAGGAGCCCAGAAGGGAGACAGTTGCCATTGGAGACAGCAGCAAGCTCTCACCCACCCCATGTCTAAAGGAAAAACTTCCAACCTAAGCACAAGGCACTCCGGAAGAATTTGAATCTGGTGGTAGGCTGGAAGGCCCCAGAGGCCTATGGATGGACACGGCCAGCCCGAGGTGACCTCATGGGGATGGAGACAGAATCTGTCTCCCTCCCTCTACTCTCCCCACTGGCTGAGCCCAGCTGGAAGCCACAGGAAAGGAGCCCTTCCAGAGGCGCTGCATTTGGTCCAGCCCCAGGGCAGGAGGCAGCATGGGGCACAGTAGGGAGTGATCTGGAGGGGCCTGGAAGCCCCAATATAAGCTCCAAGACTGTTTTTACTGTTATGTATTTTACTCCAAGACTATTATTATATTGCTCTGTATTATACAGAACATTGTAATATAGTGTATTTCTGTTTCAGTGAAAAAGAGCATGCTGGATGCATTGGTTGTATGTGCACAGCAGATCTGGACGGACCCCATTCCCCAAGAAAGTGACTATATTTGATGCTATATAGAGGGGCCCGGGGTGTCCTGGGGAACAGGAGTCTATGGAGGGAGACTTTTCACTATATACTCTACTACACTTTTTGAATTTTGAACCATACAAATGGTTCAAAATATTAAAATTTTTATTTGCATTAAAAATTATAAATAAAACTGAAATCTTAAGACCCCAGTGTTAATGGTCTTTAAAGGGAGACCCCCGGACAGTGAGGGATCATGTTCAGTGAAAGAGAGGCAGGAACGGTGAGTCTGTGGACCAGTCATGAGGGGAGACAGGAAGAAGCATGCCCACCTGTCAGGTAATGCCTGCAGCACGGTGGGCATCAGCACCCCCGAGATAGCTTTGTAGAGGATGGAGTCACACACACCGACGATGTTCACCACCGTGGAGGAGCCCAGCACGGGAAGCATGTGGGGCGGCATTCCTTGCCAAAAGTGCAGGAGGAAACTTTGAACCTGTATCAGTCCACAGAAAAAAATCATGAGGTTACAGAAGGTTCTCCCGACAGGGCCTGGGACCCCGCTAGTCTGCAGTGGGGTCCTCTGCGTCCCCTGCTGTGGCACAGGAGGCCCTGTCCAGAGTCCCCCCCCACCCCCACCCCCAGCCCAGTCCCCCTGTGTCCCGTGCCCACTGCTGCAGAACCACCTGGCCTGGCAGCCTGGGGGCTACTCTGCCCTGGGAGAGAGGAACAGTACAATAACCCATCAATCCCTTCATGCTCACCATGGTCTAGGAAAAGTTAAAGGGATATTGTTCTTAATGAGCTCAGAGCACTGTACTCACTATTCTTTGGGCCAGTTGGTGACTTCTGGGGGTTCTCACAAAGAAGGAGATGATGTGGGATTGCTGGTAAAAGGAATGTATCTGGGAGGGAGGAAAATGGGTGCCACAAACAAGACTCCCGATTCAAATGTGTGCACTAAAAATGGAATAAAATGCTGGGAGCCTCTTCCTCTCCAAATTCCTCCACTTCCCCAAAGAGCCCTGGCCGGTAGCTGCCACTATGGGATGCTAGATGGTGGTATGTGAGCAGTAAGCTACGTGGGCACCCAACCCCAAACACTAGTACAGAATGGAAATACAGTAGGCACTCAAGAGTGCATTATTAACTTGATGACAGCAGGAGCTGCAGCTGTGCTGTTGGGTGAGCAAGCAGCAGAGTCAATGTCTAAGGCAGAGAACTCTTCGGTGGCCTGTATACGTCCGTCTTTTACTATGTGAGATGGACACCAGGGAGAGAGCAGGGCAGGGGGGCCTGAGGTGTGGGACAAGAGAAGGGAAGTGAAGGGAAACAGCAAAGATGGTTAACTGCTGTATATGATAACATTAAAAATACCTGGAGTTTAACTAACACTGGGGAGTGGCTCGTCTTGAAGACAGGGGACAAATTACTGAATTTTTGTGAATTCTCATAGGCTCGACTTGGTTCCTGGACCACGTGTCCTTCTTTCTCCCATGGATGGGGACTCTCGAACCCCCACAGGTCGCATTTATCCACATTCCTGGTTCCCTATCCACCCCTGATTCAACGCAAAAGACAATTTAGCCTAACACTTTGGAGGTGGTGTTATGCCAGGCATTGGCTTTATTTATTTGTGACTACTATATGCCTGGTACTTTGTACTGGTTCTCTCACTTAGCACTTGTAATTCTACCACGGCTGAGAATCCTTACTTCCATTTGGCAGAGATATTAACTTATTTGTCCGAATCCAGACAGCAAGGGAGGGAATGGATGAGGTGGAGCCCCCATCTGCCTCAGTCTTTCCGCCAATCTGTCTCGTGGCTCGTTTGTTCCTCTCATGGTTACTGGCCTTCTTCTCCACTCCTGAGACCCATCTCTATCCTTGGACTGCTGCTCACCCCCCAGCTTCCTGCCCTGGCCCTGGTGGCTTGCGGTGTCCTTCAGGCCCCTCTCAGGACTGGGGTCTTGCTTTCCTCTGATCAGGCGACCTCAGACTCCAGCCTGGTGACCTGAGCTCCACCTCGTCTGAGCAGGCCTTCCCTGACATTCACAGCCTGCGCTGGATGGCGGGAGGCTTGGGGGATAAGAATTGGGGTGAAAAGCATACCCCCTGACTCCCTAGGGGGCAAATGGTGGTTGATGATCAAAACCATGATCAAAGTGGTGAATGAAGCTCAGGTTTGTAAACTGTGCAACTTAAGTCACAGTTCCATTTATTCTGCAATAGTGAAAATACTGCAAAGTATTCAGCCAGATCAAAAATCAAAACAGAAAATCCAGATGAGTGAAGACTATCTTCCAGAGTTCCAACTCTGGCTCCACTACCAACCAGCGGTATAGTAATATCTCCAAGTTCAGAGATAGCTAAGCTTCCTTACCTGTGAAATTATAATAAAAGTAGTATTTACTGCATAGGTTTTGGTAAAGATTCCCCCAAAAGTACTTATTTTAGTGCTTGGCACACAGCAGATACTTAATAAAGGGTAGTGGTGGTGGTTGTTATTGCATCATGGAGACACTACCACTACCAGGCCCAAGAAATCCATGGACTGCCTGAAGCAGTTATGACCCCTTGTCTAAGTGTCACCCAGCCAGGATTCCCACTGTGGCTCTGCTCATCTATCGTTGGGACACCTGGTGGTTGACTCCTCTTTTGGCCTTAGCTAGGAGGTGGCCAGGCCTCTTGGAAAAGGTGCTTTCTCTCTCCAGGACTACTATTCCCTGATCCCAGCTTGTCCCTGAGCATCATCCTCAGGCCGAGTTCTGGACCTTCCTGCCTGCCCTTCCAACACTACCTAAGAAGCTCTGCCCAGTTGATTCCTACGATTTGGTAGATTCTGAATTCATTTGTCTTTTTTAGCTCTCTGTGCATGCAGCCCAACTCCTTTTTTATATGTGAGCAGTCAATTTCAAACAGAAATTCTGGAAAAGATCAGCAGCTGTGTAGGTTAAAACAAAGCTGTGGAAAATCAGTCTTTAGCAGGCATCTGTCTGTTTCAAGCCTGCTCAAGTTGCATAGGGAGCCCTGATCGGTCCTCAGTCTCCTGAGCAGCCTTTTGAGAGGGGCGGGGGGTGTTAGCCAGTTTTGACCTCCCTTTCTACTCTCCACATTTCAGGCTATTTAACGTCCAAAGGTATTGGTTCCTTGGAGTGGGAAGGAAAAGGAAGGAGGGAGAAGAGTGGAAAGCTCAAGAGCAGGGACTTGGAAGTTGGGTGTGAAATGGGCAGACATGGCGTTCTAGCAGGAGGTGGGGCTGGTGGGACCTCCCAAGGGACTGGATATGAAGGGCAAGGGAAAGAGAAGCATCAAGCCTCATGACTTGAGCAATCAGATGGGTGGTGGTGGCAGTCTGAGATGGGAAAAACAAACTAAGGTGGAAAATTAGAGCTCTGATTTGACCATGTTAGGTTGGATGTCAAGTCAACTGAATCTGGAGCTCAGGCCTAAATACATAAATGTGAGAGCTATCAGCTGTTATGAAACGGAGACAATGAGGTCTACCCCGTACTAGGATGCAATAAAGTCGCTGAGGAGAAATGCATGGCAGTGGGTAGGCATCTAACAAATGGAAACTCATTATCAGCCAAAAGGGAGAAGGTTTTCTTACTCCTGGTAAGCCTAAGTGGTGAAATCATCAGAGGCAAATGATGGAATAGCATTATCTAAAGTTTCCTGGATTATCTGCCTCAGCCCCCCGAACTCTCAGCCCTTTCTCTCTTGTCTCAGTGACACATCAGGAGATGATTTCCTTAAGGTATTCTTAAGAATAGCCATGTAAATTTTCTATTTCTTTTCCATATCCATATTTACTTCATTATGAATATATTGGCAGCTTGTGGAAACACATCTGATAGCTTCCGATCAGGGGCACTTAATTGCTACAGCATTGAAAGGATCTCAACAAAACACTAGTCACCAAAATACCTACTATTTATTATGCTCTGATTTTAAGATCAGAACCTTACATGAATTCTTACATAGCTATAATTATTGTCTCCATTTTATAGCAAAAGAAATTGAGGCTCAGAAGGGTTAAGTACCTTGCTCAAGGTCACAGGCTGGTAAGTGGTGGATTTGGGACTCAAACACAAGACTATCTGACTTTACAGCTCTTCTTGCAATGCAGTCTGGAAAACGCTTTGCAGGGAGTCCCCTACACGCAGACTGGGGCTCTCTGTACTCTCCTGACAATGCTACAAGTCTATGATATCTTTACATCCATCCATCCATCCATCCACCTACCCACCCACCCACCCCAAACTTCCATACACTCATCCACCCAATAAATATTTACTGGGACCTTAAGAGTATGGCTTACATGGATAGTGTAGTAAACAAGCCAGACAAGGTCCCTGCCCTCAAGGGCTTACACTGTGATGGTAGGAGACAATGCACCAGCAAATAAGGAAGGTAATTTAAGAACGGGATACCAGCATTAGTTACAATCTCAACCCTTAAAGATCGTGAAGACTGGAAACAAACTACAATGCCAAGGTCTACCAGATGCACCCACCATGCATCCATTTACTCATGACTTTTCTCAGCTGTGAGAGAAAGCCATGCCCCTCAAAGGGAAAATATCCCCCTTCATTCTTTTGTGGTTGGGTAGAATGAACCGCATCTTGATTAGCCATTTTAAAAACAGCCACCAAATATCCCTGCCAAGGGAGTGGAAAGAATATTAGACTACTGGTGTCAGGTGACACAAGTTGCAGCCATGACTTTGGCCGTAACCAACTGTGTGACCTTGAGCAGGTCTTTTAACTCTCTGGTTGATATACACGATAACAGCAAGCATTTGTAGGACCTTTTATAGTTTACAAAGGGCTTTTGCTAGGCATTGTCTCATCTCCTCCTCCTCCTAGTAATCCTATGAATTAGACAGGCAGGGATGATATTTTTATCTTTATCTCTAGAACAAACAATATAGGCTTTGATGGCAAAGCCTGCACTCCGAGTCTGGCACTTTCCCCACAGGAGTGCTCAGCCCTCACCATATATTCTGCATCCTAATTCCTGGTGTGCATTCCTCCCACCACCACCACCACCACCACCACCACCACCACCACCACCACCCCCAGGCTGTGTCTTACTTCTCACCCCATTCTTTTTTTTTTTTTTTTTTTCAACGTTTTTTATTTATTTTTGGGACAGAGAGAGACTGAGCATGAACGGGGGAGGGGCAGAGAGAGAGGGAGACACAGAATTGGAAACAGGCTCCAGGCTCCGAGCCATCAGCCCAGAGCCTGACGCGGGGCTCGAACTCACAGACCGCGAGATCGTGACCTGGCTGAAGTCGGACGCTTAACCGACTGCGCCACCCAGGCGCCCCTGCCCATTCTTGAGACCTATGGCAGTGGGTGGTACCATTAGATACCTGATGTGTTGGGATTCATGAATGGAATTAAGTATAATGAGATGATGAGAGTGAGTTGTGAGATGGATAAAGTACGTATGAATGTAAGGGAGGACTGTCACTAGTTCTGTGCTTAGTATTTGTGGTGGAGAGGGACAGCTGGCCACGAGAGCTCAGAGCTCCTTTTCTGTGGTAGTAAACTGCTACCTGGTGAGGGAGCAGATACCCTTGCATCAAGGTGGGGCCATGCGACCAGCTCTTGCCAATGGAATATGGGCAAAGTGATATGTTTTATTTCTGGGCTGGCAAGGTTAAGAAGGGGGTAGTCTTCCCGGTATTCCTCTTCCCCATCCGTCAGCTGAACAAAGAGGACACCAAGGCTCTAGGGCAGGGTATGGCCACAAGGTGGAAGGAGCCTGGGTCCCTGAACAACCCCCAGCAACCAGCCTTCCCCCTGTGAGCACCCACAATGGGTTGTGACATCAACGAGAAATAAACTTCTAATGTATTAAGACTTGGTGTTATTTGTTACAGAAGCCAGCGTTGTCTTCACTGAGCATGAACCTTCATTTGGCCTCATGTCAGTGATCTCTGGGATTATAAGACATAGCCAAACCACAACATGAGGGAAAGCAGTGATATTTCTTTCTTTCTAAAAAAAAAAAAAAAAACTACTTAAATGGTTGCTGAAGGAATTGGGAGATGTGAACAATCTCGGGAATAAAAGCCACGAGCAGGAAGGATGGCACTTCTCCACCAGCACACCGCTATCTCTTCTGGAGCTCTGTGTGGGGGCCGAGTGCCGGCACGCAGGAGACCGGACCACTACTGCCCAGGTGACTGAGGGAACAGCCCGTGAGTCAACTCAAGTAAGCAGGGTGCTCGATAAACGTCCGCTGCTGTGAGACACAGAGGCGAAAAGGCAGAGGAAGATGGGGGAGAGAGCATTTTGTGCCTTACGTCATTTCTTACCCTTCCGTCTCCCACAGTGCACACCCCCGAAACACACACTGGGGAACCTCTGGGATCTTTTCCACCAATAGCTACTGGTTTTTTATAGCCCCTCTGTAGCCTGCACTGTCCTCTCTCAAAGTCAATGTCACAACCTATGCCAGGATGTGGTTTTGTGTTTTTTTGTTTTTTGTTTTTTTTTGGCCTGAAAGCATTTTCTGTAAACAGAAAGCCCTCAGGTTTACGGGGTGAAGCGTGTGGCTTCTTGCCAGCCCTCAGGAAGGCTCTTTTGGATGGCATTTTAGGCAAGAAGATTTTTCTGTCTCTCTGGTGACGTAACTGCTACTTCATCCCTTCTTGTTTCCCCTCTCCGTTCTTTAACTGTAATATTTTAATATAAAAATCAAACGGGGCCTCAGGAAAAGATCAAATCCAAAATACAGGAAAGCCTTCCCTCAGTTTCTCTAAATCTCCAACACGAGGCGTATGCTATCCCTGCAAACTGTCTTCCTCGTTGGCCAGCGGGACAGGATGCAGTTCGCTGGCTCGATCAAGGACAACTGCCTGTTCTCGTAGCAGGTCTGCAGAATGGGCTAACAACAGAGCCTGCTTCCTAGGATCACTGTAAAGATTACGGGTGCTCACGCACATCAGGGGTTTTCCCAAGGTCTGGCACCTAGTAGGAGCTACGGCTCCTATAATATTTTAATGCAGAGTATCCACAGCTCAACGCTTGTTGACCTACCTCATCAAAGTTGGCTCTTATTACAGTGTCCAGTATTCTCTGACAGTGCGTTCTGTACATCATAATAAAGGTAGAAACCTGTGGGGAGTGGGGGAGGGAGGGAGAGGATCAACAACAAAAGCATAATTAATACACATTACTGTGCCTTTGGAATTTCAGTTTTCAAGTCACTTATTCCCTGTTGAGGAGATGAAATTCACTTCACACCCACTCATCCTGGAAGACCCAGGTAAGTCTCTCTGTCACCAGTGGTGCTCTCTGACCCTGGGCTCCCTCCTCTGTGCTCCCATGGCACCTGCACGTCATTTCTCCATTGGAGCACCCGCCCTTTGGTATGGTGGAAAGCACAGGTTTCTCTCTCCCCCATTCTTCACCTCTGAGACTATGGGCTCTGGGAAAATTAGAAATGGCATGTTGTTCAGCCTCCTGTATCCAGCACTTTGCACAGCGCCTGGCACATAGTAGAGTTCAGCAGGGCATATTAATGAAATTCTCCTCATCAGCTAAGACACGGAAAAGTTAAAACCCAGTGTGTACTTGTAAGAAGAGGTGTTTGCCAAAAATCACAAAAAGACATTCAGAAATTTCCTGGAGTCTATCCAGCAAAAGAACTTCATCTCCAGCTCCATTTATCCAAGAATTTTAAAGCTATAGTATAGCAAGTTTGTTGACAGGGGCGGGGGGGGGGGGCAGAGACGGGGGGAGAAAGCAACTTTGAGAAAAAAAAGTATTTACTGGTTCTTAGATTTAAAGCATTATTTACAGATAATCTTTTTGCTTCAGAACATAGACATGCATTCATTTTTGTATAAACTTAGTTTGCTTATGACATAAGCATCCGTCTCCCCACTTGGCTGTGAGATTGCTGGGAGCAGGACACCTCTCTCTGTTCCCGCTGCCTCCCAGCTCCCAGCTCCCAGCTCCCAGGGTGATATGCAGACAGTGGGAGCTCAACACCTCCTGCTGCACTGGGCTGCATCTAGAAAGGTGCCTTAGAGATGTAGGTCAGAATTTCCTGCAAATACCCTTTGACCCAAACTATCTGATTCCCTGTACCTATAAAGATTTCTTTGTCTATCGCACTAAGGTTTCACCACATCCTCTGTAGCACATGGGAAAATAAACTTTATCTTATAAAATAACAATCAGGGTGCCTGGGTGGCTCAATGGGTTAAGCATCTGACTTTGGCTCAGGCCATGAGCTCACGGTTTGTGAGTTTGAGCCCCACATCGGGCTTACTGGTGTCAGCGTGGAGCCGGCTTGTCGTTCACTAAAGTCCACATTTTACTCGGATTTCTATCTTTACATTTTTAAACTCACCATTTTGCACTGAGAGAGAAAAAGAGAGGGAGAGGGGTTGTGTGCGTTGTGCGAGAGAAGAGAGAAAGGGGGGCCACCCACTCCCAGCAACACCTCAGACGTGGTCACCTTCTCCTCAGGCAGACTGGCTGGCAGATTTAGATCTTTGACATTTGGAAACTCTGGCAGCAACGTTCCAAGTTTGGACCGGGGTGAATATGCCACCGTCTGTTTGCTCACTTCTTTCTTGCCCGTCTCGCTCACCCAAGCGGCTCCTTTCTTGGAATACATCACATCATAATACTGGGAGCTTTCCTTCACCGCGATGCCATAGTAATGGTACCTGGGCGAGAGAGAGAGAGAGAGAGAGAGAGAGAGAGAGAGAGAGAGAGAGAGAGAGACAGACCCACATGTACTGTTATCAGGTGGAGTTTCCTGGGCAGGGGTACCCAAGACCAGAATGGCTGGGCCTATCCTCCCTGGGCTAGAAGAGTTAATTCTCCTGTGAGACTTGACATCTCAGGAATCTAGAATTAAACCAAAGTTCCATGTTGCAGCCATCAATCAGGCAGGTAAAAATAACCAAAATTGCCTCCTACAGAAAATGTTAAGTCAAATACTTTGCAAAGCAGAAAGGGGGGTGAAAAAAATTTCCATTTATATTTAATCTCTTATATCTAGCCCCAAATGTGATCCCAGAAGTTCAGAACCTGAGTGTCCTTTTCTGTGGAGACGCAGGAAAAAGGGTGTGTTTGCAACTGCTAACTGTACCACCAACAAAAATTCATTTGGCCCATGTTTTCTTAATCAATAAATGGTAGCCTCAAAGAACCGTCTCTTTAAAAAGATAGACTCAGTATCTTAGTTGGCACTGAATGTAAAAGACTGCAACTTTTTATTAACTCAAATGGGCTTAATAACAGCAACGGTTTCAATAGAGACTAATGAGGGATGGAAGGCACATTTTGTTTGGATGCTAGCTACAAGCTACTGAGCACTTGCTACATACTAGGCACTTTGCAAACTACTTTACCTACTTTAATTTGTAACATAATACTCTGCAATAGGGATTACTACAGTCTTTCTACAGATGAGAAAATGGAGAGCAAGAAAGCCTGAGAGTAATTTGCTCTCCGTCATCCAGCTGTTGGGAAGAGGTTCTTCAAGACGGGTCTGTCTGGGGTGCCTGGGTGGCTCAGCTGGTTGAGCATCCAACTTGAGCTCAGGCCATGATCTCACGGTTTGTGAGTTCGAGCCCCACGTTGGGCTCTGTGCTGACAGCTCAGAGCCTGGAGCCTGCTTCGGATTCTGTCTCCTTCTCTCTCTGCCCCTTCCCACTTGTGCTCTCTGTCTCTCAAAAATAAATGAATGCAAATAAAAATTAAAAAAAAGGGGCGCTGGGTGGCTTGGTCGGTTAAGCGTCTGACTTCAGCTCAGGTCATGATCTCACGGTCCGTGATTTCGAGCCCCGCGTTGGGCTCTGTGCTGACAGCTCAGAGCCTGGAGCCTGCTTCCGATTCTGTGTCTTCCTCTCTCTCTGACCCTCCCCCATTCATGCTCTGTCTCTCTCTGGCTCAAAAATAAATAAACGTTAAAAAAAAAAAAAATTAAAAAAAAAAAATTAAAAAAAAAAAAAGACGGGTCTGACCACAAAGCCACTCCGCTGCCCTAACAGAAAACACTGCAGGACTGCTGTTACAGACTTGGGAGGTACGTCAGAGTCACTTATGGAGCATAATAAAAATACAGATTCCTAGGCCCTCCCTTCCTACACCTGCTGATTCAGAAGGTGGGAGTGGGGCCCAAGAATCAGCACCAACACAAGCACCACAAGCTAACGCAGATGCACATCACTTTAAGATTGACAAGCCCGTTAGGCTGAGCGTCTGCATACATTGTGGCTCTATGATCCCCAGTCGGTGTCATTCTCTACTCTTGCAAATCAATGCTCTTCATAGCAACTAACATGGTGCAAAGTGCTTTACACATATTACCTTATTCAATCCCACAAAGCCCCTGTAAAGCTGGAATTAAGTATTATCCCCATTTTGCAGATTAGGAAACTAAGGACCAGGGAATTTAAG
Organism: Neofelis nebulosa; assembly: GCF_028018385.1. Lineage (NCBI taxonomy): Eukaryota > Metazoa > Chordata > Mammalia > Carnivora > Felidae > Neofelis > Neofelis nebulosa. Next base: position 15,938,668 of record NC_080789.1, read on the forward strand.
TCACACGCCCATGATCACGCAGTGAGTGGACACAGGATTTGAACCTCTAAAGTGCGCTAACCACTAAGCCAGTGATTCTCAAACTTTACTACTAAGAAGAATCACCGACAAAACATTAAAAGACAGACTCCTGGGCTCCACCCCCGAAGATTCTGATTTAGTATGTCTAGATTTCTAGACATAGATTTCTAGTCTAGATTTCTGCATCGCAACGCTAATGTAAGTAACTCATGGTCCTCGCTTTCAGAAACTCCGTACAACACATCAATTACTCGTTTCTGCTTGTGGAGATGTGGTTGCTGGTGCATTCTGAGTTATGGAAGAGGCTTCCCGGGGAGGGGAGATGAGCACACATAACCTCCCCTTCTCCCCACCCCCCTTACTCCTGATACCATTCGGTGATATTTCTGCTTAGTGGGCATCTCGCCTCCATCTGAATGCCTCCTGGGACGAAGAACTCAGGCCCTCCGAAGGCAGCCCTGTTCATCTTGGGTCAGGACCGTGATCAGAAAGTTCTTCTTTGTGTTGAGCTGCTCTCTGTCTTCTGCACCTTCTACTTCCCAACTGTCATAACTGCCTCCCAGAGAGCCACCGTCTGGGCGGGGGAGGGGAAGGTTCCGGGCTCTCCAGGGGGCCGGGCAGTTAGGACACGCCTCCCTAACCTTAACAAAGTTCCCCCTTTATAATCTCTTAAGATCAAGGTAGTGACAACACATTCAGATCATACCACTTCTTGATTTTCCCCAGCGTGTGTTGCTGAAATCAGCAACTGCAGCCAAGCTATTGCTCTGATCACTCCTCGGTTTTTCTATTTCAGTTCTATAGACATGTCAACACACTCCACGGTCACCCTGATTGATTCTGTCCAGGTAAAAGTGCCGAGGGATTTTCTCTAGAAGGCCAAGTTGGACACTAAACCTTCTTGTTACCTTTGCACTGGTTCCTTACTGAGCTATCAATTTGACACCACCAAATTTTTAAGGAAGATACCGCCCAATTCGTTAACTTCTGGGTTAAAGAAGACAAAAACAAAAACAACAAAAAATAAATAAAAACAGGCTCTCACATGTAGACAGAGGGAAACTTTCTCCAAGTTTCTGTAGGATAGGAAGCCCTTCTATCTTTATTATCTTTCTTCACTGTCTCTACTATGTATCTATTTCTACAGTCTATTTCTACTCTCCTTAGAGATGGGCAACAACGTATCTCTTCAAAGACTTGCCCCATTCTTCCAACCACCCACTTAATCTCTGGACTGAACTGCCCCTTGCGTACCAGCCACATGCTTACCAGCAAATAAGTAAGGGGGCATCTGGTTTTGTACTCTATACTCTTCACAAGACTGACACCTCATTTTTAAGTTTTAAATTTTAGAAACTGGAATTTTTCTTTATGGATGAGATTTATTCTTCAGAGCAGTCAGTCGCCTTGGAAAATTATTAGAAATTTATTCCAAAATGTCCCCTGCTCAAAATTTTCTGTAAATCTCTTTGAAAATTGCCCCCAGAGCTTCTGAGCCACACACACACACACACAGTCCTATTTTCAGAGCTTTACCAAAAAGGGTTTCTCCCAGTATGATCACCCACTTTCTTTACCTAACTTGACTCCAAAGTTAAATCCACCCTCGGAGAATAAGAATGCTGCCCAGGGTGGGCACCGGGTTGGCTCTACCAGTCGGACATCCGACTTGATTTCAGCTCAGGTCACGACCTCACAGTTCGTAATGGAGCCCTATGTCAGGCTCTGTGCTGACAACTCAAGCCAGCTTGATTCTCTCTCTCCCTCTCTGTCCGTCCCTCCCCCCATTCAAAATAAATAAACAAACAAACAAACAAACAAACAAAAAGAATGCTGCCCAGAGATGGCAGGAGCAGGGGGGAGTGAGGTGACAGTATGGAACACACTGCTTTTGAAGTACCCTCAGTTTCTTTTTTTTTTTTTTTTTTTAATTTTTTTTTTTTTAACGTTTATTTATTTTTGAGACAGAGAGAGAGAGAGAGCATGAATGGGGGAGGGGCAGAGAAAGAGGGAGACACAGAACCGGAAGCAGGCTCCAGGCTCTGGGCCATCAGCCCAGAGCCCGACGCGAGGCTCGAACTCACTGACCGCGAGATCATGACCTGAGCTGAAGTCGGACGCTTAACCGACTGAGCCACCCAGGCGCCCCACCCTCAGTTTCAAGTGTTACTAGTTCTATATGGTTGTTTGTTTAAGTGTTGGTGTTTTTTTAAGTCAGTATGTGCCGATCTGCTACTCAACACGGTCAAAATGTTTAGAAATGCTGCATGATAAGGCACCCTCTAGTGGAGTCACCAAGTAATCAACATAATAAAGGTTCTGAAAAGTCCTGCACGAAGGAACCTGTTGAACTCAGTGTTTCCCAAACTTACGTGGCCAACAGACCTTTTCCATGGAACACCTGTTAACGTCCAGCAACTTTTGAAATATCCCTTGAGGCAAGTCTTATAAGTCCTGTGCAGTGAAGGCAGAGATTCCCTTCCCACCAACTCACACCTAAGAGAAGGGGTCCATGCATCCTTCTCACTTTTCAGGACTCCTCCAGGAAGGACTTCCCAGGCTACCCTCTCTAAACTAGGCTACCCTCCTGTTACTCTACAACAAGCCTCTTTGACACAATCTAATTATCTCTTTTTGATCTGTCTTCCCCACCAGAGCATATGCTCCGTGAGGGCAGGTGACCTACACCTCATGCCGCACATCCGACACACAAAATGTGAAGCAAGGATGGGTTGGTCGGTTCCCAAAATTGATGGCTGGGAGGCACTGCGCCCTGTGTACCAGGGCATGGCTGGACCTCTCTGTCCCATCTCCCCTGCGGGGACTGGTACAGGTTGCTTCTCTGCCGAATGGATACTATCAGAGCAGAGAATTCGTTCAGTGAAACAATCCAAGTAACCTGGAAATTGTCCAAGAAGCCACAAAGTGCTCTTTTAAGTGATGCCCTGGACCATTTGACAAACACATCTAAAGGCAGGGTGGCACTAAGTTGGATTCCTTAAAACAGCTGGGCCAGATGGCTCTGGGTTTCGGGCAGCCCCTCTCTTGGGCGTCCTGGGAGAGGGGGGCCTGTTGTCTAAAGCTCTTCGTGCCAGGCACAGACTTCCTGCTGGGCCTGTGAACTGAGCTCAGGATCAAAGGCCTGGGGCCTGAGCCTGACTCAGAGACGTGCGTTCTGCAGGCACAATGGCTGCCGGTGCTTACTTGGACTGTCCTCGGGTCCCGAGTCTTCTGGTGGTCAACTGAGGAAACTGCTGCCTTATGATCTGTAAGTCAACACAAGAACCGGTTACCCGTGGGGAAAGCGGGGAGCACAGCGACTGATTTTACAAACAGCAATCCAAAGGGGGAACGCATGTGTCCTTGATTGCAATAACCTATCAAGAGCCCATCGGGACCCTGGAGAGGATACGGGCGTTGGGGAGCTGGGAGGGGAGCACTGGAGTAACTGTGAGGCCCTGTACTCTGAAAGGGTCTCACTTGGCTGCTCTGTGCTCCCCCCCCCCCCCCCCCCACTCACAATGTAGGGGGAGTACTGGCTGATCCAGAACATGTCACCGCCCTGCTTAGAGCCTTCCAATGGACTCCATCGCGCCTGGGACAAAGACCCACCCTCAGTCTCTTTAACGAGTCCCTGCTCTTACCTCCTGGCCTTCATCTCCTATGACTCACCCTTACTCACCAGACTCCAGCCACGCTGGCTTTTTTTTTTCTTTTTCTTTTTTACTATTCCTGAGACACACTAGACTCACTACCCACTGGGGCCTTTGTAGGGCAGCTCCCTCTGCCAGGAGTGCAACTTCATCACATCCTCACAGGACGGGCTCCTTTTCTTACAACATCCAGGCCTCTGCCCAGAGGCCTCCTCTAACGAGCCAGCAGGAGTAGCACAAGCAATCCTTTATCATCCGTGGCCCTGCTTTGCATGGTCTTCTTCTCACTCCGCACTCTCTGAAATTACCTTGTTCACTTACTCTCTGCGTGCCTATTTGATGTCTCCCCCTACCTCAGCATAAGCTCCTTGGGAACAGGCACCTGGCCCAGGGCTTGGCCCAGGTGAGGAGCTCAAACCATGCTGCTGAGTGGAGGAATGAAGCCCGACCTCTGCCCCAAGGGTATATCCTTGACTCTTCTGCAGTGTTGCCCAGGATATTCATATGGATTTGCAAGGAACCTGGGAGGAGAGGCTGTCTGCCAAATAAAGACACAACCAACAGGCCTCATCCTTGGTGTTTGCAGAGATGATGTTTGTGGATAGGCAGGATAATGCAGGGGTTCCGTGTGAGGGCTTTGGAACTCGGCTCCCTGGATTAGACAGATCCCAACTTAGCCATTTGTTAGCTGGGGACCCTTATTTAGGCATTCAAATGGCTCAGATTCTTCATTTGTAAAATAGCTACGATAAGCCCTACCTTAGAGAATTCTTGTAAAATCTATAAGTAAACATATGTGGGTAATTTGCAACAATGCCTTGCACTTAGTAAGGCCTCAATAAACGTTACCCATTATTACCACTGACTGTCCTGATCATTCATTCCTTTTTACTTCCACAGACTACTTCTGAAGTCCCAGCAAATTCTTCCAGCTTCCCTCCCCTTTTAGAACAGCACCACGCAGGTAGGCACGGTCAGGGAGACCCCACGCGCAAGCTGCCCTTGGTGAGTTGAGACACGCCTGCCGACTTCCCTGGTGAGGCATGAACATACAGTGCCTTCTCAGAGACAGGGATGAGTCTCTCCTGACCCAGCACCCCCTCTCCCATCCACACTGCTATTCTCAGTGACTGACCTGCTCAGTCATTCAGCTGACATTTACTGTGACCCTGTTAGTTATTCGAACATGGAGGTGCTGTTTAACCTCTCTGATGTCTGGGGACTCAGGGGTTTTATATTCATCCCCAAGGGCACCCGGGTAGCTCAGTAGGTTATACGTCTGATTTCGGCTCAGGTCATGATCTCACAGTTTGTGGATTCAAGCCCTGTGTTGGGCTCTGTGCTGACAGTTGGAGCCTGGAGCCTGCTTTGGATCCTGTGTCTCCTTCTCTCTCTCTGCCCCTCCCTCTCTCTCTCAAAAAATGAATAAACAGGGGCGCCTGGGTGGCGCAGTCGGTTAAGCGTTCGACTTCAGCTCAGGTCACGATCTTGCGGTCTGTGAGTTCGAGCCCCGTATCGGGCTCTGGGCTGATGGCTCAGAGCCTGGAGCCTGCTTCCGGTTCTGTGTCTCCCTCTCTCTCGGCCCCTCCCCGTTCATGCTCTGTCTCTCTTTGTCTCAAAAATAAATAAACGATAAAAAAAATAAATAAATAAATAAAAAAAAAAGAAAATCTAATAAGATAACATGACGATACTACTTTGGGAAATAAAAAAGCCCTTCTAAAATGTTCGCTCACAGCGATGATACTGTTTCGGAATTCTCTGAAATCTTTCTGTATTGACAGAGACAGCCCTGGTTTCTCTCACCCTCACTCCCATAAGCTGAGGATATGGGTCCTCACTTGGACTACGTCCCTCTCAAAATGCTGTGACCTGAGGGAAATGCAGTATTCGGGGTGGGGTCTCAGCGACAGCACTCTGCCCCAAGGTGCACACCACGGTTTTAGTGGCCTCACCACCTCCGGCCAAGTACACCCTCCAGACTTTCATCACAGAACTGATTTCAGAGCCAAGATATGAAGTAGCTGTTCACAACGGTACAAACCTGAACAGCTACAGATATTCCGATACAGGTCGAGGGAAAATAACACAAAGTGTGAAGATGAGGTCCGGGTTAAAAGTGGGTTATGATTTGGGTTCAGAGTTTGCTACCTGACCAATACAGTAAAGTCATGGGAGTCCCAGTACCCATCAGATAAACACACTAGCTGCCTAGGAAGAGCAGAGATCTTTTTTGCATGTTGGTCTAGGACATTTCCCCCATACTGCAGGCACGACAGTGAGGTAACATGTTTAATGCTCTGATATTAGCAGGCATTTGGAAGATGATACTACTGAGTGCAGTCAAAGGTGTGGCAAAACTGAAACTCTCAAAGATTGCTCATGACATTATTTATTATCGTACTACCACTCCCCAAACATTATTACGATACATCTCACGAACCACAAAATATTCATACTTTTTGATCTATGAATTCCAAGGAAATAATCTGAAACATGAAGAAGCTACGTGCAGGGTTACTAATAAGAGAGACAAATTGGAAGCAGCATTAAGGGTCCAATGACAGGGAGCTGGCTAAATAAATGATCATATATACATTCAATAGACCGTTATGCAGGTGTTAAAAATGACGGTAACAAAAATTATGTCACGGCACAGAAAACTTATGTATGACATGATGTTAAATAAAACAGTATACCTCAAAACTACATGTATACTATGCTTATAGTTTGTTTTTACAAATATAGGAAATGGAAAAGGAACGTGGAAAAGTAAAAATGGATATCTATTAAGGTGGTAGGATTGTTATGAGAACAAAAAGATTTTTGTATAGCATTTGTATACAAGGTCAACATTTTTTCCAGATAGAAAAGGATTTTCTCATTACAAATATTTCTAAGGGCACCTGGGTGGCTCAGTTGGCTAAGTGTCCAACTTCAGCTCAGGTCATGATCTCACAGTTTGTAAGTTCAAGCCCCGCGTCAGGCTCTGTGCTGACAGCTTGCTCAGAGCCTGAAGGCTGCTCCGGATTCTGTCTCCCTTTCTCCCTGCCCCTCCCCCGCTCACACTCTGTCTCTGTCTCTCTCAAAAATAAACATTAAAAAAAAAAAAAAAGAAATATTTCTAATTCACAAAAGACATTCACGATAACCTTGAAGGAAGCACCAAAAATCTTACAGAATGTTATAGTGGCTGTTTTTCTTTTTCTTTTCTTTAAAAATATAAATAAATCATTCCCTATTCCCTGCAAACAATATGTAGATAATTTTTAAAAGCAGCATTTGGGGGGGGGGGGATGCTAAGCTTTATCATTATGTGATTTAAGAGAATGAGTATAAAATTCTGAATCTAAGTATTTATCCAAATGGCATCCTACATAATATCCTGGCCCCAGGCTAGGTACTAGGCACTAGGGCCACAGACTCTGGTCTAGAGATGTTCTAAAAAGCCCCCGGGGAAACAAAGCCTTCAGAAGCTGTCTGTTCTACCTCGAAGAGGCAATAAAACATACAATCAGTGTGTTTGCAATTCTCTGTGCTATGATCTTGAGGAATTATCAAGTTGTGGAATAGGGCCTTCAAATGCACAGATCCATTCATCCTAGGATTTCCTCCACAGCTCAAGGGTTTTACTTACTCCTTTTGAATAATGTGTGGATCTATATGCGCAGTTTTACTATCTTGTGGCCAGCACCACACTCCACTGAGTCGCCCAAGACAGAAGAGGAGAGACTGTGCTCTCTCTTCCCGACCCTGCACAACCCCATGTTGCACTGATTCTGACGAAGACGCCTGCTGAGCCCGGCCACTTCTCTCTGTCCCCACGCGGCGCCCCTAGCCCACCCTGGCCTCACCCGGACCACAGACACACCCTCCTAACTTGGCTGCCCTGAACATGACCATTTCACTTCCTCATTGGAAACACTAGGTGCCTGCTCACTGCCTACACTGAGCTGCGGCCCCAAGAGCCACAATAGGTTGCCTGACGGTACATAGTTTGGATTCACTCAACAATAACTATTTACTAAGCTCCTCCTATATGCCAGACACTTTGCTAGGCACTGAGGGACACAACACTGAGCTGAACAGAAACAGCCTTTGGTGAGGAAGCTTACATCTAGTGGGAGAAGACCAAAAATAAATTAATTAAAATGTCAATGTATCTTGTATCAGGTTAAGTGCTACAGAGAGGAACAAAAGGAACAGCGTGAGTGGAATGGAGAAGGTAGGGGTGGGGGGAGAGGTTTTTTTGTTGTTTTTTTACGGTGATAAGGGCTAAGTGGTAATGTGGCATTAGAGTGGCGACCTGAAGGAAATGTGAGAATGAGCCTCATGGATATGGTGGTGGTGGTGGAGGGGAGGGGGGGTTTCAAGCCCAGAGAACAGCCAGTGCAAAGACCCTGGGGTAGGAGCTTGTTTGATGCGTCTCAGAAGGGCAAGGAGGCCAAGTGGCTGGAGCACAGTAAGTGCTCAGGAGAGCAGGAGAACAGGAGGTCGGGAGTGGCTGATGGAGCATGGTTCATGTGGGGCCTTGTAGGTCTTTATGAGCACTTCTGCTTTTACCCACAATGAGATGGGGAAACCTTAGAGAGCTCCAAGCAGGAAAGTGGGGAATAAGTCTGACTTACCTTTCCAAAGGACAGCCCTGGCTGCTGGATGGAAAAGTGACATCAGGGGGCAAGGGTAGAAACAGGGAGACCATGAAAAGGCCACTGTGTAGTCCAGGCAGGAGACATTATGGCTCAGTACCTTAATCCATTGATTCAATAAATCAAAGAATAAATGAAGCCCCTCTCTTTGGCTGGCCACGGAAGTTGTTTCTAATATTGTATTAACGTAAATAATGCTATAAGCAGTACCTTTTGGATAATGATTTTTCTTTTTATTTAATTTATTTATTTTGAGAGAGAGAGAGAGAGAGAGAGAGAGAGAGAGAGAGCGCGCAGAGGACAGGCAGAGAGAGGGAAAGAGAGAGAATCCCAAGCAGGCTCTGCACTGTCAGCACACAGCCTGACACAGGGCTTGGTCTCACGACCCGTGAGATCATGACCTGAGTCAAAACCAAGAGTCGGACGCTTAACTGACTGAGCCACCTACGTGCCCCGATTTTTATTTTTATTGGCCAGTATTTTGGTTTTTTCCCCCCTTTATAATAGTTTCTCAAATATGGAGCTGCCTGATTAAAGGGGAGAAATATTTCAAAGTTTGTGAGAGGTACCGTCAGTTGCTTTCTATGAAGTGCAGAAGGCTATTATCACTTTTAAAAAATGTGCTAAATTGAAGGGCCAAAAGATACCTTCCATTTGAGCATCAGGTTTCTTGTCTATCAAACAGAGATAAAACACTGGCTCAGCTAATCTCACAGGCTTGCGGGGGTACCAAAGGAGTTAGGGAATGGATGCCCAGCCCTGCCTCCTGGGCCGCATCAGCCTGGGATGGGAGCAGGAAGGAGGGTAAGAGCTCTGCCTCCGCGCGCTTTCAAAACTGCACAGGACAGTGACCTGCTTCCAGGCAGGGCGCTGAAGCAGAGGGGTCCACGTGTGTTAACACCCCGTTCTGTCTCCACGGTCCTCATCCTCTTCTAGCCTGTTCTCTTCATTGGCACCCTCTAGTAAGATCCTTTGACGGATTTTCGGAGGATCCTCATTGAACTCCTTTTTTTTTTTCAGACTTCTGTGGTATGTCCTGGTCTCCCAAGCAATATTCCTCGTGCGGTTAGAATATTTAGTTCTTTTTGTGACAACACATTTTATCTAGAAATCCTGGAAGACAAATCCTCTCCTCCTCCTCCTCCTCGAAAAGAGAGAAAGATGATTTCAAACAGGGAACTAAGAGGAAGGGACGTTTGCTGAGTAGGGGGTGGGGGGTGGGGGACGCCGTACAGCATCACGTTCTTCCCAAATGGAGGTCAAGACTTTTCCCACTCTGAGCAAAGAAAGGGCTGTTACAGATTGCACCCCTCCTTCCAGCCGCAACAAAAACCTGTGGGAAGGGGGTTTGCTGCCTTTTTTTTTTTTTAAGTGTTTCTTACGGGCTGCAAATTACAAATTATTCTCTTCTCTTGTCACCAAGTAATCAGCTGGTCCCAGAATCTGAAAGCCCAGCACAATTTAGTTTGAGTCTCAAAATGCAGGGTCGGTTCAGCCCCACTAAGGCTGTTCAGCTTTTAATTTCTGCAGCAAGACTCAGCAAACAGTCAAACACTTTTGTGGAGCTGTGAAAGCTGAGTTTCGCTGTTTGATAAATGAGCAGGCGGCAGGCAGCCCCTCTTTCTCTTTTTGTATGGATTCAATGAAGCCTGCCTAAAGAACACCACATGCTGTTCTAGCTACTGATCTAACATTCCGCAACATCCCAGCCTTCCAAATTCCCTTTAATTACTAGGGAATCCCACCCTTCTCCCTTTCAGCCGAGGCAGCCAGGGCCGGGGGCTCCATGGGGCTAGGGGTGGGAAGCAGAGCAGCCCTGCAGAACTCCCCTCCCTGGAGCTGCCGGATTTCTTCTAGGTGGTGGTGGCCAGGCTATCCATCTCTCCTGTCCACTCTTCTCCCCGGTCAACCACGTGTGGCTCTAGGCTGAAGGCAATTCCACACGTGGGCTCTCCTGACATGATTTTGTGGGCACAGCTTTTCAAGAAATGTGAGTTTTGGGCACATGTTTCTGAAATGACATATTCAAATCACGCCCCCCCCCCCACCTTTAAGAGAAGGAAGGGAAGGAGGGAAAGAAGAGCAGCCTCCACCCTGAGCATCAGCAAGAACCAGGCACTGGATGAGGTGTTTGACATGCAACGTTGATTTCATCCTAAAGACGATGCTGGAGGGAAAAATATGGTGATCCCCATTTCACAGATGAGATACAAGGATCTACGTCTGTTCAAGCCTCCTCAGATTCACAGACTCCAGTTCGACTGTCTCTCCTGTTCTTCAATATGTCTGGTACCCATGGGAGCCAGCAAGGGGTCCACTAACTGTGTGTGAAAACCCTGATGTCCTGTCTAGATGCTGCCTCGGGACACCTTTACAGACACTCCAGAAAGCCACTCTGTCTTGTTACTCTTACAGACAGGCTTTGTTTGATTTTGATCTCAAAGTGTATGATCTTGATCTAGCTTGATCTCCAAACTTAAGTCATCAGGGACAGGCTTTGAAAAAAGGCTGTGGTTGTTTCCAAAAATTCAATCCACCCTCAGGAGGCAACGATTTGCCACCAACAAGGATTGATCCAAAAGGAGTTCCAAGGTAATGGGATAAGTGCACATCCTCCCACACTTTGAAAGAGACAAACTCATGTGTATAAGGAGTCAAGTACGCTCAGAACAGTTCAAAAATAAGAGCTGTGGGTCTGAGTTGAGAGGTTTTTTGGGTGTGGAAAAAGTAGAGGGGCTTTTCAAATAGCAAGAGGTGAGAAATTCAGTATAAGGGCAAGTTGTTTTGTAACTATGTATTGCAAAAGTCCTGTGCCTTCTCTTAAAAATACACACGCACAATTGTTTTGAACACGAGAAAGAGATGATTAAGAAAAGAGGTTGTTCCAAGGGATTCTAATTGTCACAACTTCAAGTGTGAAAGTGAGAAACGTACTCACTTTCTTTGTTGACGAGAGACCTCACCCCTTTAGCAGAGAAGAAAATATAATTAAGTTAGTGGTATCAATAAGGATTTTGAAACAGCCTGCCTCTATGCTTTCACTTTGAAATGGGTGTTTGCCAAAGCGATTACACTATCTTGATGCACCTCTGGCCATTCAAGAGTTTTCTGGGAACACCTACTAGGCGCCAGGTGCTGGGAGGGTGGGGGTGGCTGCAGGACATTCCCCCGAGAGAAATTTCACATATTTACGAGAAACTCCTATCTAGTGCGATGAGACGGAAATGGAATTTCAAATCCCGTGCATGGGTTGATGAAGGATTCTGTGAAAACTCCTGGAGCTGCAAGCGTTAACAGCTAACGTGTTGTCCCTCGAGAGGTAGGTACCATGGATGACAATTCTGAGAAGCCCCCAACCCATACGTGAGCCCAGTCTCATCCTGAGGCTGCCTGGATGGTGTGTCACGTGTTTAAGTACAAGAAGAAACAGTCCTCACACACGGGCTTAGCTAGAATGAGGTGAGTTACATAAGCTACAGGTTAAGTCAAGACCGGAATAACTCCGAAGGCGACAACAGGAGCGGGTGAGGGTGGTAATGGCAGCATGCGCACCAGGCAGGACATTTTTAGAACAATTGTTCTCAAAATTGTTCAGAAGGAAGAGCAGCGGGAAGAGCCAAAACATAGATGTTAGCGGTGATATATTAAAAACACGATGTATCAAAGTCATGGAGTGCTGCCATGGTGAACTGAAATCATAATCATAGCTGACATGCACGGAGTGTTTACATTTACCAGGCACTGAGCTGAGGAAGCCCCCTCCCCCAATAGCCATCATGACAACAACTCTCCACGCGGTTGCTGCCATGTTCCCATTTTCTGGATGAAGAAACTGAGAGAGGCCCAGAGTGGTTTGGAAATCGTCTGAGCTCACCCAGCTGGTAACTGGTGGGGATGGGACTCGAACCCAGACAGTCTGACTTCTGAGCTTGGGCACTGCATGACACGTAGAGACAGACACCTGAAATCACACACTGTGGGGTCGGGTATGAAAGCAGACCTTCTGACGTGGACAACCCACAGCAGATACTCAAGGTGAAGAAAAACACACGCAGGAATTTAAAGTTGCAGGGAACTCCATCAATGGAATTAGCATTTTCCTTTGAAAACTGGAAACAGAGCATTCTTGAAGGATCCTGATGCCTCAAGAGCACCTTCATCTTCCTGCGCCCCCGCAGGGCCCTGCACGTGACTTGGGGTCAGTGAGGGGAACGGAAGGACTCTTGAGGAAGAGGGCAGGCACGTCAAGCAAGAAGGATCTTTGGCTCCTACCCCAGGTATATGCAGCTGCCCCAAGCACGGGTCCCCAGAACACACTTGGCATTTTCTGGCATCGCTTGAGCATGGCCGGCAGTGAGGAAGGAGCCAAGCATTTAAGGAGGAGCCACCCACAGCCTCAACTGCCAATGACAAGTCCCCACGAGGAAAAGGCAGCATATAAATACATTCAATTCATACATCTGTCGCCCCAGCTTCCCCTTCTCTGGTCTCCCTGCTGCTTCCTGGTCTCCCTGCCCCACAGCAGGTGGGGTTCCCCCACCCCTTAGATCCAGCCCCGCCACTCCATGTGTGACCTGGGGAAAACCACTCAATTCCTCTCAATTCCCTCAGCTAAAAAATGATGGGGTCTCACCAACCAATCTCCAAGTCCCTGAAATAGATTAAACTCCTTTATATTGATATGTCAGTAACCGATATAGATTAATGACTCATCCCGCTCTGTTCTAATTGCATTTTTACAGACTTAATCAAAGGAACAGAGGGCTCCGGAAATCAACAAAGCCTTCAGGGGACACACAGTTTTGAGGCTAAATGGCCTCTCCACGTATTCAAATGGCACTATCTCCTAGCTGTCTAGAGCCCATCCACGAGAGCCTCTTGCTGATGAGCTGACTATAAATCACGTTACCTGCCCACTGTCTTTAAGTGATCACTCTGTGCCACCTGTGTCCTTCTCCTGGGCTCCTAACCTGACAGTATTCCATACATGTTTTCAGAATTCTGGGTTCCATTTCATCGTTGTGACACTTATAAAAGGACACACAGGGACAATGTGGGGGAAATGGGTCAAAAGGTCGAAACTTCCAGTTGTGAGATAAAAAAATGTCCTGAGGACATCACCTGTCAGCATGGTGACCGTAGTTCATACTGTGCTGTACATTTGAAAGCTGCTGAGAGGGGCGCCTGGCTGGCTCAGTCGGATGAGCTTCCGACTTCGGCTCAGGTCATGATCTCACGGTCTGTGAGTTCGAGCCCCGCGTCGGGCTCTGTGCTGACAGCTCGGAGCCTGGAGCCTGCTTCTGATTCTGTGTGTGTCTCTCTCTCTGACCCTCCCCCGTTCATGCTCTGTCTCTCTCTGTCTCAAAAATAAATAAACATTAAAAAAAAAAAAAAAGGGGCGCCTGGGTGGCGCAGTCGGTTAAGCGTCCGACTTCAGCCAGGTCACGATCTCGCGGTCCGTGAGTTCGAGCCCCGCGTCAGGCTCTGGGCTGATGGCTCAGAGCCTGGAGCCTGTTTCCGATTCTGTGTCTCCCTCTCTCTCTGCCCCTCCCCCGTTCATGCTCTGTCTCTCTCTGTCCCAAAAATAAATAAAAAACTTTGAAAAAAAAAAATTTAAAAAAAAAAAGAAAGAAAGAAAGCTGCTGAGAGAGTAGATCTTAAAAGTTCTCATCACAAGAAAGAAAAAATTATAACTCTGGGTAGTGACAGATGTTCACTGAACTTATCTGGTGACTGTTGCACATTATACACATATATCATACCATTATGCCCTACACCTAGAACTAATGCAATGTTATATGTTAATTATAGCTCAATGTTTAAAAAAAATGAATACACGTATTTCTAAAATGCTCATATGTGGATAAAATGGTTCATTGTTTACCCCTTTCTCCTTGCTAACCAAACTCTAATTTTTTATTCCAGGAGGCGATGGTCTACATTTTCCTGCTTCCCTGACAACCAAGGGCAGCCAGTGAGATATAGGGGAGATCACTGGGCAGGGCTCCGGGAAGGCTCTTGAAGATAGCCAATTTGGCTGGAGTTTTGACCTGTCTCTTCTTACCGCCTTTTCCCCCTTCTGGCCTGGAATATAAGCCTTTGTTGTCCAGCAGCCACTTTGGACCATGAGGTGATACAGAAGTTGGAAGCCATCCGCTACAAATGGCAGGGCATAGAAAGAGGAGGAGCCCAGGTTCCCGATCCTCTTAAAGGGCTGTTATGCCGGTGTTGGGTTATCATCTTTTATATTTAATGTGAAGAAAAGGAAAACCACTCGTTTATTTAAGTCACTGTTTGGGAATGGAGAGGGGCATTTTTCACCCACAGCCCCACAATACAATTCCTAACTGATCCACCTTCTGATTTCCACCCAGAATTAACTTCCCAGGGAAGGTTCCAGTAGCCGTGGAGTCAGCCATGCCATCTTTGTTCAAAGGGAACAAAACGAGCATCCAGTTCACAGGGCTGGGTGAGGACTGCACGAGATAGTGTGTGCAGAGGGCTTGGCACAGAATCGGCGTCACTGCCCATCCCAGTTTCTAACTGAAAAGTATTTCCAACTAATGCAGTAAAGATCCCCGTATGTTTGTAGACTGACTTCCGCATTTGATAGATGGAGGGACTGAGGTTCAGAGAGGGAAAGGGACCTGTCCATGGTCACAGAGAGAGTAAGGGCAACGGATCCTCAAGTTGAGGACTCAAAACCTGGCATTATTGGAAACTCCTGGCCAATGCCCATGGTGGGGCCTCAGTAAAGGTCTGCTGAGGGAGACAAGTTTTTGCCTCACAACCTCTCTGCAATGCATGTGACAGATAAGTGGAAAGCAATCTGCTTATAAGTCAGAGATGTGCTCTTGGCTCAGAAATCTGAGGCCCGGTTTTTCTTTCTGAAAAAGCTTAGCTTGCTGCTCAACATAGAGATGCTCCACCTTTGTGAAGGCAGAGCTTTTGCTTAGAGATCCCCCAAAAAACCAAGTGGAGATGCAGGAGAGAGAAGTATTTGGTGAAATCAAAACACCTTCCTCAGCTTCCGTGGATCCCACAAGGCTGCAGGTCGGGAGAGGGCAGTAGTGCATCCCTGGGGCTCTTCCCAGATTGACCTCATTCTCAGGCCACCAGTCACCCCCCACCCTTGAGGAGGCAGAAGTCTCCTCCCTTTGTCCCCCCAGTCATGGGTGTTCCAGCTCAGGGGCACATCTGCCATCTTGTTCTGTGGTTTCTCATGGGCACGTGTCCCTTCTGCAGCCCACTCCCCTCGAGGACAGACTATCTTCTTCACCCTGCTTCCCATCTGCCAGCACAGAGCTGGGGCCACAAGGGATCGAGCTAAATGAGTATCTAATAAGTGGGGGAACACAAGTGTCGAGGGGGAACCAGCATGGGAAATACTGGCTGCAGGGTTCACAGTGCCCAGAACACCTGGGTGGGGAAAGATTTGAGGGGGCATTTCTCAACTGTGATAACAGCACCCATGCCTCTGAGAGACAGGCCGAGATTTCAGTCCCAAATTCCACCATCTAACAGGTGCCAGGTGGTTGCTAATGACTGCACCAAGGTCAAAGGCCCAGTATTTTGTTCTCCACATACACCTACCTCCAGCACCCCCCCCCCCCACATACATACCCTACCCCCAAAATAACTTGCCCTGGGGCAACTGAGATAAGTTGAAGTGCATGCACTCTTAGAGCCAGACTTTCCAGGTTCACATCCATTTACTGTCTGTGTGGCCTTGGGCAAATTACCTTATCTCTCTGGGACTCGATTCACCCATCTACAAAATGGGGATAACAAAAGTTCCTACCTCATGGAGTAGTTTGGAGGAGGCAGATATATGTAAAATGCTTAGAAGAGTGCCAGGTCATAGAAAGCCCTAGGTATTTGCTATTTTTATTAATTTTATAAAAAGCTCTCTAACATCTGTTAAAAAGAATGGTCTATTAATAAGCTTGGGCAATCTAGGGGTCCCTGGGTGGTTCAGGCAGTTAAGTGTCAGGTCATGATCTCGCAGTTTGTGAGTTCAAGCCCCACTCTGTGCTGACAGCTCAGAGCCTGGAGCCTGCTTCAGATTCTGTCTCCCTCTCTCTCTCAAAAATAAATAAACATTAAAAAAAATAAGCTTGGACAATTTAGCTGGGTATGATGTCACGTGTAGGCCAATTCTGATCCCCATGATTTTGTTTCAATTTACAGTTCCACTCACTGTTCTCTAAAAATTTACTTTACTGCTTTTTACTAGAGAAATGGGGTTACCATTTTGGAAGTATTTTTTTTTCTCAACCTGGCAAGCCTGTAAGCACCAGCAGCAGGAGAAAAAGGTCAGGGAAGAGCAGGAGGTCAGACCACATGCCCCGCTTCCCCTCTGCAGGTCCTCAGGCCACACGTGGTCAGGGCTGAGTTGCGAGTCTGGGAGGAGTTTCCAAGTGGATGTGAGGCTGCAGGTTTTGATTGGAGCCCTGGACCAGACTTCAATGTCTAACAGAGAGCCTACATTATTGAAAAGAGGCTTGTTTTTATAATCAAGAATCAAACAGCAATTAAGCCTGCCATGAAGCCACCGGGGGTCAGGGAAGGAGGCTGGGCCATAGCGTGAGCAAAATCACTTTCTGTGTGTACACTGCTGAGTTCGTCCCGTTCCACACACCGGTTATATCTGTGGGGGCTCATCTGGGCATCTCTAAGAATCAGGGTGTAAGAGCAGGTATGCAGTGAGCTGGTTAAAACCCTCCAACACTAGAACGGAGCCGGATGGGGGATCCTCAGCGGAGGAGCAAGAGCAGCCTGGGGGTGGGTGGTGGAAAGTCAGGAGAGCACATCCCTTCAGCCATTGTGGATGGAGATCCACGGGGCTCCCCCCAACCCATGACTGGACTCATTCCTGCAGCCGGATGGATGGCCATTCCAGCAGAGGGCGCTGGCGGGAAGAGCCCTCAAAATGAGTCCCGCTGACTTTCCTTCTTTCACCCTCCTCTGATGCCCCTCTGCTCCAGCCCTGGAGAAGGCAGAAGACAGAGAGAGGAAGGAAGCACCCACCCTGCCCCTCTTTGACAGAGCAAATTCTGAGCCCCAGGAAGGGAGAGGCTCTGCCTTGCATGGGAGATGGACGTTTTAAACTGGACCGAGTGGGACTTTTTCATAGCTGAAAATGAGTTAATCTTCTAACCAACACCAATACGATGGCTGAACATGGTTGGGATGCTGTGGGGTTTCCCTGTGATGTCATCGGAGGACAGAGCAGGACAGCTGAGCAGAGGACTTTGAAGGTAGCCCTTCAAAGTAAGTGAAAATACAACCAGTTTCCACTGGTACCTGGACAAGTTCATCCGTGCCCAGCAAATGGGTAATGGAAAATTGATACAATGCCTGTTTCATATGGGCATCATACAGGCTAAACACATTCACGTGTATCAAATGATTTCAGCGTCCTTGGCAAATAGCGATAACACAAGTCATTCAATCTTCAATAAATATCTGAGGGTCTATTATGTGCCAGGCGCTATTCTGGGAGTTAGGGATGCATAGTGAACAAAAAAAGGCCTCATGGAGCTTCCATTCTAGAGAAGGAGGCAAATAAAACACAAGCAACTAACAGATATATATATATATATATATATATATATATATATATATATACACACACACACACATACATACATATATGATTAACATATATATGTACATATATGTCATATGAATATTATCTGTAATATATTGAGGTAGAATAACAAGCAATGATGCCATACAGATAATTATACATATAACATGTAATATATCAGTTATATCACATATGTAACAGTTCAGACAGTTATAAGTGCTATAAAGAAAAAACATGGTAGGAAACAGAGGAAACAGGATGGAGTGAGGCCAGTTTTAGATAACGGTGGCTTCTTCCATTGGTAGAATGCCTTACAATGTTAAAAATGCTCTCCTAAGCAGCATCTCATTTTATCCCTAGAGTCATTTGTGAGGGATTATTCCCGTCTAGAGGTAAGGAAATGGGAGCTCAGGAAAGTGAAGTGACTCCAAGCCGGGTGACCTTTCGTTACCCTAGCCAACAGAAAGGCAGGCACAAGCCCAGTACAGCTTGAAGCTTCAGCATTCTCTGTGATGCCTCAATCAATTCTGGGACCCAAAGTCAATAGGGGCTTACTGGAAGCCAGTGCTTATGGGGCTTGGCCGCAGTGCTGGAAAGAGGATCTCTTTCAGTTCGTCCCTGCAGCAAAATCATTGCTGCCATCCACTCGCTTTATCAAGGACAGTATCCCCACCAGGCCACACAGGAGGGGGGATGGAGAGCCTCACCGCTGATGCTGTTTCACCTCAGCCCATTTGCAAGCTGGGGAGGAGAGTGGGGGGTTGCCGGGATGGCAGGGGGAGGGGGCGGCGGGGTGGTGGAAGACTAACACCAAATTTTTCTCTAAAAATGAAGCTGAAATATTGAACCTTGCCTACGCAGAGTTAAAAGTTCATAGATGAATAGCAGCAAGTTTGGATGGATCTGCTCAAAGGAAGGCTGCCCACAATTACACCCCAGGCTTCACAGAACAACCAGTCCCTTTCTCTCCGGGGGGATGGCAGCTGCAGCTGGGAGCCCTTAGGAAGGGCGAGCATGGCCGGGATTTCAGTTCAACAAGCTCAGTGTAGAAACCCTCAGCGGGCTCCTTCTGTCCTCTGTGGCTGGAAGGACAGCCCGAATTTCCAGTGCATTTGAAATCAATGGCAAGGTACCTGCAAAGCACTTTTGCATTTGTGCTTTTAATACCATTAGAGTATGTCATTGCTTTTGGACTGAGTTTGGATGTCTTTTTTTAATGACTATTTTGGAAGCAGCTGGCACTGTAATTCTTAGAGAGAAAAGTTATTATTTGAAAACAATATTTTGAAAGTAAGACCTGTGGACATAGATGTCAGTAGGACCAAGGATTAGAGAACAGAGGAGATCTGGTGGAGGTTGTCCCGAGGAGGAAGGGGGGCTGAGCAGTGGGAGGTGGCAGAAGGGGAAAGGGGGGGGGGTGGCAGAGCAGAGGGGGCTGGGACTGGCTGTGGGGAACTGGCAGGGGGAGGCCCAGGGAGCTTCCAGTGTGGTATGGAGGTAGGAGAGCATTCTGGAATGGGGATGTCTGTTCCATTAGATGCTGTCCGGGATGTAAATCCCTCCTTCAAACTTCAGTCTACTGGGGTCACAAATGCTTTCTGCGGGCTGTCTTGTGCAAATCTGAGTTTCATCCTTGGCTCATGGTGGTTCAGAACAGGGCCGTCCAAGAATACTTTCTGTGATGATGGAAATGTTCTATGTGCACTGTCCAATATGACAGCCTCTAGTGACATGTGGCCAGTGAGCATCTGAAATATGGCTCATGTGACTGAGGAACTGAATTTTTAATTCTGTTTAAGTTGAACAACCATATGTGGTTCACAGCTACCGTCTTGAACAGCACAGGTAGAGAGAAGCGGTGTAGACAGAAGAAAGAGTCTCAGGTCAAGGTGGGTCTGAGAAAGCTAACACCCAGGGAGTGGAGAGGAGGGGCTGAGTTAAATCGATTTTACCTAGATCACAAAGTCAAGGAAACCCTGAGCTGACAATAGTGTTACAGAAGTGAGAAAAAGGAAAGAAAAGGTCCTTATTTGGGCAAAATGGAGTTTCTAGATATGGCGAGGATTTGTGTTTTCATGGTCTTTCCCCCACCCCAGAATCTGTGCACAAACAGCTCATGGGGAAATTCGTAACAACAACTGCAATGGCACGTGTGGGTGTCACTGTACCTGACCTATCAGATGACTGAGGGAATAGTACCTGAAGATTCATTTCCTGGTTTCTCCAAGGCTTTTGCATTACCAAGCAAAGCCACTTGCCTGCCCTGGACAGGGACGTACATATACCACACATCATGCACTGACAATCATCTCCCATGCACTGACAATCATCTCCCTTGAATCCTGCAGCATCCCCATGAGGAAGGGAGGGGTTGATTCCCAGTTCACAGCAGAGAGGGCTGAGGCTCAGAGAAGTTAAGCGGTTAGTCCAGAAGAGTTAGATTCTTGATCTCTTGGTTCACCCCACCTGTCCCTCCATCTGAGGCCCTATCCTGGACTCTCCACTGTGGCCGCCATGAGGAAGTGTGGATGCGAGTGAATGTCCAAGGACCCCAGACGTGTGACAAAGCTCCAGGATCCCCTGGATTCCGGGTGTGCTCTTCCGTCTCCCACCTGCTGAGGAGCTCACCGAGTCCCTCCCTAGACCGTGAGCCTCTCCACAAGCGGGACCCATACTGGATTCCCTTCTCGTTTTCCCCAGAACACAGTGCCGCCCACGCAGCCCATCTCAGCCAACACTGATGGACTGAAGACACAAACGGAAGAAACAGCAAAGGTGGTGTCTCCACTGACGTAAAAAAAAAATTATTATCACGTATGAAAAACAGGGTTAATGCATCACAAAAACATATGCCCTTCCCTAAGTCACCACGGAGCATCTTCCCATTTATTGAGTGGAGCCAATTCCCAGCCACTCAGTTTTAAACCCTCCAGGGGGGTGGGCTCAGACCTGACACTACTCTCTTTTCTCTTTTTCCTGCTGATGATTTTATCTGTTGGGAAAAGGGAATTCCCGAAACTTAAACGGTGACTTGTTTTTGCCGGTTCAGTCCGTGTTATGCCCGCACTCAGAAAACTGGTGAGGAACAGTGGTGCCAAATCAGCCTGCCTATCTTTTTGTTGGTGGATGCAGTAAAAAACTATACATAGGAAAAAGAAGCTAAGGAGAAACAGTTCAGATGTATTGTCTCAAATTAAATTGGGTATTTTGCAGGTGTAAAAATCCATATTTTTATCTATCAAATAGACAAATGATCAGTCTTTAAAAGTACTCTGGGGCACCTGGGTGGCTCACTTGGTTAAGCGTCCGACTTTGGCTTGGTCATGATCTCACGGTTTGTGAGTTCAAACCCCGCATCGGGCTCTGTGTGACAGCTCAGAGCCTGGAGCCTCCTTCAGATTCTATGTATCCCTCTCTCTGCCCCTCCCCTGCTCTCTCTCTCTCTCTCAAAAATAAACATTAAAAAAAAGAAAGAGTGCTCCAACATCTCTCCTTGGCCTGTTAAATGTGAATGATCAGTGACAATGAGTTTTTGTGGACATAGTCCTAAGTGTGGAAAATGTTTTTGTCATGAGACAGACAGCAGCCAAGCCTGCGGTAATATTGCAAATAAGACCACTCCCAGTAGAGGATTCTCAGATCTCTAAGCTAATGATATAAGGCCATCTTCCAGCTTCTCCAAGACTTTCACATTACAGACACAAGCAGTTTGCCTGCCCCAGACTCACTGACAGACACGGAACACACTTGGGAGTCTAATATTTGTCCCTCGGAAGGAAAGAAGTCACTTCCTGCAAATTGAGTACTGAGGAAAGTCCACTTAGGTGTTCCCTTTTTACTCTATGACCTGTCTGAATCGTGTGGAAGTTTTCATACTTCGGTATTACTTTGTTTTGGTATTGGGCTTGGTATTACCTTGCGAATAAGCCTTTGGACTTTTTACAGCAAAGTATTATAGCAAAGTTACCAAAGTATTTAAGTTACCAAAGCAACTTTAAAAAAAAGCAATTAAGGGGCGCCTGGGTGGCTCAGTCGGTTGAGCGTCCGACTTCGGCTCAGGTCACGATCTCACAGTCTGTGAGTTCGAGCCCCGCGTCGGGCTCTGGGCTGATGGCTCAGAGCCTGGAGCCTGCTTCCGATTCTGTGTCTCCCTCTCTCTCTGCCCCTCCCCCATTCATGCTCTGTCTCTCTCTGTCTCAAAAATAAATAAAAACGTTAAAAAAAATTAAAAAAAAAAAGCAATTAAGATGTTCAAAATGATTAAGAACTGTGCATAAATTACTGGGAAGTGGGGAAGGATAGGAATAAGCCTGGGGAGGCTGGACTCACCTTTCCAAAACTGGCCGCGTTGACAGGCTGGGTGTCATTCTTCTCGCAGAAGTCCAGGTAATGCATGTAGAGGGCGCTGCGAGGGATGCAGACCCCCTCCGCGATCTCATAGTTCTCCTCCAGCCTGTGGAATGAATGCCCAATGAGCAAGCCTCAAGCAAGAAGGGCATGGTCTTTCTAGCTCTCCTCCAGAGGAGGACTTGAAGAGAAGTCTTCCTACAGATGGGGAAACTGAAGCCCAGGAGGACAAAGCCACATGGTCACGCGTGAAGTTGGTAGGTCGGCAGGATCGGACTTCTAGCCCCCGTGGCTGTGTGACCTCGGATCACTTTCAGCTCAAATTCCCAGTCCCTCTCTTCCATGCTGCCATTGGTCTGGCCACATTCTGGGTGGATCAGGTTCCCCCAAACTCCCAAAGTGATATACAGGATCCTGTAGGTGCCCCAGTCAGCCGAGCTTCGAACCACACACTCACTCATGTAGCCATTTCTAACAGGTGTCCCAGTGTTGGAGCGTCTTTGCTAACAAGAGCAGTGCGGTGGGATAGCCGTGGGAAAACAAACACCCAAGGAGAAACCAGACAGTGGGACAGCCAGTAATCCACTGACTGAAGGAAGGTTTTAGGATCCCAGCGGGAGCCGAACCCTCTGGTTTCTTCAGGATCGCCTCTGCTGTGCTGGAATTACGATTCTATACCCATCACCTTCGTAATGACCCTAGATTAAGGGTTTAGGGTAGGGACTTTCCATGGGGATTCAAACCCCAGTGTTGTCACTTGCTGGCTTGGTGACCTTGAGCAAGTTATTTACCCTTAGGTAGGGTTTCCTTTTGGAGGTGCTGGCTGTGATCGCCTCATAAGCTGTTGTGACAGTCGAACGTGTGACATGTGCAGGCATGGTGCCTGGCACACGATAAACACTTAGTAGGTGTTGGACCTCACCATCATACAACTATCCTCTCCTTAAAACATCTTTGGGTGCCCATATGTCCTGATTGGGTCCTAGATCTTGGGATATAAAAATAAACTAGATACAGTTTATCCTATTTTCCCCTCTTTCACCTAAACACCAGAGTGTAGGCATCAAAAAGAATCCTGCCCCCTTTTTCATAGACACATTGAAAGGTTTAAGAACACTTCTTCCAGCAGAACTGCCAGGGCACATGACAACTTGGGGACGTCTCTTTGGGCCTGCTGCTTTCAGAGCCTGGGGCACACACTGTTCAATTAACTCACGAACAGAAGATATTTCTTTCTGGATCACAAACTGGATTTTTGGAAACGACCCAAAGTCATTTGGAACCAAGTTTGAGGAATAAAGTGACTGGAATAGCCCTTTCATCTCAAACATTTGTTGTGGGGTGGGGAGTGGGGGCAGAGACAAAAATAAGGCAAGATTCTAGAGCAGTGAAATAAATATCCTCAGATGGCTTCTAACTTCTCAGGGGCACTTGCCAAAGAAGTGGTCCAGTCCTGCCGTGACTGTGAAGCAGAATGAGGACACGGCCTCCTGAGGTGGCCACTTGAAAGGGCAGTGCTCACTGTGCTCATTCCAGCATGTGGTTGAAAGAAAATCAATTGAATCATTTCACATCCAAACCTTACCAATGAATATAACCCTAGGCACGCCCAGATAAATGAAGAAGCCTGGTGCTGAGTGGTCTCATCACCTCACCTAGTCCCCCTTCTTCTGGGAAGGGGAGCACTGAGTAACTCCTGATCATTTTTTAGAAGTGTTCCGGGAAACTGTTTATGCAATCCTTTCTGGGTGACCTAATTCCTTGAGGTTGGCATGGTGTCTGAGTCACTCCTGCATCCTTGAAGGCCAACATATTCCTTGGCACACAGCAGGTGCTCAATTAAGTGTCTGGTGGATGGATCGTTGCAGTTATATATTCATTCAACAAATACTTATTGATCTCCTACCACCTGCCAAGTGCTGGGGAGCACTTGGTGCGCAAGATAGTCCTTGTTTGCACGTAGGGAATAGATTAAATGGTGGGCAGATGGATAGAGATACAGGTAATCTTTAAAATTCAACAAATATTTATTGAGTTCCAGGCACTGCTCTCGACACTAAGGAAATAGCAGAGAGCAAAACAAAGGCCCTGGCCTGAAAGGGCTTACATTCTAGTATACATGTCCCTGACATCGGAAATTAGAACAAACACTGGACGTGGCTCGCCGTGGGAAAATGCTTTCACATAGAGATGAGATTTCTTGGGACTGTCCTAAGCTTCAGGTCTGGTATGAATGGGAATCAGCCTTCTAGCTTAGCCTGGACCCCTAACTGCCATTCACAGCACTGTTTCTCTGTAAAAGTGAGTTCAGAGGTCCACATGACCAGTTTACATACAAACTTGTATGGACCATCCAAATACGGCAGCTTTCACAAAGTAGGGTCTCACAGACATGCTTTGCTTGGCCTCAATATTGTTGGCCTGGCTTTTAAAATTCAGGACATTTCCCCTAAGAATCTGGCTTCTTGTGAAAAGGCTAGATCTGGCAATGCTGGGCCCATATTCCTGCATGACAATAATTGGCCAGACGTAGGTGTGCCCTCGAGTTGGCCAGAGTCCTCACTCCTCCCTACTTTTCTGACACCAATCTATTTTCTGTTCCTTGTCTGGCTCCTGTAGCCTCTTGTGTTGACATAAGGCATGACCTATGTCCTGGTTCACTTTGCAGTCTATCTGGGAAGAATAATGCATCAAAATATGAAAAATTAACTACTATAAGAGCAGTCAAAGGTGGGAGAACAGAGAGATTCCTGTGTAGATGAGAAGAGGTAATTAAGGTTTCATGGATGAAGTGGGATTTGAATTTTGTGACAGCTAGCATCAGTTGCTGCTCTTTTCGCAGGTGCCAGGCACTGGGTATCTGGTATCTCTTCCCATCCTCACAATAACCATATAAGGTAGGTTTTATACCCATGTGTCCAATGAGGAAACTGGATACATGGGTATAAAGCCTATCTTATGTGGTAGGTTTATATGGCTCAGAGAGTGGAACTCATGTGCCCATGGTCGCGCAGGCAGTAAATGGGAGAGTCTTCCTCTAACCCACTACAGTGTCCTGCTGTGGTAGATGGAGGGGATTCTAGGCAAAGGAGAACAGCAAGGGTGAGAGACAATGTGCTTTGGATGATGGAGACAATGGTCTGAGTGGAGAAAGGGCTTGCAAAGGAGCCTTTAAAAAAAAAACAAAGGGGGAGGGGGTATGGAGAATCTTCCAATGCCCCCAAGAGAATATGGCCTGGAATAGAAGTTTGGCAACCCTCGGAGTTCAAGAATTACTGCAGAAATGTCATTTGCAGGAGGCGATGGAGCAGCACTCAGTGAACTGAAAAAATAAAGACTCAGAGGCAGGAAGACCAGAGCGTTTCTGGGATGCTGTAGAAATAATAATAATGTCATCAATAACAACAGTCACTAATATGAATTTAAAGCTTACTATGTTCTATTAGCCAACAACGGATTGATTGTAAATGAATATAACAATAAAAGCAAAAAACATCCAAGTTTCCTTGGTTTCATCTTAGACTACTGAGAGTCCCATTAAGCAATTTCCTCTCAGGGGCACCTGGGTGGCTCAGTCGGTTAAGCATCCGACTCCTGACTTCCACTCAGGTCATGATCTCACAGTTCGTGGGTTCGAGCCCCACACTGGGCTCCACGCTGACACTGTGGAGCCTGCTTGGGATTCTCTGTCTTCCTTTCTCCGCCCCTCCCTGCTCCAATAAATGAATAAATAAACTTTAAAAAAAAAAAAGCAATTTCTTTTCAAAGCTTTGATTTCAACTCTGTAGACTATGGTAGAACATTTTCCAGTCTAACACACACACACACACATCTTGGATGGCTGCAACTTTGTGCAGGACAAGCTGTGGGGAGGAGAAAGTATCCCTTTTTGCTTATCCTTGCTAATCATTTCCTAAAATTAACTTTGGCCAGAAAAATCCATAGGTACATTCAATATACATGCATTTCAAGCCATTCAGAGTTCATCTTACAAAAGGCATATGACCCTTTAAAATGATAGAGGGCCATTTTTCTTTTTTTTTTTTTTTTTTGAGTTTATTTCTGTATTTTGAGAGACAGACAGAGACAGAGAGTGGGGGAAGGGCAGAGAGAGAGGGAGAGAGAGAATCCCAAGCAGGCTCCTCACTGTCAGCATGGGGCTTGAACCCATGAACCATGAGACCACGACCTGAATGGAAACCAGGAGTGGGACACTTAACCGACTGAGCCACTCAGGCACCCCTAGGGGGCCAGTTAAGTTTTCTTAGGCATGGTTGCAGCATGATCAGATTCACTCTTTGGCAGGTCATTCTGGCACCTCTACTGTAGGAGGACAAGGCTGACTAGTAAGGCCTGGCACATGGCGACTAACTCGTATCTGTTGAACAAATAAATGAACAAACGAGACCAGTTAGGGGCTACTATAAGACTTCAGGCAAAAAGTGATGGGGTGTAAATTGGAGGAGTGGCCGTGGGGGGCAGGGATAACACTCAGTGCGTGTGGTTCTTATGCTGCCAGATGTGAGATGGATGGCACCAACCAAGGCAAGCTCTCAGGTTCCTAACTGGACTGGAGGCTGACTGGAGGCGCCATTCCTCATGGTTAAGAACTGCAAGGGAGTAATGGAGGGCGGTGATAATGTGGTGTTAGAGAGCACAGTCTCCCAGGTGGATTCCTGGCTCCCCCTTACCATTAGCTATTTTGCTTAAGCCCCCCACCCCCCGTGCCTGAGTTTATATTTGATATTCTTGTGGCTTGCTCACTCACTGAGTACGGACGGCCAAGGGATCAGCATTAAAATAGAAGACCAGGGTTAAAATACATCCCATTAAATGAACCCATAGCAGCAACAAACTATCTGAATCCAGATGAGTGTAAGTCACGGTTCACACAGGCTGAATTAATTAAGCAGTTACCTGCCAAAGGCCAGAGCCTTCTAAATAACTACAATGCTACCCACATTTTGTTCCTCTTCCCAGAGCTTCTTCGCCTCAAGGTATCTAGGTGGCTTATGACTATGAAGCATTTTAATAAGCTCTACAAATGAATAGATGTAACTGGCATTAAGGGCAACTTTGATGCTTGATGAGTTTCCGCAGAAATAGCGTCATGATACCTTTCCCCAAACCTCCTTACAAAATCCAGAGGGTCCGTGCGTGTACTGAAGTTGCTAATTGGAATGTCTGCTTCGCTGACCAAGGCATGGCAGAAAGAAAGGCAGTTAATTATTTCTCTTCATATCTGATGAAATTTCCCCTTCTCCTCACTTGTAGAGGACATCATTAGTCTGACATGGTGAACAATACTCCATTATACCTGGATATTTTTAATGATCACCAAAAAATTCCCCACTTTTTCCACTTTTCTGATCTTCTATTTAATAACTTGATCATATTTGAATTGAACCTATCCTATTATGGGGAGATAATGAACTCAGTCTACTAGCCAACAGGAGTCATTATCTGCGGTATACATTTTGAAAAAGATCTCCTCATGAGGCTTTGGCCGCAGCAACCCAGGGCAGGGGAGGAAGCTCCGTATCAGCACTTGACAATGAAGACCAAATGTTTCAGCACCCAGCATAATTGTTCCTGCTGCTCTCCTTTGAAACCTGTTCTCTTCTCTGTACGTGTGAGATTTCAGTTCAGAGTCTCCACTACCCGGGTCTTTGCGGACATGTCTACAACAGAAATTTTCTCTTCTATTTTACCAGAAGATCAGACAGCAGGACTTTTAAAAGCCTTGCAGGACATAGTAACTTATTACTCAGGTTGACCCAGAGACTGAAAAATACATGAAAACAAACTTGCTAAGCAGAGGCCAGACAGTAATCTAAACCCATCAGTTACTCCCCTCTGCCTCTGTGGAGAAGTTCTAATTTCCTCCCTTGGCATGTAAGGCCCCCACCATATGACCCCTGACTACTTCTCCAGGCTTCCCTCGACCCATTGCTCTGCACATACACTTCTCCCCAGCCAAAGGACTGTTGATCTTGCACATGCTCCCCACCCCATATGTTCTAGGGCATTCCACCACAAGAGGTGAGCCCCTCTAGGCTCAGCTCAAATTTCTCTCCCTGACACTATGTTTAATTCCCACCCAGCCCCATCTGCTCATGGCCTCTTAGTTGGTTTCTCATCCTTGCCAGATTCATGGATTCATTCACCCGATAACATGGCGAGTGTTGCGATGGGCACCCGCCAGGCACGGAGTTGCATCTGTGGAGGAGAAAGTCTTGACAGGAAGCGCAGCCTCTGCCCCCAAAGCTCTCATCACTTCCTGGGAGTTTCCACAGCCCTTCATATCTGTCTGCGGCTCCAACTGCCCTCACTGAGAAGCAGCACTGGGTTCAGAGGCAGGGGACACTGAGGTTAAATCCTGCCCACACCACTTGCAAGGCACCACAGGCTCGGGTGTGTTGCTTGAACCCTCAGATCCTTGTCTCTTTCATCAGTAACATGATGCAAAGGATACTAATACCCATCTCCCAAGGCCGCTGAGGGGATCAACAAGAATCCACGCACAACCCACAGCCCTCTAGGTGGCAGAGGGGGACGCTGGATAAGGGGCACCTGTCAGTATTATTCTAGGTTACTGTGGAATATTCCGGTAACACTTTACATCTTAGACTGAGAATCCTTTGAAGGCAGGGACCAAACAGCATCCCTATTTATGTTAGCACAGTTCCTACTACTGTGCCCTGAACACAGTCAGTCAACCCTGCAGAAGGAAGAGAGAAGGAGGTGGGAAGGAAGGAAAGCGGACTTTTGCACAGACTTTTGCACAGATCAGAAAAGCACTTTTTTTTTTTAACCTTAAGACCTGGGTGATTAAGGAAAAACCCCCAATTAATATGAACATATTTGCTTTATATTTTCTGTGCCAGGGATATTCACATTTGCTATCACTCCTCACACAAGATGGGTAACATCATCTCCATGACAGGGAGGAAGAAAGGGAGGGCCAGGCAAAGTGACTGCCCAAAGCCATTCTCCTGGGAAAAGCCAGGTTTGGAGTATGAACTCAGGTACGAGGCTCCTGAAGCTCTCACTGTGTGCTATGGACTGACATTCCTTTGGTCAGTGAGCCAGCACACATTTACTGAGCACCTACTGTGTGCCAGGCACTGTAGAATACAGCAGTGAGCAACAACACGCAATCCCTGCCATTGCCTTTAGGAAGCTGACAATTGATCAGAAGAAAATGGGAACCAAGGAAAGGACTTCACTGGACAAGAAACACGAACAAAATGGTGAGCATTGGCTCTGCCTAGGTCTGAGGCTGAATCTATAAAAAGCCAAAACAAGCAAAGAAACAAAACCGATCCATTTTTCTTAAAACAGCACTTAAGCCTACGACTTGCTGCTAGGTAGACCAACCAACCAGAAACACGTGTTCAGATGGATCTGGTATTTTCTCCCAGGGCCTCGGCTGGCTCTCCCTCCCCTTTGAGGGCCTTCTTGGGAATCAGGCAATCCTCCCCTCGGGTGGAGTGAGACTGTGACCCTCTGTTGTGTTCAGTTGCCTGCCTTGGTTTCTTCTTCTTTAAATAGGGGTAACAGTCCTGCCAACTCGACAGGGAGCAGCAGAAGAGCTTGGCTGGTGACGTCTCCAGCCAGGCACAAGCCTGGTTTGCCACTGGCATCTGCTTAACCTGTAGGTTTGGCTGATGCAGAGTGATGGGCTGAATCGGGGATTTAGTGCTGCCACTGTGATGATGGAATCGGACCAGAACCTGGAGTCCGCTAATCCATATCCTGTGTTTGGCCCACGAGCTACTGGGTTGGTATTCCAGAAAGGCCTGGAATTAGCCAGGTTCAAGAATCCCTATGCTCAGTGTTTGGTTAAAGTCGCCCCCCACCCCCCCGCTTTTTTTTTTGACAAAAACTAGGCACTATATAATAGCACAGTGTCACAAGTTCAACTGTTGCCAATGCTTCTTTCTGTCAGGGCTGGGCCAGGGGTAGGCAGCCCAGAGCTCCGGTGGCCACAGCCGAGGTGATCTGGGTACCATTCTTTATCATAAACCATCCCCCTCAACATTCTCTTTCCATCCCTTCCCCATCTCTACTCAGTTCTACTTCACCATTACAAACAAGGCTGCAAAGAACATCTTCATAAGCCCCCCTTGCACACCTGTGGGAGTGTTCTCCATATTGGTGTGAAAAAGTTCTGGGTGTTCACGGCGAAATGTTAGTGGGACTACAAAATTGCCCACTCAAGCGGCTTTACCCTTAGACCTTAGAATTACACCTTAACCACAGCACAAGATACTTAAAAAAAAAAAAAAAAAAAAAAAGGATCATAGCTCCACACCCTAGCATCTCCTTGTCTGAGACATGCCCTTCACACTGTCCTGCTTAGTTACCTTTCTGCCTCTGTGGTAGAGGGTTTCTAGCAGGGCACCGGTCACACCTACAGGCATTATCGGACATCTCTGGCTGTTTTCAGTGCTAAAAATGTTCAGCCTCCCTTTCTGGAACAAGGTAGCCTAATAATATTATGGAAGCGAATAATGTTCTGTCACTGTTGAATAAAGGATCAAGTCAGAGATGGGTACCGAACGTCAGGTACCGGTTACTCTGTGACTCTGGTCTAGGAGCTGTGACCTGGTCCGAAACTTCAACAAACTTCTTTGGAACAGTACCCAGTCCAGCTTTCTAGCTGCAGCCTCCAAGAACATTTTAAAGAGAAACGTGAAATTTCTTTTGTTTTATATTAATTTGAAGGATTGAAAGGCCATCAATCACCCAAGACCTCCTTTTAATTTTTTTGAAAGAAAGAAAAAAAATGCCCCCCCAAGAAAGAGATGATTTGGTCTTCTACCCTCTTCCTTTGGGGAAGGGCCTCCCCCTGCACCCCATAAACTGCTGAAAGGGGAGATGCCTCTGCCCTAACTGGTGCACAGGGAGCCAGAAGTGACACAGGCGACAAGGGAGGTGTGTGAGAGGGTAGGGCTGTGGAGGGGGACATGGGCTGGCAGCAAGCAGGCCAGGATGGTGGAACAGGCCGCTTACCATTCCAAAATCCTCTGCATGAATAGAGGTTATTGTGTGGCCAGGATTCCAGCAGCGCTCCCCGTCCCCAGCGGCTTGGGCTTTACTAACCCTCGTGACCGAGGATGCTGGAAAGTGTTTGGCAGAAGGCATTTGACAATATTTGCCTGTTTTCTGCTGGGAACTGCCTCCAGATCACGTGGCCCCAATTATTTTAGGCTGCTTGGGCACTGTATTGTTTGTTCTTGGAGTGGAGATGGTCTCCGGGGCGATGGGGAGGGTGCTCGTGGCGAGGAGGGAGCAGGTGGAGGAGCAAATAGCCCCTAACCCAATTCCCAAAACAAACCAAGTGTCCCAGGAGAGCTCGGCATTGTCGGGAGACCAATGTCCTTTCCTGGGCCTACACACCTCGGTCCTGAGGGCCTGCACGCTGCCGTTGCAGAGAGCAGACAGCACGAAGGATGCACATGTCTCAGAGAATGAGATTCCATGGTGTGGAGCTAGGTTCCTTTTTTTTTTTTTTTTTTTTTTTTAAGTATCTTATACTGTGGGTGAAGATACAAAATGGCAAAGCCATTTGAGGGGGCAAATATTAGTCCCATTAATATTTTCCGGGTACCCGGCTCTCCTTCTCGACGCCAACACAGAGAATACTCCAACAGGTGTGCAAGGGGACATATGAAGATGCTCTCTGAAGCCCTGTCTGTAAGGGCGGAGATGAGATTTGGACACGACGTAAACGGCCAGCAGGAGGAAAGTGGTGAAATCGATCTGCCACTGTCATATGTGGAATCATGCGCAGCAGCTAAAATGAGGCTGTGCTCTATGGACTAACGCGGGTATGGCTTCGGGACATTCCAGTGAGGAAAGGGCAAGTTGTGGGTCAACGCAGTGCAGCAGGTTGTAGGACAGTATCCTTAGTGTGATATGTCTGCATTCCTCTTGGAAAGGAGAAAATCCGAAATTAAAAAACCCACAAGTCAGAAACTTCTGTTGCACACATGCTTGTAAAAGCATAGGCAAGACACTGTAAACACACACACACACACACACACACACACCCTTCCCACTGGCCAGAGGGTCGCTCTGGATGAGCCCCGAACAACAACAAAGAACGGACGATAGCCTTATCTAGGATGTTTCAGTTTTCAAGTGAGGAAACCTATCACTTGTATTAATAAAATAAAATAAAAACAAAGTAAGGGCTTATTGAATGTATTCATATCTTGCCTTTTTCTAAAAAGCTAATAAAGGAAAAAGAAGACATTCAAACAAAAGAGATGGAAAAGTGCATAAACATCTGAACTCACTGGCAACCAGAGCACAAGGGGAACATGGTGTAACTGACCTCACTTTCCCTTGCAAGATAGTTGGGGGGGGGGCATGGGGGGCCGTGTTCCTTTTGAGAGACAAAGTATTTACACTGAAACTACATTCTAAAAACTCTACTCATGTGGAAGTTAATATAGGAGGTCACATGTGCTCCACCATGGTTT
The DNA here is from genome assembly GCF_028018385.1 of Neofelis nebulosa. Taxonomy (NCBI): domain Eukaryota; kingdom Metazoa; phylum Chordata; class Mammalia; order Carnivora; family Felidae; genus Neofelis; species Neofelis nebulosa. Next base: position 15,971,423 of record NC_080789.1, read on the forward strand.
TAAGCGTGACTGTTTTACTTAAGAGAAATGTCCTCCTTCTTCTTCCCTGTTTACAGACCCTCTCCCCTGCCTCCCTCTCCCACCTCATCGGTGTCCTTCTCCTCTCACTCGCTGTGCCCCACACTGGCCACCTTCTGTAGTTCCTCCAACAAGCTCAGCCTGCCTCCCACCCTGGAGGGAGCAGCGGATGCTGTGGGATGTGCCCAAGTTACCCCTGAGGACCGAGGTGTCCTTCTCCTCTGCTGGGGGGCTGCTTGCTGAGGCCGAATCCTTGCTGAGGAGTTGTCCTCAGCAGAATGTGAAGGGAACTGCCTTGCCCAAAGCTTCACCCCCCTTCAGGGGGTAGCCAATATTCCATGATGGGCAAGGTGGGGGATAAAGGCCTGGACCCAATGCCTGGACTCTGGTCTCTCTGAAGGGCCAGCCCAGCCTCAGAACTCCCCACAGGATTGCTGAGGACTCTACTGCAGCCTCCTGTCAGCCTGACACCCCCTCTGCCTCTCCCAGTGTCCCTCACACCCCTATGTGTCAATAATGGATGCATGCCCGAATAAACCACCTGCACACCCATCTCTGCTCAGTCTGCCTCTGGGAAAGCCCAACCTACATTAGTACAGCCTTTTAAGAAACTGTTCCCTCTGCCTAGAATGTTCCCTGCCCCTGATTTTCACATTGTCATGTTGTGGACTTCTTGTCATACAAATGCGTACTTAAATGTCACCTCCTCCAGGAAGCTTTCCCACACCACTCAACCTAAAAAACCCTCTCAGACACTACCCTGTCAGCCAGTTCTATCTAACTCTAGGCACAGCACTTGTCAGTATCTAATGCATTCCTTGTTTATTTATTTATCATTCATATGATACTTTTATATCATAAAACTTTCCCCCTCATCATTCCTGGTCTATATTACTCACCGTTGCACTCTCAGAGCCTAGAACAGGGTGTAGCAATAGTAGGTGCACAGCCAACATTTCTTCAATTAGTGACTGAAATCCTATCTCATACATATAGAGGGAATTGGAGGACAATCTGATGTTCTTTGAACAACTTGATGTCTTTTGATAATAATACAACAAAAATTTATAAATTCTTGAATCTGATTTGGCCTTGAAAGCAAATTTATTTAAAAAAAAAATCCCCTGCCTGACTTTGTGAATTGGAAAATGAAATGTCTTTTGGAATGATCTACGTGACGCTTTATGTAGAAAAGGACATTCTGTACAGACTTAGGTACAGTAGGGGTGAACTGACTGCAAACATCAGGAAGGAGGGAAGGCCTGCTCCAGGATGCCCTGGGGGACTCAGAAGGGAGGTGTGCTGACCGCTGGCTCTACGTCAGATGCTTCAAGTGCTTTCTTTGTACTAACTCAGTTTCCTCTTGACGACTACCCCTAGGAGTTTGATACCACTGCTATTCCCATTTTACAGGTGAGGAGACTGAGGCACAGAGAGGTTAAGGACCGCACCCAAGGCTACACAGCTGGGAGTTAATTTCTGGCAGTCTGATTTAAGACGCTGCACTGTCCGCAGACTCACTGTTGCCAGGCAGATATCAGAGAATCACAGAAAATTAGGAACGAACAAGGTGATTTTCTTCTACTCACTCTCAAATTTTTTATTCTGAAATGTGCAACGTGCTCAGGTTTTTAAAGTCAGTGTGTCTGCCGATTCCTTGCATTTCTAGAAATTCCCATGCCCAAAGTCCTTTATATTGATACCTCATTAGATGTCCTGGCATTATGGGAATTTGTGTGGCCATGATTTGGGAGAGGAAGGGTGCAGGCACAGGTTTGACCATGGAAATAGGGTAGAATTTTCAAGAAAATGAAAAGCAGCAAATGCAATGAGAAAAAGAAGACAGGGACAAAATGATGGAAACAAGCCAAAGTCTGGAAATCAAGCTCTTGAAAACAACCTTTGCTGTCCTTGTAGCCAAGCAAGCTGACTGTGGAGACTCTTGTTAGAGAAGATTGAGTTACGCTCCTGAATGCTTTCTCCCGATGCAGTCTTCCTCTCACCTGTGCATGGATTAGTCAGGAGAATCTAATGTGATTTGCTCCTCAAAGCCTATATGCTCTCTTTTCTCATTTGTCCTCTCTTCTCCATCCATCCTGAGTCTTCTCTTCCTTTCTTCCAAAGCAGGGGCTTTGCAGTTAAAGAGACCCAGCCTGTGCCCCTTCGTGGCCCTGTGTGTATTCAGGCAAATGATTTAACTGTCTAAGCTTTATTTTCCTCATCTGTGAAATGGGCATAAATGATACCAACTTCAGAGAACTGTGAGAATTCAGGGCACCTATAGGAAGTGCCTGGCATGGAGGAGGCTGGCACATAATAGCTCTTAGTGCCTACACCTCCCCACTTCTCCTTCCTCCCTCCCCTTCCTTCCTTAATCCCCTCAGGTTAGCTGGGCTGTGCTGCCAGGGGAATCATAGCCCTAACTGACATGGAGTTTTGAGGAATAAATCTCAGGTGTAGACAGCTCTTGTTCTCAAAGGTACAAAAAAACTTCTAAGTAAAGCTCTTAGAGGAGAATGTACCTATAAACCTCAAACATGAAAACAACCACTTAAAACAACATCCATTAAATATTTCACCAAGTCCAGGAATTCCAAATATTAAAAGTAAAGCCACTAAAGGAGATAATGCTTGTTAATATTACTAATGTTAAAATAATTGTAGTATAGTTGCAATTAAGGATTAATTCATTAAGGGATCATTGGTGGGGTGAACAGACCACCATTACTATAATTTGTTGCATCCTTATTAACTATAACAATGGATTCCATTAAATCAGTTAACAACACCCACATGGCAGCCAGTCCTTGCCAGGGTCTTGGTGATGGAAAACAAAATCTACACCCAAATAAAATAAATACGAAAATCCCAATCTCCAGGCTGGACCTAAGTTGAGTAGTTTACACAGAGCTGCAAATTAAATTGACTGCATGTTAGGCTCCTGGATGTCAAGTTCTCATGCTGATGTCAAACTTTTCGGCGATACCCTATTATATCAGCAGGAAGCTGAAGTTACACGAGCACCGCATCAAGAGAGAACTTGCTGAAAATGAACTTACCATTGCAGAGTAGCAGGAGTGGAGTGGGGCTTGGATGCTCTATTGTTTTCTTTTTCCTCATCTGTTAAAGGAAAGAAAAAGGAGCTACCTTCAGTAGGAAAAGTAAAAGGCTTCTCAGCTCTCCCAAAGTTCCCTCAAATATTGATGATTTGAAAGCAACCGTACTTTGGCTTTTCCGACATGTTAGACTTCTTCTCGAGTGAGAAAAAAAGGAGAAACTGACTTACACAGAAAACCCTTTTACATCACTTTGCATTTTGATCTGATGTAACTAACCCGTGAAGAGTTGAGGAACTGTCTCTCTTTATCACTGAGCAGCATGACTGCGTTCACCCGACTTGCTATTTTCCCACCTGCAGCTGGACACCTGACTCTAGATTCTGACCTAAGAACTTCTAGACCTCACTGACAGTTTGCTCCTGGTAACGCCCATGGAATAGACAGCGGTGCCAGGTAAGGGAAGAAGAGTGTAAGGGTTCGGGAGAATTAGGATAGCAGTACAACAGAGCAGAGATTGGCAATTCTTTTTCTGTAAGGGGCCAGAGAGCAAATATTTTAGGGACTGGAGGCCAAGAGGCAAAATCAAAACTATTATATAGTATTTATATAACAAAAGAAAAAACAAATTTCCACAAAACTTTAATTGACAATATTCAAAATGTAATAATAGTAATTGAGTACAGTTTTTGTAACATAGGTCTATTAATAAGAATAATGGAACTGTCTGGGGGGAAGAGGCAACATTTTTCTTAACCGGAATTCAAAGTTCACATCTCTACCATTGAACAGATTATAAATATTCACCTGTAAAAACCATTCTTAATTTATAGCCCTATGAAAACAGGCATCAGGCAAGATTTCGACTGTGAGGTCCTGGTTTGCTGATTGCTACAACACAGCAATCTGAACAATAGATCAATCTTTGTGTCTATGAAGAACTACTCACAATTTCATCGTGGATTAACTAAGCAATACATAGTAATTAGCCTCATCCAATTCCTAATAAAGATTATTAATAGAAACAGTCAACATAAAATTTCTTGATCCACAAAATTTGACCCAAGAAGACCGGTATGAGTAACAATCTCAAGAGAAAATTAATAACATCAAAACCTACAAATATAATCAACAAAATTTACTAAGAACATGTAAAATGGTCAAAGAAATAAGTCTGTGGTGTAAAATTTATATGGAAAAGAATCTGTATATCCACAAAAAATATTTTAAGTAAAACAAAAATGAAAGTGGAAGAAAATGAAATATGGTATAGGGAAAAACATTAAAAATAAATAAATTAGCTTAGGGGCACATGGTTGGCTCAGTTGGTTGAGCATCTGACTCTTGATTTCAGCTCAGGTCATGGTCTCACAGGGTGTGGGTTCGAGCCCTGCATCAGGCTCTGCACTGACAGTGTGGAGCCTGCTTCATGTTCTCTATCTCCCTCTCTTTTGCCCCTCCCCCACTCATGCTCTCTCACTCTCTCAAAATAAATATTAAAAAAATAAATAAATAAATTAGCTTAATAAAGTTGAGTTCAGAAAACATTTTCTTGATGGAAATGTATAAAGACTGGTATGATTCTGATTAAAATGTGTATTCATAAACACCATAAGACACTCCTGTTGCTTATACAACAAGTGTACATATTCAGCTTCTTCCTTACTAAACAGAACTGCAATTTAGAGGGGACCATGTGTCCAGGGAGGGTGATTCCCTCTCAAACCCTAGAGAGGTGAATGTTGATTAATTTAAATCTACCACCGTAGTTTTATCTACCATCAAGCCACTGATGGGGTAGGTGTGACATGATGGGGGGCGGGTGACACGATGCTGGCCTTTAGGACTTACAGAGAAGCTCTCTGGGGGCCTCTGGGAAAGATATTTTTCCCCTGATAAGAAGAGATGGAAGGGCTTGATTTTGAACTTCCGCCCTCCAAAACTGTGAAAACACAAGTATCTATTGTTTTATGCAAAAGCAAGCAAGCAAACAAATAGGTGAGAGAGTCTGGCCTGTGCTGGTTTTGAACATGGCTGAGCGGACACGAGAGTGAGGCAGCAAGCTTTCAACTGGGAAAAGAGCAGCCTGGGGATGAAGTCCACACTGAGGCAGCAGAGAGGAAAGGTGGAAAGACTGGGGGTTCCAAATGTCATGTTGTGCCTCATCAGCCGACCCCCCAAACAGCTGCCTCTTTGTTTGGTCAGATGATAAAATTTTCTTAGTCAATAAAACCTCTTTTCATTGGGTATTCTCTTCCCTACCACCAAAACCATCCTAACCAATACAAACACTCACACGAAATGTTCTCAGGGACAAAGTGTCCCAGTCCATCATGGGCTCGACACCTGCTCACGGTGCTTTGTCAGCCTAGAGCTCCTTCTAAATGCTTCTCATCCTTTCCAACTAGAATAAATGACACCACTGCCTTGAAGCCTTCCCTGATCCTCTCCAGGTCAGGCATCATTGATCCTAACTCTTCTTCTACAACCGATTATAACTTGTCTCTTGGTTGGACAGTTTAGCCACCTGGATCATTATTTCTGTACACAGCCACATCCATCTCTCCAACTTCAGTATCCTACTTAAGAAACTCCTACTTAAGAAAGGGATGATATCTTAGTAATTTTTGTGTTTCCTCTTGCTAGTGCCTCCCACCTGGCACTTAACAGTTGAGTCTGCCTTCCACAAACGTCTTCAACAATCTTAAAAGAAATAAAAAAGCACAATAAGGAGCATGAACACGTGGGTCTCACAACAATATAGACACACACACAAAAATACTAACCTCAGTTTTCACAAAGAAACAAATAGGAAATAATAATGAGGCACAATTTTACATCTCTGAGAGAAACACGAGTTTTAAATAATGATAATCCCTAATGCTGGGGTGTAAATGGTAAAACTGACAGTCACATATTTTTCTGAAGGTAGTGTTAACTCATACAAAGTTCTGGCAAACAAACTGGCCGTAATAGTGACAGCCATCTAAAATGTCCAGTCACTTGACCTCACAACCCAACTCCTAGAAATGATACTAAGCAAATAATCCAAAATAAATAAAAGACTATGTTAAGAAACACATGATTGATTTTCTTCTCAAACAAGGAAAAGTACATAAATGACCTAAATATACCTCCTGGCGTATGCTGGAACATGATTAACATTTCCATTCCCACTAGAACTGGCAGACTATCTCCCCCACCCCCTGCTTCTTTACATTTTAGCATTTCGGCCAAGCTGGACTAGATATCAAAAGACCTGTGTTCTAGAATCAATGCCAAAACTTACTGGCCATGACTGAGCAAACCCCTCAACCTTTGAGCTTCATGTTCCTTCATTTGTAAATGGTCATTTTATAGGGCCAGTGAAAGGATTATATTAATTAATTCAAAAAATATTCACTGAATAGCTGATTTATGCCAGCTAGACACCGAGGATAAAGAAATTAAACTCCTGTCCTTCTGTCTGGTTGGAGAGCGAGAAAGACAAACAACAGAGAGAAAGGCCAAGTTCAGTGAGAAGTGATAAACGCTATGACACGGGTAGGCAAGGAGGAGCCTGCTGACACAGACTGGGTGAAAAAGCAGAGCCCATCGCGGAAGGCTTACTGGAAGAAGCAGTGATAAGTGAGCTAAGTCTCTGAGTGTGCCAGAGATGGGAACCAGATGGCAAGGAAGGGGGGACCAAGTCAGGGGAAAAGAAGGTGGAGAAGGTGAGGAACAGACCGAGACAGGGGACCCAGAAGCTCATGACCCCCTCCCAGGAGGAAGATGGCTACAACGCGGGTTGGGCGTGGCGCAGGGAGCTGGAGAGGGGCTCTTCTGACAACGTAATAACTCTGTTTAAGCTTCAAGACAGTTGCTTAAACTGAGGATAATAAGCACGCCTGCCTTGAAAGGCTGCCGGCGGAATTAGTGGAATGAGCTCAACACAGGCTAAGAGCTCCCAAATCTCATTTTCAGGGCTGCGTGGCAAAGACCGCCCTCGGCTGCTCTGGCGGCCAGGAGCCCCCGGAGCACTTCTGCTCAGCCGTGGCTGCTGTGGGAAGCAGGCCAGGGAGGCCGCGCTTCTGCTCGCTTCTGCTCGGAAAGACTTCCAGGGACAAAGACAAATGCGTGGATGGAGACCCCGCCAGGCAAACACACACTGGGCGACATCACAGCTCCAAACAGGAGGTGGCATTTGAGCTGCGCCCTGAAGAGACAGTCAGGGTTTTTAAAATAACTTTGTTTTCTGTTCGCAAAAGTAATCCATGTCCATTTTTTGACTTTGGGAAAATAGACAGAAAATAGAAATCTCTGGAAATCTAAGCCCCTCTCAACACAGAGAACTACTGTTTTCATCTTATTTACCTCCAGTCTGCTTTCAGTGTTCTCTTTCACACCCAAGGACACGCACACCCCGAACTTAAAACAAGTGGGGGCCACACAGTCACCCTGGCTTGTCGCCTGTCCCCTTCGCCTTTACAAGGACAGGTCAGACTTTGAGAGGAGGACGCTGAGGGAGGGGGTGTTCCAGGGGAGGAAGCAGCACGCGAAAAGTCTTGGAGGACAAAAGCCGCGGCCCAAGGGAGAACGCACACCTTCCACTTGGCTGGAGCCACAAAAGTCCCTTGTTCTGGGACTCCGTCTCAGTGCCCTCCCCGCCTCAGGTCACACCTGTCTCTACTGTGTCAGATGTCTCTCCCCAGTGAAGCTCTGCGATGGCCCATTTCTGGTACCAGTGAATGCAGAGAGACCTGGCTTTGAGGGCAAGGCAGGCCTGGGTGCGAGTCCCAGCTTTGCCCTCGACTCTGGTTGGAACCCGGGGCAGCTACTCCACTAAAGGCCTGGGAGTCCTTTACCTAAAACATGAGAACCATAACTCATACCACAAGCACAGTTTGAAAATTAAGTGTGTTCAGAACCAGACACCTTAAAAAAGAATACCATCACAACAATAATAGCATTTATTGGCCAAGTACTTAAGCCAGGCATCGTGCGTGTCTAGGTTTTCGTGCACTCTCTCACTGTATTCCTCCCAAGGGTGCCATGAAGAAGTTTTATATCTGATTTCATAAAGAAGGAGATCGAACTTTGGAGAGTCTGAATCACTTGCACCAGGCCCTGCAGCCAACGAATGGAGACTGGACTTCACTCTGTGCTCAGCACATGGTGGCTACTGACCGTACTTGGACAAGAACTGGTCGATGCTGGAACCAGTGCAGACTCTCCAGCTTGGTCACCAAAGAGGTGCCTTCCACCCCTGCAGGCCCCTTTCTAGACCCCTAGTGATTCTGTGCCCAGCCTCTCTCTCTCCCAAAAAGGGGTGTGTGTGTCACAGCCAGGCCCCTCCTATTTGATGGCTGTTAAGCCTGATTCGCCAGAAGTGCTGGTTACTCACTTACTCATTCATCAAATACCGATCGTCTGCTAGGTTCCAGCCCTAGGCCAGGGGCTAAAGGGTGAGACCAGACAGACATTGTCTCTGCTCTTTAAAAAAAATTTTTTTTTAATATTTCTCTATTTTTGACAGAGAGGAGTAGGGAAGGGGCAGAGAGACAGGGAGACACAGAATCGGAAGCAGGCTCCAGGCTCTGAGCTGTCAGCACAGAGCCCGATGTGGGGCTCGAACTCATGAACTGCAAGATCATGACCTGAGTTGAAGTTGAATGTTTAACTGACTGGGTCACCCAGGCGCCCCGTCTCTGCTCTTTTAAGATCAGAGTCAAATTATCAGCAAATAAAATGTAGGGGCAAGTCCAGGATGTTACAGCAGCACCAAATGTGGGGTGTGAGCTGCGTCTTGGTATTTGAAGGAGGAGAAGGAGCCACCTGGGTGACGAGCACAGGAGAGCACATTTTAGGTACAAGGAAATAGCCACAGTTGATAGAAACTTTACTCTACCAAATGCCTTTTCTTTTTAACAGGCAAAAATGCCGCAAACGAAATGAGATTCATGCCGTAAGGCAGAATTTCCAGCCAGCAAGGCTCCTGGAGGCACTCACAGCACACGCTGGGCCACCCATTCTCAAGGCCCACCCTGCTCATCCTGCCAAAGCCAGAGGGCGGCCGTTTGCTTAAAACCTCCCGGCAAGATGCAGCCCACTGCCTGGCCTTCCAGCCACTCTGTCCTGCTCTCACTCTGCAGTCATGTCTCCAAACACGCTCCAGGGAATCTCAGTCAATTTCCCAGTGGAAACTCTCTGCTCCCCTCTCTGGATCTACATCCTGATAGAAAGTCTGAGGCCAAATTTCCAGGCTCAAACACTGGCTCCACCACCTGCCAGCTGTGCGACTTTGAACAACCTTTTGGTGCCTTAGTTTCCTTATCTGAAAAACAGGGGTAACAATAGCATCAAGCACATACTGTAAGGATTAGTTAACCACTCCTGGCACAAGATACATGCTACCTATGTATTCGCTGTTACTATAATAGTTGTCACTCTTCTGCAGGGGCCATGCACCTGGATCCCCATCCTGTCCCTGGGGCTGCATTTGGCAAGCCCAGCCCCTGGGACACGGCTATTTGCTCCTCCCCTGTGCTCCTGCAGCACCCCAACTAGCCCCTAGCAAAGACCTCATCACAGGTATGGTCACTGCTTGCCCACCAGTGTGTCTGCCTTGCTAGTCTGTAAGCTTTGTAGGGCACAGACTGCCTCACCACTGTGGCTCCAGTACCCACACAGAGTAGGGGCTCAAGAAGTATTTGTGGAGGGGCGCCTGGGTGGCTCAGTAGGTTGAGCATCTGACTCTTGATTTCAGCTCAGGTCATGATCCCAGGGTCATGGGATCGAGCCCCATGTCAGGCTTAGAGCCTGCTTAAGATTCTCTCTCTCTCCCTCTGCCCCTCTTCCCTGCTCTAATAATTTTTTTTTAGAAAGAAGTATTTGTGGAATGAATGGATGAATGGCTAAGATAATACCACAATTAAATTCTGAGACTACCCATCTTCATAAACATACAAATAATAATTCTATCAGAGAACCTTTACTGAGGACTTATAATGTGCCAGGCACTTTTCACTGCATTTACTTTTCACAGCTGCCCAAGACAGTGAATGATTTAAAATATGTGAAACACCAAATATAGTGCTTAATGTATACTTAGTGCTTAATCAATTTTAGGTCTAATTACTAGTATTATCCCCCTTTACAGAGAAAGACAATAAGGCTCAGAGAAGTGGGAAGCAAGCTGTCTGAGGTCACACAGCTAGTGGGGGAGCCAGGAGAGGACCCACTGTAGTTGACATGAAAACTTCCCGAGCCCAAACATTTTGAGCCTCAGCCTCTCTTGCAACCTCTAGTACTGCACTAAATATGGTAGAGAACATAGTCTCTGCCTAGTATCTGCTGATTGAATTCACAATATTTGGGAACCTATTTTAGAATATTTCCTGCCTGGAGCCGGTGTGGCAGAGTTTAATATTAAGGGAGAACGTTTCTAAATTAATTACTTCTTTTCAGATCCCAGGAAAGGTTCAAGTTTATGCAAGTCTCGAGTTTCACTTCAAAGTCCTAATTCTATTTCCTTTCATTATGTTAACCTGGCTGCACCTGGCCAGACCTCACCTGTTGGGAACATGCGCCGGCCAAACATTTCATTTCCCCTTATCCAACCTCTTCCCAGCCACTGCAAAGGACGCCAGCAGATGATCAGGGTGCCTGGACCTAGGCCTTTGGCAGTGGGCATCAGCCCCTGGCAGCAAACCCTTCTCCCCGTGGGAACAGGGCTGAGCCCCAAACAAAACTGTGATGTTGGCAGGCATTGCTCTGAGGGGGCCCCACACCTGCCTCCTTTTACCTCCTCTGGGTGAATTCCTTCCTAACCTTGGAGTTAGAAAAGGCCTTTCTAATTTTCATACAAAACCCAAAAGCCATAAAAGGAAATGTTGATAAATTTCCTACATAAGAAATCCAAAGCTTCTATGTGGGGGTGTGGGGGAACCACACCTTAAGTAGAAAGATAATACCGTGCTTGGGAAAACTTCAGTCATACCGCAGACAACAATCTCATCTCCCCACCACAGACAGAGTGCCAATAAAACTGAAAGGAAAAGGACTAAGAACCAAGAGGAAAAAAAAGACAAAACAAAAAAACAAAACAAAACAAAACAAAACCAAGCAAGGCACATGACACACAGTTGATGGAAAAAATACAAATGTTCTTGAAATGTGAAGAGATGATTAATTTCAATTAGTGAGAAGGAAAACTACACTGAAGTACCATTTCTCAATCAGATTGGCAAAAATCCAAACTGCGACCACACAACTGTGCGTGAGGTTGTGGGAAAGAGGTGCCCTCCCACCTTGCGGGGGTAGCATGACAGGGTGCCTCCGCATGTGGAAGGTCATCTGGCCCAATGTACTGAAATCCCACATGCTCTTTAGCCAGCGGTCCCATGTCTGGGAACAGATCCTACAGCTATGGGTGGGACACATGGGAGGTGACCATACGCATCGCAACTTGTCTGGAATGGTAAACGTTCAGAAACAGCTCAGCGCTCACCTGTGTAGCTAAACTATGCTACATCCTCACAGAATGCCACACAACTGTGGAAAAAAAAAAAAAGATTGAAAACAAGAAAAGAATGAGGACGTTCTCTGTTCTTACTGACAGGGAGCATTCTGGGGTTTAGTATTAAGTGAAAAAAGCAAGTCACAACAAAATGCATTGAGGCTGCTGCCTTTTTGTCTTAGAAAGTGGCATAAAAGGGGGTGCCTGGGTGGCTCAGTTGGTGGAGCACACGACTCCTGGTCTTGGGTTGTGGGTTCGAGCCCCATGTTGGGTGTAGAGATCACTTAAAGATAAAATATTCAAAAAAAGAAGTGGCAAAAAAGAACATATACTTGAATTTTTATTTGCATAAAGAAATAAAATACTGGCAGAATGCACAAAAAGCACCAGAAATACTGGAAAAATACATAATAAACAAATAAATGCACGTCACTAGGGAGTTGAGGTGGGACTGAGACTTCTCAATTGAGTACCTTTAAGGCATTCTGATTTTTGAACCATACGAACACATTATCTATTCCAAAATACTCTGAGTTTGAACAAATTAAAAACTCCTCTGTTCGGGAGGGAGCAACTGAAGGAAGAATCTATTTATACTTGGTTAAGTGATACTGGAATGCCAAAAACCGAAAGCAAATTACCAATACTGATAACCTGACGGCTTTACAGTGTTTTGCTTTCCTAATATCCATTTACCTAATAAACACATACTGTGCACCTACTAGGCACCAGGCCCTATCAAATTAAATGACACACAATCAGAAGACATTCTCTCTTCCCCTCAGGGAGTTATGGCCCACGGAGGGACTGAGTGGAGGTGTCGAGGGGCCCTTGCAGTGAGCTCCAAGCACAGAGGACAGACTAGCGCCTTCTCCACAAGAGGAGAGGACAGACAGACACTCAGAGGGACACAAGAAGGGCAGCCTGAGATGGAAGAGTGGGTGGGTGAGGAAGGGGAGCAGTCTGGGGGGTTGTCTTTAACCATGGCCTCATCAGCCAGCCAGCGGTCTTGCGCTGTGGTTCCCAGCTACGACTAAACTGCCCCACACGGGCAGTCCGACTGTTACAAGCCATCATGCGAAGACTCTGGGAACTTCCCACTCCAAGTCCTTGCCCTTGCTCTGGGAGCTGTCGAACACCTTCCTGCTATCAGCAGGAGGCTTTCGTCCACCACTCGGTACATGAGAAAAAGTTTAGCTACATTTCCTTTTCTCTGGAACCCACGGTAGAAGATCACAAGATCCCAAACTGGAGACACCTGCCCAGTGAGTGGATTAGGGTGAGGGAGATATGTGGCTTTCACACACACAGCCCTGAGATGCAATGAGATCTTAAAATGATAATGATGTGTCACATGAAGCTGGGACCCACTGAGACCCCAGTTCTATGCCATCATGCCACTGAACTCCGACTTTCCTCTTCCTTGTGCTGTAAAAATTCTCCGTCACCACCCAACAGTGGGTAACAGCCATGACAAGTGGGGGAGGGGTCAGGGAGGGTAACAGAAGAAGGGCTGAATTCAGAGAGAGGCAAACACGACAGAGCGGCCACTGGTAGCAATGGCCAAGAGAGAGTAGGGACACAGTGTGGACTGTCTCAGGAGAAACAGCAGCCCTTCCCATATTTCCACCCCCGCCCCCTCCCAGCACACACAATCTGGTAACCCTTGGAGATACAGGGCAGACTCTGGACTCCCACCTAAGATATAGGATGGAGGCTGGAGTCACTGACTTAGATGTGCCCTGAAGGCTAGAGGACTTGGGCACATCTGGGTCACATTGAACTTATACTCTTTCCCAAGGAGGGCAACAGGAATCCCAAGGAATCTCACTGGGTTCCTACCGTGTGGACCCATCCTACGGCCCTCATCTCCCAACTCTCTCCATCCCACTAACACTGCCCTAGACTGCAGCCTCATTCCCTCAAACCTGGACTAGGTGGAAACCCCCAAAGTGTCCTCCACGCTCGAATGCACCTGCACAGACTCTCCACATTAATCTTCTGAAAATGCCGCTTTGATTTGTCACTCCTCCACCCAGCTCCTTCAGAGGCACCTTAGCTATCACACTCCAAACCCCTTGTCTGGAATTCAAGTTGCTCAGTGATACGGACCAAACTCACCTTCCCAGCCCATGATCCTTCAACTTCTGCTTAAGCCAATCTGGAAAACTCTCCAAGCTCAAAACCCTCCTTGTGGCTTTCTGTCCCCCAACCCTTTACCATCACCACTTAAAGGACCCACATGGAGGTTTCAGCACAGAGGCCGCCTCCTCTAAGATTCCTTCCCTAGTCACCTTCCAGCCTGTGACCTCTCCCAAACGGTAGCATGCATTCTAATTACCTGGGGGTTGTGTTTAGATGCAGAGCATGCTTCAGTGGGTCTGGAGGAGGCCTGAGACTCTGCATTTCTAACAAGCTTCCAATGAGGTTGTGCCGGAGCCCAGGAGCACGCCCGGTATGGCAAGGGACCCTGCATCATTCAAATGGCATGGATCACATACGACCTTGTATTATTCTTCAGGGCCTGAGCTCCCATTCTAGATTAAAAATTCCACAAGAGCACAGAGCCACAGAAGGATGCTCATGTGATAGGAAGAGAGACAGCTGTCAAATCAGACAGCACTAAGTTCAAGTCTTAACTCTGCCACTTATTTGCTATGACAAGTGAATAAGTCCCACAACCTCTGAATCTGTTTCCTCATCTGTAAAATGGGGATTAAAAAAATACCTCCCTCCCAGGAAATTAAAGAAAACTGTGGCTGTGATTATGCCTAGCACACTGCCTGATGCTAAATATACTTGGTATTGAATATAATATGATAATATTCAATATATTAGGAAATACTAAATAATATTTCATATATTTTATATTTTAATGCCCAGTTCTCTGCTCTTTCCTTCCTCATATAACTTTGAGTTTTCTATATAGTCCTGTATGTAGTAGGTGCTCAGGGAATCTTCTGAAGGAACTTCTATTCTACTTGTACAATTCCGCTCAATCCACACCGCTGGGCTCTCCTCCCTGGACATGATGTGCCAACAAGTTCTGACTTGATAATGCTTTACATTCAAAGTCTTCCTTTTGGTTGGTGACTATGCCATTAGAAACATGAAAATCTACTGACATCTGCCTGAGAGAAAATGCAATTTTTTCTGGTTGGAAATGAGCATTTATGAAACCTGAATTGTGGTAAATAACCCACCCACTCCCGTTCAGACTCTCACTCATCAGACATTTAAGGCTTGACCTCACTGATCCAGGGTTTTCTTCCCAACTGCATTCCATCAAAATGTCTCATGTCCCATCTCCTCATGCTCATAGAACCTCTTGTTAATCAATTAAATCCCTGTCTTCAGAGCTGATAAAAGGGGTGTAATAGGAAGAGCACTGCATACAAATCAGAAGATGTGCACAGTAGTTCTGATTCCAACACTACCCAAGTGTGATTCTGAGCAAATAACTTCGCTTTTCTGAGGCTTAGCTTTCTTATTCTAGACTAATAAATTGATTATTCTCCCACTCCATTTCATTTTAACCAGGACTCCCAGTACTAATGCCCAGCTCTCACTCAGGCCAGAGGAAAACAATCTTTTGTCAGCAGGTGGAATGTTAACTTCTCCTCACATGACCCTGGGAAGGCATTTTTACCTACTTGGACTGGTTCACAGGCAAACTCTATGGCAGACCCTTTAGCTAGCTAGCCACTCAATAGCCAATCTTTCATTTTTTCCCCTGCTTGCTAATAAAAACCCTGGTTTATTCAGGGCAGTGATGTGACAGCCCAGAGGAAAATCCTAATTTGTCTAAGCCAGGGGATGGCAAACTTTTTCTATAAAGAGCTAGACAGTAAACATTTTAGGCTTTTGGAGGCCGTAGATGATGTTTGTCACATATTCTTCTTCATTTTTCCCCACTCTTTAAAATTAAAAACAAAAATAAAAACATCTTAGACCCTGGGCTGTATAAAAACAGGAGCCAAGCTGAGCTTGGCCTGGGGTTGTCCAACCATGAAGAGTAATTATATTTTTTTCTATTCTTCTGACAAATATTCACTTGCCTATCTTCCCTTTCAGCTACAGACGGTAGAATTCTTAACATAAATGACATAAGGAAAGTCTACTGGGGGCTCTTGGGAAAGATACTGCTGTGTTCTAACAAGAGTGAGACATATGAAAGGAAAACTCACTGGTGTCTCCTCTTTCTCCATCTACCTGTCTTGAATGTGGACTGGCTGCCTATTATCTAAAATAGCTCAGGGCATCTGGGTGGCACATTTGGTGTGTCCAACTTTGGCTCAGGCCATGATCTCATGGTTTTTGAGCTCGAGCCCTGCATTGGGCTCTGTGCTAATAGCTCGAAGCCTGGAGCCTGCTTTGGATTCTGTGTCTCCCTCTCTCTCTGCCCCTCCCCTGCTCCGCTCTGTCTCTCTCTCTCAAAACTAAATAAACATTTAGAAAATTCTTTTTTAAGCAGCTGGTGACCATGAGATATTAACAGGAGGACAAAAGCCAACAATTCAGGAGGATTTTATAGTAAGACACACAGAGTCTGGGTCCGGGATGATATTGAGCTGTTAAATAAACCGTGAAACCTCCTACCTCCCATCTTTTAGTTAAATAAGATAATAAATACCTACATTGTTTAAACCACGGTCAGATTTCTCACAATCCAGAGCATTCTTAAAATAGTAAATTGGAGAGGATTTTTTTTTATAACTTTAACCACCTCCTAAGCCCTCCTCTATGTACCAGGCCCTGGGGATACAACAGTGAACCCCACAACTGCTCTCGGGAGCCTCCAGTCTAGTAGAAGACGTGACAAGACACAGACAAGTACCGACATACCCATCAGCCACTGAGAGCACTCTTAGCTCTGGTCCTGGTATTCCTGTGGACAAGTTATGAAATCCTTGATGCCA
Source organism: Neofelis nebulosa (assembly GCF_028018385.1). Taxonomy (NCBI): domain Eukaryota; kingdom Metazoa; phylum Chordata; class Mammalia; order Carnivora; family Felidae; genus Neofelis; species Neofelis nebulosa. The sequence goes on from NC_080789.1 coordinate 15,987,913, forward strand.
AGTCTTCAAAGCACTGCCTTCTGAGATGCAGAAGGGTGCTAGACGAAATGGCCAACGTTCAAAGGCAGACGTACAGAGCTGGGTTCAAATCCTAGCTCTACCACTCGCCAGCTATGTAATGTGGAGCGAATTACTTAACTCCTTCGAGCCTTAGTTTTCAAATGTGCAAGATGAAGCTCATTATAAGCTACCTCCTAAGACTGTTGTGAGATGTGAATGAGGTAATGGAATTAGAGCACTTGTCATTGCTCAGTGGATGACAGGCATATATCCCTGAAACTATGAGCATATACATATAGAGACGTGTGCTTAACAATATATGCTTGGGAAGAAAGACTAGAAGGATATCAGGAGTGGTTGCCTCTGGGCAGTGAGATTAGAGGCGGTTATTTTTCTTCCTCATATATTTTTTTCTCAGACTTTCCAAATATATGCACACATGCCTCAAAGCCAGGGGATCTATCTTTTAATGTGATTTTTGTATTTTGAAAATAAAAACATGTGAACTGTAACTTTTTTGTTCTTTTATCCAGGTAGAGTCAGGTGGCCCCTATTCTAGACTGAGCCCTGGCATGGACTTGCTGTGCAATCTTAGAAAGTCACTTCACCAGTTTAAGTCTCAATTTCCCTATCTAAAGTAGACGATAACCAGACTTCCAATCTCTCCATGATGAGACAGCTCACTCACTGACTGAAACAACTGTAAAAGCTAGAACAACTGTTTGAAGACATTGGAGAGCAATCAATGCAGACAGGACTAGAGGAGCCATAGGCTTTGAGAGAAAGGAAACACAGGATGTGCCCTCCACATTCACACTGGGTTTCCCTGGGGATGCTTCTCAACTGCTGCACCAGGAAACAGAACCCAAGCAAGGAGTGTGGTCTGTTAGGCTCGAGTCATAGCTGGGGATGACAAAGGCTCAGATCTAAGCAACAATGTTCCAGAGAGAAGACGCACAGAGGAGGAAACACACACACTTGCATTCAAATTCCCCTCAAATTTTTAGCCCACTCATACAGTGAGAAACCAAAAAACTGAGAAGACATCAGCTTAGAGACTGAAGAACTGATCACTGATTAGTGGGGGAGTCAGAGATTGAAATTCAAGCTAGGTCAGGTAGAAGGAACTTGGTAAACACCCAGAGATTTTAGCTATGACCCAGAAAGGCTCTGAGCTAGGAGTAGAGACCACATCCTAGTAGCACAGACAAGACTAAAACATACCAGACTTAACCAAAGCTTGACAGGATTGAGGAGACCTGCTGCTGTTCTACCTGCCTGTTACAACAAAATTTAACACCCTTCGGGTAAGTTAATGTAATTCACCCAAAGCCTCTCCATCTTTGCATCCATGATGTCCAACATCAAATCAAAAACTATAAGGCATCCTGGAAAACAGGACCAAAAACTTGAAATCCATAGAAAAATCCCAATCATAGAAGTTAATACAGAGATGACTCAAAAATCAGAGTTATCAGACAGAAACTTTAAAATAACAATGGTTAATATGGCTAAGGAGAGAGGAAAAAATGCTCACGATAGAGGAAATGATGGATACAACAGATAAAAAAAGGAAAATATCAACTGAGATTTGGGGGAAAAAAAAGAAGAAGAATCAAAAGGACATCTACCATAGAAAAAAAGAATACACTATCTTAAATTAAGGTCACTTGGATAGGCTTACCACCAGGTGGGACAGAACAGAAAATGAGATTTGAGAACTGAAAGGGAAGTCAACAGCAAATACCAAACTGAGGTACAAAGAGTTAAAAATGGACAAATCAGAGCAGATCATAAGAAATGTATGAGGTACTGTCAAAAGGTTTAGTATTCATCTAACTGGAGTCCCAGAAGAAGGTAAGAGAGAATGGGGCAGAAAAAATATTTGAACAGACAGCAGCCAAGAATTTTACCAATTTTACGAACAACAATTCACAGGTTCAAGAAGTTCAGTGAACCCCAAGAAGAAAAAATATAAGAAAACCGTATCTGCACCTTGTAGTTAAAGTGCTGGAAACTAAAGAGAAAAAAAAAAAAAAAAAATCTTAAAGGCAGCCAAAGACAAAAAGACATATTGTATTTAAAGGGGTAAAAATAAGTCTGATGACTAATTTTTGGAAGCCAGAAGATCATCAAATGACAACTTTAAAGTAGTGAAAGGGGGTTAAAACAACAACAACAAAAAACCCACTTCCCAACCTAGAATTCTATATCCAGAAAAAATGTCCTTTAAAAATACAGGTGAGGGGCACCTGGGTGGCTGAGTAAGTTAATGGTTTTGGCTCAGGTCATGATCTCACGGTTGTAGGCCTGAGCCCAATGTTAGGCTCCACACACAGTGGAGATTCTGCTTGGGATTCTCTTTCTCCCTCTCTCTCTGCCCCTCCCCTGCTCTCTCTTGCTTGCTCTCTCTCAAAATAAATACATAAACTTAACAAAACACAGGTGAAGGGGTGCCTGGGTGGCTCAGTCAATTAAGCGTCTGACTTTGGCTCAGGTCATGATCTCATGGTTCGTGGGTTTGAGCCCTGCATTGGGCTCTGAGCTGACAGCTCAGAACCTGAAGCCTGCTTCACATTCTGTCTCTGCCCCTCTCTTTGCCCCTCTCCCACTCACACTCTGTCTCTCTCTGTCTCTTAAAAATGAATAAACATTTTTAGGGGCGCCTGGGTGGCACAGTCGGTTAAGCGTCCGACTTCAGCCAGGTCACGATCTCACGGTCCGTGAGTTCGAGCCCCGCGTCAGGCTCTGGGCTGATGGCTCGGAGCCTGGAGCCTGTTTCCGTTCTGTGTCTCCCTCTCTCTCTGTCCCTCCCCCGTTCATGCTCTGTCTCTCTCTGTCCCAAAAAATAAATAAAAAGTTGAAAAAAAATTTAAAAAAAAAAAAGAATAAACATTTTTAAAAAATGTTTAAAAACACAAGTGAAATAAAGATATTTTTCATGCTCTATACTACACTATACTGCACTACCCAAAATATGAAAGGAGTTTTTTTGGCCTGAAGTAAAAATGATCCCCGGTGGAAGCACAGACTTTCTGATAGGAATCAAGAGCCCTGGAAAGGGTCAATATGTGAATAAATAAAAATAAATATTGACTATTTAAAACAACAATAGCAATGTCTTATGGGGCTTAAAATGTAGAAGTAAAATACATTAAGGCAACAGTACAGAGGGCGGGAGAGAGGTAAATGGGGTTCAAGTGTGTGTGTGTGTTTGTGCACTGGGCTTGAAACTGGAGAAGGAGTGACGTGAGGCAGACGTGAGAGGAGGGGTGCATGTCGTAACCCCAAAGATAGCCACTAGTAAAGACTATGTCATCGGAAAGTCAGCAGAGGAAAACATCAAAGAAAAAATTTTAAACTGCACCATCCCTCTCAAAAAAGGCACAAAAAATAAAGACAGATGGGACAAGTCAAAATTAAATACTACGTTTGTTGATTTAAGCCCAAAAATGTAATTTAACTTAAGTGCATTACATTAAATGATCTAAATATTCCAATTTAGATACAGATTATCATATGGGATTTTTTCAAACACATATTAAAAACCTTACTATTGAATTCATAAAGGTTGGAAATAGGAAGATTAAAAAAAGATATACCATTAACAACTTGATCTGACTTCATCCATATCTTGAATACACATTCTTTATGAGTATACATGGACATTTGCCAAAATAAACCATCCGTCAGGACAAAAAGCAAGTCTTGACAATTTCAAATATTGAAATTGGGCAGAATATGTTCTCTGACCACAGTGGAATTACAACAGAAACCAATAACAGAAAGATAACTAGGAAACAGCCAATGTTTGGAAAATTAAGCAATAGATTTCTAAATAAACCAAGAGTAAAAAGAAGAAATCACAATAAATATGAGAACATGAGTTTAAATGAATGATAATGGAAGTATGAAAAATTATGGGATGCACTTAAGCAGTGCTTAGAGGAAAATTTGTAACTTTAAGTGCCTATCTCAGAAAAGGTTGAAATCAATGATCTAAGAGTCTGTCTCAAAAGCTAGAAAAAGACAAAACATTAAACTCAAAGAAAATAGAAGGAAGAAAAACAATATACAGGAGAGAAGCAGAAATAAAAGAAATAGAAAAAAAGATGTCAGTTGAGAAAAACAACAAGGCTAAAAGTTGGATCTTTGAAAAGATCAATTTTATTAAAAATTGATAACATGAAAAATATCTTAATGACCCAGGGGTAGGCAAAGATTTCTTAATACAAAACAAAAAGCACTAACAACGAAAGAAAGACACTGACAAACTGGATGTTATTCGAACAAAGAACTTCTGTTCACCAAAAGATACCACTAAGAGAAAGAAAGGCAGACTACAAACTGAGAGATGTTTGCAATACTTTTGACAAACATCTCCTACTAAGAATATAAAAACAACTCTTACAAATCATTAAGGAAAAGACAAACAGCACAACTTAAAAAGAAACCAACAGGCAAACGATGTGAACAGGCAGATCACAAAAGAGGATATCTGCAAGAATGTTTATCAGTCCTTCTCAAGCTCTCCCAAAAAATGGAAGAGGAGGGAACACTTCCAAACTCATTCTATGAGGCCTGCATTACCCTCATACCAAGGCCAGGCAAAGACACTACAAGAAAAGAAAACTTTGGATCCACAGCCCTCATGAATATTAATGCAAAAACCCTCAACAAAATACTAGCAAACAGAATTCGACAGTGTGTTAAAGCATTGTACACCATGACCAGCTGCAGTTTTTTCTTCCTAGAATGCAAGGATGGTTCAACATAGAAAAATCAATCAGTGGAGTACACTGTACTAACAGGAGAGCCACACGATCATCTCAATGGATGCAAAACAAGCATTTGGCAGAATTTAACACCCTATCATGATAAAAACACTCAACAATAATAGGAATAGAAGAAAGCTATTTCAACACACTAAAAGCCTATATGAACAATTAATTCATGATAAACATCATACTCAATGGTGAAAGCCTGAAAACTTTTCCTCTAAGGATCAGGAACAAACAAAGATGCTCACTTTTGCCACTTTTATTTAACACAGTCCTGGAAGACCTAGTCAGAGCAATTAGGCAAGAAGATCACACACACATACACACACATACACACACACACACACACACACACACACACACACGCAACTTAATACACAGCTACAGTTTCAAAATAGTGTGGTGTTGGCATAAAGATAGGCATACAGACGAATAGAATAGAATAGAATAGAATAGAATAGAATAGAATAGAATAGAATAGAATAGGATAGAGAGACTAGGAATAGACCCTCACATGCATGGTTAAATGATTTTTAGCAAAGATGTCAAGACCGCTTAATGAAGAACAGTTTTCAACAAATGGTGGTGGGAAAACTAGATATCCACATGCAAAAAAAAAAAAAAAAAAAAAAAAAAAGAATTTGGACTCTTACCTTATGCCATATAAAAAATTAACTCAAAGAAGATCAAAGACCTAAACATAAGAGATAAAACTATACAACTCTCATACAGGAAAATCTTCCTGGTGTTGGATTTGGCAATGATTTCTTGGGTCTGACACCAACAGTACAGACAACAAAAGAAAATTGGATAAGCTAGGCTACATCAAAATTAAAAACTTTTGTGCATCAATGTTATACAGGTAACAGAGTAAAAGGCAACCCATGGAATGGAAGAAAATATTTGTAAATCACATATCTGATAAGGGGTTAATATGAAAAATATATAAAGAACTCCAACAATTCAGTAACAAGAAAAAAACAATTCAAATAAAAAATGGATAAAAGACTGAACAGACATTTCTCCAAAGACAATATACAAATGATTAATAAGTAAATGAAAAGATGCTCAACATCACTAATCACTAGGGAAATAAAATACAAATCAAAATCATGAGATGCCATTTTGCACGCATTAGGATGATTATTTAAAAAAAACACAGAAAATCACAAGTATTGGCAAGAATGTGGAAACACTGGAATGTTTATGCATTTCTAACGGTAATACAAAATGGTGCAGCTGCTGGGGAAAGCAGTATGGTGATAACTCAAGATATTAAAAATAGAATTACCATATGTCCAGCAATTCCACTCCTGGGTATATACTCAAAAGACAGAAAGCAGGAACTTGAACAGACATTTGTACATCCATGTTCATAGCAGTATCATTTGCAATAGCCAAAAAGTGGAAACAACCCAAATGTCTATCAATGGATGAATGGATAAACCAAACGGGGAATATACATAAAATGGAATGTTATCCAGCCTTTAAAAGGAAGGAAATTCCTGATACATGCTGCAGTATGGATGAAGCCTGAAATAAGTGAAATAAGCCAGTTACATAAAAACAAATACTATGTGATTCTATTTTTTAATTTTTTTAAATGTTTATTTTTTTTTGAGAGATAGAGAGACTGCAGGCAAGGTAGGGACAGAAAGAGAGGGAGACAGAATCTGAAGCAGGTTCCAGGCTCTGAGCTGTGAGCACAGAGCCCAACGCGGGACTCAAACTCAGGAACAGTGAGATCATGAGCCAAAGTTGGACGCTTACCTGACTGAGCCACCCAGGCGTCCCTCTATTTTATATAGTCAAATTCATAGAGTCAGAAAGTAGAATAGCAATTGCCAGGGACTAGAGGGAGAAGGAATGGGGAGTTATTGTTAAAGCTTCAGTTTGGGAAGATGAAAAAGGTTTTGGAGATGGATGGCAGCAATGGCTGCACAAGGTGAATGTACTTAATGCCACCAAGTGTACGTTTAAAATGGTTAAAATGGTCAATTTTACGTTACACATATATTAGCACAGTAAAACAAAGAATGCTCAGAGATGTTAAGAATAAAAAAAAAGAGACAATTTAAATACCATCAACATTTAAATGGATGTGTAAACCGTGGTAATATGCACACAATGGAATACTATATGACAATGAAAAAGTACTACATACACCAGCATGGCTACATGACACAGACATTGAGTGAAAAGAGCCACAGACAAAAGAATGCAGACTCTGTAAGTCCATTTATATAATGTTTCAGAAACAGGCAAAAGCAAACCATAGTGATAAAATTCAGGACAGTACTTATTCATAGGGATGAAACATGAAGGAACTTCCCAGGGTGCTATAAATGTTCTATCTCTTTTTCTGGCTGATGGTTACGTAGGTAGAGACAAAATGGGGGCAAAAGGATATTCATCAGACCATTCGCATAAGATTTATGTATTTTATGTTCAATTTATCTCAGCTTTATAAAATGAAGCAAAATCGTGATGACAGAATGCTAATATCGGAAGGGACTCCAGAAGAAGGCTGTTCAGAGTATCTAGCAAGCACCATTGGGGCTTATGGAGCAGGTGGTCCCTGGCCATGCTTTGAGAAACCTGCACTAAGGAGATGCACGTTACCAGCCAAGGGAGAAGGACACCTGTCCCTGCTGGGAATTACATTTACAATGAGCTGTCCCCTTTTTTAGTGTTTAGGGAGCAAATACAAGTCCCACTTAGTCTTCTCTCTTAATAGGAGGCACCCAGAAGACCCAATCTAACATAACCCAAGGAAAGGTGTAAACACAGCAGTTTATGTCTGCCCATTAACTCCAATTCTCTAGTCCAAGACCCCGGAAAAATCTGTACTTTCAAAGAGCAAGGACATTCATGACTCTGAAACAACGGTGCCATGACACCCTACTTTAATCCCACATCTACACTGACACCGAGAATGGCCTTTCCCATTTCCCATCCAGGGTCCATATTTGCCCAAATGGGGCATCACTGTAATCGGGTCTCTCTGAGGACTTAGACAATATGAACATGCAAACAGCAAGTGTCTGCTGTGTCCCCATTTCTGTGGCTACCTGACTCCATTACACTCCCCACCACAGAATATACCAGGGAGGGCCTAACGTATTCCATAAATGGCTTCAGAGTCTCTTGTTCCAGGTGACATGCCCCAGCCTAGCATTTTAAGAAGCACTATCCCTCCCACGAGGACACTGGCCATGTCTAGGACATTGTGGAAGAATGAGTTTCAAGCACTTACTTTCATCATTAGAAACATTCCCCAGAGATGTGTGGCTGGAATAACGTTTGTTTTCACTTTCATTGAGACATCTTTCAATCCAGCTCTCTAAAAAAAAAAAAACAAAAAACAAAAAAAGAAACAAAAACAGAAAGAAAGAGAGAAAGAGGAAAGAAAATCACAGAATTGCAGAAATGCTGTTGGTGTTTGTGAAGAGACAAGAACATCATAAACACATTAGATTCAATTGCCCATCAGCTTTCATCTGAGACTGGCCCCGACTGGAATTTGACTTTCAATGAAGCCCCACAGCAGCCACCATTGCTGATGAGCCTTTGCTGAGTAGTTGGAGACAAAATGGTGATTGAAGCTCACTTGAGTATTTCCTGGTCAGATTCTACTACTTCTGGAGTATTCACAGCCCAACAGTACCAATTGAGAATTATCTGTCTTTGCAAAGAAGATACGTTCCTGAGAAGTTGTTTGTAAAACAAAGTTTGGTCAACTAAATCACTGGTGGTGGTTTGCAGATGGTAAGTTAGCAGCAGAACCCTTTATTTAAACAAAAACAAAAAGGAAAGCAGATAAAACCCTGAGGGCTCTGGTTAAAGTGGAGAAAGAGGGCAGGGAACCTTATAGCTCACTACCCTTTGCCCGGGGACCCCCGAAGGGGCACTTCCAAGCACAGGCCGAAAAGCCACTGCGGGAGGACATATTAAAAACTCTACAATAGATACGTAGGACTTTTAAAATTCAAAAGACTATGTTCTTTTAATCCAATTCCAAAGTCTACAAAAGTACTTTCCACACTGTGGCGTAATGCTTTATTCCATTGTCTGGACCAGCTACATGCATGCATGCATGCATGCATGCAGTCATTCAACATCAGCTAAGTACAGTCAGTTCTGCTAGAATGCTTGTTTTGAAAATAAGAATGTGTTCCAGTGCAAGTAATACATTGGGAAATGATTTGAGCAGAGAGCAAACGTCGTGTTTGCTTATGCTCAATTTCTTGCCTAAGAAGCATCAGGGGAATGCAGAAAACCACACATAGCTGCACTGAAGCCCACAGGAATATGCAGAATCCACACGTGCTCACACCTCGGCCATCTACCAGTTACTTTAGTTCACCACACGTGTTAGGAGCCACACCTGCCTGGATAACCCATGTTTTATCACTTCATAGTAACTCACAAGCTGCAGCCTTTCTGACATCTGCTTCCAAAAGCAGGGCTTTTGGGGCTTTTCCAAGGTGAAGTGTCATATTCATTGTATTTGTGTACCTCTTAACCATTAACATGTGCAAAACTGTGCTATCGTCTTCATTACGTTCCAGTTTTTTAAATGTGTCACTCACAAAGGTTTTGAGTGTTATGCCCCTAGTTTATTTTTCTAATCAACGCTGTGGTTTTTATTGTGCAGTTTTGCAGGGCACCAAGCTCAGTTAGGAGCTTTAGGAATGCATATGTGGTGTTAGAGCAGAGCTGACTAGACCTATGGCCATGTGCTTCTGAACAGTGCAGTCTCCCATTGCCGGCTTTATAATATAGGAGCTGGCATTTACTGAACACCTGTTCTAATATGCCAGGCCCTTTACATATGTTATCCTGTTGAAGTCGGGCAACAACTTCCAGAAGAAAAGATTTTCACTCCCATTGTTTTCCTAGAAAGCAACTGAAGTTTAGATTAAGTAATGTGACTCCACGTAGCTCAAAAGGCCAAGGCCAAGATCATTAGTTAACACCTTGGGAAACATATTCTCAAAAGAAGCCATGCTAATGCTGACGAGTGAGCTATGGGGTGGGGGTGCGGGGGGACGCAGGGAGACATGTTGGGTTTTTTGTTTTATATCCCAACAAACTGCTCTTTTAAAAGCTGCTCCCTAAATGGTAAATAAGTAAGGGGAAATATCCAAGGGGAGGAACAGGAGCCAGCTTGTTCAGAGGAAATGGAAATCTGGTATTTCTGAGGAAACACTGAGCAACAGAGAAATTCAAAACATGAAAACACCGCCCCTTCCAGACATCAGCCGCGCAACGTAGAAACAAATGGCTTGTGATGTTTTCAAAGCCGGGACGGCGCAAGGTGGGGTGTTCGTCATCACGTCGCCTCCAAAGATGCATCTGGATACAAATCTCCAGAATTCTTTACAGGAGTCTCCAGAATATCTCCACTCGGATCTTCTAATCCCTTGGAGTTCTGGCACAATTTCCTTGGCAACAGCCATGGCTGCTTTTGGATGGCAGCTACTGAAATCTGCAGCCCCTTCCTCCGCCAAACCACACCACCAAAAGCAATTGCTATTGTTCTGGACCAGCCCTGGTCTTCCTAGTGAGATATTCACATCTAGTTACTCTCATATGCGTGTGGGCATGCACACGCTCGCACATGCACACATGCACACACAAATACACACACACACTCTTTTCACTCTTAGTTCACAGGGAACTAAGAGAAACACTCTCCCTCTCACCCATTTGCCTGCGCCAGATGAGGCCTGTTAAATTTGGAATCCTCGGAAGGGCCTATTCCTGCAGGTGAGAACCCCCAGTGGTTGGTGTGACAGTCTCTGAAGAACTCATGGTAACATTCCGGAGGGGAGCTGGCTCTGAACACCAAGGGCCAAGACAGTGCAACACCAGCCCCCAAGAGCCCAAGTCGAGGAAGAACTTTCCAGATGATGTGCCTCTCCCCCATGTTGCCCAACACTGGAGAGAGATGAGAGCAGGGTTATGAGAAGAGAGAGAGTGCCGGAAGCACCAGGAAAGAAACAGAATAAATGTCACCAAATAACCCTTTCCTCCACCCCCTGCTCCTTCTCAGGTCTGACATCGTCACTTGTGCCTGTAGCCACTCTGCTACCCTGTCCTTCTCCCCGGGGCAACACAGAGTAAGTGTGGTCTGTCCGGCACATGGCAGATGTGAGCAGATAGCCACCATGGCTCCATTTTTCTGGTCAAAGTACCTCACTTGTTTTGGCTCTTGCTCAGAAGGAATTGTTCCCACATCTTTGCCAACTAGTTCACCTGCATCTGGCTGTCTTCTAGTTAATCAATATCTATTTGAACATGTGCCATCCAGGATGAACTCTGAGGGTCCAGACCATGGTCTGAGCAGTGCCAAAGATAATATGGCGGAACCATCACCTCTGCTGCTCTGGACATGTGGAGTTTTCAGAGCATTCAAAGGTCTTACATTCCAGATTGCACACATGAAAGTGAGACGTCTAAACAGGCCTTGGATCCACAGGTACTCTTTGACCTTTGTCCTCTTCCCAAATGGAGCTCTCAGCAGCAGCATCTCTAACTCATGTCCCCTAAGTCAGGCTGCTCCATATGACTGGAAGGCTTCTTTTTAGGTAAAAAGAAGTAATACGAAGTAAAATGTATATACTTTAAAACTACTAACAGTGTATTTTGGTCTTGCAAAGATCAAGAGTTACTCAACCAGAATGACAGGTATATTGAATTTTTAATAAGGTGCGTTGTTCATCTAACTAATTTATTTGTAGATTATGTGATTTAAAAATAATAATAAAGGCTGCCATACCTTGGGTCTTTATGGGCTAAGCATTATGCATGTATACCATCATACTTAATCCTCATAACAACCTTGAGGTAGGTGGTATTAAGAAAATTAAGGTTCAGTGACATTAGGTGACTTGTCCAAAGTCACCCAGCTAGTAAGAGGCAGATTGGCATTCAGACTTAGTCCATAACCAGTATGCTCTCTCCCAGTGTGGGCTGAGCTCCCCGCTCCTACATTCCACACGGGCTCTAGCACCCGGTGCCAATACTGTATCACTGATCACAGTCTGCCTTGCGTTCGAACTTCTGCTAACGTCCTACTTACATATTACAATTTTTGCTAAATTCATTCACAGATTTCTTTGCCAGCCTTTGTTATACATAACAGGCCCTTCTGTTTAGGTCCTAAATATCTTAAGAATGAAGTCCATGTTACTCTATTGCTTTTGACTCTCACTTCACCTGGTATGAAGTTTTTCCTACAGGATGGTCTCAATAAACGTTACATTATTGACACACATGACATCAAAGAATGCACAGCTTATAAGCAGACACATCCACATATCTATAGAATTTCCTAATTTTTTTTTTCTACCACATAAGGCATGAAATAGTACAACACATCAAAGGTGATCTTCCAAATACAGAAAGCAATTTTCAACCAATGTCTGTGTTGTGCCTTCTAGATAGAAAAAGCTACAATAAAAGGCTGTGAGTGAAACAGACATGAAGACTGGCTTCTGCCCTGCAGCTGCCATCTAGAAAGCGAGGTAGATGCTACTCCCCAAACTCATGAGTGCAAGGACCCTGGCCTTTCTGCCCACCTTGTACCCAGAGGCTGGCACTGTGACTGTCCCTGTAGATATTGCCCAATAATATGTGTCATTGAATGCCTTGCTTTTTTTTTTTGAAAAATAACATTAAGTTCCTACTGTATGCCAGGTCTTCTGCAAGGCATTTTCACATACGTGGTTGAAATTAAAGGGATCTCAGAACAACAGTATGTGGTATGTATTAATATCTCTGTTTATAGACATGAAAACTGAGGCTTGAAGCAGAGGTGCTAACCCAAGGCAGGCTGTGATCACACTGCTGTACGGGCACTGGGTCCTGGGACACAGGAGGAGAGCTCCGTTCACACTTGGCTAATCTCCCTGCTCCCAACTGCCTCTTTCTTGATCCACAAAAATCATCTGATCTTTTAGTAAGAACCAAACTTGCTCTAAGTTCCCAACAGGATGTACTGACAGCTGTGAGTGTCGGCTCCTGGGCTGAGAAGCATCACTACATCTGACTCATCTGGGATCACGGGCAGGAAGGAGGATGCCAATCAGGACTTGTGGATTTTCACTTTCCAAGGAGTTTACCCCGCACTCCTTAAAGGCAGATCTTCATGACTCCCCACTTTAGATTGGATTTCATAGAAGGTTTGGTTCCCTTTGCAGTGGCAAAGAACAACTACGAAGTATCTGCATCAGGGACCCAGCACGCCCCAGGCTCAGAGCAACATTGGTCTGGCAGGAGAAACTGAGCAAGATGGTAGTCCAAAGCCAGGTAATCCTTGAAGTTTACAGAGTGCACGGACATGAGAAACCGATCTGAACTTCACAGTCCACCTCATGAGACAGAAATTCACCCCACCTTACACATCAGGAAACTGGAGTCCAGACCAGGACAGTGGTTTGGCTGAGGTCACACACAGTCAGAGGGATCAAAGTCAGAATTCAAACCCAGGTCTTCAATCTCAAGGCCTATGCTTATTCGACTTGCTAATTCATACCGGACACAGACAAGTCACTCTAGCTTAGGCTATCCATCCACCCATTCATTCATTTTGCAAATAATTATCAAGTGCCTTCATGTAAAGTTGTAACAGAAGATGACAAATACATTTTAACAGGGAGCCAATATATCACAGCAAGATATTGCTGGTGGACCAAGGTCTCTGGACCTGAGAATATCTTGTTTATGTATTCTTGTTTTATTCTTTATTTTCCCTACCTTAAAAATGTAAGTTCTAACAACCATGTCTATCTTTTCCATGCTTAGTCCCCCAGAGCCTGGCACAGTGTCAGGCTCACAGCTGGTGGTGATGGGTTGTGACGAAGTAAAGTAGGATGAGAGAACAGGATGAAGGAAAGCACCCTCATCCCAGGAAGGCCTCTGAGAAGCAGCAGCATTTGAGCACAGACTGAGTACAGTGAGGGAGGCTCATAGGGAGGGGACCACAGAGGCCAAGTCCCTGAGGGGAGATCATGGGTGACCCACAATCATGGGACAAGGGACGGCAAGAAGGCCCGTGGTTGATGGAGTGACCAAGGGGGAAACAGTACCAGATGAAAGAGAGGACAGAAGCAGGCTGGGAAGAGTGTGGAGTTCACAGTTACGACAACTGGATTTCAAATCCCAGCCTTGCCACTTCCTAGCTATGTGACATCGGAATGATTCCTGAGCTTTCCAAAAAGCCCTACCTTCCAAGTTTCCAAAGATTAACTGAAATACTACAGGTGAAGCACTTCGCATGGTTGGCTTTGTGGGCCATGGAAAGGTGAGGAAAGCATGGTCTCCGTCCACCAGGAGCTCACGCCGAGTGATGAGGACAGACAGTAATGCAATGTCCAGCATTTATGTCGGGCATTTCCCCCACATCAGTCCCCCTGCTTCACATGCCTCCTCTCTACTCCTCACGGCAACCTTGAAGCAGAGACTCGACAAATTCCGGATCCCTGAGGAGGAAACAGAGACTCAGAGAAGCTGGGTAAAGCCAGCCAGTGAGGTGGTGGCCGAGCTGGGTCAGGTCTGTCTGCCTCTGAGGCTGGCTTGCTCTCACTGGGACACACTGCCTCGAGGAGCCAGCAGTAACCAGGGGCAGGTCTCTTATTCTAATAAGGTGCAATGGAATCACAGAGAAGGGAGTTTCCATCTTGGCCTTCACATAGGAGGTGGCATTTCAGCTGGTCCTTAAAGGATTAGGCACCTGCCAGACCAAAGAGGGCAGGAGGGCCACGTCATGGTCAAAAGCCCAAAGTGGGTTCTGGGACAGGGGACGAGTCCACTGACTGGTGACCGGAGGAGGAGGGGCAGGGGGCAGGTGGGAGAGTCTGTGAGGAGCAGACTGCCAAGGCCTTGCCCACCAGGCCAAGAAGCCAGCAGGCAGCTGGGAGCCAGCCGTCATTTTGAAGCAGTGGGGGAGTGAACACGACAAGCTTTGTTTCTGAGGAACTAGATGGGAACAGGGAGTTCTTGACTTATGCAATACCTGAAGAAAATGCCGCCTGACTTAGAAAGTGTCACCAGGTTTTAATAGAAGGCGTTATTCATATTCTTTGTATCAACAGTCTTTCAGGGCACTGTGCTGGGGCCTATTTTAGGAACTCACAGCTTTAGAAATGCTACATCAAAAAGTTGACACGTCACACTCACTAGCAGCTGCCAAGGGAGGACCAGGCCCCAGGTCCTGGAGGTACCAGCACGCCCCCTAGTCCCCCCTCCCTTCCCCTGCCTTCCCCCCCACCCCCCCCCGGGGCCCTGGCCATTACCAGTGGAACCATGCCAACAAGGCCCGCTCCTGTCTCCCCACGCACCAGGGTGTGATTTCCTCTTCATCATTCTCTGTCTCTCAGCCCTGTTTTCCCTCTGTCCTGGGCTCCCCACAGTGGTGACACACAGGAACACGTGGAAAGTCTGGGCCCAGGAAGTGGGCAGCTGTGTGGCCTCTCCAGGGGGTGGGTGGGGGGTGGGCCTCAGGTCAGTGGGTTGCCATGGCAACACCACAGGCCCTGCCCCAGGGGCCACTGGGTTCCAGGAAGGGGCCCCTGCCCTGCCTCCAGGGGGCCATCCCACCCTGCCCCTTCGTTCATTCCTTTCCTCGTTCACCAAATACTGCTTTAGCACCAACCATTTGCCAGGCTCTGAGGTTCTAGTGACAGACATCGCAGACAAGGTCCCTGCTCTCAGGGAGCTTGTATTCTGTGGTGGAGATGGGACAAAACAAATAAGGTGCCTCCAGGGCACAATGAGTGTCAGGAGGAAAATGAAGCTACTGAATGGGAGATGGGGGTGCTGTCTTAGGTAGCAGGACACTGAGGGCCTGCTGGAGGAGGTGATGTTGGAGCAAGGGCAGAGGTCTGAGAAGGAAGGGGCTTGAAAACCAGTATGTGGGAGAGCGTGAGGATGAGTGAGAGCAGCAGGAAATGGAGGCAGAGGTAGGAAAGGCCAAAAGCGTGTAGGCACTTGCCGGACATAGTAAGAACTGCACACTTACCCCAAATGTGCTAAGAAGCAAGTGGCCTGAACCGCACTGGCTCGGAAAGCGCAGCCTACTAGGGGATGCACATTCATTCATCCCACTCACTACCGCTTTCTCGACTATTTGTGGAGTACCATGCGCCAGGCACTGTGCTACACAACAGGGGCATAGCAGCAAACCAGACAGCATCTGTCACAGGGAAGGTTAGAGTTTAGTGTGAGAGTCAGCTGTTAAATAATAGACATGTAATTCCCAAGAGAGCCAAGGGACGGGGGGGGGGGGGGGGGGGGGGAGAGAAAGAGAGAGAGAGAGAGAGAGAGAAGGGAGAGTCTGGTCTAATCCGCGAGTCAGGGAAGCTTCTCAGAGGAAGTAGGATTAAACTGACAGCTAAAGATTAAGAAGGCATCATGTTACTCCCCCAGGTAAACAGGGAGGGAGGAGTATTCCTGGCAGAAGGAACATCAAGTGCAAAGGCCCTGAAGCTGGCTGAAGAATTATGTGTTCAAAAAATTGACAAGCAGGGGCCCCTGGGTGGCTCAGTCAATTAAGCATCAACTCTTGATTTCAGCTCAGGTCATGATGTCATGGTCCCTGAGTTTGAGCCCTGCGTCAGCCTCTGTGCTGCTGGCTGGTACGGAGCCTGCCTTGGGATTCTGTCTCCCTTTCTCTCTGTCCCTCCCCCTCTTGCTCTCTCTCTCTCCCTCTCTCTCAAATAAAAATAAACTTTAGAGGGGCGCCTGGGTGGCTCGGTCAGTTAAGCGTCCGACTTCGGCTCAGGTCATGACCTCACACTCCGTGAGTTCGAGCCCCGCGTTGGGCTCTGTGCTGACAGCTCAGAGCCTGGAGCCTGTTTCGGGTTCTGGGTCTCCCTCTCCCTCTGATCCTCCCCCGTTCATGCTCTGTCTCTCCCTGTCTCAAAAATAAATAAACGTTAAAAAAAATAAAAATAAACTTTAGAAAAATGAAACATTAAAAAAAGAGAGAAAGAAAAGAAACTGACAAGCAACCTGAGCCTGAATGCCCACGCTCATTCAGGGATTAAGCCAAAGTGTATTTGTTGAGACTATCCTGTTTGACTAGCACTCCGCAAGGTGCTACTGCGAGTGTGCACGTAAAAGCCCCGCCCCCTCTGTACTTACGACTGAGTTAAGGAGTCTGGATTTTATTCAATAGGTGGCTGGGAACCTCTTTACTGAACGTTTCTGTGTGGAGTGTGACATAAGCAAAACCGTTCCATGGGCAGCTCCATCTGGCATTGCTAAACACAAGCTCAGAGGGGAGAGAAAGGGAAGTGGGAAACCACATCACATATCATCCAAACTTCTGAGACTGAAAAGCCGCATTATTAATAATTTTGCCAGGACCACAAGCATACACCAGGACTGTCCCAGGCAAACCCAGATTTCACAGCACCCCTGGGTAGGAGGCCACTGCAAGAGTGTAATTAAGTCTGAGAGGCTTAGGACAGAGGCGGTGAGATGACAAAAGATAGGAACTCTGCCTTCTTTCTACCTAACTGTACTCACAACTCTAGCCAATCCATGTACCCAGTGTCCCCAGGTCCCCACATCTCTTCCTCATCTGCTGGGGCCTCAGTCACAGCAAGAAAGAGGAGTTGAGTCGGAGGTGACGGTCATGACACTTCCTACTGTCTTCATCCACATCATCGTCAGAGCCCAGTCTTTGAGCATCAGCACTACACTCCAGCAATAGTTATTTACATGGATTATCTCATTTAATTACAGCAATACAGATGGGGAAGGTATGCTTTACACAGATGTGTGGCCAGGACAAAGATGAGTGTGAATGGCTTTGTGCACAGTTAACCCCCGACCCCGGGCCTAAGGATGTACTTTCTGGGTTGTCTTTGTCCCTGTAGCTGATTGGTGCCCACTGCATACAGAGGCCAGGATGTTCAGATGCTACGGACACAGAAACATCAGCCTACTTATTGTCTGCTCAACGCCGTACGGCCTGGGCCTGTCTCTTTGCAAAGATCGGGACAGGATTCGCGTTCTCTTTCAATTGAACACTTGACCCTCAGTGACGAGATTCCAACCCATAACCCCACTGACTCCTCACGGTACTTGCTAAAAACCACCCTCACCAGTTTGCCTTTTTACTTTTCTTCTTTTCCTTAAAAATCTGAGCAGTATTTTCATCCCTTTCCCAATTCTAATACATATTCCTTTAAAAAATAATCCTCCCCAAACTCCCACCGTATGTATGCCTCAGTTTCCACATCACTCCCATACGAAATCCTGCTTCAGAAGATTCAGCCTCAGGTGGTGATGGTGATGCACGAAGAAGTCTCAGAGGCTAACGTGCTACCGTGACACAAGGCGATCTTACTTCTCCTACATTCAGCACCGCTCTTCCTTAACACCCTACAGCCTCAGTGCTCTCTCATCTGCCCAAACTACTCACTCTTTTTGTTTCTAGCTGCCTCTCCAGACTCCTGAGGTGCGCCTGCTGCCTGTGCCAGCTCCTGCTTCGTACCCTGGGGAATCTCTCCCGCAGGTCTGGAAACCAGCAAGTGTCCGTGCCTGAACCAACGAGCTCATCGGCACAGTGAGGAAGCCCCTTCCTGTGGGCCGGGGGAACCCAGTACAGAGCAAAGGATGAGAAGGCCTGACTGCTAAGCCTCGCTGTCTCACTAGTTTATGAACCTGACCAAGTACTTTCACCTTTTGAGCCCCAGTTTCTCTGTTAGGGTTACAATAACCGCCACTGTCTAAGTTCCCATTTTGTACCACTGTGCTAAACTGTTCACTCACCTCTTCATATACAGGAATCATTATCCCATTTTATAGATGGGGGAAGTAAGGCCCAGAGAGAAAGGCCTGGATGAGAAAAGATAAGCACTCTGCTTACCGTTTGGCTAACTAGATTCACTCTCCCAGCCGGGCCATGTGGCCACTGTCCCCGTGTGTCTTCCTCATCAGCTGGGGTCTCAACCACGGTGTAATGCAGGTGAGTCCACCTGTCGTCTCCTGGAATGTGGCCGCCAGTGTGAGCACCACCACCTTCATGAACATCGTAGCAGCTGAGCCGGGATCTGAACCTGACTCTAACCTAACCATGAACTTATTCTTTCCTAAGTTAGTCATTCAGAAATCATTTACTGGGCAACTATCAGACACTATTCTGGGCTCTGAAGATACAACAGTAAACAAAAAACATGAAGTCGCTATTCACACGCAAACAACAAAAATAGAACTTAAAAGCGCCCCCAGGTGAAAGAATATACTTAAAGTATGACAATTCGACTAAAAACAAGTCAGCGGTTACACCTAACCATTAACTTATATTATAATACTCATAGTTATATATGCCTTGAAGTCTCACCGTGAGTACTGAGCTGCGTCTAACATAATACCAAATACACAGCAGGTACTAGGTAACGTTACTGCCTTTTCTCACTTTAGGAAAACCCAAAACATAAAACTCTGAAGCGGTCAAAGAGATTCATGAAAGGGTCATTATTTGCAATATATGAAAATTAATGAGGACACCCCGAAGGTATACCAGTGCCGTTAGCTCAACAGATCATCAACTCACAAACAGTCCCGGAGCCTAGAAAAAGTGAAAGCTAAGGTGTTCGGTGCCACCTCCTGTCAAAGATAGGTTCCACGTAAAAGCAGATCTCTGCTCTAAAAACATCCCTGGGAACGCCAGAATTCACGCGTGTAACTGCATAAGCAGGCTGTAAAAATTTCACCTCCCCTCAATGTTTATGGGGGACCATACCGACTACTACCTAATGTCGGCAGGCCTCCACTTTGTTTCTATTTCTATCATTACGATTTTATTAAAACGTGTAAAAGTCTGTTAAAAAAAAGGTTATTGGGGCCAAGGCTGCTCCCTGTGCACAGCATCTGATGGTATCTGATCCCTGACATCACTGCCTTTTCTAGTTTCTTTGTGTATTTTGCCTCTTCTGCATTTCTTTTCACACCCTCTGTTGGGGGATGTGGGTTCCCCCCAAAACCTCAGGAGCCAGGCACTCCTGACCACAGGACCCAAACAGACTTCAAACGAGCCCGAACTTTTGAGATGAATCACCAAAACATCCTTCTCTTAGGCAAAATGCTTTTTTCTTTCCTGTGTTCATCTATTGTAGAAGTTGTATTTTTAAGTGTTGAAAGGAAAGACATACTCATCCACAATCCCACCCCTCTCACATGTGAACTATCTGTCCTTTATCTGTGTTGCTGCCTGGTCTCATGTCCACATGTGCATATGTATGAACTATATCCCCAGTGAATGAACACACCCTTCCTCATTTTTCCTTTAACATTCTATCATGCAGAGTTGTCTCATTTTGCTACAGCCCTCATACCTATCATTGATAGATGCCCAGTGTTCCCCTGAGCTAATATTCCTATTTTTATAGCGTCTTGATGAAAAATTTGGTACATATTTTTTCTCTCTTTCAAATCATTTCTGGCGAGTCACTAGGAGAAGGAAAAGCAAGCATGTGGGCTTAGTAACTAGCTACATGAGAATGGCCTGAATTCCAGCCTTAGCACTTACTAGTTGAATGGCTTTAGGCAAAGTCCCTAAACCTCCATGTCCCCTTGTGTAAAATGTGGCGAATGATAATCTGCCCACCCCATCTTAATGGTGCGAGATGTGGAAAGTATTTAGCATAGCGCCCAGCACAGGGTGAGTTCCGGAACCATTGTGATTCCCAAGTACCTGTCTGTGTCAGAGGCACTTCGTATGTCTCAAAGACAGTGTAGGTGTTAAGCACACAGACAGTGGAGCTCAACTGCCAGGTTCAAGTCTGATTTCCTTGCTGTATGACCTTGGGTGAGTGACTCAACCTCTTTGAGCCTCAGGATTTTTTTTTTAACCTGCAAAGTGGGGGTGCGAATAACAGCACCTCACGCAGTTTGCATGAGGTTTAAGTGAACAAGGCACAGAGAGTGTTTGCATGATAAGCACTATCCAAATCTTAGCTATTATAATTTTTACATCATGCCCACCCCCAAAGCCTGACACTCTAGTCTCTTCTGTTACCATTCCTTCGGTTTGACTCTTAGATGTTTTGGTACAGTGAAAAGCCTTGGAAGCCAGACGGACACTAATTCTGCTGTTCCCCTTACAAGTGACCAAGCTCTGCAACCCCAGACAAATTACTTAACCTCAAGATCCTCAATTTCCTTCATATATATATATATATACATATATACATATATACATATATACATATATACATATATACATATATACATATATGTATACATATGTATACATATGTATATATGTATATATGTATATATGTATATATGTATATTAAAACAAACAAACAAAAAACTACCCCCTGAAGTTACTATGAGGATTAGGACAAATAATATAAGCTCCTTAAGAGCTGACTGTACCTTATTCACCCCACTGTTCCCTGCAATTAGAGCCTGGCACAGAACTGCAGATCTATGAGGAGAGGGCAGAAGGGAAGGAATTAGTAACACCAGCACCATGCCTGGCACCTAGTAGGGGCTCAGAAGAGGGTCACCTCGGGCGCCTGGGTGGCGCAGTCGGTTAAGCGTCCGACTTCAGCTCAGGTCACGATCTCACGGCCTGTGAGTTCGAGCCCCGCGTCAGGCCCTGGGCTGATGGCTCGGAGCCTGGAGCCTGTTTCCGATTCTGTGTCTCCCTCTCTCTCTGCCCCTCCCCCGTTCATGCTCTGTCTCTCTCTGTCCCAAAAAATAAATAAAAAAAAAAAAAAAAAAAGAAGAGGGTCACCTCATCTGTAGTTAATCAAGGACTTGTCTGCATGGAGCCATGAGCCAAGTTTCCTAGAAAGCAAGCAAAAAGAGGCAGCGTTCTTCACACTATATCTTAAGTAAACATTTATTGAGCACTGACTTGTGCAAGACATCCTAGTGAATGCTTTGCACTGTGCTAAGAGCAGATAATGACAACACGGGAAAATCGTGAGAAACGAAGAAGTGTCAAACACGTAAAATGAGGATGGAAAATATGTGCACTTTAGACACGTGCGGCAGGTGAGTGCACAATGAAGCAAAGTTAAGACAGCTCTATGCAGGGGGGTGTGGGGGGGAACCACCAGCCCCTTCATTACAGCCCTATGTTTTTAACTAGTTTGGAGACAGACTGGTTTAAAGACATAACTGACCTCAGTGAGGAAACTCTCTCACGATAGGAGCCAATGCATGTGACTGAGCCCCCGGAGGGGCAGTTTCGCTAAGAATAAACTGGGAAAGATCCCACCTAGCTCACAGGTTTACGGGATCATGTACTGGAAAAAACTGAACACAGTGCAGTGTGCATAAAATTTTGTTTTCTCCCCCCGTATGGGCCTTGTATCGGGGGAGAAGGGGGGGATCTTGGAAGCTACTAGGGCATCTTAAGAAGCGTGTGGCGCTCAAAGCACCTCTTGTTTATTGAGCTTTTATGCCATGCCAAGGCCCTGTGCCTAACCTTTTACATGCGTTACTTCGTTCAATCCTCACAATGCCGGGATGCCTGGGTGGCTCAGTCAGCTGAGCATCCAACTTTGGCTCAGGTCATGATCTCACAGTCTGTGAGTTCGAGCCCTGCATTGGGCTCTGTGCTGACAGCTCAGAGCCTGGAGCCTGTTTCGGATTCTGTGTCTCCCTCTCTCTCTGCCCCTCCCCCGCTCATGCTCCATCTCTCTCTCTCTCTCTCTCTCTCTGTCAAAAATAAACAAACATTAAAAAAAAATTTAATCCTCACAAAGCCATGGCCCCACTTTGCTGGCAAACAAACTGAGACTCGGAGAGGTCACCTCCCTTGTTGAGTCTGTACATCCAGCTTATGGCAAAGCGAATTCTCACCAAGCCTTTGGGATTCCAGAGCCATTAATGATTGTATCAGTGATTGTAAATTGTAACATGCTACGCAAATGCAAGGTGCTGTTATTTTAACACGGTTTTTATGCTGAACCTATTATGAGAAAGTCATGTCTGTAAGTAAATAGACACTAAGCACCGATGATGTGCCTAAGATGTCAAATGTGCCAAAGTAACTGGCAGGTGGGGGATACCTACCCAGTGGTGGTGCCAGGATGAATTTAGAAGCTTGGAAAATGATTTGAGATGAAAGGCACACGTTGCACCAGGTGCTCCCACAGGAAGGAGCACCCGTGGGCGTCCTCAGTCAGCAGCCTGCTGCCAAAGTCACATTGAGGTCCCCAGAGCATCCAGACACCCACTGCCACCCCGTGACAGTGTGCTCCAAAGAACTGCAGTGTGAACTGCTGTCCCCCACCCCCACCCCCACCCCCACCCCCCGGCCAGGATCAGGGATGACTGGACCTCCTGAACTTCTTTATGTAGAAGAGGAGTTGAGTTAGCATGGACATCTCTAAGGTTTTCCTTCTAACTCCAGGTGTTGGGAGTCGAGGAAGCAGCCTGGCTTCAAAATCAGAATAATCTGTGTTCAAAACCTGGCTTGACACTAGCTGTTTGGCCTGGACATGTTAACTAGGCTGAGTCTCAGTTTCCTCACTCGTAAAATGGGATAACAATATCAAAGGGTCGATATAAGAATTAAATGAAGTAACAAGCATGAGCATTTAGCACTGTACCTGGAAAACATTATAAATTTTTGTTAATCTGCTACCCAGTTTCAAAAAGGGGGTCCCTTGGGGCGCCTGGGTGGCTCAGTGGGTTAAGTGTCTGACTACAGCTCAGGTCATGATCTCACAGCTCGTGAGTTCAAGCCCCATGTCGGGCTCTGCTCTGTGCTGACAGCTCAGAGCCCGGAGTCTGCTTCTGATTCTGTGTCTCCCTCTCTCTCTGCCCCTCTCCCACTCGTTCTCACTCTCTCTCAAAAATAAATAAACATTAAAAAAAACTGCTACAAAAGGGAGTCCCTTTAGTAAAAACAAACAAACAAACATAACTAACAATTTTGAAAATAACTCATTAAGTGAGCCTGACATCAATCACCAAAATGATTTCAATGTAGTTTCTTCCTTCCCACCCATCTTCCCTCCATCTCCTTCCTCTCTCCCGCCCCCACCCCCGTGTTTCCTTCATTCTTCCCTTCTCAAAAGTGATCTATATATCAATATATAGTCACCAGGTACTATCTACAACCATACAGCTTTGCTGGAGCTTTTTATTTGTTTGTGTTTTAGTCTCTCAATACCACGAAAACCTCTGAGCAAAACACAGACCCATAGGGAATCCCATTTTTTTAGGCTCCTCATCTCTGGGATCCCTCTGCATCCCTCCAGAACCTCCCCCACCCCCACCCCCGCATGCACTTTCCCAGCTCTGCTCTGGATGAGGCTCCCTGGTGCCCGGTGCCTTCCTGCCAAGTAGGTCTCCCGGCTCCCAACACACCTCTTCAGCTGTGAACCCTGAGGTAGTTCAGGCAGAGAATGCCCCGAAGCCCAGGCACCCAGAAGAAACTCCAAAGAAGCAGAGAAATAATTCATTCTTCTAATCACAGCAAAGTTTTCAAACTTTAAAACAGGGCCTTGATTAGAAGAAAAGCTGCATTTTTGTTTTGTTTTTTTTCTAAAAGCCTGGCATTTCTGAAAAGGTCCCCTACCCCAAGCACAGCAACCTAAAGACCCTGCCCACTGAGTTGAAAATAAAAGTTCATAGAGACCAAAGGCCCTCGCATAACAACCGCTCAACACTTTAGAAATCTTTCCAATGCTTGGGAGTTTCAACGTTTTAACTGAGGGTCTCCAGCCCTCTGGAATCTTCCTTCCATGTAAACTCCCAGGCTAACGTTATTTTATTTTCTATGACGTCAAAGTTTTTATAGAGAATCTACATCACTTTTGTAAAGGAGTCGTCAAGTAGAAGAACTTCAGCTCCTAGAAACAGAGATAATATAGCCTTTTTAGTAGCTATATAAGGATGACACAGAACTAGTTAGTTTTCTTTTGGGTGGAACAAAAAACTATTGTAGAGGCATCCTAATCCCCCTCCCACTCCAGATTTATTATCGGCAGTGGAACTGAACCCCACAAAGAAAATTTGGCAAAATGTTTACAGTAATCAATACGACCTCATAAATAAGTTTGAGTGTATGCCCATGGGCCCAATTCTGGAACTCTGTAAAATCATAATCATTTCAGTAAGAACCTGGGCCTACCCGTGAGCATTTAGAATCAGTACTCAATTTAGAAATACATTATGCCCCATGTGAACATCCTACATATAGACTGATCATTCTGAAGAAGATGATGTGGGACTCAAAAAACCACTCATGCTCATGTTTTTTAAATGATAAATTCATTAACTGTAACATTCAAAGAAACACCTCTGTCTTCTAAAGTCTAGTATTAGCTTGAAATGAGCTCACAGCAATCACAAGATTCAAAACAAACATGTTGCCATAATTTCCTTCACGAAATGCAGCTATGCCCCAAAATTTAACTGCTGCTAGTGTAATTAGCAATCACTAATCACTCTTCAGATTATTCAAATGGCAGCTCAAAATCTAGTTCAAGAGTAAGTTCGCTTGTGTTGACTGAGTGCATTTTCTCCAACAAGATGGATTCAGGGGATCAATGCTTATGAAGTGGTAATTCTCCATTCCGATTAAATAAAAATCTGCCATACTCATCAATCTCATTTAGGCTGCGTCTAAACAACACTGACCTTTAGCACAATTGGATAGTCAGAAAACACACAGGACACAAAGTGCTAACTAACCTTCACTGGGCTACAGCCTTTTCAAAGGCTTTCTTATTATCCCTTTAAATTAAAACAAGACAATCACGACAATCCAAATTCATCATGTCCAAGCTCACCTGTTTACTAATAATTATTGATTGCTCAGAAGCAGATTACGCATAATTTTATGTTTTATGGGGGATTAACCAACCACAAAAGTGGAAACTACATACATATTTTGAAGTAATTCTGCTCTGAGGATGAGATCTAACACAACAAAACCCAGATAATCTACTGGTACAGGTCAATCCAGTCTAGTTGCCTATATTTGGACCATATTTAGCTGAAAACATGATGGCTCAATTTCATTTCATTCTTTTCTGCTTTTTATAATACCCCTCTCTCTCTTTCTCTCAAAGAAAGTGGCTTAAAATTTCAAAAATTTTAACTTAAAAATCACAACGTAGGTAAAGATCACATTATAAATACAGGAGGAGAACAAATGAACATTTTTTTTCCCTCCTTGCATTAAAAAATAGGCAAGGAAGGCAAAAGAACTAAAGTCTTTCTGTGCATCTCACTCAACTGAGTTTCAGAGAGTGGTTCATCTGAAACAGAATTTTCCACTTCCTGAAAATCAAGTGCAAAATGGTTGTCTTTAAAACAGCAATGCCTAGAAGCAGAAGGTGGCGGGGGGGGGGGGGGGGGTTGGAACGGAGAACATAGGCCTTCATATTCCAGAACCAAAGGGTGTCAGGACCTGTGGAGGGGCCTCAGTCAAGGGTGTAGAACATAGGTCTTCTCTGAGTGCTCCTTCCAGGATTCAAGTTCCAGCTACCAGGTTTTGCCTCTACAAAGACACATTTTCTACTCCCTTTAACAAACTGGACAACACAAGGATGAAAGCATCATAAGGGCACATGAGATGCCTTCTTCATGGGAAATGTCAGGGAATGAGAATGAACTTAATTCTTCGGTCTAAACTTTAGAAAAAAAGAAAAAAGATTTACCTTGACATTAGCACTGGCACTGAGGCTGTCTACACAGTACAGACAACATCTAGGCATGCCGAAACGGTTTACATTTGTTTCAGGATTCTTCTCCCCCTTTCCCAACTAGACACACAGAACTAGGCATAGGAAGACTAGGTAATTATTTTTAATAATAAAATGTGCTGTTACTGAGCATGCATTCTTCATGTGCATGATCTCATTCTATTCTCCTAACCCTGGAAAGTACTGCGTAGACGCTTTCACAAAGAAGAAAACTGAGAGCGTGGGGAAGTTGGGTCATTTGCCCTGGGTCACACAGCTAGCAAACAGCTGAGCTGGGACTTAAACTTTGGTCTATATTGACGGCAAACCTCATGTTCTTTTCATTAAGTCAGACCATATTCACCTCCAGTCACATGTTAACACATGTCTGTGGATGACTTCTACCTGCAATATACTGTTTGTTCAGCCACCTAAAGGCTATGTATATTCACCCATGACCTAATGGCTTCTATCTTATTAGTTTAATCTTGCAGAGGTATGTCTGTGTGCAATGAAGCAAGCTTTGATATTCTTAGGGACAAAGCAAATGTCCCAAATGAATCCCAAAGAAAACTAAAATACATTTCACACCTGTAGTAAAGATGTGAATGCTTTATCTCCTGATTTTTGCCAACAGTTAAAAATTTTGTCTCCACAGTTTAATGGACTATCCTGCCACTCTCATTTGTGGAGAAAATAGCAAGTCCTTTGCTTTCACTAAAATCATATATGCTTGCGACGCCTGGGTCACTCAGTCAGTTAGGCGTCCATCCCTTGCCCTGATTTCTGCCCAGGTCATGAGCTCATGGTTCATGGGATTGAGCCCCTCACTGGGCTCTGCGCTGACAGCAGGGAGCCTGACTGGGATTCTCTCTCCCTCTCTCTCTTTCTTTCCCCCTCCTCTCAAAAGATATAAACTTTAAAAATAAAATAAAATGATACAGGCTTTATTGGACATCCTTTCCAACACAACTTTCTCCTTCACTAAAGATGAAGGAGAAAGAGAAGAAGGATAAAGAGAAGAAAAAGTGGAATAAGGAGTAGGAGGAGAAGGGGGAGGAGGGGGAGAGGGAAGGGGAGGAGGGGGAGAGGGAAGGGGAGGAGGGGGAGAGGGAAGGGGAGGAAGAGGAGGGGGGAGGAGGGGGAAGAGGGGAAGGAGAAAGAGGAGGAGTAGGAGGAGAATTCATCAGTATAGCCTTGCAACTACGAGTGTGGACACTCATAGATGAGGCCGCCTGCTCCCTTCATGGGTATCCTTCCACTGCATATAATGGGGTAGATCATAACAGTACCCATAACATGTTTTAAAATACAACTAATAATGCATTTAAAGCACTTAGCTCATACCTGGCATGTGAAAGGCACTTAATAAACTTTTAAAAACATAAATAAAAAGCTAGATTTAGCACTGGGATTCTGCACCAGGGAAGTCAGGTGCTCACAGTGAAGATCGATAATGCTCTCCATGCTGCCCAGCTTCTAAAGCTCAGAAACTCACTGAACACTCTAGCTTCTAGCTTTAATTTTTGTCTTTAGCCTATTGGTTTCCCCACTTAAAATGTGAATAATAACCATTCCTTCTTTATAGGGTTGTTGTGAGCACTACGTAGACAATGCACTTAAATAAAAATGCTTAGTGGCAAAGTGGAGACATGTATTGACTATATGTTACCTATGGCCATCTTCACATTTCATACAAGAGCCCTCTCAGATGCTTAGATCAGTTCCCTAAGAAAACTGGGGCTCAGCAATAGTACGCTTCCGGATCAAGGGCATCCAGCTTTATGGGGCACCCAGAAGGCAGCAACCTTCCTATCACCACGCTCTACCTTCTTCCCCCCAATAATGCTTTCTTCTTCATTGTGCTTATCACTCACTGAAATTAACTATTTTCTGTGTGTTTACTTGTTTGTCTATAATTTATACTCCATAGGAGCACTGCTGGCGCTTTTGTTAAACCCAGCATCCAGCAGAGTGTCTGGCACAAAGGAGGCATGTAGTTTTCTTGAATGAAGGAAACAAGCTAAAATGTGTCCAAAATCATCACTCAACCACTATGATACACTGCCTCCCATCACTGCCATCAGTGAAAACCCTCTCCAAATGCAGAATCACACGACTCCTTCAGAGAGGTTTTCTCTGGGGTCCAAGACTGAAACTTTCCATGACTCTCCACTTCCGTCCATACGTTTCCCTTCTCACCAAGTGAGATTCAAATCCATCTCAAGGCCAGAGGCGAAACCAAGCCCTGCCAGGCTAGTATTCAATCGGGGTCCACAAGAAGTGGGCTGCATGGGGCGAGGGAACAGGCTTTCCCAGTCTGGTGTCATACAAGCTGTAGCCCCACACAAGTTCCAGACCCTCTTTCATCCTACAAAGGGACAACAGAGAATTACACTAAGACTTAAATGGCTAGTGTGTGAAAAAGTGCTGGGCTGACTCATGGTAGGTATTGACAAGGGAGCCCATCCTTTCCTTCAGGCTCCAAGAGGAATCTATTTCTGTGTCCCTTAGCACCCTGACCACTCTCAACCTGCCCATGCCTTCCCTTGTCAAACACATTGCAAAGTCCTTGAAGGCAGAGACTGTGTGTCCTTATCCATTCTGCCACCCAGCAGGTGCTCAGTGAATGAGACTGAATAAAAATCCCCCGATAAATTCACACAAACTGTTTTCTTTTACTTTTACCTGACACTTCCAAATCACCTGTCTGAGTTCATTCTCTCTCCCCTAACCTTCATAAAATTGCAAAGATATCTCAAATAGAGAAGGGGCAAAAACATCAGACATTTCCTGCAACCTTTCCATTCTGCGGAGCTCTGGAGGGGCAGCCTGAAGAGTGTCCCAAATGACCTGCAGAACACCTAGGGTGGGCTCTCAGGGGCCTGTGCAAGTGGAGACCTGTCTGGCACTCCATGCTGTGATGTCACCATTCTATGCCTTCTCGGTCTTTTTCACGCAGACACCAAGGCTAACAAACACACCAACCTGACTTAGAATCACCACCTTACACTGCTAGAAATGGAAGAGAAACCCTGTGTTTGATGCGGGTCACATTTACACCTCTCTCATGAAGTGCTTGTGAGGACCAGTGCCGGTAAAACTACTTTACAAAGTACCTGGCTTTGTACTCCGATTCCACAGACACAGTACAGGCATGTAATTGTATGGAAAAAGTTTAGGTGGATCATAGCAATCTTTACATCCAATTCATTCAACTATAGATGAGGCAACGGAGTATCAGAGAAGGGCTCCTCTGCTCAAATTATCACCAGGAGGGGTGGCTAGGCGTGAGAAGACCCTCACTTCTTTCTAAAAGCTTGAGCAAGGGAGGATAGAGTCTGGTTTTCCTTTGATGGCAACATTTCTCTATGCTGGCCAGCGTGCATACCTCTCCCAGGTATGTGAAGGTCTGTGATGCTGGTCCCATCATCTAGAGGCATTTCAGTGCTTCCTAAACAGACGCTGGGTACAGCCCCCCCAATTCAGTGTCTTAAGGAATGCACCTTAGGTGTAATTAAGAAAGGAAATTATAGGCCTTTAAAAAGTGGTTATCCAAGGTTCTTCTTGACTCTCAAAATCCTAATAGATGATTCATCAAAATATTTTAGGTTATTATTAGTGTGGGGAGAGATGCACTAATTGTACAGTGGGTCACAGTTCAGATAGTGGTAACCAGCTCACATATGCTTCCTGGATTCTATCGTAAAGAGGTTTACGAGTAATTATCAGAAAATCCCAGACTGTAAGCTGCCTAAGCCTTCATTTTACAGACAATGAAAATTAATCTAAGAGAGGCTATAAGATTCACCTAAAGTAACATTAAAAGCGGCTGAGTCAGAATTGTAACTCGGAGCTTTTTCCCACTGTACAAAGGAGGGGAAAAATGGATAGGAACTCCCTGCTCCTCTGTCCTCAGATTTCTGAGCAGGCAACTCCTTCTCTTCTCTTTCCGGCCTAATCCTATCCCCTCAACCTTTTAAGATTCGATTTGAGAAGGAAGGATGAGAAATGCATCCCGGGTGACCCACGTGTCGTGAGGAAGAAGAGCCAGGACCTTTCACGTTGGTGAGAGTGTGGCTCATGGGGGGAGGTGGGCGCCCTGCCCAGCTGGCGCCTAACCCTCGGGATGGGGAGTCAGGCTGCAGGACAACCAGGTGAGGAGGAGTGGGAAGAAGGGCACACAGGTGAGCCAAGACAAGGTGTAGCTGCTGGAGAGAAATTAGAGACCTCAGTGCCTCTGGGGAGCAGGTCAGTCTAGCGCTCACAGAGCGGCAGGGAGGCCCGAGCAAATTCTCTCCAACTCGCACCAGGTCCTTTGTTGTCGGTCTGTGCCTCTGGCTCCCGCTCATGCCCTCCGGTCCCCCGCCCCCCCATGAAGTCACCCCAACTGCACTCATAATATTTTGCTTTGCGCCGGGTCTGTTTTCCACCACCAACTTCCAGCGGTCACCATGGCGACGCGCCGGGGAGGGGGGGCGGGTGCGGCTAAGGAAATCCTCCGGCCTAGCCGCCCGGCGGCCCCTACCAACTTTTCCAGGTCTCTGGGTCCTGCAGGCCCGGTGGGAAAGCGCGCTGTCACGGCCGCCGGGCGGAGTCGCTTGCGGAGCTCCCCGGACCCGGCCTGAGCGCCTCGTCCGCGCGGGCGAGGGCTGCAGCCACCGGCCTGGGGACCCCAAGACCACGCAGCTCTCACTTGACCCTACTTCCAAACTCACGGACGCCGGCGCTCTGGCAGGTGGCGAGAGTGGGGACGCGCATGCCCGCCCCCTCGCCGGCCACACACACACACACACACACACACACGAACATACACACGCCCGGGGAGGGAGAGACCGTCTGATTTGGGTCCAAGAGCAAAGGGCGGACCCCCGACCCTTTGCTCCCTCGAGCCCGCAGACGTGGTCCCCGGGCGGGAGAAGGTAGCTCCTAACCGAGCGCCGCAGCTGGGAGCGGAAGGAGGAGGCCCGGGTTCTGTTCCGACCAGGGCGCTTTCTGCCCCAGGGGCCCCAAGCCAGAGCGACTGAGCGTCCCCACCTGGGGGCCAAGGAGCCAGGTCGGGGCCTTGTGCTGAGCCGGGGCCCGCAGACGAGCGTGCCTTCCCGCCGTTGTGGCCCGTGGTGCTCAAATCCGACTCCAGGGGTACTTCGGCCGCCCCAACTCTGGATACTGGATTTCGGGGCAGAAAGTGGTAGAGACTGGGCGGTGCCCTCTCTAAGGCGCCATCCCGTTTAACAAGAAACAACCCTTCTGTTGCGTAGCCGACCGACCCCGCCCCGGGCCACCTGGCACAAGTTCTCGGTGGCCTAAAATTCTACCTACTTTTCTCCCTCGTTCTCGAATTCCCGGGTACCTTGAGGAACCGAGCAACGCTCGCCTGGGCAGGGCAGCCGGGTCCGGACCCACCGGGCCGGGCACGCGTGGCGGCCGCGCTTGTCTCACGAGGAGAGGGTGGGCCCCGCGCTGGGTGCTCGCTGGTGCGCGGCGTGCGGCGGCGGCGGCGGCGGCGGCGCGGCCGGGAGGGGCGTGCGCCCGCCCCAACCGCAAGCCGCGCACGGGCCGGACGGCGCGTCGACGGCCTCACGCGCGCGCCTGCGGCCTTCGCCGTCCGCCCGAGCCCGGCTGCGCCGCCAGTCTCCCGGGAGAGGGGCTCCGCTTTGTCGCGCTCCGCCGCGAGCGCGCGGAAGGCCCAGGAGGCGCGCGCCGGCGCGCCGGCCTCCCCCGACGGGGCCATTGTCTTAGCCCCGCACTTGAGGAGTATTTGGGGAAAACTGGAGGAATATATTACCGACTCGGTGCGCGGAACAAAGGGGCGCGTTTCCGCAGGTCACGCTGAAGTGGCCCCGAGGCAGACCACTAGAGCCCCGGCCCCTGCAAAACTGTTCTCCCGGGCCGAAGGCACTTTGCGGGATTTTCCTTTTAAGAGTAGGGGACGGAGGCCTGGCTCCCCGGCCTCACTGATCTGGACGCTCCCGACTTCGCCCCAGCACTTGCTGCGAATCGGTTGCTGGAGCCCTTTCAGAATGAAATATTAAGTAATAACACCCGTGGTTCCAGTCGCACGCAATCTGCTGGAAAGGGAGCAGAATCGAACTGCTCCCGGGAGCGCTAGGCTCCGCCAGCGGGGAGAAAGGACCTTTACATAACAAGGGAAACGCTGAAGAAAAGCTAATTGGATTAAGTTCTCTGGAAGGGAGGTGAGGGGAGGCTCCTGGACCGGACCGCGCGACGCTGCATTTCCCTCGTCGTCGGTTTTGCAACTCCGAGTGAAATGTCACCTGGTGCGCCGCGTGTCATTTGCTTCACGCTGCCAGCTCCCAGAACTTTTTCTTTTGATTTCAGGATGGCGATCTGGGGAGGTCTCCGATTTTCGAAAACAGGGAGGGGAGCGGATGTGGCAAAGATTGCTGTTTCAGAACCAGTTTGGGGTGTCTGCAGTTGGAGTAAAAGTGACCAGGTGCCTCCGCGACCACCAGCTACATCGAAGACAGAAAACAGAACGTTTCCACAACCCCACAGCTCTACCCCAGAACGCACAAGACGTTCCAGTCGTGTGGACAGGGCAGTTAAAACCCCCCAACTGGGTCTTGGCGGGTGTGGGGTGCCGGGAGACCCCAAGTCCCTACGTGAGCCCCTTGTGAATATTTGACCACAAACAATGCAGACATAGGTTTAATTTTGTTCAAAGATGTTCGCCTCTAAATTTGGGGTGGCCGGGAGGGGAGTAGTGGCGCAAACCCTTGACATAAAAATATAGAGGGAGGGGCTCTTTTCCTTCTGTGGTGCCTTCTTTACCGACAGCAGAGAGTACGCAGGCAGGGCCCGCCACTACCCGCAGCCGGCTCGTGCGGCAGGAGACGCCTCTCCTTGCCTAGGTTATCTTCTGTAGGAGGGAAGACCGCGGGGCTCAGCCTTTCCCCACTCCCAGGGGGCCCACACCCACTCAGCGAGAGAGGGACTTGGCTCTTGGGATCAAAGATAAGCCCTGGAAAAACCGAAGATCCCCCTGACCCGAGGGGGTGGGTATCCTGGCCAGCAGGGCCTCTGGCAGAAGCCTGGAGGGGCTGGAAATCGCTGCGTGGACCGAAGAAAGACCATCTGGGTCGAGGCCCGGATGACCCCTACCCCCACCCAACATGCATTTCCAGCCTGCTTCGGAGGGAGGTGGGGAAACATTCTGGTGGTGTTTATTTGCTCCAAGGAAGGGACGCGTGTGTGTTAAGGGATGCAGAGGCTGGAAGGCACTTGTTGCTCCGCGCTGCAAAGCCCAGCCACAGATGCTCCTAGGCACGGTCCCCAGCATCTCGTTAAGCTGCCGCCTCGGCCCAGGCTGCGCTCACCGCCCTGCTTCTGCCTCTCCCCAGGCTTACCTCTCCCCCCAGAATCCCCAAGGCTGCATCCGGCTGGTGTGGACTGGTTGGGGACTGCAGTTGGGAATTCGGGGGAGGGCGGGGGGGCTTCCAGAGAACTTCTTCCACCTGGAAGGGGCGTAGGGAGCATTGCTTAGATCTACAAGTTTGGCGGCTCGTCCAAGGTGCTAGAAGTGGAGAAAGTTCTACTGGAGAACGGAGACGCTGGGCTTTTTCGTTGTAAGAGACTCCTTGGTTTCCCTTCTCAGTTGTTACGGATTGCCGCGACCCCAAAACCTGACGCCCACAGCCCCCAAAGTACCTAGCGGTTTGCAGACCCGGACGCCAGGCCTCGCCGGCCGCACTGCGTCCTGCCCCCCTTGCAGCAGAGTTACAGCCGCGCAGCGGAGCGCGTGGTCGGATGCCCCTTACGGGCGAGGAGTTACACCCCGCCTCGGACGGCCCGGGGCTCCCACCTCCCGACCCCGCGCGGATTCCCTAGGACCACCGTGTTCGCCGCCGCCACTCCCTCCAGCTGCGCGTCTCCACCAGTCGGAGCCTCCGTCCCCACCTCCCAGGCGCTGTGCGAAGCCTTCGCCCTCCCCCGCCTCTGGGGAGTTCCGCTCGGCTTCCTGGCCCTAGCCACCAGCCTCAGAGCGCACCGCTATTCCGGGGCCCCCAAACCCGGGGGAGGAGCCGGGCCCGGGAGGGGGCGGTCGGCCCGCAAAGTTTCTGCGAGCGGCACCTCGAGCTCGCCGCGAGCCAGAGAATCTTTACGTAACTTTGTGTTCAGGGCAAGCAAAAGCGCGCTCCTCAGCGCGCGCGCGCACACACACTCACACGTTTACACAATCACACGCTTACACACACACACACTTCCACGTATCCACTTACATCGCACATCGCGACGGATTGAAAACTTGTGCACGCTCTCCGTTATTTCCTAGGGTTCCACTGTCAAGTTGACCCTTCTGAAGTTTTTGCAACTCTTTCTGAAGTTCCCCTTCTCCCTTTTCTTCCCCCCCCATGTCTCCCCCCCAACCCCCACCAGTAGGACTGACCTGTGGAATCCATGTCGGGTTCCTCCAGTAACCCACAATGCATGCTCTTCCCATGGACAGCACGGGCGCCCCCCAAAAGTCCTGAGGTTTGGGGATCCCCTGTGCTAGAGATGCGCAGGGAGGAAGGGAGTGAGGAGAGAAAGAGACGTAGAGAGAGAGTGCAAGGGCGAAAGGATAGAGGAGGAAAGGAAAAGGAAGAGAAAGAAGAAAGAAAAGAGAAGAAAGAGGAGAGAGAGAGAGAGAGAGAGAAGGGAGAGAGCGCAGAGAAGGGGGAGAGAGAAAGAGCGAGCGAGTGAGGGGACACTCAGTAATCCAGCCGGTCAAAGCCAAACCCGTCAAAATGTTTGCGGATGTTTCATGGGAAAAAGCATCATTTTATAGGAGCCCCGATGGGAGCAATGTCATTGATAGGCCAGCCGGCCTGATGAATGGCCGCTCGTCAGATGGGGCCGTGGCGAGGCGCACTGTGAAGCCCATTGTGGGCCTGTTTTGAATAAGAAAAGCCGCCTCCGAAAAGGGGGGCTCAGAGCGACGCAATCCCAGCCCTCCGACTTCCCCCTTCTATTATAG
Source organism: Neofelis nebulosa (assembly GCF_028018385.1). Taxonomy (NCBI): domain Eukaryota; kingdom Metazoa; phylum Chordata; class Mammalia; order Carnivora; family Felidae; genus Neofelis; species Neofelis nebulosa. The sequence continues at coordinate 16,023,351 of NC_080789.1, forward strand.
CATTAGCAACGTTTTTCTTATTTAAAGTTCCAGAGGCCTTCTCCAGCCTTCGCCCGGCACTCATTATAGGCGAAATCAAAATTGGCTTAGATGTGGCCCCCTCCTCCCTCCCCACCCCTCCCCCATCGGGCCGGGCGGGGCGGTGGGGGGGAGGAGGGCGGCAGGGGACTTCGGGGAGCCTGGGGAGTCGCCTAAGCGGCCACGAGTGGGCCCCACTCCTTTTCCTCTCCTCTTGTGCCCCCCCCTCCCGGTTCGGTCCCGGGTCAGATGGGGGCCCTGGGAATGCGGGAGGAGGTATGCCTCGACTTCCTTCCACGCGGATCCGCGGACACGCGTGGGGGAGTGGAGCGAGCTGAGGGTGAAAGGTGTGTGTGTGGGGGGAAGACCTAAGACCCCAGCCCCTGGTGAGGAGGCCGCCAGGCAGGGAGGATGTGAGGGGCTGACTCGTCTCCTCCAGAACTTTCTGTCTTGCTCTGGATTTATCCATCTCCTTCACTGGGTCTCTCCCCTTTCCCTGCATCTCTCTCCTTCTCTGCTTCTCTCCCCGTCTCTGTCTCTCACTCTGTCCTTCTCCCGGCCTCTGTGTCCCTCTATTTCTCCTGTTTTGGCTGCCTATCTTTCTGTCCAGCCCCTGCCCCCACGTCTCTTTGTCTCTCCCTAGGACTCTGCCCCTCTGTCTCTATCCCCCTTGGTCTCTCTGACACCCCCCTCCCCGCCTCTTCCCGTAACTCTGTCAGTCTGTCTGTGTCCCAGACCCTCCCTCCCCGCCTCCCGCCCTCCTCCCGCCCTCGCCTCCGCCCCCCAGCCGGCCGCGAAGTTTGTGAGAAGACCGGCGTCCAAGTGGGGACGCGGTTTTCCCAGGGACCCCCTCCCCGGCTGAGTTTAAAGTGCAGAAAGAGGGGGGCGAGGAGCTGGGGGGCTGGAAGTGGAAGTGGGGGGGCAGGCTGCGTCTCCGCGGGCCCCGATAAAGTGGCCGTTCGCGGGCCGGCAGCGCTGTGATTAGAATATGAATGGGGCTCGGCAGGCGGAAGAGAAAGGCGGATTACCCCGGGTGCTTTGACCATGGACAGAGGCAGCGCCGGCCCGGCCGCGGAAGGGGCGGGGCGGCTGGGCGGGGTCCCTAACGCCGGGCGAGGGGGGGGGGGTCTCTAACCCAGGCCCCCAAGCTGGGTGAGGTACCCGCAGTCCCTTGCAAAGGCCCCCAGTCTGCCCTCCCCAAGAAGGACTAAGTGGGACAATGCGGGAGGGGGGGGCCACAAGGGGCCAGCACGTGCCGAGTTAAGGTCACGGCGCGGGAGGAAGGAGGCGGCGCAAGATGCGGGCTGGACAGAGTCCGGGTTGGGCATATTTCAGAGTCCTGGGTTCCAATTCTGCCTCGGTAAATTCCTTAATCCTTCTGGGCCTCGGCTTCCTTGTCTGTAAAACGGGGCAAAGATGCCCCCCCCCAAAGTTAGGGGGAAGAGTAAACGACGCAGTGGGTGTGGAAGGAGTCCAACACCCGCTGTTCCCTCTGCTTGCAGCCCTCTTACCATCTACCCCTCCCAGCACGTCGCCGCGCGGCCAGCTCCTTCCCACCACCCTGGTGTCACCCTGGTCTCGGCTAAGCGTTGCCTCCTCAGAGTGGCTGTGCCTGAACACTCTGTGCGGGTCCCTTCTTGCTCCGGCCGCTGCCCCATTCATTACCCGTTTGTTTCTGCAGGAACCGTATTCACTGCCACAAGCCCCGGAGCCCAGAACAGAGCCTGGCATTCATTCCAGCTGCGACGGCTGGTGACGGGAAAGCGGACGATGAAAACCTGTGGTGACCGAAGGCGACAGTGACGATCACCACACGTTATCGTGGTGTGCATGGCGGTGAAGACAGGAGGATTCTCTCGCACCCTCGATTTCTCCCTGGGAGATAAAAGCGGGAGCTTGACCAGTGCCTGCAGGTGCCGCCACCTGGAGTGTTGGGTGTCCCTGGGAGTTCTTGGGGGATGCTGGGGGACCAAGGCGGCCTGTTATTGCAGCCGTTGTTATTATTCTTATTTTAATTATACATGAAAAATGCAGGTGGGGTGAGGTGGGGTGGGCTGGCGAGGAAAGTGAGGAGAAAGAACTGGCAGGTGGGCAGTGGGGGCTGGTGCATGCCGTCCCCGCCCTGTGCTGTCTAACCTGGGATGACACTAGCTGTCCACCCTGACAGTGCTGCAGCACCTGGGAGCTTAAAGAAATGAAAATAAGCGGGTATTCATTCATTCCTTGGCAAATTTTTATTGTGCACCTACTATGTGCCCAGCACTAGTCTAGGAGTTGGGGACACAGCTGTGAACAAAGTAGACTTTTAAAAAATCCCTATCTTCCTGGAGCTTATACTGGAATGAAGGGAGATAGACGATAGATAAAATATGTAACTAGATTCTATAGGTTGTCCAGCGATGAGGGCTATGTAGCAGGGGGGACCGGGGAGGACCTCTGTGAGGTGGTAACACACTTGGGTTTACAAACAGTGCTGTCTAGGGGCTGGTAACAAGAACGTGTTCATTTATGGAAATTCACTGAGCTACGTACACTTAGGATTTTATGCATTTTTCTGAATGTATTTCGAACTTCAATAAAATGCTTGTTCAGATTCAGTGCGAACATCGCAATAGTAATAGCTACCATTTATGTATGGACTGTGCCTCCACTGTGATAGGCATTTCCATGCACTATCTCATTTAATCCACACAATACAACTGACATAAGATTGTTGTCAGCACTTTTCAGAGGAGGACCACTGGGGTTCAGTGCGGCTCTCTTGTCCCTGGACATAGTAGTAAATGATGCAGTTTTTATTCTCCAGAGCTCAAAATCTAAAGCAAACATAGCAAGGCCTGCCTGCCTTGGGGGAGAGTGTGGGTATGGCGGGGACCAAGAGAGGAGATAGGAAACTCAGCCTAGGAGGCTGGTTCCCCCAGAGGAAGTGATGATTAAGCCAAGAGCCGAATTCCTAAGGCAGGTGAGGGGGTTAAGGGGTGTTACAGACAGCAGTAAGGACACGAAAGAGGGCATATGCCGTATGTTTGAGGACTGGAGCCTGGCATGGCCACACATGCCCACGGGAATGAGAGGTATTGGGCAATTTCTTGGGGAGGTAGGTGAGGATCAGATTGGGAGGGTCATGCTAAGAAATTTATCCCAGAAGGGTTCTGAGCATACAGGACTTGATTTGTGGTCAAGTGGTGCCCGCAGGTTGTTACTAGAGGCAGAGGTCATTGGGAAAGAGATCACAATGGTCTGAAATAGAGACTTTGTAGTGGGGGCAGGGAGAGGTGACTCATCCACCACCCTTGGTGGTGACTGGATGTGGCCAGTGAGGGGCACAGAAGGGTGATGTCCAGTTTTCTGACTTGGCTTATTTATGCCATTCGCAGAAATCATCCAGTGAGGAGGGGGTGATGGGAGGGGCAGGATTAGGGATTTGGCAGTAAGACAGAGGTGACTTATGCTCATAACGCTTCCCGAGTAGCCCTCTAGCAGGCGTTCCCACAAAGGCGTGGAGTTGGCGCTGCTTGTACAGACCTGGGAGGCTGCTAGAGCCCTTGGAGTGGATGCGTGAGCAGCCCAGAAGGGGACAGTGCAGGACTTATCACTTTCAGATCACCTGGCATGCCCTCTGCCTCCACTGTTGCAGCCTCCGTGTGCCCTGTCCTTCCCGAGCCTAACATTTTATTGTAATTGCTTGCCTGGTGTTTTATTTTCTCTACCCAGCTCACCACTGTCTAAAATTGTTTGTTTCCTTGTTCATTGTATGCCTCTCCACATCAGAATGCAAGCCTCAGGATGTCACCTCTGTCTCCGGACAGCATTTATTGACCACCACAAACAGCCCATCCATTGGCTTGACTGGAAGCAGGTGACACAGATCTGCAAGAGCACAGGATGGTGGGTTTCTTGAGCACTGAAACCACCAGACGTGAGATTTACACTTTGCATGGTACTGAAAGGCTCAGAGGTGAACAAGGTAGACACGTGTCCTCCTCTCCCCTCCACCGCCTGGAGTTTACACTCTACTGAGAGACACAATAAACAAAGAAACTAAGACAAACAATATTCCTACCTTCGTGGATCTTATATAGTAAAGATTATATTATTACAGTAAAGACATGAGCCCCAACCTTATGTTTGTTAATGATTCATTTGCTGATCAGGTAAATAATAATTTCAATAAACATTGCCTGAGCACCTTCTATGTACCTCTGCGAGGTGTGGGGATAAATAGTTTGGTATGACGGTGTTTGTCGTAAGTTGTCTTGGTTCAGTGAAGGAGAAAGTTGAGAACTATAAAACAGCTGGATAAGTGCTCTACAAGAGAGGTGCCTGGGGCTGCTATGGGAGGAAGGGACGCCCCCCACCCCAGGTCACTCTAGAAGCACCTGAAGGCTAAATTAATTTCTGCCCACAACTGTCTTTTATAGTCAGAAAATGCAAATGGATATATGCAGACTTTGAAAAGGTTGGCAGTTTGGTTTCTTGCCTTCTGAGTCATTGAACACTGTTTCTTAAATGTTGGTGTGCAGCAGAATCAGCTGGAGAACTTGTTAACAATACACACTGGTGAGCCCTGTCCTCAGGGATTCTGATTCAGAAGGTCTGCAGTGGGCTCAGTAACATGTACTTAAAATATTTTTATTATTATTACAAAATTTCAAACAAATGTAAAAGAAGAGGGAATAGTACCATGAACCTCCAAAATGACAAGGTAACTTCAATTATAATCCAAATGTGGTCACTGCTGTTTCATCTGTAATTCATCCAATGGCCCTCCCACCCACACCCACGAATAGGTTAATTTTGATGCAAATTCCAGACATCATATTCTTTCATCCATAAATACTCTTAACATGTACCTCTAAAATAGAAGATTTTACAAAATCACTATCATATTACTGTTGTCACACCTAAAATATCAACAGTGATTCCATAACCATCAAAAACTCATGGTTCAGGGGCACCTGGATGGTTCAGTCGGTTAAAGTGTCTGACTTCAGCTCATGATCTCATGGTTCGTGGGTTCGAGCCCTACATTGGGCTCTACGCTGAACGCTTGCTCCGAGCCTGGAGACTGCTTCTCTCTCGGCCCCTCCCCTGCTTGTGCTCTGTCTCTCAAAAATAAATAAATGTAAAAAAATTTTTTTTAATTCACTGTTCAAATTTGCCTGATTGCCTGAAATTTTTCAGGCAAAGTGGGTTTGCTCGAATCGAGCCAGATCCACACAATGCATTTGACTGCTATGTCTCTTAAGTCTCTTTAAGTCTGGAGATTTTCCCTCCCTATTTTATTCCTCCTAATTTATTTGTTGACAAAAGCCAAGTTGTCTGTCCTGTTGCATGCCCAGCATTCTGCAATATGTTCATTGCATCCCTGCTGTGTCATTTAACATGCTCTTCCATCCCCTATAGTTCCTGTAAATTGTTAATTGGGTCTAGAGAATTGATCAAGTTCAGATCAAGTTTATGGCAAAAAATAGCACACAGGTGATGAATGTGAACTTCCTATTGTATCACATAGGGATTCACATGGTGTCCCTCTGGGTTGTTAAGAAGATGAGGGGTTCAGGTGTTAACACGCTCTAGGTTCTTTCCACTTACACTCAGTGTCCTGCTCTTCTTGTCTTCTGCTATTAGGACACGATCACAAGTTCATTCATTCTTCATGATCACAAGGTGGCTGTAATTGCTAAAGTACCACAGCCTCCCTCACACACTTCTCAAAGACTGGAAAAAGAAAAGAGATTATGTCCCTTTTCCTTCCTTTCTTAAGGCTTCTCTGAAGCCACTTGGATTTTTTCTCTTGTCCCATTGGACAATTAATTTCCCTATCCATCCCTTAACCGATACCTTCTAGTCTTTTTCTTTCATCTGTTTGCCTTTTCCTCATGCCTGGATCCAGGCACTGGATCGAGTGCCTGTTGCCACTCGATTTTTATCACTATGCCCCTGCCACACTTCTTTGCATCTGGTAAGCAAGGTCTCCCTTCCATTCTTTTCCAAATCGATTTAGCTATTCATGGAACTAGTTTTTTCTCATATATATTTTAGAATAAATTTGTCAGATTTACTAAAAATTCTTGAGATATTTTCACGAGACCCGAATTAAAGTTGTTTTAAGTTGAACCAGCAGGCTTACATGTTATTCATTCCATATATGAACATAGCATAATCTCACACTGCAAAATTGTCACACTGGAAAAATTGTGCTCTTTAATTGACTTTCTTGTTAAAAAGTCTCTGCTTCGGGGCACCTGATGGCTCAGTCAGTTAAGCGTCTGACTTCAGCTCAGGTCATGATCTCACAGCTCGTGAGTTTGAGCCCTGCATCCAGCTCTCTGCTGTCAGCGCAGAGCCTGCTTCAGATCCTCTGTCTCCCTCTCTCTATGTCCCTACACGGCTTTCACATGCTCTCTTTCTCTCTCAAAAATAAATAAACATTTGAAAAGGAAAAAGTCTTTGCTTTGGTTTGATTTCTTCCAGAAGGCTTTATGGTTGGGTTGCTGCTGTGTATGATATCTTGTTTGCTATATTTTATATGTACTTATTGTTGGTGTAGAGGAACATTGTTGCATTATTTTCTTGTAATTTTATTTAGGCATGTGCCAGTCATGGAGAGGTGCCACTCGGGTCTCCTTCGAGAGAACCTGCTGCAGGCAGCACGGTTGACTGGCATTCCCTGCTGCTCCACTCTGAATCCACCATCACATTCTTGCCTCCTGAGGCCACACTTCACTGACTGGGCACAGCAGGGTGATGGGGCTCGTTCACTCTTACGGGATGCAGACTTTGGCTTGAGGTCTCCCTCTTTGCCTAACGGAAACATTCTTAGAACCACGGGGACATCTGAGAGAAATTCCTACCCAATCTGCCTTCCTCCTTTCCTTTCACAGGAATCAAACACGTACTGCCGGGAAGATTCTCCCCATCTTTTTCTGTTCTATTCCCTAGTAATTACTCTTTATGAGCATTTCTCCTCAATACATTTCTCACATGTCTCATCTTGTTTTGGCTCCTGCTTCTTGGAAGATGTGTACTGAAACAAGGAATAAGTTACATACAATAAAATGCACAGATCTTGCTCACTGTTTCATGAGGATGACAAATGCTTACACCTGTATATCTTATTCTACCAACTATACTTGCTGACTTAATTATTTCTTTCAATGGTCATTAAAAAGTATATATTATATATATTTCAGAGAATCCTTAGGCGATTATATGTATATGATCTCTTTATCTATTGAAATATGTTTTTTTAAGTTTTCTTAATGTTTGTTTATTCTTGAGACAGAGACAGAGCATGAGTGGGGGAGGGGCAGGGTGAGAGAGGGAGACACAGAATCCGAAGCAGGCTCCAGGCTCCGAGCTGTCAGCACAGAGCCAGAGGCAGCACTTGAACTCAGGAATGGTGAGATCGTGACCTGAGCCAAAGTCGGACGCTTACTGACTGAGCTACTCAGGTGCTCATATAGAATTATGTATTTATAAAAGTATAGCATCCTTTTTGTTGTATCTATTTGTTCTGATAATAACATTGCTACAGTCTTAAAAATTTCATATTTCTCTGGTTTGTCTTTCTCCATCTGTATATTTTTAATCTTTTTATAATCTTTTGCTTTAAGACTTTCTCTTATAGATAATATTACACATTAATCCTGAGCCTTTATATTTTTGTACTGAGTTTGATCTATTTCTACTTATTCCCATTATTCTTATATTTAAATTCTTAAAAAAAATCATATCAGCATTTTTTCATGTATTCTATTCATCACACTTTTTTTCTGGTTCCTTTTTTTCTTTTCTTCCTTGTTACTCGCCGTTACAAGGGGAAAATTAAACATCAAGTTTGGGTTTAGTAGTTAGGAGCAACTACCAGGAGAATAAAACTGAATGTAAAATTTCAAGCAAAAGAAATTTCAATTTATCTGATCAATTATAGTTACTGATTGCTGTGTATGTAAAATTTTGTTTGCTTATTTTGTTATAAGTTTTACTACAGTGACACTTACTGAGTTATTTTTTTTTTTTTTTAATTTTTTTTTCAACATTTTTTATTTATTTTTGGGACAGAGAGAGACAGAGCATGAACGGGGGAGGGGCAGAGAGAGAGGGAGACACAGAATCGGAAACAGGCTCCAGGCTCCGAGCCATCAGCCCAGAGCCTGACGCGGGGCTCGAACTCACGGACCGCGAGATCGTGACCTGGCTGAAGTCGGACGCTTAACCGACTGCGCCACCCAGGCGCCCCTGAGTTATTTTTTTATACCTCCATTTTTAGTCACAACTTCCTGGTGTTTTTTTCTTCTTACTGGAGCACTACTTCTAAGAAGGTTTTAAAAGAGGGTCTTTGTATGGTAAACAGTAATTATGTTGACATCACATTTAAATGAGAGTTTAGCTGCATATAGAATTTTAAGCCCCAAGGTTTTTGGTGTTGTTGTTGTTGTTGTTGTTTTTACTGAAAATATTGCTATTTAGTCTCCCTGCATATGTTGCTGTTGAGAAATAACATTGGTCTAATTCTTTTTCCTTCGTAGACAATTTGCTTTGCATCTAGAAGAGTTTAAGTTTTTCTCTGTCCTTGATGCTATTAAGTGATACAAAACTGTACCTAGGTATGTTTTTCCTCATTTAAATTTCTTTAAGTACTTGCATTTGTACTTTGAGATTTTAAAACTTTCTTTAATCTGAGAATTCCTCTGTAACTAATTACTTAAATATTCCGCTCTATATTTTCCCTCTTCTTCTGAGATTTCCATTATTTGAATGTTGTTGCTTCCATTTCTATTTTCCATGTCTCTTAACTTTTCTTTTTTATATTTCAGCTGTATGACCCATCCTGATACTTTCTGGAACCAATCCTCCACTTCTTTGATTTATTCTATATTTACTCTGCTATTCAACCTACTAAGTCTTTTGTTTCCATTTTCTTCTTCATACTCAGAAATTCCTCTCAGAGCTTCTTTATGCTTTTGCCTTTACAGCACCATTTCTTTTTTATTTAATATACTGATTTTTATTTCTTGTTGTCTTTGGTCTGTTAAATTTACTTCATCTGCATTTTTTCCAGGTGTTTTTTTTTTTTCATATCCCAGTGGCCCTCTCAATAAGCTAATTATTATTTTTCCTATGAGTTACACTACAACACAGGGGACTTATACCCATTCTTCCAGAATAGAGATTCTCAACCAGAGGTGATTTTGCCCCAACAGGAGACATTTAGAAGTTTCCAGAGACATTTTGGGTTGCTACAATCTGGGCTGCAGGAAAAGGGAAGCAGTATTAGAGCACTGCTACTGGCTTCTAGTGGGTAACAGCCAGGGATCTCTTAAAAACCCGACAATGTACTAGAAATCCTCTCACAACAATAATTTATCTTCCCAAAACCTCACTACAGCCAAGGTTGAGAAATCCTATCCTAGAAGTATTAGATGCCTGAGCTGATGAGAAGGGCCAAAGCATAAACCATAGCTTCTGTCTGTCCTGATAAGTTTGACATGGGTTTTGCAGGGAGAGTGAGAACACATCTCAGGATATTATGATTCAGACTTCCATCCTGGATCCGCTCTTTTTCAAGAATTACCCATGAAGCAGGAGTCACCATAAAGCAGAGTAGGGCCAGCAGGGAATACTATGGGGATGGCCAGTCAGCTTGTACACACTGTTAACTGGTTCTTAACTGCCCAGCTTGGCTAGCGTGCCCACTCTGATGTTACATTGGCAGTCCTGACAATACCGGGATGGCCACTGTCTTTTCTGCTTCACTGTGGTACTAGACTAGGCAAAATCTGCCCAGGACAATGTTAAAGAGCACAAGGTGCATCTCAAAGTCTCTGCAACCCAAGTGCCCCTGGTCTCCATCCTGGAGACTATCCATCCATGATCTCCATCCATCCATCCATCCATCCTTCAGTCATGTGTGGCTGTGAGCTTCCACTTCTCCCTCACACCAGGACCTAAACACCTCCTGTTGCTCCAGAGACTCTTCTCATATTTACGCTAGTTTCACACAACTTTCTTCTGGATTTTGTGGCATTTATGAGGTGGGGCTTGAAGGAAGGAATCAGGGAGGCTAAGCTGATCCCTCATCTTATCAGACACTGGAACTCACAAATTATTTAGATTTCAAAACTGTATATACATATCTCTTTGATAAAACAAAAAATAATTTTAAAATCAAAAGAAGAACAAGAAACTGAAGAAACAGAGAATGTGCAAAAGTTACCATTTGAGTGGTGCCTGTGAGTCAGTATAGGTTCAACTTGAGTAAGAGACCCAAAACAACAGTGGCTTATTCAAGATCAAAATTTCTTTCTTTTAGGTATGGGTATGTGTGTGTATATGTATGCATATGTATATATGTTTTTATATATATAAAGTAGTTTTTTCTCTTGCATGACCTACATTCTTAGGATTAACTCATAGTCTAAGATGGCTGCTTTGACTCTATGTATTATGTATACATTCCAGCCAACAGGAAGGAAAAAGGGGGAAAGAAGACCAAAGAGCATAGGATAACTATATTTTAAGGAATATGTTTCTGTTTTCTAGTTCAGTATAACAAACCACCCCAAAACTAAGTGGCTTAACACAACAGTGACTTATTATAAATCATGATCCTGTGAGCAGAATGCATAGTTCTGATTACATGGTGTTGACCAGCATTCTGGGACAGTTGATAGGTCCAAAATGATCTCAACCACATGGTTGGCAAGTTGGCACTGGTTATTAGCTAGGAGCTTAGATGGGGCCATTGTCTGAAGCCTCAGTTCTCCTTCATGAGTGTTCTTCTTCACAGCTGCTTGAGCTCCCTCACAACATGGAATCTGCATTCAAAAAAGGATCATTCCAGGGGCGCCTGGATGGCTCAGTCAGTTGAGTGTTGGACTTCGGCTCAGGTCATGATCTCACATTTCATGGGTTTGAGCCCCACACTGGGCTCTGTGCTAACAGCTCGGAGCCTAAAGTCTACTTCAGATTCTGTGTCTCCCTCTCTCTCTGCCTATTCCCTGCTCGCAGTCTGTCTCTCTCTCTCTCTCTCTCAAAAATAAACATGAAAAAAACTTTTTAAAAAGGATCATTCCAAGCATGAGAGTCCCAAGAGGAAGGAAATTAAAGCTCTAATCCTCTTTTTTTTTTTTTTTTTTCAACGTTTTTTTTTATTTTTTATTTTTGGGACAGAGAGAGAGACAGAGCATGAATGGGGGAGGGGCAGAGAGAGAGGGAGACACAGAATCGGAAACAGGCTCCAGGCTCCGAGCCATCAGCCCAGAGCCTGACGCGGGGCTCGAACTCATGGACCGCGAGATCGTGACCTGGCTGAAGTCGGACGCTTAACCGACTGCGCCACCCAGGCGCCCCCCCTCTTTTTTTTTTTTTTAATTTTAAAATCTTCATTTTGGCATAAGTTTAGAAATTTAGAATTTAGAAAACTTGCAAAGGTAAGATAGAGAATTTTTGTATACACTTTACTCAGCTTCCCCCAATGATAACACCTTATATAACCATGGTACATTTATCAAAACAAAGAAATTAATATTGGTACAGTACTATTACATAACTACACACTTTTATTTCGATTTCACCAGTTTTTCACAAATGTCATTTTTTTTCCTGGCTCTGGGTCCAATCCAAGATACAACAATGCATTTTAAATCACCCCATTCTGATCATTATATTGTACATTGTACATTGTAATGAATATATTCCTGAAAACTTAAGTGCCAACTGGATTTCTGTACATCGAATAGTTCACATCATAAATGGTAAACATAACATCTGTGCTGTGTTTTATAACTGCAGAGTTTATTTATATGCACTTTTTCACTTTATAGTCCTAAGTTATTGAACATTCACACAGGAAGGATACTTAACAGTCATTTACATGTACAGCCTCATTGTTTTACTAAGGATGACTCAAAACGGTTACATGTCTTGAATCAATTCACATAATTGGAGGTGAAAAGCCAAGACTAGGACCCAATTTTATTTCTCATTGAGTATTTTCCTAATATAGTATGTTAAGATTCCCAAAACTGGAACACTCGTTTCATGATCATCAAAAAGAATAGGAAGTACTGAGTCCTTCGTGAACATAGTTGGAAAGCAGCCAATCTCCTGAAAGCTCTAATCCTCTTAAGGCCTGAGTTTGGAAGTCCTTGAATGTCTCTCCTGCTGCATTCTATTGGTCAAAGCAGTCCCAGGACCAGCCCAAGGAAGGGGTGGTGGTGGACAGACTCTACTTCTTGATGTGAAGATTGGCATGCACATCCCGGAGGGGAGGAATCGTTGCAAGCTATCTTTGGAGGCTAGCAACCATAGACATTTCCTGGAAGTTGTCATGGGACACCTCTGCTCACCTCCTGGCATCCAGAACTAAGCAGAAGTTACATGACCATAATTAGCTACAAAGGAGGTTGGAAAATCTACTTTTTAAGCTGACATCCATGTACCTGGATCAAAACTGAGGGTTCAACCTCTATGGAAGAATGAGGAATCTCTAACAGAGAGTTGAAATGAGTCCTCAAAACATAAATAGCCTGAAGTGGTTACGGGGAACCAGGATACAAAACTGAGGGGCAGAAGAGCCAGAGACCAGCAAAAAGAATGGCAAGCGTAATGGAAAGACAAAATAGCTCATTGTGAGAATGTAGTTTAGCAATCTGATGACAAAACATACTCTTAGAAATTACATTTTATTCATCAGTTTACCATCGATTGTCAAACACTTATCAATTCCCCTCTACAGACCAGGCCCTGGGCTAAGTTCTAGGAATATAATAATAATAAGACATTGTTCCCATACTTGGGGATAGATGTAAGGCAAAGGCAAAAATAAAAGACAAGGCTTTGTGCCTCTTCCTCTGCCACTTCCCAATATAGGAGACCCTTCACTAATGTCACAGAAAGACAGAAGCAATAAAAGGCACCAAGAATCTTTGTTCAGAAGAGTGGTAAATATTTGCATATTTGGTAGAATTTTCTAAATCTTCATATTAAATTCCACTTTGCAAAGTAGCCACTCCTGGGTTTCCAGGCTAGGTTAAGCTCCAATTGTAGACATCTGTAGGATTTGTGTGCTCAGCATCTATCTCTTCACACTCATTCTATTAAAAACAGGTCTGTTTTTCTTCCATCTACTTCAGTCTATGTGGCTGAACTATTTGGAATTAACTGCATTCCCATTCCAGGGGGTGGGCATGTTACCCAAACATAGCCTGGGCTCCTATCAGAATTCTTGCAAATGAGGGTTTAAACAGGAAGGATAAATTGCTGGATCTGCTGGAGGCAGCTGAAGAGGAGAGCTTGCTTGAGGTTGAGTCCTGTTAGGATGGAAGCAGAACCAAAACATGGAAGGGCAGGCCCAATGACTGGATCCAACCATGCCTGAAGTACAGGCTTTTCATGTGTGAGCCGATAAATTGGCCTTTTTGTTTAAGGCAGTTTGGGTTTTGTTTTTGCTACTTGCAAACAAGTGTCCCAATAAATAATCTCTTTTGTCAGAGACTTTTATCATACCTGTTCTTCTCCTTTGAGACCCCTTGTCAATGTCTTTTAATTACTATTTCAGTGTTGATCTCTTTCATGGATCCATCTCCTTTTGACCATGTGTTCATTGAGTGGAATGGTGAATAGGACTTTCCACACTATTTACTGTTTGCCTTCCCTCTTCCTGCTTGCCTCCCTCTTCCTGAACACAGGGCTGAATTCTCCAAGGTAAATATAAGTGTGTACTGCCTCCATCGCACTGACCTCCCCCCTGGTGGTGGTAGATGAATGCTATGCCACTTATCAACATTCCATTGGGGTAAAACTATCTCATCCATGTTCTGCCACATAGAAAAGCGTCTGTCTCATAATAAATGTTCCATAAATACTAGTGATATTAATGATAATAACTAAAAGTAATAATTTAAAAGCATAATTTAAATTATTGTTCTCGTGGGGCACCTGGGTTGCTCAGTTGATTGAGCATCTGACTCTTGGTTTTGGCTCAGGTCATGATCCCAGGGTCATGGGATCAAGCTCGCATAGGGCTTCATGCTTCTCTCTCTCTCTGCTCTTCTCCCTTTGTACTCTCTCTCTAAAATTAAAAAAATTAAAAAAATAAATTATTCTTTTTATTTTATTTTTATATTAAATATAATTTATTGTCAAATTGGTTTTCATACTACACCCAGTGCTCATCCCAACAGGTGCCCTCCTCAATGCCCATCACCCACTTTCCCCTCTCCCCCAGCCCCCATCAACCCTCAGTTGTACTCTGTATTTAAGAGTCTCTTATGGTTTGCCTCCCTCCCTCTCTGCAACTTTTTTTTTCCCCTTCCCCTCCCCCATGGTCTTCTGTTAAGCTTCTCAGGATCCACATATGAGTGAAAACATATGGTATCTGTCTTTCTCTGCCTGACTTATTTCACTTAGCATAATACCCTCCAGTTCCATCCATGTTGCTGCAAATGGCAGGATTTCATTCTTTCTCATTGCCAAGTAGTATTCCACTGTATATATAAACCACATCTACTTTATCCATTTGTCAGTTGATGGACATTTAGGCTCTTTCCATAATTTGGCTACTGTTGAAAGCACTGCTATAAACATTGGGATACAAGTGCCCCTATGCATCAGTACTCCTGCATCCCTTGGGTAAATTCCTAGCAGTGCTATTGCTGGGTCACGGGGTAGATCTATTTTTAATTTTTTGAGGAGCCTCCACACTGTTTTCCAGAGTGGCTGTATATTCTGCTCTTTTTCACTTAACAATGTATGTGGGAGCTCATAATATATATGTACATGGAGCTGGCTTGGTCTTTAAAAATATTTTTATGGTATTTCTTTGTATGGATGTTCCATAATTTATTTAATCAGTTCCATCTTTGTTGATATTAAGTTGTTTCCAACCTTTTTTTTTTTCTGGTATAAACAATGCTACAGTGAATTTCTTTGTACATTCACTTTGCCTACATGTGCAAGTATATGTAGAATATATTTTACTGGAAACAGAATTGCTGGATCAAAGAGAACATGTATTTTAGAATCAGCTTACCAAGTTCCATGAACACCTTGCTGGGATTGTGATTATAATTTTATTGAATCTATAAATCATTTTGGGGAGAACTGGCATCTTTATGTTATTATCCTATTCATAAAAATAATAGATTTCTTTATTTAGATCTTTATTGTCTCTTAATTTATATAGAAGAGTGATAAGCCCAAATAAGTCAATATCTTCTAGAGACACAAAGTACGGAGGAGAGACTTGTCCTATCAGCAATTGGGACTTATTATGCAGCTATAGTTATCAAGATAACATGGTATAGGGGCAGGGATAAAAAAATTGAACACTGGATAGAATAGAGATTCCAGAAACAGATTCACTTATCTGTCATGGCAGATCAGTGGTGAAAAGAAGGATTATTCCACAAATGGATCTGAAAAAAAAAAAATGTTCATATTGGGAAAAAAAATGGAACTCATCCCTACCTCACACCACAGATAATTAACCCAGATGGATCCCAGACTTACAGGTCAAGAGAAAAACTTTATAAGTTTTGATATAAAATATAGTAAATATTATTCTGATTTTGGGAGATAAAAGAATATCTTAAACAAAAAGTGTTAACTAGAAAGAAAATATTGATACATTTACTTCTATAAAATTAAGCACTGTTCATCAAAGACACTGGAGAAAAAAGTGAAAATGCAAGTTATAAGTTGTCTGTATTGATATTGCTATATCAACTTTTTTATTAGCATTTCCTCAGCGTGTGTGTGTGTGTATGTATGTGTGTGTGTATATATATATACATATATATATACATATATATATATATATATTCCCTTCCTTTTCAGTCATTATAGGTGATTTATTTATCTTTAGGTATATCATTTGTGATTGGTGTGTAGCTGGATTTTAAAAATCCAATTTGATAGTCTCTTTTTGTATAGTTGGTAAATTAACCTGTGTAGTGGGCTGAATGGTGACCCCTAAAAAGAGATGTCCATTTCCTGACCTCAGAGCCTGTGAATGTGACCACATTTGGAAAAAGGATCTTTGTGGATGTAAGCTAAGGGTTTTGAGATGAGATCATCCTGGATTATCCAGATGGACCCTAAACCCAATGACACGTGTCCTTATAAGAGACACACAAGGGACAGACAAAGAAAGAAGGCCATGAGAAGGAGGCAGGATTAGAATTATGTAGCCACAGGGTGCCTGGGTGGCTCAGTCCATTGAATATCTGACTCTTGATTTTGGGTCAGGTCACGATCTCACGGTTTGTGAGTTCAAGCCTCACGTTGGGCTCTGCACTGGCAGCGCAGAGCCTGCTTGTGGTCCTCTCTCTCTGCCCCTTCCCTGTTTGCTTGTGCACTCTCTCTTTATCTCAAAATGAATAAAATAAATATGAAAAAAAAGAAGAAGAATTACGTACCCACAAGTCAAAGGTGGAAGCTGCAAAGGAAGGGTTCTCTCTTAGAGCCTTCAGGGAGCATGACCTTGCTGAGACCTTGATTTTGGACTTCTGGCTTCCAGCACACTGAAAGAGTAAATTTTAGTTGTTTTAGGCTACCAAGTTTGTGGTAATTTGTTATAGCAGACCTGGAAAACTAATATAACCTATTTACATATATTGTGATAAATAGGACAGTTGGATTTATATTTAACATTGTTTTGTGTTTTGTTTACCGTCTTTTTTTCTGCTTCATTTTCTTTCCTGCTTTCTGTTGGATTGATAAGGTTTTCTGCATTCTTTTACTTCCTTTTGTGCTGACTGTATTTCTGTTTTTCTAATGGTTGGCCTTCAAGTTTTAGCAGAAATAATTAATCTTATAGAAAGCCTAGTCACAAAACAAGAATCTTAACATGATTTAACTGCCCAATTAACATAAAGCCCACCTAATACTGATTCCTATAATTTGTTTCACTTTTTTTGTACATAAAAAGTTAACGGTTTTATCGTGTCTTGAACCCCACAGCTTTCCTCATTTTTCTTGCTAAAGAACACATTTAATGTATAATAATCTCTTTTAGTCTTGGTGTCATAGAAACGATTTTGTCATCACTCCCCTCCCTGCCCCCCTTTCTTCACTCTCCTACCAGCCAGCCCAGTGGATCCACCCAGCTCTCTTAGTCCTCAACAGGTCTTATCTGGCAGTTCCTGCCCCATGGTGATATTGAAGCAATGGCAAATATGCTGTCAGGCTGTCAGTGGATAGCTTGATTTAATTCCTGGTCATGAACCATGCTGTGTTCTTTGCCTCCCTAGGACCACAGCTTCATGCAAGCCTTGTACCAGGCTCAGTTGGCAATGGTTTTTCAGCCTTCCTGTCACAGATGTAGGAGCCCTGGTGCAGCCTCTGTTTTCCGGTGATGACCCTGGCTGCATAGGGTCCTGCTTAGACTCGGTGACCCTACAAAAGAGAAAAATCCCAGCTGCCCTGGCAGGCCCCGAGCCCAGTTTGCCAGCTTCTGTAGCTGAGGTTTACACCTTGTGTTCCCACTGCATGGAGATATTTAATTTATTTTTGAAATTGGCCATGCTTGTTAAATTTTCCATTCGTGGATTTTGTCCATTGTTGCTGTTTGAAAAAAAGGGAGAACCTCAATGCGTGAACTTTCAGAACCATATTCTTTAATTTTCCAGAAAAAAAATGTAAAGCATTAGAGTTCCTTAACATTTTGGTTCAATTCTACCTGGGAAAACATGTCAGCCTTTTTGGTGGAAGACAGCTGACTAAATCTTTAAAACTTAATGTTTTCTAACTAATGTTCTGTTTAGATATTTCTCTCTTTTCTAAGGTTAGTATTAGACATTCATGTTTTCCTGGAAAGTCATCTTATGTCATTTTGAAACTGAACAAATACGACATATAATTATTTTAGTTTTCTCTAAGTCTGAGATTATTCTCATCACTCCTCTTTGTCTTTTTTATGCTTTCTCATTTTTTTTTCTTGATTAGGTTGTTTTTCATCCTAAATAACCCTGCTTACTTCTTATAATTTTTTCCTTTCTGATACATCAAAATCTATATTAGTTTTTCTTTCTGCCCTCCTTGTGTTTATTCTATTATTTTCTTTAAAAAATTTTTTTAAATGTTTTTATTTATTTTTGAGACAGAGAGAGACAGAGCATGAGCAGGGGAGGGGCAGAGACAGAGGGAGACACAGAATCTGAAGCAGGCTCCAGGCTCTGAGTTGTCAGCACAGAGCCCGACGTGGGGCTCGAACTCACAGAGTGTGAGATCATGACCTGAGCTGATGTCAGACGCCCAACCGAATGAGCCACCCAGGCACCCCTATTCTATTATTTTCTAATTTCTTGAATTAGATTAATTTTCATTTTTTAGTATTTATATTTTTAAGTAATCTCTACACCCAACATGGGGCTTAAACTTACAAACCTGAGATCAAAAGCCAGTCAAGGTGCCCCTAGTATTTATAAATATTCATGTCTTTAGCTATGAATTTTTCTCTCTACACTATTTTATTCATATCTCATAAGTCTGTATATGAAGTGTTTCATTATGGTTATTTTCTATATATTCTATGATTTTTGTTTCGATTTCCTGTTTGATTTAACAGTTGTGATGGTTGCTTGTTTTCCTTTGCTTTCTAGTTTTGTCATTTATTGTTAGTTTCCATGTACTGCTACTGGAGAATGTTATATCTTGTGCGGTTCTTGAGAAGATACTGACTATCCGTTCTGTGAGCTCAATGCATTAAATGTGTCTTAAATATTTTATGTAGGTCTTCTCTCAGCTTATTTATTATTTTATGAACTTTATCTGTCATAGGTGGAGATAAAGTCTCCTATTTCTACCTCTTTTATTTCTTTATATTTTTTGCTTTGTGAATTTGAATGGTATTGTAATTGGTATATGAATATATATAAGGCTTTCCTTGGATAGTTTTCTCCTTACTATAAATTGCCTTTATTTGCCCCCATTTAATGTGTTTTTTTTGCCCTGAATTCTATTAAGTGATAATTTTTTCTTTCTTTTTATTTATATAGCCCAGAATTTTACCCCATATCTCGATTTTAAACTTCCTTGGTTATCACGTTTTGTGTCTGCTCATTCCTGCAAATGGCTGAGTTTTGCTTTGTGATCTTGTCTGAGTATTTTCATTTTAATAAGTTTATCCATTTGAATTTATTCAAAACAACTGATTCACTTGATGTTTTTAATAGCCTTTTATGTTACAATATGTGTTGTTCATTCCTTTAAAAATCTTATTATTATGTGATTTGTGTTTTCTCTATTTCATTTTGTCACACATCTCCTGATGATTTGAAAGGTTTTTTAGTTGACTTTTAGTTATTTTAATGACTAGTGTTTTCAAAGTCATAGTGGTTTAATTTTATATAAATAATCTTCTTTTTCTTCAGATAGCAATGATCAATTCTTGATTATGTACAATCAAAAAGTTAGTATGTGTCTACCTCTTCCCAGCTTGCCTATCAAGTTTCTCCCTTCTATCACCAATTTTTCGTTAATTGTATTGTACTGTGGTTGTTAGCTCTTCTAGCATGTATGTCTAAATATCCTTTAAATATCCTTTACCTGTCCTTATATAACTTTATACCCTTAAAACCCGTTTACATCTGTTAGTTGACTTATCAGTTTTAATACCGTTTGAACTCAGGTTATAAAAGACGAGCTACTCAGTACAGCTAAACTAGTCCATGCCTTCTGTCCTCTTCTCCTCCAGGCACTTATTAGTTACATTATTTCTAAGTTATCATGGCTAATAAAATGTACATGATTTCTAAAGTTGTTACAGGAGTGAGTCTACCTTAAAAAAAATTCAGTCCTCACCCCTAGTCTTTTTTTCCTGTTCATCTTGCATTTGACTGGGATTGCCTACAGCTTCTTTAATAAGGCTTCTGGGCCTTATGTTCCCTGTATGTTCAAAATTATTTGTTTGCTTTTATTTTTGAAAGAAGAATTGGAAGGGTACAGATTTTTTACTTCACTGAGGAATTTGTAGGCATTGCCCAGCTGTTACCCAGGTTGGTGCTGCAGTGGAGAACCACGTGGCCAGCCCTAATTTCTCCCATCATGGTGATTTTTTTTTTTTTTTTTTACACGGAAGGCCTCAAATATTTCTTATTTCTCTTTGGTGCTCAGTAGACCTTCTAATTTCAGTGTTGATTCTTCCACATCAAATATTCCTGGGATATGAAGGGTCTGTCAGGCTGTGGTTTGAGGCTTTTAGTTTTTTTTAAAAGGACTTCTGGAATTGTATTTTTAAAGTTTTTTTTTTTTTTTTCTCAATTTCTTTGGTCTTCTTCTTGGGATGCCAGTTTTGTATAAGCTTAATTCCATCATCTTCCAACTTGTCATCTACTCCTTTTTTAAAAATCAACTCCATTACAAAATAATTTATATACAATAAAAGGTATACATTTTAAGTTTACAGTTGGATGAGTGTCAATAAACATGTACACCTGTATAACCACAACAGTCAATATGGAATATTTTCATTATTCTAACAAGTCCCCTTTTGCCCCATCTCAATTTCCACCTCCCATCTTTGGCCCCAAGTAACCATTGCTCTGCTTTCTATCACCATAGATTAGATTTGTCTTTCCTTGAGTTCCATAAAAATGGAATCACATAGTATGTACTTTTCTGGCTGGCTTCTTCCACTCAGTATAATATTTCTGATATTGATCTACTTTGTTGCATGTGTCAGTAGGTTTGTTCCCTTTTAATCCTGAGTAGTATTCCAGTGTATAAAAACACCAACCACAATGTGTTTAGTCATCCACCTAATTGGGCGGTTACCAGCCTGGGGCTATTATGAGTAAAACTTGTATGAGCATTCATGAACAAGTCTTTGTGTGTATGTAGGCTTTCATATTTCTTGTGGAAACACCTAGAAGTTAAACTGTTGGATCATGTTTAACTTACAAAAAAACTGTCAAACAGTTTTCCAAAGAGGTATCATTTTTACATTTTCATCAGCACTGTATGAGAGTTCCAGTGTCTCCACATCATCACCAACATCATCTCTCATGTCAAATTAAGAAATGTTAGTCATCCTAATGGGTGCAGTGGTATCTCATTATAATTTTCCCCAATCCTTTCTTCAAAATTTTAGCATTCACTATTATTGTTTCACTTATTATTTTACCAGAATACATAGATGAAATATAAACTTAAATCATTCTAATTACAGTTCAAAGGAACTCTCTACAATTTTTTTTAAATGTAAACTTTTATTTTAGGACAACTTAAATTTACAGAACTATTGCAAAGATCATACAGAGAGTTCACATACACTCCACATCTCCTTATTATTAACAGCTAACACTAATATAGTATACTCAGTTAACCGACCAAAATTGATTCATGATTAACTAAAGTTGGTACTTCATCCAGATTTCCTTAGCGTTGACCTAATGTCCTTTTCTGATTTCAGAATCCCATTCAAGATACATATTACATTTAGTAGTCCTGTCTCTTTAGGGTTCTCTTGGCCCTCCCTCTTGCCCTTCCCACTCAAATAGTGAGGATCCTGGCCCCCACCATAAACTACCATTTACTTATTGTTCAAATCCAGTGTATGTGTATAGTGGCACCAGAATTGTTATCCCATACCCCCAGAGGGAACAACTTTATCAACTAGAGTACAGGGCTTATGTACACTTTCTTGTGCCTATAATCACAAAACTACTAATTTCCAAAGTTAGGTCAGCACCTTTTCCTTCCACCCCCTTCAATGAAGTTGCTTCATACATGGGTAAAACAGTTAGGCTTCTTTTGTCACATTCTACATTCTATCCTGGGATCCCCCTTAAATGAATTTTTAAAAATTTTACATACATTAAAGCTCACTCTTTGTGCTATAAAGTTCTGTGGGTTTTGACAATTGCATGGTATCATTCATTCACTATTACAGTATCGTATACAATAATTTCTTCACCCTAAAAAAGTCTCCAGTGTCACTTCCTCCATTTCCCCCAAACCTCACAACCACCAATGTCTTTACCACCTCTTTTTGATCAAAGTGTTTTGCCTTTTGTAGACTCTTCCACTTAGTAATATATAATTAAGATTCATCCATGTCTTTTATGGCTTGGATTGTTCATTTCTTTTGATTGCTGAATAATGTCCCACTGTATGTATGTGCCATGGTTTGATTATCCATTCACCTATTGGAGGACATCGTGGTGGCTTCCCTTTTCTGGTAATTCTGAATAAAGGTGCTATAAACATTCCTATGCAGATTTTTGTGTGTGCACAAGTTTTCGAATACAGTGGATGAATCTCTAGCAGCACAGTTGCTGGATAGAATGGTAGGACTATGCTTAATTTTGTAAGAAACTGCCAGACTGTCTTCCAAAGTAGCTGTACCATTTTGCATTTCCACTAGCAATGAATTAGAAGTCCCTTTGCTTCATACCCTCACCAGTGATTTATATTGTCAGCTAGGAGTCTTGCCATTCTAAAGGTATGTACTAGCATCTCATTGTTGTTTTATTTTGCAACTTACTAATGACAAATGATGTTGAGCATCTTTTCATATGCTTATTTGACATCTATGTGTCTTTTGTTGAGGTGTCTGCTCAGATCTTCTGCCCATTTTAAACTGAGTTGTTTGTTTTCTTATGATGGAGCTTATGAATTCCTTGCGTATGCTGAGCACAAGCCTTTTATCAGATGTGTGTTTTGCAAATATTTTCTTCCAGTTTGTGGTTGTCTTTCACAAAGCAGATTTTTCAATTTTAATAAATTTTCTTTCATGGCTCACGAGTTTAGTGTTGTGTCTGGAAACTCATTGCCAAACCTAGATTTTCTCCTGTTTTCTTCTAGATGTTTTTGGTTTTGAATTTTACATTTAGGTCTGTAATTCAGTTTGAGTTACATTTTGTGAAAAGTGTAAATCTGGGTCTAGGTTCATTTTTGTTTGCATGTGGACATCCTGTTGTCCCAGCGCCATTTGTTAAAAAGATTGTTTTTGCTCTACTGGATCTCCTTTCCTTTTTTGTCAAAGATAAGTTGACTCTATCTGTGTAAGCCTATTTCTGGGTTTCCTAATTTGTTCCATGAATTAACATGTCTATTCTTTCGCCAATACCACACTATCTTGATTACTGAGATTTATAGTATGTCTTGAAATTGGGTAGGTGAGTTCCCCAATTTTGTTCTTCTTTTTTAAGATTGTTTTGGCTACTCTAGATGTTTTGCCTTTCCACTATGTTAGAATGAATTTTGGTTATATCTACAAAATAACTTCCTAGGATTTGGATTAGGATTGCATTGCATCTATAAATTAAGCTGGGAAAATGGACATCTTAACAATACTGAGTTTCTAATCCATGAGCATGGAATATCTCTTCATTTATCTACATCTTCTTTACCTTCTTTTATCAGAGTATTGCAGTTTCTTCATGAAGATACCAAACCTATTTTGTTAAGTTATGTGTTATGGTCCAGAATGTGGTCTTGGGTGAATGTTCCACATAAGTTTGAGAAGAATGCATATTCCGCTCTTGTTGGATGGAGTACTCTAGAAATGTCAAATAGATTGAGGTGATTGATAATGCTGTTCAAGCCACATGTCCTTATGATTTTCTGTCTGCTTTATTTATCAGTTACTGGAAACAGGGGTACTGATCAAACAAACTGTAACAGTGAACTTGTCTATTTCCCACTCAGTCCTATCAGTTTTTGATTTATGTATTTTGATGCTTTCTTGTTAGGTGCCTTCACATTAAGGATTGTTTTGTATTCTTAGACAACAGACTCCTGTATTATTATATGTCTCATATTATTCCTGATAATTTTCCTTGTCCTGAAACCTGTTTTGTTTGAAATTAATATAGCTACTATATCTTTCTTTTCTTTCTTTTTGAGACAGAGAGAGCACACAAGTGGGGGAGAGAGGTAGAGGGAGAGAATCTTGAGCAGGCTCCATTCCATGACCCTGGGATCATGACCTAAGCCAAAATCAAGAGTCAGAAGCTCAATGGACTGAGCCACCCAGGCGCCTACATCTTTCTTTTGGATACTGTTAGAATAGTATATCTTTTCCATCCCATTATTTTCCCCTCCCTGGTAGCTATGCTAAAAACATGGCAACCTTTATGCTTCCTTCTGTCCTATTTCTCAGGTGCTCCAAATAATCAGATGAAACCTTCCATACTATGCATTTTTTTTTTTTAGCTAGTCATGTTATACTTCATAGGATATACAATTTTTATAGGAAGGTATATGTACTCACAAGCTGACTCAATGCTCTTTGCAGAGACAATTTCCTTCCTTCCTTCTTTCTCTCATTTCCTCCTTCGTTTCCTTCTTCCTTCCTTCCTTCCTTCCTTCCTTCCTTCCTTCCTTCCTTCCTTCCTTCCTCCCTTTCTTTCTTCAAGTATAATTAACATACAGTGTTAGTTTCATTGTTTTTGTCTTTATGATGTGTGTAAACATTTTCTTGTCTTTGCAGATTGCATTCTTCTGTAGAGTAGTGGTTTGCAAGATAGCTTAAGAAAAAAATAGGAATCTTATTTTAAAGATATTAGGTACATTTAGGGAGCCTGGGTGGCTCAGTCGGTTGAGCTTCAGACTTTGGCTCAGGTCATGATCTCACAGTTTGTGAGTTCGAGCCCCATGTTGGGCTCTGTGCTGACAGCTCAGAGCCTGGAGCCTGCTTCGGATTCTGTGTCTCCCTCTCTCTCTGCCCCTAACCCACTCACATTCTGTCTCTGTCTCTCTCAAAAATAAAAAACATTATGGGGCACCTGGGTGGCTCAGTCGGTTGAGCGTCCGACTTCAGCTCAGGTCATGATCTCATGGTTTGTGGGTTCGAGCCCCGAGGCAGGCTCTGTGCTGACAGCTCAGAGCCTGGAGCCTGCTTCAGATTCTGTGTCTCCCTCTCTTTCTGCCCCTTCCCTGCTCATACTCTGTCTCTCTCTGTCTCTCAAAAATGAATTAACATTAAATAAATAAATAAATAAATAACATTAAAAAACATTAAAAAAAATACTAGGTATATTTAAGAACACAGAGCTAGATAGTGACAATATCAGGACCAGATCATTTATTTTTAATCTCTCTGAATCTTTACATTTAAGGCAAGTTTCTTACAATATACAGTTGGGTCTTTTTTTTTTTTTTAATCTACTCTGACAATTTCTCTCTTAATTGTTATATTTAGACAATTCATATTAAAAGTGATTATTGGCAGAGCTAGATTAATAACACATTTACAACTGTAGTCTGTTCGTTGCATTTGTTCTGTTTCTTTTTCTTCTGCCTTATCTGGTTTTAACTGAGCATTTTATAAGGTTTCATTTTATCTCCTCTATTATAATATTAATTATATTTCTTTTTAAACTTTTTACAGTTGCCCTAGTGTTTCCAAAACACATTTTAACTAAGTGCAGTCCACATTCAAGTCACACTGTGTAGCTCCTGTACAGAGAAAGCACATTCTTTTTTTTTTATATAAATTTTTTTTTCAACGTTTTTTATTTATTTTTGGGACAGAGAGAGACAGAGCACGAACGGGGGAGGGGCAGAGAGAGAGGGAGACACAGAATCGGAAACAGGCTCCAGGCTCCGAGCCATCAGCCCAGAGCCCGACGCGGGGCTCGAACTCACAGACCGCGAGATCGTGACCTGGCTGAAGTCGGACGCTTAACCGACTGCGCCACCCAGGCGCCCCAGAGAAAGCACATTCTAACAGAGTACTCTGAATTCATCTCACTCACCCCAAGGATACTGCTGCCATTTACTTCACTCATTCATATGTTATAACCACCCAATATATCATTATTATTAATTTATTTTTTTTTTAATTTTTTTCAACGTTTTTTATTTATTTTTGGGACAGAGAGAGACAGAGCATGAACGGGGGAGGGGCAGAGAGAGAGGGAGACACAGAATTGGAAACAGGCTCCAGGCTCCGAGCCATCAGCCCAGAGCCCGACGCGGGGCTCAAACTCACGGACCGCGAGATCGTGACCTGGCTGAAGTCGGACGCTTAACCGACTGCGCCACCCAGGCGCCCCCCATTATTATTAATTTAAACAGTAATTCTTAAGATGAAGAAAAATAAAAATAGGAGATTTTCTTTTACCTTCATTTATTCTTCCTTCTTTGTATGGATGCAAGTTTCTGTCCTGTACAATTTTCTTCTGCTGGAAGAACATATTTTTTAAATATTTATTTTTTCTTTTGAGAGAGAGGGCACGAGTTGGGGAGATATATATACAGAGAGAGACAGAGGATCTGAAGTGGGCTCCATGATGATAGCAGAGAGCCTGGTGTGGGGCTCAAACTCACAAACTGTGAGATCATGACCTGAGCTGAAGTCAGATGTTCAACTGACTGAGCCACCCAGGCACTGCTGGAAGAAAATAGTTTAATATTTCATATAGGCTGGTCTGGCAAGCCACATATTCCCTCAATTTTTATTTGTTTGAGAAAGCCTATTTCTTCTTCACTATTGAGGGATAATTTTGCAGAATATAGAATTCCAGGTTGGTGGCTTTTCTCTTTCAACATCTTTGATATTTCATTCTGCTTTCCTCCTGCTTGCTTGGTTTCTGGTGAGAAGTTGACTGTAGTTCTTATCCTCTGTGAGTAAGGTCTTTTTTTCCATTCTGGACTTTTTCCAGATTCACTCTTTAGTTTTCTGTAATTTGAGTATGATAGGCCCAGGTGTCATTTTTTTGGTATTCATTCTGCTTGTTCCCCAAGATTTTTGGATCTGTGGTTTGGTGTCTGTCATTAATTTTGGAAAGTTCTTGGCATTATTTCAAATATTTCTTTAGCTCTGTTCTTTCTTCTTCTGATATTCCAATTACACGTCTGGTACACATTTCAAAATTGTGAGATTGTTTCATGGTTCTTAGATGTTCTGTTCTGGTTCTTTGTTTTGTCTTTGCATTTCTATTTGGGAAGTTTCTATTGACCCATTTTCAAGCTTACTGATTCTTTCCTTGGCCATGTTGCATCCACTTATGAGCCCATCAAAAGCAATCTTAATTGATGTTAGAGTGTTTTTTATCTCTAGCATTTCCTCCTGATTCTTTCTTAGAATTTCTATCTCTCTTATATTTGCCATCTCTTCTTGCATGTTGCCTACTTTTCCCATTAGAGCCTCTTTTATTTTTAAGTTGAGTTGTTATTTATTTTGAGAGAGAGAGAGAGCAAGTAGGGGAGGGAGACAGAGAGAGAGGGAGAGAGAGATGGAGGGAGAGAGAGAGAGAGAGAGAGAGAGAGAGAGAGAGAGAGAGAGAGAATGAATCCCAAGCAGGCTCTGCGCCATCAGCACAGAGCTGGATTCAGGGCTCGAACTCACAAACTGTAAGATCATGACCTGAGCCTAAATCAAGAGTCAGAAGCTTAACTGACTGAGTCACCCAGGCAGCCCTCCCATTAGAGCTTTTAACATGAATCATGGTTATCTTAAAATCTCTGCCTGATAATTCCAACATCTGTGTCATATCAGAGTCTGGTTCTGATGCTTGATCTCTTCAGACTTTTTTCTTGCCTTTGGTGTGCCTTGGAATTTCTGGTTGAAATCCAGACATATTGTATTGAGTAACAGGGACTGAGCCTTTAGTGTGAGGATTATGTATTTCTGGCTAGGAGGTGGACTCTGTTTAATGTTTCCTGTAGCTACAGGTGCCATTTATCTTCTCTCTTGACTTTGGGCTTCCCTAAGTACTCCTCATCTGTGAAGTGAAAGTTGGTATGTATCTTGCAGCTCTTTCTAATAATTCCAGTTACTCTACTGGAGCCCTGTTGGAGAGGTGGTAAAGTGTGAGGGAAGAACATTCTGTGACCTCATTGAGAGCTCAGCATTCATGTGAGTTATGCCTCTGGCCCATGACCTTCACAAGTGATTCTCTACTGGCATAGATTTTCCTCTCTAAGTGAGACTGGAGGTTAGAGGGGGCTGAAGGGGGAGCAATGCCTTTCCCCCAGGTGGGATGAGGCTCTGATGTAGGTTTTCTCCCTGGAGCATAGTCTTTGTTATGGGCAACGCTCTGGGTTGAGTAACAATGGTTACTCTTCCCCTGCCCCTGCCAGAGTCATTAGGAGATTTTTATAACATCTTCATCTGATAACCTGATGGGGTTATGGAAGGTAAAGCCCACAAAAGTGTGAAGCCCCCCTAAAACTGAAGGCCCCCAAAGTTTCTCACTTTCAGGCTAGTCTACACTCACTCTCTAGAAATTCATCAAAATTACCTTTAAATTTTCCTATTGGTTTATGGCTCCAGCAGCTTCTGCTCCAGGTAAGCAGATCTTAGACGTGTCTCCGGATTTTCCTGTTTCTCTAGATTTCAAGGTGGCAGTTTGCTCTGCTGTTATAGACTGAATATTTGCATTGATCTCCCCCTCCCCCCAATTATATGTTAAAACTCTAACATCCAATGTGCTGATGTTAGGAGGTAGGCCTTTGGGAGTCTATTAGGTTGTGAAGGTGGAACTTTCGTGAATGAGATTAGCGCCCTTATAGAAGGGACTCAGACAGCTCACTTGCCCTCTTTCCACCCCGCGTGAGGACCCAGTGAGAAGTGGCAGTCTGCCACCTGGAAGAGGGCTCTCACCAGAACCTGCCCACACTGGCACTGATCTCAGACTTTCAGCCTCCAGAACTGCGAGAAATAAATTTCTGGTGTTTACAACCATCTTTGTTACAGCGGTCGGCCTGCAGACTTCGTTCTCTGCTGGGTTCAAAAAAAAAGTAGATTTTCAGGTGACTCAGTTTTTGCTTAATGTAAGAATAGGAATGACAGACTCCAAGCTCTTTACGTGTGGGAGCTGAACCTGAAGTCCCCTAATCCTTTCTACCACTCTGATCACATGTTTTTCATGTAAAGGATCCTAGATAAGCTCTCACAAATGTAACCATTACATAGAAGGGACTGGGCTCTCATGAGTGCAATTAAAAAACAGCTCTTTCTCCCATTGTCCCTTCAGGTGTGGCCGTGCACTAGTTCTTGCCCCAGCTCCAGGTGAAATCTCAGGCAGGATTAATAACTTTCTCACTGGTATTAGATTAAAATTTTTAAAAACTTGAGATATAATTCAAACACCACAAAACTCACGCTTTTAAGGTGTGTGATTCAGTGGTTTTTGGTATATTCACGAGTTTTAGCAACAATCACCACTATCTAACCCCAAAACATTTTCATCATCTCAGAAAGAAAATCCACACTCATTAGAAGTCACTCCCCAGTTACTTGCCAATGCCCCCAATCCCTGGCAACCACTCATCAATTGTCTCTGTGCTCTGACTATTGGACGTCTCATATAAATGGAATTATACAATATGTGACCTTTGTGTTTGCCTTTTTTTCACTTAGCACAATATTTTCAAGTTTTCTCAGTACTTCATTCCTTTTATGGCTGAATAATATTCCATTGTATGGATATACCATGATTTGCATATCCATTCACTAGTTGATAGACATTTGGGTTGTTTCCACTTCTTGGCTATTATGAATAATGCTGCTGGGAACATTCATAGACAGTTTTTTGTGTGGACACCTGTTTTCAATTCTTTTGTGTACACACATAGCTAGAAGCAAAATTACTGGGTTATATGGTAACTCTGTGTTCAAATTTTTGAGGAACTGCCACTGTTAGATTTTTTGTAAAGTCTTCCAGGCATCTATAAGAACAGCAAGTCTTGGGGCGCCTGGGTGGCTCGGTCAGTTAAGCGTCCGACTTCAGCTCAGGTCATGATCTTGTGGTTCGTGAGTTCCAGCCCCGTGGTGGGTTCCGTGCTGACAGCTTGGAGCCTGGAGTCTGCTTCAGATTCTGTGTCTCCCTCTCTCTCTGTCCTTCCCTTATTTGTACTCTGTCTCTCTCTCTCTCAAAAAAAAAAAAAAAAAAAAATTAAAAAAATTAAAAAAAAAATAACAGCAAGTCTTGTTTTAGTGATTTAAAAGTACAGAATAGGAGCACCTGAGTGGCTCAATTGGTTAAGCATCAGGCTCTTGGTTTCAGCTCAGGTTATGATCTCATGGTTCGTGAGCTCAAGCCCCATCCTGGCCTCTGCACTGGCTGTGCGGAGCCTGCTTGGGATTCTTTTTCCCTCTCTCTCAAAAATAAATAAACTTAAATTGTTAATAAATAAATAAATAAATAAATAAGTAAAAGTGCAGAATAATAGTTTAAAAATCCAAGCTCTTACCTAATTTACTAATTACAGCTCCTTCCCTTCTTCACTTTGGTCTGGACCCAAGCCTGGAGTAGAGCAAAGGGGGCTTCTATTGTCTCTACTTTACCGGTTCCACTGCCACTTACGGATCATGAATTCTGACTTGAGGTCTGCTGGGAGAGACAATTTGGTGAAAAGGAGGCACAGCCCTACATGGTGAGTTTAATTATCATCTGCACTGCTGCTGATTCTGTCACACGCACTATGAGAATGTGTTTGGTAATGCCCTTGCGGGGAACTTCCTGTAATTCCTTTTGACCCGGGTAATGTCTCTCATATGCCCAGCCTTTTACAACTCAGTTCTCAATTGTGGGCAGTCTACCAATGTGACAGGGACTACTAATTACTCCCCAATATCAGTTTTTCCCCCCTTCCTCAGAAATAGAGTCCCCAACTAGCTGAACACATGACAACTTAGAGTAATTAAATTTCCCAGCCTTGTAGCTGGCCGTGGCCTATAACCACGTTCTCACCAATAGTATGTTAGTGAGAGTCATGTGTGCAATTCCTGGGACTTGTCCCCAGATTTGGGGAGACTGCTTTTCTCCTTTCTCACAGCTGGCTGCAATGCAGAGGGAATGGATGGAGCTAGAACAATCACGTTGGGCCGTCTGGTACAAGCTATGTGTTGAGTACAGCAGAACGAGACCAAAGGATCCTGGATCCCTAATGACTTGAACCACCATACCAACCCTGGCCTGCTTACATTTGCCTGAGAGAAATTAACTCCTTTCTCTTTTAAGTCTTAAGAGAAATTTTCTCTCACTTGTAGCAAACTAAATCCTAACTAATACAATCCTTCTCTAGCTCTCTTGGATTTGCACAAGCAATTCTCTTGCCTGGTGTCCCCATTACAATAGCATGAGGCAGCCTCCTTCTGTGAGTCCACTGGTCCTTGGGGAAACTCACACATCCCTGTCCCCGTCATCGGTAAACATGCACAGCCCTGTCCCTCTCCACTTTCTCAGTCCAATGAGCTCAGCCTCTCTTTTGTTTTCTTAGGCCTGTATCATGCTTCAGATTTGACCCCTGTTGGGCACCCTTGAAGTTCCTCTCTTTTGGGTTGAAGGGAGGAAAGAATTTCCCTCCCCCAGTATCCCTTATAGGTGAGGGGAAGGGAAAATGCCAAAACAACCCAATTCTTCTCTCCAAAGAAATCCTTCCCCTGTGACCTCTCCACCTTCCTTTGTGAATAGAGGTGGGTGATTCCTGAAGTTGACAGAACAGGCTTCATCATCTCAGCATGCCCTGCATAGAGGGTCTAGCACTTTGACTTAGGAAGTGAAGATACTCTATTTTCCTCACCTTGGGGCTTTAGTCAAAAAGAAAAAAAAAAAGATAGAGGACCCCAAAGCATCCGATTTTAACTTCCTTTTACATCACAGATTATAATCTCTGGTATATCCTCTTTCAGGAACCCTCTACAAGGTTGCCAATTCAGAATGGTTAACGAAGGTGTGCTTTCTTTACATCAATAGTTCAAAATTTTTATGGTCACAAATATCTTTAAGAAGTTTGTGAAAGTTGGGCCTTATCCTCACTCCTGCCCCCCCCCCCCCCAAACCCCAAGCTACTTCAAGGACTCTTTTTTTTTTCTTGATGTATATTTACTTTTGAGAGAGAGAGAGAGAGAGAGAGAGAGAGAGGCAGAGAGGAGACAGAGGATCTGAAGTGGGCCCTCTGCTGACAGCACAGAGCCCGACGTAGGTCTCAAACTTATGAGCCATGAGATCAGGACCTGAGCGGAAGCCGGATGCTTAACCGACTGAACCAACCAGGTGCTCCCCCTATTCCAAGAATTCTTCTACCAAGTCATGCAGAGGCAGGAGTTCTCAGAATATTATCCATGACTGGTTGACTCTGGTCATCTATCCAATGGTCCATGCATGTAGTAACAAGTGGCAGAGCTGGGATTCAAACCTGGGCCCTCTCTCCCCAAAGCTTCACTCCTAACTTCCCATAAAGGCATGTGAGTGGGGCCTTCTTGGGCTGTCTAGCCCAGACCAGCCACCAGCTGGACACACATGGCATGGAGCTGCAGAACCGCCTGGCCAAGCCCGCACAGGTTCTTGACCCACAGAGTCATGAGAAATAAATTACTGTCTTAAGCTGCTAAGTTTGGAAGTGGTTCAAGGCAGTAATAGAAACACTTTCCACAATGAGCATCCAGAACGATCAGAACTACTGAATACATGTGAGTTTAAGATTTTCTGAGTGAAAAGTAATAGTTGAGAAAAAACAAGACAAGACTGATGGAGACTCTCACTTTGATCTCCAGCCATTCATCATCAAGCTGCATATAAATCCTGGGTTAAAAAATGACAAATATCATCCCTTTCACAGATTTAAAACAAGTGGGAATAGTTTAAAATATTGGTTTTTTTTTGTTTGTTTGTTTACAAAATTTGTTAACACTCTGTGTTATTTGACCTAAAATTGGTGGACCACGTATGTGTAGTCTTTCACTGATGGATGAAACCAAAAGCCTGAGAAGTATTGCCATGAGGACTTACCCATAAAGCTAGTGGGCATCTGATCGTATTTCTAAGACATTTGGGGGATGGGGAAAAGCAGCTCCTGGAGAACTAGGTGATAAAAGGCAAGCTACAAAATACTGTGGAATATCTGGTCCCACTGACAGACCCATATGCTCCATATACTATGGAGGGGTCGCATGGATATAACATTAGGTCAAAGAATCAAGTTGGAAAAGTATATGTAGTATGTTTCTCTTTCTGGAGGATATATGTCTACATCTTAAAAACAATGAAAATACAAACATAAAACATTTAAATTGTTATAGAGAACAGGAAAAGAATCAAGACTTAATATAAAATGAAATGAAATTAAAAATTCCTAAAAGCCAAAATGAAATAACTGAGCCTAACTTTATATGTTATCAGCAGAAACCTCACGGAAAACAATTCTAAATTACTGTTCAACTAGTAATTTGACTATATATCCCTAGTGACATGTACTGTATAAAGATTAAAACCACAAGAATGTTAAATTCTCTTCAGTAGTCGTATTGTTGTTGGTATTGCTAGTCAGAGACTGTAGTGCAGGCATTCTGGGATACTAATTATGGTGTTGTTAGGAACTGGGAATTAGGGAGTTGGGTGTGGAAATAGATGTATTGTTGATGAAATTAAGAAACCTTGTAGTCCTGAATTGAAAGTAATAGCATGAACTCATGATATACTCTCCCTTCCTTTCTTCCTCTCTCCCCTTCTCTCTCTCTCCTTCCCCTTCTCGCTTATCTTTAACCAGCAAAAAGACCTAGAAACAATTACCTACTCAGTAGTAATCAGCATTCTTGGACTGTGGTCTTGAAATATCATTTCTCACAAAAAGAAGATGGTGCTCCTTGGAGAAATTGTTGAAGTTCAGTCCTGGGATAGGAAATGTACAATAGGAGACTGGAACATCATGGCATACCTCAAAGCAAAGAAGTTTTCAAGGGCTCCTGGGTTTCTATCCAAAGGACTCAGAGCAAACTTGAATAGTTTCTTTTGGCCAAAGATGGGACAGTTTGAGCCTCAGAAAGATAATAATTGCAATGGATTGGGACACATGAAATAGGCTTAATTTATGGGTTCATAATAATACCCTCCAAAAGCTCACTGGTCCCCTCACTGGTATCTCATTGGTCTCACTGAAAGGACGCTAGGGAAACAACTCATTATTTTGAGAACTGGTGGGTAAAGGAAAAGAAGCAAGCACTTACCCAGCCTTCACTAAATGAAAATATATCTCTGGGTAGTGAAACAGTTGATGAAGGGGAGTTCCTCTAAACAGGTGTATCCTAGCTAATAAATGAAGAAGTGATAGAATCAGCACATCACTATTTTGCAACCTCTACTGAAGAAATGGAGCATGGGGCATCAGTGGCTGCTGACATCCCAGAAAGAGAGACAAGATGTATGTGCCTCCAACTGGATGACCACAGCCACTTATGAGTAAATCTTGTTACAAAAATCAAACTTGAATCCAATCAAGGTTTTAGATCTAACTGCAAAGTTACAGAAGATGCAGAGTACAGAGAAGCATGTTAAACTATACTAGGGAAATACAATCGGCCAAGTCCACATTATGGGAAACTAGAGAGCAAATGTTCTGGCTCTTAAATGAATTGTGAATGAAAAAAGAGATAGGGACATGGGACCAGCATAGATTATAAGAGACTTAAAAAACATTAACTAATATGAACTATTTGGATTCCAATTAAAATACCTGGGAAAAATATTTATGAGACAATTGGGAAATCTGAACACTAACTGGATATTTAAGGGTAAAAAGAGATTATTGTCACTTGTTATTTAGCATGACAATGGTACCCTGATTATGGTTTTTAAAGAGAGTCCTTTTAGTGGTACACATTGAAACATTTGTGGGTGAAATGATATTTGTAAATCCATGATTTCCTTCCCAACAACCTAGGAGGGGAAAGTGGGTGGTTACAGATACAAAATCAGTAATGAATTAATAACTGTTGAAACTGAGTGATGGGTACATGGAGGTCCACTATGCTCTTTTCTCCAGTCTTGTAGATATGTGGAATTTTCCATGATTCAAGTTCAAACAATAGATTGTGCATGCATGTGTGTGTGTGCGCATTTGTGTAACTATATATAGAAAAAAATCTAGAATACTAATTGGTATTAAGACATCCTTCCCATCACATCTGGTTAGAGGGGAATAAAATGGGGGAGAATAATAATGCCTACCTAGCAGGGTTGGGTGGTGGGATGTTATACAAAGGGGCTAGTCCATAGCGCAATCTAAATTTCCTCCTCTAGCAAGATTGATCAAGTTGGTCAGACTCAAAACCATGGGACTTGTGGGGAGGACACCATGTTCTCATTATCTCCCTCCCTGCTCCCTTGATCCTGAATCCAAGAGCCCCCGCTCTAGGGGTGGAGGTGGGGCGGGGGGGGGGGGGGAAGGAGACCCCTAGCAGAGTCTGCCTGCTTTGTTCCTCAATTAGTGCCCTCACCTCTTCCTCCTGATCTCTGTGAATCCCCTTAGGGACTTGAGAAGACAAGTTAGCTAATCTCATCAGTCATGACATTGATCAGGGTGTTCATTTGTTAATTAATTAGTTAACGCATTCTCCCAGGAGACCTGCCTGCAGGAGTCTGATGGTGGGGACTTGAGGCTGACTGATGGAGAGAAAACTCTTGGAAAGGGCGCTAAAACATTCATATCAGAGGCTCTCTAGAGGTCAGGGGTGTTCTCTTGGTGTTGGCCTCTGTGGACCACTGACTGAGTAGGAGGGAGACCAGGGGCTCCATGGCACCCTATTAAACTGCCGACTTCCACTCACCCTCCACCTCTGCACATGCTCAGCCCCTTTGTGGATGCCTTCAGACTTCCTCTTCCTGTCTCCCTGGTGCCCCACTCTGGATCCCCACTCCTCCTTCAAAACCCTTCTTTGAGTTGCTGAACACTGTTGTTTTTGGCCTTCGTTTGCTGCTCCTACTTCTCTCCATGCCCATCCATGCTTGTTGGTGTCTCTGAAGTTCCATCTCTGGCCCTCTTCCTTCTGTGCATCTCTGGGGGGTGCTGTCACACTCATTCCAATGCCTTTTATCACCGGCGACTTCCCACTCTGCCATGGAAGCTCCTGCCTCTCATCTCTAGTCACATGGCTGACTCTGGTGTCTCACAGGCACCCAACTCAGTGTGCTCCAAATGGCACACGTCATTCCTCCGCCATCACTGGTTTTCTGCCTGTTGCTCATCTTGGTGGTTCACTACCCACTCGGGTGTCCAAGCCAGGACTTCAGAGCTCCTCCTTGATTCCTTTCTTCCTCTGACTTCCAAAGTCCTGTCAGTTCTAGTTCCTTGCTGTCTCCAACCATGGTCATCATTGTCGTCATCCTCCTCCTCCTCCTCCCCACCAGTCCCACCCCAGACTTTCCATTCATTGTTTAATGTCCACTCACTCTTCCAAAGCCAGCTCTGGCAGTCGCCTCCTCTGGGAAAGCTGTCCTGACTGCTCAGAAGCTCCCATTTTATGATGTCACAGACTGTCTTCCCTTCGGCTGTTATGATAGAGGAATCTAGTCTCACTGAGGCATTAGCTTCTACGAAAAGCATTTAAAGTGAAAACCCCATAAGTTAAAATTACTCTTGAAGACAACTTAAGCCACTCAGCACTGGAAGAGTTGGCTATTTCTTTGGCTGAGCACCCAATAAGGCAGTATCTTATATTTAGGACCCAAAACGTACAAAGTACAAGACCAGTACCCACAGTTGTCTGAACTCTAGAGACTCACATTACAGCAGAGATTTTCACACTGTGAGAGGCAGGACTATCTAGACTCAAAAGGAGAGTGGAGGTGAGAGCAGAGTTGCCAGCCTTGTTTAAATACTA
Source organism: Neofelis nebulosa (assembly GCF_028018385.1). Classification (NCBI taxonomy): domain Eukaryota; kingdom Metazoa; phylum Chordata; class Mammalia; order Carnivora; family Felidae; genus Neofelis; species Neofelis nebulosa. The sequence continues at coordinate 16,059,931 of NC_080789.1, forward strand.
CCCTTCCTCTTCTTTTCCAGTGCTGAACATGTAGTTGAACTTGCCAAAGTTACATATGTGAATGGCAGCCTCTCCCCCACCCCCACCTCTTGTACTGTAGCTTCTGTCTTCCCTCCCAATTTTGAGCATTTGATTCATGACTTCATTCTCAGGACTTAGAATGGCTTCCTCTTAGAAGAAACAGAGAATGTTCGTTGAATGGATTAATGGTTTAACTCCATGGACCTCTCTAGAGATGGAGAATTCCACAGATAATGAAACAGCACATTATGCCATCTGAACAAATGAAGTGAACCCACAGGGTCAAGATCTCTATTGGCTTATCAGGATTGTAACTGGAATTAATGCTCTAAAGCAGGGTTCCCAAAGGAAGGCAGGTCTGAAAGGCTTAGATGACTCCAGATCAGCTGATCAGCAGATAATAATATTTCTTTGAAGCCTCTCCTGTGGCTGGACCAACTCATGGACGGGCTCTGGCCGGGTTCCGACTGCTGGTCTGCTTGCCTCTTTTCTCTAATCCAGGTTTAACGAGATGAGCATCATTAAGAAAGGCAGGGTGGTTATCCTTTAAGTGAACAAAGTGACTCTTCACAGAAGGACTGATTTTAATAACCCAGTGCAAGACCCCCTTTAAGGTACAGAATGATTCTGGCACATCAGTTAAGTGTTACACAAAACAGACGTGAGTATTCAAAATCAAAGGCGTTTTTCATTCATGTGAAAAAGGGATCAGTAAGCTGCATGAAAACTGGGGTGCATAAAAGTCCCTGGGGCCTCCGTCCACAGCAGGAAAAGCTCAGAGCATATTGGGCCCAGGGGGAGGCAACCTTGGCCGCCCATAACTCAGAGATAGAAGGCGGCGATCTTCAGGCGCTGCCTCTGTTTCATGTGCGGGCTCCTGTCTCTGATCTTTCAGCGGCTGCCTAATTGCCAGTGACTGTTTCTGTGGACACAAAGGTCTGCGAAATGTGTAAGGCCTGCATTTTTCCAAGGGAGACTTTTTCCTTTGCACATAAGCCAAAGATTCCTTCATACACAAATTCTTTCTTACGCAGGTCATCAGATTCTTATGCGGGAGATGTTAACGTGGGGTTCAATGCACACTGCCGAATGTAAATGTATATACACAATCTGGTAACTCGAGGGAGCAGGGATGCCGGACGGGAAGGCCAGCGATGCCATATGCTCTGAATTTCCTTCACACGTAGAGACTGTACTCCTAACTCAGTACTGGGTGAATCAGTTGTTCATTTTCCAAGACTGGCCATGGCTTTACCTTGAGTCAACCACACCCTTCAACCCAGTCTCCACTGTGACCAAAGGCACACACATGATAGCGGATATATACTGAACACTTCCTGTGGGGGTCACATGAACAGACTAAATCAGCCCTATGACTAGGTACTATTATCACCTCATTTTTCACAGATGAGGAAACTGAAGCTAAATAGGACGTCCAAGATCATCTAGCCAGTAGACGGTAGGGCCAGGATTTGAAGGTAGGCAGGATTTGAAGGACTGCAGTCCTTGCTTTCGACCATGGTACACTCTTGCCTCCTGGTTGGTGGGTTATGGCTGGCTGAGCTTGGCGTTCAAGGGTCTGAGGCCAAATTCAGGTTTAGCAGAGTCGCCTGCCATGAATGATTAGGGAACTGCCTAAGGGGATCCAGACACAGAATAGAAGCACATGTATGTGTATTTACATCCCTGACTACTTAAAAAGTCCTACAACATCTGTACTCTCAGAACTGTGCCTGTCTCAACCTCTATAAATATTTACTCCTAGATTTCTGTAACATCTGACATGGAGCACGGTAATTAGAGTAACTCTCCCTGCAGGCAGAGCAGGTAATGAATCACAAACAGCCTTCTGTTTCATTTTCTGGACCAGCGTTGATATATTTCAGGTCCTGATGGATTGTAGCCCTACTTGGGGTATGCAGGACCCAGAGGAATGATGAAGGAAGAAACTGTCCAGTAACTCAGAAAGACAGTTGCTGCTGCTGAGATTGCTGCTCGGGGGACACTACTGCTGTCACCTTAAAGTGTGGGCGGTACGTCAGCTTGCTGGGAGGGGGCTTTTCACCCCACTGACTTCTAGGGCCTTAGCACCCCATTCAAAGGATGGCAGAGTCTTTGGCTTTGGGGTGGACTGAGGACAGAACAGTCCCTGCCGTCTTTGTAGGCAGGCAGATCCGAAGCTGGTTTGATGGGGTAAATGGTGAAAATCAGGGTGCGTCTTTGACACACACAAAAAAATAGGTCAGATCTCAAACAACATCAGGCAAACATGGGTAAAGATGGAAATGACAACTACCTTATTTGTTAGTAATTTTAACATTATCATCAAATATATAAAAGCACATTTTAAAACAGGGATGAAACTTATTTAACATGATGGCCGATATGATGGCCATCAGTTTTATCTTACGCCACTTACAACTGGTACATTGAAGAAAAAACAAGGGCTGTGTCATGCTAACATTTGTTCGTAGATGCCTCGGTTATCCAAAAGCACAGCAGCTATCCGTTTACTGAGAACCAATCCAGGAACTAAACCTGAAATTGAAGCTGGAATTGTTCTCCTTGACTTTGCAGTTTAAACCACTCTCATTAGCATTGTCTGGTTCCGGGGTTCTCAACTGTAGGAGACATTTGGCAATGTTTGGAGACATTCGGATTGTCACGACTAGGGGGTGTTACTGGCACCTAGTGGGTGGAGGCCAGAGGCACTGCTCGACATCCACGGGACAGTGGCTGACACAAAAATATTACTTGGCCCAGAATGTTAATAGTGCCAAGGTTGAGAAACTCTGGTTTAGTTTGGTGTTTACAAATATAAGTAGAGGAAAGGTAACTTTTACTGAGGGTTTGTTTGCGTTGGGGCTGTGCTCTCCGTTCCAAGGCCCTCTTCACCTGAACTAACTCATTACTTGTCACAGCAAACCTATGGGGTAGGTACTGTTCTTACCCAGGCTGTGTGAGGTGGATGAGGCAGATAGGAAGGTTACACCCTACTGAGTGCCTAAGAAGACTGAGACCCAATATTAGAGAAGACTTGGGCCTCCCAGCTCTAGCCCAGGGCACGGCGGTGCCTCTGTTGCATTCACATGCAAACAACACAGGGCAGAGTGGCTTCTGTCTCTGTTGATAACACCCCCACCCATTCATTTTCAGGGTAGCAGATAAGTTGCTCTTGGGGCTCCCCACTCTTGCAGGCACAGCATCTGCAAAGAGTTGGAAAATCACAGCACCAGACTACCCCTGCAGACCCTAAGGAAGCCTTGCGGCACCAAGGGCATCTCTGCTGACTCTTTTGCTTCCGAACAGACAAGGACCTGGTTGGTAGACTGCAATGACCAGCCGGGACAGAGACAGACGTTGCAGCTTTCCGAGGAGTGATTTCAGAAAGACCACTTTTGATGTGGGCTATCTTTGTGCGACTGGTCGGCAGCTCTGCGGGAGAGCTACGGAAGGGATAACGGAAAGCTCCAGGCTACAGCCTGTAGGAGGGACAGTCCAGTACAACATACCGTGTAAAGAGGAGTGGACCACCAGCAAGAAAGACAGGGAAGCGGGCAGCTAGTTCCCAAGAGGGGGGTTCTTTGGTACCCCTAAACATCCAAAGGCTGGCTCCAAGGATGGGATGGATGCAAAACTCATCATGTAGCTAGCTTACGACAGGAAGCCTCTGTTGCAACCACCTGGAGGACTTGTTAAAGAGATTGCTGGGTTGCACCCAAATTTCTAGCAAATTCCCAGGTTGATGATGATGCTGCCAGTCCAGGACCACTGTTTGAGAGCCACTGGCCTAGAACCTCCCAGTAGTTGTTAGGCTACCTGACTCTCTGAGGTCTGTCATCATTACTTAACTGCAAAGGACATTCTTACCCCACTTTCTTCAAATACAGTATTCATAGGAGCCACTGTTTCAAGCACAGCAAAGGCACCAAACCTCCACTCAAGTTGTATTAAGAACGTGAATGTAAGCTTCGCCCCAGCATCCAAAACAAAAGAACCTGGATCATCTGTTTTAATTTGTTCAAATGGTTCCTTGCCCCCATTAACGTGAACGATTGGGAGTCAACCAGACTCAAAATTTATTGTGCACGGAACGAGAGCTATCACCTTGACTTGAGAACCACTTGAACTCCTTTGACCACGGTCTGAGTGGGACTTGGGAGTCAAAATGTGAGTTTCAGGTTGTTCTGAAATTCTCTGCCATGATACCTTGATGACAAATCTGATGTGCGTGAAGCAAATCTCGTAATTGCTTCTGGAGCCTACATCTGAAATCCAGATTGGTGGCTTGGTTGCGGCAACACGCAGAATATACTTCTGAATTGCCACCATTTGTTTGTTCTTCCCATTCAAAAACTGTCTCTTTAAAGCGTGACTTTAATTTCCCATCAACCTTGGCCCTATGGGACTGATGTAGTAAAAACCCAACTTTTGGTCAGCAAATGAAATAAACTGGTTTCAAGGCACATCTGGAGTAAATATGGATGGTAAAGAGGTGCTACTTTTACCATCACTTTTCTGACCTTCCGTCTCACAAATTATTTACAGGTCTCTCAGAAACCGGCTTCTCGGTTACTCAGTCGGCCGAGAAGCGGCCAGGCCCAGCCACCGGCCCTGGTGTGCTCGTTCTCATGTGACTCATTACTGCAAATGGAGGTGTTGGCCCCAAATGCTCTGGAGCAGCTGAAAACTATCTCATTATGTGGCACCCAATCAAGGCCTTTTTCTTCTTTCTTTTTTTAAATCCTTTTCTTGACTCCCACCACATGGAAGCGTTTTGAGAACTGGTTCTGAGGGCTTCGGGAAGCGATTCCGGGACTCCCCGCGCCGACGACAGGCCTCACTTTGATGTCTGTGCTAAATGGCTGTTCCGGGGAAGTGCGCGTTCTCTGATCCCCCACCCTCCTTCCTTCCTATCGCCACCAAACATGGAGGCTTTCTCAAATAGGTTTTGCAAAACCGTACAGTTTCTGCACTTATTCCTAGTTTCCAAACTCTCTCTTCCAAAGCGGACCCAGTGTTTGCCTGTCCTCATTCCTGACGAAGCCGTACAGAAGGGCGGTCCCAGCAGCGCTGTGAAGGGAATATGGTCAATGATATAACATAACAAATGTCTGTGAACACCTGTCGTGGGCCAGGCACTGTGCTGAGCCCTTTAGATGTACTGTCTCATGTAATCTTAAAAATGGCCCTAGGTGTCAGCACTGCTATCGTTCCCACTTTGAAGATGAGAGAATTAAAAGAATACAGTATGTTCTATCTGGGACGACAAAGCCATTAAGTCTTATACAGCTATTACGCTGTATAAGAGACAAACACAGGTTTAGAATGTGTGTCCTTTTTTAAAACTTAAAAGTGTAACATATTTAGAAAAACAAAAAACCCAGAGTGTATATAGCTCAATGAATTTTCATAAAATAAACAGTCATGTAAAGAACACTCGAGCCAAAAAAAACAAAAAACAAAAAAATTACCAGCCCCCAGAAGCCCCTTTCCTGCACCAGTCACTAGCCACCCACCCTGCACAGGAAGTGCTATCATGATTTCTTAGATCTTAGGTTAGTTTTGTCAATTTTTGAACTTAAATGGAACCAATATGTATTGTTTTGTGTTCAACCTTTTTTTTTTTTATCCAATATTACAGTTGTGAGATGTATCTGTGATAGTGTAACAGTTTTTTCATTGCTGGCTAGTGTTCCATGGTGCGAACATACCAAAATTTATTCTATTGTCAATGGGCCAGGGTTATTTATAAACTTGGGCCATCACAAATGATGCTATGAGGAACATTTTGGAACATCGTGCCTACTGATGACATATATGGATACATTTCTACTGGGCGTGTATCCATCTGGGAGTGGAAGTTCTGGGCACATTCAGCTTGAACACATACTGCTAGCATTTCAACCTGTGCATTATGAGTTGGCAAATGACTTGAGGGGTATTACAGACTGAATTGTGTCCCCCTCCTGCAAATTCATATGTGGAAGCCCCAAATTCCCATGTAACTGTTTGGAGATAGAGCCTTTAGGGTGGCAATTAATGTTAAATGAGGTCACAAGAGCCCTAATTTGACAGGACGGGCATTCTTTCAAGGAGTGGAAGAGACATCAGGGCTCACTTGTTCTCTTAGCACATACCAGAGGACACAGTGGGAAAGTGACTGTCTGTGGCCAGGAAAGAACAGAGTCCTCACCAGAAACCCAACCTGTCAGCACCTTGATCTTGGACTTAAGCCTCCAGAACTGCAAGAAAATAAATGTGTAAGCCACCCAGTCTGTGGTGTTCTGTTGTGACAGTCTAAATAGACTAATACAAGGGGAAAAGTGGTACAGAAGTTTGGGCTCACCTCAATGAGCTTGCTTTCTATTTAGGATCTTGGCCTTTCTTGTTCTGGCGTCCTGGCAACTCTGAGCTCACAGCTTCGTCTCTCCAGCTCTTGGACTCTGCGAAAGCTCAGGTCAGGGCTGCGGCCTCTTAGTGGCTCTCATGTGGTTTTCAGCCCCTCATCCTTGTGCCCCTTCCAACATGGCAAAGCCTCGAGGGAAAACAGGCTTTGAGGGTGGCCTGTCAAAGTTTACTCTGTCATTACCGGAAACAGAAATCTAATTGGTAGTTGTTAAAACAAGGAACTTACGAATAGCTGTAAGAAACAGAACTCCAGCAGGACTAACTCAGCAATTCTGACCACTTTCAATTACAGTATTTCTCAGAGTCAAACACCTATTCAAGTGTAGAATCTGCTGGTTTTTGAAATATCAACCTGACACAATTTTTTCCTCTAAGGAGGTCTCTGTTTGGAACCCACACTTTCTAGATCTTTGTTAGAGAACAGAGAATTTCCTAAAAGGATAGGCGATTGCCCTCAGAATGATCAGAATTGCCTGGAATTGTTTTGGGGGAAAAAAGATGTTTAAGAAATACAACCATTCAGTGGCACTTGAATAAAATGTCCCATTTGGTGACTGAAAATCAGAATCACAGATGAATCCCAAACAATGTGCTCAGAGTCAGGAAGCCTGGTCCCAAGGCCCATCCTATTCCCCCATTAGAGGTGGGGCGCTGGGGGACTCAGCCACTTGGTGCCTCAGTTTCTTTGGCTGTATAAAGGGAATACTCACATTTGTCAAGTGTTTTCAAGTCTCCAAAGCACAGGTGATCATCTTGCCTCAGGAACACCCTCAGCACTGCTGGGGTTAACTTCCAGCACTGACTGCAGGGCTGAAGTCTCTGCCTCCTTCACTGGTTTCTGAGCACCAGGTGGAGGCCGTCGCCTGCCCTCTTTTTATCCTCAGTACCTTGCCTCACACATGGCGGGCACGGAATGATAAATGGCGTGCTCGGGCCTGTACCAAGCACACAGGGGCTCTTCCCACACCGGCCCCGACTGTTCCCCAAAATGGTGTGCCACACACTGGAGGGCAACTGTGTTCCCGGCGAAGTTGGTAAGTGGAGTTGTCCCATCATGGGAAATGGTCAAAATCACTCTAGAAAACCCCTTAAACAGCCCACAAGGTACAATTCGGGTTTCGTACCGCGACGCATAACAGCATCTAGCACAGCAATCTTTAGGCACTGTCAATTTTAAGAACTAGAAAGGAAACCAACGACCCAGCATTCAAAGTTCTCTGCCCCTGTAACACACCTATGGAGCCCCTGAAATGACTGGAGACATGTGGTGAGGGCTGAGAAGGCCCACTCACCTACTGTGTGTCCCTCATCCATTCTGCTTTGACTGTAAAGCCTCTAGGACTTTTACACCAGAATTAGAGCTTTTCATTTGAAGCAGATGAAGTGCTGTTCAGGCTGGGTTCTCAAGTCAGTGACTAGCCTGGCTCCTGGCACATCCCTCCTTTGGAGAGTCCGAGAGCTTGGCAAAGGCTCTGAAAAAGTTCTGGATACGTTTAACTTACATCCAGTTTCCCAACCTTATCGGACACTTGTTTCTTATTGGCACATGGTACCTACTAACATTCTATGAAACATCTTCAGTGTGACATGCCACGGATGGAGCCCTAGACCATTACTGAAAGCTTTTCTGACTTATTTTATAAACAATCCTTGTTTACCTGCCTTCAGGGCAGAGAGATTCAGAACAGATTGGAAGGAAATAAGGGTGAAGAAGGTTGTCAGATTAAAAAGAAAATGGACGGCTAACATCCTGGCAGGAATGGAAGGCACAAATGAATCACAAAGCACCCATGGGCTTATTTTCAGGGGTTCAACAAATATTGTTGCATAGTATGATCATGGAGGTTCAAAAGAAGAGCATTTGGGTCCATAAGAGAAGGGGACCTCCTTGGTAAGTTTAAGATGGCAGGAATACATTTATTACATTTCACCAAGATGAAAATGTGTGGGCATCTAAAGGCAAGACTCAATAGCTGGGGAGATGCCCACAACAGTAGCAGGTAAGAGAGCCGTCCCTCCATCCGCTGCTCTCGACCTTCCCCCCTTCACACTCGTCCTCTCCCTTCACACACTGTTCCTAATCAGCCCTCTCGACAGAGGCCATGCCAACTGTTCCAACAGACTTCAGATCCTACAGGTGTCATAGAGTCTTGAGTTCTGTTAGCCGGGAAGGCACTGTGGGGAATATTAACCCAAAATGTTCTTTTTAAGGAGGAAAGTCTAATGAGTTGATTTCAAGATACCAGAACATAAATAAAAGTTTATCTTTTAGGTCACGTCCACTTGTGAATCAAATTCAGTACAGGAACGAAGAGACTGCATCCCAGTCCATACTGGTGGTGTCCTTCCCAGGGCCCAAGGCCGCGGAGTCAGTCTTCAGTGTAAGAAAGCCTCTCCATCTGTTTTTGTTTTTTTGTTTTTTTTTGAGGGAGAACATTCAAAGGAATTGTTCACAGGAGCAGGATCCTCAATCCCCTCTGCTTTCCACCGTGTCAGACATAGCGATTGTTCTCTTTAAATAATCACCGTTTCCATCCTCACTCGTTATATTTGGACAGTTTCAGCCGGGGGATGATGTTCATGGACTGCAGCTCCTGGAAGAGCAGCTTGCAGGCATACGGGATGCGGAGGGAGGACACGTGGCACGAGGACTTGCAGTAATGGCACCTGAAACCCAAGTCCGCATGTGTTAGAGGGACGGGGACTCAGAAACCAAGGCCTGCGTGTAGAAGTGCAAAGTTTCTCTACAAAAGTCTACCACCATCCCATCAGTTCTATTCTGTTTGTCGGGGTTCAGTCCTGCTATCAAATATGTGCAGATATGCGCCCCCCCCACCCCACCTCCCGAAAAGCAGCATCCAAGGAAGCAAAAGAAAAAACCAAAACAAGTATCACTCCTGCAGTTTTTTTTTTTTTTTTTTTTTTTAAGTTTTTAACGTTTATTTATTTTTGAGACAGAGAGAGACAGAGCATGAACAGGGGAGGGGCAGACAGAGAGGGAGACACAGAATCTGAAACGGGCTCCAGGCTCTGAGCTGTCAGCCCAGAGCCCGACGCGGGGCTCGAACTCACGGACCGCGAGATCATGACCTGAGCCGAAGTCGGACGCTTAACCGACTGAGCCGCCCAGGCGCCCCTCCTGCAGTTTTAAAAGCATGCAATTTTATTCAGTTATTACCATGCTTCTAGACCATTCTCTTTAAAATGCAAAACATCTGCCTATTTACTTATTTTGAATGAGGCCCAGAAATCTGAGCCATCTCGAAGTTACTCAGATTTAGACTTTGGCATTGTGGAAAGCTTTTTAAATCGATTCAATCTCCATGTATTTGATGAAAATCTATTACTGTACTATTCACGGCAAGATGCTCAACAATTACAATTTGATCTGTCCCTGAGACACTTGAAGTGTGATGGGGAAGATAAGACTTTCATATGGAATGTGGTGTCCAATCAAATGCGATTTATTTTTCCAGTGCTCTTCAAGTTTGGTTCTATCAGTAGGAGAAGCTACTGCACTTACAACGTTCTCTCCCTGTGTGCACGTATTCCCAATTGATCCCTACAACAGCCCGTGCTCCTAATCAACATGCCTGCTATGCCAAGGAGGGTTGTCTTTTCTCTTCCTTCAGGAAGAGCTAGTTCACTAAACCTAGGTTTTAAATCAAATGATGAAGAGTCCCCAGGAAGAAAGTGAACTATCTTCTGCGGTTTCAGATGAACACAGGACTTCATCCTGTACCTCAAGGGTCTGGGGCAGTCAACAGAGTGCGTAAATGAGCGCAAGAAATGAATATGGACTGAGGCTTAGAGGATTCAGTGCTGACTAGGAACTGGAGGGGACTCCATCGTGAGCAGGAAGGGCCATAGTGGAAGGCAGTAAGGCGATACGAGTAAAAGTGTAAACGTGCATATTATTTGATTCATCGCCAAGTGGCAAAGATGAGCGCATGAGAACGTTCACGGTTTATAACAGCACAAAGCAGGAGACTGTCCAAGAGGGAACTGGTTTGTAGTTATAGGACATTTACACAGAAGGATGCTGGGCAGTCATTAATCGTGATGATGTACACTCAAATTTGTTGAACTATAAAGGCGTTCAGGACACACTCCGGAGTCAAAAAAGAAGTTTGCTCAACACCCTGGTCCCAAGGAGGTCATCGGATGGGTTTCAGGAAATATATGAAGCCCCCAAAGTCATATGTAACAACGTTTTTTTTCTAAAGACCTCCTTAATACATTTTTTTTTAAGTTTATTTATTTTGAGACAGAAACAGCACAAGTTGGGGAGGGGCAAAGAGAGAGGGAGAGAGAGAAAACCCCAAGCAGGCTCTGCGTTGCCCCTCATGTGGGGCTTGAACCCACGTAGCCGCGAAATCGTGACCTGAGCTGAAACCAAGAGTCGAACACTTAACTGAGCCACCCAGGCGCCCCAATACATTACTGTTTAAGAACTATGTTTTTAATGTGCCTGGCTGACCTCATTTATTCAGGCATCATGTGGATGCTTTAATTAAATTGGAGAAATGGATTTAACTGCAGCAACTTCTTGCTGATTCTAGGTCACTCTGTGACTTCAACCCAGGCTTATCTGTTCAGAACTTCCATACTTGCTGGTTCATAACCCAGAAAGCCCACTAATCTTTTCTATTATTAAATATTTCTCCATCACTTAAAATGCTCCTATGCATGTATGTATGTGCATATATAAATGCATATATTTATACACATATATAAATTAAAAGCTATTATATTACCTTACCCTGTGTCTGAACAATTTCAAAAGGAAGAAACTTGACACAAACAACAGTTACGTAAACTCACTTCTTAGGGTAAAGGTGGCAAAAGGAGGAGGTGGCTGTGGCTTCACAGGAGAAATCGCTGTCCGGTAAAATGTCCTCTATGAGCTAATTATCTTAATAGGGATTTTCTTTTTTCTGTTTTCCTTCCAGACCTCTCTTTTGTGACTTATGCCCTTCGTGTCTTCTGCAGAACAACAGTCTTGCTGTAAACATCCCCATAGCAATGCCTTACTAATGTGCAAATCACTGACAAAAGGCCAGTTTCGAGGTTCTGAACTGCTCTAATTACTCAGCCTTCATTGTGCTGTTCATTAAAGAGCGACTGCCTCCCACACACGCCGTGCCCCCTCCTGCACACCCCGCACGCACAGGCAGGTAATGATGGCAAAGCCACGGCATCATTATGCTCCTCTGCCAGAGCGCGGCACACGCGGAGGCTGCTAGACGACCACACTGCGGTAGGATTTTTTTCTGTTGGCAACAAGGGGACAAGCAGGCCACTCAAAATCAGACACACAGCATATCCAGGTCTGTTTAATTACAGGAAAGACCTTAAGGCGTGTAACCTGATTTAGCCCCTTTTCAAAGGATTGCTATTAAAATACACAAGGAACACCTGAGCTTCGAAATCAGGCACTGCCATCACATGATGTCTAGATGAGACAGAAATGAAGCAGGAAAGAAGAATTAAACAGAATAATATTGAGATCAATAATTGCTTTCATTAGTTTCCCTGAATATTCAGTGAAAGAGACAGGAAGGTTTTCAAAGTCTGAGTGAATCTAGTCTACTGCTCTCTTTCTGTCTTAGGTGGTGGGCACAGGAAAAAAAGCAGAGAGGATGGAAAAGGAAAGGACATTTTTTTTTTTTTAAGTTTACGTTGAGAGATCAAATGAGTGAGCGGGGGAGGGGCAGAGGGAGAGGGAGAAAGAAAATCCCAAGCAGGCCGCACACTGTCACTGCAGAGCCCGACACGGGGCTTGATCCTATGAACCACAAGATCATGATCTGAGCTGAAACCAAGAGTTGGATGCCTAACCGACTGAGCCACCCAGACGCCCTGGAAATTCTTTTGGAAGTTTCATGATCCCTATTGTTAATAAAGTGACTCTTCTGTACCATTTTTTCAAAGTAAATTACATAAAAATTCTTGTGCCAAATTGGAAGATTTCAGCATAGTGGAATCGGTCCCAGGGAGCTTCCTACTACATTTGTGCGGCTGTTGTTACACAGCCAGGACAATAAAAAGCAAATTCAATATGCATTTCAGAAGACGGACAGACGTCTCAGAATTGAGACAACCCCCCCGCCCCACCCCGAGTCACCAATATAAGAAAGAGCCAGGCTTATGCTTAGATTAATAATGTCACCCATTTCCGCACCCTCAGGAAAGGAAAGAGCTGCAAACGGCCACCTCCTGTGTCTGTTTTTAAATGAAGTGATTTCTTCACAGACAAGTCTCATCAACTTCTCTACACCAAAACCATAAAATAACTGGCTAAAAGGTTTTGTCATTAACCTAGCAAGGTATACACTACGTCCTAAGATGCCCCTCACTCTGACTCTTGATTGGCTTTATTCAGAATAACAAAGAGACTGGAGGTTTAGGATAGCAAGAAGTCCCTGCTTTTAGGGGAGACTCAGTGGGGCAAAGGTGGCCCAGGTATCCCTGGAACTCACTTGGGCCCAATTCTATCTCCCAGGGGATGGCGCCTCCCTAGGGAAAAGGGGCTCTGGGAATGCAGGTGAGGGGTGACAAGGGAGTGAAGACTGTCTCTGGGGTGCCTGGGTGGCTCAGTCGGTTAAGCGGCCGACTTAGGCTCAGGTCATGATCTCGCGGTCCGTGAGTTCGAGCCCCGCGTCGGGCTCTGTGCTGACCGCTCAGAGCCTGGAGCCTGTTTCGGATTCTGTGTCTCCCTCTCTCTGACCCTCCCCCATTCATGCTCTGTCTCTGTCTCAAAAATAAATAAATGTTAAAAAAAAAATTAAAAAAAAAAAAAAAAAAAGGGACTAAAGACTGTCTCCTGTTCCTGCAGCACCTGCTTTGGACCTCGTGAGACCTCGTCTCTGACAGAAAAGCAAGCCAAGACTGGCAAGCTACGGGCTCTCCTGCCTACAAGGTAAGTCGGGGCTCCGGGTCAGGATTGGCCCGAAGCAGACCAGTTGTTCCTTGGCAGGAGAGTGGAACATTTATGAAGAGGAAAGACCAAAAAATACATAGTTTCATCTTTTAAGCTGGACTTTGTGTCCTCAACTCTGCACAGAAATGACAAATTTCATGATTTACATATTTTATCTATTCGCTACCCTCCATATGCAGGGTTAGTTATCATTTAGTAATTGTTTTTCACTAATCAACCACCAGACCCCAGGCTACAGGAGGTATAAACAAGAGAGAATGCAGTTAGAAGGAACTAGGAGATAAGTTCCCTGTGAGCAGCCATTCACTGGTCTTATTCACCCCCATATTCTGGGGCCCAGAGAGTGTCTGGCACTTAGCAGCCTCAAGCTGATGAATGAATGACTGAGACAGACCTCGTTGCTGCCATCACGGAATTCAGTCCCAAGTGTGTAGCAGTTTGCTACGCAGGGAGCACACAAACAGGTGTCAGGGTACCAGGTCCTGGTCCTGCCTGTTCCCAATCTGCCATATAACGTGGAACAACACACACGGCTCTTTGGGCCTGGGGTTGAATAAGGCTGTTCAACACATGTTCTCTAAAGTTTCTAGTTACAGGGGCACCGGGGTGGCTCGGTCGGCTGAGCATCTGACTTTGGCTCAGGTCCTGACCTCATGGCTCACGAGTTCAAGTCCCACGTGGAGCTTGCTACTGTCAGTACGGAGCTCACTTCGAATCTTCTGTCCTCCCCTCCTCTCTCTGCCCCTTCCCAGCTTGCGCTCTCTCAAAAATAAATAAATCTTAAGAAAATAAAAAAGAGTTTCTAGTTATAAAATGCTATAATTCTCATAACTGTGAATCTGCTAGGATTTTTTAGAGGTGAATAGTGTTATAAAAGGTGTCTGAGGGGTACCTGAGTAGCAACCGACTCTTGATTTCAGCTCAGGTCACGATCTCACAGTTCGTGAGTTTGAGCTCCACATTGGCTCTGCACTGACAGTGTGGAGCCTGCATGGGATTCTCTCTCTCCCTCTGTGTGCCCCCCACCCCCAACTCTCTCTCTCTCTCTGAAAAAAAAATAATAAGCAAACTTAAAAAAAGTGTTCGAGATAACATTAAGAAGAAAACAAAGTCTATACTCCTTGGGTACTTAACCTCTAGTGGTGTAGAAAGCAGAACATGAGGTAGACAGACTAAACAGGTACATATAAAATCCCTAATTCTAGGAATGCATGGATGGGGAAGGTTGGAGAATATGTGGGTGTGCTCCAGGGTCACTTCTTGAGCTGTGATTTAAGAGGCAAGGGGTGTGAGAGCCATATGGTATCCACTTACCAGCCAGAATACCCCAGAAGTCCACACTGCCCACAGACATCCACCTCAAAGGCATCACTTGAAATCATTAGTCTCTCTAGTAAAAGCATACTGGCTCCATAACCGATTAAACAGTCACGTTCCATCTCTCCAAGACGCAAACCGCCATCACGAGATCGACCTTCGGTGGGCTGCCTTTGAAACAAGTTAGGCAAACGTGTTATTTTTACATTAAACAAACAGAGGGGCCGCATCACACGCTGGCGGAGAGCACACGGCTTCAGAGGAGGGTTCGCCTGGGTCCAAATCACTAACTAGACGGTGACCTGGAGTTGGGGGCTTAGCTCGCCTCTCAGCCGCATTTGCAAAATGTAAAATTTAAGGCTCCCAAAGAGCCTTAAATGAGAGGAGATGTAATACTAGTGATTGCTACTGTTATTATAATTGATAATAAAAAATAATTGTGTAATATTATATGATATAAGTTAATATATAATCGTATAAAGCAGCAGAGCTATCATTCCTACTACCATCGCGATATCACTATTGTTAGGATAGCACAGTCCTCAAGTCAGGAAGATGGTCTTTTGAGTATTTTCAGGGTTATTTCAGTTCTGTTATTTCAAGTGGAGAAACTAAGCAGAACAGACTGTGGAAGAAACCTGGGTCCCCAGTAGTTCCTGCCAGGGCTCCAGGGAGAAGCGGCTCCAGGTTATTAAGAAACAAACATGGAAAGAAGCAAATGGAGTTTTATAAAATTTGGACTAGATGAGGAATCATCTGGGAGGACAGAGTGCCTGAGCCAGAAGGGAAGTTCCCCAGAGACAGGGAAAGTCCTGTGTGTCCCCTTCAGGTATGAAAACACACTATTCCTCCTTAGAGGGGGCACTTCAGCTGGGAGCTAGGAGTCCCCTGAATGGATTCCCTGGGGCTGATGTATCTGCCGTGCTTGAGAATACTTTGAAAAAGTTGAGAATCTAGGACTCAGAGATACAACTGGGGGATTCTGAAACCACACAGGCAACTCCACCCAGGTAGTGACGCCACAATGTCTAAAAAAGAAAAAGTGAGCTATCTCCCTGGCTGGCTGATTTCGGGGTGACACTCCTTGAGCAGGAGTGGACCACAAACCTTGTTTGCTCTATCCCACAGCATCTTTTACTTTTTACCGTTGCCACCGATTTTCCAAAGAGAAAGGTAAACAGAGCGGGGCCAACATGTGCTCAAATTTTACCTTATGTTGTTGCTAAAGGTTACATTAGGAACTAGACTTGAGTTGTAGATTATTTGTTGAAAGACAATTTACATATAAAAAACTGACAAACAGTCTAAATGAAACAAACAGTCTACATGAACACACCATTAGTAGAAACTTCCTTACTGAGCACAACTTATGTACGTCTTTACCTGCTGACAGAACACCTGGGGTAGGAGGGTCCCTCTCTCCCTGACCACTGGACAAGTGAAGGTGGCCGGATCATACATGAGCAGAACCCAGAAGTGAGATAAGGGACTAGGAATGGGTAAATGCACTCTTGGCAGTCTTCCCACGGAATGCACTAAAGTACTAAAGTAGTAAGTTTTTTACACAACGAAGCAAAAACCGTTTTGACGCTTGTTACTCTGGAATCGATCTTAGATGTTATAACTGAAATGAAGGCTCTGGAGGGACCGCACTCAGGGGAGAGATACACCCAACCCAAGCAGGGTCTCACTGCTGGGATCATTGGTGTCCTGAGAATCTCAACTTCTCTTCCCTCTTCTGCAATTTTGAGCACACGTGTCTGTCATTTCAACAGCCATATGCATCTGCATCATGGGATTTAGCCCTCCACCCCCCTCCCTTGGTCTATAAAAGTAAACTCACATACCAGTTGTTTCATCGCCGGTCCTGTCCCTATTGTAACGTCTATGCCGTGATCAGTGAAGGCAGGCAGGGAACTGGATATTTCCTGAGCATCCCCCATCGATGGGCACTATACATATATTCTATATTCAAACCTCTGACATTCACCAGCATGCCGTGAAATGGGCATTAGTGTCGCCACTTCACGTAGGAGAAAAACTGAAGCTGCGAGAAGCTAAGTGATGTGTCTGAGGCTTGTGGCAGAGCCACAGGGTGGAGTTGAGTTTACGTCCATGTCTCTCTGGCTTCAAGGCCTGTGTTCCCTCTCCTGGCCCAGGATTCCTCAATGTTGGCATGAGAACCATGCTGAACTGGGTAATTCTTCATGGTGGGAGCTGCCCTGTGCATTGCTAGGTATGTAGCATTATTCCTGGCCTCCACCCACTGGATGCCAGTAGTTTGCCCCCTGTCCCATCTGGTTGTGACATTCCAAGATGTCTTCAGACATTGTCAAATCTCCCCCGGAGGTAAACTTGCTTGTGGTTGAGAACTACTGCCCTGGACTATGCTTCTCCAACTAGTACTAAGTACACGTGATATAGTACAAGCAATGTAATACTAAGAACTAAGCACTAAGAACACGTGAAACAGTACCTGCAATTTCTTCCCAACAATTATACCCATTCATCAACACGCAGACACTGTGCTTGGAACTGAGGATGCGCTGGCGAATGGGGCACAGGTGGACCTCCTGGAGCTTATTCGAATGAGCAGGCAAGTACAGGTGCCTTCTGCTCCAATAACAGAAATTTTATGAAATGAGTTGTGGCTTGGGCTCCCAAACAAAGTACGTATGTGTTTTCTGTGTACACATGGCAGCCCACAGCAGTATCCACGTGTGCATCTATGATGTGTAAGTGTGTCTACGTTCTTATATATGAACCTTTTTGAATGAGACCACGTTTGCAAACAGGTACAAGGTCAATGAGCATGTTAGGCGACTACTGGCAAGACCTTCAATGGGTCTGCTCTTGTGCCTATGAAACGAGTTTTAATCGGCTGCTATTTTTTCATGCTAACCAGACATATATGACTTTTGCTGATGCCCAGCACTCCAAATTTTGACATCTCAGGGAAACAGAAACTTCACGGAGTCAGCTTATTGCTGTATCTGGGCAATGCAAGGTAGACGCGACTGCATTAGAAATTCTTTTTGTGAATGCTTTTCTCTTACCTGGTAAGAACAGCTCGTGGGCCCCGCGCCCGGGCATGCATCTTATCCAGCACCATGTGCTTCAGTTTCTGATAGTACACGGGGCCAAAATAGATGTACGCTTCTAAGGGCTCGCTGAAAGAAAAGGTCAGAGTTTTGGGCTAAGAGACCAAGTTTGGGCTAACAACAGACAGCCTTTTCCAGGACCCCTCAATGGCAGGGCCTTGCTTCAGACCAGGTTTATGGATGAGTGGCAGAGAATGATTTTCATTGTGCACTGAATGAAAAGGCAAGATCTGGAAATATAAAAATACCATGGATACGTTAGAAGACACACTGTTTAATTAAGAAATAAAACCTTAAACAGACTATGAAAAAGTATGTAGAGGAAGGTCCCTCCTTCACTGTCCTCGCCCTCATCAGGCTACTGCCTTTTCTTGCCTGGACTCTTGCACACAGTCCCTGCTTCTGCTCATATCCCTTAACGATCTTCTTTTCACAGACAAACCAGAGTGATTCCTTCTGAAGTGTAAATCTCAGCACTAATCTGTATCATCCAAATTGTGTAACACAGCAATAAGGTCTAACATAATCTGGTTCTTGCCCACCTCTGACTCATCTCCTGTTGCCTTTCCCCATTGCTCATTCCACTCCAGTAACACCGGCCTCTTCATTGCTCCTCAAATGTAGGAAGCCTGTCTGCCTCGGGGCCTTCGCATTTACTCTTTCCTCTGCCTAAAACATTCTTCCACCAGGTATTCACGTGGCTGTCAAGCATCTCGCCTCCTCAAAGACTTTCCTTTCCCTCACCACCTTATCTAAAGAGGAGTCCTGCTCCCACCCCATCACCGTGCCCCTATGCTATCTCAACGCTTACCTTGGCTTTGCTTCTTCAGAGCACGGATTACCACTTGGTATTGTAATCCACGTTTAGTATTTCCCTGATCATTGCCTGTCTTCCCCACCTGAAGTAAACTCCTCAGGGTAAGCACTTGGTCTCCTCTGCCACTGTGGCTCCAGCACTACTAACCCTGCCTGGCACATAACTGGTGCTCAGTAAACGTCTGTTAAAATACAGCTGACTCGATGCATCCTTCGAAAAACTATAGTGAAAGTTGTAAAGGACAGTGAATATTTCAGTGCTTTGACAGGAGAAACCTTTTTTCTGTAGTTTGGAGCGACAGCAGGCAGGGGATTAAAGCCTCTGAACAATGTGAACCGTCCCAGAACGTCCTCAGAAGACAGGGGGCTTATTTTTAAAATGAAGAAACAGGCACAGAGGGTCTGAGAGGTTTATCAGAGCTGTGGAACGGGCTGAGGCAGATCCAGGGCGCTCCCTGCCATGCTGGCCCGTCTTGAACCCCGTACCTTGGGCCACAGCACGATGTGCGAAGTGGGAAGAGCAAAGGCAGCGAGCTGTGTGGCAGAGGTTCCATCAAAGCTCTTGGTCCCTCCCTCCTGCTTGGCTTGTCTTCCACCACTTTCAGCGCCATAGGCTTTTCTAGCTGTCTGGCCACCGCACTGGCTTAAGGACAGCCAGGTAAGTGGGGTGCAGGACACAATGGACGGGGTGTCCGGAGACACCACTCCTGTCCCAGCTCTGTCACCCAGTAATTACAGGACCTCTTTACCTCAGTCTTCCTAGTTGTCCAACAAGGAGGTCAGAGCAAGGTTCTTTCCAGCTCTGAGAGTCAAGGTTCCAATCCCCCACAGCATGGTTGCTCGTGGCAGAATTTATGGAACTCTGTCACCTAATGCCACCCCATCCCCAAATGAAGAGAGCCGTGCGCAATTCTCCCTCCTGGTTATCTCAAGGATGTGGCGAGGGGTGAAGCTGGTGGGTGAATGTATTTGCAAGCCCTTTGGAGAACTTTCAACTAATAAGCTAAACTAATGTTTCTCAAACTCTGCCTCTTGAGATGAATGGCAAACACATGAAAACACTAGCTGGGGCGTAGGGGAAGATGGTGTAGACAGACCCTGAAGTAATCTATCAGAAGCAGAGCATAACCCATCCAAATCTGTTAGTAAAATGATGTTTAGAAGGCCCATCAAATCCATTCATTGGATCTGCACAGTTTCTGGTCCACTCCATTATTTATGGACGAGGAACAAAGACCAAGACCATCAGTTTCGCCCTGACAACTGTAATTTTTGAAGTGGACGTCAGCTACCTTCAGTGCGTCACTTTGGAAATGGACCATTATTCTCTTCCTGTAATGTGATTTTCTAGAACATCTCGGGCACGATACACCTAGGGAAATCTATGTTATCACAGTTCGGATAGATCATTTTAGAAAGCACTCAATATTTTCAAAAGATGCACATTCCAGCCATTGTAATCCTATCTGGCCGATCTACATGCAGCACAAATCAAGCCCTGGGTCCTTACGCACGTCTCCACACCCAGTTTCACTTGTGTTCAAGCAGGGTGAAGCCTCAGAAAAACAGTATAAACACCATGTCCCAGAGTTTTCTCCGGTGTAAAACACAATGTGTGTCTTAACTTAAGCAGCTAATTTGATCCTTTAAAAGGATGTGTCAGTCAAGTTTCAAGACCCTGTCTGTTTGCCCAGGGTAACAGGAGGAGCCAGTGCTCAGCCCAGGAGAAGGCGCTTTCCCTTCCGCAAACTCACCTCAGGTGAGCGGAGGTCTGTCCCTTGGAAGATGTCAAACCCACTTCTCCTCTGCAGGAAACACACTCTTCACATGGTCTACCCTTCTCATCCTCTGTATCACCCACCTCCTCAGAGACATCTCCTAACCCATTCTTTCCCTTCATTTCGGTGAGAGCTATTTGTACTGATTTGTTCTCGGTTCCTTTACTGACAAAATCTTTATGGAGCACCTGCTGTATGCAGGCATTGGAAATAAAACAGTCAACAAAACAGACAAGCCCTGCTCTCATGGAGGAGACAGGTAACAGTATTAGGCAGCATTATTACACGGGGTGTCTGATAATGATGAACGCGACAGAGAAATTTCAAGTAGAAAATGGGCAGTACAGTGTAAGTTTTAAATTGGGAAGTCAGGGTAGGTCCTGCTAAGAAGTTACCTTTTGTCATATTTTTGCAGTAAGTCTAGTAACAGATTTTAGTGGTTGGCTCCCTAGTTCAAGGACCGTGTTTATTTTGTTTCCCATTATATACCTAGTACCTAGCACACATCGTGAACGAATACACAAATGCTAGGACTCAGAGCACTAATTACCTGATATTCATCCTGTTAATGCAGAGAAAGTTCAGTGGTTATGGGATTTTACATTATATACAATTAAAAGTTGTATCGATATCCTATTTTGGTAAATGAACTCTCTTCTACTTTTAAAATGATAGCCTCGGGGCGCCTGGGTGGCGCAGTCGGTTAAGCGTCCGACTTCAGCCAGGTCACGATCTCGCGGTCCGTGAGTTCGAGCCCCGCGTCAGGCTCTGGGCTGATGGCTCGGAGCCTGGAGCCTGTTTCCGATTCTGTGTCTCCCTCTCTCTCTGCCCCTCCCCCGTTCATGCTCTGTCTCTCTCTGTCCCAAAAATAAATAAAAAATGTTGAAAAAAAAAAATTTAAATGATAGCCTCACCAGTAAGAACAGCACTCCTTAACTTGTCAGTTTTCTGATTTGGATTTCCTCCCCCCAGCACTGTTTTACTGAGATATAACTGACTTCTACTGTGAGCAAGTTTAAAATGAGCAGCATGTTGATCTGATCCACTCATATATTGCAAAACGATTACCACTGTGGCTTTAAGCTAACCCCTCCATCACAAATTCCGATTTTCTTGTGTCCGATTTCTTAAAAGAGTAAAACTTATCCTAAGGTGTACCACAAGGGCTCTTACCTCGTACTCTAATAAAATCACGCTTTTCTTTAAAATGTCTAAAAACACACTTACCCTGTGATGCCAGATGTAACATAGTCTTTCCCCAAGTAGTTATAACCATGGCGGACGAGGTCTTCACACACGTCCTTCACTTTACTGCCTCCAAACGCAGTGCCGTAGTGGAACCTGCCGTCCAGCACCCCGGCCTTGCCGGCCAGCAGCTCAATCAGCTTTCCCACCTGTGGGGTCAAACAGCCTTAGTGGGCAGCTTCCTGGGGTACAGGAATTCTGTCTGTTTAGCTGTGGCCTACTTCCCCAAACAGCTGTGAGATGGCAGTGAATAGTTACCACTCTCTCACGTGTGACGCTTGGAAAAGCCTGACGCGTGGGATCCAAGTTTATGCCCCCAAAAGCCCCACGAGATCGGCACTGTTCTTTCCCTCAATGTACACATGAGGGAACTGAAGCACAGAGAGGCTGAGCAGCTTTCCCAAGCTGCACAGCCGGTAAGTGGTAGAGCCAGGATTGCAAAACAATAACCATGGAAGGGAGCTACAGTAAGGTTAACACAAGAGGTTCTTTTTGCTGAGGGGCACGTGCATCCCCCAGAAGACTGCTCTTGAAGGAAGGGCCGGCATGCTTTGCACTCCCTCTCTAGAGGAGGGTAACCTAGCACTGTCAGGAGCTAGGAACCTCTTCATTTGGCAAAAGGGTCAAAGGGCTCTTTCTAAAAATAACTTTCAGGCTCTCACGGCCAACACTCCCTACAAACCCACTCCTGCCTTCTTCCTAAAATGCAGTACCTCTGAAAAGCGTACTGACCGTCATTCGCGATGGGAAGCCATGTGGGTTCATGATGATGTCCGGACAAATGCCAGAATCACAAAACGGCATGTCTTCCTGAGGGACGATCAAGCCACAAACACCTGGGGGAGAGAAGATCTCATGCCATGTAAAGCACATCAGCAGAAAAGAAGACTGCAGTGCTTAACTGGCAGCTCCCCACCGCTATCTCTACAGCCTTCTGCATGGTCTCCATCAAGAGTCACAAGAGCCATTTCCCACCATCTTGCCAGATGATACAATTTGAAAACGGCCGTCCTCGCAGAGAGCGTTGCAGCCTGTGGACTGGCCTGCTGGCATGACACCCGCTGGTGCTGTCAGGCTGCTCGCCCAACCTCTCCCGCCACGGAGACCCAAGTGCGACAACTCCGCTGGGCCCCGGCCCCGCCTCCGCCCCTGAAGCTTCAAGTCAACAGCGATTTCGATTTCACTCCTGGTCAGCTAGTCTGCGATCTGCTACCTCCCACCGCCAAATCACAGGAATCCGACTCCTCCACCAAACACAGAACTACCTGTCTGACAGATGTGTTCACATTGTGGTTTTAAAAAACTGTGATAAGGAGGATCCGTGTGAGGCTGACTTGCTAATAGGGCACCCAGAGCACTGGCTGATGGGCTAGTTTTTGCCAGGGCTTCCCTGGCTGAGCCTAAACTGCCCTAAGGAATTTTAATTCCTACCACTTGCAACACATTAGGAAAATGATCTTTGATTGAAGCTGTAAAGTTGAACAAGAAAATTAAATGCCAGATTATTCTTGGAAGAAAAGACTGGAATTAGAAACGTAATTCTAAGAATGAAAACAGAACAAAAACCTACCAGTTCTATGCACACTACTGATGGTCTCTTACATTATTTTATTACTCTCTTCATATTATTCCAACCTGTAGGGGATTTTGTTGCTTAATTCCTCTGATTTCATTTTCTTGGTAGGAGGGATGGGGCATCTTTTAGATTGTTAACCACAACCTACACGATTTGAAATTGGAAAACTAGTGTACAATGGCACTGGGTGGAGAAATAAAGTCCTTTCACACTTACTAAGATAAAATTCCCTTTCGCTTGTATATAAAGTTATCAAGTATGTGCACCTACTGCACAGAAACTGCTCTCCAAGAAATTCTTCATTCCTGTTTGATTTCTACATAATTACTCCAACTATTCTGAAATAAAATTTTTGTGATGTGTCCTAATCACCAAAAGCTAAAGTCTAAAGAAAAAGAAAGCCATGTGCTTTCAGTATTGGTTATTAATATCCCGATTTCCAGCGGCTGCCTACAATATGGTAATTAGGTTCGTGGTATTGAATTCTAGAGCACGTAGGTACCATAATTGGCTTTTTGGTTGAAACTGTACTGTTTATTATAAAGAACGTATGCTTTCCTACATGAAGAACAGGAACAATCATTCAGTTCAGTTTATTTCAAATTCAACTACGAGGTCTTAGAATTTAAATCAAGCAGAGTGTGTGACCCCTTCTTCCTTCCCTTCAAAAATCCATCTTGCCCACACTGAAATTATCTGACAAACACTTGGGCTACTGGGAAATCTACTCTGAAAGAGATCAAATTGTAAATCTAGATGCACCGACAACAACATTGTGTAGCAGCGAACAAAATGTTAAAAATGGCAGTTCCTGCAGAGGCCGGTCCTGGGATGTGCTCTGGAGAGAATGTCACTTTGGCTGGTGAGGAGGTGGAGGGTTTGGCTATATCCCTTCAAAACAAAACCAAAGGAAGACCTCGGCACCCTTCAGTAGCAGTTCACAGGGGGGGAGCCGGAGTCCACTGCACCACCCCCCCCACCCCCGGCAACATGAGGAGGTGGGAGTGAGGGGCAGGAGGTAGAGCAGCTCCGGAGGAAGCAGGGAATACTTATAATGGGGGGGAGGGTGAGGAGAGAGGTGATTTGCATTTTGGTATTTTTAGTTTTAGTTGACGCGGTTAATCAAGCCAACTTAACTTAGCTATGAAAACAAAAGCAATGCTCCTTCCCCTGAAATCTGAATCTCTAATAACTTTGCTTGAAACCCGATTAAAATGTAGTACCGGTTTTCCTTTTTGGGAAGTAATTATATCAGCCCCTTTTTGACCCTGCATTTAAAAATACATGTAAGTAACTTTGGGTTTTTTTTTTTTTTTTCCATCCCATTATAGGAACTGCTTTGGCCACATCCAAATCAAGGGCACCTGTAAGCCAAAAATTAAATCTTAGCTAACTTAAAATTACTTTAGGCTCTGAAAACCCTTTTATATGCCAAGATGGTTCCCATAGCAGACAGCCCTGTGTTGTTTGTTTTGTGTGAAAGTGAATGATAAAAGATCCATGAAATCGACACAGAAAGCCAGAACAGCAGAAAGAACTGAGGGCTCTCCATCACTGGGGCTTCTACCCTCTGCTGACTCGCGGAACAATGGAAGCTACACATCCAACTGCAGATCTAACACAGCTGTGCATTTCATTAGATGAAGAGCACTAGTGACACAAGTAAATAATTAACTTATTCTGGTCCGCTGACTGTGCTTATGAGACCAGTCATAGCTGACAGATTTTAATACAAGTTAACACAAAGAAACCATAATGAGCTTAGAAGTTAAAACAAAATATTTAGACAGAATTTGATGATCTTGAATCTCAAATGAGACAGATGATTTTTAAAAGTTTGTATTTTACGGAATTCATTAGGGGCGGGGAGAAGAGAGCTCGCAGGCTTAGAACCAGACTTTTCTTTTTTTTAAAAAGGTACTTCTCAGTTTCAGAATTATTCCAATCCTTCATCAAAGCAAAGGAAGGTTTCTTGTCTTATTTTCAAATGAAACATGAAAACTATTTTCTCTGAGGATGGAGGCATAAAATTTCTCCCAACATTTAGAACTCTTAAGAAGTTATGGTCACTTTCCCTTAATGCTAGTTTAAAAATGTAAATGATATGCAGTCCGCTCCAGTGTGTTAACACTCCCCTGGATCCTTGAAAAGACGATGGACTACAAATAAACCATATCTAATGGAAGCTGTTGTTGAAACAATTACCGATTCCTACCTTAAATGCTTACACAGCATTTCAGATTTTAAAATAAAATTTCATCCCCTGGCTCACGCTGGTGTCTTAACCCCATTGTTTATAGCACAACCTCCTGGCAGCGAAATGCAAATGCACCAGTTTAACAGGGCCCGGAATGTGTAATGGACTTACAGGGGCCAACTGGGAAGTAGACCCCAGCCTACACTCCAGACCTTTTAGGAGCTGAAAATAGGTAACAGGGAGAGACTAGAACACAACGTCAGAGCACAACGGTTCCACAGATACCCCATCGGTGATGTATTATTCCATCAACATCAATATTAATTTCAAATGTAAAGGTGAAGAAGTTAGGGAGTCTAAACCCACAAGTCTGACCCCCAAGCCACGCAGGAACGGCAAACCTGGGGACCCACTGTCACAGCTGTCTGTGTGCCACCCCCTAAGCACTGGAGGATCTTACGCCAATTTGTTATTTCTATTTCCGTAGCCTTGCAGAACAACATATAAATCATTTTAAGAATAGGTTTGCCCCAAGAAAGTTGACTTAATCCAATGAATCATTATTAGAAAGTATTTCTAATTATAAACAGCAAATGACTTGTTCACAAGTCATTTTTGGCTTCTTTTTTTAAAAACTAGTTTTAGTGTAATGGACCATTCTTAATTCAAATAGAAAAAAATAAAAGATAAAACAAAAGATAAGGAAAAACAAAAGCATTCTAGTACCATGTCAAGACAGGAAAGGGAATAGAACTGGCAGGAGAAAAGTGTAATGACATTTTTAATTCAAGAGCTGCTTTTTTTTTTTTTTTAATTTTATTTATTTTGAGAGAGAGAGAATCACAGACTCCGAACCATCAGCACAGAGCCCAATGTGGGGCTTGAACTCACAAACCGTGAGATCATGGCTTGAGCCGAAATTGAGAATCGGACACTTAACCCACTGAGTGACTCAGGCGCCCTGAGGGCTCTTTTTGATGTGACTTCAGTGTGTTGAGAACAGACTAACAAATCATTTTCTATTTTGTTGATAACCAGGTCTCACTTGAACATCACAGTCTGCTTCACTGTTTTAATTAAAAAAAATATTTTTTGATTTGACAGAGAGGGGGGTGGGCAGCATGTGCATGGAAGTGGGGCTCGATCCCACAACCCTGGCACCACGACCTGAGGCAAAATGAAGAGTCAGACACTCAACTGAGCCACCCAGGTCCCCCTTGCTTTAACTTTTATTAGTAAGTCTACTGTCTCGTGTAAGCACTTTTGGATGATGTAGGCCACTCTGAGGCTGGTATCTTAGGACCCTTCCTTTCCTGAGGGAGGAAAGAGGATCCTGTCCCTCAGTTACCAAGCATATGCTCCGGTTGAGGGCTGTGTCAGAGGTGGCAGGAGGGGGCTCAGGACTCAACCCCACCTGACAGGTGTCCTGTACAGATTTCAGTGACTGAATATTGAAAACGAAAACATTTATACAATTCAGCTGGAGACATTCTCATGTTCTAAATGATGCAGAGTACATTGGGCAGTGGGTTCTGCTGAAATAATACTAATCAGAGGCTAAAATGATCTACTTTGACCTTCTGCGCGTACTCACCTCTTAGATAAGCTATTTATTCTGCAGAGTTTAACGCTCTCAGCACTAAGGAGGGGTGAAGTGCTGCTGTGATTTTTCTTTATCTGTCCCGGTGTAAGAAAAGTGTTGGTGTTTTGTAGAGAAGTAATGGTATTACTTGGTATTAATGAGGTTCGCAGACTTGGGGAGGCGGGGAGGAGAGGGTTCCATCCGCGAAGGGCTCATCACCCCCTGGACTCTCAGATCAAGGCAGAATATCAAGGAATCAGGGGACCTTCCTTTGACTCCCTGAGGTTCAAGCAATACAGTGTTCCTGTGGGAGGGAAAGCACCACTTTCTGGTGAGCCTTGGTTGTTTGGTCTTTGTAATGGGAACAATTAGCACCTATCTCATGAGGCAGTTGTGTTAGAAGACCAGATGAACTAATGTCTGAGAGGTACTTTAAGGTCCTTAGAGAAAGGCAGCATCTAAACACAAGGAATTATTATTATATAAGAAACCTAATTACTCTCAGCAGGAAGCAAACTAGCAAAGCAGAGGAGACCAGCCTAATGAACAGAAGGAGCAGTAGCTGTGGCACTAACTGGATGAAGGGGCCGAAAAGGAGCTCACTCGGCTGGGCTGTTGAGATCATCTGACATCATCAGGATGGTGTCCCCTACCAACTTTACAACTCACAGGCCCCGGGCTGCAGACTTCCAGAGCGAAATGGTTTACTAAGTGATGAAAGGGGGGGTGAGCAGCGGGGATGCTTTCCAGTTTGACCATTTGTATCAAGTAAAACGCGTTTTTGCTTTGAATAAACTCATCTCGATAAGCCTTTGTATAGTCTGAAATGTGAATCTTTAAATCGAAACATAAAGGCTAACACAGGTGGTTCCTCCTTTCTTCCTTCCCTCCTTTCCAGTTACTGAATTGACCTTCTTTTATTTTTCACACCACCACCTTAAATAATCCCCAGGGGGAGGGGAGGAGACAAAAACTGTTGAATCATATTAGCTTTGTTTTGCTGTTGAATCACTTCCAGATCTATCACATCTCCTGCCATATCCCAGTTGACATAATTTTAATTTGGCTCTTCCTTACATCTTAACAGATAAATAATGCATAAGAAAACTTGATTAGCTTTCTTATTAAAACATCACTCTAAATGAGAGGAGGCGCTAGAAGACAATACAGTTTTTACACGGCTTTCCCATGAGCAGTTGAATGGTTTGATGTGATAAATTTGCATAGTCTGAAGCACACAAAGGGCTGATTAATTGAAACCCTTACAATGCTTCTGGAAGCAGCTATTGTAAAACAATAACCATAGGAACTTTACAAAATACACACGGCTCAATGTGTCAAGAGCTTAATAAAATGTGTTGAGGCTACACTATTTGGAAACAGAATTGGAGATTTTTATTCTGGGCCATAAAACACTAAACACCCTAATTTCAAAGCTTTAGTTGGATATTTACTGAAAGGTCAGAGGGTTACTAGCTAGCGACCCAAGACCAAAATTTGTTCTTAAGAAAGTAAATGAAATAAAATCTTCTTACAATTAAGGGGTCCATGTGGATAAAATAATCCTGATTTCTAGCATTAAACTAAGAGTTCCCAGAATTTGTTTTCAGACCAAAATTCTGAAGGGTCACTTGGCATCCTACACCTTGTTCTGGGGCTCACACTGTTAGCTCCTTCGGCCTCCTTCTCCCCTCCCACTTAGAATCTTTCATTCAGGCAGGATCAAGCAAAGTAGGGAGCCAAAGACATCCAGACTTTGAAGCTTCAGTCTGGCAGAGAGGATTTTAGGCGGCCTCAAGTGCTACATGTGTACAAGGTACTATTATTATTATTTTCAATCAGAGTGTTTTCATTCTCTCAGTATTAGAAAACAGAATCCAGAAAAAGGAAATAAATTAAGACCCGGAAAAAGCAAAGTTTTTAACCAAAGCTTGTTTAACCAACGAACTTTCCTCTCAGCTTTTCTGCCACTCAAGAATTGACATGTTCTTACTTCCCACAGCCTCTTTCTCCCAACCGTACAAGGATTCTGTGATGTGTTGGGAAGTCAGGGTAGTTTTTTTTTTTCTTCTAATACACATTCAACCAAAATCTTAATATGTTAATTCAGCAAGGTGATGAGTAACTTTTATTAACGCAAAATAGAGAAGCGAGTGGCTTTGTAACAGAACTGCTGCTGACAGGCGAGGGTCACAGAGGACTCTTGCAAACCATTTTATCTGTAAATATGTGATCCTTATGAACCAAAGATACTCTGAACCAGTCCATGAAAACACTGTATTTTGATAAGACTATACTTCTATTTTAAAACAAAGGTTGGCTTTGCTCTGTTTAAACTGGCTGTCTGAGGATTTAGGGGGAGATTCCGAGGAGCGCAGGCCATTATCTCAGATTTGCAGTTATTAAAAAGCTTCTGTTTGCCAGGACAAACACTCTTGCTCAAATACAGTTTTTCCTCTCCTCAGGAATACTATTTGGTATTGCTGCCCAATTCTGTGGTCTACAGGACCTTTGTTGGAGGTGCTAATCCTTTTTCACATGAGAGACTGAGAAATGTTCTTTCAGGGAAGTGATATATTGCTTCCCCCCCCCACCCCCCACATCAAAGGAGTCCACTTTTCCTCCCTCGTTGTGAATGGCAGCAAAAGTAGGAGGAAATCTGGAAATATAATAATTTGGTTTGCCTGTACACTGCAAGGATACTCAACTTGGGAACTCCCTAGGCTAACATAATTTCTGTTAATTTTTTTTTAAAAAGGGGGAAATCGGCTTGCCCTTTTTTTAAAAAAAATTTTTAAATGTTTATTTTTGAGAGAGAGAGAGAGAGAGAGAGAGAGACAGACAGACAGACAGACAGCAACAGCACATGAGCAGGGGAGGGGCAGAGAGAAAGGGAGACACAGAATCTGAAGCAGGCTCCAGGCTGTGAGCTGTCAGCACAGAGCCCGATGCAGGGCTCGGACCCATGAACCACGAGATCAAGACCGAAGCTGAAGTCAGACACTCAACTGAGCCACCCACGTGCCCGTGTCCTTCTAATA
Organism: Neofelis nebulosa; assembly: GCF_028018385.1. Classification (NCBI taxonomy): domain Eukaryota; kingdom Metazoa; phylum Chordata; class Mammalia; order Carnivora; family Felidae; genus Neofelis; species Neofelis nebulosa. The sequence goes on from NC_080789.1 coordinate 16,089,959, forward strand.
AATGCAGTAACCATCAGAAAACACAAAGCTCAAGATAAAAATGTCTGCCTTGGATGAGTTCCCTTCATATAGAACTTATACATACCAAAGTTCAAGAGACTTAAATACGTAATTTTGATTTTAATAAAAACTCTTGTTTTAAACATGACTCCAATCACATTATATGTGAACGTCTTTTTCTATCTTCAACTCTACTGATGAAGACTATGATGAGAAAACATAAAGAACATTCCAGAACCACGTTCTACTCTTTTGCCCCATGCAGCATCACTCTGCCAAGTCCTTCTAAGGCATCTACAAATCTAGAATACTTGGGAAAGAGAACAAAACTTCAGGGTTTTAAAACTTCTCCCCAACTGAGATGAAAACAGACTAAATAAAACTGTCCTTCTTTTGTAAACAAGTACAAGTTCGTATTTTGCAATTTTAGTAAAGAATGCACTGCTCTAGAGCTTCTTGATTCAAGACCCAGCTCTTGGGGGGGGGGGGAGGGGGCGCTGACTCAGTGGCATTTAGTGAGGAGACATATAACAGGCTTCCCAAAGACCCAAAGGAAGGCTGTACTTCATTAACATTCTTTGAATTTCTCATTAGAAGACTATTGGAATTCCCTTATCTAAAGAGTGTGCTGTGAGCGAATCCTGCCTCCTCTGCCTTCGTGAAATACTTCTCCTTCCCCACATGTGGCTCTCGGCTTAGTACTCCTCCACTCCGGAGGTCACAGAAGGCAACACTGTTTGCTGAGGCTGTCGCATTTCTAACAGCTCCGGCTCCAACACTCTGATTCTTCGTGGGCCTTCTCGTATCAGCTACCTCACTGTCTGCTTATCGCACGGCACTGGTGCGGATTCCCAACTGACTACTCGGTGCTGACACTCCTGCCGCAGCTCACTGCCCGCTCTGTCCTCTTCAATCTTCTCCGTGAGCTCGGTTACAACACACAGCATGCTACTACGGTACAGCCTCCACCACACATTTGCTTCATTTAGCTACTCATTACCCCACCACCTTAAAACTGATCAGGCTCGAGCAGGATAGACACTCAGGTTCTGTGAAACTAGATTTTGAAGGCTCCTCTAATTGTCAGAGAGGAAATTATGGGAAGCAACAGGGGTAGAAATACGATCGACACACTACATGTGTACTGAAAGAATCCTTGCTAAAATAACAACAGCTCTGTAAAAGTTAACTACTAACAAAGGACAAAAATCAGGCCATGTGCAGGGTTACATTTTGCTCTCTGAACACCAAAGATAACAAAAACAATGCTCTAAATGCAGGAGGAAAACAGAAATGGGCATAAAGGTACATTAAATCAAACGATCTTTACATTTTCTCATACAGAATACACATGTCAGCTTCCTTCCTACAAAGGAAAAGATACAATTTCCAAACGATCCTGCCTGAAAATAGTGAAAAGAAGCCCAGCTAACACTGCTCTTACTCTGGCGTGTGTCTGGGCCAAAAGGCAAACAAATCAATGCAGGGATCATGGTGCGACACATGTCCTGAAGATTCACATACTACTGAACCTCCATCAGCTCCTTTCATGACAATGACAGACGACCACAGCTGAGGCTGTGGACTGCCTTCTCCATCCTGTTCATGACGTCTCACTCGCCAACATCCAGCTGTTCTAGACCTCCTGCTGTTCCTCCCTGGACCCCACACTAAGGGCTGGGTCGTATGGCTCCTCACAGACGCCACCAGCTGTGCCTGCTGCACGTGAATGTTCCAAACCAGCCCACTGTCCTCACTGTCCCTCGGCTTCCCTCTTTGCTGGCTCTGTCACAGCTAGCCAGAGGAATCAGGAGAATGCTCAAAGTTGAGGGCTCGATACTTCCTTTCATATCTGCTCAAATTCTTGATAGAATTTTAACCAAGGCCATGAGAGCCTGGCCAGAGGACTGATTAAAGAAGGAAATGGGGACAGTGTTTTATAATGAGTTGATCCTGGATAGGAAGGGATTCCTGAAACATACAGCTTTACGCTAGGAGTATGTCTTAAGATGGGGGTTTGGCAGACATTTCTGGAATAAAGTATGTGGGGACACTATTTACTCCAAACTGGTGGTAGAGGCAAGCCCTGTAAAACTGCTTATCCAAGAATGGGAGTTTTGAGAAAATGACCACCTTAAGGAGGAGATACACAAAAGCTGTAAGAAATATTAGATTTCAGTTTCAAGAATAGGTTGTCTCTCCCAAGGGGGGATTCCTAGAGACTATGGCAACCTTGGGAGCAGAGTGGTAGTGGGATATCAGAAGAGACAGGAGCCACCTTTAACCAGCTTTAACAGAATGGGAAATGTACTCAGATCAAAAACCCGGATTCAAATCCTGGCTCTGCCAGCACTGAGCGGAAGCAGGCAAACTACTCGCCTGAGTCTCCACGTTCTGGTTCTATAGAGTAGAAGTAACAACATGAACTAGATCTGTAAAGGTTAAAGGGGGGGAATGAAAATGCTTACAAATTATTAATAGGCAGAAGATAAAAAGTGCTATGAATTTACATGCAAATGCCTCCCAAATCTTCTCTCTTGCCTTAACCTATCCCAAGCACCCACCTACCATCTTCGCTTAGAGTCTCCTAAACATTTCAGACCTGAAGCCCAAACTCTCAACCCCCGCCTAACTCTGAACACTTCGTCCCTAGTCTTCCTTGCTTGGTAAACATCAGCAGTTGCGCAGACCTCATCCTCTCCCTCAGTTTCTGCCCTCCCTCCCCCAAAATCTTGGCCACCAGCAAGTCCTGCTGGCTGGACCTTCGGAGCACACCTGGAGTCTACCACTTCCCTCTGTCCGGTGCTCCTCCTGAGCACACACAGCCATCCTCTCTGCCTGGACCACCGACCACCTGCTTCCCTCCTCCCCCTCCTCAATCTGCTCTCCATGGGAATCCAAGGTGACCTCTAGGACTGGCAGTTAGATCTCCTCATGCCTCTCTTCTGCTCACCACCCAACAGCCCAACCGGCTCCCAGTCCACGTGGAACAAGTTCCTGTGGGGCGTGCCCCCCCACCCCTCTCCTGTGCTTCCTCCTCCTCAAGCTTCAGTGGCCAGAACAGTCTTCATTCTGTCTCCTGAAGGTACTGAGCTCGCTCATGCCTCAGGGCTTTTGGACTACAGTTAATAACCCAGGCAAAAGATAAGCTATTCTCAGATAATTAAGAGTTGAGAGAATGCAATTAGCATCCCCTCTAACGACTGTCACATTTATGCCATAATTCTGAGTGTGTGAGCTTTGAACGTTTTTAAGTCAGTTTTCAATCTTCGGAATGATTAAAACAGCCAATCAAAACAAGAAGCTCTGGACACCAGATACAAGGTTGGTGCTCTAAATATCCTTCTCACTGGGTGTTAAAATAAGTTAGACACAATTTTTACTTCTGTTCTAAGGTACGTGTGCTGCCGAAGCGAGCCCTTAACTTCAGTTCTGTCAAGTGCAGGGAAGAAAACCGAGGACACCAGGCACTCCTGTGTTGAGCTTTCTCAGATAACAGACACAGGGGTTTCCAGTCAACATGGCAGCTGGGACACATCTGTTTATCTCCACGTCCTCTCTAAACCTAATATGAAAGTTGACAAAAATTAAGGTCCAGACCTTTAAGAAAAACAACAGGCAAGAGATAAGAATTCTGTTGTGAGAACTGACGAGTGAAGAGCAGTAAATGGTGAACACAAGGAGCAAGGTAAACCCAAGTGCCTGCAGAAGAGTGTGGAGCGGAGAACTGGCTCAGCCCTCACCCCCACTCCTTGGAAGGCTCTGGAAACAGAGACACAAAGTACTGTGAAGAGCGGGAGGAGGTGTGAGGCTCAGTCACCGCACCCGGCAACAATTCCAGTGGGTGCTGGAATTTAAAAGGTGCCTCAACTGACCCCTCCTCACTGTTTCCCCATCATCACGCTTTCCCCACTCACCACCAACCCCGCCTGTGCTACTGTGATAGCATTCGGCTGGTACCACGCCTTCCCTTGTTCCCTACAGCTTTGTGTTTTCATCACTGGAGCCAGAGTAAGTCAGATCATAGTTCTCATCTGCTCAGACTCCTCCAGCAGCTGTCCACCTTGCTCGGAGGAAAAGCCAAAGTTCACGGCATGGCTTTGACTGCTCTGGGCTCACTAGTTCTGCTCCAGCCATGCTGGCCTCTAGCCTCAGGCCTTCCTCTTGCCTACAACGCTCTTTGGCCAGGGAGGGTGTGCTCCCTTCCTTTCCCACTCCCATCTTTTCAATAAGGTGCAGCACCCCAGCCATGCTACCTAAAATTTCAACTCTTAACCACATGCCTTCCCCCCACATGCTTCCTATTGTCCCCTTTTGTTTTATCTCCACACGTATCCTTACCTCTCTTGCCCACAAGAATGGAAGCCCCACAAGGTTGCAATTTTGCCTTTTGTTCACTTCTTGTTACCAGGGCTTAGAACAGCACCACTTAGAAGATACTTAATAAATACTTGTAAAAATAAATGTCTATATAAGACATCATCAGCTCTTTACTTTCTTCTTTAATTAATTTTTTTTTCTCAACTTTTTTTTTTTTTTTTTTGGGGGGGGACAGAGAGAGACAGAGCATGAACGGGGGAGGGGCAGAGAGAGAGGGAGACACAGAATCGGAAACAGGCTCCAGGCTCCGAGCCATCAGCCCAGAGCCTGACGCGGGGCTCGAACTCACGGACCGCGAGATCGTGACCTGGCTGAAGTCGGACGCTTAACCGACTGCGCCACCCAGGCGCCCCTCTTCTTTAATTAATTTTTGAGAGAGAGAGAGAGAGAGAGAGAGAGAGAGAGAGAGAGAGAAGCAGGGAAGGGGCAGAGAGAGAGGGAGACACAGAATCCAAAGCAGACTCCAGGCTGTGAGCATCAGCACAGAGCTCGAGGCGGAGCCTGAACACACGAACTGTGAGAACATGACCTGAGCCAAAGTCAGATGCTTAACCTACTGAGTCACCCAGGCGCCCCTGACTTTTTATTCCCTACCCTCAATAGCCAGAAACCACAATTCTCCCCCAACCCTTCCTTAAGAATTGAACCACAATGACCTGACACCCCAGGGCAGCAAGCACAACAGATGGTAGGGTAAGGTACCAGCCTGATACAGAGGAATTAAATCAAAGTCTGTGCACTAAAGAGTGGGTCCCAGCCCCCTGCCCCTACCTGGCTCCCTGAAGGGCAGCTGATGGTCTTAAGTACTGTCGCGACCCTCATTCCCAGCTCCAACCTTCTAGCAAAAGTTATAAAGATCCTAATAGAAACTGGCACCGGCAATAATCATGGCTCACTGCCTGATTCCCCTATAGTGATGTCCACCAGTCAACAAATTCTATTCCTGGGCCATAAAGCTTCCAATTGCTTTTTAGGGTTCATGGACATTTCGGGTATTAGAGAAAATTTCCCAACAACAAATGAGAAGGGGGAAGAAACCCCTCAAGGAGTACAGACAATTAGGAACAGAACACAGTTGAAAAGGAAAACAAACAACTAAAACTAAAAATGAATATAATACTAAAAATATATACTTATGGCTATAAGAAAGACTATAAATTAATATTTTTGATTAGAAATTAAAATACAATAGGTTTTAAAAAATCTGGAAAATTGGGGTGCCTGGGTGGTTTAGTCAGTTGGGCATCTGACTTTGGCTCAGATCGTGATCTGACAGTTCGTAGGTTCCAGCCCCATGTCGGGTTCTGTGCTGACAGCTCAGAGACTGGAGTCTGCTTTGGATTCTGTGTCTCCCTCTCTCTCTCTGCCTCTCCCCTGCTCACGCTCTGTCTCTCAAAAATAAACAAACATGAAAAAAAATATGGAAAATAAAGTCAATCAAATCCTAGAAAGAAAAACAAGAGAAGGAAATGGACAATGAGAGTACAAGGAAAATGATGAAGGGAGATTATCAACAAAATAAGAAAATATCTGAAAATTGAAGGAACTTGAACTTCCAGAATAAGAAGGTACCTGACTTCCTAGGACAAGGAATGAAAATTTTAGAATTCCAAGAACAGAAGATAGTAAAAACTTCAGGGGAAGGGGATGGGAGGAAGGGGAAGAGAGAGAAACAGCACACTTGTGCACGCACGCGCACACACGCGCACACACAGATCAGGAAGAATAATGTAACATGGAATCTAGATAATAATACAGCAATGTTGTCAGGATCCTTAGAGAAAAGAATTTTTCAATCGAGAATTCTATAACCAACCAGGGTATAAATCAGCTAGGAGGATAGAACATGTTCAGATATACATGATCTTACAAAAGTTACTTCTTGCCATCCTTTCTCAGCAACTTAATGAACAGACTATTCCACTGTGGTGGGGGTAGGTGGTGGTGGGATGACATGGGATGAGCCAAGAAACAGGGGGCTCAGATGGGAATTTCACAAATGACTGCCACTAGAGTGTGTTACGGACTGTGTCCCCCATGCCTAGATCACCCAGGATACCTCAGAATGTGATCCTGTTTAGAGACAAGGTCTTTACAGAGGTAATTAAGGCTAAATACGGTCATGGGGTGGACCCTCATCCAATATGGCTGGTGTCCTTTTAAGAAGAGAGAGAGACATGAGGAGGCAGTTGCACAGAGAAAAGGCCGTGTGAGGACACAGGACAAAGTGGCCACCTGCAAGCCACGGAAAGGGGTCTCAGGAGAAACCAAACCTGCCAATACACTGACCTTGGACTTCAGCTTCCAGAACTGTGAGGCAATACATTTTCTGTTGTGTAAGTCCTTGGTCTGTGATATGGGATTAAAGCAAACCAGCACAGAGTGCTTCCTACCCTTTCTTGAAAACATTTCTGGGGCACAAAGATGAGGCTGCTCGCGGCCCTGAGCCAGGTTCTGCCCAGAACTCCTGTGACCTGTGGCGATCAGTTCTTAAGACACTGGCTAGGAAGCTGGGGCTCAGAGGAAAACCACCACAGATTGGAGCAGGAAGAATGGGGGTGCTACAGAGAAGGTCTTCTGGGGAGAAAAATGGTCCTAACAGACAACTGATCGTGTGGAAAATTGTGTTGAGAGACTATTGATGGTATAGAAGAATGGAAACAGAAATCAGAAAATCAAGCAAAATAGAAAAAGATTGTTAATTTCTGAAAAAATAAAGTTAGACCATAAAGAAAATGCCCTCAACTACTTGGTTTGTGGGTGAACAACATTTATATAGTTGTAATAATACAATTGAAATAAGTAACCTAACATTACGATAAACCTGTGCAGGGAATGGAGGTGGGGAGTGAGAAGGAAAGACAGCCAAGTTCCAGCTCCTCCTATCCATCGTAACAGAAAATCAATGGGTAATAGCAAACATGGATGAATAACATAAATAGCTGTTTAAAAATGTTATTTTGAGGAGCGCCTGGGTGGCTCAGTCGGTTAAGCATCCAATTTCAGCTCAGGTCATGATCTCATGATTCGTGGGTTCAAGCCCCGTACTGGGGCCGGATCGGGATTCTCTCTCTCTCTCTCTCTCTTTCTCTGTGCCACCCCCACTCTCTCTCTCTCAAAATAAATAAATAAATAATATTTAAAAATATGATTTCAAAATAGAAGAATAAAAATGAGAAGAAATCTCTTCTGGGAAGCAGAATTGGAGAAAAGGCAGGGACAGATGTTTTTCAGTTCAAAACCCCCTTTTTTGTACTATTTGATCTTTTAAACCACGTGCATTTATTACTTGATTAAAAAACTACACTTAAAAGAAACAAAAATTATGTTAAGCGTTCTACATCATTCCCTCCACTACTCTCTTAAGGCTTAAACTACCCATGTTTTGTTTGTCCATTTCCCCCCAATCTTTTCAATAAATCTGATGAAGCTGTAAGACAAGGGAATATCAAGGGAATCTAGGCTAATCAGAAGGTTTTCATCCTTGGATTAAAAGCCATCTGGAAAAGAATACTAGCAAGATAAACTCCTCACTGCAAGTGAAAGGTCACCTAACCCCAGGAGAGCTTCTTCCCATTTCATAGAGATGTACAAGTCAAGCCCCAGTAAGGTTCAACCGATCTCCAAAATCTGCAGTTTCACATCACTTCAGGCTGGAAACCACTTCTGTCAATGAACATTATCCCTATCATATCATTAGTTTGAAAAAATGTTACAGCAGAAAGACTCACTGCCATTACTTGCACCTGTAGAGGTCTGTATTTATAGGAGCTTATTAATCAAGTGTGTTTCTCATTTTCAAAAGTACTGCTTTGTCTATACTATACACACACATACTCACATACTATGTATAGATTAAAAACTGAGTAAAATCAATCCATCAAGAGTGCAGAATCTGTCCTTTTCATTTCCCTATTTCAGTTCATTCACATATTTAACCATTACCACACACCTATCAGGTACCCTCCATGAGAGTGGCTCTATCAGGCTTTATAAGAATTTAAGAATGTGATCCCTGTTCTCAAGAAGTTTAGTGGAGTTAGAACACAGTGGATAATCACGGAAATGTTTGCCAGCCTTCCTCTCTTTGCACAACACTCTGGTGGAATAAAACACGAGGATTTGGGATATCTGAAGTTTGTAAACTGATTCAGAAAATGGAGACCTTCTCTTACAGTGTGCATTCTTATAAAGTGTCCAGTGCCAATATTTTATAAGAAGAGTTTCAAGCTTTGTCCCAGTCCAGGGAACAGGTCAAGAAAAATAGAGGCTATAAATAAGATTATGGTTACCCCCGAATGACTTAGTAGTGTATCTCAGCAATTGCCTAGACCAAGAGAGAGGGAGAAATAGTTTCAATACAGAGAGGTTGATTTTCACTGCTAATTACTGGAAAACACTAGAATCTCAAGAAGTGTTTACAAACACTCAAAAGGTATTAAGAGTTAGCATTTTAGGGAACTGTATGAATTAGAAGTGTCAAATTCACATGGATAAAATCTTTTTTTTTTTTTTTAAACAAAATACTGACAGCCTAAAACAATCTCGTGTCTGTCAACTAAAAAACAGTGTTAGTCTGGAACAGTTTCACTGATGGAAGGAATGACAACTATGGCTGGATTCATTTGAGTAAATGAATTGTAATATTTTATATACTTGTGTGGCAAGCAAATAAAAGTTGAGATCAGCGAGAATATGCCGTTATCTTTAAGCCCATCAGTTAAAACCACGAGGACATGGCACTAGGAATTTAGGAGTAAAGAGGAGACACAAAGCTGGAGAGCAGAATGCAAAAGAGCCAATGTCAGTGGTCACTGCCGTCTCTTCCTGAGCACCCACCGTGTGCCAGGCACTATGCCAAGTGCTTAACGCTCAGGACAGCAGGGATGTCAGTCAGGAGCACGGACTCCAGAGCCAGACTGCCAGGGTTCGAAAACCAACTCCGCCACCAACTGGGGACATTGGGCAAGCTACTCAGGTCACTGTGCCTCTGTTTCCTCATCTACAAAAACAGCAGCGACCTCTCAGGACTGTGTGAGAGAGAAGCCAGCGAGTTGGTGTGTGTGAAGTGCTGAGAACGCTGCCGGGCACACAGTTAGTGCCACAAAAGTGTTAGCTGCTGCTGCTGTTCTTCAACTAGTTAAGTGGCAGACGCGGCCCAAATTCGACCCCCAGGGCAAACGTTCCCCTTTGAACCGCCAAGGGTATGCGGGTATGCGTACCTAAGAGGGAGCCTACAGAAAGCAAGTTCATCAGTAGTGACACAGTGCTCTGTTTCTTGAAGATACGAAAACAAGACACCGCCGAGCCACAACCGCGTGAAGACTCAGCAGTAACCTCCCAGGAAGAGCAGGGCTCACCAGTGGGACCACATGGAGAAACATATCTAGGCGAGGGGCCACGTGCAGCAGACGGGGAGGGCGCCGCGCTGGGATCCAGACACCAGCGTTCTAATTCAGCTCCACAGCCCCCCAGCTGGGAACCTCACACAGGCTGCTCACCATTAAACACAGGCGCAGACCATTCTGAGCGGTCTGCTCGTGCTGACGCCCTACGGTACTAGGACCCGACAGACAGCGGAACACATACGCACCTTCCACAAAAAAGAGGTGCTGCTATTTATTTTCTGAACGTCTACCTGTATCTTAGGAGGTACGTCGTCTAGAGTGTATTCGTAATTATAATTTTGGGTGGAGCAGCTGCAAAAAAATGAAATAAATGGCAAAGAGAAGCAACCTTATGGTACATTTTTCAATGCTATTAAAGTAAAAGCAGCAAAGTCTAAGAAATAAAACCAGCATAAATCTGGCTAACAATGTAATGATTTTTCCAACACACTGTATATTTTTTTTTAACAGGGGAAAGTTACACATTTCTTATATACGTGGTTAACAAATACTATTTTCAGTTTTGTAAACAAATCGAGGAGTGACACAATTTACCTTTTTGCCCGTGGCGGCTGCTGAACTTGTCTCCAATCTCCGGACGCCTCGTCTGCCTCAGGAGCATTTTGATCAGAAAAGCATCTTCAGCATTTGAAGAGATCATCACTTTTTCGATATATGAATCCGTAGCCCCTTTGTAGCTAATATTAACAGCAAGTCACTAAAACAGAGTTTTCAAACTGCCCTTTGTGAACCTATCACCCACAGGCCGTATTTTACTTAAGATCAACCACAGAATGTTTTGACCCTGCCATTTTGGACTCTGAAACGTGCCTTTCATTTTTCAACATTAAGTCCAAAGGTTACCGTTTCCCTTTTCCAGTCTTTGTCTGAGATGGCTAACCTTTAGGAAACACTGTGAGAGGCAGGCGTAAGGCAACTTAACCCACACCGCACACACCATTCCCACGCTACTCCCTCATGGCAGACAAAGAAACAGGATGCTTGGCAGCCTGGAAGGATCGCAGAGCCCTGAGGAAGGTTTCGTTTTCTTTTCAAGATAAGAAATATGGGAGCACACTTTCTAGCCTGTGGGGAAGGAATCGACAGAAAGCTGGCTGAAGACATGGAAGGACAGAAGAGAAAATGAGAGAGTCAGGTCCCTAAAAGACTAGATTAAATGCAGAACCCAGGAGGAGGGGACGCGAGTTCTGAAGAAGAAAAAAGATCTCCTCCTCCAGGACAGGATGAAAACCAGCTAGCATAACCACCTTTCTCACCCTGAAACAGCTTTTTGTTTTGTAGTATTCGGGGCCAGGGCCCTCACCCCTCCCCGAAGTGGAGAGCCCAGTTTCTCCTCTGCGCTCCCACTCACCCCACAGACAAATCCACGGCACCCACAGCACTGCAGCCTTTAGCACAGAGGGCAGGAGTTGGGCTCTGAAGCCAAACTGTGGGAGTTCAAATGTTGACTCTGCTGCTTGCAGCTGTGTGACCTTGGTAAATTACTTTACCTCTCTGTGCCTCAGTTTCTGTGTCTTTTGAACAAGGCTATTAGGAGCACTTGGTTCATGGAGTGGTGGCCAGAACAAGTGAACTAACACAGGTAAACTGCCCACAACCATAACCGGTACAGAGAAAGTTCTCAACGAAGTCACTGTGATCAGGATATTCACTGGACTTCTTTTTTTGTGCAGGCCTCCGCTAACTATGTGTGGTTCCTTTCAGGGGAGGGTCGTGGTTCACTTCAGCTGTGTTTCCAATACAAGTGGCACAGTGACTGGCCGGGAGCAGGGCTCAGCTGTGGGTCAGAACGGGTCTGCTGAACTACCTTCCAGGGCCCAGGAACCCAGCTCTCTCTCCCGTGTCACCCCAGACCCCCACTTCAAGAGTTCAGTTAACTCCAATCACCCTGGCTAGACTAAGCATCTTGTTACTTCTTCCGGTTTTGTTTTTATGTCAGAGTGTGGTTGCTATCACTGGCCCATGGCTCATCTCATGAAGTCTCCAATTTCACTGTATTTGAGACATCTGGAGATTAATGAGTGTAGCTCTTTCATTGCACAGATGAAAAACCTGAGGCCAAGGTGTGAGTGCTTCATCCACATAAGGTAACATACCACATGACCAGTACTGAACCCAGCTATAGTCCCGTGCAGTAGTGATGCCACACTGTGGCCAGTGTGTTTAATTTACTTATTTAACACACATCTGATCCTATCACTCTCTACCGAAGGAATTCCCAAGTACTGTACAACCTAGCCCCAGCAGGCTACACTGGTCCTCTAAATCTGGGCGCTGTTTTGTCCAAGGGGCCTTCACCTCACTGTTCCCTCTACCTGGAAGTCCTGCCTATTTGGCCCACAACTCAAACCCATGGTGGGAGGCCTACATGATTCCACAGCTTGTTTTTATCTTCCACGCCACGCTGTCTTCATGACAACTATTATTACCCCCAACTGTAATTTCTATTCTCCAACCCTCCAAGAGCTAACTTCTAATTTCCCCTAGCCTTTCTCTCTCTCTCTCTCTTTTTTTTTTTTTTTGAATCTTTCTAGGTATTTCCAAGGTGAAACCAATACATACGTGATGGGCACATCCTTATACTGTGGCTGCTGTGGAACATTACTTCCTTCCAGAGGAATCTGAGTTACTGTGGGCATAGACTTATTGACAAGCACTTGTTTGTTTTCTACCTTCTCACCTAAGAAAAAGAGAAGGGTGTTACAGTCCAATTGCTACCACCTCTGTGGAATGCGCACATTATTGGGGCATGGAACTAGGTGATTAGATTGATCCATGAAATGCAGACAAGGAAGGAAAAGGTCGATATGGTATGAGCCAGAGTTCAACAGGGCTCGTCAGTAATTGTGGCAGCCCATTTGAAAAATCAGTGTGTAAAAAAATCAAGAAACTGGTTTAGAGAACCAAACTAACAGGAGAAACTTCGTGCCAATAAATGGCAATTTTATATATCTTGGGGTGTCAGAACAAGTCTGGGCCACTTACTTGTATTAAGTTATTTCACCTAGTCCTCACTCATTGCCCACTCCGACAACGAGGCAATCAAAATACTTCTTTGATTTTCCTGCTATTCTCACCTTTCTTTGCATCTTTTCCTGGTAAGCTCCAAGGCCGACTACTCTACAGTACTGTCACGGTGCTAGCTCTCTGACACAAAACCCAGGTTAACAGTGAGCAAAATTCTCCGAGAAAGAAACGCAGCCAGGAGGAGAGGAAGCCGTGCGCCACGCGGCTGTGGGCACCACAGCAGATGCAAGGACCCACCACCCAGGCACCATCGTGACAAATCACGTGGCTTTGCCCTCCCAGCAACGTCCCCACCACAGCCCATCTTTCCGCCTCGCTGTGGCCCCGCTCTCCTGCTCTGCTGCCAGAGCTCTCGCTGGGTCTCCCTCTGTTTTGGCCCCTTTCTATTCTTCTCTCCACGCTGTGGTCACAACGATCATTTCAAAATGCGTACCTGACTGTAGTGTTGCTTTTAGGATCGTGATGAAAACAGCATCATGATGCAAGGCCTGTGTCTGGGCCCTGCCCCACCTCCTGCTCTTCCTCTCTCTAGATTCTTGTTTACTGCCCTCCCGTCCTCTCCCTGTTTGAGCCGCACCGGCCTTTCAGAACCTTTAACCATCTATAGCTACAGGACACCACAGCTCAGGACACACTCTGCTCCCCTACTTACTAGTTAACTCCACGCATCCTCCAGATCTCAGCGCCCTTCGTTAGGGAAGGCGAGCCTGCGCTTCCTGCCTAGGTCAGATCCTCTTGCTATTAAATGCCCTCACAGATCTTTATAGGGTTCCTTAACCTGGCTATGGTGTGACATATGTTTACATGTGATTCTCTGGTCACTGTCAGCCTCCCACGCTGGACTGTAAGACTCAAGGGCAGGGGCTGCGGTGGCATCAACACAATTCACTGCGAGTTTGTAATTATCACGGAGTCACACTTTGGGGGGAAGAAGAGTCTCAAGTCAGTCTGCATGTTAAATGCACAAATGATGAAAAACGCCAGTGTAGATGCAGGGAAATGGCATTTACACTCTTAAAGCATTTTGTTTTAAACATTTCCTTAAAGTGGCTTTTCTGTGCTTGAAAATTTTAAGTAGAAAAGTATAACTGGAATAGAACTACTACTATGTAAAAATATATGCGTAGAAAAATAGACTAGAAGGGAAATTCATCAAAAATGACCAAGCTGTTTGGGTTAGGAAAGTGGTTTTGTAAGTTGTTATTTTTTTCTTCCCTGTTACCAAATGTTCAGAAATACTGATGCATAACTTTCATGATGCAAAGAGTATACATTTAAATTGTTTTTAAAAAGGGCTCTTACCTGGAGAACAGATACCATCCGCATCTAAAATTTCGTGTCGCCAGATGGGTTTCCTCGTAGCAGCGTCCAACATCGGCCCCATCACTTTATCAAAAGTCTGATTGGTATAGCGCTTCAATGTACATTTAGCATTTTTATATACAAGGCAGCGCCCAAAGCCTAAAATGAAACCAAACTGGGGGTCAGAACCACCAACACGACTATGAGAAAACATGTATTTGTGTTACTGAATGACCCGCAACTTGCTCTACATTCGGGTCATCTGGGATGGGCCAAATAGCAACCTGATAACCCAAAGAACTGGCTCAGAAACTCTCCAACACCTACTATCCACATAAACACTGGGATCTCTACAACCATGTTTCAGCATGGAATACATCCTGTCATGATGGAGAAAGGTAAGAGAAACCTGAACATCACTGTGATTCTTTCAGGGCACAGAGCCACAGAATATGGGAACCGGAAAGGGCCCCAGAGACCACCTAGCTTAACTGCTCTATGTACAGTGTTACGAGTGCTACAAAATGAGGTCCAGGGAAGTCACGTGGCCTAGGTCGCCCAGCCAGTTGGGTAGCAGTGTGGAAACACACCATGTCTACTGATCAACCAAGATTCTTCCCACACACCCTTCTGGTACATAACTTCTGCTAACCTTCTCTGAAAATTTTTCCTTTTTCCAATTTTGGCACTCAGAGGAAGTCCCAAACAAGGGCACAAAAAGATTAATTTTTCTCCAGAGAGGAGAGAAAATGAAAAGAAGCTGCAAATAATTTTAACAGGAGAAATCATTTGCCTGTGCCCCGAAGAGGAGAGTTTACTCTGATTATACTCTTGGATCACATTTATCTAGTGAATGAGGGAAAAGTCCTGACACCAACCAACAATCTAAATAAGCATTATGAGGGGCGCCTGGGTGGCTCAGCCGGTTGAGCATCCGACTTTGGCTCAGGTCACGATCTCACGGTCCGTGAGTTCGAGCCCTGTGTCGGGCTCTGGGCTGATGGCTCAGAGCCTGGAGCCTGCTTCTGATTCTGTGTCTCCCTCTCTCTCTCTGCCCCTCCCCTGTTCATGCTCTGTCTCTCTCTGTCTCAAAAATAAATAAACGTTAAAAAAATTTAAAAATAAATAAATAAATAAATAAGCATTATGAAAGATAAGCAAAAGGAACAGAAGGAAACCTTTAGGTGGAGGAAAAACTTCCCGCACTGAATCCCTCAAGAAGACCCATCTGCTGTGGAGTCACCCAAGATTCTGTGACTGCATTTCTTTTTTTTTTTTTTTTTTTTTTTTTAATTTTTTTTTTTTCAACGTTTTTTATTTATTTTTGAGACAGAGAGAGACAGAGCATGAACGGGGGAGGGGCAGAGAGAGAGGGAGACACAGAATCGGAAACAGGATCCAGGCTCCGAGCCATCAGCCCAGAGCCTGACGCGGGGCTCGAACTCACGGACCGCGAGATCGTGACCTGGCTGAAGTCGGACGCTTAACCGACTGTGCCACCCAGGCGCCCCTGTGACTGCATTTCTTTTCTTTTCTTTTCTCCCTTTGGCCAAGCAGTTATTCTAAACTGCATTCTCTCTCTAATTGCCCTAGGATATACTGAGCCATGTCAGAGTTTACTTAAATAGGGAGACACCTCAGGATTAAATGTCAGCTATTCCTGATGAAATAAATGCATGGCTGTAAAATCCTTCACTTATGATTCTCCACCAAAGGCAGAACTCTTAATAAGAAATCTAAGAACGTGGGTTTAGAAAATCAGGAAAAAGTGGGTTTCTAAATAAAGCCTCCGTGCTCGAATGTAACTTTTAAAATATGAAGGTGACCGTGCGATGAAGTAACAAATTTCGACATCTGGACAGGAGATGAGGATGTTAGTATGTCTCCGAGAAAGGTCTCAGTCGTTATGGCTCCTGGTAAATTGTGTGTGGCCATAATAAACTCCGCTCAGCGAGCCAGCTGCTTTGGAAACATTACATGATCTTGAAATTCCGTACACTGGCCATTAACTGCAACGTGTTAGAGTGCAGTGGGAATCTGAGCTGCCTGAAATCAAGAAGCGTTTTCCTCCAAGTGTGAATGGACATTTTATTTACAGGTGATAGCTTAAAAGCTAGAGGACAGTAAACTCAGATCATTAAATGGTGTTGCAGAGTTTCTGACAGATATCACAAAGTCTTCAGATTTCCACATAAACGTTACCAGTTAATCAGAAAGGAAAACATCTAGTTTTAAAGCATGGCTGTTGTCATCTGGAGGAAAAAAAAGAGGCATAAATTAAGTGCAGCCAACATTAATGCCAAAGACACATGTCTAGGAGTGCTATTACGGCTGCCTAGCAACTACAGAGAGTAAAGGGGAAGGCAGAGTGAGTATGCCAGGGAGGAAAAAGAGAGAGATTATGAAGAGAGGAGTCAGACTTCAGGTCAGGTGACAGCTAACAAACCATGAGCAGTGACTTGCAAAAGTAAACTGGCAGAAAACTGACAAAAAGATTGCACAGGAACTGGTAGGTTGGGGGTCTGTGCATGGGTATTTTTAACTTTTAGCATTTTGCTAACAAAAAGGTCTAACATTATGGGGTTGAGACATACAATTAAAAAACCCTTTAACACAGAAATATTGCTATGGCCTTCTCAGTTTGTTGTTGACTAACTAGATTATCCAAAAACCGTTTTTCATCTATTATAATTCCTGCTAGGAAATAAACAAATTCTTGCATGTTTTCTGTTGAGGAACTCTCTCAAGTCCCCAATAAAGTAAAATAACAACAACAAAGATACACTTAATAATACATTTTAAAAATTACCTCTATGTAATATTCATTAAAAAAGTCAACACTGAAACTTAACCACCTCCTGTTTGTATGTTACAAAATTCAAATCACTTGAAACTGACATTAACATTTTGACACCAGGTGACTTTTAGCTGATTATCCTTATTATACCTAATTCTGCACACCGTGAGCTCTGTAGACCCACTTACCTCTGTCCAAGGAAGCCTTATTTAAAACAAGGGCATCTTCAATATCATAGCCACTGTAACTCATCACGGCAACTGTTGCATTCTGTCCAGCTGGCAGTTTCTCAAATTCTATCAACTCAATGGTCTTTGTTTTAACCATGGGTTTTTGTGGATATGCTAGCAGATACATGAGAGTATCGATTCTGTTCCGCTGGTTGTATCCAATGGTACCTTCATTGATATTGGACAAAACAAAGTGTACATTCTATTATGTAAAATAATTAGGCAGCCATGTGTACCGAGATTAAAAAAAGGTATTAATTTCACTAAAATGAAGAAAACCTTCAGGTTAAACATTTCAAAAGCAATAATACCCTCATAGTGGCTAACGACTTTTAAAAGCAATTTTCCTCCATAAGGTTAAAAGTCCTATAAAAGAGGAAACATTTGCATGGGTGCCTGGGTGGCTCAGTTTATTGAACATCTGACTTCAGCTCGGGTTGTGATCTTATGGTTTGTGGGTTCGAGCCCTCCATCCGGCTCACTGCTGTTAGTGGGGAGCCCACTTCAGATCTTCTGTTCTCCGCCCCCACTCCCCCCAACTGCCGCTTCAAAAATAAATCTTAAAAAAAAAAAAAAGTCCTACAAAGAGGAAAAATCACACCCAAAGTATACCAACCTAACCCCATTGAGGAACCAGTCTCTACTGGTTTCATAGGTAGTCCACATTTCATAATTGCATAGGTAAATCCACATTTCTTAAACTCAGTTCTAGCATGTTATGCATACAGTTCCAGCTACTGGGATGAGAAGGTAATTAGAAACCACTGCCGAGTGCTGACAGGTAAGGATATATTTCATAAAAATTAATCAACCATTAGAAAAGTTCTAAATGAAAAAGAAAAGAGAAAACGGAGGAAAAGAAAGGAAGGAACGAAAAGGAGGAAAGTGAAAGCAGAGAAGAGTGGATTTACCCATTTGTTTAACTCTTCATTTACTAAGCAATGAACACACAACTACTCTATACCCAACAGGGGAGATAAAACGGGGAAAGGCATGGTGGCCCCTTCCTCTAAGAAATCCAAGGTCCTGTCCAATCAGGTACAGGCTTTTCTGTCCTTAGCAATCAGACTTTCCACCTGTTGGGACCTTGGGAATTGTTCCTGTCAACTGGAAGTGAAATTAGGATGTTATTCTTTGTCCCTTTCCCCCGTAGGGGCTCACTAAGGATCAGAGACTTGCACCAAAAAAGGGTTTCACTCTCATGGTCTTGTGAATACATAGTTGCTCCTACTCAGAGACCTTAAAATGGGGACTCACACTTGCCCTACTCCTGAACTTATGTGTGGGTTACTGAGCCTCTTTAACTTCTCCCAGGTGTCTCTTCTTTTCCCTTGAGTGGCTAAGAAGGTAGCTTAAGTCACTTTTTCTCTTTCACATGCTTGCATAGGGACACATCCTCAACACCCACATGTCCCAAGATGCCCATGTGCCATTTAATGGAGTTAAGCTCTAAGGTGAGCAGATATCAAAACTCATTACTTCCTTCACCTTTTCCTCTGTACTCATGTCATGAAATCAATGGTGATTTCAATTCAGGGATGAAAATAACATATTCACGCAGCAAAAATGATATGGGACTCCTTGCCGATTACTATTGAAAGAAATCATGAAACCTTCAGGGCTCACTATAGAGGCTCAGTAAGTGTCAGTAAACAAAACTGAATTGCATAATTTTATAATAAATATTTGCACTTAAATCTCTAGAAAACTTATCAAGATTCAGCTGAAAAAAATAGTTAAACTGAATCTCATGAACTTTTTGTTGAGTTTACACTAAACTGCCAATTAATTTATGTTATTTTAGTGCCAACTAATAAACTGGGCAGGATACCTGGTAATGGATCACTGTTTCAGAAATAAAATCACTGTTGCCTGGATCGTGGTAAAGTTCACTGACAATAAGTTTGTCCTTTTACATGAAATCGTTTAAAATTTATGTTGAGATTTCAGCTCCAATTGTATCCTCCACCCAGCTTGAGACAAGGGTTCAGGCAATGTCCCACCAGGCTGCCAAACCCATCTTCTGAAACCTGAGACAAGCATTATTATGCAGCAGGGAAGGCATTGATGGCTGCACCCCCAAACAATGGTGAAACAGAGGAGATCCCGCTATAAATTGTACTACCAGGCCCAGAACATAATTCTCAGGCATTACAACTGACCTGACCACTGAATGGATGAACAGCAAAATGGTTTAGCAAATGTCTGGTGCTTATGATCTCATTACAAATTCTCCTTAAAGGCTTTTTGAAGAATTTGTAGGAGCACATGTGTATATACATTTTTAACAGCACTCATGGGTGTGGTGTGTTGGTTAAAACAGGATTTATAAACTATGACTTCTCTATCATAAAACTTCAAAATGCCATCACACTCTATAATTTTTATAAAAAGCCTGATGACTATTTTGCCAGTAAGCAAGCTTTGTGAGAAAATGTCATGCAGAAATTAAAAGACTGGTCTGGTGAAGCACAGGCTCAAAATAGGATGCCTCTTACTGTTTTCAGCTTCCTTAAAAAGGGCGTTGCGTCTACGTAATAACTAATGCAAGGAGACCAGAAGCTGGGTTCTCCCTCCCACTGCTCTATTTTGCCCTAACTACAGTCTCATTTCCTCATTACCCAGGACATAATCTTTCTTACAAAATCGCATTTTCTTGACCATAACTTTCCTAAGTTGCAGGTTGGCACAGCAAAGTATGTAGATGTAGGTTAAAACAGTGAGGACATGTTTTAAGGTAGGATGAAAAAAGGTTGGTAAAGATACATGTAGCTTAGGAGAATATAAGGAAATGCATACTGAAAAACATAAAATGAAGTTTAATGAATTTATGTTTTCTGTCTTCCTTTGTCCAGTTTCTTTTTATTTCAGAACATTATTAAAACCAACAAACTTTATCATTTAAAGTGTAAGTATTGAGGAGTTCTGACAGATTTATGCCTCTGTAAAATCACCACAACAATCAGGATCCAGAACACTTCCGACACTCCCAAAAAAGATCCCTCCCTATCCATGACCCCAGGCAACCACTGCTGTTTATCATTACAGCTCACACTTTCTAGAATTTTATATTAAGGGAATCATGCAGCAGGGACACTCTTTTGCTGCTGCTTTCACTTAGCATAATGACTCCAAGGTCCATCCATGTGGCTGTATCATATTCACTCTTCATTATTGCTGAGAAGTATTCTGCTGCACGTATAAACAGTTTATTTACCCATTCACCTGCTGATGGACACTGGCCTTGTTTCCAGTTTGGGGCACTTGTGAATAAAGCTGCTATTAACATTCATGCACAAGACTTTGTTCACTTCTCTTGGGTAAATACAGAGCAGTGGGATTTGGTAAGGTTAACCTAAAAAACTACTTAATAATTTCCCAAAGTGTTATACCATTTATGTTCACACCAACACTGTATGTGCTTCTTAGCTGCTCTGCATCCTGACACTTAATATGTCTTTCCCATGTTAGTTGTTCTAATAAGCATGTTGTGGTGTCTCAGTTTTAATTTACATTTATCTGATGACTGGTAACAACGAATATACTTTCATGAACTTACTGGTCATTCCTATTACTATTACCCTTTGTGAAGTGTCTGGTTTTTGTTTTTGCCATCTTTTAACTGAGCTGTCTTGTCACTGAAGAGTTCTTTATATATACTGGATACAAACCCTTTATCTGATGTTACATATCTATATTGCAAATACTTGCTCCCATTCTGTGGATTAAGATCTTTCATAGAGCAGAAGTTTAATTTTGAGAAAGTCCAAATGATTAATTTTTTTCTTCTTCACAGCCTGCACTTTTTGAATTCTAAGAAATCTCAGGTCATTCAAAGTCATGAAGACTTTTGGGACGCCTGGGTGGCTCAGTCAGTTAAGTGTCCAGCTTTGGCTCAGGTCATGATCTCACGGCTTGTGTGTTTGAGCCCCACGTTGGGCTCTATGGTGACAGCTCAGAGCCTGCAGCCTGCCTCAGACTGTGTATCTTACTATACCTACTGAGCTGGCACTATGCTAGGCACCAAGGATACAGTAATAAATAACAGACATAATCTTGTCTCGAAGGCGCTTATATCCTACAGTCTAGCAGGGAAGCCACCTTGATCATGGTCTGCAGTGAAGAGGAAAAAGTGAGGAAATAAGATAGTTTCAGTTGAGAAGAATTTTAGTAAGTTCTATAGATAACATTGCACAGAAGATATAAGGTAACCTTTTAGAAGTTACTCAACCAAAGTGGGAGTCTGTTTCCTTGCCAGAAACACAAAAGGTACGTATTAGATCTGACAGGATTATTATTATGATTAAAAGAAGAAATGCATATAAATCATCTGAGTAGTCAGTAAGCAGCATCATTCATTAACAATACTACTAATATTAGCAGTAACACAAACATACATCCCTTGACCTCTGCATTGTCACCTGTTCCGCCTCCAAAGCTAACCCTACTAACCGGACGACAGTTTATCTCCATTAAGTATTCATTATTAGCATTCTAGTCTCAGGAAACATCATACAATCTTACATCTGAAATACTGACAAGGATTTAAATAAATTTTTTTTGGACAAACAGTGAAATTCTAAATACAATTGTCAGGGATAATTTGGTCAAGGCGTCTTTTCATTCTGTACCCACCAAATTGATAAAGAATAAATATTCTAAAAAAAGAAAATCAAACCGAAAGTTGAATGAAATGTAGAGGAAGATGTAGAATGAAACAAAATTTTATGAGGATCTTTGTATATTATGTATTTCTAAGATCTCAAAATCTTCTAGGCTACTTCTAGGACAACCCACTCTACTGTGAAGTGGGGAATACAAGAGAAGGAGCTATCTGCTCGGGAACAGCATCTACTGAAAACAAAAACTAAAACAGAAGCTACGTTTCTTCCTGAGCTAATAAATAAATAAACAGATAAAAAGTCCGAGCAATTTGGAGGTGAAGGAGGGCTGGGAAGAGACCGGACCTAGGGGAGGTATGTGATGCATATTCATGAACTGAGCTGATAGTGACTGAAAGATCCCTTTAACTAGGAGAAAGTGTTCCACTAGCGGATTGCCAATTAATAAAACGGGCAGGATATGAAAGCGTGACTCGTGGACTGGAGTCTGGTTCCAGGGAGTACGTACAATGCAGGTCCGACACACAGCCTTCACTTGGGGCGCTGAGTGACCCAGGTCACCCTCACCAATTCCACACACGTCTACCTGGCTTCTTGCTCGGAACCTTGTCACAACAGAGCCATATTCATGGAAGGTTAGGTCTTTCTTAGTAGCACAGTAAGATGGTGTGTGGAAACCTGTACTTTATTAACAACTTAAAGAACCTTAGATTTAAGAAACACCTCTGCTGGGGTTTCACGACTAAAGTGAGCTTTCTCTTATGTATAAGGTGAGGCTTTCAGTCTGTGCTTTGTGCTCATCTTGGTCTCCTTGGTAGTGACAGAAAAATGATTTTCTCTCATTTTCTCACTCTGTTCACTGGGGGCAGACGGTTGGTAGTGAAAAGTAGACAGCAAATCTTCCAGGTTGGCTAGAATATGTAGTATGTTAATTCTGGGCTACTGTCTTCCACTATCCATATGGACTAACGGATGAACGGCACGAAAATAATACTTTAGAACATTCACACAGAATCCCTGAGATGTATACAGTCTTCAGCAATGGCTCCTACTTAAAATGGGATAGCACGACTTTTAGTTACCAGCAGCCGAGACTGCATGGAATTAAAATGACTCCGAGAAGTCCAACTCAAACTGCTAGGTCTGCTTTACAGACCTGGGCCTCTGCTGTGGGTCTTCTCCCTCTGCTGGCCTTGTTCCTTTTGGGAGTTTTCATCTAGACCTAGCTTGGTACTTCTACAGCTATTTCAGCGTCTGAAGAGAAACGTGGTCATGTAATGTGCCAACTCTGAATGTACTTTTATCTTGATGCTTTTCTTCCCAGTCAGGTGTTTTATAATAACAAACAGTAACAAAGGCTTTTTTTTTTTTTTTATTACTTAAGATATTCTGTGGCTTTTGTCTTCCTAGCGTCAGCAGTAACGTCAGAGGATTGTATCCAAGGAGCTAAATGTGCAGGACCCAGGGTCAGAGCAGCTGAATACACCAACCTCAGAAAACACAGACAATGAATTGCAAATGACACTCAAAACAAAACGAGAAAAAAAACCTTCACACAGAAAACTACAAAAGAACTCTACAGACACTGAATTGGCTTTCTGTACACACTGATCCTGCTTAACTGTGTGTGGTAACTAACCAAACGTTGCAGATACTCATGGCCACAAAATAAAGGCTTTTTTTTTTTTTTTTTTTTTTCTTCTGGTAGGGAGACGAGTTACAAAAATAAAAATATTATTTCTTCCCTTCAAGTCTCTTCTTTATTTAAAAAAAAAAAAAAAAGATTCACCAAGTGGAGACAGATTCGTAGCCCTTTCTGTTTCAATGTTCAAACACAAGCAAAGAGTGGCATTATAGCGATGAAGTGATTAGTCTTCCGTTAATTCTGCTGAAGGTTCTACACAAAAGGTGTATTGTTTCAGCCAGGATTCACATCATGAAACAAAATGGTTTGGTAAACCCAATAGAAGTGATAGCCCTTTCATGACACACAAGGTTCAGTACTGTATATTTCAACTTGTTAGCAAGTCACAAGCACAAGCGGGAAATCAGCCTACACTGCTGCTGAGGATGAATGGGAAAGGCGAAATTGATGAGCCTCGGCTTAGATTTTCCCACTGGGAATTATTCTGAACTGTCCAGGCATTACGTCATTCAGGTAAATGGTTGCAGGACAACATGTTTTGCCAACCAAAGCGCAATATAAAAACTTGAAAAGAAACATACACTATCTGGGATGAGATGTAGGATTCCTTAATTGTCAAGCTACGGTCAGTTGCAGCTGATTGCTGGCAACTGAGAAGCTAAATGCTTTCTGGTGGTTACTCAAAGGCCATGCAAAAACCTTTCAGTTTCTTTACGAAGCTCCTTGTATCATACTTTAAACCAGAAATGGCATACCATATTGATGTCACAGACATAAATGAAAATAGAACTTATTAAACTCACTAGGATTTAAAAAACATTTTTAAATGATTTTTAAGAAACATTTCAGAAAAAGTTTATAAGCAAAACTTTTTCTTGTTTTGGCCTGGTATCTTCGCCATATCACCTTCAAGATAAAACCAAAAATCGTTAATATGTGGTGCCCCTCCCAGTATGCCACCATACCCATATTAGGCTAAACACCCATACCAAAGCACCAAGATGCCCCTGCAACGCCTGCTTCTATTTTCATGCCTGTGAAAAATACTCTGGGTCTTTCAAGACCCGGTTCAGTTCTATTCTTCGGAAACAACCTACTCTCTAACCTCTAGTGACCTTTCAGCTCTCATTCCCTAAGATTCCAGCTGTTGGTCAACTCCAGCACCTATCACGTATCTTGAATTATAGTTGTTCTTGTTGGGCTCTCCTACTAGACTGTGAACACCTTGAGGACAGGGCTCTGTCTCACCTCTCCATGTTCAGGTCCCAGACTCACTGTCTGGTCTCCACATGATGTTCAACAAGTGTTATGGATGGAGAACAGATAAATTAATAGATACATGGAGGAGAGAGGAAAGAAAATGGAAGAAAAACGAATTCAGAAATTTGTATGACACGAACTGGTGTTTCAGAAGCTATGGGAGCAAGGGTGAGGATGTAATGGGTGCAAGGACTGTCACCCTGACCATCACTAGCACATTCTAATATATACCATGCATCTTCGGCTCTCTTCCTCCCTCTCTTCCCTCCATCTCGTGTCTTTCTGCTCTTTCTTCCATTTCTTCTGGTTCACAACTGACATTTTATAGAGCTTTTCTCTTCATGTTTACCGCCTTGTCATTCTGTGACATCTATTATATATCTCCTTGTTTGGTCAAAGGAACAAGTTCAGAGAGGTTTTCTCTATTTCTGTTTACGCTTCAAACATGGCGGGGCACCTGTAAGCCCTGCGGAGTTCACAGGCAACCCTCTGAGGTCAGTAACACTCAGGAATTAGCAATGTCTGACTTAACCAAGCATTTCATACTACTGGAGTAAGGATAAAGATTTAAGCCTTTTTCCAAGTATTTGCAACCAAGTTCAAGAAGGAAATCTTACCCATGGCTTGTTTCCCCATGGCACATTGGTATGTGTTTCTTGGGGACTGGTTATGATGAGGATATGGGATGAGGCCAGCACAAACGCCAAGAAGAGTGAAGGGCTCAATCTCCAAGTGGGTGGTATCTCTGTTAATTAAAAATTAGACATCTAAGACACCAAGGACTAGAACAAATAGCTCTTAAAGAGTATAAAAATATTACTATCAAGGTCCCAATGGGGGTGCCTGGGTGGCTTAGTCAGTTCAGCGTCTGACTCTTGATTTCAGCTTAGGTCATGATCCTGGGGTCGAGCCCCACATCGGGCTCTACACTGAGCATGGGGCTTGAGATTCTCTCCCTCCCTCTGCCCCTCTCCCCTGCTCGTTCATTCTCTCTCAAATAAAAAAAAAAAAGTCCCCCAAGGACCTAGATAATAAAATTTATAAGTCTATATGAATATAAAAGTTTATACACAAATACATGTAATTTATATAAAACCTCAATGTTTGCTGCTAGTAAAACTGATAAAAATAAAATATTATAAAATGAATTATTTTTTTCAGTAATAGAAACTTATTACTTATAGAAATGTAAGAGAAGGGAGATAGTACAAAATACCCCTGTAAGAAAATAAAACATTATTACATACTAATAACAATAACCCTTATAAAGAAATCACTATATTGGGCATATCAAAATGCAATACCAAAAATATCCACATGGCTGAGTACGTTGCTTTTCTGCCCTTTTCCAACTTGTATCAATGACAAAGTTGTATGACCATTTTCAAGAGGAATAGATCCTGCTGAAGAAGTTACTAGAAGATGTAAGGGGACCAACACCACAACCACCAGGTAAGTGTGGCTGTTCAGCACTTGTTCAGTTAGATTAGTATAACTAAGGAATGGGATTTTTCATTTTACTTAATTTCAATTACATTTTAAAAACTCAAATTTAAATAACTCAGTTCAGTTGTTCAAAACCTCTGAGTTATGTTTGTAACAACTTACACTTGTGAGTCTACTTTTTCAAATGTAAATGTTATGAAACCAGATCAGGTATTTCCAATGAACATCTAGCCTTCAAACTGAGATGTGCGTTAAGTGCACGCCAGATTTTGAAGACTTATAATAAGGAAAAAAATACATAAAATCTCAATATTTTTATATTGACTACATGTTGATATGACAACATTTTAGATATACTGGGTCAAATACAGTTATTAAGATTAACTTCACCTGTTTCTTTTTCAGAGTGGCTACTGGAAAACGTAGATATATGGGCTTGCATGACATTTTTTTATTAGACAGCTGAGCTGTAGGTACTGGACACAAAGGAAGACTTTATCTAGTAGGTGTTAGGATCTTCGTTACTTTTGTAACACATTTTTGCAAAAATACCAGTTTGGGCTAAATGATACAGCAGCTCAGGTATTTTAAAAGGAAAGGGTAGCCAGACTGTTTCTGGGTCTTGCTGAAAGTAACAGACATCACATCCAGTGTTTGTGGTCTCTGCTGATCCTCTATTCCTTCCTCAAGCATTTCTAAGACATAATTTTAGTCATTTCAATGGCTGGGGCACCTGGGTGGCTCAGTGGGTTAAGCATCTGCCTCTTGATTTCAGCTTGGGTCATGATCTCCTGGTTCCTGAGTTTGAGCCCCATATCGTGCTCTGCACTGACAGCGTGGAGCCTGCTTGGGATACTCTCTCTCTCTGCCCCTCCGCTGCTCTCTCTCTCAAAAAATAAATAAACTAAGAAAAAAAAAATAATGTCAATGGTTTATAGTACCTGTGAAGTGATTTCCAAGATAGGCCAACCCATTGTGGAAAATTAGTTGCAATGCACATGGCAAAAGATTTCCCACTTATCCAGTCATCCATCATGATTTTTTTTCCCCCCAGTATACATATGAATTATGTTCCTAGCTTGGTTGGAGAGAATGCTGTCCATGTGGCTCTTGGTTTGAAGAACACAGTTTTGACCTTATGACCTGGCAGAACCCCAACTCTCTCAGATATGTTAGGCCTTTGTCGGCAGAGACGGAAAGGGCTCTAGGTTTGGTTTTGTTTTATTTAAAAGAGAAACTGCTTATAATGACATTTTATGGCTTACAATAACAGTTCATTTTAAATGTACAGTTTTGTTTAAATATTGGCCAATTTGAAATATGGGCCAATTTCTTCATGTAAATAAAAACTATGCAGATTGAAGCTGAAAATGAAAAAGGTAAAGACCTTTTCATAACAATACATCTAAGAGCATGTATCTTCTGATAATTATTCAAAGTCCAAATACTCTGATTTTGACTTCTATAAAACAAAAAGGAATACTATTATTTGAAATTAAAACCACCATAATCTTCTGTCCTGAACAGGAAATAGGAGACTTTCTAGTCAATGTGCATAAGGGCCTTAAATGTAGCTCAAATCAAGATTCTGTAACCTGTCGTTTGCAACAGCAGAAAAATCAGAAAACAGCCTAAATATTCAACAACAGGTTAAATAAACTATTTATGTGTAGTCAGACAATGTAATATAAAGAAACTGAAGTAATGTATTTATATAGGTATATACACATATGCTAATATAAAAAATGTTCAGAATGATGAAGTTGGTAATGATGGTAGGTTTAAATCAAGTTTAAACATAAACTATGCTGCCTTGGTCCCATACACTGTGAGGGACCGTGTAGGTATGTTTGTATTCCCTTAGAAAAAAATCTGAAAGAGTACATTAAACCATTAGCACTGATTACATCTGGAGGCTGGAGTTTGGTGGGATGGGGAAGGAAGGGGATTCATTCTTTTTACTTTATGCTTGTCTACATTTAAAAAAAAGATCCTAAGTATGAATTACAGGATGTCAATTTTTTTCTATTTTTAAAATAAAATGAATTTGATGTATGGGTCAGCTTGGTGATTGGGTGGTACTGATTCTAATGGCTGCATTCCCTTATCACAGCAAACAAGACAGAGAAAAATCCCTGCCTTTGTGAAGCTTCTAGCGGAAAGATAAATACACAGATAAATCAATAAAATACACATTTCACAGATTTTATTGTAAGGTAATAAGCACTAGAAAAATACAGCAGTGAAGAGGGGTGTGCACAGAGGAGAGGTTTCTATTCTAAATGGGGTCATCAGGAAAAAGCACGGAGAAGGTGACACCCGAGTGAAGACCTGGGGGAGCTGAAAGAGTGAGCCATGCAGGGTATGAGTGTTCCAGGCGAGGGAACAGCCAGCGCAAAGGTACTGAGGCAGAAGCACGCCTGAGGTGTGAAGAGCCCAGTGTGGTTAAACACAGTGAGGGAGGAGGGGGAGGAGAGGATGCTGCAGGCACGAGGTGGGGCAGGCAGATGGTGCAGGAACTTGAAGCCTCTGCAAGGACTTCCAAGGGAGAGGGAAAGCCGCTGGGGGTTTGAGAAGAGTCGGGAAAAGACCACTTTCATCTATTAAGAACAGACTGTGCGGGAAGTAGTGCCAAAGAGTCAGGAACCTTTTGCGAGGCCCCGGGCAGGCAATGGCAGCAGCCTGGACTGGCACGGTAGGTGCAGGTGGGGAAAAGAGGTCAGACTGCAGGGATACGGCAGAGGCCGACATGATGAGCCACGGCACTGGATGTGGGTGTTGAGGAGAGCAGAGGAGGCTGAGCGACAAGGACGCGCTGCTATTCACAGGGTTACTACAGAACAGTTCTCTACAGGGGTTACTACGGAACGGTTCTCCTCTATGTCCACTCCGTCTTCACATGGCACTATAAAAATAGTACTTTGAGACAGTCACACCTTTAAGGAATAAAGATTCCGACTGAAAAGCATTATTTACTAAATCACAATAAGACAAAAAGGGAGTGGTACATTTCATCTGGTGGCAGAAAACAGAAAAGTACTTTCTTGACTGAAGACGTAAATAGTTATCAGGTGCCAGTAACAAACTCCTACCTATTAAACAATATAACTGAGAAAATTCCTGTTTCAGGTAAGCAGTATCATCAGTCCTGGGCATCAGACAGGAAGTTCTATGAATGTCCTCTACTGTCCTCTAAAGAGAACAGATGCTTCTAAAAATATCATTATTTTTGAAACATTGTGAACATAGTAGCGTTTTTTTGTTTATATTGCACATAAGTTTAGAGACATCCTTAGAACATATAACGTCTGGAATTCCTGCACTGACAAGAATTCAGGTGTCCTCTCTAGAAGAGAGAAATACATCTTTAACGTAGCCTGACCTCTTAGTTCAATTTTGACAGTAATCAAATATCAAAATCAGAGAAGCAATTCCTTTCAAAAAATACACACTAAGTGTAAAATGAATGGAAAAGATAATGAAATCTAAAGACTGTTAGCAGTTGGTGTGATAGTCTTACAGCGGGATAAAGGATGGGTAAGGCTTTATTATAAGACAGTATACTTCTAACAGTTCCTACTAAGAGGAAACACAACAGAAAAGATGAAATGAAAAGAAAGCTCTTTCTATAATCAGAACAGGTTTTAATTATGGCTGTGACGGATCCTACTTACTTATTAATTGTATGTTCATAGAGTGCGATGTTACAATCATTTTCTTCATTCACATCTAAATATTCAACCAGACTCTCGTGTAAGAAATCTTCAAAATTCCTGGGAAAATATTGGTGACATGTACATGACTGAACAGCATTTCACTGCAGTGTTTTACATGCGATAATGGAGGATGCTGGCTTTCATTTACACCCAAGGCATCTTTCTCTCCCAGAAAGTGTCACTATATTGGGATGCCTGAAACATGTTACTCTTGGAGCATACAGTGATCTCAAATCACTGAAATAAAAACAGTAAAACATCTATGACACTTGTCAATCTGGCCCCCACTTCTGAAAATATCTCTTAGGACTTTAAAAAGCTCCTGTGATGAGAGACCCACCATGTGTAAATCAACATATCCCCGTTACTTCACAGTGTGCTAATTTACGCCAACACCCTGTGGTCCTCGCAATATAAACTGCTAATATTTTACAAAGTCTAAGCAAATTCACACAGAGAGGAATGGGTTTTTAAAAGGCTGAAACATTTAGTAGAGAGGAATTAAGAGACTATAAATGACAACATACTTTTCTGAAAAGCTCAGATCAAAAAATGCCACCGCTGGTCAAATCATATATGCATGAGTATCAAGGAGATTGAGAAGTTTTGCTTTTGGCCATTTACCTGTACCCCTGAGCCAGCTCTTCCATATGTTTATTTGTGACTGCAGGCTTCTGTTTCTTAACAATTATGTAGGGTCTGGAATGGAAAAAAATAACAAATTCACAGTAGTTCAAGAGAAGAATTAAGTCAGCAAGGAAGTTTACTACAGTAAAATGAAGGAAGCTAGAGATACAATCAACCTGATTTCTGGACTGTCTGAGGACACCGGGTAGTCTCTGCACGTGTGAAGTGCACAGAGGCCTATTTTCTCTCCCACATATACACAAAAAGACACACACACCAGCCCATGTGTGTATATGTGCATGTGCACACATATATATACACACAGTATTTCCCCCAAGTGTCTTAGGAAATACTTAGTTTTAAATGAAAAGGCAAGGCAAAAACAATACTCAGTAAGATTGAAAGAGGAAACAAATCTTTAATGTCTTGGTTTTAAAAACCGTGTAGATGCATCAGACCAAAGGCATTTCCTCAGATTTCACATAGGAATACGTGATCTACCACCCAAGAGGTCGGCAGCAGAGAACTGTCACTGAGGACAACAATGGCATTCTGTAGCAAAGGTCTGATGAACATCAGCTGTTCAGAGTGGCTCCATTTTGGACAGACACCGCTGGGCTACGCTGGCAGGTCACGTAAAGCTACACACGAACCGAAAGAGGGGCTACACGTTTAAAGAAAATAGAGTTTCTTCTTAACGAGAGAATGGGTGTAAGGTAGAGAAAGCTTTTGGCTTCCACGTTCTGGTAGATTAACCTGTAACTGTCAGGGGTGATTTGCTTCCGAGGGCTTCGCCACCACGAGGAGACGCCGACACAAAGGATGGCACGCGGCACCGAAACGTCAAGGGCTGTCGCTATTTGGATAAGCAGCTCTTACAGCGGGGAGTGAGCCACCCCCAGACACTTGTGCGCCCTACCCGAAAGTCCAAATAGCTACTGGAGGACTAATGAGCGCTTTTAAACAGTTAAGAAGAAGAGCTACACAATTACAAAAGGGGAACACAAGTCGCTGAGAAATGAACTGAGTGAACTTTTCATGCAAATCAACATTACCTCGAAATCCTGGCTTCCGGGGAAGGAAGCTGAGACGCTGCCACCTCATTCGAGGGCTGCACGGAGCTCAGGCGGAGAGATGCCCAAGTGAGGACGGACACGGGTGCAGGGCAAGGGTCACACTCCGCTCCCTCACTTTCTTTTTGTTTTAATTTTGTTAAAAAAAACACTTTTTAAAAAAAAAATGTTTATTTTTGAACAGGGTTGGGGCAGAAAGAGAGGGAGACACAGAATCCGAAGCAGGCTCTGGGCTCTGAGCTGTCAGCACAGAGCCCGACGCGGGGCTCGAACTCACAGGGCGTGAGATCATGACCTGAGCCGAAGTCGGACGCTCAACCGACTGAGCCCCCCAGGCGCCCCTCCCTCACTTCCTACTCACTCGATAAATTCTACACATTCATCCTGCCAGCTCTACGCCATGCCATTATAAAATGACTACTGACAAAAGAATTCATTTCTTTCAGACTATTTCATAATACACTGGATGTAAGGAAAGAGAAAACTCCTCAAACAGAATGACCTAAGAAAATGTCATGGTTTTCCCTACCCCTGACTGAATATGTTAATAGCTACAAATAAGCATCTAATGTGAGCCTGGCACCTACAAGGCACTTACCGTACCTTCCATCAGTCAGCTCTTGGGATAATCCTAGGGAGGCATTATTATTATTTACATTTTTTCAGCCACGGAAAGTAATAAAGTCAGAGCCACCAAGTAGGTAAGTAGGAAGTCAGGATTCAAACTCAGGTACGTCCATCACCTCAGGTTCTTTGGTTGCAAAGAAGAGAAACCAATTCTGGCTCATTTACACAAAAATGGAACTTACTAAAACAAAACAAAAAATTTAAAGGAATTTACTGGAAGTGTAAGAATTTACTAGAAGGATTAAGAATCCCCAAAACAGGGGAGCGTGGGTGGTGGGTGGCTCAGTTGTTTGAGTGTCCGACTCTGGATTTTGACTCAGGTAGTGATCCCAGGGTCATGGGATTGAGCCCCATGTCAGGCTCCACACTGAGCATGGAGCCTGCTTAAGATATATACTCTCTCAGGGCGCCTGGGTGGCGCAGTCGGTTAAGCGTCCGACTTCAGCCAGGTCACGATCTCGCGGTCCGTGAGTTCGAGCCCCGCATCAGGCTCTGGGCCGATGGCTCGGAGCCTGGAGCCTGTTTCCGATTCTGTGTCTCCCTCTCTCTCTGCCCCTCCCCTGTTCATGCTCTGTCTCTCTCTGTCCCAAAAATAAAATAAAAAATGTTAAAAAAAAAAAAAAAAAAAAAAAAAAAAAAAGATATATACTCTCTCTTTCTCTTTCCCCTTCTCCCCTTCTGCCCTTCTCTCCCTCACTCATGCTCTAAAATTAGGGGGAAAAATGGTGAAATGCCCAGCCTCACGACAGACCCTAAGGATCCAGGATGGAAGGAGTAACAGGCAGTCTCTTGCATGTGTTGCCATCAGGACGAATCAGTTCCAACCACTTCTTCCTTGAGCTATTCTATCTGAGATCCAAATCCTCTGAGGAGAGAGTGTGACTGGTCTACCTGGGTCATGTGCCTGACCTGTGGCTGAGCAGGAGAGGGTACCTGACAGACCATCCCAAGAAGAGGGAGGAGCAGTCTCCAAAGGAAAATGAGGAGGGTAACTGGAAGAACTTGGATGCTGGACAGACAACGGCAGCCCAGTCTCAGCTGTGACAGACTTCAAAGCCCAAGCCCTTCTCACCACTCCAACCATTGCTGGCTCACTAACTTGTGCCCTAACACTACCTGAGGTCCACAATGAAGGGCCACAGTAAAACACAGAGGCTTATGAATAAGGTAACATCCTCAGTTGATGTCCCCGAATATCCCCCAAAGACCAGACACCCTGTCATAGTCGTCTTTGTGCCCCCACCTCCTGGCCAGTACCCGTGAAGGACAGGCCCTTAAGATGTACTGAATGACTTAAGACACCTACTTTCTACTGGGCCTAATGCTACTTCCTCATGCCTCCACGTTTTTTATTCTTGCCATTCCTCAGCATTTCTCCTTTCCTCCTTCATCCAAGGAACACAATCCCACTCATCCTTTAAAGTTCAGTTCATAACAACAGAATACAGTGGGTAAAAATCATGATTGTTGGAGTCAAATGAATTGTGAGGACTTCCAAGTGAAAAACAGACCCGCCACCATCTAGCTTTGGGTAAGTTATCTACTCTCCCTAAAACTCAGGTCCTCATTGGTTAAATGAAAACAATAATTGGGGCGCCTGGGTGGCTCAGTCGGTTGAGCGTCCGACTTCGGCTCAGGTCATGATCTCGCGGTCCGTGAGTTCGAGCCCCGCGTCGGGGGCTGTGCTGACAGCTCAGAGCCTGGAGCCTGTTTCGGATTCTGTGTCTTCCTTTCTCTGACCCTCCCTCCTTCATGCTCTGTCTCTCTCTGTCTCAAAAATAAATAAACGTTAAAAAAAAAAAAATTAAAAAAAAAAACCAATAATCCAACCCACAGGGCGGAATGTAGTTAAAGTCTTACACATAGTGTATCTAATAAAATGCTAAGTAACAGCGAGCTAGCATTATTATTAGTGTGGTTGGTTGTTATTAGTACTTATTTCTGCCTTTGCCCTGAATGGGCAGAGCTCAGAGACTGAGCTCTCTGAGGGCAGAGACAGATTCCTGTTAATCTTTGAATCCTCAGTACCCAGATGCATATTCATGAGGGGTCTGCTAACTGAATTCAGTTTATCTCGACAATGAAACAGGTTGAAGTGGATTCAAAAACAAAAACAAGCGTATTTCTTTCAGAAGTAAACTTAAAAAACTCTTTTTAGCAACTTATACCTGCACAGCCTTCCCCCATCAGAGGAAATATAGACACATCGATCCGTGAGATTTGTCGAGATGGAAACAAACTCATTGACATATCCTGCTCTTCGCATCAGTCGAAACGTGTTCACTAGCTTCTTGTGGTCCCGAATGACACCCAGGATGTTACCTAAGCAGAAAGAGAAAAATTTACAACAGGCAGAAAAACAGATCTATACTGGTTTAAAATATCTACCTGATAAAGACGATAAGCAGCACTGAGTAGTCATTTGAAAATTCAGTTACTGACTCAGGCAGCCGGTCCACAGGCTGTAGGAAAGCAGCACAGCCGAGCAGTTCAGGGCAGCCCTGCCCCGTGCCTGCTGAAGTAGCAAAAGTTAGCCTCCTTTTCCTCACTGGTCAGCACCACGCTGAGGGCATGAATTCGAGGTCCAGACTCCCTGGGTTTGAACACTGGCTCTATCCCTTCCAAAGGGTTGATGTGAGGATTAAGTAATGTGAACCTGATCCTACGTAAAGCGCTTCGAGCTCTGCCCAGCTCCTACTAACCACTCTTCCATCATCGTCATCTGTGCAATGAGGAGGATGGACTCTGCACCCCGGGGTCAGCGTGAGGATGCAGAGACGTCCCCGGCGACATTGCAGAGGAAGAGCTCTCTCGGTGTTGGTCGCTGGGATGTACTGAACAGCCCTGTTTTGCTTCTCACTTGCCCACACAGTGAAGGACTAATGCCCCCTGAACAGAAGGAAAAAGGAGAAGAGCACGGGAGCTAGGCGGTCAGGACGAGGCTGCAGGATGTGTGGCGGGACAGGTACCCAGACCACCAAATCACAAGGATGAGGCACGCTTGCTGCCAAGGCTCTGGAGGACTCAGAGGGGATGAAAGAAGCAAACGGAACACGAGCAGAAAAAAAGGGACTTCTCGCGACAGGCTGCTGACAATCCATCACCGAGTGGCTGAATAGAAGTCAACGTGCCGTCAGGGCTGATCTGTTTCTGCAGAATGTCTCACATATTTAAGTTGAACTTAAAGAGTTCAAGGCCTTCAACTTAAAGGCCATGTTGAGCCTTTTCCACTTTGGCCTAGCGGTTATCTGTGGAAGGGCAGGACGCAGCCAGTGTCTGCAACGTTACCTTTAGCTCTGGCCTGGGATCCTCAGCACCTGATGCCCCAGCCAGTGGGTTAGACTGCTTCTGTTACCATTTTTCTACCTTTAAATTAAGGCCCCTGGGCCCAGAATTGAAGTACCTTTGTCCTTTAAATACCTGGATAATAATGGCTTCCCTCCTACTCCCCACCCAGAGACTGATCAGGATCAACAGGTATATCTGTGATATACTCACCATTGAGGAAGACAAGAAACACATTTGGATAAGAGAGCTCTTCCCCACATAATAAATTCACATCTTCTACTCCCAGGTTACTGGCTAATTTAACAATGGGTCCATCTTCCATGTCAGTTGTGATGTGTGTCATAAGGGCCAAGTTTTTAACCAAACCACATGCCTAAAAAGCAAAGGACAGTCATTTCTAAGAATGACCATTAGTAATACAAAGTACCGTTTGTGTCTGAAAATAGCTCACCGCTTTGCTGGCAGCAACATAAAGCAGTACAGCCTTGTAGGGGACACTTTGGGGATGATACAAAAGACTCAAAAACGTATATCCAGAGGAATTTACCCTAAAGTAATAAGCAAGGATATAAACCTAGATTTAGCCACAGAAGTGGTCAGCGTAGTACTATTTAAAATGGCAAAAAATGATGGCATCGTTTAATGCATCCTCAAAAAAAGCTGACTACATAAGTTGTTATTCCCAGACAGCAGAAGGCCAGTCATTAAGAGGACACTAAAAACAGTAAAGGATGGGGCACCCGGGTGACTTAGTGGGCTAAGCATCGAACTCTTGGTTTTGGCTCAGGTCACGATCTCATGGTTCATGAGAAGCTTCTTGGTCATAAAAGGCAAAGACAAGACCCAAGAAATGCTCCAGAGTGGAGATTAAGGAGACATGGTAACCGAAAGCAGTGAGTGATCCTGGGTCAGCAAAAAGACATTGGTGGGATGAGTGACAAGATTTGAATAAGGTATAGATTCTATAATCTGTAATGTATTCTGTAATCTATAGATTACAATACTGTTATCAATTTTAATTTCATCAGGCTGATAACTGAACAATCTAGGTGAGGGGTTATGGAAATTCTTTGTACCAATTTTGCAACTTTTGTGTACATCTGAAGTTTCTTCAAAATGAAAAGTAAATAAAATATTTCTGAATTTTTACACAACCCCCCAAAAATCTAAGATGAAATATGAACAAGGACATAACACAGCAAGTAAGAAAAAAAAAAAGAACAGTTGAGACATGGGACATGTAAAGATTGTCTTCCATTCTTCAAAACCATCTGCTACAGTGATGCACAAGTTAGCTGAAGCCATCTCCGGGAAATTCAGTGCTCCAAAGCTCAAGAAGTAGAAGTTATGCAAATGTGACAAGCTGCATAATTGTAGTGTGCATTTCCATAGGGTTTAAGATAAATTAGGAGACGAATGATAATTTTCTAAAAAATTGTAACTCTGCCTGGCCTTCTATTTTCACCTCTCCCAAGTCATAACAAATTCCTACTCTTTTACATGTCATAACTAATGTATTTATGCATTCAGCATATATCTAAGGGGCCTCTACCGTGGACGAGGCTCTGTGCTAGGAACTCGTGGTAGAATGTGAACCTAACAAGATTCCTTCCTCCGGAAACTCACAGTTCACAACGAACAGAATCGGGTAAAACCAACAATGGTCAGCATGAAGGAGAAAGGGCCGTGATGTAGAAATGGTGATGCTGGGGGAGCAAACCTATTTAAGCTGCTTGGTTCTGTGCTCCCTGTTGGCTGCCCTGGCAAAAACCTGATGCCCGCCAAGCACACCTAAGGAAAATAAGGAGTTGTTTATAAAAAGAGATCCTCGGGGCGCCTGGGTGGCGCAGTCGGTTAAGCGTCCGACTTCAGCCAGGTCACGATCTCGCGGTCCGTGAGTTCGAGCCCCGCGTCGGGCTCTGGGCTGATGGCTCGGAGCCTGGAGCCTGTTTCCGGTTCTGTGTCTCCCTCTCTCTCTGCCCCTCCCCCGTTCATGCTATGTCTCTCTCTGTCCCAAAAATAAATAAAAAAAAAAAATAAATAAAAAAAAAAAAAAAAATAAAAAGAGATCCTCGTGAACAAAGAAGATGGGCCTCCCAATTTTCCCTCACATTCTCATCCCCTCTTCATTGCATGGTTTGATTCTTGGGATAAGCTAAAACAAGAAAATTGGGATCATATTTCTATTTAGGTGAGGTACTAAATCGAATGCCTCTGTAGGTACTGGTTTTGGAATGACACGATGTCGTCCTGACAGGCTGCATCAATTTTTTCTCTGCCAGAGAGTGACTGACCCAAAAAAAGGATATGGCCTGGGGGGGACAGGGGCAGAATTAGAACACCACCAACAGATATTACCTCTGACACAGCAGAGACTCGTTAGGTCCCTTACCTCTCCTTCAGGAGTATCCGAAGGACAGAGCATTCCCCACTGAGATGGCTGGAGGGATCGAGGACCACTCACTTTTCTTGTTTTTTCAAACTGAGAAGAGATTCTTGTCATCATGCCCAGTGCGGATATATACGACAAGCGAGACAGCACTTGAGTCACACCCTGGCGGTCCATTTTAAATCTCTTTAGGGACCAATTTCCCTGTAGAGGAAAATAAATATATAAAAAGACCTAAGACCACCCCTGATCTGTTTGTATGTTGCCTGACACTTTCCAGCCCCTCTAAGAAGTTCATCACAGGAACTATTTGTGAAATGAGAGCCACAGTGCATATTCAAGAATCAAAATACCACAACTGAAATGAAAATTTAGCCTGGTCACTCCCTAGGATTTCTCTAGGGATTTAATGAATATCACCTATGTCTAGCAACCAGGCCAGAATGCTGTGATGTATCAGCCTTACCATGTCATAGCAGTTATTGTCTGAAGAACTAATTATATCCTGGCAAGCCAGTTCAACCAGAGACTTCCACTGGAAGCAATAAGCTAATTAACAGAACACTAGCAATTTCTACACATATTTTAAGGTAAAAGTAGCTGGAAGCTCAAAGAGATAATTTCATGTTGGAATGTGTCATTATTTGGATGTCTTCCAAAATCTGTCTTAATTAGAGGAAAATATACTAATAGAAAAGGACCAGAAAAATGACTCCAATAGCAGTTATCAGGGATAATGAATAAACTGTAAGCTTCTTAATCAAGGCTAAAAACTGCATATATATTCATTTGAAGAAATATTATGTATCCTCTGCGGCTGTCATGTCAATTTTAAAATAGATTCACAGGAAATAAATCTTCAACATTAAATTTAGTTTATCTCCTTTGCATTCAATATACTGAATCATATTAAATCTATCACCTTATAGTTGTAGCAAATAAACATATACATTAAATATTCTGAAAGATAATTTAAAGATGAAGGTTAGCAGTAATTAAATTTTCAATTCATGGTAACATGAACTAGCAGTAGAAAAGAGTATGCGTAGAAAAGTAAAGTAGAAAATGTCAAAAAAATCACTGATTCAATAATCTGAGTCAAAAGAAAGGACTACATCTGCTAAACGGTGAGTCTTCATTTTTCTTTTGAGAATCTGATGAAAGCTGTGTCTGTTCTCTTGGGAAAAATGCATGTAGGACCATGAGCACAAAATTTTAAAACATTTCACTTACAGGGGGGCTCACAGATCCCAAGCTAAAAACTCTAACGGAGAAAAACCGCTAGAGTTTCAGAAGGAGATAAGGTGATCTGTTTGAATTAAAATGTGTGACTCTGGGGCAGTTCCCTCACGAACGAACTAACGTTTAATCATCATTACAATAAAGATCTATCACTGCAGAAACTTTGAGTTCTTGGTAACACGGAAAAGAGTTAAATTCTAGGAAGAAGCTCTGTACATTTTACAAAGCAAAGAAACAGAGCAAACACATTTATTATTCCACAAGTTTTTGCATTGCTTCGTCAGTGAACTCCTTTTCTGCTCTGAATGAGGGTAAACTAGCAAATGGACTGATGCCCAGAGAGTAGGTGTGAGGAAGGTAAATAAATATTCCACACAGAGCTAAAATAAGGCAGCAGCTGCTGGCAAACGGGAAGTAGATGGGAAGTGAAGCCAAGGTGTCCAACAAGAGGGTCTGTTCTAGTCTTCTGCGTGAGTATTACAAGAAGGGAGACGAGAGAAACAGACAAGGAGACTAAAAATTGCTCTTCTGAGAAAACGTATTTGTTGCAAATATTCTACTTACAGTAACACAGAATTTAGGAAGAGAACACAAGTTTTTCTGGCTGCCTACAGACTGGGGTACACCTACAACAAGGTCTTTTCAAATAAGCAGGCTATCTCTGGGAGGTAGAGCCGTGTCCCTAAGGGGTAAAAGAACTACTCCATAAAGCTATCAGGACCTGAAAATCATGGGTCAGAAAGCGAGGAAAAGTAATTCTAACTGATGTGCGTTCAAGTGCTCTTTGGAGGCTTCTCTTCAAATGTCCAGGGAGCTACTTTCACACAAGTTCGGGCCACAAGAGTTTAATGTGCCTAAATAGGCACAATGGCCCAGTTCGTGTCAAGTTAGAGGTAGCTGTCACGGCAAGGACAGTTCACACAGACCCGCCTGCTAGTTTCTAAAGACAAGAACTGAAGCAAGTCTGCCACTAATTCTGTCATTGTTAAGGGAATCGACGTGTTCTAGCACATTATCCTTTTGTCGGGGCAAACTCCCATCTATAAAACTAATTTTATGTCTGGCATACAAAACACAACTAGACTTCATCAGATAGACCTATAGTTGTTATGCTTTAAGAAAGGGAGCAAAAACCTATCTGATAACCCTTTATGAACAGCCAGGGGCCCTGAATACACAGCAGCTGCCGAGGCCTGAATTCATCACTCACATGAGGAACAGCTGATTAGCCCTACGAGGAACATAAACCTACAATGAAATGAAACATTTTGTATTGTTTTGGACAAAAACTGTCATTAATAAACCTACTTGCAATATATCAGTTTTATTACAGAAAACAAGGGGAAGAAGTATCCTTTAAAAGAAGGGCTATTCTCAGTTAAACTAAAAGGTTTTTCCTCTATGTAAGAGTCTATTTTCTTACGGCCTTATAGAACATAGACTATAATTTGGCAATAAAGTTACACAGTAACAAGATTCCTAGTGATAACATTTAAACTATGGACTGTCTTTCAAGGTCAAAAATGTGTGATTTGTAAACATCCTCCAAATAGAAACGTTATTTTTTCACCTACATTCCCAAAGTACTTTCAGTTTCCATTCCACTGAACAGAGGTATAAATAAGTTACAAAAGCCTCAACAAATGCGTGGAGACTTACGGTGGAAATGGCATTCACCATGCCATTGGTGATCTGGTCCTGACGCATGTGTTTCACAACATCGAACTGGGCAGCTCTTTGCTTAGGAATCACCTGGTCTGCAATCTTCTTCATTTCAGAATTAAATTTTTTGAACAAATCTTCAAAAAGAAGTGATAAAAGCTAAAAAGAAAAAAAAAGTATACAGTGAACTTTCAAAATGCATTACTAGTCTGTATGATAAACTTTAGGCCCTTATTAAACTGTTTTTAAAAAAGAGACAGAGAAACTGCTGAACAATGAAAAAATATTTTAAAATTCAACTGGATAAATATGTACTTTTCTATGCGCTTATCACTATGATAGGCACTGGGAGGAAAGCAAAAATGATGACAAAATTTCTGTACTCAAATATATTTCATTTAGACCAGTCACTTCCAGACTTTTAGATTTCACTGACCAGTGACCTAAGTTTCAATTTTACAGATAAAGATAATTAAAACCCAAAAGGGGAGTGGCAGAGAAGAATTACCATTAAAAAGTCTCACAACACCAAAAAATGTGGTGCCTTTTGGACCTCTCCTATATCCCTGGTAAAAATGTAAATTGCTACAACTACTTGGAGGACAGTTTGCCATTCATTAATCTAGTCTTCCCTAAGCCCCCTCAGTTCCTCCCCAGGTACACCCCCACAGCAGTGCTTCTCAAACTTCTGCATGCATGGTAATCACGCTCAGGGATTGTTAAAACACAAATTGCTGGCCCCACCCCTACAGTTTCTAATTCAATAGGTCCAAGAATTTGCATTTCTAACAAGTTCCCAGGAGATGCCGGAGCTGCTGGTGGGGGAAGGGCACCTTGAGAACCACAGCCCTACAAAAATGTGCATCAGTACAGGAGATATTCACAGCATTATTTGTATGAGCTATAAACTTGAAGTCAAACAAGTAATAATTTAGTTGGACAAATTGCAGCATACTCGAAATAATGGAACACTATAGAGCAATGAAAATGAACAAAAAATAACCACAAAGTCATGGCTGGATCCTAAAAGCATAGTACTGAGTGAAAGAAGCCATATATATATATATGTGTGTGTGTGTGTATATATATATATATTCCATTACATAAAGTTCCATTCCATTCCATTACATAAATTCAAAACCAGCAAAAATTGAACTAGAATTTGATGGCCAAACTCTACAGAAAAGCAAGGATGTGAATACCATAAAAATGAGGCTAAGGGTCTTACCTTGGAGGGGGAGGATTTCAATCAAATAGGGATATGTTGGGGGTGGGGACCTTCTAAAGTGTTGAAATTTTATTTTTCAATTTGAGTGTTATTTACAAAGCTATTTGTTTTACAACAATTTATTAAGCTGAAATTTATGTTTTATGCATTTTTCTGTCTGTAATGTTTCTCAATAAAAAGGTTATAAAATAAAAAACACCCATGTACTGACATCATCTCATTTTCAAAAACACATTTTAACATCAAAAAATGGTAGAGCAAATAATCTCAAGAGAAAAACACAAAAAAGTAAATACAATTTGTTTGATAAAACTCACATCATCCATCTTTACTCATTCCTCTCCAGACAAGTGAAAACTGGACCACAGACTCACACCAATCATCAGACCAATGGTCTAGGCATAAGTCTACATAAGCAGAGAAAGATGTAAAGGCAATAGAGACCAAAGTAAAGTCCGAAACGACACAGTTCAGCCAATGCTAGAAGAAAAAAAAAAGTGTTTAATCCCTTATGTAAGATTATTGGAAAACAGGATTAATGAATGATTTCATGAAAGAGATGAATAGCAGAGGTGGAAGGAAAGCTAGGATTTGGAGGGAGTAGAGAGCTTAAGAAAGTTTGCAAATTCCACATCCAGTAGGATGCAGAAAGTCACACGACAACATCCTTTCCACTCTAATAACAAAAACAGATAAATCAACTACAAAGTCATACATTTCTGGGGTTCAACAGAGAGGTAAGGCTGCAAGGCACCCAGGTGAGCTGAATACAAAGGGTAACAGTCTCTCCCAAGGGAGATGGGACACATGACAGAGATGAAGCCTGCCACAGAAGAAGAAATCAGTCAAAATTTTAAGGACTTCTTACAAGCCAAATGTGGGCTACCATGGAAGCTTAGATGCCTTCTGAGCCTCAGACCTACAAGAGGATCCATACCCCCAAGTTCTTTGCTGTGGAGTGCTCATGGAAGACTGAAGTAAAGCAAAAGACCTGAGAAAGATTCCTTCACTGGAACAAGCAATAAAACCTGATTTCCCTGGACTTTCTCTCACATGAAGCAAAATCTTTAAGTCACTGGAGAAGTCAGGAAACCAATAGTTCCGGGCAAAGGTGACCTGCACTGAGAGAAGGACAGAAGCAAAAGTCATCTGTCCCTAACAGTGGAGAGGAAAGCCCCCCTGCTCCCACCCTAAGTCTTACATCTAGTAACAAGCAACAGCATTCTACCGCTGGAGGGAGGCCAGCAAACCCTCTGGTCACCAATTCCAGGAAAAGGTATAAGGCCAGAGGAAAGAGGAGGAGAAGCCAAACCATCTTTCCCTGGGAGAGGAGCAGGAAACATGCCTGGGTCAAGGATTCTGTACTCGTACATGGCAGGGGCCAGATACCACTGGGAAGGGCAGGAAACTGAAAGCTTTGCTTTATAAAACTGGGGAAGAGGACAGAATACCCATTCTTACCACTCCTACTCAACACTGTATTGGTGCTACCATTCAGTACACTAGGGCAAGAAAAAAAATATGTAAGTGTTGGAAAGGAAAACTGTTATTACTTGCAGATACCATGTATATCCATATAAAAAAAATCCCAAAGAGTCTTAAAAAAAAAAAAAAAACCTACTAGAACCAATGAGTTTAGCAAGCTTGTAAGATACAAGGTTAGTATACAAAAAGCTGAGAGACATTAAGAGAATCTCAATAGCAGAGATATACTATGTTCATGGATTAGAAGACTCAGTATTTAGATGTCAATTCTCCCCCAAATCTATAAATTCAAATGCAATCTCAATCAAAAACTAGCAGGCTTTTTATTATTTTTTTTAACGGAGACAGTAATTCTAACATTTAAATTAAAATGTTAAAATTCCTAAGTTTATGATGATAGAAAGAAA
This sequence comes from Neofelis nebulosa, assembly GCF_028018385.1. Lineage (NCBI taxonomy): Eukaryota > Metazoa > Chordata > Mammalia > Carnivora > Felidae > Neofelis > Neofelis nebulosa. The sequence goes on from NC_080789.1 coordinate 16,133,820, forward strand.
AAAAAAACAACCCTTCATCTGTGGAGGTAACTAGAGAGCTAAATTAATACTCTGTAAACTGGCTAAAAAAAAAATCCAGCAAGCATTTATTCTGCCTTTTCCATATAAATTATGTCTCAGAAACCAAAGAGATGATACTGAAAAGTATTCTTTATTGAAAAATTCTAGCTAAAATAAGCAGAAAAAGTATCACTATTTTCCATGCCCTAATTAAACAATGGATAATGGAATAATCATCATCAGCTGTTAAATAAAACCATCAGGAGAAAAATTGATGGGGAACTTCACAGATGAATCAGGGTCCCAAATACTGGATATTTCCCTGGAATTTCTCTTTCTCACATGAGAGAAAGATCCCAATGATCAATTCTCATGGCACCATGGGACCAAATTCCCAGTGATCAATTCCCATGGCAACAAATATAGATACAACTAGTCATATTCTTCCTGATAGGATATAGCAGCAAACTGTACAATGGCATTCTACACAAAAAAATAAAAATAAAAAAGAACTTGAATTTGATCTAGTCTCTCAATTTAATTCCTGGTTTAAAAGAAATTTAAAGGACAGAAATAGAGAGGAATATATAGTTGAAAGTCACCATGAGGAAACCACCAGCAAAACCTAGAATTACAAAAAATAAATAAATAAATTCTCAATCAATAAGGAAAATGCAAACAACCCAAAAAGCATTTCAAAGAGGGAAAAACAGGAATGGTCAATAAGCATATGTAAAAGAGGCTCAACCTCATTAGTAATAAAGGAAATGCAAATTAATACCACAAAAATTTTAAAGTTTGATACTAAGGCATAGAATGGAGATGATCAGGAACTCATATACGGTATAATGTACAAATACTTGGGAAACTAGTTTGACATTCTCCAGTTAAACTGAAGATTTAACTTGACTCTAGGATTTGGCAATCTTATTTGTAGAAACTCTTGCATATGGGCACCCGAAAAAATAAATATGAATGTTAATATTTTTTAAAAAGGGAAATCATACAAAGGTCTTGACTGGTAGAATGGATAAAGTGTTATTTATCATCTATATCCTATCATATTCCACATCTACAATGGAATATAATACAAAACTGGAAGTACAGTGACATCCAACAATACAGATCTTAAGAACAATGCTGAATGAAGAAAATGTTCCAGAAAAAGGCACATGGTATGAATCTATTTTTATAAAACTCAAAAATAAGCAAAACTTATACTTTAATAATATATATTACATATTTTAAATTAAAAATTCAGAGGATATAATAAAAAAAAGTGCAAAAATTCAGGACAAGGGGAAAAGAGAAACAGAGTAAGGAAGAAATACACCGGTTAATGGAATGGTATTAACGGTTGATTGTTAAGAATTATTAAGTCAGAGAGTGGCTCTGAGGGTGTTGATTTTATTTGTACCCTTCAAAACTTTATGTAACATTTTTATTTTCATGTTAAAAATTACATAATAAATATTAAATGATATTAAGCCATGGTAACTATCTGAAATAGTATAACCACAGAAACCAAGTCAATGGGATGTAATAGGAAGTCATAAGAACAGACAAGAACAGTTCTGTTTCCAGAATTGGTAGAGAAGCTCCTATCAGATGGGCTCATCTGCTAATAGTTATAAACTCCAGACAAAATATCAAAACTATCTGAGGCCATTGAAGAGCGTCTAAAAGCAGGCAGAAACTGGAGGAAAGCCAACATATCTCAAAAGTGAATGGCACTGGGTGCATTTCCCGTTGTTAAGGCTTTTCAGTTAAGGGGAGGCCACATTGGCAAGAAGGGTCAAAGCTATGTTGAGAAGCTAATACTCAGAGAGAGACCCAAAGTCTTACTGGATTGAAGATCCAGAGGAAAAAGATCTGTGCTACCACAATAGCTGGAAAGGGGAAAATCACAGAACCACAGGGAGGAAACCCCAATTATGTATGTAAACTTACAAATCTCTGGGTGACCCCTGAACTACACATTGAGAAGTGTGGCCCAAATCTTCCCACTGCCCCAAATCTGGGTGGAGGTTGTAACCGATTTTTCCCAACCGGGTAGAAGTAAACGAAGCTGAAGACTAGGTCATTAAGGCTGTACCGGTTGTGTCTTGTTCACAGGAAACATTCGTTTGGAGCCCTGAGTCACTCCATTGCCACAAAACTGGAAAGGTCAGGCTCTGCCAAGACCAGCCTTCCACCCTTCCCACACCCTACAGCAGAGTACCACCAACTGACCTCCATCAACACCATGTAAAACAAAAGAATCACACAGCCAAATCCTGCCTGAATTCCTGACCCACAAAACTGTGAGGTATAATGAAATGGTTGTTAATTTAAGCCACAGTTTTGGGATAGCATGCAACACAGCAACAGATAAGCAGAATACCATCTATAAAAAGTTCCCGAAACTAAACTGGTGGCTCACTACAAATAAACAGCAGGTACGCTTCTTCAACAATCAAATATAATAGATACTACAAACACTTAAGTGCCTCTGTACAATCAATTGCGTTAGTTTCTTTTTCTCCCTTTTGTAGGCATTTTTTTTTCCTTTACAGAGAAAGAAAAAAGCTTGATGTCTTTGTAATCTAAGTCACCTAAAAAAACATTAAAGTAATATCATGGGGGCATCATATATACACTATTTACTAAAGTGGGAATTCTGAACTCAGCGAAACCATGTAAGCTGAAGATTATCCAAGTTCCATACTGACTATATTCTTGAATGTTTATAACCCATAGGTAGCTTCTGGACTCATAACGAAGAAGATATTCAAAGCAAATGAATTTTCTCCTCGAGCTACTAACTGCTGAAGAATTTCCAAAGTGGAATGTGATGTTATGCTTTTCCCCATTAAGTTAGGACATGTCCTTCCACTTTTCTACTAAAATCAACTTTGCAGAGAGGAAAGCCAGGACCTTGGACTTGAATGTACCATGTCAGAAGTGTTCTAAAAAGAAAACTTCCTCCTCTGAGAGCTTAATCCTTTCTTCAACTCAGACCCAGCAGCTTCACTCATGGAAAGAATATGGGAATGGAAGCAGGTGCAGAGGGGTGAGCAGGATGAAGAGGCCCATTGCAGCAACTTCCTGTGGAAACTGGCAAAAGGAACTTGAATAAGCCTCCTGAACAGAAGCAAATGCCCTTAACCTAAACCACAAAGGCTCAGCTCTATTTTAATTAGTCCTTTACACTTAGACTTTTGTGTCTCAAATTATGACAAAGTTTCTTGGATCCCAGCTGAATTCGCCATAGCCCCCCGATTCAAACACAAGGAAACGCCTCTCGTCCTAAACAAGTAAAACATTAAGAGCACACTCCACAGAACTACTGCCTCATTAAATTTCTCCCCCTCTAGATTTTTGGTTTAAGAGAAACTACGTTCTCCAGTTCACAGGGCAGTAGGAAACTACAAGGCCAAGTCACACAATAAGCCACATTATTTAGGTCAAGAGTAAAATGATTAAAAGAGATGAAACGCTGGTGATAATATTCAACACCTTTCATTGCTAGTATTAGGCCTTCCAGCCAGCTTGCGACAGGAACACTAAAGAGCAAATTATATTTAAGGAAAAAATGCTGACAGCTCATCAATTGATTTTCAATGAAAATGCTAAAAAAAATTAATAAAGAAGTTAAGCTGCTGAAATACAGTTTCACCAATTAGCTTAATGTCAGAGAATTCTAATTAGGCGTCTTGAGATTGCTATTTAGTGTTAAGCCTTCAGAGTGCCAAATTCTCCTTTTCACACAAACTGGTTGCAAAATTAAAGACATTAGGCAGCCTTAATTACATTATCAGAACAGCTGGGATTAGGCAATCTCTGAAGTCAAGACGGCATTCTTTTGTCACAGGGTGGAAATCCCTGGCTTTCCAGGGTGCCGGATTTTTGGTGCCGTTCCATATCTCACCCATACAAAGCAAGCTGCATTAGAAACAAAAAATTTGCAGACAAAGAATAGAGTAATGCTCAGCAAATAATGAACACATTACCGAAAAAGAAAAGGTAGGTGAAAAGATTAAGCCTGAAATCGGTAGGTTTTGCTAACACCTCTACTGGCGGCTGGCCTGCCAGCCCTCTGGTGGCAGAGAGACGGAGGGAAAGCTCTGTGAACCCACTTGGCCAGTGGATCCAGCTCTGTTATCTAAAGCTGAAGCACATTTATACTCCCTTATCCCATGGGGTGTGAAATTAGCAGCTATTGTTTTTACACATTTTTGCCAACACAATGCCTTTTATGTCTTTACATTGTTTATAAAGCAATGTTTTCTTGCACACGGGAACTCTCTTTTTAATTCTAATTTTTTAAGCAACAGGATAGTCTCTCCTCTCCTGACTCCATTACTTATGCTTCTAAACAATCAACATTTTTTTAATGAACTCATTTAACAGCATGATTTTTGCCAATTAAATAACTAAAAATTGGGACTGATGGTGGTGGGGATACCCAAGATACCCTGAACAGAGGTCAATCTGAAGGTGGCGGAAAACCCACCTGCTAGCATCAACCATTAACCACACAGAACTTCCCCAGGAGTCCAGACACTAACCTTCTTCCAAAACCTAAAACTGCTATCACTTTTTAATCCTACTTTTAAAGTTTTAGTTGTAGTATGTTATCCTAGCCACCAACATCTGTCACATGCAATACTGTCACAGCCTCTTAACTGGCTCATTCCTGGCCTGTTCGTTTCCATATCAGCGCTTTCTAAAATAAAAATCAGATCATGTCACTTCCGTGATTATAATTCTCCAGTGGTTTCCCACTACAAGGAAAACGAAATCCAAAACCCCTTCCATGGCCCACAGACTAGTTCTCCAATGTCCTCTGCACCCTCCCTGCCCACCCCCCCCCCCCAGCCCCACTGCCTCATGTACTCCAGCTGCCCTGATCCTCCTCCAGCCCCCTGGTGCTGGAACTGTGCAGGGCTGTGCACATGTGCAAAGGGCTATTGCTGGAATGCAGTTCCCAAGGTAGCCTGAGACTGGTTTCTTCTCATTCAATTCTCAGAGGCATGTCTGAGGGCTCAGCTTAAAATACAGCACTTTTTTCAGAGATCTTTCCTAATCATGCTGACTAAAGTAACATGCCTTTCCTCCACCAACACCCCAACTCTCTAACATTAGCCTATTTGGGGGTTTTCTTTAAACACATATGACCATTTAATATCATCTCATTTCTTTGCTGTTTACTTGTTCACTGTCTCCCCTACCAAAATGCACTCTTGAGAGCAGATGCCTCAGAGAGTGTCACTCACCAATGCATCTCTGGTGCCTAGCACTTTACAGGGGGATTAGAAAGATGAATATAAAGTATTCTTGTACCCAATGAGCTTACTGTCTAGGGCGGGGGGAAGAAGCTTGCAGGTAAAGAATTATGTAGACTTTAGCATATAAATAAAGACCTGAACAAAGTGTCTTCGGCATTTGGAAGACAGAGCAACTAACTTCTCCTGGGGTTCACAGAAGGTTTCAAAGAGGGTGACTCCAAGAATGAAGAATGGATAGCAGCTCCTCAGTTGGGGGAGGGTAAAGGACACGGGAGAGGGGCAACTTAGGCAGAAGGCAGAACTCAAAGGTGTGGAAGGTTGAAAGAGCATCATGGAGTGTTTGGGAAGACGTAAGTGGCCTGCCTTGGCATGAGACAGGGCTAGAAAGGTACAGTGGGGCAAGATCATCAGGGACCCCGCTAGAGTCTACACTTTGTGCTACAGAGCAAACTTTTACGAATCCCCCAGAGGAGAGGCGGGGAAAGAGAGAGCAGGTAGAGAAATAAGCCCTTATACCTCACCTCGGCCAGAGAGGCTCCGTTTTTATTTAACAGTGGGATTCTGAGTAAGCATTAATGCTTTGAAAAACCTTGAACCCCACACCTACACCTGAAGCTCAGGCCCGCTGACATAAAGTAATTAAATCACCTGTCCTGCCAACTCCAATCGCTTGTTACCATAATAGTCTCTGTCGTCCACTTTGTTATCTCCTTGGGCCAGAATCACTCTTCGCACCATCACTGCAGTGTAGATACATTTTGCTCGGAAATTGAATTCTTTAACCTGTAATTTAGGAGTTAGAGAAAATTTCTGAGACAATGCACATTAGCCACTATCAACTCCTTCCTTCCTTCCCCGTACATTTCATGCCATTCCCTCAAAGAGGTGGAGCCCACCACCCTCCCTGGGCTGGCCCATGGACTCGCAGTTACCACTTCCTTTCTCTGGGTCCTGAGGCACTGAGGCAGTCCAAGAGACTGTCTCTGTCTCTGCTGGAGAAAGAGAGGCTGCCTGGAAAAGCAGTGGGGAGCCAGAGACACTCACTGTAGCTGTCCTGACTTTTAAATGGTCATCCAGAATTTAAAATTCTATTGAGGGGGCGCCTGGGTGGCGCAGTCGGTTAAGCGTCCGACTTCAGCCAGGTCACGATCTCGCGGTCCGTGAGTTCGAGCCCCGCGTCAGGCTCTGGGCTGATGGCTCGGAGCCTGGAGCCTGTTTCCGATTCTGTGTCTCCCTCTCTCTCTGCCCCTCCCCCGTTCATGCTCTGTCTCTCTCTGTCCCAAAAATAAATAAAAAGCGTTGAAAAAAAAAATTTAAAAAAAAAAAAAAATAAATAAAATAAAATTCTATTGAGACCTAGTTTTGATATTAAGAATTTTCTAATTCTTTGAATTAGTCAAAACACATACAAATGGCAGAATCAGAGATCTGTATATTATTTAGCCAACAAGGTGTTTTAAAATAAGAAAATCCAATCTGAATGTATTTCGGTGATCACTGTCCACTTCCACAGATCCCTTGACTTTCCTTTATGATCAGTTCCTGAAGGGAGAGTATGTAACCCTAGAATTAGATCTTTCGTGAATACACATGAACAATACACTCATTATAAGCCAGACTACAGTATTTGGTTAGTAAGAATGTCTAATAAATAATTCTATCACTTAGAAAGGGTAACGTTAGGGGCGCCTGGGTGGCGCAGTCGGTTAAGCGGCCGACTTCAGCCAGGTCACGATCTCGCGGTCCGTGAGTTCGAGCCCCGCGTCGGGCTCTGTGCTGACAGCTCGGAGCCTGGAGCCTGTTTCCGATTCTGTGTCTCCCTCTCTCTCTGCCCCTCCCCCGTTCATGCTCTGTGTCTCTCTGTCCCAAAAATAAATAAAAAACGTTGAAAAAAAAAAATTTAAAAAAAAAAAAAAAAAAGAAAGGGTAATGTTATAGTAAATGGAGAGGAATGATTACTCCTTCATGGCCCACATCCCTCATGGCCAATCTCTGTTTAATGGTAAATTAATAAAAAGTAAATACAACTGGCCTTTAAACAACATAGGCATGTGGGGCATCGACTCCTTGCACAGTTGAAAATCCATGTACAAATTTTACCTCCCCCAAAACTTAACTACTAATAGCCTACTGTTTACCAGAAGCCTTATTGATACCATTAACAGTCAACACATATTTTGATTGTTACATACTGTATTCTTACAATAAAATAAGAGGGGAAAAAATGTGACTAAGAAAATCTTAAGGAAGAGAAAATATATTTATGGTACTGCACTGTACTTAGTGAAAGAAAAAAACAACACATATAAGGGGATCCATGCAGTTTATTTTATTTTTTATTTTTTTTAAATATATGAAATTTATTATCAAATTGGTTTCCACACAACACCCAGTGCTCATCCCAAAAGATGTGCTCTTCAATACCCATCACCCACCCTTCCCTCCCTCCCACCCCCCATCAGCCCTCAGTTTGTTCTCATTTTTTAAGAGTCTCTTATGCTTTGGCTCTCTCCCACTCTAACCTTTTTTTTTGTTTTTTTCCTTCCCTTCCCCTCTCCCATGGGTTCCTGTTAAGTTTCTCAGGATCCACATAAGAGTAAAAACATATGGTATCTGTCTTTCTCTGTAGACCCATACAGTTTAAACCCGTCTTATTCAAGGGTCAACGGCATTAAGCACAGGTTCCAGGGTCAAAAGATGGATTCTAGCTCTCTGTCTACTAACCAGCTGGGTGGCAAGACAAACCATCCAGCTTGTCTGGACTGGAGAATCTGTACTGTAAGTAAAGGTGGCTGGACAATGTGAACTCTAAAATTCATGGTCTATGGGGCACCTGGCTGGCTCAATCAGTTAAGTGTCCAACTCTTGATTTCAGCTCGGGTCATGATCTCACGGTTCGTGAGTTTGAGCCCCATATCACTATTAGCGCAAAGCCTACTTGCATGCTCTCTCTCAAGATAAATAAACTTAAAAACAAATCAAATTAAATTAAATTCAAGGTCTAGGAGATAAACCATCTAGTATTTTAAAAAAGTATCTATGATGGTAGCACAACGGTGAGAATGTACTTAATGCCACAGAACTGTATACTTAAAGATGGTAAATTTTGATATGTATTTTACAATAAAAAGAATAAATAAGCAAGGCCCTATAAGCTTGCTTCATTTGAAAACATCTAATACCATTAGGGCTCCTGGGTGGCTCAGTTGGTCAAGCGTCCAACTTCAGCTCAGGTTATGATTTCATGGGTCGTAAGTTCAAGCCCCACGTCAGGCTCTGTGCTGACAGCTCAGAGCCTGGAGCCTGCTTCGGATTCTGTGTCTCCTCCTCTGTTTGCCCCTTCCCCGTTCACATTCTGTCTCTCTCTCAAAAATAAATAAAAACATACATATACATGATATATATATCATGATATATATATCATGTATATGTATATATATGATATATATATCATATATAAATACACACACATATGTATGTGTACATATATGTATGAAATATATGTGAAAATTAAAAAAAAAAAAAAACATCTAACACCATCTCTGCCCTTCAAAACCATGAAATCTAGTAGCAGCACTAATATAGGTATGAATATAAAAAACTGTAATTTTAGATCAAAAGAACCACAAGAGAGTAAACAGGATGATAATGATGGAATACAACTAACATTCCCAAAGTACAAATAAACCATTGATAATGGGAGATTATATCCATGGGGGCAGTCCAGTCCTTTTCAGAGTCTCTCTTTTCTTTTTTTTTTTTATTAAATTTTTTTTTTCAACATTTTTTATTTATTTTTGGGACAGAGAGAGACAGAGCATGAACGGGGGAGGGGCAGAGAGAGAGGGAGACACAGAATTGGAAACAGGCTCCAGGCTCCGAGCCATCAGCCCAGAGCCTGACGCGGGGCTCGAACTCACGGACCGCGAGATCGTGACCTGGCTGAAGTCGGACGCTTAACCGACTGCGCCACCCAGGCGCCCCTCTCTTTTCTTACAGAACCAGATTTTAACTAATGTGAACTTGTATTCAAAATTCTTCAACACAAGGACCCCACAATGACCACAGCTCACACTTGTTCAGTGCTACTCACTGGGACGTGCGTCAGGATGGTAGAAGCCAGGAGTTCTCTTGCCTCCTCTATTTTGGTCTTCTTTGGTCCACCTCCCCACATCCTTTGCCTCCTTACTTTGTTCCCTATATACTTTAACGCCTATAAAAACAGAATATAATGATGTTTGAATGACACCACTAGAGGAAATTTATTAAACACCAACCCATACATAACACTATAAGTAAAAAGACAAGGATTCTGGTTATAGAGAATGCTGCATGAGGTTTAGTCAAAAATCAACATTTGTCACAGATCAATGACAAAAAGCATTATATGCTGTCCAATACACTGGTTCCCTTATTTTATAGTTTTCTTATCACAAAATTGATACATGATCACTGTAGGAAATTTAGAATATACAAATGAACAGATTATGTGTATATACACACATGCATTACGTATATGAAGCAGCCACCAATCCTCCTCCCAGAGAGAACCACTGTCCACAGTTAACATTCTGGAGCTGTGCTTCTTTTCCCTCAAAAAGGAAGCACATCATGTTAAGACCTCTATCCTGAAAGCTACAAAGCATTGCTGGGAGAAAACAAAGCCTAAGTAAATGGAGGGTTATGTCATTTTCATGGACTGGGAGGGTTTAATAGTGTTAAGAAGGCTTACTGTTACAATTCTCTCCAAACTGACCAAAAATCTATTGATTCTACAATTTACTTGGAAATGCAAAAGACCTAGAATAGCTAAAGTGCTCTTGAAAAAGGAAAGTTGGAAGATTTACATTACCTACTTTTGATTAGAAAGCTATGGTACTCAAGGCAGTGTGATACTGGCATAACAACAAATAGATCAATGGAAGAAAATACATCCAGAAATAAACCCATGCTTTCATGGTCAGATGATTTTTGACAAAAGTACCAAAGCAATTCAATCCACAAGGGAAAATCTTTTCCACAAATGGTGTTGAAGCAATTAAGCAGCTACAAAGTAAAAAATTAACTCTGACCTCTACCTCACAACAAATAAAATTATTAGTTTAAGTGGATTTTAGACATAAGCATAAATACTAGAACTATATCCTTGCCCTTGGAGTAAGAGAAATTTCTTTACACAGGACAGAAATCAATAACTGTAAGTCAAACCAAAAAAAAAAAGTTATGATATATAAATCTGTCAAGGGATTTATATCCAGAATGTTTTTTAAAGGACTTTTAAGTTCAATACTAAAAAGACAACTCAACGAGGAAAACGAGCAACATATTTGAACATACTTCACCAAGAAAGTCAGTCAGTAAGTCCATGAAAAAGTGTTAAGCATCAGTAGTCATCAGGGAAACGCATATTAAAACCACAATGGTACAGACACCACTAAACGCCTAGTAGAATGGCTGAAATTAAAAGGACTGACAAGACCAAATGTTGGTGAGGACGCGGAGCAATCGGAACTCTCACACAGGGGGGTGGGACTGCAAAATGGTACAACTGCTTGGGAAAGAGGTGTGGCAGTTCCAACTTTATAAAAAGTTATATTCACAATGGCTCTTTGATCCAACAATCCTATTTGTAGGTACTTATCCAAGAGAAATGTTGAAGTGTCCAGGCAAAGGCTTGTACAGGAATGCATACAGCAGCTTTATTCATCCCGAGTGAAACAACCAAGTGCCCATCAACAGGAAAAAATAAACTGTGGTATATTCATACAATGGAATGCTATTCAGTAATAAAATGGAACTGCGTGGATAAATGACATAAAAACAACTTGGATGAGTATCAGCCAGTACGCTCAGCAAAAGAAACTGGCCACAGAAAAGTACATACTGCATAATTCCACCTATAAAGTTCTAGAACAGGCAAAATTAATCTGTGGTGAAAAATCAGAACAGTGGGGAAGAAAATCAGAGGACAGAGGTGAAAAGTAGCTAAGAAGGGACATGAAGGAACGTTCCAGGGTAATGGAGAAATATTCTACATCTGAAAAAAATTATGCACAATTGGGCAATTAAGACTTAGAATTTATGTATGCTGAAATGTACATATAAAAATGAAGTATTAAAAACTAATCAAATAACTGGTGAGGAGTAGGTAGACATTTACATGAAACAAGAATGTCAAAGCGTTTTGTAATTATCAAAGCTGTGTGGTGGGCACATGAGGATTCATAACACTAATCTGTATACTTCGTATGTGTTGAGGTTTTCCCATAATAAAAAGTTCTTCAAGAAGAAGATGATGTGGTTCTTATTATTCTGTAGCAACAAATGAACGCACTTTTTTGTTTGTTTGTTTTAATTGGCTTTCCGTTAGAAGAGAGGGCTAGGATTCCTGATTCTTTATCTTGAACTTCCTGTCCCCAGTTGAATGTCTGGGAAATTTCTTTTCTGTGCTTCAAAACTTAGCTCAGGTATCACTTCCTCTCTGAAGCCTTCCTAACCCCACTCCTTTTTCTCTACTTGAATTCCTTATGGATAAAGAACTAAGTGCTTTCTTTCCACTTCAGACCACACCGTAATTTGATTATTTATGGGTATGTCTCTCCAACTAGACGTTGTGTCATCTTTTTCTTTGATTCCTACTGACTGGTTCAGGGCCAGGAACTGAACAGAACTCCTCCGTGGTGAGATCGGGACATCAGACCCAAGATCTTCTCAGTTAAACATCCATTAGAGCAGATGATAAACTAAGACTGTGCCAAGCCTTGCTGCAGGGACCTAGCAGCAAGTGGGGCCCGAGTAACTAATGAAAGCAAGCCCACGGTCAGTGGGAACTGCCAAGAGACAGGCAGTTCAGTCGTCCCTAAACTAAGCTGTCCTCATTAAGTTTTGGTCTTCCAGTTCCCTTGGGAAAGAGGCTAAAGATCCTTCACTTTGAGGGAAAAACAGAGGAACACAGGGGAGCCCAGTATCCCTTCTATATAGCAAAAGTCAGCTCTTCCCTAAAATAATTAATAATGTTGCCAAGGGTTCATAGTGTGAGGGTTGGGGTAAGAGCCCAGTCTGGTCATGACTAGGCCAAGATGACACCCCCAAGTGCATCCTATCCTCCAAAAGGCTAATAATTTCTTCTCTCTATACCACAGCCCTTGACAAGGATGATAGAAAACATCCGTGACCAAGGCCCAGCAAAAGGCTCTGTGGGCAGAAGGAATGGAGGAGAGACTGAGAGGGGAGGCATTAAACACAAACACAATGCAGGTGGTTTAGCAATCCACTAAGTGCCATGTTGTCAAAAGTTCTATTATAGAAGAATACACCGCAGATCTGCTCCACGTTCACTTAGAATAACAAATAGCCACACTGCCCGAACTCGTGTTCAACTTACCAACCATTTCGGAGTATGCATTTCTCTATAGCCTCTTATTAGCTGCAAACAATTAATCAATGTTCTAGTCCAGCACACGGAGTACAAACCATGTCAACCTTACACCCCGTTTGTATATTCCCCTCACCTTTAGCTGAACTTCTCTCATTCAGTTAGCTAACACTTTGTCAGCACCTATTTAAAAAAAATAAATGATTTTTCAACCCACTATTTAGCCTTTTCACACAAGCCACACCATGCTGTTACAGGGTTATCTGAGCAACAACGATGCTATCTGTTATAAAATGAATGTTCACAGATCTCACTGAATCTGCTGAACTACCATTAAGGTAAACTGCTCTTCCTCAGCATTTCGTAGCTTTGAAGGAGAGAGTATCTCCCCACATTGAGCCAACTCCTGGGTGTTTCTTAACGTTTCCTCTTCATGTTCTTGGAACCCTTATACAGTACAATTCCAGTTGGAAACAAAGATTCATGAACACTAAATATTTCGTTTTCAATAAAGACCACAGATAGAACCTCCTAGATCCAAACAACTTCTCCTGATGCCACCTGCCCAATAACTGGAGCTATTACTTAACTGCATAAAAAGAGGAAGGCAGTAATAATAATCCCTACTGGTTTGTGCCTTGGGATTATATATACACTGACATACAACGATCAACCTTCTTGAATGTTTTTCTGGCTCTAAGAAAATATCAACACACACTAACAGATGTAAGTGGGAAAATGCTACCTCTACAAGCATCCTGGGTAACAAGGAAAAAGCAGCCTGGAATTTACACCTTGTTGAAAGTAACCCACAGAACAGACAATGTACGTATGGATATGTAAGAACAGTCTGTTGTGCTTTGATAGCAGGGAATCCCTGCCTCCCAGGGCTATGAGTAAGGCCACCACTTTACATGGAGCAAAGTACTTTACAAATGTGGGACTAAACATTCTAAATGTGGGCATTAGGGCTCCCTGTCACCAGGGCAGGAAGTACAATTCATTTTCTTATGTTTAGCATATATATCTCCCTGTCTTCATCTTTGAGTGTTGTGTCCTAAAATCCCCAGGTTCCAACTAGGAATTCCTTAGCAGGTCGATGAAGGCTCTACAGAGCTCTACCCTGGTAAAGGGTTTCTGATCTTGAATTTTCTTGCTGATGATACTGGGAATTCAGAAAAAGGGATTCAGACCACACTGGACACTGAAAGCAACTGGAAGTAGGGAATAAAAGGGAAATTGAGGAGAACTGGGGGAAAAAAAGGCTTCTACACTGGAGTTGTTGTAGTTCAAAATCATAAATCATTTGGGCAAATAAATGAAAAAAGCACACTTGCTATTATATCACAACAAAAGCCTCTTGGCCACATATCCCCCTTCCAAGTTAGACACTACAGGCTGATAATCTGTCAAGGCAAATTCCTTCTTCCAATTCCTAAAGCACAAGTCAAAGAAGCTTCTCTACTGGTCCTCCCCAACACCCTCCCACACCTACACCCCAAGAAGTGACTGCATCCGATGCTTTATCCATGGGCAGCATTAAATCTCCAATTCCCTTTCATAGCAAAGGACGACATGAAAAGACACACCTGCATCTGTGTGAAAATCTGAGCTTTCTGGCACTCTTCCAGACTGGGCCCAAATGCAGCCATCACGTGCTCCTCTGTTCCAATCATCTGTACAATTTCCTGGTCACTCTCCACACCCATGGCCTAGGAAGGAAAGAAAAGATAGAAAGAGTGTTGGCTTTGTGTTAACTCACTGACATTTGCTTATGCTAATTCGGCATTGTTTGTGGGTATTACTTCTAAGCAAAAGCTAGCTCTTTTCTCAGAAACGGTGCCATCTGGCATTGGCAGCCATAGCACAAGCTGCAGAAGAACCTGAAAACAGAAATTTTGATTCGGAAGACGAAAACAAACATTCTCAAGCACTTTTTGCATGTGTGTCATCTTCTAAAATGTTTAAATAGCCTAGGAGTTTCATCATGAAAAAAGGAGGTAGGAAGGTATAGTGGAGACACTGGTCACAATTACAAAAACAAACTGAAAACAAAAACAAAAAACAAAAAACAAAAACCCCAAAACAGCCAAAGGGCACTAATCAGAAAATACACATTGCTGAAAACAAACAGAACCCCAATTAATTTTGTCACAAGACTAATTTTTCTGAGAACTGTCAAATCGTTCACATTTAGGCTAAAGGGATTTTTCTTAAAGGATGTTTTACCTCACTAGTCTGGAGACATCAAACTATCCTTTATGCAAGTTTAAAAAGAGGTTTTTTAAAACACTAAAAACACACTCAAGAGGTTTAGGAAACCCGCTTCTCTTAAGTGTTTCAAGGTGGCAGCCGGCAGCACAGGTCTTTGTAGATTCCATATGGCACGAAGGCTCACTCCTTCACACACCTGCCTGGAATTCTGCCACATCAAGAAATAGAGCATAATCTCACTACACCTCTCTTGGCGGAGAAAGAATCTGCTTCTTAGAAGTCAGGGGAAACGTTATGTTTGCATTAAAATTCTTCCTTTAGCTATGCAGAGAAAACAGAACCAGGAATAACTATCTAGTGAGGATTTGATGCTCTGGTTCCTAGTTCTCCACACACGAGGGAGAAAGGGAAAACTGAATCTCAAGTTCCAGTAAGGAACATCGAGAACACGCGCCGGAGTACAACACAGAGGGCACCTCTCTAGGTCAAGGGATCTCAGGTGTCCATCCTGAAGCAAGGTCAAAGACAGACCTCACAACCACTACCGTCCCATCACCTTGTCCACCTCAGTTTCTTCATTTCTGTAGCAAGAAGATTCAAAATGCTACAGTCCTCCGTTTGACTCTGAGCAATTTCTGATCCAGAAATTCCATCTGGATGCTTTAGGATCAGATGTCAACTTACTGAAAGTTCGAAGGTTTCGGGGGGCGGGGAGCTAAATATATGCTATGTCCCCCCTCTGAGGCAAACCGTAGCGGTTTAGAAAAGGTTCGCCAATTCTTTGACCCTCTCTACGAAAGGTAAAAAACTAATTCTCCTCTTCGAGTTTGGGCTAAACTTAATGACTCGCTTCTAGAGAAAAAAAGGTGGAAGCCACAGAGTACAACTTCGGAGCCTGGTTAGAAACAGCACTGCAGCCTCTGGCTTGCTCTTTCTCTTAGAGTGTTCCTCTGGGGTGGGGGTGGGGGGGGGTGGGTAGAGAAGCTAGCCACGGGCAGTGTCATGAAGACACCGGAGCCATCTATGGAAAGGTCTGATGTGGAGGAGCCACCATGAAGGCAGACCTTCCCACGCCCCAGCCCAGCCTTTGATGACTTCAGCCCTGGCTGACATCTTGACTCATGAAAGACCCTGAGCCTGAGGCACCCAGGCAAGCAACTGCCAAATCTCTGACGACAGAAACTATGCTGAATTTGCACAAAAACTAACAGACCAACTTTTGGCATTAGATTCACTACTGAAACTTAAAAAAAAAAAACCTTTTTAAACGTGTAACTTGTTTCATCCAAA
The DNA here is from genome assembly GCF_028018385.1 of Neofelis nebulosa. Classification (NCBI taxonomy): domain Eukaryota; kingdom Metazoa; phylum Chordata; class Mammalia; order Carnivora; family Felidae; genus Neofelis; species Neofelis nebulosa. Next base: position 16,149,969 of record NC_080789.1, read on the forward strand.
CATTATTTTGTTTAGTGAACAATAAAGATGCTCTCAGGACACAAATCTCTTTTGTATACTTTGATTTTCATGTCCTTTTATCTCTAATTAAAATGATGCATTTGTTCACGTCGATGCTAGGCATAAACTCCACTGTTTAAAAATGACATAAATTCGTTAAGACACTCAGCACTTCATGGATTAAAGGAGAGCAATCCTCGAAAATGATCACTTCTAATTTTTAAACAAATGAAACAAAAACAAGACCCTAGATTATCCTTTGAACAAGCACTGAGTGCATGTGCTCTGACAGCTATGGCCCGTACGGACAGCTGTATACGTTTCCTCCTTGGTCTGCAAGAAGCCAGCCAGAGATACCAGAAGAGACTATTGCTCTGTGAAAAGCTAATCAGAACATAAATTAACTTCCACTTGTCAATCTCAAAATAATATTATACGGGTTCTGGGGCATCCGGGTGGCTCAGTAGCCTGAGCATCAACTCTTGGCTTTGGCTCAGGTCACGATCTCACAGTTCAGGAGATCAAGCCTTGCATCAGGCTCCACACTGACAGCGTGGAGTTTGCTTGGGATTGTCTCTCTCTCTCTCTCTCTCTCTCTCTCTCTCTCTCTCTGCTCCTCCCCTGTGCTCACATGCGCGCGCTCTCTCTAAAATAAGTAAATTAAACAATTAAAAAAAAAAGAATGTTATGTGGATTTCAATGGAATAAAAATATAAGAAAAACAATACTAGGGCAACTAATTTGCAGTAGAATCCAATCACCCTTCTCTAAAATCTTTGATAATAAAACTTTGTAACTAATACACTACCCTCTCAGAGGAAAAGTGCAAACACTAAAAGAGAGCTATATGGGCAGATGCTAAACCGAGTACGTCCAGATAATACAGCAGGACAAGGTCTCACTGGGACAGAAAAAGAATCTCGGAGCTGAACTGGCAGTAGCTTTCTGGATCCACCCCCTTTCTTTAGGCATGTCAACATCTAAATCTTCTGAACTAAGGCCACCTGGATTATTTTAATAATTAATTTTTAGTTTAGAAATCTCCAAATGGGAGAGACTATATACTTCATCACCCATTTTGGTGTTTAATAATAATGAAAAAGTCCTTCCTCATTTGACATTATGAATTTTTGCTTCAAGTTGTCCCAAGGCTGAATCTAAGCGGTAATTTGATAACTGCATAAAATTTTCAAGTGTTCTAACATGGATCTAAACAGACTGCTTAGGCCCTCCAAATATTTCTAAGCCATGAAGTGAAGATATGCCAAGCACATGGTAAATGACACCATATGTGCGGAAAGAATCATCAGTGCAGGGGCGCCTGGGTGGCGCAGTCGGTTAAGCGTCCGACTTCAGCCAGGTCACGATCTCGCGGTCTGTGAGTTCGAGCCCCGCGTCAGGCTCCGGGCCGATGGCTCGGAGCCTGGAGCCTGTTTCCGATTCTGTGTCTCCCTCTCTCTCTGACCCTCCCCCGTTCATGCTCTGTCTCTCTCTGTCCCAAAAAAAATAAATAAAAAACGTTGAAAAAAAAATTAAAAAAAAAAAAAAAAAAAAAAAAAAAAGAATCATCAGTGCCAAAGCTTTGCTCTACAAGGACTAAACTCTTCCTATACTGGGTCTCTGAACCACAGGGTGATATCAGGTCATCATCAAAAGCGCTCTAGCTCCAAAGACCAAACTGATTTTGTGACTGTTTAGCCTTGGGATGTCACAGCTACAAATAAATGGCATATTGCTATGGAAACGATAGCAAAATGCCCAACCATTTTGCTTCTCAGACATAATTTAGACATCTGAAAACTAGCTTTTATATATGGAACTCTTTGTACTCCAGATATCTGAAATCATTTCACCTGATAAGTCAGAAATAAGTGCTACATAATGACCTTATGAACAATTAGCAGAGACAATACGTTTCAGCAGAAGGTCACCCAGTCTGGCCATCAGCAATAAGATGAACAAAAATAAGAGAATATGCTCTTTAAAAAGCGGCATGAAATCTCCTTGGATGGCCGCGAAGTGTGACTACAAGTGTGACGTTTAAAGACAGACGCTAATGAGCAGAAGAGAAAAACCTGCCCACTGATGGGGATATGCTGAAATATATCATGTGAAAGACGGGAAGGGATTAAGTCCTTCAAATACCTAATATTCAGAAGTGTCTAATCTTTCTTTAGACAGAAATCAATCTATTATTACTCAAAGTGGTCTTAGCAGATAAAAGAACTGTAATAGCCCTCTTTTACTCTGCAGTTTTTTTCTCTTCAAAGATCAACAATTTTAATGTAAGTTGGTTTCCAAGAAACAATGCCCAGCTCCCTTGAAATCTGATCTTTTCCGTAAAAACTTTCAGACTACAGATGCCATCACAGTGCAACTGCTGAATACTTGGGAATTCAAAATGTAAAGGGGGAAAAGATTCATGGGCAGGAGAACCTTTGTAGTGATTCAAGTCCATAAATAAGACTGATCTAGGTCTTAAAAGCTTTAGCCATCATATTCAGACCCAGCATGAAACCTGGAAACCCTGCTGCTTCTGTCACTTTTAGCCAATTGTTGGTTACAATCAACAACCATCAAGTCCTAATGACTGTCAAGGTCTGTGTTAGGGCCACACAACACAAAAAGAGAAATGATGTGACTTTCCTGGTCGCCCAGTTTATTTTGCTCCTGCATAAGGAGAGCGAAGGCAAGAGAAACAGTATCTTCTTTCTAGGCCATCCACTTTTCAAAATATGCGTGATTTCCTTTGCTCTTCACAACAACCCTCTCAGGTGAAATTTTCACTTTATAGGGGAGTTATCCAATATTCAGGGAGACTGGGAAATCTGTCTGGAGGTCACACAGCTAACAAGTGGAGAAGTGGGAACTAGGCCTATGTCTGTCTGGTGCTAAGCTCTCCCAAATCCCGTGCTGCTCCCCAGATGGAAAAGTCTTAGAAGTTATCAAACAAGGTTCCATCAGGCTTTTAAAACATCCCTCTAGCGGGAGACCACAAAATGTGACTACCTGCGACCAATGTATTTAGTTTATTCAAACAGAAAAATTTTAATCGGTTGTTTCAATTCTTACACGTGGCTGATTAGAATATAAGGTTACATTTCAGGAAGAAAGTTGGCAACATGCACCGAGTTTTTTAAAAACACATATAATTTCATTCCCAGGAGTTCAGTCTCACAAAATATTCAGCAACATGCACAAACACGTATGTGGAAGAATACACAGGGCTGTGCATAAGATGGAAAACTTGGAAAAAATGGCACCTGAATGTTGTCCTACAAGAAACTGATTAAATAGATTATACCACCCACACTTCTGTACAATGCCTACCAGAAATAATGATGTAGCTCTGTATTTACAGATACAGAAAGCTATTCACAATTCACTGGTAAGTGAAGCATAAAAAATAAAATAAAACCCACGTATATATTACAAAAGCAAAGGAAAAAGGGTCTGAAAAAAAGTGTAGCTGAAAATGGAATTCTGCTTCTCAGTGGCTTTCTAAATTTGTACAATTCAAGAACTGTTGTATAATCTCAACTACACATTACCTAAAAATGCATATTGCTAACTTATAGGCCCATTTTAAAAAGGATTTAAGTTGGCTCTAAATACACATACACATTTGCAACATAATAAATTTGAAAGAAACGGTCTTATCAAAATTTTGTTACCTAGCCAAAAAAGTAATAAAGGTTTTCTGATTTTAATGTGTCCATGTGTCTAGTGATATATTTTCCAGGTGAATGACAGAAGACTATGAGCATTAGAATTAATTTGTAATTTCTGGTCTAAGGAATGCAGTCCTATGCATCTTTAAGCCTCTAAAACATCCGTAAAAGTCCTTTGATGCATAGGAACACACTGCCCTCTGCTGGAGATGTAATTCTACACAGTCAGATGAAATTCTCTTTACCCACTAACCACCGCTATGGACACAAGACACTGCAGGGTACTAGGGGATCCTTACGAGAAATGCCAAAATTACTTCCATGCTTTAAAAATATAAACCTTGAAGAAATATAATGGAAAGTACATTTTAAGACTTCTCTTTGCCCCCCCCCAATATAATGGTACTGCTACTGTGATCATCATCGTCAATCATCACTGTCCTAAAAGGAAAGTAACTGCCAGCATCTCAGAGAACTTATAAGCACATTAAGTTGCACTAAACATTAAAAAAAATCTCCTACAATCTTCTCCATGTAATTGCATTCAGAATGCAGTTATTTCCTGAGTTAGAGAACCCAGCTGATCAATACCCAGGAACAGCCCGGGGCATCCCTCCCAGCGACCAACTAGAGCCTGACAGGAAGGGGCCCGTCTCCCCGCCTCCTGGGCCCTGGCCGGGTCACAAGTCCAACAAGACAATTTCAAGTCCTTCTCTCTTACTGCTCTGAGGTGTATACCCAAATGCTTTTTTCCTTTTTAACCAGCTTAGTTACCTCCATCTCAGAGGCTATTTTCTCCCCTGGCAGCCCCCAAAAGGTTTCAGATATCGTTAACTGCTGAGCAGGAATATTTAACTCCAAAGTAAGTTAACTCTAAATGAGAAACAAGTGTTATCAACCCCTAACATCACCCCACGTCCTCACTCTCAAGATCTCTTCAGTACTGACTTAAACTGAACTCTGCATTTCGATCAGCCCTAGTCAGGATTCACTTCTGGCCCGTACACAGTTGGGCACGGGTCTCCTCGGCTGCTGTGCTCTCCGGAGGCACTGCAAACCCTGAATGAGAGAACACTGAAGCACTGCACCAATGGGAAATGCACTTGTGTCCTGCGGGCCTCTGGTTAGGTTTTCCTCCACCCATCAATACAGAACCTTGTTTGACATGGCTTTCTCCTTAAGGACACCTTATTCAATGTATGTTGTTGACTCATTAGCACTGAACTCACAGCCAACAACACTTAACTCATGCCTGAACGCAGCTTATCTGACACATGTGTTTTCTCCATAAGGCACATCATGGCCTTCTTGTGCTTTGAAAAGATAGACATCACTTCAGCCCCTGGCTTGGGGGCCACTTTAAACGGCAAAATCCCCTCCCCCCAAAAACACAAAAATGTGAAAAAACATGGCACTAAAGAGACCATGGTAAGGGCTCCTGTTTACAGCTTGAGAGTGGAAACAAGAAGGCAGAATGTCACCTTCTTCGACCTCAGCTGGGAACACAGAGCTTGGGGACTCAAATTTGTCACTGCTCTGAGCCTGTCCATGTCTGTGAATAACTGTAAAACCACCACCAGTGATGATTTCAGGGTCACAAATAAATTTCAGCACGTATAACTGACAAGTGCAAAATTCACAAATGCTGAGGGTCAACTGTATCACATGATGGTATTTTTAAATTTCGCTTAGTGACTAATACTACAAGTGTTCATAAAATGTGGGGAACATTTACGTCCCAGAGCAGGTTAAACGGGCTACTGTGCAGTCACGAGTATATACCATTTAAACATAATTTCTGTGTGAAAATATCTTTTGGATTCTATGTCACCAGTTCATAAACAAGCTGAAAAAAATCAATTTTAAAATTCATATTTATGTAGAAACACACCAGACTCCCGAGTCCACAAAAAAACAAACTTGGGGGGGGGGGCGCCTGGGTGGCTCAGTTGGTTAAATGTCTGACTTCGGTTCAGGTTGTGATCTCACGGTTTGTGGGTTCCAGCCCTACCATCCAACTCTTTGCTGTCAGTGAGAAGTGGAGCCCGCTTCAGATCCTCTGTTCCCTTTCCCTCTCTCTCTGCCTTCCCCACATGCACATTCTTTCTCTCTCAAAAATAAACACTAAAAACAAAAAACAAAAAAAACTTAAACTCTTTGACCTAGAAAAGTCTACCGCTAGGAATTCAGCCTACAGATACCCCTGCCCCTGTATAATGTGATGCTATAGCATTTCTATAACAGCAAGAGATGTGTGTATCCACCGATGGAGGGATGATTAAGGAAACTGTGGTACAGCCATGATAGAACAGTTTGTCAAACAGAATGCGGTAGCTCTGTACCAGCTAATAACACAATCTCCAGGACAGAAGTTGCAAAAAAGAAAACAAGCTAAATGAAAAATGGTGTGCAATGCATGCAAGTAAAAAACAGAACAGAACTCTAGCATGTACTCATGTGCTAGTACAGGCACAGACTGTCTTTAGAAAGATGCACAAGAAACCAGTAACAGTGGTGTTCCTGGGTAGAACAACTAGGTGGTCAGGTATGGGTGGGTGGAAGGTTTACTTCTCACTTTACACCCTTAAAGTTTTTAATTGTGTAGCTACTAAAAAATAGTATTTTTTAATATCTGAATCCTGATCTTAGTAGCTTTCAATTTAAAATATATTACATACCTGACAATTTATCTATGCCACAAATCTTTCTATTCCTAGAACTCTTTATCCTCCAAATTTCTAATTACATATGAAGACAAACGTATGAAACGTATGAAAACAATTTCCAGTAGGTACCTGCAGCCTTACCTTAAATATGATTACAATGGGAATATCCTCTGACAAAGTATTGTGCCGCAAATAAAATCGACCTTGCTTTACAGCCATATTGGTTCTGCTTTTTTTCTCATGGGTAGAGCTACAGGGAAACAAAAGTTGGTTAAACTGTGTCCCTGCCTGGTTTCAAGCTAGTCGCATGCAACAGCAATGATCAATAAGGTTCACCAATCAATAACCATCTGAAAGGTCCTTCCTAACAGATGCCTTTTAACAATGCACAACTCGCCACTTCCATGAATATTTAAAATCTACTACGATGTTTCTTTAGCTTTGAGATTATGGTGAAAGTTTTGTGGGTCAACGAGTGACACTCACCAATTCATTCTGATTTACTTCACTTTGATTCCACCTGAATTGCTTTGATTCAGTGTGGGGTATATTCATGAGCCATTTTATACATTTCCAAAGATAAACCTCAAAATGAGCCCCTGTGTACTAGGAGTGTTTAAATCAACAATTCAGTAAAATATATCTACACTCTTATTATACATTGAAGCCAAAAGAAACGAAGAAATCCCTTTTTATTGGTATCTCTATTAACTACAAAATTACCAATGGATCTAAAAACATTTCTGGCACACCTGGGTGGCTCAGTCGGTTAAGCATCTGACTCTTGGTTTCGGCTCAGGTCATGATCTCATGGTTCATGGGTTTGAGCCCTGTGCTAGGTTCTGTGCTGTCCTTCACTCACTCACATGCGTGCATGTGCTCTCTCTCTCAAAGAAAATAAACTTAAAAACAATTAAAAAAATGTTTTTAAAAACCCAAACCAGGGATGCCTGGGTGGCTCAGTCGACGTTAAGCGTCCGACTTCGGCTTAGATCATGATCTTGCAGTTTGCAGGCTTGAGCCCCACACTGGGCTCTGTGCTGACAGCTTGGAGCCTAGAGCCTGCTTCAGCTTCTGTGTCTCCCTCTCCCTCTGCCTCTCCCAGCTTACATTCTCTCTCTCTCAAAAATAAACATTAAAAAAACCAATAACAGCTCCAAGCTTAATCAGTCACAATAGTAACTCCTACTGATCACCTGCTACATACATGTGATGTTACATACCCACCCCACTTATACTGGCTCTCATATCCTACATACTAATACTTACTTTGAAGTAGTGTCTCCAAATCACATATGAGGAAACAAAGGCTTAGAGAAGATGTGTAATTGCCCACCCAAGTGCCTCGTAGCTACTGAACAACTTTGGGATTCAAATCCCAAATCCCTGGTTCCAAAAAGTAGTAAAATAGGAAGACATGGGTCGCAGAATTATTAGATCTGGGTTCAAATGCTGGCTACCTCTTCCGATCAGTAGGACCCTGAGCCCAAGGCCTGTTACTCAGCAGTAAAATGGAGATAAGCTCACTTATCTTGGAGGGCTGAGGGGACAAATAATGTAGAGCACCGTTACTCTGCCTGGCTCCTACTGACTGCTCAATAAACGGCCACTATTGTTAGCTGCCTCTCCATCAGAAAGGGGCACAAAGTCTGAGTTAAGCAATTCATTACAGGTCATCAGAAGACAAACTATTGTATACGGACATCATAACTATGCTACGATTTTTTTTATTCCCAAAACTCATTAATTTGCAAATTTCAAGTTACCAGTGACAATAAATTAGTGAAAAGAAATTACAGGACACAAGAGATGCTGCTGTAGGAAAAGGAGTATGCTGTGAAAGAGGATGGTTAAGAACACTAACAATAAGATGTTAAGTCCATGACAGAATCCAAAAAATATTAAATATAAAGTAATCTGTGATTATATTCAATGGAATACACATGTAGAATGATCAAAGAGTAAAAACAACATGGAAAACTGAAGAGTGGTTTTATTATTTCTTTTTTCAAAGTTCCTTTAATGCAACAAAATTCAACTTGAATAAAATAACTAGTGGCCTTTCGACCAAGGTCTTACACACTTTTCATTGCTAAAAATTTTACATCAATACTCCTCACACAATAAACTGAACAGTTAGATAAGTATTTTGCTGCCTGTTACCAGACATAACCGGCTACCTTTGTCCTGAAAGACAATCGTATGATGTTAAGAAATACTGATAATTCCGTTAATACCATCCCTGCTTTCCGTACCTGGTAACTGAAGCACCAACAGCCCCTTTCCTGTCAGCCTCCACAATGATCCTGTTCTTAGATAGCTGCTCTTGGATTAGAATCACTTTTTCTACTCCTTTAACGATGAAGTAGCCACCTGCCAAAAGGAAACAAGAAAAGTTTCACCACCTGTTCTTCTGACAGTGTGATTTAGTAACGACTGTGACCTTCTGCTCCATGGCACTGACCAACACTCAATTAGAAGGGGTTTGCTGATACCGTTTTATGAACTGATGACCATATCAGCAAATGATTTTATAAAAATGCGCTACAAGAAAATAAACTTGAAGACAGGGAACAGATCTTACTGGCATACATATTATCAGCATCTGACAGACACAAGAGATGAATGAAAAAAATGTGTTAAATAGTCTTCAGATTTCTTAAGCACAGAAATAAGTAACAATCTTCAATATAAATTCAAAATTGCCTACCTTTTCTAACAAATCAGTGACAACAGTAGACTAAGATTATGTTTCCTAAAATTTCTATACTCAATAAAACCCATAAAACATTATCATAGCTTTTTTTGCATACAATTCAGAATAAAATAAAGTGGACTTCATTTTAATTTCAGAATATAAACAAAAAAAGCAATATATTGACTTATGCACCATTTTGTTATAGTCTAGGAAAGTCTTGTTCTTTGTTAACCTCTTTCAAAATCTTCTATGATTCTACACCAGTGTAACTTTAAAGGAATAGAGTAAAGCAACTACAAATTAAGTCAACGTGAATTAAGGAATTAAATATTTTTCTGTTAAGTGCTAAGCTTGAAACTTTACAAAATAAACTGCCTAGAAATGAGTACAAACATATAATTTTTTAAAATTTTAACAAAAGACTTTTGGTTTTTGCCCCTTTATTGCATTTAAAATAGGCTGAAGTGAACTTTTTTCCACCTAGCTAAACAAGTAACTTCATAAGATTATTCTTGAATTTCTACGCATACCAAAAGAAATCATGGGGCAGAGACAAAAGTCTGACAAACCGTAACAATAAAACACATGTTGGAATGTTAAAGTTTCAAACCTGCAATCAAAGAGGAAACAGTACTCCTTTTAGAAATGTTGACCTCAGAATAAAGTTGGGGCCAAATTTCCAGACGTTCTGTGAACACAGTTTTGTCCAAGTTCAGGTGGGTATTGTTTTTCAGAAAAAATGTTAAAGCCAAAAGCAAAAGCAAGCCCACAAAAGGGTGGGAGAGCAGGAGACAATCCAAGGAATCACACATACCTGGATCTAAAGGACATTCATTCAGTTTGGCAAATTCTGCTGGCGTCTTCCCTGTAAGAACACAGTTTGAACTACGCAGCATTATGGGCATTCTGTTGAAAGTAAAAGAAAATATCACATAAAGACGGTCACTGGCAAAATGTCACGAACGGGTCTGCTTTCGTCTTTCACATTTTAGAAAAGGCAGAGGAGGGGTAGTTACATCAAGAGCCAAGTGAAATGAAGTATTTCCTCAGATAATTGCTCTTCTAGTTCAGATAACAAAAACTCCAATGTTGGTTTTCCTCAAACTTTGCAGACAAACTTTGGTCTTCAGAAACGGCAGCAACTCTTCACTCATGGTCAACAAAGGGACCCTCATTTGTTACGCAGAAATACCACAATGAATCAAAGTAAGAAACGAGAGACTATCAGGACTTACCAGGCAATCTTAAGAAAGAACTACACAAGACTTCTACATGAAAAATATTAATTCAAAAATCTATGAATAGGCTGAATAATAGATCTGCCACTGCTGCAGACAGAATTATTGAATTAAAAGAGAGCTGAAGAAATTATTGAGAACATATTTCAGAAAGACAGAGGGAAGAAATGTATCACAGAGCATAAGAGGGAAGGACAGAGTGAAGAGGTCTCACAGGCATCTAATCAGATTCTAGATGGAGAAAACACACACAATGGGCAAGATGTCCTATTCAAAGAGAGCACAGTGGCTATGGACTTTCAAAAATGTATGAAAGCCATAAACTCACACAATCCTATCTACTCAGAATACATAAAAGGAAAGCCACATCAAAACACACAGCAGTCAAGATACAATCATCAAAGACAAAGATTTAAAAGCCAGAGAGAAGAAAAGGCCGCTTGCCAACAAGGGAAGATGACTGGACAGATAGCTGCACACCTGCAATTTACAGAGGACAGCGGAGGGGCATGTGCAAAGTGTCGAAAGTCCCCATCAAGCTAATTTGTGCGTTCTGTGAAGTCACCATTCAGAAAGAGGTCCACTTAAGGATATTTTCAGGCTAAAACAGAGAAATTCAGAATTTGTAATAAATAGTGTCTAAAGTTGACGTACCAAGAAATAAAGGTATAAACACAGCGTTTAAAGATCTGGCTGGGATGATCACCAGAATAAGAGAAATGGTCACGAGGTTGGGAATAAGACTGGGGGAGGAGGGATGGGAGGGTTGCTTTGTGGCAAATGTTCTCATGTGCTATTTGATGTACTTGGATTAAATGGAAATCTTTTTAGTTCAAACAAACCCCACACAACACTTACACAAGGTAATGTCTGTAATGCAGACAGTGCATGGAACATATGAGCACTCTAATTCACAAAGGTCACTTTAAGGAATGCAAAAAATGCTATCTCCTATCCCGGAGTCTGGCACATGGCAGGTGTCCACCAAACACTAGTTACATGCATGCCCTTCCTTGCCTCCTCTTAACTGTGATTTAAATCCTAAATCGTACTAGTTATGCTTTGCTCCTGTCTCTCTAGTCCTCCCTTCACCATATTCCATCTGGGTAATAATTTATTAATGATCCAAGACTTAACTGGACACACTATGGTCTGTATATGAGAAAGAGGAAAGGTCTTAACGCTGATAAACAGTCCTGCTAAAACAAAGATTAATATTCTAATATCCCAACTTATTTTCCTAACTGAAGAGTGAGGACAGAAGCAATACAAAGAGCCCCTTCTTTTAGGACACTATGGGGGAAGGATTTGTTAAACCTGTGTGTTTCCATTACTCTGGACCTACCACAGCACATACCAAATGGTACCACAGCTATTCAAGCCTGCCTTCCTGGGCAGCTGGGAATGAAGACAGCCAATAGGAGTTGTATCTAAGTATCTTCTATTTACTGGACTACCCAGCAGAGTGTATCACAAGTGACCAACAAATGGTGCATATTCACTGAACCTGTGGATATTTATCATGCCTTTAGCACTTCTGAAGGGTGAAAAAAACACTTGGCCAGGAAGGGTTTGCACGAAGTTTAAAGTCCGACACCATTATCAAATTCCCAATATTGTGGGTTTTGTCCACTTCTACAGATGAGTCAGTATATTTCCCTAGTTATAGGGAAATGCTATCTTATCTAATGGTTCCCTAACAGCCTGGTTCACTGAAATGCTATCTTATCTAATGGTTCCCTAACAGCCTGGATTTCAGAAGGAAATGAAAGCATTTTCCTTAGCTTTACAGAAAAGATCTCACAATTAAAAACAAAAACCACCACAGCATTGCACTGGACACTGCTCGAGTGCTCTGCTTGGGCTGACTCACTGGATCCCCAGAAAAGACTCTCATGGAGCAGACACCATTTCCTGCATTTTTCACATGAGGAAATGGGGCAAAGGGAACTGTAGTACTTGCTCAAGGTCACCCCATAGGGCTAGAATGCAGGCAGTGTGGCTCTAACTCAGATGTCATTTCTCACCTGCCAATGGGTAAGGCATTACGGATGATTCTTTGGCTGCCTCGGGTATATTCAATATCCACTGTGATGGGGGCAGAGTACGTCATGTCCCGCAGACGGCACTGAAAGAGAATCAGACAGTCAGTGCTCCTTCTCCCTGGAAATCAAAGAGTCCTGAAGCTTCCAAGAACTCCGTCTCTGGTAGCAGTATGACCTATGCTGAACTGGGTCTGTTCCATGTGTTGCTTTAAGGGCACTGGGAGTGAGGAGCCTACCTTCTCCACGAGGAACGATGCTGGCCACTGATCTAGACATCCCCACAGCATCTCTGCCCTATCAGCCCAAAAATGGAACAATAAATCTGGTACTGACTTTCTTCTCACTATCTGATGCCATCATCAGTCTGCTCCCCATCTTTGAAGCAGTTAGACTGTTCCTTGACAACTGGGTCCATGGAAATTAATCAATGTAGTTACCAATGTGGTTAACAACCAGTATGATACCTAAAGTATACACATACAGAAACTAACTGTATCACAAAATTCTTTTGTTTTTAAATTTTTTTTAGTATTTATTTATTTTTGAGAGACAGACAGAGCTTGAGCGGGGGAGGGGCAGAGAGAGAGGGAGAGAGAATCTGAAACAGGCTCCAGGCTCTGAGCTGTTAGCACAGAGCCCAATGCAGGGCTCACACCCACGGACGGTGAGATCATGACCTGAGCCAAAGTCAGACACCCAACCAACTGAGCCACCCAGGCGCCCCTGTTCACCAAATTCCTTAACAAGTGGTATCTTATAGCACAAATCGTTCATCACATCATATTACAATTTCTGAATCATTTGGGGAACTCTGGAGATTACTGGTGTGTGCCTTAGTTTGACAAGGTGATGACTCACTAAATACTCTGACATGGCACACCCCACCAAATCTTCGGCCCTTCTCTGAGCCGTGACCACATAGTCAGACACGGCACACTCCACCAAATCTTCAACGACTTCCCTGTTTACTGATGGTGATCAGGTGGCTTGTACTCTCAAAAAGAGAATCTCTCTGAATGTCAACCATACAATTCATGGTACTGAATCCTCCCTCTGGCTTCAAGTGAACCAAAGACAGTTAGGTTTAAACTTTTTCTGCCTTTCTTTCCCAATGCCCGAGATCCAAAAATATTAGATACCCTTATTACTGATGAGTATTTTATATTTAATTAGATTGAGCTGTCTCCTTCAGGCCACTCCAAAGGCGGTGTGGCCTAGAGGCTCAGAGTGTGCACCCTGCCGTCTATGCCCAAACACTGGCTGTACCACTTCAGTTCTGCACCTTGGTCTCCTCCTACGTACAAAGGGAATGAGAATCATTTTAATTCCCGAGGATATAAAGACATATTTTTAGAATAGTTCCTGGTACAGGCTACCTTACAGACAGAATCTCATTTTTATTAAAAATCTAATGTAACACCCATGATAGGTAAACATGTGTGTGTTTTAACAAACTCCTCTCCTTCAAATGGAAATGAAATTCAACAGATGTGGTAAACACAGGGACCCTCTCCACAGGCCCCAAACTACTCCCGTGAGCTCCCTCTGCCGCCCTCAGCCTCTCTGTTATCACAGGACTGGGCTGTGCTGGGGGCTCTGCAGCCGCGCCCCCCCCCCACTCCTGCTGTGGGTGCCCTGGCTGCCCACCCACCTGCTCTCCGACTCTCCCCATCTCTCCAAGGATCAAAATCCCTCCAAGAATCTTCATGCCCTTTCTCTCTTACTGCAATAATGCCCGTATGTTTTCTCCACCATCAGGAAGAAAAATTATGACAACTGCAGTCTCAGGCTTCTCAAACTACTTCAAACTACTTTGCCTTCTCTCTTCTCATGCTCAGTGATGTAGTTCAGAAAAGGACGTGGAATTTGCTAATTGGCTGCCTAGTTCTAAAATAATTAGAAAACTCCAGCAAATGGAGAAGGAATGGGGAAGCGGGGAAAGCCATACTGGTGCACACATTTTCCAACATTCCAAACCTCAACACAACTTCACTTACTGTACCTATCTTACCCTTCCAGGCAGTCAAGTGTGCAAGCCCTGGTGTCTGTTTCAAGTATTCTGTTAGTTTACGCTCTCCACAAGTGTATGCGCTCCTTGAGGAAGGAGAGGGTCTCATTTCTTTTGTACATCTCTCAATGCTGAGGCACAAGACAAATGTTCAACTGACACTCGAAACTTGGTGATTAAGTAACAAAATTTACCTGTGTGAAATATCTGGTTACTTGATCGTACTTCCTGTTTAACAATGCTCAGACAACAACCCTAGCTTTCTAACTTACTTGTTTAATGAAGATTACTCTGCTACTTTCCCTAATTGCTTTACATTTTAGTTCTACATCGACACAAACTAGATAAATCTACAAAAATCATTTTCTTTCCTGAATCAATTCCCAATTATGGACACCAAGTAGAAGAATTTCAAGAAGAATGTGGAATGTGTTAAAAGCCAACAGACCTGTTCCACAACCCTTTGTCTGTAGCTCTGCTAAAATCCTGGTAATTAAATTTTCTTCCTACCCACCTATCTCTTCTAATGGTCTGTGAGCCCCTGTCCTTGGTCTCCTCTGCCTAACACAATGCTTGCTGACCCTCAAAACATGTGCTCAGTCACCTGTGCAGATGGACAGCACATGGTACCAGGCACAAGTGGCTGGCTGGGGCAGGGAACAAGTGCGGGCAGGGGGGACGGCTGCCCAAAAGCTCAGAACAGGACACGAACAGGAGACATACCTATATGACAGCACAGATTCACTAGGATTAAATGAAAAACTAAACACTGCAGAATTGTTTCCTAATATAGTATTATACAAGTGCTAATTTATTTTGGTTAGCTTTGTCTCATAAGAGATATTTTCCCCTATTTTAAAGTCATTTCAAGAACATATATTAAGGGCACAGACTCTGAGTTAAGGCAAACAAATTCAATCATGGTAAGGTAGATAATTACCTCATGGGGGGATACCGGTCTAGTTACATTGAAGCTTTCTTCAACATCAGGGAGCCCGACATAGATATTAAGATATCTGAAAAGCAAATTATTCCATTACCAGTTACAGCTTTTCAACGAACATATAAACAAGCTATTTTCCTCCCAAATGCAAAGATTACACTTTGACAAATACTTATCTTGCTAAGAACGACAAATTAAAAATTATAATTGGGAGATCTTGAAGTCATAGTACGTACAGTTCTACAAAGGAAGGAAAATACTATCAGAGTATTTTTAAAGAAATTGCTATAAATCTCTTTTTAAAAAATACTGGAAAGATAGCTCCCTGAAGATGATTATTTAATGAAAAGAGCTATTATTCATATAAGAAAGAAGAGGTTATAAGAGGAAAAAAGATACAGCTCTTCCTTGACCTACAGTCTGGCTACAGCCCAATAAACCCAACATAAGTTGAAAAGTTGTTAAGTTGAAAATTCATTTAATATACATAACCTACCAACCATCACAGCTTAGCTTAGCCTATCTTAAACGTGCTCAGAAAAATTACATTAGCTTACATTTGGGCAAGATCATAGAACACAGAGCCTGTTTTAAAATATAATGTTAAATATCTCATGGAATTCATTGAATATGTACAGAAAGTGAAAAACAGAAGGATCGTAACTGTATCGTTGTTGACCCTGGTGACTGCGGGGCCGACTGGGGAGCTGTGGCTGTCGCCGCCCAGCATCACAAGACGGGATTGTACTGCATGTTGCTAACCTGGGAAAAGATCAAAATTCAAAATTCAAAGTACAACTTCTATGAATGCATATAGCTTTCACACCATCGTTAAGTTGAAAAATTCTTACGTTGAAGCACTGTAAGTCAGGGACCATCTGTATATGCTCGTTATGGCAAAAGAAACACAGGAAGAAAACAGAAACTAAGGAGATTGGTTACCTACTGGGAGTCTGGCAACAGTGTGGAAAGAACTGGGAATGGAGTGACAATTCCCTGAAAATACTTTTTTATATAGCTCTCACTCTTACAACCATGTTTCACATAGTCCAAAAGTTAAATGCATAATTAAAACCTATCAGGATGCAGAAGGGGACCCAAAATGGAAAACAAACCTTCCTGCCTTACAAATGCATAAGTAACTGCCCTGAGAAGGTGAGAAAGGAAATGACAAATCTAAGTAGCTTTGGAAACAGCATGCTGCTGGATATTGTAAAGATAAAGACAAAAAAGCAATACACGAATATTGTACTCTAATTAAATTTTATTCTCACAGAGGTATGAGTTAGCTATTCTGAAACTACGTATATTCTAGGATTGAATAAATAAGTAAAAATAGAGTGGTCAATGAGAGCCAGGTTTCTCATTTTAGACATAAAAGTTACAAATAAGGAAAGAGGTTAGTTAGAATGAGTCCTGCAGAGGTGGACTGAAACAGGAGGTGTTCGTACAGTGGGATTTTAAAAATATATGTAAAAATGAGTAAGACATAGAAATATTGATGTGTGGATGCATAGGTTAGTATATACACATATATTTCCTTACTCTGCCTATCAAGGCTTTAGTATCCCTCTCTTGGTTTTTAAACACTATTATCCAAAAAAAAGAGTAGGGCTTCTTGGGAAAATAGTGGATTCCAGGCTAAGACAGGGAAAATACCAGATCAACCACATCTCATGGTGCCAGAAAGTAAAGGAGTGCTTGAAAATAAGCAGCAGTGTGCCAAAAGGACATGGAAATCAACCTGAAGCCTCTCCCTTGGGCAAAGCTGGGACAAGTTAAGCAATAAAATGATACTGCTGGATTACGATCCATAGATTAAAATATACAAGAGTTCACATTAATATAAATAAAGTTCAAGAGATAAATAAAGGGAAGAAAAAGCTCTTCCTTACAACAGAATTCCAGTATTACTGGATAAGGAACGATAGCAAGAAATCCTCACCAACAGGCAAATACACAGCAATAACTTGTAAGACCTGTCCTTGCAGGCTAAAGTCAGTAGGTATTTGCATAGTATCAATCAAAGGATCTCCCCCTAAGGCACTTATTACAAAAAGAAAAATAGTAACTTTATAGTGGACGAACCTGCATATACCATCTTAATCAAGTGAAAAGTTAAAACCACCAATAGTAAAATATACTGACACCTGTACCCTGATATGATGCAGTGAGAATGGCACGAAACGTTACTTCTGTGCCAAAATGCACAACCCAATCGAATCATGAGCAAACATCATACAAACTCAGACTGAAGAGCTTCCTACAAAACGCTGGATCAAAATTCTTCAAAAGTGACAAGGTGATAAAAGACCAAGGAAGTGTGAGGAACAGTCACAGGCTTGGGGAGACTAAGGAGAGACCTGAGAACTAATCATCACGTAGAGCCCTGGACGGAATCCTGGGCCTGAAAAAAAGACTTGAGCGGGAAAACTGGAAATAAGACATGCAGATTAGTTGACAGTATTATTATCAGTGCTAATTTCCTGGGTTTGCTAATTATGGTATGGTTCTGTATGATGTTAATATCAGCATAGGCTGCGCGCAGGATAATATGGAACTCTATTACTTCGGTAATTTTTCTTGCAGTTCAATATTGTTCTAAAAAATGTTTAAACCTTAATAGTTTCAGTACTTCTCAACCATAACTCTACTTGTTATAATTAGTTTACTGATTCAAAACTGAGCACTTGATAATTACCTCCTTATTAAACAGATAAGGAGAGTTATTTTCATAGAGTTTTGGTAACAACCACATTCACTTTAAAAAATGTTAGACGGGGGCGCCTGGGTGGCGCAGTCGGTTAAGCGTCCGACTTCAGCCAGGTCACGATCTCGCGGTCCGTGAGTTCGAGCCCCGCGTCAGGCTCTGGGCTGACGGCTCGGAGCCTGGAGCCTGTTTCCGATTCTGTGTCTCCCTCTCTCTCTGCCCCTCCCCCGTTCATGCTCTGTCTCTCTCTGTCCCAAAAATAAAATAAAAAATGTTGAAAAAAAAAAAAAATGTTAGATGTAATCAAAGTAGCAAATCAAGAGTAGTTGATTCCTTACTTCAAGTACCACATGGGGTCAGCATCACTTGTAACCTTTTCATTGGCTTTCATTATCTTCTTTATCTGTAGGGAAAAGAACACCATTAGGAATGTCTCTAGCTTAAATCAATTCTCCTCTCTACTTTTTTTTTTTAAGTAGGCTCCACATCCAACATGGGGCTCCAACTCATGACCCTGAGATCAGAAGTCGCATGTTCCACCAACTGAGCCAACCAGGCGCCCCTCTCTCTACTTCTAGGCCCTGCTGCTTACCTCCACATTAATGAAATAGTTGAATGAATCTATATGCTGTTTCACGAGGCCTTTCACCTAAACAGACAAAAAATAAAAAGTAGGTTAGTGACAAATTAACACCCTATGTTACCGACTCTAACCACAGATGTTCTTCAGATTTTTCTCAAAACCAAAGACAGAAAAAAAAATCCATGAATTTCACTTAGAATTTTACACGTATGTGTCCTCATTCCATCTCTCCCCCATCCTACTAATACCCCTCAAATTTTCCTCCCTGAGAATCAGCCCGACACTTGGAATTCAAGATAGGAATATCTGAATATACCTAACGACTCTCCATAAGCCAACAAATAAGGCAAGATTTTCTCTGCATACTTTGAATTTGCAGAGATACTACATGTCCTGCTACTGAGAACACTGAAACAATAACAAAGACTCCAAAATGTCAGAATTTAAAAGGACCGTATGTATTCTCTTTTTTTAGTATTAATCTTCAAGCACAATTGAGTTCAGCACTGCTAGAACATTCCTAACACATAATCATAGAGCCTTTGCTTTAATTACACTTCCTTTTTGGGATCTCACTGGTTTACAAAGAAACCATCCCATTCAGAAGCAGTCCTAATTATTGGGGGAAGAAATTCAACCTTATGTTGATCTGAGGTCTGCCTTCCTCCAGTTTCCAGCCCTTGGACTTAACTGTCCTTCTGGAGAGAAAGGCCTGCTCTCGACAGTCTGTTTATTTACTGTAACTCTCCTTCATGTTGTCATGTCCAGGCCAAACAGGAACTATTCAACTATGTCTCACATGCACGCTTTCCAGACCCTTCGACAGCAGATGGCCTGCTCCTGGGCATGCTCCAGTTGGTCAGTGTTCCTCCTAACACGGGCACCCTGAACTCATGGACAATGTTCTCAACAGTCTGACCAACACACCATGGGGCCACTGCCTCCCTCATTCTGGATATTACACCACCACTATAAAAAAATCAAGGCCACCTTACAGACTCATCAACTTAAAACACAAAAGGTAATTTTTATCTTCGTAAAGCAATGCTATTAAGTCAAACACACCCAATCCGGTACTTGTACAAAACTAAGTATGTTTGTCCCTCTTCACAGGTGCCATCCCAGCCCAAGAACAGAGCCTTGATTCTGTTGACCAACAGCACTGGCAGCCTCATAAGCTTTGTGTTCCTGTCTCCAGTTATATACTAAAATCATCATACCTTTATTCTTGGACAAATAAATGTCAAGGTGGTGCGAGTAAAGGAGAATCCCAACTTTGAATGCATGAATGAATGAATGAACGAATGAATGAAATAACCAATCTTATGTCTGTATTGAACCCTCTATCTCTTCTTGGACCTTGTGCCACCAATTGTGTCCTCTTTTTTTGAATGATAAATCACCCTTTCTCCTCTGCTTATATATAGTTTCTTTAAAAAAAAAAAAAAAAAAAAAAAGAGTTATAACTAAAAAAAGGTTTCCCTTGACCTTATTACAACTTTATTTCATTCTTGGTCACTCTTCTTAAAACCTCTCAGATAGCTTCCTATTGCTGTTAGAAGAAAAGCCAAAGTCCTTAACATGGCTTTCAAATCTGGTCAGAATTCCGACCCTGACAGCTTCCCCCGCATCCCCTCCCAGCACTCTCCCTTCTGCCTGTAACACAGAACTAAGTCAGATAAGACTCTACTCATTTTTCAAGTCTCCATTCTTTCATTTAACATGCTTTCAACACCCATCCACGCTGTAGTAAACCAGCACTTGATTTCTTACAGCCAAATAGTCCACCGTATGGATAAACCATATTATTTATCCATCCATCAGTTGATCCGTCATTTGGGTTGTGTCCATTTTTTGGCCACTATGAACATTTGTGTACAAGTTTTTGTGTGAAGACGTGTTTTCATTTCTCTTGAGTAAATAAGGAAAATTGCTGGATCACATGATAACTCTGTTTAGCCATTTGAGGACCTGCCAGGCTGTTGTCCAAAGCAACATTTTACATTCCCACCAGGAAACTTCCAAGTTCCCCACATCCTCATCAACACTTGTTACCTTTCTTTTTGATCACTGCCATCCTAGTGGGTGTCAAATGATCTATCACTGTGGTACCCCTTACTTCTTAGCATAAGCTCTTGAAAATTGAATTAGATCCTAGACTAACCTTATATTCAGCGGTCTCTGTGACTATCCACTCATCCGTTCCAGCCAAACAGACTGGTCATTGGTCCCTACAGATGCCGTGGAGGCTCCACTTGAGCACTTTTATCAAGGCATGCTCTCGGTATTATACCTTTTTTGCTTGCTTAAATCCTGTCCTCCCGAGATGTGGTTTATGTCTCACCTCCTTTGGGAGACCTTCTCTGACCACCTGGAGCATCACCACTTTTGCCAACACCACTGTGCTACTGCATATACTACAGCCTTTCTCTAAAATTAGATTACCACTCATCCAACTAGCACCTTAGACATAGGTTAAGTCATGGTCTAATTCCTTGTATTTCCAAAATATAACAAATCACATAGTTGTGCAAAGTCAAAAATTATTAGTTGATGATAAACATTTAATCTTTGAAAAAAGATGAATTTGCCCTTTTTCATCTGAAAAATAACCACTAGTATTAAATATTACACAATTACCTTTAAAAATGCTGGAAGCAGCCTCCATTTTTCCTGTGAAGCAAAACAAGAATATCAGAACTCTGTGGCTGCAATCACAGTATTTTTACAACAAGTTATTTTAATATACCAAAAATGACTTACTTTATCACAGAAAAAGAAAATAAATCAAAATGAAAAGAACAATTTTAAAATTTTAACCACTTTTATGGAAATCATATATGTGTATGCACATATATATATACATACATACATATGTATATGTATGTATACACACACACACACACACACACACACATACACCACAGATTTTTTTTTTTTTTTTTTTTAATGTTTATTTTTGAGACAGAGAGAGACACAGCATGAACGAGGGAGGGTCAGAGAGAGAGGGAGGCACAGAATCTGAAGCAGGCCCCAGGCTCCGAGCCATCAGCCCAGAGCCCGACGCGGGGCTCAAACTCACGGACCGCGAGATCGTGACCTGAGCCGAAGTCGGTCGCTTAACCGACTGAGCCACCCAGGCGCCCCTACACCACAGATTTCTTAAACAGAATATACTTTAATCTCTTGATGATCCAAGCATTCTTCATACTTTATTTTATTCTCAGGACACCTCCTGAGCAAAAGACAGGTCCAGCAAAAAGGGGTGGCAGGGAGTGCTCAGGGAGGGAAGCAAACAATCTGGAGAAAGTAAAAAACATTCTTCAAGAAAGAGGAGACGTGGGGGCAGGGGATTTGTGGAGTATATAGATCTGTATCTTCCTCTCAATTTTGCTGCGGCCCTAAAACTACTCTAAAAAAAGTTAGTCTACTAACAAAAAGAAGGGAGTCAGTCAAAACTAATCTATGATGACAGAAATCAAAAAGTACACTTGGAGGAGGGGTGCCTGGGTGATTCAGTCAGTTGGGCATCCTACTCTTGATTTTGGCCCAGGTCACGATCCCAGGGTCTTGGGATCAAGCCCTGCGTTGGGCATGGAGCCTGCTTGGGATTCATTCATTCTCTCCCCTCCCCCTTCTCCTTTTCTCTGTCTTAAATAAATAAATAAATAGTAAAGGTGCTTGGGCTATAAACTCAAAAGGGTTCACAAGGGAACTTTCTAGGGTGATGGAAATGTTCTAGATCTTGTACTGAGTGGTAGTTATTTGGGTATACATAACTGTCAAAACAAATGTAACTGAACACTTGGTATCTGTACATTTTGTTGTATGTAAATCTATAATGAGGAATGAGAGAAAAATCCAAAGTAGAGTAGAAAGATCTCAGGGCAGGATGGAGAAAGTGGTGGGAAAAGAGGCTGGAGAAGTAAGTAAATAATGACCCGACTGAGGACAGCCTTATAAACATGGTCAAGACGTTAGATTTTGCCCTAAGAGCACAGGGCAGAGATTGAAGAATTTTAACCAAGGAAGCAATATGATCATTTAAACTAATGGCTCTGGCTACAGAGCAGAGAACAGGTTGGAGTGAGACAAGTTGGCAGCCTAGGAAGTAGGACAGGACAGTGGTTCCAGATTGGACAATAGCTGTGTGTGGGGGTATAGCTCAGGGGTAGAGCATTTGACTGCAGACTGGACAATAGCAGAAATGAAGCTTCAGACTTGAATGGGTTTACTAGGCAGGAGCCTAAAGATGTGATGGTGGATTGGACACAGGGGGTCAGGAAGAGGAATTTTTATTCCTGAATCAGAAGCCTGGAACTGTGGTTCTGGTCCCTTCACAGCTGTGCGAAGTCAGGCAAGATTTACAAATCCTCTAAGCTTATTCCTTCAGGTCTTTGAAAAGGCAGTCTTTTCATCTTAAGGATGAAGACTAAAATCAGACTGGCAGAGTCCAAAATCCAAATCAGCTACTTAACAGCTTTCTGACACTGGATTAATTATGTAACCTCTCTGGGCCTCCAAAGTCTTTCATTGGCAAAATGGGTGAAAACAGTGCTTATTTCAGAAAATCAGTAACACAATGCATATTAGGCTTAAACAGAACCTGCCACATAGCAAGTGGTCAGTAAATGCTGGCTCTTACTATTAACTCTTAAAGAGTTAAAAATCCAGTATTGCCTGATGATCATCAATGTGTTGTAGGCACTCATGTATTGAATCTGACAGACTAATCATAACCTCATTAATCGGTCAAATAAATGTAAAGAAAAGATTACAATCCAATAGATTCACCGATCATGTCACTCTCCGGCTTAATCCCTTCAATAGCATTTCATAGCTCCTTCGGAGGTCTATGAAAAATCAAAACCTTTCATAATCAGGACCCTCGCCGACCTATTTTTCATCTCTCTTCCTCCACTTTTCTTCACTCTAATACTACCGTAGTTCCTGGAAAACATCAGGCGGTCTGACCTACTATGTCACCTACCGATATTCAAGTGTCCTGTTCCTCTACCTGAAAGCTTTCCCTTCACGATTTCTCCATTTCCCCCATTCCATGACGGTAAAGCCTCTGAGGCCCAGAGGGTTTACATGTGGTTTTCCAGAAAATAAGACTACGTCCACAGCTGAACTTCTCTAGACAGCTCACTGGAGGGCAGTTATCTCTAACTTCTGATACACAATTTCTTTTTTCAAAGTGTTGTGAGTAAATTTCCAGGGCGTTTAAAATACTCCTAAAGCCCAAACTTGAATTCCAAGTTAAAAGGATTACTAGCCTGGGATTCAGACGATTTGCTTTCACCACCACCGGCAAAAGTGGGACCCCACGAAGGTGGCCTAAGCTCCCTGGACCTCAGTGTCTTCTCTAACCCGGGAGCGTGCACTACGTCCCACTAGGTGGGAGCGAGGGCCAATCCTTCCCGGACACACACGACCCCTGAAAAGGCCCCCACCCCCACCCCAGCCGAAGGCCCCGAGCGCGGGCGGCTGTCCCGCTCCTCCGAGCTCTGCCCCTCCACGTGCACTCGGCGGCCCGCTCCGGAAGAGACCCGCTCCATCGCGCTGAGCATGCGCAGAAGCCGCCGCCGCCGCCGCCCCCCCACCCCCCTCCGCCACGCGAGCTCTTCGGGCAACGCCTCCTGCGGACGCTCCCGGCCCCTTCCGCTCTCCGCGTGCCCAGCCCTCACCTCTACAGTGGAGATGGGCGCAGCCAGTTGCTCCGGCGTCAGGTTCCCAAACTCTTCCGCAAGCACGTCCATGCTGTGCTGCTCACGACGAAGGGAGAAGCCAGCAAAGCCGCCGCACCCGCTTTCGGCTGCCCCAAGCAAACCGCAGCGCCGGGTAAGAGCGGTGCGCGAAGGCCTAAATGGTCCCCGCCGCGCAGGTTAATTGGTGGCGTGATAGAAACGTTCCGCCTGCTCCCGGCCCGAACCTGCGGTGGAACCCGGATGTGGCTGAGGCGGAGCTGGGAAACTGCGCCCCCTGGTGTCACTTGGAAGTCTCTGTCGGATAATGTTGACCAGGGACGGATTCGGTGCCAATTATCCCATAATTCAGACCAGTAAAGCGTATTCGTTCTAATTGTTTAAACAGTTCAGAGAAAAGGGTAAACGGGTAATTTGCACAACTTGAGCCACGGCTGCAGAGATTTTTGTTTAATCCAATCCAAAACTACAGGTTGTATGGTATTGGAAAATAGGAAATTTAACAAATGCTTAGTATTAAGAGGTTGGTTAAAAAAATTATGTGCATGTGATGGCATATTATACAACCATCAAAATGACATAAAGTGAGGGGGATTTAACTCCCTGGAGAGTAGAGCATAACAGGACGGTAATTAAGGCTGTGTTATATTCTCGAAGGACTAGAGAAAAGATCAGGACGCAGAAAAATTTAGTATGAAAATATGACATTTTTTTTTTAATTTTTTTTTTCAACGTTTTTTATTTATTTTTGGGACAGAGAGAGACAGAGCATGAACGGGGGAGGGGCAGAGAGAGAGGGAGACACAGAATCGGAAACAGGCTCCAGGCTCCGAGCCATCAGCCCAGAGCCTGACGCGGGGCTCGAACTCACGGACCGCGAGATCGTGACCTGGCTGAAGTCGGACGCTTAACCGACTGCGCCACCCAGGCGCCCCGAAAATATGACATTTTAAATCAGTAGGCAAAGACAAGTTATCCAATAAATGATGTCGGAATAGCTGATTAGCCATTTAGAAAAAAACATCTAAATCCTCTATGGATTAAGTGTATTCATAAGATTGAGGTTGTGAAAGCCTTCAAGGACAGCAACACAGAAATCCTAAAGGAAAATATTCATAGGTTTGATAATATAATTGTAACCACAGTTTTATTATTCCATGAAAATGCAGAATTTTCTGAACATATTTTTAAAATTCACCATGAATAGAGCCCTTTAAAAACATGAGTTGGAAGAAGACAAAGGATTGATAGCCGTAATTTAGAATGAACTCAGATCAATAGAAAAAACTCCCATTGGAAGAGAACAAGGCAAAAGATATCAACAATTGTATAATTGGTGCACAGTTTCAGTTTGGGAAGATGCAAAAATTATGGAATGGAGCAGTGGTGATGGTTGTACAACATCATGAATGTACTTAAGGGCACTGAACTGCACCCTTAAAAATGGTTCTAATGCACCTGGGTGGCACAGTAGGTTAAGCATCTGTCTTGATTTTGGCTCAAGTCATGATCTTGTGGTTCCTGAATTCAAGCCCCACATCGGGCTCTGTGCTGGCAGCTGGCAGCCTGTTTGGGATTCTCTCTCTGCTCCTACCCCACTAGTTTGCTCACTCTCACCTTCTCTCTCAAAAGTAAATAAAACTTTTTAAAAAATGGTTAACTTTTCTGTATATTTTGCCACAGTAAATTATGAAAATTTGTAAATACACAAATGCCATTTTCTCATCGTGACTGTATAACTCTTTCATGAGGTTAATTTCCAAATTAGCTGCTTCAAGTAAATTTCAGTGCCTGTATCTCCAAAGTATTGTGCTGAAATCTGAAAGTAGGAGAAGGGAAAGAAAAATTTTAAAGGTTGATTAAAAACCCCATTCTTGAAGATCTTATGCGTTCACTTAAAAGGACACATATACTTTTGTATCATCCTTGTGAATTACCAGAGAGCAACCTATTTAGAATCTAGGCTGGAAGGGACTATGAAGTGATTTTTAGATGGCAGAGATCTCAAGGTTGGCTCAGATGTGTTGGCTTACTGCTCCAAAGTCCTCTTGGCTTTTCATTCTCAAAGTGATTTTCCAGTTTTAGCATGCATCTGAATCACCTGCAGAGCTTGTTAAAACAACCTCAGCTTGCATATTAGGCGGGTTTGGGCCAGGGCCTGCAAATTTGCATTTACAGTAAGTTCCCAGGTGATGCTGCTGCTGCTGCTGGCCCAGTGATCACACTTTGGAAATCACTCTTTAACATAAGACATATCACTTGATACCATATCCTATGTTTATGCATCTAATTCTTTACACCAGGAGCTCCTGGAACAGAAACCATCTTGTCTGTCTTTGTACTCCCAGGTTCTAACTCACTGTTTGCCCCTGAATAAATTTTTGTTGAATAAATTATTTGAAAGAAAATAATGTAGTGAGTGATAATAAACTTGATATTGTATTTCACATTTAGAAAAACCCTTGATTTGTTTGTTTCTCTTGAAAAGAGGTGAATCAGGTAGCAGTGAACCCAGAGTCCACACTGGCAACAGTTAGCTGACACTGAGTGGTGTTGGGGCGCTTAGACCACAGCTGCTACAATCCTTGCAATCCTTCCCTTATTACCCCTGCCTCCCCTCTCTCACCCCTACCAGGTATCAGCACTTGCCCCCAGGTCAACCCGTGACTTCTGATTCCCTAGGGAACTGAATTTTAAAAACCATAAAGCCAGGAACAGTCTCCTGACTCTTCTGTTTTCTGCTGTCACATTCTTTTCCTGAGATATTAGTACAAAAAGATTCGTGGTTTGAATAGAAGGCTGGGCATTTGGGGAAGGGAAATCACAGAAAGAAAAATGGCTGACATCTTGGAATATTGTACCATCAATTAAGTATATAGTGTTGCAGTAGCCAGATGAGAAGGTGACTGATGCGGTGGAGAAGTGGGTAAGGAAAAAGGGGCATTGGTTAAAGGACAGCAAAAGAAAGGGGGAAGCAGAGGTGTCCAAGCTGGGCTTCCATTTACTGACTGAGCATTTACTCATTGCTAGGCATTGGAATAACCACTTCGTGTGCATTCTCTGATTTAATGATCAACCGCAGGGAGGTAAGTATGATTATCTCCACTTGACAGGCGAAGAGGACTAAGGTTCACAGGGATTAAGAAATTCGCCAAGCAGAGCTAGAATTTAAATCCATAATTATCTGACATGCTTTCAATTGCTCTATCATAATAGCACCCTGGATGGATGGAGTGGCAGAAGATATTTCAAGCAGAGAAAAACAGCATGACCAATGGCTTGAGGACTTTACATAGGACCACATTCTGGCAATTGAGTGTGATCTCCATAGGGCTTGTCTATAAGGAAGTGTCTGTAGGTGACACTAGAAAGATCCATTGGGACTGGGCCATTGTTAGCCCTTATGCCATGTTAAAGAAATAAGACCTTATTCTGAGAGGCTTCAACATGAAGACACTGTAAACAAAAAAGGATTATCCTGTCTTCAAAACCTTGATGCATCCAGACTGGGAGAAAACATGTGTGATCCTGGTTTCCAAACTTGAGTAAATTCACAATAGAACTAGAAAAGGCTAGAACAATGTTGGAGAAAGAATATGGGCTCTTCAGTCTGAAAAGGCAAGGGCAAAGAGGGCTTCTGTGAAGCCTATCATTTCATAAACAGCAAGGTGAGGGTGAACACGGGCCGAAACCTCTACTGTAATCTGAAAAAACAGCTTACGTTTTGATCAAGGGTGGATGGTCTGAAGCCTTTTGCTGCCTGACATGGCCACAAAGCCCTTCTCTGAAACAGCCTTGCATTGTGTCATGGGACCCAACCATGCTGTAAGAACTGATTGGGTCAGGAACCTGCCAAAGACAGCCATGTAGGGGAGCTGACGTGGCCCCTACCCAGTGCAGGAGAGTAGGGAAGAGGAGTGTCTGTACTGACTAATGGCAGTTAGACCCAATCACTTCTCTCCTGGGACGTTATTAATTAAGAGGTACCAAAAGGGAGGGCGGCCGCAGAAAGAAGTAGTGAAGTAAAACACCAAGGAAGCATTTGGTAGCATCACAACAGTGAGAAGTACTTTTGATCGGATGACCTAGAGAAACCAATATAGCAAAAGGTTTTAGCGCACACATTCCAGGGTTAGACTCTTTGGTGGGTTTAAAGACACCCACCAGCTCTGTAACCTTGGACAACTTCTGTAGCTAATCTGAGCTTCATTTGCATCTATAGAAATAAAGATAAAGCCTGCCCTACAGGGTGTTCTGCAGTTATAGGAGATCATGTGTATGAAGCGCTTAGGGTATTCCTTGCCATATGGTAAGTGCTCAGTGGCTATTATTATTTTACTTGAAAGAAAAAAGAATTAAGGGCACCTGGGTGGTTCAGTCATTTGAGTATCCAACTCTTGATTTCAGCTCAGGTCATGATCTCAGGGTCATGGGATTCTCCCTCTTTCTCTCTCTCTCTCTCTCTCTCTTCCCACCCACACTCTGTAAATAATAAAAAATAAAGAATTATATTCAGATCCTCCATCAAGCCTGCAAGTGCAGCTGGTGAGACAGATTCCTGTGTTTTCTTTCTTCTTTTTAAAGCTTTGCAATAAATCCCTCGGTTCCTTCCCTTGAAATCTGAAAGACACATAAACTTAGAAATGAACAAGATAAAGCTTCACCCCAAAAATAGAGAACAAGAAGACACAAGTCAGTAATAGCAAACGTACTTTCTAAAAGGTTAGATTAAATCATGGAGGATAAAGTCATTAGTGATTACCAAGTAAAATAAGAACATGTTGGGTTTGTCACTTTCCTTTGCAGTTGGCACTAAGGACAATAACTGCAGCCTTCTTCATACCCTTGAGTTTCTCTGCCAATGACAATCTTGGGCTTAACGAACCATGGTTCTGATGAGGTATGACAATTTCTGCTCTTGTGTACTTAAGTACCTGACCATCACATCTCACAATACTAAAACCTCCTGAAGCTTGAAAGAGATTTAGGACTAATAAATTACAGTTATTTTAATGTATTCTGACTACATTATGCTTCAGAGTTCGCAGATGATTTTGAATACATTATCTCATTTGATTCTCACAACATCTCTTGTGAGGTAGGGTAGGAAACAGAGGCTCAAGGAGATTTAAAAAACTGGCTTGAGTTCATAGAGCTATTAAGTAGAGGAAATGAATTCAAACTCCGGTCTTGTGATTCTCAGTCCCATGCTACTTTTACTAAGCCATGAGTAGAAAATTTTGGAACTTAACATCCCCAGAGGTGGAACAGGTTGAACTTTCGTCTCGAGAAGGGTTTGAGTTAGAAATAAAAATATGTTGCACAAAGGTGGCGCACTCCACACCCATGGCATACTTTGCCAACCAGGCACAGAACTCTTTACTGCTCACCATGGATCTGGCTTCAAAATCCTCTCAACATGGCGCTCTGGAGAACTACTATTAAAAGATCAGAAAGGGCACATGGTTTTAAACCTATTTTCATGAAAAGAAGATTCATGGGGCTTATTTAAGAAAGCTGGAGGGACCAGAGGTAGAGATTGCTAATGCTTACCAACATATCAGCCTCTTCTTCCTTGACCCATAATCTTGCCTCCCTTGCAGTTAGATGAGTCCGCATGATAGAGTTGTGGCCAATGAACCATGGGTAAAAGTGAACAATCCTTTTCTTTCCTTATCTTCTGAGGGAATGGAGACTTTGAAGAGCTAGGGGACAGCAGTCACAGGACGGTTGGAAGTTGGGCTGCTTCTACTACTGAATGGAGTAGCGCCTCCCCCAGCCCACCACCCTACCCCTGCTTTGAACTATAATTTGAGAAATGTGGGTATATGAGGCCACTGAGATCTGGGAGCTATTTGTTTGGCAGTTCATCTACACACACACCCATAATGGTCGACTTCACATGCCGCTGCCCTTCCTTGAATCATCTTTTAGCATTATTCTCAGAGGCAATGTGGGATTGGGTGGGTGGTCACACACATTTCTCACATCCAAATTTTAAAGCCCTCACAAATGTGTATTTTATGGATTTTTTTTCTCTTTCTGCTCCTCAACAACTCTTTTCCATTTGGAAGTAATCTCTAGTTGGGTGACCTTGATGGGACCATGGGAGTCCAAGGGTCAGCTATTCACTCCTTCCATCTCCTGCAAATCAGAGCCTGGGAACTTGGCCTAGATTCTTCTAACAGCTTGTTCATACCTGGGACTTTGAATCTTGAGCAAATTAGGCAAAGAAGCAAGGACAGTAGAGAGATAAATCTCTGAAGCCATAGGACTGCATCCAGCTTGGCTAGCGTCCTGCAGCTTGCATTGCCTTGGTTCCTGCCCATTTTCCAAGCCTGACCCCCCAGATTAGGACGATTCCATGAGGTCCTTAATACCTATGCAGTAAGCTCCCTTTCTGCTTCAGCAGGCCTGGGTCCATTTCCATTGCTTATACCATGTGTTCACGTGCGAGTGCGTGTATGTATTCACACTCCACACAGAGGAATATTCCCGCACCAACAGCAAGTGTTCTTTGCCAGGGTAATCTTTCCAAAACATAATTTCCAAATACATAATTTCTAAAACACAACCCTCTCTTATTTCAAAAGATTCTGATTATCTATTTCAGGACAAACCCCCAAAATTTTAGCATAACATCCCAGAACCTTTTTACCTCTCTTGTTTCGCCTCTCCTCACCTCCACTCTTCTACCATATGCTAGTCATTGGCTTGCCATTTCTCCACCCCACTATATTCACCATGCACTTGACTTATTGTGCCTTCCCCTTTCTTAGCCTCCTGGCCATTCCTGACCCATCCTGTTGTAGCTCAAGAATGATCTCCATGGAATAGAATGGGATGGTATTTACTCTAGCACTGTATGTACTTGTTTTCATCTTTATGATACTTTGTTCACAAGTCTGTCCTTCTTCCTAGATTATAAGCTTCTTGAGGACGGTGTCTATCTAGTCATCTGTGTATCACACAACACTTAGGATACTTCTGGTCATACAGTACATGCTCAGTATGTATTTCCTGACTGACTGAGTGAACATGACCTGATCTCTGTAAGGCTCTGACAATCACCAGAACAATCATTGTAGAAGAACCACAATAAAGACTGTGCAATATTCCAGCCCTGAGCTACCAAAAGGTGGTTTAGAAAACAAAGAGGGCACCTGGGTGGCTCAGTCAGTTAAGTATCAGACTTCAACTCAGGTCATGATCTCACAGTTTGTGAGTTTGAACTGTGTGTCAGGTTCTCTGCTGTCAGCACAGTGCCCACTTCAGATCCTTTGTCCCCTCGCTCTCTGCCCCTCCCCCACTCATTCTCTCTCGCTCACCCTCGCTCTCTCAAAAAATAAAAAAATACAAAAAACAAAGAGACACTGGCTATCTTCAAATAATTTTTAATGTTTTAAAATTTAACTAGTGCACACAATACATGTTTTAGCAGAAGAATGAAAATGTGTATATGGTGTTTAATAAAATTGACATTACAAAACAAGACCATGTTAAGAAAACCTCAAAAGTAGAAGTAAACATTTAAGTAAAACAAAAAAAAGAACACAACATGCTAAGGGATACGCTTTTAAAAATCCTAATAAATGTAGTTGCCTAAATCCAGACTTGAGACATTGAGATTTACCTTGGGACTTAAAAAAAGAAAGAAAGAAAAAAAAAAAAAGCAGCAGAATGCCCTTCATTTTAAATGCATTTTTAAAAATGTCTGCACATTGTTTTCCCGCTGGCAATTGCAGTATAATCAAGTATACAAGAATACCAACTGGGTTCCAATCTGATAATAAAAAAGTACACCACTCAGTCTTCCTGTTAAGTGTGTGGTTTACCTCGGAAAGCAACAAAAAGTCACACTACACATTACTTTTCCACGTCAGAACCCTCTGCCACCCACGCTCCAAAGTGAACACAATTGAAAACTACCTTGACTTAAGAGAAAATGAAAAAAAAATTTGTTTTCAGCACCTTATGGTTTCTAAGCACAGGAAAACATGGGCAGAAGGGAAATACAGGAAGACGACAGGGGGAAACGGGTAAGACCAGTGATGTGCTCTTCAGGAAAATTCTACTCGTAACAGCTGCTTAGATGGGTAGAATGGCAGATGTATATATTGGTCATTGTGAGAAAAAAAAAAAAGACTTTCAAAATTTCCTCAAGTTTTGGCAGATCCCTCCAACATGTAAAGACTGGAGATAATTTATTCACACAATCATGTCCTAGAACTTTAATTAAGTAACACCATAATGGTGGAGGTCAGAGTGAGGAAAAGGAGGTAAGGTAAAAAAGAGTACTTCCTCCTTTTGACCTCCTACCCACTCTTCCCTACCAGACTACTAAGATTCAGTGGGTCCTTAGAAAACAAAATAATCCAAAGGTGTTTTATGGGAATAAAGTACTTTCTAGATGGAGTCCGCCCAGACTGTAGTGCTTCCCTTAACATTTTCGAAGAAGTATGTAATTCTCGGACAAACAGATTTCTCCAAAACCCCAATGACAACCAGTGCCAGCTTGGCAAAGTTTTGACTTAATGCTCAAGAATGTCAAATGATAGTGATGCTTAGAAGAGCATCTTGGTCATAGCGGGGTAAGAATCTAATCAGCACAGGAGGCATTTGCTAACAAGTTATATGGTTAAAAAAATCCAAACTTCAACTATTTCGTTTTCACATGTGAACTTCACTGACAATGGGGGATCTCCTGGGGATCTCGTTTACTGTTAAGTTCCCTTCTTATTCTAAATAAACCAATTCAAACCACTCCTGCCTTACATAAAAATATTAACATCTTATATAAACCTTACCAATGGCCTGAGAAATGCAAGGACATTCACTAATAAATTTGTGCAAAACTTGTTTCTCTCAGAGAGCAGGGTAAGTTACAGGCAGAAACCAACCTCTAGAATAAAATTTTAGAAGGGATTTTTTAAAATATATTTTCACTAAATGAACAATAGAGGTTTTACCTAAAATGTGTACATAGCTTTAAAATGTTTTTAATAAATTTAAATTCTAGACAAATACTGGCAATTGGTAATATAAAATGTGATTTGGTACATTTCTGGGCTTTATAAACTTACTATGTAAGTTTCTGTTACACATTAATAAAATTTAATCGTACATTTCAAATACAATTATGCTTATGTCACATCATTTATTCAGCACATCAGTCCCCTTGGTTATTCTCATGACTTGCAACCCTTTTAAGAAGTTGTAACAAAATTAAAAATCATTAGATTTCATAGTGACAAGTGAGGAAATACAACTCCTTAAAGGTTGAATGAACAAGCCACATATAAATGCTTAAGAAAACATTTACAAGTATTATATAGGTAATATAATTAATTATAAATTGCTTTCTGTCCATTAAAAACATCTCTTTTGAACTTGAAAATGATGCATGAATAGGGTCTCTATGATGTGCATGTCTTCTGCAACGCTAATATTACTGGATTACACAAATTCAGGCTAACGCTGCACCACAAGCAGGACTGAGGATGTGCCACATCTGTAATGCCACTGGTGGAAACAGACTGGGTACCAAAGTGCTAGATTTCCAACCTCGCATCCAATGTCAGTTCCTCTTTAGTTAGCAGATGAAGCATCAGCCTTTCCCATGGCTTCCTCACCGAAGAGCAGCTTTCGAAGTATATTTGCATAAAATGGTCCATACACTTGCTTGTTGAGATTCACAATGTTTGCATATTGAGAGCCTAGCACTTCTAGCTCCTGCTGAATGATAGCAAGGCCTCCTGGCACGGGAGGCATGCATTTTTGAGGACTTGGAAGACAAAGTAGGCTTTTCATGTATAGTTGGATTCGTTTATCTGGAGAAAAATAAAATATCTTTATCTGACCCTTTATTAAAGAATATGAGTTTTTAAAAGGAAATGAGAATAGTGATTATGGTAGGTAAATTGCAATTAATATTCCCAGTTCTTTGCCCTCCCTGTATCCATGCCCTTTACAAGTTGGTTTTGCAGCTCTTCCATGGAAGGCTGGAGACCGTTTCCCCATGTCTTGAACTGAGGAGGCCTTATAGATTGTTCTGGCTGATAGAGAATGCGGTAGAAGTGTTGGTATGCTAGTTCCAGGCAGAGGCTCCAAGAACCATGGTCCACATCTGTTCTCTCCACCCATCACTGCACGTGAACAAGCCAGGGCTGCATGAGAGACCACATCGAAGGAAGCCCAGCTGTTCCATCCGAGGCCATCCTAGACCAACCTAGAGCCAACAACCTTTTCACACTTGAGAGAGTCCAGCCAAGACCAGCAGAGCAACCTAGCCAAGCCATAGCTGTCTGAATACGCCTGTGCGAGCCCCCAAGACCAGATGAACTACTCAGTTGTCCCACAGACCTGTGAGCAACACTAACTATTTGTGTTGTTTTAAAATACGGAGTTTGAAGTGGCTTGTCACACAGCAATGGCTAACTGACAAAAAAAAATGCAGGACACTTTTAGAGCAAGACGGGGCCTCTTTTACAAAAACTCAATACCTAATGTCCATAATTTTAGTTATGTACACAACAGCTGAGTTTGTAAGCTAGCTCTGCCGGCTTGGCCCCACACAGTGTTTTTTTAAAAACAGAAACCATTTAAAATCAGGGGATTTCACATAGAAATCCAAACTTCTGGTTCCTCTAGAAAGATCTAGAAGTCAGGCAAACTTGGGCACCCAAAATACCACATGCCAAGGGGGACCACACTTCCAGGATTTCCCAGAACAGTCAAAGTTTACACCTGTTGTCCTGGCATAATTAACAAGAGTGCTCTAAAAAGCGTCCTGGTTTGGACAATAAATTATACGGTTACCCCACCTATGACCAACCATCTAGAGGCACCGAGGAGTGGCTGCCCCAACTGGCACTCCAGTTGGCCATCTTCTCTGTCCTCCTAATCCACTGCTTCGATGCATCTGCGTGTGAGGTGACTTTACAAAAGGATGCGAATGCATAAATAAATTGGGCTGCAACAGTATCAGGCAAATAATACCAGACCAACCAGACCCGCCACAGGCCACGCTGCCCCGAGGACTTTCTTTGGCCGTGGAAACAGAAACTTCACAAAGGAAAGTTTGCTAAGGAGAACACAGTCCATCAAATATGGACAATGATGACATGAATGAAACTCTTATCTCCAAACACTTCTCCCAAAAGTCACATATCACAACCAGATCTGACCTAGAACTCTAATTCCCAATGTCCCATGTCCTTGTCTTAGCCAGAACTGTTTTCTCTTACTAGACTGCTCTTCCCTCTCTCCTCATCTCTGCCCAAAGGCCAAAGCATCCTTCAATGCCAAGCCTAAAGTTACCTCCTTTCCATGGCTTTCCCTAACATCTGTCAGATAATCATGCTATATTACTGTTACTTGGGAACGTGTGTCTCTCTCCCTTCTTGGATGGGGAGCCCTCTGAGGGTGAGGGATCTTTATATCCCTGGTCTGGCATGTGGCAGGCACATCACAGATGCTGACTGAGTCGAGGTGAGAATGAAATGAAAAATCTCCGTAAAGGTGAATACACCCAATTGAAAACAACAGAGTCAGGGAAGACCCGGGTGGGCGAAGGCAATCAAAGAGGACTTGGCCTGACCTGTAATTTGTCAACAAGAAGAAACCATTCGTGTATCACTTGCATAATTGAAAATCACTTCAAAAAAAACGGAGATGGCTCCAAGCATGCAAATAGTCTCCATGGCAGGTAATCTATAAATAATTTTTATCTGGTTTCCATACGCATTTGAAAAAAACCTGGCTTGAAAGAAAACTTTTCTAATTATCTTTGTAAAAGGCTAAGAACACAGTGGGAGCTGTATCCCATTGTAAATAAAGAGCGCCATCACTCAAGAACAAAAGAGGGCAGACTATGGGTATTGGGAACAGGGGAGGAAATCCATGGCTGACTGGTCCTTCTTATGTACCCAGGATTCCTCTGAGTGCTTAATTTACTCCAGCTCTTCTGCAAGCAGAAAATTAAGGGTCAGTTGGGTAATAAATTTCCTGTTAGACCTAACTCTTAGAAGCCCAGGTCTGTTTTCAACACAGATAGAGTCCGAACACCTTCCTGAAAGATTGCTGAAAGAGTAAGACTCTTTCAAAATTGTTATTATGCTGACAAGTGGCTCTGTCTCCTCTATGGACGAGTCAGTTTTGAGGCCAAGATGAAAATGACAGAAGCGTCTGTCCACTTAGGAGCAGCCAAGCCAAGTCCTTGCCAAAGGCGTGCCCTTGGCTTCCAGGATTGAAGGAGAGACCTTGACGTGAGTCAGCTGAGTTGCTAGGCGATGATACTTTGAGGTTAAAAAATGCTTTCATTTTTTATGAAAAATGCAAAAGAGCATTTGCAAAAGAGCAGGAAAGTTGGACTGGGGATAGCTGAGTGAAAAAAAAAGGTGCTTTACTGGATATTAAGAGGCCACCGTGGGGTGGGGCCATCCAGCTGGGGCATCCCAGCTTCCCCCTCCCTTCTGAAACTACAAGTACTTCCCTTATCCAAAGCAAGGGCACAGAGGACACCTGGATGCTTTGGCTATCATGCCAACTGGTAGCAGGGCTCCAGTTCTGACTGGAGTGCCCTCCAGGAGTAGTTAAGAATATGAGCTCCAGAGTAAGACTGGCTCAGGGAGAGTCCCTAGTCTGCAACCAGCTGGTTATAATGAGAGACATTCACCCAGTCTCAGTCCCCAGTGCCCTCACCCCTTCCACAAAACAGTTGGATCCTTGAACATGGGGATGAAAGGCACTGACCCTCCCCCACCATGGAGTCAAAACTAGGCATCTAACTTTTGACTCCCCAAAAGCCCAACTACTAATAGCCTACTGTTGACCAGAAACCTTACTGATAACATAGTTGACTAACATGTATTTTGTATATGTATTATACACTTTGTTCTTACAATAAAATAAGCTGGAGAATAGAAAATGTTAAGAAAATCCTAAGGGAGGGGTGCCTGAGTGGCTCAGGCGGTTAAGCGTCCAACTTCGGTTCAGGTCATGATCTCACGGTTTGTGAGTTCGAGCCCCGCGTCGGGCTCTGTGCTGACAGCTCAGGGCCTGGAGCCCGCTTCGGATTCTGTGTCTCCCTCTGTCTGCCCCTCCGCTGCTTGCACTCTGTCTCTTGCATTGTCTCAAAAATAAACATTTTAAAAAAGTTTATAAAGAAAGAAAATCCTAAGGGAGAGAAAATACATTTCCAGTGCTGTACTGTATTTATTAAAGAAAATTTGTATGTAAGGGGGCCTGCTCAGTTCGAACGTGTGTTGTTCAAGGGTCAACTGTACTTATGAAATGTCATCTCTGAATCCAGCCTGGTACAGGGATACAGCAGAGGAGAGACATGCATCCCACCCTCACGAGGCCTGCACACCAGTGGGGGCTAGCAGCACGTGGAAGAGACTGCAGACAGCCTGCTCCTCTTCCTCCCAGGAACACAATCTCCCAGGTATTGGCTGTTCTGCTGGAGACCACGGGCTGTGAGGACAGACACGAGTTGGCGGGGAAGGGCTCAGCCACAGGTGGCTGCGGCTATGCTGTGTCTGTCACTGCCATCCACAGTCACCTCCCAGTAGCCCACGGTGCTGCTCCCCAGCACTGCTCCTTTCTGGGGAGGGGTTGAAGCCTTGAGCTTTAAGGGGCCTAGATCCCAGCATTCTATGTCCCTAGTGGGTAAGGATGAGAGAAACTATGTGAGAGCCTCAAATAAATAATAACAAGTATTTGTGTGCTTAGGGAAGTCAGTGTTGTACTTTGAAAACTTGCAAATTAGTCCTAGAATGTTAGTATGCTCCCATTCTGTGCTCTTTTCCTCCTTCTGGTCTTTGTTCTTCACTCTCTGTAGCAGAGACTTGCTTTGTGCCCCACATCATCCTCTCCCCTCTCCTTATGGCCATAGCACCTGGATTCTGTTTGGGGGAAATCATCTCTTCCCTACTCTCAGACCAGGTGTTACAAGGAAAGTGGACTCACTCTGGTTCTAGGAAATGAACACACGTCTCAGGCTCAAGTTCCTTCCCCTCCGACCACTGTGACGGATTCAAGAACATGACATGATGTACAGTCATGCCAAATGGAGCTAATGAGACTCATTTCTGGGGTCATTCTTTGAGTTAACAGGGAAGCGAACACCTTGTTTTTCTCTGGACTCCAAGGTGGAAAGATGCAAGCTAGAGCTGAAGGTGTCTTGCTAGGATGGAAAGAGTCTATCTGTGAAGACAGCCAGCCCGAAGGGGGCAGTGCGGAGGGATGGAGGTGGGGAAACCAATGCCAGTGACACGGCCTGAGCTCCGACTAAGCTGTATAGGTAGCCAGTCCTGCTCTGCTCTTGTTGTTTATATGAGACAATACACTTCCTTCTTGCTCAAGCTAGTTCACTTCTGTCACAGGTCACAGAAAGAGTCCTCACTGATGCGTTCTCCATTTTCCCAACTCACCAACACGATCTGACACTGAAATAGTCACTTGCCTGGCAATCAAGCACAAAAAAAAAAAAAAAAAAAGCCTCAAACCATGCCTGCCAGCTCCATAGCCTCTTTACTCATTTACTCGTTGTCTCTTTCAAGCCTGACCCAAAAAAGAGGCCTCAGCTCACTTAGCCTAGCTCACAGAAGAACTGGTACCTGCTTTCTGTGAACATATGGCCAGGTTTGGATTGTTGCACTGATCTAGGATTTTTTTTTTAAACATTTTATTTATTTTTGAGACAGGGAGAGATAGAGCATGAACAGGGGAGGGTCAGAGAGAGGGAGACACAGAATCTGAAACAGGCTCCAGGCTCTGAGCTGTCAGCACAGAGCCCAACGCGGGGCTTGAACTCACGGACCGCGAGATCATGACCTGAGCCGAAGTCGGCCGCTTAACCGACTGAGCCACCCAGGTGCCCCTGATCTAGGATTTTAACACTACTGGTAGCATTATGTTATTTTCCCCATAAAAATCTATTGGCTAGGAATTTACCCAAGGGATACAGGAGTACTGATGCATAGGGGCACTTGTACCCCAATGTTTATAGCAGCACTCTCAACAATAGCCAAATGATGGAAAGAGCCTAAATGTCCATCAACTGATGAATGGATAAAGAAATTGTGGTTTATATACACAATGGAGTACTACGTGGCAATGAGAAAGAACGAAATATGGCCTTTTGTAGCAACGTGGATGGAACTGGAGAGTGTGATGCTAAGTGAAATAAGCCATACAGAGAAAGACAGATATCATATGGTTTCACTCTTATGGGGATCCTGAGAAACTTAACAGAAACCCATGGGGGAGGGGAAGGGGGGAAAAAAAAAGAGGTTAGAGTGGAAGAGAGCCAAAGCATAAGAGACTCTTAAAAACTGAGAACAAACTGAGGGTTGATGGGGTGGGAGGGAGGGGAGGGTGGGTGATGGGTATTGAGGAGGGCACCTTTTGGGATGAGCACTGGGTGTTGTATGGAAACCAATTTGACAATAAACTTCATATATTGAAAAAAAAAATCTATTGGCTGGATAGTAAGATAGAAGGCTCTGGAACAACCCCCACCCCCACCCCCCCACTCTATTACATATACACGCAGAAGAAGCGGTGAGTCCCAAACCTTTGAAAGTACAAACTCCTTCTTTATATTTTTAATATGTATTCTCCCAAAGGAACGGGTAATCTGTTTATGCCTAAAACGTAACGGACACTTGACACTAGTCAAAACGATAAAGTTAAAGCAAATTGGAATCGAAGTAGAAACCGATAAAAACATGAGGACCCACCAATCAAGGACCAGATAGGATTGTCCTCCTCTTCAATGCTTGAAAATTGACCTATAAGATTAGCTTGGACCTCAGCATTTAAAATGGATAAACCTCTCTCCACCAGGGCCTTGTTAACCTCAACACAAGTCTGAACACCGATAGAATTCAGGACTTCCTTCAAGTTAAAGGTCCTAAAAAACAAAACAAAATTGCATCAGTAACACTTTTTCTGCTCATCAGTTTTTATTTATTTTTAATATACCAACTTGTTTCAAATGTCCATCACTTTTCATTTATACAGACAATAAGTACCTCCATTAGCACGAACTTAGAATATGGTAACTTCTCCTAAACACCAACCTTTGTATGCAGCAGATTTTTTAAATGGTTAAAGCACTCAATTCTGTAGGTAGTGTTTAGTTGGGAAAGCATTCAGAAAAGTGTGGTCCCTGAAAAGAAGTCTGCATCCTCGTTTTCATGCAGGACCATCAAAAAGGAAAAGAAATTACCTATTTACTCCTTAGAATAAACCCTGGGGTCTGAGTGGATTTATTCATAGATTTGTTGTTGTTAAACCTATGCTTATACAATGAGGTAAAGTCAATTCCTTTATCCATGCCTGAACAGTGCATCTGTAACACCAATCAAAAACAAGAAATGAAGATAGTCAGAGATTAATACCATAATGACAAATTACCTAAAATTCTTGACCTCTCATGATCAAAGATAAGAAGCTCCTTCCTACTGTTACTTTCAAGTAACCAATCAAAAATCCCAAATACATAGAGTCCAGAAAATCATAAACAGTAATTGGTAGGGGGTTACTTAAAAAGTAAAAAAAAAAAAAAAAAAAAAGAGGTAATGAGAAAGGGCATGTGTTGGGTCCACACTATTGAGGAATGATCATTAAAAATGGTCTCTTGCTGTCCAGAAATGGTCTTTGTTTTTTTATTTTTTAAGAGAGAAAGAGAGCATGAGAGAATGCAAGTGAGGTAAGGGCAGAGGGAGAAGGAGCGAGAGAATCCCAAGCAGGCTCCATATGCAGCATGGAGGCCTGTTGCAGGGCTCAATCTCACAACCATGAGATCATGACCTGAGCTGAAATCAAGGGCTGGATGCTCAAGCAAGTGAGCCACCCAGTCGCCCCTAGAAAAGGTCTTTAAGATAACTACATGCAAAGTTGGAATTAAAGGGTGAGAGAACGGGGGTGGAGGTGGGAGGTTCAACAAAACAAAGCGATCAGAGAGGCAAAGCATGTATACAGGAGATACTTTGACAACAGGCCATTAACAGTGAACATTGTCCAAGTACTTGCCATGGGCCAGACACCTCCCTAAGTACTTCACAAGGAATCATCTTAATGTCTCACATTTGTAAGCAGGCACAGTTATCTCTTTTTACAAATGAGAAAACGAGGCTCAGAGTGTTTTGGGAACTTGCTCAAGGGCACCTAACAAGTCAATAGCAGAGCTTGGACTTAAACTCTGGTCTGTCTGACCTGAAGCCTGACTTCTCAGTAACCACTTTGCTATATGCTTTATATTAATACTTGAGCAGCATTGTGGGTTCTCGAATAAATAAAAATTCCTGGAAAGTAAGTTACCCCATATGGGGAAATGCCACGGTAAGACCAGCTGCAAGCCCAGAGGAGGTTTCTCTTCATTACAGGTCTTGGGTCCTGGAATGTGAAGTAAATGAGCCTGGATGCTTAGCACAGAAGCAGCAGAAAGGGCAGGGCCTTGGTTTCCCCTTTCCTCACTATGCAGCTAAGGTAAATCTTTCTCTCTCTGAGAACTCTGGATGCTGTAACCACTCGGGCTCCTTTTGGCTCTTGATATTCTGGGATTTTATCAGGTAATTTACGTGCTTTCTGAGTAATGGGCAGCAGGATAGGTGCATCTCCCTTCAAAGACAGGAAGGAAGAACGTAAGGCCTTGAAAACACCGGAAAGGGAAACCAGCAGGAGGAGCTGACCCATATCAGACCCATGAAAACATGTGATCATTGACTAAGACTAGGAATTTTCTGACTTGGATAGGATTCCCACCAGGATGATCTAAATGCAAACTCTAAATGGAATCCTAGTGTTCAATGAAGGTTTGACACTGGGAAATGAATTTAGCGAAAACAAGTCCTTCCCTGGACTTGTGTAGTGTCTCTGAAGGACAGGAGGTCACTACTCCTGAAGACTTTACAGCAGGCTGGATCAGTGAAGTCGGTAACCATTTCACTGCAGAAAGACGACGGAGTCAGAACTGAATAGGAAAGCCTCCCTGATAGGGCCTTCTGAACACTGAGCTCGGAATTCTGGTTTCTGTGGGTTTGGTTCACAGCGCTGTCAAAGAAGAGCTCTTGTCCATGCCCGTCCCAAGTGGAAACGGGACACTCACCCTGGCACTTGTCATGGAAAGGACCTCTCCCTCCCCTATGAAAGGACATCGAAGCCTTCAGAGATATCAAAAGAAATTCTAGAAAAAGAAGTTGTAAGATAAGCTTCCCTAAAGCACAGTCCTGAATATCACACGCAGACGTCCAGGGTTATGCGCCATCTCTGAAACACGTGCAGAGCCTTAAGACGGGGATGAGCAGATAAAAATTGGAACTTACTCTTTGTTCATGCCTTCGAGTAGAACAGCTGAAATCCTTTTTAACCTGTTTGCAAGCTCAGGAAGGCCTTCTGTAAGAGCACCCACCATATTGTTGGTAATTAGGGACAGGCAGGCAATAATTTTCAATTGATTCAGCTTTTCTGTCAGTTCCTGAAGACGTGCTCCATCTGTCATGAGTGTCTAGCATATTTATTTTAAATGTAAAAATAGAAAGGGAAGCTCAATACCATGAAAATGTAAAACAAACAATGTTACATCCAAACTCCCATTTCATTTGATTTCAGGAAAGTCATTAAACCACATGCAACACTAGACAGACTAGCTTAAGAATTAAAATACTGGAAAACTTGAGGGAAGAAAAAAAAATCACTCACCTCTGGTAATTCTTTCTTCTGATAATCCCACTGCAACAGTTTTAAATAACTGTTATTTAGCACCAGTGTAGGGCTCAGGCTTGGCTTAGAGCTATTTTCAGCCCCAGGAGTTAAAGCCGTCTCAGAAAGAGAAAGCAGTTCATTTACAGATTCTTTTATCCATCCTGTAGTTTGATCAAGAGCACCTGAAAGTGAAGAGGCCACATTATTTGTCCTACAGCTGACAGATCCCTCCATGTGTGCATTCTACATGACAGACGTTACGTTAGGAACTGGCCATGAGTGAAAAGACAGGCGCAGCCCTTGAGGAACTTAGAGTCCAGATGGGGAGACGGAGCTGTGAACTAACGATTACAGCAGACATAATAAATGCTAGAAGGCACATGGAAGTGGAGAGAGCAGAGGTTGTCCGGGACAGACTCTACGGAAGAGCTCTGGACTGACGCCTGAAGATACAAGACAGAGGACAGAGCTGTCACTCCAGGACAGGCGAATGGCCCATCCAAAACCCCAGAAAAGTGACAGAATATGGCACATTCTGGATGCTACAGGCAAATCTGATTGCTGGTCCACAGAAAACCAGGGGGAAGAGACTGGTAGCAGGTGGTATTGGATGGGCAGGCAGGAGCCAACTCACACGCAATCTTGAATTTTGTGCAGAGAAGGTATTTAGACTAAAGGCATTGATTATTAAACATGTTTGGGTCCTGGACCCCCTGAGTGTCTGATTTAGAGCTATGCCTTTCCCAAAATGCACATGCATGCACTTTACTTTCAACCCAGTTCTAAGGTTTCCCAGTAGAAACA
Source organism: Neofelis nebulosa (assembly GCF_028018385.1). Lineage (NCBI taxonomy): Eukaryota > Metazoa > Chordata > Mammalia > Carnivora > Felidae > Neofelis > Neofelis nebulosa. The sequence continues at coordinate 16,193,757 of NC_080789.1, forward strand.
ATTGGCTTTTTATACCACATTTCTTATAACACTGTATATTTAGTAGAATTTATAAGGTGGAAACTGCTTTTAAAAAAAAATGCAGTATGAACACAGGTGTGGATTTTTTCTTTTAAAGCACCAGAGAATGAAATAAAGAATAATGACCCTGAAATTCTTCCTCAGACCCAGCGCCTGAACTGAGGTAATTTATGAGCAGCTGTGTTTGCCACACTAGAACACCACCACCCCAGAACTTTGCAACTTTGTGTCTCCTCAGTTGGCAAACGTTGTGGGTTTTTCAAATTCTGTTCATAAAGATGTAAAAGACATGCAGTCTTTTATTTAAAAGATATCCAAGGGGGGGGGGGGCGGTTGAGAGAGAGAGAGGAAACCTTCATGGGTATAATTACAATGTGGCATTAATAAGCATTTATACTGCACTCTTAATCATTTACAGCTGACACATTTAAAAGCCCTTTTAGTTATCTCAAACAAAAGCAACAGTGTACCGTAGTGCTTCCCAAATCGTGGCTGATTTTAGAATCACCTGGGGAGCTCTAAAAAGAAAACAAAAAAGATCTTGCACACAGCTCCTGGAGATTCTGATTTAATCAGTCTGAGATGGGGCTCAGGCATCGGTGTTTAAACACCTCAGGTGATCTAGTCCACCGCCAGAATGGAGTATGACTGGTAAAACAGAAAGGACAGGAGTTTAGAGTGAAGCATCATCAGCTTTCCTCTAAGGGATCTGCTGAGTTATCACTCCCACAAGCTAGTACACAGACCATTCTATGTGGCTCCAAAAGCAAGATCAAGCCCAGGAGACACTTGTAACCTTGGTTTTTCATGTGGGCAGTAATTCTCTCCACTTACTCATTTATCCAATGATAACTGAGCACCTACTATACACTAGGTACCGTACTTAATGTCAGGGATTCACAGATGAGTGAACATGTTCCCTGCACCCAAGAAGCTCTTAGTCTACTAGGAGGGAGGAACATAAGAACAAGCAATGGCTTTACAGGAACATTTGCCTAAGAATTTCCCAGGATCCATGGAGGCCCAGGCACACAGCACCTGACTTCACTTTCCACCAATAGACGGTGGGTGCTCAAAAACCTCTGCTCTCTGTGTCTGGTGTGAGAGACCCAGTAGGTTTCCAATTTATTTCAGCATCTCTGGAAGTAACCATGGCTTAGGGAATGGCTCAGTCTCCTTCAGACTGACAAGTTGATTGGTCTTCCAGGCCTGCAGCGATCTTTCCTTTCCCACCGTCATCCAGTAAAATGTTTACTAATGCCCACAGTGCAAGGTGTTTCTTGTAAACTCAGAAAGCAGAAAAGGGAATACTTCTCAATTCATTTTATGAGGCCAGCTTTGCCCTGATACCAAAACCAGGCAAAGGCATTACAAGAAAATTACAGAATGATTTCTTTCTAAAAATATAGATGCAAAAATCCTTAAGAAAGCACTAGCAAGGTAAAGTATTAGTAAGGCAAAGTAATACACCATGAATAAGGGGTGGGATAAACATCTCAGGATTGCAAACTTGGTTTAACATTAGAAAAATATTGGGGGCGCCTGGGTGGCTCAGTTGGATGAGCATCTGACTCTTGGTTTTGGCTTAGGTCATGATCTCATAGTTTCGTGAGATCTCTGCACTGAGCCTGCTTGGGATTCTCTCTCCCCCCCCCCCCTCTCTGCCCCTCCCCAACTCACACTCTCTCTCTCTCAAAATAAATAAACTTTAAAAACAAGAAAAATATCAATCACTGTAATTCAGCACATTATCATAATAAAGGAGAAAAAATGATCACTTCAGCATACAGAAACAGCATGTCACCAAATTTAACATGTGACCTATTTAGATAAAAGTTCTCAGCAAACTAGAAATAGAGAAAAGGACATCTATGAGAAGCTGCAACTGACATGGCCTAAGTATGACATATATCATACGTAAGAGTCAAACGATGAACATTCTTCCCCTAGAAAAGCAAAGATGCCCTCTCTCAAGACTACTATTGCACATCTGATTGGATGTCCTAGTCAGTGCAATAAGGCAAGAAAAAGAAATAAAAGGCACACAGGTTTTTAAAAAGAAGTAAAGCTGTCTTTATTTGCAGTCAGTGTGATTATAGATACAGAAAACCCTAAGGAATATTCCAAAAAAACTACTAGAATTAAGAAGTGAATTTAGCAAGTTCTCAGCATGCAAAGTGCATATTCAAAAGCCAATTACATTTCTATATACTAGAAAATAAAAATCTTACAAAATACCATCTATAACACCATCAAAGAACATAAAATAAATGAGATTAAATTTAACAAAGTAAGTACAAGACTGGCACACCAAAACTAAAATGTAAGACTGGTACACCAAAACTAAAATGTATTGCTGAAACAGGGGCACCTGGCTGGCTCAGTCAGTTGGGCGTCCGACTTCGGCTCAGGTCATGATCTCACGGTTCGTGAGCTCAAGCCCCGCATCGGGCTCTGTGCTGACAGCTCGGAGCCTGGAGCCTGCTTCCGATTCTATACCTCCCTCTCTCTCTGTCTCTCTGCCCCTCCCCCGCTCTCACTCTGTCTCTCTCTCTCTCTCTCTCTCAAAAATAAACATTAAAAAAATTTGTTTTTAAAATAAAAAATAAAATGTATTGCTGAAACAAATTAGATTTGAGATACCTAGTTCACAAACTAGTAGACTCACTATTATTAAGGTGTCAATTCACCATAATTCCAGTCACCATCCCAGCTGGCAGCTTTGCAGAAACTGATAAACTAGTTAAAAAAGCATATGGAGGGGCGCCTGGGTGGCGCAGTCGGTTAAGCGTCCGACTTCAGCCAGGTCACGATCTCGCGGTCCGTGAGTTCGAGCCCCGCGTCAGGCTCTGGGCTGATGGCTCGGAGCCTGGAGCCTGTTTCCGATTCTGTGTCTCCCTCTCTCTCTGCCCCTCCCCCGTTCATGCTCTGTCTCTCTCTGTCCCAAAAATAAATAAAAAATGTTGAAAAAAAAAAAAAATTTAAAAATAAAAAAAAAAAAATAAATAAAAAAGCATATGGAAATTCAAAGGACCTGTAATAGACAAAACAATTTTGAAAAAGAAGAACAAAGATGGAACTCTAACACTGCCTGATTTCAAGACTTAGCCTCAATATCAGGATTGTGTAGTACTGGCTAGGAGAAAACATATAGATCAACAGAATAGGATAGAATCCAATTAAAAAAAAAAATGAAGTAGGGGCACCTGGGTGGCTCAGTCGGTTAAGCGTCCGACTTCGGCTCAGGTCACGATCTCGCGGTCCGTGAGTTTGAGCCCCGCGTCGGGCTCTGTGCTGACAGCTCAGAGCCTGGAGCCTGTTTCAGATTCTGTGTCTCTCTGTCTCTGACCCTCCCCCGTTCATGCTCTCTCTCTGTCTCAAAAATAAATAAACGTTAAAAAAAAAAAATTAAAAAAAAAAAAGAAGTAAAGGGGCGCCTGGATGGCTCAGTTGGTGAAGCATCGACTCTTGATTTTGGCTCAGGTCATGATCTCACCGTTCACGGGAGAGAGTCCCATATCAGGCTCTGTACTGATAGAGCAGAACCTGCTTGGGATTTCTCTCTCTCCCTCTTTCTCTGTCCCTCCTGTGTGCATACTCTCTCTCTCAAACAAACATTTAAAAAAGTGATATGTGCTACAACATAGGTAAATCTTGAATATACTATACTAAGTGAGAGAAGTCAGACACAAAAAAGCCACACATTGTATGATGTGATTTATATGAAATGTCCATAATTGGCAAATCCAGAGATTAGAGACAGAAAGTAGTCCAGTGGTTGTCAAAGGCTAAGGGAAGGGAGGAATGGGAAGCTGGTAGTGAGTATGGGGTTTCTTCATAAGGTGATGAAAATCTTTTGGAATTAAATACTGATGATGGTTGTATAACCTTACGCTAAAAACCACTGAATTAAACACTTTAAAAAATTAATGTTATGGTATGCAAATTATACCTCAATTAAAAAAAAGGATAAAGAGTTTAGAAACAGACCCACAAATGTATAGTCAATTGATTTTCAACAAAGTTGCCAAAGCAGTTAAGAGAGAAAAGATAGTCTTTTTCCAGTAAAGGGTGCTAGAAGTAGATACACCTATGGAAAAATGTGAACCTTGAAATATATTACCTTGAATATTCCTAAGATTCCTAAGCCTAAAACTATAGACCTTCTAGAAGAAAATATTCAAAAAAATCTTTATGACCTTGGGATACCTAAAGATTTTGTAGACAAACCGTTAAATCCACAAATAAAATAAAATGTTATAATTTGGACTTCATCAAAATTAAAAACTTCTCTTTTTTCAAAGGTTAGTGTTAAGAAGATGAAAAAGGCAAGCCACACACAGATGGGGGAAATTTTCACAACACATACATATATCTGACAAAGGATTTGTTTCCAGAATATATCGAGAGCTCTTCAATTCAATAAGAAGACAACCAAATTTAAAAACGGGGCAAAAGATTTGAATGGACACTTCACATAAAAAGATAAATGGCTATTTGCATGTGAAAAGATGCTCAACATCATTCATCATCCGTGAAATGTATCTTAGAACCACAATGAGATACTACTTTCACACCCTCTATAAAGGGTCAAATTTAAGAGACTGATAATACCTAGCGTTGGTGAAAATGTAAAGCAAGTTGGAACTATCATACATTGATGGCGAGTATAAAACAGTACAACCACTTTGGAAAATAACTACCAGTTTCTTATAAAGTTAACCACATATTTAACATAATGACCCAGCCATTCAACTCCTAGGTGTTTACACAAGAGAAATGGAAACATGTGCACACACAAAGACTGGTACACAAATGTTCACAGCAGCTTTATTCATAGTAGCCTAGGACCAGAAACAATGCAAATGTCCATCAACAGGTACATGGACAAAGTATGGTATAATCATATAACAGGATACTTCTCAGTAATATAAACTATTGATACATACACAACATGGATGAATCTCAAACATCTTACTAGTGTAGTAAAAGAAGTTGGAGAAGAAAGTGAACACAGAGTGTCGTTCCATTTAATATGAAGTTCTAAAAGAGGCGAAGCTGATCTACAATAATGAAAGTTTTATCAGTGTCTACCTTTATGGGGGAGGTTGACTACAAGGGTTAAGAGGGTTCTTTTTGAATGACAGAAATGTTTTATATCTTGTTTGTAGTTGTAGTTATAGGGGCATATTCTTTTGTCAAAACTCAGAACTACACACTTAAAGTGGGCACATTTTTTATTGCATGAATAGCATACTCCAATGAAGTTTAAAAAAGGGATACAGGTTGTGGATTGGCCAACTAAGTCACTGCATCTAACCCTAGTAAACGCAGGTTGAAGTCGCATACAGCTTCATCAACACTAAACACACATACAAATATTTACATTATGTAAGAGCCATTGATTGTGCTATTTAGTACTAGAAATAGTAGTCAGGGGAATGTCCTGTAAAACCTCCCCGTTGAGTATGAGTGAGTTTAGTATTTGAGTCTTCCAAGATGAATGTATCGAGCGTAGTCATATATAGATTCTTCAAGGAATACAATTCCTTGAAGTCTGCTGACTTCTAATATGGTAGCTGAGCATGAAATCTGGTACCTGAGATTGAACTCTGAGTGACCCCTAAAAAGGCAACAACTCCACATCCTGGATTTGGGGGATGGCCTGTACAATTCTGAGCAGGCAGTATTCACATAAACTAAGAGAATGGTGCAGAATATGTGAATGGGAGCCCCGATGTTGTGCAAAGATCGCTTCCCTTTTCAGTATTCTGGAAAATATTCAGATTAACTACCCTGATTTCAGTTAGAAGAATATAGTTCCCTTATCCATGGCACCCGCTCTTTTATGCCTGTCAACACCTCACCTCCCTTCTTTTGGTACTGATTTCTTTCTTTCTTTTTTTAAGTAGGCTCCACACCCAACATGGGGCTTGAACTCACAACCTCCAGATCAAAAGTCACATGCTCTGCAGACTGAGACAACCAGGTGTCCCTTGGTACTGATTTCTTTGAGAAATCATTTTCCCTCTTTCCATGCTTTCTTTTGTGAATATCAATTAAGAGGCCCCTGACCAGGAAAGCCCCCTGACCCCCTGGGGTTGGCCTAGCAGAATCACATGCCCATCAGACTTTCCTGGGACCTGAAGGGTGACTATAGCATTCGAGGATGGGCCATTTTATTTTCTTTCTTTCTTTTGTTTTTAATTTTTTTAATGTTTATTTATTTTTCACACACACACACACACACACACACACACACACACACACACACAGTGTGAGTGGGGGAGGGGCAGAGAGAGAGGGAGACACGGAATCTGAAGCAGCCTCCAGGCTCAGCACAGAGCCTGACTTGGGGCTCAAACCCACAAACCACGAGATCATGACCAGAGCTGAAATGGGACACCTAACCGACTGAGTCACCCAGGCGCCCCAAGGATAGCCCATTTTAAAGTACACGTTAACGGTTCTGATGATGGAGCTGGGAACTTTCCCTTATTTTTTCCTGCCCAGGTTCCTGATGCTCTCCTGGTTTCTGGCCTTGTTCAGGCTCAGGTATTTTAGCTTTTTTTGTGAACTGCCCCCGTCCTTCCATTCACTTCCTTTTTTGCCAAGTCAGCCAGAGTTAGTTTCTGTTGCTTGCCATACAACCCAGTTGATGTAACACAAAAGTGAAAAATCCAAAGAAAGCAGCCAAAGCAGCAGCTTGGTTAAATCTTGGCTTGGATGCGGGAGACTTGGCTTCCAGTCCTCACTCCCCTACTTATTAGGAGTTCTTGTGTTTGGGCAGGCCATCGCTCAGCATCAGTTGGCTCATCTTCAGAATGTTCCGTTAGTAGTCCTTGACTGCCTTGTGTGCCAGGCAAAGACAATCACAATGCAGTTTCATGGGTTTTTGAAAAATATTTACGTCTCGTAGGATTTTTGAAAGAATCACATGAAATGAAGTTCTATGAGAATATTTTATCAGATATAAGATATTATCTAAATAAATAAAAACCTTTTCTTGCTGAGTATCTTAGAAATTACCTGTGGTCTGGCCCCCTCGGGGTAATCTGCTACTCTTTCCACAGGTAATTTAGTTGTTGGACCTGATGTGGTCATCTTGTTGATGTTGTACATGTGACCAATCAGTGCCTAAGACTTGTAAATCAGGCAATTACATAAAATCTCTCTGTTGGCAAAATAAAATCTTTTCTGAAATCAGTTCAGAAATCTACAGTACTCCTCTCTATTAACTTTCCAATAATTATTTTATAAAAATCACATACACACAAAAATCCAACTCTTCTGTCCTTCTGCATGTGCCTGTGAGGCTCTTATTTTGATATTAGGGCACAGTGGCCGACTTTTGGCAAAGTGACTTGAGGATATAATTAACAGCTGACATACACTCTGCTTCCTGGACTCTTGATTTCTCTGGGAACATATTTAGAGCTGGGCAATAATGACCTATATGCACAACTGGATATATTCTATTCTTAAATCTCTGGAAATATCCAAGTCAATGTGAAACGTACAAATGCAGGTCACTAAGCCTGAGTTTTAAGGACAGAAACAAATCATTTAAGATGATCAAAACTGTCATTCAACCCAATATTAAGGAATTCGCTCCAAATGACAAGCTATCTTGATTCGAGACATGGAGACATTTGCACACACCTGTACACACACATGTACACAGGCACACAAATGAAACCAACCAATAACGTGCTGGAAAGGAAAACACTGCTATGAACATAGTTACCGTAGTTCAGGTTTCAGATTCAGGTTCTATGCAGGGTTCTGTTTCCACTAATCCCTCTCTCCCTTTCGAGCTAAAACAATACAGCCCTGAAGTCACAGAATTTTTGTTGTGGAAGGATGGTTGGAAGTCATCTAGTCATATCCACCACTCAGTGCTAGCGCCCCCTCTGGAGATCCCCCAAAGGCGATCAGTATCTCATTTGGAGAGAGGCAGTGCTGCGTAGCGGTTGAGCGTACAAGCTTTGGGGCAGAGATATGTCTGGGTTATCCAGGCTTCAGCAGTGACCTGGTGTAAGTACCTTAACCTCAATTTCTTCATCTGTAAACAGTGAGTGATAATAGTACCAGTTTCACAGGGCTACTGTGAGGCTTGAATGGGCTAATCAGAGTGTTGGCACATAGTAAGGACTTAGCATATAATAAGTGCTCAACAAAATGATAGCTGGCACTGAGTACTATTAGTACTAGAGGGGCCCATTCCAAATTTAAAACAGCTGTAGCTGCTATAAATGTCAAAACTGGCTGCCTGCTACCCCCTCCGTGGATCCTAGTCTGCCCTGCAGAACTTAACCAGAAGTCCCTGGTTCAATACCAACAGGGAAGGCAATGCTCACCGCCCAGGCGCATCCCGTTACCAAGCAGAATACACACAGCTTCATGGACGGCTCCTCATGTGACCCTTCGTAACCCATGCCCTCTTCCCCGGACATGCTTCAGGCTCTTGGAGTCCCTTTAAAAGTGGCACTTGTTTGGCTTTGTTTACAATTAAGGGTACCCTACTGACTATCTTAACAGAAAAGCTCCGTCCAAGAGGGGTGGGATGAGGTGGGTGGGTCACCTAACGGCCTTATATTGTGGTTAATTACAGCCCAGAAGCCAGCGTTAAGAGTCTGCCAATGAAGGAATCAGTCAGCCAGCCTTTTACCAGCTGTGCACCATCTGGCATCTCAGTTTCCTCCCCTGTGAAATAAGGGGTCTAACAGTACCTACTTAACTGAGTAACTGTGAGGATTCATTGAGGTCCTACTTTCTCTACTCCCAGTCTCTCTTGACTCCTCTTCCAGTCCAACTTTAATGCCCACCAGTCCATCGCAACTGCTCCCATCAAGGTTATAAAGGATTCTCATACAGTCATACCCACGGTCAAGCCCTGGCCTCATCTTTCTTGACCACTTAGCAATACATGACGTAGCAGATCATGCCTTCACTGTCTGAACACTTTCTTCACTTGTCCTACAGAACATCACCTGCTCCTGGCTTCCTTCACTTCTCTGGCTGCTCTTTCACAGTCACCTTTGCTGGTTCCGTCCCTTCCTCTTGAGCTCTACTCGTTCCTAGTCTCTTTTGCTGGATCCGTCTGCTCTTGTCGATCTCTAGATGCTCTAGAGTTCCAGGTCAGGCCCCTTCAGTATCTACACTCACTCCCAGGTAATTTCACCCAGTGCAATACTGTGGATAAGAGTATGAACAGTGCACACAGACCACCTGGATGAGTCCCAGCTCCATAACTTACAAGTTGTGTTATGGAGGCAAGTGATCTAACCTCTCTGTGTCTCAGTTTCCTCATCCATAAAATGGGGGGTAATTTCCTGAAGTTGTCACAAAGATCAAATTAGTTAATACAGGTAAAGTGCTTGCATATAGAAAGCATTTTATTCATGTTAACTATTATTCAGTTTTGTGGCTTGATCTATCACAAATATACTGGTGAGTCCTGAATGTATATCCCTAGTACCCACCATTCCCCTGAACTCTAGTCCTTTATATCCAAACACCTACCTGACATGCCCATGTTGATGCCATGTAAGATCTCAAGGTTCATATACGTGAACCTGAACCCCGATCCCATACCATCTCCTTACCTGCCTTCCCCTAGTTGCCCACCCCACTAACAACCATCACTGTTCACCCTACTGCTCACGCGAAAACCTTAGCATCATCACCTCCTCTCCTTCCTCCTCATCCAACTTCCAGCAAATCGTCTTGTTCAACTTTCAAAACACATCCAGAATCTGACCCCGTCTAACTACTTCCACCACTGCCAGGTGAACCACTATTTCTTGCACATGCAGCCACGATACCGCCTACATGGTGCCACTGTTTCCCTCTCTGCTCCCGTACCATCTATTCTCTCTCTACCCGGGAGCCAGGGCGGTCTTTAAAAATGCAAATCACATGTTGCTCCCCTGCACAAAACTCTCCGATGACTTCCTGTCAACACTTGGAATAAACTCTAAGCTCTCATTTCCTAGCAAGGTTCTGTATGACCTGCCTTTGTCTACCTCTTGGCCTCGTCTCCGCCCACTCTCTCCCTGCCTGCTCTACTCCAGCCACACTATCTGTGGTGTGTCTGTCCAACTTCACACACACGCTTCTGTCTCAGCGCCTTCGTACCTGCAGCTCCCTCTGGCTGGAATGTTCTTTTCTCACATCTTCATACGTCCCTTCCTCTTCCCTTTGCAAACTCTGCTCAAACGTTCCTTCTTAGAGAGGTCTTCTCATCTCAGTCTACCTTGTCTTAAAAAACACCACCTCCCCCACTCCTGCCCCATTGCTATCTGCCCTTTTTCCTACTTTTCTTCATAGCACTTAACACATCTGACAATACATGCTTATTTGTTTGTCTGTCATGCCTACTAGAATGTCAGCTCCCCAGGGGTCACGACATTGTTTTGTTCACTGCGGTATCCACAGCAACTGGGATCCACAGCAATCCTAGTATCTGGGGCACAGCAAGTGCTCAATAAATATGTATTTTTTAATACATGAAGAAATGAATAGTGCTTGAGACACAGCAAACAGCTATAAATTTGTGATGTCAATTTTAGAAGTTACAAAAATGTTTAACAGAAAAGTCAACATTCTTTAGTGACACTCCTTAAGATACCAAAATATAACGCATCATATTTCCACTTAGTTTCAACATATACACACTATATTGTACTTACTTGGAGTTTCTTCTAAAATTTCTTGGAACTTGGTTCTCTCATAATCCACCAACTGGCGTTGAAGATGTGGTCTAAGACTCCTAATTGTAAAATTGACCATGTCCATTTTCATGAGGTCCAGGACATGAAATATTTGTCTAAAAATTTTAGAGTGAAAATAGTTAAAGAGGTGATTAAGAAATTAAGCTGAAATTCATTAACTGCAATCTATTTTACAGGCTGGAAAATATAAACATCCCCCAAATGGTTTTGAAATTCCAACTGCCATTGGCAAGGCCACTTTTCATAGAAGGCATTACACATGCATCCCAAATTTATTCTTCACAGATCTCAAGAGTATTTGCTTTAGCAAATATAATACCTCCAGCTGATCCATTACACCCAGCAGTGAACTGGTAGACAGCAGAAAGCATAAGCAATGAGTCTTAACAATGAGACAAAGATTCAAGAAGGAATTTTCACTGGAAAGCCCTAAACTTTTAAGGAGTCTGTACATAGTGTACTTGGTTTTTCCTCCTAAGGGAACGTGGGTGGGGTGGGGAGAAAAGAAGAAAAAGGACAGGGAAGTAAGGCACAGGGGAAAAATACTTCAGTTTCGAATTGGGCATGCCTGGGCTCAAATGCAGCATTGCAACTGACCAGCTCTGTGGCCAGGCATAAGTTACTCAATCTCTCCGTGCAAGTTTCCTCATCTGTGCAAGAAGAGACAAGATCAGTCTTGGAGGGGTGTTGTAGAGAGTCGATGAGATTATGAACGCATCATGGAGGGAACAGTGGTCCCCAGTAGGTGCTTGATAGATGACCAAGATGAAGACCACAGATGGGATACCACACGTGGGTAATAAGGTAACTCAGAGCATGGATTCTGCAACTGAAGAGTCACTGTATGCCAGAGCTGAACACAACTCTACGGACACATACAGCCCATTTCACCGATGGAGTAAAGTGTGACTTTGAGAGGTTATCGACTTGCCCCAGTTAGTAACGTAAGCTACCTGCTCTGCGCATACCAGTTTCCTCCTCCTACCTTTCCAATACTATTACATAAAACTTAATTTGCAACGTGGCTGTATTCACAAAAAAAAAAAAAAAAAAAAAAAAAAAAAAAAAAGGCGGGGGTGGGGGGAGTTCCTCTCATTGGTGAAAACTATTATAGACTCCTCTTTCCTCTGGGATCACAAAGAAGTTATTGTTTATACAGCCAGAATTAGACCCTTACAATTTTAAAGTATACCTCATTTCCTCAGGGAAGCAGTGGCAGAAATGGTTAGGTGACCACCAAAGGTCTGTGCTCTTTTTCCACAGTATATATTTGTGGCTAGGGAAATGTATTTCCAGACAGCAACCACGTTTCCCAGGCCTCCTTCAAACTAGGTGGGACCACAGGACTGGTTACAGTCAGTGGAATCTGTCTCTTCTGGGCTGAAGAGGTTGAACACTGGGTATGCCTTCCCCGATCTCTTTCCCATTCACTAGCTGAATGTACAGGACTCCAAGGGCCTTGGGCAACAGTGGGATCAAGGATAGAAGGAACCTGAGTCCCCAAATAACATGTGGAAAGCTGCCTGACCAAGAACCCCTGCTTCAGACTGTGACATGAGAAACTTATACTGGTTAAATCACCAAGAGTTCAGGGGTTATGTGTCATAGCAGCTACCATTACCCTAACTCATAAAGACCTCTTCCTAGATCCTTGACTGGATTAGGTCCCTCTGCTAGAAGCTCTGTTAATCCCCTGTACATCCCCTCCCATAGCACTTACCACAATTGCAATTCCTTGTCCGAGGTCTGTTTTCCCATTGGACTGTAAACTCCCTGGTCAGAGACTGTATCTGTCTTTTTCCTCACTGCATCTCCAGGGCCCCCCCACACACCAACTAACAACTTTGTTAGGTCATTCTATCTGAAAATTCTATGTTCAGGGCAAATGACTGACTTGCTCCTTGCTTCTCTGGTTTCTTCTAGGGTCAAGGATTCCTTTGGAAGACCAGAAATTATTCTGTGTTCCTCAATTCCCACACTTCCCTTTTGAATGAACTGAAAGGTACTCTCAGAAAATGCAAGCCGTGAGCACCTGTCTGGCTCAATCGGTTAAGCGTCTGACTTAGGCTCAGGACATGATCTCACAGTTTGTGGGTTCAAGCCCTGGGTTGGGCTCTGCGTTGACAGCTCGGAGCCTGGAGCCTGCTTTGGATTCTCTGTCTCCCCCTCTCTCTCCCCGTCTTGTGCTCGCTCTCTCAAAAATAAATAAACAAATAAACAAACAAACAAAAAGAAAGAAAATGCAAGCAGGGAAAGTGCTAACCTCAGCACCTCCACGATGTCGTTGGTAGCCTTCAGCTCTCTGATGTCGTCATCTCGCACAGGAGCACAGAGCTTTCCCATGATACTGATGACATAGTTGGCCAGGCCTTGGATGTCAACAGCACTATGCTCAGCCTGCTGCCTGATTAGGTCTGTGTCTAAAACTTCACAGATCTGATTGCGAAGCCGGTTGCCGCCAGGAGTCAGAAAAGAAAGGAGAATCTACACAGGGAAAGGAAAGAAAAGTTACCAGCATTCTTATGTGAATAAGGGTTGTCATTTTTTATTTCAGTGTCTAGAAGACCAAGCTCCTTGTCCATATTTTAATGCCCTGGGTGCCACAGAAGTCTACACTGACTGGTGGTGGGTCAGAGGAGCACTCCAGTGTCTCAAATCTAAAAAGAAAGCTCTACCTTCTGCATTAAAGCCCCCCTCCAACTTGCCACTACTCATGGGAAGTTACTGAAACTACCAGAATGAGAGCAACTGGCAAGAAAGCAGTATTACTGAAATAACTTCAAAATGTTTACAAATAAACCATGTAAGGAAGGAATAAGTTGCAGATCATGGCTCCAAAGAACCATTTAAAAAAGAGCAAATGAGGGGCGCCTGGGTGGCTCACTTGGTTAAGTGTCCAACTTCGGCTCAGGTTATGATCTCACTCTCACGGCTCGTGGGTTCGAGCCCTGCATCAGGCTCTGTGCTGACAGCTTGGAACCTGGAGCCTGGAGTCTGCTTCGGATTCTGTGCCTCCCTCTCTCTCTGCCCCTCTCCTACTCGCACTCTGCTTCTCTCTCTCTCAAAAATAAATAAACATTAAAAAAAAATTAAAGAAGAGCAGATGGAAACACCCCATGGGCTACGTTAGTATATTTTACGTATAAGATATTTATTATATATTCCTCAGGCAACCTATCCTGAGTATTCACCACACAGCAGACACTGTGCTTACACACACAGCACATGGTTAGGAGGACGGGCTCTGAGCCCGAGCACTTCAATTCCAATCCCTCTCCATCCCTCAAAGCTGGGTAACCGTGGGCAAGTGAGGGAACTCAGCTCCTTTTTATTCAGTAAGAGTAACAGTGGTAACTACCTCACAGCATTATGGTAACGATAAATGAATAATCTAGCATATGGTATAGAGCAAGGGCTTCGTGAATGTTCACTAAAACTCCGCCCTATCACTTAATTCTTACAATTCTCAGAACGCTAAGACTGAAGGATTGGAAAGCTGTTGCTAAACCCATTGCTAAACCAGGTTTCTAGCTCCTGAGTCTGTGCTCTTGACTTGCCGTGACCAACCACTCGGTGTGCTAAGCGTCACCCTGCGCTCGCTCCTTCCACCGCCGGAGTTCCCTTGCCTCCACCCCGCCCCGGGAAGTGCACTTCGGAAAACACCCTTCCAGTGACCGGACTTACTCATTTTTCCAAAAAGAATCTCCAGCACCCTTTGAAGGACACAAAAACAGTCTTCGGGGAAAAGAATTACTAATTAATACAGACAACATCAACTTGCCTCTCTGATTTCTTCAAACAGTTTGATGGCATGTTCATACTCCGGAGGCTCGGCATTCAGTTCTGACTGCAAGACGTCCCAGAAGGCCTGGTGGACAATGTGCTTCACTCGACTAGCCAAGCTACAGGAAGGAAATGAATTGTTTTTAAAAATAAGCACTATTTTTCCTGATTATGAAAGAAATGTGCTCATTGTAGAAATCTTACAAAATTAAGAAAAAAAAAACACCAGAGAATAAAAATGGCCCATAATCTCATTTTAATCTTTTGACATATTTCCCTTGTTCAATGCATGTTTTTATATAGTTGAGAATAATCTATAGGTATAGTATACACTTGTGTCATTTAATATCCTGTCCTAGGAGTTTCCCCTCGACTTTAAAAATGCCTTCTTGCTACAGCTTTCAGTAAGGTCTTAAAATTGTACCTTAAGGAGATGCCATAACTTGCCCAGCTGCTCTTTGGATCTTTAGGCGTGTTCTAGATTTTTGGTCTGAGATATGGAAAAGTTGCTCTTTCCTCAACAGCTAAAGTTTCATTGCACGGAATAGAACAGGTTGGCCCCAAGGAGACATGCATGGGACAGGCTGCCAACCGCAGCTTAGATGTCCCATTTACAGTCAGCCAGACCACACTGCTGGAATAGGAACCTTCCCAAGAAGAGCTCACAATAGAATAGGTGGCCACTTTGCCTCACTCCTTATGTCACTGCACTAACATAGGTGCACATTTAAATACACATCCCTACTGAACTCCTACACCATTTGGCAACAGTTTTAGGAAAATCACATATTTCCCTGCACTGTACTTACTTAGGTGTCTCCATCCTCTACAGGGCACACATCTCTCCCAGGCAGAGGCCGTAACTTCTTCTAAGTACCTGCCACTGTACCTAGCACGGTACCTGGCATACAGTGTTTGATGAAGGCATGATAAATGAATTAATAACTTCATAGTTATGCACATGTCCTTATTTTTCCTTTTTAGAGTACAAATAGCTAAACATACAATAATGCCATGAGACATTAAAATCAGTTTTCTGAGGAGTGTGAGTTAAAATTGCTTCCATAACTGCAAATGCTATATTCTACTCAGCAACTTTAAATGTTAAAACTTATTCTAGTTTCCTGACTAGATTTACTCAGCATAAATGCTATTTCTAGTGTTGACCCTCCTGAGCAACTTCAGAACAATGAGAAAGGCAAACACTGCTGGGATGGACTTTCACTCTTGACTTTACCAGCCTTATGTACGTGGCTTGAATGGATCGACCAAGGAAGAGTTATAACTTTATAGCTCCTGCAGGGACATCAGAGTTTAAATGTAAGGTTTCCTAAAGGCTGAAAGATATTTTTCAGCTTTTTAATTTTCTGGAGGATGATGGGGTGGGGGGGGAGGGGAATGAGATCAATCAAATCATTCACAAGCATTCTTGCTAAGTATCAGAAATCAGACATATTTTGCCAAGTCTTTTCCCCCAAAGACAATATTTAGTAGAATATGAGAGTCAGCCACATTTTAAAAGGTAACAACTTGGCCATTTGTAAAAAGCCATCTGAAAAATCAACAGCTCATAACATGCTATTTTATTTTTAAATAAAGTTAGTTGTCCTAAGTTTGCATTTTGCTTTCCTTGCTCACATTTTCCAGCTAAGGCAGAAAAGGAAGGAGAGAGGTATTCCTATTTCCCAGAGTATCAAAATCCTTATGGTCCAGGCGCTTGGATGCCCATGAGCACGCATTTGAAGCGTTTTAGTCCCCATCACGTCCTTGGGGAACGTGAGGCTCAGAAATGGTCTCAGCAGAGCCAGGATTCAAATCCAGAGTCTGCCTGATCCTCAACTGCTTTTGCTATGGCCTGTATTCACAGCTTTTGAATTTAAAGCACAAATACTCCCACATTGTAAACTTCAAGCATTCATTTTTATTAGTCAGTCAATAAATGTTTATATGACATCCGATATGTGCCAGGCCCTGTTTTGGGTGCTGCGGTTACTGTAGTAAAAAAGAAAGTTGTCTGTTCTCAAAAAGCTTACCTGTTAGCAGGGACAGAAAGACAAAAACAAAACACATTAAAAATGAATAAGGCAATTTCAGAACCATGAGGAAGACAGAGTAAGACAGTGTGGTACACAGTGATGGAGAGGGTGCTGCCTTCACCAGGAGGTTGAAGAACGCTTCCCTAGCACAGTGACCTTTCAGTTGAGACTTGAATGAGGACAAAAAAAGCAGCCAGTGCAAATCTAGGGGAACAACATTAAAAAAGAAGGAAGAAGAAGGACAAAGTTCCTGGGACAGGATCAAGCCAGTATACTCCGAGGTCAGCAAGGAAGCCAGTTTGGCAGAAATGCAGCAGGCAGGAGGGGCAGGAGTAAAAGACGTGGTCAGGAAGTGGAGCCTTGCTGCCATACTTTCTGCCAAACATATGGGTTTGTAGAAGTTTGGGTTTCTTATTCTAAGTGTAATAGAAAACCACTGAAGGATTTTAAGCAAAGAAATGACCTTCTCTGATTAACCCTTCAGAATGATCACGCTGGCTACCGTGTGAATGGAGAGGATGGACTATGGGGGGCTAAGGACGGAGACAGGGCAACCAATTAGGACTGAAAGGGTAGAGGTCAGACAATGATGGTGGCCTGGCCTTGGGGTGTAGCAGTAGAGCTGGTATGAAGGATCGTGGCGAAATGCAGTTACCATGGAAAACCAAACAGATATACCTATTTTGGCCAGTAATCTTAAAAAATATCAGTGATTATTATGAATAATGTCCTCAGAAGCAGGACTACAATCTGGATTTTAAAGAAGGAAAGTTGTTATGTTTCCTATTTTTCCTGCTTTAAAACAAATCAGCATAAAACCTCTAAATAGAATCAAATATGACATGTTGTCTTAACTGATAGAAGGAATGCCTCTGGATTTATAAATGATACTGTGAGGTTGAAGATTTAATGCCATTATTCATGAGCTAACTTTGCCTCTAAAGATGACTTACCTGTAGTTATGGCCTCAAGCCTTTTCTCTTCTCTGTCCCAGGGGATTTATGAGCCAACAAAGTCAGAGAGGGTGAGGTAGGATATAGGGTGTGGCTCTTACTAAAGGTCCCCGGGTTTTGGGGAGGGGGCGGGGACTGAGGTTAACCAGGGGTGCCCATGTAGTTGTGATTCCTACCACCAGACGCTTCTGGATCACCTGTTCTTAGCACTTTGGCAGCTCAGCTACATTGATTTAGCTTTTACAACCTGAATATCAGTTTTTAATAAGCCAATCTGCAAACATTTCTTGAGTACGTACTGTATGTCAGGCATTCTGCTAGGCAATGGGGATAGAGCCCCAAACGATATAGATATAGTTCTTCCATTATGGTGTTTTGGTCACATGGGAGAGACAGACACTGAACATAAAGACTTCTTAACAAAGGGAGGCAGAAGGGGCAACAGGAGTCCTTAGGAAGGGGATTTAATGTGGTCTGGTATGCTCAGGAGTGTCAGGAAACGCTTTCCACAGAAAGTGACGTACACACTGAGTTCTAAAATTATGGGTAACATGTACCCTAGAGGAGTGGTTTTGAAAACAAGTATAAGACCTTGTTAGAGAACTAACCAATGTTCACTCTCAGTGGATATTTACAAGACTTCTAGGAATCAGTGTGAACATGTGTGTATGTGTGTGTGTGTATGTGTGAGGATCTGCAGCTCAGTTTACACACACAAATGCCTCCGGGTTACCTGTTCTCAGGGAGGGCATCTTGTTTCAATTGAAAGTTCTCATTTACAGCAATTTCATGAGCAAGTGTCATGTTTGATAAGTTCCTTGCTGCAGCCATCACTTCGTCAAATGTTACTACCCTGGGAGGGCTTGTTGCTGAAAGAAAAACAAAATCCAGTTCGTGTCATGGGAAAGTTGTCATCCAGTGAAGCCTCCGAATGCAGACAGAGTGTAAGTTATCCCAACATACACATGCAGGGTTTTACAAGTAAGAAGAATACATACTAAATTGGGTAGATTCCTCTGCTTACTTACTACTTAAGACTTCAAAAATTTAAGAACTCCTTTGATAGTTTCAGTTACTCTATTGATAAAAAAATTCTCAAGTGTTTTAGAGACTATCTTATTAATAGAAGCTATTATAAGTTACCTTTCTTTTATTAAATCACCTTATATTTTAGTACCTATTGATATCTGCATTTATTACACGTACTCTGCAGGAACTTGATAAGACTACTTTTATTCTGTAATTCATAACTCATTAATTTAAGCACATTCAAAATGAAATAACTGATTTCTTAAAACTATAACTTCTAAAAGTATAGGTGGTATAGCATAATGCTTGGGTTTGGCTCCAATTTTTACCAATTGGTTGTTATCATTCGACTTCACTAGGTATAACATATCTCCTCATAGGGCTGTCTTGAGGTGATTAGTAAAGAAGAACATAGTAAGAACTTAATAAATGTAGATGATTAAAATAAAATTAATCTGGTAAACTGGATAATCTACTTTTCAGTCAGAAGTAGTAAATAAAGAATTATTCTGATTATTTCTAAAGATTATTCTAGAAAATTGTTCTAAAAAGTCATGTCTTTTAAAAATCACTATTGGAACTCTTAGCTTCAATTACTTAAAAATCATTTCCTCAAAAAACAATACTGACTGGCAATATATTGCTACCTAAAATAATTTCTAAAAGAAGAGGAGAAGGAGGAAGAAGAGGAAGACCATGAGGAAGAGGAGGGGGAAGAAGAGGAAAAAATGGTGATACATGGAATTAGCAAAGTCCCTCATCAAGATGCCTAGGTACCCTGTTGGAGGCATCAACCCCATATATATAATATAAAAAATGACAAAAAGCACAGAAAGCTGGGTGACTGCTAGTTAATTCTTTTCCCAATTCTCTGGCTCATTAAGATTCTTCTCAAAAATGTCTGTACTCTGGGGTCCAATAATCCAATTGTATCCAAAGGAATTCCTGGAAAGGCTTTATGTACCATAAAGCACTATTTGTAACAGCCAAAAAAAAAAAAAAAGGAAATTAACTAAATGTCCAATGATAAATCAATGATTAAATAAATTTATTATATAGTCATTTGATGAAGTAATTTACATTTTTTAAATTTAAAACAATTTTTTTTTTAATTTTAGAGAGAGAGAGTGAGCAGAGGAGAGGGACAGAGGGAGAGAATCTTAAGCAGTCTCCAAGCTCAATGTGGAACCCGACATGGGGCTCAACCCCATGAACCGTGAGATCATGACCTGAGCAGAGATCAAGAGTCAGACACTTAACTAACTGAGCCACCCAGGCACCCCTAAATGTCTTAAAAGTATATCCTCATAGGTAAACGTTTTAATTATAATTCTAAGTGAAAACAGTCTACACCTACATATACACATGTGTCAATGTGAAAAGTGAATGTGACAAAGTGCTGCCAGCTGTCGCTTTTGGGTGATATAGGCAAAATCTTCTTTTCTCTACACTCATGTACTTTCCACATGTTTTAAAAATGAGATTGCACAAATTTAAACACAAATGAACAAACTTTTTTTTTTTTTTTTAATTTTTTTTTTTTTAAAAAATTTTTTTTTTCAACGTTTTTTAATTTATTTTTGGGACAGAGAGAGACAGAGCATGAACGGGGGAGGGGCAGAGAGAGAGGGAGACACAGAATCGGAAACAGGCTCCAGGCTCCGAGCCATCAGCCCAGAGCCTGACGCGGGGCTCGAACTCACGGACCGCGAGATCGTGACCTGGCTGAAGTCGGACGCTTAACCGACTACGCCACCCAGGCGCCCCGAACAAACTTTTTGAAGTGGGCATTTGATTATGTTGTTGTTTCTTTCTGCATTTGCTTTGTCTTTTAAGATGTTACATTTCCTATACAAGATGTCAATTAAAAAGCTAAAAAAGAAAAAGAAAAAACACTGGCTTTTCACACCTTTATAGCTGTCACACACAAAAGGGGAAAAAGACGTCTCCTGCACTGTGGCCACTTTTTAAACTCTTTCTTACGCCCCTGGTGTAGTAATTCTCCTCGTGGCTACTTTTCTGGGGTGATTTGCACAACAGTTTTTGAAATCAGTAGGAAACCCTTTAGATTATTTCACTTCCTGCCTGACCCTTGAATTGGGGCATGTTTCCTTTCATTTAAATCGGCAATGATTAGAGAAGACCAATTTGAATTTATCCTTGAATGTGTCCAAGAAGTGATCTCAAGAGGGAGTGGCTTTCCACTGCTTAAGAGAAAAGACAGGTGGGGTTTATGGACCTGATTTATAGTCAAAGCAAAGCATATCAGAGACTGTAATGAAAATAAAAATGGTTAGGCGGTAAACGTTAGTGGCTACTTACTTCTGCCTTTGCAGTGCTATTATGGTACATCTAGAAACCGGGGGAGTCTATACTTTGCTCTCATTCATTTAGGAGTTTTATTTTTATTTATTTATTTATTTATTTATTTTTATTTTTTTTTAATTTTTTTTTAACATTTTTATTTATTTTTGAGACAGAGAGAGACAGAGCATGAATGGGGGAGGGTCAGAGAGAGAGGGAGACACAGAATCTGAAACAGGCTCCAGGCTCTGAGCGGTCAGCACAGAGCCTGACGCGGGGCTCGAACTCACGGACCGCGAGATCATGACCTGAGCCGAAGTCGGACGCTTAACCGACTGAGCCACCCAGGCGCCCCCATTTAGGAGTTTTAAAATCCAGCACACATGTCTAGAACCACCTCCCCTCGGCCACCCCTAGCCCCTGCTCCCCGTCAGCTTACAAGCAGGAGAGCTGGATTTGCTGGAAGAGTCGCTCGTAAAACTCTGCCTGGAGCACTCAGAGTCACTGAGGGAAGCCATGCTTTCGGAAAACCGGGAAGAGTCTGAATCGCTTGGCTGATCTTCACCCACACATTGCTTCTCACCATTGAAGGGCATTTTGTGTCACGCGAGTGTGGGATAACACCTGCATAGACAAACAGACCCTGTGTCAACACTCTGTGGGGCTTCCACTAGCATCACGGATGCTTCTTCCAACATAGACGGCTTTGCCCACATGTGTCACAGTGTTGGAAAGGCCCCAGAAGATAACCTCTCCTTTCCCATAGCAGCCCGGCCAGGCCACCAAGACTGCCTTCCAGAAAAGGGACCCCGTAGCCCTGAGTGGGAACTTACTCAGGACAGAGACGCAGTGTGAATGAGGAGCAGCTCTCAGCAATAACAGATCCCTTAAAAGTGTACAGAAGACACACAATCTCTCTCTTCCTGGGTTGCTAAAAGGTGGCAAGTTAAGAGTATGAGAGGATGGGGCACTGGGGACAGACCACCTAGGTTAGAAGCTGGTGCTGTCTTTTGCCATGTGCCCTTGGGAAAGTCACTTACTTACCCACCTACCTCATGAGTAAAACTGGGCTGAAAGACTGAATTTATAGGGTTCAGTCTTGAGGATTAAATAGGATTAATCTTAATAAAGTACTTAGCATGGCACTCAAATTGTAGCTATTCTTACTGTTCCTTTGGCTTTGTTTTAAATAAAATAGTTTTGAAATCAGCCTCTTTGGTTCCTTATGAGCCCCTTGGGGAAGGGAGAAGACTAATTAAAATCTCTGGCTGGCAAGTCTGCACGTTCTCCATTTTCCCATGGACTGCCATCATATAAAGACTAAAGCCTGACCCCGGGTCTGCATTTGACAGCCGACTAAGGACCCACTACCACCCATGAACAAACAGGCATCAAAGATCCTGATTCACAGGTCGGTGGAACAGACTTTGGGACAAGGGGACTTACCATGCCGTAAAACCAGTCCCTTGACTCTATCTACATCCAGTGCTGTTCTGGAACATCAGATTGCCTCCCAGACAAAGGCAGGGCACTTGGGCCCAGTCACCCTCTAGAAAGGGGATCCTGGGCACATGGGATACCCTGGCCTAAGCCCAGGAGGCTCAACTAAAGCCCAGCAGGCACTGACTCTGATATGTGTGGAGTTAGCTGAAACAGAGAGGAAACTTGGGCCCGAGGAGGAAGGCACCTCAAATCCTGAATAGACAATAATGATAGTAAGGATTCACTGAGTCTCTTTAAATCTGAACCAGCCCAGGCAACGAGTTATACAGAGCTTTGAAAGCCGCAAGAACTTGAAACCACGGCTGCACATAGTATGTCTGGAAATCCTGAGCAGTTTCTTCAAATGATTCCTTATATATATTGAGTGCACACTGTGTAGCAGCACAGGGAAAGGTAACAGTGAATGGAAGAGACAAGGTCCTACTCCTCTGTCTCTGAAGTCCAGTCACCTACAACTGTGTGTGCCAGAGGCCAGAACGTGAGAAAAGGGGAAACAAGGCATTGCTGAAGCACAAGGAGAGGCCGCATGGGACTATGGGGGAATCTAGCCTTTGTTGAGAGACATGGTGCCATTTTTTTAATCCCGTGTGTGGTAACAGAGACAAGGATGAACCTGAGAGGGACTTATTAAAAGGTCAAATGCCCAAGGGCATTTGCCCCTGGCCTCCCTTAAACAACTTTCTTCAGTCCTGCCAGTTGTAAAAGTGTGCCCTTGCTCAGCCCATCATTTTCACAAACAGAAAAGCGCTAATTGGAGGCTGACTGTGCCAGGAGTTGAGTGAAGCCGCCAGGAAGCTACCATGTAGAGATAGTTGCCTTATCCTAGGGTCCCAACACCAACTACCACAAACACAGGCTATAAGATAACCTGGACCCTTGCAACTCCAGTGGGGAAATAACCTCCTTTACCACAGGCAAGCTAGATTCTACTTGAGTTTTTTGTTTTTTTAATGTTTATTTTTGACGGAGAGGAGAGGAGAGGAGAGGAGAGGAGAGGAGAGGAGAGAGAGAGAGAGAGAGAGAGAGAGAGAGAGAGAGAAGGGGCAGAGAGAGAAGGAGAAAGGATCCAAAGCAGGGTCTGTGCTGAGAGTGGAGAACCCAATGCAGGGCTCGAGCTCACAAACTGTGAGACCATAACCTGAGCAGAAGTCGGCTGCCTGACCAACCACCCAGGTGCCCCATTTCTATTTGAGCTTTAATTCCCATCTGCTGGGGGGAAGGGAATAGAGGACAGAAGAAAGGGATCTGCCCTAACTCTTCCACTGCCACCAAACCCCAATCCTAAATGGAATACTTGCCCTTTCCTCTAGATTTCTCTCTCTCTCTCTCTGCCAACATTTTATGTCTCACTGATGGCATTTCTTGAAAATGCTACCTTCCTCAGGAAGCCTTTACCCTCTGGCCAGAGTGAATGACAGACACTCTTCTTTGTACATCTGCAACACACGTCCCGTATCTCCACCACAGAGTCGAGTCCCTTGTACAGTTATTTTCCTCCCATGGCTACTTCTGACTCTCCTTAATAAGGCAGGGCCTGTGTCTTGTCCATCGCCAGTGTCAAGTACGTGACAAGTATTCACTTGGTGTCAGCTGAATCAGAATCATTGAATCCCATTTGGTACAGCTTCAACCAGAACATTCGCAAACTGATATCACACACTTGCAGGCCTTGTACTGTGAAAGTTCAAGCATTGGAACAGGGAACCTACCACCTAAACTTTCTTTAGTAGGTGTAAGACTCAATATTCCCTGGTCCTGGCCACGCTCTTATTGATCTTAAACTTGGTTTCCGTCTTATTATTTTTTGCAGTAATTCCACTATAACAACTGTGCTCTGTATGCTCTACTCTTAATTTTCCTTCACTTTGGCTGTTTTTCCAAGTAAAGGTGAATAAAAGCTTTCATCCGTTGGAATTTATGAACTAGGTTAATAGTTATAACTGTCCATTTCATTTTTCTACTCCAGCCGAACAGCACACTTTGTAGGTTCCTTAATTGTGTTTAACAAGGCAGCAAAGTACAAAGGTTCAAAAATAAAAAGATGTAGGCTAGGAGTTATAAGTCTAGAGTCTGAGGCTTGGGTCTGTCATTAATTTGCTGTGTGACTTTATGCACATCGCATCGGCTCTCTTCACCTCATTTTTCTGAGCAGGTTGGGCTGGCTGTAAGGTCCCTTTCAACTAGGAATTGCTAAAATGCTATAAACCCAGAGTTCCATGAGGCTTCACTGGAAGTTCTGAGACATTAAATGTGCTTACAGCAGACATACTTAATGCGCAACTATGCTTCCTTCCAACAATTCACTGGAAGTAGAGTTTCTGGCACAGGGGATGCAACAGAAAACATAAAATAAAAGCTTCAAAATGCTTAGAAACTCTTGTTTGGTTGGCAGAAGCCTCCACAGCACAAATGGGCTTTAGTGCATCCAAGGAGAAGCTTTTCTTTGAAGCCCAAATGCCCATTATTATTCTATAAGGAAACTGCTGTTTTCTTAAGGCATACTAATAACACCCAATGCATAGGGCAAGTGTGAGACTTCATTTAGTCAGTATATGTAGAGTGCTTGGAACAGTGGCTGACACAGAGAAAACTGGATACAGATGATGACTATTATTAGCATTATTTGCATTTTTTCTTGTTACTATCATCATCATTTCAGGCATTAAAAACTACTCTAGAGGGGAGAACTGTTTTATCCCATGATGATAAAATAACACTGCTAGTTAACCCAGGACAGAACTTTTGCGCTTGTCTGAAATACAAAAGCTAAAAGCAAATGGCCCATCCCAGTGTAAATGGTCTTCTGCAAGTTCCTTCACATCTGTTTTTACTTTTCTTGGTCTCGGGTTTCCATATAAGTCATCTGGGGACAAAGCTACTTGACTCAAAAGGCCTTGAGGGTAATTAGACTGCTTTAAAAACTATTTTGGATTCTTACAACAGTGATAATAAAACCAGTCTATTTCTTTAAGAGAGGTAAGGCTTCTCATACCGACAAACTTAGATCTACTTAAACTTCACCACTGGGAATTACAAGCAAACCACACAGCTTTTCAGAAACACCACTTCTCATCCTACCTGGAGGATTTACTTACTGGCCAAAGGTAAAGTCAAAGGTGAAAGCAGCGTACAACTCCAAGCACAGCCTCCAATACTATAGTGGGTCACCATCAAGGAGAATAATCACATTTTTCATTGCACTGTTCTTCATTTAATAATAATAAATTCAATATTATGGAATGCCTTCCGAGACCAATGACTGGGATGCAGCAGACACTTAAACATTTGTTGTTGAATGAATGGCAATATGACCACTGACATTTTAGAGAGGAGGGAAATGGTGCAAGAACCTGAAGGGGATCGTCCTATGTCCCACCACAGATGGAGGCGAAATGGGTTGATTCCTTAGCCTGTGTCCACACTACCAACTTCACTTCTTTATTTCCTTTTTGTAGCAGACTCATCTGCAAACGGTCCTGCATGGGTTCAGGATTATAAAGATCCACCAGTGACAACGCAAATGTCCACGTCCAAGAGGCAAAAACACTGGCTCTGGAGTCAGGTGGACTGGGTTCTTGATCCTGATTCGTGATATTTACTGACTGGAGAGAGGGAACTCCGGTTTGCCATTTGCAAAATGGGGATATTAATACATCTGCCTCGTAGAATTGTTGTGAAGATGAACTGAAATAGTCTATGTCAAGTACTTGAGCTCCTAGTAAGTGCTTGACAGCCAACTATTATTTTATTACCACTAGAAGAGATTATGATTTCCAAACATGTCAATGTCATAAAAACAAAGAAAGGCTGAGGACATGTTCCGGATGAAAAGAGACTTGACAATTGAGTGTAACAGATGATCCCAGACTGGATCCTGTACCAGAGGGAAAAAAAATGCTATTACTGGGTCAAATGACAGCAGGTGACAATACCTGAACCTACTGTCTGTGTAACAATGTTAATTTACTAAAGTTGATACATGTACTGTGCTTATATATTTAGGAATTAAAGGCCATGATGTTTGCAACTTTCTCTCAACTAATTTAACGAGAGAGAAAAAGAGAAAACAATAAAGCACTGCAGCAAAATGTTAACAGGTGATTATGAGTAAAAGGTAGACGATAGGGAGTTCTTTGTACAGTTCTTACAACTTTTTCTGCAAGTCTGAAATTATTTCCAAGCGGAAAATTAAAAGAGAAGTACTAAACCAAAATTTCAAGTCTAATTCAGAACAGTCTGGGCTCCTGCAGTTTTTAGATCTTGATTGTTCCCACCGCTGGGATAGCTTAGATACCACTCTATTACAAAAGCCCTTCTAGACAGACTTGTCCCAATGTCCTTCTGGAACAGTGCCTAGAGAATGAAACAGGAAATAGGCCAGAGCCCTTCAGAAGAGGCAAAATAAATCATCCCTTTTAAGAGCTCATCTCCAGGTGGTTTCCCTTTTCTTAAGAAGTTTCCTGGCAATGGTTTATATTCCTCTGTGATCTGGCCTCTACCCGCCTCATCCTGTATCACTCTCCCCCTAACCCTTCCTGCTACAGACACAATGGCTTTCTTCAGGTTCCTCAGACCTGCCAAACTCCCCATTCTGGAACATTTGCACCTGCTAGAGTCTCTCCGCATCCCGTGCCCCCCATGCCCCGCCCCAGCATGTTCTCCCCGATCTCCACGTGATTGGCTCCTTGTTGTCATTCAGATTTGAAATTAAATGTTACAACTTCAAAGTGACCTTCCCTGATATCCCCACTCCATCTAAATCAGCCAGCTAGAGCTAGGAACACTTCCTGGGATAGAGGGGGAGATCAATATCAATGATATTGATCAAGTTCATCAATATCATTGATGAACAAATTAGGCCACACTCCTATTCATATTACCACTTAGGTTTTCCTTCTCTCGTGCCTCACTCACATTGCTCATATTCCCATTATGCAGTCACTTAAAGTACTATAGTTGCTGTTTACATAACTGGCTCCCCACTAAATTTTAAGCTGCTTACAGGAAGGGCCGTCTCCCCTTTCCAATTCCAAACACATTTTCCAGGCACCAATAATTCAAACCAGCAGAGACTTACAGTTCCAGAGCTTAAAGCAATGTTTACATCGTGTCTTTCCATGCTCTTAATGCTCATTGATAACAAATAATAACAATCAGAGCTAATAGCTATTGTGTGCTTATTATGTCCCAGCCCCCATAAGCATTTGAAGTGTTTTATCTCCTTGAATCATTATAACCTTGCTAGCTAAGGTACTGCTATTATCCCTATTTTATATATAAGAACTTGAGGCTCAGAGAAGTTAAATTACTTGCTTTAGGGGTCACAACAGTGGCAGAGGCACAACTCTAATCGAGGCCATGGATCCCTAAAGCCCATGCTTCTACCACTCTAGGATGGCTGGAGAAAATGTAGTGTGTTGTTCATTCTTTCCATTCTCAGTCTGCCAAATCGATCTACCCAACACCACGTGGACACTTACATATGTGGTAACGAGCTGACCTTACCCCGGGGTGGCTGCTCAAAGTGCTATACCATGAAGGGCATCACTGAAAGAGTCTATTATCCAAAACAATTCTCAACCACCCCACTAGAGTAAAGGAAAATCCTCTATCAGGGAGCCGTTCTTTAAGCACTGCAAAATCCCTAGTTAAAACTCAAATATCATCAGAAGTCTTCACTGCTTACGACTGGTATCAAAAACATTTTGAGGTGAACTACACAGATTTTCCAACAATGCCCTGTATGAGGAATGGAGACCATCCGGTTAAGATTGGGTGGTGGAAATGAGAAATTTCACGAACTATCTAGTGGATGTCATCCTTGAAGACCAGATCAAGGTCACACGCAAAGACAAGCATTCACATATGTGTAGTAAAGGGCAAGGAGTCAGAGGAATAAGACTGGGCTCTGAAGGAAAAAAAAAAAATTGTAGATGGTATGGAACATCTCCACCTTCTGCAAAATGCTGCTTTAGAACCAGGCCCAGCCAGCAGCGCTAAAAAGTTATTCATATGCAGCAAGGCATAAACCACAGAGCAGAGAGATAGGTTCCTGCTCCATTCAGCTACAGAATGCTGGTCTTCATCAAATTAGAGCCAACAAAGAGCTAGATAAAAGCCAACAAGCCAGTCATTGTCTAAGAAAACAGATGTTCACGAAACACATAACATGACAGCATCAGGGGAAAGGATTTCTAGGCACTTTTCACACTTGGAAACACTTTTCCTCACACCCCTGGCTGGTCTGTTTTAGTACCTGTGCTTCCTCCTCTGGGGGCCCCAACCCCTCACAAAATGGCATTGAAGCTGCTTCCACATGTGACTGGGTATCTTCAGCCCTGGGCCACTGCATGTGAGGCAACCTCCACCGGCTGCCAGAATGATGGATGAAATCCCTGGAGGCAAGAGGAAAAGGCAGGCACGGAGCCTCCTAAAGTGGGAACCACAGCGATAACCTGGTTATGGTAGCAAAGAGCAAGGTCTCTGGCTGGGCTGGAGACCATGGGGCCCATAGGGATCTTGGGGGCTGAGGGGCCCAATGGGGACAAGGACAACTTGTCTGGTTTCTCAAGGTTAATGTAACAGAACAACCACCTAAGATAATTATTTCCCAAACTTCAGTCATTTGGGTACCACTGCTGACGCCTGTTTCCACATTTCTACCCTAACTTGTCAATCACTGCTATGTTGACTAGATTTTTGCATTTGAATACTTTTATTTTAAAAAGAAACTTTAGATCATTGTGAAATCGCTCCTTTAATGGAACAGCTTTTCCAAATACTAACGAAAACACGTAACCATGCTCGTCCACGTGCCACCTCCAATCTGCGCTGTCCGTCCACCCACCCCATGGAGCCACCCAGAGGAGCAGTTTGGGGAAGCACAAGCCATCCCCGAGAGGCCAGGGGTTCGAGCCCGGGCCCGACTGGCATCTCCCGCCTCTTCCCCCAACTGACCGTAGAGGGACGCCCCAGGAGTCTGCACACCCCCAGGCCAATCCTCCAGCCCCCCCTCCCCTCCAGCAGCACGCTTCCTGTCAAAACAAACCCTTGGGGGAGGGGACGGCGGAGGCCGAGCAGAGTGCCTGGGAAACCCCGGCAACAAACCCCAAACACACGCTTCGAGCCGCGCCCAGCCCCCACCGCGGCCCGGCTCGCCCACCCCAGATGGGCAGGGGGTCGCAGGCGAGGCGGGCACCTTCCCGGGGCCCGGATGGTGGAAAGCTGTTCGCAGCGCGGTCGCTGGCACGGATCCAGCAGGTTGTAAACGGCGGCCAAGCGGCCGCGACCCCGCAGCCTCCGGGGCCCGAAGCCCGCGGCCACCCTGACACCCGCCGCGGCCACTCTGTACCCGCTCCCCGCTCCCACGCGGGATGGCGGTTTGAGGTCAAACAAGGAGATGGGGGGGAGCAAGAAGCGGGACTTTAACGCCCCCTGGCACCGGCGTCCCAGGACAGAGTTCCGAGGTGGGTTGGGGGAGGCCCTCGGCTGCCCTGTGGCGAGATGTCCTCGTCCACCGACCCGGGTCCGGCACCTCAGAACCCGCGACCCCCTCCCCCGGGATGGATACGCACCGGGTCTGGCGCGGAGACAGGCGGAGGAGAAAGGCGACTGAGTGAGCCTGGATCAAAGATCTCTGGTGTCCCCTCACCGAACACCGCTCAAACACCTCGAAAACTCACTCACCAGTCCAACAACCCCCAACCTCCCCGCCCCCCTCCCCCCCACGCGGTATTTAAAGGGCCGGGAGGGACTTCGAAGAGTCAGCCTAGGCGTAGCAGTGTAACCAGCGAGAGGGGGAAGACGGACCACGGGAGAGGGGGAAATCCAAGTCACTTCAAGCTCCGATAGCAGAGCTCTGACAGATTTGATTTACTACCGAACATTTTTCCTCACGTTCGCATGAAAGAGGCCGAGAAGAGCTTGGATTGACGGTGTTTTGCATGCCAGAGGAAACGGGCCCCCCCCACGGGCTTCAAGTGGTGCAGTCCGGGGACCTGCTAGGGGCGGGGAGAAAAGTGTTTACGGAACTGGGGCAGCCGTGCCGCTGGGAGCTCCCGGAGATGGAGGCGGGGCTGTCGGGAGCTGGGGGCGGGGCCTAGGAAGGGGAGTCAGGGGCGGGGCGGAGCGGGGTGTTGGGGCGGGGCGAGGCTGCGCGCTGATCTACTCTTGGCTCCTCCCGAGAAGCGCAGGACTGTTTTGGCCCCCGGACTCACCTGCGTGGATAACGGTACAAGCTACCCCTCGCGGGGTGGAACTTCTACCCGAACACCCCTCATCTAGACGGGGCGATCCAGATTGGGTGCCCACCATCACGCCTTCCGCACAGCACAAGCCAATAGACAACAGGGCAAGTGCGCTCCCACGCGCGTCAGCAACCAGCCATGTCACCTACGTTTGTGTCTGCACCTCCACATAAACACCGGCCCAGATTTGCATATGGTTGGACTGAAAGATTAGCTTTTGGGAGTCACACCCACCCAGGCTCTCTGAAGACGTAAACTTCGTGTGCACGCAAAAGATAAAGCATCTCACTTCCTCTAGAGTGCTTGGCAGCACCTCTCTGTTTGACAAGGGTTAATGTAAATAAACAGTCCCAGGGTGGGCTCTGTTTAGTTCTTGTGGGTGTGCTTCAGGATGTACAGAAACAACATTCCCCCAACCGCAGCCATAAAAACCACTGTGTCTTCTGAATATTGGCATTGCTTGGGATATAGTGTCATGCAGTGAATTTTGCATAGGCTGAAATATTTCAATTTCGTGCTGAAATCATGTCCGAATTGTGGAGGCAAAACTGAACCAGACAAGCAACATTTTAAAGGAGGATAGAAAGTTATCTTTGGGGCTCCTGGGCTGCTCAGTCAGCTAAGCGGCTAAGCGTCTGACTCTTGATTTTGGCTCAGGTCATGATCTCACCAGATTGAGCCCAGGGACCAGCTCTGTTTTGACAGCAAAGAGCCTGCTTGGGATTCTCTCTCTCTGCCCCTCCTCCCTCTTTCTCCCCCCCACTCAAAAATAAACAAACCGATTGGATTCTCTCTCTCTCTCTGTCTGCCCTTCCACCCCTCCCCCATCAAAAATAAACAAATAAATGTAAAAAAAAAAAAAAAAAAAGGCCAGTTATCCTAGATGGAATAATTTGGTGTTACAACATGGACTTGTTTTGGGTTCAACCCTGGCTCTGACTTAACTACCCCATGAGATCTTGGTCAACCGATAACAATGATAACTATTTCATCCGGTTATGGTGAGGATGGAACAAGATAAAGCATGTGAAGTGCATAGAGCTGTACACAGTAAGTCTAGTCAGTGTTAGTTATTGAAACTATTAGACAAATCACTCTGAACAAACTTGGCTGATATCTATAAACTTGTATTTGTGTCTCCTTATGCCACTCTCTCCTCCCTTCTTCTAAAATATATAACTTGATACAAACCAAGAGATTAAGGAGAGAATGCTGTTGCCACCCATGGATTCATTCTTGTGAACATGCTCATTTTTATATTGTTTGTTGGAATCAGCAGTCAGGATGACAGAAGCCTCTGATTTCGATTCTTGCCAAATAGTAACCGCTACTCAACAACCGCCATCACCACCCTAAAAACTCCACAATAGCTTAACCAAAAACATTTTCCCAATTTTTGGGCACTGTGACAATGACGCATTGTGGTTTTGCTTCTTTTGTTAGCTTGATAGGTGCTTGATGAGTGTTGTTTTTGTGTTTTTACATAACTTGGAGCAGGTGAGCATGAGTCAGGAAAGTTGTCCAGTCTACCTGGGTGACCAGCTGCCTGACCCTAGGCTTGGCACTTATTTTAAAGCTCAAATACATAATTCTCAAAGCCACAAGGAAGCAATTTTTTGTCAAAGCAGATGAGTCAAGTTTCGGCATGTGATGGGGTGAGAACCTTAAGGTAGAAAGGGTGGGGTAACATCAGAGACCCAAGCTCAGAGAGGAAATATCCTGGAAGCACAATCTACTGCTACTTTGACATTAAATAACTTGCTCTCTGGAAACCTTTTGGTCAATTACCTGGCCAGCTGCCCTCATACTGGCTTGCACATAAAAGACACTTTGAAAAAATATAGTACTATAAAATATTAGGCAGTTCCCTTCAAAATGAGCCTTGTTTCCCATTCTTGCTCAGAGAGTTCAGGCAGTCATAGAAGAAAATCCTCCTTGCTCAGATTATGTTCACGACCTTCTGGAAAAAAAGGTCAGAGGCAACCTCTTTAGTAAGTTACATTTTTTATTTTCACACCTGATTTTTCTAATGTTCCTTTTGGAACAACTTAGAAAGTTCATAGTAATGCAGTTGGTTTGCCACCTACAAATTACACAATAGTCTAAATCTGTTCTGTTGCCTTTGGCACATGACTAAGGGCTGATGAAAATTATTGCTGGATGGAGACATAGAAATACTCATTTTCTTTTTACACATCTTAAATCTGAGTTTTAAATTATAGCGAGTCCTTGAAAAAAAATCAGAAAATCCCCAAATGTAATTTTAATATGGACTTGCAACGTCTCAACCATTTACCTTGTATTGTGGTTCTGCATCTTGTGCTGACTGAGCATCATGTAAATTCAACTATATGTGCTCAGATAGGACAGGGTGCAGGGCGCAGGACAGAATAATTTAAACACTGGCAGTGATTTTGCCCCTTGTTCTCTCCATGGGAGTTGTGAGGCTTCTCTTCCTGAGTTGATCTCAGTTTCCAAGCTTCACATTAGGTTCCAAGCTTTTTACCCAGGGCTGGCTTCCTGGGTGTCTCAAACTGTGCTGATGCACAAAGCTCTACACTTGGAAGAGCCCTATACTTAGTTTAATGCTCTGCTGCTGCCATCTTGAAATTCTTCACAATTTTTCAATAAAGAGCCCGCATTTTCATTTTGCAGTGGACCTTGCAAATTATGTAGCTGGTCCTGATTTCACCCCATGGAACATCAGTCTAGAGTTTAAAGGTACTTACTTCCCATTCACCTGTTCCCAAATGCAAATCAATTATTTTCTCTAGTGCTCAGTTGAAGAAATATATCTGTTTCAATGCCACAGGCAAACAAAACAAAACAAAACAAAACAAAACAAAACAAAACAAAACTGGCCCACCAAAGGCCCACCAAAGGACCTATGAAAGATAATTTTGACTGCGCCTGATTTTGACCTTAGGTACTCCCTTTGGAAACTAACCTCCTCACATAAGATATGACTCCATTGTAGTGGAAAAATTGATTACATGGAATCCCATCTCTTTTTGTCTCCCCTGTCCATCTTTCAAAAAAAAATTTTTAATGTTTATTTATTTTTGAGAGACAGTGTGAGTGGGGAAGAGGCAGAGAGAAAGGGAGACATAGAACATGAAGCAGCCTCCAGACTCTGAGCTGTCAGCACAGAGCCCAACGCGGGGCCCAAACCCACAAACTGTGAGATCATGAGCCAAAGTCAGACGCTCATCTGACTGAGCCACCGCTCGGTCAGAGCCCCGCTCTCCTCTCTCCATCCTAAGGTGCTGGGAAGGACTAAAAAGCAGTAAGGGTTGGGGGGAAAGACAGTAGAAAGTAGAAAGAAGAAAAAACAGTTTGACTGATATAAACTGGTGACTAAATGTTCAAAATTTGACCACATCTTCTCATCGACTTATGTCATTCTTTTTCTTTTGGTCTTAAAGATAAAGGAGATTTAGATCATTGAGCAGTTTTGATGGTTTATCAAAATGTTGGTGCTTGATTAAGTTTCAAAAGCACCAGAAACGGTTCTCCCCCTGACTTCTCTGAACTGAATCAGTATAAAATTGGAGGTTGCTTCTCACTTCAATTGCTTGCACCCTCACATCTAGATACAGACCCAGACCCTCTCCTCTCACATACTAAAAGGAAAAGCATTTTTAGAAAGCACCTGTCCCTGTTCACCCTCCATGGGCCCCCTTCACTTACCTGGAAACCACTGTTGTCCCCTGGAAAGCAAAGAGAGTGAGGACCAGGACTGAAGACAAGGCTGGGCAGGGAGTGGGAGGGGCCGAGGTGAGGTGAGGCTCTAAGGAGCACCTTTGAGAAACCAAAGAGGTATTGGCACAGAGCCCTGGCCAAGACAGCCACTGTCTTTGCCCCACCTCTGGGCCAGTAGGCTGTCACTCTCTAAGTGCCTGCCTAGTCCATTCAACCACAGATGAACACTCACCCCCCCCCACTTTAAAAATAAATTGGAATACCAGTGGGATGCAGGAAGAACTTCTAAAGTAAGAGGCAAAACCAGGAGACATGAAGGAAAGGATTAAGAGATGTGTCTCCTTACACAGACTGTTTAACATAAAGACATGAGTTATAGAACAATGATTGTGGGATTGATACCATTTCTGCTTAAGGGAGAGCTTGTATGTGAGAGAACATGTGTCTATTCTGTATTTATAAAATGCATGGAAATGGACTAAAAAGTTACCCTCCAAACTGTTTAGGAAGTAAGTTGGGAGATGTTCCTGATTTATTCTATATACATACCAATGGCTTATTTCTTTTACACTGAGAATGTATTTATGCACTCTTTGCTCTATAATTCACACAGCTATACGATGATCATTGTATGTCCTCTTAAATATACCTTAGTGGTGGTGAGCTATGAACACTACCCAATACATATTTATCTTATTCATATTTTTAAAAGTCGTGATAAGATATGGAACTTTTCATATCAACTATAGAAAGGAATATACTTACAAAAGGCCCCTCACTATGGTATGTCAAAATTATTTCTGCTGTGAAAGTAAAAATTACTACTTTTTAGGGTTTTCCCTTCAAGTCCAATTCTTAGATAGTCCAGGTACATGGAGTTTACTTTCATTTAAAAATGCATATTGTGAGGCGCCTGGGTGGCTTGGTCAGTTAAGCGTCCGACTTCAGCTCAGGTCATGATCTCACAGTTCGTGAGTTCGAGCCCCGCGTCGGGCTCTGGGCTGACAGCTCAGAGCCTGGAGCCTGTTTCAGATTCTGTGTCTCCCTCTCTCTCTGCCCCTCCCCTGTTCACGCTCTGTCTCTCTCTGTCTCAAAAATAAATAAATGTTAAAAAAAAAATAAAATAAAAATGCATATTGTGCCCCAACATGTGACCTCTAAGGCTTTTCTTCTTTTGATGGTAAACTGGACAGGCATTCTTTCCCAAAGTGGTATGAGTCTTAAATAATTATACTACCTTTTGAGGATGAAAAAATGAGAGCCCTGGACATTCTGATGTCTGAGCTTTTACCTGAGTTCCTTTGTGTCCTATTGGAAGGTATTACATGAGGGCACTGAGGGTTTATGACTGACCAAAGAGATATTCAGTGACTCACTGAATTGGCAGGTCAAGAATAGAAACCAGAACTCATTTCATGGCTACTCTACAAACATGCACGTATACATACACACACACGCGCGTGCAGTATCACATGCAACGTATTACCCATTGGTGACATAATTATCTAATTTCCATAACGACATGTCAACAAGCATACCAGCTCTGTATCAACTAAGTGCCTGAAGTATTTATAATCACATTCCATTACTCTAGAAGGGTGCTTGTGTTTTCCAGAAAGCAAGGAGAATGGATTGCTGCCAACTCTCCTAAAATATGAAGCTGTTTATGTTTCTCTCATACATATGTATGAATCTGCTTCATATATATATATAGTACAAGAAAAATCTGGAGTAAAGGACAATTATAAGGCATTCCTGGCCATGACATTGTTTATGTTACAAGTTTACCTGCATGTACATAATCAGCAAATCCTGAAAAGCTGAGTACAACATAACTGTGTACACATAGATATTAATACTGAAACCGAATTACTTATTTAAAGGAAGGCTATAGTGGTTATATTTGTGAGTTAAAAATTTTAAAAATTTACAAGTTTATGTAGATCAAAACTTTCAAGAGCAAATCAATTAAGGTACAAACTAACCATATATAAAAAAACAAATGTAGTATGGTGGAAAGAGGGAGTGCTTTGGATTCAGGCAGACCAGAGGGCTTAGAGCCATGTGGTAGCATTCATTATACATATGTCTCTATCTGCACAGGTGTAAAATGGAGACAATGATATTGTGGGGGCCATTTGTTATTTTGGTGGCCCAGCATCCCAAATGATAGTCCTTAGCAGATCATCCTGTGGTGTGGTCTTAGTTGTGGGTGATATCCTTTAGTTCTTTCCAAGCCTGGTTTTTCAGCCTTCATCTAAACTCCATGAACTACCAAGGAGCATTTGAGATGTCTATTCAAAGTAGGTGTCTATTATTTGCTACTAGGCATCTTGACTAGAACACATACCCCACAGTTTGTTGGAGAATTAAAAGAGATAATATGTATAAAGAGTTGAGTAGAGTGCCAGGTACATTGTATGGATCAATAAACTATAGCTACTATCATTACACTCTTTTATTTGCTGGTATAATATTTACAGTTTTAATTGGTCCTGAGCAACTTAAAGGTATGAGATGTGATGATTTAAAACTATGCCAAGGAACTAATTTGAATCCACCAAGTTGGTGGTTACAGGAGCCATTTACTTAGCTAATGAGAGAGCCTAACAAATCACTCAATATTCACATATCAATGTGAATATTGCTATTCTCTACTCAGTAGACCAGTAAGTCAGGATCCTTTCAGAAAAACAAGTCTATTCCACTTAGTTCAATTGAGGGAATTCCATAGGCAGCAGAAATTATACACAGGAAGAGCTAAAAGTCCTTTTATGGAATGGTGAAGCAACCCATATTAGAGAATCAGTGGGAAGCTACATCCATCCCTAGAGCTAAAGGAGCA
Organism: Neofelis nebulosa; assembly: GCF_028018385.1. NCBI lineage: Eukaryota > Metazoa > Chordata > Mammalia > Carnivora > Felidae > Neofelis > Neofelis nebulosa. The sequence continues at coordinate 16,230,915 of NC_080789.1, forward strand.
AAGGGACAAAAACAGAGCCTGGGCGTTGGGGCCGCCCAGTGGGAGGGGAGATCACAGAAGGAGGGACTGAGGAGAAGAAGGTAGAACTCTAGAGAAGATAAGCCAACCCTGGAGAGGTTTCCTCCAATGGTTGGTGGTTGAGGGTTGAGGGGAGGAGGAGGGACGGGTGTAGGGGCGGGAGTAGAGGTGTCTCCTTTCTTCTCACCCTCCTATCTCCCTCCAGGACCACCATTAGCCAAACCTAGCCTGGAGCCAGTTAGCAAGGGAGGCTGGGAAATGGGGTATCCAGGATTCAACCCCCCCCACCCCACCTGCTCCCAAGACACCTAGCAGAGCAGGGGAAGGGAAGAGAAAGGATCTCTGAGCAAGCAAAGAAAAAACCAGATGAACAGTTTGGTAAATTTCATTAAAGGTAAGAAAGAATCATTTATACTTTTAAAAGTTAACATCTAATGGCATTTTATTAGGGGAATTACATTCTAGATGGATATTTGCTAATTGGGACACACAAGAAATAACCCAGGAAGATGCCTAGGGCTTGCAGTGATCCCTCTTTCAACACTTATTCATTTATTCAATCAACAACTACTGATTAAGTGCCTAGTATGCCTTAGTCTCTCTGCCAGGTACTGGAGATTAAAAAAAAAAAAAAAAGTTAAACGAAAAAGACACAATTCTATTTCATAAAGCTACATTTTAGTGGGGGAGCAATTTATACCATGCCTAGTGAAAGCCTGGCATGTAGGAAGCACTCAACAAATGCTTGTTTTATAAACAATTCTATAAATGAATAAAGACTATATCGGTTAAGCACTTCACCCCAACCATTGTTCTGGACATTATTACCGATGAGCATAATAGGTGAAAATAAGGACTGTAACTGATATTTTAATTACAAGAGAAGGGTGAAAGAGCTGATGAAAAATGTATTAGAATTGGAATCTGATTCTCTGCGTTTACATGTTCTATTTAATTTTAAGAAATACTTATTGAGTGCTTACTATATTCTAGATATCAATAGGTGCAAGGAAAATATCAATGAACAAGAAACCATGATCTTTGCTCTCATGAAACTCACAGTCCAGAGGAAAATACAGGTAAATAAATGGGCTATTTTGTGAACAGTTATGACGAATGGTATGAGCGGCTAAGAGCACAGACGTAGAGTCAAATAGGCAGATCAGGGTTCTAATGCCTGCTCTTCACAAGCTGAGTGATTTGGGGCAGGTTCATTTGGCTAAGTTTCAGTGTCATCTGTAAAACGGGCGAGTAGTGATGCCTTTTCCTTCGTATTAAGCACGTGAGAAAATGCACATGCCTGGTACAGTGGGTGCTCAGTAGAGGTTAGCAACTGCTCTTTGTAGCTAATAATAATATACACTACACGAAGAACAATTCCCCCCAAACGTAGATATGTACCCAAACATTGTCCAAAACCTTAGCAATAGGCAAAACAAGGGGCGCGTGGGTAGCTTAGCTGGTTAAGCGTCCGACTTCAGCTCAGGTCATGATCTCACGGTTTGAGAGTTCAAACCCTGTGTCGGGCTCTGTGCTGACCGCTCGGGGCCTGGAGCCTGCGTCAGATTCTGTGTCTCCCTCTCTCTGTGCCCCTCCCCCATTCGTGCTCTGTCTCTGTCTCTCAAAAATAAAGAAATGATAAAAAAATTAAAAAGAAATAGGTCAAACAGATTATTGGATGTCCTTTCAATATAGTGCTGTGTGGTGGTAGAGCAGACCCATTCTAGGATTAACCGATTTGCTAGCACTGTGTACCTTTTTTGGACTTTCTATTTACTATTGGTTCAGATATTTTACAATTTTGGAAAAGAAGACATTAATTTATTGAAAACTGATAACAACTCAGATGGTTTTTGTCTATTACCAATACGAATGAAATGATTTCTGTTCCATAGAAAAGATGACCCTAGAGGTTCCTGCTTATTGCCCTATAAGACATTAGCCAACTTGGTGCCTAACCCACTTACCTTGTTCTAAGATTTTTTTTTTAATGCCTTTGTGATGACTTATGTAAACCTCTGTTGCTCAAATGCTCCTTAAATCGGCTTTATCATTTTACTGGCTACCCCTTTAATTAATAACATGAATACTTTTTTAAAACCTTATGTTTCTGCTATTTTATACAGTCACATTTTTAACTTTTTGAAAATTGTTCCTTCACAAATAAAGGTCAATCTAGGCTTCCATGGGGGAGCATACAGTGCAGAGCTGAGGACCAGGCAGGGCTCCCCAGAGAAAGTGGTACCTAAGGAGGGACAGGGATAAGAAGTTCTCAAGCTGGGGCACCCAGGTGGCTCAGTCGGTTAAGTGTCCGACTTCAGCTCAGGTCATGATCTCATGGTTCGTTGGTGAGTTTGAGCCTCATGTCAGGCTCTGTGCTGACAGCTCAGAGCCTAGAGCTGGCTTCTGGTTCTGTGTCTCTCTCCCTCTGCTCCTCCCCCACTCGCACTCTGTCTCTGTGTCTCTCACAAATAAATGAACAATAAAATTTTTTTTTAAAAAGTTCTCAAGTTAACTCAATGGATTAGATAGATGCAAGCCCATAGACACATTATTTGGGTTAAATTTACTGTAGAAAAATTTGGTTGAAGTTGGCCTAACTGATGTGGAAGAAACTTGGTATTGCTTAGCTAAAAACGTGGATTGGTTTAAACTATTTCAAGGGTGTTTTTACGGTTTTCAAAAATGGCAGTAAAGGGCTCACTCTGGTGCCACATGCAGACTGGGAGGTTCCTCGAGATGAGCAGTTCACTGCATTTTCTAGATCGAGGCAGACATGCTGAGAGATTTCTGCGCGGGCCCAGAACTGAAAAAAGCTTGGTGTAGAGGGCATTGTAAGGAGTGGGTTTCAGCCCCCAGATATACTTTGTCAGAATTTGCATGCCACAGACCCTGGGGCTCTCATGTGTCTGACTTCACTCATTTGCATGATTCACTGGGCCTTTAGGCACATCTGCTCTCTCCGTGAAGAAAACACCACCTCAGCCTGTTAGCAATATTGTCACCCAAGAAATCTTGCTAAACACCACTAGATGGAAAAACAGACTTCAGGCAAACTTTTAAAGCGTGTATTAATCACATGTGCCCTGTAATGATTTGATTACATGAAAGTCACTCATTTTAGACCGTGAATTCCTTGTGTTTAAGGACTGTAATCAGTTCATCTAAGTTTATTTTTATTTATTTTGAGAGAAATAGAGAGAAAGCATGGGAGGGACAGAGAGAGAGGAAGAGAGAGAATCCCAAGCAAGCTCTACACTGTCAGCACAGAGCCCGATGCGGGGCTCGAACTCACAAACTATGAGATCATGACCTGAGCTGGAATCAAGAGTCGGACGCTCAACCGACTGAGCCATCCAGTCACCTTTCCAATTCATCTTTATAAGTATGGAGACAGGCAGTTTGAATATCCAGTTACTGAACTGGGATGCTCATCCCATGTTGCTTGATTGTGAACTGATTGGTATTTGAGGTGTTCTTCTTCACGAGCAGGAGAGGTTGTGCTTAATTTCACTAGTGCTTTAGGTCTACCTGGGCTACTGGTGTTTATCGGTGGTCCTCTCAACAGCCACCTCTTACACACAGACTGCCTGGTGGCCATGGCTGAGACCACCCTGTGTCTTCTGAATATGGTCATTGCCATGCCTGCTCCATAAGAACCTGGGATGGGGGTTCTTCTTCTGAAGCACATTGAGCTGTGCCCTCATCCAAGCGCGCCTCTCTTCAGATGTTAAGAGAACAGGAGATACTCCTGCGGTGCATTGAAGCCTGCAGTAAGTGATGCTGATGTTTGCCCCAAACCCTCTGTCAGATAATAATCTATCTTTACATCAGTCTGTATTCTCTTACACAATGCCCGTCACATAGCAGGCATTCAGTGCTGTGCATAGTGATCAATGAGATGACCTTAGAGGCAAAACTTCTAAATATTGGTTGGGAGGGCAGAAAGCTAGTTGATGAAAGATCAATGATTAAGAGGAGAATTAACTCTGATAAGCTTTATAACTGTTCTTGTCTTCTTTTTGTTTTGCTTGAAAAACAGGAAATATTCAGGGCGCATGGATGGCTCAGTTGGTTAAGCATCTGACTCTTGATTTTGGCTCAGGTCATGATCTCACAGTTTGTGGGATCAAGCTCCGCATTGGGCTCTGCATCGAGCCTGTGTGGGATTCTCTCCCCTTCTCTGTCCCTCCCCTGCTCACGCTTTCTCTCTCTCTCTCAAAATAAATAAATAAACTTAAAAAAAAAGAAAAAGAAAACCAGGAAATATTCAAGTTAATCAGAGGGATTGGAGAGCTAATTGTGAAATTGAAGAAGGAAGTGTATTCTGTTATCTGTTTAAACTGGAAAAAATCTGGTTGTCCCATTAAAGAAGAACAAAAGATACATGAATGCTGAATGTAGAGGTTCTTGAGGAAAATTTAGATAGATAGATTTTCTGGAGCTAGGATAAGCTGAAATAAATGTTAGGCAAACCAAGAAAGATTAGGGACCAGTTAGGACTACACAGAACTTTGTGAAAACTGATGTTTGATCAAGCAGTGTTTCAAACAGTTATAACTACTTATAAAGACACAGAACAATCTAAATATTTCCTTTAGGGAATAGCAGGGGTAGGAGAAATTGGCATAAGAGAAATTAGCATAAAAGAGTCTGGATTTATTAAAATAAACCTAGATTTGAATTGTAGTCTTATCTATTAGTTACATGATTTTAGGCAGGCTGCTTAATCTTACAGAGTCTGAGCTACTCTACCTATAAAATAGAAATAATAAGGGTGCCTGGGTGGCTCAGTCGGTTAGGCACCCGGCTTCGGCTCAGGGCATGATCTTGGGGTCCGTGAGTTCGAGCCCCGCGTCCGACTCTGTGCTGACAGTTCAGAGCCTGGAGCCTGTTTTAGATTCTGTGTCTCCCTCTCTCTCTGACCCTCCCCCGTTCATGCTCTGTCTCTCCCTGCCTCAAAAATAAATAAACGTTAAAAAAAAATAGAAATAATAATACCTAATTACCCGGAAATCCTACAAAAGTAAAGTGAAATGTAGGTAATATGAACATGCACCAGAAATTGACAAACCATGCATATCCATTTTCTTTTCCCCCTGTTGCACATCCTCCCTTATGTTTAGATATTGACACGTGACTGAGTTCTGGTCAATAGAATGGAGGGGAGTGATGTGTGCCACTTTCTAAACTGACTCTTAATTTTTTTTTTAACATTTTACTCATTTTTGAGAGACAGAGACAGAGCGTGAGTGGGGGAGGGGCAGAGAGAGGGAGACACAGAATCTGAAGCAGGGTCCAGGCTCTAACCTGTCAGCACAGAGCCCGACACGTGGCTCGAACTCTCAGAGCGTGAGATCGTGACCTCAGCTGAAGCTGGATGCTTAACCGACTGAGCCACCCAGGTGCCCCTAGACTGGCTCTTAAACACCACTCTCCCCATACATGGACTGTGCAGATAATGTGGAAGCCTAGAAGAGAGGAATCACAAGATGGAAGGACCCTGGGTCCCTGACTGCCTTCTGGTCAGAAATACCCACTTGGACTTTATGACAGTAAGATGTAAGCTGTTATTTAGATTTGGAATAGTTGGCTTTACCTTGACTTATTTCATATATATATATATATATATATATATATATATATATATATAAAATTTTATATATACCTTCATTTATTATACACAATGTATAAAATGAGTGATCTATTTATGTATATATTTACAAACATAAATATATCATTTATTATACATAATATATTATGTATAATATAATTATATACCTTCATTTATTATATATGATATATGATAAATATATAAACTATGTAATAATATAACTATATTATATGCCTTCGTTTTACATTATATATAATAACATATAGCATATACAATATATAATATATAACATGCTTAGGCCTACCGTGGGAGGGGCTTCAAAGAATTTGTAGACAAATTTTATTTTATTTATTGAATTTATTTTTTTTGAGAGAGAGAGATAGAGAGCAAGGAGGGGAGGGACAGAGAGAGAGGGAGATAGAATCACAAGCAGGCTCTGTGCTGTCAGTGCAAAGCCTGATGTGGGGCTCAAACTCATGAACCCTGAGATCTCGATGATCTGAACCAAAGTCAAGAGTCAGGTGCTTAACCGAATGAGCCATCCAGGCACCCCTGTAGACACAATTTGAAACTACCACAAACCCCGCTTTTGCTTTAGGGACATCAAGCCACCCATTGATCCTTGAATTTGTGGCCAACCTTCTACATACTTCTTGCAGTGCCACTGAGCCCACAAATTTACTTCCCAAATTTCTACTCACCATTTAAGATTCAGCTTAGATGCCATCTGCATTATAATGTTTTACAGCCCCACACTTGGAAGTAATTACACCTTCTTTGTTCTGCCCAGTGGGCCCCTGTTTCAATTTCCCTTAGGTGATCTGAATATGTATTTGTTGACAGATAAACGAACAGAATAATAAAATCTCAGGTGTGAAAGTGACCTTAAGTGTTACTTACAGCATCCTTTATGAGTTTATTCTTATTCATGTTCTTTTCTCTTCTGAATTTTTCCTGTCTTGAAAGTAAGGAGCAAGTTTGACTTACTTTTATAACCACGCCCCACCCTTCCACTGTCAACTCTTCCAGAACTACTCTGGCCACAGTAGACTTTCAAGGAGGGATAATAAAATGAATAAGCCTGCTTCCCTCAACACACACACACACACACACACACACACACACACACACACACTCGTGTGCATATTTTGCTAATTTGCTACTTTTCTATTAACTAGGTGATATTTGGTTTGAAGCAGTTTGGAGCAGTTGGAAGAGATACTTCCAAATGCTGAAAGAACATAAAGTGCTCTTAATTCACCAGATGCCATCAGTCAGAATTAATGGTCTTTATCATGGCTACTGTCCAATTAACAACCACTTTCCTGGAGAAGATTGATGGTGTTGTTCCAAACAGACAAGGGTCACCCCTCAGCCCATCCTTTCACACTCCTCCCTTCTCTGACTTTCTCTTCTCCAAAGGCAGAAGTTTCTGGGCCACAGCAAATGGATTAACCAAGATCGTTCTGCTCATAGTAGATATCAGTGCTCAAACAAACAACTTACTGTTGAGCAGTTTTGATTTGTGAACGGGTGAATGTTCCAAAAATTTTCAATGGATACTTTATAAGAATATCTAGTTAAAGTTCCTTAGGTGACTCACAAAACACTGTTCAAGCAATAATGTCTTCAAAACAGCAATTGGTTATATTGGAAAAAAAAATACAATGCCAGCAATGAAATAAAACTGAAAAAGAATGAGTATAGTTTTTGCAACAACTTCTCCAGCATGTTTGCTCCAGCATGTTTGAAGGAAAAAGCTAATTTAAAGAAAGAAAAACTGAGGTAGTAGCAGAATTTGGGGGCATATTTACTAAAGTCTTCTTGACCTTTTCCATGACTTTGAAGCTTGATTTATCTGGTTCGCTTTTAAATCTAACTCTGATCTCCAACTCTGCACTTTTTTTTTTTTTTTAAAGTATAGGCCTAGAGCCCCAGCCCTCACAAGCTTGGGAGTGGAAAATGATGTCACACTTCCTTCTTGTACTTAAATTATGACAGCATGGGGGCCTCCCAACTGTGTTGCTGGAAATGAATCTTCTTTAAAGCATCACCCAGATATTCCTGAGCGGCAAAATGTGCCTCTGAGCCTACAGACGCCACACAGCACTAATCCCGCTTGTCCCCGCCTACTCAGATTCCTGAGTGTCTACATCCAACGCTCACCAAGATGGTTGGCCACCTCTGCCTGTAAGCCATAGGACAGCCAGGATCCATGCCAAGTAGATTAACTCTGTATGCTTCTGAAGCTTCTGAACTTTCTGTTTGGGCTCCACGCTGAGGTGGAAGTCATCCTCCTTCCCTGACCTTGGTTGCTCATGCTTCAGGCCCCACGAGGTCTGGCTTTATCAGTTCCCACACAGCTTGGTATCCAGGAGACAGTTCTGTTAGTGTGCAACACAATAACTGTAGCACTAATCAGATTCTAATCAGACATGACTCTTGAAAGGGTTATATTTTATTTTCTTCAAGGGAATGAAAAGAGAAGATGGGAGGCAGGCTTTCCTAAAAATATTGTTAAGACTCAGAAGAGGAGTGAAAAGGAAGAAGAGGCTTTAAAGGGATGTGTGTCTTTATGTGCATGTCCTACTTGGCCACTGAGTGAGGTAGAGTCAGGCAAGTTATCATTAATTTATTCAGCAAACTTTCATGGAGCACCTGCTGTGTGCCAGGCGCTGTTTGTATCTGGAGAGCCAAGCAGTGAATGAAGTAGGCAAAGTCATTGTCCTCAAGGAGCTCATATTTTAGTAGAGGAGGAAGGGGGCACAGAAATAAATGGATCCATATCATAATTTCAGGTGTGACAAGTGCTATGGTGAAAAATGAAGCAGGGTAAGGAGATGGACAGACAGGTGTGGCATGCTATTTTAGGGAGCTTGGTCAGGCGAGGCCTTAATGCTAAACTTATATTTGAGCAGAAATCTGAAGGAAGTGGGGGCATAAGCCTGCAGGTGTCTGAAGAAAGAATGTTCTAGGTAGGGGGAATAACAAATGCAAAGGGCCTGATATGGAAGCATGCTGGCATACTTAAGGAAGAGTGACCAGTAAGGAAAGGGTCAGGGGTGGGACATGAGGTTAGAGCTAACCCAAGCCAGATCACACACAGCCTGTAAGTGATAAGAAGTGAGAGAGAAGGGATAAGAAAGGGATAAGTAAGTGATAAGAAGTTGGAGAGAAGGGATAGGTTGTTGCACATGTTTTAAAAGAACCATGCTGGCTGCTGGGAGGATAACCAGGTATGGCTGGGCAGGAGGGAAGCAGGGACACCAGTTAAGAGGCTGTGACAATTATTCAGGCTGGAGACGGTGCTGGGAGATGGGGTCTTGCTGGTGGCCTGGTCCCTGTGGATGGAGCATGCCTCTGAATAGCAAATGAGTGTGAATCTTGAACCTTGTATCTTGTCCTGGGGGTACACTTTGAGGTGCAGCTCTCTGACTTCCATGTCTCACAGCAAGAAAGAGATTAACTGGAATGGATATAATTGAATGAGTAGGAACATAGGGTCATCAGAGACCCTCAGGAAAATCCCCGAGTGGGACCTGAGACTCTGGCATCTCCTTGTAATTCTTTTTCTGTGTCCAGGAAACAGGCGGGACTTGTGGAAGATCATTTGTCTTAAAGAGTGCATGCCAGAGTGGCTACTTCAGTTTAGTTAGGATGCTTTCAGCTCTGAGGAACAGAAATTCCACTCAAATGAACATACACAGTGAGGAAATCATCTCCCATACAGGATCTCCAGAGGTATTCTGTTTGCTCGCTCATTTTGCTATCAGTAGCTTCATAGAGAGTACCCCCCGACCTGCTTGACTCTTCCTTTTTCCCCAACACTTAACTTCCAGTTATGTGCACTATGAAATGCATTTACTTATTATGTTTTCAGTGTTGTCTTTCTTTTTCCATTAGCATTAAGCTCCGAAAGGGCAGGGATTATTGTTTTGTTCCTTACATATCCTAAAAGCCTAGAATGGTGCCTAAAACCATGGATGCACTTAATAAATATTTGTTGAATGAATGAGTAAAAGAAGGAAACGTCTTCCTTTGGATCTCAGATGAGGCACATGGGGGTGTCATGATGGCCCCATAGTTTCTCTCCTGGGGACGTAAGAAAAAAAAAGTCAGGAAACTCTGCATTTACTGGAACAGTTTCCCTGTGGCAGCCAAAGGCACCAGGCTGTAAACTGCAAACCATACCCCATTGTTTGTTCCCCAAGTACTGAATGAGGAATGCTAGGTTCAGGATAGTTCCAAGGATCTTCGGGCTTAACCAAGTGGTGGATATCACTTGACAATGTATTTGGTAAAGATTAGAGTGTGTGGTCCCTCTGACTGGTCTCAGCCTCTGGACTTTGTGTCCCAACCAATGGCATCCTAACTTTGGCAGGCTCTACATTCATGAGAAAAAGAAGCACTCGACACCATTCCCTTTAGGCTGCAGATGTGGTCAGTTCATTTTATTAGTGTCTGCTTATTAAGCCTCCCTTCCTTTGTTCTGTGCACCGTGAAAGATGCACAGTGACCAAGAGATAGCTGTGGTTCTCAAGTTTAGTGAGGGAGCCAGTTTGGTGCAGGAGGCAAACATACAAATAGGTAACTATAATAAAATGTTATAGGCGTGGAATTGGATGTATATACAAGGCACAGTTGGAAGAAGTGATCAACTTCATGTGGAGGGAACAGAAAAGACTGCAGAGAGGCAAGGGACTAGTAAGTATGGTTTTGAAGGTGAAAAGAAGTTTACCAAGCACCTATTGGATAGGAGAAGGCACAGTGGCACTCCAGGGAGAGCAAATAGCAGGTACAAAGATACAGATGTAGAAAGCAGCACTGTGTATTTAGAGAACCACAGCTGATTATGTATTTCTGGAGTACAAAGTGCCAGGAGGGGAGTTATCGAAATTGAGGCTGAAAAGCTGGGCAGGGGCCAGAGTAGTTAACACTTTGTATGCTCCAAAAAGGGGCTCAGGCTAATTTTAGTTGATGAGTTTTCAGGAGGAGACTGAGAGAATTAGATTTGTGTTTAGAAAGACCACTGTGGCATTCAGGGCAAGATGGATTTCAGAAGGGCAAACTGGAGTCCAGGAGAACCACTCGCACAGGAGAAATAATAAGCCTTGCCCAGTTCCTACACTGCCCACCAGGTGGAGCAAGTAGGCCAGAACAGCTTGGTTGCTGGCTGGTGGGGTGGAGCAGGAGAAACCACCAGCAAAGGACTGTTTCCAAGAGCAGGAAGCTTCTAAGTCAGGTGTTCATAACTCTGGAAATAACTGTCTTGATTAAAAAAAAAATCTCTAGAAAAAGCTGGAAGTCACTTAAATGTCCACAAATAGAGAGCCTGTGTACTATCACAAAACATCCAAGTATTGGATGACTGAGAAACCATTTAAAGGAATGAAGTAGCTTCATGAACACTCATGTGAAAAAAAATGTCCAAGTGAAAAAAGCCAGTTGTAAAATAGTGTATAATATGATTCTTGCTATGCAAATCTAGAGAAAGATGATGATAAAATTGATATTAGTGGTAATTTCAAGAGAGGGTTTAGGGGCTATTAATTGTGAGTGAGTGTGTGTGTGTGTGTGTGTGTGTGTGTGTGTAACCATTTTATTGAGGTATAATTGGCATATGATGAGCTGCACATATTTAAAATGTACAATTTAATAAGTTTTGACATACATATACAACTATGAAGCCATCACCACAATCCAAATAGTGAATATATCCATTGCCCTCAAAAGTTTTCCTCACATCCCTTTGTAAGCCCTCCCTGCCATTCTTCCCTGTCCCCCATCCCCAGGAAACCATGGATCTGCTTTCTGTCACTAAAGGTTTGCATTTCCCAGAATTTTACATAAATGGAATCATGCAATATGTCTTGTTTTTCGTCTTGCTTCTTTCATTGAACAAAATTAGAGATTCATCCACATTGTTAAGTATATCAATTATTAATTCCTTTTAATTACTCAATAGCATTACCTTGTATGGATGTTTCACAATTCGCTTATCACTCACCTGCTGATGGACATTTGGATTATTAATAGCTTGGGGCTATTATAAAAAAAACCAGAAAACAAACAAAAAACCCACTAGGAAAATTTGTGTACCAGTCTTTGTGTCTTCATATGCTTTCATTTCCCTTGTGTAAATACATAGGAGTGGACTGTCTAGATCATATGGAAGGTGTAGGTTTAATTTTTTAATAACCTGAAAAATTGGTTTCTAAAGTGGTTGCACCATTTTACATCCTGCCAGCACTGTATGAGCATTTCTGTTTGTCTATATCTTTGCCACTATCTGGCATGATCAGACTTTAAAATTTTAGCTCTGAGCCTGGGTGGCTCAGTCGGTTAAGTATCCGACTTCGGCTCAGGTCAAGATCTCATGGTCTGTGAGTTCGAGCCCCATGTTGGGCTCTGTGCTGTCAGTTCAGAGCCTGGAGCCTGCATCAGATTCTGTGTCTCCCTCTCTCACTGCCCCTCCCCCACTCACACTCTGTTTCTGTCTCTCAAAAAATGAATAAACGTTAAAAAAAATTGCTTTAGGGGCACCTGCGTGGCTCTGTCGGTTGGGCGTCCGACTTCAGCTCAGGTCACGATCTCATGGTCCGTGAGTTCGAGCCCCGCGTCGGGCTCTGGCCTGATGGCTCAGAGCCTGGAGCCTGCTTCCGATTCTGTGTCTCCCTTTCTCTCTGCCCCTCCCCCGTTCATGCTCTGTCTCTCTCTGTCTCAAAAATAAATAAACGTTAAAAAAAATTGTTTTAAATTTTAGCTCTTCTAATGGATGGCTTAAAGTTTCATTTCTCCAATGATTAACAATGTACATGTTTCATATACTTATTTCCCATTTATAGATCTCCTTTGGTGAAGTGTTTATTCACATTTTTGTGGGCTATTGACATTTATATTTCACTTTATACTTCTTAAATTTTTTTTTTTTTTTTGAGATAGAGAGAGATAGAGTGTGAGCAGGGGAGGGGCAGAGAGAAAGGGAGACAAAGAATCTGAAGCAGGCTCCAGGCTCTGACCTGTCAGCACAGATCCCGATGCAGGGCTTGAACTCATGAAACATGAGATCATGACCTCAACCAAAGTTGGATGCTTAACCAACTGAGTCACCCAGGTGCCCCACTTCATAAAGTTTTAAATTTTACAATGAGCATATATCTCTTTTGTAATTAAAAAAAAAACAATTTAAAATATCTCAACCCAGAATACAACAATAATTACGACTTGAACTTTGAACTTAATGGCAGTATATTATGCTAGGGTAAATGCAAATCCTGATTATACCCTTAAAAGATGACATATTTGGTTTTCTGTTTCAAATTACTAGGAAAAGAGACCTCAAAATCATTATGATTCTTATTTCCATTGATGAATGCATGTGAGTGATACCGTGAGTTTAGACTCCAATGAGGCGGGCTTCAAAACTCACAGCCCTTCTACTTATCAACCCTTATCTTGGGAAAATGCTGAGAGCTTCAATTTTTTTTTTTTTTTTAAAGAAAAGACATGCCCCTTATCCCGTAAGTTCATTATGAGGATTAGACCTGATATTGTAATGAGCATGCACAATAAATAGCACATCCCACGGTTCCACAAATATTAGAACTTCTATGATAAGCAGCTTGAGTGTCTTGACAACCAGATGTTCAATGCTTAAAATTCAAGCAAGGGCTAAAATAAAGCACAGTCACAGTATTTTGTAAACGAACTTTTGAAACTAGTGTCAAGACAGGCAACCTCCTTTGTGATAACAGAGGTCACTGGCCCTCCCTCGTCCCCCTTTACTTTTAAAGAATCTGAAAGAAGAGCTCTGGTTTGCATTTGGTTCTGAAAGAGGGGAGAACAGGAAACAGGAAACTTAGGCTGAAAATTGACTTGACTGAGTGAACATTTAGCGCATGTTGACTTTCTTTGGACGAATCCTCAATATCCTCTGTTGCTCAGCCCACCAGGTGGTCTTGCAGGTGCCCATGGTACCCGGCAGGGTGTGGCAGAGATGGTGCCGGGCTAATGTGCTGCACGTTTCAAATTGGAGTTAAGGGCAAGTCAGGGCTGTTGGATTAGTGTCTGTCATAAATTGCTGTATGTTGTGTATTGCAGTGGAAAGAATCTTGGCAGCCACAGCCCAAGAGAAGCTTTTGGAAGGGAAATAAATGTGAGGAACACCAGCTGAACCCATGGCTAGTGAAAGGAACTCAGAACTTAAGGCTCCTTCATGTCTGGCCCTTGCTTCTTTAAGAGGCCCAGATTTACAGGATGCACCCTCCCCTTGAGCCCCATGACCCTTTGCGTCTTCTTCAGTTATAGCACCAATGGTCTGGTATGGTGGTTACCTGTTCTATAAGCTGTGAGTTCTTAAGGAACTTAATCATTAAGTTCTTAAGGATTATCGTTTGTGTATTTTTCCAATTTTGTGTATCGTCAGCATCCGGCACAAAGCAGATTCTCAATGAAATTTATATATGTGAGAGTAATAGAGGAGGGTAAAATGTTTGCTGTCCAGCAACACAACAGTCCAAGCAGAGTGGATTCAGTTTCAGTGAAAGGTTCTTTTGTTTGGTGGGGCACCTGGAAAGGTTGAGCTGAGTCTGGAGCTTGGGGCTTGAGTGAGCAGGATAGCTGTGCATTATGGAGGAGTGTGGAGTTGGGTGTGGGGGGAGGGTGGGGTAGGAAAGCGATGGGAGGAAGGGAGAGGATTACGTGAGATACTCATAGAGCAAAGCAGACAATAAATAGTACTTCTCCAGGGCCTGGTAGCCAAAGGGTTTTGTTTTGTTTTGTTTTGTTTTGCTTTGTTTTGTTTTCATAGGGATGTTTAATATTCATATTGAAGTTGTTCGAGTTGCAACAGTGTAAGCCTGTCCTTGCCCTCCAACATCCTTGATAAAGTCTACATGTTCAGATAGGCCTGTAGTGTGGGTTCACTGTGGAAACGAGGAAGGAGTTGAGTTTCCACCTGGGTCAGGGACAGCAAAGATGAGACCATTTTCTGAATGAACTGGGGCAGTGGAGCCAGGAGTTGGAGGTAGCAACAGCCATAACAAAGTCAACTTACAAAAGTAAGTGGAAATCTTGGGTAAGGCTTTCCAACTTCCCTTTAGACACAAATTTGGGAGTCTTAGCTCATTTTTTTTTTTTTTTTTAGTTACAGCGATTTTATTTTGTTTTATTATTTTTTTAAACGTTTATTCGTTTTTGAGAGAGAGAGAGAGACAGAGCTGTATGGGAAAGGGCAGAGAGAGAGGGAGACACAGAAACCGAAGCAGGCTCCAGGCTCTGAGCTATCAGACACAGAGCCCAATGTGGGGCTTGAACCACCAGGCTGGGAGATCATGACCTGAGCCGAAGTCGGATGCTCAACCGACTGAGCCACCCAGGCACCCTAGCTTATTTTGTCTTACCATGCAGAGGGATCACAGCTGAAGTGTATGGTGCAAAATGAAGGAGGTAGGAAAGGAGAAAAGAACCAGAGTGAGGAGAAGATGCTTTTCCTTCACTCAGGCTTTCTGGTCTACCTGAGGTATAAATGCTATATGTGGAAAGACTGCCAGTAATGTAGGACAGCGTAAGAGTAACGGAGGGAGCAAACACCAGTGTAAGAGCTTAGGGGCAGGAAGTAGAAATTCTCACAAAGGAGATCAGTCTTGAATTAACCTTGAAGAATGGATCTACTGCTTAAAAGAAGTTTAATATCTATATTTCCATATATAGTTATATGTAAATTATTTATCTATTTTCTTCTCTTATCGAGGAGAGTGGAGTGGATAAGATGCTTTGGCTCTGAAATCAAACAGACCAGGCTTAAAACCCTGGCTATCAGCTATATGACTTTGGGCAAGATAATTAAGTTATCTGAGCCTTAGTTTCTTCATTTGTAAAATGGAGATAATGAAAGTAGCCACCTCAGAGAGTTGTTGGGAGATTTAAACAAAATAATCTATGAAATGTGCTATGTAGTAGGCCTGGCCCAGGATAAACACTGAGACATACTAAGTGGTATCTATTTGTCTGTACATTTATTAAACACAGCTTGGAAAATATAGGCAAAAGCAGAACTAAAAACCTTTGATAGTTTCACTACCCAAAGAAGAAAACCACAGTTAATGCTTTAGAGTACACCTTTCCAGTTTTCAGTCAATGCACAATTTAGTTTGGCCTTTTCTCTTTTTGTATTGCCATTCCGAATATAAAATTTAAATCTTAATTTTTACTTAGTTAACGTAAGATTTTTTTCCATATTATTATAATCCTTTCAAAACATTTTTAATGACTGTGATACATTCTGATTGTGGATTGTAATTTACTTAGTCATTCTCCTATTGTTAGACATTTGTGTGGATTTCAGGCTTTTCTCCCCACCACCCCCCCGCCCCCGGATTCTAAATAATTCAGTAATAAATAAGTCTGTACCTAAACCCTTTCCTCTATTTTGTATAATTTCTTTACAAACAATTCTTAGAAATGAAGTCACTGATGTAGAAGGGATCAACAGTTGTAATGCTCCCACTTACCGTCAAAAGAGTTTTGTAGGCATCAGGTGAAGGCGGAATGTGATTAACCAGAGGCCCAGGCACTCATTGGGTGATCTTTGCCGGTGGGCAGAGGCACCAGGCAGAAAAAAGTCTGGAGATGGAGATCGTTCTCTTTTTTCGGCCAATCTGTTGAATATAGTCTGAGGGAAACCTGACCCAGAGCATGAATTCCAGGAGGAGGTCTGGATGGGCTTTTTAATTATCTATTTATATTTATATTTATTTATTTATTTATTTTTCTCTCTTTTCTTCCCTGTGGCAAGCAGGCTTGGGATCCTCCTTGGCTCCTTCCCGGACTCCTTGCTGGGTTCAGAGGCAAATGGACTTTCTCTTGGGATCTGTTTCTCTGTGGCTGCATCTCATCCAGCATGGACAGATATGCACTGTGTCACCTTTCCTTGCAAAATGGCTTACCCAATATCCTAAGTGTTTGGCTGTGACCTTGCCGAACAGCTTCATGCACAGCCTAAAGCCCAGCTAAAAATAAAAATAAAACTCCCTGTGGCTTTTGTGTCCCTTGGGGACCGCCTGGGGAGGGTTTTCCATTTGTAAACTGGAGATAAAAGTCTCAGGTGGGATTTGGGTTTCAGCGTCTCTGGCTGCATTGCCCAATATTCTCTGGATTGCTAGTGACAGAAATCCAGCCCAGGTACCTTAAAGGAAAGTGATGTGCTGGTAAATGTGTAACAACTGGCCCTTGGACGGGGGCTGCGGCAGGGGCGGGGGGTGGTTAGAGGCACCGATCTGCAGTGTTTTCAGACTTCCATGGGCCTGAAAGCCAGAAAGAGCCTACTCTGGTACACTAAGGGTGGGAGAGATGATGGACTCAGGTCACTACCCTGTGAGAAGAGCCCAGACACGGAAAATGACCTCAGGAATGACGGGGACCGGGGAGTCTAATGCTAACAGGATTCCCTGCAAACCAACCTATTTTTTTCCTACTATAGATATACTCCTTCCATATTACAAGAGACTACTGGCAGCTTCCAGAATCATGTCCTCAATCATGTCCATGTCCAGAGGGGGAAAAGGGCTTCTCTTCCAGACAGGGCTGGTTTGAAGAATCCCAGTGAAGGCTGACCAGGATAGGTGCATTGTCTGAGGGTCATGGGGTCTGTCAGAAGGGGGAGGTTGAGTTTCTGGTCAGACAAAAACAGTAATTCCCATTACAGTGACCATCTGAATACTATCAGAACCTGGTTCCCGTTTCTACGAGTCTTCAAAGTGGCTGAATCAATGACAGCATTAAAGGGCTATTTTCATCCTACTCGCCTTAGTATTATATTTTATAGTTAAAAAAAAAAATCTCAGCTAATTTCTTAGACAAAAATAATAGCCCATCAGTATTTTAAATACTTCTATTTCTCATATCACAAGTGAGGTCTGCAATATGCTCCCATGTGTTGAATAATCATATTTCTTCTTCTGTGACTGATTTTTATGTCTTCTTTTTTTCACTCAATCTCCTGAGGTTTTAGGTTAAAAAAAAAAATCTCTTCTTCAACAAGTACTACTATGATAGGAAAAGATAGGATTCAGTAGGCAGAGAGGGAAAGGTTAGGACCTGAGGTCCCTGGGTGGGGAAAAACACATATTTTGGAACAAGGCTGGGAGTGTCTGACTCCGGCCAAACCCCCTCTGGTGTAAGGTTCCTCTTAAGAATGTAACAGGCCCCACCTACTCCCCCTCAGGTTTCCCTCAGGAATTTGACAAAAGACCTGACTACAAGTAAGTAGACCATAAAACGCATGCCCCACAAGGAAGAATATGGCCATAGACCGCCCCTCATACAATGGAATTGAGCCAGTCAGGAATGGACAACCCAGCACCTAGAGCTCAGTCGAGTCAATAAGTGTAGGACGTGAGAAGGAACAAGGGGGAAGGGGAGGGAGGGTTGACCAGAACCTTATAAAACAAGGTCCCATGCCTAGTGCCGCGGGTATTCACCTTCGAACGACCTCTCTGCAAAGAGACCTTTCATTCTATTCTTTCTCAAACTCTAATAAACTGTTGCCTGCTGCTCATTTTATTCTGTGTCCTCCTCTTCATTCTTCGAAGCAGTGAGACAACAAACTCTGGGTGTTGGGGTAAAAAAAAATCGTGCGGCCTTACTATAGGCCAAGTGTCTACAGACACAGGAAATACAAGACCAAACAAGATAGTTTCCCATCTTCAGAGCTCTTATCCTATTCGTATGGTCTTTTTAGAAGATAATATTACTAACTTTTGTCTGTCATATTTACAGCAAAAATTCTTCCTATATGCTATCCTTCTTCTTTAATAGGTAGCTTTACATTTTTGTGTAGTTAAATCGGATGCACTTTCCCTTTAATAAAAACTTTTTCTCTCATGCTTACAATTCCATTTCCCCTACCCAAATTCTAAGCTAATATTCATTTTATTTATTTCCTGTTTTTCTAGGCTTGAAACTTTGTATTGAATGATTTAATTTATTTGTAATTTATTGTAGTGTGTGGGTGAGCTGAGCATCTAAATGGGTCTTTTTTTTTCTTTTCTTTTCTTTTTCTTCTTCTTTTTTTTTTTTTTTTTGCCAACATTGGACTTAATGAAGTCTTCCTTTCTCGGTTGATTTGTAGAGATGACAGAATGAATTTTGCTCGCTGGAGAGGTGAGGTGGGGGTTGTTGAAGGGAAACTGGATTTGCCGAATTTAAGGAATATGTATGGAAAATGGTGAGGAAGAGAGAAATATGGGCATATATGGGGGTGGGGTAGAGGTTTTCTGGAAGAAAGGGTCCGTATAGTGCAGTGATTCTTTTTTTTTTATTAAAATTTTTTTTAATGTTTATTTATCGTTGAGAGAGAGAGAGAGAGAGAGAGAGAGAGAGAGAGAGAGAGCATGAGCAAGGGAGACACAGAATCTGAAGCAGGTTCCAGGCTGAGCTGTCAGCCCAGAGACTGACACAGGGCTTGAACTCATGAGATCATGACCTGAGCTGAAGTCGGGCGCTTAACCGACTGAGCCACCCAGGTGCCCCAATATATTGCAATGATTCTTAACCAGGGATGGACATACCTGTTGACCAGGCAGCTTTAAAGAAGTACCCATGTTTAGGCTCTTCCACTGGTAGGTTGATATGAGACTAGGGTTTACCTAGTTTTTAAAAAGCTCCCTGGGCACTGCTGATATGGGAAACTTCAGGGGATAAAGCTAGTCAGATGAATAGGGAGCAGACTGAGGGAGGTGTCAATGCCAAGCCCAATTGAACTGTAGGTCCAGGAAGCCTCTGAGAGAGAGTAGAAGGAGCATGGACTCTGGACTCAGGCAGACATAGGTTTTAATCCCATTTATGCCATTTGCAGGCTGTGTGATTGGGGCAGACCACTGGTCTTCTCTGAATCTTATTTTTCTGTCCTAAACAAACTTAATAGTTACCTTATAGGATTGTGATGAATCAGTGGGAAATCAAGTATAAAATGCCTGGCTCAGCACCTGACATTTTAATTAATTCTCCTTTCTTCCTCTTGACCAAGCCTTTGGCTCATGCCAGGCCTCCCTCATGGCTGCCTTTGAGATGAACTGATGCAAGATATTTCTAGAGAAAACATGCAAATACATGTCAGGATGAGAAACAAAGAGAGGTCCAAGTGGCCTTTAGTTCCAGACATTTCAGCAGCCTTCCCAGAAGCTATACCTTTTTGGAGACAAACCCTCCTTCCTTAGAGAAATGTAGAGAAGCTTTGGACTTCCCAAGGGTCTTGCCTTCATAAACTTGGTAAAGGCAAAATCTGGCTTCACTGTAGGCCACTTTGGCTCAGTAGCAAAGATAACCCCAGCTCCTGGGCAGCTTAGTCTATAAACCAAGGATGGCTGTTGTGAAAATAAGGCAGACAGAGTCACTTTTATGAAAGAAAATTCTCACGCAAATCTGTTTACAGAGAAAGAATCTCCTTTCTCCAGAATGGAAAATGCCATCACTTCTCCGAAGATCCACCTGCCTTAACTTCATACCATTGGTATTCATTCAGCGATTTGACAAATATTTATTGATATCACTTCTGTTTGACAAGTACTTTGGAACTGGCCTCTCTATAGCACTCACTTGAAAACAGTTTTCCGTGCTGCCCTGCATATAAGTTGACACCAAATATTTATTTTTGGTTGCTAATTAGTACTCCTTGGAGGAATGCTAATTAGGAGGCTAATCGGTATTCTTTGGCGGTCACTCATCCAAGAGGCAGTGAGGATGGGGAGAAAGGGAGAGGAGTTTGGAATCAGAAGCATGTGTCTCAAACCCTAACTCTTGATAGGAGTAAGCTATGTGACTTTAAGTCGATCATGAAAACACACTGGGCCCAGGTCTTACTTTTCTCTAAAATGACTTTCTTACTCTTAAGCCAGTGCTCTCTTCCTGGAAGAGCAGATTTGGTAGGTGGAAAAGAAGAACAAACTTATTCAGTCTAGAAGATAGAAAGTTGCATGGTGGGGCACCTGGGTGGCTCAGTCGGTTAAGTGGCCGACTCTTGATTTCAGTTCAGGTCATGATCCCGCAGTTCATGGGATTAAGCCCCGTGTTAGTGATGGTGCGGAGCCTGCTTGGGATTCTCTCTCCCTCTCTCTCTGTCCCTCCTTCCCCTGCTCTCTCTCTCTCTCTCTCAAAATAAATAAATATAAACATTAAAAAAAACAAAGAGAAACTTGCATGGTACCCGAGAGGAGAGAGAGAGAGAGAGAGAGAGAGAGATGGAGAAGCAAGCCAGCCTGCCAACGGGGAGGGTGTGTTTGGGAACGAGAGGTAACACTGTGACAACGGAAGAAGGGCACTTCTGCTTGGTACACCGGTCACACCCTAAAAGTGCAGTATTTTAAGGTGGGGTCTTGGAAGTTTCTGGATGATGGAGGGGCTTGAGCTTCTGAGTGGGTGGCTGGGCAGGAGATGAACGCACCGAAGTCGTGTTGCAACTGAATTGAAAGTTTCCTCCGAGTGGAGTGCTCGTCCACTCCCCCTTCACTTCTGACAAATAGGTCAAAAGAAGGGTGGGATTTCTTTCACTTGAAGAAAGAACAATAGGACCTAGGCTTATTGGAGCAAGAGGGCCTTGAGTCATTAAGGATCTGCCTTTCCAAGAGACTTGAAATCTCCTGGCTGACAGAGGTTCAGAGGGGAGTTCATTAGTTCATTACTGACTCAATCTCTTCCACGTGCTGGACAGGTCTCCTGAATTACTGTGATGATCATTGTGTGTGAAAGCTTCC
Organism: Neofelis nebulosa; assembly: GCF_028018385.1. Lineage (NCBI taxonomy): Eukaryota > Metazoa > Chordata > Mammalia > Carnivora > Felidae > Neofelis > Neofelis nebulosa. The sequence goes on from NC_080789.1 coordinate 16,252,296, forward strand.
GGTGAGCACCTAGTGGCCTCACTCTCATCCACCCCCTTCTAGGTGAAATCTTTTCCGAGGCTCATCTGGGTTGTAAACAGCAGGCACCTAGTTCTGGCTGCTGGGTCCCATGTGATAGCTCAAAGCTGATAAACCCGGAATGTGCTGTTCCCCTAAGGGGTCCCTATGAAATGAAGCGGCCCAGGGCTTATCAGAAGTCACAGAATCTCAACTACTAGACTCCCCTCCCTACCTTTTTGCAGGTTGAGGAATTCAACCAAAGCAATAGAATACTGCATTTACATACAGTTCTGGTATCGTTTTAAGACCTAAGGATTTTCAGAGCAAAAGGCCAATGTAAGGAAACAATAAGTCTCTGGTACCGTTCAATTTCAAGGGATAACTGGGTGTTAATGGTTAGGGACCCAGCCTGCACAGGACAGTGAGATTCAGTTCACTAGGCAGTTACTGAGCTCTTATTAGATGCCAGGTTTGGGGCTGGATACTGCCAAGTGATGACGGTGGGAGAGATGCAGAGAAAATAGTGATAACGACAGTGATGAAAACAGTTACATGCGCTAAGAGCTGACTATGTGCCAGACATTGTGCTCATTTGTTTATTCCCCAAAGAGTAGGGGCTCCATAAATACTTGCTGGATGAACTATTCACTCACCCTAGCTACACTGGCCTCCTCTCTGCTGCTCAGATGCACCTCAGGGCCTTTGCAATCACTCTTTTCTCTACCTGGAAGGCTCTTCTTCCAGATATTTGCGTGGCTGGCTCCCTTACTTCCTTCGGGTCTTTATGCCAATGTCATCTTCTCAGTGAGATCCCTTTGACCAACTGATCTAAAATAGCAACCCGGGGCGCCTGGGTGGCTCAGTCGGTTGAGCATCCAACTTCAGCTCAGGTCATGATCTCACAGTCCATGAGTTCGAGCCCCGCATCGGGCTCTGTGCTGACAGCTCAGAGCCTGGAGCCTGCTTCAGATTCTGTGTCTCCTTCTCTCTCTGCACCTCCCCTGCTCACACTCTGTCTCTCTCTCTCTCAAAAATAAATAAACATTAAAAAAAAAATAAAATAGGGGCGCCTGGGTGGCTTGGTCGGTTAAGCGTCCGACTTCGGCTCAGGTCATGATCTCACGGTCCGTGATTTCGAGCCCCGCGTCGGGCTCTGTGCTGACAGCTCAGAGCCTGGAGCCTGTTTCGGATTCTGTGTCTCCCTCTCTCTCTGCCCCTCCCCTGTTCATGCTCTGTCTCTCTCTGTCTCAAAAATAAGTAAACGTTAGAAAAATTTAAAAATAAAATAAAATAAAATAAAAAAAATAGCAACCCCAATCCCACAGCCCTCTTGTTTCCCTTTCTCCACTTTACTTCCCTCCCCACCCCCCTTAGCACCATCTGGCATACTGTATTTTACTGATGTGCTATTACCTGGTTTCCCTTGCTGGCATGAAAGCTCGACAAGGATGGGGATTTTGAACTGCTTCATCATTGCTGTAGCCCCCTTGCCTAGGTCAGATGCTCAGATTTGTTCAATGCATGAATCAGAAGAAAATAATACTTTTTGGGTCAGTTACCTATGCATCAATAGCCCTAAGGACGGTGCAGTGAAATGAGACAGACAAGGTTTTGCCCTCTAGAGATTCAGGGCCTGGTAGGGATAGGATATTGCGCTAATTACATACTAATCTCCATTCTGCTGAAACAGAGCATGCTGGGTGCTTTAGGGATATTGTTTCACTGAAATCTTACCACAACCCTAGGCCATTGGTACTATAAGCCACAGTTTATGGATGGTATTTTAGGTTTTTTTCTATTGCTGAAAATATCCAGCTAGGCTCAGAATTATAGAAGGGCTAGCTTTATTTAGTTGGCACACACGAATGATGATTATGTATATGAAGCTTACAGGTATAATGGTCTTTTTCATATGTGTGATCTCCCATGAATCCTGCAAAGTATTCATCTTACTCTCTAAATGAGGAAACTGAGGACGAGTTAGGTAACTTTCCAGCACCATACACCCTAGTATGTTTTCCAGATAGGATCAAACCCAATCTGTATCCTTACCACTCTCTCTCATTCTGAGGAGCCCAAATGATGGAGGGACTGATGGGGGCAGGGGACAGGTGGTCAGGGACTAGATTTTCCTTAGAAGGAGGCTGCTGGGACTTCCAGATTGGAAGGCCGGGGAGAAGAGCTTGAACAAAGAACAAAGGCTTGGAGGTGGCTGTGGGGCAGGGAGAGGTGGGTCGAATAGAATCCTAGGTGGGAGGGGAGGTGTAGCTCCCATACCCTCATTCCCCGCCCCCCACTCCTTGTCCTGCGCTTTGACTGTGATACGGACAGAGGTATGGGAGATTCTTGAGCAAGACTGGGGCAGGAATGAAAATGTTCTCTGCGGGGCTGGGTTTTTACAGCAACTCTTCTATCCTGTTTAGTTAGAAATCCATCATAGCCAAGTGCCTCTTATATTTATCTGGCTAACTTAGCAACATACATTTGTAACATGCTGTCTGAACCTATCATAAGACACTGCATTTGCACATATTACCCACTTCTACTAAACTTTCAAGACTTTGAGACACTCCCAACATTTCACCCCCTGAAGAGTGGGTAGTCTGACAGCGCAGGATGCTGAGAATCAGAAGGCATTGTACGTTACATACTGTCATATCCATGCAATTATCCATCCAGCATGTTTTGAGTGCCTCCTACAATCCAGGCAAGCCGCCTGGCACGAGGGATAAGAAAAGGAACAGATTAGTCTCCGTCCTGAAAGCTCTAGTGTGGATGACAGCACATAAACAGGCAATCACCGTACATTATGGTAGGTGCTATGACCCTCTAGGAACTGGAGAAGCACCAGGGAGGGACATTTTATGCAGGTTGGGGGTGGGGGTGCAGGAAAAGGGTCAAGGAAGCTGGGCTCCTTAGAGAATATGGCAAATTAGGGCAACTGTAGGAGAGCTCAGTCTGGCTACAGAGAATAGGAAGGGATTTGAGGGAGAAATGAGGCTAGGGTGAGAAGCAAGGGTCAGATTGTGAAGGATTTATACATATATCATTTTCATTTCATTTCATTTATTTTTATTTTTTTCCCCTACAGCACACCTAAGGGGTGAAACACATCCACGAGCAGCATGGTGAGAGGGAGCTGTGGTGGCGGTGAATAACCAGTGATATAGCCCTGTCCTCTCCTTCCCAGTTCAAGATTCATGATGCTTATTAAACATGTGGATTTTAGCAAAAGGCCTTGGATAAATTACTCCATCAGACTAGGTTTGTTTTCTTATCTGTCTATACACTCATGTGCTAAATGGGAGTGTGAGCTCTCAATAATCTAGCCATGATTCCTACCATTCTCAAGTTGTGTCACCCTGTCCAAGTTGCCCACCCTCATTGGTGAACTGGATTGGTACTACTGTGGCATCTCGATCAAAGGCTCACTGAGAATGGAAGGCGGTCATACATGTTAAGCCCCTGGTATAACGCCCGGCACACAGTAAGTGATCGGTAAATGTGAACTTGCTGTGATATGGCAGGTACCCTGCAGCCTAACGGTGTTAGCAACCACTCTCTCTGTCATCCCTCTCATCACCGTCGTCATCGTTGCCATCATCATCACCGCTCCCTCCACCATTCCTGAGATCATCATAATGATATTGACATTCTACGAGGTCATTCCTCACTGGGTTCCTCCCCTCCACTGTCCCTCCTTGTGGTCCTTATGAAAGGGAAGGCCCTACATGGAGGGATTTTACTCATGTGAAATTCATAACATTTATTGAGCTCCTACTATGTGCCGGCCATCGTGTTCTAGGTAATAGGGGACACAAGAGTGAGCTAAGTAAAGTTTTCATGCACAGAACTTCCACTCTAATGAGAAGAGGCAGGCGGTAATAAATAAAGAAGCAAATATGTAGTTTGTCAGAGAAAAACAGGGAAGATGGACGAACAGTGTCTTGGGTGGGGCAGTTGTTATTGCCCATGAGATGGTCAAAGACGAGCTCACCTACAGGTGACATTTGAATTGAGGTGACGGAGGACACCACCATGGGGATACCTGGGGGTAAAGTTCATCAGACATAGGTTCTGACATTACAAAGGCCCCATGGTAGGAACATACTGGCATATTGAGGGGTGATAAAGAGGCTGCTGTGGCTGTACGTCGGTGATCCAGGGGCTAAGAGGGGTTCACATCAGAGAGGCTGCAGCAGCCCTGTCATGGGGCTGTGGAGGTCATTGCAAAAACGTTGCCTTTTACTCTGACTGACATGAAACGTCTTTGGGGGGTTTCGGAGAGAGCTGTGACATGACCCAGCTTATGTTTTCAGGGACTGCTCTGGCTTTTGGTTTGAAAACAGACCACGGGCAACGGCTCCTTTAGCAGGGGGCCAGTGTGAGCTGGTGGCGACTTGGATCAGTGGCAGTGGCACAGGTGGTGAGAAGCGGAAGACGCTGGATGTATTTCGAAGGTAAAGCCAACAAGGTTTACCAATATATTGCACTGGATGTTGGGGGTGGGGATGGGTGAGAGACAAAGAAAGAGTCAAGGGATGATTCCTAAATAACTGGATGGATGTTACTGCTGGGACGAGGGAGACTGAGTGGAGCAGGGGTGGAGGAGAAAATCGACTTAATGTTCACATCGCCTCTATAAGGTAGGTGCTACGGTTATGTTCCATAAAACTGGGACTCAGTGAGGTGAAGCCTGTGGTCCATACGCCATGCACAGTGCTGTGAGCTCCAAGAAAGAACTCCCCTGCGGCACGGGGCTATAGCATTTGGAGCTGGGGAGCTCCTGAGGGTGGGAACTGCTGAGCCTGTGTCCTAGCACTCCAGAGCCAACTACGGCAGGAGGCCCCCACCTCTAACTCACACCCTGTTTGCAGGGCATTCAGGCACCTGTCCTAGCCTCAGGGGGCTTCTTGTCAACCTGGAACCAAGAGGCAATCAACAGTAAGTGGTAGAGGCTTTCTCCTTAGGCATTCCAACCAAAATGCAGACAACCAAAAGGGCTGCAGGCCTGCAAATCTCTATCTTAGAATGCATGGTCCATGCAGTCGGAGGGTGTTCAGAAGTGTCTTCGCACAAGCTGGGGGAAAGGAAGAGATGTCTCCAGCTCCTCCTCCTCTTCCCCACCCACGTTCCTGACCATCCAATATGCTTTAGGGGGGGAAGAAGAGGACAAGGGATAGAGGTAAACAAAAGCAGGAGGCAAAGGAGAAGGGAGACTTCCTTTAAATGCATGCTGTGCTGATTCAGAAAATGGGGTAGGAGGATGGAAATCTCCAAGAACCACTGATGCCTTCTGGCCCTAAAAGATGCACGTCCACGACTACGCATTGATCCCTGGGTTCACCAAACACCACGGTGGAGCCACGCTTCAGAGGAAAACACTGCCTGCTTTCTCAAGTCAAACACATCAGCGACTGTGGTCTATAAGCCACATGTGGTGCTGGGGGTGCCAAGAAATAGCGATGAAAGAAAATGGTTGAAATCTAGACATAGAAGCTCTATACAGGTCTACTTTTGCTCAGTGACACTGCAAGTTGTATTAGCCACTGAGCCCTGCTATGTGCCTAATATCATATGGTGTCTCTCCTTTAACCCTCACAGCAACCTGGTGAGGTCGTTTTTATTACCCACCTCTCACAGATGAAGACACAGAGGTTCAGAGAGGTCACACTCTCCAGTCAGTCATGGAGCTGAATTGGAAACCAAGTCAGTCTATTTCGGAGACTGTGTCTTTTTTTTTTTTTTTTTTTTTTAAGTTTATTTATTTATTTTAAGATAGAGAGACAGCGAGCAGGGAAAGGCTAGAGAGAGGGAGGGAGAGTATCCCAAGCAGGCTCCACACTGCCAGCAGAGCCCCATGGAGGGCTCGAACCCATGAACTGGGCGATCATGACCTGAGCCTAAATCAAGAGTTGGACGCTCAACCAGCTGAGCCACCCAGATGCCCCTCAGAGGCTGTGTCTTAACTATTACACTTTACTGCCTCCCAGAGGAAAGGGTGAAGAGGGAAACGCTGAAAATAGTAACACTCCCCTCCCCCACCTGCTTTGCTTCCGGTGCTCTGCAGAGGCAGAAAATTGAGAAACCTTCCATGCTTTCTGGCCTAAGGTCTGTATCAACTTAAAAAAATATACAATTATTTCTGATATCAGATGACTGTTTTTCTCTAGGAAATAAATTAATAGAATAAGAAAGGTCTTTAGAGATGCAAAGAGCTGACCTTAAAATCCACAGAGAAGGGTAAGTATACTTCTCAAGGTCAAGTTCTTCAAGGTGGCAGAACTAAGGTCAAAAGGGCAGCACTCCTGCCTCCCAGGCCAAGGTGGGGCTGGGTCCCCAGAGCTCCTTTGAAGGTTATCATTGCCCTGCCCTAATGGATGAGTGCTTGAAGGAGGAGGATTGCTTTTTTGCATGCTAGAGGTTTTAAACACAAGCTGAACTCAGCCGAACAGTTTTTAAACAAGGCTTTTCTAGCACCTTCTGATGAGTAAGTCTCTGCCATCTCCTTTCCCCGCTCCTAGGTCATGTGCTCTTTTGAACTAGGAGAGTCCTACTATCGCTCCTTGTATTTAGCTGGAGTGGGTGCTCCTCTGTCTGGGGCAGATGATTATATTTCTAGTTCAGAACCTGCTGTAATTTACTCTGGCCTCCCACACTACTATGCCTCTTCTGCCTGCCTGCCTGGCTTCTACTGACCTCTGCAATTTGGACCCATTCCACCCAACTCCTCTTCTTCTTCCCTATATCGTGACACACTCCCTTCATATCAGATCGGGATCGTGGGCTCACCCCGTTTCCGCCACAGAAATACCCTCCCTGCTCTCTTTCTGTGCAAATCCATTCTTCACAGCTTTGCTCAGACCTTGCTGCCCCAGAAGATTTCCCCATGTACCTACAGCCCCACAATATGCTTTCCAAGCTCCCTTTACATTTATTTTTTCAAGTACATAATTTGGCGCTTGAAGTGTTTCTGCACGTTCCTCCAAATGCAATTCAGGCCCCTTGAGGGCAGGCCCATGTGTTCATCGGTTCACTAGAGATTTTTGAAAGCACTTTATACGGTGAGATACAAAGAGAAGTAGAAGCAATGGTTGCTTCTTGTCCTCAAGGAGGGGAGGCTAGTTTGTAGACGTCTGTCTGGCACAGAGTGGACCCTCCACACAGGTTTGTTATATTGAACTATATGATTATATATAAATATATATAATGCCTCTTCTTGCAACTATTAGCTGTCTCTAAGTGTCACGAGAGGCGGTGTTATAGGGAAGGCATCATGAAAGAAGGGGCATTTGAACTAGGCCTTAAGGACAAGGAATGTTATTTTAAAAACAAAATTGGCAGAGGAAACAGTGTTCCTACAGCACTGTCAGGCACACACAGTGCCAGGCATACAGCAGCCACCAGGTTCAGGGGGGAAAGCAGTGGCGTTCTGTCCTTGCTCCAGCACCAACTAGCCTCAGCGAGAGCAGGCAAGTTGCTTAACTTCCCTGCCCCCTCTCCTTTCCTTCCCACTCCAAAGCAGCATGGGCTCTGGAAGAAAGAGATCCAGGTTCAAGTCATGGCTCTGTGACCTTGATCCAATCAGCTGGGGTGGGGGCTCAGTTTCCTTCCTATAAAAGGGGTAAAATAATCCTACCTTACAAGGCTGTTTGTGAGGTTTTAAGTACACATTTAAGTTGTTAAATGCCGAGATGTGTTTTATTTCTTTCTACCAGACTAGGGGGCAGCCCCCATCTTCCTCCCTGCAGACTTCCCCAGGGCACAGCACAGAGTCCGTCCGTAGTTGGGCTATGGACAGACTGCAGGAACCCTAAAGAGAAAATGGGGGTGCAAAGGACTTCAGAAAAAAAAGTAAACAGCATGGACATGGACTGACCAGGCTAAGTGGGATGTTTCCCTGAATAGACTTCCCGCAGTTCAAGAATCTTTGCTAACTCTCCCTAAACATGCCTCTGCAGAGCCAACTGGTTTCTCGACAGCTCCTTCTGCCTCCGCCTTCAATCTCCAGGAAAGAGTCAAGGCCCAACCCCGTGGCGGGCTTAGAGGATGGGATGGATGGGGAGGCGGGATTTCCCCAGCTCCCAGGGGCAAAGTTCGGGAAGTGTCCGTTCCCACCTCCTTACTCCCACTCCCAGGGACCGGGCTCCCGGGAGCCCCCCTCCGCACTCCCCCTCCCCCCCGCTTCATTTCCTCTCTCGGAATAGGTCGAAGGAAGGGGGTCTCGAACTCGGCCCAAGGCAAAAGCTCATCCCCGGCTCTCCTCCCCGCCGATCCGCCTGGGCCACCGCCACTTCAGCCGCCTATCCCTGGGGCCCTCGTGGCCCTGCTCAGTAGCCAGTCTCGGCCGCCGGTCGACCCAGCCCTGCGCTTCTCCCTTTGGCCACCTCGATTCCCGGTCCCCGCCTCAGCAGACCCAGGCCAGCCGCCCTCCCTACGTCCGCGCCTCTTGCCCCCTCCCACTCGGCCACTTCAGTCGCCTGCCCCGGCCTCCGTAGACCCCGCCGGGACACCCGCCCCCCTCCCACCAGCCGCCCCGGACCGCGCTCGGCCACCACCCTCGCCTCGGCCCTCCCACCCGGGGCCTCGTAGACACCCCCACCCCCGCCGCGTGGACCCCGCCGCGCCGCCCCCGGCTCGGCCCCCTCCTTGGGGTCGTGGCGGCAGGGGGAGGGGCCGTGCCGGCCCCCGCGTGCGTGGCAGGCTCTCCCGGCTCGGCTCTCCCGGCCTTCCTTCTCGGGAGGCGGGGTCGGCGCCGCGGCGGCGGCGGCGGCGGAGGCAGGCCCCCTCCTCCTTCCTCCCTCGTCCGGCCTCCTTTCTCGCGCGCCCGCCCGCCGGCTCTCTCTCGGCCGCTCCGACGCCAGCAGCGCCCGCGTGCCGCTCGCCCAGCCCCGGGGGAGCCCGAGGAAGTTCCCGGGCCGCGCGCCCCGCTCGCTCGCCTCGCAGTCCGCGGCCTCACCCGCCGCCGCGCCCGCCATGCCCTCGGCCAAACAAAGGGGCTCCAAGGGCGGCCACGGCGCCGCGAGCCCCTCGGAGAAGGGCGCCCACCCGTCGGGCGGCGCGGATGACGTGGCGAAGAAGCCGCCGCCGGCGCCGCAGCAGCCGCCGCCGCCCGCGCCGCACCCGCAGCAGCACCCGCCGCAACATCCGCAGAACCAGGCGCACGGCAAGGGCGGCCACCGCGGCGGCAAGTCCGCCGCCGCCGCCGCCGCCGCCGCCTCGTCCTCGGCGTCCTGCTCGCGCAGGCTCGGCCGGGCGCTCAACTTTCTCTTCTACCTCGCCCTGGTGGCGGCGGCCGCCTTCTCGGGCTGGTGTGTCCACCACGTCCTGGAGGAGGTCCAGCAGGTCCGGCGCGGCCACCAGGACTTCTCCCGGCAGAGGGAGGAGCTGGGCCAGGGCTTGCAGGGCGTCGAGCAGAAGGTGGGTACCCCGGGCCCCCACCCGCGGCCCCCGAGCCACGGCCGGGCCCCTGACTCTGCCCAGGCCTCGGTGCCTGAGCGGGGCCCTCTCCACGGCCGGGGGATGCCCTGTCCCTGGTCCCCCCCCCCCCCCCCCCCCCCGTTCCCGGGCGGTCCCCAGACCCTCTTTGTTAATGGCCGCGGAGGAATGGGCCCCGAGGGATGGGCCGCTGGGAGGATGGTCAGGCCAACGAGCCAGGGTGGGCCAAGGGCCTGTCACAGGGCATTATCGGTGACCTGTAAGGAAGCCGCCGGGCTCTGGGGAGCCCATTCTTTTTGGATTAGAAACCGCTGAATGGGCAGAGTTATCTGAAAAGGAGGTTGGAAGGGACGCCAGCGCATCCCTGGAAGCCTCGGGCAAGGCCACACCTGGGCTCTCCCCGTGGGAGACGTCTGAGCCAGATTTTAATAGATCCAGACCCCGGGGAAGGAGAAACAAGTAATCATACTCATTTGCGAAGTTCAAATGAAATATTACATATCTTCAGGCCCCTTGCCTTTTAGTGGACCAATGTCTCCATGTGGGCCTTTGAAATAGCATATACCAGCTTTAGAGGAAAGGAAAGGCCCAAAATACTAGAGGGTACTGGTGAGTAATATCACAAGGCACATTTACATGATGTTAAGAGGGCTTACTCATTATCTAATCATCATAGCCACCCTGGCTGGGAGGGAGGACTAGCAGTTTTGACTCCTTTTTCCAGATCAGAAAATTGAGGTTTAGAGAGATGAAGTGAATTGATAAAAGATCCCAGCTGGTGAGTGGCAAACTGCATGAGAATGCCTAGGCCACTGCCCAGTGGGGGGGTCCACAGAGGCCTCTCTCAGGTGTGGATGGACCCAACTTTCACCACCAAGCTTCTCACGTTCCACCCTGTCTGTGTTTTTCCACACCAAGTGCAGCTCTCTTGGCCTCCTACCTCCTCCTCCGGCCTCCACTAATGTCACCGCTCAATGAAAGTTAGTTGTATGATCGAAACAAAAAATCCCGCCACCACTTCTGAGCCCGGAACTGCTGCCTCCTTTTCCCAGCATGCTGCCTGCCCTGCCAAGTTTCTATCGACTTTTGTGGAGTATGCAGGACTAGGAATTTCCTGCAACTGGAATGAGTCAGCCTGCTCAATGCTGCAGGCCAAGGGAGGTGACTTTCTGTAGGGATTTAAGTAGGCAGCGCCGCTTTGCCTATCCTGAACGTCAAGTCATTCTTAAGAAGTAGACAGACTGCTGGAGGATAATCACTAGCCTCTGTTTCCTCTCTTTCATCCACCCACTTACCAATCCATCACAATATTTATTGAAGTCTGATAGTGATAGGGCTGCATGTTGGCCCTGTGGGGGGTACAGAGGTACAGTAGACAAATCCGGTTTTGCGAAGCGGCACAGAAGTGGGTCTCAGTTGAGGGTCACCGTTGTGTGAGTTCCGAAGGAGAGAGTGTGTAGAGTTTGCCTAGGCCCGTATGCCCAGTGGCCAAGGTGGTGCCAGTCTAGATCTAGCTGGTGGTCAATAACTGTTGAGACAAGGAATGAAGACACAGGCAGGAGGTTCTGTCTTGAGTATGTTGGGACAGCAGTGGCTACCTGGCCTGTAGCAGGATGGGAGAGAGAAGCTGAGGCCCAGATGAAATTGAGGTCTTGAATCGATGTTGAAGACATTGGGCTTCTTTCTGCTTCTCTCCTGCCTCTCCCTCTTTCCTTCCCTTCCGGCTCCCACCTCTCCTCTTATGGAAGCTGTATGCAGATGACTTTCCTCTTTGGGGCTCAGTTTTCTCATCTACACAGGGAGGGGAGGGCTCTGTCCAGAGTTGTAAGAATCCACCTGGCCGTAGACTCTTGAAACAGTGACCTTTCTTTTTCATTTAGCATGTAGGCCAGCTGTTATGTAATGCCTCGTCTTTATTGGGTACTCCTGTCTTTTGACCCTCACAGCAGCTCCAAGAGGTAAGCACTAGGATACTCCCCTTGCACAGATGAGGAGCGTGAGACCCAGGAGGCAGAGTAACGGCAAGGTCTCCCGGCTAGTAAGTGGCAGGGCTAGGGTTCCTCCTGCAGTTAGCTCCTGCAACACCCTCAACCGTTTGTTCATCTTGTTGTCTTTCCCATGCCTTGCCAGGTTCGTAGTAGGTCTTCGGCTAAGGCTGCTTCCAGTGATGTGGAACTCAGAATGTGCCCAGAACAGTATTAGGATTTGTCACGGTGTGTGGCCATTTCTGTCCGCACCTCTGAGGTGGCCAGTGAAGAAGTTCCTTTGCTCTGAAGAGAGTAGTACTGGCTGCTCTGACAACCTAAGTGTGAGCCCCTTTGTAACTTTGTATGATGCTCCGTGTGGGGTGGGGTTTGGTCCTTTGCAGGAATGTAGACCTGCAATATTATTGTTCATAAGTAGTATTCGGTACGGGTTAGGCGTCTGTTTTTATTTTAAAGTTTATTTATTTTGAGAGAGAGAGAGAGAGACAGTGCAAGTGGGGGAGGAGCAGAGGGAGAGGGAGAGAGAGAATCCCAAGCAGGCAGAAGGCTCCACGCTGCCAGTGCAGAGCCAGATGCAGGGAACCGCGAGATCGTGACCTGAACTGAACCCAAGAGCTGGACGCTTAACCGACTGAGGCGCCCAGGTGGCCCCATTGTGGGCTAGGCATCCTTTTAAGTGCTTCCCAGCCACCCTCTGAAGCAGGTCCCTTTTATTAGCGCCGTTTCACAGATGGACCCGCTGGATCTGGAGTGGTCGTGTTACCGTTCAGGGTCACATGAAGACCTTAAGTATTGGAACTGGGATTGGAGTCAGAGCAGTGTGACCTGAAGCCCTCTACTCTGTGTAGTGGGTGCCCACCTGGCCTCCGTCTGCAAGTGCCCTGCCAGATGCCTGGAGCCTGGGCAGAGAAGCTGGTCTGTCCTTCCATGGAAGACTGAGCGGGGACTTCAGAAATGTTGGCAGTTCAGCCTGAGGCCCTGAAGGGCCAGTGTTGCCCTGGCAGATCCGGGGTGGCGTAAGGTAGGAACGGGCCTCCGAGGGACAGCTGGATGAGAGGAGCGGCTGTTTGTAGAAAACGGAGTCCTCTGGTTGTATTTCTTTGTTTCTCATTTTGACTCTGGAGGAGTCCGGGCTTGTGGCGGAGGCAGCGTCTGAGCCCACGGTGTACTTGGAACACGCCTCTGCTCCGGCTCATCCCTGGAGGTTAAGAGCTCAGTGGTGAAGTCACCCATTCTGGGAGTTTGATGCTCAGCATGACCGCTTCCCAGTCTCCTCATTTGTAAACTGGAGATCAGTGGGAGCCACCAACTCAGGAGGTTATTACGAGGGTGGAATGAGATGATGTCTCGGAAGTACTTTGCATAGTTTTCGGTACACAGTAAGTGCCTCGTTGAAGGTCAGCTACCACCGTCTCCCCTCGTGCTGTGAGCTCCTTGAGCGCAGGGATCCTGTTCTAGCTATTACTTTTCTCTGGTGTCTTGCCCACCATGTAGTGGGCACCCTGCATATGTTGGGGGAACAGATGCATCATTGCATATTGATTATAATGGGGTCTTTGCATGTAAAGATGAACAGCGCACAGCACCGTCGGGAGGGGGGCGATTTCTGTGTTCTTTTTATAGTGTTGGAGGTTGGGGTGTTTGGTTTCCGCCATGATTTCTGATCTAGTCCGCTTCCTGGCCATTTGCAAAGAGTCAGCCCAGGTTAGGGGTGACAGGGATCAGAGGGGAAATGGACCAGCTCCTTCTTCATCAGGCTTTGCTCGATTAATTAATTAAATCCTGATTCATTCAGAAAACACTGAAAACACTGAATGAACGCCTGCTACGTTGCAGGTACTGTGCTCACCCGTTCATGCCTCTTTTCTGAGTGCTGTGTAGAACCGGCAGGTACTGTGATTGAATAATTTAGTTTCAGAGGTGATCTCTCTCCCGTACCTTCTCAAAGTGCCCTTTATGGCTCAGGTCATATTTGGTTTAACAGGGAAATTGTCTAGTATTCTGGAGTCCCTGAGAACCGGATTCTAATCTGTGTTAAAATCACAGACTGTTGGAAGCCACAAGGGACTTTAGAAACCTATTTGTTAATAGACGAGGAGCTTGGGACCTGGAAAGTGAATGTGACTTATTCGTGCTCACAGAGCTGGTTATAAGTGGGGCTGGGACTAGAGCCCAGGTGTCCTGTTCTCATTTCTATAGTGTTTCCCTTTGGCATTGGGCTAAGGATGGTCTCAGAATCTCCAGACTTCTGAGCTACTTCCAGAAGAAAGATTAAACAATAATGAAGACCATATCTGCTGTTTGTCGATCATTTACTATGTGTTAGGCACAATTGAAGCTCTATGTATATATTAATTCACTTAATCCTTGCAAAACGAGCCTATGAGTCAGGTGCTATTTTTGTTCCCATCCAGCAGCCGAGGAAACTAAGGCACAGATGTGCTAAATAACTTGCCCAAGATCACACAGCTAGGAAGTGTCCAAGCTAAGATTTAAACATAGGCAGTCTGGTTCCAGAGGCCCATGCTATTTTATGTTTTAACTTCTTACCGTGGAGGTATTTAGGCATAAACAGAAGAGATCAATGTAATGAACCCCAGTTTTAATAATGCTCATTCTTTTGCTCTTCTCGTTTCATTTTTTCCCCACCCCTTCCCTCCCATTTTGTTTTGTCCTTTTTGGGCTGGAGTCAGAGCAGGGTGACTCTGAAGCGGTCTCTTCCACCCCTTGTCGGCTGTCCCCCTGGTCTCTCTTGTTCTCAGATGCTCTGGGCGTTGGGAAATAGCCCAGGTCTGCTGAATGACCGTAGGCTGGGCAGAAAGGCTGGCCTGTCCTTACTCAGAAGATCCAGTGGACACAGGCAGGTGCGAGCCTGCAGAAAAAGCTGGCAGTTCAGGTCTAAGCCCTCTGAAGGGCCCACGTTGCTCTGGCAGACGCGGTGGATGTGGAACCAGGATCTAATTTTGACTGACACATTAGTTCCCCTAGAGTATCTTAGGATTTATTTCTGACAAATAAGAGCTCCTTCTTTTCCCTTTCCTTTTGGCAAAGCACAGTATATCTTACCTAACAAAGTTACTGGTCATTCTTGATTCTCATCTGATACCCAGTTCAAAATCCGATTTCCCTGACTCTCAAAAACGTCTTGCTTTGTTTGAATCAGGATCCGTACAAGTCCACACATTACATTTGGATGATAAATCTCTTAAATTTCTTTTAATGTGTAACAGTTTCCTGTCTTTCTGCCTTTAAAAATGCCATTTAATTATTGAAGGTCCTGGTGATCTGTTGTGGGTTTGGCTGATTGCATCCTCATGGTGTGTTTTCCTCTTGCACGTTTCCTGTGAATTGGTGGTTAGAACTGGAGACTTGAGAGATTCAGATTCCTTTTTTTTTTTTTTTTCTTTTTTTGCAATAAAGTGTCCTGGGTGGCACTTTGCACCACGTCAGGATGAAGCCCAGGTCAGTGGTCCTTACGTGGTCAGCCTTGGTGCATGAAACCGCTCCCTGGAGTGGCTCCCAGGTCAGACTTTGTTTAGGGGAGAATTTATTTAGAACGAGTGTGTCGTGACACATGGGATCATAATGTGCTCACAAAGTCTGAGAATGCTGAGGAATCACCTGATCCACGGTGAGGACAGTGACTTGGTCAGGACCCCCAGCTAGAAGGTGCCTGTGCCGTCGTCTCTTGCCTCCCAGCCCACTGTCTCCCATGTGCCTCCGCTTTTTTCCTGTGATAAGTTGCAAGACTCTTTCAGTTCCAAGAGCCAGAAACTCAGCCTAACTGGCTGAAAGGGGGAGGGAGGGTGAGAGACAGAGAGAGAGAGAATTTATTGGCTTAAGCTAAGAAGTTCAAAAGCAGATTCCTAAAGGTGTAGCTGTATTCAGAGATTCAGATTGTGTCTTCAGAACTTGAACTTGCTGTCTCTAGTTCTGCCTTCCTTGACTCATAAACTGGCCTACTTTGTGTGTGGTCTGAGCCTCTCCAGGCTTTCCTCATCCTATGGCTAGCAATCCCAGCGGAAAAAAGGCTTTCTTTACCAATGTTTTTTTTTTTTTTTTTTTAAGTTTATTTATTTATTTTGAGAGAGAGAGAGAGAGACAGAGAGAGTGTGTGTGAATTGGGGCGGGGCAGAGAGAAGGAGAGAGAGAATCCCAAACAGGCTTTGCACTGTCAGTGCAGAGCCGGAAGGGCTCTATCTCACAAACTGTGAGATCATGACCTGAGCCGAAATCAAGAGTCAAACACTTAACCGACTGAGCCACCCAGGTTCCTCTCTTTACTAGTAGTTTTAACAGAAGTCGTGGAATTGACTTGCTGGCCTGCCTTAGGCCATATGCCCATCCCTGGGCTAATCACTATGGCTTTGGAAGGGCAGGAGGGGTAGGTAGACAGAAAGTGCCGATTGGTCAGGCTGGTTACAAACCATCTCTGGAGCACTTGGAACGGGCCTTCAGGTTGGCCCCCAAACCATGTGGACTATGTGTGGAAGGAAGTTTCTCCAAGGACAATTATCGTTCTGTTCCAGAAGAGGGACCTGGAAGCTGGGCAGACAAAAGGAAATATAGCCTGTTGCATAAAACTTCTCAGCTCTTCTCAGCAGTTAACATCTGGATTTTGGTTGCAGGTGCTGTCTCTTCAAGCTACATTTGGGACTTTTGAGTCCATCTTGAGGAGCTCCCAGCATAAACAAGACCTCACGGAGAAAGCTGTGAAGCAAGGGGAGAGTGAGATTAACCGGATCAGTGAAGTTCTGCAGAAGCTCCAGAATGAGATTCTCAAAGACCTCTCTGATGGCATCCACGTGGTGAAGGATGCCCGGGAGCGGGACTTCACGTCTCTTGAGAACACGGTGGAGGAAAGGCTGACAGAGCTCACCAAGTCCATCAACGACAACATTGCCATCTTTACTGACGTCCAGAAGAGGAGCCAGAAGGAAATCAACGATGTGAAGGCGAAGGTCGCCTCTCTGGAAAACTCCGAGGGGTACAAGCAGGATGTGAAAGCCTTGAAGGAAGTTGTGAAGGAAATCCAGTCCTCTGTGAAGTCCAGAGAAAAGGACATCGAGGCCTTGAGAAGCACCCTCCAGACCTTGGAATCTGACGTCTACACAGAGGTCAAGGAGCTGGTGAGCCTCAAACAGGAGCAGCAGAAATTCCAGGAGGCAGCCAATTCGGAGCACCTCACCTTGCAGGCCCTCACGGAGAAGGTTCTCCAGTCGGAGGAGGCCACCTCCCGCCTCCCTGAGGAGATCAGGAGACTCAAGGAGGAGCTGCGCCACCTGGAAACTGAGGCCCTCAGGCCGGAAGAAGGGGTTTACAAAAACTCTGATGCCTTAGAAGCGCTCCAGGAAAAGAGTCAGGGATTGGACTCCAGGCTCCAAACCGTGGAAGACGGAGTGGATGCCGTGCAGACGGCCTCCGCGCGGCACAGCGAGAGCCTGGAGGCCCTGCTGGCCAAGAGCGAGGAGCAGGAGCGGCGCCTGGCCGCCCTGCAGGAGCGCGTGGCCGGCCTGGGCCCCTCGGAGGATGACGCGGGCGGCCTGGCCAGCACGGTGAGGAGCCTGGGCGAGGCCCAGCTCTCGCTCTACGGCGACGTGGAGGAGCTGAAGAGAAGCATGGGCGGGCTCCCCAGCACTGTGGAGGCTCTCCAGAAGGTGCAAGAGCAGGTGCACACGCTGCTGGGGCGGGACCCGGCCCGGGCGGCCCCCTCGCCTCCTCAGGACTTCCTGGACAGACTCTCTTCTCTAGACAACCTCAAAGCCTCAGTCAGCCAAGTGGAATCAGACTTGAGGATGCTCAGGACTGCCGTGGACAGTTTGGTCGCCTACTCGGTGAAAATAGAAACCAACGAGAACAACTTGGAATCAGCCAGGGGCTTGCTAGATGATCTGAGGAATGACCTGGATAGGTTGTTTGTGAAAGTGGAAAAGATTCATGAAAAAGTCTAAGCGAGTCGTGTCTGCAGGGTGCGGATTTAAAGTCCAGTTTCTCATGACCAAAAACTGTGTTGTTTTCTCCCACATGTCCCGCCCCCCCCCCACCCCACCATGTTCTTGTCCCCTCTTAAAAAGCAGTGGACACCCCCCCGAACACCAAGGCATTTTATATTCTCATGCCTGCTTAATTTATTTACGATCATTACCACACACCATTGGTTTCTCAAGTTTTCTGCTTCTGCTTTTGGTTGGTTTGCTGAAGGCCCAGCCCCTGCAAATCAGGGGCGCCTTTTAGAAGGGATGTTTCTCGTGTCAGAGAAGAATGGCTTCAACTGAGGATTAACAGAAGCAGATTAACTGTAACCTCAGAAAACCCTGCCTGGCTGGCAGATTTCAAGGAAAAAAAGTGGGGGGAGGAGGCACTTTTCTTTCTAATTGTCTTTAAGGAAAATTGCTTTTCCTTTTTTTTTTTTTTTTTTTTTTTAATATTTCTGGCCGAAGTTTTCATGAGCTGTCACTCACTTCTCGTCTTCCACTTTAAACTGGCTAAAATTCACAAGTGTCAGCTCTCCATTGGGAGGGGAGCAAGCCCCTCGGGCTTTAGGTTGAAAAGAACCAGCTGCTTGACTTGATGGCCACCTCCAGTGGCGTGGGGTGTCTTTTCCATTCCTGAATCATCCTGTGATCTCAAAGGTAACGATGCAAAGAATCCAGATGGTTCTGAATGTGAAGGCACAACACCCCACGGAGCTCCCCCGTGGCCAACCTGTGTCATCCCTTGGTAGGGTCCCCAAATAATGCACAGGTTGAGAATCCCGAGAAAGGGGACTCCTTGGATTCTTTCGGGAAATGTGTCTGAGAGCTGTCCACAAAGGCCTGGGCCGTCTCCCTAGGGAATGGAGGCCAAATGTTTTTATTTTACCACAGTGTCCATGAAGAGGTTTGCTGTCAAGGCAGACCCCCATCTGTCAGTGAGCAAGGTGTGCGTTTTCTGTAGTTTTTTGCTGTTTCCCTTTACCTTCGAGCTGTACTGTTCTTTAATGGCTGTCTTGCCCTTCAGAAAAGAAAAAAGAAAAAAGGAAAAAAAAAAAAAAGAAAATTAAGAGAAAAAAAGGTTTGTTTAGTTTACTGTGAAATGAACTGTATGGCTTATTTACAGTATTTTTAATTCTTAATAAACACTTGAGCTTTGTTACGACTTTTCTGGAGTGGTTGCTTTCTGAGGATTTAGCAGTTCTGATACACTAATTAGAAAGATAGGGAAGTTTTCAGCTGTAAGGCTTTGTTTCGATTCTGAAACCAAGATTGCTTCATTCTTAGGCCTGGGCACATAACTTTTGATTGACTGTTAGCAGGTTTGGTTGTAGGTCACTGTTTGACTCTAACTTTTAGTCACAGCAGAGGGTCTCAACCCCGACTCCCTGATAGAATCTTCTGGGAACTTGAAACCAAGCCTGGGCCTGGCCCCTGGGATTCTGATTCAACGGTACGTGTAAAGAGGGCTGGCACTAGCATTTCCGAGGCCCCCATCGTCTGATTGTAAAGTGCAGCCAGGCCTGACAACCACGGCCTTAGACCATCTTAGTGACCTTCAGCCCCCGGGTTTCCTTCCCAGGTTGCTCTCCACCTCCCACCTAACATCGGATGCTGTTTATGGAGTACCCGTGTGCTGTGCATCATGCCAAGCCTTTAACAGGTCCCTGTATCTTCCTTCTAAATTTCCCGAAGGCAGGCAGTATCGTTCCCCATTTGACAGAGGAGCAGCAGGCTGGGAAGCATCACATAAGATCATTAGCTAGGAAGTGGTAGGGCTGGGGTTTGAACCCAGTCCTGCTCTTAACCTGTGAACGCCACCCCCCACCAGCACCAGTGCAGGGCCAGCTGATCCGTGCAGCTGCTGTTGCAGAACCAGGGGCTGCAGGGGCTCCTTTCTCTTCCACCCAGGGTACAGAGGGAGATGAGGACCTGAGTGCCTGTGTGGTCTCTTGTCCTTTCTGCCTGGAGGTCGCCTCCTTCCTGAACTTCTTTGCCAGTCATTCTGGGTCTCAGGCAGCACAGCATCAACTCTGCTGATGCTTTTCCAAAGCAGTTTGCAAATCAGGATGGACCCTTTATTGGTGTTAGAAGTGATTTGTAATTTAATTTATTATTTTTTTTTAGAGACAGCATGAGTGGTAGAGGCAGAGAGAGACTCTTAGGCAGGCTCTATGCTCCGTGCGGAGCCTCATGCAGGGCTCCATCCACGACCCTGGGATCGTGACCTGAGCTGAAATCAAGAGTTGGGCGCTCAACTGACTAAGCCACCCCGGCACCCCAGTTTGTAGTTTTATTTTAAAACAGAAGAGTTGCAAGGCATAACTAGTTTAGTAACTAGTTTTGCCTTCCTTTGGGGACGGTGCTGAATTTCCACGCACGGAGAAAATGAAGTCCTGGTTTCTTTTCAGGTTAGTCGCTTGTATCAGGCGTTTTCTTCATCTTCCTCTTGCCATCATTTCTTCAGTCTTTAATCTCAGACCGTACAGTGGTCTAATAGATGCTGATTTAATATTGTAGTAGAAAACCTCTACCAAGGGTCAGAGAAGTAACCGAATTTAAATTCAGGTGGTGAAAATAAAAAGAATGTATTACAAATTCACATAGTCCTGATGGTGGGGCAGCTGGAGGCAGAGTTTATCCCAGACAACAATCACAATTCAGTCTTGCTCACATCCTTCAGTGCTCATTCCTTCAGTGAACATTACTGACCCCACAGCTAGACGTTCTGCTACGTGAATTCAGGATGCACGTGACCGGATCCTTGTCCGGATCCGGGCCTATAGGCCAAAGGGCCTACAGCTCAATGGGGGCGATGGGCATGTAAACTGGTAGACATCCCAGGGAATTACAGGTGCTCTAGCAGGTATAACGGGGCGCACAGGGGAATTGCCTAGTTCTGCCTGGGTTCAGCTGGGATGGTTAGAACAGGGTTCCCACAGGCCAGTGGGAAGTCTCTTGGAATGCCTTCATGGGTAGACGTTCCCACCTTCAGTAAACCGGTTGCCCTACCCTTTGTACAGGGAATAGGCACAAGTTATTGATGGTATCGATTAGACTGCAGATGATCCAGCACCAGGGTAAGAGGCTGCGGTGAAATTCCCTAGGCAAGACTGTCAGCACACTGATCCCTGAGACTGGGAAGGATGACTCACAGGGTGGTTGTGACGGCGGGATGAAGGCACGGGGGGGAGAGGGTATAGCTTAGCACAGCATCTGGTACACAGTGAGGGCTCTGGGGGCTCGCTCATGCGCAGTCATACCTAAAGCTAAAAGAACTGAAATAGCTCTGTGCTGCTTGGTAAATAGCTGTGGCCCTGAGCTCTCAATTCTCTCTAGGGACCGCTAGACATACAGTCCAGCAACGAATAGGTTAACACCCTGGCACAGCAGGGTCCTGAGGGACCAGCCCCATGACCGGCATTAGTTCTGATGAGCGGGCACCCATGCTTTACCAGTGGTTAAATATTTTGAAATCACCCTGTGTCCTCCTCAAAGCATGCCTCCAGGTCATCGATCTGTTTTTCGAGTAACATTTGGGCACCTCCCCCCACCAGACATCTCATGGGTTCCAAACAGAAGTCATGATTTCCCCCAGGAGTAAGTGGGGCCACTGCTCCCTGCAATTGCTTGAGCCAGAAGCTCAGGGGATCCCTGTCTCCCTGCCTCTCCACATCCACTCCTGTTGAAGCCCTGACACAGCCGCCCCATCCCACTTCTCCTAGCCTCCTCTCCACTCCATCACCGGATGATGTCTGAATTCCAGCAGGGCCCTCACTGCGCCCCTGCCTATTAACTGGAAACAGGAACATCAGGTGTGCATTCAGTAGTCATTCAACAACTTGCAGAGAGTACGGCTCTCTGCCAGACACCAAGGAGATGACTGAGAACAAGACAGACAGGCTTCCGGGGCACCTGGGTGGCTCAGTCGGTTAAATATCTGACTCTTGACTTCGGCTCAGGTCATGATCTGTGCTGCCAGCGTGGAGCCTGCTTGGGATTCTGAGATTCTGTCTCCCTCTCTCTCTCTGCCCCTCTCCCACTTGCTCTCTCTCTCTCTCTCTCTCTCTCTTTAAAAAAAAAAAAAAAAGATAGGCTTCCTGCTTTCAGGATTCTCATGATCCAGTTGGGAGGAGACCAACAGTAAATATGGAAGGAAACGGATATAAGTGTGCAAATGGCGGTACATGTCCTGAGGGACGGGAACAGCTCAAGTAGCCTCTCTGTCTCCAGCCTGGCTCCCATTCAAGGAATTCCCTATGGGTGACCAGCGTGATCTTTCTCAAAAGCACATCTGCCTATGACCCTTCTCCACTAAATCCTTCAGTGTCTTCTCTTTGGCTTCCGGAGGAAAATTCCAGCTCCCTGGTGTGGCTGAGAAAGAGCTTTCTGACTGCTCTCTCCCTGCCATCCAGCCTATCTTCCATGTACTCTGCTGGTAGGTGCACCGATCAATGGAACCATTCCTCACCTCAGTGCCTTTGCACACTCTTCTTCTACTCAGAGCTCCCCACCTCCCTGCACCTGAACCCCAGGCTGAATTTGGGAGATTTTCCTACAGGCTCTTACGTTCCAGGCTCCTCGCTATGAAAGGGCTCCTCCCTCTGCACTGTGACTGCTTTTTTGTCTGTCTTCCCACTGGATGTTGCACTCCACGGATGACTGGGTTGTGTCTTTTATCTCTGTATCCACAATGATATCACTGTGCTTCGCCCACATCAGTCACAATAAAAATAACAAACATTTATTGAGTACTTACTCAGAACCACTGTTCTGAGGGTATGTAAGGACAAACTCATTCAACTGTTACAGCAGTCATTAGGGAAAGTACTATTGTTATCCCCATTTTCCAGGTGGAGAAACTGAGGCACAGAGAGGTTAGGTATCTTGTTCCAGATACTTACTAGTTACAGCTGGTAAGTGGACAGATTTAGAACCCAGTGGTCTAAGTTAAAAACCTGTGCTCTGAACTACTACTGTAGACTAGTTTCTTTTCTCCACTTAAAAACACCTAGCATCTGGGGGAGTTTACTTTTCACTGAAGGACAACGTGCGTGCTTTCAGGCACTTTCCGGCATGCACGTCTGAAGTACGCAGCTGAATGAAGCTCTCCACATGTCACATCACATACGAACCACCAGATCAAGGTATACAACATTCCCAGCACTCCAGAAACTTCCTGTGCCCTGCAGTCAATAACCCCCAAAGATAGCTACTATTCTGGCTGCTATCACCATAGGCTACTTTTGCCCATTTGTGAATTTCATATAAATCATGCCATATCACCCTTGGTATTCCTTAAAAAAATCACGTTTATTAAGATATAATTCACACACCATAAAACCCACCCTATTAAAATGTACACCTGTTCTTAGCGTAGTCACAGAAGGCTGGACACATTCCTATTCTGATAAATCTTGCCCCTGCTGGATATAGAAAATTGTGTGGCACATAGGTGTTCAATAGCCAGCAGATGTTTGAGTACACATGGACTTTTGAACTGGACAGTGCATTCTGGGATCTCCATCTTGCTGCTCAGTGACTCCGAGAGAAAAGGGAGGGTGCGGCATGGTGTGCAGTTTCTTCCACTCGCCTCTCGGGCTGGGTCCACAGGAGAGAAGATGAAAACCACAGAGGCAGAGGGTTCGACGGCCCTTGCCCCTCCTCAGGCTGAGTTTGGTCAAGGGATTGGTTCTGCGAGTGACTATTATGTACTGGGTATGAGCTGCATCTCCTCTGGGAGGCGGGATGAAAGATGTGGGTCCCAGACAAACAGGGGACACGGTACGTAATCACATGTAGTGTGACATGTGCCTGTGGGAGGGACTGACGAAGTCCTGCACCTTGGTTGCGGTCTGCCCAGCATCCAGTCATCCTTTGACTGGTAATAATTCCCCTAGTTTTCTCTAGAGAATCACCTCTACCCCACTCTGAGTCCATTTGGCTCACAGAAGAATGACCATCACAAGCACATGACCCAGTTTTGGCCAATGAGAAATCCCGTTTTCCTAGTCTGATTTGTTCAAGATGAACACCGGTGATCATCTGACCTGCTGACTGCTGTGGGGACTTTCTAGAAAGGAGTGCCCTCTGTCTATTGGGGTTGCCTAGCTGGCAGGACATAAGCCCAGTGCCACCAGGGGCCACCTTATACGGAGAGACCCCTGAGAATGAAGCCAGCATAGAAGAAAGTGGAGCATAGACATGGTAACAGACAGGTTCCTGATGACATACTTTGAACACCTGGATCCATCTGTGCCTGAAGCTCCACAGGCCACGTTTTTTACTACACAGAATGCCATACTGTGGTGCCACCTTTCATATGTATACAGGGTGACATGGAGCCATGTAAAGAATGGACATAATAGCTTATGACTAAAAAAATCAGAAACACCTAAAAGGTCTGGCATCCTGATCAATAATGGATGCAATAATGACACTGTCACTTGCTCATACAATGGACCTCGAAACAATAATAAACGTGAATAAATTAGAATCCTGCACATCAGTGCAGATGAATCTTTCAACTGAAATGCTGAAAGAAGAAGAGCTTCAGTGAAAATACACAGTATGAAAACTTGCATGTAAAATTAAGAAACCCTGTAAAATAATCATATAGTAAAAGTATCAAGAAACGACCAGGAGACAGAATATCCATACTCATGTTGTTTGATTTCTTAGGCTAAGTAGGGGCTACTTGGGTGTTCATGATATTATTCTTAGTGCCTTTCCTCTCTCAACATTTTATTATGAAAATTCCAACAGAAAAGTTGAAAGAATTGTCCAGTGAGTACACCTTAGCCCAATGAATACTTTGCTACATTTGTTTGTCATGTATGTCTCCATCTCCCCATTTTCTTGATTCATTTTTGTATGCCAGAAATATTTTGTAATTAAAACCTTTTAAAAGGTGGGCGGGAGGGTGGGAAACGGGGCGCCTGGGTAGCTCAGTTGGTTAAGCGTCCGACTTTGGCTCAGGTCATGAACTCACAGTTTGTGAGTTCGAGTTCCACATCCAGCTCTGTGCTGACAGCTCAAAGCCTGGAGCCTGCTTCAGATTCTGCGTCTCCCTCTCTCTCTGCCCCTCCCCCGCCTGTGCTCTGTCTCTCAAAAATAAATAAATGTAAAAAAAAAAAAAAAAAAAAGTGAAAAAAAGGGTGGGGAAGAAATACAGGGGGAAAAGTCACATTTTTTATTGTGCATAAATCAGAACACAGACAGTGACCTCCATATACTTCACAAAGGGCTCTATTTCAGTTTTATTAATTCCTTTTCATTCCAGTGATTCCTTTTCATAACAGTGAATGTTCCTCACTCATAACATGTGGCGGGTATTAGCAAAGGCTGAAAAGGGGTTTCAATCCAACTCCTTTATTGTACAGATGGGGAGGCTGAATCTGAGAGAGAGAACATTGCTCCCTTCCCCACCCCCCACCTGCTCTCAAACCAAGAAGAAGGCAGGGCTTACTTCCTTCTCTTCTCTCCCAGTATTTGTTTAGGCTCCATCCCAAGCCTAAGCAAATTTCCAAAATGCCTAGAGCAAGCAAAGGATCAGGACAGCTGAGCTCCTGCAGGCAGTGAACTGCATTCTGGGTGGAAGGGGAGTGGCACCTTGGCGTGCTGAGCTTGTTGTTCATCAACACCCAGGGGCAGTGCCTGTTGGGCAATGAGCTATGGGGAAACCATGGCCTGTGTTTAAATACCTGGTAATGTTCTGTTGAAATGCCTGTTAGCAACCGGGTACATCCCGGCGTTAAGATGCTTACTGTCCCACTTAGAACTTAGGAACATAGGTCACTCTTAGAAACTCGGGAACATAGGTCTTTCTTTCTCATTTGCTGGGATGGTCCTGGCATGCACAGGGTGCACAAATCTTCCCTTTCTTATTGGGGTGGGGCAAGTGATTTGTTAGATTTTGTCACTGGGGAGGTCAGCCGGGCTGGGCTGATGTCTCATATAACCTTATATGGACTGTTGACTCTTAGAAGATGGCTGGATGCACCAGCCAGGAATCGGGGGTAGCTCAAACTCTTCAACTTTCGGCTGTGGAGTCGCCCCAAATCAGTAGTTCTGGGGGCTGTGGGAGCCAGAGATGCCTCTTGAAATGAGAATTTAGCGCCATCTGGTGTCTAAATTGGGATTACAAGAACGGTTTCTTTCTTTTTTTTTTTTTTTTAGCTGTTGTGTTTCAGAAAGGAGGGATAAATCCAGTTGCACCGCTGAAATACACCAAGAAAACCCACTATTTAAAAGACCAACGAATGTATTACTATATGACACAAACAACTTTGTAATATGTCCACTCTCCCTCTGATTAGCTCCCTCTGAAAACTTCGATAGTGATCAAGGATTTTGTTAATTGGATTCTTGTTAGTAGAAGGGCCTTTATCCTTCCCATATCCAGCTAGCCCAGAAAGGCAGGCACTGGTCCTTAGAGCAGCTCAGCCCAGGGTTGTATGCTTAGTGGCTAACATAAGTAGTAGCCATCCATAGTTGTGTATCTGTGATATCACAAGTCAGGTTGAACGCATACTATCTCACTGAATCCTGGCAATCATTTTAGGTAGTAATAATGGCCATCTTTGATTTGTTGACCTTGTTACTACAGCTAACAGAGCTTCAGTAACTTGCCCTGGGGTCACATAGTCAGTAGGACCGGGATTCAGGCTCACATTTGTCTGTCTCTCAGTCCACTAAAAATCACACCCCCTTTTCTATAGAGAGAAAATCGGCACTCCATAATGTCCAAGGCTACAACTCCACATATTTTTACTGTGTATATAATACTGGTGGTTAGGGGTGGGGTTCTGGAGCCAGACTGAGTCCAAATCCTAACCTAACTTTTGGTCTGACATAGGGAAAGTTACTGCAGTGCTCCATGCCTCAGTTTCTCATTATAAATGGGGATGATGCTAATGAGAACACCCACCTCATAGAGTTGGGTGAGGCTCAAATAGTTACTACAGTTAAAGTGCTTAGAGCAGTGCCTACCACATAATAAAGAGCTCAGTAAATATCACTTAAAACTGACTGGAAGGCAGGGCGTTGAAACTATGAGGTTTGTGACACGAGCCTGCCTGTAGTTGGCCAGCAGAATGTGTGTTTAGAATTTGAGTGTGGGCACCTTCAGGTGGGCCTGTGTCTTGTGGATTCTCACGATTCCCACCATGCACACACCGCTGCTTCTCCATCCATTGAGGACAGTTGCCTGGCTGTCAAAGGCATTTGGAATTTTGATCTTTGCAGGGTATGAGATGACTGAATAGAAATCCTGACCCTGAGAAACGGAAATTTCGGGCTCTTTGTGAATCTCTTTTAAGGCCTGTGACTTCACAGTTTTCCATCAGACGAGGTCTTTGGGTTCTGCCATCACGCAGCATGGTTTCTCCCGCCAAGAACAGGGGGTCTTCTAGCCAAGAACCAAGGCCCAGGGCAGTCCCTCTCCTTAGCCTGGCCCCCGTTCCACGGTGCTTCCTTACCTCCTTGCTCGGATGTCTACCCTCCTCCCATCCTTCCCCGGGAGGACTGGGCTCCCTGAGGTAAGGAGGGTGCAAGAGAGAGTGAGTGATATTTGCCAAGAGAGGCACAGCTTAGAACCTCAAGCCCTGGAGTCAGTCTGCAGAGAAAGCCCTGCGGAGGTGGGTCAGAGCATCCCGACGGTCTTGAAAATGAGGCACAGACCAAAAAGGCAATTAATTTCCTTCCACTGCCAGAAGAGGGCAGTGTAGCACAGAGGACAGAGGAGAAATTGGTCCTGGGAGCTGGGGGTTCTAGTCCAGACTCTGCTTGGACGTAGCATTGGTGTGCAGAATAAGCTTGGCCTGATTTTTCCTGATGGCCCCTTCTAGCTCTAAGGTTCTGCAGTCCTGTCCGGAGAGAATTGGAGTGAGTTGGCCAAGAACTCCAAATAGGTTTATGTAAGGCAGAAACCAGAAGTGTGTGTGTGGCGGGGGGGCGGGGGTGGGGAGTGGAGGGGGAGAAAGGAATGAGGGATGGGGTGATGGTGTGTGCAGCTTGGCATTTTCTACTGCAGGGGCTCCAATCTCTCTAAGCAAATCCAGCAGGGGTGGGGAGGAGGAGCCTTAAACTCTTAGGGTCACGTGCTCTAGATGGGCGGTGTGTCAAACCGCCCCACATAGTTGAATCCAACATTATAGTCTGCCCAGGCCCTTGTTGGGGCAAATGCGTAACCCCAAAGAAGCAATTAAAGTTACACACTGGTGGTTTGCCCATCTCTACATTTTGTTTCTTGATGGAAATTCCTTCCAGAAATGGCTTGATGCAAGGCTGTGGTAGCTTCGGGGTGCCCCTCGGCAGGGACACAGGATGAAGCCCGCAGGCAAACCCCTTTCTGGCTCAGCCCGGCTCCCACGAACATGCCTTGTTATGCTTTGGAAGCCCCATCCGGGTCCTGGGGCTCCCCACTGGCTTTGGACAGGGTCTTTTTCTGTTGGAGTCATTAGAGTGGATGCCCCGGAAGCCAGGGACAGTGAGAGCGCTGTGAGTGCTTAAGAGAGCACTAGGGGCCTAGCTTGTCATTAAGAGATGAATGGGTATTTTTGGTGGTTTTGTTTTTATGTATCTCCATTGGCCTCTAACACTGCCAGCCTCACCCAAAAGCCAGCTGTGAAAGTATAAATCTGGGTAGGTGAGCCTTGTTCGGGAGTCTCCTACCATGCCTCCCATTTTCCAGCTTATTCCTGTTGGCTGTGGACATCTTGCCTCACTCTGTTACTACCCTTGGACTCCCTGGAGCTAGTGGGGGCAGGATAGTCCAGCGGCTAGACGCACAGACTCTGGAGCTCCACTGTCTGGGCGTGTGACTCAGGGCAAGTTACCTAACTTTTGTGGCCTCTGTTCCTCACCTGTAAAATGGGACTGATTATAATAGGACCTACCTCACGGTATTCAGGAAGATTAAAGTGCTTAGCACATTGTAAGTAGGCACCTGTTACAGATTTTTGAAATATATGCATTCATATCTACATTACAGAAACTAATGTATCCAGAGGGGGAAATATCCCACAAGGAAAGTACATTTTAAAAAATTATTATCCTCACTTCTGTGTCAGGCTAATGTGGGGAGCAGGGACTGGCTTTACCCATCTGTTGGAAACAACCATATATTAAGCACATAACACATGCTTATGACATTTTTCCTGGTGTTCTTGTTTTTGTGCTTTAACTCATTTCTTTGTTTTTGTAAAGATTTGATTTTCTTTTTTTTTTAATTTAAATCTTAGCTCACTAATGATTTTATTTTTAAGTTATCTCTACACCCAGCATGGGGCTCGAACTCACAACCTCAAGATCAAGAATTGCGTGCTCTACCAACTGAGCCAGATAGGCGCCCCTCAGCTCATTTCTTTGTCACAACAAATGTGTGAACGATGTTCTATTTTTAGTCTCATTTTACAGCTAAGAAGATTGAGGTGCAGGACTTAACCAAGGTCACTTAGCTAGTCAGGGCAGAGTCAAGATCCGGACATTCCAGGGGACCGCTGTGCTCTCCGGCCTGAGTATGCAGCTCAGTGGTCAGTAATGGCTGTTGAATGAATGACCGGGAATGAGATACTCTCCATCTTCCCCCTCCTTGTCCTGTATCTTCAGCCCCTTCTCTCCTGGCTCTATCCAGTCAAGTCTTGAACACGATCATGTCTCTCCTGTTCAGGAAAGACAAAGGAAAGAAGACCTCCAGTGCCCATCTCACCTCTTGCCTCTGAGACACGGCAGAATTCTTGAAGGCGTCGCCTAGGCTTGTCTTCTTTTCCACCCTCTTCACTCCCCTCTACCTGAATTCCCCTTTGTGCTGTCACAACCTTTTCTGCTGAAGCCATCAAGGTTTCCAAGATCTGAGATCTTTCCATCCTCTTCTCCTTTGACCTCATGCCTGTGTTTACTGCAGGGGCCCACTCCCTCCCTTGGCGTCCACGTTACTTCACATGTCTGGCCACTACCTCTTGGGGTCTGTGTGGGCTTTTCTTCCTTGACCAGACCCAAGGGCTTGGTCATGGGCAGTCCTCTCCCCTTAGTCTGTTCTCTCTCCCTGGGTGATGTCATCTGTTCCTGGGCTCAACATGCCCCTTCCCTAAGCCAAGGACACCGAGGGTTTATCTCCAGCCCGGACCTCTCTCCTGAGTTCTCTCCAACTCTGGTTAAATGTGTACTTGACATTTCTACCTGTTGTCCAAAGACCTTACAGAAGATTCCCCATCATTGGAATACCCTTTTTATTTGGTGGAAGGGGCACAGATATTCTGTCTTTTATTCCTAGCCAGTCCCAAACTTTCCATTTGGAGCTGTGAGTCTTTGAGGTACAGAGATAATCGGAGGTTATTTACATCAGTGCTGAAGAAATTGAGTGTCCAGGGTTGAGGTGATGAATGTCCTGGGGTCATGATGCCCCTGGCAGCATCCACCGCAGGATGTTTACACATGAATTTTGCTTCTCTCTTGTCTGAATATTTTCAGTGACTGGGTCTCCAGTCTTTCTGATGAACTGGTGAGCCACCAGATATCCTTCTAAGCCAGAGTTGTTTTGTGTTGATTGCAGGCAAGACCCATGAAAGGTACAAACTCAGAACTATGGTAATTATAAAGTTATTTGTTCACCTGGTGTATCTCCTAGACCCTAAGTCATGTGTATGTTGGTGACCACTATGATCTCAGCCCTATTACGGTACCTGGCACTGCTATGCTCTGGATAAAGATTTATTGAATGTACACATACGTGCATATATTACAGAGGCTGACGTCTGTAAAAAAATCCCACCTGGAGGAAGGCTGTGGTAAGTTCGAGATGTATGTTAGGAACCCTAGAGCATCCACTAAACTCACAACGCCAAGAGTCAAATTATAGCTAGTGAGCCAACACAGGAGATGGAATGTGAAGGGAACAGAAGGGAGGGGTTGTAACAGGGTGGGAGAAAACTCTGTGGGCTGACGAAAAGGATCATTGCCCGATTGTGGCGGTGGTTTTGCGGTTGTAGACGTACAATGGAACCTACTAAATGGTACACTTTAAACACGCCCTTTATGTGTGTCAATTATTCTCAGTAAGGTTGTTTAAAAATGTATCTCTTGATGGCAGGATTATGAATCACTTTCATCTTATCATTTTTTTTTTTTATGTGTTCCAGAATGAAAGTGGGGACAATAAAGCCGGGCAATCTGGTTTTGTAAAGGCTCTGTATCTAGCCCTCCCTTTGGTCATCCCTTTCTTCTCCTTACGGAACGTCACAAAATTCTCCTGTCCTCCACGCTTTTTCCTTTTACCTCTTCTGTAATCCACCCAGCCAGGGATCACCAGTTTCATTACCTTCCAATGTTCCTTTCAAGCCTCTCTTCCCAGCTACCCGTCAGCTACAAGCTAGCTGGGTCCCAAATCCTCCACCAGGCATTTAACACTGTCGGTTGACCTAGCAGCTTGCTCTGGTGGGGTCTGGTCAGCCTATTCCAGAGGGCGGGCACATTTGAGTAGTTAGAGGCAGGGGGCTCCCAACCAAGCCTGGAGGGTGCAATGGAG
Source organism: Neofelis nebulosa (assembly GCF_028018385.1). NCBI lineage: Eukaryota > Metazoa > Chordata > Mammalia > Carnivora > Felidae > Neofelis > Neofelis nebulosa. The sequence goes on from NC_080789.1 coordinate 16,283,216, forward strand.
GGTGAGCTAGGAAGAGAGGGGCTGGCTGCCCCTGCCCCAGGGTCCTAGGAAAGAGAAGACTTTGGGTGACACAGACCACTGAATCTCTCAGAATATGTCAGAGTTTGGGAGTGGGGGGTGAATCTTTTTCCCAGCCGTACATTCTGAAAACTAATATGTATAATCCCTACACTACATTTCTCTCTCCTTCCTCCCCGCTCCCTCCCTTTCTTCCTTCCACTCTCTCTTTCCCATTCCTTTTCTTCCTTTTCCACCCACTTCCACCAACCCACCGTCCCTTGTCCTCACACTAGACTCCCCTCTTCTTTATTATTACTCTTTCTTGGCCCACATTTTCCAATGGTCTTCTGGACCTACCAGAAGTGGTCTTCTGGAACTACCCAGCTGGCTAGAGGGCTCCCTGGTGAGGCTGTTTCTAACAGGTGTGTCCCATTAAGCCCTAGGGGTCCCCTAGACCCCGCCCTCAGATCTCATTTCCGCCCTGCCCCCCTGCCAGGGCCCATCCTGGTCCCTTCTGCATACAGCTTCAGCTTCTGCTCAGTGCAAGAGAGGGCTGCCTTCAGCAGGTGCCCCCGGTGACCCGTCTGGCTGCCAAAGTCAATGCTCCTGATGCTGGGTGAGAGCCCTCTGCGTGGCAGAATGTTTATGGAACTTCTCTGTAGAAAAACCTGGAGCTTAGCAGTTTTAAACCATGGGGAGGGATCCTGAGAAAGCTCCCCCACCCCCGCCTTTTCGGCATTTTATCCAAGGAACTTTCTCAAAAGCAAAGGCAACTTACATTGTTTATGGAGAAAAAAGAAAAACACACGAACCCAACAATAACACAGGGTAATCACAGAGGATGAGTGTACTGCGGGTGATGGTTGAAAAGAAGCTGTTGTGTTTTTTATTTCTTAGCGCTTTTCATGTTGGATGTGAAATAGCCACGACTATGCTAAATTCCTGTGGATGGTCCTGTTTTCCGCCAGGCTGGATCTGGCAGGGACAAAATCTTTTGGTTCTGAGTAAGGGTGGAAAGCATAACGTGTATTTATTGGAAAGATCATTAAGTTCCTTGACCTTCTTCAGGCTCTGGGTGTCCGAAGCTCCAGGTTCAGTTTTGGTGACATCCAGCTGTGGTTTACTGAAGGTTCAGTGACCCTGGCCCCTGGGTAATAAAGCCCTGTGTTTATACTTCTCCCCCTGCTCGATTTTGAACTACCTGCTGGCATGCCAGGTCACTCACCTTGAATGTTAGAGGTCGGGGCGGGATAAATGGCAGGCAGAGAGGGGTTTTAGAAGAACCTGCCCAGACGGGCTGTGCATCGGTTTCTTATGGCCGCTGTGACAAATGACCACAACCTTAGTGCCTGAGAACAGCGCAAACTTATTCTCTTAGGGTTCTGGCAAACCGATTCTGAAATTGGTTTCAGTGGGCTGAAATCATGGTATTGGCCAAGCTGTGTTCCTTCTGGAGGCTCTGGAGGGGAATCTGCTTCCTGGCCTTTTCCAGCTTCTAGAGGCCACTCAGAGTCCTTGGCTCATGGCCCCTTCCTCCACCTGCAAAGCCAGCAGTGTGGTATCTGCAGACCCACAGGGCATCACGCTGAGACTTGGCTTTTGTCACTGCATCTCTTTCTCTAACTCTTCTTTTTTTCCAACGTTTTTTTTTTTATTTACTTTTGGGACAGAGAGAGACAGAGCATGAACGGGGGAGGGGCAGAGAGAGAGGGAGACACAGAATCGGAAACAGGCTCCAGGCTCCGAGCCATCAGCCCAGAGCCTGATGCGGGGCTCGAACTCACAGACCGCGAGATCGTGACCTGGCTGAAGTCGGACGCTTAACCGACTGCGCCACCCAGGCGCCCCTCTTTCTCTAACTCTTCTAAGGACATGTAATCAACTGGACTCCCCTAGGTAATCTGGAATAATCTCCCCATCTCCAGCCTTTAACTTAATCACAGTTGCCAAGTCCTTTTTGCAAAGGGAGGTGACCTATTTAGAGGGATTAGGATGTGAACATCTTTGGGGGACCACATCTGCCACATGGGGACCATGTCTTCCACAGACCCCTTTGAAAGGCAGTTGCCTTAAGTCATGTGGCGAAACCCAGAGGACAGAGGGGACTTGCTTTAAGTTGGAGAGCTGGTCACTAACAGAGATGGGACTCAGTTCCTGGTTTAGGGCCCCCTTCCTGTCTTTCCACTGCACCAGAATGTGAGGGTGAACTTTTGAGGGTGGCTGGGGGTCCTTGCGATGCATGTCTTAACCTTGTTAGAAGGGAGGCAGTGAGACGGCCCAAGCCCAGGCAGGGTCAGCAGGATTGGTTAAGAAATTACAGAAACTATAGACTGAGCCTCACTTTGTGCTAAGACTATGGTAAATGATTAAAGACTTTACTTCGCAAATCATTCCCCAAACACTATGCAGTAGGGCCAAATATAAGCTGCATTGTACAACTAAGAAGACCAAGGCTCACAGAAATTAAATAAATTGCTCAGGAAAGCAGTGAACCCAGATGCAACATCAGTGCTGTCTGACTTCAGAACTCAGGTTCTTAACGACTACAAAGGAAGGACTCAAAACACGCTCTTCCGGGGGAAGGGAGGGGAGAAAAATGTATGGTTTTCTCCCAATGAAATGGACAAAAAACCATACATTTTTCTCCCAATTTACCTACAAGGGTGAGTTAATTCAATACCACTCAGAGGATAGAACAAAAATTTATGGAGAAATTCGAGGCACAAAGAGGTTGAATAACTTGCCTAAAGCCACACAGCCAGGAAGAGGTAAGGCCAGGACTAAGTGCCTGAAGCAATCCAACTGTTGGGACCTCTGAGTCAAGGATTATTTATGGTATGAAAGGGGTGCTGGGAGAAGGGGCCCCTCCTTCCTTCACCTTCTCCACAGGACAGAGAGAGAAGCACAGAGAGGTGTCACCTGAACAGAAGATGGTAAGACTAAGTCCAGCACTCCCATGGCCAGAAAAGCCCTCCATGACGGCCTGGCCCCTGCCTTCCACGCACATCTCCTACCTACCCCCTTGGCTTGTACACTTCACCATACTGGCCTTCTTTCAGTTATGCTAACACTCCAACTGCCTTCCTACCTCAGGGCCTTTGCACTTGTCACTCCTCTGCTTAGAACACACTGCCTTGGTTCTTACCTGGCTGACAACCTCTTGTCATTCAGACCAGCCACGTCACATATCACCTCCTCAGGAGGCTTCCCTGACCATTCAGTCAAAATTGCCACAACACTTCCACTTGGAATCATCACTTTGTGTCACGTAACCCTTATTTTTGTTTCACTGCATTTACTATTATTTGATTGTCTTTTTCATATACTTTTTTTTATTATTGGGCTGTGCCCCAGCCCTATCTCCCACCCCCCGATAGGCTTCATTGCGCATAGGAGGACTCGGTCTGATAATTTATAGCTTGCTTGGTGCATTGTATGCCCGGAATAAGTGTTTGCTGAATGAATGAATAAGAGTTGACCGGGTGGAGGGAGGTGGAGGGAACTGGGGCAGTGGGGGTTGCTCAGCCTTCCGATGCGGCTGGAGATGGAGGGCGGAGGAGATGAGTTTTTGAGACGGGCAGGGCCAGCTCCCACAGGGCTTTGTCTGCCAACCCCAAGAGCTCAGAGCTTGTCCTGACAGAAATGGGAAACACCACTGAAGGATTTTGTGCAGGGATGTGTCACTTTCATATAAAACAGCCTCTCATGTTTTATAGGCCACTTTGGTTGCATATGAAGGATGGATTAGACCAGGGGAGGCCGGAGGCAGGATAGCAGGTAGGAAAGGGTTGCGGAGTCCTGATGAAGGAGTAAGAGCCGGAACAATTTGTTTAGTCTGGGGATGTTGCCAGTGGTTTTTGGGTGGTTCCTGTAATTTATACTTGTCTATATACCTATGCTGGTTCTCCAGCCACATTGGCCTCCTCGCTCTTTGTTGCAGATGCTCTTCGTGTCCTGCCCATTGGCCCTGTCACTTCCCATCCCACCTCATGCCTGAGGCACCCCACGGGCGTCTACAGCCCCGCCTGCTGGCTTGCCTGGGAGCTAACACTTGGGGACCAGCCTCTGCCCTTGGCCAATGTTGACGAATGAGCACCTCAGTGCCTTCACCCCCCAGGGGGGAACAGCTCTGGGGCACATTCTGTACCATCTCTCAGAGGTTCCCAGTGGAACTGAGCCCCAGGGGCAACCTGTTCATGAAAGACTCCTCCCTCTAATGGCTTCCTCTCCTTCCCTGTCTCACTTCCTCATTCCCTTCTCAGGGTTTCTGGGATCAACTGCCAAATAAATCCGCCACTTTCAAATTCCTGTCTCAAATTTTCGCTTCTGGGGGATTCCATCCTGAGACACTCTTCCTCACTCCTCACACGCACCCTTGTTTTAGATTCTTTGGATTCGCCATCCCTGGCTGTCTCTTCCCCTAGGATTTTGGAAGGCTCGTTCCTTTGTCTCCTGAGATCTCTCCTGAGAGGTCACCTTCACTATCGATCAGGGTGGGTTCATTACGCCGAGGTAACAAAAAGCTCCTGATCTCAGGGGTTCGCCCAGGAATGATTTATTTGTGCCCATGCTACATGCCCACTGGGGGTTGGCAAGGGTATGCTGTTCACGAGTCCCTTGGGGCCCAGGCTGATGGAGGCTCCATGGCAACACAGATTCCTCAATCACCACAGCATGGTAGGGGCCCTGGAGAAGTGACCCTGGTCACTTCTGCCCCCAGAAGCAAAGGAATGGCTGTCCCTGACAGGAAGCAGAGAAGTACAGTCTTACCTCAAATCCAGGAGGCAGAGAGCTGGTCATACGTGCTCAGCATCCCCAGTGGCTCCCACATCTCAGGGAAGTTGTCCCTGACAACCGGAAGGAACTCCGTATGCGCTGGTCGTGTTTCGTGCCTCGATCTGGGTGCAGGCTGCATGGGTAGGTTCACTTTAAGAAAATGTGTTGAGCTGAGCTCTTATGACTTGCTCACTTCTCCTTACGTGTATACATTTCAAGAAAAATTGCAAAAATGGCAGTCCTATACTTGCTATGCCTTTTCCACTTTTTCTTCATAGCATTTATCACCATCTAACCAACGACATATTACATACACTACTTTATATTGCTGGTCTCTCACATTGGAATGTAAGTGCCATAGGAGAGAAGACATTTAAAAGTTTTTTAAAATGTTTATTTATTTTTGAGAGAGAGAGACACACAGAGTGCAAGCAGGGGAAAGGCAGAGAGAGAGAGAGAGAGAGGGAGACACAGAATCTGAAGCAGGCTCCAGGCTCTGAGCCGTCAGCACAGAGCCCAGCGGGGGGCTCGAACTCATGAACTGCGAGATCATGACCTGAGCTGAAGTCGGACGCTTAACCAACTGAGCCACCCAGGCGCCCAGAGAGAAGACATTTTCGATTTTTCTTTTCACCCAGTCTTTCACTGCTGTTTGACCGGGTTCTGGCATGTGGTAGAGACTCAAAGTGTAGGTATTTGAAAACCGGTTGTAATGTTCAAAATATGCCATAACCAGTAGGCACAGGCATGATCCAACTGGGATGGAGACTTACTGTACAAAAACTGGTATGGGCACACTGGCTGAAATGTTAGCCCCGACTGGGACAATAACGCAGCGTGTCTTTTGCTGTGTGTTAGGCACGTTCCCAGAACAGGTCTTGCCAGAGCCAATGGCTCTGTGATTAGCAGAAGAAAGGGGAACTCGTAGCTTCTTAGCATTTAATGCTGTGCCAGGTCCTGGGCTGGGCCTTTTATAGCTATTATTTAATTTAACTCCACGGCTTATCTCGTTTTATTTCAAAATAAACTCAGATTGCACACCCCGACGTTCTCTCTCCTCTGGGCCTCTCCGTTCCTCTCCCCGCGCCCGCTTCAGCCGTGCACCTGGCAGGTAAAAAGGCTCTCCTGGGACCACAGTGGGTGATGAAAAACAGGTTAGGGAAAGTGGGCTGCCATGCGGCTCAGGCTGGGACCAACACCTCCAGCAAAGCCAGAAAAGGCCAACACCAGGAGAGCCAAAGGGGCCTCCTTTTCTATCTGTATCCACACCTCATCTTTCCCTGTCACCTGTGACACCTAAAAGGGTTTACACTGAACCCGCCTGGCTGGCCCAGGGACTCATAAATAATGGCCTAGAAGCAGTGATTCTTTCAACTCATTATGATTATTGTTTTATTGAAGTCGTGGCTCAAGAACGCTAAGCTTGCCTTTTATGAGTTTTGGCTTCAAGACCAGGCCTCTGGGTCTGGTTTGGAAAATAAGTGTAGCATGAACGCCACAGACTGCACGTTCAGTCATTTCTTGTTCTGCTCTCTGGGCTCCCCAGGATATCAGGGAGTCAGTCCAAGAACTTGGCAGGGGTTTGGGTTCTGTTAGGCTTTTTTTTTTCTTTTTTTTTAAATAAAGTTTATTTATTTATTTTGGGGGGAGGGGAGGGAGGGAGGGGGAGAGAGAGAGAGAGAAAGCAAGTGGGGGAGGGGAAGAGAGCAAGGGAGAGAATCCTAAGCAGGCTCTGCACGGTCAGCGCAAAGCCCGATGCGGGGCTCGAACTCACAAACTGTGAGATCATGACCTGAGCCAAAATCAAGTGTCGGATGCTTAATTGACTGAGCCACCCAGGCACCCCCGGTTAGGCTTTTCAAAAGTATTTTTGGTGATGATGATCCCAGGGAAGAACAGAGACTCCAGAATTAAGAGTTCTAACAATTCTTGTCTGGAAGGATGATTTTCTTTCAGTATTCCTGCCCCACTGTCACCAGGCACAGAGCTGAAAACCGGCTTATTTGGTTGATCGATCAACAACATCAGTGGCCATGTTCCCATGCTCTAGGCACCAGACCTGGAGCTGGATGAAGCAGTACACAAGCAAAGATGATGTGTTTATGCCATCGTTCATCCAGTGATTACTTACGGAGTCTACACTGAGGGCCAGATCCTGTGTTGGGTGCAGAGAAAGCAGAGAATGATATGACATGGTCTCTGGCTTATAACCTAGTGGTGAAGAATGTGAGATGGGGAGTCAGGTAGACATGGGCTCAAATCCCAGATCTGCCCTCTGGTAGCTGAGTGTCCTTGGGCAAGTTGGTTTAGCTCTATGTTTTAGTTTCTGTGTCTGGAAAATAGGGATAATAATAGTGCCTTTCTTGTAGGGCTGTTATTAAGTGACTTAAATATTAGGTCTTTGGAATAGAACCTAGTAAGTGTTCAGTAAATGTTGGCTATTATTATTAATAATTCTATTAGCAATCTAGCAGGGAGACAAAGAGGTCAAATCTCACAATGTGATAAAGTCTATACTGAATGAAGGGTTACCGAGACACAGAGAAGAGAATGGTAAACTCTTCTGTTGGAATGAAGGAAAGGATTTTCAAGAGTGCAAGTGGGGGTAGGAGGAACTGGGGGAGAATGATCAGCAGAGGGAACATATGAGCAGTGACACAGGTGTTTGGGAACTCAAGATGTGTTACAAAAACCAAGAAACCTTGAGAAGGAGTGATAGGAGGGGACACTGGGCCAACTTTGCCAAAATAATGTGGGCTCTGGAGCCAGGCAGACATGAATCTGAATCCCGGTTCTGCCACTGATCACCTCAATCTCTTCTGTTCTGACTCTTGTTGAGTCCCTGCCAAACGGTGATCATTTTGCCTATGTCATACAAGCCATGTTTTCAAAGCCATTTCAACATGGGGGAAAAATGGTATCGCCAAATTGTGCCCCCAAAATATCTTTACTTTTTCCCCCCTTGTACTTTGTGGAACTATAGATAGGTTCACGATTATCCCCAACCCTGTCTGAATAGCTCCAAGAAGAATCAAGCCTGTGTTCACAGGATCCCTTTCAGAGGTCTGGAGATGTTGGCTACACTGTCCTTTCTTCCCTGGCTCTTGTTGACTTGTCTGCTTGAGCTGCTGCGTCAGGGCCACTTTGGACTCAGTCTCCCCGTTATCTCAGTTAAACAGCCTGTTGGTCCACTTTCAATGCAGCCTCCCTGATTCCAGTGCTCAGGCTTGAGTCAGAGACAGTTTGTGAATAGAGCCTTATGCTCAGACTCAACCATGTAACACTGGCCCATTGCCCTGGGCTCTTGCTTGTGTGTTACTACTCTTTCTTCCAGCATTCTTACAGTGTGTGTGTGTGTGTGTGTGTGTGTGCATGTGTACGTGCACCATGAACCCATCTGACAGTTGGGAAACGCCTATAAATCCCTTCTCAGTGTCAAAGTCATAGATGTAGCTGATACCTACTGTAGTTTTCTGCCTACATTCTAAATAAAAATATGATGCTATTTTTGAGTTACAGGTTGTGTAAATAAAGGTATAATTTTTTCTTCTCTAAATTTATAGACTTCCTGAATTCCATCCATAGGCACTTAGGAATAAGTGGACCCCAGATGTCCCACCTCTATCTTACGTGGCAAAATAAACTACCTCAAAACTCAGTGGCTTAAAACAACAATATTTTATTATATCTCATAAAATTGTACAGAGGTATTTGGCCAGGGCTCTGCTGGGCGATTCTGCTGCTCATGTGGTATTAACTAGAATCACTAGGTGGCATTTGTCTGATGGCTGGTCTGATCTGGAGGCTCCAAGAGACCAAAGAAGAAGTTGTGAGTCTTCTTCAGAGGCTAGATCTAGAATTGGAGCAGCGTCGCTTCCACCATACTCTATTTGTCAGAAATAGTCACGGACCAGCCCAGATTCAGGGGAAATAGATCCCATCTCTCAGTGGGTGGAGTACCAAAGGATTTATGATCATCTTTAATTGGCTAAATTTCTGCTCCTCCAACGGAGGTTCCCTGGTCCCTCACGCAAATGGACGTCTGGCAGGCTAGCCTCATCCATCTGCTGGACAAGCCACACATGGCAAAATACTAGGTTGAACATGACTTACCTGCCTAAGCTGCAAGTCCCTTACCCCGAGGACTGTGCAAAGATCAACTGTGATAATATATGCAGGTCCGCAGGATAGTGACTCGTGCTCGGATGATGTTTTCTCCACCCCATTCCCTTTCTGTTTTTTGCAAACACAAAAGCAAATACTCTCAGCATTCAGGGAAGGCAGGGCTCATTTTATGTGGCATGCCAGGAAAGCTTTTGAGGAGTTTAAAAATAATAGCTAATATTTATTTGGGGCCTTTGTTATGTCAGTCCCTGGACTGTCTGTGTTACAGGCACATTTAATCTGATCTTCTTAAAAGTCTAGGAAGCAACTATCATTGTTTCCTTACTTTTCAGAAGAAACTGAGGCTCGGTGACATTGAATGATTTGTTCAAAATCACACAGTCATGATTAATATAGGTGAGATTTGAGCGCACGCAATGTAAATGCAGGCCCTGCTTTTAACCATCATATTATATTGGTTATCTCTTGCTATGCCACAAATTTCCCCAAAACTTATAAGCTTAAAACAGCAATGAGCATTTATTATCTTACACAGTGTCTGTGAGTAAGCACAAAGAGTCTCTCATTCTGGTTCAGGGTCTCTTGTAAGGTTAAAGTCAAAGTGTTAGCTGGGACTGCAGTCATGTGAAGGCTTAACTAAAGCTGGAGAATCCAGTTCTCAGAAGGCTCGTGCACATGGCTGGCAGTCAGCGTGGCTGTGGGCAAGAGACCTCCATTCTTCACCACATGGACCTCTCCAGAAGGCCGCCTGGTGCCCTCACAACATGGCAGCTGGCTTTCTAATGAGTGAATGAATGTTCAAAGATACAGCCAGGTGGAAATTGTGGGTTTTTTTTTTTTCTTTAAATGACCTCGCTTCAGATGTCACACATGATCATTTCTACAATATTCTTTTGGCAACATAGTTCAGCCCTATTCAGTGAGGACAGAGACTGCACAAAGGTGTGAATACCACAAGGCAAAGATTACTGGGGATTGTCTTGGAGGCTGACCACTACAATAGATTGTTTAACACACAGAAAGTACTCGATAAAATATGTCACATCTTTGGAATGGTTATTGGTGGAAGGGATAGATTTTTGAGTTGGATCTAGAAGGCTGGACAGTATATTAATAGAAAAGAGGGAAAAACTAATAATTTCCCTTTGCTCCTTCACCCCTAATCATTATCATCATTGTTAATTGACATCATCACTGTCCTTGGCAACATCCACATCCTCATCATTCTAGAGATGTCCTAGACTACCTCCAGGGACAGAAGTGCAACATCCACACATGAACGGTGTCAAATATATACTATAGTATGGTGAAGTGAATGGTTGAATTGTGAGCCGTAGCAAAGAGCTACTCACTTGCCCTCTGGAAAGGCTCTAGAAAAGCAGGAACTGGTAATTGACCTCAGGACTGGGTAAAGTGGGCTGGCCTCAAATGCCTTTACTGTTATGTTCCCTTGGTACCCTGAATTCATAATTTCTTGTGTCACAGGATGTTTAGTTTGACTTTTGGTGTTTTGGCAAAATCCTAAAAGTGGAGACCATCTGTTTAGTACATGCTAAGAGATTGTGAAATCAGTTTTTATTGAAAAGAATTCTTAGCTTATCAGCCACATAGAGGACATACAATGGGGTGGGGTGGGGAGGATCAGATTGAGAGACGCTGGAGAATACATACTCAGAGTGAGGGAAGGGAGGCGCGTGCCTCTCTTCCCTTCCTCCAAGCTGGACGAAGAAGACTTCTGAGAATCAGTTGGAAAACTCCCTGGCATTGAAAGGATTCGGTGACTGGTGTACAACTCATGACTGGAAGGTCTCGAGAGGGGCCCACGGGAGCTGCCTTGCTGAGAAAGATAGGAAGGTGGACCATATGCTGGTGTGAACGGTCCTCCCAATGGCAATGGGGGCCAGGATATGGTCCCAGGAAGGAGACCCAGACTTGTGTCATTTTGAAAGGGGTCCCCACCCAAGAGATCCCTTGCAAGGTACAAGGTGACCCCAGCAAAGGATCTGTGAATAGGATTGCAGAAGCCAGGGCTTGAGAGGTCAGCAGGGAGAGGCATGGCCCTCATCAGGGAATTGCTGGAGGCCAATTCCATCACTGGCAGGAGGGAGTGGGGAGGAAGTCCTTGGAGGAAAAGAACCAGAGTTTGGACCTTGGTATGAATTCGGCTAGTAGAGATGACCTTGGCTCCATAAGACCTCACCTCTTTACCTTTCCCATTTCTGCTTACTGATTCCTGAGCCCCTTGCCCCTTTCCCTTCCCCACCCCTCCCTGAGGAGCCTAAAGAAGCATAGTGAGCTAGGGAGAAAGACAAGAACCAGCAAAGGAGCACACACAACCCTCTCTTCCCCTGCAGCTTCTGAGCCTGAGCCAGTCCCAAGTCCACAGTGGGGAGAAACTGTTAACTGGATGAGAGGTTGGAACTTTGTCATTAGACCGAATGGGACTTTGCAAGTTACTGGAAGCATGAGGCTGTCCTTTAACACCAAAGACTGACCAGAATAGCTATAGAATCCATCTAAGATGTCTAGGATTTCCAGGGAATGGAAAGATAGAGTGGTTTTGAAGGGGCAATGATGAGAAAATAAAATTGCTTTTGGCTGATTCCAGTTTATTCAGTAAGCTGTTACATTTTAAAGATGTTCTTTCTGGGAGTGCCTGGGAGAGTCAATCAGTTAAGCGTCCCACTCTTGGTTTTGACTCAGGTCATGATCTCACTGTTCCCAAATCGGGCTCTGTGCTGACTGTGTGGAGCCCATCTGCAATTCTCTCGCTTCCCCTCCCCTGCTTGTGTGTGCTCTCCCTCTCTCAAAATAAATAAATAAACATTAAAAAAAAGATGTTCTAAAAAAAAGATGTTCTACCCTATGAGGGCAAGATTCCATGATTGTGTCGTTCATCATGGGATTCTTAGCACCCATACAGTGTGCAGCTCATAGCAGGTGCTCAGTGAAACTTTAACTACACTGAGTTCAGTTGAAAGGTTTAGGCAAGAGTTGGGAGAACGCAGTGGTAAGTGTAGTGATTTGGTGGGAGAGGAGGAAACCACCTCCTCCCCACTTACAATTCCGGTGAGGAATGTATGATGTGTTGGCAAGAGTGACATATTCCAAGCTTTGGGCTCTTCCAGTCCCGGATCTGCTACCAGCTGACTGGTTATGTTGGGCACACCATTAGAACACTCTGGGCTTCGATTTTCTAGTCTAGAAAACAAAGAGAGGATTGGTATGTGGATTCCAGAGCAGGCTGTATGTGAGAGCCAGTTGGGGTGCTCTGTAAACACAGATCCCTGGACCCACTCTTATTCTCATTCTGACTGGGGGTGGTGGTGTCTAGAATAGGGCTCCGGATTCTACAGGGTTTCCTAGGTAGTTCTGATATACCGGTCAGCTACTAACCACTGCTGAAGATGATTGCTAAGCTTTGTTCCAGCTTTAAGGGGTGCAAATCGATCTCCTTATCTAAAAAATGGGAATAGTCTCAGTGTCTGCCCCGCAGAGTTGGCGTAAGGACTAAACGGAATGATACATACAAAAGGTCGAGAGCAGCTTCTGGCACATGCTACTTACTCAGTGAATACTGTCTCATAAATTATAGAAATAGATATCTGCCTGTAGAGTGGAGTTGTCAACTTTACAATTGGTTTTAAATCCACACATATAATGCCAAATGTTTTCTTGTTTTCATTTTCTTTTCTTGCACATTTCGAGCCCGGGCCATGCCCTTTCTCCATCTCATGTGTTTGCAATTATTTTCTCTTTAAAATGTTTTCTTATCCCATCCCACCCACATCCCACACTTGCAGTTGTGTTTCCCCTTCCACTGAAATCATGGGCATTTCTCACTAACTTTCTAGTTCTCAGGGCAAACTTCCACAAAGTGCCTCTGCCCCCAGCGTCCCTGATACGAAATGTTTTAGGAAGTCCCTGGCGTGCAGGGCAAGTTTTCTGTAAGTTGCAGAGCAAGCTGAACAAGGGCTTAGGGCAGTGGGTGACTTAGCTGCATGGTCAAGGCCTGATGGACAGAGGGATTGCTGTTGTCCTGGTGAATGTTGATCTTGGTCATGCTAAGCTTCCCGGCTGGTTTTCATTGCATCCTGCCTTGGCCAAAGCCAAACATTTTGTGCTGGGCCAGCAGTTGTGAAATCTACAGCAGATCCAGTGGTATTGTGTGTCTATTTTTAGAGGCCGTGTCCTGGGGACCACAGAGAATGGGGGTTCTGTGGTATTTCGCTGCTTCTCCTGGGCCTTGCTGTCAGGAAGCTGACCTCATTTCTCACTCACCATCAGTAATGGACTGCAGAACCAGCTCTGGACTTCTCCAGAACCGTCTCAGGCTTTCTCCCAGCACCCCCTCATTACTAAACTGCCAGTATCCACGTGTCTGCTTGGATGGAAATTGATTCTGGCCCAAGGCACTGCTCCGATGGATTTCTCTTAGAGCTGCAAAGAACAGGACAAAGGCCGGTATATCATAAATCCCTGCAGGTCCCTGCTTTTGATGAGCTATCCAGTAAGGGGATGATTAATTAGATTTAGAGAGAGTGGGGTTGGGTAGGCCCCAAGGTTTGTCAAAACCAGTCCTAGACAAGTGGTAGGTATTGTGTCTCTCACTCCCCCTCTCTGTTCTCACCTACCCCTTATTCACCCGTATTGCGGCACTTAGCAAATCACACTGTCAGTGCCCTGTGCATTTTTCCGCATTTACTAGTAGATTGTAAACTATGGCCTAGGCACACGAAAGGAGCTCAGACAATGTTTGTCGAGTGAGTTTTGAACAAGCTACACGAGGGCTTGGTCTTATCCACCATTTATTTCTAGTGCCACACTGGACTTGGACATGGTAGGTACTCTGTCATAGTTGGGAATGAATGGATTTCAGCGTCTGTGGCTTTGGCGTCCGGCAGATGTGGTTTCAAATGCTGGCTCCACAACCAGATGGCCTCAACCGATCATCTGCTTTTCTGAGACTCACTTTTCTCCTCTGCATCGTGAGGATAACAGCGTCTGTCACACAGAGTTTATCTTGAGGGTTGGATAAGCTAATGTACGAGGTAATGAAGAAATCTGGTAAAGAGAGCCCCTTGGAGAATCCATGGCGATTCTGGGAGAAAGGAATATAGAGGTGGTAAAGTCACAGGGATGAGAGCAGGAAGAGGGAGGCAGGGGAGAGGGTACAGTGAGGGCCAGTGAAGAGTGTAGAATTCATCCGTTTCCTCAGTGGTAATAGGAACGACTACTGACAGTTAGTATACTCTATCTTTCTGGATCAGAGCCTTAGAGGTCCCACTAGGGAGACTGGTTAAGGCTCCTGCCTGGCTCGTCCATTTAGCCTGGGGTATAGAGGGTCCCCTCACTCCATTGAGGGAATTCCTACTGGGAATAGTTCTGGGACAGGATGCAGGTCACTGGGTCCAGTGGAATGTCAGGACATTGGGAGGCTAAACACAAACTGAAATGCTCTGCCCAGATCTGAAGCTCAGACCTGGTTGGGTCAAGGTGAATGGGTTTTTCAGACCGTGGTCTCTCCAAAATCCTTAGCATCTGTAATCAGTTTATATACTAAGAGCTTGAAATATATTTTATGGAATATTTGGCGGAGCAAAAGTCTAGATAGTTGTCCCACATGATAACAGGGTTTCTCTTACATTTTGTGTATTCTCAGGAGTGTTTAAAAAAGGGGATAGAGAGGGAAGAGAAGCATTTGAGAAATATTTTTAAAAATTCCAAATTATCAGAGAAATTATGATGTAACAAAGGTTACGCATGTATCAGATCTATCAGTGTCTGATACCTTGTAGATATTCAGTTAACCAGTATTTTTTATTCTCTGTGGGATTAGAAGCCGGTTAAAAAAAATCAGAATAAAAGGAAGGAGCCCCAAATCCCCAATTCCAAATCCAAATCCAAATATGTTGCAGAATCATAATTTCTTGCATTTACTTCCAAGGCTCTGTTCGATCACCGCCCACCAGCTTTCTTTTCTTACTGGACGCCAGGGAGAAACAAGCTCAAATAAAGATTCTGGAGAACTTTCTCTTTGGCCCTATCAGCCAGCTCTCTGCTGGGAGATATACTGTGTGAGTGAATGGAGGCGGACAGAGAGGACTGTGGACATTCGCTCCGCACTTGCCAAAGCAGAGCTTCAGGAGAGCAGCTGGGGTCTAGGGGAGAGCTCTAGTCTGGGAGCCGGGAGACCGGGGTCCTCATCCATGTTCTGCCACTGGTGACCCATGTGACTGTGAGTGAGCTGCTTAACTAATCCGGGCCTCAGTTTCCTCTCTGAGTAATGAGGTGCTTGAACCAAACCACCCCCAAAGTCTTGGCAGTGTATCTTATTACTGTTCCAGTTAGTCACTGATTTTCTCGTAAGAGGATTACACATCCCCACCCATTGCCACACGGTATCCAGTGTTTCTTCCATTGGTACTGGAATTGGCCATAACTTGCTTTGGCCAATGGCATATGGGCAGGCATGACAGATATGACCCCAATGGGAAGAAGCTTTAAGAGGCACTGTGTGGTTCAGTTACTGTTCTGTTACTTTCTGCCATGAAACCAAGTTAGGAGCTACTCCCCGGCCTGGATCCTGGGATGGAGAAGTGATTTGGAGTGGAGCCACAAGGCCAGACTCAGCCTACAGTCAACAAGCAATGTGGGAAGTAAATTGTCATCCTAGGCCATTGGAAGCTGGGGCCGGCTGTTACTGCAGCCTTACCCAGGGAAAGTGAATTAGTAGTCTTCAACTTTGAAACCCTGGGTCCTCTCACGTCCAGTGCAGGATGGCCTTGATCATTCCTCTCCCAGCAGATGGCATGTCCATTCTCAAATCAGGTCTGATTGTATCCCTTAAGACTCTTTTGGTTACAGTTTCCAGAAAACCCAATTCAACCAGCACAAGATCAAAACAAAGAAACAAACAAAAGGAGTTGATTAGTTTATTTAACTGAGAAGTTCAGAATAGATTTGGTCCGGCTTTATCCAGAGTGTTATCACCAGAATCCTACCTCTATCCATCTCCTGACTCTTTTCCCATCTTTGGCTTCATTCTTGGACTTTATATGGTAGTAGGATAACCACATTAGCTACCTACTCTAGGCTTAAATCTTTCTAGGTTCAATACTGCCTAGTAAAGGCACTCTTTTGGCAGTGGTGCTTATACAAATCCCAAGATTTATTCCAATTGGACCGTCTTGGGTGAGTATCCATTCGTGAAACAATCCCTACAAGACCAGAGGGATGGAGTTATCGTGATAGGCTTAAATCTAAATCAATCACTGTGGCTTAGGGATTCTATGATCTGGTTGGCCAGGTCTGGGTCATATGCCCTCCCCATTTCTAACAGTTGTAGAGGGGTGGTTCTCCAAAAGAAATCTGAGCTACTATTGCAAGGAGAAAGGGGTTGGATGTTGGCAGGGAAGTCAGCAAATGAGTGGTATACTAGTTTATGTCACTTGTATGATGTTAAAACAAAAAAATTTAAAAAAAGAAAAATGAGGACATGTCAAAATAGGGTTGGGAAAATTGTGGTACATTTTTAAATGTTTTGGTTAATGAACACTTTCAACACATGCAAAAAGAGTTCCAAGGTCATAGAATCTCATTTGATGATCAGGGCCAAGAGCCTGAATTTGGGGCCCTCTGTGATGGTGAGGCCCAAGCCAAAGGGGCTTCCAGTCACACTGTCCACCTCTTGACCCCTCAACTCTTCCCACCAGATAGTTACAGTGTCTGAAAAGCATGTGCTCTCCCAAATGCTGTTCCTTAGCCCGAGATGCCTGTCCCTTACCCCTGTCCTTTGCCTGCTCTTTAAATTCATGCCCTTTAAATTTAAGGGGAGCCTGGGTGATTCAGTTGGCTAGGCATCTGACTGTTGATCTCGGATCAGGTCATGATCTCTGGGTTTGTGGGTTCCAGCCCCACGATGGGCTCCACACTGATGGCGTGGAGCCTGCTTGGGATTCCGTCTCTCCTCTCTTTACCTCTCCCCTGCTTTGCACTCTTTCTTCATCTCAAAATAAATAAATATCATACAACTTCACTCATATGAGGACTTTAAGAGACAAAACAGGTGAACATGAGGGAAGGGAAGCAAAAATAATATAAAAACAGGGAGGGGGACAAAACAGAAGAGACTCATAAATATGGAGAACAAACTGAGGGTTACGGGAGGGGTGGTGGGAGGGGGGATGGACCAAATGGGGAAGGGGCATTAAGGAATCTACTCCTGAAATCATTGTTGCACTATATGCTAACTAATTTGGATGTAAATTACAAAAAATAAATAAATAAATAAATAAATAAACATTAAAAAACAAAAAAAATCAAAATAAATAAACTTTAAAAAACAAACAAACAAATAAGTGCATAAATAAATTTAAGCAACCAAGCCTTCAAAAGACCACACCTGCATCACTTAGCCCAGGGACTGTTAATCTTTTTATGCCTTGGAACCTATTTTTAAAAAATGAAATAGTGATATAGTCATATACGTGCTTCTTTATTAATGTATTTTATAACAAGACCCGGCAGTGAGTCTAATCACTACCATGGTTTCGCTGGAATGATGCACATAGGTGTTCTTTCAAGGTTTCTGCCACAAATGAAATGTGATATTAGAGTATCTGTGATTTCAACTTGTGGAAAGGTCACAGGTACGGCTAATACCGCTGTGGTTTGTTGCCTCGACTCATAATAGAAAGGCATGCTTCATTTCAGTTAGGGGTTAGTGGAAATCAGATAATTTTTTTTTCTCGTCCAAGTCCAGAGAGCCCCCCTTTTTTTTTAATATATGAAATTTATTTCAAATTGGTTTCCATACAACACCCAGTGCTCATCCCAAAAGATGCTCTCTTCAATACCTATCATCTACCCTCCCCTCCTTCCCACCTCCCATCAGCCCTCAGTTTGTTCTCATTTTTTAAGAGTCTCTTATGCTTTCCAGGGAGCCCTTAACTTCAATCTACAGACCACGGGTTAGCAACTCTGCCCTAATCTAATTTAGATGCCCCTGACCGCAGATCTGGAAACATGCTGTGTGTGTCTCTCTATCACGACCCTTTCTCCTCTTCTGCTCTCAAAGCTGGAGCGTGACGTATGGGCCCCATAAGCCAGCTCATAACCCACCCTTCTGTCCTCTACAGGAGGTGTGGGGGCGCTGGGGAAGGTTGGAAAGGAGGCTGGCAGCCTTCAGCCTCAGCTCCAATCTCCGGCTCGATTCAGTGCCAGGCCAAACTGGCATACTTCATCCCATAAAGTTCCCACCCTGTGGAGAGAGCAGTCCAGTGTTTCCTCATTGATGTTTCCCTGGCTCGACCCTTGGAGGAAGTGCTCGAAGCCTCTGTCTTCAGTTTCCACTTTCCTGGTGTTCATAAAGTGTTCCCCGAGGAACCCAAGGCCCATCTTTCCTTCCGGACTGAGGGATTGCACGGGGAAGGAGGGACTTAATAAGATGCTAGAGACCATCAGATGTTTCTTTATTCTGGTGAAGGTTTAGATCTCCAGAATGAGAACCCAATTCTTGCTCAGACCTAAGGCTTTCATTCGAGTTTTTCTTCATCACACCAGTCTTTCCTCTTTACGCCCTCTCTTTCTCCCACCCTATGCCATGTCCTGATTAGGTGGTTTTGTTTTATAACCAGGCACCAGGAAATGACATGAACCACAGACCTCCCAAATGAACACCTGCTCCCTGTATTTTTTGAAGGGAAGGACGGATGAACTCAATGGAAGGGCCGATCATACATTAGTTTAACAACCTCAGGGAGAAGAGAATATTGGCTTTCCTACAGTTTTCTTTTTTACCACCAAAAGGTTAAAAAGTGAAAATAAAAAGGCTGTGCTGTTACTGCACACTTTTACCACTGGGCCCTTTGTAGTCAGGCCCCGAGGGCCTCTAGCCCCACCGTGTAGCAGTTTGGTTCAGGTTTCATTTGGCGACTCTTTTGATGTGCCACTTTTGTTCCAGGCAATCTATTGGCTTCTTCCTGGAGCCAGTTGACTCACCAGGTGATGGGGCTTTAGTTACAGGCTTTGGCTTATTGGGGTTTGGGGATCTGCAGATTGTGGGTAGACCAGAGGTCCCAGCAGGTGGTTGGTTTGTCCCGCAAGACATTTAAAAATTTGAGAGTAAGAGGCCTGCTTTTAAAAAAGTTAGGGTGTTTTACATACAAAAGCCTGGATTTTCAGCCTCTTCTGGAAAATTGCAAGGCCTGGAGGTATTGTCCCACATTCCCGGGCCTGGCTGCCACATTCACATGGGTTGGGATTCTTCGTTGCCCACAGCCACCCTCTGCCCTCTGTTTAAAACCCTTCAGGCTTGGGGTACCTGGGTGGCTCAGTCGGTTCGGCATCAGACTCTTGGTTTCAGCTCAGGTCATGATCTCACAGTTGATTGGTTGGTTTAAGTCCTGCGTTGGGCTCTGCACTGACAGCGCGGAGCCTGCTTGGGATTCTCTTTCTCTTCCTCCCCCGCTGTCTCTCTCTCTCTCTCTCTCTCTCTCTCTCTCTCTCTGTCTCTCTCTCTCCCGCCCCCCATCAAAATAAATAAATAAAGATTTAAATAATTATTTCAAAAAACCCTTCAGGCTTCCCCTTGCTTTTAGGATACAGACCAACATTCTTCCCATGGCCCACAAGTCCGCACAGCCTGACTCCCAATCTCATCTTGTGCCAGGAATAATAATACCAATAATAATAATAATAATGATAGCAAACACATAAACAACAGCACTGAACATGTGCCAGGCTCTTTCAATCCTCAGGACAACCCTGGGCAGGAAGTACTGTTATCCTCGCTTTACAGGAGAGGAAAGGAAGGCACAGAGAAGTCAAGTCACTTGTCCAAGAGCACACAGCAAGAGCTGGGAAGACTAGGACTGGGACTCAAACCCAGGCAGCCAGCCCCTTGGAGCTGCTGTTCTTAACCACAGTACTTCCTCTCTTGCACCCTAGTCTCATGGTTCCCTCCCAGCACAGGCTTTTATGGGCGCTCTTGCCCCCACCTAGCTTGCTTTCCTGCCCTTTCCCCAACCTTCTTCACCACTGGATTTCCCCTCATCCTTCATTTCCAGCTCTGATGCCACTTCCCCAGGCCGGTTCTTTGTGTCTGAGCCCCCGGAGATCAGAGCTTTGGCTCCTTTCCTCTTGAGCAATGCTCTCCGACAGAAGACTCCGTGAATTCAGATGAAAATGCTCCATGTATGTGCGGACCAGTCCGGTAGCCACTGGCCGCATTGGTTGTTGGGCACTTGGCTCACGTGACTGAAGAACTGAATCGTTCCTTTTGTTCAATTAATTTGTCTTAATTAGGTCAAAGTTGGAGTTCAATACGCCCTCGCTCCTGTTGGTTCGATCGGTTTCTGTCTCAGTCACAGACTCTAAGCTCCACCAGGGTAGACATGATGTCGTTTCCTTCCCATTGCTTCCCTGACCCCGTGGTCGGTGCCCCGCACGTCCCAGATGCTGGCTGCACTGACAGACTGTAGAGCTTTTGTCTGTACCGGAGAATAATGTGGGCAGAGGGGCAGTGGGACGCCCCAGGGTGGGTGGTGACATTGCTAACCATGGACTTGGGGTGGGGGCAGAGCTGCATTTGAACCCAGCCTCCAAAGCTTATGGGCTCCGTGAACCTTGGTTCTCTCACTGGGGATGTGGACATAGTCTCTAAGAGGATTGTTGTGAGGAATAAAGGAGTAATGGTTGATAAAAATAGCTAAGATTTATTGCCAGCTTACCATCCTTCCAAGAGCCTTCCACATATGATTTCATTTTTTCCTCTCAGGGAACTGAGGCACAGATGGGCTAGGTGACATGGGACACGTAGGCGGCACTGTGGTGTGGCTGTTTGAGCTCACCTGTTTCCCTCCCCAGCGCCTGCGCGTTACCATCCTGTAATGAGTCTGTTTGTGGCAGAAATCCCTAGCGCATGGAACAGTTGCCCACTCCCGCATGTCCCTCCTCCCCTTGCCAGCTCTTCCCTGGTCCAGATGCAGCAGTGAACCCCCCTGTCGCCGTGAGCCCCTTCTGGGGGTAGCTGTGGGCAGCCAGGTGCTGTGAGGCCCAGGTGGCTGAGCCCACCAGAGCAGGGGGACTCTGCCCTTAGAATAGGCCTGAGGCCCTAAGGCTTGAGGACAGGCAGGGGCCAGGCCTTCATGAATGGGCTGGTGACCCGTTCAATATCTTGGGTGACCCTGCTGCTGCCCCTGACCTTGTGTGGCTCAACTGGTCACCGTGAGCCCAGTCCAGCTGTGGGAGGTTGGCCTCTCTACCCTCAGGCAGGGAATCTTCCATTTAAGACTCCTCAGAAACTCTTCTTGGAGGGATTCAGACTCAGAGTGGGGGGCTGGGGGTGGGGAGTGGGGAGGAATGGAGAGGAGGAACGGGGAGAAAGGGGAGAAGTGAACGAAACTTTTGGGTGAGAGGTAGGCTCTGTCCAGAAACAGGGCATGTGGGGGTTTGTAACCTCTCGGGCAGCACTTTGTAACAAGGCCCATGCTGATAATGACAGCAATTATCACACCTTACACGTGCCAGGCCTTGTTCCCATTGCTATTACTGAACCCCATTTGACAGATGAGGAAACCAAGGAACAGAGGTTAGGTAACTTGTCCAAGGTCACCCAGTAAGTGGTTGAGCCTGAATTCCAATCCAAGCAGTTGGACTTTAGAACCTAAGTCTGCATGAAATAAACTCAGATTATCTCATTGCCTAAGTGCTTGTCGGGAATGCCAAAGCTTACCTATCTAGAATGCCCTGTTTATTTCATAGCTGGCACGTTAGAAGTCTTGAGAAGAGTGTTGAGGATTTGCTCAGAGATGTGCAGTACTCGTGACCGGAAATGAAGCTGTGTAAGAACCTGGTCCCCGACTTCGACTTCACTCACACAGGAAAGAAAAATCAAGACTCCAATTACGCGAAAACAACCAGAATTCTGCCTCTTCTCTGGCTTCTGACAGAGACTCCAATGAAGCATTTCCAGAAGCACGTCCTATGAGATACTCTGAAAGAAGGGTCTGGAGGCAGGTGAGGTCTGGACAGTGCCTCGTGAGCTCATGGTGTGTATTTGCTCACTAAAGGAGAACTTTCTACATCATGGAGTTTGGGTAAATGTTTGAACTGGTGGAACTTAAGGAGAGAGAACTAACTATGGCTCAATTTGGGGAAAAGGGGATAGAAATTAGACAAAATTGGGAGGGCATACAGTTATGGGGAAAGGTCACAGGCTTCAAGTTGGGCAGACTTGGAGCCTTACCTTACTGTCTGCTGATTCTGGGTGAATCCTTAGAGACCGCCACCTCATATGGACAATGGCCCTCATGTACATGTGAGTGGAGACGAAGTCATTGAAATACCTAACCTGGAGGAGTCAACTTGACCAGTGATAGCTATTAATACTTTTAAAATAATGAACACCAGTTCCAAATGTGTGTTAAGAAAACGCAGGTTCTTTGGGAATTAATACGTATTACTTGTCAAAAGTTTCTGTGGCCAAATAAGTTTAAGAAACAGTTAGTTAAGCAAGAGATATCAATTTCTGTCTGCAGGACTTCTCAGTGCCTTTAACTGGGGTCTTGTCCAACTCCATTTCTGTTCATGTTTCTTAGGTTTACTAATTCTGATTCCTTTTTAAGGGAAAACTTTACTTTTCCATTTATTTTTTGGGAACTATTTCCCCTTTGTGTCCTCTAAATCTTAAAGTACCTGGAATCTTTTGTGGTTAACCAGCAAGGTTTCCTGAGCTAAAGGGTTGATTGATAAGTGTGTCACAGGAAGAGTTGTGTGGGATAAAACCGGAATTTATTGAGTGAGCACTAACAATGTGCTAGTTACTTTACACACATAATCTTATTTCTTTCCCACAAAGGTCATGTATACGCTTATTATCCTCATTTTATAGATTGGGAAACAGAGGCTCGGAGAGCTCAAATATTCAAGGCTACCCAGGTCCTTTACGGTCCTGCTGGGCTTAAAACCCAAGTTCAGGCTGACTCCAAAGTTTATGCTCTTGGAGTGGTGGGTAGAAGTTGGATTTTAGGGATGTCGGAAAGTGAAAAGTAATCGAATAGAGGAATGAGTGGCTCCTTGAATATAAACAGAGGAGCCCAGGGGAACAAGTGAGTTGCCGGACCACCTGCTTTCCTCTGGAGTGCTGGAGATGGGGACACACCTGAATAAACGAACGGG
The DNA here is from genome assembly GCF_028018385.1 of Neofelis nebulosa. Classification (NCBI taxonomy): domain Eukaryota; kingdom Metazoa; phylum Chordata; class Mammalia; order Carnivora; family Felidae; genus Neofelis; species Neofelis nebulosa. The sequence goes on from NC_080789.1 coordinate 16,306,298, forward strand.
GTCAAATTTCTTAAAGGGTGACCAGCCAATAAAATGACAGTCTTCATTTAAATTAGGGGATAGAAAATGTGGGTAATAGAAAGAAACTGGCTATTTCGGCCTCCTTTGGCTCAGCCCTGGACCTTACCTGTGTTTAGTTTGGATTGACTGTGATATTCCTGCCTTGTTCTAACCTTCGTTTTGTTTTGTTTTCTTTCTTTCTTTTTTTCTTCTAATTTCAGAAAAATGACTTGGGAATTGGTTTCTGAGAAGTGACTTTTTCATTTTACATGGGATTGCTTTAATAACTTAATATTATTGTCATTTGCAATAATCCCTTGAAAATTGGAAATAAAATCTTTAGGGCACAAAACAAGCTTGTTTTCTCGCTTATTTGGGACTGCTGATTCTCCTTAGCAGAATGAAATGGCACTGGGGAAAATTGAGCGTAGGGAGGGAAAAATGGAAAGTGGGCTTGAAGCCAAAGCATTTGAGTTCTCGTCCCAGCAGAGCTAAGACAGACTTGGGACTTGGCTGTGTCACCTTGGGCAAGTCCCTTGACTTCCCTGGGTGTCAGTGTCTTCATTTGTCAAAGAGAGGGTTGAACTACGTCATCTCTAAGCTGTCTCCTGACTCTAATAGTCCACAACCATGAACTTATCGTGTGTGTAGGGATTCACAAACACACAAGAAAACTTCAGGACCACTGGCAAGATCAGGCTTGAGGTGCTGGGTCCGGGGATTACTGGGGGCGGGGGGGGGTCTCTTTCACGACAGCAACCCCGGGGAATCAGTGCTTGCTGCGGCTCCTATGTCATACCCTGCAAAGACCGTGTGGCATAGTGGTCACATGAAGGTTTGAGCCTCAGCCTGTCCACTCTGCTAGCTGAGCGGCCGGATGACATCACCTACTTCTAAAAAGTATTACCCCAGAGTTTGTGATACACAGTTAGTTCCGGAAATCCCTGGTGCCGATCAACTCTCAGGTGTTTCCCACCTGTACGGTGATTTCATACCAGTTACCTTTTTAAAAAAAATCTTTAAAGTTTATTTATTTTGAGGGAGAGAGAATGCATGAGTAGGGGAGGAGCAGTAAGAGAGAGAGAGGGAGAGAGAATCCCAAGCAGGCTCCGGGCCGCCAGCATGGAGCCAGAGGCAGGGCTTGATCCCATGATCTCACGGGCCCTGAGATCATGACCTGGGCCGAAACCAGGAGGCTAATACTTAACGGACTGAGCCACCCCGGTGTCCCCATATCGGTTATCTTCTTTACCTGTGTGCAGACTCGTAGTGAGGGTTACGCGAGATAAGGTGAATGAACAGCGCTCTGTCCATTAGAAATGCTCGAGAAGAAAACAGTAGCACAAGGCAGGTGCTCCGTCAATGCCCGTCTACCTGCTGTGTGTGTTATTGCAGCTGCCCGCGCTCGTCCAGCCCCGCGCCCTTTCTCACCGCGAACATCCATCTCCCCAAACACATCCTTCTCCCTTGCACGTGCTCCTGTCGTCCCCTCTGCTCTCTCCTTTGAGCCTTAGTCCCAGAGCGGCTGCTTCCCCCCGGACATGACTGTTGACCCCACTGTTCAGCAGGGCCACTTTTCCGGTTTTCCCAGCATGCTCCAGTTCCACGTCCTGATTGTCGGAGACGGGAATTCTGGAAGTCAGGTTTCCCTGGACATGACACATAGGTGCTTCCTCTTTATCACAAAAGTGATCCATACTTATAACTGAAAACCTGGAAAATAGGGAAAGAAGAATGAAATCTTCATCAGTCGAAAACTAAGAGCCAAGGGCAGAGCCTGAGGCCCTTATGTCATATTTTCCTGCGTCCCTTTTGTCTGTCCAAAAATGTGTTTGAATGTAATTGGGATCGTGGAATACAGATAATTGTATTTTCTGTAGCTACGAAAAGCACTTGAGATATTATCACAAACTCTTCTTTTTGAAAAACAATATTTTATTTTTATTTTTGAGCGAGACAGAGCAAGGAGCATGAGTAGGGAAGAGGGACAGAGGAAGAGAGAGAGAGAATCTCAAGCAGGCTCCATGCCCCATGCAAAGCCTGATGAAGGGCTTGATCCCACATCCCTGGGATCATGACCTAAGCCAAATTCAAGAGTTGGACATTCAACCGAATGAGCCACCCAGGCATCCCACACCACAAACTCTTCTTAAGTGCACTTAGTAAAGGGCGTCTAATACTCCATCAAGACCGATGACTCATAATTTAACTATTTTCTTTTTGCTCAATTGAGAGATGTTTGCCGAGGCCCAGGCTGGGCAAGGCACTATATGAACTGTTAGATGCTTAGCTTGTGTCCATTTTTGTAAGAGTATACATCGTCCTGGGGTGAACACTATTACACATAACAAGGTTTTTTTCTAAATTTGAGATTATCTCTTAGGCTAGGTTCCCGGAAGTTGAAGGCAGCTGACTATGGTTCATGGAAAAATCATAGGCAGCCGAGTCAGACAACCAGGGCCTGTACTCCAGCTCTGTCTGTCAGTAATCGGATGACCCTGGACAAGTCACATACTCTCTCAGAGCTGTGGTTTCTCACGCCGGAAATATGGGTAGAAAGTCTCCTTCCCAGGAGGATTGTAGGGATCCAGTGGTAAGTGCTGAAATGAGGCATGGTACTCATTGAACCATCACGACCACGATATATATATCCTATTATTGTGTTTGAGTCTGTGAACATTTCAGACATTCTATAGCTTTTCACCAAGAATAGGTCAAGGCCTCTTTGATTACCCTTCTCAGCTGTCATCTCTTTTTAGCTCACTTTGGACCTGGGAATGCCTTAACTAGCCTCTTCTCTCTCTTTATTTACCCAGGCACACCTCTCTATGAGGTTATAGAGAAGGAAGTGAGCCATGGGGTATACTCTAAAGAGAACCAACTTCTCTGTCTTCCTAATCTATCTCCCCAAGTGGCCTCCCTTGGTGCCCAATATCTCCCCTGTGAGGCAGATTCCTCTGGCCTAGAGAAGGGCTCTGGCTGGAGGCCTGGACTTATTATCAGAAAGCGGACTTTGAATTCTGCCTCTGTCCTCAAAGATCCTGGAAAGGAGCTTCTCCGAATCAAGTCTCCTCTGCCGGGAGGAGCCAAAGCGCCCTTTCTCTTGACGTTGTGAGAATCCAAAGGCGCGTGTGAAGGTGGTCCCTGTGCAGGTGGTGCCAGTGGGGGTCTAAAGAGGTTTGGCCACCGAGTTCCTTCACCTCCCACTCTCCTCTGCTCAGGCCCACAGCCCTCCGCTCAGGTCTAGCAGATGTTCGCCCTGGGGGGCTCTTCTCCAGTCCTGCCAGATCTTCAGATTTTTGAAGGAGAAGCCAAAACGTTTGGATTTTAAAGCGATCTCCCAAGTTTGAAATGTTAGCAAACGCTTACTTTCCCTTTAAGACTTCCTCCAGCTATCCCCCCTCCTGGGAAGTTACCCCTCACCCCCCAAACCTGCTGCTTCTCTCCATCCCTCATCACCTTGCATAACCTCTTAGGAGCTGCTTACCTGTCTGATTCTCACATTCGTCCCTGAGTTATTGCGGGGGGGGGGGACGGATTACCTGGCCTGACCCATTCGCCTTCCTGGAACCTAGCACAGGGCCAGGTACATAGAGATGCTCAATAGACATCTAGAATGAACCGATGGATCGGTGACCAATGATGAGCTAAAGCAGGAAGACGATATGTTATGATGTAGAACTTGCAGATTTAACGTCCAGGCTGATAAAAACGACACCAAAAATCCTTGAGACTGCCTGCACCTGAGACCACAGAGCCCAGAATGCTTGTAATGAGAGCAATCAGATTTCTGCCCTTTCGTGTATGTTAAGCAAACTGCCCAATGAACCCCTCCGTCCTCTCCCCCGCCCCCCCACCCCGCCCCGGGGTGCTACTCTGCCATCCTTGCATACCCCTAAGTGGACACGGATCATACGTGACACTCTGTAAAATAGCGATGCCCATGCATAAAGACAAGTAACACACACACACACACACACACGATGCCAGGATATAAATGACATCAGTTGTGAGGGTAGCCAGGATACTGGTGGAGTTATTTTTTTTAAGTATATTTATTTATTTTAAGAGAGAGAGAGTGGGGGGGGGGAGTGTAGAGAGAGAAGGAGAGAGAGAATCCCAAGCAGGCTCCGTGCTGCCAGTGTGGAGCCTGATGCGGGGCTTGAACCCACGAACGGGTGAGCTCATGACCTGAGCCGAAACCAAGAGTCTGACACTCAACCGGCTGAACCACCCAGGCACCCCTAGTGAAGTCCCTTACATGCAACATTATTATGGTTATAATAGATAATTCGTGTAGTTAGACGTAATTTTGACAGTGAACCATACAGAAAGGTACAAAGAATATTAGAACAAATGTCCATGTACCTATCACCTTGGATTACTCTTAACATTTTATCTTAGTTGCTTTAAATATTTTTATGTGAATAAAAATTTAAAAAATTACAGATAAAGTTGAGATTCTCTTCTCCCTTCTTTCCCAATCCACTTCCCTCTTCCTCCTTCTCCCCACATTTCCCGCCTCGTGCTTTGCAGGTGCTGGTATCATGCGTCTAGACGGGGCCTCCTCCCCATCTTTCTTTTATACTTGGCAACGTTGTTTTGAATGATAAAAATGAGAAAAAACTTTACCTTTCTTTACCCAATCCCTATTCTGTTAGATACTAGAACGAGAGACCGAAGGTCTCAGTTTTGAGGTCTAGAATATTCTAGCAAGCGCCTCTAGGAAGTGCATGGTCCCTAGACCCAGGAGGTGCTTTACAGAGCAGTGTTATTTGTTTACTGGGATTATGCACCTTTGGAACAACTAGAGAAACAGTGCAGTGTTCAAAGTTTACAATATGGTGGGTATTTTATTATTTTTAAAAAAAATTTTAATGTTTATTTATTTTTGAGAAAGGGAGGGAAAGCTCGAATGGGGGAGGGACAGAGAGAGAGAGAGAGAGAGAGAGAGAGAGAGAGTCCAAAGCGGGCTCCAGTCTCCAATCTGTCAGCACAGAGCCCGGCGCGGGGCTTGAACTCACGAACCATGAGGTCACCACCTGAGCTGAAGTTGGACACTTAACCGACTGAGCCACTCAGGAGCCCCAACATGGTGCGTACTTTAAATACACAACCTCATTTAGTCTTTCCAGGAGCCTGTGAGGAAAGTATTTCATCCCCATTTTACAGCTGAAGACACCAGGGCTTAGAGAGGTGATGATATATCCCAGGCTACTCAGCTAACAACAGGCACAGCCGGATTCGAACCCAGGTCTGTCTGACTTCAACGCTCATGCAGGTGAGAGACAGCTGATTAACAGAGGCGGCAAACAGATTCAGGCCTGCTAAGCAAGGTTCTTGTTCTCATTAAATAGGGCTTCTCTTTGGTGCTGTTTTTTTTCACTCACTCATAATTTTTTTGAAAACTTCTCTCCTTAGGGCAACATTTTCCATCACAAAAGGTGATTTGCTTTGGAAAAGTTTGAGTAAAAACAGCTCTATATTTCTTGCTTTCCAGAGAATGGAAAAACACATGCTCTTTAGTTGTGTTTTTAATAGCTACTCTAAGAAACAGCACACAGACACTCACATAAATTATTTCTTCTTTGTTAATCACCCCAAATGCCATCCACAGTGTTTCCAAAGAACAGCTGGGAACGTGAGTTAAGAAATTGAGTAATTTCTTAACATATTTATTTTCCTTGTGAAATCTGCATCCTCTGCTTTAGAAAAAGAAATGTGTTTGCGATTTCTCAACTTGGAGTTATTTAACATTTTCCAAGGGCCAGCAGACTTCCAAGTGCTTTGGGGGGCATTTAAGTAGACATGGTTCCTATCTCAGATCTAATCCCATGAAGCAGACAAAGATATAGGCAGATCTATGAATGAATAATGGCTAGGATCTGTACAGTGCTTTGCAGGTCAAAAGTATATTCGCATATGGTATTTTATCCAGAAGCCCGGAGGGGAGGGGAGGGGAGGGCACATTGGGAAGAACCAGCATCCCCATAAGCAGAGGGAAGGAGAGGAATCGGCGAGCTGAGGGGAAACCCGAAGGAACGGATGTCTTAGATTGGGCTCAGTGAGTCGCTTAGGCAAAAAGGGGATTCAGTGGGAGGATCCTAGGGTGTCTCAGGAAAAGCAAATATGTGCTCCTTCTCTCCTCCTTCTTTACTTCTCCCCAACCCCCACTTCTCTGGCAGTGGCTTCTCATCTCTGCTTCCCACTCTGCTCCTCTGTTTTCTTCTTTCCCTCTGTCCACGGGCTCTCTGTGCGTCTCTGGGTACAGGACACAGAATGACCGCCTCAGCTCTTACCCGTCATCTTGACTCAAGCACCAACAGAGAACCAGAATTTCTTGTACCTGTTACAAATTTTAGATGGACAAAACCCAGCTGGCCCAGCTCGGGTCAGGGTTCTTGGAGAGGGGCCGTGGGGGCATGGGTCAAGGGGCCAACAAGCGTTTAACGGGCCTTTAAGTACCAGGCAGTGTGCTTATTGTCGAGACCTGACTGAATTTTTAAACTGTTGTCCAGTGTTTCTAGAAGTGAGGCACGGTGCCTTGATTCGTGATTTCATCTCATCCTTACAGCAATCCTTTGAGGGAGGCATTACTGCCCCCATTTTTTTTTTTTAACATAGGAGGAAACTGAGGCTCGGAAGATTACATTATTTGCCCAAGACACATAGGTAATAAGAGCCACAGCCAGTATTCACACTCAGGCCCGTGAGGCATATATTGCTTCTCTGAATGTTAAGGATTGGGTGATGCAACCACCATTATTTGAAAGATGTGTGAGAACAGGGGAAGGTCATGTTTCCTTCCCAAGTTTCCATGGAGGCCGGTACGCTCTTGTTTACACAGAGATCCTCCCTGGGTCCTGGTTTAGAGTATGTTTTGAGCCTGTCTTGGTACTTCGTCCGTTGGCTCTCTGACTCCTTCCTACTTCAATCCCAGCCCTAACACAAGTAACAGCTAGACATCTCCCCCCACTCCCGCCACCAAAGGTACCCTGGCCTTCAGGCTGCACTGATTTCCAACTTGTTTCTTTGCACCCCTCAACACAAGATAACTGGCAAAATAAGGCTGTATCCAAACAAAGCTGTGCCTTTGTCAGACCCTTCTATGCTGTGACGTCTTGGAGGTGGGGAGAGATGTGTGCTTACTGACCACAGGGCGATCGAAGGTGGCCTTGATGTTCATGGTTTCAGCCACCGAACTGTTTCCAGTACTGTTATCTTTGCTTGAGGCAGTGGAGGCAAGTGGTAAAAATCTTGGAGGCAGCCGTGTCTTTATAGCTGATAGGAGAATTCCATTTGGGGAGAGAACTTTATTGGCGAAAACACTGATGAAACTGGTTGGGGTGTGGCCCTTGGAGTGCACCCCGAGAGTATTAGGAGATCCCCCAAATCCAGGGTGATTTCCTTATCTAGACTGGGCACAACTTTTTAATTCTTTAAATTAAGCAACAGAGCAGAAGCTTCTGGACACAAGGAGATGTTGGGACCACTCGAAGACTGTTCTCCTGACCTTTTGTATCAACTTGGAACAACATTTGGCTATTGCCACACCACTCTCAGTCCTCAGCTTGGGACATGACTTTGTTTTCGATCTGTCTGGAGAGATCTCCCAGCTTGGGTTGGGGCAGAAGAGATTCATCCACACACGGATATCTGCTTTGAAGGGGGAGGTGGTATTTTTTTAAAGTATGTTTATTTATTTATTTATTTATTTAATTAATTGATTTATATTTTATTTTAGAAGTGGGGGCAGAGAGAGAGAGAGGGAGAGAGATAATCCCAAGTAGGCTCCATGCTCAATGTGGAGCCTGACATGGAGCTCAATCCCACGACCCTGGGATCATGACATGAGGCAAAACCAAGGATGTTCACCTGACTGAGCCACCCAGGCGCCCCTGGGGAGGTGGCATTTTTATGAAGTGCCCTGGGGAAACTATTATTAGAGGGATAACAGTAGCTCAAAACTCCAAAAGTTCAGTTGAGGTGGCTTTAACAGGTCTCTCTTAGCAACTGAAAATTAATGTTAAACAACAAGGATGGCCCAGTAATTGAATGACTATTATTTATAGTAATATTCCAAGTATTCTATGTTCCATTTGTGTTAACAACACAAAACACATATTCCTGAAAAACATGTGCACAGATATCAGTGTGACTCACTGGAGGCATAGAGAGACAGTCAAATATATTTTCATCTTTTTCCTGAAAAGTAGAGGTGAAAAAATCTTAAAATGTTCATTGAGGTTGAAGATGCTCAGTCAGGAAATAAAAAACACACTAGGTATTTCTTTTTCTTTCTTTTTTTAAAAAATGTTTATTTTTGAGAGAGAGAGAGAGAGAGCGCATGAGCAGGGGAGGGGGCAGAGAGAGAGGGAGACACAGAATCTGAAGCAGCTTCCAGGCTCTGAGCTATCAGCACAAAGCTTGATGTGGGGCTCGAACTCACGAACCATGAGATCATGACCTGAGCCAAAGTTGGAGGCTCAACCAATTGAGTCACCCAGGTGCCCCTCACACTAGGTATTTCTAACAGAGGGAATTTAACTCAGGGTTTTGTTATAAAGATGTTAAAAGGGCTGGAAAAACAAAAAGGAGAAGGAGGAGGAGGGCAGGAAGAACAATAGGGAAGATGCTCGGGCACCACAGCTACTGGTGTGCCCAACAGGAGCTGCTGCCCTGCTGGGGGTGTCGTTGCAGTGAGGTCTAGGTCAGTTGAAGAGGTGCCTTCTCAGCCTTGGCTGCTGAAACGAAGCTGCTTCTGTCAGGGTGGCTGGTATCCAGAGTCACCCAGCTGCTCTCACTGTAGTGAGCCCCAGCCATCCCACCAGTCAGAATGCCAGAGGAGGAAACTTCTCGCTTCCTCCCACCCGCCTGCTCATCTCCAACCAACAACATTTTCCATTGGTGGAAAGAACCAGGAAGCCAGGAGGCAAGGGAGCCTGGGAAATGTAGTTCACATATACGTAGCCCCAGGTGTACAGACCAGAGCACAGAAAGGCAGCTGCAGAGATGAGCATCAGTAAGTAAATTATGAGCCCAGTCTATCAATGGGGGATTTGAACAAAGGTTTCCTGGATCACCAGGGCATCAAAGAGAGTGGTGGAGCTTGAAAGAGAGCTGGGTGTGGAGGCTATTGGGGAGAGCCATGGGGGCTGTGGTTTGGGGTCAGGAAATGGTCATGCAGGAGAGCTGTGACCCTTCCCCCTACCTCTCCTAGTTAAACATTCTACTTACTTATTTAGAAAACCGGTGAAGGGCTTAAATCCAGTTTGATACCAGGAAGGGCCAGACAGCTTATGAAGGCCCAGAACTCTGGAGGCAGAGATAGGAGACCATGGATGAATGAGTCCCTGAGAATGTGCCCACATGTTGGATAGAATTGTTAACTGTGACTCTGTTTCTTAACAGCGTCCTGTGTAGATCTCAGGGGTTGGGGGGTCCAAAATGATATCTGGGTTACAAATAGGACCTTTGTTTGGAATTAGAAGACCTAGTTTGTACCTTTGCTTTGCCCCTTACTAGTCATGGGACCTTTGACAAGAAACCTATCGAGGTTACTTAATCTCTCTACTTAGCTCAAATTCCTCCTCTGCGAAATCGAGATAGGAGTGGCTGCTTTGCAGGGTTGTTCTGAAGAGGAAATGAGAGAATGGGTGTAGAGCTCCTTGTACACTACCCATAGAACAAACTTTGGGAATGTCTTCTCTGCCCTTCCAGGACCAGCTCCTGTGTCATCTCTTTCTGGAAGCTTCCCCAGCTCTCAGGCAGGATCAGACTGGATTTATTTTCTACTCTCAAAATCCCATATGCTTTCCTTTCTTGGAGACCTCCTAGCAAGTTTCTAGGTGGAGTGTTTGTTGTTATGTCTGCCCCCTTCCCCCCTGACCAAGTTTACTTGACCTCCTTGAAGGGATTCACTTCATTTTACTCACAGTCTTATTCCTCTTTAGTAGCAGAATTTTTACCCGGGCACGTGGCTGTCCAGCATGAAGACTCCATTTCCCAGCCTTCCTTGCAGCTAATGTGGCCATGTGATCAAGTTGTGACCAATGGGATATGACTAGAGGTGAGGGAGGAGGTCTGTCTGCCTTCTCCCTTTTCTTTCTCCTTGGGCTGGAGTGCAGACCATATGGATGAAAGCAACATCTTCATATTAGTTTCCTGAGGGCTTCCATGACAAAGTACCACAGACTTAGTGGCTTGAACAACAGGATTTATTGTCTCACAGTTCTGGAGGCCAAAGACCCAACGTCAGGGTGTCGGCAGAGTTAGTCTCTTCTGAGGCTGTGAGGCAGAAGCTGTTCTCAACGTTTTTTTTTTTTTTTATTTATTTTTGGGACAGAGAGAGACAGAGCATGAACGGGGGAGGGGCAGAGAGAGAGGGAGACACAGAATCGGAAACAGGCTCCAGGCTCCGAGCCATCAGCCCAGAGCCCGACGCGGGGCTCGAACTCACGGACCGCGAGATCGTGACCTGGCTGAAGTCGGACGCTTAACCGACTGCGCCACCCAGGCGCCCGGCAGAAGCTGTTCTATGTCTCTCCCCTGGCTGCTGGTGGTTTGCTGGCAATCTTTGTCATTTCTTGGCTTGTGGAAGGATCACCCCAATCTTTGTTCTTCACTGAGTACTCCCTGTGTGCCTTTCCTGTGTCTAAATTTCCCCTTTTTGCAAAGACAGCTGCCATGTTGGATTGGGGGGGGGGTGTCCACCCTACTCCAGTATTACCTCATTTAAACTTAACTAATTACATCTGCAACAACTCTATTTCCAAATCAGTTTACATTCTGAGGTACTGGGGGTTAGAACTTCAACATACGGATTTTCTTTTGGGGGGGGGTGGAGCACAATTCAACATGTAACAGTCTCATAGTGGGTGCTGTGATGTGCTGCTCAGATTACCTTTCAGGAGCGAAGGGCTCATTCCCACAGCTGCCCACCCTCAGCTATCAGCCAATGCTGAGAATCGCCCTCAGCTGAAGAGAGTCTTCTGGACCAAGGTCATAACCCCTCCCATGGGCAGCCAGTATCCAACGACTAGTCCTTGTGTGTGTATATAAAGGCTTGGCTCCCTCGTCTCGGTTTGAAAAACCCCGAAAGGATATCACAGCCTCAGGGGTCTCCAAGGGGTCGGCTGAAGCCTTGGCCGTGCCCGTATCACAGCCCGACTCCTCCCTCTGCTCAATCCAGCCGGTACCCCTTTCCACAGGTGTGGATCTTGCACGCTGACCTCCAGCTTGGAGTCTGTTTCCTGCGGTGCCCAAACATCAGTAGACCCTACAAATTCAAGCAGAAGAGTCCTGTGTCCCCAAGCCTAAGGAGCTGCCCTATCAGCCCTGGAGTGTTATGTGAGAACGATGCTGCTCCTTCATTCAAGCTGTGACTACTGGTGGTCTCTGTCACTGCGTCACCATCCGTGTCCTCAGCGGTTGTGGACGCCACAGAGAGACAACTTGTGCTGGGCAGGTGAGTGTCCTCCTGGAGCTCTGATGATCCTTCTAAGCCTGCAGTTTCCAGGATTCCCAGATTCTGTGCAGATGGCATGGTGGGCAGTGGTCCCCAAATCTGTGCATCACTAGGAAAAATGAAAAATACAGGTTTGGGGTAACCTCCAAGACCTCTAGCATCATTGTGGTGCAGCCAGCTGGACAGCCGTCTGCCGGGGGCACGTGGGATGCACTGGCATGGGGGATTTCATCGAACTTTGCTCAGGAGACTTTGTTAAAGCTCTGAGTATCCCTCTTTCCACCTCTGTTACGTTTTTGGGCTTCAGAGTCCCCATCTCTAACACAGGACTAAGTTACTTGAAAGTCCCTTGCTTCGCCTACTTCAGAGAGTCGTATGAGGCCAAACTGAGCCCAGATGAAGGGCTTTACAGGGTCCAGGACCACTGTCTAAAGACATAGGATGTGATGATCGCGATTGGTATTGACACTGAAAGGCTGTTCTGGTCACAGGTTGTGGGAGTGATGCTTGACAGATGGTGTTCCCTGAATGCTCCCAGGGGCCTTGTTACTGGGGGATTTTCCACTGAATGCAGTTCTCTTTCAAAGCTTTGTTTTGAAACTGGAGCGTCAGCGAGGAGCCTTGGTTCATCCTGGACGCGGGCTGAGCAACTCAACTCGCTGAGCGTGGGGCAGTCCTTTTATCTAGGCCTGGACCTTTGGTTGACCTGGGAAGAGAAGCTCTTTCAGTCCCTAAGACAGTTGGCCAAATACAAGCTGTAGGTTCATTGCAGTTCCCAGAAGTCTCTGGACTGAGTTGACCCAAACTCTGCCTTTCTCTTGGATTCGATCTTTGGGACTGGGGTGTGTGTGTGTGTGTGTCTGTGTGTGAGGGAAAGGGAGTGAGGGAGGGGGTGGAAGAGGGAAGGGCAGGGGACATCACAGCATATTGGAGCTGGAGGAGGCTTTAGATCCACCCAGTCCAAGCTCTTCACGTTGCCAGCCGTGTCACAAGGCTCAGAGAGGTTTAGAATTTTGCCTAACATCACACAGCAGATTAGGAGCCGGCTACGCGCAGAACATAGGAGTTTTAAACTTCTGGGCTTGGGTCTGTTTACCACCCACAGGGTCTGTCCACTGCAGCCAGAGGTTCCTCAGGCCTGGGGAGTAGAGCAGAGGGCTGGATTCATTTACTTTAACCCAATTTTACATCTCAATAACCGGTTCCTCCCTCTGGTGCTGCTAGATCCTTGTTAGATTAGCTTCTCCTCGGAGGTAGCCTTGGGCAGTGACCTGGCTGACCTGGGTTGGCCCTGCTTTGAAACGCAATAGAAAGTTGGTTCTGTTCTGGCGGAGGGCAGCAAGGGAAGCGTGACACCCTCCGTTTCTCAACAGACTGCCCTGACCACTGCCTGAAATGCTGCCATGAAAGGCCTTCTTTAGGGTTGCCTTTCTAGAACTCCTCTATTTGAAACGTTAATAAATACTTTTCCATCTGACCTGTTATTGTTGCCTGAGAGTGTCTCAGATCTCAGGGCAGGTCCTGAGAGACGATTGAATGGAGCTCTTGTAGGGGTGGGGGTGGGGCAACGGGGAGAATAAGGAAGTCAGGACCTGGTTTGTGGGACACACATTTTTCTCACTGCCTGGAAAGTCCAGGGTCTCCTCCCACAGATGGAAAGCAGGGGGCTGGGGAGGCTTCAACACCTGAGTGGGGAGGCTACTGGGGGACAGGGGTCCAGGCAGAGGGCTAGCTGACACTTCTGGTCATTTCAGAGGCATGGAAGGGCTCTTAAGAGCCTTTCCTAATCTCAAGGCCTCAAGGTAGCCTTGGCGAGAAAGCAGAGGTGGGCTCAGAGCAGAGGTGGGCCGTAGGAGGGCTTGCGAAGGGGGTGGGGGTCTTTGCAAAGGCAGGGGAGTCCTCTCCCACCAGTATATTTGCAGGGGAAACAAGAACTCTGCCCCCTCAGTATATTTGCAGCTGCCTCCCCCACCATTGGCTCTGCCTTCTCACCCATGGATCAGCATTTCTTTGAAAACAGAGAGAACACACAAAATTTTAGAGTCATGAATATCATAGAAAATCCAGAAACGCATTAATAAAAAACAAAAACAATCACTTATAATCCTGTTGCCCAGAGAAAACCACTGTGAGCATCTGGGCTGTGTTCTCCTGGTATTTGAGGGTGTGTGTGTATGCATGCATGTGCACATATATGTGTGTGCATGTGCACATGCGAGCACATGGGTTTGCACACATGTGTGTATGTGCACACATGTACACGCGTGTACATATGTATACACATGTGCACGTGTCCGCGTGCATGTGCACTGTGTGTGCATACGTGTGTGTGTATGTGTCTGTATATGCATGTGTTTGTCCATGTGTTTATAGGATCCAGCAGACACAGCCCCCTTCCCCATCCGCTCTCTGAACATTTTGAGAGAGTCTGCAGAGCTGGCAGGGAAGATCTAAATGAAGAGGAGGGAACATCACAGAGGTGTGGGTAGAGTGAAGGAACAAATACGCAGTGGTGTGGCGTTTCGAGGCCAGCAACGGCTGAAGGACGTGCATGCCCTAAGGATGCCAGGAAGGCAGAGGGATTCCATTTGGAGAGGCTGTAGCCTTGAAGCGGGCTACAGAGCAGGGTGCATGGCCACAGGAGGATGTGGAAACTGCCAGCAATCGGGCACCCTTTGGCCCTTGCTGGTCCTTCCATTGGCTGTGTCCTCTGAAAGCCAGAGGTCAAGGCTGCCCTGGTGGTGTAGGCCACAGCGGGCAGCACCACTGGGGCTCTTTCCCAGAGAAAGAGCGCAATGGATTGGCGGTGGTGAGAGGTGCGAAGGAACAGACAACCGAGACTTCCTTGCCAGGGGAGGGGTGGGTGAGAGCTGGAGGAGGCTGATGTTGATGGTCAGCTACTTTACAAATAAGTAAAAGTCAGGGATGGAGCAAAAGCCTCTCCTTTGCTTTCACCCAACTCCTTATCTGTCCGTCTGTCCGTCCATCCATCCATCCATCCATCCACATATCTAGCATGTATATCTGTCTCTAAATTCCTGTAGGAGAATACTGTAGGCAGTGTGAGTCAGCAGCTAAGTGCAGGCTTTGGATCCAGTGCCTATGAGCCGGGATCGTGTCTGGACCACTTCACAGTGGTGGGAGTCTGTCTGAGTTGGTGATCTGACTTCTCGGAGACTCAGTTTCTCCATGTCTCAATGGGCCCAGTGGTGGTTGGGAGGCTTAGGTGAGTGAATCTGTGTAAGATGTTTGGAACAGTGCCTGGCACATAATAGATGCTCAGTTTGTAGAATTGTATTAAGAACAAAGGAGTAGTTGGGTCATATCACTTTGTGGAAAAAAAATAAAAAGAGCCAGTCACCGGGTTATGGGGTGGGGGCTGCTGTCATCTTGCCCCCCCCCCCCGTTTCTCTGGTTGGCTCACCCCAGGTTAGATTGCACTTTCCCAGTCATATCTCCAGGGATGACTCTCCAAAGGGTCTTTCTGGGCACTCTTCTTCTAGTTTATGCCTTTGAAAATGAAAATCCTCCTGGGAAGGGAGCCGTTCTCACTGAGGTGCTAAGAATTTATCAGATCTTGGCTGGCAGGCAGGAGACATTTAGTGGCTCAGGATCAGAAAGGAGAGACCGGGGAAAGGAAGGAAGTAAGAGGAAGGGGGGAGTGTGACAGAGGAGCACAGGGAATGTGTGAGACACACAGCCCTCCCAGGGCCAGATGGGCACTGCTCCCTGCCTTCCCATAGGCCTCCGCTGCCGGAAATGCAGGGCGGCTCAGTGAGGTCAGCCAGGCCCCTCTCACATTCCTCCCTGCCACTTTGTAGGTCATGGGTCTTGAAGAGAGCCTGCTTTCTCACCTGGAAAATGGGAACGATATTCCCAAATTTGCTTGTAGTGAGGTTACACACAATAATGCACCTGTGGAGCTTGCGAAGGTGCCTGGCACAAAACATACGGTCGCAAGAGCAGCACATGGTCACGAAAGACAAAGCCAGGGGCCCCGGGTAGACATTTCTCCAAAGAAGATATACAAATGGCCGATGAGCACATGAGAAGACGCTCAACATCACTGATCGTGAGGAAAATGCACATCAAAACCACGGTGAGCTATCACCTCCTCCCCAGTAGTGGGATGACTTATTTAAAAAATACCTAAAAACTAAGTGTTGGTGAAGACGTGGAGAAAACGGAACCCTTATGCACTGCTGATGGGAATGTGGAGCCATGCACTCACGCGGTTCCTCAAAAAGTTAAACATGGAGATTCCATGTGATCCGGCCATCCCATTTCTGGTACGTGCCCCAGAGAAATGAAAGCAGAGCCACAAGGAGGTATTCGCACGCTCAGACGCAGAGTAGCGTTACCTGCAGTAGCCCAAAGTGAAAGCAAGCAGATGTCCCCTGATGGACACACGGAGGAACCCCATGGGGTAGACACATACGCTGGAGTCTTATTCAGCCTTGAAAAGGAGGGAAACTCTGCAAGAGCAACGACGTGGCTGAGCCTTGAAGACGTTACGCTAAGTGAAATAAGCCCGTCACAAAGGGACACATGTCGGTTGGCTCCCCTTCTGTGAGGTAGCTAGAGGGGTCAAATTCCAACCCACAGAAAGCAGAATGAGGGCTGCCAGGGGCTGAGGGAGGACACAGGAACAGGGAATCCGTGTTTGAGGGGAACACGGTTTAGATCATGATCTCACGGTTTTGTGAGTTCGAGCCCCCACGTTGGACTCTGCACGCGGACGATAGGGCCTGCATGGTATTCTCGCTCTCTCCCTCTCTCTCTGCCCCTCCCCTACTCGTGCTCTCTCTGTCTCTCTCAAATAAATCAACTTAAAAACAGTGATTAGAATGGTAAATTTTATGTTATGTATATTTTGTTACAAAAAGTGTACAAAACCAAACTGAGGAAATTATAATGATTATTAACGGCAATCACTATTATCTTTCTGAAAGTATATCCTTTTTTATTTTGTAAACACTCTTGTCTCCCCTAGTCAGCGCAATGCGGGGCTCTCCATACGTGAAAGCTTCCAACAAAACAAACCAAAACCGCTAAGCGAAGAAATAAAAGCCATGGCAGTTATAAGAGCTTCTCTCCCCCGGGGGTGCCTGCGTGGCTCAGTCGGTAAGCATCTGACTCTTGATTTTGGCTGGGGTCATGATCTCAGGGTTCATGAGTTTGAGCCCCGCATCGGACTCTGCACTTACAGTGTGGAGTCTGCTTGGGATTCTCTCTCTCCCATTCTCTCTCTGCCCTACCACACCCCCTCCTCAAAAAATAAATAAACTAAAAAAAAAAAAAAAAAAAAAGATCTTTTCTTCTTGTCTGTCTTCCTTCTCCATCTCCTTCTTTCTGGGAGGCGGGTCCTCTGTCTTTGCACTGTTCTAGTTCCAGAGCCTACCAAAGTGCCAGCGTACTAGCATTTTTTTCAATGAATGAACAACAAAGTTTATTCCTAGGAAAGGCTTGTCTCTGCCCTGCTACTTACACTCCTAGACATGCGTCTTCAGGCAGCTGGCAGGTTACACAAAAGCAGCAGAGCAATTAAGAAGCTAATAAAAAAGACAGCCCCTCCCTCCCAGAGGAGGCAGAGCTAACTGAGTTTATTGAGATAGAGCCCACTAGGTGAAAATTCAAAACCTTTCGGGGCAGAGGAGCCAAGACTTTGCAAGAAAACAGCAAAATTCTCATCCCTTTCTACAAATGCTGAGTCCTTCATCACTAACCAGAAAAACAAGTGTCCTCTCCAAGATCCAAGTCACTTTCAGAGGGACTGGCCTCATTCCCTTTGAATTACATAAGAGGCTTTCCTGGCACTTTATTTTATTCTTTGAACATTCCTTTGAGATGCTCTAATTCTGGGATACACAATAATCACTTCTTGGTAGAGCAGGATTTATCGTAGGGTTTGAGAGCTAGTGCGTTAAAATCCTTGGAGGCAGGAATGGAAGACCTGTTTGCCTGTTTGGTTTCTCTTCACAGAGCGTTTGGAACCATTGTGGCCCTTTCTCATCTTGCAGACCACGTGACTATATTTGGCGGGAGAGAAGAACGGAAGGGGCAGAAGTGGGTAGGGCTTACAGCTGCTGGCTCATGCATCAGTGGTCGGCTCCAAGATGGCCTGGTGCTGACTGGTCTAAAATGGCACCAACTGGGTTGGCTCATGTCTGCTCCATGTGGCCTCCCATCCTCCAACAGGCTGGCCCGGGCTTGTTCCTGTGGCCCAAGGCCTCAAGAGAATGAAAGCAGACAAGGCCCCTTGAGGTCCAAGCTTAGAACTATCTGGACATCACTTCCACAGCGGTTTATTGGCCAAAGAAAATCTTAAAGTCGGCACAGATTCAAGGAGGGAAATATGATTGCATGATTGCAGGCCTTCCCCCCCCCCCCCCCCCCAATAATCTACCTTTCTAACTGTACAAGTTTGCTATCATCTGGGATATCATGTGACTGGGAGGAATAATGAGATAGCACTCAGCATAGTGCTTGCCATTAGTCATGCTCAGGAAATGTTGGATAAATACATAAAAGCATCTTGTTAGGCAGAGAATATCATGGTAAAAATAAGATATCATTCTTGTCCTCAAGAACTTAGAGCCAGGAGGGTAGACAGACTCATAAATGGGTCATTCTAACACAGTGTAGTCAGTGTGGTGATGGTAGTTTGTGGGGGATATTGCAAACACCAGTAAGATGAGGGCTTCCCTCAGCCAGCCTGGAAGCAGGGTGGGATGTAGAAAAGCTAGAGGCAGTAAAGTGGAGTGGTTAAGATCGTGGTTTGCAGCCATTTTGCCCAAGTTGAAATCCAGTGCTGATATAGCTGTGTGACCTTGGGTAAGTCGTTTGACATCTCTGAGTCTCAGTTCCCTCATGTTTAACATGCGGATGTTAAAGGCAGTGCCTACCGGGGCGCCTGGGTGGCGCAGTCGGTTAAGCGTCCGACTTCAGCCGGATCACGATCTCGCGGTCCGTGGGTTCGAGCCCCGCGTCGGGCTCTGGGCTGACGGCTCGGAGCCTGGAGCCTGTTTCCGATTCTGTGTCTCCCTCTCTCTCTGCCCCTCCCCCGTTCATGCTTTGTCTCTCTCTGTCCCAAAAATAAATAAAAAACGTTGAAAAAAAAATTTTTTTAAAGTAGTGCCTACCTCATAGCGTTTGCGTGAGTTTTAAATGAACTCATGTTTGAAAAGCTCTTCTCACAGTGACCAGCACATAATAAGCGTTATATGAGTGTAAGCTAGGATTATTATTTTTCATAATTAGTAGATGTTAGTCAGATGGGGGCCTGGGAGAAGTCACAGCACTCTTGGGGTTGGGGGCTTTGGTGAGACCTTACTCACTTGTCCCCTTCATGTTGTGCACTGAGAAATGAACACGGCGAGATCAGTTTCCTACTGAGCTAGAACTAGAGACCTCAGCCTGGGCTTGAGGCTGGTGTGGTGCTCCTGCTCCTTTTGCCTCTCGAATAGACTGGCTTACTCACCCCCTTTCAGGGGCTAAGTCCTGCCCTGGTGAGTTTATCACAGGGCAGGAGGAGAGGAGAAAATTGACTTGGGTAGTATGCAGGCAGACAGGCTCCCTGGGAGAGACCCCACCCGGGGCGGTCCCCCTCTTCCCGCCTCCCCATTCAGACAGCGAGGGATTATGGAGGGAGGAAGTGAATTTTCAATACTCTTCTTTCCCAGGGGAGGAAGGAAAGAAAGCTCTCTTGATCACATGTAGACGTGAGAGGCGGCGCAGTAGACTGTATCCTTATCTGGTGGATATTCACTGTCCCTCACTTCTCCACGGGAAATGTACACACCCCTGCCTCATGGACGTTTGCTCCCCAGCGTGACTTGCACTGGCCAACACAATGGAGCAGAGCGATGTCTGTCACCTCTGGCCCAAGACTTGAAATGTGCTTCTGTTTGGCTTGGCCTCCTGGGCATCTGCCTCTGTCATGGGATCAAATAAATACCCCTCGTACTTGTCTTTCAGCCTGGATCCTGCGATGAAAAGACGGGTGCAGCAGACTTGAACCTGGTCTGCGGCCTGGGGGGGCTGAGCCCAGCTGTGCCCAGCAGAGCCACAGAAGAGAGGGAAGCACAGACACGAGAAACAGACATTTCTTGTTGTTTGTTACCGCAGGAAAAGCTGACAACTAAAAGTGTGTAATTGGCTGATGGTCAGTGACCACTAAGTGGGAGGAAGAGCATGAGCAAGGACGGGAAGCCGCCAGCAGTTCAGGGAGACTAGAGCAACACGATGGGGTTCAAGGCCGGAGAGCAGGCAAGGGACAGTCTGGGGAGGATAGGTGTCAGCGGTCAAGGTCTTTGCAGTTAGACTGAAGGAAATGGGAATTATTGAAGGGCTATTTAGGACAGTGATGTGAATAAAATTTGAACTTTTAACACATCCAGCTGAATAAGCAGGAAAGCAGGGAGAAAGCTGAGACCTAGCTCCTCCCTTAAATAGCAGGCGGAACTTAGTGGGGCCAGGTCCAAACTGGAATTTAGGTCCTGAACCCTGTCCCTACTTGGATGTGCCCGTTGAAAAGGAGAAGGGAGAGGTGAGATCAGGTTTCCGAGGCAAGCTGCAAAATAACAGGTTTGCTGTGGGAAGACCACTGGACCCGGAATTAGAGAAGGTAAGTGTGAGTCCGTTCTGCCATCTGCTTTAATGTTACTGGCCTCACAGCATTCTGTAGAGTTCTGCGGGCAAGTAACGAAAACTTATTGGAACTACGGAAGCAAAAGGAGGAATGACTGTAAGGATACAGAGATGCTTTACCGAACTTAAGAAAGAGATACAGCTGGGCCTTAGGAAGAGATCAGCAGTGTAAAATTCATCTGGGATCATACAGCTTGTCTCTGCCCATCGGCTTCATTCTTTGTAGACTGACTTTCTGTGCTTTGGTTCATGAAACGTGCAAAGGTGGACACCTCATAGCTCGTGAGTTTACATCTTCTCTGTTCGAGTAGTCAGCCAAGACTGATCTAGACTCACTTAGATAACTAGAAGAGACACTTTGATTGGCCTGCCTTGGGTTTATTGTCCACTCCCGTCTCCATGAAGTCAGGGTCATTGAGCATAAACATCATTAAGGAACAATCATATGGGCAAGGTATCCTGCTCGAAGCAGGATAGTAATGGCAAGATTCATCTAGGGGAGTATCTCAGAACACAGACTCACTTGCTCAACAGAGACCTCAAATGCAGTGGCTCACATAAGATAGAAACAAGATAAATATTTCCCGTGTAACAGTTCAGTTATAAGCAGTACAGGGCAGAGAGACCACAGCTGAAATACTAGCTGCTGGGGTGCATTTATCTGGTGGCCACGACCTGTAGCTTCACCCACCATGTGGTTCATTATGGCTCATCGTCTGATTCACTTTCAAGATGGTGGAAGGGGTGAGACTCCATCCTCTCTAAAAGCATGACCTCAAAGCTGCCCATGTCTCTTTTGCTCATATCCCATTTTCTAGAACCCATGTGGCCAACTGACCTGCAGAGAAGGCTGGGAAATACAGTCTTTATTCTGGGGTGCCATGTACCCAGTTAAAAACCGTAAGTTCTACTGCCACAAATGAAGAGAAGTAGAATGGTGTGGAAAAACGAAACATCCTCCTACAGCATAATATTTCTTACCTCCACCACAAGTTGTTCTGGGGATCAAATGACCTGGTAGGAAAGCTTTATAAACTGTAAAGCATAATGTAATGGTATGAGCCATGATAGAGAAACCTTCTTATGAGTTATTTGTAGTCCAATGTTGGGATGAAGAGGCTTTACTTTTGAGTCAGGAGTTCCTCATTTATTATTTGTGTGACTTGGGTGAGTAATTCAAACTTTCTGGGTCTCAGTTTCATCAAAGATACAATGGGGTTAACAATGGTGGGCTCAAGGTCACTCAAGGG
Source organism: Neofelis nebulosa (assembly GCF_028018385.1). Classification (NCBI taxonomy): domain Eukaryota; kingdom Metazoa; phylum Chordata; class Mammalia; order Carnivora; family Felidae; genus Neofelis; species Neofelis nebulosa. The sequence goes on from NC_080789.1 coordinate 16,327,664, forward strand.
TGTTAAGAAGATTAATTAGACAATGTATGCCGAGTACTTATTACTAAGCTGGTCTATAGTGTTCAACAGTTATTAGCATTTACAGTTCCTCCTTAAAGTTAACCATTTGATTCCCTGGGTTGAGCTTTAACTGAATTTTGACATCTAATGGAAATCAAGTCTCTGAGAACTTTTCTTGATTGCCCCCCTAGCAGCCTTCCCCAACCTCCTTTCTCCTCCTCTGCCTCTTGCTGTAGAGACTGAATATGCCAGTATTTGCTTCCCTAGGCTGCTTTGTAGCTAAGTGTAACTATGGAACCAATTCTGGTCAATGGGGTGTGCTGGGAAGTATTTTCATCTCTCATAAAGGGAGAGAAAGACATATGAAGGGAACTTCCCCTTTGCCCTGGCAGACCTCTCACCCTGCCACTTCTTCATTTCTTTGCAAGCAGTAGTATGAGAATGTGATGTCTGGAACCATGGCAGCCATTTATGACCATGAGGTAGATAATAACCCTAAGAATTTAAAAAAGTCAATAAGTTAAGAATGGTAGAGAAAAAGAATATTAAAAGCCTGTGTTCTTTTTTAAAATTTTTACATTTTTGTTTTAATTCCAGTTAGTTAACATACAGTTATATTAGTTTCAGGTGTTCAATATGGTGACTTAATACTTCCATACATCACCATGTAGGAGTGCTGAGCCAACCCTGGAACGATTTACCTCCAGCCTTCTCATCATGCAAGATAATAACATGTCTGCATTGCTTAAGTCATTTTTTTCTTTTTTTTTTTTTTTCCTTGTCACTAAACGCATTCTCATGGAAACCCTCTCATCATCGGAGGAAGGTACACCATCACTAAGGCTGTTCAAAAACACGTGCCACGTGCTAAAAAGCCTCTTCCTCCAACAAGTACAGCAAGTGTACCCCCTCTTATGGTGACCACTCTGACATGGACACCATTAATTTTGGATTTATGCATTTTTAAAACGTCCGTCTCATTCTTCTATAGTTATACTCCTGAGTCAGCTCAGCTCTGTTCGACATTTCCTTAGTACCACAACTGTATCATGGCATTAAGTGACACGCATTGAAAAAGAGACCCAGATCCTGCCATCGAAGATCTCACAGCCCAGGGAGAAGAACAAATCGATGAACAGATAATTCCACAAAATGGAAAAGGCAATGGTGGTAGGAAGTACAAAGGAGGGTAACCAGCCACATGGCCGGGGGAGAAGGAGGGGAGCAAATCGTACCAGAAAATAGGATACTTATTAAACATCTACTACAAGGTGTGTGGAGTATATACACATATATACTTTTAACTGGAAGTACCAGTTCTGGATCCAACATAGGCACCTGAGGGCTGCTTCCTCCCAGCAAGGACCAGCGTCTTTTTAGCATCCGCATATTAATTCATACATCCATACAAGGCAGAGAGTTGGATGGGGAAAGCACAGCCAGCAGGAGTGCCCCTAGTCAATGTGTCTAGGATCAACAAATTAGAGCTTGCTTCTTTGCATATAGCCAATCAGAGTGAGAGTGTGAACAGCAACACCCCCAGGGAAACCAATCGGAAAGGGAGTTCCTCATTGCCAGGAACTGAGCTTTCTTAGATGACATTGGTTGGCACTGCAGGGGCCATCCCGTGGCCTCTGCACCCCTTCCCCACTGCCCTAAGTAACTCTGAAGGTCTTTGGCCAGAGGCCCTAGATCATGCTCTGATGAGAAGACTTGTATTGGATCCAACCCACGGTGATGGCGGACACAGCTGCTGAGACGTGCGTGAGAACTTCTGTTTATTCCTACAGGTACCTCCCTGGATGTTAAGGCACTGATCAAGCCTTTTATCCCGAAGGAATATATGCATGTACATTAATAGGGAGGTTTAGTCTAGGCAGTTTAGATAATCTTATATTGGAAGATCTTTTATTGTTAAATAGTCCGTGTGTGTGTGTGTGTGTGTGTGTGTGTGTGATCTAAAAAGTGGACTCTGATGGCTTTCTACTTATGACAAGGCCAGTAGAGTGAAGGAAATACAGCTCACTGTAGCCTTAGACCCCTTTGGCTCCGACAGGGTGCTTCTAAATGGGGACTATGCCAGATACTTCTGTTAAATGTGCAGATTTTGTGGGCACCACTGTCTCTGTAATAAAATACCATCTGTAGGTTTCACTCAATAGGCCAGAGCCACAGTCAATGTTGGACTCCACAAATCCAGGAAAACACCCTCAGAGGACAAGGTCACCTTATCCTGGCCATCATTTCCGTATGCCATTTACTTGCAAAACTGATGGACAGTTCTCCTTCCCTTATATCGACACTTCTCAAGCTTATCTAATTCTACAATTAGAATGTCATCCTTCTGCCTAGAGTCAAACAGGTAATCTGTGTCTTATTAAAATACATTCCTCAGAGAGTGAGCCTTTACACTTAATAACCATAAAAAGGATGTTTTTACATCACCTCCTCTCAGTGGATGCCCTTGACAATCCAGTAAGATGGGTTTGACAATTATACCTGTTTAATTGATGAGGAAACAGACGCCCAAACAGAAGCCAAAATTGAAAACCTTGGCTTGGATTACACATTTCTATGGATGATCTAGGCTCTGGTGCCTCACATTGCTCATCTGTGAATTGGACACAATTATGCAATCGCTTTAACTCTCTTGGATGTTATCGGGAAGCCAGAATGAAGCATACTATGTTTTCCTTGTTTGGTTCATTCATTCATTTAGCAAATGGTTCTTTGCAGTCCTGATCTAAGGGACAAGGGGCTACCAAGATGCCTGAGGAGAAATTGCTGTCACAACAGTAAAAAATAACAATATTCCCCAATAAGGCATACCTTAGTATAATCATCTTCAAATTACATTTGTTAGGTATTACTCCCATTTTGGAGCTACAGAGGAAACTGAGGCCCAGAGAAGTTAAGCAGTTTGCCCAAGGTTACACAGCTAGTAATAAAGGGAGTTGAGGTATGACCCAGATCTGACTCCAGGGCTTTCCTTCTCCATATGCATGGCCTCTCCTACATTGGACTTTCTCTGCATTTTATTCCTTTCAACTGTGGCTGGGCCTATTTTATTTTATTTTTTCAATGTTTATCTTTTTATGCTTATGTGTTTTTGAGAGAGAGGGAGAGAGAGTGAGCAGGGAAGGGGCAGAGGGAGAGGGAGACACAGAATCCAGAGCAGGCTCCAGGCTCCAGGCTCCGAGCTGTCAGCACAGAGCCCAACGTGGGGCTCAAACTCACAAATGGTGAGATCATGATCTGAGCCAAACTCAAGAGTTGGGTGCTTAACTGACGGAGCCACCCAGGCGCCCCTGGCTGGACCTGTTTTAGATAGATGCAACTGGATGCTAAGGAGTCACATAGTCAAATGGAGATCTGAGCCAGCAGGTGGGTCCATGACCCAAGCAATTTGGTGAGAGCTGCTGGAACATTTTAGGTAAAGGCCTTGGGGGCCCAAACTCTGGACAATTGCTCTATCTTGCTGTGGCCAGGTGTGGGCTGGGTGGGCTGGTCACCATCTCCTGCCTCAGCAGCAGACTCTTGTTTCCCTTCCTTAACTACCTAACTGGCTGCCTTGGTCCGCTCTGTCCGTGTCAGGATCTGGTCCCTGGGCCTCATCCCCTGTGCTATGCCTGCTGTGAGTGGCTGGTACCACAGCTCAAGAGCAAGCCTGCCGGTGGCCCAGGGCCGGAGGTGAGATGCAGAATGTCAGGCTGGAGGGGACTGCTGGATGGAAATACCCCAAGGACACATTAGTTTCCCTAAATGCCCTTCCGGCATAATGAAGGTGCTGAGAACCCAACCAGCTGCCCTTTCAAAAGAACACTGAAGGGGCTGCTCTTTCGGAAAGGGCAGGAGGCCAAGCTGAAGCCAGGCTGGATTTTCTTGTCCTGTCCTTTCCCCAGCTCTTCATTTTGGCTCCCAGGACCCTAATCTGGATGCTGAAAACTCATGGCCTTCCATTTCATTAGAAATAGGAGATGGAGACCCTGAGGCTAACCATACACAAAATATTTTAAGAGTGGCTTTCACAAACATGCTCTTTATTTTTTTTTTTCATTTTCACTGTGTCCGTGTGATGAAAGGTATCATTATGCCCATTTAATAGATGAGGAAGCTGAGGCCCAGAGAGACTATGTGATATAGCAGAAAGTGTGCAGGATGAGGAGTTGGAAGATTGGGGTCCTAAGGTGGCTTTAATCTCATAAAACAACAATGGACACGAAGGTGGAGTATTTTGCAGTGCAGAGAGTTTTTGCATCTAGCTTTTTAACTCATGCACACAACAAACCCCATAGGGAATTTTATTATTAACTCCCATTTTGCAGATCACACTGTCAGTGACAGACCTGGTCCTGTAACGTCAGATTCTATTTTTTTTTTTTCCTTGTATCGCTTCTCCCGGAGTTCCTCAAATTCTTTGAGTCTCTATCCCAGGAGCTCGTAATTTTTTGTAAAGTGCCAGGTAGTAAATATTTTTGGCTTTGACAGTCATATGGTCTGTGTCAAAACACCCAATTCTGTTCTTATAGCTTAAAAGCAGGCCATCGATGGCCATAAATAAATGGGTGTGGCTGTGTTCCAATAGCTCGCTATTTACGGCAGTGAAATCTGAATTTCACTTAATTTTCAGAGATCATAAAATATTGCTCTTATTTGATTTTTTCCAATGGCTCAAACATGTAAAAACCATTCTCAGTTTGTGTAAGGCACAAAAAAGCAGGCGAAGACCATAGTGTGCTGGTCCTATTCTATCTTTATCTGTGAAATTGGGGAGCAGTAACACCTCTCTCTTGGGCTTGTGTGGATTCACTAAGACCATACAGATAATGAGCTTTGCACAGAGTACATCATCACCCTTATGCCACCCTACAAGAGCATGAACTTCCCTGGGCCTCAGTTTTCCCATCTATAAAAAGGGAAAGTTTGGCCACTTGTCACAGTACTAGTCTATAAATTTCTGCCAAATTGCTTCTTGATAAAGAGCTTTGACCACTTGCCTTCTTCCTGTCCTAAGGGCATCCACGCCTCCTGGATCTCCCCTGAATGAATTTTTCCACCCCACCTCGGTTTTGCCAAGTTCTTTTTCCCAGTCCTGGTCGTTGGATATTTTGTGCCTTGGCTCATTGGAGTGAGCCTCTGTTTTATGGAGTTTTTAATGGGGCAGAGACTCAGCCACTTGGTGGTGCTGTGGGAAGATGTTTTTTTCTTATAAAGCCACCTGGATGCTTCTCCCCGAAAACTTCAGGAATCAAGATAGGGACGCCAGAAATGGTGCTTCAAGGGAAAAGAGGTGTGGTTCATCCCCGCGCATGTGTTTCCAGCATTTGTCCACACTGTGTTAATTTGGGCCGTCTGGGCTCTGTGTTCAGATTCTAGGAATCCTGAGCCGGGCACCTGCGTTGGAGGAAGAAGGGACAGGCAGATCTGGTGAGGTTCCCGATCCATCTGAATACCTGTAAGTTTCCGAGGCTCCCCCTTCTGCTGCCGTGGGGGAGGGAGCATCTCTCTCCTCCCCATGTATAACATGCAATATCTTTTGGAGCCATCAAATGGCCTTTATTTTTCGGTGAGCTGACTTTTTGTGACTTTTACAGAACCGCTGTTTGTGAGATGTGATGTCACGTGGATACACCCTGGGGTATAAGGCAAATACCTGAGTTTGAGTCCTGGCTCCTCATGCGTGCACTGGGAGACCTTGGGTAAGGCATCTCGTCTCTCAGCACAACCAGTGAAATACGGGAGGCGGGGTGAATAAAAATATCTAATCCCAAGAAAAACAGCCTTAGGAGATCTAAGAGAGACCACTCATGTGTGAGTGCTTTGTAAACTGTAAAGCATCACATCAGGGGGAGGCATTAGACACTTCCCGAGGGCAGAGGACCGTCTTATATTACCCTTTATCCCCAGCCCTGACACGGTGACTGCATCGCCGTGGACGCTCAAATAACATGTGCTGGTTGAATGGATGAACAGGTGGATGTAGAGAGTCATGGAGGGAAGGGCAGATTGGAAACATGCCTGTTAGATTAAGGGTGTCAGAGGATGAGGCTAGAGAGGGAGCAGGAGGAGTAGGTCCTTGAAAGGAGTTTGGGGCTCTTGTCTCATCTGTCAGGAAGGCGGCTAATGCATCCGTCACCAGCTGGCCGCCTGGGCAGCCCGGCTCCCCTTGGGCCCAGCTGCCAGGCCCTGGGCCATCTGAGGCCTGGGCGACTGCTCCAGAGCAGGGGGGCCAACAGCTTCTGCCGTCACAGGCAGGCTGGTGACTTGTGTGGAATGCCCTGTCTCTCGTGCCTGCTTTTGGAGCCTAAGTCCCTGGTGACAGTAAACATAGCAGCCTCAGGGCCTGACACTGAGCTGCCCTGGGTCTTAGCAGGGCAGGGCCGAGGGGACCTGTATCCCATGGTTAGAAATATAAATAAAAACAAGACAGGTAAATATAGGCATTCGTGTAGGAAATCTAGATCCCAAGACTATTTTTTCCTGACCTAGTTATTTTTGTTTGTTTGTTTGTCTGGGACAGAATTGCTTGGGACATTTAATTGCTTTACCTGGTTATTAAAGACCTGATAGAATGGATCTAATATTGTTATTTAAATAGAATAAGAATAGCTGTGATTTTGTCAGTGCTTACTACATGCCAACGTAGGTTTTGTACTTGAGTGCATAGACATAATCTTAGTACTAGAAGGTAAGCATTAACCCCGGAGGATCATATCAGACAACTCTGTATGGTCAAAATTAGCATATAGTCATTTTACAGATGAAGGACCTGAGCTCTAATCTTTAATTGCTTCCTGGGGTCATAGAGCCGACAGATGAAAGAGCTGGAACTGAAGTTATCCATCCACCCATTTGTTCATTCCACGCATAACTACTGAGCACCTATCATATTCCCGGCACTGGGGATTTATGAGAGCATCATATACATAAAAATCCCTGGCTTTCCAGACAAACACAACAAACAAATAGAATGTGTAACAGATGACGTGCCGGTAAGTGCAATGGTGAAGAATGAAACAGGTAAAGGGGTAAGTAGGACCAGTGTTGGGATGGAGGAGGAGAGGGTGGGCTGCAATTTTAAACAGGATGGCCAGGAAAGACCCCATGTGGCTTGGACATCTAAGCAAAGAGTTGAATATGCTGGGTTGCCGAGCTGCTGGATTAGAGAGTAGAACTTTGATGACTTTGGACTTTGTCCCACGGGGCAAGTTGAAAAATTGGAGTCCATGGAAGATTTCTATGGATTCACCTTTCCCTTAAGTTCTTTCTCTCTTTCCTGGGCTCTGCATTTCTAGAGTAAGAAATAAGAAGGCAAACTAGGGAGGGGGTAAATTTAGTAAAATCCATCCATCCATCCATCTGTCTGTCCATCCATCCATCCATCCATCCATCCATCCATCCATCCATTTATACATCTTTCCACCCATCCCTCCATCCGTCCGTCCATCTGTCCGTCCATCCATCCATCCATCCATCCATCCATCCCTCCATCCATCCCTCCATTTATCCGTCCATCCATCCATCCATCCATCCATCCATCCATCCATTCATCCATCCCTCCATTTATCCATCCATCCATCCATCCCTCCATTTATCCATCCATCCATCCATCCATCCATCCATCCATCCATCCTTTCAGTGCTCATAGATTACAAGTCAGATCTATACTTCTATCCAAATGAAGAATAAGATCTAGATCTATACTGTTGGATACAGTAGCCACTAATCACGTGTGGCTATTGGGTGCTTGAAATGAGGCTCTGTCACGGGAGAATGAAACATTTAATTTTATGCAATTAACTAAAATATAAGTTAAAAAAACCCTGGAGCAGTGTAAAATAATTTTTTTTATGAAATACAACTTTATTGTTTTGCTGGGGTATATTTCAGTTTGACCATTGCAAACGTAGCTCTGAATTGAGGTTTACTTTAAGTGGAAAATATACTACGGGTTTCAAAGACTTCGTACCAAAAGAAAGATATATAAAATATCTTATCAGTGGGTTTTTGTACTGATTACATATTGAGATGATAATATCTTGGGCATCTGAGGTTAAGTAAAATACATTATTAAGATTAATTTCTCTCTCTCTCTCTCTCTTTAAACCTTGTTTTTAATGTGGCTGCTAGAAAAGATAAAATTCCATATGTGGCTCACATTATGTTTCTAATTGGGCAGTGCTATTCTATCCCTGACTATCCTGGAGTTCCCAGGCAATGGGGCGGAGCTGGACGCATAACTGAATGATTGTAATGCCATGAGGTAAGTGCTGTAATAGACCCAGGAACTGAGTACTCTGGGGACAGAGAACTGAGACTTTCATTCTGTCTAGCATAGGAGCAGAGGAGAGGTGATGTCTTAAGCTGGGTCTCCAAGGTGAGTAGGAGTTTGTTATCTGGAGGACAGGGAAGGGGGCATCCCAGGCATTGGGCACAGCATGTATAAATGTGGAGTGGCATGAAACAGAGGGGCCCCTGGAGCACATGGTCCTTGGTGGGGGGAGGTGGTGTGGATATGAATCAGGAAGAGTACTGTTAGGGTCAGACCTTGCAGGTCAAGGGAAAGAGCATTAATCAGCAACAAAAAGGCATACTTGTTGGGCACCTGTGTGCCAGCCATTCTGCCAGATGCTCTCTCTTACATTAGCTCGTTTGTTGACTCCACCCATATTTGTTGAGGGCCTACTGTATACTAGGCATTGTTCTGGGTATTGAGTATATAGCAAGGAACAAGGCAAACGTAGTCCCTGCCCTCATGGAGCTGACACGCAGGTGATAACACCCAGGACAAGGAGGAAAGAGGACAAGTTGAGGTCGAAAGAGCTCCAGCGACTTGGGCACATCACACAGCTGGTGAGCGCCAAGGCCAGAGTTCTAACCTGGGTCTTTCTGAGGTCAAAGCCAATGTTCTTCTTATCCTGGGATGCTGTCCTGACAGGCTAAGGAGTTTGGACTTTGTCCTGAAGGCCACAGGAGATCAGCAGAATCTTAGAAGAGGGAGACACAGAATCAGATAGATAATGTGTTTTAGGAATGAACCACGGTGAGCACGAAGAGGAAGGCACTGAGGAGACTGACTGAGGTGTTGTGGTTCTTGCGGGAGCCTCCCCTTGGCCTTTTTCATAGTCCCCTGCCCCCATCATTTCCCTCCCTCCTCAATCTATTTAATTTTTTTAATGTTTATTTATTCTTGAGAGAGAGACACACACACACACACACAGAGTGTGAGCAGGGGACGGTCAGAGAGAAAGGGAGACACGGAATCCAAAGCAGGCTCCAAGCTCCGAGCTGTCAGAACAGAGCCTGATGCGGGGCTCGAACCCACGAAGTGTGAGATCATGACCTGAGCTGAAGTTGGACACTTAACCAACTGAGTCACCCAGGTGCCCCTTAAATCTATTTTTAATACAATGGCTAGAAGGAGACTTTTCAAACCCAAGTCTGATTATGTCACTCTTCTAATCAGAATCCACCAATGGTTTCCTGCCTGACTCAGTATAAAACCCAGAGTTCTTTCATCATTCCACAAAGCCTACAGGATTTTGTCCTTCAGTCACTCTCTGGCCTTAACACCTACTATTCTCCTCTATTTCATTCCACTCATGATGACCCCCTCACTGTTTCATGAACATGCCAAGGATATTCCTGCCTCAGGACATTTGCACTTATAAGGCTTTGTGCCTGGGAGGCTCTTCCCTGAGGTATCCGTATTTATCCCCCATATAGCCAGATCGTACACATGCTTGCTTCCTTAGGGACTCTGCTCAAACCTCACCTTGTCAGAAAGTCTTCTCCTTACCACTGTGATAATTTTCTACCTCTTTAACTTGCTTTAGTCTTCTGGCCAGCCCTTACCATCACCTGACTGGTAGTACATTTATTTGTCAGTGGCTCACTATTTATCTGTCAACCTAAGGAAGGCAGGGTTTTTGTTCACATCTGTATCCCCAGTACCTAGAATCGTGACAGACCCATGGTAAATACTTAGCTAATATGGTTGAGTGTATTCACCCATCCAGGGAGCAAAATGTGGAAATGAGCTTCTTCTATCTCCCTGCCTGGACAACCCCCCACCCCCACCCCACGTAACCCCAACGACATCCAAAGGCTGTTCTATGATAGCCAATTAGAGTTATTGTCCCACATGACCCCAGTGCATCCCTGCATGTGATATATGCACTCTCCACTTTCCAGGGTGGCAAGGTGTGGTCTCCTGGTTCTGGAGTCCTGCCCGCACTTCCCCCGTTGATGGGGAGTTTATCACTCTTCAGTTTCTTTTCTCCGCAAGAGACCCTTCCAACGAATCCCCACTGTTTTATGCCCTCCGAGACAAGCTACCTTCTTTTCCAGTACAATGTTCAGGACAGAGGAAACAAAGTCAGTGGAACCACTGGCAGTCATCTGCTTGCTCTGTCTTCTGCACATGTGAGCAGAGAAGGGAGGAAAAGAAGAAACGGGCAAGGGGCTCGAAGCTGCAGCCTCCAGAAGGAATCAAAAATTGTCAGCACAGAGGGGCATCAGAGGTCATCTCGCCTGGTGATGAGGCCTCCACAGAGAGGCGAAGGCACCTGCCCGAGGCAACACCCCCGGGGACAACAGGGACCAGAAACCCTACCTCGTCCTGTTGGCTGTCTCCATACTACGGTGGATGCCTAAACAGATGCTGTCCTTCCCAGTTGGATCTCCTGCCCTGCCCATCACCAAATAGGTGAGAAACATTGCAAGCGTACTTGGTCTGGGTTATTTCAGTTGAACCCCTGTAATAGCAACTGATTCTACTTATAATTCTGTTCCTGGCCTTCCCTTGTAACCTGTCAGGCACAAGACCGAATATAAGATATCGATAGCGTATCATAGGGAAGGTGGCAAATCGTATTAGCAGCTGACATTTATTGGGTGCTACCACCATCCCAGGCTGTTTATTGCATTAGCTCAATCAATCCTCAACAAAAACCTTTTGAGCTGGGTATTTTGAATGTCCCCATTCGAAAGGCGAGGCAACCTGAGAAACAGAGATGAAGTCACCCAAGATCGCACACCTCGTAAGTGGTAGAGCCAGGATTTGAACTGAGCGGGTTTTGACACTGGAGACTAGGCTCGTACCTGCCCTTCTTCCTGTTTCCCTAGCTGCTCAGCAGGGGAAGACACATAGCTTTCTGTTTTGACTTGTGAGTAAATTTTACTTCTTATCTTAGTCCTCTGTTTCACCTTCAAGGAGCCAAGAGCCTGGGTTCTCCCAAGAAGTTTGGTGGCCAGCGGTCAGTTAAATGCTGTAAATTGTGTTTATTACCCATAGGTTGGAAGCTTCATGAGGATGAGACAGGGCCTGTGTTAGATGCCTGGCGTAGAGGAGAAAATTAAGAGATATTGTTGAATGGCTAAATTTGTCTTACCGGTTTATGACTGTTGATTACTGTGCTTAGTGGATCCCTGATACATGTAATCCAGGAAAAATGAAAAGAAAAATTCTGGCCCCAAATGATCTGCTTTCTCCTTAAATAAGTGAGTACACGAAACATATAAAAGTGGCACTTTCAGTTCTAAGTCTTCAGATGGTTGTTAGGATCTTCCATTTTGCTTTTCACGTGTAGATACAGACTTAGCGTAAGCTGTATGTATTAGTTAGGGCACTAGCTGCTGTAACAAATAAACCCTCTAATTTCAGTGACTTCATAGAAGATTATTTCTCACTCATGTACCAGTCCAATGTTCTGGTGCGAGGTGGGTCTTCATTTCCCTTATTCAAGGTGATTCAGGGACACAGACTTTTCTTTTTTATTTAAAAAACTTTTTTTGTAATGTTCATTTATTATTGAGACACACACACACACACAGCATGAGCAGGGGAGGGGCAGACAGAGGGGGAGACACAGAATCCGAAGCAGGCTCCAGGCCCTGAGCTGTCAGCACAGAGCCGGACCCAGAGCTCAAACTCACAAACCGTGAGATCATGACCTGAGCCAAAGTTGGTCGCTCAACCAACTGAGCCACCCAGGCGCCCCTTTTTAAAATTTTTTAACTGTTTATTTATTTTTGCGAAAGAGAGACAGAGCATGAGGTTCAGAGAGAGAGGGAGACACAGAATCTGAAGCAGGCTTCAGGCTCTGGCTGTCAGCACAGCTGTTTATTTACTTTTGAGAGAGAGAGAGAGAGAGAGAGAGAGAGAGAGAGAGAGAGAGAGAGAGAGGCAGAGGGAGAAAGAGACCCAGACTCTGAAGTAGGCTCCAGGCCTTGAGCTGTCCGCACAGAGCCTGACTTGTGGGGCCTGAACCCATGGACTGTGAGATCATGACCTGAGCCGAAGTCAGACGCTTAACCGATAGAGCCACCCAGGTGCCCCTGGTGACACAGGCTTCTTTTATCTTGTGACTCCACCCTCCTCTGGTGTCTTGGAGCCCTCTGCTTCCAGCTAGGCTTTTTTTTTTTTTTTTTTTTTAAACACCCTGGTCTGGAAGAAATGAACATCACTTTGCTCAAATTCCATTAGAGAGAACTAATCACATGGCCAGGCTTGGAGGCAAGGGAGGCTGGGAAATCTGTCCCCAGCTGAGCAGCTGTCTGTCAGCTCCTCTGTGAAAGGACAAGCATGAATATTTGGTGGTTAGCTAGCAAGCTTCTGCCACAGTGAAGAATATGTAACTTCTCAGGTTGCTCTTTAATGTAAGATGTCTACCAGGCAAAATTCTTAAGTCAGAAACGTCACAATCTTAGGTAATTTTCCAAAACCTCATCTAGAAAAATGGCAGACTAGCGTCAACCAAAGCATAGGCATTCATTGAGATGAACTGAGATGTCAGGTAGCTTGGAATAGGGGTCAGAACAAAACCCGAGTCAGAGACTTGGGTTCAAATTCTGACTAAAGCAGCTACTGCCTGGTCATAAGCAACTTGACCTCTTTGAGCCTCCCGGTTCTTAACAGCCAAATGGGGGATCATAATGTCCACCTTGCGGTTTTACGATGATTGGAGGTAATACACAGAAAGGTCCTGGCAGACAGATCGTGGATACACAATACTGATATTACTATGTTTTCTGAACAAGTATTTCTCAAGAAAGCAAACATCCTTTCTTTTAAAGGCTTTGAAAACAGAAAGTGTAATAAAGAACAAGTCATTAGCCTTACGTAAATATAAGTTGTAGCACAGTGCGGATGTCATGCTTCCAACTTCAGATGTTATAACCTCTGTCACGTAGCCAGAATGAAGCTAGGAGTCAGAGTCTAATCGAGGAGTATGATTAAACTGATTTTAATTGCCTCAATGCTAGTAGGAGTCATGCAAGATGAAAAATAAGCATAATAAAAACAATGACTGATTGAGTGCGTACTTTATATCCTTTAACCTTCACACCAGCCCTCACACATACTATTGTTACCATCCCTAACACCACCACCACACTTAAAAAAAAAAAAACAACTTGTTTATTTTCTTAAAAAAAATTTTTTTTAACGTTTATTCATTTTTGAGACAGAGAGAGACAGAGCATGAATGGGGGAAGGTCAGAGAGAGAGGGAGACACAGAATCCGAAATGGGCTCCAGGCTCTGAGCTGTCAGCACAGAGCCCGACGCGGGGCTCGAACTCACGGACCGTGAGATCGTGACCTGAGCCAAAGTCGGCCGCTTAACCGACCGAGCCACCCGGGCGCCCCTATTTTCTTTTTTTTTTATAAATAAGTAATACAGTTTATTATCGGTTATGGATCAGGTAGCAGGGAGTCCATTCAATGTAACAAAGAAACATTGAACAAATATTTTCACCTCAAGTATAACTGCATAGTTAGGAACTTTCCCTGAAGGTCAAAGATTTGTTTTCTTTTCTTTTTTTGAAAACTACTGGAAAACACTCCTCACACAATTTATACAGGAGATAGAAACTAGTGAAAAGAAATCAGAATTTATATCTGAGTAGAAATTGCAAGGTAATTAGGTCACCAACCTTACAGAAACACTTCACACCGCATACGTTGTTATAAATTATAGGCACTTTTGTATGCGTTGACCTTTATTTGAAAACTTGCTGTCAATTGCACCAAAACAATATGATATATTACGTCAAGCATTTAGAGACCATGATATAATTAGGTTATATTCAATAGAGAATCGGGGGAGCTCAGATTTTGAAGACCCTAAAATTCATACTGAAAAATCACCTTTGCTCTAGAGGTAATAGCACTTGCTGTCCTGGCAAATGAAAGAAAACTGTGTGGGTGCTTTTAAGCTCCCCACCAACCCCCTGCCCCGTCTCTTTCTCTAAGGGTGGAGAAATGCACTTGCTAAATGAGTACTTTGTGGTATGGGCCGAGTGAAGTATTGAATTGCCTGGGGAAAGGGGAAAATATCTGGAAATGTAGAAGCAATTAAAGTCAATAATTGTACAATGCACTGAATTCCTCAAAGATAATGGGTTTTCTTCAGAGGCCAATCAAATGTGCTGCAAATCACTAGGAATTGCAGTGCCTGCCTATAGAACGCCTGGTGGTGGCAGCTCCCCATTTATGAGTTTCATAGGGAGTCCCCCCTCCGACTTCCACCTGCCCACCCCGCAAATGTAACATCCAAGTGTCACAAGCCGCTGTGGCCTTCTGTTGACTGTCAGTAGTCTCTCATCCATCCATACACTCAGGCCCGGAGGACAATTGCCTGGGATTTGAACCCAGGCAGTCTGACTCTAGAACTCAAGCTCTTAATCAGGCAGCCTGGGATCTTGCTGGAGGAAACACTTTATCTATGTGAAAACACTTGAGCACAATGTGTGATAACATTGTGCTGAAGTGTGGCTCAGATTATAAATGCTATAGGAATTCAGTCTGGAGAGGAACTCCCAGTGCTCGGGCATGACTGTGTGCCAGGCATGGGACTGGGTGTTTCCACCCTTCCCATTTAAGGAGAGGTAGCATGGCACATGCAGAAGGGGAAGAGCATGAGTTTTGGAACTGCACAGGTAGGGTTTAAATCCTGGTGTTGCTATTTATGACCTGTGCAATCTCAGGCAAAGTCAGCTTTCTGATGTGGTGGCCTTAATTGAAAATAGGGAGTATGACAACCACCTTACAGAGGACGGTTTACTATCATAAAATAGTATCAGAATACGTTAAGTGCTATTCATTCAACAAATACTGATTAAGTCGCAAGCATTTGGAAGCAACACTATTAGCCAGAATGCTACATTACACTTATATATATATATATATATTTTTTTATTTTTGGGACAGAGAGAGACAGAGCATGAACGGGGGAGGGGCAGAGAGAGAGGGAGACACAGAATCGGAAACAGGCTCCAGGCTCCGAGCCATCAGCCCAGAGCCTGACGCGGGGCTCGAACTCACGGACCGCGAGATCGTGACCTGGCTGAAGTCGGACGCTTAACCGACTGCGCCACCCAGGCGCCCCTACATTACACTTATAATAAACCCCTGATCTCACTGGTATAACACAGCACAAGTTTAATATTTGCTCACACTACTTTTCTTTTTTTTAAATGTACTTATGTATGTATGTATTTATTTAGTGTGTGTGTGTGTGTGTGTGTGTGTGTGTGGGAGGGAGAGAGTGAGCGAGCGAGTGAGCACGGGCAGTGGAGGAGCAGAGAGAGAGAGAGAGAGAGAGAGAGGGAGACACAGAATCTGAAGCGGGCTCCAGGCTCTGAGCTGTCAGTACAGAGCCTGACAGGGGGCTTGAACTTGCAAACGGTGGTGGGGGGAGATCACGACCTGAGCCGAAGTCGCCACCCAGGCGCCCCTCACGCTGCTTTTCTAATGCAGATTAGCTGGGCCTATTCTGCCATCTTTACAGAGACCCACACTGGCTTGGTGAGGCTCTATCTCTGCATTTCCACGGTTGTCAATGCAAGATTGCCAGGGTTGAACTTTTGGGATTCTCAAGACATGCGGATTAGCCCATTGGCCCTTAAAAGTTTCTACCTGAAAGCAATGCGTATCACTTCTGCTCTCATTCCATTGGCCCAAGTGGGTCATATAAGGTAGTAGATTCCTACCACATCCCTTGGGAGTAAGAGGAGGGGTGGGGGTGGGGGAAGAACCAGGAAATGCTTGGTGAACAATTCTCATCACCACTATGCAGTCTGTTTACCTGTAAAACAGATCGGGGAATCCATATTTTAAGAAGAAGACACAAAAGCTCTGAGAGGTTAAGTCATTTGACCAAGGTCACACAGCCTATCCATGGGGGATAAACCGATACTTTGCTCACTCTGACTCTTTAATTTAGATGCACAATGTCTAGAGACTTTATATATAAGCAGAATACAGTTTCAGGATGGGGGTGGGGGGGCCCTGCAAAGTGTGGAGGATAGAATAGGATTTGCATAGACATGGCCTTCCTGTTTGTATTATGCAATAACCAGTGTGCTCTCGGGGAAGGCAGGAGGGGGCAGAGAGGGGTTTATGTCATCATCAGCAGATTGACAGAAGTTTGGACAGAGAAGGATGCCTAACGCTGGAGTGTGGCAGAGGCACAGGTTTGGGGGACACGATGACTGCAGCACTTTAGGCCATTTCTCTGGCAGCAGGGAGGGGGCTCCCAGGCAGGACAGGCTGTCGCGGGAGCCCAGGGTAAGGTGATAAGGGGTAGACATGAGTGAAGACAGCAGGAATGCAGAAGGGATGAACCTGAGAGCTGCAGAGGAAGGTGGAGAGCGGCTCACTGGTGGAAAAGTAAAGAACCACCAGGCGGTTTGTACAACGCACGGGACATTCTTCATACCTCACGCTCCCTATCCCAGTCTGGTATACTGCACCATTATAAAAAAAATTCCCTAAGGCCTCTTTTTCTCTTGCCTTGCAGCTTCTTAGGAGAAGGTCTGTATGGGGGTGGGGGGCAGCTTCACCGCGGTGGGACGCCCTTCCGCCCGACCCTCGGCCTGCGGGGTACAGTCACCGTTACCACCTCCGAGGTCTGGTCCTTTCAGTTAGAGGAAAACTCCCAAGTCCCAAGGGGACCAAGAGGCCTGCCGGTCGCCTCTTGCTCAGAGGGCTCCGGCCCTGCTCCCTCTGAAGTCCCCGGTTCGCCCACCTCCGAAGGCAGCCTTCGCGGGCAGGGTGGGCGCCCGGCTCGGTCCTGGCGCCCCTGGCTCCGCACCTCTTCCACGCCCCCAACTGCCTTCCCTTCCCAGGCGGCCGGAGCCCTGGCTGGTGTCGGAGGGCGGGCAGTCCCGCGGCGGGCCCCAGGTTCAGCCTCCGGGC
The DNA here is from genome assembly GCF_028018385.1 of Neofelis nebulosa. Lineage (NCBI taxonomy): Eukaryota > Metazoa > Chordata > Mammalia > Carnivora > Felidae > Neofelis > Neofelis nebulosa. Next base: position 16,344,865 of record NC_080789.1, read on the forward strand.
CTCCCTTCCTCCCCGACTCCGCCTTTCCTCGGCGAGCGCGCAGGGCCGGGGTCGAGGCGCCCCCCCCCTCCCCCTTGGGGTCCTCCACCGAGCACAGCCGCCCCAGCCGGAGGAGGGGGCCTCGGAGGCGGGGTGCCAGCCCCGGCGGGGCGGGAGGGGTGCGCACTGCGGCGGAGGGGCCGTGACTCACCGCCTGTAACCCAACACCCGCCCTGCTCCCCTCCCCCAGCCTCTCCTCCGTCTCCGGCCTGGCGGCCGCGGCGACACCTAAAAGAAAATGAAGGGGCGCCCGGGCCCGTGGCGCCCCCGGCCGGATCGCGAGCGGGGCCCGGCGGCCTCCGGCTCGGAGCGCTCCCGCTTCCCCCGTCTCGGGGCTCGGCGAGCCGCCGCCGCCGCCGCCGCCGCCCGGGCGCCAGCAGGCAGGGAGGCCGAGCGGCCGGAGCAGGAGGCGGCGGCGGGAGCGGGCCCGCGGTAGCTGCGGCGGGCGAGCCCGGGGAGGGGGCGCTGGGGCTTGGAAGCCCCCGGGCCCCGGCCCGGCCGAGCGAGGACAAAGCCCCCTGGCCGCCGCTGCGGCCTACCCCGCGCGGCACAAAGGGCGAGTCGCGACACGCACCCATCCCCCTCCCAGCTCGGGTGGCCCCGGGCCCCGGGCGGCGGCGGGGAGGTGGGGAAGCCCCGGCCACGCCGCCCCTCGCTCCCCTCCCCCGGGGCCGGCCGAGCGCGCCGCCCCCGCCCCCGCCCCGTCTGCGCGTCCTCCCGGGGAGGGGTCGGGGGGCGCGGCGCCCCACATAACACTCCCCCTCCTGCGCTCGGAGCCACCCCTCTCCCCTCCCTCCTGCAAACACCGCCGCCTCCCCTGCCACCGCCGCCACCTCGCCTGACGCTCCGCAGCTCGCCGCGGCCGGGGGGCGGTGCGCGGACCGTGCGCGCCAGGGGCGCCAGATGTGCAGTCGCCGCTGCCGCCAGTGACCGAGCCGCAGCCCGAGCGGGATCGGGCCGCCTCCCCGATGCTGCGGGGGCGACCTTGAGCGCGCCCCGGCTTCCTCGGCGGGGACCCCGACACCGCGAGCGCCGTGTCCGGTCCTGCCCTCTCCAGCCCGGCTCGCCCCGCGTTCGGACATGGAGGGGGCCGCTGCGCCCGCGGCCGGGGACGGCCCAGACTTGCGGCCGGGGGCGCCGGGCTCTCCCCCGGAGGCGGTGGCGGGGGCAACCGCCGCCCCCGCGGTGGCGGCGGCCCCGGAGCCCAGGAAGCCGCACGGGGTGAAGCGGCATCACCACAAGCACAACTTGAAGCACCGCTACGAACTGCAGGAGACCCTGGGCAAAGGCACCTACGGCAAAGTCAAGAGGGCCACCGAGAGGTTTTCGGGCCGAGTGGTGAGTGCGGGAAGCCCCCGGGGGCGCGGGGTTGGACGCGGCGGCGGACCCAGGGCGCGCGGGGCGGGGGTCTTGGGCACCGAGACTCTCTCGTCGGAGAGCGGCTTCCCAGGAACCCCCAGACAGACTCCTCACTCTCCCCAGCTCGCCGTGGCTCAGGCGTGTCTCTCTCTCTCGAAACACTTGTTACATCCTGTCTGCGCATATTTTGGGGGTTTTTCTCCCAGCAGCAAAGTAGTGTTTATGATTTGCAAACACTTTGCAACGTTGGGACCGTGGAGGTCTCCCTCGCGGGCACGCATTCAGACCAAGCCCTGGAATGCCTCGCTGCTCTAACTCCGAACAGACCCACATCCTCAGCGGGGTGCTGTGGTTCCCCAAGTCCTGTGTCCTGTAGATGAATGCGACCCCCCACTCCCACTCCTATTCCCCATCACCCTGATGCTGCTGTAGCTGCAAGGGAGGGTGGGCTCCTGCCTCTGTTTTTTGTTTGTTTGTTTGTTTGTTTTGTTTTGTTTTGTTTTGGTTGTTGTTGTTTGTTTTTAAAAGAGAAGGTTTGGGAGCAAAAGTTAAAGGCTGCTGCATGCCTGCGGGTTGTGACAGTTTGCCTCCTGCTTCTGGGAGGACTGAAATGCCCAGGGCATGGGTTGCCACACCGATGCCGAGTTGCAGCCGACTCCATTGCATTTCAGGTCCTGGTTTCAGGGCTACTGAATTGCGGGGTCTGGCCCAGCCGCCCCACTCTTCGTGACAGCTGAAACCCTGCCAGGGTCCCAGCTCCATTTGCAGCTCCTTGAGTGCCTTGGGGTCTCTGCGTTGTCCTGAACTTGGTTTGTTGTCGTTTTCCTTTCTGCAGAACAGGCCCTTGAAATCCACACCGCTTGTGGCTAGAGGGTTGGGTTCAAAGTGACTGACTGTTGCAGAAAGATTTCGTGTGGTGTGTGGCAGAAAATTAACATGGTTCTTTGATTTGAAGCGTATCAGATGTATTTTAATCGATTTAGGGCCAAAGTCAGGAACTAATTATGATACTCCTTGCGTGCACTTTTGGGGGGTGTTTCGGGGCCCAGAGTTGCTTATACACTTAACAAATGACCACGGCAAAAAAGCAAAACGAACTGGCGAGGGAAGTGGTAGATTGATGTTGGTATTTTTCTTTTCAATCTCTACAGGAACAGTTCTGGTGGGGGTAGGGGGTACCAGTCAGAAAGTTTAGCCCCTCAATTCTCAAATATTTGGATACCTGGATATAACTCCCGCATCCTAAGTTTCCCTGTTTGGGCTGATCCAACTGTATTCTATAGCTTAAAAAAAAAAAAAAAAAAAAAAAAAAAAAAAAAAAAAAGGGTCTGTGATAGGTTAATTGGAAATTCGAGACATTGTGCATTGTATTTTGAAAGGGGTCTTCAGTAAACAAATCCTACAGCCAACAAGTGGTTCAGAATTCATTCTGGGCAGGTGCCACTTTTTTGTAGGTTGAAAATTCTGTAGAGACGGTTGTAAAGATGTACTTTGAGGAACGCACTTTCAGGTTGGTGGAAGAAGAGGCTGAGAAACGTGCACTTCATTCATGCTTTTCTTCTGAGGTGATATTCCCCAGGCTGGATGTTGAAGAAGCAAGAAGTAAGCCTCGCTCCTTGCTCGTGTTGTCTTAATAGCTGTTGAAGAATCGCGCTGGGAAGCTGGAAAGCGGAATAATGAAAAACAGACGCGGCTGGAGCTGCAGGTTGAGGATGTGAGCCTGTGAGGGGTTGAGTGGTAAGGGTGTGTCTGGAGGACACAGAAGCCCGAATGCTGGGGAGCGGCCGCCAGCTGTTTGAAAGAATGAGATCTCGTCTTATGGGAGACACCTTTCTGAGTTTCCCTGGGGCTTCCTGTCAAGCGTTCGTCTTGCTGTCTGATCCACAGACGAGGCTAGAGTGAAAGGGATTGCATCAGGAGACGGGAGCCTGCCTTTCTCTTTTGGTGGGTGTCTTTCCCTTTATTTGCAGAAACTCTGAACATTCCGTCGGGATTTAGTTGGACGGCCGCTAGGGGGCGCCCTGAGAACGGGAGAAGCTCCTTTCTCAGCAGGGAGACTGAAGTCCTGCTCTCTTATTGTCCAGCCCTGGTTGGTTCCCATTGTGCTCTTAATTTCAGCTAAATCTCTTGTTTTACTAAAAAATTAGGTGAAGATTTTGAGTCTGGTAGCAGATCCCAGCTCAGAAGCTGGAGATCTTCAAACTGCTTTCTATTTGATACATAAACTTACGAATGTTAGCACAATCATGTGGTGAGAACCTTGCATTAACCAGATGGGAAAACTGAGGTTTGGAGATGGGAAGGCCTCCTTGGCCTTGAGTCCTCCCCCTGCTGAGCACAGTGCTCACAGATGGTGTAAGAACTTAAGTGAGAAACAGGAATTGTCAGGTGGAAAATTCCCTATGCCTGGCTGAACAGAAAATAAAACAAACACACAAAAAAATCGGTCAGCAAGTCGTTCTTGCCTGTCCAGCGCTTGGCGATTCAGAATCTGTCCAGAGCAGCAAGGAATTTTCATCTGAAGTGTGGACTTGGAGTTTGCTTCTGGTTCTAAGGATGCACCTTGCTTTTTGGGGTGCGGTTGAAGAAACCCGAGAGAGCACTGTCTCCGGCCTGCCTTTTCAGTCTTCTGTTTTATTTTCATTTGTGCCCACGTCCTCTCAAGAGGTGCAGAGGCTTGAAGCTGCTTTGCCTGTGAGAGTAGCTGGCGTCCCAGGTGGGAGATGCTGTGGAATCAGTGGGACACCCCCTCCCCCTGTTGAAAGCAGCTCAGAGGCAGACAAGTGTTTAAAAATGAAAATGTTGTGGCTTTTAATTGCACATCTGGAAGGGCCTTCAGAATCAAACAGAGCACTGCACAACACTGTCTTCTGTGTTCTGTGAAAGCCACTTCTGAAGAGAGTTGCAGGATCCCGAGCTCAGAGTGGCCGACTCGGCCTGGCCTGGTCCAGCCATGCTCCCCTCTGATTCCCAAATGTGGTTTGTGGCCACTGCCTGAGGGTGTCAATGACACAAGGGCTCCGAGTGGCTTGTTCCGGAGATGAACACATCCGACCAGGAAGCACTCTCGCACAGGGGCTGAGAGCCCTGGCCAACATTCAAATCCTGACTTTTCGCCAGCTCTGTGACCTTGTGCAGGCTATGTTACTTTGAAACCTCAGCCTCCTCATCTGTAAAATGGGCTGGCAGTGGTACCATTTTCATGGACCTGTTGTAATAATTGAATAAAATCGTCTATAGAAAGCCTCAAAAAGTGAAATTCACCAATTTAGTTGCTTTCTTTTAGCAGATTCTTTTTTTTCCTCATCTCACGTGGACTTTCATTTAGATTTTAAGACCATCAGAGGGACATGGTGCATGGGACAAATTAGCCTTGTATCACTCAGAGTGGTAGGGGAAATAGTCGGCTTCTCGGCTTGATTAGGGAACACAAGGTGAACAGAAAAGTGCGCCCATGAGGAGCTGAGACAATCAGCCAGATTGTGATAGGATCTGAAAGCATTTCTACAGCCTTGAATTTGGGCTTTGTTTCTTGCACAACTTTTGTTTTGATACAGTTTTGGGCAGGGCTGCTGAGTGGAGCCCTGTGGCATAACACGGCATGCATTTTCTTTGAGCCAAACTGCCCGGACCTTCAGGCTGCTCAAACTATTGCCAAAAAAACCCAAACCCCCAAAACAAACAACATTTTGAGGAGAGGTGTCATGTGATCACCTCACCGTCAAGGGTTCGACTTTTCCCCTGCACCAGGTCATCTCTCCCGAGCCGGGGGGCGAGGTCTCCAGAAGGGGTCTGGCCCGGGAGTGGCGGATCAGCGGGCAGAGTGTGCCCCTGGTTTGCCGCGGCGTTCCTGGCTGCCGGAGCTCTAGCTTGGGTGATGGGGCGTCTTCACTTAGCAAAGGAACTAGTTGCTTTCACCAAAAATGGGTTTTTGAAACCCTAGCCCAAAGTTGCTCCTAGCCTGGTTCCGGGAAACTGCAAACGAGGGGCACAATGTAGTAAGCGGGCCTGCTGAGGCAGGTGACGTGTGGCTGTCCCGTGGGGGTGGCTGGGGTGCCTTATTGCAATTATGGCCCCAACCCACTTTCAGGGAGTAAAGGGACATTGGCAAACACGTGGTCCAAACTTCTCCTCTTGGAGACGGGAAAAATAAGGCATAGAATCGTTAAGTGATTTCTCTGCAGTTGCACAGCCAGGAAGTAACCGAGCTGGGTCTAACCAATCTGATTCTCACTTTGGTGTTTTTCCATCACTTGTTTAATAAATCTTTACTAGAGCAAGATATGATGCTCACTCCTAAACAGCTCGTAGTCCAGTAGCAAAGATAAAATGTACTTACAAATTTTGAGCTAATTCTGTGCAGTTCAACCAAGAGTTATTACCATCTCCCCTGTGTTTCTCTCCGTGTGAAAGGCCGGGACACAGGCATGACTGAGACCCACGGGGCTACCCATCTGGTGGAGGAGGCAGTAAGCAGTCACTAGGTCTGAGTACCTCCTTTGTGTAGGACTGGATCATATCAGGTGATTTTCACGTTGGAATGTAGCTCCCTGAAGCTTAGTACATTTCGCTGAGTTCAGTCCTGGACAGGAACACCCCCTCCCCGATTGCCGCCGCTGCTGTGATTATTACTGGCTGATATTTTTGAAAGCTTGGGGTGTGACGTGCCATGCTAACTGCCTTACAGACATTTCCTCTCATCGAAGCCTTACAACAACCCTGAGAGGTGTGCAGTCTAGCTAGACCCATTTAATAGATGGGAAAAATGATGGTTAGGGAAGTTGGGTAACTTGCCCAGGGTCATACAGCTAAAGAATGTCAAGTAGTCGTTTTCGAAACCCGCTGCTGCTACAGAAACGGAGAACCTTCCTCATGTTGCACAATGGATGGCCTCTGGATTTGGGCGTGGTTCTTTGCTCATGGTGTCAGAAGACCAGCCATGGGGTGATTCTTTTCCCCGGGGGGAGGGGGGGTTTCTTTGCGCTGTTTGGGAAGGGGCAGTGGCATAGTGGAGGATTAGCGAGGGCAGTTGATGTTCAAGATGACCCTTGATTTGGGTTTCAGGAGACTGAGATATAGGGAATTTCAGGCAAAGGGAGATTTTAGGGTGAGCAGGCCGTGTTGCTTAGGATGCAGGGTTTGTGCTGGGAGGCAAGATTGACAAGATAGGATGGGGCTAGTAATAATAATATTTCATGATGGTAATAGCAGCTAATACTTTATGAGGGCTTATACCATGGGTCAGGTACATCGCCATGTACATATTACATTTTTTTTTTTTTTAATGTTTATTTGCTTTTGAGAGAGACAGAGTATGAGCAGGGGAGGGGCAGAGAGAGAGGGAGACACAGAATCCGAAGCAGGCTCCAGGCTTCGAGCTGTCAGCACAGAGCCCGACACAGGGCTCGAACTCACGAACCGTGAGATCATGACCTGAGCCAGAGTCGGATGCTTAACTGATTGAGCTACCCAGGCGCCCCCATTGCCACGTACATATTAACTGATTTAATTCTCATAATGAGCCCATTTTCTAGACGAGGAAACCGAGTCACCAGCTGTGAAGGTCACACGCAGCTGCAGGGTCAGGGTTTGGACCCAGGCAGTGTGAACGCAGAGACCTTGACCATATCTCTTCCTCTAGGTGGGCTGACCTGGGTTCTGGTCGCAGCGGGGCTCTGAGCCCAACATTCTGGTGTGCTGGCTTGGAGAGGGGAGGCTAGCCTGCAGGTTTTCGCAAGAATTGAGGTATGAGAAGATAAGGATCGGAACCGCGTTGATATGTCTGCTTCTGGCAAACTGCTTATTGGGCCGTGAGTATGCTTTAATGAGTCAAGTCAGGGAGCTCTCCATCTGGACACACACTGAGTTCTTTGTTCCTTGAGTAGCCTCTGATTGTGGAATCCCTAGCGGGTCTGGAGAGGTCAGCTGATTCACCTCCCCGTGTACAGGTAGAGATGTGCCCACACTGCACAGGACGTCTCACTTCCTCCTGGGAAGCCGCAGGAAAGGAGGATTGAGGCAAAGTATCTTGTCTGTTGGGAAGCCCTGTCTTATTACCTCCTGTCACTGCCTCACGTAGTGCCAAGCGCATAGTAGGTCCTCAACAAAGTCTTGTAGGATGGAACTGAAGTGAATGCATTGAGCTAGGGAAGATCTTAGGAGATGGAAAGGCCGTAGGTCATCGTCTCTGACCTCAAGGAGCTTTCTGATTTGCTGGGAAGAAAAAACAACGGCTGGAAACGAATGGCCGGTTACACAGCGAAGTCTGCAAAGCCAGGCAGACCATTCTCCGCACGGATTCCCTTTCTGTTACATGTGCTCAGGCACTCGTTAGGGAGAGAGACGTCTGTCCAGGGCTTGTCGGCCTCCTGGCCGTGGCTTCCTGTCCTCAGTGGCTCCGGAGTCAGACAGCCTCAGTCTCATTTGTCTTTCCCACATGAAAGTCCTGGAGCATCTGTAAGTTATGATTTGTGAAGTATCTGTTTTAAAGCAGAATGCATTTATCATCGCGCTGGCCCAGATGACGCTACACAGGGCAGGAATGAGAAGATCCCAGGCCCCAGAGTAGGAGGGGCTCGGCCAGATGACCCACCCGTGAGCAGAGTCTGGCTGTATTGATAACATTCTCTGGAAACAGCCCAAGAGCAGCCAGATGTTGACTTCATGGCGGGGACCTTCGGTAAACTTTTAACTTCATTTTAAAACGGGGATGGCCAGTTCCGCTCGTCAGCCTACCCAATGATGCAAACACACGTCCGCACGGAAACGTGAATGCAAATGTTCCCAGTGGCACGATCCACAAGAGCCCTAAGTAAGAGCAACCCAAACATCCGTCAACTGATGAGTGGGTAAATCAAATGTGGTGTGTTCTTTTTCTTTGTGGAATATTATATCTGATCCATTCCACAATTCCATTTATGGAATACTTATGGGTTATTATTCAACAGTGAAAAGGAATGAAATACTGAAACGTGCTGTAACACGGATGAACCTTGAAAACATTATGCTCAGTGAATGAAGCCAGTCACAACAGATCTTACATGGCTTGATCCCATTTCTGTGAAATGTCCCAAATAGGCCAAACCGTAGAGACAGAAAGTAGATGAGGGGGTGCTTAGGGCTTGAGTAGGTTGGAAGGAAGTGGGGAGTAGCTGCTGACGGGCACGAGGTTTCTTTCTTAAGTAATGAGAATGTTCTAACATTATGATGGCAGTTGCACAAATATGGGCATATACCGAAGATCCCTGAGTTGTACATTTAAAACGGGTGAATTTGGTGATACGAAAATTATATCTCAATAAAGCTATTACTAAAAAAACAAAACAGGGGCGCCTGGGTGGCTTAGTCGGTTAAGCGTCTGACTTCGGCTCAGGTCATGATCTCACGGTCTGTGAGTTCAAGCCCCGCGTTGGGCTCTGTGCTGACAGCTCAGAGCCTGGAGCCTGTTTCGGATTCTGTGTCTCCCTCTCTCTCTGCCTCTCCCCTGCTGTGCTCTGTCTCTCTCTATCTCTCAATAATAAATCATGTTAAAAAAAATTGAAAAACAAAACAGCAACAAGCCGGGGCTCGGGGGGGTGGGGGGAGTAAGGGGCTCGGGGGTGGAGGCCCATGTCTGTCAGGCTGCCGAGATTCCAGTCTGTGGGTCCATAGAAGTCTCGTGCTAATGTTGTACAAGACGAGGAAAGCAGTGACCTGTGTGCCGTGGCCACGAGAGCACCCTGGAACCAGAATGCCCGGATCCACGTTCCGTTCCCTCCCACCGCTTGACAATTTTGTGACCTGGGGGTGTTACTCATCTCCTTTAAGCCTCTGTTTCCTCATCTGGGGCTTATGATGGTTCTTCTTCCCCAGACTGTTGAGAAGATGGAAGAAGATGCCGCGATGCGGCTGAGCCTTTAGACCCGTGCCTCACACATAGCGGATGCACAGATGCATAGCGGATGCAGCTGGGGCTTTTGCTGGTCTAAAAGGGCGCATTTGTCTGAATTAGAAAATGGCGTCCCTCTAGGCGAGTGAATAGGAAAAGGCTCCCCTCCTGGCCTGCAGCAGCCCCAGACTGATGGCTCTGGGAGAACCGATGCCATTCATTTGTCCCTCCACCGGGCCCCCGGGTGTATATGTTCTGCACACCGCCACCTGGCATGCCTGGCGGTGGCTTTCAATATTCTTATTAGCTGCCACTCATCGCTGCTCTGTGGCTGAGTTGTGATATTCAGACACGACATATAAAAACACATAACAAAGACACAACATATGCTGGGGGCTGACGTACCTTCTTTTTCTTTTAATCTAGTGGTAAAGCAGATGTATTGAATGAGTGCGTACTAAGTGCTCAGGACTGTTGGCAATTTCAGAGGAGAGAATATGACAAGTGCTGCCACCGAGATCCTGAGAACCTAGTTGGGGCGTGTGAGTAATACATCTGGAATAATCTGGGAACATGCAAGGTAGGCTATCAGTGGGGTGTAGAGGAAGAAGTTCAGTGTCGTCCCTGCTACTTGGCAGCTGGATGATCCTGAGTGAGCCACACTTTGTCTCCGAGCTTCTGTTTTCTCGTCTAGAAAGTGTGGCTGCCGGCATCCCACCAAGTGGGATTGGTAGGAGAGATAGGATTTGGAAGCTTCTGACGCAGAGCCTGGCGCCTAGCAGGCTCTTGAAAACAAGGGCTGGTGCTACTATTTTGGTGAGAAGTACCACATAGAGTACCCGGTGACCTTCTTATCTTGGATCATGACTCTCCCTGCTAAACACGGAATTGCCACGTCCTTCAAGGTTCCCACCTGGGTGTCCAGACTCCCACTTCCTTATTACTCTGTCTCGGCCCTTGGTCCGTTCCCTTCAGGACATGTAAACTATGGGGCGCCTGGGTGGCTCAGTTGGTTAAGCGTCCGACTCTTGATCTCTGCTCAGGTTATGATCTCACGGTTCCTGGGTTTGAGTCCTGCGTCGGGCTCTTCACTGACAGTGTGGTGCTTGCTTGGGATTCTCTTTCTCTCCCTCTCTCTCTCTCTCTCTCTCTCCTTCTCGCTGCCCCTCCCATGTGTGCGCACTCTCTCTCAAAGTAAATAAATTAAAAAAAAAAAGAACATATGAACTATGTGCGTTTGACGAATTGTCTGTGTATGCCCTCCCCTTCGTCCTCCTTTAGGAGGGAAGCAGGGGTGCCTTCTTACTCCTCACTGCATTCTGGCCTGTGGCCTGGTGCCCTTCCTATAGTAGGTGCTCAGTAAGAATGAATGAATGAATGAATGACTGGGGAGTGCAGCAGCAATCCTGAGAAGGGGGGCTCTGTGACCATGGGAGGCAGCAGGAAAGGTCCCTTGGGTCCCCACCCTCTTCCCTTTCTGGGTCACCCCCCTCCTCACCACTGTGTGGACAGGTGTGGAGAGCCTAGCATTGTCAGGTAAGTGCCTCTCTCTTGCAGCTCTGCACCCCTGCTGGAGAAGAATAGGAGGAGGGAGGAACCTGTTTCCCACCCTGGGCAGCTGCCCCTGCCCCCCCACCCCCGCCCGCCCCCCACCGCCTCCTTGGGCTGCTCCCACAGCCCCCCATCTGAGAAGCCTGGTGGTCAGCTCTGCAGAGGAGGCAAGCTTTAGATGCAAAGTGCATTTGCAAGATTTGCAAACCGTTTTCTCCCTGGGTTGTAAATCAAGTGCTTTAGGAATTGTAAACCGACTGGAGTGCAGAGTTAATGTATGTCTGGAAAAAACACCATCATGATTTGCCTTTTAAACTCAAGAGAAGAATTCCATGTCGCTTACTTTCATTAGAGATACTGAGACAGCATGAAGTTTCCCCGGGGACCGTGCTAGGAGGCATGTGTGGTAGGTTCCCCCTTCCCTGGGAGGGGAGGGGGATAGCCGGGTTCCAGTGCCTCAGAGCCCAAGGGCAATTTCCCAGTGTGAAGGAGGGAGCTGCTTCTTTGTGTTAGAATTTTCTAAGGGCCCCCTCCCCTCCCCCACTCCCTCCTCTGTGTCAAGCTCCTCATATTCAAGTGGCTCCAAAGCCACCAAGACTGCTGATTGCTCCAGGTTTGGAATCCTTGCTGGCCATTGTCTTTCCCTCATGCCCTGGGCTCAGCTCACGTGTGATTTGCCTAAGTGCCAAGGGACATGACTGCCAAGGGACACTCTGTGTCTTCTACAGGATGGTGAAAAGGAAGTGGATGATCCAATCTATGGATCTGAAAGGGAGCAGGGGGGGTGGGTTGGGTTTCAGAGCCTGCCTGAACCTCCTGTGTAACCTTGAGATGGTCAGCCTGGCTCAGTTTCTTCATCTGTGACATGGGAGTGGCTGTGAAGATAAATGAGCTGTGTGTCAAGGTCTGAGAAAAGTGTGTGGTCCACAGCAAACGCTCCTTAAGTGTTATTCTTGGAAGGAGCCCTCCTGGGAAAGGCAGGCCAGTGTGCCGGCTGTCCTTGTATCCCCGGCCGCCTGGGTGCTGCGTGTCACTTGAAGTAGGTACCCTAGTGTTGAACCCCCTTTCTTCACCTGTAAATCGAGGGGCTGAGACAGACTGTTCTCCAGGCTCACAGGAAGAGAATCCTGGGATTCACTGAAGGAAATTGGTAGAATGTAGATTTCATTTCCTGTTGCTTGGTTTTTGGCCAAAGGACTCCTTGTTGCAGGGGAAGGGAAGTGTCTTTATTTCTCAAAACTCTTTTCCGATTGTCTGGTGCAGGCTTTGACAAGTGTAAGGAGACTTTTCCCATGCGGAGGGCCATTACCTTCCCGGTTCTCGGATCCCATTGGATCTGTATACACTCCCCTTCAGCTCAAGGCAGGCACCGCTTTTTCAAGGATGTCTGTGAGGCAGGTTCTGTGCCAGATTCTGTGTGAGACAGAAAATTCTCACTTTCAAAGAACCTATCAGTTTTCTTATGTGGAAAGTGGGACGGTAATAGCAGAACATGCCTCCTAGGTGGATAATTACCTTGTAATGGTTCTTAGTAGAGTTGAAAGTGAACTTTTCCTTCAACTAGCAGAATGAGTGGGGCGGAAGAGGCTAACACTCCATTGAGTAGGTGAGCTCCGAGCCCAGCATGTGAATGTGTTTGGATGGAAAGGCAAGGCAAGGATGTGCTCACTCTAGGGAGAACCCCAGCTTGCATTTTCTTCGTGGTCATAGGATATCTGTTTCCCAGGCAGAATCAAATGGGACGTCCTGGGGACACCTGGGTGGTTCAGGCAGTTAAGCGCCCAACTCTTGATTTCTGCTCAGGTCATGGTCTCGAGGTTTGTGAGTTCCAGCCCCGTGTTGGGCTCCGTGCTGACAGTGCGGAGCCTTCTTGGGGTTCTTTTTCTCTTCCTCTCTGCCTCTCTCTCTCTCTCTCAAAATAAATAAATAAACTTAAAAAAAGCGACATTGAGGGAGGGAAACCTCCCTCATTGCATGAATGGGCATGCAAGCAGCTGACAGCAGAAATCCTGGAGAGGGGAGGAATTAAGTGGAAATCTCCACTGAGACCCATCCACCTTCTCGAATGTGTAGGAAGGTTCAGAGCAGATGGAGGGTATGTTCCCTAACAGTCTTAATAGCAGGAAACATTTACTGGGTGACGAGTGTGTGTGCCGGCGCTGTTCTGAGTATATGCCTTCTGTCCTCTATCATCAGTGTGTTCATTTTGCAGTTGAGGAAGAAGAGTCTTAGGAAGATCAAACGACTTGCCCAAAGTCTCAGAGCTGGGATTTAGGGCAGGGCTATCTGACATCAGGGTCATGGTCATAATCCCTCGGTTCCCTAGCCTTTCGTGGGATGGGACCTTGGAAGCTTCTGGAGCCCCCTGCTTTGTTTTTTTTCACCCACACACTGGATGGTGAACACCCACTGAACCCAGGCTCAGAGAAGTGGTCTCCAAGCTTGTGAACATGGCAATTGGAGGAACTTTGTTGCATAATCTCAACTAATTCAGTTATCCTTCTCGTTTATGTCCTCCCGGTGCCTAGTTCAGGGCCTCACACACAAGAAGGATGCAACAAATACTTGTTGAATGGCTGTGGGGCGTTAAGAGTCAGCGAATAGTGTCAGGAGTCTTGGGGTCCGTCCCATTCTTGCCACAAGTTGAACTGTCCCTGCTAGGCTGCAAGATGAGGGCTGTCTGTAAGATGAGGGCTCTGGGACAGATTTTTTTGTCAGGATTGATTATTCATTCAACAAACATTTGTTGAGGGCCAGCTGTGTGTCAAACACTGCTCTGCTCTGGGTGATAGCGAGAGAGTGATGGTCAGAAGATGGGGTTCCTGCTCTCCCAGAACCCCCTTCCCAGCCTCTTCCAGAGTCCGCATTCGGCGAGTCTGTGTGTCTTGTGCCCACGCTGCTCTGAAGTGGCGGTCACCGAGGCTTCCCTTGTCCCTCCACTAGAATCCCGGCTCCGCCAGGGCAGGGATTTCGTCGGTTTTCTTACCGATGAATCCCAAGCGCCTAGCCCCATGCCTGGCGAATGAATGTCAGTGACGTGCACGCACACAGGCCCAAATGAATGATTCAGGTATCTCTCTTGCTAATAAAATCACTGCCTGTGAAACTTCTGGGGCTCAAGCCCAAGAAGAAAATTAAGGCACAGAAGTACCATGTTCCAGGAAAAACTCCGTCTCTATAAAAGCAAGATGCAGCCAAGGTTGGGAAGGCAGGTTTATTATCTCTGCTAGCTGTGGGATTAGGGAGTCAGGCAGGATTCCTCCATTTGTCATCTGGTGATGCTTTTTGCAAACCACAGAGAAAACAAAACAAAAACAAAAACTCTGCCCCTCCACCCTTCTCCCCTCCAGCCCCCCTCCCCCCCGCATGCCTTCTTTATTTCAAGCAGAAAACGCACTTGCTTCTTAAAACAGCTCATGAAGGAAAAAATTATAACAAATATCTTGCATTTCTCTGGTGGCGGCACAGTCTGAATTCCTTTCAGCCCCACAATGAGTTCTAATTTTATGAAATGTTTGGATTAGCCACCAATTTTCCGGTGGAATTTAGGAGGCTTGTCCTTGTCCTTATGCTTGAAGCGGAGAAATCTCATAAAATCCATGCAGTGTCTTGGGCCCAGTGGGACGTTCCAGCCAGGGACAGAATGACCGACCAACAACAGAGTGGCGGGGCCGGGAGAGATGTCTCTGGCAGCTGTGGGCAGGCTTTGCGGGCGGTGCTGTGTTCCTGAACTGCAGTCTCTGGGGCTTGGCTGGGCTGCATACCTCTTCCAACTGATCATGGGCTATAAAAATTCCAGCCCGAGTACAATGCCTTGTACCTGACCTTGTACTTTCAATTCTTGGAGCCAGAGTACATTAGGGCATCTGGTAATTGGGTGAGAGGCATTTGATAACACATGGTGCTCTAAGCGCCCACCCCGCCTCCCCGCCCCCGTAGTACATATTGCCTGTGTTATCATTTCCCGTTTCCATTTCTTGTTCTGCCTTTAGACGTGTGCTGTCTAATAAGGACACATGTGGCTGTTAAAATTAATCACAGTTAAAACGAAAACTTCAGTTCCTTGCTCACACTAGCCCCCTTTTAAGTGTCTGATAACCTTGTGCGGCCAGTGCCTACCACTGGACGGTGCTGAAAATGTTTTTTCCGTCACCGTAGAAATTCCAAAGGGCAGCACTGTTCTAGATGCGGAGTTTAATGGGAGAAGTGTGCCACCCCCTTACTTGGCGTTATTGGCTCCATACGCAGTGTTTGTCACTCTCTGTGATTATCTCTGAGCGACCTCATTCATCATCTCTTCTGTATCTTGGGTCTAGAACACTGCCTGGTATGTTGTAAGCACCCAGTAAAGATTTTTAGGATGAATGAAGTCTGATTCAGCATTGGTCTGCATGTGGCTTATGCATAGGGGGCCTTCAGATAATCGAACCAACACTTAAGAGGATTGTAATCATTGAATGGATTCACCTGGTATTTGTTGAGCACGTACTGTGTATCCGGCGATGTGGGAGGCTCCGGGGGTGATACAGACACGGATCCTCTAGCTTAGCCGATCCAGCGGTTCTTAAATTTGTGGGGACACGTGAATCTCCTCTGCTTGCCGAAATGCACCATCCATGGCATGTACCCCAGAGAATCTGATCCAGCACGGCTGGGGTAGGACTTAGGGGGACCTGGGAGTCTTTAGCATTGTAACCGAGCAACTCAAGTAAGCATGGTGGAATTGGTTCGTGGTCTCTGCTTTGAAAAACACAGCTCTGGACAGTGGGGAGCTAGTTGCTGCATTCATCTGGATACACCACCCCACTTTCTTCAGTGCACACCTTTTCTTGTGGTAACCAGAGCACCCTATGACCTTGGGGTTCTTATATCGGGCCTGAAGCTTGAGGTCTCTGAGCCTGATACCCTCTCATGGGGTAATAATAATGGCAAACAGTTACGTAGCAGTGATCGTGCCTGGCTGTAGCCTAAGCGTGTTAAATCACTGACCTAAGTTCATCCCCGTGCTAACCCTAAGAGGTGCACACCATGGCTCTTCCCATTTTACAGTGGATAGACTGAGGCACAGAAAACGAAGTCACTTGCCCATGTTTGCGGTACCCGTAGATGGAATTCAGACCCTGAAATGCTGTGACGCCGCTGCTCACAGTCACTGGGCTTTGAGCAGCTGTCTCCTGAATGTTGGACGGGCCTTTATATCCTTTTCTGCCAGTTGCTTGGAAGCGAAGTTCAGGTGTGTTGATGAAATGCCTGTTTAGGGGATTAACATCTGTGGCCATTATGAGCTCTGTTGATCTACAAATGCCCATCCCTGGCCTCGAGGAGCGGAATTAACTCACGCCATTTGTCAGATACTCCCTTGAGCCCACCACGTGCCAGCCCTGTGCAGTACCGCCAGGTGTAAGGGACTTGCACTTGACCTAATGGGGGACACGAGGATAGGCAGGGGCTTCCTGAGAAAGTGTCACACCCAGGATAGGCTTTCTTCTGGACAGAGAAAGCAACGTACATCTTAAAAACTAGGTGTTCCCTCATTTTGCTGCGTGTGACTCTTGCTGTGTTACATAGTTCTGCTGTATGCCTGTCACCCAGTAGGGCCTCTGTGTGTGTGTGTGTGTGAGACAGGGGTCTTTCCCCCACCATTTTTTAACCACTTAGAAATTCAGGAAACCCCTTAGAGTGGGGAGCGGCCCAGAATTCTCGACTCACTTGTGAGAGCCTTGAAAGAGAGACACTTAGAGAGAAAGATAGACACCGACAGGTACTCCCTATGTGCCTCCTACAAGACACACTGAAGGAGGGCAGCTGACACGTGACTTCTCATTTCAAGCAGCTTTGTCATGGGGTGATGGTAACTACCAATTTGCAGTGAAAGAAGAGTAGCTGATCTGCCCACGGGGTCAAGGCAGCACCTGGGTTAGCTCTGGTCCGTCCGACCCCGCTGAGGGCAATTCCCACTACACCACTTGTTCTCAGTCCTGGCTGAGCAGTGGAATAAATAACCTTTTGAAAGCTCTCTGGAGATGGGGCCTGGGCATCGGCATTTTTTAACAGTCCCCCAACGTCACTGTCATGCAGTGAGTTGAGAGCCCCTGGCCGGCGCACGCTGACTGCAGAGGTCCGAGGGTCTGTACTCCTGAAGATGCCCCCGTTGGTGCCTGGCCAAGTGGGGACCTTCCCCACAAGAAGGCAGGTCCCCTCCCCGAGCCTTTCCACCGGTTTGCTTTCTCCAGGGAGGAGTGGTGTGTCCGAAGCCATCCCACTGGACCTGGGCCGGGACCTTTTGCTCTGTTGCATCAGAGACTGCCCGTAAATCGGCAGCTGGCTTGTTTTCTTTCTAGGCCCCAGTTGTAGCGACCTTTGTGTGTCTGTTTATTTCAGGGAAATAATTCCATCCTGCAAAATCAATTCCCTGGGGGCTACAGAAGTACATTTGGAGGGATTTCTTTTAGTGGGGGTGACCTGAAATGTCCTCTTGAAAGAGGCCACAGCTGGTCCCCTTCTCCCAGCCCCTTCTCACTCTACCCTCTGACATTGTCCTCTCGACCTCTTGAGATTTTGAAGGTCTCATTGTAGTTTTCTTACTTACACATATCTCTGCATAAGGCCCATTTGTTAACAATAATAATAAAAGTAATTTGGAGCACTTAGCAGCATTGGGCACACTGCTCGGCATTTTCTGTGCGTTATCTTATTGTATTTTACCTTTTCTTGGCAGTGAGAGAGTAAAGTTTGCTATCTAGGGCTTTTGATCCCTAGCATGGAAGGGCTTACAACCATGTCATGATTTGCTGGCCTTGTCGGAGGATGAAGGGTTCCATGGACTGTACAGGCCGCCATATTGGGGCAGTCGACTCGGCGGGGATGACAATGGGTAGTTGGCTGATTGCACAGAGGTTGTAGGGAAAGCAGAGGGTAGTGCTACAGCCTCTAGTGTTCAGCCTACCTTGAGCCTCAGTCAAAGAAATGGAGAATACGGGTTAATCTGTTGCATCGGGTAAGTGGACATACTGAGTTACCATAGAGAACTCTAAGTGTATTTTTGCAGGTAATTGAAGCTCACCCACTGAAGAGCCAGTCTTTTAAAAAATTATAGCCATTTATGATGGAAATCTCTTATGCTTTCTTTCCTTCTTAAAACAAAGTACCTTGAAAATAAGACCTTTTATTTTTTTTGATGTCTTTGGGGAACTTCTCCTGAATGGTCCTCAGAACTTTGTTTAGGAGTTCTTGTGTCTGCTATTTATAGTTTGTCTGCTTTCTCCCTCATCAGCTGTCATTGCTTTTTGTGACCTTTTTAAATGATAGAATTCTTCTTCCCCTATGGCAAAAATAATGCGTGCCCAATGCTGAAAGCTCACACAACACAGAAAAGTTAAAGATTAGAGTTGTCCTGTCTTGATTCTGTCGGTGAGGCTGCCTCTGGCGGCCTTCTACTCCCATTTTTCCACTTCCCCAAAGATTTGCTGTGACCACGCTTGTTATAAATATTAGTAGGAGAATTGTGGGTTACCATCTGTGGGGGCTCAGTGCATGGATTCGATGACATTTCTTGGGTGGCTTTCCTAAGGGTTTATTTCCCTTCCTTGTATAATCTTCACAGCTGAACAGGCCCCAACGGTGACTTTAGTGAACTTCCGTTTTCTCCTGTAACAGGATGAACCATTGTGGGGGGCGTAGGGCTGACCAGGGTCACTCAGGGAGCCCGCGTCCAAGCTGGGTCCAGTACATTTTCCATTTCACCGTCTCCCTGTGTTTGCGGGTTAAGGGATATGTGGCATTGGAATGAAGGAGATGCTGCTGTATTTGAATAACTAAGACCAGGAAAAGACCTACCTTGGAGGGGGCTCCAATGACAGATTTTTAAACTTCTTTTCTGCGGGAGTAAGTAGCAGAATGTGGCCTCCTGTTCGGCACACCAGACCCACTCTCTGTTTGAACATCAGTCTTAGATTAATACCGAGATGGACTCAGAAACACACTTGAAAGCAACTTGCATTATTATCCGTACATAGCTTACATTTTATGACCTGCATAAAGATGCAGGGAGCATAAATCTTGGGGAGGACTGTCTTATTTACTTGTTCGTCTTTTCTGCAGATGGGATGCTTGCATCAGAGCCGGGCTGGCCTCAGATGTCTGATCCAGGACATTTTAGCTGAACTGTATGAGTCCATTAAACAAATGTAAGGGTTTTTGGGAAAAAGGGCTGTGTCTCAAACCAAATGTTTTACATAGAGAACATCTGGGGAATATTGGTATTTGTGTGTACAGTACATCAGAAAGCAGCTTGGTGGGGCTCAGCTGGGATGTTTCTGGCCTGTGGTTGCTGGATTTGACAGTTTTGTTGTAAGGGAAAAGTTCTTATGAAGTGTTGCCATAAAGGCAAGGCTCGCTCCAGGAAGGGCTGTCCTTGCTTAGCCGCGCACTCAAATTGTTCTGATTAGCTCCCTGGCCGGCTGGTCCACGAAGTCTCAACAGTCTGATATCTGAGCTCGTTTTCCCCAAGGCCGAACTCCTGGAGAAGGGAGGGTCGCAATGCCAGGACTCAGGGTGTTTCTTCTTTGCCCCATGGTTCCGGAGGTTTGATGAAACGTAGGAACAGGTGTGACCCAGCACCAGCCACAAAATCCAAGTACCTGGGCCGACAGTTGCATGTTGCCTTTATGACCCTGTGGGGGCCTGGGGAGTCCTTTTCTCTTAGTGTCAATTTTCCTGTCCTGCAAAATGAGTCGCCTGTCTCATGGGGTGGTGGGGAGAGTACAGTCAAGTAGGGCAGCATTTCTAACATAGTGTGTGGGGGTTGTTTGCACACCCGGGTATTCCATCCATGGGTTTGTGGTCTTACCTACAAGTACAGAGGCGATGTAGACTGGAGTGGAATCCGGGATATTATCTGGGTGGGTTGTCTGACTTTAGCAGCTTGCAGATCTTGGGCCAGCTTGGTGGTAGTGAGTGGATGGATGTTCTCATCCTTACAGAAGTTAAGACAATATTATGTTCATCATGTCTGATTAAATTCAACACCACTAATGTTCTTGGAATGTCTGCTGTGTGCCAGACTCTTTCCTAGATATTGGGGACACGAGGGTGAACAAGGCAGTTAGGGTTCCTGTCCTGTAGGCTCTGTTTGCTGTGTGTGTGGTATTGACCATGAATGATCCTCCCTTTTGTTGGGTTATATGTTGACTGTGATTTAGGTAGCACAGATGAGGACTAGTATATTCATGTGCTCAGGTGGCCATAACGGAATTCCATACATCAAGTGGCTTAAATAACAGAAATTAATTTTCTTATGGTTCTGGAGGCTGGACATCCAAGACTGGAGTGCTGGCAGGGTTTGGTGTCTGGTGAGGCCTCCCTTCTGTGCCTGCAGACGGCCACCTTCTCACTGTGTCCTCGCAGCTCCTTTGTGGGTGTTTGCATGCTCGCGGGGGTCTCTTCCTTTTCTTATAAGGACACTCGCCCTGTTGGATCAGGGTTCCACCCTTATGGCCTCATTTACCCTTACTTACTTCCTTAAAGGCACTTCCTTCAAATATAGTCACATTGGGGTTTAGAGCTTCAAGGTCTGAATTTGGGGGGACACAATTCAGTCTACAATAACTGGTAAATATTTTATACACGTGAACATTCTTTGGCAGAGAATAATGGCTAGACTTTTTCCACCAACATAGGTCAAAATGATCCTTACGGAACCCCCAACCAGCCAGAAAAAAAAAAGGCAAAACTGCACGGCAATAGGATACAGCTTTATTGTGGTGTGAGAGGAAATTATTGTAAAAATTACATCTGGATGGTTCCTGAGGATGGCATCTTGACTCATACCAGTCAAGTGAGACATGGCCCATTTTATGGAGGAGGTGACTGAGTATAAGGCATGCACTATGTGTGAGCAAAAGGGACAGTGGAGATGTGTCCTTTTTTAGGGATGGAAAAATGAGTGGGTAAAGTAAGACTCAATTCTGGTCTTATTTAGGAGTGTGAGTGAGACACGGAAGTAGAAATGTGTGTGTGTGGGGGGGGGGGGTGGGTGATGCATGGAAGGACTTCTCAGGAGGCCCCACCTCTGTTCACCTGTGATCTCACAAAAGGACACTTTTCTGGGAAGGGTCTTGGGAGTCCTGGAAAAAGCATCTTCTTGGCCAAACTCTAGGGTCATGTGTTTACCTATGGGCATCAGGAGGGACTGGTAGTTTCCTTGTCCATGCTAAACCCTCTGTATTTTCTGGTCCCATCCCCCACCCCACCTGCTCCCAGGCACCTGCCTTGACTTCTCTAGCCCACGACACCGAGGGTGCTTGCCTCCCTAGTAACCTTGTTCTCTTTTCTCACGCCAATGCATTGACATCTCCCAGTAGAAGTTAGGCGTCTTGGTTGCTAATGACAGAAATGACATTGCTAATGACTCTGTGACTCATTTAAGGAGAAAATTAATTTGTAAGGTCTGGTGTATCCCACAGGACCAGGCTGGGGGAAGGAAAAAACCCAATGCCCCAGCCATCTTCAAACCACTCAAAATTCAATTCTGGGGAAAGAGCGTCTTCTTAGCCAAATTCTAGGATCATGGGTCCACCCACTGGTATTGGGAGGGTGCTTTATCTTGACTGACAGTCTCTTTAAAACTGCGTCTAATGGCATCCCCAGAGCAAAGTCAGGGCATTTCTGCCAGTAGAAGGATGAATGGGTGCAGGACAGGGAGGAGCTCCCATGTCCCCCTCCTTTTCCAGTTGGATTATAAGCAACTTGAAGGGAATGCCTGGGTCATGTTTTGCAGGACCTGGATCAGTGCCTTATCCAGAGCAGATCTCCCAAAATTGCTTGCAGGAGAATTGACTCATGATTGCTTCATTTTGGGGCCACACCTCCCAGACCCTCCTCTCCGATTCTGCCTCTTGCCCAAGTGCATTGGCTGGGCTCACAGAGAAAACCAAGGAAGACCAATGGATGTGCTTTTGAAGATGGAAGCATTTAAATATTAGCTTAAAACAAGACGTGAGGTGGGGATAAGGCGGTGTCTTCAGAGACTGATACAGCTCATATTTATCAGATACCCGCTATGTGCCAGGCACTGTGGCACTCACTTTGTGGGTGAGATACAGAGCTTAAGAATACGGTTATTAGGTTTAGTGAGACCCAGATGTCCTATGTATTAGTTGAGTGCCCTAGGGTGAGTTACTTCACCTCCCTCAGTCTCAGTTTATATTCATTGAGAAAGCAGAAATAATAACATTTTTGCAAGAATTTAATGAGTGAAAGGTTGAGAAACAGGGTGGTGCCCAGTGCCTGGCCCATAGTCAGGGCTTATAACCAGTAATTATTAGGCTTACTCTCAGCTATTGTGAATTATCTCCCAGTGCTTCTGGGTACTATTATTATCTCCATTTTATTGATGTATTTATTTGCTTGTAAATAATGGAAATCTATTTTTCACAGTTCCGGAGGCTGAAGTCCAAGGTCAGGTGCCCGGGAATTCTGTGTCTGGGGACGGCTCCCTGCGTGGTTTATGGACAACCATCTTCTCACATTGTCCTCATTTGTCGTAAGGGACCAGGGAGCTCTCTGGGGTCTCTTTTCTAAAGGCACTAATCCGTTCTTGAGGGTTCCACCCTCATGACCTAATCACTCCCCGAAGGCCCCATTTCTAAGTACCATCATGTTATCTCCATTTTAGAGACAAGGTCAGGCTCAGTGATTCCAGGACAAGTAGGGATTCAACACTTGAGAGGCAGATAAATAAAAGAAGACTCAGTGACAGGTGGCTGTGTTTTGACATTTTTTTAAGGGTCCTTTTCACCCCCCCCCAGCTATATTGAGATATTATTGACATATAACATATGTAAGTTTAAGGTGTAGAACGTGACGACTTTATACACATATATATTGCAAAATGTTAACCCTTAGTTAACCATTCCATCCCCTCACATAATTATCATTTTGTGTGTGTGTGTGTGTTTGCGTGTGCGTGCATGTGCACAAGTTCATGCATGGTGATAACACTTAAGATCTCCTCTCTTTAACAACTTTCAAGTACGTAAGGCAGTGTTGTTAACTGTGGTCATTACACTGCACATCAGATCCCCAGAACTTATTCATCTTATAGTTGGAAGTTTGTGCCCTTTGACCAACATCTCCCATTTCTGCACCCCTCGGGCCCTGGCAACCACCAACGTATTCTCTATTTCTATGAGGTTTGCTTTATTGGATTCCACATATAAGTGAGATCGTACAGTATTTGCCTTTCTGTGTATGATTTATTTCACTTAACAAAATGTTCAGGCTCCTTTTTAATATCTTGGAGTCCATTTGAGCCGCAGTTTTTTGCCTGCAAGGCACTGGAGGTAAGGTGAGTAAAACAGAAATGGTCTCTGTGTGAATGGCAACCGAGGTCAGCAAAGCAGACCTATATCTGCATTCTGGGGGCTCATGGTAGGGGACAGATCTGGAGGAGTTGGCCAGCTGAAGAAGCTAGTTGCAGATGATAGGGAGTGGAGGGATCCCGGCAGATAAAATGACAAGCACAGGAGCACTTGGGTGGCTCAGTGGTTAAGTGGCTGACTTCGGCCCAGGTCATGATCTCACGGTTCGTTGAGTTCAAGCCCCGCATTGGGCTCTGTGCTGACAGCTCAGAGCCTGGAGCCTGCTTCAGATTCTGCGTCTCCCTCTGTCTCTGCCCCTCTCCTGCTCTCACTCTGTGAGTGTATCTCTCTCTCTCTCCAAAATAAATAAACATTAAAAAAACTATATTTAATAAAAAAAAAAAAAAAAGAAAATGAAAAGCACAGATGTCCAGAAGCATCACACTCTCCCCTTGGGCTGTTCTTTGGGTCCCGGTAAGAACCACAGTCCCCTGCCCCAACCTCCCTGGGGGTAGGAACTGAGTGATGGGTGCTGGATGAAGCTCATGGAGGTCACCTGCCTAAGGGGGTGGCAGCAGATGCCCCGCTGGGGACTGAGCGTGCTCCTTGGGGGTCAGGCTGCATTGCCTGGGGCGCATGCCCGGCAGGTTGTAGGGAGTTGATTAGCAGGCTGGGAAGCATCGGGGTAGATTGTGCAGTGGGGCTCTGGAGCAGGGCCCAGCCTGCTCACTCTCTGGGCAGTGGACAATGAGAGCTTCCTTTGGATGGAAAAGAAACTCTGGTTTGTGAGAAGATGCTGAATGAGGCCCCCAGAGGGACGGATTGTAGCCCATCCACTGTTCCTTATCTGTCCGGTATGTCTTTGCACACTCTGATTGCCACGATTTAGCCTTCCGAATAGGAGCTCTGTCGGGATGAAAATAACGTCTGAAGAATCTTTCCTTTCACTTATTTATAAAATCATCTGTGGTTAAAACACGCAATATAAAGCCACGCCCCCCCCCTTTTTTTATATATTTTCTATATTCTATATATTTCACCATCTTAAGAAATTAAAAAAAACACTTTTTTTCTTTGTTCTGCTCACCCGGATCAGCTAAATTCAAGTGACTAATTCTTTTTGCCCCCCTTTGGAAAACTAATTATGTTTCTCAGGTCTTTTATGGCCCTTGTGTATTGTTCGCAAGGTCAGGGCTACAGCAACAGCCTGAAGTTAATATTTAAAAGCACTGTTTTCAGTGAATTAAGAAATAATGGGATAAAACCCTCCCAAGTATGCCTATTCATGTGTGATATCAAATCAGGCTTCAGAAATTGGAAC
Organism: Neofelis nebulosa; assembly: GCF_028018385.1. NCBI lineage: Eukaryota > Metazoa > Chordata > Mammalia > Carnivora > Felidae > Neofelis > Neofelis nebulosa. The sequence goes on from NC_080789.1 coordinate 16,369,361, forward strand.
GAGGTTTGGACTGAATTGGACTAAAGACCGCGTCCCCTGCATGTCTGTGGGCAGAGAGCCCCCTGACATTAGATGGAGGTGGGATACTGTGCCGTGCTGTGAGACAGGTCCTACTTTGCCAGCACGCTTGGGAGTATCTCCCCATCTTGGCTTATTACTAACGCAGCAGGTCTGGGGCTTGGCTGCTCTGGGGCCTGCCTCGTGTGTGTGCATGGCTAATCTTTGGGTGGCCGTTTCAGTCCTGCTGCCAGCTGTGGCTTGGAATTTGATTAGCTCTCCTTGCCCAGAGTATTAATCTCAGACTGAAGTGAGGTTCAGGAATCTTCCTGCAGCTCCAGTGCTGTTATTAACTCTGTGAACTTGGGCCTGTGCTTTAACCTCCCTGGGACTCAGTTTCCTCACCTATAAAATGAGGGGGTTGGCATAGAACATTCTGAGGTCCCCGCAGCTCTGCCATCTGATGTAACGGGGATCAGTGATCGTTACACCTCGTGCCCGTGACTGTTTGCCTTCTCAGCCTTCCACCCTGCACACAACCTGTCAACCTGGTGGGGCTGGACTGCTTGTCACCCTCATCTGCAGATGAGGAAACTGAGTCTATGGTAGGCTTGCCTGAGTACCACCGTTCAGGGGCTCCTGGCCAAGTTGCCGTGACTGACGGCAAGGCCAAGGTGCTGATGTGGTTTCTTGGCAATTCTGGCCGTGGTTCTGCTGGGCTTGGAGATTGATAAATACAAGTTACACAACCCTAAGCATATCCAAGCCGGGTTACGAACGGCATCAGAGTTGTTGGATGCTACCGGTCGAGGCTGTCCGACCTCTGCCCTCCGGCCAGGCCCTTCCTCTCCCTCCCCAGGACAGTTGGAATCTGGAAGAAAAGCAGCTGCACTTTAGAATTCTGAGTTGGTGTTGCATTTGGCTTTTAGAAACGTGAAAGCCCAAAAATAAACAGCTGCCTGGCCACTCGAGTTCCAGCTAAACAGGCCTGCGTTTTCCGTCTCTCTGTGACTCTGCTGTGGTCTGTGTAGCATCTCTTGTGCTAGCAGAGGCCTTTTTTACACAGGGGGGCTTAGGGTTGTTCATTAGAGCCTGGAGAGACTTCTGGAGGCTTCTGCTAAGAGAAGGCTCCCCACAGCCCCAGCCACATCCTCTGTCACAGAGCGGTCAGAACGCGAGGCTCCGGGGCTCGCTTCCTCTCTCCTCCTTTGGAGACATTTACTTTTTCAGGTGTGGGAGCCCCAGGTTGTGTGCAAAGCATGAAGTAACCCATTAGCAGCCAGCTTCTGGGGCCTCGCAGCATGGGAGCAAACCTTCCATTTGCCGGGGGTTAAATTAATGCGGGTCGCAGCGTCCCCTCAGGGAAGCAGCTTGTGTTCAGTCCCCCTCTATATAGATGGGCAGTTCATTAATTCTTATTAATCATCCAGTGTTGAATATGACCGCGTAGTGTTTGGGTTATGGCGTAAGAAGTGCCATCATGGCGACATTAACTCTGGTTTAAGTAACATAATGGCAGTGCTCATGCTTCAAAGTGCGGCAGAATCACCTGGGAAGCTTGTAGCAACTGCTGATGCTGGAATTCAGTACATCTGGGGTGGGGCCCGGAAGCTGCATTTTGACACTCAGCGCCCACAGCCCCCCTGGGCTGCCAGGGCCTGGTGCAGGTGGTGTTCTTGCTCCCCACTCTTTGAGGGAGGAACTGCGCTCCCAGACAATCAGATTATGGGCTCTGAACTGGCTTGTTGCTTGCTTTTGCCATGGCCGCTGTTGTTAACTTTCCATTGGCCTTTCTCCGCACCCCTGCCCCCCATCCTTTGATTCCTGCCTGGTCAGCCATGGCCGCTATCTGGTGTTTATAAACCCCAGCACAGTACAAGGAGTGTAAACGTGCCTGTAATTTCTGAGCCGTGAATTCCACTTCCTTTGTGGCATCACCCCATGCAACAATGACACGCTTAGCCCAGTCTTTGAAGAGGGGGTGTGGAGAGCAAGGGAAGCCTTGTGCACATCGATAAAAAACATCCCAGGCCTCTCTGGGGGGTCCCGTGAGCAGGCCCTAGCCCCGTCGGATAAAAATCTGATTTGCTGTTCAAATTCTGGAAATAGAACACATTTTTCATGGCAGGAGGAAAATGAGCATCATCGGAGGACACATCATGTCTGATGGGGAGTTTTTGGAAATCAAGGATGGAGAACCGACTTAGAGAGGACTATATTTTCAGAACCTTTTACAAGATTAAAGGGCTGGTGGTGGTACAAGGGGGTTGCCGTTCTTTGAAGAAAAAGCTTTTCCTTACACACGCCATGCTCCCTGGCGTCTGGGCGCATCTCCTCAGCGCGTGTTGATACAGCTCTTGGCTTCCAACCTGCTTCTGTCTGAAAAAACATCCATGTAATGACATGAATCAACAAGCCGGAGAGGAAGAGGCCCATGGGCCCCGTGGAGGACTTGGCTCGGGTCCCTGTAGGGTCGGTTGCATCATGGCAACTTGCTCGGGTGTTGTCTCGGGTTGGCCAGGCTCCTCACAAAGAGCTGGGGGTCATTTAATTAATTAGGGGCTTTGGCTGCAGGATGGCCTCCTGGGTGGCATCACCGTGGTGATGGCCACGCATAGCCTTTCTGAATGGAAGCCATTTGGTGATCCTGGGGTCTTTGGATCTGTGTGGCCGGTGTGGAACTGTGCCTTGCCACGAACTCTGACCATCAACCAGATAAGAGCAGGAACCCCTACACCGGCCTCCGCCCTGATTTGGCTGCTTACCTCCACTGCAAGTGGCCTCCGGGCCCCTTGGTGAGAAAAGATCCCCGAGCTGCTCTGACTCAGTGCCCTGGAGCTCCCGTGGAACGTGGCCGGGTATGAGATCACACCTTGTGAATGGCCGGGAAGCTGCCAGCTCCTATTGCTGGGATTAGAATGCAAGCTTGTTCCTACTAAGTGATTCTAATGCCGTGTTTATGGTCATGTTTCTTCCCCGCTACTCAGACCCCCAATTTGGCCTCCTGAGACCTCACATATGACCCTATAAAACTTCATGTGCTTGGAGGGTCCCTTCACACTGACCTTTGAGAGCTTCTGTCACTTGCCGTGTTTGCTGTCTACCCCAGCTTCATCCACAGCTTCTAGAATCAGCAGGTGGTGGACTCAGGCTGCCGCGGGTGAAGTCTTAGCACTATCTTTTACAAACTGTGTGAGTTTGGGCAGTATTTGTCTTTTCTGTGCCTCAGTTTCCTCCTGTAACAAATGAGGTTTTAGTTAGGATTAAATGAGATAAGGTCCCCTGACACACAGCTAACACTTAATAAATGCTAGTTACTGCTATTATTAAGAATATTGCCACTGATCTTAAACTGTTGCTATGTCCTGGCCAAAGAGCATTAAGACCTCACTACTCAAAGTGTGGTCCCTGGACGTGCATCGCTATCATCACCTGGGGGTGCACTTGCCAGAAGTGCAGAATCCCAGGCCCCACGCTAGACCTTTGCATTCGGAATCTGCATTTTAACAAGCTGTCCGTGGCCCCTGTCTGAGAAACACTGTTCTAGGACAGTCTCTGCAGGCTGACGTGGCAGTGAATGAGCATCTGTGGGAGGTGGCTGTGGAGGGAAAAGGGCAGTGATTCTCCTGGTCAGAGCCTGGCAAATGTAGAACCTGCCCAGAAATACCTCCACTCCCCAAAGCAGGACAGGAAGACGGCTGGCTGCCCCCCTCTCTGCAGGCGCACAGGCTGGATGTGAATTTTAACCTGCTCTTGCTTACTTATTACAAATCTGGGGAAGGGGAGGAGGTATGTACTGAAAGGGGAGGGGAGAGGCCTATAAGATGATTTGCTGTGGGTTCGTCCCCCCGAAAACATGGTCTAGGACCCTGTGTCTGCCAGGCCTCGTTTATAGTCATCGCCATCAGTAAAAGCACCTACTGTGCTCCACGCACTTTACTTATGTTATTCCCACTCCTTACCACAGCCCCAAGAGGTGGGCCTTGCTAGCCCCATTTTACCGATGAGGAAACTGAGATCTGTGATGGTCAGGCTCCCGGAACGAGGTCAGCTAGTCAGTAAAAGCCTGGCTTTCGCAGCCACCGTCTGCCTCCCAGAACCCTGCCCAGTGACCAAGCTCTTAACATTCACAGCAGCCGCTGTGGCAAAGGACACCCAGCAGGCTGCAGAACAGGTGGCTGATGGTGATTATTCCAAAAAGGAAAAACTGCCTCCATGGAAGAGGAGACTGGGCCTGTTACATTTAACAAGGGTTGGGGACTGGCTGGGCTCAGTGTGCCTCTTAAACAGGCAGGCACCGCAGGGCAGAATTCACAGGTCCGCAGCCAGCCCCGCTGCTGCCTACGGTTTAAACATTAAACTATAGGGTGGCCTTATTTAAAGGCAGACCATTTTATAAGGCACACGGTGCTGTCTAGACTTGGGAACATTTATGAAAGTGGTTGTACTGCGCGTGAGTTCCCGTCACTCTGAAGGCGGAGTGACATCTCTCTGGCTCGTGCAGGAATGAATTGGATGTTTTGGGGGGAGGGTGTATGGTTTCAGACATTTGGTAATCTCTTCCTGCTGGGCCCTTTCCCCACCTCTATCTTTCTTTGTCGATGTGGGCGAGGACTGAGGGAAACTGGAGAGAAGGTTTTCTCCAGAATTCTGGCACCCGTGTGTGTTTCTTTGGTAGCCTTCGGTCACGAGGAAAATTGCGTGATCGCTTGTGTAACTTTTGCTTGTTGCTCTTGTCCTTCCCCTCCTCTGCTCCCCACCCCCACCCCAACCTTGAGGGCTGGGGCAGAATCTTGCTGGTTTTCCCTTTTGTGTAGTCCCAGCACTGTGCTTGGTGCCTGGTAGGTACCCAAAAGGAGGAAGTGAATGAACAGTCCAAATGCAGAGAGGCTGAAGTGGATGTCTTGAGGCCATCTTCTGGCCTCATTCTAGGCCATTCTATTCCCCTGGTCACCTGCACAGGTGACCATAAGAAGGAGATGGGGGCGGGGGGGGGGGGATAGTCCTGGGGTTGCTTTATCCTTCTGTCTGGTCTCAGGCTCAGATGCCATGGTGATCATGGTGGGTGAGCCCCAGCTGCTCTGGGCTTCCTGACATGTCAGATGAGGGTATAGTTTAAAGACCTGGAGAGAGATTCTCCTGACTTTTACGTACTTGGGGAACATATGTTCCCTAGGCCTTTACTTGCTGGCCCATGAGGAACCAGGAGGAATTCAAGTGTGCTCCAAGAATGAAAGGAAGGAAAGCAGGAAGGCCCTATATAGGGGGCAGTCTCTTCAGGTTAAACATGCTGCCATTTATTGAACACTTATCCTGGGCCAGGCATGTTCCAAGCACCTGATGTTTCATCCTCACAGGGTACCTGTGAGGCAGGTCCCCTTCTTTCCCTGCTTGATGGATGAGGAAACTGGAGCACAGAAAGCTTATGTCACCTCTCCAAGGTCACACAGCTAATGAGTGGTTTTAGCCCGGACTCAAAGCCATGTTCCTGACCATTACACAACACGGCTTTGCCTTGTGCTGGCTCAGGTTATCCTTCGACTTCATGAAGCAGGCACCACCTTAAGTTACAGGAACTACACTTATAGATCTCTTTCTCCTTTTATAAACAACTCTTTAAAATTGTGACAACCATTCTTAGCTTTCTGGGTACCTACGGAAACAGGCCATGAGCTGGATTTGGTCACAGGCTGACTGTGCAGCAAACCAAGAAGCATTTCAGATGGTGCAGAATGTCCCCACGAAGATGAAGTAGGGAAAGGTGTGGAGAGAGGGAGGTGGCCAGGAGCTGCCTCATCCCCTAAAGGGGTCAGGGAGGGTTTCCCTAAGGGATCCTGGAGCTGAAGCCTGAATAAGGATGTAAAGATCCGTGACGTGTAGTGCACTTGGCATAACGTCTGCACCGTATAGGAAGTGCTCCACGACCACCTGCTCTTATTACAGTGGTTGTTACTGTGTCCGTGGTTTGCCATTAACTGGCTCTGCGACCTTGGGTGGGTCATCTCACTGCCCTTGGGAGCTGAAACGAGAGTCTCCCCCTGGCCTTGACAATTGCATGGTTCTAAGTGATTTCCAGCCCGCCTTCTTCGATGGACTTCCCACCGACCCTTTGAAAGGGGGGGGCAGAATGAGCCCTCTTTTACATTTTCAATAGAAGATTCATTGTAGGAAGAGGGAAACTTTTGTGGAGGGACAACCACCATGGTTATTAACATTTATGGAGCCCTTTTAGTTTCCTCAGTGCTGAGTGGGGTTTTGTTAGAATGTGAGCACTTTCCTTTTCATACTGGGCTGGAAACATCCCCCTGGCAAACGGCGCTGTGAGACAGTCGGCCTCCTGCCCCACTGTTGGGGGGAACTGTCCAGTGGGCTTATTTTCTTACCCCCCAGAATGTCTTTACCCTCCCCTGACCCTGGATGGGGAAAGAATTTCTTCCTATTGTCCTTTGACAGTAGAGCCTCCTTGAGGCCAAGTTCAGCCTGCTGCATAATCAAAGGGGTGGTTTCTCCCCTGGTCCATCTTTAGTCCATGAAGGAATGCAGGAGGTGGTCCAAACAGCCACCCACATCCTCCATGGCCTGTGTGTGCTCACTGTCTGCTTCCTCCCAGAACAAGCTCCCAGGATCGCAGGCCCTGCTCAGACAAAATAAAGCCTTCCAGTCATATCTTTACATTTGACGTCAGCGCAGGGAGGCTTTTCTCGCTGCATACTGAATGGGGCTTTCGGAGGGCCTTGAGCCCGGCACCCTGGTGAAAAGGGGCCTTGAAGCTGGAGGCTCATTCATCTCTGGGCAGCCTCCTTTAATCCGGCCTCCGCCTTGGGGTCTGCTCCCAGTCTAGGGGAGGACAGTGCCTCTCCCTGGGTTTACAGCAGGGCGTCCAGCGTTTCCAGTCTGCTTTGTCCATTCCTCGATTGCCCTTGCAGTAGGATGCCAGAGAAAAACGAAGCATCTTCCCAGTGTGCCTGTCTTGATGGTGGTGTTTGACTAGAGTGGTCCTTCTTTTTATGCTCCGGTTTCACTGTCGCCTCTCTGGTCTGGGCTCTCATCACCTAACCGCAGACATCACCCCTGCCTCCCCCTCCCATCCCTCCTTTCTCCTCCCTCCTCCTTCCCCTTCTGTCTACCTAGCACCTGTCTGCCTGCCCACACTAAGGGTTTTTCAGGCCTGCCACGTGCCAACGAGGACTTAAGCACGGGAGATAAAGCAGTGAATAAGATCCCCGATAGTTCAGAGCCAAGTAATGACACAAATACCGATTTCATTACAGCTGGGGAGGCTTTTGCAAAGGAGGGATACGTGGGCCTGCTAGTCCATTTACATTTGTTGGGAGGGCAGCAAATGGCAAAAACAGCAATAATAATAGTAGCTGCCCAATTCTCATTGAATTATAGATGGGCTGATTGTAGTTTCCATGTATAGTGCCTGGTGGGGACCCGGTGTAAACCAGAAGATGCAAATGTTCCCAGATGTGAGTAGCTTCCTGCTGAGGCTGACAGGGCTTCCCCCTGTCATGATCGAGGTGTGGTCGTGGGCTGTTGGTAATGAGGACGCTGTCTCTCCTGAGTACTTCATGTCTTTGTGATCCAGAGGGATGAGTTAAATGCCTTTCATCTAGGAGAGGGTGGTCCAGGTGAGAGCTGATGTCATAGGAGGACCACTTTGGAAGGGACTAAGCTGGCTGTTGGTAACAAGCTTCCTTGTTACCCACGGACACCTTCCTCCCTCCTCACCCCCAGAGTACTTTTTGCCTCCCTTAGAGCGAGGGTGAACTAAATTACCAAGCAACTTGTTTAGGAGCAAAGATGAATCCACTGGCCAACGTATTTTTCCTCATTAGATTCCCGTTGTCATTTAATGCCTTTTTATTTATGTGTTTCTTTTGAGCGATTGCTCTGCTCGTTGGCCCTGGCAGCCCTCTACAGTTTGGATTTGCAGATCCAAATCTGCAAACTGGGGATCATCTGGGGCCAGGCAAGGAGTCTGGCTGTCCCTCCCTTTGTTTCATCCTGATTTTTCTATAGCAGAGCCTCTTTGTCTCGTCACGTCCCGTCACGTGCGATGGAAGGTGCCCGGGGCCAGAGGAAGGATGAAGGAAGGATTTGGCCTCTGAGCAGTTGCACAACCGCAGCATAGGCTGGAGTCTTAAAACCCTGCATTTGAGCAGAACTGGCCTGGAGAAGCACCGTGCAAGGAAGCTTTTACCAGCCATTGCTGCGGCAGCTGCCCGCTGGGGCTGAGTGATACTGATTTCACCCATCCATGTTTAATCATCTATACCCTGTAAACTGAGCTCTTCGGTTTCCTTTTTTCAAAGCATCAGGATTCCTAGAGTAAACGAATTTGGCCACGTGAAGCAACCTCTGCTTTATGGAAAAACAACAACAACAACAACACAAGGGAAACAAGACCGAAATAAAACCCCCTAACCCAGCGTCCCAAACCCCAGGCTCTTGGACTCTGATGTTTTCTGTTGTCAGGAGAAGGGTGTTTTTGCTATAAAATGAAAGACGTGACGGGGGGTATTTTGAAGCTTTGTTTTGGTTATTGTCGGTTCTGCCAACAAGTAACATCTGTATTTATTTGCCAAACTCCCCCAATGGCCGATTTGCATCTGTTTAGTCCTCTGAGTAACATTTCATTTCCTGACTTTATAGGTTGCTATAAAATCCATTCGTAAGGACAAAATTAAGGATGAACAAGACATGGTTCACATCAGACGAGAGATTGAGATCATGTCATCCCTCAACCATCCTCATATCATCAGTATTTATGAAGGTCAGTGATTTTTTTTTTTTTTTTTTTTTTTTTTTTTTTTCACCCGCGTATCAGTTACCATTTCTCATACCATGGGGCCTGCCAAGATTTTTAGGTAATTGCCCTTCTGGGCAAGAGCCAAGTAGTTTTTTTCTTCATGATGCAAAAATAGCTGGGTGTTATCTCCTGTTTGGTTACCTCGAACGCAACCAGACACGCGGAGCACGGCCCCCTTTGGTCATAAATAGCTCCGGCTGGTGTCTTCTTCCGCCTCCCGGCCAGTTCCTTGGCGGTTGCTAGGCAACCCGCCTTATTAAAAGCCAGTATGCGAGACAGCCATGGTTTCTGAAAAATGGCAGTTTGCTGGGTGACCAGGGTCATGGTGGATCCATTGTAAAGGTCATTGCCTAACGCAAATGCCCCGGTGGTGGAGTAATGAGTTACTCCAAGTTAGGCTCTTTGAGTTGGGAATTAGCTTTGAGCAGGTCCGGGAAGTACCAAGAAAGAGGAGGGATCTCTTGGCGGAGCAGATGCTTCACAAATGGAGTCCAAGTCATAAGTGGTGTTTGTGGAAGAGTGGGGCTGGGAAAAAAGTCACAAAAGTGCTTGAACTTCAACTCGTTGGTCCTTCCTGGGAAGAAATGGAGAGTATAAACTTCCTATAGCCTATCTTTTCTTTTTTTTAATATCTTGTAAAAAAATTACTTGGGCAATATGTATTTATTGCAGGAATTATTGAAATACAAAAGTTAAAATTTAAAAATATTTTCAGGGGCACCTGGTTGGCTTGCCAGTTAAGCATCTGACTTTTAAGCATCTGACTTTCGCTCAGGTCATGATCTTGCGGTTCGTGGCTTCCAGCCCCGCATCCGGCTCTGGGCTCACAGCTCAGAGCCCGGAGCCTGCTTCGGATTCTGTGTCTCCCTCTCTGTCTGCCCCTCCCCCGCTTGCACTCTGTCTCTCTTTCTCAAAAGTAAATAAAAATTAAAAAATAATTAAAAAATAATTCAGTTCTAACCCCCCCAGTTCTAATATCACTCTGGCTATATTTATTTATATTTTATCTACTTCTCTATATCTGTACATGATTTTTATCCAAAGTTAGATCTTACTGTTTATACCATTTTTTAACTTAAAATTTTTTCATGTTTTATACCATGCATCTCTTTCTATGTCAATAAATATTCCCTGTAGGGACAGTTTGAAAGACTTTATAGTATTCCATTAAGGATGTATCATAATTTACTGAATCTAATTCCTTTTCTTAAATATTCAAGTTGTTTCAGATTTCTAGTTATTATAAACAGAGCTTTAGTGATCCTCCTTGTAATCATTTTTATATTCATTTCTGTAATTTTTTTTTTTTTTTTCTTATGAGAAATTTTCTAGGCTTGGACTTCCTGAGTCAAAGTGTTTCTCCAGAATATTTTTAAATATACAGTTGAGGGGCGCCTGGGTGGCGCAGTCGGTTAAGCGTCCGACTTCAGCCAGGTCACGATCTCGCGGTCCGTGAGTTTGAGCCCCGCGTCAGGCTCTGGGCCGATGGCTCGGAGCCTGGAGCCTGTTTCCGATTCTGTGTCTCCCTCTCTCTCTGCCCCTACCCCGTTCATGCTCTGTCTCTCTCTGTCCCAAAAATAAATAAAAAACGTTGAAAAAAAATTAAAAAAAAAATATACAGTTGAATCAGAAAAATGAACCTATTTTTAATTTGGTATAATCGTAATATTTTTAATTATGGTCTGAGCATAATAAGTTACACAGTAGTGGCTAAGAGGAAGCCAGATGGTAACCTGAAAGTTTTTCTGGTATCTATTCTAAGTGCTCCTTCTTCTGGTTCTCTGCTGTTTTTTGCCATTTCCCCCCCCTGTTGTTTCTATTTTTTCTCCTCATCCAGAAGTAAATGTTGGTAACAGGTTTTATCTTGATTTTTCTGAAGCTCATATTTGGAGCCCTTGAGGATAGAATGCTTGAGGGAAATCTTCGTTCATTCATTTATTCTTTCCACAAACATCCCTTGCAGTCATTCTCCAAGTGCAGACTCTGAACCAGTAACATTAGTATAAATTAGGATTGTTAGAAATGCAGATTCAAGGGCCTCACTGAGGACCTGATGAATGGGCAACTCTGGGGTGGGGCCCAGAAGTCTGTGTTTTTACGAGGATGGGAACCAGTGGCCTACCGAGTGTCTGTGTCTGGTTAAGCACTGTGTTAAATGTGGTTAAAAATCTCATTTTCAAGGCACAATACAAGGCATGATAGAAAAATACTATGTAGATATACAAGCAACATATCTAGCACCGTGGAGTCCTGGAGCTTAGATGTTTTCATGACATACAGGCTGGGCCATGAAGGAGGTGTGTTTTTGTTTTTGTTTGGTTTTGGGTTTTTTTGAGGAAGAATTGGCAAAAGTAGAATTCTACGTTGATAAAAATGAATCTGAATATGCCTGTCAATGAGGGGAATTTCTAGAGTTTAGAAGTGAGCGGAGATACAAAACGCAGGATGAGAGTGAGTTTTATACAATTCTGAGTGTTTTTCCTCCATGTGACCTGATTACCATGAAAACCTGATGGCAGCCGTAAAGGATGACCAGTACAATGTGGACCCGTGTGGGTGCCATGCTCTGTGTGCGGTGTTGTGCTTGGGATTTCTTGGCTCAGGGGAGGAGCCTTCTTTATCAGGAAGTTGGAGAGAGTGCAAGTCCAGTATGAAGTTTGCAGATTATTTGGGAGATGGTCTGTGGTAACTGAAGTCTGGCACAGAGAAGCCTGACTTCTTCACTGGCATCGCGCTCACTTTGGCCTTGGGAATCCTGAAGGTGGAATGGAGAACAGGAATCTGTACTCTCAAGGGAAGGACAGAGATGAAACTTAATGGAAAAACATTCTCTTATCAAGGTCAGGTTGGTCTCAGTTCAGCTCCTGCTGGAGGCTTCAAGAAGAAGAGAAGCCCTTGCTTATAACTCTAAAGATGGGTACCACATAATTTAAAGTTTTTTGGGTGACTAGAAATAATTTCCATCAAGGTCTCAGGCGGGAGTTTGGGCCTCAATTCATAAAACCCTATCAATAGGTTTTCGGGAGTCAGGAAAGAGCCTGAGTTCTGACATCAGACTCTTGTGTTTTAGTCCCAAATCCTTCACCGTGGCCTCAACATGAGACTTTGAGCAAGTTGAGGGGTTTCTCAGGGCATCAATAACCACACCTATAAGACGGGGGTAACAGTTCTACCTCTAAGGGTTGTTGACAGGAGTAAATTAGATGATACATGTTCTGGTAAGCTCAAAAAAGGTAATTATCGTGAAGACAGTGTACTCATTACAAGTGGTTCCTTTGGCCTGGTCCATTGGCAAGGGCCAGTGGGTGAACTGCAGAGTGCTTATAAACCCCCTGAAATAGTGTATAACTGCACTGTCCAATACAGAAGCCACTAGCCATAGATGGATATTTAACTTAGAATTACTAAAATAAAATGATTAAAAATTCAACTTGTCAGCCCCACTACTCACATTTCAAGTCCTCGATAGCCACATGAGTCTTGGCTGCCATATTGGACAGCGTAGATTCAGATCTTGTTCATCCTTGCAGGATAGGACCATGCTGGTATGTAATGTTTTAGATGTTGGGCAGTGCCTACATCAGTTTTTTCCGAGGAGAGGGTGGGTAGGTTTTGTTAGATTGTCAGAGGGATTCCTGACCTCAAATAGGTTAAAAAAAAACCTCTACTGCCACCGTTTTATGGCCTGCAGAATACCATACAAATGAAATGAATTGTTTTTATCCAGAAAACTCCCAGGGACTTAAATGTGGATTTTTTTTTTTTTTTTGGCTTTTAATTTCTTAGAAATCTCTGGTTTCTGTTCTGTTCTCTTTCCCTTCTCCCACGCAAGTTCTGTTTCTCCCACATCCACTAAATAACTGTGGAGGAGGGCAGCTCCCCTCCCTTCCCCGGAGGTTTGGAGCCAGGGATCGCCAAGGCGCTCTTCCAGCCCCTACACCTCCACCTGTGACCCCACAGTCTCCAGGGTCTTCTGACTTTATCTGCTTTGCTGCCCAGGACCCTGGGACCCGGCTTTGAGAGCTAAGTTGGATCTCTCGATCTCATCTGTAGAACTCTGTATAATTTGCAAAGCGCCCCCACGTCTCACCTTATTTGCTCCCTGTGGCAAACCTGTGAGGTGGGCAGGCCGGTGTCCCATTTTCCAGTTGTACAGACTGAGACTCTGGAAGGTTAGGACTTGCTGGGTGTATCAGTTTGGTGTGGCAGCCACAACAGGACGCCACAGACTCGGTGGCTTGCACAACAGAAACGTGTTGTTCCTCTGCTCTGGAGACTAGAAGTCCCAGTTCTGGGTGTCAGAGTCAGAGGGTAGCTTTCCTCCAAGCCTTTCTCCTTGGCTTATAGATGGCCATCTTCTCCCCGTGTCTTCATGTGGTCTCCCCTCTGTATGCATCTGTGTCCAAATTTCCCTTTCTTATAAGGACACCAGTCACGCTGGACTAAGGCCCATTCTGATGTTCTCATTTAATCTTAATGATCTTTTTAGAGGCCCTGTCTCCAAGTAGGGTCACATTCTGAGGTCCTGGGCATTGGAATTTCAACCTATGAATTTGGGGGACCCAATTCAGTTCATAACACAGGGTATCATGGCTAGCTGGTGGCCCTGGCACACAGGCCTAGTGACCCCATTTGTCTTTTCCTCCGCCGGGCCTCAACCCTGTATTTCTGATCTTGTGTCTTAATTTGCAGGCTCCGCAGCCTACCTCTGTGCCCTAGGCATCCTCCTTAGGTTGGCCATTTCAATCCTTTGCATCCCTGGGGTGTGGTAGGGGCAGCGTGGTGGCAACAATGGTGGGGGGACCTGAGTGTGTGGTTTCTCAGCCAATCACAGTGTGAAGGGGAACCTTTTCCCTGGAAGCTGATTGGTTGCCTGACAGGCCAATCAAGAGCCTTAGCTGAGTAGGAAATGTACAAATTTGCCGAAGGAAAAATCAGTGCTTCACATCTAACCGGCTGTTTGGACATTAGCCAAGTGAATAGGACTATTGAAGATCCTTACAATTTCTTCTTTAGCCAGGACTTTTATGATTTAAAGCGTGCGCACACACACACACACACACACACACACCAGTAGCAGCAGCAGCAGTCCCAGCAGTAGCAACGTGGCAGAGCAATGATGTATCTAACCCCGTATGTTTAGGAACTTTGGGCTTTCACAAGGGGAAGGCATTATCTTGGACTGTACTATCCATGATATTGACATACTAGTGCCAGAGAAAAAGCAATTCATTCATTAACAAAATAAAAATAAAAATTGGATGCTTATTACATGCCAGGGCCTGTTCTAGACACTAAGAATATTGGGGTGAACAGGACAAGCTCTGGTCTCACGGGGCTGACATTCAGTGAGTGAACAGATACGTGGCTACTGAGCTGAAGCCTCAGTGGAACAGGTAGTGAGCCCGCCGAAGTTGCGGTCATGCCAGGCAAGGGGAACAGCATGTGCAAACGAACCAATGCTCAGAGGAGGGAAGGACCTCGTGTTGACAGAAGTGACAGAGGGTCTATGAGGCTGAGGGAGCCAGTGAGCAGGAGGGGGTGGAGGAGGCTGAGGAGGGCCAGATTTTGACCACATTGACTAAAGGAGGGCTGTGGCTTTCATTCCAGGAATAGGGCAAAGCCACCGGTTTTGAGGAAGAGAATAGTTTTTATTTGCACTTTAAAATAATACTAATAATAGCTATGAGTTATTGAGTTTTACCCTGTGCTAGGATGTGTGCTTGCATCATCTCAGTTAATTCCTTATGTCCACGAAATGCATACTGTTAACAGCTCTAGTTTATGGTAAGGAAGTTTTGTCTTAGCGGCCAAATAACTTCCCAAGGTCACACCGGCTAACCAGTGGTGGACCCGAGAGCTGAACCTAGTCCCTGGCACTCTGAGGCTGGTGCTCCTGATCCGAGCCAGATCATCTAGTGGTCTACAGATGCCCCTAATTGGGGACAAGCGTTATTCTGGAACCCATGATTGAGAGAATTCCCTGGCGTTCATAGGGGTTGCTGCCCTAAATATGTGAGAGCATTAAATCCCAGCTCTGTGGGTATTTTAGAAAATATTTCTGCAGACATCTCAGGAAGAAGTGTGGGGCCCAGATCTGGTAAACTCGAAGATCAAGTGTTTCCTTTCAAATGTTTTTTTCTCAAACCAGACCCTGGGGTTACTTTCCTATTGACCTGTGGGTGAAGGTGATTAACCCTCAAATTTGTCAACTCTGTGTCAACACAAGCCGTAACTGGTTTCTAATGCTAAGTAAATAAAAGAGGATAGACCTACACCTTCTAGTATGTGGTACTAAGGATAATCACTTAATGGAGAGAGAAGAGGAAAAAAGAAATCTCCGGCACCATCTCTGAGATGGACCCTGTTTCCAGTCAAAGGAATTCCATTCTCTCAGCAGGGTGGGAATTGACAGTATGGAAATAACAGCTGAAAAGGAAGTGCCCGCCAGAGCTTTCAACTCGGCTGCCTAGGGTGGAAGAGATAAAAACAGTTTTTGCCTGAGGTTCTGATTTCAGGACCCAGAGCGCAAACATCAAAGGCACTTTGTCTCGCCCTGGCTTCCCCTTTGAAAGCCTAGGAGACCCGATCGGCAAAACCACCAGAAATGAACTTCTTGCCGCACAGCACTTTAGGGAAACTTAGCACCCCGTCTGGTAACAGCACCCCTCAGGGTACGGGTGGGGGGGAGGGGTAGGTGGAGGGAGGGAGGGGGATGGGGGTGTGTGGAGTGAGTGGGGGAGATTCCCCTGGTGCCTTCACGTGTCTACCCTTGGTTTTTGTTCCTGGAAATCTCTCTTCCTGGCCCTGCAAGATTATATCGCCTCATTGGCCCTTTGCATTGCCATATGCTAGACCGGGCCAACTCTTTCATCACGTCTCCTATCTTAGGTAAGGGTGGTCCTGGCATTCTGGAACCAAGTGGGAAGCCTATTGGGCATTGGTCAGCTGTGATCTCCCACCTTTGGAAGAGTTTCTGAAGCTTAAAAAAGCAAAACCAAACAAACAAATGTGCCTTCCTCGATAAGCATATGGGTCTTGTGAGCCTTAGACCTGCCGCCCTGGAGAAGATGTAAAGGAGTCTGCATTCTAGAAAATTCTCTGAATTCCTACCATAAAGACACCTTGGGTGGGTTTTCTATCAGTTAAAAGCTCCTTCCACCTTCCTAGATGTGTACATTACAGTATGCTTTTTCAAGCTACCTTTGCCTCCTGAGGATGTGATAGACCTTTCCGGAAGGGCATATTATTGTTCTTGCCTCCTGGCGAAAATCACTGCCATAAAACTCCAGCCAGAGATGCAGAGGAGAAACCAAGAGACAGGGTCTTTGCAAGAGCGCAAAGGCTGTACTGTGCGCTGCAGGCTTGGAGGACAGCATTCTTCCTCCACCTCTCAATTTACAGCCAGGGGCGGTGGGGCTGGTGCAAGACGTGCATCCCTGGGATACAGCAGAGGTCCTGGAGTCCCAGAGTATGGCTGCCTCTGGAAAGTAACCCCTTGAGAATGGCAGAACCCTGATAAACTCCAGTAATGTACGTGAGCCACAGTTCTCAGAGGGAGCCCAGACCACAGTGACAACATGGCTTGTTCCCCCCGCCCCCCCCCCCCAGATGGAGGTGGAGTCCCCTGTTCTGTGTCATAACCAGCCCTCTGGGTGACTGTGATGCACTCTCAAGTTTGAGAACCACTCTATTAGAGAAACAGCAGCTCAGCAGGTCACAAACCAAGGCAGGGCTCATTTCTAGCATCAATTGTTTGGAAATGCCTACAGTCGAAGCAGTTCACATTTTTCTTCTCAGGTTCGAGTGCCTTAATCCAGCTTTCTCAGGCAGCAAGCAGATCCTGACTGAGGCCTTTTTGAAGGCAGGGGATGGCAGAATTGATCTAACAAGGGCTGTTGGTCATTAATTCTACCCAGTGTTCTCATTCATTCATTCGCTCGTCTAGTCATGCATTCATTTGATCACTTATTACTTTCACAAAAATTTATTGAGGACTTATGTCCCAGGTACTTTGCCAGTAGGGTGAATATATATTTTATTGATCCAAGTGGGCTTCGATTTGAATGAGCCAGGTGCTCTTCTAGTTGCTATTATGTGACCTTGGGCTAGTGACTTAACCTCTCTGAGGCTCGGTTCTGTTATCTATAATATTGGGCCAGTAGCTCCATACTTTCTAGATAAGGGTGTGAGGATTAAACCAGATCATGAATGAAATTGCTAAGTACAGTGGTAGGTACACTTAATAAATATGCTTAATAAAGCATATTGATTATTCCTGATGTGATGTTTAGGGCTCTGAGAGGTCTTTTCATGGCTAGAGTATCACCTTCTTTTGGGAGATGCTAGAAGAGAAGGTTGAGGCCAGATCGCCTACATCAGGGATTCTGGATGCTGGGTGCACACTGAAGTTTCATGGGGCGTCTGTAAAAAATGCTGATGCCTGGGCCTCACCCCTGGGGATTCAGATTTAATTGGCCAGCCTGAGAAATATGGACTTAATCCCGCAACCAAGAGGAAATGAGCCCTGCTCTAGAAACTTGTCTTGGTCCGATCATTTGTCATCGGTGAATTCCAGAGAAGAACGTGTGTCTGGCAGTGATCCCCAGTGAGCAGTGAGCGATACCTTTGGGCTTGGGTTTACTTACTTAGCCATTTGGTTGCTGCCCTCATCAGGGACTCAGAGCCCCATGAAACAGTTTGTTGAACTTGGCAAAGTAGTGTATTATGCTTGTGTTTACTCTTTTGAACCCATGGCGAATCGCTGAGCATTTTAACACACTGCCTTTGCTGCCAGATTCGCAAGTTCCACGCGACGTCTCTGCAGACCGGATCCAAAAGTAAGGACTTTCCCTGGTTAATAACACAGCACCGGAGTTTTCTTCACTGTTAGTCAGACGAACGAGCTCTTCGGCCCTGAATCTGTCCAGCCACGTTTCTAATGAGTTTCCTATTAAGTTAGCTATTTGACCTTCAAGTGTATTATTTTCATTGTTTTCATTTGATTACACCCAAGTCATTTTTCTAGAGGCTGGAGATTAGAAATAAAACAACTAAAAACTAACGCTACTCCGTGGTTGTCCTGCCTCGCCCTCTTGGGTTTCCTGGAATTCAATATTTTCTAATGCCTCAAATAATACCACTTGTACTTGAAGTTAATTTTTAAAGAGAAAAAAAATGGAACCGTGTTGTCGTTTAATATAGGATCTCTTGAACTTAAGTGGGATGGCTCTGCTACTTTGCCTCAGAGGTCAGCGGCATGCGTTGAGGAAGACGTCCCTGAGTCTTAGTCTTCTATTTCTCTGTTCTCCCACCTCCCTTTCATCCCTCAAGAGCACACTTGTGACCTCAGGTGCAGATTTTGCCCATACATATCCTTAATAGTCCTGGATTTGATTCAGGCATGACTAAGACTCGCTCCTTACTAATAACAGGCTAACACATGTACACGTGCTGTGATAATCTGCACAATGAGGATAGGTGATCTTCACTTACCAGATGAGGAAACCGAGGCTCAGAAAGGTAAGGTAACTTGCCAAGGTCCTTCAGCCGGTAAGTGGCAGAGCCTGGATTTGAACCCAGGTAGCCTGGCTCAGGGAGTCAGGTTCTTAACTATGGTACTGTGTTGCATGATGAGGCAGATCAGAATTCAGAGTTGACTAGATAGTCCTGAACCATACGTGGTGGAGCAAACAATGGCTAGAAGCAGAGGTGTGATAACAGCAGGGCTGACTTTTCCACCCTGACTGCTGGTAAGGGTGGGATGAGCCCCTGTAGCAAAGCCCTCTGTGGGGAGGGGAACAGTAAGGTGGTCTTCACCATGGGGAGAGGTTCTACTATACTCGTTGCCCAAACTGCATGCTTTTTTTGGAACTTCACTGTGTCAAGTACAAGAGCCTTAGCATCAGCCTGGGGTGGTTCTGAGATGTTCTGATCAATTGTCAGGGCTCTCTCAGATTCAGGATTGGGTGAGTGTGTGTGTGTGTGTGTGTGTGTGTGTAACAAACAGGCCTGGACAGAGCAATAGAGAAAACGATCAGGGAGACTGTGGGGCATGGCTGATGAGTGTGTGGTGATGGTTGATGGAACGCATCACCTTATAGCCCTGCTTGTTTCCATGGAAATACCTCCAGGGGGTGGTTGTGGAAGGAAGATGGAGTCCAATGGCTGGGCCAACATGGTGCCATTGATTCTCTCTCCCATGAAGCTCCTTCCTTTTTCCTGGCCACATCCCCTGCCCTCCTAGGATTTGTTATTGGGCTCCCAAGTAGCACTGATGGTCCTACCAGGAATGGATGGTTCTTGACAAGAACCTTCTTCTGCATCCTTTCTTCTGCAGGTAGCTCATACGCTTTCTTACTATTTCTTCTGCCTTCTGTGGGGTCCACTGCTGGTAGTGGGTGGCCTGGTTGGCTATGGTTCTCCTTGCACATGCCAACCGACATCCAGAGAGAGTTTTGGTTTAAGAAAAGACAATTAGTGAACTAAAGAGCCTTTCATTGTCTAAGCCAGGAAACACATTGATTCAACTCTGACCAACTCATTGACAGTGGAGAGCTGCCAGCCCAGTTTAATTTTCTCGCTCTCACTGCCATGGGCTTTCGGACTTAAGGGATCAGAGGACCATTTTATGAAGCCATGAGCCCATGAGGTGCTTGAAATTTAGTTCTGGGGAGGAAACTTTTGAAGAATGGATCTTGTATTGACTAAAGGGCCTATAATTAGGTTGCAGACAGTTCTTGCAAAGGAAAGATCACTCCATTTCTGAAATGAAAAATAAGCTACTTTCCATGAGGATCCTATGACCTTTAATAAGAGCACATCTCTGAGGAGTGGAACGGTGTGTCTGTTTGAGGTTTCAGGAAAGCAGTAAAATGCTGTCATGCAGGGAGGCAATCCCATGGAAAGAATGAACTAATTTCAGATATGGAGTTAATTGAAGGCAAAGGCCTGAGGAGAATCCTGACTGGTCCACTCTAGGCCCTTGGCTTTGTCTTTGTCTTTTTTTTTTTATGTTTATTTTGAGAGATAGAGAGAGAGAGGAAGAGAGAGAACATGAGTGGGGGAGGGGCAGAGAGAGAGGGGGACAGAGGATCTGAAGTGGGCTCTGTGCTGATAGCAGAGGCCCACTGCAGGGCTCGAACTCACAAACTGCGAGATCACGACCTGAGCCGAAGTCGGACGCTTAACCGACTGAGCCACCCAGGTGCTAAGGCCCTTGACCATTTTGCTTCACATCGACAGAAACTAATGTTCCTCTTCTGACGTTACATGTAAACCAGAAAGACATCCTCCATTTTTTGTAACCTGCTCTCCACGGAGCATCCTGTAAAACGATTCCCACCCTCTCCCTTCCCAAGCCCGTCTTCTTCCCAAATGGCCTTGTGTATTTGGTTCTAAAATGGCTGGCGGATGGTTAAAATCCCAAGATCTCCTCACTCATCAGTGTTTCTCCCAGGCCAGAGCACTGTTTTGTAATACGCATTTTCTCGAGTTATACAAGTTGTGTTATTCCCCCCGGGGGCAGCAGGAGGGAGTCGTTAGGAGCTGGGTAATTAGCTTGGTTGTGAAAGCCAGACAATCAGAAGGCAGAGCTGGACTGTCAAACTGAACATCTGATGAAATTCAGAATTAATTTGGAGAAGTAGCTGTTGCTATAGTAACCAATCCCCACTCTCCCTTGAAATGGAAAATAAACAGAAAACAAGAGAAATCATTCAAGTTGGTGTCTGGGAAGAAGGCCTTTCTGCGGGACAGTAGAAGAAAATGGACAGAGTTTGCATATCAGTCTGTGCAGAAACAATGGTAAAACCATCTCATGCAAGCAAAACTCTCAAGGCATTTTGGGTGGTCCAGTTCCATGCCTGTTTCTTTAGCAATCTTTTCAAGCCATTCGAGTTATCTCACAGATTTTTCTCTCTGGTCATCTAGGTACTTAAAGTCTGTATCACACAGGTTAGCACTTGATTTATTTTATAAACACTGCTGGTTGTATCCAGCTAGGTTGCAGCTCCTCAGGGCAAAAACAGTGCCTTATGTTGCCTTTGTATCCCCTTTAACTAAACAAAGCAAAAAGTGCTCCAGATTGGTAAAAAAGCATTTTCAGAAAAGCAGTGATGCTGGTCTCTTCAATGAAGGAGGCTCTTTATTGAGTATTATGCAAGGAAAGTAAATGGATGATGGTGGAAAGTGGTGGAGAGTCGTGGGAAGAACAGAAACTTGTAAGTCATATAAATTTGGGGTCAAATCCATATTGGTTACCCACCCAACACAAATGCGTACAGATGAGCATCGAAAGACATGCACAAGAATGTTTATGGCAACACTATTCACAATGACCCGCACCTGGAAACAGCCCCAATACCCATCAACAGTAGAGTGGACACAGCCCTGACATACACAACGGAGTACTGGTCAGCAAGGAGAGTGAACGATCTTCCATTACCTGGAACAGTCATGGATTATTCTTACAGTGTTGAGCTAAATGCAGCCAGCCGGACACAAAGAAGATATACTGCATGATTCCATTTTTAGAAAATTGGCAAAATTTATCCCTGATATTGACCGATATTCATCACGGAGGATGTTCAGCCTGGAGGATGTAGTCTTGCAGGGGGTCAGCCCTGTTGTTTCACCATCGGAGTGCCGGCTCCCTATTTATGAAGTAGGGATAATGTTAATTCCTATCTCGTAGGATTGTTAGGATTAAAGGTGACAATCCATGGCATGCAGTAATTGTCCACTAAATGTTAACTATTGTTATCACAAATAAGCCTTCTGAGGAAGGAGAGATTACCATCTGACAGGGAAGGCTCTTGAGGGGAAGGGAGCTCTGGTCTATTTCTTAGGCCCAGGATCCTGGGTGCTGCCCTGTCCCTTGCTCCGTCTATTTATGATGGTTCTTCGCAATGTTTGGGCATATCTGACTCCTCCCCGCCCCCCCCCCCCCCCCAGAACTCCTTGTGGGCATTCAAGGCCTCTGCGGCTCATTCATAGCCCTCCTCTCCTTTCTTGTCCCTTAGTTCCTAGCACCTGCCAACTGCCGCTGGTTCTGCTCCTGTCTCTGCCCTGGCTCATGCAGCTCCTTCTGCCTGGCCTGCCTTCCCCAGTCTTAACCTGGTCAAGTCTTCTCTCAAGTGACTCCCCTCCCCTGCCCCCCATGCCATTCCCATCGTGGGTACTTTACAGAAGTGTATCGTTACACTTAAATCCTGGATCTGCAGCAAATGGACATGGCCCAGTGCTGTGGGCTGACTCAAGTTGAGCTAAGTTTCTATTCAGGGTTTTGATTTTCCTGGTAGGCCTGGCATGTCAAGGGCCATAGTTTTCCTTACCATTCTGGAGCCACTGGGCTTCTGGGTAAGACTGGCCAAGAGACACAGGCTTTCATTTTTCAGAAAGGAAACCCTTCCCAACTGGTGGAAAATAAGCTTTTGCTTAGTGACTAATAACATAAACACAGACATGATTTCTGGGCTTATAAATAACCAGTTGTAAAAGTGCCCAAGGGAAGCGGCCCTTTTTGCCAGAAGAATGGCCAAGAGTTCCTATCACCTCGCTGATAGTGACCTTAACGTGGGCAAGGAGTCTGGGGCCAAGGGCACGGAAGCTGGTTATTCTTCAGGACAGACCCCCAAGGCCTTGCTCTTTCTTATATGTTAGAAACCCTGGGCTCTTCTGGAAAAAATAGTACTTGATCTCTAAGGCCCTTCCTGCTTGAAAATTTTGTGATTCTGCGGCAGCCACAACACGTTTTAAAGAGCGATGGCAGCGGGGAGAGCAAAGTTGTAGGGTTTTATTTTGCAGGAGCTGGCTAAGAGGCAGATGAAGTAATTCTGAGGAGAGCTCCCGTTTATGGAGCACTGGCCGAGGCAGCACGCTGGAGGAGTAAGACCCGTGAGCTCACGGAGTGCCCTGTGTTTGACTGATGATACCAAGGGTCAGGGGGTTCACGTATAGGTGTATTAGTGTAGTGGCTAAGAGCGTGGTGTGTGTGGTCAGACTGCGGGCCTCGGCCTGGCTCCGCCTCGGACTCTGTGGCCCTGGCAGTTATTAACCCGGGTGAACCCAGAATTTCTCACGTGTGCAATGAGGATACTCATAGGACCAAAGCCATATGACACAATTCCTGCAAAACACTGATGAGCTCAGTGCCTGAACACAGTAGCCTTCAGTAAGCGCGCTATGACCAGGAGGGACTGGAAGCTTCATACATATCACCGTGTGGCCTCCTTGGTGAGTCATTGAGGTACCAAGTCTGGAACTGTTGTTTGCATTTAGCTAATCTAGGGTTACAATCAGGGCCTTGACCCTGAGGCTTGGCTGTGCTGCTTCCTGTGGGAGGGGTGGGGGTGGGGTCGCAGAGCCCAGCGTGGCCACTTGGACAGTTCTGTCACCCGCTGCCCGCAAGCCCGGCCTGCAACAGTTGAGGGGCCGATTTTATCACTTGGATATTATCTCGTTCACCCATTGTTCCCCAGCTCCTTCCTCTGGATGTCAGTAGGGGTGTTGAAATGGCCAAATCAACCCGCCAAACTCAGAGTCAAAGAAACCAGACTCTCCTAGGGCGGTAGAGCATTAATTAGCATTTTCCAAACATTTTGCCTACGTTTGATCGCAGAACCCTATTTTTCCTCCAGAGTCTCTTGCAGGACTGTGCTCCACAGCACATGCATCTGGAACCGTTCCCCGGCCCCCCTCTAAATACAGAAAGTCAGCTGAGGGGCAAGAGTGAAAGGCAGGAGACCAGTGAGGATGGAGCCTGCAGAGCAAGGGGTGGCTGGGGACGTCAGACAGGACAGAATCGAGATGTATTTTAGAGGGAGGCCTAGCAGGACTTACTGATGGAAGCTGTGTAGGAAAACGTCCGGTGCAGTGAACTGTTGAAACGAGTGTGTTTATGTCTGCATGATACCAAGTCAGCCGACTGGAAAGAGACCGAAACGGTCCTGTGTCTGTACCAGGCGAGTGACCCACACCTTCTGATAGTCACTGAGGGGACCAGTGGTTTGGCCTCCCCTGGGGACGCATCAGACTTTTGTGTGTAGGGGGGTGAGGCTCCTTCTTTATTCCCCTGTCAGGGAACCTTCCCTCTTTCTTCCTTCCCCACCTTTTAAAATTAGAAAGCCCGCCGTCCTGTCCAGGACATATCGCTCCATCATTTTTGGAGCCTGAGCCGTGTCTCCCGAGGCAGCTTTTCCAGTTTCCAAAGTTTATTGTTAATGAAAAGGGCACAACAGGCTGAAATCCCTGGCAGGAGCCAAGGCTGCAGGGTACCCCGAGGCCAGCAGACGCAGAAGCAGCCAATTTTGCCTGGCTGTTCTCCTTCCTCCTCCTCCTCCTTCCCCCTTCATTTTATCAGAGACGTTTGGCTGGACTTGAAGGAGCCAAGAAGGAACTGGAGGGGCTTGAGCTTCTAACAGCCAGTGACAAGGTGTGGGAGGACAGAGGACCCAGGCCTGGGGCATGTTCCAGTTCCATTCCGTTCTCATTGAGTGTATCTGGGAGTCTGGCTCAGTGCTAAGGCCCTGGGGTCCGATAATATCAATCGTCACAATACTAGCTAATGTCACTGAGCACCTGCCATAAGTGCAGGCCTTGTTCTCAGCATTTAACAAACCCAGTGTCAATAAACACTCCCAACAGTTCTAAGAAGTGCTTACTAACGTTATTTACATTTTACAGTTGACCAAACTGAGGCACAGAGAGGGCGGGCAACTCCCTCAGAGTCACACAGCAATTAAGAGGCAGACCCAGGAATCCTACTTAGGCATGTCTGATTCTAAAACCAAACGTTTTATGTCTAAAAGTCCAGACTCACAGTCCAGGCAGAGGAAATGGGTATGTAAATCAGCACATAAATGTATGCGGTTTGAAAGTGATACACGTATTAAGTAGCCACCGTGAGGGGCAGAGGGAAGCAAAATAGAAGCCATATTTGAGTTCCATCTTGACAGATGGGCCAGAGTTTCCCAGACAGGTAAGACAGGGAGGAGTAAAGGCAGGGGGAAGGAGGTGGGAAACAGCAGTCATTGGGGGGGGGGGGAGGGGGGAGAGAGAGACAGAGAGAGAGAGAGAGAGAGAGAGAGAGAGAGAGAGATTGTGAGAAACGACAAATGGTCCAGCACTGGTGGACATCAGGGGCCTGATGGGGGAATGGTAGAGACTGATGACATGGAGGGATGTAGGCAGGGGTCCTTCAGGGACGGTCTTGGGTACCCTACAAAGGTTTTTATACCATGTCCCTTGGGAGTGATGGCTTTC
The DNA here is from genome assembly GCF_028018385.1 of Neofelis nebulosa. NCBI lineage: Eukaryota > Metazoa > Chordata > Mammalia > Carnivora > Felidae > Neofelis > Neofelis nebulosa. The sequence continues at coordinate 16,394,436 of NC_080789.1, forward strand.
AAAACAATTATTCTTTATTTTGTCTTTGCTCAAAGGATGTCCATCTTTGTGAAAGCCCAGTGGAGCCCAATAGCAGCAAAGTGGCTTTGGTGCAGGTGGTGTCGAGGACCTAGTGCCTGTGCTTTGTGGCCTCCCCTGACCAGCACCCATGGGCATCTGCTTGATGCTCCCTCCCAAGGACTTAGTCTGGCAGAGTGTGAACATCACTGCTAGAGAGAGTATCAGGGTTGGGGAGAGAGAAGCGGTTACAAGTGTTTTGGAAAACAAGTTCCCTGGTTGTGTGGGGGTTGAGTAGGAAGGGGCTGAATCAGGGAACCCAGCCTGGTGGGGGGGATTGCAGTGGTCCTGACATGCCACCACATTAGGCTATGTCATCACGGGTCCTCACCAAGGCCAGAAGCCAGAGGTGAGCCGTGTCCCAGTCTGGCAGCTCAGCCAAACTGTGCAAGTCTCCGAACTTCTCTCACTCGCAGTGTCCTCATTTTTCAATTACTGGTATTTCCCTGAAAGTTTGCTGTAAGATCTAAATGAGTCAGTACATGTGGGGCACTCAAAACTGTACAGGCGCCTGGCACAGAGTAAAGGCTATGTAATTATTTACTGTAACTGTCCAGAACGCATTTAGGAAGTTTTGAGCTCGCTCATTCGATAATTGTTCATTGAGCTCCCATGTCAGCGCTCTGGGTGCTGGGGATACAGCCGTGAATGAAATAGACCAACCCTCATTTACATTCTAGTGGGGGTGACTAAATCAATAAATATGCAGAATACACGGAATAGGGCTAGGAAGGGTCCACAGGACCACACAGGACCTGGTGGGCCACATTTGGAACTTTGGGTTTTATTTTGAGTGAGATGGAAAAGTCTAGAAGGTTTTGAGCAAAGAGGTGACAAGTCCAGCCACCCATTTTGGGTTCAGAGTAGCTCGTGAGGTCCAGGTCGCTGGTCCATATCGAATGGTTAATGGATGGTAGTTGTTTGTCGTACAGGGGGCTGTTCTGGTGGGCGGGGCTTAGGAAAATGATCCTGATCAAGGGCAGGGGGCCATCAGAGGAGAGAGACACCTTTCCCTTAGGGTTACAGAGGTGTGTCCAGTAACAATAGCGTGATGTCATCATCTACCTGGCTGGAACACTCGCCCAGCCCCTCGTGACGTGGAATGGCCTGACTGCTGTCTCTTGGCCCCTGCTCAGTGACATCTCCGTCGTCCTCCCTCGCACCCTCTGCGGTCATAAGTGAGCTTGTTGGATAAACAGGGTGTTTGTGTGTTGCCGTTCCCCCCACAGTGTTTGAGAACAAAGACAAGATTGTGATCATCATGGAGTACGCGAGCAAGGGGGAGCTGTACGATTACATCAGTGAGAGGAGACGCCTCAGCGAGAGGGAGACCAGACACTTCTTCCGCCAGATCGTCTCCGCCGTGCACTATTGTCACAAGGTACGGCTGCGCCCCACCGGGGCTTTGCTCACAGATGGTTTTGATGGTGCCACATGATCCTTTTCATAGAATTCAGGTGATGTCTGTTCATTGTCATATGCATGGAGAGCTTATAAAATAGAAGAAAATCACCATCCCCCGTGATTCCAGAATCCAGGCATAGCCCACAAGTGACACTTCAGTGCATTGCTTTCCAGTCTTTTTCCTCCTACTCCTAACATCTATTTTTTAATTCGAATTTCTTATTTTGAATGATTTCAGAGGTACAGCAAAGTTTCCAAGATAATACAGAGAGCTCCCATTTGCCCCTCATTCACTTTTATCCTAATGGGAACATTTGACATTACGGCAGTACATTTGTTGAAACCGAGATACTAACATTCAGGCATTGGTGTTAACAAAACTACAGATTTTATTTAGAATTCACCAGTTCACCGCCCCCCCCCTCCCCCCCCCGATGGCCTTTCTCCATTCCAGGATCCAGAGCACCACAGTATATGTATTTTTTATATTGGTGTCTTGCCTTTTCACTTAGTATTTTAATGTAAACCATTTTCCCACATTACTAAAAATTCTCTGTAATTATTGTGATTGTTGGCCATTTAGGCTGGTTCCAATTTCTGGTTAATATATTGTAGTGATCGCTATCTTTATATATTAACCTCTTCCACTCATCTGAATGATTTACCTGAGGGATATTCCAGAAGTGGCATTACTAAGCCGCTGGTTGTGAACTTCCTGTGCTCTCGGTATCTTTCCTCACATAGGTTACACCCACAAAGGTTACGTACCTACACGTACGTTTTATTGCAACACGCCTAATGGGATGTGCTCATGATACAGCCAGGTTGGGTACCCTTTGTCTCTGGAGAAGGAAATGAAGGGCACAAATGATTCCAAGACGTATTTCAGCCATCATTGTTACTAATTATGTTAATCATGATCCCATCCTATTCATGCTGTTTATTTCAGGAACATTCTTTCACTTTGAGGACAATAGTGACTTGAATCCAACATGGCGTCCAAAATAGAGTCAGCTTCTTCATTCAAATGATTGCCACATGGGGCCTTCTGGCTTGTTAAATATTCTGGTTAATTGAGAGTGGCTCTGTAAGTAATTAGAAGATGATTATTCAGGGGCGCCTGGGTGGCTCAGTCAGTTAAGCGGCCGACTTCCACTCAGGCCATGATCTCATGGCTCAGGAGTTTGAGCCCTGCATCAGGCTCTCTGCTGTCAGCACAGAGCCTGCCTCAGATCCCCTGTTTCCTTATCTCTCTGGCCCTCTGCTGCTGGTACTCTGTCTCTTTTTCTCAAATTAAACATTAAAAAAATTGAAAAAAATTTAATAATTCAAATCTAAAACCTTTAATCCACATGAACACTGTTGGACTTCACTTTGCTGACTCCAAAGGCACCGATCAGATCAAACAGTAGTTTATGCTTTATCATCAGGCATCATCTTAAAGCACTACAGATCATATTTTCATTATCTGTAATGGGTGAAGACTTAGGCTTTTGTATCAATGGGGCTTTATCAGACTCATTCCATCTTACTATGAAAACTAAGAATGCAATAATATAAACCAAACTACTCCCAATATTTAAAACTAGAGAAAAATGGGGTAGCTTGTATTCTGTATCTTTCCTCCAGGAGCCTTGGTTTGTATATTTCTGAATTCAAAACACATCCTTGAAGTTTTGTGTTAGAAAAAGCGTAGCAGAAATACAACTTTTGTGTCTTCAGCCAGTGCTTTTGGGGATATTAGGAACTGTCAGATGGAAAGAAAAATAAACAATAAAGCACCAACTATAAACATGCAGATTCTGAACTAAAGAAATCTTTTTTTTTTTTTTAAGTTTATTTATTTACTTTGAGAGAGAGAGAGAGAGTGCATACGGGAGGGGCAGAATGAGAGGGAGAGAGAGAGAATCCCAAGCTTCCGGCAGTACGGAGCCTGATGTGGGGGCTCATATTCGCAAACCGTGAGATCATGACCTGAGCTGAAATCAAGAGTCTGAAGCTTAACCGACTGAGCCCCCCAGGCTCCCCTAAAGAAATCTTGAATGAAATACTAACAGCTTCTAGCCAGTTGGTTTGCTTACAACAGCAACTTCGATTGCAAATGCCCTTTATGCCGAATGATATTAAAAACTTCCTCCCTGCTGTTTGTGCACCCAGCCCAATGTAGCTGGTTGTCTCCGTTCCACCTCTCTGCCCACGCCCACCCACCTCTTTAAAAGATCATTGGGTTTTACAAAGGATCATGAGTACTAGTTGTTACTGCTGTATAGACCAGCAGTCTGTTGGTTAATGACCGCTTTTTACCCTCTGTAGGCTAGCAGCCTGTCACTGCACTTCAGCGTCCAACCTTGCCAAAGTTGGCTTGAATGGAAAGGTCACGTAGGATGGCAGGGACCCGCTTTGGTCAGTCCAGCGGCTAGGGTCTCATTGGCCCCTCCCACCGCCTCCCATCACCTGAGTCCTGCCAGCAGAGAGGGACTTATTGAACCTTCCCTCCCAGCTGCTTAGGAAATTTCCATGGGGGTGTTACTGTTCTGCTCTGAACAGATCTGGATTAGTTTCATGGGTCAGAATAGATTGAGCAAGTCCCCTTTCCAGCCTTGGGCAGGCAGGCAGGCAGACAGACAGACAGACAGACAAGCCAGGTCTGTGAGCCCCACTTTCTGAGTCTCCAGCAGAGATATCTGCTTCTTCCCTGGGAAGCACACTACAGACAGACATTGTTTGTCCCTGCCTGCGACTATATTGCTTTCACACAGTGGAATTACATTCCGACAAAGAATCCCCCTGCTGTTTTACAGGCTCTGAGGGAGAATGGATTCCAGTCATTTTTCCCTTAACCACACAGCAAGTGACTAATGCTCTCCTGTCCCTGGTCATTGGCTGGCGGAGAGCTTCATGACAGTGAGAAAGGCCCTGAAGGATGGAGGCGAAGACCACCGGGCTGGCGCATTTCTTTAATCTGTCAAATCGTTCCCTTTGCTCCCCGGCTCCTGCTCCCTCCTTCTTGATCTCATCCCAGCCATCCCATTCAGTCCCCTGCCTGTGTTCTTGTTTCAGAACGGTGTGGTCCACCGGGACTTGAAGCTGGAAAACATACTGCTTGATGATAACTGCAATATTAAGGTAAAGCTCGTGTCTCGTTGATTGATAGTACGGAGCCTGGGGATTGTGGCTGGTGGGGCTCAGGCAGCCCCAGGCTGCAGCCCAGAAGTCAGGCATCAGGCGGCTGCTGGGTCCTGCCCTGGCAGGCAGGTGCAGGCAGTCATGGGGCTTAAGCCATCAGTTCAGTTCCAACACTGAAATTCAACAAGCATTTCTCCAGCTCCAACTGGATGCCAGACATTGATTTTCACGCTGGGATGACTACAATACAGTCCCCGTCCCCAGGAAGCTCATGGTCTATAATCATCGCCATAAAAACACTTAGGACAGTAACAGGTTGCACGTGTTACTGATATGCAACTTGCCTGATATCACTTCCATTTAATCTTCCCAACCCTGTGACATGGGCACTGTCATTTACGTCATTTCACAGATAGGGACGTGAGGCACAGAGAAGTTAAGTAACCAACCCAAGGTGACACAGCCCTAAGTAGTGGAGTTGGGGTGTGAGCCCATGTCTGCGTGACTCCTGAATGCTTGAGTTGCCAGCAGGGTCCCAGGTTATGGAAGAGTTGGAACTCCTTCCCTGCCACCCTCCTGTCACTGCCATGCCGCCTCCGTCACCCTCCCAACCCTCCCACCCCCGGAGCCAGCCTTGGGACTGGGCAGCTGCCAGACAGGACGATGGCCTGTGCTGCCGGGAAGGAGCATACCATCAAGGGATGGGTGTACTTTTACGGAGAGTGTTATTGCTGGCTGCCGCTGGAGCTGAAGCAAGCTCTCCCGGCCAACGGGGTTCACGTGCCTCCTGCGGAGCTCTCTGAATGTCCTTTTGATCACGTCTGCAAAATAAGCAAATACGGTTTCAAAATAAACGGAGCCCGCCGCATGGGTTTCATTATGAAATGGCCTCAGTACTCCCGCCACCAGGGGATCCCTCTAATTGGCCGCTGGTGACGTTAGTGCCTCATCCCTGGTCCTGGGACAAAGCATGGGAATGACCTCGCATCGTCCTCTCTTTTTGTTGCTGTTGCTTTCATTTGAGGGGGTGCATCACAGGGAGACTGTTTCCTCTCTTGGAGTTTGGATTCTGTTTGCAGATCATGGTGGCAACCATGGGTTAGCATCATCCTTTGAGAGGCTCTCAGAAGCCATGTTAAGGTGACGTCTTGTTTTTGCGAGTAGTGGACTGTGGTCACACATTTCTGTGTTAGTCCACAGAATAAGGAGGGAACAATTGGTCAAACAATTTCTTCCTAGGATCAGGCGGTGCAGTCTCAAGGTCTCTCCCTTTCTGGCAAAGTGGCTGGATTATTCTCGTTGGAGCACTGACTGTGTGGTTGGAAAATTCTGTCCTGCATGGCTTACTAGCTGTTTGCCATCGGGAAAGCCACTTCATCCTGCTTCTATGACTATAAAACGGGGTAACCGTGATGCTCACAGGCTTGTTTTGAGGACTAAGCAAGATACCCCGTGTGTAGCTTCATACATTGCTGAGCACCATGCAGTGAGTCAGGGTTCAGAGCGGCGGCTTCGGAGTTGGGTAGCCTGGAATTTGAATTTGAACTGCAACTCTGCCCCTTACTAATGGCAGTATTTTGGATAAAGTACTTGCCTAAGCCTCAGTTTCCTTGTCTGTCAGTAGGGATGCTGGTCCTGTCTTTGGAGGTTGTTGTCTACTTGTCCAAGTTTACAGTGAGTACTTCCTGAGCAATTACCATGTGCCATGACTTGTGCCCAGTCCTGGGGAGTCCATGGCAAATGTGAGGATTTTAGACCATATATACTCAGAGCACTTGGCACTCAGGTCTTCGTGTCCGAAGCACCTGTGCAAATGGTTGGCCGCCAGAGAGGACGTTGAACAGGGAGTCAGCTGCTGGGAAGGTGCCTGTGTCCTGGGGAGTGGTGGCCAGGCCATGGCTAGATAATTGGGTTCTTGTCCAAGGGACACATTTCTTTTTTTTTTTAATTTTTTTTTTTTCAACGATTTTTATTTATTTTTGGGACAGAGAGAGACATAGCATGAACGGGGGAGGGGCAGAGAGAGAGGGAGACACAGAATCGGAAACAGGCTCCAGGCTCTGAGCCATCAGCCCAGAGCCCGACGCGGGGCTCGAACTCACGGACCGCGAGATCGTGACCTGGCTGAAGTCGGACGCTTAACCGACTGCGCCACCCAGGCGCCCCCAAGGGACACATTTCTAAGGGTTTGTGCCTTCCACCCTGGTAACTTTCTCAGCGATTCGTCCTGCCACCTGCTCTGGGAGCTCTCGAAATGAAATGTAGTCTTTACAAGGCCTGGAATGTGAGCCTCTGGCTTGGGGATTGGCTTCTGTGGGACAATGTGACCTCTTGGTCCCATGATGTAGTCCCAGAAGTGATAAGGCACATAGCTTCCTATGGAGTCATAGAATTTCCCAATGGAGGAGAAGAATAGTTAGAATTCTGAAGGCAATTGTTCTGGGAACAATGGTGCAGGAGCCCAGGGGAATGGCTCATGCAAATGAGCCATAGGGCGGTGGTGTTGGGCCTCAAGGCTCCCAGGACTGAGCCCTTCAGTCTGCGCTCCCTGTCCTTTGTGTAGGTGCATAGCAGACGCACAGAACGTTAATAAAATTGAACTGTCGGTCATGTTTTTTTTCCTTGTCTTTTCGTTAAGAATCTCTACTCCTGGCATTGCCCAAGGTGAAACACACAAGCATGGGCCCACGCGCGCCCCTCCCCCCCACATCCGCACAGAAACCAATCCTCCCCATTCCCCAACACGAATTTTTCCTTCTGCTTGTTCAAGGGATGCTGCTAGGATCTGAGAATCCTAGAGCTTGAAGAACGTTGAGGGTCATTTTCTGACCCCCTTGTTTGCATGATGAAGGCCCAGGAGGTCTAGGTGACATGCCCATGATCATGTGCAGTGAATCCATGTGGGCTTTCTGTGTCTCTGTTTCTGCAGAGTGTGGCCCAGCACTTGCCACACAGCGGGTACCCTTAAGCTGTTTGGGTTTGGGGTGAAAGGATGACAGCCAGGATTACAACTCCCATGTTTGACTTCTGGGCAAATTCTCTTTCATCATTTCACACGCACTCCCAAGGTTTTTTTTTTTTTTTTTTTAAATACGTTTCAGCTGGTGTTGATTTGTCTTCCGGCTGTATCTGCCTGGCTCTTCTCTTCCTGACTCAGCACTTTGCTGGAAACATACTTAGAAAGGGCATTGGTGGCAGAGGCAGCAGACACATGACCACACACCGGCCTCCGTGTCCTGGAGAGCCCGTGGCATCAGCGTCTGGACCGGAGGGAGAAAGCCAGCGGGATAAGAGCAGCCAGGTCCCTCTCACAGCCCCCGCTGGTGCCTCCCTAGCCTCGATTCCGATTCCTTCTCCGGGATTCCAAGGCTGGGGGTGGGGGGAGGGGGGCTTTGGCCCAGGAAGCCTCTAAGCATGCTACTGGTTTAAATGTGACCCATGCCGCTGCACTTTGGTGTGAGCCAGGTAACTCGTTGTCCCCTCTTCTCTGCCTGGTGTTGATTTGCAAAGGGCACATCTGGCACTGGAAATTATTTATCGGGCCACTGTGAGAGGGCGTGGCTTCTAAAAATATTCACGTAGTCTGTTGGCAGAAAGAATGAGAGCAATGTGCCTCTTTGGGTTGCATTCCGTACTGCGGAGAGGCCTGTTAAAGCCTCTGTGGAGTAAGCCTATGTCTACTAAAATAGACGCCCGGCATAGCAGTAATTTGCAATTAATAAAAATGGGCCAGATTCACATCCCACTCTCTGGGAGAATGGAATGCTGACAATTCCCATAGAAGGGTCCTGTAAAAATGCCTTGAAGTAAGAGGTCCAAGCACTGGGGTCAGCTCGCCTCCTCAAAGAGGGCTGGGAATTTGGTGAGCTCCCAGGGCTCAGAGTAGAGGGGCATAGGGGAGATGGCCTGTTGCCCCTGATGACAATGGACTCAAAGCGGCTGCGGACAAGAAAAGAAATTTGAATGGCTAGGGCTAAGATGAGATAGAAATCTCTGAGGCTTCACAAGGCCAAATGGGGCAGCTCAGGATATGGCCTCTGGGCTTTGATTACATGCGCGTGAGAACTCTGCATTTGTGCATTAATTAATCTGTTCATTTGTTCACTCACCCATTTACGTGTGTGTTTGTGTATATGTGTGTCTCCGTGCGTGGCTGCATTCACTCATCTATTTCCGCACTTGTTGAGCAAATTGAGTATGTCCTATGGGTAGTACATATTCGACCACAGACATGTACTAAGTTCCTACTGTGTACCTGGCCCCGTGCTGGATGCTGGGATTTAAGAGTGAACCAGAGGGCCAAGTCCTTATCTTCTCGGAGCTCGGAATCTCACAGTTGTTAAACCAGCATAATGAGCCATGAGAAGGATGTAGGGGTGAGTGAGGAAGATAAGGTACTGAATTTGACCTAGAATTCCAGCTGGGGACACAAGCAACAGACGAACAGATATAGAATGTAATTGTCTGGTGGTGAGGACAATCTGGCTTTTGCACACGTGGTTCCCTGTTTGGAATGCTCTTCCCACTGCTCTTTGCCTACCCCTCCTTTCAGTCTCAGCTTGAATGCCTCTTCTTTCAGGAAGCCTTCCCTGATCCTCTCTTGGCAGGACCAGATGGCCTTGCTATGTGCCTCATAGTGCCCGTATAATGTGCTCTGGAAGTGCTGAGCAGGAGGTAGTGATTCTGTTAATTATAAAAGGACCAAAAAGCCTTTGCTGAGGCAGTGGTGATTGAACTGGGTTTTGAAGGATGGGTAGGAGTTTGATAGAAATGTGCTGACAGCCTTCTACAGGGAAGGAGCAGCAAGCACAAGAATAGTGCACAGAGGCTGGGAAAGGAAAGTGACCTTCACTGAGCCTCTGCTAGAAGCTGGAGTCCTGTGCCGGACCTGCCACATGCCTTACATCATTTGGGTCTCAGAATGTCTCCACTGGGGTGGGTCTGATTATCCCCATTTTACAGGTGAGGAGGTTCCTGCAGCTTATATTGGCAGTGGGGCTGGCTGCAAACCTAAGGCCGCCAGACTCTAAACACCCAGGCACCTGATAAATTCTGCCTTCTACCACTACTACCCAATCTTGCCCCAAATCTAGGCGAGCGTCACACACGGGCACTTTCTTGGCCTTTGCTTCAGTCTGCCTTGCCTTGTCTGGAGGCAGCTTGTAGACAGTTGTTCCTAGGAGGGACTCTCCAAGAGCTGTTGGTAGCCACTGGCCAGGCTGCCGGAGTCATGATGGCCAGGGCAGCTGTGTCGGGACACCCCAGTCGAGTGCGTGGTGAGCCGTGATGGGTTGCTCATTAGCATCCCCTGAGAAGCTGCTTCTCGGAGGTGCTCTCAGTTAAGAGCTTTCCCAGGTCACTTGGGATTGGTCATCTCCCAGCTGGTGCGGAAGCTGCCGACCCGCGGACCTCAGTGGAGCAGGGAAGGATTAACGAACCGCCGAAAGTCAGTGCTGGTAAGCAGTAGGGCTGGGATTTGAACCCAAACCCTCAAACCCTTCATCCCTTCTCCCGTCATGCAGAACAGCCTCCCACCCTGGGCATGCCTATTCCAGAAGCGGGTGATGGTAATTTCCCTTTGGCTCTTTGGTGGGCACTGTTTCTTAGCAAACAATTGTTAAGCAGACCAAACCACCAGCAACATCCTGACGGCTGTAATCTAGAGTCTGTCGTCCCAGGACTATTCCAAGGGCGTCTCGTGCCCGTTCTTCTCTCTCACGCAGCTTTCCGAGGTGGGTTCTATTATTAGTGCCATTTTGCAGGTGAGGAAACTGAGTTACGTGGCAGGTCCCACCCATCACCCACCAGTGCCACGTCCACGGTCAGCCCTAGATTCTTCTGATCTGTCCAGTCTGCTGCACTTCCTCTTAGACACTGCAAATGACCGTCAGACCATTGCTTCCAACACCCTCCTCGTCAGCATTTTCCCCCATCGTTTACCCACCGGCAAGCAGATACTTCCTTTTTCATCCTGTGAGCTCACAGCGATTATTCACAGAGACCCAGGGTTAACCGCCGCCCCTCCCCTTTAGGTACCGCGTATAAGTGGACCCATATAATATTTACCCTTTCGTGTCTGGCTTGTTTCACTTAGCTGGGAGTCTTCAAGGTGCATCTGTGTTGTCGCGAGGCTATTTGGAAATGTGAATAATCACTTCCTACCGTATCTTTCTACCTTTGATTTTTATCCAGCAGGACATCCCTCTAGAATGGCTTGATAATAACAAAAACTCCAAAAATTAAGGACCTGCGTGTTGTCGTCTCAGATTCTTTTCTGGGGCCCAGGCTGAACGGGTATTGGCCCAGTGTGGGGACGTGATTTTGAGCCGATACGGGGCAGAACAAGCCCATCACCAGAAAAAATTCAAAGTAGTTACCTTCTCCAAAGGTTACTGATGTGTCGGCAAAATACGGCTTTAATTCGGTTATTTTTGTTTTATTATGTTTAAAATCACTATTTCCAAAATTTCAGGTTTTTCAAATTTCCCAGATTTTTTGTATTACACTGTCTTCATGGTTTCTGCCTTTCCCTCGTATCTTCTGTGCTATTTTACTTCATATTTTTATTTTGTTCCGTTCACTTGTAAAAAGTGTATTAATTTGAAAAAGGGGCCTTAAATAATTTCCTGAACTGGAAAGCCAGTGTTGTTTTGAATATCGTGAGGTTGATAAAGCTATGGATACAGATTTAATGGTGGGGAGCAAATGTTTATGGAGGCCCAACTCTGTGCCAATGTCTGTCCTAAGCATTTTACATACTTTTTGTCATGTAATTTTCACCATGACACTGTGGAGGTGGGTACTGTTCCTAACTCTATCTTATTTTATTTTATTTTATTTTATTTTATTTTATTTTATTTTATTTTATTTTATTTTATTTTATTTTATTTGAGAGAGAGAGAGAGAGCATGACCTGGGCAGAGGAAGAGAGAGAAAGAGAGAGAGAGAGAGAGAGAGAGAGAGAGAGAGAGAATCCCGAGTAGGCTCCTTGCTGTTGGTGCCGAGCCTGGCACAGGGCTCGATCTCATGAACCTTGAGATCATGACCTGAGCCAAAACCAAAAGCAGGTCGCTCAACCGACTGAGCCACCCAGGCGCCTCCCTACCTCCATTTTACAGATAAGAAATTGAGGCTTTGAGAAGTTTTAACCAGTGGCCATTTCTGCTCTTATAGTCGATAGACACTCCCAATGGTATGAAATCTTAGAGCTGGAGGCTAAGTTTAGGTGGTTCAAGGTTTAAGAACTCTGTGTGTGTGTGTGTTGATTAATATTTCTTTTCCGTTGAAGTGCCAAGAACACGGGGCTAGTCTACATTTCTATAAATCTTCTGTCAGTGGCAATGACAGTTTTACTGGGCAAGGCTGATAAGCATCAGTCTGAGAGGACGGGAGGGGTCCCTAACATAAACATGCTTTTCAGGACAGCTGCACAGAAAGCAAGGGCGCCCAGACTTAGAGAAGTCTGGTGCGAGTGTGTGCGTGCAGGGATTTGCACGCCATGGTCGTGGGTGCCTCTCACGCATGTATTTGGCAACCGTGGGCATCACGGGGTAGGAAGGGGATATGTTTTCCTCGGGACGCACACTGCGCTGTGTCTGCACCTTGCCTTGGCTGCAGTTGCAGAGGCCAAAGCCCTGGGACTTCGGGGCAGGCCCCAGGGCATCCAGCCATTCCCTTCCTTTCCTGATCCACAGGGCACATTTCATAAGCTTCCAACCAACTTCCTGCAAGCAAATCGGAGGCCTTGATAAGAAAGTGGAATTCAGGGCAATTAAGTGCAATGTGAGCCCAGAGAATGCATTTTCTGAGCGTGGTTATACACCAGCTGCTTTCAATGACATTCCATTCATTCATTCAGGGACAACTTTTAGAAAATAGCCTTATTCTGGGGGCTGCATTCAAGACAGAGCCTCAGCGCCACTGGGGCCAGGCTGAGCTCTGGGCATGTGAATCACTCAGCCTATTTATAAGCCCCAAATGGAAATCGGCTTGGAGAATGGCAGAAGCTCAGCTCGGAAGGCTGGGGTGAAGCTTGCAGATTATCGGGGGGTGGTCTTGTGCACGCAGTGGACTGAAGCTTTAGAGGCACAGGGTTTCCATGGCTGCCTACTAGTCCGCTCTCCTGAGATGCATCACCTCGTCTCCTTAAACCCGTTTCCTCATCTGTTTAAAGAATTGTGTTTAAATATCCATAACATGAAATTTGCCACTTTAACCATCTTTTTAGCTGCACAGTTCAGTGGCATGAAGTACATTTGCATTGTTGTGTAAATGGGGTTTTGGATGAGATTAGAGAAGGGGAAAGTGCTCAGAACAGTGCTCGATACTTGGAGGTTGTTCAGTAAGTGGTGCAAGTTTCTTCCCCTCCTTCCCCTTCCCCTTCTTTTTCTCCTTCCTCTTTCCTTTCTTCCTTTTCCCCTTCTCTTCCTCCTTCTCCACCTCCTCCTCCACCTTCTTCATTTTTCTATTAATTACCTTGTGCTTTTCAAAATATTTTGCCTATTGGCGTGGCAAGTATTCGTTGGGTGGGGAGGGAAGACGTGGAACATGCAACCTGCCTCAGGGACTGGAGTCTAACAGGCAAGGGAAAGTTATATATACGGCATGTGTGTATATATACGTACATAAATGTACAATATCTGTAAATATGGGTGTGTATTTATGTGATGTATATATTTATGCATGATGCACACACGCATACACACACAGAGAAGAGTACTGCCATAGAGGGTAGTGAAACCAGGACAGAAGACAGTGATTCTAAGGGATGTGCAGTACCAGAGAAACAGGGTTAGGTAAAACATTTGCGTGGAGCTTGAAGACTTAAAGGTTTACATTCATGTTCTCATCTGGATTGATTTTTTTTTTTTTTTTTTTAAATTCTCACAATAATCCTGTGATCCAGAACAGGAAAGGATCCTGGGTTCCCATTTTCTGGTGGTTCAACTCAGAGTAGCTAAGGGACCTGTTCCATGTCGCACAGAGGGCTGGCGGCAGAGCTTGGCCTGATTGTACAATGACTCAAAATCCAGGGCTCCGGGTCCATTTCATCTAGGGTCATAAGGTTTGGCAAAATACAGTTCTGGTCAGAGTGCGGGCAGATGAAAATGCCGGGGTATCAGCGGCACTGGTCGGGGTTTTCCAAAGTGTGATACGCTCTGTGGGTGCAGACTGAGTTTAGCTGGGCCACAGATGGGCAGTTTCCAGATTAATAGTTGTGTACTTCGTTGTGCATCAGAAACATCAAGCCAGTGATTTCCTGGGTGTTTCTCAGGGCAGGCCTAAACTGCAGTGAAGGTAAAGGCCACGCGGGGAGTAATTTTGAGTAAGTAAGAGAGCATGTAGTGGGCGGATGTGACAGAGTTGTGGTGGGTGGCAGGGACTGCAGCTGGGAGTCCCTGGCCCGGTCCTGTGGACTCCTTCCTTTATGAAGACTAAGGACCGGAGAGAGAATGGTGACCCAGCCACAGATCCACACAGGCGCCCTCGTGCTCAGATGATCTAATGTAGACATTCACTGGAACACTAACAGGCCCCCCTTGGCCTTGCTTCTCTTTGTAGATTGCTGACTTTGGGCTTTCCAACCTGTACCAGAAGGACAAGTTCTTGCAAACATTTTGTGGGAGCCCGCTCTACGCTTCTCCTGAGATTGTCAATGGGAGACCTTACCGGGGGCCAGAGGTGAGCAAGCTGCTGGTGCGTGGGGGGTGGAGGTGGGGGAGGAAAGGGAGGAGGGAGGGCGAGAATTGGATCTAAGCAATACTTAAGAACAAACAAACAAAAAAGCATGCCATGCAAGAAGACTTTTCCTTATATGATTATAAAAGCCATAATGTAGACACCTGGGAGAAAATTTGAGAAATCCAGAAGATAAAGTTAACTTAACATTTTTGTGACTTCTCTTTTAGACTTTTTTCCAATGTAGATCTCTGCATTTCAAAAAATAATTGCAGTCATTATGTATATGTGTATACATATGTGTGTCTGGCTTTTTATTAGCTTAAAATCATATTGTGACATTTTCTAAATTTGTTATTACTTAAAAGCACGGTTTCTGATAAAGACATGTTTTATTGTATGAATATACCATAACTTAATCACTTCCCTAGATTTAGACAGATTGTTTTTAGTTTTTCCCTGTTAGAACAAATCAAAAAACAAACCACCAAACCCCTAACTCTGCAGTGACTGTCTTTTAGCATGTATTTTTGACAGCATGTATTTTTGATTAAGGAATTACAGTTTTTTTTTTTTTTTTTAATTTTTTTTTCAACGTTTTTTATTTATTTTTGGGACAGAGAGAGACAGAGCATGAACGGGGGAGGGTCAGAGAGAGAGGGAGACACAGAATCGGAAACAGGCTCCAGGCTCCGAGCCATCAGCCCAGAGCCTGACGCGGGGCTCGAACTCACGGACCGCGAGATCGTGACCTGGCTGAAGTCGGACGCTTAACCGACTGCGCCACCCAGGCGCCCCAAGGAATTACAGTTTTAATTGTACCTTCTAATTCAAGAGAAATGTGTTTATTTCTTTATATGCCTAAAGGCTCTCAGGGCCACTGTGAGAGATGCGTATGTGTAAATGCTATTTTGAAAATGCGTGAGTTGTGAGTGATTATTCTCTTTAAAAGGAAGGTTCTCTTTATGGAGAGATCCACCCGCTGGTTATCCCTTAAATAGCAGCTGCTCAGTGGGTTGAAATGTTTCCTTCCAAATATTTATCTGTTTGAGAGTGTTTGAAGGCAGGGCTGAAGGGTGAAAGAAGGATGCCAAGGCCCCCTACCAATTGTAGTGAAGAGAAAGTCTTTCTAAAATAAGAGTGTAAGGAAGGAGCATCAGACTCAATTTACGAAACTCTAAAAACCTGACACACTACATTTATCAGAGGTAATAAATGCTTCTTTGATCTTCGATGATCTCTTCCCAAGGTTCTAAGCTGGCAGCCTGCGATCTGGCCAGTAAGCAGGCTTTATTTGGCCACATTAGTCTTTCTAAGAGAAAATTGACCAAACCTTTAATAATTGGGAGATTTCACATCAAAGTCCAGTTTCTGACTTCTCCTGAAAAACCAGAGGATCTGGCAGTGCTGGGCTCGCCTGGCTATGTGGAAGCAGTTTGCCAAGGGGAGGCTGCCTCTGTAAGGTGGATCAATGCACTCTACAGTTTGTCTCCGTCCCCAGTGCTCCACGTCGAACCCCAGATTCTCTCTTGCTTTGTTCATGTTTGTTGCGTGCCTGGCTCTCATAAGCATTTGAGTCTTTAGCTCCTGACCCATCTGAAGAAGGTGCAGGAAGGAATTGATTCCTGGATTCAGAATGAAGGGTCCTATGGCCCAGTCTTGTACCCATCACGTTGGCAGAGAGGGGCTCTGGGGAAATATCATTTGGCTTTCTTATGCCTCAGTAGTCTCATCTGTCAAATGGGGTTGAATATAATCCAGGCCCTACCTATTTCACATTATACTGAGGATCCAAGAAGATAATCTTTTTAAGAAAATTTTCACGTAGATTGGTACTGTCGGTCTCTGTTGGAAATGGAAAGGTCAGGCTCTGAAGCAGCCCACAGCTGCCTTGCCTATAGTTGTCAGGCTGCGGACGGGAACCTGTCTGCCAGGGGCTACGTTCAGTTCCTGGGGTCGTTGTGGGTGGTTGCTCACAGGCAGTGAGGCCGATGGATTGGAAGGCATCCTGGAACCTGCTTCTGAGCTCCTGTATACCCTGTCTCTCTGCTCCAGGTGGACAGCTGGGCCCTGGGCGTGTTGCTTTACACCCTCGTTTATGGAACGATGCCCTTCGATGGTTTCGATCACAAAAACCTCATTCGGCAGATCAGCAGTGGAGAGTATCGGGAGCCCACGCAGCCCTCAGGTGCGGTGCCCTTGGAGGGTCAGAGGTCGAGCGGGAGTGGTTGGCTGTCCTGCCTTTGCTCACACTGGTGCTTCTGTTTGAATGTCTATAAGGAGTCTCCTGTTTTTCCTCTTCAGATTTTTGCCTTTTGGCAAAGCTGGCTTGATAACGCTGCTCTGCCCAAACCTTCCCAAATGGAATTTCTAGAGCAAATGCTCTATACAGTAGGCAGTCTGGGAGTCCTGCTTACGCGAACCTGGGCAAGTCCCTTACCATTTGGATTTAGTCTCTCCACTGTTAATTAAAATTTTGGAAGAGGGGCGCCTGGGTGTCTCAGTCGGTTAAACGTCTGACTTCGGCTCAGGTCATGGTCTCATGGCTCATGAGGTCGAGCCCTGCATCGGACTCTGTACTCACAGCCCGGAGCCTGGAGCCTGCTTTTGGATTCTGTGTCTGTCTCTCTCTGCCCCTCCCCAACTCATGCTCACTGTCTCTCTCTCTCTCTCAAAAATGAGTAAACATTAATTTTTTTTTTTTTTAATTTTGGAAGAGATATCCTATGAAGTCCTTTCTAGCCCATGCAGTCATGTAAACCACCTTCAACTAGACTCAGTGCCAGGAGGGTGGCAACCGCTCTTTTTCACTGCTGTGCCCCGGGGGCATGTGGTATGGCGCTTGGCATCATTTATTGCATCATTTATTGCTATAGCAACTCTACCCCTCCCCCCACCACTCCAAGTAAATTGGTGGTTTATTTTCTTTCTTTCTTTCTTTCTTTCTTTCTTTCTTTCTTTCTTTCTTTCTTTCTTTCTTTCTTATACTGGAAATTTGCTAAGATAATAGATTTCAGATGCTCTCATCTCACACACACACACACACACACACACACACACACACAGTTTAACTATGTCAGGAGATGAATTAATTGGTTTGACTGTAGTAATCATTTAATTATGTGTATGTATACCAATCATGTTATACGCCTTAAATATATCCAATTTTTAAATTTTTCCCTAACCAGTTGTCCTGTAAGAGACAGCACTAACAAATTCAGCTGAGCTGAATATACAAAAGCAGGGGACATTTACTCTTACAGAATAAGGCATTCTCTCATGAATTATAGTTACCGATCAGAAGTGAGAGAAGAACTATACACACCTCGAGAAATAGTAGCTACGTAAGGGTTTAGAAGGAGCTGGGTCTCTAATATTCTTACTCACGAACAATTATCAAAACGCATCCAGCTAGTTAGTGGTTTCTGAATTAGCTCTTTTCTTTGTATGTTTAGGATGAAAATAGACGAGCTGGGTCATGAAGGATTCTGAATGGTTCTTCCTTCATGAAGTTTTTCTGATCGGTTTTACTACTTTGGATAACAAATCTAATTCAATTCCTGATTTTTCTTCTCATATCAAAATAAAATTGAATCACAAAATAAAATATTCAGTAATCAATAAAAAAAAAATTCGGTGGCTTAAACAACAACTAGGTACCGTATCTCTCGATTCCCTGGGTTGGCTAGAGCTCTCCTGGCCGTGCTTGGGTTTCTCCTACAGTTGCATTCAGATGGCCACCTGGCTGGGTCTGGTTGTATGACCCCTGCTCACTGCCCTTCCACGTGGGCTCCCCTCCACGAAGTCCCTCCCCAGGCCTCTCTCTCCAGCAGGAAGCCTAGCCTTCTAACATGACAGCTCAGGGCTCTTAAGACAGAGAAAGAAGAAGCTTCCAGGCCTTTTTCATGTCAGCACCAGGAAGCCAGATAATGTCACTTCTGCCATGTTCTGTGGGTCAAAGCAGCCAAGGTCATAAGCTTCATCCCTTGATAGGAGAAGGTCATATGTGGATGGAAAGTCTGTGCACATCTTTGAAATGTAGTTAACACAGACCTTCATAGATAGACATGCTACACACACGCGCGCGCACACACACACACACACACACACACACACAATGGATTCTCATTCTTCCCAGTAGTGACATTCTACAAAGTCGCTCTGAGCACTGAGGTAGTGAATACTGAAGCACGACTCTGAGAGGATATACAGGGTTCAATCTCTGGTCACAATATTTTTGTCAACTGATCAGCATATGATCTTGTTTTATGTATATTTCTGTTTAAAGACACCTCATTTGAAATATCTTATTGGCTCATTAACATCAAACTCATAGCCAACAGCACTATGACTCCTATCTGAATGAAGCCTATCTAACACACGTATTTTCTCCATAAGGTGTGTCACAGCCTTCTCGAACTTAAGAACCATAGACAGTGCTTTAGCACTATGGTGGGGGGGGGGCATTTTACACGGTGAAATCACCAAAAAACAAGGACAAAAATATGGAAAAAAATGGACTATTACAGGCTGTAAAAAGTACACATTTTTACAGTATGAGGGTAAGAAGAAGGCAGGGCGTCATCACCTCCTTCGAACTCAGCTGGGAACACACATACAGGCTGGGGGTGACTCAAATTTTTGCCACTTTGCAAATGTATACAAATGACAGGGAGAGTGGCCGGGTATTGGTTTTGGGGTTACAAATCCATTTTAGTGAGCAGGAGAATTGAGAATATAGGATCGGTGAAGAATGAGGGTTGACTCTTGACTACTGTGTTATACATATATGTATATATGTAGATGCTTATTTATTTATTTATTTATTTAAATAGGCCAGCCTGGTGTTTTTTGTTTTGTTTTTTTGGTTTTTTTTTTTAAGAAATTTCCAGGTGACCCTCACGGTGGTCTTATTTGCCTCATCGGCTAACCAACACACAAACACAGTTCCTGGCACATTGCAGGAATTTAGAAGATATTTCCTGAATGTCTGAAGGGAACGATCATCCTGTTACTTTTCAGGGGTGTAGCTCACCCCTGGTCTCATTGCCTGGCCCCCACCAGCTACTCATTAGCCTACACAAGCAGCTGAGGGAGAGGTGGGGCCTGGGAAGTTTAGATCCTTCCCAGGATCTAATTCAACTCCCATTGGGGGAAGCACAGTTTGGTCTGAAAAGTCAATTTATCAGCTGCGAGAGTCAGTTGGTTCCTGTGGCCTCCTCAACATCCCTTTGGGCCTTTCCCCTAATCCTCTGGCAGCAGAGATTTGCACATGGTATGTCTCAGCCAGGCTATAAGCAGATAGCAGATCTAGATGAGCTCTCGGATCTGACAGCTCGGTAGGCGTCAGCTTATGTCAGAGAGGGAGAAGAGGTGAGCTCACCGGGTGTGGGTCTCAGAACCTGGCCAAGGCCCGGGGTCAGGCCAGCCTTGGGGATGGCCCCTCTCCCTGCCCAGGTATGCCAGATGTGAGCCCCTCTCCACCCTTCTCTGTCTTTCCTTCTCTGATGAGGAGCCTTTTTCTCACCATCTCAGCCCTCAGTTTCCTTTTCATGCTGACACACTTTCCCCATGACCTTGAGCATGGTGTGTTTCCACGAGCCTACCTTGGAGGTCGAAAGAAAAGCCTCGGTAACCTCCACCTGTTTTCCCTTTTGGTAAAACGATAGCCACCGAAGGAATGATGGGGCCTGCTTGGGGTCGGGTCTGGAATCTGTTCTGGTTACCTGGACTTCCCCATTTAATGAATATCTGAGCTGATGGAGAGCTTGGTAGTTCTAGGACATTCCTTTATTTCTATGGAAAAACGTGCCAAGATGTGACAATGCACTGGCCTGTGGTTCTGCGTCCTGATGATGCTTTTGATGTACTGTCTGGAAGACATTGGCTCCCATTCCCTAGTAGGGTCTCCTTACCCCTACAGTGGTGGCCCCGTCAAGGCCAAAGGCTTCCGTGCGACATATCATTCTTCTTCTCTTGTCCCACAGACGCTCGAGGACTCATTCGGTGGATGCTGATGGTGAACCCCGATCGCCGGGCCACCATTGAGGACATCGCCAACCACTGGTGGGTGAACTGGGGCTACAAGAGCAGTGTCTGTGACTGTGACGCACTGCACAACTCTGAGTCACCGCTCTTGGCTCGCATTATCGACTGGCATCACCGTTCCACGGGGCTGCAGGCCGAGGCTGAAGCCAAAATGAAGGGCCTGGCCAAACCCGGGGCCTCAGAAGTCATGCTGGAGCGGCAGCGGTCACTGAAAAAGTCCAAGAAAGAGAATGACTTTGCCCAGTCTGGCCAGGACTCGGTGCCCGAAAGCCCATCCAAGCTGAGCTCCAAGAGGCCCAAAGGGATCCTGAAGAAGCGGAGCAACAGTGAACATCGCTCCCACAGCACGGGCTTCATCGAAGGCGTGGTCAGCCCTGCCTTGCCCTCTGCTTTCAAGATGGAGCAGGACTTGTGTCGGACTGGTGTGCCCCTCCCAAGCTCCCCCGAGGCAGAGGTGCCGGGTAAACTCAGCCCCAAGCAGTCGGCCACGATGCCCAAGAAGGGCATCTTGAAGAAAACCCAGCAGAGAGAATCGGGGTACTATTCTTCCCCAGAGCGCAGCGAATCTTCCGAGCTGTTGGACAGTAACGATGGGCTGGGCAGCAGCATCCCATCCCCCAGTCCCCCAGACCCAGCCAGGGGCACTTCCCACAGCCTCTCCTGCCGCAGGAAGGGCATCTTGAAACACAGCAGCAAGTACTCAGCAGGGACCGTGGACCCGGCCCTCGTCAGCCCCGAAATGCCCACACTGGAATCCTTGCTGGAGCCCGGCGTCCCCGCCGAAGGCCTCTCCCGGAGCTACAGCCGGCCCTCCAGCGTCATCAGTGACGACAGCGTCCTGTCCAGCGACTCCTTTGACTTGCTGGACTTGCAGGAGAATCGCCCTGCCCGCCAGCGCATCCGCAGCTGCGTCTCTGCTGAAAACTTCCTCCAGATCCAGGACTTTGAGGGGCTCCAGAACCGGCCGCGGCCCCAGTACCTGAAGCGGTACCGGAACCGGCTGGGAGACAGCAGCTTCTCCCTCCTCGTGGACATGGACGATGTGACTCAGGTCTACAAGAAAGCGCTGGAGATCTGCAACAAGCTTAACTAGCTCCCCAGGGTGCAGGGGGTGGGTTGTGGGTGGGTTTTGGGGGAGGAATGGGAGCAATGACTTGTGCTTGTGAGCTGGTTACCTCTTTGCTGGCCACGATGATAGACTGAAAAAGGATTGGTACCATCTTGCTTGGCCAAGTCCGCAGCCTGGCGCCAGCACCTGAAAGGGAGAAGTGGGTTCTCTGCCAGTCCTGCCAGCTGCCAGTCAGAATTTGGGTCCGAATTGGCATTTACTTTGAGGCACCTCTCGGAGGACCGGCTGTCCGGGGGAGGTGGTGGTGGCCAGCGCTAAGAGGGTGGGGAAGAAGCATATGGGAGCGGGGGCATCTCCCTAAACATTATCCAAATGCTTCTGGAGGAGGGGCAAGAGAGCCTGGGGCCGTCTGCTTGGGGTGAGCTCAGAGCTTGCTTCTCTCCTCCTCACATTGGCAGGCTTGGTCTGACTGCATGGGGTCGGCAAGTAGATTTCAGCAACCTGAACTCGCCTAGGCACAATGGGAAGGAGCGTCGTGATTGAACCGCAGTGGTGCCACGGGATTGGAAAGAGAGGGTGGTAGTGCCCACGCCACGTAGTCGCCATCCTGGATGCAGCTCAGCCCTGGGAGTGTTGGGTCAAGGCATCCTGTGGGCTCTGTGTTTGTCCTTCATGCCGCTAGTGTGACCTTTGTTAATTTGCTAGTCTACCTGGAATGGAAGACAGGGCTTCGGTCAGAGGAGAATGCTCTGAACACTGCTAAGGACTTAGAAGAAAGAGTCAGCCCGTGGTGATTTGGGGGCTTTTTTTGCCGTCTGCTACTTCTTTCCTGATGTCTGCCTTGCTCTTCAGCACAGCCTTCCGAGGATGGACAGGGAAAAAGTTGGTGGCATCAGAGGTCAAACCATGGTGTGTAACTGAGCTCGGGACCCTCTGTGGTCTTTGGGCAGATGAATGGAAATTGATCCTCACCAGCAAGGGGGCAACTTGTCGCTTTCTTTAACATCTCACTGTTAACTGGAATGCTGCCTCTGGGGTTCTCACCTGCACGAATTGGATATGATGTTGCCATAGGAGTCACGGGCTCAACCATTTACCCTGTTTGCTAATAGCAGATGGGTTCCCATCCACTGAGTGTGGAATCCACAGAGGCAGGTGAGTTTGCTTCCAGGGAGTTCGTGTTTGGTGTGGGATATTGGGATGAGAAAAGGAAAGTTAGGCAGAAGGTACTCCCTCCCCCCCCCCCCGCCCCCCCCCCCTCCCCTGCCCATATCTAAGTATTCTGTCATGGGTTTGAACTCCTAGGCTTTGGGGGAAAAGAAAGCTGAATCCATTCAAATGAATAAGGTGTTGAAAGAGCAGAGTGGGTTGGGAGAAAGCGTACAGGAGAGGGAACATTTCCCAGGGAGCCATCCAGATGGTTCTGGAGGAGGTAGGAAAGAGGTGTAGCAGGACTCTTCGGTTAAAAAGTAATATAACTAAGTATTTAACTTCTGGACCCCCAGACTGCCGGTGGTAAGATGTCAGTCTCACAGTGGGACATCTTCAGATACCGGGTATGGAATTAGTGGTTTCTTTGGGGAATTTGGGATGACTTCAGATCCTACTGGCCTGGGAAAATTGAACCCTTTGATTCAAGATGGCCAACCTCTGGTAGCCACATAGATATATAAGGAGGACTAGTCTTGGGGGTATTTTTGGGAAAACCAATAGACAGTAGTTCATAAAGAGATGAGAAAGAATTCACCTTAAGGCACTGAGAACAGTCATTGGAATGAAAGTGCCCTTTTCTTGAGGAGATGGCTCCAGTTGTCCCCTGTCGCTAGCTCTGGGGTTGTGGCTTGTGCGTGCCTTCAGGTTGAACTGAGTGGTGCATTACGGGAAGCTTCTCGATTTTCTTTCCTTCAATGCCGCCTCCTTCCTGAACTCCAGTATAGGTTCAAAGGGAAAAGAATCTTAGATAGCTAATTGTGTGTGGGGGATGTGTGGGTGCATGGAGGGCATCCTGCAGCCTGTGAGCTCCCCACTCCATGTCTCGTTTCATGCAACCTTTTCTGAACAGCCTATACTGCCACCCTGCTGGTCCGTCACGCGTGGCAGCTCGGCCAGCCTAGTTGGTGGCTGTCAGTATGACTTAAGGTATAACACCTACGAAGGTATAGCGCCTACCTACTGGTTGATGTGTTTTTTCCTTTTGCCAAGTGATTGCATTTGTTTAATATTTTCCATCCTTCTAAAATGACACTATTAAGGAAAATCACTCTGCTTCTCCCCCTCCCCCCAAAGCCCCACACCTGCATGTTCTCTTTTGTCAATAAACACCAACAGTGGGTTGTGGCAAAGACAGCCTCCACTCAGAGGCGGAGGTTCCGAGCTGAGTCCTGGTGTGCTGCTAACCAATTGATGGCCTTAGGCACCTGCAGTGTTTTGAGGGCTAAATTCTCCCTTCAGCGAGGGCTGGAGGGGTGGATTAGCCAGTCTCTCAGGCCCTGCCTGGTTCCGACATTCTGCTAACATCCTGTGATTCTAGATGCCATGTTGACTGTGTCCTTTCAAGGAAAACCTTGGAATAGAGAGAAGAGCTCTTGACAAGCAGCTCCCCTGCTTCCTGATTAAGTCCTATCATCCCTACCAGTCAATCCCCAACCAAGGAAGTCATGCTCGATTCATTTCCATGGAATTTACAGGTGAGAGACACTTTCATGACCTGGTGGACCAAGCAGGAGAATCCATGTCAGCTGTCCTGGTCCTTTCCCTGCCTCTGTGGGCCTCTCGGTGTCTTAGTTTACACATCTGCCAAAGGAGTAGAATTATACTTCCTTTTACAGGTAAATTTTAAGGCATGATCAGTTTTCAGGAAGTGCTTCAAGACCCTAGGCGAGATGAAAATGCTAAGTGCTCTCTGACTTTCCATCCCTGTTATAAGGTGCTGCTTCTTCAGATGATGGGGAGCCCTTTGCGGGGGGTGGGGAATTCAGGTGAGTGTTGCTCTGGCCTGCTGTCTTGAGTACAAATGTGAATGATCGACTGACTGCTTATTGCCAAACTGGAAATGTTTTGTAGGGATTTACTGGCATGGTATCATTCCTAGAAGAAGAAGAAAAAAAAAAAAAGAGAGAAACTTGACTGCACATTTTTTTTTTAAATCCGTGTTGTGACTTTTATTTAATTTCTATTTTTTTTTGGTAATAAAAAGTTGACTTTTTTATTTGAATTTGTCTTTTTTTATTTATTGGTCTGAAAGGCATTTCAAAGGTATTATAATAATATATTGGTGTAATTTAATTGGTGCAACATGCTTTATGGCTCCAGTCAAAATTGGTTTTCATTCATTTGATTGGTTTGAGCCCAGAACAGCCTACAGGGGGGAAAAAGCTGGATAACCACCCAAAGTGTGTGTATTTTCATTGGAAACTGGTTTTTGTTTTGTTTTTCATTTTTCGTTTCGTTTTGTTTCCGTTTTTATTTTTTAAATTAAATAAATTGCAATGAACTGAACTGAACTGGGACCTTGCTTCTTTATTTGCTTGTTTTCCTCTGAGTTAATTAAGTGACAGACTGGGCGTAAGTAGCGGAAACCCACCCAAGCTAGCTGAAACACAAAAGGGGAATTTATTTGAAGTTTTTGGAGAAGGAAATGCCGCTGGAACCAGCACTGGAGCAGTAGGAGCCAAGAGAACTCCAGGCCCTTTTATTCTGCCCTTCTTGGCGCACCAGCTTTCTTCCTCTCCTCCTTTTGTGACCTTGCTTTCTCCCTGATTTTATGACTTACCCCATACCTTGCAGGTAGTCTCAGTTCTGGGTTCCAGAAGAGACTACTGGCCCGGTTCCTTCAAACTGGACTGGAGTGAGAAAATGAATAATAAACAAGTAAACAAATAACCCACCCAAATTATAGGTTGTAATAATTGCCATGAAGGATATGGATAGGGTACAGAGATAGAGAATTAAGGGAGGGGGTACCTTTTATAGAAAGAATAGTCAGGGAAGGTATCTCTGAAGAGGTGACATTTGGTAAGAGATTGGAAGAAGAACTAGTTCTATGAAGAGGGAGCATTCTAGACAAAGGGAATAGCATATGCAAAGGCCCTGGGGTCTTCAAAACAGAGCTTTACAGGGTTAATTTCTGGCCCATTGGCATAGGACAGTCCTGGTCCCGGGAGTCTGGTGTTTTGCTAAACATATGTGGTCAGGTTCTAACATGGACTGGCTATGATCATTTAGGACTCTGTGTACCCTTAATTACAAATGGCTGCCTCCTTTGACAGGTGGTCCCCAGATGAGATACATGCCATGACGTGCAATTTTAAATAAGAATATGTTTCCACTGCAGAAAAATCACCGCCAATTTATTGAAATTTATGGAGAAGATGTTTTTAATCCGCAGACTCATGCAAAGCTTGGGGCATGGAAGCAGAGCAACAGTAGTGCTCTGTGAAGACCAGAAAGTTCAGACGAAGGGTTTCATGTCACAAAACCTGCCCCATGCTGTCACAACCGTCTAGTTCCGGTGGGAAATTGGCGGGCGGGGGGCGGGGGGGGATTGGCAGTCAATGTTTTTAAATTATGACAATTATTTTCCTAGTGAAGGAAAATTTATGGTGCTCGTCTCCACCTGACTGGGAATGTGCGTTGCGTCAC
The DNA here is from genome assembly GCF_028018385.1 of Neofelis nebulosa. Taxonomy (NCBI): domain Eukaryota; kingdom Metazoa; phylum Chordata; class Mammalia; order Carnivora; family Felidae; genus Neofelis; species Neofelis nebulosa. The sequence goes on from NC_080789.1 coordinate 16,420,459, forward strand.
GACCCGCTACTTTTTCCCCATCCAGCCCCTGTGCTGCTTTCCATTTGTGAATCAGTCGGGATAGGCTGTGTTATGCTAAAGCAACAAGTCCCGAAAGGTCAGTGGCTCGATATGATCAACGATTATTTCTTACTGTCTCCAAGTCCAAAACATGTGGGGCAGCTCTCTTTGTCATGTCTTCTCCACACAGGCGCTCAGGGATCTGAGCTTCCTCCATCCTGTGGGTCCGCCATCTTGGGGTCCTCCATTTCTAGCTATGCAAATGAGGGATAGAGAGACCACAAGTGAGGACCTTGTAAGGGTCAGGCCTGAATGTGTATACATCACGTGTACCCTCCTCCCGTTGGCCACAACTCAGTCACCTGACTCCAACCTAATTTCCCGGGTAGTCTTTGAGCCTATAATACTTAAAAAGTGGAAAATAAAATGGAGTCAGATGGGCACATAACAACGGCTCTTCCACAGCTTATGTCTGCTCTCCACAGGGAGGTCCAGCACAAAGAAAAGTCATTTCTGTCGATATTAACTGAGTGCTTACTGTGCTGCAGGCAGTGTGCTTACCCTTTACACACATCATCCCTTTTAATGCTCCTTTAATGTTTCAATGTTTCCTGATCTCCATTTTTAAAGATGAGGAAACGGTGTTGGAGATGTGCAGCATCTTGCCTGAGTCACCCAACTATTAAATGTGGAGCTGGATTCAAGCCTGGCTGACTAGCTTCTGAGCCCAAGCTCTTAACTGCTGTGTTGTGCCCCTGGGATGATCCTTCCTTACGCCAAACTCCTTGATCATAAGGCCCTTCTTGTCACTATCCTTGTCCATGTAAATGGCATTTTCCTGCAGGAGCTAAATGGACACAATCGGGAATGAAGACACGGGCCCAAATCAATGCACTCTCCGAACAAATATGGTGCCAGGGTCTAGAAGATTTCATCTCAGTAGATAAAATTAATAGAGTGGGTTCAGGTGTCTTAACTCCTCTTGAGTGGAACGGGAATGGAGAATGAGTCTTTCTCTATTCTGAGCACATGATGTGGCTCCAAACTCAGTAGTAGGCCTTCAGTGGCTAGATTTCTTCTGTCCAAAGATGTGTATTCACACACACCCAACAGTGCTGTATAAACTCTCTCCTGTGCTGATGTGTCATCTCAGGGGAGCCCACCATCGGAGGGCTGAAAGCTCAAAGCAACTGCTTTGGAGTCACATGGAAACACAGGATGCCAGGCTGGCTGCACAGACCTGCTTGGCATCAGGCATTGCGAAAACTTCCATCACAAAAAACAGAACATCACCGTGTTTTCAAAACCTAGGGCAAGGTGACAATACAGGCATGGCCTCAAATCAGACTTCCAGAGGAACACCTCCCTGTCAGGAGAAACTGAGGGTGGGGAACAGCTCATTTTGGAGGCAGCTGGAGAAAAGGGGCTCCAATAATATAGCTATCCTGAGAAAGTACTTCAAATAGAAATTTGTGAATCGCTGAAGCTGAAAAACATCTGATACGGCAGTGCCTGGGGCATTCCAGAAGCTTCAACCATTAGGCTTTGGAGCCCAGACAAAAGGATGTGTGCAGAGCAGAAAGCCAGATGCAGACCTCTGAACCGGGCCTGCTGGTCAGCTCCTAAGAAGCCATGGTTGTGGGTTCAGTCCCTGTGGGGTACAGATGGTTCCTGGCAGGGGAAGCTGCTTAGACTGGCTTCTCATAAACATGTAAATCTGGGCACCATGGTGATAAAGACTCGTGGAAGCTTGGGAAACATCAGCTCCCCTTTTCAGAGAAACAACTCATAATCACATGCTCAGATCCTTTTGGGATCCAGAATCGTGGGATGCTGCTGCCCTTGAGGCTGTTGGAGCTAATGAGAGAGCATCTTGACATGTGCTTCTTCTGTGTCCAGTGCCCCACTGGGAAGGGAGGGTGGGGAAATGCGTCCTGGCTCTTTACGTTTCCACTGGAAGTGACACATGGCGCGGTGCTCACATCTCATCTCTCCTCATCACTACAACCTAGAATGCTAGAGGCTGCTATTATTCCATTATCTGTACCATTATAAAGGGGGTGTCTTTTTAAAAATAAGCTTTATTGAGGTACAATTCACATACAATAAAACATACGTGAGTTTAGTTTTGAGGAGGTTTTGAAAAATGAGTATGTTCACGTGATCACCTCCAGAGTGAGGATAGAGAACATTTTCACCACCCGCAAGTCTTTCTAATGCTTCTTCCCAGTTTGTCTACACTCCACACCTTTGGTCTTAGGCAAACTCCCAATCTGCCTTCTGACACCATCTCATATAAGTGAAAGTTTTCAGCATGTACTCATTTGTGTCCAGCTTCTTTAATTCAGCCCAACGCTTTTGAGATCCGTCCATGTGGTTGCAAGTAGCTGTAGTTCATTCCTTTAAAAATTTTTTTTTTATTTATTATTTTTGAGAGAGTGAACAGGGAAGGAGCAGAGAGAGAGAGAGAGAGAGAGAAAGAGAGAGGATCCAAAGTGGGCTCTGTGCTGACAGCAGGAAGCCCGATCCGGGGCATGAACTCATGAACCATAAAATCATGACCTGAGCCAAAGCCAGATGCCTAACGAATGAGCCACCCAGGCGCCCCATGTAGTTCATTCCTGTTTATCGCTATGTGGCATTCCATTGTATGAACATACCACCACTTGTTATTACGAACAAAGCTTCTCTCGACATTTGTGTAAAAATCCTTATTGGGACATGTGTTAGCATTTTCTTGGGTAAATACCTAGGAGTGGAATTGCTGGATTTTATGGTACATGTATGCTTAACTTTAAAAGAACCGCAGAGTTTTCTATAGTGGTTGTACCGTGTGACAGTATTTCCGAAAACATAGGTGAGTTCCAGCTGCTCCATATCTATTCCAGCGCTTGACGTTGTCAGTCTTTTTAATTTTAGTTACTTTAGTGGGTATGTAGTATCTCATTATAGTTTTAATGTGAATTTTCCTGATGATTAATGATATTGAGCACCTTTTCATGTGCTTTTGGGCTGAGTATCTTCCTTTGTAAAGTATCTCTCCAAAATTTTGCCAGTTTTAGAAATTTGGTTGGTAATATTCATATTATTGAGTTGTAGGAGTTCTTTATACATCTAGACACAGGCTTTTATGAGATATATGTTTGCAAATATTTTTCCCATTCTGTTTGTTTGCCTTTGTATTTCTTAACAGAGTGATTTGAAAAGCAGATGTTTTGAATGTTGCCAGAATCCTTTTCATAAAATACTCAATGGTTTGTGCTTTTCATGTCCAAAGAAATTTTTGCCTACACCAGTGTTGCAGATGTTTTCTCTGTTTTCTTCTAGTAGCTTTACATTGAGTTTTTTACACTTAGGTGTATGCTCCATTTTGAGGTAAACTTTTGTTTACCGTGTGGGAAAGGGTCGAGTTTCATTTTTTTTACATACAGATCTTCAGTTGTTGGAGAGCAATTTGTTGAGACGGCTATGCATTATTACTGGTTTTCTTTTAAATGACCTTAAAATGACCTTTTAAACGAAGAAACAAATAAATAGAATTACCTTAAAAATTAAAAATCAGACAATATCTTTCATATTTACACATAACTTTACGTTTGCTGTGTTTTCTATCCTCTGTGTTCCAAGCTGCCCGTTGGTATCATACTTCTTCATGGAGTACTTTCATCAACATTTCTTCTGGTAAAGGTCAGCTGGAGACTACTTCTCTCAGGTTTTCTTTCTTTGAAATAAAAATCTTTGTTTCAACTTTATTTTGCAAAGATATTTTTTCTGGTTATAATATTTTAGGTGATCATTTTTATCTCTTGTTCCTCAAAGTTATCGCTCCATTATCTTCTAGTTTGCATACCTTCTGATTAGAAGTCTGTGATCATTTTTCTCTCTCTTCTCTGTGACATTTTTCTTTTCTGTGCAACACCTAATATTTTTTATTTATTATTTTTTCCTTTGGCAATTTGATTATGATTTCTCTTGATACTTTGTGTATGTGTGTGTGTGTGTGTGTGTGTTTAGCCTTCTTTTGGGTTCATTGATCTTATGTCTATAAGTTTATAGATTTCATCAAAACTTGTATTTAAAACTTTTTTTAATGTTCCATTTTTACTTCTGAGAGAGACAGAGACAGAGTGAGAGTAGGGGAGGGGCAGAGAGAGAGAGGAGACACAGAATCTGAAGCAGGCTCCAGGGTCTGAGCCATCAGCCCAGAGCCCCATGTGGGGCTCAAACCCACAAACCACGAGATCATGACCTGAGCTGAAGTTTGGATGCTTAACCAACTAAGCCACCCAGGTATCCCCAAAAGTTGGATTTTTAAAATTTCCATTATGTATTCAAGTACTTTTAATAGTTATTCCTCTCCTTCCTCTCCTTCTAGAACTCCAGTTACATACATGTTATGCCACTTGATATTGTCGACATTTCTGACAATGAGGCTGTTGACATTTTTCAATCTTTTTTTCCTCTTTGTGCTTTGTTTTGGATTTTTTTGGCGTGTCTTCAAATTCACTGATCTTTTCTTTGATAGTGTTTAATTTGCTCTTAATTCCACCCAGTGAAATTGTATTTCAGATTTTGTGTTTTTCATCCCTATAAGTTCCATTTGGTATACATATGCATTCAGCAATGTCTCTGTACTCTGGCTGGTGGAAACATGAATATTTCCAGCCCTGGGTGAACTCTGAGAACTGTTTAGCTTGTAATGATTCTTGTGATGAATCATCCAGTGATTCTTCTTCTTCTTCTTCTTCTTCTTCTTCTTCTTCTTCTTCTTCTTCGTTTTATTTTCCTTTGCCCAGCTTCATGGGCTTTCTCCCTACACATGCACGGATCAGTATTTATCTAAAGGCTCAGTATCCCCATGCAGATTTCTGGAGCTCTTTGATTGTATAGTGCCCTCCTTTCCAGTACTCTGTGCCCTACAATCTAGCTGCCCATGGCCTTCATGATCTCTGTTTGGGTTCCTCCTTCTGGGGAAGAGATTTATCATAGAAATTTCCCCCAGGTTAAGCTGGTATAATTGGAGGGTTTACCTTGTGTTTTCTTTTCTACTGGGGATCATAGTTCTACATTGCTTGTTGCCTGATGTCTGAGCACAATTGTTTAATATAATCTGTTCTGTCTTGTATTTTGTTTTTACAATGGGGTTAGGAGGTATTTCATAGGAGTTTCTCCTTCATAGATAGAAGAAAAGTTGAAATTAAGCCATTTGCCCAATCACAGAGGTAGGCAATGGCAGAACTGGGTCTTAAACTCAGATATGACAAACGTCAAAGCCTATGTTTTTCACTCTTTTTTTTCTTTAATATTTATTTATTTTTGAGAGAGACAGACTGTGAGTGAGGGAGGGGCAAAGAGAGAAGGAGACACAGAATCCGAAGCAGTCTCCAGGCTCTGAGCTGTCAGCACAGGGCCCCATGGCTCGAACTCATGAACTGTGAGATTGTGACCTGAGCTGAAGTTGAACACTTAATCAACTGAGCCACCCAGGGGCCCCCTATGTTTTTCACTCTTATCAAGATCCTGTTCTCCCCCCCAACCTCTCTTTCTCTCTCTCTTTTTAAAATATCACATTCCAGAAAGAAGTCAAGTAAAAATTCTATCAGTGAAAAGCAAATTGGTTATTTTGCTTGCTGGTAATTTCAGTAAAAAGGGTTAGCCAGGGAGTTTGCTATTATAGTTGGGCTGCTTCTCAGAGGTGCCATTGCCAAAGTGAGCTTTCATTTATTTTCTTCCCCGGTGAGTGAGTGGAGAAAGCATGGGACAGCTCTTCATTTATTTGTTGACTCGTTTACCAATTCTATCATTGATTCATCCATTCAAGATTATTTATGGAACACCTACTGTGTTCCGGGCACTAGGCTTCTCTTTGAGAGGGGAAGGGAGAGGGAACTCCTAAAGATCTTCTTTCACTGTCTTTCCCCCTCTCCTTGCTCGCTCCCCCAAACCTTTAACGTGAGCATGTGGAAAGGGCCCAGATGGTGACATTGTAGGTTTGTCTCTCCCTGGATTCTGGTGGAGCTTCTGAGTGGTTAGGAGGGAAGTTTAGGCCTCTTTCTGTATTAAAATAAGCACCAGGATCCCTGGGAGGATATCACACATTAAGCTATTGTCAGCTGAACCTTAGCCAGCCATTAATGTTTCAGGAAAGATTTATTAAGTGCTAACTGGGAGTAAGAATGGAGAACAGCACAGACCCCTTGGGAATCCTTGGGACAGAAGGCGAAGGCAAGGGAATTCTCACAAGAAAGGTGGCAAGAGAGACTGAAATTTTGCCTCAAGCTGAGCCGTCTAAGGATCTGGCTCTTGCCCTCTTCGGTCTGGGTGTCAAAATGACAACCAAGGTGAGTGACATCTTGTAGGTTACAGGTCCCCCCCAAGCTCATTTTGTCCTGTCTCTCGATAGTCCCTGGAAGTAAACATCAACACCGCAGAAGAGATGGAAGCTTGGAGAAGGGAAGTCACAGGCTCAAGTCATGCAGCTGGTAAGTGCATGGTCTGAACCTGAACTCAGTCAATCTGACTACGGGGATTCCCGTCCCAAGTCTGCTCTGTCATCTGAAAATGCAAAGTTGCTTGCTTTGACCAAAAAATCTCTGCCTTCATTACCCCTGCCATCTATTAAGCATTTTGCATGTGCAACCCCTCTACACAGCACTACGTTTTGTGCCAAAGGTCATCTGGGCTCATGCGTGTCCTCCAGATGTTTGTGGCCCATCTTGGGAACCAGTTCTTCCCCTTTGTGGCTGGTCGGTTGGAATGGATGTGAAAAGCAAGTCTGGCCAACGAGCGCCTGGGAGACCAAGAAATGACAAACAAAAGGACACAGAGATGTTCTCATCTTAAAGCTCTGCGCTCCATCTGGGCAACTAAATTGGGCAGAAAACGCTTCTGAGGAGAGCAGGAACAAAGCGATAGCCTATCATTGGTTTGCTGCCGTTGGAAAACAAAATGCAACGTATTTGCAGAGTGAGGTTGCAAGGCTGTTTACAACAGAGGCACCGGCAGGCCTCAGATGAAGGCTAGATGGGTTAATGAAATAAACGCACTTCCTGCTTCCCCTTGATTTATATTTCTAAGCTTGCACTCCATAGTAATTCAATAAAGCTGAAATGGCAGGAATGTCTGGCAGATTTTTTGAGAATATGATACTTGGCTCATTGTGGTGCTTCAATTTCAGTGTCTGGATAAGAGAGCGACACCAAGGGACATCAGAAACAACTTTTGTTTTTCTCTTTCAGCCTTTACTGTCGCAGCACAGCTCACTTCTTCTCAACTTTATTCATGTCAAAGTAGCAGGTTATTTATTGAAAGCTTCCTGAAGATTATGGTCTAGTTGAGAATGATGAGGTTTTCGCTGCCATTAGCAATCATGGTCCTTACAATTTGGAAGTTTATGCTTCAGCTCATGATTTTTCTTTTCCTCTTGATGTAACAAGAGACTTTAGCTCTGTCCTCTGAGCAATTCTGGGATTGATCCTCACGGTCCTTTTCCTCTGTTAGTGGCACAGGGACTGTTTGAAATCGCTGCCTTGTATGCGTATGTGAGATGTGCATGGGGGGAGGGGACAATAAAAGGGAGGGAGGGAGAGAGACAGAGAGAGGGACACAGACAAATGTATCAGTCTTAGACGAGCCCATTTAGTTTCCATTCTAGCAGCTTTTGTTGAATAATATTCTGTCACTGAAAGCTCTATAATACAAATCTGCTCTTTTTGTTGGTCCTGCACCACTTTCTGTGGGGATCAACCACTCCCAATGCAAGGTGGCTCCAGGCGTGCGTCACCTTCTACCCTGAAGGAGGAATGAGCTCTTCACCCACCCTAACTGGTTGGATTTCTTTTTCTCCTGGACCCAATGATTGGTCCTGGGTTCACTTCAAAACAGACCCCAGCAGTACCATGTGGGTGGTTAAGTGTGCATGTTGGGGTAGAGTGACTTGTATTCTTTTCCTTCTTTCTTTTCTTTTTGGAATGACCATGGGACTGATGGAAACCTAGAGATACTAATGGCAGCCAGTTTTATCACCAGGTGGTAAGAAAGATGACCTGAGAATGAAGCCAAGAGAGAACAAAACAGAACTAAGAAGGTAAATTAAATGTGTATTGTAGCTTTATTTGAACTCTTGGGTCCAGCTGTCCCTGAAGCAAACACTAACCCAGGACTTTACAATTATGAGACTTAGTCCCTGTTTTTTGCTTTGGGTTTTGGTTTTTGGCTTAATTAGTTTGATTTGGATTTCTGTCCCTTGCAACTGAAGGATTCTTGACTGATACAGTCTCTGAGCATAACATGGACTCAAAAGCCAAAAGAAACTCTTAGTAGAATAGTGGTGATGAAGACAAACTTGGCTTCTGCCCTCACATTGTTCATGGTCCAAAGGGCTGTCATTTCAATGGCTGTATTAGTCAGAGTTTTTAGCTTCAGACACTTCAGACACAAGTTCTGGTTCTTTTATGCAGAAATGGAAATTATTGAAGGTTATTCAGTAAACACAGAACCTTCAGGAAGGCCAGACTTTGAGACTATAGGTGCAGAAACAGAATTCTGTTGTAGAACTTGTCAGGAGGGGACCCCCCCCCCCCCAGCCAGCCCCAGTGGTCATAGACATTGCCCCCTGCACTGCCAACATCTGACAGGGTAATGCTGGGGACAGGCCACTATTAACACAGTATCTGTCACGGTGACTGCCTCTCAAAATTGGAGGTAGCTGCCACCACGTTTCCTAGAATAGACCCTCTGTGGGGTCTGTACCTGGGTCAAAGCTAAGCATGGATTTGGTGGGGACGAGGTTGCATGCCTGCACTCTGATGGCAGCGGAAGTGATTACCCGGTCTCTCTAGTAACCTCTACGTTGCATCATGCCTCACAAGATGGGGACGTCTTTGGACATAGCACATGCCTTAAATATGTTAGGTAGCCAGATAGGATGACAAATCCCCACAGTGTTGACCATATTAGGGAAGGTTAAGTTTGGCCACATACCATCTCAGCCCCAACTCCAAGAACTGTCAAGTGTGCTGCATGGAAGGCCCAAGTCGGATGAGCTTTGCAAAGTAGGCGCATGTGGCCTTTTCCCCCACGAAGCCACACAATGAACGCTGATTCTTTCCTGCTTGCAAATTACCTTCTAGTAGAATCATAATAATAAACATGAGACAAAATTAACTTCCAGTTTGAGATTGATAAGGCAACGAATAATCTCACTTTTTCTACTCTCAGCTCTGAGTCTATGGAGAAACCCACCTAGGTAGTTAGCTTGATGACTAGCTTTATTGCTGATAAAGAAAACTTAGAGGCTATGGCTTGGGCCCTCGGCCATATTGGGGCTTTTGCTCTTTCTGTCTTTAAGGGAGGCAGGGAGAGGTGGAGAAACTGGATGGACACAGCCTCCCCCATGCAGGATGTATCACCTGGGACCAGGGGAAGAAACTGAAATTCCTGTGGGCAGATGGTAACGAAAGAGTGACCCCAAATGGCCCCAGGGGAGCTTGCCCTATGCCCCTTTTCTGGTCTCACCAGGCAGATAATCGCTGCGCACCATGGGAGAGAGGAGAAAAGGTAAGGACAGCGTGTGCCCCTCTTACCAATATTCCCTTCTGTCAAGAGGGAGGGACATCCGCCCTCCTCTGTCCAAACGGGAGCAGTAAATGCTCTCCTGGTACCATCATTACTTGAGGTCTTCCTCTGTGTCAGACAGGCTACTGAGCACTTTATAAAAATGATCTCATTGAATTCTCATGAAAACCTGATGAAATGACCCAATAAGAGCTAACACATATTTAGTGTTTATGCCAGGAAATGTTCTAAGCCCTTGGCATCTATTCACTCGTTTCTCACCAGCAGGGTTCTGGCACGAAATAGGATAACTTGAGGAGATTTTCATAAAAGGACAGTTTCTGGGGGTATGGTTAGGGAGTAGGGCAGACGCCAGGGAACTTCAGTACCCAGGGGTAATGAAGAAGGAGTGAGGATGGGGCGGGTCCTGGGCTCTAGAAGGACACAGCTATGTCAGGAAGGCCTCCGTGACAGGAGCTGTCATCAGGCAAAGCGGCTGGCCAGAGGTGACCACTGGAAAAGGCTGTCTCCTGTGCAGTTTTCGAGTCCCACTTGGCCATGCAAGAACAGGCCTTCTCAGGCCTTCCCGGGAGATAAGGACCCTCTATGGCCCGTGCCAGGCTTATCACCTTGTGTGGGAATATCTTCCCCTGTTTCAGGCAGGACGGATACTCTTTTGTCCAAAGCATGCATGTCATATGGTGCTTGTCCAACCCCACTGTTAATGATCTGTCCTCCATGGGGAGAGGAGAGTTGTCTTCTGCCGTGGCACAGAAGGGTGCCCAGAGGCTGACTTCCCTGCGTTGGCCACTGGGAGAGACCTACCAGCCCTGGGGACCCATGCCCACTATTGAAGCTGACCTTGTTCTGTCTCTTCTCTGTGTATGGAAAGCATTGTTCTGTTCGGTACTTGCCTGTGTCATGTTCTTCTTGCAACTCCGGTACCAAGATGCAGGGGGCAGAAGCGTTTAGAGTCCTTGCTGGGATTGGAGCTGGTGTGCGGAATTCTGCTCGACCGTGACCCTGTGGGGAGAAAGCTCAGAAATGACCACACTGGCGGGGATCTCGGTTGGCATAGTTGCCACTGGTCACCTTGAGCAAAGTGGGGCAAGACGGAGGGTGTCTCTGGAGGGGCGGGTGGGAGGTGCCCAGCATAGGCACATGCTGCCATTGTCCCTGTTTTCTAGACAAGGAAACCAAGGCTCAGAGCGGTCGGCCAGATAACAAGCCCAAGGTTCTAGCAATAAGATGTGGCAAAGACAGATGACAGCTCGTTCCCCTCACTATACAGCTCGCGCTCACCAGTCCCCGTGGCGCCTCTGGCTGTGCCTTCTTGCTTCTGCCAAGAGACCCGCAGGCCCGCGTGCCAGGCTGGAGGAGGGGGACTGACATCGACTGGGTTTCATCTTTGTGTCAGACAAGGGACTAGGCAGTTAATGTGACAGGCCCGTTGAGACAGGCGTTATGGGTTCCGTTCCATGTGTGAAGAACCTCGGTCTCAGAGAGGCTAAGTAACTTGCTCAAAGCCACACAGCTGGGTTATTAAATAAGGTAGTAACCTAGGTCTGTCGGATACCAGAGCCCATGATCCTTCCATCGTGTCGTGGGGCAGCGGCACGAGGCAAGAGAGGAAGGGCGAAGGAGAGCGAGGCAAAGAAGCGCGGGACATTTGGAGAAGGTGGGCGGCAGCGGAGGGGCATTCAGGTGGCGACGACCCTCTTGGGGCTGGGAAGCATAAGGCATGTGGGCAGGAATCCCGGAGTGCCATCTGGAGCTCCACGGAGCCCCAAAGCAGCATTTATTCCCGCAAAATCGGGACAGCAGGTGCATGCTGGGCTGTAGCTTCGCACGGAAGCACACGAGCCTTGTGCTCTGGGAAGAGGCGGCCGCGCAGGGTGCTGCCGCAGATGGGAGCCTAAATCGCGCGGCGGAGCGGCGCGGCCACAGCCAGCAGCATCTGACTCCCCGGCAGAGTGGTCATATGTTCGCCATGTGTCCCATCCTTCCTCCTTCGACTGCACTTTCTCCGGCTTCCTCCTCCCCTCTCACTTGCTTTCGCTTTTTTTTTTTTTTTTCTTTTTGCTTCAGCTGCGGTGTTCTCAGGTTTCGCCTGCATCCTCGCAGCGCTTGGGGATGCATGTTCACTTTGATACACTTCAGGCCTCTCCAGTTCATTGCGTTCAAATCAGAATCCCTTCCTCCCGCGCAGGAAACCTGCTTCCCGTCCTCGCTGGTTTCCCATTTTGCTTAATGGCACCGGATGTACAGGATGGAAACCTGGGAGGAGCCAGCCCTGCTTCCCTTCCCCTCCCCTCCCCCCTCCTCCTCCCCCTCTCTGTCTCCAGGCTGCCTCTCCTTCCACCACCACCACCATCACCTTGGCTTTCACCCTCACCTTCTCTCTCAGGAGCCGAACTCCCCAACTGCTTTGCCCCTTCTCACTCCTGCACGCAGGCACGCAGACTCTGGAGTTGTCGTTCTAAAACATACATCCGACCCCACTTCAAGACATTTTCTAGGTGACGTCGACCTGCTTAGCAAGGAGGGGCATTTCACGCATCGCAGAGTGGCTTTGAGAAGAAGGGTATGGTGGGCACGCTTGGGGCCCCCACGAGATTCCAGCCCTAATGGGCTACCTACCTGGCACGTGTAATTCGGGTGAGAATCAGTTGACCTTAAGATAGGGAGAAGAACCAGGTGGGCCAGGTGCGATCACAGGAACTCTTCACGGCGGCCGAGGGAGGCTAAGTAAGGGACAGCCACAGAGGTTCCAAGTACGAGAAGGATTCAGTGGCCAGCCATGGCTGGCTTGAAGATGGAGGGGCCGCAGGTCAAGGAAACGGGAATCCCAGTCCTGTTGCTGCAAGGAACTGAGTTCTGTCAACACTGCGAATGAGTTCGGAAGTGGGTTCTTCCCTAGAGCTTCCAGAAAGGAATGCGGCTCTGTCAGCACCTTGATTACGGCCTTGTGAGCCCCTGAGCAGAGAGGTCAGCCACGTCAAGCCAGATGTCTGAACTGCAGAGCTGTGCGATAACATGTGGCTGCTGTGTTAAGCCCCTAAATTTGCGGTACTTTGCCGTGGCCGCCCTAGCAAACTCGTACAAACAGGACGCCAGTTCCGAGGGAGCTGAGCACGCCCTGTGCACCTGCTCCTGGCCAGGCAATGTGGTGGGTCCTTCCCACTGCTGGGCCGGACCACGCCCTGAGCGGCAAACACCAGAGAGGAGCCCCAGTTGATCTCAGCAGAAGAGGACGGGAGATGACTCCCAGAATCTCCAGAAGGTCTGGGAAACAAGGCTTGGGAAACTAAAGGCTTGGGAATATAAAGGAAGCGAGTGGCCAGACCTCAGCCAGAATCGGGCCACGGAGCCAGTTTGCTGAGGAGACCTCCACCACCTTCCTGGCTGCTTTGCTACCTCAGCCGGGTCTGACCTCTGGCCACAGGGCTCGGCTGCCCTAGAAAATGAGACGGTCCGGGTCAGAATGGCCAAAATGGACCCTCCTCCTTCCCTGATTCTGTGGATACTCACTCTGAGATTTGAAATCCTGGGCAGGTGCGCCTGCTTTCTCTGGACTGGGTTGTAGACCTAGAAGTTTCAGATGTAGGGAAGCCAAAAAAATGACCCACAACAAATGACAAATCATCCTATGTCATTTCATTTAATCCACAGGAGGCTCTTATTATCCCCATTTAGATGAAGTAACTGAGGCCCCTTGGGGAGGTAAAGTGACTTGAACCCGGGTCACCTAAGCCTTGAGAACATCACATGGGATGTCGCTGCTGGGTGAAAGTCAAGGTTCAGATCTCTTCCGAGGAAAGAAGAGCCAGGTGGATCCTGTTTAGTCCTTGGCTCAGAGGACCCTGGATAGATGGATTGAATGGGAGCAGGAGCCCACCAGACACAGTCCTGTCCCGTTTGCTTGCGAGGCCTGAGCATGACAGAACTTTATCTTCCCTATTTGGTAAAATACACTTTCTAAAATCTACACCGAGGTGGTCCCCTTTTGTACCATTTATTTTGTGACACGGCCTGCCCTCTGTCAAACTCAAATGTAGACAAGGGATGTCTGAGGCCCTTCTGGAGACCACCATCGGGAGAGCTCACCTGTCTCTGTCTTGCCCACCCACACCAGACATCAATGCTCTCCCTGCCTCGCTGTCCTTCCCCACTCGACATTGCAAAGGAAGTGAGATGGAGTCCTGAGAATCCCACTCACCCAGGACTGTGCCTGGGCACGACGGCACAAATCTCAGCATTCGTGGGGCATGGGATCCCCCTGGTGCGTCCAGCACTCTGGGCACCGTCTGGCACCTTTGTGTAGTTCTTTCCTTCTGCCCCCTATCCCCTTCGCTCTGAATCCAGGCCAATACCGGAAAGAACTAAAAAGCCCTCATTTGGAGCCTATTTCCTGACGCGGGGTTTCTGGAGCACATCCAGACACAGGCCATTGATCGAAAGAGGTTTGAGTTACTGGTGCGAGGGCCAGGCTACAGGCAAACAAGCCACACTCAGATCTCGCAGTAGGGGACACCAGGAAAAGTCATCTGCGAGGGTGACTAGTAGCTCCGGCAAGAATCGCTTCATTTTAGAAATTTATTTCTGGTAAATATTTAATACATACATATATACTCGAGACACATATAAATATACATTTAATGCTCAAATCTACAAAGTGGTCAATACATAAATCTTTGATATTTGTTGCACACCTAGGGCTATGCGGTCGAGTATAGGAATTAAGTGCAAGGATTGCTGAATACCTACTATGCGCCAGGCACTCGACACACAGGATCTCATTCACTAGCTGTATCAGCCACTGGTGGGTGTCGTCATTGGTGTTTTATAGATGATACAGTGAAGATCTAATGTGCGGGGGATGGGTCTCCTATCCTGCCAAGTGCAGTGGATGGATGATTACAATTGCTGCTATTATGATTAATCATCATGATTGGTCATAGTCATGATTACAAAACGTATAGGGTCAGTGGTAACAGGTGTTATCTGGACCACAGCCTATTGGGTGTCCGAGAGGTGGGACTACAAGATGATGGCTGGGGTCCATTGTCCAAACCCCACTTCCTGTATCTATTTAGACATACTCTGTCCTAGGTTCTTTGCTCACGTAGCTCATCTTAATCCTGACAAGCGCATCCTAAGAGAGACTTTTTGATTAAAAGAATCTGAAGCGTAGGAAGAGGCTAAGAAATAATTCAAGTTCGTATCCTCAATGCGGATTTGAACTCAGACTCTGGAGTCTGCCTTCTTTTACCACTAAGCCGTATGCCTCCCAATCAACTGCTAACCTTTACTAAGTCCTAAGGGTATAGGATTACTCGGTTTTGCTAACCAAAATCGTTTCCTTCTCCAGTGGCAGAGACTATTGGCTGTCTACCCAACACCTGTTAACTATCACTATCTTTCCTCAGTAACAAACCCCAATTTCCAGCTGGGCACATCATCCAAAATAAGGGACAATATTTTCCAGCTTCCCTTACTGGGCGCTTATATCTGGGTGCGACCAAGCGACTAAGTTATGTAAAATGAAATGTAATGGCGAGTACAAGCTATTCTTCTTTCTCTTTGGTCTTCCATGTCTCCCCCCTCGTCTGGCCCGGGATGTAGATGAAATGACCGGCACTCTGGCATTTGTATTGGACCATGAAGTGACCTTGAGGACAAAAGCTGTAAGATGGGGGTCAGTGGAGCAGAAAGATAAATGTCTGTGACCCTAACGACCAGGGATCCACCATCCTTGTCCGGGACTGCCTACTTCTAATTCTCTTTCGTGTGGCAGTCAAGTGCACTTCATATGGTATGTGCATCGACTCCATGTACATTTAATGAGCACCTGTCATAAGCCAGACGTTCTGGGTCCTGGAAGCAAAAGAATGACATCAGGTAGCTCATTTCCTTCTCAAATTTTCTTTCTTTAAAATTTAGATAAGAGCGGGGCGCCTGGGTGGCGCAGTCGGTTAAGCGTCCGACTTCAGCCAGGTCACGATCTCGCTGTCCGTGAGTTCGAGCCCCGCGTCAGGCTCTGGGCTGATGGCTCAGAGCCTGGAGCCTGTTTCCGATTCTGTGTCTCCCTCTCTCTCTGCCCCTCCCCCGTTCATGCTATGTCTCTCTCTGTCCCAAAAATAAATAAAAAATGTTGAAAAAAATTAAAAAAAAAAAAAAAAAAGAAAAAAAAAATTTAGATAAGAGCAAGGAGA
Source organism: Neofelis nebulosa (assembly GCF_028018385.1). Lineage (NCBI taxonomy): Eukaryota > Metazoa > Chordata > Mammalia > Carnivora > Felidae > Neofelis > Neofelis nebulosa. The sequence continues at coordinate 16,436,229 of NC_080789.1, forward strand.
AATTATTCCAGACATTTACTCAAGTCCGACCATTCATTTCATTTGTTTTATGTCCCTACTACCTTTTCCCTCAGCTCCGAGAACCTTGTAAGTCACTCCTGTCAGCTCACAGCACCTTGTCACCATTAGTCCCACAAAGACTCTCGCCCTCTATCTCCCGCTTTCTCCCAACACCCGTGACCTTCCCTCTCCCCAAGAAGGCACTCCCTCTAATTCCATCTTCAAATAGGGGTGCGTCCTTGTCAGGTGGCATCAGTGTATGTGTTTCTAATGTTCACAGATGGCACTGTGCTAGAAATCTTACTCTTTCCTTAGTTTCTCACCCAAGACTATGGTTTTTTTTAAAAGCACAAATGTTACGACTGACGATAAAGATACTGAGTGAAGCTTAAGACTTCTCTGCAAAATTCCTGGGTGGTTGTGCGGTTCTTTGAATAAAGTCCACTCCAGGAGGAACAGTTAAGGACATTGTGTTCAAAAGCTTGCTTTCAGTTTTGAGGTTTGTCTCCCACCCACCCCTTCTCTCTTTGGTTAACTTTTTGACTACGTAAACTGCATAGTTGAACAGGCAAAAGTAAATTACAAATTCCTCTCGAAGGTATCTCCCTTGCATCCCTCCCCCTCGAGCCTGTTTCCGGCCCCCATACCCATTAAGAGTAACCATTATTAACATTGGTTTCTGGTCTTTCTTTGCAGTGGTGATTTTTCAGTTGCCTGCTGTTCCACCGGTTTCCTGTTGCTGGAAATTTAGGTTGCTTCCGTTCTATTTATTATTATTAGTTTGCGTAGGTCTTTCCATGTGTTTCTGGCTGCTTGCCTGTTTTGCATATTAACACTGCATTGAAATCTGTCCACGCTGCTCTAGGGATGTCTAGTTTCTTGCTTCTTTCTGCGGCCTTGCTTCCCACAGACCGTATTCATCACAGTTTCTCTTTGTTCCCCCCTCCCCCCCAATACCGCCCCTCGACAGTGTCACCCATTACCCCAGGCCAGGGTTTCTCTGGGATACATGCACGCAGCGGGATATATACACATTTCATTTCACTTAGGGCTGGCCGATTGCTTTCTGAAATGTCCATAATGACTTACTTTTCCACCAACACGACAGAGTTTTTACTTTTCAAATTTACTCATTTTACAGATAAGTCAAGGAGGCCTAGACGGGGTCACAAAGTTTTCCAGTGAGAGTCAGGATTTGAATTGTGAGTCTGTAAGTCCTCTGTAAGTCTGTGTTAATCATTGTTGAGTAACGCCTTAGTCTGTTCAAATGAATTAAGTCAACCAACATTTATGGAGTGCTTACTGTATGGCTCAACCAGCATTCATAGAGTGTATGGCAAGAAATGTGCTGGGCACTAGAGATGCAAAGAGGAGGTTATAGTCTTCCTGTAAGGGAGATCAGTGAATGGGAAAACTGTTGGGGTTTATAGTTTCCATCTGCAAATGTGTGTGTGTTGCATCGATGTCTGTGTGAACTGGACAAGCCAGCCTTTCTTCCGACTCCCGCTTAGTCTGGGCAGGATACAGGAGGCTGGTGATTCTGTTCTTTTGTCTTCTCCAGAGCCACCTGCTGGTCACATGATCATTTTATGAGGCTCTATGGGAATGTTTCCCTTTCTAGAAAGGTTGGCCAACTAGCTGGCCATAATAAGAAGTCCTTTGGAAAGTTCAGTCCACGCATAACTGGAAAAAAAAATACACTTGTGTGTGTACATCTTCCTCTGATAGTGTCCTCAGGACTATGACAGGACTATGAATTTAGGAAAATTGAATTTTTCTTTTTATGGTTTCGTCCACGTTGGCTCACATAATTTCCCAGCTTCATTAGAAGCAGCAAGATCAGACTGAAGCAGGGTCTCACACTTTTCAGTGCCTGGGACTTTTTTCTGATTCCTTTCCTCCCTGTGTTTTGAAAGGATACTGTCTTCGGGGCAGACTATTTGTTAAATAGTAACTAATTTTCTTTTCTGCTATCTATGATTCAGATATGGAAGTATTTCTGATTGTGTAAGGAAATCACATTTTAGGAATTTTTGTGATGGCCCTGGTAGCCAAATAGGGCTTCTAATCAGTGTAAGCAGTGTTGGAATACCAGGACTCCAGATGGGACTCACAGATCTTAATGATACCTAAGACCTTTTCTGGCTCCATAGTTCTGATTCTATCATCTGTCTTTCTGTCCATCTATCTATCTATCATCTATCAATAAGCTATCTATCTATCTATCTAGGCTATGTCTCAGGAATTCTTTAGATGTCACCTATGATTATTATCAACTAAATTTAGCACTCAGCTGATGGCTCTCAGACAAAATCTAAATATGGCATCATGGTTAAAAATTTGGGCTGGGAAGTCAGACTACCTATGTTTGAATCCCAGACAAGCCCTTTGCCCCTTGCTGTCTGTGTGACTTCCGCCAGGTTACTTAACTTCCCTATGCCTCTGTTTACCCATCTGTGCTTTATGTCTTAATATTTGTGCCTCTTATGGGGCTGTTCAATGAGGATTATAAAAGATAATAAGTGAAAAGTGCCTGCTAGCACACAATACATGCTGGTTTGTGATGATATGATGGTGATGATGCTGGTGTTGGTGATGGTGGTGATGATGATGATGATGGTGATGATGATGATGGTGATGATGATGGTGGTGATGCTGATGGCGGTGATGATGATGATGGTGATGATGATGCTGATGGTGATGGTGATGGTGATGATGATGGTGATGCTGATGGTGATGCTGATGGTGATGATGATGCTGATGGTGATGGTGATGGTGATGATGATGGTGATGATGCTGATCTGATGGTGATGATGATGGTGATGCTGATGGTGATGCTGATGGTGATGGTGATGGTGATGGTGGTGATGATGGTGATGGTCATGGTCATGGTGATGATGGTGATGATGATGGTGATGATGATGATGGAGATGATGATGACAATGACAATGCTTCACAAGCTTTGTTGTATTTTTTGCCCACGGAGTGATTCTCACCACTATCATGTAATTTGCTGTCCAAGCTGTCCACTAAATTCTCCTAACCTCACACTGCTTGTGCTTTGAAAATTGTGGGGTCTTTGGGTTGTACATTTCAATACCAAGGTTACTCAATGAAATGAACATTCATGGCTTTGGTCTAGGTCAGTGATTTTCAGATGGATGTCCCCCCCCCCCCCCCCACCAGGGGACATTTGTCAAGGTCTGGAGACATTTTGGTTGTTGCAATCCTAGGGGCACTACTGATATCCAGGAGGTGGAGGTCAGGGATGTTCTACAAGCACAGGAAGACCTCTATAATAAAGAGTTATGTGGCCCAGAGTGTTAATTGTGCCAAGGTTAAGGAACTCTGACTTAGATGTAACTGAGGAAGGAAGTCACTGGATCTGCTTTGAGGCATAAGAAGGGATCAGACCTTTCCTTCAGTGTCCCGAGGATGGCAGAACTTTAGTGTGTCAGACAGTGCTTGGCTGGCAGCCAGAGGCTCCAATGTCAGAGATGCCTCACAGGCTCCTTGTAGGAGGCAAGAAGCTGTAGAAGAGGGCTAAAGTGCCCTTTGCTTTCTATGATATAGACTTAACTTAAGCCTCCTTAAGACCTTCAGTTCAGGCCTTATTACCGAGGTGGATTCATACGAGCTTGAGAATAATGGCCTTGAGATATTGAGTAGCTACGGTGTGCCAGGCATGGCTTCAAGCACTTGGACTACATTATTAAATTAAATGCTCAATTAGTTGAAACTTTCAGTAACAGGTTATCTCTCCAACTGGCTTCAGCAAAATAAAGATAATTTATTTGCATTGGACAAGTTTTGTGCTTCAGGTATGGCTAGATCCAGGAGTTCAGAAAATGTCATCAGGCCCTCGTCTTATTTTCTCTACCCCTTGGATCCGCTTCTCAATCAGGCTGCCTGTTGGGACAATTTTTTCTTCCAGTAGCTCCAGTTTGATAATCTACCCACTTCAAAATCGGATGATATCCCCTCTTCTTGAGAGTTCCCATTGAAGTCTCAGAATGAGAAGAGATTCATGTGTCTGTTTCTGAACAAGCCACCTTGGCTATGAGCACAATTTCATGCTCCAATTATCCAGGTCTCTGAATATGGACCACCTTGTTGTTCACTATGTTGTTCCAGCTGGTTCCCACAGCAACTCAGGGAGGTAAGCAGAGCTCAGATTATTAACTCAACTGTTCCTGCTGTGCCAACCACGCTCAGGGGACCTAAGCGGAGGCCTGTGGATGATGGTGGCATGCACTGGCTGTTTAATAAAGGCATTACACCCTTGAACACTAATGGCTCCCCTATGCCATTTGCTCCTCAGAACGCACGAGGTGAGCCAGCTGTGGGTCAGATGGCGGACTCGTGGGTGTCCTGATGCTAACCCTGCAATGGACGAATTTGCCCACTAGCCACAGGCAGCCAGCCCTGGCCCACCTACCCCAGTGAGGTCAGAGCCTGCCATGATGTGGGAGGGCACAGCGGATGTGCCGTGGGGGGGGGGGGGCAACATGGTCCTCAGAGGAAGGGGAAGGAAGAAGTGAGAGAGGAGGAGAGGGAAGGGAAAGGGGCTTCCTTTCAACCTCTCCAATCACGTTGTCAGCCCTTCTGCCCTGGGGGGAGGGGAGAGAGGGGCCCCGAGAAGCGGAGAGAGTTACCCCAGGGGAGCTCCTGCACTGCATGGGAGGAAGCACGAGGACTGGTCGTTGGTGCAGGGTCCTGGGCTCTGAGAGTCGTGTCAGGCTTGGGGGAGGCTGTGTTGCCCCGGCCCTCCAGTTATTCCTATACTACAGGAGTCTGAGGGGGAAGAGCAGGGGAAGTGAGGGGGGGGACAGGAAGTTGGGGGGTGTGAAGAGGAGAGAGGAGAGGGGATCCCGTGGAGGGACTGTCACTGCTAAAGTCCTATCCTTTTACCAAGCATGGTGTAGTGGTTAGCGGTGCGGGCTTTGGAGTCCGACAAATGTGGATATCAGTTCTAACTCTGCCAAGATAAAACACATCTTGTAATCTCTCTGTGTCATACCATTGTCGTCTATCATGTGGTGGTCATTACGTCCACTATGGGAGGACTTCAAGAGATGGTGTCCGTAAAACGCCCGGCATACAATAGGTGCTCAATAAAGCTGTGAGCAAAATCCAATCTCCTGGTCATGGTTTACAAGCCCCACCTCATCCGGCCCTTTGTGTGTCTCCCGCTCCATCTCCTACCCTCTCCCAGCAGTTTATGGTCTGCTGTGCAAGCACACCAATCTTTCGGCTCCTCAAACAGGCCACGCCCATTCCTACCTCAGAGCCTTTGCACATGCGGCTCCCTCTGTGTTGAGAACTCTCCTCACCGGTTCTTGGCCTCGTGGCCTTTTCTTATCACCAGGCTCTAACCTCCAATGATACACCCTCTCATCACCTTAGTAAGCTTTCTTCTCACCCAAGCTCCTCGCTAGCACGTCACCTAGTTGTAGCTCTTTTCTTTTCTTTTTAAAAAATGTTTATTTATTTTGAGGGAGAGAGAGAATCCCACCAACTGTGAGATCATGACCTGAGCCAAAACCAAGAGTCAGACCTTAACTGACAGAGCCACCCAGGTGCCCCTGTTTTATCTCTGTCCTAACATTCATCATCATCTGGAAATTTCTGAGAACTTTTTATTGTCTCTCTTCCAGGAGCATGGGAAGTTCCAGCACAGTTCCTCTGTGCTACTCATGCCACAGCCCCAGTAACGCTGAGCACAGAGTTGGTGCTCAATAAAACCTCCTCAAGGGCAGGCTGATGACGGTGACGGTGGCAGTGGCATTGGTGGCGACGAGAAGGACTCGTTCATCTCCTCCTTCCTTCCCAGGTTCAGATTTGTTTTTCCTTTTCCCACCTACCTCCGCCTCAGAGCCTCGCCCTGGGTCTTTCTGGCATCCTGAGGATAACAGGCAGCACCTGTTGCAAAGAACAGCCCACAGAGCGAGCTTTTAAAAGGAGACGGCTCAGCGTTGGGGAGGAAGGCAAGGCCCCGGAGACCATGAGGGGAAACAGTGGCGGTTTCTTGGCCCGAGGCCTGAGATTCAGGAGTGAGTTTATCGAACGCTATCCAGTTATGATTGCTTGTTACTGGAACATTGACGTATCTCTCAACACCGGCCGGGATCTTTCACGATGCCTGTTATTAAGCCAACAGGGGTATACCTGTGTCCGAAAGTGGAATGCTTGCATTTGGTGGGACTGGAATGTTTTTTATTCTCAGATGTCTGGGTTCATCTCCGCAGCTGGTTGTATAAATATCAAAGAACAAAATGTCAAGGGCAGTGTTTGACCCTGCCCCTGGGTTAGGGGTGCAGGGGATCTGGTATGGGGCGTAACAACTCCGAATCAACCAGACAGGCTCTGCGGGAGTCCTTGAGATGAGATGCTGGCCACAGCTCCCGTGGCTCAATCGGCCTTCTTGAGGGCCTTTGCATTCCCGCGTGGATCGTTGCTGTGGCTGTTGGTGTGTATTGTCACCGTTCATGGTGTGGCATCCGTCGTCTGTCTTCGGCATTGGACTGTGAGCTTTTTGAGGGCACGGACTGCATCTGAATTGTCTTTTTTATCCTTAACATAGGACCTGGCGTGCGGTAGACGCTTCATAAATGTTTCTTGAACGCGTAAGTAGAACGAACATACGTGAGTAGATACGTGAGGCACGCGTCATATAATGTAGGCACACATCGTATACAGAGGAAGCAGTCATCAAAACGCCACCTGTTGGCAGAGGTTAGCTCTTCCCTCTGTTTCTGGGCTGCGGTCCGTGACCCCTTCCCCTTTTCGCCCACAGTCCTCCTCCTCAGGCTGACCATCCCAAAACAAGAACTGCCAAGCTCTGCCAATGGCAAACTTGCCAGTCTCTCTCTCTGCCACCAAAAGCCCAAGCTCAGGCCACAGGGATGAAATGTTCTTTTGTTAACTGGCTGTTGATCAACTCCTTCTGTATCACTGTGATGCAGTATGATTTTAGGAATGTCAAAAGACACAACATTTCTAAAATAACGAAAATATTCACTAAAATGTGCTATGTAAGTAACACATGCTTCTTGTAGCAGCTAAAAAATATAAAGAAAAAAAAAAAGAAAATAGAAATCACCTGTCATCCCACCATCCAGAATTAATAGCTGTTATTTACCTAGGACATTTATCTCTCTATCATCTCTATTTCTCTTCTGTCATCTCTCTCTCTCACTCCTCTATCATCTCTATCTCTATCCCTGACACCGTTTATATCATTTAAATAAGTGATTTTTACAAATATGGAATCAAACTGTACTAATTCTAATAGCTGATATTTATAGAGGACCTTCTATGTGCAGGCATTATTCTAATCTTTTTTTTGTTCTGGCTTACTTAATCCTCAAAATAATACTGAGAGGTAAGTATTAATGCAATCATCCTCAAATGAGGGATGAGGAAACGGAATCACAGAGAGGTTAAATATGGTGGCAGAGCGATAAGTGATGGAGCCAGTATTTGAATCTTGGCAGCTTGACCCCCAATGTTTCTCATTTAACAATAGATGGGAATATCTTGCCATAGTAATACTTTGTGCATAACTATGGCTGCCGTGTTTTCTATTGTACCACGATTCATTTAACCCAAAAGGTAGATGGGTTTCAAATCGTGTGCCAAATTAAAAAAAACAACAACAACAAAAAAAAAAAAACAGGAAAAAGAAACTCATGATTAGTTTCATACTCCAATTTGAAAATGAGCTAAGATGTTCCTGTGTGAGTTTGCTACGGCCGTCGTAACAAGATACCACGAAGTGAATGGCTTAAACAGAAGTCCAAAATCAGAATATCAGCAAGGTTGGGTCCTTCCGGGGGCTGTGAGGGAATGACCTGTCCCCTCTCTCTTTGGCTTATAGTTGGCCACCTTCTTCCTGTGCCTCTTTCTATCATTTTCCCTCTTGTGTGTCTGTCTCTGTGTCCCAACCTTCCCTTTTTATAAGGACTCCAGTCATATTGAATAACAGTCCACCCTAATGATTTCATTTTACCTCGTTTGCCTCTGCAAAGACTCTATGTCCAAGTACTATCACATTCTGAGGTCCTGGGGGTTAGGTCTCCAGCAGAATTTTTTGGGGGGAGGACACACTTCAATCGATAACAGTTCCCAATTACTACCGTAAGGATATTAGTCCTGATCATTCTTTTTTATTTTTCTTGATGAAACAACAGATGTTTTGCAAGTGTAACCTGCTTTGCCAAAAAAAATTGTGAAATATATTAAGGACTTAGAAAATCAGCTAATATGTCAGAAATTCATATGCGGTGGAGTTTCTAGGTTAAGGAATAAGAATATATTTTTTAAGTTTATTTATTTATTTTGAGAAAGAGAGAGAGAGAGAGAGCATGAGTAGGGGACGGGCAGAGAGAAAGGGAGAGAGAGAATCCAAAGCGTGGAGCCTGACACGGGGCTCAAACTCACAAACTGTGAGATTGTAACGGAGAGTCAGATGCTTAACCGACTGAGCGACCCAAGTGCCCCAGGAATGAGAATGTCTTTAAGACCCTTGATATTCATTGCCAAATGTCCCCCCAAAAGACTGATCCAGAATGCTTGCAGCTGGGACAACATTATTCCTCAAGGGATGGGGATTCGGTATATTATTACCTTTGTTTACTAGGCCATGCCTGACATCTATTATGCAATACAGATTTCAACGTAAAACTCAGTTGTACCATTGTGTTTCAATTTTTTAAAGCATAGGTATGTCTCCTATATTGCATGGAACACATTTATGCTGAAAAATAATTCATTTGTCTGAAATTCAAATTAAACTAAGTATCCTATGTTTTTATTTGGCAACCCTATTCATTTGCACAGTAGGAATAGGAGGAGTCCCTCTCTTATGATCATGATACGATCACCACGATCACTCATCCCAGTCACCAGCCCAGTGGCTGGCATGGAGTGGGATCTCTTCAAAAGTTAGTTAAAATAGCTGTTTATTTCTCTCAACACTTACCACCTATCTGAGCACCTATAACGTCTCAGGCATCTAAGAGACATTACTGCTGATCTTCACAAAAACTGAAGTCGGTATAATTATGATTTATGGCTAAGAGGCTTGTCAATTTATTGTCCCAGACCATGTGGAAATGAGATTTGATTCCAGGCTGCGTGGTTGCAAAACTCACACTTTAAGCCCTGCTCCAGGCTGCCTTGAAAGTGCTGAGGGGATCCCTGATAGAGATGCAATCCTGGTGATATTGATCCTTTTGTTCAACACATACTTATTGAGCCCCTATGTGTGCTGGAGAGTGCAGTGGAGAACAACACAAAGTTTCTGGACTCTTGATGTTTCCATTTTAATAGAGGAAGACACAATAAATAAGCAAATAAATAATATAGTTTTGGATGCTGCAAATGTAATTAAGACAATCAAAGTCCCAATCAAGGACTGGGACTTGACAGGAGGCTGGAATCTTGTGGCGTCTGGCAGGTAATTTCTGAATGAAAGTGAGCATGATGGGAAGAATCGGCCAGTGAGAGGTAGATGAACAGCCAGTACAAAGGTCCTGAGGCAGGAAAAGGCTTAGAAGGCTTGGGTTTGGGTATTCAAGAAACAGAAAGAAGGCTGAGGCATAGTAGGTGAGGGGAGAATTGTGGCAGATGAGGTTGGAGATGTAGACAAGAGCCAGATTGTGAGGGACTCTGGAAGCGTGGAGGGCAGAGCCCATTAGATGTTGTCCTCCTCACCCCCCTGGCCACACAACTAGACTACATTTCCCAGCCTTCTTTGCAGGCAGGTATGGTCATGTGACTGAGCTCTAGCCAATGGCACCTCCAATGGTGCAGTGCTTGCTGTTCTTTCTCCAATATGGTGACATTAGAAGCCACATGTTTGGGATGGTGGAGGCATAGATGGCAGGGACCTGAATTCTTGAGTCACTACTTGGAGGCCTGCTGACCATTCACCAGGATCACCTGTTTGGACTGTGCTGGTTGTCTTAGTCTGCTTGGGCTGCTATCATGGAATACCATACTGGGTGGCTTTAGCCAAGGCATCTATTTCTCACTGTTCTGGAGGCTGGGAAGTCCAAGGTCAGGTGCTAGCCCTCTTGCAGAAGGCTGTCTTCTTGCTGTATCCTCTTGTGGCAGAGGAAGGAGAAAGCGAGAGAGAGAGAGAGAGAGAGAGAGAGAGAGAGAGAGCTCTAGTCTCTTCTTCTTAGGAGGAGACTAGTCCCATCACAGGGGCGCCACCCTCACCCCTCATCTGAACCTAATTACCTCCTAAAGGCCCCACTTCCTTGCACCATCACACTGGGGCTTATGTCTTCCACATATGTCTTTGCGGAGCACACACTCAGTCTAAAGCATATAAGCCAGAAGTAAACTTCTATTGGGTTTGGCCACTGAGATTCGGGGATGTGCCTGAGAGGCAGCTAGTGCTGCCTCAACACCTGGAAAGGGGGCATGATTTTTTCTTCTCCTTTAATTATAATGGGAGCTCAGCAGAAGGTTTTCAGTGGGAGTACAAAACCACCTGATTTAAATCGTGGCTGCTTTAATATTTCGGACAGAGTAGTTTGTTAGCTGACTTAGCAAGGGTGGGGCTAATGGAGTGGGAATGCCGTCTGTCAGTGTGTCTATGAGTTTTGTTCTGATTTTGCAGCCACAAGAGAGACTGTGGGCCACCCTGCTCAAATCACCTCTCTCGCTGGGACAACGGTCCCAAGCGTCAAGCTCGCGGCAGTCAGTCCTACTGGCTCCATTGGATGGGAAGTCTGACTCCACCTCACAATCCTTCACAGACCCGTTCCTCTATTCTCCCACTTGTCCACCTCAGTAAATGGTACCCCAACTACTGAGTTTCCGAGACCCCCCAACTTAGGAGTCACTCAAATGTCTGGCTGTGGCCGACAAAGCCCTGATGACCTGACCACTTTCTTTTCTTGCATTTACCCACTTTGTCTCTGGGCCCTCTGTCCTCACTCCCTTAGTGCCAGTTACCCTGCTCTTTTTTTCTGTTCCTCAGACGGAAGCCAGCCTGCTCTGGCCTTGGGGGTCTCTGCCTGGGGCAGTCTTGCAGGCTGCTTCGTCTCCTCCTTCAGGTTAAGGGAGGGATCAAATCTTATTCCTCAGAGGAGACGTCACGCCCACCTGATTAAAGTTACCCTCCCGTCGCCCTCAAGTCACACACAGAGCTCTGTGTTTCACTGCTTTCCTGACACTCATTGCTATTTAAGACAGAGCCCCCGAAAGGGGCCATGGTGACAAAGTAGGAGGCGACGTTAAGGGAATGATGCCGGTGGCTCTCGTCAGACCCTGGACACTCAAGGCAGCTCAGGTGGTAGCCTTTGTGGGAGGGGCTGGGACAAAGAGCGGTCAAGCTGGGAGCAGGCCCAGCCCGCCACACCATCAGAGAAGTTGGAGAGGCCCGGATGCACCTGGACGCTGGGAGGGGCCACGAGATGTCATTGCTGGAGCAGCAGAGAAAGTGTCCGATGAGGCTACCTTGTGGCTGGGAGGGGACATTGGTGAGTACCCATGAGCCCTCCCTGAGGACTCCCAGAGAACTCCCCCGTGGTAGTTGGAGCTTGCCCAACTGTGGGGAAGGAGCCAGAGAAATTCTGGGAATTTCAGGGGGAAAATTTAGGCTAAAATGACAAACGCTCTTCTTTAAGGGAGCTGGGATTCAGTTAACTGGCCAAAGGCAGAGAGAACTGTAAAAAATGCTGATTTCACTGAGTCCTCCACAGTGGGGAAAGGCCAAGTGTCACAGGACATTTTTGTGGGCTTGTCGTAAAGGGCGATCCTTGCCAGTGAGGGACATTTGGTCTTATCAGTCTTGTGGCTGCGTCAGTCCAGGAGCATTTGGGGTGGGGAGGTATTGGGTATGTCTTGCGGTGTGGGGAGGAATCTCCAGCCAACTAGGATCTGGATACTTTGAGCTAGACAGCCCCTTAGTGGAAATTTCTTTTCCTATCCTAATGTTTCTATGAGGAACTTTCACCCCACTTTCCAGGAGAGGCAGAAAGTACTTGGAAGTAATGCATTTCCTACCTTTTGTTCACTGAATCTTTCCCCAAGGGATGAAGAAGGCCTTATTGATTCACCAAACCAGGAAAAGGAATTGAGTATGTGTGCTTACCTTTCCTCTCTCTCTCTCCTTTTGTGATGGCCTGTCTGCTGGATAGAAGCTTTCTCCCAGAGCCCCATGTACAATTGCTCAGGTTGTGCACTGCAAAAACTCCATGGCGTCTCCTTTACATAAAAGGAGCAAATTGCACTCCCTGGAGTTGACCCAGGTACCCTGTATTCTTTTCCAATTCCAGCCCCAATGGGGTAAACACCTCTGGATCAGGCCCCAGAGACAGGCTTTAGAGGCAGATCTGGAAGCCCATTTCTCACTGTCCCAGTTTGGTGCTCTGTGGTAGGCAGAATAATGACTTCCTGCTCCCAGAGATGTCCACATCCTAATTCCCTGAATCTTGGAATATATTACCTTACATGGCAAAAAAGAACTTTGCAAATGTGATTAAGTTAAGGATTTTGAGATGAGCAGCTTCTCTTGGATTATCTGTGTGGACCCAACGTAATCACAGCATCCCTGTAAGAGGGAAGGTGATGTGTTGATAATGCCAGCTGTGAAGATAAAGGAAGGGGGCTGTGGGCTAAGGAATGAAGAAAAGATTCTTCCCTAGAGCCTCCGGAAGGGATGCAGCCCTGTGACACCATGGGTTTAGCCCAGTGAAATAAATATGTGTTGAGTTTCTGACGAGCAAAATTATAAGATAATAGAGCTGTGTTGCGTGAAGCCACTACATTCTGGTAATTTATTATAGCAGCAATAGGAAACAAATACAGACTCGAGTGACATTAGGCTTCTTTTCCCCTTCTTGCTGCCATGGTGTCTGGGTCTTCTCCATGGTTTAGAGCTGTGCCGTCCCAAACAGTAGCCACTAGGCATATATAGCTCTTGGCATTCAAATTAAGTACAAATTTAAAATGTACTTGTTCAGTTGCACTAGCCACGTTTCAGCTGCTCAGTAGCCACACATGGCTTGTGGCTTCCTATTGGACAGAGCAGATACAGGACATCTTCTTCATCGCGGGAAGTTCCGTTGGATGGCACTGGGCTAGACTTCAGGGAAAGCTGATGGAACCAATTAGCCAGGGAGTACCAGCCATGCCCTCCATTCAGGCGATACCAACAATATAGCCGGGCTGTGTATCCTTCATTTGACTTCTGTGATTACAGTTCTAGACGTATTTTGTCCTGGAGGTCGTGGGGCAGAGTTAGAATGATACGAAGTCCCAGTGATACGAAGCAAGGACAGTGGTATGGCAGAAGTGGGACACCTGGGAGGGGAACTGGGAGGGAGAACCCCCCAGAGGATGCCAGGCCAGGCACACAGTAGGACTTCTTCACCCCCAAGGGCGATCTGGAGGAGAGGAAGGGTAACATCCTTTGGAAACATAGCCCAGGTGACAGCTGGGTCTCTGAACCTTCTGATCCAGATAAGATCAGCTTGAAACCTCATTCCATTCACTGGCCAGTCCAACTCTCTTCTCTCCAGACTTCTGAGTATCTTGATATCCTCAAGGTCTTTTTCGTCTTGAGGCTAACCTCTCTGCACTGCATAAATCCAGACTTCCAGCTCCTTCTTTGATTTCAGTGCAAACAATTTCCCCACGCCAAGCATGTGGGAGGCGGTTTGAAGTGGTTCTGGGCCTGTCACTTACTAGCTTTGGGAACATACCTGCCTTCTCTGTGTCTCAGCTTCCTCATCTGGAAAATTGGGGTAACAATTGAGTTGTTGCGGAGGATTAAATGCGTTAATTTGTGAAGATTCCTAAAACAGTTGCTGGCACATAGTAAGTCCTTGAAGGGCTTAGCTAGTATTTGTAGGTATATCTGACTTCACCTACAATTTCAGGTTCATAGAGAGAAGTCAGACTGTGTATACTCTGAAAAGTTAGAATACCCAATTAGCCATTCCTAGTCCTTAACATATGTTTAGCCTCTGCCACTGATTATTTCTAGTTAGTCCCTACTGACTCTGGTACCTGTCTCCTGATCTCTTCTTCCTTCCCTTTCCTTGGTGGAGGCAGGGGGAGGGGGTGGGGTCCCCAGAGTGAGGGTTCTAGCAGGCTGTAGAGGGGTAGAGAGTTTTATAATGCAGGTCCCTGGCTGCTATTTTAGGAGGTTCTTTTTTTTTTTTTTTTTTTTTTCAGTTCAGATTTATTACTGTTCATGTGTTTATGCCAGGGGCATTTGAGGCTAAAATAGCTGTTATCTATTTCAGAGGAAGTGGGAGATGGGCGCTTCCAGACACGGCCTGTGAGCAATCGGCTGTGGCTATGAGTCAGGAATTCCTGGTTCCCTTTCTGCAGGGTCCAGCCTGGGGGCTGTGCTGGAGCTGGTCGATCCCTGGGTGTTGCCTAAACCAGTGCCAGAACCCTTCTGGGAGAGCAAACAAAAGGAGCTCGAGTGGCGAACGTGGGTGAACGGGCTTGATCTTAGAACAATCCAGGTTTCCCCCCAGCTCTGCTACGTAGCAGCTCTGTGACCCTGGGTAAGTTAGTTCGCTTCTCTGGGCCTTAGTTTCCTTATATGCAAATCACTAAAATTAGCCGATAGTATATTGAAAAGGTAACAGTGCATTTATAAAGCGCGGTATACAGTGGGCGCTCAATAAAGGGTATCTGTAATTTATCTTAGTCAGTGCTCAAATCATTATTATGAGGCAGGCGGTTATTGCCTCATTTTGATGGAGCCAATTGCCACAGGCGACAAAGCTAAAAATACATGGGAATCAGGACAATGGCCTGATTCCAAATGTTATGATTTTCTTTGTCTCTTACCTGTGACACAATGAAATGCATGAATCCGTTCTTTTTGTAAGAACTCAGTAATTCAGAAGCTTATGGACTAGAAAGTGAAATCCATCCCTCACCCTCTGATGCCAGCCTCCTGCCCAGAGATACGAGCACGAACAGTTCATTATGGATGAATATAGTCCATTTTCCATAAAGTGTTTTTTTTTTTGTTTAACTTTAGTTAGCCAACACACAGTGCAATATTGGTTTCAGGAGTAGAATTCAGTAATTCTTACTTACGTGCAACACCCAGTGCCCATCACAAGTGCCCTCCTTATACCTATCCTCCATCCAGTCCATCTTCCACCCACTCCCTCCAGCAACCCTCAGTCTGTTCTCTATTGATAACAGTCCCCGCTGGGGCGCCTGGGTGTGTCAGTCAGTTGAGTGTCCAACTCTTGATTTCGGCTCAGGTCGTGATCCCAGGGATGTGGGATCGAGCCCCACGTCGGGCTCCACGCTGACCATGGTTTGCTTAAGGTTTTCTCTCTCTCTAAAATAAACAAGAATAAATAAAATTTAAAAAGGAGTCTCCATGAAGTTTTATAATAATTTTCACATACACTTAAAAAAACTTTTTAAATGTTTATTTATTTTTGAGAGAGAGACAGACAGACAGAGTGTGGTGGAGGAGGGGCAGAGAGAGAGGGAGACACAGAATCTGAAGCAGGCTCCAGGCTCTGAGCTGGCAGCACAGAGCCCGACGCGGGGCTCAAACTCACAAACCGTGAGTTCATGACCTGAGCCAAAGTTGGACGCTTAACCGACTGAGCCACCCAGGCGCCCCTCACACACACTTTTTTTTTTAAATATGAAATTTATTGTCAAATTCGTTTCCATACAACACCCAGTGCTCATCCCAACAGATGCCCTCCTCAATGCCCATCACCCACCCTTCGCTCCCTCCTATCCCCCATCAACCCTCAGTTTATTCTCGGTTTTTAAGAGTCTCTTATGGCCAAACCACACACACTTTTTAAACATGAATGGGATCTGTCTGTCTATCTAGTCAGCTCTGTAACTTGTTTTGGACCCTTAGCTCTGTGTCTTGGAAATTTTACCAAACCTGTATATACAACTTTGCATCATTTTTGGTAACCACTACTTAAGGCTGTATAATAAATGATGTAATCGAACACACTGATGATATTTCTATTGAAAAAATGTAGCGCTTCACATCTGAACTTTCACTTGGTGGTCATTTGATAGAACCTTAAATTCTTTTTTTTTTTTAATTTTTTTTTAACGTTTATTTATTTATTTTTTTTTAATTTTTTTTTTTTCAACGTTTATTTATTTTTGGGACAGAGAGAGACAGAGCATGAACGGGGGAGGGGCAGAGAGAGGGAGACACAGAATCGGAAACAGGCTCCAGGCTCCGAGCCATCAGCCCAGAGCCTGACGCGGGGCTCGAACTCACGGACCGTGAGATCGTGACCTGGCTGAAGTCGGACGCTTAACCGACTGCGCCACCCAGGCGCCCCTAACGTTTATTTATTTTTGAGACAGAGAGACAGAGCATGAACAGGGGAGGGTCAGAAAGAGAGGGAGACACAGAATCCGAAACAGGCTCCAGGCTTTGAGCTGTCAGCACAGAGCCCGATGCGGGGCTCGAACTCACAGACCGCGAGATCATGACCTGAGCCGAAGTCAGACGCTCAATCAAATGAGCCACCCAGGCACCCCTAGAACCTTAAATTCTGATTCAGCCACATCTGTCAGTCTTACTTCTGCAGCTTCGAGATTTCCCTCTTGCTTAGGAAGACCGTCTCTCCGTCCGAAGCTTGTAAGAACGTTCTACCGTGGGGGCACCTGGGTGGCTCAGTCGGTTAAGCGGCCGACTTCGGCTCAGGTCGTGATCTCACGGTCCGTGAGTTCGAGCCCCGCGTCGGGCTCTGTGCTGACAGCTCGGAGCCTGGAGCCTGTTTCCAATTCTATGTCTCCCTCTCTCTGACCCTCCCCTGTTCATGCTCTGTCTCTCTCTGTCTCAAAAATAAATAAAGGTTAAAAATTTTAAAAAAGAACATTCTACCGTGTTCTCTCCTAGCATACCGAAACCCCAGCATAATGCTAGAAGCAGGGCCCAAAGTATTATGGCTCAAAATGTGGACTCAGTGTTACTGTGCTAATTGGCAAGCCCCGTCATGTCATCTGAATTCATTTGCCGTTGGGCATGCTCTGTAGTTTTGGTGGGTTTTTTTTTTTTTAAGTTGTTATTTAAATTCCAGGTAGTTAGTCACAGTGTAATATTAGTTTCAGGTGTACAATATAGTGATTCAACACTTCCAACAACACCCGCCGCTCATCTCAAGTGCCCTCCTTAATCCCCATCACCTAGTTAAGGCGCCGCCCCGCCCACCTCCCCTCTAGTAACCCTCAGTTTGTTCTCTGTAGTTACGAGTCAGCTTCTTGGTTTGGGTTTTTATACTGAAGCTTCATGCATCTGGGATCTATTGTTTTGAATGACGTGGGGCAGGATCTAATTTTATTTTTCCCCTGTAAATGAACTGTTGTGTCAGGGCCACATACTGATGGTCTTTCCTTTCTCCTTTCTGATTTAAACGGTCACTGGGGCACCTGGGTAGCTCCGTGGGTTAAGCATCCGACTTTGGTTCAGGTCATGATCTCGCAGTTCGTGAGTTCTAGCCCCGTGTCGGGCTCTGTGCTGACAGCTCAGAGCTTGGAGCCTGCTTCTGACTCTGTGTCTCCCTCTCTCTCTGCCCCTTTCCTGCTGGTCCTCTGTCTCTCTCTCTCTCTTTCTCAAAAATAAATAAAAGCATTAAAAAAATATTTAATTAAAAAAAAATTGTCACCTTTACCATTAAATTTCTCCCTCTGTGTGGGTCCGTCTCTGGAATCTCCTCTCCTGTTAATGTATTTATAGGTGTCATCATATTCATCCATCTATTTTGCTCTGATTCTCTGTAATGAAGCCAATACTACATTGGCAAAGAGTGAGTATCCAAATAACACAATAACTAGTTTTGAATGTTAATGGAGTGAATTACAATAATAGATGCCTTACTTCATGATGCTTGTATTTCAGTTATTAGAGTGCTGAGAGTGATCTGTTAATATTCATTTGGAATTTATCATCTATTTCGGTAAATATGGACTATGGTTTTTTAAAATTTTCTTAATATTTATTTTTGAGAGAGAGAGAGAGAGAGAGAGAGAGAGAGAGACAGAATGCAAGAAGGGGAAGGGGCAGGGAAAGAGGGAGGCACAGAATCCGAAGCAGGCTCCAGGCTCCGAGCTGTCAGCACAGAGCCCGACACGTGGCTCGAACTCGCTGACCGCGAGATCATGACCTGAGCCGAAGTCGGATGCTTAGCCCACTAAGCCACCCAGGCGCCCCTGTGGACTATGGTTTTTTATTTGTGTGCTCTCGGTGTTGGGCTTTTGGCGCAAGTGAGTCCGTGGTCTTTCCACTGGCTCCTCTCTGTTTCATTTCCACATATGTTAGTGACAGATTTTGTTCCAGCTGTCATGACAGAGCTATATCTTTGGAGCATCCGTGAGAGGCTGTAAGTGAAGAAAAACTCAGATCTTCATCCTGGATGAAATAACTGGAATGGGGGGTAGAGGGGAGGGATTTACGGGCTCAGTGACTCAGCTCAATGGAGGAAAAAGGCCTCAGTTTTATGAACTTGACTAAAAAATGTGCCAGGGTACGATAGGCCACCCTAGGTGAATGTGTGGGTGTGATTTTCTGCTGCGTATTTATTTGCATGGACGTTTGCGTGTGTGCTTGTCACGAGCCTGTATGCGTGAATGTATAGTGTATACGTACGTGCGTGGGAACATGTGAGTGTATGCTCGTGTGTATAGGCATGCATGTAAGGACGTGTGTGTGTTTAGGTGGTTGCTTGTGTGTGTGCTGAAGAAATTTCTGCCTCAATCCTGGCTGGTCAGGCAGGCTGCCACAGGATTGCTTAAGTCTTCATGAGTTCTGTGGGTGGACAGGCCCAGAGGCCAAGATGAGGTACAGCTGGGAGAGGCTGAGGAAGGGAAAGTGAGGCATGGGGCTGACAATGTGGCTTTGAGGAAGCAGTTGGTGTCACTTAACCTCATTCTCTCCATGAAACACACGGAAGAGACTCACTCCTGCCCTGTCCCCTCCTCCTGTCCTCAGACTTGGCGGGAGCCGACTCCTGTGAGAGCCCCTCACGGGTCCGAAGTGAAGGAAATGCCATCAAGCTGTGGATTCTTACTTCCCGGATGTGCTGTCACCCACAGGGCTGGGGCGGTGACAGGAGCAGGTCTGTTTGGTATACCCTGGACTATCCAATGAACACGTGGGGCTGTGCTTTCCTCGGAAGTTGGTGCCCTGGTCACATGTCACACAGCCAGGATGGTCTTCGGATGCAAGCTGACTTCACATCTCTGTGTCCTGTGGATGGAGGGGCTGGCTCTTCCTGCCCCGCCCTCCCCGTGGCACAAAGACAAGCCACGGCAGACGAGCTGCATCTCTCCCCAGAGCACACACTGGACGTGTGGTACCAGCTTTGGAAGCCGTCCGTCTGGGCGACAGGAAAACTGTAACTGCTCCGTGCTGCCCCTGCTCGGCTGGCACTCCACTAACTTTCCCTCAGAAAACTGGATTTGCAGGTTTTAAGGTGCCTGGAATAGACACCAGCCCGTTGCCTCTGCTCTGTCCCTCCTGCTTCAAATACTGCGGTGTGGGTAGCTGCGGATGTGATGCCACCCAAGCCACTTGGTGGCTGAGGACCGAAAAGTCGTAAGAGGAGGCTGCAAGGGAGTCTAGCCCCCACTGAGTGTGAAGGGCTGTGGGAAATTTGCTGCCCGAAAGTGACCCACCTGACCAGATGGTGCCAACGATTTCTAGTCAGGTTGGGCATCATGGGAAATGTATTAAGACTTTGATACAAGTGACAAACCACCACCACCACCAACAACAAATCAACCCAACCAAGTCGAATCAGCTTAAGGAAAACATAAGCTGATTGGCTTGCAAGCTGTTGGCTTGCGTGACTGGGAAGTCCACAGGTTTCAGGCATAGCTGGATCCAGGCCTCAGGCATCTTCAGAGTGTACTCTATTTTTTCATCGCTTTACGCTTTTTCCTCCCTCTCTGCATTGTTCTTATTCTCTCCTACAGACAGGTTAACTCCTTGTGATGGAGGAAGACGACCACCAAAACCCTGACTTCACATCCTCTCAAGCAATCCCGTAATAGGAAGCCATCTTCCCAGATTGCTTTAGCTGAAACGTCTCGATGAAGACTGACTCGCTCGGCTCAGGCCAAATGCCCCCCTCTTGTGCAACCACTGTGGCTGGAGAGGTAAATAAGGTGTTCTGGCTGGTCATCCTGGAGCTGGAGCAGGGGACTGGCAGTCCCCAGAGCTAAGAGTTGGAGTGGGCAGGATGGAAGGGATCCTGAACAATAAAAAATCTGTGTTCACTATAGGAAGAACAAATGAAGGCTCAGTTTAGGGAGGATGGGTCCCCTCACTTAAGTTGCTTTCTGAGCCTCAGTGGGCAACATTTGCCATCACCCTGAAGCCATCTCAAAGTAGAACAAGATGAGGTTATTGTACTCTTGATGTACAGTGTGTCGATTTCTCCCTCCATTTCTCACATTTCCAAGGATCCTGGCAAGAAGGCCATCACTTGAAGTTATTCATGCATGTCTGTTTCCTTCTTGAGCCCCTGAGAACCCAGTCTGGAAGGACCAGCCTCAATGTTTCTGGATGGTGCTTTCCTTCTGGACTGATCACATTTGCAAAAAGAAAGTTCAATGTTGGCTGCAGAGGACTGATGTGAAAGTGTGTTAATGTGCTCAGGCTGTCGTAACAAAACACCACAGTCTGGGTGGTTTCACAGTGGACATTTCTTTCCTTGCAGTTCTGAAGGCTGGAAGTCCTAGGCCAAAGTCTGGCAGTATCTGTGTCTGACGAGGGTCCTCTTCCTGGCTTATGGATGACTGCCTCCTTCCTGTGTCCTTACATGCTGGAGAGCTCTCTGGTGTCTCTTCTTATAAGGGAACTGATCACATTGGAGCAGGGACCCGCCCTCATGACCTCATGGAACCTTAATTACCTTCGTAGAAGTCCTGTCTCCAAATACAGTCCCACTGGCCGTTGGGACTTCAAGGTATGGATTTGGGCGGGGGCGGGGGTGAATAGACATTCCTTCTATAATGGGAAGGGACAGTAGATTTATTCTTAATCCCAGGGAATCTTGGTCTCCTATGATTATGTGTCAGAAATGAGGTCAAGTGACTTATGTGACTTACCTTCATTAGCCTTTTCCACTTCTGTGAAACATATTATCATTACTTCAGTTTTACATAAGAGGTAATCAATGTTGGGCTCTGTGTTGACCGCGCAGAGCCTGCTTGGGATATTCTCTCTCTCTTTCTCTTAAAATAAATAAATAAAACATTTAAGAAAAGAAGTAATCAATGTTGAAGGTGGTTAAGTAAGTTACCTAAGGTCACAGAGCTCGCAAGTGACCGAGCCAGAACTTGAACCCAAATCTGCTGAATTTCCTCTTAGCCACAATGCTTCCTGCCACGGTCAGCCTGCCTGGGGAGGGTCTGAATGGCAATTCTCTTTGAACGTCTGGGTTCCTTGAAACAATATGTCTACCTATTTTGCGAAGCACCTAGTGTTTAAATACACAGTTTCTCACGGAGAGCACTGCCCGCCGAGGAATCAAAAGCACTTGGTGTTTTGGGTTTGGAAAGAGTCTGGTGTGCCTTCAGACACTCACCCTGGGATGGGCTCCGCTCGCCATGCTCTTAGTGGCAGCCCATCTCTGAAGTTAGGTAGCACCAGCATTCATGGGCTGATGGAATGACAGCGGGAAGCAAAACGGGAAACACTCAGGAGTTGGTGGTCTTAGTTCCCTACTGCAGTGGGCATACCGTGAAGCTAATGAAGGTTCAGACCTCTCACCCGCCGAGGAGCAGCTCTAGCTTGACGCCCACGTGGCCCTACGTTTTTGTAAGGTGTTTGAGCTGCAGTGGGCTAAGACCGCTAACTCTTCCCATTCCAGTTCCCCTCCCTCAAACTTCTCCTTGGGTTGGTTGGTTGGCATGACCACTCTTTCATGCAAGGTGGTATTGAATGGTCGGACATGTTTTATATGCATAGTTTGTCTTATTTGTCCTTTCTTTTTTTTTAATGTTCATTCATTTTGAGAGAGAGAGAGAGGGAGAGGGAGAATCCCAAGCAGGTTCCACACCATCAGCACAGAGCCTGATGCGGGGCTCGATCTCACCAACCGTGAGATCCTGACCTGAGCCGAAATCAAGAGTTGGACGCTTAACTGACTGAGCCGCCCAGGTGCCCAGTCTTATTTTTCTTTAGTGGGCACTCAAACTGTGTAAGCTTCAGCCCGCTAAAACTGACCTGCCTCTCCTTCCCTCCCATTATTGGTTCTATGGCTCGGGGTCCTCCTTCCAACCAGTGGAGTGCCCGTGAGCAACCAGTAGGATGGGGATCATAATGCCTCTGTCTTCAAGAGGGCTCCCTTTCACCTCTAAGAGCAGCCTCAACAGCCAGCAGGCCCAGAGTGACTGCCTGACCTAGATGCCTCTCAGGAACGAGCCTACTATTCATTAACAAGCCCAGTTATTTTACGGGCCAATTAACTTGGGAGGCCGTGGAAGGGAAATTCCGACGTTGTGTGAGCCTGCGTCTCCCCCCCCCCTCCCCCTCCCCCTTTTCTCCCCACTGTAGTTTGGGTCTCTGCCACTGTTTAAATTTGAGCTGATTTGCTATCCCGGCATCTGCAGTTTGATTATTTGACTATTGCCTGGCTCTTGGTCAAACCACTGGGGAGCCCACTAGCCAGTGATTAAATCTGAGCCATGATTATAATGGTTTTATTTTAGTGGGGCCTCTGTTTATGGGCCCACTGGTATTAGAGTGCAGTGTTATTGTAATGAGGTATTAGCCTCCTAGAAATAATCAGGTGAAGCTAGTAGGCTGAGAAACGCCAGGCAAATGGAGTCCATTATTTGACCAATACACCTCTACTTGATCTTTCATTCTGTTCGGAAAAAGCGAATGTGTAGGAGGAATGAGAGGGGCTGGCTATTACCCAAGCATATACGGTGGTCAGGCATGACCTAGGCACCTGTTCATGTTGTACATTTTGTTGTGAAATGACCCAGTGAGGTAGCATTATGAGTGTATCTGTACTTACAGAGGAAGCACAGAGAAGTTATGAAAATTGTCCTTGGCCACACAGCTAGCACATGGAGGAGGCATACACTGGGCAAAGTCTGACTTGGGGTGTTTCTTTGACGTTGAGCTGACTGATGTGGGTATACTTGTAAGGCGCTCCCAGCTCCTACTGAATCTTTGTCTTTGTTTGCTTTTTGGTCTGCTGATGGTTTCAGCATCAGAGAAGTGCTCTGTGGTGGGCGCTACTTGGTGGGAGGAAGCCGTGAGAGGTAAGAATTCAGGTGAGGTCATCTGCAGGAAGAAATACCAAGATTATAAGTTGTGATTTTGTTTCTTGGCTTCTTAGTGAGCTTAGGGCAGCCTGAAATGGATAGATGTGCTGCCCAATCGGCCGAGGCCAATTCCAGCGCTGCCTCTAACTTCTGTGTGTCCTCAAGCAAGTCCCTGCCTCTCTGGTCCCTGCCTACTTTTCCAGCATCGGCACCTGCCTTTCCCCATCTTGCTTCTGCTGCATTAGCTTCACAGAATGCAAGTCATTTATTTGGTAAGTGATCCCAGGAAATGCTGAAAAGGGAGAGGCGACAGGAGACAAGGATGGGGAGAAAGGCAATAAAGGGTGAGCCATGAAGTACAATCCCTCATGGGCACCTGGAGCTTCACCCTTCGAGGGGACTGTGGGAGCCAGTGTGGAACGCACACTTCGGTCCTCCTACCCGAGGGCAGAGTGACCTGCTCTGACTTGGGAAAAAGCCCCTAAACAGTTGCGAGTTTGGGCAATTGAAGACTGGCTGGTGGGCACAGATGTTGTCCAGTGCCAAGATCATATGGGCGTCTCATGGACACGATTCTAATATAATGAGAAAAATAAAACTTGAATTGTTTAAGCCCCTGGAACAGGGTTTTCCAAGGTGGGCACTTGTCTAAGGGCCCCTCGCCTTCTTGCAGTCCTGAGTACATATTGCTCTTTTTCTTGCCTTAGATAGGGACCCCCCCCCCACCCCACTACTGCCTCTGCCTGGTGTGTTTTTCCTCTCCCTCCTCATCCATGGCCTCTCTTCATTCTTTCAATGCAGTGCAGTTTCCAAGAAGGGTGGTGTCTAACCAACCCAGCCAAAGTGGTTTCTTTGAACCCAGATCTGCCCAAATCCAGACAAAGCACAAGCCCAAATTGTTTTTTTGTTTTGTTTTGTTTTGTTTTTAAGACAGGATTCAATGAGGAGGAAATCCCCCTGTCAAAAGCACTTCCTCTCAATATCCATGCTGAATGGTAACAAATAGTTTGCTCTCTGGCTTCATATAGTTCTGGCCACTGTGTGTCCATTAAAGAGGGTTCCAGTTAGCAGCTGCTGCATGCAAAAGCCACTCCAGAAACTTTCTGGCTTCAAACCACAATGATTTTGTCATCTCTCATAATTCCTTTGGGTCAGGAATTTGGGAAGGGGCTCAGCTGGTCAATTCTGATTTGGGGTCTTTCACGTGGTTGCAGCCAAATGGTGGCCGAAGGGGCTGGAGCCCCTGAGAGCCTGTCAGGCATCTCTCTTCACGTAGCCTCGGGGCCGTTCCATGTGGTCTCTGAGTGTGGGCAAATTTGGGCTTCTTTCCTGGCTCGGCAGTCTCAGGGCAGTTGATTGCCGACACGGAGGCACAGGTGGAGACTGAAGGTCTCAAGAGTGAGTGTCAGTCACAGTGGGCAAAGGGGTATCTGAGTCACCACCAGGAAGTCGCCTCAGAAGTCAGGTAACATCGCTTCTGCATACTCTCTTGATTGAAATAGTCACAAAAATGTACCTATGCTCAAGAGAAGGGACATTAGACCCTACCTCTTTTGGAATAGTGAGAAGATTCTAGAAGAGCATGTGAAATGGGAGATGTTGTCGTAATCATCTTTGGAGTATACAGTCTGCCTCCAGAGGGTGCATGTATGGGGTGGGTGTGAAGGACGAGGACAGAAAGCCTGGTGAGTAAGCAGGTCTGGGGAAAAATAGAGTGGGGTGTCCTCCAGCGGAAGGAAGAAGAGGACGAGCTGGTTTGTATCACAAAGGAGGAAGAAATGGCTAGAAAATGGTGACCAGGAGTGGAGGAGTGAAGGAGAAAGTGCAGGAAGGATGTGCCACAGATTCGTGGCCCTGACGTCTAGGTGGATGGCGGGTCATTTGCTGACTTGGAGAACACAGGAGGAAGAGCAGGAAGCAGGAGTGGGGCTGTGGATGGGCTTGGCTTTGGCCGTGTTGCGTTGGTTTCGTACTGCCTAATTGGTTAAAATTCCTCCACGTGGAAGACTGAGCCACGGTGTGGAGACTGGAGGAGACCATATCCAGCTCTTAGGATCTCTGTATAGGGACGTGTCAGGTACTCAGACAAATACTGGGTGGCAGCAAGGCAGGTTCTTTGGCCCTCCCGTGCAGCTGGGGAAGGAGGCTGCTAAGAGTGGCACAGCACCACGTTTGCCAAACTTGCCAGGTGGTCAGAACCGTCTGGGGAGCCTGTTAAAAATAAAAGTTCCCAGGGCTCACCCCAAACGTACTGAATCAGAGTCCTCAGGGGAAGGGCCTTGGGAATCCCTATTTTTAACAAATGCCCCAGGTGATTCATGACCGAACGAGTCTAACCCGGACTGGGGAGGTGATTACGGGGCTCCACGTTGTGCAACACCGGAGCATCGTTCACGTACGCAACAGGTACGTGGTACCCTGGCCTTGTGTTCAGCTGTCACCTGGATTTAGAGCTCAGGTTCTAGAGACCCCCATCTGAGTTTCAGTTTGGACTCCACTGCTTCCTATGTGACCATGGGAATGTGGGACCCTGTCAGTCTGTTTCTCGTCCCTAAGCTGGGGACAATGATGATAATGTGATATATATAAGGATTAAATGAGTGCATTCCTACACCAGATCTCTGACAAGTGTGTGTCCCACAATTCAATTCAATTCTGTCCCTAACCACCCAGAGTTAGCATCAGATCCATTAGTTAAAGGGCAAGCACCCCACCAAGGCTGCCCTTTCTTCAATGCCAGCCACAAGTGGGGGTTCCCATGACCCCTGTGCCTTCTTCCAGTTGATAGTTCACTAGAATGACCTAACAGAACTTAAGAAAGGGCTATACTTATGATACCATTTCATTATAAAAGATACAAATGAATAGCTGATAAAGTGGTCATAGGGCAAAATCTGGAAGGATGCCAAGCACAGAAGCTTCTATCTCCAAGTGATAATGATGCGTGTTTAGGTTGGAGGACCACTGCCCTGAGGCTGTATGCAAAACCGGATTGTCTGAGTTGTGAGGGAAGGCTGGAGACATTGGCTTAGGGCGAGGCAGATACCTTTGGTTTCCTACCCAGCAGCCCCAGGGCTACCTTACCCACCACCGGGAGAACAGCTTGGCTTTGCGTTATGGTGGCTGTGCTGTTCTGGAGAGGCTGAGCCCTTACCCAGCCCTGGGATGAATCATGATTGGTGAGTGCCAGTCAAAGTGCTCTCCTTCCACAGGCCATCCAGCTTTGGGTGTGGCCAGGTGACCCCAGGTGGCAGGGAGGTAGGAGGGGAAGTGCACACGGAGTTTGAGAATAGGTATCCCCGTGGGTGAAAAGATAAGGAAGAATCACTCACTCCTTTTTCTACCCCTGGTGCTGTTTTGTTTCCAAAAAAAGTACAGGTGTTTATTCTTATGAGTGGAAAACACTCTTTTTGCTCCCCACTCCCCACCCAACTCCCCCTGATCCATGGCACAGGATTTCCCTTGACCTGGGCAGGATAAGTCGGCTCCCTTTCTACAGCTCCCCATCCCCCCCCCCCCCCCCCCCAGCACCTTGCACCTCCCTTCGGCAACACCCTCCAAACTTTGGTTCCACTTCCCTTGCCCAGTGGAAGCTCTGTGAGGGCGGGCCAGGCTTGCCTCCTTCCCAGCTGGCTCAGTTGGCAGTAGCCAGTAGGTGCTTACCGTTGCTGACTCAGTGGCCTGCGGCCTCCCCCCTGGCCCCGACCATCCACTCACTCTGTGGTGCTGTTTTTAAGGGGCCTACGGGACAAAAGGGCACGGACGATGAAAGTGTGAATGGAAAAGGGGGTTGAGGAATTTTGCACAAATGAACCACAGTCAGGCAGGGCAAATTCGCCGCATTCTTTAGAAGCCTGTGAAAATCTGGCAGACAAAAAAGGGTTTTGTCAGTGGGTGTTGAGTGATGAGTGTAACCATGGACAGTTTTCAGGAGTGGGGAAAAGGAGTGAGAAATTGCTACATCCTCTTGGACAAGAGAGAATAATGCCTTCTAATTTTGAAATGTCTCTCTTTTTATAAGGGTCCAATGGGTGGTGGTGGAGTATCTTCTCTTGGAAAAACAAATCAACTGTGTTAACATCAACAAGGAAGTCTTCTCTGGAATGAAGCTGTATCTGTAGGTGAGGCCGCAGAGAAATTCTACCCCACACTTTGTATGCTCAGGGGCAATCACTGGCAGGGAGAAGATTGGTTCTTTGTGTTTCTTTTTCCAAAATGTTTTTATTTTGAAGTAATTCCAGATCTAGAGAAAAGTTGCAAGAATAGCACAAAGATTCCCTCATATTCTTCTTCTAGATTCCCTAAATGTTGCCGTTTTGCCACATTTATTTTGTCATTCTCCCCCCACGCCCCATGTGTGTGCGTGTGTGTATGTATGTATATATATGTATATGTGTATATATATATATATATATATATATATATATATATATTTTTTTTTTTTTTTTTTTTTTTCTGAACTGCTTGAAAGGGAGTTGTGGACACGGCGTCCTTTTATCTTGAAATACTTCAATGTATATTTTCTTAAGTGACAAGGACATTCTCTTACAATGACCAAAATCAGGCGATTTATGTTGATATAATGCTATATCTAACCTGCATACCTTATTCAAATTTAGCCGATTGACCTAATAACATCCTTAGTAGCAAAAAAAAATTTTTTTTCTGGTTCTGGGTCCAATGCAGGACTGTGTGTTAAACTTGATTGTTATGTCTCTTTAGTTTCCTTCAATATGGAATAGCCCTCACGTTTTGTCTTTCATGACCTTGACATATTTCAAGAGTATGGGCCAGTTGTTTTTAAAGAATGGCCCTCAATTTGGGTTGTGTGATGTTTCCTTATAGTAAGACGCAGGTTTGCATTTTGGGCAGGACTATCACAGGAATGATGCAGTGTCACAAAGACTGATTTTAAAAAGGCAATCGTTTTGAAGGGTTTGGTGTTCAAGGAAGATTGGAAGCATCACAGATGGGCCGCCGTGACCCCAGTCCTTAGAATCACTTGCTAGAGATGTAGCTTAGGGGTGTGATCTTGAGAGAGTCACTTTGCCCTCTGAGCTTTAGTTTCTAATCTGTAAAATGGGAAGAGTGGTGGTGGCTTATATTTATTGAGCACTTCCTATCGCCAGATGTTGTTTCAAGTGTCTTCTACATAGTGACTCATTTAATCCACATGACAACCCTATGCCAGAGGTATCTTTCAACGTTATTGGTTTCCTTTTACAGATGGAGCTGAGGCACAGAGAGATAAAAAGCATGTCCAAAGTCACACAGCCGGTGGGTGGTGGCAACGGGTTTCCAACCAGGTTACTCTGACTCTAGAGGCTACCTGTTTAATCCTCGTGCCATATTGGCTCCTTGAAGTGATATTTCAGAAGGTTGTTTCTGAGGAGAACTAAAGAAGAATATTCAGGGCAAGACAATTGTTAATATCTTCTTTTATTCAATGTGTTTTTCATTTTGTAAAGGATTTGATCAAGATGTTCCAACCTGGTGACACTGATGTGACCAAGGATCTAAGCTGACATTTAAAAGGCCCCTGGGGCCTCATGACGCAATGAAGTCAACTTTGGGCTCTGTTAAGGGTCCAGGGCAGTGCAGCCTCTGCACTTGGCCTTGGCTCTTGGGCACTCACAGATGGTCAACACCCAGTGGTGATGAGCCTGTGAAATGGAGCCGGGTGAGGAGACCACTGATGCCATTTTCATTGGGTTTGGAAGGCTTTTGAGTTGCCTATGTTAATGGCATTCTCCTCAGGCCATCATAAGGTATGTTCCCATTTCCCAAATGCTTGCTGGCTGGGGGAATGCAGGCAGAAGCAGGCAGATCAGATCCCTCTGGGCAGGAGCACTGATGCTTTGGGGTTTGAACGAATAATGTTGGGGAAGGGTGGAAGAAATATTCTGAAGTGAGTGGAGTCCATCATATTTTTGCAGGGATAACCATGTGCTGTTGTTTTGTTTTTTCCTTGTCTGGATGAGAGGGATGGAAAATGAATGTTATGTCACCTGTGTGTAGGACAGGGTTATTAACCGGGTAGGTTTCAGGAATTCCATGAACTCCTTGAATCGTGTATGGAATTGAGTACATCACAATTGAATTGTGAGTGAATATGTACATATTTACATGTATTTCCTACAGAAAGATTCCCAGTTTTTATAAAACCCTCAATGTGTTCTGTTATTTAAAACAGAAAAAAAACGAATCCTTGGTGGTCAGGAAGAGGATATGAGAGGGAGAAAAGGAGAGGGAGAGAGAGAGAGAGAGAGAGAGAGAGAGAGAAAGAAAGAAAGGGAATATTATTTCACAATAGTTGTACAAGAAGTTGCTAGGAAACCATTCATTGACTTTGTGAATTATAAACATTTTCTTCTTAACCCAAAATAAATAGACCTCGTATCATTCCAATCATGAGAACCCAGCTGCTTGTGTGTTGGGAAGGAGTGGGGCTCTGTGTGTGTGTGTGTGTGTGTGTGTGTGTGTGTGTAGGGAAGGGTAGCAGTTGGGGAGAAGGAGAGGAAGGGAGGGTGGGTGGAGCAGGGCTCTCTGAGAATGCAGAGAAGAGGAATGTGGGCTTCTTACTGTCTTTAAGAAGGAGCAGAGACCTTCCTGCAGCCGAACTCAGCAGATGCCCCAAGATTATAATCCATATGACACTGATGATGGCTACAGGTGACAGAACCTGTCCTTGTTTGCTCAATGGATATGTGGGGGGTCTTGCTTGCCTTCAAATTTCCAAATCTCACAAATAATTCAAATCCCCTGGAAGGAAACATAAAAGTGAAGTAAGCTGCTTAGCTACTTACTTCCTGCTTCTCCGGCAGAGCCTTCAAACTTCTGGGGCCTCATTCTGGGCGTGGCTTTGGCCTGTCCCATGTGGCTTATAGGGAAAAGCGATCAGACTTCTTGGATTTTAGGGCATCCAAATTTCAAATACTTATTTTACATTCTACTACAGATTTTGTTATCTCTGAAATTATAAAATATGCTTGAAATCCATATTTCTCTAATTATCAGAGTTGAGGGTCCATTGCTTTTAATCCCTGAATCCATGAGTTTTGTTTATCTTTTCACCTTCTGCCTCCCTTTACCACGTATTTCCTAGTTTTTTTAAAGTTTAAATTTGAGTTATAGAGCCAGCTTCTTCTTGTCATCACTGTCAATATTGTATATTTTTGTAAAGCCATATACATCTTAGTTTTTATTATAGTTTTGGACTTTCAATTTAAATACGTACACTGGTTATTCAGAAATACCGTAATGTATTTAGCTAGTGTCCCCATTCACCCCCAGCCCTTTACTCCATGACCAACCTGCCCTGCTGTCCGTGCCATAGAAGTGTCCGTCCCACCTTCTTTGCCAGCCCTTTCTTTACACTAAATGTGCTACGCAGGCTTTAATCTAAAACCAATCACTCGACAGTATCTCCAATGATTCTCCCCTCTTTCCCTACTTTATCAATCTTTGCTCTTTGCTAGATCAAATCCGCAAACATGCACATGTGCTGTTATCCCTTACGTCTTAAAAACAAATGAACTTCCCATGATTCTGCTCTTCCAAAGCCTTTCTACTCTTTGATTCCCTTTGCAGCTATATTCCTTCTAAGAGGTGTCTATACTCTGTGTCCACTTCCTCTTCTCCCACTTTCTCTTAAGGCCATTCTGATCTGCCCCATTGTTCCACTGAAAGTACTGTGGTTGGGGTCCCCATTGCCTAACCTGAGACCATATCCAAGGGTCATTTCTTAGTCCTTATCTTACTTGGCCTATTAGCTGCATGTTACACAGATGATCACTTTCTCCTTCTCGATTTACTTCCTCCCTTGGCTTCCAGAGTACCACCTTCTTGGTTTTACTGTTTCTCTGGCTTCTCCCTCCCTGTTTCCCCTGCTATTCCCTCCTCTGCTACTGTTGGAGAGCTCTGAGAATTGGACTTGGTCTTCTGGATTACACTCATTCCCCTGATAATCCCATCCAGCTTCATGGTTTTCAATGCCACTCACATGCTGAAAACTCTGAAACTGAAACTTCCATCCCAGGCATCTCTCACCTGAACTCCTTACTCAAATGTCCAGCTGTAGACCCAACATCTCCATTTGTATGTTTGATGGATGTCTCAAACTCAGCGTGTCAAAACTTCACTACATTTTTATCCCCTAAACCTGTTCCCTCAAAGTCTTCCCAAACTTAGTCATTTGACAGCAATTCTACCCCTCTGGTTTTTCAGGCCACAAATGGTGTTATCATCCTTGACCCTGCGGTCACACCTCTAAGCAATCCATCAGGAGATCCTGCTGACTGTCCCTTCAAAATAGGTTCAGAATAAGCCCATCTCCCGTCTTTCACCGTGGTCCAAACCACTGCCTTCTCTGAGCTGGATTACTGTGATAGCTCCCTACACTGGTTCCCTGCTCCCATCCTTGGTCCCCCCATGGCCTCGCCTCAATACAGCATCTGAGTGACCCTTTTAGAGACTTAGTCACATCACACCCTTATCTACTAAAACCCCAGAGTCTCCAGTTTCCTGCACGGGAAGAGTCAAAGGCCTTTCAAGTGTCCTCAAGGCCTCTGTGGTGACATCCCTTTTTGCCCCGTTTCTTCATCTCCTCCCACCCGCCCCTTGCCCTCTCCACGCCAACCACCCTGGACCTTGTGTTGTTCCTGGAATGTCTAGGTGCACCCTGCTGGAGGCCCTTGGCCCTGGCTGTTCCTCTGCCTGGCACACTTCCCCTAGATACTCATTCCCACAGCTCCTTCAGATCTTTCCTCAAATGCCACCTCCTCAAGCAGGCCTACCCTAAACACTCTGGAAAGAGTTATGACCTGCTCCACCCCCACCATCCAACAACTTAGCACTTCTGACTCCCTACCTTGCTCAAATTTCTCCTCAAAATTCTTACCATATGTATCGCTTCCAGAAACCATGCACTTTACTATGCCTCCTTATCTTTCTCACCCTGTTGAAGATGTTTTTACCTTTTGGAGCATCTCCATGGGTATTTGAATAGGAGGTCTGGAGAAGGCATACCCATAAGGTCACATCTACTATCATGTGAACCCAGACCTTACTACATTCATCTATGGTTCATCCTTGTTTATTTTTCTTTGTATTCCAATACTTGCTTGATTGGCACACAAGGCATTTTATGACCCGCTTTCTCCCGTGCTGCCTCCAATCTTCCCCTTTTCACAAAATCTTGTGGCCCTATTGAACGACTTCCAAATCCCCTTAATCACTGATGTTTCTTGGTTACTCATTCTTTAAGGCTCAACCCAAATGTTATTTCCTTTCTGGAAGCCTTTCTGATCATTTCAGTCAACACATTTTTTTCAACAGATGTTTAATGAGTTCCTACTAGGTACCACAGAGATAAAATGGAAAGTGGCACAGCTATGGCCCCTGCTTGTGGTCCGGTTCTGGGAATAGGAATGAATACATCATTCTGTTCATTAAATGGGAAGTGGGGTAGACTGGGAGTTCTTCCTCACGTCTGGTGTTTCTTTCCATGGAGGAGAAGCTCTGTTAGAGCTCCCAGCCTTTCAAATGTTTGAAATTGTGAATTTAGGATAGGTGACTGGGAATGAGAGTCTCCACCTTTTCTTCCCTCTTTCTCTGGCATATAATTCACTTTGCAGGAAGCACACATTCTGCTGGCCTTCTCCAAAAATTGAGTTTGGCATGGCTAGGCCCCAGGGTGGGTCCAGGTGGGTGGTATGCAGTGAAAATCTGAAACTGTTTGCAACTGACCAGATGGGTAAATTAGTCTGATTCTGGGGTTTTAGCATGAAGAAGTCTACTTATCCATCGACCTAAAGTCTCTGATAACAGCTTATTTCTAAATTTTATCTTCCAATTGGTTCTGAGGAAGGGAAAAAAGGACATCACTAGTTGGGCTTTCTCAAACCTCAGCAAGAGTATGAAAGTAAAATTCTGAATGGAACTCCTAGCTTATTCTCTTGTAGTGTCTTTTTCAAAAATTTTTAAATGAAATTTGTTGCATCACTGTAATGATCTATATATATATATATATATATATATATATATATATATTCTCCTCCTCCTCTAGAATGTGAGTCTCTGCCTCTGGTTGTGAAATTTGTACACTAGACAAAGGTATCTAGCTTGAGGGACAAGTGGGGGCTAAAATTTTGACCAGTGCTCTGCTGGTTGGTAGTTGTGTCTTTATCTGGGGTCACATCCTCTCAGAAGGTGAAGAGCCTTTTTGTAATTTTCACAAGAGCTCCTTAGGTGCCAGCAAAGCCCCATGTCCTTGTATTTGATGAATGAAGAAATACATACTCTTTAGATGGGCATCACTATTGCCTTATCGAAATGTAATCATCCAGAAGGGAGGAATCACATCTATTTAACTCATTTTTCATCATCCTTAGTCAAATACAAGAAGAACAACACATCAGGCAAGACCCAGGCAGAACTGTAAGGGTGGGAAAGAATATCGCTTTTTCCGGGCCATTCCCTTAATTTCTATTATTATTATTATTATTATATTTAAGAGTAATAGAAAAATAAAAACAATGAATTTGAATTCAGGGAATCTCAGATCTGAACCTTAGTTTTCTTCTATCTAAATGGAAAGATCTCAATGGTTGGGGTAAGGACAA
This sequence comes from Neofelis nebulosa, assembly GCF_028018385.1. Taxonomy (NCBI): domain Eukaryota; kingdom Metazoa; phylum Chordata; class Mammalia; order Carnivora; family Felidae; genus Neofelis; species Neofelis nebulosa. The sequence goes on from NC_080789.1 coordinate 16,470,125, forward strand.
AACAGTACATTATATGTGAAAAAATATTGCACACCATAAATTCATACAGACGTTAAGGGTTATTAATATAATTCGTTGATTGCTAAAATTATACTCAGAAGCATTTGCTAGTTCAATTAATGTGTAAGACTCGCTCTGACAATGTTGATTCTAATGATAACAACAAAACTTGCTTATTCTGGAAAACACCCAGAGGCATCTCTTTGAATTACTCATTTTCCAACAGGTTTTTATAGATTTTGTAACATAATTTGAAAGGGTCTAAACCTACATGCTAAAGGGCATTCCACTTAACATCTGCACTTCTTACTCTGCACATATATTTACCTCTATTTCTGTTGGTTAGTAGTTGCTTGAAGGGATGATTTCAGATCCTACTTGATGAAGCCATTCTGCTCGTTAATGAGACGGTACCCCATATCACACTTTTTCTAACCAAATGCATTCTGGTGGAACAGGAGCATCCTTCCAATATCCATCTATTTTAAAGTCCTTGTGAGAGCGGAGCCCTAATAATTTTGTGGGACAGGGCAGACAACCAGGGCTGATCGGTGCAGTAGAAGGTAGAGGGTTGAGGCATCAACATCAAGTCTTTGTATTTCCCTGTAATCTTCCTGACTGTAGTTCCCAAGAAATATACAGTACAAGACATGGAGAGCAGATGAGGTGTGTAGTACAACTTCGAGGGCAAGGGTAACATCAAAATAAGAATGCCAGAAAATTTAAGGGTAAGGACAGGGATACCAGGAGGGTGTTGGTGTTATCCAGTTGTTGGAATCATCCAGGCCTGGGTTCAAATTCCCAGTTCTTTAGTTGTTTCCCTGCATTAGCCTCAGGTTCTTATCAGTAAAATGTGGCATTTTACTCATTCCATAACACTAGCAGAGGGATCAGATGAAGAATACACTTTGAAATGCCTTGCAAACAATAAGTAACTACATGATTGCCATGATTATAATTATTATATCAACAGTAATGTCCTAACTGGTAGTTTCTAAACACCATAAATGTAAATAAAGCAGTCATGGTGCTTAAGAGTTTGGGAAGCCAGATGACCTGAGTCTGAACTCAGCTCTGCCACTTACCAGCTGTGTGAACTTAGACATATATCTTAACCTCCCTAAGCCTCAGTATTTTCCTCCATAAAATGGGAATAAGATCAAAATCCACTTCATATGTTTTTGAGAGACCTAAATTACATAACAAAAGCAAAGAACTTGGATACTGGACACCTCACTGGGCCAAGAGCCCTCAACTGTTGTGTGTTCTTTCCCATGCTTTGAAGTTGTTACTGCCAAGGAGGGAGAGCAGGGAGGACTCTGGCTGTGGAACACTGGGGAAGTCAGAAGACTGAGGGCCACCTTAAGCCACTGCCATGTATCTGAAGTTCTTTCCAGTAGCTGGCTTAGGGGTTTCCCAGGACTATTATGATGCCAGGACACAGCACTTCTGCCAGAAGGAACCGACGGGACAGGACCAAGCATCATGGCTAAACTTTCGGAGTCAAGCAGTTCAATTCCTATATCCACCCCTTATATCTGTGGGACCTTAAGCAAATTACTTAACCTTTCTGAGGCTCAGTTTCTTTACCTATAAAATACAGGTGATACATCAGACAAGGCCTAGATGGAATTGTGAAGGCCCTCTTTCCCAGGCCATTCCCTTAGTTTCCTATATTATTATTGATCCATAGAGTTGATATGAGGATTAACTGAAATAATAAATGCAAAAATGTGCCTGACTAGATAAATGGAGACAGTTTTATTAGACCAGCAAAAATCATTTAATCGTACATTTTGGCAACCAGTTATTGAATCCTCTCTCTATGTCAGATACCATGTCAGGTACTATGAGACCACTTCTGACTCATTCAACAAGGTGTTTGAGTATTTTCTGTATGTTGGGCATCATAATAGGTGCTTATCCATCAAAGCCTTCGAATGTCTAGATAAAACACCCCTCAAGACTCTTCAATTCCACTACTCTGAAATTCACAGGTTGTGAACCAGTTTTTCTTAATTCATGCATCAAAGATGATGCCAAGACTTTTGTGAACAATTGAAAATATAAAGAGGAATAAAACCTGACCCTAGCAACCAGAGGTTTCCCACCAGGTAGGGCCATTTTGACACTTCCATCTTATCATTTCTTTCTTTCTTTGGGTGTCATCTGTGGTTGACTTCTCTTTTGTTATGTACCCAATGGTTACATTAATTAACTAATGGAATAGACACTCATTGTGTTTCTGCTATGTGCAGGTCAGAGTACGAGGTCTTGTTTGGAATGTAATAAAGAAATAAGATATAGTCCCTCACTAGGAAGTTCTAATTTAGTAGTGGAGATAAGGCAACCATGAGAAGTCAAATAATAATCATCTAATAGTGTTTTGCTGAACACAATGAGTGTCTGACTGAAAAGATGATTTTGAGGAAGTATCACGGTTAAGAGGTAGGGACATTATAGGCAGATGGACCTGATTTCAAGTCCCAGGTCTGCTCTTAACTAAGTCTTGACTTTGCCAAGTCATTTAATCTCTCTGAAAGTTCTATCAGCTTTAAAATAGCACAAGACATTGGGAGTATTGACTGAGTCAATGCTCATAAACTCTTAGCACAATCCCTGGCACAGAAAAGCTTGACTTTTTGCCATGACTGTCTGAATTAATAGAATCATTATCATACTCACTCACAAACCCTCACTACCCCCTGTGTGTGGGTGTGCGTGCATATCTGTGCTCATTGTGTGCATGTGGTTAGACATTTTACTTGTCATGCATGACCCAATCTGATCAGAGAGGTCCATTCAACCATTCATCCATTGGATGAATAGTTACCAAATGCCTACTATGTGTCAGGCAATGTCTGGGGCACTGGAATACAGTAGTGAGCAATCAACCCTAAAAGTCAAGGTCTCTGCCTTCACGGAGCTTACCTTGTAGTGGAACAGCAAGAAGATACATATAAAACATAAACTATGATGTCAGGCAGTGATAAAATGATATGCTTTGAAGGAAGGGGATTAAGCACCTTCTCTCTTGCTATGACACAAGGACTATTTTGTTCCTCGTCATATCTCCCCCTATCCAGACCAGTAAGCGAGTGACCTCTGTGTTCAGGACACCACTCTCTTTTCACATTTCAGTCTCTGAGTCAGAAGGACATTCCTCAGAAGACATTTGGGTCATCAGCAGGAGTATATCTGGTCTCCTATAACTGGGAAATGGGAAGCCAGGAGATAAAAGGCAGAGCCTGAGAGAGTAGCTAGACTTTGCAATAACGTTAGAAGGAAATAATTATGGGTGCTCCAAGCTGATTGAGTTATTAGTCCAAATGCATGGTGTGGCCATGCAGGGAGTGGCTAGTGGCCAGCGGGGAACAGCTGCTTTTGCTGTGACCAGTCCCTCCAGTGACAGCAGGAAGAAGTCTAGTTAGCCTGATTTATTGAACTATTTAACATCCACTGGATGTTCTTTATTTTACCGTTATTTATGACTTGCTGAGTCCTGGCAGTAGGCTTTGGATGAAATAAGGTGCAGGTGGAAGGCATGGCCTGGGGCTGAGGAGGTTTCCACATAAGGACGGGACCAAGCAAAGCTTCCACAGCTGTCACTAAGCACATGGGCTGAGAAGGTGGTGACATCTCCAAGGTGTGAGCCTAGCTCGTCCCCGTTCCCTGGATTCCTTTCACACCTCCGACGTGCTCCCTGCCCCCCGTTCCTTCCCTCCCTCTCCTCGCAGACATGTCTCCCCCTGGCAAGCAGGCCTTTGTGGTAGCAAATGACACGTCAAACCCACCCCAATATCTCTGGGATTTGGTTTGCGAGCCCTGGCACCACACTTTATGTTTACAAAAGTCAAGAGGAAAGAGAGATCGAAGAGGGGAGGCATGAGGAGGAAACAGAAAAGCACACACAGAGGCCATTTTACTCCCATGAAGAGGAGCAGATGTTTCTCATGTGAGTTTCTCCTCGTCTGGAGCGGCTGCGATGTGGGGGCACCATCCCTGCCTGCTCACTGGGCTCGAGGTGGGGGGTCTGACCGAAGCCTGAGGTGGGCCGGCAGCTCTTCCCCTGCTTCGGTCACGCGTGGGGCCCTGACGAGTCCCCGCGCTGTTGACATTGCCTGCCAGGGATCCATGGGGGGGAAGAAACTCTCTGGCTGCCAAACTGCCTCACGTTGGCTCCAGAAGCTTCCGCCTGGATGTCTATCTTGATTGGCCCCAGACCATCCCCTGCCTGACCCCAACTCACCCACTCAGGGCTACCTTTTAACCTTTCTGTCCTCACTCACTCTGGACGGGTGTCTCCCCTCAGCCTCGGCTGTGCCGGGCTCAGCCGCCCTCTGAGTGTGCTTCGTTCCCACATGGACCCCTCCTAGAGCTGCTGGGAGCTTAGCTAGACCCTCCGGAGTCCGTCCGCACACGAAATGCCACAGACTAAACACTGAGTCACGGCTCACTCGCTGCTCTCCCCGAAGCTCTGGTTTCAGAGGGAGGACCTGAGGGCTTCACTGAGAGAAATACTTTCCCCCTTTTCTTGCTGGGTGGTTTTAAGGTGCGGCAGCGGCAAGATTGCTGGGGAAGTTGTGGGTGGGCCGGGGGCCAAGTACGATGGAGGTATCCCTGGGTCAGCGTTTCGCGTGAGCACCAACCCCAGCCTCTCTCTCACCCCCACCCCTCGGGCTCCCCCAAGACGGCAGACAGGAGCAGTGGCTTATGATACGACCACCACCTCGCTCGCAGAAGGGGAAGGAAGTGGCAACGAGGCCACCAGATCCTCCCCACGGCCCTGTGGGAAGGCAAGGGAGGGCTGTCCCATTTTGCAGATGAGGAAACGGAGATCCAAGAGGACAGAGGCCGTAGGCACGGCCTGCGGGAGAGACCGGTCCTGGGGCCAGTGTTCTCATCCCAGCAGGCGGCGGCAGGAAACAGCTGGCTTATATAATGAGAAAAGACGGACTGGGAAGTTCAATGTTGGATTCTTGGGGGAAAAGGAAACTGACCTCCCACAGTGAAGCGATCAAGGCGTGGCTCACGGGCCAACTGGGCATTTGTTCAGCGGCCTGTGCAGTGACCCGAGCTGCAATGTTCCATGGGTGGGGAAGAGTACAGCAGGATCCGTTGGCTCTTAGGAACTTGACCTAGTAGCTGGAACCCTGGGAATTTGCTTAGCTTGCTTATCAGTCTCTGGCTCACCCTGAGCAACCTGGGAAACCCAAAGGCTTGGCATGGCTGTCTGAGGATTAGCGTTGATCTGTTCATGGACGGGAGGGAGGTCTGGTCATTTTGTATCTTAGAGAGACGGTTAAGGGTCATGATCAGTCACTGTGTCCACTCCATGCGTCAGTATTACATGGCAGCCTGTGTCGTCTCTGTTTTGTCTGGTCCACACTGATGAACCTATTAATGGATAGAAGGAGGGTAGGAGGTGGAGAAGGAAAGGAAGGTAACAGAAGCACTTTATAATTTACCATGACATGCTTTTCTGGCTCCTTTTTAGAATGCAAAATCCAAAAGCTGGAGCATTCTCTTCTGTCTGCATTTTGAATCTTAGGAAAGCATCCAGTTACCATCACGGACCTCCAGCTCGTTTTCTCCCAAGGAGCCATTTCTTCGGGAGGAGGAGGTAATAAAAAGGCTCTGACTCAGGCAGTGTTCTTAAATATTTGTGAGCATGACCCATACATCCATGTGAATGTGACTGAAACAAAAGTTTTACAAAGCAATATTTACCCTTACTTTTGTAATAAATTCTGGAATGTTCTCTTCCACTCTATTTTATATTACTAAAAAAAAAAAAAAGTTACTGGTTGACCCACTCACGCATGATTGGAAAAACTCTGTTACAGACATCTTGGTCAAAAAACAGCTTCTCCTAAAATGGCTTCATTAATTAGTCAGTCCCAGGTCCGGACCCCTGGACCCCGTAGATGACACCAGTTACGGTCAGCTGCTCCGGTTGCTTACCCACACGGGACAGGACGATGATGAGGATCAAGGTTTCAAATCCTCGAACAGATTGTTACTGGAGAAAAGACTCCACAATAGGGAACTATGGGCTACATGGTGGTGAGGGGTGATAATATCAAAGGATGAATGAGAATGACCAACTTAACTTCATTTTTCCTGCCTCCTGCCCTTTGCTCATGTGTTCCCTTCTCCTGAAACACTCTTCCAGTTCGTCTGCCTCCGTCCAAAGTCTACCAATCTCTCAAGGAGCAACTCTTCTAGGAAGTCTTCCCTGACTACCTTTCCCAGCTTGGAGCCTGGGAAGCCTGGGAAGCCTGGGAAGAAGAGCCTCTTGCTCTTGGGCCCTATAACATAGACCTGTGTCTTTGTCTTTATAATCTCTTCCTAGGGTGACCATACGTCCTGTTGCCTGGCTAGTCTTGGCTTATCCTATTACCCAAACATAATTATTTCTAGTGTCCCATTTACTCTTAAAGTACACTGGTTTTGATGATATGTTCACCTCAATTCACACCAACAGGAACTGCCTTCTGTTACTTCCTACTGCGCATTTATGATATCTATAGCTTATAAGGCAATTTCACCTACATCAGCTCATTCTCTTGCCAAATTGATTATTTTCCCCTCAGAACCGCTCCTTCCTCTGTGTGCCACCACTAGCTCCCTGTCCTCTTTAGCCAGAGGTCTGGAGGTAGCCTAGGCTCTTCCTTCTCCTTGACCTCATGAATCCATTCATTCATTCCTCAAAAAAAAGGTTTGAGTGCCCACCAAGGACCAAGTACTGTGCTAGTTGCTGGGTATATAAGGCGGTGAATGAAACAGAGTATTTTCTTCTTTGAATTTATATGCTGGCTCGAGAAACACCCACAAATATATAGTTTCGAGTGGTGATAAGCATGGCAAAGGGAAAGAACAGGTTCTCTGAGAGAGAAGAATGGGGGAGGTGTAGGGCAGGCCTACTTTATATTGGGGGCCCAAGAAGGCCTGTCTGAGGAAGGAACACTTGAACACTTGAACTTCTGATCTCAAGGATCAGAAGGAGCCAGTTAAGGAATGGATTTCAGCAGCAGGGGTTGACACACTTTCATTTTCACATTTTATGTTGATCACTCTGAAAGCCATGTGGAAAATGAATTGTAAGGGGCAGGAATGGAAGCAGGGACACCAACTAAGAGGTAATTACAGTTGTCCAAGTAAGAGTTGATGGTGGCTTAGACTAGGAGTAGTGGAGATAAATACAAGTGGACAGATTGGGGTGTATTTTGGAGGTGAAAATCAATAGGATTTGGCAGTGCATTGGATGTGGTAGAGGAGAGGGGCTGGTGGTGAGGGAGAGGAAGGTGTCTACCAGGTGCGTGACTTCAGCAAGACAGTGGAGAGTGGAACCATTCATTGAGATGGGAAGAGGAGATGAGGAGAATATTTGATGGCGGTGGTAGTGGGTAGATCAAGACATCAGTTTGGGATGCATTTAGATGGAGGTGCCTGTGAAAATTCCAAATGCCTATTTCAGCTTCGTGGGCATGTGCAGAGCTCTTTGCTTAGAAGGATGAGCCCTCCTGAGCTTGGTTTAATGCTCTCCTATTGCCATTTTGAAATTCCCAATAATTAAGTGAAGTTGGATTGGACAATGAAGCACGTGTGTGAGCAGAAGAAATACACCCAGTTTGCATGTCTGCCATTCCTTGTCCCCCCATTCACATATAGTAGTTGTCATGTCCCCAGCACAAATTTTAGTAGATTCATGGTGAGTAGGAGTTCAGTGAGACTCTCAAAGTGAGCACAATGTAGGTGCACAAGGTGAGCACATCTATGATTGGCCAAATGAGGGCACCGACAACCCCCAGAAGCCATACCTTCCACTTAAAACAACTTTCTTAGAACACAGAAGGAAAACAATGATATTCTAAGAACCACAAATAACCAAGGAACCCTATCAGATCCTTACTTAAGCTGAAAATGAAGGTACAGAAGGAAAGGAAAACATAGGCAACCTATCATTCCTTTTCCTTCTGTTCCTTCCTTACTCATAATTCTGGGTAGAGGATGGGTGATTTAAGAAATGAAAGTAACTGAGTTAGTTTGGTACAGCATTTCTACTGTTGTGGTAAAAACGAGGTATGTATGCAAGTAAGAGCATGAATTGTGCACCTTTGATGGTTATGCATAGGAGTTAAATGCTCTTCTATTTGCATTTAAAATTGACATTGGGGGCGCTTGGGTGACTCAGTAGGTTAAGCATCCAACTTCGGCTCAGGTCATGTCTCACGGTTCATGAGTTCTAGCCCCACATTGGGCTCTGTGCTGCAGCTCAGAGCCTGGAGCCTGCTTCAGATTCAGTGTCTCCCTGTCTCTCTGTCCCTCCCCCTCTCGTACTCTGTCTCTCTGTCTCTTTCTCAAAAAGAAATAAAACATTTTTGAAAATTAAAAAAACAACAACCTGGCATTGCACCTGGGTGGCTCAGTTGGTTAAGTGATCAACTCTTGATTTCACCTCAGGTCATGATCTTATGGTTCGGGAGTTTGAGTCTTGCATTGGCTCTGGGCTGACAGCATTGAGCCTACTTAGGATTCTGTCTCCTTCTCTCTCTGCCCCTCCCCCCCTTGCTCTCTGTATCTTTCTCAAAAATAGATAAATAAATAAAAACTTTAAAATTGACAGTGAGCAGTATAAAGGTGAATGGTACATTCATGCTACTAATTTATAATTTTTAATTTTTCTTTACTTAGAATGACAATAAATAGAAAATAAAAAGTACCATGAAAAATCCTAAGAGAGACTGTAGAAGAAGAGAAAAAAACAACAATTAGTACCTTTGATGGCAATTTTCTTCCTGCATTTTAAGTAGGATCCCACATTTTTATTTTACACTGAGGCCTGCAAATTATGAAGCTGGCCTTGGGTAGGAAATAGGCCAAGAGCCCCACATCACCGAATTTTGTTGGTACTACCAATTAAATATCTTTTCTCTCTGTCCCTTGAGTCTTCTTAGCTTGGCTATCTCTTCATTATCTTGCCTTCCTTCATATCCCTCAATTCCATCATTCTGTGAGATACCCCTCCCCCCTAATCTTTAAGGAGGGTTGGCATGTCTAGGAAACAGCAGAGCAGAGATACTATACAGGGGATGGCTTAAAAAGAGAGAATTATAGGTCCGCAGAGAGACAAGAGAAGTAGAGAATAAGTGGAGGAGAAACTCCATGTGGGATACTCCCTGGAGACGTAGGGGTTACCCCCAAGAACCAAGGGTCCTCGTCCTTTGTAATGGTAAGAGGAGACAAGTCCTAGTTGGCTCCATGACATGCTACCTTTATAGAAAAACAGTGAAGCCAATTATCTTCCTACACTGTTTTCCCAGAACGTAAGGAGAGACACACTCTCCAGGGCTGTCCCACCCAGTGTCTGTTTGAGGGGCTCATGTCCAGGACTTTGGGGGCATGGTATAATGTCTGGATGTTCCTGAACCCAACCTACTTGAGGCCTGGGCAACTGTCCAACCTCCATAGATCCTATTACGTCCTCCTAGTTGCTACACTGTCAGCCAAGCCATGCCAACAGGTAAAGGAAGATCCTACTATGAGCTTCCCAGAGTGTGAAGGAACCTGTGGAGGCAGAAGTAACATCAGTGTAAGAGTCTCTGTGAAAGCTGAGCCATTTCTCAGTTCTGGGACTTACAGGACGACCACATTTCCCAGCCTCCTTGGCAGTTGTATTGGGTCATGTGACTGAGTTCTGGCCAATGGGATCTGAATAGGAGTGATCTGATGGTGTGAGATAGACATTATGATGCCTGATGTTCTAGGTGGAGAGTCTGACTTATGCAATTTTTTTTTAATTTACATCAAATTAGCATATAGTGCAACAATGATTTCAGGAGTAGATTCCTTAATGCCCCTTCCCATTTAGCCCATCCCCCCTCCCACACCCCCTTCAGTAACCCTCTGTTTGTTCTCCATATTTATGAGTCTCTTCTGTTTTGTCCCCCTCCCTGTTTTTATATTATTTTTTTTTCAACATTTTTTTTTTTTTTTTTTTAATTTTTGGGACAGAGAGAGACAGAGCATGAACGGGGGAGGGGCAGAGAGAGGGAGACACAGAATCGGAAGCAGGCTCCAGGCTCCGAGCCATCAGCCCAGAGCCCGACGCGGGGCTCGAACTCACGGACCGCGAGATCGTGACCTGGCTGAAGTCGGACGCTTAACCGACTGCGCCACCCAGGCGCCCCTGTTTTTATATTATTTTTATTGCCTTTCCCTTATGTCCGTCTGTTTTGTCTCTTAAAGTCCTCACATGAGTGAAGTCATGTATTTGTCTTTCTCTGACTTATGCAATTTTATGCAAGCTCACTAGGTGGTTCTTTTACCAATGCTTCCTTTAGAGATATCAGGGAGGACGGGCTGTGGAAAATAATGAGTCTACTGGAGCAAGATGGACATTTCATGGCAGCTTTCTTAAGAACATATAAGGTACTTGTGGTAAATTTTTACAATAACGGTCCCAGATGAATTCCTCCTCTGGTATCCATGCCCTCATGTGGTTCCCTTTCACATGATGGCCATGTGACTTGTGGTGGCCAATGCGATGTCAGCAATCATGATGTAATCAGAAGCTTGTTCCAGGCTTGTGCTTGCTCTCATGGAACACAGCCTTCCCAGATGTCCCTGCTGAGCACAATCCACAACCAAGCCACCAGCTAAGTGAAGCTGCGTAAGTGAGCCCAAGTGAAACTAGTCAAAGAACCACCTGGCCAACCCACAGAATTGTGGCACTTAAACTGTTGTTTTAAATTAATGAGTTCTGTGGCAATAGATAACCAATAAAACAACTTATTCATGCCTGTTTCCCCAGAACCTACTATATTGCCTGGCATATTTCTGCCCTCAAGGCATTCTTATGGACGTAAGCTTTATCTTCCCAACAACAACCCTGTCAGGTAAGTATTACTACCATTTTGTATTTATTTTTAATTGTCAGAGTCACAGAAATTCCTACTCATCCCAACTTCACATCTGGGGGGACTGTCTGATTATTTTACAAATGTAATAACAGGTTTGGGGAGATGCACAAACTTGCCTCTTGTCACCCAGCAGACTTTGATCGCCTATATTATATGCCCCCTTTCTTAATGAAGAACTGATGATGGTCTTTCCCATTTGTTGAGTACTTACTATGTGCCAGCTGCTAAGTGGCACTTTTGTCCTTGCAAAAACCACATGGAGCGGGCCCTATTAGCATCTCATTTTAGAACAAGAGACTCTGAGGATCAAGAAGGAAATGAGACCGGCTACCCAGAGCTGGTTAGTGGCAGCACTGAGCTCTAAACCTGGGTCCATCTAGATCCTGCCTCTTTGGCCCTTCACCATTTCACTTGACGTAGAATCACAGTTCACAGGCGGATTAGGTTCCCAAGTGGGTGCGTGGAGCAAAATTCACACACCATGAAAAGAACTCTTGAAAATCTTCCAAGTCTCCTTTGAAGTACAGTGGATACTACTTTACTTAGTAATAGATATGTAGAACACTTTAATATATTTCGGGTCTGTATCATGTTTAAAAAATGGCTTTCAACACAAGAATCGCACTGACAGAGTCTGGCTGGATGCTCACAAATTTCATTGATTTTCTTCTGGGACTCACAGGAAGACTGCATTTCCTAGCCTTTTGCAGTGAAATTGGGCCATGTGACTGAGTCCTGGCCAATGGAATATGGACAGGAGTGATCTACGTCATTGTCAGTGTTGGATTTTAAATACTTCTGTCATTTGATAGCCCAGGAGTTGACAAATTATGGCCCCAAGCCAGTCTGGGCTGCTGCCTGTTTTTGTAAATAAAGTTTTATTGGAACACAGCCACACTCATTTGTTTACACATTGCCTCTGGCTGTTTTCATGCTACAAGAGCAGACACAAGTAGTTGTGACAGAGACCACATGGCCTGCAAAACCTAAAATATGTACCAAAAGGAAGAATATCCAATGTGAAAAATTGTCTTCAACAAATGGTGTTGGGAAAACTGGTCAGCCACATGCAAAAGAATGAAACTGGACCACTTTCCTACACCATATACAAAAGTAAATTCAAAATAGATTAAACACCTAAATATGAGACCTGGAACCATAAAAATCCTAGAAAAGAGCACAGGCAGAAAGATCTCTGACATTGGTTGTAGTGACATTTTTCTAGATGTGTCTCTTGAGGCAAGGGAAACAAAAGCAAAAATAAACTATTGGGACTACATCACATCAAAAGCTTCTGCACGGTGAAGGAAACAATCAACAAAACTAAAAGGCAACCTACTGAATGGAAGAAGATATTTGCTAATGAAATATTTGATAAAGGGTTAGTATCCAAAATATATAAAGAACTTATACAAATCAACACCCCAAAAGAAGTAACCCAATTAAAAAATGGGCGGAAGAAATGAACAGACATTTCTCCAAAGAAGACAAACAGGTGGCCAACAGACACATGAAAAGATGCTCCACATCACTCATCATCAGGGAAGTGCAAAGCAAAACCACAGTGAGATATCACGGCACACTTGTCAGAATAGCTAAAATCAACAACACAAGAAACAAGCATTAGCAAGGAGGTGGAGAAAAAGGAACATTTTTCACTGTAGGTGGGAAGGCAAACTGGTGCAGCCATTGTGGAAAACAGAATCTCCATATGGAGATCCCTTGAAAAGTTAAAAATAAAACTACCCTACGATCCAGTAAATATGCTACTGGGTATTTACCACCCCCCCCCCCCAATTCAGAAACACTAATTCAAAGGAGTACATGCACCCCTATGTTTAGCAGTGATATTTACACTAGCCAAATTATGGAAATAGCCCAAGTGTCCATCGATAGCTGAATAAAGAAATATATATATATATATATATATATATATATATTCCATTATATATATAATGGAATATTACTCAGCCAGAAAAAGTGAAATCTTGCTATTTGCAATGACGTGGATGGAGCTACAGGGTATTATGCTAGTGAAGTAAGTCAGAAAGAGACAAATACTATACAATTTCACTCACCTGTGGAATTTAAGAAACAAAACAAGTAAGAGGAGAGAGAGAGAGAGACAAGCCAAGAAACAGACTCTTAACCATAGAGAACAAACTGATTGTTACCACACAGGGGGTGGGGTGGGGGGTTGGGTGAAATAGGTGATGGGGATTAAGGAGGGCACTTGCGATGAGCACCGGGTGTGGTTTGGAAGTGTTGAATCACTAATGTACACCTGGGGCTAATAGAACACTGTACATTATACTGGAATTAAAATTAAAAACACTAGAAGGGGGAAAACCTGGGGAAAAAAATATTTACCAAAAGTTCACGGACATCTGCTCTAGTCCCCCTGCAGTGGTTGCTCTGACGCACCACCCAGTTCCCTCTTTAGCAGTGAAAATTTAATTCCTCAGCTGCTGGGAGTGCTGCGGAAGGGTGGTCTCATCTGCATTCACCGACTGGTAACACCGAGGCTTCACAGCATAACCACCTTGCCCCGACACAGGGCATCTCTGGGAGGCCACCCAGTTCCAGAATTCTCCACTGGGCTCCCAGAGACTATTTTGGGGCTGCAATGCAGCTCATCTTCTCCCTCTGCCCAATCTTGCCTCCCTTCCACAAGTGTTGATCCCAGGAGCCCTCCCTCCCTGATAAACATCGTGCATTCTAATCTCACCCTCAGAGACTGCTTCTGGGGAATCCAGCCAGCAGCAGCTGTCATCTCCCTCTGGAGTGTTTAATATGGCAGTGTCACAGATGGAAGGTGCTGGATCATCACTGCTTAGAGGACAGTCATTAAGGAGCACCTCCAGACACACTTCACCCTGTGACTTCCATTGTGTTATGCCTGTTGGATTTGGTATTGTTTGTTACAGCAGCCAGTTCTACTTACTCTGACAACTGTGGTCAGCAAAGCAAGGCTGTGGGTGATGAGAGGCGTATGAACACAGAGAGCACAGATGACACGCTTTCTCAAAGTCACTCTGGAGCAGGGGCCGTCTAAGTGGGCTGGAAGGTCAAGTCATGTCCATAACACATTGTTCTCTTTTGGTCTCTCTTTTCTCCCTCTCGCCAACCACATCTAGCGGAATTCTTCTAGATTAAATGTGGGCCTGCTGTGACTTCACCTCCAGCCCTGTTTGGGACTCCACCATCAAAGCATCTCTGAACAGCTTGCTTTCTGCAATAGTTGAAGAACGAGTAGCGTGTGGATGGCTGAGAGGTGGATAAGTGGGGGATCGAATCAAGCCCAGATGTCAGTCAGTCTCCCCCCGACCCAAGCTGAGGGCTGGGACAGAACTCAGGGGAAGAGTCCCCAGTGGGAGGGGGCGGTGGTTCCCAGGAGCTGAACATAAACAGCCCCGGTGCTGACTGCCCACCAGGCATGGCTGCACTTGTGTCCGCCCCACTGCAGGAGTGTCTGCAGAGGCAGCTGGAGCCCAAAGTGGTCTTTTGTCTCCCCTCTCTCTGAAGTCATCCCAGGACACAGGTGTGCATCCCCCCCAGCCAGCCGACAGAGAAGATGAATCAGCTTCCCTGAAAGACGTGCCCCAGAGCAGTCTGTCAGCTGAAACTTGTCTGAAGGAGCACGCTTCCCTCCTGACCACAGCTAATGAAAATGTGTGGCTTGCCCGGGGAAGAATCTATGCTATTCTTTAAAGGAACAATGCGAACCACAGATGTGCAGCATCTGGCATATGATAGGGATTTCCCTGAATGAGAACGGTAACTGGACCAGCCAGCTTATGAGATGCCTTTGGGTCCAGGCATGTATTTTCCTCCTTTTGCCTCTGGATTTGGGTTCTCAGAAGTTCAGGTGAAGCCCAAGTCACTATCACTTAGTGTTTTTCATTATATGCGCCCCCCTCCCCATTTATCTTCTATGGTCTTGATGAATATGCTTGAGATGCCCCCAAACCTATAACCCTGCCTCTAAGTCTTTGCTCATGTCATTCTCCATTTCTGTACAGGCTCCCCTTTTTTATGACCATCTAATTTGTCAGGACTCTTTCCATGGAGGTTAAGTGAAGCCCAATCCAACTTGCTTGAAGCAAAAAACTACATTTATTGAATAACGTAACTTAAAATCCAGGACCACTTGACTTCAAAGATAGGTACACCTGGATCTAGGCATTCAAATGAGTTTTCCAGGACCTGGCCTTAGTCTATTTCTTCAGGTCTAGACTCTGTCTTTTACGTTGGCCCGAGTTTCAGGTAGGCACTGAATGGGCTCCAGTCTTGCATGTTACCATGTTAACTCCCGAGTGGAAAAAGTGATCCTGGGGATAGGCCTGATTGGACCACTTGGAACACATTCATGTTTGCCTATGAAGTAATCACTGTAATTGGGGCGATAGGTAGTACATGGGGGGCAGGAATCACATTGTGTTTCCTTTCCTTGTTTGAAACCCTGTGAAATCAAATGGAAACGAGGCAGCTTTGAATCAGGGGGAAATAGTTACAGCAGTTATTAGTTTGGAGCAGGGAAGAAACGGGCCTTAGTGACAAGGACTGGGGCCAGTTCTACCTGTATGTATGAGTGCTTCTCCATCTCAGGCCCCCCAGTGGCTGCCTCCAGGTTCAGATGGGATGCCAAGATTTGCTGTGATTTGGGGCCAGCCAAACACTTGTTGAGTCTGTGTGAATCATTGAGCTTCTGCTGGTCAGTGCCGTATGCCTTCTATTTTTCTTATACCACCCTATGTATCTAGTACTTTGGTGAGCACCTAGCAATTACCCGACGGGTTTTATTGTGAAATTGTGATGTAGGTGCCAGTGCTCAAGCCTGGAAATCAAAAGGTGTGGGTTGTAATCAAGTCTCTTGACTTTTGCCGAGCT
Organism: Neofelis nebulosa; assembly: GCF_028018385.1. NCBI lineage: Eukaryota > Metazoa > Chordata > Mammalia > Carnivora > Felidae > Neofelis > Neofelis nebulosa. The sequence goes on from NC_080789.1 coordinate 16,485,940, forward strand.
AAGTAGCCATACCAAGAGAGCACAGAGCAGGATAACAGCTATTTTTGTCTAGTGCTTCGGGTTCACAATACTTACATTGCTGGCTCACTTACAATGACCCTGTGAGATAATCCAAATGCTATGGGGTAAGCTTCAAGGTTAAGTCTAAGGCAAAAACTGGGTGTAATCAAAATTTCCCTGGAAACTCCTATAAATCATCCATAAAGTACAGTTTAAAAGGTTTTGTGATTGTGACCAAATACAGGAATACTTGTGAATTATGTGGAATGGATAAACTAACATATTGCCTATTATTTAGGGAGAGAACATTTCCCAAAGTGCAATATCAAAATACAGCCATTTATGCATCTAATGCAGCAAGGTTTTCACAACCAGAAAGGGAGAGAAGAATAGTTTCACATCTTTGTTTTTAAGATCATCCTGGGACACGTGTGCATTCAGTGGATTATCAAATAGAATCTTCTGGACTATTTAAATAATCGTTTTTATTTCCTTCTCTTTGTGTGATGCATTTCCCCAATCTTATTTGGTGAAATATGTTGATTATATATTTAGAAAGTGTTAGGCATTGGGCTGGGCCCAGGGAAGTCAATGGTGAATAAAATGGTTTCTGGCCTGATGGAGTTTATAGCCTTTGCAGATTGCTTCACACACAAAGAAACTGAAGTTCAGAGAGGTGACTGTCAAAGATTTCTCGGGCCAGTAAGGAGCAGGGCTGGGATCTGAACCCAGGTCTTCTGGCTTTAACCCTAAGTTTTTCCCAACTACTCCCCACTGGCTTCCATGGTAACTGAAGTCACTCCCAAAGCCAAAGTCAGAGTCCTGGAGTTCATTACAGCAGAAACAGACCATTGCAACTGGCCACTTGCCTTGGCAGTTGGGATCTGGAATTGAGTTCATATTTGGTGTTGGATCGTACCCTCCAGAAACGAGATGGGTTGGAATGGAATGGTAATGAGGGCTCTGTTTGCTCCAGAGGGCCCACTCCCTATTCTGCCCACCAGCCATCATGGTTGACCACCCTGTTTAAGCCCCCTATTGATTACAGAGGGTTGATTTCTTCTGATGCAAGTGGCTAAGCCAAGGGCAGTTACAGCTGCGCCATAGCCCCCCAAATTACTGCCTTCCGGACAAAATATGTCAGGCAGCCTTCCCAAGAGCCCTTTCCAAGGACAAGGAGGCTGGTCCTGGACTTGCATCTCCCTTGTTTGGTATCCAGTGTGTGTATGTTCCTTCTCCACGTGTACCCCAAATGGCCTGAGAACCAAGGTGCCCCCTCTTCCAGAGTCCCAGCACCACCCCCCCCCCCCAAGCCCCACATCCCCATGAGCCTCTCAAGCCCCATCCAAGGAGAAGCCTTGAGGATGCAACCAACGGTACCCATCGAAAGGCTGTGGTTTGCCCTGGCTCTCAGTTTGCTGACCCAGCCCCCCACTGGGGTTGTGGCGCCAGACCTGGGGCTCCTTCTCAACTGGAGCAACGATTTGGGTGAGTTAAAGAGCAACCTTCATACTGAAGACGGTGGTGACTCGGCTCCCATTCCCTCAGCCAGGGCACATTTGCCTCTTCAACTCCGTTTCATTGAGGGGATGTCTACAGCGAGCACAGCCTCAGGTTAGAATTAATTCTTTTCTATTGCTCCTGTCAGAAAGATAAAAATAAAGCATTTAGCTCAAGGAAAGTTGGCTTCTCACACAGACTTGTGTATGTAGTCTTTGGAGAAATGTCACTAATGGTGTTTTAATAATGCTTTATGGGCCTAGAGACCAATAAGAAGAAGAAGTTACTATTTACCAAAGCGACTGCTAGCCCCTTAATGACGGGCTAAGTATCAGCTATTGGCAGGATATGGAGTGGGTAAGTGCTGTGTAATTACCAAGCAAATTCATCATTATTTCTGTCTTATAAACCAGAATATGTGTTAAATAATACTTTGGGGCCACTGAAAGTAGTTACCAAGCCCCATCTCTGTAAGAACATGTCATTATCCTACGGTTGCCCTGTGTTTACTAAGCAAATCTATGCAATTATTATCTAAAGCCCAAACCCTGCCCTCACAGCCACAAAAGTGCACCCGAGGGCAGGTCTGTGCCCAGAGGAGGAGCGGCATGTGCATGGGGTCATGCAGGATTGGGGCCTCTACTTCCCAAATTCTAGCTCTGCTCTCATTCCTGCGCTGGGAAAAAGCCACAAGCAAGGCCCTATGAAACACGTTGTTGTGTCTTCCCTTCTTCCCCACCCCACCCCAGCCCAAGCCCGGCTCTGGCCTCCCTGCTTTTCTGACCCGCCAGTCCCTACCGCGGGGGCCTGCTGGGACCTCAGTATCTGGCGGCAGAGGGTTCAGTCCACCAGTTCCAGGCAGCTCTTTCAAAGGCTCACCTCGTGTCAGGAATAGTGCTGGACTCCGAGGACATGAAGATCAGTAAGATATGTCCCCTGCTTTTGACAGCCCGCGGTGGGGGTCGGAGGGTGAGCCGGGGGAAGAGGCGGGTGGTTCCCAGAAATGGTAGGTCTGGAACACAGAGTCTGCAGAGCTCTGAGGTCAAGAGCCTGGGCTCTGGAGCCTGGCTGCCTGGCTTCAGATCTGCAAAGTGGAGATAACCAGAGGGCCCATGTTAAAGATCACTGTGTGAGTTCTAGCGGGAAAGTGCTGAGAACAGAGCCTGGCACACCCAGTGGATGTTCTGCACCAGTTTGCTATTATTTTAACGTGGTAAACACGTGGGGGAATGCACGCCTGAGTACTTCGGCACTCACATGCCGTCATGAAATAGGGCCTTCCCTACTCCTGCCCAAGAGGAGTGTTCTCTTCCTCCTGGGAGCTCACTGGGCATCCCATCCGGCTGTGTCTCATGGCAGCTAGCATTTTCTACCAGGCACTGTGCTAACTGGGGTCAGTCTCTGACCTCCCCTACAGAGCTTATTGAGTTCCAAGTTTGGGTTGTATTCATCTTTGTGCCCCTAACACCAAGCACAGGGCCAGGAGTGTAGTAGGGCACTCGCTTCATGTTTGTTGAATGAATAGCAGTCACTCAATAAACACTTGTTTAAAAAAAGAAAAAAAAAAAAGGAGCCCTTCAAAGTCCTATTTGACCACATGGCCAAGGCAATGAGCCAAAACCGCAGATTTTATTCTGTTTTCACTAATGTGGGTACATGTGGGGGAGTTGGATTTTGAAAGGATTGCAAAAGAGATTTCTTTATGACCCAGACTGACGAACAAAAGACTAATTAATTAAAAACAAAGAAACAAAGGCCTTGAGCATCAGGCTCCTTTCTGCTCACTTGGTATTGATGGGCTGACATTTGACCGTGAGGCTGGGGCTCCAGGCAGGAACCCCGCTCCTTCTTCCAGCAGCCCCAGGCCTGAGCAGGCCCTGGTGAGCTGCTCAGAAGAAAGCAGTATTGTTAACAGCTTTTGTTCAGGAGGTCCCCCAGCTGGTCCTGGGGTCACCACGCTTCACTGTTTACTTGTGTGTTCTTAAGCTGGGGCCCTCGGTATTATCAGAAGATTAGATTTTTCTTTTTTCATCCCCAACTGTCCTTCCCCCACCCACATGCCCACATCCCCCATTCTTTTCATTCCTCAGTCTCAGAATCTCTCTGGGTGAATGTTAATTAGGCTGAACACACACTAGGAGGTCAACGGCCTGTGCCTCTTCTGTGAGACACCCTCTCTCTGGTGGATTCTTAGATTTGATAATGGGAACAATCACTACATTGGTGTATTTACCATTTCAAAGAACTTTCCCCTACTTCATATCTTCTCATCTGACCTACGCGTCCATGGGGCAGGTATTTTATTATTCCCATTTTCGAGCTGAGAAGGAGGTGGTAAGTGCCATCATTGCAACCAAAAGATGATAGAAGAGGACTCAAGCACATGCTTCCTACCTCCCAACCCTGTGCTCGTTCTCAGACACCATGCTGGCCGTGGTGCTCTGAGAGACACAGGAAAGTCTGCGTACTATCTACTAAGCCTAGGACGTTTGAGATGAAACACAGCTGTAGTCGTAAGCACATAACACTTGTCACTGCATTTTATTTCATTTTTCAAATTTATTTCTTTAAATTCAAGTCGGTTAACATATAGTGTAGTACTGGTTTCAGGAGCAGAACCAAGTGATTCATCACTTACGTATGATACCCAGCGCTCATCCCAACAAGTGCCCTTCTTAAATTCCCGTCACCCATCTAACCCATCCCCCTACCCAACTCCCCTCCAGCAACCCTGTTTTTTCTTGGTACGTAAGAGTCTCTGATGCATTTTAGAACTTTCTGGATGATACAGTCTGGTCATTTCTTGGGTTTGACAATAGGATAGATGAGGGTAAGCGGGAGGTCAATGAAAAGTATGTTAACGCAAAAGCTAAATGTCCACCAAATGATTCACCAACCCCTGCCCATTCCACTCAACCAAAGAACATTCCAAGCTCAGTATGTGCTCCTCTGGGCTGCTTGAGGCCAGGGAGAGGAAACCCAAAAAGTATGATTCCTGTATTCTTCAAGGAACTTGCAGCTGCATCGGAGAAGCAAGATGAACAATACCAGACAGATAGGACCATCTTTAGAAAATCCTGCTAAGGTACTTACAAGTAAATGAGTTCTGACCTAGGCCCAGAAGGGTGGTCTACATTGGTACAGGGGACAAATCTGTGTCTTGACTGGTGAGCAAGAAACTCAAGACACTTACAGGGCCTTGTGTTTATGTAGACTGTAGTGGAATCATAATGACAACCATACACAAACAATACAACTTAACATTTATTAAGTGCTTACTGTCTTTCAGGACTTGTCCAAAGAGTTTTGCGTGGATTAACTCCTATAATCTGCATGCTAACCCTGTCCTGTAGATACTGGTATTAGCCCCTAAATAAATGATGACACAGAGGCTCAGGAAAGTTAAGCAACTTGTCTGAGTTACCCAGCTTGTAAGCAGTGGATCCTAGGAAAATTGGCTCCAGAGCTCAAGTTCTTAAACACCACTTAACAGTATAGAATAAGCTTCAGTGGTCTGCTTAACCTAATCCTGCTATGCATCAGACAACCTAGCATGGCTCATTCATGAACCAAATCTCTAAATACATGCTACCCAGAGACAGGCAGTGGGTCCCATGGCCAAGATTTTGCATAGTATCACCATCAATGAAACCCTGTATAACAACCAACATTTCTAAAAAGCTATTTCAGCCTCTACTGGCATCTCCTGAAGAATATTACAGGAGATCCAATTCATAAATCTTGGCAATATTTTTTAAAACCCTCTTTTACTATTTCCATCACTTCCAATATCTCCCGAACTTTGCAGTGGCCCCCAAGCCCCTATTTTCTTCAATACTCGTTCCCAGCTCTCCACCAAAACCTCCTGAAATCCAGGCCATGTGGGTCTGGGCTCTGTCCCCCTTTTCCCATCTTCTGGGGCCTCCCCTTTGCCAGTCTTCCTGATAGCTATTTCTCCAATGTAAGCATCTATCTGCGCCTGTTTCTTAAATTTTTACTTTGATTTTCCTGGCCTGTATAGGTGCCTCCAGGAGCTCAACTAAAGGGCCAAAAATGTCTTTTAGAAACGAAGGGGAAGATGATAGATGACCCAAGTTAGATCTTTCTTTTTTTTATATTGAATATAATTTATTGTCAAGTTGGTTTCCATACAACATCCAGTGCTCATCCCAACAGATGCCCTCCTCTATGCCCATCACCCACTTTCCCCTCTTCCCCACCCCCCATCAACCCTCAGTTTGGTCTCAGTATTTAAGAGTCTCTTATGGTTTGCCTTCCTCCCTCTCTCTAACTTTTTTTTTCTTTTTTTTCCCTTTTTTTTTCTTCCCCTTTCTTAATGAAAAAGAGGTCATGGGATGAGGGCGAATGTGAGCATTTGGGTGCATTTTCTGGAACTCTCTCTGCAGCACAAGTGTGTTGACTCCAGAGCATGTTGCTAGATGCTGGGGATAAAAACATGAGTGAGAAATGTCGCTGCTTGCAAAGAGACGCTCGTGCTGGGGGAGAGACCCACAAAGAAGCAGACAGAATGGCACGCCAGATCCCCTTCAAAGTAAACCAGTGGCAAACACACTGGAAAGTTTTTATACAGAAAGAGAGGCCAGGTTATGGAGGCCCAAATGGGAACACAGTAGGACTGAAATTGGGATTTCAGTATTTGTATTTGTCCAGAAGACCGAGGGACCACAGAATTTTCCACTTTTCCCAGAAGGGGAGCATAAGCACGTGTTCAACACACATTTGTCACATGAATGAAAATGGTTTGGTGGCTGTTGAATTTGCCGAATGCCCCACTGCCCTGACCCTAGACCCTAAACCTAGGATCAAAATAGAATCTCAAGTCCACTTCTTACGGGAAGCTCTCCCAGACCGCCCATCATGTGGTGATCTTCTCTGAACCCAAAGGTGACACCCAGCTCCCAAGGCTCCCCTATACTCTGCACAGAGCCCATATTGTCTTGTGCTGTGTGTTCCCAGCTTTCCCCATCAGACTGTGAGCCCCTTGAGGGCTGAGGTCATGGCTGGTCAGTCTCTGCCTCTTCTTTTTATTTATTTATTTATTTATTTATTTATTTATTTATTTTTTAACGTTTATTTATTTTTGAGACAGAGAGAGACAGAGCATGAACAGGGGAGGGGCAGAGAGAGAGGGAGACACAGAATCTGAAACAGGCTCCAGGCTCTGAGCTGTCAGCACAGAGCCCGACGCGGGGCTCGAACTCACAGACCGTGAGATCATGACCTGAGCCGAAGTCGGACGCTCAACCGACCAAGCCACCCAGGCGCCCCTGTCTCTGCCTCTTCTGATATGGGCACACGGAGCCTTCTCTGGTCAGTACTCCAAGAACAAGAAAGGGCTGTAGAGACCATTGTGTCTGACTTCCTCCTTGACAGAGGAGGACACCACAGCCCAGAGGCTGGGCGACTCTTGGTGGCAGGTCAGGGGCTGAGCTGAGACCAGAGCCACCTGCCCAATGCTCTTTTCACTAGAGGCAGACTTTCACACACAACTCACCACAGGGTGACAAAGGCAGTAAGTAGCTGGCACCCAGTGATCACTCAGCTTCTTGCTGCAGTTCTAGAAAGCAGATGGAGCCTGGAGTCCTTAGCTCTTCCATCAAAGGAAGACAGTCGTGGGGCAGGAATGAGAAGAGAAACCTAGTCTGTCTGTCCACGGCTGCATCTCTGGATCTTACCGGAGCGGCTCGTGGATATTCTCCATTAACGTTTGCTGAGTATTACTACGGAATTCCTGCCGTATCTGTGTCTGTGTGCATCTTGCTTTGTCTTCACTGTAGTCCTCTCTTTCCCGTTTTAGACACGAGGAAACTGAGACTTGGGAAGCGAAGCAACCCACGCGAGCCCCTCCCGCTATCAGGTGGCAGAGTGAGGGTTCATCCTGAGATGGTCCTCTGGCCCCGGGCCAGAGCAGCCTCGTGCATCTGGGAGCAGCCTCGTGCATCTGCAAATGGTAGGCACCGCGCGTTGGGCTCTATCCGCCCACGTGTTCGCCAGGCCACAGGCTGCACGTGGCATTACGACTATGAGCTGGGCCAGTTGTGCGTGATGTGATCTGCCATGTTATTATGGGAGGATGTGAACTCCTGGACGGAGCTCTGGGTGGATGTTGGAGATGGGAGGGGGGGTGAGCCCCTAGTTCCACCTCGGCTTTCTTTAAAGCTCATGCTCCTTTCCTTGTGGCTGGGTCTACGACTGGTTATCCAACAGCTCTGGTCCTCCAAGGGCACTTCCCTGGGACATTTCTCTGGCCTCTTCAGGTTGTTATGTGTCTTCATCCTGAGCTCCTGTAGTAACTGCTGTTTTCGCCTTGGTGGCTTGGCGTTGCGATCACCAGCTTTCTTCTTCGCCCTTCCTGCTACATGGAGAGCCCCTCACAGGCAGACACTGTCTCGTTTCCGTGTCTGTCTCTAGCACCTCGATCGTCCCTGGCATGACAAAGCTGGTGCTTAATGAATGAATGTTGGTTGAATGAATGAATGACCGCAAATAGCCGTAAGACATCCTTCACGTCTCGTTCCTTCTTTTCTCCCCACGAGGCTGTAAACGTCAGAGATGTGGGAGGGACCAAGGGTGGTGGTGGCGTGTATGTGTGTGTATGAGTGAGTGTGCATAGGTGTGGAGATGCACGTGCGCACTTAGTCCTGCCTTACGAAAGTAACTCAACATACCATGAAGCATGGAGTGGCCCCTCCAGCCAGACTTGATCTAGTTCCCTTCTGGACATTTACTGCCCGAACCACTGTCGGCACAGAGCATGTCCTATCTTTCTTTATTATGCCTCATTTGGGAGAGGAGATGGTACAATGGAGCTTTAAAATAAATAATTGAAACAAAGTGTCCCATGATGGTCTCCTGGCCCATTCTTAACCTTCCTGACCTTCCTAAAAGCGCTTGTTGCAACAAATTTCAAGCTTGCCTTGAAGTTTCCATTTCAGCTATGAGTTCTGCTTGCCCCCGCTCTCCCACACAGCGCCGAATCCCCACGAGAAGCACAAATATTCATCATATCAGAAGACCATAGAGAGTTTCTTTTGCTTCACATTTTGGGAAAGCCAGGCAGGATTAATCTCCACTCAGCCAGCACACCTCCTCTAACAGCGCTGCTGGGGAGAGAGGAAGCGGGAATGCCAGAGAGCAAAGCGCTTAGATTTCTTTCTTTGTTACACTTGCCACTTTGTAGCAAAAGGTGACTTATTTGCAGGGGGTTTCTTTGTAGACGGTGAACTCCTGACCTGAGAGTCAGGGCCAGAGAGTATTGATTTTTCATTTTGTATCTCCAAGGTCCAACATGGTGTCAAAGAGATGTAGTTTTGAGCCATGTGTCTTGGTGCAGCATAAACAGAAATGTTGGAACTGACAATAGAAGGAGTGATAATCAGCAATGTCATTGCGATCAAGTGAGGATGGGTTATTGAACTCCTGTCTAATGCCCAGCGCTATTTGAAGTACTTTATATTTATTAACCTTTGTTTTCTTTGGCTGCTGTAGCTAATCACAACTGTACCTTAAAATAACACAAATGTTCTGTAGGTCAGAAGTCCAAAAAGGTCTCATTAAAATTAGGTGTGGGCAAGGCTGCATTCCTTTCTAGAGGCTCTAGAGGAGAATCCATTCCTTTGCCGTCTCCAGCTTCCTGGGGCCACCCACATCTCTTAGCTCATGGACCCTCCTGCATGCTCAAAGCCAGCTTGATGTCGCACTCTGACCATTCTTCTATAGTCACATCTCCCTCTGACTTTCCTTCTCTGTCTCCCTTCTCCGCGTTTGAGGGCCCTTGTGATTTACATGGGGCCCACTGGTTAAGTCAGCATCATGTCCTTATCTTAAGGTCAACTGATGAACAAATGTAATTCCATCTGAAAACTGAATCCCCCTTTGCCATGTAAGGTAACAATTTCACAGGTGTGGGGATGTGCTTGTGGTCCTCTTTGGTGGCCATTATTCCACCTACCATGCCTTGAAAGTGGGTACCATTAATATCCCCATTTTACCAATGAAGAGATCCAGGTGCATAGGAATGAAGTAATTTACCAAGGTCAAACAGGTAATTAGTGACAAAATGGGATTGAGACACCAGTGCTCTCGGTTCAAATGTGGTCACACTCTTAACCACAGCACGATACTGCTTCTTGGTAGTGTTAGTAAAGCTTTTCCTAGCGCTTGCTATGCACCAGGCCTATGCTAAGCATTTGTCTTCACCTAAAACCAAGAAACCAAAATGAAGACCCAAAGAATGTGGGTCTCGTATGTGTGTTATTCCATTAGATTTCCTCTTCTGAGTATGGAGTAGGTATGAAGTAGGTGCTATTATAAAACAAGGATACGGGGAGTGCCTGGGTGGCTCAGTCGGTTGAGTGTCCGACTTCAGCTCAGGTCATGATCTCACACTCCGTGAGTTCGAGCCCTGCGTCGGGCTCTGTGCTGTCAGCTCAGAGCCTGGAGCCTGCCTCAGATTCTGGGTCTCCCTCTCTTTCTGTCCCTCCCCTGCTCATGCTCTGTCTCTCTCTGTCTCAAAAATAAATTAATAAAAACATTAAAAAAAAAACACAAGGATACGGAATAGGTACTATTATTATGGAGTATACAGGAGATACTATTACTGCATATAATAAAACTTGGGGGAGTATATGGTTCTATAAGTTATGGCAAATACATAGAGTCATGTAACCACCACTACCTGCAGGCAAAGAAGAGCTCCAGCACCTCCCCGCATTCTCCCCTGCACCCCCTTTGTGGTCAACCCCCCCCCCCCCCACCAGCCCATGCCCCACCCCTGCCTCTGGCCACCCCTGCTCTGTGGTCCATGCCTGTAGTACCTTTTATGCAAAGTCACATAAATGGAACCAACTGCCCTCTGAGTCTAGCATCCTTCTTCACTCAGCATCATGCATTTGAGGGTCATCCGTGTTGTGTATGTGTCCCTAGTTCCTTCCTTTCAATCGCTTAGTTGTGATCCAATGCACAGATTTGTTTATCCATTCTCCAGTTGAGAGACATCTGGGGTCCTTCCAGCTTCTGGCAGTTATAAATAAAATTACGGTAAACGTTCACACACAGGCTTTGCGCATGTGTGTGTCGATATATTTTATTAGATATATTTCACTTTTCTTGGGTAAATGCCTGAGGGTCGAATTGTGTCATAGGGTAAGTGCATGCCAAACCATCTCCCAAAGTGGTTGTATCATTGTGCATTCCTACCCGTGTTAGGAATAAGTAGGTTGTCTAGTAGGTTATACGTGAGAGTTATAGTTGCTCTGCTCCTTGCCAGTACTTGCTATTGGCGGTTAAAATAAATGGCCACTTTAATAGAGATGTACTTGTATCTCATCGCAGTTCTAATTCCCTTTTCTTTAGTGACTAATGATGCTGAGCATCCTTTCATGTACGCATGTCTTATCTACACATGTATATCTTCTTTGATAAAGGGTCTGCTTAAATCTTTTGCCCATTTTTTTTGTTGTTGTTGAGCTGTTTGTTTTCTTATTGTTGAGTTTTGAGAGTTCTTTATATGTTCTGGATCCAAGCCCATTGTTTTCTCCTAGTCTTTGGATTTCTTTTCACTCTTTAAACAATGTATTCCAGAAGTAAACATTTTTATTTTGATCAAGTCCATTTTATCAATTTTTCCTTTTATAAATGATGTTTGTGGTGTCATTTCTAAGAACTCTGGCTAACTCAAGGTCACAAAGATTTTCTTCTAAAAGTTTTATAGTTTTATAGTTTGTGTTTAAGTCTGTAATCCATTTTAAGTGAATTTGTAAAAATAAAATATGAGGTATAGATTGAGGTCCATTTTCTTTTGCTTAAACATCTAATTTTTACATGCTCATTTATTCAAAGGACTATTCTTTTTGTTTTTTAATTGAACTGCTTTTGCAATTTTGCCAAAAATCAAGTGACCATGTTTTTCTTGGTCTATCTCTGGATTCTTCACTCTAGCCCGTTGACTTATGTGTTTAATTTTTCACCAATATCACATGTCCTGAGTATTATAGTTTTATAGTAGGTCTTGATATCAGGTAGTGTGGGATCTCCTACTTTCTTCTTCTTTGTCAAAATTATTTTGGCTTGTATGGCTCCTTTGCTTTTCTGTACAGACTTTTTTTTTAGAAACATCTTGTTGATATATGAAAAAATCCTGCGAGGATTGAAGTCAGTGTTGTGTTGAATCAACTTGGGGAGAATGGACATATTAATAATACAGACTGTTCTAACTCAGGAAAGCAACTTTCCTGGGACACTCCTGAATTTAAACCGTCCTGACACCCACCTTTGCCAAAGCACACCTCTCTTGTTGCCTCTTTTCTCCTTGGCCCTTGTATGGGCTCACGTGCCACTCTGAGGGCTCTCACTTGGGCATGATAACCAGGTGTGGAGGGCCACCTGGCCTCAGCCACGTGTTCTATGGGGCCAGGACATTTTCCTTGAGCTTTTAGGCCAGGCACCTAGTCATTAATAACAAAGCCATTGTATTTTGTATAAAAATAGTATGTCCAGTTTCTTTTAAAAAGAGATATGAAGATTTGGCTCTCTTTTGCCTGTATTGTTCTCTAGCAATGACCCGCCGGAGCTGATGGGGACTCTCCAGTGCACCCCGCTTTCCATCTTTCACAATGCTCTTGGTCACTGCCTGCCAAGCCCCTGTGTGCATTTGGGCTTAGATTTCATGCTTTAGACCTCAACACAGGACTTAGGTCACATGTATTTTCATTGAAGTAATACTTACCAAGTATCTGCTGATTACCGGCCCCTGTCCACTAAGAATACAAAAGTGAACAAAACAGACAGTAATTCTGACTTCCGAGAGCTTACATTCCATGGGGGGTGGGGTGGGGGGTGGGAAGAGCCAATAGGCCACATAAGTAAGTTACAGCGTTCATGAGAATGTGAAAATTTGGGGGGGGAAATAAAAGCAGACATGGGAGATGGAAAGGAAGGGCAAGATGGGGTTGCAGGTGCAGCAAGTTGTGAGTAAAGGGCTCAAGAGGAGGATGACATTGGAGCAAAAACTGAAGGTGAGGAGATGAGCCCTTTTCACACTGGAGGGAGGAACATTCCAGGCAGAGGGAACAGAGAGTGACAAGGCCCTGAGTCTGGAGTGTGCCTGGCCTGTCTGAGGAATAGCAAGGGAACAATGCAGCCCCAACAAGATGAACAGGGACGGAGTAGTAGGAGATGACATCAAACATCTGGTGGCATGTGGCTCCTAAAGAGCCTCGTAGGCTGTTGTAAGGACTCCAGTCTTTTCTCCGAGTGATGTGGACTGGGGAGTGACCAGGGCGGAGTTGAGTTTTAAAGCTGGGAAAGCATCAATCTGCTGACCTCTTGGAAATAGTGTTGGTGTTCAGGGGTTAGCAGGGAGGCCAACTCGAAGGCACTTTCAGTAATCAGTAAGACAGAGGCTGGTGTCAGACCAGGGTGGTCATGGGGGACATGGGAAATGGCGAGAAGTGGTCAGGTTCCGGATAACTTTGAGATTTTGTGGGTTCTTGGTGTTTCTTTCTTGCCAACATTCCCTGGTGAGGGCCATGTCAGCATGTCCCTAAACTTGGGTTACGTGTGCAAAGGGAGACCCCTTAAGTAACATGTCCCGAAACCTCATAATAAACCCTTCCAAAGTGACCTGCTCTCTTCACCCAGATGGAGCAGAAGATGATGTCACTTATAAAATTTCATCTCAGAAGCACCCTGCTATTTGTAGATCTTTTCCAAAGGGAATATTGCGAAGAAAGATTTCCTATTATAAAAGAGCAGAATGGGCGATATTGGTGTGGCTGGGTATCTGAATTAAGTTTGATGAAGTGAGGAGGTGTAGGGAAATTCTTGTCTGTGGGGTTCAGGAGGTCTAAGCCCAGAGCTGGGGACAACAGCAGCTGAAGATTCCTCTAGAATGAAGGTAGACACATCGTAAGTCCTATGCGTGCTCACTTTATGGCTTTGGCAGTTCTGTTTCATGATTATGAAATCGCTTCCAACTCAAATTCTCTGGACTCTGAAATTCTACAATTGATTCTTGTACGCTAAGTAGAATATTATATATGTAATGGGTTATTATATAAACAGGATCATTTTGAATTGTCTATTTTTCTCATACTTATTTCATTTTTTTGATCATTACCTTATTTTACATCTTCTTATCTGCATCGTATCTTTTCCACGGCTGTTCTCTCCTGCCCTCCAAAACCAATTAGCTTCTTTGTTCTCACAAAGATTGAACTTTAGTTCTCACTTCTTTGGGAAATAAAGGACATTAGTGATAAAATTCACTATCTTGCCTCCTCAAAACTCTACCTGTTTCTTTGTCCAGCCTTCCTTCCTTCCCTCTTGTCTCAGAAGAAGGGAGTTTGAAGCAGGTGAGAGGACATGGCCCATGTCCTCCCACCTTCTCTAGAATAATCGTCTACCACCTTTCTTCTGCCTCTCTCCCCTTCCTATAAACATGCCCACATTTCCCAGCTCCTGCCTTTGCCTTTTTCTGTAGCCACTGTCCCACATGTCTCTTCCTTGCTGAGCCTCTGGAAGATCTTGTCTCCATCCCTGCCTTGATTTCCCCCAGTGCCCTGTTACTAGTCAACCAAAGCTTTGACCTCTGCCACTTTATTAAAATCCCTCAAAGGTCCCCAGTGGTCTCCTAAGTGCTATATTCTATGATTCTGTCTCAATCCTCACTCTCCTCCTCACCATCCAAAGGGTGGACAGGATCAAGGACATTACCTGGCAACTTGTTACAAATGCAGACTCTGAGGCCCTACATAGGTCAGCTGAGTCAAGAATCTTCTGTTTAACAAGCCCTCAAGTGACTCCATAGCACATTAATCCTCAGATGCTCAGTCTCATTTGACACAAGACTCGGAACACCTTCCTCTCCGTCATCCCACCTGGTCTTTGGCTCTTCCTTCTTAACCTCCTTGCTCCTCTTTCTCTAACAGTACTATAAATAGGAATCCTCCCTAGGGTTCTGCCCTCTCTGCACCTCTAGCAATTTCTGTGTTCTCTGGGACCTTCAACTACCACAAAATGCTGATGATTCACACATTTCTCTCTTCAGAGATTCAGCCTCCTGCATCCAACTGCTTTCCAATTTTGTGTCTGTCTAGTAATACTTCCAATACGATATATCCCCAACTGAACCCATTATCTTCCCTAGTCCCCATTATGCTCCTCCTCCTGGGTTTCCTATCTTGACTCATGACATCATTAGCCCTCTACCCTTTCACAAACACTGGCCACCTTAGGGTCTTCCCTTCCCGCTCTCTTCCCTCCATGTCCAATTAGTCAGCGAACTTGGTCTATTCAACCCCAGACATATCTGTTCAGTACGAGCCCTCTTCTCCATTCCTCCTACCATTGCCAGGGTTTAGGCCCTTGTCATCAATAATTTGGACTGTTAAGTTGGCTCCTCAGTATTCTCTTACCCTCATCTCTAGCCTCTACCCGCCAGTCCATCCTCCACTCTGGCATCAGTGTGTGTTCCAAAAAATGCACCCCAATTGGTGGTTCTCATTGCCTCCAAAGGAACCGCATAACACACAGGGTCAAGTCCAAGCTCATTATTTGGGCAGGCAAGGCACTCTGTGATCTGAGTCCTACCTAGGTTCCCGGCAAAGTCTCCATTTGTCCTCTTCACTGCAGAAATATGAGATTTCTCACAGTTTCTTATATACTTTGCATTTTTTTCTCCGCTCATTCTTTTGGTTTTCAAACCATCCCTCTTTCCAGAATAACTTTCCTATATCCTGACTCTTCTGATCCTTCCAGGCTCAATTCTAATACCCCTGCCCCTGTGAAATCTTCATTAAATTCTGAATAAAAACAAGTGATCAGGCTTCTGTGCTCCAATGAACACCATGTTCATAGTGCATATATTGAATGTGGACTTGGCATTCTAGTTAGTTCTAAATTTCTACCCTTCCAAGAACTCTGTAGGCCTGATTAGGGCAATGGCTGTGCCGATTCATTTCCGTGTCAGTGTCTAGTACATAATATGCACCCCACAAACACTGAATTGCATGAATCAGAAGCCATTTGCCCCTATTTCAGTGCTGCATACTATGCTTAAAAATAAAGGTGCGGGGAGCCTGGGTGGCTCAGTCGGTTAGGCGTCCGACTTCGGCTCAGGTCACGATCTCGCGGTCCGTGAGTTCGAGCCCCGCGTCGGGCTCTGGGCTGACGGCTCAGAGCCTGGAGCCTGCTTCTGATTCTGTGTCTCCCTCTCTCTCTCTGCCCCTCCCCCATTCATGCTCTGTCTCTCTCTGTCTCAAAAGTAAATAAAAACGTTAAAAAAAAAAAATTAAAAAAAAAAAAATAAAGGTGCAAATGTTTCTGTTTGCTCACTCATTTGTTTTGTATATTGGATCACTGAGGCGAGATTTCCGCATTATTCTGAGTGAGCCAGGACTTGAAGTTCGTTAAGAACATTTTCTATCTTAAGTATCACTGTGTGAGTCTAGCAGTAGTACTGAGCGTTTGGTCTTCCACATGCCTGTGCTCCAGGGCATTTAATCCTTACTCCCATCAAAGCTGTTCCCCTCCCCAACTCCACCCCAAACATTGCACAAAAGATTGCTTCTGGCAGTCTCCCCACCAACTATGAGCACCTGCTATGTGGCAAAGGGTAGCCTTGCGGTTAAGAGCTTGCAAGCTGGCATCAAAAATATCTGGGTCCAGGTTTCTGCTCTGCCAATCCTACTCGTTTAACCTTGGCCGAATTGCTTAAATCTCTTTGCCTGCAAGATGGAAATTATAATAGCACCCACCTCATAGGTTTGTTTTGAAATTGTTTGAGGTTGACCATGTCAAGTGGCCAGTACACCCCGAGGCTGATATAAGTGGCACAGGAAGTTGTTAATGATGATGAAGAATTCGATGAGGGACATCAAACTGAGCTTAGTGGGCAGAAGACTAGCAGGTGCCAGTAAAGTCACCCACCAGTAAAGCCGTGGGGCTCATTCGTGAGGCCAAGGAGGACCTCATACGATGTCCCTGGGTCGCCATCCAACCTGTCTGACTGCTCAAGAATGAGGAAGTCGAGCAAAGACAAAACAACCCACTTGCTCAGATATGTTTTTCCTTTCAGAACAAACAACGACGACAATAAACCCTTCCGTTCCTCAGTCTCACGTGTCACGAATAGTTTTCAAAGGCAGTTAACAATATTGTTTTCTTAAATACTTTTTCTTTGGGGAGAAAATTCTAACACAATTTCTCCAATGTGGGGGTCTGGTACAGAGTTATGGCAAATGGCAGCGTCTCCTCTCCTTGCTTGAAATCTGTGTGTGGCTTCCTACAGCCCTTGTGGTAAGATACAAATTTCCTCTAATTCCACAAGGCCCTTAGTGATGTGACTCCTGCCTCACCTCCTTGGACCTCAGTTTCCTCCAATGTAGAGTGACAATTAAAAGCTCATCCTTTGGATTCAGATCTTGTGTCTACACAATTCCTAGCTGTCTGGCACGTTTGTTTTTTTTTTAAAGTTTATTTATTTATTTTTGAGAGAGAGAGACAGCACAGAGCCTGATGCAGGGCTTGAACTCAAAAACAATGAGATCATGACCCAAGCCAAAATCGAGTCAGACAGTTAACCAACTGAGCCACCCAGGTGCCCCTGGCAAGTTATTATTAGCAAGATAGACTTTGGGTTTCTGAAGTGCCCCAAGTCCCCCCTTCCCCCATGGAATTGGTATGCATGGAGTTGTAGGCATTAATTTGTCAGCTTTATTACTAATAAAGCTTGATAGGACCTGCCAGCAAAATCAGGCTTCTGAAGTCTAGACGTCTGGATTCATTGCGGGTGACTCTTAGCCAGGTGTTCAAAGCAGGTAAAGAAGCACAGGTTTCCTCCTATGGTAGTAGTTGACTTACTAGATGGAGAGGCAGAGAGAGAAAGAGAGAGAGAGAGAATGTGTGTGTGTGTGTGTGTGTGTGTGTGTTGGGGTGGGGGTAGTGGGGGCAGGAGTAGGTTACCCTAAAAAGTCAAGAACCTGAAAGTGAATGAAGGACGTGTGCTCTAAGCCTTTCTCAGGCTCCTTAGTTAGGTACATCATCTTGAGGGAAGGAAATGAAAGGTGGAAATACAGGTAGAAACTCCTTCCCAATCCTTCCAAGAGGCCTGACGTTTCCCCCAGTATGCACAGGCAGAAAGCCAAGGAGAAAGTGGGTTCCCACTCAATCTTTCTGTCCTGGTTTCTTCATCTATCAGCTGGGGTAACTGTCTTTCGGTATTGTTGAGAGGATTACAAGAGATAATATTCTTCTTTATATAGACCTTTTCCAGGGGCCTTAGGGCTGTCTGTCACAACTGGTGAACCACTGGTGTCCTGAGCCTTTCAATTCTTTCCTCTACTCCTGGCAGGGCCTGGGGTGGAGTGGGATGGCTCATATTTCTCTTGGCAGGAATTAAAACTTTTTGCTATTGCCACTGTTGGCTGCCATTGCCTCAGACACATTCAGTGACTGTGGCTCTTCTTCTGAGGTTTAACTGGCAACTGGCACCAAATGGAAAAGGTCCTCTGTCCCCACCCTGACTGGTCCCAGGCATTCAGCTCTATCAGTAGATCCCAAGAGAGTTGTCTACCCCTTCTTCCCATAATACACTCTTTTCCTAAGGAAACTTGAAGACATTCTTTATGAGCCAAGGTTAGAGAAGGTTTGTGTGGTGCCACCACTGTGCCCCCTCCTTGTGCTCTTTAACATCATTCTCCCAACTCAGAGTGGAATCCACCATCTCAACTGGTCTGTGGCTGGGATGAATGTCTTGCCTGCCATGGATATCCCGCAGGGTCTAATAAGAGTCTTTGCGCTCCTTCATGGCTAAGAATCTCCATCCTGGAGTCCTGAGATCTAACTTTAGTCCCCATGTCTTCCCATCCTGTCTCCTGGGAGTATAGCAGATCCTCAGCCCGTGTACCTATGACTGGGCTTTGTCCTGGGACTATAGACAGAATCCTCAGTTCCCAAGGTGAGCAAGCAGGACAACCCCAGACCTGGCATCTAAGCCCAGGAATCAATTAAGAGGCAGAGCCATGGGCATTCAGGAAGAGCCTCCAGCAATCTGTGCTTCTTCTCTCTTTTGAATTTGCAAGGAAAACTGGTCTCAGTTGGGCTGCCTGGAGATCTGTCAGACACTCACTGTAGGACTTCAGACAACCCATGCACACTTCCTGAACGTAAATCAAACGCATCAATCAGCTTTGAATCGGGGTGAATCTGTCACATTAAGTTGTCAGTTACAAATTCCTGCTGACAGTTCTTTGAAGTTGCCAGAAGTGCATCTAAACAGAGTTATATTGGGCAGCCTCCGTCAGGAATGTTAAGCTTGCAGATTCTTGAGCCAGACGGCCTTGGTTCCAGCTCTAGTTCTCCCATGACAAAACAGGATCTCGGGCAGTGTGTAATTGCTCTATGCCTCACTTTTTCCCCCTGTAAAGTGAAGATCATAATAATAGTACCTACATCCTAGGTTTGTTGAAGTGAAGGACTTCGAATAGTGCCTGACATGCAGTAAGCCCTCAGAAAGTGTTAGCAATTTATATTATTATCTATCCAGTCACCAGAAACGTAGGGCGAGAATAATTGGAAACAAGAGATATTATCAAATCTTCTTCAGTTGTCACATGCAGAGTGTATTTTCGGGGGGGAGGGTGGGTGTAAATTTCTCTTCCTTATGCTATTGTAATCATAGCAATAATAATGATAATGATAATGGTGGCTAGCATCCATTGAGTTCATGCTATGCGCCATCATTGTGCTAAATACTTACATGAGTTAATTATTTAATTTATAAAATCCCATTAGGTAGTATTAATTTTAGCTCGGTGTAACTTGTGTTAAGTTACATTGTTCTCAAGTGGCAGAGCTGGGACACAAACTCAGGTGTATCTGATGCCAAAACTTGAGATCTTATTGCGATTGAATGGTTTGTATTCTCCAAAACCTGACTACCTAAGAGGGAAAACATGTACTCCTGATCCAAGCTGGTGTCAAGAAGAAGCCAGTCTTGGATGTGAAAAAGCCAAAATGTCGTGAATAGACACCCAGAAACCAAAGAGTCATCTCGATTTCAGTGTGTTCAGACTTGTCACCATCTAGGGCCATGGTGCTATCTCACGGCAACTGGCTTCATTCCAGGGCACAATTCTTGCCAAGATCTTGTTTCTGGAAGCCTCTTTTGGGGCTTCTCTGAAACTTTCATTGCATCACCTACCAACTATAGTTCTTCAACCACGGCCAGCAAATTTTTCTGCAGAGAAAGTGATCTTTCCATTTTCTTTTAAGTGAATTGGATATAAGCTAGGGATATTCCAGGATACTATCAATTTTGGCTCTCAGAACCAAATCTGAAAACACAGTAGGATTCCAAGAGTTCGGAATGTCGCCGATAGGCTCCCTGTCTCTTGGTTTATAGTCACGGTCAACTTTTGAGTTGACTTCAGGAAGAGCTCAAGAGAGCCCCTTCCCAAGTTCGTTGCTGAGCGAGGAGCAAGGGAGCACTGGGGGAAGAACCTCAGGCCAGGCTCTTCCAAGAAAAATCTCCTATATTATCTGGAAGCACTAGGCTCTTCTCTCTGGATTATTTCTTCTGGCCCAGGAGGTGGGGACCTGCTGGGACTGTCAACAGGACATGTAGGAGTTGAAGGGCCTGTGTTGTCAAGAACGATTTTAGTAAGGACTGTGCTGGCTCAGCTACAGGGGCTAAGCCCTGTGCTAGTGAATGACACTGAGGTCATGGATTCAAGTTCCTTGAGGCTTACTGTGGGTTTGATAGTGTTCCCCCAAAATTCATGTCCACCCAGAACCTCAGAATGTGACCTTATTTGGAAGTAATATATTTATAAATGTAACTTGTTAAAGATCTCAAGATGAAATCATCCTGGATCAAGATGGTTGGTGTCCTTATGAGAAAAGGAGCAGACACAGAAAGACACATGGAGAGAGCCAGGTAAAGATGGAGACAGAGATTGGGGTGATATGTGTAAAGCCAACAAACATCAAGGATTTTGCTGGCAACCACCAGCAGCTGGGAGAGTGGCATGGGGTTGCTTCCCCTCTGTGCCTTCAGAAGGAAACAAACCTGCAGACATCTTGACATCTCGACCCAGACATCTACCTTCCTGAACTGTGAGAGAATAAACTTCTGTTGTTTTTGCTTTGTGGTGATTTGTTATGGCAGGCCTATGAAATACAGGGCTTGTGTTGGGGAACAATGGAAATTCAAGATTCTCACCACCCGTTGGAATGCTTCAGAAACAAGTTTCCCAAGACACAAGGGGAAGTGTGGGTGAATCAGAGCATGCCCTTCCCCATTGCTGGGCAGATGGAATCAGGGCACAGACACATCAAAGTTGAGCTTCCTGGGCCAGTTTCCTAAGAGGGGTATTCAAAAAGGAAGGAGCACATGTGCTCTGTGACCCGAGTGAGTCTCTTCTCCTCTCTGGCCCTCTATTTCTTCATCTATAAGCTGGAGGAGCTAGGCCAAAGCAGTGTTAAAGTGGGGCCCTTGCTGTGTTCAGTGAGGCCCTAAGAGTTGAACTGCCAGACCATGACCTGAGCCGAAGTTGGATGCTCAACCGACTGAGCCCCCCAGGTGCCCCAAGACTGTCTTTGGATAATAACTTTGAGGGCTGCAATTCACCATGGGGCCTGGGCACACCAGCCTTGAATTTATGACCCAGCCTTGTCTTAATGCAAGCATCTAGCCACCTTAGTCTTATGATATTGGAATAAAGCTTAATTTGATTTATGGCAGGTATGGTTTGAATTCCACTCCAGAAGATTTAAGAGGCCTTTTAGGTCATCTGAGCATCTTGGTCTCTGACTCATCAGAGCTGGGCCCTGACACGCTCCTTAGTTACAGTGCCATCCTGAGGAATAGGGCATCTCTCCTGGCCCATCAGGCTGTGTAAGTGGATATTCTGGAGAAGATGGGGCCCCTAACCCTGCCAGCTGTGACTGCCTCTTAGAACTCCAGACTCCGGACCTTAGCTGCCCAGATTCAACCCTTGCCTGATTGGACCTGAGATACTATTCTGCTCTCTGATTCAGCCGATTTTGCTGGGCTCATTCTTCTGACTCTTTTAGGAATGCTGTCAAGTTTGAGCAGCTCACCACTAGCCTATTTTTAAATCCTGGGGTCACCGATAGTAGCTAAGTGACCTTGGTCTAGTTACTTAAACTGTCTAAGCTTCAGCTTCCTTGTGCATAAAGTGAAGATAATAACGCTGACCTCCTAAGGGTGTTGTGAAGAAGAGAGGGATTTAATGACACAAAGTGCTCTGTGACTGCACATACAAATAGTTGTTCTCCTATGTGGGGCTCTGGGGGCGGGAGGTACTTGCAATATCTCCTTGGATGGCTGCTCCGATTGCCCCTCCCGAGTCTCTGTCTTGCCCATTTCCCAGAACACCTGGGCACGAGTCAGGTGGTCAGCCCCCAGCAGGTGCAAAGCCCTCTGCACTTGCTCCATTCGCTGAGCCCCAAATACAGTGAGGCCTTTGGTGTCACTGGATTTTGGTGGGAACAGGTTTTCTTTTACTTTTGTTGACTTCCTCTAGAAACTTTATCTTAAAGTTCTCAGGCGATTCAGGAATGAAGAATTGGGGCCTTAGGGTTGAAAAGCATTTGTGACTATTTTTCCTTTGTCCCCTGCATGGTTGACTCAGAAAGTGGGGATTCCAGGTGAGGAAATGGAAGTCATTTCACTTCCTCCATCTTCGACTAGATGTGTGTGTTCATCCCAGATTCCTGCAATTTACATTACACATTCATTTTTCTGGATCTTATTGGTACTTCCAGGGGGAGTCGATGAGTTGAGTTGTTAGGAAATCCATCTTTGGTGCAGACAGAAGATAGTTCCAGAGACAACACACAGATGGACCTTGACAATCATGGTCATTCCCTAGTGTCCCCTTCAGCATGTCAGGGTCTGAGAAGCCTGGGGGAAGGCACCAGCCATTCTCCTTTTGTTCAGATCCAGCCCTTCAGTGTTCTTGGACAACACTGTTTTTATAAAATGATACATGAGGGGTGCCTGGGAGGCTCAGTGGGTTGAGCGTCCGGCTTTGGCTCAGGTCATGATCTCACGGTTCGTGAGTTCGAGGCCTGCATCGGGCTCTGTGCTGACAGCTCAGAGCCTGGAGCCTGCTTCAGATTCTGTGTCCCCCTCTCTCTCTACCCCACCCCTGCTTGTGCTCTGTCTCTCTCAAAAATGAATAAACATAAAATTTTAAATGATACATGATCATGATTAAAATAAGTCACTCAAGACAGGAAAATGCAAAGAAGAAAACTAAAGATAGCATCCAGTCTCACTACATGGAAATAACTACCTTCAACGTTTGTGACCATCATTTCCTCCTCTCTTTCTCTCCATATACAGATAAAAGAATAGAAAAAATAGAAACATTCTATGTGTGTCCTTAAAAACAAAAGTTAGTAAATTCCATGATCTGTTATTTCATGCAAGTAAGGGAACTGAGGAAATGACTAAAATTGCATGTAAGCATTTATTTACAACTAGTGATTAAGTTCCTGAAAGACACTATCAAAGGTAAAAGCATAAAGATCACCTAAAACCTAACAAGTTGGGGTTGCTATACTGTTTGAACATGTGCTTTAAATGTAGACAAATCTTGGGGCGCCTGGGTGGCGCAGTCGGTTAAGCGTCCGACTTCAGCCGGGTCACGATCTCGCGGTCCGTGAGTTCGAGCCCCGCGTCAGGCTCTGGGCTGATGGCTCGGAGCCTGGAGCCTGTTTCCGATTCTGTGTCTCCCTCTCTCTCTGCCCCTCTCCCGTTCATGTTCTGCCTCTCTCTGTCCCAAAAATAAAAAAAAAAAATTAAAAAAAAAAAATTAAAAAAAAAAAATAAAAATAAATGTAGACAAATCTACAAACCTCAAACATGGCACCCTTCAAAATTAGAACTTGAATTCTTCACCTATCCTTATCTCACATATTTCATTAGTTAACTTGATAATTTGTATGTCTTGTTCATCTTTATATCTTATACATTTTGTGTTTATTTTGTTTTTAATTTTTTTTTAATGTTTATTCATTTTTGAGAGACAGAGACAGAGTGCAAGCAGGGGAGGGGCAGAGAGAGAGGGAGACACAGAATCCGAAACAGGCCCCAGGCTCTGAGCGGTCAGCACAGAGCCCGACGCGGAGCTCGAACTCACGGACCGTGAGATCATGACCTGAGCCGAAGCCGGCCGCCTAACCCACTGAGCCACCCAGGTGCCCTACATTTTGCGTTTAAATTGCAATTGTTATATCTTGATAGCATTAGCTTTGTATTTCAATATGTTAATATTCACCACCTATTCTTTTTAAAGCATTAACAATTTTCTTTTAATGTTTATTTGTTTTTGAGAGAGAGACGCACACAAAGGGTGCGAGCAGGGGAGGGGCAGAGAGAGAGGGAGACACAGAATCTGAAGTAGGTTCCAGGCTTTGAGCTGTCAGCACGGAGCTGGATGTAGGGCTCTAACTCACAAGCTGCACCATCATGACCTGAGCCAAAGTCAGACGCTTAACCGACTGAGCCACCCAGGCGCCCCTCTTTTTAAAGCATTTAAAAA
This sequence comes from Neofelis nebulosa, assembly GCF_028018385.1. Lineage (NCBI taxonomy): Eukaryota > Metazoa > Chordata > Mammalia > Carnivora > Felidae > Neofelis > Neofelis nebulosa. Next base: position 16,510,035 of record NC_080789.1, read on the forward strand.
TGGGATGTTTTCTTTTCTGAGTTCTCTATTTTGATTCATTTTTTTCATTGGCTGAATTTAATAGGCAAATTGAAAAAAATTTTTTTTCCAAGGGCACATTAGGCTATTTCTGTTTTTTTTCTTTTTTTGGTATGTTTTATCTTTGCTGTTGCTTTTTTTTTTTTTTTTTTTTTTGTCTAGAGAGAAAGAGTAAGCAGGAGAAAGGGGCAGAGGGAGAGAGAGAGAATCTTAAGCAGGCTCCACGCTGGGCGCAGAGCCCGATGTGGGGCTCATTCCCACGGCTGTGAGATCATGAGCTGAGCCAAAATCCCGAGTTGGATGTTCCACTGACAGAGCCACCCAGGCGCTCCTTAGCTGTTGCTTTTGAATTTGAAGGATAGCTTCCTCACAGGTAAAATTCTAGGATCACTATTTCCTTGCCATTTATGATCTTTTGTCTTATGCTGTTGAGATGTTTGATGCCAGCCTGAATTTCACCCTGCTAGGTAATTTGTTTCTTCTGCTTATGTATCCATGGGATTGCATGAGACTAAAGCTATGTGCGGGGGTCAGTGGAGGTAGGGGTGGGTGGTGATGGGAAGGTGGTCAGTTGGGGAGGTAGAGGTAGGACAGTAGGATGAGGAAAAAGTAAAGCCCTAAGGAAGAGAACATGGAACCGCTTTCTCCATAATTTGCAGCCCCATTAAGAAGAAATAGAGCCAATTATCAAAGAAATCATTCTATGGGGGACAGGCATTTTAGTAAAGACTGACAATACGATCACTTTATCTTGTAGGAAAAAATGGTCTTCCTTTCTAGAGCATATTTGTAGGAAGGCCTAAAGACAATGATACATTTCTATAAGTGACATAATTTAGGGAGAACTCTGCAATGCAGCAAGGGCAGCACAACCATTTTTTATGTTTAAAGACTCAACTTCATGTTCCTTGCTAATAGAGAGGACTTCGGTCAGCAGCTACCTCCAATTTATTCCTATTTGGCTTAGCAGACCATTAGGCAATGGATTTGGCCACAGACTCCCCATTCCTAATGATGTTTTTCTTGGGCTGCTATGAAAAACCAGTTGGCAATTGCTGAGTAACCACATGATGACAGCATAGAGGGAGGACACAAAGGCTCCAGGTATGTGACAAATGGCAGAAAGAAGCCAGAACATGATGGAGACAATACTGGGTCCACAAAGTGGACAAGGTACCCCTAAAGAGATGTGTGTAAACCATTCTGTTGGCGGGTCTGATGCAGGTGGGGTCTGTGTGGCTCTGGAAAGCAACCATCGCTGCCCTTGGAAGACAAATGGAAAAAATGAGCCCTTGTGTTACAGACTCCTCCGTCCATTGATGCCTAATTGGTTGTCCTGGCGCAGAGGGCTCATATGATGTCAGAAAGTCAAGTTCTATGATGATGGGACAGTGGAAAAGAAAACACGATCAGCCTCAGTGCCTAAAGAGCCACCACACAAACGAGGGAGGAAAATATTTGAAATCTGAGTTGCGTTCTGGTTTTTCCACCTTGAAAAGAGGAAGTGCTGATAAACTCACAATCTAAATGAAGCAAATAGCATGCTTTTGAAATGCTAACAACAGCTACCAACTCTGGAGTAGGTACTCTTTGCTGTGCATGGTCTAACAGCCCTACACACACATTAATTTATTGGATCCTAGCAACTGTAAGAGACAAGGAGATTATGATTTCTGTATCCTGGCCGCTAGTAATGTTCTCTCTGGCCACAGAAGTATCTCTAGCTCTTTGGGGGGGGGGGGGGTGGGTGGGCAGGAAGGCACCCGGAGAAATAGACCTTGGCATATGTTCTCAATAAAGAAGTCTCTTCCTTCCACTGATGTGTCTCAGATTCCTGGTAGTAGCTGGGGAGCTGGTGGCCCATTTCTCCGCTATCGCTGGGTGGGCATTCTTTTCATCTTGGTTCATAGTGATGGAGAAGAGTTGGAGACAATTCAAATGTGGCACCCGAAAGCCACTGCTCTGATCTCTGGGCTGCCTCTGTCCTCATCCAGCTGTGAGTGTACCTTGTGATATTCCTTTCCCTTGGCAAATTGCTTCCTTCCGATTCCTGTGCACCCCCTGCAACAACATAGAAGTTGGCAAACTTCAGGCCTTTGGGCATGCCTTAACCTCATTTCCCTGCCTGCCCAGGGGAGAGTGAAGTGCTCAGTCCCAATGGTGGCAGGCCCTGGTTTTGGGCGGGGCATACTCAGTTCACCCTTCCCAATCCTGCTGGCTTTGCCCTGACTGCAGTGGAAGGGAAAGGGAAGTGCTCTCATCTCAGGGACGAGTTGGGAAGTCAGGGGCTTAGAGAGATGAAAAGCTTGCCCCACTGAACACACCTGAAATGTGCAGAGCTAGAACCTGAACCCAGACTCCAAACCCTAGTTATTACCCCCATGGCAGAAATAGGGGCAAATGTAAGCTGTTCCAGAAATACCCAGTCGTCATTCCCTTCTGACTTTTCCAAACCTGACTACTCTGCCAGCAAAGACAAGCCCACACTTTTGAGTGCTCATTGTCACATCCCTCGCTGAGTGCAGACCCTAGCCCTCCCAACCAGGGCTGGCCACACAGGACAAGCTGCGCTGAAACAGGGGGCTGGTTCCCATCTGCCCCCCATCCCTCCCTGCCTAGAGACTCCATTGCTTCCTCCCAACCCTCCCCCTTCCTCCCCTACTCCCCACCAGTATTATCTCTCTGGAGGCAGGGGTTCCTTTGAAGTCAACTGGGTGATTTCTTTTGAAAAACACAAAAAAGGAATCTGGAGAGGGTGGCAGAGGGCAAAGGATGGGCAAGGGGCCTGGTCTCCTGCATCTTTTTCTTTCAACTCCTACTGCTGATCAAAGCTCTAGTGGAACAGCAGGATTGAAGAGATTGCATGCCAACGATGGGAAGAGTGTCAGTTCCTAGGTTGGTGTTAAGCTCTTGGAAAGGGTCAAGAAATCGATTCATCAAGTAGGTGAAATAAATGGAGAAAGGCAGCAAGCAGAAGCAGGGAAGGAAGCCGTGGCATGTCCCCAGTTTCCATGGAGCCCTTTGATAATGCAGTGACTCTAGGCTATACACATTGGTCACATTATTTATCACTGGAGCATGAACGTCCTAACCACATCCAAGAGCTTTCACTGGGCTCCCTAAATCATCCAGGACCACAATGAGATGCAAATAGCCTAGCAGAGGATTGGGAACAGAGAAAAGGCAGTCCTGGCCCCCAGCCTCCTCCCTCAAATCTGGAGGCTGCCCCAGGCCCAACCAAGACTTTCTCTTTTGTTCCCCATGCCCAGAATCCTGGGTTGCTCTGTCTGGCTGGGATGACCCAGTTAGTCTATGCATCGGGCTCTTGGGACTTTTCTTTCTTTGTTGTTTGTTCTTGAAAATCAGTGATCCTGCTCCTGAGGAATGGAGGGCCCCTGCAAGTGATTTACTTTCCCCCACATACCTATAGAGTGTTTCTGTATTTTTCTTCCCAGAAACTTTAGAAGTGTGAAAAAACACAATGGCATTTGTGCAGTTTTGGTTGGGAGCAAGTTCAACATAGAAGAGAATAAGGCTCTTTAGGGCAATAGGTTTGAAGTCTGGTTTCTCCCTCCCCCACTTAGCTCACAGTGTGGTTCTGAGTGAGTAAAAGTAATGTCTCTGGTTTTCTGTTGCTTCATGGGTAAAATGAGGGCTGTAATGGATGTTTGGGGATTGCCCCATTTCTCCTACCTACTATACCCCAAGTTCTCTAGCCATGTGGTCTGGGTAGGACAGACATTTTTCCTAGCTCTAAGGATGGACTCTGGCTTGGGCCACTCAGTGTGTTGCAGCTACTTTTCCCATTGTGATTGGCTCAGAAATGGGCATACAGTCTAAGCCCGCACAATCAGAAGAACCTTGGGACTTTTTCTGGAAATGCTAAGACATAGGCTCTATTTCTGCTGGATGTGAATAAAGAATCATGTACCTCTAAAAGCTATCTCCAGTCATCTTGACAAAATGAGGGGAGAGACTGCTTGAAAATGGAGCCAGTATCAAAGAAAATAGACAAATATTAAGCTAAAATAAATGGACAGAAAGAAACCAAGTCTGATCTCAGACTATGGGTGCTGGATCAAGCTTTGCCTGCAGCTGCACTCATCCCTGGGCCATTCAGTTTCATGAACTAATGAATCCCTTTTATTGCTTCAATTTAGTTTTCTGAAGGCCACTATATGGGATTAGCCTGAGTGCCAGGGCATAGCCATTTTTAACTTTAGGATTTCCTCTAGAGAGGAAGAAAAAAAACTAAAAATATTTTTGTGGCTTTCTAGCTTGTTGTAAGAATTGTGTTAGGCAGGAGAGAGCACTGGTGAAGAGGCTCTGTTCTGTAGTTAGACAAATTTGGTTAAGATTCTTCAAACTTCAAAGGTGAGCCAAATCCCAAACTCAAAGGTGAACAGGTCCAAGGCCTTCAAAACGCCAAGGAAGTCTTTGAAGTGCTTTATCTTCTAAGCTGCAAGTAAGACCTCAATTTTTCATTTGGGAGATTTGGATTTCACGAATTCATGAAGGCTCTGGGTATTTAGTTTAACACAAAGCTGCTCACAGGGAATGTAAATTCATATGCATTATCGGTGCTCAACTTGTACTGAGAGAATTAATCCTTAAGATGAAACTGAGTACGAATCAGAAAGATAACAGGTTCACAGAAGCCCACGGTAGACTCTTTATTTTGGCTTGATGCTTGGCTGGCTCTCTGAAAGCTGATCAGCACATTAATGTTCAGGGATCTGCTACTTTGCAAATCAGATGAAATCTCACTGCACTGGTTTCCCTGATATCCTGGGGGATAAAAAATTGGCCAACGGTATCTCGCTGGGCAATGAAAGTTGGATGTGTGAACGGAGATTGGGGTCTGGTCAATGATCGGTAATCTGTGGCACTAAAGACAGGATATTTACTGTCGTACAGATTTGGATTTATTTATTTCCTCAACTATGTGGCATAGGTGCCAAACTTCCCTGTCCCAATAGGGACTCGTGCCAAGGACAGACATTGCTAGTCTGTTGAGGGTTCTCACAAAGCCACAATGTGTCATCACATTTTTCAAGATAGTGCTACAGAAAGGAACTCCCTTTTTCCTTTGCTTAGGATTCTTTTGGTTGTAAGTGATAGAAGATTCAACCCATTATGGTGTGTGCAGAAAGGAGAACTCGATAGCTTTTGTAATGGGAATGGTCCAGAGGAAGGCGGTGGCTGCAGGCAGGGCGGGAATCAGGCCTCAAATGATACGTAGCCAGAAGTCTGTTTCCATCTCTCAGCTCTGTGTTGCCTTTATTCCCAAGCTGTTCCTACCTTCGTGGTTGCAAGGAGCTGCTTTTTAACTGCTAAAATGTTTGTATCTGAGCATACTTGGAAAGAGCAGCATGGAAATAGGGTTCTCATGTCTTATGCTGAAGTTAGACCCTGGGGCAATAATGAAGCTTCTGTGGGCTCAGGGGCCCTGGGTTAAGGACAGTGACTTAGGCCAATCTGCTCATGCAGCCCACACAGAGCAAGGGACTTGGCCAAGGCCAGTCTGAGCTGGAATCAACAGCTGTCTCTACTTTGTTGCCCTTGACTTTCCAGATCCTAGATTTCCACACTGAGATCCAGTGATTCAATTGCCACCTTGATTTTCACTCCTCTGCTTGGGGATCCGGTTTTACCACCCCTCCCACCCCTCCCCCCACCCTCCATTCTTGAGCAAACATAAAAGAGCAAAGAGAGATGTTAAGATCTCGGAATAAAGTCTATTTGGGTTTCTGTTGCTTTAGCCTTCCCAGAACTCTTCCCCTTATTTTGGTGATAAAAATCTTTCTTTCCTCTGGGGAAAGTTTAGTTGAAGCCAATACTCTCCCACACGGGATTGGGCCCATGACCTTGGTCAACAGAAGTTTATATTCCTTTGGTCACAGTGCATGGTTCAGAGAAAGTAGTTACCCAGCTGGGGCAATCAGAGGTCTTGCCAGGACCTTTACTCTGGACAAACTGAGTGAAAAAACTTGTATTCTCCTTCTTCCTGCTGTGCATAGCCATAAATTTGGAGCTAACCATCACAGTGACCAATTTTACCACTGCAAGAAGGCGGCCTGTCTGGGAATGAAGCTAGCACATGGGTGAGTGGAGGAGAGGGGGAACGGGACACTAGGATTCCTGAATACTGTTCCATCTTGATTTTTTCCAGTCATGGGACCTAACAAATCCCCTCTTGTGCTTATTCACATTGACTTGGGTGTCTGTTATAGGTAAACCCTAGGTTGGTCATGATTTCTTGATGGCTGACATTGTGACTTGTGGCAACTCTGATGGCCTTAATAGCTCGAGTGGCTGCACAAAGCAGGAGTTAAAGATGTCACTGGAGGTAGAAGTGATCAGCCCATATGCTCCCTGGTATTGGTAACTGGAAAAGGGCGAAGCTTGTTTGTGAGCCTCGAGGAGGTGGCCCCTTGCAAGAGAGAACTCTCAGGAACACCTGAGATCTTACATAACAGGGGCGGGGCTGGAATCAGAGAGATACGATTTATTCCCATTAACTCGGCCGCAGTTTGCCCCAAGGCTGATGTGTCTTGGAGAAACACCAGGGACACAAGGGATGGCTTAATCTGAGAAAAGTCTACCATGATGGTTGCTACAGTGATTGTTTTAGGTCAGGAAAACATTAATCAGATGTGCGAGGAGAGTGGGTGGGTCATATGGGGAGAATTCACCTTCAGTAAAGAGTACAGGTGCAGAGGCCTGTTTGGGAGGCCACAGGGCCGTCATAAGACAGTGGCTGATGTTTAGTACAGCCCATATGTGAGACTTGTCATCACACCCAGTACCAAGAGGCCCCTGATTGTGTCCTCAGAGAATAAATGCTGAGAACAGGTGAAAGGAGTCATTTCAAGAGGCTCTGGCAGTGCTGGGGGACAAGGCCAGCCACGCTGGTGCCAGGGTATCCGGAGGGGGACGGGGCTTTATGACCAGCTGAGGCTTGCACGGGAAACACTCCTGAGGGAGCAGAAGCTGAAGCATGCGGGGGTGGGGTGGGGGGGGGGGACTTGTTCATGGGCACACCCGAGATTCCCTAGTGACTCCAGAAATGGTTGAGGGACTCCGTAGGGGAACAGAGTTCTAGTAACTTCTCTAGCAGGATTAGCCCTAGAGAAACACAGTGGTTTCTCCTCTTTTGATCCTGTGTTTACTACTTATGCTTTTTGATTAGTTAGACCTCAGTCTCTCTATAAGCCCCATTGCTCTCCACCTGGCTCCCCTGGGTCCTGAAGCCCCAGGGACCCTCCTCACGACTGGACATGCTGCGGCAGCTCAAACCCCAGGGAAAGAGCCTGAGCATTACTGGAGATGGCATTTTTGGTGATTAAGGTGGCGACATGGGCGTGGTGGTGGAGGAATGTTTCTAGATGAGAGAACTTTGGGTGTCCTCAGCTCGCCCACTGTTCTGCTCCGGCATAAAACCTCCCTTTGTCTTGTTCTTAGATCTGCAGCGATATGTCAAATGCCAAAACATGCCCGGTTTGGAAACTAATGATATTTACTGCCAACTGGGAAACGAGATTCCTCTGGAACACATGCAGAGATTATGATTCTTTCCTCAGGCAGTGGCATAGTGATTAAGTAGATATCTGCCTACAAAGCACAGATGACACTACAATCTTTGGGATCTTTGAGTCCCCAAAGTAACCTATTACATTGAAAGAGGGTTCATGCCTGTGTCTGAGATCACAGACTGCAGCTTGAAAGCCGGCCCTTCTGAAAGAGTCATCAATTAAAGCAATTCCAGAACAAGCTCAAGCTCATACCGAAGCTCAGGGCTTCGGTGACACAAGGTTTGTGTTCGCCATTTGGGCAGATCTGTGGGGTTTATATATGGTGACCATACAGATTGACAAGCCACTTATGTGGATAAGAGACAAATGCCAAGTCTGGAACCCTCCTATCTGGGAGGAGACCACATCCACTATTCAGTCAGGTGATACCAAGGTGACATTGTCATTTATCTCAGAGCACAGGAGGTGACAATGTTAAGAGACATCTAGAAAGTCAGGAAAATCATGTCTCTCTCTTCCAAATGGGAGGGTTTGGGTTGCAAAAATGATCACTCAGTTGTCAGGGTCCACGCGTTTTATACCATTCAATTATAAGTTCCAGAGGTAGACAATTCTTTTTTTTTTTTTTTCTGTCTCAGCTGGAGGACAGAGGTAGGTTACAAAAGCCGCTCCTGTTCCTTGCTGGAGTCGGTTTGTTTAAATCCTTCTTTAGTGGCAGCAGTTTTGCACAATGCCCAGCCCATGGTACAGGCCTCAGAAAATGTTAGCTCATGTTGTCAGCATTATGTGTCACAGAGGCTAAGAGCCCAGTGGAGAAAATGCGAGCACGGGAGCCTGAAACCTGGGTCTGGAATCGGGCTGTACCACTTACTTGCTGTGTGACATTAGGCAAATTACTAACCCATTCTGAGCTTTAGCTCTTCCTTTTGTATTACGGTCATCATTCCAGTCTCACAGAGAGCAGACTTTCCTGAAAGTAGGTGGTTAATTTGTGCCCCAAAGAAAAGAATCATCAAGAGGAAAAGGGTGTAGGGAAGGTGCAGGAGAAAACTCATTGAACTTGATGGGGTGGGTCCTGTTATCTGTTTACATTTCACACAGACATTTTTTTTTTTCTATTTAAAAAAAAAATTTTTTTTTTTAATGTTTATTTATTTTTGAGACAGGGAGAGACAGAGCATGAACGGCGGAGGGTCAGAGAGAGAGGGAGACACAGAATCTGAAACAGGCTCCAGGCTCTGAGCTGTCAGCCCAGAGCCCGACGCGGGGCTGGAACTCACGGACCGCGAGATCGTGACCTGAGCCGAAGTCGGACGCTTAACCGACTGAGCCACCCAGGCGCCCCTCACACAGCCTTTTCTGACACAGATCCTTAAGCTGGCAAATTGAGGATTTCTGCACCTTAAACTTCTAGAGATACTTATTCTCCTGATATGTCTTCTGAAAAGTAAAGAAAATCCTTTTTGTTGATTGTCCTGCACTGGGGATGGCAGGTTGGAGACAGGAACTGGGGTCAGGGAGTAGATTGGGCTCAGTTCTAGTGTCTGTAGGGTTGGCAGTGCTTAATTATTTTGGAATATTTGTGTACATGTGTGCTCTTGGCTTGCTCAGGATAAAGAACGCTTTCCTTGGCTAGAGTGATGTTGCTAAAAAATGGCCAGGAAGCTTGTGAGGAGACAGGAGATAGGGTAGGGGTAGGGAAGGAGAGCCCTCTGTGCAAATCCACTTTAAAGCCAGCGGAACCTTCAAAATACATGAATGATAGAATTGTTAAGTAACCAAACGGAGTTCCTTTTAAAAAGCATGCTTCTTATTGTAACCCAAACTTATTTTTAGAAGCCTGTTTTCTATCACAGTTTCTATTAACTGTTGGAAGTTGGTTGGGGGTGGGGTGGGGAATGTTTCATGAAGATTTTGCATCAGATTGCTCTATTCTACTCTGGTGCCGCCATGCTACGAACTACACAACGTGATGGAAATAATGCTTAGTTAGGAGCCCCGGGATCTTTGGGATCTTTGATTCCCCAAACTAAAGGGGGTCGGGGGATGGGACTGGGTTCTCCTTCCAAATGTGCCTTTCATTTGCTTTGCAGTCTAGGGCACTCACTTTCCTTCTCTGGTGCTCAGTTTTTCCATGTGTAATAGGAAGATCTTGACCTAGAGAATGTGGTTCAAAATTTTAAAAAAATCATTTGTAAGGACAACAAATGAGTTCTTCGAAATGAGTTTAAGATGAAAAAGGTAAAAGCTGTCCTGTGTCACTAAGAGGCGGCCACTGATGAACGCCCAGATTTCAGTTTGAAATTGAACAAACTGAACTGCAGATTTCACCTTGAAAACCACAGAAGATCTCCATTGTCACGTTCAGCCCAGTCATTCTGAGGATGCATACCAAGTCTTGAGGCAGGAAGTCAGAAGAGTTTTGGGACTGAGGTTCCCTGAACCTGGGGGTCAATGCTAGCTGCTCGCTGGAAGCAGGGGCAGGGATTGTCAGTGCAGGATCAGAATGCAGAGGGGGCTGGAAGGTCGCGCGGGTTCCTGTGATGGGGCAGAGGAAGCCCCTGTCCAGGGTGGCTGCTGTCGGGAGAGGATCAAATCTTCACCCTCTGGCTTCCATTTGGCTGGAGGTCGCTGGGAAATGGTCAGCTGGCTTGGGATCACACTGTAACTGGGGTTTGCTCAGCCAAGGGCACTCCAGAAAGATGCCTTTGGGTGAGCCTGTCAGTCTATTGACTCTGCACCTGGGCCATTTGGAACAAGCCAGGCACCCTTGGGGGGTAATGAGAATGCTTCACCCTCCCCTCTCCCAGGACAAATGTCAGGGCCCCGTGAGGTAGAGCGCCACCCCAAAGCCCTCTCTGACAGTGGCAGCTCCCACACCAGGCAGCCCTGTACTCCGCCCGATCACTGCAGAGCCCGCCTGCGAGCCCTGGACCCCCCTAGTTCCCAAGGTCTGAGAAGGGTTGAGTGGTGTTTCCCAACGGGTGTTTCAAGGAACTATAGCTCCACGGGAGATTAACAGGTGCTCCACGAGAAATGACTATCATGGTCAAGTAAGCTTGGGAAATGCTGAGTTGAACAGGTTTCTTCATTATGGAACATGTCAGAGTTTCGAAACTTTAAGAGGCAGGCATATACGGACTTCCTAAATGGATTCGCTTCAGCCTCGCCACACGTGGTCCCTTTTGTTTTCATGCGGTGCCTGTTCTGAGGAACCTGTTTTGGGAACTGCTGGGTCAGAATGTTAGTCAATTGTCTCCACGCTCCTATTCGGTGATGCTTAGAATTAACTCCCGGTCCTGTATTTAGGAGTTGGTGGCCAAGCTGTGATCGCCAAATTGCAGAGTTCATTTGTGCAACCAACATTTTCTAAGCACCACGATGTGTCAGGTCCCGGGTTGGGGCTGAGATGACAGAAAGGCACGAGTTGCACATTTCCTGCCCTCTGTAGTTCACAGCCTCCCGAGGCCACAAAATAAGCAAATAAATAGTTGCAAACACAGCATGACAGACTCTCAGCTGGGAGGCCGTACTCAGCCCGCTAGCGTGTCTTCAGCACCAGGCTCAGTGTCGGGACCCACTGGGTGCTCTTATCAGCCTGCATTGTCTTCAGCTGTGAGTAACGGACAAGCATCAAATAGTTTACACAAGTAAAGAGTGTATTTCTCCTACTTCAGTAGGCTGAATAGTGGCCCTCAAAGATGTCTTCATCCTAATTCCCGGAGCCTGTGAATATGTTGCCTTAAACGGCAAAAGAAACTTTGCAGGTATGATGAAATTAATGATCGTGAGATGGGGAGGTCATCCTGAATTATCCTGAATCATGGCAATTTATTACAGCAGCAATAGGAAACTAACGGAAACTGTATAATGGATTTGCAGAAGTAGGCAACCCAGGGAATGTGCAGTTGCTTGAGAAAGTCATCAGGGCCCTGGCTCCTTCAGCTTCCTTCTGCACCTTAGCTTAAGGCATCCTTCCTCATGAGAGGAAGACAGTACTTACCTCTGGGCATCATGTCCACTTTCTAGGCAGGAAGGAGAGGAAGAGCCAGGGGAAACGAAAAAAGATTTCTTCATAGAAGACTTCTTTTTCTCCCTCATTCAAGGAAAGAAACCCTTCCCAGAGAGAGCTGTCTACTTCTTATTGGGCCACAACTGTGTCACCCAGTTACCTCTGGTTGCAAAGAAGGAAGCCTGGGAAGGTGAGATTTTTTTTTTCAAAACTGGGCATATTACTTTCTTGAACAAATTGGGATTCAGTTGGTAAGGAAGAAGGTGAGAAAGGGTATTGGCAAGGCAAATAGCCTAGTATCTGCTTCAAAGCTCCATAAACATTTGTTGGAGGACTAACTGAACACCGGAAGGAGGGAAAATGGGAGTCAAGTTGTAGATCTGTCTGTCAGTCCAGGTGGGAAGGGGGTGTCTCAACTATGGCAGGGATGTGGTGGACAGAGGGGCTGTATCTGAGAGATAATTTGGAGCCCCCAAGCTCAGTAGTTGAGTGGAGAATCAGTGATGATGCCCACACTTCTGACTCTGGCAGCTTGGTACATGGTGGTGTAGTTTACCGGGACATGAAATACAGCATTGGGAGAAGTCCCAGGTATTCTGAGCTCAAGGTGACTGTGGTCTAGTCCTGCTTATCAAGACTGTTTTGCTCAAAACGCATAATGTGCCAGAGGTGATCTCTGGGTTAGCATGTGCATCTAGTAGGTGACAGTTCTCTCTGTTTTTCCTCTTCATCTCTTCTCTTTCTTTCTACCTCTTTCTACCCTACCTCTTGTCTTTCTACCTCTTACAGTGATTTAATCATAGGACCTTATCTAATCCCCCCTGCCTAGCATCCTGGTCACCCCTCTGGACCTGAGCCTCATCCTGAATCCAACCATCTTCCAGTTCTACTGTAGGCAAAGCATCTTGTCAGGCCCCTGATGTCCTGCCATGCTCCGTACAGGGCCCTTCAACTCAGTGACTCACTGGCAGAGATCTTGTCACATCTGGTTGATTTTTGTTTTTGTTTTTGTCTTTGCAGGGGAGCATGGGAGAGGAAGAGCCTCTGCTCGTGATGTCCTAAGCACTTAGTCATTGCCTGAAGTCCTCTGTGTCAGACTGCTGTGTCCTGTCTGTGCAACTGGTCATTCAGGTACCTCTGGACTTCCAAAATTAGGACAAAGTGTATTCTGCAGCAATTTGGATACTGGGACCCTACAACTGTGCATTTGGAGTTGGTCTTTGGAGCTGTCTCTCTATTCTTTTTGCACCTGGATGAGAGTTTGGGTCTTGCCTTATGTGGCAGAGACTGTGAGTGCTCACTCATACCCATGCTCTTCCTGGACACTTGGCCAGACTATACTTCCCAGACTCCCTTGCAGCTAGGAATGGCTGTGTGGCCGAATACTGAGTGTTAGCAGGAATGAAGGATGCCACTTCCCGGCCTGGCCATAAGTCCCTCTGTGTGGAATTAGAGGAGGACTCTGTGGCCCTGAGGAATTGTGGAGTCATAGGACGAGGGAGCTTGGGTCCCTGAATCACTGTGTGGAAGGATGTCCATTGAACACCTGCACCGAACTGCTAAGTGACAGGTGATAAACTTCCGTTGTGTTCTGCTTCTAAATATTTAGGGTTGTTTGTTAAGCATCTGCTGTTACTTACGTGTAACGAATGCGATCTCTTTCCTTGTGAAAGAAGTTTATCATGGTGGTTAAGAGCAGTTTTTTTAACGAGACCATCTGAGTTTGAAAACCAGCTCTGTCACTTACTCACTGTGTGACCGGAGGTAAGTTACTTCACTTCTCTGTACCCTGCTTGTTCATTCTTAAAATAGCACCGACTGCATATAGTTACCGTGTAGATTAAAGTGAAAACACATTCGGTGCTTGGATTCATATCTGGCATACAGCAGGCTTAGTGTAAGGATCACCCATCATTTTTCCTCATCGACCTCAGGTTTTCGTGATCTCAGGCCTATTGGAAGGGGGGCAGCCAGACCCCCGGTATCCATTCCATTGCTCCTGGACAGCTCTTTCCTGAATAATCCTAGGGATTATGGTCACTGCCACCCACATTAGCATTTAGCTAATTAGCATATTTAGCTTATTAGCATGTTTAGTTTATTAGCATATTAGCTTATTTAGCATAAGCTTATACACCTTATTCAGGCTTGTTGCGTTTTTTTTTTTATATCACTTTTATCTCTGTTTATGCTGTCTCCCCAATCAGATTGAAAGCCCTTTGGAAGCAGGGGCTACATCACATAACGTTGTTTATTGAGAACTACAAACAGCACTCAGTAGATAGTCGTCTCTGACAAAAGTCATACTTTAAAAACTAGGTATGTGCTTATCACAAAACATTACCATGCCCATCCATCTTACACTTTTACAGGATACAGATAAACAACAAGAGAAGAAATGCAACCCAACCACCATCTAGGAAGCCTCCCGGAGCACATACCAGTTTTTAATGGGTGATACAGAAGCTTTTTACAGTACAGAAACTAGATGCTAATGATTATCGTAGCTAATATTTATCGAGCACTAACAAGCTCCCCAGGACTGTAATGAAAGCTTTATTAAATTGCCTTTTAAAAAATATTTGTAACAATTGTGGGTCCTTCTATTTTTCTCACTTTGCAGATGAGAAAATGGCCTGCAAGAGAGAGTAGACAATGCAGTTGAAGTCACCTAATTAATAAGCATAAGGTCTGGCACTGAAACCGAACACTGATCGTACAAACACCTTGCGCTGTACAGAAGCTTTCTGGCCCATTCCTTCCGGCGCCGAGTCTGTTGAGAGGCCCAGGGCATCGGTGAGCTTCACCAAGCTGGCTCGGCCAGGGAGACACCTCACCCCACCTGTGTGCCACACCCTGGGAACGACCCTACCTGCTCAGGGCTGCAACTGACTCTGTAGATTCTGTGTGCCTGTGTGTGTGTGTGTGTGTTTGCGCGCGCCAAGACAGATGTGAAACCTTCAGTTGGGCAGATATGCATCTCAGACTCGAATCCGCCCCCGCCTCTCACGCCCAACTCCCGGCTGCTCCCGGGGCCGAGGTGGGGCCGGCAGGGAGCCAGACAGGAGCACGGTGTTCGCCGCCCATCGGGTATTGTCTGACACCTGAGTGGGATTAAGGGGTGAGCCTTTGGGCTCCAGGGGATGCTCCCTCAGCTGGAAATGACAATGAAGTCAGCGAATTATCAGAACTTCAAGCGAGGGAGAGAAATCTCACAGGTGTTTCTGAAGTCCGCGGGGGTCTGTGCGCAAAAACAGATGCTGGTGGGAGCGGCGAGAAGCCGGAGCCAGGTCTCCCAAGCCAAAAACCACTCAGGCTTCAAACAACTGCAAGGTCCCGCTCACCCAGACCCCTCCTCGGCACCTTCCGTTCAGGGCCAGCCCCAGTCGAGTCACAGATCCTTGCAGGGTTTCTGGGGGGCATGCTGATGATAATAATGCTGAGGGGCAGTACTTTTGAGCCTTTACTAGTGCCCTGCTGAACGCTGTATATGCGCACATCACATTTGCTACAACACACGTGTGAGGAAGTGATAATGCCACCCTTCTTACCAAGGAGGAAACAGACACCGTGCTTGTATAGCTTGGTGGGTGTGCGGCTGGCTTCCACCCCAAATTTCTCCCATCTTCCACTAGCCGTGGCCCAAGGATCCAGTGGGCAGTTAATTGTGCCAGTGACTTGGCTAAGAGAAGACACACAAGCTTCACCACCACCCAGATCTGGATTCAGATCCTAGCCTCACCCCATGCTGGCTGTGACTCCTTGGACATGTTGCCTTCTGCTCCTTGAGCTTCGGTTCCTGATCTGTGGGACGGGAATGCCAGTGCCAATCTCTGACACTTGTGCAGATTCCTGAGTGAGCACGGAGTGAGTGGTAGCTAGAAATATGATTTTTTTCCCCTAGGACATTGACCTCTGTGATATAGTGCTTCTGTTTTTGATCATTGATGCAGTCATTTACCTGTCGATTCATTCATCAAGCATTTATCGAGCACCCCTTACGTTATAGAAAGCACGTTCTTTGCGGAAGATATGTTCCATGTGCTGACCAGGTCTTTGGGTTAGGAAGGCTTAAGTCCACATTAAGTTGGGTTAAACCCACCTACAGTGGTTTCATGAAAGAAGGCGTTATTTCCCTCCCCTAACCAGATGTTTGGAGGTGGGGAGTGTGAAGGAGGGTGCAGAAGTCACACGATTCCATCAGGGCCCCAGAATCCCTGTGACATTTTCCTCCACCAGCTCTGGTAAAGCTTTCGTCCTTGGGGTTGAGAGATGGCTTCCCTGCCTAGGGTTCTTTGGCCACATCCTAGGAAGAAGAAGACACCTGTAACTTGTATCAGAAAAACAACAACTTTTCTGGTGGTCCCCAACAGACTTCTGTTCATATGTCATTGGCCAGAATTGTATCCCATAGTCACCACTGGCTGCCATCCCAAACGAAGTTGGGGTTCTATTAGTCAAGAAAAGGGGAGCACAGTTGGTGGGAGGCAAGTAGTTGCAACCCCAGCTGAGATGCTATTGAATGATAAAGTACCTTTAAAGCAAGCGAGCAAGCCTAGGCAACTTGCCAAGCACAGTTGGTGCTTTTACTTAGGTTACTGGATTTAATCTCCCTAAATTCTCACAACAACCAGGTGGAGGAGATATATACACGCTCCCTTCTGTGCATTTCCCACCCCACTGACAGTGAGGACTCCAGGAAGGCCAGGCCTTTGGTCCAGAGCAGGTGGGTGGGGCTAGCCCTGGCCCTTTCCTCCCTTTCTCCTTCTCTGCAGTGGTGTGGCTGGAGAAAGTACAGGTAAGATCACGGGCTTTGGAGGTTGGCTGCCCAACTTCCAATCCTGGCTCTGTACTCTTTGTATGATCTTGGCATGTTTCTAACAGACAATAGGAGTGGGGATTTAAATAAATTACTACATGAACAGATCCTGACATAAGAGAGCGCACTATTAATATTCGTAATTATCTTGTCGGGGAGCATGGATTATATCCTACAGACAACGTTGTAAGGCAGGGGTTGGCAAACTATGGCCAAAGGGCCAACAACTTGTTTTTGTAAGTAAAGATTTATTGGAACACATTTGTGCCCATCCATTTACATGTTGTCTAAGGCTGTTTTCATGCCATAATGGCAGAACCGAGTAGTTGCAAATGAGACCTTAGGCTCTGCAAAGCCTAAAATATTTAGTTTCTGGCTCTTTACAAAAGAAACTTGCTAAGCCCTATTATAGTGAAACATGCAGTGCTACTTTAACTTTGGGACTCAAAAAGACCAAGAGTCAAAATTCCTTTTTTTCTGCTTACTATCTGTTTACACTTGAGCAAGTAACAGCTTTTTAGAGGATCATTTTCTTCAACTACAAAATCAGGAATGGAAATGTCTTCTTTCAAAGGATACCTTAAGATTCGGTGCAACAGAGGGGCGCCTGGGTGGCGCAGTCGGTTAAGCGTCCGACTTCAGCCAGGTCACGATCTCGCGGTCCGTGAGTTCGAGCCCCGTGTCGGGCTCTGGGCTGATGGCTCGGAGCCTGGAGCCTGTTTCCGATTCTGTGTCTCCCTCTCTCTGCCCCTCCCCCGTTCATGTTCTGTCTGTCTCTCTCTGTCCCAAAAATAAATAAAAAACGTTGGGAAAAAATTTTTAAAAAGATTCGGTGCAACAGAGAGGAGTACCTGGTTTTCAGTTGGTGCTTAATAAATAGAACCTTATTTTCATTTTTGTGGAAGGATTTCAGGCAGAGATTGGTGTAATCAGATGTGCATTTAGACAAAAAGCTTTTGAGGCTGTATGAGTTTGCTAGGATAGGTATAGTAAAACCCTGGGTTGCAAATAACTTGTTCTGCGAGTGTTCCGCAAGACAAGCGAACATTTCTAATAAATTTTGTCTTGATAAACGAGCGACGTCTTGCAATACGAGTAGTACGTGATGTCGAACATCACATGATCACAGCTGCGTCAATGAGTCTTCTCTCTCTCTCTCACTGCGGGACTGTGGGTGATTGTCAATGCAATGTCATATTTCTGTGAAATCCTCAAAAGGAGGCAAAAGCAAGTGTCATTGGATAGGTTCCTTGTTAAAGTTGCACGAAAAGAAAAAGATTTCACTGAGCCAATAGACAGCAGTGATTCCATTAGTGACAGTGAAAGTGGTCCTACAAAATAACCCTCCTCTTTCTTGTCTCCCTCATACCAGCCATGAAGATATTCAAAGGCAAGTGCAGGTTAATTTATTTTTCTTTAGAATTTGTATTTTCTTTATTATTTTGTATTATGTTACAACATTGTAATCATTTTTATATATTTTATATTTTTGGGTTGTGGAATGAGTCATCTGAGCTTCTATGATTTCTTATGGGGGAAATTAAGTTTGATATACAAGTGCTTTGGATTGCAAGCATGTTTCTGGAACAAATTATGCTCGCAAACCAAGGTCTTACTGTACCACAAGCTGGGTGCCTGAAACAAAAGAAAGCTATCTCACAATTCAGGAGGCTGGGATCCAGGTGTCTGTAGGGTTGGTCGCTTCTGAGGACTATGGGGGGAGAATCTGTTCTATGCCTCTCCCCTAGATGTAGATTGCTGGCAATCTTTGGTGTTCCCTGACTTGTAGACACATCACCCCTCTCTTTGCCACCTTCTTCATGTGGCATTCTCCCTGTGTGCATGTCTGACTCTGTCCAGTTTGCTTCTTTTCTTAAGGATGCAGTCATAGTGGATTAGGACCCATCCCAGGGACCTCATCTTAAACTTTATCATCTGCAAAGACCCTATTTCTAAATAAGGTCATGTTCACAAGTAATGGGGGTTAGGACTCCAAGACCTTTTGGGGGGACACAATTCAACCCATTATAGAGGGGCTGTTTTGGTATGGGCAAAACTGATGGTAAGACAACCATAAGAAGGCTCTTTAGATGACCAAGTAAGTCAGAGGTGGTCAGATGAGAAGGTGACAAAGATTGGAAAAGCATCAGGAATTAGGGGCAAGATAGAACTTGGTGACTATGGAGGGGAAGAGGAGTTGACAATGACATTGAGACTTCTTACTTGACCAGTGGTTGAATAGATGAAGTGTTTATTAAAATTGGGAGGAGACACTTGTTGGGAAAATATAACACATCCCTTAAACAGGAGTGTGGTTATATGGAGACAAGAGAAGGAAATCCAATGAAAAGGGCTGTGGGCAAAAGAAAAGAACATTTACTGAACATGTAGTATGGCATCTATGATTCTGGGATAGCAAATAGTAACTTAACAAGGGAAGGCATGATTAATAACTCTTAATGGCAATGTGAAATCACCCGGAACTGGAGTGGACAGGCTTGGGGGAGGAATGGATGTCAGGAGACTGGTTGGATGTCTTCTGACATCATGTCCCTGAACTTCTGTTTAATAACCATATTTAGGCATTAGTCCTACTTCCTTCCAACAGCTGTCATTCTACACTTGTCAGGAACTGCCCTCAATCCTGCCCAAATGCTTCCTGTTCTGCCAGGTGATCACACCTGCTGGAATCAGGCCAGCCCCACGTGTTGATTGGTTCCTGCCCAGGCAGAAAATGCATCAGAAGCTTCCTGGTTAGGGAACACTTTTTTTTTTCTTAAAAAAAAAAAAAAAAAAAAAAAGCCCAATCTCTCATTTCTCAGCATCCCTGTCTGTATAATTGGGATAAAAATCTCCACCACACAGAGTAATAGGCAGGATTAAATGAGATGATGCGGGCAAAACCCAAGCACAGAGCTGGGCACGCTGTAAGTGTTGAATGCACATTTGCTTTCTTTATTGTTATTTCTGGTGCTTCCAGTCTGTTCTTGTTGCTCTGGGTACTATTTTCACACTGCTACCAGAAAGATCTTCCTTAAAACTCAGTCTAAAGGATTGTTTTTTTCTGTGTTTGTTTTCCAGTACCTAAGGAATAAGATCCAATGAACTTAGGGTGGTCATCCCCCTCCTTCTCTAACCTCATCACCCACTGCTGGGCATCTCCTGAGACCCTCTGCTCCATCCCCATAAGACATTTGACTCTCCCATGATTACATCAAGCTTTGTCACCTCCCTGTGTCCTTTCCTACTCTCCTCTGTTTCCCTTCCCTGGTCGCTCCTAGACATCCTTAGAGACTCAGACCAACTATGGCCCCTCAACTCTCAAGGTCACCTTCATCCACTCCTAGGCAATGTGATATTCTCCACTTCAAAACTCTTTGTCCTCATTATTGAAATAGCCCTAACCACATAGTTTGTAATGACCTGGTTGCCTTTCTGAAACTGGCAACATGCCTGCAAGATGGATGTTATTTTCGCTTGGTAAGCCCTCGAGATTTTTTTGCGATCAATGCAGGTGTATACAGATGCTTTCTGTTGAGAGCACTTCTGTTCAATCTTTCATCTGGGAGCTCATAAAATTTACCTATATTGGCAACTAAAACAGACACACAATCTGCCTTCATGGGACCCACAATCTGATTTCTTGTCCATCTCTCAGATGATTCAAAACAAAAAGGATTTTCCATTTTTGCTTCTGGGAGTCTGTATTATCAAAATGATAGTTTCCCTTTTTGCTTTCCAAACATGAAACTGCCTTATAATATTGAATTTATTTTTCCAAACTGCAGACGCCACCCTAGAGCTGTACGCTTTCCCACTTCACTCACGTGCTCTTGTTTAATTTCAGTTTTTACAAACCTAAGTCAAATGTAGGTCTATAACTAAAAACAAAACAAAACCAAACAAACAAACTGGTACCCTGTCTCACTCCTCCACCTGAAACCCCTTCCTTACACTTCCCCCCCGCCCCGATCATTTCATATTGTTTTTCTAAATTTATGTTTATGCTGCTATCCTTGACTTTTTTGGATGTCAATTTTGGATATCATCTTGACTTTATGGAAAGGGGGTGAAGATTCAGCATTCCTACAGCATCATATGCTTTCATTTGCCCTTACTCCTTCCTCTCAATACAGTTACAGGATAATGCATGCTAACTAAATAATCAGTGTTTAGATGTTTGGCAGCCATGAAACTCAGCTCCCAACCCACTTTTGGATACTCTGCTGTGCGATGCTGGCCCTGGGACTTTGCAAAGCACATTGTCTCCCTTTCCAGCTGGTAAGGGAAGGACAGCACCAGCCAGCCCACCCTCTTGGCCCAGCTCTGTGGAGAGCTTCTTCTGATCTTCTTGCTTCTGTAAGACCAACCGTTTTTGCACTCATGATTTGAGAGGCCACCTTTACCACACACTAGATTGCCAAATGTACTTGGGTCTATTTCTGGGTTTCCAACTGTATTCCATTTGTTGATTCATGTGTCAGTCCTGTGTTGTTTTCATTATTCTGGCTTTAAAGTGTGTTTCAACATTTGGTAGGGCTAGTTCCCCCTGACGTTTTCCTTTTCTAGAGTTTCCTGGCTCTTCTTCCATGCTTGTTTTTCCATGGGAACTTTTCTAGTCCTACAGGTGTGGGTGATTCTGATAAGGTTAGCAACGAAGAATGACAACTTTCTGAGCAAGTTCACTGCACTATTCCAACCAGTGGCACACAATAGAAGCCTCTCTTTATCATGAAAGCTACTCATCAGTGGATTTACATGACTGGTGGTCTAGCTGTCCTATCCCACTGTGCAGGGGTCTGTGGCAAACAACTCACAAAGGCAATGCTAGCTTGGGGAAAATATGACTTTTAACTGTAAATTACAGCCCTTTGGCAAGGAAAGGTGCCGATAACTTTAAATGGCTATTGCAATCTCAAAACAAATGGGGTAAGCCTTTAGCCAAAAAGTCACATTCAGGTTCAGCGAGCAAGTTACTTAGTAGCAGAACTTACTGCCTCCTTCTCCCCCAGGAAAAGTCACACAATTGGTGAAAACCTAATAATGCTAGTCAGATTCAAATGAACAAAATGGTAAGGTAAGGTGTAGGAGGAGAAATGGAAAAGGTTCTACTTTCAACCCATTTAATTAGTCAGTGCACCTATAGCCTGTCATGTGATGATGAAGAGGTTATTGTAATAAACTGAAAAACAATAGCTTCTCTATCCAAGCTCATGAGTCAACAGATTTCACCCGTAAATGTCATGATGCAGCATTTGCAAGATTTGTAAATGATGATGAAATTCAAGGAAATTTTTTTTGCTACCAAAAAAAATTATCTGAAACAAGCAAAACCCATCTGTATTTCATATTTTGTCTTTGTATCTAGAAACAGAAAGTCTGTCTCAGAGGGATGGTGTCGGTGGCTGTACCGATGGTGGCCCATCATTGGTTGTCTTCATGGCAGGTTTCAACACACAGAGATTTGGTGGCTTGGCAGAGAGAGAGTTCACAACACGTGTTTGAGCTGGAAAGGGAGAGTCAGGGGGACTCTCAAGAAAGCGGTCGGCCGGATTCGTTGGGAACTTTGGAGGTGACGAATGGTCAGAAATGAGACTACCTAGAAGATAGCTGTCATTACGTGGGCCATGGGAAGAAGCCTCAGGGAGGCCTGAGAAGGGCTGTTTTGACTTCAAGTGGCAAGATTCTTAGGAAGAATCCTTTGCAAAAGGAAATCTGGACACATTTTCAGCGCTGCTTGGGCTTGTGCGAGAGGAAAGATATCAGCACCCCTCGGATCTTAGCATAAACCACCTCAAGACCTGCAGGACCAAACTGAACAGTATTTCCTCTCTTTAAACGCATGTGTATGAGAGGGCGAGAGACCCTTTTTTTCTGATCTTCTGCTCAGCCCAAGCACTTGGCTTTGAGGAAAGAGGAAGAAGTCTGTGAGGGGCAGATCGTACACTCAAGATGAGGTTTCCTGATCTGCCCCTCCCGAGTTCTGGCTTCTGTGACGAGAAGTGTCTGGCCTTGCGTGGGAAAGCAAGGGCCCCTTTGCTGCAATTTTCAGCTGCCTACAAGTGTGACCGAGTTTTCCCTCATTTAACATTCATCAAAAGCAGGGACAGAAATGGTCTCACTTCAGCTGGGAATAAAATCTGTGTGCTTATCACAAGTTTGACCAAGAACTGAGTATTTTTGCACTAAGAACAGTAACACAGAGATCACATTTCAAAGGTGAATTTTATTTTTAATTTCCAACATAAAATTTATTATGCACACAGAGTCCTGAAAGAAATCAAGAAACAAACATGTGTATAATTATTTTGGAACAGCTAGGTCTATAGTTAAGTTTGTTTTGTGTTGGTAAAAAAAAATGTGTTTTCAAATTCTTGTATACTTTGTCTTAGGCTATATTTTTATTCATATTACTTTGGTTCATAATTTCCATACCTTTCCTACTCGACAGTATCAATATATTTTCATGTTTTAAATGGTACTTATCCAACTAATTTACAACCCTTATTTAGATTAAATACTTAGGGGCGCCTGAGTGGCTTGGTCGGTTAAGCATCCGACTTCAGCTCAGGTCATGATCTCCCAGTTTGTGAGTTCGAGCTCCACGTCGGGCTCTGTTCTGACAGCTCAGAGCCTGGAGCCTGCTTCAGATTCTGTGTCTTCCTCTCTCTCTTCCCCTCCCCTGCTCATGTTCTGTCTCTCAAAAATAAATAAACATTAAAAAAACTGTAGGTGAAATATGTCAACCTACCTATAGAAAAACTAAATTCCATTTTGCCTTAAGCCGATTATTTAACAAAAATATATTGTGTTCTCCTTATGTAATGCCCGAGGTTGCGAAACCCCCCACAAGAGACCACCAGAGTCGAAAGACAAAGCCAAGCAGCAAGGGTCGTTTATTGCAGGTTCGAACCTGGACCTCTGCACACTCGTTGCCAGTGACGCTAAGAGGCCCCGATCAGGGTTGGTACAGCGTTTTTATAGACAGAGACAATTAGCATAGGGGAGGTTTCAGATTATGAGGGGCCTGATTGGTTGATTTTAAAGTAAAGACATTTGTTGTTCTCTGATTGGGCGTCCTTTGTCTGTCCTTTGGCGGGAAGGCTTTGTCCGTTACTTGTGGTGGGAGAAAAAGGGGGAAGGGGGAAGGGAAAGAATGTGTTAAGCAAGCAAGATTACAGAAGCGAGAAAATGCTGGTTAGTAAGTATTTCCGTGATCTTAGGGTATAGCAAACTAAGTCTAGAAAAATTTAACGGTGCTCACATCGAACAATAGGCAAGACATACAAAATCTTAAATTCATTCTTTACACTTACCAGTTTTAAAAATTTATAAAAAGAATAGAAAGATGGGGCGCCTGGGTGGCTCAGTCGGTTAAGCGTCCAACTTCGGCTCAGGTCACGATCTCATGGTTTGTGGGTTCAAGCCCCGCGTCGGGCTCTGTGCTCAGAGCCTGGAGCCTGTTTCAGATTCTGTGTCTCCCTCTCTCTCTGACCCTCCCCCGTTCACACTCTGTCTCACTCTCTCTCAAAAATAAATAAGCATTAAAAAAAATAAAAGAAAGATAAATTTTATGAAATGTAAGTTAAGTATAATTACCTTTTTTTCCCCAATAAAGTTTGGTTTAAAAAGTAATTTTTGGTTTTAAATAAGGGAGAAAAATCCACTCTTGCACATGCCATACGCCAGATCCATCAACATCTTATATAGTAGAAATTTATTGTAAGATTTTTAGTCTTACCTGCAATACACTTAAAAAGTTAAGTAGGGGGAGGGAAGGAGAAAACAAAGAGGGAGGCAAACCATAAGAGGCTCTTAAGTACAGAGAACAAACTGAGGGCTGCTGGAGGGGGGCGGGGGGATAGGTGGGAGGATGGGCTAAATGGGTGATGGACATGAAGGAGGGCACTTGTTGGCTTGAGCACTGGGTATTATATGTTAAGTGATGAATCACTGGCTTCTACTCCTGAAAGTACTATTAACACTGTATGTTAACTAACTTGAATTTAAATAAATAAGTGTTAAATAGAAGGGTTTTTTTAATGTTTATTTTTGAGAGACAGAGACAGAAACAGAGACAGAGACAGAGCACGAGCAGGGGAGGGACAGAGACAGGGGGAGACACAGAATCCGAAGCAGGCTCCAGGCTCCGAGCTGTCAGCACAGAGCCCCGCAGTGGGCTCGAACTCACAAACTGGGTGATCATGACCTGAGCGGAAGTCCAGCGCTTAACCGACTGAACCACCCAGGTGTCCCATGAAGTTTAAAAAGAGGGAAAAAGAACTAAAATTTCTTGTACCCCCCACTCCCAACCTGCATCAGAATCGATACTCTTTATGGAGAGTGAGAAACCACGGAAAAGATCAGGCTAATCAGTAGACAAAAATAGAGCCACAGAAACAATTGCTTAAAAGACCACTGGCAAATTATTATTGGATTATGATACCTGCAAGTCACTGATTATGCTAATATGTCACAAGTTGTACATATAATAATTTTTAAGGGACCTTGGAAATTATTTCAAAGGTTAGAGAAAGGGGAGTCTGGAGACTGGTTGGTTCAGTCTCACCGGAGACCCACTCTTGGTCTCCTGCTCAGAGTATCTGAGTGAGTGAGGCAGGGCCCCAGGGTCTCAGGCTCCTGTTATGTGGGTGTTCAACCAGCCCTGTCTCCAACCTAGGTCTATTTCTCACCTCCTGCTCGATTTGCTTTTCCACTTCCTGAGACATCCCAGGGCTGTCAGTCATGAATTAGCCTGCCTCCCACTGGCTGCTTCTGCCTCTGCTTGGCCATCCACAGTTCAGTGTGGGCAGGCAGCCCCCCGGTAGGGAAGCACTGAACCCAGTCAGGCACCATCGCTCGGCTCCGTCCCCCTCCTTTGGGCCAGTGCCAGCCTTCAGCTCTCTCCCAGAGCTGTTCGGAGCTCTTCGTCTTTTCCCTTTTCTCTCGTGGCCTTCTCCCAGCTTCCTCTGGCCATGTCAACCCCATGTCCCCACCCCTACTCCCCAACCTAACCAGTGCCCTGCCATTTCTTTCCTTTTTTTTTTTTTTTTAAATTTTTAATGTTTATTTATTTTTGAGAGAGAGAGAGAGAGAGAGAGAGAGAGAGAAACAGAATGCCAGCAGGGGAAGGGCAGAAAGAGAGGGAGACACAGAATTCAAAGCAGGCTCCAGGTTCTGAGCTGTCAGCACAGAGCTCTATGTAGGGCTTGAACTCACGAACCGTGACATCATGACCTGAGCTGAAGTCAGATGCTTAACCACCTGAGTCACCCAGGCGCCCCTCTGTCATTGATATCTTATCTTATTTGAGGATGATGCGGGTCCCTTCCATCATCTCGGAGTCCTTATTTGCCACTTGCCCTTTGATAAGCCCTGGGTAAGTCATATTAATAGATAGCGACTCACAGCCCAACACAGTGATACAGCCACTAGAAACCACTTAAGAGGGAAGATAGCCATGCCCTGATTCCGGGTGGTACAGATCATCTAATCAGCATGGCTGCCTCGCGGTGGTGATGCTTGTGGGTCTACTATTTGCCAGTCCCCTTGTTCAGAAGATTTATTTAAGCCTCTCCGGCCTCTACGAAGTGGATGTTCTCTATTTTGCAGATGAGGAAACGGAAACTCAGAGGTGTGAATTGACTTGCCTCGGGCCCCAGTTGGCAGAGGCAAGACTGGAAGGGAAGTCTGACGCGTAAGTCCCTGTTT
Organism: Neofelis nebulosa; assembly: GCF_028018385.1. Classification (NCBI taxonomy): domain Eukaryota; kingdom Metazoa; phylum Chordata; class Mammalia; order Carnivora; family Felidae; genus Neofelis; species Neofelis nebulosa. The sequence continues at coordinate 16,536,130 of NC_080789.1, forward strand.
TTCGCACTGCCTGTTGCCTTGACTTTAGCTATTTTCTGAGCAGTTTTGAGCAAGAGGAGACATTTTTTTTTTTTTGCCCAACTGTCCATTATATTTCTGTTTAGTTTCTTAACTACTATTTCTATTTAGTTTTTGAACATCATCGGCAATTTCTGTTTCCAAGTGTACTCAGTTGAATCATCCTTTTATGGATGCAGCACACTGGCTCACGGATGGATTGGCTGTGGTCTCACTCCTCTCTGCCAAACCCTTCCCTGGTGCCACTAAGCAAGAGCTGCCTGTGTTTGTACCATGCATGGATCTCATTAGTAGCTTTTATCAATCAGTACATCAGGTGCCTTCCTGTTTCTGTTCTTGAGACTTCCAAATGTGCCCACAGCGCAGTTGCTGTGATGCATGGTGGTGTCACCCACTGAGGTGGGTCCCAGCTCGGTCCCAGCTCGTGTGCCGTCTCGGCTCTTGTGCCCAAGTTGAGTGGCACACATTAGTGTTCTTCACAGGAGCCCGGGCATTCTGTTTGTTACTCTCTGGACCACGTAATTCCAGAGTAAGTCTCAGATCATGTGTTCTGGTTGCAAAGAGGAGAGATCTAACATTAATTGGGTGGAATTCTCAATCCAAACATGGTACGAGCCATTCGATATACATTATCTCATTTAATCCTACGACCCTTCAAGAGAGACTGAGGACGCAGCACTGAAGTCATCTGTTGGTTCATCGGTGAATAACATCAAAAGGGCAGTACGATCCGGCCTGTGTCAGGTTGCCAAACGTTGTTGAGTACAGAAGCAAATAAGAAAGAAACCATTTCTGCCCTCGTGGAACTTGTTGTTCCAGGAAATCGTAAACATTGAAACAAATAATTCCAAGTACTATGGGTGTTATGATGCTAACAGCATGGTTAGGGTGAGGGATACAATGACTACTGCCTCCATTACCGTGCTCACAACTGCTCAGGCACTCTGCTAATCCCATTACTGGCATTGCTCAGATATTCCCTACAAGCTCTTTACGAGGTCTGAAATCACAAAACCCTATTTTCTCTCGAGGTGACAGAGGCTTAGGGAGTTAGCTTACTTGCCCAAGTTCCCATTAGCAGAGTTGCTCTGAAGGTTAAAGAAGAAATTTTGTCTAAGTCTGGCGGGCGATGCAAGCGAGGGGCCAGATTGCCTGGGTTCAAATTCAAGCTGTGCTATTTATTAGTTGGCACTAAATCTCGCTGGGTCTCAGCTTCCCTCACCTGTGAAATGGGGATACTAGTAGTGCCTACTCATGGTTCTTATTATTCCCATGTTGCTGTTGAGGGACCGGAAGCAGAGGTATCAACTCATGGGCTCAAGGTCAATGGAAAGGCCAGGACTCGGCTCAAGTCTACCCTGTTGCAAAGTTAATGCTTTTACTCTCTTTTCTCCCAAGACCTCTGAAATAAGTCAGATATTTTCTAGGTGACCCAGAACATTAAATTGGTTCTTGGACCCCCTGATAATGGTGTCAAACAGGGTAAAAGGCCAAAGCATCTCTTGAGAGATGCCGTTGGCCTCCATCATTCGATATCTGGCTCTAGACACTTTACAGATGATATTCTAGGAGCACCATTTATGGGAATGGTTCATTCAAGGGGAATGTGATTAAATATAAGCCCTGGTGTGTACGTGTGAATTGACAAGGAAAAAAGAAATGGACGGGTCTTTGGTGCAGAGACCTCTGGCATCATGTGTGACTATGTGTGTTTAGTTGGGGTGAGGTGACTTCATTTGCATAGGGAGCTTCTCTAGGGGATAAAAGAGACCCCCTTTCTTCCAGAGGCAAAAGAAAAATGAAGCTGTCGATGTGAGTGGCCCCACTGAGAAATGCCAACCCTCCGTTAAAGGTGTCTGTCTTGTGTGATCGGTGTTCACAGGTCGAATTGCCAAGACCATTTGTTCTCTGCGACATCTGTAGACAGTGAGCCTGATGTTTCTTCTGGGACACGTACACACACACGCGCACAGACACACACATTTTGGCTGGTTCAGGCTCCTTGGCTGCCAGGATACACCCTGCCTTTGTTTCAGCAACAGCTGATAACCCCATTAACATCTTGCTTACAGATGCTGGCAGCCTCCCAAACCAGTCCTCACCTCAGGGCAGACTGCTCCAGAACATTCCTCCCCTTTCCTCCCCCCACCACAAACCTATTAGGACCAAACATGTTTTTCCTTTTACCTTAGACATGCATCTTCTTGTCTGGACTCTTGTTTTTCTCCTATGCTGATTTATGAGGAGGATTTAAGGAAAACTCTGATCCTCAGCTGGTCCTAGGGCTAGAACTTGTTTCTAAGAGGCAATCTCGTGGTTCGAATTCCAGTCCGACCCCCGGCTCTGCCCATCATGGATGCCCGTGCACACACAGACAAAAGTAAACCCATTGAACATGCGTCTTTTAATCAGTCACCAAGTTTGGGGTTTTCTTCCTCCTGAGTATCTCTCAGAACTGTCCATTTCCACCTCCACACCCCAGTCCAGAGTACCACAGAATTTTGCCTGGACTTTTTCATTAACCTCCTAGACCTTTCCATCAGTCTCCCTGCCTTCTCTCTTTCTCCACTCAAATCTACTCCCTGCTGTGTTCCTTCTAAAATGCAAATAGGATCTTGTAAGTCCCTTGCTTTAAGCCTTTAAACGCTGCCCAGATATCTCCAGGACTGAGGATAGGGTTTGGCTTATGGTGGATGCCCAGTAAAAAATTCTGGAATAAATAGAGTTGAGTCTTCAGTTGAATCCAATGGAATACCCATTCTGAGAACTAAAAAAATTACCTTGTCTTGAGAGCTTTATCCTGTTTTAATTCTCACCTTTAAACTCACCTGAAGTCCTTTCTTTCATTTGGGGGGACACTTCTACTTATAATTCTGCAGTCTGTGACTTTGTGGGTCTTATGGAAAAGAATAATCTCGTATTCCAACAAAAAACAGAATGTTAGAACTGGAAGGGACCTTTGAAACCATGTTTCTAGCTTCAACAGGGTGTATAACGTGTTTGGGTTCCTGATAATTTGACTAAAGGGCACATGATTAAAAGGTGCAAACAGCTGCATTGGTGTCCACCAATATGGCAGCCAACTCTCAACAAGGGACACAGCTGTCCATCCACAAATGAGGACAACAACCATGAAAAGACAAAGCTGTTTTTATTTTAAATTCTTCAGATGACTTTATTATTATTAACTAAAGCTTGTGCTTTGTTAAGATTCCCTTAGTTTTTACCGAATGTCTTCTTCCTGTTCCAGGATCCCATCCAGGACGCCAAGGACTTGGGGCTATCTATAGTAGTAGGCACACTATGTTGCTGGTGCTTTTTAAATGGGAAATGTCGGGAGAGGTATGCCTTCTGAATGTTCAATAACAAGTGAGTTAAGTTGGGTGACTAAGCCTATTGCAGAGTCTGAACATGAGATGAAATCTGCATGTGGGTAACAGCGGGACTGAAGAGGAAGCAACTGGCACTTTCAAGTGTTGAGTCAAGATGTCCTATGAGCAAGATTTGGAGCACAGTGAAAGAGACATCTTCCAAAGGAACAGAGTAGAGATTGTTCCTGAAGGGTTTGAACAGCATAAGCCTGAGGCAGAAAACATATGCTATTGAAAAATGGATGTCTTTCTTTTGGAACTAATGCTAGTGTTGGATTTATTCCCTCTTATAATTTACCTACCACCTGAAGGGAAATTACCTTTTATGATGGTCGGAGGGGCACCTAGCTGTCTCAGCCTGTAGAGCATGTGACTCTAAATCTCAGGGTCGTGAGTTCAAGCCTCACATTGGGCATGGAGCCTACTTAAAAAAGAAAGAAAGAAAGAAAGAAATCCTATGGTGGTTGGAGTCTTACTGTTGATCCAGTGGTGGAATCATACAGCCAGTCAGATAGAGGGAACAAAGCTTACAGTGCACTGCTGGATTTCATTGAGCCCAGCTTTGAATCACTGAAGCACGTAACTCGAACAATAACTTAATACGTTTGATGCATTTGTTTATTGCTCTTTATCTTCTGGAATGCTAAATAAATCATAGGGACTCATTTTCAGCGTTGAATGTAACTTAAGTTTTTTACCTTGTGGTCTTGGCCTGGCTGTTTAAATTGGACCAATTTCATTATTGACTTTCTTCCCTTCACTATACATTGTTCCATTAATTTCCCTACAGTCGTTTTTCTTGATGTCCTGCCTTTCTAAGCTTTGTTGGGGTGGGGAAGGGTAAATGAGTTGCTGAAATATCAAATGCTGACTGCTCCTGAGCGGTTTGGGTTTGTGGTTTAAGCAGTCTGTTAGCAACTTGATTCTTTCATTACTAGATCAATATTTTCTTCATTTTTTTTTCCCCTCCTAGGATGTAGGTATTGGAATTGTGCTTTGGATCTAGATTATGTCCAATGTCTATATGAAGTTGTACTAAGGAACCATGTATACATTTGTATATGCATTCACTTCATAAATATTTTGAACAATGAACTATGTAGCATTGTTATTCTGCAACATACCAATCCCATGAAGTGTTCTTAAAAAAAAAAAAAAAGTACTCCCTGATCAAATACATTTGAGACACCTGTCTTAGAGGATCACAAACACGCCTGAACCTATTTTAAGAGTTGAGCAGTCTCACAGTAATTAATTTCTTGTTGCTCTCTGTCTATATTGCCCTTAGAAACACTGTTATGTTAGCTATTTCTATGTATCCTTGAATGTCAGGCCTCCCTGGTTACCATTCCAACCTTGCTGATCATTCTTCTAGTTCTGTTTACCTGGTTTCTGAAGTTAAGCACTGTCTCCTGACCTCTTCCACTCCAATTGCTGCTAGGAAACTCATACCATTAACTCAGCCTATAGAGGACAGTCATTGCTGAGATTCTGAATGATGCTGGTGCCCTGTTGACCAACCTTTTCCTAATCACCTTGGTAAATGGAATGTTCTCTGGGTCCCCCCCTAAGGAACATGGATCGCTAATAAATTCTCTTCAGTAGACGATTTCTTAAATGCCCACTTTCATGGGCTTTTTGGTCTCTTCCTCCACAATCTGCCCAGTAGATCTGGTATCTTTATTTACTATTGACAGTTATTTCTTCCAAGTTTCCAATATCCATTTTGGCAGTCCATAATCAGACTGGTGCCCAGGTCAGTGTTTTAACAACAAACAGTGTATTCCAACATTTGTTGGGGATCTGTGTTACAGAGAGTACTCTAATACTGCAAAACTCTCCCTTATCCAATGTTATTTATTGTTCTACCAAATCTAATACCTTCATGATCCATCTCTGACACTCTCTCCCAATTCCTGACTGGTACATTTACCTACATCTGTTTTTCAGTTGGTGTAGAGTCAGTTGGTGTATCTGGCCAACAACTTCCTCGGTCAGGTTGGGCTGAAATTTGAGCCTGATTATGGGACTGGTGGCCAGGAGGGGGACCAGAGTCAGATCCCGAGAAGGGAAGGCTTTGTCTTTTAATATAGCTGTCTCCTTTGAGGCTTTTGTGCAATCTTCAAGTAAGACTGGGTGGGGGTTGGAGGCTCTGTCTTCTAATAAGGAGGAGTGGCTCAGTTCTGCAGACCCAGAGTATTCAAGGAAAACTGGTAGTTCAAGATTCTTAGGTACGCCTACCCAGATATTCTCATCTCAAGCATCTGGGTCCCACTTCTTCATCAGAGCCTAACTTTGGTATTAGAAAACTTTGTTAGAATTAGAATCCAACCTTCTCTAAAGTTCTACTATTCTTACAATTGGGTACGAGTCTGGCTTTGGTTCAACTGGCCCTCTGGCTATAGGATAAGAAAGTGTCTTTAAACACTATCAAGAAGCCCATTGAATTTCACACTCTGAATTTATGAGTGTGAATTTATCAATCTGAACCTATGATGTTCTCATTCTTTAGTGTATGGAAGGCACTCAACAACAACTACCCAGTTTCACTATCTGTTTTTTTCAAATGTATTTATTTATTTTGAGAGAGAGAGAGATAAAGTATGTGCAGAGAAGGGGAGAGAGAGGGAAAGAGAGAATCCCAAGGAGGCTCCATACTGTCCGTACAGAGCCTGACTTAGGTCCATCCCACAAATTGTAAGATCATGACCTGAGTCAAAATCAAGAGTCAGACCCTTAACCAACTAAGCCCCCAATTTCACTATCTTTATAATGACTATTTTCCCCTCATTCTTTCCCTTGTAAAGATATATTACACTATCCAGTGCATCTCCTTAACATTGTATTCTATCCAAGTTCAGGGGAAAGCATTTACTGTGCTACAGCATGCCAAGGACCATCAATCTGTAATGACCAGTAGAGGGGAGGTCCTCGCTGCTGGCTGCAATGAGGTAGGTTATCCAACTCCAGAATCCTTAGAGGTAGTTTTCTGGGATAACTCTAAGTAATAACTGTTTTATGTTTAGTTTATTAGAAGCAGAGTCTAAGATGGGGATTATTTTGCAAGTGATTTGTTGAGGGAGCTCTCAGGAGAAATCTGTAAGGAAGTGAGAGAAGAAGCTTTGCAAAGATAGGGGTTCAGCTGAAGTCTAGCCTCAATTACATCCCATGGGGAGCTACAGAGCAGGAATGATGCTACACACTTATGTCATCTTGAAGTGGGATGAGTTTTGTATGCCAGTGTTTGACAGTTGTCACCTTAAAGTGACCCTTTAGGAAGGAGGGAAGAACCTGTCTGAAATCCCTAGGCAAGAAACTTCCCATAGGCTACATAGGCTAAGGGCAATCTTTTTTTTTTTTTTTTTTTTTTTAAGGGCATAGCTATGAGTTGTTGGTAGCTAACAGATCGTCCAGGGGATAGCTACACCATCTCAAGAAAGGAGATGTGGGGGTGCACCCAATAGAATCTACCATAGCAATGAACTTTGTTAATATCACATGGAACCAGGGTTCTCTGAAACACGTTTTAGGAAATATTATGCCATATGCCAGGCACTGGAGGGAGAAGTGACGCATGAACAAATAATAGTAACATGATCTCCTCTATCTAACTAATTTATTTATTATTCCTCACTAGGTGACAGGTGCTGTGCTAAAGGTAAGGTGACTAACCATCTTGATTTATCCACGGCTGAGAGGGTTCTTCGCATGCAAGCCTCTCAGTTTTAAAACTGGGACAGTCCCGGGAAAACCAGGATGAGTTAGTCACTCTAGCTAGGTGCTGGGAATATAAGGTGGAGTAATAACAATTGTCCACTGCAAGAAAACAGCATCTTCTAAGTTCAATGAATAAAGTGCCAGGGATTCCCAGACAACATGGCTGCAGACTTTGCCTATGGAGAAGTCATAGAGGAGGAAGAGGCATTGTACTGACTTGTGCTTTTCTAAAACCACTAGGCTCTACCATTTCTCTGGGCCCAGAGAATGCAACCAGTGCCCTAGGGGCCAGCCCTAGCTCTTGTTCCAGCAAATATGGTCATACTCTAAAAGAACTGGAGGCTGAAGAAGTGCTCACATCATGTTAAATCTACCCATTTACTTCAGGATGGAAGGGGCTGTTCTAAATTGCAGCAGGTATATTAAAAATAGTGCCCACATTCCTTTCTTCATCGACTCAAAAATATCGAGCACCTACTAAGTGCCGGACAATGGACAAAAATCCCCTTATCTTCTTGCAGCTTATATCCTAGTGACAAAGATAGGCAATAATTATGACACATGGTGATGAATGATCTGGTAAAAAGCAGAAAGACAAATTCGGAGCCTAATGAAATAATCCAGGTAGGAGATGATGGTGGTTTGGATTAGGACGCTGGTAGTCGATACAGTAAGAAATATTTGGGTTCTGGATGTATTTTGAAAGCGGAGCCAACAGGATTTACTGAAGGGTTGAATGAAGTGTAAAGGAGAAGAGTGAAGGATGACTAAGGATGGTCTAAGCAGTGGAAGGATGTTGCCAAATAATGAGCTGGGAAATGTTGTGGGAGGAGCAGGTTTGAGAATGGGAGGAAGATCAGAAGTTTGACTAATAGGCACACAAGTACAGAAGTTGAGTCGTCAATTGGATATATGAATCTGGAGTTCTGGAGAGGCCTGACAAGGATGTATAATTTGGGGGAGGCTTCCATTTATGGATGGCATTGAAAGCTATAACTCTGTATGAGATCACTAAGGTAGAGGTACGTGGAGAAGAGGTACAATGACCAAGCTCTGACAGATCAAGAAGAATGAGTACAAGAGACTAAGCAAGAGCATCCAATTAAGTAAAAGCAAAACTAGGGGTATGTGTTGTTCTGGAGTCCACAAGAAGACACTGCTTCAATAATGAGGTCACGATCACCGGCAAGTCAAGTAAGATAAAGACTGAGAATTAGCAACATGGAGGTGACCGATAACTTTGATAAACCCAAGTTTTCACCACTAAAATTAAAAAAAAAAAAATATTTTAGATCATTTTATTTTCTGGGTTATCTCCCAACTTTACTTTGAAAAATGGTCCAAAGTTTCCAAAAAGTGGTAATATTTAGCTTTTGGATTCTCACTCAGACTGTGGTAAACTCAAAGTAGGGCTCTTATCTTATTTCCCTCTAATATAATGCTTGGTACATAGTAGATGTTCCTAAAATATTTGACATATAAATGAAATGGATGTGATACTTAGCATGCAAGTCTCCTCTTTCTCCTCCTTCACTTCCTTATTTTTCTTCTTTATACTGTCATCTGCTTTTTCAATTTCTTTCTCAAAAGATGAAAGATTCAGTCTTTCATGGATCTCCATCTTTGATAAAATGAACTAATGAAAGAAGAAAAACATATGACAACAATAGCAACAATTATTTTCTGAGGGCTTATTGCGTACCTATCACTAGACCAAGCATTTCATCAATGTAATCTCCACAATAACATTGTAAGGCAGACAGTATTCTTCCAATTTTACCATTTTATAGGTTAAAAAATTGAGACTCATAGCAGTTAAGCAATAGGCCAGGGTCTTTAGGCTTGCTGTGTGTTCACCCAAGTTCATTTTATTTTTCTTCCGGGCACACAGAAGAGCAGACGTTTCCCAGTCTCCTTTGTAGTTAGGCATGGCCATGTGACTGAGTCCACAATGCACTTTGGGCACAATGATATGTACCACTTTCGGTCTTGGTCCATCACAACCTTATATGAATAATCTTGTCTTTCTTTCTGTATACAGGAGCTACATAGAGCAAACTCTGGGACCTGGTGCAGCCACAGGATGGAAGGAAATGGGGTCAATGAATGACTGTATGGGATTGTCTGCCAAGGAGGACCGTGGACATTTGCAAGTGTAAGAAGTAAATTTATTTTGTGAGGCCTTACGATTCGGGAATTCATGACTACAGTTAGTATTAGTTACCTTAAATGGTTATACAGCTTGCAAGTCTGAAAGCTTATTTAATGGAGGGACAAAACTAGAGGTCACTGGGATTGGGGAGAGCAGGCATAAAGTTGTAGACACCACATGAAAGATAAGGGATTTAAATGACCCTCCACACAACACATATTATATGCTGAGATGTCCCTCCATCTACCCCCACCTTGACCACAGAATGCTGTCCAGAGATTTCCCCTTCAGGCCACAGATGAGTAGAGTGCTCTCTGGGGTCTCTAACCACCAGTCAAGAAGAAAGACTAAAAGGTACTGAGAAGGGGGGTTTCCTAACACACAGTCTGGTAAAGTCAATGGTGACCAGCCCCACTGCTCAGCTGAGAGCTGCCCATCAGTTCTTTGGCTCCTCACTGCCATTCATGACAAGGAAGCAGGATTACCAGACATGAAGAGAGGCACTAACATGAAATACAGGGACCATCATGAGTAAGCAAAGGAAATACAACACAGAGGGAACATGGACATGAGGGAATGTCAAACCGTCTTTCATTAATGTTCTTAAGAGAGATAAGATAGTCCACGAGTGACGTGAGAAAAAGATGCTCTAAAGTAAAGAAAGAGAAGAAAACCAGTTTTGGGTAATTAAAGACATGAGGACAGAAATAAAAATCTCCACAGAAGAACTGGAAGATAAATTTGAAGAAATATCACAAAAAGTTGAGCAAAAGGACAAAGAAATAAAAATAGAAATGAAATTGTGACAATACAAGAGGTCCAAAAGAAAGTCCAGAAAAAGAGATCTGAGGAAGCCACAGGGAAGGCTGGAAACAATCCATGAAATGATTTAAGAAAATGTCCCAACACTAAAGGATGTGGGGGTTGACTGATCAGAAGAGTTGTCACCTGGTGCCTGGGGGAAAAATGCTCTGTATAAAGGCTTATCATGAAGTCTCTGAGTATTGGAGACAAAAAAAGGATTCTGTGGGTTTCTGGAAAGAAAAAACAAAATGGATTACCTACAAAGGCTCAGGTATCAGAACAGCTTCAGCTTTTTCAACAGCAGCATTTCCAAAAATTCTAAAAGCAAATAATATCCAACTAACATTTATATATGTAGCCAAATAATTAATTATAACTGAGGGTAGAATAGTGATATTTTCTAATATTTAGGATCTCAAAATGCTCTCAAAAATCCACTGGAGGATATACTTCAACAAAATGAAAGAATAAATTAAGAACAAGAGAGACATGGAAATAAGCATGGAGCAGGGCCCAAAGAGGAGAGAGATGGGGAGAATTCCCAAGAGGATGGTGAAGAGATATCCCAGGATAGCAACTGTGTCCACACGTGATGGGCAACCCACCAGATCTGAGCAGAGACAGAGCCAATGAGTGTTGTCAATACCAAGTTCTCAGTAACCTGAGTGTAGAATACCTTGGAAAGTCTTGTCTGGACTCTGAACTATACCTTGCTTCTCCTGACCGTATGCTGATGAAGTTCTTGCTCTCTGCTTCATACCCTGCTGCTTAGATAAGCTGAGAACATTCACTTATTTAAGGAATATTCTGATCTGACCTGACCTTGAGAGCTGGACTCAGCTCATGTAAATTCAGAGTAGCCCACTCACCCCCACTATGTTCCTTCTGTACCTACCTCTGGTTCTTGACCCACACTACCACCTTGCCAGACAAGCTCCAGGGTTTCTGAAGTGAGATCTGTGTTTTTGAGGACTTGCTTGTGACCTTACCCAGTGACTTCCCCAGAAGTCAGGGGAGCTGAAGCTAGACCATGGCTTAGAGATTCACTCAGCTCAGCCTGTTTTCTCCTGTAGATCCCTATCTAGCAGGGACACAAGTAGGTTTGTGCTGCTATCCCATTTTCCAAATTGAAACCCATTATTTGGATCTTCATGGTAAGTGGAGATCCACAAATAAAAGCTGGGGAATGATTAACACAGAAGGTGGGATGGTAGTTACTTCTGTCTGGGGGTGAAGGGTGAAGGGAGAGGCATGTGACTGGGAAGAGACACAGTAGGTATCTAGGGGACTAGTAAGGTTCTTGTCATTAACTGAATAGTCATGCAAGAGTACTTTAAGCTGTGCTGTATGTATGATCCATTTCATAATTTTGAAAAATGAACAGTTAAGCCGAGTAATTGTCCAGGTTCCTTCCAACAACGATGAGCTCTGATTTTGTCAGGCTATGAGTGGAATTGGATGTGAAGAATGAATTCGATGAGATCGCCCTGGCGAGGAGAGCACTGATAAGGTGTGAATGTTTGCAGGTCCTAGCGATAAGGGTGGTGAACCGCTGACCTACAATAAGGGTCAGAGAAAACTCTGTGAGGTAGGTGGATCAGGAAATGCTTTCATCCTTGCATTGCCTCCCCCAACCCGGTTTATTCTCGGCAGTGTCCAGAAAGATTCTTCAGTAACTTCCGTCAGATTGTTTCACTTTTCTGCCCAAAACTCTCCGTAAAGTTCTCATGTCTTCCAGGGTAGAATACAGAAGGATAATATATTATCTGGCCCCATGCCACCTCTGTGGCCTCTTCTCCAACTATCCTCGTCTGCCAGGCACAATACTTTAGCTACTCTAATCTGCTACTCTTTCTCAAAGGGGCCAGGCACTCCTCCGCCCCAGGGCCTTTGCACTTTCCAGCTTCCTCTGCCTGAGGATCACTACCTACTGATATCCTTCGGGCTTACATCCTCATTTCCTTCAGGTTTCTGCTGAAAGGCCACGTTGTGAGGCCTTTTCTTTGTGAAATTTCAACTCCTTCTTTTATCTTTAGCATCCCTTTCCCTTCATATATTTCTCATTTCATACTTTTATTTGTTCATTCATTATTGCATTTTTCCCTCCCCATCTTCCTCTCCCCATTAGAATACAGCCTCCACGGGGGCAGGATTTTTGTCTGCTTTGTTCACAGGAATAGTCCTGATACTCAGAGAATGTCAAAGCAACACCTAAGTGTTCCCCTCAGGCTGCCTGGTCCTAGGACTCCACTTTTCAGATCTGGGCTGTTTCCGTGCATAAGGAGTAATTGATGGTGGATGTTGAAAAAGCGTGTTCACCCTGAAGAGCATGAAGAATGCCAGTCCAATGCCAAAGCTTATTATTACCATTAGAAAAACACAAGGACCTCTGGTAGGCCTGGGAGTAGCCCGACCTTCCAGACTCCCATGGCACCTTCCAGATTGCCTGAGCTGCCCCGTTGGCATGCTCTGGGCTCTCTCAGACACAATTTAGCCAATTACTTGACATGCACACTCTTATTGCCTTATAATGTTTTCATCGAGTTACAACTTATAACAGATCAGGGCAAGCCTAAGTAGAAACAGAGAATTGCTCTTTTGGTGGAGTGTGTCCAAGCTGACGGCACAGCAAACACCAAAGACTACTCGGGGCTTAACGGAATTATTCCTCCTATTTGATTTGGAAGGCTTTGTCGATCCCAAGTAAGAAAGATTCAAAGACTCCCTCATGCCCAGAGACTGAGTTTGCTTGAATGCCCCATTACGGATGGAGGAGCTGGGCTGAGTTTTTGGAAGGGGAAAAAAACAAAAACAAAAACAAAAAAAGCAAAACAAAACAAAAAAAAACAATAGTGAAAACTTCCTAAGTAGGCAAAGGGAAAGTCTGTGACCTGCAAAAAATCTTTGAATGGACCAGTGGATTTGCTTTATACACAGCAGAGACTCTAGTTATGAATGAGGGGGCAATATACCCACAAAGCTCCCTCACCTTAAAGTTATTCACCCGGGCTGTGACTTATCAACTGTAGAAAAAAAAGGTCTGGACAGAAGACTTCTGGTTTCTTGGCAATAAAGCAAGGCTGACCATCTTTGGTAAAGGAAATGAGTGGGCTCTTATCATAGTCCTCACCTTTGCAAAGTGTTTTATGTTTTAGAGAGCATGCCAATGCCACTGGTTTACCTTCTCAATAGTTCTGGAAAAGGGACAAGAAATACGGTCCCCCATTTTGCCATTGAAGAAACAAGGACTCAAGCAAATAGTGTTTGTTGCCCAACATCCTTTGTGCAGTGCTGCCCTGTGCTCTGTGATATTCTGGAATATTCTATAGTTATGTTGTCTGGTATGGTAGTCACTAGCCACAGGGGCTATTGAGCACTTGACATGTGGCTAGTGTGATGAAGGGACTGAATTTTTAATTTTTTAAACATTTGAACTAACAGATTTAAACAGATTTAAACAGATTTGTGGCTAATGGCGACCGTGTTAGCAGCAAGTAGACGCAACAGGGACTCTAATCAAGAACGGCTCCTTCCATGCCCATTATTTCCTAGTCTGGGAAAATTCTAATTAATTATGCAACAGGAAGTGAAATTTGCTAAGAATGTCATCGCTTTAGGAAGGGGTAAAACGGAATTGGTCCCAGAGGCTCTCAGTCCCACGGGTGTTTTCATGTAGGCGAGCGCCTGCAGCTTGGTTTTTACAGTAAAACACAGGATGAAATCTGGTTGCCATTATGCCTGCTATACGATCTTCTCGTGGCTTCCATTTCCTCAGAGCAAGAAAAAAGGCCGTAGCCTCCCAACTATGCTAGAATGATAAGCACCTATTTAATCTCTGTCACTGCAAAGAGAACAGAATATCTCCTTTGAAGTGAGAAAAGTTGTTTTGTGAATTTAGGCCAATTCCCTTGGGGTGAGGTGGGAGTGAGGGAGGTAGAGAGTTAGGCCAGGCCTCATGCTTCCCAGTAAAATCCCAGATCTGAGGAAATATGTTAGGATTCTGTGCTACAGAAGGAGGAAAGGAAAAGGCGGGGGTTGGGGGTGGGGTGGGGTGGGGAGGGATTCACACTTAGTGGGAGCAAGTTGTTCATTTGTTTCTACATCAGCCTTGTGGGTTTGGAACCATTATAAAGCAGACTTTCTCAGCGTCAGCACTATTGATATTTGGGGCCAGAGAATTTTCTGCTGTCGGGGACTGTCCTGTGCATTGCAGGATGTTTCACTGCACCTCTGGCCTTTGCCCATACCCCAGTGGTGACAACCAAAAAATGTCTGCAGATGTTGCCAAATAAATCCTGGATGCATCCAGTTTGAGAACCACTGTTGAAGAGTCACCTTACATGAATCTATCCAATATCACACGGCCAGTATTTTGCTTGGAGTATTTTTAAGCTCAGATTCTCCATCCCCCAGGAAAAACTAGAAAAGGGGCAAGGAAAGCAGGTCAGAGAAGAGAAAGAAGTTGATCAAGGGTGCAATTTCAGGCAGAGTTCCAGGCTCAGCTTGCTCCTGCGGGGAGCTCTGGAGTGTAACTGACATCTTGAGAGTTCCTCCCACCTCAAGGCCAGGGAGCTGGGCTTTCCTGCTCCAACCAGTCACCATTGGCTCTAGGCTGCCTTGAGGGTTTCTGGCTTTCTGCACATATAGGCAATTTGGCTCACTGGCTCAGGAATATTTCTCTCAAGAAAGTTGTAAATAAAAGCAATTAGAGGTAAAGCATACGAAGCTGGGGATTAAAAACCAGTATGAAACAGAAGTGAATGGATCTGGGCATAGCTGAAAGTGTCCGCTCCAGGTGTTGAGGGTTAAATTAAGTTGCTCCTTGATCCAAATAATGAATAGCCTTATAAATGATCGTGAAGCTGTTGAGAACAAGAGAATTGGATAAATCAGGGCTGATTGGGAAGGCAGGATTGAGGTACAGAGCTTTGCAGGTGGCCAGACCTGGGTCCCAAATCCTCTTAAACTATTTCTGATCTGCTCCGGCTTCAGGCCATCATAGCCATGCATTCCGGGGCTCTTGACCAGGGGACAAACACCCTCCAGTCATCACTATGCATTTATTGACACTCATGATACTCCTGTTTCTTGCAGGGTTTGTGATCCAGGAGAGGGAGGGGATAAGTAAGCTTGGATTACACGAGAGCCAACAGGTTTGTGCAGTGAAGGGTCCAGGCACATAGCATCAGACCTGTATAATGGTGTTGGATGCCTAGAAGCTTCTTAGGTTGTGTCTTACCAGCAACTTGCAGCAGCAAAGCCCGTACAAGCCAAAAGCCTCAGCAGTGATGTGAGGGGGGGCATGAGGGTGGAAGGGGTCAGAAGCAGAGGAGGATTCAAGACAGCAACCTGGGCTGGCAGGGAATTTGAGGACTAATTCTTCTTCTTGTGTTGATCTCTTGGGGGACAAAGAACGTCTGGCCTGGGATAAAAGAAGAGGCCTCCAGAAGAGGCCCAGGACCTCTACTGGAGCTGCTGAATGGGAAAGGCAGCCTCCCTCTGCAGCCAGAGCATGGACAGTCCCCCATCCTTGGCCTTAGTTGGTGTGGGCATGGGCTAAACAGACAGACAGTGCCTGGATTGGTCTAGAAGTGGCCAAGGGGTCATGGGCAAATTACTAGGTTTAGAATCTGGTGACTTGGGGTGATATGCTGACTTGTCACTTGCGAGCTGAGTGCCCTTGGGAAAGTCACTTAACCTTTCCGATCCTCAGCTTTCACATCTTCGATGATAGGGTAGCTGACATTTATGCAGTACCTACTAAGACCCAAACATTGCTCTGAAAGTTTTACCTTCAGTATTTAACTCAATCCTTAAGACAATCCTATAAAACAGGCACAATTGTCATCATTTTATAGATGAGGAAATCAAGGTCCAAGGGGCTTAAATAGGAGACCACTTGTCCTGGACTGCCTGAGACTGTCCCCACTTACATGTGTCATCCCAGCTTCTCATTGGGCTTAAACTTCTATCACCTTCCATGCTCACAAGTGTGGAGACTAAATTATATGGTCACTTAGATTGAATAACTTGTCAAAATCATAGCTGATATCTAAACTTGGGAAGTCAGATTCCAGGGTCTCTACTCTTTTTTTTTTTTTTTTTTTTTGGAGAGAGAGAGAACACAAGCTGGGGAGAAGGGCAGAGGGAGAGAGAAAGAGAATCTCAAGCACACTCAGCACGGATTCCAACATGGGGCTTGGTCCCACAACCCTGGGATCATGACCTGAGCTCAAATCAAGAGCCAGACGCTCAACTGACTGAACCACCCAGGTGCCCCCAGGACCTCTACTTTTATTCATCAGATTATGTAATATTGGCCACATCCATTTCAAAGGGTTTTTATTTTCTTCTCTCTCTCCCTTCACTCCTTCCTTCTTATTTCCCTCCTTCCCTGCCTGTCTCTTTCCCTCCCTCTTTTCCTTCCTTCTTTCCTTCCACATTTATTGAGCACCTACCACAGTGTCTGACATTAGGGATAGAGGGTGGTCCGTGTCCTCAGCGAGTTTATAGTCTGCAGGAAAGCAGACACAGAAATTAGTCCTTGCAATTCAATGCGAAAAGAGCAGTTCAGCAGACAAAATACCAGGTTCTGCAGGAGCACAAGACAGAGGACGCTACCTGAGTGAGAAGCTGCGAGGAAAGTTGAGGCACGAGGTGACCTTTAAGCTGCATCTTAAGGATGTGTGGAATTGTCTTGAAACTTGCCAGGGCTCTTATGGAAGGGGTGAGGTGCAGGGCAGTGTGAGTGGAGGGAACTATTTGCTCCTGCACAGACATAGTACATCAGTTAGGGATGTGCTCAGCCACCACAGTAGAACATCTAACAAAACATGGTTTCACACTCAGGCACTGTTTTCCTTGTCTAACAAGAAGCATGAAGGTGGGCAAATCTTCACTGTTCAATTTCCCAACAAGATTCTTTCCATCTTTCTGCTCCTCCATCCTTGAGTAGACTTTCTCTTTCTCCTTGTGTTTGTCATCTAATGGTTCCAGGGTGGCCCTTCGAGTGGGACAGACTCAAGCCTGGCTCAGCCGCTTCTCTCCGGAATATTGCAGAAGGCACTTGACCTCTCAGCTTCTTCATCAGCCAGATAAGGCATGGCCTCACCTGGGCTGCTGGGCAGCTGACATGACAGGAGCTAAGGTCTGTTAAGCCCAAAGTAGAGAATAAAAGAAAAAAAATGGATTTGCTCTCCTCTTTAATCCGTTTTTGTTGCTGTTGTTCTGCACGCATTTGCATTGTTTTGGGTGGAGGAGAGGGGCTAGGGTAAAAAAAAAAAAAGAGAGGAACCCGCATTTTGGGTTACTTTTAGGAATTAAATTTGTAATCATAGTAGCCAGATTCATAAGAAACCACCCATCCTTCCTAGGTAAGTATAGCTTATGTAATTAGCAGACGGCAGGCCAAGCCGGCCACAACTGCTGACCCATTGCAAAGCCTGCCGTGTGGTCAGCAGCTCAGAAACTAGGGCAGGCAGAGGCACTGGAGAAGCCCTTTCCTGGGCTTTTACCTTGTGTGGTTGGCAAAGGCAACTTAGCATTTGAAGATTCATATCCAAGTTTGTTGGATTTTTGTCCAAAGCCAGAACTTGAGATCAGCCACAGTTATATTGGAGAGATTAACTGTTCCATTAGGGAAGGGTGGCCATTAACTCAGCCCCAGAGGCTGTCGGGATGAATTATGGCCCTGCAAGGGGGAATGGATGCATCCTGCTCTCCGAGGAGAGGGAGGGAGATGGAATCAGCTTCCAGTGAGCTTTGTGTAGCTTCCCTGGACATGTTCTATTTCCCCTGACTTAGAAGAGATTTATTTTTTCTCAAAATGATCTTGTTTGCAAAGTATAGAAAGCAAGATGGCTTTATTATTGGTTCAGCTATGGTGATGATCTCTGGGCCAGTGAGTTCATTGTTTGGTATTTAAAAAAATCAAATACAAAAGAACTAGAAATTTGTTAAATGGTTTTCCTCTCCAAGCAGGTGACTTTTATATAATATCTTTTTTTAATGTTTGTTTTGTTTGTTTGTTTATTTATTTATTTTTAAGAGACAGAGACAGAGCATCAGTAGGGGAGAGGTAGAGAGAGAGCTCCGGAGACACAGAATCTGAAGCAGGCTCCAGACTCCGAGCTGTCAGCACAGAGCCTGACACGGGGCTCGAACTCATGAACCGTAAGATCATGACCTGAGCTGAAGTCAGACGCTTAACTGACTGAGCCACCCAGGTGCCCCTATAATATCATATTTTTCATGGGAAACTAGAAAGAATGCATTTATTTATTTTTTTTTTATTTTTAAATTTTTTTTTTTAACGTTTATTTATTTTTGAGACAGAGAGACAGAGCATGAACGGGGGAGGGTCAGAGAGAGGGAGACACAGAATCTGAAACAGGCTCCAGGCTCTGAGCTGTTAGCATAGAGCCCAACGCGGGGCTCGAACTCACGGAGTGTGAGATCATGACCTGAGCCGAAGTCGGCCGCTTAACCGACTGAGCCACCCAGGCGCCCCAGAAAGAGTGCATTTAAAACAAAGACAAACCTGTGGCCCAGTGTTCATATGGGGACCAGATCAGCCTCCGTAGCCTGCAATGCTGGTATCAGCAAGACCATAGAGGAATATTGTTTTCATTAACAAAAAAATCCATTCAGTCCTGAAGACTCTGAAGAGGAGTCTGAAATTCTACAGGATGAGCTAGTATCTCCTACGGCATATCCTATCAATCAAGGGTTGGCAGACTTCTTCTGTAGAGGGCCAGACAGTATTTGAGGTGTGTAGGTCACATAGTCTTTACTATAACTCCTCGATTCTGTTGTAGAGGTCCAAAAGTTGTCATAAATAATGCACGAATAAACTGTGTTCCAGTACAACTTTATTTACAACAGATTTGGCTCATATCATTGTTTGTCAACTCCTGCTATAGAGGGTATATTGGAAAGGCAATTAGAAACTAATTACATTTATTTAAGCACCAACGTTTTTATTGGGTTAGAAGCAACGACTCCAATAACAATCAAGTTATCATATCAATACACTTTAAAGAGTTACTTTTTTAGGGGCGCCTGGGTGGCTCAGTCGGTTGGGCATCCAACTTCGGCCCAGGTCATGATCTTGCAGTTCGTGAGTTCGAGCCCCGAGTTGGGCTCTGTGCTGACAGCTTGGAGCCTGGAGCCTGCTTCGGATTCTGTGTCTCCCTCTCTCTCTCTCTGCCCCTCCCCAGCTCATACTCGCACTCTGTTTCTGTCAAAAATAAATAAACTTAAAACAATTTTTTAAAGTTACTTTTTTAATAATAAAAGAAATGCTTTTATTATTGACAAGTAGGAAAACACCAAAAATAGAAACACAAAAATATGTATACATATAACGTGTCGTGATAAACAAATAGGGTTGGCTAATCTGACACCCATCCACCCCCTTCTTCCTTGCTACCCTCTATTATAGTGGTTGGAGAGCCAACTCATTCACTGTCCTGGCTTTTCTACTTCTAGAGATAGCTGTGTGACTCATAAATGTCCAGTAGAACACAAAGAGAAATCTGTGTGGGGTGTCAGGAGTGTTGGGAAGCCTCTAGAATAGTTTTTCATTCACTGATAAAAGGAGAAAGCCATTTCTGGAAATTTTCCTTAGCCTCCTTATTCTTCCCACTTGGAATATGGATGTGATGTCTGGAGCTATAGCAGCCAAATAGTCACCTTGAGGTGAGAAGCCAAAAGACTAAGTCCTTCTGAGAAGAAAGAAAGAAGGATCCTGGGTTTACAGTGATGTCACTAAATTAAGACTTATTTTCTTGTGTTGCCTGCCACCTTGGAATTCTTGTCATGTGAAATAAAAATAATAGTCTCTTTGTTTAAGCTACCAAGAGTTGGCTTTTTGTGAAATGCAGCCAAGCTTATATTGGGAAACCCTGGTCTACAGTCATCATGTGTGATGTCCAGGTGTCTTGATATGCACTGGAAGGGTTGGAATTTTTTGTTTTTGAATACTCTGAAATGGATGTCTACTTAATGTTGTACCTCCAAATAAAGTTCCCCTCAATATGGGAAGGTTTTAGTCATAAATATGCAAGTGGGATGGGACCTTAATATTTAGAATATACCCTGGGAGTAGATACTTAAGAAAATTGTATTACATTTCCATGTGGCAGTGAAAGCTGATTCTTCTATTAAGTATATAGCATCCAAAGTGAAGTAAAAATTTAATATCATGGTCAATTACTTGCTTGGAGGAAGCTGAGGTCCAGAGGACTGGTGACTACCTGAAGCGGGGGTAACAGGGTCGAGCTTCCACCATGAGCATCGTGGCGTGAACAGTAGGGAGGTGGTCCCGTTGTTTCCAGAGGCAGGGACATTTCGGACTCTTTCTGGACAGATAACTCAGGCTAACTTGTGTCATCCAGGCAGATTTTGGAAATGGCTCTCCTCCCCACTGCAAAGGCAACTTGGATGCCAGATGGCTATTTGCTGCCTTCTCTCTTCTTTTCCAGGGCCACTCCACAGTCTGTAAAACAACCCCTTTCAAAAGCAATGATGATAATGCTCATTTGGAATCTGTAATTGTGGCTTTACTGAACTGCATTTCAAGCATAATGTCTAAGAACAAAGACCAGTCGCATATGCCGACTGCAATCCAAAAAAGGGTCAAGGGTCAGGGAGGCCTCTGGAGGCTAACTTCTGGTTGCATGCATGCCTTTGCTTGACAGTTTAAAAGCTTGAGTCATCCTGAATATCTTCGCATGAAAAAAATTAAAAAAAAAAACCTTCCAAAGCAAATGTTCAACTGAAAATGTGAAATTCTGAATCATATGTCCATTATATATGACCTAGTTTGCGAACTAAATTGTTTTCTAGTTTTATTTTATTTTGGGGGAGTTCATTTTGGAATCTTGGATGAGCTTTTTTTCTTCAGTATTAGGCTGGTGGAAATATTCACGTATTTCTTGAATTTTTAAGACAGAGGTTGGCAAAGTATAATCCATAGGCCAACTTGTTCCATGGACTCTTTTTTTTTTTTTTTAACAAATAAAGTTTTATTGGAACACAATCATATCTACTCAAGTCTTTTCTATGGTAGTTTTTGTGCTCCTACAGCAGTTAAGACAGAGACCATATGGCTTACAAAGACTAAAATATTTACTCTCTGGCCCTTTACAGAAAAATTTACTGAGTCTTGGTGTAGAAAAGGATCTAGGATTAAAACTTCTTGAAAAACTCACATAAAGGTGGTAGAGTGGACTGAAATTGTTAGTAAGTGCTCACGAAATATTTGTGGAAAAAAAATGAATCAGGGAGAAGAAATGCAAAGCCTAGGTTTTTACTTCTGATGCACTGTGACCTTGGTAACTTTTGGGCAAGGGCTGCCTGCCTTACGGAAGATGATCTGCTATTTATTGAGAGCCTACTTTGAACATCTTAAGCATGTTACATCCGTGATCTAGTTTAGGTCCCACAACAACCTGGAAGGTTGTATTATCACTGCATGGTTTTGGTGATGGCTAATTTTCTTGTGCTCAGAGCCTTATTTAGTTCATCATAGGACTCCAGATCTGTTCCAGATGAGTGAGCTTGCTGACCATCTGGATTAGCTGATAAATAATACAGTTTTTAAAATACTTTTTTTAAGTGGGCCATCATTTTTTATTTATACAAAACTGCAAAATTTATACATATTTATTTATACAAAAATTTTATACAAAATTTTTTATAGAAAAATTTATTTATACAAAACTGCACAGAGTTCCAGTATATCCTTCATTCAACTCTCCCTAATATAAACATCTTGCTTCCATAGTACAATGCTCACAACCAAGAAATTAGCATTGAAACAAAACTATTAACTTAAAATATAGATCTAGCATAAATTTGACCAGTTTTCCCAGGATTCTCTTTTCGCATTAAATCCAGGATCCCATACTACATTTAGTTGTCATGTCTCCTTAATCTCCTCTGGTCTGTGGCAGATTCTGTTTTTCCTTGTCTTTCACGACCTTGACAATTTTGAAGAGTACTTATCAGTTATTTTTTTAAGACTATCTCTCAATTTGGGGCGCCCGGGAGGCTCAGTCAGTTGAGCATACAACTCTTGAATTGGCTCAGGTCATGATCCCGGGGTTGTGAGATGCATTGGGCTCTGTGCTAAGTGTGGAGCCTGCTGAAGATTTTCTCTCTCTCCCTCTGCCCCTCTACGTTGCTCTCTCTCTCTCTCTCTCTCTCTCTCAAGTAAAAAAATAAAATTAACATAGATAACAATTTTCGAAAGACTGTCTCTCAATTTGATTCTCTGACGTTTTCACATAATTAGGTTAAAGTGATTCATTTCGTTGAGAATACCACGGAAGTAATGTGCCTTTCTCAGTGAGTTTGTGACGTTGCTGGCCTTATGACTGGTGATGCTCACCTTGATCACTTGCTTAAGGTGAGGCCCGCCAGGCTCCTCCACTTACAGATATGGGAACGCCTAGATACAATGAGATGTTTCACCTGCTTGAACTCTTCTAGATAACTGCTTACATCAAATCCAATTCCATCTGCAGTCTTGAGCAGGACGTTTGTCTTTCTCATTTACTCATGATTCTAAGTCTCCAGGTTAGATTTAGCCACAAAAATCCCTGCAAGCTGTTACTGTGTTGTTTTTCAACTTGACTCTAGAAAGGAAAGTATAACTACTTCTATTTGTTTGTTTTTGTCATCTCATGCTTCCTGTTACGTGATGATCCCAGGAAAAAAAAAGGAAGAAAAAATTTCCTTTGTAACATACTGGTATCCGCACGTATCCTTTCTTCCTGTTACTGGGCCAGAAGTGTCTTTCTTCTATGTAGGACCAATGGCTCCTATGGAGCAATGGATCCAATGTGTGTTGGATCCCAGCCCCTCTCATCTCATCAGGTTTTAAGTAATGATGGTGGATCCTTAGGATGGAAACAGTGCTGTGGTAAGTAATCACAGAAGATTATTGGTGAGAAACTGTTCACAATATAGTTCATGCCTGGGTGAATATTTTTATTTCCCCCTGGTACCATTTTCCTTTCGTCTGAGAAAGGTCTTCCTTTAACATTTGTTGGAGTGCAATTCTGTTGGTGATGAATTCTTTCCTCTTTTATATATCTTCAGAAGTTTTTATTTTGCCTTTTAAAAAATGTTTATTTATTTATTTTGAGAGAGATAGAAACTGCGCAAGCAGGGGAGGGGTAGAGAGAGAGGGAGAGAGAGAATCCCAAGCAGGCTCTGGGCTGACAGCAGGGCTTGAACCTATGCACTGTAAGATCATGACCTGAGCTGAAACCAAGAGTCGGAGACCTAGCCAACTAAGCCACCCAGGTGCCCCTATTTTGCCTTTAAAAAACCATCTTTTTGACGTATTATTCACATACCACACACTTCATTTATTTAGAGCATACAATGCAAGGATGGTTACTGTATTCACAGAGTGATGCCATAGCTGTCACCATAACCTAATTTTAGAGCACATTTTCATCACCCTGAAAAATAGCCTGTCCCCATTAGCAGCCACTCTCAATTCCACCCTCCCCATGACCCTCCCAGCTCTTGGCAGCCACTCATCTACATTTTGCCTCTGTATACTCGCCTGTTACCAGACATTTCACAGAAATGCATCATACGATACATGGTCTTTTGTAATGGGCTTTCACTTAGCACATTTTCAAGATTTCAAGATTCACACATCCAGTACTTTATCCCTCTTTATTGTCAAATAATATTCCATTATATTCATCTTTGTTTCTGAAAGATATTTGTGGTGGGGAAAGGATTCTAGGTTGATACTTTTTTCCCCTTTTACTTTCTTCTTCTTCTTCTTCTTCTTCTTCTGAAAGGGACATGAAGAGAGACACAGGGCTCAATCTCATGACTATTGAGATCATGACCTGAGCCAAAATCAAGAGTCAGACACTCAACTGACCGAGCCCCTCAGGTGCCCCTTTTGGCCCTTTTAAAATTTTAAGTATGTTGCTCTATTTTCTTCCCACTTCTCACTTAACTGTTTCTGAAGATAAATCTGTAAATCTGATAAATCTTTTCTTTGTTCCTTTGTATATAAGTACCTTTTTCCATGGCCACTCTTCATATGGTGCCTCTGGCCATTTTTCATATTCACATTTATTTCATATTTTATGGTATTCATATTTTCTATATTTCATGGGTGTTGAGCAATTTCATTATGATGTATCTTGATCTATTCTTTTCCATATATCTTGTATTTAAGATTCATTGATCTTCTTGGATATGTGGATTTAAAATTTTCATCAAATCCAAGCATTTGAGCTATTATTTTTTCAAAATTTTTTTTCATCCTAACTAACTTCTCCCACCTAGCTTCCTTCAGGTCTTCAATTATATGCATATTAGGTCACTTGGATTTATTTGCCAACTCTAGCATCAGTGTCAGTTCTAGATTTTTATCAATTGATTGATCATTCTCCTCAGTAGGCATCAAATTTTCCTGCCTCTACATGCCTGACAATCTTTGATTGAATGCCAGACATTGCGACTTCTTATTTGCTCAATATTTTTATATTCTTATGAATATTCTTAAGCTTTCTTTTGGGACACAATTAGGTTACTTGAAAATAGTCTTGCCCTTTCAGATATTTCTTTAAAGCTTATTAGATGGGACAAGGGTGACGTTTAGTCTAGAGCTAACTATTCTAACAAGCTTCTAAACACCCCATCCATCAAGTTACCCAGTTTGACTCATGGAAATAGACACTCTTCTCTGCTTTGTGTGAATCCTCTATGCTATTCCCTCTAGTATTTTTGAGTGGTTCTTTCCCTACCCTCAGATAGTTTTCTCACACACCTACACTGCTCAGGTATCTGCTGAATACTTAAGGAGAGCCCTCTTTGGATCTCTGGAGTTCTCTTTCCTCTCCAGGACTCTTCCCTGTCCTGGCTCCCTTGGTCTCTCTGGATTCTTAACTCTGTGTCTTCAGCTCAGGAAATTCACTGGGAACTTCCTGGGTTTCCCCTCCCTGCCCCAAGGCCTGGGAGCTCTTTTAAGACAGTAAGTTAAGAGAATCAGCGGCTCACCTTGTTTGTTTTCTATCTAGTCTGTGTTGCCTAATGCCTGTTGTCTTGCAAAGCATTGTTTCATTTTTTTGTCCGGTGAGTTTGGTTCTTTCTGACAGTGGGGGTGAATCAGTTCCTGTTACTCCATCTTGGCTGGAAGTGAAAGTCCTCCAACACAGAGTTGTAAAGCCAGAAAGAAGCTTAGATCATTTAGGACAATTCTTTTTATGGATGCATGTGCTGAGGCTAAACAGATTCCTGTGGTCTAGATTAGAAGGAGCCCTGAACTTGGTTGGGATGCTGTGTTATCGTCTTTGTTCTGTTATTAACTAGTTGTGTGCTCTTACATAATTTGCTTGAGAAATAGAGGATCTACTCCTGCTGCTTCTCCTGTTTGTCTCTGTCCCCTTCTCAGAAGTAATTAAACACAGTTTTACCAAAGACTGTTGACTTTAACGCATCAGCATTTAGTTCCTTCTAGGCTACAGCTCAGAACTGGGTAGACATTTGAGGCTGGCTCTACTGAGCTACTTCACTAAGAGACGAAGGTTGACCAGATAGAAGGAAATAAATCGTCATTCAGCGTGACCACTGGGTGCAGAGCTGATAGCCCTCTTGACTTCACTTGAGGGCTTAATAAAGCAGTGAAGTAGGCGATGTTTATTAAAAATTTCCACCCAAATGGTTAGCATTTTAACAGTAATCTAAGCTCTCTGAAAGTATGCTTAAATTGAAACTCAAAGATAGCAGAAAAGTAGGTTAATAGGACATTGCTGTACATATATGTAGAGTCGTGATGCTCAATAGCAATTCTTCAGAGGCCCCTTAAATACTCCCCGCCCCACACACGCCTTTGATTAGTTACACCCTAACATATCACCCTGTTTGTTTTCTTCACAACCTTTGTCACAATCTGAAATTATCCTGTTTACCTCTTTCTTCTCACAGTCTACTTCCTGCCCTTAGCTCTACCTCTTGGGTGTGGGCTCTGTGAGGGCCTGAGCCTCCCTCACTGCTGGATTGAGTGCTTCACACAGGGCCTGGCACAAAGTAGGGCCTCGCTGAGGATTCATTGCATCGATGGACAGAAGAACAAAACTCCTATTGGAATTCAGTACAGCAAGGATGGAGCAGGATAGCAAAAAAATTGAACTTGGGTTCAGACACTTTCAATCCAAGATCAATTCTGACATGAGCTCTGTTCATTCATGTAACAAGTATTTACTGAGGACTGACCCTGTCGGAAGCTCTGGGCCATATGCCAGACCTTGGACAAGTCATTTAAAATGCCTAGGCCTTATTGTCTCCCCCTGAAAATGGAGGCAGTGAGATCTACCTCACAAGATAGTGATGTATGTAAAATGACTCTGGACGCTGCAGCAGTCTACATAAATGTACGATATTCTTGACTATTTTTATATAACTTCATTTTGCATTTCTAATTCTTCTAGGAGGGCCTTCATGACCTCAGTCTGGGAAGACTTAAATGTTTTCTATATTTATTATATAAGTCTCTTTGCTAACATAAGCAACTCTAGTGATTTTCCTTGATCTTATTTTCTTTTCTTTGGTGGGAACATCCTAAACCTTTTGGATTTTCTCAGGGAATGATAAGATGTCTTCATCCTCTCTTGACACCTCTCCCTGAGATATATGAGTGTAGGAGGCCTGCTTGGAATTTGGCCACTGGGGAGGAGAAGAGGAGAAAGGAAAAGTTGGTGTTTGCACGTTGCCTTGGTTACAGGTATCACCTCCCTTCTGATTAGGGCCTGCCCTCCCAGAAAGCCTGGTTTTAATTTCCCCTTTGAAATGGGGACTGGGCCTTGTTGCCAATTTAGATTTCACTGGTCAGCTGTTTGGCAGATTTCAGCCCCCTGAGGCCATTTCTTTTGCTCAGGCTACTCACTGGCCTTTTTGCAGCCACGTCTCCTTGGGCCAGCAGTTCTGACTTGGGTTAGAATGAATGGCCTTAATACAGCTGCTCCCCAACCACCTTAAAAAGAACCACTCCAGCCATGATTGTGGGGTGGGGTAGGGTGTCACCCCAGGGGATAGAAATGTGATGAAACCCTATTCTACTGAATGAAATATCCCATGTTTTGATAAATGCATTACATGGCTAGACTGCTGCTAACGAAAGGTGAACTGGTGTGGGGCAAAGAGTGAAGGTTCAGGTGTGGAAGGGTTCTGAGAGTTGGGGTGACATTGGGATGACACAGTCGGGTTGGTTGTATGGATCTGTGAAGGTTCATCATCTGTCAGATGGAGTTTTCTGCCCACATTCCATCCCTGGAAGTGTGGGGAGCTACTTATGGGGCAATATACCAAGAGAAGGTGTTGAGGGCCAGGTTGAGTTGGCAGACAGGGACCTAGAAGGATGAAAATATGCAATGATTGAGCTAAAGAGGAAAGATAAAAGTAGAAGCCGGGAGGTAGACCAGGACACCAAAAGCTAGAGAAAAAGTGAGACACGGGTTGAACTGATGGGCCTCAAGAATTACAGCTGGGGAGAGAAAATGAGTGGTTGGTGATGAAAAGGGGGATAGAAGGAGTTTCAGAATGGATTTAATGGCAAGATGTAGGGTGGAGAGGCTGGTACTCAAGTGTCTTAATCCACAGATGCTGGGTATCTGCTAGAGCATTGCTTGGATGGAATCCCAGGGGAATTTTTCCTAGGTGTATACTGGGAGTGGGGACATGGCCTCTTTGTTCTGGGAAGTCAGGCCAAACCATGATACTGTGAAGATGATGTTCATACATGTGACAATGCCTTGTAAACTGTTAAGCAGTCTGAATGGTAGTGATTTTTGATGTTTACTCTGTGATAATAACAAACATGTGTATTGTTTCCCCTTCCCAGGCCCCTGGGAGGATCCTTTCCTGCCAGCTGAACTCAGTCAAGTCCACCTCCGCCCATCAGAGAGGTTCTAGCGGTGTAGCCTACAAAGGGAAGGAGTCAGCCCTTCAGTCCTCTCCCAGTGGTCCCCTTTGCCCTCATGCAAAATTGGAAGAGACTGGGGAGGAGTAGCTCTTTCTAAGCCAAGAAAGTGTCCTCTTGAGTGTTTCCTCTAGAGCAAAGGGGCTCTTCTCATCCTACATCCACATAACCAAAAGGGGCCTTTGAAGGAGTCTTCCAAGAACAAAATGATTTCCTGGAAAATGACTTGTTATCTTCCCAATTAGAGATGCAGGCATTTGGCAACTTAATAGCAGCCTCCCTTGCTAAAATGAAAATCGTAAAGTTCTCCACCCTGATCCACATGCAAAGTGCCAGGCACTATTATCAGTGACAATTAGGTGAATACATTCAGTCCCAGGGCAGT
Source organism: Neofelis nebulosa (assembly GCF_028018385.1). NCBI lineage: Eukaryota > Metazoa > Chordata > Mammalia > Carnivora > Felidae > Neofelis > Neofelis nebulosa. The sequence goes on from NC_080789.1 coordinate 16,564,536, forward strand.
TGAGTAACTTGTCCAAGGTCCCACAACTAGTAGAAGACAGAACTAAGTTTGGAAGTCAGGCTCTGGACTTTATATCCCATGTGGTTTCTTTGCCTCTAGAGTGTCATATTACCTTTGGATATTGTCTCAATGACCCCCATAAACTCACCCTATTTCTGGAAGAAAGAGTACGTATGTCCTTTGTGAACCAACCTATTTAGTATTAAACAAAGCATTTTAAGTCTGGGCACATTGTGAATAGTGTTTAACATTCTTGAACTTGAGATCTGGCCTTCTTGGCTTGCTCCCTTTGATGGTAAGTTAAACATCAAGGCTGTAATAATAGACTTTGCATGTCTTAATAGAGAATAAAAGCTGGGCATTTTGCACGTGCACAGGAAATTCTTTTAAAATAACCAAATATCATGAGTTTATTTTTTATTCTTAAAATATGAAGTTGATTTATCTTCAAAAGTTACTCCCCAGAACTCTTCTTAAACAGTGTATTTTTCAGATGGCTGTAAAGTTAATGTCTCAACCTGCATGAGTAAGACACACAACCCATCATCTTCTTTCTCTCAGATCATTGGAGGAGTCTCTTAACTGGTCATCCTACTTCTGCCCTGCCCATTCTGCCTCTCTGTCCCCACCTTTTACTGGTCTTTTCTTTATTCAGTACCTATTCATCCAATGCATATCAGAATATTACACCCTTTCCCTGTTTTATTTTTTCTTTCTAAGTCATTTCTTCATTCAACAAATGTTTGCGGAGCCCTTACTGGGTGCCAGGAGCTGTTCTAGGTGCTGGGAATGTGTCAGTGAATAAGACAAAAGATTCCAGCCCTAATAGGGAAGACAGAGAAAAAAGTAAGCATAATAAATAAGAGGAAAGAAGCAAAGGTTTTAAGGAAATAAAGCAAGGGAAAGGGGAATCTGAGTGCAAGGGTTGAGGATAGGGTGGGAAAGAGCCTTTCCAATTTTAAAGTAGGGTGATTAGACCACATTGCGAGAGTGTCATTTGAACTCAAAACGGAAAAGCCAAAGGCCTTGCAATTGCCTGTAAGATCCTACAAGGTCTAGACTATCCCCAATTTCTCTGGCCTCCTCTCCTTTTACTGTCCCTTTAGATCAGTGATCCTCAGACTTTGGTGGTCATCACCTTGTGGGCTTGTTAAACCTACACTGCAAATACTAGTGAAATCCAAATAAAGTTTGCTGCTTTGTTAGTAGTTTTGTACCGATGTTAGTCTTGGTTTTAAGGGGAAAAAAAAGTACCGTGATTATGTAAGTCTTAATGTTAGGGGAAACGGAGTATAAGGAAAATCTCCTTACTAGCTTTACAACCCTTCTATAAACATTAAATTATTTCAAAATAAGAAGTTAACCCTCCACATACACATATACCACAACACACTGCTGGTTCCACCCCAGAGTTTCTATTTCCTCAGGTGTGAAATGGGTCTGAGAATCTGCACTGCTCCAACTGGTCTCCAGGTGGTGCCGATACTGCTGGTCCAAGGGCAGAACTTGTAGAACCAGTGTCCCAGATCACTCAGCTCCAGCCACGATGACCTCTGTGGTCTTCCTAGAACAGCCTCGCAGGCTCCACCCTGGGGCACCTGCACCTGCCTTTCTCTCTGCCTGAAATGCAACTCCCTTCAGAACAGAGTTTGCAAAGTACACTCCCTCACCTTCTCCAGGTGTCCGTTTAACAGGGAAGCCTGCTTACCCAATCTAAAATGGCCACCCTATTCCTCCCTCCAGTATTCCCCTGTCCATTTTGGCTGCTTCCTTTTTTTCTCCACAGCACTCACCACCATGTGAATCATGATGTATTCTGCTATTTGTATATTTTTCTGTCTCCCATCACCTCAACCCAAAAATGTAAGCTCCACGAGGGTAGCTTCTATGTATCATTCTCTTCAGTATTTAGAATAGTGCCCCATCCTGTATAAGCTCAAAGACCATATGTTTACCATATCAATGAAAGGGCGGATGGAGGAAAACAGCCCATGAGGAATGGCATGGTAACATGTGTAAGGGTTCAGAGTGAAGAGTCTGAAAGATTTGGACTCAAATACCTACTCAGCCTCATACAATTTGTTTCATCTTGGGAAAGTACTTTCCTCTACAAAAACTGAAAGGAGTCCCAGTTATACTATCTCATAGGGAACTGAAAATTCAATGCAGTAACATCGATAAGTCACTTAGCACAGGGCTGGGCATAGAGTAATCTCTCAATAAATGTCTACAAATTTGGTGTTTGTGATAATTCAAGCAGGACCTTGGTTAAAAGCCAGTTTTGTATGGGAAACCACTTCTTCAGAGTTGGTGAAAAGTGAATAATCCCACTATAGGCTGACATTTGTGTCCCCCATTTCCTGCCAATTCATATGTTGAGAGTTAATCTCCAAGGTGATGGCATTAGGAAGTTAGGTTTTGGGGAGGTGATTAATTCATGAGGGTGGAACCCTTTTGAATGGGGTTAGTGCATTTATAGGGGCTGAAGAGACCAGAGTTCTCCCTTCCATCATGTGAGAACACAGACAAAAGAAGACCAATGAACCAGGAAGCGGGCTCTCACCAGACCCAAGTTTTCCAGCACTGTAATCTTGGGCTTCCAGCCTCTAGAACTGTGAGAAATACACTTCTGTTGTTTATAAGCAAGCCAGTCTACAGTATTCTGTTATGGCAGCCTGGACAAACTAATACAAAATCTTTGGGTAATATTTAAGCTACCAAGAGAAGAAACTAGTTTCAAATACTCCCAAGTACTTTCAGAGTATCTGGTTGGTGTTCAAATATATCTGTACTTAGTGCAAATCATTCTATGTAACCATGAAAATAGAACCCCTAAGGATTGCTGCAAACCACAATAGGAAATGCCTCAAATGAGCTTTGTTGACAGCTTATGTTAAAAATTATAAAAATATATTTCTTATACTGTATTTGCAAATATATAAGCTTATATATTAATATATTTAACATTAATATTTAATGTGTTCTATTAATTGTATTGATATTGATATTAGACCACATCAATATTATAATATATAAACCTTATAATACATTTTAATAAGATATTCTTATATATCACCTTAAATCAATATAAATGTTAGTATTTAATATAGCTAATCTATATATCTTAATTTATAAATATTTGAATTTACTTATGCTCTTCTCTTTTCCCTTTGCTTGCTTCTTTTGTTTCTTCAGTTCCACATAGGAGTGAAATCATATGGTATTTGTCTTTGCTGACTTATTTCATTTAGCATGATATTCTCCAGCTCCATCCACATCATTGCAAATGGCAAGACTTCATTCTTTTTATGGCTGAGTAATATTCCACTGTATGTATATACACCATCTCTTCTTTATGCATTCATCAATCGATGGACACTTGGGCTGTTTCCATAATTTGGCTACTGCAAATAATACTGCTATAAACATAGGGATGCATGTATCCCTTTGAATTAGTATTTTTGTATTCTTTGGGTAAATACCAAAGTGCAACTGCTCGATCGTGGGGTAGTTCTATTTTTTTTACTTTGAAAAAAATAGACATTTTTCCAAAGAAGACATACAGATGGCCAACAGACACATGAAAAGATGCTCAACATCACTTATCAACAGGGCAATGAAAATCAAAACTACAATGGGATAATCACCTCACACCTGTCAGAATGGCTAAAATCAACAGCAGAAGACATAGGTGTTGGTGAGGCCATGGAGAAAGGGGCACCCTCTTACACTGTTGGTGGGGATGCAACTGGTGCCCCCACTCCGAATTTATTTACGCATAAATAAGTCATGTTCCATGATTTGAAGTTCAGGTGGGGTTATCTGTAGTCTTAATTAACACAACTTTTGTGTAGCTCCTTGAGATAACCAGCAAGTGCATCTACGTTACTTAATCCATTTCATCTAGGGACAGATGTATCAGCTCGGGTCTTCTTACCTTTCCCCTCTATGCTCCTTCCAACACTCACACCTTGGCCATCAACTCTTTAATGAAAGCTTCATCCATGGGAGGAATTGTGGTCAGCAACCTCAGAACTAGAAAAGGCAAACAATCAACTGGCTACCACTGGCTTCATAACTGTCAATGGGAGACTCAGAGACCAGAGTTTCATAAAGAAAAAAAGTTGACTTGCAACAAGGAAGGGAGTCAGCCTTCACTAGGACTGGATCTCCAAAGATGAAATACAAAGGTATTTAAAGAACAAAACCACAAGACCATCAAGGTCACCCAGTGTGCGTCAGTCTGTTCGTGGCGGGGAAGAAGCAGCATTCTTTCATGATTATCATATGCAGAAAGGTTGTGACATCGCTTCAGCTATCAACATTGCAGAAATCAGGAACATAGTTGTTTTCGCTAGGGGTGCCTGCTAATGTGGAAAGGCTCAAGGCATCATATATTTGGGGGACCAGAGCCACACATAGTTTTTTATTACCATCAGGGTGCAGAGTTGGTGTGTATGTTTCCCCCTGACTGCGGAATATGTTGTGTATGCTTATCAATAATGGTGATGGGCCGAGACGACAGCTTTGCTTCCATGACATTTCCTCATTGCAAAGTTCAGTTTCTGCTCAGGATACAGACCCTCTTGCTGCTGTTTTTAATGGGCTTCCTGTTCTCCTCAACTGGCCACCCATTTAACTAACAGTAGCTGCCATTTACTGTGTGCCCACAAAATGCCAGGGACCAAGCTGGCCCCTTCTGTGATATTTATTGAGCTTGACTCCTACATGATCATCTGTTTAAAGCACTTTACATTTATTACCTCATTCAATGTTACAACAACCCATAAGGTAGGTGCTATTATAATTTCCGTTTTACAGATTAGGAAACTGAGGCACAAGAAAATAAGCAACTTGCCTGCTGTCACACAGTAGGTAAGGAGAAAAACTGAGATTTGAACCTAACTCCTGAGTCTTGGCTATGCTATACTATGCTGCTCCTGTTATATTTGTATATTCTTTCATGGAATCTTCACACAGCCCTATGGCGTGGGCATTATTACCCTCATGTCACAAATGAGCAGCCGAGTTTAATTCATTTGCTAAAATTATACAGATTTAAATCTGGAATTTTTGTCTCCAAAATTTTCCAGTACGCTCTCATGATGCCTGTGAGACATCCTGGTTCCAGCTGGCCACTGTGTGGCCTTTGGACAGTCCACATGGGTTGGCCGGGTGATGTATGACTCACTTGGGCCCTCACTCCAGTGCTCAGACCCATGAGATGGCTGGATTCCTTGAGCGTGTTGGGAGTAAGGATGAAGGAGGTCTCTTTCATTAAAAGAAATCATTATCTCTTGAATAGTTTATGTTTGGATTCTGTTCAGTCTTCGCTAAGAGACTTCTGTGTACCCAGCCCTGTGTGGCTGGTGGGTTTGGTGGTCAGAGAGAGGGGAGAGAATTCCTCTAAGATATAACTGCTTCCTTCATAGAACTCATGATATGACTGAACAAATAAAAATAACACTGATACACAGGTGTGCACTGAGCTGAATGCTATAGGGGCTCACAAAAGGGGTGTGAGAGGCCCCAAATAGGTTTGGGGCATGAGAACCTTAAAGATCATGTGGAATCTGAATATGAACAGCAAGACTCACCGGGCATGGACAAAAAGGTTGAAAAGCAGCCCAGTGCAGAGGTGTCCTTGGTGAAAGGAGGAGGGGAATTGGCACTTCCTGAGAACCTCTGTATGTGCCAGATGCTTAGCTAGGCACTCAATATATATTATCTCAATGACTCCTCAAATTAGCCCTGTAAGATGGATAGGGTTGCCCCTACTTTACAGATGAGGAAATGGAGACTCAGGTCAAATAAGTTGGTTTTGGTCATACAGCTCTTAAGTGGTAGAGTGGGGTTCAAACTCACTCTTGACTGGGTGCCAAAACACATGCTTTTCCCACACTGTTAGGATTTTATAGGATTTCCAGCTTCCCTGGGAGCAAAGATCTACACAGGCAGCTTGGCTCCTGCGATGGTTAATTTTATGTGTCAACCTGACTGGACCATGAGATGCTCGGATATTTGGTTAACTATTATTCAGAGAGTGTTTCTGAGGGTATTTCTGACTGAGATTAACATTTGAACAAGTAGGCTGAGTCAAGCAGATTGCCCTCTCAATATGGGTGCCTTATCCCGTCTGTTGAAGGCTGAGATAGCACAGAAAGGATGAGAATTCATTCTTGCTGCCTGTCTTTGAGCTGGGACATCAGTCTTCTCCTGCCCCTGGACACAGGTTGAAATATACACCATCAACTCTTTTCCTTCTCAGGCTTTTGGACTTGGACTGGAAGTAAGCCTTCAGCTTTCCTGGGTTTCCAGTTTGTGGATCATGGGACTTCTTGGCCTCCACAGTCATGTGAGTGAGCCAGATCTTTACTCTCTCTCTCTCTCTCTCTCTCTGTCATCTATCATCCATCCCATCGGTTCTATCTCTAGATTACTACACTCCTTTCTGATCTCATGGCAAAGATACTCTGCTTTTGACGAGGCACATATTCTGGCCCTTGGAGATTGCCAGGGCCTCTAACATGAGAGGTCAGAGGTCTGGGCCCCAAAGGCCAAACATGCTGGACAGGGCCATGGTATGGGTGGGTTAGCTGTGCCCAGCAGAAGACAGAGGCAGGGCCTAGAAGCAGAGGCTTGAGCCTGAGGGTGTAGTTCTAGGAAAATGTGAAGCTGGTGTTGCCCAGAGGATGCAGCAACCTCTTGAAGCCTCTGGTGGGCACCATCAAGTTTAAGTCCACCAACTATATGACAGGCAGGCCCTGTGTTAGGAGGTGGAGATACCAAAGTGAATCAGACACGAATCTGGCCCTCATCAGGCTCACAGTTTGGTTTGCATAGATGGGCAAAGAGATCATTTCAATACAACTGTACATGTGCTACCGTCCTTCCAGCCAGCCAGCCTCTGTATGCAGCCTCCATAGGTTTGATTTTGTCTTTGGAAAATCACCAATTTCTCAGTGCCTGCTTTGCCCTGGTCTCTGGCATCGGGTTGTGTCTGTGTGATCTATGCTCTTGTGTCCCTGCGGGTTACAACATATCTACCCAGGGCAATAGTCAGTCCCGCAAACAAGCCGTGTCACTTGGAATTCCTGTTCATTCCCGAGTATGTATTTTTAAATGGAGGACCGCAAGCTAAGCATACCCCAGAGTGAAGATTCTTCTCATAGGCTTCATACATTGAAATTCCATCAGTCTGCTAGAGCAGCTGAGTACTTGTTGTTGCAAGATGCTATAATAATTAATGACAGCAATGAAAGCTATTAATTTTAAACACGAAACACTTATCAGACCTTTCAAACAGTAAAGAGACAGTGTGATGCTAATATAGATATTTTAAAGGGAGCGGGTCAACTAGATAAGTTTAAAAACAAGTTCATAGCCTTTTTGAGCCAACAAATGTTTATAATGCTTGAATGATCACACACGACAGAATAATCAAGATAACAGAGATTAGATGGGAATGCAGACGTCTGTAGAATTACTTGGTATACTAGTATTTGTAACACTGCTTAAATAGCCTTTAAGAGTCAGATTTCATGTTTTGCAATTTATTTCCCATTTAGGCCATGAGCCTTTTGAGAAGAAGTTTTATTTAGAATGCCTCACTTCTTGCGAGGATGACTTACAAAAAAATGCCAGTGCCAATTTTGCCTCCTCAAAGGGGAAAAATGCTCCAAAATCATGTGAAGCAACATCTATGATAAACCCTCTCCAACCCAGATGTGAAGACTATACAAAATGGGAAGAAAGAGCACGCAGGAGAACACTGTGATACTCAAACCATGTTTTGTTCTGCTGGGTTGAGCTGTTAACAAAAAGGGCTTTTTGGAAGCCCGTTGGAGCCCTCAGGCAGTGGAGGGGGCTTCGCTTTGGTTAGTCCCTCGCAGAGAAGGACACCTCCCAAATGTGACACCCGTGTCGGTGCCAGCAGCCTCTCCAGTGGCGCCACCAGCCAGGAAGAGCCGTGTTCCTCCACTACCACATTTGAAAGGGTCACCATGGTGATGGCTGGAGAGCACATCGCTGAGAATTTACTGGCCCCCACTGAAAATTTAGATTTACAATTAAAATTTAAAATCCAATGGCAAATACTCTTCATAATAAAATGTAATCGTCAGTCAGTTGTTGACTGGATTGCAGACTCATGTTATGACCTGCTATGTACCACTTCGGGTCCTCCCGGCCTCACCTATCTTGTTCCAGTACCGCCGTGGCTGTCGGCTCTGCGAGGTCCTGACCAGCATGTCTTGACCTACTTCCTGTAGGTGCAGCCTGGTGGTGGCCAGCCATAGGCCCACCTGTGTACCAGCCTCTCACCTCCAGCCTGGGATTCCCTGTTGCCACTAAGGGGGCCCAATGGAAGTCTTGGTTAAGCATCCTGGAGTCCAGGACAGATGATGCCACCTGTGAGGGTCACTAACCAACTGACAATGGAAGCTGGTGAATAAATTCTCCTTTTCTCTTGCCACAGAGAACCTCAGTTCATGTGGTTCTTAGGGGATGGTCCCACAGGAGCCAATAGCCAGTTACACTTAGTTTGGGCTAATTCAATAACACATTCTGCCCTTGGCTCTCCCTCTGTGTTAATTTTAGAGATAGGCCAACAAATTCTCTAGTATCCCTCAACAGATAGAGTTTAATTCTCCTCTATCTGAGCTGCTTCTAGAGAACAGAATTTAGTATAAGTCATGGAATGTCACTCTCAAGATTAGGTTACCAAAAAACTATGGCTTCCTTCTTGGGTTCTGTCTGTTATTGGTGGAACTGTATCCCTGTTCCCCCCTTGAAAGTTCATATGTTAAAGCCTTGACCCCCAGTACCTCAGAATGTGACTGTATTTGGAGATAAGGTCTTTGAAGAAACGATTACATGAAAATGAGGCCATTAGGGAGGGCTCTGATCCAATAGGATGGTTGTCCTTACAATCCTTACAAGAGGAGGAAGAGACTCCAGGGATGTGTGCACAGAGAGAACCATGTGAAGACACAGCTAGAAGGTGGTCACCTGTGAGCCAAGAAGAGGCTTCAGGAGAAACCAGCCCCGAGACACCTTCATCTTGGACTTCCAGCCTCCAGAGCTGCGAAAAATGGATTTTCAAAACCATCCAGTCTGTGGCCTATTGTTATGGCAGCCTGAGCAGACTAATACACTTTCTCTTTCTCTTTCAGCTCACTGACTCTGGGGGAAGCCAGCGGCCATGTCATGTGAGCAGCCTCACAGAGAAGCCCATGTAGCCAGGAACTGAGGTCTCCTGACAGGAGACCCATGGGTGAGTCTGGAAATCTTGGAGCCCCAGCTGAAAGAATGACAAAAGCTCTGAGAGATCCTGCACCAGAACTACCCAGCTAAGCCGCTCCCAGATTCCCAACTCACAGAAGCCGTGTGAAACAATAGTTTCAAGCCACTGAGTTTGGGGCAACTTGTAACCCAGCAATAGAAAATTGATGTCCCCTTCTTCCCTGAGTCATTGCCTTTCTCTTCACCCCTGTGGCAGAGGTGGCCCTGTGCAATAGCATAATTCACATGGACCCTCTGCCTCAGGTCCTGCTTGCTGGGGGAACAGACTAAGACACTACAAAGTTTCATTCTGTGAGGGGTGGGGGGGGTGTCACAGTCTGCCCTGACCCTTGGCTCTGGCTGAATATTGCCTTTCAACGTCTGGCCATTTGGGATTCGGAAGAAATGTGTATTTAGTGTACCTCTAAGTCATTTCGTGATTCAACATTTATCAATCAAGCACCTACTCTGGGCAGGGACTGAGTTAAACCTGAGATAACCACAGTCAGCAAAAGCAGACAAGCACCTTTCCTCATGGACAGCCCAGAATTTGGGGGACAGACCTTTGGTCAAATATGTCTGACCCAGTCATGGCGGCCCCTGACGCTCCAGCCTCCCCTAAGCCCATGGAGCATGTGCCTGGCAGAGTCATCCCTAGGACCTATGATCCCTTCCCTCCAGCCTCTTTTTAATGAAAGGACCACTCACACATGACACTCAAGACCTTAGTCCCCTGAATGTGCAGCTCTAGGTGCCTCTCTGTCTGCCTCTTCCACCTTTCAGTAGGTGTTTGTTGAAAGCTGCTATTTGGGAGACCACGTGGGACAACACTTATGAGCAGATTCGGGAGTCAGGCTGCAGGCTGCCCATATCACAACCCTTCCTCCCTAGCTGTGTGACTTGGGCAAGGCAAGAAAACTCTCGGCTTCCCCAGCTGTGGTAGGACAAGGGTACCTCATACAGTTGTTGCCAGCATTAGCGCTAATCATATTTTTATGGTGTTCAAGACAGAGCCTGGCATAATGTAGATGTTAGCAACTGTTATGTGCTGGGCACTGGGGAGGGAGCCAAATACGTTGTGATTTGTACCCTCCAGAAAGCTAATGAACATGGGTTCTCTCAGGAGAGAGGTCCAGCAGTTCCCAAGTCACAGCAGCAGTGCCTGGGCCTGGCTGGAGTGCAGAGCCAGCTTGCTGAATGAATAAGTGAAGGAGGCCCGGGAGCCCGGTTGTGAGGGGCCGACTAACGGCCCGCGGCAATGTCCACATTCTACTCCTCAGAAGCTGTGGATGTTACTTTGCGTGGTAAGAGGGACTTTGCAGATGAAGTAAAATCAAAGACCGTGAAATGGGGGGATTATTGTAGGTTATCTGCATGACTAATGCAATCACAGGTATCCTTGTAAGACACAGTCAGGAGGGGCAGTCAGAGGGGATGTGGACAGATGGGAGTGATGCGGCCACGAGCCAAGGGACCCAGGCAGCCTCCAGAAGCTGGGAGAGGCCAGAAGTGGATTCTCCCCTGGGGTCGCCAGAGGAACCAGCCCTGCCCTGTAAGATTGATTTTGGACTTCTGGCCTCCAGAACTGTCGAGAACAATTTGCGTTGCTCGAAGCCACTAAGTTCATGGCAATTTGTTATAGCAGCAACAAGAGATCTGATACGGCAGCTTCACACCATGAGGGGACTGAGTGCTAAGCGGCTGAAGTAGGTTCCCTCACAGGGACTTCTCAGAATAAGGGCTGCTATGCCTCCCTGGGAGGCCGGGCCAGGTGCACCTCCATAGGCTTAGGAAGGGAGACAGCCCATGTTTCAGGAGTGGAGGGTCCCTGCTCCTTTGCATCTCCAAGCATAGGGCCTCCAGGGGAGGACATGTAGCCTCTCCCACCACAGACACCCCGAGAGTGGCCTGGAGAACAGGGAATGAGATATGCTGTCTCCAGGGATCAGGATGGGTTGGGACGCCTTTTGGAACATGGCCAACTCTATGTGGGCGGCAGATGGGAACAGTGTCAGGATGGCACCAGTGCACAGCCGATTTGCCAAGAGCAGCTTTCACACGGGCCCACAGACTCTCTCTCCAGGGAGGAAGCAAGGTCCCCACCCCACAAGGTTTGTACAGGGCGGGCCTTTTATAGACGGGCGGAGGAGACCTCAGCTCCTGGAGCCGGGAAGATCTAGCTTTTGATGCTGGCAGTTGTTGACTGCCAGTGTGTCCTCAGGCTCATCCCATAATCTCTCTAAGCCTTAGTTTGCTCATCTGTAAAATGGGACTCCTAGAAGTAGCAATAACAATAATGATAAGTATGTCGCACTTATTGAGCGCTTACTGCATGCAAGGACTACGCTAAGCACATTCCGGGTACTGTTTTATTGGGATTCCACGGAAGGCCAATCCTCCGGCTGGATCCTAGTATCGTCCCCATTTTAAAGATGATAGGACTTCACTGAGTGTTGAGTTGGGAGCATTCAGTGAGTTCAAATTTGTAATGCTCTAGCGGGCCCATGGTCAGGTACATCTTAAAAGACATTTCTCCTTCTGCCCCACTGAAAGCTGGCTTCATTCAGATTCTTCGATTCTTCTTACAAGGAGTTAGAACCCCTCCAAAGGTTGCAACAAATGGACTGTGAGCGGCCTGATATTTTGCAGCCTCGGTCTACTTCTTGGTGTCCAGCTCAGGGGCTGGGCACATAGTAAGAGCCAGAGCATTGTGTCTGGGCTGCACTTTGGTGACGGGCATGTGGTCCATGAAGCTGTTTCTCAGATGTGCTTGCTTTTTGCCCCTCGACTGACCCATGAAACCCAACGGCTCCTCTGAATGACAAAGGCAGTGGTCAGATTTGTTTTTCCTTCTGAGCCCAGCAAATGGCTTTTCAGGGTGTCTGTCCCAGGTGGTCTGGGTGTCTAAAACCACGTGGCTGTGACAGACCCCTGAAGCCTGATCGAAGCTGGCTGCTGTTCTAGGTGCAAACGCCGCTCTCCCCGGGTAGCCCAGCCCAGCCACCTGTCAGAAACGCATGCCTTCCCAGCAATGCTCAGTTTGGACTCAACAGTAGCAGAGCCCTGCCCTGGAGGTTACAGTGGGCGTACCATCGACCGGAGCAAATGTAATGGGCTGGTGAGCTGTCTGAGTGCCAAAGAATAGTGGCATCTTATGAGAGTCCCAGAATTCACTGGTCTCTTCTGAATGGGTCCCAGATGGAGCCCCACCAGCGCTGTCCCCCGGAATCGGCAGGGCAGGCTTAACCCTCTCAGACTGGGCTCTGCTTCAAGCATCTGTCTCCCCAGGGTTCTGGGCACCATCCTTTTCAACCTGAATTCTCACCAGGTGACAAGCCATGCACTGTCACCTCTGATGGATAGGATGGTGACAGAAAGGCTACCACCTCGTTAAGGGCACAGGTTAGCTGAGGGTGATTGATTTTCCAGAGGTCTGAGAAAGCTTACAAATCCTTTGTATAAACACTAGTTTGACAGTGAAAACAGTTTTCCCTTCTTCTACTGAGGGCAGCGGACAGAGTAAATATTGACAGATGGATGGGTTGACTTTCCTAAGAGCCCCAAGGCAGGTAAATGGGGCAGGGGAGACATGCTTTGAGTCATTAGCAACAGAGGGAAAACCATTCTCTTTGGGCATCATCTTAGATGTAGTCTTTGGTGTGATCAGTTTTCCGAGGGCGGAGGTTGTAAGTTGGAACTCTGTAAGGCAGGGGTGTTCCACCCTGGCCAGGCAGCAAGATCATCTGGGCCCTGACACCCCCACCCCGGGGATTCTGATGCGGGAGGCCTGGGGTGGACCCCTGGCATCCATCCATATGTTTACAAAGCTCCCCAGTGGCTTTGATGACAGCAGAGGCAGTGAGCCTCTCTTAAGAGAAAAATGTTTGTGCTTAGCAGGACCCCTGATCCCCAGCCATCCCCCAAATATGCTGTCTGGTCATGAGAGCTTGGGGACAGGGTAGACAATGCGAAGATATTACCTTAAGCTAAAGCTTTCAAAATGTGTAGCTTGCACATCACTGAGAAGAAAGCCCTGTCAGGTACAAAGACAGATGCCCAGGTTGACTTCCACAGACACTCCGAATAAAATTCAGATCCTGTCAGGATCTGCCCCCTGAATGATCCCGCCTTGCTTTGCTCTCCCTCACTGGGGCACTTTAGGCCTTTAGGCTAACTACCCAGACAGCTCCTTTCTCTGAGACCCCTCCACACACACCCACACGTGCACACACACCCACATCCACACATACAAATAACCTGACCTAAAGAAATTTATTTCAATATAAATCCTAGAAATACATAAATTTAAATAATTTATTTGGATTAAATGCACTTTGAAAGGAAGCTCTGTATCCCTGGTAACATTATGCATTTGATCCTTGTGTATTTTCACAAAGAATTAAAATGAGTGCCTACAACGTGCACTGCCTAAAACCATCCCAGGAACCACCGCTGGCCACTACACCACACTGAGGAACGGAATTATTTCACGTTTGTCTGATAAAGTCACTCTGCAATAATTATGAGACCCGTCTGCAGATGCAAACTCCCAGTGAGGTGATTAACCCAAGGACAAACTTCGGGTAAGGGTCAGATCTAAGACTGAAACGCAGATCTCCTGGCTCCAAGCCCAGCCATCCGGGAGCTAAGTAAGGTCCATCAGAAGACTGTGCAATGAATTAATTGTATTGGCTGCCGCCAACATTTAAACAAATTAAATGGAATACAACAGAGTGTAGACTATCTTAGCATACGTCACACTAAGTGAGGCTAAGTATGGCTTTGTGAAGCTTGACCGTGACACGAAATGTGTATCTCACAATGGGGATTATCAAGTGTGTTTGAGAGCTACTGCTCGGCTTGCCCGAGCTCTTTGAAAACTCAGCTATCCTGTTGGTACTACCGTGAGCAAGGACTGTTGCGTTGCGAAACCCCAGGGGCTGCCATTGATATTATCATCAAATCGTCCCACTGCCTGCTTTTATAAAGAAAGTTTCACCGGCGCATAGTCATGCCCATTCATTTATGTTTTGTCTACGGCTGCTTTCACACTCCATAAAAATGCATGATGTCCTGCATTTTCTCAAACTATCCTAGCTATAACAGCAAAGCTGAGGAGTTGTGACAGAGGTCAAATGGCTCACAAGGCCAAATTATTTATTATTTGGGCAGAAAATGTCTGGCCATCTCTGATCAGCATGAATGGAACTCTCTGGAATTATGCAGCGCCCAGACTGTGCAGCTGCATGTGGTGGTACTGTGGCCAGCCTGTGGCCTCTTGGCAGCTGCACTTCCTTCCAACTTCTTATGCTTCCATTGCATTTCAGTGTTTGCTTCTCTTCAGGGCTCTGAACCAAGCTGATGTGAACAGACAGAGCTGAGCTTTCCCTGGTAGGAGCTTTCCTGTTAATCTCTCCCAGAACTACCCTTTATCCCCGCTCCTGGCTGCCCCCATTGCCACTGCTACTCTTCCCAAGACTCTGGCCCCCTAGGATATATGAATGGAGGCCTTTGGACCCTTTCTGTAATAAACCCTGAGTGACACCCTTAAACAGAGGAGTGGGGTTTGGGAATAATGTGAAAAACTGTGAAATTCCCCCAGTGTGAGGGGCCCAGCCCAGTTTTGGACAGTGAATCATGGCCTTGGCCAAGATGTTCTCATTACAATCTCTGCTGACTTCCTTGGAGGAGTGAAAGCTGTTGCCTACAAAAATAGCTTCTTAGCCTCCTCTGCCTCCCTGGTCCTGCCTCACTCCCTGGTGGCCTTATTCTTCACATCCCCTCTGTCTCTCTGTCCATCTTCTTCCTGAGCCACTACTTACCTCAATTATTGGAGACATGGGCCCAATCTTAAGCTTACCTATTATACAAGGACAAGAATGATGGCGATTATAGCTCAGCCCCATTTTTCTTTCCCTGTTATTTCTTTTACTGTGTACTTTTGAGTTCAGATCATGCCTGAAATGATGCATTTAACCCTGGGGCCTCATGACAAGGTGAACACCAGCCACTAGAATGGTCTAGAAGGAAGCCAGAGTGTGGTGCCTGGACACTGTTTTTTGAGTCATGTTTGAGTGAACTGGGGTTTATAGAACATGAATGTTGGATGGAATGAATCTTTATTTATCATCCTATATAGGTCCTTCATTTTATACTTGAGACCAAGGGATGTAAAGAAAGGCCACCCAAAGTCATAGTAAAAAGAGTGACTACATGGTCCACTGAGAAGTTTGATGTGATGACAGTTAGTCTTTCCATGTCACTATGGGATGAAATTAATAAGGTTTCTTTGTTTTCCTCCTCTAGCTTTATCATCGTTGTCTTTGACATCATCATCACCCTCAACATGGTATGACCTTCATAATGAACATCTATGGAGTGCTCGCTGTAAACTAGCCACTGGGGTAAGCATTTTACACATCTTACCTTATTTAAACATCACAACTCTATGGGGTAGATATTATCATCCTTATTTTAGGGAGATGGAAACTGGGGAATTGAAAAGTTGAGTCACACAGTAATATCAGACTAGCCCTTGACCACGTATCTGTTTGACTTTTATGCCTTATTATTATTATTATTGTCTACTGCTGTCTTTCTTGTGCCTAGATTGTGTCTGGCACTAGTAGGTGCCCGATAAATATTTGTGGGTGGAATGAATGTATGGACCCAAAGGTGGTGCTCTTTGACCATTCTGCTGGTGGGTCTCAAATTTGGCTCGCCATTAGAGTTACTTCCAGAGCTTTTCTGAATGCACATCTGGAGGCTCTGAGATCAGGCCCCGGAATCTGATTTTTAATGCATCTCCCCCCAGATTCGGATGTAGCCAGCTCAGCCCCAGGCTGCAGACAAAATTTGGCATCTGCCTCTGCCACACTATACTGCCTCATGACAAATGTGCAATTTTTTAATACTTCTGCAGAACAAATAAAACCACAATTTATGTTTCACAATTCGTGTGGCTGATCTCGTGTCCTTCTGACAGACCTTTCACATTTCAGAATGTTGCAAATTGCTTTCTTTTCTGGGATAGCAGGACATAACATTGGATCTTGCAAGATCATTACCCTTCCCGATGTAGCCCCGAGAAAGTCATAGCTATTTCTTTTTTTTTTTTTTTTTAATTTTTTTTTTTCAACGTTTTTTATTTTTATTTTTGGGATAGAGAGAGACAGAGCATGAACGGGGGAGGGGCAGAGAGAGAGGGAGACACAGAATCGGAAACAGGCTCCAGGCTCCGAGCCATCAGCCCAGAGCCTGACGCGGGGCTCGAACTCACGGACCGGACCGCGAGATCGTGACCCGGCTGAAGTCGGACGCTTAACCGACTGCGCCACCCAGGCGCCCCAATCATAGCTATTTCTTATTCTCAGTCCAATGATCTTTCCACTAAAGAAATCAGCCTCCTTTGTTCATTATAGAAGAGAAAGATCAGGGGGCAATTCAAGTCTTTTTAAATACGAAGGAAGCAAGGAAGGAGAACTTGAAATGTTCTAGTTACCCCTAGGATAAACCAAAGACTGGGGCAGTCTTAAGTCTTGTTTTGCCAGGAGAGTTCCAATTTACCTCTATTTCCTTGGTATAATTATTAATAGTGCCCCTATTTGGTCTCAGACATAAATCTGGGTTTGGACAATAAATCATATGGTTATTCTACTTAATACCAGAAAGAAAATAACTACAAGAAGATAAGTTTGTGTTCATTACAAGGAAAGAATCTCATGAGACACGAAAAATAAAACAAAACCCCCAAGTCCCCCAAAATATGCAATCATGCTGCCAAGTTAGGGAGTGAGTTTCCTGTTCCTAGAGGTGTTAAAACAGAAGGCTTGTGGACATTTGTTGAGGATGATGGAAAGGAGGTCAAGCATCAGTGAATGACCTCGAAGGTCCCTCCTGACTTAAATGTCAGAGAACAGCAGAATCTGTGGTGCCTGAGCTGTGATAGGAGCACATGTCACACCCACATCCACATGGAAAGAAACTGGGAACAGCAGAGCCTGTCCCTCTTGGGTGGAAGGCCATCCCATGGTTAGCAACTACAAGATGTTTTCCCAGTACTGTAGAATTGGAGAAGGCTCAAGGTATTTAGGATTTGGCTCTTAACATCACACCCAAGCTCCAGTGGCCTCTGCTGAACAGGCTGGGCAAATCCTCAGGATATGAGTGCACTAGATGGGCTTCCTTTTCTGGGAGCCAGAGCCACATCTGCTCCCATCCATCTTTGTGAAAAGTGTGTGAGGTTTAGGCCATCACTCTGCTCTCCACCCCTTCTACCCCCAGGTCACTAGGCAAATGTCCATTTGACCTTTGGTGGAGTTTGACCCCTGCTCACACTGAGTATCTCAGAACTGTGCAAAATGTTAGGGAGTTCCCCAACATTCTTCAAGAGAGTTATCACTTTCAGCCCTGCCCTACTTCCTATTCCCTTAGATAGTCAGAAACTAAGGCACTGGCCTATGTGAATTTCCCCAAGATCACACAGAGCATTGGCTGCAGGGACCCGGATCCAAACCCAAGATATCTGGGGGCGAGGTGGGGGGAAGGCTGACCGCAGTGCCACACATCTTTCCAGGTAGATCCAGAGGGGCAGAAGAAAACTGCAAATCCCCAAACTGGGACACTTCTTTTTTTTGAAAGTCTAGTTTATCTTTCTATAATTAGACTGGAAAAGAAATGAAGTGCTTCCCACCGGTAGCGGAAGAAGCAAGAGTCTTCTACTGTCTGGCATCTGATGAGATAGATATTCAGTTATGGTGAATTTCCATTATTTTTCCACAGTGGAATATAAATGGCAGAGACTTGAGAATGCGCATTCCTAAAGCCAAGGTTCTCTCCTCTTGCATAACTATTGCTGGCAGGGCTGTTGTTGTCACAGTAGTTGGCTGTGCCCCAAATATCATATGAGGTGCATCTGTCCCACAAATCTTTCCCCAGTCTTCATCACAAGGAGTAATTTTAGAGTGATATTGTTTGAAGTTCCTAGTTTGGTTGACAACATCCTGTTCGATACAACTTATGTCATGGCTTAAAACAGGATGGCTGACTTCCGCCATGGGACCTGGTGGCGAGCACTGGAGGAACACATCTGTGACATCAGGAGTTCTTCTAGTTTTCTGCCATGTTTGAAACGCTGGAACTAAACACAAGCACTGGGGTGAAACACACTCTACTCACAGACATTTTGGCCCCATATCCGCCCCCAGCAGCACTCACTTCCGTTCCCCAACACAGGGGGGGCCTGCTTCCGGTGACAGATGGTTTCCACTTCCTGGGATCTCCATCCTCAGGTCAGGACACTTCTTGCTCTTGCAGAATTGAAGCTTCTGGTCCCCTTGGCTGTGCTAAGTTGGGAAAGAATGTGAAACAGAGTCAGAGTGCAGGTTCAGTTTTGGGACGGGAGTTGAAATGATGATCTGATCGTGTCAACGAATCACATGTGCCACTCTTCTCACTCCTCAGAGTGAAATTTGAATGCCAGAAGAGGGAACATCCCAAAGACTTGGAGTTTTAGCTTGAGACAAGCTCTCCTTAGTCATTGAGTCTAACATGCCTCCCAGTGTGGGGAAGTATTTTACTATGTCCTTAGCAAGCGACAGAATTATATTATTTTCTTACAGTGTAGATGACATTTTGTATTTTCAATATTTTACTTCTTTCTAGTTATAAAAGTATTATACACTCATTGTAGAAAGTTGGAAACTCTAAAAGATTCTAAGGAAGCAGAACAAAAACGACTGTGCATATAGTCCCACAATCCAGAGCCAACCACCACTAATAACTTCACAAATAAGCTTTGCCTTTTCAATGGCATTTTTTCTTCATGCACGTTGTGTCCTTAATGCCTAAAAACTGTTAAGCTTTCTCCTGAACAATGCAAAGAACTTAGAATTTTTAACTCCGTTTACTTCTTCTCAACCTATCTGCTATTGTGCTGTATTTTATTTAAAAAAATTTTTTTAACGTTTATTTATTTTTGAGACAGAGACAGAGCATGAACGGGGGAGGGGCAGAGAGAGAGGGAGACACAGAATCGGAAACAGGCTCCAGGCTCCGAGCCATCAGCCCAGAGCCTGACGCGGGTCTCGAACTCACGGACCGCAAGATCGTGACCTGAGCTGAAGTTGGACGCTTAATCGACTGAGCCACCCAGGCGCCCCTATTGTGCTGTATTTTAATTATCTCTAAAATATATTTTAAGCCTCATGAGATGTTATTTTTACTTAATATTCATTTAGATTTACTCACATTTTTATTACTTTGGGGGCTCTTCATTTTTCTTGCATCGTTAACTTTCCTTATGGGATTATTCTCCTATCTGAATAACACACTTCAGAGTATTTTTAGTAGCGCAAGTCTGTTGGTCCAAACTCTCCGTTTAGGTGCGAAATGGCTTTATGGATGATCCTGCAATGTTGAGAATGCTTGGCTGACCGTTACTTTCTTTCAGTTGCATTTGAGCTTCGCCAGTTCTTTTAAGGTTATCATCACCCACTGTGCTCTGGTTTTCATCGTTGCTATCAAGGAGTTGGCTGCTTGTCTGTTGATTCTTTGGAGGAAATCTTTTTTTTTTTTTTTTTTTTTTCCCAGTTGTATTTCTGACCTTTTACTATGATGTGTCTAGATTTCTTTTTAAAATCATACATTGGGGCGCCTGGGCGGCTCGGTCGGTTAAGCGTCCGACTTCGGCTCAGGTCATTATCTCACGGTCCGTGAGTTCGAGCCCCGCGTCGGGCTCTGTGCTGACCACTCAGAGCCTGGAGCCTGTTTCAGATTCTGTGTCTCCCTCTCTCTCTGCCCCTCCCCTGTTCATGCTCTGTCTCTTTCTGTCTCAAAAAATAAATAAACGTTAAAAAAATTTTTTTTTAAATCATACATTGAATTTGTTTGAGCCTCTTGAATCTGCACGTTAATATCATCACTTTGGAAAATTCTCAGCCATAAATTCTTTAAATATTGAGTCTGTCTTATTGCATTCTTTTTTCCCTTGTGGGACTTCAATTAAACATGTGTTTATGCTTCTGTCTCATATTCTCTTATGTATACTACTCATCTTTCTTCTTGGTGATCACTTCTGTATTGCAACCCTTACCACTGTTCCTAGCATGCCTGCCTTGTATCCATCTGCTTTGCTTGTAGTTCATATGCCTTCCAAGAGGCAAGTGTCATGCCCTTTGTGCTCTTTGACCACTTGTTTGATGAGAATTTCGGTATATGATGGATTAAAAACAGTGGTTCTAATTTAGAGACAGGGAAGGGAATGAGCAAGAAGACAGTGGCTAGGTATCTCCTAAAAGCGTGCAAGAGGAGGAGGGACCCCAGCTTTAGTTTCTGGTTAGAATGACTGCAGAGGACACAGAGATTTTGGCTTATATGACAGCCAGTTGATTGGTTGGGTCAACTGAAACACTGCTGACAAGGACTCAGGGGTTATATCTGAATTCAGTAGGAAGGAATGTTCTAATGGTGTAGTGATGCCTGCCAGGGGCTTGGGAGGGAGAAGTAATGGCTCTGGTGCCATATATTTGCCATCTGTGACTCAGACCTTACATCTCTTGGCCGGGAATACAAAAGTTTGGGATGGAAACATGGTCTTCATGTACACTTTCAGGTAGATATCGTGTTTTTGATGGTACTAATTTGTTGATGTTTTAATCCACTTCCATTGGTCTCATAGTTGATGAAATTTCTGCCCATTCGTGGCGTATGAACTCCAATCTTTTTTTGTTTTCTTTACTTCATCTGTATTTTAGTGGGAGCTATGTGGGGCTATGTCAAGCTCCTTTAGCTAGACCCCATCTTATATTAGAAATCCCATGAGTATAAGCACTGCCACTCAGAATCGATGTGACTTTTCTAGTAGCTGGCTGCTACCCAGGTCTCTAAACTCACCTCCCAGTGCTCATTCTCCCACAGACGGTGGAGTGACAAACATTAAATAATCACAAAAATTGGGAGAAAGTGCTTGCATTATAAAAATCTGACATGGGTTAATATCTAGAATGTACAAGGATGTCTGTATATGTCTTAGAAATCAACAAGAAAAGGTTGGAAGCTCCAAATTTTTTAAATGGGCAAAGGATACAAACAGGAAACAAAAGAAGAAACCAAGAGATACTTAAGCTTACTAGGTATTAAATAAGGCAAACTAAAACAAACACAATATTTATTTTATACCAGTCACATGGGCAAGATGATCATCTAGATGATGCCAAATATGGGAAACATGATGAACTGAGGAATATGATTGCCTGGCTGAATGCACCTGAGGGTGAGAGAGAGCAAGATGGGGAAAGGGAAAAAGGAGAGAGGAGAAGAAGGAGGAAGAGGAGAGAGAGATATGGAGGTTCTGATGGCTCTAGTCAGAGAGAACAGAGCTGTGATGCCAAAAACAAAGGGAAGCATGATACAATACAAAGTTGGAGGCATACATAAGGGTCAGATCATACAGGCCTTGTAGGTGAGGCTGAGTAATTTTGGTTTTATTTTAAGTGCAATGGCGAGATATTGAAACACTTCCATCAGAAAAAGAGAGAGAGAGAGGCAGAGAGAGAGAGGGAGAGAGAGAATCCTAAGCAGGCTCCATGCTGTCAGCTCAGAGCCCAACTCGGGTCTCGATCTCATGAACCATGAGATCATGACCTGAGCCAATAACAAGAGTCAGTTGCTTAACTAACTGAGCCACCCAGGCCGCCAGAAAGTGAGATTTTTTTTTTTTAGGTTTCCAGTCTGAAAAGCCTCTCTGGCTGCAGATCGCGAATGGGGGAAAGCCTATCTGAAGGAGCTGGTGGGGATGCCTTTGCAGTGCTCCAGGTGAGAGGGGCCGGTAGCCTGGATTATGGTGGTGGCAGTGAACTTAGAAAGAACTGAATGGACTCAAGAAACAGTTGGGAGCTAAACCGGATGTGAGGTGATGGAGAGGGATGTGCCACATTATAGATGCTTAATAATATTGAGTGAGTGAATAAAAGAGAATTGTTATGTTCCTGCCCATTCTTTGAGATAGAAAATGGTGGGGGAGAGAACAGGTTTCAAGGAGAACATTGTCAGTTGGATTCTGGACATGTTGAGCGACACGTACAATGGGTAGGTGGCACTTACACTCCAGAGGCACTGCATCAAAGTGACACCGTGGGAGGTGTCCAGAGAAGATTCCCACATCGGGCAGGAAGCGGGGCTGAATGAGCTTTGTGGTTCTTTTCAACGGAGGGAGTCAGGATTTTAAGAAGAATGCCTTTAAAATTTCTTTTTGTCTTTGGTGTTTTTTCGGTGTGCTTATAAACTAGCTAAGACCCATCAAAAGCCAGCAATCGAGGACAGATTTTGAAACAATGTTTGGGAGCCCCAGTAGCACTTAGCACACAGGATGCTTGCGTCTTCCAACCTCCTTCCAGAAATGTATCCTTAAGAACAGAGAATGACACTCTCATCCTGCTTAAGGTTTCCAGAGAGCTGTCACGCCTGTCTTCTTATTGGGTTGTCACCCCAGACATGCTGAGCTAGATGGGACCTTCGTGTTCCTTTTACAAACAAGAAAACCAAGGCTCAGCAAGGTGAGGCATCTCATTCAAGAAGCCCTGTCCCTTTGTCAGAGACTCAAAGACACTTTGAAAATGCTCTTGAGCATGAACAGAGAAGGAAACCATGAGGATGAGGTGATTGTGGTAAAAAACAGTCACTAAAGGCAGTCACTTTTCCAAGTTCTTGTTGGCCTTTTGTTAGTCTGCACAGACTGTATGGCATTAGATATAATTTTTCATAGGCAGGAGGTTAGGAACATTCATAGTGAGTAGGACCCTTCCTCCATTAAAATTTCAAAAAGACTAGAATGCCTTATTTAGGGCATTGATGCCTCCAAAAAGCAGGCTGAGCAAATGCCCCTTTGTGCTACCACATGAGATAGAGTTCCCTTGGTCCTGGCTCCTTCGACAGAGAAGTAAAATCGGCCGTTTCACTTCCTGTCTGAAGTCCTTCTAGAGCAGCGGTTCTCAAAGTAGGGTTCCTGGGCCAGTCATCTCAGCACCTCCCGGAAACTGTTAGAAAAATGAAGATTCTCAGGCTTCTCCCCAGACCTGCTGAATCAGAAATCTGTGCTCTTCTGGTGATTTCTATACATGTGAAATCTTGGGAACCACTGTGCTAAGGAATAAAGGGGAAGATTGCAAATGTGCCACACCAGAGCCTTAGAGACATGACTTCTGGTGCATGCAGACTTACCCTCACCTTCCTGATGCGTGCTGCGTTCTCTGGCGATACCAGACTCCTTGTAGTTCTATGCGCGTATCATTAACTTCTGCACCTCTGTGCCTTAGCCCACGCAGCCCTCCTTTTCTAGAATGTTGTTCTCAATGTTTTCATTTTTTAAATGCATCTGGCTAATTTTTAGCCAGCCTTGAAGCCCTGGCTTTGGCACTTTCCCCTCCCAAGATTTTTTCAAAACCCCTAATTGTGTAGAGTGCCCCTCCTCTATTCTCTCGTGGTACACTGTATGAGTCCCATCATCTCTTCACTTTACTACATTCCATAAAAGGCTGTTTTTGTGTCTGCTTATTTTACTAGACTGCAACCCAGTTGGGGGCAGGACCAGGTCTTTTTCATGTCTCAATGCAGCAGGCTGTCTGGCACTTAGAAGGTGCTCGTTGTGGACCTCTGCTTTCTGCTGCTTAAGAATGCAACTCCCTGTAAAGCACCAGATCAGTCTCTTCAACCCACCCTATTTCTAGATAGGAGATAAGGCAGCCTCCTGTATGTGTTACTAGGGCATTTCTATCTCAAAGCCCAAATTAATCCAATCAGGCCTACTTGGCCGTAAGTCATGCAGCATATACACAGATTGGATGGAATGAAACTTGGTCCAGCCTCTTCACTTCGGCCTGCCTTTTGCTATAACCCTGTGGTCAGCATCTAACTAGATGCGGAAAATATGAACAACGAGATCACTGTCCCTATTAGGTTCTTTGGCTATTTATTACTGATTGCATCATCACCATCCTAATGAGGTCGGGGCTGTATTTCTACCTTCTGTGATACAGATGGTGATATTGGGCTTTGGAGAGCTGGATATTTGAACTTATCATTCATCTGCCTCTCATAATAGCTTTTTATTTTTCACATAAGGAAAACAAGGCCTTGATGGGCTAGCCTTGTTCATATAACACTGCCTCGTCGTACTCACTGTCGTACTCACAGTATACAAGTCATTTCCCATGATACTGGTGGATAACTTTTCAGATTTAAAAATAGACATAAAGATTTAGGTTCATTAAACTTGAAGGATCCAAGTCATGACACATACACATGGAGAAATCCACACTTAAGCACATCATAGTGAAACTATGAAATACCAAAGACCAAGACCTTAGAAGAACCAGGCCCTTAATGACATTGTCGAGCTGTCAAAACTAGCAATATTCTAGTCTGCCCTACCTCTGAGCTTCCTGATATGTGAAAAACTAAATGTTCTTGTTGCTGAAGGACATCTGAATTATCATTTTCTGTTGTTTGTACCCAAAAGCGTTCTGATGTCGAGGCCATGACCAGAGTCCGACTGCTTCAAAATGTTGCCCACTCCAGTGTCTCCCTTTCATTAGCTCTTATTCATACCTTTATCCACCCCACCCCAGCTTTTTCTCTCAGGATTTGCCCCAAATGTTTTTCCTAAGGCCCCCAGTGCCTTTCACATGGCCCAGTCCAATGGACACTTTTCAGTCCTCATTTTATTTGACTTCCTACCAGGATTCACAATATTCAATACTTGTTGTACCTGCCCTTGGGCAAGTCATTTAACTTTTTTTTTTTTTTTTTAATGTGCAAGGTACAAGACTTACCATCTTTTTTATTTTATTTTATTTTTTTAATTTACATCCAAGTTAGTCAGCATATAGTGCAGCAATGATTTCAGGAGTAGATTCCTCAATGGCCCTTATCCGTTTAACCCACCCTGCCCCCACAACCCCTCCAGTAACGCTCTGTTTGTTCTCCATATTTAAGAGGCTCTTATGTTTGGTCCCCCTCCCAGTTTTTATATTATTTTTGCTTCCCTTCCCTTGTGTTCATCTGTCCTGTGTCTTAAAGTCCTCATATGAGTGAAGTCAGTCAATTCACTTTTCTAAGCCTTGATTTACTAGTCTGTGAAATGGGGGTAAAAATAATCTATTCCCTAGAATCGCTGTGAGGATTAGATAAAATCATACCTACAAAATGTTTAGCAGGTTATCTGGCACTTTGGTAAGTGCTCAACGACTGTTAGCTCTTGTTATTAATATACTGGGGCGCCTGGGTGGCTCAGTCAGTTAAGCGTCCTACTTCAGCTCAGGTCATGATCTCACACTTCATGGGTTCCAGCCCCATGTTGGGCTCTGTGCTGACAGCTCAGAGCCTGGGGCCTGCTTTGAATTCTGTGTCCCTCTCTCTCTGCCCTTCCCCCCACTCACGTCCTCTCTCTCCCTCTCTCTCTCTCTCAAATGGATAAACATTTTAAAAATTAAAAAAATATAAATTCCTCCTCCTTTTTTGAAACACTGTCTATCTTTGGGTGTAAGTATTAAAAAAAAAAACCCTACCCATAGTGGTTAAAATAAGAAAAGGACTTACCAATGCATCCAACTGAGGAGCTGATAAGTGGCATTAAACCTCATTACCCTTCATTTCACTCTCCCTTATGTGGATCTTCTCTATTCCAAGGCTGTATAACCCCATCAACAGTGAGTTCTTGGAAACCATAACCACCAGCAGAGAGAGGACTGGCTCTCACAGAAGTTCTCTTAAAAAGCATTTGGACCTCTCTTCCAGAAGCCTCCAGTACTCCCTACTGAATCACACCCACTTAAATTGGGTAACATGCCCTCAGCCAGATTCTGGTCAGACAGACAGGAGATGTGGTGGTTGGCTTCGACCAATCAGGGTCCATTCCTGGACCAGGGGTACGCTGAGTGCGATGAATACCCAAATACAAATTTATTTTTAGGATTATCATGAGGAAGGGAAAATCAATCTTTGATGGCCCAAAGCAGCAAATATCTTGGTTTACAGATGGTGACACCCTCAGTTCCCACCTACATCTTGATGTACATTTCTCTAGTCACACGGACTCTTGTGTATGAATATTCCTTTATCCATCTTTCCTTTCCCATTAGTGAGTGAGTTCCTTGAAGGTAGAGTCCATGCCTTATTCACCTTTAGGTCTCCAGCCCCTGACACAGACACTGGCATTCGGCAAATGAGCATCAAATACATCAATAAACACATAATTGCATGAGGAATGTTTCCTTCTTGCTTCATGGAAAAGTCTATTCCCATAGCAGCGGCCGTGGAATCCCGGCTAGAGTCTAGAAGTCAATCTGTCTCTATAAATTCCAATCCCAATGCCCAGGATTTCCACCCAACAGATGCTTTTTACATTGTGAAACACCCGAGCATGTGGGCTGCCTGAATTCACGTGTTAGCTCCATCCTTCATTATTCCATTTCCTGGGAAGACGCAAGGGTCTGTGGGGGCTCTGTGCTAGCTGCACATGTTTTCCGTTTCATGTTTCAGCCAATACATGAGAGGGCTCTCTCATGGGCCACTTAACGTGTATTACAGACGTTTCCGTGGACAAATGGTCTCTTCTCCTTCCTCTGGGAACCCGGATCCTGAGTGATCTGCAGACCCGAAAGGGACAGAGAGCTGGCCTTAGAACACCCAGTGGCTGAGACTAGAGCATCTCTTATTTAACCATGTGACTTGAAGGTGAGCAGCCTGACCTCACATACATCACATTTTCATATACGCCACAGGTGGGTCTGCCTTGGGGCGGATAAGGTTGCACATCTGGAGGAGCTAACATCTGGATGACCACACCCGTGGAATGATGCTGGTATCAGCTGAGACTGGAGCATCGGGACATTTCTTTTTTTTTTTTTTTCCCCCTCCCCCTTTCATTTTACTTTAAACTTTTTAGCTCTTTCTGAAAACGCACAGGGGGCAATTTGAGCAGCGATGGAAGGGAGAATTGTCTCTGAGTGCTGTTTTATCTTCCAGACTCATCATTACCAGCCAAAGTAATATGAAGTTAAAACTGAGGCTTGGCCGTCCGCTGCAACAAGCAGAAATCCAAGACTATAATACATAAAACACAGCCTTTTACAGAAATAAAAATGTGCGCGAAGCCGCAGAGCTCAGAAATAGCATTGGGTTCTTCTGTGAAACTACCACTTTTTTTCCCTGCCAGATCAAACCCCAGAGAGAACGGACTGCATTCTTGCTACTGTCCCTCCACATGGAAAAGGAAGGGAGCATAAAGTAAGGAAAGTGAGCCTGATATTCTAAGAATGGGAAATATGAAAGTGTGGATATTTGGAGGGGGGGGGTTGGCCTAGAAGGGGAGAACTCACAGGAAGACCACGGTCAAAATGACAGTGGCACCGGGCTCACCAGGCAGTATATGGCTTATCTCGGAAGAGGCTTGCTTCCAGCCCTCCAAACTGGCTGCATTTTGCCCCCGGAAATTCCTTCTCCTCATTCTAAAATAGAACTTGTAAAGAGAAGTTTGAAGTAACTTTTACGTGGCTGTTTTCTAAGAGTCTCTTCTCTCCAGCAGACGAAGCTCAAACACTTTGCTCTCAGCGGCAAAGTCGCAAATGTTTTTGGATGTTTATGCAAACCTTCCAAGCCCCCCCAGTGTTTATAAAAGTGCATCGGGAATATCCAAGAACAGTTTGTCTGTCTAGTGGAGCGTCAGCCTTTCCATTTTTGCTTAACTTTGGAACCACAGGTTAGGGCTGTTGCAGCATCCATAAGGCCACATCATGCTGAAGCTCGTGTCTCGTTACTTAAGAACTATTTTGGAAAGAAAGACTGGCTTTCTAGTGCTTATAAAACTTGGGGCAGGGTTGAGCTTAGGAACTCTTGTCCGGAGATGATTCAATGGTTATTGACCATACTGATCAATCCAAATATGTATGTTAAGGGTTTGATGGGCTAACAAATGTAAATTTGTTACATTGGCAGAGCACTTGGCCAAGAATAGGAAATCAATTACTGTTAGCTACTATTTTTCATAATACAAATTATTATTCCATTGACTTGAAGTATATGTGGTCTTTAAGCAATCTCGTTTAACAGATGCTATTATTTTTTTCTGTCTTGTAGCCTGTCTTTAGTCTCTGGCTTGTCTACTAGGCCAGCCATTCATCTGGTTGCCCAAATTGGCAATAGTGATAATACAAATTGCAGTTTTTACGATTATTACTCTAGGCAGGTAGATAAATATTAGGAGGATAGAGGGTGAAATTAGGGATGGTCATTCATAGAAGAAGAATTGAAATATGTGAAAAAATTCATCTTCTCTGGTAATGAATGAAATGCAAATTAACACATGAAGATTAAAAACGGTAATTTTTAATGTTCGCAAGCACCACCTTATTGTGCATAATTTGGCACAATTGATTTTTGGAAAGCCATGTGACAATGTAAACTAAGTGCCATAAATATGTGTCTATTCATTGATCCACTTTTAAGAATTTCCTGGAACTTCTAGGAGGAAAATTGAATGTAGTCAAAGATTTAGATACAAAATGTCAGTTGCCGTGTGTATCTGTCAGGATCTTGTCAGGAATCGGCACACTCAAACTGAGTAATTTGACTGTTTAATTTAAAAAGTGAAGCAAAACAAAAAGACAACTGCTTACAAAGTTTCGGCAGGGTGTGGAGAGATGACAAGGGAGAGAGCCCAAAACAGGTATTTTAAAAATGCTTCCTGGTGATGCTAAGGCATGGCCAGGGTTTGGGAGCATAGGTGGGCAAAGGTGTGGGGAAGTATGGTGGAAATTCATGGATGCCAGCTGATGGCCATAAAAAAAAAAAAAAAAAAAAAAAAAAAAAAAAAAAAAGGAGAGAGTGAGGGGTTTCCAGAACCCAGGAGGAGAAGCTACTTGGAGGGGGCCCCCATGTGGCCAACCAGGGGAACAAATACCTTCCCCCACCCTCGTCCCGGCTTCCGGTCTCTTGCTGGCACCTCGCATTCTGAGTCCAAGCAAAGCCAAAGGCAAAGGGGTCCTTTGACGAAGTCCATATGGGCCCAGAGTGAACAGTGGCTCTGCAGAGACAAATGAAAACTAGCCAGCACACTTTGCTATTTTTAAGAGCAAAAATAAAAATGGAAGATGATACAAATGTCCAACAATTAGGAAATGAGTCAATAAAGTGGTACGTTTGCAGTGGGACGTTACATAGCCATTCAGATAAGGCTTTTGAGGAAACAACAACATAGGGAAATGTTTTCAATATAAAGTTAACAGGAGAAGAGCAGGGTAGAAAAGTATGTATGACTCCAACTGTGGAAAAAAAATACACACATGACCCATTGAAAAAAGATGAGAGAGAACGTGCCCACCCTTAAACTATAGCTATTTCTGATTTGGGGAATGATGGATTTTCTTCTTTTTTTTCCCCCAGTGATCTGAATTTTCCAAATTTTACATAAGTGTATACTACTTACAATCAGAAAAACATTATTCGAAATAGCTGATCTTTTGCCTTCTGCAGCTCACGATCTAGTGGGAGAGAAAGGTTACTTTCTAATGAATTTCAGTAAAACACGGTGAAAGAACAAAGGAATAGCTCATTGATTTCCAACGGCAGGCAGAATCAGGAAAACTTCCCGGATGGCACTTCAACTGGACCTTGAGAAATGAGAAATATTTTGATTGGTTGAGAAATAACAGAGGGCATGTGATCTCATACAGGTGAGCAGACACTGAAATGAAAACCGAAGATGAGGAACTCAGGAGGGTGTAAATATCCAGGGCACCACAGTAGATGGATGACTCTAGAGCAATGTGCCGGCAAAATCTGAGGAACTTTTACAATATACAGATTTCTGTGTCCCTCGCCAGACCTACAATGTTGGCATCTCTGCCGGAGAGCCCAAGACAGGTATTTTAAAAATGCTTCCTGGTGATGCTAAGGCATGGCCAAGGTTTGGGAGCATAGGTGGGCAAAGCTGTGGGGGAGTATGGTGGGCTCCTGGGAAGTGATTGCCCAGCAGTCGCTAGCTGTGTCCCTCTCCCGAGGGGAAAGGGATCCAGCAACCACCTTACAAAACGTGACCTGGCGCTGTGACTACAGATGAGTGGGCTGGGGCGGGCCTGAAGATTTGGTGCTGAGGTGCCGCTGTAGATTTGGCCGAGCCTTCCATCTGCTCTGTGAGCTGGAGGCAAAGGGAAAGGAAGCACAGAAGAAGGAACGAGGGCTGATAGAAAAGAATGGATGAGAAACTGAGAGGATCCTGCCACCTTCCAGTCCCTGGTTCCTGTACTTTCTGGAGGTCCCAGTGGATCCCTGGCACTGAGTTTCCTGAGACTTCCTTTGTCCTTAAAAGAGAGCGCAATTTCCAGTGCTGGCCTGGCTGGAACTGGCCTCCATTATCTGCAGAGATAGGCAGGGGCAAGCTTTATCTCCAGACACAGCAACATGGCATATTGCCAAGTCCCCGCTGGCGTCTATGGAGTATGGCTCTGCCACTGCCTAACCAGCGGGTGCAGTCTTTCCCAAACTTTGTCAGAACAATAGGCTTTGTGCATTCAATGGGGGTTGCGACACAGACAAACACACACACACACACACACACACACACACGCATAGAAGAGCCATCCTTGGTCAAGTAAGTTGGGATATCGCTGGACTAACAAAGTTAAACTGGTTTCTCCAAACAGGATACACCTTGAACTGAAACCACACTATATGTCAATTATACCTCAATAAAGCTATGAAGAAAAAAAAAAAAAAACACTTTCAGTCTTAAATGGTAAGCACATCACCAGAAAAGGAAAAACAAAAACAGTTTCTTTACTAGTGTTGCTCATATGTATTTATTCTTTTTTTTTTTTTTTTTTTTTTTTTTTTTTTCAAAAAACATGTTTCAGAGCTGGTTTGTGGCCCATAGGGGCTAATTCATTCATTCATCTGTTTCTTCAATAAACATTTA
Organism: Neofelis nebulosa; assembly: GCF_028018385.1. Lineage (NCBI taxonomy): Eukaryota > Metazoa > Chordata > Mammalia > Carnivora > Felidae > Neofelis > Neofelis nebulosa. The sequence continues at coordinate 16,595,785 of NC_080789.1, forward strand.
TTGGCGTAGCAAAAATAAGAACTATTTCTGAAAATGGGGCATGTTACCTTATGTAGAGGACACACTAGCATCCTGGGAATTATGTATGTATGTGTATATTTGTGCCTATACGTGTGTGTGCATGTGCCCACACGTATATGCATGATACATGTGTGTGCACAGGCTCACGTGCCTGGGGGTGGATGTTAAGAAAGGAGCAAAAGCAAGGCAGGAAGAAGGATGGTCCTTGGCTTCGGTGCTGAGGTACCCGCTTCCAGATGCCCATTAATAAAGATTTCATCTCAATCTCCAAATAGAATTACATTATGTCGAGCAGACTCTGGCTAGTTGCTCTGATTGATTTGACTTCAGTTAAAAGAAACCTCCAGATCATTTATCACCCATTCCATTAAAAGATACAGTCTGCCACAGCAGAATGTGCTTATGCCCAAACCAATTTTTACTTTGTGAAACTGGCTTTTCTATAATCATATTCAATTTTTTTTTCCTTAAAAGACCTTCATCAAAAGAAATCTCCCATTTTAATTTTGATAATGCTTTGGTGGAATTGGCATTTATAGAGCATCCCTTATAAACCATGCTAGGCTAAGCATTACAAATACTTATTCTTTTATTTTTAAGTTATTTATTTATTCACTCATTCATTTTTATTTGAGAGAGAGAGAGCAGGGGAGAGGAACAGAGGGAGAGAGAGAGAATGAGAGAGAGAGAGAGAGACAGAGAGAGAATCCCAAGCAGGCTCCATGCTCAGTGCTGAGCCCAGTGTGGTGTTTGATCCCACAGCTCTGGCATCATGACCTGAGCTGAAATCAACAGTTAGATGTTTAACCAACTGAGCCACCCAGGTGCCCCTACAAATATCTATTCTTACTTGAATCTTCCAGCAACCTGGTAAGGCAGACAATTCATTTTTAATTTTTACAGATGAGAAAGTTCTGTGAAGGTAAGAACTCTGGGTCTTTTTCAGTCATTTGCTACCTGACCTAGAGTTGGGCCTCTGTAACATTTACTGAATAAAAATGAATAAGGAAACCTAAGAGTTGGCTCAGGATCACCCTGCTGGTCATCGTCTAAAACCACATTTGTACTCAGATCTGTCTGAGCACAAGGCCCAACTGGTTTCCTCGCCATCTTAGAACTGGACAAAATGCTTACATGTACATCATTTGAATTCATTCTACAACCCTGTGAGGTGGGGGAGGCCATGCAAACCCGCTCTCATTGCCCAAATGAGGATGCTGGGGCTCAGAAGAATCAAGAGACGTGTCTGGAATCCCTCAGGTCGTGGAGGGAAGGTTCAAGACCCCGTCCTAGGTCTTCTGATTCCCATTCTAGTGTTCTTCCAGTGACATCAGAGGTGTCTTGAGAGCGGCTGGCGATTTCCCCCGGAGTGAGTAGGGCCTAAGCTGATGATGTCCGCAAGGCAGACATCTCACCACCCTCTCCTCAGATGCTAGTTGTCAGCTCCACTGTCGCAGGTAGTGTTGACACGAGAGTAGTGTCTCCCCACACCCTCTGTCTGGAGCAGCTGGCCCCAGACGGGCACCGGAGAGGTCTCCTTAGAGGGATAGCTTGCTCAGCCTTGTCCTCGCCTCCTCCACCTCACCCTTGATGTCCATCAGGACAGGTGGATGTGCACGTCCCCTCCTGGCCGCCTGCCACCTGCAGCCCTCAGGTTGCAAAGCCACTTCCTCCTGAGGCACCAGTGGCTCTGTGGCGACCGAACTGTTTTCCCGTGAAAAATGTCTTTAGAAGAGGCTTTCTCTATCAGTCTCCACCATGCACGCAGATGCACACGTTTCTCCAGAATCTTCTGTGCCCTGATTTGCCACTGTGCTGAGGGGCCTGGGATCCTCCTTCCTTGGGAGGGGCAGGGCTGGGCCCAGGCTGAAAGTTCTCGAGTCCATTGGCTGCTTTGTGGGGGCAGAAGTAGGTTACTTTTTACTTTTATCCTTCTCTGTTTTCATTTTTCACTTTGCTCCAAACTCATAATGTTTCTTCCACTTTCTGTCCCCATGATGCCAAGCACTACCAGTGAAAAATGAATAATGCCCTCAGAAAATCCCGGGGTCATTCACTTCTAGACACAAAGCCAAAGAACTGGTCTGACTCAGAATTTTTTCCCTCCACCGAGTGGAATAGTTTAGGCATTTGGGGAAGACACGTTCTGGGGGTGACTAGAAGTGGTTAGAAAAAGATTATGTGTATATGAATAAATCTCCTCCAATCTCTTGCTTTAGGTTCTGGTCATCTATCTCCCAGACAATTTTGATAGGAGGTAGTGAGGGACTGAACTGTGTTTCCCCTGAATTCATGCGTTGAAGTCCTGACCTCAGAATGTGACGTATTTGGAGATAGGGCCTGTAAAGAGGTAATTAAAATGAGGTCATATGGGTGGCCCCAATCCAATAAGGTGACCTTATGAAAAGAGATTAGGACACAGACACACTCAGAGGAAAGACCATGTGAGGACACAGGGAGAAGTCAGCTGTCTGCAAGCAGAGGAGAGGGGCCTCAGGAGAAACCTACTTGCCAGCACCTTGACCTTGGACTTCTAGCTTCAGAACTATGAGAAAATAGATGCCTGCCGTCTAAGCCCCCACCCAGTCTGTGGCACGTTGTTAGGGTGCCCGAGCAAACTGACACGGATGTTGGTATCGAGAAGTAGGGCGCTGCTGTAATACAACAGACCTTGGAAGTGGCTTTGCAACCGGGGACTTGGGTGGAGGCTGGAAGAATTTTGAGATTCATGTTGGAGAAAGCCTAGATTGCCTTAATGGGACTATTGGTAATCTATCAAATGAATACAGAGGTTGATAATAATAATAATAATACATTCCAGGATGTAGAAAAGAAGTGACCTTGGGCTCATTCTAAAGTTCAGGGCTTTGTGCTAGATACCTTATGTATGTTAGTTCATTTGTGCTTCCTAACAATCCTACAAATTAGTGACATGTGTAAATTATATGTACACATAACCATTAATGTTTATATCCTTACATAAGGTTTAATTTACGTAAATAAATATATTAGTTAATACCCCCATATTACAGCTACCAACCAGCAACAAAACCAGCAAACAAGTTACTAGCTCTCTCTCTACACCAGACATTGCTTAAGAGCTTGGTATGCTTTGCTTTGGATTTTGCCTACCACTGAATGATGCGTGATAAAACACCATAGTGGTTAAGAGCACAAGCCCTGGGGCCAGATTCCTGGGTTCAAATCATAGCTCTGCCACTTTGTTGCTGTGTGGTCCTCTCTGAGCATCAGTTTCCTCATCTGTCAAATGAGGATGATGGTAATGATGTTAATCGTTCCCACTCCGTAGGGTTATGGGGATGTTTAAAATAGCTAATACAGGGGCGCCTGGGTGGCTCAGTTGGTGGAGCACCTGACTCTTGATTTCAGCTCACGTCGTGATTCCAGGGTTGTGGGGTCGAGCCCTGCATTGAGCTCTACATTGACAGTGGAGCCTGCTTAAGATTCTCTCTTTCTCTCTGCTCCTCTCCTTGTCCTCTTTTTCTCAAATAAAAATAAAAATTAAAATTAAAAATAGCTTATACATATGAAGTATAGGTACTCAGGCTAGAGCCTGGCCATATATGTGTCAACTCTTATTATTATCCCTATTTTAAATACAGGAAAATTAGGGCTCAGAGAAGTGAATTTACTGTATCTGAGCTTGTTCTGTGAAAGCTCTTCTAAAAATCCTATTTAGTATGCTACTCTCTTTACATAAAATCTCTGTTAATTCATCATTTTCTATAAAATGAAGTCCAGATTTCTTAGAGTGGCCCGTCTTTGCAGTCTTAGACCTTCCTGCTCTCCCCGTGCCCCTATGCTGTAAGCGCCCTAACACGTGTCCCTCTTAACATGGCATGTGCTTTCAAAAGTCTGGCTTTGTACAAGCTCCTTCTGCCACCTCAAGTGCTGTTCTCTCATCCCCGTGGCCAATGCCTGGTCATTCTTCTCGTTTTGAAGAACTTGCCATTCATTCATTTATTCATTCATGCGTGTATACATTCAGCCGTTTATTCAGTCACATGAGTGTCTACTTTGGGTAAGTGCCTTCCAAGCAGACAAGCCCATGGGGAGACAGACAAGTCAGCAAGCCTCACGTGATAAAGGCAGTGAGAGAGTGAGCAGAGGAGGGGCGTCTCACAGGGATGGGATGTGGGTGCAATCTGTGGGACTTTCCCTCCCCTAGTCCCCTCTTCGCACTCATGACATAGATGACAACACCACCAAAGAATATCGACTCTACACTGTCACGTTGCCATTTTCCCTTTCTGTGAGTGGTGGATCCACAGAAGAAAAACATTTCACTTTTGTAAATATGAAAACACTTGTTCTTTGTTTCACTCTGAAGATGATGAACTATCTCTAGTTTAAGAGAGACTTAGGACATATCCTCACACACTGTGGCTTTGGGAGGAAGGGAGGCAGATGCATAATGAGACCGGATCCATCCTGAGCATTACCTTTGCCTCAAGAGAGAAACTCGCTCTGGGAAGGAAGTTGCAAAACAGAACAAGTCAAATGGAGGATGTGGTGGACGGATTGCAGAAATGGCCCTGATTGCCCGTCCTTCCCATAACCATGCCCCTTGTCTGCAATGTGGCTTCGCAGCTTCCCCCACCAGCAGGTGGGACCTTGAATCTGGGATGCCCATGAACTTGCTTTGGCCAACAGAATGGGTGAGGGTAGCTGTTCCAGTTCCAAGCCCAGTTCGCGGGAGGGCTTAAACACTTTTGCTCACCCTCTTGAACCATCTATGGGCATGTGAACAGGTCTGGGTTAGCCTCGCAGAGGAGATTGAGAAACACATGCAGAGAGCCCACTCATCCTGGCCAAGGCCGTCACAGACCAGCCTGCAGCCGGTCAACCTCCAAACGTGAGAGAGCCCTGCCAAGATCAGCAGAACTGATCCACAGCTGAGTCTGAATGCATGAGTGATCCCGGCCAAGACCAGAAGAACCACCCAGTTGATGCACAGACTCACCAGCAATAATACAACCGCTGTGTCTTGGAGAAAAGTGTTACACGGCATTATTATGATCATAGATAACTGATACAGTTGGAAGAGGGGATCGAATTTTCGGTGGAAACATTCTACAAACTATTAAAGTATAATAGAAAAAAAATATGTCTTGTTTATGAATTCAGGGACAGTGTTCTGCTCTGTAATGATCAAGAGCAGCTCACTTGTCCAGCATGCCTTGGAACACAATCTGAAGTTGTACTTCTCTAAAGACATTTAAAATCCATATTTTGAGATACACAATGCAATGCGATTTTCCAATTTCCTCTTGCTAATGTAGTTTAATAACATATACTGTTTGCAATGTACCAATATAGTCTACAGTTCTGTCTTCCCAAACGTAAGAGCTATGGTCACCCACACAATCCATGAAAGACTAGGTTGAGGGGCACCTCGGCGGCTCAGTTGGTTAAGTGCCCGACACTTGATTTCAGCTCAGGTCATGATCTCACGGTTGGTGGGATCGAGCCCTGCCCTGGGCTTTGCATTAACAACACAGACCCTGCTTGGGATTTTTTCTCTCCCTCTCTCTCTCTCTCTCTCTCTCTCAAAAATCAATAAATAAACTTAAAAAGAAAAAACTGGGTTGAGTATTCCAGAAAGTAGATGGCAAGATGGGGTCTGGAAACCCGGTTTTCTTATTTCAAGTTCAGTGTTCTACCTCTCATTAGATTATTCTGTTACTTCTCTACCCTATGAAATTTCTGGCCTATGAAATTTAGTCAGCTATACATTCTGCTTACTAAAATTTTACTGCAAGAGATACATCACTTCATTAAAATTTTCAAACACTATACAGTAACATGGCTAACATTTATTGAGCACTTGCTATGTCATAGTCATTACTAGTATTTTATGTGTATTAACTATACACATAATATAATCCTTACTGACCTGTTATTATCCCTATATAACAGAGGTGGAAATGGAGACACAGAGAGGTTAAGTAACTTTCTGTAAGTGGCATACTCAGGATAGATCTTGGTTCTGAGCCAAGACAGTCTGCCTCCAGAGCCAGACTCTTAACCACTTACACATTGTGTTTTGTTATATGCAATAATAAACAAACCACTCATTTTTGATCTACTATTAAGACCGGCTAAGAAGTGAACCTCTAGTAAGGACATCACTTTCATTATTATCACATGTTTCCGAATAAGGGAAATGAGCTAAATGCCTGGCATGTCTTAGGCATCTGATGAATGTTAGTTCTCTACTTTCCCATCCTGTGCACGTGAAGAACATTGTTCCTTCGTCTCTGCCAAGCACATCAGTAAGCACTATCTCTGCTATTGAGGTACTGGGTCTGCGAATCGATGAAGGCAAAGTCATTGTCCTTCAGAAGCTCCCAGTTTAGAGGAAGAGGCAGGTGGATCAACACAGCAGGGCTTTCTATGGGCATCTTGGAGGACACCGAGAGGAGAGTGATGAACACTGCTCCTGAGTTATGGGGTACTTGGTAGCAGTTCTTGAGGGCTGATTCAGAGATCTATGGTGTAAAGAACCAGGACTTAGGAAAGGTTTTAAGTGTAGGTGGTAATGGTAGTTAATAAAAGTTTGTAGGACCTACTGTGTGCCAGACACTGCTCTGAGTGAGGTGTATCTATCTCTACCTACCTATTAATCCATTAGATTAATCCATAAGGACGTTAAGTGACCTATCCAATGTCACAAAGCTAGTAGGTGGCAGGGTGGGGTTTGAAACTAGAGTCCGTGCTGTCATATCGCCTTTGAAGAATTAGCACAGTTAGGGGACACAGATCATTTGGAACCAAGCACGTCCAGGCCCTTCTAGTCCATATAAGTTAACCATCCAAAAGTAGCTAAGGCTCTACGTGTGCAACCTGCGCCTCCTTGTGAATAAGCACAAGAAAGAAGAGGGGCAGAAAGCAGGAGTCTTCTGCTCACCTCTGTGCTGCATACAGCAGGCGCTCCACTTCTGTGCGGAGCTCAGGCCTTTTCTAGGAAAATCGCCAGGAAATGGAGACACAGCAGAGAGACTCCTTGGGCCAACAGGCCCTTTGCAGTCGGGATTCTTTGGAAAACTTTCACGTGGCATTAGGCCTTGGCCATCCCATCAGGGCCTGCTTTACCGAGAACTCAGTAAATCACCCATAATTCATGCAGGGCCGTGTTGAAGGGTTCATGTTAAGCCTGACTTCTAAACCTGTGAGTCCGAAGACATTTGAGTAAACTGGAGGTATGTCAACGATGCCGAGAGAAGACAAACATAAATGTGTTTGGCTCCGTTTTCCCCCTGTTGCCCCGGTCCTGTGATTCCTGGTTTTCATTTGACCCGTAAAATGTGTTCGAGGGACAATTTCGTAGGGAGCCGTCAAAACCATGAAAAAGAGAATTCTCCCCACATGAAGCAGAGAGTCATGGAGGGGTGGGGGTGGCTGCTGAAGGGCCTTCTTGTGCAACTTCACAGAAGGACACCTCATCCCCTCCTTCCCCTCTGTTAGGAAAGTCACTCTGTTTCTTCTTTACCTGGTGGCCATCAGGTGGCACTAAGCTAGGATTTAGTATTCATATCTGGAGATGGACACACCTTTTCCTCTCTTTTGCAGGTGTTGGGTCACCCTAGCTGGGAGTTAAAGTGGGTTTGGGTTTTCTTGTTGCTATGGTTGCTCTCCTTGCCACAGGCCAGGATGGCCCTGCAGGGCTGCTACCTGGGGCTGGCCTGGGCCTGATGGACTTGGAAGATTCCCTCTGGTTCCTGCTCTGCCTCTGCTCCCAGCAAGCCTGCCCCGCTGTGTCCAGGGGGGCTTGGCATCGTCGGCTGGGGCCACTGTGACGAAGGACCATGGACAGGGTGGCTTAAAGACTAGACATCGATTTTCTCACTATTCTAGCAGCCAGAAGTCCAAGGTCAAGGTGCTGGCAGGGTAGGTGCCTGGTGAGACTGCTTCCTTGGCTTGCCCATGGCCACCTCTTCTCTGTGTGTTTACAAGGCCTTTCCCTGGTCACTGCACTGGAGAGAGAGAAAGAGCAAGAGTGTTCTGATGTCTCTCCTTTAAGGTTACTAACTGGTCCTATGAGATCAGGGACCCACCCTTACGAACTCCTTTAACCTTAATTACTTCCTTAAAGGCCCTATCTCCAAATATAGCCACACCTGGGTTTAGGACCTTGACAAGAATTTGGGGAATACACAAACATTTGGTCCATAACGTCTTGGGCCCTCCCAGTGCTGCTACTTCTTATCAGGCTCCTGCTAGAGGCAGGAGTCGCTGTGTCGCCCTAGTCAAGCCTCCACCTTTCTCAGATCATACGTGCCTGGTCCTCGGGAGAGGGGCCTTTCAGCATCCCTGTCCCTCCATTCTGCGGCAAACTCTGCCTTGGGTCTGTGGTTGCTCTTGGGCAGGAAGAGTTTCCTATCCTCTGTACTGGGTAGAGTAGTGTTCCCCCAAGTTTATGTCTACCTGGAACCTCCAGATGGGATCTTACTTGGATATAGAATCTTTGCAGACATAGCTAGTTAAGATGGGGCTACACTGGATTTGAGTGGGTCCTAAACAATGATTAGTGTCTTTTTTTTTTTTAATTTTTTTAACGTTTATTTATTTTTGAGAGACAGAGAGAGACAGAGAACGAGCAGGGGAGGAACAGAGAGAGAGGGAGATGCAGAATCCGAAGCAGGCACCAGACTCTGAACTGTCAGCACAGAGCCCGATGCGGGGCTCGAACCCACGAACCATGAGATCGTGACCTGAGCCGAAGTCAGTTGCTTAACTGACTGAGCCACCCAGGCACCCCACCAATGACTAGTGTCTTTGTAAGAGAAAGGAGAGGGGCTACAGAGACAAGGGACACACTGAGGGATGAAAGCCACATGACTGAGGAGGCAGGTTCTTGGAGGGATGTATCTACAAGCCAAGGAACTCCAAGGGTTGCTGGCGACCACCAGAAACTGAGAGAGAAGCTTGGGACAGATTCTCCCTCCCAGCCTCCAGAAGGAAACAACCATGCAGGCATCTCCATTCCAGACTGCTGGCTTCCAGAACTGGGAATGAATACGCCTCTGTTGCTGAAGCCACCCAGTTTATGGTACTTTGTTACTGCAGCCCTAGGAGTCAAAGACACTCTTCTCCAGTTGTGGCAGATTTCAACTTGATGCCAGTTGACCCTCCCAGACCCGAGGGGGCTTCTGGTTCTTCCCCCAAGGGCAGAGGGTTTTACTTTCACCTCTGCCCCAGAGTAATGGATTTATGTCTGGGCCCTGTGGTCAAGAGGTTCACTGCTGTGCCCTTGGCAGCTTAAGGCTTTGCTTTCTAAGGAGAAGGATCTGGGGAAGCCACAAGGCTTTTTGTCTGGTCCCTCCTGCCACTTCTGGGTTCTCCAGCCTCCAGCCTGTCTCTCATGTTTCTCGTGAGCACATGGTGGAGGCCCGTGGAGTAAAGCTTGAGGGCAAGAGCCATCCCCCACTGTGTTGGGCTCCTCGCTGTCCCAAACTCACAAGCAAGCCCACACTGGCCTTTAAGAGGCTGTGAACACCTCAGCTGATTAAGCCCCACCCACTGGAACAGTGGCCTCCACTTTGTCCCATGTTCCACCGGAGGTGAGACGGTTGTGTGTGCTGTCCCTCCCGGGAGGGGTTTGCCCCTCGTCGGAACGCAATTTACTAACTGTGCAACCTCAGCCCTCCAGTAGTCTCAAGAAAAGTGATGATTTTTTAAATTATCCAGCATTTTTTCCCCGTTATGGTGGGATCAATGTTCTCTTGGGGTTTTCGTCATCCCAAGTAGTAGAATTCCTTAACTAATATTTATCCTAAATATAAGTTAGTGCAATTTCTCAGGGGCCTGGATTTGACTCTAAAACTCACTCGCTCTGGGACCTTGGGCAAGTTGCCTGCGTCTGCCGAGACTCGATTTCCTCAAGGTCAAAACGAAAGCTTGACACAAGTCCCATTCAGTTCTCAGAGCCGTTATTTTCAAAGAAGCTGCTGGAGCAGATTCACAGACAACTTTTCTTAGTTTTGCCTTATTTTAATGTCAGATTTTCAGAGTACCTCGTCTTGCTTGGCTAAAATGTGGTTGTTTGTTTATCTGTTTGTTTTCCCCAGCGGGGCAAGAAGCTTCTCCCTCTGCAGATCGCTGGCTTTGTTGTGCCTCTCGTCCTAGGTGAGGCATAGCTTTTGAGGCAGACAGACATGAGCCTTGGCTACTTCTTGAACTTACCGTATTAATTAAAGCACTTATTTTAAACTCATTTTTATTTTATTTCTCGCACGTAGGCAAAGTTGTACTGGCGCCGGGTAAGGTGAAATCTGTCAACAGGGAGTTTTGCGTTTTCTGTTACTCTTGAGACCCCCAGGCACTTGAAGTGGGAGCCACATCGCCCGGGCCCTGCACAAATGTTGGAAACGGGGAGACAGTTTCCCCAAGCAGATGCCACAGCCCCCCTCATATGGCTTTAATATTTTTTAAAAGGTTTCTGTCTTGGGGACCTGCCCAACCCTGGCTCCTCCCCAAAATAAAGCAGCCTGTGTGAGCTGGGGCTGTTTACAGAATGTCTGCAGCCTTTTGGCCTACGACGATTTTCTGTGGTGGGTGTTGTTGGGAGAAAACAGTTTTTCCAAGAGTCCCTGCGAGGCTTCACGAGAGACTGCAGGAGGAAGACTCAGAACGAGAGAAGTCACGTAAGAAGGTGCCACAGGACTTTTTCTTCAGTTATGCCACTAAAAACTATGTAAGTTCGGAAAATCATTTTATCTATGTATTCATTTGTGTATTTATTCAACACATATTTACTGGCTAGCTATTATACACCAGATACTGTGCCAGATGCTTGAGACACTGCAGTTCACAATAAAGATAAGGGCTTTGCACCGTGAAGCCCGCAGCCTAGTTTGGAAGGGATTACATAGATATTTACATAAAAAATATTTTAAGTTATATTTTGGAAAAATACTGGTAGCAAGAAGTACAAGATGTTGTAAGAGCTTATGACAAGCGCTTAAAGTCAAGTCTAGAGGATTAGGAAAGGCACCCCTGGTGAAGTGACAGTTGGACTTAAATTTGAAGTATACATAATCACTGAATAGATTTTCAAAGGGAAGAAGAAGATGTTTTAATTAAAGAAAACAGCATGTGCTAAGGCCCTGAGGCAGGAAGAGCTTTGGGAAAACCAACCTATACCAAAAAAAAAAAAAAAAAAAAAAAATGACCTACATAGGCTGATGCTTGGAGAGTCCTCTCAATTAAATTCACAAATTGGGGGCACCTGGGTGGCTCAGTCAGTTAAGCATCCAACTTTGGCTCAGGTCATGATCTCACAGTTTGTGAGTTCAAGGCTCACATAGGGTTCTATGCTGACAGCTCAGAGCCTGGAGCCTGCTTCAGATTCTGTGTCTCCCTCTCTCTCTGCCCCTCCTCCACTCGTGTTCTGTCTCTCTCTCTCTCTCAAAAAATGAATAAAACATTAAAAAAGTTATAAATGCAGAAATTGGCTCTAAATATTATAAAGCCTACAGGATCATTCATCAAATCTGGGTCACGAATGCAGTACTTCCAGTCAGAATTATACTCCTTATTCATTCTTAAATAAGAACAAATAAGGATATCCAGACCTTTGAGAAAGGTCCTTTAATATGAAATTCAGAAACACAAGAAAAAATAAAGAAGAACTTGGTGGAACAATCTCATGTTCAGGGAGCAGAAAGAAATTCTAAAACAAAACAATACCGTACCAAAACGCTAGGAGAAATCAAAGAAATGGTTGCATTTGTGACAAAAGAACAAGTCACTACAAAAAATAACACGTAGAGAAATAAGATAGAAAGAGCTCTTGGAAATTAAAATTATGATAGTTGGAATGTAAAAATGATAGAAGGGTTGGAAATTAAAGTCAAGGGATATCTTCTAGAACATGTAAAAAAGTCAAAGAGATAGAAAATAAGAGAGGGGTTCCTGGGTGACTCAGTCGGTTAAGCATACGACTTCGGCTCAGGTCACGATCTCACAGTTCGTGGGTTCAAGCCCTGCGCCGGGCTCTGTGCTGACAGCTCAGAGCCTGGAGCCTGCTTTGGATTCTGTGTCTCCCTCTCTCTCTGCCCCTCCTCCCCCCACATGCTCTGTCTGTCTGTCTGTCTCTCTCTCTCTCTGTCTCAAAAACAAATAAACATGAAAAAAAATTTTTTTAAGAAACTAAGAGAGAAAAGATAAGGAGCTAATTTTATCAGTCCTGGAGGTTCAATGGTCTACTGAAAGGAGGTCCAAAAAGAGACAACAGAGAAGAAAGAGGAAATTATTAAGGGAATAATGTGAGAAAAGATCTTTCGGACATGCAAAATTAATCATAATACTCCTGTCAAAAGGTGGAAACTGTTTCTCCACCCCCTGAAGTCTATACTGGGTTTGTGACTTGCTTTATCCAATAGAACATGACAGAAGTTCTGAGTCTAGGGCTTGAGAAGTTCTGTGTATTTCCATGCTTCTCTCGAGACCGCTACTAAAACCTGCTAACCATCTGAGCAAGCCTGTCTATGCTGAGGGAGGCTAAGAAGTAATATGGAGCATAGAGAGGTAAATCCAGCTGAGGCCAGCCTATGTCAGCCAAGCCTGACCAGATTATTAGAACTTCCCAACAGAGCCCAGACCAAATCACTCTCCAAACTAAAATTTTTGGGTGCTATCCAGGCTGCAAAAGCTGCTGCAGCGAGTTTCTAGATTTTTACCAAGGGCCCATCTGAATAAACGAATTAAGGCTCATACAAACACAAGTCATTATGAAGTTTTAGATCACCATGGGATAAGGAGAAAATCCCAAAGGAAAAACAGATCAAATTAAAAAGGAACAGACATAAGAATAGCATTGAAATTCTTAATTGCTACACGAGATGCTGGGAGATACTGGAGAAATGCCTCTGAAGTTTGGAGGGAAAAATATTTCCAACCTAGATGTTTTCTATCTAAACAAGATGGATTCGTTCTCTATTGCTGCCGTAACAAATCACCGCAAACTCAGCAGCTTAACACAGCACAAATTTATTATCTCGCAGATTTGGAGGTCAGAAATATGGAAGTCTTGACTAGTTACTCAGGCTTGGGTCTTGCAAGGCTGAAATCACAGTATTGGTCAGGTTGCATTTCTTTCTGAAGGCTCTAGATTGAGAATTCTCTTCCAGTCTCATTCAGATTGTTGACAGAATTAAGTTCCTGTCTGTTTTAGAAGAGAAATTACCATTTCTTCACTGGCTGTTGACCAGGGGGGTCATTGTAAGCTTCAAGAGTCTACCAGGATTCCTTGGTTCATGGCTTCCTTCCTTGGTCTTAGAGCCAGCCACACTCCACCAAGTCCTCACTTCAAATCTCTCTAATGTCACTTCTGCTCACCTCCCTTCTTAGCCAGAGAACGTTCTCTGATTTTATGGACATATGTGGTTATACGATGCCCATCTGGGTAGTCTAAAATATTTTCCCCATCTCAAGATACGTAATCTTCCTCACATCTGCGAAGTCCCATTTGCCATGTAACATAACATAGTCACAGATTCTGGAGATTACGATGTGGACTTTTGGGGAGGGATTACTACCAAGCTGTGAAGTACAGACCTAGACATTGTCTCAAAATGTAGATTCCCATCTTCTGCTTCTCAGAAAGATATTGAAGGATGACCTCCACAAACAAGATAGCAAAAAAACAAGGAAACAAGATGGCAGTGACGGGAGACCTCAAGACAGGGGTTATTTATGGAAATAACCCACCTGCAGCAGGCCCAGGTAAGAAATGTATGAGAAGCCTCACCAAAGGGGGTGGGGAGAGGGTGCTAAGCTAAGTAACTGGAATTGAGTGGTTCTATAAGCCTAAAAGCAAAGAGGGCTGTACATAAGAACGGTACTCTAGTTGATGAGGTTGAGTCCCATGCTCGTCTAGTTAATAATACTGAAACCGCCATACACGTATACTGGAATTGAACAGTTAAGTAAGCGGATGACAGATTCCAGGAGCCAGGTGTATCACTGTTGGAGTAGGAGGTTACAGATCAGTGAGGGTCTCGAGTGATCCATGTAGTACTGGATTAGAGTTGAAGGTTATCAGTAAGAATCATCTTTAGCTTTGTATGGGTACAGGTGGTTACATAGAGAAACATTTACAGATACACACACACACACACACACACACACACACCAGTTGGTATGCATACATATATGTCCTTGTTCTATTGGCTGAGAGAGTCTAGAAGCAATGACACCTGGTGGCAATGAGCATAGCTCATGACCAGATCTTAGTTTCCAATACCATTCTTCAATAAAAGGAACCAGGATTCCCTGGAGAAAAGGTTGATTCCAAGACTGTGGCAGGAAAGTTGTAGGATGATACTGGAGCATCTTGTAGTACCAGAAAATAAGAAAGTATTCAAAGACAAACAAGCAAAACCCACCATGATAAATAATAAGGGTAAGTCAAAGGTCTACAGGAGAATTGAAAGTTCACCCACCATAGTTTGGAGCCACACAATAATTAAGGAAGTAAAAACAGTATTGAAATATAACCCAAAGTATAAAAAGAATCCACGAGTCAATATTGATAGAAAAAAATGATTGAATAAATAAGTAAATGGAGGAAAATAGACAAATCTCCCATGCATAAGAATTCTAAATCATTTATGTAGATACTCTATCCTCAAACTGATAGAGCATAACTTCCCACTCCTTAAGCGTGGGCTGCACATAGTGACTTTACTCCAATGAGTATAATACTGAAAAGGGAAAGAAAATCCTAACTTTACTGTAGAGAAAGCTGACAAGCCAGGTGATAAAGGTTAAGGTCAACGTTGACAAATCATACTGATAGTATATACCCTTTATAAAATGTGATGAAAATAGCACTTTGTCTGTGGGTTTCCTTGCCCCAAACCCAGAGCCCCAAATGATGAGAAAAATATCAAACAAATCCCTATTGAAGGACAGTCTATGAATATCTGACCAATACTTGTTAAAACCATCAGAAACAAGGAAAGTCTAAGAAACCATCATAGCCAAGAGGCACCTAAGGAGATATAATATGGTGTTCTGGATGGGGTGCTGGCACTGAAAAAAAAAAGCATTAGATAAGAACTAAAGGAATCTGAATAAAGTGTGGACATTAGTTAAGAAAATATTAGCATCAGCTCATGAGTTGTGAAAAAGGTATCCTACTGATATATTAATTAATAGAGGAAACTGGGTGAGAGGTACATGGAAACTCTCTATAGTATCTTCACAATAGTTTTGCCAATTTAAAACTTCTAAGGGAAAAAAAAAACTGATTAAAAAAGAGTGGGTTAGAACACATTGTGACGTGTTGCAGTGGTAAGGAATGTTATTGTTTAATGAGATTTTTGTTAACTATACATATACAGGTAGATACACACTAGGTCTTGATGTAAAACTCTTGTCTTACTGAATAAGAGGAGTGCCCTTGGTGCTAGTATTTCTTAGTTATTCATTTTTAGTGGTTTAATGAGAAGCTTCATTTGTTCAGTCAACAACCGCTCAGCGATTAATCACCATATCCAGAGACCTGTGCTTTCTACTGTGAGAGATGCCACAGAATGAATGAGAGGCAGGGTCTCATCTGTTAGAGACGGAAGCAGAAAAACACACATGGTGTCGTACAAAAGGCTGTGGGTTTACAAAAATGCCATGAAAGCACAGAGGAAAAAGGAGCGACAGCTGACTCAAGAGCGTCAGGATAGGCTGAATCGGAGCTGGCGTTTTAGTTAGACTTGAAACAAAAGGCCGGAATCACTCACTAATGCTTGCTCAACGCTTCCTATGTTGCCAGAATTTTCCAGGGGTCACCTTACTTTATCCTCACACCTCCTCCCGGCTGGGTGCTAGTTCTGCCCCCATTTTACGGAACAACAAACTGAAGCTTTCCAAAAGTGACGGAATTACCCAGATGCACAGCTATGAGGTGGTGGCTGAGATCTTGCCGCGTCCTGCACCTTGGAACTGCTTGGCCACCTACACCAGCTCCAGCCCTCCCCTCCTGTTTGTTCTACCCTACGCTATTTCCCTCTAGCTGCAGAGCGTGGTTTAGGATTTCCATTCCCTTGAAACAGCGTCTTTGTTGTTGCCTTTGCTACCACCACCCCTCGTCCCTCTCCCCTCTGAAACACTCCTACGTACCCTTCACAGCCCAGCTCAACCGCTCCCTCCTTCGTGTCGCGACCCTTCATTCCCGTGTCTTCCAGCAGAATCCACTGCCCCCTTGATTCCATAAAGCTTTTGCTGAAAAGCCTATCTCCTCCACCTCTACCCCAGCCACCCCCCCAAATTGGGCCGGTCATCTTTCTCTTTGCGTTTCCCAGCAGAATGTCTGGCACCCTGTAGTCGCCCAATTAAAGAGAGAAAGAGGAGAGAACGAGAAGATTTCCACGAGTAAATACGGGAGACAGGCATTCCAAGCTGAGGAGAACACAAGGAAAAGTGGAGAAGTGGGGGCTGGCATGGTCTGGAGGGGACGGGGCGTCACGTGCCCAGATGCAGGCAGCAGGACAGGTGGCGAATAATGCCAGCCCGTGGCCAGACTGTGCAGAGTGGGGATGCTTTGCCAGGAAGCCAGGGCTTTATTCTGTAGAGAAGAGTGCCCCATGGAGGGGTTTCAGAGCTGAGGGGCAAGGTTTGAACTGAGTGACACATCTATTTATTTTCTCACCTTTGAAGAGGTCAGAGGACAAGAGGAAATATGACAATTAATATCTATTGTGTACCTATTATCTTTCAGGCACCGTTCTAAAATCTTTATATACATCCCCTCATTAATTCCCACAGCAACCTAATACACTAGATATTCTCCCTGGTTTTACAATCGAGAAGACAAAGCTCAGATGGGTTTAGGAATACCGTTGAGAAATGGCAGATCCTGGATTTGAAGTCTGGTTTGCCTGATTCCAAAGCTCATATTTCCCACTGCATAATCCTGCTTTCTTAAAAAAACAAACAAACAAAAACAAACAAACAAAAAACAAACAAACAAAAAACTCTTCGGGGCCCCTTCTCTTCCTCTTGAACCCTTCTCTTCCCCCGACCTGCTTCTCTCTGTCCTTTCCCTCCTGTTTCCCTGGACCTAAGTGGCAACTGGCTGGGGAGCAGGTGACCTGAGCTCTGGCAGGAGGGACCAGAGCGGTGGTTTTATTTTATACCCTCCATCGAGGACAATGACAGGATTCCAAGCTGGAGCAGGCCAGTGGGGACACCAGCCATGTGTATCATCCCCGGATGCTGCAGATATCCTTGACTTCTGGGGATCTTTCTGATATTTCAAAGGAGACCTTCCCTCTAGCTAATGAGTAATAGGAGATATGAAGTTACCTATTTTAGCTGCTTGGGCATCTGCTGGTTTAAAACCTCTTTTTGGATGTGCTTTTTGTTACTTTCTTTCTAAACCACTTTTCTTTCAAGTCTATCAGACTAAGCAACAGCACAGAAGGAGTTATGAACTGGAAAAAAAAAAAAAAAAAGCAGCCCTTCCTTTCTTGATAATGGTATTATGATTCTGGCATTCTGACCCAAGCTTCTCTGAAGTTTTCAAGCAACGTATGTTCTTTGTGTGCTTGTGATTAAAATATGATGTACCTTAAAAGCCATTCCAGCCTCTTGTGATGTGGTCATAAAAATTATTTCAGCATTAAATACCTCATTCCCATCATGTCAGCTTTGAGACCACTGCTAGATGAATCACTGAAGAAATGAAACGCTTAGCAAAATATTTTTCTTTCTGATTGCAGGGCTGAGGCTTATTCGATTAAAGGATAAAGGTAAATTGATCAAATATGTGGACATTTGGAGTTTATTTTTATCACCGCTGAGCAAATTTTGAAATGCAGGGCTCTGATTAGCGTTTCCTCTCCGTGGTTCCCCGCGCAAGAGGGAGAGCCGATGAGGAAGGGCTGACGGCCTGGCCGTGTGGGTGAGCGAGTGGCCGCTGTCCATTTCCAGCTTCTCCTGGAGCTGCTCCGGTCTGGGGAGCTCACGCCGGCATCGGGAAAGCCCCCTCCAATGGGGCACCAGCAAATCTGTGCCAAGCTGGTGTGGAAGTTTTCACAAACTTAATAGCAAGACACTTGGCTTTGCAGACTCAGCCTGCACAGCCCGTCTCCTCTTAACATGCTTCCTTTCAACGTGGGGTCCCGGCGGTCTGTCCATCTTTCCCACCTCTGCCTCCTGTGCTGTCCTATCACCTAGGCGGCTGAGGTTTCAGGAAAAAGAAGCGGGGGAGAAAAACCGGGGGGATGTGGGGGCAGAATAGGCACCGTTGGTTTTAATTTCAGCCGTGTTCGTCATCCTACACCACCTCCCTCTAGCGGGCTTCCAGGGACTTCTGTGGCCAGAAGAGTGGCCAGAGGCTTCCCTGCATTAAAATCCCAACATTGATTAAACGTTATTGTGTTGAAATCTTACAACAAGAATAGATCGTGAAAGCAGGTACAAAGAACGCACAGAGGCCTTACGTTCCTTACCTCGACCCCCACAACAACCTGTGAGGTGAGTGTTATTCTTACAGATACAGGGTCACTGAGGTTCAGCAAGTTTAGGTAACTGGCACAGGTAGTGGAACTCGGATTTGACCCGCGTATTTTGACTCTGAGCCCTGGACCTGTAATCACTGCACTCAACTGCTTCCCACATACTATGAATGTAATATTTTGTTGGTGAAATTCAGGTGATACAGACGTGTGGAATGTGGGAAGTTTAAGAGTGCATTCCCCACCTCCACCTTCCATCCAGCTTGGATGGCCAGGCCCCGTTTTTCTCTTCTCCAGCCTTACTGGACAAGGATCCTATGATGGCGGCCAGATGTTATAAGGAGGCAGGCTACCGGGGGGCAGCTGGCCTCTGTGAAGGGACACCCCCCCAGAGAGTCAGGCCGATGCGCACCCACGGAAGGCGAGGCCCGAGGGGTGTGTGTGTGTGTGTGTGTGTGTGTGTGTGGAGTTTCTCTCACAAACCAAGCCTGGGACATCTCTGAGCAGCCAGGCTAGGCAGTGCTTCTGGAGGACAATGGCCTTCGCAAGGCCTTCCCCCTGGCACGCAGCATGGACTGTCCCGATGGCCAGCTGACTTCTGAGGTCACGTAGGTCCCTGGGGTGGATGACAGGGAAGCTCAGCTATAACATGGTGGTAAAGATCATGGGCCTTGGGGTCAGTTCACTTGTGTGTGAATCTAGAGCAGGTGAGCAGTAAGGCCTGTAAGCAGGTGCAAGTGTGGGATGTGGGAAGGGCTTGGTATGGTCAACTTTTTAAGCCATGGGACCGGGGACTCCTTCTGGGTCCTTTTACTCCAGGCACCTGGGAGAGTGTCCTCCCTACAGAAGGCACGTCTGCAACATTTGCCGACTTGTATTTGTGACCAGAACGAAGCCTCAGAGGCGTCTGGGACTAGCTCTGGGAGGTTGAGACTTAGGACAACCAGGAAAACACTACTAAATAGCCTGAAAATATCTGTTAGTAGAGCTGGTAAACACAACCAGAGGAAATTCCTCGTCGGCACCAACAACAAGGTACAGGGGAGGGCGGACTTCTCTGAACTCTCTGTTCTGCACACGGTTTACAAACGAAAGAAGAGGTGGATGGATGCATGCAGTGGGGCCCTGGGCAGAAATGCCAGGTTTATGACTGAAGAGGCCGAACCATTTACAAAAATAGCAACATTTCTTGCACAATCAGCCTCTGAAAACGCATCAGCAAGCACGAGGCAACTTCCACAGCCAGAGAGGCACAGGAAGCTGCTCGTCTCATTAAGTGACCCAGTCCTACCCAGGCCAACATGAGCAGAGAAGCTTGTGGCCTACGTCCGAGTCAGCCCTGAGAGGCAGCCCCAAGTGAATGAAAACTCCCAGTCCCCCCACCGAAAGGGGGTGGTGGGCCAGGAGCCAGAACGTACCATTAGACTGGGATTTTTCAGTCTCTAAATTTAACCAGCTGGAGTTCTTTACAAAGTGCCATCCTATTCAAACTTCTGTATTGAAGAATTCGCCATTCAGTGGGATTTGACTGTGGGGAGAACACCATGTCCTTGGCTTGGCTCCTTCTTCTGTACAGTAGGCCGCCACCCCAGCGGGGCCATCTACGGTGCAAGTCAACTCCTGGACAGCAGGCAGGCTCTCTTGAGAGCAAGCATCTCCACAGACTTGACTCCTCTTTGAGGCGACACTGCTGGTGTCCTTGGAACTCTTAGCAGGCCAAGAGAGGAGAAAGTGTCAGGAATGGGGGAGAGAAGGAGAAAACATCAGAATGAATTAGGATGTGAGGGAAATAGTACTTGCAATGGAACCACACACGGAGGCTTCTTTCAAGCAGCCTATCTCTCTTTCAACCCCTATCTCTCTCTGCAAGAGGACACGTACGGTGTCAACCCGTGTTAGCCAAGAACTCAAGTCACACAAACACTTCCATGCCTGACTTCACTTTAATAGGAAAACCCTTTCTGGGGCGCCTGGGTGGCTTAGTCGGTTAAGAATCCAACTTCGGCTCAGGTCATGATCTCACAGTCGGTGGGTTCGAGCCCCGTGTCAGGCTCTGTGCTGACAGCTTGGAGCCTGGACCCTGCTTCGGGTTCTGTGTCTCCCTCTCTCTCTGCCCCTCCCCTGCTTGGCCTCTCTCTCTCTCTTTCTCTCTCTCTCTCAAAAATAAACACTAAAAAATTTTTAAAAAGAAAAGAAAATTCTTCCTCTTCTTTTCAGTAAACAGATAGAGATGGGATCTGCTTTGATGGAATCCAAAGTGGCAACTGGAACAATGAAAGACAACCTCATACGACATAGTATAATCCTATTTTAGGCACACGCAATATACCCCCCTCCACACACACACACACACACACACACACATTTCAAAACTCTAGAAGGATCTATATCAAAGTGTTAACAAGGGTGCCTCTCCATGGAAGAGTTCAACATGTTTTAAGCACATGTTGTTTTTTATTTTTCTATTTTTACTAAATACTTTTTGTAAGTGAACGTGAACTGCTCTTGTAATTAGAATTTTTTTTTTTAATTTATAAACTCGAAAAGCTGATATATGGAACTGACTGAACTATTTATTCCTCTGAAATGTGTGAAGGACAGGGGAGATTGATGCCGAGGGTGGAGGTTAAGGCAACCTACTCAATAGCTGAGGGAAATGAAAAATCTTCTGGGAATGGTTCCTTTGAACTGTTCAGTGTGCTGGTCCAATGTTTGACAATGTCGCACAGTAGTTACTCCCCTGCAACATTTTTTTTTCTGATGTATAAACGGAGTTTGACATAGCCTTCCACGTAGATTGCCTGTGAAGGATCTTTTCAAAAAATTGATCGCGTGCTATTCGTTATTTTTTACCAAGCGATCAAAGCCGTGAGATCAACCGTAGGTAAACTGTGCTTAGCATTTGGGACATGTTGCATGGATGAGTGGATGAATGAATGAAGAAACCAGGACAATAAAGGACTCACAGCTTAGCTGAAGTCATAGAATCAAGGTCACAACAACCGAAGGAGGGAATAAAAAGGAGAGTTTCAGAAGGACAGATGGAGAAAGAGGTAGTGTTTATTAAATGTTGTCCAAGTGCATATGGGGCTAAATGTTTCCTATAGGGGACCTCATTTCATCTCTCAACCATGCTATGGAGGAGGTCTCATTTTCTCCCTTGACAACTGAAGACACCGGGAGAGACGAATTAGTTCCTAAAGATGCCACAGCAAAACCAGGAAAGAAACTTAGTGTCTCTGGACCCCAAATCAATGTTGGATCTGCTCTAACCCAATGCCCCCTCTACACACAGTCTCGTGTAAGTGAAGAAATGGCAGTGAAGGTATGCAGCATCCAGCTGGACCTGAGAGGAGAGAACCCCAGGATGGGGCAGGGGGGTGGAGCCTAAAGGGGATGTCCCTGTGCTGATGGTGCTGCCTGGTCCTTGGAGTCTATCCATCTAGCTTCCCTGTGTTCCCTGTGCACACTCGAGCCTTCTTGGTCCTCACCCCAAATTATTCGCTCCAACTCATGCCGTGCCTCACACCTGCACCTGCTCCGGGCCCTGTCAGCGCCCGATCTTGTGGTTGCACCTTCCTCTGGAGGCCCAGGAGTCCCCTTATATCTGACACTCTGCTCCATTTCTCCCACATCCTCCTCTGGCTGCTTCCTGCTCCACAATTCAGCAGCCCCCTCCTATTGTGCTCCCTTGGAGGGCTGAATGAAATAACTACACAAAGCACTGAGCACAATGTCTGGGACATGACAAGCTTTCAGTAAACGTGAGGGCTTGTGATCGCAGGACATGATGTCATGCAATGGTTAGGGACTTGAGCCCTTGCGTCACCTGCACTGGCATCCAAATGTTCGCTCTATCAGTTGACTAGTCTCTCCCTTCTCCATTTTCTGTGTAGCCTTTGACCTTGGGCAAGTCACCAAACCTGAGCCTCGGTTTCCTTATCTGGACAAGAGGGATAATGGGGAACTTTTCTTAGAGAGTGGTTGGAAAGTTAAATGAGAAAATACATGGGAAGCACTTAGCACGATGCCAGTCACAGGGTAAAGGATGGATAAACGGTATCATCATTGTGACTTTGGTGATGGTAGAGTTGCCACAGTTACAGAAATTCTGTCTGGAAAATTGTAAGTTCAGGGTTCTGTGACTCAGCAAAGACTCTCAATCATAGGCTCACCTGATATGACAAGCAGTAGCTAGACTTGTAGAAATCAAGACCAAAGACCTCAAGTGGATTCAGCACGTTGGAACACAGAGGCGGAAGTCTATGGAAGTCACGGTCTATGGGGCAAGATGTAAAGTCAGACATTGAAGGATTTGCAGCAGGCGTGTTACAGAAGGAAAACAATGTTGCATTTCATCCATCCTTTTGTTCATTCACCAACATGTATTACCAGTCATTTGGAATCCAAAGGTAAGTAAGACAGTTCTTGCAGCTTTCCATCTAACTAGGGACATGTTTTCCTAACGAGATCACCTAATACCACGTAAAAGGAGCTACGCTGCAGTAGTTGGGAATAGAAAAAGGGGCGTGTGAAGTTGAAAGGCTGAAGCGTACATTCGAAATGTTCTGATTTTAAAAACACATTCCCGGAACATACTTCTACTATGACTTGTAATGCTTCGTGCCACGTGGTCTTGTCTGCAGAATCATTGCAAGTTTCTAGCTAACTGCAGGATAAGTTCCAGGCTTTGAGGAGAGGCCAACAACAGTATCTCCTGTTGACTGAATCCTCAGCTCCCCAGATAGCTCCGTCTCTTACTGTCTGTAGAACACTCTGTGTACATGATGACTTCACCTTTCTCTCTTCTCCTGTTCCTTTTGGTCCTCAGTAAATATTTACAGATCATTAGATGGTGGCTCCTGGAAGGGATAACAGATGGCTGGGAAGGTCACCAGCAGGTTTCATAGATCTGGGTCACCAGCTTTTTTCTGCTCCTGGCATGTTTTTGAAAGTAACGTTTCCCCATTCTCTCTCAACGTAGCTGCCATCAGGTTCCTGGTGAGAGGTCCTGGGCTCTGGAATGATAGCCTTGAGACGATCGATGCCCTAAGCTCAAGTGTGGGGACAGTCAAACTGGGCTGGGGATCCTTTCCCACTCTTACTCAGCTTTCGGGTCGGGGGCTTTCTGTGGTGAACAAAGTCCACACCTTCCAATGCACTGGATGTGCTGAATTATGTAGTCCCAGTTTTGTCCATGCCTGGCTTCTCATAAGATTGTCATTGTCAAACTTTTGGTAAGAGAGACATAACAGAAGATGATGGGGAACCATGAAACAAATAAAGTTCAGCCCTGAATGTGGTCCAGGTCCAAAAGGCCAAGGTCAACAGTGAGAGCCAAAAGCGGAGGTCAGAGAGAGATGCTGTGCAATCAGTGGAGGTTGGCAACCCTCCCAGACTCCCACCCCTACTCCTCCCCTGCTGGAAGTGAGGCTGCCTCCTCCTTCAGACAGTGGGCCTCGCTCAACAACACACACCAGCACTGATGAAGGTGGGGCAGGGAGGAGAGCAGGAACCTAAGGACTGCAGGGCACAGGGAGTTGGAGTTGGACGTCATGCCCCAGGGCTCCCAGGGAGCCTGAAGTGCATCTCCGGTCAGGACCTAACCATTGCTTAACTTCCCTCCCCTGCCCTATCCTGCTTCTTCCCTCCTCCCCTCCTCCCCAGAGCTCTCCCCCAATAAGTCATTGTCACAAGAATCCCCATCTTCTGCTGGATGCTGGAGGACACTGACTGTGGCAGGCACCAAACAGCTGAGGACCAAATCCAGGATCAAAGTGGGCGATATATTTTTAGGAAAATAATTTAATTGCCAGGTAACACGTCTGTCGTGGAGCAAGAAGTGTCCAGGGAGGCATCTGGCAACCCCTCCCTGACATCTACTGACCACGCCACCAAGAACCACACTTCTCAAGCACGTGCTCAAAGGGCCAGTGGGGGGACCGCACTCAGTTGATAAAATGTTTACATTGGACGGAACAAAAAGAAACAAATGAGAAGGCAGTTATTGTTGGATTGTCCAAAACAAAACAAACTACTATGTGCATTTTGGTGTGTTTTTTTTCAAGATTTTTATTGCACACAATTGTAATTACACTGTGTGTATAATTTAGTGGTTTGGTTTTTCACTGAATACTGAATGTGACCATTTTTACTCCATTATTAAAATGTCTTAAGCTTAATATTCCAGTGGCTGCATAGTATTCTATCATTTGTGCATATCATGGTTTATTTATAGATTGCCTTACTGTTGGCCAATCACAGAGAGCTTGGACTGTATTTTGGATTATACCTTTAGGATAGATTTCCACAAGTGAGATGATTAAGTCAAAAGCATGTATATTTGGGGGTACCTAGTCGGTTAAGCATCCAACTTTGTCTCAGGCCATGATCTCACTGTTCATGGGTTTCGAGCCCAGCATCAGGCTCTGTGCTGACAATTCAGAGCCTGGGGCCTGATTCAGATTCTGTGTCCCCTTCTCTCTCTGCCCCTTTCCCACTGGTGCTCTCTCTCTCTCTCTCTCTCTCTCTCTTTCTCAAAAATAAATAAGCATTAAAATTTTTTTTCAAAAAGCATGCATATTTTAAGGCTTATAAACTATACTTATTTTCCTAAGCATTCATATACTTACCATTTCACCAATAATGTATGTATTTATCATACCCTACTACTCACCCTAAGTGTGACTTAAAATTGATTTTCTAATGTCCTGTCAAAAGTAACATTTTAATTTGCATTTCGTTGATTATAATGTTGGGCATTTCCTCACATTATGTTTACTAGTCATACATCTCTCTCTGTATCTTCTTTAATTTTTTAAAAAATTTTTATTTATTTTTGAGAGGCAGAGACAGAGCACCAGTAGGGGGAGGGTTAGCGAGAGAAGGAGACACAGAATCCAAAGCAGGCTCCAGGCTCTGAGCTGTATGCATAGAGCCCGACGTGGGGCTTGAACTCATGAACCGTAAGATCATGACCTGAGCTGAAAGTCTGATGTTTAATTGACTAAGACACCCAGGCACCCCTCTCTCTTTTATTTAAAGTAGGCTTCATGTCCAATGGGAGGCATGAACGGGGCTTGAACTCATGACCCTGAGATCAAGACCTGACCTGTGATCAAGAGTCAGATGCTTAACTGAGTAAACCACCCAGGTGCCCCTACATGTCCCTTTTTGTCAGTGTTAATAAGGTGCCTTTGGCCACCTAGCTTTTAGGATCTCACATTCTTCTTATCAGTGTCTATGAACTCTTCATGCTGCAAAGGTAATGACACTTTTGTCACATGTCTCCCAAACATTTGCTTTCATTTCTCCTGCTCTTGGTTTTCTAGTATTTTCTTTGAATATGCAAGCATAAGGGTGCCTGGGTGGCTCAGTCAGTTAAGCATCTGACTCTTGCCATGATCTCATGGTTCACAAGATCGAGCCCTGCATCAGGCTTTGTGCTGACAGCGCGGAGCCTGCTTGGGTTTCTCTCTCTCCTTCTCTCTTTGCCCCTCCCCTGCTTGTGCTCTCTCTCTCCAAACATAAATAAACTTTTAATAAATAAATAAATAAATATGCAAGCATATTATATTTTTGTTCATTCAAATCTATTCAAATTTTCCTTTGTGATTTATTGCTATTATTTTTAAACTTAGTAACTTAGTCACAAAAACCACTGGCTTTTAAAAGACCATAAACACTAAAATGTTAACAGATGTTGATTTTCTCAGAATTAAAGGATGTTTGATTTTTCTTTCTTTTCTCTGTCTTTCTTATGTTTTCTAAGTGTTCTGTGATGAATTAACTTTCTGTAGCAAAGGAAAATTTTAATGTATTTTCTAAATATTTTTAACATTAAGTTTATTTTAGGGAGAGATGAATCTTGAATTCTCCAGGGATCTTTCATTGGCAATGTTTAAATGAGCAATTGCTATATGACAAATCAGCCTAAAACCCAGTGGCTTAAAACAACAGTCATTTCTTATTATGGCTCCGTGTCTGCGGATCATCTGGGGGGCAGAGGATGTTAACTGAGCTCTCGTGTGTGTCTGCAGGTAGACAGGCCAGGTGGAACAGAGTTTATTTGGGGCTGTAAGCTGGGGAGGCTCAGCCTCACAGGTCTCTCAACCCCTTCTGGGGACCCACCGGTTAGCTCAGGCAGGTTCTTCACCTGGCAATGGTAGAAGCTCAAGAGGGCAACTTTAATTGTTTTTAATTTTTAAAAAAATTTGTTTAATGTTTGTTTTTGAGAGAGAGAGAGACAGAGCATGAGCAGAGGAGGGGTGAGAGAGAGGGAACACAGAATCCAAAGCAAGCTCCAGGTTTTGAGCTCTCAGCACAGAGTCTGATGCAGGGCTTGAACCCACAAACCATGAAATCATGACCTGAGTCGGAGTCGGATGCTCAACTGACTGAGCCACGCAGGCATCTCTCAAGAGGGCAACTTTAAACACAAGGCCCCGTGAGAGCTAGGCACACCCTCACTTCTCTCTTAATCTTCTAACCAAAGCAAGTTGCATGGATAGGGAAATTTACCCTGCTTTTTAAACAGTTTAATTCTGTTAACATACAGTGCAATATTGGTTGCAGGAGTGAAATTCAGGGATTCATCACTTACATACAACACCCAGTGGTCATCACAAGAAGTGCCCTCCTTAATACCCATCACCCATCTAGCCCATCCCCCCACCCACCTACATCCATCAACCCTCAGTTTGTGCTCTATTGTTAAGTCCTTTGTGGTTTGTTTCTCTCTGTTCTCTTCCTCCCCCCCACCCCCGCCCCGCCCCAACCCCGCCTTCCCTTGTGTTCATCTGTTTTGTTTCTTAAATTTTGGGAAGAACTCCAAAGTCATATGAAGGAAGAATAGAATTGCGTTGACGATGCAATGAGTCTACTCCAGTCAAGAACAGATTTTATCTCTTTACTTCTATTTACAAAGAAATGTCAATTTACATCTGGTTTGGCTTATCAATAAAAAAAATGGTGAGTTTTGCTTTTTTTTTTAACTACAAATTGTCCAACAGAGATTGATGTAAGATCCTCCCTGAGTATTTCACAAAGGGCAACACCCAGTTCCAGGCCAATCAGTTAAAGAAATAAAACAAGAAAGCAATCTGTGGTTCAGACATCAGACTCCAGGGAACTTGGAGAAGGGCATGAGCTGTGAGATGGATGAGCAAGCTGGTGTGTGTGAGGAGGCACCTCAAAATGCCCCATTTACAGATAAACAGCCACTGGGGCATCTTGGTGTAGAAACAAATGGGCCCCAAGGAGAGGCTTTCTTCTGTGGCTTTTGACCATGAGTGGCCATCAAGAGCTGTGGGCTGTCATCACAGCAAGAAAATAGGGGCAGGCAGGTGCAGCGGCAAAAGCAATTCCTATGAGAGGCTCATTTGCACTGATGTCGGATGTCTGAGATGGCAGGTGCATATGGACAAAGAGAGCTACACAGGAAGCTCCCGGGCTGGGCCCCTCGGCCTGCCCTCGTCACCCTTGGCCTAGTTTGGGCCAGGTTTCACTGAGATATTGCCTCTGTCATCTCCATGGCGACCTGCCAGCTAGAAGAACCTCGTAAGAGTGGCAAACAAGGCAATGTTAACATTTCTGTATGTTCACAAAACATGGCATAGTTGGTAAGGGCCTTTCAGATACTTCATTTCAGGTAAACCTCACAATAACCCTCAAATATGGAGTCATGTTTATTCTCTTTCATGTTGAAGGACATGAAACTTCAAGAAGGTTGTTGTTCAACTGTTCTAAGCCGGACGGAGAAAACAGCGTGGGTCACAAGAGTTTCAACTCTTCGCAAGTCCTTTCTGTGGAGAAAAAGAAGCAACACGGTGTGGTCCAAGAATCATAGTCAAGCAAATGTAAATTCCTCGAGGTATGGCTCACAGTGGACTTCAGGGACGTGAAGAAAGATGACCTCAGGGCCCAGGAGAGCCCTGAGCTCTTAACTCTGCTGTTTCGAAGGGATCAGGTGGGGCCCACACCCAGGGTGGAGGGTCGAGAGGAACAAACTGACCTGATTTCAGGGCCTGGCCATTCTCTTCTCTCTTCTTCAAAGCACCCGCTCAGAGCTGGGGTCAAAGGTCTAGTCGTATTTCTTGCTGATCCTTTGAGAACACTAATGGGCTACTTGAAGAGCTCCCTTGCTAAAAGCCCTACCGCTTTTAGAAAGGAGAGCTTTTAAAGAAGAGCGGTTTGTTAAGTGGGCACTCTGGAATTCTCCATTTATACGGAAAGTGTGTTTGATACTCAAGAGGGTATTTGTCATTTGGGGGAAAGGTTAAGTCAATTATTTTGTCTGGAGATCAAAAAGATGGAGAGTCAGCTTAATAACAGGCCTCAGGTCCACAAGGGGTTGTTCTGGGGAAGATGGTGACCACCTGTCTGTTCTCTCCACAGCAGAAGAATTGGGCTTTTGTTGAAGAAAGAGCTAAGTGAGGCCGACGGAAAGACCACTGGACCGTGGCACTGACTGCTGGCACTTCTGCAGATTAGCAGTGAGATCTCCCCCACCAACAGCAGCTCATGAGGAATGGGGGCTGTGGCTGAAGACCCTTTGAGGTTTTTCTTTGGTTCCATGCCTGAGATTTGACGCCGTAAGACGAGATTGGGAGAGTAAAAGCCAAGGGATACCCACACCTGCCTGCAGGTCCTGACTGCTGCTTACTTGTTGAGTATAAGAGACTTAGTTTCCCTGGACCTCAGTTTCCTCATCTGTGTGATTAGATTAACAATGCCCATGCTGCTTTCCCATCACAGAGTCATGAGATGAACCGAGATAATGCACGTGAGCACGCATCGCAGACCACAGGGCACTGAGCAAATGGAACGCATTATTTTTCCCAGAGTAAATGTTGATTATTTTTCAAGTCAAGTGTGCACTAAAATGTTTCTTCCTGCTTTGGATAAAGTTGCCAGATGGCTTTGGATCCAACCTTGAAATGATGTGCCAGTTGTTTTCTCTTAGCTCTTGAGCCTTCCTCAGCATGCTGCTCCTTGAGCAAGTCCTGCTCTGCTCCAGCTACCAGCTGTTCACAAAACTGTGTCTTTGAGGATGAAGGGGGCCTCACAGAGTATCTTCCAAACCAATGTGCAGTCCACGTCTGTTTCCCTTTTACAGGTGGCGGTTCTACTTCTCTTGAATGCCTCTGATGATGGGGAAACTCACTCTTCCATTTTTAAAGCAATTCCACTTTTCAAAACTTCAGATATTTAATGATTCCTTTCTCCTTATATGAAGCCCAAATCGATTTCCTTGGAGCTGAAGGAACAGGGATAGACGCAGGTAAGATAGATGATATGGGCCTCTAAGAGAAAGAGTCATGGAAGGTGGTGGTTACCTGGAGAAGAGATGCCCTCCCAAAGCAGATGGCTGCTACTCCACGCTTATAGATGACTGCCCTGTAGGAATGTGGGCCCAGACTTCCCAGATCCAGGGCTTTGCTTGGGGCTGGGGTAGCTTAACTCTGTGGAGTATCCAGTGTCGCCCTTGAAAGGAGGCCGTACTTTATTTTGTTAAATACCAAAATTAGAAATTGAAATGGAATTATTTAAAAAAAAATTAATAACCTTTGACTCCTCAGAAAGAGGAATAACAGGTAGCCATCATCCTTTACAGAGTGCCTCTCTTTCACCCCAAATGCAGACCCTAGGGTGGCAGTCCCAGATACTCTACCAAAGGATGGTATTTTCAGATCCTTTCAATATTTATTTATTTATTTAGAGAGCATGAGCTGGGGAGGTGCAGAGAGAGAAGGAGAGAGAGAGATTTCCAAGCAGGCTTCTCACTGTTAGCATAGAGCCTGATGTGGGGCTTGAACTCACGAAATCAAAAGTCAGACTCTTAACCAACTGAGCTAGCTAGGTGCCCCATCAAGTCCCTTTAGTTTTAAGAGACAATAGAACTCTTCATTTTTACACAAAATTACAAGGTTCCGAAGTTAGCTTTATTTCAAATATTTTACAAAGACTGTATTAGCCAAACAAAACGTTCTCTGGGAGGTGAATGTGGACCACAGACCACCAATCTGCAGTCTCAGCTACCCTGGGTCCACCACCTCAGCCTTGGTTCTACTCTTGATGACCAAATGGAAACAGTCCATTCTCTGCTCTGTAAGATGGGCCTTCTGAGATTCTAGGACATCAGTATATCTTCTCCGGTATTTTCCTCACCAGGGTAAAAATCACTAGCAGCGTTTTACTTCCTTCATTATCAAAACTTTCATTCTGTCACCATGTCCTCAGGATCCTAGGACCCTTCAAAGTAGACTGTTAGAAGAAAGACACTCATCTGCTCACATACATATTTTCAGTGCATAGCTCTCCTGTTTATGAAAGAGGTCCCTTGCTAAGGACCAGATTCAAACCATATGATTCAGATATTTTGTTAGCCTTAAATTACCCATTCTCAATATATTCTTTGGAGGGAAGGGAGTCTATAGACATATACCTTCAGGGTTTAATTTGCTTAACAATGTCATTGATAACAGAGCAGCAACATAAGTTGAGAGACTGATTTCTTTTTAATGAGAAATCCAGGATGTTTGGGCCGAAAGAGAATTGTGCATCATCTCGTTAGCCCAAAGGTGGCAAATCAGTTTCATGTGAAGGACCAACTCACATGGGAATGATGTGTTGGGAAAGATTCTAGAGAAAGAAGACCAGGAAAAGGCAAGAGGGAAAGGGACACATGGGTGTCACCTTCTTGCCCTTCCTTGCCTCAGGTAAGGAGACTGAGGCCAAGAGCAATAATTTGATGATTAAACTGAAGCCAAACTCAGGCTGAGGCCCATATTTCCTGATTCCTCAGATATCTGCCTCCTGGTGTGAGATTTCTAGACTATGTTTCATGGAGCCCTCTGTGTGCTCTCTGGAGAGGTGTCCCAAGGGTCTCTGGGAGAGTGCAGGCTGGTCCAGTTGGGTTCCTATACTATCTTCCACACTTCAACCAGCAAAGAACTCCATCCACCTCCTCTTCTCTGGAGCTTTTGTTTAAGAATTAGTTTGAAGAAAAATGGTCCATTGGTTACAGAAACATTGGAGAATCAGTGCATTTTACTATGTTATTTTCTATATTTTGTAATTTATTGATGAGTTAATTAATCAATTAATTCAATTGTCTTTTATTCAGCAATTACTATTTGGAAATCACTGTGCCAGGCCCTGCTGAAAATTAGAGACAGGAGTCCCTTCTCAAAGAGTATACAATTTGCTAGGAGGCCAGACATATGAATAACCACCTATTGTACAATAATATGTAATTGCATTGAGGGAACATAGAAGAAGGAGTTATAACTTGGCTGCTGGTAATCAAGGAATGTTTCATCGGGGAAGCAGCCTTTGAACCTAGCCTTGAAGGACTGAGCATCTTTCCAAGGAATCTTAGGATCACAGGCTTGAGATGGAAGAAAACTTAGAGATTTTGACAACTCAACTTCTGAATTTATAGATAAACACACTGAGGTCCAGAGAAGAGAAATGACTTGTCTACATTGTTTTTGGGTCTCCTGGTTCAGAGCCCATTTGAATGGCACTGCAGTATGGAACCATTCTATGAAGAAAGAAAAAGACAAAGACAATTAGGTGTATGGTGAGAGTGGGTGATGACATTACTGTGCTGGAGTTTAAGGAACCTGAGGACTCCCTGTAGTTCTGCCTTGACTCACAAGGTGGTATTTCCTGATGCCTCTCACATGCCCTGGATGAATCTGTCCTCACAAAACATGAATGCAATGAACCCATCTGTATTCTGAATTGGTTTAGTAACCTAAAACCACCACCGCTATCAGGTTGGCAATAAATCTTATCTTGTTAACAGAAATTCTTACACAGAAAAGCTTTATAAATAAATGGTTGGAAATTAGAATAAAGGCTGTGGTACATGCTCTTGGTTGGCTGGCCTTTCTAACACCCCTTCCCAACCACTATCTTCCCTGCTGTCTTCATCTAGAAAAGTGGCAAAAAGGGAAGAGTCCTTAGATTGCCACTATTACAGTTATGGGTGACAATACAACCTGGTTCTGGCAAATGACATAGAAAGGAAAGTCAGCTAGAAGTTTCAGCTTGAACTGGAACCATAAATTCTAGCCTTTTGACTTTTTCCTTGCTGATGTGATGATCTAAATCCTGGAGTAGCAGTAACCATCTTGTGACCATGAGGCAGCAGCCACAAGATGAAAAGCAAAAGACTAAGGATGTAGAGTAAAAGCATAAGAATTGTTTGACGCTTTAAAGTCTTCTTTAAAATCTATCCATCTTTAGGTGGATTTCATTGTGTAAGAAAATGATAGCCCATTTGTTTAGGCTACTATATTTATCAGGCTAGACTAACTGCTGTAAAAGCAACACCCCAAATCTCAGTGTCTTAACACAATAATTGTTGATATCTTGCTCAAACAAAACCCAACTGGGCTTTTCTTAAGTGGGTGCTGTTCCAGGAGATTGTTCTTCATTTGGTGATTCAGGGAATCAGGCCCCTTCTAGCTCAGGATGCTTCCATCTTGAGGTTGTGACCTCCAATGTCACTGTTGAAGGAGATGAGATGTGGGTAAGGCTTTCTTAACCTCCTTGGCTGGGAAATGATATACCTCATTTCAGTTCATATTCCAATGACTTGTCAGTAGAAATACGGCTCCACCTCAATGCAGGACAACTGAGAAATGAAGTCTCTGCCTACAAAGCTGCTTCCCAATTCTGTGTTATGGAAGGGGAACCTAAAGCTTTAATGATAGTTAGCTCCCTCTGCCATACTCAATCTTAGTAGATTTTCTATTTCTTGCACTCATAGGCATTCTTGGTGTAATAACAGCATTTGTTGCATGTACTCAGGCAATGTTTATGTTCCCCAAACTTCATTCAGGGCACTGGACCTGGAATCAAGTGCCCTTTATAATAGATGGAAGTCGCTTTTCTTACTCTTTTATTACAGAGGTAAGAGTCATACAGGAACCAGTTATCTATAATTACCAGCAATATTTTGAGAAGTTCATGGCATCTTGTTTGGGCTCAATAACAATATGGACATTGAATGAATTCAAAGGAAGGAGAATCTCAATATGAATAGTTCTCCAGGGAAGGTTCCCTGGGCAGAGACCACTGGATAAAGAAGGGTAACACCTTGCAGTTTCCACGAGACTCTGTTTCTTTAAAACAAATGTATTCGTCCCATATAATTATTTATCCAATAAAATACTATTATTCATCCCATGAGCAAGCATGGAATGGGTGGCAGTACTAAGATTATAGATACTAGATGAGTAAGATATAATCACTGCTCTTGAAATACTCAAAGTGCATGATGAGAGACATAAACCAAGAGTTTCTCTGCAGCAAGGCGGGTGGAGTGGGGGAAGGCATCGAAAAGGATGGAACTTGGTAAGCCGGACCTTGGAGGAAGTTTAGGAAATTTTCAGTGATGGAAGAAGAGAAGGAATTTTGGGCAAAGCAAATGGCATTACCAAAGGCACAGAGGTGTGCAGATTCATGGCAGACTCACAGAATAGTGAGTAATTGACACTGGGTGTGTATGGGGGTGGGAAGGATGGTGGGAGATTGCATTTGGAAAACAGGCTGGGCCATATGATGAAAGACGTTGAATGGATTCAAGCTGTAAGTTTCAGCTACAAGTTAGAAAACATATGATGAGGGCTTTTGAGCAACTTGCAGAAGACGACGTGAGCAAGGCAACCTCAGATTTGGTTCAGCAGCTCAATGTTCACATCATTTTGGGTATTTTTGTGTGTGTCTTGCTCAGAATATCAGTGATATTTCCTAGGGTGACCAACTGTCCTAGTTATCCCGGCAGTGAGGGGTTTCCTGGATTTATGACTTCTAGTGCTAAAAGAAGGAAAGTCTCAGGCAAACTGGGATGTTAGTGATCTTACTGCCTACCCTGTCAGTCGCAAGATGGCTGCCACAGTCTCAAACATCACACAGAAAACAGGCCATCTTTTCACATACTTCCCTCTTATCAGGAAGAAAATAGTCTTTCCCTAAAGCCCAAGTGAACTTTCCCTTATAACTCATAGACAAGACAGGGTCATATGCCCACCCTTAGTCCAAAGAAGAATGAGATCACTGTAGGTGACTTAGAGCAATTGTGGTCTGTCACCTAGTTTGGGGGGCATTGCAACCAGACCTTAAATTGGATCTTGCTGGTACAGAAGAGAGCTGGTTTGTGGATGGGCAACTCATAGTAAATTCCACAAATGCCATGCCGGAGGTTTTAGACTTTATTCTGAAAGCAGTGGATTGTCATCAAACATTTCTAAGCAGAAAGCGATAGGCCATCACTTATATTTTATACTTAGAAGCAATATCATACATAACTGGATTTGGAACAAGAGTGAGAGAAGAGAGATTGGCCAGCAGGTTACTGCAGTAATCCAGACATAAGGTGATAATATTTGAATTAGGACTGTGATTATGGATGTGTACACGGAGTGATGGGTTTGGAAGAAGTGACAGGACATACATCTCACATGTGTGAATGGAAACTGCACAGTGCACAGGTCAGGCTGTGATTGGTCCCATTTGTGCATGAGAAAATACTGGCATGGGTGTTGAGGTGACATGTCTAAGTTTCTCTCAAAGGCCAAACATTACCTGCCTACCGAAATTAACCTCCCATGCTCCTGGAGTGGGGTATTGCCCACCCTCTGGCTCTTGGACATGTTCTACACCAGCTGGCTTGCTCTCCTGGGGCTCCTTCATCTACCTGGCGCCAGGTGGGCGTCAGCCCGGGCAGAAAGCCCTCATTCTCTGTAGTTAGACAGCTTTGTAATGATGACTGTGAGAAGATGTGTTGATTAGCCAAATTGGCCTCAGCAGAATGAGCAGTAATGTAGACCTCAGAGAAAGGACGTGAGGTCAGCAATGTAAATTCAAGGATTTGCTTCCCACTCCCAAGAATAGTCTTGCATTACTGTATGCGTGGCTTACAAGCGAAATCAACTAATCTCACAAAGACCTCTGATACTGGAAAGTTAACCCAGTGGGAAATCTAGTTTGGGGTGGTGCATACTGCCTGGTGAGCCATAAACGGGGCTGTGAGGGAACTATCTGGTGAATGGTGGCTTTGGTGGCATTGCAGAATGAAAAGAGCAGTTGAGATAAGAATTAGCATGTATTATGTCTGTGTCACAGTCCCGTTACTTGCCCTATAGGTCTTAGCTCATACGGCAGTTAGACATTCATAAATGTGATTTCTAAGTTTATGTCCACCTACTCATACAGGCTAAGGGTGTTACCTACTTTGCTTACCACTGTATTTCCTGAGGCTAGCACAGTACTTGGCACATAGTATTTGCTCAATAAATATTTGTTGAATTAATTTTTTTATTAAATGACTGCTCCGTGTCAGTTATTACATCATCTCTTTGAAACCTTCCCAAATCTCCATAACATAGACAATGAAAATGAAATTCTTTCTTTTTTACAGACAATGAAACTGAGAATCAGAGCTGCAGAGTGAGTTAACTGTGGTCATATATTTAGTTCCGAGATCCCATGCTCTTTTTTCTCTAAATGTTTGGATTTTCATTTCATATAATGCTATTTCTCAGTGCAGAGAAACCCAGTGTTGGTTTAGTCCTACCACACACTTTATAGATGAGAAGCTCTAAGCCCAGACAGGCCAAGCATCTTGTCCAAGGCAAATTAGTGCTCAAATTAAACGTAGCTCGGAGTTGTTTTCAATCAGACCTTGAAGCTCTAAGATAAGGCAGCCACCAATTCAGAAAGAGCCAGGGCTTGTGGGTTGGATTTGACCTATCTCTACAGTGTTGCTGGATGTCTGCATAGCAGAAAGGCATGAAAAATCTCATCCAATACAAGTTTCAAAATCCTCACTGTTGTTTTCTGGTACTCAGCTTTCACTGCATAGCCTGCCTTTTGAATGAAGGGAAGGCAGGCCTCAAGCTTTTGGAAAGCCACTGCAAGTTTGCTGCTGAAAACTTCCAGGTTGGGATGCAATCTAGACTCTGCTAAAGTACTTAAGCTAATAAAGGTCTAACGCTTCTTCCAGACTCCGTACAAGCGCCTCACTGGCTCAGCGTGCACAAACCCACAGGAGAACGCAGTGTCCGTGGCTTGGACAGCCCCACACACATGATTCTGGCCAAAGCACTGCAGCAAGGCCAGAACCCTTTGCACCCCCACCTCCCGCCCCCATCTTATCACTCCACTTTCTTCCCCAACATGCTACCTAAGTCTCTGCTCCAAAAATGCATTTGTTATGTCCCTGAATTTCAAGCAGGGAAGTATATTACCTGCATAAGGTTAAGCTTGCAATTCAGCTGAAAGCATTGAGGAAATCTCAGGTTGAGCTGCTATTTGCTCATTTTCTACTTCCTGAGCTAGGCTCCTTCTCCGTGACAGGGGCTGTGCCAGGCCCAGCTCCTGCCTGTGGGGCCCTCGCTGTCAAGTGGGCAAAGGAGCTGCATCACACAGCCAGTGTGGTCTTGTGTTATTTCTTTGTAACTCACTGAACGTTGTCCTTCTCTGTGGCCTGGTGTTGTCCTCTGGCTAATACAAAGATGACTGCTCCAATCCACACATGACCACCCCCGGGGGACGAGGGAGCATCTTTCTCAGTAGACTCCCTTACAAACAAAAATTTTATTTTCCTGAAGTCTGAACAAAATACTGCCTTGGTCTCAGTGGCCCAACTTGTGACACATGTTCATTTCTGAAGTGGGAGATAGCATAATATGATTGACAGAGACCTAATTTCCTTTAAAAACAAAGAGGGGGGGAGTATCTTTTCCTTGCAACCCAAAACGCCAGAACTTGCTAGAAAAAGCCCTTTCATTTTCCATTTTTAGATTTCTGCCAGAACATTGCTGCTTTATTCAATTGATTCCCCGTGGTCCCCATTTTCATTGTCATCATCATCGTTATCATCATCATCTGGAAGGTGGATGTTTTAAACAAATGAATCACGAAGGAGAAAATCTATGACAATTGTGTGACAGATTTCTTGCTAATAGATAATTCACAATTTCTCATTTCCATTCTTTTTTGGACTTTATCCTAAAGGCAATGGGATGTCATCAAACATTTCTAAGCAGAAGGTGATAGATTGGCTCTCATTTATGTTAAATGACTCACGTGGGTCAAAGCTGATGGGAAGCCAAAGTAATTAAGACACCCTCATAGGACTAGCAGTTTAAATCTGTGTGAGGCAGACTGTCTTGAATAGGCCTGCCTGCCAGACATGTGGACCAATCCAGGATTGCAAAGATGGCCCCAAGGTGCAGGCTTCATGAGCAGTAATCCTCTCCCCAGGCCCAGCAGCCTCTGGTTGCTGACCATTGGTGACTCACACAGTGCAGTGCAAGAGATGGCCACAGGTCACATCTCTGTACCAAAAGGAAAGAGAACACCTCTCTTACACTCTTCAGGGTGTTGGGGCTGGGATTTTTGAGTAGCCAAGTAGGGTTC
The DNA here is from genome assembly GCF_028018385.1 of Neofelis nebulosa. Lineage (NCBI taxonomy): Eukaryota > Metazoa > Chordata > Mammalia > Carnivora > Felidae > Neofelis > Neofelis nebulosa. The sequence goes on from NC_080789.1 coordinate 16,633,725, forward strand.
GAGCCTGTTTCCTGCTTCTTGCTTCTGGCTAGGACAGGCCAGAAGCTGTGAAGGGGATTCAGACCCTTGAGGAACACTTCTCCTCCGTGGCCTTATCCCCACCCTTCAACCACCTCCCCACACACCCACATCTGTCAGAGTGAGCTTCTGAGTGTTATACTTACTAGAGCAAAAGTTCCTAATGTGAGGACTCACCTAATTATATGTCAGTGGCTAGGACCACTGTTGGGATAAATTACATTTTAACTAAGCAATTATTTTGAACTGTTCAGTTTTTTAGAGATCAGTACGAGGTCCATGAAAGTTCATGGACTGACTACTTTAAAGTACTCATCTGATCCAAAGAAGAAGGCTGGGGTCAGAAGAAGCCTTGAGTTTACAAAGCATTCCCAAATTTCTAATAAAGTGACTTTAAAGGTAAGTCACTTCTACATTCTAAGCCTTCGGTTTCCTCACCTATGAAATGAAAATAAGATTTTTTCTCTCTTTAAGATAGTGAGGGAGAGGGTAAAATGCATGATGAGCGTTGAGAAGGGCACTTGTTGGGATAAGCACTAGGTGTTGTATGTAAGTGACGAATCATGAGAATCTACCCCCAAAATGAAGAGCACACTATATACACTGTATGTTAGCTAACTTGACAATAAATTATATTAAAAAAAGAATTCAATGAGATAAGATATCTAAAACTCCTATGGCTCATGATTTTTATTCATCTGAGAGGCTCACGTCTCTCCTCTGCAATCTCTGTTTTCTTACTCGTGAAATGGAAGTGATATAATCTGACTTACTTGCTATAGAGTAAACAAGAAATGCAGAAGCCTCTTGTAACCTGTAAAGCGTGATGCACTCCTGAGCACTTGGTTACCAGGTTGATGCTCTGAGAGGACCAACCCAAGGTACACCTGTAGTCCAGGAGTTGGCTGAGATGAGGAATGTTCTTGAGAATTAGTCTTACCAAGCAGCCAGCTGCTGTCTTTTCTCCTAGAACTAATCTACACTGCAAAGATTCTCTGTTCAGAGCACAGTCTGGAGGGCCGTTGTCTTCCAGACTTATTCAACTGTAGGAGATGGGCCCCAGCAAATGGCCCTCACATGCCTCCTCTTGTCGGTCAGGGATTTCAGTAAGCTGAGGTTTGTTAATAGCGTTTTCTTTTCTGTCAATGTGTTGTTTTTTTCCCTAAAGAAAAATAAATAAATAAAAGAACGCAATCTTTAAAAATTCAAGTCAAAGTGTCCCCTCCCTTTGAGACTTCCTGTCCATAACTGAAGCCATGAAGCCATCTTCCTAAAATTAGCAAAGCATTCCTTTTGCCACAAAACAACAGGCCCTTTAAAAAAAAAAAAAAAGGGCTATTTCCTTTTTGGATGGGGATTTATGTAAGAGGATCAGACAGGGGGAAAAATGAGCTTTCATCCAGCTTCAGCAGTAGCTTCCCCATTTGTCCAAACTTGGCTGGCTGTTGGGATTATACGGCATTCATTCAGGCAAGGACCGCTCAGAGACAAAAACTGAGGTCAGATGAAGCCAGATGCTTTAGTTCTGACTCTCAACTTTGAGTGTCCAGTACTATCACCTAGAACGCTTGTTAAAACACAGACTGCTGGGTCCCAACCTCCAGAGTCTCTGGTCAGAAGGTCTGGGATGCCTGGGAAATTGCATTTCTAACAAGTCCCTAGGTTATGTTGATGTTACTGGTCTGGAAACTGTACTTGGGGACCACATCTCTGAGTTAACAGTTTTCAGTCCCCAGGAAAATTTTTAGAGAAGTTATTATGGCCAGAATCACTGTGGCTGGTGGTTGACTTCCAGTTTCCTGGCATTGGAGGGCATGGCTGCACAATCTGGGCGTTTGCTTTCCATTCTGGTGTGGACCTCTCAGCCGAGGCAAGGTGTGCTCTTGTGGCTCTCAGGCTGGTCTCCCTGTGTCCCAGTTTCTGTTACCCTCCATGGGAGGCTCTGATCTTTTCTTTCCTCTTAAGAGGCTATGTGAGAAATATAGAAGGATCAACACAGTTTTTGGTATCAATCAGATGAACATGTATATGAAACCAGGTTCCCCTGTTTATTGACTATGTGATCCCAAGCAAGTGAAATAACTTTCCTGAGTCTGTTTACTTGTCATCAAATATGAATAATAATAGTACTCTATTGTAGTGGTCTACAAACCTGGCTGAGGTCCCTCTCCTTTCCCACATCTATTTCCCCTTAATAGTTCCCCTTCTTGGTAAATGACATCTCTACTCAACCAGCTATCCAAAGACCCCAAGGAGCAACTTTGGCACCTCTCTCTCTCTCTCTCTCTCTCTCTCTCTTTCCATATCTGATCAACCACCGTGTTCTGTCCATTCTACTTTCAAAATGTACCTTAGCCCTGAATACTCCTCTCCATTTCCATTATCCCTGCCCCACAACCTGCCATCCCCACCAAGCCATCATTAACCCAAACCCGACCACACACAAAAAATAATTTTTGATCTATCTTACCAGTTCTCATTTCATGTAGGCTAAAGAATAAAGCCCATAGCATGGACTACAAAAGGCCTACCAAGTCTTCCTTCTGCTCTGGCCTATTACTAGATGAACACCTCATTCACTATTCCTTTGATTCTCTGAGGTGCACTCAGAGAAGCTGGCCTTGGGATCTTTGAATATGTCAAGTACTTTCCTGCCTCAGGGCCTTTATGCATGTTCTTTACTCTGTCCTGTATGCTTTCCTCCCCATTGTCTTTCCAGGCATGCTCCTGCTTCAGGACATTTATACCATCTGTTCTTCTGCCTGCATTCTTGTGTTCCCAGATTTTCCAGTGGATCTTTCCTTCACTTTATTTGGGCCTGCTCACATATCACATTCTCAGTGAGGCTTTCCTGTCTAAAATACCACCCAACCCATTGCTGTTAGTCTGCTCATCCTGCTTGATTTTTTGTGTAGTCATTAACAGAAATTGACATATTATATGCATGTTTGCTTATTAACTGTCTCCTGAATCAGAAGGTAGCCTCCATGAGGGCAGAGATTTTGCCTGCCTTGTTAACTAATATAACCCAAGGAACTAGAATAGGATCTGGCATGTGATTTATGCTTGACAAATATTTAATGAATGATTGAATGGATGGCTGGGTGCATATATGTACATGACAATGATTGTTAGTGATATCTCTGGTAAAAGACACCTGGACTGGTCCCTAACCTTGGAATTCTTTCTCACATACCCACTGCCAAAAGAGATATCCTAAGCATAATTTGGACATTTGGGCATAATTCCTAAACCCTTATCTGGGATCATTTTATCAGGTGAGCTGTGATAACTTACTTCTGCTTGCACAGGACACATGCCTATGTTTGTGACATAGCATGCTTATGGATCTCAGTTAGCCCGGCTCCCAACTGGCCTTTTGCAGGAAGAGGCAACTCCTTCAGGTGTGAGAGGAGTCCCTAGCCCCTCTGACTCTACCTGCCAATTTCAGTATGACTTTCATGACAAAGAAGTCATCCAAAGAAGAAAGTGCTTCAGTGTAAGATTGAAAGCCATTTAGCCTTTCCTCTTGGAGCCCTGGCTCAGTTTCAAGCCATAGACTGATGTCAGAATGTCTTCATGTCAGGGAAATCTAGAAACACATTAAACATCATATGCATCATGGCCTAGGCTATGGTTGACCCCACCCAAGGGTAGCCAGGACAGAGGTTCATCAGAAGCCCAGGAATGAGGTTAGCCAATCACATTCTCACTCTTGGGACTTGGAATTAGAAAACGTGGAGAAAATCAGGTTGGAAATGGAACTTAAACAGATGTAATAAATACACCCATGAGGTAGACTGGGAAGCATAAGGAATCATAACTAAGCTGAGTCTAAGAGGTATCCAGTACTAAGATTAAGGTAGAGGACACGGAAAAGAGGAAGAGGTAGTTAGTTTGCAGTGGGTGAAGTGAGACACACAAATAGAAGCAGAAATGGGGAGTGTAGCTGAGTCACCTCAGTTGATGAGCTCCAGGGAGAAGATCTAGAAACTTGTGTTCTACACTCTAATAGGTAACGTCCCATGCAGAGATTGTGAACATGCATGCCACCATGGAGCTGGTCATTCACGGCTGGCTGTCCCTTCAAGTGGAGAGATGGTGTCATCCCTCTGGGATGTAGGGAAATTCTCTGCAGAAGAGGGCACTGTAACTCAGTCATCAACACTTACAGTCCCAGGAGGAAGTTGCAGTCTGGTAAGAAAGAATGGGCCAGGGCACCAGCAGTATCACACTAAAGATTCAGTAACATGATAAAACAGAGATATTTCCATAAATGTAATATAACGCACATGTAATGCCAAAAACTTTGGCCCTCAAAAACAATCAAATTTTGAAGGACATTTCTTGACACAGGGACATATTATTAAAATAATATGGGACTGAATGTACATACGGTTACATATGTCCACCCCATGTATATGAAAATAGAGAAGACTAGATGGAAATAATCAAAAATACTTACGGCAGTTATCTCTTGTATTAGAGTCCATTTTTATATTATCTCAATACAATTTTGTCTCCACATTTTTACAACGAATTTTTTTACTATTATTCTCAAAAAATATATATAATAAAAATGTAAAAAGAAACGGTGACGAGTTAAGGTTAGTTTTTAAAAAATTGGCCATGTTTTCCACACACGGAGAGGCTGACAAGAAAAGCCTTGGCTTGTGTTTCTCAGGGCAGGAAATGGTGGAGTCAGAAGATTGACTCTGAGCTGGAGGTCTGAGGTGGTGGTTCGAAAATTTGATTATGACTTCTTTCCTCAGTTAGTATTAAAGTTAAATAAGGTGACTCCATCACCTTCTTTAGCAGAGGGTGGTAAGTGCAAACAGTGATACAACCTCTGATGTTCTTTCCTATTTCTGGCCACCAAACAGCCTCTCAAAGACAAGTGAGATCCAAAAATCAGTCTTAGTTGATGAAGTAAACTGTTAGTGTATCTTTTACACCTTCCTTCTATCCTCCCACCTCTGCTGGTCCCCTGCCTTCTTTCTCCCTCTCCCTCCTTCCTTGTCCCCCTTCTATTCCCCACCTCTTCCTGCATATCCGTCACCTCCTTTTCTTTTCCTTCTGCAACAAACTATCTTTGGTAACTATCATGAGCCAGAAGAGAGCCAAGATCATCTTCCCAGTAATTCAACCTCCCAGTATACAAGGAATGATATCAACAGACTTGTTAAAATATCTTATTTTACTTAATATTTTATACCTCTATCCAGAGGTATACTTCTCTTCCAGAGAAGATTTTAGACCTGGATACATTACATACACCAGGGAAAGGTAAAAATCACTGTGTATCCAGAAAACAACATATTTACTGAATATGTAAATTTTCTTTGTTTGTAGTTAGACAGTAAAATAAGATGTTTTAAGTGTGGTTTCACTTATGGTCCCTGATGACCTGCCATGATTCATAAATAAATGAGAAGGTATAAAATTAATAGTAGAAGTAAAAGAGGAAGGAAGGAAGGAATTTATAGCAAGGAAATGATAGGGATCCAAGATTGACATTGAGAAAGTAGGTTACAAAAAGACCTTTCCCTTGCTATGACTGGCTACAAACTCAGCTTCAATTTTAGTGGCCAATAAAAGGGGAGGGAAGATTAATAGAGACAATTACACATTTCACAAAGTGTATGCGATAAAAACTGACCTGTTTTTCAGCGATAGAACTCTGTTTAGTATTGAAAGGGAAAAGGACCCCAACTCTGGATGTAATGAACAAGGTCATCCACAGTAACCTGACAGAAGACATAATTTTAAATGTCATAGGTCTGTAGCTTCCTCAGTATGGCCTGATGGCAGTCCAGCTAAGGCCCTCATGTGGTGCAGCTCAGGTCCCCAGCATCCTGTTAATCTGGTTTCATTTGTGGCAAATTTCAGAACTGGAAGAACAGTGTTGAAATATATCTCTTAGGGGATTTTTATTGTCTTAAGCCCAATTTGTGTACTTATTTTTTCATTCAGAAACACTTATTGGGTACCAAATCACACCAGACATTATGCTAAGTGCTGTAGCAACAGAATGGGTTCTTGATGATGAACAATATGAGACTTAACAGTGACTTCTCAACAGCAGAAAGTAAGGTCATTTGAAGCATCCCTTCACCTATGCATCCAACCATCCATTCAATTGTTTGTTCTCTCTGCAAATATTTATTGAGTTCTTGGTATATGTCAGGCACTGTGTTAAGTGCTAGGGTCAGAAAGATGAATAAGACAGGTTCCTGCCTTCAAAGAGTCACTGCCTAATGGAGGAGAAAACTCATGTTCAGCATGGTGCTATAGCAAAACCAGGTACTAAGTACTATGCATGCTCAGAGGGGACAAATGGACTCATAGGCAATTTTTCCGGTAATAAATCCTCAGAAAAGGAACTTCTGTGACTGGAAACTTTCCTTAGGTAGAGGGTGAATGGTGGTGAAGGCAGAGATGAAATGAAAAACAGTTTAGAAAGGAATGAGGGCAGCTTGGAATGCAAGAATTAACATCTTAGTCCTAGAGGTGGGTGAATTTGGGCTTGAGGACACCTCTCCCATTTAGGAGATTTGGATACGGGGCCTGAGGGGGATCCAACACAACCATATGAATCCATGAGGTTCAGGAAAGGTAATGCTTGTGCAGTATTTAACACAGCACCCAATTCAAAGTATCCATTCAGTACTCTCTGCCTGTGTTGTCATTTGGTCATACCTGCTTTGCATAGGAGTATTGTTTAGACATCAGATAGGATTTGGATACTAGATACTTGTGCAGAGCCCCTCATGAGGACAGAAATAGACTTGATCTTAGAAGTACTGGAGTCCAGGAGAACAAAGAGAGGGTTCCTGGAGGTGGTTGGGGGCGGGGATGGGCTAAATGGGCAAGGGGCATTAAGAATCTACTCCTGAAATCATTGTTGCACTAGATGCTAACTAATTTGGATGTAAATTAAGAAAAACATAAAATTAATTAAAACAAAGAAGTACTGGAGTCCAGGTGATGAAAGTTCAGCAAAGTGGGAAATGTGGTCAGAGGGTCACATGGCCTTCATGCGTCCTCAGATGGACAGCACGTGCTATGGCAATGAGAGCCGAACATGGTCTCCTTTGTGGAGTGTTGGGAGCCTGTCTTACTCAGAACAGAGCTTGTGTGCAATGTGGGTGGTCTACAATCCTAAGACTTATTTTCAACAGTAGCCTCATCAATCTACTTTGGTGGTTTGTATTTGAAATATTGATCTCCTTGGGGAAAATGAGTCAGCTCAGCATAATATTTTTTTGTAAACTTTGACCCTGATGAATTTCGAAGAATGCCAGTCTCTTTACCAAGCTTTCTGAATTGAGAAAACAGATCATCTATGTATATATAATAGTAATAATAATATTATCTATTATTAATATTAATCCTGTAAGGTATAATTAATATTATAATTATAATTAAGAATATGTGATATTATATATTACATATAATATATTAATAATAATAGTATCTAACCTCTGTGTCAGGAAATGTATTTATATATTATATATATATATATATATATATATATATATAATTCATTTAATTCTTGCAGTATCTCTATAAAGGGGTTTTTTTTAGATGAACAGACTGAGGCACAAAGGTGCTAAGTCACTTGCTCAAGGTCACAGAGCGGGTAAACTTTGGGCTGGAATTAAATTTAGACAGTCTGGCTGGAGGCTAGCTCTTAATTGTTAGGCCTTGGTATATCTATGTCTGTACCTATACATGTGATGTATATCTATCTGTATCTGTATCTATAGCTGTATATAGATAGATATATCTGTAGCTATCTATCTATCTATCATCTATCACTAAATAAAGTGTTTGTAAAACTCAATACTGTGGCTAATACACGGAAGAGTTCAACAAATGGCAGCTGTTATCAGCAGTAGTCTATGTAGTTATGTCTATGGTTGTGTTTATCCCCTGGCCACAGGCTCTGTAGAGCAGTGGTGAGGGAAACGGAGTCCAGAGGCAGAGCTGCCTGAGCTCAGTCCCAGCTCCGCCACTAAATATGTGGGTGATCTTGAGTGAACTTACTTTGTGCCCTCATGTGGAAATTGGAGATAAAATATTATCTGGCCTGGTGGTTATTGTCATGATTACACAAGGACAATGTTCACACTCCTGTAAGTGTATGTCAGCATTACTATCCTAATCAGTGATAACCCAAAGTGTGGGAACCAAGCCTCTCCAAGCTGGTCAAGGAGATGCTCTTCGGTGGCCAATGGAACTCAGTGACCGATGGCACTGGGGGGTAACCTTGCCGCTCTTGGGGAGTCTCACACATGCTCTGGCTCACTTTGAGAAATGAAGGTAAGCCATTTCGGTCTGGCCCCGTCTCCCCCACCCCCCATGGGAAAGAGATGTGTCAGGCCAGCCACGCAGGTCACTGGGTACAGATGCCCCTCAGCCTTTGAAGACCTGAAGCGATGGGAATTGAAAAGACAGGCGCCCCACTGGGCAACGGTTCAGCTAAAAGTTCACATCGCTGCACATCTGAGAACTTCCTGACCGGCCGCCCTGGTGTCAACGGGGTCTGAACCCCTCCTTGTCTCCAGCCCTGACATGGACTTGTGAGCGAATGCTTGCGTTCACAAGACAGCACAAGGCATCAATGGGCTGATTATGTCAAGACATTTGAAGACAAAGCAAAATGGAACTTCAAAAGACTTGGGAAGGCCTGGAATCTCCTTTCAGAAGTCAGAAAGTTCAGTTGTTGCTAAAATTCCCATATTGGGCTCACATAATTGGCTTTGAAATTACGACTCAGATGGCAAATAAAATTCTTTCCTGTATTTACACTTTGGATAAAACTGTTTCACCTTCTAACTCTTGTTCAGAAGATATCTTTTTCATGAGGAAGGCTTCCCTTTTGAGTGCCACTGCTACATCGATATTACAGCATTCACTGTGCTTTTATACATATGTGCATGAGCATATTTATACACATACATTTTTCCCCTCTAAAGTGGAAGGAAGGGATGGGGGATGGAAACCTTAATACATCTTTATTATTATTATTATATAGAGGATTGCATGTTCCTTGGCCTTTGAAAAGGAAATTCTTTCCAGCTATTTAGCTTGGCAAGTCTAGAAAAAAGGCACACAGAATCTAATGAAAGGATTTTTTAAGGAAGGAAAGGATTCTGTGAAATGGATTTTAATAAAGGCACTTAGGAAATATAACTCAATCTAAAATATATTCTTAAGAATATACTTCCTGCCTATTTATTCTCTTGAAAAAATGTATAGTGTATTTCATTTTTACACATAGACATGTGCAATTTCCTGGTTGGGGAATGATATCAAGAGGCTGTTCTGAAGTGGAACAGGTTTAGAGAAAGCTCTTATTGTAAAATAAAACACAGATACAATAGATCATTTTTTTCTTTTTACTCTTTTTATTTTGCACTATAAACAACAACAACAACCAGTGACATACTACTTTTCTTCACATTCATATGGATTTTAGGAAATTATTGCCTTTTCCCCTGGAGAAATAACTCGCAGATGAGAAACACGTACCACATTACAAAATCTGCAAATCCCAGAAGTCTACAGCTTAAAGACAAACATATAGCTTAATGGATTAAAAGGCTAAAACTCACTTAGACCAAAAAATAGAAATTTTCCAGATATTCCAGAAGCCCTTCACATGTGTTCCCTTCCCCTCCAAAAACAACCACTATCTTGACTTTTAGAGTAATCACTTCCCTGTTTCTTTATGATTTTGTTACCCACGGGTACATTCTCAGCACTGCAGTTTATTCTTACGCACTCTTAAAAATTTGATAAGTTTAAAGTTTTCTTTTGATCTGCTGGTTTTCCTTCCATCCCTTGCTTTTGCATATAATTTATCTGTTAAAGATCTTTGGTGGTTTGACCTGTGGAATTTCCTACTTGTCTGGATTTTGCTGATTGGGTACTTATGGTGCTGTTCAACATGTTTCTCTGTCCTCTCTGTAATCTTCAAATCAGAAGCTGGATCCAGAGACCAATAAAACTTTGACTCAGTCATTTTGGCAAGACTGCAGGAAGTGGCATGTTATTTCATTAGATAGCATATGTCTGGTTGTCTCTCTTTCTATTATGTCAACAGCCATTGAGGCTCATTGCCTAGACCTATTAATTTGTTGGAGATTGAGAATTGGTGACATGTTAACTTAACATTTTATTTTACTTTATAGTTGGAATAATTTATAAAGGGACACATCCCTCATCTATTATTTGGTTATGTGGTTGTATAGTTTATATCTAAAAGCTAGGACAAATGCTTGATTCTTTTTCTTTACCTGTTTTCAACACAATAAATTGGTTCTTTATGATCCTCAGAAGTGCCTAATTTGATTTTTTAGAAAATATGTCATTTGGGGCAACCGGGTGGCTCAGTTGGTTAAGTATCTGACTCTTAATTTTAGTTCAGGCCATGATGTCACGGTTTGTGGGTTCCAGCCCGGCGTCTGGGCTCTGAGCTGACAGTGCAGAGCCTGCTTGGAATTCTCTCTCTCCCTCTCTCTCTCTCTCTCTCTCTGCCCCTTCCCTGCTCAGTCCTCCCCTTCAAAATAAATAAATAAACTTTTAAAAAGCGTAGAAAATGTATCATTATGACTCATGAATTTTAATATATTTAACAGGTGTAAATACATTACATTTCTTATTTTTATTCAAACTTAAGTTGTCCCATTTTTGGCCACTAGAAATTTTTTAACATTGGCAGCTGAATCCTTTTGACATGACCTGATTAGTCTTTGACAGCATCTTTTCTCTTCGGTAGGACAAAATGTCCTAGGTTCATCTTGCGTACGTCCTACCTCAAACTTGGAATTAGCTATTTCTCCAAGAAACTGCGGTTTCTTATAATAGAAAATTATATTTGAAGATCACAATCTGGGCATTACAGATGCTTATTGCAACTAGATTAGTCATATTTCTAGACATTTTGGTGGATTTATATATTTAAATATAATGTAGGGGTGCCTGGGTGGCTCAGTCAAACATCTGACTTCAGCTCAGGTCATGATCTCACAGTTCGTGGATTTGAGCCCTGAGACTGGCTCTGTGCTGAGAGCTCAGAGCCTGGAGCCTGCTTTGGATTCTGTGTCTCCCTCTCTCTCTCTGCCCCTCTCCTGTTTGTGCTCTGTCTCTTTCCGTCTCTCAAAAATAATAAATAAACATTAAAAAATAAAAAAAATAAAAAAAATAGCTTGTAAATTCATGATAGTGTTTCCAATTCAAACTCAGAGTTGCGGGATTTTTACTTAATTTCTTCCATATCATGTACGTGTCTCCTTTCTTTCATACCAAAAGCCTTGGTCCTCAAGGACACAGCGAATGAGAGAATTGAAATATTCCATCATTATTCATTTTCTTTATCCCACATTACATAACTGCACATGCAATAATCAGGATAACAATACTAATACTGCCCCTACCAATTATAATTATCAAAAGCAGTTTTTTTTTAAGCTGAAGGTTCACTTTCACTTAGGGTATATAAAGTCACAGGAGGACATCACTCACACCATTACAACAACGATAACAAGCCATATAACCTACAAAGTTGTATTTTTATTTATTTATTTTTCAACGTTTTTAATTTATTTTTGGGACAGAGAGAGACAGAGCATGAACGGGGAAGGGGCAGAGAGAGAGGGAGACACACAGAATCGGAAACAGGCTCCAGGCTCCGAGCCATCAGCCCAGAGCCTGACGCGGGGCTCGAACTCACAGACCGCGAGATCGTGACCTGGCTGAAGTCGGACGCTTAACCGACTGCGCCACCCAGGCGCTCCTAAAGTTGTATTTTTAGTCCAGTAGGGATATGAGGTCTCAACACAACCAGATAAGCTGAATGTCAAAGATGAACAAACCCCTCTGAGAAGATATGAGACACAAAATGTTTTACCTTTGGCAGAATGAAGGAGGAAGAGATAGTAACCCTAGGAGTGGGCAAGAGCAGCTAAAATTGTAACTTCTTTTTTTTTTTTTTTTCAACGTTTTTAATTTATTTTTGGGACAGAGAGAGACAGAGCATGAACGGGGAAGGGGCAGAGAGAGAGGGAGACACACAGAATTGGAAACAGGCTCCAGGCTCCGAGCCATCAGCCCAGAGCCTGACGCAGGGCTCGAACTCACAGACCGCGAGATCGTGACCTGGCTGAAGTCGGACGCTTAACCGACTGCGCCACCCAGGCGCCCCTAAAATTGTAACTTCTTAAATGTCAGGTGTGGGCTAGCATGACAATGTAGGAGTCTCAGACACAGGGGAGTCCTATATGTACTCAGCAGCTCTTTCCATTAGTCTGCACTGAATGCTTGTGAGAAAGATCAGTGAGAGGAAAGGATACCTGAGAGTAAGATTCCACTCTTCCTCAGTGAGGATGAGTGGGCTCTGTAAAAGTTTGAAGGTGGAGCAGGACTGCTTGGGATAGCCTACCCATACCCTGGGCCCTGATCAGCAGCCACGATGAGACAAGGAGAAAACTGCCCCCTGCTTCAAGGCAAATGGCTGCAACAGGAGAAGGGGTAGAAAACAAGCCCTCATTGGCAGCACTGCTACTGGAAAAGGGACAGAAAACTCACCTACACCCAGGATGCTGTCATGATGAAAAGCAGAGGTCTGTTGCCAGTGGGTGTGGACAGGAAAATCACTCTCATCCAAGCACCTCTACTATTGTAAGGCAAAGTTTGAATGCAACGTGGAGAGGTGGGAGTTGCAGGGATATTGAAAAGGGCAAACTTTTAAAAACCCACTCAGACCATTTACATTTAGTGTAAATATAATTAAAGTTAAACTTACCACTTAAAGTGTGTTATTCTACTTTATTTATTCTGCTGTAAAATGTGGCCCAAATGTCTGAGGGTAATCTATGTTTTTGCTTGATAAGTTAATGACTATTTTTAGGTGGATGCCTAAGGGATTTTTATCTTTTTCTGTCCAATCTAGTAATATTTCTTGCTATTGCTCTGTATGTATTAATATCCTCTTTCAATATGAGGCACACAATGCACTCTTTCAATATGAAGTTTCAAATGTTATTTAATTTCAGGAAACTTTTCTTGAATTACAGTTTTTAGAATTTGTTCTGTTTCCTTGTTTTGGTTTTCTTCCCAGGGAACTCTGGTTATTCATATATTAGAGCTTCTTTAGTATCTTCAACATTTGTCATGTTCTTTGGAATACTTTCAGCTCTTTCTTCATTTATTTTTTATTTTAAAAACGTCTCTCCTTTCACCTTCTATTTCTCTTGAAGCATCGTTTCTTGTGTTTCCTTGTCCTGTGCTTCTTATAATTCAGTCTCTTCTAAAATAATTTGTTCTCTTATTTTTAATTGCTACTTTTTTTCTAATTATGATTTATTTTGTTCATCTTCTCTTACATCATTTTCTTAAAGTCTTTTACTCATTTTGAAATAATAGATTGCAGTTTTAATCTGTTTCATGAATATGTCTTTCTGGCATGTTTTCATTTTCCATTTTACATATGGCTTAGTCTTCTTTTTCTTAAAATAACTTTTCATGGACCTTGACCTCCATAGTTTTCTACTGCTTATTTTTATGTGAAATTGGTTTTTGCTAATTTTTAGAGGAAGGCGGCTTTCTTCAGATAACATTTTTAACTTCACAGATATCATTCCTCTGTGGTTTTTAATGTAGTGCTAAAAAATATAAAGGTTTTATTTCAGATATTTCTTGGGTTTTTTTCCCTTCCTCTTCCATTTTTATCTGAACCTTCCTTTTCCGCATCCCTATTGTCTCTGACCTGCTAGATTTGATTTCACTCTCAGCATTTTTTCCCAATGTGGGGCCTTGTCCTGAAATGGAGAAGTGGCTGTCAGTTTAAAAACTTCACAGGGGCTGAACTGTCCCGGGATTTTTAGTTCTTACTGTGGACCTCTTACATACCCCCATTCCAGTGGGAAAACTACTGGAACATCTACTCCAGCTGCTTCTCTCAAAGTACTTCTCTGTGCTTCTTGATGAACACCTGTTTGGCTATTTGGGGTTTCCCTCTTCTTAAGTGTTTCAGTTATCCTATCACTTCCTCTGCTCTTCCAGCTCAGATGTTGAGACAACGAAGATCTTACGGGTCTATTGGCATTTTTCCATCACCCACTGTATTTTCAGGTCTGAAAGTATGCCTTGCCGCCCGATTTTTGTAAAAGGAGTCCATGGGTATTGACTCATATCTAGCAGCCTTATGGAAATTTGAGTTCTGGAAGCTATACATCCACTGCTACCACCTCTTCTCAGAATTCCTTGCCCATTTATTCTTAAATAGCTGCTGAATAATTCTCTGAGAACTTCTGTCTTTATTGAACATGTATGATTGAATTACTTCCTCTTTTTCTAACTAGCCCATACTTCCGGGGGGAATTCATTCATTCATTAGACATTCCCTGAGTCCCTACCCCAGTGCACTAGGCACTGGAGATACAAAATTGAACGTGACACAATTAGATCACAGTCTTGGGGTCTGAGCTGTGAAATGGTGACGTGCATGAAGGAAGGACCAAAAAAAGCGAGCGAAGGGAGTGGTTATCATAGACCTAATGGACCTGGCATTTCTGTGGAGAACAAAACAGGCTCTTACATTCCTCTTTTGCTTACTTGTTTATCATCGCCCTTATCTTGACCATAATAACATACAGGTGCAGAAGACTAATCAGCATAAAAAGTGCACTCATATTCTCTCATTTGATTTTCACAGCAACCCTAGGACATACTATTACTATAGATGAGGAAGTAGAGGTTCAAAGAGAAGCAGTGACTTGTTCAGGACCATCCTGCTCAGTAAGTGACAGAGCCAGGACCTCAACTTTCTAAAACTGATTCCAAAGTTCTTCTTTGCTCCATAGCCTGATACCTCCCTTGTTTGCCACAGTCAATTTGAAGACATTTGCAATGGGCTTCAGTCCACAAACACTTTTGTGAAGTTCATGATGACAGACACTAAGGATTGGCTGACCCAACATCCATCTCCATCTCTTTCTCTCTTGTCTGCCTCCACTACAGAGGCTGGAATAGGTAAAACCTCACCTTTCCAGTCTCCTGTATGGAGGTGGCCTTGTGACACCACTCTGGCCATGAGATATATATAACTCTGTTCAGTGCTTCAGGGAGATGTCTTGCTTTCCTAATAAAAAGGACACATTTGGCATGTGGCTGTTCTTTCCTTCTCATTCTTTACTCTTCAGTTGGATGTAGACTTGATGTCTGGTGCCGGGGCAGCCATTTTACAACCGTGAGGAAGAGACCAAAAAAATCCAGAGATATGGGCCCTGAACCAAGGTTTCTGCCTGAGAAGATATGAAAACAATGATAAAATACCCCTCTATGTGTTTAATCCACCGTTAGTTGAGTATACTGACATTAACAGCCAGAAATGTTCCTAACACATTTGCCTTTGATAAAAATAAGGACATCCTACACTTTTAAATCTTTCCTTATTCTAAGCAGTAGGAAATGGTTAAAAGCATTTTATTAACTATATAAAGGAATTCAGAAATAAGTTGAGTTCCACTTTAGATGGACCTCCTTTTTAAAATTGTGCAATGTTTAACTTTATACTGAGCCTTGCTCAAGGCAGACTAGTGGCTACTGTATTTGAGCAGTCAATATTCATGCAGTTTCTGTTTACTAAAGCATTAGCAGAAACATATACTGAACTATATACCACCACACAATAGATCCCAGATGTGTTATTATATTTTTAAAGAGAGGAAAAAAAAGATAGTTGGAGGAATAAGTAACCAAAGCGCATTTTCTGTCAATTTGATCGGGCTTGGTGGTAACTCATCAGAGTGAAAACAAACCAAACTTAAAACGCAGTGGGATTAAGATTTGGTTCACTTTGTTTAAATTCGACAAAATGATCACCAAGTCTCCCTCAGAGCCAGATTACCTGTGTTCTCTCCTCTCAACAGCCTCACGCCTTCCTGGTTGTTATTCCGGTTCTAAAGACTATGAAAGGAAGGTTAATGGGGCTGCACAGCTCCAGCCACAGAGAAGCAGAACTGGGATTCAATCCCAGCCTGTTTTACTTTAAAGTCCACATGATTACTGTTTCAAATATTTCAAAAGCAATTATGATGTCTATAAATAGAAAGGGGAAAAACATTATTTTTAAAAAGCAAAGACCATTCTGGGGAAGGGAAAAAGCCTTCCCTGGATGGTTCTAGGAAGTGGACCAGTGACATTTGGGAAGTAGACATTACCAGAAGGCAGGCTTTAATTCCACTAGCATCATCCTGAAAATCTCTATTTCCTGCCAGCTGTGTATTACACAACATGGCAGGTGGTCTCTAGATGACATAAATAAAAATAAGATTCTTATGCATCCTGGAAGGAAAAAAATATCTCGCCAAGGAGATGGAATGCGGTGCATACATACAAGTGATTACACATCTATCTTTGTTGGTAGTCCCTGGTTTGGGTCTGTGTTCTAAATGATTGAGGTTGCCAGGTAATCCATTTCTACATAATGCAATGAGCAGAAAGAGAGACAAGTGTCCAACCAGAGCTATCCTATTAACCATCTCTCAAACTCTATAGATAGTGTGGATTCGTGAGCCATAAAGGACATGCCAAAGGGGCAGCCATGACAGCAACATAACCTCAAAGTCTGGCGTGATCTTCCATGTACCAGACAGAGATATGTGCATGCCTCATCCCTTAGACACTTTTCTCTTTTTAGAGATTCCTACAAGACTCTTTGGATTTGGGGTGTGAGTGTTACCTATCCAACGGACTTTGCTCCTGGGTCTGTAAAAGGACTTGTTGAGTAGGTGGAATAATAGATGCTTTATGATTGCTATACATTTTAAGGCAAGAGAGTAGCTGCTGGCAAATTCTCTAGGTGCTAAAGTGTGGATAGTGTGTAAAAGTTAATGCAAGTTGATACCCTCCCTGTACTCTGCACCTGGGATAGCTACATCCCACAGAGAAGGAACCCCAGGAACTAGAAAGTTACTCATTTAGGTCTCCATTAAATATTTAAAACATCCCACATAGCTCTCAGGAGGCTTGGGGAGCCTTACAGGAGTAGGTGGAAAGAGGCTATAAATTACTTTCACCTGGATGGGCTTGAGGCCAAGGCATCCTAAATTTTCAGCCACACAGGGATGGAGGAGACTAAGGAAAATCCACTCCATAAACCCAGTGTGGACAGGGGATACTAACCTACTACAAAAGGCCAGCCTCTGGAGGATGCTCAGGACTTGCAGATTATCATATAATGATCTTACCTAAACTCTGGGGTTGTCAACGTGGACATTGCCCAACAGAAGGGCGATGAAGTTGAAGTAAAACCTTATTCTTTGCTCAGGAGTCACAGAGATGGGGCCCAAGACTCTCCACCAGAAATTACACTGAAAGACAGAAGCAGGATTGTCAGGGCGCCTGGGTGGCTGTTGGTTGAGCATCTGACTCTTGATTTCAGCTCAGGTCGTGATCTTACCATCATGGGATCAAGCCCTGCATCCGGCTCCATGCTGAGAATTGAGCCTGCTTGGAATTCTCTCTCAATATCCCTCTCTCTCTCTCTCTCTGTCCCTCCCCTGCATACTCTCTCTCTCTCTCTCAAAATAAATAAATAAACATTAAAAAAAAAGAAGGATTGTAAAGCATAATCCAGCCCCCAGGGAGGGCAGAGTTGACCTGCAGAGCAGGGTCCTTCTGAGGCTGACTGGAGAAGCTGGAAACTAAGTAGTACAAAAGCTCAGGATTCATGAGGACGTCGTGACAGAAGACAATCCTATGGCCTGGGCCCAGCTGGAGACTGGGAGAACTGAGATTTGGGCATCCAGGCTTCTCCCCCCACCGCCCCACCCTCCCCCAGCAGAGAAGTCCCTGGTCTGCTAGGCAACCAGGAAAATCACAGGGTCTCTATGGGAGCTAAGTGGTCATAATCACACCCCCAAATCTTGGGGCTGGGAGCCTGATTCAATTCCAAACCCCACAAGGGGTGGCATGGAGGCTATTGATGCAGCCAGTTATTAAAGGAATTGGCTCATGAGCCACCTGCTCTGCACACCTCCTCTAGGGTTCATCTCCATCAAATACAATGGGCCTCAGCCACCTGCACACATTTCATGGCCTCTAGTCTGATCAACTTGCTTCAAGCTGCCTTCTATTCTGCTCTTCCTTCCTTCTGCTTTGCTGATTCATCTCCCTGTTGATGCCCAAGCTGATTTCAGCTTTCAGACTCTACGCCCAGTGCCACTCTCCAGTTTTGATTTTGGGTTCCCCTTCATTCATCACAGGTCACACTCTCTGCCTGGCTGACCTTCTTGCATTCCCCCCAGCTGAGCCTGGTGATCTTACACCTCAGCACAGAGCTCTGGGCACAGCCATTCTGCTGGGCGTGCCCAGTCCCATGTATGAGACCCACACAGGCACTGGGTGGGCTGAAGTCTGTAGGTGGGTGACATCCATGAGCCGGCAGTGAGCTATGGGAGGAGAGACAGAGGATGAGATAAAAAGGAAGGGGCTAGACTTCCAATCTCTTCAGAGGCTCACAACGTTTTTTAGCAAATTGCTGGTGTTTCACTTTTCTGAAGATCCCTGAAGTTAGGGAATGTTGTTGGTATCAGAGCCAGAAGGGGTCAAATAATGGGACTTTTAATAAAGTCAGGTAGGGAAAACCACAAAGGACGGTGAATTTCCCCAGAAACCAGCAACAGTAGGGCTCTGTCATCATTCCTAGGCAAGGAGAGTATGTTTCCTTGACCATGGAAACAAAACAGGCTGGGAAGAGAAGGAAACCCTTAGAAGGATGTGGCCAGCCCCAGCTGGGGAGGATGCTGGGGAAAAATGCCCTGACCTCCTCCTCCTCTCCCATTTTCTGCTGGTGCCTCCCTTTAGCCGAATTCAACAGGAAGCCAGGGGGAAAGGAAGGCCTTTGGTGTCAGCCACCCAGAGCAGGGTGGAAAAGGGGGACAGCAGGAAGGGACTGGTGAGCCAAGGGGGTACAGAGGGGATGGTGCCACCTGTCAGCCTATACCCATGGATCCCTAACTGAGGAGCTTCTCAACTGAGTAAACAAATAAGGGGAAATGATTTTGGAACTGTCCAGTCACAAAAGATGGGTCAAAGAAGACTCGTTCCTGCTTCACAAAATGCGCCATCACCATCAACATCAGATAGAATTGCATATACTCCCAGCTCCCTGGGGGATAAGCCAGGCTCCGGATTAAATTCAAGCGTCCACCTTGAACTTGGCACGGTGCTCTAATGGATGTCCTCGGAGCCATCGCCCTTTTAAAGAATCAACAGCCACATACCCTGAGACAGGTGAAGTATTTGAGTAAGGTAAGTGAGTAAGGGAATGACACTAACAACGTGTAGAGCACCTCACCCGGTTACAAGCCCTGTGAATGCATATCTACCAAGCTGTTCTCCCTCAAAGTAGTAATTCTGAACCGCTATGATTGGTGGGCCAGACATTGTATTGACTGTGCAATTATCCAGGTAGATGGTGATTTTCTATCCCCAGTAGAGGTTCTGGCAGAGAGGACAGACACATCACCGTCTCATTCTGTGCTATAAGTGTTGAAAAGATGTGAAGCTGGATGTAGCCAGACCCCCATGGGCTGGGTGGATGAGACTCCTACAAAGTTTTCTTGAGTTGGTTCTTGAAAGAATCTTGGACTTCTGTGACAAGATAATGAGAACCTTGGCTCTGCCCAGAGCCAGATTTTCTGAATGCTGTTACTGTGTTCCTGTGAATGAATAGAGGAAGGAACACGAACAACAGAGCCCGTGTGAATATCCGGGCTGACTCAGTGTTCTTCATAATGCCCTCCCTGCTGGAATCCAGTCTGCAGACATTCTATAAAAATGTATAAAACACACCTTTCTGCTGCATTTCTGGGCCTCAGGGATTAGACTAGAGGCCTCACTTCTTACCAACCACTGGGAGTCTATATGCTCAGATTTGATTTATTTATTTCCCAACCAGTGGCCCCATAACTGTATCCTACCCCCCTACCTAGTCCTTTGGGGTTGATTTGCTCAGACCAGGGTCCGGGACTTGTGCTTCAGCCCTCCTTTAGATGCTGCTCCTTGGCTGGTCCCACCCGAGCCCCGAAACCCACTCTGCCTCCCAAACCCCGGCCTCAGAACTGTGGCTCAGGTCCCCACATGGTCACGAAGGCACAGTGACTTACGAGTGAAGGCACTAGTAGCAAAACCTTTTATGGGATCCAGGGCAAAGTGTTACATGAACACGATTTTCTGTTATCCCACGGTAACTCTGTCAAGTAAGTAGGAGTCCTTATTCCCATTTTCAGGTGCTCAAGAAAGTCTGAAGTCACCTCCCCAAGGCCGTGCGGCTATTAAGCGGCCAAACCGGAATTCAAGTTCATCTCTGTGTTGGGAGCACAATGCCATACTGCTTCTGAACTTGGGAAACTGGCAGTACTCCCGGGGAAGGTGTAGGGAACTAGCTGCTCCAGTCGAAGACCAACTGCTTCCATCTGATAAAGACTGATTTTCTCTTTCTCCCCATTGTTGCAGCGTTAGAGATAAACGATAAGGATAGTCTGTCTCGCCGAGGGCTGTCAGAAAATTCGCAATGGATGGCGGGTATCCAGTCCTCTGTCCTCTGCTTCCTAGACCAAAGGAAATGAAGGAACCTGCACCAGCTGGTGCTTTGGGGTCCCAGACAATCCATTTTGGCACAGGAACAAAGGTAGCCCAAAGTTGGAACGAAGTGTCCTCAGATAAAATGAGTTCTCTCTGCCGTTTCACACACACACACCTCTTGACGTATTTGCTGGTTATAGCTGCACGTGGAGTATTAACATTTGTCACCCCGAGGAACATGGGAACATCCACTCGACTTCCTTCCTAAGCTGCACACGTGTGCCTGCTTGCAGAGAGTGGCAGAGGGTCAGTGGTTTTTCCTCCCCTCCGCTCAGCCGCAGGCTGGTCTACGTGGAGGTGGGCTGCAGAATATTCTCACACAGGAAGGCAATGACTTATGAATCGACTCCCTGCGTCCTAGTGCCATTGGCAACCGTCCCACAGGCCCTTCCCATGATCCCTCCACATCCCGGTGAGCTGCTCAGGGAGATGAAACAAAATGCTCCTAATGGAGCTCTGTGTCCCTCAGGGCCTCCCGGTCATTTCTGAAAACTCTGGGGCGGCCCCAAAGTGAAAGCAGTTCTAACCATGAGAGTAGCCGAGGCCGGCAGGGCGCCTTTGAGCCTGGGAGCCGTACCAGGGGGTTATTTTTATAACCTTCAATTTTGCTTCAGGGACCAAGGCTTGAAAGTAGCTTAAGGACTTAGATGAAACAAATTTGCAAGCCTCAGCTGAAATCTTGAAGCAGGTGATCTCACATCTGGAGTAACTAACTGGCAGGACGAACTAAGTGCTTTCTCATCCTTTTTAAAACCATGTTGTCAGTCTGAAAGAGGAAGAGGAAACCAACCAAGTTTTGATGACGCTTACAAGTCAATTTCCTGCCTTCCTTCTCAGAGAGTTCTGCTGACCCCTTAGGTAGCTAGTTTTAGAAACTTGGCTATAAATACGAGCAGCAACAATGATACTGCTTGGTACTTACATCAGAGCTCCCTCTCAGCAGCGATCATCACGTGGTTTTTTTCTTTTTTCTCCCTGACTTGTGTTGGTGTGAGCGTCGGCCAGAGGCCCAGTCTACTATTTTGTGACTTGAACTCCCCTTCCCCACATCTAGAGGGGAGCCACCTGCTCTCCAAGTGTTCTCTCTTCTCTCTCCTCATTGCCTCTTAATCTTCTGTTCCCCCTCCCTACCTGCTGCCCCACCCACCCAAGTCCAAAGTCATGGTCAGGCAGATGGCGTGTAGGAGTCATGAAGGTAGGAGGTGTTGGAAGGAGGGCGCTGTGATCTGGGTAGTGAGGAAGAGAGGATTCCTTTTTCTTTCCCTATCTGATGTCCTGATTAAAGAAAAAAACAAAACTAAATTTCACAGTAACCTGGTCCCAAATCTTTGTCTGCCTGTGAAATAAAAGACCTAAACGTTCTCTGAAGTTCCTACAGCTATGATGATCATCCCATGACTCATTTTTGGAGCATCAAGATGGAAACCTATTACTTTTCTTTGCCCCAAACACTTCCCCACGACCACCAAACCTGCTGTAAAATGAATGCTTTGCCCCAAAAATAGCGTGTTTCTTTTTTTTTTCTATTACAAAAAG
This sequence comes from Neofelis nebulosa, assembly GCF_028018385.1. Lineage (NCBI taxonomy): Eukaryota > Metazoa > Chordata > Mammalia > Carnivora > Felidae > Neofelis > Neofelis nebulosa. The sequence goes on from NC_080789.1 coordinate 16,655,937, forward strand.
TTAACAAAAAGACCGCTTCTGCCATAATCACGCCCTGCTTTAGACTGGAAGTCTGTGGAGGTATTTTGTCTTCACAATGATTGGGGGAATCCTACTGGCATTTAGCAGGTGGGAGGTCAGGGATCCCTCAAATTCTGCAAGGTTCAGGATGGTGCCTGTGCCTGGCCTGTTAATAGGTGCTTAACAAGTATTTATTGAATGAGCAGAACTATGGCTATAGTTCTCCATTGTAAGGCCTCTCTTCTGAGGGAAGTAACTCTGGTCTCATCTGAGGACCTTCAAGTGGGTCATGCACATACTGCAGTAGGTCAATTTCTTCAAACAAGAATGTCAATCTGGGGGGCACCTGGGGGGCTCGGTCGGTTAAGCGTCTGACTCTTGGTTTCAGTTCAGGTCGTGATCTCGTGGTTTGTGGATTCGAGCCCCACACTGGGCTCTTTTCTGTCTCCTTCTCTCTCTGCCCCTCTCCTGCTCACTCTCTATCTCTCTCTCTCTCTCAAAATAAATAAATAAACATTCAAAAAATGTTTTTTAAAAAAAGAAAAAGAGAAGAACGCCGCTCTGGGAGCAATTCCTCATCCTTCTCTAAACTATAACCTCCTCAGGGGCAGTAACAACGATCCATATGGTGGTTATTAGGGCTGTTCACAAATATTCCCAGATCGCCTCCTTTTGGAATGGGATAGAATTATACTTTTCCACCCCTTTCCATTGTTAGCCATGATAAAATGACTTGTGTTGGGCAGTGAAATATGATTGGATGTGTGTCTTTTCTAGACGGACACTTAAGAGCCAGTGTGCAATTCACCATGTTTGTTCACTCCCACTACAGAGACCATGGATCTCAGTAATGAGATGGGGCTCTGGGTAGCTGAGTGACTACGATGAGTAGTCTCCCTCCACAGCTGTACTGGGCATGTAGAATCCAAGGTCCACCTTGGCAGGCTGATAACAGATTGTGAGCAAGGGATAATTTATTGTTTCGTTAGGCCACTGAGATCTAATGTTACTTGGTACCACAGCAGAATTTGGCTTATCCTGAGCGTCATTGTCCAAGCTGAAGTTTTTAAGGAAAGCCAATAAAAAGCGTGCCTACTTGAGCCAACATCTGAACAAAATGTGAAAAAAGACAACAGGAAAAGCAGATGGAGGCCAAACTCTTAGCTTTATTATTAATTTAACCCAGAGAACACTAGACTGAGCGAACTTCCCCACAAAGCATGTGCTGGTGGAGGGGGACACCGACTCAGCCTAGTCTCACAGTTTTTTCTGGATGCATGTTTGGGAGGACTGCTGGAACAAACACCACAGACTGTGGCGTCAAGAACCTGAAATTACATTCCTCACGGTTCTGGAGGCCAGAAGCCCAAGACCAAGGTGTCAGCAGGATTGGTTTCTTCTGAAGCTTCTCTCCTTGGCTTGTAGATGGCTGTCTTCCCTTGCCTGTGTTTTGACACTGTCTTCCCTCTGTGTGTGTTCATGTCCTGATGGCCTCTTCCTGTAAATACACCAGTCATACTGGATTAGGGCCGACTGCCAAAGATCACACTTCAACTTAGTTGCCTCTTTAAAGGTCCTATCTCCAAATAGTCACACTCTGAGGTACTGGGAGCTAGGACTTCGACACATGAATTTGGGGGCTGGGGGCACAATTCAGTTCGTAAGAGTAGGCTTTACGGTTGGAATGTGACTCCAAAGAACCCAAATGGCGGACTCGAGACAAATATGTCTCATTTTACTCTTTGCAAGTGTACTGTTCAACCCCTTGCAAATTGACTGATGGCCTGGACCCCAGTCTCTCCAGGGAAGAGGGGGTGAAAGGTTGGAGAAACAGCAACCACTTCATCCCAGCTGTACTCTCTCCACATGGAGGAGACACCGAGAACAAGAGAAAATATCCCCCTCCTAACCCTCCATATCTGGTTCAGCCCTGTGTCTTCACCACCCAACATGGGACCTGGTTCCTGGAAGACACTCAGTATACAAAACAGTCTCTTTTGTGATATTTAAGTTTTTTGAAAAAAATCTGGTTGCACCACTGTTGTGTCATGCTGTTCTTTAGCACATGTGTCTATTTTTTTTTCTATTCCGCCCCAACTGCTAGGAGAAAGAATTTCCTGGGTCCCTGACCACACACCACATTGGAGAAGGCACATCGCAGCTGCCTACTGAGCTGGTGGCAAATCAAGGTCTGGGTTTATTTTTGACTTCTGAGTTCCTCTCGCTACACTCAGGTCTGAGAAAAAGGAATATGGCCTTGGAGAGCCTGGGCAAATGACAGGGCTGACAATTATCTCCCCAGTAGAAACCAAGCCACCGTGGTAACGGCTGTTGGTCCCTGCAGACCTAACAAGTATGGAGAGACTCTGGCAAGTCTCATTGCCTCTGGAAAGGAGAATGAACTTGAGGCAGCCAAGCCAATGTGCGCATCTCTGCCGCTGAGAAGCCAAAGTGGCCTCTGAAAGATTAATGGGGCACTTGGTTCTCAGCTTCTTAACAAGGGAGGAGGGAAAAAGCTTTCTGAAAAATAGCAGCAGCTTTGGGAAGGGATTCCAGAGGAGGGGGTTGAGGGCCCTGAAAGGCTCCCTGGTCCTTTTCATCCCCTTAATCCTTGCTTTCTTTTTTCCCACAGTATCTCACCAGCCCACTTCTCCTGCTTCCTCTTCCCATTTCTTCTTTGGTGTGGCCTCCCCAAATGATTTCTGCCTTCCCTTCCAGTTGCCCTGTCACCCGACCTTCTTCCTGCTCTCATTCATCAGGAGCAGGAGTGCTTTGGATGATGGAAAGACACAGACTTTGGAATGCAGCCTGGGCTTCCAGCTCACCTCTGCATCTTCCTAACATGTGCACAATGGACATGGATTGTGTCTGTCCCCTTCCTTTGGGGATGGCACCCATATATTTCATCATGGAAATGTCCCTCCCTGCTGAAGATGATTCTGGTTGAGATGTCAATCGAGCGGCACCATCAACCACACCACAGTGTATGGCATATGATCAGAGTGTGCAACTTCACTTGACTCAGTGATTGAACCAAGGTGGCCAAGCAGGGCCAATCAAAATGCTTCTGGAGGTCAATGTGGACTATAAGCTGGAAGGACCATGGCCTTTGGCTTCTGAGAGCCATCTTCCCTCCCCATGGATGGGAGGCTTTCTGAACGGGAAGCCACACGGAACAAAGCAGAGTCAAAGACAGGGCACGGATAGGACCCCAGATCCAGGAAAAGTGTCAGATCAACCCCTGCACCCTCATGTGTATTTTTTCGTCACATAAGCCACTAGAGTTTGGGTTTTTTCCTTTAACCCTTGAACTACTTTGAATGTGGTTTCTGTCGCTTGTAACCAATGCAGCCTTAATAATCACACTATGTGGCTTTAGGCAACTCATTTAACTTTCCTGGAATCTCAATTTTTTCACCTAAAAATGGACTCCCATCCCTCATGCCCCCATTTTAAGTGGGGGTGCATCCAAAGAAAATGTGTTCCCTTCTACTACACAACTCAGCATGCTTTCCTATGGCATTCTGAAGGTAGACTTGTCTCCCTCTAGACTGAGGGCTGAGGGATGTGTCCTATTCATCTTAGTGCTTCCAGCACTTAACTCTGGGACACAAAAGGAACTCAATAATTATTGATTCACTCCCATGTTTCCCTCTTCTTTTAGAAGTCAAATTATAGCCTCCTATTTGTAGCTCTTACTTTTCTATTTTCTTTCTTTCCTGGGCCAAGTTTCCAGCCGATTTCCCCTAGTCCTCCTGTAGGTAAATTTTCTTACTTGGATACTTGATGTCTGTGCAAATTATAATTATTAGTAATTGTGTGTCCAACTGGTACTATAAAGATCTGTTTCATCTCTCCTTGCCAGGGAAGGGGCACGTGGCCAACTGTGCCCACAAATGACTAGTGGCTACAAGATCGCAAAGCTTTCATGGCCCAAAGTAATTGCTAGTGCAAGAATACGCCCAAAGTTCATTTCAGCTTGGCATTAAAGCAGCAAGTCACACGCAGACTCCATTCCTGCCCCCACCCCACCCCGCCAAGTCGGACTATGACATCTTGTCAAACAAGGGACATTTTTCATACTGCAGTTACCCTGGGACACATCCACACAAATGCACCATGATCCTGAGGTGAACGTGTGGCCAAGAAAACTCCCTTCCCCCCCACTTCCCAATTCCAGGCCCTTCTTCTGGCTTTCTAGTTTGGGTAAATGGCACCGACATGGTCCCAGGCACCAGGCCCCCAACGAGGTGATCATGTTACACTCCTTTCTCTTTGTTCCCAAGTCATGAACATTCCATCTCAAATCCTTTCTCTTTTACTGCCATCGCCCCAATTTCAGGACAGCTTACCTCCTCCCCCCCGTGTTATTTTAGGGGTCCTCCATTTGCTACCTTCCCCACCCATCTCCTTCCCATTCAGTCCAGCCCTTAACCCCCTCACTCTGACACTTTTAGGGGCTCCCCACCACCAAATGAATCAAGTAAAATATTTCACTGCCACATTCAAACTGTTAGGTAAGATAGCTGCAAGCCAAATCTCTGGCCTCACCTTCCCTTTGTTCCCACCAGACTAGTTTACAGCCTATCCCTAGTGTGATCTGTGCTCACATTTGCCTGCTTTTTTATTTTTTAATTTTTAACATTTTTTTTTTTGAGAGACAGAGACAGAGCATGAGTGGGGGAGGGGCAGAGAGAGAGGGAGACACAGAATCCGAAATGGGCTCCAGGCTCTGAGCTGTCAGCACAGAGCCTGATGCGGGGCTCGAACTCACAGACCGCGAGATCATGACCTGAGCTGAAGTCGGTTACTTAACCAGCTGAGCCGCCCAGGTGCCCCTACGTTTGCTCTGCTTCTATTTCTGCCTTAAATACCTTCCCTCCTGTTAGAAGCTGTTTTCCCAGGACTAATTCAGATGCTGTACAGATTGTCTCCCTTCCAGCCACCTCGACACCATGGAATTAACCCACGTGTGAGGAAAACATTCTTGTTGGCTCACGTTGCCTCAAGTTTTGTGAGTTTGATGGCTGGTTCTGTTTTTTTCACCAGCTTTGACTCCAGATGGCAACTTGTTGTCTCCAAAAATTCAAGTCATCCTCATTAGATAAAGAATTTCCAGTCCTCAGAACCTCCCAGAATCATAGCTAGTGGTTAGTGGGCATTCCCTCTGTGCATGGTTGAGAGCTTTCCACTCACTATCTCATTAACTTCTCGCAATCCCCTTGTGAGGTAGACACTGTTATGACCTTCAGTCGACAGCTGGCTTCCTCTGAGGGACGTTGCTAGCAATAGGCACTGCTTCTGATTCTAAAGCCTGTGCTTCCCACTCAAAACATGCTACAGTTTTCATACAGAACAAGCAATGGGAGCAGGCATCATATCCATGCTAACTTTCTGGAAAAATTTCTTTGGTCCAAGCTGACCACTTCCCTGAGGAAAATCCATGCCCTTTACATTTCATATATAAAACAATCTCACTACTTAGATCGTGGGCACATCTCATATGATCTTGTTTCCAAAACTAATTGTTTCATATCGCTATTTAAACGTAAGATTTATGGTCATGCCTGGGGATTCTGTTTCTCCTGTACCATCCCTGGCTGAAGAAAACAAGCAAATACATTTTCCCTTTCAACATTTCCCTGAAAACAAGTACGCAGGCTAGGAAGATAGACAATTCTCTGCTTATCATTTCAGCATTTAACTACTTTTTTCCTAAATTTACTCATTATATAAAAACCTAAAAACCATTGAAACCTCTGACTCATGGACGCTCTCAAATCCTTCAACCTTTTGGGTCATGCCTGTTTTTCATGTAAAATCAGATGGCTTGAGGCCTCAATCTTTGAAAATAGCAGAAACTGGCCAGCTGTCAGAAGTTTCCAGTAAAACAAAAAGCAGCTTGAGGAGGAATTTTGACCGCCTTTATATATGTTAATTATGGATCCTAAGGGTCAAAAAGAGGGAAGGGGAACTAAGCCAGAAGGAGAGGAATATTACATATCAGTCAGAGTCCTACTAGCTTATGCTAAGGTAGTAAACTCCCAGAGCCCAGGGACTTTCACATGAAAATTTATTTTGCTCGCAAAAAGTCCACTGTAAGACCCATGGCTCTCCAGGAAACTCCCTTCCAAGTGATGATTCAGGGAGCCAATATGCTTCTGTCTTGTGATTCCAATATCTCCACACATGGCTTCCAGGATGACTGAGCAGGGGAAGAGAGAACCAAAGAGTCAAGAAGAAGATTTTCACTACCTCAGCCCGGAAATGACACATGTCATTTGTAGTTCATTGGCCAAAACCATCACAGAGCTGTGTGCAACTTGGGAGGCAGCTCAAAAGTGTGGAAAAGCTCCTGCATATTAAGTAACGAATCAGCGCTCTGCCTAGAGGACAGGGTTCAGGTCAATTAATTTACTTTTAATTTATTTACTAGGCAATCTTCTAAAATATATGAAACTTTCCTCTTTATACTTCTGTGCTTTCCACTGTGGAAACTGAAGTAGAAGGAGAGAGACAAAAGAGGTTGAAAAAGGAGAACAGTGATTTACTCTGTGACTTGCTTTTAGATTCCATGGCAAACAATTTGAAATTTACATTTGTATCTCATTTTACTGACCTCAGTACTTTTAAAGGAGCATCACAATGAGATACCATCTCACACCTGTCAGAATGGCTAAAATTAACAACTCAGGAAACAGCAGATGTTGGGGAGGCTGTGGAGAAAGGGGAACCCTTTTTACATTGTTGGTGGGAATGCAAACTGTTACAGCCACTCTGGAAAACAGTGTGGAGGTTCCTCAAAAACTTAAAAGATAGAGCTACCCTATGGCCCAGCAATTGTAGTACAAGGTATTTATCCAAAGGTTACAAAAACGCTGGTTTGAGGGGGACATGCACCCCAATGTTTATAGCAGCACTATCAACAATAGCCAAATTACAGAAAGAGCCCAAACGTCCATCAACTGAAGAATGGGTAAAGAAGTTGTGGTATATATATATACAATGGAATACTACTTGGCAATCAGAAAGAATGGAATCTTGCTATCTTCAACAAAGTGGATGGAACTAGTGTGTATTATGCTAAGTGAAATAAGTTAGGCAGATAAAGACAAATATCATATGATTTTACTCATACATGGAATTTAAGAAACACAACAGATGAACATGGGGGAAGGGAAGGAAAAATAAGATAAAAACAGAGAGGGAGGCAAACCATAAGAGATTCTTCAATACAGAGAACAAACTGGGGTTGCTGGAGGGGAGGGGGGCGGGCTAGATGAGCAATGGGTACTAAGGAGGGCACTTGTTGGGATGACCATTGGGTGTTGTATGTAAGTGACAAATTACTAAATTCTACTCCTGAAGCCAATACTACACAGTATGTTAACTAACTTGGGAAAAAACAGCATCACAGAACAGTCTAACAACTAATATTCAAAGCCCAATTATTTCATTCACTAATTTGTGACCTTGAACATCTAACTTGACCTCTCAGATTCTCAGCATGCTCTGCAGCACATCGGAAATATATTCATTTCTGTGAAGTTCACATTAAGTACCTGAAATGCTTAGTAAAGGGCTCCCAGCTCACAGTAAGTGCTAAAGAGTTTGCTGAATGACTGATTCTCCATGAGCAAATTAACTGCTTCCTATTTAAAATAGTATAAGCTGCTAACTTCACCATACTATGAAACATAAGTGGTACAAGAGGTCTAATATCATTTCAGTTGATCAGAATGTCATGGTTGGTAAATTCATTTCTTTTTTTTTTAAATTTTTTTTAATGTTTTTATTTCTTTTTGAGAGAGAGAGAGATACAGAGTGCAAGCAGGGAGGGGCAGAGAGAGAGGGAGACACAGAATATGAAGCAGACTCCAGGCTCTGAGATGTCAGCACAGAGCCTAATGTGGGACTTGAACCCACGAACCACGAGATCATGATCTGAGCCAAATTCAGATGCTTAACCAACTGAGCCACCCAGGTGCCCCAGTAAATTCATTTCTGAGAGGAAATGGCTTTTGTTTTCTTTTGTTTTTTGAGAGGAAGTGTTTTAAAATTAAAGCAATGGTCATTGTACTCCACTGAGCTCTTGTGGAACTGAAAATAGATATCTGTGAAAAGACTATGTAAACTATAAAGTGCCATATAAATGTAAAATACTGGTATTAAAAATACTGTGACAAGGGCTGGCTTCACAGGTGTGTGACCTGTAGAGTAGTCACACAGGGCCCCACATTTAGGAGGGTCTCACACTTGACTAAATGATCTGTGGTTGCCATCTTGAAGTTCTTAATCATTTCTGAACAAGGGGGTCCACATTTTTATTTTGCATTGGGCCCCACAAATTATGTAGCTGATACTGGTTGTGATTCAAAATATCACTACTTTTTGTCAAAGAAAGGGAGTTCTATTTTTATTTATTTTTTGGGAGATAGAGAGAGTGCGAGTAGGGGCACAGAGGCGAGAGAAAAGGGCAAAGGGGAAAAGAGAGGGAATCTTAAGCAGACTCATGCTCAGTGCAGAGCCCAACATGGGGCTCAATCCCACAACCTTGAGATCATGACCTGAGCCAAAATCCAGAGTCAGACACTCAACTGACTGAACCAACCAGGCACCCTGAAATGGGGAGTTTTAGATGTTCTTTCTGGTCCCTTTCAGCCCTAAAATTATATAATTCTAAAAATATTCCAAATGTTATACCATTTTTATTTTTGTTTTTAAAAACTCTTCCGCCATTCTTTTGTTTCGAATCAAGCATTTTTTAAAGTATCTGTTATTTCTCACAAGCTCTCAATCTTCCAGTTTCCACTCCCATGAAACTCTGGGAAAAGATTTTATTTTCCCCACTAGATTCAGTCTACTTAGCTAAGGTCCTTAGAGACAATTCCAACTTTGTGTTTTTATGAGGCCTCTTTCAAAGTGTGCTGTGCTGTGCACTTGATGGTCTGAACTCTAGACTGAAGACTTATATTGGTATTGAGCAATGTGTTTTATGCTTTTGCAAAAGAACATATTTTTTAAACATCTACACTGGAAAGAAAACTTTGCAGTTATGGTATTCTGCTTCCGAATCAGGGAAGCTGTAATATAGCATAAAATGTTGAAGATTTGGCATTAGCAGACTTATGTTCAAGTTCTTGATTCATCAGGTGTTAGATATGTGAGCCTAACCAAGTTGCTTAAATCTCCCTGGGTCTTAGTTTCCTCATCTGCAAAATGGAGTCGGGGGAGAAGGGGACAGCTACGATCTACTTCAAAGGGTTCTGAGGAGAAGACTTGAAAACAATGTTCTTATTTTGTTTGTTTGTTTGTTTTGAGAGAAGAGGGGCAGAGAGAAAGAGGGAGAGAGAGAATCCCAAGCAGGCTCTACACTGTCAGCACAGAGCCTCACGCGGGGCCCGATTTCATGAACCATGAGGTCATGACCTGAGCTGAAATCAACAGTCAGGCGCTTAAATGACTGAGCCACCCATGTGCCCCCAAAATAATGTTCTTAAAATGACTTTTAAGTTGTGGTGTATCTATAGAAGGGATTATCATGCTATATATTTGTTTTCATTCTAAATAATTTTGTCCCATGAATGAATTAATCAACCATGATAACTAGAAAACTAAGGTGACCCTAAGATGACCCTATACTCCAATATTTTTATTTAACATCATGGTGGTCAGCCCAACAGATTGCACTGGATTAGGCAGAAAACAGGTTATTTTGTTGGAAGATGTTCACTTAACAAACATCTTTCGAGCGTCCACTCAAAGGTATGCCAAAAACTGATACTAGGTCACACCTAATATATCCTAAAAAACAAAACTACATAGCATTATATTCCATCATAAACATTCCATTGGCAAATATTTAGTAGGCATCCACTACATGCCATAATATGAAGACTTTTTTAAGCTTTTTAATTTATTTTGAGAGAGAGAGTGCACAAGTGGGGGGAGGGGCAGAGAGAGAGAGAGAGAGAGAGAGAATCCCAAGCAGGCTCCACACCCTCAGTGCAGAGCCCAGTGCAGGGCTCGAACTTGTGAACCATGAGATCATACCTGAGCCAAAGTCAGACGCTCAACATCCTGAGCCACCCAGGTGCCCCATTTGAAGATTTTTACAGAAGAGTTAAGAGGTGCACTGAGGATTGTAATAAACCCATCAAGTCCTGTTTTGTTTTGTTTTTTTAACCATGTGGCAAAGTGGGGAAAGAAAGTTAATGTAAAAAGCTGGAAACAGAAATCCTCAGGGAATTAATGGCAAAATACCACAATGGGCCATTTCAGTTAAGAAGGGTAACCCTTGGGCCAGGGGTGGGCTGGGCAGGAGAGAGAAGTAGAAAATCAAATATTCAAAGAAGATAAGATTGTATTGCTGCTAGTACATAATAAAGTAAGAATTATAAACTTCTGCAAGGCATCTCAGAAGGAAGAGCATGAAGTAACTAGAATCGAAGGGGCCTGAGGGAGCTTAAAGGAGGAGATGGGGTTGGGGAAAGAGAGAACAGGCAGAAGGTGTGGAGGGACTGGGCCCTCGGAAGGAGTGGTGGCCAGTGAGAGGCTCCCAATGGCAGGAATGACCATTGCTTCCAGCTGAATCTACTGTGGGTCACACAACTCCAAGGCAGGATATCAACCTGTTAGTTATTACCGCAGTTTCTCAGCAGACGGTAATGAAGGTCTCAAGGAAGACAGGCTTTCTTTCTACTCACACAGAGTCATTCAGACCGGCATGACTACATTGGCCAGAAAACTTTGAAAATCACTGTTCACTTTTACATGGTTTCCAGCAATGTAGTCCTTCCAGCTCCTGGCTCTTGGGGATCACCCTCAAATACTCACATAAACTGTCCTATACAGGATATCCTGGGATTTTTTAAAAACTCAAGGGAAAGAGCCAAAAAGGAAGGTTAGAAAAGGAGAGCTGTGCAGGGAGGCACTGGTAAGAGACTGGGAACTCAGTAAAATCCTGAAGTCACCAGGAAAATCGTTAAGTACCTGGAGAATCCCTGTGGGCGTGAGGGGTGGGAGAGGCATGATGGGGTTTCCACTGTTTGTCAGGTGGATGTACAAACAGTTTTTCTTTAAATATCACAGGACAGGGTAACTCCAGAAGGCTGAAGAATAAGAGTCTCAAAAGTCAACATCTGTGTTATAGGTTAACCTTGTTAGATGTGTCTTTCAAATGAAATCCCCTCTAGCCACACAGAAACTCAAGCTATTCTGTTAGTCCTTTATCATCAAATGTGTGTGTGTGTGCACACACACACACACACACACACAATGGGGCTACCCGCTTTTAAACTCCACCTACTAGGTATGTCCTGATGGGAAATATCCAGACAATGTCACCAAGAAACTTGGAGCCATCTTTCTCCCACCCAAGCTTTTTATGTGACTTTAGGAAAGACCCCTTAACCTCCCTGAACCCCAGGTAAAAACACCTGTCCTGCCTCCCCCACCAGTTGTGATTAAAACAAAACAAAGCAACATAGCAAAAGCATCCTCGGATGCAACTAATGCAACTATCCTTGGAAACCTCCCCCGCCAAAGGGCTGTAGACCCTGAGGGAAAGTCATTCATACAAGGGTCCATTTTCATGTCCCCGGAGGGCTGGGACCACACTGGGGACAAGAATGGCCCCTGGGATAAGCCATTGTTCTCTGCAGAAGTAAGACACTGCCCTGTGTAAGCAGTTCCTCCAGCTGCCCGGAAGTGGTACTTGCTGGGGCTGGGGACTTGCTGGGGCCCAGGAGGTGTCCCATGGTTCCACAGAAAAGATTCCCATTTTACTTGAAAACACAGGCTTCCCCGCCCCTCACCACCCCCAGAATTTGAGACCACATGTAGTCTTGCTGGTCATTTTTTCCTGAGATTGTCCAACTCTTGCCGCTGATTATCAGTTGGAGCCAGCGTAACAAAACCTGCGTTTCCGTGCTGGATTTTATTGAAATGCTTCTGATATCAGCCAGAGGCTGTGGTAAGTGTGCAGCTAGTACATGTAGAAGGGTTTTTCCTTTCCCTGGGAGGAAAGCCCCAGCAGGCTTTATAAGTCAGTACTATTGACTAGAAAGGCAGAGACTTACTGTAAGTAAGTGCTATCCCTTCCGCTTTTAAGAAACAATGAACTATTTCCTGGTTTTTCAATTAGGAAGGCTTTCTCAGACTATGAAGGAAAAAATGTAATGTATAATAAATATACTAAAGAATGAGCATGATTCATGGCAATTCAAAGGAATCATATGAGCTGATGTCTTATAGCCCAGGAATCTGCATTTACTGGCAGCCTCTGTAAATCGACCTTCTATGAATACGATGGTGAATACCCCAAATTCCAGAAAACACAAAACAACTCATTTCAAACTCTATGCATTTGCTCAAGACGTAAAGCTTCCTTGAATGGTAAAGTAGGCTGAAAGACATGAATGCCCCTCAGTGTCTTTTTATCATTTGCATTGAAAACTGCTCCGAGGGGTGTGAGGGCAAGCCTGCCAAGGGCTTGACTTCCTCCCACAGATGGCTTTCTGGGGATGGGGAGAGGAGAAAGAGGAAAGGAAAAATGGTTTGTGTCCTAGCATCTTCTTGGGACTTGTGTGCCTACCAACACAGAAAACTCTACAAGAGATCATCAGACCTGAACATGTCCCCAAGTCACTGTCATCTGTACCCACCCATGTCTCTTTCCATCCCTGGCCACAGAGAATGAGGTTTCCCTTCTGTCTGAAGCTATGTCTTCCTAGGATTTTCCAAAGCAGTGCATCGCTATCTTACTGCCTGTATCCACTTCTCAATCACTTCAGACCCTTGTCTCTACAGACAAGCTCAAGTCCCCTCTATCCTAAGGATGGGGGATTTCTTCTTTGTCCTTTTTGCCACAGATGAATTTCAAAACTGTTCTGCCTACACACTGTTTACCTGTCACCCACTGCAGTCTGGCTTCTCCCTGAAACTGGTAAGAATTACGATGTATAATCTACTGTTCACGTCCTAAAATCCTCTCTTCAGTAATTATTATAATTTACTTTTCTGCTGCCTGGGATTATTTTCACACTGACCTTTCTGACCTTTCTTTCTACCAATTGTATAAGGATGGTTTCTCTTTCTCCTGCTATTTTCAATTGCTGTAGTTCAGTTTTTACTGTCAGATCTTCTTTAATGGCTCTTTAAGTGTAGGACCATTACAGAATTCCATCCTCATTTTTCTACATGAGAATCTGTAAAAAGAGGGTGGTGTGGCTCGTGGGAATGTGAATGTGACAGCCACTTTGGAAAAGAGTCTGGCAGTTCCTTGAAGAGTTAAAGGTAGAGTTACCATTTGACCCAGCCTGTCCACTCCTAGGTATATCTCCATACACCCAAGGGAAATAAAAACACATGTAAATACAAAAACTTAAACACAATTATTTATACCAACATGATTCATGATAGTGAAAAGGTAGAGACAACACAAATGTCCACCTACTGATGGATGGAGAAACAAAATGTGGTATATCCATACAGTGGAGTACTATTCAGTCCTAAAAGGAAATGATACATGCTACAGCATGAATAAACTTTGAAAACACACTACAGCATGAATGAAGTGGGTCACAAAAGACTACATCATAATAGTTCCAATTATATAAAATGTCCAGCATTGAAAATTTAGTGTCTTAAAGCAACAGCAGTTACTTACTTCTCACAATTCTTCAGATCGACTACATGGTTCTTCTGCATCAGGTGGTCATGGCTGGGGTTCTGATAGGGCTGGAAGTTGTAAATGTCCTCATTGACATGGTTAGAAGTCAATGGTGGTCACTGACTGGGTGCTCAGCTGGGACAATCATCCAGAGACTTCAGTTCTTATCCACATGGGTCTCTCCACATGGACACTTGATCTTCCTCTTATTATGGTACCTTGGCTCCAAGAAAGACCATTCCAAGTTGACAAACCCAACGTGCAAGGACTTATCAAGCAACCACTGTTGCACAATGCTTGCCAATTTTTTATTAGCCAAAGCTATTCATATGGCAAAGCACAGTCAATATTAGAAAGGCCGACTTAAATGCTGGGAGTCATGGTTTATTGAGGACCACCAAAGTGGTAGGCTTCATAATGAAAAACATGACAGATGTTGGACAAGTTTTTAGAGAACCGACAAGAATTTTTCTTCCTCTCTGACCAGCTAATTATTTTAGTAGCTTCTCTGTGGAACACTTAAAGGCAACAAAAGGTAAACATATTTATCAAACATCAGACTAAATGTCTGGCCCTTTTTATATGCTAGAAATATTTTACAGAGGGAAGACTAAACCTGGCTTTAAGAAGATTATGGTCATATCAGAGAAACAGGTATGCAAATATGCAACTACAAAACAGTGTGATAATATAATAAAAGTGTTTATCTTCACAGCAAAGTGGGAGCCCAGAGGAGGGAGCTCCTCAGTGTGCTTCAGAGAAGAGAGGAGGCATTTTTTGGCCAAACATGGGCAGGGGAAGAACTGCCTAGGCAAGGTGAAATATCATATATCATCAAGGCAATCTTTGCTAAAATTACACTTCAGTAATCTGGGATGTAAAGGATGTGTGTGTGTGTGTGTGTGTGTGTGTGTGTGTGTGAATTGGTGCTTAAAAGATACAGTTGGACAGGTATGTGGACACCAGATCAGAAAGGATCTTGTGTTCCATGCTGAAGTGTCCCAGGCCCCCATGATCACCCCCTGGGGGATGGGGATCCATAAAAGACTTCATCAGAGAGGCAGGGAGATTGGATTTGTGCCTTATGCAGATTGCCTAACTCTGCATCCTGCCATGGTTTTTGTTTGCTAAATGCCATTCTTGTAGCATGACTCAGTGCTTCCACACACTCCCCCCAAACAATCTCCTCCACAAAACATGAGTGAGAAATGTAGATTTTCTCTACATTTGTACATGTGGAGATTTCTACATCTCCACGGAAACTAAAAGTTTCATGGGGGAGACTGTAGCGGGATTCACATTTCAGAGTGCACTGAACCCCCCTCCCCCAAATCCCTATTCTCCCTAATCCCTGCCTTGGCTGCCAGCAGGGTTCCTACCTCTCTGGACCCTTCCCCTGCAAAACCCTTCATTTTTCAGACCCTAGGTCTTTATTCAGGAATCAGTCTCCCCTCTTCCTCCATCTCACTATTTCTTTCTAACTCATGAAGAACAATAGAGCATGATTCCCATGCTTCCATTCCCATCACCTCACTCAGCAAACAAAGACCTGCCAATGTCAATGTCTTCAAACACCTTGAAAGGCAGCAAGGAATATTAATTACATAAGTAAAATGTCAGTGTATGTTTCTGATGTATCTTTAAAATCTCACTTTGGAAGCAACGTGTGAAATGGATTGGTTGGGGACAGTAAAACCAAACACAGAGAGACCAATAAGGGATTATATTAGCACGGGAAAAATATGTGCAGAGCCTGAGACAGGGGCTGTTAAAATGGCTGTAGACAGGGCAGATACGATAGCAATTAGAAGGTAGAATCAAGTGGACTTTGCCATTAATACAGCCCCTTACATTCACTAAAAATAGCAGTGTTACTCCCTCAAATAGAATAGGATTTGTTAGGATCTGGGACTATTTGCTGAGCCAGACCTAGGAAGGGAAGTAACAGTGTGATAGGGAATGAACTGAAATGTTGTTATGGCGGTCCTCTCAACTTCCCGTGTCAGCCATATTGGAACTATCAGGTAAGACAGCACATTATGAGACTGGTTTTTTAAAATACAAGATCTCACACATCCAAATAGGTGTTGGCCTCTAAGTCACCAAGGGTAAGCGTCACTTATTCCAACAATGCTGCCATTGTTGAAATCCATTCTGAAGTCCTCTTTGGCATCTGCATTTGGAGCCAGGATATGAGACACCCAATAGTCTGGCCTCATTACCTGATGGTGACTTTTTAATTTTTTCCTCTGGATAGCTTTAGTCACCTTGAACATCCAAGTTGCTTTCCAGACACTAAGACGAAGACTTTGGTTTAGAAAAATAAACTGGGACATGAGAATGGAAGAGGCTCAGCTGAGGCTCATGGTCAGGAAAACAACTGTAGCCAACAGACTTGTTAGGAAGTGATGCCAGAGTCAGTCCTGCCTGCCTCTTTACTTCCAACTTCCTGAGCCCACACATCATCAGAATGTAATCCAGCAACTTCCCCGGGTATGACACCTCATTCCTGGGATGCGACAGGCAAAGGGGATTCAAAGAAATAGAGAAAGACAGAGAAGCCTGGAAATGAGCTTTTTCAAAAAGTGCCCCTGCTAGTTTTCAACAGAATGAGCCTGAAAACGTATTTTCCTTTTGTGAACTCATTGCTTATCTCCAAAATCAGTCGTACCAGGGAAAGGTGGGCATTTCAGAGTAGTCCAGGTTCAGGGGGGAAGCCCAGGTAGTTTCAGTATGAGCTGGACAGACATTTCTGGTTGTTAAAAAAAAAAAAAAAGACAAGAAAGTATCAAATATTGCATACTATAAACGAATAAATGCATTTAATGCATGTGAAGTGGCTAGCACAGTGCCAAACAATAAAATTTGCTCAACTGGTATTAAATAAATGCTCAGGAAAATCATGGGCATTTGTTGTTGTTTTCTTTGTTTACTTTTTAATGGAAAAACAGTAGATAAACCAACACAGATTCTACTGCTTCCACATAGTTGCTAATTTCAAATAATTGCTTTTATTTATTTAATATGCATATGGAGAGTACATAGATGTAGATAGTCCCAGACACTGTTGTAAGCGAGGTACAAACACTAATTCATTTAATCCTGTTACTAATCTTATGAGTTAGGTACTTTTATTTTTATCTCTGTTTAACAGATGAGAAAACTGGGGGCCTGGAGAGATTAAATAACTTGTCCAAGGTCACTCAGATAATAAATAGTAAGAGCTGTGTTCTTAACCACCACAATCTCTGTCTTTTGAAATTCAACTTTGACAGCCTTTGAATTTCTGGCACCATTGCTTGGATTCAGCAATCCTTTTATGTCCAGGGGTTCTTTATGGTGGACCAAGATGAGTTGCACCTCTGGGTTCTCTAGATATGACAGGCAAAACAAAACAACATAGTTTTATGTTTTTTAATGTTTATTTATTTTGAGAGAGAGAGAGAGCAAGAGCAGGGGAGGGACAGAGAGAAAGGGAGAGAGATAATCCCAAGCAGGCTCCATGCTGTTAGCACAGAGCCTGACATAGGGCTAGATCCCACCAATCAAACCTTGAGATCATGACCTGAGCCTAAAGCAGCAGTCAGATGCTTAACTGACTGAGCCACCCAGGTGCCCTCAAACAACATGTTTTTTTAAAGCTAAAGATACCTCAGTGATCATTAGCCCAGGCATTGCCATACATTTTTTTTTTCTTTCAATAATCCTTACTTTTAGAACAATTTTAGATTTCTGGGAAAATCACAAAGCTAATGCAGAGAGTTCCCATATACCCTACACCCAGGTCCCCCTATTTTTACATCTTATATCAGTATGGTACCTATGATACAATGAATGAAACAATATTCGTAAGCTATTATTAACTAAAGCTCATCCTTTATTCAGATTTCCTTACTTTTAATCTAATGTCATTTTTCTGTTCCAGAACTCTATCCAGGAAACATTACATTTTTAAAAAAAATTTTAATGCTAATTTATTTTTGAGAGAGAGAGAGAGAGAGAAGGGGAGGGACAGAGAGAGAGGGAGACACAGAATCTGAGGCAGGCTCCAGGCTCCAGGCTCCATGCTGACAACACAGAGCCCAACACGAGGCTCAAACCCACGAACTGTGAGATCATGACCTGAGCTGAAGTCGAACACTCAACAGACTGAGCCACCCAGGCACCCTTACACCACATTGACATTTAATAATCAAATTTCCTTATGTTCCTCTTGACTGTGAGAGTTTCTCATGCTTGTCTTGTTTTTGGTGACCTGACAAGTTTTGAAGAGTACTGTTCAGATGTTTTGTTGGATGGCCCTCAGGATGGTGATATATGGTGGTTTTCTCAGATTGGGCTGGTGCTGCATGTTTGGGGGAGGAAGACCATGGAAGTAAAGTGCCTTCCCCATCACATCATGTCAAGGGTATATACTATCAACATAACTCATCACAGTTAATGTTGGCCTCGACCCCCTGGCTGATAATTCCAAAACATGTGTTGTATCTGAATTTGGTTCTGATACTTACTTTGGTTCTGAATCTTACTTCTTCAGATTGTGATTTTCCTTACCTTTTAACATGACCTATAATTTTTTGGAGAGAGCTGGATATGTTGTATCAGGTAATGGGAACTGAGGCAAATAAGCCTTTAGTAAGAGGATTCTTGTTAATCTGGAAGCAAGTGGGGCTGTGTTTAATGTTCACTGCAGCTGTAGGGGCCACAGGCTTCAGGTTTCCCTGCTGTCCTTGTTTTGTGTCCCCTGTTGAAACCCTGTTAGGGCATCTCTCAGAAATCTCTCTAGTTCAAGGTGTTGGTTACCCTGGCAACCTCAGCTTTCCGAAGGATCTAAGAAAAGTTATTGATCTTCAGTTTGTTCAACTTTTTTCTTGTTGTAAGGTTGGAGGTGATGACTTCTAGCCCTTTACATGTTGCGGCTGGAACATTTTTAAAAGGAGAAAGTTTTTCCCAATGAAGTGTTATATAACTGTTTGAGTCTCCTCACTGTCTAGCCTAATCCAAGTACTAGTGCTGGCATATTTCCCACCTACACTTCCACAGTCCTGTTGGAGATCTAGGGCACTCCCTCTTCACCCACACTGTGTTTCAGGAGCCTTAAGAATGCCATAGGTTTTTTAAAATGGAGTCCCCATGTGGGGAAGTAAGGATGGGATTTGGCAAAATCGTCGGGCATGGACAGGGGACTTTTTAGCTAGAAAATCCAACAGAAATGGTGAGACGGTTGGTGGAAGAACCCCACAGACAATAATGGGAAGAAGGGCTCATGTGGTTTCTTCCATGTGATGATGGTTCACATTGCCCATGAATGATAGGCAGATGCTCTCAGCCTATGGCTTGGCCCCCATGAAGGTCCTTGGTGCTGGTCAATCTCTCAATATTGATCTCTGGTCCTCTCTATGTGACTTCCACCTCCAGTCAAGGTTTGGTCTTCTTGTCTAAAACTTTAAAGATGTTCTCTAAGGCTGTGCCCCATCCTCTTCTTGTCCAACTGACCCTCAGGTAATCCCCTGAGGATGGGAGAATTAGAGCTTTGAGACCTTCTCCTTCCTCTGCAATGCATGTTCTTGCACAAAGTCTCCATTCTGCTCCCAATCAATCTCTTGATTACCAAGAACCTTTTGTTTTCTTCTGATAAAAAGTTGGCTTCATAATGTAAAGGCTTTGGCTTTCTAAACTAATATTTCTGGTGTGGGCTTTGGCATCCTAAAACTAAACTGAACGTTGACTGTCTCTTTTACTTTTAATTTCTGCTACATTCTCAATACTCCAGGAGGCAATTTGGGTGCTTTTGACTAGTCATAAAAAAAGTCATGGATTCATACAAAGGAGTGTTGAAGCAGAAAACAAAGATAACTACTTTAAGATATATTTTTTTTCTCTGTATTTGTCTGGATGGTGTGTGTGCATGGGTGTGTACAAGTTCTGGTTAGAGGGGACTAAGGGGTCCAGAGCCCTGCATGCCTAGCCTTCTCCACTACCACCCAGGGCACTGAAACCACTCCTATAAAATGTCACCCTCATGTTGCCAAATTCAGGGGTCAGTTCTTAGTTTGGTGGTCAATCAGTGGTCAGTCCTCCTCTCTTTTGCCTTGTCAGCAGCCCTGGCCACAGCTCATCACTTCCTCTTATTTGAAAAAAAATCTCTCCCTAGCTTTCACCGTGCCACTTTCTGGCTCTCCTACTGAGAGTAGTAGTAGTAGGAGTAGTAAACTCCTTACTGAGTTTACCCCATTCTCTTCTCTTATTAAAGCCTGACATACCCAGGGTGCTGTCCTTGTCCTCTGTGAACACTCATGCCCTGCTTGAGCCCATTCAGTGTCACAACTTTAAACACCATCTCCTTGCTGACGATTCACTTATTTGTATTTCCAGCCCAGACTGTTTTCTGAATTCTAGACCCATAAACCAAATGCCTTACATGGCATCTCCACTAGATATTGAACTCAACATATTCAGAACCATACTCCTTACCTCGCCTCCCAAACCTGTTCCTCTCTCTCCCTGGGTGATTAATTTTTCCAACTTGTCAGGCCACAAGCCTTGGCCTCCCTTTCTCTCACCCCCTATTGAATCTGTCATCAAACCCTGTCAGTGTTACTGTGCTTCTAGTTGTTTTCTTATCACTGCTCCCACGCTGGTCCAGATCACCACCAGCTCGAACCTGGATTCTATACGAGTCTGCTCACTCGACTCCCTACTTCTCCAGCTCGATGTCCTATCACCTAGTCACCATACTTCCAAATGTAAGTCAGATCTGATAGCCCCACCTAGGTTTACAAGCTATCCATGAACCTGCACACAGCCAACTCTCTAACTTCATTTCCTGACACTTCTACAACTGACTTTTCTGCCCCAACCCAACTGGCCTCCTTTCTGCTTACTTAAATATGTCAAGCTCACTCCCACATCAGGCCTTTGACTGGCTTTGCCTTCTGCCCAAATATCCACAGGGCTCTCTCCCCTACTTCCTTGAGACCACTTTTTATTTACTACCCCATCTTTAGGCCTTCCCTGGCCAGCCTATTTAGCATGGGGCCACTATCTCCCCATGTCTTTACCCTGTTTATTTTTCTTTCTTAGAACTTACCATCATCTGACACATAGTTCTTGTTTATCAGCCTTCTCTCTTATTAGAAAGTCAGCTGAGCCAGAATAGGAACTTTGACTCCTTTTGTTTGCCACTCTATCCCTGGTGCTTTGAATAATGCCTGGCACACAGCAGAAGTTTAATAAATAATGAATGAATGAATCCTGTGAAGAGGCCCATGAAGCACTTCCCAAAACCTCCAACCCCCCAGTTCTTCCATTTTTCAGATTAGGACCTTAGGCCCAAAATAAGAGAGGAGTACCTTTCCCAATGTCACCCAGTAGTCAATAGCAGGCAAAGTCCTGATTGTGTGCCTCTCTCTCATTTCCCAGGCCTGGCCTCCCTCCCTACATGCCTCAGCAATCATGAAAGAAATGGATGCCAGCTCCTGCCTCTTGTGACATTATGAAGGTCATGCTTCAAAAGGTTCCCCAAAAAACTGAAGGCAAGAGGCTGAAGCTATGATACCACCAGGAGGGAGGTGATGAGGACCTGGATCCCTTGTGACTGGGAAAGTCAAGAGGAAGGGCAAAGTCTAGGATTCTTTGTGAAAGAAACTTTTTGAATAATTGTGGTGTTTAAAGGGTCAAAAGGAAAAACTCAAAGTGATAGCAAGGAGGTAGGCTATGTTGTATTTATCTTTGTATCTTCCAAAATCATGCTTAGCACATAGTGAGTATACCACAAATATTCACTACCATTCACAGTAACGAGGAAGACCAGAAAAATCACAATCCATGGTTGTTCTGAGCCAAAGTCTCTAAGTGTAATGGGAAAGAACACAAATTTGGGGCCAGATAAACTTGGGTCAAATCTCACCTTCCGTACTTAGTAGGCAGGTGATCTTGGGCAGAAGATCTCTCCAAACTTCAATTTCCCCATCACTAAATGAGGGATAATAAAAGAGTGACAGAGAGAGAGAGAAAGAGAGAGAGAGAGAGAGATACAGGGTCAGAGACAGACTGACAGAGACATAGAGACAGAGGGAGAGAGAGACTAAATATAATTATGTGTATAACGTGCTTACTCAGCTCCATGTTTGGCCCATGTGAAGTCCTCAAAAAACGCTCACCGTTATTTACTCTCTCATTGGCTTCTGTCCTCTTCTGAAATCATTTCTAAATCTGTGATGGTGAGTGCTCAGTTCCTCTCCCCTTCCCTCTTCTCCAAGGGATTTTCAGGCAGAGAAAGCTCCTAGCATTGACCTCAGGATTGGCTCCCACTTCTAAACTTGAGATTGATTTGGTGTTCCCCATCTGCTTAGCTGGAAGCTTTCTCACGAGATCCTGGGCACCCTTGTAAATGCATGGATCACATCAGCTCTGCTGAATAGAGCTATGAGTGTATCTGGGGAACCCAGGTAGGAATTACAGATTAAGGATGGGCCTGCTGTGAGTGGGCTTCCAAATGATGAGAACTTGGCCCTACTTCCATGCATATTCCATGGTTTGTTAACATCTTACCTTTGATAATGGCATTTATTACAGAGAAAAAACAGTTTGAGTCTCATCTCTAGGCCCAGAAAAGATGGGAGGGCCTTGATGTTCCAGCTTAAGAACAAGAGAAAAGCTGTGTTTCTATCCTGTGATTGTTCATAGGAGCAGCCCACATTTGCCCTTCACAGAATTGTATGCAGTTCCTGAGGCTTGCCAGCTTCAGAGGTTAAGTCTCTAAAACTAAAGGGAAGCGGGGGCTGGAAGAATTTTGGAGGGAGTCCAGGGCTGCCTGGGCGAGCCAACCCAAATAATTCAGGCAAGCAAAAATTTGCTTGGACCTGAGCTGGCTGTCTAGACAGTCATGATTGCACACAGGTACGACCTTGCACTTCATTTGGCCTGTGCTGAACTTATTAAAGGTGCCTATCAATGAGTGTCTCAGTTTAGGTTCCCCCCAAAACAGATTCAGAATGAAGGCTTTTAGTGCAATGAATTTTCTAAGGAAGTGATCCTCGAGTATACTGGTAAGGAAGGGAAGGAGTGAGAATAAGAAGGGAAAGAAGTTAATAAAGGGGTGTGTTGTTCAGCTAACTACCACTGTGGGCAACTGGAACTCAACCCTTCCTGGTGACTATTGAGTTCATTGTGCAAATGCCCCAGGGTCACACCCTCCCAACAAGAGGGCAAGGAAGCTGGTATGTTTATTCATCATTAGCTCTCCTTTGTTATGGGTTGAGGGCACATTCAGTCTGCCAGGAATGCAGAACAAGCTCCATCCTCTTTGGGCTGAGAGTTGCAGGTGTGGTCAGTAAATAGCCGTGAGAGTGTGGAGGACAATGTCTAGGGCATATGGGCAGGGCATTGCCAATGTCTGCAACCAGCAAGTCAAAACACAAAGCTTCCTAAAGCTAAAGGATTGATTAGTCAGATCCTATTCCATTCCTCCTAGAGATTGCTGAATCACGGTCATCGAGATATACATAAGTTAGAATCTTGGCGGATGATTTCTCCTCTGCCAGGAATCCCCTCTAAATTATAACTACATCTATTGAGTGCTTATGACATGCTAGACACTTAATCATCTCATTTCATTTTAATAACAACACTTGGAGATGAGAACTATTAATAGTATCACTCGTGTTGCATGGGGGAACTAACAGAAGCTCAGAGTTCAGGGACATGCCCAAGATCATGAATGAAGCCAAGATTTGGACCCCGGCCATCTGCCTCAAGAGCCCACCCCTCACTCTCCATACTCTCTTGCTGATATCCCCACATAGCTGTATCTGGGCTCCCTCAGGCCCAGGGAGGGACTCTCAGAACTGTCAGTCCTTCTGTTGATGAGTGGTTTGCCTATTTGCATCTTGCTCTTTGCAGGCTGGAGGAGAGATGGAAGGCAATTGGCATCTGCAGATGTTCTGCTGAGCTGTTCCCCACACCAACAGAGCAACGGTCAGAGGGCTCTGTGAGCTTGGGGTCAGGATCCCCCCACAGTACAGCTGAGGAACCCAAGTGAGGTGCAGAGAAATGAAGCGATGTGTCCACATCCCAGGACCTGGGAGGCAATGGAGTGATGTGGAGATACTGTGACCTGCAGGGTCAGCTGCCTGTCACAACCAGGCCAGACCTCTCTCTTCCTGACCAGGATGGAAGGTGCCATTCCCTCACTTCTGATCCATACACACATTCTACCAAAGCACTTGAGGTATTTTATTTGCACACTGTTGGTCTACAACTACGTGTTCTCCCACTGGGAGTCCTCTGATAGTCTTTGAAATGCTGGTTTAAATAATCATGGGCTGAACAAACATATGAAAGTGTTAAATGAATAAATGAGTGCCCTGGCTTCAAATCTTGGCACTGCTGTTTTTTTCTGTCGAGGGCTTTGCACTCAGAGAAGCCTGGATTCACCTGCCCTGGAATGTGCCTCCCACCCAGGCCATTCAGAGAGAACCTCAGGCTGGTCCTTGCCAGACAGGAGACCCCATTGGACTGTCCCACCCTGCTGCCCTGTCAGTCAGCTCTCTGTTCTCTCACTGCCACCTTTAAAGATGATTTGGCCTTTGTGTAGAAAAAGTGACTGAAGCTTCTCTGACAAATCTATTCTTTCTAGAACCTTGATGGCAGCCAAGAGTCCAATGTGCCACCTTTGCATGGGAATTTATTTATCTTTTTTTACCCCTCACTTGTTTTTTTTTTATTTAAGTTTTTAATTCCAGTAAGTCAATATACAGTGCTATATTCGTTTCAGATGTACAATATAGTGGTTCAACAATATAGTCATTCATATATTGCCCTGTGCTCATCATGACAAGTGCCCTCCTGAATCCCCAATGTGAACTTATATTTTAACAAGGAACTGTTAGACACACAATGACTTAGCTCAGAAGAATGATAACTATAACAACTGATAATTATTTCATTTCCACTGTATACCAGGCCAGATTTTGAGTGCTTTGGGAGATTAAGCCTCACAGTAATTCCACAAAGTAAGTTTTTAGAATACATTCTCAAACATCCATCAAATATCTTCCTACCAGCCTGTCACTGTGTCTGAAATCTTATAATCTGGTGGTTATTCAATCAGTAAATCCCTTCACAGTGCCTGGTATATAGTAGGTATGTGGATTCCCCAGAAGCAGATTCTAGACAAGGATTTGAGTGGAGGTGGTTCATTTGGGAGGGAGGTGCAGAAAACTCTGGTGGGAGTGTGGAGGTGTACAGGGAAGGCAGCTTATAAAAGGATGTGTTTTCATACTAGCTAAAATCATGGGCCCCTGCTGCTTTTCCCTTGGGGGAACATGGTGGAATGGTGTAGAAAATGCACATTAGTGTCATCCCACCTCAAGAATGAGGATGCTGTGGTATTTATAAGTAAACTCTCATCAGTCATTGGTGGAGGAATCCTCCCAGAGGACATTAACTATCACTTTATCTGTCAGCGAGTGATGGCACAGTGGCTTTGGAGAAATCCCTCAGGTGAAGAGACACAGGTACTGACAGAAGAAGTTGCCTGGCATTCACCAAAGTGATAAGGTCCAAAGGATGTGAGCAGGCACCACCAGCTTCGGCTACAGTGTTTGAGAAATATTTGTTGAGCAAACAAATGAATGAGTGAATGAATAAGATGATTGTGGTGCTGGAAGGCAAAGATGCCCTAACTGTCCTTGGTTTGTCACGACTCTTAAGATTTATTGCCATCTCAGTGATTTTTCCATCATTCAGGACACTTTCCCATGGAATATCCAGGGTGTCTGATCTTATTAGTAGCAAGAGGAAGACGTTTTACAAGAGTCCTAGGAGCATGGACAGAGTTCTGGTTTCACATTGTTCAACCCCGATGTGACAGCATCCATCATATGTCTGAAGTTTACATCACAGAGTGCCAAGGCTTCTGCAGTAGCTATAAGGAAAGCAAAAGACCTCAGAGGGAAGATGTCATCAATTTTTCACTTTCTCTCTAGTGAACCCAACCATAATTCTAACCTTGGTAACACAAGGCCAGTGGAAACTATGTGCGGCACATGTTTGGACTAAATTCTCTGCTGATTTCTCTTGATTTATAGGTTAAAACCCAGCCAGTGCAAGTCTTTCTCCTACCCTACCAATTTCTGTCTTGAACTTAGTGTTAAATATTTTGTCAGACTATACTTTTTGTTATTTTTAGCCTCATAAAATAATTAAAATTTAAAAAGCCCTACCCAAGATTAGAAAGTAGTTTCTCTGTTTTTGTTTCCAAAATTATTTCACTTTCCTGAATTTATACATCTCCAGCTCCCAAGAACCACATGATCTCATTGTTCTCAAACACAGATTTCTCATATTCATTTTTTTCATGATATATCAAACCTGAAAATAGAGGCACAGATCCATAAGCAACACATATGATGGTGGCTGTGGAATCAATGACAAGAAACAACTGTGACATAATCCTGTCTGGAAAAGCCTACCTTCCCTGGAGGAGACAACATCTTTCTTCCCTCCTCTTCCTCCTCCTCTTCTTTATTTTTCTTTTTCTTTCTTCAGTTTCCAAGCAGAACTTTTTTTGTGCGAAAGACCCAAGATGCCTGGAATTCCAAGTTCATGTCTCAGAATTTAGAAGCTGCTCCAAAGGAGAATCCAAGAAAATATCTGTAGCTCTGCTAAAGCATGAGCAGGTTTGGGGATGCTTCTGACAGGGGATTGTCCACCAGGGACTCAGAATAGTTGTATTAACTATGAACTAAGACTGCCACCTGGCCACTCCAAAGTCCTCATGCTAGGAAACCAAGAAGCAAAGAAGGGGGTTACTGTACTGGTCAAGGCAATTGACCCTATCAAGGAGAAATTGAGTCACCACCACACACTCAGGGAAGGGAAAAGTATGTCCAGAATGCAGGCAATCTTGGGACATCTCTTAGTAATCCCATGCCCTGTATGAAAATCAATGGAAAGCTACAACTCAATGAAGAATCAGAATTTGGATCATTCCATTAGACCAGGAACTAGGACCAGCTGTAGGGTTTCCTGAGGGCAAATATAGAAACAATCATGGAGGAGGAAATTACAAATACCAGCTATGATAATATGGCCAGTTGTAGAAAGAGTGAGTATCATAGTTATGAGAATTTCTTTTTTATATGTATATTTGTATGCATCAATATAGATATGTATGTGTGTGTATACTTTTTTACATACTTTCTTCTTTCTTTTCCTTCTTATCCTACTTATTTACTGTGCAATATAAGATGTTATAAAAGTAGTAAGCCTTATATCTTGATATTTAAATTACAAGATACTAAGAGAGGAGTATGATTCAGCTAGTAATGAAAGTGAGCATAACCCAAAGATGCATGAAACGATATCATCTTGGAGACAGCCTGTTTTCATATGTATGAAGAATAGTTACACCATGTTAAGAGATAGCATGATTTCACACTGTCTTTATCTGGAAGTTAAATATAGAAAAAGAGAGATGTACTAAGTTGATCAGAATTGTGCTGTTCTGAAGTGTTACCTTATCAACTTGGTTAAGCTAGAAACTTTCTCAAAATTCCATTTCCTTCCTCTCCCTAATCTGCATGGTTCCAGATTAGTGTTGCCCAAAAGAGGAAGTCATTCAATATTTTGAGGGTGGAAGTAAGTCAGTGGCCATTACTCTCAGCAGACATACAATATGTGTTCAGATATGATGCTGGAGAGATGCAGAGATCCTCAATGCATCCTAGTTTACCTTTGCTCTTCATTACTCCACATCTAGCTAATATTCTTGATTGCTGACCTGCTGACCAATTCTCAGCTATGGGTTCCGAGATTCAGTAGCACAAAGACATCAACTTTCCATAGCCTCCTGGGAGAGCTCTCCCTTTGCTGTCCACTGAGAAGGCTGGATGGACTTATCTTCTCATAGCCCACTGCAAATGCTGGCTTGTTCACATGCACTTGTGTTTCCAGAGAGCTGGTCAGTGGCCCTTTCTCTGTTCCTTTTATTCTCTTTTCATATGTTTCATTTTCCAGCTCTTCTCACACTTGGGGAGGGTCTAAGTCCCATAATAAACCCCTTTTTCCCATCATATTCGTTGTTACTGTGTATGAACCCTGGCTAATACAACCTACAATCTAGATGGAATTACAAAAGTTATTTTGTCTCTCAATACAAGGAGAATACTGAGGTTCCCAGGTTAGCCGTGTGGGACACTAGGTGTCAACTATGGAAGGGCAGAAAAAAAGTAGCATTCCGATGGGGCAGATAAAGGTAGCTAGAAATAGACTGAATTATTACTTTCACTGAAGTTTTCCATTACTGTTTATCTCCTGTCTTTCCACTGGCATATTTTGGTATATTAAACTATGCCAGTCATGCCCAGCACATGCCAGACAGACACATGATTTGGTGGGGTAATCTGTCGACTTCAAAGCCAGACCTCCTGGAATCAGACCCAAAGGAAACATATAAATGGAAGGTGAACTCAGGGCCACCTGAATCTGAAGACTTTCTCTGTCCCCTCCCACTGCAGCCCTTCCAGTTTTTGAAGATGCCACTCAGATTCCACCTGTCCTGTTTGCAATGGATTTCCATGCAGTTCCAGAGCTGTGAAACTCTCCTTCCTTTCTGGCCACCTTTCAATTCTACAGTAAAGTGTTATCAACTTTTTGTGTTCTACCAATCACTGTCAAAGCATTTGGGCTCCACGTGATGGAAATAAAAAGCCAGCTTTCTTAGCAAAAGACTTTATAGGTTTCCGGGCATTCCATTACTGTGTTGATCATTTAAGTTTCCAGGATGTAAATGTTAATAGTGATATTAGGAATACATTTTACTGTGGTGGCTTTTAACATAAGGAAATAGAAATAGAAACAGAAATTCTATGGATAGCTAGAAATAGTTTTGAGCACTTGGCATATAAATTTACTGCCAAGACTTAAACCAACCCTGTGATTAGTGTCATACTTGTGGGCAGACATGGAGGTCAAGAGGCAGTTATTAATTGGTAATTATTATGAAATAGAAGCCTGCATCATACAGTATCTCACTGATTTTTTCAACCTTTTGGTGTTACACATCCCACTTTTGGCAATGTTGGCTCATGGGAAGGGCTTTTTCCCTTAAGAGAGTTCTGAGGCAGGTGGGCTGGAGGATGGACAGAGGTAGACACACCCTGAACATCTGAAAATATGTTTATGATTAGACTTGTTTGTCCTTTGAAGTTCTTTGATTGCAAGAACAGAAACAAACTTTATCCAAAGCAAAAAAAGGAATCGGTGGAAGAATGGGGAGCAGATCAGAGAAGGTAAAGCTGGAAATGTAGGAGTTGGGTGGGGGGAGGGTGTTAGGGAATATCATGGACAGGCAGTCTCTTTGGAGAACCAGTGTCTACCTGACTGAGCTGTAGCTAGCTCCAGTCTGGCTATCATTCTGCTCAAGACTGAGATCCGGGGAGAAGGGATTGGCCCTGCCTTAGTTTCAGCCTCCCTAGGCCAAATGCAAGCGAGCATCTTGACTATCAGATCCTTGAGTCTGTCCATGCTGGAGAGGGATGGTTTCCCAAGGAGAAATTAGGATGCTTTTGCCAGATAATGAGGTCACTGTGTCATGAAAAGATGGGTCTTGTGGTGTCTTCCCAGGGACACTTTCCAGACAGGTAATCTGAGCATGTCCAGCAAAAGATGGTATGATCCAAGGACAAACCTTAACACTGAGATGAGGGTTTGTCTTTTCCCACACAGCATCTCT
Organism: Neofelis nebulosa; assembly: GCF_028018385.1. NCBI lineage: Eukaryota > Metazoa > Chordata > Mammalia > Carnivora > Felidae > Neofelis > Neofelis nebulosa. The sequence goes on from NC_080789.1 coordinate 16,685,348, forward strand.
AGGTTTGGGGGATTATCCAGACCCAGATGGTGTTTGAATTTCTAAGAGCCACAGTCATTTAAAGTCTGATATACACCACACTTGAAAGTCATGAAAGGGCAGCCACAAGACAATTGGGACAAATTTTTCCCAGACATTTCTCTATATCTAGATCCCAGTAATAAGGAGTCTGAAACATACCATTAACTCACAGAGAAATAACCCCAGAGAAATTAGGCCGTTTCACTTCTTTGCTGCCCAACTACTCAACTCTCAATTCAAAACCCTCCCTCCAGTCAAATGCACCTTTTGGCCCCATCTGGGCCTCCACTTTCGTGGCTCCCCAATATCTGGATCGACCTCACAGCCACGCCAACGTGTCAGCTTTCTAAGTCTCTTCAGATCCCCAGAGATTTACCACCAGAGCTTCCAACAACACCTTGTTAAGTGTGTGCTTGTGGGAACATTTGTCCATAGATCTCTTTGTCTGCCTTTGGCCTGTCTCCTATTCTAGAGCAGAAGCATCCTGAGGAGAAGGGTCACATCTGGGTTGCCCTTCTGCCTCTCCCCACGACGACTAGCAAAGTACACAGGCAATCGGTGCTGGTAACTAACTCATGTAAATGAAATGGTGGAGAGACAGCATGGTAGGAGACGGAGCACTATGTTCTAGTGAGTTTTGCAATCTTCTAGCCCAGAGACCATGAGCAAGCCACTCAACCACACCGAGTCTGGCACTCTCATGCCTGCAGAGGGGGCTATGATTCATCTCGTGTTTGTGCCACACGGTTGCTGTGCTCAAGTGAGAGCGCTGATAGGAAAGTGGCTTATAGTCTCAGCTAGAGACACGGCACGTGGTTACGAGGTCACCCTGGCCACCAGCAATGGTGGAAACCAGAGACGTTCAGCCAGCCCGGGCTCTGCAGCCACCCCAGTTCTCCCCAGTCAGTATCTCGTGTTTCTGCCTTTAACATTTAAGCTCTGACGCTACAGAGTCAAGGCCCTGCCATTTTATTTCAAGCACAGTAATATAAGCACAATATAAAATCAAGGCCTGCCGAACGCCAGCAGCGATGAAATACTTTATCAGAGAACACAAAGGAGTCAGGCTTCGTCAGCAGTATTACCCTAACATCTCTTCTTCCGTCTGCTCCTACCACGAAGACACTTGTTCACACTCGGCCCATTTCCTGCCTGGATCCCTGCCACCTTCTACTGCCTGACTTTCTATCTCTTGCCTCCTGACCCCACTTCAGTGCCAGACAGCTCAGGATGCCGCCACTCAGTTCAACTTGGAGTGGCTTCTGGGCTTCTGCGCCACCTGCCTTTTCTGTTTAGAGCAACAGAGATCCTCCTAAAAATTGCCTTTCCTGTCACTCTGTTGTTTTCCCGTCAAACCTCTCTTCCCCGATTTTGGATTTTTTGGTTTGCTTTTGTTCCTAAAATTGCCTGCTACTAGCAAAAGCTCAAAGCAACTTTATTACTTCCTGCATTGCTTTTTTTTTTTTCTTTCTGTTGTGTTTACCATGAATCCCTTTCTCTGTCTCTAGAAACGAAAAGCAATGTATAACCCAAACCCCAGCACTGCGAGATGATTTTGACATTTTGGCAGGAAGTCACGGGAGATTAACATGAAAAGGAACTCCGATCTTGCAAATATTTGCTGACGGACCCCATCGTTCAGTAATGCACCCCAGGGCTGAATGTTCCGACCTCTTGGGCAAAAACTATGCAGGAACTTGGCTCCCACCTTTTCCCTTCCTAAACCTGAACCACAATGCCTTTCTTTCTGACCATCTGGTCTCCCCATTTAACTTGGCCAAGCGCAGCTTGACCACTCTCCCCCACTGCGATGGCACAAAGGGAAGATAAGGAACCCTGAAATTCGCCTGATACAGTCTCAGACTTCAATTCTATGCTACTTAGGGTGAAATAAGCCATCAAAGTGATATATTAGGGAACTATGTGCAGCAAAGCCAGGTTCATTCAAAACTAAAGGCAGGGAAGAAACGGATTTAGAGTAAGTAGTCTTGGTGCTTTGGGAAGAAATGACTGGAAATTCTATCCCACTATGCCTGACTTCAAAATAACAAAGGCCAATAGTATTTGCATTATTCTTCACAGGCTACAGAGGGCTTTTTCAAATGGGAGGACATCAAAGAATAGTAAAATACTAGTTTATATTTGACTCTTTCTCTTTTCCAAGCCCTTTTAGATTGGATATCACAAATCACCCTCTCCTACACTTTGGAACACAGAGAAAGTGGGATTTATTCAATCGATCATTCGTCTATTTTCCTCATGTTGATTGGATGCCTACAGCAGATGCCGGCCTCTATTCTAGGTCCTGGAGATAGAAGGCATCGAATACAACAGACGAAGCCTCCCAAATCCGTGTGCTTCTGCTGTTAATAGGAGGAAAAGACAATAAGCAAACGTGAACAACTATGGAGTATATCGGATGGGATAAGGTGAGGATAGAAGCAGAAAACAAAGATACAGCAAGATAAAGGGGTTGGAGAGTCATGGAGGATATGCTTTTCTATATATCACTTCCGATGAAGAGATATTTGAGCAGAGATCTGCAGGACAGAGATGAGCAGACGCCCTGGGGAAAAAGGCTTCCAGAGGCTCAGAGGGAACATTTAGGCGGGAATGTGTTTGGCTTGTTAGAAAACCAGCGAGGAGGCCGGTGCGGCTAAACCAGAGCAAGCAAGGCAGAGAGCGGAAGTGAGCTCAGAGAGATAAGGGAGACAAGGCATGTAAGGCCCTGTTACACACTGCGAAGGCTTGCACTTCTAGCCCCAGGGAGTGGGAAGTCTTTCCACAACATAAAGCAGAGCCAGCAACGTGATCCAACTGACATTTCAAAAGGGTGACTCTGGCAGAGCCTACACTGTCGCCCCAGCACCCGCTTCCTCTTTCTTGCATAATAATGGAAAGCCCAAGTTGTTAGCTGGACGCATGGCATCCCAGAGTAAAAATAAAGACCGTATTTCCCAGCATCTCTTGAAGGTGGTTTTAGCCAGGCAACTCAAGTCTGGCCAAGGGGCCAGAAGTGGAAATATGGTGTGTTGGTTCAGAAAATCATGCCGGGGCTCCTGGATGGCTCAGTAAGTTAAGCATCCGACTCTCGATTTCAGCTCAGGACACAATCTCATGGTTGTGGGATAGAGCCCTGCATCAGGCTCCTGCTCAGGATTCTCTCTCTCTCCCTCTGTCTGCCCCTCCCCCACTTGTGCATGTGTGCACGCTGTCTCTCTCTTTAAAAAGAGAGAAAAATCATGCCTAAAAGACAGGCAGTCTGTATCTCTTTTCCGTTTTCACCTTTGCTCTGTCCTCCATCCTCTGCCTGGAATGCAGATGTGATGGTTGGAGCTTTAAGCTACATCAGACCATGAGGACAAGGGCCACCCTGCTGGATGGGATAGTGGTGAGTTGGAAGAATCTGAAGAATCTGAAGTCCCCAAGGACTTTATGGAGCAGGCCCATACTGCCCATGCAAGTCACCTCTAGACATTTATTTTGAGTCTGTTTCTGGCAGCCAAGCCTAGCCCTAGCTGGTATGGCCTTTCTGGCTACTGTGTAGAAAATAAACAATAAAGAGCACAAGGGCAAAAACAGGGATAATGTCTATTTCATAAACGAGAACGTTGAGGTCTGACAATGTTAAGTGAAGAACATTGGGATTGCAGTTAAAAGTGTTGGTTTTCAAAGTCAACAAACCTGCTTCTATTTAAATCCAGCCTCCAACACTTTCTAGCCTGATAACCTTAAGCAAGCAAGTTCCTTAGCCTCACTAAGCCTTGATTTCTTCCACTGTATCATGGGGATACTAACAATTCCTGACAAACTATTAACTGTGAGCATTAAATAAATTATGTGAAAAGATTTAACTTAGCTTGGCAGAGTCAGGGCCCTCATCTGCTGGTTCTCTGTCCCTCCTCCCCTTCCTTCCGTTCACATCTCCCGTGCGTGCCCAGAAGAGAGTGATTAGTGGACATGATGCACAATTCAGAAGAAATACTTTTGTTAAGAAGGGAAGAAGGGAAGGAGAGAGAGAAGAGAAGTCTTGGCCCATGGATATGACGGACTTTCAAGTTTTTAGAGGCTCTCTGTTTGAAGGAGAAAAATGTCAGCCCTGGACAAGCTGGAAGATCTAAAGGAAGAAGGCCAGCAGCTCACCCTTCAGCCTGGGGCCTTGGCAACATCAGTGCTCCAAGCTGTTCCCTCCCTGGCCCCCCCTGCTTTCTCTCCCCTTCTCCCTCATCTCCTCTTTCCTCTTCCAAAATAAAAACAGGAGTAGTGAAGAGCTTGGTAAATCATCTCGTTCTCAGGCAGTTTTTCCTTGATGTGGACTGAATTTTTCATTGGCCTGCCAGGATGTTTTGAGACTGTGTGGAGAGCACTCTGGATGTTTTCTTTATCTGAGTACTAGGCTTTGGAATGCAAAGCAGCACATACATGTTTCCTTTTTGGTAGCAGATTCTCTTCCTCATTATGTTTTGCCCAGGCTAATATTAAAATGAATTGGCTTCCTCTGACAACAATAAGTGTAATAATAACAGGAAATGGTCCAGAATCACACAATAATAAAAATAGAGCTGGAGGGGAAGCTACAGGACTCTTGAGAACATTTTGCTGCTATACTTTTCCATTCCATTCCATTCCACTCCATTCCATTCCATCCATCCATCTGTCCATTCATTTATTCAGAAAACTATGCATTGATTCGGAAAAGTATGTTTATAATTGATGAAACCAACAGGGAAGCCAAAAAATCCAACCTTTTTTCTTACAGTAGAAAGGTGTGTAACATCAAACACCAAAATGAGAAAAAAGATACGCTGTCAGTGTCTGTATAAAGATTGACCTGTATTGTACCTAATGCAACTCTTTTGTAAAAAAAGGTTGAGTCAAAGTAATACATTTCCATTATGTTCTACGTTGAAGGCTCGGATAAGTCCTATGGAAAAGCAACCTGGTTAAATTCATCTTAGCAAGGCCTAAATTTATTTGACCATGGAATTTTTGTTTCCTTTTCATTGAGTACTTATGAATTTGGGAATTAGGCTTACAGGATATATACTTTTTACAGTTTTAGTTCTAAAGGAAATGTTCTACTTTATGTTCTGAATGCTGCTTCCTGGGCATTTGGTCTAAATACAATGTTCCTTAATTCTGCTAGCTGGTTGTTCAGGCCTCCATAGACAAAGAGGATATTCTTTTACCAGCAGTATATTTCGATCATCGACATGCTTAATTCAACCAGAATTTGGAAGGTAAAATGCCTTTGCCTTTGCAAGCTGATAACCATTGTCTTGATCTTACCTAGTCGCTCAGGAGGAAGGAAGGGGGATAGCCGTGCTCCAAAGTACTTTCTTTTCTTCCCTCCCTACACAGAAGGTCTTTAGTCTCATTTCTAACATAGGATGGAACCCCAGGCCAGTTCACCTCATCCCACATGCCTCACACTTAGCACCAGTAACAATCTCTTCACTTAGCTACATCTGGAGAATGGAGACCCTTCCTAAATCCACCAGGGACTCACAGGGCAAATGGATGGGTGAAGAGTCTAACCTGGGTGTGTATTAAATGAGGTGACAGAAGACAAGGCCTAGGTCAGAGTTCAGGGCAAGCTGGTCTGTGCATGCTCAGTTGGCCTAGATTGATCTAGTAGACGTGGTGCCCAGAGAGCAGCAATCAATGAGCATGTTTGATTAATGACAATTACCAGTACCAAAGCTCAGCCAAGACCAAAAGGGGTCGGCCTGTGGACACAAAGGCTTTTTATTAGGTGCGACATCTGTTCCGATCTCTGTTGCCAATTAGGTTGTCATTAGAGTCAGCCAACACTTATCAATAGCAGAGATGCCATTGAGAGGAGACATTAACACCTTTACTGCTAACTGTAAATCAGGGCTGCTCTGGTTGTCTGCGAGTATCTGCAAAACACCTCCCTCCGGCTTTTGCAGCTATGGGTTCTCCTCTGTTCCTGGAATGATGCACAGCCCAAATGGCTGTCTGGAGACCCAGGCCCTATCATATCAGTGACAGCTTCCAGACAAAGGTAATGAGCCCCATGGCAAGTTTCATACCAAAACGTTTGTGTTTTTCTTTTTAAAGTAACGTACATGTGTAAGAGAAGGTCTAAAATACTATACTGACCAAAGGGAAGGGAATGAAGATTACTCAGGATGTCACAATCCTAATACATTTCTTTCCAAACTTTTTTCTCTGCATTTTTTTTTTTTTATTTCTGCAGAGTTGACATTATGCTACTCCTGGTGTAAAAGCCTTTGGTCCGTTCCACTCCATCCACACAGACCTCTTAACACCCTCTAAACACACCAGGCATGTCTGCATCTCCTGGCCCTTTGCTCTGGCTGTCCTTTTTCTTTGTGGAATGTTCTTCCACTGGATATTCCAATGACTACCCCCTTCGCCTTTTCCAACTCCCCTCCTCCAAAAGGAGTTCCTGACCCAATGAGCTGAAATAATTGCTTCCTTTTTTGACTCCTCTGTTCCCTTGCTCTGCTTTCTTTTCTTTCAGTGCACAACACCACCTGATGTATCACAGAGTTGTGTGTTTATTGTGGATGTTCTCCACCATGACTTAAGCTCTAAGAAGGCAGATGTTTTGTTCTGTTCACCCCTGAATTTACACAACCTAAAGCAGTGACTGGTCCATAGTACATGCTCAATAAATATCATTAAATGTGTGAATACACTGCGTTTTGTAACTTGCCTTCTTTTTCTTTAACAACATGTTACAGAACTTTCGGGGTCCCTAGGCATATTCTTCAGCAATCCACTGTTTAAGACTACATCACATTTCACATTATGGCTCCATTGTAATATAGTTAATCAGTCCTCTGTGGGTGAACATTTAGGTTCAGTGGTCCACCCACTTCCCCTCCCCCACATGTTTAAATACATGTAGTGCATTGAAAGCATTTAAATTATTTCTCTACACTGGGAGAAACTTGACCCTAAAACAGTTGGAGGTTTGAACTGGGGAAAATGATCATTAGTAAGCCTTTGACCAAAGAAAGAGTTTAAATTTCTCTGACGGAAAAGTTGAGGAAGAGGAGGACACACGCCTCAACCAGCAGGACAGGTCACATCAGCCTTGGTGCTCTGTGATGTGACAGTCACCTCACATGTGGTTTTATACAAGTGCTTACAGCTTATAGAGAAGAAGACAGTAGGGCGCCTGGGTGGCTCAGTCAGTTAAGCATCCAGCTTCAGCTCAGGTCATGATCTCACAGCTTATGAGTTTCAGTCCCATGTCAGGCTCTGTGATGACAGCTCAGAGCCTGGAGCCTGCTTCTCCCTCTCTCTCTGCCCCTCCCTAGCTCATGCTCTGTCCCTCTCTGTCTCTAAAAATGAATACGTATTAAAAAATTATTTTAAAAAAAGGAAAGAATAAAGTACACAGAGATACATAGACATGACAGGCTGAAGCGTGTCCTTTCAAAAGTCACCTGGCAAAGCCCTAACCCCCAGTGCCTCAGAATCTGACTATATTTGGAGAGAGGGTCTTTAAAGAAGCAAGTAAGGTAAAATAAGGTCATTAGGATGGGCTCTAATCCAACCTGTAACCTATCTAACCCAACCAATAACAAGAGGAAAATTTCACACAAAAAGAGATGCCACAAAAAGGACCACCATGTGGGGATGCAGAGAGAAGGCAGCCTTCTACAAAGCACAAAGAGAGCCCTCAGAAGGAACCAAACCTGCTGATGCCTTAATCTTGGACTTTCAAACTCTAGAACTGAGAGAAAATGAAATAAATTTCTGTTGGTTCAGCCACCCAGCTGTGGCACTTTGCTATAGCAGCCCTAGAAAATTAATACAATAGACAAAGGCAGTGATGTTAAAATGTCCCTGAAAAAATATTTGGGGCTTCCTAAGTATACTTCTTATTGCGTATCAAAGGTCAAAATGTTCTGTGCAAACATTTCTGAAATTAAAACAGGAGTCATTAGATACATATGAACCAAGAGTCAAACATTTACTTTATACCCAACCCTTTCTTGAGTGCCTCATCTTTAAAAATTAAACAACAAAAGTCAATGTATAGGTCTCAAAGAAATCAATGGGAATCTCAAAGGACTAAAAATTTCTGTGCCCTTCAAGGATCTAGTTTATTTTTCCCTTATTCTGTATTCAATCATTTAGTCCTTAATTAATTAACTTGACTAATATCTAGCAAGCGCTTAGTTCCTAGGGATATGACAGTGAGTGAGACAGATACCTCTATGCTATCATGGAATGTGGATCTATTGAGGGAAAGAGTTAAAATAACAGGTAATTATAATCTCCTACTGGCGGAGGTAGGCTTTGTCTCCCAAGTCAGAGGTTGGCAAACTATAATGAGCCAGAGAATAAATAGTTTCAGTTTTGTGTGTCACATGGTCTCCCTTTTCAACTACTCAACTCATAGAGTGAAAGGAGCCATAAACAATATGTAAACAATAAGCCCAGTTGTGTTCCAATACAACTTTATTTATAAAAACAGGATGCATGCCAGATTTGACACGGGGCTGGCATTTTCTGGCACCATTCCTGAGTTTGACACTAGACAACATGTTTTTCAGCCCAACACAGGACATCTTTGCATACGTGTCCTGTCAAGTAAGGTGTGTCCAGTAAAACATAGATAGATCCTTGAACTTGGCAGTGTATGCAAGAGAACAAATGATCCTGTGTGATCTAAGGCCCTGAAAAACACAGAATATGAAATAACATATCCCAGAAGTCTCTGCCAAAAACATGAGTTCTGGTCACCAGAGCTTATGACAGTCCTTCCCTTCCCCCCAGCTCTTCAGAACGTGGGACGACACCCTTTTGTACAATTCAGGCCAGCGGTGCCTGGTGGTTGCACCTCATGTTTGGGGCTGGGCTGGCAACCTCCAAGTATAACTGTCCTTCATTAGGGCTTATTCATGCTTCCTATCCAAGTTTCCAGAGCCTTCACTCTCAAAACAGTACTTCTCAGAAACCATGTTTTGTGGCCTAAAGTGCATGTACCACACCCTGAGGTAAAACTTCCAGACCACATTAAAACATGGGTGTGCACAATTTCCAGAAACTTCCATGGAGAGTTGATCCACCTGTGTATAGATGTGGCACAAGGCCTTCAATCTTATAATTATAGGCTCTCTGAAACCCTCACATTCAATATAAAAAAGAACAAGGCTCAGAATCACTGAAAACTCAGTCATAATCATGAGGAACTTATGAGTATCACCCCCGCCCCCCGACATACACACACACACGTTGACAAATTGGAAGCAAGGACAAGGTGTAAGACATAGAGGAGAAATAACTCTTTATGACTAAGGAGGTCATTCATGTATTCAGCAAATATTTATTCACTGCTATGAGCTAGCTAGGCACTACTCTAGGTGCTAGATAAGACAAAAATCACTGACCTCATGAAGATCACAGCTTGTGATCAAAGCTCCCTAGTAGAGGAAACATTTGAGCTGGGAGGGGACTTTATACTGCATACCTCCAGAGGCCACCATTCACATCAGCCTATGTCCATGGCAGCCCCAGAGTGGTCAAATGGACAATTAGTGGACCATGACTTGAACCTTAAAGGACTAGGATTTTAGTAGGTACAGAAGGAGAAGGGAGGTAGTCCAGGTAGAGGGAAATAGTATGTGCAAAATTATCAACCATCATTTATTTAGTGCCTACTGTTGACATGACTCTAGGTCGTGGGGCTAAGAGGTAAATTCTTGTGACCTATACTATAAAACCACATCACTCTGCAGTGTGCCTGGGTGGCTCAGTCAGTTGAGCGTCTGTCATGATCTTGCAGTTTGTGGGTTTGAGCCCAGCATTGGGCTCTATGCTGACAGCTCAGAGCCTGGAGCCTGCTTCAGATTCTGTGTCTCCTTCTCCCTCTGTTCCTCCCCTGCTCACACTCTGTCTCTCTCTTTCTGTCTCTGTCTTTCTCTGTCTCTCTCTCTCAAAAATAAATAAACATTTAAAAATAAAGTAAAATAAAACCACATCACTCCTTATTTATAGAATTTAACAAATAGTTCTTGGGCACTTAACCAGGATCCAGGCTCTGCTCTAAAACATGGGGATGTAGCAGAGAACAAATCAGAAATGACACCCAGCTTCATGGAATTCACCATCCAAGATCATATTCAATAATTACAAAAATAATGAGCACTTCAAAAATAAAGTGCCCAGTCTCAGGACACTTATAACTGGGAGGGCATACCTGGTTTCAGCAGTTAAGAGATTTTTGTGATGGAAGAGGGAAGAAAAAAGGGGATAAAAACATGGGAAGAGGCGGGGCACCTGGGTGGCTCAGTCGGTTAAACGTCCAACTCTTGAGTTCAGCTCAGGTCATGATCTCTGGTTCATGAGATTGAGCCCAGCATTGGGCTCTGTACCGACAGCTCAGCTCAGAGCCTGCCTGGGATTCTCTCTCTCCCTCTTTCTCTGCTCCTCCCCTGCTTGTTCATTCTCCCTCTCTCTCTCTCTCAAAATAAATAAATAAAACTTTTTTTTAAGAAGTGTGAGAGAGGAAAATGGGCTTGGATTATTTAGGAAACCAAATGTCCACAGCAAAATCAAGTCAGGAGCGTCTTTGAAGAAAGTAGGAGGCTCAGAGAAGAAAGAAAGAAAGAAAGAAAGAAAGAAAGAAAGAAAGAAAGATTGATTTAATACATAGTTGTCTCAACAATCCCAGATATTAGGTCTCCACAGGAATGGGTGGAGGAGACTTGACCTCAGTGTGCATACTGTGGACAGATGACCTTGTTTCTCTAAATGACACTGTGAGCGTCAGTATGAGAACTACTGTACTAAGGGAAGAGATTGAGGGCAAGCAGTATCTCATGAGTCCACCCCAAACAGACAAATACAAACCATTCCTGACAGTCTGGCCTCTTCTCTTGGAGACACCCAGGCAGAGCAATCCCACAAACAACCTCTGGAGGGAGGGGAAGAGTGCCCATTGATAAACCTAGGAGCTGGAGACAGGATGTGAGGTGCTAACGCAGAAATTGTGGACCAGGGCTGATTTTTGAGGTCAGACTTCTCTGAGGATGTCTGATATGTGATCTGGAAGCCAGCAGAGTGCACCATACTTTATTTATCTGAGTGAATTAACCTCAAAGTACAGCGTCCCCTCAGGAGGTTCGGGGAAGATGCGCTATAGTCAACACAAACACAGCAACAGTGGCTTCTACTCAGAGGAAAATGCCAAATACCTTAGAGTTGTTCTCAAACCCTAGCATACACCAGAATCACCAGGAGGGCTTATAAAAGCACAGGTTCCTGCCCCCCCCCCCCCCTGCCCCCCGCCGCCACCCGACGCTGAGCCACTGAATCAGGTTGCTGTCTGAGGTAGAGTAAGAATTTGCATGTCCTACGAGTTCCCATGTGATGCTGATACTGCTGGGGCACGTGTTCATAACCAACCACTCTTCCTGCATATACTGTGAGGCTTTTCAGTCTCTGTCCCCAAGACTCTTATTCAAAGTTCCTTGCCACAGTTGGGTTTCCCATCGTGCACCTGACCATCCCAGACAACTGAGTTGTTGTTTTTTTTTTCTCATGCACAGAACACAAATGGATTCTCCTCTATGTATCTGTTTACTCTGTTCCCTCCACCCTTAACTCCTTATCTCTGCCTCATGAAATCCTTAAAAGACCAGCTTAAATACTGCTTTCTCCACCAAGCTTCCTTGGATCTCTAAAGAATTAAAACGTTTAAGGTCATCTAGTGTTCTTTGCACTAATCTCTGTGGTAGATTGTGATCTCCCTAAAGATAGATACCTTGTCATTCAGAGGTTCATTTAAACACATATGAGGTACCAGTTGGGTGCATGTGTCTGGACCCAGCTGGGAGCTGAGGTTGTAATGGGGAAAGATAGAAACTCCACACATTCCAGGAGCTAGTTTCATGGGGAGACAGACAAGTAAACAGGCAACTAAAATACAGAGTGATCAGTACTAATGCCTGGTTATAGGAGCACTTGGGAAAGACACAGTGTTGGCTGGTTCAAAAGACGGTTTCCAGAAGAAAAGATTCCTTTATGACATGTGAAGGATGAGTGATATTTAAAGACAAATGATGTCGGGGCACCTGGGTGGCTCAGTTGGTTCAGCATCTGACTCTTGATTAAGGCTCAGGTCATGATCTCACAGTTCGTGGGATGGAGCCCCGCATCAGGCTCTGCACTGACAGAGCGGAGCCTGCTTGGGATTCTCCCTCTGTCCCTCCCTCTCTCTCTGCCCCTCCCCTGTTCTCTTTCTCTCTCTCTCTCTCTCTCTCAAAATAAATAAATAAACATAAAAAAAAAAAAGACAAAAGGTATAGGAAGAGAAAAGCAGGGAAAGAGGAATGCTGACCCAGGCAGGACACAAGTGAGGAGGTTTGACTCAAGGAGAGGAGAGACAGAAGATCAAGCCAGGGGAAAGCTGTGGTCAGTCTGAAGATTCTTAAATACCATGGGTAGCAGTTCTGATCCAACCAGGAGATAGAGACCACATGGTAGGTTAAACAGGGGGAATGAAAGGCCATAAATTGGTAACTCACATATCACATCAGAAAATTTTAAATGAACTATCACTTTCTCTTCTCAGTCCATGCCCAAGAAGGAAAAACAGCTCTTTCTATAATTACATTTTGTTTTAATTTTCTATGGAGTCTACTACATGCACAACAACAACAAAAACACCGCCACCACCACACCTAGCTCTGAGTTTAGAGCATATTTTCCACCTAAAGCTATATTCCAGATTCAAAACTGGGCAAACAGTGACTGGAAGTTCCTCAAGCCAAGCCTCAAGGAAATTCATCCAACATTCTCAATTGCATTGAAACCTCAAATCTAAAAAAGGCAATTTGTGCAGTGCCCATTATGGTTTTATTATGGAAGTTTCTGTACAGCTGCGGTCAGGGTCCTCCCAGTGCTCATGAAGTGATGAGTCACAGAAAATGAGGTAGCATGCATTATTCCAGAAGACTGACCATACATTATGTTTATATGTGATATTTAAGACCCTTCATAATAAACATATATTAAATTTAGACCTATATGTACATAGAAGGTTTTGGAAGAGCAAATAGCCTCTCATTGTATAAGTGCTAATGGCTTAAAAGAAATCTGAAGTTAACTCTACTCTGCCCCTTTATAATACTTGTTTTGGTTATAATAGGAATCTAGTGATTTAAAAAAAAATGGGATCAGAGACTCCAACAAATCATTCGGTTCCCTTATCTGGCTAAGAATGAAAGAAAAAGTTTGGGAGCACAGGGAATAAATCATAAAATGCCTATTGTTAGGGCCATTAAAACTTTTGTAGGACCTTTGAAAGCTTGAAAGATGACTTCAGACAACAGTTCCTTTGCACTTCTGAGACTCCTCAGACTCCTCAATTGCTCTTCTCCTTCTTTCTTTTTCTTTTAATTAAAAAAAATTGTTTATTTATTTTTGAGGGAGAGAGACAGAGACAGAGCATGGGTGGGGGAGGGGCAGAGAGAGAGGAAGACACAGAATCCAAAGCGGGCTCCAAGCTCCAAGCTGTCAGCCCAGAGACCGATGTGGGGTTCAAACCCACGAACCACGAGATCATGACCTGAGCGGAAGTCAGACGCTTAACCTACTAAGCCACCCAGGTGCCCCTCTTCTTGTTCTTTCTATCCTGCAACTTACTCCCTAAATGTGGCATAGCCTGAAGTTCCAGCATTAGCCTTATTGTTCAGTGCCCTTCCTTCTGTATGCTATCAAACACACTGATGGCTTCATCTACAGATTTGAATTCCCAGCTTTTGAACATCAATTCTATATTTTCAGCTGCCTATTTATTGTACCTGAGCTATTCTTCCCAGTGTTTTACTTCCTCTCTGGTAACGATTAATACACTGATCTCCTTTGCCAGGTAATGATGCAGGACATCCCACTAGAATGAGTGGGAGTACATTTTCCCACCACTTTGATGTAGGGTTTTGCCATGTGACTCGTTTGGGTCACTGGAATGTTAGTGATCATAATACAAGAAGTTTTATATGTGCTACTATGAGCAAGGATAGGAGTATACCTTATGTGGCTGCTGGTCCAGATGAGACATCTGAAGGATACTTGAATTTATCTGTAGCTTGGGGCCAGGTGAGGCTGGAGGGAGACATTACAAAGGTGCCTGAGAAAACTTTCAAGAGTGACAGATATGTTCATTATCTTGATTGTGGTGACAATTTCACAGATATTCACATGTCCAAACATCAAGTTGTATGTTTTTTTTTTCAAGTTGTATGTTTTAATTATTTGTGATTTATGGTATGTCACCTATATGTCAATAACTTAAAAATATGTCTTGGTTTGTATGTATGTATGTATATTTTTCTTTCCAAGATTTTATTTAAACTCAAGTTAGTTAACATACAGTGTAGTACTGGTTTCAGGAGTAGAACCTAGTGATTTATCACTTATATATAACACCCAGTGCTCATCCCAACAAATGCCCTCCTTAATGCCCATCACCCACTTAGCCCATCCCCCCACCCACCTCCCTTCAAGCAGCCCTCAGTTTTTTATCTATAGTTAAGAGTCTCTTATGGTTTGCCTCCCTCTCTTTTTATTTTATTTTATTTTGTTATTTTATTTCTCCTTCCCTGCCCCTATGTTCATGTTTTGTTTCTTACATTCCACATATGAGTGAAATCATATGGTATTTGTCTTTCTCTGACTTATTTCACTTAGTATAATATACTATAGTTCCATCCACATCATTGCAAATGGCAAGATTTCATTCTTTTTGATGGCTGAGTAATATTCCATTATATATATAATATATATAATATATTTAAATATATATAATATATAGTATATATTGTATATATTATATATGCAATATATTATATATGCAATGTATATGTGTGTGTGTGTGTATATATATATATATATATATATATATATATATATATATATACCACATCTTCTTTATCCATTCATCAATAGATGGACATTTTGGGCTTTTTCCATAATTTGGCTATTGTTGATACTGTTGCTATAACCATTCAGGTGCAGGTGTCTCTTCGAATCAGCATTTTTATATCCTTTGGATAAATACCTAGTAGTGCAATTGTTGGATTATAGGATGTCTCTGTCTTTAATTTTCTGAGGAGCCTCCACAGGATGGCTGCACCAGTTTGCATTCCCACCAACAGTGTAAGAAGGTTCCCCTTTCTCCACATTCTCTCCAACGCCTGCTGTTTCCTGAATTCATTTTAGCCATTCTGATGGGTGTTAGGTGGTATCTCCTTGTGGTTTTGAGTTATATTTCTGGTTTTTAAATGATCAGCTCTTACATAAACTTTCAAAATTAATAATAGGGTTTTCTCATATGAGTGAGGGATTCATTTGCAATTGTTCGTTTAATTCCACATTCAGTTGGTTTCTTGGTATTACTTTACTTACAAAATTAGAATATTCTAAGTAAATTTTCTGTGCCAGTCGACTTGGAGAGTTTCCCATGATATATTTTTTAGTAATAAAAAAGCAAGTTGCAGAGTAAAATGTACTGTAAAATGCCATCCTTTTGTTAATAAAAAGAATGAGAAGGAAAAGAACATATGTCTGTTTATTCATATATCAGTTTACATGCTAATTTGGCACAGAGGAAGGTTGCTGGGGCTGGCAGCAAGTATGAAGTAGTTTTGGATCTCTAGTTGGTAAGGGTATCTTATCCGAATGCTGGAAATTGCCTTTTTCAAGTTGGGGGATATTTATTGGTCAGTGAACTCCTAATGCACCCATTTTGTTGCCTCCTGCTCTCAAAAGTATTTCTTCTTAGTGTACTGGAACCTTTGGATGTGGTTGTAAAATATGCCTGGTAACATATCACCAGTGATTATCTTCAACAAGTAAAGAAAATCATCAAGTACTGGGAATGAATTAACTTCCCAGCAATGAAAGTGTTAGCACCAGTTTGATTTTCTTAAGTAGTCCCTAACATATTATCTAAGTGTTTGACATTAAAAGTCACAACATTTTGGAACCAATACATAGCATATACTGTTAAGACAGCCTACTGGAGAAAGCCACTTGAAATCATATTTTAAAAGGGTATTTTAGGGGGCGCCTGGGTGGCTCAGTCGGTTGAGCGTCCGACTTCAGCTCAGGTCATGATCTCACGGCTCGTGAGTTCGAGCCCCTCGTTGGGCTCTGTGCTGACAGCTCAGAGCCTGGAGCCTGCTTCTGCTTCTGTGTCTCCCTCTCTCACTGCCCCTGACCCACTCGCATTCTGTCTCTCTCTCTCTCTCAAAAATAAATAAACATTAAAAAAAACGTTTTTAAAGGGTATGTTAGTGTCATGGAAAAAAAATTTTTCTCATCCTTCATTTGAGAAAAATTGTAAGATCACATTCCCCCTCAAGAGCTAGCATACTCTAGTACCAAAAAGCAGAATGTTCGACTGGCTGCTCAGTTAATAACAAAGACTAGGAAAGACTTACACTTGTCAGAGTGGTTTGATTGGATTTGGAATCCTCACTGTTTCTTTCAATTCTGACTCAAGAGTAGGTGGCATAATGTCAGCACCACCTTGTTGCATAATTGGTATTGGGTTGCGGGTTAATATCGCCATCGTCTTCCTGGAGCACAATGTCCATACCATTTCTTGGAGTTGTTTCTGGCAGTTCTCTACGAATCAAGCAGCGTGTGAGCAGATCGTGGGTGCGAGGTCTTTTATTTGCATGGTAAGACCATCACACCAGATTCTAGCAAACTTCTGCAGCCTGCACATGAATCACAAAATAACTGCTTAACCACGTGAAAAATGTCTCCTCTTGCTGAAGAGCCTTAAAGCAATTAAATGGAACAAGATGTTGTCTTGCACTTTCCCCTTGTATACGTCCTGCGAAAAACGCTAAGGGTTGATCCATATTCTGCATATAAGTAGGTTCATCCTATAATAAAGTAACAGCAACTGTTTCTCTCCATTGTGCACTACCATGAATAAGAAGCCCAGAAGTGTCATTGGATGAGGGAATCTTGCCAAAGCCTCATCCTGAGTTCTTCCAGGGCATAATATTTTTTATTAGCTTGAGGCCAGTCTTGTAATGGTCTTGGTCACAGTGTGACTAAGTTGTTTTGTTTCAAGGAGTATGAATTTGGATGATACTTCAAGATCCATGGTTTCTTCACTGCCTTTACTAATTTATCAATTTTGTATTGGAAAGCAGTAGTTTGCCCTTGTTTTGGAGACACTCAATTGCTTGAGAGTGATACCACTAGGCTTTGTTTAAAAATTAAGTGACTATGTTGTTGACTTTATGTTCCTCCCCTACAAATTTTTTAAATAAATAATACCCTAGGTGCTAGAGGGTAATACAATCTAACTTCCAGATATTCATTCATTTATTCATTCATTAATTTTAATAATTCATTCATCCATGTATTCATTCATTCATTTTGAAAGTCAAGATTCTTTTTTTTAATGTTTTATCTTATATATTTTGAGAGTGAGAGTGAGCAGGACAGGGGAAGAGAGCCAGGGAGGGAGAGAATCCCAAGCAGGCCCTGCATTGTCAGCACAGAGCCCAACTCGGGGCTTAATCCCATGACCCTGGGATCATGACCTGAGCCAAAATCAAGAGTTGGATCCCCAACTGACTGAGCCACTCAGGCACTCTGAAAGTCAAGATTCTTTAGGTGTAATTTGCTCATAGTAAGATATACTCTCAGGTATTCATTTTGATTCTTCCTGTACATACATTTGGGGGAGAGGCTGTCAAAAACATATGACATTATCACACATAGCCACTTGTGTGAACATATACATAGTAATATTTATACTTGAGTCCTATTCCTTGTTTACAACATTATTTTGAGATGTAATAACTGTACACCTATTTTTATCACTAACTTTGCATTCAGCAAATCACTTTAG
This sequence comes from Neofelis nebulosa, assembly GCF_028018385.1. Classification (NCBI taxonomy): domain Eukaryota; kingdom Metazoa; phylum Chordata; class Mammalia; order Carnivora; family Felidae; genus Neofelis; species Neofelis nebulosa. The sequence continues at coordinate 16,703,259 of NC_080789.1, forward strand.
AGCCAATGGTCTATTTAATTTTTTTTTTAAATCTTCATTTATTTTTAAGAGAGGCACAGCATGTGAGCAGGGGAAGAACAGAGAGAGAGGGAGACACAGAATCTGACACAGGCTCCAGGGTCTGAACTGTCAGCACAGAGCCTGACATGGGGCTTGAACTCACGAACTGTGAGATCATGACTTGAGCTGAAGTCAGATGCTCAACCAACGGAGCCACCCAGGTGCTCCTAGAGCCACTGCTCTATTTATAAGAATTGTAGATATAAAGCCACATAATGATGATGGAAAATAAGATTTCAGCAAATGTAAACACTAATAAGGTGAAAACACACTAGTCAAGTTAAGTGAACAGTAGCAAAAACAACCTTTAAAAATATAATGGAATCTCTGTGGAAAACCACAACTATTTTTACAGTTCAAGTTTGTGAAAAAATATGAATAAATTTTGGTCACTTTTTCCTTGGTAACTGTCAAGTCACTTCTAACTGCCAAAAAGAGAGGACCTAAGAAACACAGGCCTGAAATGTCTACCATGATGTTGAATGAAGGAATGAATGAATGCAGAAACTGAATTATAACAGTTGGAGATACAAATTGCCAGGTTAATTCATGTGATAATCCCAATGAATAAACAAAATCTCTCTCTACCAAAAACTAAGAATATTCTTTTTTTTAAACTTTTTATTTATTCATTCATTTAAGTAACATCTATAACCAACATGAGGCTCGAACTCACAACCCTGAGATTAAGAGTCACATGTTCTTTTTTAAAAATCTTTTTAAACGTTTACTTGCTTTTGAGAGACAGAGAGACAGAGAGAGACAGAATATGAGTGGGGGAGGGGCAGAGAGAAAGGGAGACACAGAATCTGAAGCAGGCTCCAGGCTCTGAGCTGTCAGCACAGAGCCCAATGCGGGGCTGGAACTCACAAACCTCGAGATCATGACCTGAGCCGAAGTCGGGTGCTTAACCAACTGAGCCACCCAGACGCCCCAAGAGTCACATGTTCTGACTGAGCCAGCCAGCCACACCAAGAATTTTTTTATCCAAATAGAGGAGGCCAACACATACCAGTAAAGTGCTACCAGCAAAGACATGAACATTGGAAAGGAGAAACTGCTTATTCTGAGCTTTTTATTTAGGCAGGTTTTAAGAAACTCTCCAGATGATTCTTAAGGATAGAGCAAAACAGCAAAAGGAATGGTTACTCAGGGAGGAATATATGCATCCTTCTTACCTTAAGTGACTGATGATAGCCCGTATGAATTCTCGATGTCAGGCCACAAAATCTACTGAACTTTTTAAGCAACAAGGCTGGATCCTTTCAAACATGTCATCCATTTGTGGGAATAGCAGGTTTCATCCATGTCCCTGAGTTTCTTCTTTTAATCTGATTACAGTTTCCAAAATACTTACAAGTTTTTATTAGCAACACTCATGGTCTGTGATTATTTGGGAGACACAATGGCATATATAAAAATTTGTACCTAATTTCACAATCTAGTGCATTCTATCTGATTGGGATCTCAATGTCCTCACTCTGAAAGATTCAACCTCAACACAAGTGAGGAGGTTACTTCTGTTTCATCACCAAAAGTGAGTTTCCTCAGGTTGCTCCTGAAGCCGCTCCTAAGTCCTTAGCCTTAACTTTAGAAGATTTAGATTGGTATCATTCTGAAACGATTTCACCTGAAAATAGTGGAAAACTGAATTCACTGTGGCTAAAACAAATTGAGGCCCACTTGCAGACGTTCTGTGCTGACTTCAACTTCTAATTCTTTGCCCCAAACTGTGTCACATGGCCAGCCTTGATGCAAAGGATGCCGGGAATGAAGTGCTTAGCTTTCCGGTCTCTTAGGAGAGGAAAGTCAGGGGGAAGGTTCCTGGGAATGGATGTTTGGAGAGTCAAAGGACAATGCCCACCATGATGTCTACCACAATTATGTTGCTCTAAGAAAAGAAGAAAAGAGAAGAAAGGATGGCACAGACGGGCTGAAGTTCATTCCCAGCTGGGCCACTTCCAGCGCTGGGAAATCTGGGACTGTGGGAGAGTTATTTAATATATTTATACCTCAGTTTTCTCATCTGTGAAGTGGAGATAGTCATAACAACTACTCCATAGAGAAGGTGTGAAAATGAAACCTGATTTATGCAAAGAGTTAAGCCCAGCACCTGGCACATAGTAGCCACTCAAGGCCACTATCACCACCCCACTGCTACTCCTCCTACCACCAACAATACTGATAGTCATCATATGACTGTATGTGGAAATATTTCCACTTAGATAATGTACTCTATAAATAATAAAATCTATAGAAGTTTATAAACCCCCTTCCTTCCTTCTCCTCCATTTTGATCATTTGGCAGCAGGCTATTATTGCAAATGTTTAAAGAATTGTCCACAGTCTTGGGATTTCATTCATTCACTTGATCAGCAATGGTTTACTGAACACCTGCCACCTGCCAGGCACTCCGCTGAATACTGAGGGTGCAGTGGTGGCCAAAAATAGACAAGAGTCCCTGTCCACATAACATGTACAATCTAATGGGTGAGAGAGACATTAAATAAACCATCATAAACACAAAAGCATAATTAAGACTGTGGATAATTATAAACACGGGGGTTTTCCTCTTTTAAGAACACTAATGCTTTTTAAAGTCCAGAAGTTGTGTAATTTTCAGACAATTCTAATAGTCACTCTGAAACTCTGCAGCGACTTGAAACTCTGCCTGCATTTGCATTAAGGGCATTTTGAAAATTAATTCCTGTACCTTGTTAGGAATGTATTTCTTTGTATGAGAACTATATTTCCTGCAACTGAAAATTAATGTAAGATGTTGGCTGCCCTGGAATGGAACAACCGACTGTATGAAATCATTTTGTGGTTTGATACTTCATTATTAGCCAAAGGAGTCTCCCCCGCCTCCCCCCACCCCCCAACCTTATGCCACTGCAAACAGCAATTAGTTCAAGTAGAAAAGATTACAGCCAGGTGCACTGTTTGAAGTTTTGGGGTTTTTTTCTCTTTTAGTTGTGGTGAGGGTGGGAGTGTGGGGGATGTCAGGAGGAGAAACCTCTTTTGTTAAGTATTTGCAGTCTGTGGGCATCCTGGTAATTCAACAGGCATCTGTGGAATTTTAGGGCATTGGGACCTTTTGTGTTTAACCATCAAGCTCTAACCTCAAGGGCGTTTGCTGTGGGTTGAAATAGGAGCTATGAGGCTTATTCACTGATGTGCAAAACGACATGATCCTCTTAAGGGTTAGAATGAGTTTCATTAAGATGAAAGGCAAGGACATGGTGGAGCTTAATATTTACAAAGGAATCCAAGAGATATTTATTAGAATTGAATTATCTTTTTATAAACACATAAGATATGGCAGAGAAAGTGTGTTTGCATGATGGCTTTTTTACATCTCAGAAAGGCAGATGAACAAATACCTGTGATCTTCTTTCTGGGTTTTGTGTTTGTTTGTTTGTTTGTTTGTTTGTTTTGAGACTTCTTTAGAATTCTTGGTGTAAAAATGTACATACATTTGGAAATTAGAACTGAATTAAGAGAAATATATTGAGTGATATTATAGAGTTCCTTCTTCAAGGAGCCCATAATTTTTCAGGGTATTATTTATTACATTGGTCCCTCAAACTCCCCAGGCAGGACAGAGTGACCTTGAGTATTGAATTCTGAGTACAGAATAAAAAGTAGCCTCTGAATGGATCCATGCTGAGCTAATCCTGAGAAACTCAGTCTTCGCATTCATTAACTGATGGAAACATCAGAGGTCCTGCCTTAGTCTCAGAGTCTAAAGCAAAACTCCTGCTGTACAGATACCAGGAGTGCAATAACATTAGGACTTTTTTCTCTGGGCTGAAATCTTTGGAGACAAGGTCTTACTGATTTCTTGTCCAACCATAAATCTTGATCACATAAAAAAATGCTTAAAAGGTACAAGGGGAAAATGATCTAAAGAAGTGTTTAGAAAAGTCTAAAATCCATAACTCCCAAGTTGGCAGAAATGCACGAATTCATTCAAAACAGAGGATCAGCCTCATAAAATAACAGGATTTGGAGCCAGTCAGTCCACGGGTTCAAATCCAACTCTGCTACCTCAATTTCCTCATCTGTAAAGTGGGGGCTCTAATACCGAAGTCACGAGGATATTGTGAATGTTAATTACAATATTCTCTGTTAAACACCCACACTCATTAGGGTAGGTTCAAGTGCCTGTAGCAGAAAATTCAAAATAAGAACACCTTAAATGCCAAGGATTCATTTCCTCAAGTCCAAGATGTTGGGAGAGAGCTGACTACAGCTGATATGCTGGTCCCACGATGTGACAGGGAGTAAGAAGCCTATCTTTAGCTCTGTCATCTTAAAGAGAGATTATGTCTTTGGGGCACCTGGGTGGCTCAGTCAGTTAAGCATCAGACTCTTGATTTCAGCTCAGGTCATGATCTCACAGTTCGTGAGTTCAAGTCCCACATCAGGCTCTGTGCTGATGGTGCAGAACCTGCTTGGGATTCTTTCCCTCTCTGCTCCTTTCCTGCTCATTCTCTCTCTCTCTCTCTCTCTCTCTCTCTCTCTCTGTCTCTCTCTCTCTTCATTGTGTCTTCAAGGTGATCTCCATGTTAAGTGTCAGGAAGCGGAGAAAAGGGCTTTCCTCAAATGTCTGTTCCCCTTGTAAGAAAACCTTCTGGAAGTCTTTCCCAACATCTTCATTTCTGATCATTGGCTAGACCTGGATCACATGGCCACACCCAAACCAAGGAAGACTGGGAAATACAGACATCATTTCCTCAATAAAGTAAGGGTTCTGTCAGTAAGGCAGAACAACTTGGGGGGCACTAGGCAACTGGAAGTCTCCCCCAGACTTCAGAATACCCCGAAAAGAGGAACTATTCTAACATGCTCCTCCTTTTACATCTAATAAGTGACTATTTTTTTATTAACTCCCTCACCCCTAAGTATTTCCCAAATGTACACATTTCTCTTTATCCCCTCAGTCGTTGTTTTGATCTAAGGCTCCATAATCCCCTACCTAACTCGACAATTAACTTTCCAACCACTTTCCCCGTTCCTTCTCTCCCCTTTCCTAATCCACTCCAAACACTGCTATCAAAGTCATCTTTCCAAAGGGAAAGTGGAATAATTTTTCTCCTTTGCTTAAAAATCCCTAAGAGATTCCCTAGGAGATGCTTTCAGACCTAAAGTTTCAATAAACATCAAACTCTTCCATTGAAGAGAAATGAAGTCCTGATCACTTTCTCAGCCTCTTCCATTCTTCCTTCCAACTTTACATTCCTGGTTCCATTAACAGGTGCCTCTTTCACTCCCAAAGTCAGCACCCAATCCATCAGCAAAGCCTGCCCTGTGGCCTTCAGAATGTGCCCTCGGTCTACTTTTCACCTCTTCACCTGCTGCTGCCCTGTCTAAACCACCCTCATCTCTAGCCTAGAAGACCACCAGTAGTCCCTCCTCTCATCTTACTGCCTCCTCTTTTACCCCCTTCACACAGTTGTACAGAAGACCACGTCACTTCTCTGATTGCCCATCTTCTGTGGAATCCAAAGTACTTGCATGGGGGTTACAGCACCCCATATACTCTGCCCCCTGCTTCTGTCTCCATTGCTGTCCTTGATAGTCCTTTAACACAGTCCAGAAAGTTTCTTTTCACAACCTTTGCATGTGCTGCTCCCCCTGCCATGGATTCTCTACCTGCCTTCTCCATGAGAACATAAGCATCATAAGGGTGCTGCTGTGGGTTCATCTCTGTGCCCCCAGCACATAGAACACTGTCTAGCCTGAAGTTGGCACTCAGGAAACATTGGATGAACTAACAAATGAGTTGCATCTCTGCTGTTTTTGTTTGATGCCATTCTCTTAGGAATGTGGGAAAAGTCGGACCTGGCTGAGTTTGAATCCCAGTCTGTCTTTAGTGAGGTAACCTTGTGCTCATCTCTGACACCTGTTTCTACATTTATAAGACAGAAACTCTAAAGTATTCTGAATTTTTGTGAGACTAAATAATATTGTAAGTGTTAGTTTCTTCAGCTAGGAAAGCTGAGTTGATGCAGTCAAGTGATCCTTGTGACAACACTCTAGAAGTGTCTGAAATGTGTCACAGAAATATGACTTCTCTGTTTGGCTGCATGGAAACTTCTGGTTGTTGAGACTACATGGCTGGCTCCAAGACTATACAGTTGAGCCTTCTTATTCTCTAAGAATTGTATTCTCTTCTAGAAATGCGTTTTCCTAGGAAAGAATCTTCCAAATCATCCTTACTTTGAAATAAAAATACAGCATGAACAACATTCTGGTAGGAATACCACATATTTTTAATAGTCTTCCCTGTGTTTTTATCTGAACTTTGCCCTTACTATGCCCCTCAATCAGAAGGAAGGCGGTGCTCATAGACTTAGTGCTTCTGTTAAATATATTTTGCTCATTTACTCCCTTCTGACTGACACACATTCAGCAGCTTTTGCAATGGGTAGGACTTTGGTTGCAGTGATCATATGTCCTAGCTTACACCTGTTGTCCCATTTCAATTATTAATAGAGCTCCTTTCACTCTCAAACATGTCCTGGTTTGGACAATAAATTATGTTGTCACCCTACCTACAGTCCATATTTAAAATATGACATGAATAGACCTTTGAAACCCATTACATTTCTTTTTTCCCCCTCTTGTTATCTTATGCAGATCTAACAATAATCTTGAAATACTCTTTATAACTGCTACTTTGTTTACATTGCAAACTGAACTTCAGGATAATTTTATTCTAATATCATGCAAAGCCTCCATCTTGCCTTCCTCCAAATCCTTTTTCTGATATAATTTTTCTGATTAGCTCATTATGTACCTGTAGCCGCATCAAATAGAAATAAGTCTCATTCAGACAAAGATAAGTTTACTTACCTGATTTTTCTCACTCTGGGTAACTGAATCCTGACTCTGCTGTGCATGTATGGCCCGTATGGCCCAGGAAGTGACAATGCACAGAGACTTTTCTGAGACTTTGAAGAACTGACAAAGAGGGTGACATATGTAGGAGGCATAGCATTGTGTGTTGATTTCAGTGTTAATATCTTTATTCCAAAAAAAATACCTTCCTTGGCTTTAGAATGCTAGGTAAACAGACTGCCCAAGTTCGAACAGGCTCTGCATATCAGTGCCTCCCACTCACCATCTTAAAGATAAAGGGGGAAAATGGCCACTTAAACATAAACAATTATGCTTTCATGAGAAACAGGCACAGAATAGGTACAGGGTTGGGATGGCAAATGGTGTTCTATTTGAGTACAATTTTATTCCCCTGGCTGCTTAGGTGATTTTTGTGTGTGCATGAGCAAAATTTAGTTCTCTTAATATTAAGACACAGTTTTCTTAAGTAATCAAAGATCTGATTAAACATAGGAAATGATTTTAGTAAAACAGAGTCTTTGTTTTTTAGACAGATAACTTTAAAGGTAAAGAAAAACTTCTGTCAATAATTTCTTATTATGAGCAGACCAGTGATTCAAAAAAATTACTTTGTCCATTTCCCAAGGAGAAAACATTTTAATTTTGCACTAGTATACTTCTGATATTAAAACTCATTTTCTTAAACTTATCGAATCTTAGCCAGTACTGACCACACATAAAATTCCTTTCCAAAGATTCCTTTTCCATAAAACTTCTACAACTTTTTGTTTCTTTACGCTCAGATTTTGTCCTAAGTTTTTCCTCTTTAAATAACCATCTCATTTTAGTACAAAATAATTTCTTTTCCCTCAACAAAAATGTGTTTCTATTCCTTATGCTTTTTCTTACCAAAAACATGTATCTTACTTTACTTGCATGGAGTTGTTTCCCTTAGTACTTCCATTAGTCTTAATCACACTTTTTAGAATTCTTAACTCTTAGAAATCTTTCTTTCAAATAAATTTTTTTTATTGAAGTGTGGTTGACACACAATGTTACATTGGTCTCAGTATATTACATAGTGATTCAACATCTCCATACATTCTGCTAAGCTCACCACAAGTGTACCTACCATCTGTCACCATATAATGCTATTACAATACCATTGACTATATTCCTTATGCTGTACCTTTCATCCCCATGACTTACTCATTCCATAATTGGAAGCATGTATCACCCATTCCCCTCCTGCTTAGGTGATGTTTTGAAAGGAGCCGGGGGTGGGGGGTGGGGCGCTAATCTGAGTTGAGTCAGAAGGAAGGCCATGACTGATGAGTGATGTCTGCCTTGTGCATAGGGAGGGAAAGTGGATACATCAAGGTCCATGTATTAGTAAACCCTGTTCTAGGGCAAGGGGCTCAGCAGAGAGATTAATGACATATAAATTGGTGCTAGATCAACAGGTGCAACTCTCCATCTTATCAATGGCACAGCTATGGCCCCATAAGGAGAAGTAACTTGCTAGATTTCTCCAGCTCAATAAGTTAGTGGCTCAACCATTACTAACCAAGAGCCTGGTCCATTAGATGTTGGTCCATTAAAAGAGGAGGTAAAAAGTGTACAAGAGAGAAAAAGAGAAGGGCTAGTGAAGGCATACTTCCTCTACTTCCCAATTTTGCTCCAGGTTATAAGGAAACAAACACAAAACAAGGCAAAGCAGCAAATAAAAGATGAACGAGGTTGATTTTTAATGGGCCATTTACATATAGATTTGTCCAAGTTCAAAAGCCATGGGCAACAGACAGTCCCTTAACAAGGAAAGTAAAACTTAAAGCAGCTTGTTGACAGCTTTGTCATTGAATGCAATCAATTTTTTTCTCCAGAGATGAACATCAGGACCATAGGAGTCAGGCAGTAGCTAGGGAATATGTCCTCTCTTTGGAATTTTCTGGGAGGGGCTGAAATGAACCCTAACAGCTGTGAGTGGCTTTCAGAGAATTCCCTGCGCTCTTGCTGCTGAACTCAGTTGTGTGACTTCAGTGGCTGAATTTATGCTTAAAAGCAGCTTCGTGTTAGCTTTGTCATTGAATGCAATTCACCTCATTCATGAATTTATTGTTTCTGTGTCTCTTGCTTCCTGGAAATTAACCAGCTTGGTTACATGCAAATGACAAAGGGGAATGGGGAATACAGAAATGAGCACCTTCATCATCACTTCTGTCTACCCCCAAGTCTGATGTTTCCCAAAGCCAACTGTGACAAACACAAGGTAGATTAAGAAGAAAAGGATTCCTGTGGCAAAGCACCACATACATTGCCTGATTCACAGTAAAGAGCCCCAACCAACCAAGATCCCATTTGAGGACCATAGTTAATTGGAATCAAGGCTCATTTTCTACCAGGTTCAAATATCAATGTAATTTTTTGAACTGAGTGGGAGTTCCATAAGGATTTTATCTTTAGATTTCAAAGTGCTATACCTGAAACTGACCTTACTAGCCCCTGCTTCTTGGGTTATCCCTAACCCTATGCTACCTCATCCAAAGGAAATATTTGTTGATGGTGGGATTTCAGAATCAATGAGATTTTTCTTGGCCTTTTCTAATCATACCAGGTAACAAATGCTTATTCTGCCCTTAGAGAAGACAAATTGTTCTTAATTGTAAAGGTAGACAAAATTGTCCTCCCTCCCATCATTGGGCCATAACCTGAAATGCTTTCTTACTTTGGGCTGTATTGGGATATACAGATTCCAAATACAGGAGGTAAACAGAACTGTGTGAATAGGATGAGCAACGATGGGGATTAGTGGGGTCCAAGGACCTGGAGTGTACTGCTCCTTTAAAGGCATTTACATTTATTTTTAAGCCCCTTGTTATCAAACAAAATACCCCACTTTGCAATCCTAGAACTTACAGATCTGGAAATAAAGCTAACATTTATTGGGCACTTCCTAAGTGCCCGGCACTCTCTTGAGAAGTTTACATGTATTGAGTCATTTAATCATCACAAAATTCCTAAAATAACCACTGTTATTATCCCTGTTTTACAGAAAGTAAAACTGAGACACAGAAAACAAAATTAATCATGCAGTCAATAAGTAGAAAGGTCAAGATTTGAGCCCAAAGCGCTCTCTGTCTCTGGATCCCACATGCTTAACCCAAGAGCAAGTACCAAAATTGATATCTTCGTCTTTTGTCAAGAGATTCTGAACCTGGATTCTTGAACCATGACATGGACGAAGAAGTAAATGAGCAGTTTAGAGTAAAAGGGAGTCCAGGAGAAATGGCTCTCCTCCCCCAAGCCAAACCAGAGTGCACTGTTTGGCCTCCACAAATGAAGATGATACAATTGAAGGTAATGATCCTTTGTTGGTGCCTTTTGTGCTCTACCGTGGTAACATTAAAACTTAAAAGAGTTCCATCCTACTCACTAAGCTAGCTGGCATCCATCTGTTGATGGTTAGTTCCAAACTAAGGTTCCATTTGGATACTAGAGGTGCCTCTTCAATTATTCAGGCAGCACGTGGTGACCCTCCCTCAATTACGCTATTGTTTGGGTGTTACATTTTCTTAGTGATGACATAACTGGCTCCAGGCATGAAGCAGATGTGGCCTATTGTCTTTTTAAAAGCACACAGTACTGATGTATTCTTATAGGTTATCACCCATGTCAGAAACAAAACCAAGTAACAGGTGGTCATAGGAACCCACTTCAGATTATCCAACCCTCCCCTGAACATTCCAACCTAGATGCTCCTCAGGCACCTAAAACTCAGCCTGTTTCAAAATGAGCAATTTATCTCTTCCCTTATTTCCAAATCTGTTCTTCCTGGAGTACTTTTAATGCAAATTAACAATTCTTCCATTTTGCTAGACTACCTAATTGAACTACCTTATGCTTTCCCTTCTCCCTCAAACCCCACATCCAGCTGATCACTGAGCCTTGTTGATTTTTCCTCTGAAACAGCTCCTGGGGTTACCTTTCACCTTCTCCTCTGTCACTGCCTTGTGTGGTCCTGGTTTTTCTCCATCTGAGCTACTAACGTTGCTTCTTCTGTATTCTCCCTAACTTGTCTCTCTTTCCCTCCCGTGATTCCTGACTCCATTCTGAGGGACCTTCCGAACATGCAAGCATCCTTAAATTTACTTTATCTATACCCCCATTGACTCTCTTTCTTATAGTTCAATGTCCTCAGCAAGACCTTCCACCTCCAACTGCCACCCATTCCTCATCCTAGCTCATCACACCCACCCAACACCACTCCAGAACTCTATACACCTGCCACACAGTTATTGTGAACCTTCAGGTACTTGAACATGCTTTCTTTCTGTTTGGAGTGTTTTTGCCTTTGGTAAACTCATATTTATCTTTTAAGACACAGATCAATTTTCATTATCTGTGAAGTCTACAGATTCCTTTGGGTGGATTTACTTACTCTCTTTTGGATCTCAAGTTCTGTGGTCATCCCTCTATTACCCTCTTGAAATTATAAGCTTTCAAGTCTACTTTTTTCAATAGAGGTGAGATTCCAAATATAAAGACAATATCTAATGTACATTCATATCCCCAGTGAACAACACATTTAGTATTGTTGAATATATTTATCAAACATTCATCATTCAACAAATATTTATCAAGTGCCTGCCACTTGATAAGCATTGGACTAAATATTTGTGACACAATGGTGAATAGAACCAGATATGACCCCTGTGCTCGTGAAGATTGCAGTCAATTGCCAAAACAGATATTGAGTAAACACAATATTTGTAAAATTAAAGTTGCGCTAAACATTCTGAAGGAAGATCTATGATGTTATGAGAATGAGGTTTGACCTAGCCAAGAAATCAGGGAAAGATCTGAGCTGAGTTATGCACTATAAATAGCTGTTACTTGGATGAAGAGGTGAGGGAAGATCAAGCACCGGGAATAGTGTGTGCAAATATCCTGTGGCAGAAGGCAGTCTAGAAAATACATAAAATTGAAAGAAGGCTACAGTGGCTGGAGCAGAGAAAACAAGGTGAGCTTGAGGCTGCAGAAGTGGGCAGGGTCCATACCAGGCAGGACTTTGTAATTCCTACTGAAAAGCTTTCTCTCTCTTAAAAGCAATGGGAAACTATGCAGCTTTTAGGCCAGGGAGAGATAAGATGATTTTGCATTCTGAGATCACTCTGGCTACAGTGAGGAGGACAGATGGGGTGTGGGAACACCAAACAGAAAATGAGGACAAAAGCCTAAGTGAGAGAAGATGGTAACTTGCACCAGCTAGAGAAACAGTGGTAGAGACAAAGAAGGTGATAGATTTCTGAGACTTTTTTAGGAGTTGTAAGTGACAAGATTTGCAAAGGATTCAATCTAGATGAAAAGACAAGAGTCTAAGCAGGGCATATTTGAGTTGTAATTGGCAGCACAAACTAAAGATTTTCAACACTCTACTGTGGACTTGGAAACCATTTGCATTTTCTACTGCAGATCTCAAAAATGTAGGAAGAAAAGATGGTGAGGGGGCATTAGGATTCCATCTCCAATCAGCATCTCTAAGGTGAGCAGTGAGAGAGCAGAAGAGCCAGTAAAAGTAATAAAGGTCTGCTTGGCCGATGTGATGATTGGTTCAGAAGAGCTTCCGGAAACCAAAGGGACATGGAAGATCTGAAGAGAAGATGAGAATAATTAGAGCAGCGTCCCAGTGAGGCTTGAGCTAAGCCTTGTAGGATGATAGGCACAGAGTCAGAGAAAGCATCCCTGGCAGGAAAACGTGGGACCTGGGTGATGCCAAGTGAAGGAACAGGCTATTGAGATGCCTCTCCTATTTCTCCTTTATTTCCTTTAGGCTAGAAACAAGATAAGCAAGCTTGTTACAGATTCTACTTAAATGATAATAAAACATTTGTGGGGAATGGCATGAGTTAGTATGAGAGTGTAGTATAAGTTAGTAAAGATTGTCTTCTTTGGGGTCAGATAATGTTTATGTTTTGTCTTCCAGAGTTTGAGGCTCTGTGCCAAAGGTTCGAGACTGCAGCTATGTTTAATCACAGTGGAACCTTTGGTTCAGTGAAATGCATCAACACATTTTAAGAGTCTCCTGTCTAGCAGGCCATGTACTAAATTCTGGAACTAGAAAGATGAGTAAGACGTGGCATCTACCTAGTGTGTCTTGCAACCTACCTATAAAATGCTATCAAATAAGTTCAACTATAGTATTAATAAGACCGCTAAGCCTTTAAGTGTATAGTTAAAATAAAAATGAAAAATTCTATGGGCACCTGGCTGGCTCAGTCAGAAGAGCATTCAACTCTTGATCTCAGGTTGTGAGTTCAAGCCCTGTGTTTGGTGTAGACATTATTTAAATAAAGCTTTTTCAAAAAATGAAAACTTCTAATTGAACAAAATTGAGTATACATAAGACCAGTGTGTCTTAAAGCACCATCTCCCTGGATTACAGGCATATGAATCACCGGGGAAAATACATATTTTTGCATCTGACTTGGCCTATACAATCAAACACCCTGAAGAGTGGAGCCTGAGAATCAACATTTTAAACAAGTTCTCTGGTGATTACAATGACCACTAAAATCATTAGTGCATTAAACCCGGATTGAATCCAGATATTAGAAAATTAAGACTTGTCTTCTACTTTTTGCACTTTTTGGAAAACTGTGTAAATATTAAATGTCTCCAAAACAAAAACCCTTGTGTATCCAGCTTCAAGACAAGATCCTTAAATAGTCAATAACAGGGAATTCTATGGTGAAAATCCTTTCCCTCCTCCCTTTGCCTACACATAAATAGTCTGCGTTCTTGTTTACCAATGCTAATCACAAGCCTTCAGGTGTATTTATTTATGTTGCCAAGTCTATCATATAAAATATAAGGCATAAATTATTCTTATATGTGTGGCTTCTTACAAGTTTGGAGTATATACATTTCACTCTCAGTGTGAAGTCAGCATGGAGTTTGCCTCTACAGGGCCTCTGTACTTATATAATTTGTAAAAGTACCTGTCACTTTTGGTTAAGAGAAGGTGTCAGTGAAATTGCGGCTTGTTATTCAGATTATGTCTTTATTGTTTTTCATCTTAACGGCATTAAATTTTTTTAAAAAGGTAAATCCATTTTGTAAGGAAGAGCTCACTTAAATTTTAGATGAGGAAAAACTAGGTTAGCCTTGCTGAGAGATCTTTGTCCTATATAGCTCGTAAATAGGAATGTGAAGGAAGAGGTTCAGAATTAGGCTTTAATATGGACAGGCAAAGAGGTCCAAAGAAAGAGAAGTCAAAACCTTCCATGCATACCTGTCCCATATACTTCCTGCCTATAATACACATTGTGGTTAATTCCTGGGAGGTAGGAAAAAGACTAAGTTACACCTTGCAGAGAATAAGTAAAATTCCAGACAAATCTCAAAGCAATGTACATGGAAACAGCAGAAGATTCCTACAGATGTTGCACACAAATGTTTGAGCCTCAGAGAGGCCTGGGTTCCCAGAACCTTGGAGCTCAGAAGATCCAGAGAGAGAAGTTGCCTAGTACAGAGAAAGAACATCAACTCAGAGGGATCCCCGTCCCAAACTGAAATCATTGAAAGTCAGTGCCAGAACTGGTCCAAAAACTGCACCCCAGTCTTTCAGCTCCCACCTGCCTCTGTGCTGCCAATTCAGGCTTTAGATGATTTTGCCCACTACATGGTCACAATGGAATCCTTTACATACAATGAATGGCCCAGAAAGGATTGTCTCATCATTGTTCCTCAAATAACCTGGTGGCCTTATCCTCACAAAGCAATGTCATTATACTTTCTTACTTCGTAAGTATACAAAGCAGCCAACGTCTAAGATGACAATTCATTCCCTGGTCTATTTTTGTTAGCCAGCCTTTTATACTTCAAGGTCTAGCTTTGGGGCCGGAGGGTCTGTGTGTGTGCATGTGTACATGTGTGAGTGTATGTGTTCATGCTTGTGTTCAAGGGAGTGGGAGCAAGGGGGAAGCCCATCACATATGCCAGAAACAAAGCTTTGATCCATATCTTCCACTGCCCAATAAAACAACTTGTAACCACAAAAGCATTTGGAGTACTGTCATCTGATCCAGCAGCCATAGGCCCCTTATTTTCAGATGACCAAATACCTTCACAATGACACACTGCACTTGCCCACAGGGGAAGGCCCCCTCATCACTCACCTGCTGTCATTCCTTTCAGGGGCCCAGGAATAGTCCAGGGGCCTTAACTGCAAGCTCTAATTGGCTTCAGGCTCTTGAATAGACTTTCCCAGGTGAAAGCGGAGCAAATGTGGTTTTTCATTTATGTTCCTTATCACGGGTCTATGGGGAGGGACTAAAAAGGGCCCAAGAGGCCATTAAGAGCTTGTGTTGAAGGCGGGGAGGGAAGGGAAGGGAAGGAAAAGCTGGGAAAGTGGGAAATAAAAATAATATCCAGCACATTATTCAACTGCCTTGTAACAAGTTGAAATCAGGCTCCTTCCAGATCTAAATAGATCCTCCAGTCCTGTAATTAAATTGAGAAAACGAAGCATTTCAGGCCTTTTGCTGCCTTTGATGGGTGTTGTTTTTGTGACTGATGTGTAACCAGAACTCCTTTTTCTGGGTCAGGAGCCTCAGATGGGCAGCTTCCTGATAGAGACAGGGAGAGAGAGAAAGAGAGAGAAGAGAGAGAGAGAGAGGGCTGCCTCCTGGTGTCAGCCTGTGAGGGCTGATGGCCAGACAGGGGCTGACAGGGTCCCAGCAAGAACAGACCAGAAAAGATGCTCCTGCATGGACAAGACTCCTTCTGTGTGCATTTCCTTCTGGCATGTTTTTCCACATGTTCTCTCCTTCTCAAGGACTCTCTGTGGGAACTGGCATTTGTCCCCTTGAAAGAAAAGGATGGGACATTTCATGACAGTGCAGAAAACTGTCTATCAAATCACAAAGAAGTTGACCTCTGAAAGCTTATTCTTTTAAAATTCTCTCCCTTTGGTCCCTCATCAATTTCTACTCCTCATACTCCCCACTGCATGCATGTGTGCAACACACACACACACACACACACACACACACACACTCGCACTGAACATGAGTGGGCATGAACACACAGTTGGAAGCTCAGTGGATCCTCTTAGGCTAAGGACGCTCCAACGCACTGAAAGGTGAAATCTAATCATTAACATACCCCCTCCTCCCCATTTCTAGTGGAATTTGCTCTTGTTGATTCACTAGAGTGCCCTCATATGTCACTTTGTTGTAACACCATTCAAGACTTTGGAGAGATGTAAGATGTTTAAATACTGTTGTCACCACAGTTGAAAATATCACTTTTCTCTTTCCACCTCTACTTCTCAGGTGGGCCCATGAAGCTGAGAACCACTGTGTGAGGTCCTGAAATAGCACCAAGCCCTCGCTAGCCCCTAAATGTGTGTCTAGGCAGAGCCTGGCAAGCCTCAGACCTGGGTTCTGAGTCAGGGCCCCAAATGCTCACTCTCAGCCTTGAGCTGAGAACGCAGCTCTGACGTGCACAGAGAGCAAGTCGGAGGAGGAGAAGCTGTGTGCCAATCTCTCTGCCTCCTTACAGAAGTGGCCAGTACAGGCAGCCAAGAATCTCATTAACCAATCAAAGCCAAAGAGTTCATATTAATACGGTGTTTCTTAAAGTGAGCTTCAAGGAATGCCATCACCAGAACGCCAGGTAGTGTTATTCAAATCCAGGGGCTCCTGGGTGGCTCAGTCCATTGAATGTCTGACCCTTGATTAGCCTCAGGTCACGATCCCAAGGTCATGGGATCAAGCCCCATGTCAGGCCCCGCCCCCCCCCCCCCCCCCCGCACTGAGCATGGAGCCTTCTTAAGATTCTCTCTCTCCCTATCTCTGCCCCTCCCCAGCTCCCACTCGCACACGCACCCTCTCTCTCTCTCCCTCTCAAAATTAAATAATTAAATCGGAGTTTCAGGCCCTGCCCTGTATCTGTTGAATCAAAATCTTTGCTGTTGGGGCCCAAGAATCTGCATTTTCAATTTTCAAGTTGAGTTTTAGGCACAGTAAAGTTTGAGAAACCTTCCTTGTTTTTCACACATCCTTCAGATTATATTTTAACAAAAGCCTTTTAATTCCATAAACCAATGGGATGAATTTTGATACTATGGCAGTATTAAAAATAAGTGGGAGAAGAGGAGTTTCCAGTGCCCCTCTATTTTCCCCACAGATGTAGCTGCACATGCCACCAAAAACAAAGGGCCAGCCTTCTCTGTTCCAGCCCTATGGGTGCACTCCGAGAGTAGAGCACAGACTGACGGGGTTGGCTTCTGGGATAACGGGTTACACCTTTCGGACTTATACATCCAGTTGGGAGGGAAGAAGGGCAGGTCAGACTCAGCTTACCTCTAGGGGGTGCCAACCCAGGTGACAGAGTGCATTTCCTGTCTCTCCTGCCTCACCACTTTCTAGCTGGGAAATCTTGCTCAAGTGCTCGTCTGTGTCTCAGTTTCCTCTGGGGAAAATGGGGACTAATATTTGTGCCTACACTGTTGTTATTATTATAATTAATTTCTAAGGGTCTTGAGATTGGTGTCCTCAGAGATAGGTGTTGTGAGTAGTGGATAGGAAGTTACACAAGTCTTCCACAATCTGAGTCTGTGTAAGGGGAAAGAAAAAACCTGACATTGTTAACTATGTTAAATAAATAAAAAAGGTGAAATGAGATCTGAGCTCCCCTCTCTGTCATCTTAGCTTCCACCATCCCTCCTCCTTTATTCTATCATATGAGGCTCTTTTCTGTGCCTTAAACCCAACAGCCATGGCTGGTCCTCATGAGGAAACTGAAGCCGGTCCTGGATGTTTCCAGGTCAGGAAGATTGTGTGTAGGCCTCCTTTGTCAGCCTTGGGCACAGTTTTGAATGGTCATTGTAAGTGCCATCCTTGGCAAGGGTGGGATGATGTTGGGAGAGTTCCAGAAGAAGGAAGCTTTCTTTCCAACAAATGCTCAAGAAGACCCAAGGGATGTCATGAATAGAGCAAAGAGAGTCTCAACTCTGGTCAGACAGATAGGGCTTCTTCCCAACTCTGCCACGTACTAGTTGAATGACCTTAATTCATATTCTTAAACTCTAAACCTCAGTTTTCTCATCTGTAAAATAACCTTAACTAATAATATTAGCCTTATAATTGCTATGAGGATTAATAGAAATAAGGCATGTAAAGCAATTACCACTATGTCTGCTGCATGTAAATTCTCTATTTATATTAATTATAAATAAATAGCTACACTCCTTAGTGTATGGCTTTAAGGTTTGTGCAAGACCTGTCTCTTGATTTATTTTATATTTTCCCATTTATTCTCCATTCTCACTCCTACTCCCCTCCTTTATCCTCCTTCCTGAGTTTTCAGGTATGTCCTTAGATTTTTATGTGTCTTTGAAAAACATGTAGCTTTGGTGTGTGTGTGTGTGTGTGTGTGTGTGTGTGAAATTTTAATATCCTTAAATGGTACTGTGCTATAAATTGCTTTCCACCTTTTGCACTCAACACTGAAAGTTTTAGAACTATCCATATTACTGTTTGCCAATGGTTCTCAACTTTACTACATAACAGAATCACTTGGGGAGCTTTTGAAAAATACCAATATATGGGTCTCAATTCCAGTGATTCTGATTTAATTTGTCTAGGGTGGGGGTTGAGCCTCAGGTCATTCTAAAGTGTAGCCAAGATTGAGAAGCAATTGCTGTGCATAAAGCTAGTTCACTGGCCAGGATGACTCAGGCAGCAAGAGGGCCAGAGTTCTACCTTTCTCTGGCCACAGCAAATCCCTACAGCAAAATCACGTAATAACGGCCCCAAGGGCAGTGGCAAATGGAAAAGGAAAAGAGGAGAAGGTAACTTGCAACCTGAGGGGTATGCAAGGAAGCCCCCAAATCAGCCCTACATCTCCACCCCTTTGTAAGAGTCAATGACTTGTTGATTTTTGTCTATTTATACATTTAACACATGCAATGCATGCAACATGTAGGTGAGAAGTCCAGCTTTTGAAGTATTGTGTTCCATATGGTCCCCTAGAGCAACAGGACCGTCTTCACTCATTCAATTTTCTCTTGGAAGTCCCAACAGCACTAACGGATGGTTATCCCAATCATACCACTAAACCAGCTCTGAGCTGGGTGCTGCATTCTTTCCATACTGAAGTACTACAGAGGATGCCCTCTTACCTGGCATTACTTGGCACTTGTGGTTAGTTGGCTCATCTGGAAAAACATGGCTAAATCTGGGAATTGTTAAAAGGTGATGTATACATACATTAAGCATTTTATTTTAACCTAAAACTTATCAATGCATATTCATGAACCAAACTTTTGATGTAAAGCCAAGGCATTTTCTTTGACCCTAAGTTTTCTGATTGGATTTCCAACATTATCTCCAACATAAGCTACATCTATAATATATATGTTAGGATTTCTAGTTTCTATTACCTTAAAGTAGAGCAGAACTTAAGTGCCCTTCCAAAGAAGTCTAGGTGCAAAATTCCATTTAAAAACTATATTCTAGGAATTTGTTACTGAAATTTTAAATACACAAATTGAAAGAATGGCATAATGAACACCAAAATATCCACTGCCTAAATTAAACAACTTGTTAACCTATTGCCTTATTTGCCTTCTTTCTCCTGATGTATACAGATCTACATCTACATTCATTCATCTATCATCTAGCTATACTTATTTTTGGTAAATATTTGCAAATAAATTGCAGATGACATAACACTTTCCCCTAAATACATAGCATATAACACTTGAGCATAAGAATATGACTCTATATCATCTCACACAATGAAAACTAATGGTAACTTCACAGTAACATCTGATATCCAGGCTTCAAATTTCTCCAGCTGTCACAAGATGGTCATGTATAGCTTGTTTTTTATCAACCAATATCCAGTCCTGGTCCATTGTATTTTACAGTTGGTATTTTATGTTTTGGCTCACCTTTGTTTTGTTGTGCTTTTTTTTCTCTTTGATAGAGACTTTTTAAAGACTTCAGACCATTTTGTACAGTACCTAATAGTCTGGATTTATCTGAGTGTTTTCTGGTGGTATCATGGTTTCTCTTTACCCTGCATCAACTGTAAGTTGGAAATTAGATTTAAAAACCTGAATAGATTCAGGTTAAATATTATGAGCAGACTTTTTCACCAGTGATGCTATGAATGTCATATGACATTGTACCTTCTGCAGGTATTTTTGGTGAACAGATGTAAGCATTTATCTTGGGTACATACCTAAAAGTGGGATTGCTGAGTCATAGGGTACACAAATGTTCAGCTTTCTTGAGTGGTTGCATCATTTCACACTCCTGCCAACAGTATATGAGTTCTAATGGCTTGGCATCTTAGTCAACATTTAAAATTGTCATTCTAGTAGCTTTGCAATGGTATTGAACTGTGGTTTTAATTTGCCTTCC
The DNA here is from genome assembly GCF_028018385.1 of Neofelis nebulosa. Taxonomy (NCBI): domain Eukaryota; kingdom Metazoa; phylum Chordata; class Mammalia; order Carnivora; family Felidae; genus Neofelis; species Neofelis nebulosa. The sequence goes on from NC_080789.1 coordinate 16,723,601, forward strand.
CCTGATGATTTTGAGCACCTTTTCATGTGCTTATTGACCATTTAGATATGAAATGTTTAAAATTTTTGCCCATTTTTAAATTGGCTTATCTGTCTTTAGAAATTGATTTGTAAGACTGAATATGAATTCTTTCTTGGTTATATGTATTTAAAACATCTCCCACAAATACAAATCAAAACCACACTCAGATATCACCTCATGCCAGTCAGAGTGGCCAAAATAAACAAATCAGGAGACTATAGATGGAGAGGATGTGGAGAAACGGGAACCCTCTTGCACTGTTGGTGGGAATGCAAACTGGTGCAGCCGCTCTGGAAAACAGTGTGGAAGTTCCTCAAAAAATTAAAAATAGACCTACCCTATGACCCAGCAGTAGTACTGCTAGGAATTTACCCAAGGGATACAGGAACTGATGCATAGGGGCACTTGTACCCCAATGTTTATAGCAGCACTCTCAACAATAGCCAAATTATGGAAAGAGCCTAAATGTCCATCAACTGATGAATGGATAAAGAAATTATGGTTTATATACACAATGGAGTACTACGTGGCAATGAGAAAGAATGAAATATGGCCCTTTGTAGCAACGTGGATGGAACTGGAGAGTGTTATGCTAAGTGAGATAAGCCATACAGAGAAAGACAGATACCATATGTTTTCACTCTTATGTGGATCCTGAGAAACTTAACAGAAACCCATGGGGGAGGGGAAGGGAAAAAAAAAAAAAGAGGTTAGAGTGGAAGAGAGCCAAAGCATAAGAGACTCTTAAAAGCTGAGAACAAACTGAGGGTTGATGGGGGGTGGGAGGGAGGGGAGGGTGGGTGATGGGTATTGAAGAGGGCATCTTTTGGGACGGGCACTGGGTGTTGTATGGAAACCAATTTGACAATAAATCTCATATATTAAAAAATAAAAATAAAAATAATAAAACATCTCCCACTTGGTGGTTTGCATTTTCACTCCCTGAATGGTGCTCTTTGGGGAACATAAGTTCTTAATTTTAATATATTTCAGTCGATCAAGCAATTTTATTGCATTTAGTAGTTTTATATTCTGTTTCAAAAGTCTTTGTTTACCCCCAAATCATGAAGATATTCTCTATAGTATCTCCCATAAACTCTATTTTTCACCCTGAGATCCACAGTCCATTAGGAATTAATTGTTTCAAGTATGGTGTGAGACTCAATATCATTTTTCCACTTAATCAGAACATTTTGTTGAAAAGATCATCTTCACTCCACTGCTTTACTATGTTCCCTTTGTCATAAATCAAGTATTTATACATGTTTGGATTTCTATCTGGACTTATTTCGCTCCATTGTTTTGTTTGTTCTTATGACAATAATACACTGCTGTTTTCATTACTATAGCTATATAACTCTTAATATCCAGTAATACATAGGGTCCAAACTTGTTCTTCCTCCTCAAAATTGCCTCTGTTATTGGGAAGCTTTTGCATTTATTTATACATTTTAGACATCAACTTGATAATTTCAAAGAAATGCTACTGGATCTTGATTAAGATTGCTTTAAATCTATAGACAAATTTGAGATAAACTATCTAATATATTTCTCTCTTTAGATCTTGTTTAAATTTTCTCAATAATGTTTTATAGTTTTGCTTAAATTATTAATTGTAATATATTATTTGTAGATTATTTTGGATTTTCTAGGTACACAATTATATCATGAATAAATAATGATAGTATCTTCATTTTAATTTCTTATGTATTTTATTTCTTTTTCTTGCCTTATTGCAGATGTTAGCCCTTCCAACATACAATGTTGAGTAGAGGTTATATAATAGTGGTATAAAATGGTAATCTCCACCATTTTTTTTTCAACTCCAAACTCAGGAAGAAAATTTTTAATGGTTCATTCATCATCAAATATAAAGTTTGCTGTAAGTTTCTATTGATATTTACCAAATAAGAAAGTTCCCTCTATTTCTAGTTGCCACGATTACTTATAAGTCATGTATGGATATTGAATTTTGTCAATTTTTTTTCTGCATCTATCAATATGATTATTGATGTTATTTCTCATCCCTTTTCTATTAGTTTACTGAATTATACTGGTGAAATTATACTGGTGTTAAATCAGCTGTGGCCTGTTGGGGAAAAAAAAAGCCTGACTTGGTTATGATAAAAAACTTTTTTGTATATCTTGTTTTATATGTGTTGTTTAAAATATCATCACGTGTATTCATGAGAAAGATTGATCGAATCCTTTCTTGTAATATCCTTGTCAGGTATTGAGATTTGCTGGCCTAGTGAAGTTGAGAAATATCCTTTCTGCTTCCCTAAGAGAGTTTATCTAAGATTAGTGTCATTTCTCCTTTAAATGTTTTGAAGAATTCATTGGAGAAATCATCTGGGCCTGTATTTTTATTCATAGGAAGATTTAAATTGTGGTTTTATTATTCTTAATAGATATAGAATTACTTAATATCTTGTTTGTATCTTGTTTACTAAAATTTTATCCATTTTACCTCAGTTGATGAGGTTTATTCATAAAAAATGCTTATAATAACCTATAATTATTTTTTAATGTCTTTCCCCTTGTTTATACTGGATTTTTGTACTTTTTAGTTTAATTATTTTTTCCAGGGGTTATCAATTTTATTAGTTTTTGCAAGAAAACAAATTTTGGTTTTGCTGATTATTTTCTATTTCATTAATTTTCCCCCTTATTGTTATTATTTCCTTCCCTCTACTTTCTTTGGATTTAATTTGCTGTTCTTTTGCCAACTTTTATGACAGATATTTAACCATTGATATTTGGCCTTTCTTATTTATAATACATGTATTTAAGGCCCTAGTTTTCTCCTCTGCTTTAACAGAATTCCATTTTTTTCCATAGAGAGAGGGATAAAGAAGAGTGCTTTCCATGGTGGAAATGTTCTCGGCGCTGTTTCCTAAGGTCCCACAGTCTCTGAGGCCCTCCTGTAGAGTTCTACCAGTCTTCTCTGTTTCCTCCTCTACATTCTGAGGAGAGGGGCTTCATGCAGATCTGTTTTCTGGATCCAGCTGGCCCAGCCCTTTCCTGAGTTTAAAAGTTTGTAAACTATTAGGGGAAATATCCAGTGAACAAATGAGGGGCAGGTGGACATCCCGTATATTATTGTTTAATTAAAAACATTTTCTAACTTCCAACCTTATTTTTTAAAAATTTGACCCATAGATTACTTAGAAATATACATAGGGCTGCCTTTCTGGGTACCTTTAAATTTCTAGCTTAATTCTATGGTGGCCAGAAAACATTCTCTGAGTAATTTGAATTCTTTCAATTTTATTGAATCATGCTTTATAGTTCAGCAAATAGCAAATGTTCTATGTGCATTTGAACAGGAAGTATGTTCTTTGTTTTGAGGTACAGTATTCTGCATATAATATTTGTTAACATGTTCAAATCTTCTGTATCTTATACATTGTTCCTTGGTCTTCTATCAATTACTATAAGAGATATGTTAAAATCTATTAACTATGATTGTGGATTAATCTATTTCATCTTCTATATCTGACAACTTTTGCTTTGTTTTTGATACTTTGTTATTAAATACATTCAAAGTTAGAGTTATTGTATATTTCAGGTGAAATGAACCTTTTATTACTATGAAATGTACCTCTTTATCTCTAGTAATGTTTTTTGTCTTAAAGTCTATTTTAGGTTTGTGTTTAGGTGGTGTATATGTTTAACTCAACCTTTCCATATTCTTGCACGCAGTCTGACAATCCTGTTTTTTTTAATTTTTTTAATGTTTATTTTTGAGGGGGAGGGAGGAGCAGAAAGAGAGGGAGACACAGAATCCGAAGTAGGCTCCGCAGGCTCTGAGCTGTCAGCACAGAGCCGATACAGGGTTTGAACTCACAGACTGTGAGATCATGACATGAGCCGAAGTCAGACACTTAACTGACTGAGCCACCCAGGTGCCCCTGACAACCTTATATTTTAATTGGGAATAGTCTATTTAAATTTTGTATGATTGCTAATAAGTCATTTGATTCTACTTCTCCCCAAAATATTGCTTTTTATACCCTTTCTTGACTGCTTTTGCATTAATCAATTATGTGTTAATTATTGCACTTTTCTTCTACTAACTTCTTCATTTATAAATTTTGTTTATATTTACTAAATCCCTAATTATAGTATCAGCAAGGAAGACACTACTGAAGATCATGAGGGGTTGTTGAGGAGCAGTTACTTGGCAATTTTTTAAGACATATCCATCAACTTACATAGCTACCTTGTTGTGTATGCGTGTGTGTGTGATGTGTGTGGAAGAACATTTGAGATCTACTCTCTTAGCAAATTTCAAAGAAACAATACATTATTATTAACTATACCCATCGAGCTGTCCATTAGGTCTTCAGAAATCATTCATCTTCTAATTGAAAGTTTGTACTCTTTGATTATTTCCCTTTTCCTGAAACCTCCATATCTGGTTACCACCATTTCACTCTCTGTTATTATGAGTTCGACTTTTTTCTTTAAGTTTCTTAGATTCCACACATAAGTGAGATTGTGCAGTATGTGTCTCTGTGTCTGGCTTATTTCTTTTAGCTTAATGTTCTTCACGTTCATCCATGTTGTTGTAAATGGCAGGAATTCCTTCCTATTTAAGGCTGGATAATATTCCCTTTGATTGAATAAAATAGCACATTTTCTATATTCATTCATCTGTCAATGGACACTTAGGTTGTTTCCATGTGTTGGCTATTTGAATAATGCTGCAATGAACATGTGAGTGCAGATATCTCTTCAAGATAGTGACTTTTATTTTCTCTAGATATATACCCAGAAGTGGGATTCCTGGAACACAAAATAGTTCTATTTTTAATTTTTAAAGGATCCTCCATATTTAGTCTGTTTTCTGTAATGGCTGTACCAATTTATATTTCCACAATGTAAGAGAGTTTTCTTTTTCTCCACATCCTTGCGAACACTTGCTATCTTTTGACTTCACATAATAGCCATTCTAAAAGGTGTGAAGTGATGTCTATCTCATTGTGGTTTTATTTGCATTTCACTGATGATCAGTGAAGTTGAGTATCTCTTCATACACCCATAACCATTTGTATGTATTCTTTGGGAAAATGTCTATTTAGCTCCTTTGCCATTTGTGAAATTTCTAATTTTTTGTTTATTTTTGAAAGAGAGACAGAGAGACAGAGTACGAGTGGGAAAGAGGCAGAGAGAGGGAGACACAGAATCTGAAGCAGGCTCCAGGCTCTGAGCTGTCAGCACAGAGCCCAACATGGGACTCAAACTCACGAATGGTGAGATCGTGACCTGAGCTGAAGTCAGATGCTTAACTGACTGAGCCACCCAGGTGCCCCTTTCGCCCATTTTTTAAATGGGTTATTTGGTTTCTTTGCTATTGAGTTGTATGAGTTCCTTATATATTTTGGACATTAATCCCTTAGCAGACACACAATTTGGAATTTTTTCTCCCTTTCTGGAGATTGCCCTTTCATTTTAATAATGGTTTCTTTTGCTATGCAGAAATATTTCAGTTTCATATAGTCCCACTTGCTTATTTTCACTTTTTTGCCTATGCTTTCAGTGTCAAATCCAAAAAATCTCTGTTATGACCAATGTCAAGGAGATTTCCCCCATGCTTTTCTGTAGGCATGTTATGTTTCTAGGTCTTACATTTAAGTCTTTAGTCTATTTTGAGTTGATTTTTATGTATGGTGTAAGATAAGGATCCAAGTCCATTCTTTTGTATATGGATATGCAATTTTCCCAGTATTGTTTACTGAAGAAGCAATCCTTTCCACATTTTATATTCTTGGCACTTTTGTTGAAAATTAGTTGACCATATATAAGTGGGCTTATTTATGGGCTCTCTGTTCTGTTCCATTGATCTATGTGTATGTTTTTATGCCAATACCATGCTATTTTGATTACTATAGTTTGGAATAGAATTTGAGGTGGGGACTAGTAATAAATGTAAATGCAGTTCGGAAGACAATACAGATAAAAAATGATGAATAATGAACATAACCCAAATAAAGTCCAGATTAGTATCTTTAGTAGCTGCCATAACCAGAACTCCCTTCAGGAGTTACTTTGTTAAAAACAAGTTCAGAAGGTTGGGGGCGGGGGGGAAGTAAACATTCTATAGTTAGGTTTTCTGTAGAAATTCACCCTCCTTTTTCTGTCTGTAAATATAAGTTACTATATTCATACATTTGTAATTGTTACATTTTGATCTTAAACTTACTCATTGTACAGGAACTATTTAACTATATCACTTCTTTACACAAAACAAGTGCCCAGCAGAATTTATAAATGGCTTTGAAAGAGGGGTGAGGACAAGGATCAGAGAAAGGACAGATACTTAGCATGGAGCAAGGAATATAAAATTGTGGCAGGACCTATGATAGCTCTAATTTTGAATTCCTCCCTGCTTCCTTCTTTCCTTCCTTCCTTCCTTCCTTCCTTCCTTCCTTCCTTCCTTCCTTCTCTTCCTCCCTCCTCCCTCCCTTCCTCCCTTTCCTTCCTTCCTTCCTTCCTTCCTTCCTTCCTTCCTTCCTTCCTTCCTTCCTTCCCTTTCTTCCTTAACTAAAATATCAGTATTGAAGATATAAAGATAATATTGTATAATATATTTCTTATCAAAAGACATTAGGGCCTTTTCCATTAATTATTACTTATTCTAAAAAAAATTGGACCCCCATGGTCAAGAATAATAATCACCAGTTGCTTAAAGCTTGTTGCATGCCTGGCAAAGTCCTGTGCCCTTTCATTTCATCATCCAGTAGTGCATGCAAGGTAAAAATTATTGTTTCCTTTTTACAGAGAAGCCTACCCCAATCTGAAATCTAGAACTGTCTGAGTGCAAAGCCCATACAAAGGGGTTCTGTGTTGAACATTTCTACATACCTTATCACACCTAGCACGGGAGAGTTCCACACAACGATAAAGACCTCATAAAACCATACTCTAGTGAAGTCTTCCCAATTTCATGAGTAACTAGGCCATCATGAGTGATGGTCACTTCTCAAGACTTTGGCCTGCCTGGGAAAGTGCCCCGGAAACAGTGGGCAAGACAGAGTCATGATAAGAGAAGCAGCCCAGAGGTCACTTCTTCCTCATTTCTAGGAATTGTAAGAGCTATTGAATCATTTGGTTGTTCCACTGTCTGCGCTTCAGTCACTCAACACCCCAGTTGTCCTGTGTAGTAGATGCTGTTATCTGAAATTTACAAAGGGAACCAAGACCCAGAGGTCTTCACTGACTTGCTGAGGCCACACAAAGTATCAGTATCAGAACCTGGACTTACACCTAGGTACGTTCGGCCAGGCCTTAAGCTCTTAACCCCAATGCGAACATTGATTTCACATCTGACCATGCACCAAGGCCAGGGTGCAGCCCTTCACAAGCATGATTTCATTTAATCCCTACAATAGCCCTAAGAAATTGGTACTGTGCCACCCACTCTACAGCAGAAAACTAAGGTTCAAGATGGTGAAGCGATGAGCTGGAGGTCCCAAGGCAGCAAATGGCAGAACAGAGATTCGAAGCCAGGTCTCTCACCTGAGCCTGGCATTTAAACCACTTGAATACCCTACGTCCCCGTGTGTAGAGATTATTCTGGAGCTGGATGTCACCCAAAGTCCATGAGACCTGGTTGATTTGCAAGAAACCAGAAACCATGGCATCTTCTTCGATGTATTTGTTTGTTAGGATCTCGGGGTGGGGTCCTAGAGTGAGGCTGTGCTCTGGCAGTTAGGAAAGAGGGCCACCTGTTCAGCACATCTTGGCATGTTTGTATGACCATCCCCTTTTCATTACACTTAATATGTTCCTTCAGTGAAGCCCAAAAGGCAGTCCGGCTTAGTGGAAAGTACACAGGATTTGGAGTCAGTCACCTGAAATTAAGAACAAAGCCACCTTTCTTTTACTCACTGCTGTAGAGCATGATAGATGAACCCAAAGACTCTAGAACCACATTGCCTCAGTTCAAATTTCACTCACAATCTACTTCCCTGCCACCTTGCCTACCTGTGACTCAGTTTCTCCATCTGTAAGAAGGGAATGATAATAACAGCGTCCTTATCTCCTGGTTGTGAAAATGTAAGGAAATCTTGGACACAAAGCCCTTGGAACTGTCCTGTCCCAGGGGATGTGTTTGTACTGATTTCACCTCCAGCCTTTGTATGCCACCTTGAAACTGGTACTGGCTAGTATTTCTTTCTTTTTTTTTTTTTTAAGTTTATTTATTTATTTTAAGAGAGAGAGTGTGTGTGTGTGCAAGCAATCGGGGTGGGGGGACAGAAAGAGAGACTCCCAAGCAGGCTCTGCACCGGCAACTTGGAGCCCTATGTGGAGCTCGAACTCACGGACCGTGAGATCATGACCTGAGCCAAAAACAAGAGTTGGATGCTTAACCCACTGAGCCACCCAGGCGCTCCAGCTAATATGTATTTCTAAAATACGGGAATTAGCTGGAGCCTGTTTCCTTGTCTACAAAAGAGCAGCTTTGCCTATCTGCTTTGGAGAACTGTCTCAATTCACAGACGTAAATCACCCAGAATGTCACCTGGCACACAGTGACTACCCAACAAGCATTCTTATTATCCACTTATGATGTGAGCCTCGCCTTACTTTTCAGCAAAATGGGTAGCCTCAGGAAGCCTGCCTGGTAGGTGCAGCTACCCCCATTTTACAAACCGGAATCAAGACCCAGAGACCTTCACTAAGGTTAACATGTTATACATGCATAACAATGTAGGTCAAAATGCTATGTAAGCAGTGAAATGCTGTACAATAGTGAGCTGTTACCATCACCCCCCTCTGCCTCCTTCAACAGTACCTCCCCACCCCATGTGCTTCCTCAGCGTCCAGCCACTCCCTCCATCCCTTTCCGGTTGGAAGCCACCTCCTATTCCCCTCTGCCTCCTGGCTTCTCCCACCCCTGGTTATTTCTCGGCTGCCTCTGGACTCTGCTTCTTCCCAGGCAGATCCTCTCCCTGCAAACATCTGCCTCACCCTCCAGGGCCAGCACAGCCATCCCCCCTTCTCTGCTGTCCACTGGGCTGCTGGCAGGAAGCCCTTCCCTCCTCCCTCCACCCTGTTCCCTTTGGTAACACCCTGCACACATGGGGATTATTTCTTCTGGCAGCGGGTGTCCAGTTGTCAAAGAGACAGATCAGTCTTTGCCAGGAGGAGGCAGGAAGGAAGGTGGAAAAATGAGACCCAAATGGAAAAGGTCTCCCTCCCCGTCCTGGCAAGAAATTCTAAGAAATGGGGAGATGTGCCTAGAAGCCACTGAACCTGGTAGGGTGCAAGAAAGCAAATCACAGATCTTTATCTGAGGAGCTGGACTCCCCCAAGCCCCACTTCTTACCCAGACAAACACCAAAAAGCCCTTCTCCAGTGCAAGCAGGATGCACAAAGGTGCTGAAGGAAAGAATAAGGTAAGTTGCCAAAGCGAAGGGTCTTCTGCTCTGAACACTCAGTTCTAATTACTTCTGCATTTGCATTCACCACCTATGGTATAGAGCACGGGTCTGCTATGGACTGAATTGTATCTCCCAAAAATTCATATGTTGAGGCTCTAACCCTCTATATGACTGACTATATGTGGAGATGGGGTAGGCAGAAGGTAATTCAAGTTACATGAGGTCATAAGGGGGTCCCTGATCTGAGTGCACTGGTAGACTTATGAGAAGAGGAAGAGAGAGATCGCACAGAGAACAGGCCATGTGAGGACACAGTCTGCAAGCCAGGAAGAGGGCCCTTACCAGAACCCTGCCATGCTGCACGGAGACCTGGAACTTCTGGACTCCAGGCCGTGGGGGGACAATGTCTGAGGTTTAAGCCACCCATTCCATGATATTTTCTTATGGAAGCCTAAGCAGGCTAGCACACTTGCTTTGCTTTCAGTGGTAAATGGGAGATATATCCTTTCTCCTTCTACTTCTAAGTTGAGGAAATAAAATGACAGACAGGAGCAAGTGATACAAACTTGTACAGTGATATTCCCTCTCATAACTGGGAGTTCACAAGAGCCCACTGTAGTTTGGGGGGCATTGGCCATCTTTTTTTCCCCAAGTTTTTATTTAAATTCTAGTTAGTTAACATACATGGTAAAATTGGTTTCAGGAGTAGAATTTAGTAATTCATCACTTATGTATAACACCCAGTTCTCATCACAAGTGCCCTCCTTAATACCCATCACCCACCTAGCCAATCCCCCACCCATCTCCCACCATCAACCCTCAGTTTGTTCTCTATCATTAAAAGTCTCTTAATGATATGTTTCTTCTCTCTTTTTCCCCCTTCCCCTGTGTTTATCTGTTTTGTGTCTTCCATTCTACTTATAAGTGAAATCATATGGTATTTGTCTTTCTCTGATGGACTTATTTTTGCTTACCATAATACACTGTAGCTCAATCCACATCTTTGAAAAAGGCAAGATTTCATTCTTTATGATGGCTGAGTAATATTCCATTATATACATAGAAAAGTTGCAGAGATAGTACAGAGAGTTCCCATACACCCATCACCCAGTTTCCCCTAATATCTTACATTGTCATGTTCATTTGTCAAAACGAAGAAATTAGCAAGATTTCTAACCCAAGCATTGCCTCGGTTTCTGGAAAGAACACCAACTTCTGGAGTCAGAAGATCCAGTTCAAATCCAGTTCTGTCATTTACCTACTGTGTGACTTTGAGAAAATTATTACATCTTGTTGCAAATCTGCATTTTGGGAGGAATCAAATAAGAAGCATATATAACCCTGAGATTAGTCAAGACTCTTCTGTTTCAAAGAGACAGAAACAAACTCACACTAGATTAAGCAAAATAAGGGACCACAGTGGCCCAAGCAGGAGTCAGAGTTCCAGAACTACAGGCTGTCTCCACCCCCTCAACTGCCCCTTTCTTCTGGGTTCTGACTCATTCCCTTATCCCCTACCATCTTGAGCTCACTCTTTTTCCACTCTTCTTTCCGTTTCTGTCTTCAGTTGCTGCCTTCACAGAGTTTATTAGATTTCCTTTCACTTAAGCTCTGTTTACTTTTGAAAATGCATGTTTCATCCCACACTCCCCCTCCACACATATACACACATACACTTGGTTCCGTGGAAAAGACCAACGATGGAAATAAAAACTTCATAAACCTCTTGACCAGCACTTTGACAGACTTGCTCAGAGGTTTGGAACTTAACCTCCAGTCATTTCCAAAGTTTATTCTTTCAGAAGGTCAAGCTACATACAGTGGATGTATATTTTAAGCTCAAATTCCTAAGGGCACTAGCAACTAATATTTAAACATCATCTTCTTCAGAAGTTTCTAGAAGAAGAATCAGATCCAGGCTAAAAGATATGATGTTCCACTTCCCACCTCAGATTCCACTCTGGAAACTCGACCTCGGTGTCCCTGTTCAGTTTTTTTCACTTTTACTTCTTCTTCATGCCTGACTCCACTCCCAACCCCAAACACACACTCATGCAAATAAACTCTGTTTCCAGCTATGCAGAGCTCTTCCAGGTTCCCTTAATGCACCATTCACTCTCACCCCCTTTCCCAATGGAAAATTCTGATTCATCTTTCAAATCCTGATCCATGCAAAGGGTATCCATCACATCTCCTGGGAAATTTGTCCCTTTTCTCTCATCTCATGACACTACCTTAACATATCATAGTGTTGAATCATCTGCTTTTCTTTCTTCAAGGTCAGAAACTATCTCAGACACCTAGTTTCATAGCACCTAGTACCATACCTGGGATATAGTAGGTGCTCAGTAAATGTGTGAAAAATGAAACAGTGGAACATCTGAAAGGTTATTATGTGTGACTGAGTCTCATACCTCATTTAGACTGCTGGTAGAACCATCTTAGTCCACGTATCTACTGCTACATCATGAAACTCCCAACACAGAATTGCTTAAAACAGCAATCATTGTAATACCTCTCACCACATCTCTGAGTTAGGAATTCAGGAAATACTTGACTGGCAAGCTCTGGCTCAGGGTCTTTCACTTGGTTGCAGTCTGACAGTGGTTAAAGCTGGAACTGTGTGGAGCAGCTGGGGGTTAGGAGGCTGGAGTGTGACTGAGTATCTCTCCCCATGTTGTCTCAAGGACTCCCCATGTGGTGTCTCTGCATGGGCTACCTTGAGTTTCCTCCCAACATGGTGGCTCAGAGCTGTTGGATTGCTTACATGGACACTGGAGGCTTCAAGAAGAATCACCATTTAGACTTGGAAAGTCGTGCATTGTCACTTCCACTGTACTCTATTGACCAAAATAGTCATCAAAGACTATCCAGTTTCCAGGGGACATAGACCCCACTTTCCATGGAAGGAGTGTCAAAAAAATTGCAAACACATTTTAAAACCACCCCACCTAAATGCAATGTGGATAGAAAAAAGGACAGCTGTGGAAAAGGATAAGACTAAAATAAGTCTGGAATTTGTTTAATTCCACTGCTGATTTCTTGGCTTTAACAAATGTACATGGCAATGTAAGATATTAGGGGAAACTGGGTGATGGATATATGGGAACTGTCTGTACTATCTCTGCAACTTTCCAATAAACCCAAAATTATTCAAAAATTTAAAAATGAGTGAAGAAACAGTGCTCCATGGGTCACCTGGGTGGCTCAGTTGGTTAAGCGTCTGCCTTCGGCTCAGGTCATGATCTCGAAGTTCGTGAGTTCGAGCCCCACATCCAGCTCTGTACTGACAGCTCAGAGCCTACAGCCTGTTTTGGATTCTGTGTCTCCGTCTCTCTCTGTCCCTCCCCCACTCACACTCTGTCTTTGTCTCTGTCTCTCTTTCTCTCAAAAATAAATAAACTTAAAAATAAATAAATATTTTAAAAATTAAAAAATAAATAGAATTTTTAAAATGCTACACACCTCTTTCTCCCCACTCTAAGAGCTGGTAGAGAGTAACTAGTCTTAAACAAAGAAGCTCCTGTGTGTGCAATAACTTAGAACTGATTCTGGCAATCTTCTATTCTGAACAAGCAAGATTTGTCACACCCTCTATAATTAGACTATTCACAATGTTCTATGACATTCATTTAAATGCCCATCTCCCTTATTGGAAGCTATGTCCCCTGAAGCACCTTTTCTTACCGTTCTTGTTAACTTCAATGCCCAGAACAGTGTTGACATAATGTAATAGGTAGAACCATATGAAAATGTCAATTGTGTAGATCAAAAACAGTTGAATGGTAGCAATTAATCTACAATTGAATGAAATGGACTTTCCTTATCTTATGCCATGCTTTTGCTCAAAGGCAAGAACAGAGTCCAACAATCCTGAAAGAAGAATCCTTTCAGAAAACAAGTATTGACCTATATTTTTCACTGGGAGCTCCACAAAGACCTTGGAATTCCTTACCCATTGGCTTCTTGAGTTCTCTCTAACTTCTTGTCTCCAGAGCCAACGTCTTTGCTGGGCTGAGAAAGTCTGCCTTGCTCTAGTAGGCCAACAGCCAGAGGCCGCGGGGCCTCCAGATGCAGACAGGAACGTGCAGGGTGGGGTCCACGATAGCAGAGGATCCAGGCCCAGCTGGAAGGCAGCCATGGGCGCTGCTGGAGCAGGAGGCTGCAGGAAGCGAAGGAAGGAGGAAGTTATCTTGTTGGCAAACCCCACCCCTCCTCTATTTCTCAGGAGGTCAAGCAGATGTCATCAGATGAATTTTTCCAGACTTGAATGGAAGCTCAAATATGATTCTAACAGGAAACAGTGGGGGGTACACTTTTGCCACTTTCTTTCTTCCTTTTTCTCTTTTTAAACTCAAACTTAGGAGCAATAGCAACTGCCCTGGTATTGTGTTAGGTTGTGCATCACTCTGAGGCCCACATGAGCAAGAAACAGTCACCCAGAAGGACCAAGGCAATTTGACAGTCTCATGCATGCTACATGACTTCCTCCAGGATCAAATTAAGACACGTATTCAGACACATCTTAGGGGAGAAGGTGGGGAGGGGTGCTGGGTGGCCAAAAGAGTTCTGCCACCATGATGGCCTCCAACTAGTTGTTGAGTCATATCCAAAAATGTGTTGCCTGTTTTTCTGTTTATGAATTATCCTTCCCCAAACAGAACAGCTGGAGCATTTTGTTCTCCATTCTTTGAATACAACTGAGCTTTCCAATTTCTTGTTCTCCATAGTTTAACACACACAGCAATAAAACATAGAGCCATTTTCTGTGGTATTTAGTTAATGATGCAGTATCTGGCAGCCTCTCCTCCTTCACCAAAGCCATCCTTGGGAAAAGTTCTCATTCAAACACTCTAGAAGTTGTTTTTAACTGGCAACTCTGAAGACATAGACATTTTTGGGGGCAATCTGGTTCTTATTTTAACTGAAACTAGTTTATTCTCCTCAGAACAAAAGAATGCCAACAATTCATCAGTCCTTCACACTGCTATGTCACCAGCCAAAGTCTTCCTGAGCTCTGAGAAACAGCACTTCGGGAGATTAAAATAGAGAGAAGTCCTGGTGGTTGTGCAAGGCATCTGTTTTTAATTGTTCTTTTTCTTTATTCTGTGTGGCCATGCAGCCAGGAGTATGCTGAGACCCAGTGTACATCACGACTGAGAGCCTTTGGAGTCAGACACACAGAGGTGTGAGCCACACTCCAATGAGAACTGGGATGTGGCCAATACAAGACTGGTAGGGAAGTGGGTATTTCTGTGCCAGACCAGGAATGCAATACTGGATCAATGCAACACTATAACATGCAATAGAATCTTCTCGCAGAGCATCCTACAGTCTTCCCTTCTCAGAAGACCACAGGTACCAAGGAGAATTGGAAATACCATACTCAGGGATTAACCTGATGACCACCCAAAAAAGAACAGGATGCCCCAAGACTCCTGGATCCCATAACTCAAAATATGTTCTCCCTTTATAATTATATCTCAGTCTTTTGGAAGCTGTGGAAAATCCTTATTTTTATAGATTGGAAAAATATTTATTGTTTCAGTCCATCTGTAGAGAAGATGAACCCTTATGAGTCATTTTAGTTAACTTCATCCTATGTCCAACTTTTTTCCTCCTCTCCTCTTCCCACACTTCTTTTCTTCTTTCCCTCACTGAATTGGTCAATATATAATTATTGAGTGTTTAATTATGTGCCAGATTATCCTGGGCCCTGAGGGATATAGCAATGTATCTGTCAGAATGGGCTACATTATATTCCAGTAACAAACAATCCAAGAACATAATGGTCTTAAAAACAACAAAGGCTTATTCTCCTAATGCTTCTTATCCATTGAGGAATGCAAAAAAAAAATATGCAAAACAGAAAAGTCAAGAGGATATATTGATTATTTCCTATATACCAATGGAGTATCAGCTCCTCTGCCCACATTTCCTCATTTAATTTTCACAACAGCCCTACAAGATGTGAAAATGAGGCTTAGAGAAAAATTAGTACCTAAGTTAAGATCTACCACATAGTAGAAGCTCTGTAAACATTAGGTTATTACTATCGTTGTTGTTGTTGTTGTTGTTGCTATTATTCTTATTATTAGAAAGGAGGGAGAGGATTTGGGTCAGCGTATCCCATGCAGGTGGAATAGCATGTTCAAATCAGGAAGGAGGGCCCAAGTTAGAAATGCTCCAAAAATAGGAAGGAGGGTAGAAAGTCTTCAACCCTAGAGAAGTGTGGGATCCCTTTGAGACTCTGATGAATATCATGGACCCACTCCTTAGATATATGTATACACACACAAAGTTTGTACAGATCTTCAGATTTACAGACACACAAAAGCCCATTCACGGATTCCAGAATAATAAATAATAATGGTGACCATGTAGTGCCAACTCTGTGCCAGGCTCTAGTCTAGACACTTCAAACAAATTATCTCATTTAATCCTTAGAGCAACCCTAAGAGGAGCTACTATTATTTCCTTCTTTGTAGACAAGGAAACAGAGATCAAGAAGTTAAATAACTTGCCAAAGGTACACTGAAGTGTGAAAGTAAGTGACATTGTTGGGATTTGATCCAAGCTGGCTCTAAAGGAAGTACAATCCCCACTGCACCCTACTGCCACATAAGACCCCACTCCCTGAAGGGTACTGAGCACCCCTCCTGCGCTAAAAAAAAAAAAAAAAAAAAAAGACTTGTTTTTTAAAGAGCAGGTTCTTTGACCAACGAAACAAAAGCGTGACCACCTATTCCTCTTACCTGGCACCTGCAAACCAAGGCCCATGAAAGTAAAAACCACTTGATTCTATGGCCATCCTGGTTGAGAAATATTAAGCCCCATGCAAATCCTTTGAAATAATGAGCTGCCTCACGCAAGCAGAAACTCCCTCCCCACCGGTCTCTTCACGAGAAGGAAGTGTGCAAAAATTCCTTTTCCACCTGAGGGTCTCACACATATTGATGGCTTAAGCTCTCCCCTGCGTTGTGCCTTCAGGTTTACACCAATCCTTCTCCATTAAGCCCAAGAGTGTAACAGAGAGAAGAGGCCAAAACCGTGGGAAGGTCTCAACTAGCAGGGACAGGTAGCACACCCACAATTAATTATACACATTTATTAGAGAGCTGGTAAGCAAATCAATGTCATCGATGATTTATTCCCTAATTTGCTTTGAGTATGCACCTCATAAATCAATAATAGAAAATGGCATTAAAGCATGGGTGTTAACTGTCAGCAAAAGGCAGTGTACCGATTCTTTAATTAAAAGAATGTGTGTGGTGAACATGTCCATGTGTTATATTAGATATGGTACATTTTAAAATTGCTTTTTCACATCAAAAGAAATGCTAGGAGTTTGGAAGAGGACGAAGAACTGTAAATTCACAGTAAGTGGCAAGAGTCCTGGTGTTCCTGGGTGATATATGGTAATTTGATATGTAGGCTCATTCGAGAGCATTCTGGGAATGGAGATAATGTTCTCTGGTTCCAGGCCAGGCTAAATGGATCCAGGATAAGAGCCATTGCTAACACTCCATCAGAAAGACATAAAAACACAATGAGATGTGGCATCATACCCTTTTGGGTACCAGATAAAATTGATTCTTTGTTTCCCAAAAAGGTATATATATATAAACTACAGAAATTGAGAGGTTATCCAAAATGGACAGTCAATGTAGTAATGCTTTCCCCCTCCCCC
Source organism: Neofelis nebulosa (assembly GCF_028018385.1). Taxonomy (NCBI): domain Eukaryota; kingdom Metazoa; phylum Chordata; class Mammalia; order Carnivora; family Felidae; genus Neofelis; species Neofelis nebulosa. The sequence continues at coordinate 16,740,704 of NC_080789.1, forward strand.
AAAGTTCTGCGGATTAGATAACTGTTTTTAGATAATAAATCAACAAAAATTAATATTAAAAAATCACAGTATTTGCCTGGGTGAAAAAGAAAAGCCATTATAATACAGCATGAATGTCTATTTCAGTCTTGCCTGAAAATATCAGCTATTGTTAAAATAGATGGCACATGGAAGAAATACACTTTTGTACTTTATTTTAACCAAAAGGCCAAGGAGCAATAAGAAGCACACTTCTAAAAGACGAACCTGTTACTTCTGTGTAGGGACACCCATGTCTCAGAGAGAATATAGACTGCTAGCCAATCAATGCTTCTAGCCTAAAAGCAATCAGGCTTCCATGAGAGAGAAGACGCGGGTGAGACATTGTAGCTGACTGGATGTGAGTACAGGCTTTGAATTAGGTAGACACGGGTTGAAATCCTGGCTCATATAAATAACCACTGTATGAGCTGGAGGAGACCACTTTAATCTTCCAGAGTCTCCGTTTTTACATCTGTAAAAAAAAAAAAAAAAAAGGGGCGCCTGGGTGGCGCAGTCGGTTAAGCGTCCGACTTCAGCCAGGTCACGATCTCGCGGTCCGTGAGTTCGAGCCCCGCGTCAGGCTCTGGGCTGATGGCTCGGAGCCTGGAGCCTGTTTCCGATCCTGTGTCTCCCTCTCTCTCTGCCCCTCCCCCGTTCATGCTTTGTCTCTCTCTGTCCCAAAAATAAATAAAAAACGTTGAAAAAAAAAATTAAAAAAAAAAAGGCATAAGAATATCTATAATTTATAGGATGACCATAAGATTACAAAAGATAATGCATGTAAATCGATTAGTAGAGTCTCCTGTGCTGCAATGATGCTACACAAATGGTTAAAACGAAGTAAAACATGGCAAAACAAACATACAAAAACCAAAGGTGTGAGGGCACCTGGGTGGCTCAGTCAGTTAAACACCCGACTCTTGATTTCAGCTCAGGTCATCTCAGGGTCGTGAGATCAAGCCCTGCACTGGTCTTGTGTTAAGTGTGGAGCCTGCTTAAAGTTCTCTCCCCCTCTGCCCCTCCCCCACTCACTCTAGCTCGCTTGCTCTCTCTTTCTCTCTCTCTTTCTCTAAAAAAAACAAAAACAAAAACAAAAACAAAGGTGTGGGGGCAGTGTAGATGCAGAATACAAAGCCATACAGTGAGATAATAAATGGAAGTGTGTGCCTGAGGGTAGAAAAATTTACTGGAGCTGTTGAGTTGGGAGAAGAAAGGATGAGTCTGGGAGAGGGAATAAAATTCCTGAGTAAAGGGCTGCATGACTTTCGGGTGGTCACTTCATATTTTAAGTCTCAATTCACAGGCAGTCTCAAGTCAATGGGAGTTTTGGGCCACTTGATCTCTGGGTCCCTTTCAGTTCTAAAGGTCTGGGAATGTGTTAGCCAGAGATCACAGTGGGTTGAAGATTTCCTGACTTCCAGAGGATATCATGGAAGTTCTGTCCCTGCATTTAGATCAATGTTAGGCACCCATTTCTTAAACAACATTCCTGTCGAAAATCCCATTATTCAAACTAGGATTAAGAATGGACCAGGAGGCTAGCAGAGACACAGTTTCCAAGGTGGGATAGATGCTGAATTTGGTTCTTTGTTGTTCAAGAATTGTAGAAATTGGGGTCCTAATGAATATTCAACACCAACTACAATACTTTGTGTGCCCACATGCCTGTAAGAGCCCCGTATGCTGTTGAGGGTGTCTGGAAACAATAGGCAAGGCACAAGAAAGACCTGGCAGGGTCCCCTTAAGTAACCATTCTGCCTCTGCCAACCTCTTTTTCACATTCTTTTCTCTTCTTAGAATGCCCTTTATACCCTTGATCTCTGTGTCACTGCAGAAACTCTTTTGTATTTCTCTTAGGCTCTAAAGGTAAAGGCAACCTCCCTGGGAAGTCATTTGTGCTTCTGTCAGATAGATGCACTCTCTCCCTAATGTCCCTCTTCAGCACGGTGTACTTCTCTGCTGGTATTCATTGCTTTCTCATTTGTGGTACAGCCCCTGCACAGAAGCTTCCTCCAGGGCTCAGGCTTATTTATCCAACTGCCTGCTCCAAGGCAATCCTGGAGCTCATGATATCTCCCTGCAGAGTAGAGTGGTTAAGAACTCTGGAGAGAGCCAATCTGGCTCCATCATGCCTAACTGAGTAATCTCTAGCAACTGGCTTACTTTCCCATGCAGTTTCTTATCTGTAAATAGAGGTAGTGGCATCCCCAATTTGGATCATACCTCTTGTTAAATCTCTGCTAGTGTTCTACGTACTTCCTTCTTTTGTGGCACAGATCATCAATGTAGTTAAGTCATTGATTAGGTAGTTAACACTTTAATATATGTCTTCTCTGTTATAATACAAGCTCCATTGAAGCAGAGACCGCCTCTGCATTACTTGCTGCATTATTTCAAGTTTCTAGAAGTTGGCTGAATAAGTGGAGGAATGAATGAATGACTGAAAGAACATATGTAAAAATGAGTTAGACACTTGTTATATTCTCCACCAAATGGTTAGTACCTTGAGGGAAAATTGTATCTTTCTTATCTTTATATCCCTTACAATGCCTAACAATGAATAAGTGTTGAAAATTAAGAAGAATTTAATTGAAGGGTCCTCTCAGTGGAGGGGCAGGTACATTCAGGGGAGCAATGAGAATTCTCCCCATAAATCCTGTGTTCTCCTGAGGTAGACCAGTTGTCTTTCTGCTGTTTTTGTCTCAGCTTCTCCACCTGTGAAAGCAGAGTAATTGGCCCATGACATGCACACACTACATCACTATACCTCAAGCTGTCAGCTCAGGACCCAGGGCCAACCTTGTCCGGTTCCCATGACCTCATCAACCAAAATCATGGGGCAGAGTGGACCCCACCCTAACTGTCGTTTACTGGCATCAATACACAGCCAACCTCAGGGCTCGGACATCCATGCTTACTAAGTGGAGTTGTAACCTCAGCCATACTCATAGGGCTTTATAAAAGATATTTGTGTGGCCACAGGCCATTGCTTCAAATAAACCCACCTCAGGAATACTGAATCTCAGAACCTGCACTTAAACTACATGGGTTTTGAAATTGGGGTTCTTTTAAAATTTTTGTATCTTCAATATCCAAACCTTTGGAAGTAAGCTGGTATTTATCATTCTCTTATATAACTGTTGCATAAAGCACTGAACCTGAGACCTGCAAAAAGTCTAAAAAATCACATATATACAAAGCTATAAATACATGATTGTAGACACATTTTCATTGAAATATACTTTATATTAAACATAGTGCTATATATGCCAAGTAGTGCAAATACAAGCATAAACATGAAACAGACTCAACTCCCAAAGATCTTGCTGATAAGCAAGAGAAATGGAATCATGATAATAATTTATATCAATTAGAGTACCTTTGGATGCAAGTAACAGAAAATGCTAATTCATAGTGGCTTCAATAATTCAGAAATGTAGCAGCAAGTCCAAAGGTGGGGTAGGTTTTAGAATTGGGTGAGTTTGTGACTGACATTATTATAAAAAATCCAGGTCTTTTCCATTTCTCTGCTCTGTGTCTTCAGTGTTCCCTTCTTCTTCAGTTTAGGAAATGACTTCACTCCTATGTGCCAGATCCAGATGTAACATCTGGATATGACAATTTCCAGAGGCAAAATGAGTCTATCCCTTCTTTTTTCTCTTGTAAACCCCCTCTTCCATCATTGCATTGTTTCAGACCTGGGTCACATTCCCAACTCTACCCCAACCACTGGCAAATGGGTTACGGAGCATGGTGAGGATTTATTCCTGAGGTTATGAGTGTGGTCAGTGTTCCCAGAAACATGTGGAAGAGGTAGACACCAAAACATAATTGAGGCTCTGGAACTTGGGGCAAGGGAAGGTAGATGGTAGGAGGGCAGCTCACATCTGCTATATTATCTAATATTAACTTGGCATTCGATGCTATGCAACTCCTTTTAATATCCATTATCACTTGAATATGAACTCCATGAGCTCAGATATCTTTTGTATGTTTTGTTCTAGGATCTATCAAAAATACAGTGAAAGTTCCTGACACATAGTAAATACTCAAGAAATATTTGTTGAATTAATGAAATATTGACTGCATTATTTCACCCTCATGCAAAGAGAAGTTGAGAGTGGTTATATGGATTGTCCAGTCATCTAGCTATAGAATTTCAAAAGAAAAATTTTAATTTGTATTTGCTAGATTTCATATCCAGTGTTTATTTAAATTATTTTGGCTTAGCTGCCTTATTTATTACAGAGGTATGGATAAAGTGTTCTTCAAGGCATCTTCAAGGAATAGGTATTGATTCTTACTGGAATAGTTAGGAAACTTCATGGAGAAAGTATGTACAATTTCTACATGGAGTTCTCAATGCACACCTTCATACAGATAATAGCAAGTAACTCTAGCTGGGTTCAAGTCCAAAATCCCAAATATTCATGCAATAATTATATGCATATAATCTGTATAAGAGCATAAGAAAAACATTTTTCTTGTTTAAAAAAAGTTTGCTCTATTTTTAACCACTGTATTTAATAATAACCCACTGGATTTTTTTCTTATCAGTTTCTACTTTGATATGTCAACATTTGCCTTAAGTTGCAATGTAAGATTGGCTTCATGATCTGGAGTAGTGTGCCTGGGACATTTCATTCACTGGTATAGTCATCAACAGCTATTTACTGAGTACCTCACAGGCCACACAGTGTTCTAAACGTGAAGAACATGGCAGGGAACAACACTGGCCAAGCGTCCATTTGTAGACTATGCCAGGTGGTGGTGAGGGTTATGAGGAAGCTCAAAACAATGGAAAGGGATAGAAGCCCAGGATGGTGAGAGAAGAAAGGGATGCTCTTTTATACACAAAGTTAGAGACAGCCTCTCAGCTAAGGTAATATTTGCACAGACTTGAATGAAGTCAGGGTGAAGAACATTCCAGAATTAAAGAACAGAAAGCACAAAGTCCTGGAGACAGAAGAATGCCTGATGTGTCTGAGGAACAGTAAAGAAGTCAGTGAGACCAGAACAGGACGAGGAGGTGAGGTCAAGGGTCCCCAGAGCGCACTGATGAAGGTTCACAGGCTGGGCCGGCATGGCCCATGGCGGGATGGGTAGAGGAGTATGCACGTTGCCTCAAGCAGCCTCATGGAATTCCTTCCATGGGAGAGGACACACCAGCAAAGGCCATTATATAATATCCACACGCACAAATGAAGTTACTCCCAGTTCACCATCTGAGGGAAACCTTGAGGACTAGCGGCAACCAGGCTGGTCTGGGAAGTCAGAAAGGCCAGTGACAGAATCCAGGTTCTGTCATGTGCTTGCCATGACATACTTTGTCCCTGGGAAAAGTATGTAACCTCCCCGAGTCTCAGCTTTTTCATCCTAAAATATTATCATACCTACCTCATTTTGCTGTGAGGACTAAGCAAAGTAAGGCATGCAATGCGATTAAAATAGTATCTGGCAGGGCGCCTTGGTGGCTCAGTTGGTTAAGCGTCCAACTCTTGATCTTGGCTCAGGTCATGATCTCACAGTTCTTGAGTTCGAGACCTGCATCAGGCTCTGTGCTGACTGCGTGGAGCCTACTTGGGATTCTCTCTCCTTCCCTCTCTGTCTGCCCCTTCCCTGCTCACTCCTACGCACACATGCACATTCATTCTCTCTCTCTCTCTCTCTCTCTCTCTCTCTCTCTCAAAATAAACAAATAAACATGAAAAAAATTTAAAACAGTGTCTGTCATATAATAGGTGTTTGTTAAAGTACACCATTTTTATTATCATCATTATTACTGCTATTATTCACTGGTATTTCCTCAGCATGGCAGATGCACTTACCAGGTGACGCTCTTCCCAAGCTAACTATTCAAAACTGAAGAGTTTCCCCAGAAACAAAAACCATTTGCACTTGCAGAAACAGTGGCAATGTCCCTTAGTGAACGTCTGGTGGCTGCAAGAGGCAGCTGAGAAGCTGGCAGCCCTTCATGTGGATGAGTAGAAGACAGCCCACCTGAGCCAGGTGGAGGGGAGAAAGAACAAAGCACCCTCTCTGACAGCCTGGGACACTGCTGCCTGGATTCCACACCTAAAAGCTCTTTCAGGGCCCTGTCTCAGCATCCCAGGAGCAGACTGTTTTCCCTGTGTGTTCTCTGAAGAGCCAATATGACTCATCCAAACTGCACACCTGGGCCTGTGGCTTGGGCCATGGTGGAGGGCAAAGGAGGGGGAGCTGCCATAAGGCCCAGGGTGCGTGCAGGAGGCCTTGGTGTAAGCAACCCCAAGACTGCATGACTGCAAAGCTTTCTTGCCTCCCTACGCTGCCTCCATTTGTCTTTCTTAAACTGCATCCAAGGGGTCTGACCTTATGGGGGAAGATGACTGTGCACCTGAAGGACTTGGGGTATCAGGCAGGAGGGATGGGAGGATGGGGCAGGCATAAAGATACAGAGGGATGCGGGAGGGTCACTGTTTGACAACACAGCAGGGCAACATGGAGACAGAAAAAGGCATCTCGTTCTGCTTCCTGGTCCCAGGATCTTCCTTTCTGACTGGAACAGGGCAGAGCCACATATTGTATTGCTGTTGTGCTGTACAGTTTACAAGCACATGCCTCCAGCAGTCTTTCATTAAAAGCGTGCAGTGCACCAGACCCCCATGTCAGTGCCCTGGACTCTCCCCAGCCCGGACTCCTGCTTAGCCCTCCTGTGGCGCCAAGCCAGCCCTGATTTCTGTTGGTTTCCTTTTAACACATTTTAATAAATATCTGAGACCCCCTGTGACAAGATGGCACAGGGCTGGCAGCAGGATGCAATGGTACAGAAAACTGAGCCGCTATGTTCACACCTCTGAGTCCAGCCTCACTCCCCATAGCTGCACTGGTACCAACACCTGTCCACTCCCAGCCCCCCGCCATTCAGCAGGCTCCTTATGAGCCTCTGAGTTCAGCCTGAGCGCTGCCACTCACCAACTATGTGACCTCAGGAAGGAAATGTGTTCTCCTAGAGACTGTTTTCTCATCTGCAAAATGGGGATAATCCCTTTGTCCTGCCCACATCAGCATGACTATTATGAATCCTACAGACAACAGTCACAGAAGACTTTGAAGAAATTAAACATAATATAAAATTCAGATGTCAGAAAGGGTTTTAAATCCCCCAGCTGGTATGAATAGCAAGCATGGGAAGCTTTAGGCACAATGGGATGTCTCTCCCAAGGCATCAATGGTGGGGTTCTAGAAGCTCATAGAGTCCTTCTCAGCTTTATTCCAGTGTTAATTAAATTCCTTGGCCACTGAGAAGGGACTAAAAGACCATCCAGAACCAAAGTGAGTAGCCCCAAACACTCACACAACTTCCTTCCTGTCTCTCCTCAAGTGACTTGTTTTTACTGGAACCCAGTTTCCTCTTCCTGTCCGGGAAACTCTGTTTACAAAGACTAGCTCTGTACAGAAAGCAAAAAAAGAAAGCTCTTTCCACCAAATGGCCTTGGGGTTTCACCAGGTTATCCTCCCTAACCTGAACCAAAATAGCTCATGATGCATCATGTATGCTTGGGGTGGGACTGGGGTGGGGGGGTCTTCCCCATATATCTTCCCAGGAGAACCCATTCTGCATGTTTGTCTGTAAAAAGCAATCTGTAGGGATGCCTCTGTAGGCAAATGAATTTGGAAAAATATTCATTTTGGGGAAACTCCATCTCCACCACACTTGTTTACAATATCTAGACTCCCTTGCAAGGCTGTCTTCTAGAGAAGATCTCCTTGTCTCACACTTCAATGCACTCCCCACTGCATCTACTCATCCAAGTCAAATTTTCTTTCACTGTCTACCGCTCCACCCCAAGGTGACAAAGTCCTGGGTGTGTGACCCCAGACACAGCTTTTCAAGCTTGAGTTTCCTGACTTGTAATATGGCTAATAATGGCAGTATTAGCCTATGATGACAGAGCTCTTTGTATCTGCCCTCCCGCAAAGAAGCTATGAGGAGGAAGCTCCTACTGTCTTCATTTCACAGATGAAGATACTGAATCACATGATGGTAAGTAATTCACCCAAGGTAACACACCAGGAGTAGAGCCAGAATCAAAATACAGGCACTTTGGCCTATGGTTTTAAGCAATATTCTATACTTGTCGACCCAATTCATTGGCATGTTTTGAAGGTCAAAAGAGATAACTGGAAAATGGTAAGTATTTAATAAATATTGCTATATTATTGGATGGAAATACATGTCAAAGCACCTGTTATAGTGTCTGATTCATCACAGGCCTTCAACTTATGTTAGTTCCCTTCCCTTCATCCATCATCTCAAAGCAATGCCCCTGACCATCATCTTCCCTCAGGTAGCCCAGAATGTGCTGTTTGAAGGTTACTCCTGAGAGAGTTATAGCACTCAATAAATCTTTCCTCAAAACAGAGTCTTCTGAGTAATTGAATCATTGAGGGGGAGGGCGGGGATCTGCCATTTTCTAGCTAGTGCTTTAGCTCAAAGGTTCTCAGCCATGGGCACAAGTGTCATCAGTGCAACACAGAGTTTCTGTGATAGTTTCTAAGAAACCTTGATTTTTGGTGAGAAAGCATGTTATTTTTCATGATGGAACTCCAGAGTAATAGTCTTATCTTTACCCATTGTCTTCTCCTCTTTCACTTGATTATCAAGGATAAAGAAAGGAATTATATAATGATAAAGGGCCAGTTCTCTAGGAAGAAATAACAATCCTTAATGTGTATGCACCTAACAACACATGAGGCAAAAATTGATATGGTTGCAAAGAAAAATAGAAGAATCTACTATTACAATTCAGACTTCAACACCCTTCTATAAAACATAGATTCCAGCAGGCAGAAAATCAGTAAAGATACAGTTGAACTCAACAGTGCCATCAGTTAATCCTCAAGCTCACATGGAACATTCACCAAAATAGACCACACTCTGAGCCATAAAACACACATTAACAAATGTAGTGAAATAGAAATCATACAATATCTGCCCTCAGACCACAGTGGAATTAAACTAGAAATCAGTAACAAATAGATAGCTAGAAAAATCCCAAAATACCTGGAGATTAAGCAATACACTTCTAAATAACACATGGGGGGTCCCAGCTCTTCAGATGAGGGACAGGCATGCTGTGCAGTTGGCCAGAACATTATAGGCTATTGGACCTGTGGATGAGGAAGAGGAGCAGGCAGAAGAGGGCTGTCTTGATTTGGTCCCCATTGAGATGAAGGAAAATTCTAGTCCTGGTGCTAAGATCCCAGTCACAATTATCACCAGGTATTTAGGTGCTAGGAAGACAATACTTCTGAACTATATTTAGACAGAGTAACATAGTAAAAGATTAATAGTTATTTTAAATAAACTTGAGAAAGGAAGTGCAGTGGATAAATCCTTAGCTGTCAGCCAAGGTGGAAAGTCCTACCAAGAAATGTTAGGACTTAGAAACGGTTGGTTCTGCTATTCAGTAAAGGACGGTGGCCTTAGAGCTAATGAGAATTTGATGCAGAAGAAGGGAAATTTTGATTACATACCATTAGAGACCACTGGATTAGCAGATCCTGGTGCTGTGGCTTTTATGTTTGGGGTTGATGCTGAATTAGGGATTGATATTTATCCTGCTGAGATCATAACACTTTTGGATTCAAAATATGGATTAAAACATTTAGCAGAAGAAAAACCTGATGGCCTTATCAATGAGACTTCTAGGCAAGCTGCTTTGGCAGATATCGTTATCATTAAAAGAACAGACTTGGTTTCACAAGAGGATTTAAGCAAATTAAGAACAACCATTACATCCATAAACGGAATGGGAAAAATTTTAGAAACACAAAGATCAAGACTTGATCTCTCTAATGTATTAGATCTTCATGCCTTCAGTCTCTGTGGAGTAAGCTTGCAGAAAAAACTCCACTATGTGCCAATAACACAGTCTCACCCTGATCAGAGCATTGTTATGGTCACATTTAAGTATGAGGAAATGCAAAGGAAGAAAGTCTAAATGTATTTGTCCAGAATCTTCTGTGGGAGAAGAGTGTGAGAAGCAAAGATGGAGGTCATATGACTGAAAGGACTGATATTGATCAAACACAAACCAAAACCAGGGATCGTCTAAAATGTCCATGAGCTCTCTGATTTGGAGGAGACTCCGGTGAACAGGGACAGTGACACTGAGAGTACAAATTGATTGGTTCTTTTTTTTTTTTTAAGGTTTATTTATTTTTGAAGGAGAGAGAGAGAGAGAGACAGTGTGAGTGGGGGAGGGGCAGAGAGAGAGAGAGAGAGAGGCACAGAATCTGAAGCAGGCTCCAGGCTCTGAGCTGTCAGCACAGAGCCCAATGCGGGGCTAGAACTCACAAACCGTGAGATCATGACCTGAACCGAAGTCGGATGCTCAACCGACTGAGCCACCCAGGTGCCCCTGATTGGTTCTTATTGATGGGAATTTAGACAAGGATACCCTTAAATAACTATTTATAGCTACTGTGACTGAAACATAAAAGTGGACAACACATTTCAAAGAAGATCAAGTTGGTCCATAGCACTAGAAACATTCCTTATCAAAAAGATTGGATGATAAAATTGGGAATAATTTCCTACTGCATGTGTTTCAAGCATCTATTCTTTGCATTACTTCTGTTATGAATTCTAGTATATTTTCAAATAGTGCTTATTTTATGGAATACATAAAATATGGTAAATAAGTACTGTAAAATATTTGACATTCATACAACAAAACATAATGTCCTCTGGAAAATACATACATACATACATACATACATAACACATAGGTCAGAAAAGAAATCTCAAGAGAATTTAAAAATATTTTGAACTAAATAAAAATATAATGTATCAAAATTTGTCAGATGCAAAGAAAGTAGTGCTTAGAAAAATGTTCATAGTACTGAATACATGCATTAGAAAAGAAGATCTAAAATCAATGATCTAAGCTACCATCTTAGGAAACTAGAAAAAGGAGGAAAAGAAAGAGCAGATCCAAACTATGTAGGGTTCAGTTCAGAATTCCACCTGTGTTGGCCTCCCTGAGCTCCATCCTCAACTAAGGAGGTTCCTGGGCTCTGTTTCTGTTCTGCCTCCTCTGTGTAACACCTCCTGGAACTTTTCTCCAAGAAGTAACCTGGGAAGCATTGATTTCTCCTCTCTCAGGGATCACTGTCTTGAGTTGCCAGTTACCCAGTGTCATGTACTACCAATGTTTCACAGCTTTGTCTGGTCTCTAGTTGTTTAACATGGGAGGATAAATCCAGTGTACCCATTAGTCCATAGTGACCATGCTATTTCAAAGCTCCCTTCTCACTTTCTTTGTCACACAGTTAGCAGTTGGGTTGGCCTCACTACAAACAGACTAATTTCTGTGTGAGAATCACAGTTATGAACCACACAGGGACCCAAATGTTTCGTATGGTTGGTTTCTTAGGGACCACCAACAATTCACATTTCGCATGTGTGTGGACACGTGTGGCATGGTGGCAAGCTGCAGGCTTGCCTTCTAGGTAGCAAGGCAGCCTAAACAGCTAGAGGTTACAAAATATTTTCAGGTTCTGGCCCACGGTGATCACAGCATATATATTTAGCCCTTGCATCTATTACATCAGTGGCTCCATGGTATGTGTGTGCTTGCACACACACGTGCACGCGTGTGCATAGTTGTGGGGGTGTGCACATGCACATATGTGCATGTTGGGACTTCAAGGTGGATGGTAGGAAGTCGATGCAAAAATTTCCACATCTTACTATTTTGCAACCTACTTTGTGCTATGTGCCACACTTGAAATACGTTATAACTTTTAATCTTCACAATTACCTTGAAAAACAAATGCAACTCTTATGCTCATTTTACAGAACTTGAGTTCAATGACAGGTTCCCCAAGGTCATGCAGTGGATCTGTGATGAAGCCAAATGTTGAGCACACAGTCATCTCTCTTCAAAGCCTTGTGTACTTTATCACCATGCTCTCCTGGCTTTTAATTTTTCACTTCCTGTACTGCCTAGAAAGATGGTCAACACATGGCTGGGCCTTAATAAATACTTTTGCATTTACTGAATCTTAAGGTATATTACTTTCAAAACTATTTTTAACGTACTTGCTGTGTCCTCAGTACTTAACTCAATCACAGTGCCTAGCACACAGTAAATGTTTAATAAATAACTTTTGTTTCAATAAACAATATTACATCTAAATAGGACATAGTGCCATGGAGTGTGACAACTCATGTTTAATGATAGATGGCATTTTTTAGCCCTACTTGCAAGCACTATTTTCCCATTTTAATATAATTTGCTTTTTTGATTTTATAAAGAAAGATAAAGCATCGCTAGCAGAAAAGAATACTTCCTATGACCAATTCTTTCTTTTGTAACCATAAAAGTCTAATTACTCAGCCCAAGAGGCACTAAGTTCAGTACTATCTATTTCCTTCTTGCATAGATAAGTTGTATAACAATTTTGAGAAAACAAACAACCTCGTGAGTGTTGACAAAGGTGGAACAAGGAGGAAAAAGAAGGGAAGTGAAACTTGTTTTTGCTTCTCTGGTGCCCATTCACCTTCATCCTCTCAAGAGCCTTTGGATTGTTTCATGGAAAAGTAGCCCTGCCCCCTCTCAATCTACGTGTTCCTGGAGGTTCACTCCATTCTCCATCACCATGACCCCCAAGCTCCAGGACTGGGCATATGACCTCAACCTGACCTTCTGATCTATCCATACGGCATATGGCACAGTAAATTGTTCAATACCTGACTCGCTCTGTTCTATATTTTATCAGAGTTAGGCCAGCGTGACTTAATTCTGGGATCTTTAGTAAAAAATATTGGGAAATAAAAGTTTTCTCTTTTCTGGATTGGAACTTTGTAAGATATGAACCTGGAGCTGCTGACATCCATTTTGTCACACCAACATGAGCTGGCCTGAGAGTGTCACTTATGTTATGCAGAAGAAAACTATAATTTCTAATATTAACCTTTAGGCCTATAGAACCAGCCTCCCTTGAACCAAAATCTACTCAGAGTCATACAGGTGGCCTAACAAATCCCCTGTTACGCTCAAGCCAGTTTGAGTTTCTATCATTTATAACCCAAAAGCTCTATGGAGAAGGAGACCAAACAGCTACTGTGTTTCACTTGCCTGGTGAATACCATTTCACTTAATTGTCACAAATCCTTAGGAAGTAGGTCTTAGTCCTCTCCGTTTGATAAATAGGAAAACTAAGACCCATGGAAGTTAAGAAACTAGGCACAAATGGCTAGGAAGTACTTGAACTTGGATTCACTCCTACTCTTCCCTGGCTCTAAAATCTAGGTCCTTCCAACTACTGAATACAGCAGGAGCAAACTTCTGTGATAAATCATCCTTTCTAGTTGAGTGTTTCGAAAGAACACTAAACAAGGGAGGCAGAGTCCTGGATCTTTCTTTCTTTCTTTCTTTCTTTCTTTCTTTCTTTCTTTCTTTCTTTCTTTCTTTCTTTCTTTCTTCTTTCTTTCTTTCTTTCTTTCTTTCTTTCTTTCTTTCTTTCTTGCCTTCGGCCTGGGTCACCATACCTTTCATATGATCTTGAGCACTTTTCCTTTCTAAATCTCAGGGGCTTTTTTGTTTTTGTTTTGTTTTGTTTTTGTTTTGGTCTACAAAACCATGGGGTTTGGATTATATACTAATGATCCAAGTTCTTCCCAGCTGTAAAAATGTAAAATGTCAATTCTTGACTATTTTCCTGAAATTCCCAAGTTAGGTACTTGAGGAACCAGACATTAAAGCAAGCCAATAGGCGAAGCTTCCCTCCATGAACCTTCTCTCCTAATTTGGTCAAATGGATGAGGTATGTGTAATTAAAACTGCAAAAATAACAAGCTTCCGGCCAAGTTCTACCCTCACTTAACCATACTCTTGGGGGTTGATTTCAGGGGAGGGGAGGGGGGGCGGGGAGCGGATGTTGAACCCAGGGTGGAATTTGGCCTGATATGTGGATTCTTATAATTTCCAAATGATGTCAGTGCACTTATTTGAGAGACTGAGAAAGTGCTGAGTTTAGTCTATTCGACTCCATAAAGAAAAACTGAAAACCGCTGGGCTAGGGCCAGTGTCGACCAACGTTATAAAGCCAAGAACACTTTTGGCAGGGCAAAGTCATTCGGGGACGATAGTACCCAATTCCTGTCGATTTATGGTTGTTGTCTTTCTTTCTGATTAATAGTTTGTTCTAAGATAGGGAATACTACCCCTGTACTTGTCAGCTGGCTCAGAGAAAATGGATCTGCTAAAAAGTTTCATCGTCTGTTGATCCCAGAACCATTGAGGTTATAGAAATTTCAACAGCTGCTAAGAGGGGCCAGAGTTAAGTGCCCATTCAGAAGAGTCCATCAAGCTATTGAAAAAAAAAATCTGTCTAGTTGATGCAATTCAAAATAAAGCTTTGATTCTAATCAGACAAATAATGGCTTTGTATTCTTGTGTCTTTTTGCTTTTGAGTTGGCCTCTATCATACCAAGATGGTATATGTGCAGGGGTCCCTAGAATTCCAACATTTGACCTTTATTACCCATACCTTCCTCCAGGCAGTTCCTAATATGGGAAACTATAGTGGGTGAGAGGAGAATAGGAATGACAAGGTGTGTGCAATTAAAGGCAGATGCCCTAGATTCAAATCTTGTTCACTCACAAGTGAGAAAACCTTGGGCAATTTTTTTTTTTCATCTGGGGGAAAAAAATGGGATAATAATAGTACTTTATCACAGGGTCATTATAAAATGATTTACTTTATGCAAAACACTCACTGTTTGGCACATAGTATGCACTTAGTAAATGTTAGCTAGTATTCCTGAAGAAGCTAGAAAACAAAACTGGAGCACCTGGGTGGCTTAGTCAGTTAAGCAGTCGACTTTTGATTTTGGCTCAGGTCATGATCTCAGGGTTGCGAGTTCGAGCCCTGTGTTGGGCTTTGCGCTCACAGCACGGAGCCTGATTTGGATCCTGTCTCCCTCTTTTGGCCCCTATCCCACTTGCACTCTCTCTTTCCCTCTCCCCCCTCCCAAAAATAAACATTAAAAATAAAATAAAAATTTTGTAAGCTTAAAAAAAAAGGAAGCAAAACCAAATGTATCCAAGGTAAAAAAAAGTTTATTGAGACCAATACCTAATATATCCAATGTAACACTCAGTTAAGACTGAGGGAAGCTTACAAACTAGTCTAATTGCCTACAAAGACCCCTCCTCCCAACTACAATTCTTAGGTATTATCACCTTCTGGCTGGGCCATATGATCCAGTGGACCAGAGTTTTCATGACAACATTCAAGAGAGCATACAAAGAAAGCAAAAGACAGGAGAAAGTAGTCAGGCATTGAGAGATCTTGGCTCATCTTAGTGATGTCCCTCCTATCAAAGCAGTAGCAAGAAGTAGAAAAGAGGATAAGAAAGACAACTACTTATCATTTTAAGAAATAGTGATCATGTCCATCAGTAAATATAGCCTAGTCCATGTCCCAGAATCTGGCTAATCAGATAAGCAACTCTTCCTCATCTAGAGAATGGGGGGCAGGGGGGTGAGAAAAGAACACGGGCTGAGACATCTTTCCCACACCTATATTCCCCCTTGTTTCAGTGATTCTCAAAATATGGAGGGTGAACCATCCACATCCCACTCACTTGGGATGCTTGCAAAAATGCAGAATCCTGGACTATAGACAGACATACTGCAATGGTTAACAATGCATATTAATTTGAGTGGGTCATGGGATGCCTACATATCTGCTTAAGCATTATTTCTGAGTGTCTCTGTAAGCGTGTTCCTAGAAGAGATTAACATTTGAGTCAGCACCCTCCTCAGTGTGTGTGGGCATCAACCAATCCACTGAGGAACTGAATAGAACAAAAAGGCAGAGGAAGGGGGAATTCTCTTTTTCTGTCTGACTGGAGCATCTCTCTGAGCTGGAACATCAGTTTCCTCCAAGCTTCAGACTAGGGCTTACACCATGGGCACTACTGGGTCTCAGGCAATTGGGCTACGAATGAAACTATACCACCAGCTTCCCAGGTCTCCAGCTTGTAATTTTGGGACTTCTTGGCCTCCATAATCATGTGAGCCAACTTCTCATAATGTATTTGTATCTATATCTAAATCTGCCAATATATCTCTTTCCCTCTCTATATGATAGATAGATGATCGATAGATAATAAATAGATAGATAATATATAGATGATAGATAGATAGATAGATAGATAGATAAGGATATGTAATCTATTGATCCTGTTTTTCTGACGAACACTTACTAATACATGTATTAGAGTGGAATCTTTTAGGGTGAATCTCAGAAATCTGCATCTTACAAGTTTGCCAAGTGAACCAAAGTTGAAGAACCATTTATGTTGGGGAACCTGGGTGGCTTACTCAGTTAAGCACCTGACTCTTGGTTTCAGCTCAGGTCATGATCTCATGGTTCATGCCTGCTTGAGATTCTTTCTCTCTCTCTCTCCCCTCCCCACTGTCCCTCCTGAATTCTATAGATAGATAGATAGATAGATAGATAGATAGATAGATAGATAGACTTAAAAAAAGAATCATTTATTCAGTTCACTATGAAGTCATCAAAGAGTGGAGGTGGTATTATGAAGTGTTTTTGATGAGTCCTGTTTGGGCACTGCCTGAGAGGAAGGATCTAGAAGGCCCAGCACCTCTGTGAGCCAGGGTGGAAATTACACTGGGTCAGCTGGTATGGGATCTCGTATCTATCGTGGGCTTAGCTGTTCAAGTCTGTACACATCATGGGCTTTGACTGCGTCCCTCGTTCCTCAGTTGTCAATGAATAAAAAAAGCTCTCCCTTGCTTTATTCATAGGATTCTTATGAACCTCAAATGAGCTGATGTATTAAAAAAAACCCTGCAAAACTTACACAACACAATGAATTATTTATTCCTGTGAACTCAGAAATACCCACCCTTCCCAATTTTCCTGCAGTTATGGGGAACCAGAGGTTTGTGTTTTCCCCTCAACAGGCTCTCCACAAAGATCATATTCACCAGATAATTGCAGACTTCATTTTATTCAGCTTGTAGATTCCATCATGGGATGGATGCCCATAACTAATGGGAATATACCTCACCATTTCAGTCCAAAACTTTAAAATGTCTATCTTCTCTCATTAATATCATTAAATAGTTCTTGCATTTTAACCTTACTGACCTCGCTTTTGAACTCCAGGCCTGGATTTCCAGTTGCAGCCTAGTAGCTCCCCTTGGATATGCTTTTGCATAACCCCAGAACCTCTCCGTGTCCCAGACTGAACTCGTTTTCCATCCTGAACACATTCCTCCTGCTCACTTTCTCTTTCCTATTCATGGTCTCACCATCCTCCCAGCTCCCCCAAGTGAAGAACCCAGAGTCAACATGGAGCCCTCCACATCCAATCACTCTCCATTGGGAAAGAGTGTCTCACTCACAGGTTCTTTCTTCCCTAAGCCCACCACCACTGCCCCCCTTCTGGCCCCAATCTATCACCACATTGGCTCAGGTTCATGGCTGTGCAATAGTAAAAATGTTGTAAAGTCAAGCCTAGAGAGTCGGCTCAGAGTTGAGTCATTCTTAAATAAGTGAGCATAGCAAGAGGACAAAAGACATCAGCTGTGTTGACACATATGTGCTTGTTAGTTGACAAGACCCAGGGGAGGATTTTGGAGGTCTTTGCCCCATGGAGCCTCTGCTTTGGAACACACTGAGGGTAGTTCTAGCTGAAACTGAGAGCAATCTCTCTCCTGGGAACCCTGAGAGACACTGAATGATTTTGCTTGTTTATCTCACCATCATTATATCTTTTCCTGAAAATAAACCACATTCCATGGAGAATGTTGGGGTTATATTTTTGTCCCATAGTAACCCCCTAAGGATGCAGGACAGGAAGCTGGAAGAAGCTGGTCCACAATGGCATCCCTGAGCCACTGTGATGGCCCTGGCCTGCCTCCCCCTGGACTTCTGGTTGTGTAAGATGAATAGCTCCCCTGTTATTTACTGGTCAACATTGATCTTGCTTGCAACCAAATGCAATCTTGACTAAGAGTGAAAAAGATGGATCTGGAACTTGAGCCATAATCTGTCTGACCCCAACACCTGTTCTCTTAACTGTTACTTTATACTGTGGCTTATCTGAGGCAAGAGCTATACAAATGGAGAAGAAATGAGATGTCCTAACATGGCCAAAGCTAGCAAGAGATACCCCACACCTGGACGGCCACTCTAAGAGGTACCATCCATAGCCAGTCACGTCCGACTTGAGTGCCACTTTCAACATGCTAGAAGATGATGTAGTCATGTCTTAGGGATGGAGTTGGAGTAAAACGCTGATTTGGTTTTCACAACTTGCTCTGGGCTATTCCTTTCCTTTGACCATCCCCCAGGCCTTCCAACCTGCACCTCTACCTCAGGAAATGTTATAAAACCAGGACCTCAATAACTGAAGGCACAGCCTCCATCAGCATTTGAACCAGATGGTCCTTCCACTCAGGGTGACAGAAAGGAATCCTCTTTGCCTTGTGTCCTAGGAAACAAGAGGCCCTCATCTAATGTGATCTGTATCTGTACCCTGTAGCCTGGCATCAAACGAGAAACATGGACGAAAATAAAAACAGAAGGTAGGCAGTTTCAGACTAATCAGAACCTTGCTTCCAGAGCATGCCTACAGGGTCTGAATGAAAGAAAATATCACAGCAGAGAAAAAAGAGGCTGAGGGGAGCTGGAGGGAGAGAGCAGCCAGCTGACTAACAGCGAAGGAATGCATCATCAGCTTTTATCAGGTTTGACATGGCATCCGTCCTCTGTAGCAGGCCCCATTCTCCAGTGTTTACATTTGTCACATCTCCTTTCCTTCCAAACAAAAGATGCTTGACAGTCTGAATGGATAATTTGTAAGGTGCCACAGCTCTTCAGTCCACCACGCATATACATTTTTGGATGGGGAGAGGGCAATTGGAGGGCAGCAGCTACATTTGGGGGGCAATGAGGCTGTGATACCCCTGAAACATGCCCAGCGCAGGAAGAACTGGGAGCCACGATCTCCATCATGCAAAATTAAACTAACGACCCTCTCACCCACTGCAGAGGTCAGCGTGCACCAGAGCCCAGGAGTGCAAGAATGAGGCAAAAAATGTGTCTGCAGGAAAAATTAGTGATTTTGACTTTCTGCCCAGACTAATAAACTTCTTTGTGTTTGCAAAATTCTCGTTTCAGCTTTGGTTGTCCCGGCCTCATCTACTGAGTGAAAAATTACTTTACATCCCTCCTCTCGGATGCTTAGAACAGTTAGAGGTTTGCCTCCATTTCTGTAATAGAACTGGAAGGAGGTGTATGGGGAGTGCCACGTGAGCACAGGGTACAAGTCTCCACTGAACCTTGCATCCTTCATTAGAGTTTTGGCCACAATCACCGGGCCTGATTAAGTATATTTCACTTTTGCAAATAACCTCAAACTGTTGATCGGCTACTTGTTTCATCAGCCTCACTATGGGAATACCAAACTTCCTCAGCTCAGCCAATCAGCATATTTATTGGAGTTATTGTTCTGAGCAGACACAAGACCTGACAGAGACAGGACCCAGGCCCTTAAGGCCTCACAGTGGAGAGAGAAAAAAAAGTGAATGCAGACTTATGTGTCAGTGCATGTGTGAATTTTTCTTGAAAATGACTCTTTTACTTGGACCCAAAGGATCTGGGATGCAGTAAAATGTTATAAGAGAGAATACTGTCTACTAAGCTCTGTAAACAACCAGGATGCTTGGGTGAAGGACTGACTCTCAATGAACATTGATTTCCTTATTTGTGAAATGGAAATGGTATGAGGATTAAATAAAATAACATATAAAATCATTTAGTGTGGTGCCTGGCACGTGGTAGGTTATCAATACAGTTTAGCTATCACAAGGAAGGAGGCAGAGAACAAGAGGAAAAAAGGCATTGGTGCAGGGAATTTTTCTAGAAGGTATCACATTTTTTGAGTCCCAGGTGCTCTGGGGCTAGAGAAGTCAAGGAAGGCTACCTGGAGGTAGTGAGACAGGATTTGGCCCTCGAAGACCAAAAAGGATTCAAATTGAGAGAATCAGTGAGTGTTGGGTCAGAGCTAGTGTCAGGTAAAGGCAAGGGAAAGGATAGAAGCCAGGTTAAGGGTAAATAAGGTTTAGTCTTAATGTTAGAGATCCAGGCTAAGGAAACAGTAATATTCTAGCACAGAGAATTAACAGAATCCAGTCCAGTAAATGGCAGCAAGGAGAAGTGGCTAGGGCAGACAGCCTGTGTTGCCTAACAGTGGGTGATGAGTTAGAGAGAGTCATGGATCAAAACAAGTGGTTTCTCCAGAGTGTTGTTAGAGTAGGCTCCCCTAGCCCACCTGCTCTTTTATGCACGTTTGTGCAAGCTAATCCAGGTCAGTGCCTGTGCTCATCAACAACAAAGGCCGTACTGTTTCCATCTCAGTCTTCCTCAGCAATCAGCCCCACACCAAACACTCACCCCAAAGTCCAAGCTAAAGAACAGTCTCTTGGAACCATGGAAGGGGAAAAAGTCACTCCAAAGCAATAGCCCCTCATATTCTGCATCTATCAGCCTTCCACTCTCTTCCAGAAGACCTTGTTCCCCACTGCCCTTACCTTTGCTTTGTGATATTTTCACGCAGCGAAGAGAGGGCAAGGTGTGCCTTCTCTTCTAAATCTTTGACTTCTCCTTCTAAAACCACTTTTGAGATATAGGCTGCTCTAGTCAAAGGAATAAAGAAACAGGGATTTTTTCAAATGCAGGCTCTGCCATCTCTACAGGTATGATTTATGGTTAAGTCTTTAAACCTTTCTCTCCCACATTTTCCTCATATGTGAATCTGAGTGTGAATGATTACTTTATCAAGCTGCAGTGAATTTCAGAGAGTTACCATTTCTGGTGCTTTTCATCCATTCACCAAGATCTGTGTGTCCATTTCTTTTCTTTCTGGGGCCACTTTTCCTTCACAGTGAGTAACTTTGTTTTGCATTTCTTATAGTACATGTCTAGCAACAATGACTCTGCTCAGCTTATCTTTATCTGAAAATGTCTTTATTCTGCCTACATTATTGAAGAATATATTTGATGGATATAGAATTTGAGATTGATAGATTTTTTTTGGCACTTTAAAAATATTCTTGCACTGGCTTTTGGTGTCCATAGTTTCTGATGACAGGTGTGCAGTCATATGAAACATTTTCTCATGTACATAATGTGCCTTTTTTTCCACTAATTTTAAGATTTCTTTTTTATCTTTTCACTGTTTGGCTATGATGTACCCAGATACAACCCCCCCCCTTTTTTTAAGCTTATTTATTTATTTTGAGAGAGAGAAAGAGAGAGTAGGGGTAGCAGCAGAGAGAGAGGGAGAGAGAGAATCCCAAGTAGGCTGCCCACTATCAGTGCAGAGCCCAATGCAGGGCTCAAACCCATGAACCATGAGATCATGACCTGAGCCAAAGTGAGACACTTAACTGACTGAGCCATCCAGATGCCCCCAAATGCAATTCTCTTTGATTTTATCCTGTTTCAATGTGCTGAGCTCCTTCCCAGAATGTTCACTGTTGCTTTCACTATTGCTTCCTTAGTGCCTAGAAAAGAGCCTGGCTCTGCACTCTGAGGCTCAGAGAAGTGTGCTTTTCCCAAGTCATGTAGCTTTTGGGTTTTAGCAGTCAGAATTTAGAACTCCTCATTGACTCCCTGCTAGTGTTTCTAGAGGCCAAACTCATGTTGCGTCTCTTGTGTTAGTTGATGTGCTTTCTCTACACCTGTCATTTCCCGATTAGGGAGTTTGTGACATTCTCTCCATTGGTCTATTTCCTTTGGAAACAAGACCTGGTTTTAAAGTATTTAGGGCACCTGGGTGGCTCAGTCAGTTGGGCGTCTGACTCTTGGTTTCAGCTCAGGTCATGATCTCACAGTTTCATAAGTTTGAGCCCTGCATTGGGCTTTGCACTGACAGTGCAGAGCCTGCTTAGGATTCTCTCTCTCTCCTCCATACCCTCTGCCCCTCCTGTACTTGCACCGTCTCTCTCTCTCTCTCTCTTTCTCTCTCTCAAAATAAATAAATTTCTAAAAAATGTAAAAAATAAAATAAAGTATTTAATTTGCATTGAATTAACAGTAACCTTAAAATGAGACGAGCTATCTCTCCTCTACATGGAAATATTAGATTCTGTAAAAGGGACCTAGCATGAGAGAAACTTTAGTCTAATAGAATTTTACTTTGGAAACCAGCAAATCAAAAAGTTTTAAAACTATGTTCAAATTTATTTCTTCTGTTACCAAGCGGGAAAACAAGCATGTATGGAGCCATTTTTTATTTGTATCTGAATGCACTTAATAAATACCAATTTATGCATCATGATTTACTAGATAAATCAAAGGAGCCCCACTTCTAAGTTCTTTCACATGGGAGTACCAGGTACAGAGAGGTACCAAAAGAATGAAATAGGTAATTGAAGCACACTTGTGGAATATTACATTTCTAAATCCCTCATGAGTTTTTCAAATGTACTCATATGCATAGTTTCATTTGATCTTCTGACATTTCTGTGAGGAGTGTGTGATATCTATTATTATTATTAAGCCTACATTTTACATTTAAAGCTTGAGGGAGTTATTACTAGTTAGAAGAAGACCTAAGATTTAGATTCAGATCTTGTAAACCTAAATCCTATTTCCTTAGGGTTCACCAGTCTGCTTGAAGGAGTTATACACAGACCAGGTGAGATATTTGCTCCAGCTAGGACGAGAGTTGGTAATTTGAGTATGAGATGGGGCAGTGCTATTGAATGTTCATATTTACATGAAGTGAGATGGAATTGATCAGGAATACATGAGAATGTGCAGTGTGCACATGACATATACACATGTATACACATTCATGTGCATATTTTTTATATGTGGACACATACATACATTCACATACGTGTATGTGATATACTTGGGGATTTGCATATATATGTAGTTGGGGAAATCTTAAAACATGACAATATCATAAGCTGATTAGATGAAGAAGAGATAAGTTGAACTCTGAGAGAAGAATCAAAGAGCAAAGAGGAAAAGTTAGAAGTAAAAACATGAGAAATGGTCCCAGCTGCCTGTCAGTCCATTTGACAGGAATAAACAGGGTTTTGCACTCCAGACACCATTATCTCTTCACCCACATTGAGCTCTTTCCTTGATCATGGCACTCTTTCCTACTGAGCCTGGATACAACCACAGTCCTCAAAACTGCGCTCCAAGCAGCCACTGCCAATAGATCAGAGATAGCACCCAAGAAGCCTTCCCAGGACTGCCTTAGGAAATCCCCACTGACTTTATTCTCAGCAATATTTTTAATTGAGCACAGTAAAGCATGAGGATCTCCCCTTTAGATTTCTTCATTCAATGAATGATTGAGTTGTCAGTTTGATTTGTTCTAAAGTTAGTTCTTCTTTCTTCAGATCTTAACTTAATTTTCACATCCCCCAAGAAGCTCCCTCACAATCCCATTTATAATATAGTGTATTTCCCATTTCTTTATCTCAATAGCTTGTTTCCTTCTTTCACAGCATTTAATTTTTTTTGGTTACTGTGTTTTCTGTCTCCCTTGCTAGACTGAAACAAAGGCTATGTCTGCTGAGCTCTCCCTTGTATCTCTAGCACAGTGTGTGTGATCCAGTGATTCAATGAGCACATCAGCAGATGAACAAATGAATGAATTAACTTCATGCCTGACCTCAATTGGCTCAGAGTCTAAGGGTGAGAGGCTCTCATGTGAACAGATAAATAATGTTATCAACACCGTCAACAAGCCCAAACAGCACCTGAGCAAAGTGCTGGGAGAGAACAGAGAGAGGGCACATAGAAGACTTCCCAGAGAGAGGATTCTTGAAGGGTGGGTAGAGATCAGCAAAGCAAAGAAGCAAGAAAGGATACTGAAGCTCAAAGGAAAATTGAAAATAATAGCGCTGAGGGTGAATCTGAGCTTGAGTGAGGCTAAAGCAAAAGGAGGTGTCATTGGGGTAGGAATGAATGAGGCCAGCAAGGAGGCCATGGAGGCCAGGAGAGGTCACATCAACGAGGACCCCCAGCTGATAGCTTCTTCATGCATCTCTAGCCCAGCACCCACCACTCTGCCTCTCAGACTGCTTCCCTAGAAGCCTGTTCATTTTTACAATGAATGTGCTTCTCTTTGGTAGACAGTTTAAGCCCAAAAATGGAATAAGATTATCTTTGTGTTTATTTTAGTCTCACTTTAAGGATTTTATCTCTAGTAAACCCACCATCATGGGTCACCATAGCAGGACATGATAGGAGGAGCCACATTGAAAAAAAATTAAGAAAAGGAAAGAAAGAAAGGCAATTATTTTCCCCAACCCCATTAAACTGTCATGAAGTTATTCCTTATTTACAAATGCAGATTCATTGCCCCAAGAGAGGAGGGCAGTGAGGTACAGGATAGTTTTGGTGTCTGGACTTTGGGGGAAAATTTTCAGGGTTTTATGAAGAATTAGCTTTCATACTAAACTTTATTAAATTCTATCCCTGAATTCTTTCCCCTTTGGAAAGGACCTCTCAGCCATTAAGCCTGGAGAACAGCCCATGTCGGATGAATTCCAAATGAAATGTAGTGAAGGGTCTGGAATCCTCTGAGCACAGACAACAGAAGTCTCATTAAATGTGTATAGACACTCTCAACAAAGCCCGCCTCACTTATAGCCTGGAGAGACTGGGGTGAGGCCTGGTCAGGGGTCTCACAGGCACACACACAAAGAAGGTAGCAAGGAGAAAGCAAACACCACTCTCCCTCATGAGAGTTTCTTTCTCCAATCGCAAAGGGAAAATCACTTGGAAATGCCAATTAGCCTCACTTCTTTTTGTCCATTTTAATTCTCTTTCCCTTATCACATCAAGATCTGTGACTGCTTAATCTCAACTCAAACTCTGGTCAAATATTAAGAGGCCAAAAGTGGTTAAAAAAAAATCTGAGGGAATCCCTGGCCTGGGACCCAAGTATTTAATTTACCTTGATGTAATAAGTAAATTGGTAATCTCTTTTAAAAAAATAAAATTGTGTCTTTGGACAAAAAGAGCAAATCCTCTCATTTTCACCCCTTTCACCCTCTCCAGGAAGCAGAAATAATTAATTCTCAGCTGCCAGCAATACAGAATATATATATTTGGGGGCTATTTTTTGGTCCTATTTTTAACAGGAGCTTTTTCCTTAAAATATAACAAATATTACATAGCTAGTAGGTAAACCCTTATTCTCTTTGCAGACCCAACAATCTCGCACCACATAGATTCTGTGAAGTTTGATTCTAACACAAAAGAACAATCTAGAAGTCATGTATAGAGGGGCAGGACTACATGTTGAGAGTTCCTTGGAGGCAAATTAGCAAGAAAATGTTCATTAGCTAAATTAGTACAGAGTCCTTTGTTGATGCTTACTAAATAGTACCTATTAGGATATGTCTTCAAAGCTCACACCTGCAACTTGTTCACACCTTGATGTTTTCTAGAATTGCAATATGTCTTACAATTAAAATGTTCATTTGCTTAGTGTAGTAGTACTTCTTTTGTTCCTGCAAGCTATTATTAAGTTGAAAGTGGATTTTCTTATAAGTGACACATGAATATTCAAGAAATTATTATAAATCATTACTATTATTATTAAAGTGAAGAAATGACACAGGGAGACATGGAGACATCATATGGGAAGGAACTCTGGCTGGTGGATTAGTAAATGAACAGTTAAGTGGCCAGATCATGAAGTCTGTTAAGTACAATACTTGGAGTTTGTAAATTTATTATCTATAATGTTTAATGTGTTTTGAGTAATGGAAACCTTTATATACCTAGAGACATTTATAATAGTGACATGGAAGGGAGACAGTGGATAAAGAAATGAGGTGTTAGAGAAAGGGAAAAAAAGGCAATTGAGGATGTCCTGAGGAGAGCTAAGGGAACTTGAGCTAGAGTAATTTCAATGTCCAGATGGGGAGAAAGAGCAAGATTTGAGGGATGCTGGGAATGGAGAACTCTTACAATTTTGTGACCCACTGGACATGGACAGGCTTCCTTGGTTTCCCATTGATGGGAAATCAGACATAGATGTTGAAGTTCCTTAGTTAGCATGAAGTTTGAAATGGAAAGCCACAACTAGGCCTCCAGACTATGGATCTACTACAACCTTTGGAAGCCCTGTGCTCTGCATGCCTACTGAATCTGTCAGCCATTTAGCCTGAGACCCCCTAGAGTACAACAGGTATGCCAACACATAAGGCATCCCTGGAGATGAGAAAAATGGTTTCTCATGCTACAGACACAAGTCCTTTTTTTTTTTTTAAGTTTGTTTATTTATTTTGAGAGGGACAGAGACAGTGCGAGTGGGGAAGGGGCAAGGAGAGGAAGAAAGAGAATCCCAAGCAGGCTCCGTGCTGTGAGTGCAGAGCCTTTTGCAGGGCTTTCTTGGATCCACAAAACTGCAAGATCATGACCTGAACTGAAACCAAAAGTTGGTCGTTTAACCGATTGAGCCACCAAGTACCCCTGCAGAGACAAGTCTTAAAGGCAGCACTGCTTGTGTCACAAGGAAAAGAAGCAGAGAATGATATCCAGAACATGTCACCTCCAAGGGCAATATCACATCTGAAGTTGAAGAGGGTTATTAAGCCCTCAAGAAATTGATTATGTAGGTCTAAACTAAGCAGAAAAACTCATTACTCCATAGGTAATCATGTCTTTCAAGTAAAAGTTAGATTTCCTACTCTCATATGCAACTTATCATTCTATCCTCCATGGCTTTATGCATTTGTACTCATAATTACCAATAACAACTACCCTTTACTGAGCATTTGCTATATGCCAGGCATTTTGCTAAGCACTTTACATTTTCTTATTTAATCCTGACTAACTTTGTATAATTTATCATCATCATCATCATTATCATCATCTTCATCTATAGATGAGATTGCTAAGGGTTCCAGAGATCAATTTGTCTGAAGTGAAGATGTTAGTAAATGGCAGATCTGAGAATCAAACTCAAGTCTAGCTTACAATATAATCAAGTACTTTCTCTAGGACCAACACTCTCACAGAATACAACTAAAATCTCTGGAAATTTTTAAAACAAATATTTGAAAGCAATATAGAGTAATTAAAAGCAAAAAATATATATATTGGAAGAAAGGTGAATTGACATTGAGGACAGGCTAAAATTCCAGTCATACCAGGTTGAAGAACCAAAGAACAAAGATTAAGGCAATTCCAACCACTGGAAAGTATGGAAGAAGATCTTAGGAAAGAGAAAGCCAAAAGGAGATAGCCCTAATTTCTATGTATAAACCATGTCCACATCTCTGGCTAAGCCCTGAATTATGAGTACATGAAGCATACTTCAAGCAGACCAATAATGACTAAAAGATTCAGTTGACATTAGACCTTCCACCCACTATAGGGGAAGCAATGTTTGCAATTGGAGTTCAGCCAGGTTAGATGCCCACTAGGAAAACAACAACAACAAAGTCTACTTTTTGGTTGAATATCCCCACACCAAAATTCTCTACAACACAGCATTCACAGAGTCCAGGACACAACCCAAAATTGATCAACATACACAGAAATAGGAAAATGTGATGTATTTTTAAAAGAAAAGGCAATCAATGAAGACCATCCTGAAGTGACCCAGATATCAGAATTGGCAGATAAGCCTTTAAAGCAGCTATTTAACTATATTTAAGAATATTAAGAAAAATACACTGGGGCACCTGGGTGGCTCAGTCAATTGAGCATCTGACTTTGGTTCAGGTCATGATCTCACAGCTCGTGAGTTTGAGCCCCGCGTCAGGCTCTGTGCTGACAGCTTGGAGCCTGGAGCCTGCTTCGGTTTCTGTGTCTCCCTCTCTGCCCCTAACCCACTCGCATTCTCTCTCTGTTTCTCTCAAAAATAAACACTAAAAAAAATTAAAAAAAGAAAAATACACCATAATGGATAAGAAAGTAATAAAACTTCAAATGGAAATTATAAAACTGAAAAATAAAATATCTGAAATAAAAACTTCCCTGAATTTGATAACAGTGGACAATAAATATAAAAATAGATCAATGTCAATAATTTCAATATAAAGAACAAAGAGAAAAAGAATTTTTTATTTTATTTTTTTTTCAACTTTTTTTTTGGGGGGGCGGGGGGGGACAGAGAGAGACAGAGCATGAACGGGGGAGGGGCAGAGAGAGAGGGAGACACAGAATCGGAAACAGGCTCCAGGCTCCGAGCCATCAGCCCAGAGCCTGACGCGGGGCTCGAACTCACGGACCGCGAGATCGTGACCTGGCTGAAGTCGGACGCTTAACCGACTGCGCCACCCAGGCGCCCCAAAAGAATTTTTTAAAAAGGAGAGAGAGAAAATCCTAGGGATCTATGAGACAATATCAAAAAGTCTAACATGAGTATAGTGTAGTCAGAAATGAGGAGCAAGAGAATGGGCAGGAAAAAAAATTTAAGAAATAATGACTAAAATTTTCCCAAATTTGTGAAACACATGAACTACAGAATCAGGAGTCTCAGTGAACACCAAGCAAGATAAATACAAAGAAATGCATGCTTAGGTTTTCAGCATACAGATCTTTAACGGGTGATAGGCAATGAGGAGGGCACTTGCTGGGATGAGCAATGGGTGTTGTATGTAAGCGATGAACCTGGGAATCTACCCCAAAAACCAAGAGCACACTTAATACACTGTATGTTAGCCAATTTGACAGTAAGTTACATTTTAAAAATAATTAAAAATAATGAAGAAAGAAAGAAAGATAGCAACCTGCCTTGACAGATAAAAAAAGAAAAAAATAATAATGCTTGCCTAGGAATATCATATTGAGACTGATGAGACCAAATATAAAGAGAAAACTTTGAAAGCAGCCAAAGAAAGATGCCACATTACCTAAAGGGAACTATAATTAACTGAGCACTAACTTTTCATCAAAAGCCAGACAGTGAAATAAAATCATTGAAGTATTAAAACTACTCTCAACCAGATTTCTTTATCTACCAAAAACAGACTTCAACAATGAAGGCTAACTAAAGACATTTTCGGATTTAAGAAAATTCATTGCCAGGAGACTTGCACTAAGAAGACAAACAAACATACAAACAAACAAACAAACAAACGCTACAGGAAGTCCTTCAGGCTGCAAAGAAATGACACCAAATGATCTTCAGAGAAGAATGAATAGAACCAAAAGTGGTAAATATGTGGGTCAATACAAAGGGCTATTTTTCTCCTCTTAGTTTACTTAGGACATACAGTTGTTTAAAGCAGAAAAAACCATAATATGGTAGTGTGGGGTTCATAACATATGTAGATGTATTATATAACAAGTACAGCATAAAGGATGAGAGTGATAAAATGTAACAATATTAATTCTAACTATGCTGTTAAAAGTTAGGAATGTGCAGTTGTAATTCCTACAGAAATCGCTAAAAAATGTAAAAAAATAAAAGACGGCTAAAAAGTCAATAGATAAAATGTTATTCTAAAAAACGTTCAGTTAAAACAAAAAAATAAAAATACAAAAAAAGAGTATTCAGTTAATCCAAAAGAAAGCAGAAAAAGAAGAACATAGGAACAAAAATCAAAAGGCATAAACGGAGAACAACTAGTAATATTCCTGTACCAAATTCAACCATATCAAAAATTAGAAATATTAATGAACTAAAGACTCCAAATAAAGGGCAGAGATTGCTAGAACAAATTTAAAATGCAAGACACAGCCATACATGGTCCATAAGTGATAAATATGAAGCCACAGATAGAATGAAGTAAACGGACAAGAAAATAATTGCCATTCAAATAGAAAGCTAGAATGGCAGTACTAATATTAGAAAAAATTGACTTCAAGACAGAGGAGATTATAAAGTTGAAAAGAGCATTGTATCATGTTGAAATGCTCAATTTTTCAGGATGACATGAAAACCATCAACGTGTGTGTGCCTCGTGACAGCGTTTCAAACTACATAAAGCAAAAATTGATAGGAGCAAGGGGATACACAAGTCCGCAATCAGAGTTAGAGATTTTAACATACCCTCTCCAGAAACGGATAGAACTAGACAAAAAAACAAGCAAAGACATAAAAGATATAAACAACACTACCAACTGGCTGTTATTAACATAATTAATATTTATAGAACATAACACCAGCAACCGTAGAATAGGTGCACTTCTCAAGTGCATGTGGTATCTTCAGCAAGACAGACCATAGACGAGCCCATAAAACAGGTCTCAATACACATAAAAGGATTGAAATAATGCAGGGTAGGTTTTCTAACTACAATGAAATAAAACTGGAGATCAAAAACAGTAAGATACAGAGAAAACTTGTAAATCCAACATAGTTCCAAATAAACCATGAGATAAAGAACAAATCATGTGATGTAGAAGTGAGAAAATATGTTGAATTGAATAAAAAAACATATCCAAATTTGACAGATGTTGCCCAGAGAAAGTTTTATAGATATGAACGTTTATATTACAAAGGAAAAACAAAGTGTATTAGTTTGTAGGAACTGATAGGGGAAAATCTGTTGTAAGATGGTTGACAGGACTGATAGGGTAATTCCAGTCCCTTCCTGAAGACTCCCCTTTCAGGTTTTTCTTCCCACCCTGCTTGCCACGCTCGAACAGACTATAAGAGTCTGCTGATGCTCTGGACTCAGACCTCTGGAGAATGATCTCCTCTGAGGCAACCAGTGTAAAATAAACCTTCTGCCTTCCAACATCTCCGAGTGCTGCTTGGTTCTTCTGTCGGGTGATCCGGACCAGTTTCCATAACAGAACTGTTATAACAAAGTCCACAGATTGGGTGGAACAGAAGAAATTTATTTTCTCATGATTCTAGAGGCTGGAAGTCCAAGATTAAAGTGTTGGCAGGTTTAGTTTCTTCTGGGGCTTGTCTCCTTGGTTTATAGATGGCATTTTATCTCTGTTTTAACACGATCTTTCTTCTGCATCCATCTGTGCCCTAAATTCCTCTTCTTACAAGGACACTAGTCATATTGGATTAGGGTCCACTCTAGTTACCCCTTGAACCCCCACCGATCTCCAAATACAGCCACATTCTGAGGTACTGGGGGGTTAGGGTTTCAACATATGCATCAAAGGAAGACAATTCAGCCCAGGACAAAAGGTCTGAAATCAACAACCCAATGTTCCAACTTAAGAAACTAAAAAGTTTATTAAAATCATAATAATAGAAAGAATAAACTTAGAAGGAAGGAATGAATAAAGAATAAAAAAATGTATTTTCAAAAAACACAAACTATAGAGAGAATTAACAAGGACAAAGGTTGAGTTTTTGACAAGGCTTTCAAACATTGATAAATTCCTAGCAAGACTGGTTGGGAGGGAAAAAAAAAAGAGAGAGAAAGAAAGAGAACACCAAGTACTAATGTCAGAAATGCAAAAGTAAGGATTAGCATTACTGATCTTACAGACATAAAAATGATAATAATGGGGAGCACCTGGGTGGCTCAGTCGGTTGAGCGTCTGGCTTCGGCTCAGGTCATGATCTCATGGTCTGTGAGTTCGAGCCCCGCGTCGGGCTCAGGGCTGACAGTTCAGAGCCTGGAGCCTGCTTCGGATTCTGTGTCCCCCCTCCCGCCCCTCCCCCAGTCATGCTCTGCCTCTCTCTGTCTCAGGAATAAATAAACATTAAAAAAAATTTTAATGATAATAATGGAATTTTATGAGCAGTATTTCACCATCACATTTGACACTTAAAAGAAATAGACAAATTTCTTTAAAAATATGACCAGAAATTGACATAAGAAGAAAGAGAAAATCTGCAGAGTCAAGGACCTACTGAAGAAATTAAACTCACTTTCAGAGAACTCCCAACAAACAGAACTCCAGTGCATGGTTTTAATGATGCAATACATCAAACATTTAAGAAGAAAAACCACCAAACAAACTTTTTCCTATATTGAGGAAGAAGGCATACTTCTTAAGTCATTTCATGAGACCAGTATAACTCTAAAGCAAAACCTGACAGATATTACAAAAGAAAAAGTTACAGACCCATGTTCCTCATGAACATAAATGTAGAATCCTTAACCAAATACTCTCTAATTGAACCCAGCAATGTACAGGAAAAGGGTAATACTCTATGCCCAATTCGAATGTATCCTAGAAATGCAAGGTTTTAACATTCAAAAAGTAATAAATGCGATTGCACATTTTAAGAGAATAAAGGAGAAAAAACATGACTTAATAGATTCAAAGCATGTGACAAAATTCAATATTTCCTCATGATAATTCAGTTGGTAGAGCATGAAACTCTTGATCTCAGGATCATGAGTTCAAGCCCCACACTGGGCATAGAGCTTACATTAAAAAAGAAAAAAAGGAAAAATAAATTCTCAGCAAACTAGGAATAGAAGCAACTTTCCTCAGTCTTGCAAAGGGCATTAACAAGAAACTGATAGCTTCAATCATACTTAAATCACTTAAAGGCAGAACAGTAAACACTTGTCCTCTAATATTCAGAAAAGGCAAGATTGTTTCTCTCACCAATGGAAATGGTAATAACAACAATACCGCAGGTGTTTTGTCTTGTTTTCTTTTGTTGAAATTGAAGCGCCCATTCTGAATTCATATCCAACTCAAGCTTGAAAAAGCCAAAGTTAGAGGTTTCTTAAACACTAAACATACACCTGCAAAAACTGTGAAGCGTGTAAGTTTACTGAACTTCACTCCAGACAGAAGGGACTAGGGACTGATCAGCCTTTAGCCACTACAGTGTCATTGAAGACTAGCCCTGCTGGCCCAATACCTGTCAGTTGTGGCAACTCATTATACTCACAGTGGTTCTTGGACCACAATGATCATCCTAACCACTCAAGGCTCGGCTCTGAAATGCTTAAGTTTACATGCTGAGAGCTCAGACTCTCAGCTTTCCAGCTTATTTGAAGTCTAAGCCCTCCCAAAAGCACTGAGTCAGGATGGCTTATGAGATCTGTCAGCTCTTAGACCCAGAACTGCTGTCTCTTTTCCCTCCAGGGTCAAGCAGCTTTTCTTTACACCTTCAGAATACTTTTTTCCCCAAAGGCTGTATATCACCCTTCTATGTGAAAAATAATAATCATGACTCTACTACTAAGAATAATAGTTCTTGGTGACTCAAAAGTGATGTATTCTTCCAAGAGAAACTTTCCAAGTGGCTGTGATATTCCATATCCACTCCAGCAGGAAGTGGGGGGAGAACGGAGGTATGCAAGAGGTATCACCTTCAGTGATTCCAAAAGCAATATTATGACACCTAGCACACTGAGAAGTAATTTCTAACACACAAATTTTAGTTTTTGGTGGAGTATTCCACTACTTATATGTATGAGTATTTTCAAATGTATGCTTATGTTATGGTGATTAATAAAACACAAATTAATTTAAAGACATTGTTAATTGGTAGTGACCTTTGTCACTTCCTGGGTATTGGTCTATGAATAGCAAATGCTCAGCAATTCTTGTACATGTGAGTCAAGGTGGGGTGGGGGATAATAATGCAAATTTTAGGATACGAAAAGTGTTGATACTCAAAACAAAGTGTGCCATTCAGCTAATACTATTCCCCGTATTTTATCTACTACTTTTCTGTATTCACCCCCTTATCACTTTTTTTGAGTCTCTCCCATGTGCCACACAATGTACTTAGGTGCCATACCTACCATCATGAGAAATAGAGATGTTTTCCCTGATTTCAAGAAGGCCAAAGGCTGGCTGGGATGCTGTGATTAAGCCATCCCCATATGAGCAGAAAGCACCACTTTAAGGAAACATGGAGTACTAAGGGAGGAATTATCAGGACTACCTAACTAACCGGAGGAGGAGCCAGCAAGATTTCACAAAGAGAGCTGTGTTAAGGTCAGGCTTGAAGGATATGCAGGAAGTAGCCAAGCAAGGAAGGAAAGGAAAGAATATTCAGGAGTAGATCAAGGAAGGGCTTGGATAATGGCTAGAGGCAAGAGGAAGAAAGGAAGGTTGAAAAAGATGAAAGATGCTCCACAAGGCTGGGGTGTAGTGTGCTATTCAGGGGGCGGGGGAAGATGAAGTTGGAGAGGTAGGCAGCGGCCCAATAATAAGGGACTACAGGAGCCATGTTAAGTTAGAGAAAACGGAGCGCCAAGGCATACCAAGAAACTTGCCCAAGGGAGCAGAGCAGATTAGGCCTTGAGCCAGTCTAGACTCCAGCCTCTCCAGGTTTTAAACTAAAACCTGCCCACTGACTCCCCTAAGATAGGACTAAGGGCAGCCATTTCCGCAGAAGGACAATGACATGCAGGGGACCTGACTAAGT
This sequence comes from Neofelis nebulosa, assembly GCF_028018385.1. Lineage (NCBI taxonomy): Eukaryota > Metazoa > Chordata > Mammalia > Carnivora > Felidae > Neofelis > Neofelis nebulosa. The sequence goes on from NC_080789.1 coordinate 16,775,073, forward strand.
GCAAACAGTAGGTGAGAATGCGTTGGTCCTTATCACCCACCTGGGACTGTGGGGGCTAATTAATCATAGTGACAGCTCCCTGGATGCAGTCAAAAGGATTATTTTTTTTCCTGCATGCTGCTAGTTTAACCTGCCCAAGGCAAGACTTCACTTTATGACACCAAGACGAAGCCTTGTTGAAAATGATGAATGCCTTTCGGAAAAGAATAACATTTTGATAAAGGCCCTTCCAACCAGCCTCCAGGTTAGAATAGAGTGGCTTTCCTTGAGTGTTTTTACAGTCCTTTTACAAGAAAGCCAGCTTTATCTCTGGTCTCCAAATCAACTAACCTAGAGAGGCCTTTTACGATTAAAAATCAAATAAATAACGTGCGTTGTATCTGGCTTTTCGTGAGTAATGATGGCAGGAACTGCCACTTAGATCCCAACTTTCTGCCAAAGCCCTGTGTGGATCTCATTACTCCAGCTCTGACTCCCCAGCAGCCCCTGAAGATCACGATTTGGGTTTAAGCTGCCTCTCCATTGCCCAGAAAATAGATGTGATGAAAGCTTCAGGGGCTTTTTGCTGCACAGAGTTACTTTATCCCTGTTTTTGTTTTGTTTTTGTTTGGTTTGGTTTTTTGGCATTAAATTTAGCCTTTTTCTCCTTCTCATAACTCTCCATTTTCTTGTTTGGAAAATGCTTCAGCAGGAAGAGAACGAAGAACAACAACAAAGAGATGGAGGGAAGGAGGAAAATGGAAGAAAAGCAACTTCCAGAAAGTATTGGAAAGTCTACTAACAAGAAGGAAAAAAATGCCCTTTTTTGTTGCATGATGGTGGAGGTGACTCCCAGAGCTGTGATCTTCCAGTGACAACCCCGACCCAATAGCCTGAATTCCATTCACTGGGTTGGGGGAGAAGAGGGTCTAGGAAGAAGCTCAGCTGGGCACATCCCAAGGAAACCAATGCTGACACAGGGCAATACCCATCTCTGGCCCAAAATGGAAGGTCAAAACTAAGAAAGGAGGCTCCCTAGAAGCAGATACTGCTAGCTTTTGTTTGCCTACATGGGAGCATCAGCAGGATATGTATATGCTCAAAAGCATATGCATGTGTGTGTCACACACACACACACACACACACACACACACAGGTATACATATTGTGCCTAAAATACAACAACCAGTTAATACATACTGTGATTAACTAAGGATTGACTTGAGCCTGCCTTTACTGTTCCTGCCTTCTTTGCAACTTCTGTTTACAATTTACTTTTATCATAGAATATCACTACTAGTTACTGTTGGCACACTTAGATCCTTTTTAAAAAAGAAAAGCTTTGGGGCGCCTGGGTGGCTCAGTCGGTAAAAGCGGCCGACTTCGGCTCAGGTCATGATCTCGCAGTCCGTGAGTTCGAGCCCCGCGTCGGGCTCTGTGCTGACCGCTCAGAGCCTGGAGCCTGTTTCGGATTCTGTGTCTCCCTCTCTCTGACCCTCCCCCGTTCATGCTCTGTCTCTCTCTGTCTCAAAAATAAATAAACGTTAAAAAAAATTTTTTTTTTAAATAAAAAAGAAAAGCTTTGAGGGCCATCTGAGTGGCTCAGTCAGTTAAGCATCCAACTTTGGCTCAGGTCATGATCTATCTCACGGTTCATGGGTTCAAGCCCTGTGTTGGGGTCTGTGCTGACAGCTCGGAGCCTGGAGCCTGCTTTGGATTCTGTCTCCTTCTCTCTGCCCCTCCCCCACTCAACTCTGTGTGTGTGTCTCTCTCTCAAAAATAAACATTAAAAAAAATTAAAATAAATAAAATCAAACAAAGAAAAGCTTTGAAAGCCAAGAGGGAAACTGGCCTTTTGAAGGTATATATTCTTTACCCCAATAATTCTGATTTATACTAAAAAGTTACACTATGGGTATATCTGGATATATGCAAAGTTGGAGCATTGCTATAGACCAGGTGTTTGTGTCCTTCCAAAATTCATATGTTGAAACCCTAATCCCCGATGCAATGGTGTTTGTTGGTGGGGTACTTAGGAGGTAATTAGGTCATAAGGGTGGAGCTCTCGTGATGGCATTAGTGCCCTTATAAAAGAGACTGGAGAGAGCTCACCTGTCCCTTCCACCAGGAGGGGGGGGTGGGGGGACACGAGAAGGAGTTAGCAGTCTGCAATCCAGCAGAAGCTCTCACCAGAACCCAACCAAGCTGGCACCTTGGTCTTGGACTTCCAGGCTCCAGACTTATAAGAAATAAATTTCTGTTGTTTATAAGCTACCCAGTCAGTGGTATTCTCTTACAGCAGCCTGAATGGAATAAGACAAGTATTGATTGTGAAGTAATTTATAATAAAAATATCCAACAATACGTGATTAGTGAAATCATGGTACATTGTAAAAAATCAAACCTTCTCAAGGATACTATTAAATCATTTAAGCAGACAAAAAAATATTTATTTGGCATAAACAATGGATGACATGTGATAAGCAAAGTGGAAGAAAAACAGCAATTTATAAAGTCAAGGTCATGATATGCTTGCATTTTCTTAAAAACTCGTAAATATGTGTATAAAAGTGTCTGAAAGACATCAAAGTGTTAGCCGATGTTAGATAGATGGAGGGGGGAGAATTATAGATCCTGGTAACATTTTTATTTATAATGAATATATATATAAATTGTGTAATCAGAAAAAAAGTAACACTTGTTTTCAATTCAAGCCAATTGTTTTGTTTATCCATACCCAAAACAACTGATTTTTTGCCATATGAATAGCACTAATATTAACAATAACTTTTAGTTAAACAATAAGTGATTGGATTTTAAAGGTTCCATCAACCCCAAGCAAAAGCTAGCAATTAACATTCCAATTATTGGCAGTCATAGGCCAGCTGATGAATTTTAACTCTGAATGTCACATAACCACCAGGCCTTCCCAAAAATCTCTTGGCAAGGCAAACAGAGCTCAGGCAAGGTCAAATGCAAGCATAGAGATTCCTTTTCTCCAGGCAGCAGCCCAATATTGTGGCACAAGAACTTAGGGGCTCTGCATTCAGTCACTAGCTTCCCAGAAGGCCCTGCTCCAGATGGTTCAGGTCCATAGCTTCTGAATCTCCACCAGGTGTGGAAAGTACCAGGTATTGGGGCTTAGATAACCCTACGGATATTTTGATCCCTCCTACCACACGGATGACATCTCAGTTACCCAGAAAAAGGTCAGAATCATACCTACAGGCCCCATGATCTTTTTCCTTAAGTAAGTTCTCTGAGGCAAGTCAGGAAGAATATGGATCATTTCTCCAGGGAAGAGAAGAGAGATGGAAGTTCTAATAACACCAGGTACCCCACATGCTCCTAAGGTATAAAGGGATTAGTTCCAGCCTTCCCCAGACACTCCTTTGACATTACATACATTTCAAACTCTCACCCAGCCTGGAAGGTGGGATAAAGGATGACTAAATCTTTTGCAAAAACAAAAAACAAAACAACCCTCAAAACCCAACCCAAGTCTATTAATAGCATAGTGAGGTTATTACAAGTAGAGTCCCTGAGGTTGAACAGGCTTAAGTTTGAATTTAAGCCCTTCTACTTGCTCACTGTATGACCTTAGGTAAATTATTCAACCTCAGTTTACTCATCTGCAAAAGGGAGGATATGGATGTATCTCACCAGGCTATTTGCAGGATTGGCAGTGAGATGGTATAAGGCACTTGGCTTGGATCAGGAATACATTGTAGCGAAAGCTCTAGGGAAAGTAGACCTTACTCACTGCAGCTCTCCGGGCCATCCGCTTAAGGTCAAGCTCAGCTAACAACCTTAGGGCTCCTACTGCTATGTCTCCACCACCATTTAACTCTCTGCACGCTTGTTTTCTCCCCTAAAATAGGCTCGTCCAGATCACTGGGGACCTCAAAGCCCTCAGTCTTCTTTCCTCTGGAGTCATTAATGCTCGTATGCCTACCTCTTAAGTGACCATCTTTGTGGAACTCCCCCGCGCTGACCTTTCTCCTGTCCTTTTAACCTTTTCTTGGTCTGTCTCATCTTCAGTGCATGAAGCTCACAGCCGTAGGCACGAGGGAACAGGCAGGGAACAAGCTCCCAGGGAGCTTTAAAAATATTGAAGCCTTGGGGCGCCTGGGTGGCTCAGTCGGTTGAGCGCCGACTTCGGCTCAGGTCATGATCTCACGGTCCGTGAGTTCAAGCCCCGCGTCAGGCTCTGTGCTGACAGCTCAGAGCCTGGAGCCTGTTTCGGATTCTGTGTCTCCCTCTCTCTGACCCTCCCCCGTTCATGCTCTGTCTCTCTCTGTCTCAAAAATAAATAAACGTTAAAAAAAATGTTTAAAAAAAAAAATATTGAAGCCTCGGACTTATCCCTGGAGTTATTTATTTAATTGGTGCAGGGGCAGCCTAGGCATCAGGATTTATTTTTTTTAAGTCCCCCAGGTCATTCTAATTGCAGGGAGGCTGCAAACCATGGCTTCAGAGAGAGGCCCTGCTAATGGCATACTAATGAGCATCCAGAGATGTAGGAAAATTTCCTGCCATTAGCCTCTACTCCTAGTGTAAACAGCAGGAAGATTATGAGGATGCATGTGAAAGGGAGAGATGAGGAGGGAAACAAATAAATTCAGCTCCAGTCTGATTTCATTTGTTTAACACATTGGCTCAATAAATATTTGAACATCTATGATGATAACAGTGCACGTTTACTGAACATTTCCTATATAGGTCAGGCTCTCTTCTAAGCCCTTTACACCTTTTCTCTTCAATAACCCTAGGAGGCAATTACTTTCTTTATTTCCATTGAAACTGAGGCACAGAGAGGTTAAGTCATTTGCTCACAGTCACACAGCTACTAAATGGTAGAGGGAGGATTTGCACACAAACAGGTTAGCTCTGGAGTTGTATATCATAATACCGCATGCCAAACTCTTCGAATGTGGTTGATATGTCATAGTAAACAAAACAAGTAAGAGTTCCTGCTTTCACATAGTTTAAAGTTTGCCAGAGGATTAAGGATATCAATAAATAAACACACAATATTTGAAGGAAAATTACAAGGTGCTATAAAAGGATATAGTCACATATTCATGTTCACAGCAGCATGAGTCACAATAGCCAAAAGATGGACGTCACCCGAGAGTCCACCCATGAACGAATGGATAAAGAAGAGTAGTATCTACCTACCACGGAACATCATTCAGCCTTGAAAAGGAAGAAAATTCTGATAAATGTTACAACATGGATGAAACTTCAAGACGTTATGTTAGTTAAAAGTAAGCCAGTCACTAAAGGGCAAATATTCTATCACTCAACTTATAGGAGAATAGAGTCATCAAATTCTTAGAGGCAGAAAGTATAATGGTGGTCGTCAGGGGCTGGGGGGAGAAGGGAATAGTGAGTTATTGTTCCATTTAGAAGATGGAAAATGTTCTGGAGATGGGTAGTGGTGGAGGGCTGCACCACAGTGTGAATGTACTTAATGCCACAGGACTGCATACTTAAAAATCGTTAAGAAGGTGAATTTTGGGGGCACCTGGGTGGCTCAGTCGGTTGAGCGTCCGACTTCAGCTCAGGTCAGGATCTCGCAGCTTGTGAGTTCAAGCCCCACGTCGGGCTCTGTGCTGACAGCTCAGAGCCTGGAGCCTGTTTCAGATTCTGTGTCTCCATCTCTCTGCCCCTTCCCTGCTCATGCTCTGTCTCTCTCTGTCTCTCAAAAATGAGTGAACATTAAAAAAAAATTTAAAAAAAAAAGAAGCTGAATTTTGCTAGGCATCTTACACCACCATTTTTGAATGAATGGATGAATGAATAAATAAATAAGTAAACAAACTTCTAAAAGAATGTAACCAGAGGCCCCAAGTTAGCCTAAGGAGGGAAGGTCTATTTGGTGAGACTACATTTAAACTCATACATGGGAATCAGAAAGATCTGCTAGGTAAAGAGTACAGAGAAGCTCTCCTGAATGAAGAAATGGCATACGTGCAAGGGCCCTGGAGCAGTAATTATGTGACAGGTGAAGCCTAGTGAGTGAGGACAGAGTGGTGCAGGGTAAGGCCGTGCAGGGCTTCAGGCCTAGACAGGAGGTTGGAGTTTACTCTGAATGCTTTGGGAATCCACAGATGGATGCTGAACAGGGCTATGACAAGATTTACTTTATGTTGTACAAAGCTCCAACATTCTTCCCTAGAAGAGTGGCTTGGAGGAGAGCAGGTTAGAAAGCAATCACCACAATGTGCTGAGAAAACTGAGGTTCAGAGAGGTTAAGTAACTCACCAAGGGCCACACAGCACACAGCCCTCAGAACTCAGAACAAAGGTTCTCTGAATCCAGAGCCTGTATTCTTTACACTTTGTAGATTTAGAAAAAGAAAAAGAAAGAAAGAAGACAAATTAGAATATACAGGAAAGAAGATACCTCATAGATCAGACCCTCTTGGGCGAGAGAAAAGCACTAGTACACTATTCCTCCACAGATGTTTCATATTTACGGATTTGAAAGCAAACAATTTGACTATAAAAAGGGGTGGAGAAGGGAGAAAGACACACAGAGAAATGGAAAGGTGGAAAAGGAGAGAAAGGAGCACCTCAGGGGCCTTGCCCCCTGGCTCCTCCCATCTAGGCCCTCTGAACCAGCCCCACAGCCCTTGTAGGCTCACCTAGTGTGGATCAGCCAGTTAAGGTCCCAGGGCCTGAAGGCCGGAAGGCGCCCAAGTAGAGATGGAGGCTATGCGTGTGTTGGAGCAGATGTGCTCAGTAGGGCTCTGAGGCCCACTGGCAGCTTCCCCTGTGGAGAACAGCAGGCACCAGGGCAAGCTTCTAAAACTTGGAGCCCTCGGGGTGTTGGAGCCTCATTAATTGCTTGGAAGATATGATTGGGAATAACAAAAAGGACTCATGAGCACATCTTTTGAAAAGAAAATTCTCTGGCAGGGCTGAGTCCCCTCTCCCAAGATTAGGTCATGTCCAACAAACAGAGAGCAAAATTCCAGTTTTCCACAACCTACCGGTCAGAAACCTCGGATTCCTGGGCCCCTCTGCAGTCCTCTACATGAAGCAGAAAAGGCAGATCCTTTAAAAACTAATAACAATTTGTGTTAGAGGTTTATCCGAAACAACATCTGGGGGCTCAAAGACCCTATTTAGGTGAATGCACAACCTAGAATCTGAGAGAGTCACAGCTGAAAGAGACTCCAGAAGTGTTTCTTGGACAACCCCTCATCTTAGAGGCAGGTAAAGGAAGCGACTTGTCCAGGCCACGCAATCTTACTGGCCAATCAGCCAGTGCTCCTTTTAGCACATTCTCCATGCCACTTGGCTCCACATCTGCATTGGACCCACACCCCTACATAACAGCAAAAACACTGACCCACACCCATGCAGCTCCACACTGCATAAAATATTATCTCCATTGATTTTGTCAGCTCTCTTGAGAGGTAGAGGGGCTGACAGGACAAGATTGCATCCTTGTTTGTCTTGACAAGTGTTCTAGATGCAGAGCCTGACACGTAGCAGGCTCCCGAGGATGGAGTAATGGCTGCCCTCTGTCCCTTTCTGACTCTGTGCCAAACACTGTGTGCAACCTCCGTCCCCTATCTTCTCATCACTCCTCAGCCTAAACCTGTGAGGTCAGCCCTGTTATCACTCTCCTTTCACAAAGAGAGAAACTGAGGCTTGAGGACATCTGGTGACCTACAGGGGTCACCTGTAAGCTCTTCTTACAAGTGCCAAACCAAGATTTAAGTCCAGAAAGTTGGACTCCAGAATCTACTTTCCTAACAGTATACAATTTCTCACTCCTTCTCCGTCCCTGGCAAATGAACAAATGTCCATTTGACAAATGAGAACCAGAAGGCTGAGGCACTTGCCCAAGGGTGCGCAGCAAATAAGTCATAAAGTGAGGCCCCCCAGCCAGTCCTTTAAGGTGCAACTCTAGTGTCCCTCCTTCCATCCCTAACAGACCGCACAACATGAGCTTCTCAGTGAAGGAGGCAGCTGAATTACACACAGTCCAGCGGCTATAAGAGGAACCCCAAAGGATCTGCTTCTGGAACACAGGTAGTGGGTGTACCATAAAGTGCTCAGCTTTGAAAGGCAGACAAGCCTGACTCAGTCCCAGATGCCTCGCAGGGGGCTGGCTGACTTTGAGGTTAATTTTGCTGTGCTTCGGTTCTTTCCTCAGTACCAAGGGGATGATATGACCTCTCTCCAGAACTCTGGTATGACCCGCTGGCTGAGATTTATTAGCATAGATAGTACTCCAGATACACACACATTATCTGAGCCTTGGTATAGCATGGTGTTTATCACGGACCACCACTTCCCAGCTGGGTGACTTACGTCTTTCTACCTTAGGTTTCCTTATCTATAAGCAGAGATAACAAGAAAGCCTACCTCCAGGTCCACCTCTTGGTGAATGTTACATGAGCTGTTCTAGGGCAGTGCCCAGCACAAGCTACGTGTGTGTTAGCTGTTGGTTATATTCCATTCATGTAGATAGAAGCTTTCCTTCACTCCTGTAAAGGTCTAGAGTTTAGTGTCTTTAGTCTTGCACATACCTATGGAAGGAAGGAGACGCTTGTTGGAAGTGGGGAAGGAGAACAAGACAGGAAAGGTGTGTGGAGACACCGGAAGACAGTCCTCATGCTCCAGGCCTGGTAGTCTGGCTGATGGGGACTTAGACACTGGACACATACAAAGCTGCTTTGAGGGCCCAGCTGCAAAGTGAGGCACAGAGTTGGAGAGGAATCTCGTCTAGGTATAAGGACTCTGCAAAGATACAACACGAGCTGACGATCAAAATGGCAGCAAACGCTGTAGGAGAGGAGGCTGAATTTTCCCAGTGGCTGGGCAGGCACTGGCCAATGACAAGGGGAGTTGGCACAGAGGAGAGGGCACAGAGTGACCTTGGGGGCTTTGACATCTGCCCTGTCATCAGGCAGGAGAGGGATATTGAGGTGGTAGACATTTGGATGTGGCTGGGGATACTGAGCTAATGCATGGATTATCAGTGAGCTCGTCCCAGTATAGGTGCCCCAGAAACGATAGGAAGGCCCAGAACATTTTCCACGAGGAGGGCTGATTAACCCTGACTCACAAAAAAATTTTGATCAGGGTCATGTCCTCTGGGTAACTGAGGCTGTGCTGTGAATATGAGAGATTTTCATTCATTTGGGGGGAAACCAAGGAAGATATAACATTTCTTTTCTGTAGCCCAAGTTGACACACTGAACATTTTTAAGCATGAGAAAAGTTGGAATTAGCAAAGGGCATTTTGACAGCACTGAAATTTATGTCTGGCTGGGAGGAGATAGTACCCCACACTTTTAAACAGTTTCGGTCAGAGGAAAAAAATGTAAAATTGGTCCCTAGCTAATGAGGCCTGATCTTCCTTTTATGGCGCTCTAGTATGCAATTAAGGTTAACTTCATGTAAACTGCCAGCACGCTCAGACTTTTAACAGCCTTATGTATGTCAGGAAGGAAAATAAATAGTCCCCTGTTTGTGCTTTATGCGGGGGAATTATTGAGATAAACAGCTTGGGCCTGACAGGTGTGACTTCTTACGGCTTAACGTGATGGATTCGCCAATGGCAGCTAGAGCTGATAGCACCAAACTGTTGATGGAAATAAAGCATGGCGGAGATTCTGACAGTTACATAAATGCAAGAGCCAGGCAGGGTCTGACTTTTGACTGTGAGGTACTCAGCCTTTCGGTGTTTGGGAGAGCGGAAGGAACTGGAAAACAGAGATGGAGGAGGCTGGTCTGCAGAGCAGGCAGAGTCCTAGAGCTCCAGAGGAACTGAGAGATGGTGACAGTGAGGCCTAGAAAGTGCTAGAAACTGAAGCACCTGGGTGGCCCAGTTGGTTAAGCGCCCTACTTCAGCTCAGGTCATGATCTCACTATCCGTGAGTTTGAGCCCCACGTTGGGCTCTGTGCTGAGAGCTAAGAGCCTGGAGCCTGTTTCGGATTCTGTGTCTCCCTCTCTCTCTGCTCCTCCTGCACTCATTCTCTCTCTCTCTCTCTCTCTCTCTCTCTCTCTGTCAAAAATAAACATTAAAAAAATTTATTTTAAAAGAAAGTTCTAGAAACTGAAGCACCTGGGTGGCCCAGTTGGTTAAACGTCCAGCTTTTGACTTTCAGCTCAGGTCATGATCTCATGGTTGGTGAGAACGAGCCCCACGTCTGGCTCTGCACTGATAGCTTGGAGCCTGCTTGGGAGTCTCTCTCCCTCTGTCTCTGGCCCCTTCCCAGCCCATGGGTTCTCTCTCTCTCTCTCTCTCTCTCTCTCTCTCTCTCTCTCTCTCAATCTCAAAATAAATAAATAAACATTTGAAAAAAAAGAAAGAAAGAAAGAATTAAGAAAGCTCTAGCAACTATCTAGATGTTCAGGATTGGACCCTGGGCCTCCTGCCTTTGCAATTTCCTCCATTCTAAACTGCTTTCTAAGAACCTTGCAGACAGGAAACCTGAGTTTGGTCCTGTGTTGGCCACCACCTCCTTGCCTCTAGTCACCCCCTCCTGGAATCCCCACTGTCATCCACATTCTTCACCACCATTATAATTTTTCAAAACGCAGATCTGAACGTGTCTCACAACCTCTCCCCATTTGAAACCCTTCGATACCTCCCCTCTGCCATCAGGATAAATTTGTCACATTGGCTTATAGGGACTCTCACAAACCTGGTCTATGCCTTCTTCTCCAGCTTCAAAAACCCTATTTCCCACCCACCCAATAGCTATACTCCAGTCATTGTGAAAAATCTGCTCTCTCCCCAGATGTAGAATTGCCAGATAAACTATGTGATGCTAGATAAAATGTAAATTTCATAAAGACAATGACTAACTTTTAGTGTAAGTATGTCCCATGACATATTCGGGACATACTTATCCTAAAATATTATTTGTTGTTTATCTGACATTCAAATTTAACTGGAAAGTCTCCATTTTTATTTGCTAAATCTAGCATAAATCTTGCAGGCCTACTTCAATTGGACCCTGATTGTCCTCACCTCTAGGCCTTTTAAAAATGTACCATGCATAGCTAAGATGCCAAGACTTTTCTCTCTCTAACTCACTGAGTTAAGAACACCAAAGCTTCATGTTCAGCTTCATACTGTAAAATTTTTGCTAGGCTACCAAGTCAGCAACTATATTTCCACACTCCTTGCATACAGGTGGGGCCCTTTGAGTAGATCTTACCTGTGGAATACGAGAGTAAACACACATGTCACTTATACACCAAAGTGGGAAGTAGGTGTATCTTTTCCTCACTATTCTTTCATTCTGACAACTGGAAGTAAAGGACTCCAAGTCCTAGAAGCTGGTGGAACACTGCAAGATAGAGGAAGTCTGGTCCCTGCATCACAGTGAGGAAGGTCACTCACAGACCAATCACACTGGCAGTAACATGGATGAGAAGCAAACATCTATCATGACGACACTGAAGTGTGGGGGCTTGTTTGTTACAGAAGCTAGCATTATCTTAGCTAATATGCCCAACTTTGGGTCATTGTTTGGGCATTGATATCTCTTTCTCATAGACAGTCCCTCAAACTGGGTTAGGGGCCTCTCTGACATGTTCCCATAACATGCAATCCATTCTTACTTTGTGAGTAACACCTCTCATGTGATATTGTAAGAGACTTTTTCCTTGTCTGTATATATTTCCTACTGGACAAAATGTCTCTTGGAGGTGGGGACTAGAATTGTCTTGGCTACAGTTATATCTGCACAGCATAGCATTGCCAAGTGACTAAGTAGTGTCTCTTCTATTGTGTGTGTCTATTTCTTGATTTTTAAAAATGAGGTGGTGGACAAGTGATTTCTAAGATCCCCCTCCCCCGCCCCCGAGCATGTAATTCAGGAATTAGGAATGTAACTGAAATGGAAACCTGTGGTTTTTGCCCTCCCAGAACCCTATTTTCTACTGGGGAATGGCACCCCCTCCATTCCCATGGTTCTGATGGGCTGGGAATTATCATGATTCATGGCACCCACCCCCCAACCTTCTACTACCACAGAAGCCAGCAGGTGGTGCAGGCAGGACTCTACTGTCCCGCCCTCCTACAACAGTGATTGGTCAGAGACAAGAACAAGACCCAATCCGGATTCTTCCCTTAGTTCATATACTCATGTTGAAACAAAGAAGCTGTTTTTTTTCCACTGGGGCTTCTGTGGTGGAAATATGTGTATTAGTGGCGATCTTGCTCCATTATTCAAGAGGGCGCGTCCCCAAAATGAAACTAACACACAACGGAAATCAGAGCAAGAATGAAGGAAAAACCTAGAGCCCCAAAAACATTTTCTAAGTTCCCGAATCCAGCTGTGCCTGAAGTCAACCATCTCTGGACTTCCTTCCCACTTATGTGAGCCAATAAACTCTGATTTGGGCTCAAGCCATCTCTTAGATTCTGTCACTTACTCCCAGAAAAGTACCGACTAATGTAAAAATAGTAGTTTTGTCAGTTTAAAGTACAATATCACCAGAATCAAACACTTTTTTTGCATAAAGAAGGGCTAAAATATATAAAATAAACCTTATTAAATTGATTAGAATGAGTTAGCAATAGACAAAATGAGTGTCTTAATATTTAACACACAACATCAAGTGTGTACCTGCACTATTGCTGTGAGAGTGAATGAACTTAGAAATGCTTTTCTAAACTTCAGTTTCATTCTGTAAGAACAAACTTAAAGAACAGTTAAATGATATAATTGCAATGATTTGGAGAGTTTCGTCAGTAGGCACTTGTTCTTTCCTTGTTTTCACACAGTAGTGGAGGAGGATAGCTTCTAGACAAAATTTCTGCAGTGAGGCAGCTGTCAGCTTAAGACAATGCCTCAACACCCAGAACTACGCCCCTCCCTGTCCCCAGCACAGCCCACTGAGCCAGGAATAGAAATACCCTACCAAGCTGGGGTAACCACCTCCCATCTACCTGGAACTTAAAGCGTGAACAGAGACGCAGCCTGAGAATCAGGGCCCTGTGTTACATGAAGAGCCCATCCAAGAGAGAACGAACATAAATCCTGCTTCTGTATTTCAGAAGATGTGCTTCGGCGCCTGGGTGGCTCAGTCAGTTGAGCATCCGACATCCATTCAGGTCTCACAACTCGAGGGTTCGAGCCCTGCATCATGCTCTGTGCCGACAGCTCAGAGCCTGGATCCTGCTTCGGATTCTGTGTCTCCCTCTCTCTCTCTCTCTCTCTTTCTGCCCCTCCCCCCTCTCAAAAATAATAAAATTAAAAAAAGAAAAAGAAAAGATGTGCTTGTTTCCTCTTTTCTGATTCTTGATCGTCTATTTACTCCACCATTCCTGTGAGCCTCCCAGCATATGTTTCCAGAATGTTTTTCTTCACTTAGACAGCACTGGGTGTTTTACTGACAATTAAAGGAACTTCACTAATTCATATGGGGTGAGAGAGAAGGACAGCTTAAAGTGGATGTTAGCTATCACTGCTCCTGGGCCCGTCAACAGTGCCCTCCTGCCAGCATCCTGCTCCTGACTGAAGCACTCCTTCTCCCTCTGGGTTTTGAGGAGCAGCCCCCCTCCCACTGTCACCAACATCCTGAAACCCAAGCCCGCAACTCTCCTCAGACATGTAAAACTTTCCAGATTGCAACTTGCTATGTCTTTTCACACTGCTATGCAGAATAGTTTGCCTATATTGTTGACCTCTTCTCTGTCTCAAACTTGTCCACTCCAGAGTAGGATTTTGACTTGACCTTTATGCACTCCAAAATTTTGTGGTTTTCACAAAATAGAAGTCCACCCTTATTCCAGAGATGAATTCTGCTTCTATCCTTAAAGGGAAAATAATCGGTGGCAGCTTTAAAATATCAGTTTGTTCCTAGGTCACCTGGGTGGCTCAGTCGGTGAAGCATCCGACTCCAGCTCAGGTCATGATCTCATGGTTCATGAGTTCGAGCCCCACATTGGGCTCTGTGCTGATGGCTCAGAGCCTGGAGCCTCCTTCGGATTCTGTGTCTCCCTCTCTCTCTGCCTCTCTCTCTCTCTCTCTCACAAAAATAAACATTTAAAAACAAACAAACAAACATAAATAAATAAATAAAATATCAGTTTGTTCCTGTTTCTAGCCTTGAAGATTCAGAGCTATTGGAAGTCAGCCTTGTAGTCCCTGCTTTGCATAGAAAACCTGGTTGCTTTCCTGTCTTGGAACACCACAGGGCTTAAGACAGACACATCTGGATTTCTTGCTTCCTGAATTTCTCACCAGGTTGTTTTCCTCCTTGAGAGAAACAAGGTGCCTTGAGAATCTGGTGCCTCCTTTGACACATCCAGAGTCCCCTTCAGGTCACATGACACCATGCATCCTCCTGAATTTTTTGTTCCTCTCCAAACTCTACCAGTAATTCAACGCCAAGGAGAATAATCTGGAGGAGAGATGCTTCTCTCTGTCTCTAGCCTCCTTCCAGGCATCTGGCGCTCCTCACACAGCTAAGGTGGACAGGCTGCATGGAGACAGACAAATAGGAAACAGGCTTCCTTCCGGGTGGTCTGCTGCCTGGTGTCCACTGTAGGCCGAGGAGCAACAACAACTGTCCGACAAGGAGGCCAACACTTTCCCAGTGTAGACAGTGACAAAGCAGCCCCCCTGAGGCTGCCAGCACGCCCTGACTTCTTCCCACAGCATCACCCCACTGGCGGCTGCCAACAAGGAGGAGGGACTGTCTTTCTTCACTGAGTAGGTCACAGTGGGTTGGCCAACAAAACCATCCGAAGGCTTTGTCCACATTTGGACAGTCATCCCAGCTGAAGCGCCAATCAATCTGTAAATGGGGAATCTCAGTCAGGCACCCTGGGGTTTGGAAAAGAAAAGGAACCAATGAACAGCTGATTGGCTGCCAGAATCTTCCCCAGAGCTGTAGTGGAAAAGAGGCTGGGGCAGCAACTCCTCTCCTCCACCAAATGTTTGGAAAGTATTTCATATTTTAGGGCCACTTTCCTGACTCTAAGTTGAGATGGTTGGACTGGATCTTGGAATCACAGAATATTGGAGAATGACTGGTGAGCTAACCCAGCCCTTTGTATCGCAGACGCTCAAGTAAACTGAGACTGATTCATAAGTTCAACATACGTTTCTTGAGCCTTGCTATGTGCCAGGTGAAGTGACAGATGCTAGGGATAAAACAAAAGTATATACAGCCTCTGCCTTCAAGGTGCTTACAGTACACTGGGGAGAGGGAGAGATATTGATTGAGCGATAACATGAATAAATATTGAGCACAAAGTGCGGAGTTCTGTGAAGAGGGTCTCAGTGTACTAAGAACATATTTCAGGCAAATCTGACCGAGTCAAGTCATCCCTACAGGGAAGTGCATTCAGATATAAGAACTGAAGAAAGGATACGTTTTAAGTAGATGAACAGGGGATGGTATGCGGAGGGGGGAAAGAGTCAAAGAGAAAGCATATGCAAAGGTCCTGAGAAAGAAGAGAGCAGGAGACTTCCAGGAACGTGAAAGAAGTCAGTGGGTAGTGGGCCAGAACAGAGAAAGATAGGAAGACAGTGGAGCAAGACAAGGCCTGAGAGGAGGCAAAAGCCAGTCTGGGCAGGTCTGGGAAGGGTTTATGTGGTAGGCAGAATTCTAAGATGGCATACAAGATTCCAATGCCCTGAAATCCTCTCCTGTTGAGTCTGAATGGACAAGACCTGTGACTAGAATGGAATAGCACTCTATAATTATATTACATTAAATAGCAATAAAATTTTTCAGATGTAATTAAGATTATTAATCAGTTGTCTTTGAGGTAATCAAAAGGGAGATGATCCTGGAAGGGCCTGATGCAATCAGGTGAGCTCTTAAGAGAGAGAAGCAGCTGCAGCAGGCCTTCCAGAAAGCAACTGGCCATGTTTTGAGCTGCCTGTGTTGTGAGGACTCCCTGTGGCTCAGTCCTGCGGGCAGCCTCTAGGAGCTGAGAGTAATCTTTGGAGAGCAGCCAGAAAGAAAATGGGGGCCTCTGTCCTATCACCTCAAGCAAATGAATTCTGTCAACAACCTGCATGAGTTTGGAAGAAGATCCTGAGCTTAAAGTGAAGCCACAGCCACAACCAGCACGTTGATTTCTGTTTTGTGAAACCCTGAACAGTGAACCTAGTTCCCCTACGCTTAGACTTCTCACCAGTGGAAACCATGAGATAATAAATGGGTTTTAAGGGGGCTCCTGGGTGGCTCAGTAAGTTGAGCATCCAGCTTTGGGCTCAGGTCACGATCTCGCCATCCATGAGTTCGATCCCCACATTGGGCTCTGTGCTGACAGCTCAGAGCCTGGAGCCTGCTTCGGATTCTGTGTCTCCCTCTCTCTCTGCTCCTCCCCCACTCATTCTCTCTCTCTCCCTCTCTCTCTCTCTCTCTAAGTAAGTAAACATTTAAAAACTTAAAAATAAATGGGTGTTAGGTCCCTAAGTTAGTGGTAATTTTTTATGTTGTGATAGAAACTAATATAGCTCTTTAAGATTTTTCTATTTACCTTTAGAGCATTAGGATTTCATTGAAGAATTTTAAGGAGGACACAGGAGGGGATAACATAATCACACTGGGTTTATGAAGATCCCTTGGGCTACTGTATGAAGAATTAATTGGAAAGGCAAGATCTCAGTAAGGAGGCAACAGGTGATGGTGAATGTGGTGGTGGGGATGACGTTGGTCATAGGAACAGGCAGATAGAGAAGATAACCAGACAGTAACAGCAGAAAACCTCAGACTCATCTTTACAGGTTTATACTGAAATGTTTGCTTCAAGGTAATCCAGAGGGTGGGTAAGAGTAGAGATGAAATAAAATTTGCCATATTTTAATAATTTTGCAAGCTGAGTAATAGGTATATCAGGTTTACTATACTATAATCTCTATTTTGTGTCCATAGAAATATACTGGTTTTAAATTGAAACATATACACAGTGAAACACACAAATCTTAGGCACACAGTTTGATGAATTTTGACACAAGCATAGGCTTACATGACCCACACCCCCTGTCACCTCAGAAAGCTCCCTGCACCCTCCCCCAGCTCATCTCAGCCCTCTATCCAGAGGCATCTACTGGTGTTCCGAAGTCTATCATCATAGATTGAGGTTGCCTATTTGAGAACTCATATGAACAAAATCGCAAGACAGGTCCTCGTTTGTGTTTTGTGAGATTCACCTATGCTGTTGCATCTATTAGCAGTTCATTCCTTATGATTACTTTTTACTCCACTGTAGAAATATGTTAGTTTGTTTAATTATTCTATTGGTGGACAGACCTATGGCTTATTTCCTTATTTAAGCAATTATGAATAAAACAGCTATGGAATATGCTTGCACAAGCTTTAGTTTCTCCTGAGTGGGTTTTCTGATAAACGTGTGTTTAATTTTATAACAAACCATCATGGAAGCTTCCAAAGTGGAGGTAACTTTTTACTCTCTCACCAGTATGTAAGAGTTCCAGCTGCTTCTTTCTACAGTACCAGAAGAGAGCAGACCAGAGAAGAGAGGGCTTCACCTTGTGGTAGCCCCACTGTCACAGGCAGAGAACTCCTAATGTCACCTGCTGAGAGATAGCAAGACATGGGTGTGTGAGGGCTTGTCAAAAGTGTGAGGAAAATTCTGCTTTGCAACAGGCACTAGGAAACATGAAAGAATAAACTGATGTTATCAAGATTTCCAGGGCGAAGACGGTGGAACAGCATGGAAGTTTTTTGTGTGTCTCGCGTCCATGAAATACAGCCAGACCAACACTAAACCATCCTGCACACCTAGAAAACTGATCGAAGGATTAACACAACAATCTGCACAATCAGAACCACAGAATTCAGCAGGTACGTGGCGCGGAGAGCTTAACTTGGGGAGAGAGAAGCCGCAGAGGGCAGGGAGCCACTTTTGTGGGTGGAGACAGGACAGAGAAGGGGGGGAGGTAGGGAGAATATGGGAAAAGCACCCCCCCTCAAAAAGCAGCTGGAGAGAAGGTAGAAAAGTGGAAACAGCTGCAGGGACTGACCTAAAAAGGGAGAAAGGAGAAAGGAGAGGGTTTAAATTCCATTAAGACTCTATAAACAGGGGGAGCACAGAGTCTGAAACTCTGCAGCTCATTACCTGGCAGTGCTCTGGTGGGAAGGGTGAATCCCCAGGAGCTGTGTTGAGTCCGGAGGTCTTTGGGCCACATGGGGAGAGGCGGTTCCCCTGCTGGGAGGACATCGGATACAGGCTGTGTGGCTCCCCCAAAGGCAAAGGTGCCAGTGGACACAGGTGAACAACCACATTCTCTGGTGCTGGAACAAGGTCATTAAGGGTGAAGCCTGGTGCCAGATGCACTTTCTGATTTTCCATAATCCCTGAAATGCTGCTGCTACACAATCGCGTGAACTTTCTCTGGGGCAGGCCAGCACCCGGCCGCAGTTTCTGGGCATTGGCAGCAGCACGGACCTGCGAACGTTCCTGGGTGCGGCCGGCACCTGGACATTACTGAGTGAGACCCTCTCCCAGAAGGGCAGAAGGGGTTAAAGCTACAGTCCCTCAGAAGTGAGGGATCAGGAAACAGAGCCGCATCTGAGACAAAACTTGGCAGGGAGGTGCTGCCTGGGGCTTGGCCACAGACTGTGTAAAAGCGGGGAGTGGACAGAAGCCGAAGACAAGGACAGGTGCATGACTGCTAATCGGGGAGAACAGAGTTCCGATACTGGAGACTGAGTAGCTGGGTGACGCCATATTCACCGCTCCCGCGCAGGCTCGACACACCAATGAGCACCACAACAATCCAACCCAATAAGCTAAGCAGTGCCATCTAGTGGAGAACAGAGCCATTACACTAAGTCCCGCCCAACTGGGCCAACCTTGCTCTTCAGGAACACAAGTCTTTCCACCCGCTTACTTTATGGACTATAAAACGCTTCATAGTTTGACTTCTAGAGGAAGCTATTTCAGTCGTACTTCAGTCGGTTCGCCAGTCCATCTATGCAATTTTCTTTCTTTTTTTTCTTTTTCTCTTTTCCATTTTTTTTTTTTTTGTGAATACAGAAAGAGAAAAAATTCATTTTTATTTTCAATGTTTATTAAAAACATTTTTCTTTAATTTTTTTCTACTTATTTTTTAATTTGGTGTATATTTTTTCAAATTCTGTTTTAACCGCATCATCTCATTTTAGTCTATAGCAGTGTATTCATTTTTTCAAACTTTCAAGCGATTTCTTTTTTTTTCTTTTCTGTCCCTTCTTTTCTCTAATCTATCAAGCCCCTTTCAACACCCAGACCAAAACACACCTAGGATCTAGCATCATTTATTCAATTTTGTGTGTGTGTGTGTTTTTAATTTTTTAATTTTAATATTTTTAAATTTCATTATTTTTTAAATTTTAATCTTTTTTTACCTCATTAATTCCTTTTCTCCCTTCAAAATGACAAAATGAAGGAATTCATCCCAAAAGAAAGGGCAGGAAGAAATGACAGCTAGGAACTTAACACAGATACAAGCAAGATGTCTGAACCAGAAATTAGAATCACGATAATATGAATACGAGCTGGAGATGAATATACATTAGAATCCCTTTCTGTGGAGACAAAAGAAGTAAAACTAGTGGGGCGCCTGGGTGGCGCAGTCGGTTAAGCGGCCGACTTCAGCCAGGTCACGATCTCGCGTCTGTGAGTTCGAGCCCCGCGTCGGGCTCTGTGCTGACAGCTCGGAGCCTGGAGCCTGTTTCCAATTCTGTGTCTCCCTCTCTCTCTGCCCCTCCCCCGTTCATGCTCTGTGTCTCTCTGTCCCAAAAATAAATAAAGAACATTGAAAAAAAAATTAAAAAAAAAAAAGAAGTAAAACTAGTCAGGACGAAATAAAAAATGCCATAACTGAGCTGCAATCTCAAATGGCTGCCACGGCAGCAATGATGTATGAGGCAGAACAGAGAATCAGCGATATAGAGGACAAACTTATGGAGAATAATGAAGCAGAAGAAAGAGGGAGATTAAGGTAAAAGAGCACGATTTAAGAATTAGAGAAATCAGTGACTCATTAAAAAGGAACAACATCGGAATCATAGGGGTTCCAGAAGAGGAAGAGAGAGAAATAGGGGTAGAAGGGTTATGTGAGCAAATCAAAGCAAAAATGTTCCGAACCTGGGGAAAGACACAGACATCAAAATCCAGGAGGCACAGAGGACCCCCATCAGATTCAACAAAAACGGACCATCAACAAGGTATATCATAGTCAAATTCACAAAATACTCAGGCAAAGAGAGAATCATGAAAGCAGCAAAGGAAAAAAAGTCCTTAACCCACAAGGGAAGACAGACCAGGTTTGCAGCAGACCTATCCACAGTACCAAGGCAGGCCAGAAAGGAGTGGCAGGATTTATTCAGTGTGCTGAATCAAAAAAATATGCAGCCAAGAATTCTTTATCCAACAAGGCTGTCATTCAAAATAGAAGGAGAGATAAAAAGTTTCCCAGACAAACACAAGTTAAAGGAGTTTGTGACCACTAAACCAGCCCTGCAAGAAATTTTAAGGGGGGGAGCTCTCTGAGGGGAGAAAATATGAAAAGAAAAAAAAAGAAAAAAAAGGATGTGTGTATATATATATATATATATATATATATATATATATCCCCAAAGCAACAAAGATTAGAGACTAACACCAGAAACTTCAACTCCATAAGCATCATAATGGCAATAAATTCATATCTTTCAGTACTCACTCTAAATGTCAATGGACTCAAAGCTCCAATCAAAAGACATAGGGTAACGGAATGGATAAGAAAACAAAATCCATCTAGGTGCTGTTTACAAGAAACCGACTTTAAATCTGAAGACACCTTCAGATTGAAAATAAGGGGATGAAGAACCATCTATCATGCTAATCATCAACAAAAGAAAGCCACAGAAGCCATACTTATATCAGACAATCTAGACTTAAAAATGAAGACTGTATCAAGAGATGCAGAAGGGCATTATATCATAATCAAGGGGTCTATCCACCAAGAAGACCTAACAATTGTAAACATTTATGCACCAAATGTGGCAGCACCCAAATATATAAATCCATTATTCACAAACATAAAGAAACTCATCGATAGTAATACCATAATAGTAGGAGACTTCAACACCCCACTCGCAGCAATGGACAGATCATCTAACCAAAAAAATCAACAAGGAAACAATGGCTTTGAATGACACACTGGACCACATGGACTTAACAGATATATTCAGAACATTTCACCCTAAAACAGCAGAATATACATTCTTCTCCAATGCACATGGAACGTTCTCCAGAATAGACCATATACTGGGACACAAATAAGCCCTCAACAAGCACAAAAGGTCGAGATCATACCGTGCATATTTTCAGATCACAACACTATGAAGCTCGAAATCAACCACAAGAAAAAAATTTGGACAGGTAACAAATACTTGGAGACTGAAGAACATCCTACTAAGGAATGAATGGGCTAACCAAGCAGTTAAAGAGGAAATTCAAAAGTATGTGGAAGTCAATGAAAATGGTAACACCACAACCCAAAGCCTCTGGGATGCAGCAAAGGCAGTCATAAGGGGAAGTATATAGCAATCCAGGCCTTCCCAAAGAAGGAAGAAAGATCTCAGATACACAACCTAACCTTACGCCTTAAGGAGCTGGAAAAAGAACAGCAAATAAAACCCAAAATTAGCAGAAGACAGGAAATAACAAAGATTAGAGCAGAAATTAATACTATCAAAACAAACAAACAAACAAAAAACAGTAGAACAGATCAATGAAACCAGAAGCAGGTTCTTTGAAAGAATTAACGAAATTGATAAACCACTAGCCAGTTTGATCAAAGAGAAAAAGGAAAGGACCCAAATAAATAAAATCAGGAATGAAAGAGGAGAGATCACAACCAACACAACAGAAATAAAAACAATAATAAGAGAATATTATGAGCAATTATATGCCAATAAAACAGGAAATCTGGAAGAAATGGAAAAATTCCTAGAAACATATCCATTACCAAAACTGACATAGGAAGGAATACAAAATTTGAACAGACCCATAACCAGTAAGGAAATCGAATTAGTAATCAAAACTCTCCCAAAAAACAAGAGTCCAGGGCCTGATGGCTTTCCAGGGGAATTCTACCAAAAATTTAAGGAAGAGCTAACACCTATTCTCTTGAAACTGTTCCAAAAAATAGAAACGGAAGGAAAACTTCCAAGCTCTTTCTATGAAGCCAGCATTACCTTGATCCCAAAACCAGACAGAGACCCCACTAAAAAGCAGAACTATAGACCAATTTCTCTGATGAACATGGATGCAAAAATTCTCAAAAAGATATTAGCCAACCGGATCCAACAACACAGTTAAAAAATTATTCACCACGACCAAGTGGGATTTATATCTGGGATGCAGGGCTGGTTCAATATCCACAAAACAATTAATATGATTCATCACATGAATAAAAGAAAGGACAAGAACCATATGATCCTCTCAACAGATGCACAGAGAGCATTTGACAAAATACAGCATCCTTTCTTCATAAAAACCCTCAAGAAAGTAGGGATAGAAGGAGCATACCTCGAGATCATAAAAGCCATATATGAGCGACCCAATGCTAATATCATCTTCAATGGGGAAAAACTGAGAGCTTTCCCCCTAAGGTCAGGAACAAGACAGGGATGTCCACTGTCACCACTGTTATTCAACATAGTATTGGAAGTCTTAGCGTCAGCCATCAGAAAACACAAAGAAATAAAAGGCATCCAAATCAGCCAGGAGGAGGTCAAACTTTCACTCTTTGCAGATGACATGATACTCCATATGGAAAACCCAAAAGATTCCACCAAAAAACTTCTAGAATTGATTCATGCATTCAGTAAAGTTGCAGGATATAAAATCAACACACAGAAATCGGTTGCATTCCTATACACCAATAATGAAGCAACAGAAAGAGAAATCAAGGAATCGATCCCATTTACAATTGCACCAAAACCCATAAAATACCTAGGAATAAATATAACCAAGGAGGTAAAAAATCTATACACTGAAAACTATAGAAAGCTTATGAAAGAAATTGTGAAGACACAAAAAAAATGGAAAAAGATTCCATGCTCATGGATTAGAAGAACAAATATAGTTAAAATGTCAATACTACCCAAAGCAATCTACATATTCAATGCAATCCCTATCAAAATAACACCAGCATTCTTCACAGAGCTAGAACAAATCATCCTAAAACTTGTAAGGAACCAGAAAAGACCCTGAATAACCAAAGCGATCTTGAAAAAGAAAACCAAAGCAGGAGGCATCACAATCGCAGACTTCCAGCTATACTACAAAGCTATAATCATCAAGACAGTATGGTACTGGCACAAAAACAGACACTCAGATCAATGGGACAGAATAGAGAACCCAGAAATGGGCCCACAAACGTATGGCCAACTAATCTTTGACAAAGCAGGAAAGAATGTCCAATGGAATAAAGACAATCTCTTCCACAAGTGGTGCTGGGAAAACTGGACAGCGACATGCAGAAGAATGAACCTGGACCACTTTCTTACACCATACACAAAAATAAATTCAAAATGGATGAAAGACCTCAATGTAAGGCAGGAAACCACCAGAATCCTCGAGGAGAAAACAGGCAAAAACCTCTTTGATCTTGGCCGCAGCAACTTCTTACTCAACACGTCTCCAGAGGCAAGGGAAACAAAAGCAAAAATGAACTACTGAGACCTCATCAAAATAAAAAGCTTCTGCACAGCAAGGGAAACAATCAGAAAAAGTAAAAGGCAACTGACAGAATGGGAGAAGATATTTGCAAATGACATATCAGATAAAGGGTTAGTATCCAAAATCTACAAAGAACTTATCAAACTCAACACCCAAAAAACAAATAATCCAGTGAAGAAATGGGCAAAAGACACGAATAGACACTTCTCCATAGAAGACATCCAGATGGTCAACTGACACATGAAAAAATGCTCAACATCACTCATCATCAGGGAAATACAAATCAAAACCACAATGAGATACCACCTCACACCTGTCAGAATGGCTAACATTAACAACTCAGGCAACAACAGATGTTGGTGAGGATGCAAAGAAAGAGGATCACTTTTGCACTGTTGGTGGAGGCAAACTGGGGCAACCACTCAGGAAAACAGTATGGAAGTTCCTCAAAAAGTTAAAAATAGAACTACCCTATAACCCAGCAATTGCACTACTAGGCATTTATCCAAGGGATACAGGGGTGCTGTTTCAAAGGGACACATGCACCCCCATGTTTATAGCAGCACTATCAACAAGAGCCAAAGTATGGAAAAAGCCCAAATGTCCATCGATGGATGAATGGATAAAGAAGAAGTGGTATATATATACAATGGAGTATTACTCGGCAATCAAAAAGAATGAAATCTTGCCATTTGCAACTATGTGGATGGAACTGGAGGATATTATGCTAAGCGAAATTAGTCAGAGAAAGACAAATATCATATGACTTCACTCATATGAGGACTTTAAGACACAGACCAGATGAACATAAGGCAAGGGAAGCAAAAATAATATAAAAACAGGGTCGGGGACAAAACATAAGAGACTCTTAAATATGGAGAACAAACAGAGGGTTACTGGAGGGGTTGCCTGAGGGGGGATGGGCTAAATTGGTAAGTGGCAATAAGGAATCTACTCCTGAAATCATTGTTGCATTATATGCTAACTAATTTGGATGTAAATTAAAAAAATAAAATTAAAAACAAAAGATTTGCGGGGCAGGGAGTGCCTGGGTGGCTCGGTTGGTTAAGCATCTGACTTGACGTGATCTCACAGCTCATGAGTTGGAGCCCCATATTTTTTCTCTGCTGTCAGCACAGAGCCCACTTCAGATGCTCTGTCTCTTTCTCTCCCTCTGCCCTTCCCCTGTTCTCACTCTGTCTCTCTCTCAAAATTAAATAAACATTAAAAACAAAAAGATTATAGGGGACAGTGTAGAGAACCATTAGTGGTTGTTTACTATTAATTCAAAGTGTTCCCATCCTGCCTTGTTGTGTCACTTCTTTTCCCCAGAAGTACACAAGGCCACTTGAATTTTGGCACAAAGAAACTAAATGTTTGGATTCAGCTAAGGTCTGTGTGAGATACGTAGGCGAGATGAAAAACAGAGGGACAGGATCATGATGGAAATAATGAGCTAAAGCACATTTGCTGGCTGAGGTTCTATATTAGTAAGGCGTTACCTTGAGACTATAGGTAAAAGATGCCGGCGACAATGGGGGGTTCAATAAGACAGAAATTTATTTCTGACTCACATAAAAGAAGTTGTAAGTAGCTGCAGGTCTTGTGTCCTTGGTGTGTGTCATCACTATGAAAAGGAACACATGTAAGTAAACACTTTCTGGAGGGCAGAATTTACCTCAACATGATAAAGTTCATGCATGAAAAGCCACAGCTAACATCAGACTCAACAGTGCAAAACTGAAAGCTTTTCCTTTAAGATCAAAAACAGAACAAAGATGCCCACTCTTGTCACTTCCATTCAACACAGTGCTGGTCATCCTGGCCAGAGCAATCAGGAAAAAATAAATAAACAAGTCATCTAAATCAGGAAGGAAGAAGCAAAATTATCTCTTTGTAGATGGTATTATCTTATATGTAGAAAATCCTAAAGACTCCACATACAAAAAAAAGGTTATAACTAATAAAGCAATTTAATAAAATTGCAGGACATGAAATCAGCATACAAAAATTGTGTTTCTATACACTAACAACAAACTACTCAAATAGAAAATTAAGAAAACAGTCCCATTTATCCTAGCATCAAAAAGAACAAAATATGTAACAATAAATTTGACTAAAGAGCTAAATTCTTACACACTGAAACCTATAGAACATTGATGAAAGAAATTAAAGAAGACACAAATAAATGAAAAGACGTCCTGTGTTCATAGATTAGGAGATTTAATATTGTTAACATGTTCACACTACCCAACGCACTCTACAGATTCAGTCCCCATTATATATCAAAATTTAAATGTATTTTTTGATAACCAGAAGCCCTATTTTGGAACTTATGCTGTGGAGATAATCATACAAGGATATAAAGATGTATGATCACCACGGAATGTTTTAGAATGGGGAGAAATTACAATCTAAATGTCCATACATGGTACAATGGTACCATGGAATATTACATAGTCATTAACATGTTTATGAGGTTCTATACTAACATATTAAAATATTCACAACAAATTAATGATAAAATAGCAACTACAGAATACAGTGCACAGTACTTTCCCACTTATGTAAATTTAATATCTCTATATAGGAATAGTTGCACATCCATCCAGTTCCTGAAATTCTGGGTGGTGGGATTTGTGATTTCTTCCTTATAATTTCCTGTGGTTTCTGTACTTTTTTGATGAGGAGCAAGAATTTTTTTTAATAATCAAGTAAAAAAATAAATAAAGTGGTTTCATTCTGGAGCGAGCATGCGAGTGAGTGAACAAGTGGAATGACTCCCACAAGGTGCATTAACTGGAATGTGATTCTCGGCCAGAATAGCTCTATATGCTAATGGTGCATGAGCCTTGTCATGCATGCTGAGGAGGGGACGACTGGTGAGATTGGCCAGATCTCGAATCTACCTTCCCTCCAGCTCCACTCACCTCTGCCCTAGTTCAGCATCAGATTCCTCATTTGTAAAACAGCACTTTTCTTTAGTAACTTGCCTGTAATCACGGAGATAACAGGTGGAAAACACCTGAACTTGAACCCAGGCAGCTGACCCAGAGGCTATGCATTACCGCTCCCCTAAACAACCCTGACTCTGCCCAGAAGTGCTGACCAGCCTCACTCTGGCTCCCTCCTTCAACCTCTTCCAGATTTCTATCACAGCCCCTGAAGACTTTGTTGCAATCCTATCTTTATTATCAGCCATTCACTTTAGACTTAGGCTGTCCCGTGTGGCTATTGACATTGAAATTAATCAAAACTAGGGGCGCCTGGGTGGCGCAGTCGGTTAAGCGTCCGACTTCAGCCAGGTCACGATCTCGCGGTCTGTGAGTTCGAGCCCCGCGTCAGGCTCTGGGCTGATGGCTCGGAGCCTGGAGCCTGTTTCCGATTCTGTGTCTCCCTCTCTCTCTGCCCCTCCCCCGTTCATGCTCTGTCTCTCTCTGTCCCAAAAATAAATAAAAAACGTTGAAAAAAAAATTAAAAAAAAAAAAGAAATTAATCAAAACTAAATAACATTTAAAAATTCAATCCTTCAAGGGCACTTGCTGTTTTCCCAGCACTCGGAGGCCACACAGAGCTAGTGGCTACTGTATTGGGGGACGCAAACATAGAACATTTCCATCATCACAGGAAGGTCTGAACTCTGAGAGGCCAGGAGTGGCGTCCAGGTCACCACTGTGTTCTCAGCAGCGAAGTGAGGATCTAAGACCCAGAAGGCGCTCACTGAGTGAGGGAGGGATTAATGACGTAATCCATCAAAGCCCAGCACACTGATGCTAGGTGGGAAAGGCATTTAGCAGGAGCTAACTTTTCTGCCAAGTCCCCAAGGTAATTATGTACATGGGTGGGTCAAGGGGAGGGTAGAGCATTCCGGATGGGGAAAAGACTGATTTAGTGAGAAATGTGAAGGGGAATTGGCAGCATTAAGCTATTGTTCTCAAGTTATTTTCTCTCTGCCAATTAAAAATCATCTGAGGTGATGTTTTCTTATCGGACTTCCTCCCTGATTTGGTATTATTGTAAGGTCTGCTCTGACTAATTGGGCTCTTGGCAGTTCAACAGTCAGGCAATTTTTTAAATCTTTTCATTTTATTTTGTTTCATTATTAATTTTTGATTGGAGGTGAAATCATACACCCCAGAGAAATACAAGAAGTTTTCCAAGAGACTTTCAACCCAGATGCCCACTAGTTATGTGTTCATATACTTATTATCAAAATTGGTGTGATTGGTGTGTCCTAAATGGCCCTGGGGTGTAGGAGAAGACTGCCAAATTATGGGAGGATCTTTGTTCAATTCCTTAGGCAAGAGATTCTGAACCCTTTACCGCTTGAAGGAATAAAAACAGAGCTGGTCCCAAATTAATTCTAAGAATTATCTTTTTTATTTTAATTTAATGTTAATCCAGACTACATGGGGTTGAAATCCAGCTCCACCGCTTACTAGCTGTGTGAGCCTCAGTTCCTCTTCCGTAAAATGGGGATGATATAAGTGTTAGGCATATTAAAGAAGGTAATTTTTGTAAAATGCTTAGTATGGTGCCAGGTACAAAATAAGCACTACATAAGAGCTTGTTATATACAAAAACAAAAAAGCAACTACAATGTACACGTTTTGAAATATCTCCAATTATCTGCAATTGGTTGATGTCATTAAGAATGAAAGTAATAGGGCACCTGGTGCCTCAGTTAAGCATCTGACTCTTGATTTCAGCTCAAATCATGATATCACAGTTTATGAGATCAAGCCTCACATTGGGCTGTGAGCTGACAGCACAGAGCTTCCTTGGGATTCTCTCTCTGCCCTTCCCTCTGTTCGAGCTCTCTCTTACTCTCAAATAAATAAACTTTTTTTAAAAAATGAAAGCAGTAACTTTACAAAAACCTGGAAATCCAAAATTTCACCCCCTAACTCCCTATTAGCCTGATCCAAACTACCATCATTCCATGCTTGGACTAATGCCGTAGCCAACAGTTTGGTCTCCCAGTGTCCTCTCTGACTTCCTCTATGGCACCAGAGATATCTTTTTTTTTTTTTTATTTTTTTACATTTATTCATTTTTGAGAGACAGAGAGAGACGGAGCACAAGCGGGGGAGGGGCAGAGAGAGAGGGAGACACAGAATCCGAAGCAGGCTCCAGGCTCCGAGCCATCAGCATAGAGCCTGACGCTGGGCTCTAACCCACGAACTATGAGATCATGACCTGAGCCGAAGTCGGACGCTTAACTGACTGAGCCACCCAGGGGCCCCCAGAGGTATCTTTTTAAATGGTAACTTAGATCTTATCACCTCCCTATCTAAAATTCACCAATGGCTACCTATCTAACAAGATGGTACATTCAAATTTGTCATCAATAAGAATTTGTTGAGATATTCACTGTGCCCAAAGTACCCTGTGTCTTAAGCTGTCATTGCCCTTTGAGCAGGGTGAGGAAACTGAGGTTCAGAGAGAAAAAGTAACATGCCAAAGGCCTCCCAGCAAATTAGTGGCAGAAGTCAGGTTTGAACTCGGAGTCCACAACTCTTGCTCTTAATCAGAATGACGTATGGGTGGAGTGTGATCGCTTTACTACTGAGTACAAGGATCTCCTAACACAAGTCCCCTCAGCCCATTCCCAGACTGGGAGCCTCTGAAGGGTCAGTGTTAATCTCAGGATTGCCTGGCTTTTTGAAAATACGTTTCACAGAGGGGAGAAAAAATATGGGGTGTTCTCTTTGGTTACAGTTCCTAAGACTCAGTCCCTATAGAGCTCTTCTGTAGGTCCCCAGCCCTGTCTGAGATTGACATTCCCACTGCCATGCCTTTGTGCTCCTCCTTTAGAATGTTCTTAGGCTTGCCATGAAGGAAATGCCTACACCATGGCTAAGATCCATCTGACATATCTACCATTTTGTGTCCAATAGCTCAGGAGGAAGAGCTCTGAGACAAAGACACATCACTCTCTGTGTTCATATTGCCCTTGCAGACAAATCCGTTTGGGATTAAACTATTACAACCTCCAACATATGGTTTCTGCCATTTTGGTGTCCATTGAACATTGATCAGTAATCAAATTCTCAGGCTGATACTATATATTATTCATTCCTGAATACTACCAATAACTTAACTCCATTGTATGCACTGTTACACATGTATGCAACTTTCTGTGTAATTATCTGTAGATTCAAGAATAGTTTTATGTACTGTGTGTATCACACATTTTCACGTCTATGCCTATAGCTTCAGTTACTAGCTGAAATTCACGTCTCCATTCCCGACAATGCTTTTAAGTTCCAGATCCATATATCCAGCAGCCCACTCAATATCCCCACTTTCATGTCTCAGACACACAAACTCAGAAAATCCAGAACTAAATCCCTGAACTTCCTTCCAGAGCCTGCTCTTTCTCCATGCTCCTTATCTCAGTAAATGGCAGTCACCATCCAACCAGGTATTCAAGCCAAAAACCTGGAAGCAATCCTTGACACCACCTCTCTCCCTACCTATAAGATCTATTCACCCCAAGTGCTGACAACTTTACATCTTAAAGTCTTTCATTCAGCAACCTTCTCATTTCTTTAACGATTGCTTATTCTACAGCACTGTATGAAAAATGGATGTCACCATGGTGAAAAGATAAGATATAGTACTTCCTTCTCAGAGCCCATGGTCAGAACCCACAACAGTACATTTTATTGAAGTGAATGAATAATGCATATACATGAAGGTAGTTTCATACAGGATAGGGACCTTACATAATTTCACTGATGTGAAATTGAGTGTTTTGTACTAGATCTTGTCAAGGGATGACCTAAAGAAAAGTAGAGTATAGTGGTCAAGGGCATGGACTTGAAAATCACACAGAATCATGTTGTCAATCAGTTGATCAATATTTATTACACACCTATTGTCTTAGTCCACTCTGGCTGCTACAATAACATACCATAGACAGGGTTACTTAAATAAGAGGCATTTATTTCTCACAGTTCTGGAAGGTGGACAGTTCAAGATCAAGGTGCCAGCTGATTCAGCCCCTGGTGAGAGCCTACCTCCTGGTTGGGTGTGTGGCTACCTTCTTGCTGTGTCTTCACATGGTGAAGAGAGAGTCCTGGTGTCTCTCCTCTTATACAAGCAGTGATCTCATCATAGATGCCCCACCCTAATGACCTCATCTAAACCTAATTACCTCTCAAAGGTCCCACCTCCAAATTCCATCACACTGTGGTTGAGGGTTTCATCATATGAATTTGGGGGAGGATATAAACAGTCAGTATTTAACATCTACTATGTGCTAAGCTTTGTTCTGCGTCTTGAGAATTCAGGTAGGAACAAGAAAATCTCTGCACCCCCAGCATGGTGGAACAGGTCTCCATGTTTGAGATTTTCCCCACCTTAATAGGAGGAAGAAATTTCTCCCCTCTGTGGAAGCCATATACTCACTTTCTCAAACTCCCATGTGGCTAAGTTGCAGGCGTGTGACCTGGGCTCAGACTAACAGAAGCCTCCATAGACTATTTGACACAAGGGAAGTGGCACCAGGAAGAATCTGTTTAAACAAGAGTAGTGGCAGCTGCATCCAGCCCCTGGGAGCTGCAGTGGAAGAGGGTCTAGCAGGAGAAACCCAGTGGTGGCATTAGCACAATCAGCTGCTGAACTAATTCAGTGATGTGATTTAGGATCCTGTTCCATGGCTGGTTCTCCAGGGCCACTCAGTATCTTTTATGAAATCACTTCCTTGCCTAAACTAACCCAAATTGGGCTCTGTTGTTTCCAACTAAGAATCCAAGGCCATATACATGCCTGAGGTAAATCTCAAACCCTGACTGTACTGGCTGAGCATCTTACTTAACTTCTTGCAGTTTCAGTTTCCTCATCTACAAAGTGAAAACCGTTCAATGCAATAGCTCATGAGCTTGCTGAGAAAGCTCACTGTGGTTTTCATCAGGGCCTTCCAGCTTTGATATGTCAATGTGCTCTTATGGAATAATCATCATTCTAAGCACTCAGGAAATGGGCTTCCATTTCTCCCACCTTACATTCTTCCATTTCTTTCCTGAAGAGAAACCTCCTTCCTGAGCTTCCAGCCAATTCATCCAGATTCAGGAACGAGAACCACGCCTCCTGTAAAGAAGATAGAACTCAGAATCAGACAGACCTGGATGTAAATCCTGGCTCTGCCACTTACCAGCTGTATGGCCTCAGGGGACTCACTGAACATTTCATGTCTCCTGAGTTTTGGACACCCTAATTGCAGAAGGAGATTTTTCACGCCCCTATGCACATCACCACACTCCAGACAACCAATAGCTCATATTGTAGATGTCATTGTTTGCCAATGGTTTATCAGATAGTAAAGGAAAATATTCATACCATCTGCTCCTTTGATAGAACATGGAACAGTTTGTTTTGTATTTATATTATCAAATTTATGTTCACAACAAACTTGAGAGAGGTATGAGGACAGTTATTCTAATTCCCATTTCATAGAAAAGAAACCAAGGGTCAGAGAAGCTGAGTCCAAGTCCGTACTTTTTTTGCTATACCCAAGTTTTAGGGGTAAGTAGCGCATTTCAACTATATTTTTTGTTTACTGAACCAAAAGTTGTGACAACAAACTAAAGCTACCTATTTTTCTAGCATACTAAAAATTAATCTTTAAAATATCTTCCTACTTTTGAAAGAACTCTCTAGTCTGTGATCCCCTGAGGGAAGCCAAAGGGGACTTTGGCTTTTATACACCTTTTCAACTTGGTTCTCCAGTCTTCCATAAATATTGGAAGCTATTCAGTATCTTTTCAATATATGCATTTTCTATGAATTCCGTCACTGGTACCTAATAACCCCGATTGATACCCTTAGGGAAACATCGTGACATACTGAGACCTAACACACTCAGCCTGAGAGCAGGATTTATGGGTAGACTGGTCCTGTTTGGGCTCCATCCAAGCTCCAAAGTCTGGAAGGACTAGGTAGCTTTGAATCACCTGCAGGGCAGGCCCATAACAAAGGCCACAAGGACATGAGCCAGCCAGGCTCCTGTGTCCTGTGGACTTCTATCCACACTATAAATTTCATGGCCACATACAGGCAACCTCGATAAACAATTCATTACAAACCAGGGCTGGTGTAGTAAGGGAATGGCTGAGAGGTATCAGTGAGAGTGTATTTATGGAATTATTTTAATGAGAAGCTACCACGGAGAGAAAACGGGCACAGACTTGGAGGAGAAGAAAGGTACTTCTTTAGAAAGCCTCATGATGACTGCTTAAGAAGAACTTCCTTATGCTGCAGGATTTCTGTAACTTCAGAGTCTTAAAATAAGTTCTGCTATTTATCAAGAGGAAGATTAGCCTTTAGTGGAATCTTCCCCAAATATTGAAACCTACTATCCACCATGTGTCTTGCAGGCACATTTTCCTGCGTTGAATCCCTCGCCTTTCCAAACTGTTCTGTAGGGTCACGATTGTCATCTTTGTGTTGTTTGTTTTGCAGATGAGGAAACTGGAAGTCAAAGAGGTTAATTGGTGTGCCTAGGCTCACACAGGCATTAAGTGGCAGAGTTGGGAGTAGAGCCCAGGACTGCCTGGCTCCAAAGCCACATTCTTTCCACTAACCCATGGCGCTGTTTTCCTTTTCAAGGTGATTGTCGAGATCCTTTGCCAAAAAGTGCTAACATCGAATGTCTCTGACAGTGGAATGAACAGGAAGTCTCTCCGTGGCCTGGGTGACATGTGGGAGTAACTGACCAAGAGATATGGGTTTGTGGGGCTGGGCTGGGCTGTCAGGAGAGGTGGGGTGATTTCTGACTTTCTGACTTGGTTGTTTTTCTCAGGAAGTCTTGGTGGGGTCATTAATTCAGGAAGAGTGAGGAAGGGAGAGGTTGGGGGGTGGAGAGGAGAGATACTTAGCCCTCACTCATATCTTCACTACTGCCTTGAATGGCATCTACAAGCCCCCAAATCCAAATCAGCAACTCCTCCCTGGAAGCAGCTCGTGCCCCTTCGACAAGCCCTTCATAGCACCGACTCTCCCCCCACTTCAGAGGCTCTGTGTCAGTCAGGCTTTGTCCTGACAGATCCCCTTTATCATTCTTGTTTTTCCATTGGACAATCACTTCTTTGGAGCTAGATTAGGCAATGTAGCTAGGCATAATTTGGGGTAGGATGTAGAAAATGGAACACCTTTTTAACCTTGAACAGAATGTCTATGGTAGTGATTCAATTAACATACAATTTGCTTCATTTCAGAACCTTCTGAGGGCAAAGCCTACCCTACCCGCCAGCCGCCCGAGGAGAACACCATAGGAGCAGAGGTTCATGGGAAGGGCAGCCTCTCAAAGTGGGGAGCCGAGCTGTCCCGAAAGAGGACTCCTGTCCCCTTAGGGGCCAGACCTTCTCCCCGCCAAACTACTCTGACTATAGTTGGCTATGACAAAAGCATGGGAACGTTCAGGGAACGTTCAAGTTTTTCAGATACTAGATGTTCAAAGCAATGAGGGAGGTTTCCCAGACCACACCTGGCCTTCTAGGTTCACTTCCCCTTACTCCCTGGGGAGACAGAGTGAGTTACCTGGTTGCCAAACAAGAGCACATGTTTACGTTTCTTGAATGGATGGTGCTGATCTGTCAAAGATCCCCAAGCGGGGGGATTTGGCTTTTCTTCCCCATCCTTCCCTACCTAGCAAAGGGCACTGTTTTACAGACGCCAATTTGCTCTCAGGTCAGGTGCTCTGAAGTCAGGTCTTGGGTTAGGGAACCGAGAAGCCCACTTGGGTTCTCACTGAAAGTACTTACTCCAGTCATAAAAGTGACATTTTGGTCCCATCTGCTTCACATCTTTTCTTGCTTCGGAATCAGAGAGGAAGAGAAATATTCACTGTGCCCCCTCAAAACTCCAGCTGTCACACTGAGAGCTATTATTATTAATATCATCATTCCCTTGTTTCTGAGGCAGATTTATTAACAATGAAAACTTAGGATTTCCATCTCCATTGGTTTAGTCAGAGATGTCCCAATATAAGGCAAGCAGCTTCAAGATCGGCACCTGTCCCCTAACACTTCCAAATCCCCCATCCATCACTCCACACCCACATATCTTCCTGTCTTCTCAGTGTGTAAATTCCTCTCTCAGACACTGGGTACCTAGGTCACTTACAATACCAAAAAGGCTGTCATAAATAATGTTGAGATCCTCATTGTCCCGCTGTCTGGAACCAGGGCTTTGTTAGGTCATTTTTGCAGAAGGCTGTCAAGCATCTAGGAGGAGGAAGGGTCTTACCCATGAACCTGCTCAGTCCCTGGAGTCTTTGTACACATTCCTACCAAATGATGTAAGGGAATTGGATGACAATATGGTGTCATAGTATATATGGAAATAAGTGTGTGCATGCACATAAAAGTGTATGCTTGTCTGCACAAGCCCAGGCGTCTGCATCTGTCTGTGTCCAGATCTTTGGCAAGCCCGGTGTGCCTCATTTTCCAACTGAGAACCAACCATCGGCAATTTGTGAGTTTGCAAGGAATTGGAGAAAGGAAGCGATAGCCATAGAATGTCCAATGTCAGTCTTGGGCAGCAATCTGCACATGGGATTGAGGCTGTGTTTACATAACACTTTAGGTAACATTAAGGAAGAAGGGATTGTACAAAAACATGGGGGTGCTAATGCAAATTATGGGGGAATCTAAAGCCTCCCAATGCCATACCGGCCCTTGACATTCCCACCACCTAAGCGATACTTCCCAAGGCAATGGCACGCTGTCACTCTTGAAATTTACCTGTATAAGTGGGACTACACCATTCTTGCTCATTTGATATGTGTCTGCCTGTGCTTCCTCCTTTCTCTCAACTCCTACTATTTCATCTGAGCCATTTCTATAAAACCTAGGGATTGACAAGATTTTCAAGGGCAGGGAGTTACCTAATATCCAGCACTCAGTGGAACTTGGCCCAGAGAGGTGCTCTGGAAGTGTTGGATGTAGAACAGAAGCATCTTGCCATCTACAGTGTGCGGATCTTCTCCCAGTCAACAGTACATCATCTCCTCCTCTCCCCCAGTGTCTACACAGTGAGTCATCTGATATATAGCCAGCCCTCATCGAAAGCCTGGCTGAACTATTGAGGCTCCAGACAGAAAAAATATTTACCATGCCTTCTCCAAAGTTTCTACCATAAAAAAGAAGAGAGGAGGTGGAATTGTGTTCCATTTGGGAGTTTTCCGACATAACCTAAAAAGCAGTTCTTGGGGCGCCTGGGTGGCGCAGTCGGTTAAGCGTCCGACTTCAGCCAGGTCACGATCTCGCGGTCCGTGAGTTCGAGCCCCGCGTCAGGCTCTGGGCTGATGGCTCGGAGCCTGGAGCCTGTTTCCGATTCTGTGTCTCCCTCTCTCTCTGACCCTCCCCCGTTCATGCTCTGTCTCTCTCTGTCCCAAAAAAATAAATAAAAAACGTTGAAAAAAAAAAAAAAAGCAGTTCTTACCCTGCTACCCCACAAGAATCACTACTGGAAGAACTGACATCTCATTTCACCCTTGGCTTCGTTGAGAGCCAGAAAAAAAACCAACAACGTGGGGAATGTCTCCATATTAAAAGAAATTATTGCTGCTGTAAACACCATCCATTACTATGTCCAGTGTCCCTTTTCTTTTGCTTAAGGTCAACTCATGAAGAGATACAGTGGAGCCACATG
The DNA here is from genome assembly GCF_028018385.1 of Neofelis nebulosa. NCBI lineage: Eukaryota > Metazoa > Chordata > Mammalia > Carnivora > Felidae > Neofelis > Neofelis nebulosa. The sequence continues at coordinate 16,811,398 of NC_080789.1, forward strand.
GTGTGGAATGGAAGAGAGACTCCATATGCTTAGCCTAACAGAAGCCAAGGAGGTGGCTGTCAGTGGCAGAGGTTACTCTAGCAGCCGGGGTGGGGGTGGGGGGTAGATTTCAAGCAAACAGGCCATGACAACACATAATCAGAAAGGGATAGGTGGCTGCAGACTGCATGAGAGGACCACTGATCCAGGCAAAGGAAGGAGGGCTTCCTGGAGAAAGTGACAGCTAAGAAAAGAAGGTGAAGATTGCATTGGAGCTGGTTGAAAAGGGGAGGGGGATAGAGTAAAAGTACCTGACAGAGTGAAGAGCGTGAGACAAGGCAAGAAAGAGGGTGGCCTGTTTGGGAAAAAGGAAAACAGTTTACTATTTCTGGAATGGGCAAGGTGAAAGACGATATTGAAAGTACAAACAGGGTTAGGGCGCCTGGGTGGCTCAGTTGATTAAGTGTCTGACTTCTGCTCAGGTCATGATCTTATGGGTCATGAGTTCGAGTCCCATGTTGGGCTCTGTGCTGACAGCTCAGAGGCTGGAGCCTGCTTCGTAATCTGTCTCCCTCTCCCTCTGCCCCTCCCCTGCTCACACTCCGTCTCTGGAAAATAAATGAACATTTAAAAAATTGTTTAAATAAATAAATAAATAAGTATAAACAGGAATTATTAGAATAGTCAGAAACATTTTTAAAGGTCCCCCCTCAAAGGCAAAAGGATGACATTGAAGATTTTCAATAAGGCAGTTTCTTAACCAAACAGATATTTCCCTGGAAGCAATATGGCCCCTGATGGATGGGAGGAGCAGGAGGTGCGTGAGGAGACCTAGAAAAATACACTTGCTGTGCTGGAAGTGAGGCTACAGTGGCCTGGGCTAGGAAAGTGGCAGAGGGGGTGGAAAGAAGCACATGGACCCAAAAGATATTTTAGAGGTCCATTTGATAGGACTTGGTGAATAGTTGAATAAGGGAAAAAAGAATCAAGGTCAGATTCCAGTTTGCGACACCAGGGACAAGACCCACTGGTCTATGATTTCTTGTGAGCAGGGTCACCGTGCATGCTCAAGGACAGGACTCACGCCAGGCATGCTCCCCTGTGCTTCCTACACATGAGGCAAAGCCACTCCATCTCATCAGCTCTGTGCCAACTTCACATCTGCCCCTGGGTAGATAAATAAACAAACTTCTTTTTCAGACCTGTCTGGGCTTTGCAGGGAAGCAATGGAAGCTTTTCTTAGGCTTACAGTTTCTCAGTCTGGTACCCAGCACAACTCTCCAGAGAGCTCTGCAATAACAGCAGGGATGGGGGCAGTTGACAGAGGAAAGGGCTATAGGGAGGTATTTGCCCAACTATTACTAGAGCAGTATTTTGTTTCCATCCAGTGCTTGTCCCTGGGGAGTTCTGATCTCTCCGTGGGCAGGCCAAGCCCCACAGATGAGAGAATGATGAAGTTCACACACCTGAGCCTTACTCCAACTCCCATCCTTATCATCATTGTAACCCCAACACTGGCACATGGGAAACCCTAACACTAGCATGTTGCTGGAAGAGGCAATGAGAAGAAAGGAGTGAGAAAGAGAAGAAGGAGACAGGAAAGGTAAATAAAAACATCCTCAAGGCACAGTAGCAAGGTCTCCCCCAAGTTTCCCCACCTAATCCTAAGAAGAGACCCCACCCAGGGCCCTTTGGAACAGAGTTCCTCTTCCAACCTGGCAGTGAAAGTTCTGATGTTCTGGCTCCCTAATGTATGTCTCCACAGCAGAATTCTTCACGAACTCCCCTAGCCTCAAGAGTGCATTCCTTGGATCCAATCCTAGCACTTAAGGAAATTGGCACTTAGTCCCACCACTTAAAACCAGGAAGGCTGAGAGAGAAAGGGGGATGGAAAGAAGGGAGTTGACCCCTGTCAACCTAGAGCACGTCTATTTGTGTCTCTGTGAGCAGAGCCCTTTGGAGGTGAATGGTAGCCCCGCTTGGCAATCAAAAAACCCAGTCCCATTCCTAAATGGTTGACCTGTCCACATCATAGGCCCATGCCATTTTCCCACCAAGCCTCAGGTCTTGCCTCTGCAAGTCCTCGGCACCGGATTCCTTTCCCAGGTGCCATATATTATCAGTGCTCCATGCCTAAAACCCAACTCTCTTTCCCAAGGCTTGAATTCACAGCATCTATTTGTAATGAGAAGAAAAGTCCAAAAGGAAAAACAAATGCCAAAACTGAAAAGCCCAAGCTTGACAAAAGTGCCAGGGAAAACTAGCCCAATGGCTGAAGAGAAGCTTTCCCGAGATACAAAAAGTGCTCTGTTCCCTACCGCTTGGTTGCAAACTCTGCCAGACCCAGGGCTTGGATGGCTTACCCCACCCCTTCCACAGTTTAATAAATGTGTCCTCTGATGAGCCTGCCAGCCCCCTACTCAGCTCCCTCACTCTCCCGCCACCAGGACTCCTTAAGAGCTGTGTTGTTGACATTTATCTCTGGGCCACTCAATGACATGATTATAGGAGAAACAGAGGAAACACATTTGTAATAAATCCTAAACCAAAGAAGAGAAGTCATTAAAAAGTTGGGCTTCTCCCCAGTGCCCTTGGCAGACGGAAGCCAAGAGAAAGAGATATGTGCTTATTGGTTTAAGTACTTTAATTTGCTCCCACTCTTTCTCCTTGTGATGCGTTGACTGTGCACCCTCCCCAAACTCATATGTTAAAACCTAGCCCCCAATGTGATGGTATTCGGAAGTGAGGTCTTTGAGACCTTATTAGGTCATGAGGGTGGAGCTTCACGAATAGGATTAGCACCCTCATGAGAAGGAAAGTGAGAGAGATGGTCTCTCCCTCAGCCACGTGAGGGCACAACGGCAGGTCGTCCGTCACCAGACACCAAACCTGCCAGCCCCTCCATCTTGGACTTCTCAGCCCCAGAACTGTGAGAAACAAATGTGTGCTGTTTAAGCACCCATTCTATGTATTATAACAGCCTGAACTAAAACACTCTCCAACTCAGCCTGCAAGCCTGTGAGCAGAGACTGCCTCCTCCTCCCAGACTCTAAGGACTTCCTTTATGCAGCCTCTATCTGAAAGACTCCAAGGCAACAGAATTTTGAGGCAAGGTGCAGGGGATTGAAAAAGACAATCTGAAAGGAAAGGCTGCAGCAAAGGTGTTACATAGCTTCCAGGTGCCAATTAACAGGGCTGCGCACCAATAATTGTCTTATCTCCCCAACAGGATGTTCACTCTGAGAGAACAAGAACCCATGCACTGTCTCATTCCCTATAAAAAACCCCAGTGCGCAGATCAGTGTCCAGCACATAGGAGTTGCTCAAGAACTGTTTGTTCAACAAACAAGTTAATGCATCTCTTTCAGTCTCTATGGCAAGCCTGTGAGGAATTTTTGTACAGATTTGACAGATGAGAAGACTGAGGCTCTAAGAGGTCAAATAACCTGTCCCTTGCAGGTTAACCTGCAAACCTTGAGCACAGATCTGAATCTACAGGCAGGGAGAGGAGGTACAGATGGTTGTCAATAAAATGACAGTCACTGGATCAAACAGGAAGCTCATCTCCAAAATGCTCAGAAGAGCACTTTGAGCTTGCCTTGTCTGTTATAGTCTATTGTATTATAATAGAAGTATATTGTATCATATCCTATCACATCATATATTCTACATTATTCACAGTAACATGAATCACTCCCTTTTTTATTGTGCCATTACACATGAGATGCTGCACAATTATGGCGTTTATTACACTTCATTACAGTTATTTTCTAGCATCTCATTAGATTGTGAAACCCTTGAAGGCATCTCCAGCACCTACCAAAGGCTTCACAAATGTTTGTCACAGAAATGGATGGATGGAGGAATGAGTTTGCACGAGACCTTGCATTTCAAAAATACTTTCATTTATGTTATCTCATGTAATCTGCATGTGACTGGGTGAATTATTACTCTTAACATCAAGTACACAAATTTTACTTGGAAATGTAACGCTCTTTTGTGGAAAAAAAAAAATGCTTTGAGGTGCTTGACGTAGGTGAGAGTCTTGAAGGCAGAGGTGTTGACCCCCAACAAAAGAGAAGGGAGAGCATCTTGACCTTGGGTATGAGAAAAAGGAATGAGTGAAGAGAGGAGTAACTAGAGAAAAGAGAGGGAAGACAACAGAGAGAGAAGGACTAGGTCTGGGGGAAGCAAAGAGGCCCTCGTGGTGTGGTGGGTGGCTGAAGGTCATCTTAGAGGCAATCTGAGGCCAACTACCATTTTGGAAGTTGATCAAATTCTGCTGTGGCTACCCTTCATCTCTCTTTTCCGTGAAAAAACAAAGACCAAACCCAAAACAAAAGCCAAAAACAAGACATTTTGGTCGATTCTACCAATCTTATTGTTGCTACTTTGAAAGGGGGTTTTTTTTGGAACTCTCGGAAGGGATCCAACTTCATGTTGGTTAATGTGGAACAGAACAGAGTCAGCATGTGAGGAAGCTGGGCCCAGAATTCAGACATTCAGGAGATTTTGTGGGGCTGTGGAAGGACACGGTAGAGCTTTAAGCCTCCTTTTCTACTATTTCACTGACAGGGTGGTCCCAGTTTCCACCTGGGCTTATGCTGTGAGGAAACTGAGGCCCTGAGAGGTTAAGTGCTTTGCCCAAGGTCAAAGAAGTAGCAGTTAGTGGAAATAGAATCTAATTAAATTCAGGATACTTAGCCTTAAACCCCTTCCTTCTCTTGTGTCTTGATGCTACTGCACAAAGATTGCTGTCACCCTTGACAAGGTGGAAGTTGGGGCTGGTGCTACTTTTGAGGAGCTCGTCTTTTAGATGGCATGAGACAGAGCACAGGATTGGTTCCCTGTCTCCCTCACATTGGTAAACACAGTCGTAGTTTGCCTGACCATTATGGCCAGGCCCTGGAGGACAGCTGGAAAGTTCCAAACTCATCACTCCCTCCTTCCCTTGGGACCAGAGGTGTGCCTCCCCCAAGACTTCCAATTCTAGCTCTAACCTCACAGAGATGGGAAGAAGGGAGTGCAGGATGACTTGCCCCCCCCACTGGCCGTGCTGGCCAGTGGAGCAAACTCAACAAGCAGAGGCCCCCATTACATCTGTCAGAGGCCCTCACACACACACATGGGCTTATAAGAAGCAGACCTCTGCGAGGACAGCCTGGGTCAGTGTGGTAGAAAGTTTCCCCACCTATCTGCCTGCCTCTCAACACCCTGACCTCACACCAGACAAGGCACAGGCCATGTTCCAGGAGTTATCAAGCCACTGCAAGCCCCACCTGCCCTCTGCCTGGCCTACGCATTGCCATGGTCACAGCCATGCTGGCTAGACCGCAGGAGGCCTGAGAGGCTGAAACTTGGCCCAAATTCCAATAGTGTCTTCTGAATACTCCTCTGGCCCCAGCAGTGCACACTGTAGGTGCAGGGCTCAGCACTTTCTTTGAAAGACTGTTGGGTGAATGAATCCATCCAGCTCCAACATGGAGTGATGTGAGGAATCTTCATCCCTCCCATCTGGTTCCTTCTGGGGGTTCTGATGGAGAATCTGTCCTCTGCTTATCTGCTAGCTCCTGGTGGTTGTGGGCAATCCTTGGTACTCCTGAGCTGGTAGATGTGTCCCTCCACTTTCTGTCTCCATATGGCATTCTCCCCTGTGGGTCTCTATGTCTGTGTGTCTAAGTTTTTGCTTCTTACAAGGACACTACGCATAACGGATTTAGGATCCGCCTAATCTAATATGACCTCAACTTGGTCACATCTGCAAAGACCTCATTCCAAATAACGTCACATTCACAATTTCTGGGTGGATGTGAGTTTGGGATGGGGCACCATTCAACCTAGTACAGGGGGGATTTTTTTTTAATACTTATGACTAATCTTCCTCCCATCCCCAGGAGAGAACTTTTAATCTAAAACAGTGGTGTCCAGGACTAGCTTCATGATTTCTAGGACCAGTTTCACCTAGGAACTTGTTAGAAATGCTAGTTATCAGGCCTCCAGAATCAGAAACTCTGGGATGGGGCCCAGTGATCTGTGTTTTAACAAGTCCCACAGAAAATTCTGATGCCCATTCAAGTTTAAGAACCTTTGCTCCACAAGCAGAGCAAAATGTGTACAATAGGGGCGATCTTCCCTTTGGGTTGAATTGTCCATTCATTCCAGAAACACTTAAAAGATGGTGAGCTAGCTGCTGGAGACACAGCCACGTTCAAATCACAGTCTCTACGCACGAGGAACTTACACGGTGACAGTGACATTGGCACACGAGACTGGATAACTGACAGGTACCAGGTTGAACCATACACAATGGTGACTCACAAAACTGGCACTTTCACATGGTTCATCCTCAGGGGAAAAAAAAAAAGCACAAAGTTCCATAATGTGCCATGGAAGTCTCCCAGCATACATGCTCACACGTCCTGACTGGAGAAATGACTCCTCAAAGACCAAGTGAGTGGTGAAGGGAGGGAACTGTGGATGCAAATGCTCTGAGTTGTGCAAGCTGGGTGGGGCTGGGGGGCCACAGGACAGAGCTTCCACAGGGTCTGTTCAGTCCAGACTGCCCCAGCTCCTGCTTTTGCTACTCTACTACAGTCACCTTGGTCTCAACTACGTGAAGCTGCATCTAGATATAGGCACCAAGAAATCATCAAACCCCCCACGCATGTTCCAGCTGGTGTTCTGATGCCTACTCTTAATCTGTGAGGACAGGGCTGATTTCTCTGTCGCACAGGTAGGCACAGTGTCTGGGCCCACCATACCTTCAGGGACCAAGAAAAATGTTTTTTATTTTTTTAAATTCAAAGGAAAAATATCTGAACTTTTAAGATTGAATAAACTGTTTTAATTTTTTTTCTTACATCAGAAAAAAAATGAAATACTTAGGGTCCTTGAAAATCCATTACATTGTTTTCATATGTTTTTATGAAGGAAGATGCTCAACAAAACAAGAATGTGAGAGACTCACAGACATCATAACGTGGCCCTGAGTGAGGAGACTTCACAATAGTGATGGTTAGAAGCCATGTCCCTTAGATCAGCTGCTGAGATTTTGAGTAAACTGAGCAAAGGGTTGGAGGCCTCAGGAGGGTCCCTCCTCCAGAAATTTCCTAGAGTTTCCACCACCTAAGTATTCCAGCCCAGCCTCTCCTGGGGGCCCCTGGGATTCTTTCTCCACTGGAAATGGAGGGCACAACCTTCCAAGAAGAAAGGCACAGATAGGAGCAGAAAGAAGAGATCTAGAAACCCCAGGGGATTCTCAGACACAGGGCCAGCCTCAGTTTATTGTTCAGATCAAATGAAATATCAGTAATTCACAGATCCAGAAATGAGGGTCTGAGAGAGGAAGAATGCAGAGTATAAGCTATAGTCAAAAGCCTGGGAAGAAAATAGGAGTAAAGGCAAGCCTACCCCTAGGTGAGGGTCACTTGGCTTGGTAGAAGACCACTGGATCCAAGGAGGGGCATGACAGTGGGCGGGCCAGGGGGAGCACAGAAATGAAAAGGACAAAGCAGATCAGGTAGGGAGAAAGGGGGAAGGCATCAGGGTCTCTGCCTGTGCCCGTAAGGACTCCAGCCAGGCCTGCAGACCAAAGGCCACCATGTAGGTCAGCATCTGACATCAACTGGACAGAGGAGCCACCTTAGCTATTTATGTTCCTGTGGTTCCTGCACATTGTCCATTGGTCATCCAGAAGAAAGTCACCTGCCTATGACCTGAGATTTATCTGAGCCCCATCAAAGTTTTCTTGAAGCATACCCCCATCTTCCTCAATGACCCAGGACGCTTATAAACCCCACTGAAGCCAAGGATAGCTGGGAGGGAAAGCCCCCAGAAACTAGCCTTAGGAAAAATTAGGCAATGAGAAAACATACTTCTGTAAAAAAAAAAAAAAAAAAAAAAAAATAGCATATGCCCAAAATGAGTACAGTCTCCTTATCCATTACAGTTAAAAGTTTGGTAACCACAGTGAGAAGATCAAATATTCAGTTCTCCTTGAGCCATTATGTCTTGTTATCACTCCATCACCCACTGCGCATGCCCACAATGCACATGTGTGTATACCATGCACATACGACATGAAGGCCAGTCGGTCGGTGTTGCTCAAGGAAGCTTGGTTCTCTCAGCTGCTCCTAAATCCTTGCCTTTTACAACCATTCAGTTAACCAAACAGGTTTGGATGCCTGCTGAGTACCTGGCACTGACCCAGTTGTTAAGGCCAGTTGCTGAGATAAGCAGACTCCAGCCCTGTCCTCGGGGGTGGGGAGGCCACAGGCATCGTCCCAGAGCCCACTGTTCTCTACCAACAGCCATGCTTTGGAAGCTGACTCTGAGTGAGGCTTACACCAAGTGCCTGACACATGTCATAGGTCACCTGATCTATGACATCCCTGCTGGAAAGGGCTGTCTATCTTTAAAGGAGAAACTGAACCTCAGAGAGGCTCAAGATGGAGACACCGGACAATGACAAACTCATGGAGAAGTGGCTGTATCTTGTTCTTGCTAGATGAGACTCAAAGAATTAAAAGGTCATTTTTCTCCTTTTCTGAGCAAATAGCCAAGGGGAAAATCTAAAATAATTTCCCTGTTTGTTTGTTTTGTTTGAAAAAGGGCTTAAAGAGATGAGGTCATTTCAGTGCCTGAAGAAGACAGAGGGGAGGTGGCTCAGCATGAGGTGCTCTGTGTCTCCCCTGAGGTGGGGGAAGGGCAGTGGTTTGAGAGCCTCTGAGGGTTGAGATCTGCAGCACTGGATGGGATGAGTGGTGACTGAGGGGTGTGCTAGGGAAAATGTGAGGAAAACATGAGACACCCCGCCCCACAACTGACCAGGCTTGGGAGGGAGGGAGTTGGGAGGCTTCCTTCAAAATGGTGCTCGTGGACCATGAGCAAGGATTTTCTCCATAGTGGACCCATCGCTAGAAATTCCCAGGGCTTCCTTATATTCCCAAGAAAGAGAAGAAAAAACCCTCACCACCACTCCTCCAAAAAAGACATAACTAAAATCGGGTTTCCCGGCAGCCCTGGCAGGTGCAGAACTAAGCCAGACTTCCTTGCTCTAGAAAAAATAAAGAAAACGTGACCGTGCTCACACCCAAGTGTCTTGGAGCAAATCCACACAGGTCCCAGCTGGTGAGCGGCGGTGCTGGGAATTTAACGTGCCCCATTCTCCCCCAAAAGAGCAAAGGGGCTTCTAGGGCCTCCACCCCAGCAGAGCATCTATTCCTTTCCGCTAAAAGCCTCATTTCTGGCTCCAGTTAGCGGAGGCCCGATGCAGCTGGCCCAATTGCAATAATTAACTCAACTGCGCCTGAAAGATGATAACAATAATTTATATTTCTCCACCACCACCCCCATCCCCCCACGAGCTTTCCAAATTTTATGGCCATGACTCACCTCCGCTACTGCTGTGGGGCAGCTCGGAGGGAGCGGACGCGCTCGCAGCACACCGAATTTAGGCAGAACATGAAAGAAAAACACCCCGGCTAATTACAAGAGGATCGCTCCCTGTCACGCGCAGTCCAGCTGACTTCATGCCTGGGCGGCAGAAATGTGATAAAACTCCCAAGTTGGTCCTTATATTTTTCAGAGTCAGATTGCTCAGCCATGATCTCACAGTCGCGCGCCCCAGCCGGTGGCCCTGAGCCAGTCTTTGAAATATGACCTAAGAGGGGGCTGGTGACGGAGTGGCCATTTCTGGCTTGGATTTTCTATGAGGTCTCTTCTTCTTAGGCTGCCCAGAAAGGCCTCGCCACCAGCAGCTGCTTGCTTGACCCACCTGACGGCCCCATAGTGGCACCAATAGCTTCTAGAGACAGTCTACTCTTTCTCAACTGCTGCAGAAATTCCCACTGCACTAGCCATTTGGCACTTAGCCACACTTGCTCCTGTGTTGCTGTTCAACCCCATTCAATCAGCAAATGTCTACTTGGAGGCACGAGAACATCGTGCCTGAGAATGCAGCATTTGGATTAAGAACGTGGGTTTGTATTCCACATCTCGCCATTGCTAGCTGCGGGAACTTGGGCAGGGAATTTAACCTAAGCCTCATTTCCTCATTTGTCACTGGGAGGAAATCTCACGTATCCCCTGCGGGATGTGCTACAGGGATCAGCGCCCGACAGCGGTGAAGGTGACAAATTGCAGATTACACCCCACCACCAACAATGGCCATCTTCCCAGTGGGGTGGACGCCCGTATAAGAAACCTTCCAATTTCAGAGAGACTGGCATGCTCTGGTTTGGTGGTCCAGGTGATTGATGGTTTCTGATGGTTCCAAGCTTTGGGATCCTGGAATTGCTTTCGGAAGCCTGGTGATTCGTAGCTATCTGTGTGTGACCCAAACATTTCATGAGGATAATTTCAGAAACACAGGAGTGGATCCTGGCACCAGTTCATACTCTCAGAATATATAATGTTCCTTCAGAAGTTAATATAGAAAGCTCTGTAACCTAGCTTCCCAGGTTCACCCAGTTCACCCTGATGAGTTGTTAGAGTGCACGGGAGTTCCTGGTGTGGGAGACGAAGTGAACGCTGGGTTTGGAGCCAGGAGCTCTGGTTCAAGTCCCAGCTCTGCCACTTTCTGGCCCTGTGATCTTCGGGAAGTCGCTCACCTTCCCTGAGTCCGTGTTTCTTTATCTGTCTACAAGCTTATCAAAGTTTATCTTCCACAGCACATGTGAAGATCAAGTGTAAAAATGGAAGAAAAAGCATACTATGTCATTCCAAGTGTGAGAAACAACATGGCCAATAGTACCTACTCCTCTGCGGATCTCAATTTAAATCAACCATTGTGTGTCATCACTGAATTAAAAACTCCAAAAAGAAGCATTTTAGGGCTCTACCCCCAAGATTCTCTCAAACAGCATAAGAAACTTACCCCAGAAACATCTAGGCCCCACTAAGTCACCTCATTAAAAAAAAATGGCCTTGAGCTAGCCAGAAACGACACTCAATGCCTTTCACGGGTACCAAACCCTCCCTACAATTTCTGCAAGTTGCTGATAGGTAAGCTCTTCCTGCTACTTTGGCCCACCCTCTCCTCGGTCACCCAGGATGCCATGGGTCCACGAGAGAGCACCCTGCCCAGTTCCACAGAAATGCCTCTTGCCTCTAGAATTTCATCTTGACTGAAGATTTGGAAAATCCTGGGTAGAGGAAACGCTGTTTTCCACCACACTCTAGTTGCCCTTCCACATTCCCTTTGCTACAACCACAGTCATCTCCTCGTATTATATAAAGTGTCCTATCCACCTCAGCCCTCCCGGGCTCAGCATCTGCTGCTGAAGAGAAGGTACCAAGACATATTTTCAACACACAGGTTTTACCTGATAGGAATTCTCATGTCAGAATCTCAGCAGGTGACTCCCAGATCCGGTGGAGCATGGAGGCACCAGCCTGGGAACAGGGATCTGGGTGGGAATAGGAACGGCACCCACTCCAGCCTCCTTGGGACCACCTAGCTTAAGAAGGGAAATCTCTATGGGGTAGCACCTGGATCTACTAAGGTTTGCAACTGGATTTAGAGTCGGGGTCTCAGCAAACAATTCAGGGTTGCTTTGCCTTGTTTTGTTCTGTAAACATTTATTTCCATAGAGACCTATCGTGGAGGGGTTCGAGTCCAAATGAACCCCGGACCTGACACTATCCTACCTTCATCCCCATCTGCAACACCATCAGCAGCACCTCATTTTGACATCCCTTCTCTGAGAGAGAATCCTAAAAAAGACAAAGACAAAAGAACCACACGCTCCCCGCTGTCCATGAAATCAGCATTCCTAAGGCTTGAGTAGAAACGGTACACCCTTGACAGGCATTCCTCAGGAAGCCCTCTCCAGAACAGGCTCTATGCATGGGGCATGTGGAGACCTGACTACGAGGGGAAAAAAAAAGTAAAAAGCACCAAAAAATTTTCATTTAGGGAGGTTGATTTTTAAATGGAAAATTCTTAACCTTTTGGCTAAACTACATAAATTGATTGCAAATGCCCCGTTCGGAAAGAAAAAAAAAAAAATCTGTGGAGAACCAGTACATATTTCTATCCCCAATATGCTGCTTCAGCCACCCTGTCAGGTCACATTGGACCAAATAAGGAGAAAAAGAAATACAACATCTTTGGAAAGAAAGCTGAGAAGGCAAGGGGGGCCCGGGGGGGGGGGGGAGAAAAAGGCTGAGGTAGAGGGAGAAAACTGGGGAAAATTGGAAGTGACAGAAGTTTCCAAAGAAAGAGATTAAGATAACAGAAGCCAATGCCAGGGCTGGCGTGACAGCGAATGAGGTAGCCAGGCTGATGAGCAGGAAACAGATCCCTGGTCCTCTCCTGGAGGGAAGATGTGCTGATAGAGGGCTATGGCTGCTCCAAGGATTAAAGATAAATCTCAAGGTGTGAAGAACTCGTGGGGAAAACGAGGTATCAGGGGCTCTGTTTCTGGCAATACCCAGTGGTGAGGGGGATATCTGGAAATGTGGTGGCCAGATGTGGTGGCCAAATTCCCACCAGGAGAGGGGAAGTTGAATGTCAGCCCCAGCCAGTGGGATTTCTACTTGGGCAGAGATGAGTGACCCCTCTCCCTTTGAGGGGTGGGGATCTGTCCACCTGCTCCTCTGGTCGGTGGTGTGGAGGCCCTGGCCATCGGGAAGGCCAGTGGGAGCAGAGCCGCTGGCAATCTAGAATAAAATCGAAGACCAAGTGAAGGGGAGGACCATGGCCAAGTGGACAAGCGGACATCTGGGGCTCTCTGCCCAGCACACCCTGACATGGGGTCCCTGGGACACCAGGACTGGCTCCAGAGCTCACCTGCCGGGCACTTCCTGGACTGGCTGGGCAGAACATCCAGGTGAAAAGTCATAGGGCCAACCCCCACCTGAGTTAGGAGGAAGACTGCTGGATCTAGAGCACCTCACGGATTGTTCCATGCTGGCCAAGCTTCTCAACCTGTTTCCCTCAAATTTCATCTCCTTCATTCATTCCTTCATTCCTTCATTCCCTTCATTCATTCTACATACAGAGCAGACCCTGCTTCAGATTTCAGGCTCCAGAGCCAGGTAAAACTGGATTTTCCCACAGTGCTCCTTGCTAGCTCTGTGCCCTTGGACAGTCACACCACCTCTCCGTCTCTGTTCTCTCCTCTGTTGCAGGGAGATAATAAAAAAAAATATCTCAATGAGTCGTTGTGAGGATTAGATGCGATAAAGTATTCTGCCCAAAGCCCGAAGAGGGTAAATGCTTAGTAAACTGGAACTTTTGTCATAATAATAATAATAATAATTCTTCTTCTTTCTGTTAACTATTTCATTCATGTAGGAGTTGGGAGTGTGTCTTCCTCACTAACGATGATTCTTTCCATGTAGGAAAGATCCTACTTCCCTCTTTTTCTCTCTGTCCCCTCATTCACTGACCCTCCAGGAGGAGAAAGTGATATTTTTATTCTGGTGAGTTTGGAAAGAGAAATCAGACAGACACCTGACACCCCAGCTCCTTTCTTTTCTCTCTTTTCACTCTTGGGAGTGAGCCTGTCTGCAGAGAACATGTTCCTCATGGCCTTCTGTACAGGACATTTCACAAGGGACCATCCAGAGCTGCAATGACTGAGGAAGGTGAGGTTGAGGACTCGGTAGCAAAAAATGCACCAATCCACAAATACAAGCTACATTTCACACTTAATCGGTAACAAAGATGGTAGCCTAGCTCTGTCTCCAAGTCTTTTGTTTTCCTTCTTCATCAGTCCATAACTGGTGAAAAAGAGAGGTGCTAATTATGGGGTGTCCCTCAAATCCCAATAATTATAAGTAATTATGTGCATATACGTAGCTGAGATTTGGCCCCACCAGTCCAACAAAACAGTTCAAAGGAAGCACTGAATTCAAATCTATAGACTTTTTTCTTCCCTGGAATCCCACCGGCACCCCCATCAACATTCCAGAGATTCGATGATCCTGTGACTTGCAACAGAAATTTACAGTTTCATTATAGAAAAGACCCAAAGACCTTGCCCATTTGCCCTTCTCAACCCACTTCCCCGCCCCCTCCCCCGCCCCCCGCCTCGCCTTGGAGCCAAGGTTAGCAGTTTTCGTTACCATTGCTTGCTTTTTTGTTTAGATCATCCTTCCCTGCTGAATTCCAGATCCTTATCCAGGCCCTGGTGCAGGAAAGGACTTCTTTTATGTGGTTTTTCTTTTTATGGGCTTCTAGGGCTGAGCTACCTTTGGTAAACTAAGAGCGCCTTTGACTCCCTGGCGATCACGAGGGTTTCGTTTGTGTAGGCTGACTCTTGTTTGGGAACAGTGATTGCAAGCAGAGAGACGCTGAGATTAGGGGGACCAGAGCATTCCAGCTCAATAAATCCATCCCCTTTTAATTGTGTCCCTGTCAGTCAACATTCTTCCAGAGACTGGAGGGCAAGAGGCTTGTTAGCAGAGTGATCCCTCACCCCTCTTTGTGTGCTGATTGTCAATCAGATTAAGCTACCGCTAGGAGAGGCTGTTGCAGGGGCTACGGTGTGTGTTCCCATCATAAGAAAGAAACTACATGGAACATCGGTATCTGTGGCTCCAACTGGGAGCTTCTGAAAAATTTCAACCTGGGTTTCAATCTCTGTGCAAACAACTAAATTCTTAACTCCAGTTGGTGTTGGATAATCTGAATTGCCTTTATGGTAAAAAAAAATTATTAAATCGTTGGCTGCATTTTCCAAGTAGCCTCCAAAGACCATTAGACAATAAAGCGTCTGACAATTGCACTTCTCTTTCCTCATGTAAGAGCTGTTCCTGCCTCTCTTGTTCTTCTGGCAACATGCTGTCAATAGGTTCACACCCACAGGATGAACGAAGAGCTTCGTCATGTTATTAGTCTTAACCAAATAACTCACAACAGCTAAAGATTTCAGGATACTCAACAGTGTTTGGTCTGTTGTTTTGTTTTGTTTCTCAGATTTCAACGTGCATGGGAATCACTTGAGAGTCTTGTGAAAATGTGGATTCTTATTTCAGGAGTTCTGGGGAGGACCCCAAAAGTCTTTTTAACAAGCTCCCAGATGATGCTGATGCTGCTGGTCTGGGGACTAGACACTGAGTAGTAAGGATCTAGACTTAATTCACACACTCATCTGGATTATGTTCAAGATTATTAACATTATCTCCTTAATCAAGGCTCTGTAGTCTTGCGGACTTGGACAAGATATTTAAACTTGATGATGAGCCCACTTTCCCTATCAGCATCTCAGGATATTATTTTTGAAAGTACTGAACAGTTCCTAGCCCTGAGTATGCATTTGATAAATGGTACCATCTATCAACATCAGCATCCATATGAGGACTGGGCAAAGTAAAGCCCACAGCCAAATCTGTCCTGCTGCTAGTGTTTGAAAATAGTTTCATCAGAACACAGCCACACTCATGTATTTCCAGACTACATATGACTGCTTTTGCACTACAACAGAAATCTTGAGAAGTCGCAACGGACACCATGCAGAACACAAAGCCCAACATATTTACTATGGGACCCTTCCATTTACTATGGAAAAGTTTGCCAACCTCTGATCTATCTCATTTTATTCAAAAATAAAAATTTACTGAGCACCTGTTACGTATCAGGTAGCAGGCTGCACCATGGCAATAATAAAAAGTTTCTTCCTCTGAAAGATCTCACTGTAATGAAGTAAATATTTCATTAATCCCTGTGATCTCCCCACACACACTTACCTCCCGTCTCATTAACCCAAAGCTCCAGATCATGGGGGCACCTGGGTGGCTCAACCGGTTAAGCGCCTGACTCTTGATTTTCAGCTCAGGTCATGATCTCCTGGTTCCTGAGTTCGAGCCCCACTACAGGCTCTGTGCTGACAACTGACAGTCCTCAAGTTTGACATAATAATGATAATAAAAATAAAACCAATAGCTAATGTTTACTGAGGGCTAATTATAGGCACTATGTGGAGAGCATGACCACAATCAATCACCAGCTATGAGGTAGGTAACCTCTGTTTTCTGCATGCACACACATAAAGGGTGCCTTCAAAAGGCATTGTCTCACAGTGAATAAGCTCCACAGTCAGGATTCAAACCTAGTTCTGCTGACACCAGGACCCACAAAACAGTCCTATACTGTGAATATCAGACAGTGAGTGGGCTTTCAATAAACATTTGAGTTACTCTTGCAAATGGCACATATCATCCCAACACCAAGCAACAAACCATTTATCAGCATTAGCATCGCACTCGGATCAGCAAAAGTTTCCCAGGCCCTTGGTTTGCCAGCAACAGATGAATCAATCACAATGTTCTTTTGACATCTGCTCCCAAACCAGAACAAACCAGAAACTAAAGGAGAGGACGGCCGAAGCTACTCAGTAGGGTGTGTGGCCTAAGGTGAAAAGCGGGCAGAGACTTTGGGTTCTGATCCTGGTGAATAAACATGCTTCCGCCTAAAGCCTGGGCCTTGCCTCTGTAAACATGCAATTAATGGTAGCTGTGAGGGTTATATACAAGGTTGCATGATGACAAGTGACAAAGCCGAAGAGAATGGAATTAAAACCTCAGGCAAATTCTCTCTTGGGACCCTGGTTCCTCTTCTGTACAATGAAGTCTATGGCAAGGCCAATTTTGTAGCTCATTGTGGTGATTAACTGACACAGGGGATGTCACATGTATGGCAGGGACAGTACGACCATGTAAGCCCACAGTAAGTGCCATTTATTATTCTGTTCATGACCCCAGCACTGCCTCTAGCTGGCAGGCCAGCACCAAATGTTACTTCAACTCCCCCTTCATTTCCCCAATGGAAACCTGACCGGAGACATAGACAATAAGTTCTTCCCATAACAAATCAAGCCTTTAAATCTTTTTAATGAATTTTTTGCTTTAAGTCTGATTTTATGGCAAGAGAAAGTAGGTTTCCTCTAAGGGACAATAAATCAAAAATAGGTTGTTGCACGTAACACAAATGCTTGACTCACCTCTTCCTCTATTGACTTACATTCTCACTTAAACATGCTTTACTTTCATTGCTGGTTGATCTTTATTCCATCAGCAAATCTTTACTGAGCACCCACTATGTGTCTAGCATTGTTCTCCATGCTGCAGATACACAATCAAACAAAGCAAACAGCAGGCTACACCCACAGAGTTGATGTCCTTACAGGAAAGACAGACAACAAACATGTGAACAAGTAAATAAATCACACAGCTTCTCCTTGTGGTTAGCGCTCTCAGAAAAATAAAGCAGGTTTGTGCAATAGCAGCTGGGGGAAGGGGGGCGGTTAGATTGTGTGGTCATGGAGACTCTGAATCATGGGGAGAAGCAGAACATGGAAAGATAGGAAACAGCCCTTCAGGCCAGCAGAATGGCCAGAGTAAAGCCCATGGGGTGGGGAAGAACTCGGTCTGTCCCAGAAACACACAGGTGAGATGGGAGAGCAGAGGTGGACTAGGAGTGAGAGACAGACCGCGGTCTCAGAGGACCACTGGGGCTACGGGAAAGAGTGCCACTCTGGCTCCAAGTGTAACGAGAAGCCCCTTGAGGATTTTAAAGTAGGAGAGGGGTGTGCCCTGATTTTGCTTTTAGAGCAATCCCTTTGGTTCTATGCAGAAACAGTTTGTTCTGTTTTCTAAATCTGTGATCATTTGCCCTTGAGAAGTTCACGGCTGAGTGGGCAAGAGCTAAGTTCATTGAAAAGAAGCAAGCACAGGGCACCACGAATGCATGGAGAGGAGGATCCTAACCCAGTCTAGGGTAGAATAAGACTAAGAACACCTGTGGAGGAGATCTCAGCTGAGCCAGAGAACAGTGAAGAGGAGGCAGACAAAGTGGAGGGAAGGCGTTCCAAGCAAAGGGGTAAGCCTAAGCAAAGGCCGGGAAGTGAGAACAGCACAGCAGGCATGGGATGTGAAAGGCAAGTCCGTGTTGCTGACGCGTGAAGTCCACGGCATGGAGGGGTGATAATATTTTCCAAACAAAAACTCAGGATACATGGCCCCAATGAGGTGGAACGTTCCAAATCAGGAATGTCACGGAAAATACCAATGATGATGTCACCAAAACACTAGGTAATTAGGGCCCAATCTACCACCTGCATCTTCTACATACTCCTGTCCCCACGTGCCCCTCGACTCCTTACTCAAAACCACCAGAGACAAAACTCACCGTGCAAGGTTCTTAGAGACCTCTCACATTTACCCTAGTAGTATTTATAACCGTGGGGAAAAAAAAAAAAAAAAAAAGTGCAAACAAACAAATAAATAAATAATAAATCGTTCAATAGGAGAATGGTTAAATCAATTGTGGTACATTCAAATACACTATGCCATCCTATTAGACTTTATTTCACAATAATATTATGAGAAAATATTCACTACCTAAAATTATTTTCAGTAAAGCAAGTATATTCTGTATATTCAGAGTGACTTCTATTTAAAAAAAAAAAAAATAAGTCTTCATATATCTGGTAATGTCATCATAGAATATGATCACAGAAAAAGTAAATACAAATAAGTAACAAGTAAATAGAATGTCATCATAGAACAAGTAAATAAAAATAAATTGTTAAGTTCTCTTGTGTGTTTTTTTTTTTAGTCCTACACTCATGCATAGTCTGACTGATATTTCCACAGTGCAAGTCTTATCTGGCCTGCCTAAAACCCTTCAGGGTCCAAATTCTTTTATCATGGAGCCCAAAGGCCAATATCAGGTAGCCCCCCTCCAAACCCTGCCCCTACTTGTCACTTCTCACCTTCAGACCTTTGCACATGCCGTCCCTTCTGAAATACTCTTCTCCATTTCCTTTGCCTGTTTGACTAGCTCTGCTCATCCTCAAGATGCAACTTAGATGTTACTAACTGTAGGCAGCCCTTCTGACCACCACCATGACCGACATCCCTCCTATATGCTCCCATCACACCCTGTGCTTTCCCCAGAGCACTTCTCACATTGTATTGTAATTGTTGGCCTCTTCATTCCTGTGCTTCACTGGAACATAACCTCCATGATGGCCGAAACCATGTCAGTCTTATACATAGAAAAAAATCTGTATTAGTTCTTTATTGCTGTATATCAAATTACTCCAAGGTGTGGTAGCCTAAAACAACATTTATTATCTATCTCACACAGTTTCTAAGCATCAGGAAACCAGGAATATGTTAACTATACCATTCCAGCTCAGAGTCTCTCATGAGGTTGTCATCCAGATGTTGGTGTGGACTGCAATCATCTGAAGGCTTGACTGGGGCTGGAGAATCCACTTCCAAGATGGTTTACTCATGTGGCTGTTGGCAGGACGCCTCAGATTTTCTACATGCATGTCTTCTTTAGGTTGCTTGAATTTCTTCATGACATGGCAGCTAGCTTCTCCCAGGCAGAGCAAATATAGAGAGAAAGCAGAGACATAATAGAGATTCAACATCTGTTTCAATCTCCATTTTATATATAAGAAAACCCAGAGAATTCAGGTACTGTGTCCAGGGTCACACAGCTGGTTAGTGTCAGAGGCAAGATTTGAGCCAGGCAGCCTGGTTCCAGAATGCTTGCTCTTAACCATTGTGTTATACTGGCTCTCTAGGCCAATTAGTACACATTTGCTGGATAAGGGAAACTATCTGCTAGGAGCCATGTAATATATGTTTCCCTAGATTAGCTCATTTTGGTTCATCCCTACTATGTGCCAAGCATTGTGCTAGACACTTCAGGAGACATTTCAGTCATGCACACATCACCCCCAAGAAAAATCCCAAGATTCCAGGGCATCCATAGTTTGAAAGGAGAAGGGCAGCCAAAATCCTTTGGCCTCAGAAAGCTGGTCTCCTGATTCAGCTTCATGGGAAGGGCCAGGTTTCTCCAGGGAGATCACCTGAACAAAATTATCTCAGGCCCTTTGGGCCAGCAGCTCAGGATCACCACCGCTGACTAAGGCAGCCTGCTTACCCCTTACCACCTCCACCCCAGGAGAGGAGGCTGGGACCTGGGTTTACAGGGTAAGGCTGACAGCTGCAGTTTGGACCTGATGATTTCACTGAAGAGCCATTCTACAGCTGCCTTCCCCAGGCTGAAAGAGATCTTGGAGGGAGACCGCTCAGCAGTGAAATCACCACCGTGGCACCACACACAATGGCACCCTTGTAGGATGTAGCTTGTGATCTCATGGGTCCAGAAACACTGAGCCAGAATCCCTGCCCCAGCCCAGCCCTACCCTGGTGCAGCCCAGTACAGCCTACAATGTCCATGAGCTGGTATTAATCTTTTCCTTTAAGCCCAAGCTTGGAATAGACAAGAAGAAACCAACAATATTCTCTGTAGAAAAATTTTTCAACTCTCTCAAGTTTAGTATCATAAGAGGAGAACTTTGAATGTTCTTTCACTGAATTACTCTTTGTCCTAATTTGAAGCTAGGGGTTCTTCATATTCCAATGCACCATACATAATAGAAGACAATTGTTTATTCTTTTATAAAACATTTTCTCCACCTTATACAGTGAGGATTTAGACACACACAATACAGTAAGATGACATGAATGATGTCAGTGTGAAAGAAGAGGAATCAAGATTAGAGCATTAAACGGAGCAAGAAATGAGGCAAATACAGAAAATGCATACTGTGGAGTCGTTTACACTCGGTATGCAGGGCTGTACTTTGGCTCTGAGATTCCTAGCAACCAAACAGAAGAAGGGAACCTAATCAAATATGCAAACCACGGTGCTCAAAACAATTTTGCCTATATATTTTACTTCAATAGATTTTTTTTTTTTTACAAATAATAGTGTTTGTGAGATTAAAACCAGAGCCAGTTGCTCAAGAAAAACACAGCTACCAGAAAGAAATTTATTCTAAGATTTATCATAAAGGGAATGTTAAATGAGGTAGTGAATAATATCCTTATAAAAATCTCTTGGTGCAAACCAACAGTATGACTTTAAAAACCAGAGGTTGGCAAGCTATAGTCCATGAGCCAAATCTGGCCCTCGACCTGTTTTTGTAAATAAAGTTTTATTGGAACATATATATGCTCATTGGTTTGCATATTGTCTATAGCTATCTATAGCTTTGCACTACAAAGGCAGAGTTTAATACCTGCAACAGACTTTACAAAGCCAACACACTTTAAGGTGACCCCCCCCATGAGTTACAACCTTGTATAATACCCTCCCCTTGAATATGAGTGGAACTGTGGTTTGTTTATAACCCACAGATTACCGCAAAAGTGATGGGATATCACTTTCTTGGTTGCATTACTTTAAAACTCTGTTTTAGCAGACTGGAGAGACTCTCCTACCAGCCTTGAAGAAGCAAGCTTGCAGCGACATGAGCTTCCTATGAAGAGGGCCATATGGCAGGGAACTACAGGTGGTCTTGGGAGCTGAGGCCTCAGTCCTATGACTGCAAGGAACTCAATCCTGCCAATAACCATGTGAACCCACTTGACTACAGCTTTATGAGATCCAAGCAGAGGATCCAACTAAGCCATGCCCAGACCCGGCTGTACTGTGTGTCGTGTACAACCGCCAAGTTTGTGATAAAGTGCTCTTCAGCAGAGAAAACTAATACACCATACAGCTCGCCCAACCTAAAATACGTGGCCATTTACACAAACCGTCTGGCCCTTTACAGAAACATTTTTTGCTAATCCTTATACTACAATAGAATTCAGAAAAAAATTATTTTATGAGAAGTGTCTGGGGTTCTCAGAATACATCTTGAGAGAAGTAATAGGAATGTTTAGAAGCCCTATTCGGGGCCAGCATTGCCAGGGTAATTGACATTGACACACGGTGCAGCTGAGCAGGACCCAGCAAGGCAACTAAATCAAGTAGAGGACGTTGGTGGCAAGGAACAGAAGGTGACTGTGGCCAGTATACGCAGGAAAGGAATTTATCTGAAGTTTATCAGGTAAGTCATAGAGTCAGAGGAAACACTGGCAATCGTTCTCAAAAAAAGGCAGCCACCAGGACAGCAGTAGGGGTCTAAATAGCAGAAATGACTCACTGCCTCAGCAGGCCTCTGCTACTGGCACAAAGGCACCCTACAGGTTGGGTTACATTTTGGGCTTCACTGAGTTCAAAATTCAAAGTCCCAGGAGAGAGAGAGAGGATTTGAGTGGCTGAGGAGGGACAGGCGCTTTGATTTCACTCTGCATGACTGCACAAGGGCAAGGAGAGATGATTCTTTTCACAGGGAATCAGGATGTTCAAGCTAGAAATGGGGGGAAAGCTGCTGAGCAGCCAGAGCTGGCCACAGCTGCTGACTGGCCTCCGGGCCCCCACTCCCTATCCACTCATCCATCCCCCGGGAGGGTCTTCACTACATTTGTCCTTGGGAGTGACATCTACCTGTCTGGAGTATAAGCTGCATGGGGCAGAGACGGGGTTCGCCTTGTTCCCCATGGTAACAGCAGTACATAACAGGTTCCCAATACACAGTGAGTGCCCAAGAAAGACGGCAAGTGGATGAACGAAGAGATTAATGAATGAATGTTCAGACGCACTAATCTCTGAACCGCTCCATCAAATCCTTATCTGGAAAGATCTATATCCATCCCCTACTCTCTCCTCTCCCCTCTTCAAGAAATGAGAAGAGCCTTACTTCTCTCTCCGTTAGGTCTTTCTCCACGGGCCTCCCTTTCCCCCAGGGACAGAGGTGTCCAGCAGACTCACTCTTTGTACAACTAGCCTCTGGTAAGTGCTATTTATTTAGGAAAATAAATATCCATGGTACAGGTATGCCTGTGTTGTTCTCCTCCGTGTAAAGTGGTTGTGAAATACTGTAACATTGTTGCAGTCATTCATGCTGCCTCAAACAGAAGATGGCTTGAACTGGGGGGTGGGAGGGTGGATGAAGAGAGAAGGGGCTGCTACAAGGAGCTACTTCAGAGACTAATGGTTCTTGAGCCTCCAGAAAGTCAGGAGCCTTGCACTGGCCAACAGTAAACAGAGAGAGCCTTGCTCAGTGAGGAACCAAGCCTCAGACAGAGGTACGGAAAGCAGCACCAAACTCAGCTCCATTATCCATGCATTCACGCATGCATTCGTTCGTCATACATTTATTAACACTTAGTATTTGCCGTGCACAATTCTAAGGTGCTGGGAATACAACAATGGAGTGGCTACTTAGACTCTCCGCTCACAGAGCTACAGGTCAACGGCAAGCACAGACAAGAGGCCAGACGGTTACAGCTGCAGGAGCACAGAAGCAGGGGATTTCGCTGGATGCGGGAAACCAGGGAAGGCTTCCTGGAAGATGTGACACCAAAGTTAGACCTAGAGGAAGAGTCTCAGTAAGCACAGACGTCCCATATCTCACAATAAACTAATGCAGGATAGGCTGTCAATGGCACACACACGTGCCATGCACACTCCCACCCCCCTCTCCTGCTCCCGTGGCAGACACAGGACATCAATCATGGCACTCTGCCACTGAGCCAAGGCATGGCCTCAGAATCCTTTTTAACACAGAACTGCAGGCAGCCACTACCAATCCCTCAGAAATGGCATGGGAGAGGGGTGCCTGGGTGCCTCGGTCAGTTAAGCATCTGACTCTTGATCTCAGCTCAGGTCTTGATCTCACTGACATGAGTTCAAACCCTGCATTCGGCTTCATGCTGGGTGTGAAGTCTACTTTTAAAAAAATTCTTAAAAAGGGACAGAAGAAATGGCATGGGAGAGCCAACCCACAGGAGCCCTCACTTGGTGTAAGGGAGAGAGGGCTGGACCTAGGGTCAAAGGATCAAGACTGTAGGTGACCCTAGGGGAGCTGTGGCCCATGAAGGCTACAGAAAGGGGCTCCCCTGCAGAGCCAGGAGAGGAGAAGTCAAGGAGGATGGTAAATTCTGCCATCAGACAAGCAGGTTCAACATCAGCGCCTATGATGAAGAGAGACAGAGATGAGGGAAGGGTAGCAAGACCAGATGATTGTCAGGATGTCGGGCTGTGGGTCAGGGCTCAGCGGGAAGGCTGTGACCAGCCAGAGGCGGGGGGTTCTGCCACAATCGTAGCTCTGGGGGGAAGGTGTGGGGTCAGCCCCGCAGCATGAAGAAACCATGCCTGACAAGAGATCCAGCTCTACCACAAGTCAGCTGTGTGACCTTGAGCAAGTTATTTCCCCTCTCTGAGTCTCAGGTTCCTTACTCACATAATGATGGGAACCACTTACCTCATCAGGCTGCTCCAAGCACCCATCAAGACAAGATTTTAACTGCAAAAGCCTGCACAAACAGAAAGCTTGTCACAATGATTGACTAGCTGGGAAAGTTCCTTGACCTCTCAACGCCTCCATCAGCTCATCTTCAAAAAGAGGAGTGATAACACTCACTAACACTTATATTGCATTTTCTATGTGTCAGGTATTCAGGCATTTTTCTGAAGACTTTCCTGAGTTAATTCATGTGCTCCTTACACCAACCCTCAGAAATAGATGCTCGTATTGCCCATAAGGCTCTGAGGCACAAAGAGGGGAAGTAACTTGTTCAAGGTCACACAGATGGTTAACGGGCAAGGTCAGGACTCACATGCAGTACTTGGGGCTCCAGAGACTGCATTTACAACCACCCTACGGCATAGGCCTCTGTAGGGCTGTCGTGTGGCTCTAATGGATTAATGCACAGAAAGCACCTGAAACATCGCCTGGTCCCTGGTGAGCACTAAATAATCTTAGCTATTATTAGTATCACTAACCGGGAAGTCAAAGACATCCTTTATTTCGGGGACAGGTTGTCATCATGGGACTTTTGGCAGAGTTTCTGGAGGTGAGGTATTTTTGGAAGTTGGAAGCATTGAAGGAAGGTGAAGGAAGGTGAGGCTGGCCTTCCAAGAAAAGTGCCATCTTGCTCGGCAGGAGAAGGTAAACTGGAATCAGCCACTCATTCCTAAAATAGAGTAAGGGTCAAGGCTTAGTAGATTAGTTCTGACTCCACCAGCACATTAAAATCCCCTGTGGATGGATTTCTTTTAATGCTGAAGGCCAGACCCCATGCCTGACTTCTTGAATCTCCAGGGCTGATCTCCAGTATGGATTTTTTTTTTTTTTTAATTTCAAGCAATTATAATGTGTAGTAATGTGCTGATTGGAAAGGACAGTTATTTCAAAGTGCTTGAGGTCTGGAGCCTGAGCTTCATCTTTTCTCAGTCTATAAAGACAATCCACAATGAAGCCAAAATCAAGGTCTTTGGCCAAAATCCAACAACATTGTGGCCATTGGCACAGAATTGAAAGACGTACTAGCCACCCATCTATCTCCTGCATCAACAGAACCATGTGCTAAAACGGAAGACAAAAGACAAAGATGCTTCAGATGTTCTAGAATGCACTAGAATGTACTAGAAATGACAATGCTCTAGAAAGATGCACAAGAATGGATTGAAGTCTTCACAGCATGTGGTCCAGTGGCTTTTCTGTGCTCCTCCTCCACATCTGCCCTCCCTGCTCCAAACTGCAGCTGTTCTGTAAGCCAACAGCACACTTAGGCTGTGGGGCTGTCCACCTCCCAATAGCTAGTCACCACCTCAGTGGGGATGGCAAAGCCTGGACAGCCCAATGAGTCAGCCAAGCAGTAAGATGGGCTCTTATTTCCAAGCATGGACCCCCATTCTCGAGCAGGTGAGGAAATGGGCTCGAGCACAAGAGGACAGGGCTGGTGCCCGGCCCAACTCACCCTGGGGTTTTATTTTCCATACAATTTCATTCAGTCCCAATATTTCCTATCACCACTTAGGCTTCCAACATCACAGTAAGGATACCAGAACCCTAGAACTCCACGATCCATGACCAGTTCTCTTGGGGTTCAAATCTGCTCCTGATCTCAGCTCCCACTGGTTGAGTCCTTTAGCCCTTTCAGGGGCTTTTTTGGGGGGGTCTTTTTCAGGAGCCACTTTACGTATTTCGAGTACAAAGCAAATTAAAGCTGGGTACTGGTTATAAAAGCATAGGAAGGCCGGAGGAGCAAAGGGGAGCAGAGAACTGTTACTTAGGGATGAGGAAGCTGCAGCTAACCCTGGACTGGGGTCACAACCCCACCAACAATGCCAGTGGCCCCACCGCTGCCTGCGGTCAGTGGCCTCAGCAGCCCACTGCTGCTGCTCGAGGCCCTGCCAGGAGCAGACAGATGTGCGTCTCCTGACTCCTGGTTTCCCACCAATGGATCCTAGTGGCAGACCCCAACAGGAAGCCAGCGGTAGCAACGGACTCTAGGAAAAGGAATTCTCAGGGTTCCAGTGCTCGTATACAGAAGAGACTATAGAAGGATCAGCTGGAAGCTGACAGCCAACAGACACACTGGAGAGCTGCCCGCATGGATGCTATATTTCAGCCGATAGATACTGCCTGTGTGGATGCTATCATTTCACCCATTTACAGATCAGATAACTGAGACTGAACTCACACAACGGATAGTGGCAAAACCAGGATTCAGACGCCGTTTTACCAGCGTCTGACTCTTGATTTCGACTCAGGTCATGATCTCATGCTTCATGACTTTAAGCCCCACATTGGGCTCCACACTGACAGCACAGAGCCAGCTTGGGATTCTCCCTCCCTCTCTCTTTGCCCCTCCCTTGCTCTCTCTCTCTCTTGCGCGCTCTCTCTCTCTCTCTCTCTGTGTGTGTGTGTGTGTCTCTCAAAATAAATAAATAAACTTAAAACAACAACAACTCAGTTCTACCGGGCTCCAAAGCCAGTTTAGCCTCCATGCTGTCCCGCTTAGCCAAATCACATCTGCGTTAGGAATGAAGAGGTTTCTGGGCAATCACTAGAAGGTGAGTTTCTCAGAGGCAGGACATGTGCCCTACACATTGAACCAGTTAGCATTTGCTACATGAGAAATAACGTCAAAACTCAGAGGCTCAAAACATAAAGTTTTATTTTTGCTCAGGTGTCTACAGGTGAGCTGAGTGGTCCTGCTGCTCTTGACGGAGCTTCCTGATGAGTCTGTGGTCAGCTGTGGTAACCGGAGGCCATGCTGCTGACCGAGGCTGGCCTTGCTCATGTGTTCTGGAATCAGCTGGCTGTCACCTGGTCTGGAATGGCTTTAGCTTGGACAGATGCACTCTTCTCCACTAGGAGACTGTGTGCACATGGCAAGGGCACCGTTCCAAGAAAGAGAACAGACCACCACGGTCACTCTGTAAAAGGCACAGGCACAGGGAAGTCATACTTGGGACCACAGAGGCAATGGCTCCCCCTGCCCCTGGAGCCCCTCCCAGCACCCCCACAGGGCCTGCCAAGCTGTCTCCTGAAGACAGAGACCTTGTCCACTTTACCCACTGCTCTAACAGGAACACGTGTTGGGGCTGGATGTTTGAACGTGCCCCGCACTTGAAGCAAACAGCCAAGGGAAAGAAAGCGTGCTGTCCGTGCCTGCAGTGTCCCTCTCCTGGAACTAAGTCTCCCAGAGAACCAGGTGCAGGAGGGTGGTTAGCAGCTGCTTCTGCGGGATGATGATTTGAAAAATTCCTCAAACTTAATATCACCATGGACTCCAGGATCTGAAAAACTCTCCCCGGCCTCCGAGAGGAGAAAGTCTCTCACCGCATGCCTCCTTTTGTTGCTGGAGTGGTAATGTTTGGGGAGAGCAGAGCAGACGAAGCACGTCACCTTTCTTTCCATGACATAGAGCGTCTAAGAATGTGCGGTTGCCCCAGCCGGGGGGTGACGGCTGACACCCTCCCACCCCCCACCCCGTGCTGCTCAGAGGGCTCGCTGGCGAGGCAGCAGGGGGCTCTCACGGGCGCGGGCAGAAGAGGCCCCCAGCTCCCCACCCGACTATGGATGTGGGGGTAGCTGCATGCCTCCAGATGGACAGCTCCCTGCCACAGTCTCCAAATACACACGCACACACGTGCACGCACATGCACGTCCTGAAATCAGCATGTCTGTGAGGCCACCCGGACTGCATCTCAACCCATATCCCTGCAGTCAGGGGACACTGCTGGCACATGAAGACTGGGGAGGGCCCAGCCAAAGAACCCACGTTGGAGGCTGAGTTCCTGCATCTCCATTTCTGGTTTTGCATGCACCTCACCCCCCCCCCCCCCCCCCGCCAATCCACACCAAGCTCGGGTTCACCCCCTGGTATGGATGCTTCTCCCCAGATCTCAGTCCCCCATCTCCCCAACCTTGTCCCTGGGGCTGTTTTCATTTCTACCAGCCATTCCATCCTCAGCTAGCATGCCCCCAGGGCCTCCCGTCTAGAAGACAGAGCTATCCCTATAGTTAAGCATTCAGGACCTGCTAGGGTGGCCTTCTTGGGGGGCATTTGTGCAGTAAAAGGTAGAGCCCTCCTGTGGGCTGGGGGAGGGGATTGTCACCTCTGCCGCCAGGGTAGTTTGCAAAGAGATGGAAATGTCCTGTATTTCAGTTATGGTGGTAGTTACCCAAATGTAAACAGTTGTCGTAACTCATTACCCTGTACGTCAAAAAACAGTAAATTTTGATACGTATAAGGTATATCTCAATAAATATAACTATACCCATACCTACACCTACACCTATACCTATCTATGTCCTATTGATTGTGTTTCTCTGGAAAACCAGGACCAATACATCAACATGAGGGAGTAAGGAGAGAAGCAAGAGGGCACGAAAAATGTCACTTCCAGCCTAAGATGCTCAGAATAAATGCAGGATCCCAGGAGAAGAGGATAGAACAGAGGGGAAAAGGGAAAACCACAGTAGAGGGGGCTCCAGACACCCAAGAAAGAGAGTCAACATTGCCTAAAAAGCCATATGAGGGAAAGAAGAAATGTTGTGACTTTCTCTGGACCCCCGAGCAGTTACGATAGCTGTGTTCTGTGCTAGTGAGACCTTTGCAGCCAGGGTGGGTGTGATAGAGGGCTGCTGCTTAGCCCAAGGTGAGGTAAGTCAAGGAGTTCATCACTGTCACACCGAAAAAGACTGAAGGTGAATTCCGGAACTCTGGCAGAATCCCTATCAGAAATAGAGGCAAGGGCTCCCCCCATACTACATTAGTTACCACAGTTTTGGAAAATCTGGCAACTATGTATGTGACAAAACATGTAACAAACATATGAGAAAATATGTTTTGTCACATACATAGTTGCCAAATTGCTGGGGGGCTGCAATTGCACTCCTGGTTACAAACTCATGAGAGATCAATGCCTATGTCTGCCAGTGGGCAGGCAAAAAAGACATTCTTAGCAGCATCATTTGTTATACCCCACCCTCAACCTGGAAACAATCCAGCTGTCTATCAACAGCACAATGGTTTAATAAATCATGGCATATTCACACAACAGACTACAACACAGCAATGAAAAAGAACTACGAGGATTTGCATGACGTGGATAAATCTCATAGACAGGTGTTGAGCAAAAGAAGCTAGACATAAGAGTACATGCTTACAATTTCATTTACATGAAGCCTAGAAATGGAAATTAATCTCTGATGATAAAAGTGCAAATAAATAGTCGCCTTTGTGGCGCGACAGGAAGGGGCAGAAGAGAGATTTCTAGGGGTTCATCATGTTCCATTCTTGCTTTGGGTGCTGGTCACATGAAAGTATTTACATATAAAAATTCATCAACCTGTAAATTTTTGCGTGGTTGGTTTTTGTTTTTGTGTTATATTCTGCTGTTTATTAGAAGCTTCTATTGCAGTTGGATAAATAAAGCTAGAACCAAACAAACTGGTTCTGAGGCGTTCGTAGTTCAAGCCAAAACAAGAAGCATTTGAATTTCATTTGGAGAAGATCGCCTATTTAAAGAAGCTTGGGCATTTTATTTTATATTTTTTTAAGTTTTTATTTAAATTCCAGTTAACATACAGTGTAATATTAGTTTCACATCAACCTATACATTTAAAGTGTGTATACCTTGTGTATATTATATTTTAATAAGAAATGTATATGATATGTGCAACTATATGCATAGAGAGAGAGAGAGAGAGAGAGAGAGAGAGAGCACATGTGCAAGAATGTGCCAGGAACGAGGGATCTGACACTTGAAAAATTGCACAATCCATGCCCTTCTGGATTTTAGGAGTGAGTAGAGGGAAAGACATTAAGCAAATAATCACCCAAAGGGAGAAAGAAAAACAAACTGTGGTAAGTACTATAAAAGGCAAGTGGGGAGACTGTAACATGAGGTCTGATTCAGACCTAACATCTAAGAAGGCTTCTCTGAGGAATGAGGCTTCAGCCGACATCCGCAGAGTGGGCAGAAGTCAACCCAGAAGCCTTCGGGCAGAGGAAGGAGGACAGCAAAGGTTCTGAGCAAGACGGGCTTGGCCCTTAGGAGGGACGGACAGACATGGAGGAGAACAGCCAGTGAGAAACACCAGTGCACAGCCAGACCAGAAAGGTGGCACATCAGGGAAGTTTCAGGGGACCACGTGAAGGATTTTGGATTTATTCTGACTGTGGTGGGGAGCCACTGGATGCTTTTGCACAGGCAGCAACACAATCTAACTTAAGTTTGTTAGCAGCATCTGCCATTTGTGCTTAACAAAGATTGCCAAGGGGCAAAAGAACGCACGGGGAGGCTACCAAGAGGCAGCTGCAATGGACAGACTACAGGGATGGTGATGGGAGAATGGACCGTTGACTTCACTTACTGAAATGGCAGTCTAGCAGCAGCTCAGTGAAAAAGCAAAAGAGGGATTATATTAAGCATAAGCAAAAACAACAACAAATAAAACCTTTAGTGGCCGACAATTATCCTTGTACTTTTATCCATGACGTTTATCAACACCCCTTCCTTCAACAATATCACATTCAAAATTAGCCCCTAAGGACTCTTTAAATTCCAGATCTCAATATTTTTCTGAATCACGTTTGGCCATGAGCAGTCAGGCACAGCTTGGGGCCCGTCAGGGATGGTGATTATCCTAATACCTAACATCTATGGATGTGGAGTATATGGAGCTCTATGGAGCTCCATATGGAGCTCTATGGAGACCTCAGGGTCTATGGAGCTCTATGGAGCCCTTGCCTCAGGGTCTATGTGGATGAGTTGCTTAGTCCCCACAACAACTGTCTTAGGTAGGCGCTGTTATTTTCCCTGTGTAAAGTTGAGGACGGGGAGGCAGAGTTAAGTGTCCCCAATTCCCTAGCTACTGAAAGGCAGGTAGTATGGTGCCAGACCTGTGTTTTAACAATAGGCTCTAGTCCTTCTCGTGATCGACACTTTGATCTTGACCTTTTTGGAACCTTTAGCTAACAGAGTAATTTCCAGGCATATCAAAGAATGCTGGAGTTGGTTTGCATTTCCGATTCGGTTAAATTAATTGTTTTGTTTTTTCCTTCCTTGAAGGATACATTCCTGGAAGTTAAATGGCTTCCCTTGAAAGTCAGCTGGAAACTTTTGACAGCTAGACGCTGGGTGCTTGATGCTCTTCGTGACACGTGAGTCAGTCGAGTCAGTCACACCAGCCACTGTTGGCTTTGAGAAGTCTGTGCTGAATTCCATAGAATTCAACATTTGGCATTCAACATTGGCAAATTCAACATTCAATATTGGCTGAATTCCAACATTTGGCAATTTCAGCGGTATTAATGGCATTTCCTGAAAGATGATGGAAAACCTGTGAATTCAGCAAGTTCTTATTTCGATGTTTAATCCTATTATAACTTTTTTTGAAGAAGCTTCATGAAGGGGACAAGAGTAAGTAATGGTTAACTCTGTAAGGTGCTACCCAAGTAAGTCACCCAGCCGAAGTGGCCATCAGACGAATGCAGGCAGGTTGCACCATGTGCTGGAGATGAATTCCTCATCACCACTGATTCCAGTGCTGGGCAGCTGACAAGTTTCTTTTGACATCTATTGTAAGACGCATCCCTCTTTCATGAGAACATAAAACATGTGAAGTGCTGAATTTCAGATTGAGGGAAATAGGGTATTCTGAAACTAGAATCCCCCTTTTTGCTAGGTAAGAAGCCAGTCTCCTACATTAAAGGAATCTGACCGCTTCAGCCCTCTACACTGGCTCTTTTGCATCCTATTCTAGACCTTCAGACACTTTCCCCTGCTCAGTTACCCTCGTGTGCCTCTAAATACATCAACTGTAAGGTAAATGCATTCTAAATATCTTCTGAAGGCTGTAGCTTCTGGTATGGAGTAACATTGCCTCATATTTTATTATCACCATTTATTAGCCTTATGGATGTGAGCAGGTTACTCTGAGTTCAGGTTCTCCTCCAAAAAAAAGGAATATAATAATATCTACCTCCAGGGGTTTTAAGGGATAAAATAAGAGAATACATAGCAGCAAGTTAACATAGAGTCTTGCACCCAGTGGTTTAGCCAAGGATGTTAGCTGCTATTATTACTATTAATATTACAGTTAGTTAATATTGACACTAATTAATATTAATATCATCATCATAGTAGTAGATCTCTTATCTCTTATTTTATCTCTTATTAACAATTGGTTAATTGAAAATTAACCTTAGTCAACTGGTTAAATGAAAAGTTCAAATCAATGGAGCGCCTGGGTGGCTCTGCCAGTTAAGCGTCCGACTTTTGATTTTGGTTCAGGTCATGATCTCACAGTTTGTGGGTTGGAGGTCTGCATCAGGCTCTGTGCTGACAGCATGGAGCCTGCTTGAGATTCTCTCTTCCTCTCCCTCTGCCCCTCTCCAACTCACGTGCACTCTTGTTCTCTCTCTCTCTCTCTCTCAGTATAAGTGAATAAACATTTTAAAGGTCAAATCAAGTGAGAAATTAATAATAACAATAAAGATATTCAAACATCTAATTCTACCTATATTGAGTGGCTTGCAACAGACCATTTATGACAAGAAAAAACTAGAAAATCCAATTAAATTACAAACACAAATCTGTTTGAAGGCACTTGACAGTTGCTGAGGCAGCCAGCACAGGAGAAGTCAAGATCTTGGAGAGAAGGTAACCACAGTCAGGTGAGCCAACAATCCCTCTCTCTTTCGCTGCCTGGCATTTCCAAGGTGTCCAGTCAGAGGACACTTGCCAAGGGCAGAAATGCCAGGAAAGTTTTCAAGAATCTCACAGAGCTGGGGAGATAAAAAGTTATAGTTCATGGCTTCCCAGGCAGCGAAGAATTGAATGTCCAAGATCTCTGGGAGAAGAAAGGCATAGAGAAGTAAGCCCAACACTCTTTTACCTTAAAGCTTTTGCACAGAGCAGAAGCTTAGGAAGTAGAGCAAAAATATGCTAAAAAATTTAACCCAAGAGTCTGTTGACTGTTTAAGATTCTAATACTAAAGCTGAATAAACAAGGATTTTTGTTTTGTTTGTATTTAAAATTCATTATTGAAGAGGACTGGAGTAGAATTCCAGCGTTCATGTTCTTAACCACTAGGCTGTGTGAACTTGGTGACCTACATTTTAACCTGGATCTCTAGCACATTTTAGTTTAGCTGTATTTTCAGGAACCAAAAAATTCTGGAATTTGCCTGAAATACTAATATATCTAATTTAATAATTAAACCTGTAATTAAAAAACTTCCCCAGAAAGTCCCCAGGCCCAGATGGCTTCACTGGTGAATTCTTCTAAATATTTGAAGGAGAAATAACACTAACCTTAAACATCTCTTCCAAATAAAAGCAAAAAAAGAAAACACTTCGCAACTTGTCTTATCATGCCAGCAGAATCTTGAAAACAAAGCTTACAAGAACACTATAAGAACTAAAAATTACAGGTCAATCTTTCTCATAAACATAGATAGAAAAATTGTAACCAAATGTTATCTAACCATATATAAATAGAATAGTATGTGGCAACCAAGTTGGGTTTATTCCAGTAATGCAAGGTTGGTTTTATGTTCAAAATTAATCAATCAATGTAATTTACCAATTAATTTGATATAGGAGAAAAATCATAGGATTGTCTCAATAAATGAGTAAAAAGCATTTATAAAGCCAACATCCATTCATGATTTTTTAAAATCTTGGCAAATTTAGCCTCAAGTGAAAAAAACTTTTTTAATCTGATAAGTACATATTTTTTTAAAAAGCTACAGAAAACATACTTAACAATGGAATATTGGAAGTGTCCATCTGAGATCAAGAGTAAGACAAGAGTATCCACTACCAGAATTTTGGTCAACATTGTCCTGGAAGTCATGGAAAAATATATATAAATAAATAAAAGGAAAAAAAATAAATGAAAGGTATAGGGATCAGAAAAAAAAATTGTCCTTATTTATATATGATTGTGTACATAGAAAAGCCAAAAGATTCTCCAGACAAATCATTAAATTAATAAGGGAAGCTAGCAAGGGTTAGCAGATATAACATCAATATATTTAAAAAATAATATTGGATATGCTATCAGTAAATCATTATACATGAAAAATTTAAAGCTACTTTATCCAATAGCATCAAAAAATACCAACTACTTACAATTAAAACAAAATATGTCTGACTTTTACACTAAAAACTGAAAAGTCTTACTGAGAGAAATTTTACAAGACCTAAATAAATAGAAAGAATCTGCTATATTGTCATGGAGAAGAAGACTTCATAATTTAAAAATGTCAGTTATTCCCAAATTGATCTATAGGTTCAGTGAAATTCCTAGTGAAGAGGTGTATTTGTGAGAGAGAGAGAGAGAGAGAGAGAGAGAATTGACCTGTTCTTCTAACGTGTATGTGGGAAAGGTCAAGAATAGCCAACATAACACTGAAAAATAAGAAAAAATATTGGAAGACTTGCATTACCAGATATCAAGCCTTATAAAGCTACAGTGATTAAGATAGTGTGCCATTGTTGAAAGGGTGGACAAATAAACATACAGAATTGAACAGAGATTCCAGAAACAAAGATAAAAATGCATGGAGTAAGGAAAGTATGGTCTCTTTAATAAATGGGGCTTGGTCAGGGGCGCCTGGGTGGCTCAGTCGGTTGAGTATCCGACTTCGGCTCAGGTCATGATCTCACGGTCTGTGAGTTCGAGCCCCGCGTCGGGCTCTGTGCTGACAGCTCAGAGCCTGGAGCCTGCTTCGGATTCTGTGTCTCCCTCTCTCTCTCCCCCTCCCCTGCTCATGCTCTGTCTCTCTCTGTCCCAAAAATAAATTAAAACCTTAAAAAATTTTAAAAAAAATGGGGCTTGGTCATTAGAAACCCATATAAAAACATAAAGCAAGTATCCTCAACCTACCTCACACTACACACAAAAATCAATTCCAGGTGTCTTATATGAAAGGTAAAATGATAAAGCTTTTAGGGGATAACCTTGGAGAATATTCTTATGATCATAAACAGAACCATAAGGGAAAAGATGACCAGTTATACCATGATAACATCAAGAACGTTTGAGTTTCAAAGACAGTCCTGAGAGAATGGAAATATAAGCCACAGAGTGGACGAAGATATTTGTGATATGTATATTCAATGAAGGACTCAAATCCAGAATACACACAAAAAGAAAAACTGTCTATAAATCTCTAAGAAAAATGTGGACATTCCAAGAGAAGAATAGAAAAATGACATGAATAGCCACTTCATTAAAAATAATATTTCAAATGCCAATGATCATTTTGAAAATGGGATCGTCTTCACGGGAAATGCAAAATAAAACCACAATAAGACACCTAGCACTGAGATCTTGGTTTCTAAATTCTATTCTCCAATAAAAGGGATCAAAGCCTCTTGGAGAAATGGACAATTCTAAGGCTGGAGCAGGGAAAATACAATATGAACCAGAAGTGACTTTTAAGTACCAGGAAGTTTAAAAAAAAATGCTTAAGAAACAAAGGGGTGGGGGACGTGTTAAAGGGACATTGAAGCCACCCTGAAGGAGTTCCCAGTGGCCAATGCTGGAAAAATTTGAGCCACAAGTAAGTCACTATAGTACTGGATTATAACCCAAAGTACAAAACTAATATACATGAGTCCATACTGATATGAATGAATGAATGAACAAATGCATGAGGAAGATCAAAGTAAAACTTAATTCTCCCTTCCCACCCACCTTGAGGGTGGCTGGACTTAGTGCTTCACTTCCAAACTATAAAATAGAGAAAGGAATAATGGGGACTTTGCAGTAGAGAAACCCAGAAAAGGCTATCTCAATCAAGTGATGAAGGTTAACCTCATCAGTGATGTCATGTGGTTGGTATGTAGTCTTTAATTATGGTGTAATGAGAAGAACATTTCACCTCTGTGCTATTCTTTCCAAAAATCTTTAACCCTATTCTAGTAATGACATCAGACAGACCTGGATTATTGGATATGCTGCAGGATACCTTGCCAGTATTTCTCAACACCATCAAGGTCATAAAAACAAAGGAAGACTGGAAGACTGTCGCAGACCAGAGGGGGCTGGGGAGACATGACAAGTAAATGCAATGTGGTTCCCTGGAATGGCTCCTGGAACAGAAAGAAGAAAATAATGGAAAAACTGATGAAATCCAAATAAAGTCTGGAGTTTACTTAATAGTAATGTACCAATGACAGTTTCTTAGCTTTGCCCAATACATTATAGTAATGTAAGATGTTAACAATGGAGAAAACCGGGTGAGGTCAACATGGGAACTCTGTGTACTATCTTTGCCATTTTTTTTTTTTTGTAAATCTAAAATTACTCCACAATAAAAGATGTACTAAAAACAAACAATAAGATAATACATCACCCCCACGTGAATAGCTAAAATTAGAAACAACAGTGGCACAGACAGCACCAAATATTTGCAAGGATGTTGGAAACACTGGGACTTTCATACTCTACAGAGGAAAAGCGTAAACAGACACAACCACTTTGGAAAATCCATGTAGTATCTACAAAACCTGAATACAAATACAACTTAGGGCCCAGCAATTTTCCTTCTAGAAAGATGCTCAAAAGATGGGGCCCCAGGGTGGCTCAGTCTGTTAAGCGTCTGACTCTTGATTTCAGCTCAGGTCATGATCTCACAGTTTGTGAGTTTGAGCCCTGCATCAGACCCTGAGCTGACAGTGCAGAGCCTGCTTGAGATTCTCTCTCTCCCTCTCTCTCTGACCCTCCCCTTCTGGAACTCTTTCTCTCTCTCAAAATAAATAAATAAACATTTAAAAAAAAAATGCATGTATATGTTCATCACAAGGCCTGTATAAAAATGTATATAGCAGAACCGTTCACAACAACAAGACATTGGAGACAACACTAATATCCCCCAATAATAAAATGGGTAGATAAACAGAGTTATTAACCTCTTCCAAAGCACCATTGAACTCAGATGGACTGCTACCCAGATGTGGTCGTATTTTACTAGGGGTTACTTACATCTCTTTTTGGCTACTATTTATTGAGTGCTTACTGGGTACCACTATAGCTCATGGAATACTATATAAGACTGACCAAATTACTGCTACACTGAACAACATGGGTGGATTTTGCAAACATAATGCCAAACAAAGGAATTCAAGCCCAAAACACAAAACAAAAACATTTAGCTTGATTTATAAAATAGGAAAACGTAACCAATGCTGATAGAAGTCAGAGTAGCCATCACATTTGAGGCAAGAGTGTGCGATGATTGGAATAAGACACGAAGAAAGATTTTGGGGGTGGGGGCAAAGTTCTGTTTCCTGATCTGGTTGCCGGTTACCCTGAGCGTTCGCTTTGTGAAAATATATCCTGCTACACTGTTAGATGGGTGCTCTTTTCTCTATGTATGTTACACTTCAATAAAAACTTTTCTTAAAGCTAAAGAATGATACATAATACTTCAAACCTGTTTAATTTTAACTTAAAGCATATAAATGCACATTCATTCACCACTCTTTTGATGTGGAGCCAAGGTTTTTCTTTGAGAACGGGTCTGCTGACTGGAACTTCTTGTCATCTTTCTTACATAAACCACACCCATCATGCATCATCTACAGTTTCCAGCGTCAGCTGCTTTGAAGCAGAGGGAGACCTTAAAGACCCTTGTAAAGCAATCGGAGTGCAGAATCTTGCTAGAATTTTATGATTTCCCCAATTCTTTCATTGTTTCAACCACACCCAACTCCACAGCAATTTTTTTTTCAATTCTCCTGAGTAAGTCTTTTCAAACCTTTCGATTCAGCATTCATAGAAACATTTCTCCTTTTGTTTTTCACACTTATTTTATTTTTGTGGCTAATATTGCATTAAGTGACTAACGGGAAAGGCTGCAGGAAAGACTTGGAACCAAGCACAAATGATCCTTGATAAACATACAATTCTAAACGACAGGAGGCATATGTCAGTGTCCTGCAGAGATGCCCACATTTACAGGCACTTTCCATGATGTGGGCATACCTTCACCAATGTGTTTTATAGAGGAAATCCAGAGCTTCAGCTAAACCCCTATGTCTGTCAGTGGGCAGGTCCCTCATGCCATTACATATGCCCCTAATCTCCCAGCTGCTACCACTGGTCATTTTTGGATCATCTTTCACATGAGCCATTTGGAGACCCCTTAATTTCCATACAGGTACCTTTTTCCCCCCCCAGGGTAAAAAGCATGCACCTGTTTCCTGCTTAAAACTCTTTAATGTAGAGTCCTTGGTGTATATTGGGTGCTCAGTAAATACATGTTGAATGAGCAAATGACTAAACACATGGATACATGAATTTTCAGCTCCTCCGGGACAAAGGTCCAGCCTGTTCTGCAAGCCCTGCCTGGTCAGATCCTGCTCCCCTTCCCATCCTTATCTTCCATCTCCTCCAGTGCACCCTGTGCCACAACACCAGCGAGCATCGCGTGATTGCCAACCATGGGCTACCGCACACGCTGGTCCTTTGCTGGACGTGCTCTTTTCTGTTGCCTTCCATGAAGGTGCCTGTGTAAGTCTCAGCCATTCCCACCTCCTCAAAACTGTCCCTGATACATCCTGGCAGAGTGCAATACCTCTGATCTCCTGCTTTATAGATCCTGCTACTATCATTCCTTGCACTATGCCTGTCTCTCCCAGAGACAGTGCAACAGAGAGACTTGAGGGCTGTAATTTAGCCTCTTTATTTTGTTTCCTAGTCCCAACGTCTAGCTCAGCCTTGGCACAGAGTTGGTGCCCAACACGGGCAGGAAAGCAGGAGTCTACTGGCCTGAGTTCAAATGCTGGCTCTGCCACTTGATAGCTCTGGAGCCTCGGGCAGATTCCTTCTCTACCACTCAGCTTCCTATAAAATAGGAGCAGTGATGTCTACCTCTCAGTGTTCCTATGAAGACCGAACAAGATCTCCTATGTAAAGAGCCTGGATCACAAAAAATACTCAATAAACAGAACCTAAAAACCCATGGCCATCTCCACTCTCAAGGTCTAGCCACCTGTCCATCTATGTTCACCCAGATCAAATGGAAGTCTGGATGTGATGAGAACCCCCATATCTGCACAGGCAGGGTGGGGGAACTCAATAAATATTTGCTGAGCAAATGAATGAGGCGCTTCTGCCCCTCATCCCTTCCCTTTGTCCTGCTCTACTCTTTGCCCTTACCATCACTTTACACATCTAGGCTTTAGCTCTGTGAGTAATTTGAAATTAAAATCCCAAAGTTATTTTTCATAAGCAAGAACAGTCACTCTTGGGTCTGCTGGCACAGTATCCTGACAGGGGGCTGGCAACAGCCAGTTCACAGTGAGCCCTGCCAGGGGGCTGTGCACATGCTTCTAAGAATAACTCAGTGTCCAAGAATTCCGCCTGTTCTATCACAAGCTGGGGCCGGCAAGCAGCTGGTTTGCATTAGCGCTGAGAGCGACGCTATTCCACTTTGCTATAGTGAGACTGAGGCACCTCCTTCCCCTCTTCTGCTCCCACTCCAGGCTGCCATTGAGCAGGCAGAGTCTTCATTCAGCAGGCTTGAAAGCACCCGGAAGGGGTCTGCTTAGAGGTAAACTGCAGAGTAGATGAAGTTTGCCTTCTGGGTCCTTTCATCTCACATCTGGGTCATACATCACATTTCCATGTGGGTGTCATCCTGAGTCCTCCAAATCTCCATTCAAATCTCCCCTCACAAGAGCAGCTGATGCCTGGGACCATTCCTGACCCTCTCTTCATTCATTCATTCATTCATTCATTCATTCATTCATTCATCTCTACACTGATGACTGAATAGTAAAGCTAAAGGGAACCTAGGAGCTCACTTAGGGAGGCAGATTGGTCTATAGTGGTTCTCAGGGTAGAAGGGCAGTACCTTCTCCTAGTGGCATTAGGAAATGTCTAAGAGCATTTATTTTGGGGGTGTCACAAAGAGAAAGGGCCCTATTGACATATAGTGGGCAAGAACTAAGGACGCAAAGTACCCTGAAATTCACAACACATTCCCACATGCTGAAGAATTGTCCCTCCAAAAACGTCAATAGTGTCCCCCTGGAGAAACACTGCTGGAATGAGCTGTGTCACCCGGCACCCATCCTTTCCCCTCCTGCTCCCGAGCATGTCAGGGATGAGCACAGGCTTCCTCATCCTTGGCCTCTCCATGTCTTGTCTTCAAACAATTGAAATAGATTTGTTTTATGGAAAATGACAGAAGAAGACAAGGGCCATAGAGTCAAAAAGACCAGGACAAACGTTCTGTTTCTGCCACTCCAGCCGTGGAACCCCGAGCAGAGTGAATGATTTTCAGAGCCCCAAACTCATCTATGTAATGCTTCCCACGGTATCTATGGTGATAAGGTGATTGTGAGAATGGCCATCATTTTGCACAATTCCTAGAGGTGAGAAACACGGCTCAGCATTAAGAACTAATTAAGAGGACTCACACAGAGGACTGGGTGCACTGCAGGCATTTAACATACTGTACATATTACATGTCAGGTGGCTTGTACTGTAATAAAAACTCCACGAATGCCTATCCCGTTCTCTCCCATCCTCCTCCCATAGAAGGCATATGACTCGCTGAAGTCATCTGTGGTTCACTGGATAGGGCTCATAAAAAAGACGTAGTTCCTACTTTCATAGAATTTAAAAATTAGAGGTTCTGATAAGACCTCCAGGTATGTGTGTATATGTACATACACACATTTATGCACATGAGAGTGAGACAGATATAAAATATATTAAACCATAAAGATTTTCAACCTACCCCTTCCGCACCCTACCTCCCACTATCCTAAAAGAAATAATCCTTTGATCATTTGGCCCATTACCAGGTCTTTGCCATGCTGACAGAGGGGGTAGACAGAGGATAGTAGAAGCCATATTGTTCTAAATAAGGCCGGATAAAGCAGGAGAGGCAGGGTGGGGAAGAAGACATGACAGAAGTGAACAAGAAGGGGAGAAAATGAGAAACAGCTTGCTGGAGGAGTGGACTCTGGGGCTAGAGATCCTGTCCAGGTGGTTTGGGGATTATCAAGGTGTTGGGGTTCTTCACTATACAGAGACTGTAATCGGAGTAGCCCTAGTGAGAACCCCTGAGATATGGTTACGATGGGCTAGAACTCTCAAAAGACTCTTCCAGAAAATTTCTACAGAGGCTTTGCATAGTCACCACGTCCACATTCTTGCTTCCCTTCATCCATGCTTTCAGCTTCACACCACGTCAGCCCAGATCTAAAACCCAGCTCTTTCTTCAATTCCCTCCAAACCCTTCTTGCTCAAAGTTCCAAGAGAGGGGTGACTTCCCTACAGGTGTGGAGGAAGCAGGTTCAACATCAACATAGCACCAACAATGTCAGGGCGAGCACCAGACACTCCTCTTTTTTTAAAGTCCCTTGCTGCCCACCAGAGAGAAGTGCTTTTCACTGCTCAGGGGCCCTGCCGGGACGGATCTCATGGATTCCTCCCTCTCTTCCCATTCCTTCCCATTACCTCTCTTGTCTTCTCTGCCCCTCCCTCTCAGAAGCAGAAAACAAATGTCTCTCTTTTCTTCTCAGGGCAACCTGAGCCATCCCTTTGCGTGCCCAAGAGCCTACCAACACCCCTGCCTTTTGGGATGCCTGTCTCCTTAATGGACAAGTCAAGGTGTTTTACTCAAAGTTGTTCCCTTCCTACAAGAATGAAGTCAGATCATAGACATTTCACCTCATTTTTCCTCTCTGCAACTTAAATAACAAATCCAAATTGTTGAGAGACATGAAGTCTTATGGAAAT
The DNA here is from genome assembly GCF_028018385.1 of Neofelis nebulosa. NCBI lineage: Eukaryota > Metazoa > Chordata > Mammalia > Carnivora > Felidae > Neofelis > Neofelis nebulosa. The sequence goes on from NC_080789.1 coordinate 16,853,316, forward strand.
CCAGGGGGCTGGGCTGAGAGGATTTCCTGAATAAGACTGACTTTAAGTAGACATTTGAAGGATAGATGGGATTTGGAGAGAACTGGAGAGAGAATCTAGTGGTATCACAACATAAGTAAAAATGTGGAGGCTGAATTGGCACAGAATATACAAAGGCGGGGGCGGGGTGGGGGGGTAAGGGGGGGGAGGAACTTGTTCAAGCTGAAGCCAACAATGCATTGGCTGGTAATGAAGGATAAAAATATGAGCACTAAGGTGAAATCATGATTGGAGGACTCTGAGTGTGTCGGGTTAAGAATATGACCAAAATCTGATCTCTCCTTTGGGACAGGCTAATCCATTTTGGGGGATTTTTTTCTTTAGAAAACCATATCAATGACCCTTTTAGATATGCAAAAGTAAAGCAAGAACATCTTGGAGGAAGACAGAATTCAACAGAGTAAATACATCTAATTCAGACAAACGAGCTGAATAGCCTGTTTTCTTAAGCCCAGAGCCTCCCAGAGCTATGTCTCTGTGAATGCTATTGCTTTTGGGGGATGGAAAAGTTTCTTTTCCGTATGGATTTTTATCTACCACACAGCTGAACATTTTTTTATTCTTTCGGAGTTGGTGTTTTCTCCTTCATACAGTTGTTTGCAGAAGGATCAGAATTCAAATGGACAAGTTCTGAGAAGGAACTGGCCAGTGTGCCTTCTGTCCCCTTCACAGAGGACAAGCAACAGGGGAAAGAGATTGTATTGTCTTTGGTGCAGCTCAACAAAAATCTCACATGAGGTCCATCAAAACAGCCTGATTTTACAGTGCTTACTATAATAACATTGAACTTATAAAACAATTCATCCTAAGAAGAGACTGCGGTATTCATTTATTTTAATATTTGGAGTCTCTTCATAAAAATTACTTTATTAATCTTTTGATAAAAGGATTCCTGTAGTCTACAACTATGATTTTTCCTTAACCATCACCCATGCCCTTTGATTCTGGGAATAGCACTCTAGGTTTCCCTTAAGCCAGCCCTCTTTCCCTCTCAGGCACTTACTTGGTTTAGGTGCGAATGTGGCCCTGCCTCCAAGGTACAGGGGGGCAACAGCAGCATTACCACTCAGGGAATGTCATTTATTGACTTGGCAGTCTGTCCTCACCACCCAATCTGAAGTAGAAACTTAATCACTTATATTCGTTTCTCTCTGTTTTAATTTTCTGCACAGCATTTTCTCATTATGTGATGTCTTTTCTTCTTGTTTACTCATTTTTCTGTGGTGTGTGTGTATTTCCCACTTCTGGAATGAATGCAGAGATGTTGTATGTCCTCTCCATACTATTTCCCCAGCAACGTAAAATGCTACTAGAACACAGAAAATAATCCATGTTTTTGGTTAAATGGTTTAACAAACAATGAACCAATGAAATGGCTCAGCAATGGAAATGTAACATAAATGGGTCTAAAAGTTAATTCTGGAAATGTTGTTGGCATGACCAAGGAAGAGTCATTCAATTTTGAGGCTATATACCTAGAGCTACCAGAGGTCACGTCAAGGGTTAAGCCTCCCACCCTAAGAATGAAGTCAATACCAAAGAAGATAGAATCAGAGATGTAGAGAAGCAGCTTCCTGATGAAACACGTGAGCACCTGGATTTAGCTTTGCCTGACCTCAGCTAATTCTGGATGTTTCACTACTGGGACTCTCAGCTCTCAGACTACAGGTATGCTTGCCGAGCTCTGCAACAGAGCCAGAATCAGTTCTACAGAGCACCACAGGCCTGCGCTCAGGGTTGTAGTCTCCTTCTAGGAAGGATGGTGTCTGCACTGTATTCTTCCCAAATATTTTTCCTGAAAAGTGGAGAAACATTAGCAGGAAACATCAGCATATCCATTGTTTCCTGGGGGACTGAGGGAACAGCTCACACCTCATGGAACAAGTACAGACACAACAGACACCATGGCCCTGTGCCCACAACCTATTTCACTTCCCTCCACAGGAAAACTGCCTGAGGAAGGAAACCAGACGTCCCCTTTTATAAAGGGTACACAGCACTTCTTTAGTATTTCTCTCCTGTGGCCCAGCATGGTATAGAAAGAAAGCACTGAACACGTTGCCCAAGCATCTGGGTCCCAGTTCCTGCTGTGTCTTGCCCTCTAGACCAAGGTCACAGAAACTTTCAATTGTTCCATCAATATTTACCATGCATAGTCCTATGAGACCTATGTTTCTATGATTCTTCTTGTTGAAGACAAGTGACCAAAATTCAGATGAACTAGTTTAAGCCAAAGGATACAAAGAATATTTATGGACTCTGGGAATATTAAGAAAGGTTTCCAGGAAGGCCAAGTTGTATTAAATCCAAGACTAGATTAGTGGAGGGAATGCCCCAGTCATTCCCTAAAACTCTGGAGCATTTCAGAGAATGATGGTTCTCCAGCTTTGGCTTTAAGCATTGAGAGATGAATGAATTCTTCATATGAGAGCATGTCTCATTTCCATACACCCTCTCATCTACTTTTTTCTTCTGTGTCCCGGCTCCTTTGTCTCTGGACTGGGAAGGAAGAGGACAGAGGTCTGTTTGGTGTAACATGGCCTAGCAGATATGGTCCTACCTACTCCAGGAAATACAATATTGGAGTCAGATTGTTGAGAAAGTTTGTATTCATTCTATTGAAAATGGGTAATTATCTAAGACATAATACTTATTCTACAACATTTATGAAGCACACAGTGTATATAAGATCCTATACTAAGGAAATAAGAATAAATAAGGCACAGTCCCTGATACCAAGAGAATTGCCATCTAATATGGCCCTTGAAAGATGAAGCTAGAAATATCTAGAACAGAACTGTCCAGTAGAAATATAATGTGATTCATAAATTTAAACTTAAATTTTCTAGTAGCCACATTACAAAAATAAAAAACACAGGGGGATTTCATTTTAGTAATATACTTTATTTAACACAATACATTCAAAATTATTGAGATTTTTTTTTAATTTTTTTTTAATGCTTATTTATTTTTGAGACAGAGAGAGACAGAGCATGAACAGGGGAGGGTCAGAGAGAGGGAGACACAGAATCTGAAACAGGATCCAGGCTCTGAGCTGTCAGCACAGAGCCCGAGGCGGGGCTCGAACTCACGGACTGTGAGATCATGACCTGAGCCGAAGTCGGCCACTTAACTGACTCAGCCACCCAGGCGCCCCTATTAATGAGATATTTTACATTCTTTTTTCTCTTACCAAGGCTTCAAAATCCAATGTGTCCTTTATAGCTCAATTTGGCCTAGCCCCATCTCAAGTGTTCAAAGCCATCTGTGATTAATGGCTGTCATAGTAGACAACACAAATCTCAAAGATATTAATGGGAAAATCATCACAGTTCTTACACTTCCATGGAGGAGAAGTATAGTGAACATCTGTCTTTCTTCTCCATTACAACTCTTTCCTTGAATGGTACCCTGATATTCCTCTCCAGAGCCACCTGTCTCACACTTAGTCCATTTGCATTATGGATGGCGTTGATGCCATCCCAAATCCAGAGGTGGTGGCTCTTCAGGTCATTATATGGCTTTAGACATAGAGATTGGTTCAGGGGATGGACACGTGACCCAATCAGGGTCATATGAAATGCAGTGATTCTTTGGTTGAGACTTCTGAAAAAGAAACATTCTCTTTTCTACAGGACTTGAATCTGGGAGCATGTGACCTTGGGGTGCCAAAAACCACCATAACGAGCCAAGAATGAAGCCACCATGTTAAAGGTAGAAGATGAAAAGAAATTCAGTTGTCATGGCCTAGAGAATTCCTGAGCTTTTCAGCTACGTGGATCAATAAACTCTTTACACAAGCCAGTTTGAGTCTGGAGACTCTAAAAAGAGTCCAGATATAAAAGGGAACTTGTGCTCCATTCTTCTGGAGGAGGCGGTATAGACTGATTGCATCTAGTTTTTCTCTCCATCCTTGTATCCTCTGAGAACAGAAGTAACTTGACTGGAATACCAGTGAGCCCTTACATCCATTGGGCTACATGTATCAGGAGAGAACATCACTACACTAAAATAGCAAAGCGCTTGTCTCTCATTCTTACTTCTCTCTTGCTGTCTTGTATGACAGAACCAACAAGGGATCTACACTCTCTATCTGAGCTTCCCCCCCTGAAGCTGAGTGGGTAAGTCAGGTCAGCCTTGGGGGACTGACGGCATTTGACCCTTGCCACTACAGTGGTGCTTGATTCATACCAACGACACATTCTCAATTGCATTATACTGCCCCAGTTTCCCCACGATGATCAGGTGTTAATGGTAAACAATGCCTTTCTATAAAAAGGAGATGAAATACTTTAACAGAGAAACTCCCTATTCTTCTCTGAATCATGCCTCTATGGAAAATTCTCAACAAGCTTAATTAAATTTTTCAATCCCTAAACTTCACCACTTATTCATCAAACACTAAGAGAGCACCTAATATATACAGGAAGGACATGGTAATAGCCACTGGGGGTACAAAGATGAATGTGTCACTGAAATCAAGGAGACAATGTCTAATTTATGGAAATGTTTTTAAAATGAAATAATGAATAAGAGACAATAATAGGGAGGAAAGATTGATCAATGACACTTTAAAAGGTCAGGAGTAGCAGCTACATTAAATGTAAGTGGACAATACAATCCAATAAAAAGGCAGAATGGATGGGGAATATTATCTAAATACATGCTATGTAAAAGAGATACGTTTTGAGATTCAAAGACACAAATAGGCTGAAGCAAAATGATGGAAAAAGAAATATCATACAAACAGTATCCAAAAGAGAGCTGGTGTATTTATACTAATATCAGACAAAATAGATTCAAAAACAAAAATCATTACTAGAGACAAAGAGGAACATTTTATAATAATTAAAGGGACAATCCATCAAGAAGATATAACAATTATAAACAAATGTATACAACAAGAGAGCCCCCAAATACATGAAGTTAAAACAGATAGAATTAAAGGGAGAAATAGACAATCCAATAATAACTGGAGGCTTTAACATCCCCTTATTTCTATAATTGATAAGATGCCCACTTTTGATGGATCTATTTCAAGCAGAATATTAACAAAGAAATGGAAGACTTGAACAATACTAAAAACCAACTACACCTAACAAACATCTATTGAACACTTTAACCAATGCAAAATACGTATTTCTCTAAAGTACACATGGAATATTCTCTAGGATAAGCTATAGGCTAACCCATAAAACAAGTCTCAATAGATTTTAAAGTAATGAAATTATGTGAAGTATGATATCTAGTCACAAGGGATAGAACTTGGAATTCAATAACAGAAATAAATTTAGGAAATTGAAAACAACACATTCCTAGTTAAAAATTGGTTCAAAGAAGAAATTGAAGTGAAGCTATAAAATATTTTAAGATAAATAAAAACAAAACAAACCCAATGTACCAAAACTTACGGGAAACTGTCAAAACAGTGTCAAGAGGGAAATTTATAGTTGTAAATGACTATGTTAAAAAAAATGAAGGTCACCTGGGTGTCTCAGTGGTTAAGCATCTGACTCTGGATCTTGGCTCAGGTCATGATCTCACAGTTGGTGAGATGGAACCCTGTGTCGGGCCCTGCATTGACAGCATGGAGCCTATTTGGGATTCTCTATGTCCCTCTCTCTCTCCCCCTCCTACACTCTCTCTCTCTCTCTCAAAGAAGATAATTTTTTTAAAAAGGAAAATGAAAGACTTTAAGTCAATAACCTAAACTTACACCTTAAGAAACTAGAAAAGGAATAGCAAACTAAAACCAAAACAAGCAGAAGTAAGGAAATAATAGACTAGAGTGGAAATAAATGTAAAAGAGAATAGAAAACAGTAGAGAGAAAGTGAGGCCAAAAGTTGTTTCTTAGAAAAGATAACAAAAATAACAGACCTTTAACTAGACCGACCAAGATAAAAACAGGATACTCAAATTATTAAAATCAGAAATGAAAGAGGGGACATCATTATCTACCCTACAGAAATAAAAGGGATTCTCCAGTAATAATATGAACAATTGTTTGCCAACAAATAAGATAATATAAATGAAATTTTAAAAATTCCAAGGAAGACACAACTACAGAAATTGATTGGATAATAAATAGAAATTTGAATATACCTATAATGAGAAATTAAATTAATAATCAAAAGTCCCACAGTGAAAAGCCCAGGCCCAGATAGCGTCACAGGTGAATTCTACCAAATACATAGAGAATTAATATCCATCCTTCACAAACTCTTTCAAAGATGAGAAAATACTTCTCAACTCATTTTAGGAGGCCAGTATTACCCTGATACCAAAACCAAAGGTTTCACAAGACAGATAACTACAGACATTTCCCATATGAATATAGACACAAAAATTCTGAAAAATGTTAGTAAATAGAATTTAGCCACATATAAAAAGGATTATGCATCATAACCAAGTTGTTTATCCCAGTAATTCAAGAATAGTTCAATATATGAAATCAGCATATGAAAATCAGTGAAATGCACAATAGTAATTAAGTAAAAGAAAAACACATGAACATCTTAATAAATACAGAAAAAAAAAAAGCATTTCATAAACTCCAATACCCTTTCATGATAAAATCACTCAACAGACTAGAAATTGAAAGTAACTTTCTCAATCTGATAAAGGGCATATATGAATAGCCCACCGTTAACATCACACTTACTAGTGAAAAAACAATGCTTTCTCCCTAGGATCAGAAGAAAGACAAGGATGTGAACTCACCATTTTTATTCAACACTATGTTGAAGTCTCTTAGTGCAGTTAGGTAAGAAAAAAAATGCACCTGTCTAGGAAAGAAAGAAGTTATTTCTATTCATAGATTACATGATCTTACGTATAAAAAATCCCAAGGAATACACTAAAAAGCTATTAGAACTAATAAATGAGTTTAGCAAGGTTACATGATACATCAGTATACAAAAATAAGTTGTATTTCTATAAATTTGCAGTAAATAATCCAAAATGAAATTGAGAAAACAATTCCATGTATAATATCCTTAAATAAATAAATAAATAAATACACACACGTAGGAATAAAATTAACAAAATAAGCACAAACTTGAACATTGGAAACTATAAAACATTATTGAAAGAAATGAAAGAAACTAAATAAGTGGAAGACAAACCATGTTCATAGATTGGAAGACTTACTATTACTAAGATGGTAATACTCTCCAAGTTGATCTACAGGGTCTATGTGATCCCTATCAAAGTCTCAAATGCCCTTTTTGCAGACATTAAGAAGCTGATAATAAAATTCATATAAAAACTTAATGGACCAAGAATGGCAAAAACAATCTTGAAAAAAAAGAACAAAGTTGAAGTATTCACACTTCCTGATCTTAAAACTTCAGATGTACAGTAATCAAGACAGTCTGCTACTGGCATAAAAATCAATATATAGATCAATGGTGTATAATTGAGAGACTAGAGATAAATCCTTAGATTTATAGTCGATTGATTTTCAAGGATGTCAAGGGAATTAAATGGAGAAATAATAGTCTTTTCAACAAATGGTCTGAGACAACTGGACATCATATGTAAAATAATGATATTAGATGTCTACCTCATGCTATATACAAAAGTCAACTGAAAATGGGTGATAGACCTAAATGTAATGGCTAAAACTATTTTTTAATTTATGAAACTCTTATAAGAAAACATAGCAGTAAATCTTCATGACCTTTAATTAGGCAATGTTTTCTTAAAGATGATACAAAAAGCACAACTGAAAAAAGAAAACATTAAAATTAAAATTAAATATTTTGTGCTTTAAAGGCTACTATCAAGCAAGCAAAAAGACAAGCCATACAATAGGAGAAAAAAATTGCAAACCATATGTCTGAAAAGGGACTTGTATCCAGAATATATTTGTGAAATCACAAATCAATAATAAAAAGACTATTAAATTTAAAAATGAGTAAAGAATTTAAAGAAGCATTTCTTCAACCAAGATATACAAATGGCCAATAAGCATGTGAAAAGATGCTCAAAATCATTAGTCATCAGGGAAATTCGATCAAAACCATAATGAAATACCACTTCACACCCACTAGGATGGATATAATTTTAAAAAATAGACAATAGCCAATAGACAATACTGGCAAAGATGTGGAGACATTGGAACTCTTATATATTGCTTACAGGAATATAAAATAGTGCAGCCACTTTAGAAAACAGCTTGGCAGTTCCTCAAAAGCTAAATATTGAGTTATCATATTACCCAGCAATTCCACTCCTAGATGTGTGCCCAAAAGAATTGAAAACATGTCCACACAAAATCTTGTAAATGAATGTTCTTAGAAAATTATCCATAATAGCCAAGAACGGAAACGACCCAAATATTCATCAACTGATGAATGAATAATCAAAATGTGGTCTATCCATACAATGGAATATTATTTGGTCATTAAAAGGAATGAACTACTGATACATGTTACATCATGGATAAACCTTGAAAACATCATGGCAAGTGAAAGAAGCCAATCACAAAAGACCACATATTGTATGATTCCATTTATATAAAATGTCTGCAATAGGCAAATATATGGAGATAGAAAATACAGTAGTGTTTGCCTGGACCTGCAAGGAGAGGTAGAGGGGATGGAGAATGGGTACAGGGTTTCTATTTTGGCGGATGAAATGTTCCGGAATTAGATAGTGATGATGGATGCACAAGTCTGAATATATAAAAACCACTGAAATGTATACTTTTAAAAGGTGAACATTATGGCATTATATTTTAAACTGTTATTTGAAAAAAAAAGACTTTAGGAGGTTAGGGAGGACATCCCCCCCACAAAAAAAGACATCAAAAATGTTATCTTAAAGGGGGGAAAAGTTTATTATAATCAAGCAAGGCACACTTAGTGGGAAATTTTTGATGGAAGTTTACGAAGCACTGAAGTTAAATACAGAAATCCCAAAAATTAGTGTATACACACTCCAGAAGCTTAGAATATGGTTGAGGACACACTCGTAGGAAATAAGAAAATATAGATTATTTAGCACCAGTTCCTATTATATCACACTTTTTTAAACCTACATATTATATGTTCATTTATATCTCACAACATCCTATTTTTGAAAACAAAGAATAAGACACTCAGAAATTTTGGTTGAGTTTCCAAAAGCCATTCAGCTCTGAGATAAAACACCTGGGTGTGAACCAAGGTCTGCTTCAACACATAACCACACGAATAGGGTCAGGTCTTAGAAGTCTCGGGTGATAAACTTCGTAATTTTTCTCTTCCGACCTGCTACACCTATCCCTTTTCCGGGACACCTGGTAGACCACAGCAGAGACCCAGCTGCACTAGTGGGCTGTGTGGTGGCCCTCAATAAAGCAGGCCAACCTCTTCCGGAACATAGCATCCCAAACTCTTCCTGACACAGGAATATACTTGGCCCCATCCTTGTACAAATGACTTGTTGCTTCTTAAATACAATCGTTTGCTCTTGTATAAGCTACAATCTTTGTGTTTTCAGCAGAGATATCATGCCTTTGGATACTGATCCCATTTCAGTTGTGAGTCAAGGGATCCTGGTTGGTGTTCAGTACACTAAACAGTAACCAAAATAAATACCCTGGAAGCCAGAATCCTAAGGCTGTCTCCCACTCGGGAGGTTGTGAGGTTTCTGTTGTCAGTGTATGTTTCCCTTTCAAGACAAGGCAAGCTATGTATGTGCTAAGTAGGAATGTTACACGATCCCCCCCGACCCCCCCCCCCCCCACCGGTGCTAAAAGGAAAATACGGGTGGAATATAAGAGAGAAAAATGGCGCCAGAAAGAAAGAAGAGCCAAACTAAATTTGGCATTTCACCTTTCATTTCCCCCCAAATACTGCCTACCCACAACCCCAACTCAGTGTCAGATGTTTCAAATGTTTTCATTGTTCCTTCCCCAGCCCAGCTCCAAATCCCAGAAAGAAAGGTGGGAGGGGGGGGGGCTGGGGGAGGGGGAGAGGAATCAATGCCGTACAGATGTGTTTATCCCCTCTTGCCTGGATAAAAGACTTCTTTCAAGTACTGTGCATATCTTCCAGGCCGAATCTCTGCACGCTTAGGAACGCCACATGGCAGTCAGGTCAGGACTGCTCTTTTGCTGTCCTTCTCATGTCAGACCCAAGCTTTTGTTCTCTGATGTGAAGGTTGACAGATGTGTGTTCTCAGGCAGCCAGCACGCTGAAAACACATGGCAGACTGAAGCCCCTGGTCTCCACGGCCAAGGCACGGCCAATGACATGGGTGAAACAACCCTGCAATTGCCCGAGAGGCTCCAGGATTTCACGAGGGTGAAGATAGGGTGAGATGGGGGTCATGCAGGATCAGGACCCACAGTGCCCAGGAGAGCAGAAAGGGAGGAAACTCCAGTGAGTCCCCACTGCTACCTGGGACCTGGGGTGCTATCGTTAGATCTGGTATGTGTTGGAGAAGCTGGATTTTGATATTAAGTTAGAGCAGAGGCTTGTGATACCTTGTTACTCAGCTATTTCCTGCACACACAGGTAAACACACCTCTCCCTTCCTTCCTTCCTTCTCTCCCTCCTTCCATTCTACTTCTTCTCCATTCCTCCCTTACCTTACCTTCCTCCCTTTCTCCCTTCCTTCCCTCCCTTTCTCCTTTCCTCCCTCCCTCCCTTTCTCCCTTAGCTCCTTCCTTCCTTCCTTCCTTCCTTCCTTCCTTCCTTCCTTTTCTATCATCTCTCAAATGCCTTCTTTCCTTTCCTCCCTATACTCTCCTCCCTCTTAGTTTTCCACTTTTATCTCTGCTTTCCTTCCTCATATCTGTTTTCTGTCTCTACTCCCCCCACCACATCTCTCTCTCTCTCTCTCTCTCTTACACACACATACACACACACACACACACACACACCCCTCACATACAGAGACTGAAACACACTGAAGGCTCCACAGTTCTGCCCTTTTGTTAATTCTGGGTCCAGACCCTCTTCCTTTGGCGTTTCCCAACATTCTGACTACCGATTTAGGTGACTGGGGCTGCTCTGGCTGCCTGCCGGAGTTCGGGCCACTTACCTATCTTAGCCACAAATCATTTTACATTTACAGATTAGACAGTTTTTACACATGTATGCTTTCCTCCAGAAGCAGTCATCCTTTTCTCTCAGTGCTGTGGAACCTCATTCCCCCTTGTTGCCTCAGCAGGGGGCAGTACAGCTCCCCTGTCCTGCTCTAAGGCCCTCCACCTGAGGGTCTCAGTCAGACAGAAGGCATTTGTGTCACCGCTGGCCCTGGTTCTCTCCCCCACTTCATTCTCCCCCACTCTCTGTCCATACCGTGACCCATGCATCCGAATACAGAGGTTGTCAGATGCTACCCCTTGTGATTAGAATTTTTCACGAAATTGTATTAAGAACCTAAGAGAAATGTAATCCAAATCTGTGATGGCACAGAGAAGGTGTGGTTTGAGGAGGAAATGCATCTGTACTTGAACTCTACAGTAAAGTAGGTGTGTTACTTTAGTGTGACAGAGCCTGCTGGTTGTCCCCTGAGATGCATTCTCTTGTTATTTCTCCACAACAGAACGTCCAAATATCGGCTGCATACGTAACTACCACAACAAGAAGTATAGCCCCCAAGCTTCCTTGCAGCTAGATATGCACATGTGAGGAAGTTTAACCAATGGGATGTAAGTTAATATGGCTTATGTGACCCTCACGTATGGAAATCCTTATGTATGTATGATATGGCTCGCATAGCATCCATGGTGTATACTTAAGTGGAATGTTTGTGCCATTCTATGTCCTTCTCTTCCTTTCTGGAGGCTAAAGTTGTGATAGCTAGAGCTGAAGCAGCCATCTCTGGACTGCGAAGTGGAAGTCTTATCGAGGATGAGAGAGCAACATGCAAAAGGAGCCTTTTTCACTGATGATCAAGGAGCTACTATTTGAGCCCTGGGCTGCTGATGTTTATGGGAAAACAAACAAACAAAAAAAAAACAAACAAAAAAACAAACAAACAATCTCATATCTTATTTTAAACTACTGGTTTTTGTTGGTTGTTTGGTTTTTTTTGTCACTGATTGTTTGGTCTGTCACTCATTTCCCCCAACTCCAAAAGGAGGATAGAGTACATGATCACTAAGTCCATCCCAGGTCCGAAATGCCAATGGTTAGAAGTCATGGGTGCACTTACAGCGCTCAGCATTTGTTAGTTTAACTGCAAATTCAACTCCAGGTGAGAGTGGCTGGCACAGCTTAAAAGCAAGCCAGAGCCCTCATTCCTTTTCCTGCCATCACTCTGTCTACTTAGTGATGACGAGTCCCCACGGTGGCAGGCAAAGGGGACCCGAAACAAAAGTATTTATCACTCTTGAGCCCTCGCCATGTACTGGGCTCCATTTGGTCTTCATAATAGACCTGGGAGGCAGGTACTCTTACCACCCCCTTTTGTGGTGGAAGAAACTGAGGCTCAGAAAGTTGGTAACAGGCAGGACCCAACCAAGGTGTGTATGACTCCAGAGCAGGTGTCTCCCAAGATGACATCTCAATATGGGGAACCCAGAGAAGAAAACCTACCCAAGTAAGCCAGTGCCCAGGAGTGTGTGGAAGGCAGTCTAGTAAGCACAACATGGCCACTTGATGTAAAGTCAAAGAAAGAACAGTCCATCTCAAATCTTTCTTCCATGATCAAAGCCAGAGACACTGTATGCTATGTCTGTTTATGTGAGCATGATTCAGTTGGTATAGCAGGAGATAACATAGTCCTCTGCACTGAGGGAGTGATCTTTTGAGGACAGGTCAAACCCTGGCCAAGAGGAGATATTGGAGCCAGGAAACATACCCTATCCACCTCCAACAAAGGAGGAACACACCCTGATTGGTTTTTTCGTTTGTTCATTTGTTTTGTTTCTTTGTTTTGTTTTGTTTTGCTTTTTCAGAGAAAGGCACACCTGCCTTTTTCTCCTCTTGAAATCAACTGAACCTCAACCCCAAGCCTGGCAGAAATACATAAAGCATAGTCTCGCCCTCAAGGAGGACACAATACTATGTGCTCACCATTGTAGTTGAGGCATCCATGGATCCTCTCTAGAAAAGGTTTGTTATCCTCATTCTACAGATCAGGAAGCTGAGGCCTAGAGAGATAGAATGAATTGCAGAAACCTCATGATGGAGCCAGGATTGGATCCTGGTCCAAAGACTCTAAAGCCCTAAACTCCATGCTGAACATCAACCTCCTAAATGAGATCCTAAACGGTCCTAATCTCAAAGCCAATGCTTCCTTCTAAGAAGCCAGGCCCATTTTTTAAAAGGCAATAATTTATTCTAGCTCTTGATCATAGATATCATTCTAGAATCACCAATGGCTGAAAGGTACCTTAGAGAATATCTAGAACGACAGTGTCCCTCTAAGGGTGAAAGATTTGAGTCCTATAGGATGGCATCCTTACCAAGGGTCTCACAACTATCTATGGCACAACCACCATCAAATAAGGTCCTGAACCCTGTACTACACCAACCTCCTATTTCTCTTTTGAGAGAAGTTTACAAACACTAGTGGTTCAGCCTGTGAGCTCTGGAATCAGATGGCCTCGGGTTCAAATCTCAGCCATGCAACATCTTTTTTTTTTTTTTTTTTTTTTAAACAATTTTTTTTTTTTTTTTTTTTTTTGGGACAGAGAGAGACAGAGCATGAACGGGGGAGGGGCAGAGAGAGAGGGAGACACAGAATCGGAAACAGGCTCCAGGCTCCGAGCCATCAGCCCAGAGCCTGATGCGGGGCTCGAACTCACAGACCGCGAGATCGTGACCTGGCTGAAGTCGGACGCTTAACCGACTGCGCCACCCAGGCGCCCCATCAGCCATGCAACATCTAAGCCACATGACATTACACAGTTTCTATAACCTCCTGATGTCTTACTTTCTTCACGTACACTTGGAGATGATAATAGTTCCTGTCGGGATGAGCAAAGAAGGTGATGCAGTGCAGCATCACTGTGGTGTCTGTGGCACCCAGTGACTCTCTGGCAAACACCACTGTCTTATTATCATCCCAGCACACTCACCCCTCAATGGACATGTCGTAAAGGTGGGGGACCAGAGCGTCGGGGAAGAGGGATAAAATTAAAGCTGCATGGAGAACACAAGCATTTCCCTCATCTCGAGCTGACAGTGATAAATAGAACCTGGAGATCGTATCGTGTCTCCGAGAAAGAATTCTAAACAAGAAGACACAAAGCACAGAGCGTTGGCATCTCCCACCTCTGGGATCACTTTCTTATCTGCTCACGCATCATTTAGCATGTGCCTTCACACACCAGCCAGGAGGTTTCCTCATTCCACAAGTGTTAGGATTTCCAGGGATTAGTGGGAAAGGCAGTTAAACATCTGTATCCCTCAGAATGGAGAGCGCCCAGGCGCCCTCTCTCTTCTCACTGGCCTCATCCTCTGCACACTCCCCCTGCCCTGAGCCTTCTCTAGCAGTTGGTTGCTATACTAGGACACTGTTTAAACCCCAAGGTTTAACAACAACAACAAACCCCAAGGCAGCAGGGATGGGTGGTCGTGTGTGTCTTACCCAAACTTGAGGACAAATCCTAAGCATCCAACCTTTTATAGAATTCACATTGCTTGCCATACATATATATAAGCCAGCCAGGGGCTTCTCTTTGGAAAGACAAGTTAGAACCAGCCCCATTTGGCCTCACTCTGTAACATCGGCTGCCCCCCTTTACAGAGTGGAGGAATGGGAACACAAGGCAGTGAGACGAACACAAGTGTCACAGGCAGAGAGGCCCTTGCTCCCACCTGGCTCCCCAGTCACTGAGAAGGTGGCCCGCAGGTCACCAACAGGACTTCTGATCTACCAAACAGCCAGTAAGCTTTTCTCTGAAGGAAGCTGAGTTGTGTCACTAACCAACTTTTCCTTTTCAAAATAGCTGCTAGAAAGATGTGTCCAATTTGTGGCCCTGGAAACGCACAGGAGGAGGAAATTACAAGGAGGTCATTGTGCAAGCCTTTCAGCCTTTCCGCTGGCTCCACTTTGGGCTACATTCTTGTTTTGTTTTGGTTTGGGTTTACCTAATTCTTAAATCAATGCCATTTTATGTCATTTAAATATACTCATAAACCTATAAAATCAAAGTGAAAATAAATAAATAGGACAAAACAATTCTTCAGGATGGTTTTACAATTATCAATAAATGGGGTGCCTGGATGGCTCAGTCAGTTAAGCATCTGACTTTTGATTTCAGCTCAGGTCATGACTTCACAGTAGTGAGATGGAGACCTGTATCAGACTCCATGCTGAGCATGCTTAAGATTCTCTCTCTCCCTCGCCCTCTAACCTCCCCTTTCTCAAAAAATAAAAAGTAAATAAAAATACATAAATATGTAGAATTATAAATAATATATGTGGGTTTCCAATACTATCACTGAATAGATGCTAACCAAATAGTCATTGTTATTATTCCTGTGACCTTTCACACACATTATCAGGTTTGTTCCATGCATTCACAGGCTTGAGGCCAGATTGAAGATAAAGAAATAGAGACCCAAAGATGTTCAACAAGGAAGCTGTTTCCCCAAGCACATTCTCTCAAACTTGCAGCTTTCCAGTAATCTTTCAAATGATTTATGGACTTAACTGACTGTTATTAAAGGCATAGCTAGTAACAACAAATGATTTTTGAGAGTATGATTCTTTTTTAAGTGATACAATGTGAAAACAAGACCATGAAATCCACACCAAAAGTAGAGAAAGGTTGCAGTTTCACACTAATCAGCGTTGCCACTGCACCACCAACCACCAACCCCAATCATTACCAACATCACCACTGGTCCCACCATCACCTCCTCAAGTACCATCACCATCCCCACAATCACCTCCACCATCACCACCATCAACTCCCACTGCGACCATGATTACTTCCACCATCATCACCATCACCACCATCACTTCCCACCATCACTTCCATCACCTCTATCATCACCACCATCACTTCCACCATCACCACCATCACCTCCATCACTGTACCACTACCATCACCACCATCAGTTCCCACCATCACCACCACCGCCATCACCTCATCACCAGTATCACTACCACCTCCATCACCACTCTGGCCTGGCTCCACACCCACACTTACACACATGATATTAAAGCCTAGCTATGCCTTTAAATACAGCCAAAATAAAAAGAGGACTTTTGGTAAAGCAGAGGCAGATCCAGGAGCTATTTTAGCCTAACATCAGCATAAGTGATGTAAATGCCTGGCAAATGTTCTATCCACAAGTCTAAGGGCAGAAGAGAGAGGTTTAAGAAAAAGAAGTTTTTATCTTCTAGACCCCATGAGAAGGAAAGCCACCTCGGCAGGTGAGATAAAGGGGTCTATGCCCATAGAGGGGAAAGTCAGAGGCTGAGTTTAAAAAAGGCAGAGTCCCTTCTACAGCTTCCAATGCCACGTGTGCTCTGTAAGTGCTGGAAGATGGGACTTGAACATAAAATAAAGGACCCTTTTGTGCATTATCCTGGGCTCTCTGAGTGTGCTTGGCTGACTAACAGTAAGAGAATTTAATAATAAACTCTGCCAGATCCAGCCTCCATCAGTAGGGTTGTGGAACTGGGGTTATATTGGGGGTCTGCCTGGGGAAGGAGTTCTTTTGATCTTGTAAGTGGAACATTTTCCAGAAAGGCAGACCTTCACACTGCCAAGACGGACATCCTCTAACTGCATTGCCTGACATTTAATATCCAAGGGCTTCAACTCTGAGTCCCTGTTTGTATGCTAATTCATGAAAGGACAGTGAAGAGAGAGAAAACCCACATCCCATCACACTAATGATTAATCTCAACTAGCTTCAGCTCATGGGTTCACAACACACCAGACGAACCCAGAAGAGCACAGAGTACAGGTCATTTTCATTGTACAGCAAGCTCTGTCACGATGGGCTGCATGATCTTGAGTGAGCAATTTCATCTCTCAGATTCCTGAGAATGAGGGAATCATCTGGAGAATGAGGGACTTGGCCTAAACCATTGGCAAAACCCTTCCCAGCTTTATGCTTCTTACTGAATCCTTCCTATCATACAGTTTCTGTCTCCCTGTCCTGATCATGGTCAACCTATTTGGGCAAGTTACTTAATCATTCTTGGCTTAGTTTTCTCATTTCAGGCCAGCATCACGTACTGAATACATACATACATACATACATCAAGCACTGGAGATACAAAAGTTGATGTGGCAGATTGCCACATCCCAATTTGTCCCCTCTCCATGTCATCATGCCTTTTACCATGTGACTTTGTGCTTCTTTCTGCTTGTGAGGTAGAATGGATTTATCTGCCTCTCCAATTCGGGTTTGACCATGTGATTTTCTCTGGCCAGAAGAATACAGCAGACATGATGGGGTGTTAGCTCCAAACATGGGCCCTACAGGGCCTTATGTTTTTCTGTTTAGCCTCTAGCAACTCTGTCTTTGCTGTGAGAAGAGCATCCCAAGGCTAGTCTAGTCTACTGGTCCAAAGACACATGGAACAGAGCAAAGCTATCTCACCAAGCCTAGCCTCTATGAGCAGCCTGTAGACAACACTCAGCTGTGTGCACTCAATAAGCACTTATTATAGGTCATTGAGGCTTGTTTTAAAAAAATGAAGACAATTTAGGTGATAAAACAAACTTTAACATTTCATGAAGTTGTCACTCTCCATTCTCAAGGGTCCACAGAAATGCAAGACAGGGGGAAAATGGCAACTTTTTATAGAAAATGAACAAGGGGATAGAAAAATTAAAAATGAGGGGTACCTGGATGGCTCAATCAGTTGAGCGTCCGAGTTTGGCTCAGGTCATGATCCTGCAGTTCCAGAGTTCAAGCCCCGCATCAGGCTCTGTGCTGACAGCTCAGAGCCTAGAGCCTGCTTCAGATTCTGTGTCTCCCTCTCTCTCTACCCCTCCCCCACTTGTGTTCTCTCTCTCTCTCTCTCTCTCTCTGTCTCTCTCTCTCTCTAAAATAAACATTAAAAATTTTAAAAAGAAAAAAATAAAAATGAACAAGGGACAAGGGAAATAGTTGAGTCATGTGGCAATCAGGAATTGGTCACCTGGATGATGTGACATCTGGGCAAATGGAACCCTTACAGGAACATGAAATTTTAACATTAGGTTTGAGTTTGCTGACATTTTTCAGAATCGGAAATGACTAAGGAAAAGTCATAGTTAGGTTAATCAAACCAGCTGTATGGTTGTTTGTTATGCAGCATGATTGTGGCAGTAACTAACTGATTCAGTGAATAAAGTCTAGCCACTTGAGTTCACTGAGCTCACGCTGGAGAAAATGACATTAGTAGACACATAGATGCAATCCAGTATAAAACATGTAAGGCAAAATTTGCTGATAGAGATTTTTCTGAGTTCTCTGAGCACATAGTAGAAGGATCTGTATCTAAATAAGGCTTACCCATAGGCAAGAGAGAGAAGAAACTGTATCCTACTCTGTTCTGTATCCCTAGTGCTAAGCAGAGGGCCTGGTACACATTGGGCACTTGATGATTATTCGCTATTCACCACCATGCCTCACATCTGTTCTGGGTCTTCCTCTTTATTTCAGAAGACCAGCTCCTGCGGACTGCTTCCCTGGGATTTTATAGCTGGCTGGGTTAGAGCCATAGTGATCAGGGAGTGAGAAGAGAGAGACCCCAGGGTGTTTCTTCTCCACTTCTACCTTATTTTGTTTATTTTGTTTGGTTGGTTGGTTTTGTTTTTATTTTAGAGGAGGTGCAGAGGGAGAGAGAGGGAAAGAGAGAGAGAGAGAAACTCAAGCAGGCTCCATGCTCAGTGCAGAACCCAACATGGGACTCAATCCCACAACCCTGGGATCATAACCTGAGCCAAAATCAAGACATGGACACTCAACTGACTGAGCCACTCAGGCGCCAACCCCCACCCTATTTTGAAACCACAGACCTCCCAAAGGTGCTTCATTTGAGCCATCAGAGTACAATGTAATTCTGTTTCCTTCCCCCTCCCTACCTGGTGGAGTGCTCAAATACATTTGTTGAATGACTCATCAGCTAACATTTAATGAGCACCTACTATAATCCAGACATTTTTCTCAGCACTGTCGATACAATAGTGAGCTAGGCAGATGAAATCCTGCTCTCCTGGGAGGACAGACTATAACACAGTAACATAACACAGATATGAATATGTGATGTGAAGGAAACAAATGAGAGTTGAGGGATTAGAGAATTGCAGGGGCTCCGGATTAGGTGGGAAACCAGGGAAGGCTGCTCCGAAGCGGTGGCATTTGACGAGGGGCCAGAATAAAGCAAGGGCGAGAGTAGGAGAAGAGCTGGAGAAGCTTATTCCTGGAAGAAGGAAGAACAGGCACAAAAGTGGAAAGCTGAGGATCCAAAGAAGAGTAGAGCCCGGCGTGGCCAACACGAGTGACTGGTGGAGCGTGTACAGATGACATCAGAGGCCTCGTGGGGGACTAGCCCTGCTCAGGGGATCGTGGTAAGGACTTTGGGTTTTATCGTTAAGACTGACTTCACATCTCAACAGAATACTATTAGAGAAAAGTTATTCTGATACTTATTAAGATGATAAGGAAGACTTTATTCAAGACTGTTGCTGGAGGGGGAAAAAGAGTGCAACTCCGAACACAACAGAGCTGAGTGGGGATTTATAGCCTATGAGCAGTGTGAGGGGATCGGTGGGTGGAAATCACTAAGAGAAGGCATCAAGGGCATGGATTCTTGCTCAGGTGGCCTACCAGGATTCTCACTTAAGGCAGGCTGAGAGGGGCCTGGCTAGAGCTTGGTCAAGGAGAGAGGCTTTGTCCATCCCACGGGCTGCCATGTAGAGTCCAATGTAGGAGACAGGAGAGGAAGTGGGGAGCCAGCTAGGAGACTCACAGGCAATGAGGAGTCCCCACCAGGAAATAGCAGTGGCACATGAAGGCGGTGCATGAAGAAACCAATGGGTATTTGAACTGAGTGTTGAAGGACAAGTCGGAATGAGCCAGACTGGGAAAGAAGACATCCCAGGTAGAAGGAACAGAATGAGCAAAGGCATGAGCAAAGGTACAAGAGGGGGCCTGAAGGAATAACACGGTGGCCCTGTGGTCGGATGGGAGACTGCCTGTGTGGATGCACAGAACTCAAATAACCTAGATACTTGAGGGAAACTTGACCGGCCCTTCCAGCCATATAGTCTTACCGTCCACAGTTGTGCTGGCTTTGCTCAGCATTTCCAGACTGGGCACAGGGCTTCCTGCACTTTCACCTTCAAAAGCCTTTGATTCTATTTAGCTTGTCAGAGGGAGGGGCCCTGCTTCTCCAAGAGGTCTTGCTGATGGTGCCAAGTCCTGTCCAGGACACCATGCGACTCCCTCTCTCCTGCAGTACCTCCACAGTGTCCAGGTAGGCCCCTCAACTGGGACAGGAGGAAGGCATGGCAGAGAGGTAATGCAGAATATCACACAGAGACACTAGCTCTTGTCTGGGCAAACAGCCAGACGCCCAGTGAGTTTCTTTCATCAGGGGAAGGACAGACCCTACAGCCAGACAACGTGAGCTCAACTCCCAGGTCAGCTATTTACTAGCTGTGTGACCCTGAGCAAGTGACTTAACCTCTCTATGCCTTGGTTTCTCATCAATCATCAGAGACAAAAACGGTACCTACTTCACGGGACTCTACAGATTTACTGACCTACCGTTGGCTAAGTGCTCAGGCCCATGCCTGCTACTCTTCCCTGAGCTGTGTGCTCTTCTCGCTTTAAATCACTCAGGAAACGTACTGAGCTCCTGCCTCATGCAGACACTCTGTTGGGGCCAGCGGGTTTAGGGGTGAGCAGACCCAGTCCCTGCCCTTGGGAGGCATACAAAGTGGGAAAGAGGCAGCTGCCAGCCGGTGGATAAGAGCACAAGGGCCTTTAGGGGCTCATGGAAGAACCTGCTTGTAAGCTGAGCTCACAGAAGGCAAGGTCTGGGTAAAATATAAACCTGATAATGTTATTCTGCTTCTTTATGCTCTTTAGTGGCTCCCAATTGCCCTCAGATTTATCCAAACTTCCTAAACTGGTTTATAATCCTCTCAGATGGGGCCTGCCCTCTCCTGGGCCTTCTCTTCTGTCATAGTCCTCCCTCCCCAAGCCCTGCACCTCCTCATGGCACTTCTCTCACCTTCCAGAAAAATCCTGCTTGGTGTCACTTCCAGGTTTGTGCACCTGTGTCCCCCCCTCCCCCCCCCCCACCCCAGTCTGAGGTCACATCTAGAATATCACTACCTCTGGGAAACTGGCCCCCTGCCTTTCAGGTCTCAGCAGTTATCTTTAGGACCTATGCTTCCCTCCTTGTGGCATTTCTCATACTATTCTGTTTAATTCCTTATTTCCTCCCACTAACCTTGACCATAGGGCCCAGGTGTGGCTCATTCACTCCTGTAACTTGCTGTGCCCTGGAGAGACGCACAGCACATACTGGTTGAAATGAATTCTGTGGGTCTGAACTCCCACTGGGAATAGTCACTGCTGTAGACCCTGGTTCTCAGCATGATCTAGCCTGCTCCTTAAATAGACCAACTCTTTGTTTTCCTTCTTAAATATTTTCCAAATAGTATAACTCAAAATAAAGCTTGATGGGGGTGGCTTTCTACATGGAAGGAGACAACATCTTCTTAGTGGAATCCACAGAGCATCCATAGCATGAGCCAGAGGCCCGTGTCCTCTGCATAAGCTCCCTCTAAGATGTGGCTGCCCTTTTTAACGATAGAAAAAAAAAAAAACAAAAAACCAGAATCTCGAGGGGGCTAGTAACTGCCCAGTCTCGGTGCAAGCGAGCAGGATGCAAGCTCTGCTAGGTGCAGAGCAGGATGCAAACCCAAGCCCAAAGAGTAAGTAAGCTTCCCACTTTCACACCTCCGTCTTGGGGCAAACGGCCATGCCCACAAGATACCCATGTGCCTGGGGGAAAAAAAGCCTCAGTGAGGTTATATGCTTTTTGTCTGACCCTTTGAAACAATTTTGAGACAGGGGCACCTGGGTGGCTCAGCATCCAGCTGAGCATCCTGCTTTGGCTCAGGTCATGATCTTGTGGTTTCATGGGTTCAAGCCCTGCGTTGGGCTCTGTGCTGACAGCTCAGAGTCTGGAGCCTGCTTGGGATTCTGTGTCTCCCTCTCTCTCTGCCCCTCCCCCCACCCTCTCACTCTGTCACATGCTCTCCCTCAAAAATGAATGAATATCAAAAAGAATTTTTTTTAAAAACAATTTTGAGACTTCTTCCCTGGATGGTTTCTTTAGAGAAGGGGGAAAAGGCACAAGAGCAAATAGATGAGTGGCGGCAGAGGCTCTGAAAGTCAAATTTCTGCCATTCCTGCTTTGGGCTTTGTGTAAATCCCTGGAGACCCGCAGCAGATCCCATGCATTCCAGTGAGTGTGTAATGAAAACAGCCTGGGCTAGATGTGGGTCTGCAAGAGTGCGGGACTCTCTCGAAAGTCAAGAGTTATGTTATTTCTCTGCCCCTCACCGAAAGTCAAATCAGGCCGCCTCCGGAAAAAGTGAGGGGCCTTTCCCTCAGGAAAAGGGGGGTGCCTTTCCTTTGGGCCAGATTCCCATTCCACCAAACTCCAAGTGAGATGCCCTTGGGAATCGTTCATTGTTTGGAATTTAAACATCTCATACTTTTCCTAGACGTGGAGAAAGTATTTTTTAGGTATGCCAAGAATTAACCAGCAAGGGCATCCATTTAATTGTATTTGAAACAGAAGCTAATGTTGTTAGCACACCAACCACGTTCACGGATAGCACGAGGGGAAGAAGGCAGCGGTGGGGGGTGGGGAGGTGGTAATAAAAATATGTGAGAAGAGAACCGGCTTTGAACAGACCTGGGACAAAAGTGCTAAAATGGCCATTGTTACGCTGTGTTAGTCTTTTCATTTGCAGGCAAAGAAACGTAACTCTGTCGACATTCGTTGTGTTGTTGGGACATCTTTGATCTCCCCAATCAGCAAGAATCCCAAAGGGAAGCTAGCAGTGTTTTTGATTATCTTTAAAGTCTAAAATTCCTTAGGTGAAATTCAGTATGAAACGCATCCATGCAACGGGAAGTGAGTGACTGTGTCAACATCTGGAGCTTATTAAGTCACAGCTATTTTCACTAGGCAGTGAACTGGAGAAACCAAATTCCTTGATAAAGCTCGAAATTTCCAGGAACTGCTTGTAAAAGGCATTTCTTCTGTCTGGTTATTTTGCATAACACACAGCACTGCGAGTTCCTGCGCAGCCAGGCCGTGGGGATAAAAGGCATTATCTGTTTGTCGAATTGTCTCTAAAGCTTTAATGCTCTGGTTCACTGTTTGGCTTTGACCTCTGTAGAACATTGTGCAATTTACAACGCCTTTCCACATACCTCCTGCCTTTTGATCTGCACAGCAGCCCCGAGAGGGGGCCAATGCACATGCCGTCTTCTTTTTACAGTGGGAGAAATTGAGGCCGAGAGAGATCCTGTGGGATCTTTCTCAGGCCAAGTTGATAAGACAGTGCTTCAATGGCAGGCAATGAGCAGGTGAATCATCTGGAGATTTAGGCCAAATGAAGATACTGATCCCATAGGTCTGAGATGGAGCTCAGATCCTGCATTTCCAGCAGCTCCTGGATGATGCTAACACAATTGGTCCACAGACCCTACTTTACGTAGCAAGGAGATCAGAGATAGATTTGGGACTCAAGATGGAGTTCTTGGGGTTCCAGGTCCAAGATTATTGTATAGAATTATGTTGCTTCCTTAGGGTTTAAATGTGTAAGTCCCAGAGTCTGACTCTGTGGGCTCAAATCCTACTGCTGGCCCTTGTTAGCCTTGCTAGCCTTTTTAAATCACTCTTTACATCAATTTTATCATCTGCAAATTGGGAATTAAATGTTACCAACACTTGCAGAGTCATTTTTGAGAATTAAAGGCTGTAATGCATCAAAGCAATTAGAATAGCACCTGCAACTAAGCAAGAACATAGTAAACGCTAGATATTTTTATTACCTTATTGATCGGGCTGCAAGGCAAGCTGCAAGTGGAAAGAGTCCCTCTCTGAGCCTCAGCTTGCTAATCTACAACACGGATCAATAAACATTAACTCTGAGAGCAGTTGTGAGGAACAAAAGAAATAATGAATATAAATGAGTTATGGCACAAATAAGAAAAGAAATTGTTGAGCTCGCTCCAGCCCTTACAGCCAGGGAGCTCTGATGCTACCCACAAGGCAGCTTGAGACTCACCAAAATTGCTAGTAACTGTACCTGGCCTGTTGCCGGCAAAGACTTGCAGTTCTTTGAAGCGCCTTATACACCTTTGCAACCACCATGCTTAGCATAATGCCTTGTATAGAACAGGTGCCCAATAGAAGTGTTTTGTTTAACTGATTTAAAATAGTTACCCACTTCCCCAAATCTACAGTTGGGTCTGAGGAAGGGCTTTCTTTCAGTCAGTTCTTTTGGCAACAAATACTGCTTTAAGGCTTTACTCTTTTAAAGCTAAATCAAGTCCTTTGGATTCTTTCATAGCAAACTCCCAACCTAATCTCAGATTCTCCAGACACAAATGGGAAGGGGGCCTTCCTGCTGCCCTTTAGAAAAGCCACTCTCTCTCTTTTCCTTCATCAGCACTTTGATATTACCTCACGGGAAGGAAAGAACCTGCTGACTGTGTGTTTTCTCCAAAGCAAAAAGTCTCAAAAAGCAAAAAGGATAGGAAGAATGATTACCAACCAAGTGGAAACAGAGTCACCATCAAAATTCTATAACCAGCAGGATTCCTCAGCAGATTAGTCCTTTATAAAATGAGGAGGATCACTAAATCAAGATGTGGATATTTGCAACCTAGCCTCTGATGCATTACAGATCTGACATTCTGACATATATTTAGGACTTGGCATAAAACGAGAGAGCCTGGTTCTATATCAGTATTAATCATTTGCCATATTGGTAGGGTTGAGTTCAGTTCATTCATGCATCCCATCATTTGGCAATTATTAATTGAGCACTGTGCTGGATGAATAAGACAGATTTGTTGCCTGAATTCGCAGCACTTACAGTCTGTGTGCGATATAAACACATAATTAGGCAATTATATAGTATAAATACAATGTAGGGAAGGGCGGACTGCTGCACAGTCTGATGAACCAGTGTAGTATAATAGTAGTAAACTAGCACATATTTAATGAAATAATATCAAATTATATAGACCAAAAATTGATGGAACTACTGGGAGAAATTGACAAACGCACCATAACAATGAAAATTGATCAAGCAAACAAAAAGGTAAAAAATGCAGATCTTGAAAAACTCAATGATAAACTTGATGTAAGCACATATTTAGGGACCTGTTTCCCATAATTAGAAAATGTGTGTCTCAAACACAGAACATTTATATTTAAACTGCCATGCATACATGTATGTATGTTAAAGAATAAGTCTCAGCAAATTTCAAATTGCCGTATAGAATATATAAATGACAGAAAAAAAATTCCCTAATTGCAATGCAGTCAAGTTAGCCATCAATAACAAAGAGATAATTTTTGAAACTCACTGGGAATTTTTAAATAAACTTATAAATTACTCATGGGAAGAAGAGGAACCAAACTGAAGTTTAAAAATACATAGAATGCAATCATAAAGATAATACTACATATCAAAACTTATGGGGTGCAGTGAAAGCAATACTTCAAAGGAAACTTACACTCATAAACATTTGTATTAGGAAATAATAAAGGTTTAAAATTAATGAGGTGGGCAACCAATTGAAAAAGTGATAAAGAGAACAGAAGAATAACGCTAACATAGTGTAAGACAAAAACACAACGGAAAGGATATAGAAAGTTGAAAGTTTGGGGTTTTTTGTTTTTGAAAAGACTACACATATAAATCAGTAGTGAGAGTAATCAAAGAAAAAAGAACATACAAATTAAATTAGAAATAGAAGGAAATGCATAGCATTACCACAGATATTCAAAATGATAAGATAAAATATTAATAAATTGAACTTTAAATTTGATTTAAATTTAATGTTAATGAATTTGAAAGTGTATATTAAAACATATCAATTCCTAGGAAAGAGTAAGTGACCAAAACTGACTTGAGGAGAAATAGAAACCCTATATAATCTTACAACCACTAAAGAAATTTAATCAGCAATATAAATCCTTCTGAAAACAAACACCAGGCCCAGACAATTTTACAGGTGCATTTTACAAACTTTCAAGGAACAGACCATTTCTTATCTTCAAATGTTTTTTCCAGGGAACAGAAAAAGAAATAACATTCTACAACTCATTTTATAAGGCTGATATAACACTGACACCAAAACCAGACAAGGAGAGTTTAAGAAAGAAAAAATATACCCCAATCTCACTCATGAACACAGATGTGAAATTTCTAAACCAAATGGTAACAAATGGATTCCAGAAATGTATTTTTATTAAAGTACCACTTTGTGACCAGGCTGGTCAACCCAAAGAAATGCAAGGGTAATTTACCATGAGAAACTTTATATGTGTAAGTCAACACATTAATAGACTAAAAGAGAAAAACCAGGTCCTTAACCTGAGTTCCCCTAGAAACAAAGGCTAAGGTGTAAGCACTTTCTGAGGAGTGAGATCCAAGGAGCAGGAGTGAAGAAGAGTCAGAAGAGAAGGAGAACAACAAAAAGATGAATTATCAGGCCACCACATGGGTGACTTAATCCCCCTGGACTGTCTGAATTGTCATGTAAAATGCATTCCAGTATTGTCCATACAGTGGAAGGACAATACTTTTGTCTCAGTGAATACATTTTGGTAAGTGCCAAGTGGTTTCCATACTGGCTCCCACCATGGCATCAACAAAAAGGGTAGAAACATGCAGTAAGGAAGATGGGGGAACAGCATGGAAGTTTTTTGTGTGTCTCACGTCCATGAAATACAGCCAGACCAACACTAAACCATCCTGCACACCTAGAAAACTGATCTGAGGATTAACACAACAATCTGTACAACCTGAACCACAGAATTCAGCAGGTACGCGGCATGGAGAGGTGAACTTGGGAGAGAGAAGCCGTGGGAAGGGAGTGATTTTGCAGGTGGAGAGAGGACAGAGACGGGGGTGGGGGGGAGAATACGGGAAAAGCACCCCTCCCAAAAAGCAACAGGAGAGAAAGTGGAAAATTGGAAACAGCCGCAGGGACTAAACTAAAAAGGGAGAAAGGAAAGGGTTCAAATTCCATTAAGACTGTGAACAAGGGGAGCGCAAAGGCTGCAACTCCGCAGCTCCATACCTGGCGGTGCTCTGGTGGGAAGGGCGAATCCCCAGGAACAGAGTGGGGTCTGGGAGGTTCTCGGGCCACGTGGGGAAAAGCGGTTCCACTGCTGGAAGGACATTTGGTAGAGATTGTTGAAGCCACCTGGTGCCAGCAGACCCCAGAGAATGGCCACATTCGCTGGTGCCGGAACAAGGTCGTTAAGGGTGAAGCCTGGTGTTGTGATTTAACATAATCCCTGAAAAGCTGCTGCTACGTTATCTCGCGAAATTTTTCTGGGGTGGGCTGGCACCTGGCCGCAGTCTCGGGGCACCGGCAGCAGCAGGGTCCGGCAAGCATTCCTGGGTGCAGCCGACATTCGGCCATTGCTCATTCAGCCATTGCTCGGTGAGACCCTCTCGCAGAGGGGCGGGACCGGTCAAAGCCGCAGTCCTTCGGAAGTAAGGGGCCGGGGAAAACAGCCGCATCTGAGACAAAACTCGGGAGAGAGGTACTGCCTGGGGCTTGGTCACATAGGGAAGTGGATGAAAGCTGAAGACAGAGAATGGTTGCGCGATTGCCAATCCCGGAAAACATACTGGGTAACTGGGTGGCGCATGCGTATACACACGTATGAGCCCCGCAACAATCCACCCCGGTAGGCTAGCAGCGCCATCTAGGGGAGAGCGGACCCGTTACACTGAGCCCCGCCCAACCGGGCCAACTTCGCTCTTCAAGAACACAAGTCTCACCACCGACTTAATTTATGGACTATAAAGAGCTACATACACTGACTTCTAGGGAAAAATGAAATAATTTCAGTCCTACTTCAATCTGTTAGCAGGTTCATCTATTCAATCTTCTTTCTTTTCCTTTTTTTTCTTTTTCTCTTTTACACTTCTTTTATTTTTCTTGAATACAGAAAGAGAAAAAATTCATTTTTATTTTGAATTTTTATTAAAAATATTTTTCGATAATTTTTATTACTATATTTTTTTACTTTTGTGTAAATTTTTTCAAATTCTCTTTTACTTCATTATATTTTAGTCTAATTCAGGGTACTTACTTTTTCAAATCTTCACACAATTTCCTTTTTCTTTTTTCTTTTTACAATTTCTTTTCTTTATCTTCAATGCAAAAAGAGAAAAACCTTCATTTTTACTTGCAATTTCTATTAAAAATGTTTTTCTTTAAATTTTTTACTATTTTTTTGCTTTTAGGTAAGTTTTTACAAATTCTATTTTACTTCCATCATTTTATTTTAGTCTACCACAGTGTATTCACTTTGTCAAATTTTCAAACGATTTCTTTCCTCTTTTTCTCTTTTTTCTTTTTTTCGTTTTTTTCTTTTTCTTGAATACAGAGAAAAAATCATTTTTATTTTTAATTTTTATTACAAATATTGTCTTTAATTTTTTTCTACTCTATTTGTTACTGTTGTGTAAATTTTTTCAAATTCTATTTTACTCCCATCATCTCATTTTAGGCTACTTCAGTGTATTCATTTTTTCAGATTCTCAAACAATTTCACTTTTTCCCCCCTTTTTTTCCTCTAATCTGTCAAACCACTTTCAACACCCAGACCAAAACACACCTAGGATCTAGCATCATTTATTTGATTTGTGTGTGTGTGTGTTTGTGTGTCTATGTGTTTAATTTTTTAATTTTAATATTTTGTTTAATTTTAATATTTTTTTAATTTTAATTTTTCTACCTAATTAATCTTTTACTCCCTTCAAAATGATGAAACGATGGAATTCACCCCAAAAGAAAGAGCATGAAGAAACGACAGCCAGGTATTTAACCACACAGATACAAGCAAGATGTCTGAACCAGAATTTAGAATCACGATAATAAGAATACTAGCTGGAGGGGTGCCTGGGTGGCTCAGTCGGTTGGGCGGGCGACTTCAGCTCAGGTCATGATCTCGTGGTCTGTGAGTTCGAGCCCCATGTCGGGCTCTGTGCTGACAGCTCAGAGCCTGGAGCCTGTTTCAGATTCTGTGTCTCCCTCTCGCTGACCCTCCCCTGTTCATGCTCTGTCTCTCTCTGTCTCAAAAATAAATAAAACGTTAAAAAAAATTAAAAAAAAAAAAGAATACTAGCTGGAGTCAAAAATAGATTAGAATCCCTTTCTGCAGAGATAAAAGAAGTAAAAAAATAGAATGAAATTAAAAATGGTATAACTGAGCTGAAACCATGGGTGGATACCCTGGTGCCACGGATGGATGAGGTAGAACAGAGAATCAGTGATATAGAGGACAAACTTATAGAGAATAATGAAGCAGAAAAAAAGAGGGACATTAAGGCAAAAGAGCACAATTTAAGAATTAGAGAAATCAGTGACTCACTAAAAAGGAACAAAATCAGAATCATAAGGGTCCCAGAAGAGAAAGAGAGAAATAGGGGTAGAAGGGTTATGTGAGCAAATCATAGCAGAAAACTTTCCTAACCTGGGGAAAGACACGGACATCAAAATCCAGGAAGCACAGAGGACCCCCATTAGATTCAACAGAAACCAACCATCAACAAGGCATATCATAGTCAAATTCACAAAATACTCAGGAAAAGAGAGAATCATGAAAGCAGAAAGGGAGAAAAAGTCCCTAACCTACAAGGGAAGACACATCAGGTTTGCCCCAGACCTATCCACAGTACCTTGGCAGGCCGGAAAGGAGTGGCAGGATTTATTCAGTGTGCTGAATCAGAAAAATATGCAGCCAAGAATTCTTTATCCAGCAAGGCTGTCATTCAAAATAGGAGAGATAAAAAGTTTCCCACCAAACACAAATTAAAGGAGTTTGTGACCACTAAACCAGCCCGGCAAGAAATTTTAAGGGGGGGCTCTCTGAGGGGAGAACATAAGAAAAGGAAAAAAAAAAAAAATATATATATATATATATATATATCCCAAAAGCAACAAAGATTGGAAAGGACCAGAGAACACCACCAGAAACTCTAACTCTACAAGCATCATAATGGCAATAAATTCATATCTTTCAGTACTCACTCTAAACGTCAATAGACTCAATGCTCCAATCAAAAGACATAGGGTAACAGAATGGATAAGAAAACAAGATCCATCTAGATGCTGTTTACAAGAAACCCACTTTAGATCTGAAGACACCTTCAGATTGAAAATAAGGGGATGGAGAACCATCTATCATGCTAATCGTCAACAAAAGAAAGCCACAGTAGCCATATTTATATCGACAATCTACACTTCAAAAGGAAGACTGTATCAAGAGATGCAGAAGGGCATTATA
Source organism: Neofelis nebulosa (assembly GCF_028018385.1). NCBI lineage: Eukaryota > Metazoa > Chordata > Mammalia > Carnivora > Felidae > Neofelis > Neofelis nebulosa. The sequence goes on from NC_080789.1 coordinate 16,883,839, forward strand.
TCATATATCATTATATCTATCATTATATATATCATTATATCAAGGGGTCTATCCACCAAGAAGACCTAACAATTGTGAACATTTATGTGCCAAATGTGGCAGCACCCAAATATATAAATCCATTATTCACAAACATAAAGAAACCCATCGATAGTAATGCCATAAGAGTAGGAGACTTCAACACCACACTCACAGCAATGGACAGATCATCTAAGCAAAAAATCAACAGGGAAACAGTGGCTTTGAATGACACACTGGACCAGATGGACTTAACAGATATATTTGGAACATTTCATCCTAAAGCAGCAGAATATACATTCTTCTCCAGTGCACTTGGAATGTTCTCCAGAATAGACCATATACTGGGACACAAATCAGCCCTCAACAAGCACAAAAAGATCGAGATCATATCGTGCATATTTTCAGACCACAATGCTATGAAACTCGAAATCAACCACAAGAAAAAAATTTGGAAAGGTAACAAATACTTGGAGACTGAAGAACATCCTACTAAGGAATGAATGGGCTAACCAAGCAGTTAAAGAGGAAATTCAAAAGTATGTGGAAGTCAATGAAAATGATAACACCACAACCCAAAGCCTCTGGGATGCAGCAAAGGCAGTCATAAGAGGAAAGTATATAGCAATCCAGGCCTTCCCAAAGAAGGAAGAAAGATCTCAGATACACAATCTAACGTTACGCCTTAAGGAGCTGGAAAAAGAACAGCAAATAAAACCCAAAACCAGAAGAAGACAAGGAATAATAAAGATTAAAGCACAAATTAATGCTATCAAAACAAACAAGCAAACAAAAATGGTAGAACAGATCAATGAAACCAGAAGCTGGTTTGATCAAAAAGAAAAAGGAAAGGACCCAAATGAATAAAATCAGGAATGAAAGAGGAGAGATCACAACCAACACAGCAGAAATAAAAACAATAATAAGAGAATATTATGAGCAATTATATGCCAATAAAATGGGAAATCTGGAAGAAATGGAAAAATTCCTAGAAACATATACACCACCAAAACTGAAACAGGAAGAAATAGAAAATTTGAACAGACCCATAACCGGTAAGGAAATCAAATTAGTAATCAAAAATCTCCCAAAAAACAAGAGTCCAGGGCCAGATGGCTTTCCACAGGAATTCTACCAAACATTTAAGGAAGAGTTAACACCTGTTCTCTTGAAGGTGTTCCAAAAAACAGAAATGGAAGGGAAACTTCCAAGCTCTTTCTATGAAGGCAGCATTACCTTGATTTCAAAACCAGACAGAGACCCCACTAAAAATCAGAACTATAGACCAATTTTCCTGATGAACACGGATGCAAAAATCCTCAACAAGATATTAGCCAACCAGATCCAACCATACATGAAAAAAATATATTCACCAAGACCAAGTGGGATTTATACCTGAGATGCAGGGCTGGTTCAATATCTGCAAAACAATTAACATGATTCATCACATCAATAAAAGAAAGGACAAGAACCATATGATCCTCTCAATAGATGCACAGAGAGCATTTGACAAAATACAGCATCCTTTCTTCATAAAAACCCTCAAGAAAGTAGGGATAGAAGGAGCATACCTTGAGATCATAAAAGCCATATATGAGCGACCCAATGCTAATATCATCCTCAATGGAGAAAAACTGAGAGCTTTCCCCCTAAGATCAGGAACAAGACAGGGATGTCCACTCTCACCACTGTAATCAACATAGTATTGGAAGTCTTAGCGTCAGCCATCGGAAAACACAAAGAAATAAAAGGTATCCAAATCAGCCAGGAGGAGGTCAAACTTTCACTCTCCACAGATGACATGATACTCTATATGGAAAACCCAAAAGATTCCACCAAAAAACTGCTAGAATTGATTCATGCATTCAGTAAAGTTGCGGTATATAAACTCAACGCACAGAAATCGGTTGCATTCCTATACCCTAACAATGAAGCGACAGAAAGAGAAATCAAGGAATCAATGCCATTTACAGTTGTACAAAAAACCATAAAATACCTAGGAATAAATACCAAGGAGGTAAAAAATCTATACACTGAAAACTATAGAAAGCTTATGAAAGAAATTGAAGACACAAAAAAATGGAAAAAGATTCCATGCTCATGGATTAGAAGAACAAATATAGTTAAAATGTCAATACTACCCAAAGCAATCTACATATTCAATGCAATCCCTATCAAAATAACACCAGCATTCTTCACAGAGCTAGAACAAATAATCCTAAAATTTGTAAGGAACCAGAAAAGACCCCGAATAGCCAAAGCAATCTTGAAAAAGAAAACCAAAGCAGGAGGCATCACAATCCCAGACTTCCAGCTATACTACAAAGCTGTAATCATCGAGACAGTATGGTACTGGCACAAAAACAGACACTCAGATCAATGGAACAGAATAGAGAACCCAGAAATGGGCCCACAAACGTATGGCCAACTAATCTTTGACAAAGCAGGAAAGAATGTCCAATGGAATAAAGACAGTCTCTTCAGCAAGTGGTGCTGGGAAAACTGGACAGCGACATGCAGAAGAATGAACCTGGACCACTTTCTTACACCATACACAAAAATAAACTCAAAATGGATGAAAGACCTCAATGTAAGGCAGGAAACCATCAGAATTCTTGAGGAGAAAGCAGGCAGAAACTTCTTTGATCTTGGCCGCAGCAACTTCTTACTCAACACGTCTCTGGAGGCAAGGGAAACAAAAGTAAAAATGAACTACTGGGACTTCATCAAAAAAAAAACGTTTCTGCACAGCTAGGGAAACAATACGCAAAAGTAAAAGGCAACCAACAGAATGGGAGAAGATATTTGCAAACGACATATCAGATAAAGGGTTAGTACCCAAAATCTATAATGAATTTATGAAACTCAATATCCAAAAAACAAATAACCCAGTGAAGAAATGGGCAAAAGACACGAATAGACACCTCTCCAAAGAAGACATCCAGGTGGCCAACCAACACATAAAAAAATGCTGAACATCACTCATCATCAGGGAAATACAAATCAAAACCACATTGAGGTATCACCTCAAATCTGTCAGACGACTAACATTAACTCAGGCAACAAGAGATGTTGGCGAGGATGCAGAGAAAGAGGATCTCTTCTGCATGGTTGGTGGCAATGCAAGCTGGTGCAGCCACTCTGGAAAACAGTATGGAGGTTCCTCAAAAAACTAAGAATAGAACTACCCTACGACCCAGCAATTGCACTATTAGGCATTTATCCAAGGAATACAGGTGTGCTGTTTTGAAGGGACACATGCACCCCCATGTTATAGCAGCACTATCGACAAGAGTGAAAGTATGGAAAGAGCCCAAATGTCCAACGATGGATGAATGGATAAAGAAGAAGTGGTATATATATACAATGGAGTATTACTCGGCAATCAAAAGAATGAAATCTTGCCATTTGCAACTATGTGGATGGAACTAGAGGGTATTATGCTAAGTGAAATTAGTCAGTCAGAGAAAGTCAAAAATCATACGACTTCGCTCATATGAGGACTTTAAGAGACAAAACAGATGAACATAAGGGAAGGGAAACAAAAATAATATAAAAACAGGCTGGGGGGGACAAAACATAAGAGACTCTTAAATATGGAGAACAAACTGAGTGTTGCTGAAGGGGTTGTGGGAGGGGAGATGGGCTAAATGGGAAAGGGGCATTAAGGAATCTACTCCTGAAATCATTGTTTCCCTATACGCTAACTAACTTGGATGTAAATTTTAAAAAGTAAAAAAGAAAACTACCAAAAAAAAAGAAAGAAACATGCAGTAGGACCTGAAGTTAGGTGCTGCCAGGGTGCACCTGCAAAAGGCTGGTCAGAGCTCACACAGACGAGTCACTGCAGCAGTGGCTAGAATAAGAGAAAGCTAAGGCTGAGAGAATCTGGCACAAGAAGTGTCCGAAGCACCGTATAATCTTTTCAGTACAAACAGAAAAAGGCTTGGTGTCCTGGGTGGCTCAGTCGGTTAAGCATCTGACTTCAGCTCAGGTCATGATCTCGCGGTTCGTGAGTTCACTCTGCACGTCGGGCTCTGTGCGGACAGCTCAGAGCCTGGAGCCTGCTTCGGATTCTGTGACTCCCTCTCTCTCTCTGCCCCTCCCCCACTCACACTCCATGTCTCTTTCAAAATAAATAAAACATTAAAAAAAATTTTTTTAAAGGCTTGATAAAATTCAGTAACTATTCATAATTTTTTAAAAAATTTAATCCTCTTAGGACACCAGGATAAACTTTCATAATCTCATCTACTAACTCATTAAACCTGCAAAAGCATCATTTTTAGTATGAAATATTAGAATCATTCCCTTTAGAACAGGAAAAAGACAAAGATATCACCATCGCTCTTCCACACTGAACTAGAAAACATGGTGTAGTAAGACCAGAAAAATGAACAAAAGGCACAAATATGCAAAAGAAAAAAACAAGGGGCGCCTGGGTGGCTCAGTCGGTTGGGTGTCCCACTTTGGCTCAAGTCATGATCTCGAGGTTTGTGGGTTCCAGCCCCGTGTCGGGCTCTGTGGTGACAGGTCAGAGCCTGGAGCCTGCTTCGGATTCTGTGTCTCCCTCTCTCTCTGCCCCCCCCCACTCGTGTCCTGTCTCTCTAAAACAAATAAATGTTTAAAACAATTTTTTTTTTACGTTTTTTATTTACTTTTGAGACAGGGAGAGACAGAGCATGAACAGGGGAGGGTCAGAGAGAGGGAGACACAGAATCTGAAACAGGCTCCAGGCTCCCAGCTGTCAGCACAGAGCCCGACGCGGGGCTCGAACTCACGGACCGCGAGATCATGACCTGGGCCGAAGTCGGCTGCTTAACCGACTGAGCCACCCAGGCGCCCCTAAAACAATTTTAAAAACAATAAAAACAAAACTATGTTAGTAGATGTTTGTGATTGTCTATGCAGAAGATTCAAGTGAATCTTCAGACAGATCATTATAAATAATAAGAATGCAAAGTTATTAATCTTATATTTCAATTTTTAAAAGCTGTTTGCATTTCTGCACGCCAGCCACAGTTTATTTCAGTTTTTTAAATTTTTTTAATGTTTATTTATTTTTGAGAGAGAGAGAGAGAGGGGAGAGAGCACGAGTGGGGTGGGGCAGAGAGAAAAATGAGACACAGAATCCGAAACAGGCTCCAGGCTCTGAGCTGTCAGCACAGAGCCCAATGAGGGGCTCAAACTCACAAACTGCGAGATCATGCCTTGAGCCAAAGTCAGATGCTTAACCGACTGAGCCACCCAGGTGCCCCGCAGCAACAAATAGTTTAAACTGTAAATGTAAAGGTATGATTTACATTTGCAGATGAAATTATATAATATTGGGGATTTTCTTAGAAATAATCCTGAGGTGGGAAAAGTAGGTAAGGTTGTAGATGAAACAAGACTGATCATGTATTCATAATTGCTGAAGCTGAGAGATGAGTACATTGCTTTTATTTTACTGTTTTATCTAGCAAGCAGTACAAATGAACTGTAAAACAAATTATAGCTGCCCACATCACCTTGTATGACTCTTAGGAACATTGCTGAGTAGAAAAATCAAATACTACGTATAGTCTGACACCACTCGGAGTAGAGACAGCAATATGCCTAGCCCGTTAACCTACTGAAATTTTGAAACTTGTATATTACTGTGGCATAGATTAGTCTAACTTAATTAATACTGTACTTAAAAATAAGTTACTTATTCATATAACCATGTGCATATATGTAATAGTACACATGCAAACATTTTTATGAATGAATGAATGAGACATAAGGAAGTAAAGGTAGCAAGCACAGACCTCTTTAGAGAAGTGTTATAGAAATAACAGGGACCAGAGAAACCGTGTGATGGCCGACAAATCACCAGAGCCCGTCAGGTCTTGAAATGGAATGTTGACAAAGACATAGGGTGAGGACAGAGACAAAGGGTGAAGGAGAACTCTGGAAAGAACAGAAGTGAAGGAGGAAGATCCCTGAAAGGGGGTGGGGCATCGCAGAAGGGAAGCCATCTTTCATAGGAACTGGGACACCTTCCAGCACACCTACTATATACTGGGCACTGTGCTAGGAAATTTACATTCGAATCGTTCCTCTGGCCTCAGACTACCCTGGCCGGGGAAGATGGAGCTGCTGTAGGGAGCGAGCTGTCTGTGCCCTGGATAGCACAATGGTGTGTCTGCACCCAGTGTGGTGACCCCAACGCTGGACCTTTTTTCTTTTTCTCTTTCTTTTTTTCTTTTTTTTTAAAGTAGACTTCATGTCCAGCATGGAGCCCAATGCAGGGCTTGAACTCACAATGCTGAGATCATGACCTGAGCTGAGATCAAGAGTTAGACGCTTAACTCACTGAGCCACCCAGGTGCCCCTAGACCTTTATGTTTCCTACTTTCAGGCTCAAGCTCTGTGCAATTATTTCTTTGCCTACAGGACACCTTTGAGGATGAACTGGCACAGGCCCAGCCAGGAGGCAGCCCACTGATGATGGCAGTTTCTCCTCCGTGCCTCCCCACTTACCCATCCAGGAATCTGGCTACCTCCTGACTGGGTTCCGAGCACACAGGTCCCATTAATCCTCTTGGCATTAGCCAATAACTGAGGCATTAGCTGCTGACTAGGGTGTTAGCAGATAACCATGGTGTTGTCAGATAAGAATTAAGGTATCACGTAGGAGGATGCATGGAGAGAGGCAGTACTGGGGAGACAGGGAAAGGGGAGAAGGCAGTGGTAGCTGGAAGCAACTTTGGTTGAAGTTCTGATTCTTTCCCCGAATAATGTAATGAAGAATAAGCCACTTGTTTCTTCCTTGGTAATGAAGCTCCTACCTGGTGACATAAGAAAAGGATGTAACATACCAAATATCCCTTCCCTTTTTCTATGCCTCCCCCTAACAGAGCTACTTGGAAAAGACTCAAGAAGAAGTCATAAAAAACAACAAAGAAACCACCCTGTGGACCCTGAGCAGGGCATTCGAGAACCACTGTCTACCCGCACCTGCAAAGTCTCCCTTTTCTGCCTCCACCTGGCTCCCCCTGACAGAGAGGAAGGCCAGGAGGGAGACACTGACATGAAAACATCTTCTCAAAGTTCTCTGAGTTCTCTGCACATGAGGTGCCCACACCCAGACAGGCCCAGAGCCTCAATTTCTCTAGAATGAATTGTGGTCCTAACCATCTGGCTACCGTTTCTCAGCCATTGGTTAGATGGCAGGCACTGGGCCGTCCTTGATGAGCACTTTTTCACTCTGCTCCCCCAGCAGCCTCTAGAAGCTAAGTGCCATTGCTAACCCCATAAAAATAAATAACAAAAATAAGAAAGCTGAGGCTCGGACAGCTTGGATGAAGTGATGAAGCCACCTGGCTGAGCCTCAATGACGCAGCAGACTGAGCCCCTCCACAGTCTCCTTAGGCTCCCGGGGCCCTTCCAGGAGGGGCTGGCCAGCACCTAGGAGAGCTGAAAGGGCCTCTTTTTTGAGGAGATGTGGTGGCTCCACCTACTGCTCTCATCCTCTTTCTCCCGCGCAAACCATGAAAACCAAGGACGTCAGCCGATCTGGGTGCAGGGGATAGTGGAGGAGACAGGGCCACGGAGGGTCATCGAGGCAGCACGCTGCACACAGCTCACACACACACACACACACACACACACACACATTGCCCCAGCTTCTCCTCTCCTGTGAAACGGGATCACAGACGGAAAGCATTCACCTCAGAGCACCTCATATCCGCGGAACGTGGAGAGTTGTGTTATCATCAGCCCAGCATCGCCTGGGACCCGACCTGGCTGCTTAGCTGCTCTGAGTAGGGCTGTGTCTCTGAACACGACCCCCCCCCCTTAAGGCGTATCCCCAGTTCTCAGGGGACACTTTAAATCCCAGGTTCAAGGGTGGTTGTTCAGGCTTGTTTCTAATGAGCTTCCTATCTGAGAAAGGGAAAACAAAGGCTATCTAATAAACACAGCTGATTCTCAAGGCCTGAACTATCCCAAACTCTTAAGAGAGGAAAGCCAATTGTGTGTGAGGGTAGACAGCCTCACCCAGGGCAGGATAATTGCAGGAAGCCCTCAGAAGGAATGTGGCATCTGCTGCCACAAAGCTGGGCTCCTTGCACCCCGACTCCCTCACTCGCCCTGACACTGGCGTTGGTTTGGCCTCTGGAAACATGCTGCCCCAGAACGGGATGTAACAGTTAGTGGTGACACAATCCACACGTCCTCCCTGCATTCCAGACACTACTGCAGAGGGTGTGCGTGTGGCACGTGTCTACAAGAAACACCTGACTTATTGAGAAATCTCTACTGCTCAAGCCAAGAAATGTCATCAAGGATCTGGACCGCCAGCCCAGCTTTGCCTTCTGCGTGGGTCTCTGGGAAGACCATGTCCCCGCTCAGAAAGTCGGCTCCTGCTGAGCAGGCTCCATAAAGCCACGGCCAACAGCATCATTTTTATGTGTTAGCATTTACTGAGTGTTTATTGTGTGCCACGCATGGTACTAAGTATTTCCCTGCATCGTCCTAACTGATACTCATGCCGACCCAATTCACCGGGAAGCGTCTGCACCTCTGTTTTACAGACAAGGTAACCACGACTAGAGAACTGAAAACTTCACCAGAGGTCGTACGTCATCAGTGTTGAAACCCAGATTGCAATCCGTGCCTTCCAGACTCCAGACACTGTGGTCTTAACCACTGGGTTTACTCGCCTCCCCAAAGACTCTTTGAGGGCCCTTCAAGAGAGAGCTCTAGATGCATGGGAAAGGGGAAGTTTTGGAGGCTCCTGTCTTTCTGATTTGAGCAGAAAGCATGCACATATTAAATGGAAATGCAAACTTTACAAGCAACTCGTATGCCTTTCGTTAAAGATTGCTGCATGTGTGCCCTTCCTCCTTGGTGGGCCGCAAGCTCCTTAAGGGCAGGAACTGTGTGTGATATTTTTGTGCACCTCCCACACCCGGCAGAGTGCCCAGCATCTAGCAGGTGATCTGGGAATGGGTTTCTGGAAGGGCTGTGTGGTTGAGGATAATGACAATTCTGTCTCCGGTGCCCACTCCATCCTTCCAGCCTGACTCCCGCTGTTCTCCTTCAAGCACCCCTACTCCAGCCAAGCTGACTTTACCTCCCAGCCCCTAAGACATGTCAGTGTTCCACCGTTCTGTGCCTTTTCTCATGATGTGGTCTCCCCCCTGGGATGCTGTCGTCTGTGAGCCTCTCTCAAATGCCACTTCTGCAGCAAAACCCCTCTCTCCACTGGAAATAATCTCCCCTCTCAACGAACGGCCTCTGTTCCTGCCAGCTCCTTCCCTGCCTCCTCCTCCTTCATCTCTGAGGCTTAATGTGATGCTGAAGTAAGATAATGTTCTAGAAACCAAACATGAGGGCTTATGAAGGTTCGTATCTCATCAGCTGAGGAACAAGATTATCGACATGAGGTTCAACATTGCCCAGGACAGGACTCCACGCAGGCAAGTCACAGGGAGCCTTTGCTGAAAGCCAGGCCACTGACTTCTCTCCCTCTTCCTTGGAGCCATGTCTATGGCCTTCCAAATCAGGCTGAGCTAGGTTTCAGCAAACCAAAGTAAATCTTACTAGGAAGAGAAAAACACAGGAAAGGAAAAATTGGAAGTATCTACTGAGCACCTCTGAAGGTGGATTTTCATATTACCAGGATGATTCTCAGATCTAGCACATCCAGTGTCCCCTTTTTGTGACAAGTATTTTGTGACTTCCCCTTTTGTGTCCTACAGTGAAACTCATAGGTAATGGACATGGCAGTGACTGGCTAACTGCCCGCCAAACCTGCCCCCTCCTCCATCTGGGTGTACTAAGCTGATTTCCCAGCCTGCCTTGGCGAGGTCTTGCCATATGAGTGAGGTTTAGCCAATGGACTGGGAGTGCCACTTCCAGGGGGTGCCTCTTAGCAAAATCCAGGTCTTCCAGATGACCTGAGAAGCCATGGTTTCAAGATGACAGACTCTGATGGTGCAGATGCCAGTGCCAAAGGATGCAGCACAAGGACTCAGCACAAGGGAGAAATCAGCTTCTATTGTTTAGTCATTTATTTCCTACAGCCACCAGCATTGTCCTAATACAATATGGCGCAGTTCCATATATCCATGGCTCCCCATCCTGAATAGGTGTAACATTTTAGTGCCAATAAAGAGGAGTTGGGTAGAAATCCGGCCCAGGATGAAGAGATGTGGGTTCTCGTCTGGGTTCTGCCGCCAACTAGCCGAGTGATATGAGTCAAGTTCACTGCCCTCTCTGGGCTTCAGTTTCTATGACTATAAAATAAAGCATTGAAGAGATTATCTTTAAGATCCCATCCGGCTCTTGTATTCTAGCTCTGCCTGCCTCCACTGTCTGCCCAGCATGGAACACAGTGCCCAAGACACACAGATGCTCAAAAAACACTTCTTGAATGAGAGAAAAATTATTTACTCGATGCAACTCATGACGCTATACTTTATCCACTAACAATTGGATAAAGCCATAGCAACAAGCCAGATGAACTATCAGACTCTCCCTTTTTCTGGAACAGGGAGCATTGATAGTATCCTTCCAGAACCTTACACCACTCCTCCCCTCTGCCTCTCCCTGCACAGCACTTTCCCCTCCCACCAGTACCTACCTCTCCCACCAACGAGACCCAGGTCCCTGGACCACCTGCAAATTTCTGTTTCTCTACCCTTTCCCATTCTGTCCCCACACCCTCCAGCCAGTCCCTTGAGCCACCAATTGCTATGAGTCCCCAGCAACACTGTGTCATGCCTCACTCCAAGTACTAAAATGCTAAGTATTTATTTTAAGATGGAAGAAAATTAGAGCTCGCAATTAGCACATTTTTCCAATCCATTGCCTAAACCACTGCTGTGTAGTGGAGCCAAGAACAAGTGCTAGTAAAGTTAACACAGTTTATTAAACAGGAAAAGCCATCCAGAGCTGAGCTCATACAGCAGCCACATGTAAGGTCCACCTCCTTCCTGGGACAGCTCCACCCATCAGCCTTTAATGAGGAATAGCACTCGCCTCCAAAGGCCAAACTACATATATCACAAACAGAGAGGAGGAAAGAGAGCTGGATTTCTAATCCGACTCTAAGATCTATGAGCTGTGTCACCTCGAGTTGATCAGACAACCTCTCTCTCTCAGTGTCCCAACCATAAAATAAAGGAAACCTATCCGATAAACCTCACAGGACTGTTATAATCACACACACACACACACACACACACACACACATCAAGATCAAATGTGCTAACATGTGTAAAAGTATTTTCTAAGTCAGAAAAGCTCTATTCTTTTAGAAATAAACGCCTGCTGTACTAGTCTGTTTCAAGGAACAGAAGAGACATATATGTTAAAATACATGGAAACCATAACAGGTATATAACTTAAGATATTATTGTTATCGTACTATATTTTAAGTTCATATCTTCCTACAAGTGCTATGGATCTTAGCCCAATCTTGTATACCCCTGAATCTCAAACTGTGATTCATTGCTATTTCAGGAATTCTGTCAACAATGGAACCACATTTCAATTCTTTAATAAATGCAAATATTTTAAAACTTTTTTCAAAGGACAAATAGGACATAGTCACTTCCTCGGGAGCTCAGCATCTGGCTGCAGATGTGGGCATTAAACAGAGCTGAAGTGCTGTGCACCACCGACAGCATCTATATAGACAGTGCCGCCACAAGGTGCTCAGTGGAAGGGAGGGTGTCCGATGATTCTTATGAATTTCTCTCATCAAGCCCTTGGTGCAGGCCAGTTTTGGCCAAGGAGAAGGGGCCCTTTCTCTAGTTGGAACAAAAGTGATGCTGGTTTGTACATCAGCCTTCTACGCACAGCTAATGTGAGTCAGCCCTCGAAAGTCACTCCTGCTGAGCTAATAAATCAAGTCTCTGAATCCACAAAACTGAAGGCCGGACAGTAGAATGTGGCAAATCGGCAAAGGTAAACGCCTCTCCGTGAAGCCTGTGAGTGAAGATGCTTGTCTTTCCTGGCAAGAGCCCTCCACCGCTAAGTTCCTTGTATTTAAACTAGTACAGGGATACCTAGGCTGTCTTACAGGTTGACTACCAGCAGAATAGAATTATCAATGTTCTTTGCTGAAATACATCTAAATTACAAAAAGTAAGCAGCTTTCAAGTCCCAACATTTATCCTTTAAGAGGAAATTTTCTGTGTTCTTTGAATATATTGGTGTTTCTTATAAATTATTTAAGAAAAAAGAAATGGTCCCGCTGTCAAAATGAAAAACTTTGGAAACCTTTGCTCTAGAGTAAGTCATCTCATTTCATTTCAGATCATCTCCCACCAGCACCATGATGGCAGCAGCTCAGGGAGAACTTTATTTTTATTTGTCTGAACACTGTGGGGATCCAAGCAACCTGACCATGGGGCCTCCTTCTTCCTTTTTTTTTTTTTAATTTTTTTTAACGTTTTATTTATTTTTGAGACAGAGACAGAGCATAAATGGGGGAGGGGCAGAGAGAGAGGGAGACACAGAATCAGAAGCAGGCTCCAGGCTCTGAGCCATCAGCCCAGAGCCCGACGTGGGGCTCGAACTCACGGACCGCAAGATCGTGACCCGAGCTGAAGTCGGACGCTTAACCGACTGAGCCACCCAGGCGCCCCTCCTTCTTCCTTTCTAACCAAGCATAACACAGAAAGAGCATTTCCTCACATGGTGAAAGAGGCACTGCTGGGCCTCGGATTGTATAAGTTAATAACTTATCATGTTACTATTTCATGGATGTTGGCAGAAGATGTGAGACTCCTGGCTCAGAGATGAAGAACATTATTGCTCACAGCACAGCAAACAGCATGGGTAGCAGCACGTTTGCATCAGATGCCGGCCCCCCAAAGTCCACGTGGCAATGGAATCAGGCCCAGAGGATGCTTGGCACAGAGTGGGTCTGTACTGCAGCTGAGGGGCACAGAGTTTAGGGAATCTACTACTTTTATAGCAAGCAGTAAGCTTGCCTACTCTTTGTCCTAGAGTGAGATGTTACTTCGTCCATCAAGGATACTCACTACAAACACAAGTCTGAGATTTGGCTAGGTAAGGAGAAGTCAGGGGCTTGCATTCTTGGTACAACCACCAAGACATGTAGGAGTGTCATGATTTCTAGACTTTGTTTGTTTGTGTTGCCTCAAGAAATAGCACAGAGTTTAGAAAATATCTTAAGGGCAGCTCCTAAAATTAAAAAGTCAGTTTCTCCTGGATGTCACCCCTGATCCTCCCAATTTGATTTGGATCTGCTTTCTCAGAGAATAGAACACTTTATCTCCTGACTGAGCTATACTAGTCAATTTATTTACCCCTCCATGGCACCCTCTACCCACTACACAGTCAGCAGCATGAATGTAAGGGCCATGTCTTCAAATCTATTGTGATTCAGAACACCTAACATGGTATCTGGTACCAGCACGATACCCTGTGCCTAATAATTGTCTGTTGAAAGAATTAGTGGTTTAGAGTATCTTATTTGAACAGGGGCTCCTGAGCCTTGGCAAACCCTACTCCTTCAGTTATAACAGAGTTTAGCAAACCACCATCACAGGTACCCCTATACAGTTCTGTAATGCAGAGTTGGAAAAGACTCATATATATGTGGAAAGCACTTGAAGGCTTTTTAATTCTTCCTCAAAAATCACCCCACTAACTGAATGCACACCACTGGCCAGTGCACACCATCTGCTCTGCTGGTCTCTGCTGATTGTGCCAGATTAAAAAGGTGACTGGAAACAGGGAGGCATGTTGGGTAGACAGGAAAATCAGCCACTGAATCCTTATCTCCAACAATGGCCATTTCCAACAGACCTGGGAGTTTTAGGAAAGCGTATTTAGAGAATATTTTAAATGCATGATTTAAGAGATCATCTGGTAAATTTTCCAAGAAAAAAAAAGATTGTGGGCTGAAGTAAAGGACCTCATTTCCAGGAGAGTTCCTTTCCATACAACTTTGTCATTTCAATCTTGAGATCCTATGTTATCAAACACCCCCAACATCATGTTCCAGAGAAAGAGGATTGTTTGAAGCTGGTTTTCTCGGCCTTCCACAGTCATTCATTCGCCCAGGACTTTACCCACTGCCCTTTTCCCTCCCAGCAATATCTGTCCCCCTAATCTCACCAGGAAATCCAGGCCAGCTGCTGATTTCAAGCTCCTTGATCTCCCTGCAATAATGAGTATCCCAGCATGCCCTACAGACCCACTTTGCCAGCTCCCAGACTGCAATGCCAAGTGGAGTAATAAATAGTTGCCATGTGTTGCTGCCCCAACACCCTCAAAAAGGAAGAGCAAACACAATGGCTTATCAAGAATACTCACGTGCCCTCACTTGAGATTTCTCATTCCCAGGCCAGGCTCCCAGGTACACACAATACCCACTCCTGTCAATGGAGGTGACGTTAGATGAATGGTTTCTCAGGCCAAGCCCTTAATTGTTTCTTTCATATCAGTATTATATTTTTATAATTCTGATGAATCTAGGGTCAACTTATTACGATAGGAGGGGATTTACTAGCTAGAGTAAAAAGCATGGATTTATAATAAAAAGTCTATTCGTTTAAATCTCTTTTTACATTCCTACTAGTTGGGAGACATTGGCCAAGATACCTTCCTGTTTCTGAGATTCAGCTTTATCACCGTACAGGGGAACCAACAAATATATACCATTGGCCTATGTGGAAATTAAAATGAATAACTCATGAAGCATGCTTAATAAATGTTTGTTCCTTTCTCTAATGCTCTGTGTCTGTATGAGGGTCAGAAGTACCAGGGCCCAGACAGTTTTCCAAAACCTAAAAAAAATAACAAAGCTGAATTAAGAATATGAAGAGGTGGGGCGCCTGGGTGGCTCAGTCAGTTAAGTGTCCGACTTCGGCTCAGGTCATGATCTCACTGTTCATGGGTTCATGCTCTGCTTCAAGATCTTTGCTGACAGCTCAGAGCCTGGAGCCTGCTTCAGATTCTATGTCTCCCTCACTCATGCTCTGTCCTTCTCTCTCTCTGTCAAAAATAAACATTAAAAAATTAAAAAAAAAAAAGAATGTGAAGAGGTAACCCATAGAATGGGAGAAAATATTTGCAAATCATGAAAAGGACTAGTTCCAGAATACATTAAGTACTCTTACAACTCAGCAATAAAAAGACAACCCAATTTTATGACTACAGCTTTGTAATATAGCTTAAAATCTGGAATCATGATGCCTCCAGTTTTTGTTTTTCTTTTTCAGTATTGCTTTGGCTATTTGGGGTCTTTTGTGATTCCATACAAATTTTAGGATTGTTTGTTCTAGCTGTGTAAAAAATGCTGGTGGTATTTTGATAGGGATTGCATTAAATGTGTAGGTTGCTTTTGGTAGTATAGACTACCGACCTATGAGTATGGAATGTTTTTTCATTTCTTTGTATCGTCTTCAATTTCTCTCCCGTGTTCCATAGTTTCTGAGTACAAATATTTTATCTCTTTAATTAGGTTTATTCCTAAGTATCTTATTGCTTTTGGTGCAATTGCAAATGGGATCAATTCCTTGATTTTTTTTTCTGCTGCTTTGTTAGTGGTGTATAGAAATGCAACAGATTTCTGCACATTGATTTTATATCCTGAGACTTTGCTGAATTCATGTATTAGTTCTAGCAATTTTTGATGGAGTCTTTTGGGTTTTCTACAGAGTATCATGTTGTCTGCAGATAGTGATAGTTTGACTTCTTCCTTGCTGATTTAGATGCTTTTTATTTCTTTTTGTTGTCTGATAACTGAGGCTAAGACTTTCAGTACTGTTAAGTAGTAATGGTGAGAGTGGACATCCTTGTCTTGTCCCTGACCATAGGGGAAAGGCTCTCAGTTTTTCCCCATTTAGGATGATAATAGCTATGGCTCTTTTGTATGTGGTCTTTATGATGATGAAGTATGTTCCATCTATCCCTACTTTGCTGAGGATTTTTATCAAGAATTGATGCTGTATTTTGCCAAATGTATGGTACTGACACAAAAACAGACGCAGATCAATGGAACAGAATAGAAACCCCAGAAATGGACCCACAACTATATGGTCAACTAATCTTTGACAAAGCAGGAAAGAATATCCAATGGGAAAAAGTCAGGCTCTTCAACAAATGGTGTTGGGAAAATTGGATGGCAACATGCAAAAGAAACTGGACCACTCTCTTACACCGTGCACAAAAATAAATTCAAAATGGATGAAAGACCTAAACATAAGACAGGAAGCCATCAAAATCCTAGAGGAGAAAACAGGCAACAACTTCTTTGACCTTGGCTGCAGCAACTTCTTACCTGACATGTCTCTGGAGGTAAGGCAAACAAACGCAAACATGAACTATGGGGACTTAATCAAAATAAAAAGCTCTGCACAGCAAAGGAAGCAATCAACAAAACTAAAAGGCAGCCTACAGAAAGGAAGAAGATATTTGCAAATGACATATCTGATAAAGGGTTAGTATCCAAAATCTATAAAGAATTTATCAAACTCAACACTCAAAACCAAATAGCCCAGTTATGAAATGGGAAGAAGACATGAAAGACACTTTTCCAAAGAAGACATCCAGGTGACTAACAGACACATCGCTCATCATCAGGGAAATATAAATCAAAACCACGATGAGATACCACCTCATGGCTAAAGCTAACAACACAAGAAACAACAGATGTTGGTGAGGATGCAGAGAAAGGGGAACCCTCTTGCACTGTTGGTGGGAATGCAAACTGGTACAGCCACCCTGGAGAACAGTATGGAGGTTCCTCAAAAAACTGAAAATAAAACTATCCTATGACCCATCAATTGTATATTAGGTAATTACCCAAAGGATACAAAAATACAGATTTTTGTTTACAGCAGCATTATCAACACTAGCCAAACTATGGACAGAACCCAAATGTCCACAATCATTGATAGATAAAGAAGATGTGATATATGTATCTATATATAGATATAGGTATATAGATAGATGATATAGATAGATAGATAGATAGATAGATAGATAGATGATAGATAGATATAGATGCACACACACACACATATAATAATGGAATATTACTCAGCTATCAAAAAGAATAAAATCATGGGGCGCCTGGGTGGCTCGGTCGGTTAAGCAGCCGACTTCAGCTCAGGTCATGATCTCGCAGTCCGTGAGTTCGAGCCCCGCCTCGGGCTCTGTGCTGACAGCTCAGAGCCTGAAGCCTGCTTCAGATTCTGTGTCTCCCTCTCTCTGACCCTCCCCCATTCATGCTCTGTCCTCTCTGCCCCCAAAATAAGTAAACGTTAAAAAAAAATTTTTTTTAAAAAAAAGAATAAAATCTTGCCATTTTCAATGGCATAGATGGAGCTAGGATGTATTATGCTAAGTGAATTAAGTCAGTCAAAGAAAAACAAATACCATATGATTTCACTCAGATGTGGAAATTAAGAAACAAAACAGATGAACATACGGGAAACAGGGAAGAGGAGAGAGGAAAACAAATCACAAGAGACTCTCTTAACAATAGAGAACAAACTGAGGGTTGATGGAGGGAGGTGGGTGGGAGATCGGCTAGATGGGTGATGGGTATTAGGAGGTCACTTGTGATGAGCACTGGGTGTTGTATGTAAGTGATCAATCACTGAATTCTACTCCTGACACCAATATTGCACTGTATGTTAACTAAAATTTAACTAAAAATAAAAAGACAATCCAATTTTTTCAAAAGGCAAAGGATCTGAATACACATTTCTCCAAAGAAGATATGCGAATAGCCAATAAGCATATGAAAAGATGCCCAACACCATTACTTATCATGGAAATGCAAATCAAAACCACAAGACACCACGTTACAATCACTAGGGTGGCTACAATCAAAGACAAATTGGTGAGAATATGGAGAAACCGGAACCTTCATTTGTGGCTTGGCACAAACAGCTTGGCAATTCCTCACAACGACTGAGCAATTTCACTCCAGGTACCTACCTACCCAAGAGAAATAAAAACATATGTTCAATCACAAATGCGTTCACAAATGGTCAGTGCAGCACTATTCATAACAGCCAAAAAAACAGAAACCATCCAAAGGCCCAATGGATGAATGAGTAAATCAATGTGGTCTTTCCATACAATGAAATATTAGTCAGCCATAAACAGGAATGAAGGACTGATTCGTGCTACAACATGGATGAACTTTGCAAGCATTATGCTAAGTGAAAGAAGACAGTCACAGAAGAACACCTACTATATGATTCCAATCGATATGAAATGCCCATGGCTGGCAAAGCTACAAAGATGGAAAGTAGATTCGTGGTTGTGTAGGGCTTCAGGGAGGGGGACTGCTCATAGGGATAGTATTTCTCTGGGAGTTTATATAAATGCTCTAAAATGAACAGCAGCGATGGATGCACGGTTCTGTGAATATACTATAAATGGCTGAAATGTACATTTTAAACAGATGAATTTTGTAGATCAATTATATCCCAACAAAGCTGGGGGTTTTATTATGTTTATTTATTTTTTTAAAGACAGAGAGAGCGTGCAAGCAGGGGAAAGGCAGAGAGAGGGTGACACAGAATCCAAAGCAAGATCCAGGCTCTGAGCTGTTAGCACAGAGCCCGACGCGGGGCTGGAACCCCTAAAACTGTAAGATCACGACCTGAGCCAAAGTCAGATGCTTAACCGACTGAGCCACCCAGGTGCCTCCCCCCAAATAAAACTGTTTTTTTTTTTTAAAAAAGGACTCACCCAATGGGACCAAAACCTGGTTCTCCCTGCAGAGAGACCAGACCCACTGGCTAAAGAAACATTGCCATTCCTGAAAGGTGGGAAAGTAACCTTAGCCCCCTCTGATTTGGACCCCAGGCAGCAACCATATCTAGGACCCAACTCACGTTTGCAAAGAAGAAAGGGGTGTACATCCTGATGGAAGGTGAGAAAGGAGAATGCATTGTTCAGGGTCGGCTCATGTGGGTTCTCTGCACATGCTCCTGGGCCGTTCGCAGCCAGGGTGAAAGCAGCAAGCTCTCATTCTGTGGGATGTGCAGGGAAACATGATTGTACCCTAACAATAATTTTTTATTCTGCCATTATGAAGGTATATTGCCATGTCAGGAGGAATGAAGTAATGTTATTTAAAAGTTTGTTAGATTGTTTAAACCTTTTAAATGTTTGAGGAACTCCATTTGCGCTCTTGCCCCTGTTCCTGAAACTATTAGGGCAGACCCGTCTACTGTGCACATTAGTAGTTGAGCTGGGACTACAATGGGGGATGAACCCCACTTGCAAGCCACCTCCCTAAATCAAGTTGCCATGCTCTTCTTGCACCTCGATGTTACAATAATCTCCAAACTGGTCTTTCTACTTCCCCCTCCTGCCGCCCTGGCCTCGCCACAGTCACCTAAAAAGATGACTATGGTCACCTTGACTTAAAAAGGTGATCACCTGGGGGGCACCTGGATGGCTCAGTTAGTTGAGCTTCCGACTTCAGCTCAGGTCACGATCTCACAGTTCCTGAGTTCAAGCCCCACGTCGGGCTCCGTGCTGGCAATGTGGAACCTGCTTTGGATTCTCTGTCTCCCCCCCCCCCCTCTCTGCCTCCTCCCCCCACCCCGCTTGTGTTCTCTCAAAAATAAATAAATAAACATTTTTTTAAAAAGGTGATCACCTAAAGTGATCCTTTTAAAACATAAGTCAGATACAACCCCTCTACTCAAAGCCCCAAAATGGTTAAAAGCCAATGTCCTCACAACAGTGTGAGGAGGTGCCCTCCTCTGAACTCCTTTTCCACACACTCCTGCTCACTCACTCGCTCACTCACTCGCTCACTCACTCACCAACTCCACACATGCCTCTCTTTTTCTTTTTCTTTTTAAATGTTTATTTATTTTTGAGAGAGAGACAGAGAGACAGAGTGTGAGCAGAGTTGGGGCAGAGAAAGAGAATCCAAAGCAGGCTCCAGGCTCTGGGGCTTGAACCCACGGACCGAAAGATCATGACCTGAGCCGAAGTCAGATGCCACATGTGCCTCTCCGATAGTCCTCAAACTCCCCCAGGCAGGCTCCTCCTCAGAGCCTTTGTACTCACTGTTTCCTCTACTTTTAACGTTTTTCCCCCAGATGCGACAGGGCACACTCCCTCCATGGTTTCAAGTCCTTGGGTAAATATCTTCTTAGTGGGAACTGCCCTGACCACCTATTTAGGATCAAACTCTAGTAATTACCCTTCCTCCTTTCCCACTTTACTTTTCTTCCTACTACTTACCATCATCTATCACACTATATAATTTACAGATTTATTTCATTATCTGTCTCGCCTTTAAAAAGCAGGGAAGTTCCATAAAGTCTGATCCATTCACAGCTGTATCCACAGCACCTAGTAGGTATTTGAGACGTCCTCAATGAATGGGTGAATGAATTAATGAATGAGTGGTGCTTTGCCTCAAAAGTAGCAGCTTCAACTTTTAAGGGCTGGGCAGAGACTGAAAAACCAGTCGGATCAAGAAGACCTTTTTCCAGGGTGAACAAACTGGGAGAGCTGATATCCTGGAAGGCAGGTGGGTGGAAGGACCCAGCAATGTCAAATGCCACCAGAAGCAGAGCAAGATAAACTCTGAACAGTGAAGCTGAATACAAGGGTGATTACAAGGATCTGGCTTGAAGATTTCCCCATGAAAACATACTGCAGAAATATTAAGCGCCATTTTGGTTGTCGTGACTATTAACCACATTATTACTAAGTTCTCCGGTGAGATCTGAGCAATCTTACGGTAACAGTGGTGAAGAGTAGTGTTATCTGATGTAACTTTTTGCATCTTTCTATAAACAGCTGTAGAATGCCCAACTTCATGGTGATTCTAGGAAGCAAGCTCAGGTCATAGGACGCACATCTTATTATGACACTGTATACATATTTATTCGTTATCATCACTGCTTAAGTATGACTGGGAACATTGCAGAACACTGTTAGACATTTTGTCTCTTTTGTGTTCCTGTCAGCACAGTGTCAGGATTTAGGAAAGGATTGATCTGGAGTCATAAAGCACCTGAGTTGAAAAATCATCAATCAATGATTGAAAACAATCCTGTGTGTCAGTCACCACTCCAGCTGCTTTCTGCTTTCACATGATAAATAAGGTAGCCTTCAGAACAAGCTAGTGAGGAAATATTATTCCAATATATGGCAAGAGCTCAGGCCATGAAGTCACACAGCCTGGGTTTTCATTGCTACTTACCAGTCATGTGTCCTCGGACATCCTTTTTAACCTCTGAGTCCTGTAATAACAGCATCTATCTTGTGGGAATAAAATGAGGATTAAAACAAAAGGTTATGTATAAAGTTCTCAATGTAGTAAGTAGCAAGCTCTCAGAAAGTATTTTGTTATGACAATTAGTGTTAATTGAACCTGAAAGAACCTGGCTAAGTAGTTTGCCCCAAGTATCCTAGCTAGTAAATGAGAGAGTCTAGATTTGAACCCACCTCTTCCATGACCTAAATAATTCTTTCCCCAACTCATCATAGTCACCTCACCATATTTTCCAGTTGCGGGGGAGGGCATTCCTTGTTGAATATGAAAGTTACACAGCAAGCTGGGAGGGTCTTCTGCTCACAGTGATGTCAGGTCAGGCTTCAGTCCTCTGGGACCTCTACTGGACTAGCCCATCCAAAAGGGCTCGCCTGCATATCTGGTGCCTGCACAGGGATAATGGGTTGCTGGGCTTACCAAAGATGCTGGGACAGCCACAAAATACAGCACCAAGTCACCAACTGTTGACTCTTCAGGAAAAGTCCTGCTGTACAGAACACATACACATTCCCACCACCACCCGTGTCTCTGCTTTATGATAATACCTAAGGTGTCAACTCCTTGAAATCAAAAACTATTGTGCACTGGTCAATGCTGGCCCCCCAGAACTGCGACTAGGATGTGGCATAAGCTTAATAAATATTTGTGGATAAAGGCAGGGAAGGGGGAGATGGAAGAAGGGGAGACTAGAAGGGAGAGGGAGAGAGGGAATGAGGAAAGTCCTCCCAGGAATGTATGTTGGTATTTAAAAAAAATAGAAGGATATGTTTCTTTCCACTATGAGCCCTGCCTCTTGCGGGCCCATGTTCCACTTTTCAAACAAGGAGACCATCTCCTTCCTAACGTACCCCCAGAGAAAAGGACAGTGTCTCCCATGTGACGCATAGAAACCACCCTCTACCCCACCACCATCACTATTTTCCAGCTTGTCAATCAAAGCCAATGAGCACCAGAGCCTGGCCAATCACTGTACAGCTTGACATTGCCCATCCCCATGGGACCCTCCCCCCAGCGGACTCAGGGTAAATTGCATCAGAACCTCAGGTAGAACCTGGCATCTGTATTTCTTAGAGCTCGTCAGTTGATTCCAATGCACAGCCAAGAAGCTGCAATTGAGAATGACAGCCACTTGTCTGGAGGATGGACAACTCTTGATTCACACACACACACACACACGCACACACACACACACACACTTCAAAATCTAGCTCTTAGAGCCCACAGAGGTGTGTAGTCCCGCTTCATCTGAACTCCTCTTAACATACCTTAGCTACCCACCTTCTTCTCCACATTTTAATTTTCATTCAGTTTGTACTTGTCATCTCTTCTGATCGTAAATTCCCGGAGGATAGGATTTTTCTTCCTCCACTCCGTGAGCACCTAAGAGCACCTGGCGTGTACTGACGCTCAGCCAGCTGCTGACTGCGTGAGCAAGCAGCAGGCCTGAAGGCAGGCAGGCACTTGGAGTGGAGGAGCTGGTCTCACAGAAAATCCTACAAGGATTTTCCTATACATCTTTGGCTTTTCTTCTCTGATTCTTCCTTTTCCTCTGCTCTGGCACTGGACATTCCTACCCATTTCCTGGCTCTCCGGCAAAGTGGGGAGATCCTGGCCCAGAACCCAATTTCTCAGCATTGGGCTGTGTCAACCCTGCTGAGAGGCTGCTGCTTTAAATAAATGCATCTGGGCATTTCAGACTTGCAACACAGACCCACCTCGATCCTTGTTACAGCTTCAGATCATTTGAAGCAGCTCAAGAGGGAATGTGAAGGCCCAGACTCCCACAGAGAGGCAGCTAATAAGCTAAAGGGAAAGGAGAATGTCTAACTGAATGGGGGGCAACAGGGATCCTGGCCAAAATTCCCCATCGAAGACACAAAAATCAATTTTGAATGGATTTGGACAGACAGTCCTGCCAGGACATTCCAGTGGCGTCTAAACACCAGCGGTGGACGAGGAGAATGTGTGTTGTTCTGTAGGATCGCCTGGGCTGCCAGGGAACTTGATACCTCCAGCTTGGCCCTCTGTCCCCAGCCTCTGACACCCCTCCCCCTTCCAAAGACCTTCTGGCTGCCTGAGTCACTATAATATATCGCATTCCTCCCCCAAGGAGTAAGTCTACTGCTAACCTCAGGATAAGCGGTTTCTTGCACTTTTGCTTCCTATTAGGCAGAGAAAATGAGTGGAGATGCCACAATTAGGCCCAGAGCCAGTAAACCAGGTAAAGCTTTTGGACTCAAAACTAAAATCACATGAAACCTAAGAAAAGAGCTTCTTCCTCCCTCCCCAGTTTCCACGTCTTGTTAGGCAGCCGAAGAACTGTGCCTACTCCCACCCTCCTGCGTGAACCACAGAAGGGTCACTATGCAAGGAAAGGCAAATGTGTTTGCTCTATGATGCAAACTCCAGTAGATTGATAGTGCCTGAGGGGAAGCAGCCTTCCCTGCGGCTCAGTGGAAAATTACGATTGATTAGTGATGTCTGCTAGGTGCCTGAAAATTACAGTTGATTAGTCATGTCTGCCATGTACCCGGAAAGGAGATTGTAGAGTGTTCACCTTGTTTTTGTCAACCTCCAGGGCAAGATCCAGGCTCCCCGCTAGTAGGAACGGAATTCCCACACGATGGTGACACTGGCACTGCTGTAGTAGGTAGTGTAGCTTGGGTGGGAAGTTGAAGCACAGCTGGTTCTCTTCCATGGGATGGGCTCTTCCTCTCTTTCCTTCATAACTGAGGAAATGAGATAACCCCCTTAGATGGGGGCATCCTGCATCTCTGAGGACAAAGGCGGGGGAGGTGGAAGACAAGACATGGGTGGCTCTGGGAACATGAGCAAAGGGAATTCTCCAGACTCACATCCCAGCTTCCCAGTCAGAAAGAAGCCAGGGAAGAACAAGGGCTCAGGCTCTAGCGAGAGGTAACTTGCATTGCCATGCTTTCCTCCCACCACCCCCCACACCCCCACTACAGACCTGGAGTACAACCTACAAGCTGGGGAAAGCCTTATTAAAGAAGAGTCCAACCAAAAAAAAAAAAAAAATTTTTTTTTCCAAAGCCACAGTGAACCATGAATTGGACCTGAATGTAAAAAACAGCTTCTGTTTTGTTTGTTGGTTGGCCTGTTCTTTGCTTTTTCAAACAAAAACAATAACAAGAAGGCTGAACTGCAGTAACTTTGATGCTATCTGATAGCATTTGGCCCTGCTCCTACAACCTCCCTGCTTGTCTAAGTCTGAGTAAAAACAAAATGCAAGTATGTTATCTGGGGTGGGAAGAAAGGCATGCATTCCCATTATCACATTAACAGATTAGACTCCAAGAGCAGGCCCCAGGGAAACACGGACAGGATGTGCACATTTCTACAGGGAGGGAAGAAGGTCAGAAAAGGCCAGACAAGGGGAGCCTGGATGGCTCAGTTGGTTAAGCATCTGACTCTTGATTTCAGCTCAGGTCATGATCTCACCATTCATGGATATGAGCCCCGCATCAGGCTCTGCACCGACAGTACAGAGCTTGCTTGGGATTCTCTTTTTCCCCCCTCTCTCTGCCCTTCCCCTGCTTGAGTGTTCTCTCTCTCTCAAAATAAATAAACATTAAAAAATATATTTAAAAAAATTTTTTAAAAGAAAGAAAGAAAATGCCTGATGAGAGGAAAGAGTCTGGTGCCTCGGTGTGGTGTTCTGAAAACAGGGGTCAATGAGGTGACAACGGACAGTAGGCTAGATGAGGAAGGGGCATCCCTGGCCAAGAGATCTGAAAGAAGCCCAGATGAGACAGTCAGGTGGCACTTATGTCTCCATTTTATTGAGAAACAGCTCCAGATTCCCAATCTCTCAGCATGTTTCTGCCACGTCCCCATGTAACCCATTGGTGTTGAAAATAACCACTACTGGGGTGGCCTGTTAAAAAGATGTTAACTTGCTGCCTCTTCATCAGAGATACAATAGCTTTCTTTATTGAAAAAATACATACACACACACAGCAGGGGAATTTGACCCACTGAGACCCCACAGAAAGACCTCTTTGGACAGTTAGAGTTTCAACCCGAGGTCTCTGGGCTTCAACAGACTCCTGGGAGCTTTGCTGAGACCTTTCTTAAGGTTTGGCAAGATTCAGTTTTCCTTCCATCAGGTATTTCCTACGTTACAAAAGGAAAAATTCTTAGCTTCTGTATTTAGAAATTTAATACCAATAAAAACAGGGCCGTTTATACATGAAAGATGGAAAACCATCCTCAGGAGGCACCTCAGCTTTGGTCAGTCAGTCAGCAGGGTGTGCTGACCGCATGGCTTTCTCTCTGCACCACACTGAGCAAGGCACAGACAGAGGAGCTGAAGGCTTGGCCCCCGAGGGCAACAAGCAAATTCCCTTCATTCAACAGAATGACTCCTTTCTATAAGCAAGGCATTGTGCTTTGGAAAAAGAAGCTCTATTAGACAAGGGCCCTATTTTCTGAAATATACACAAATAACTCTAGGAAATGGAAAAATGTGGTAGGAGTTATAAGACAGATTTAGAGAAAGTGCTCAGGACCATGAGTTAAGAGGGGAACAAGCTTCCAGCTGACGTAACCCAAAAAGACCCCGTGGAGAAGATGGCAGTCGAGTTAGGGATGGAAGGATTGGCTCCTCAGAGTGGGTTTCTCTCAGAAATGAGGGAGGGAGGTGAGGTGGTGAAAAACATGAGTGCTAGAACCAGGATGCCTGGGTTTAAGCACAGTCTCCACCGCCACCCCATCAACAAGCGTACTTATGTTTCTGAGCCTCAGTTTTTCTCATCTGTGAATTGGGGCCAATAATATTTACCTCTTAGGGATCAATGAAAGGATTAAATGGGGGAATTAATGAAAAATTCTTGGCATAGAAAGTGCTCAAGAAATGTTACCCCATAATTAGTTTTTCAAAAGATGGTGATCATGAGAACTGTAAAAGATGGCTGACAGATGTAAAGTCTTGCCTGACAGGGGAAGAAAGCCTGGGTCACAGGTATACAATCAGAAGTTTTGATCTGCTCCCAAAAGTACCATGCTGAACGAGATAACTTAGAAAGAACACTTCCCAGAATCCAAGTCACAGGGAGTAAAGCCATTATCAAGGCAAGGAGAGCCTCTCATAGGGGAACAAGAAGGTCCTTTGGCCCAAATATCACTATCAAAAAGGCCTCAAGTTTACACTTTTGATATTACTTCCAACTGAGTTTATGCACAGAAACACAGAGAGCCATTGGCATAGGATGTGAACTTAGGTAAACATTTAATTCCACCAACATGTGGGAATCTCTTTCTTTTTAATAAACCAGGTGTCTCAAAAATATGGAAGTGGCCCAGGCTCCTCTTGACCTTTGAGAGGTTATAAGGCAACTTTAGGTAGCCTGAGGTCTCTAGTCAAGTCCAGTCACTGGACTCTAATCAAGGTCCAGTCTCTAATCAAGTCCAGTCACTGATGGGGAGTCAAGTGAACAGCAGTCATGCAGTGTCTGACCTAAAGCAGCCATGCTCTTAAGCCTCGTTATCATATGTGGACTTGTAGAAATGAGACCACTAGGCTTACCTGCTCTAACAATAGCATGAGCAAGAGCATAGAAGCAAGGAGCCAGGTACGTGCAAGGGAAAGAAAGTCATGAAGGCTGGTCAAGTATGGAGCCCACAAAAAGAAAAAGAAACCCCAGTGTTCAGAATCCAAGTGGGAATCAGATAATGGAGGAGAGAAAGACTAAAAATTCATGCCAGCTTTTACTGGTGTTCACCAATTTACACAGCTACCAGTGGAATCAAACTGAGTCATTTCTCAGTTCCTCACTTGTCACCATTAATTCTGGAAAAACATTCTTCACTTCCATCATCTCAGCCATCTTAAAAAGTTCTGTCATGGGAAGATGGCGGCGTAGGAGGATGCTGGGCTCACCGCGCGTCCTGCCGATCACTTAGATTCCACCTACACCTGCCTAAAGAACCCAGAAAACCGCCAGAGGATTAGCAGAACGGAGTCTCCGGAGCCAAGCGCAGACGAGAGGCCCACGGAAGAGGGTAGGAAGGGCGGCGAGGCGGTGCGCGCTCCACGGACTGGCGGGAGGGAGCCGGGGCGGAGGGGCGGCTCGCCGGCCAAGCTGAGCCCCCGAGTCTGGCTGGCAAAAGCGGAGGGGCCGGACGGACTGTGTTCCGACAGCAAGCGCGACTTAGCGTCTGGGAGGTCATAAGTTAACAGCTCTGCTCAGAAAGCGGGAAGGCTGGAGGACAAAGGGAGGGAGAGCTGCTGAGCCCCCGGACGGCAGAGCTCAGGTTGGCGGGGAACAAAGGCGCTCGCCAGCGCCATCTCCCCCGCCCATCCCCCAGCCAAAATCCCAAAGAGAACCAGTTCCAGCCAGGGAACTTGCTCGCTCCGCGCAAACACCCAACTCTGTGCTTCTGCGGAGCCAAACCTCCGGCAGCGGATCTGACTCCCTCCCGCTGCCACAGGGCCCCTCCTGAAGTGGATCACCTAAGGAGAAGCGAGCTAAGCCTGCCCCTCCCGCCCCCGTGCACCTTGCCTACCCACCCCAGCTAATACGCCAGATCCCCAGCACCACAAGCCTGGCAGTGTGCAAGTAGACCAGACGGGCCACACCACCCCACAGTGAATCCCGCCCCTAGGAGAGGGGAAGAGAAGGCACACACCAGTCTGACTGTGGCCCCAGCGGTGGGCTGGGGGCAGACATCAGGTCGGACTGCGGCCCCGCCCACCAACTCCAGTTATACACCACAGCACAGGGGAAGTGCCCTGCAGGTCCTCACCACTCCAGGGACTATCCAAAATGACCAAAGGGGGGAAGAATTCCCCTCAGAAGAATCTCCAGGAAATAACAACAGCTAATGAACTGATCAAAAAGGATTGAAATAATATAACAGAAAGTGAATTTAGAATAATAGTCATAAAATTAATCGCTGGGCTTGAAAACAGTATACAGGACAGCAGAGAATCTCTTGCGACAGAGATCAAGGGACTAAGGAACAGTCACGAGGAGCTGAAAAACGCTTTAAACGAAATGCAAAACAAAATGGAAACCACGACGGCTCGGATTGAAGAGGCAGAGGAGAGAATAGGTGAACTAGAAGATAAAGTTATGGAGAAGGAGGAAGCTGAAAGAAAGAGAGATAAAAAAATCCAGGAGTATGAGGGGAAAATTAGAGAACTAAGTGATACACTAAAAAGAAATAATATACGCATAATTGGTATCCCAGAGGAGGAAGAGAGAGGGAAAGGTGCTGAAGGGGTACTTGAAGAAATTATAGCTGAGAACTTCCCTGAACTGGGGAAGGAAAAAGGCATTGAAATGCAAGAGGCACAGAGAACTCCCTTCAGACGTAACTTGAATCGATCTTCTGCACGACATATCATAGTGAAACTGGCAAAATACAAGGATAAAGAGAAAATTCTGAAAGCAGCAAGGGATAAACGTGCCCTCACATATAAAGGGAGACCTATAAGACTCGTGACTGATCTCTCCTTTGAAACTTGGCAGGCCAGAAAGGCTTGGCACGATATCTTCAGTGTGCTAAACAGAAAAAATATGCAGCCGAGAATCCTTTATCCAGCAAGTCTGTCATTTAGAATAGAAGGAGAGATAAAGGTCTTCCCAAACAAACAAAAACTGAAGGAATTTGTCACCATGAAACCAGCCCTACAAGAGATCCTAAGGGGGATCCTGTGAGACAAAGTACCAGAGACATCACTACAAGCATAAAACATACAGACATCACAATGACTCTAAACCCGTATCTTTCTATAATAACACTGAATGTAAATGGATTAAATGCGCCAACCAAAAGACATAGGGTATCAGAATGGATAAAAAAACAAGACCCATCTATTTGCTGTCTACAAGAGACTCATTTGAGATCTGAGGACACCTTTAGATTGAGAGTGAGGGGATGGAGAACTATTTATCATGCTACTGGAAGCCAAAAGAAAGCTGGAGTAGCCATACTTATATCAGACAAACTAGACTTTAAATTAAAGGCTGTAACAAGAGATGAAGAAGGGCATTATATAATAATTACAGGGTCTATCCATCAGGAAGAGCTAACAATTATAAATGTCTATGCGCCAAATACTGGAGCCCCCAGATATATAAAACAGTTACTCATAAACATAAGCAACCTTATTGATAAGAATGTGGTCATTGCAGGGGACTTTAACACCCCACTTACAGAAATGGATAGATCATCTAGACACACAGTCAATAAAGAAACAAGGGCCCTGAATGATACATTGGATCAGATGGACTTGACAGATATATTTAGAACTCTGCATCCCAAAGCAACAGAATATACTTTCTTCTCGAGTGCACATGGAACATTCTCCAAGATAGATCATATACTGGGTCACAAAACAGCCCTTCATAAGTTTACAGGAATTGAAATTATACCATGCATACTTTCAGACCACAATGCTATGAAGCTTGAAATCAACCACAGGAAAAAGTCTGGAAAACCTCCAAAAGCGTGGAGGTTAAAGAACACCCTACTAACGAATGAGTGGGTCAACCAGGCAATTAGAGAAGAAATTAAAAAATATATGGAAACAAACGAAAATGAAAATACAACAATCCAAACGCTTTGGGACGCAGCGAAGGCAGTCCTGAGAGGAAAATACATTGCAATCCAGGCCTATCTCAAGAAACAACAAAAATCCCAAATACAAAATCTAACAGCACACCTAAAGGAAATAGAAGCAAAACAGCAAAGGCAGCCTAAACCCAGCAGAAGAAGAGAAATCATAAAGATCAGAGCAGAAATAAACAATATAGAATCTAAAAAAACTGTAGAGCAGATCAACGAAACCAAGAGTTGGTTTTTTGAAAAAATAAACAAAATTGACAAACCTCTAGCCAGGCTTCTCAAAAAGAAAAGGGAGATGACCCAAATAGATAAAATCATGAATGAAAATGGAAATATTACAACCAATCCCTCAGAGATACAAACAATTATCAGGGAATACTATGAAAAATTATATGCCAACAAATTGGACAACCTGGAAGAAATGGACAAATTCCTAAACACCCACACTCTTCCAAAACTCAATCAGGAGGAAATAGAAAGCTTGAACAGACCCATAACCAGCGAAGAAATTGAATCGGTTATCAAAAATCTCCCAACAAATAAGACACCAGGACCAGATGGCTTCCCAGGGGAGTTCTACCAGACGTTTAAAGCAGAGATAATACCTATCCTTCTCAAGCTATTCCAAGAAATAGAAAGGGAAGGAAAACTTCCAGACTCATTCTATGAAGCCAGTATTACTTTGATTCCTAAACCAGACAGAGACCCAGTAAAAAAAGAGAACTACAGGCCAATATCCCTGATGAATATGGATGCAAAAATTCTCAATAAGATACTAGCAAATCGAATTCAACAGCATATAAAAAGAATTATTCACCATGATCAAGTGGGATTCATTCCTGGGATGCAGGGCTGGTTCAACATTCGCAAATCGATCAACGTGATACATCACATTAACAAAAAAAAAGAGAAGAACCATATGATCCTGTCAATCGATGCAGAAAAGGCCTTTGACAAAATCCGGCACCCTTTCTTAATAAAAACCCTTGAGAAAGTCGGGATAGAAGGAACATACTTAAAGATCATAAAAGCCATTTATGAAAAGCCCACAGCTAACATCATCCTCAATGGGGAAAAACTGAGAGCTTTTTCCCTGAGATCAGGAACACGACAGGGATGCCCACTCTCACCGCTGTTGTTTAATATAGTGCTGGAAGTTCTAGCATCAGCAATCAGACAACAAAAGGAAATCAAAGGCATCCAAATTGGCAAAGATGAAGTCAAGCTTTCGCTTTTTGCAGATGACATGATATTATACATGGAAAATCCGATAGACTCCACCAAAAGTCTGCTAGAACTGATACATGAATTCAGCAAAGTTGCAGGATACAAAATCAATGTACAGAAATCAGTTGCATTCTTATACACTAACAATGAAGCAACAGAAAGACAAATAAAGAAACTGATCCCATTCACAATTGCACCAAGAAGCATAAAATACCTAGGAATAAATCTAACCAAAGATGTAAAAGATCTGTATGCTGAAAACTATAGAAAGCTTATGCAGGTAATTGAAGAAGATATAAAGAAATGGAAAGACATTCCCTGCTCATGGATTGGAAGAATAAATATTGTCAAAATGTCAATACTACCCAAAGCTATCTACACATTCAATGCAATCCCAGTCAAAATTGCACCAGCATTCTTCTCGAAACTAGAACAAGCAATCCTAAAATTCATATGGAACCACAAAAGGCCCCGAATAGCCAAAGTAATTTTGAAGAAGAAGACCAAAGCAGGAGGCATCACAATCCCAGACTTTAGCCTCTACTACAAAGCTGTTATCATCAAGACAGCATGGTATTGGCATAAAAACAGACACATAGACCAATGGAATCGAATAGAAACCCCAGAACTAGACCCACAAACGTATGGCCAACTCATTTTTGACAAAGCAGGAAAGAACATCCAATGGAAAAAAGACAGTCTCTTTAACAAATGGTGCTGGGAGAACTGGACAGCAACATGCAGAAGGTTGAAACTAGACCACTTTCTCACACCATTCACAAAAATAAACTCAAAATGGATAAAGGACCTGAATGTGAGACAGGAAACCATCAAAACTTTAGAGGAGAAAGCAGGAAAAGACCTCTCTGACCTCAGCCGTAGCAATCTCTTACTCGGCACATCCCCAAAGGCAAGGGAATTAAAAGCAAAAGTGAATTACTGGGACCTTATGAAGATAAAAAGCTTCTGCACAGCAAAGGAAACAACCAACAAAACTAAAAGGCAACCAACGGAATGGGAAAAGATATTTGCAAATGACACATCGGACAAAGGGCTAGTATCCAAAATCTATAAAGAGCTCATCAAACTCCACACCCGAAAAACAAATAACCCAGTGAAGAAATGGGCAGAAAACATGAATAGACACTTCTCTAAAGAAGACATCTGGATGGCCAACAGGCACATGAAAAGATGTTCAACGTCGCTCCTCATCAGGGAAATACAAATCAAAACCACACTCAGATACCACCTCACGCCAGTCAGAGTGGCCAAAATGAAGAAATCAGGAGACTATAGATGCTGGAGAGGATGTGGAGAGACGGGAACCCTCTTGCACTGTTGGTGGGAATGCAAATTGGTGCAGCCACTCTGGAAAGCAGTGTGGAGGTTCCTCAGAAAATTAAAAATAGACCTACCCTATGACCCAGCAATAGCACTGCTAGGAATTTATCCAAGGGATACAGGAGTACTGATGCATAGGGGCACTTGTACCCCAATGTTTATAGCAGCACTCTCAACAATAGCCAAATTATGGAAAGAGCCTAAATGTCCATCAACTGATGAATGGATAAAGAAATTGTGGTTTATATACACAATGGAATACTACGTGGCAATGAGAAAAAATGAAATATGGCCTTTTGTAGCAACGTGGATGGAACTGGAGAGTGTGATGCTAAGTGAAATAAGCCATACAGAGAAAGACAGATACCATATGGTTTCACTCTTATGTGGATCCTGAGAAACGTAACAGAAACCCATGGGGGAGGGGAAGGGAAAAAAAAAGAGGTTAGAGTGGGAGAGAGCCAAAGCATAAGAGACTGTTAAAAACTGAGAACAAACTGAGGGTTGATGGGGGGTGGGAGGGAGGGCAGGGTGGGTGATGGGTATTGAGGAGGGCACCTTTTGGGATGAGCACTGGGTGTTGTATGGAAACCAATTTGACAGTAAATTTCATATATTAAAAAATAAATAAATAAATAAATAAATAAATAAATAAATAAATAAATAAATAAAAGTTCTGTCATGGGGCGCCTGGGTGGCGCAGTCGGTTAAGCGTCCGACTTCAGCCAGGTCACGATCTCGCGGTCCGTGAGTTCGAGCCCCGCGTCAGGCTCTGGGCTGATGGCTCGGAGCCTGGAGCCTGTTTCCGATTCTGTGTCTCCCTCTCTCTCTGCCCCTCCCCCGTTCATGCTCTGTCTCTCTCTGTCCCAAAAATAAAAAATAAAAAAAAACGTTGAAAAAAAAAAATTTTTTTTAAAATTAAAAAAAAAAAAAAAAAAAAAAAGTTCTGTCATCACTTCATGTGTCCCTTCCTCCTCCTAGGAACTGCCCTGGATGTTCCTTCCCATCTCCTAGATGTATTATTTGCTCAGATATCAAGGAATGAAATGCCCAAGGAGTGAAATCTGCCCATGGCCATTAAGCCATTCATTGCAGAGGCATTGCCTGGTTTGACTTCTTGGTCTTTTTAAAATTTACCAAATACTTTTCTGTCTATGTAATCTATTTGATGAGGGTCAAGTTTTAGAGATCAAGGTATAAAGACCAAAAATTCAGACACATGTTTAGGCAAAGTACTTTTATTACAAAAGGCAGTCTAAGAGGCGTAACTTGGACTGCAATAGAGAATATTCTAGGATATTTCAATGGCTTGTGAAACCATGAGGCAGAATGTTGAAATAGGATTCTTCCAGAAAACCTGGGATGAAAAGTATGAAAGAGATGGTGAGTTGCCTTCCAAATGCCCATTCTCCCCTCAGAGGCAGGAAAGAAGAGATTGCAATTGTTAGTTGACCCATCCTCCTGTATGACCTCAGTCCAAGAAGTGTTGGTCAAAGTGTTATATGAGATTTTAATACTTGAACCCTCCAACTGTGGCCCAGTAGGTCCCAGTTCCAACTGCTGAAGCCTCCCTCTCCTTCAGGCTCCCTTGACAAATCGTCTCCACATCTCATGAGGGCCATGCTGGAATCCCACCCTGGGCAGATCTGACCCTAGGTTT
The DNA here is from genome assembly GCF_028018385.1 of Neofelis nebulosa. Taxonomy (NCBI): domain Eukaryota; kingdom Metazoa; phylum Chordata; class Mammalia; order Carnivora; family Felidae; genus Neofelis; species Neofelis nebulosa. The sequence continues at coordinate 16,917,960 of NC_080789.1, forward strand.
CTCTCAACACTGCCTGTCTGGCTGGACCAGCCTACTCTTGGACCACCTCTACCCAAGGGCAAAGCAGAACAAGGGAGCCCAAGTGGAGAGGAGACCTCTGAAGTCATGGTCAGATGATCTATAATGGCCAGGGCTATGACTGTCTCATGACAGAAATTCAGCAAACAGAACAGCCTACAGTATATAAGCCTATAGTATATTGGAAGTAGTTACTTCCAATAAAGGGAGGCAGGGGAACGGGATGCCCATAGAGGTGGCTGTCAGCTGTTGTCAGTGTTCTATTCTCCATGCTTGTAGTCTTATTTAAAATAAATTACTACCTGGGGCACCTGGGTGGCTCAGTTGGTTAAGCATCTGACTTCAGCTCAGGTCATGATCTCACAATTTGAGTTCAAGTCCCACATCAGGCTCTGAGCTGACAGCTCAGAACCTGGAGCCTGCTTCAGATCCTGTGTCTCCCTCTCTCTCTCTTCCCCTTCCCCCTCCTCTCAAAAATAAAAAACATTTAAAAAATTAAAATAAATTACTAACTTAATAAAAAGAGGGAACTGGCACATGGGCCAACCATGAAAGTGTGTCATGACCAAGAATTAGAATGAATCTAGTTTGCACTCCTAGGTCAGCTATACCTCTATTTCCAGAAGGCAAAAATTACTACTCAGTGAATGAATTCCCACAAGGAAAATTGCTCTTAAGTTATGGCTGGAAAGGATCACAAGAAGGAAAGGGTTCCCTGCAGGGCTGACACGTTCCTTTTCTTCATCTGGTGCTGGTTACTTGGATAGGTTCACTTTATGAAAAGTCCATGAACTATACACTCATGATATACTTGTCTGTGTGTATTATCTTTTTCAAAGAATAGAAAAGGCATTTTTTTAATTGCTCTCCCTATACTAAGATCCAGTGGATCCATAAGTGTATTTAAGAGCAACACTCCAGAGGAGCCAAGATGGCGGAACAGCATGGAAGCTTTTTGTGTGTCTCGCGTCCATGAAATACAGCCAGACCAACACTAAACCATCCTGCACACCTAGAAAACTGATCGAAGGATTAACACAACAGTCTGTACAACCTGAACCACAGAATTCAGCAGGTACATGGCACAGAAAAGTGAACTTGGGGAGTGAGAAGCTGCAGAAGATAGGGAACCACTTTTGTGGGCAGAGAGAGGATGGAGACTGGGCGGGGGGGGAATACGGGAAAAGCACCCCTCCCCAAAAGCAGCAGGAGAGAAAGTGGAAAATTGGAAACTGCCGCAGGGACTAAACTAAAAAGAGAGAAAGGAGAAAGGAGAGGGTTTAAACTCCATTAAGACTGTAAACAAGGGGAGCGCAGGGGCTGCAACTCCACAGCTTGATACCTGGCAGTGCTCTGGTGGGAAGGGCCAATCCCCAGAAACAGAGTGGAGTCTGGGAGGTTCTCAGGCCACATGGGGAAAAGAGGTTCCACTACTGGAAGGACATTTGGTAGAGACTGTTGAAGCCACCTGGTCCCAGCAGATCCAAGAAAATGGCCACATTCACTGGTGCCAGAACAAGGTCGTTAAGGGTGAAGGCTGGTGCCAGATGTGTGTTGTGATTTTCCATAATCCCTGAAAAGCTGCTGCTACATTATCTCGAGAACTTTTTCTGGGGTGGGCTGGCACCCAGCTGCAGTCTCAGGGCACCAGCAGCAGCAGGGGCCAGCAAGCATTCCTGGGTGCAGCCAATATTCGGCAATTGCTCATTCAGCCATTACTCAGTGAGACCCTCCTGCAGAGGGGCAGAATGGGTCAAAGTCGCAGTCCTTCAGAAATAAGGGGCCGGGAAAAACAGCCGCATCTGAGACAAAACTCGGGAGAGAGGTACTGCCTGGGGCATGGTCACGGAGAGTGAAAAAGAGGGGAGTGGACAAAAGCCGAAGACAGAGGACAGTTGCGCGATTGCTGATCCGGGAAAACAGACTGGGTAGCCGGGTGGCGCCATTTCACCACTCCCGCGCATGCGCATATGCACCTACGAGCGCCGCAGCAATCCACCCCAGTAGGCTAGCAGCACCATCTACTGGAGAGCGGAGCTGTTACACTGAGCCCCGCCCAAGTGGGCCAACTTCGCTCTTCAAGAACACAAGTCTCACCACCAGCTTAGTTTATGGACGATAAAGCGCTACAGACACTGACTTCTAGGGGAAAACAAAGTAATTTCATTCCTACTTCAATCTGTTAGCAGGTCCATCTATTTCATTTTCTTTTTTTTTCTTTTATTTTCCTTTTTCTCTTTTACACTTTTCTTTTTCTTGAATACAGAAAGAGAAAAAAATCATTTTTATTTTCAATTTTTAACAAAAATGGTTTTTTTTATTTTTATTACTATATTTTTTACTTTTGTGTAATTCTTTTCAAATTCTATTTTACTTCCATCATTTTAGTATACATCAATGTATTCACCTTTTCAAATTTTCACTTTCCTTTCTTTTTCTTTTTTCTTTTCATTTCATCTCTTTTTCTTGAATACAGCAAGAGGAAAACTTAATTTTTACTTTCAGTTTCTATTAAAATTATTTTTAATTTTTTAATATATTTTTTGCTTTTATGTAAATTTCTTCAAATTCTATTTTACTTCCATCATTTTATTTTAGTCTACTAGAGTATATTCACTTTTTCAAATTTTCAAATGATTTCCTTTTTTTCTTTTTTCCTTTCCTTATCTTTTCTCTTTTTCATTTCTTTTCTTTTTCTTGAATACAGAAAGAGAAAAAATTCTTTTTTACTTTTAATTTTTATTAAAAATATTTTAATTTTTTTCTACTATATTCTTTACTTTTGTGTATATTTTTGCAAATTATATTTTAACCCCATCATCTCATTTTAGTCTCCATCAGTGTATTCATTTTTTCAAATTCTCAAACGATATCCTTTTTTTTCTTCTTACTGCCCCCCTTTTTTTCCTCTAATTTGTCAAACCACTTTTAACACCCAGACCAAAACACACCTAGAATCTAGCATCCTTTATTCGATTTGTGTGTGTTTAATTTTTAATTTTAATATTTTTTAATTTTAATATTTTTTTAATTTCAATTTTTCTACTTCATTAATTCTTTTACTCCATTCAAAATGACGAAACGAAGGAATTCACCCCAAAAGAAAGAGCACGAAGAAACGACAGCCAGGGATTTAACCAACACAGATACAAGCAAGATGTCTGAACCAGAATTTAGAATCATGATAATAAGAATACTAGCTGGAGTCAAAAATAGATTAGAATCCCTTTCTGCAGAGATAAAAGAAGTAAAAAATAGAATGAAATTAAAAATGGTATAACTGAGCTAAAATCACGGGTGGATACACTGGTGGCAAGGATGGATGAGGCAGAACAGAGAATCAGTGATATAGAGGACAAACTTATAGAGAATAATGAAGCAGAAAAAAAGAGGGACATTAAGGCAAAAGAGCACAATTTAAGAATTAGAGAAATCAGTGACTCACTAAAAAGGAACAAAATCAGAATCATAGGGGTCCCAGAACAGAAAGAGAGAGAAATAGGGGTAGAAGGGTTATGTGAGCAAAATCATAGCAGAAAACTTTCCTAACCTGGGGAAAGACACAGACATCAAAATCCAGGAAGCACAGAGGACCTCCATTAGATTCAACAGAAACCAACCATCAACAAGGCATATCATAGTCAAATTCACAAAATACTCAGGCAAAGAGAGAATCATGAAAGCAGAAAGGGAGAAAAAGTCCCTAACCTACAAGGGAAGACACATCAGGTTTGCCCAGACCTATCCACAGTACCGTGGCAGGCCGGAAAGGAGTGGCAGGATATATTCAGTGCGCTGAATCAGAAAAATATGCAGCCAAGAATTCTTTATCCAGCAAGGCTGTCATTCAAAATAGGAGAGATAAAAAGTTTCACAGACAAACACAAATTAAAGGAGTTTGTGACCACTAAACCAGCCCTGCAAGAAATTTTAAGGGGGGCTCTCTGAGGGAAGAACATATGAAAAGAAAAAAAAAGTATATATACATGAATCCCAAAAGCAACAAAGATTAGAAAGGACCAGAGAACACCACCAGAAACTCTAACTCTACAAGCATCATAATGGCAATAAATTCCTATCTTTCAGTACTCACTCTAAACGTCAATAGACTCAATGCTCCAATCAAAAGACATAGGGTAACAGAATGGATAAGAAAATAAGATCCATCTAGATGCTGTTTACAAGAAACCCACTTTCAATCTGAAGACACCTTCAGATTGAAAATAAGGGGATGGAGAACCATCTATCATGCTAATCGTCAACAAAAGAAAGCCACAGTAGCCATACTTATATCGACAATCTAGACTTCAAAATGAAGACTGTATCAAGAGATGCAGAAGGGCATTATATCATAATCAAGGGGTCTATCCACCAAGAAGACCTAACAATTGTAAACATTTATGCACCAAATGTGGCAGCACCCAAATATATAAATCCATTATTCACAAACATAAAGAAACCCATCGATAGTAATACCATAAGAGTAGGAGACTTCAACACCCCACTCACAGCAATGGACAGATCATCTAAGCAAAAAATCAACAGGGAAACAATGGCTTTGAATGACACACTGGACCACATGGACTTAACAGATATATTCAGAACATTTCATCCTAAAGCAGCAGAATATACATTCTTCTCCAGTGCACTTGGAACGTTCTCCAGAATAGACCATATACTGGGACACAAATCAGCCCTCAACAAGCACAAAAAGATCGAGATCATATCGTGCATATTTTCAGACCACAATGCTATGAAACTCGAAATCAACCACAAGAAAAAAATTTGGAAAGGTAACAAATACTTGGAGACTGAAGAACATCCTACTAAGGAATGAATGGGCTAACCAAGCAGTTAAAGAGGCAATTCAAAAGTATGTGGAAGTCAATGAAAATGATAACACCACAACCCAAAGCTTCTGGGACACAGCAAAGGCAGTCATAAGAGGAAAGTATATAGCAATCCAGGCCTCCCAAAGAAGGAAGAAAGATCTCAGATACACAATCTAACCTTATGCCTTAAGGAGCTGGAAAAAGAACAGCAAATAAAACCCAAAACCAGAAGAAGACAAGGAATAATAAAGATTAGAGCACAAATTAATGCTATCAAAACAAACAAGCAAACAAAAACAGTAGAACAGATTAATGAAACCAGAAGCTGGTTTGATCAAAAAGAAAAAGGAAAGGACCCAAATGAATAAAATCAGGAATGAAAGAGGAGAGATCACAACCAACACAGCAGAAATAAAAACAATAATAAGAGAATATTATGAGCAATTATATGCCAATAAAATGGGAAATCTGGAAGAAATGGAAAAATTCCTAGAAACATATACACCACCAAAACTGAAACAGGAAGAAATAGAAAATTTGAACAGACCCATAACCGGTAAGGAAATCGAATTAGTAATCAAAAATCTCCCAAAAAACAAGAGTCCAGGGCCAGATGGCTTTCCACGGGAATTCTACCAAACATTTAAGGAAGAGTTAACACCTGTTCTCTTGAAGGTGTTCCAAAAAACAGAAATGGAAGGGAAATTTCCAAGCTCTTTCTATGAAGGCAGCATTACCTTGATTCCAAAACCAGACAGAGACCCCACTAAAAAGGAGAACCATAGACCAATTTTCCTGATGAACACGGATGCAAAAATCCTCAACAAGATATTAGCCAACCAGATCCAACAATACATGAAAAAAATATATTCACCAAGACCAAGTGGGATTTATACCTGAGATGCAGGGCTGGTTCAATATCTGCAAAACAATTAACATGATTCATCACATCAATAAAAGAAAGGACAAGAACCATATGATCCTCTCAATAGATGCACAGAGAGCATTTGACAAAATACAGCATCCTTTCTTCATAAAAACCCTCAAGAAAGTAGGGATAGAAGGAGCATACCTCGAGATCATAAAAGCCATATATGAGCGACCCAATGCTAATATCATCCTCAATGGAGAAAAACTGAGAGCTTTCCCCCTAAGGTCAGGAACAAGACAGGGATGTCCACTGTCACCACTGTTAATCAACATAGTATTGGAAGTCTTAGCGTCAGCCATCGGAAAACACAAAGAAATAAAAGGTATCCAAATCAGCCAGGAGGAGGTCAAACTTTCACTCTCCACAGATGACATGATACTCTATATGGAAAACCCAAAAGATTCCACCAAAAAACTGCTAGAATTGATTCATGCATTCAGTAAAGTTGCGGTATATAAACTCAACGCACAGAAATCGGTTGCATTCCTATACCCTAACAATGAAGCGACAGAAAGAGAAATCAAGGAATCAATGCCATTTACAGTTGTACAAAAAACCATAAAATACCTAGGAATAAATACCAAGGAGGTAAAAAATCTATACACTGAAAACTATAGAAAGCTTATGAAAGAAATTGAAGACACAAAAAAATGGAAAAAGATTCCATGCTCATGGATTAGAAGAACAAATATAGTTAAAATGTCAATACTACCCAAAGCAATCTACATATTCAATGCAATCCCTATCAAAATAACACCAGCATTCTTCACAGAGCTAGAACAAATAATCCTAAAATTTGTAAGGAACCAGAAAAGACCCCGAATAGCCAAAGCAATCTTGAAAAAGAAAACCAAAGCAGGAGGCATCACAATCCCAGACTTCAAGCTATACTACAAAGCTGTAATCATCAAGACAGTATGGTACACAGGCACAAAAACAGACACTCAGATCAATGGAACAGAATAGAGAACCCAGAAATGGACCCACAAACGTATGGCCAACTAATCTTTGACAAAGCAGGAAAAAATACCCAATGGAATAAAGACAGTCTCTTCCGCAAGTGGTGCTGGGAAAACTGGACAGCGACATGCAGAAGAATGAACCTGGACCACTTTCTTACACCATACACAAAAATAAACTCAAAATGGATGAAAGACCTCAATGTAAGGCAGGAAACCATCAGAATCCTCGAGGAGAAAACAGGCAAAAACTTCTTTGATCTTGGCCGCAGCAACTTCTTACTCAACACGTCTCCGGAGGCAAGGGAAACAAAAGTAAAAATGAACTACTAGGACTTCATCAAAATAAAAAGCTTCTGCATGGTGAAGGAAACAATCAGCAAAACTAAAAGGCAACCTACAGAATGAGGGAAGATATTTGCAAACGACATATCAGATAAAGGGTTAGTATCCAAAATCTATAAAGAACTTACCAAACTCAACACCCAAAAAACAAATAATCCAGTGAAGAAATGGGCAAAAGACATGAATAGACACTTCTCCAAAGAACACATCCAGATGGCCAACCAACACATAAAAAAATGTTCAACATCACTCATCATCAGGGAAATACAGATCAAAACCACAATGAGATACCACCTCACACCTGTCAGAATGGCTAACATTAACAACTCAGGCAACAACAGATGTTGGCGAGGATGCAGAGAAAGAGGATCTCTTTTGCATGGTTGGTGGCAATGCAAGCTGGTGCAGTCACTCTGGAAAACAGTATGGAGGTTCCTCAAAAAACTAAGAATAGAACTACCCTACGACCCAGCAATTGCACTATTAGGCATTTATCCAAGGAATACAGGTGTGCTGTTTTGAAGGGACACATGCACCCCCATGTTATAGCAGCACTATCGACAAGAGTCAAAGTATGGAAAGAGCCCAAATGTCCATCAATGGATGAATGGATAAAGAAGAAGTGGTATATATATACAATGGAGTATTACTCGGCAATCAAAAGAATGAAATCTTGCCATCTGCCACTATGTGGATGGAACTAGACGGTATTATGCTAAGCCAAATTAGTCAGAGAAAGACAAAAATCATATGACTTCACTCATATGAGGACTTTAAGAGACAAAACAGATGAACATAAGGGAAGGGAAAAATAATATAAAAACAGGAAGAGGGACAAAACAGAAGAGACTCATAAATATGGAGAACAAACTGAGGGTTACTGGAAGGGTTGTGGGGGAGGGATGGGCTAAATGGGTAAGGGGCACTAAGGAATCCACTCCTGAAATCATTGTTGCACTATATGCTAATTTGGATGTAAATTTTAAAAAATATGAATTAAAATTTTAAAAAAAAGAGCAACACCCCAGAACAAGAGTGGAAATACATTCCACAATACTGCCTTTTGGTAAATTCTGTAAGGAAATAGGCTAGAAACCTGTGCCAAGCTGAGTCATATTGAAGCCCAAGGCAAAAGGAAAAATCAGTCATACTTATCTTGACTTTATCAAATTAAATTAAAATTGTATTTTGTTCATCATATAGTTTTATACCTTCATTTTTATTTCTTTTTAAAAGTTGCATTAAAATGTTTTTTTTATCTTGATTACTGAGCTTCTTGGCAGCAATTTAAATTTTGTACATCCTAGCCCCGGCCCTGGCGATAACTAGAAACAGCTCGTCGTTGACTCTAGTTCATCAAAAACCCAAATTCTATCTTCCCCATGAACATAAAGGACAGCTCTGATAATGACAGTTCCTTAATAATAACATCAGCCTGTCCACTGATGTAAGGTCTATATGGTACTTCTATATCATTTCATTTATCCTCATAGTAAGCTTGGCGAAGACATCAGTAAGACCTCATTTTTTGTAGGGAGAGCATGAGACTTTGTCTTGGTGGGAAACTAAACTTTCCAAGATTATTTTGGACAGGGACGGCGTATAACTAATCTTTCTAGAACTCCCAGTGTCTAGGACAACTTCTTGTAATTCAAAAGTCAGACTCCATGCCTCCAAATCCTGGATCCACCATTTCCTGGATGGCTGTGTGACCTTGAGCAAATTACCGAATTTTCCTAAGCTTCATTTTGTCATCTGAAAAATACAGATAAGAATAATCGATTTGTTGTGAGGATGAAATAAATTTATCTGTGTAATGTTCTTAGCAATGTGTTTGGCCCAGAGTAGGTGCTTAATAAATGTTAACTATTACTGCATGTAGTACAGACTTGAAATCATCACATCACAGAAAGGACCAACTGTCATGATAAACTTTCAGTGGGGGACATCTTTCAGCTGCCATCAAATCACCCTGAGAAGGGAGCTTTCATCAGAATCTATTATCAGAAAAGTTATCTGAATCCTGGAAATAGACAAAAGAGATTTCTGAGTTTTCTTTTGATGCCATTCTGGTCTTGACTTTCTGTTTCCTGAGCTATTTTATAACTCTGTAAGGGCACAGGTTGGCTTGTAGAATTTTGACTGATAGAGATACAAGTAATTTTAATCCAGGGAAGCAGATACTCCATAGATTGCAATGCATGGCCCTACTGAACTTGAACCCAGCAATATGTGTGTGTGTGTGTGTGTGTGTGTATGTGTGTATATATATATATATATATATATATATATATATATATATATATACACACACACGTATATATACATATATATGTATGTATATATATATGATTGCATGTATGTATATATCCCCAGCTTCTCAAATTATAATCATAATTATATATAATATATATCCATATATAGTAGATACAGTATAATTACATATAATTGTATATAATGTGTGTATGTATACATATATATTTATTATATGTTACATAACATAATTATATGCAGCATATTATATATTATATAATAATTGTAATTATATAACACATTATAACATATAATTATGTTATAGTTATATCATAAAATTATATGTAATATATACATATGTACATCTATAACTATATATGTATATTATACATATATATATTTTATACATACACACGTATGTATATATCCCTGGCTTTTCAAATGCTCTTTGGACAGGTTTCAACATAGTACTGGTTCTTTAATTAATGAGTTGAATAAAATCTTTGACATGTATGCCTTTTGTATTTGCATGAGTCTTTTTTGTTGTTTTTAGAGTCATGCTTTTTTAACCTTCTGAAAATTATATTTTAACACCATGCACAGAGACAAGGCTTTCTCTGGGGACCCAAATGAGGCCCTTAAGGAAGCCACGTGATTCCTGGCTGAACAGAAACTTCCCAGCAACACCTTTCAAATTTGAGTTGGCCACTGAGCAGCGCTGGACCTGGCCCCCTGCCTCAGGCACAGACAGTGTGGGAGTGTTAGGACTTCATGCCCCAGCTCCACTGAGTAGCTTTCCTCCCCTGCTTCGAAATGAGGTTCCAGGTCAGAGCAGAGGCTATACCAGCCCCCTAGAGCTCACCAACTATTTGGCAAAGTGCAGAGATAACATTTTGTGCAAATTTCCTCACATTGTTCTGCCTGTCTCTAAATGCTCCCAGATGGTTTACTCTAGAGATAAGTATCGGGAGAAGGGTGGAGAACTTGGGTCTCCCCCTCCACATGTCCCAGTCATTCCCACTTTTACCTCCCAATCACTCAAGATGAATGTGACCTTGTCTCACCTTCTCATTCTGCTACTTTCTGGCAAAAGCTGGAATTAGTCTTTTACCTCCTTCAGAGTCCAAATGAAAATGCCTCTTACCGGGGTCAGAATAAAACTTTAGTGTTGCCCAGTGGGGCTTGTGGTAATGGTCAGCTGTCTCTGAGTACTGCCTTTGTGGGGTCCAGTGGGGGATGTTATAGGGGGAGCCACATTCCAGTATCCTCTTCCCTCAGCCCAGCCCTCAATCTGCTTCCAACCAGGACCTCTTAGTTTCCTTCCTTTGTTCCCACCCTCTCCCCAAGCCCCTTCCAAATTGCAAGAGAAAACTTTGGATCAAGCCAAGGAGAGAAAAGGAGCCATCTTACCTTAGCTTTAATTTTAAAAAATCATTCCTTCAACAGATATAAATTGATTTTTTCATATTTGTCATATACTATGCTAGGGGACGGGGTCACAATAGACTCCAGCAATTTTAGGAGTTTACATCCAAGTGGGAAGGAAGGGAGACAGTAAGTCACTAAATAAATGAGTGCATATATAATATCATTATGGATTATCATGAGTGCTATGAACTAAATACAGGGTGGTAGAGTATCTCCTCCAGATACAGTTGTTAGGGAAGAGTCCTCCAAGAAAGAGATACTTAAGCTCAGATATAGAGGATGAGGGAAAAGCCAGGCTGGGGAAAGTGTGTAGGGAGGAGACTAGAGTGGCCAGCAACCACAATGTCATGGTGTGTGAAAGACAGCCCCCAAGATGGCCCCAAGTGAGTCTCACCTCCTGATACTCACACCCTTATGTATCTCCCTCTCGCGCTGAATAGGACTGGTCTATGTAACCAATAAAATGTTGCAAAAGTTAAGGAATGGGACTTTCAAGCCTACGTCACAGAGGACATTGCAGATTCTGTTGTGCTGTCTTGGATCACTCAAGCAGCACTACGGAGTGATCCACATGGCAAGGAACTGAGGCCTCCTGCAAAAAACAAAGTGAATGAGCCACCTTGGAAGCAGGTCCTCCAGTTAACCCTCCACATCAATACAGACTCACGAGAGACACCCTGAACTGGAACCACCCAGCTAAGTCATTTCTCAGCTCCTGACCCACAGACACTGTGTGAGGCATTAAATGTTGATGGCTATCATTTATGTGAGCCCTGGGTAATTTGGTAGGAGAAGGTCAATGTCCCACTCAAGTACCCAGGCACAGCACAGACTCAACCTTCCTATACTTTTTGTAATATTCGGGCCCTCGGTGGATGGGATGGTGCCCACCCACATTGGGGAGAGCCAGCTACTTCACTCAAGTCAACACCAATTCAAATGCTGATCGCTTTTGGAAACACCCTCATAGAAACATCCAGAAATCATGTCTACCAGATGACTTTGTATACTGCAGCCCAGTCAAGTTGACACATAAACTTCACTATCACAAAGACAACACCTAGGTTTTCAGTTAAAGTAACTGGGTGGAAGGCGGTGCCATTCACTGAGATGGAGAAAACACAGAGAAATAGGTTTGGAAGTAACAGAATCAAAAGAGAAAGAGTAGCTCATCTCCCAGTTTTTATTACATTCGGGAGCCTTTGGTACAACATGGGTATATTCATACAGACACGACATTAGATTCACCTTATCAACCCAGTTTTATTCAGTAGCCCTCTTTCAGCTCCTTGGATCTTGGCACTGTGCAAGATCCACCTGTCCTTTGCTCACCTTGCATGCAGCTGGGTGCCACAGTCCAAAGTTACGGGGCCATTTTGGCAATTGTATGGTTAGCACCCATTTCACCGAATTCTCCTCTCAGAATCCCGGTGGTCTGCTCATTAATAAAGGACAATCTTGTGCCTTTAAGCCCAGTGATATCAACCTCTCCAGAGAGCGTAGCACTCGCTTCAGCAGCACATAGGAGAAAATTGGAATGAATCAGAGAAGATTCTCATGGCTCTCTGCACAAGGATGACACACAACCTCTCCAGAAAGTGTAGTATGATTTTTGGTTTCAATGGGTTTCTCTCATCCCTACTGCCCTGAGTTTCTTTATTTGTTTGTGCTAAAGGCTGAATTGTTTAAAAATTTGCTATCATAGCTGTAAGCCAAAAGCCAAGTCTTAGGGGCGCCTGGGTGGCGCAGTCGGTTAAGCGTCCGACTTCAGCCAGGTCACGATCTCGCGGTCCGTGAGTTCGAGCCCCGCGTCAGGCTCTGGGCTGATGGCTCGGAGCCTGGAGCCTGTTTCCGATTCTGCGTCTCCCTCTCTCTCTGCCCCTCCCCCGTTCATGCTCTGTCTCTCTCTGTCCCAAAAATAAAAATAAAAAACGTTGGGAAAAAAAAATTAAAAAAAAAAAAAAAAGCCAAGTCTTAATTGTGCTCTGTGTAATGGATTAATGAGAGCAAGTAAACAGCCATATTATATATAGTAATTGATGAAAGGCAATGCTTTGTCAGGCTACATTAACAAATGAAGTGATTTCATACATTTTAATGGGATTTGGTGGTTGTTCTTATTTGTTTCTGTCATGTTTTTTAGCAGAATGGAGGTCAATCTGAGGGCTTGCAATGAAAAAATTTCTTTCTCACTAAAAGTTATAGTGTGTTTCAACTTCAGATGATGTGCCCTGTTCTGAGGGATTTTCGGAGTAGAATTGCTCTTATCAAGTGGAGAACTATGTTAACTGTCAAACAGTCTCAGGAAGGGTGGCCCTCAGGGTCAAGTCCGAGGGTCTGTCCCACCCCTCCTGGCAATTCTCAAACCACCTGCTCCCCCCACATCATTTTGAAGATGTCAGGCTAGATCTCAAAACATCAAGCCTCATGACAGCTGTGCCTTGTTAGCCATGACTCTAACTCTGTCCCCAGACTATAAGTTCCCAGGAGCTTAGTGGCAGCAAGTGGAGCTTATTACAATGGATTTTACCAAGCACTCTGCACAGTGTCAGTAAATGCTGGCTGCTATCACTCAAAAGAAAGACAGGAAAAGTTACATATTATCAAGGCAAATGGAGATATGGATGCCACACCTATTTATGAATGGAAAAAAGACCAAAGGAGGTACAACAAAACATTGGCAAAGGTTACCACTGTGAAATAGGATGGCACTTCATTTTTTTATTTTTTGCCTTTCAATATTTTCTAAAATAAATGTTTCTTCGTTCAACAAATACTTTTTGCATGATTCCTACATATTAGGCATTGTGCTAGGCACTGGGGGATATAAAGATGGAACAGACACAGTCCCAGCTGCAGAGTCGATATCCAGCGTGGGGGACAGATAAGGACAAAGGTGAGAAACAATGCACAGCTTCAAGGCCATCATCAACATCATATACATCCCAGACCTGAATATTTAGTTGAGTTTTCCTGCAGATGAACATACAGAGTTTTGAAAAAAGGATGTCTTTATGGGGCACCTGGGTGGCTCAGTCAGTTAAGTGCCAGACTCTGGTTCAGGTCATGATCTCAGTTCATGAGTTCAAGCCCCGCATTGTGCTCTGTGCTGACAGCTCAAAGCCTGGAGCCTGCTTCAGATTCTGTGTCTCCCTCTCTCTCTGCCCCTCCCTTGCTCTCCACCCCTCCCCCATTCATATTCTCTTGTTCTCTCAAAAATAAATAAACATTAAAAAATTTTTTTAAAAAAGAAAAAAGGATGTCTTTTTAAAATTCACATAAAACTATCAAATAGGGGCTGCAGGGTGGTGCACCTGGCTGGCTCAGTCGGTAGAGCATGCAACTCTTGATCTCAGAGTTGTGAGTTTGAGCCTCACATTGGGTGTAAAGATTACTTTAAAAATCTTTTTTTTTTAACGTTTTATTTATTTTTGAGACAGAGAGAGACAGAGCATGAACGGGGGAGGGGCAGAGAGAGAGAGGGAGACACAGAATTGGAAGCAGGCTCCAGGCTCTGAGCCATCAGCCCAGAGCCCGACGCGGGGCTCGAACTCACGGACCGCGAGATCGTGACCTGAGCCGAAGTCAGACGCCCAACCGACTGAGCCACCCAGGCGCCCCAAAAAATCTTTTTAAAAAAAACCATCAAATGGGGGAGGAGTATCCATGAACAATTGTAATGCAATATAAAAGTAGTGACAGAAACACAAAAGATATCATGTAAGCAGGTCTGAAGGTAAGGTCTTTGGGAATGGGAGAAGCTTTCCATAGGAAGTAACATTTCCATCAAACCTGAAAGAAAGAATTGCTGTTATATTTAGAGCCAGGATAAAAAAAAAAGTGCTTAAAAATTAGTATTGGCTGTTATTGGATGACTGGCTATTGAACATTGAATGTGAATGAATGAATGAAAAAATAAATGTAAGATTTTTAAAAATCAGAAAGATCAAATGACTGGCCCACTTACCACCAATGTGAGGAAAAATCACAAGTGGAAAAACAATTGCCTGACTTTCAGCCCAGAGTTGTTCCTTCAGGCCCTTGCTACTCAAAGTGTGGTCCACAGGCTAGTGACATCAGCATCACCCAGAACTTGTTAGAAATTCAGAACCTCAGGCCCCATCCCAAGCCCACCAAATCAGAATAAGCATTTTAACCAGAACACAGATGATTTGTGTGCACACCGAAGCTTATGAAGGCTAGGCTTGTGATTCACAGTCTCAGTTACACGTTAGAATCACCTGGGAGCTTATACAAATCTCATTGCCCAGGATGGCTTGGTGGTTACAAGCACAAGTCCTAGGTCTCATTTCTGGGTTCTCTGGTTGATTAACTGTGTTACCTTAGGGCAGATCCATTACTTTTGGTGCCTTGGTTTCTTCATCTATGTGGTAGGCAGCTACTGACCTGGTTCCCAAAGGTTCCTGTCTCCTGGTATTCATGCACTTCTGTAATCCCCTCCCTTGGAGTGTGGGCTAGGGCTTCATGACTTGTTTCTATGGACAGAATACAGCAAGAGCAATAGGACATCATCACCAAGTTTTGGTGACAAAAGCCTATGACTCCCATCTTTCTCAGTCTCTGACTCTTCTCATGCACTCACTTTGGTGAAGCAAGTTGCCATATTGTGAGCTTTCCTATGAAGAGCCCCACATGGCAAAGAACTGGGTTTCTCCATAGGAAAGTTCACAATATGGCAACTTGCTTCATGGCAAGGAACTCTGGTCAACACCCAACAAGGAACTGGGGCCCTGAGTCTATTCTGCTAACAGCCACATGACTTTGCTTGGAAGTAAGTTCTTCTCTAGTCAAGCCTCAAGGTCCCTGCAGCCTGGCCAACGCCTTGATCACAGACTTACAAGAGACACTGAGCCCAAAGACCAGCTAAGCCACACCTGGCTGCTTGATCCACAAAAACTGTGAGAAAATAAATGTTTGTTGTATTAAGCCACTAAATTTTGGCTGCACAATTAATTAGATAACTAAGATAACCCATAAAGTGGTAATGATATTAGCATTCATTGATAGAGTTATTGCAAGGTTAAATAA
Organism: Neofelis nebulosa; assembly: GCF_028018385.1. Lineage (NCBI taxonomy): Eukaryota > Metazoa > Chordata > Mammalia > Carnivora > Felidae > Neofelis > Neofelis nebulosa. Next base: position 16,933,775 of record NC_080789.1, read on the forward strand.
TTCGCATGAAGTGCTTAGAACAGGGCCTGGCATATAATAAATATCATATATGTTTTGCTATTAGATATTATTAGAAACCAGTGATGCCCTTGGTACCTACTGAAGAATGTAAATCCTTCGGGCATCCTTTTTGACCCCCAAAGGCCCTCATTGTTCCAGTTTCTCAAGTACGCTGTAGTCTGGAAGGCCACTCGATGTAGGAGACACCCCCACATGTCTACCGTGAGATGAGAACATTCTACATCAACTGTGTTACTCATTGCGTCTGTGATTTTAGTCATGCCTAAGTTCACTTCCTCTTAGCCCTGCCCAGGGTTTGTTGATTTCAGCCAAACAATATCATTTGTTTCAGCCAAACTATACCATATCAATTCCTCAGTTTAACTAAATTTAGTTTCTGTCATTTGCTGTCAAGAGTCCTAACTTATGCACAGGGATTAAGGGAGATGTGCTAGAAAAGATCCAACTGAGATCTGGAGAGTAAGGCAGATGTAAATGCGTGGAGGAGAGAGAGGGTTGGAAGACGGTGTAAGGCCAAAGGAACAACTTGCACAATAGCTCGGATTTCTCGAGATGAGAGGAAGTAAGACACGTCTGAGGGCCAGAAACAAAGCAATGTGGCTGGAGTGCAGCGCAGGGAGCAGAAAGTACATGACACGTGAGAGGGACCAAAGTATGCTCCTTGCACACCAGGTAGGAGTTGGGATTCAATTTGAGGGCACAGGCGCAACGCTGACGGGTTTTAAGTCAGAGGCTGACAAACCACAGCTCTGAGTCAAATCTGCCTTCTGCCCATTTTGGTAAACACGTCTTTATTGGAACATAGCCAGAGCCACTCACGTACACAGAGGGCTCCTTTTACGATGCAAATGCAGAGCTGAGCAGTTGTAACAGAGACAGCATAGCCTGTGAAGACTAAGACATTGACCATCTGACTCTTTACAGAAGAAGTTGCCAGTCTCTGTTTTAAGCGAATGGGTTCTATGCTCACACCTGCTCTACACAGATTCTGGATGCAGATTGAGAATGTGCTGACACAGGGGCAGAGAGGCGGCCACCTTTCCCTTCCTTATACCCCATCTGGGGCCAACACTCAGCTGTCCTTATGTAAGAGATATTAGGGGGAGAGGGAGGAGCGGGGCTGATGGTTTGGGTGGTCCATGGACAAGTAAATCAGATTCTACAGGAGTTGGCTACATTTTCAATAAATATTTTGGAGAATAAGAGAGACAAAATAGAAATACGTTATTTTCCTTCTGTTGTTAATACATCAGACAATATGGTGGCAAGTTAAATACAAAAAAACCCTGGAGTTAGGGGCATGTGGGTGGCTCAGTCAGTTAAGCATCTGACTCTTGATCTTGGCTCAGATCATGATCTCACAGTTGGTGGGTTCCAGCCCCACCTTGGGCTCTGCACTGATGGTGCAGAGCCTGCTTGGGATTCTCTCTCTCCCGCTCTCTGTCCCTCCCCGACTCACGCTTATTCTCTCTCACAAAATAAACAAACTTAAAATCTAGAGTCAGTTAGTAGTTTAAAACAAAACAAAAACCAAAATGCCATCCCCCAGGCCTGACGTCTACTTGTGCAATGACCCTCTCCTCACCGACAGTCTCTGCAGCAGTACAAATCTGGGGGCCGTGTTCTTCTGCCATCAAAGGAAGAAAAGTCACAAAGAGGCGAAAAAGACTCTGCTGGTCCCAAAAGCACCGTTGCTCGGGTCCTTCTTGGGTTTACTTAGGAGTAGTGCTTGCTAAGAAAACAATTATTATTCTCTAACTTTGGTTAGGAGTGGGGAGGGCGAGATAGAAAATGTGAAGCCAAGGGGAGTTGTTTCTTCAGGACAGCTGGCAGAGACCCAAAGTACAAAGTTGTCTACAAACTCTCGAATCAGTGTGAGACTTGCAAGAGAACTATGTGCTGGCAACGTGGGCTGGCCCGCCTTGCCAGAGCAGAATTGAAACCATACCTCTACCTCTTGCAGACATCACCCAGTGGAAGGATGTTCTTATAAATCCCAGCCTGGAGGCCATCTCATCTACAGCCCCCTCCCTGTTCCCCTTCTCTTTCACTCCTCAAACCAGAAGAACTTAATAAAAACAGAAGGAACACATCTCTCCAGAGCTTCTCTGAACTGAAAGAAGTAGGGAAATAAAAATACACAGAGGATGAATATGACCCCTCTGGTCACTTCTGATTGGCTTCCAGGGGCCTCCACCATCGTGGCCCCTTTGATCTGGGCCACACTGTGTTATGTGAAGCCCATGGGTGCGAGGGTTGGGAGGTCACAGTGCCTGCAGCATCACGAGACCTCAGAACCAGCTGCCTTTACCTGAACCACTCTCCTCTGTTCTTAGCATAGGAATCCCATGTTGATCTATGAAAATCTGACCTCAGTCCGGAGAAACTCTCAAATTAGCCCAGAGAGAACGCAAATAATTACACCCTGGATTACTATACGTGCACTGAAAACCCACAATGCATCACAACTATAGAAGTGGAGAAAGGATTCTTCTGCTCTGGGACAGACCTCACTGTTTCCACTGGGAGGTCCTGAACTTGGCTTGGCATCCAAGGTTCTCCATAATTTGACATGATTCTCTCAACTTCTTCCCTGTCACTCCCTACACAAACACTGCCAAACAGATTTTGTCCCTCATGCATGCCTATGGAGACCCCAGCTCCCATCTTTGCTCCTTCACCCTCATTGGGTCCCTCCACATCCAGGAAGAAGCTTCAGTAAAAAGCAGGAAGCACCAATATACCTGTAAAGAGGTAGTGTTCCCCCACAAAACTAGACCCAGTTTTCCATCCACCCAGTAACCAGGAATTTCATTTGGTAAATACCGGGGAGTATTTTTTGCCAAAGCATTTTTGTTTCATGCACTATCTCAAAAGAAACATGATGTTAAGTCTTATTAAGAGTTCAATGATATTGCTAGAAATTGGTGGAGATATATATATATAGATATATATATAGATATAGATATATATAGATATATATATATATATAGAGAGAGAGAGAGAGAGAGAGAGAGAGAAAAAAAAAAAAAAAAAAAAATATATATATATATATATATATATATATATATATATATATAGAGAGAGAGAGAGAGAGAGAGAGAGAATAGGGACAGAGAGAGAGGGAGAAAGAGAATCCCAAGCAGACTCCATGCCCAGAGTGGAGACTGACACACAGCTTGATCTCATAACCCTAAGATCATGACCTGAGCTGAGATCAAGAGTTGGACACTCAATTGACTGAGCCACCCAGGCACTCCCCTATATATTTTGAAATGCATCTTCTTTCTGGTAAAATCATTCTACAACAAAGGCACTGAAAGAAGGGGGTTGTTTCAAAAATGTCACTGCAAGCAAGACTCAGGGCTATACTGTAGTGCACTCCAACGTTGAAGGATAAAGTTGACTTACTACATAAAAATTAAATCTTAGTCAGGAAGATTCAGGTGATGAGCTATTTGGAACGTCTCTACCAAAAAGAAAAACAAAGAGTACAGAAAATTTCTCTATGAACGTATATGTGTTTGTTTGAATAAACTTGCTATAAAGTTAACATTCTATTTAATGTTCTGGTTAAAGTTCAAACAAACAAAAACAACCTAGAACTAATGTATAACATTAGCTCTTAAAAGATTAGCAACATCAAAGGCCAATAATGAATATTACGTTAAGCCCAGTACCTAGCACTTCTTTGGTGACCATTTATAAGCATTGTTCCCTCCCTCCTTCTTGAAATGCACTCTTCTGCCTTCTACCTCCTGGTGTTCCTTCTACTCCTCTGGCCCCTTCCTTTTATTCTACTTTGTAGGCTCATCCGTTTCTACCCACCCATTATATAACGGAGATCTTTAAGCCTCTGCTCTGGACCCTCTTTTCTTCTTCCTGTGTAATTCTCCCTTGAAGCGATGGCATGCATGCTCCAAGGTATGAATAACATCTCTAAATTGATAGCACTTATAGTGGATTGAAGAGGAGTCCAAAGAGATATGTCCAATCCTAACCAGTATCTATGAATGTAACCTTATTTGGAAATAGACTCTTGGCAAATGTAATCAAGTTAAAGATTTCAAGATGAGATCATCCTGTATTTAGTTTGGATCCTAAATCCAGTGATAGGTGACGTTATAAGTGACAGAGAAGGAGAAGATACAGAGACATCCAGAGGGGAAAGCCATTTGAAGACAGAGATTGTAGTTATGAAGCCCTAAGCCAAGGATCACCAGCAGTCACCAGAAGCTAGAAGAGAGCCATGGAATAGATTCTGCCTCGGAGCCTCCAGAGGGAACCAACTCTGCTGACCCCTTGACTCTGGACTTCTGGCCTCCAGAACTATGAGAGAATACGTTTCTGTTGTTTAAGCAGCCAAGTGTGTAGTAATTTGTTACAGCAGGCCTAAAAACTAACATAGCGCCCAAATGTGCAGTTTAGCTCTCTGGCCTTGCCCTGAGTTCCAGACAAATACCTGTAACTGCGAATTTTACATCTCAGAGGAACCTGAACTCAACATGTCCCTGATGTAATCCAACATCTTATCTACCTGTATTAGTCAGGGCTCTCCAGAGAAATAGAACCAACAGGATATACAGTTGATCCTTGAACAACATGGGTTTGAACTGCACGGGTCCACTTATACGTGGATTTTTCGTTTACAAATACCTACTGTACTGTAAGTGAATTTTCTCTTCCTTATGATTTTCTTAATAACATCTGCTTTCCTCTAGCTTACTTTATTGTAAGAATGCAGTATATCTATAACATACAAAATATGTGTTAATTGACAGTTTATGTTATCTGTAAAGCTTCCAGTCAACAGTAAGCTATCAGTAGTTAAGTTTTTGAGAGTCAAAAGTTACACACGGATTTTTGACTGCACGAGAGGTCAGCACCCCTGACTCCTAAGTTTTTCAAGGGTCAACCATATATAGAGATATATGAGGAGGTTTATTATAGGAATTGGCTCCCACGGTTATGGAGGCCAAGAAGTTCTACAATCTGCTGTCTCAAGCTAGAGAACCAGGAAAGCTGGTGAAATAATTCAGTCTGAGTCCAAAGGCCTAAGATCTGGAGTTGGGGGGGAGGACAATGGGTAAACTGGTATAAATGCCCAAGGCTGAAGACCTGAGAACCAGAAGCTTCAAAGCTCAAGGTCAGGAGAAGATGGACATCCCACCCAGTTCAAGAAGAGAGAGAGAGGAATTGCCCTTCCCTTGCCTCTTTAATCCATTCAGGCCCCAAACAGCTCTCACCCACCTTGGGGAAAACAGATCTCTTTACTCAGTTTACTGAATCAAATGCTAATCTCTTACAGAAACACCTTCACAGACACACTTAGAAATAATTCTTTACCAGCTACCTGGGCATCCCTCAGCCCAGTCAAGTTAGCCCACAAAATTAACCATTGCAACCCCTTGTCAACGTAACCCCTATATGCATCTCCTTAAACCATTTTTAAGTTCCAAACAAAGACATTAACAAAGTCATAATTCTGCCTAACATGATGCAAATATCCTGTGTACAGCCAAAACTGCACTAACCCCTTCTCCAGAAGAGAAGGTAAATCCTTGAGTGACATTTACTGCTTTTTTTGTTGTTGTTGTTGGTATCCTATAAACTTAAAATAGTATGGCATAAGTTAACACTTAAATACTATGATATAAAGTCAGTATATCTTAAGTTACATGATAAGGGAACAAGAAAGGAAAGAGATCAAAGACAGTTACTTAATATATGTATATAGACACAAAATAAGGAGGAAATTTTCATGACAATTACACTCCTCGTATTTATAACTATCTTCTTCTACTATCCATACTATATCCCCTTTGTTTTCAGCAAGTACCTCAGCTAGCTGTGGTTCTTTACCTGGCTGGATGACCCAAACCTTTACTCTTGGAGAATCTGGGCCACTACTAGGTCTGCCTGGATTGGGTTGTAGTTTTCCATGGACCTTAATCATAGGACACAGTGATACCAAGAAATCCCTTAAGGGATTTCCTATAATCCAAACATACTCTTCCTTAGCTTCACTGTGGAATAGTAATCCAATCTTCCCTTGGTAGTTGGGATCAATCACCAAGTCAGCACATAATTCTCTTCCTGGCCTGTAGATTCAGAGGCACTAGGAGTCCAGAACAGCCAAGTGGCAATTATAACTTCCAGTTCAATGGAATCATTGTTGCGTCTCCCTGTGGAAGCATTCCTCTCTCTGGAACTAAGTCCTCTAAGCCAGCAGAGCATAAAGTCATAGGAAAAAGGAAGAAAAAATTTGGCTGATTTTAGCCCTCCTGCAGGAGATCAGGCTCTCCCTCAAGGCAAACCTGCAGGCTCTCAGGGAATTCAAATCCCTGAGATCATCCTTTCTTATCACTACTTTGACAGCAACATTAGGAGCAACCAACCAACAGCATTATATTCCTTAGTTTCCCGGAAATGTTTGAAAGTATCATATACAAAGGCCTCACCGACTACTAATACCATCACTTTTGGAGGTGAGGATTTCAACATATGAATTTGGGTAGGGGGGAACACATATCAGGCACGCCATAGCACCACAACTTAGTCTCCTTTTGTGGCCCCAACTCAGTAGACAGTGCCAATATCAATCCAGTTCCATAAGCCAGACACCAGTGACCCTGCCCTCTATCTTCTCCCCCTAATCAATCTCCAAACCCAGGCAATTTTATACCTTATTTATCTATTGTATACACCCATTTATGGCTGCTTTTACTGCCATCACTTCAGTTCAGTGAGCCATCAGCTCTCACCTGGACCACTGAAGCAGCCTCCCAACACATCTCCCTGCTTCAAGTACTGCCCGCTACAATTCGCTCTCAGCCCACCAGCTAGAGTAATCTTCTCAAAAAATAAATTAACTCACATCGTGGTCTTGCTAAAACCTCTCAAAGTCTTCATATGGTCCAATTCTCACCTCAGCCTATAAGGTCCTCCACTGCCCGGCCCCCAACTACTTTTCCAGCCATATCTCATACTATTTTCTATTAGCTCCCTGAGCTTCAGCCATAGTAGCAATTTTCTTTCCAGAAACTTCTGTATGCAGCAGTTAAGAGATTGTGTAGTGAACTCCCTGAATTCAAATCCCAGTTTAGCCTGTTCTAGTGGTGTGGCTTAGAGCAACTTACCTAATATTTCTGTGTGTGTGGTGAGACAGGAGGAGAAGTTCAGGGGGTGGTCCATTTCTTCATCTGAATATGGTGATAACACAATTTGGAATTTACAAAACTGCTATAAATATGAAGTGACCAAACTCACTTAAGTCATTTGCATAGCATCAGGTACATTCTAAAATATGAACATTATCTTCTAAAACTTTGCCCCTTCCCAATTTAAGGAATTTACTACATCCACTAATCTCTGCACTCTTGGTTCATTCCACTTCATCCTTCAAACATTACCTCCAGTTTCTACAAGAAGCCTTCCTCAACCACCAAACCAGTGTGCAGTGCTCTGTTGGAGAACTGCATGGCCCCGTGTTCTCATCCCTACACTTTACTGCCATCAGTCTTGAGTTTACCACTCATGACCTGTACCTTACCAAAGCAATTCCTTATCCAATGCCAAAATCACGCAAACCTGGAATTTTTTCTCATAAGATTTTTTTATGACCATCCATTTTTTTGATGGTATGATAAATACATTGAGAAAAATCTGCGAAGTGAATGACAACAGAGTGATCCATCCATCTGACAACAGAGTGGATGGCTGGTAGCCTCCACTATGATGTTGCACCACAGATGATGTCATAGCAGCTCGCTGTTTACCACATAAACAGACGGTGTGTGTCACAATGTACAGATCAGAAATAACTCTCTGAAGTATTTCTCTGCAACAATATCCTAATGGACTACCTGTGACTTACTAATGGTCAAGAGACAGTAGAGACATACTAAGTGAGAGAGAAATTTGAAAATACAAGGCAAATGCAAATATGGGATATGAATAGATTGTATACAAGAGCTTTAAACACCCATCATCTCCATCAAGTTCTCCAGAGACTCCCATCAGCAGATTTTCCTCCAAATTATACTCTCAGCAGATGTGTAATGACCAAGGACCCTGACGATAAAATAACAATAATGTTAGACTCTCCCGGCCAGCAATGACTATTTTTATTTCTGTAACCCCAACATCTAGTTTAGAGCCAGTAAATAGAGTAAATGTTCAATAAGTGTTTATTGGTAGAATGACTGGATATTTTAGATACCAGTTAACATAGCTGTTCCACAGTCAGAGCCCACAAGAAGTATTGCCACTTGACAAGCATTTTAACCTGAGGACATCAGTCAACATGTAATAATATTCCTGTGTTGGTGTTTTGGGCTCCCAGTAGCCAAATTCCCTGACTTTCCTCTAGGATGTCTCTCCTACTCCACTCTCACTCTTTGTGCTCCCCTGGAATATGGAGGTGGGTGTCCACTGGTGGCTACAACACTGGACATGTGACCCCAACCTAGCCAATCAAAACATCACACCCTCTTAGGCATGCTCATTGGTTCAGAGATGGGTGTATGACCCAAGCTGTGGCAATCGGTCCAATCAGTGATCATCCTGACACTTTGGTTTGAACAACCAAGAAAGAACTACTGAGAGCTGGACTCTTTTCCATTGGTTTTGGGGAAGTGAAGTTGTAAGACAGGAATCATCTGAGGCCATCAGAAGGAAGGGTTTCTGACAGTTGAAGTGAACCCAGAGGAAGAAGAACCAAAAGAAGGAGAAAGACCAGGTTTTGGTAACATTTTTGGACCCCTAGATCTATCTAACTGTACCTGAACTCACCTTGCACCAGGACTTTTTCCATGTGACCCAACAGTGTATTTGGGGTTTTTTGGTGTTGAAGTGGTTCTTTTTTGGTGGTGGTGGGGGAGGGGGGGTTGTTTGCTTGTTGGGGGGTGAGCGTTTTCTTGTTTTTTTGTTTTTTGCTTAAAGTAGCTTGAATTGGGTTTTCTGTCACTTATAGCAAAGAGGGCCATGACTAAAACTCTTTCTTCTAAACACATGCTTGGAAGCTGAGAACTCCAATTTTCATACATTATTCTGAGTAATGAATGATGCACATCTCAGGACACCATAGCAGGAGTTTACAAGTTTACAAAGTTCACAAACAAGTTAACAAAGGTGACATGTGAAAATCCAGACAACTTTGCAACCCAAGGTTCTAGTGATGTCTGCAAAAGTTTCCAAGGACTCAAACAGTTAAATGTATCTGAAATTCTAACATCCTTGGAGTGAACTCACACTTACTGGAATTAGAAAGCATACAGTTGCCCCTGTTTCCATTGTAACACCAAATTAGTCCTTGTTAATTGGCCCCTATTTATTTTCACTCACTTGCTACCATTAGATATTTGTCCTGGCATCCTAGTCAGGAAGACATTAGCTAGGCCTAATTGCTCAGACTGTATTTAATGGACAGCCTGTGCTATCAGATAGCTCTAGAAAGAAAACAACAGAAGGCTTAACATGCAACTCTAGGAATGCCAGGTATGTAGTCATAAAATCGAATAATTTCAGAGCAAGGAGAGCCTCAGATGAGCCGCTAATCATCTCCATGGCCTGAAACAGTAAGTACCCCCAAAGCCAACTAATGAAAGGCTAAACTCATTTCCAACTGCTAACAGGCATTTTTGAAGAGATAAAAATCATGACTCTCACACATATATAAAATGAACCCATGTCAAAGATTCTATGTTTTTCATCATTTAATGAGGGAAGCCTAAGTTCTTACACTGGTTCATAGGAGAAGTCAAAGAGCAGACACATATGTAGGCAATCAGAAGTGCTGACTACATTTCAGAAATGCTGAAATGCATTTGCTAATAGATGCAGTGGTGACTTCCTCTGCCAAACATTCATTTGCGCTGAATGTGGACAAGAATCATTGACATTACTATGAGGTTTTTTTTCAACTCACAGAGTTATGAAATAGCTCAAAGACAATGAAAGGTGCAGACCACTATAAAATTAAGGGACTCAAGTTCGAGAACTGGATAGTGCCCAGCATCTCATAGGATACTCAGGAATCCCTCTCTCTCTCTCCACCATTCAAAGATTTGTGCAAGATTTCCTCTCTGCATATGACGTTTTCACTAACCAAATATCTATTGCACATGTTATTTGAGCATTTTTGTGGTTTTTGAAAAACTTCACTGAGCCTTAGTTTCCTCAGTAGAAAAGAGGAAACTGTAATATTCGATTTTGTAGGGTGTGGTAAAGATGAAACGCAATAATGTCTGGGAAATGTCCTAGAACCTCACTAGATACCTGGCACCTAGTAGGTTAGGGAAGAATTTGTGCTTTAGTAGAGCACTGTGCATTGTCTACAGCACATCCTTCCGGGTCATCTGATTCTGATTCTATGAGGGCTCTGCAGCTTTCATTGCCTTTGAGTTCTTTTTTTTTTTTTTCAATGGCTCTGTAAATTGTACATAACTGATAGCAATGCAAGTAATTTTTGTCTATAGACATGCAAATAAATTCTGTCTGGTGGAGGGATAACCAGCCCTTCCCTTTAAAAAGACAGTTTTGCGGTCATTTGCAAATTCATTTCATTATTTCTAATCTGTAAAAGTGTCTGCATTTTGACTTCTCCTTTAAAGCAATTGTCACATCCATCAAAAGCTGCCTCCCCATATTTCACCGACACACACAACCTCTTGATAAGACAAAGTTGAGTTTATTGCTTGCTGCAGTAAAGGAGAATACCACCTGGCAAATCTGTGGCAGTGTCTCTGGGGAAGGAGGGGAAAGTCAGCATTTATTAAGAATTGGAGTTTTATGTAAAGCAGCTTTTCAAAGCACGGGTTTGATTAGTATTGGGTAAAGATTGTGGTACAAAAGTCCAGGATTGGTGGGCACAGAAAGGTGAGGACCTCAAGGCAAAAGATTCAAAGATTCTCCAGGAAGCTCTGGGAATGGACAATCACACTATTTTGTTGGGCAGCAAACTCCGGGAAGAATTACCTCTGAATTACCTAATGATCTGACTTCTTTATTTATTTCCAAGATTTTCTGTAGTAACATTAAAGCTCTAAGAGAAGTCTGCAGAGATCTAAGTATGATATTCTTCCTCTAAAACAGAAGATATCCCTCCTCGAGGTAGCTTTGTTTTGAACAACCACGTGTCCACTTTCATAATCCTCTTGGATGAGATCTATGATGTAGGGGAAACAAACCCTTTTTTTCTACTCTCTCATGTTTAGCATCTGGGGCCTGCTCATTAAACTGACAAAAGACAAATTAAGAAGAGAAAAAGCATACAAATGTGATTTGATGTTAATATGTCTATTTTTCCATGCATGGAGTTCTTTATAGAAAAGAAAATGAAGACCTCAAAAAAATGCTATCATAGAAAAGAAATGAAGACCTCAAAAAAGTGGTTAGACCTGGGAGCTTATATATCCTCCTAACAAAAGGTGATAGGTTATGGAGAAGTGACAGAACAAAGGGAAAGGGGTTTGGGCTCTAGAGAGTGGTAAGTTGTGAAAATGTAACTAAGAAATGCATGGTAAATAAGACTTCCTTAGTAAGGTATGCAGATAAGAGTCAGTCTCCTCTTCTTGGCACGGAAGAGGGAACACTTTCACAAATGAAAATTTGTGTCCCCTTCACAATGAGAAATATATGCACTGCTTTTAGGCAGAATGAGAAAGGGCAGAGAGTTCTTCCTGTGTCTGCTATTTCTCAATTGCCTTCAGCTCAAAATTATTCTTGTGCCAAAGTGGCATATTTTGGGGTAGCATATTCCGAACCCTTTAAGTGGCATTAGTGGCATTGTCTAAATTGTCTGCAGTTCTCTCAACCACAGCATGCAGGATTTCCCCCAACTTTCCAAGCTTCTTATGAAGCATGAAATGAAGAGGCCTAAGGCAAGTCAAATTCAGAATTCCCCTGGAGTAGAGAGGGATCTACTGATCTCTTTCTCCTAAAGGACAAGCCAATGGGCCAATAAATAAATAAGCCTTTATATTGTAAGTAAAAGCAATAAACAGTAAAACAAGGAAACAAAATTGAGCAAATTTTGTTAGGATTTTAACATATCTTAAAGCTTTTCAGACTCATTTGCGCAGATTATATCCTTTTTCCCTTAACAAAATCACACCTCATTATCTTGCATACAGATGTGGACCTCTCTGCCAAGAGTGCTGTAGTAAAGACACATCAGGTATATTTAATTACAACTTTTAATCAAAGAAATTTCTATTTCACAGAGAAAACTGGTGAGAGCAGAAAGAGGACTGTGGATAATTGCTGATAACCCCAAATCAGCATTTTAGCAGACCAGAAGAGCCCATGAATACACACAACACAACTTTCTACAGCCACACATATCCCTTATACAACTTCTCAACATGGCAAAAATGAGCACATTAATGAACAGGCCCAAAGATAGTATATAAAAATAAGAAGCAAAAGTATATAAATTTGAAATTATGCTTAGTAATCAGTTTCACTGTTCTTTCTTACTTAGATATATGATCTAGGATACAAAAATGCTAATTCAAGGGGGCACATGCACCCCAATGTTTATAGAAGCACTATCAACAATAGCTAAAGTATGGAAAGAGCCTAAATGTCTATCAGATAATTAATGGATAAAGAAGATGTGGCATATATATGCAATGGAATATTATTCAGCAATCAAAAAGAGTGAAATCTTGCCATTTGCAACAACATGGATGGAACTAGAGTATATTATGCTAAGCAAAGTAAGTCAGTCAGAGAAAGACAAATATCGTATGATTTCACTTGTATGCAGAATTTTAGAAACAAAACAGATGAACATAGGGGAAGGGAAGCAAAAATAAGATAAAAACAGAGAGGGAGACAAACAATAAGAGACTAAATACAGAGAACTGAGGGTTCTTGGCGGAGTGTTGGGTGGGGGCATGGGTTAAATGGGTGATGGGCATTAAGGAAGGCATTTGTTGGGATGAGCACTGGGTGTTATATGTAAGTAACGAATCACTGACTTCTATTCCTGAAATCATTATTACACTATATGGTAAATAACTTGGATTTAAATTTGAAAGAAAGAAAGAAAGAAAGAAAGAAAGAAAGAAAGAAAGAAAGAAAGAAAGAAAGAAAGAAAGAAAGGATCTAGCCATTCAATGAATACCCATGAATTAACTCAATTTAATATCAGTACTAAATTTCTTGAAAATGAATCTTCCAGCTGATGTATTACAAAATATAATCTCTGTTGAAATTAAATTTTCAGAATAAATCAACACAAATTTTTATTTTTCATAACTATAAGCATTAGTAGAAATAATGCTAGTTTATTTGATTAGTACAGTAAACCCTGAATAAATTTAAGAACATACCCAAGTAGAATAAAATCATAAACTCCTATTATGTTTACCATGGTAAATCAGGGAAGACAATTATTTGTATTAAGCCAAAAATAATAAACTCATTTCACTTCCAAAAGCTGACTTAATATATTTGAACTTGGCCTCTTAAACCACTTTTGAGTTAAATTTCCATAAGACTACTCTGTTTAACATATTGAAAGTTATCAGTTCGATTTCCTTAATTTCTGGGATTTTTTTTTAATATTCCATCAATACAGTGCTTATTTGATATAAAGCAATCAGAAGAACTCATTTAATCTTTAGAGAAATTTCTGTTCAGCAGATCCTTCTGAGCCCCTCATCAGTCAGTCATCTCATCTGTTACATATTTTCTCTGTTTTCTTACCAGAGACATGGCAATTCTTTTTCCAGAGTTGTTTCTGTTTACAATATCTATAACTATCTTTATCAAGAGACTCCTTCCATTGGAGCTGAATGACTGAGATGGGAGCATCTAGATATTTTATCTGTAAGGCTATAAATTTATTCCAGTTTCTACTTTGTTTTCATTCTAAACTATTTTCAAAGTCCTCCACAAGTGTTGGAGTTCTGGCAGTAGGGTTATTTCCTATTCTAGTCCATGTTTATGTATTTGCTACTCAATTTCTGGCTTAATACCAATTTATAAAAAATGAGGAAGGAGCGGGGGATCACATCTGCTTCTAGATTTTCTGCTGAATGCTGCCTAAAGGTGGAACAGGCCTATCCCTGGGTTCTCCACAATCCTCATCCTTTCTCTACTTGAGACTAGATTAGCATCTGATCCACTTTCATAGGGAAGATTTGTGGGATAGACTCCAAAAGACCTTATCCAGCACGTAGAGTTTTTCTGAACCTCTCTGATTTCCTATGAAATTCAGGGTCCTTTAAATCATTATTGAGAGCTTCCAATCCTGCTTTCTCCATCCATTTCTCAGCATCTGAGACTCCCACTAACACTCATTGATATAGATAGACCAGTGAGTCCTGCATTACATATTCATAAACTTATTCTTTTTTTTTTTTTTTTTTTTTTTTAATTTTTTTTTTTTTCCAACGCTTTTTATTTATCTTTGGGACAGAGAGAGACAGAGCATGAACAGGGGAGGGGCAGAGAGAGAGGGAGACACGGAATCGGAAACAGGCTCCAGGCTCTGAGCTGTCAGCACAGAGCCTGACGCGGGGCTCGAACTCACAGGCCGTGAGATCGTGACCTGGCTGAAGTCGGACGCTTAACCGACTGCGCCACCCAGGCGCCCCTCATAAACTTATTCTAAGTTCTTCGGCAAATTTCTCCTATCCTGGCTGGGCTCTCAGCTCAGACTTGAGACCAGGGCTTGAAATCAACAGAAAGGGATTTTGCCTGTTCTGGGGGAGGTTTAACTTCAAGAGACCATTGAAGTTTAAAAGGTTGTGGTAGGCCAGTGGGGAAGAGGAGCAAATCAGAGGGAGGCCAGAAGCTGAGAGAGATGGCAGAGTATAGAACTGGGGAAGGTTCACACTGTGATTCAAGAGGATCTGAAAGAGAGACAGCTTTCAGTTTTCTTTTGCTTTGGCCAAAAGAAAGGAAGGAAGAGATTTTGGAATCTGAATGTCTTGGAATGCTTCTTGATGCCAGTTGAGAAATGGGGGCAGTTGGAAGTTTGCTCCTCATTTGAACTAAACTTCTCAGTCCCCAGGACCAGCTTGAGGAAAGAGCTTAACTTCAGGGTCTGCACCCATCCTCTTCCTGATGGGTTTCCTCTTACTGATGCACAACAAAAATGACAAGAACAGAGAGGCAGACAGATTTCCACCAAAAAAAATATATGTGCTTTTTCAAATGTTGGCACCTAAGGAGGGTTTCTTAATCCTAGGAGAAGAAATAAACTCAGCATCTCAGAGTTGAATGAAAGAGATAAAAGTTTCTAACTGATGCGAGGTCTATTTGCCTACCCCGTCATCACAGTCAGAAAGTCTCCAAACAGAAGGCTCAAAGGACCTCAGAGGGACATTCTGTTTCCCATTCCAGGGCATTGGCCATGACGGTGAGATCTTGGTCCCAACTGGATCTCAGTGAGACCTCCAAATCTGTCGAAAGCTGTCTCCCCAAATATCACCAACACAACTTCTTGATATGTCAAAGTTGAGCTTGCAATTACTGCATTAAGAGGGACTGCCATGTCACAAAGTTTAGCAGTGTCGTGGAGAAGAAAATGTGATGTCAGAATTTATTGAGATTTGAAAGTTTGATTTAAGACAGATCTTTCAAAGTGTTGGTTAGGACTGCGTAAGGATCATGAAACAACAGTCCAGGATTGGTAGAAGCAGCAAGATGAGAATTTAAATGCAAGGAATTCAAAGAATCTTAGGATGGCTTTTTAAGGAGGTTCATGCAATGAATCAAACCATTTGCTTGGGCAACAGACTCCTGGGGGAATAGATCATGCTAATGAAGGCAGGAAAATAACACAAAGTCATGTTAATGCAGACAGTGACCTGTGGCTTTGGTTTTCAGTGTCCAGTGTAATTCTAAGGGTAGAAGGTCTCAGTTCTCCCATTGCTCTTGTCACTCTTATTAATTTGTGAGTTAAATAAAATCTTTTTCATGCATTATTTCATATCTACATGAGAGTCATGATTTTACCTTCTTTGAAAATCATCTTTAACAGTAGATACTCACCGAAGGCAGTTGGAATTCTCATTATTTATATAAAACTCAAAGGAATGAGTGGACACAAATCACTGTGTACATTGCAGGGACAGGTCTAATCAGTGCTCCCATCATCTGATGTGTTCTTATCCTTTATCAACCTCTCAAATTGGCTGGGTATTAAAACCTTCGTTTTGTTCCACATTCCACATCTCTTTTGGCTTCCAAGTAAAATATTACATCCTCAGTCTGTCATATCTCTATAGCAAGGGTTCTTAACTGTTTTTGTGCCATGGATTCCTTCAACAACTGGTAAGGTCTATGGGTCTCTTCTCAAAATCCTGTTTTTAAATGTTTGGAAAAAAATAATAACTTTGGATAGTTTCTTTAAAACAATTATATTGAAACATCTTCAAAAAGATTGTATTTAAAATTTTGCAATGGAGTAATGTAAGTGCATCTTTAGTAACCCAGTAAATAACCCATTAGATAAACCATTAGATCTACTACAATCCAGTAGTATATCTGGTAATTATTTTAATATAAAGCAGATAGGATATTCTGAGATATCTGCAAAACCGTGATGCGATATAAAAATACCTGAGGTTCTTGAAAATATAACTATGCTTTGTTGTCTATATTCCTAATTAAAAGATGCACTAAATTTCAGTGAGAGGTGAGTGATAATCAAGATGCATTTTTTCTTCCCAGTCATGTTCACAGACCTCGTGAATTCTATCCACAGACTTTTATAAGTCCCAAACTCCAGCTGGGAACACTTGTTCAATAGTCATAGACGCCCAGGGGAAATTTCAACAGATTTTTAAAAATCAGTTTAATGTTAGTCAAATAGAAAGCAGTTGCAAAGTAGTAAATACAATGTAACATCACTGCTGTAAAAAACAAAAATACAATGTGCCATGTGTTTGCACCAGGAAGGGAAAGATGTGAGAAATACATACCAACTGGTCACCTGGCTGGTCGGGCAAAAATAAGAGAAGACAGTTGACATTTTCTTGTTATGGTTCAACATTGTTCAATGGTTTACAATATGTGTATATCCTTTTGTACTTATTGTGGACTAAAAACTGTGTCCCCCCAAATTCATATGTTGAACCCCTAAACCCCAATGTGACTCTATTTAGAGATAGGGCCTTTAGGGAGATAATTAAGGTGAAATTAGGTTATAAAGGTGAGCACCTAATCCAAGAGGACTGCTGTCCTTAAAAGAAGAGGAAGAAGCCCCATAGGTATCTTGCTCTCGCTCTCTCCCTTTTTCTCTCTCTCTGCCCAAAAAAGGAGCCATGTTAGGACACAACAAGAAAATGGTCCATCAAGCCAGGGAAATAGGTCTCACCAGACACCAACCCTGTTGGCTCTTCCATCTGGACTTCCAGCCTCCAGAATGGTAAGAAACAAAATTTCTGTTGTTTAAGCCACCAGCCTATGGTATTTTGTTATAGCAGCCTGAGAAAACCTATACAGTAGTTTTGGGGAAGGGGGGGGCCTAATTTTTTAAATAGCTTATTTGAAATCCAAATCCAAAGTACTGATTTGCAATGAAAACAGTCGTGCCCTGGGGCGCCTGGGTGGCTTGGTCACTTATGCATCTGGCTCATGGTTTTCAGCTCAGGTCATGATCTCACCGTTTGTGAGTTCAAGCCTCACATTGGGCTCTGTGCTGACAGCTCAGAGCCTGCTTGGAGTTCTCTCTCTCTCACTCTCTCTCTGCCCCTCCCCTACTCACATTCTCTCCCATCTCTTTCTCTCTCAAAATAAGTAAACAAACATTAAAAACAAAACAAAGCAAAAAAAAAAAACAAAAACAGTTATGCCCTGTGGTCAGGAGAGCTCCGGGATCATAAGAGGAAGCTCTCAAAAGCTAGTCTTAGAAGAGCCATTGCCGCCTAACACCCCAATCCCATACCTCATGTCAAAATTAGAATCTTACAAAGCTGTGTGACACCCCCCAACAACTGAGGTTCCCAGCAGTCTTCTGATGTGTTTTCCAGCTCATCTTCCCATCAAGAGCTCGTGAGCCTTATTGACGGCATCCTAGTCATTTCAAAAACAGTAGCTTATTTTTCCCAGCAAAGAGAAAAGTGCAAAAACTATTCCCAGCAAAGGGAAGAGTTGGGGGGGGGGGGGGAGTGGGGGGAGAGAGATTTGCCAAAGAATTTCAAAAAGCCAAGAATCTATTGTGTGGTATCATCTAATCTTTTTGGGTGGTCTCCCCCTCCCCACCAAACTCCTGGCTTTCTGGTCCTAAATACTCCTGGCTTAAGATATCTTGAAGATCACCAGAAACAGAGCCCTGTAGATCATGCATGAAGCCTTATCTTTGCTGGTTATGCTTTTATTTCAGAGGTCACCCATCCACAGCACTCTAGGAGGCTCCTGGCATTAATGAATCCCTTGCTGAATTTACAGTAGCAGCTCTCAGCCCACACATTAGTGCCACTTAGACAGAGATCAGATTTCCTTTTTAAGCAAAAGCTTCAATAGCTCACAGATCAGCCAGCTGAACTCGCTCTCTTTCTCTCTCTCTCTCTTACAATATGAACATTGGGGGGGGGGAGTCCTTATGGGGCAAAAAATAAAAGCCAAATTCCACCACAACACTTTTTGCATTTTAAATCTTCCCTAAGCTCATCTGCAAAATCATTTCTGTTTGCTTTATGAAGAAATGGAAGGTCATTGCTCTAGGTTAAGCAGAGAATGCTTCTTGGGATAGTTGCAAAAGTGTTCAATCAGTTATTTGCCATTAAGTTGTCACTTTACTAGCGAAGAGATCTGAAGAGTCCATTCCTCTGAACATCAGTTTTTCATCTATAAAAAGAGAACGAAGGTACATGGTCTGGCCACCTCCCAGGATTGTTATAAGGGTCAAATGAGATCATAATCTAGTGAAAGTACGGTTGGTGCTGGTGATGTTATTTAACACTCAGCTGGACTATTTTGTTGGTAAGTGCAATAACAGTTTTAATACATTGGGGTAATTTGGAGAATTATGTCAAGTTAGTAATGGTTGAATATGAACTCAAAACACCTAACTGCATTTCTAACAAGACTAGAATTGGGATTCTTTAAAACTCAGATCTTTGTGGTGGTGAATGGACACAATCATGTAGCTGGAGAAATGAACCCAGTCAGATTTCCTTTCCATAAAGAGAGGATTGGAAAATAGCCCCTAAGAAGATAAGTGGGCCCAGAGTTTCCTGGATCTTTGTGCAATTCAGGGATAGGCATATTTCATATTCCCAGTAAGCTGGAGGGGGCATGATTTGAAAGCAAGTTGAGGGAGGTGGACAGGAATGCCATCTTGAGAGAGATGTTTTGCAATCATGTGTGTTTTGACTATACTATTGTTGAGAATCCACATTGGTCCTTGGGAAGGGTGTGTGTGTGTGTGTGTGTGTGTGTGTGTGTGTGTGTGTGTGTGTGTGTGTTTGGATCTGTATATAGTGTTTGGAGGCAGAAGGAGGTCCCAACAATTAGTAGCTGGCCAGTCAGCAGGAGGAAAGACTCAAGGCTACAACTCACTTCAACAATACTTCCCTTCAGGTGCCCAGGGTTCATCAAGGACTTCACCATGAGTCCTAGAGTATTCAGACTCAGCCAACCCTACAACCCCACTCTTACCCAGACTGTACCAAAAACACAATAGCAAAGGACAACTGTGGATTGACCACAGCAGCAACACTTCCGGCCAATTTATCTCAATAAGTCAGACTTAGGAAATGACTCAGCTGGAGAGGACAGATCAATTCCATGGGTAGAAAGAGGTTTTCTGAAAGTCGAACAGAGAGCACATGGCAGAGGAAGAAGGTACTCACAGAGAGGCCCTGACCTGAGACAAAGGATTGATGTTAGGAAATAGGGATGCCCACAAGAGATCAACAGCATGTAAAGAGTTTGAACTCCCTGGGGGACTTTTCCTTAGGACAGGAACATTAAAATTAGCACATAATTTCCAGAATGTTCTTCTTAGTTTCCCTCAGTCCTGCACTGCAGTCTGATGCTCAGATAGAGCTTTGAATGGTCAGGTTTCTATAAAATGAAGCAGAAGACAGGGATAGGATACATGGCCTGCCCACTTTCACCCTTCAGCTGCCATTGCAAGAACACAGCAGCATCCTCGCTAGGGCCCTGGATCCTGTTGCTCAGGCAGGGACCAGCATGACTGGAATCAGCAGAAGAATACAGTTACTAGTAGACAATTCCAGAGCAGATAAGGGACAGCCTAGCCCAATTTCACCCTATCTTCTTTCCCCAAAACCTTAACGGAAATGATCCTTTCAGGCAGAGGGAAAACTAAAACTTGGTTTTCAAGTTATTTGGAAAATATTTAAGAAGTTTAACACCTTTGGTGTTAAATTCTTCAGTTTCTTCATGAAAGGTTATCTACACAGTCATAGGGTAAAAGGACTGTGTGAACTGCAACTCAGTTAGACTCCAAGCCTGAGTCCTGAGACAGGTGCGTCTCTCCCTTGCTAATGCACATGCATGCATGCACACATACATCTCACACACACGTGTACACACAAACACACACCAGACAGCAGATCCAGGATCTATATTTTCTGTCTTTAGCTTTATGCCTGGAGAGCTCAACTGAGGGACTCGTTGCAAGGATCCTCACCTTTTGCGAGGTCAAATGCTCAGTTTATCAGGCTGTGTGATTTAATAACTAAACTCCCTGAAATGGGTTTTCTGGAAGCAGTTGGTATTTAGCTTGGGAACTGGGTTAGGATTACACCTATGTATTGGGTAGGTGGTATTGGTAGGTAAGTTGCTAGCATCCATATCCATGACAGGCATACAATTGTATTTGTTGACAATGTTGTTAATGCTGGAGACCTTGATCACAATAGTTCTGATCTTGAGTTTAACCCCAAGATATATACATAGGATAAGCCAAAAGCCCACCAGCATCACCAGGCAGCCAGAATATGGGTCTGGGGAAGCCTCCATGCACCAATTCTTAGGACTACACAGACAAACTAATTTGAAATTTGGCTTTAATATTTGGAAACTGAATACTTTCAAAATAATTTATTGCTTAACTAAATTAAGCCAAATGGTTTTAAACCACTCTGTGCATAGAGGTACAGCATTTTATCCCCACTTAGAGGACAATGATAATTTGGTAATTTCTAACCAAGGAATTCACCAGGTAAACATAGATCATAATGTTGATAATGCCAATGGTCACAAAATGGTGGCACCGAATGGGTATTTTTACAATGGATGAACACATCTCTGAGACTCCCAGTAGCAAAAGGAAACAAATGCCTTTGTTGGGCCAGAAGGAAATGATTTTGTAATTTCCTGTAATTATTGCCCTAGTGTAGACTTGAGTAGGCCTCTTTCTTCCCATCCAAGTGGACTCTTCCTTCAGCCCTTACATTCTCCAGCCCTCATCACCAGATTCAATTTTATTCCATTTTTTACTGAGGTTATGCTAAGTATGGTATTCATACCTGAGGCTACAAGGATGATGATACTAATAAATGTCATCTTATCATATTCATTTTACAGATGAGGAGGCTGAAATTCAGGGAGGCAACCTCAGCAGCAGCAAAGAAATAAACAGCAGAAGTGGGATTTACAGAAGGGCCGTGTGATGCTTAGAGTCCATGGTCAGGCCAGCGCTGTGACACAGTCCTAGCCCTGGAGGACGAGCAGTCCTCTTCTCGATCTACAGAAGACATTACTACAGCGTCTTCATGCACCCCAAGCCATGAACATCACCACCCCCAAAGTTAGGTCTGTCCTGTGCCATAACTTTGCCCTGCCTCCTCTTCTCTGCCTTATTCTCTTGGACAGCAGGAGGGCTGGCCCCAACCCCAATCTGAGCTTGCTTGATCCTAGCTGGCTTCCTGCCAAGAGCTCAACCCCCTGCTCCCCCAGAGCTCGGGTCTCTCCTGCCTGACTTGGAGGCAGCATGGAGCAGTACAGAAGGGCTTATACACAGGCTCTCTTCTATGTGGCCCAGTTTCCTTATCTATGAAATGGAGGTAATACTATCTCCTCCTAAGGTTGAATGAAATCATCTATGTAAAGTGCTCAGCACAGGGCATGTCTCCTGAGGTGGGGGAGGGGGAAGCTCCCATCTGCCTATATCCCTCAAGACTGCACTTAGACCACCCTCCCTGCAGAGCCTTGGAGAGTCACTTGGATTTGTAAGCTCCTTGGATGCTGTACACTGCCAGGTCCACGGCGACGTCTGAAACCAAGCCAGTTTCTTCAGTCCACATCCTATCAGCCAAGGGGGCAGGGTTCTACTTTCCCTCCTGACAACCTTGGTTGAGATCCCAGCATACCCACTCCTGTTGCCACACTTCAGAGCAGGACCACTCAACAGAATTTTCTGGGTGATGGAACTGTTCTAGATCTGTGCCGCCCAAAATGGAAGCCAGTGGCCACGAGTGGCTATTGAGAAGTTGAAATGTGGTAAGTATGACTAAGGAATAGAAATTTATAACCTTTTTTCATTGTTTCTTTATTTATTTTGACAGAGAGAGAGCATGAGCAGGGGTGGGGCAGAGAGAGAAGGAGAGAGAAAATCCCAAGCAGGCTCCCTGCCATCAGTGCAGAGCTCAACGCAGGGCTAGAACCCATGAACCATGAGATCATGACCTGAGCTGCAACCAAGAGTTGGATGCTTAACTGACTGAGCCACCCAGGCGCCCATAACTATTTTTAATTAATTTTAATTTAAATCGCCACATGTGGCTGTGGCTAATGACTATCATATTGGACAGTGCAAGTGTAATGCACGTACAACCAGGTGCTCTCCCTGTGTCTCTGCTCCCAGACAGCACTTCACCTCACGTAGCGTTGCTTAGCCACTCACGGTCAAGTCCAGCCCCACGAGTAACTCCCCACACACCCACTGGTTCCTGTAGATGAGCCTGTATTTGCGTCTAGTGCATCTGCCTCTGCCTGGAGAAACCCACCTCCCAGGTACAACCCTTTCAGGGGTCACTGGAAGGTGAAGAGGAAACAGACAAGCAATCCAGCAGTGGGACTGCAGCAGCCAGAGCTGGGAAGGGGTGTATATAATTACATATCCCAGAGCCGGAGAGGATTAGAAGTGCTACAGAAGTGAATGTCAGGCAACATGATATTCCACAGGTGTGAAAGTAGCATTTCTATAGGGTTGGCCAACACTCTCTAAATCAAAAATATCTGCTGCTGAAGGGGAAAAAAATAATAAAGGTGAAGTGAATCATAAACTAGAATAAAATGGGATAGGAAAGATCATTTAGGGTAGTCAAGCCAGTAGACCATACCTACAAACCTGACTGCCCGTAGACTGCCCTAAAAGTTAGATCCATTATCAAAGAAACATGTGATTTAAGTCAAAAAGACACCGGAAAAAAGCAAAATAGATTTTACAGATGAGGAAACTGAGGCTTCAAAAGTTTATTTGCTCAAGTTCAGGCAGTTTATAAGACTTTAAACCAAATAATGATCCCAGGCAGTTGTGTATCACTTCATCTTCAGTGACCCGGGATTCACAAGAGGGGTGAGCAAGCACATAGCAGAAGAGGTTGTTTTTATGACCCAGACATCAAGCAAACACGGAAAGGAACAAAAATCGAAGCAGTTCCAGCACCTACTAATGCATGTATGGGATCCAAGAGCAGAAGTGGGAATGGGGATCTGATTTAAGGATCAAGAAGATGGGTTGAGTTTTGATGTGTTAACTGTACGCTGCAGTGAGATAACCAAGTGAAAATGATCAAAAGTCAACTGGAGGGAGGCCTGGGTGGCTCAGTCAGTTAAGGATCCCACTCTTGATTTGATCTCACCATTTATGAGTTCAAGCCCCACATCAGGCTCTGTGCTGATGATACCCAGCCCGCTTGGGATTGTCTCTCTCTCTCTCTCTCTCTCTCAGCCCCTCCCCTGCTCATACGTGTGTGCTCTCTCTCTCTCTCTCTCAAAGTAAACACGTAAATTTTTATAAAAAGTCAACTAGAGATACAGGATTAAAACTGTGGAGAGTTTAGGGCTGGGGATAAAAATATAAATTGGGGGATTGTTGCAAAATGAACAAAATCTCAAAAGAATAGACCATTAAGAGAAAGCAGCAATACCCAAAGTATCACCAGACAGAAGACATGGACAGGATACAGACATTAATTGTACAGCAGGTGTCACTTTGCCAGGAGTTGCGCCAGTCATCATTACGCCTCACCACCCACACAACAAACTTGTTGGAGAAGAGATATGAGTGCAAACATTTGTCGTCTGCCTCCCAACATCTATTTTCTGTTTCTCTAACAACACCCAACATCTCCACTATGGGGTGTGCTCCTCCCACGTTCAGTCGAAGGCGTCCAGGGCAGCTCCGTTTCCGCAAGTGTGGATCATGTGATCTAGCCTAAGCCAATCAGCACCTCTCACTCCCTTACGCTTAGTGATTGGTTCAGGCACAGGTGCAAGACCCAATCAGCTTCAGGGAGACCCAGTGAGGCTGCGGGGAATGCTGGGACAGAAGCGGGCGGGCTTTCCTTGGGACGACAAACCGGAGTTGTGTAAGGTATGGACCACCTACAGGCAGCTCGCTACCACCTGAAGTCTGAGGATGGAGTCAAAACTGGAGAATCAAAAGGGGGCAAAAGAAATCGGGTCCTGGGATGGCCTTTTAGTCATTAATAGAAATATGCCTAAAATGGGAATCTGCAGCCTTTCCACTTACTGTGAGCCACTAAATTCTGTTTGGGATGAATTCCCTCACCTTTGCAACAGAAGGATTCCGACCTGATGCAGAAATGATCCCTATTTTCTAGCTGAGGTAAACAAGGCTCCAAAAGATCAGCTAAGTTGTACAAGTTTACAGGTTTATTAATAACCAACCCAAGATCTGAAGTCACTTCTTCACTTCAGCTTGCTAAAAGGAGCTGCTGTGGGAACACAAACTGGGTTTGTAACTGACTACAACGTGACGAACGTGAAAAGACAAAGACACACCAGAAAGACAGGCATGAAGCAAAAGAGTGGAGAACACTGGAAATGGCTCAAGATTCAGTGTAACAAGATTCAGTGATTTACATACATTAACTCATTTCATGGTCACAACCACCTGTGATTTAGGTACAATTTATAGTCCCATTTACCCTGGAGAAACCAGATCGTAAGAGGTTAAGTGACTTGCCAAATTCACATAAATTTTGTGAGGTAGAATTAAGATTCGAATGCAGTATCTGGCACTTGACCACCAGGCTTTACTTCCACTCAAGTCCATCCGTGTTTGACTTAGAACCTACCTGTCTTATGTGGGCTATAATAAAAAACGTGTTAGAGACAGGAATGTAAATAGGTATGGCCTTTGGAGGCAACTCAGCAGTATCTGTCAAAATTTTAAACACTCGCCCCCTGTAATCTGGCAATTCCATTTTTTGGCATCCATCCTAGTGGAGAACTTGCAGATATGGACGACTAGACACACACCGAACACTCGAGCAGCACTGCTTTTGAAAGAGGGAAATTGAAAAGAGTCTAAATGTCCATTGACACTAGACTTCTTAAATTAAATCTGGCATATCCACGCAATGGATTACCATCAAGTCATTATAAAGAACAAGGTCAACTTCTACGTGTGGTATGGGAAATTCTCTAAGGTACAGGGCTATGCAAAAAAGGGCGAATTGCAGAATGCTATGTACAGAATGAGGCAGGTATTTAAACATTTAGGTTTCAAACAACATAAAACAAAACAGTACTTTTGTACATGAAGCAAGGCTCCATGGCAATTAGCTGTGGGGATTTCTGGGTTTAATAAGATGGTTAATGATGGTCCCAAGAGACTCCTAAGAGGCCAGGTAGTAGATGTTACAATTAGTCACCAGGAGCAAAGAGAGTCACTGGCATGCTTGGAGCATAGGAAAATGCCCCCCTGTATCCAAGATGCTAGAGATACTAGAAGAATGTCCTGCCAGATAACATGGAGGCAAATCAAGGACTTCTGGAGAGGTGGCATGGAACACGAAATAATGATAACCCCCACCCTGGCCTTTTCTCCTGACTATTCAAAAGGTTGCCCTCATCCTACAGAGAGCTGCCCCAATAGTCATTTAAAGTCACCCAGCCAGTTAGGAACTGAGGTGGCACCAGACACCGGATGGATGCCCTGGGTTAAGTCCAGAGATATTCCATTCTCAGTGTGGTCAACTCTGGATCGTTGATCTTTCAGTTGCTTTCCAAGTGTTTTCAAAGAGTGTCTTGATCTCCAGGCACAAACTGTACGAACAAACTAGGGACAGGTCACCACACTCCAGAGGTCCCCCAAGACAGGCCCAAAGAGAGCACATGTGTTGTTCTGCGTGCTAACCTAAAGTTCTTCGCGGGCTTTTTATTTAAATTCTGGGTCTTTTTCTCCATTCTGTCTCACTGCACCTGCCCACCTGTAAATATACGTATTTTTTTAATTCTGCCCTTTCTCCCACGCCATCGCATCACTCTCATACATTCTGTCATTTGGTCAGTCTGCTGCGCTTTGTATATACCTTGCTTTTGCCTGCCCTAAACTGGAATGGCCCAAGGACGTTAGCCCGGAGGAGAGCCTGATTACTGCGGGGATGCTGCCCTCTGGAGGCCACTGCCATGCATGGCCCTTTAAGAGGGAAGCCTGACCAGAATTCAGGCAGGTAACAACAGCTACTATGTTTTGACTCTTTTACATGGATTATCTCATTTAATTCTCACAACAGCCCCATGAGATTAAGAACTACTATGACTTCTGTTTATCAGAGGAGAATACTGAATTCCAAAGAACGGTAACTTGTCCAAGACCACACAGCTAACAAGCAGCAGAAATGAGATTCGAACCCAAGTGCCCTGTGCCCGGGATGTGTCCTGCTCGCCCCTATTTTATACTGACTCCAAAAAAGGGATGTTAACTCACTTTTTAAGGAACTGAACCATGGCAGCCATCTTATATCCATTACCTCATTTAATCCAGCTGTCAGCCAGAGGTAACTGAAATAATCCAAAAAACCTCATTTAGTTACCTGCGGTCATGTGACCAGCCAGTCGGATCTTTCTGGATCCAACGCACTGGCTTCTCGGTGTCATGCATGCAGGTGGGCTGTTCCCCTTTCCCTTCAGGAGACCGTTGCCGGGGGGCACAGGTGCCTGACAGCCTTCGGCTGCTACATCGGGCAGCATTTGCACAGAGGCTACAACTCTCTCCCGGGAGGGTGAAGGCAGTCAGGTGTGGGGACCAGCAATGCACGAAAGTGCAGGGCCCTGTTGGGTGAGAACAAGAGAATCAGAGAAAGGAAGCCAGTGAGAGGAATGTGCGGAGACAGGAGAGGCACCTCCAATATCTCAGGCCTTGGGCAGCCTGAGAGGGAGTTTATAGCCACACTGGGAAACAAGGCACATAGCACAGGCACAAGCCACAAAACATCCGTGACACTGCGAAAAGGGAGAGAGAGCGACAGTGTGGCTACCAGAGCTCCAAAATCACTTGCCAGGAGAAGGAGAAGCAGATTCCGTTACACAAGAGAGAGAAGGGAGGGTGACACAGACAGAGGCAGCCAAAGGCCGGGAGGCAGGCACAGTCACACCAGACAGCTCTTTAGATTTGTACCACGCTTTCCAACATTCACAGACATCTGCCTGACCCCCATGCCCTGAGGTGGGACTGGAAAGATGGCGGCTGGCCCCAGCCCACCCCTTCCCTGCCAGCCTGGGTGGGGCCAATGTGGGCCGTGCAGCTGGGATGGAATTTAAGAGTAACACATTCCGAGACACTGGTGTTCCTACTTGGGAGCTATGGGGAAGGGCTGTTTCATGCTGAGCCCACGGTCAGCATTTTTTTGCACCTCCCTGCCCAGCTCCGCATTCCTGACGATGCCATGTACAAACGCCCAGAACCACTTCACGCCCTGTGTGGCGGGCCCCGGTAACTCGCTCCCTAGGGAACAAATTTTGCACTTGGGATGTATTCACGTGCAGGGTAAATGAAAAAAATAAGCCAGTGAAGAAGTAAATGAAAAGCATCACTACTTCTAGTCGATCAGTTAAGTTACAGGCAGACGCTGTGCTCCAGTGTCCTGGGTTTCTAAGAGGGACACAGTACAAAGTAAAGGAATAAAAAGCCCCTCGTGTATTAGCTGTGTGGCCATGGTCAGAACACACAACAAAGTAGGGCTAATAATGTCTACCTCACAAGCCTTCGGGACTGACACAGAAACCCTGTCTGAGTTTCAAGCATGCCAGCCTGCCCTACAGACTTTGAATTTGCCAAGCTCCATAATCACGTGAACACATTCTTTAAAATAAATCTCTTAGTGTATAATACACTCATTCTATTGCTTCTGTTTCTCTGGAGGACCCTGTCTGATACACAGGGCAATTGTGAGCACTTCAGGTATGAGGGAGAGGAGTGGCAGGTGTCAGATAAAGCTGTAAAGCCTAGAAGACCATGCTCACACACAGATGCCCTTGGGAGGTAAGCTGGGGCTGGAATTAGCCCCATTTTACAGATGAGGAAACTGGCACTTGTGAGCAGTCTGTCCCAATCTCACGTCTTATGAATGGTAGAGCAGAAACCTCGAGTTAGGTCCACACTCTCCTTCCAGAGTGTGCCTTCGAGCCTCACTCCCCACATCTAGTCACTTTCGTGTTAGACAGTCAGCCTTGAAAACATCCCACATATCTGCCCTTTTCATTCCTTCCCACCAAGGCCACTCGTGCTCCTGCCCTCTGTCCTTCTGATCTGTGGGCTGGGCACCGAAAACAGATTTTGAGAACAACTGAGTTCCGGTAGGATGAAAGAAACTCTAGGTGATTTTTTTTTTTTTTTACCAAGATCTTGGACTCCTTGGATACTTTCAAATTCCTTTGCTCCAACAATTCTCGCTTGTATTATCTCAGCCACCAAAATCACCCATCTACATGTTCAAGACACTAGGTGAGCGTGACAATGCATTTCTAAACGAGGGCTGTATCTCACTCCCTAGGGAGCGTTTAGGATTTGGAGGGGCATTTTTGGCTATCATGTTGGGGAGAACTTTGCTACTGGAAATTGCTAGGTGAGGCAAAGAATAGTTCTTTACAATAAAACCATCCCCATCCCATACGACTTCTAAATGTCCTACTGGAAAGGTATGTAGATTAAAAGCCTTTTTATAATTTTCTGATTATAATTTTGTTTCAGGTATACACACCAAGGCACTGTTTGCACATTTTTAATATACATTCAATCTATATTGTACACAAAGAATGTAACAAGTCAAATGCAGGTGGCAGTGGTTTTCACTTGTTCATTGTTTCTGGAAAACCACTAACCTCAATGCGCTCCAGGATCACACCTGTACACTGGTCTGCCTTTATGGCAGACGGGCACTCATGCGGATGTGCAATCGCTGCGTTGTGTCTCTATGCACCCCAGCCCAGCGAGGACACGCTGAAACACCAATGCTATTTAAGTACATCTTTCTTTCCTCTTTTTGTCCTTCATAAAACAGTTATGCCGGTGGAAGTGTAAAATGGTGCATCCGCTATGGAAAACAGTATGCCGGCACCTGGGTGGCGAGGTCGGTTGGGCGTCTGACTCTTGATCTCGGCTCAGGTCATGATCTCACAGTTTGTGAATTCAAGTCACGTCAGACTCCGTGCTGACAGTGTGGAGCCTGCTTGGGATTCTGTCTCTCCTTCTCTCTGCCCCTCCCCTGCTTGCTTTCTGTCTCTATTTCTCTCTCTCTCTCTCTCAAAAAATGAATGAATAAACTTAAAAAAAAACAGTATGGAGGTTCCTCAGAAAATCAAACATAGAATTACCAATTCCACTCTGGGTATATACCCAAAAGAGTTGCAAGTGGGGACCCAAACAGATATTTGTACATCCAAGTTCATAGCAGCGTTATTCACAATAGCTAAAAAGTGGAACCACCCAAGTGTCCATCAACAGATGAATGGAAAAACAAAACATGGTATATACATTCACTGGAATATTATTTAGCCTTAAAAAGGAAGGAAATTTTGACACCTGCTACATGATAGATGAACCTTGAAGACTTATGCTAAGAGAAATAAGCCAGTCCCAAAAGGACAAATACTGTATGATGCCACTTGTGTATGGGACCTAGTAGTCAAATTCACAAAGCAGGTACAAAGGGACAAAGTAGAATGGTGAGTTCCCGGGGCTGGGCAAGAAAGGAGTGGGGAGTTAGTGTTATTAATGAGTGCAAAGTTTCAGTTTGGGGACATGGAAAAGTTCTAGAAATGGACAGTGGCGGTGGTTGCACCACAATGTACTTAATGTCACTGAACTGTATTTTAAAACGGTTAAAACAGTAAATTTTATGTTATGTATATTTTACTACAATTTTTAAAAAAAGAGTTATGTGTTTTGTTGGTTTTTATGTGTGTATCAGCAGGATAGTAAAGAGGGCATTTCCAAATATTTGTTTTTAAAAGGAAACATTACATGGAGAACAAGGTGTCTAGAGTTTTATGCTCTTAGTGATTTACAGCACATTTTATTTTGTCTGGAGACTTTCTGGCACCCTTTGAAATATGTGGAGACACCTAGGCATCACTAATGAAGGGCTGGGGGTGGTGAGGGCACAGAATGGAAGACCCTGAGGGACTAAGAAAATATATATTTGAGGTTGTGGGAATCGGGACCGAGGGAAGAGCTACCCAGGGTCAATTTAACTTGGATCTGAGCTAGCACATCTGGGACTACAAACATTTTATATTTATGGAGCTTCTCACACTTTATGATGCAAAAGTACTCTGCATGCATAGTCTGTTACGCAGAGCGGAAGGAGAACAAATTGGGAGTCAGATCTGACTTGGCCCCTAAAAAACTATCTGTGAGATTCAGCGCAAGTGTCTCAACCTCTTTGCACATGCTATTTGCCCCAGCCCATGATACACCGATAATATTTACCCACCTTATTAGGAGTACCCCCTATTTACCAGATACCTACGATGGGCCAGGCATTTGGCAGACATTCAACTGTTTTATCATTAATCATTTCATTTCCCCAGCTGCCCTGTGAGATAGGCAACATCTCCATCATACAAATTAGGACAACAAAGCATATGCCATGGGTCTCCAAGCCATCTCTTGGCTCATTAGAAGGCATCTACATGGCTTCTTGTATGTCTCTGGCTGCTTGAGTCTTCTCTATCTACAAACAGGCAGCCTGGAAGGGAGGTAGAGCCCGAGGAGTGACTCTCGGGCACTGAAGGATGTGAGTTGGAGGATAAACACCCCAGCACCCGCCCTCTGCAGTAGAACAATCCAAGGATGTGTATCCTACACACGCTCCCAGAATCCCCTGTGGGACCAAGACCCCCCTATGGGCTTTCCTCCCTTCCCTGCCTCACCCCTCATTCCCCTATATTGTTTCCTGGAATCAGTTCCCAAATAAAGTACTTGAACTCAAACACTTGTCTCAGGATCTGTTTTGGGGGGTGGGGGAACCCACCATAAAAGAGCAGCCAAGACCCAGAGAGTTTGGTCACCTGCCTGTAATGTCACAGTGAGAAAGCTCAGTCAAGCCGCCTTTGACAACCCACCCCTGAACCCAGCTTCCCTCTGCCTTTGGAAGGTTGGAAATAATGCAGATGAAAAGGGGAGCACGCTACAAAGTAAATGATCACAGTGCTTCATTTGACCATCACGATAGTCCTGTAAGATGGATAAACAGGTTCATTTAATGCCTACTTAATAGGAAACTGAAGCTCAGAGCCCAGCACAAAATGACTGGAGAATAAGTGACAAATGATAAGATAATTCTCTGCCTCTCCAGGTCCATTCTCCATGTTTCTCTGCCTGTCTCTGCACCTAGAAGACACCACTACTGGACTTGGACTTCATCACTCAGGCCCCTCATGCTGTGGCTTTGGTTGCAGTCAGTCAATGGAAGGCATGGGAAGGAAGACAGAAAAGTGGTATTAGGCCCCTTCTCTCTCTCTCTCTCTCTCTCTCTCTCTCTCTGGTGGATCTACTGTTAGCAGTGGCTGCATTCTTCCACCTAAGCCATGGCCCCTATCCAAGCACGAAAGAAAGAAAGAAAGAAAGAAAGAAAGAAAGAAAGAAAGAAAGAAAGAAAGAAAGAAAAGAAAAGAAAAGAAAAGAAAAGAAAAGAAAAGAAAAGAAAAGAAAAGAAAAGAAAAGAAAAGAAAAGAAAAGAAAAGAAAAGAAAAGAAAAGAAAGGGAGGAAGGAAGAAAAGGGGAGGAAGGGAAGGGAAGGGAAGGGAAGGGGAGAGAAAGAGGGAGGGAGTAAAAGAGAGAAAAGGAAGGGAAGGAGGAAAGAAGGGAGGAGGGAGGAAACACTTGGTTTGTCTAGGTTTTATTAGAAATCTAAAATCCTGGGAAATAGGGGTGGATATGATCTAAGTTTGCAAGACCCCAGACCACTTCCCAAGCTTCAGTCTTCCCTGACCCTGTGCCATGGCTTCTGCTCTCACCAGGCAGGGACGGCCCAGGCTCTTGCCTTGCTCTTCAGTGTGTGCTGTGGCTTCTGGCTCTAGCGTCCCAGGGTGTTTCTCATTCCCTACCCACACCTCCATAAATCTATACATAACCCCTTCCTTATACTTTCTTCAATTAATTCCTTCAAGGTGCCATTCTCTTTCTTGCTGGGACTCTTGCTGACTGAAGAGCTTAGCAACCAATACAAGGGAGAGAAAATAAAAGACTTAGGAGCAAATACCATTTTCCACTGTGCAAAGCCCTCTGCATTCACGATCCTCGCAATAATGTGATAAGGTGAGGATAATTCTGTTTCCCATTTCACAGACAAACAAACTGAGGCTCAGTACGGTACCTGGACCAACACACAGGTCAGTTAGAATCAACAGTTCATGTTCTATCCTCTTTGCCACAAAGACCACACTGTTCTCCAGCCTGACTCGCCATTACTGGAAATAACTATTGGGGCCTGAGCCCTCCAACTTTGCCCTGGGCACGTCAGGAAACCCAGAACACCCTGACTGTGGCCAGGGTGTAGCATGTTTGTGGCGAAGGAGCATTCCATGAATGGAAACTGCCAGCCTTTCCTTCTGTGAGGAGAGGCAGGATTTCATGTGAACGTGTGATGCCTGGCAGGGAGCCAAGAATAAGAGCAGGAAACGGGAGCCCAAGGGAGATAACTGCCATGAACATGGAGGGGAGGGGGCAGGATAAACAGAGGACTTTCAATTTAGCAAAGCATTCGAGAGCCCGCTGGATTAAGGACAGCCCTCAGGGAGAGCCAGGGATATAAGGACAAGGGGGAGACAGCCGTGGCAGGCGGGGAGACTAAGTGCTGGTGGGGCGATTAAAGGGCGGAGCAAATGAGTAGGAAACCACAGAATCATACAAAACCCAAAAGCAGGCATCTGAAATGTTCAAAGAAAGAAAGAAAGAAAGAAAGAAAGAAAGAAATTACAAGGCAAAACATAGGCGACCAGAGTTTATGCTTAGTAGCTGAAAGTATTTGAAACAACATTTTGGAATGAGAAACATATGAAATAAAAGGCAGCTGTCATTTGACTTAGCAGCTTGAGAAATGTGACTTGTCCCCAGGGGGAGTTGGAGGAAGGAATAGTCAGAAAGAACAAGTTCAGAATTCTAAATGAAGACGAGGAGCTGAATGGGCCCAGAAGGGCTTTCCCCCATGTTTAACAGTTATGAACAAAATCGGAAATACCAGATTTCATAAGGCCCATTAGAATATACAAATTGTATTCTCCCTGCTCTACGCCCATCTACACCCATTATAAATAAATTCCAGCCATTTGGTACCCACACTCCAGGAACTTCACATCTATTACCCCAGATTCTCCCAACAACCCTGCAAGTACTATTACTATTATTGTCCCATTCTACAGGTTAGGAAAGTGAGGCAGAAAGTTTGCATAACTTACCCAAGGTCCCACACACAGCTGGCAAAAGGCCAAGTAAGGAAGTAAACCCAAATCGCTCTTTCTCCAGGCAAATTCTACTACCCCGTGGAGAATCCCAAACAGAGGCTTTCTAGATGGTCCGATCCTGTTTTCAGAAGGGGAAGGGGAGCAAAGAAGAGGGGCTCAACATACATCGGAAGTGATGGAATTTGAGTGGAGTTCTATGGGGCCTGGGAAGAGAAATCTTTAAGATGACTCTATCCAGATCCTCCATTTTAATGTCAGAAGATCCTTCCAATCTTGAGGCTTGGGCAGCAAGGTAGCACATTTTTCTAGCACAGTAGCATATATTGCTACCATTTGTGTACTCATTTGCTCACTCAGCAAACATCTTTCAAGGGCCAAGAACTGTGTACTATGAAAATATTTTTCCAATAAGCAACCGGAAGGTGCTTGATTTGCATTTCCTTTTGATTTGACCTTTCTTGTTCATTTTAGTGCATTTCCACTTAATTCACTGAATCAGGTCCTCAAATGGTCCTTCAAAACCTCAGTTCAACTAATAATCAGCATACAGCTACCTTTAGAACATTTATGATCAAATAACAGTCCTTGGCTTTTTCCAGTTGTAATTGTGTTTTCTGTTCAGTAACACGGGAAAGTCTGGAAGCATGTATTTTCTTTAGCAAATATGAATAGTGAAGGCCTCTTAGATTCCTGTTTCTGAGCTGAGGAGAGTAATTGAAAGGCTGCTTTGTAAAGGCTCTGAAAAAGCATGAGTTCGACTTGAGTTTTATTAGAAATCTAGAAACCTGGGCAGGGGCAGTGGGGAGGCAAGGAAGAGAACAAAACCATATACGTTTGCCAAATCCTAAAACATTATCCCCCATTTGGTCAGACTAAGCGCCAGGTTCATGCTGGTCTACTCATCAGTAAACTTTTGCTGTGTAACAAATGACCCGAAAACATAGTGGCTGAAAATAATAAATACATCATTTCCCACAATCCTGATCCTGTGTCTGCTGGGTGGTTGTATGGGCCTCTTTGGCCAGGCCTGCCTTGTCTAGGATGCCACCCACATTCATATGTCTGGGACTCACCTATGCTGAATGGGGCCTGTCTCCTCTCAGGGGACAGCTGGGCCTCATCACATACATATGAAGGGTTCTCAATAGCAAGTGAGGGCCAGTCCCAAAGGACAAGCACTTTTCAAGACTCTTCTTTCACTCTACTGTCCCGTTGCCCAAAGCCAAGTCAAATCCAAGGGGTGCAAAAATAGACTCTACTTCTTTCTTTTTTTTTAACGTTTTATTTATTTTTGAGACAGGGAGAGACAGAGCATGAACAGGGGAGGGTCAGAGAGAGGGAGACACAGAATCCGAAACAGGCTCCGGGCTCTGAGCGGTCAGCACAGAGCCTGACTCGGGGCCAAACTCACGGACCGCGAGATCATGACCTGAGCCGAAGTCGGCCGCTTAACCGACTGAGCCACCCAGGCGCCCCTAGACTCTACTTCTTAATGGGTGGGTCTACAAAATATTGCCACCATTTTTTTTTTTTCTTATTCCCTCGGATGCTGGGAGCTTTACAGGCTGAGGAACCTCCACTGTCAGCCTTCCCCAGAAATTGTTCCTTTTTCCCCAAAGAAAGCCACCTCTCTCAAGGACATTCCCCTTTCTTCCCAGAAGCAGTCTGCAGTGGTAACTGGTCAATACAGAGACACAGCAGCGTAGCTCCTTGCCCAAAGATGAGACGAGTCTGAGGAGTCAGGTCAGCCTCAGAGCTCCCCAACAGTTTGGCTTTTGTTGAACCCAAATTGCAACCTAACTCCATTTTCTGCCCAATCCTCCTTCCCTCCCCTTCCACCACAGGTGTCGGTCCTGAGCACACTCCCCAGTAGACCTACTGCCATCTAATCTCTGTCCCAGCAGCTGCAAAGAGGGAAACCTAGGGTTGTGTCACCTGCTGGCTGACAGGTGATGAGAACCCTCTTTCTGTTGACATGAGCAGTGTGTTTCGCCCCTGATGCAAGTTGGCAGTGGAACTGGTAAAATTGCCACGGGTGGTGATCCTGGTGGAGGAAAAGGCACTAATGGGTGCCACTTAACAGGCTTTTGAAAAATATGGAGGAAACTGTCATTATAAAGTTAATGGAAGTAAAGGACTATTGCTGGAGAACAATGTATGCTTTGAAAGAAGACAACGAATGTCTGATAGTAAGTAAAAGTCAACTAAAATCTATGCACAAAAGCACAAGGACCTCTTTAGCACCATAGAAAGAAATGCTCATCTACTGCAGCCAAAGATTGGAACCCAAAACCGGAAGGAGTTTGGGCTCCTAATGCCTCTGTGAAGCAGAGCCACGATGTCAGCTTAGACTTTTTCCATGAGAAAAGAAATAAATGTCTACCTAATTTAACGTATCATTATTTGGGTTCTATTTCATGTCTAGTCCAAGTCATACCCTGCTTAGACTGAATGTCTGTGTTTCCCCAGATTCATGTATTAAACCCTAATCCCCAGTGTGATGGTGTCAGAAGGTGGGACTTTGGAGAGGTGCTTAGCTACTAAGGATGGGACCCTCAGGAATGGAAGCAGTGTCTTTATAAAAGAGAGCCAAAGAGCTCCCCCACTTCTTCCACCATGCAGGGACACAGGGAAGGTGGCAGTCTGGAACCCAGAAGAGGGCCCTCACCAGAGCTCAACCATGACCTTGATCTTGGTCAGCCAGGTTCCAGAACTGTCAAAAATAAATTTCTGCTGTTGACAAGCCACCCAGTTTATGGTATTTTGTTAGAGAAGCCCAAACGGACTAAGTCATACTCTAACCATCAGAACTGAGCTTACTTCAAATCAACCGAAAAGGAACAGAACTGGGGCTTCCAGTATGGCAGGGATGTGGCACCAGCAACCTCAGCCTCCCTGTGCACACCCAATGCACCCACAGGCAGGGCTGACCAGAAAGCTCTATAGAAGCTGCACAAAGTCTTCTGTACCCCAAATGTCTAAAAGGTTTACAGATGGAAAGTCTCTCTCTGCTCCTTACTAAAACACTTGCCTTAGCCACACCTGTTTAAGAAATGTGCCAGATGACGTGTTTATTCAGCTTACTACATACAGCCAATCTTCCAGGTGACATCTGCACTTTTACAAAAGCCTTCTGTGTTACCTTGGGCAAAGTTTGCCAGGAGGAGGGACAGGACCCCACCAGCCATTGGCTGGTGGAGAAAGGAAGGCAGTGGGTGGCATTTCCAAGGTGCTGATTTAGCACACTCCTTTTTTCTTTGGATGACATGCCATTTGAGAAGTAGAAAGGAGAGTCTGATAAGGACCAATGTTATCGGCTTTCTGGCTGCTGTAGCTGGATTAGAGACCAGCAGAGGCATGAAGCCAAAAGCAATACTTTACTCCTTCCCTCCTGAATTCAGTTTACACACCCAGTCTCAGGTATAACTGTGAATTTTCTTGCACCCCCCCCCCCCCCGCCTCAACACCACCAGATGCAGGCAACCCCTCCCAGATGCCAGACCTGTCCTGAGCTGCTCACTCAAGGAGAAGGCAGGTGCAAACAGAACACACACACATTTTGGACAAAGCCCACCTCTGAGAAAGAGAGTTCAGGAAGGGCTATATTGTATATGTTCACTTTCCCTGGTCTCAGTCTCACCAATGAGATATGTCCCTTCTCCCCCTGGGGGAGGGATTAGTGAAAAAAAAAATGGAGATCTGGGACATAGATGTATCAAAAGAGACAGAAATAGAGCTCCCTTCTCTGCCGGAAGTTAGGGATGGGTGAAGCAGGTATTCAAGAAACCCAGTCATAGTACTGGTCCTGGATGGGGAGATTAAGATAACATTCATATCTACCATTTGTTGACCACTCACTATGTGCCAGACATTGTGCTAAACAAACAAATAGCCTGAAAAACTTGGGCTCAACCTGGGCTCCTGTCAACATGCCAAGGGGATAGAGGATGTTAAATGGACCCAGGAGCCAGTTCAAAGAGGCTTCCTCTGCCCAAAAATGGAACTGTTTGAGCATAAATAAATACAATAACTGAAATGGATTGAAACCTATATTTAATCTGTGAGTTTCAGTGATACTTCTCAGAAAACCCTAATTGCTCACTGTTGGAGGATGCCAATGAACAAACTCCATGTTCATAAAGCTGGTAAATAAAGAAAAAGTATCAAGCATTTATTCTAATTTTTCTATATGGACTATGCCACTGGGGAACCAAATAGTAGATGAGGCAAAACCTCTTTTTTAAAAAAGTATCCCACCTAATAAGTGAAGAAGGGATTATAGGATTCAAAACCTCATCATTTTGCAAGCCCTGAAATTAATAAACTTCCTCATGAAGCCTCAACAGCTGCTACAGCCACAAAAAAAGACAACCAGACATATACCTCTGGTAGAAGAACACAACACTACCTATGAAGAAGTCTTGACAAGAGAGATCAAATCTAACATGATCAAGACATTTTATCCAAAAACTAATTCATACAGGAATATCCCATTAGGGAGGCCCAACTGGGAAACTCAACAGGACAAACAAACCAATTTCTTTAAGAAATAAGTTCCAGGGAGAAGAAATAAAGATGGAGACAAAATTCTAGAGATTTCATCAACAAATCACAATATGTGGACTTTATTTGGATTCTGACACAAACGAACAGTTAATGAAAAAAACCTGTAAAACATTTATGAGACAAACTGAAATATAAACATTGGTGTATTATTTGATGATATTAAGGAATCACTGTCAACATATTTAGGTGTGATAGTAGGATTGTGATTGTGTAAACTATCTGTTAACTGTGTTAAGTGTTTTTTAAAAAACAAACAGTTCTAATATTTTAGAGATGGACACTGAAATATTTACAGATGTAAGGATATGATCTGGAATTTGCTTCGAAATAATATTGGGGGAGATTAAGTAGAAGTATAGACAAAACCAGCTTGGCCATAACTTGATCATCGTTGAAGCCAGGTGATGGTATCTGAAGATTTATTATATGAATCTGAGTATTTTTGCGAATGTTTATAAATTTCCACAATAAAAGTTAAAAGAAAAATATTCAAAGGGAACTGATTTGGTGGGTGGGTAAACTGTGGCAATAAAGAGTTTGTGCTTCACAGCCTTATATTTGGATTGGGGCAGGACCTCAGCTAGTGGTTGGAACTCCAGGAAGTGGGAAGGAAGCACTAGGTAAATGGTCAGGCTCACTGAGGGGCTCTAACAACAGCACTAAAACTGGAGTACAGTCCCAAGCACCAGGCAGGAACATCATCAGAAAGACCTAGAGAGAGGTGGGGGGAGATCATCATAGTAGACACATAGACACTTGCTGCTTATGGCTGCCAGACTAATTTCCAGACCCCACCCGCTGGCAGACACAGGGCACTCAATGTACTGCCAACACTGTGTAGATTGATTCCAGAACTGGGCGGGACTGAGCTTGCCAGCAAAGGTCCCCCATGCCTACAGTTGAGCTTGGCAGGAAAAAGGCAGACGGTAGTACCTGCTGTGCCTCAACCCACTGAGACAATTTTAGGATTGAATGGGGAAGTACATAACAGAAAGGTTTGGTTGCCTACCTTCTCTTTCTGGGAAAAGTTCTCAGCCTCCATGTGGTTGAGACCGCCATGTTGGAACCACAGGACCCCACCCCTCTGGCCACAGCTGACTGTTCCAAGAATGCACACCTAACCCAAAGGGGAAAAAATTCATGGACTGAGTTTAGTCCACCGCATTCCTACTCAAGTATTGGAACAAGTAAACTTAGAAACCAAGATTAATAACTGCGAACCACACCATCACACAATAGAGGCATCGAACTTATAAGGTCATTGCAATGGACTGAATTTTTCTGTCCCCTGAAAACTCATGCTCAAACCAAATCCCCAACATGACAGTGTTTAAAGGTCAGCCTTTAGGACATAATTAGGTCATGAAGGTGGAGCCCTCGTGAATGGAATTTGAGCCTTTAAAAAAGACCCAGAGAGGTCCCTCACCTCTTTCTGCCATGTGAGGGCACAAAGAGGAGTTGACAGTCTGCAGCCTGGAAGGGAGTCTTCACCAGAACCTGACCGTGCCGGCACCGTGATCACGGACTTCTAGCCTCCAGAAACTTCTGTTGTTTATAAGCTTCTCTGTCTGTGGTATTCTATTAAAGCAGCCTGAACAGAACTACAAACCTATGTATGTAGGTTTGGCTCCAGTTTACCTGTGTGACTTTGGTGTCCTTGAACCCCTGTTCTCCTTTCGATAATGTGGGAGTAATAAAGGTAACTATTTCAATGTGCATTTCACAAGGATAGAGTGCAAATGTTTATAAAAATACTTCTATAGTAAAAGTTCAATAACTATGAGCTATCATGAATATTACTAGCAGGGTTAATACTACCCTTGGCTATGACCATGCTTGGCCACATGAGAGCAAAAGAAGCCAGTCACAAGAGACAACAATTCTAGCGCAGGTTGAACACTTCCCATCACCAGGCACTGTGCACTTTGCTTGACAAGTAGCAACCGACTAAAACCTCATGACAACCCCTGAGTCTGGCAGGACTTCACCAATGAGGAAACTGAGGCATAAACTGATTTGCCAAAGGTTTAGGAAGTGGCGACAGCAGGAATGAAGATTAGCATTGTGCTTCAGAGCCTATATCCTTCACCATTCTGTGACTACTTCATTAGGCAGGTAAGCAAACTGAGGCCCAGGGAAGATCCTGCAGCTCCAAGAAATTGGGTAGGGGGACATGGGGAAGGGGCTCAAAAACCAGAGAGTGTGACTTGTGACCCTGATGTCCAACTCCAGGCCCTGGGAGGCCCAAGTGAAATAACCTGGTGAAGTCCTTGAATGATCCCCCTTCATCTGAGTGAAGTTTTCTGTTCTGAGTTCTGACTAAAACAACGAGAATTCTGATGAGCTTCAGTCACCCACATTAGATCCAGTGCACCAAACCTCTGCCTAAGGGCTCTGGTGCCAGGAAAAACATCATGACATGGGTATTACAGCTCAAATGTCTGGTTATTCTAGTGGAAGCTCATCCCATCTAGTGGAAGCCCCATCTAACTGCTGCTTCTATATGGCAAATCCCCGTTAACCAGAATAAACCCTCCATTCCCCTGCACAAAGAAGGCCTTGTCCAAGAGAATGGTCAGCACGTGACCAGAACAAGATGTAGTGTGGATAATTCTCTTTTGAGAAAACATCCCTTCAGGCACAAGTCACAAAATAAACAGAGACAGGGCAAAACCACTAACAAGAGAGAAATTGGAAAGCCAAAATGTTAAGGACAGAGCAAAAAGAGCTTTTTAAATGAGACCAGACTAAAAAATAAAGACCTTCTCCTTCCCCTTGCCTGTTTTTCCACCCATCACCTCCAGCCCTCAATTTTTTTTTTCAAAAGCCATTTAAAAAAAAACTATAAATTTTTCCATCTGAGACAAAAGTTGTTAAATGGAAAGAGAAAATGGAGCAAAGAATACCAATTGTAAACTCTCTGAAGCTAACTGGTAGACCTTAACCATCTCCAGTTTTGTCCTGAGAAACCCGCAGCCCTACACCCATACCCAAGAATCAACAACTAGGAAACTATATGATGGCACATAGAACTTGAAAAGCCAACATGGGTTTAAAAAGATAAAAGAGGATGATCCTCTTTAAATAAGGCAACAGCTAAGTGTAGCAAAGGCATTCCATTTGAGTTTACAGAGAGAAGCACCATAACTCCAAAATCAGGTAGCTCTGGGACCACATCTTGGCCCTGCCAGTCACCAGCTAATGACCTTGAGCAAGTTACTTAGCTTTTCTGGGCTTCAGTTTCTTCATCTATATAATGAGGGTGATTAAAAATAGCACCTACCTCAGAGGATTGCTGTGAAGATTCATGCACAGCGGCAAACTGGACACACTCCGTAGGTGTTCACTATCATTTTTATAATGTAATTATCTAATTATTTTGTGATTATTATGACATGATTATAAAAGTAAGGAAAACCAAAGTTGTATCAAGAGCTTAAGCAGCATATGTGACTGTGGGTTCTATGGGAACCTTCAAAACAAAATGGAAGCACACACACAGCTAACACACCTCAGGAGGATGGAGCACATCAGGCCTCCTTTATACGGACTTCCCTGAAGAAAAGTAGTATTTGTGGAATGACCTGTGTTGTTGTTGTCAATGGAGCCATGCTTGCAGTGATTGGTGTCTACGTTCTTCAAGGTGGAAAAGCAATGCTTGGTGTTGGGTGGCCTGCTAAAACAGGAGCCCCAGAAACCCTTGGTGGAGGGTTGAGCCAACAGGTAGCCTCTGTTCCATCACTCTCAACTTTCTAGAAGGGCTCCTGGCATAGCAGGAGTGGCCTCCTAGTGTTGTGGTTAAACAAATCAGCAGTGGAATCCCACCGGCCTGTGGTCAATTCTCTCTAATGCACTGGCTAGATGCACAGCCTTAGACATATCGCTTCACATGTCAGAGCCTGAGCTGCTCCATCTACATCATGGCAGTAGGGAACCTCACTGCATAGGTTTGTGGAGAATTCGATGAGATAATATACCACTTGGCATGGGGCCTGACCCAGAATAGCCACCACATAAAGGGTGGCTCTTATTTTCATTGGAAGAGACAAGAGCATTCTAGCACAGGAAACTATCAAGCTCATCACAGCCCAAGAAATAAGAACATCAAAAGCAGAGATTTCAAGATGAGTTGGAGATTAGAACCTGCACTGTCCTCACATAAAAAACATCCAGATGTTGAGACTAGGGTGGACCGAAATGCTGATCGTAAAGAACATAATATTCCCAATCATCAAAAGTGAACAACTTAGGCAAACATTTCTGGGTGTTCATTAGAACTCAACACGGTACTGCTGAAATTCCAGGAGGAAGGACACCAGTTCATCAGAGTGTCCACTAGTCTGCCAAATGCCTTTTCCAACAGCCTGACTCTCAACCACACATCTTCAGTTGAAAGAACTCCATTTAAAAAGCCATCTGAGAAGGCCCTGGCCAAGAAAGGAAAGTCACTTTC
This sequence comes from Neofelis nebulosa, assembly GCF_028018385.1. Classification (NCBI taxonomy): domain Eukaryota; kingdom Metazoa; phylum Chordata; class Mammalia; order Carnivora; family Felidae; genus Neofelis; species Neofelis nebulosa. Next base: position 16,976,691 of record NC_080789.1, read on the forward strand.
CATGGATCAACAAAGAAGAATCCTCTCTCTGCAGCCAAAGCCTCCCACTACTCCTTTCACCAATTAGTGAAAATACAACCTTGGTCTCAAAGCCAAAATCAACGGCTTCACTTCATGTGACTGTCACCGATGATTGAGCAAAACCAACACCTGAGTCCCCTTCAGGTGTACTCCCCAGGGATGGGCTCCAAGACTACATTTAATACTGCAAATTAAAGTCCTGATACTGCATCTTGGAAAAATGAACCAGTATTAAAGAAGGATCTTTCCATACTGAATCTTTCTCTGAAACAGAGAATGGCAAAAACAAGACAAAGGCTCAATACATGCACAGCCTACGAGCCATGGAGAGGACTCAGTTACACAGAAGCACACCTGAGAGCCATTTGAAGGAGAAAGGGGAAAGAATTCAAGAATTCAAACAAGGAAACAGGACAGTATATTCATAGCCATTGCAGATAACCCCAAAAATTTAGCAGCTTAAAAGAGTATCAAATACTTATTACTCTCAATCAGTTCCTATGGGTCCAGAACTCTGGAGCACCCTAGCTAGCTAATTCTAACTTACCTGAGCCTATCGCTCTTTGCCCCAGGCTATAGCCATCTCATCCCCCAACCACCCCAGCCCCAACATATAGTTCAAAACAGGGGTCTATCTCCCAAGAGCAGAACTTGGTTGCCTCTATGTTTGGTTGGTTAGTTGCTATTGGTTTGTTTGGGGTTTCATTTTGTATTTCTTATATTCCATGCTTTCCTCTATAATTTGTCCAGAATTGATTGAAGCTTGGTTTTCACAAGAAGAGACTGAAGCCTGTGCTAATTCACCATCTTGGGAGGATCTGGAGATCTCTTATAAAACTTTATATATACAATAGAGACCCTATTGCCTGAATGATTCCAGAGACTGTCAATCAAAAAAGATGGTTAGGGGCGCCTGGGTGGCTCAGTTGGTTAAGTGTCCAACTTCAGCTCAGGTCATGGTCTCGCGGTCCGTGAGTTCGAGCCCCGCCTTGGGCTCTGTGCTGACAGCTCAGAGTCTGGGGCCTGTTTCAGATTCTGTGTCTCCCTCTCTCTCTGCCCCTCCCCCGTTCATGCTCTGTCTGTCTCTGTTTCAAAAATAAATAAACGTTAAAAAATTTTTTTAAAAAGATGGTAAAGTAGGGAGTCATCTTTTTAAAATGATGCATACATACCTTGAGTATTTTAACTTGAAAAACAAAAAACACACAAAAATTCCTGAGACAATCTGCTATTGCTACTCAAAGGAAAACAGTTCATTTCTTTTTATTGTTAAAAAAGGAGAAGGAAAGAAAACTAACCCAATGTTGCCATATTTGAGCCAAGGGTTTTTCCTTGAATATTGATCTGCTGGTCAAAGTTCCATTTTTTCTTTCTGGCAAAAATCATAGCCATTTAACATTATCTAAACTATCCTATTTCTGTTTCTTTAAAATGGAATAAGAAGTCAAAGATGCTTGTAAGAAATCTGATTGCAGAATTTTAAAGTTTTTCTATACCACAACTATTTTAATGCAGTTATTTTTAAGCATCTCATTACTCTTTTTTTTTGAAACATTCATCCTCATTTTCATAAAAACAACCCCTCACCTGCAGTCCTGTTTCATCACTTTTTAACATTTGTGAAAATATTTATTGGTAATCAAGTGCATTAAGTATAATCAGCTGGATAGGTTTGGAAACAAACATTATTCCCTCTTGGTAAAAATACAATGATGGGAGAAAAAGAATCTCATTCTATAAAGGAGGCAATAGCCATGATTATTTAGTGTACCTTCAGGGCTAACTAGAGAAAAAAAGAGTGCAGATATAGACACACCATCCAGCCCTTCTGGAAAAACTGTTAAATGGACATCAGGTAGGAGAAGGTCTACATTACCTCTACTAAGATATGATTTGGTAATCAGCTAATAAGATATCTCAACTCAAGACACCCACTCCTCCAATTTAAATACTTGTCTCCAACGATTCAAGTACTTTGGAGGAAAATGATATATTAGGTGAATGTCTTCCAGAAACAACTTAAGTCAAACATCAGAGTCTACCCATGCATGAGTATTGAAAGCCAACTTCTCCTTCACAATGATGCCAGTCTAGTCTTTCCCCTCCAGTCCTACAGGTTCTCATCAACTGGTGCAAGATTCTCACCCTGGTTACTCAAATAACACAACATTGCTGCTAAGCTACACTGGGCACATTGCTTCCCTGCCTAAAGCAGGCATCACACAGGAAGCCTGGAAAGCAGGCTTCCCTCCTGAGAGGCAAAGTGATAAGAACACAGGTCCCAACACAGGCCACATGGCTTGCTAGATGTGCAATCTTCAGCAAAATACTGAACCTCTCTGAGCTTTAATTTGTCCATATTGAATGAGGATTCATTTATTCAGAAAATGTTTTTGAAGTGCCTGCTACATGTCAGGCATTGTGTTAGGTCTGGGCATCCATAATTAATGGGCAGAGGTCCTGACATTGTTAAGTTGGCATTCCCATGGGGGAGACATAGAATTCCAAACTGAGGTATGTGCTCTGAGGGAAAATTACAGAGCATTATACGAGGGTGTGGGAGAGACTAATTTAGCCTGGAGAGGTCATGGATAATAATCATCTTTACCTCATAGATTCTTCTGAGGAATAAATGAGATTGGGAGCTTGAATAGTGCCTGGCACATGGCCAGAGCTCTGTAAATGGTCATTACTTCTGTTATTCAGCACAGTCAGATGTCAGCCTTGGGGGGGTTGACAAGTGTACAAATGCCACGTTTCCTGCTCAACATGCCATTCCTGCCTGCATTTCTGTGGCTCATTCTACCTCAGAGCTAACTGGCAGTGGGAAACCAAGTCTTCTTGGAGAAAGAGCAAATGGAAGGGACAGCAAAAAGGTCTCCTGGCATTTAAATGGAGCCAAAGAGTTTTCAGAAATATCTCGCTATTGCTAATGAGAGGAAGCCAGTTCCTTTCTCTTTAATGTTTAAAAAAAGAAAGAAAAGAAAACTAGTAGTGAATGAATGAACATGACTGTCCTTAACCAAAGAACTCTTGGTGAGAAGGGTTCTTTGAGCAACTTGGGTAAGAAATAATACAAATAGTAGGATCTCAATCATCTCCATTTAGCCTTTCAAGAGTTATTCTGGCCATTTTCCCTGAGGGATCCATCCCTGCCTTGGGTTCCAATGAATCCATGCATTCTCCTGAATGGCACCTCTTCCCTGGCTTCACAGCCCAGCAGAGGGCCAACACAGTCTGGTTAATCAAGAATGAATGAATGAATGAATGAATGAATGAATAAAAACTAACTTTTCCTTCTCCGTGATATTTTTCCTAATCTTTCTTCCATTCAACCTGGAGAAGTATATTCGAATCTCAAAATGTCAAGGCTAGTGAGCTGTGAGAGCTCATCCAACACAGTCATTTTCAAATAAGTGTTGACACAGGACACTTTTGTCAGATGAAACTTTTACCCAAAACCCTACTGCAGAAAATGAGGAAACAAAGCAGTATTTTCCATGTAATGAATTCAAGTTATTTGTCAATGATTTTGATTGAGGTTCTCTGACGGATCCAACAAGTTATACTGTGGAATTCTGCATAATACAGATAGTTCCGTCCTATACTAGCTTCAGCATCTAATTTTTTTTTTTGTATTTTTGTTGTTGTTGTTGTTGTTGTTGTTGTTGTTAGTGCTGCACAGGTGCCAGATCCTGATTTCCACAATCAGGCAATTACAATTTGTCGGTAATCTTTATGTGGTAAATGAGAAAAACTCCATTCAACTTAGATCAAAGGGGATAAAAGTGGAAGGGACATAAGGAAGAGTCAAGGGCTTTAGGTGACTCAGCCGTGAGAGTCTCTTCACCTCTCAGCCCTGCTCTGCCTCGGGTAGACTTTATCATCAGAGAACTCTCTGAGCTGGAGGGAAACATGGCCCCAGTAGCTCTAGGTTTACACCATAGTTAAAGCTCATGATCCTAGAAGAAAACAGAATGTTTTCCCCCTAAAGTTCTGGAGAAAATTCAAGGACAGGCCCTGATCAGGCAGTCTTGGGTCACATGCCCTTTTCAGAAGGGATAACTACAGGTCAGGGAAATGGGGAACTCTTATTGGCCAGGTTAGGGCCAAGTTGCCATGTTGGTGGTGAGCTAGGATCTGAGGTCAGCCCCTCCCATGCATGAAGAATGGGTTTCCCACAGGGAAGAGGGTTTCTGTTAGCAGAACAAGAAGTGAAAGGGAAATGTGCTAGGTAGACAAAACCCATAGCTCCCAGAGCTCACTTAACATGCATAAATAGTTGCATACATAAGAGTTTTGATAGCTCACCTTCCTATCTCAGTGTAATGGAACAGACTCAGAGCTTGAGGGATAGCAGGAGTTTTTGGCCTGACAATGAATCACTAACAGTTACTCAGATTCCTTAATCACGAAGTGTTACCTTAGGAGGGATTTGATGAACACTATCTTCAGCCAATTTAAATCTTTCTTGTTTTGCAAAACCAGAATACTTTTCAAATATGTCTTGAAACATTCAATAGCATTTTTAATAATTAGAAATCTCAGTTCCTGTTCTGGAGGCTATTCACAAGATACTTCAAAACTATCTATTTTGTACTGAATGTTCAGTACAAATGTAACCTTTCTGTTGCTTTAATGAATCTTTAGCTGTTGCTGGAGGCACAGCCATATTGTGAGCCCTACAGTGCCATATTGAAGCCATTCTGCTTAGTAAAGTCAGAACTGTAACAAAAACTTAAATATGGAAATGAGCTATGACATTATATAGTCACACTCAGCATGTTCTATGTTTTGCTGTTCTACCCAGCTGATCTATTAAGCTAAGACTACGCCTCACCCAATCTGTACTTCACAATGGCCTACACATGTGTTATAAGAATGTATTCACTCGCACAATTTTAGACAAGTAGATGAGTGCTGGCTTAAATTGTTTCTAAATATTAGTGTAACATCCCAGCCCTGCAAATCAGTGAGACTTCCACAAGAATTTTAAATATATGCAGAGCTCTGGTCCACAGTCTGCATAAACCATACGATATACGTTAAAAAGCACAATGGTGGTGGTTTTCATTTGCTACATTGTGATATATAATACATTCTGGTGTATGTTGTCTACAGTCCTTTTTAATCAACTTTATTGAGGAACAATCAGCATGCAATAAAATGAACCCATTTCAAGAGTATATTTCAATGAGTTTTCTAAACAATTAAAATTAATTTTTAAAATGATATTCTAGGGATGCCTGGATGGCTCCCTTGGTTAGGCGTCTGACTCTTGATCTCAGCTCAGGTCATGATCTCACAGTTTATGGAATCGAGCCCCACATCGGGCTCTGCACTGACAGCATGGAGGCTGCCTGGGATTCTCTCTCTCTCCCTCTCTCTCTGCCCCTCCCCTGCTCGCTCTCTCTCTCTCTCTCTCTCTCTCTCTCTCTCTTTCTCTCTCAAAAATAAATAAACTTAAAAAAAAAAAAATAAAATGATATTCTAGATTATAATCTTCAGCATTTACATTGGATCTAATCGTTCCCATCTTAAAAATACCCTCCCAGGGAGATGGTTTTTGAAGCTGTCCCTGAATTCACAGCTGAGAGAACACAGCAACCCAGAAAACCAGGAGTGGAGATTGATCCTGCGAGAGAAAGGGGTTCATCATGGTGGATGACCTGAAGCGATTCCTGTAGAAAAAATTACCAAGTATTGAAGGGCTCCATGTTATCATTGTGTCAGATAGAGATGGAGAGCCTATTATTAAAGTGGCCAATGATAATACTCCAGAACATGTTTTGAGACCTGGTTTCTTATCTACTTTTGCCCTGGCAACAGACCAAGGAAGCAAACTTGGACTTTCAAAAAATAAAAGTATTATTATCTGTTACTATAACACCTACCAGGTGGTTCAATTCAATCGTTTGCCTTTGGTGGTGAGTTTCATAGCCAGCAGCAACACCAATACAGGACTCATCGTCAGCCTAGAAAAGGAACTTGCTCCATTAGTCAAAGAATTGAGACACATTGTGGAAGTTTCTTAATCTGGCAGTGGTTTTGACGTACACCTTATTTTCATTATAACAGACACAATATCAATCCAACAATCTTTAGACACAGCAATGCTTGTATCCATATACTCAAGAAAGGGCTCCTTCCCCACCTTCCACTAAAGAAAGAGCTCATAGATATAATTTCTGGACAGATTGTTATCTTTTCTTGTGTAGGGTCTTTTTTTAATTTAGTGAGATCTGGGGATACCACAGAAATGGTTCAGTACATCACAGCTCCCATGGAGTTAGTCCAGTCACCAGATATGCATGACTTTCTATCCAGGGGGTCAGAATCAAAATGGTACTTAGATCCACTTGAGCCGTTAAGTGCTCCCCGTTATATAAAATGCCCAGGCCTGCAGAATTTTTTATTGTGGATAATAATGAGGACATATTTTTCCTTATATTGCTTTATTTCTTTGCATTGAGTGTGAGGAAGGTAAAATGGCCTTAGTAAAAGTAATAAAATCAGTACAACCACTACCTTTTCTATATGTATATTATTTTGCAATATAGATGAATATTGCTAATTGATTTGATTCTTCTCAGAGAGTGCTGCTCTTTAATGAAAATGAAAATGATAGCTAGTGCTTTTTTCTCCACTCTGCTTTCTATAACCAATCAGTGTTTTAATGTTTGTGTGTTCTTTATAAAATTTAAAAGTGATTCATTATTGAATTCTGCTTCCAATATTGGTGTGTATGTAAACATGATAGTATGGCCAATTTTTTTCATACATGAGTATAACTAAAATAGTATTTTTTAAAGTTAAAAAAATATATATCCTCCCAGGGATTAACAAGACCAGGTACTTTTTAAATATTATAAAGCCATGATAATTAAACAGTTGGGTACTAGAGTATTATATTGGATATTCGTTTGCTAGGGCTGCCATAACAACATACCACGAACTGGGAAAAATGTATTGTCTCCAGTCCTGGAGACTATTAGTCTAAAATCAAAGCGTAGGCAGGGCCATGCTCCTTTGAACACTGTTGGGAAAATCATCCTTCCTTGTCTTTTCCTGACTTCTGGTGATTGGCAGGCAATCTTTGTCACCCTGGTTTAGAAATGCATCATTCCAGTCCTCCTTTTTCATACAGCTATCTTCCCGCACATTTGTGTGCAGATATCTTCGTGCACATTTGTCCTGTGTCCAAATGTCTCCTTTTAAATGGACACCAGTTATATTGAATTGGGGGCCCCTCATGACCGAATTTTAATTTGATTTCCTCTGTAAAGACCCTATCTTCTTTTTTTTTTTTTTAGTTATTTATTTATTTTTAAGAGAGAGAGAGAGAGAGAGAGAGAGAGAGAGGGAGAGAGAGAGAGAATCCCAAGCAGGCTCCGCACTGTCAGCACAGAGCCCGACTCGGGGCGCAAACTCACAAACTGTGAAATCATGACCCGAGCCAAAATCAAGAATTGGACGCTTAACCGACTGAGCCACCCAGGAGCCCAAGACCCTATTTTCAAATAAAGTCACATTCTGAGTACTGGCAGTAAGGACTTTAACGTGTCTCTTTTGTGGGACACAATTCAACCCGTAACAATCATGAATAGCAAATGGAGTAGAATTTTACCAGAAACTTACCCCAAACACACACTGAAAATTTATCACATTCTAATGTGATAAATGTGGCAATTCAAACCCGCTGAGAAAAGATAGATTACTCTATACTTGATGTTTGAATAACCAGGTAACCGTCTGTTATGTCAACAGGTAAGTTGTATCAATACTTCACACCTGGCACCTGATCGCTTCCCAGTTCCCTGTTCTAGTCTGCAGGGAGGTCCTGCTGCCCCTCGGTTCTAGGGAATACTTCAATAGCCTTCCAAAGAAATTCACCTTTTTGCAAGGACTGGTTTGAGTTGGTTTATGTAGCATGCAATCATTTCAGAGGTTGATGGCGTCCCAGTTGGGCACTCCTTTACACAAGGAGAAGTTTATATGTTCTTCATTTAAAAAATTTAAAAAAAAAATCTTTTAATTCCTGTCTGTCATCCTGACTCCTTCCCAATTCCATCTGGTGTCTTGCCTCTACCCGGAAGTAGACTATCTGATGTCAATTGGTTCCTTCTGCATCTTCCATCATTCTGGGCCGCCAAGAAGAAGTGATCAGTCAAAGCAAAAGCTGTCCTTTGAGGGCCACTAGGAAGTCTGCAAAGCCAGCTAAGATCGCAGCTATTTTAAAACCCAGACATCTAAGTATTTGGCTAGGATCCAGAGTTTCCTGCCTCCCTGCAATCTCCTTCCAGAGGAGAATCAAACTGTGAGGAGGAGGGAAACCACCTTAATTGGACCTCTAATTCCCAAAACTATTGGACTCCTTACTACAGAGAGGGGGTTCCTTGGAAGCTGGCTTATTAAAATATTTTTTCTGAAACTTGGTGAGATGGAGGGCAGCGCTAAAACCAGACCAAGCTTACTTGGTTAGAGGCTCTTTCTCTTCCAGGATTCCTCTTACAGCTTTTTTCAAATAGTAACAATAACACCTAACTATTGGGCACTTACATGCCTTGCATGTATATGAAAAGACTCCCATGATTACATTATAGAATTCTCACAACAGCCCAATAAGGTAGGTTCTATTATTATTTCCGTTTTACAAGTGGGGGAAACTGAGGCTCGGGGAGGTTAAGCAAATTGCCCGAGACCACACATTTAGGAAGTGACTGAGCTGGAATCTGAACCCAGGACTTGTCTGACTTCAGAGTCTCTGCTCTTAACCACCACTCTGGGAATCCTAAACTAAAATGTCAACAGGCATCAGGGAGGCACAGAAAGGAGTAGTGCAGACCAGGGGGAAGACGTGGGGTGTGAGGGGCAGAATGGTGAGGTAGAAAGCCTGCACCGCATCTGGAGAGGATGCCCGATTGCAGCAAAAGCCAGTCAGGGCCTTCAGGGAATGTGGTCCAGTGTGGCCACAGTTTCCAGTTTCAAAGAGAAGCTTGTAATCTTGGACTTTATACTAAATGTCCCAACTTTTAAATGTTGGGCACTGATTCAAACACTTTTTGAAATACATTGTGCAGGCCGAAAAACTGGCATCTGCAGTCCCCCATTAGGCCGGAACTCTGATTCTGCACTATTGTGTTTCCTGTGGGAGGAACTTTAGCCAGACCACCCCCAACCTCCCGCCCATTTCCTCTGATTGGTGAGCTTTGGCACAGGAAGTGGGCATGCCCAGGAATCTCCATGCTGGGAGCCAGCGTGGCTTCCGGGAGTGCACAGCCTGTGCCCCTCAGGCTGGGTGGGAAAGCCCAACTATTCAAGGATGGGGCGCCCACAAACCCACTTCCTTGAGAACAGAAAACCAAGTTCTCCAAACTGCTTTATCAGAGCATGAGCTTCCTGTGACTGCAATACCAAAGTGCCACCAAATGGGTAGTTTAAAATGACAGATACCCTCTCACAAATCCGGAGGCTGGAAATCCAAAATCAAGGGGTCAGCAGGACCGTACTTCCTCCTAAGGTTTTTGGGAAGAATCTTTCCTTACCTCTTCCAGCTTCTGGTGCCTCCCCGCCATCCTTGGCGTTCCCCAGCTTGCAACTCATCACTCCAGCGTCCCCCTCTTCTTCACTTGCCCTTCTCCTTGTGCGTCTCTGTGTCTGTTTTCTCTTTTTATAAGAACACCAGTCATGTTGGATGAGGGCCCACTTCATCCAGTATGGCCTCATCCTAACTAATTACATCTGCAAAGCTTTTTCCAAATAAGGTCACATTCTGAGTGGACATGAATTTGGGGGGACGGCAGGGAGGAAAGGAACACTCTTCAACACACAGAATAGGTTCTTTTTTAAAAAGAGTTACATGTTAATCTCCACCTGATTCCGGCATCTGTCTCCAAAAAGGTTCCATTTGAGAGAGAAAACAAGGGCTATTGTTTCTTGTTATTCTCCCCCCAGAAGTTTTTTTTTGTTTTGTTTTGTTTTTTAATTTAAATCCAAGTTAGTTAACATATAGTGTAGGGTTGGTTTCAGGAGTAGAACCCAGTGATTCGTCACTTACATACAACACCCAGTGTTCATCCCAACAAGTGCCCTCTTTAATGCTCATCTCCCACTTAGCCCATCACCCCCACCCATGACCTCTCCAGCAAATCAAATATTGTTTCTTTATCTCAAACTCCAACAGCCACATTCAACATTCATGGATGTTAGCAGTGTGCAACCTTTTTTTTGAGAGAGAGAGAGAGAGAGAGAGAGAGAGAGAGACCATGCATGCACAGCAGGGAGAGGGGCAAAGAGAGGGAGACAGAGGATCCAAAGCAGGATCTCCACTGACAGCAGCGAGCCCGATGTGGGGCTCGAACTCACAAACCGCGAGATTATGAGATGAGCCAAAGTTGGACACCCAATCAACTGAGCCACCCAGGTGCCCTGTCCATGAGCAATCTTTAAACTGCACTATAATTAGGTGCATTTCTCCCCTCCATCCTTTTTTTCTCTTCTTCCCTGCCATTTCCTCTTATCATTTCTCTATCTTTGTGCTCCTTAACCACTCTTGTGGTGGTTAGGTCTCTGACAGATGTTGCCATGCTGTAGTGGAAAGGCTTTAGGGTTGTACAAACCTGGATTCCCATCCCACCCTGCCACCTACCAGCCCTTAGGACCTGACTCTTCATGAGTGTTCAGTAAATATGTGGACTGAATCTGCTGTTAGATGAGAGGCCTTGAGATGGGTGCATTGCTCTCCTGTTATCTCAGTTTCCTCATCAGAAATGTGGAAGTAATAATAAACATCACAGGTGGAACACCCCTATGCTTGATGAAAGAGACAAGTCATCATGAAATAACAGTTCCATAAGGGCAAGACCAAGGAAGCAGGAATGTCACTTGGTGAATGGTTCTAGAAATAAAGAGAACCCACAATAGCATTACCATAATAAACGGGGCAGCCCTGAAGACCTTTCAGGCTAGGCACAACACCAGGAGCTACTCCTGTAGCAGGCTCATGCTATCTCTTGCCCTCTCCCTCTCCTCTCTCTCTCTCCTTCCCCCTCTTCTTTTCCATTGCCTGAGTGCCTGTTTCACAGCACCCTCTACACTCCCACACACAGGCCCTAGCCTCCTGCTTCTCCGGCCATGAAGTTTCTAGGTGCTATTGTCTTGAGCACTTGGAGCACTCCTGAGAAACACTTTGACTCTTCACCAAAGCCGCCGACGTAGGAATTGGTTGGTATGTGTTGCTCCCAAATGAAGTTGTGTATTATTTTTTAAAGTGATCCTTCTCCATTAAGGCCTAAGCAAGAAGAAAATGGATGGAATTGCAACACCAGAGCCTGAGAGAAGAGCAAAGCAACAGTGTGAGGGAGAACCTGGGGAAGCTTCCGCAGGAGGAGCACCGTGTCTGTAGAGGCCCATCATGATGATGAATGCCACATAAACACATAAACACAGCTTCCAGGGAGGGCAGGAAGGTGGGGTGGGGGACAATATGCGTCTAGGCCTTTGTGAGGCTAGAGAAGCCTTCCCAGGAGAGGTGATAATGGACACTGAAGGCCACCTCAGGGTAACGCAGATGAAGGAGCAGTGATGAGGTGAGCCAAGCATCTCAGGCAACGGGAGAAGCTGGTTTGAGAACTTGGTGACAAGGAAACCCATGACGGGCAGCACAGTCAGGGTCTGGGGTGTCCAGCCACAATCAACACCAGTGTCTGTGCTGAGCAGCAGGAGCATGGTGGGATCTTCACTGGGGCAGCCCCTGTGAGACGGTGTGGGTGTTCCCTCGGGCCAAAATGGCCTCCGAGCCCGACACTCTGCCTTCCTTCTCCTCCCAGAGTCGTGCGCTCTTAACATCCTCTAGTAAATGCACTTGCTGCTGAAATTAGTTAAAGCCAATTCTGTTTCCACAGGAGCCCTGCCTGTTACAGTGATTAGTATCAGGATGGTCCCAGGCAGCAGACACTCAAGGATGCGGGACTCAAGAATGGATTCTCTGGCCTGGTTCGGTCTGAAGTCAAGAGAAAATAGCTGAAATTGGAGGATGGGACTCTGGCAGCACAGGGCATTTCATGGGTAAATCCGGCAATTAAATTATTACCTGTTATCTCTTAAAACAAAGTGTCCTTGTAAAGTAAAGCTGGGGGGAGGCGGGGCACATGGCCATGGTCTTGAACAGCGTAATGGACCATGAATTGAAGGCCTATGGATGAGAGAATGGATCCTGGTCTCCATTCCTACCTACCTAAAAGGATTAAGCATTCTCACAGCAATTAAGAAAATAAATAAATAAAAAGGATTACACATCCACCATTTGTAAGTGCCTAGTGCCTTCCAATAGGGTAAGCAGCTCAATCACTGGCACCTCATTGATGGGTTGGCCTAAAGGAAAGTTCCAGAAGACAAAGAGTGTAGGCACCTCTGAAGAGTTTCCTATAAGGGGGAATGGCGAAGCAGCACCAGCTGGAGGTATGGTTCTCAAGCCTGCTGCAGTTCGGAACCCTTGAGATCAATTGAACTCTACTTAACCTCCTGATATTCCTTCCATGTGGGAGGCGTCCACTAGTGTGACACTCCCAGCCTTTTTCTAGCCTCCTCACTCTCCTGGTTGCTGAGGAAGAGGAGACACCTCGGATTGGAAAAACTGGGGAGCAGGCAGTGGTGTGCTGGTAAATGTTTAACAACTGGCTCTGTGGGGCCGAAGCCCTGGTGGGTCGCATTTGACGATCCCCATGGTGTAAAGATTCCCATCTCGCCGTGGCCGGTTCCGAGCCACCAGCATGAAATCAGGAAGACATGTACACAAGCCCAGCTGGCCAACTCCAGCACACCGTGAGAGCAGGAACACCGACCCTTGTGCCCCTTTCTTGTTGGGATGTGACTGCCCACTGGAAATCTACCTTCTGGTCCCCTTTCCACACTGGAGGCTCTGCAGGGGCCTGCGTGAGTGGAGGCCCCTCGTGGTCCAGCACTGCCTGTGGCTGGGTGAGCGAGCATCTCTAATTCTAGGTGGAGTTCAGAATTAAGAAAACTACAAGCGCCCAGATACAAGCCACATTCCCTAAAGTCAGCTTTGTCACTAACAGGGGTGACAGCTTACTCTTCCTCACCCTTTGCCTAGAAGGCTTACCGTGCTGCGTTATGACAACCTCCACAACTTTGATAAGTCCGTGGCTTCAAGGATTAAATGAGACAGTACGTGGAAGGATCTAACACAGGCCTGACCCACAGAGTAAGTGCTCAGTAGAGGTTTGCTGGACTTTCATCACACTCTTGCATGAAAGGACCCACTGTTCTTTTTCAAGTTGTGGAGGAGAAATTAAGCAGCAGTTCCCTATCTTTTCCAGTTGACATTTCGTGGTGTACCGCCCCTGAACAAGCTGGCGATCCTACACGTTTGGGCATTGCTCTCAAGCCACGTATGGAAACACGCATGGTATCTGGAACTTAGGTTCTGAAACGCTCAGGTAAATGAAATGAGCAAGGATGAAATTATACTCTGTGCTGGGGAGAATGCTGGATGGCAACGACTTGCCCCCTACTGCGCTCAGAGTGCACGTTCACGGCATCATCGCGAAGACTGGTGCTCTCAGGTAAAAGGCGCCCTGGGACAGCTGCCGGTGCTACCCACACACCTCTAATCTTGGCACTGAAATTGGTACCACGCCCATCTTTCCACGGAACACCCTGTGTCCTGGCCATTCCCTGGCACCCATCATCTAATACTTCCTCAGCTTTCCATGCCCTGTTTTGTGTTTTAGATACATTTTCTTTTTTTTGGATCTAGTGCTCGATTTTTTTTTAGAACAATTTCCAAACTGGACTCCCTCCCACCCCCAATAATCTGCCCCCATCAATATTGGACTTGATTGTTCAAATTTAATTCATTAGAAGTTCAACAATTTTGCACGATTAACCCTCTGATCAAGAATCAAATTTCTTACCAGACCTTGAGAATTCAAACTGTTCACACTATTGAATCACTTGACACAATACCTGTTTTTTTCTTTCTGAAATGCCATGGAAAAAAATCTATGAGAAATCCATACATGATCTGTATTCCCAACTTAATCTGGTTCTTTTATTTCTGTTGGAGCCACAAGCATGATGTCAAAAGGTAGAAGTGAGAGAGAGTCTGGTGCTTAGAACAGTGTAGAACTCTGTAGAACACACAGAGGCTCGGTACATGTTTTTTGAGTAGATGAAGAAGTGGACACCCTAAGGAGCTACGTGAATAGGTTTGGGCATCCTCTTTTTCCTCTCATCCCCACTCCCCTGGGGAAATATGTGTGGATGCACTTACTTCCAGACAACTGCAAACTAGTAAATACTAAATCTGCCCCTTTCTTCTTATTTCCCTTCTCCAGTGATTCTTCTGTGCAGTCAAGAATGAAACAGGGGCACCTGGGTGGCTCAGTTGGTTAAACGTCCTACTTCAGCTCAGGTCATGATCTCATGGTTTGTGGATTTGAGCCCCACATCGGGCTCTGCGCTGACAGCTCAGAGCCTGGAGCCTGCTTCGGATTCTGTGTCTCCCTCTCTCTCTGTCCCTCCCCTGCTCATGCTGCCTCTCTCAAAAACGAATAAACATTAAAAAGTGTTTTTAAAGTTGTTAAAAAAAAGGAATGAAATAGACTGATTTCATATCAGAAATGGAGAAATGAGAAGGAATTATGTCTTGGCTTAAGAAAAATATCTAGAGGGGCACCTGGGTGGCTCAGTCAGTTAAGCCTCTGACTTGGGCTCAGGTCAAGATCTCACAGTTTGTGAGTTCGTGCTCCATGTTGGGCTCTGGGCTGACAGCACAGAGCCTGGAGCCTGCTTCTGATTCTGTGTCTCCTGCTCTCTCTGCCCCTCCCCCACTCATGCCCCACCTCTCAGTCTCTCAAAAATAAATAAATGTTAAAAAAAAGTTTAAAAAAGAAAAAGAAAAATGTCTAGAAAAATATGTATAAATAACACAGCTTGCCATGTGATATAGTATATGTTTCATTATGCAAGTAACTGCCATGCATTATGAGAGCAACCCAAATGCAAATAAGGGTCTGTGTGGTCCACAGCAGTGTCCTTGTCACAGACAGAATCTTGTGATACTAATGATGACGTGACTGAGCTCTTACTCCACCTTCAACCCTCTTATAATCACTTTACATGTATTAACTACTTTTTCACATCTTTCTGAGAGGTAGGAACTATTTCTCTCTGCGCTCTTGGTTTCCTTGTTTGTAAAGTGGAAATAACATTTGTTCCTGTGGATGGAGCTAGAGTGTATTATGCTAAGGGAAATAAGTCAGAGAAAGACAAATACCACATGATTTCACTCATATGTGGCGTTAACAAAACAGATGAACACAGGGAAAGGGGTGGGGGAGACAGGGAGAGAAGAAAAGCACAAGAGATTCTTACCTATAGAGAACAAACTGAGGGCTGCTGGAGGGGAGGTGGGCAGGAGGATGGTCTAGATGGGTGATAGGTATTAGGAAGGGCACTTGTTATGATTAGCACTGGGTGTTTGTATGTAAGTGATGAATCACTAAATTCCACTCCCGAAACCAATTTTACCAAATGTTAACTAACTAGAATTTAAATAAAATTGGAAATAAAATATGGTTCCTATTTACTATGAGTTGCAGAAATTCAATGAGTTATGCCTGGCACATTGTAAGCACTCAGTACATATTCGTTTTTAATGACTTACCATTGTCACTGGCTCCATTTTATAAACTAGGAAACTGAGACACAGAGAAGTTAAGTAAATTACCCAAGCTACACAGCTAATAGGTGGCAAAGCCAGGATATAAACTCCCTGCTGTTATGAAGAAACTGCTGTATTCTGGAATCCATGAATATATTAAGGAAAGATACCGGTTACTTCCGCCGGCAATAGAGAATAAAACGGCTATTATAAGCTAGATCCACTAGGGGGCAGTAGACGCGTGCATTACACAGACATGACGCTAGCCCGAGGGATTTTGTGGGGTTTTTTAAGACCTTAAACATTGAAAGTGTTATCACAGATATTTATGCCGATTGTTAAGGAAGAAATTGATTCAAATCATTTCCCTATTAAAGCGTAGAATACTTCTGTGACGATTAAAAATAATATGTCTGGTAAACTGTCAAGCAAATGAAAGGACTCCTTCCATCAACATTCAATAAACCATTGTTACTCACTCTGATGAGCCTGGCACTGCCCTGCTGCTGGGGATCAGCGTGTCGCAGGCGTGACGTTCACTGACCAAGGAGAGACAAGGACCGGCCACGCCACTGTACCACTCTCCACCCACCCCTGTCCTGAGTGAAAAGAGCATGGCAGTGGTCCAGACACATGACAGCAGTGGTTTGGTCGGCAGTGGTGGCCCAGAGAAGGCAGTCCATGGGCTCGGCATATATTTGGGGCAACTGGACAAAACTGAACTTGGGAAACACTGTGGTAGGTGCTGTGTTGGAGCCCAAATGCCAACAGGAACGCAGGAGAGGCAGTGACTAGTTTTGCCTGGTGATGACATTGGAATTCAGTATTAAGATCAAAAAGAGCTTGCAAGTCAGACGGAGGGAAATGGAGAAGCATTCCAAGAAGAAGAAATACTCTGAATAAAGGTTGCAGAGCATGGAGGGTGCTTGTGCCTTTAGAGGGTGCTCAGCAAGCCCTGTGGGATGAGCTGGAGGGAAAGGAGGAGAGATATCCATCCCGCTGCCCCCAACTCAGAATATTACACACCCAAGACAGGTGGAAGAATAATATTCTACCTTGAAAAATAAAGTTTATGTATTTCTGATCACAAAAGTCTCACACACATTTTTGGGAAATGTATTAAGAATGTATATTTCATCACTCACAAAAAAGCAGGATTTCTTTATTGTCTCACTTACAGACATATTATTATATTTATGCAGGTGTCCCCTGCCTTTTGAAAGCTTACATTATGCCACTTCATTTTTACAGAAGATCTACATTAGTACCTGTTTTTGCTAACCAAAAGAAACCCAAATAAAATGTTTCCTCTTAGGAAAAGAGTTAGAGAGCCACCTGGGTGGTCAGTCAGTTAAGCGTCCGACCTTAGTTCAGGTCATTATCTCACAGTTCATGAGTTCTAGCCCTGAGTTGGGCTCTGCACTGACAGCATGGAGCCTGCTTTGGATTCTGTCTGTCTGTCTGTCTGTCTGTCTGTCTCTCTCTGCCCCTACCCTGCTCACACTCTCTCTCTCAAAAATAAATAAACATTTTTTTAAAAAGGGGAGAAAGAAGAGGCAGAAAGAGAAAATAGCATTAATCATTTGTTTTGCAGCGAGCTGAGCCAGTAAGAGGCAACACGTGCCCCGAGCAGTGAGGGTGGCCAACAGGCTCCTTCTCCTGGGAACCATACTCAGCACTCAGCATTTAGATCAGCATCAAGCCACCATAGCTGTGAGCTATATCTTTGAGCATCTGTGCTTTATCTCAATTTATTTTGTGCATCCATCAGCAAGGTGTGTCCCTAAGGTATCAGAAGAGTCTGAGAGAGGTGACTTTTTGGGTTTGGGAACACTCAAAGATTTTTCCATATAAATTGATGGTAATTGCTTCTTTGTTTTATGCCATTTCAGTTTACAAAAGTTTTCATAAGAACGCTCTACTTTTGGATAGGCAGGGAAACTGTGTGTGTGTGTGTGTGTGTGTGTGTGTGTGTAATATATGGGATAATTCTGTATATAATTTTGTGTCTTTGCTTTCTGAAATATACTGTGCACATATTCCCATTAAATTACATATTCTTCAAATGTATTTTATGACTATGCAATATTCCTGTATAGCTGATTCATAATGTTTAAGCATTCCCTTATTTTTAAATATATTGCTTCCAATTTCTCTTTACTATAAAAACTGATGTGGGGCGCCTGGGTGGCTCAGTCGGTTAAGCGGCCGACTTCGGCTCAGGTCATGATCTCACGGTCTGTGAGTTCGAGCCCCGCGTCGGGCTCTGTGCTGATGGCTCAGAGCCTGGAGCCTGTTTCGGATTCTGTGTCTCCCTCTCTCTGACCCTCCCCTGTTCATGCTCTGTCTCTCCCTGTCTCAAAAATAAATAAAAATGTTTAAAAAATTTTAAAAAAACTGATGTACATCCTTTTCATGTAAGTCTGTACATCCCTTATTATTTCCTTAAAATAAATCCCTGAAATTGAATGTCTGAGTCCAGGATGTGACCATTTTTTTTAAGTTTATTTATTTTGAAAGACAGAGAAAGCATAGGTGTGCACCTGCATGAGCGGGGGAGGGCCAGAGAGGGAGGAAAAGAGAGAATCCCAAGTAGGCTCCACACTGTCAGCTCAGAGCCCAACCCAGGGCTTGAACTCACAAACCATGAGATCATGACCTGAGCGGAAATCGAGAGCCGGACACTTAACCGATGGAGCCACCCAGGTGCCCCAGATATGGGCATTTTTAAATGCTCTTGATTCAAGCTGCCAAACTGGCCTCAGAAAGGTTTTATTACTTGAAGCTCCCAAGCAAAGATGAGAGCGTGCACTTCACCATACTCATGCCAAGGCTGAGCATTCTTGCATTTGATATCTTTGTCACTCAAATAAGTATTTATTAGGCATCTACTATGTGCCAGGTGCTAGGTGCCACGATAAAGCAGTAAGCAAGAAGGACAAAGATCCCTGTTCCTGGAGCTTCCATCCCAGTGAAGGAGGCCACACCCAGGAAGGAAAATACGTAAAGTGTAGAATGTGTTTCTTATAAATGCTAGGGAGAAAAGTTAGAAATAAAAAAAAAAAATACAAACCCAGAAGTGGGACTAGAAGCATGGGTACATAGGAGGTGGGTTTTAGACGAGGTGGGCAAGGAAAGCCTTAATGGGGGGCATTTGAGTCAAACCCTGAAGGAGAGAGGAAGCTGGGTGCAGGCATGGGTGTGCCAGCAAGTATGAAAATGGAAGACGATGGGGTGCCTGGGTGGCTCAGTTAATTAAGCATCCGACTTTGGCTCAGGTCATTATCTCACGGTGCATGGGTTCAAGCCCCACATCAGGCTCTGCTGGAGTCTGCTTCAGATTCTGTGTCTCCCTCTCTCTCTGCCCCTCCCCTGCTTGCTCTCTGTCTCTCTCTCTCTCTCTCTCTCTCTCTCTCTCTCAAAAATAAATAGTAAAAAATTAAAAAAAAAAAAGAAAGAAAATGAAAGACAAGAGCCTGGTTGGCAAGTTCAAATGCAGAATCAGTGTAGCTAGAGCAAAAAGGGAGAAGTCAGAAGGGTTACTGGAATTAGGAGTGGTGTAAGACACCTGTTGTGCAGGACTGTATGGACTTCAGCTCTTTCACTGAAATTGAAGAGGAAGCACTGGAGGGTTTTGACTTGACATTTAACCAGAACCGTCTGAATGTTGTGCTCCCAACAGGCTGGAGTAGGTTAAGGAAGGAAGCACGAGATGTGTCAGGACTCAGGAGGCTATTACAGTAATCCAGGAGGGAGATGATGGTATAGACTGGGATAGCAGTAATGACAATGGAGAGAAGAAACAGAAATGTAGGCACATCACAAAGGTGGTTCCTATGCCTACCAGATTTGCTGATACAGCAGGTGGAAGACAGAGGAGAAAAAGAAGCATTAAGGATGACGCCCAGCTTTTTGAAGAATGAAGTTGCCCTTTACCAAGTTGGAGAATTCCACAACAGGAGAAAAACTGGGAAGGAAGACAAAGAACACAAATTTGGGAGAGGAGGAGCCAAGATGGCAGAACAGCATGGAAGGTTTTTTTGTATCTCGTGTCCATGAAATACAGCCAGACCAACACTGAACCATCCTGCACACCTAGAAAACTGATTTGAGGATTAACACAACAATCTGCACAACCTGAACCACAGAACTCAGCAGGTATGCGTGGGGAGAGAGAAGCCCCAGAGGGCAGGGAGCTGTTTTGCTTACGGAGAGAGGATGGAGACGGGGGGTGGGGGAAGAATACGGGAAAAGCACCCACCCAAAAGCAGCTGGAGAGAAAGTGGAAAAGTGGAAACAGCCACAGGGACTGAACTAAAAAAGGGAGAAAGGAGAAAGGAGAGGGTTTAAATTCCACTAAGACTCTATAAACAGGGGAAATGCAGACTCTGAAACTCCACAGCTCTATACCTGGCCGTGCTCTGGTGGGAAGGGTGAATCCCCAGGAGCAGAGTGGAGTCTGGGGTTCTTTGGGCCACACGGGAGAGGCAGTTCCCCTGCTGGGAGGACATCGGGTAGAGGCTGTGTGCCCCCGCTTGACAGGCAAAGGCTCCAGTGGACCTGGGAGAACAGCCACATTTGCTGGTGCTGGATCAAGGTCGCTGGGGTGAAGCCTGGTGTCAGATGCGCTTTGTGATTTTCCATAATCCCTGAAATGCTGCCGTTACACAATCGTGTGATCTTTCTCTGGGGCGAGCTGGCACCCAGCCGCAGTCTCTGAGCATCGGCAGCAGCACAGTCCCGAGAACGTTCCTGGGTGCAGCCGGCACCCAACCATTGCTCGGTGAGACCGTCCCCCAGAGGATCTGAGCGGGTCAGAGCCGCAGTCCCTCAGAAGTAAGGGGCCAGGAAACACAGACACATCGGAGATAAAACTCAGGGGGGAGGTGCCATCTGACAGCATGGTCACAGACAGTGTAAAAGAGGGGAGTGGACAGAAGCCGAAGACAAAGGACTGGTGCGCGGTTGCTGAGCAGGGAGAACAGAGTTCCGGTACTAGAGACTGGGCAGCTGGGTGGCGCCATTTTCACTGCTCCCGCGCATGAGCATGGGAGCACCTACGAGCGCCGCAACAATCCACACCAGTAGGCTAGCAGCGCCATCTGGTGGAGAGCGGAGCCATTAATCTGACCCCTGCCCAACTGGGCCAACCTCGCTCTTTAGGAACACAAGTCTCTCTGCCTGCTTAGTTTATAGACCATAAAGCACTTCATAGTTTGACTTCTAGGGGAAAACGAAGTAATTTCAATCGTATTTGTTTGCTGGTCCATCTATTCAATTTTCTTTTTTTTTCTCTTTTTTGTTTCTTTTTCTTGAATACAGAAAGAAAAAAATTTATTTTTATTTCCAATTTTTATTAAAAATATTTTTCTTTAATTTTTTCTACTATATTTTTTACTTTTGTGTAAATTTTTTCAAATTCTATTTTACTTCCATCATTTCATTTTATTCTATTTCACTGTATTCATTTTTTCAAATTTTCAAACTATTTTTTTTCTTTCCTCTTTTTTCTCTAATCAAGCCCCTTTCAACACCCAGACCAAAACACACCTAGGATCTAGCATCATTTATTTGATTTGTGTGTGTGTGTGTTGTTGTTTTCAATTTCTTAATTTTATTTTAATTTTTTTTATTTTTAAAATAAAGGCAACAGACCAAATGGGAGAAGACATTTGCAAATGACATATCAGATAAAGGGTTAGTATCCAAAATCTATAAAGAACTTAATCAAACTCAACATCCAAAAAACAAATAATCCAGTTAAGAAATGGGCGAAAGACATGCATAGACACTTCTCCAAAGAAGACATCCAGATGGCCAACTGACACATGAAATAATGCTCAACATCACTCATCATCAGGGAAATACAAATCAAAACCACAATGAGATACCATCTCACACCAGTTAGCATGGCTAAAATTAACAGCTCAGGCAATGACAGAGGTTGGCGAGGATGTGGAGAAAGAGGATCTCTTTGGCACTGCTGGTGGGAATGCAAACTGGTGCAGCCACTCTGGAAAACAGTATAGAGGTTCCTCAAAAAATTAAAAATAGAACTACCCTATGACCCAGCAATTGCACTACTAGATATTTATCCAAGGAATACAGGTATGCTGTTTTAAAGGGACACATACACCCCAATGTTTATAGCAGCACTATCAACAACAGCCAAAGTATGGAAAGAGCCCAAATGTCCATCAATGGATGAATGGATAAAGAAGATGTGGTGTGTGTGTACACACACACACACACACACACACACACACACACACACACAATGGAGTATTACTCGGCAATCAAAAAGAATGAAATCTTGCCTTTTGCAACTACATGGATGGAACTGGAGAGTATTATGCTAAACGAAATTAGTCAATCAGAGAAAGACAAGTATCATATGACTTCACTCATATGAGGGCTTTAAGACACAGAACAGATGAACACAAGAAAAGGGAAGCAAAAATAATATAAAAACATGGAGGGGGACAAAACATAAAAGAGTCTTAAATATGGAGAACAAACAGAGGGTTCCTGGAGAGGTTGTGGAGGGGGATGGGCTAACTGGGTAAGGGGCATTAAGGAATCCACTCCTGAAATCACTGTTGCACTATATGCTAACTAACTTGGATGTAAATTTTAAAAATAAGAAAACTAAAAAAAAAAAAAAAACAACAAAGATTTGGACTTGTTAAGTCTGAGATATGGTTTAAGACATCCAAATGGAGATATAGACCAGACAATTGCATAGAGAACTCAAGTTTCAAGAGCGGTCGAGACTGAGGACAAACACTTAAGAATTGATAGTGCATACATGAAAAAATTCTCAGTATCACTCATCATCCAGGAAATACAAATCAAAACCACATTGAGATATCACCTCAAACCTGTCAGAATGGCTAACATTAATAACTCAGGCAACAACAGATGTTGGTGAGGATGCAGAGAAAGAGGATCTCCTTTGCACTGCTGGTGGGAATGCAAACTGGTGCAGACACTCTGGAAAACAGTATGGAGGTTCCTCAAAAAACTAAAAATAGAACTAACCTATGGCCCAGCAATTGCACTACTAGGTATTTATCTAAGGGATACAAGGGTGCTATTTCAAAGGGACACATGCACCCCCATGTTGATAGTTGGCACTATCAACAATAGCCAAAGTATGGAAAGAGCCCAAATGTCCAGCGATGGATGAATGGATAAAGAAGATGAGGTATATATATATATATATATATATATATATATATATATACGATGGAGTATTACTTGGCAGTCAAAAAGAATGAAATCTTGCCATTTGCAACTACGTGGATGGAACTAGAGGGTACTATGCTAAGCGAAATTAGTCAGTCAGAGAAAGACAAATAGCATACGATCTCACTTATATGAAGACTTTAAGACACAGAACAGATGGACACAAGGGAAGGGAAACAAAAATGATATAAAAACATGGAGATATAAGAACAAAACATGAGAGACTCTTAAATAGAGAAAAAACAGGGTTGCTGGAGGGGTTGTGGGAGGAGGGATGGGCTAAATGGGTAAGAGGCTTAAGGAATCCACTTCTGAAATCATTGTTGCACCACATACTAACTTGGATGTAAATTGTAAAAAAAAAAACAAAACATAAATTATAGAAAAAGAGACAGAAAGAAAAAATAAAAATAAATAATAATAAAAAAAAAGAACTGGCAGTGCATAGAATAAATAGAAAAGAAGAACAGTCCAAAGACCAAGCTGGTGGACACACCTAGCTATAGAGGTTTGGATCATCAGAGGGAATCAGCAAAGGATACTGAGAATCAGCAGCTGGAGAGGCGGGAAGACAATCGAGAGAACTTGGTGACCTGGAGGCCAAGTGCAGAAATGTTTCAGGGAGGCTGGAAACATCAAGAGCAAGATGAAGACCAAAAACTGACCATGAGATTTAGCAACAAGGAGGTCATTGGTGACTCTGAGAACAATGGTTGTAGTGGAAAAAGGAGTGAAAACCTGAATGGAGTAAGTTCAAGAAGAGGAAGAGAGAAACTGGCGACAGTGAGTATAGACCAGTAAATATTGTAAGGAGGTTTGCTGCAAAGGAAGGAAAGAAAGGGGCATTAGGTCAATAGAGAGGGTTTTTTTAAGGTAGGAGAAATAAAAGCACATTTTTATGATGATGGAAAGTATACTGTAAAGGGTGGAGAATTGATTTGGGAATTGTTGGAGAACTGGACTTATAGGAGCAAATCCCCTCCTTGGGTCAAAGTGGACAGGATGCAATGCTCTCCAGTTGCAGTATTTGGAGTTTGCAAGGAAAGGAAAAATGGGATACCCAAGGTTGGGGGAGCTTGATTGTTCCTGTTTTTATTTCTGTTTGGTGAAATAGGAAGCAATGGTGTCAGCTTACAGTGAGGATGGGAGGGGATGTGGTAGATGTTTGAGAAGTGAGAAAATATGACATAGCCATCTAAGAGAATGGAAGTATGAATGGACTAAGGAAATAGAAGGTAATGGCCAGGCAGCACTGTGGACCCACTGGAAGTCTCTGTTAGCTGATTGTCTATTTCTATGCAGTTCTATTCAGCTGCACATGTGCAGGCAGGGGAATGGCTCCATCCAGGGTCATAGTCAGTCAAGTGATTGCAGCAGAAAACAGGAGCAAGCGAGTTGATCATGTGTGCAATGGAGTGATGATATTGATTGACCTTAGTGTTTGAACTGGGTAAGGAAGGACATGAGGGCACAAGACGGATTAGCAGTGAAAGCAGCAATGAGTGGTCCTGGTGGGGTTGAAAGACTGTTGGAGCCAGGAGATGGAAAGAGAGGGGATAGTGAGCAACAGTGTGGAATGTTAGGAAGTGTCACTGTAAAAAGTTATAGTTACGTAAATAACAAGAGCTGGGGCGCCTGGGTGGCTCAGTGGGTCAAGCGGTCGACTAGACTTGGGCTCAGGTCATGATCTCACGATCATGCGCTGACAGCGCAGAGCCTGCTTGGGGTTCTCTCTCCCTCTCTCTGTCTCTCTCTCTCTCAAAATAAATAAACATTTAAAAAACGTGTAAATAACAAGAGCTGGGGCATGCAGTGGGAGTGAGTGTCAGAGGGTGGGTAGAGAACAAGTTAATTGGGGAAGATAAGGTCAAGGAGTTTTGAGGCCAGGGAACTGAAAGGTTCCCACTCATGGATGTTGAAAGCAAAGAGTAATAATACCGGAGTCACATGACCAAGAGGGGCCCTCCTAATAGAGCAGCAGATGCAGTGATGAGCAGTGTCTGAAAAGTGAAAACTGTGACTTTTCTTTGCAACCTTTGACTTTAATGAGGTTGAACTTTTCCCACAATGATTCACTGGCCATTTGTATCCCTTTTATGAATTGCCTTTTTGGTTCCTTTGTCCGTAATTCTCTTAGGCCGTTCATCTAAGAGCACTTTGCAAAGCACTTTAACCTTCTATCACAAATGTTGTTTGTCTCTTCAGTTATTTGCTTTTTAAATGTTTCCAGGCTTGTTTTTTTTTCTTACATAGGCTTTCATTTTTTACATAGTCCAATCTAACAAAACTTTTCTTTATGGATTCAGCATTATGTGTCATTCACATAAATCTCTTTTCCGATCCAGGTCAGACAAATAGTCAACAATATTTTCCTTTTCTATGGTTTTATCATTTATATTATGCTCACATCCACTCAAATACATTGATAGGTTATTTGGTGACTCTTGCCATTTGTCTACCCAATCAGCAAATTATTTTCAGCACCATTTAAAAAAGATACATTTTTAAAAAAGGACAAATCATCCTTTACATTCTAATTTATAACGACATCATATGCAAAAATATTTATATATTTTCTCTTCTGTTCCATCAATCTATCTATTCCTGTACCGGCCCTATTGTGGCTATTGTGGCTTTATTAGTGCTCCGAGATCTGGGGAGAGATGTTCCTGTTCTACTCATCACTTTCCCAGTTTACATGTTTTTATGACTGTAACTGCTTTAAAGCTGCAGGCAATTATAGAAAGACAATAACGTGTCCGTAGAAGACACAACTTCCTTTGAGCATTCCCTCTCAATATACCACCCTTGTATAGAGAATTAGGAAATCCAGAGCTACAGATTCCATTCATTAGCTCCAAACAGAACCAAATCAGTCAAAAATATACCTAGGCCAATAATTAGAATAGACCTAAAGAGGGTTGTTTTTTTTTTAACAGACCACTTGCCTAAAACAAAATCAGTATCTCCTGACTCTCTTCTCTGTTCCCACTGGCTTTGTTTCTATGGGAATCGGTGCTTTTGAGGGTATGGTTGTCTTAACCATTTACCACTGTGTGGCCCTTCTAATATGATACTCCATTCAATGCTTTCTGCGTGTGATCTCCAGGACGCCAAACTTTCCCAGATTTCCCCTCCCTCTCTCCCTCTCTCTCTCTCTCTCTCTCTCTACTCCTTTCCACTCTCCTTTGCTGGTCCTTCCCCATCTTCCAAGACCCAAACACTGAGTGACCAGGACTCAGCCTTTCAATCTCTCCTCCATCTATTCACTCTGCTGGCAATCCCATCACCCTGTGGCTATAAATTCCATCTGCACACGGTATGTATGTGTGTGCCATCTTACCTTCCTTTCCTATGTACCCACTTTGAAACTGAAGAGTCACCTCGAAGCTAATGTGCCCAATCACCTGATTATCCCTCAAGCCTGCTCCTCCCACAATCTTCCCCATATCAGCAAATGGCAACTGCATTTTCCTAGTTGCTCAGCCAATATCCTTGGAGCACTCCTTAATTCTTCTTTTACTCTTATATCCCACATCTGATGCAGCAGCAAATTCTACCTGCTCTACCTGCAAAATACATCTAGAATCTGACTACTTCCAATGCTATCACCCTCTTCCAAACTATCTTCTTCTCTCTCCTACATTACTTCAACCACGTCCCAACTGATGTCCCTGCTTCCCTCCTCACCACACACAATACATCAACCTGTAATCCAGTTAAAACTTGAACCATCTCTATTCCAAACCATCCAGGGGCTTCCCACCTCATAGAATGAAGTGTCTACACACAGAAAAGCAAAAATAGACAAATGGGATTGCATCAAACTAAAAAGCTTCTGCACAGCAGACAATCAACATTGTGAAGAGAGAACATACAGAATGGGAAAAAAAATATTTGCAAGCCATATACCTGATAGATGGTTAATATCTAAAATATATAAGGAACTCAAACAGCTCACTAGCAAATAACCCAATTTAAATAACCCAATTTTAAAATGGGCAGAAAATCCAAACAGAAATTTCTCAAAAGAAGACATACAAACAGCCAACAGATATCTGAACAGATAAATGAAAAGATGCTCAATATCATCAAAGAATTATAAATCAAAAACACAATGAAATACCACCTCACACCTATTAGAATGGCTATTATCAGAAAGACAAAAGATAACAAGTGTTGGTGAGGATGTGGAGAAAAGAAAGCATTTTTACACTGTTGATGGGAATGTAAATTATCATAGACATTATGGGAAAATATGGAGATCCCTCAAAAATTAAATACAGAACTACCAGTAATTCCTGCTTCCAGGTATATATCCAAAGGAAATGTAATCAGTATCTCAATGAGATGCTCACTGCAGCATTATTTACAGTAGCCAAGACATAGAAACAATCCAGTGTCCATCAACAGATGAGAGCATAAAGATGAAAGAAGATATATAATAATATATATAGTTTATATAATATTCCATTATAGATACATATTATGCTGTTATATTTTTATATTGTATGATATATATAATGGAATATTATTCAGCCATGAAAAAGGAAATCCTGCCATTGATACCTACATGGATTAATCTAGAAGACATTTCGCTAAGTAAATACAGACAGAGAAAGATATATACTATATGATCTCACTTACGGTGTAATCTAAAAAAAATAAAGATTGTACTCATAAAAGCAGAGAGTAGAATGATGGCTGCCAGTGGCTGGGAGAATGGAGGAAATGAGGAGATGTTAGTCAAGAGTATAAAGTTAGTTATGTAGGATGAGTAAGTCTAGAGATCTAATGTACAGCATAATGACTATAATTAATAATATTGCATTAAACACTGGAAATAGGTCAAGGGAGATCTTGAGTGATCTCATCACACACAAAGAAGGAACTATATGAAAGAGGTAATGTGTTAATTAGCTTGACTGTATTTATATCAAATTGTGTTGTATATCTTAAATATATACAATTTTTATTCTAAAATATATGAATAACTTACAAAGCCATTGGTCAACAACAAACCTAATCTTCCTCCAAAATCTCTTCCCTAGCAGCCCTCTAGCCTCCCCTATTTCTCTCCCATTTGCGATTTTTGCCCAGCCACACTGAATTCTTTGCCCTCTTTAAACACTGAAGACACATGCCTGCATGAGGTATTTTAACTTGTCCCTCTCTTCTCTTTAAAATGCTCTTCCTCTGGATACCACATGGGTAGTAGCTACTTCTTCAGGTCTTTGATTCAAGCATCATATTTACAGTGAAAAATTCCCTGATCATTCTATTTAAGATTAAAGTTACAATTCCCATGAGGTACCTGAGTGGTGGCTCAGTCAGTTGAGTGTTCAACTTTGGCTCAGGTCACGATCTCATGGTTTATGAGTTCGAGCCCCACATCGAGTTTGCTGCTGTCAATGCAGAGCCTGCTTCCAATCCTCTGTCCCTCTCTCTCTCTCTCTCTCTGCCCTCCTCCGCTCATTCTCTTTCTCTCCCTCTCTCAAAAGTAAACATTAAAGTTATAATTCCCACCTTCCCAACTAACTCTCTATTCCCTCTTCTCTGGCTTAGTCTTCCCCATAGAACTTATTACTCTCACAAACTATAATGTGTGTGTGTGTGTGTGTGTGTGTGTGTGTATGTATATACATATACATATATATGTATATATATGCATATATATACATATGTATATATGTATATATATGTATGTATATGTATATATATGTATACATATACATATATATATGTATATACATACACACACACACACACACACACACACACACTCATTTAGTGTGTGGCTCCTTTGTAAAACATAAGCGATGTCATAGGATTTGTTCACCGCTGCATCTCCAATGCCTGAAACAATGACAGGCAGAGTAGACACTCAGGAAATGACTGTTGGATAAATGAATCAATCAATGAATGAATTCTGCTAACAATCTTAGAAGAGAACTAGAATAGATTTTGTACCATTCATTGCAAT
Organism: Neofelis nebulosa; assembly: GCF_028018385.1. Taxonomy (NCBI): domain Eukaryota; kingdom Metazoa; phylum Chordata; class Mammalia; order Carnivora; family Felidae; genus Neofelis; species Neofelis nebulosa. Next base: position 17,005,628 of record NC_080789.1, read on the forward strand.
TTGCCAAGGTGCAAGAAAACCCAAATGACTTGCCAAAGACCTTAAAATTGTCTCAAAGGTATGACTACTGTAGAAAAGACACCATAGTTGCTTCTTGTCTGGGAGAGAGCCACAAATTATTTTGCTTTCCCTACCAACATAAGGCCATTTCTTCATAGTGGGTCTAGGGGACCCAATTCTAAGAATGGAAAAGAATATACAATTGTATACAGATATACACGAATATACCTGCCTTCTAAGGAGTCTGAGTACTTCAATATTACATATGTAGAGAATAAGCAAAATACGCAGTCGAGTGCTAAGTTATCTAAGTGTAAAGTCTCCACTGGACAAAGAAGCTTGTCTTCATTTAATAGAATGGTTTTGTGGAAAAGATATGGAAGAAATAAATGAAACAACAGGATGATTTCAACATTCTCAAACACGTAATTACTAAGTACCTGGTCATACTTGGTGCTGGGAGGGGCATGACCCTGCCTTAATGCAATGTTTCTGATATTCTTGATGGAACCTTTCATTTGGAACATATTCCTATGTTTCTTCATTTTCCTTGATTCTCCGTGTTGGTTTCTATGCATTAGATTAACAGCCATCTCTCCCAGTCTTGAAGGTATGGTCTCGTGTAAGGGGTGAACCCTATCAAACTCTTGGTTGCCTCAAACCTTTCCACAAATTGCACTGTATCTGAAAACTCCAAGTGTTTTGTATGACAGATTAAATAGGAAAGCCCCACCTTCACCATCTAGACCTAATAATATCATTCATGCCTCCCACAGAGAGACCACAAACCCGGAGCTGGGATAGACAGCAGGACCGAACCTTCCGACAGCCCCCACACAACAGGTAAATGGAAGGACCCAGAACACAAGCTCCACCACTGCATCTCTCCCTCAGTGCCTTCCCACAGCTTTTAGAAGTTCTAGTGTAGCTTATGAAGTGCCTCACTAGCTCATCGTATCGCCCCTCTCACCCCATCACCATCAGCTCCCATCCAGCCAAGATGAACTCCTAGCAGTTCCCAGGATATGCCAAGAACCCTCGGTGCCTTCTTTGTACCTGAGGTTCTGCGCCTGAAGCCTCTTTCTTCTCCCACCTCTGGCTGGCCAGCTCACCCTCTCTCATGTGGTTCTGCAGAGGACTGCCCTCTGGGGAATCTTTTCTAACCCGCCAGTCTGACTTAGCTGCCCCTGTTCTGTGCTCCCAAAGTAATCCATGCCAACACTGGGCATGGCTCTGCGTACACTGCAGGTTACTGGGTATATCCTCACTAGTCTGAAGAGCCTAGCATGCAAGGACTTTCAACCATACTGTTAACTAATACCCACCTGGGGCACAGCGAGAACTTGACTGATGATGGCTGATGAGCAACTGAAAATCAGAACTGGGTACTAGAACACAATCTATGGAAAAGCACATCACTTTGTACTGCTTGAAGTTATCGCATGCATTATGTAAAAGTAAGCAAATAAGCAAATGTCTTCCTGGGAATGAGTCTCTTACAGAACTTTTCACCCTGAAATTCCTCACAACCTTGGACATGGATACCATATGACTACACAAAGCTCTCATTTGCAAAACTGAACCTTTTCTCTTCTTCTTCAAGCTCTTACCAATTCAAACATGCAGAGACAGCTTGCCCGTCATGCTAACTTAGCATCTTCTATCATTCTGCCTCTCTCCCCCAAGCCTTACTCCAGATCACTTTTGAGAACTCAATTTATCAGGCCAACCAATCTTCAGTAACACCTCAGAAGTTAGTTGTACCTGCCAAAACCAGACTTCTACATCCCAGATTTTCTTCCAAAACTAAACTCTAGTGGTCTTTCTTAACTAAGTCTAGGAGTAAATGTGTCCTAGCTCAGCAAGTTTCTTAAGAAGGCCTTCTCTAATCTATTAATCAGAAAATTTCTGAAACTCATCCTTCTGTTAATATTTTTAAATAATAATCTTGCAAACAACCAGGATATATTGTTTGAAAAGATGTTACCTCTTAGCTTTCAGGCATTTTTAAGGCTTCACTAATCTCTCACTTTTCTTTTGAAAGATCTTAATGTTAATAGATCTCCTACTTTAAGTCTTTCACTCAAGATTCTTGCAATCCTTAATAAATATTATAATCATTCGCCTTAAGACAGAGGTAAGTGAGTGGCAAGTATTATTAGCATGTGAGAATCACAAGGTTCTAAATTTAAGTAATGTCTAGTTGAAGGAAAATGTTAAGACTTGTCATAATATGGAAAACACTATTCATTTATAATAAAATTGATGAAGTTTTAGGAGTATGCTTTAACTTTTGACTTGGATTTTTGTTTTGTAGGCCAGCTTGCTACTAAAAGTCAACCTAAGGCAGGGGGGTGGGGGGAAAATAAGCCATGTCAAGAACCAATCTGGGGGTGCCTGGGTGGCTCAGTCAGTTAAGCAACTGAGTCTTGATTTCAGCTCAGGTCATGATCTCACATTTTGTGACAACAGTCCCACATTGGGATCATGAAATAGAGCCCTGTGTTGGAATCTGCCCTGACAGTGCAGAGCCTGCTTGGGATTTTCTCTCTCTCCCTCTCTCTCTGCCCCTACCCCTTTCTCAAAATAAATAAACGTTAAAAAAAAAAAAAAAGAAAAGAACCAACCTGAAGAACTACCAATGGTCAAAGCTCAAAGAATTTGAGCAATAAATAGTGACAGTATCGGATTATAATCTAAAGAACAAAATAGATATCCATCAATACTGATATAAATAAGAGATTGCACAAATAAGTACATAGGGGAGAACAGACAAATATTCCTTAGAGAAGAATTCCAAATAATACATCTGACTGAATGAGGAAAGTAGAAAACCAGCACTGAAACACCACAGTAATAAATGCTACAGGCAACATCTGAGAGTGAATGCTACAATTAGTGGGCAAACCTTTAAGAAGAAACAGGACATTTTCAGAGTCTCCAAGTATCTCCCCCAAAATACTACTGTAGTGCTTGTTAACAAATGTCTAAAAATTCCTTGATACTCCTTCCTCCAGGAGGTAGAGTTTTATTCTCCTTTCTTTTGAGTATGTTCTAAACATGGTAACTCATTTTATAAGGACCAGAGTTTGGAAAAGAAAAATTAGAAACCTTACAGTGGAAAAACCAGACAGATGCCCCCCTAACCAACCAAGCGATCATGGTCATTATCACCAGCAACAAGCTGTGGTGAAATCATGAGATACGATGTGTGATGGGGGGGGGGGGGGCATCGCCTCTGTGGTATTCTACCCTAAAATCTAAAACCTCAGTCTAACCATAAGAACACAGACAAATCCAAATTGCGAGACATGCTACAAAATATCTATCAGGAGGCCCCAAAAGTGTAAAGGTCATGAAAAAACAAGGCAAGACTGAGAAAACTGCCAGAATGGGGAGACTAAGAAGCCAGGAGGACCTAATATAATGGAATGCAACGGAACCTCGGATTGGATCCTGGAACAAGAGGAAGGACCTTTATGCCCAAACTAACGGAATCCCACCAAAGTCTGTAGATTGTACCAATATTTAATTTCTTAGTTTTGACAAATCTGTGTAAGACGTTAGCATTAGGGGAAGCATATGGGAATTGTCTGTGCCAACTTTACACTCCTCTATAAAGCTAAAATTATGTCAAAATTAAACGTTTTCACAAAGTTAATCTGTTATCCTTAATGGAATAAACTGCTGCTGTTCCATAGAAATGCCATTAGGGGACAGGGGGATGGATATTATGACCATGTCTTACTCTTACCTTCAATGTTCTTTTGTCATGTTAAAAGTTCAACGGGCTTTCATACAATTCTAGGTTCGTGTGAGATGAGACCAGGGTGGTAAGCAGTGTAAATGGAAAAGTGAGAATGTGTCTTGGCATCCAGGGACAGACAGCAACCTAAGCCAAAGCGAAGGGGAGAACCGATCACAGGGCCACAAATTTGTTTCACAGAAGCCAACTCACACTCCCCGTGGCACAATGGCCCCAGGACTATCATGTCCTTAGGAACTTAGGCAGTTCTCTGTGTTTGCTTTGGAGTCTCCCTGCCTCTCATTCAGGCTTCTTTCCACACAACAGCTTATTCTTACATACAAATGTTAAATTGGTGTATCGTATTGACTAATTTGTGGATGTTGATCATCCTTGCATCTCTGGGACAGACCAACCTTGATCATGGTGTGTGATCCTTTTAATGTATTGTTGAATTTGGTTTGCCTGTATTTGTTTTGTTGAGGACTTTTGCATCTATGTTCATCAGGATTATTGTGCTGGCCTGTAATGTTCTATGCTGTGGGGTCCTTGTCTGAGAAGAATACGTATTACATCTTTGAATGTTTAATAGAATTCATCAGTGAAGCCATTTGGTCCTTTTGTTTGTTGGGAGGTTTTGGTTACTGATTCAATCTCTTTACTGGCCATTGGCTTATTCAGATTTTTCTATTTTCTCAAGATTCAGTCTTGGAAGATGGTATATTTCTAGGAATTTATCCACTTCTTCCAGATTGTCCAGTTTGCTGGCATATAGTAGTATGTTTGTAGTATACTAAACTACTATATAGAAGTAGTTTGTTTGTGGTAGTCTATTATGATCCTTGTATTTCCATAGTATCAGTTGTAACTCCTCTTTCATTTTTGATTTTAGGTATGTTAGCCTACATGTTAGCTTATCTACAAAGAACCAACTCTTCACTACCTTTTCTACTATCCTTTTAGTCTCTCTTTCATTTATCTCCACCTTATTATTTCCTTCCTTTGGGCTTCATTTGTTCTTTTCCTAGTTCTTTTACATAAGAATAAGCCATCTAGATCCACAGGGAGCACCTTTCAAGGTATATCACATATACAGTCTTGTGGGTCTGCAATCCTAAACCCTGCAGACTTTCCAGACCAGGAAATCTGGAGGCGTCCCCAGGGGGACAACTGCAAAACTCATGGCTTTCTGGAAGGTTATCAGCCAGCTGTTAGGAGGCCAAGGGAGAGCTCCAGTATGGTTATCTTCCTGCCCATCTTCCCTGGGGGCACCTCTGTAGCCTAAGAATATGTGGCAAACCAGAAGCCTAGAAGCCTGCCCCTCGGATTGAGGCTCCAGGACAAGAAAATATCCTTTTTCACATGAACCCTGGAGGTATGTTTCAGTCCTCTGCTTGTGCAGTGCCCTGGGGGGTGGCAACCCATCAAGGACTGATTGTCCAACGGGTCTAGAAACACAATCGCCCGTTCCCACCAAAGCCAGGTGCTCCAAGGTGACCCTTGTGTGGGCTGCACATGCCCTGTGGCTGGCACAGTGGGCCATGGGGGCAGGGCACTCAGCTGGAGCTGGGTGGGCTTCGGCTGCCGTACCTGCAAGCAGGACACTTCCACCAGAGCTAGCAGGCTTGGGGGGTGGGGTACAAAAATGGCGACCGTCAGCACCAGTCCCAACAAGGCAGAAGCAGAATGCAAAAATGGTGTCTGCCAGCACGTCTGTCCCCAGAGACTCCCAACAGGTTCCCGTCTCTCTGGCAGATGCTGTAAGATTAACAAATGAGTCCCCTATGCATATGATCTAAGCATCTTTTACACTTACTTTTGTGCTGGGTCCTGGGATGAGTGGGTCTGTGTGTAAGCCCTTTAAGAGGGGATTTTTCATTCCCTAAAGCCCTCTGGTTCTCCTGGAAGTCAGCCCTGTTGGTTTTCAAGGCCAGGTGCTTCGAGCGTTCATCCCTCTGACGCAGTTCCCAAGGGCTGGGTTACCTGAGGTGGAGCAAAACCCCTCCCTCCTCAGGGACAAGTTCTGTATCAGTGAGCCCCTTCCCAGTTGCTGGTCCCTGTGCCCAGGGTGGAGCTGCTTGCAAGAGCATGACTGTGCCCCTCCTCCCCATTCCGTGTGGCACTTCTATCCTTTGTTGTGGAGGCGCGGTTCAGCTAGCTTTCAGGTCCTTTTCGGAGGGAACTGCTTCACGTGGAGATGTAGTCTGCTGTGCACGTGGGAGGAGATGAGTTTAGGATCTTTCTATGTTGCCATCTTGAACCTCCTCCCAATAAACTGTCCTGATAAAATATTGACAATAGCTATTAGGACCACGCAGATCTCCCAGGTCTGATTTACTCTTTCCTCAGAGCTAGGTCCCATGGCTCATGACACCCCAGATGCAGCCAGCAACCACTCGAAGCAAGATCCAAGACTCTGCTCTGGCCACCTGCTCAGAAAAGCACTTTTGATATATATTTATCAATTTGACATCCCAGCGGTTGTCACACAGACCAGATATGTAAGACAATGTCTTCCTTCTTACGAAAAATTTTGATTCTTCGTGGCAATCGAGTTATATACATTGTTAGCTTTATACACTGATACAGTATCTATATATCACAATGCCATGTGTGACTTCTTTGAAAGTGATCTTTTAAAAAACAATTAAGAAATCCAGGTGAAGAGGGATTAAAAATGTTTTAATTGTTGAAATACATCGGTAAACTGAGTAATCTACATTGCAGTACTAAGTGGCCACACATCCTCAAATAAAGAACTTTCCATACACCCCACGAACCATCAGTCACAAATCCTCGAAGAGAGTATAGAATTAACATGATGAGAACGGGAGAATCGATGGATACGAAGGATCCAGGGTGACATGAGCCTTCGGCTAAAGAAAACAGAAAGTTAATCGAAACGCGCGTGGGGCATGCAAATTTCAGTGGCTTATTTTTAAATATTGCAACATAAGACACACCGTTCCTAACTGAAGAAATTCTCTGACGCTTAAATAAAGCTGAAAACCAAAAGGTAAAAAAGGAAAAGAGGTAACAGTAAGAATCAACTTAACCATTATTACAGCTAAAAATTAACGTGACCTAGAAATAGTGAAAGGTAACACACAAATATATTACTTTAGGGAGTTCACGTATAGTGCCTTAGTATCTGAAGTCATAACTAGAATAAGGATTTTGTTATATAAAAGCTATCAAAAAAGTATCAGTCAAAAGACATGATCTTCATGAGCTGTGTTGAGTGGCCAAGGTGACGATGCTGCCAGGCATAGCAGGCTGGCTCCAGGCACCAGCTTGTGTCAGCTTGTCTTCCGCAGGTGGACCCCAGAAAGTCCCATCTGCCCATGTACTGTTCACCCACCTCCTGTCTAGCACCACGACGTTCAACATGTACCCATGTTTCAACTACAGACTTAGGAATCTGGGTGGGGAGGGGAGGCGAAGCAGGTGACTATTTAGAATTTCCTTGGGAATTTCTGTGCACATTATGATGTCCCATGGGGTGCAATTCCTTCCAAATCTTAACGAGCAAGCTGTGAAGACAACAAATGTCAAAGGGGGAAAGAGTTAGTGAGCTTAAAAAAAGTACAACTCAGGGAAAACAAATACCAGCTTTAAGCTGGTTTTTTAGCTGATAATTTCAGCTAAATTACTTACTTATTCTTCCTTTCAGTAAAACACACATTCATGATTCACTCAATACTTATTTAAGTCTAAATATGTGGCCAGCACAGCGCGAAGCACTGATGACACATATATAAAGAGACAAAGAGCAGTGGGGAAAGAGACTTATGGGCTTAGAATTAAAATATGACATGATAAGAGGCGCCTGGGTGGCTCAGTAGTTTAAGTGTCTGACTTTGGCTCAGGTCATGATCTCTCGGTTCGTGAGTTCGAGCCCCGCGTCGGGCTCCGTGCTGACAGCTTGGAGCCTGGAACCTGCTTCAGATTCTGTCTCCCTCTCTCTCTGCTCCTCCCCTGCTCTCACTCAGTGTCTCTCAAAAATAAACATTAAAAAAATACACACACACACACACACACACACACATATATGATATGATAATGCCCAGACCAGCTGCACATCAACATCACCCAAATTAAAGACACAGACCGCTCAGCCGTAACATCGTTTCTTTCCTACTTGGCCAGACCCTGCTGGGAGAGGTGTAGCCATCCCCACAATCTCCAGCTCTCCCAGGGGAATCTGCTTCAGCCAGGCCCTCCATGGGCATCTGAGAGCATCCCTCAAGCTTGTCTGGGCTGGGAGTACTCCACACATCTAGATGGGCACAACTTTCACCCAAGAGTCATCTGTAGAAGAAACTATACTTTTGTAGCAAGACAGAAGTCTTGCAGGAGATTCTGAAATCATTCCGCAGTTTGTTTCAAAAAGTAACCAAATTAACTTTGAGCTCTGGTCACTGAGTGGCGTTATTTCGAGAGATTCTGTACATGCTAGGTCAAAAAAGTCTCCGACCCTTTCCATGAAGTATTTTTCTCTGCAAAGGACAGTCTTCTTGGGGTTTCTGAACAATAACTTAAGCCCAGAGAGCCATGAGCTCAGACATATCACAGGGAAGTGATGCTTAGCAACTATGGAAAAAGGAGAGCCTTTCAACTTAGAAAACTTCTCAGGCAATTCAAACAGAGTGGGATGGCAATAAAATAATATGTGTTTATAGTCATGAGCAGTAAAGAGGTATTTTAGGGGCACCTGGGTGGCGCAGTCGGTTAAGCGTCCGACTTCAGCCAGGTCACGATCTCGCGGTCTGTGAGTTCAAGCCCCGCGTCAGGCTCTGGGCTGATGGCTCGGAGCCTGGAGCCTGTTTCCGATTCTGTGTCTCCCTCTCTCTCTGCCCCTCCCCCATTCATGCTCTGTCTCTCTCTGTCCCAAAAATAAATAAAAAACGTTGAAAAAAAAATTAAAAAAAAAAAAAGAGGTATTTTAGAAGTCGTGGGCTGGTTTACCAGCAAGATTGTTAAATTGTTATCAGGGAATTTCATACACACAGAGTCGAACCACCATCTATCTTGTCCAGCTGTCCCATGAGAAAACAGATATTGAGAAAACCTGAGAGAAGGTAAGGGCTTCCTCTAAGGTCGTGCGTTAGTAACAGAGCTCCTGAATCTCCTGATACCCATCTCAAGACACCTCTTTCCACTCTATTCCTGTACTTTTTGAAATACAACCCATTTTGAGGAGAATAACATATGCTTGCTTGCAATTAGATTATCTTTTCTACTCGAAGCAAATAACAAAAGCATTTCTGCACAGGGGAAAACTAGCAGGGAATCTAGAGGGTTAGAACTCTATTAGAAATACTAGAAACAGAGGCGCCTGGGTGGCTCAGTTGGTTACGCATCTGACTTCAGCTGAGGTCATGATCTCGTGGTTCGTGAGTTCAAGCCCTGCATTGGGCTCTGGGCTGACAGCTCAGAGCCTGGAGCCTGCTTCGGATTCTGTGTCTCCCTCTCTCTCTGGCCCTCCCCTGCTCGTGCTCGCTCTATCTCTCTCTCCCTCAAAAATAAATAAATATTAAAAAATACTAGAAATAGAAAATCTCCAGCCAATTCCCAAAAAGAAACTCAACACTCTATGACGTGGTCATGGGCACTAGGGAATAAAGTTCCATTATGCTTTTGCCTTGAGGAGAAAGTCTTTGAAGAAGTGTCTACTCAAGATTGTTGTGTATCTTGTCAGGGAGAAACTGATTACGGTTTCTGTGTCCCTGTCCCCCAGTGGGAAAGCTTATTTGTCTGCACCTGTAAGCTTATTCTGTGATCCCTCCCCATCCCAAACACCAACTCCAGTAACTGGCCATGAGCAAGAAGTTGGTTCAGTCTCAAATCAGTTTTGCTTTGGGTCTGCCAAAGGCTGGATTCTGGTTACAAAAAATAGTATGATGGAGGATGATGATGATGATGCTAATGATGACAATGATTGCAGAAACTACCATTTATTTCATACTGAATCCTAACAACACCCTTTAAGCTAAGCATTAGTGCCATTTTACAGATTATAAAACAGAGGCTATGAGGGGAAAGTAACTTGCCCAGCTAATAAGTGAAAGAGCCTGAATTCAAATCCAAGGGTGTCTTACTCCCAAAGAGAATGGGCTGTCTCAGGAGAGAGGGCATTCCTGATCACAGGACGTTCAAGAGGCTGGATGTCATTCAGCAAGACTGAGAGGCAGCGGGGATCTAAGCATCATATGTGTCATTGGACAGGTGGAGCGAGACTTTCTGCCTCTATGGAAATGCTACTGGGGATCTTTTAGAGACCGGCACACATAGTGAATAAAGGAAAACTTTTTTCCTGTCCTTGTTCTTGCTTGTCTTATGATAACTCTAACTCTAAGCTCTCCACCAGGATAGCAGGTCCACAATGCCTCATCTTTTATACAGTGGTTGCTTCTGTGTATACTGGACGTGTCTTGTAATACCCAACCTGTAAACTTGGGTCTATGGTTTTACTCTTCCCACCTGCATAAGGGCATCTCTGTATACTGAAGACTGCCCATCTCTACATCTCTGCTCTGTATGAACCCTGGCTACTGCCGAACACTTAATATTGATCCTGATCTAATTCCCAGTCCCAGCCTCTCTGGTCTCTCCCTATCTGTCATTTCCAAAGTTTTTGGTAACGAAAAGTGACACCTTTGTGTTTTAGTTAAACACTTAGCTTGTTCTTACTAAATGAATTAAGTTGCATTTGAAACAAAAAGAAATGAAAAATAAAATTAACTGCAAAGAAAATTGATCTAATTATCAAAGACCCCTCTACAATATCACCTGCTCCATTTCATAGAGTTAACCCCAAGATGTGACCCCGCCTACCTAATCTTGAAGTTCAAGATTTCTTAGAAATACATAGCAATAATATCTATTCATCCGTATATACATAGCAATATCACTCATCATCAAGGCTAAATATGTACAATTACTTAGAAAACATACAGTACCTCTTGATCATTGAGTCATGATATTTTCTTCTAATCTTAAAGAGAAAATTAAGAAAAGTTAAGCAACCAGATTATAAAGAACATATTCTAGTTTCCTATAAAATGATGAATACTAGCGACATATATGTATGTGCTAGTCCAGATCATAAAGCAGAGAAATAACAATGAGAAACAAACAACTATAGTATGTTACAAATAAGGTAACATAGCCTGTGTGCAAATTATACATATTAACAATCCTTTCAAACTATGCCTCAGACAACTGTACGGTGGTGGCCGATAATGAGCACTCTTCACCACGAGCCACACATTTAACAAGCTAGCTGTGAGGCTGCTGTTATGCATGCTATCATGAAAAAGACATCATTAGCCCCACGATTACTACTCATTAAAACAGAAAAAGGGACCTCGCTTCATTTACTTATACAATAGGCGGTTGTTTTTTCATCCGATCATCAGACTGCCATCAGCATATAAAAGGAATATATTACAAGAACTTACCTTTATGTTCTAGAAGAACTCCGTAAACTTACTGAATCATTTGCTATCACTGTCACACCAATCGTCACTGAGGTTAACAATAAATTTAAACTATCCGTGGGGAAAAAAAAAAAATTTAATCCATGGAGCATAACCACAAATAGACGCTAAATTTTGCCCTGGAATTACTCTCACGATGTGGGTGCCAATTTCAACCAATGATTACAATGAACAGATAATGGCTTTTCTACATGGTTAACTGCAACTAAGTAATACATAGGTTGAGCTGGGCAAGCTGAAACATAAATTTCATATTTTCCCCCACAAAACGAACAGATATTTAGAGAAAGTAAATATCACAATTTTACTTACTTTTTCGTACAGTCTTTGTTTGATTGGATACCATATTGACAGCTTCAGACGGTAGACCAACATATACCCCTCCATAGTTTCTTCGTGAAAAGAAGCAGATACAGAAAAATCAGACCAATATTAAGGGAGCTCAATATTTGCAGAAAGTGATAGAAGCTTGGGATACTGCCAACAATTAGAGAATTATTAAAATAACTCATGACTTTTCAGAGTCCAGAGTGCTGACCATTACACCATGGGACCCACCTAACTCATGACTTTTCAAAAGTAGAATTTGGAATATAATTGCCCTTGGAAATACAATGTTTTCTATGTTAAAAAGAAGCTCTATATGAAAAAAGAAAGCTATGTCAATGGAATTTTTTGATATTTAACTTGGAATGGAAAAGAAAAAAAGAAGTTGGGATTTTTGTAATTTAGTACAGTAATAAATATCCATAGAGTGACATGGTAGTTAATGAGTCAACAGTCATCAAGAATTTGGAGTGGTCAATGTGGTAGTTGCTATGGACACACAGAAATAATTCCCTGTAGGTACATATAAACATAAAAGGATGGGAGGGAGAGCTAACGAGAAATGAGAGTAGAGTGCAGCCAACCAGAGGAGGATAGGGAGGGTGGAGGTGAACACCTCCTTCATTGCTGCGACAATGAAGGAAGTCATCAGTTAGGGAGAAATAGCATCCAAAGGCCACAGGATGGAAACCAGCTATGACAGGCCATGTGTAAAAGACAAAAATTGAGCATGCTTGAAAGCAAGGCCCGTGGGGCACCTGGGTGGCTCGGTTGGTTAGGTGTCCAACTTCGGCTCAGGTCATGACCTTGCTGTTTGTGAGATCGAGCCCCACGTCCGGCTCTGTGCTGATGGCTCAGAGCCTGGAGCTTGCTTCAGATTCTGTGTCTCCCACTCTATCTGCCCCTCCCCACTTATGCTCTATCTCTCTCAAAAATAAACATTAAAAAAGAAATTAAAAAAAAAAAAAAAGAAAGAAAGGCTTATGAACTTTGGGCAAGTTCTTTTTCAGATCACATGCTCCTACCTGTATTCTCTGTGCCAGAAGTTTTCTGGGTGTAACCAATGCTATTGGCAATGCACCACAGTGTTAAATTACATCCGTGAGTTAAATTAATCCATGAAAGACAGCCAGAATTATTCACTTAATTAAAGCCAGATTCAATATCAAACATACCTCCTCTTGTCATCTTCCGTTATCGATTCTTCTGTTCTGAAAGGTCAAAAATATTTGCTATGAGCCAGTTGGTCACATTGCCACAGACTTTATTTTTTGGTTGTAAAAAGAAGAGGGCTACTGACTTAAAGTCAATTTTGCTTATTTAAGTTCTCCCATCAAGTATTTCCATAACACTCTTGTTCCCACCCCAATCATTCATGCACTAAAAAAAAATGTCATTTTCTACTTAACAAAATGTGCAAATCCAGCAAATGCCAAAAAGTCCAACCGCTAACAAAAGGACAAATGGACGGCAACCAAGATTGGAAAGAGCACACTAACACAGCCTCAGGAAGCCTGGCCTCTTGTCATGGGTGTGCCACCAGCACACCCATGGGCTGTTGGCAAGTTGCCAGCCTGCATCTCATCTGTAAATTAAGTGGCCGACCAGATGCCCAAGGTGCCCACCCTCTAGTCCTAGGGTACTGTGATTTTTTGATTCTCATGCCACTCGGTGGTACAATTCTCTCTAGGTATGAGAAATTTCTTTAGTGCAGAAGAGTTAACGTTAGTTTGACTTCCTTCTATATAAACGGGCCATTTTACATATGATCTACTGCATAGAGAAGGAAGAAATGTTTAAAAGGTGACTTTTAGAGGGGATCACAATTTTAAAATGTACAGCATCTTTCCTCGCATGAGAGGAATCCATATTCTACTGATACTCCTTGGCATATTTCTAAGAGGATTGGGAAGCTTTCCCTCAAGCACTAGTTAGCATACATAAGTTACTTTTCTTAAAGGCAAAAAACCAAGATTCAAATGTATCTGGCTGAGTCCAACATGTAATCCTAAAGGGCTTTAGGATTTCAACAAGAAAGAATGAATCACTGAATCTTCTAATTTTAGGGACTGTCTAATCATGGTTTCATCCATTTAAAAGTTGGGAATGCTTCAAATGAATATGTACAAGAGATTTTGCCTCATTGCAACCTCCAGTAAGTCTCAAGCCTCTGCAGAAGGGAGGTGTAGATTTGGAAATCATCCGTTGAACACTGGCCATGCCCACAGCTACTACTCCGATGGAGTGCAAAATCCATCTTGAGATCTAATTTATCCAGATTGAGCACATAACCTAAATTTGCCAGATAACCGTCAATTTCATTCATTTCTTGCTAAAGCTGGATCATTTTTTAATTCAAAGGTGTCAAAGTCATACTGTATTAGAAATGGTGTTAAGCTTTAGTGAAGTGGTATACAAGGTGTTGTTCACCACTTTTAATTAAAATGGATTTATAACCCGTTAGTGTAGATAATAGGACAATGATGGTGACTAACTGGTTCGAGATTATTAGAACTGTTTACCTTGGTCCCAAATGGCTAATCCCATCATGATGTTGTTTCTGAAGCTACTGGTAGGTTTGGACAAATACAATGTCTCATTTTCTGGCACAAATTTTTTTTTTTTCATATCCAACTCTGTCTATTTTAATTCTTTCTCCCCTTGCCTGATTCTGCTTAAGGATACACTAAAAGTTTTAAAATATATTTTAGCTCCCCCAAATATAAGAAAATAGTAAATTATTTTTAATCTACTATCTCTTATAAAGTATTCAATGTCCTGAAACCCACTCTGTGCTCTCCATTATAAAATTAATCAACAACCTTGTACATCTAACTTCCAGGAAATGATAATGCAGCTGCCACAGATACTGGGTGATAAATTAAGCTTCAGACAAATTACTAAGTCATTAAAAATACCATTTATAAAGACTTATTAGATACCCACTCTTTTAAGCCTTCAAATACGCTACAATGCCTGCCTTTGTATATATGCCCCCACGTGCGAGGCCGCTCCTTCATCTGTTCCTTCCACAAACAATTATTCTACAATACAAAGACCACATGGGTAAAAATGGTGGCATCGCTGAGTCTCTCCTGTGTGTCAGACACAGGGCAGGGCACTTCACAGGCATCTCACAGGGCACCTCACAACAGCTCTGCGAGTTTGGACCTGGGGAAGTAGGTTCACAGAGCCGTGTCATTAATAAATATGTGAGACCAATTAATAAATATGCGAGACCAACAAGGAAGACTGACATTTAGACCCCGCCTGACACCAAAAACCGTGCTCCGTGTTGTAATTCATCACTTGTCTCTCAAATAGGAAGATGGAAAAGTCAGAACGCTGCCAGTGACAAAACAGCAGGTGGCCACTCCCGACCTGGGACCTGCCTCCACACCGCTCTTGCAAAAGCTTTTGAGCATCACCTGGCTCTCACAGCCGCCTGTGGAACTGTGCAGGCATTCTGCTCGTGCTATTACATGGCTTCCTCATCACACGGTGGCTTTTAGCCACGTTTTCAACATGAAAACCTGAGGCTCTGAAAGGCTGAGTGAGTAGCAATGACCAAGGTTACAGAGCCAGGTAACAGAGCCAGAATTCAAATCTCAGTTTGTGTGATTCCGACTCCTGTTTCAGAAACTGTGAGCCCATACGCGGGTATATCAGAGAAACACCCCCTTCTACCAAGCTGGATCTCTCCAATTTTTATCACTCCATTTAAGGAAAGAGGAAAAAGTAAGACAGTAAAAGAGTCTTAGTCAACATTTTGTTAGCATTCGGAGAAACTTCTAACTGCTCCAGGGGCAATCAATCCTCACAGAACTTGCTGAATTGCTATACAACTCATTTTTATACAAGTTTAAAAATTGTCCTGATGGACAGTTATGTTAGAATCTATTCATCTGAACAGCCAGATCCAGACTGAGGTTAAATCAGAAAATGGTGGTTGGTCTAAGTCCAATCTCCTTGTGAACTGACAGGTCCAAGCCAGTGTGGTCAGATGCCTGGGAACCAAATGCTGCCCTGCCTGTGGCCAAGTGGACAGCATCCTACCAGCTGGCATAATGTGGTCCTGACCCAACTGCATTAGAAGAAGAAATGGTCCATCAAGCAGCAGCAGAGATTCCTGAAAGGTCATTTCTTACTGAAGAGAAGTGGACATTATCTTGGAGCAGTCCAAAACTTGGGGTTGAACTTACTATACTTCTAAGCACTTACTAAGCCTTCAGAATTCTAATCCTTGGGGAAATTCTTAAGTTTTGAAGAATGCCCTTGCTGCTTAAATATCTGGGCTGCCCCACATGTACACCATTTTAAGGAATCATTGGGTTTTGTCTCCTTATAAAACAAAATTTGGAAAGATTTTGTTATCAACCCGCCTTAATAATTCATTGGCAGATATTTTCTTAGACGTACAGGTGCCCAAAAGAGCTTCTGATGAGCACGGGATGACCCAGGGGGAGCCTGTGTCTCTGACTCAAAGGCAAATCAGTTTTACATTTTGGTAAGCCTGTGCCATCTCCTTTCGGACACATGCAGATTTCTGTTTGGTTTCCGAAGTCATGAAAATAGTCTGTGGTCGTCTGTCAGTCCCACTGATCCAGAACACCAGGCTGGGAACCGTGCTCAGGCCAGAGCATCCCCCACCCCCACCCCCACCATGGAGGAACTTCTATTTTCCACTGAGGACTTGATTATTTTTCTTTTCTGGCCACTACAGTTTAAGTGGGAGGGCAGTAGCTACTGTGAGGCCTGCAGCTGTGAATGTGGCTCAAGTACTAAATCTGGTCCCCCAACCGGTGAAGGAAGTGGAGGGAGCCACACCTCCCCCAGCTTTGTGTGAACAACAAGCCATGGACAGATGGTCTAGAAGGTCCTCAGCACTACCCTATACGCTGCCGGCACTAAAGCAGAGAGGTAAGGGCACAGAATGAGACGGCTCCAGCCTCGAACCTTAGAGAGAAGAGCCTGAAGCCTGAACTGTTCCCTGCTAGAAAACATCAACAGAGTGAAACCTAGGCCAATTCATGGCAGACAAACTGGAAAAGAGGATAAACTGCTTTGCTGCACTTAAGCACCACCCTTCTCAGGTGCTAACTGGTCCCAATATCTCTACAAACTCAGCCTACCCATAATCTTGTTCCCTTAGAAAAGGAGCAAGGACACATACATCAACCAGGCTAAATCCCCCATCATGGTAATCCACTCCCAAAGAATAGTTCTGAATCACAGTTCAAGAGTCAATGCCCAGACAGCTACAAGCAGAGGCACTGAAAACTGGGAAATGTACCAGAAACAGGGAAGAATCCTTGAGGTTTCTACTAGGAGACCCAAACACGGAGTTATAAGAGGTAAGGGACCAGCTACCATAACCAAATCACCTACAAACAAAAAGTGAAAGGTAATTTTTACTGACTCCTTTCCCCTCCATGGAGCCACAGGCTGGGGTCAAGGAGAGGGAGGGAAAACCAGCACAGATTACCAAGAGGTCAAGAGTGATCTGGAGACAACTATATGGCATTTCAAGACAAATTCTGCTCCTGCTCGGGGACCTGTGCAGGACTCTGTCTCCTGTCAGCTGTGACCTCTCGCTTCCAAATCCTGCCCCTCCCCACACCCTGGGCTGTGGGGCTGGGACTCTGACAAAATTCTCTCCTCCGCCGCCAGTCTCCCTATTAGGTTCCACCAAAGGGAATGCTAGAGGGACATAAAAAAGAGACATAAATGCAAAGGAGGGAAAGAGGGCTGCTCTTTCCAGCTGTGCTCTATCCCTGTCTGCAACAGCCCAGCAGCTGGCTCCAGTCTCCAGAACAGGCCCCGGATTACAACATTCAGATGTGACAGCACCGACCTGGCAGTGCGCACCCCACCCCCACCGCCTCAGAAGCCTGGGTCCCAACCCACAGACTCCTCCTCCTCCAACTCCCAGATTATGACGGCCCCAACCTCCTTCCTTTGTCACTCCAGCCTGAGAAGTGGTAGCCACTTCCTGCTATTCCCACCCCTGATCAGTGAGTCAGCCTTCCCTATCCTCCAAGACCCGCTTAACCAACTCCTCATAGTGAATTCTTTCTGTTAATATAGTTAATGTGGTTTCCTTTTCTCTGTGTGGATGCTAACCCATACATTACTTGGAAGCAAGAGTGGTTTATCTCCCACCTCCTGAATTGAAATGTCTTACTGAAGCATCAAAAGCACTTGTGACTTGCTGTTTATCCAGGTCAATGCACGGGACCATTAGGATGTGCTGAAGGATACCAGTAAGATCAGGATATTGCAGAACAGAGGATGAGGGGAAGCAGGGGGATCTATGGAACAGAGGCAAGGCTGTGATGTATACTGTTGGCCTTGCCAGGTAAAAGCAAACTGCTTCTGTACTCCTTGCACACTGGTGCAGAGAGAAGGGACTTGCCACACCAAAGGCTGCATAACAGGGGCTAGAGGCTACGCTATTTTCCATAAGGACACCACACCTTGAATGGCCGCTGAAATTGCCCCTTCACGAAGTTTGCAATAATCAAAGTCACTCTCTAAAATAAACCTCCCTCCTGGACAGACCAAACAGGCAAGTTAAATGGGGATGTGAGAAGTATCTCCATCATTTTTTCAAGTCTTTGGTGCTGGCACTAATTTCTGCAGTTCCCCCTAGAGATGCTGTATCCCTTTTTGTTTATTATTCTAGTAGGGAAGGAAAATTCCATGGGCTTCCACTTGGGCCTTCCTGCCATGACAGTCATTACTTTGCAGGTCAAGGAGCCAATGGGTGGCTTCTCCCAGTTGCCAAATATGTCTCCTCTGATTATGAATTCAAGAACTAAGGAAAAAACCAGAGCATGGGTCTCCAGGCTACTGGGCACACTATAGTTTGAACATTAGCCAAGTTTTCTATCATAAGCCCACACATGGACTTCTGGGCTACAGTGGCATTTTTGGGTCCTCAGGAATTAACATCAATTTAGAGTCAGTATCTAGAAAGCTCTAAAAGGTCCAGGTACTTCCTTTTGCTCTGGACACAGCTACTCTAGTAAACAGACAAAGGTCCCTTGAGAAGGTGTGGAGAAATACCTATAGTATATACAGGTGGCAGTGACAAAAGTTCCCTCAAGAGAACATGGCCTCAATCACTGGGAGTCTGACTTGGGTTGGGAAACTGGGTTAAGTGGCTATGCCTTTCCACTGTAATGACTCAAATTAGGTTTCTGGCTCATAGACCAGAAGTTTTCCTCTTATAAAAATACAGAGAGGGAGAAAATGACCCTTTAGAAGGCTATCCTTCTAATTTATCCCTAGACAGGCTGTAAACCACCAGCTATCATCAGAGTTCCCTCCAGGATGAGCCCCTGTGCCCCGTCATCCCAACCCTGCTATCTATTATGGTAAGTGTGTCCACCTTGTGGTTAAGTTCCACTTGGTAGACATGCGATCCTGTCCTCTGGGATTCTGTCATACCACATGAGATAAAGAGCCCATCTCAGGGGCACAGCCACCTTGCAGAGGACCACCTCCTTAGTGCTTATTGGTACACCCTCTCACTATGCATTCCCCAATTTACTCAAAGCTTAGTGGGGATGGGGGGCGGTGTCCTCTGCAGTGGGGAGCAGGTCATACTTGAGAAATTCACACCAATATCCCAATTTCCTTAAGCCTTTGGATTCCTTCCTCTCCAGACCCCAGGGAAGTTGTGACCTACTCTGTCCCTGAATAGAGTAAGCTCAATGATGCAGAGTCTCGCCAACCAGGTTAATAAACTGTTAGAGTCCCCACCATGCACCTAAATTATTCAATACAAAATCTCTGTTAAATACAATACCAGCCCCATATATATTCCTTCCACCTTGGTCTCACACCCTTAGATCCATTTCCACACACATTTCTTCAGTTCCTGGTAATATAAACTACACAATCCTGCAATTACTTTGTAGTATAAGCTCTTTCCTATAAGACACAAAGTCAGGTCAGACTTTGTGTCTGTGCCTTGGGAGCACATGGAGCTCTGACTCTATCTGTGTGTCTGAGGAAAAGAAGGGGTGGACGGAGTAGGTCTTGAGGACAAGCAGCACCTAACCAAACCACCTCCCCAGATGAGGGGACCCTATTCCACACCTCCCCACGTAGCCAGGCTACTCCTTTCCCAAAGGCACTGCCAGGAAAACCCGAAGTTTCTGTCTGGCAAAGATGGAGAAAGAAAAGTCAGCTTTGTTTCACATCAATTCTAATGTAGGCCAATCTAGTGCTCTAACCAGAGAAGTAAGAAACAGAAGAGGCTAAAACAGCTGTCTCTATTAGAACTGGAAACTGAAAAGCTATGAAGTAGTCCTTCAATGTGGAACTGAATCTAAAACAGTAACAGAAAAAGCCCTTCCATCTGACACCGTTTCAATGGCCTAACACAACACGGCAAGAAAGTCACGGCCCTCTTCATTTCTTGTTTCCCCAACTCAATAAAGAGTAGAGGGGGAAGGAAAAGTGTGAAGAGGCAGGCAGACTGTCTTTTTTTTAATGTTTGTTTGTTTATTTATGTATTTATTTATTTATTTAGAGAGCTTGGGGAGAGGGGCAGAGACAGAGGGAGAGAGAATGTCAACCAGGCTCCATGCTCAGCGTGGAGCCCAACATGGGGCTCAATCCCACAACCAGGAGATCATGACCTGAGCTGAAATCAAGAGTCAGACACTCAACCAACTGAGCCACCCAGGCGCTACCCCCCCACCCCTGCCATTTGCCCTAATGCACAAGGCAAGAAAGTCAGGGCCCTCGGGACACCTGGGTGGCTCAGTCAGTTGAGCGTCCAACTTCAGCTCAGGTCATGATCTCCCGGTCCGTGAGTTCAAGCCCCGCCTTGGGCTCTGGGCTGACAGCTCAGAGCCTGGAGCCTGTTTCGGATTCTGCGTCTCCCTCTCTCTCTGCCCCTCCCCCACTCATGCTCGCTCGCTCTCCCTCTCTCTCTCTCTCTCTCTCTCTGTCAAAAATAAATAAACATGTTAAAACAATTAAAAAAAAAAAAAGAAAGTCAGGGCCCTCTTGATTCCTGGTTTCCCCAACTCAGTCAAGAGTAAAGGGAGGGAAGGAAACGTGTAGAGACGCACATAGGCTGGCTTTTTTCACTTAGTGGTGTAAGCAAACATGTATTTGAATACGTTTAAGGGTCTGGAAAGGCCAAGATTTAAACGCAGTTTAATTTACGGCTAAAGTTACAACTTCAAGTCCTCTGTTAGCAGGGACGCGTGCCCCACTCAGTGTCAGTGAAGGGAGAGGCACAGGAGAGAGATTCAAGGAACAGAACCTGCAGGAAGGGGTTCGGGTACAAACATGGTCCATTTTGCAGTCATGCCTAGGACGGCCTTAGAAGGAAGACTTACTTCCGTTGTGCAAAGAGCAAAGGAACAAAGTAGTACTAACAGCCTTCCATTACTTTTAACAAGAAGACACTCCATTTTCTGCTTACGTGTGACCCACTGCTATACAGAGTGCACTTGCGGGATTTGCTTGTTTCCTCCAGAGGGAGCATGACTGAAAGCCTGCTGCTAAATGGCTTCCTCTAGTATCAGGACAATGCTTTATTTCTAATCATAGACAGCATTTGAAAATGT
This sequence comes from Neofelis nebulosa, assembly GCF_028018385.1. NCBI lineage: Eukaryota > Metazoa > Chordata > Mammalia > Carnivora > Felidae > Neofelis > Neofelis nebulosa. Next base: position 17,026,795 of record NC_080789.1, read on the forward strand.
GTGGAAAGTGACATCATATTTGAAGAAATGTAATAACGAAATCATTCTTAATCACAAGCTCACACCCCATTTTAGGAGGAAAACCTTTTAAACCACAAGAACGTTTCTTACAAACATATGGAACATAACAATTTTGGACCAGGTTTAAGAAATACATTGGGCATTTAATTAAAAATGGGTCTCCGTCTGTTAATAAAAAGTTCAGCTTCCTTTATCAAAGAATAGATAAATGTTCGCAGGCAAAGAATGTGTCGAGGGTAAACCCACCCCTCGGGACTCAGGCTCACAGGCTCTGACTCAGATTCTCGGTTGCAGCATCAACCACCATGTTTGCAAAGACCAGGGTTACTGAGGGTGGACCACAAGTGAACACATTTGCCCAACTTGGGGATTGTTGAAAAGATAACTCCTCCGTTAGTTTAAAAATGACACGCCCTCGCAGACGAGTAGACTGGTTACTGATTTCTATCTCACCAAAACTGACCCAGCCCATGACCCTCCCACAGGCATGGCAGAAAAAGAAGAAGAAGAAAAAAAAAAAACAAAAAACCCCAACCGACCAACGGCAACCACCACAACTGAGCTCGCAGTTTCAAAACTGCTTTCTTCTATCTCAGCATTTCCATCATATACTTCTAGCCTACTTCCTGTGAACCTGCTAAAGCCAGCACAGGGTCCCTCCTACCCTTCTCAGATTCAGTGTCTATACGGATCCACATTCTCTAGGTAATGGCACACCCCGTCTGCTTCATACTAGCTTTGAGCACCTTTCCTAAATAAACCAGAGAGACTGGATTTCCCCCTAAACATAAATAAGCTCTGACTTTTTTAAAGTCAAGATTCCAGAAAATGAGCTGCCTCAAAACCAGCTACGTGTCTGTGGTCACTGTTTGGGGCAGGCTGGCTCCCTTCTGCCTGTCCTTTTTTTGCATGAACATATTTGCGGCCGCCTATTTAAAACCAACTATCTGCATAGAACATTTCAATCTTTTAGTTTATTCTGCTGTGATTTCAACCCGATCAATAACTATCACTTTAATTAAGAGAAACCTTATTCAGAGTCACTCTGTCAAATATAAACCACTACTTTTTCATCCTCAGTAATACCTGGTAGTCAAAATATTTTCGTCACTATTATTTGCTTGGTTTCTGGGTTGTGTAGAATAGCTATCCCAAGTGACCTAGAAAAAAAAAAAAAAAAAAAATGGTTCCGAAGATAAACTAAATGGAACCATGGCATGGATACATGATGTTCACTTTCAAGAACAAATACAGATGATAAATATTAGCCAGCTAGCCAGCCGCTCCAATTATCATCTACTGTTTCAGCCTCGCCACAGCTTGCCTTAAAATTCACAAAGTTCTCATTTCCCTAGCCTTCCAGAACGAACACAGTTGTGTGGCAAGGAAATGATTTATATTTTTACTTGCTTATCAAGAAAAATGTTCTAAATATAGAGTTTCTTATTAGCGATAATCTAACAAGTAGAAAAAACAGCCTGCGGTCTCTTCTTTTTCCATATTTGCAGTGTTGCTAAAGAGGCCAAACTTATTTTGATTTGTAAACAATAAGATTTAATATGGAAACCTCTGGAGACCATGTGCGTAGCTCTAATTATCTATTTTTAGTTGCCATTCATGATAATATTTTGGAATAGGTTTATTAATTGACAATGTTGACTTCCCGCTGACACTACAGCTCCCTGGATAAAGTATAATCATTTAAGTTTCTTTATAATACGTTCTTTTGATGACTCCTGCTTTTTAAGTGTGATTCCAATCAATTCTACCAAACACTTAATTACATATTTTGGAATATATGTAATCTCATTCATTTCTTCAAGATTTCAAAACTTCTTTGAAGAGTTATCTTTAAATCTCTCTTCTTGTATGACCCCCTTGGCCAATATTGGTCCTGTTCTTTCTTCCAGAATGTATTACTGGAAAACATGAATAACATTCATTCTTTGTATAAGGGCAATGGATTGAGAGCCAAATTGCAATTCCCCTCCCCTCCTTCTGCTCTCCTTCTAAGAAACACACAGTGCTTGGGATTATTTTGGCAATGGCTGCAGAAGCATCATTTGTTAAAGACAGGAATGTTCTCTCCACCTCCTTATCTTAAGAAAACTTGCTTTTCCCTGATGGTATCACTTTTCTCAAAATCTCCCAGTGTCTCCAAACAGGAGATGAAGCCAGCAGGCTCCCAACCTCCCCACAGAGCTCTTTCCGATAGGGCCAATGTCACCTTCATTCAAACACTCTCCTCTGGACACTGGAACCCTGCTACGGCAGCTCCAAATACACTAAAGATTTTGGCCCTGACCCAGAGGTTTTCTTCTGAACCATCATTATCTTGGAGTATTTTAAATTCCATGAAAATCACCCAATCGACCTTTGCTTCACATTTTGCTGACTTCCCCTATTCCAACGACTTTTGTTGCTACTCTAATAACTCCCTCCATGACTGCTCTGAAGAGCTTAGTTCCTGGAATTACTTCACCTCTGACATTTTACAGTAGACAATCTCACTCCCTAGAGGGGGGAAAAAATCATTATTCTGATCTTCCCCTCTCCCTGCATCCCCAAGAAGCCTCCAGTCCAGCCATCCGCCCACTCTCCCCATTCATCAGCCCCTTAGGCTCCCCCTCTCCAGCATGTGCCTTGCAGCCAAGCATTTCATCCACTCTTGCTGGTCACACCAACCTCTGTGTCCCAGGATGAACCCACCCATCTGCTTTCTGTCTTCCTGTTCCTACTGCACTGCCCTACCTAAGGAGAATCAAACCGTGTACCGACAGGCAGACAGCGGGAACCACCATGCAGTGGTTCTGAACTGCAGCTCTGCGCTGGGTCTTCTCCTGCCAAGTGTTTGTGACAGAGCCTCTGCCAAGTCTTTTCAGTGACACTTAAAGCATCAAACACTTCTAACTCCCATGTATAGGCAGCAGCAAAGCATAATGCCAAGTATCATCCTGGGATACTAAATATACTGTACCAATAACCATCACAACCCTTGAGCAGTTACTTAACTCTCTGGGCCCCATATCCTCATTTGTAAAATGAAGCAGCATTACTGTCTCCATCAGATCGTCATGGGTACAGAATGGGATAACATAGATGCTGGAAATCACTGTATGGCATACAGTCCTCAATAAAGATAAGCTCTAGGAACTGAGAACAATGATGACGATAATGATGAAGGTGGTTGCCCTGTACACTTACCATCATCCCAATTTTACGGCTAAGATTACGGAGGACACCGCCACCCGGGGAGCTCAGTCAGTTAAGCATCCAACTCTTGATTTTGGCCAAGGTCATGATCTCACATCATTCGTGGGATCAAGCCCTACTTCAGGCTCTGCACTGAGAGAGCAGAGCCTGGTTGGGATTCTCTCTCTCAAAATAAATAAAGTTAAAAATAAAAAAATAAAAATAAATAAATGCGGGTCTCTCTGCCTCCAAAATGCATGCTTTTTCATTGTCACTTCCACACCATGCACCTCAACCTCCTGCTTCTTCACCAATACACTCAGGTTTGTAACTAGGAGTAGAGAGTGTTCAGCTGACACAGGTGCATTAGACATGAGAAATTCATAAAGAATTCCAAGGACACTCGAGATGAAAGAGTCAGAATCTCATTTTAATTTAAAAAGCAGCGCTTCAATGTATTTTCTGTTAACTCATTCTGAGATATTCTCCTCTGTAGCTGCTACCTTCCAGAGCAATAAAATTGCTTCGTCAAGAACGGAATCCTCATGAGAGGTCACCATACAAGTTCTAAGCAAAAAAAGTATTTGAAATACCTCATTTAAGCTGAGTGGCTATGATCTTTTATTTTCAGTAGCAAACATTAAATTAGTGTCATCTTCTTTAATACTGTTTCTTACTAAAATATGTTTGTAATATTCTTATAAATATTGCTTAAAATGTGAATAAAGAGATGGAAATTGACCTAGTGCAGAATGTACTTTGCGTATGTTTGCCCCATTTGGGTAACAGCATCCCAATTTGTCTGTAGTGTGAGGACCACCACTCTCCCACTCTTTGACCATATATGGTCAGGTGGAGCTAATGATGCTGATTGGCTCCAGTGGTAGACACATGACCCAGGCCTGGCCAATGAGAAGCCAACATTCCCCTGGCTCACTGGTTGATTCTGAGAGAGGAACATGACCCCATGCACTGGCAGGGAGAGTCCTAGCCCTAGGATTTTTAATCATACTGCTGGGAAAGAAAAGCTCTTTTTCCACAGGAATTATTATTATTATTATTATTATTATTATTATTATTATAAGTATCTCACTATCCAGCACAGAACGCAACACAGGGCTTGAACTCATGACCCTGAGATCATGCCTTGAGCTGAGATCAATAGTCACACGCTCAACCGACTGAGGCACCCAGGCACCCCTCCACAGGAATTATTAAGCTGATAAGATAAAAAGTTGGCCATCTCCATCACTACTTGGGAAAGCTTCCTAAGAATGGAGCCTAAAACAGGAAAGCAGAGATGAGTTTCTTCCTGTCATTTGATCACCTGGATCCAGCTGTGACTAGGGCCAAACCCCTGGAGCTTTTCCATTACACATGCCAATAAATTCCTTCCTGTTTGTTTGTTTAGGCCAGTTTAAGCTGGGCTTCTGCCATTTCCAACCAAAAATATCCCAACACAACCTATTTGTGCCAAATAGCTAAGAAAATTCACTGAAATAAGGCAAAAAGCATGGTTGATTTTTGCAGGTTTGTGAAAGCAGCCAACTGGCATCACATGGAATCCACATCTATTTTGTTTTGCATGTTACAGCACTGTGATTTAATTTTTAAGAGACAGAGGGAGAGAGAAAAAGAAAGCCTCACTCACTGATACGCTATGGTGATTACATTTCTCTACAAGCATATTTCAGAGATATTGTAGGCTAGGTTCCAGACCACGGCCATAAAACAAGTATCACAATAAAGCAGGTCAAATGAATGTTTTGGTTTCCCAGTGCATATAAAAGTTATGTTTGCACTATATTGTAGTTTATTAAGTGTACAATAACATTATGTCTACAGAAACAATGTACAGACTTTAATCAAAAAGTACATTATTGTTAGCCATAATCACAGATCACAGATCACCATAACAAATATGACATTGAAAAGGCTGAAATATTGAGAATTACCAAATGCGACACAGACACGAAATTGCAAATGCTGTTGCCAAAAAAGAAAAAAAGGCTCCCACAGATTTGCTTGACTCGGGGATGACCCAAACCTTCAATTTGTAAAAAATGCAGTATCTGCAAAGCACAGTAAAGCAAAAATGCAATAAAAGGAGGGTATGCCTGTATATCCTCACCCAGGCTTCCCTCCACATCTCAAGTTACTAAGGTTAACTTTCTCTCTTAAGTTGTTTAGCCCTTCCGCCTCTTCTGGGATTCACTTCCATCAGATGATCCCCCTTATCAGAGATGACGCCCTCCCCAAACCACCCTCAGCACATCTCACTCCGCTGGTTTCCACCCTTCCGTCCATGGGCACTTAGAAAATAAACAAAAAGCAAAACAAACTTCCATAGACAAAATCATCCACACACACAACCGAGCAGAAATAGAAAAATGAAGAAATTGAAGAAAATTGTGTAAAGTGTTCATGATGGCTGTTTCTGGTGGTAGGATAATAGCTAATTATTTTCTTTTTTAAAAAAAATATTTTTCTGCACTTTCCAAATTTTCTAGGTATTCCTTTTATAACAGAAATACACTTTTGGGGCGCCTGGGTAGCTCAGTCAGTTAAACATCCAACTTCAGCTCAGTTCATGATCTCGCAGTTAGTGAGTTCGAGCCGCCATCGGGCTCTGTGCTAACAGCTCGGAGCCTGGAGCCTGTTTCAGATTCTGTGTCTCCCTCTCTCTCTCTCTCTCTCTGCCCCTCCCCTGCTCATGCTCTGTGAGTTAAAAAAAATTTTTTTAATGGAAATACACTTTTTAAAAATAGGCTTCCTCTTTTTTTTTTTTTTTTTTTTTTTACCTTTTTAAAGTTTTTATTTAAATTCCAGTTAGCTAACATTCAGTGTATATTAGCTTCAGGTGCACAATACAGTAATTCAACGCTTCCATTCATCACCCTCTCGTAACCTAACACCAGCCTTCCCTCCCTTACTGGCAAACATTTTACAACAAAAGACCACACACCATTTCCCCGCTCCTCGCCCACTTCCACCTTGACCCAATTACTACTCACATCACTCAGTGGAAACTACAGTCCCCCAGGTGACCCATGTGGCCACCACGCCACATCCAATGGCTTCCCTTCCCCCTTTAGCCCATCTATTTGGATTGTTAGCCATCCCTTCCCTTGGCTCAAGTTTGAAACCACAACGTGATCCTCAGATTTGCCCTTCCTTTCCTTCTCCATTCTGTCAGTCAACAAACCGTAATCCTATTCCAAGAGTACTTTGAACTCAGAGCAGCTCTTCTCTTTCCCAGGCTACTGCTTGCAGTCTGCCCCTCCGTCTGCCTCCCTCTTAACTCCCTCACCCCCTTAACTCCCCATGCGTCCACTCTTCCCCCAGCTCACAAACTGCCCTGTCTTGGGAGTTATCACCCTAAAAGCTCAAACACAATCTTTGAATTCCCCACCTTAAAATTCTAATGGCTCCTGAATGCATATAATATCAAATGCAATCACTGGCCTGGAACCAAAGGCCCTTCATAAGCCAGCTCAGGCCATCGGCCTCGTCTTGCATCTCTGCTGAGCATGCCCTCCAGGCTCCAGAACAAACTGACGGGCTGAGGCTCTCTTGCACCCATGTGCTTCTTGTCATGCTCCTCTGCTTGGGCTGCCATTCTTCTCTTCTCCACACGAGCTCCTATTCATCCCTCAAGACCCAGACCAGCATTAAATTCTGACTATTTTCATAATCAGCACCTATCACTCTATTTTGGTCCCCAATAGACAATAACCTACTAAAAGGCAGAAGTATCATTTTATTTGTTACTCTATCCTGGCTTCTTGTCTACAGAAAAGAGGCAAATGGGAAAGAAAAGGCAAACCTTCCCTAGAGAATGGGTTTTTTTTGTTATACTAAGAGAGTGATTATAGTATTTCTCACTTCTAAAACTAAACCATAATCCCCCCAAAAGACTTTTATGTTCTCTGCATACTAATATGATGGTTGCCCTACATGAAGTTCTGTACTCTCAGCACCCATTATATAATTTTGGCCACTTCTTTTGATTTGGGATCAGTCTCTCTAGATTAAAAAATTAAATCTTCATGGGTCGCCTGGGTGGCTCAGTCAATTAAGCATCCAGCTCTCGATTTCAGCTCAGGTCACGAACTCATGGTTCATGAGTTCAAGCCCCACATCAGGCTCTACACTGACATTGTGGAGCCTACTTGGGATTCTCTCTCTCCCTCTCACTCTCTCTGCCCCTCCCCTACTCATGTTCTCAATCTCAAAGTAAATAAATAAACCTAAAAAAACTAAATCTTTGGGGCGCCTAGGTGCCTCAGCCGACTTCAGCTCAGGTCATGATATCACGGTTCATAAATTCAAGCCCTGTGTCAGGCTCTTTGCTGACAGCTCAGAGCCTGGAGCCTGCTTCAGAATCTGTGTCTCCCTCCCTCTCTCCCTGTCCCTCTCCTGTTCGTTCTCTCTCTCTCTCTCTCTCAAAAATAAATATTAAATTTTTTTTAATTAAATCTTCATATTAAAAAGTTTAAATTGCTGGGTGGCTCAGTCAGTTAGGTGTCTGATTCTTAATCTCAGTTCAGGTCTTGATCTCAGGGTCGTGAGTTCAAGCCCCATGCTTTAAAAAAAAAAAAAGTTTTAAGTGTCTTTATTTCATAGCTCCTTGTTCATTCATAGTCAAGATTTATAAATATTTACCTTCTAGTTAGAAAAAAACAAAAGAACACTTTTAAATATACCTTTTGTGCAAGAAAAAGTAATATTATAATAGTCGTTAACTTTTTCCAGTTTGCTACATTAATTTCTAAAAGAGTCAATCATTAACTAAAATTATATCTTTCTAGGACATACAATGAAGTATATACATAGTCACAGAAATTTTAGATCTGGAGAAGTTAGGATTTCAAAAAGTAATTAAATTACCCATCTCATAGCCTAGAATAGTTAATTCTGTTGACAAAAGCATCACTAAATTTTATTAGAAATTTCCATGCCTCTTAAAGAAAGAAAAAGTCAAGCTGTCAATCTCTCTCCTGGAACAGAAATGACGGCATTCATTCGGCAACTGTTCATTGAACACCACCTTCAAAACACAATACTAATAACTATGGGAGATGTTCCAGATGGGTAAGACATTTCACTTCCCTCACTGCCCGAGGAGGACAAGATAAATAGCTACAATATAAGCCCAATTCGATGTGTCATTAGAAAGGTCCAAAATGCTATAACATTTGAGAAGAAAAAGACACTCTATCCAGTTGAGAGATCCAAGAAATTCTTCCCACAAACAAGACATAAGCCCTGAAGAAGAAATAGCATTTTTTTATAACAGAATTGAGAAAAATGCCATTCCAGGCAGAGGGAACAGCAAAACACAAGGATCAGAGGCAGAACACTGGAGGTCAGGGGGCCCCTGACAGAGGCCTCACAGAGCAGGACTTAGCTCACTTCCCATCCTTGGCCTTGCTCACCCCAACTGCAGTGATTCCTTCCACCTCATGCAGAGTGTGTCAAATAAAGGCTAAAACATAAATGGCCTTCCTGTTCCCAAAGGATTCTGGGCTCAATCCAGCAGGCAATGGAGAATAATTGCAAATTTTTGAGCGGAGGTCCTACAAGGGCAGGGGAGTGCCTGAGGAAATGAATCTGGCAACAATGTATAGAAACGGAAGGGAGGGGCTGAGGGGAGACCAAGATACAGCAATGACAGGAATAAGGTCAGGATGCGGAAGCTGTTGTTGCTAAAAGTTGTGGAAATAAACTCAAACGCTGCAATCAGGAGTTTGAAGCAATGTAGACTCCTTCTTGGGTACCTGAAGTCCCACATAAGATACATATTTAACTCTTGAAAAACCTCTTGAAAAACAATCCCATTCGAATCTTCTCTGAATCTTCCCTATAATTAAACAAAAAAAAGTCTGACTCTATTTTTGATGTCTGACCACTGACAGCTTTCAAGTCTGACCACTCCCCATTTCGCCTCACACCAGTGCGAGTGGATCCGAGAAAGCAGGGACTTTACTTCCTTAGTGCCAGTGAGGACAACAAAATCAGGCAGGCCGCTCCCCCTGCACACGAGCCCCTCAACCAGCCCCACTCCCAACCCCAATAAAAACCAAAGCCACTCACCGCCACCCTCTTCCTTCACTCAAGCTGATGGGCCAGGTGGGTGCCTACTCTTCTCCCCCAGAAAGCCCCATTATGTGTGTAGAGGAAGAAATCTTCCTATCCTCCTTGGTATGTGTGTGGTTCCATCAGTATTACCATCCAAATTGGCTGGGGGGGTGGGGTCCATCCCACTCTCCACGGAGTAACCACAAATACTCACTACAGCAATGTCCCTTCTGTCCTAGATGAGAGGTATTAAGACGGAGAGAAGGGGCATGATGGAAACACTGGAAGGGTTCCTGAGCTCCAGAAACCTCTCCCAGGGAGATACATGCCCCTTTATCAATGTCCTGTGGTATAAAGGATCAACTCAATATTGACTATGTTGAATGGTCACATACATTCACTCCAATATCTAATTATCAGAGGCACCCGGTGGCTCAGTCGGTTAAGCATCTGGCTCTTGATTTCAGCTCAAGTCATGATCTCACAGTTCGTGAGTTTGAGCCCCGCATCAGGCTCTGGGCTGATGGTGCAGAGCCTGCTTGGGATTCTCTCTCCCTCTCTCTCTCTGCCCCTCTCCCCGCTCATTCTCTCTCTCTCTCAAAATGAATAAACTTAAAGAAAATTTTCAATTTTAGTTTTAAAATTCAGTGTGCATTTGATAAATGCTCGCTCCAGCCTCTCCCCACTGGCTAACTCTACAGCATAGTCATAGGAGCTACGTGCTAAATTAATTCTCCCATAACCACTTGCTTTCAATTAGAAGAAATTTTGGCATAAGTTGGGAAGGAAGCACAATTAAATGTTTCCCTTCCTGAAAGTTCTGAGTTACATTGCTAGGGTAACTGAAAGGCTAAAACGGAATAATTAATAACACAGTATGATTCTTCAAATACCACTTTAGTTATACACCAGATGAAACTCTTGATTTTTACACAGTACAGCCAGTATTCTCATGTCTTTTCAGGCATACCTACATATATTGAAAGGCCATGATCATGAAAAACAGTGTCTTCCTCAAAAAGAGTTTAGAAAATCATAATATTAACTACTTACACATCTTTAGCTGCTCCCGCAGGGCCTAGGGGGGAAAAAAAGGTTTGCATTACTGTGATAGAATTGCTACAAAAATATTAATCCCGATACCCATCCAAAATGATGTTCTAGAAGAGACAAGTTGAAAATATGTTTTAAAAAGATCACTTCAAAAAGAAAAAAAGAGAGCAAGAAAATCATTATATTCAAATATTAAAATTTGAATTTCTTCTGCCCACTTTTAACAATTCTATAAACTCTAAGGTGTCAGTTCTAGACAGGATTTTACAGATCACCTAATCCGATCCCTTCATTTTCCAGATAAGCTGACAGATTTGAGAAATATTTTCATTTCTAAGTCACACATGTTCTAAGCTGGTGTCCACATGACCTTGCTTTAAGTCACACCATGCACTAGTCACAAAGTAAAGCACAAGACAAATTGGAGGGACATCCTCAGTAAACTACGAGTCTTAAGGACACCAGCCTAGCTCCCAAGGGTGTTACATGCATATCTAACTCTGCTCCTATTTGCTACTGAACCCTGTCCCATCTTGGCTTCCCACCCACATGCCAAAAACAACCCCTCTCTTCTAGACCCCATTCCTGTCATTCAGCACAGATTCTCTCCCCAACATGGCCAGCCCCATCTACACACTGCCTCCTCCCAGGATCCTCATCTGAGCGACACAGAACTTGGTTCCAACTATACTAGGTAGTGTTTTTTAATCTCTTAAAACCTCACTTCCCTCCCTTGTGTCAAATGAGGGTAATACGAGTATCTTTCTCAAAAGTTAATGTAGAACAGAGAATAAAATGGAATAACCACAGCTAAGAGCTATGGTTCCATTTAAAATGGAACAGGGTGGGGGGCACCTGGGTGGCTCAGTCAGCTGAGCGGGCATCTGACTCTTGATTTGGGCTCAGGTCGTGATCTCACTTTCATCAGATGGAGCCACGTGTCGGGCTCTGAGCTGACAGTGTGGAGCTTGCTCGGGATTCTCTCTCTCTCGCTCTCTCTCTCTCAAAATAAAGAACTAAAACTTTAAAAAAAAAAAAAATGGATCAGGGAGGACAGTGAGGAGGCAGGCCCAGCTCATGCACATATTCTGTTCCAAATTCTCAGAATCCTTTTGCTGAACTCAGCTAAAAGCTAAGGCATCTACTTATGTTATAATGGACCAAAACGGGCTTTCTCACACTAGCAACCGATCACACATGGATTGCTTTAACTGTACTTAAGCCAGCACCAAACACCTTTTCTTCAAAACAATTTATGAACACCTTCTCTTTCCTCTAAAAACTCTAACCTCCTTTGTCTTTTCAGAGTATGTTTTCAACTTTGGTCAAATTCCTGTCTCCCAGATTGCAATCCCTAAGACCCCAAATAAATGCCCATATTTTATTTTGCAGCTTCAGTTTCATCTTTCATTATCTGATGCTACTGTGGAGATTTTTTTTTAATATTTTAAATGTTTATTTATTTTTGAGATTGAGACAGAGAGACAGAGTGCAAGCAGGGGAGGGGCAGAGAGAGAAGGAGACACAGAATCCGAAACAGGCTCCAGGCTCTGAGCGGTCAGCACAGAGCCCGACGCGGAGCTCGAACTCACAAACTGGGAGATCATGACCTGAGCCGAAGTCGGCAACTTAACTGACTGCATCACCCAGGCACCCCAAGATTTTTTTTTTTAAAGATGCATGTCAACACCTAGAATAAAGTCTGCTACATAAAAATAGCTAAGGTGTTATTATTAATTAGCAGTCAATTTCATTAGAAATTAATATCTCGATTTCCATACCTATGAAATGGGAATTAAAATAATTTCTGCCCAAGTCATAGAGATTTGAAAACAAAAAATGTGCTACAAAGTAAGCAATAAACCTGCAGGAAAAGTTATTGCCAAAACTGCACAAACTGTACCCCGGTGATACTAATTTAAGATCTGTAATCCTACACATTCAAAGCAGAGCATAAAGATAATCAAGACTGTGTCTCAAACAAATTCTTTTAAGGTTCTGACCAAACCCTAACTTTGTAACAAACTTCATTCCTTTCTTTAGAGAAGAGTGACATTTTATGTCACAACTATCATTAAAATTATAGAAATAAAAGTTGGTTTGGAATCTGAAGTCATAAAACCAAAATAAATTCCTAAAATTAAAAAAAAAATCTTAACCTAAGAACATTGGATGTTTTGATAGAAAAAATAAGCAAAGGATTAGTGCCACCAAAAACCTGTGTAAATGAATGTTTTATTTCAGAGTCAAAACGAGTGTAAGAATGTGGAAGAAAGTCTAGAGAGAAAATAATATCTTGATTTTCGTATTTTCATTTTCATGGAAAAGCACACGGAATGTTTTGAGGGTTTATTGTGGTCAGGAGAGCCAGAGGGGTGGGAAACTTTGATTCTGCAAAGTCCTCCAGAGAGAAGAGAGCAGAGATCATAGTGTGGACCATGAGTCCTCAGCAGAGAGATGAAGGGCCGTCTGATAAATCCACACAGAGAGCAGAGGGGACAGAAGCCACCTCACTCCATCTTGGGGATGGCCCCAGGGTGGTAGGGAAAGAACAGTGTGGGATGGGAAGGCAGAGACCCACGCAAAGTCCTTGCTCTGATCATTCCGTCCAAGGTCACTAAATCACTGCTTCAATTGCTAATACTGGGCAGATTAAAAGCAGCTGAGAAGACAAAGCACAATGTGTGCGTAACTACTTTCAAAACAGCAACATGTTGTCTAACGAGTACTTAATCAGCCATTGGAAGCCAATGGAAGGTGAAGGGAACCTTCCATTCACTTCACCTGATGGCTGCAGGCCCCATGCAGGTGCCTGGTATTACCTTCCCAAAGGAAGTCAGCCCACCATTTTTCCTGTTTGCAAATGTCCCTCATTTAAAGGGCACCATCTGTTTAATACGTGCAGTGGCGGGGTGGGCAAAGAAGTCAGAAACACTACAGGTATTCACGTGATCATAATATATGCTCCATTTTTTGTTTTAAGGGAGGAAAATGTGCATCTTAGAAGCAAGGGAACATGGTAGTAATGATTTTATAGAACCAGAACAGGTATAACATGACTCCCAACACACAAGTTCTCAGAGTAAAAAAAAAATAAAAAATGTGTTATTGTTGCAAACCTTGGCAAAACTATCAGAATATGCAGGTACATAAAATGTAAAATATCTTCGGGGCGCCTGGGTGGCTCAGTCGGTTAAGCGGCCGACTTCGGCTCAGGTCATGATCTCGCGGTCCGCGAGTTCAAGCCCCGCGTTGGGCTCTGTGCTGACAGCCCAGAGCCTGGAGCCTGTTTCAGATTCTGTGTCTCCCTCTCTCTGACCCTCCCCCATTCATGCTCTGTCTCTCTCTGTCTCAAAAATAAAATAAATGTTAAAAAAAAAAATTTTTTTTTAAATGTAAAATGTCTTTGTTCTGCAAAAGTATAAAACTGTAAAACTAAATTGAAGAAAAATCATTACCCTCACCACAACACTGTAATCACAATTCACCTATATATTGATTTTAATTAACCAGAGGGAGATCTCTAGAGAATTTATGCCACAAAAAAAAAAAAAAAAAAAAAAAAAAATTATCTAGAACAATTCAGATAGTGGCAAAATCCCATTTGCTTTAAATTGTGTTTATGGTCCATGTGATTTATCATTTGCTAAACAAATATTTATAATGGTATCTAATTCTTTCCTGGCCCCTGGGATACAACATTGATTCCTGTTAGCACCACCTCATTTCCTGCCAAAATGACTCTTTACCGTTTAAACATAGCCTTGACACATTAATATAATGGCCTCAGAAGAAACAGAGATGGAGGAAAGGTAACAATGCTTCTTGTGGCATGAAATCATCACAAAATATATACACTAGAGATCTGATGACTGTTTTCCAAAACTGTATAAAGGATGATAATTTTAAGTACCTTCCTAAAAAAGAGAAAGGGTCTAAGATTTGCTCTCAGACAAGTACTATATGCAATTTCAGTGACAAAAAGTTATTATAAATGGTTTGGGTCTATAGGGAAGAACACTTCCCTACAGACAAAAAAGTAGGAAACAATTAAACATTGTTGGTTGTTTCAAACATCACTTCACTTCACCAAGACTGTGTATACCTTTTACTTTACACACTTCAAAAGACTAATATCTTATTCATGAGTCTCAAAGTTCAAAAGCCTCAGTCACTTGAAAATGCATAGCAAACCCAATTTATTCAAACACTTTAAAAATTTAATCTGATATTGTGGGGTCATAGAAAAATATTTGGGCTTTGTCCCTTGTTCCTAGCACAAAACTTCTAACACCTTTGGAATTTCCTGAGTGATAAGGGTAACAGGAGCCTCTTTCATACTAATGAAGGGACTCTTGGCAGGACCCAAGATAGCTTCGAGATGGGGACTGGTCGCCAAGAAAGCCAAGCCTTGCTAGAAGCTTGGAACTTTTGGTCTCATCCCTGTTCCCCAGGGAGGGGAGAGGAGCTGGAGATTGAGTTAATCACCAATAGCCAATGATTCCATCGATCAGGCCTATGTAATGAACCCTCTCTAAAAACCCCTAAACAACAAGGTTCCGAGAGCTTCTGACTTGGCAACCACATCCATGTGCTAGGGGGGTGGCACAATCCAACTCTATGGAGGCAGAGATTCCTATACTCGGGACCCTTCCAGACATGACTCTATGTACCTCTCCATCTGGCTGTTTGTTTGTGTCCTTTATAATAAACTGGTAAATTTAAACCCGTGACTAAAGTGCCTTCCTGGATTCTAAGCCATTCTAGCAAATTATCAAATCTGGGGAGAAGAGCTGTGGGAACACCCAAATTTGCTGCCAAGTTGGATAGAAGTGGGAGTAATGGGGACCCAGTACTTGCAACTGGTGTCAGAAGTGAGTACATCTTGGGGGTGCCTGGGTGGCTCAGTCAGTTAAGCGTCTGACTCTTGATTTGGGCTCTGGTCACAATCCCACAGTTCACAGGATCGAGCCTGGCATTAGGCTCTTCGCTGAGCCTGCTTGAGACTCTCTGCCCCTCCCCAATGTGCCCTTGCACACGTGCATGCACAATAAATAAAGTTTAAAAAAAAAAAAAAAAAGAATTGAGAACATCTTACGGCACCTTGCCCTTAAATCTGTGGTGATGGACACAGAAAACAACAGAAATTCTGCTCTTGGAGTTCTGGAGTCCAGATGCATAAAATTAAGACATCAACAGGTCCAAACTTCCATGTTCCTCTTAGCATCTGGTGGCAGTGAGCATTCCTTGGCATTCTTTGGTCTGTGACCTCATAGTGTGTGCACTCTACTCCACCCACGTCCCCACATCACTGTGTCTGTTTTATAAGGACACTTATCACTGGATTTAGGGCCCACCCAGACCATCTAGGATGATCTCCTCATCTCACAATCCTTACCGTAATTACATTTGCGAAGACCCTTTTTCCAAGTAAGATAATCCACACATTCCAGGGATTAGGATACAGCCATATCTTTTTAGAGGCCACCATTCCTCCCACTACACCTCTCACCCCTGTCCTCCTCCTTCCCTCTAAAACCCAAAATTCTCTTTTGAAAAGAAATATATAGGGGCGCCTGGGTGGCTTGGTCGGTTAAGCGTCCGACTTCGGCTCAGGTCACGATCTCACGGTCCGTGAGTTCAAGCCCCGCGTCGGGCTCTGTGCTGACAGCTTGGAGCCTGGAGCCTATTTCAGATTTTATGTCTCCCTCTCTCTCTGCCCCTCCCCAGCTCATGCTCTGTCTCTCTCTGTCTCAAAAATAAACGTTAAAAAAAAAAATTTTTAAAAAGAAAAGAAATATATAGCAAAATTAAGGTTTGCAGGGGGAGGGATTAAATTTAATGTTACAGTCATACATTCTAGAAACACAGACACAATCTTACTCCTCATGAATGATAAAGCAAGCCAGCTACAAGACACAACACGGGTTCAGCAGTTTTAGGGAGACGGACGTCACACCTTGGTTCCTATAGACAGACGTTCCTTCGTAATCTAAACAGCCTTACAAGTGAAGAGTGAGCTGTACAGTCGGGTACGTTCTCAACATTGTTCAGATTCATACAGTTATTGTCACAAGCTTCCTCCCATGTGCCAAATGCTAATATAAAGAAAAGATCTATCTTTTTTAAAGAAAGGCTACATACATTTTTACATTTCAAAAACTGGCCTATTTAATTAATTAATTAATTTTTAGAGAAAGGTTCTACTTTCTTTCTTTCTTTCATGTGCATCTATTTTGAGAGAGAGAGAGATAGTGTGAGCGGAGGAAGGGCAGAGAGAGAGAGAGAGAGAGAGAGAGAGAGAGAGAGAGAGAGAGAATCCCAAGCAGGCTCCATGCTGTCAGCGCAGAGCCCCACACGATCCAGGAGCTGGATCTCACGAACTGGGAGATCACGACCTGAGCTGAGATCAAGAGTCGGATGCTTAACCGACTAACCCAGACACCAGGACAAACTAGCCTATTAATGCCTTTTTTCATCACCGTTCTATTGCACCGTATAGAATTTATGTTATAAATATATGTTCTATGTATAGAAATGTTACAGACGAAATATTCACAAGTAAATAAATTGCTAAATTACATATTAAATCATACTTCCTTCTTCCAACTGAGTGGTGATAATTTAAACACACGCACCAAAAAATAAAATTGTGTACATGAAGTATTTCTAAAAAAGCACTAAAGATTTACAAATCACTCTTCTTTCAGCATAAATGACCAGAAACACAAATGACTATGGTTCTTATGGGAAATAATAAAAAATAGGCAGGAATGTCTTACTCTTTATTTGTTTTATAAAAGGAAAGAAAAGGCCCTCTGAGAACTGTATAAACATAACTACAGAAAAACTAAACAAACTTCTCTTTAATTTTGACAGCTTGTGATGTCTCTTCTGACCCATAATAGTTCTAAAACGATGTCATAGTCTCAGTTTGGCCAAAAGAAGTTGAAAAACAGCTCATAGTTCATCCAAAGCAATGTTATTTTTTCAAGAAGCCAATAAAAGAACTAGATTCGTAAGTCATCTCTTCAGTAAGGGAGAAAAAAATCCAGGTCAATGTGTCCTAGAAATATAAAATTACGTGCATGAATATGGAGGCTCTTACAAAACCTCTCTGTTTGCAGGTTGTCCTTGTTGAGCAGCTCCACGTTAGGCAGCTAAAAATTAATAAATAAAGGCTGCCACATAAGTACAGACATAAGGTAAGGGATTGGCATCTCGCTCCTATATAATTTAACCATGTCTATATCGAGCGCTAAGTGGCCTATGGCAGAACTGAGTAACTCGCTGAGGTCACCTTTACAAACCCTGCACGCAACAGCAACGTCAGTTCCAGGGAGCCAGGACGCGGGAACGTCCTGATGCTGTCCAGATTGTCACATGAATGGTTAAATGCCTGGACAGAAGTACTTCTACATCTCTCCTCATTCACCATCACTTCTCACTGCAACCTGCAGGAGAATACCAATCATCCGCACCTTCCTACCTTCCCTTTAGAGGCGACAGAATCTTCCAGTGACCCAGGCATTTCTTTGGGTTCATTTTTATTTCTCCGTCCCATGCAGCCCATCCTCAGCCTGGCTGTCCCAAGGGTCTCTGACATCAATGCCTCCAACACTCCAGGCCCTTCTCACTCCCCTGACTCCAGGCAGCAGCTTTAAAGTATGCCCCTGCTGTATGCCCACTCTTTCCTTCTACACCAGTTACCAAAGTCTTTCCCTATATTAATAATAAACAGCACAGGGAGTGCTTACAATATACGAGACGCTGTTCTAAGTACTTTGCTTACATTAACTCATTTTACCCTGAGTAAGTTCTATTATTACTCCCTCATTTTATAGTTGAGAAAACTAAGGTACAGTTTAAGTGAGTTGCCCAAGGTCACACAGCTGATAAATGACAAAAGTAGGATTTGAACTGGGGCCCTGTGGCACCAGAGGCCCCCCTCAACTCTGAGGCTTTCCTGCCTTCCTTCCCACTCTTCCTTCCTTCCCAACACCCTATAACCAACGTGAACTACTAAAGCCAGCCAGGCCCGCGGCGCCTGGGTGGCTCACTCGGTTAAGCGTCCGACTTCAGCTCAGGTCATGATCTCACGGCTTGTGGGCTCAAGCCCCGCGTCAGGCTCTGTGCTGACAGCTCAGAGCCTGGAGCCTGCTTCAGATTCTGTGCCTCCGTCTCTCTCTGCCCCTCCCCTGCTTGCACTCTGTCTCCCATAAATAAACATGAAAAGAAAACGCCACTTATGACATAAGTGACTTCCTGGGTGCTATCAACAAAATTTTCTGTTATTCCCCCATACAGCCTGCACTAACGCTAAGCACAGTGGCAACGTTTCAGGACTACCGAACCATTGATACATGTACACTAAAGCTGGACCACACAGCTACATCAAAAGAAGAGAATGCAATTATCTGGCGAATTGAGGATGAGGGAAAAACTAATCTAAATAACTGGACTCAAAAGGATTGTATTAACCCCCTGCGTACACTGATAAAAATAGAGTAAATAATTATTAAACTCCTCCTCTTCAGACTAATGTTATATAAAGAGCAGAAGAACCATTACAGAAACTTTCTGATACTAAGCTGCCACGAAGTTATGATCAGACACTTACCAGTTACATATATCTGGTAGAAAAACTACAACTAAAAATTTCAATCAACTACCATGAGCAGAATACATCTGAAATAAGTCCTCTGCTGCAAAGAATTTCCACAGCCTTAGCCTGCACTGAAGTAGGCTATTGTAGATATTTGGAACCATCCAGACGTTTTAAGGATTTTCTGGTTTACCTAAAAAGAGACGGTCTGGCTTACATTACAGACTCGCTTAGCCATCTATATGTATGATTATATAAAAGGGAATGGCTGACCTGTTTAGATCATTAGCCTAAATGCAGGGCTACTCTTTTCTCCACTTAAGTTTAAAAATATATATATGCTCAAAGAAAAACAAGGGGACAGAGAATCTGATTGCTGAGAGAGAGAGGTGGGGGTGGGGAGCAAAGAGAAACAATCAGACCTCCCTGCTTTACAGTAAATGCAGCACTTTTAAAATGGATTATTTAATCCAAATGTTGCTCTAGCATTTACGGTCTAGACTCTAGACTACGCAAGAAACCTAACACAGTTCTAGGTTGGGGAAAATCAAACTCCCACATTGAGACAGTGATCTTACTAGAACATTATGGTGAAGAGAGCTCTTCTGCAATCGCAATGGTTCTCATGACCCCATTTGGACCAGCAGCACAACTCCTCCCTGAAGCCTCCTCTGATTAAACTGTATTATTCAACGTCTCCTGGGCACTTGGATGTTCAGCGTGCATTCTATCATACTTTGCTTTGCAAATGTTCTCAAATGGTTCATCTTCCTACCTAGACTATCAACTTCTCAAGGGCGTGAAAGTTTGATTTCATTCAATCACCCTTTGCTGGTTGCTCAGCCTTTGCCTTAAAGCTCCTAGTAAAGTCCAGTGCTCTGCATGTACAGGTGGACTGTGCAGAAGTTTATGGTTAGAAATCTCCTTAGGAGAAATTAAGTAGGGCCTGAGTGATCTAGGGGCTGATTCCTTATGGCTGTTTGATCATTTTACTGCATATCAGTTTCTCCATACACTGGACATATGGAATCAAATTTACACAAGTACACTACTAAGTATCAATTTGTCACATTAACCAATTTCTCCAGGCAAAAGCCAAGAAAGGCAGTTGTTCAGATAGATCAGGGAGAGGAGAAACAATTATCGTGTTTTACCTGAATTACTTAGAGAGTAAAACAGGGCTTATAATAAAGATTTTAGGTTTAAGGGTATTATTATTAGGTGTTAATGTACGCTTTGGAAGTAGATTTGCCACATCATTGCAGAAAAATGCTCAGGGAAAGCCATTTTACCTTCAACATGGTAATATTCCACTACTCTATAATAAATTACAGCTTACATAGTGCTTTCACTGTAACTCAGAAAAGTGAAATGAAATACCCATAGCAACGCAACCAGCCCAGAACCAAAGTCAAGCTTGAGCCCTAGCCCCCAGTCTCCAAGTTCAGCACCCTTCTCACCTCTCTGTACTTTTATATTATGTATATATGGATGGATGGGTGGATGGATTGCTTGCTGAAAAGCTCAAGGATAGCTATTGACCTGTATGACCCCGGGATATTTCAGAAGTTGTGCATGGTAAGTACCTAGAGGGCAGGGACAACATCTACTTAATGCATTTCACGCCACTTGGGTTCAGGACCACAACTTTGCAACTTGGCCAATAGCGTTTTGGATGCTGATGTCAAAGTTCACAACTGAAAGATATCTGAATACCGTTGCACTGTGGTTTTATTTTTCTTAACCTTACATAGTTCATCCTGATGCATTTCCTTTCTGAAACTCAAGTCCTGCCACCAGCTGACAGAAAATTTCAAAATAACAATGACCAAATGCCAAAGCTGGCCAGCTGGACTCTAGCAAGGAAATGTTTGGGGGAGGACCTTGTGAAAGACGGGGCAGATCCATCAAAGAAGTGATGCAGTAAGTCCTTACTCATCATGTCTTCTGTCATGTTTTACAGTCTGCACTCGCTATCTTGTTCTTCCCTGAACGAAAAGTAATTTTTAGCAAAGAGCAAGCCAGAGGAGAGAACAGCATGCTCTTATGTGAACTCTTCTTCATAAACAAAAGAGAGGCTACCCAACCAGAAGACATGCACTTTGCATGTACTGTTCAATAGAACTATACCTCCTTTTATGTAATAAGGGATGTGCACCTAGGGAAAAAAAAGAAAAGGTCAACCAAATATCTGTAAAAAGAATCATGTTTTCCCATTTTCTTACATTACCATTTCCAAATTACCTTATCGTTGTTCTGATGTAGCAACAGTATTCCTCCCTCCTGGCCCCAAATCTGACAAGCAGTTCATTAATAAATAAAAACGCAAATGAACTAACCAACCGTATAGCTCCACTTTAAAGAAAATGTTAGAAATCCTTCCTATGATTTTTTTTAATGTGGATAATTGTTGACATTCTTTTAATTTTTATTTAGTTTTTTTTTTTTAACGTTTATTTATTTTTGAGACAGAGAGAGACAGAGCATGAATGGGGGAGGGTCAGAGAGAGGGAGACACAGAATCCGAAACAGGCTCCGGGCTCTGAGCTGTCAGCACAGGGGCCCGACGCGGGGCTCGAACTCACGGACCGCGAGATCGTGACCTGAGCCGAAGTCGGCGCTCAACCGACTGAGCCACCCAGGCGCCCCCAATTTTTATTCAGTTTTTAAGTTTACTTACTTATTTTGAGAAAGAGAAAGCGCATGCTCCAGTGGGGGAGGGGCAGAGAGAGAGAGAGAGAGAGAGAGAGAGAGAGAGAGGAGGGCAGAGAGAGAGGAAGACAGAGAGAATCCCAAGCAGGCTCTTCACTGATAGAAGCGGGGCTCACACTCCAGAACCGTGAGATCATGACCCGAGCCGAAATCAGGAGTCGGACGCTCAACCAACAGGGCCACCCAGATGCCCTGTTCTTAACCTTGCAGTGGCCTGCATGGGGTCCCGGTGCACGTCAGATTGAGAGGCACAACGCATGGTGCAGGATGTGGCCTTGACACTGTTCCAGGTTTCCAACCAGAGCATTCTGGCCACTCTCAGGTTAGAATCCTGTTTGTCCTCGTTAGCACAAGGTGCTTACTAACCCGTCTCACTGTTACATGGATGGAAAAGATTTGGTCCCTGGTGGCTCTCTGCATATCCCAAGAACAAGAATTTAATTCAAGATGATAAAGATCACCTGTAACAGATCAACTTTTCAGTGAATCCCTCACCTGGGTTAATTCACAGCTCTGAGACTAGAAGCCCACATATTTTAGCGCCTTCTCCGAAAACGGAATATTCCATGTGAGATTACCCACAAACAGGAGAAAACAAACTTGGCCAGTTAACAGGGCAGCTTTCCACATCTGATCCCACTAAGCAAAACGCCAACATAAACTTTAAAATAAATAAACAAACAGGGCTCGAATTTTAAACTCCATCTTCCACGGAGGTCTGGGTTAAGGGAAGTGACAGGCCCAAGGTCACCAAGTTATTGACAGGGCGCCCACACCAGCGTGCTAGGAAACACTGCCGCATCGGAATGCTGCTTGCACCTGCCGGTGGGGATAGGATGTGGCATCTGACTGATCTCAACTGGAGGAGACGGGAAGCTCTTTAACCAGAAGAATTACCAAAACAGGCCAGCAGACATTACTCCAAACAGATCCTGACTCTTTAACTGGGAGACGCTAGCTGGGCTAAATGCGAAGAAGAGTTGAGCTTTAGAATAAGTCACTCGACAAGAAAGCCTAGCTGACAGGGGGGAAATCTCGGGAGCTGTCGCCTGCCAATCCACAAAATGAAGCGGAGTAAAAGAAGTTTCAATAGAATTTCCAGTGAAAACTACATGAAGCGATCACTCCGAATATGAAAGCTTTGTCACACTTTGTCTTAAAGCATCCTTGAAACTGCAGCCTCTCGGAGAAATCCTTCGGGCAGCCGGGCCGGGTTTAGGCGTCAGGACAGACTCGGATGAATTTTCGGAGCCCCGTCTGCGGCTCTGCCCGACCCACTCGCACCCCGCCGCCACCAGCACCACCGAGAAAGTCCTGAATTGCCCTGCCGCACTTGCCTGTCGCAGCGCCAGGGGTCCGAGGGGCCGGGGGCGAGGACCGCGAGGCGGCGGGGCGCGGAGGGAGCGGCTGCGGACCGCGCGCAGGAGCCCTCTGCCCCCGGAGGGCGCCGGGCTACCCGCTGCAGGGGAGCCCCGCCGCGCGTCCTCCCCGCGCACCCTCCGCAGGACCGCCCCGCAGGCTCTCCGCGTCCCGCCGAGACCGCCCCCGCGCGGGGTGGGGAAATGCCCTGCCTTGGGTCCCTCCGAGAGCGGGCGGCCTGCGCCCCCCGGCCCGAAAATGGGGAACGGGGAGAGAGGGGGGCTGCGCGCCCTGCCTCGCGGGGTCCCCGCCCCGCCGCCTCTCCCCCCACCCCTACCCCGGCCTCTCCCGCACGGGCGGCCCGCCCCGCAGACCTCCCCGCCGCCCCCGAGTCCCCGGCCCGCGCCCCCGCTCACCTCGGCCGGCGCCCGCGCTCGTGGCGGTGGAGTTCCCGCAGCCCATCGCGCCGCTGGCCGGGGAAGCCGCGCTCGGGAGCGGGCGGCCGCGGGTCCTGGGGGCGGAGACGGAGGCGGAGGGCGGTGCGCCCCGAGCCGGAGGCCGGCGGGGGGCGCGCGGGGCGCGCCGGGCCGCGGGGAGGGGGGCAGAGCCGGGTCGCCCCCTCCCGCAACCGAGCGGCGCGGGCTGGGACGCGGGGGGAGGGGGCGCGCGAGAGGAGGCGGCGCGGCCCGGGGGCGGAAGCCGCCCCGAACCCCTCGCCCCCGCCGCGGTCGGGGTCCCCGCCGGACCCACCCGTCACCTCGGCAACCGCCGCGCCGGCCAATCCTCGGTCTCCTTCGGGCTCCCCGGCCGGGCATTGGTCGTCGTTAAGAGGGGGCGGGAGTTTAAAGTGGGTTTGGGGGGCTAGGGCGAGGCTGGGGGCGTGGCCGGCGCCGGCAGTAGGGTGAGGCTGGAGGCGACCGGAGATGCCCACCTGCCGACCTCCACGCCCTCTTTGCCTTTTCTTCCCCACTTCCCCTCCCTGCTTCAGGATGTGGGTAGGAAAGGAAGTGGCAGAAACAGCTATTTGCATACAGTGGGCGCCCAATAAATGTTACTGACTGAATGATCCTCAGATCTGAAGCCAACACCGAAATCCATTTCTGCTGAAACAGAGAGCTAATGCAGCTCTTTGGTAAAGAGCATAAAGTCTTCCCTAGCTTGGTGCTACTAACCTACTCCACTTTAATTGCAATGTTGATAGCCTAAAGGACCTCCACTCATTCAATAACAGAATTGAATTTACTTGGCACCTTTCAGCCTAACATTTGGGCAAGTGTGACAGGAGTCAGACTGTCTGATTTACAACCTCTGCTCTGCCCCCTTAATAATTGTGTGGCCTCATCAAAGTTACTTAACCCATTAGTGTATCAGCTGTTCTAAGATGGCAGTAATCACTCAGGCACGTAACCCGGTGCCCGATCCTAAATAAAGGCCAGCTCTTCTTGTTCTTAAGTCTATTAGAATCGAATACTAATTCCCTGAAGGTAAGGACTATCAGTTTTATCATAGTGTCCTCCTGGCTCGTAGTACAGACACAATAAATGTTTTGTGAGATGAATTCAGGCCAGGAATTAAATCTCCATTTTAAATCCATTTAATATTTATAGAGAACGTAGCCTGTGCCAAGTCCTTAGTTAAAATTAAGTTCCAGTGATACAAACATGTAGGAGACAGTCTAACCAGGCAGACAGATTATAAACAGATTAATTACAATATAAGCAGGGATGTTAGCAAAGGAATAGAGGGTGCTACGGGAGCCCAGAGGATGCTGGGATCCTGGTTAAAACACTTTTCTAAAACAATACAGTTGTATTTAGAGAAAACCTTGAACTAGAACCAAGACCCTGGTGGACTATTAACATGACCTTTGAGGCAATGGTAAACATGGGGTAATCCCATTCAGGATACACCCTCCCTCATTTGAAAATTAAATAGATTTGGGCACCTTCTGAGGTGGTAACTAATTCTTCGGCAAATAAAGGTGTTTCTGAGTTGTCTGACTTCTAGAAGCACCGTTTCTCTACCTTGGCCTCCGCCATCTTTGTTCAGTGGCTACCCCCATACAAACCCAAAATTGGTGGGCAGAGGAGGAGGGGAGGACTATCAAACAGCCAAAGGAAACAGTCTTGTTTATTTCTGTGCTGACACTGGACTCCAGCCCTAGGACACTTGCAAGAAAGAGAGAAACAGATCCTGACATCTAGTAAGTGGCCTGACACCGCCAGGCCTCTGTGTTCTTCTGTTAAGCACAGTTACACAGAACACCAATATCAGACCAGGACACTCTATAACTCTGAGGAAGTGAGACCAGCGCCCAAAGGAGGGCTCGATCCCAAGAACCGTGAAATCATGACCTGAGCTGAGATCAAGAGTCAGATGCTCAACCGACTGAGCCACCCGGGTGCCCCAAAAAGTCCTGCTTTCTCAAATCCCAACCATAATCATTTAACTTGAACCCAAGTCCCAGGGATTCTTTCCTAACATTCTGTTAGTGAGATGGTTGCCTATGGTGTGGCTTCTCTTTCACTGCAATAGCAGTAAACCCAACTTGCTCAGCTACCAGCATGTTCCTGGTGGTCTCAGGTTGGAGGACATTGACGCTTGTGAGTGATATGTACTCTGCCTTATAAGGTTACAGAGTGTGTTATCTATTCATTCTTTCAACAAACACCATTGAGTATTTCCTTTGTGCTAACCACTTTTCTAAATGCTTGAGATGAAATAGTGAACAAGGCACAGAAGAAAAAGCCAGTGGGAGGAGACAGATTAGAATCAAACAAAAGAAAATTTTAGATACTATAAGTGTGATGGAAACAAAATAAAGCAGGGCACTGAAATAGGTGACTAGGGGTAGAAGGAGAGGTACTATTTTAGGTAGGATCATCAAGGAAGACCTCTCCAAAGAAGGGGTATTTTAGCTGAGGTGTGATTGAAGAGAAGAAATCAAACCTGTAAAGACCAAGGAAAGAGCATCCCAGGCAGAGGAAATGGCCAGTGCAAGAGTCCTGAGGCAGGAACATGCTGAATATGGTTCACAAATAGAACAAAAGGCCAGCATGACAGGTCTAGAGCAGAGATAGAGAGGGGTAGTTGGGGAGGTAAGCCAGATCACACTGGGTATGATGGGCTTTGTAAGGAGTTAAAATTGTGTTCAAAGGGCGATGCGAAGTCGTTTGATGAGATAATATAGGCAAAGTTCCTGATAAAGTGTCAGGCACATAGTAAGTGCCCCATAAATGTCAATCCTCTCCCTAGTGTGGAGTGAAAGAATAAGTCTAGTGTCTCCTTTATCCTTTTTAGGAATTTCTTTTATTTTTTATAAATAACAGTTAATTGCATCTGGATGTTTTCAAAAACAATGAGTCAAAAGAAAATCATTAATACATGTCTCATTTCCTGACTGGTCAATTTTGGCTTCATTCTCTGTGCCAGTTAAATCACACCATTGAGCTGTTGTTTTCATTCTTCAGACAAGAACCGATGTGGTGTGAGGAGGAGAGAAGATGTGCATGGCTGAAATTGATCTGGCCAGGGAAGGAAACCAAGACACAGGAGAACGTGGAGCTAAATAGTCTGTTTTCATGGTTTTTCTTCCATAAAGAGTTCCCCACCAAGAAGTTTGGCAACCCGAATTTTATTTTTGTTTCTCTCCTTTTCCCTCTGGACACGCTGCAAGATAGCTGCCTCAGCTCTGGGTAGCTCAGCCACTGGACACAACAGAACTCAGCAACAAAAGGGGGATTTTGTTTTCCCCCTTTGGGTCCAAGCTGAGAGGCACTGGGAACGCTTCCTCTCCCACTTCTTTGGCCACGATTTGGATCACATGACTCTTCCTGATGCAACCACTGGGAAGGTGAATAGGATGGCTGTAATTGGCTCTGGTTAAGTTACAATTTATCCCTGAGTCATGACAGGGAGTGCAGGATAGACACCTGAACAAAATTGGGGCTCTGCCAGCATGGAGGGGGGTAAGAGTATAGCTGCTTAACCAGTAGTAGTCATAGATAGAACATATGTGTCCCTTTGTACTATCTCTCTCTTCTAGATTAGTTCTCTTCTAGATTAGGCTCCCTACCCCCTTGGAGATGGGCACAGACATATGACTAGCTTTGGACAATAAAGTGTGAACAAAAGTGAAATATGAGTCAGAGGCTCTGTGACTTCTGGTCTGTTGGGAGTTAGTAGACAGGTGTAGAAGAGATTTGTTATGGGTACTACCTGAAAGATCCAGGGGGCAGGATCAGAAGTAGGCAGGGAAAGCAGGCTGCATTGGAGGTCTAACACCCACGGGGGAAATAAGAAGAGGGATATGTATATGGGGCGCTTGGACAGCTCAGTTGGTTAAGTGTCCGACTTTGGCTCAGATCATGATCTCGAGATTCATGAGTTCCAGCCCCGTGTCAGGCTGTGCAATGACAATTGGGAGGCTGCTTGGGATTCTCTCTTTCTCTCTCTCTCTCTCTCTCTCTCTCTCTCTCTCTCTCTCTCTGCCCTTGTCCCATGTCCTCTCCCTCAAAATAAATAAACTTAAAAAAAAAAAAAAAAAGAGGGATATCTAAAGAGGACTAGGTAGGAAGAACCCCAGACTGCGATGCAGCTCTGAGAAAGTCTTGACCAAGGCCAGGGAGAACTTCAAATGCAGATTGTTTGTGGAGGACCCCCTTGTTGGGCAGAGATGGCCAGGCCCTAGGGACCTGGCTGGGCTGTGAGCTGCCCAGAGAGAGAACTTGGCCTCAGCTGGGGCACAGCAGCAGATCCAACGGTGCCAAAAGCTGGGGGCAGTGAGCCAACCCCACTCCTCACAACAAGTTCTCTCTTGAAGGGCGATCTGAACAGCTCATCTCCAAGCCGTCCACACAGGAAGACACTCTTGACTGAGAGTTCTAGATTCTCCAGTTTCAAGGACCCTGGCAGCACGTGTGAAAGGGCTGCATCCTGCATCAGCCTGGATCCCTAAGTCACTACATCAAACAGGTCCCCACCCACACTCGTGCTGGACCTAAAGAATGAGCAAGAAAGAAATTTTTATTGTGTTTAAGCCATTGAGATGTTAGGGTTGTGTTATCATGACAAACCATTAACATGTAAAAACAGCACAGGGTTCATAACGGATCATAACGCAGATGTGGTAGCACCTGTGTCTGCTGCATAGACACTTTTAAGTGCCATGAAGCTGATCACGAAATTGATTGATTATTTACCCACGGTGATTTGTCTCTTTTATGTGTGTGGTTATGCCCCCTTCTGCCTTCCTATAGTGTTCCCTTGCCCTTTTTCTTTCTTGACTAGTTTAGCTGTACATTTGTCCATTTTATTAGAGTTTTCAGAGTCACTTTTAGTTTTTTTGGCCATCTCTTTTTGTTTTGTTTTCCATTTATTTCCAGCCCTTATCTTATTATTTTCTTTTTTCTAAATTCTTTGAGAATACTCTTATTTTTATAACTTCTTTTTTTAATGTTTATTTATTTTTGAGAGAGAAAGGAAGGAAGGAAGGAAGGAAGGAAGGAAGGAAGGAAGGAAGGAAGGAAGGAAGGAAGGAAGAGCGAATGAGCAGGGGAGGGGGCACAGCTAGAGGGGGACAGAGGATACAAAAGGGGTTCTGTGCTGACAGCAGTGAGCCCAATGTGAGGCTCGAACTCACAAACTGTGAGATCACGACCTGAGCCTAAATTGGACACTTAACCAACTGAGCCACCCTGGTGGCCCTATTTTTATAACTTCTTAAGTTAAACACCAAACTCATTTAAGTCTTTCCTTCTTCCTTTCTTTCTTTCTTCCTTTCTTTTCTTCCTTCCTTCCTACCTTCCTTCCTTCCTGCCTTCTTTCCTTCTTTCCTCTCCTCAATATGGTTTATGTTGCATCCAAAAGTTTTCATATTTCATTAATTTCACTGTTGTTCAGTTATAAATACTTTGTAACTTCCATTATCTATTAATGCATGAGTCATTGAGAACTCTTTTGTTACCATATGAATTTCGTTTTAAAATGTACCCATGGTCTTGGAGAGAGTTACTGGCTGTGAAAAGTGATGGTCTGCAATATAGGGACTTCCCCCGCCATTCTCCATGCTTAACCTTCGAACATGTTTCAACACATTTTCTTCTGGCACAGGCTATCGTTCAGCCCACAAATGATGTGTTTTAACAGACAACGCTGAATGTAGGTAAGTTGTATCTCTCTAATTAAACTCTTAGCTCCTTGAGGACAGGGATGGGGTGTTACACACTGTGTTTCCTTACTGCACAATGAAAGCAGGTAAAAATGTTTTTGTGTGGGCGTAAACGGAGAGAAGTGAGAGACAGAATCATAAAAACATTTTTTTTGTCCAACAGCCATTATTAATCCTAGGGCTGGTTTTTCAAGACCATTTGCATCATCTTTCTGAAAACAATAATAATGAACATTTTGAGCTCTTCCCATGAGTCAGGCACAATGCTGACTACTTTGATGAATTATCTCATTTAATCCTCGTAAAAACTCTCTCGGGCGTTGGTTCTGTTGCATGGTTCCCAGACTTAATACGAAGGCTGGGAAACAGTCAGGAAGCTTGGATTCTGGGCACTGGGGACAATATAGCCTCAATGCACGGTGCCTGTCCATCAGCACCACTGCAGCTGCCACTGCCTCGATCCACCAAGGCTGCTGTCACAAACCCAACCCCACCCTCACTGAGCTACGGGCCATTCTGTAAAGCCTCAGGAGGGAAGATTCAAGGTCCAATGCCATGTAGGGTCAGAGATAGAAAGAAGCTGTCCTCCCTCCAGCTGAGAGAGAAGTGGGGATCTCTGCTTCCCGTCGTGACTAACACAGCAGGTGATTTCGCCAAACTTGAGAGAGAGTTCATTTCCTGAGTAGTTTTTAAAAAAATTTTTTAAACGTGTATTTATTTTTGAGAGAGAGAGAGAGAGAGAGAGAGAGAGAGAGAGAGAGAGAGAGACAGAGCACGAGCAGGGGAGGGGCAGAGAGGGAGACACAGAATTCGAAGCAGGGTCCAGGCTCTGAGCTCTCAGCACAGAGCCCGACATGGGGCTCAAACTCACGGACAGTGAGATCATGCATGACCTGAGCTGAAGCCAGATGCCTAACCAACCGAGCCACCCAGGTGCCACTTTCCTGAGTAGTTTTTATTTATTTTTTTTTTAATTTTTTTTCTTAACGTTTATTTATTTTTCAGAGAGAGACAGAGTGTGAGTAGGGTAGGAGCAGAGGGAGAGGGAGGCGCAGAATCAGAAGCTGGCTCCAGGCTCTGAGCTGTCAGCGCAGGGCCCGACGCGGGGCTCGAACTCAAGAACAGCGAGATCATGACCTGAGCTGAAGTCGGACGCTTACCGCCAGGGCCACCCAGGCGCCCCTCCTGAGTAGTTTTTAAAGGCAGTAATCTACTATAGCATGCTTACCATTTGATTTAAGAACGTTGAATCCAATGCTAGCAGAGAGGTCTGGCCCACCATTGCACTATTAACCAATAGTTAAGAGTAAGAACTTGAACCCATGCCTTCTTGTTTCCTGCTCTACTCTCTCAATGGTACTCGTTCTGCCCCTCTTATCCTGAAAGGCCCACCGAGCTGATGGTATCTCTCTATCTTCCTCCCTTGCCGATATTATTCTTCCTTTGGGAGAATGAGAGATTGAGGGAGGCTAACCTTTGGGTCTCAAATAACCATCAGATTTGGGATGTGGCTTTGGCTCTGAAAACCTAGAGAATTGGCTGAGAAGCCCAGTGAGTTACTGGCTGGGGAGGCAGCGCTGGGAGGTACTTAGCAGGGACCTCCCCATCGTGGGTAGGAGAGAAGGATTTCCCTGGGGCCTGGCCACAGGCTCATTGGCCTCAGTGGCTGCCACACCCCTCCTGCACCCCACAGCTTCCAGGCCTTTCTGGCCTCTCTTGTTCCCTGGTTCCCTCCCTTCCCCCTTTCCATCAGCGCCCAAGTTTCCTGAAGGAACTTTACTAGGATCCCTAGAGACAACAGTACCCTTTCCACCATAGGGAAGGGTAATGTTCATCAAACTTTCCTAACTAGATTAGATTATCAGACACCCAAAAATGCATCTTCCCAGGCCATGGGGCCATTTTTCTCCCGCCCACCGCTCTGATGCCCCTTCTGCTCGGCAGGACTAGTTGAAATAGGAGTCCCTGTCTCTCCCACAGTCCCAAAGCAGCAGATGGGCGTGCCCCCAGGGAGACGGCTTCCATGCTCCCCAACTGCCGTCAGCCCTCTCACGCTTTGGGTGAACTGTGGCAAAAGCAAACCGGGCTTCTAGTACATAAGCAAGGACATGTTTGACTGAGCTTTGACAAGAGACCGAAAGCCAGCAGGACTCAGCTTCGCACCCCCCCGCAGCTGGGCCCCATCCTCAGGTCCCATTTGGTGGCCTTGGTAGCACCAGACTCTTCACATCGTGGTGGAAAAGACAGCTATAGCAGCTCTTCGTGTGTGTTTCGGTTCAAGGCCAAAGAGAATGCATGTGGTAATTCTTACTGAATTCCCTGTAGTCACTCTGACCAAGCCAGCTTTCCATCCCATGCTCACCCATGAACCAGTCACGGGGAACAAGAAATTTGATTGGCCAGGCCTGCTCCACCCCCGCCTCTCTGTTCGGACTGCAGGGCTAAGTAAGGAAGAGCAGGCCAGACCTTAGTCAGGCATCAAGGCTGGCTTCTCCTCCCTGTCCATTCCTTGCACCAGAATCCTTTACAGAATGTAAGTCTAATCAAGTCAACCCCTCCCATCTTCCTGAGAATCTTTAAGAACTTGCCACTACTCTCACGATAAAAACAAAAGTCCTAAAGCTGGCCTAAAAGGCCTCACCTGGTCTGACCTCTAACCACTTTCCTTCTTCTGTCCTCTTTTCATGACCTTCTTTGTTTTCTCGTTCTTCTCCTGTCCCTGCCACCACAGGGCCTTTGCACTAGCTGTTCTTGCTGCCTGGAATAGTCTCTCTCCTCCTTACCTGATTAATTCATCTTGGCCTTCAAGCTTGACTCAAGAATTACTTCTTCAGAGAAGCCTGCCTCACCTCCCCGATGAGGTTAAATGTCCCTGTTACAGAGACTCTGGGTCCTCTGAGCAGTTGTGACAATTGCAGCGTTAGCTTTCCATGTGATTCTTGGCTTAATGTCTGTCACTCGCACTAAATTTTGTTTGTTAGCACAGAGACCAGGCCTGGTTTGGCTTCACTGTTGCTTCTCTAGCACCTCCTTCAGTGTTTGGACCAAAGCTGGCCCAGGAATATATGTGAGCATTCACTCATGCCACCGAGGAGCTGACCTTCTAGAGAAGAAGACAGAACTAAAAAAAAAAAAAAAAAAAAAAATCCCCAAATCAAAAAGATGCCCCCAAAGCACATTTAGAGTAAATGCAAAGAAGTTATTCATCCACACAACAGGTTAAGACTAAAAACACAGGTAGAGAAGCTACTTAGATGGTCATGGTTATGGTTAAGGTGACACCTGAGGAAAGGAAGGATCTGGGCTCTTAAGCTTCTTGGCTTCGTGCTTCACTCAGACAAGGCCACCTCAGGGCACCAAGACCCTGGGCTTGGAATCAAAGAGCCTGCGGTGCCCGAGAGTGGAGAGAAGTGTGCTCAGCAAATTTCCTAGGATTTCAGAGCCAGAAGGGGTCCCAGGAAATGTGGTCCAGCGCCCTCCTGCTGGACCCCATAGTAGGGCTCACACAAAGCATCTGCTTTCCTTTCTCTAGGCTGACACCTAATGAGTTTGCTGTTTTTAAAGGGAGGGGGTGGGACAGAAGTCAAAAGTAGGCGTGTGACTTCAGTCTCCTTGTCCAGCACCCTTTTCCCTCACCACTCACCATTACTGGCCCTCACAACTGGATGTGGCTACAATTTTTAAAACTTGACGTCAAATTCTTGTAACATAAATAAACCATTTTAAACTGTTCAATTAAATGGCAATTAGTATTCCCATCACCACGATCTAGTTCCAAGCCGTTTTCATCACTCCAGAAGGAAACGTTGTACATGTGAGCGGTCACTCCTCGGTCCCCCCTCCCCCCGTTTCCCAACCCCTGGCAACCTCTAATCTGCTTCCTGCCTCTATGAATTTGCCTATTCTGGCTACTCCTTACAAATGGAGATGTTATGGGGCGCCTGGGTGGCTCAGTCGGTTGAGCATCAGACTTCGGCTCAGGTCATGATCTCGCGGTTTGTGAGTTCGAGCCCCGCGTCAGGCTCTGTGCTGACAGCTCAGAGCCTGGAGCCTGCTTCAGATTCTGTGTCTCCTCCTCTCTCTGCCCCTCCCCTGCTCATGCTCTGTCCCTCTCTGTCTCTCAATAATAGATAAACGTTAAGAAATTTTTTTTTTTTTACAAATGGAGATGCTACTGCATTTTAAATAGTATTCTTACATTATAAAAGCTTGTACATTGTTTTGTGTCCCTCCCCCACCATAAACTTATAGACTAATTAGCTCTAACTGAGATTCTAGGATAAAAGGTTTTATTCAGAAGTCAGTGGTTATTTACAATAATTGAGAAGGAACCAGGTAGAGATTTACAGCAGGCAAGTGACAGCCTATTGCTCGGTGTATAATCAGCATCATGATGAAAGTCTAATGCACATGTAAAATAAATACTGCCCTGTCATTTTCTCTGAAGCAAACTATTAAGAAAATATCCTCATTTCCGGGGGACAACTGTGAACGTTTTCCCTGGATCTCTGAACACTCACAATGTGAAAGGCATTTGTTAGCCTGTGAGGAGCGGACGACGAAAGGAAGAGAGGTCAATCGGGAATTCAAACCATGAGCAGGAAGTGATTTGCCTGAAATTTTCTTTGTTTATGTATTTTAGAGCATATTATTTTTGAAGACTTGAGACATGAGAGTAATATTTGATACCTTGAAGGACTCTTTCCTTCAAGGAATGTTATATATTCATTTACAAGTTTAATGTTAAACTTGTAAATGCTCTTTCACTTGAATTACACTTAATATCATATATTTTAAATTATAAAATACAATCGAGTCTTAGGGAAACCTGTGAGTGACAGTTAAGATGCTTGTATATGAAGTCTTCATTACAATGGACTGTCATTTTATAAATTCGATTTTAAAAATGGGGTTTTTAGCAATTACATGTTTGTTTCTCTAAACAGGAAAATAAAAGGGAGCTTGGTATTGAAATTCTGAAATCTACATTTCCCTTGGAAAGTTCTTGGGGCACCTGGGTGTCTCAGTCAGTTGAGTGTCTGACTTTGGCTCAGGTCATGATCGGCGCGGGGTCGGAGCCCCGCGTGGAGCTCTGTGCTGACAGTGTGGAGCCTGGAGCCTGCTTCGGATTCTGTATGTGTCTCTCTCTCTGCCCCTCCCCTGTTTGTGCTCTGTTTCTCTCTGTCTCAAAAATAAACATTAAAAAAATTTTTTTTAATTTAAAAAAGAAAAAGAGAAGTTCATTTCCTCAAAAGGAATTTCTCTCCCTTCTGGATTATTTTTTTCATAAAAATAATCTGCTTTTACTGAAACCAGATGAGCTGCATGTTCACCCCCGTGATTGCCTTATACGTATATCTGAAAGCCAAAATGATGCATTCTAACACACCAAGGAAACTTCTTTAGTTACAACACCATAATTTCCAAGTTTATTGTCCATTCATGGAGGTCAGTCAAACCCTTATGCTAGGATCTCAAAACTGTGGCTATCACAGCTGGACCATCAATATGGAGTCTAAGTTCAGTTGTTAATTGGTCAAATGGCCTCGTTGCCATGACTAACTAAACAATATACATGAATGATTAAGATTAAATTGCTTGGAAAAGAGGGAGGGAACTTGGAAGGTGAAAAGGAGGCATTTAATCATTAGCTAAAGCACATGGAATTTGGACTCCTGTGTCTAGACTCAAAGGGATTTCTAAAAGGAAGTGATTTCCAAATTCAAGCCCTTTTAGTAGAGAAAATCTGCCAGGATTCAGAGAAATAATGAGGACACCACTTTCCGATTTTAAATCCTTCAACAACAAATGACAAAAACATTGTTTTGATTAAACTAATACAGTGGTTCCCAACTTGAAGGTCTTAAACGGTGATTTCAGATCCAGTGCCTCATGCTGGAAACTTCCTGGACTGAAGTTGCACTCTGAATCCCAATTTCTTACTGACTCTCCATCCACCCACCTTGAGTTTGTCCAGCCGCCCCCACAACTGGCTGCTTCTCACCCAAGCATGAATCAGACTTCTCCTTACACTGCTTTGTTTAATTTTGCGGACCTTCAGTTTCCCGAATGTCTCGATGATAACCCCAGTGAACACTCACACTGTGTTTACAGTGGAACATGGCAGGGAATTGAAGCCTTAGGACTCTGGAGTCAGACATATATGGGGCCACTTCCTGACATTTATAACAGAATAACCTAAAGCCCCCTAACCTCTTTAAACCGATGGTATGCACCCAATCTAAACAACAGAGAGCACCCAGACTCTAGAGCCAGATTGCCTGGGTCCAAATCTAATTCATCACTTACTAGCCAGTTACTTACTCTCTCAGTTTCCTTATTTGGAAAGAAAGAAAGAAAGAAAGAAAGAAAGAAAGAAAGAAAGAAAGAAAGAAAGAAAGAAAGGGAAAAAGAATGGTACTTGCATCAGAAGGTTGCTCTGAGAATGAAATAAGTTAATATATGTAAATCACATCAGTATTTGGCACATGGCAAGGGCCATAGGAGCTTTCAGTAGTGGTAGCAGAAACGTCACTGTCGCTGTCACTGAATAATTGTATGGGAACTGAATGAGATCACAAACCGCCTCACAAGGAGTAAATATTCAATCAATAGTGCTGCTTATTATTACTGCTTCAGAAGACATAAAGGCAGGGACGCTCATTCTCCTTCATTTGACAATAGACATTTCTAGCGACCAACTGTGCCGGGCACTGACCACACAGAGAAGCAGAGACCGGAGGCCAGCTCCCAGCAGCACTCACGCAGGCAGGGAAACAAGTGTGCGATAACAGTGTCTTGGGTGCTATGCTACGTGTTTATATAGGATTCCATGGCATCCCAGAGCAGGCAGATCAGGGAGGGCTCCTTACAGAAGAGGACACTCGAGCTGAATCTATTAAATATGTACAGTGCCAGCCAGATGGAGAAGTCAACAGGCGTTCCAGGAGAGGAAGCAGCCACACCCCACGCTTGCTGCCAGGGGGTGCTTTCTGGCCTGACGTACCTCACCTTATCACTCTCTCTTTTGCATCCCATCTGGACCTCTCACTGCCAAGGAAACAAAGGCTAGTAGGCATTCAAACAAAGGCATTTTTTTTGAGAGAGAGGGAGAGAGCAGGGGAGGGGCAGAGAGAGTTGGAGAGAGAGAATCTTAAGCAAGCTTCATGGCCAGCGTAGAGCCCGACCTGGGGCTTGATCTCACAACCATGAGATCATTCATGACCTGAGCTGACATCGAGAATTGGATGCTTAACTGACTGAGCCACCCAGGTGCCCCAAAACAAAGCCTTTTTATCATCTGGCCCTACCTGCTTTGTAAACCCATCTACAGCCACTCTTCTTCGTGAGCACTATGTTCTGCGCATTCCATTTGGGCTTCTCACCTTGGTTCACACAGGTGCCTCTGTGTCACATCCTTCCTCCCTCTCCTCCGTCCCCCACCCTGCACCTTCACACTCCACCTTCAAGCACCATCGAATGTCACCTCCTTGGCAAGTTTTCTCCTGTCTTCCTGGGAAGAAATAATTCCTCCACCATCTACACCTTAGGCACACTCTTTACCACATTGTATCATTACATCTCGTTTCTCTCTCTCCCCCTGTGCCCCCACTAACACACAAATTCCACAAGGTCAAGGTTTTATTGGACTTTAGGTTCCCAGAGCTTAGCCAAACACATGATACGCTCTTGATAAACTTGAGCTATTATTTCTCTGATGGTTGCTAAGCAAACACTCACTGAGTCACGAAGTTAGTATAAGCAATGTTTGCTGGGGAAGGAGTCAATCTACCAGCTCATGGATTGTTGACAGCAGTTTTGTGCAGGGAAATCAAGCACCATTTCCTGACCTTGTCTCTCCTTAGCCTCCTGAGCACTTGCTTTTGAAATGTACAACCAATAAGAAAAAAAGAAATGGAATAAATTACACCTTGGGAGTCCCACGTACCCATAATGCACACAGTCCTGATATCTGACCTCCTCTTGACATCCAGTGAGCTCCCACCAGCTGTTAGAAATCATGGCCTAGATTTCCCTGCACAATAAACTGGAAGCAATTTCCACCCATGGGCACAGAAATTCTTATCCTCCACAGCTTGCCAGGGACATAGATGAGATCGATTCAGACTCTCCAGTTAGAAGCAGGGAGCTGGCCCCCAGGTCACATACAACATGGTGCTGAGAAGTGCTTCACCAACGTCACTGGGAATGAACAACACCTAACAAAAGAACATCTATGGCAGCAAAAGCAGAATAAGAGCACCTAAAACCAGCAACCTTTTTTTCTCTCTCATTCACCACATCACCAGGGGTGGGCAGCTGGGGCCATCCCATAATGTGGCCACGCTCCTGAAAAATTGAAATGGGCATTGTCAGCACAGAGTCCAATGCGGGGCTCGAACTCATGGACTATGAGATCATGACCTGAGCCAAAGTCTGGTATTTAACCAACTGAGCCCACCCAGGTACCCCTCATTTTTTTTTAAATTTTTTTTAAACGTTTATTTATTTTTGAGACAGAGAGAGACAGAGCATGAACGGGGGAGGGTCACAGAGAGAGGGAGACACAGAATCTGAAACAGGCTCCAGGCTCTGAGCTGTCAGCACAGAGCCCAACATGGGGCTCGAACTCTCGGACTGCAAGATCATGACCTGAGCCGAAGTCAGATGCTTAACCGACCAAGCCACCCAGGCACCCCACCCAGCATTTTTTTAACGTTTATTCATTTTTGAGAGACAGAGCATGAGTAGGGGAGGGGCAGAGAGAGAGACATAGAATCCGAAGCAGGGTCCAGGCTCTGAGCTGTCCACACAGAGGCCAACACAGGGCTTGAACCCACGGACTCTGAGATCACGACCTGAGCTGAAGTCAGACATGTAACCGACTGAACCACCCAGGTGCCCCAGGACTTCTCATTTTTACCACTTTCAAGTCCCCCACAAGGAATATCAGTTCTTACCTCTTCTCTGGCTCTAAGAGTAGGAAGATCTCTCCCATTTATAGAAATAAATTCTACTTTTTGATTCTCTCCCCACTGCTCCTTCTAGCTCTTCTCACTTCCCCAGTTCATGGCCTGCTTCCTATCTTTCCACAGTCTCCCTGCCTATTTGTCATGAGTATTTGTTGAGGATCTTCTGGGTCCACCGACCTCTGGACTTGGAAGGTGGTGAGACATGTAACACCTGTCGCGGTCCTAATCTACGGGTCATGATACTGTCAGATGTTGCTACTTGCCACTGAACTCATCCCAATTGGTACACTGAGTGACAGGGGTGGTTTTCGTTTGTTTAGCATTTCTTCCCCTTCTTCTCATCACAAGCACCTGACTCTCCTTTGGGTAACCCTTTGTTTCCTATTTCATGGGGTCCTGATGGGATTATGAGCCAGGAGAACTCATCAAGCACAAGGATTGGATGACGGGTGGACTGTGGTCCAAGCTGGACCAATCCAGCTCTCCCCCAGACTCTGCTCGTGAGCTGAGTGACACCAGGGTAGAAAGCAGTTGGAGCCATCACCCTGATGGCAATGCCCAAAGCAGCCTGTTCATGGAATCTCCAAAGCTTCCACGGTTATTGTTTTCCTAAGGCCTGCTGTTAACTAAAACAGTTAAAGCAATTCACGAGGACCCAAGTTTGAAGTAAAGATGATTTTGATAGAAGGGAATACTTTTAGCTTACAAAATTTTTTTATTTAATTTTAATTACTTTGAATCGCTTCTCGGCCTTTTGGCTAAGATCGAGTGTAATTTTAATTACTTTGCCATTATTTATCTATTCATAGGACAAACTCCTCCCTTGATTCTGTAGAACCATGCCATTTTCTTTCAACATATCCCATTTTTCTTAGGTTAACCTGACTTGGTAACTGTAACCACAGGAATGTAACTGACATAGTGACTAATAAATATATTAATTAATAAATGCTCCTTCAGAAATCAACTTAGAAGTGCAAACTAAAAATGCAGTTCTTCCAAAGGTAGCAAAGTTAGATCAAAGTTAGAATATGCATTCAAATGCAGCTTGATTTCTGAAGGTAGTAATTTCCCAAATGGGATAGTCCCATGGCTGATAAAACCCAAATTGGAATCTCTGAGAATGTTCTTTGAAAGCATTCGGGGGCACCTGGTCATGATCTCTAGTTCAGGTCATGATATCACGGTTTGTGAGTTCGAGCCCCACACCGGGTTTTGCACTGGCAGCACAGAGCCTGCTTCAGATTCTGTCTCTCCCTCTCTCTGCCCCTCCTCTGCTCTCTCTCACTCTCTCTCTCAAAGTAAATAAATAAACTAAAAAAAAAGTGTTCGGCTTCTATTCCAGTTGTTCCTATATATGCATGGCAAAAAAAAAATGCCTAAAAGATCTTATGAGTTTTGTTTGATTATGTTTCTCATTCGGAAAACATGTAGTTAAAATAAAGCTTAGTCTTCATGCCTGGGGTGCCCATCGTTTCTGATACTTGTCACAAGATGGGAGATGTTCAGGTTGGAGGGACAGGTCCCTTCTTCCAAGCTAAAGAATTGAATGGACCATAATCTCAAGTCCCCTCCCCCACACCATTTGTAATATTTCCCAAGGGATAAAATAGACTCTAACTTATATTAACTTATATTACTTTAATTAGTGTTGTTGGCAAGTCTTAATCTGACAGGCCAAGATTCATCCTACAGAAAAACAGTTCACTGCTGGAGGTGACAAGCTGCTAATGTTGAAAAGCCCTAAAGAAGCTCCTTGGCAGGTTTGCTGACTTGTAATTGTTTCTAGAAGACTGTCCGAAACCTCCACCATGGCTTTGGATAGCATTTTTTCAAAACTGCAGTCTTATCTTTGGGCAAGAAAAAAATGGTCAAGACAGTTCACCAGGACTCAATTTCAAGGTAAAGATGATTTTGACAGAAGTTAAAGACTTCTGGCTTAAAAGGGAAGGGGCTGTTTAATTTGAACAGCTTTGCCGTGATTCATCTATTTATCTATGAACATCAGGTGTTTGTTCCAAGACTCTGTGCATAGACCTGTAAGTACTGTGTTTAGCTCACTTCTTTCTGACACTCTCCCATTACAAATGTTTCCTTATTCTTATGATAAATGCCACCTATTATCTTCCATACTTGCCACTAGTTGCCAAGGAAACTTC
The DNA here is from genome assembly GCF_028018385.1 of Neofelis nebulosa. Classification (NCBI taxonomy): domain Eukaryota; kingdom Metazoa; phylum Chordata; class Mammalia; order Carnivora; family Felidae; genus Neofelis; species Neofelis nebulosa. Next base: position 17,067,118 of record NC_080789.1, read on the forward strand.
CTTGCCTTGTGTGTATAGAATTTTATCACCTTTATTAAAAAAAAAAAAATCAGGGCGCCTGGGTGGCTTGGTCGGTTAAGCATCCGACTTCGGCTCAGGTCATGATCTCACAGTCCGTGGGTTCGAGCCCCGCGTCGGGCTCTGTGCTGACAGCTCAGAGCCTGGAGCCTGTTTCGGATTCTGTGTCTCCCTCTCTCTCTGCCCCTCCCCTGTTCATGCTCTGTCTCTCTCTGTCTCAAAAATAAATAAATGTTAAAAAAAAAAAAATTAAAAAAAAAATCTTTGTAGGCAATTGTTTATTTCTTATTCTTATCAGGCAGTGGGAAGGAAAACACAGTTTCTAATCCCAATGAAGAAAAGTTTCAGCCGAACATGGGAATGGTATTTCTTAAAACATGTTTTGCCACATGAGCTAAGACAGTGGTTTCTGAATGCTAGTTCATGGACTAGCTTACCTCCAGAATAGAAGAGCTTCTTTTAAAAACACAGACCCAGGGAATGAATGAATCAATTGTTTTAACAGAACACGTGTCCATTTGAAAGACTGAAGTGCAACCAAACGGACTAGATACAAAGGTGTCCAAGAGGCAAGGGCTTGGAAAAGCATGGTACAGAACACTAGATGCGGAAATGATCAAATTTGTGAAAAAAAGATATAAACGTGCCCATGATGATACTATGTACAAAAGTATTTGGAAGACAATACGGAAAAATGTGTTGACGGTGGGGTTATTCTAGGAAGCGCAAAATGGAGGAGAAGGGGTTTACTTTCCACTTTTACCCTTTGGCACTTTTCTGAATTATTTTAACTGATAGCATGGAACAGCCTTTACAACTGAAATTAATTAATCAACAGTGACAGTACATTAAAAGCTTTCCAGGGCATTCTGATCATCAACAATTTCAGGGACCATCGCACCAAGCAAATGAGATAAAAGTCTATTAGTTTAATTTCTCAATTAAAGGAACCAGGTTTCCTTCAAGATGCAGGTTCTTCCAATTATCCTGTGAGTGCCAGACCTCCAAGCAACGCTGACACCTGCTAGCATTTAGCTGCAGAGAAAGTAAAAAAAGAGAATAAATAATGCGGGGGAATAAATAGCTCACATTGAAATTGAAGTGGGAACATTATAGCTCAGGAAGAAATAAGTCTTAAAACTACTTTTACAGAGATGGCCAACTGAGAAGCTAAATTCCTACCCACTATCTTATATGTCTGATGCACAGGATACTTTGTCTCATTTAGTGAAAAGATCCATGAGGCAAGCTAAAATTTTTATTGCTTTGGTTCCTTCCTGAAAAGTTGGGTGGTCAGTGGCCAACATATGGAGTGCTATTGTTAAGAATTGTAATCATTTTGGGGTGCCTGGGTGGCTCAGTCGGTTGAGCGTCCGACTTCGGCTCAGGTCATGATCTCACAGTTTGTGAGTTCAAGCCCTGCATCGGGCCCTGTGCTGGCAGCTCAGAGCCTGGAGCCTGTTTCGGATTCTGTGTCTCCCTCTCTCGCTCTGCTCCTCCCCCACTCATGCTCTGTCTCTCTCCATCTCTCAAAAATGAACGAATGTTAAAAAAAAATTTTTTTAAAGAATTGTAATCATTTTGATATAGGTAGGCTGAGTCAGCCCCAGATGTAATGTTCTTTAGCATTCTTCAACAGTAATATTCCACTGCCACAAGCCAAAGAGCAAGAATCTTCTACTCTTTAGGTGACAGCTTTGGGATACTAGCTTTTATACACTTTTGCTCTTTTTCATCTTCCTCCATCCACACCAGACCCTTGGCCCAATGCCCGCCCTGCCATTAGCCCTCTAGAGATCAAAGCAACTTAACAGGCACATAAAACAAATCTCAAGACAGAAATTCCTGCAGGTAGGAATTTAGGAAGACACAGATAGATGGCTCTCAGCCAGGTCAACATTCAGATCCCTAGCACCCATCTGAAATGTGGATTCAATAAGTTGGGTACTGGACCCAGGAATTTGAATTTTAGCCAGTCCCCCACATGATTTTGCTGTTCCTTATATGAAAAACAATGGAGAGAACACAGTTTTGAACTGAGAATTAAAAGTACTTAGATTTTATAGGCTGAAGTCTGGTGCTACCTTGGTTATTTGGGGCAAGTCACATTGTCTTAATCTGCCTTCAGTTTCTCCCTATTGAATGAAGGATTACATTATAATCATCTCTGAGGTCTTTTCTACCTCTAAATTTTTGTGGTACTATAAATTAACGCGGGGATCAGGCCTTTATGGAAACTCTCCATGTTGCTTCCTAGTTATCCAGCTGTTTCTGTCATTATTTAATGAAAGGACATTATTTTTTTAAGTTTTAAAGGCTCACATGTTTATTTATAATTACTTTTTACAATACTTCAACAGAGCAGCCCTTTGCTAGTTCTAATTCTTAGCCATTAAGTCCTACAAAAAATAAAACCAAGCTTTTACAGCAACTGAATCAATACAGAACTAAAACCTTTATAGCTATTTAAAGGGAGTTAGTGACCAAGGTGCTTATGTGCAACACAATGTCCTGTCCATCAAAGGGGCACGTGCTTATACTAAAGGTCTGACTCATTTACTCATGCAACAAATGTATATATTCCCCACCCTCCCTCCACCCACCTGTAAAACAAAAACACAGAGCTATTTACAATTGAGAAGAAATATTCTCTGTCAACCAACCCCATGCAAGAACATTCTTTACGGGCTTTCCTGGAAACCGAAGCATCAAGGTCCTTTGCTTTGGGTGTCTCTAAGTGTTATTTTCTGGGCCAGACCAGGCAAGACCACAGCATTGCCCCAAAGGGCTGATAGGTAATTCTCAGTGGGCCTCTCAGTCATGGAAGTCTCCCTGAACTGGTACCTCTCTTCCGGCCTGGTCTCTTCTGGTCACTTGGATACATTCCAGTTATCAGCTTCTCCAACCAGCTTGCTCTAATCATCTAATCATGCTTTGGCAGATGGAAGTTGCTTCCTCGACTTCCACCCTCACCCTTGTCCTTACTAGGAGAAGCCCAGTTTTGTTCAAGGCAACCGAAAATATGCAAGTTCTCAGTTTACTTTGGAGCCAGGATGGTCATATGACACGTTCTGTCCAATGAGGTACAGGCAAAAGTCCCCAGGGAACACATCCCTTCCTCAGTAAAAAGGCAAATGCCCCTGCCCCTTTGTTCTTCACTGCCCACCACCTACCCGTTCCTTTTCTGGTTTAGAATTTGGAGGTGAGGCCCGATGATGCAGCAATCGTGTTACAACCCAAGATGAGATGTAGGAGGATAAAGGCTCATATGGAAGGAGAATGGAATGGTGGAAAACACTGGGACCCTGATGGTGTTACTGAGCCACCACACCAGTCCTGCCCTGGCCCCCCCACATACGAGACAAATAAACATCTGTGTTTAAGCTACCCAATGGAGTTTTCTATTATTTTTTTAATGTTTATTTATTTTTGAGAGAAAAGAGAAAAACAGAGGTGGGGGGCATGACCTGGGGAGGGGCAGAGAGAGAGGGAGACACAGAATCCGAAACAGGCTCCAGGCTCTGAGCTGGCAGCACAGAGCCCGATGCGGGGCTCGAACTCACGAACCGTGAGATCGTGACCTGAGCCGAAGTCAGACGCTTAACCGACTGAGCCCCCTAGAGACTGGCTCTTCCTCGGCCAGGTCATACTTCTATCATAAAATGATTTGGCTTGTCCCTGAAAAATTAAATCAATAAAAATGTCAATGTCAGAGATGTCATTGACAGCTTCTTGTCTTGCACATGTGCCGAAAATTAACACCCTTGAGAGCAGAAAGGAAAGGATGTTGTATAGATTTGTTTAAGGTAGCCCTTGGACATTCCAGAGCATTCTAACATCAAAGATTCTGTACCGTGTCTCTGTATATATCCTTGGAGGCAAACCAAGCATCTCTGTAATGAGTATCTATTGGCTCAGTCAGTTAAGCCCCTGGAGTTTTCTATTATTTGTAGAGCTAAAATGCACAGGTTAGCAGGCCAATGTGGTCCCCTGTGTCATGCCATCTGGTCACCCATTTCTCTAAAATCTCTCTTTTCTTTTTTCCCAAAGTCTCTTTGTTCCCAAAGACTCCTCACATTTTCACATTTTGAACTTGGGAGGCCAACTCTCCCCTAATCCAAGAAGTTTGTCTTGCCTCTTTCTGTCATTGTATTTTCAAGATGTAGGGGTGCCTGGGTGTCTCAGTCAGTTAAGCACCTGACTCTTGGTTTTGGCTCAGGTCATGATCTCACAGCTTATGAGTTCCAGTCCCATTACAAGCTCTGTGCTGACAGCACGGAGCCCGCTTGGGATTCTTTGTCTCCTTCTCTCTCTGCCCCACCCCTGCTCTCTCTCTCTCTCAAAAATAAATAAACACTTGAAAAATATATTTTCAAGATATAAATGTGCCTAAATATGAGATGCCTCCTTACAGACTTCTTTATTATAAAGCAAATTATAATTTAATTCACAGTGCATTAAAAGTATTGGTAGATAAACTCACTACTGTCACTCTTTTAGCAGTCATTAATTCATCCATTTACTCATTCATGTGGCAAATGCTTGTTGCATATGTATTATCTGCCGGGTGATATACTAAGTGCTGAAGAATATTCAAAGAGAAGAAAATCCACCTTCTCCCCTCGAGGTGGGGAATAAAAGATATACAAGCCTGAAACAGCTGTGTAACAATGCAAAGACAGCAGGTGACCAAGCGGTAGAAAAGAGGTTTGCCAAAAATTTAGAGAGGATAGAAATTGGCTTGACCAATATTCTAGACAATGTTTTTTCTAAATAGAATGTTTTCTTCTGCAAATCAAGATTTCCTGACATTTTTTCCCCAAGGAAAACTTGTCTATTTTGGAAGAAGGGGGGTTATTTATAAAAAAAAAAAAAAAAAAAAAAAGAGAGAGAGAGAGAGAGAGAGTGAGAAAGTATTTGTAGAAGAAAGAAAATGTTTCCAAGTCCAACCCTCAGTTCTAAATATCTCCTTTTAATTTTTCCCAAGAGACCCATTAAGTCCTCAAATAAATATGAAACCAATTCCAAATCATTCCTGTGAACTAGAATTCCACAACGGTGATGCAGATGATTTCCTTAAGTACCCTGTTTGTGTACTGACAAGGAACCCGCTCCAAGGAGACTATAATCAGCCCGCATAAAGAGACTGGTGCTCCCTTCACCAGGTCCCCGGCAATGGGGGTGCAATGCCTCCTCAAACCTGATGTGGGAGAAAACCTTTTGAATCAAGTTACGAAGAGATCATGTATGTGAAGCCATGTTAAAGGCAGAGAAATTCATGTGGAGATACATTGTGCAATCATTGTCCAATAAGTATAGACATAGAACTCAATGACATTTTTCACACTGTGAGTCACTCCACACTCACGTATTGCCTTCAGTGTGTCTTTGCAAACCAAACCTAGAAATCATAGGTTTAGAGGACTGGAGCTGGGAAGTAATCAGGTATCAAAGAGCTATACTTGACAAAAGGTCACTGTCCTTGGGTAGTGGAAAGCGTATTGTGTACTGTCAAATAAACGAACAACCATGGATTTTTAAAACCCTGTTAGCTTTCTCAGACGTATTATATCATTAACCAGCCATACTTCTATCATAAAATGATTTGGCTTGTCCCTGAAAAATTAAATCAATAAAAATGTCAACGTCAGAGGTGTCATTGACAGCTTCTTGTCTTGCACGTGTGCCAAAAATAAGCACGCTTGAGAGCAGAAAGGAAGGGATGTTGTATAGATTTGCTTAAGGTAGCCCTTGGACATTCCAGAGCATTCTAACATCAAAGATTCTGTACCGTTGGGGCGCCTGGGTGGCGCAGTCGGTTAAGCGTCCGACTTCAGCCAGGTCATGATCTCGCGGTCTGTGAGTTCGAGCCCCGCGTCAGGCTCTGGGCTGATGGCTCGGAGCCTGGAGCCTGTTTCCGATTCTGTGTCTCCCTCTCTCTCTGCCCCTCCCCCGTTCATGCTCTGTCTCTCTCTGTCCCAAAAATAAATAAAAAACGTTGAAAAAAAAAATTAAAAAAAAAAAAAAAGATTCTGTACCGTGTCTCTGTATATATGCTTGGAGGCAAACCAAGCATCTCTGTAATGAGTATCTATTGTGTTTTCTACTGCCCTCTCCAGCCTTGCAAGAACTCCTCCCTCTTCTAAACTTCTAAACTCCTCCACTCCTCAGGTGGCTTTGCCGGTGGCTCCAATTAGAATATCAGGGATAGACACATGACCCTTAAAAACATCTAAGATTATTATGTCCTCTTGATTAATTGGCCTCTTTATCATGACGAAATGACCTTTATCCTTCTTGATGCCTGGTAATATAATCTTTGCTCAGAAATCTAGTTAGTAGGCTGTTCATAACAATAAACTTATAGGGAGGGTTGCACATCAGAGCTTCTCTGACTTAACGATTTCCGGATTTTGGTGGAGAGTAATGTTAAGGAACAAATTCTAGATTTTTTTTGCCTTCTCTAGCCTAAAACTATGATCAATATCCAACAGCGTTTTTATGAAAAATGACCATGGATATTTTCACTGGCTCCCTTTTGCCCTCATTGAGAAATATAAGGCTTAAAATTTTCAGATCATCATGATTTTTCAGGGACTGCCCGTACATGCTTATTAAACACTTAGAAAACTTTTTATCTGGATCTTGGCTACATTCCAGCAGTAAATTAAGTTCTGCCTCCTGAAATGCCAAAAAAATCCCTTTCCCTTTACCTTTTTTTTAAAAAGTGCAATAAAATACACATAACATACAATTTACCATCTTCACCATTATTAAGTGTACAGTTCAATAGTGTTAAATATATTCGCAGTGCTGTCCAACCCATGTTCAAAACATCATCTTGCAAAACTCTATACCCATTAAATGATTCCCCACTTCCCCCTCCTGGCCCCTAGCAACTACCATTCTACTTTCTGTCTTTATGAAGTTATGTGCCCTTTACTTTTTAAACCACATTTTACCTCATCAGTATCAGAGTACTAAATTTTTTGCAAAAAAAAAAAAAAAAAAAGACAATTTGGAAATGTACACAAGTCGAGAATTAGATTCTTCCCCTTCCCAATCCTATAGGCCAGAGGTAACAACTATTTTTAAAAATTTTTTTAACGTTTATATATTTTTGAGAGAGACAGACGGACAGAGTGCAAGTGGGGGAGGGGCAAAGAGAGAGGGAGACACAGAATCCGAAGCAGGCTCCAGGCTCCGAGCTGTCAGCACAGAGCCCAACGTGGGGCTCGAACTCACGGACCGCGAGATCATGACCTGAGCCAAAGTCGGACGCTCAACCGACTGAGCCACCCAGGCGCCCCATCATTGTTAGCGTGGAGTCCGATATGGGGCTTAAACTCACAAACCGAAGGTCATGACCTGAAATGAAATAAGAAGTCAGATACTTAACCAACTGAGTCACCCAGGCACCCCATATTCATCCTTTAAAAAAAAACTGTAGGATACCACTGCATGGAATATCAATTTAACCAGATTCCTATTAGTAGGCTTTCTGGTTGGGTGTTCTCAGTCTTTTGCAATTATCAACAATTTTATAATGAATAATTCTCTGCGTAAGTGATTTTGCACATATATGAGTACATCTGTAGAAAGAATCCTTAGAAGTAGGATGACTAAATCAAAGGCTATGTGGATTTGTAATTTTGAAATTGCCAGATTAGCCTCCAGAATTATTATCAGCTATTTTAAATGTTTTATGCACCCCTTTAGTAAGGTTTCTACTTTCTCTGATTTAATACTGAGAAGGGAAGTAAATGGTAAAGTCCCAATTGGAAACCCATGTTTATATGCACTTGCTGATCCCTATGAGGAAGTGGACTGTGGACACGGCAATCACCTGTGGTTGGGAGAGGTGGGGGAGGGTAGGGGTGGGAGTGGTTGGAGTCCCTGAATTAGGATCTGTGAACAGCACAAAGTGAGCATGGAACCACAGTGAGTAAAGATCAGCTGGAGGACCGTGAAATTTAGAGGCGTGGTGATCAGGGGATCCCTCAGGAGGGGCTCCCACATCCCTTCCTAAAAACCACAGCTTCATCTGCACAGAACTATTAATAGTTGTCACCTCAGGGCACCTCGGTGGCTCAGTTGGTTAAGCTTCCAACTTGGGCTCAGGTCATGATATCACGACTGGTAGGTTCGAGCCTGCCTCGGGCTCTGTGCTGACAGCTCAGAGACTGGAGTCTGCTTTGGATTCTGTGTCTCCATCTCTCTCTGTCCTCCCCCACTCCCACTCTGTCTCCCTCTGTCTCAAAAATAAATAAACATTAAAAAAAAAAAAAAAACAATGAGGAGCCTGCTTGGGATTCTCTCTCTGCCCCTATCCTGCTCTCTCTCTCAAAATAAACACGCAAACTTAAAAAAAATTAAAAATGAAGAGCTTTATGTATTGATATGAGATGATTTCCAAGTTTTCTTGCTAAATGTAGAAAAGTGAGATGCTGAACAGAATCAATAACACACTACTATCCTAATACAATATGCTATATTATTATAGCATAACACATTGTTATATGGAAAGAGAATGGATGAAAACAAATGGATAGAATAACGTCTGCATTTGAGTCAGCAGCATTATACCAATGATGCTAATGTCACATTCCTTGCTGTTAACTGCATGCTGTGCTTTTATAAGGTGTTATCATCGGGGAAGCTGAGTGAAGTGTACCCAGGAATTCTCTGTACCATTTTTGCAACTTCTTGTGATTCATAAATGAGTTCAAAATATCATGTTGTTTTTCAAAAGGCATGGACATACGTAAGCATGCATATATGTGTTTGCATGAGAATGCATAAAATATCTGAAAGGAGGGGTCAAGTAAAAACGCTAGGTTGGTTGACGCTAGGAAGGGTAATTAAGTGGCCAGGGAGCTAGGGGAAGATATTTCTTTGTTTACCCTTTTGTTCTTTATGAGTTAAAAAATCTTGTTTAAAAGAATAAAAGTTGTATTCTTTTGATTTTGAGCAGTGAAGGGACATGATGAAAATGAAGGAAGAAAAACAGAAATCACAGATGAACGTTAGGTTACCCTGGATTTCTCAGAATGTGATCACCAGCAGTGAGAATAATGTTCCCCTTTAGACTTCAGAAAAGAAACACCTACTTTCTCTAGTGTTTGTTTTGCTTTCTTTAAAATTGATTTGCTGAAATGAGAATTTTTACTACAATTTAGCATAAAGAAGGAGTACCTAGAATCAGAATAAATGTGAGAGAAATTTGCAGTCAATCATCAGGAACATCTAAAAATAAATTTTCTTCCTTTCCAAGAATACTGATTTTTTTACATTTTTCTTTAAATTTTGTCACATTAGTGCATTGAGGATTGTTTTGAAATTGTTTTCTAGCTTTTTAAACAAAGTAAATTCACATTCATTTCCTTTATGATACAGACTAACATGTTTCAAAAGCAAGGAATCTGTATTACTCAGCAGCAGGAGACACTCTTGAAATGAGCAGAGTAATCTCAAGAATTTAGTGGGAATTTAGTGGCTCAGTCAGTTAAACATCTGACTTTGACTCAGGTCATGATCTCACAGTTCATGAGTTCAAGTCCTGTGTCGGGCTCTGTGCTGACCGCTCAGAGCCTGGAGCCCGCTTCTGATTCTGTGTCTCCCTCTCTCTCTGCCCCTCTCCTGCTCACACTGTGCCTCTCTCTGTCTCTCAAAAATAAATAAACATTAAAAATAATAATAAAAATAAAAAAAGAATTTAGGGGGGAGGTATTCTTCATATGTAAGCATTTTGGAAATTAAAAACTGTCACAGAGGCTGATTTTTCCTTTTTCTGGCTGAACCTTAAAAAATCAACTTTTCTTTCATGCCTTAACTATCTTTAATAACTTATTTAAAGTAAATAATCCTGGAATAATTCCCACAACTGAGTCTATAAGGTAAGGCCAATTCATCTGAACAATTGAAAGCAGCATATACTGATGGCTATTCTCTAAAGAAAATGAATATTTTCTACCTGCTGGTAGTAGAGAATATTTCTTAATAAGTAAGAAATGGGGGTTCAAGAAGCCAGATGTGGTACAGCACAGCAGATTTGAAAGCTGATGTTTGCCTTTTCAGATTTTAAAGCTCACGCCCCATTGACAACCTGTGTGTAAATTATTGGGCACCCACATGAGTTTCTTGTGAAATTAATGCTTGCTCATTAATCACCAAGCACTTCAGGCCACCCCCAAGGAAGGATTTCTTCAGTTTACACAAAGTCCAAGCAGTACCATTAAGAAACAAGTTATCACTCAGGTTGAGTTTGACCTGTGTGTTAAGCACTTTGCCTAGTGCTTCATAGGAGTTACCCCTGTTTGTTTGTTTGTTTGTTTATATTTTTTATGAGAGAGAGGGAAAGAGCACACGAGTGCGGAAGAGGGGCAGAGGGAGAGAGAGAGAATCTTAAGCAGGCTCCATGCTCAGCGCAAAGCCTGACCCAGGGCCCCCTCCCATGACCCTGGGATCGTGACCTGAGCCGAAATCAAGAGTTGGACGTTCAACCAACTGAGCCACCCAGGTGCCCCTGTAGTAACTTTTGAAATGAGGAAGTGTGACAACTCCAACTTTGTTCTTCTTTTTAAAGATTGCCTCGGTGGGGCCCCTGGGTGGCTCAGTCGGTTAAGCATCCAACTTCCACTCAGGTCATGATCTCGTGGTTCAAGAGTTCAAGCCCTGCGTCGGGCTCTGTGCTGACAGCTCAGAGCCTGGAGCCTGCTTCGGATTCTGCAACTCCCTCCTTCTCTCTCTCTCTGCCCACCCCCCACTCACATTCTGTCTTTCTCTCTCTCTCTCTCTCTCTCTCTCTCTGTCAAAAATAAATAAACATTTAAAAAATTTTTTTAAAGATTGCTTTGGCTATTTGGGATCCCTTGAGAGTCCATATGAATCTTAGGATGGATTTTTCTGCTTCTGCAAAAAAAGTCATGGGTTCGGATTGCACTGAATCTGTAGAGTACTTGAGGTAATATTGACATCTTTACAATATTAAGTCTTCTGATCCATGAACACACGATATCTTTCCATTTATTTAGGACTTCTTTAATTTCTTTCAGGAACGTTTTATAGTTGTCTCCAAGTCTTTCACCTCCTTGGTTAAGTGTACATCTAAGGATTTTATTCTTTTTGGTGCTATTGTAAACGGAATCATTTTCTTAAGTTCTTTTTCAAATTGTTCATTGTTAGTGCAAAGAAACACAACTCATTTCTGTGTGTTGACTTTACATCCTGCAACTTTGTCGAATTTGTTTATTAATTCTAACAGGGTTTCTTGGTGGACTCTTTAGGGTTTTCTACATCTAAGACCATGTTATGTGAAAACAGATAATTTTCTTTCATTTCAGTTGGTACTATTTTTATTCTTGCTTTATAAATCAGAAGCTGAGTAAATCAGATAGGAACGCATTCAGCTGAAAGTAACAAAATTTCGTGGGGCTTGACAAATGAATTGTTTCTTTTTCTCACTGGATAAGAAGTTGGAGTTCACAGCCGAAGCAGAAGCTCCACAACACAATTAACTACGGAGCTCTTTCCGTTTCCACTGCTTCCTTCTCACCGTGTTGCCCTTCCTTCTCAAGCCATAAGATAGTTGCTACATCTCCCATATTATGTCAGCACACAGGCAGGGAGAATGAGGAAGAGTTTCTCCTTTCAAGGATTTGTCTCGTCTTTGGGATGGATTCTCCCCCCACCACACCCATCAGCCGATTAGCCTACACATCTCTCTCACCGTGACAAGCCTACGTTTGGACTAATTCCCGGCCAAAAGGGCAGAGATTTCGATGACTATTTTTGACCAGTCAGAATTCATGCCCTGCGGCTGGAATAAGAGATAGGGCCACCTGAGGTGGGGTGAGGTAGTGACAGTACCTGAACAGATCCATGTTCTGTTAGCAGGGAGGAAGGAAGAGATGGCTGTTGACAGCCAATGGAATTAGTGGAACTGAGGCACAGCAGGGCCAGCAGCCAAAAGGCCAAACTGAGTTAGTGTTTGAGTAGGCATTGTTCTTTTAGGATACGGATGGAAATAAGAATGTAAAGAGCAGAGGTAGGGGCACCAGAATTTCCTGAAGGGCTTTTTCTGAGTTACAGTTCTGCCCATACATCCTGCTGTGACCTCCAAGGACACGTGACCCACGGCCAAGGCCAACCTGCATTGGAATCCGTGTGTTTGTGAGACACTGTTCCCAACGGCTTCGTTGAATTAGGGGGAAAGGTTAAGAACCACAGTGATAAGGAATATCCAAACTGTACATACATTCAGTTTTATGCCTTTTAATGGATTTTGAGGGACTTGCTTTTGTTTTTTCACTTCATGTTCCAATGATATTGCCTTTACAGAATTCTGAGTCCTTGTTGAATTAAGTGAGAAGGGGATTTGTTCCTACTGAGGCCAAGGTACTGAGAAAGATACTTTAAAAAAGCAAATGTCTGAATATTAACCACTTTAAGTTACTTTGTGGGAAAAGACAAAGAATAAGACAATAAATCTGATTTTGTACTTCAGATGAAGTTGTGATTTAGTCCATGAAATTCAATTCCATAAATATTTACTATGGGCTGCATCTGAGACACTATACTGTGTACAGAAATGAGTAGTTCTACAAAAAAAATTTCAGGGAAGTCTGAAAACCCCTTAAATTTTTGCAAAACTTCAAGATACTTTCTTAAATGAGTCATATATTTATAAACAGATCTTTTAAACCTTCAGTAGATTCTCAAGCTTATCCATGTGTGTTCATGACACGAAACAATGACTCACTGATCAGAGTGGCCCATGCCCACGGGTAGGGGGTGGCCACAGTGGTTTTTAGGCAATGCATCTCAAGGTGGTGGCATTATTTTGCTTCCAGGAGGAACTTCATCAGGGGTGAAAGGAGATTCCAGCCAATGGACAGGAAACAGAAGATGGTTCAGCCCTCACCCCCCCCCCCCACCCCGGGGAAAGATTGGCAAGAGTTATGGTCACCCAAGTCACGAGTTAGCTCTGCCAGTCAAAACAGACACACAGGGTGGGTGAAAAAGGAAGGCTAGCTAGAGCTGGTGGCTCCTGGGGTAGCAGGGCCAATAAATACCCATCCTGGGAAGAACTAAAATTCCAATTCCTACTTGCCACGTAAGTGGGGGCATTATATGTGCTTGGTGAGCACTGGCTTAAAATCTGAGCCTATAGGTTGTAAATGTGGTCGAGTGTACCCTTGGCATTCATGTCTTTGGGGGTCGGTTAGCTTGCAGCATGGGGAGATAGGTACACAGAAGATCAAATTACTATATTACAAATAATGGCTCTTTCTCCCTGATGAAAGGAGAGAAGAGATCATAAGCATGCAGAGAAATTTGAGGCAGAAGGCACAGGTCTTGGTGAACTTAGCTTTGTGAGTGAAGTGAGGACTTCTTGCAGGCACTTAATGAAGCCGATTTAGGAAACTATTCAATAATCAGAGGCAGCTCTGAAGGACAGAGAGGAGCAGCAGGAGAGTACTGTAGTTAAGGCAGCAGAGTACTGCTCTCATCGGCAGGTACTCTGGAGCAAGACCGCCTAGGTTCCAGTCCTGACTCTGCCACCTACTGGCAGTTTGACCTTAGGCAAGTTATTTAAGGGCTCTGAACGTCTCCGTTCCTCTCTTGTAAAATGAGGGTATAATAGGATTTAGCTCACAGAATTGTTGTGATAGTTAAATGGGTTAATCATTGAAAAGAGCTGAGAAACGTGTCCAAAAGTTGAAAACCATCACTGAGTCAGGGAGGACAGCCACCAGAAGGTCAAGGAGGTGAGCAGGTTTGGAGATCTGGGGAATTAATTGATGGGTCATATGGCTCAAGGGAGACGGGGGAGGAAATAGAGTAAAGCCATGAGGGGGGAGACAGGCTTGAAGGATAGGGAGGGGCAAAGAGGGGAAGATAAAAGGAGTATAAGGAAGAGGTGGGCTGATATGTTGCTGGGGTAAGAAAGAAATTTCAGAATTTTAATTTCTAGAGATGAAATGGCAGGTCCCAAGGTGTGATGGGGGCTGTGGAGACAAGTAGAGGTGGCCAAAAGGGTTGGAGAGAAATGTTATTGGAGTAGAATTTCTGGGGGTCCAGACTCTGGGAGGACGGGGACGGTAGGTGGCTGATGTAAGGGATGGTGAAGGTCCCAGAGATAGTAAAGGCAGGAAACAAAAAGTCAGAGGCCAAGGTTCTGTGGTCCAGCTTGTGTTCCCCCACCACCCCTCCCCCCCACACACGCCCTCTGTCCTTCCCTCAGTTCTCAGACCCCTGGGCATCATGTGTTGTGTGTTCCCAGGGTGGGACTTTGGAGTCAGGCTCCGTCACTCCTGACTCTGCCTGCCATTTCCTTGCTGCTAACGTTAAATTCTTCACATCCCTATTTTCTCACTTGAGAAATGGGACTCAGAATATATGCCTCACAGAATAATGAAAGGAATTAAATGAAATGCTGTGTGGGAAGCACTTAGCACCTACTTCGTACTGAGAAAGCAGCCTGTAGCATCGGGGCACTGGTCTCTCGGCCAGACCACATGGTTCTCCTATGGAACACAATCTCACAGCACGCTGACCTAGACAAGGTCACTCGAAGACCATGATAAAGACAAAACAAGGTTTCTGTGCAGCCCACAAAGTACCCAACATCCCCCTCTCTCTGCTAAAGCGAGCGACCACAACTCCTTTACCAGTTACAGCTTTTCCCCAACTCTAGTCTGCCCTCCCTAGAGGTTAGATTTCTTGAGATGCTCAATCTTGGAATTGCTCTGGCTTTCTGATGGTACCCAGTCTAGAGTGAGTCTTTGCTTCATCAGACCCTCCCCCAAATACCCAACCAATGCACCAATCCTGTAAGTTTTTTCTAACACTTCTTCTTACTGAGATGTTGCACGGTTCCCCGTGGTATGTGATCTCCGTGGCTGCAGTGAGTAATAAACCCAGGCTGCTCAACCACAGGGTGTGTTCCTGGGGTCTGAACAAGTTCCTTTGGCTGAAGGACACTGACAGTGCTCAGTTAATGATGGTTATTACTTGGGAAGTTAGAGTCTTTTCCTCTGTTGATGTTGGAACACGTTCACAAAATATAAACATTGTATTTTTCATTGGTGTTAAGTTGGAAAATCTAAGATAATCCTAGCTCTGTGGTTCTGAAAGCCTGTAATTTTATTTATGTATTTTAAGTTTATTTATGTTGAGAGGGAGCGAGAACACGGGCAGAGAAGGGACAGAGAGACAGAGGGAAAAAGAGAATCTCAAGAGGCTCTGTGCCAACAGCGAGGAGCCAACCCGGGGCTCAGTCTCTCAAACCGTGAGATCATGACCTGAGCCAAAATCAAGAGTCGGACTCCTAACAAACTGAGCCACCCAGGTACCCCTGAAAGTCTATGATTTTAAATTTGGCACTCCCCAAATGAATGGGACTGATTAACTTATCCTGTATTATTTCATTTACAAGTATAAAAAGAACAAACATCTCATTGATATGCTCATGCACAGCACTGTTTTTATATTTTTCTGTAATAAAAATAAGTTTCAGAAGAATGGCCAAAGCCATGTGTTCTCCATTAAACTCATGACATTGTGGATTCGTTTCGCGAAAAGAAGTTTTGGTGGTATTTTTAATCTCTTCTGGGATCAGTGAGTGCTAGCTAACAAGGAATCTCGAAGTATTACAGAATATTTTTCTCTTTATCTAGAATTCCTGCACAGCAAGGGCCAAGTTATTATTTGGCCCATAATCACTCAGCCTTTGTTAGTTCAGGGTGTCCCAGATTTGAAACGATACAAAGTTTTACCCTTGTTTATTGTAAAGGCCCATTCTTGATCCAAGTACAGTGAGGCCCCATAGGAGTGTACGGACACATTGTCCCTTGGAGCAATGAGGGAACCAGTGACCTTGGCATTATGAAGGGACATCAGAAATGACTGTTGGCTATCACTCCCACTTTATTTCTCCTCTCATCATATCCACCAGAAGATGGTTATGGTTCCTTTTAATTATAAAATTCCAGCAGCCTAATATTATAGTTTAAGAGCCTTCCTCTAACTGGCTGCCATTTTATTTTTCTTCACCCCACAGTAGGAAATAAATTCAGCCTACATTTTCATGAGCACCTACTATTTGCAAGGCACAGTTTTAGGCACTGTGGGGACTATAAAGATGAAAAAGACAGGTCTTCAGTCCAAAAGAGTCAAAGAGTGGGCGGCAGGGTTGGGTGATCCGAGGTACAAATGAACACATTCCCACAGAACATGAAAAATGCTTCTGTGAACTTCTTTAAGGAGGTCCCTGGTTAGAAGTTACTTGAGGGAGAGAAGCCGCCCTTTAAGAGTTGCCAGATCCTTTTAAAAATGGAAAGAGCATATCATCTTGGTGCAGAGTTTCTCTGTTCTGGGAAGAAATGCGTAGGCGGCTTCTCTTGGTGGTGTAAAAGGGAGGAAGGTTGGTTGGTACCTATTGTCCTGGGGGAGGTTGTAACAGGACTCTGCTGTTGGAGGATCAAAAATATCAAAAGCTGTTAAAGAATGCTTTTTTAAAGAAGGTAAAATCGCAACTCTCATCTAAATGTAAAATGGACGCTGGTTAAAAACTTTTATTTAACTCATTAATTAATTAGGGAGCCAGAAGAGGCTGCAGTCTGCTCGAAACAATTCAAAGTGCCACACTTGCAAAGATCGGATGTAAGTACTAAAACGAATTTACAAAGAAATGCAAAACTGGCTTCTCCTGGTGAAGAGAGGGGGACGCTTGTCTTTACAACAGACGATTTACACACATTGCTAGCAGTTGTTGACCCATTACAGTTATAAAATCCCTCGAAGACAATGAAAGGCACAGAGCTCGCACAGAATCAGATAATCCAGAAAAAAACCCAGCTAGATAGCACTTTGTTTCTTCATTAAAGACACTCAGGAATCTTTTGCTTCATTTTGAAGTCTTTGACCATTTTTCCTACAAACCTCTCCGGACACAGATTGTTCTAATCACATTCAGCTGAGAGAGAAAGGCAGCAGAGGGGCTTGGAGGAATCCTCCAGAAGGACGGGGAGGCCCAGGCTCAACACCAGGGTCCCGGGGCGGGGCTCATCCCAGCATGTGGCTAAGGCAGTTCCATGGCTCCGGAGCCCCTGCCAAGGTGCACCTGTTGCAGGCGCCATGACAGAGTATGTGAGGGGAAATCCAGGACTAGGAATGTTGGCGGCCATGATAGAGACCTATGCCTGTATTTGGGCCAACAAGGGCGTGCTACAGAAGAGGACAAGGATCCAGGGACTGTACCAGGTGAGTCGTCGGTGGATGCATTGGTAGTACTGAAAAGTGGGCCCCTACCTAATAGACTTCTTCTAGTTCTTTCATTTGGAAGTAATCCCTTGTGGTCTGAATATTTCAGCGGGGGCAGAATTCTGAGACGCCTCGATGTTTAAACAGCAAATAGAGAACTGAGGTTGGCCATTTCTTAGATACAAGTTTCAGGAGAGTCACGGTTATAGATGCCGGATGGTAAACAGCTGAGAGGTAGATGGGAGACTAAAACGTGATGGTAATGAGTATAGGTACTGTAGGTATAGGAAGTATAGGAAGGTTTTAATAATCTGGTTTTAATAATAATTTAACTATTAAATTAAGTTAAATTAAATTAAATTAAGTATAGGAAGGTTTTAATAATCTGGTTTTAATAATAATTTAATTATTATTTAATAATAAATAATAATAATTTAATAATTAATGCCATTTTCTATTAGCGAAATTGAGATTGGTTATTGTACACTTAATTTTAAAAAACTAGCTAGAGCATGGATTCATAAAAAAACCATCAACACCTCAGACATTATTTGGATTTAAAATTTAAAACATATACCGGGGCACCTGGGTGGCTCAGTCAGTTAAGCATCCAACTCTTGATCTCAGCTCAAGTCTTGATCTCAGGGTTGTGAGTTCAAGTCCCTCCTTGGGCTCCATGCTGGGTGGAGCCTACTTAAAAATAAAATAAAATTTGAAACATATAATTTTATATGCAATCACCAGTCAATTGATACACTACAGCCAAAATTTTACTTGAGTGTAGGTCTGTGATTAGAGTTCCGTATCACGTTTCTTGAATAAACCACACTCGTAAACCATTTTGCAGGTAGGATCCTTCTGGAGCTTTACGATTTCCCCCAATGTTTTACAACACAGCCATGCTCATATCTTGCTTTGTAGCTCTTCTTTTTAGCAATTCCCTTTTAACCAAGTCTTTCCAAAACATCCACAAAGCATCCAAAAGAGGTTTCAGAGAAACAATTCTCTGTTCACATTTACATGACCTTGGTTTAATATAATTAATACGTAATCATAACAGGCACAACCGGAATAAACAGGTCTTGGACCAGCTGGAACTCAGAAGGTGAGAACAGAAGTGCCCAGATATTTAGCATACCATGGACTCGTCGTGGGTGTCTGTCTGTATGTTTTAAGAGAGAATGAAGCATGGACTCCAGGGGCACGTGAGTGGCTCAGTCGGTTGAGTGTCTGACTCTCGATCTCAGCTCAGGTCATGATCCAACAGTTTCGCAGGTTCGATCCCCACATCGGGCTCTGCGCTGACAGTGCAGAGCCTGCTTGGGATTCTTCCTCTCCCTCTCTCTCTCTGCCTCTCCCCCACTTGCATGTGTACCCATGCACACCCTCTCTCTCTCTTTCAAGAATAAATAAATAAACTTAAAAAAGAAAAGAACAGACATTTATCAGATGGATGGGTTAAGTAGACAATAGTTAACAAAGTTTCTGTGAGATATGACATTGATTATATACTGACTAGATCCAAGCATCCAAGTGTTACTTTAGCCTCGTCTCATTTACTCTTCTCGGCAAACAATGAAATGAATGCCACTATTATCTTTATTTTAGAAAAGAGAACATTGAAACACAATGAGGTTAAGTCATTTATCCCAGGACTCACCAAGTAGCAGTAACAGAATTTAAACACAGAATGTCTTATTTCAAAGCTGGTGTTTTTGATGGCTTCTTTACAGTATTCACTTTTAAGAATTTTTGTAGTGGGGGCGCCTGGGTGGCTCAGTCAGTTAAGCGTCTGACTTCGGCTCAGGTCATGATCTCGTGGTCTGTGAGTTCAAGCCCTGTGTCGGGCTCTGTGCTGACGGCTCAGAGCCTGGAACCTGTTTCAGATTCTGTGTCTCCCTCTCTCCGACCCTCCCCCGTTCATGCTTTGTCTCTCTCTGTCTCAAAAATAAATGTTAAAAAAAATTTTTTTTTAAATAAAAAAAAAGAATTTTTGGAGTGAACCAGAGGAGAAACGAGAGGGTAACCTCGGGGCTGTAATAGATATCAATTGTTTTCCTCTTTGAGAATAGCATCCTGATTTTCCTTTGGGGTAACACCTCCTTTTTGCACTCACATTCATGAATGTCAGGTGGGATTCGCTTTCTCACTCTAGCTCCACGAGTGAACATGTGACCCAGAAATGTCTAATGAGAGTGCTTTGTCCTGTTAACCACAGTGATTGGTTGAGGGATGGGCACGGGACTCAAGTCAGGCTAATGAGAGTCAAGCCTAGAACTGTTCCGTGTAATATTGGAAGAGTATTTTTCTTTTCTTTTTTTTTTTTTTTAATGTTTATTTATTTTTGAGATGGGGAGGGGCAAGGAGAGAGGGAGACACAGAATACAAAGCCGGCTCCAGATTCCGAGCGTTACCACAGAACCCCACATGGGGCTCAAACTCCTGAGTCGTGAGATCATGACTTGAGCCGAAGCTGGACACTTAACCGACTGAGCCACCCAGGTGCCCCTGGAAGAGTATTTTTCCAGCCCTTAATCCTCTACCCCCGGGATCACTAAAGAAGGACTGTGGAAGCAGCAGGCACCACTGCTGTTGGCAAAATCCTGTCTGAACATGAAGTCAAAGGAAGCAGGACCTAGAGGTGGAAGAAAGGGAGCAGTAACTAATCAGTCTTTGAGTTTCTGGATTCAGCCACACCTGCATGCTACCAGATCAGTTCCTAAGGATGTTCAAAACCCAGTTTCCCATCCTCAAGGAGCTAGCTGGTGGTTGACTCAGATTTCATGGATGTGTTAAACCTCCATCAACAAAACATGTTTAAAACTGTACCTCCTTGCTCAAGTGCATATTGTCTGTCTTTATCTCCCTCACTTTTTCCTTATGCTTCTCATCATTCCTCCCTTACATTTCTGACCCACTACAACCGGCTAATTAGAATTGTTTTTCCCTGTTTGTAAAATATATATCTTGTGTAAGCCCATGGGAAGACATGCATATATAAAAGTGTCAACATTTTAGCTGTGGAACCTCTTTTCAAGTGAAATCTTATCTGTAATTGCAGGATATAAAATTATAGCTATTTTTAAAAATGTTTTATTTTAGTTTTGAGAGAGAGAGAGAAAGCACAAGCAGGGGAGGGGCAGAGAGAGACGGGGACAGAGGATCTGAAACGGGCTCTGCGCTGACAGCAGTGAGCCTGATGTGGGGCTCAAACTCGCGAACTGCAAGATCACGACCTGAGCTGAAATCGGATGCTCAACCAACTGAGTCACCCAGGCGCCCCTAAAATTGTAGCTATTAAGGTTGAAGGTGGCACGGGGGCCCGAGGAGCACTGACTGCCAACCCCTGCTGTGATAACACTTTTATCTGACGAGTCCTATGTTTGTAGTGGAAGATGGCAGGTCTGGACAAAGTACAGGGTAGGCTTTTGACAAACCTAACAGTTTTTGAAAACTTGATCAAATCTTGTCATATGCTAGGAGGACCCATCAAAATGACAATCTGCACACTCTGTCAGCATCATCATTTCTTAAAAAAACAAACAAAAAACCCACAGAAAACTCATTACATTAAATGAAAAAAGAAAATGTAGAAAGATACTGTCTAATATCCTCTCTTTCCCTTGCTCTCTGCTTTAACAATTATGTGCATTATAAGATAGAAGGTGGATATGGAAACAACACTGTAATTTAACTGGGCAACATTTTCAAAAAGAAAATAGAGAAGGGAATACCTTTGGAGAGCTCAGGTCTATACTTTAAGCCCCTGTGGCTATAGTAACAGCAGTAACTCAAAGCCAAAAATAAGTAGCTGTGATATTTAAGGGCAGACAGCTAAGCAGTAAATTAGCAAAATCACCACCATCATCACCATCATCATCACCACCACCATCTCCATCATCACCATTACTATCACCATGATCATCCCCATCACACTATCTTTACCATCATCATCACCACCACCATCACCATCATAATCATTACCACCATCATTGTCATCACCGTTACTGTCACCACTATTATTACCACTATCACCACCATCACCATTATCATCACCATTGTCATCACCATCATCATTGCCACCGTCACCATCATCACCATCATCATCACCACCACCATCACCACCATCACCATCATAATCATTATCACCATCATTGTCATCACTGTTACTGTCACCACTATTATTACCACTATCACCACTGTCACCATTATCACCATCACCACTATCATCACCACCATCACCACCATCTCCATCATCACCATTATCATCATCACCACCACCACCATCACCATCACCATCACACTATCATTACCATCGTAATCACCACCACCATCATCACCATCATCACCATTACCATTACCATTACCATCACCATTACCATCACCACCATCACCATCATAATCATTACCACCATCATTGTCATCACCGTTACTGTCACCACTATTATTACCACTATCACCACCGTCACCATTATCATCACCATTTTCATCACCACCATCACCATCATCACCATCACCACCATCATCATCACCACCATCACCATCATCACCAGTATCATCACCAACATCATCACCACCATCACTACCATCACCACCATCATTACTATCATCATCACCATCATCATCACCACCATCACCATCACCACCACCATCATCACCACCATCACCATCATCACCATCATCGTCACCACCATCACCATCATCACCAGTATCATCACCAACATCATCATCACCACCATCATCATCACCACCATCACCATCATCACCAGTATCATCACCAACATCATCACCACCATCACTACCATCACCACCATCATTACTATCATCATCACCATCATCATCACCACCATCACCATCACCACCATCATCATCACCACCATCACCATCATCACCATCATTACTATCATCATCACCATCATCACCAGTATCATCACCAACATCATCATCACCACCATCACCATCATCACCACCATCACCATCACCACCATCATCATCACCACCATCACCATCATCACCATCATCATCACCACCATCACCATCATCACCAGTATCATCACCAACATCATCACCACCATCATTAGTATCATCATCACCATCATCATCACCACCATCATCATCTCTAATGTTTTGAGTGCTGAGCCTGTGTCAAACACTGTCATAAGTGTGCCGTGTACAACATCTCATTTCATCCTCACCATGTCCCTCTGAGGGAAATACTGCTATTACCCATGAGCAATGAACTGACTTGCTCAAGGTCACATAGCTGGTAAGTGGCAGAGCTGGGACCAGCTCTTGAATCAATCCATCTCCAAAGTTCTTCAATGCCACTGAAGCTTGTGAGAAAGTGTGGAATGTGAGGAACCCAATCATCCCAGCACAGATCCACGTGGCTGCAGCGCCCTCTCTCATTTGTGCTCTTAGCCGCTCACTCGCCAAAGAAGAATGAGTGTATATGTAAAGTTGCCCACGTCTGAGGTTCATGACACCTTACGTGTGGCATTGTTTAGTTCAAAGACCTTGAGCAAAGACTCTTTCCTTATTTTCTCAGTAGTCCTGTGAGTTAAAGTGAGGCAGGGTTTTGAACTTATAGAAATAGCAGAATGGTGGATGTCAGGGGATGGGGGTAGGGGAACTGGGGACAGGTTGGTGAAAGGCTACAAACTTCCTTTTCTTTAAGTTTGTTTTTTGTTTGTTTGTTTGTTTGTTTGTTTGTTTTAAGTAATCTTTACACCCAATGTGAGGCTCGAACTCACTACCCCGCAGATCAAGAGTCACATGCTCTTCTGACTGAGCCAGCAGGGTGCCCCTACAAACTTTCAATTATAAGATGAATAAGTTCTGAGAATCTAATGTGCAGCATGGTGGCTATGGTTAACAACGCTGTATTTTATCCTTGAAAGTTGTTGAGAGAGTAGACCTTAAGTGTTATTACCACTAAAAGAGTGGTAATTACGTGAGGTGATGGATGTGTCAGCTAACTTTATTGTAGTAATCATTTCTCAGTATATACATGTGTCAAATCATGACAATGTATACATCAAACTTATACAATCTTACATGTATCCATGTATAGCGCTATGAAGGTGGAGGAAAAAAGAAGAGAGAGGCAGGTATTATTATGACACCTCTCCTAAAGAAGAAAAAAGAGACACAAAAGACTGAAATTTTCCAGGGTCATACAAGGAATCCTTACTAGTGCAAAATCTCTCTGTAATAAATCACTGGGTATCTCTTAGAAAGGACTTTTGGTCTGAGCCCTGATCTTCCTAGTTCCAACTTGCGTAGTTCAGGGTCTAAAGGTGACCTTAGGAACGTGATCCTGATAGTATTTGTTGAGCTTTTGCTATGTGCTTCATATACATTGTATCATTCATACCCCATAGCAGCCCTCTGCAGTAGCTAACTCGTATTTCCCCCAAGTTATAAAAGAGGAAATCGAGGTTCGGAATTCAGAAACTTGCTTAAAATGGCACAGCTAACTGGAAGCAGAGCCAGGGTGTGAATTCAGTTTATCTTACTTTCAATCCATTCCATTAACCTGGTACAAATCAGCCATGTCCAAAGTACAAAAGCATTGTGTTCTAATTGGGTTTTTTGTTTGTTTGGTTGATTGGTTGGTTGCTTTGGTTTGGTTTTGTTTTTTTAGAATTGGAACATCTTTTCTCATAAAAGCAATTTCTAAGGGGTAGGGTTCCTGGATCAGCCCTCAAAAGCCTATTTATGCCTTGGTTTTGCTCAAATTCTACCTATTTGTGGGGAAAATGGTAGGAACGAGATGTTTCAATGGCAGTAATGAAAGTAAATATAAAAGCAAACACAGTGAGTAAGGAATGTTTGTTTTGTTTGTTTGTTTTCATCTTAAATACCTGTGCTGGGGAACAACTCCAAAATGACTAGAAAAGGTAAATGAAAGAAATAAAAATTTTTGTTAAGATTATGAAAATACTTCCCAACCGATTTCAAGCGCTTCAGAGGTGATTACTGCTGGCTGTTTGTTATGAATTTCCTATCTCTTGGTCCTGATATATCAGCAATACTGATCATATAATCATACAAAAAAGATAAGGATTTTGGGGGTACCTGGGTGACTCAGTAGGTTCAGCGTCTGAGTCTTGGTTTCTGCCCAGGTTATGATGTCACGGCTTTGTGGGTTCGAGTCCCACATCGGGCCCTGCGCTGGCAGCATGGACCCTACTTAGGATTCTCTCTCTCTGTGTGTCTCTCTCTCTCTGACCCCCTCACCTCGTGCTGTCTCTGTCTCTCTCAAAATAAATAAATAAACTTAAAAAAAATTAAAAACCCATTTTAAAAAAAGATAAAGGTTTTCTTTTTTCTTCTTCTTTTTTTTTTTTAGTTTTGCACTCAACCAGAGAGGTGTGTGATATTAAAGAAAATGCATGAACTCTGGAACCAAACAGGAAGTAAAAATCAAAGCTCTGGCAAATGGAGAAGCAAATAGGAAATCTCGGTCCCAAATGAGGGCTTATGTGAGTTTGCAAGTAAAAAGAACTCTATTTGGGGTTTTCTGGTCATTTCTTTGAACAGAATAGGGTGTGAAACCTTGGGTATTACACGCACTAGATAGTTCAAGTAACTGGGTAAGTAAAAAGGCTGAAATCAAGAAGAGTTAAAATGTATCATGAGACACAGCCTATGAAACCTAAGTTAGGAGAAATCAGCAGGTAAAAAAACAAAACTAACAACTCGTTGACAAGGCTTGAATGAAATCAGTCTATGAACAAAAGGGTAATACTAAAGAATGTCAGAAGGAGACCCATCAAACTAGTGACTTTCCATGGTGTTCTTTAGGAAGAGTATGTGAAAAGTGAACAAACCAGTAACATTTGCTGGTTGCGGCTCAGGCTGCTCTTACCTCAAACCAGAAAGCAAATCTTGACCTGTTTGCTTTAAAATACCCAGAAGATGCTGCAAAGCACTTCTCAGCAGCAATAGCTAGAAAGTGACACTCTTTTCCAAACTCAGTAATTTTCTATGTTTATTGAACAGTTTGTACCTTTTAGCTTGTACTCTTGCAAAGTAGTCACCGACAGTGTTGCTTGGGACACTGATAGGCTTTAAAATCCAAATCAGAATCTCACTCTGATATTCTTTTCTTTTTTAATTAAAAAAAAATTTTTTTTTAATATTTGTTCTTGAGAGACACAGAGAGACAGACCATGAGTGGGGAAGGGGCAGAGAGAAAGGGAGACACAGAATCTGAAGCAGGTTCCAGGCTCCAAACGGTCAGCCCAGAGCCGGAAGCGGGGCTCAAACTCACAAACTGTGAGATCATGACCTGAGCCAAAATGGGACGCTCAACTGACTGAGCCACCCAGGCACCCCTAATTTTTTTTTAATGTTTATTTATTTTTGAGAGAGAGACAGAATGTGAGCAGGGAAGGGGCAGAGAGAGAGGGAGACACAGAATCCGAAGCAGGCTCCAGGCTTTGAACTCTCAACACAGAATCCAATGCGGGGCTCAAACTCCCAAACCGTAAGCTCATGACCTGAGCCAAAGTTGGATGCTTAACCACCTGAGCCACCCAGGCGCCCCTCACTCTGATATCCTTGAACCATCCAAATGTAGCTATTTCCAGTCCCTTTTTTTAATACAAAAAGAATTTTAAATGTAACAGGACTTTCCTCAGCCTCTCAATAGTATAGCAAAAAATAAAACAAAAAACAAAAACAAAAACAAAAAAACAAGACAAACCTGTAATGTCAATATGTTTTGTATGACGAGCAATTTTTTAAAAGATATTTCTTTTTTCATTTGAAAAATAAGCACACAGGTAAATCAACAATTTATATCTGGTTCCTTTAGAGGTTTTGTAAACAAAGGTTTTCTCTTTGATAGCATTCTTCTTTCAGTGAAAAACTACTGTCCAGGCAAATTTCATGGTTTAGGAATGGAATGACCCACGACCACAAACTAAAAAGAGCACATGGAGGTCTTTCAGGTGTCCTGAGGGAAACGGTTCCCTTGGAAAACTGCAAGCACCCTCCCCACCCCCACACCCAGTTTCCCCACGTCTGCTGCCCAGGGAGGAGGGTCACACATCCGGTACCTGGAAGGCTTGAACTGGGACTTGGGTATGGGACTAAACCACAGACTGAGGACAGAGAGGGCCAGGAAGCCATCTGCCAGGCCACGTGATTTCTCTTGTGTTACGTTTTCAAAAGTTGCAGAAAGCTCTGGAATCACAATCTAGATCCTGTTTGTGTTGTATATACTCAATAGGGTGATGGTCTGACATACAAATGGGCCTTTCCGCTACCGATGTGGTTGGTAGTAGGCAGCACCCCTCGACCAAAATAAGCCTTATTAAAGCTACCTTTCAACAAGAAGGCAGTTTGCCTGGTCTCGCTACCCCCAGAACTTAATATATATATATATATATATATATATATATATATATATACACACATATGTATACACACACATATATACATGTATATATATGTAGTGGAGAGAAAGAGAGAGAGATAAAGAAAGAGAATATATATATTGTGTGTGTGTATATAGCATATATATATATTATATGTTATATATTTTACATATATATATATTTTATATATATATATATATATATATAATGTATTGAACACTTGCTATGTGCCAGGGTTTACTTGACGTACATTTCCCTTTTTTTAATAGATTGTTTTTAAGTTTACTTATTTTGAGAGAGAAAGAGCTGAGAGAGAGAGAGAGAGAGAGAGAGAGAGAGAGAGAGAGCAAAAATGCGTGAACAGGGGAAGGACAAAGAGAGAACCTCAAGCAGGCTCCGCACTGTCAGCACAGAGTCCGATGCAGGGCTTGATCCCACAAACTGTGAGACAGTGACCTGAGCTGAAATCAAGAGTCAGACCCTCAGCAGAGTGAGCCATCCAGGCTCACCTTGACGTGCATATTCTTTTCTTTTCTTTTCTTTTTTTCTTTTTAATGTTTATTTATTTTTGAGAGAGAGAGAGAGAGAGAGAGAGAGAGAGAGAGAGAGAGAGAGAGAGAGAGAGAAGACAAATCCCAAGCAGGGAAGAAGCAGAGAGAGAGGGAGACATAGAATCTGAAGCAGGCTCCAGGCTCTGAGCTGTCAGCACAAAGCCCTTCAGGGGGTGGACGGGGGCTCGAATTCACCAACAGAGATCATGACCTGAGTGGAAGTTGGACACTTGACTGAGCCACCCAGGCACCACTTGACACACATTTTCTTAACTAATGTTCCCAACAACTTCATAAAGGCTGGTGTTAATTTTTAGGATTAAATACTGAGGCTTAAGAAAGGTGTAAACTTTGCACAGACCTTACAGCTAATGATGGTAGGACTGGGGTATGAACCAGATTAGCCTGCCTTGATTGACAGCTGCTCTGGATGTCCCACCTGCAGCCCTCACCCAGCTCTGTAGTCAGGCTGACGGAGCTCCTGGCAAGGACATGTAGGGACCTGAAGGTTCTTTTTGGAACTATTGAAAGCCCTTTAGCTGGCATGTGCTTGCAGCAGGCCAGAAGCACCAGAAAATTCCTGCAGCCTCTTCCTCCTCCCACAGCATGTCCAAGTCCCTTGCCCCTTGTGTAGGATTATTCCGAGATGTGTGTTTTACACCATTGCCCAGAATTTTTCTGTGGAATTAAATTTCAGTTGTTGAAGTCGCTGGTTCCATAACACACTCTTTACTGGCTTCTTTCCCTTCCTGGAGCACCTGCCCACTTTCCTTGCACTTGCCAAGGAAACAACTTACATTCGAATCCTTGTCATGGAGTCTGGCTTGGAAAGAACACAAACTAAGACAGTCAAATAACCTAGTTCACATACAGAACTAGAATTCAGATCTATAACTAGTCTTTAGGAGTACCTCCTTGCAGGACTTTACAAAGACCAAAAAATGAGGATTGTGATAGAACACAACATAGAGAATTGTGTACTTCAACTTCATTGTTTTGCCTGTGAGTATCCGGTTTTCCCAGGTCCATTGTTTCTCCATTGAATGGTCCTGACATCCTTGTTAAAAATCATTCAAACATATATGTAAAAGTTTATTTCTGGACTCTATTCTACTCCACTGGGCTTTATATCTTTCATTACTATAGTTTTGTAGTAAGTTGAAATCAGGAAGTGTGAAGCCACGAACTTTATTCTTTTTCAAGATTATTTTGGCTATTTGGGTTACCTTGAGATTCTATCTGAATTTTAGGATGGAATTTTCTATTTCTGCACAAAATGTCATTGGGATTTTGAAAGAGATTGCATTGAATCTCCAGACTGCTTTGAGTAACATGGGCATCTCAACAATATTAAGCCTTCTAACCATGAACATGGTATATCTTTCCATTTATTTAGGGCTTCTTTAATTACTTTCACCAATGTTTTGTGCTTGTCAGTGTACAAGTCTTACACCTCCTTGGTTAAGTTTATTCCCGAGTATTTTATCCTTTTGATATTATTGTGAATGGGATTGTTTATTTTAGCATTCATTTATTTTTTGAGAGGCAGAGAGAGACAATATGAGCGGGGAAAGGACAGAGAGAGAGGGAGACACAGAATCCGAAGCAGGCTCCAGGCTCTGAGGTGTCAGCACAGAGCCTGACGCAGGGCTTGAGCTCATGAGCAGCGAGACTGTGACCTGAGCCAAAGTCAGACACTTAACCCACTGAGCCACCCAGGTGCCCCTGGGATTGTTTATTTTATTTCCTCTTCAGATTGTTCATTGTTAGTGCAAAGAAAAACTAATTTTTGTATGTTGACTTGGTATCCTGCAACTTTGCTGAACTCATTTGTTAGCTCTAACAGTTTGGATGCATGTGTGGAATCTTTGGAGTTTTTGCATATAAGCTTATGTCATCCATGGGGTGCCTGGATGGCTCAGTCAGTTAAACATCTGACCCTTGATTTGGGTTCAGGTCATGATCTCACAGCTCATGGGATCAATCCCCATGTCAGGTTCCATGCTGACAGTGCAGAGCCTGCTTGGGATTCTCTCTCTCCCCCTCTCTCTACCTCTCCTCTGCTCATGCTCTCTCTCTCTCAAAGTAAATAAATAAATATTAAAAAAAGATTATGTCCTCCACAAACAGAGATACTTTTACTTATTCCTTTCTAGTTTGAATTCCTTTTATTTCTAATTCTTGCCTGCTTGCTTTTTCCAATACTATGTTGAATTGATGGGGTCAAGGCAATTGCAGTCAGATCTTGCTCCTGATCTTATAGGAAAAGTTTTAATTTTTCACCATTGAGTATGATGTTAGCTTTGGGCTTTTCATATATGATCTTTGTTAATAGTGGTAGTTTCCTTCCATTTTTAGTTTCTTGATTATTCTTTTTCATGAAAGTCTATTGAATTTTTCAAGTGTTTTTGCTCTCCCCTTTCATTCTGTTTATGTAGTGAATTACATTAACTGATATTCATTTGTTGAACCATCCTTACGGTGCTGGAATAAATGCCACCTGGTCATGGTATATAATCCTTTTGTGTCCTGTTGTGTTTTGTTTGCTAGCATTTTGTTGAGAATTTTTTACTCAATTTTCATAAGGGATATTCATCTGTAGTTTTCTGTTTTTGCAACATCTTTGTTTGGCTATGGTATCAGGTCAATGCTAACCTTATAGAATGAATTTGAAAGTGTCCCTCCTCTTTAGGTTTTTGGAAGAGTTGGAGAAGGATTTGTGTTAATTCTTCTTTAAATCTTTAGGGCATTACACTGATGAAGTCATCCTGTCCTAGGGCTTTTCTTTGTTGTGAGGTTTTTTGGTTTGTTTGTTTTTTAAGTAATCTCTGTGCCCGTTGCATACGCAAAGTCATAATCTTGAGATCAAGAGTCCTATGCTCTAAGCCAGAGAGGAGATGAGGTTTTTGAACACTGATTCAATTTTCTTATTAGTTATAAGTCTGTTCAGATTTTACATTTCTTCATGAGTTGGTCTTTGTAAGTTGTGAGTTTCTAAGAATTTGTCTATTTCATTTAGCTTATCAAATTTGCTAGTGCTGTTCATAGTACTCATTTTTTAATGTTGATTTTTGAGAGAGAGAGAGCGTGCGTGTGCGCGTGCACACAGTTGCATGCACAAGCAAGGGAGGGGCAGAGAGAGAGGGTGACAGAGGATCTGAAGAGGGCTCCGTGCTGATGTCAGAGAGCCTTATGTGAAGCTAGAACCACAAACCCATGAGATCATGACCTGAGCCAAAGTCAGATGCTTAAGCAACTGAGCCACCCCAGGCACCCTCATAACACTCTTTTATAATCCTTTTTCTGTAAGATCTGTAGTAATGTCTGCTCTTTCTGATTTTACTTATGTGACCCTTCTCTTGTCTTTCTTAGTTAATCTAGCTAAAGATTTGTCAATTTTGTTGCTCTTTTTGAAGAACCAACTCTTTGTTTTGTTGATTTTCTCTGTCTCTTTTCTATTCTTTATTTTTTAAATCCCTGAACTAATCTTTATTATTTTCTTCCTTCTGCTAGCTTTGGGTATATGGGCTATTTATTCTTATCTCTGCTAATAGACTTTTTCAAGATTTAACGGTTTTTAATTAATTATGTTGCTGAAGGAATTTGGTGTCAACCATTTATGTTTTATTACTAAGGGGATGGCTTCTCTTTCTGTTTACTTGAGGACACATGTTTGGCATTTCCCCTATGGAGGAGAAGGGACCCAATTCCATTATGGTTGGTGGACAGTGTAACTTCCCAGATGGGATTCAGGGAAGATTCCTCTCTGGGACCTGCTTCCATGACACTTGCAGACAAGGTCATCAGCTCTAGCCTGGGACCACAAGTGTTACTGCTCAGAGATTTCTTCTCATTTCATTTTCAATCCCTTCCTTTCTCAGTATGCTATGAAGCCAGTAGCTCTCAAATCTCATTTGTCTTGGTCACTTCAGAGATGACCAACTTTTCTAATGATTTACACTTTTGTTTTCAAGTTTGAAAAGATTCGAGGTGTCCTTCTAATAACTGCCTTTGTCTTCCAAAGTGTTTTCTTCAGTAAGAGAAAAAGGAATGGAATGAAAGTTAAACCCAAGGCACTTAGAAATTTCTTTAGCCCATGGGAGTGTCATAGGGAGAGTTTGGGAATTGGGGTAGCCTCCAGTCTTCCTAGGCAATGCTTGGCATTTGGGAAAGCTGACCATGAGGTGGGGGCAGAAGGTGGGCATGCAAGAAGAGGCTTGAAGTTTACCAAACATCTGCTCAATAATAATAATTTAGTATGGGCTAGTCACTATCCTAAGAGCTTTGTTTGTGTTCATTGAACACTCAAAACAACAACAGGTAATTTTGCCATCATGCCCATTTTGCAGAGAGTTTAAAGAACTTACCAGAGGTCATATAGCAGCAGAGCTGG
This sequence comes from Neofelis nebulosa, assembly GCF_028018385.1. Classification (NCBI taxonomy): domain Eukaryota; kingdom Metazoa; phylum Chordata; class Mammalia; order Carnivora; family Felidae; genus Neofelis; species Neofelis nebulosa. The sequence continues at coordinate 17,098,734 of NC_080789.1, forward strand.
GAAGTGAACTCGGCAAGTCTGACTCCTGATTCTGTAGGCTCACTACACCCCATCACTTTGATGCTGAGACCATTCATGGACTTTCTCTGTATAAATCCTTCATTCCCCAAGCCACTTCTTCTGTTAATAGGATGAAATTAGAATAGAAAGGAAGCAAGTTTTTCTACTACTGCCCTCATTCATTTATTTATTTGTTCATTTATTCAACTGATAACTTTTATATTGAGCACCAACTGTGTGCTAGGTATTGTCCTCATATTTGAGAATACAGCAGGGAATGAGACAGACAAGATCCCTCCCACTCTCTTGGGATCTCATCCTTTGGGTTCAGAATTAACAATAAACATAAAGAAAGAAAAAAAGTATGACAATGACAAGTGCCAGGAATAAAATAACTGTAAACAATAGAGAATGAATGGGGCTCCTTTAGATTCAGAAGGCAAGAGTCCTGGACTGAGACCTGAATGGCAGGAAGAGGTTCCATGAGAAGGTCTGGAATAAGAGAACTCCAAGCAGAAGAGACAGGCATCAGCTTCATGAGCTTGAGACCAGACAATAGGGCTGTGTTGTTGGAGTGAAGGGAGTCAGGGGCAGGGGTGGAGCGAGGCAGGGGCCAGAAAAGGTAGAACCTTCAGGCTATGGGAAAGACTGGATTTTACAGTGCCCGTAACGGGGGAACCTTAGTTTGAACAGGTAAGAGGATCTATTTCACATTTTGAAAAGATTTTCATTCCCTGATTTCTCTGCCTATAGCAGGAGTCCCCAAGTGGTTGATAGAGACCTTTCCACCAGTGTTGGTGTTTTATCCAGCTGACCTTCAAACAGGTAGAGGCCACCCGGTTCTTATCACAAATGATTCCTGGAATTCCCAGTTAGAGGGAATCTTATTGGTACAACTCCCCAATCTGTGACTTGTTTTTAAGGGCCCAGAGAGCCCATGAATGGGCCACAAAATTGTCAGTCAGTCCCTAAGGTTATGCCTTTGGGTACATCAGTGTGTGGAGAGACCTCCCCCAACATCCATCAGTTTCCCAGAGAGATCCCTAAGCCATGGGAACATAAAATTCACTGCTCCTCTGCATGAGGAAATGTGATGTGAGCCCCTAACAAACAACTCCACTTGAAAAAGTAGTACCTGGGATGAACCTGGGCAATATAGAAGATTTAAAGCCACCACATAGATTTTGTAGATGAATATTAAGTGCTCAAGAAATATTTGTTAAATGAGTAATGAAAAATTATATAACTATAACTTGAAATGTTACGTGAATGCAGCATAGGAAATAACGCTATGTCCACATTCAAAAGAGGCTTAGTAACTGGGGGAACCAAACACTGCCAAGAATGAGGGGGTGCCTGGTTGAGCATCTGACTTTTGATTTCGGCTTGGGTCATGATCCCTTAGGTCCCTCCATCCTGAGTATGGAGGTTGCTTAAAAAGTTTTTTTTGCTCTCTCTCTGCCCCTCTCCCCTGCTTATGCTCTCTCTCTCTCTCTCTCTCAAAAACAAAACAAAACAGGGGCGCCTGGGTGGCTGAGTCGGTTAAGCGTCCGACATCGGCTCAGGTCATGATCTCACGGTCAGTGAGCTCAAGCCCCGAGTCAGGCTCTGTGCTGACAGCTCAGAGCCTGGAGCCTGTTTCAGATTCTGTGTCTCCCTCTCTCTGACCCTCCCCTGTTCATGCTCTGTCTCTCCCTGTCTCAAAAATAAATAAAACATTAAAATAAATAAATAAATTTAAAAAAATAAAACAAAACAAAACAAAACAAAAAAACCAAAAAAAACCCAACATTGCCAAGAAGGAGAAAGTTGGGGTTTTTTCCACAATAATGCCCCATGATTTGGGAAAGCTATTTAACATTACCACTCCATTTCTCCATTCATAATAATAAAGTAGGTGAGATTGCTTTTATTAACATCATTACACACGCACGCACATTTTGGGCATCAATTTTTTCCCAGACCTCTGACACTCTTTCAATGAGATTATTTTCTATTATTTTAGAAGAAACTTTATATCATACATACATCTGCTATTTCTACAGCACGATACTCTTGATCTGTCTCTTAAAAGGGGCTCTCTGCCCCATTCACATTATACTGTATTTGTTCTTCAGCATGAAAAGTATCCAATATTTCAGGGGAAAGAATTTGGACTAAGGCAGTAAGTGATCTAGCCAAGTTTCATCATTGAAAATAAAAAAAAAAAAATCATTGTATTCCATTCTTTCCTGCTGGCCCCTTAGGGCGCACAGAATGGGGAGGGAGAGGGTTTTTCCATTTCTCCCTAACTCTTTGCTTGAATTCACTTAGTTGAGCCAAGAATCTCTTGCCTACAGTTGAGAATGCTCCCAGCCACTGATTTTTGGCTTGTATCTGCTCATTTCTAGAAGGGTTCTCTTTATCTGCCAACATCCCAAACAAAAGCCGTTTTCTTTGAAGCATCCTCAGGCCCTCCCCTATGACCTCCAGAAGCTTTAATAATTTCTTCCTCCTTGTCTAGTAACACTCTGTTACCCCCACTGGTACAGCACGTGAAACATTGTACTAATTTCATCTGGGGAGAAACTTTTTCTTCTTTATCCTTGTACCGCAGTGCCTAGATTTATTGCCTGTGTATTGGTGCAAGTATAATGCCCTATTTATTGAATGTATCACAAAGAATACAGTGAAATTTGGGGGAGTTCGCTCAAAGTCGCTAAGTATATGAATATTACAAGGAGACACGGATGGGGTTTTGTGGCAAAGATTGTTTTCGGTATTTATCTTCCCTTTTCCTCCATTGCAACAGAAGTCCTGACTTTGGGAGGGGCACACGGCAATACGGAATAAAGACTGGATTTCTCAGCCTCCTTTGCAGCTAGATGAGGCCATGTGACTCAATTCTGGCTGTAAGGATGTAAGCTGAAGTGTCCCGTGGCAGCTTTCAGGAATCTTCCTTAAAAGAGAACTGGCATGGGGGCACCTGGCTGGCTCAGCTGGGGGGAGTGTGTGACCCTTAATCTCAGGGCTATGAGTTGGAGCCCTACATTGGATATAGAGATTACTTAAATAAATAATTTTTAAAAAAATTTTTAATGTTTATTTTTGAGAGAGAGAGACAGAGAGAGAGCATGAGTGGAGGAAGGGCAGAGACAGAGGGAGACACAGAATCTGAAGCAGGCTCCAGGCTCTGAGCTGTCAGCACGGAGCCCGATGCAGGGCTTGAACCCACGAACCATAAGATCATGACCTGAGCTAAAGTCAGATGCTTAACCAACTGAGCCACCCAGGGGCCCCATAAATAAAAAGAGAGAGAACTGGCATGTAACACTTACTTTGTCTTCTTTGCCCTTTTTTTACATCCTACCACCTGGAACTTAGATTTGATGGCTCAAGCCGAGTAGGCCTCTTATATATTTCACATAAAAAAGAATGAAATCCTGCCATTTATAACAACATAGATGAACCTGGAGGAGAGTATGCTAAATTAAGTAAGACAAAGACAGATATGACAGACAAAGACAAATATGGTGTACTCCACTCGTATGTGGTATCTTTTTTTAATGTTTATTTACTTATTTTTGAGAGAGAGAGAGAGAGAGAGAGATATCGCAAGTGGGGGAGGGGCAAAGAGAGAGGGAGAGAGAGAATCCCAAGCAGGCTCCAAGCTGTCAGAACAGATCCTGACTCGGGGCTTGAACCCACAAACCATGAGATTACAACCTGAGCCAAAATCAAGAGTCGGACACTTAATTGACAGAGACACCCAGGCACCTCTCCTATGTGGAATCTTTAAAAAAACAAAACAAAACAAAAGGTCGAACTCATAGGAAAAAGAGAATAGAATGCTGGTTGCCTGGGAGGTGGAGGAAATGGAGAAATGTTGGTCCAAGAGTACAAACTTACAGTTATAAGATGAATTAGTTCTGAGGATCTAGTGGAAATATGGTGAGTATAGTTAATAATAATATATGCTTGAAATTTGCTAAGAAAGTAGATCTCAAGGATTCTACCCCCCCCAAAAAAAGTAACTATAAGATGATGCATCCATTAATTAATTTGATTGTGGTTGTCATTTAACAATGTATCAATCATCAAGTTGTATACTTTAAATATATATAATTTTTTTGTCGATTATACCCTTAATCGATCCCTATCAAAATAACACCAGCATTCTTCACAGAGCTAGAACAAACAATCCTAGAATTTGTATCAAACCAGAAAAGACTTCTGAATAGCCAAAGCAATCTTGGAAAAGAAAACCAAAGCAGGAGGCATCACAATCGCAGACTTCAAGCTATACTACAAAGCTGTAATCATCAAGACAGTATGGTACTGACACAAAAACAGACACTCAGCTCAATGGAACAGAATAGAGAACCCAGAAATGGACCCACAAACATATGGCCAACTAATCTTTGACAAAGCAGGAAAGAATATTCAATGGAATAAAGACAGTCTCTTCAGCAAGTGGTGCTGGGAAAACTGGACAGTGACATGCAGAAGAATGAACCTGGACCACTTTCTTACACCATACACAAAAATGAACTCAAAGTGGATGAAAGACCTAAATGTAAGACAGGAAGCCATCAAAATTCTCGAGGGGAAAGCAGGCAAAAACCTCTTTGATCTTGGCCACAGCAACTTCTTACTCGACATGTCTCTAGAGGCAAGGGAAACAAAAGCAAAAACGAACTATTGGGACCTCATCAAAATAAAAAGCTTCTGCACAGCAAGGGAAACAATCAGCAAAAGGCAACCGACAGAATGGGAGAAGATATCTGCAAATGACATATCATATGAAGCGTTAGTATGCAAAATCTATAAAGAACTTGTCAAACTCAATACCCCCCAAAAAAATAATCCAGTAAAGAAATAGGCAAAAGACATGAATAGACACTTCTCCAAAGAAGACATCCAGATGGCCAACTGACACATGAAAAAATGTTCAACATCACTCATCATCAGGGAAATACAAATCAAAACCACAATGAGATACCACCTCACACCTATCAGAGTGACTAACATTAACAAACTCAGGCAATGACAGAGGTTGGCGAGGAAGTGGAGAAAGAGGATCTCTTTGGCACTGCTGGTGGGAATGCAGACTGGTGCAGCCACTCTGGAAAACAGTATGGAGGTTCCTCAAAAAAATTAAAAATAGAACTACCCTACGACCCAGCAATTGCACTACTAGGTATTTATCTAAGGGATACAGATGTACTGTTTCGAAGGGACACATGCACCCCCATGTTTATAGCAGCAACTATCAACAATGGTCAAAGTATGGAAAGAACCCAAATGTCCATCGACGGATGAATGGATAAAGAAGATGCGGTGTATATATATATACACAATAGAGTATCAAAAAGAATGAAATCTTGCCATTTGCAACAACGTGGATGGAACTAGAGGGTATTATGCTAAGCGAAATCAGAGAAAGACAAATATCATGTCCTCGTATGAGGACTTTAACATACAAAACAGATGAACATAAGGGAAGGGAAGCAAAAATAATATAAAAACAGGCAGGGGGACAAAACATAAGAGACTCTTAAATATAGAGAACAAACTGAGGGTTACTGGAGGGGTTTTGGGAGGGGGGGATGGGCTAAATGGGTAAGAGGGATTAAGGAATCTACTCCTGAAATCATTATTGCACTATATGCTAACTAACTTGGATATAAATTTAAAAAGTAAATAAATTATTTTTTTAAAAAAAACTGGGGAGAAAAAAAGCTTACAGAGAGCCTGGATCTCTAAGAACATCATAGAATAAAGCCACCATACCAGCTCGAGACTGCCAATTTTAGGCTTTTATGTGAAACACAAGCTTCTGTGTTGTTTAAACCATGGTTAATTGAAATTGCTGTTACAGCTGAACTTAATCCTGATCTTGAATTGCGTTTTCTTGCTTCTTAGTTGGCGTGTTTTGTAATGTCTCATATTAAAAAAACCTTGCCCGAGAGGTTTAGATGAGTCATATCTGGAATCTCTAGACCGGAAAATTAAATTTCTTAAAATCATCAATTACACACACATGCATGCACATTTTGGGTATCTATTAGTAGCTTGTTATTGAGCGCTTACTGTTAGCCAATAAGTAACTCACTGTATGCCAGGAAGCAAGGAGTAACTATACATATGTTATTTTACTGAATCCTCATAAAAATCTTATGATGTAGAGACTTCTATTATCTTCACCTTATCAGTGAGATAGCTGCAGATTAGAGAAGCTACACAACCAGGCAGGTCCCAGGGCAGGGTGGTTTTTCCCTCCAAGCCCACTCCTGGACACTTGCTGCAGGAGGGGTTCGGGAGAAACCTTCCTCTGCCCACCGGTGTGCTTGCTTCATCTTGCAAATCCACTCAGTCCCAAGTCATTCAGGAGTGGAGCTCCACTCTCAGCAAGGACACACCTCAGGAAGAATTCCAGAGAGCACTGAAAAGTCAGAACCTCCTGCACTGACTTCTCTATAGCGAGCCAGAGGCCAGGGGACCTCACTTCTTCATGTGTAGATTGGGGGTGGGGCGTGTGAATATTGGAATATGGATTGGGCGGGGTCTCACAGCATGGGCAGAGCTGCAGAATGGAAGCTGAAGTCACACCTAATGACACAGGCACATGGAAGCCATCAAATCTGACTCACGTGTGGAGACCAGAGGGGTCAAACTTCAGTAATTCCAATTTAACGAGAAAAGCATTCGGAACAAAAATAACATACCAGTAAAGCCTTGGATTGCGAGTAACTCGTTCTGCAAGTGTTCCACAAGATGAGCAAACATTTCTAATAAATTTCAACTTGATGAAGGAGCGATGTCTTGCAATAGGTGTAGTACTTGGCACCAAATATCACGTGATCACAACCAAGCCGATGGCTCTTGGAATTCGCTTTGATATACAAGTGCTTTGGATTGCAAAGAATGAATTACACTCACAAACCAAGGTTTTGTTGTATCCATGTTCCTACTCTGATCTCAATGATATCACCTCACACATAATTAGTTTCCTTTCATCATCCAAGACATGAATGCTCCTTCAGTTGAGAAACACATATTGATAGGGGCGCCGGGGTGGCTCAGTCAGTTAAGCGTCCAATTTCGCCTCAAATCATGATCTCACAGTTTGTGAGTTCGAGCCCCGCGTCGGGCTCTGTGCTGACAGCTCAGAGCCTGGAGCCTGTTTCAGATTCTATGTCTCTGTCTCTCTCTGCACCTCCCCTGCTCTCTCTCTCTCTCTCTCAAAAATAAACATTAAAAAAATAAAACTACTAAAAAAAAAAAAAAGACACACGTATTGAGGAACTGCTAAAGGCAAAGCCTGTGTTAACCAGGGACTGCGACACACAATGGAACAAATGGATGGTGCAGCCAGGTGGGAAAACCCACCTGTAAACAGATCTTTACAGCACAGCGTGCCACGTGCCTTAATAGAGTTATGTACAGGGCTGTGTGGACCTTAAATGAGAAGGATCCCACCTTAGAGAAGGTTTCCAAGATGATGCAGCATGGTTTTAAGGGATGACTAGGATATAACCAAGAGAATAGTAGGGAGGAGGATAGAGTGTGTTTCTAAGAAAGGAGTGGAAAGACTCAGGAGAACCTGTCACCTTCCAGGAAGTGTGTAAGGCTAGAGCCCCCAGGTAAGGAAAGACCCAGCAAGAAGAGAGAGGTTCTTAAAGTGATCAGTTCAATGATAAGCTGTATCAAATGCATATGGTCAGCCAGCATTCAAAAGTCCTTCTCTCTACCTTCATGGCCATTGAAAAAGGTATATGGTATTGGTTTTAAACTCCACTCCTGCAAAGGGCAATGCAGTAAACCATTGGCCGCTACTGGCACCCCCTTCCTTCCCAACAGAACATGCCCTGGGTCTTCATACATGTCCAGTCCTACCCCACCTGACTCTGGAGACACTGATTCATCTCTAGGCTCAGGGGTGGATCCTTGTTAGTATGGACCAGAGGTCAGCCCGTGGCCCTATTACTTGTTTTTGAAAATGATGTTTGTTTGAAAACAACCACACCCATTATTTCCATCTGGCTGCTTTTGTGATACAACCGCAGAGTTGAGTAGTGTGGCAGAGATTGTGGGGCTCCCAAAACCTAAGTAAACATTTCCTGCCTGGTCCTCTTTAGAAAACATTTGCTGACTTTTAGTCTAGGCCAATCAGAGCACTGAATTCCCCCAGCAGATGTCATTGGTCCAGAGGTGGGCTTGTTACTTAAACTGGCCAATCAGATTAAAGAGAAGAACTTACATTTCATGTTTGTAGCAATGATTCTTTCACTTCCGTCAGATGAGGCCTCCATTGCTAACAGCCATCTTATAACCACGAGCCATTCTAGAGATGGAAACTAGGAGATATCTGGGTCTCTGATAACACCGTGGAGTCATTAAATCAAGCAACCCTGAAGCCTGCCCTATCTGGACTGAATGTCATATGAGATAACACATTTCCTTATTGTTTAAGCCAGTTTGGGTAAGGCTGTCTCTTCCTTGGAAGTAAAAGCATCTATCATTACTATATGAGTAATGACATCTTGTCCAAAGACCAGACTTGCAGCAGGTTGAAATACCTAAAGCATGGGCACAAATCTAGAAAAAAAAAACAAAGAAGATAGTGGCAAGAATGAGCACCTTCATAAGCCTGCATACTTTGCCTCCAGCAAGAATATGGAGGCAACGGTACACCCTTCCTCCCTGTGATTAAAGTTCTTTGAAAAACAAAGCTCTCGATTCAATAAACTCAAGATGGTTTTTGAAGAATAGCAGATTAGATATAGTAAATTGGGAACTGGGGAAGTGGAGAAATACTACCGGAAGAAATCCCTTTGACATCAGGAAAAGTGACGGCTGACTGCGTAAAAGGAGGCATAAAGACAGAAGCAACAGAAACAAAGCAAAACAAGGTGACCCGTGCCGGCTAACAGAGGCAAAATCTCCCTATAAGCAGCCCACAATAGCTGCAGGGATGACGCTATTTATGTTAGACAATCACAACTCATGCTTATAAAAAATAGCCTTGACACACCAAGAATAGAATTCATTACATCCAGTCTACTCTCTTTAATAAGGAAAAAAAAAAAGGGCAGGGGGCACCTGGGTGGCTCATTAGGTTAAGCATCCAACTTCAGCTCAGGTCATCATCATCTCGAGGTTTGTGAGTTCGTGCCCGTATCAGGCTCTGTGCTGAGAGCTCAGAGCTTGGCGCCTGCTTCGGATTCTGTGTCTCCCTCTCTCTCTGCCCCTCCCCTGATCAGGCTCTGTCTCTGTCTTAAAAATAATTAAAAAATATTTTAGGGGCGACTGGGTGGCACAGTCGGTTAAGCGTCCGACTTCAGCTCAGGTCACGATCACGCGGTCCATGAGTTCGAGCCCTGCGTCAGGCTCTGGGCTGATGGCTCAGAGCCTGAAGCCTGCTTCCGATTCTGTGTCTCCTTCTCTCTCTGCCCCTCCCCCCTTCATGCTCTGTCTCTCTCTGTCTCAAAAATAAATAAACGTCAAAAAAATTTTTTTTTTTAAATAAACAAATAAAAACATTTTAAAAAGTGAAGAAAACATATGTTTTCTTTTCCCCAAGATTTTCTAACCCTCCTCAAAAACACTTTCTCTTAATGACAAACTGGCAATTTGATGATGTGGGGCACAAACCTTGTTCCTGAGATGCTGGATCACAGGAATCCTTGCAAGAGGAGTCCTACTTCAGGACACATTTTCATTGTTCTCTGGACCAGCAGAATTGTGTGTTCCTAACTTCAATTGTTAATTGTATAGTATCCCAGAAAGCAGGATCCGGGTATAGGAACATATTTTGGATGCAGGGGGGCAGTGCAGTGTGTGAGCAAAGCATGTGCGTTGGAATCAGATAGATCTGAATCCAAATCTCAAACCCACCTCCAAGCTCGCTAGGTAGGCCTCTGTTTCCTAACACACAAGACAGAAATAATGGCATGTATCTTGGACGGCTGTTGAGATAGATAGATAGATAGATAGATAGATAGATAGATAGATAGATAGATAGATAGATGATAGATAGATAGATGATAGATATCTAGCACAACATCTGGCATGTATTAGACCTCCATTTGTGTAAGGTATCACTGCCTATTATTATTATTGCTATTATTATCATCATTCTATGCCAAGCAAAGTGTTGTATTTGATAGGTAAAGGTGCTAGAGAGCGATTTCGAGCTAGAGAGGAATCATCCCTTCGCCTTGTTTAAATCTTCAGTGACCTTGGTCCGCAAAATGGCCCCATACATGGAGGGCAGAGAGAGGTGGAAGAAAGAGGCAAGCCACTCCAGATTGGTAGGTGGCAGGTTTAATAAGCAAGGGAAGTTACTCATGAGGCTTATTTGGGCGGCCATGAGAGAGTCAATCCCTGCCCACCAGCATCTTCATATTTATAGATAGGCCTTAACTTGGTTTGGTCACGTACACCATCCAGGTGGTCTCAACAGCATCGTACTGTCCCAAGGCTACGTCCCTGGAACAGCTCCCACTGTGGGAACAGTGAGCAGAATATACATTCCACAGACAGGGGAGAGGGCGAGGAGCCTCTGATTGCCTGAGTCCAGCTTGCTGGTCGACTGCTGGTCATGTCCTCCCAATTACCTCCTCCAACACTTTCTGGGGGAGCAAGTGAGCCAAAATGCTGTGACTAAGAGCTGAGTTCTCCATAACAATGCTTTCTTTAGGAACAAGAATTCTATGAAAACCTATCCATGTATTGGGAATGATTTCAAGCAGTCACTGGATCCAGGAATCCATTGTCACTTTCAATGTGTCAGAGCTCAGCTGGAGTCAGTCATTTAAAAAAAAATTTTTTTTTTAATGTTTATTTATTTTTGAAAGGGACAGAGTGTGAGTGGGGAAGGGGCAGAGAGAGAGGGAGACACAGAAACCGAAGCAGGCTCCAGGCTCTGAGCTGTCAGCACAAGAGCCTGACATGGGTCTTGAACCCACAAACTGTGAGATCATGACTTGAGCCCAAGTTGGACGCTCAACTGACTGAGCCACCCTAGTCATCATTTAAATCAATAATGTGCAGTGAGTGGCTACAACGGTTGATGTGGTCAGTCTAGCCTCTGACATGCCCTGTAGGGACTCAAACTATTCAGCAGTGACCAGCACTTAACCGAAGTGTGTAGAAATTAATTACGACCTCTGGAGGCTGAGAAGTCCAAGATCAAAGTGCTGGCCATTTCAGTTCCTGGTCAGAGCCTTCTTCCTGGCTTATAGATGGCCGCCTTCTCACCGTCTCCTCACATGGGGGAAGGGAGAATCTCTCTCTCTCTTCCTCTCCTCGTAAAGGCACTAATTTCATCATGAGAGGCCCACCCTCAAGACCCACCTAACCCTAATTACCTCCCAAAGGACCCATCTCCAAATATCATCACATTGGGGTCAGGGCTTCAATATATGATTTGGGGCAGGGGAGACACAATTCTGTCCATAGTATAACCTTTCCACAACTTCTTCACCTAAAACATTTCTACAGTTGAATTCTCTAAGTCATAAATAGTCTCTGAAGTAAGTTTGCTCAGACTTTCCAAAATATTTCCCCTCTTAGCCATGATTAAGGATGAAACATTTCATCTCAGCTGAGAGAACACTGGGTAACATAAGCTCTGTATGAGTAAGGGTACTTGTATAAAGAAGACTTTCATAACATTCTTCTCCGCTGAAAACACTTCTACAGGGAGGGTCAGGGAGAAGAGAAGGGAGAAGGGAAAATGGCCTATGTCAGCGAGAACTCCAGCACCCAGGCAACAGTTCCGTCCTTTCTCCAGTTAGCCTGAGCTGAGCTCTGGAGTCAGCTGCACTCCCTGTGAGACACACACAGTTTTCATGACCAGATATGGTTTGTGTTCTTGTAACAGATATGGTTTGTGTTCTCTCAAATGTGTGAGAGAAATGATTAGGTGAGAGGAAGGGAATGAAAACAGTGGTCAGCAGTTAGTGACTTTGTTGAGCCTCAGGGGAATAACCTCCAGAATAATCTAGTGAGATGACCCAGGCTGGTGCAGGGGTTTCGGAGCCGGCTTCATGTCCATTCCACGTTAACCTCTGTAGTGGTTGAAAACAAAAAAGAAAACCGAACAGCTCTGGCATGATCAAGCATTCATCTTTTGGTAGCCGAGAATGTTGCAGAGAAAGGGAATCCAGAGCAGAAGGTGGAAGCAGAGAAAGTCCTAAAATATGTATGACTGATTTGGTTACCTCTTGGGAGGGGCAGGGAAAGGGGGAGGAGGTGAAATGACATTTACCGAGAGCCAACTAGAGTGTAAGGTCTTAGAAGGAAGAGGCCTCTGCCTGCCTTGCTCACCCTGTGTTCCCAGCTCCTAACGTAAGTCCTGACACGCTGTAGACACTATTTGTTGAAGGAAGGACAGATATGGCACAGACCCCACTATTTCATAGGCTTTCAGTAGATATTTTTGAAAGAATGGCTTAGTGAATGAATGCCTACTGCCAGGCATTGTTTCATTCTTTCCATTTATAACTATTCCATTGTGTGACCTCCCCTCATTTGCCAGACACCCTGCTGGACACTGAGAACTCAAATCAGAAAAGAGACCATTCCTGTCCCCAAAGAGCTTACAGTCCTAGCAATGGTGATGCAATGCATGATGACCACAGGCTGTCTCAGAGTGCAGGGAAATGCAGAAGAACTCAGTCTTCTTAGGGGCGTGAAGACAGTCTTTACAGAGAAGGGGGCCTTTGCACTGAGACAAGATGAGCAGAGGGTCTGAGACATTTCAGGCAATGAGAATGGTGTGAGAGAAAATACAAAGATGTTCATCCTTGCAGGAGAAAAAATTCGGTGGAACAGAGAAAGTAGGTGACAGGATAAAGGAAAAAGATGAGGCTCAGGTTTTATCGTGAAGGGTCCAGTATTTCCTCTGAAGTGGTTTGAACCCACCCTATGGAAAATAGGAAGCAGAACTAGCTTCTCGGGCTGATGTGACTCTGTACATTCCCCCGGGATTCCATGATAAGATGGGCCCCTTGCTTGGTTTACTGTTCTGCTGTCGGCCATCTTGAAATTCTTAATAATTTTTTCTTTCTACTTGTGCCCTGTAAGTGAAGTCCAGTGGGACATTGGAGCAGGCATGTGAGCAGTGGAAATATGTGCAGTATTTGTGGCTGCATTATCTTGCTGTTTCATTCACATGTAGTATTCCTCATGCTCTGGGAGCACAGAATTCCAGCGGACCTACTATGCATGGGGGTTTAGCAGCTCAAAACAAGGCCAAGGGAAGCATATTATGGAAGCCACCATCTTCCACTGTGTGTCCATATTAAGAAGCGAGACAGAGGTACTTGGGTGGCTCAGTCGGTTAAGCATCCAACTCTTGATTTCAACTCAGGTCATGATCTCACAGTTCGTGAGATAGAGCCCTGCAGCCGGCTCTGCACTGACAGTGAGGAGCCTGCTTGAGATCCTCTCTTGCCCCCTCTCTATGCCCCTCCCCCTTTCTCTCTCTGTCTCTCTCTCTCTCTCTCTCTCAAAATAAATGAAGCTTTAAAAAGTGAGATAAAAACAGTTGGGTTACTTTGTGCAATGGGTCACAAAATATCAATTGTATCCTTTCAGAGATTCCACATATGAGTTAAATGCTCTTATATTTGCATTTAAAGCTGGCATTACACAATATAAACATGAACAGTAGAATTAATGCTAAGAACTTATAATTCAAGTATTTCTTTACTTAGAACAACATTAAATGGCCAATAAAAACACCATGACAAATTGAGACACAGACTAGTAAGAAAGAAAGAAAGAAAGAAAGAAAGAAAGAAAGAAAGAAAGAAAGAAAACAAAAAGGAAAAATCTTCATATTTTAGGACATTCAATTCACTTTTCCCTTGCTTTCTGAATATTTTTCCAAGCCCCAGAAATTATGTAGCTACCCTTAATGGGGAGCCATTAAAAAAATATTGAGCAGGGAAGAGACACAGAAAATGTCTCTTAATCACTTGTATCATTTGGGAAAAAAATAACTTTTGCCAGAGTGTGGAAGTTAGAATAGAGGGAGGTACAACAAGGAGAAAGAAGACCCATTCTCATTGCATCACAGGCAAAGATTGAAATTCTACGCTAGAGCAGGTGCAGGGAGGGGAGTGGGGGGTAGAGAAAGGAATAGATGTGTGAGGAGTTCATGGGCACCATATGAGGGCTGGGTGATTCATTCCAACGGGAATTAAGCAAGCAAGAGGGCGGAATACAGCTTGACTTCTGCATTTCTGGTTCCAGCCACTGGCTGATGCCATCCCCTGAGATGTGGAGGAAGAGGAAGAGAGAGTGTGGATGGGTGAGGGAGGCAGGCTGGGGTGAAGGTGAAGCTTGGTCTGGGACATGGGGTAGACTTCTCATGCCTGGATCTGTGCAGTACTTCCCCCCTCCACCTTCTTCTGGTCACAGACCCCACCTCTTCTGGACATCATCCTTGGACTTAGTAGCATGCCCACCTGTGCACACATGGCCACAGCTAGTGGTCCAAGGAGTAGGCAGGTAGGTGTCTGTCCTCAGCCAGGATAATGAGTCCTTAACTAGGATCTTCAAACTAAAGCCGGGAATCAACCCGTTCCTTTCTAGTGCCAGAAGGGAGTCTGCAACTGTCGGTAGACATGGTTCTAGCACCTTGGAGACTCAGATCTGAGAAAGTGAAGCCAACAGAGAGATGAGCAGGGAGAGAAAGATCTGAGAGCTTTGAGCTCCCAGTTGGGGAGGTTTCCGCTCACCTTTGCCCTTCCTAGTTACACAGTCTAAGAAATCCAGTCTTCCCTTGCTCTGCGGTAATCTCTCCAGCCTTTCATGTTTTCCTTAAGCTAGTTGGACTTAGGTTTCTGTCTTTTGCCACTGAAAGAGTCCTGAAAATACAGGACACGTGGCTAGGTGCCCATGGAAACAGCTTGTGATAGACGTCACTCCCATATCACAGAGAAGCGAACTGAGGCTCAGGAAGGTTAGATAGAATCTCATGGCTGGCCAACCACGATGCCAGCACTCAAATGCAGGCCTAGCTCTAAAGTCGGGATCTTTCTGTGATATCATCCTTTCTTTCAAATCTGTTCATTAGTCTTAGCATTCTTTTCTATAAATTTCTATAAAGTTGAAGCTCTGTTTCAAATTTTGGGACATTCATGCTACTGAACTTCCACATTTCTTGATTAATGACCAAAGGCCTCATAGGCCAATGATTTCTCGGCAGTGATTCCCAGGCTCTAACTATTCCCACTTTAAAAGTCACTGGTTGCAAAGGGCCTTAGTTGCTAATTTTGTGGAAGTCTAAAGTCAGTGACCTTATGAGTGAAACATTTTTCTAAACTTTGTCTTCTTTTATGAGTTCAAATGGAGAGTCAAGTCTTAGTTCCCAGTGAGAGTCACAAGGATGTGACAACACACTGAGCCCAAGGCTTTGGAACTTGAAAACATTTCTCTGTGACCATTTCTTGAGCCTGATTCTCTGTCAATTGCCACACTCTCTTCTTTACCGAACCTTCTTTTCCTCCTATTCCATTAATCACAAGGTAGTCTAAAGAGAATCTTCTCTGATTCACTGATCCTAGGGAATTATGGCAGAGACCATTGTCCCAAGTTGTTATTCTCCCTCTCTTCTTTCAATAGTAGAATCCCAGTTTTAAAAAAATATATTTTTAATTCAGATATAATTCGCATATCATGAAATTCATCATTTTGAAGTCTACCATTCAATTTTTTTTTAATGCATTCACAAGGTTGTATGATCGTCACTACTAACTCCAGATTATTTCATCACCCCAGAATAAACCCCACACCTAGCAGTTCCTCCCCATTCCCTCCTCCCTGCTGCCTCCCTGGCTACCGTTCACCCACTTCCAGTCTCTGCTGATTTCTCTATTATGGACATTCCATGTAGTTGGAGTCGTATGACACGTGGCTTTTTGTGTCTGGTTTCTCTTATTTGGCATATTGTTTTCAAGATTTAACCACATTGCACTTCACTCTTTTTTTTTATTGCCAGATAATAATAATAGTGTTCCATTGCATGGCTATACCATAATACCATATTTTATTTACCCATCTGTAGTTGACGGACATTTGGGTTGTTTCCCACTGTTTGGCTGTTACGAATAATGCTGCTACAAACCTCCATGTACAAGTTTTTCCGCGGACAGATGTTTTTAGTCTCTTGGGTGAACACTAGGAGGGCCTTGCTGGGTCATGTGATGACTTTATGTTTCACAATTTGAAGAGCTGCTCAACTATTTTCCGCAGTGATTGCTCCATTGTACGTTCCCATCAGCAGAATATGAGGAGAAACCTTGGTTTTTAACTGGGCATATGGAGCCTAGAAAAAGGTCGACTTCCCAGCTTCCCTTGCAGTTAGGTATGGCCATACTACAATTAAGTCCTGGCTTGTGGGATGCGATGTGAGCAGAAGTGGTATGTGGGTGGAAGCATGTCCTCTGTTGCTCTGTCCAACCTGCTAGTTGGAAAGCTGACTTAGTGACAGGAGAGGCAGCAGCCATCCTGGATCATGGGATGGGACCGTGGGATGACTTTGGGAAGGGAAGCTGGAACAAGATTAGGAGGAATCTGTGGCTGACACTCTGGAGGCCGTACTAGGCCTGGACTGACCACCTCTGGACTTCTTAAATACGGAAGAGAGAACTTCCATTGTGTTTAACACACTATTATTTTTTTTTTCTAATTAGTTACAGGCAAATCGAACCTTAACTGATGCCATTACTGAATTCCTTCAGTCACTGAGCAAATTATCACTGAAAGCCAATTGAATGTCAGGTTCTGAGCTTGGAGTTAAAGAAATAAAGATGCATGAAGCGAACTTGTAATTTAGGGTCTCACAGTTAAGTGGAGAGAGAGGCAGGTAAATAAATAAGATGATGGGACAAGTGCTACTAAAAGCATGTACCAAGTCTCATGGGCAGACGGAGGAAAGACAGGCAGAATCGGCATAAGGCAACTAAGAGAAGGTCTTCGTTTAGCCTACAGGCCCACATTGGCGTTTCCAAATTCCAGAAATCAGAATTCCTGGGAAATCTCAGAAATTCCTAATATCATAAGCTATTCCTAACATATTCCCAGTATTATAGGCTCTTTCCTCACTATTACGGCTATCCACAATTGTTCAACACATAAGAAAAATTAAGTCGGGTGGTATTTATGAAGAACCATCGCCTCTAGTCATTATGCAAACACTGGGAGCCAGCAGGGAACGTTCCTGGGTGATACTTGAGTAACGTATCACTGATCTCCTCTAACAAGGCTAACAGCACTCCACTGCAGCTTATGTCAACATTGTCAATTCTAGGATGCACTTCCTCTTCCAGGATTTGTTATTTCTTGGAACGCTGCTCAAAAGATGCATATACAGTATACTATACGTATAAACTTACTAACATTTATTTTCCTTCCAAGGATGATGCAGCAGCGGACAGAGAGACAGACAGACATGGCACCGGCTCCGAGCAAGATGGACTGAAGAGTGGCAGTCACTCTTCTGGCCCATGCTCCTCTCCCGATTCCCAGAAATGTCAACAGTAGCCTTCTACCACGTGCTCCCTTGTGGCCCGTGCCTCTCCTAACAGCATGCTCATCTCTCTCTCTCTTTTTATTTTAATGTTTATTTATTTTTGAGAGAGAGAGAGAGAGAGAGAGAGAGAAAGAGAGCAAGCAGGGGAGGGGCAAAGAGAGAGAGAGAGACACACAGAATCCGAAGCAGGCTCCAGGCTCCGAGCTGTCAGCACGGAGTCCAACACAGGGCTCAAACTCACCGACCACAAGATCATGAGCTGAGCCAAAGTCAGACACCTATCCGACCGAGCCACCCAGGCGCCCCAACCCTCGCAATAGTTTAATAGGGACAGAAACTTTTACATGAGACATTTAAAATTGTTCTCATGTTTGCATAAAAATTCCTCTTACATAGTTTTTCAAGGATTATCTGTTGAAAAGGAGGATACTTGGCTTCAGAATTTAAATGAGAGGCATAATAACGACAGTAAAATAAGTGGGAGACACAGTGTTTAACATTGAGCAGTCTGTATTTAATGAATGATTAGTTGAACTAATGAAAATGAATTAACACTTTGCAAATGTGTTGTATTCCCAGAGTTTGTTTTGTAACTCAGTTGGTTTGAATTTGGGATGCATTCTCCCATAGAAACAATGTTATGATACTTAGGGGTCAAGAAATCCCACTAAGGCTGTTTACCCATAATGTAGCAATAAAATGTAAGAAAGTAATGACATTGTGTAAGAATACTTAAACATTTTTGAATACAGGTGTTTGAGGAAAAGTGACTTTAATTAGGAGAGAGAGGAGATGGCACATGAAAAATGGCGTAGTGATTCCCAAAGGGATTTCTGAGCCCTTTCAAGGATCATGGAGGGCATTGTGACTTTTTTAACATCTATTTTCATATTAAAATATATGCATTTCTGGGGCGCCTGGGTGGCTCAGTCAGTTAAGCTTCCAACTTCGGCTCAGGTCATGATCTCACAGCTTGTGGGTTCAAACCCCTCATTAGGCTCTGTGCTGACAGCTTAGAGCCTGGAGCCGCCTTCAGATTCTGTGTCTCCCTCTCTGTCTGCCCCTCCCCCACTCACGCTATGTCTCTGTCTCTCAAAAATAAACAAACACTAAAAAATTAAAATGTATGCATTTCTTTCTCTTGGTACAATCTTATACTATTCTTATCAGCAGGATCATTATTGTTTGCCGGTAGGCAATTGATAACTGTTTTGTTTTCAATTGGCTGGAAGGGTAGAAACAACGCAAGATGGAAGGCTGGGGGAAATTTCTCTTAAGTAATTGGGGGGGCGCCTGGGTGGCTCAGTCGGTTAAGCGGGGGACTTCAGCTCAGGTCATGACCTCGCGGTCTGTGAGTTCGAGCCCCGCGTTGGGTTCTGTGCTGACAGCTCAGAGCCTGGAGCCTGTTTCAGATTCTGTGTCTCCCTCTCTCTGACCCTCCCCCATTCATGCTCTCTGTCTCAAAAATAAATAAACATTTAAAAAAAATTGGAAAAGAGTTGTAAGAGATGAACATGTCATAAACAGCAAACAAGTATTTATCACATGTATCAGTATTCAGATTAAAAAAAAAAAGATGTACTATGCTCTTGAGAGGTTTTCTATTTACACAGGGAGTGAGCTCTACACGGAAAGAAAAAGCACCACCTGGTAAGACGCCTTGGGTGTCAATGAAGGAGAGGGCTGTTCAGAGTAGGGAGTGATCTTTGGGGCCAGGGAGGAGGAAAGAAGAGCTTGAATCTGGCCTTTGGGAGAGGATTTCAGTCAGGAGAGGGCTGGGAGAGCGCAGGAGGTGAAATTAACTGAATGGTACTTAACAGAATATATAAGGAAAGGAAGGGACATGGTTTGAACATGATACCTAAGGAGAAAGAATACGGTGGGGAAATGGATGCTGGATGATTTCCCCCATGGAAGCTGTACAACGGCTCAGGAAAAGTTGGTGCTGGCCAGAGCCAACTAGGAATAATGGCCTTAAAATCTCCAAGGGACCAGGCAGCACGCCACCAGAATTTCACAGGTGTTTGCAACTCAGGTTGTGCCTTAATATACCTAGGTGTTTCTATAGCATTTGTATAATTTTATCATATCCTGCCTGTTGTTTCTGGTAATGCGTTCTATTAGACAAACCCCACTGATTCTTAAAGAAAGAACTTCTGAAACCCTTGCCTTTGGGATAAGAAGACATCAAGTTCCGTTTGCCAGTACTCCCCACTGCTTCGGTCTCTTCTTCCAATACCTTTCGTTGTTGGACCCTGACCAAATCACTCATTCTCTGGGGACAGCTTTCTTACCTCCAGATGAGAATCGAACTATATTACCTATTCCTTCCAAGTCTAAAAACTAGATTATGAAATTTTCCAAAATGACAAATGGCTACTTCTGAAAAACACAGATGATTCCGTTATCCATTTTCTTCTCTAGACTTAGGTGACTCTATGCTCAGAGCTGCTACGGGGCCAATGGGATTTATCTAGAAAAAAGTGGCGTGGCAAGCGTAGGTTTTTTCCCTCCAGTAAAAAAGCGGCGAGAGTCGCCGCGGCAAAAATCTGTTCGCTCCTATCTCCTTCGATTCAAAAGTCTTCTGGGCAACCACTGTTGCATCCACACGACTCCTGAAACAGAATGCTACGGGCACCAGTGACAGTCACAACAAAGTTTATTACAATGAGAGACAAGGCCAACCGATCGGGACCAACACTCTTGATGAGAGTGCGGCCCCGAACAGCCGGGGGACAGAGTTTTTATAACCAATCACATCATTTTATCATCACCTGGGAACAGAACAAAGAAACAGGTTCCAGATGAGTTAACAGTTGCCTAATGAGGTGTTTACTTTAGACTTTCTGCCTCTAAGTTGCAACCAGTGGATCTCCTTGACCCTGCCTCTGATGCTCTTTTCTTTGAACTTTTGTTTCCTTAATTGGTGAAGCCTAATTTACAAGGGTATGAGGCGTAGTTTACCAGAGCAAAGCAAGGCTGTTATCTCTTAACCTTCAGTGTCAACACAAAGCTGTTATTTTTCAAGCTAAGCATTAGTCCTACACTACAATTTAACCCTTACACCACAAGTAGATAAAACCCTATCGTTCCGCTCTCGAGGTGTGGTTTGGGGCGCTAACGACACGGACCAGCGTTAAGCATCCGGCTCCCTAACCGCAGACCTTAACACCCGCAGCCAGCACTGAGCAGCCAGACCCGCGCGAGGCTCTGCGGCTTCCCGTGAGGCGCGGTGCGGCGGAAGCGGGGCAGCCACACTTCCGGTGGCTCACCGATGCGCTCGCCACACTTCCTGTTGATTCAGCCCCCGCCAAGGGTTGGGCTGGGAGGAGGGCCGGCGGGTGGGCGGGAGGCTGCGGGGGTGGCGGCCTGTGGCCAGGCGTGGGCGCGCGCGGGGCCGCGGCGGGCACGGAGCGTCAGCCTCGTCGCTTCAGTCCCGAGCACCCTCGGCGGCCGCGCCTCCCGCCCTGCGTCCTCCGGTCCGGCTCCGCGCCACCATGCCCGCGGTGGACAAGCTCCTGCTGGAGGAGGCGTTGCAGGACAGCCCCCAGGTACCTCCCGCCGCTCCGGTCACCTCGCCCCGGGGCCGGGGAGGCCCCTCAAGCCCCGGGATGAAGGCCTGGGGCACGCGGGGGTGGGCCGGCCGGCCGGGAGGGGGCACCCCTCAGGCGGGGCTGGAGAACCCGGGAGGGCACCCCACGGCCGGAGTCTTTGTGGCGCGACCCCTTCCCAAAGTCAGCTGAGACTGACGCTGCCGGGCCTAAACTCCGGCTCCCCCGCTTCGCTGAGCGCCTCGGGCAGATAATTTAACCTTTTTGTGCTGCAGTTTTGTCATCTGTAACCCAGGGGTAATAATTGTATCCGCCTGGTAGAGTTGTCAGAATTAAGTAAGGGAAAGCCTGTCAGGTTGTTAGCGGGCAACGTCTGGTAGAAAAGAAGTAGTCAATCTTAGTTATTATTATCCCCGCTACTACCACTGATGGGATAGGTCCTGGTGGATTTAGGGCCAAGATGGGAGGCAGAGAGCCCAGATCTCTTTCTCAGCGGTACCCTTCGGCACAGTTTTCCCATTTGTCAAGAGAAAATGACAGCACCTGCCCTATTTGTGGCACGGGGGAACTTCATTAGCACGCTCGAGATGGAAGTTAAGTCCTTTGAGTTCTGCAGATGAAAAGGGCTGCGTAAATATGGCAGAGGAGTGCAGAATGACATTAGTTTATAATCCAATGGGCTTCTCTTCAGGGAACTTTTGTTCCCCATTAGCATTTCCCCAGCTTCATATCCACTCTCCTGGTTCTGAGTTGTTTAAAGAAGTCTCTTTATGCCCAGGTGTCTCAACTCTTGAAAAATTCTTATGATATTAACCTGTTTTCCTTCTCTTTTCGGTTCCTTTCCTTTTTCTTAGCGGATTGAACTCCTGGTTCAATGACCTTTTGATGGACTTAGCTACACCCACTCTCCATCTTGCCAGTTCAGAATAAGTAATAAGTAGTAAAAGGGCTGCGTGCTTAGTTTTCTTCTGCCCTGTCCCCACCCCCCCCCCCTTTTTTTTTTTTTTTTTGATCTTTAGGTAGGCAAGTGAGAAACTTGATCAAGCTGTGACTTTTTTTTTTTTTAATTGGCATCCGCTGGTCTGATTGACTTTTCAAAGGGCTCTTTGAAGGCTTCAGACTGGTGGCATTTTAATGGGACCAAAGCTCTTTGGAGAAGTCATTTTGTGCATCCTCACACATAGTGTGAGATGTGAAGATAATAAGGTAGAATTTAGGATTTCCATTTGCTTTGTAGTTGGAGAAACAGTGCAAAGATCTCTTGCTTTCCTAACTGATCATGGTGATGGGCTGAGCCAGGTCAGAGAGGTTGTACTGACTCTCCATGTTGCTGGTAAGTCACATGCTGCATTTTTGCCTCTCGCATAAGTGAACAGGCACAATTTCTGAGTCGTTTACAGGGTTTGCTCAGCAGTGAGGCAAGCAAGTCAGGAAACCTGGGTCCTGATTCTTGCTCTCCCACTGACTCGTCGTGTGACTGGGGCATGTCAGCCATCTCCACCCTGTGACTGAGTCCGTTTTCTCGTCTGCAGAATGAGGGACCTGGAGCAGATGACCTCTAAGGGGCTTTCGAAGCTTAAAATTCTATCATAGTGCATGGTTTATAACTTTGAGCTTGTTATGTGAAAGAGGAGGTTGTGTGGCATTGCCCTTCCTATGTGATGTTCCTCTTCACGTGGGGAAGTTGCTACTGCCTTTGGGAGTTGGGTGTAACCCTGCTGGGGTTCTTCACGAGGTTGTTCAGTGGAAGCTAACTTTCAAGAAGGCCTTTGATACTCATCAGAATATATTTATTTAGCAGTCTTATAGGGGGCATGTGCCTAAAGCGGCCTTTCTTCCAAGGAGACTCATAGATTTGGAACTGGAGAGAAGCTAATCAGAGTCCTTCATTTTATGTGTGCAGAGTAAAAACAGTAACAAATCCCTATATCACGCATGCATTTTGTGTGCCAGGCACCATTCTAAATCCTTCACCTGTATTAATTCACTTCATGTTCCCGACAGTCTTTTGAAGTAGTAGGCTTCCTATTAAAAGTACCAAGGAGCAGAGAAGTTAAATAACTTGCCCCAGATTATACACACTGCAGCGGCCGAGCCAGGATTGGAACCAGGGAGTCTGAGTATATTGTTCAAGTTGACCCAGCTACCTGGCACCTGGATTTTCTGTCATCGGTGACCTAAAATGTTTTTCCGCTGAAAGGAAAAGGTCCTGAGAAACCATCTATCGTTTGTTTGTTCTAGTTTTCTGAAGAGTAGTTATGAGGGTTGCCACAGCAGCCTGCGCAGGATTGATTAGTGAACACAAAAGCTTTTGTATTTGAACTCAGTGACCCAAGAAGAGCTGAATAGCAGTTGACCTCCCTTAGACACATCTATTCATTTCCTCCTTTTTAGTTCTGCGGGGTGTATTGTAAGACCCCGTCTGTGCACACACACGTTATTTCTGGTTACATCTGATATGTGAGATGCACAGTGTTTTAGGGACTAACATACTTGTCTCCATGGCCGATTACGAGCCTCTGCTCCTTGCCAGGCTCTGCTAGATGCCGGGAATATAGTGACATGGTGAGAATGCCTGCCCGCCACTGGTGCACAGTCTGTTCCGGGAGACAGATAAGGACTGATGCGGGCAGCTGCAGCCCCCAGGGGCTTACTGTCTTTTGCGTGATAGCGCGCTTTTGAGATAAGGTGCAGACAAAGGCACTATTGCTGGCTGTTTTCTTGATTTTTGTTTGTTTGTTTCCTTTGCCCTTGGCATAACTGAAGCCCAGAGAAAAAGACTTAGTTCTGAGCTTATGCACTGAGTGGCCCAACTGGGAACGGCCGTCCTTGACCAAGCCAGGCTTTTCTTTCCTCAAGCAAGATGCCTCAAAACAGCCTGTGGTTATGTCTTCTTTGTGAAGAACAATGCATGTATTTTACAATCAGAGTTATTAAGGCTGTGCCGTTATATAATCAGATACTATTCTGGAGAGTCAAACATGTCTGGGACTCTTTTATTAGGGAACAGCCAGTTTCTTTAAGATGGAGGGGTGATGTGGAGCTGAGGCTGTATCCTTGGGGTGTCTGGTTTGGTTTTTCTGGCTGGACATACTCTTAAGAGTGCATAGTAGAGAAAGGATGGGATTTAAATCCTGATTCTGCCTCTGTTACGTTATGCAGGTTACTCAACCTCTCTGAGCTTGTGTTTTGACATGTGTAAAATTAGAATAAAAGTAATTACTTAATGGGATTCTTATGAAGAATAAATAACGTGCTAAAGTTATTTATGCCTGCTTGTCATAGTCACGCCGTAAATGATTGCTTTTATCTTTATAAGTGACATGCACCATCGTCTTTCAGACTTTTAAGTAGAGTCTTTGATGTCTGATGTACCTGTGCCTGGTGCTTGGTCTCATTCCTTATGACTAAGAGCAGTCCTGTTGTTCCAAATATAAATTTAAGCAGATATGGAGCTGATAATGTGGATATCAAAACAGTGCCTAAGATAGCTGGGTGTATTTTTCAGCTGTGACCATGACCTAGTTAAATTAGAAAGACTGGATTTTTCTTGCCAGTGCTAATGGGGGTCATGGTAAACATGTCCAGAGTGTAAGGAAACAAAAAACTCTTCTGATACAAGTGTTTAGCAGTTATTATAGGTGAGAGCGTGGCAGTAGGATGACCAAAGGGAAGCCAGCTCCAGGCAGGAAGGACTTGGGCTGTGGACCACAGAGCATGCCCACTGGTAAAGCTCAGCCTGCTGGGTGACAGGTACAGCCTCCTGCGTTGGAGGAAGCATGGCCATCGGTCCAGACAAACCTGGATTTACATCCCAGCCCTGCTGCTTCCCCACCACGGGAGGTTGAGCAAGTTTCTTAACCTTGATGAGCCTTAGTTTTATCGTCTGTGAAAGGGGTTACGTATCCATGGTATCTGTCTCCTAAAGTTGTTGGAAGCATTCAGTGAAATAACAAATATTTAATGCCCACCACAGTGTCTCACACCTAGGAGGTACAGAGTAAAGGAGTTTTCGTTTTTTTTCCTGTTCTCTTTGTGGAGAACATAAACACAAGCCTTCTCTTTTCATCTTACCTATCATTTTCCACTCAATTTTATTCCTAAGAGTTTTGAAAACAAGGAGTAGGACTTGACTAAATGGACATTTATAGTATTTTAAAAAATTAAATATCCTCAATCCAGTTGTATCATTCTTCTCAATATCCTAGACATGGTAGGTACAGCGAAGAAAGATACCAGGATCAAAATAGACATGGGTGAGTTCCTACAGCATCGACACCATGACTACAAAAAGATGAAAAGGTCCTTCACTCTTAGATAACATTTATAGATAACCATTGCTGTGGTGTTAAAGTGAAATCATACACAGACCCGTGCTCCTTTCCTTTCCGAGTCTCCCAGAGGCTTTGTCTGTAGCTGCTCTCTGTATCTTCAGCAAACTCTGCTCTCAGTTAACAAAATGAAATCCTACGTGTAAAGCCTCTATTATCTTTAGTAAGTAATCAGCGCTCATTATCGTCATAATCAGTGTCATCTATCACTATAGGTCACACAGTAGTAGGCACTTTATGTATATTCATGATCTCAGTAACCCTGCAAATTAGTGTCAGAGCTTGAATTTGGACTCAGCACTGACATGGTCCCCCAAGGTGCTCCCAAGTTCTTTGAGAGGTGCAGCAGGCTATAAGCTCCTGGAGAACATAGAGTCGATTCTAATCACCTTTGAATCCCAGTTCCCAACACAATGTTTTGTCAGATATTAGATGAAGGCAGAGACGCATGCATCAATGAATGAATGCAGTCTTTTTTTATTTTCCAAAATAAAAATTATATTTATTTAATTTTAAGTTTTATTTATTTATTTTGAGAGCGAGAGCATGAGCAGGGGAGGGGGAGAGAGAGAGAGAGAGAGAGAGAGAAAGAGAGAATCTCAAGCAGGATCTGTGCTGTCAGCGTGGAGCCTGATGTGGGGCTTGAACTCACCAACCTTGAGATCATGACCTGAGCTGAAACCAAGAGTTGGATGCTTAACTGACTGAGCCACCCAGGCGCCCCTGAAAAAAAGTATATTTTAAGAAGACAGAATGAAGAGTTCTAACCCAGTGTTTTTCACCTACTGGGTGACATCCATGAGTCAATTATGAGATCCAGTGAGTCACAATCATGATTTTTGTTTACAAATGGAATAGAATAGAAATCAGCGTGTATGCATACTAATGACGAACATTGGTAAAATGCGTTGCGCACCATCGTTTTTCATTTTAAAAAGTTTGATGGACTCTGCTTTAGCATGCGAATTACACACTGTAGGAACTCTGATATTTTGCTGTCATTGAGAGCTTTTTAAAAACCTATCTGACATCTTCCTTATGCATTGCCTCTGGTCCCTCTGTTAAAAAGGACTGATGGTAAAGAGAGTATACTGGTCTCAGAGCAGGTATTTTTAGCCTTAAAGGCCTCAGGCAAAGCCAGGACAAGTGTGTGTTACTGTGAAGTGTACCAGAGTTTGTGGAACAAGATCAAGGGCAGACTGAACCACCCAAACGCCCAGATAATTGAGGGTGCTTGGAGGCCGGTTATTGCTCTCTTACCTGAGCTGAGAAAAAGAAGGAATTGAAATTCATTTTGCAGGGAAATAATGAGCCTTAAGAGGGTATTCTTTGTAACGTGCTTTGATACCATCTTATTAAAAGCATTTCTGTAACTCACTGTTCGTTCTGTGCCTCATGGGTTATTCTCAGAGATTCCATTATCCCTGGCATAATAGTTTAAATTCCCACTGCGCTGGACACAGTAAGTAAAGTCCCCTGAGTAGATATAGTCACTTATGTGACACCTTGATACTTCTTTAGATGCCATCAATATGTAAATACTTCTTCAGAGTTCGCCATGTGTCGGGCTCTGTGCATAAGAACGATAGGAAGTACCTTTCATCTGGTGACATTGTTCAGCTGCTCCAGGGCACTGAGTGGTTTAGTCTTCATAAAGGGAACTGAGTTCACGTTCTTGTTAAGTTGCTGTCTCGGTGTTGTGCCCAGATCTGCTGGTGGACCCAGGGTAGATCTGGAAATGTCCTGGCTATGAGTTTTAAATTGGTTGAATAAAAGACGACAAAAGACATGAAAATTGACCATAGTGTCTGAAGAGGAAAGAATGACACACTCCTGCAAGATGTCCAAGACTGCAGAAAACCAGACAGATGGCTGGCTGTTGGGGTGGTATGCTGCTGGGCGTCCACACCCCAGGTAAACACGCAGGCCTGACGTCGTGTTCAGTTTATGGGCTGGAAAGGAGAGGCTGCCTTTTTACCTCTTTTTTTTTTTTTTTTTTTTTTAATTTTTTTATTTAATTGCATAGACTCTCCTGATGCTTGGGTAGGGGCTAAGCTGAAACAGTCGTAGCGCTGGAGTCTTGACTCTTTAAAAATTGGCTTTCCTTCTCTGGCCTCGACACTCGAATTCTATTGTTTGTCCCTGAGTTGCAGTCTGAAGGATTAGAAAAGCAGTTCTAATGCCTTTTTTTTTTTTTAAACATTTATTTATTTTTGAGAGAGCATGAGAGGGGGAAGAGCAGAGAGAGAGAGGGGACACAGAACCTGAAGCAGGCTCCAGGCTCTGAGCTGTCAGCCCAGGGGCTTGAGTCTGTGAACCTCGAGATCATGACCTGAGCTGAAGTCAGAGGCTCAACCAACTGAGCCCACCCAAGCGCCCCTAGAAAAGCGGTTCTAAATTAAAGCTCCAGAAATCAACTCTTCCTACTATTGTCAGTAAAAGAATGAAGCCAGAGAATAGGCCCCTTCTCTGTCCACATTTCAGAGGTGTGTGTTTTCTACCTCCTTTGTAACTTTTCTACTTAGAAATCAAGTCGACTTCATTTCTTCTTTTCTTGTAGACTCGCTCTTTACTGAGTGTTTTTGAAGAAGATGCTGGCACCCTCACGGATTATACCAACCAGCTGCTCCAGGCAATGCAGCGCGTCTACGGAGCCCAGGTATCCACAGCTGCGCCCTCACCTGGGGGGGGGAGTAGGAGCCCTCTGCCCTCATCTTGAACTTCTCTCAGGAGGTTGAGGAATTTGAGTCAGAAAAACACCATTTAAAATTTGGAAATAAAATCAGAATTGCTTCCGTTCACTTTCAAAAACCGAGGACGATCTGTTTTCATTGCTTAAGAAAGAGGGTAATTTTCCTGTGACTAGTAAAACCAGTAGAGAAGGACCATGTCACTGGTTTTAGTTTTGTTTTTTGTTTGTTTGTTTGTTTGTTTTTTAATTCAGCCCCACAGGGAAACATTTGAATCTCCTCTTCCTACTTGTGAATGCGGGAGGTCAGTATTCTGAGACATGCTCTTTGTCTTTCTCCTAAATGGGAGTCTTAGATGTCAGTGCAGGCGGCTAGAGAGGCTCTTTTCAAGTGCTTCCTCTGAAAAGACTTGAGTCACACTTGTGAAACTGTTGGGCGTCTTCTTTGTTTTGGGGAACAGATCTCTCTGACTTGCAAAACAACGCAAAATAAATTGCTGAGTAGCAAAAGTGAATCTTTTCAAGATCAAGAAGTGTCCATGTATGTTACTTTCTCAGGGAAGACTTGCGAATTGCCTAAAATGTTGAGTGTCACACATCAAAATATGGCAGCTGAAGCTTTTGAGTATTGATTCCTTGCCGACTTAAATCTGTGTGTGTTAATGTTTCTTTTTCTCACTAATGACCTCTAAAGAAATGCCACATTCAGTATATAATATGTATACATTAATAATAGTGTATAGTCAGTTATTATTATTATATAGCTCTTAACATTCATATATGATGATTTGTTATTGTCATTGTTTTATTAGTGCTTGCCATCAAGTTGCTTACATTTGGGGTGGAGGACAGAGAAAACAATTATCTAAGAGTGTTTGCGCCGCTAGGAGAGAGGATGGTGGTAGTCGTTGACACTGACTGAACATTTCAGGACTTTTACATGGATATTTCGTTTAAATTCCCCAGCAACTCTGTGAGATGGGCATTGTTGTCATTGTCCTCATTTTATAGTTTAGGAGACTGAAGGATTCCAATGACCAGGACCATGACCAAGTGCACCCTGTTCATACGTGGCAGAGCAAGTCCACCTGAAGCCAGAGCCCAAACTCTCAGCCACTGAGCATGGGGTGGCCTGAACTAGAAAGTGGCAGTAGAGGTGGAAAGAAGTGGATGAAATTCAGAGGTGTTTAGGAGGCGGGTTGGTGATTGATTGGATGTGAAGGGGTCAGATGTGTAAAGGAGGAGTCAGGAATGATGTCCAGGTCTTTGACTTGAACAACAGGGTGGATGGTTGGGCAGAGGAAGGGGTGTATGTGTGTGTGTGTCAGGAATGACAGGGATGCCGGTCATAATTCTTTCTTGAAAGGCTGATTTGGGATGTCCAAAGTGAAGAAAGAGCTTGTTGAAAGTTCAGATCTAGAGTTCAGGCTGGAGATACAGAGTTGCAAACTAGACTGTATTATACAAGTGCAACTTAATTGGAACTAATTATAAAACCCAAACAAATCATGTGCTTTTGTGTGATTTTACTTATTTGGCTGAGACATTCAGAAACTGGGGACATATTATTTTGATTTTTTTAAACCCTACTTATTTATATTGTATGTTTTTATGTTTTTCTCTACATAGTCAAAATTTAAGAAAATAGGATTTTTTTTTTTTTAAGTTTATTTCTGAGAGAGAGAGAGAGAGTGAGCATGAGTGAGGGAGGAGCAGAGAGAGGGAGACACAGAATCCAAAGCAGGTTCCAGGCTCTGAGCTGTCAGCACAGAGCCCGATGCGGGGCTCAAGCTTGTGAACTGCGAGATCATGACCTGAGCTAAAGTAGGACGCTTAACCGACTGAGCCACCCAGGCACCCCCAAAAATAGGATTTTTTTTTTAACTGGACTTAACGCCTGAACTTGCTGTTCAGTAATTTGAATATCGTCATTAAATGATTTACCTCTTGTAAAGGTTCAGGATCCCGAAGACTTAGGGACTGTGTCTCTGTCACTTCAAGAGTCTCTGTTCTGCCTTTCCACGTCTGTCAGAGTCATTTACTTGGAGATGTCCAAATGCTTTCTTTACGTGTTTTTTCTTTTGAGCCAGAAAACTACATTTTGCCAAAATTAAGTGGGTCGTACATTCCAAGAGTCTGTACACTGGCTTTTCATTCACACCACATGATCAGCACACGGGTCCTCTACTGGCCAGAAACCCTTCCTCCTGCCTCGGCATTTCCTGCAGCAGAGGCTCGCGGGAACGGCCGGTCAGTGGTGCCAAACAGCGACAGAGCCTAGCAGCGGCCGTCAGCATCCAGATCGTTTGGGTCAGCGTCAGTTGGTTTCCAGGTCTATTTGAACTCTTAGGTGTTTTGTTTTGTTTCTTTTTAATTAAAAAAAAAGAGCTTTTCTGACCCTTTGATCAGTTTGTGTGTGTGTATACACATGTGGATGATGTGTGTGTGTATAGTAATAACCTGTCTGTTTTCATTTAACCTTTTCCCCGAGTTGTGTTTTGTTTATTTAACATTATTCCTTACATATTTTATACCTAGAAATGGCGGATTAAATTAATAGGGTTTTATAATCTTTTTAACAACACAGGCACTGAGCAAGATTTTTTTTATTATATTTTAAAAAACCAGATTTATGCAGCTGATAAAAGATAAATGTTTACGAGAGATACTTTGAATCAGACCAGTTGGTAAATTTCTGTATTCTGCTAGGAGGAATGCCCTTGGACCTCAGTTTCAGAAAGAGGAAGAGTGAAAAAAACTAGAGGAAAGTTATGGGAACAGTTTTGCTGATTGTAGCTGCTTTGGGGGAAATGTTGAATTTTGACTTAAGAGGTAGAATGAAGCCATGGTCTCTGAGTTGTTCTCAGCAGTTTATGCCAGTCCCTGAAGTCACGTCTGGTCTCTTAACTGTCAGATGTGCCTTTGCACATTGTGAGAACTAAGGACCTCATTGTGAGTCATCTGAGTGAAGGGAGCAGCACTAACACAGCAGAGATGGGTTACTTAAAAACATGTGCTGTCCTGCAAACTGTTGGCTAACTACATTGAAAATCTCCATAATGTCTGAATACATGCTCATGTACACGTACTTGGTCAATCTCAAATTTTGCATTTAATACATTTGGTATACAGAATAACATATACAATCAAATAGATCTGTCATAATTTTGTCTCTTTCTTGGAGAGGTTAAAAATTTTTAAATCTTTGGGGTGCCAGGTGGCTCAGTCGTTGTTTGACTCTTGATTTCAGCTCAGGTCAGGATCCCACGGTTCATGAGATCGAGCCCCGAGTTGGACTCTGCACTGACAATACGGACCCTGCTTGGGATTCTCCCTCCCTCTCTCTTTGCCTCCCCCCACAAAAATACAAAACAAAATAGTAGGCTATTAAGTTTTGGGGGAATTAAAAGATTTTGGGCTGCATGGTGTAGGGTCGGTCCCTCTAACCCCTCCGTTGTTCAAGGGTCCAGAGTATAGAGATATCAAGTTAAGCAACCTAATGTAGCTACTGGGAAACAAAATGAGAGGAGTGGACTTCCAGGAGTGTGAGCTTGTAATAGGGATGGGGATGGATTTGGAAGGCAGGTAGGGTCAGAGCTGCGTATTTTAGTCATAGAAATAAATAGTAGTCTCCATTTGTTGGGCACATAAACATACCACACACTAGGCTAAGCATTTCCTTTGTAGAGTCTCATTTAGCTTTCACAAGAAAGGAGCTACTCTAGCATGTGTTTGCAGATCAGTTTATGTGGCTTGCCTAATGTCACAGTGGCACAACTGGAATTTGCACTCGGGTCTTTGACTCCAAAACCCGCACTCTCACTCTGAACCACTGCACTGGACTCTTTGGACGTACCGGTCTCCGGAAGTGGCGGCAGAGGCTACGGAAGTAGGAGCGTTCAGAGGTTGTTCTTGTCATCGTAGAATAACCCCCACTCTAGAACAGCCGAACCGCTTTGTAGCACGGTGGTCCCCCTTCAGCTGCGGGCTCGCTTTCTGAACAGTTTACCTGCGGTCATCGGCAGTCTGGAAGCAAGCGCTCCTCCTCCCGACACTTCACCACAAGGTCACTGGTAGCCTAGTGCTACCTCGTTCGCCTCAGTTCATCTCCCCTCGTAGGCATCTTATCATCTCACACCACCACAAGGAGGGTGAGTACAGCACGAGGTATTTTGAGAGAGAGAGAGAGAGAGACCACATTCACGTAGCTTTTATTACAGTATACAGTTGACCCTTAAACAATGCAGGGGCTGGGGCGCTGACCCCCACACCGTTGAAAATCCTCATGTAACTTTTGACTCCTCCCAGATTTAACTACTAATAGCCTTCTGTTGACCAGAAGCCTTTCAATAACATAAAGAGTCAACGAACACGTATTTTGTATGTTGTATGTATCGGATATTGTATGCTTACAATAAAATAATCTAGAGAAAAGAAGATGTTAAGAAAATCACGAGGAGAAAATACATTTACAGCTCTGTATGTATTGAAAAAAATTCATGTAAGTTGACCTGCATAGTTCAAACCCATGTTTTTCAAGGGTCAGCTGTATTGTAATTTCTCCGTTTTGCTGTTAGGTATTGTTAATTTCTCACTGTGCCTAATTTATATATTAAAGCTTTATCGTAAGTACGTACGTGTAGGAAAAAGCATGGCATATGTAGAGTTCATTTGTAGCCACTATTTCAGGCATCCACCGGGGGTCTGGAAGTGTGTCCCCCATGGAAAGGGGGGGGCCCCTGTAAGTTAGAAGTGGGAGCCAATTCCTTGTTGGATTGGTCTTTATGCATAATTGTTTTTAGTCAGTGCGTAGCCCTGAAAAAGTCAAGTTGACGTGGATATGACAGGGACTGAGAAAAAATATGTATGTAGCTTAAGGTGTAAGGGAGCAGAGAGCCTGAGTGGTCTCTGAAAACAGCTTTGGAGACCTGGAATCCTGCACTCGATTTGCATGGAGGGCCTACAGCTTTCCCTCATGATGGCTTTGAAGGCTTTCTGATTGGGGTCAAAGATGATTCTGGGTGAGAGTCATTCACTTAGGTACAGGGGTTAAGTGTTTGGCCTTGGACTCAGCAGATCTGAGCTCCAGTGTTGGCCACTTGGCTGTGTGATGTTGGGCAGGTCCCTTATTTGCCTGAATTTCCTTATCAGTTGACAGAGGCCGTAATAATGGCTGCCTCATCAAGTTGTTGTGAGGGTTAATAGAGTTTACCTGTGAAGTTAAGATCAGTTCCTGGCACGAAGGCCTCTGGGTGTTAATCATCTTTTTTATTTCTTTATTTTTTATTTTTTTTATTTTTATTTGTGAGAGAGAGAGAGTGAGAGAGCATGCGGGGGTTTGGGGGGTGGATCTCAAGCAAGTACCATGCTCGTCTCAGTACAGAGCCCAGTGTGGGGCTCCATCCCATGACTGAGAGATCCTGACCTGAGCTGAAATCAAGAGTCAGACACTTAACCGGCTGAGCCACCCAGGCGCCCCTGGGTGTTCATCATCTTTGAAGTCTTATAATAACAGTACTTGAGATGGCACGTTACTCTGGGACTCTTATTTGGGTTAAATAGGAGCCTGGCCCTCTGATCCTGACTTTCTTTTTTTTTTTTTTTTTTTTCAACATTTTTTTTTTTTTTTTTTTTAATTTTTTTTTTTTCAACGTTTTTTATTTATTTTTGGGACAGAGAGAGAGACAGAGCATGAACGGGGGAGGGGCAGAGAGAGAGGGAGACACAGAATCAGAAACAGGCTCCAGGCTCCGAGCCATCAGCCCAGAGCCTGACGCGGGGCTCGAACTCACGGACCGCGAGATCGTGACCTGGCTGAAGTCGGACGCTTAACCGACTGCGCCACCCAGGCGCCCCTGATCCTGACTTTCTTAAAGGAGCAGTTTATACTTTCTTCCCTGTGTCACTTGATGCTTGATACTCACTCTTCAAGCCACCTGGGTCTGGCCTCCCTCTTCACCTTACAATGGGGGCCGCTTAATGCCTTAATCATACCCTCTCCACCCTCAGGCCCTGGGTAGCACCTGATTCTTTAACAACACCCCTCTTAAAGCAGTCTTTCTTTGGTTCCTGTGACAAGGCCCCCTCTGGTCCCCTCCTAGTTCTCTGACCGTCCTTCTAGGTCTTTCTCCTTTCCTGGCACCCTGTTGCTGCCTACCCTTAAGTCTTGGTGTTCTCCAAAATCTCATTGGAACCCTTCTCTGTTTAGTCTCTATTTGGTTCCAGGGCTAAGATCACTTCAGCAAGCCTGGCCATCTCAGAATCTGTTTGTAGTCCTTGTCTCTGGGTCTTTATTGCAAAAACATTTGCCTATTGGTGCCGTGGGAGTGAGTGCTCAGCTCTTTCCTGATCCATCTTCCTGCGTGTAGGGAGGTGTCTGCCCCCCCTTCAGTCCCTCCTCTACCCTACAGCTAAATGAATCACTTCCAAACCTCCCTTCCCTCCCTGTCTTCAGATGTTTCTGTGGCTCCCTGTAACTGCAAGGTGGAGATTAAACTCCTCAGCAAGGTATGTGCAAAGCGCTTCATACTTCATGAACTGAGTATCAGCCTACTCTTCTAGGCTCATGTTTGGTTTTTCCAGATTATGCCAGACCCTCTACATGTCTTGAGACTTTGCTCTGCCGTTCCTGCTGCCAGGAATCCCCATCAAACCCTTGCCCTGACAAATAGCCTTTCTGGCTTTAGGACCTCACGTTCGAGGTCTCTGGCACCTTTCCTTCCTTCCTTTCTTCCTTTCCTCCCTTCCTGGCCAAAGCACAGCAGCATGCCCGGATGCCCCATACGCTTGTTGGTCAGATTGCTTACGCTGTAGCGAGTGTGAAGTTTTCTTGACCCTCTAGACCGTGAGATCCCAGAGAGCAGATTCTACAGATTAATGTCCACAGCCTCAGCAGGCACCCCTCACAGCCTGCCCCCCAACACAGCTTCCTGCCTCTGTTCCCCACGCTTCTCACTACTTCTGTGTGCGGCCCAGCTCGAGGGCTCCTGGACCCTGGCTTTGTGGTGAGCACCATGGTGACAGAGACTTCCCCCTACCGGCTTGCCAGCAGCATTGCTGAGATTGAAGCAAGTGCCTCCGTTGTGACTTCGACCCCAGTGGATTTCCTCTGCCTCTGCTCCCAGCCTGTCCCTTGCTAGTCACCGTGGCTGTGCCACCAGCAGAGGCCTTTGGGTGGCTTGGGATGACAGTTACAGTTCTGTAAGCACTCTGGGCCACTATGAGATAAACATTCCTTTGCTAAAAGCTTGGTTTTCCTTTCCTTTCAGGTTTGCTCACCACTGCTATTTTCTGCCTTGGCAGGAGCCATGGAAGTCCTATTTAATATAGGAGATGCTGTCAGTCATCAGTTTGTCAGGTTATCTTTTTTAAGGATTCTCATGGGCATCAGATACCATAGATAATAGCCAGAGAGCGGTTCCAGAATGTCACAGAAATCTTACTCGTGGAACTCCATTTAGAGTCTAAATTCTAGGCCACCTCTGTTGCCGAACCACAGCTGGTCAAGTGTGGGATTAATGTTCCTATCCAAAGGCCCGACAGGGCTTGGAAATAGCATAGCGTTAAAAACTTGGGCTCTAGTTTGCAGGTCTGCCAGACCTGAGTGGAATCTTTGCCTTGCCATTGCTAGTTGTGATTTTAGAAAGTAATCCCCCTTTTTGAGCCTCTGTCTCCTCATTTGTAAAACAATAATGATAATAGTTCTTACCTCCCAGGTGCATTATAAGGATTAAATGTGATACTGTTTGAAAAACGTTCAACAGCCCTCTCAAGGACCCAGGAAAGACTGAATGTTAGCAGCTGCCTCTATTATCGTCATTACTAATATTTACTCTGCACCCAAGCTCCAGTTTTGCAAGCCTTCTGCAGAGATAATGGTGTGGGTGTACCTTACAGGGTGTGGATTAATTGGCCGATGTTGACAAAGCATTTCATAAAACCTTTGTGTACGATAGATTAAGTGTGAGTAAGGTTAAAGTTGGTCTAGTTCAAAAGATTTTTCATGTGATGTGCTCTGTACAGAAGTTCACTTCTTTTCAGGGCAGGTGACAGCCCATCTTGCACCTGTGCTTTGTTCCCGGTGAGATCGTACTGGCAGAACAGACTCTTGCAGCCTGCAACCACACACATCTGAAAATACACGGCATTTTCGTAAGGTATTTCTAGGAGAGGCTCGGCAGAGCTCAGTTGTACACGGGAGTTCCAGAAAGCAGCGGCTGAGTGCTGTGTGTTGTGCCCCGTCTTCCTGCTGTGTGGGTGGCCCACGGGCGCTCCCTGCCAGCCTGGGCAGTCTGACACTGGCAGCATTCAGGCAGGTTTTCCCACTACACTTGGAGCATTTGCCACCGAGCTGTCGAGAGAGGAATTCAAGTAGTCCGTGGTTCCTGCTTGTTTGGAAGGCATGGAGGGTAGTTATCATGTCTGTTGACCAGTGTCTAAAGGATACAGGTATGGGGGAGTAATATTTTAGACTTAGTTAAAATAAAGAAAAGAATGACTTGAAGGAGTAGAAGATGTTCCTTGAATTGGAAATACTGTAGCTTAATGGAGAGTCTCCTGAAGGGTGGGTCTTTGGAGACGTTTACCATCTAAAGCAGCATCAGCAATTTACACCCTTGGGCTGGCCTCCTGTTTCTGTAAATAACTGTTTAAATTTTTTTTTTTAATGTGTCTTTTTTAGAGAGAGAAACAGAGTGTGAGTGGGGAAGGGGCAGAGAGAGAGGGAGGCACAGAATCTGAAGCAGGCTCCAGGCTCTGAGCTGTCAGCACAGAGCCTGACGTGGGGCTTGAATTCATGAATTGTGGGATCATGACCTGAGCCGAAGTTGGAGGCTTAACCCACTGAGCCACCCAGGCACTCCTGTAAATAACTGCTTAACTGAGGGAAGCCACACTCATTCATTTATGTCTTGTTTATGGCTGTGTTAGGATTACAACAGCAGAGTTGAGTAGTCACAGCAGAGACCATATCTCACAAGCCAAAAATCATGTCTATGTGGCCCTTTATAGGAAGTTTGTTAACTCTAGGCTAAAGCATAGGCCTCAGCTCTTAGCAGGACTTGGGATCTTAGAGAGTGGTGTTTAAGAGTGTTGATTTTAGAATGGGACAGACCTGGATTTACATCCTAGCCCTGCTGCTAACTAGCTGTGTGACCCTGGGCAAGTGTCTTAACCTTTCCGTTCCTCAGTTTCTTCATCTGTAAATTTGAGTTAATAATCAGAACCTCCCTTATAGGGTTGTCAGAATTAAATGAGGTAATGCATGGAATCCACTCAGCGTGGCATCTGTCACGGATTAAATGCTGTCAGTGTTAGGTGCTGTTGTTAGGATGATTCTGTGAATCTGCAAATCCCAGTGCACATGATGCTATCCCTAGGCAGATGCCAAAGTAGCTTGAGCAAATCGACCCTAAAGCCTCAGCTACTAACTCCAAGAGGAGGAGCAAGGGATTTTCTGATCTAAGAGGCTCTCAGCCCACAGAGTGGGCCAAGACCCGTGTTCCTGTGCACACTGACCTTCCAAACAGCACTGCTGAAGATGCTCAACAGGCAGTGTTTCATGGCTGATTGTTTCATGCCTGTCCAGTCTGTATTTTATTGCCCCCTCCCCATTTGTGATGTTTCCTTGTAGGGTTAGGAAGTATTTTCCCGACTCCCTGATTCCAAGTATTGCTTTAAGCTGGCGACTTAGAGGAGTCTTCTAACCTTGATTGTTCATTCATTCATTCATCACGCTTTCGTTGGGAGCCTGCCTTGTGCTGGGAGCTGTTGCGTGCCCCTCCCTAAGTGCAGGGCTTGGTACTCGTGCAGGCGCTCACTTGCCTTGCTCTTGGCCACCAGCTCTGGATAGTTTTGAAAGGGATGGCATGCTGGTAGACTGCCAAAGCTGAGAACTTTTATTATATTTGTTTGATCTTATTCTGGGGAAGAAGAGAGCCATGTTTCAGGGTCTGTTAATAACTGTTCCTTGAGGCCGATGAAGGAAGTCAAGGAACAGGTTGGCTAGTTGTCAGCAAAGGGGGCTGAAGAAAGTAGGATTAGGGCTCTGATGGGGCTTGCAAAGGAGAACCACGGTAAAGAAAACAAGCTCCTGCAGAGTTCAGGCCTTGCCTCTAAAGGAATAGTAAGCCCAGGGGAATTAGAAAGTAAGTGAAGGCTAAGGCCGAGGCTGGCCAGTGCCCTCCCCTCATTCTCTCCAGGTCAGACCCTGTGGCTCTGCCCCTCTGTTAGGAGTGAGTCCTGAATCTGAAGACAGGCTTTCACTGAGTTTTAGAAACCTAAGACACGCTTTCTGGGCTGAGTGCATCGATGGTGGGACGCTAGTGATGGAAAACTGCCCTGTTGCCAGAGGTTACAGCGATAAATCGGAGAAGAGGAAGATGAACAGTAGGGGCCAGTGAAAAATGGCACAAAACAGGCCTCCTGGGATGTCACAGCTGTGCTTCCATGTTACCATCCGGCACTACTGACCTAGTAGTCTTAAGTTTGCTGGATCTGATCATGTCACGGTGCTGTTGAAATTCCCATTGCACATAGAGTCGAGGCTAGCTCTGGACCGTAGGCCTGCGTGCCCTCACGCTGCCTGCACCCCAGCCTTGTCTTGCTCCCACTCCTGCACCCCTGGCTCCAGCTACTCTGCTCCGTAGCTCTTCAGACTGTGCATCTTCTCCCCATCCCGGTCCCTTCTGGAAAGCTGATTCCCATCGCTAGCTCCTAGTCTGTCTTCAGTGTCTGCTTAGAACCTCTCTTCCTTGGAGACCATCTGGGTCCTCTTGTTAGAGCCTCCTAAGATGTCCGTCATTTCCTTTGCAGTTCTCATCATGCTTGTAACAATTTTTTGATGTGTGCTTCCTCAGTGAGAAGACCACGTCTTTGTTGGATATTGGGCACAATGTAACTGTTTTTATACTGACCAGAAGGAGCAGTAACTTGCAAATGGTTGGCGGGCAGGGGGAATGCAGGCTGTTTTAACCTTTTAATTTGCTTTGGTCTTGTTTTCCAAATAATTTCTGAACACGCTATTATTTTACAGACACAAACATACATTCTTAAGGGATTCTCTGAGGTGACCTCTTTTTTTGGTCATCACTGAAATACATGTATTGGACAAATCTTACCTGCTTTTCTCTTCTCCCTGCAGAATGAGATGTGCCTGGCCACTCAACAGCTTTCTAAGCAGCTGCTGGCATATGAAAAACAGGTAACTTGATGTTTATGTGGCATGTGATGTGGCGCTCAGGACTGTCATAAGTGGGGTTCTTTTAAGGAGTTCTCCAAAGGTGTCCTAGAGAGACCTTTATTTCCTTCTTTCTTTTTGTCCATAGTCCAGTCTTATTTATTTATTTTTTGTCTTGCCTTTTCCTTTCCACTGATAAATTCTAACTGGTGATCATCCCAAAGTATGATATTTTCTAATTAGCACAGAAGTAACCCACTGCCTTGAGAGTTTATAGTCTGAGGGGCTGCAAATGAATCAAATTCCAGGAAATAACCCAATACCAGGAAATAAACTCAAAGATGCCGTTACATCCAGACAGGAGAAGGGTGGTGACCACCAAAGCAGCGGTCAGGGAGGGGCGATTAAGTGCATCGCTGAGGTAGGACAAGGCGAGTGCACCGCTTTTCTGCACGTGGACGCTTTGACGTGCACTTGGGAGGAGAGTGGGAGCTGGCGTGGGGGGTGGCGCAACGTGGGTGATGC
The DNA here is from genome assembly GCF_028018385.1 of Neofelis nebulosa. Lineage (NCBI taxonomy): Eukaryota > Metazoa > Chordata > Mammalia > Carnivora > Felidae > Neofelis > Neofelis nebulosa. Next base: position 17,138,536 of record NC_080789.1, read on the forward strand.
GGGCGTTGCCCCGAGCGTTAACACCTGGATCTTTTATTCTCTGGTCTTAGAATTTTGCTCTTGGCAAAGGCGACGAAGAAGTAATTTCTACACTCCACTATTTTTCCAAAGTGGTAGATGAGGTAAGATCACAACATGGCAAAATTGTATTCTTTCTTGAATTTTCCTTCATGTTTGTTTTGGCCCACTTTCCATTTTTAGATACTTGCTTAAATATCTGAGAAGGTAACTCAGCTTGTTGCTCTTCCTAGGTCCATTTCGTAAGACTGGTTGTATGTGATTAGTTTGTTTCTGGTGTGAGGGGAAGGGCTTTGGTATACATGAATGATGGACCAAATGAAAGATTTCTAAGAATTCAGTTTCCTAAGGAGAGTATATTAGTTTCTCGGGATGCTAGTGATAAATTACAAGTCGGTGGCTTAAAACAGTAGAAATGTATTCTTTCACAGTTCTGGAGGCCAGAAGTATGAAATCAAGTTGTTGGCAGGGCCGTGCTCCCTCCAGAGACCCCAGGGGGAATCCTTCTTGACTTCTTCCGGCTTCTGGTGACCCTGTGTGTCCCTTGGCAGATGGTTGCATCTGTCCAGTCTCTCCCTCTGACTTCCATGGCCGCCTCCCCACACTGCACTTCACCCCTTCCATCTGTGTCTTCTCTTCTTATACGGACATTTGTCATTGGAGCTAGGGTCAACCAGGATAACCCAGGATGATCTCACTGGGAGATCCTTCGTTACATCTGCGAAGACCTTGTTTCCAAATATTCATGTTCTGGATGGACGTTTTTAGGGGGAGGAGGAGAGTGGGCACAATTCACCCCACTACAAAGGGTTTCACATAACTGCTCTTATAGCTGTATTGTATAATACATATATTGTATAATACATGAATATTTGTGGAAAACAGGTATTGTTATGAGAAAAGTGCATAAACCCTCATCGTAATAAACATTCCAGCTCAAATGCTACTGGTGCTGGGCAGAACCTTCTGCAAAACTGGGTTGGTATGAACTTGGTATATCATCTTGCAAGGAGTTTGCAATACTTATATAGTAGAAAATCATGATAAAAAATGCAGATGCCATTTAACTGATATAAAGTAGATACTGTCTTCAGGTTATAAAATGAGAAACGAGGGCACTGTGGTGGCTCAGTCAGTTAAGCGTTCGACTTCAGCTCAGGTCATGATCTCACAGTTTCTGAGATCGAGCCCCATGTCAGGCTCCACACTGACAGCAAAGAGCCTGCTTGGGATCCTCTTTCTCTCTCTGTGCCCCTTCCCCACCCCTCATGTGTGTTTTCTCTCTCTCTCTCACTCAAAGTAAATAAACTTTAAAAATAAAGAAAATGAGGGGCGCCTGGGTGGCTCAGTTGAGCATCTGACTTCGGCTCAGGTCATGGTCTCACGGTTCATGAGGTTCAGTCTCAAATCAGGCTCTGTGTTGACAGCTCAGACCTGGAGCCTGCTTTGGATTCTGTGTCTCCCTCTCTCTCTGCCCCTTCCCTGCTCAGTGCTCTGTTTCTCTCTTTCTCAAAATACATAAACATGAAAAAAAATAAAATGAGAAACTAACATGACATTGTACTGATTGCATTTTTGTTCATTCAACAAATCAGACCAACAAGGTGTTATTCGTTCAGCAAACATGTACTGAGCACCACTGTTTAGTAGATGCTGTTCTGGGCACTGGCGATACAATAGAGAACATGACATCCGGTTCTTTGTAAGCTTCGTCCTCTATCCCATGACCTTCACGGTCTTCAAAGTGTATGTTAAAATAGATGGGTATCTTTTCCAGAAGAGGAGAATAAATGGAAAAAGTAATTAGAGGGGAGCAAAAAGTAGTTTTTTTGGAAGGTGAGGAGATGAATGTTTCCTAATTAACTATGAATAAATAACCCAGGAGGAGAAGGAGCAGACTCCACCCACTGAAGTCATGTGTTTTCCCGAGCAGAAGACAGTTGCTAAGGAAATGTGGTTAGTCGTCAAAACCCCAGAACCAAGGTTTCCAGTTTAGGATATTTACTTACAACCAGATTTTCACGGGCAGGGATGATGATTCTTTTGGTAGGGAGTGAATCATTCCCAAAGGCTGGAAGGCTAGAAATGTGATTTTATAGGTAGTATCATGTCGTCGTCCCCCCGGCCCCGCCCAAGCTTGGCAGTGTAAGGGGCTTTCAAACAAACCTCATGGTGTAGAGACCTACATGTGTGAAAGCTGTTAGCTCAGGTGGGAAGCTTTTAAGTAGCTTTTCAGGTGGTTTTGTCTGTCTGGGCCTATACCAGGTTGAAAGTTTTCAAGACAAGTCATTTGACTCAGAAATCAAAAACCCAACTAAAAGTAGAGAATCATGTGGCTTACATTTTTAATAGAATGCCTTGGAATCAGACATTCCATGTTGTAGGCATGCAGAGATTTTGTCCTTATTGATTTCCCCACAGGCAGGGTTTCTAGGTCACTTCCATGGAGTGCACCTAAGACAGGAAGTCGTCATCATTCTAGATTACATTAACGAGTATGTGTCAGCCAAACTCTCTACTCTGAGTGTCTTCTATTCCGGTTACTGTTTTGTCCTCACAGTAGCCATGCAAGGAAGATGGTGTTATCCTTATTTTTGGTATGATGATACTGGAGTGCCAAGAGGTGGTCTCTTGCCACTCTCCTGAGTGAAGGCGCCGTGTTTAGAAGCCATCGTCCCATACCTTTCAAAAGCCCCACGGCCAAAAGTTGATGACAATCCCCTTGATCCTTAAGAAGAAACGAGGAAGAAAATGAGTAGCTAGGAAGCTGGTCATTCCTAAAGTGCATGATCATTGGAAAGCCACTTAATCTCCCTGAGTTTTGGTTTCTTCATCTGTAAATGGCAGCAGCAGGCGAGAAAGCCCATTTAATTGGGCTTTTGTAAAGGTTAAATTAGATAATGTCTATCAGAGCATTGAGCACATAGCCAGACACATAGTAGGTACATTTGGTGACTTTCATTCACTTAACTGTTAGTAAAAAAAGCAGTACTTTTTTACTGAAGGTATTCGAGAGAAATAGTTAACGCATTCTGTCCCGGTGGCATTTATTGGCATGGTGTCTTCATGTGTTCTCAGCAGAACAAAGCTGCCAGCTTTGGCTTAACTGAAAGTTACAACATTAACTGTTTGGCCCGTAGCTCCCCTGCCTGGCAAGCGATTGTCTGTAAGCTTCTCAAAGCAGCCTCTGGAGGCACAGTCCTAAAGGTCCAGATCTGTTGGAGGGAGAGCTCTGGGCACACGGGGGCTTCGTATGTAACTGCCATCACCGCTGAAAGAAACTTTGCCGAATGTGTACGGCAAAAAAGATTGCTGGGTGGTTTACTCTTTGTTCACCCGGCAGGAATCCCAGAGCATCCTCAGTAACATCTACATTTATTGCTAATGTCTAGACTACCAAACATTTGAAGTTTCGGCAACTTTGCGAGCACGTAAGACAGGCTCTGTATCCAACACGGTGTAGTAGGAAAAGTCTGGAGCTCAGATTCCAATAGCCCAGGATGAAAATCCCAGCTATGCCACCTCTTTGCTGTCTGGTTTTGGAGAATTTGCCTGTCTGTTAAGTGAGTATAATAAAAGCGAGCTCCCAGAGTGGCTGAGAACCAAATGATACAAAGCATGTAACTCTGGCACACAGGAAGTATTCAAAAGTGGTAGTGCTGAGGTGGATGACTTTATTTCTCCTATGCCATTTATGACAGGATTTAGAAAGGCCCTGACAAGCCGGAAGGAAAGAAAGAATCAGGGGCCGTTAAGATTATCTGGTGAGGAAGATCACATTTGAACAGTTATCTTGTTCTTGAAAGATCCTTTTCTGAAGAACAGAGGCCCGGGATCTGAGGTTTCAGTGGGGAGCCTTCTTTCTCCAGAATAATTTCCAGGCCCGTAGCTGCTGTGGTTTTAGGGTTAGTAGGCTCCCAGCAGGCTGGTCTTTCAGGCGTGACCTTGGCCCCGTCTGAGAGGGAGAGAGCTCACGGTGGCCTGGTAAAGTGTGACCAGAGCTGAGCGCTTGTGGTGACCTATGTTTGCTGCAAGTACACGAAAGCGTTCTCCTCCAGCCACTGTGGCTCCGACTGGGAACATAGAACCAGGGTCGGCACAGTAAACAGACCACAACGTGGGCTCAGCTCAGAAACTCCTTTAGCAAACCTAACTGATGCCAGGTCAGTTGCAACCTTGCATTAAGTTTTAGTACCTCTAGGCCTGGATCGTTTGCGGCTTAAATGAAGGGTGTTTATTTGCTAAGGAAGTGTACCTGAATTCTAGCCACGTGGAAGTGTTCAATGTGATCCTGTGTGGAAATCAGATAGCTGCCATAATAGTGGGTATAATTTTTTTTCAGCAAGATTTCTTTTTTTTTTTTTTTTTTTCAGCTTAATGTTCTTCATACAGAGCTGGCTAAACAGTTGGCAGACACGATGGTTCTACCTATTATACAGTTTCGAGAAAAGGATCTCACAGGTAATGTTCCTGAGTTTAGTGCCAGTTACCTTCAAAATATCAGTTCATTTCATGATACTTCTGACTGTACTAATTTCTTTAAATACGTGCATCATTGAGAAATGCCCTCCTTTTATTCAGCACTTCAGTTTAGCTAACTTTTATTGAATTCCCACTATGTTCTTAGCTCCCCTAAAGGAGGTTACGGGCTAATGAGAAAACAGACTTGGAAGCAATCATAACATCATGTGAGTAGGGCAGCGGGACAGAGAGGTACAAGGAATAAATATACACAGAAAGGTGTGATTACCCTTTTGATTTTTGGGTACCAGAGAGGGCTTCCTGGAGAAGGTGATCTGTGTGCTGGGTTTTGAGAGATTACCAAAGGGACAGAGATGGCAAGGCTAATATTACTGGTTGGGAGCATTTGTAAAGGCATGTTGTTCCTGGGGAGCCATGAGTGCTTTGGAATGGAAAGAGGGTGGCTCAGGGAAGGAGGGCAGGGACCATGCTTTACCTGTGCTGGACTCTGTGAACAAGGCAGACCAGCTCCCTGTTCTCCTGGAGCTCACATTTTAGTGGGTGGGTGTATCTGAGACTGGTTCAGAGAGCCTGGTTGCCCTTTTTGACTAGTTTTGGTTCTTCAACTAAAAACCTTAGAATAATTTTATATCTCTTGGAAATCAAGTTAGTCAAAATATGGATATAAAAAAATAATCTTGAAAAAATGTAGGTTGGATGTTACAAAAGAATCCAAACTTTGTAGTCTTTTTGCTCTTTATATCCTTGAAAATAGTCATTGCTTCGAGATTAAAGAATTATATTTTCTAGAACACTAGTACAAAAGTCAGTGGCCAAAAAAGTCTAAACCTGAGTACTAAGAGATCTGTTCAGTATCGTACTTCCTCTTTAAAAATATAACACCTTAAAGTGTAAAATCTGTTTAGGCAGAAAAGATGCAGTATATCTTAGAGACGATGTTCTTTTCGCCCCTCACTTGGAGATTCCCTGTGATCATGTCATATGAGGCTATAGGGGACAGGGGGAGGACTGGCATCAACTTTGCCCCAGGGCAGCTTGACAGCACTGAGACTTGACAGAAGAACAGTAAATGGCATGTCAGTTACCTTGTGTCAAGAGAAACCTTGCTTGAGAAAAACTTTTAGTGTTTTTGGTGTTGCTCATCTATAATTGCATGAAATTCCAAATCTAAATGTGGTTGCGTGCTGATCAGCCAATACGAACTGAAAGCCTTATTGAGTGCCTTGTTTCATAAAGATTTCCTCTAAATACAATCAGTAGAAATGTGTGGAGATACCATTTAAGAACCAAACTCCAAGTTCTTTAGATAGAAAATAATCACCCTGGAGACCTGTGTTGTCAGATTTGTGTCTTTCAGCTTTGTGCCTGGGAAGTGAGCCCCCATCTGGGGGTGCCCAGCAGCAGCAATGACCAGGGCCTTCCTTAATCCTGAATGGCTCAGGTGTGGATTAGTAGTATTTGCCTGGGATGGCGTTTGTTTTCTTTTGTTTTTTAAGACAATAAAACTATCTAGTGGTAGTAAACCAAGAAGCTATGAAAACAGAGTTATCTGTTTTAGAGAGTATCTTAGAGTATCTAAGTATCAAAGTAACCTTTTCTGACAACACCAACACGTAGGTTTGAACTGTTTGGCCTGGGTCATACTTGAGTCAGCCTGAGAAACAGATTAGAATTCGGCCTCTTCTCTGCTTAGTGGTTTTTATCTTAGGTTTTTGTTTTTGTTAATGTTTATTTATTATTGAAAGTCAGAGTCAGAGCGTGAGCAGGGGAGTGGCAGAGGGAGAGGGAGACCCAGAATCCAAAGCAGGCCCCCTCCTCTAAGCTGTCAGCACAGAGCCCGACGCGGGGCTTGAACTCGTGAACCCCGAGATCATGACCTGAGCCGAAGTTGGCCACCTAACTGACTGAGTCACCCAGGCGCCCCATTTTTATCTTAGGTTTTAATGCCTTTTTCATTTACGCACCAATCTGAATGAAGAAAACACTAAAGATCTTAATGAAGTTATTTAACCCCATAAGGGAAAACCCCAACACAGCTCCAGTAGGAAGTAAAAGGGGAGACAGAGAGAAAGGGAGATGAAACCCAACAAAGGCAGAAAGCATTCTGATTCCAGAAAGGGTAAGAATAAAGTGAAGAGAGATTTAAAAGCTGTGAGGGAATTTTGAGGCAAACTGAAAAGTGGCATAAAAGATGTGATGTGAAAACGATTTCCTTTGATGAAGCAAAACTGGATTGTTCTAGAGTTGTACAAAGTATTGCTTTCTTGTAGATGTCTCTGTGTTTTTAAGTTTGTAACCTTGGACAGCATCACCCTCATCTATCTCTTCGTGTTTTTGGTGTTTTTGGTCTTGGACTTTGTTAGGCCTGTCTGTGCGTGATGATGGCTGTGGCACCCACGTGGGGTAATAGTGATGTCTGTTGGCTTGTCACAGGTACCATATACTAGATTGCTCCAGAGTTTTTCGTTAAAACAAGTACCTTGTATTCCTTTATTAATGGTGGCCTTGCCAGACGTTACAATGGCAGCAACAGGACATTTCTAGGTTCTGGGTACTGTCAGGATATTCTGAGGAAAGCTGTATTAAAACACTCTTTTTAGGGGCTGGAGAATATGAGCTTAGCCGTATACTCCAGGTCCCATGAATAGTACCTGGCCACCACACATTCCAGCCCACGTCCCCACAGTGCCCCCTGCTTCACAGATCCCTGGATGCTGTCTAAGACAAGTGGCCCTAGGAGCAGTCAGGGTCACCAGGTATGGGAGGCAGCCGAAGCCACCAGCTCCAGTCAGACCGGGATTCCGAGCCCACAGGGCGGTGCCTCATGAGGGCGGAGGCCCTGAGTTGGTGCCCACAGAGCCTGCCTCCTACCATGCATGTACTTCTGTTTTCTTGGGGAAGCGCAGAGCTCTGGGTGGGTGCGTTTTATTTTTCTTTGCTCTAAGATGTTTTGTTTTGTTTTGTTTTTCTCATTCAGAAGTAAGCACTTTAAAGGATCTTTTTGGACTCGCCAGTAATGGTAGGTAGGCATCCTCTCTGTTCTTGGTGCGTGGGTTTAGTGTGGGTGTGGCATGCGTGTGGGCGGAGGTGCTGACCAAATGCTCTTGCCTTTCAACTTATCTGCGTGCTAAAATGCCTTTATTTTGGGGCGCCTGGGTGGCTCGGTCGGTTGAGGCGTCCGACTTCAGCTCAGGTCACGATCTCGTGGTCTGTGAATTCGAGGCCCGCGTCGGGCTCTGTGCTGACAGCTCGGAGCCTGGAGCCTGCTTCGGATTCTGTGTCTCCCTGTCTGACTGCCCCTCCCGTGCTCATGCTCTGTCTCTCCCTGTCTCTCAATAATAAATAAACATTAAAAAATTTTTTTAAATGCCTTTATTTTTAGAGCATGACCTCTCGATGGCAAAATATAGCAGGCTTCCAAAAAAAAAGGAGAATGAAAAGGTAAGAGTCCCTACGTTACATTTTGTTTTTCACATCATTTGCTTAAGCTCCTTTTCTAGTTTCCTGTTGTGAATTTGTGGCAGTGAGAGCATCTTGATGAATCCTTTCTCTTCTTTCATATACATAAATTTTTAAATTATTTATTCTGAATCTTATAAGTAGACTTCTGCCTCCCTGTTCTAGCGTTTCAAACTGGTTTATTGAACACCAGCTTGGAACCTTTGTAAAATGTCACTGATTTCCACGTAAGCTTGGTTCCTCATATGTATTGAGGTCACTTCAATTTCTTGCCCTGGGTGTTGACTCTGATTCTTTTTTTTTTTTTTAACGTTTACTTTATTTTTGAGAAAGAGAGTGTGAGGCGAGGGAAGGGCAGGGAGAGAGGGGGATAGAGGAACCAAAGTAGGCTCTGTGCTGGCAGCAGTGAGCTGATGTGGGGCTTGAACTCACAAACCGTGAGATCATGACCTGAGCTGAAGTCAGATGCTTAACCAACTGAACCACCCAAGTGCCCCCACTCTGATTCTTTAGCTCAAGTTTTTTGGAATTACAGATGATATGGAACTTTTTTTTTTAACACATGTGACTTTTTACTTCCATTACATAATTTCCTTGAGCTAAATTATTTCCTTGGAAAACAATCTTATGAGTGAACTAAAATGTTGGTGGCTTTCAGTGCACGCCGCCATATTGTTTTCCCAAAGGATCACAGCACTTTGTAGTCCTGCCAGCAGACAGGAATTGGCTTCACCCCAGCGCAGCCTCACAAGCACAAAGATGCTAGGACTTTGGTATTTTTAGTTTAGAGTTTTAGAACATGAGGCAGGGGTGAGCCTGGATGGATCAGTCAGCTAAGCATTCAATTCTTGATTTCGGCTCAGGTCATGATTTTAGGTTGTGAGATCGAGCCCCTCGTGGGGCTCCATGCTGAGTGCAGAGCCTGCTTGGGATTCTCTCTCTCTCCCCGCCCCCTCAAAAAAAATTAAATTAAAAAAATAAAGCATAAGGTGGAACCTTATCTGGGTTTTATTGTATTTGTCACAGAAATGGGTTTTGTGAATAAAGGGACATCTTTGAAGCTTCGTGCTCTTCTAGAATTGCCATGTCCGTTAGACGAGCCGACATTTTCCTCCCACCTCTCCTCAGGTGAAGACCGATGTTGTGAAGGAGGTGGCGGCTGCACGGCGGAAGCAGCACCTTTCTTCCCTTCAGTACTACTGCGCCCTCAACGCGCTGCAGTACAGAAAGCGCGTGGCCATGATGGAGCCCATGATAGGCTTCGCCCACGGACAGGTAGGCCGTTCCCTTCCCCTGAGGGCTAAGACCTGAGCCGGCTGGGGAGGGCAGCTTGGCGTTCCCGCTGAGGTGGTGTTTAGGAGAAACCAAAGCATCACGAGAAAAAGAAACACGAATGCACCTCCTCCCTGGAGCCTCCCGTAGGGTCAGCACATGGAGAGCTTCCAGGTGGGCTGGCTTATCGTTAGCGGGACTCGTTAGGCTGTACGCCCGGGGAAGTGATGGCCTTGATCCCAGGCCTTCCGTGGCGGGGGGAGGCTGGCATGGCCCTTCGTCTCTGAGCCAGGTGAAAGCCAGGCACGGTCTGCTGTTCTGAGAAGCAGCTGACCGCTCAGGTCGGTGGAGGTGGGCCTCCGGCTCGAGACCCCGCACATCCCTCTGCTGCTGTGTGTGGTGGGGGTCACGCTCGCTTGGGCCGTTCTCATTGCTGAGGTTATTGCCGGCACCCTCGGCATCTGGGTCGTGGTGAAATGTCACCACTGCTTGCCGAGGTCTCTGTTGAGGGTATATTGACTTCTCCCTTCCCAGTTAGCGGTCCACTGAACCTTTGCGTGCCAGGAGTCTAAGGTGGCGGGAGCGGCGGGGCTCTAGCCTGGTGGGGACGGGAGTGGGTATGTGTGTGAGGCCAGGGGCACCGCCCCTCTCCCTCCCTGCTCTGCTTCAGCCCCACTTATGTGGGCTCCAGCACCTCCCTCCGGCATGTGGGAAACACACCCGCGAATCTTCTTTCCACTGACAGTCTAGGAACGGAAGGGGATGTCGGGAAGCAGAATGTCGGGAAGAAAAACAGTCGGCAACTTTTTATAACTCCACACGTGTGTTGGGGCACCTGGGTGGCTCAGTCGGTTAAGCGTCCGACTTCGCCTCAGGTCGTGATGTCGCAGTTTGTGAGTTTGAGCCCCACATCGGGCTCTGTGCTGTCAGCTCAGAGCCTGGAGCCTGCTTCGGATTCTGTCTCCTCCTCTCTCTGCCCCTTCCCGACTTGTGCTCTGTCTCTGTCTCTCAAAAATAAACAAATGTAAAAAAAAAAAGATTTTAAATTCCACACACGTGAGCATCTTTTGTTTTTTAATACATTTAAAAAATGGATCTGTTTTTAAAAACACAGCATCAGTAGTATTCAGGGGAGAGGGGAACAAGAGAGGATCTTTAAGCATTCAGGCTCAATTATCTGTCTTTTATTAAAAAAAAAATTTTTTTAACGTTTTATTTTTTTAAGAGACAGGGACAGAGTGTGAGCAGGGGAGGGGCAGAGAGAGAGGGAGACACAGAATCTGAAGCAGGTTCCAGGCTCTGAGCTCTCAGCACAGAGTCCGACGCGGGGCTCAAACCCATGAAAGTGAGACCGTGACCTGAGCCCAAGTCAGACGCTCAACCGACTGAGCCACCCAGGTGCCCCTCAAGTATCTGTCTTAATGTGGTTGTTACGTTGTTGAATGGCGAGGTAACTAAAGTCAGCTTCTGCCTTCAGAGGTGGTGCTTAAATAGAGCACTCTAACCTTTCCGTGACATCTGGGTGAAGCTGGGTTGAACCAAAAACCAGCCCTGTCCATTCGTGGGCTGTGGGCTCCAGCCCTCAGCAGACCCTCTGCAGCCGTCCAGCTTCCTCACGATGTGTTCTCGTCCATTCTCCTGTGCCCTCCTCTCTCCTTCAAGTTTTACACCTCTGCCCTAGAGGACGTCCCGGCTTTGTGAGGGAACATCGGTACTGCCTTTGCTCTAATTAATGCCTCCTGTCACGTCTGCCCTTCCTGGATTGATGGTCCTTGCCTGTGGACTTAGAGGCCCAGGGTCAGACAGGGTCCTGGCCCGAGAGCCTCAGAAAGCTGAATGGCTGCGGGCCTGATCAGTTAGTGTTTACAGAGCCTGGTCGGTTAGGGGAGGGGCCTCGCCAGGCCTGAAGGGTGGACCTGTTCCCGGCTGGGTTCCCGGGTGTCACCTTGAGGACCACGCCGCTTCTCCCGGCCCGCGCTAAGCGAATGCTGCTGCAGGGCCGAGGGGGCCTGGCTGCGGAGCAGAGCACACGTCACTGGGTGGCCACAGCAGCAGTTTCAAGGATTGAGGATGGCACGGTTTCGTTTTTCACGTGGAAAGTACCCAGATGTCGGGACAGAAGACCAGACAGCCCCACCCCTTGCAGACCTCACATCTTGCTGCAGACTTGGCTGTCTCACATAGACCAGTTGTCGTCTAACCCTGTGAGTCTTTTGGGCAATTCCAAGGCATTCCTTCTGCCTCATTGGCCCCTTTAAAGCCATGTATGTCTACGCGGCATCTACCTCCGTTAGCTGCCGGTCATGGGGCCGCTGTACTTCCTGTCGTTCTCACGGGCACACCAGGTCTTTGGATGACGTTGGGCTGAATCCAGCTTCTCAGCACCACCCCTGTCAGTGCAAGTGGTTTGGCTTTACTTCTGTCTTCCCTGGCCCTTGTTCAATAGGTTTGCACTGAAATCATGATTAGTCGTCACGCCTGGAAACAAACTGAGGTTTTGTAAGCTGCATCCAAGTTTATGAGAACACCAAATGAACTCTAGTATTTACAGGGTAGGTGCTAGGAAAGGTGACTGTAGACACCAGTATCTTCTCCTTCCCTTTCATTCATTCATTCATTCATTTAATCAGATCATTTTGGGGGCTGCATGAGTCCCTGCCCTAGGAGCTTACAGAGTAGCAGGGGAGCTAAGACATGGAATTAATTCCAAGAGTTCAGAGAGGGGAAGGAGAGGAAAGCCACCGTGCTGCTGTGTCCTTAGAAATGCGGAAAGCTCATTTAACAGACTGATGTTTCCGAGCTCCAGAATGGCATTTACCGTGTTGATCTCTGTATGATTAAAAGATCATGGGGCCAGAGCAGCTTCCTGCATTATCACCTTGCGTCAGGATAATGGCGATCATCCTCTGTTTTTGTACCGTGAAAACTAAGGATGTGGGGTCGCATACCTCCCCAGGGTGTAAACACGTCAGAACTGTCCCGACAGTGCCTGCCAGCCTCACTGGGATGTGAGGTCGAGTTCTCTGCCCACCTTCCAGGGCAGAGGCAGCTTCCAGATCAGACACATGAGCTGGGACAAAGTGTGAGAAAATACCTTCATGCAAACTGCGTGTCTTTTTTTTCATGACTTGGCTTTGCAACTGTTACCTCTCTCTGACCAGGCATGTAAAATGGAGTTCATACCCAGTATTGAGAGTTTTTTAAAGCCCTGGCCATAGAAAGAAGTAGAAACTGTAGCTCTGGGGCAGGATGGTTACACATGTCAGCAATGCACTGGACGGTCCCGTCTTCCCCCTCCCCCTGCCCTTCAAGGTTTGACAGGCAACCCGGACTCTCTGGGCAGTGAATACCTGGGACTCACGGGAAGTAGGCATTCCTTCTTTTGGTTCCCCGAAAGCAGCACTTGTAGTTTTATTTTCAAAGGAGACTGAGGTCTCCTGGGGCCACTCTCCCCTGGGCTGAGAGAGCGTCCATCCAGCACGTGGGGAGCAGGAAGGGACCCTGCTTGTGTCAAGCGCCTGTTCGGGGCCAGAGCTCGGCTGCATCTTTTGGGTTGACCTCAAGGCTGGAAGGGCCTTTTTAAAATTTATTTTATTTTCTTTTTTAACGTGTATTTATTTTTGAGAGACAGAGTGTGAACAGGGGAGGGGCAGAGAGAGAGGGAGACACGGAATCTGAAGCAGGCTCCAGGCTCCGAGCTGGCAGCACAGAGCCCGATGTGAGGCTTGAACTCAACAAACCTCGAGATCATGACCTGAGCCAAAGTCGGACGCTTAACCGACTGAGCCATCCAGGCGCCCCGAGGCTGGAAGGGCCTTTTAAGGGTCGTCAGTCCAGTTTCCCCTTCTCGGTGTCTCAGCCGGATTATCTGTCAGCTTGCGTTCCGAGCTGCACATGGCTCGGTGAATGGGGTCAGCTGGTGGCCCCGAGGTGCGCTTCTCTTCCCGGAGAACCTCCTGCCGTGCCGCGTCAAGTGCTCGTCGGCCTCTTGCTGGCGCTGTGCACATCATTTGTCACACACCAGTGTAGGTCCTGGAGACACAGAGGTGGAGACCTACCCCTTGCCCCCAAGAAACTCTTTGTCTAGAATTCACAGAGGAAAGCAGCTGATGGCGAGAACATCAAGACTACTTGTCAGTAGCAACTGCTGACGCACCCACGTGTGGTCTGTGCCAAGCAGCGACTTACATTGTCCCCGATGTTGACAGTCTCTCGGCGAGAGAGCCGGGTCCCACCGCCCCCATTCTGCAGCGCACTTGGGGCTTCGGGAGGAACCCTGCTGGCCCGCTGAGCTCAGCGGTGGCGCCTGAGGCACCACGGGCACGCGGGGGTGTGGAGGGGGGCAGTGTCGCCGCCCCCGGTGCTCCCAGTCCCGCACCGAGTGAGCTCATCCGTCTCCTTTCCTAGAGGACTTTCACGGCGTCACACTTCTGTCTTTCAGATTAACTTTTTCAAGAAGGGAGCAGAGATGTTTTCTCAAAGCATGGACAGCTTTTTATCCTCCGTAGCAGACATGGTTCAAAGGTAAGGCTGCACTCCACCTTGGGTCTTGTGGGCCTTTGCCTCTCCTGCTGAACCCGTCCCTCCGGGGGGGTCCCTTCTCCCGGGGGGGTCCCATGGAGCCCCACCATGCTGGGATCCCTGGGCAGCGGGCCCCCTTCTTAGCCGCCGGTGTTTGGGTTGTGGTTGAAAAGTAATGCGTTTTGCAGTTCCCACCATGGGGAGCCCAGAGGCGTGCCCACCCGTGAACAGACTCTGTATATGAATAAAAGATGAAGTGTCTGCGGGGAGACTTTTCCCGTTAGGTCCCGGTGCGCGTGCTGAGGGCCTCTTGTCTGTTGGCCCAGCCTTCGCATGTTAAAGCCGTCAGTCCGGTGTAGACTCGCTGTGGTCTTGGAAACACGCTTTGCTTCCCCTTTGGAGCCGAGAGGTATGTGGCCAGCAGTGCTGCGGCTCTTCTGGAAACTAACCGTCCCGTCAGTTCGTGATCAATAAACGAGGCTTTAAGCCTCTTTTGAATCAATTAAACAAATTGCATTTCGGCCTCACGAATGTTTATATTTTAAGAAGACGGCGTCCTCTCTTCAGACCGTCTTGCCCACGTTTAGTTGATGCCGTGGCTGCTCCGAGTCCTTTCACCTCCCGCTGCCGGTGTCCGTGAGCCCCAGGGAGCCTTGTCTCATGAACACTGCAGACGTGATTTCTGGAGGATGGCACAGAGAGAGAGTAGTTGATCAGCAGATACACAGAATGGAAGTAGGAGTGTACAATTTATCTTGTTTGGAAAAGTGGAGCAAGGGCGCTCATTTTCTTGAGGGTGTTGCTTTTCAAACACCTCGCGGCCAAGCAGTGGACCCCGTTCAGGCAGAAGTGTACCTCAAGTGCTGACAGTAGAGAATGAAGCCGAAAAGCCAGAGCTGAGCTCCGTGCGGCATGCGGGAGGGTTGCGGTTTGAAGTCGTCTGCGCCTGCCTGGAAGTCACCGGCTGCTCGTCCCCGGCCGCCGGCGGTGTGGGCTGCGTTCGTGATGAGGCTAGAAGGCACTTTGAAATCCCATTTCCGTTTCCTGCCTAATTTGATTGTGAGCCGCTGGGAGCGTTAGGAGAGGGGAAAGGAAGGTGCCTGCTGTCACTTCATCCCTCCCTCCACCCCTGCCCTCTCCCGACTGCCTCTCTCTTAGCCTCCATTAGCTCCCGGAATTCCCTGGCTTTCTGGTCCTGAGAGAACCGTCTGGGCTTCAAAGTTTGTTCACGCACTAGATTTCTTTATTGATGGATAGTGGGACGTTTGCGCTTGAGATGCGGTGACGTACTTTTCTGCAAACCTCAGAGCCTCTGTGTCCTCCGTCGTCAGCATCTGTGTGAGCTGGCACAGGCCATCCAGAGTGCCCCTCAGCCGCTCGGGCATTTCCATGGGACCAGCATCAAAGCCCCGGCTCCACGGCCTTCGGGGCTGTGGCTCATCCCTCCCTCTGCTGCCTGATGAGGCCTAGTTCACTACAAGGGCAGCAGCCGCAGACAGCATTCCCAGCCGAAGCTGGAAGCACTTGAACCTCCTGGTTCGAACGGCTAAAGCACTCAGATCCAGGTTCTAATTTTCCTACCACTTGGCTTTTCCATTGGCGAGTAGATAAACACGGCCACGCCTCTCAGGCCACGAGGTGACGGCTGCACTGCTGGCCCAGAGGGGCCGAGGACAGTGTGCTGGCTCCGGATGCTGCCCTCCTTTCCCTGGGAGGTGAGTGGCCGAGCTCTGCTGTGTGAGCTGTGCGGGGAGTCTGAACCCAGCCTAAACCAGACATGGTGGCTTTTCGAATCACCCAGAGGGCCAGGAGCTTTTCTTTTCTTTTTTTAAAGTTTATTCATTTATTGAGAGAGAATGCACAGAAGAGTGGGGGAGGGCCAGAGAGAGAGCGAGAATCCCAAGCAGGCTCTGCACAGTCAGCAGCACAGAGCCTGACTCGGGGCTCGAACTCACGAACTGTGAGATCATGACCTGAGCCAAAATCAAGAGTCAGATGCTTAACTGACTGAGACACCTGGGCACCCCAGGCGCTTTTCTTTTTTAGTTCTAACCCCGCAGGGATACACTTCTGCTTTTTTTCTTTGTTCCTACTGATCGATCGATCAATATGATGGTCAATTAAATAAACTTCTTGTTCTTTAGTCTTGGAAGAAAGCCTATTGGAAAGTACTCTTCTACCCTGTCCCGGAGTGCTGGGAGCCCTTCACGCGGCGACTGAAGTGGAGTCTGTGTGGGTCCGAGAGCGGAGGGAGGGGCAGTTACTGACCGCTCCCTGAAGCTGTGTGCCAGGTGTCCTGCTGGTACACAGGAGTATTTTTCTGGGGGAGGCGATCCTTACCTTCCACTGGGTCCTCAAGGAGCCTTGCCATCCCTAAAAGCTTAAGAACCTAAGTGGTTTTGTATATTTTGGCTCTCTCCTTCCACTTCCTGAGCTGCTTAACTTTCCTCTCCATTTCACTTGCCCCGTCTTGGCAGTGCCAAGCAGGTAAGCCAATGAGGCTTGTTCTCCAGCTCGCCCGTCTTCAGGCTGCCAGTGGTGGAGTCCAGCCATTCTATTCAAATGTCAGAAGAGCCAAAATTAACTTAGATCGCCTGCCTGCCTGTGTTGAGCTGCATTAAGACGTAGGCAGCTTGCCTGTGAGTCTCCAAGAGGAGAGTGTGGACCAAGCCCAAACTTAACCCTTTGAGAGAAACTCCTAAGGAACTCACTTTGGGAAACAGTGGCCCAGCTGGCCCCAAAGTTCCTTCTGATTTTAACATTTGTAATTCAGTCCTTCTTTAACATGGTGGAAAAGTGGAACAACGCGTCTGTGGTTTTGCTTTCTCGCGTGGATGGGCCGGGCCGTGTTGGGCAGCTTGTGTTTGGCACTTTATATCTGAGATTGTCAGCGCTGGGTGGGGAGCTGTGGAGGCATCGCTTTGTGGGAAGTAAGGGCAGCTGCCTCTTCGAAGCTAAAGCTTTCAGGTTTTCCACAGCTCGGCACACAAGTGCACACAAGCCAGAGCTCAGACCTTGGCCCTCTTCCCCTGTGCCGTGTAGCACGGGCGGCCCTGGGCCTGGCCCCGCAGTCTCGGGCAGCTGTATGGCTTCTAGAAGAGGAAAAGCATTGCCTTTGTCTTTGTCCATGTGCCCTCGTCCTACCTCCTGGTTGTTTTCCGTCCTCCAATGGCTGCTTCCAGAACTAGGGGGAGCAGAGGGGCAGGAATGACTGCTGTTTCCTTCCTTTCCAGCACTTTCGCAGGTGGTCTGCACCTGAAGCCCTGAGAATGGGCTCATTAAAGCTTTTCTCCTAAAATCTGCATCCACAGGTCTGAGCCCGGATACCACTTTGTCAGCAGAGAGATTGTTTCGCTGGGTTGGGGCGCTGGCCAGTGGCCAACCTGTTCTGTTTTCAAACAGCAGTCATGTAAACATTTTTAGCAACGTGGACTTGAGTCCCCTCGATCTCCAGCGTCTGGGGTCTGAGCTCCCTTCGTGGGGCAGGAAGCCGCGGGGACAGCTCCGCCATCTGTGGCTCGGCAGCACTCGGCCGGCCGTGAGGAGCCGCTGACCTGACGCCTTCTGTCTTAAGCATTCAGGTGGAACTAGAAGCCGAAGCGGAAAAGATGCGGGTGTCGCAGCAAGAACTGCTTTCTGTCGAGGAGTCTGTTTACGCCCCAGACTTTGATGTGGCTGCACCACAGATCAACAGGAACCTCATCCAGAAGGCTGGTTACCTGAATCTTAGAAAGTGAGAATGCCGTTGCTGGCCTCTTTTTCTAAAATCGGTTTTCCCTCAGAGGGGGAAGGGAGGGCTGGGGCAGGGGAGGGTGGGGAAGGACTCCTGCACAGTGCCCCTCCCACCTGCCACGCAGGAAGCCTCTGAGGCTCGGGGCCCAAAGAGCCGAGAGAGGGGCTTGAAACAGCCTTGTAAGAGGCCTGTTTGTGGACTCTGAGGGGCGGGTCACCCCGTCCCTGGTGACCGTGGCCATGTGCAGATAGCCTGCTCTTAACCGTCGTCAGCCTGGACCGTTGAGAGCTCCTATCCCACCCCGCCCTTAGCCCAGGCCGCTGACGTGTGAGAGCAGTGTGCTCGGGGCCCGCAGCTGAGACTGGCATCGGGGCCTGTAGGCCTTCCGGGTCATCCGGGTCCACGTAGGCTGAATCAAAGAGAGGATGATCGGGCTTCCTTGTATCCAAGAGCAGATGGAGGCTGTCCGGTGCGGTGAACACTCTGGCTTTGGTTCAGTCAGACCCCATGGCCGGGTCTCAGTCGTGTCACCCGTGAAATAGTTGGCAATGAGTCCCACTAAATGAAGTCGTTCCAAGGATTGAATGAGGTCGTTCCTAGCAGGGAATAGGCACTCACACGTTAGCTAGTTCCAGTTTTGCGAAATAATTGCAATCATGGAGGCAGGAAACCTAGTGCCTTGCACATAGTTGCAACTCGAGAAACATTGAATCAGGTAAGTGCACCTGATACCTCGCAGATAGAAGGGCTACAGAGAGGAATTGCCAGCTGTTTTCTTACCAACATGGAGCTCCTCAAGGCTCTCCCCGCTTGTTGAGATCCCAAGTTAAGTATCTTCTTTAGTTTATACGGATGGAAAATCCTACAAGATTCTGGTGTTACTTGCCAGTTACTTGATATTCCTCTTGCAAGCAGCCCACAAAACCAGAGTAACATCCAGTTGAAGCAAAACTCAACCTAGTTAATGTCCCCGGAATTCTGGGTGCTGTGAGCCAGGGTGACCCTGGTGACTCTCACTAGATTGAGATAGTTCGGTCTGTGTCTTAGTGGACCATCTCGGTTTACAGCTCCCGTTTCCAGGTCTCGGGGAGAAGCCAGCGTCTGGCTGCTGTAGGGTGGGCACGTGCCGGAGCGAGCCCTGGGTTGGCATCTCCCGAGTGGGCAGAGCCCGTGACTTCCAGGTCACTCCAGCTACAGTTTGCCTCTTCTGCTGCTCTGCATTTGCAGTTTTCCTTTAATGTAGAGAAGCATTTTTTCTAAAATGCCACCAACACTGGTAAAGAGGCAGCAAGACCTTGAGGTTCTGCGCGGGCTTCCGAGCACTGACGGGCTCTCTAAAGTCACGATTCTCGCAGTAAAACAGGGTTGGTCACCACCACCTGGGAGCGGCTTTACTTCTTCACACAAGGCGGGAACCTCATGTGTCAACCCCGGGGAGCTGTTGCCGGGGGCCTGATCCAGGACCTGGACAACTGCTCGGTGATGGCAGTGGATTGTGAAGACCGACGATACTGCTTCCAGATCACCACTCCCAATGGAAAATCGTACGCCACGCGGGTCTTATTTGGGAGGAGAGCAAGGGTAGTGACCCCACCCCTGCCTGGGGCCTCCTGGCGCGTCCCTCCATGCCAGCCCTCCATGGGAGAGGCCCCCTCCGGGGATCGTTGGTCTTTGGGGAGGTTGTTTTATGCTCTCTTTAAGCAAGCACACGGCACCCCTGTGGGATCCAGTCTGCCTCATGTGAGGAGTCCCAGTGCGGCTTTGTCTGCGGCCCTGGAGGAGACCGGGCCTCTGTGTCTCTGTGTGGGAGGCAGCCATAGGAGAGTCGTTTGTCAGCAAAGATCTGTAGAGAAGGCCGTGGCCACCCCTGCCTGTTCCCAGACCAGCTCTGTGTACTGTGCTGGGGCGGAGGGCGGGCAGACCTGCCCGGGGAGCCTGCTGTTCCGGCTGAAACTGGAGACAGACTGGGCGGTGTGCTCAGCCACGGCACTCCCTGTGGGAACGTGCTGTCCCCACAGACCCCCGTGTGCCTCAGGGGCCCAGATGAGGTCACTTGGAGTCATTCACAGATCACATTGCAATGGGGTCCCCTCTGGAGCAGGAGCTTCAAACTGAGCCCCCAGGAGTGGGGCCGGCCGTCCTTCCATGGGAGCTGGCTCTGCTCGCGTTTGCTTCCGGGTGGGGTTCTGAGCTGAGATTCTGTCTGGACGGTAGCGTGTTCTGGCAAGCTGGTACAGTGCTGGCCGGCTCCCCTCCCAGGTTCGCAGAGCAACTTCAGACCTCACCCTTCCTCCTGGGCGGCAGGAGAGGCCTGGGATCCCAGTCGTGGTCCCGGGCAGTTAACTCCTTGGTTTCCTCACATGTAAAGTAGGGCTGAGGTCCGTGCTCCCACCTCACATAGCTGTGGGGTCCCTGGGAAGGGTTAAGCCCTCACCAAAGGCAGGGCAGTATTATTTTTGTCCTATTCCCCTCGGTGGGAAAGCGGAGTGTCTGGCTTCTCTGGGCGTGGCTGGGAGGAGGGGTTGCCCTGATCATCTAAGGGGCCAACGAGAAGTCTGTGCTTGTGGACGCACAGACTTGAGCTAGTAGACCTGAGCCCAGCTGCTCACTTTTCGATGAGAAAGCACAGGCCCAGGGGAAGGAAGTGTCCGTCCAGGATCACACAGTGGATGAGCAGCAAGCCAGAGCCCCATTTTTTCTTTCCGGTCATGCTGCCTTTTGTGGTCCTTCTCTTTGGGACCCAGCTGACTTCAGTGAATGTGGAGTAAGCTTCAGTCACCGAGATCTGGGGAGCACTGACTTGAATGTACTTTATTTCAGGGGAATAATCCTCCAGGCAGAAAGCAGAAAGGAAAATGAAGAGGTAAAGCTTTTGTTCTTTCATTTTTGTCCTGGTCTAGCCGGTGACTGGGATCCAGCAGGTTTCTAACGCCCTCTCTCCACAGTGGATCTGCGCCATAAACAACATCTCCAGACAGATCTACCTGACTGACAACCCAGAGGTAACTCGCACGGCCTTACCTGTGTCCCCGCCCCTCGCTCGGTCTGAAGGGTCAGCGCCCCTGCCGGACTGAGCGTGTCCTCCTGTGCACTTGTAGGCCGTCGCCATCAAGTTGAATCAGACGGCTCTCCAAGCAGTGACCCCCATTACGAGTTTTGGGAAAAAACCAGAAAGCTCGTGCCCCAGGTAACTAAAGGACCGTGGAGAAGTGGCTTTTCTGTATTGAGGTGTTGGGAATCGGCGGGAGTCCTCCTGTCCTCACCCGGCACGGAGGGATGGTGTCAGGTCTGTTCTACAGAAGCAGTAAGGACTGCCGGGGGAGGGGAGGGGCAGAGCCAGGAGCCACTGGCTGCGTGAGTCCAGAGCGTCTTCCTGCTGGAGCACTTGGCCGGCCGCAGTCCCAGCACGTAGGACTTGCACCGAGGGGCTGCTGCCCAGGGAGTCGCACATTTCCTGTCCACATCAACAGTTCTGGAACCAAAACGAGAACTTTTTTAAGGTCCGGAACAGTGGTCTGTGTTACTGCCTAGGCCTTTGTGCGTTAATCTTGCTTTTTCGCGTGTATTTTTCATATTTTTACACTTCTCGTCATTGTTCCTTATGATAACTACACACTCTCTTCCTTGATTTATTAGCAGTTGAATGTTTAGGTAGTCTCCCTTTCCTGAGTTTGCTATTATCGTTTACGGTGAGTATTTTCCTGCCTCTGCCTTCGTTCTTGTTTTGAATATGGCTTTGGGGTTTATTCCCAGAATGCCACCTTCTTTCTTAATGGGACGCTCCATTTGGTTAAATAGTAAGAAGGTTGTAATCATAGAGGGCTGCTAATGAAAGCACAACATCCGAGGTAAATGACAATTAGGACTGTGTTTGGTGACCATTTTTCGGAGGCACGGTAGAAGGAACCCCATTACATAAATGATCTGCAGATATTATCGCATGTCTCTAGAGAGAAGTGATTGGAAAGCTAAGAGCGAACTTCCCAGGGTCTGGGCTCTGTGAAGGGGGAGCCAGTGTGCGCGCAGCACGGGGCACGTGGGAAGGAGCCGCGATCAGGCCGGGAGAGTCGGAAGTTCGATCGCGAAAGACTTGGGTGCCCTGCTTACCAGTGCTGGGCTGTGGAGCGGAACTGGGAGCTCTGAGAAAGGGGTGACCCCCGTGTAGAAAGAGTGGCCTGCGGCACTGCGGGTGTAGGACACAGGGTCTGAGGCGTGGCGGGCGGAGGGCAGGGTGGGGTCACCGGACGGGGTGTCTGCTACAGCAGCAGTAGCTGAAACCGTGCACGTGAGCGAAGGTGACGAAAGTGGGCATGAGGCAGCGGGTCACGCTCAGGTGTTGGATCCCACAGTTTGTGCGGGGAGCGTGTTGCTAAGGGCGGCTCTGAGGACGGCAGTCTGAGCGCTTGTCCTTGTGCCTCGTCGTCGTGGGTGATGGCACTGTTCCTCCCTGTACGGCCTTGGGGACAGAGAAGGTGCACTGCAGGGTGCTGGCTATGGAGTTTGGGGACTCTCTGATGGCTCTGCCTTGAACACAGCTGGGTGGCCTGGAGCAGGTCAGCTCTCTGTGCCTGTCTCCTCGACTTTGACACGGGAAGAGGCAAAACTAGATGACCTCCCAGGTCCCTTTCCGTTCCTGAAAACACTACCTTGCTAGGGTGACAGTGTGTTGTTTAATTAGCGTTACTAAAGAGGTGGCTGGTTTTCTGAAAAAGAGTCTGTGGCTCAGATTTAATTAATTCAAGAGCTGATTTTTCTCCCTGTTGGGGAATAAGTCAGTCACGCGGCAGAATCCTCTAGCCAGTCGGCTGAACCGACACTGAGCCTGGAAGGGTGACAGATGTGGCCGCCAGATGGCCCAGAGCTGTAGGGGGAGGTGGGAGAGGGCGGATCTCTCTTTAGGGTCAGCTCATTCAGAATGAAGAAATGTCTTGCTGACAGAGGGCGAAGGAGCAGGGAAACTGTGATCTTGGGAACAAGCTGCTGTTCAGTCCCAAGCAGGCCTCACACGTGGCCTTCCCCTCCTCCCCAGGTAGCGTATCTCTAATGCGCACTCGTTTATCCAGCTAGTCAAGGGTTGGTTTGTGGGGTGTCTGCTCTGTGCCCAGGCACTGGGCTGGGGCGTAAGCTGAGTCCTGTCGGTAAAGCCAGGCGGAGGGTAAATAAATACTTGGTTAAAACGGGGAAGAGCCGCGCTGGTGTTAAAGAAGGTGCTGTCCTGAAGAGGCCTGGCCGTGGAGACGGTATTCAGACTGAGAAGTGAAGGATGAGGAGTGGCCACTCTCGCAAAGAGCCAGGTGGCCTGCGTTCCCGGAGCAGCTGAGGAGGCTGGCGGGCAGAGCACTTGGTGTGTCGGGAGAACTGGAGGGAGGCCAGTCTCACTGGGGGAGCAGGACCGGCTGGGGAGGGTGGGGCCAGGAACAGCTCCCGAAGGAAGGCAGGCAGGCAGGCATGGTCAGGAACGGTGGGAGCCGTCCAAGGGTTCAGGGAGGTAGATGTGTGCGTGGCAGAGAGGAGAGGTGACTCACTTGACGTCGTCTAGGGGCAGCTCTGGCTGCTGTGCAGGACACGGAACTGAGCTGGGCAAGCTGGGCAAGCCCATGACTGAGCACAGTCAGGAGGCTGTGGCATCTCAAACCAGGATTGTGGCAGAGGAGGCGAAAGTAGATGTCATGGGGGGCTTATTTTGGAGGCAAAATCTGAAGGACTTGTGCTAGAAGGAGATATGAGTGGAGGGAAAGGGACAGACCAAGAGGGCAACCGCAGTCTGGCTCGAGCACCCGGACAGGTGGTGGCGTACTGAGATGAAAAGGAGTGGGTATCAGGGGTTCGCTCACTTCTGGACAGAAGATTGAGGGGCCCACGGCACGAGCCGGTGGTCACGTTCCTGATACGAGTCTGCAGCACAGAGGAAATCCCAGGGCCGAGCACATGAATCAGGAACTCATCGGCATGGACGCAGCAGGGCGAGAGAGATCATCTTGGGAGCGAGCGTAGAAGGACAAGGGAGGAGCCTAGGACCGAATCCTGAAGATCGCCAACATTTGGAATAGAAGGGAAGGAACCTGTAAAAGCCACCAAGAAACACCAGGGAAAGTGGAATCAGCAGGAACGAGAAAGAAGAGTTTTAAGGAGGGGAGAGCTCACCTATGTTAGATGCTTTGATGTGGGGTGTGTGACGTAGGACAGTGGTCGCCAAGTGTCCATTGGAGTTGGTGATGTGGCGATCACGGGGTGCTCCGTCATGTCCCTCCTGGGTTCAGAGTGTTCAGTGGCCCCCGGGAACGTAGAGTCAAGTGCAGACCTCACCCGACGGTGTCACAGCCCTCCACGACCCCGGCCCGCTCCCTCTTCCTGGTGTTCTCTCCCCTGAGTCTCTCTGGGGAGCCAGCATCTCAGACGCACCCTCTTCCCTCCGAACTTCTCCTCCCTTCCTCCCGTGCTCACCACTTACAAATTCGTGCCCCTCTCGTAAAGACCGGATGCCGTTGTGCCACTTTGGACCGAAGCGGTGTGACACGGTGGGAAAACGACGACCGGCCGTGGGGAGACTTCAGTTCCCAGTCTGGCTCCCCCACCTGGCAACCCAGCGCCCTCAGAATTACTCCAGGGCTCCAGAGACCGCACGCTCTCTCCTCTCCTGTCACAGGGAGCTGAAGCAGAGTGGTCTCTCCTCGCGGTGACTGTCTACAAGCCTGTGTCGTGTTTCCGTCCACTGTCCAGTCAGTGCGCTCATCTGCCGATTGGCTGTCTTAGAGTAGTTTGCATACGGTGCATTCAGTTACCGACAGACTTGAGAACGAGGAACAGAAGGGTATCGGAGAGACGTCTTGACCTCCAGATAACGGAAGAAATGAAAATATTTTGACATTCTTTGTCCCTCAAAGGGGTTTACACTCCAGCTGGGGAGAGAAGATTATAAAGACATGAGACCTGCTCTTACAGCATCCTGTCACTGAAAGAGAAGACACGCGGTGGCACGTGACTGGTCACCATACTGGCAGCTCTCTCCTGTCACGGGCCACCGTCTCACCTGCAGCTTGTGTGGACATGGTGCCGAGCTCAGGACGTTCAGACACACGAGACTGTCCCGGGGCTCACTGGGAAGAAACACTGGAGTGCAGAGGACAGAGGGTCGGGCTGGCTTGACGGGCTTAGTGGATGGAGAGGAATTTGTTCTGGCGGGAAAGAGGATTGGGATGGAGACTGAAAGAAGGAAAAGCTTGTGGTGTGTTGGTGTAGCTCCCTCTGGTGGAGGGTGCGTTACAGGAGCGGCAGGGGGCTCTCGGGAAGTTAAAGCCAGGTTGTGATTGAACGCAGGCCAAGGTGTATTTATCCGTTCAGTTAACGGTTTTGAGTGCCGCCTTTATACCAAGTAACAAATATGATTTAGCTGTAGCCCCCGCCCTCAAAAACCTGTCTCACAGGGAGAAAGATCCAGAAAATCAGTAGACCGTGTGTTAAGTGATATGACAACGCAGAATGCTGGGCAGCAGAGCTCACTGTGGGGGGATCTGAAGGGGTTAAACCAAGGACACGAATGGCGTTTTGTGAAGATTTGTTTGTAGAAGGAGTTGAAGGATTGACTGAAATCTTCACCCTTATCTATTTGTAAAAGTCACATCAGCGCTCAGCATGTGTTCTTTTGATCATAAAGGCATAGGTTAAAGGGGATTTATTTCCCCCCTATTTTATACTCCAGTCAGAACCTGAGAAATGCAGAGACAGAAGATGACAAGATTGTGTCCCAAGCAGCCGTCCGTGCCGACGACGCCGATGAGCTCATCGCACCGGGAACACCTATCCAGTTTGATATCGTCCTTCCTGCCACAGAATTCCTGGACCAGAACCGGGGGAGCAGGTGTGGGCTCAGGGAGGTTACCTCGGGAGAAATGAAAGTGACCTTGGGTGTCTCTTGTGTCCACCCCCATCTCCAGACACTGTTGCCATTCTGACTGAGTGTCCTCTTGGCCAGAAATGTCTTGATTGTGTGCCTCTGGCCGTTTCCCTAGGCGCATCAACCCTTTTGGTGAAACTGAGGATGAGACCTTTCCAGAAGCAGAAGGTGAGCGGGTGGTCTGTGTGCTTGCTCTTTCCCCTTCACAGAATGGCGAGGGCCATTGAAACGAGGAGCGGAATCATGTTCCGGAGAGCTGGGCCTTGAAGGTATGAATTGAAATTATGACCCACGGGTCTGTCGTTCTCTGAAAACTCATTAGGATGTGTACAGGGAAGGCAGGTCTTAAATGAAACCCGCAGGGATGTGGACAGATTCTCCACTTGTGTCACAGTGTTGGCCCCATCCTTACCCTTTCTGTAGCTCCTGTGTACAGCGTGGCCAACCTAAATCAGAGACCAGATTACTACAAAACAGATTCAAAGAGGATAAAGCGGTCACAATAAAATGCAATCTGGGTGAGACATGAATATGCTGTTTCGTTTCAGAATGCCGAAAACACACATAACAGCTCATTCTTGTGTTTGAAGATGACATGGCTCAGTGGTTTTTAATTTGTTCAAGTTCAGATTTTTGACGTTTGATTACATTCTTCTAGTACCTAAGAGCACACCCAGCAGAGCTGACCGAAACCTAGCACTCCACAGAGCGGAGGCAGTTGAGGGCCTCACGCCTGGAGCCAGCTGAGAGCAGCGTTAGAACGAGATGCCACTTCCTCAGACTTAAAAGCAGGACTTGAGAGTCGGCACCTCGTACGGAATCGGACAGAAAGGGGGCCGATGGAAGGAAGGAAGGAGGCTAACAGGCTGTGCCTCAGGTCTGCCGCCCCGTCTCTAGCTGACCTTCCATATAGGCCACCCTGTAAAGCCTCTACAAAAAAAACTTCCGAACTTGTAAAAACTGTCTTCATGTGGGAGTCACTTCTTATAATATTACATTAATTATATTTTTCTCCTCTTTTAACCCTTAAGTTATTTTTAGGGGCAAAGACACTAATAGATCGAGGGAGGAAAAAGTAGCCATCTTAGTTTAAAATGGTGGAGAAGTGAATTATTCTTACAGGAAAAAAAAAAAAAAAAAACCTTTAAACCTCTGTGATCTTCCAGTTATGGTTGCAGTTACCCAGTCTTGTCAATTATGTGCCATTAGCAGGGGGCCAGTGCTGGCAGTTTACTAGAATCTGGTAAGCAGAGTAGTTGGAGATGTGCCATTAGCTCCTGGGAGATCGTCGCTGCCCTTCAGTAATGCACAGTATGTGTGAACTGGATGAGCCCCCAATCAGGTCTTCTGTTCTTCAGATGGATTTTCTTCTTCAAGAGGACTTGATCAGTGGGCCCAAGGAATGTTCTGTCATCTAGCAGAGAAGCTCTTATTTTCAGAGAAAAGACGTATATACCGCCACCTAGAGTTTTAGCGTTAGAAGGATGTTCGTGTGGTACTGCCTTTTCATCTTACGGATGCACAAAGAGGTGCTTTTCTAGTCTAACGAAGTCATTCCAAAGAGCCAAAATGTAGCCAGTAGGCGATTCAGGGCTTCGACACCGTGTTGAGGAATTTGCCGGGAAGCCCTCCGCAGGAGGCAGACCAGACCTGAGGTTTTCTGCCTGTTAGACCGGCAGCAGGCAGGAAGAGAATGTGATCCTGAGCAGAAAACGCTCTCTTGCAGATTCCCTTTTGCAGCAGATGTTTGTAGTTCGGTTTTTGGGCTCGATGGCAGTCAAAACAGACAACACTACTGAAGTGATTTACGAAGCAATGAGACAAGTATTGGCCGCTCGGGCAATTCACAACATCTTCCGTACGACAGAGTCCCATCTGATGGTCACCAGTCAGACTCTGAGGTATGTTTCGTTTCAGACCCTTACAGCTTTACCTGATTCCCCGTTTAAGGCACATTTACTCACCTAGAATGTTCATACTAGAATATTTGATCGGATTAAGTGAAGATGCTACTCTTGTCTTTGCCCTGTTCCTTTGTACGTTCTGCTTTTACAAGATACGGTGGATAGAAGCTGTTCCCCTAAGGAGTGGGTACCCTCAGAGACTTAGTGGTGAATGAGTCCTCTCGTTCGTGATGATGCCATCACTGAAGAATTGCTCAGTGTATCTCAGAGCTTGAAAAAGAAAGGGTTTTTTTTTTTTCTTTTTTAAATGTTTGTTTACTTTGTGAGAGCACACGAGCGGGGGAGGAGCAGAGAGAGAGCGAGACAGAGAATGCCAAGCAGGCTCTGCACTGTCAACACAGAGCCTGACGTGGGGCTCAGTCCCACAACCGTGAGATCACGACCTGAGCCGAAATCAAGAGTCGGACGTTTAAAGTGACTGAGCCACCCAGGTGCCCCAGGATTTTCATTTTTGAATGCAGTACTACTTATAAAAATTAACAACAGTGAAAAAGAACATGAACCTACCTGAGATCATTAGACCACCACAAGTAAAATCTGATTAATATTTGTTGGGATGAAAATAAGCCAAGTGATGTTAACTACGTGATTTGGAGTTTTAGGTAATAAGATCTGTATGAGTGACGGCAAAGGACCGTCAAGCCATGGTTAGCACAGGCTTTATGAAGTTTCACCATCCAATACTGGACTCACATGTAGCACTTGAAACGGAATGACAGTCTGAGTTAAAATGTTCCAAGTGTAAAATACATATAGCAAGCTTCTAAGGTCTCATACTAACCCCCCCAAAAGAATGCAAAATATGCCATTAATTTTTATATTAATAACATATCCTGGTAGTATTTTAGATCTGTTAGGTGACATTAACTTGATATACTTTATTTAATCTATTTCACTTTTTGATGTGACTGCTAGAAAATTTCAGATCATGTATATGAGGTTTACATTTTATTCCTGTGAGATCACAGGCACTGCTTTGGAGGCAGAATGTCTACGTTTATCCCTGGCTTTGGCCTTCATTAGTTATATGACCTGGGCGAGTTTAACCTCTGTGCATCAGCTTCTTGGGCTAGGAGATGAAAATAACTGTATCCACACTGCATAGGGCTGACACAAAGACTACATGAGTTAATGCACATCAAACATGTATACAACCACAACTGGCATAAGTGCTCAGTAAATGTTAGCTTCAAAAAGTTAAATAGGACTTTGTTAAAAGTCAGAATATAGTTTCTTCCATTCATTAAAACCAGTCTTTTTCATTATACACCTTCTACTGAGAGTAAGTTTCTTATGAATAAAACTTTATTTAAAGCTTTTCTCCAGGCATGCCCTGCACCCTTTATAGGCATTGGCTCATCGTTCCTGTAATCTCCCCCAATAAGAACAGAGTAAATATACGTAAAAGCATTGTGAAAAATCACAGTACATCAAATGAACACTATCAAAGTACAAAGCCCACAGAACGGGAGAAAATATTTGCAAATCATGTATCTAATAAAGCTGTATGTTCAGAATATATAAAGAACTCTTATAAGAATCAACAAAAAGACCAAAAACCAAAAAAATGGACCAAGGACCTGAGTAGACATTTCTCCAGGGGAGATCTACAAATGGCCAACAAGCACATGTCAAAAGATGCCCAGTGTCACTCGTTATTAGAGAAATGCACATCAAGTCCACAGTGAGATATCGCTTCAGCTCACTTAGATGGCTGTAATAAAAAGGAAAATACCAAGTGTTAGGGTGTGAAAAAATTGGAATCCGCTGCCGGTGGGAATAGTTAAAACTGTTCAGCCACTGTGGGAAATGGTTCGGCAGCTTCTCTGGGAGTTAAACGTAGATTGCCAGCCGTGGTAGACAGCCGGAAGAATTGAAAACTGTTCAGATAACCAAGTTTACACGAATGTTCGTGGTTCACGGTAGCCAAAGAGTGGAAACAATCCCAACTCCATCAACAAATTGATAGACGAGATGGGGTATTTAACACAGCAGAGTGGGAGCCAGCCTTAAAGAGAAATGACGTCCTGATGTGTGGTACAACATTCTCGAACCCTGAAAACATGCTCGGTGGAAGGTGTCAGCCATTTTGTTTGATCCTGTATCTGAAGTGTCCAGGATGGAAAGCAGGTTAGTGGTTGCCAGAAGCTGAGAGGAGAAAGAATGGAAGTGACTGATGGGTGTGTAGCTTCCTTTTGAGGTGATGAAGATGTTTGGAACCAGGCAGTGGTAATGGTTGTACAGTGTGGTAAATGTACTAAATAGTCCATTAGTCTGCAATAGTCCATTTTATGTTAGGTATATTTCACCACAGTTTCCACACACAGATCCCTGCATTGGAATTCATGTTTTGAGACAAATGAGAAGTCCCACAGAAAATCAGATCTTTTTTTTAATGTTTATTTTTGAGAGAGAGAGGGAGGGAGGGAGAGAGGGGCAGAGAGGGAAACACAGAATCCAAAACAGCCTCCGGTCTCTGAGATGTCAGCACAGAGCCCCGTGCAGGGCTCGAACTCCTGAACCATGAGATCATGACCTGAGCTGAAGTTGGACGCTTGACTGAGCCAGCCAGGCGCTCTGAAAATCAGATCTTAGGCAAGTCCGTATTACCTGTTTAAGATAGCAACCTTTTAAGTTACTCACAAAATATGCATGTTTTAAGTTCACATTTATGGAAAAGTTTTACAAAATACCTAAGAAACTTTACTTGAGGGAGACCGTTTATGAGGTATATTTTTTAAATCTTTAAGTTCATACAAATTAATAGGGACATGAAGAAAACATGTATTTAGCTTGTAAATGTGTAAAATTCCATACACATTTTCTTACTGTCTTAACCACCTCTTTGAAGTGGGGTCCTTTTCCCACTTTTACAGACGAGTCTGGAAGAGTCAGGGTGACTTACACAAGGGCACAGTCGAGCAGCCAGCCCAGAGCCCTCTGACTGTGGTGAGGCCCATACTTGAACCGCACATATTTCCAACCGCAGCCTTTCTGGGGGGATGACCGCTTTCCTGAGATCTAACTTCCCGTACAGCTCGCCCATCTGAAGTGTTTTCAGTATATTCAGAGTTGTGCAACCATTAGTTACCACAGTTTTCGAGTATTTTCATCATCCCCAGAGAAAACCCATACCCGTGAGCCCTCATTCCCTTTTCTTAACCCCCCCCCCCCCATACAGCCACGAAACACTAATATTCTGTGTGTATGTATTTGCCTGTTTGGGACATTTCATATAAATGGAATACTAACCATTTTTTTAAGACCGAGAATAGATTTTTTGCTTTCGCCCACAGAATTTATAGCAAATCAATAAATAATACCATGTTTAGAAAGTAGAAATTTATATGTATGTATGACAGCAGTAGATTCTCTAATGTAGTGTACTTTGCAGATACATCAGCCTGGTTATTAGATGCTGCTTAAAGTTTTGTTAAAGAATACATCTAGAATACCTTCTTTTTTAATTAAATTTTTTTTTATTTTTGAGCATGGGAAGGGGAGAAAGAATATGTGCTATTCCTTCTATAAATAGGACAGAAGTTTTCCTTTTTTGTCTTGTTTTGTTTTGCTTTTTGAGAGAGCAAGCAGGCGTGTGAGTGGGGAGGGGCAGAGAGAGGGAGAGAGCATCTCAGGCAGGCTCCAGGCCCAGCCCGGAGCCCAATGCGGGGTTTAATCCCATGACTCTGGCATCATGACCTGAGCTAGTGTTGTAGAGCCTGACAACCAACTGAGCCACCCAGGCACCCCTAGAATATACCTTCTTAAAAGACCGTGCTCCCCCACACCCAAACTGACACAGAATAGTTTTGCTAAAATCTATTGACTGTTTTCTCACCCCACCCCATATTTACGGGAAAAAAATTAGACTTCAAGGAAAAGACCATAGTCAGTAAATGTCTTCTGAGAAGCAGGCTGTACAGAATATGATCTGTCTATATTCTACATCAGAACTGTGAAGAATTCTAATGCTGCCCCTTTGGATAAGCACTGAAATGTGAAAGTCTCCAGTTGTTACAATCTTCCATAAAGCTGTTCCCGGAGCTTCAACTACATGGGGTTCCGCACAGGCAGATCCATGGCACATGCTCCCTTTGGACAGTCCCATGGAGCCATCTCGCCTTGCTGCAGCCGGGCCTTATAGTTTCATATTTGAAGGGCATTTGTGTGATTTCATTCTGAACTTCTAGACTCTTCTAAGAATACAGGTTTCTCCAACATGTGTAATATAACGCGTGTCTTAAAATTTCAGGTTGATAGATCCTCAGACTCAAGTAACAAGGGCCAATGTAAGTACCTCCATGCATGCTAATTTTAGTAGTTATTCCTTAATTCAAAGTAGGCACTTTATAGATTTTGCCAAATTTAACAGCTGTCACTCATAGTGCACTTTTTTCGTGACGCTGTCCGTGGAGAATGATTGTTTTTAATTCCAGTTATGTGATGTTGTCTATTCCTGTTGTTTCCAGTTTGAGCTCACCAGCATCACCCAGTTTGCTGCCCATCAAGAAAACAAGAGACTAGTCGGCTTTGTGGTCTGCACGCCCGAATCCACAGGTGGACAGTCTCTGAGTACATACGTTTTTGAAAGCAACTCAGAAGGCGAAAAGGTCTATTTTTTTTCATCTTAAGATTCCATCTCTCTGTCCAAAGATATTTAAAGGGGTTTTGCACCACCCCGTGGGTGTTTAGTTGACTATTCTTTGCGCCCCCATTGAGTTTAGAGAATACCTCTAGGAAGGCCCCACTGAAAGAAACGACTGGAATAAATTTTCCCTTGGAAATGCGTGCCATTCTAAACAGTGATGAGGAAGAATGTTAATGGTGAGATGAAATGGGAAAAGCAGTTGCCTTCAAGTTTCTTTTTTAAAAATGAAAGAAGTTACAATGGAGAAAATCTAGTCTCAGAGCAAACGAAGGAAGCAGACAGCAGGAAACTGTTCTCATATAGTATGAAAATTTTTGTGACCGTATTTGCTACTTGGAATTAATCAAAGTTAATCAACTCTTCAGCAAGTATCTTTTTGCCACTGCGTGCGAACACACAGTGGCAGAATGTGATTGAGAGAGAAAGGAGGAAAGTATTCCGTTAAGAATGTTAAGCACTGGGATAATTTCAGTTGCCACTTACCCTGGATATCGTTGCTCTGCACAGATTGGCAACCGGAGACCAGGACAGGTGGCCTCTACTGTTCAGAGCCCCGTGTGATGAACTTCTTAACAGCCAGGTCCTCTGTCCCCACACCGACATGAGCAGTGACCTCGTTGTACTTCCATAACCACATTTTTCCTAAAATCCCTTATCGCTTTCTGCCTTTGCCCAACACTGCTTTTCTTGTCTTACAGATATGTTATGCTATTAATTTGGGAAAAGAAATCATTGCGGTTCAGAAGGTAAGGTACATTTTAGTGCTGGTTTTAACAACTACTCAGAAGATCTATAGACATACTAAGATCTCTCTCAAAAAGAGGAATGATGTTCGCCGGACACTGTGGCCAGACTTGGGATTTCCTTTGAAGCGTTCTAACCACCAGACTGGCTGGGGCCACAGTCACCGGTTAACACATGTGGAGTTCTTAATAAATATCACTGCTTCCTGCGTTACCACTTTTTTGCTTGCTGTTGTTGGCTAGATATTCTGTCTTTCAAATTAAGATGGTAGAAACTGTATGTACTCGAAGGCCTTGCTCCTCTGAGCGGTCACAGACAGACATCAAGCTGGAAATGTACTAGACATGACGATTCCCAGACCTCCCTGTATCTCAGCAGCTTACAATCTTTCACTCACCCCACAGACTTCTGAGAGCCAAGTTTGTACAAGAAAAATCTTAGAATTCTACCAGTGAGCAAGACAGATACGGTTCCTGCCCCAGGAGGCTTCTCGTTCAGTAGAACTTCTGCAATAATGGAAATGA
Source organism: Neofelis nebulosa (assembly GCF_028018385.1). Taxonomy (NCBI): domain Eukaryota; kingdom Metazoa; phylum Chordata; class Mammalia; order Carnivora; family Felidae; genus Neofelis; species Neofelis nebulosa. The sequence goes on from NC_080789.1 coordinate 17,171,795, forward strand.
CCTGTGTCTGTACTGTTCAATAGGCAGCTTGAATGTAGCTAATTTGAGGATGAACTGGATTTTTAAACAGTAACATATAGCTACTGAGTACCGTATTAGCTTTCCTAATGTTGGGGGAGGGCAGGAGGACTAAGACCAGTATACATGAAAATGGTAGCAAGCAGTGCAAGTTAGTATTTTATGGTATTGATCAGGGATCAACTTCTGTAAAGAGCAAGACAGGAGACCTCTTAGGCTTACATTTGTTGCAACTACTCAACTCAGCTATTGTTCCAGCAGCCACATATAGTATATAAACGAATGGCTGTGTTCCAGTGAAACTTCATTTATAAAAACAGTGAGCCAGGTGGCCATAGTTTGCCAACTCTTGGTTTATAGGGAAAGAGGAAGGAGTTAGTGATCTAGAAGACAAAGGTATTATAAAGGAAGTTCTTCTCTGGACTCTTTGTGGGAAGACGATTATGATTTGGCTAAGTGAATGACATTTTGGCTAAGAGCAAAACCTTGGCCTAGAGTCTAGAAGTAAAATGCAATTGAGCTTTTTCAGAGAAGCAAGGAGACTCACCTGAAGGCACATATAGATCCCAGAAGGAAAGAAGCTAGATTACAGAATACTGAAAGCCATGCCATAGGGGTTTTAAGTGCATTTTAAGCGTTTTCTTTTCTCCTCCTTAAACTCTCATAACTTCAGGATCCAGAAGCATTGGCTCAATTAATGCTGTCCATACCACTAACCAATGATGGAAAATATGTACTGTTAAACGATCAACCAGATGACAATGATGGAAGTCCAAATGAAAACAGAGGCGCAGAATCTGAAGCATAACTCTCTTGGGCCTTTGGGGAAAGAGCACCCAGGAAGGAGAGCTACCTCCTTAAGGGTTTTCAACTTCTCTGACATACAGGCCCACGACCTGGTTTCAGAACGCTGACAATCGCTTGTGGAATGTACTCTTGATGCCTTGATACTGAGACTTGGGAGGGAAACAGTGAGAAATGGTTGACAACATTCCTACCCATCTACAAATGTTACTTTAGGTGCTTTGTGGTAAGTCGTCTTCTTAGATTGTACCGTTCAGCGCTCAGAATGAAAGTTACTGAAAAAATGCATTGTTCACTTTATTCAAATGTCATCTCTTTAGTCTCCAAGTACCCTTTTTAAAAAATGGTAAAGGCCTAGATTTATAATTTGATAAACACTAAATATTTCCTATTAATATAATCTATTTTTATATTTTCCTTAATGAGCTTTAAGTGCCTGTCATTCTGAAAGTTGTGTATTTATAATCAGGCTTGTCTCACAGTCGGACCTACCAGCATCAGTTTGTGCAGTTAGGTGGCGAGCCCCGCTTGGAGGGCCTGAGCGTTAGCAAAAATGCAGGTCTAGTTGTGATCATTTTTCTCAGACATCATGCAGTAAAAAGACTAGCAGACGAGCACCACACAAGATGTTCAGTTTTACATGGGAACCTTGACGAACCAGCATTCAGAAGTTTACGGTCCTTCAGGTATGGTTTGAGTGGTGGATCACTATAGACCGTGTGAAGCTCCACCAGTTCCTGATTCTTCTGAGCCAGACCCTCCTCAAGGAAGGGACCAATTAATTTTAAAACTCACTTGAATGAAAGCACGGCTGGTTGCGGGGCTTGGTATAAAAATCCTATTCCACCCCTACCTATGAAGTATGATGATCTTGAATTGGCACCATGTGTTTAATTAGAACCAATTTCAACAGAATACCGTTGTCTTTGTAATAAATTAACCTAGCAACAAATGCTAGCAAATAAAAACTACCATTCTGTTTCTTTCTTTTGCTTTTTGTGGTTATTTTCTAGAACATCCCTGGAAGAAAACCAAAGTTAGTTCTGTGGCTTCAGCTGTTCATTTCCAAAACCTCAGTACATTCCCCCCCTCTGCTGTGATTTCATTATGCCCTATCAAATACCTCTATTCAACACTGGTTGAACAATGTGATCTCAGTACCAAGTTTTTTTGTTTTTGAGGGAGAGAGCATGGGGAAGGAGAGGGGGGAGAGAGAGAGAATCCTGAGCAGGCCCTGCACTCAGTGTGGCTCAATCTCATGACCATGAGACAATGACCTAAGCTGAAATCAAGAGGTGGGATGCTCAACTGACTGAGCCACCACAGCTCCCAAAATGGTGGATTAATAAAACAACTTTTGTAATCCAAACTTAATGTTACAGGGGTATCAGAGTCCACTTCTATAATGTGAGCCTCAGAGACTAAGCCAGCATGAGATATACCATGAAATTATTAGTATGGTGTTAGCGAATGCCTTACAAAAATTTGTGTATCATAACTGTATTAAACCGGTAAGTCCTCCAATAGGCTGCAAGAGCCACAATCTCCTGAATTTCCTTTTCTTCGAATTGTTCAGGGTGGGAGGGAAGAAACTAGTCGTAAACAATATTGTTAGAAACTAAAATCAGTTTCTTTCATTTCCTAATTTTTCCATATTTCAAAAATATGCGGCTTGACTAAGCCACAAGTATGCAAATCATAGGAAAAAAAGACTGAAGCCCATTAAAACTAACTTCATTGAAAAAAACCACAGAATGAAAACACAAAATGAACTGCACATATTAAGCACAGATGACCCACAAAATATTAGTATCCAGAATATGTAAAATATTCCTGCAATTAGAAAAAATTGAAAATAAAGTCATAAAGGCATTTCACAGAATAAAAAATAAAAGCGGTTCTTAAATAGAAATATACAAAATTGATATAATAAATACAAATTAAACCCACTGGGATATTATATACACACCAGACTGTAGAAACATAGCTGCTGGGATGGGCACGACGAGGTTCCTCCGCTGCTGGGACGGGACAAGTCTGGTGTTGTATCCGCTGCACCTGTAGATGGCCTAGCAGATTCACTTGCGAGTAGAACTCTGGAGAAACTCTGAACACAGGTACACAGAGATGCGTGCAGCCAGTAGCCCTGTTCGTACTATCCCAAATTTGGAAGTGACCCACATGTCATCAGCAAAACAGATCTGTGTATTTGTGTAACAATACTAAAGAAGGAAAACTAAATGGACTACAGGTATGTGCATCATCATGGATGAATTTCTAAAGAGACAAGTCATATACAGTAAGAATCCATTTATATTAATTTTTTAAAAACCTGCAAACCACCACTGTGTTATTTAGAAAACTACAGATAGGTTGTAACACTAGAGAAAAGCAAGGCATAGTTACCCCAAAATTCTGCGTTGTTTCCTCCGGAGTGGAAAAGGGAGCGGCGATCCGAGGAAGAACGATGGAACATCTCAGGCAGGAGCAACAGGCTTTTAACCTACACGGTACGGTGGCTACCCAAATGTCCTGTTTTATTCTTGATTCAGTACACACATATCATATACTCTTGTGCATGGGTCATAGATTTTAAAATAATGTTAAACTTTAGAAGGTTGCCCTTTAAATTCCCCAAATGAAAGCACTATAAAAAATTATCAAGTGCCATGTAAATGAAAGGTGGGAGGGGAGAAAATGGGACCCTTTATTAGCCAGCTATTCTCACCGGTTTTCATTTCCCAGCACTGCCTCTGGTTGTTTAGCTGTCAGACTGTTTGGGGAAGTGCAGGACTTCTCTTCCATTGTCTGCACTTAGCTGGGCCATGTAAACAGGCATAATTTTTATGAGACCCACTCAGAGTCACATACTGTTTATCTTCCAACTTTTCCACCTGAGAGTAATAGTAAAGCTAACAACTATATGCCAAGTGCATTTCTGCCTATGAGTAATCATATTAGCTAGTGTTCACAGTAGTTACTGTTTCCTAATATATAAAGTGCTTTACACAAAAGTCAGTCCTCAATCTACAAGCTCTGTATCATTAGGCCATTTTGTGCCTGAGAAAATGAAGCACAGAGAGGTTAAGTAAGCTGCTGGCAGGCTTCAAATCACAGTCTGGCTCCAAAGTCTATGCTTCTAACTGCTCTGTGACATACACAGCACAGAGAAACCACACAGCAATCACCAAATGGTTCTCTCATTAGGTACATAAACCTTTGAAAATTATTCTGATATGCAGTAATTATACCACCTTGAAGTACATCTCTAATGCCCTGTTGCATTTTGTGGATTCTAAAATGATTAAATGCTGTAATACTAATACAGATACGTGCTTCTTGATATAAAGTATTAACTTTCCCCCTCACTTTAATGATAATGAGGGCATTACTAAAGAATGTTTCACTACACAAAGATCTTGCATACATTACAGAATGCATAGTCTTTAAATTTTTTTTTTTATGCTAATTTTTGAAAGAGAGAACATGAGCAGGAGAGAGGCCAAGAGAGAGGGAGACACAGAATATGAAGCAGGCTCCAGGCTCTGCGCTGTCAGCACAGAGCCAAATGCAGGGCTCAAACTCACAAACCGTAAGATCATGACCTGAAGTCAGACGCTTAACCGACTGAGCCACCCAGGCGCCCCTACAGTGCATAGTCTTTAAAGATGATCCCAGAATTATGACATCATCTCTACACTGATCAGGAGATGAATTCCTCTCCTTTGCAGAGTGTAACTCCACTAATGGGAACTGGATTATCTGATAAATTAGGTTTTACACTAAGAGAGGCCAACAAGTATCTAACTCCACTAATGGGAACTGGATTATCTGATAAATTAGGTTTTACACTAAGAGAGGCCAACAAGTATCCATATATTTTCCTAAACTGAGTTCTTATACACTATATATAAGAACTTTTTGTATCAAAGTAAGCCCTAACTTTGCCATCACCATCTGAATTCACTGCATGATATTCACTTTAAAGATTTCCACATATTCCAGATTCTTTTTAGCGGAAATCTCTAATGTGTTAAATTCTTCCTAACATCTAAAAAACCTCTGTTAAAATTGTAGCATTAAAACTTTCTTAAAAAGAATTCCATCAGTATGGAACTTTCGCAGACTTTAGCTGGAAAAAAAAAAAACCCATAAAATTATTAAAATTAGTTAAAATCTTTTTCCATTTAGCCAACCCAGCATCAACAAGTAACATGATGATGTATGTGATGGTGCTACCCCATCTTTCCCATAATCTTCCCACTACTGCCTCTGGAAAGAAAAGGAGCAGTAATCAGACTTTACCAAGGAAAGTTTCTCCAGTGTAGTACAGCCGATCCTTGAACAACACAGAGGTGAGGGGCACCAACTCCTGGCACAATCAAAACTCTGCCTGTAACTTTTGACTCCCCAAAAACTTAAACTAAGAGGCTGCCGCTGACTGGAAACCTCATAATGAACGCATATTATAGATGTTACTTGGATAATATAGCGTATTCTTACAATAAACTAAGCTAACAGGGGCGCCTGGGTGGCCCAGGCAGTTAAGCGTCTGATTTTTTTTTTTAATATAATTTATTGTCAAATTGGTTTCCATACAACATCCAGTGCTCATCCCAACAAGTGCCCTCCTCAATGCCCATCACCTATTTTCCCTCTCCCCTACCCCCGTCGTCCAGCCTCAGATTGTTCTCTGTATTTAAGAGTCCCTTGTGGTTTGCCTCCAACTATTTTTCCCCTTCCCCTCCCCCATGGTCTTCTAAGTTTCTCAAGATCCACATATGAATGAAAACATATGATATCTGTCCTTCTCTGACTTATTTCACTCAGCGTAATACCTTCCAGTTCCATCCACATTGTTGCAAATGGCAGGATTTCATTCCTTCTCATCGCCAAGTACTATTCCATCAAAGATATAAACCGCATCTTCTTTACCCATTCATCAGTTGATGGACATTTAGGCTCTTTCCATAATTTGGATATTGTTGAAAGTGCTGCTATAAACATTGGGGTACATGTGCCCCTATGCATTAGCACTCCGGTATCCCTTGGGTAAATTCCTAGTAGAATTATTGCTGGGTCTTAGGGTAGTTCTATTTTTAATTTTTTGAGGAACCTCCACACTGTAGCATCTGATTCTTGATCTCTGCTCAGGTCATGATCTCATGGTTCATGAGATCGAGCCCCACGTTGGGCTCCATGCTGGCAGTGCAGAACCTGCTTGGGATTCTCTCTCTGCCTTTGCCCCACTCTCTCTCTAAATAAACATTAAAAAAAAAAAAAAAAAAACTAAGCTAGAGAAAAAATGCTATTAAAATCATAAGGAAACTACATTTACAGAACTATATTGGATTTCTTTTTAAAAGTCACATATAAGTGGACCCGCACAGTTTATTTTTATTTTTGAGAAAGGGAGCGTGAGTGGGGAAGAGGCATAAAGAGAGGGAGAGAAAGAATCTTAAGCAGGCTCCACACCCAGCGCAGAGCCTGAGGCGGGGCTCAATCTCACGACCTTGGGATCATGATCTGAGCCAGATCAGGAGTCAGACACATAACTGACTGAGCCACCCAGGCACACTCCTCCCACCCCCCACCACACAGTTTAAACACCATGCCGTTCAAGGGTCAGCTGTATTTAAAAGGCATGTGTCTCCTGTCTCCAGTGTAATATTTAAAAGGCTCTCATTTATTGTTACTGTTTCAGTTAAACTCATGTTTGCAAATGGCACTAGAGTTATTTCTAACATTAAACACCGTAAACCAAGGATCCCTTCCCAGGATTAGGATTTAAAAGTAAACATTCACATGGGTTCTTTTTATTTGAAAACAACAAGGATTAGATCAAGAACGTACAAAGAGAAAAAGAAAAGTTCTTCACCTGGGTTGCATGGAAAGGAGCCAATACCAATTTTATACTTGAAATGTTTTGCCTATGTGCATGCAAGTATTTTTTTAAAGACAGATTCCCTATATTCTATTAAAGGGGATTCCAAAAAGGTTAATGTTAAGAAGTACTGGTTTAAGACATTCAATTTTGAACATAAGCATCCAGGGGAAGTAAACTTTTGAAATTATATTTATTAATGTTTTATTATACATATTATATTCTCTTAGAATTAGGGTAGGGGGAAGCCCCACTCAAGTGAGGTAACAAACTTGCCATCTTTTACAAAACTTAATTAGAACTGACAAAGTTATGGTTAGTCCTTAATTCCTGAGAATTTGAACATTATTGAGTTTGTGAATTTACAACAAATGCTCACACTAATTTTAAACTACAGTATGTCCAAAAAAAAAAAAATTTAACATTAATATGTTAAGCAAAGAAAACATCATCCAAATGCATATATTAACTTAGGTGTGAAACACTCAAGCCCTATTGCTCTGCACTTTAATAGCATTTAAATATGCTTAATCTTTTCAGAGATTTTATTTCAAATATGTGTAGTTTATCCAGATTACAGTGACATTATTTTGAGCTAATGGCAAAATAATAATCACTTTCTTCTCAACTGTAGGTATCCATGGTGTCAGCATATAAACTCTATAGAGTATTTGTAAGATCGATCATAATTGATATATGTGGGGATAATGAACAGACACCTCAGATTCTCTTCCAATTACAATTTCTACCCCTATGAAAAATGGAGATTGTTTTAGGGAAGTCAGAGAGAGAAAAAAAAAGAATAATATTGTTGCTATGAAATGGTGATGAATTTGATACAATCAAAAGATCATTAATATAAACATTTACAATAATGAAAATATAAATTACTAATTATGCAGCATGCTTTAGGGCCATTTCTACAGTTAGTATGAATTACAGATATTAAATGCCTTTAATCCACCCATTGTTCATATTCTGAAAGTCATGTTTACATAATAAACAAAAAACATTTCCTACCTATTTTGTTTCTTCTGACTTTGAACAGTGGAAGTGTTTATCTTGGGCTGGGAAAGTTACCCTGCCAGTAATCAATGCATACAGATAGGGCATTGTACACCTGTTCCAAAAGCTGGAAATCAAACATTAGAATTACTTGCAGGATATACCCAAAGAAACGCTTAATAGGCAAGTGCAATGGAAAAATCAAGTGTTTACCAAATGATGTTATGTGTACAGTTTTAAACTTTGTTTTCGTTGTAAAAGTATCACTGTATTATATTCAAAGATTATATAGGCCATGATTAACCATTTAATTATCAACTGATGTAATCTTTACAAAAATAAGGCTTGTAGCCTGCCAGGAACTAAATTTACTCAAAATCTTACTGTACTTTTCAAATCAGTAAATGATTTATTAGAACTTTATTCTCACAGTGGTAATTTTTAAAAAGCCTGCACAGTGCTTAATCTGATGTCTTAGATTATACTTGGTTTAAAGAAAAAGTCTGCCCAAACCATCACCAAGACTTTAATTCAACCTAATGTAGAAGAAACCTGAGTTTGGATGTAGAAATAAAAATCCATACAACTTTCTCTGATAACACGTAGTGCCTTCAACCAAAAGTGAAGTTTCAAGCAGGACTCTATGGCTTTCTCTGAATTTTCTTTCATCTTGAGTATTAAGTAAATCTTGAATTTAAAGCAGTTGTTGGAGGTTACATGTTCCCAAAGCGATGTAAACTAGTTATAAAATGTCTTATCAAAGACCTGAACAGCTCTTGTGAGTCACATGAAATTAACAATGAACCAGTTTTATACTGTACATAAAAGGTACATAGCACACTTGTACCTCACCTGTATCAAAGCCATCTTTCTGTATGTCTGTTATAACAATGTCGATATGTATGCCTCATAAATTTCAGACTTAATTCACTTTGTTTAAACATGTATTTGCTGGCTGTACAGAGGATACGCACTGAGTTTCCAATGACTGAAGCAAATATGGATCAAATATGCAAACACAAGTTTTAAACCCTCACGTAGATTGTTAGAGATCTGAGGCGGCAGTTTAGGAATTTGGTTTGGCCCTTCTACAGCTTCACTTCAAACAACACTCCCCAGGCACATCTGCTAGCCTCAAGTCCAGGCAAAAACCCAACTGAAAATCTCATTCTCAACCTTTAGAAAGAAGATTGAGCCTTCGGAAGAAGAATGGACTCAGCAGCACCGCCTTAAAGAGTTGCAACATCTACCTGTTACCAGAGATGTGGCCCAGGAAACACTTCACCATTAGCTTGCTAACATCCATATCACTGGCAACAGTACTGACAAAATTCTGATGACTTCTGAGGGGCAACGCATACCATCGGTATCATTTGACAACAGGATCTGCAGACACAGTGCTGTCGGACAGGTCTCCATTGCTTGTTTTGGTCTCTTCTGGAAGTGTGGGTGAAAACAACAATGGACAGATGTATATTTATTTTTAAAAAAATGAATTAAGTAAAAATTGAAAAGAGCTACCTGCTAAATTTCAAATAAAGAAAATGTGCATCTACCAAATAGTTCTCTAATATTACAATGTATATGTAGTTTAGTTACCTTAATTTTTTAGAAATCTGAGCTAAATTTTGCAAAGGGAACGTTCTGACTGGTACTTAATAGGGGTGTAGACTTGCGAGAGTTCAGAACTGCATGTGGGCCACGTGGAGTTTCACCTGGCGCGTTTGAAGGCATGCTGCCCCTCAGCCGGTTCCCCCAGCCAGGCCAAGAAATCACTATTATAGTGCACTGCTGTTATTGCCAGAGACATTGCTGCAAATTCGCATATAAGATTGTCCAGAATAAGTAGCTTTCCATCTGTGTTTGTAATTCATTTTTTAAAGCAGCTTTTTATTATGATTGTGATAAAATGAATTCCTCTTTTTTTGTGTATGAAATACCACATGCACACATTTCATTAACAGAGGAAAACGATCTCATGTACCCTGCAACTCTGACTACATATCTGAGCAACCTTTAGCCAAGACAGAGTTTTGCAACAGAAGAACCACCTCGGTGGTTGATGTGGGTGAGACGCATCAACCAGAATCATAGTGAGTTCCTTAAGAACAATCCAGAGCAAGGACTTCCACTGAGACCAAAAGGTTTGTTTGTTCTGCCTTAATGTTTTAGGCCTTAAAGTAAGTATAAGCTTGGCTGGAGACAAGATTCTCGCATGAAATGCCTGAGCAGAACCTAAGCAATAACTGAGTTTCTTCACAATTTAGATAAATTCACTCAAAGTCTTCCAATTTACTTTAGCCTTGGAAAGGGACCCAAACAGAATATATACATATTTTCACGTAATAAATACTGAGTATCTTCCAGGTAACAGCGTGAAATCACTTTCAAGCACACAATTATTAGATTCCAAAAAAGCTTCTGTATGCTAATTATTAACATATTTAACTTATGCAACATTATCAGGGAATAGGTTACTTGATATAAGTGGTCTACCCAAATTCAGTGTAAAATACGTATGTATTTTAAAATTTAAAGCAAGATTAATAAAAACATCTTATTTTATAAAATGTAAATGTTATGCCTTGATTTGTGAAATACAAGTAAGGATATAGGAAAAACATGAAAACTCAACTCAGCTGCTGTACCAAGCTTTAAGCTACCGAGCAGAGGAAAACCTAAATTACATCGTTTCTGTAACAGAAAAAAGGAAACCACCATTCTTCAGGGAAGAAACTGTTCCTAAATTTTAAACTGGGGAGAAATGTATCATGTGCAGCCTTAACTATGAAATAAGAAGCAATTTATATCGTCCTACAAAGAATACAACAGACAAGACTATCTGGAAAACGATCGGTTCTCGTGGCTGCACTGTCGACTCTGATTCTCCAAGGCCTGGTTGCGGAGGAGGGCGGGAGGCCGCTCACCGTGATACGAAATGGGGTCCCTACCATCTGCCACCTCCTCAGCCATGTGCCCCATCTCACTCAGTCTGTGTCTAGTTAGCAGCTCTACTACATTCTAGTGTTCCTCCTAATTTGTTCCTTCTTGTCTGACACAAGTTGAAGGTGAAAGAAAAAACTAAACTTGTTGAATTTTATTTAAATTATGATGAAACTGAACAAAAAGTTACTCCAGAATGAAATGTAAAAACTATGTAAATTTCTATTCAGATTCACAAATGATGCATGTAGGCTGTACTTCAAAAAAAAAAAAAAAAAAAAAAAAAAAAAAAAAAGGCATTTCTAGGTCTAAATTATTTTCCAAAAGGAAAAGGAAGCTGGAATTCTGATTAGATAAAATGGGACATTAGTGTCTCTTAAAGAAAGATTTACTGGTCTTTCCAAATTTAAGCCACTCACTGACCTTTTTCTTTCTTTTCTTGGTTTTCTTCAGCTGCAGTCTTGTCTGCTCTGAAGAAAATTCTTGCACTGCTCAGTGAGAAATAGAGCAATTCAAATTCCTAAGTAAATAAAAACATGTAAAGGAAAAGCTGAAAACATTCCTAAAAATCTGTGGAAATCATAAATACAGAAACTGAATTTAGTAATCCATCCATTTTTAATATCTGAATCAAATGGCTTCCAAATGCCATTCCTTTTAAAATATACCTATTACCACTATTCATCCTGTTTAAATGGAGGTTTCTATAGGATTTGTTTTCAGATATCAAGAATGGGTATCATAAATATCAAAGTGGATTTGACTACTACTCTCCTCTACCTGTAGATACACATCCAGTCGCTTCTGAGTGAGATTCATGGTTTGTAGCAGTTTTTCATCTTGACTAGTTGACTGCACATTCTGTTGCTTAGCAACTGCTCTTATCTCCTTCAGGTACTTCTCTCTAACAGACTGGAACCAATGAAGTGAGTCAAATTCCTGGTACTGATCCAAAAGCTTCAAAATGTAAGCCACACCTGCAGTCATTAGCAAAACCAAAGCCAAATTACAATGAGTACAGAAGTTGTATTCTACTCCTTTAAAAAAAAAAAGTGAAAGTATATAGAACTAAAAATAAGACAATCAAGAAAAAAAGAAACAACATGGGCATGAAAATCACTTACAGGTAACACGCTGAGGGTTGGGGAAAAACTTCCGCTGCTATTTGACAGCAACTGAGGAAGCTACAGGGGAACTCAACACAAAACGCTAAAAACTCTTAAAGCCACCACCCCAACAAAGTCTAAACATTACATCTAATGAAACTAAGTCATTAGCAATACCAGGTGGGCGTGAATGATAGTTACACTTGATGGAAGATAAGGATTATTAATCAGATGACCCAGTTAAAAAATAAAGAGTAAACACTGCTCACGAAAAACAAATCTACAAAGAGCACACAGATCTATTAAGCAAATGTTTCTTAAAATCCATGGTAATAATGAACATAAAATTAATGGAAAAACAATTGCATTAAGCTTACCCATGGCAAAGCCATCATCAGTAAAAGCAGCTCCAATTTTGTTTTTTTTATTCAATTTCTCCTTGCAGCTAATGGAATGCTCTACAAAGTTGAGGGTCTAAAAAGATATATTAGAGAAACAACTAGGCTAAAATATCTTCAGAATTTAGTTCATAAAGGAGACATTTCAAAAATTATAAATAGGAACCCTTCTAGATTCCTGTCCTTTTGATTTGAGACATCTTCCTCCTATAAATAGTCCCCTGGTGAGATCACAATCTGTACAAGTATCTTTTAACGGCTCTTCTTTCCAAGTCCTCTAACTACAAGCCCTCCCTCGATCACCACTTACCCTAACCACAGTGCCTTGTATATGGTTCATTATAAAATATTATGAACATTTTGCAGATGAGAACACTGAAGCCCAGAGGCTGAGTAACTTGTCCAAAGTCACACTCTAAGTGAAAGCTGGAATCAGAAAAGTAGGCCTGCTTTATTTACTTCAAAGCATAAGTGCTCTTATGTGTGGTAGTCCTTGCTTCTGCCCAATTCATTCTAAAATACTATTTCTTATCAGATTCTGGGTTAAAGAATGAGTCATCTGGAGAAATGAATTCCCCCCAAAAAGGCTTTTCTAAAAATTCAGCTCTTAGAAAATACCTTGTCATTTATTCAATAAAGATTTACTGAAACTTCTATCAGGTATTAAGTAACTACGATAAAAAAATGAATACCATCAAAAAGTCCACACTCTAGAGCAGCACTCTCAGCAATGACAGAAATATTGTATACCTGTACTATCCAATACAGTAAGCCACTAGCCACATATGGCCACTGAGAACTTGAAATGTGGCTCACAAAACTGAGGAACTAGATTTTTTATTATATAAAATTTTAATTAACTTAAATTTAAGCAGCCACTTGTGGCTATATACGGATAGCACAGTTGTAGAAGGGTAGAGACCTGTAAAAAGAATTGTGATACATGTGAAAAGTACTATAACAGCCTATTTTGTTGGAAACAATATCAACTTTCACTTTTATGCGTGTAAAACTCACTTGGCAATCAATCACATATTTGTGAAATCTTTACAAATGGTTAAATCTTTTTTTTGATATCTCATTTATGTTTGTCTTCTTTCTAGAATTCAATGATAAACTCAAGCACAAGCAGAGTGTCCTACACTTCGTGTCCTTCTGTCCTAGAATTCTGACAGTTGCCCTGCACAACTCCACTCTTCCTTAAACTCCCGGACCGCTGTTCACCATGTCTGCAGTATGCTGTCCTTCAAGTTCAAGATACATGGTAAGAAGTCACCCTAAGTTAACTACACTGTTAGAGAGTATAAGACAAATCTGCCTCCAGTTTGACACTGTCTTAAGATGAAAAGATAGTATTTATCAGATGAATATGGACACTTCTGCTACATCACAGTTATGACATACAATTATGATAGAGCATTAACAATAAACATATTAAAAAAAACAGTGTAAGAGAACATTTACGAAGAAGAGGTGTCTACAAACCATCTGCTGCTTTCAAAGGATAATAATAGGAATATGTAAGAGGATATGTGTTAACAAGTCAGGCAGCAATATGAAAATTTATTACTCTCCAAGTTAGATGTAACCAAAAGGTTACATTTGTTTAGTGATATTTAGATTTTAGACTTACCCATTTACAATTTTAAAAAAAGTTTTCTTATAGGAATCTTTAGGGAAACGTAACTCCTATTGCTAGAATAAGCCTCTCTAATCTCTTAACTCCATTTTCTGCACTGCAACCACTGTTTGTATAATGTGATTTTGGATAACTTGAGCTACTTTTTGGTTGCAACTATATAGAATTATTGCAGTGGACACTCTGTATACTATGAGGAAGCACTCAAAATTCAGTCTAGATGTTAGTATTTACTACTGAATACAGAAGTTGTCCTTAAACAGTAATACTTTCAAGAGATGTGTTAGAAATAACTTCATATTGTAACAGTTAAAGTTGGTCTACATTAATCACTTACAATATTATGGTATAATTCAGCCCGAAGATTATATGACACATATATAATGATGTACACTCAATTTAAAGTTTATTTTGAGAGAGAGAGAGAGCACGAGTTGGGGAGGGGTAGAGAGGGAGGATCCCAAGCAGCCTCCATGCTATCAGCACAGAGCCTGACATGGGGCTTGAACTCACAAACCATGAGATCATGACCTAAACCGAAATCAAGAGTTGGACACTTAACCGACTGAGCCACCCAGGCGCCTGATGTACACTCACTTTAAATCACACTAGGATTTTTCTAGCAGTTACAAACAAATAAAAATCTATCTTAAGTCTCATTCTGCATAACTAGTTAAGTAAAATTCCTAGGCCATATTCACGGAGATTACATTTAAGTTTTATCTACAACCAGAAAGTAATATAGTCTATGTGCATTTCCTGCTGTAAAGAAAATGGACATATTAACTTAAAAAAAAATCATTTTGGGTATAAAATACTCACCAGAGGGGGAACAATGATATAGAAATTTCGAAGATGTATATTCTTTGGCCTTCGAAATTCTGGAGCAAAAACATCTACAAGCATTTTGAAATACTCTGTGCCTTCGGCAGAATTTCGTGTGTGATCACTGAGGACTGAATCCAAATGCCTAAAATACAAAAAAATATTTACCTGGTTCCTTTCTTAAAAGAAGGTGTGGCTTTTTCTTTCTTTCTTTTTTTTTTTAATCTGAGAGCAAGCAGGGAAGGGACAGAGGGAAAGGGAAAGAGAGAATCCTAGGCAGGCTCTGCACTGCCAGCACAGACCCCGACGTGGGGCTCAAACCCTCGAACCAGGAGATCATGACCTGAGCCAAAACCAAGAGTAGGATGCTTAACCGGCTGAGCCATCCAAATGCCCCACGAAGGTCCGGCTTTTTAAATCCAACTCTCATCAGTTTCAATGAGAGTACTCAAAAGTATAAAACGTTAGAAGACGTTTCTAATTTCTAAGTCAATTTCCTTGCAGTTCAGAATAAACTTATTTTCTTATGGACAAAAGCTGATCCCAATTGTTTAATGAACTTATTCCCTAAAATAAAATATGCAGGGCATCTTCAAACTTAAAATAACAGTTTTATATTTCTTCTTCCCACAATAAGCCCTGTAGAATTCCATTTCATTGTAAATAAACTCCTCTTTTTAACTCTCTTCACTAATGCTTCTTCTATACCTCCCTACCTCAACTGGAACCTGGCTCCTCCTCAAGAACTTAGCTTCCCACTCAACATTTGGAAACATTAGCTGCTTTTTCTCCTTCATCCCTCATTTACATCTACCACCACATTTTTTGTTAACTTTTTAAAATGTTTTATTTATTTTTGAGAGAGAGAGAGAGAGAGAGAGAGAGAGAGACAGACAGACAGACAGACAGACACTGAGTGCAAGTGAGGAAGGGACAGACAGAGAGGAGACACAGAATCCGAAGCAGGCTCCAGGCTCTGAGCTGTCAGCAGAGCCCGACATGGGACTTGAACCCAGGAACCGTGAGGTCATGACTTGAGCTGAAATCAGATGCTTAACTGACTGAGACACCCAGGCGCCCCACAACTACCATCACTTTCAAATTATTATTCCCCCACCACTAAAAGGTAGAAACCTCTCCTTTGAGACTTTCATGATCCCACTATATCCAACTACCCAGCTACTCCTTCCTGATATCAGGTATCTACTAACCTTGTAACCCATTGCCCTACCTTTATTATCTTAGGACTATGATACATGTTTTAGTTCTCCATCATCCTGGAAGACTCTGTTGCCCATTTAGATAACTGATTCATTATCACAATCCCACAACTCCTTGACTTCACCTGCCATGAACTTTCCTTCGATGTCAGTCATCCACTCCTCTGCATAAATCTGAACTTGCTATTAGCAGACAGCTTTACCCTAGAGATCTTAAAAGATAATATCCCACCTCTCTGACCTTAAACTGCTTCAAAAATATTTTTAAAAGATCATCAATATTTAAATGGATGATATCACTTAATAAGAGACAACAGTCTGATTTTCTTCTTTGACATACAAGCCAAAAATTAGTAATTTCAGGGCAAATGACTTTAAATATATTATTAACTGTACATGGCTCCTTTAATTTGGCAAAGAACTAAGCTATCCTATAATAGACTATTTCAAAGCAAATCTTGTGTTGGGGCCTTATTCTCATAAATATGCACACATTTTTTTTTTCATTTAAAAAAAATTCAAGCCTGTTGAAAAGTTAAAACATAGTATAATGAACACCTATTTACTCTTCACCATGTAACATTTGCCACATTTGTTTTTTCTGGAAACATTTAAAGTTACAGATTTCTTGTCACTCGGCCCACAAGTGCTTTAATATGAATCTATTAAGAGCCAAGAAATTCTCCTACCAAGCCACAATATATCATTACACCCCAAAATAAAACACAGTATTATCTAATATACACATGTTCTAATTTCCCTAATTATCCCCAAATGTCCTGTATAGCCCCCCTTTTCCCTTATCTAGGATACGATTAAGGAATACCCACTGCATTTGGTTGTCAGGTCTCTTTAGTTTCCTAATCTAGAATAGTCTCGTTGCCTTTTTTGTCCTTCATGCCATTTTTTAAGAGTCCAGGCCAGGTGTTTCATGGAATGCCTCAAACTTTGAATGTCTCAGATAATGTCTCAGAATCTCCCTTAAAATAAATCCAGAGTAAACCTTTCTGGCAAGAATACAACATAGGCACTTGCTGTTACATTGCATGAGAAGATCCCATAATGTCAGTGTGTCCTGTGAACTGGTGATGCTATGTTCGATCACTGAGTTAAGGTGGAATACATCAACCTCTCCCTCATAGAGATAGTTTTCCCCTTTGTAGTTATTGAGCAATTTGTGGGATAATCTTCTGATAGTAAATGAATACTCTGTTCTCCAAAACCATTTTTATTGATGATTTTTGTCTGATTTCAAGCATTTACTGTGGTGATTGCAAAACAGTGATTTCTCCCTACATTTTCTCATCTATATCTATCAGCTGGCATTCTTCTGTAAAAAGGAACCTTCCCTCTACTCCTCCAATCTTTCTTATCATCAGTAGGATTCATGGTTTCTTTTTTTACTTAATATATCTTAATATTCTTAATGTATCTTAATGTTCTTTTTTTACTTAACTGATTTCTACCATGATTCTTTTTGAGACTCAAATTGTGTCCACTTTGTCCAGGGGTGCCCCTTCATGTCTGAGTCAATAAACTGTTATAATTAGATAATAATTATTATATACAAAGATTTTATTAATAAAATCTGTAGTTTTCTAAAGAATTTCTTAATAATTCTGCATGCCTCTCTCAAGTTTTAAATTATGTTCAAAAATCACCACTTACTGAAGTCTGTACATCTGCACTGTCCAATAACATACCCATCAGCTATCTTATTTGCCTAATTTAAATAAAATAAAAATTTAAATTCAGTTCCTCAGCCCATTAGCCCTATCAAGTGTTCAACAGCTTCATGTGGTAGTGGCTACTGTCCTGGACAATGCTGGCCTAGATTACACGAAATAAAGGACAGGTGTTCTAGAATAGTGCTGGCAAACAAATATAAAAACAGTTAAAAGAGAGGTGAACTGAATTTTACCAATGAGATATTTGGCATTTTTTAAACTAAATCCTCAAAGTTACTTATATACTTTGTACTTCAGCACATTTCAATTTGGACTAGTCACATTTCATATGCTCAACAGCCACAAGTGGCTAGGGGCTACTATATTAGATAGCGTGTTCTAGAAGATAACTTTTTAGTGAAGTTGGAAAAATCTCAGAATACTGCAGTCTTAAAAAAATTGAATCTCATAAACTGAGACCATAACTTATATAATAAAAACACAAAAACATAAGTTTATATATTACCTTCTAATCTCCCCTTTAAAATGTTTTTATATAAACATATACTTTTTTAAATCTCCAAATTTAGATTATTCCAAAATTAGATTTTAACCTTGTTTTTTAATGTTTATCAATTTATTTGAGAAAGAGAGAGAGGAGAGAAAGAGAGAGAGAGAATCCCAAGCAGGCTCTGCACTGCCAGTGTGGAGCCCAATCCGAGACTGAATCCCATGAACCATGAGATCATGACCTGAGCCGAGATCAAGAGTCGGACATTTAACCAACTAAGCCACCCAGGTGCCCCTACCTTGCTGCTCTCAACGTTTCTTCTGCAAGACCTTCTTCTTTTACTAGTTCTTCAAAGTTTACAATATCTTCAAGATCAGGTACAAATCTAAGAATTTGGAAAATAATTTTATTAAGTTAAATAGGAGTAATTGACAAAGATATGAAGGGCTACTATAAGTCTCCAAATTTTTCAACTATATTATCTGGAAAGAATTTTGTATTTGTTATATTACTAGTATAACCAATTTAGTTCTAAAACTGACCTTTAGATCTGAATAATCAAATTTAATCCTTAAAATCATGTAATCTTTAGAACCATTCACAAAGTGTACTGATAACTGTATCTTCAAGAGAAAAAAAATTTTCAAAGGTCTGCTATAATCTTAAAATTCAAGAAGAAAAAAATATAACCAGAACTAATGGTCTTCTTCCATATTTATCTCAAAATATATCAATAAGAAAAAAAAAAACTTCTCTACAATACCACCTACAATAAATTTAAATGACATAAAATTTTTAAATAGCATAAGACAAAAATGTTTGCATTCATACCTAATGGCATTGCTGCTGCAATGAAGGCCACCAGATCTTATCATTCGTATATAGCCCATAGCATTACCTTAAAAATGACACACAGACACAAATCAGATATTTATTCAAGTAAATCTAAACTCTAACAATCAGGAATACAGTCACATATAGCAATTACAGGGTTTCTATTCCTAAGTACTAAAAGATTCTTCTCTCTTTTACTTTAATTCTTACTCCATAAAAGTGAAACTTACATATTTGTGCACTTAAAATATAAATATACCTACTTATACACAGCTATATTAAATATCTTAAAAATAAATGTGACTGGCATTTGATAAACTAAATTCACTAAATGCTGACTATATGTTTAAAAACAAACATTTTAAAGTTACTATGTCAATAATTTCTTCATTCTCACACTGAGTGCTTGCCAGACCAACCCCTCCCCACCAATACAGCTGGAAGTGATACCAAGAGGTCTTTACTTGATGCCCCCAAATTACATCTCCAACCTGGACCACTCCTTCAGGCTTTTTTAGTCAATGCCTACACCTACAAGACTAAGAATTTTTAATTTAATGTTTAAGTTAAACTCAAGATCTTCACCCTATTATATTTCCTATCTCAGAAACTGACATTTCCATCCTTCCAACTGCTCAGGCAAAATGTCCTGAAGTCATCCCTGACTCCTTTCTTTCTTCCATACTTCATATCTAATCAATGGGCAAATTATAATAGCCCCACCTTCAGAATGTAGCCACAATCCCACCATTTTTCACATTCACAGCTATGATCCTCTTCCAAACCACCACATCTCTTGCCTACACCTCTGCAATATGCAAAGACCTCCTGCTCCCCAATCTTCCACCATCAGCATCCTGCTCCCCGATCTTTTATCTACATAGCAGCAGTGCTGGTGGTTCTTTTCAAAGTAGGTGGGTACATATCCTTCCTTTTCTGGAAACCCTACAATGGCTTTCCATCTCAATAAAACCCAAATCTCTTATGTGATCAACAAAGCCCTGTGTGATCGTGCCCTTGTTGCTGTTCTGATATCCTGCCCTACCACTCAGGACTCTACTAACTCCTCCATTCCAGCCCCTAGGTCCCCAAAATGCCAGACAGACCCAGGGCTTTGGCACTTCCAGTGGCCTCGCTCTGGTATGCTCCTTCCCTGAATACACACGTGACTTATTCCCCAATGTCATTTAGGTCCCTGCTCCTTAGAGTTTTCCCTGAACATCACTGAATACCATTGGCCAGAACCATTACACCTTCTTAGCCAGCACTTAACAGTGACATATTCTGTGTCTTTGTGTCTCCCCCAACTGGCATGCAAGATCCATGGCACAGCTTCTGTTCTCACTGCTCCACCCCTACACATAGTAGGAATTCAATAATACAGTTGACCCTTGAACATGGAGCTAGGGGTACCGGACCCCCCAAGACCCCCACAGTTGAAAATCTGTGTATAACTTTTAACTACTTACAGCCTACAGTTAATCAGAGGCCTTAACCAGTGACAAAGTCAATTAACACACTTTTTGTATGTTATGTGTATTGTATATTGCATTCTTACAATATAGTAAGCTAGAGAAAAGAAAATGTTATTAAGAAAAGATAAAAACAGACAGGGGGGCAAACCATAAGAGACTCTTAAATACAGAGAACAAACTGAGGGTTGCTGGGAGGGCATGGGTTATATGTGTGATGGGCATTAAGGAGGGCAGTTTTGGGGATGAGCACTGGGTGTCATATGTAGGAGATGAATCACTGTGTTCCACTCCTGAAGCCAAGACTACACTGCATGTTAACTAACATAAATTTAAATTGAAAAAAAATCATAAGGAAGAAAAAACACAATTACAGTACTACAATAGTATGAAAACATATACATATAAGCAGACTTGCACAATTCAAACACGTATTGTTCAAGAGTCATCTATGTATGGCTAAACTGAACTGAAATGAGTTGGGAGAAAGGACAAAAAGGTAAAGTTATTATTTCACAATCATTACAATACATTCTTTACATACACTATCTCATCTGATGTTTTTAAGAACTCTCAAAATAGGTATCACTGAATCTATTTTTAGGGCTATCCCAAGATGAGAGATGATGTTAAAATGTTTCCCTAATATGTGTCTTACAAATATAAAATATCTAGTTTCACTGTTTTCCTACAATTAGCAGACCAATATCCAGCAGATCAAAATGTGCTACTGAGAGGCAAGTATAGAGCAACAGTTAACAGGAACTCTCTGAAGCCAGATTTCTTGGGTTCAATGGACTCTGCCACTTTTTAGCTAGAAGATCTAGGTCAAGTTATAAACTTTGTATCTCTGTCTCCTCATCTGTTAAATTAAGTTCTACAGGGTAAAGATTTTGTTTAGTGCCCTATATATCATCAGCACCTAGAAACATTTGTTGCCCTCAGTAAATACCTGCAGAATTAATAAACAGCAATACTTACAACATTGTGAGTTTTATAGGAGTTAGAACACACAAAGCACTCAGCAAAGCCTTGGCACACAGATGTTCAATAAATGTTAGTGGTGGTACTGATTATTTCAGCAGGCAAGTAATTAGACAAAAGGACTTTTCCTTTTGCTTCCAACTCTGAGATTTCTTACTCCTTTTCCCAATATATTTAACAGACTCAAAAACACATTACTACGTTTATATGGAGATAAAGAATTTGTATTTTCTAAGAAGAGAGTAAAGAATAAAATTTTGGAACAAAGTGAAAAGGATAATATTCATCAAATGCTGAATGCCTCCTGGCGGCAAGTGAGGTGACATGACTTTACGTGTTAGGGGGAGAATGTGTATGGGAGAAGATGACTAGCACAGTCCTCTTCAATAATTTAAGGACTATTTCATAGGACAAAATTATACTTTAAAAAATATTAAAACATTAAATAAATAATAGTGCAAGCAGTATTCACATGTGGGGAAGAAGAACTCTGATACATAATCAGAGTATGAATAAATGAAGTTGCGAATAAATGAAGTTTTAGGCAGTGCTGCTTTAGAAAAACAGCTCTAAGTCTGAGGTCCCTGGACTCTGACCTTAAGCACCTTAACTCTGGTATAACAACATGTGGAACTGTATGTGTAGTATATGGGCACTATTCTGGGGAAAACCAATTCAGAGTTTTCATTAGATTCTCAAAAAGGGCTAAGATCTACTGCTCCAGAAGCTTACGGTCTAATGACATCAAATGTCTCTATGAGGAAACTACTTGTGGAACAAATCTCCTTATTAAATTGCTTAAAATAAGAAAAAAAATGACAAATGTAAAATTCTAAGTTCTTATAGAAATGTCTAATATGCAGGGGCGCCTGGGTGGCTCGGTCAGTTAAGCATCCGACTTCGGCTAAGGTCATGACCTTGAGGTCCGTGAGTTCAAACCCCACATCGGGCTCTGCGCTGACAGCTCAGGGCCCGGAGCCTGCTTCAGATTCTGTGTCTCCCTCTCTCTCTCTCTCTCTCTCTCCCCTCCCCTGCTCGTGTTCTCTCTCAAAAAAAATAAACATAATTTATAAAACTTAAGCTAGCGTTCAGTGACTTTACTCCAGAACTAAATCCTTATAACACCTTTCCCACTAGTAAATTTAAAGCCCCTTGAGAACAAAGGCTATTTGTATTCTCAGCATCTAAAAGAGTATTTGGTATAACAGATTCTTAGTAAATGTTTCATAAATGAATGAACGAATCTCAGGAAGCACAAGTTTACCAAAGTGTAGTCAATAAGAATTTACTGTTTAGTGTCTACAATTGTGAAGAATACAGAATACCTCTGGACTTCAGCCAAAAAACCAGTTTAAGTCCTAGCAATACTATTTATTTGTCTGAGTTTTTCTTTTTTCATCTTTAAAATGATGATTACCTGCCTCCTGCACAGGCATTCTGTGGAAAGCTTAAATAAGTATACAGTTTTGTTAATCTACAATTATTTTTAAATGTAGTTCTTGCTTTTAAATATAATGTAACACATTTTGGGAAACTAGTTCTACCTATAAGGCAGGACAACTCAAGAAATTATATACAAATGTGAAATGATAGAACAGAAAATTGTAACATTTAATATTTCAACCTTAACCAAACTTATTTGTAAGTAATGTAACTTATTTACTTATGTTACTAGTTAACTTTTCACATAAATTATTTTATGCCTCTGCATTGAGGCTATAACTTCAGGGAGCCCATTTTAAAAGCCCAGAACAGTGCCATGAACAGAGTAAGTACCTAATAAATAGTTACAATCTGACTAATATGAGCATATTTGAGACGAGGTAAATGTATTTTTAATTGAATTGAAGAGGTTTTATTGAATTTCTTTTAGTCCACAGTCCCACAGTCTATCAATTATTTCTGCACCAACAGTGTAATCATACTTGAAAATCTTTTGGTAAGAAAATGACTCAGTGGAATAAAGTTGATCTCAGGCACTCACATATTAAATTGTTTATTTATGAGTTTTTCAAGGAGATAGCTATTTGGAATTTGTACTTTATTTCCCAACTCTTTTATAATAACTTACCAATCTGGCTGATGAGTTGCCTGAACTGATCAAGGTAGCTTTGTCCCTCTGGGGTAATTCCAAGTTTTCTGATGCCTCGATTAAATTTTTCTGCTCTTTCAAAAGGATACTAAAGAGATAATTTAAAGACTACCTTTATTAACAAAATCCCTAAAGCATAAAATGCCTACAAAATCAACCACGCTAATACCATTTTCCTTTCTAATTTTGTATTTCCACTGTGCTTAAAAAAAAAAAAAATCACTTAAATCTAATGACAAAATTTATAGCACAAAAGCTACCAATGTTTAAGGTCAATACAAATTAAATTTCTTTTTGTCACTAGCTAAGGAAAATAATTATTAAAGCCACCAAACTTCAGTTTTCCATCACCATTATCAGTCTCCCAACATCCAACTACTCTATCAATAGATAAAAGGAACCAATTCCTCCTAGAAACACTTCTTCAGTGTCGTGCAGCCAAGTTCCTGTGGCAAAATAGGTATTGTATATATAAACACACTCCTTCCCAAAAACATACATCAGCTGAGCCAAAATTTCTAATTGCCATCACTAATAAAAAATGATTTTTCAAGTCTTAGCTAATTAAAAGAGAAAATTACTCATTTTATATTAACAAATGGAAATAATTCTCATAAACAATAGAATGATCACTTCTCTGAATACTAGTAATTTGTTCCAGTAAAAAGGAGTTAATATAATTCTCTACCTATAACTGTAATCTATAATTTTATTCAGTTATTTTACTAGGAAATAGTATTTTACTGCTCTGACATTGATGAAAACTACCACCTAGAATACTAGACGGTTGAAATTAGGTGATGCTAAAGAGCAATTAAAATAGTTCTATATGTGGCAAATCAAATATAAAACCCATCTAAAATATAAAACCCATATAAAAACCATGCTAGCCACATGGCTACAAGCCTCCAAAATAGTACCACTTACATTTCTCTTCATTACTGGAAAACTCAGTGCAGGGGTGAAGGGAAAACAGTATTCTTATAATACAGGGAATAACAGTTGGTGTGGTATTTTTAGAACTTGTGGCAACATATATCAGAACTTTAAATATTCATATTCTGTGCCCTAGAAATTTCTCTTCAAGCAATTCATCTTTCAGAAATAATGTCCCAATACACAGAAATAAATGTGTAAGGATGTTCCCTGTAGCACTGTACATAACACTAAAAAAATCAGAAAAATCTAAATATCTGTCAGTAGGAGAAGGTTAAATAAGTTATGGTATATACATCTTTACTGTCAACTGTTAAAAAGAATGAGGTAGATCTATTATATGTACAGACTTGTGATAAGCATACTGTAAAATAATCTCTGTAGTATTACTCCCTTTTTGTTAGGGAAAAAAAAAGCAATACGTGTATATGCAAACAAATATGTTTATCACACAGACATCTAAAAGCATCATATCACAACGTTAACAGCAACTGCCTCCAGAGAATGAAACTGGGAGGAAAGACAAATGAGTGAGGTCATTTAGTTTATGCACTCTATATTGTTTAAATATTTCAAAATAAGCATGTTTCTCTTCTGCATTATTTTAAAATAAAGAAAAGTAACACCTGGCCACATGGATCCTTACACTTTAGCCTACGAGTAAGAAACTATAAGGGAAAATACAAGAAACGTGGAGGCCAGATCTAGAAGACACTATTGTGAAAAATAACAAAAAAACTAAAATCCCATTACAGAGCTTCATAATGAACTTCAGCATAAACATCTCCTATACACTCAACAGCCAAATCAAACTACCTTGAAAAGAATATAAAAATAAAAAATACCTTATGATCATTTTGGTCCTTGACTTCCCTGAAAAACCGAATATCTTTTATCAATCTGGATTTGATATGTTCATCATACATAAACTGGCTGAATATGTAGAACTTCTTTTTCAAAAACTGGTAGGTGAAATTAACCTATAAAATTAAAATACAAAAAATTGGGAGAAGTTAATATAAAAATTAATGTCAAATCAATGTGACTGAATATCAACTATAAGCTCTAAGTGAGATTTCATAAAGTCTAATATTTACAAAGCCTAATTCACACTGAAAATATTTAAATAAATGAAGCTTTTTTATTGCCCAAGTTTACAGAACTTTCTATAAGCTCCCCTTAAATATTTTAACTACCTATAAAAGGGTGAAAAAAAAGAAATACAAGGAAAATAACCTCATAACAGAACTAAGAGTTATAGTGAGAATAAAAAATACAAATTCAACACTCTAGCTTTTATGGCGTAAACCACAATCAGAAGTTCCTGTTCCTTACTTATTACTAATCTACATGCCTAGAATGATACTAAAGTAAGAAACACAGCGCTCTTTGAACTTTCCTGAAGGAAGACATTCAATGATGTACCCAGGAATATTTTGAGCACCTCCTTTGCACAAGGCAGGGTGTATCTGCTCTCACGCTAGACATGGTGCTTGTTATCATGAAGTCTATATTCTAGCAGGAGTAACAGACATTTAAACAAGTATATGTGAAATAAATTATTAAATCTCATCTGCAATAATTCATACAATGAGAAGTGCCAGTGCTTTGAGAATAAAAGGCCCTGATCAAGACTCAGAAAACCCCGAAAAAGTTGGATTTGAGCTGAGATTAAGGCCAAAATAACATGACATTATTTCTGACCTAAGCTGGAAGACTTGTACTAATTTCCATCTCCTCCACCCTCAAAAACTTCATTTTTTGACAGTCGTCATTTATCCAGTGTTAGAAATGGGTGCTTCGTCACAATTTTTCCTGTGGCTTAAACACTGTTTTCTTCTTGATCTTACTAGTAGTTGTCCTGGTAGAAATAGTCCCTTCTTTATCCTTCCCACTCTTTTTTTTTTTTTTTTTAATATTTACTTATTTTTGAGAGAGAGACACACACACACACACACACACACACAGAGCCCAAGTGGGGGAGGGGCAGAGAGGAAGACACAGAATCTCTGAGCTGTCAGCACCGAGCCCGATGTAGGGCTCAAACCCACAAACCATGAGATCATGACCTGAACCAAAGTCATATGCTTAACTGACTGAACTATCCAGGCACCCCTAACCTTCCCACTCTTAATAATGGGTAACTGCCAGTCTCTGATCTTATTTCTCTCTCTTTTTTTTAAGTGTCCTGGGGGGATCATCCAGGCTTTTTTTTTTTTTTAATGTTTATGTATTTTTGAGAGAGACAGAGCACGAGTTGGGGAGGGGCAGAGAGAGAGGGAGACCCAGAATCCGGAGCAGGCTCCAGGCTCTGAGCTGTCAGCACCGACCCTGACACGGGGCTCGAACCCACGAATCATGAGATCATGCATGACCTGAGCCAAAGTCAGACACTTAACTGACTGAGCCACCCAGGCACCCCTCATCTTAGTTCTTCTATATTCACTTTGTCATCATCAAACATCAGGAATGTACATTCATTAGTGTGATCAACTGATTCATGACTATATCCCCTGCTAGAGTGTAATCACCATAAGAGCAGAAACTGTTTTTCTCACCAAAGCACCTAGCACAGTGTCTCAGACATGTAAAATACACACATAATTATATCTGTTACATGAATGAGATTTCTGACAGATTCGAGGTCAAAAAAGAGTTTTATCCTTAAAAGCTCAGACATGATCTCCACACAAATGACTCCTTAAATTAGAAACTCTATGTCATTTCTATATTGGTAACTGCTAAAACAGAACTCCAACCACATCTCCCATCAGCTCAATCACTTTAATGGCTCCGCACCAAATATTAAAATGGTCCTTATGTAATTTCCAGTTATGTAACTCCTCCCTATTTCTTTACTTTCAAACATGCTTAATAAGATTTTACTATTTAAGCATTCATATTTTTCTTTCCTCAAGGACAAATTAAGTGTACCCTGAAAACCAGGTAAAGTCAAAAACGGCTCTTTTCCACAGAAGAAAAAAATAGGATACAAATTCAAGTGATTCCCTCAAATGATAGTATGCCCATTTCTAAGATTCAAAATATTTTGGGGCGCCTGGGTGGCTCAGTCGGTTAAGCAGCCGACTTCGGCTCAGGACATGATCTCGCGGTCCGTGAGTTCAAGCCCCGCGTCGGGCTCTGTGCTGACAGCTCAGAGCCTGTTTCAGATTCTGTATCTCCCTCTCTCTGACCCTCCCCTGTTCATGCTTTGTCTCTCTCTGTCTCAAAAATAAATAAACGTTAAAAAAAAAATTAAAAAAAAAAAAAAAGATTCAAAATATTTTGAGTAAATTTCTACTTTTATGGATATTAAATAATTAGTAAGCTCTCCCCCCCAAAAAAGCATGACTAATGTTAAATAAACTGCTATCAATTGCTCGCGTGCAAAAGCAACAAATGATATCAGACAATCCACACAGATACATACATCTATGCCAGTGTCCCCAAATCTCTGATAGCACTTAATAATGATGTCCCTGAGATGGTAAGACATTTGAAAATGCCTTTTGTATCACAGAGCTTCCATGACAACCAACACAACTGTAGTGCCATTTTTTTTGAGATTTATTTTTAAGTAATCTCTACACCCAACATGGGGCTCAAACTCAGAACCCCAAGATCAAGAGTCACATGCTCTACCAACTAAGCCGGCCAGGCAGCCCCTCCCCAGACATTATAATTATACCAACCAGAAGAATGGAAATTCAGGTATATGATAAACAAGCAGTAGTGTATATTTACCAGAATGTTCTATGAGAAAACTATTTTCCAAACTACCAAATTAAACAGGAGTCTATTACCCACCCAATCCCCACAAAAGACTCTTACTGTTGTATTCATGATTCCTGTGCCATGTGTTCGAATTGAATTAGCAATATGCCGAATATTAATAGTGTTCAAATGTTTGTTATTGCTTGTTCGTTCAATAAAAATCTGCAATGAAACAAATTTACACTAAATAACAACACAATCCATAGCAAATGCTGGTCAGTTACACAAAGAAAATTTTAGAATCTATTTCATTAAAAGATAATTTCATTGGAAAGTCATTCAATAATATAATCAAAGAAATAAAAAGATCTCTAAACAATTATTTTCTGCTTTATTTCATTAGTTTTCACTAACGAGAATCAATTTTTGCCCCTCAGCCTTCCTACTATACATTCACCCACATCAAAAAAAAATTCTAAAACCCACTCACCTGATTGTTGAGATTATAGAGGTATCGAGACACAAATATGTGAATATTTCTCATGATTTCCAAAACATCCAGGCCCTAAAACAACCCACACAGTTCTATTATTATTATAGTCAGACTTGTATCAATATAGTGACTTACTACCAATATTTAAAATGACTTTAAAAAAACAACTACATAAAGAGTACAACCAAAGGTTAAGCAGCCTTCTTCTAACTGCTACAATCAGGACTGTCTCCCTGGGAAACCTGGCTGCTTGTTATCTTACCCCTTTTGTAAGGACAGGAACAGTTGTATTTAAAATTTCAGACATCCATGACTCAATCATTTCCCCACCATTCTTGAGACTACTGGTCTTCCCAAAAATCTTCTGTATATATTTTACTAAATAAACTAATGGCCAGATTCTAAAAGGTAGTCAGGATATGTGGTGATATTTATAAAATACATACTATTTTTCAGGCACTGTGCAAGCAAGGTTCTTTTTATGTAATTCTCAAAAAATGAGGTATTAGTCTTCTAAATTCCACAGCTGAAGAAAATGAAGCTAAGGGAGTTCTCCAAGGTCAAACAGCTAGGAAGAGGCAGAACCCAGGGATTTTTAGAAAGTCTAATTCCAAATCCTTAGGCTTCTTTTAATTACCCTAGACTACCTTTAACACACAAGTTACCTATTAAGAATCCATAACTCTTCAGTTACTACTCTAACACCTAATGGCATCAGATGCATTGTCCCACAGCTTTTCTAACTGGGGCCAAAGCAGCATCACAATACCCCTTTAAGTTTTCATTATAGTTTTTCTCATGTTTCAATCTAAAAATTGTTAACTCACTTTTTCTTCCCCTTGGTTATAAGTACATGAGCAGAAACTGTTCCTATTTATTTTTGTATCCCAAAACACAGTTTGGTGCCTAGCATCTTTTCAGTAAATACTAAATGCATAAATGAATGAAAGGAAATACAAACTGATCCCAGAAATGGTACCTACACACAGTAGGCTGGAGGAAAAATTATCCTCAAATTTCAGAACTGAGTAAATGTTTTTTGATAAATATTATTTTTGGATTTTCTTAGGAAAAATACATGCAAATTAACTGAAAACGTAACTTTTGCACTCATGAGATACTGTCATATTGTAAATTAGCTTACTGAATTAGCAAAAGTAAATGCTTCTGTGCACTCATTTTAAGAAGATATTTATAGTCATATACATTTGACCATTTCTTAAGATGTTAAAATTTATACGTTATATCTAGGTTTAAAATCCTTAACTGTGATCTTGACTAAACTTTTTACAACTCGGCAGAAGCCACCACCTCACTATCCCACGGTTTCTGAAACAGTGTATCTAAATCTATGTACATTTCAGATGTTCAACAAAAGCTGGAGTGTAAACAGAAAGCCTGTGGCAAATTATTCCTAAAGCAAATCAGCACCATTATTCTTGTCAAGTATGTAGTTTTATACAGCAAATATTTTCTTCAATTATAAACATGTGCTAAATTAAGAAGAAAAAAAGAGACTTTTTAGAGAAACACTGCTATGCTACAAACACACTATGCTAGAACCATTTCATACTATACCTGTTCCAAAGTCTGACTAGGAAGATGAGCCTCCGTCATAACCAATCCATAACGCTGGGTAGCTAAATTTCTCATTTCACTGTACGTGGCCCAGTCATGAAGAGCTACTGTTGTGAGATTATAGAAGGTCTTGTCTAGGTAGTGAGTTACATAAGCTACCAAAAATAAATAAATAAATCAGTAAATATATAAACAAATTTTTGATTCATGAAAAAATAGAATAGGAAGAAAGATGAAGCTTTTGGAAACGACTTGTCTTTGAACATCAGACTTCTTCCTTTAAAGTAAGGAACTAGGAAAATAAAAAAGAAGAAACAAAAAAGAATTAAAGAATAAATGAATAACACAAAAATACCCTCAAA
This sequence comes from Neofelis nebulosa, assembly GCF_028018385.1. Classification (NCBI taxonomy): domain Eukaryota; kingdom Metazoa; phylum Chordata; class Mammalia; order Carnivora; family Felidae; genus Neofelis; species Neofelis nebulosa. The sequence goes on from NC_080789.1 coordinate 17,202,280, forward strand.
GTTTTTTTGTTGCTCGTTAACACTTAAGGGCAAACTGATATAGTATATGAGTTTAAGAAGGAAAGCAAAACACTCACCTCGAATGTCAATGAAACGATTGAAAAATCGAATTGGATTCAAAGAGAAAAAAAGGGCCAGGTCTTTCATGCCAACTTTGAAAGGGTTTCGGTCATCCAGCTTTAAATGAGTGTGCACAGAAAGCCGCAGATCCTTCTCTATTTCCTTGCATAACTTGTCCAGTAAATGCTATTCACAAAGGAATTGATACCTTAATTTTTCAAAATGATATTCCTATTGCCTTGCTCCTCTAAGGCATCTATGCATTGACCACTAGAGTTTTATAATGAGTTCAATGATGAAAGGATTTGTCAAACTGGTTTAAGAGTCTAAATAAGCTATGGTAAAATATTATTTTTATCAGGAAAATAAAAGTTACTTTGTTTTCCATTTTATTTTTATACTTTTTTAAAAAGATTTTTAAATAGGGGTGCATGGGTGGCTCAGTTGGTTAGGAGCCCGACTTCGGCTCAGGTCATGATCTCATGGTTCGTGGGTTCAAGCCCCACATTGGGCTCTGTGCTGACAGCTCAGAACCTGGAGACTGCTTCGTATTCTGTGTCTCCTTCTCTCTCTGCCCCTCCCCTGTCCGTACTCTTTCTCTCTTTCAAAACTAAATAAACATTTAAAAAAATTTTTTTTAAATACTCTACACCAAATGTGAGACTCGAACCCACAACCCCGATATCAAGAGTTGCATGTTCCACCAACTGAGTCAGCCAGGTGCCCCTGCTCTCCATTTTAAACCAACAATTTTTCTGACCACGAAGCAGTTAGATAAATGCGAAGTTTTTTATTTTCGTTAATACTTTAAAATTCTTAAAAAGAATTTCAAAAAGCTAATGTCTCATGGCTTCATTATAAAAAATGGGAAAATACAATATCAAGTATAACATTTAGGGGTGCCTAATATTAAAAAATATTAAAATATTAAAAAATACTTAAAAAACTAAAGTATAAACACTTATGGAAACCAGTAACGAAGGAAATGTCCTGAGAACAAGCAACGGAAGAAATTTTTAAAAAGCTTCCTTATGATAATCATTAAAAAGAAAAAACAAAATCACAAAATTCATTGCTCTAAAGGTAATGAAATCAATCATCTTTTCTGGTCTACCATGAAGTTCTAAATACTGGCCAGACATGTATCTTATTTTTAAATAAGAGTAGTTAATATAAGAAATCATATAAAATTTTTCATAATTTTATCAAACCTGCATATGGTTTACATTGCGAACTTTACTCATTTCTCTCTCTCCCTCCATGTAATACTGCTAGACGAAAATTTAAAATGTTAGTGTTTATAATCTGGATTCCAGTAAAACAAGAAGGGATATACTACACTGCATCTCTGCATTATTTGTTACACAAATACGTCTTTAAATACAGAATATGTGGTCATAGCTCTCCAAGTAACTCAATAAAATACCACTAGTTAAGCTGCCAGAAGTGCGCTACCATTAGCAGCATTCAATATTCAAACCCACTTCGTATCTGCATTCTTCTAATAAACAGAACTTTACACTCAAAATCTGCTATTCACTAAAGTATTTTTCCCAAATCCCTAGTCTGAATTTCTATATAAAACTTAGGGATTAAAGACCAATTTAGCATAACAGTGATACTGAAAAGTTCCTTCGTTCTAGACAATGATTCATAAATAATAATTTATATTACTACTTACACATAACATGAATATATAATATAAATGAAAGCCTGCTTCAATCCAGAAAGTTTTTCCAAACACTGAAAAACTTAAAAACATGTATTTGGAATGCAATCTCAAATATGACGTTACCTCATTTAAGATTTCCATAATTTCTTTGTCATAGCAATCCAGAAGTATTTCGTGGGACTCTAAATGTCTTGCATGCATCATAGCAGGTACACAGTCACGTAAAGCACTGAACATGTACTAAGAAGAAAATCAGAATGTTCACGAATGTAGAAAAACCAGAGCTCTAATTAAAAAATAGCACACAGGAAAAAATATATATATCACAAAAGTTAATTATCTATCTTTGAAGACAAAACCTCAGTCTGAAGGTTCATTTTTTTCACACATGCCTGTCTTACTTTCCTAAATAAGAAGAGCCCGATTTTATTCTCTAAAGCATATATATTAAATCAACAAAAAATTCACATTCACTTATCCTTTCTTGCCTTGAACATTCAAATATTTATTTCCAAAAGAAATAGAAAGATCTGAGTAACATATTCCTTGCTGACAAGTAAATGTCAGCCTATTGTGACATCAACTAATATCAAAGTGAAATGAGAATGATTAGGAATAGGAGTAAAAGAGTTAAATATATTGATATTCATTAGCATTTATATCAAATTTAACTACAGACTGTATAAATGCTCATTAAATATGGATAGTATTGTAAAAACATTAGCAATTATATTATTCTTCACTTACGTGCAATCTGGCTGCATCAACGGCATTTTCATATACATCATCTAGATAAATTGGAAAGACAGCTCGATGCCAGTATAAAAAACAACAGTCACATTGTGTTTGGACTCTACAATGTAAAGTAGTAATTAGTGGTAGCAAAATCAAAGCACTCCCCCACCAAAATAATGAAAGGAACAACATTACACATCACAATGGTAAGAGCTCAGTTTTACCCATTTTTGTATCCCCTACATCACTTAACCCAAAATTAGTAGAGAAAAGCCACAAAATACTTTCTAAATTGAACATGGGTAACAAAACTCCCCTATATCAGACACTGTCAGAATTCTGCACGCAGGCTAAAGCATACTTGAAAAACGACACACATAACTCTTAAGATAGAGTTTAATTTTTCAATACTACTTGATAGGACTGAACTTACAATACTTGCATCACATATGTACCATTTTACCTGTCTCAAAGTTGAAAAGCAGAACCTTTTAAAAAATTGTGACCAAAAAAACAGTTACACTTAACCTGCCTATAATCCTTGCCAAGTCACTATTTCACACCATTTTGGGGCAACAAAATGTTACACTAAATATCTTATAATGAAGAAGAAGATAGAAAGTTAAATGCTAGTACCTACACTTAAAGTCTCAGCTTCTTAGAACAACATAATATTGTTATAAATATGAGCTTTAAATGAAAAACTGTGCTATAACCTTAATTCACCTGGGAATCAAAATTCAGAAGACCCATTTTCCCTTCAAGAAACATATTGCTTCCTCAATAAAACAATAAAGTCACAAATGGCTACAAAAATAAGCCCAAAACTAAGTCATTTTAGTGAATTAATTCTAATTCATGTCAAAATAAAACTACAGAAAACTATGTGACATGAATCTCTAAGAGATGAAACTTTGTTATGAAGCAGCAATTTTAAAAGTCCACTAGGAGACTCATCACAGCAATCACAATATGCATCGGGGTCTAGCAGGTGCTCCATGGGTGATACCGTGTTTTCTCTGGGAGTTCTTCCAGAAGCTATTTCCTTACTACAGAAGCAAAGTTAAAGAAATACGATCCCCGGTCACAGACTCACTTTGGTCACGCTAAAGGAGTGACAAGAGGAACTAATGGTCTACCTGGGTTATATTTCTTCTCTTGCTATGCTAAAAAGAAAACTGATGTTTCTATCAGCCTTATCTTTGGAGTATCGTTACATATCCCTACTTACCTTTCTCTAAGTTCACTGATAAGATCCAGCTTTTTCATGACTACTTGCAGTGGAAAGAGTTCTTCATCTTTAAATGTTTTCTATCAGGGAGGGGAAAGAATGACAGAGAAGTTGCAGTCAAAGTAAGAACAGGTTTCTTGGGTCAGTAAGAAGGAAAATGTGAAATCTCCAATTTCAGTTTCCTTCCATAACAGCAATAATTTACCATTTGTGTGCCAACACTTAGTGCTAAGGAAACAATAAGTCGTCGTTGCTTTGTGCTTGGTCCATTTAGAGTGTTTTCAGCCAAAACTAGAGCAGAGAGTACATCAAGACGCTGTTCGCTATATTTTTTGTCAGAAATTACTCTTTTCTAAAAGACAAAAGAAGAGAAAGCAAGAAATAACAGTTTTATTTCTGAAGCAACAAAGACTCACAAGAAAAACTTCGTGGTAATCTTTTCCATGATTCAATTTAAGAGAGCTTAGACAAATGCTTCCCTTGATCAGCTTTTTCTGACATTATGTGATTTGTGTAACATTACCATTTAATGCTGACAGGGACAGCAAATGCAGTAAGCATATTTTTAAATTTCTATATTAGGCTTTTTGAAAGGCAGTTCAAGATGGCAACATAGGCCAGAGTCTAAAATTTCCGTATTAATTTAATAAATTATTCTTTAAAAAAGAGGCATATTTTAAAACTACACAATGTCATTTTTTAAAATGTTTATTTTGAGAGACAGAGAGAGCACAAGCGGGGGAGGGGCAGAGAGGCAGAGAGAGAGCGAGAGAGACAGAGAGAGAGAGGGGGAGAGGGAGAGGGAGGGAGAGGCAGAGAGAGAGGGAGACAGAGAGAGAGAGAGAGAAAGAGAAGGAATCTCAAGCAGACTCCACACACTGCCCGTGCACAGCTTGAAGCAGGGCTCAATCTCACAAACCATGAGATCATGACCTGAGCCTAAATCAAGAGTCAGATCCTTAACCAACTGAGCCACCCAGCCGTTCCCACAATGTCATTTTTTAACAGAGGAGTGTTAATGTATTCCATGCTGCAAGTTCAGAGTTAAACCTGATTGCTCTAAGTAACAATCATAAAATAACATGGAGAAAAAGGACCAAGAAATATTATGTTTGAAGGAATGGAGTAAACAGACTAAACTAAAAAAACACATATAAGGGCACCTGGGTGGCTCAGTCCATTAAGCGTCCAACTCTGGATTTCGGCTCAGGTCATGATCTCATGGTTCGTGAGTTCAAGCCCTGTATTGGGCTCTGCGCTGACAGCGTGGAGTCTACTTGGGATTCTCTGTCTCCCTCTGTCTCTCTGCCTCTCCCCCACTCATGCTCACTGTCTCAAAAAGAAATAAACTTAAAATATATGCTTAAAAATAAAAAACACACATAAAACAACAGGAGAGCAAACTAAAAAGATAATTATGCTGAATATACAATAACCTTCATACCTTGGCTACAGAAATAGAATTAAGAGCCTGATGTTGAAGGTGCTGTGTTATATGTGAAACCGAATCAGCCACAACCATGCTTCTTCTGTAGAACATATGCTCTATAGCCTAAAAAGAACCACAAGTAATGCTGTGAAAATCAACTTAAAACTTTTAGGCAAAATCACAGAATATCTTTAAGACCTTGGGCTAGGTAAGGAATTTGTAAATGGGATCCAAAAGAATTATTATATAAGATCGGTAAATTCAATTATATTAAGAATTTCTGTTCATCAAAAGCCACTATTCTCTCTCAAGAATAAACATTAAAAAAAAAAATCTGGCATCATCTTGAAAAGCTGAACATGTAAGTAACACACAACCCAGCAATCCGCTGGTAGACACAAAACTCAGCAAACCTCTGGCACAACTACACCAAGAAACAGATACAAGAACAGTAACACTGTATATAGTAGCAACAACTGGAAATCACCCAAAGTCCATCTACAGGAAAGCTACACAGCAATGAAAATGAAGGAACCATAGCTACTCATCCCAGCATGGAAAAGTTCAAATGCAAAATTCTGGGGGCACCTGGGTGGCTCAGTCAGTTGAGCCTCCAACTTCGGATCAGGTCATGATCTCACAGTCTGTGAGTTCGAGCCCCACGATGGGCTCTGTGCTGGCAGCTCAGGGCCTGGAGCCTGCTTCAGACTCTGTCTCCCTCTCTCTCTGACCCTCCCCCATTCATGCTCTGTGTCTGTCTCAAAAATAAACAAACATTAAAAAAAAAAAACAACTAAAAACCACCGTGATAAATTCCAATATTAATTCTAGTATTAAAAAAAAAATTCTGAGTTTAAAAAAGTAAAGAAGTACATAAAGTATTACTTCATTAATATAAACTTCAAGAGCATACATGACTAAATGATGAATGGTTTACAGATTCATCTATATATGGTAAACTAAAAAGAAAACCAATGGAATGAGAAGCATAAAATGCAGGACTGGTTTCCTCTGAGGGAGCAGGGTAAGATGTAATCACAGAGCACAACACAGGGGGTTTCTGAAAATATCAATATTTCTTAAATGGGATAGTGGGTTTTTGTCTATTATTTCTTAAAATTATGTTTATGAAATATATGCATATACACACATTTCTGTATTTACAGTTCATTAAAAAATGTAATATCTTTAAAAAAGGCTGAAAATTTCCAAAAGATTTTATTTCCTAAGCAAATCTAAAGGCATTAGCAGAAATTTACTAGAAAATTTTAATTTCAATTTTTATAAAAGGTTAAGTGGGCTCTCCTGCCTACAAAGGGTTTTTATTTTTACTTACATAGAGTATGCTAAAAACATTATCGTATTTCCAGAAGTATTCAAATCACAAGATTACAGCACTTTCCCTAAACTGCAAAATAATTAGCCTCATGTTGACTAGCCTCATGTGCATCTGAACACTAGGATGTCTTTTTTTTTTTTTTTAGTACAGTTGATACACAATGTTACATTAGTATCAGGTGTACAACTAGTGATTTGACAAATTGATACATTATGCTCTCTTCACTACAGGTGTAGCTATCAACTGTCCCATTACGTTGCTATTGCAGCATCACTGACTGTATTCTTTATGCTGTGCCTTTATTCCTGTGACTTATTCATTCCATAACTGGAAGCCTGTACCACTCTCTCCCCTTCATCCATTTTACACAATCCCCCAAACCCCTCCTCTGGCAATCATCAGTTTGTTCCTTGTATTATTTATAGGTCTGATTCTGCTTTCTGTTTATTTTTTTTTTAAATTCCACTTATGAGTAGAATTATATGGTAGTTATCTGTTTGACTTATTTCACATTAATACCCTCTAGGTCCATTCATACTGGCTCAAATGGCACAATCTCATCCTTTTTATGGCTGTATAATATTCCATTACACGTACACCACATCCTCTTTAACCATTTGTCTACTGATGGCCATTTAGGTTGTTTCCACACATTGGCTATTATAAATAATGCTGCAATAAACACAGGAGGCATGTTCTTTTCAAATTAGTTTTTTCACTTTCTTTGGGCAAATACACAGTACTGAAATTACTGGATCATATGGTGTTTCTATTTTTAACTTTTTGAGGAACCTCCATACTGTCTTCCACAGTGGCTGTACCAATTTACATTCCCACCAACAATGCATGAGGGTTCCTTTCTCTTCACATCCTCGCCGACACTTGTTACGTCTAGTCATTTTGATATCAGCCATTCTAACTGGTGGGTATCTCATCGCGGTTTTGATTTGCAGTTTCCTGACGATGAGTGATGCGGAGGATCTTTTCAAGTGCCTACTGGCCATCTGTATGTCTTCTTTGGAGAAATGTCTATTCAGGTTCTCTGCCCATGTTTTAATTGGATTATGTTTTTGGTGTTGAGTTGTATAAGTTCTTTATATATATTGTGGCTATTAACCCCTTATTGGATATATGATTAGCAAATATCTTCACCCACTCAATCAGTTGTCTTTTTGTTTTGTTGATGATTTCCTTTGTTGTGCAAAAGCTTTTTATTTTGATGTATGATGTAGTCCCAATAGTTCATTTTTGCTTTTGTTTCCCTTGCCTTAGAGGACATATCTACGAAATATTGTTATGGCTGATGTCAGAGAAATTACTTGTCTGTGCTCTCTTCAGAATTTTTATGGTTTCAGGTCTCACACTTAGGTCTTTAACCCATTTTGATTTTGTTTTTGTGTATAGCATTAGAAAGTGGTCCAGTTTCATTCTTTATACGTAGCTGTCCAGTTTTCCCGGCACCATTTATTAGAGTATGTTCCCCACTATATATTCTTGCCTCCTTCGTCAAAACTAACCATATATTTGTGGGTTTATTTCTGGGGTCCCTATTTGTTCCACTGATCTATGCACCAATTTTTGTACCACGTCATATTCTTTTATAATTCAAGCAACATGCTTAAAACTTCCATGAGCAAAACTTTACTAATACTTAAGTTAACCTTCTCATTCCCTTCTTCTCTCAATACATGCTAATTTTAATAAAGTTTAAATATATTGGCCATTCATAAAGTTATTCAGAAATTACTTTCAATGGCTAGTTTCCTTAGCCACGTGAGAGATAAGTACACTTTCCCACAATTATTTATTCTGATAATCAAGAAGTCAAATATTACAAGATCACCATAATTTAAGCACAGGTTAATTCTCAATTATAATGGCAAGGTAAAATAATCTTAAACCTACCTTGAGAAGTTCAACAAGCCTGCATAATGCCTTAACTGAGGTTTTGGTCATTGGCTTTTGCATTGACATATAGAGATTCATTGTGGTTTTAATAATGGTACTAATACTGTATGCATATAAGAAGCCCTATAAAAAAATAAAACAATGATTATAATCACAAGGAAAAGTTTCATTTCTTCAAAATTTCATTCTCTATGCAACAATTATTCCCCAACTTGCCAATAACTATTTTAAAGTCTGCTCTTAAGATTTTGAAATATTCTTCCTCACGCAATGTTACACAATGGTGAAGCTTCAAAGCAACCCCTAAAGGTGTATTTAACCTATTACATACCATAAGTTTAGTACTGCTGAAATTAAAGTATAAAATCACAGTTAAAGAATCTTCCCATTAAAAAAACAAACAAACCCTTCAGAGAAATGATCTGAATGTCCAGAAGTTATCTATTCATCCTTATCTTACCTGCCAGACAAGAGTTTAAAGACTCCTATCTGCTACAGACAAATGCTAAGGACCCTAAGGAACCAGGAACTGAAAAATAAGGAGTATGAGAGCTGCTGTCTGGCCAATACAGATACTGAAAGGTATTTCTCAGTTCCAAGCCAATTCCCCCTTTCCTTTTCACCCGGACCAATCCCCACTGTTCATCTGCTACCATGTCCCCTGCCTATGTTGGTCCTAATCAGACCTTCTCTCCTTCCAGCCCAATAAGAACATATTCTCTCCTACTCTTCTATTCACGAAGGAAGAACAAAGGTCTTGTGAGGTTTAAAAAAGATTTTTAGTGCTAGTAAACCCAGGGAAATGGGATGGAATAAGAAAATAGGAAAAGGAAAAGGATATTACCTTATATATTTTCATGTAGATCCAAAAAAACCACATAGAAACATCATAATAAAGATTCTTTGGGTTTACAAAAGGACAAAAAAAGATACATGTACAGTTTTAGGATGAACCTAAATTATACTATTATGGATCTATTCAAGGAACTGGGGCAGAAGCCATATGCTAGTGATTCTCAACTTTTTTTCTAGTCCTCTATCATATGTGAGAGATAAAGTACTCTCCTATCAGTGTAACAGTGGCTCAGTAAAGAAGTGATACTTAGTGTGGATGGGAGAGGGGATTTTCTCTGAACCAATTATATCTCTGTGATAAAGAGATGTGCAAAGTTAATAGAATAAGAAATGAGAGAGAAGGCAGCATCCTAAGAAAGGTGACAAAGCTTGGGGAATACACACAGGAAAGAGCTAGAAGTCTTAACCTGTCAGCTACAGAACTATCACACCAGATTCTGCCCTAGTGCAGCACCACGAAAAGTTTAAAAGCAGAAACAAAGAACAGCAAAAGTATAACTCTAAGCCAGGCATAAAAAGGGGAGTTTCTTTTTTGAGGGGGAACAGGGGTGAAAGAATTCATGGGTCCCCAGATGGTCATTAACTTGTGAAACATATATATAAAGGACGTATTTTAAAAATCTAAATGGGGAGAGGAGAGGTTTAGGGTCTGTTTTTGTTAATGGAAGAATAAATAATCTGGACTAACCTCTGTACAAAGAACAAGCAAATCTGGGCAAAACATTTTTTTAATCTCTCAGGAGGCATCAAAGAGCTATTAAGAAGATAAGGAAATATAAAGCCAAAATCTGGGAGAAGAAAGAAACCCAGAGAAGTGAGCCTGGCATTTGAGGCTAATTCCTTAAGAAGCATCTGCCAGTTCTAAAAGAGAATAGAGACAGAAGCCAAATGTTACCTTTCAGCATCTCCCAGAAAGGAGAGGGGAATAAAAACAGGAGTTCGTGGCCCATCAAAGAGGAAAGGAGGTCCTATAAACCTAGGTTCTGGATTGGGATCCTGAAAAACTACCCCCTAAAAAGTAAGGATGAACTCAAAAAACTAGCCATCATAGGATTTAGGTCCCATTTCAAATCATCTCAATCCATGACTAGGTTGAGGCGATCTGGGTTGTTAGTTGTCCCAGACTAGCTGTTTATCAAAAGTAAAAATTATTAAGTCCTCTCTGGAAAAAGAAAAACAATATCCAGATCTTCAAATTATAGCCACAGTTTTTCATATACAATGTGCGCATTATTAAAAATAACCAGGCAAAGAGATAATAAGACATATCCAAAAACAAGAGAAACATAGATAACAGAAACATCCAGATAATGAAATTACTAGACATAGGCTTAAAAATAATTCTGCTACGTTGAAGGAAAAGAAACAAAATTTTTTCAGAAAAAGAAATGGAAACTATAAAAAAAGCTAAAAAGTAAAATAAGTAAAATTAAGAGTTCAGTAGATAGGCTTAACAAGAGAGAGAGAGAGAGAATAAAACAGAAATAGTACTTGAAGAGTTAGTGGCTGAGAATTTTCCACAAATTCCAGAAGCTCTACAAATCCCAAGCAGCACTGACACAAAGAAAACTACACCTAGGTACATTAAAGCAATATTGCTAAAAACCAAAAAGTAGATCTTACAAGCAATTAAAGACTCACATTCAGAAACCAAGAAAACTGACAGCTAACTTCTCAACAAAAATAAAAGCCAGAAGACAATAAGTTGGGGAGGGAGGTGAGGGATCCTGCTAACCCAGAATTCTCTACATAGCAAAAATGCTTTTGAAAACAAAGTTGAGGGGTGCCTGGGTGGCTCAGTGGGTTAAGCAGCCAACTCTGGATTTCGGCTCAGATCATGATTTCAGTTTGTGAGTTCAAGCACCACATCGCTCTCTGTGCTCACAGTGCAGAGCCTGCTTCAGATCCTGTCTCCCTCTCTTTGCCTCTCCCCTGCACCCACTCTCTCTCCCAAAAATAAATAAATGTTAAAAAACAAAAATGAAGTTGAAATAAAGACATATTCAGACAAAAAAAATAGTGATAATTCATCAACAGAAGGACATTGTAAATGAATTCCACAAACAGAAGAATGAAGAGGGGCACCTGGGTGGCTCAGTCGGTTAAGTGTCCGACTTTGGCTCAGGTCATGATCTCACAATCCGTGAGTTCAAGCCCTGTGTTGGGCTCTGTGCTGACAGCTTAGAGCCTGGAGCCTGCTTAGGATTCTATGTCTCCCTCCTCTCTGCCCCGTCCCAGCTCATGCTCTACTTCTCTGTCTCACTCTCAAAAATAAATAAACGATAAAATATATACATATATAAATACATATATATATATATACACACACACACACATACATATGTATATATATACACATACACATATATATACACATATATATGTATATGTATATATATGTGTATGTGTATATATATGTATGTGTATATATATGTGTATGCATATATATACATATATATATAAGAAGAATGAAGAGACTCAGAAGAACGGAAAGCAACAGAACAGGTAAATATATGGATAAATCTAAATGGACCAGGACTATAAAGACAACAGCAGCAATAATAATGCCTCGAGAAGTTTAATATATAAAATGAATCAAAATAAACAACAACATCAGAAGTGAGACGGTAGATAAAGAGAATTACGGTGGTTTAAGATCCTCACACTGTCTAGAAAGAGATAAAACTACTCATTTATTTTGGAGTTGAAGGTTAAATGATGCACTTAAAATCTCTAGAGTAACCACTAAAAAAACCCAGTAAAAGGATACAGAATTAACAACATAATAAAGGGAGAAATAAAATGATGAATTAATTCAAAAGAGAGCAAGAAAGGAAAGTAAAAGGGACACAGAACAAGTGAGATAAATAGAAAGCAACTAGTCAGGTGCTAGTTTTAAATCCAAATACATCAGCAATGACATAGAGAAAATAATAAAAAAAGACAACTAGACTGGGGAAAAATTTATGCTGCTTACACACTGCTTACGCACAGGAGACACACATTAAATATAAGGAGTCAAACAAGCTGCAAGTCAAATGATGAAAAAAGACATACTATGTAGACCTTAACTAAAAGAGAACTGGTATAGCTATATTACTATTATACACACAAGACTTAAGACAGAGCATTACTAGAAATAAAAGGGATATTTCATAACAACAGGTTCAATTCATCAGGAATAAATAATAATTCTTAAATGTTATGCACTCACTTGGTTTTAAAACATATAAAACAAAAACAAAGGGTAAACAGACAAATCCACCATGCTAGTGGGAGATTCTAACCCAATTCTGTCAGTAACTGACACAATATGTAAACAAAATCATTAACAAACATAACCTACTTGACATATACAGAACACTACAACCAATAAATGCAAGTTACATATTCTTTTCAAGTGTACATGAAATGTTTACCAAAGTTGACCATAGGCTGGGCCATAATGCAAATCTCAACAAATTTAAAAATAGCAAAATTATTTTAGTACTTCTAGAAATCAATAATAAAAGATAACTAGGAAATCCTCTTATCTTTACAAACTAAAACATATCTTCAAAATAACCCACAGATCAAAAAAGAAATCACAATAAAATTTCTTATATATTTCGAACTAAATAATGGAAATGCAACATATCAAAACTTATGGGATACAGCAAAAAAAGTCATGCTCTGAAGAGAATACAGAGATTTAAATGCATGTATTAGAAAATCTAAATTAGTCACACAGATCTAAACATAATCAAATCAATTTCAGTTTTTAAAAACAAAAACATATCGTACCCCTTCCAGTTTTTTCAAAGTGTAAGTTCTATACATTGAATTAAAAAAGAAATGACCCCCAAAATATTCTAAGTAAGAAGATGCAACTACCTGTATAAAAACATTACATCTATTGGTGAGGTCTTCAGCAAATTTATCCATTCTCTGCTCTTTAGATAAAATAGATTCCATTTTCATCATCCATGAGCTCACAAAGACGTAGTAAGACTGTACATCTCTAAAAAAGGAAAATATTGGGGTTACTCAGCACAGGAAATAAAATTTACTTCCATTTCTTTGAACTGGTTGGGATAAAATATTTCCTTGCAGGAGCCACCTTTCTGGTTTTCAAATTACAGACATCCTACATACATATATAATTTACTCATTCAACAAATGTTCATGCCTATATAGGCCAGACACTGTTTCTCAGTACTAAAAATAAAAGTTAGCAGTAAACAAAATAGATAAAAATCCCTACCACAATAAAGTTTACATTCTTTGAAGAAAGGAGAGTTGTGTAACAAAGAAATCAATAATTAAGATCTGTAAGATGTTAGATATGTGCTATGGAAAAGATGCAGCGAGAGAAAAAAAGAGACAGAGACTTGGAGGGCAGGTACAATTTTAATTACAGTGATCAAGGCAGGCTCACTGAAATTATGATTTTGAGCCAAGATTTGAAGAAGATGAATGAGTAATCTATGTAAATATATGAGAAGAGAATTCTAGGAAAGTAAATAACAAACGCAAACGTCTGGCATGTTCAAGTAATAAAAAGAAGTCAGTATGGCTGGAGCTCAGAGAACAGGGATGAGAACATAAAAGGAAATCAGAGAAGTACAAAGGTGGGGGTTGGGGGGCAGGAAGGGTGGGGAGTAGAACAGGATTTGTGTATGACCTTGTAGAGAGGGCTTCAATGGAAAGCCACCAAAGCATTTGAGCAGAGTGACTTTATCTAACTTTGCAGGGGACCAAAATCACCTTGGCTGAGATGCTGAAAATAAACTGTAAAGGGGACAAGTGGGGTAACAGAAAAACGACTCAGGCAGCTACCATGATAATGCAGAAGGGGATGACAACTTGAACCAGAAGGGAAGGCTGGAAGTGGTCAGAATCTGGAAATAAAAGCTACACTGATTGAACGCTTCCTATGTGCCAGCCACTGTTCTAATCACTGTACGCAAAGTAACTCATTTAATCCTCACATAACCTTATGATCTAGAAGAGGAAACTGATACACAGAGAAGTTAAGTAACGTGCCCAAGATCATAACTGGTAAGAAGCCAACCCAAGATAAAAGCCCAAATCTAGGAAGCTTTCCTATCCAGGAAAGACTAAATCTACTGATTTAATTCTCCGCTGCAAGCCAATTACAAACACTGAATCACTCTATCAATGTATCTCAAATGGCTCAAAATGGAAACTTTTAGCCCAGAAGCTATTTAATATACACTTCTTTTTTATTTTAAAGGTTTAGTGTGGAAAAACAAACAATTCCTCTTTGTGGGATCTGATGTTACCAACTCTTTAGAGACTTCCTCCAGTCAGAGAAACATCCCATTACTGCCAGTCAGAATGAACTAGAGGATAGCACTCCGGGCAAGGGACTGCAGAGACTCACCTGACCGAAATCTGAACCCCACAGTGAGGTCACTGGTCAGCCATACTGCCAAAGAGTCTGACAATGTCAAGAACTCAGCCTGAAGAGGGATTACACCAAAATTTTTCATAACTGTCTTTTAAAGAGGTAAAACCCTAGCATCAAATCTAAGAAAAATTTCTTGCTGAGCCAGGATTCCATTAAACAAATGACACCAACAGCTGTACTTTTTGGCTTTGCCTCAAATGGTGCTAACATTATTTGACTTGTGGATTATTTGACTTAAAAATGTGAAACACGGAGAATGAGCAGGGTCCTAGGGCAATGCCTCCTTTTGAGGAAGCTGTGATCAGTATTCAGCAGGGATACAAGTATAGGAGGGAACAGAAAGGTCATAAGCCAAGACAGAAGGAAGAGGCCTAGATTATAGAGCCCTCCTTGACAGTAATCAAACCAGTAACCTTATGAAGAAGGCTAATAACACAGTCAAGGGCACTCACTCAGTTTTAGATCAGACTATGCAGGATAAAGCAGAGATTATCCATTACTCCACCCATCACTCCTACATTCAAACACTAGATGATATTCCTCTCTTATGAAAATGAAAATGAAGCTGTTTCAAGTTTTAAAAAACAAGTTTTTGACAAATGGAGTCCAAAAATAGCCAAGGGTCCTGTCAGATGGTCAGCTTCACTTCAAAGTACAAACAGGAAAAACACTAAGGAAAAAAAAAAATCTGTCCCAATATAAATCACCAAATGGCGGTAACACTTCTATGTCAACAGAGGTTTGAAATGAAGGTTCAGAGCTCTATCCTCTGAAGTCAGTATTTCCAGTGTCAAAATGGTTTTGAATGAAAAGCAAAATGCAGCAACCTACAAACCTTGGACCCCAGGCAGGAATGTGGCTGGGACACTTGGCCAGCTGAAGTCTAGTGCATATTGGGCGGGGGGCAGGGAAACCGTCCCCCACTGTTTCCTCATTATCTAATAACTCTGGAACCTAACTGGGACAGCTCTTGTTCACTCCCTCAATTTTTCCTAAAACACTGGATAAAACTCATGCTAGTCACACTGTCTCCCCTCTCCTGGGTTTCATTTTAGTGAATTTTAGGTTTGTTTGGGATAACTGCAAGGAGAATGAAAAAGACACTATCCCCTTCAGCTCCCTGGAGCTCTATGGTAACTGTGTATCTTTGGAATCAAAGAATTTAGAAACATAAAATGTTATCATGGGGGGGAGGGGGTCTTTGAAAGTCAACTTATTCAATCTTCTACCTGATAAGCCTCACTTCCTACAGCATCTTGGACTGAGGTCATCTATACTTTACCTACACAGCTCTAGTAAAAGAGTGCATTACCTCTCAGGACAGCCTCCAGGACTTGGTAGCAGAGGCTCTTCAGCAGGACTGGTATGGGCTTGCACACTAGCACACCTAGGTCTCTGACCTGGCAAAGTTCATTTCTCTAAGCCTCATTCTCCTTATCTAAAAATGGGATAAAAATAGTACTGTCGAGTAGCAGTTAACAGCTTATGCTCTAGAGTTGGGACTGCCCAGCTCTGCCACCTACTAGCTGTTTAAATTTGGGCAAGTTTAATCTCTCTGTATTTCAATTTTCTCACCTACAAAATGGCCATAATTACAGTATCTACCTCATAGGATTCTCTCATGATTAAAGGAGATGATAAATGTGAAGTTCCTGGAACAGTTTAGTTATTGGCTTACAGAAAGCACTGGGTTAATATTGGTTGTTACCTTTATTATTTCCCACATGAGAAGACTATTACAGGGTTTGCATAAGACAAAGTGTCTAAAGCCTTTAGCATAATGCCTGCTACTAAGAGCTCAATCATGTTGGCGATTTTGGATCTCTGGAACCACAGAGATCAAATCTGTTCCCTCTTCAACCTGAATGCCCCTCAAATATTTAAGGAGCTCACCACATCATTTCTCAGATTTCTCTTTTAAAGGTCAAACTATGTAGAGATTCTTCAAAAGGCATGGTTGTCAGGTCTTCTGACATATCCTGATCAGCTGCATTTAGGGTTGCTGCATTTTATGTCCCTCTTAAAAATGTGACACCACTGGACACCAACTACGATCTGACCAATAAAAATTCAATGAAACTACCAATTCACATGGCCTAGATATTATAAGTACCATTTCCCATAATCTGGATATAGTTATTAACATAATCCAAGTATGTATTGGCATTTTTAGCAACTGCATCACACTATTCAAGAATATTAAGATGGGAATGCAAGCTGGAGCAGCCACTCTGGAAAACAGAATGGAGGCTCCTCAAAAAACTAAACAGAGAACTACCCTACGACCCAGCAACTGTACTACTGGGTATTTATCCAAGGGATGCAGGGGTGCTGTTTCAAAGGGACACATGCACCCCCATGTTTATAGCAGCACTATCAACAATAGCCAAAGTATGGAAAGAGCCCAAATGTCCATCGATGGATGAATGGATAAAGAAGATGTGGTCTATATATACAATGGAGTATTACTCGGCAATCAAAAAGAATGAAATCTTGCCATTTGCAACTACATGATTGGAACTGGAGGGTATTACGTGAAGTGAAATCAGTCAAAGACAAATATATGACTTCACTCATATGAGGACTTTAAGAGACAAAACAGATGAACACAAGGGAAGGGAAACAAAAATAATATAAAAACAGGGAGGGGGACAAAACAGAAGAGACTCATAAATATGGAGAACAAACTGAGGGTTACTGGAGGGGTTGTGGGAGGGGGGGAATGGGCTAAATGGGTAAGGGGCACTAAGGAATCTATTCCTGAAATCATTGTTGCACTATATGCTAATTTGGATGTAAATTAAAAAAATATATATATAGATATAGATATAGATATATAGATATATATAAAGCTTCTGATAATTAAGATATCCACACACCTTAATTAATACTATTAACCTAATCCCTGTGTCTCCATCTTATTGAATTCACAGCTTTAACTCCAAACTATGTCTTTTTCCCTCCTCAGTTCTGTTTTAGAAGATAGGAGGAAGAAGCTCTGAAATTTACGTTATGTGTAGTCCTGCCTGAATTGAGTAACTGTCATTTTCCATGGACTTGAACCACCAGACTTGAGAGTACTAAGAGATGCTTTAGGGAACTCCTATATTCCTGATGTACTCCTTCTTCCCCCATTCTGCAGTAGTGGTCCAATTTCCCCTTGACAGTCAAGATCGAAAGAAAATGAATAAATATCCCTATTATCTTCTAATCATATCACAAATAAAAACTGTGTCCAGCACAGAGCCAGTGGCACAGTCCTGCATCACTTCACTAAAATCTTCATCCAGGTCAGTGTGTGATTTTACCAATGCACTCAAGAAACAATGTGCAGTAAATTAAGTGTTGAGGCTAGGTGATGAGAACACGGGAACTCATCTATTTTCTCTCTTTTGTGTATATTTGAAAATTTGCATAGTAAGACTTCAACAAAATAGGATGTAAATATCAGAAGAACATCTGATTGTTGTTACATTATGTAACAACATAAGGATGTAAATATCAGAAGAAACTAAAGTTAAAAGTATTCTGTTAAGAGGCACATGAAAAGATGTTCAACGTCGCTCCTCATCAGGGAAATACAAATCAAAACCACACTCAGATATCACCTCACGCCAGTCAGAGTGGCCAAAATGAACAAATCAGGAGACTATAGATGCTGGAGAGGATGTGGAGAAACGGGAACCCTCTTGCACTGTTGGTGGGAATGCAAACTGGTGCAGCCGCTCTGGAAAGCAGTGTGGAGGTTCCTCAGAAAATTAAAAATAGACCTACCCTGTGACCCAGCAGTAGCACTGCTAGGAATTTACCCAAGGGATACAGGAGTACTGATGCATAGGGGCACTTGTACCCCAATGTTTACAGCAGCACTCTCAACAATAGCCAAATTATGGAAAGAGCCTAAATGTCCATCAACTGATGAATGGATAAAGAAATTGTGGTTTATATACACAATGGAATACTACGTGGCAATGAGAAAGAATGAAATATGGCCTTTTGTAGCAATGTGGATGGAACCGGAGAGTGTGATGCTAAGTGAAATAAGCCATACAGAGAAAGACAGATACCATATGGTTTCACTCTTATGTGGATCCTGAGAAACTTAACAGAAACCCATGGGGAAGGGGAAGGGAAAAAAAAAAAAAAAAAAAGAGAGGTTAGAGTGGGAGTGAGCCAAAGCATAAGAGATTGTTAAAAACTGAGAACAAACTGAGGGTTGATGGGGGAGGGGAGGGAGGGGAGGGTGGGGGAGGGGTATTGAGGAGGGCACCTTTTGGGATGAGCACTGGGTGTTGTGTGGAAACCAATTTGACAATAAATTTCATATATTGAAAAAAAAAAAAAGTATTCTGTTAGGGAACAGGACTCAGGTACAGGGGGAACTCAGGAACAGAGGACAGTTGTTTTTCCCTTTCAACTTTTAGTACTTTTGGACTTAAGTATGTACATATGTTACTTTCATAAAAATACAAATTAAAAAAAGGAGTGCATCAAATTAAAGTCAACGCCTCCAAAAATTATCACTGAGTCATGGACACCCAATGTTTTTAATGTCACCAAATGACATCTACTGCGGGAACTTCACTCTACACAAAATATTTAATGCGTCTGATAAAAAGTATGTGTATATGTCTGCAAATACATGTATACATATGTATGTGTGCCTATATACACACACACATCTCCATAAAGTACAATTTTCCTGCATCTTTAAGTTTAAACCTAAAACATTTAAAACAAAACCAAAAAAACTCCTAAAAATTAAGCCTCCTAGAGATTGTCTAACCTCTTCTCTGGTAATAAGTACATTTGATCTTATAACCAAATATTTTCCATATATTTAGAGTCAGTGTAAGATCCAAGAATATAAAGTATCTAAACACTTTCGTTACGGGTACTTATAAACTCACTTGGTAAGTGACTGAGCTTTCTGCTGTAGGAAAGTATCTCTGTGTATTTTAATGGCTTGAAGACTTTTTCTGTCTAGAAGTTTGGCAGCTGCTGGTATTTTCTGGATCAAAAAATTATCAGGAAACCAAATAATATTAGCAGTTAGAGTGATGGCTGGTACCTGAAATAGTAAATGTAAGAGAGGGAAATCAATAAATTCAGGCTAACAGTAAGCTGTTTAATAGTCCTACAATACACAACGGGAAGACAACTTACAATCATTTATACATTATGACACAAATTATCTTACTGTGGCACAATTAAGGCATTCTAATATCTGATATGGGACATGAGAAAGTTTTATTCTGCCTAAATATTAAACACTTACACACTCTCATGGATATTCAGATAAAAATATGCAAAAAGCAAACAGAAACTTCAATCTTCACCACTTTTACTTTTATTCTATATTAGTGAAAAAATAAAAGACCCAAGATGGCTGGATTCTCATGGTCACATATCACTTGATTTTACACACAAAGTTTTCAATTTTGAAATCAGGTGTGTCACATCATGGAAATAGCAAAGATGTAAAAAAAAAAAAAAAAAAATTTTAATTTTTTTTCCACTTCAATAATGAGAAGGAATGGCAAGAAGAGGAGAAGAACCAAAGAAAAAGAAAACAGCAGTGACAGTAATAGGAAGTTAATTTATAGGAAAAAATCTGGAAGAACTTCCACAAATAGGTATTTATATGATGTGGAATTATGCAGTACTTCCATTTACTATGTTACTTATTTCTGGAATGCTTGGTTTTTGGGTTTTAAAAAATGCTTATTTTCAGAGAGAGAGGGAGCATGAGGGATGGGCAGAGAGGAGAGAGAATCTCAAGCAGGCTCCACGCTGTGGGCACAGAGCCCAAAGTGGAGCCCAATGCAGGGCTCAAACTCACAAACCATGAGATGATGGCCTGAGCCAAAATCAAGAGTTGGACGCTCAACCCACCCAGGTGCCCTGGGAATGCTTGGTTTTTAAAAATTCTTATAGTATTATTTTTATAATTATTACAAAGTACTGTAAAAATTACTATTTTTATAATCAGGAATAAAATACATTTTAGAATATCCAATTTTATCCAAAATCTTTTTCACCTACTCAAGTTGAAAAAAAAAGTTCCAAGTTCTTACCTTCTTACAAATGTCCAATAAAGATTTATAAAACTTTTTATCAATAGTCCGAAAAATTTGAAAATGCAGTACAAAGAGTCCACAAATTCCAACGTACTTGTCTCTCTGGTCAATTTCAGAAGGTTCTCCTTATAAAACAACAACATGTGAGAAAAATATACTTAATTCTACCTTCAAGGAAATGCAAACTTTATCAACACAAATTGAAAAAATGCATTTTACATTACCAAGTTTGGCTTCTACATTTGCAAAAATTGAGCGAATACTATGTGCAAATTCTTCAGCAAAAGTGCTATTTTTTGACACAGATACTCCTCCATTGAGAGAATCAAACTGCTGTTCTATACAGGCCTAAATAGGAAACATTTAAAGGGAAATTTAAACTTTCAATAAGTTATTAAACAGACTTAAATATACACCGTGTGACAAACTTCTACATTCATCATTTTAATCTCAGTAACACTGAGGCTCAAGTTTTTACCTTAATGTCATCTAATAACTAAATCCTTTTGAGTGAAAAATATGTACTTATGTACTTAAGTACCTAGTTAGTGAAATACAACTGAACCACAAATCCAAAATTCTACATGAAGAGGTATACACAGTGATGCTCAGTGACGTATGGAAGATGTATCTGATTAAGCACGGAAAACGTTTTATTATTTTACCATGCACTTTTAAGAGAATAGTGTATTTTTTCTGATGATTACTTTCGTAGCACTTTATTATAGCATGTATCAGAATGTCTCCTGGAAAAAGACTCAATGACAAAAAATCATCTTCTGAATCGAATATATCAGCTGTTAATTAGTATAAACAATAGTTGGGATCAATCTGTAAAATGTGTGATCCTCAGAATAGCATAATGTATAGATGTCAAATCATTATGTTGTATGCCTGAAACTAACATTATGTGTCAACTATATATCAATTTTTTATTGTCATTATGTAAAAATATGTTAAAAATAACCTTGAAGTAGATTTTAAATATAAATATATTGCAATTTCTAATAAATACTACCCAAAGCAATACTATCCAATAGAACTTTCTGTGATCATAGAAATGTTCTACATTTCTATGCTGACAGGATAGCTAGTCACAGACTAATTGTGGCTATTTTTCCCTCAGCTTTATTAAGATATTATTGATATACAACATGTAAGTTTGAAGTGTCTGCCGCAATGATTAGATTATATATATGCAGCTGTTAAGCACATGAAAGTGGTGGAGAAAGTGAAATTTTATTTCATTTTAATTAATTTAAACTTAAAATAGCTACTAAATAGTAGGAAGCTACCTGGACTACACAGACCCAAATTATATTCCCTGAGCCTAGGAAGAATTAAACATTCGTTCATTCATTTATGGGAGAGAGAGTACAAGCAAGGGAGGGGCACAAAGAAAGGGAGACACAGCATCTAAAGCAGGCTCCAGGCTCCGAGCTGTCAGCTCAAAGCCCAACACAGGGCTTGAACCCACGAAGGCAGGATCATGACCTGTGCCGAAGTCGGACGCCTAACCTACTGAGCCATCCAGGCGTCCCTAAACACACCCAAATCTAGAGTTTAACAACAAACACTAAAGTAACTGCTTAGATCTTAATCCTTGAATAGTTTTATCCTTCTACATAATTTAAAAAAAAAAAAACAAAACCCTCACCCCAAATACAACTAGTACCATTAATTTTGTTTGCTACTAGGTACTGAAATAATTACATTTAGTACACTGACAATGTTTTAAGCCAAACACTTCTAAAGAAAACATATTTCAGTGGTATGCTATCAAAGTGTCATACAGAGTTCTGAGCTGGATCAACTAATACAAGCCCATTTAGTATAGCCTGATAGAGCTGTCATACCTGAAATATCATTCCATCAAGTAACTGCCCTTCTAGCTTTAGCAAAAACTTTTCAAACGGCTTTAGCTTTTCTTCCTGAATTCCAAATTTTGAAGGATTGTGATGGACAGATTTCAGTAACCTTGTGGAAGATTAGGAGAAAGACCTTCAATTTTACTAATAATTCTTCAATTGAAAAATTTCCGAGAAATCAAAATTTTACATTTGTTTGATTGCTTGTTTGGCTCTACACATTTGAAAACCTGAACAAAAACAATGCTAAGATATTTAATTTTCTAATCATGGCTTTTTTATATCATCCTAAATTCAGGTGTCTGGTACTCTCTAGATACCAGATGAACTAAATAAAATCCCTGGACTTAAAGAAGTCTTAAGAATATACAATGAAATAAAACCAAGTTCAGGAAAACAACTGTCACTTGAACAGAACCCAAGAAAAAAATAACTCTGAGTTCTAAGGTACTCAAATTAACATTCTAATATACTTTAAGTATTAGGATGCTTTATATAAGTATACCATACTCTCAAACAAGCCCATCTGAAATTTAAAAATGGTTACTGTATGTCAGAATGGCTAACATTAACAACTCAAGCAACAACAGATGTCAGCGAGGATGTGGAGAAAGAGGATCTCTTTTGCATTGTTGGTGGAAATGCAAGCTGGTGCAACCACTCTGGAATGGAGGTTTCTCAAAAAAATTAAAAATAGAACTACCCTACGACCAGCAATTGCACTACTAGATATCTATCCAAAGGATACAGGTATGCAGTTTCGAAGGGGCACATGCACCCCAATGTTTATAGCAGCACTATCCACAATAGCCAAAGTCTGGAAAGAGCCCAAATGTCCTTCGACAGATGAATGGATAAAGATGTGGATAAAGATGTGGATAGAGCAGGTGTATATATATATATACATATATATATATGTACGTATATACGTATATATATATGTATACACGTACATATACACGTATATATACGTGCGTGTATATATATATGTATACACACACCCACACACACACAATGGAGTATTACTCAGCAACCAAAAAGAATGAAATCTTGCCATTTGCAACTACATGGATGGAACTAGAGGGTATTATGCTAAGCAAAATTAGAGAAAGACAAATAGCATATGACTTCACTCATATGAGGACTTTAAGAGACAAAACAGATGAACATAAGGGAAGGGAAACAAAAATAATATAAAAACAGGGGAGACAAAACAGAAGAGACTCATAAATATGGAGAACAAACTGAGGGTTACTGGAGGGGTTATGGGAGGGGGGATGGGCTAAACGGGTAAGGGGAATTAAGGAATCTACTCCTGAAATCATTGTTGCACCATATGCTAACCTGGATGTAAATTAAAAAGTAAATAAATTATTAATTAAAAAAATGGTTACTGTATTCATAGAAACATGTGACAGGAGATCCTTCTAAATATAGGTCTCTAGGTCTTTTAAAAGAGCTGCATCATTTACATTTGTTTCTTTTTTACTAACACGTTAACTATATAAAGAGAATATTTCAAACATTTAATTGGCTCACCTTTTGTACATAGTCCAGTGCTCTTTCAATGTGACATGATTATCAATAATTTCATCCAAGGTAAGCAAAACTGTTAGCAGCTCTCCCAAGTGCTCATACATAGTCTGTCAAAAAACCTTTAATGATTACCATTTAATCACTAGTTAGAAGTTAAGCTTCCTATGGATTTTTAAAGTTAAACACACTGGGCGAATTACTGAATTAAAGCAGTGGGTAAATCAGTTTATTAACGTACAGATGAAACTATTAATCCTCAGATGGAACAGTAAACCTTAGAGAAACGCTTTGCCCACTATTTCATCCTTAACTGGGATATTGCAGAATTATTTCACTCTCCAAAGAGACCACTTAGAGAATCTGCATTGGGCCACTACTGGGAAAAACTAAGAATTATACCGCTAGTGGGTCAATAATGCCTCATCAACTTCACAAATTAAAAAGAAGCAAAAAAAAATTTTTTTTCTGAAGAGTCTTGCTATAATTGTTGTACTCCCCCATCACACAAACTCCACAGTAAAATATAGTAAAAATTACAGTTTTACAGATCAAGTTAAATGACTTTTACCTGAAAATGAACTCCAGTTGTCTCTATAATTTTGGGTGCAATCCTGTAATAAAATAGCATCCAATTAAAAAAAAAAAAACTTTTTTAAGAAAAACACATAGCAGAAGCTCTTGGACTTTTAACATGTATTTAGCTTTATTTCAGCTATAGTCACTATAATTTATGGGGCCACACTCCACTTTTCTAAGAAGAGAACAAACATGTATACCGAGTCAGGGTTATCCTTGTCTATACCTAAACTCAAAGGGTAGGGAAATGACCATATGTGACCCATGAATAACCCTAGCCTTTAAACCTGAAGGATCAAGTTTGGGATGGAGGTGGAGAAATAGTGAAACTGATATTCATTTCTTTCTCAACTATTAGAATTTTTCAATTCCCAACCCAGAATCTTCGTTATCTTACCCAAACTGGCATTTGGAAACTAGTCAGGTTTATTTCTGAGTTCTCATTCCTACTGAAAAACAATGCATACAAACAACATGCCAAAGTCAAAAGCCCCAGGATAATTCAAATTTTACTTCCTAGACATCTCCTACTCAACAGTAAATAATTTAAGACAGTATTTATACATCAAAGCACATACAGATATTCCACAGGATAGAATATTTTAAAAATTAAACTCAGAATACAAATAAATTTCATCTCTTTTGGACAGGGGCATGGTGGTGGGGAGTTCTCTTTGAATTACACATCAGATACTGCAGATGTGTAGTCACGCTCTCATGCTCTCATGCCCCCCTGCCCTGAGGACAGCTGCAGTGAAAGAACAGAACATAAAGTAAACACCTAACTGCAGAGAAAAACGTGAGAATGAGAAACAGTTAACACAGTCTTCCAGTTCATAGCAACAGTTAAGATGCATTCTGGTATACTAAGAACAACAATGAATGGACCTGGTGATCAAAAGAACAGCATCTCAATTGCTATGGAATCTTATAGAATTCCTCTGGGTCTCAGATGCTTCTCATAATTGAGAACACTTTGTCATATACCTAAACAAAGTTCCTGTAAGATTATAATTAAATAGCAAATGGGAAAGTTTTTAAGTATAAAGAATTAATCAAATGTGAGATATTACTCTGTAGTACTAAGAACAGTAAGGGCTCTATGAAAATTTGATTATTCTTCTTGATTTAGAACAGTGGTTCTCAAACTTGCAAGATCAACTGAGTAAAACCAAAATCTTTTTCGGTGTAGATTC
Source organism: Neofelis nebulosa (assembly GCF_028018385.1). NCBI lineage: Eukaryota > Metazoa > Chordata > Mammalia > Carnivora > Felidae > Neofelis > Neofelis nebulosa. The sequence continues at coordinate 17,228,178 of NC_080789.1, forward strand.
CCTGGCACCACTCCGCCAGATTCTGCAGTTGTAGAAACGTCCCATGTAATTCTAATAAGCCAGGAAACAATGTAAAGGAGAAATAATGGGAGAGAATTTGGCACGAGCTCTAATTCCATATTAGCCTTTTCTATATAATCAAATTTAAGTTTATTCTGTCAACATTCTTATTCAGAGAGATAACATCATTTACCATGGTAGAAATTGTCTTATTAACCTATGTATTATACACATCAAGTACTGTTCGAAACATCATGCATCTTCAAAAGATGCTGAATAAATGAATGAAAGAATAAGTAAACAAATGAAAAATTATTTCGGGTAACTGGCTAGTTTTAGAAAAACATTCCCTGCATCTCTATTATAAATGCACAAATATTTACAAAATCCATTACTTGTTACTGATATAGAGGGCAGCCAACTGATGGACTACATTCATCACCACTTCATAGCACCTCGTCACAAAACAAGATAGTTCCTGAAATGACAAGTTGAGTATATGTTACATAGTTGCTTTTTAAATGTCACCATTTCTCTATTTTATGGTAACAATGGTAAACAAAAACAAAACAGTTTTCCAGTAAAATTTCCAGTTAATCTGCAGACAGACAATTCCAAACATCCTTCAAGTAAGCAGTCCTTAACCCTTCTCCTGCATCCCAAAGTCATTTCTACTGCTTTGTCCCCACAGCATTTCATTCATACTTTTATTTTAAAGATTATACTTTAGTTACTCATGTAATTCTTAAATGACAGAGACTGTCTTATTCCTTCTTTAAGTATCCACTGTCCAGCATGGTGACTAACCCTCAAGTGCTTCTCAATAAAGTTCTGTCCCGTGAAGTGAATAAAAAAATGAACACCTGAACGAAGAAGCTCAAGAGCTGGCAATTTAGGAAGTAGGACAATGAGGGAAAGGCTCTCCAGAAGTCACTCTGAAATAACTTCAAATGCTTATGACCCTTAACCTCATCTATAAACAGATTTGGTACACAAATAGGGAAATACTACTGACTGCAGGCATATGTTTGTCATGAAAAAATTAATTTGCATCTACCATGTCCCATACCTTCTGAAAATTTCTTTTCAGAAGCTCTCAACGCTTAAACCTAAAAAAACAACTGGTATGCAAAAGTATTTAAAGCCTGATTAAATCTGTGGCTAAATTTTAAGTTCTACAAGGGCAGGAATTTCTGTTGGTTTTGTGCAATGCTGTATCCCCAGCACGAAGAACAGTTCCTAACATATGCTAGGGCTTATGAAACACTTGTTGAAGGTTTAAAATTTTAATTTTATGCAGCTGTCAATGAGATCCAAAAACAATTTTAAATGTTTGAAAACAAAAATAAATAATGCATTTCAATTTTACTTAAATAGCTCTAGTTTTAGGGGCGCCTATGTGGCTCAGTTAAGCGTCCAACTTTGGCTCAGGTCACGATCTCATGGTTCATGAGTTCGAGCCACGCGTCGGTCTCTGTGCTGACAGCTCAGAGCCTGGAGCCTGCTTCACATTCTGTGTCTCCCTCGCTCTCTGCCCCTCCCCCGCTTGCACTCTATCTCTCTCTCTCTCTCAAAAATAAACATTAAAAAAAATTTTTTTAAATAGCTCTAGTTTTACCTTTCTTATTAAACTTCTAAAAGTTCAATAAAAGCAAAGAACAGAAAATTCAGACAAATAGCACAAAATAAAAAAGGAAGAAACAAGTCTATTTAAATAATAGACTATTTAAATAAAATAGAATTAGCCAATTAAAAGACAGAGATCTTCAGATTTTCAGATCATGTAATAAAGCAAAATCCAGATACATGTGACTTTAAAGAATCACAACTCAAACATAACGATACTGAAAGGTTGAGAGAATATAAAAAAATAAATCAAGAAAATGTTAACTAAAACAGAGCTGGGACAGTGATAATATCAGACAAAATAGAGTTTGTTAGTATATCAGAGCTATAGTTTATAACACATACTTATGCAATCATATATTACATATGTAATAATTATAGTTAATCAGGGTTACCACACAAAAGATTCAACTTACAAAGAATGATTAACAATTTTAAACTTGTATGCACCATACAGAATATCCTGAAAATAAGAAATGTGAAATTTGATAAAACTAGACAGAGAAACTGACACATTCACTGGGGACCCTGCAAATTACATTTCTTAGACTCCTGTCAGAAGGTTTCCCATTAGGTTCTGTCAACAGGTGGCACTAAAAGGACACTAGAGGGCAGGAAAAGGACATTCTTTCTATTTCTTGCTTTTTCTTTTTTTAAGTTATTTGAGAGAGAGCATGAGAGAGAATCCCAAGTAGGCTCCATGCTGAGCCCAACGAGAGACTCAATCTCACCACGATGAGATCGTGACCTGAGCCAAAATCAAGAGCTGGATGCTTAACCAACTGAGCCACCCAGGCGCCCCTACTTCTTGCTGATTTTATCAATAAAACCCAGACAAGAGCAGTCCACCCCATCAACGGCAGTTTGCTCCAGCCTTCAGCTTCTTTCAGCACTACAGAACCAACCCCATGTTGCTGTCTCAGAGGTACCAGCCCACCAGGCAGCGCTGGTTCCTTCATAGATATGAGCACTAACTCCACAGGGCTCCTGCTCCAAACTCCCAGATTCTGGCAACCCCAACCCTTTCCCTTTTTTCCCTTGATGCAGAGGTGGTGTCTGCTTTCTCTGGATGACCTATCTTCTTTTCACTTTTTTAAATGCACTTTCAAGTTACTCAACATACAGGGTAGTGCTGGCTTCAGGAGTAGAACCCATCATCTCTTACATATGACACCCTGTGCTCATTCCAACAAGTGCCCTCCTTAATGCCCATCACCCACTTAACTCCTCACCCCCAGCAACCCTCGGTATGTTCTCCGTATTTAAGAGTCCCTTATGGTTTGCCTCCCTGTTTTTATCTTATTTTTCTTTCCCTTCCTCTATGTTCATCTGTTGTGTTTCTTAAATTCCACATGAGTGAAATCATGTATCTGTCTTTCTTATTTTGCTTAGCATAATACACTCTACTTCCATCCACATTGCTACAAATGGCAAGATGTCATTCTTTCTCACCTTCTTTTCTTTCAGCCCTCCAACTTTTATTTATTTTTAATGTTTATTATTTTTGAGAGAGACAGAGACAGAGAGCAAGCAGGGGAGGGGCAGAGAGAGAGGGAGACACAGAATCCGAAGCAGGCTCCAGGCTCTGAGCTGTCAGCACAGAGCCCAATGCGGGGCTCGAACTCACCAACCACGAGATATGACCTGAGCCGAAGTCAGACGCTCAACCGACTGAGACACCCAAGGACCCCAAAGTTTAAATTATTTTAAAAGGCATGGTGACAAATTGTCCACAAATGAAATTATGAAAGAAAGAAACAAACTTACTTTGATACCTGATTTCCATAAAATGCTATGAAAATCTTTCAGGAATTATGACCTCTTAACTATAATTCAATACCAACTAAGTGTCTTACTCTCACAGTACACGTTCTTAGCATTTGAACTCTTTTTTGAGTGTAATCTACCCAAACTTTAAGAAAAAAAAGAAAAAAACAGCAAAAAGTCAAAACTAGTTACCTGTAAAAATGAAATAAATCTTCCCATTTGAATTTGGCAATCACCTTCCACCATGCTGGAATCTGTAGCTTTAAAGGGCAACATAAAGAGTCATATTTCAATTTTTTAGTTTAAACTTAGTCAAGACCCAAAAAGAAAAATAAATACAACTTTTATTAGTATATCTTCTAAACTGCATACTATTGAAAACAGAATGTTTATACTGAAAAGAAAAATGAGACAATCATTAATGATTCAGTTAAAACAATCATCTGTTTCACTATTTAGTGAATTCAAGGAAAATCCTTATCTAGCCACAGTGCTTTGTAAGTTATAAAAATATCACAAATAGATTTTAGAGAATTTGCTGCTGCTTCATCACTCAGGCTTTTTCCATCTGCTTATGAAAACAAATAGACCAACAAAAAATCTGAATATTTCTTTTCTCACATTAATACATTATATAATCATGGTAGTCCTAGAATTGTCAACTTTTTGTTCATTTCAATGTCAAAAAGGCATTATGACATTACGATGTAAAATTTTAAAACTTACCTCCTTCTCCATAAAACAAGAGACCATTATAAAATTTAGTTTCAGCCTGTTTAAAAAAAAAAATAAAATAATTTTAAAGGTTGCTATTTTGTTTTTAAATTCCTAGGCTCTCTTAGTTATCCATATTTAATAATAATCAGAGGACTACATCACATACAAATTCACTTAAATTCAAAAACTGCTTACAAAACAGGTAAATTCAATTTATCTTTAGACCACCAAAGATATCATTAATACTCAAAGTTATCTCTTAATTTCTTTACCCTTGCCTTTGTCTTTTCTAACCATTCTAATTGTCCCACATCCTCCCACTAGTTCATGAGAAGAGAAAGCAACCGCATGGTATCAAAAGGGTACAGAAAAAAAGAGGAAGTTTACCAACTTCTACCAGAGTTTTAATGACCCATGGGTAAGGTAATACAAAGCATATTAAAAATCCAAAGTTTTTTTGTTTTTTGTTTTTTTTTTAAATCAGTTATTCTTGGGATGCCTGGCTGGATCAGTCAGTAGAGCATGCAACTCTTAATCGCAGGGTGGTGACTTCAAGCCCCATGCTGGGCATGGAGCTCACTTTAAAAAAAAAAAAAAAAAAAAAAAAAAAGGCTAAAAAGTCAATTATATCTAGAAAGCTAGTATATGTGGCAGATAACACAGACTCTGAAGGTATGCAGACCCAGACTCAAACAGTTACCACTAGTAAAATGTTAGGCAAGTGACATCCTCTTTAAGCTCATCTGTTTCCTCATCTATTCCTCATACTATCTGCCTTTCATTCTACGTATGAACAGGATTCCTATGGTGTCTGGTACACAGAAAGCACACTCAGTGAATGGTAATCACTATTATTAGTATTACTTTAAATAAACAATTCATTCAACATGCAATAAATCTTTATATACACTGTATATGTAAGCACATATTTGCTTTTATATCATGTTTTTAACATCTTAAGAGTACAAATAATTACCTCATACTTTAATTTCTTGATTTCACAACAAAGTGCAGCATAAACAGTAATGACTTTGTTCAAGACCTAGTTTCATGTGTAAAAACATAAAAAATATAAGTTATAGCAGATAACTAAACATTTCAAAAAAATAAGATTTTTAGGTTTAGAAATCTGTACCTTGTTTTCAGTCTTTATGAGTTCCAAAAGGGAAGACTGTTCATAAGGCAAAAGCTATAGTAACAGAGGGAAAGAACATTTCTTTTTAATTTGAAAAAAATCACTGAAATTTTGAATACACAAATTGAGTCTAGCCCTATCTATTCTATTCAAACTTGCGTTGAACCCTGTACTTAGCACTAACACCACACTAGATCAGGAGTGACTGCTAAGGGGCATAGGATTTCTTTTGAGGGTGTTGAAAATGCTCTAAAATTGAGTCTAGTGATACCTGCAGGATTCTGTGAATACACTAAAAAAACAAAGAATTATACAATATGTGAATTCCAAAAACTGTGAGATGTGTGAATTTCAAGAAAACTGTTACTGAAAAAGTCAATATGTAACTGAGGGCAGTGTCTAGTACATAACAAATGCTCAGTAAATGTTAATTATTAAGTGGTAACCGATTACAGTTTCAAAGATAAAACAAGACAGAATGATCTGAAAATGGAACAGAGCAGGAATGCCTCATTTTGTGCATTAAGAAATTACTCCCAAATTAAATTCTACTAAAACTAGTATTACACTATATGTTAACTAACTGGAATTTAAATAAAAAACTTAAAAAATAAACCAAAACAGCCAGTACTCCCACATTAAGATCCTCTAAATAGCATAAGGGGAAATGATGGAAATCTTCTATATTTTCATTACAGTTACATGGATATGGATGTTTGACAAAATTCACCGAACAGTATATTGTAAATCTATGTATTTCACTGCACATAAAATAATCTCAATAAGGAAAAAATAAAGCTTGAATATTTTATTCCAACCCTCTTCATTTTCTTGGTGAAAAACAAAGGCTACCTCAAAGAGGTTTGTGTCATTCATTCATTTAAAAAAAAAAAAAAAAACGAAAAAAAACCAACTGCATGGCTTAGAGATGAAGAAATTAACAATTTTTCCTCCAAGTTTCAGTTCTCTAGATTCCAAATAATAAAAACATACAGTTGAACTCTGAACAACACAGGTTTGAATTGTGTGAGTCCACTTACATGTGGATTCATTTTTTTATAAACACAGTACAGTACTGTCAATGCATTTTTCGTCATGATTTTCTTAATAACATTTTCTTTTCTCCAGCTTATTGTAAGAATATAATACATAATTCGTGTCAAGATATGTGTCAGACAAAATATGTGTCAATGAACTGTTTATGTTATTGGTAAGGCTTCTGGTCCACAGGAGGTGAAGTTTGGTGAGTCAAAAGTTATATGCAGATTTTCAATGACATGGGAAGTCAGTGCCCTTAACCCCCACATTGTTCAAGGGCCAACTGTATATTCCATTTTTTAAAATTACGTTTTCAAGATATAGTATGTCCTGAAAATACACACATAAATTAAAAATAAAACAAAATCAAACCTTTAATGCTATTGGATCAAGATTGAAATCCCAAACATCACCAATTGAATCATCCAATGCATCCTCAATTCTTCTCAGTTGAGATGTATATTCCTCAAGAAATTTCCCGTAATTCTTAAGTTGAACTTCAGCATGAATTTCTAAATTTAAATTTTAAAATAGTATGTAAGAAGTACAAGTAATGAATTACAGGACATTTACTTCAAATAATCTCAAAAGTCACAGCAAAGTACTTACTAAGCATTTTTAAATGTATTACTTTGGAATGTCTGGACGTCTTGAAAATAAAGTTTCAAAATTAAACAATAATTCAGCTTTTCATCTTTTCCAAATAGTAATTTTAAAAGCTGTGCATGTTATACAGTAATACCACATTTAAACTACAACTTTAAAGTACTATGAAAAATTTATTGTCCTATTTACCCCATAAATAATGTGAATAATGCCTTCAATAGCTCAACATCTTGATCCTATATTTTAGTCATAACTTTTTTGCAAAAAAAATAAATAAAGACCTGTATCAGGCGCAAAAATCTCTGTTGTCATAGAAGCAAAATTTAAAAAGGTAATTTTTAATTCTCTAGACTGTAAACTACTGTCTAAAAATACATCCAGGGGTGCCTAGGTGGCTCAGTCGGTTAAGCATTCAACTTCGGCTCAGGTCACAATCTCACAGTTCGTGTGCTCGAGCCCCACAAGGGGCTCTGTGCTGACAGCTCGGAGCCTGAGGCCTGCTTCAGATTCTGTGTCTTCATCTCTCCGCCCCTTCCACGCTCACAGTCTGTCTCTCTCAAAAATAAACATGAAAAAAAAATTTTTAAATACATCTAAATATTGTTTTTAAAAACGGTTTTAGACCTGCTCTATCATGTTATTTCTGTAACGCCCAAAATTCACCAAGATATTTTAATGACTTCACTATCATAATAAAGTTGGAAAAGCCAAATGAAGAACACTGAGTATAGAATATAGTGGTAATATTTACATAATTTACACAATAGATGACTCTAAGGGGTCAGTGGAATCAACTGGACAATAAAAGTATGTCGTCATCAAAATTAATACTAAAAGGAGATATTCTATCTTTTTTTTTTTTTTTAATTTTTTTTTTTCAACGTTTTTTATTTATTTTTGGGACAGAGAGAGACAGAGCATGAACGGGGGAGGGGCAGAGAGAGAGGGAGACACAGAATCGGAAACAGGCTCCAGGCTCCGAGCCATCAGCCCAGAGCCTGACGCGGGGCTCGAACTCACGGACCGCGAGATCGTGACCTGGCTGAAGTCGGACGCTTAATCGACTGCGCCACCCAGGCGCCCCTAAAAGGAGATATTCTATCTTATACATAAGAATTAATTACTTATTCCAAAGACAGCAAATCCAATTCAGTTTCTTTTATTGATGTGAATAACTATTCAGTCGTTGTCTTCTAAAAAAAAACTAAAATTTTTCTCTCAAATTAGCAATGCAAAGTAACTCTAAGATAAATTATGTTCTAAGGATAAAGACCTAGCTCTTCAATCTCCCTTATTTTACAACTAATGCTCAGAGCCTGAGATCTAGATCAGGAGGATCAGTTCCATTCACTGAGGTTCCTATCTCACTGCAGGAGTAACCTAGGCAATTCTAAAAGACGATCTAGATATGACTCATAAATTTAAAAACTGTGAGAGATTCTTGAAATCCCAAATACATGCCTAATTCTCAATTACATGCATTTAACCAGCAAATGAGTTCTTCATGACAATGCCAGAAAAGCATGGTGGCAGTTAGTCTGGGAATTCACAAAGCAATGGGCAACTGATAACCTGCAAGAACATTAAAGCTCCTTGCTGATAAAATAATCAATAGTTGTAAAATTAGTACAAAGTTATGATAAAAAGATTTGAAGAAATCCAGGGCGATTCCTCAAGAGTAAAATCCAAAAATGTATTTACATGCTCATCTCAACATTCTTTGTGTAATCTCTGCAGCCCTAATACTTTATACAGTTCCTAGGATGCAGAAAATGTCTGTTGACTGAATCCGATCATCCTACTCTCAGTTGAACCATTTTCAAACCTAGCAATATATTTTCATTACAGTTTTTTGAAGATACTAGAGTAAGGGACCTCTGTCCATAAAACCTCATACATGACAAGGCGCAGTTCACTTTATAACAGTAAATACAAAATCCTCTCCACAAAAAAAGTTGAAGGACTTTGTCATTACCACCAAGATTTTTTTTTTATGCTGCATAAGAGCTCCTAACTTATGGAATGTTTTATGAAAAACTGCAAACCATTTATGAATTGAGCTCATGCTTCTTACTTAATTACATGTAAGTTGGTACACATGATTTTTTTCTTGGTAAAGTTAGGCAGGGTTCACGTGTAATTTTTAAAAATTACATTCACCTTTTGGGAAAACTGCATTAAGAAACAAATTCACAAGCGGGAGGTCTCAATCCCTCGTATCACTTAAACAGATTAACAGCACTACAGATAAGAAGCATTACCAATTTGAATTAATCTTAAGTAGAGTGTGACTAAAATAATTATTTGGTCTCTACCTTTGGTTTTGGGGGTTGGACTTTCAAGTTAGAAACGAAACGACTCGATTTTATGAAATATAAATTGCTTAATTTTTGCAACCTTTGTAGGTGCAACGGAAGCTACAGAACATCTCTGAAAAACGCTACTTGTAAATAAAAGGCACGGAAGGAGGTAAACTGGCACTCGCTCGTTTATTTTTTCCGCGTGAAGAGTGCTTTTCCGCTGTCTTCTACGCTGTAGGAACATGCAGAAAAAATCCTCAAACTTCCAAAAGTTGATTGGAAGAAAAGTAGAAAAACAGGAAAGCGAAAACAGGAACCCGGACTTCACTCAGCCCGTTCTAGAACTGCACACTCCGCACATGTGGCGAAAGCCCCGAGAGGCCAGAGGCAGGGCCAGCCTCGGCTCCCCGGGCTGCTGGGCCTCCCTGGACGCACCCCGCCCGGCCCTGAGTAGCGGAGAGGGGACGCCGCTGCCCCGGGCGCCACGGGCTCCTCGGGAGAGCCACCGCCCCGGACGCTGAGCCCTGACCCGGCCGGCCTGACCCACCGCCGCTGGAGCCCCAACCCCAAAAGTAACGCCGGAGGGCGCGTCCCTCTCACACTTCAAGGGGCAGCAAGTGTCCCGAACTGGACGGCTGCGCGGCGACCACGACGCAGAGCCCTCCCGCAGGAGCGCCGCCGGTGGGGGGCTGAGGCGGGCCGGCGAGCATCCACCCGCAGCCCTTGCCCTGCCGCTCCCTTACTCTGTGAGCCGTCGTCAACGCGGTCGAACTCCCAGTCTGGGGACAGAGTCTCCACCGCCATCACCCCGGCGCCTCCCACAGTCACAGCCCCAACCACACTGGGCGACCGAGGCAGCCTCACCCGGGCGGCTGTCGAGGCACGTGACTTCCGGCCCCGGCCCCGCCCCCGCTCGCGAGGGCAGGCCCGGCTCAAGGCCCTATGGGCCGCGGGGGCTGCTGGGAAAGCGAGTCGTCCGCGGCGGCCGGAGGCTGCCGCTGCGGCGGCGGTGCTCGAGGCGTCCTGCGGTCGGGACTTGGTCCTCACCGCCGTTCGCTTCACATCTGAAGACACATCCGTGCCTTTGACTTTTCCCTGGTGTCTCCAGGTCATTTTTAATACCTGGGGAGTTGCTCCATCAGTCTAGCCTAAGAAGGGCAAAATTGACGCACTAGTGGCTTAACAGGAGGGCGTGGTCCTCGAGGATGTCGCTGTCCAGGTGCTTCTCACAAGAAGCACAAATTGCCAATGCCCTCCCTGTCCACCCCCACCCCCCCATCAGAGTTCTTGCCGCTCTCCTCTTGCAAGTCCTGTGCTGATTGATCTTGAGAAGAAAAAACGGTGTGTGAGAGGAGTTACTTCGCGAACACCCCAGCGAGGCATTTTACTACTCTGCTTACCTTGCGCTAACCTATCCCGCGTCCCCTCTTCTTAAAAATGCGGGGGGGGGGGGGGGGGGGGTCGGAGAAGAAGCACTATTTAAATGTGTTCCAAAATGCTGACTAACTGGGCTTTTCCGCAAATAGAGATCTGTGTTACCCTGTAATTCTACAGGTATACAGATATTTACACAGCAGTGTTCATTGCTGCATGGTTTTTAATACATATTAACAGGAAATGATCTTAATGCCCATCAATAGAGGATGATTACATAAAGTTTAATATATACATATTACGAAATACTAGATAGCTGTTTTTAAAACTGAAATACATTTTTTTTAACGTTTATTTATTTTTGAGACAGAGAGAGACAGAGCATGAACAGGGGAGGGGCAGAGAGAGAGGGAGACACAGAATCTGAAACAGGCTCCAAGCTCTGAGAAGTCAGCGACGGGGGTTCGAACTCAGGACAGTGAGATCATGACGTGAGATCATGACCTGAGCCAAAGTCAGATGCTTAACGACCAAGTCACCCAGGCGCCCCAAAACTGAAATACATTTATGGAGAGATGAGAAACTGACAGAAGGCAGTTGCCGAATAATGTCGACTTGTGGTTACCTTTATACTTTTATGTAAACACGTTTGTGCATGTGTGCATGTAAATGCATAGAAAGAGAACTCAAATTACGTTAAACAAGACAGAGGCCAACTGGAAAAGAGTATGTGTTGGTGATTTGAAAAGTGGATTTTTGGGGCACCTGGGTGGCTCAGTCAGTTAAGCGTCCGACTTCGGCTCAGGTCACGATCTCCCGGTCCGTGAGTTCGAGCCCCGCGTCAGGCTCTGGGCAGATGGCTCAGAGCCTGGAGCCTGTTTCCGATTCTGTGTCTCCCTCTCTCTCTGCCCCTCCCCCATTCATGCTCTGTCTCTGTCTGTCTCAAAAATAAATAAACGTTAAAAAAAAAATTTAGAAAAGTGGATTTTCAAGCTTTGTTATTATCTATGTATTTTTTTTTAATTTTTAACAATGAAAGCTTATTAAAGTCTTCTGTAATCTTAAAAAGGACCAAAAATAACTAAATTAATCAAAGCAGGTAAAAGGTATCTGGAAGAGCATTCCCTGAGACCGGTAGATCTGCAGTAGGTCAAGTATTTGAATGTCCACTCAGTACCAGGCACCATGCTATATACAGAGATTATTATGGAAAAAAAAAAAAAAAAGACAAGAAAGGTGGAACCCACCCAGATGATGCTTGTAGTCTTAGTGGGCATTTTAGAAAAGAAAAGAAACAAACTTGAAAATAACAGTAACATCAGTGCCTATTGGCTGGCAATTTTTTTTTTCCTTTAAAAAATGTTTACTGGGGCGCCTGGGTGGCTCAGTCGGTTAAGCGGCCCACTTCGGCTCAGGTCATGATCTCGCGGTCAGTGGGTTCGAGCCCCGCCTCGGGCTCTGTGCCGACAGCTCAGAGCCTGGAGCCTGTTTCGGATTCTGTGTCTCCTTCTCTCTGTGACCCTCCCCCGTTCATGCTCTGTCTCTCTCTGTCTCAAAAATAAATAAACGTTAAAAAAATAATAATAATAAAAATAAAAATAAAAAAAATAAAAAATGTTTACTTATTTATTTTGAGAGAGAGAAAGAGAGAGTGAGACAGCGGGTAGGGGCAGAGAGAGATGGAGAGTGAGAATTCTATGAAGGCTCTGCGCTGCTAACCCCGGGGTTGAACTCACCGGAAACTCAGCTGACTGAACCACCCAGATGCCCCCATCCTTTTTCCTTTTACTTTCTGCATGATCATGACTTCAACTTGCTATACTCTTCACATTTGTATTAATCACTGTAATTAATCTCCCCATAGCTGATTGTGATACATTGAAATTACAGGTCAGAGCAATTTGAATATGCAAATTCACTAATCTATTAAAGTTAATAAATCAGAGGCAAGAGGCAGTGTCATGCTATAATGAACACAGTTTCTACAGCCAAATTGTGTAGGTCCAAATCTCTGTCACTTACTAGTCATGTGATTTGGGGTCAAGTAATTTAACCTCTGCCTCAATGTCCTCATTTTTAAAATGGGAATGATATGAACAGACACTTTTCCAAAGAGGACATCCAGATGGCTAACAGACACATGAAAAGATGCTCAACATCACTCATCATCAACGACATATAAACTAAAACCCCCCAAAATTAAATACAGCTACCCTATGACCCAGCAATGGCACTACTAGGTATTTATCCAAAGGATACAAAAAAATGCTGCTTTGAAGGGGCACGTGTACCCCAATGTTTATAGCAGTGCTATTGACAATAGCCAAATTATGGAAAGAGTCCATATATCCATTGGCTGATGAATGAATAAAGATGTGCTATGTATCTACAATGGAATATTACTCAGTAATCAAACAGAATGAATTCTTGCCATTTGCAACAATGTGGATAGAACTAGAATGTATTTTTGCTAAGTGAAATAAGAGAAAGAAATATCATATGATTTCACTCATATGTAGAATTTAAGAAACCAAACAGCTGAACATAGGGGAAGGAAAGCAAAAATAGATAAAAACAAAGGCAAACCATAAGAGACTCTTAAATACAGAGAACAAACTGAGGGTTGTTGGAAGGGTGTGGGGCAGGGCAGGTGGGCTAAATGGGTGATGGGCATTAAGGAGGGCACTTGTTGAGATGAGCATTGGATGTTATATGTAAGTGAGGAACCGCTAAATTCTACTCCTGAAACTATTATTACACTATATGTTAAATAGGATTTAACTAACTTGGATTTTTCCTTTTTACAAAAAAAAAAAAAAGTTCTCTCATTTATTTTAAGAGAGAGAGGGAGTGAGGAGGGTCTCTCTTTTATTTTTTAAATAAAATTTTAAAAAATTAAAAAAATAAAATGGGAATGATAATAGTAAATACCTCTTAGGATTGTTATGAGGACTAATTTAGTTTATACATGAAAGAAACATAGAACAATGCCAACTGCATACAGTAAAAGTGTTTGCTATTTTGAATCATTATAACCTTATTTTTTAAAGAAATCTTACTGCCTCTCTTGATCTGACATACATTTAAATAAAATTCCAGGGCCTAGAATTGTATTAGTTAGATATGAAATATAAAGCACATTCCCTATAAACTGAAATGTACTGTTGAAAGTTATTTATTACAGCAGATGTCTTATATTTTTCAGGCCTCGTCTACAGAAGGCAAATAATCATCTTGAGGAATTAAATGTCCTTGTTTCTACTTTTCTTTGTTCTTAACAGTACTGCCTGAAAGGCAAGCTTGGAAACAGAAGGGAACATTTTTTTATAGAGACAGCATGGTACTATTTGAAGAGCTTCAAAGAACTTTAGAACAGCTGCCCACAGAAGGTGCTTGCAGGAGTTCCTGCCTTGAACACTTATACCCACAACTTAAGTACCAGTTTATTCCATACCAAAACACTTTTTACATATTATAGAGCTATGGTCTTGGTGAGCTTGTTTCCTAGCATACATTTAAAGCATGTTTCCAACAACAGAAAGTCGATGGTAATGATTCACTAGAGACATTTCACATAATACTGCGTCACAGAGACCTATGTGTACCTGTCAAAAAGATTCCTAGTGTGTTAATTCATATATTTCTTCCCAAAAGAATCATTCACCTGGACAATTATTGTAGACCTGTGACAGATCTTCTCTTTCCATCGTCCATACTGTTCTCCAAGTGAAGTTTCTCAAAACCTACCTGATCAGGTGATGTGCCACTTTAAATTCTTCAGTAGATTCCCATGGCCCTCGGTTCGGAATTATCACTTCATAGTATGGAACACAAGACTTCAAATCTGCCCTTTGATTATTTTCTAAATTTTCTGCCTCAACTGCTCCCTAATTTACACCCACTCTGCTCTGCTGAGATGCCAAACCATGTGCAGTTTTTCAAACAGGTCCTGCTACTTACAGTATACATAAAGGACTCAAAATGCTTCTTGGCACATTGTAAATGCAAACTAAGTGGTGCGATGCTCTTTACTACCACTCCTGATCCCTGCTTTACTCTTTTTTCCCCTAATCGTTACAAATATCTTCTTCTTCTCATTGAAGGAATACTCAGCAAGGTAGGCCATATGCTAGGCCATAAAACAAGTCTCAATGCAATTCAATGGACTGAAATTTTATGGTGATATTCTCTGACTGCAATGGAATTATATTAGAAATCAATAACAAAAAAAAATCTCAACGTATCTGGAAAATCCCCAATGAGCACAAATCTCTAGGGCATTGTGCTGAATGAAGAAAATCTACAAAGTTGTACAGTATGTGATTCCATTTATTTGACAGCCTTGAAAAGATAAAACTACAGTGATTGAGAACGGAGCAGAGATTATCAGTGTTAAGGGGTGGTTGGTAGCCAAGACTACAAAGAAACAGGGCAGTTTTAGGGTGAGGAATGGAACTCTTCTGTATTCTGATTGCAATGTTACTTACATGAATCTTCACATAGGTTAAAACTCATAGAACTGTACAGCAAAAGTGAAATCAATTTTACTGTATGTTTATTTTAAAACATGTACTGGTGGAATTAGCCATCATGTGCATTAGGCTTCAGGATTCAAATGATGTCAGGTCTTAGATTCTCACTATTTCTTTTCTGTCTCTTCCACAATGTTTGCTACCGTCTTTAGGTTCTGTACGGTAGCCTGTTTTGCTTGTTTGTTTGTTTTGTTTTTCAGATTCCATATATAAGCGAAATCATCTGGTATTTGTCTTTCTCTGTCTGACTTAGTTCACATAGCATAATACCCTCCAGGTCCATCCATGTTGTCGTCACAAGTAGCAAGATCTTATTCTTTTTTATGGCCAAGTAATACTCCTCTGTATGTGTGTGTATACCACTTCTTTATCCATTAATCTATTAATAGATACTTGAATTGTTCCCATGTCTTACCTCTTATAAATAACGCTGCATAAGAGTGCATACATCTTTTTGAATGGTGTTTTTGTTTTCTTTGGGCAAATACCCAGTGGTATAATTACTAGATCATATGATATTTGTATCTTTAATTTCTTGAGGAATCTCCATATTGTTTTCCACAGTAGTCGCACCAATTTATATTCCCACCAACAGTGCACAAGGGTTTCCTTTCCTCCACTTGCTATTTCTTGTCTTTTCGATACCAGCC
Organism: Neofelis nebulosa; assembly: GCF_028018385.1. NCBI lineage: Eukaryota > Metazoa > Chordata > Mammalia > Carnivora > Felidae > Neofelis > Neofelis nebulosa. Next base: position 17,243,923 of record NC_080789.1, read on the forward strand.
ATTCTGACACATGTGAGGTGATGTCTCATTGTGGTTTTGATTTGCACTCCCCTGCTGATGAATGGTGTTGAGCATCTTTTCATGTGTCTGTTGGCCATCCATATGTCATCTTTGGAGAAATGTCTGTTCATGTACTCTGCCCATTTTATAATTGGATTATTTGGGGTTTCTTTTGGTGTTGAGTTGTATAAGCTCTTTATATACTTTGGATACTAACCCTTTATCAGATATGTCATTTGCAAATATCTTCTCCCATTCAGTAGGTTGTCTCTTTGTTTTGTTGATTGTTTCCTTTGCTGTGCAGAAGCTCTTTATTTTGATGTATTTCAAATAGTTTATTTTTGTTCGTTTCCCTTGCCTCAGAAGACATATCTAGAAACATGTTGCTGCAGTTGATATCAGAGACATTATTGCTGTGCTCTCTTCTAGGATTTTTATGGTTAAAAGTCTCATATTAAGGTCTTTAATCTACTTTGAGTTTATTTTTGTATATGGTATACGAAAGTCATCCAGTTTCATTCTTTTGCACCAGTTAATAAAAAGGCAGGTTTTTCATTCAGATGGCCAACTGATACATGAAAAAATGCTCAACATCACTCATCATCAGGGAAATACAAATCAAAACAACAATGAGATACAACCTCACACCTGTCAGAATGACTAACATTAACAACTCAGGCAACAAGAGATGTTGGCAAGGATGTGGAGAAAGAGGATCTCTTTTGCATTGTTGGTGGCAATGCAAGCTGGTGCAGACACTCTGGAAAACAGTATGGAGGTTCCTCAAAAAATCAAAAATAGAACTACCCTACGACCCAGCAATTGCACTATTAGATGTTTAACCAAGGGATACAGGTATGCTGTTTCGAAGGGACACATGCACCCCAATGTTCATAGCAGCATTATCAACAAGAGCCAAAGTATGGAAAGAGCCCAAACGTCCACTGATGGGTGAATGGATAAAGAAGATGTAGTGTATACATATATATGCGTGTGTGTGTGTATGTGTGTGTGTTACATGTGAGATATACATATACATATATATATACACACACACACACACACACACACACACATACATACACACTGGAGTACTACTCAGCAATCAAAAAGAATGAAATCTTGCCATTTGCAACTATGTGACGGAACTAGAGGGTCTTATGCTAACCGAAATTAGTCAGAGAAAGACAAATATCATAGGACTTCACTCATATGAGGACTTTAAGACACAGAACAGATGAACACAAGGGAAGGGAAGCAAAAATAATATAAAAACAGGGAAGGGGACAAAACGTAAGAGACTCTTAAATATGGAGAACAAACAGAGGGTTACTGGAGGAGTTGTTGGAGGGGGGAAGGGCTAAATGGGTAAGGGGCATTAAGCAATCTACCCTGAAATCATTGTTGCACTATGTGCTAACTAACTTGGAAGTAAATTTAAAAAAAAAAAAAAAAGGCAGTCTTTTTTCTACAATGGCTTTTTCATTGTAGATTAATTGACCATACTGGTGTGGGTTTATTTCTGGGCTTTTAATCCTATTTCGTTAATCTGTGTGTCTGTTTTTGTGCCAGTACCATACTGTTTTGATTACTATAGCTTTGTAGTATATCTTGAAATCTGGGATTGTGACACCTCCAATTTTGTTCTTCTTTCTCAAGATTGCTTTGGTTATTTGGGTCTTCTGTCATTCCATACAAATTTTAGGATTATTTGTTCTTATTCTGTGAAAAGTACTACTGGTATTTTGATAGGGATTGCATTAAATCTGTAGATTGCTTTAGGTAGTGTGGACATTTTAACAATATTAATTCTTCCAATCCATTAATATTATATATCTTTCCATTTGTTTGTGTTGTTTTCAATTCCTTTCATCAATATCTTACAGTTTTTAGAGTATAGAGCTTTCACCTCCTTGGTGAAATTTATCCCTAGTTATTTTATTCTTTTTGGTGCAATTATAAGTGGGATTGTTTTCATAATTTATCTTTCTGCAACTTTGTTATTAGTGCATTGAAATGCAACAGATTTCTGTATATTAATTTTGCATGCTGAAACTTTACTGAATTCATTTCTCAGTTCTAATAGTTTTTTGATGGAGTCATTAGTGTTTTCTATATATAGTATCATGTCATCTGCAAATGGTGACAGTTTTACTTCTTCCTTACCAATTTGGATGACTTTTATTTCTTTTTCTTGTCTGATTACTACACCTAGGACTCCCAATAGTATGTTGAATGAAAGTGGATGAAAGTGGTGAAAGCAGACATCCTTGTCTTATCCCTGATCTTAGAGGAAAAGCTTGGAGTTTTTCACCATTGACTATAATGTTAGCTGTGGGTTTTTCATAATGACCTTTATTGTATTGAGGTATATTCCCTCTAAACTCACTTTATTGAAAGTTTATCATGAATGGATGGTGTATTTTGTCAGATGCTTTTCCTGCATCTATTGAGATGATTATATGGTTTTTATCCTTCCTCTTGTTAATGTGATACATCACATTGATTGACTTCCAAATATTGAACCACTCTTGCATCCCTCAAATAAATCCTACTTGATCATAATGAATGATTTCTCAAATGTGTTGTTGGATTTGTTTTGCCAGCCTTTTGTTGAGGATTTTAGCATCTATGGTCATCAGAGATATTGGCCTGTAGTTTTCTTTTTTTGTAGTGTCTTTGTCTGGTTTTGGTATTGGGGTAATGCTGGCCTCATAGAACGAATTTGGAAGGTTTCCTTCCTCAAATTCTCTCAAGTTTTTGTTTGAGAGACATAAAAATGAGTTTATTTCATCTTCATTTTTGCTGTGAATAAAAGTCTAGATTAGTAGGGCTTTTCTGTTTGTCAAACTCTAATTACCTCCGATGTAACCATGAGTTATCCAGGGAACTTTATCTTTTATTCTTACAGAAGAAAATATTAGACATCATTAATATTTCATTATATGTGTGTAGACATAAACTCTACACTTCCTAAAGTTGGGAATTAGAGAATACAACTATGGAACCCCTGCTCAGAAAAAGACACACTCCTTGCCCACCCTTCTCAGTACACATAGATCAGAACAAATAAAATAATTATCAGTATTTGGAAGTTTAAAGAAGCAAGAAGTCTTCTGATTGGAGCATTTAGTCCACTTACATTCAATGTTATTATTGAAAGATATGGGTTTAGAGTCATTGTGATATCTGTAGGTTTCATGCTTGTAGTGATGTGGTCCTTGCAACATTTCACTCACAGAGTCCCCCTTAGGATCTCTTGTAGGGTTCGTTTAGTGGTGATGAATTCTTTCAGTTTTTGTTTGTTTGGGAAAACCTTTATCTCTCCTTCTATTCTGAATGACAGGCTTGCTGCATAAAGGACTCTTGACTGCATATGTTTCCTGTTCGTCACATTGAAGATTTCCTCATTCCTTTCTGGCCTGCCAAGTTTCAGTAGATAGGTCTGCTACTACCCTTATGCTTCTACCTTTGTATGCTAAGGCCCGTTTATCACTAGCTGCTTTCAGATTTCTCTCTTTATCCATATATTTTGCCAGTTTCACTATGATATGTTGTGCAGAAGATTGATTCAAGTGACGTCTGAAGGGAGTTCTCTGTGCCTCTTGGATTTCAATGTCTGTTTCCTTCCCCAGATTGGGGAAGTTCTCAGCTATGATTTGTTCAAGTATACCTTCAGCCCCTTTCTCTCTCTTCTTCTTCCAGAATTCCTATGATACAGATATTGTGCCATTTGATTGCATCACTTAGTTCTCTAATTCTCCCTTCTTGATCCTGGATTTTTTTATCTCTCTTTTTCTCAGCTTCCTCTTTTTCCATAATTTTATCTTCTAATTCACCTATTCTCCCCTCTGCCTCTTCAATCCACACTGTGGCTGCCTCCATTTTATTTTACACCTCACTTATAACATTTTTTAATTCATCATGACTATTCTGTAGCTCCTTGATCTCTGCAGTCTCTTTAATGAAAGATGCTGGGAGAACTGGACAGCAACATGCAAAAGAATGAAACTAGACTTTTCTTACACCATACACAAAAATAAACTCAAAATGGATGAAGGACATGAATATGAGACAGGAAACCATCAAAACCCTAGAGGAGAAAGCAGGAAAAAACCTCTTTGACCTCAGCCGCAGCAATTTCTTACTCTACAAATCTCCAAAGGCAAGGGAATTAAAAGCAAAAATGAACCACTGGGACCTCATCAAGATAAAAAGCTTCTGCACTGCAAAGGAAACAATCAACAAAACTAAAAGGCAACCAACAGAATGGGAAAAGATACTTGCAAATGACATATCAGATAAAGGGCTAGTATCTAAAATCTATAAAGAACTCACCTAACTCCACACCTGAAAAACAAATAATCCAGTGAAGAAATGGGCAAAAGACACGAATAGACGCTTTTCCAAAGAAGACATCTCCAGATGGCCAACAGACACATGAAAAGATGCCCAACGTCACTCCTCATCAGGGAAATACAAATCAAAACCACACTGAGATACCACCTCAGGTCACTCAGAGTGGCTAAAATGAACAATTCAGGAGACTATAGGTGCTGGCAAGGATGTGGAGAAACGGGAACCCTCTTGCACTGTTGGTGGGAATGCAAACTGGTGCAGCCGCTCTGGAAAACAGTGTGGAGGTTCCTCAAAAAATTAAAAATAGAACTACCCTATGACCTAGGAATCTACCCAAAGGATATAGGAGTGCTGATGCATAGGGATCCTTCTATCCCAATGTTTATAGCAGCACTTTCAACAATAGCCAAACTATGGAAAGAGCCTAAATGTCCATCAACTGATGAATGGATAAAGAAGTTGTGTGGGAATGCAAGCTGGTGCAGCCACTCTAGAAAATAGTATGGAGGTTCCTCAAAAAGTTAAAAATAGAACTACCCTACAACCCAGCAATTGCACTATTAGGCATATATCCATGGGATACAGGTGTGCTGTTTTGAAGGGACACATGCACCCCCATGTTTATAGCAGCACTATCAACAATAGCCAAAGTATGGAAAGAGCCCAAATGTCCACCAATGGATTAATGGATAAAGAAGATGTGGTATATATATACAATGGAGTATTACTTGGCAATCGAAAAGAATGAAATCTTGCCATTTGCAACTACGTGGATGAAACTGGAGGGCATTATGCTAAGTGAAATTAGTCAGCCAGAGAAAGACAAAAATCATATGACTTCACTTATATGAGGACTTTAAGAGACAAAACAGATGAACATAAAGGAAGGGAAACAAAAATAATATGAAAACAGGGAGGGGGACAAAACAGAGGAGACTCATAAATATAGATACCAAACTGAGGGTTACTGGAGTGGGTGGGGAAGGGGGTATGGGCTTAATGGGTAAGGGGCACTAAGGAATCTACTCCTGAAATCACTGTTGCACTATATGCTAATTTGGATGTAAATTTTAAAAAATAAAAAATAAAAATTAAAAAAAAAAGAAGATATGGTTTATATATACAATGGAATACTCCTTGGCAACGAGAAAGAATGAAATCCTGCCATTTGAAGCAATGTGGATGGAACTGGAGGGTATTATGCTGAGTGAAATAAGCCAGGCAGAGAAAGACAGATACCATATGTTTTCACTCATATGTGCATCTTGAGAAACTTAACAGAAGACCATGGGGGAGGGGAAAGGGGGGGAAGTTATGGAGAGGGGGGGAAGCAAACCATAAGAGACTCTTAAGGACTGAGAACAAACTAAGGATAGTTGGGGGGATAGGGGAGAGGGGAAAGTGGGTGATGGGCAGGGAGGAGGGCACTTGTTGGGATGAGCATTGGGTGTTGTATGGAAACCAATTTGAAAATAAATATATTTAAAAAAGAAAAGAAGCAAGAAGTCACAATGTGCAGTCAGGGAAGTGTGTTGAATTGGAAATGGGTAATTCCCAGAGCAAAACTCTAGATGTTTGCTGCCGTTCTCCAAGCTTTAAAGATGTTTTTTTTTCTCTCTCTCTCTCCTTCTTAAACACATTCATTCATCCTCTCTTTTAACAAGTACTTTTTGAACTCTGCTTAGTGCTAGATATTGTAAATCTTGATAAATCAGACGTGGACTCAGCTTGCAAGGAGCTTCCAGTAGAGAAGATGACAGGCACACAAATAGCAGTGACAGACTGAGATGTCAGAAGAGATGCACAGACAAAAATCTTCCCCAGTTCAGAGGAGTTAAAGATTACTTCAGGGGAATAAGAGGGTTAAGGGAGGAAAGAATCAGGAAAAATGCCTCCCAGAGGCAGAATTTGAGCTGTGCCTTTAAGAAAAGAAGGAATTTGGTCGTGCTGAGATGGTGACAAGCGACAGGTGACAAGCTTTTCTGGGAAGCATTGTCCAGGAAAAAAAGAACCAGCAAGCACCAGAGTTAGGCTAAATTATATATGCAAAGGAGCAGCAAGAAATAAAAATGCCAAATTGCAGATGGCCTTGAATGCGAGGCTAAGGTGTTCCGTTTGAGACAAATGCTTAGCTAAATGAGCATTCCTTCTAGAGAGATGAGGGAAAAGGGTGTGTATCTATGTCTGTCTATCACCTGTTGGGGACCAGCTGTGTGTCAGGCCCTTTGCCAAGTGCTTTATATACAGTCTCTCATTAAATCCTCTCATCAGCTTACAAGATAGGTATCAGAATCCTATACAGCTAGGTGTCCCCACACCTTATCTTTTCCTATCTTTGCCTTCTCAGGACTGTTGTGGGCCTGACTTGGGGTGTCCGGTTGACCATTAATAAGGCAAATCCCTGTGTACCTGGCAGGGTTTGAGTAACTGGAAGGCGATCTCCCAGCTGGTAAGTACCTGGGCCACAACTGGAAGCCATCCCTCCCTCTGGGTACCAGCGTGGCACCGGGATTGCGGCCCCGCGCCTCCCAGCGGCCGGCGCAGGCCCCGCCCAGTCGCAGGCGATTGGCCACCCGAGCCCGGCCAGCTGAGGAGGCGAGGCCGTGCCACCCGAGGGGGCGGGCCGTGGGCTGGTCCCAGGACTGGCGGACCCGGGGAGCAGCTATTGAGGCCCCCCGGCTCTCGGAGGCTGCAGGCCGCGCGGCCAGGCTGAGCCCCAGCCGTCGCGCCGCCGCCGGTGCGCTCCCTTCCATCATGCTGTGGCGGGGCAGCCAGGCGCTCCGGCGCTTCTCCACCGGCCGGGTGAGTCTGGTCCCGGGCGAGCGTCCTGGCTCTCTCTCACCGAGGCTGCTTTCCAGACCCCCGGGCGGGCGGGGCGGGAGGGTCGGGCGGCGGGGCTGGGGGTGGGCAGCGATGTTCAGGCTTTGCTAAAAGCCAAGACAGCGTTTTTAAAACTAGGAGACTGCCGAGAAGGATCCGGAGAGGGTCTTGAGTATGGCTTGCCAGGCGAGCCATTGTCTTGTCCGGGGAAGGGGCTGAGGATGCGGCTTTTGAACATCTACGGTATGGCTGGGATTGACAGGGTGGGGACAGTCACTTGGCAAGGGGGACAGGGTCAGCTTCCTTTCCTTTTTTCATTTCAATGATGACATCCCTGGTTATGAGATGGAGCTGAAGTACAGGACTGAAACCGTTTCTGGAGGACAGTAGTATTCAAGTCAGCCGCGTGGTCCTGGGCGGCCTGGGAGTTGGGAGCCCTGGCATTGAGGATCCATTCAGATTTGGGCCCTCGGAGCTGGTGGCTGCAGGTTCATTTTTCGCGAGTTGCAGGCGGCAAGATTGCTATGATTACCAGACGCTGCAGAAGCAGCACTCTGGAACATTATTAAACTGTAGCGTTAAGAAACGAGCCGTGGCCCAGCCCCGCGCCTTGTAATTGCATCATCTCCTCCAGAAATGGAAAGAGAGCAGACACGTTGCATGTGACCCCTGGGAGAGATGCCTCCCTGCATTTAGGCAGACTCTAAACTGTTTAGGGAAGGAAAAAAAAAAAAAAAAAAGCATGTCATGTACATCATCTCTTCTATAGGAAGTGCATGCTTCCTGGTCTGTGAAAGAATTTGCTTTTCAATTCCTCTTCTTTGCCAAAGCCATATGTGCATGTATACAAATCCAGACGTAAGAAACTTGAAGGCGGAGAGAGTCTTGAATAGCACCAAGAACCAGAACGATGCATACATGGAAAAATCTTTTGTCTCCCAGACGACCCCAAATAATGAGGATTCGTCACTTTACCCCATCCAGTCCTAGTTATTGGGGAGTATTCGCCCTTTTAAAGAATAAGAAAAGAGAAACCTGCCCTTGGAGAGCCTTTGCTTGCTCTGAACTCCTCCTTAGCTTTCTCCCGCCACGTGGCACCTGGGGATGTGGATTGGATGGCACCCAGAGCAAGGGCTTGTGCCTGCCTATTTTATTGGCCTCCTCTGTCAACACCTTTCATTGAATTGCCTTTTTTGGAGTGCAGAAGGGAGTCTCAAAGAACGAAAAGATTGCAATAGTGGGGTTTACATAAGATTTCAGTAATAAAAGTTGAACATCCCAGGTGGCAAATGACATGAACAGAAACATGCATGTGGGGAAGCACCAGGCACGGTCAGGGGTCTGGGGTCTGACCATACATGTGAAAGAGCAGCGACATTCGTTTGGGAAGAAGACGGGTTCTTCCATGGCCAAAAGGAAGACATGGAACAAGTGAAGTGTTTGGGATATTTTACTCCATAGAAAATGGGGATCCATCCTTTGGACGGTATTCTAGTAAGAATTGTTCAAAATCAAGCATGGCTAGTGGGAGCGTAAAAAGGTGCAGCCACTTTGGAAAACTGGCGATTTTTTATAAAGTTAAACATACACCTATAATATGGCCCAGCAATTGCACTCCTAGGTATTTACCCAAGAGAAGTGAAAACTCATGTTCACACAAGTACCTATTTATGAATGTTTACAGAGGCTTTATTCATTATCACCCAAAACTGGAAACAACTTAAATGTCCTTCATCTGGTGACAGGATAAACATCCATCCCAACATGGGAATCCTACTCAGAAAAAGAAAGAGGAAGGAACTCCTGGTGTGTACAAAAGCATGGATGAAACTCAGATGTGGGTGCTGAGTGTCAGAAGACGGACTTAAAGGGCTATGTATTATATGATTCTGCTTATGTGACATTCTGGAAAGAGTAGAACTATACAGTGATAGAAAAAAGATCAGTGGTTATTAGGGGCTGGACATGGGGGAAGCATGGACTATAAGAGACTGTCTCTTAAAGGACAGGAAGGAATATTTTGGTGGGGGGTGGGGGGTGATGGAACTATTCTTTTTTTTATTTTTATTTTTTTTAATTTATTTTTGCAACAGAGAGAGACAGAGCATGAGCAGGGGAGGGGCAGAGAGAGAGGGAGACACAGAATCGGAAGCAGGCTCCAGGCTCTGAGCTGTCAGCACAGAGCCCAATACGGGGCTTGAACCCACGAACTGTGAGATCGTGACCTGAGCTGAAGTCGGACGCTTAGCCGACTGAGCCACCCAGGCGCCCCAGACACTAATTTTTTTTTTAATGTTTATTTTTGAGAGAGAGAGAGACAGAGTGCAAGCGGGGGAGGTGCAGAGAGAGAGAGGGTGACACAGAAGCCGAAGCAGGCTCCAGGCTCTGAGCTGTCAGCACAGAGCCCAACATGGGGCTCAAACTCACGGACCGTGAGATCATGACCTGAGCTGAAGTCGGACGCTCAACCGACAGAGCCACCCAGGCGCCCCGACACTAGTTAATTTTTAAGGAAAGAGAGCTGAGGTGTCCAGAGCCTGAAGATGTTTTGGCCAACACTGTGGTTTTAAATTTTTTTTTTTTAATGTTTATTTTTGACAGAGAGAGAGACAGAGACAGAGTATGAGCGGGGAATGAGCAGAGAGAGAGGGAGACACAGAATCCGAAGCAGGCTCCAGGCTCTGAGCTGTCAGCACAGAGCCCAATACGGGGCTTGAACCCACAGACTGTGAGATCATGTCCTGAGCCACCCAGGCGGACGGAACTATTCTTTATCTTGATTATAGCAGTGATTAGGTGACTGTGTGTCTGTCAAAACTCCCAGAACTATCCACTGAAAAAGGTGTATTTTACTGCAGGTAAAGTATACCTTCATCTTTAAAAGTGAAAAAAATCACACGGTTTTTTTTTTTTGTTGTTTGGTGTTAAAGCAGAATGAAAAAAAAAAAAGAATGACAAATTTCTTAGAACCTAGCAAAATCCAATGGGAAAACTAGTTTATAACACTTCCTGCTAGAGTCGATTTTTTCCATTCTCCGTCTTAAAGAAGTGGACTCAAATATTTAATGATTTTGGCTTAATGATGTGGCTGGATCTTTTTAACTACGGCCACTATCCATAGCAATAAACCCTTTGTCTATAGTTAGTGTCGTGCACTTCCATTATCTTGCCTGGTTCACTGCTCCTTAATTTCTCCCCATGGGGGGGGATTATTTAGCCTTCATATTATTTGGCACTTTGTAATTTAGCTTCCTCTGCCAGTGTCTGGGATAAGTCTGGCTGGTGGTTCTGGGTTCGTAGCCTGGTTCTGGAACTTGAGATTACTCTATGATCCAATTTAAGAGGTTGGACCCCTCCCTACTTCTTGGAACCAAGTACTGGTTTATACCCTAATTCTAGCAACCTGGTCCTTGTTTCTGAATTACCTGACCCCCTGCTTTCATGTCAAGTTTGTTTTGAGGACCTTCAAATTCAACTTCAAACCATATTTGGTTGTGTACTGAGCACTTGTTCTAAATCCTGAGGATATAATTATTTAATAAATAATAATAATCATATAATAATAATAATAATAATAGGTAGCATTGACATAGCACTTAGTATGCACCAGACACTGTTATAAATGCTTTACATTTATGCACGCTTAATTTGCTTACTATCTCAGTGAGGTAGGTACTATTATTACCCATTTTACAGATAAAGAAACTAAAACTCGGAGAAGTTAAATAACTTTTTTAGAGTCTCACAGCCAAAAAGGATAAAATAATAAACAAGAAATAAACTATCCCTGCTTTCAAAGAGTCCATAGATTAGTGGAACAAATGATTAAACTTGTGGTTAAAGAATAATAATAGACAATATACCAAAAAGGAAATACAAATGGATAGTGCAATATTAAAAGGCACTCAACCAAACCAGTAATCAAGGGGATGCAAATTAGAACAAGATATAAGATTTCACTTATCACATTGGCAAAAATCATAGAAGTTGACAATATTGTGTGTTGGCAGGGGTGAGAAAATAGTTCCTCAAATATTCTAGAAGCCAATTTGATGGTAGCCATTAACATTTAAGTTTTAAAAATGATCCTACAATTTCATTTGTAGATATCTGAGAGAAGCACTCCTGCATGGGCACAGGAAGCATGTACCAGGATACCCATTGCCATGGTATTTGTAATAATGACAGACTGAAAGCCAAGCTGTTCCTCAATAGGGAAATGAACAAATAAACTGAGACATAGCTATGCTCTGAAATGTTGTGCACCAATTTTATTTTATTTTATTTTATTTTTAATTTTTTTTTCAACGTTTTTTATTTATTTTTGGGACAGAGAGAGACAGAGCATGAACGGGGGAGGGGCAGAGAGAGAGGGAGACACAGAATCGGAAACAGGCTCCAGGCTCCGAGCCATCGGCCCAGAGCCCGACGCGGGGCTCGAACTCACGGACCGCGAGATCGTGACCTGGCTGAAGTCGGACGCTTAACCGACTGCGCCACCCAGGCGCCCCTGTTGTGCACCAATTTTAAAGAATCAATTATATGTACTGACAAAGTGATGGGACATTACACATAATATGACTCAATTTGTGTTATTTTTAAAACACAAAATAATATTTTATGTATACACTTCGATATATGTAAATGTCCAGAAAAGATCTGTAGGATGCACAGCCAACCATGAAATGTTTTTTTCTGGGGTGGAGGGGGAGAGGGAACTGGGATTGGGAGACTCCAGTCTTATCTGTGACTGTTTCATTTAAAGAAAAAAATTTTTTTACATTTATTTTTGAGAGACAGAGTGAGAGACAAAGCACAAGCAGGGGAGGGGCACAGAGAGGGAGACACAGAATCCAAAGCCTTCTCCAGGCTCCGAGCTGTCAGCACAGGGCCCGACGTGGGCTTGAACTCATGAACCGTGAGATAGTGACCTGAGCTGAAGTTGGATGCTTAACCGACTGAGCCACCCAGGTGCCCCCCCAAATTTTTTAATGTGTATTTATTTTTGAGAGAGAGCAAGCACATGCGAGTAGGGGAGGAGCAGAGAGAGAGAGGGAGGGGGACAGAAAATCTGAAGTGGGATATGTGCTGGCAGCAGGGAGCCCAATGCAGGGCTCGAACTCAAGAACTGTGAGATCTTGACCTGAGCCGAAGTTGAACGCTTAACCGTCTGAGCCACCCAGGCGCCCCTGTGATTGTTACATTTTTAACAAGGAGATTGTGTGTATATGTTATATATGTAATTAAAAATTAATTTTAAAAATTCTATGCAATGAGATTATAGATAAATGCAATGCACTGAAGTCCTCCCCTTCTAGCAGGGACTGGAGTCCATCCCTGGATCTAGTCCTTTGGACTCTTTCCCTACTGTTACCCAATCTTTGACATGTTCTTTGGTCACCAGCTGCACCCAATCTTTAGGTGCAAGGCATTCCCAGCTGGCCTCACATGCTAATAGACCCTGTGTTGACATCTCTGTTTTAAAAACCTCTTACCAGGGTACCTGGGTGCCTCACTCAGTTGAGCGTCCAACTCTTGATTTCAGCTCAAGTCATGATCTCATGGTTTGTCAGTTTGAGCCCCGAGCCAGGCTCTATGCTGACAGCGTGGAGCCTGCTTGGGATTCTCTTTCTGCCCCTCCCTTGCTTATACACACGCTCTTTTTGTGTGCAACTAACAAAGTTATGGAACTTTCTCTCTCAAAATAAATAAATAAACATTTAAAAATAAAACTCTTTTATCCTTTTTATGATAAAAAAATGTTGGCCAAGGGGTGCCTAGGTGGCTTAGTTGGTTAAGCATCTGACTTCTGCTCAGGTCATGATCTGACAGTTAGTGAGTTCGAGCCCCACGTCGGGCTCTGTGCTGACAGCTTGAAGCCTGGAGCCTGCTTCGGATTCTGTGTCTCCCTCTCTCTCTGCCCCTCCCCCCCTCATGCTCTGTCTCTGTCTCTCAAAAGTGAATAAAATGTTTAAAAAAATTAGAAAAAAAAATGGCCAGATATCCAAGAAAGTCCTCATTAATATGTACTTTATATGATTACACAATGGGGAAAAAATCAAGTTGCACAAGTTTGTCATTTATGGTGGTGTCTTGAATCTTGTTTGAATCTTACACAGATTTACATCTATGCAATGTGGAACTTGTTGCTTCTGATGATTAGTATGAGGGTTTGTTACAATCAGTACCATGGGCTTTTATGCTATTCCAAGCTACCTCCTGTGAATGTATTGAAGGTGGCTTATTAAGTCAGCTTTTATTTTCACTGTGTATCTGCTCAACTCTCAAACGCAAGAGGGGTGCCCACCCGAAGTTAATTCATGCCTCGCCTGAGTGTGTGTTAATAGAGAAATAATATAGCATCACTCTTGGGCTTAAAATCATTCACTCGGTGGATCGCACTCTTCACAATAACGTCCAAATTATTTGCTGTAGACAAGGCTCTCCCTAACAGGTCTTCTGACTCTCCCTAGAGAGTCACTTGTCATCACTCCCCAACTTCCAGTATTGGACCCACTTTGCCCACTCCTTCACTTCTTTGTAAATGCCACCCCCTCTGCCTGAAACTTCCCAAGGACCTCCGGTAATCCCCGCCCTTCTCTTGGCCAACTCTTAGGATGAGCGCTCTAAGATTCAGTCAAGGAATTCTTGGAAAGTCTTCCCCTTTCCACACCCACACTGTGCTTTCCTGTCCAGCTCTATGATGCCGATATGTCTTTACTGCTTCCCTGCTAACTGGCAAACTCCTGAGGGCAGAGACCAGTCTTCTTTGTGCTTTTACTGTAGGGATCCCCCCCCCCCCAAAAACGCCCATGGAGGCTAAACAGGAGAGCAAATGAAGGATTTGAGCCTGAGGGAGCAGCGAAAGGCCATATCCAACCAGAGTAACGGGAGCAGCCGCTGCTCACCTCTAGCTGACTGTTGCTACGTCGAAGTGTAGACCATGGTTGACAAACCTGAGTTCTAAAAAGAAGTCAGAAATTCAGCCTGCTAATGTGAAAGCTCCTAAAAATCTTATCACAATTCTTTTACAAATGCTCTGTGGGCCGAATAAAATACTCTTGTGGGACAACTGATTTGCAGTGCCTACCAGGCCCTGGGCACGGAGCATGGTAAATGCTCAGAACATGTTCATTGAGCACGTCTTGCACACTGTCAGGCATGATTTGGGGCACCATGTGCCACATGTTCCACAAGGTGCTAGGCATCTGGATGTCTCTGAAAAATTGACTTGGTCTTATTCTTCGGTAAATCTGTCAGTTCTCACAATTCCTGACGTGGAGAGCTTTGGCCTTGTTTTACACCCCACTCAAATGGTTCTGTAACGGTATCGTCTGCTTCGCAAAAGCGTTTCGGATCAGTCAGCACTGACTCGTAGTGCTGCGCCATTAGGCTTTCTATAGAGGATTGTGTTTTGGTTTTTGGTTTTAATCCTTGGAGCATAATCAGAATTCTCATTAATTTGCTTCCTGAAGGAGTCCACCAGGATGTGGATAGCCTGGGAATGGAACATTGAATAGTTTAAATAGCAGAAGCTCTGGGGGTGCCTGGCTGGCTCTGTCAGTAGAGCATGTGACTCTTGATCTCAGGGTTTTGAGTTCAAGCCCCATGTTGGGTGTAGAGATTACTTAAAAATAAAATCTTAAAAAAAAAAAGAAGGCAAAAGTTCTGTTCCTTGCCAAAGGCTCTTCTAGGCAGAATGCCATCATTAGAGAAACCCAAGATAGTGGCACTTACCGCCAAGATTTATAAATGCTGTGGGTGGTTTTATGCCTCCCTGTCTTTCTCACCAATATAACAGGCACTTACAGTGCCTCAAAGAATGTTCTCTGGTCACCAGATCCAGCCTACAAATGAATGGTGCTTTCTCCCCTGTCAGGACCACCATGGTACTTCCTTAGAAAGTCTTATGGAACTATTTCCCACAATTAACCTGTCAAACTGTTACCATATTTTTCTTTTAAAAAAGGGGGGGTTGGGGAGGGAGGACAGGAGTGCCTGGGTGGCTCAGTTGGTTGAGCATCTGACTCTTGATTTCAGCTCAGGCCGTGATCCCAGGATCATGGGATCAAAACCCCAGTCGGGCTCTGTGCTGAGTGTGAATACTGCTTAGGATTCTCTCTCTCTCTCTCTCTCTCTCTCTCTCTCTCTCTCTCCCTCTCCCTCTCCCTCTCTCTCTCCCTCTCTCTCTCCCTCTCTCTCTCCCCCTCTGCCCTTCATCCCTGCTCTCAGGCTCTCTCTCAAATAAAAAATAAAATAATATAAAATATTTTAAAATGGGGGGCAGACCTTCAGTATAGGAAAACAATAGAAGCTTATCTGCTGAAGTGTGATAGATCTGAGTTTTGCTTCTGCCCGTGGTTAGCCCCGTCTGCAGGCAGTTTACTTGACTTCCCTAAGCCCTGTGTGTTCTCATTTGTAACATGGGTTACTGTGAGGTCTAAAGGCGTAAGTAGTTGATAAAATGTTTTAAATTGATTAACAGGGCTCAGCGTGGTGTTGGGCTCATGGTACATTTCCAGTAGGAAAGTTCCATCATCAACATTTTTTATTTACCTAAGTATTACTTGTGGCATAATAATAATAATAATAATTAACATTTGTTGAGCATCCACTATTGCCACACACTGCACTAATGCATTAGGTGATAAATTAGATGATAAACTAATGCATTAGATGATAAATCCTTTTAACAACCTTATGAAATAGGTACTATTATTTTTTTATTTTTAAAGAGTTTTTTAAATTTTTTTTAATGTTTACTTATTTTTGACAGAGAGAGAGCGCGCGCGCGCGCGCGCGCGCGCGCGCGCGCGGGCATGAGTGGGGGAGGGGCAGAGAGAGGGAGACAAGATCTGAAGACAAAATCTGGATCATGACCTGAGCTGAGATCAAGGGTCGATGCTTAACTGACTGGGCCACCCAGGTGCCACTAGATACTATTATTATTCAGATTTTAATTGATGAGACCCAGCTCAAAATCCTATGGCCTGTGTTATGGAAAAACAAAGGAAACTAATAACCAGAGTTAGAAGCTGGGAGCTGCCACTTAGTAGCTGTTTGACTCCAGGCTATATCTTAACTTCCAGGTGTTTTAATATCTTCCTCTATAAAGTGGCTTAGGGATGCCTGTCTCCAGGAGTCATCGAGCCATCAAAATGAGGTAATATATGTGAAATACCTGGCACTTACAAGGGTCTCATTAAAATGTTGACTAAGGGGCACCTGGGTGGTTCAATCAGGTCATGATCTCACAGATTCGTGAGTTTCAGCCCCACATGGGGCTCTGTGCAGACAGCTCAGAGCCTGGAGCCTGCTTCGGATTCTGTGTCTCACCCCGCCCTCTGCTCCTCCCCTGCTCACGTTCTGTCTCTGTCTTTCTCTCAAAAATGAATAAATGTTTAAAAAAAAAAAGTTTGCTATTATTGCCACCCCTTCTTCCTGATCCAAGCTTCCCAGGGTAGAACCTTTTTGCGAAGCAGGTAGGCACACGCTCTCCATACAGCACAGATTCTCTGATTTTAGTGTGCCTCTCAGTCGATGGGGAGCTTGTTAAAATGCAGCTTCCTAGTGCCCCGCGTCTGACTCAGGAGATCTGGAGTGGGGCCCAGGAACCCACGCTTTTAGCACATCCTCCCCACTGATTCTAACACAGCCATCACAGCGTACGTCAGTCCTCAGATCACACTTGGAGAAATAAGAATACCCCAGTCTGGTGTTTGGGAATTATGCCAACTCATCATAAACGCACTTACCATCCTAAAATCCGGACATGTCTCAGTGTTGGAAACTCACTTTTGTAGCTTCAGCTTTAGCATGAAGCTCAGAAACTGTTTCAGTGAATGTAGCATTTCTAGAGATACTGACTTTCTTTAAATGCTGTCTTTCTAGGGGAGCGTGGAATCTGGAATTGAACTCCAAATACCCAGGTGACAGCTGAGCACAGCGTTACATTTGAACCATCTCAGCCTCTTAGCTCTTTTGTGTGCCAAGGGTAGCATTTTAGAAGGCTTAAACTATTTGGTGTTGGTAGCGGTGTGAGGCAAAGCCGGATTTTTAAGATATGCCATCATGTCTGTTCTAGTTCAAGCCACAGCATAAATGATAGGATTTGGAGATGGAATGCTTACAGAACATTTTGATTTTTTTGATAAGAGTAAATGAAATAATCACGTATTATCTGTAGGCAAACTATGCTGTTGTTGCAGAGTTAATCTGTTTGCTTGAAAATATTTGTTAGATGTTGAAGCTGTAGGCTCTTTGGGGATAGAATCTTTGGCTGGCCCTGGAAAAGATTTTTTCAAGTAAAACCTTCATTGTTTTCATTATCAGCTCAATTACAGGGAACATGTGAACCCATATGGTTTTAAGTTCATGCCTAAAAAGGGATGCTGTCTATGCCCTCAGTAAATTGGGAAATAAGGGAAAATTGTTTCCTCATAATCAAATTTTCACAGTGAGGCTTGACTAATTTAGAATGACTTTCTAGTACATTAAAGAATCCCATTTAGAGTGAAAGGGAAAAATATCTAAATCCAAGTCCTGTGGAGCTGTGTTCTTTTTTTTTTTTTTTTAACGTTTATTTATTTTTGAGGGAGACAGAGACAGAGTGTGAGTGGGGAAAGGGCAGAGAGAGAGGGAGACACAGAATCTGAAGCAGGCTCCAGGCTCTGAACTGTCAGCACAGAGCCTGATGCGGGGCTTGAACTCAGGGACCGTGAGATCGTGACCTGAGCTGAAGTCGGACGCTTAACCGACTGAGACACCCAGGTGCCCCATTGTTACCTTAGCTTTGCAAAAGATTCCATTTGGAGAGAATTTACAGGAGGTATAATTGCTTAAAGAGAATTCTTTAAAACTACAACCCCTTAGCACTATTCTTGTTTAAATGGTGTCTGTATTTCTTGATAATCAATGTACTTTTGTACATCAGTGTTAATCTTCTAAAAGGAAAAGAGATGAGTGGTGGGAGCTCATTTTTATTATTTTATTTTTAAGTGCATATGTAGGCTTTGAAATGAGACAGACCTGGATTCAAGTCTCACCTCTCCTCCTTTTTGCCAATATGACCTTGAGGATATAATTGACATTTCTGAGCTGTGGTTTCTTCATTCATAAAATAGTGTAAAATGGGAGATAATCAAACGATGGTTGCAATGATCAAATGAAATGAAATGATGTGCAGGTCTTAATTCTTTACCTGAAACCTGAAGGACACGGGCACCTGGGTGGCTCAGTTGGTTGAGCGTCCTACTTTGGCTCAGGTCATGATTCACTGGTTCATGGGTTCAAGCCCTGTGTTGGGCATTGTGCTGACAACTCAGTACCTGGAGCCTGCTTCAGATTCTGTGTCTCTCTCTGTCCCTCCTCCTCTCACATTCTCTTTCTGTCTCTCAAGATAAATAAATTAACATCAAAAAACTTTTTTTAAACCCGAGGAACAAAATATATTTAGGGATTCAGAATTACATTCTAGAAAGTCAATGTGGTACATAGATAGTACATTACATATAATTCACAGCAGGGTCTGGGACAGTATCTGTGACCAAACACATTGATTTTTCTGCAGCAAAACATATAAATGTTCATACAGTCCTTACGAATACTATAATTAAGATTATAAATAGCAGTATGTCACCCCAGGTCAAGTTTGAAACCAAATGAATGTGCACAAACTTACAAGAAAGCTGTAAGGACTAAAAAGAATGTTCCATTGGAGCGATCCAGGTTTTGAGGCCTAAGGAATTTGGGCCACTTGCCAAAGATTTTGGAATTTTGGACTATATAAAGAAACATGGGGGGCGCCTGGGTGGCTCAGTCGGTTAAGCGGCCAACTTCGGCTCAGGTCATGATCTCACAGTCCATGGGTTTGAGCCCCGCGTCAGGCTCTGTGCTGAAAGCTCAGAGCCCAGAGCCTGTTTTAGATTCTGTGTCTCCCTCTCTCTGACCCTCCCCCATTCATGCTCTGTCTCTCTCTGTCTCAAAAATAAATAAATGTCAAAAAAAAAAATTTTTAAAAAGAAACATGGAACTGTATCTAGGATGTAGCAAAACCTCTAAGACATGATTGAAGCTTTTACCGCAACAATCCTTTGCGTCAGATACTGCATTGAGCCTCTTACATGTTAATATTAAGTCATCTGCTTCAATCAAACTTGTGTGAGGTTGGTGTTATTATTCCCATTTTACAGGTGAGGAAAAAAGACAACAGAAGTTCGTCGCTTGCTTAGGGACACACGACTAAACAGGAGTGGCACTTGATTTTGATTTCGGGTAGTCTAGCACTGGGGTCTGCCTGTGACCCCTGTGTCATACCGCGTGTTAGCTCTTGGCCTCTTCTGGAAGTTAAGAGATGAGTCCGGCTCTTCTTTCTATATTGCAGGGCCACAAAAGCCATTGTCATATTGAAGCAGATCTTGCTCAGAATTAAACTCCTTTTAACTATGAAACTTACCCTTACTTGTTAACATCCGGCTTCATTTCACCGAGGAGTTGGAATGGCTTGTAAAATATATGCAATCCCAATGATTATGATGAATAATCAGGGGGATTAGAGCAAAGGGGAAAAAGGGAATACGTCGGCGTGACATTATTTTCACTACTGTTTATGTGTAATGTAGCCTAGGTTCAGCGTGTGTCAATAAAAATTTTATTTTGTAGATCTCTGTGTTGTTTCCTCAAGTCATTTTGCATGATTGGAAAAAGAGTGTTTGTTACCCATATGTCTTCTAACCATGCCGACGTCTGTCATCATTGAATTGTTTCACAGGCCTATTTCAAAAACAAGCTGAAGCTGGCACTTATTGGTCAGAGCCTTTTCGGACAGGAAGTGTACAGTCACCTCCGCAAAGAGGGCCACCGAGTTGTGGGCGTGTTCACGGTTCCAGACAAGGACGGCAAAGCTGACCCGCTGGGTGAGTGTATCTTGGAACAGCTGAATCAAGGACTCTGCACTGACCCAGCCGGCTCAGGCCCCAGCTCAGACCCCTTAGGCCTTGTTGGCATTTCTAAACTTCTATTTCTTTGCCACAGCTCCCAAAGACCCAGACTACCTGCCTCCCCCCTGGATTCTGCTACACGCACTCTGCCTCTTGAAAGCCTTCTCAAGCTAAGTCTGTTTGCAGACTCAAAAATGCTCCCTTGTCTGTGGGCCCCAAGACAAAGATGCAGGCCCCCACTGTGTTAAGAATTTCTCCACTTACCTCCAAGGTCCCTCAGAGGAATTTTCAGGTTTATGTTTTTTCTGAACTACACTTGTGACTTTCCAAAGGTGTTATGAAGCATCTAGAATAATGTCTGATTCAGAGGTGCCAATGGAATTGAAGAGAGGACCGCATCCAATAATAGAAATTGATGTGGGGTCATAAAGAATATATTTATGTCAGAACAATTATAGGTTGGCTGCTTGGCTCTTAAGGTAAGGTAAAGAAGATAGCCATTCTCAAAGCAAACATACAATGAGATTCTGATTTACAAGTATGCAGTTGACCCTGACCAACACAGGGGTTTGAGGTGCTGACCCCCTACCTAGTCAACACTTCACATATTACTTTTGACTCCCCCAAAACTTAACAAAAAATAGCCTACTGTTGACTAGAAGGAAGTCTTAACTGTTAACATAAGCAGTTTATTACCACATATTTTGTATGTTATATGTATCGTATACTGTAGTCTTATGATAAAGTAAGCTAGAGAAAAGAAAATGTTATTTAAAAAATCATAAGGAAGAGAAAATACATTGACAGTACTATATTTATTTAAAAAATTCACATATAAGTGGACCCACACGGTTCAAACCCAATTGTTCAAGAGTCAACTATAGTTATATAATTATATAGTTATATAGTTATATAGTTATATAGTTATATAGTTATATAGTTATATAGTTATATAGTTGAGGACGGGTGCAAGACACGGAGATAGAAATGGTCTACAAATTGTACAGATAGGGCATAAGAATGAGCAACTAGCTATCCTGGCTTATAAATCAGATCTTCAGAAATCACTGGAACAATGCGACATATTGGCTGATAAACACTGATCAGTGATAACCCTAAAATTGTAGCCTTTTTTCTTGGAAGAAATAGTTCTGGGGCTTATCCTATCTTGTTCTACTTTTAAAAATATTATATTTTAACATTTTTTTTTCAAGAGTCATGCTAAAAAAAAGTTGGGTCAAAGAGCACATATGCATATATGAATTTAATCACTTGATTTAGAAATTATCCTTGAGGGGGCACCTGGGTGGCTCATTCAGTTGAGTGTCCATCTGACCCTTGGTTTCAGCTCAGGTCATGATCCCAGGGTCATGGAATAGAGCCCTATTCCATGGGCTCTATGCTGAGTGTGGAGCCTGCTTAAGATTCTCTCCCTTTGCCCCTCTCCCCCACCCCTGTGCATGCGCACGCTCTCTCTCTCTTTCCCCAAAAGGAAAGAAAGAAAGAAAGAAAGAAAGAAAGAAAGAAAGAAAGAAAGAAAGAAAGAAAGAAAGAAATTATCCTTGTTTCAGAAAAAAGCTATCCCAACCTGGGGAATTCTGAGGGAATCTGCCTCATGAATTTGGACCTGGTTCCAAAGGCAGAAAGGGACGGATGCCTATTACTGGGACTATCTGTCCTATTATTAGCTCTTTGCAGCAGCTTTGTGGCGGGGGGGATATTTGGGAGGACTCATATTTGGGATATCAGATTGGCTGTTGAATCAGGGAAGCCCCAAATAATATTAGCTTAAGTAACATGGAAGTCCATTTCTCAAGTCTGAGTTGGCCATTGGAGCTGTTGTGGCAGCTCTATATTTATCACGATGCAGACTCTTGCTGTTTGTTGTTTTCTTATTGTCAACACTGGGCTTCCATCTCATGGTCCAAGATAGCCGCATTTAAAAAAAAAATTGTTTAATGTTTATTTATTTTTTGAGAGAGAGAGACAGAGTGTGAGCCGGGGAGGGGCAGAGAGAGAGAGGGAGACACAGAATCTGAAGCAGGCTCCGGGCTCCGAGCTGTCAGCACAGAGCCCGATGCAGGGCTTGAATTCACAAGCTATGAGATCATGACCTGAGCCGAAGTCAGACGCTTAACTGACTGAACCACCCAGGCTCCCCCAAGATAGCTGCTTTAGCCCCAACTGTCCAGTCTGCATTCTAGCAAGCAGGAAGGGAAAGATGGGAAGCAGAAGGCAAGCCTTTATCCCGAAGTTGCACATATTATTCCCATTTGTATCCCACTCGCTAAAACATAGTCACAGCCCATATCTATTTGTAGGATAGACAGAGAAACATAGATTTTATTCAGGGTGGCTATGTGCTCAGCTAAAGTAGAAGAATCTTTGCTAGAGATTGAAGGGGGACAGCTAGCAGTCTCTGCCATGTACATGAACTTCAGAAGAATTACAAGCATGTGACTCTTAAAACTCCTTTAAAAGTATGGCCTGGGAAACTAACTTTCCCTAGTGTCTGGTCCCGGGGCCGGGACCTCCTTTCCATTCGTCGTGGCCATCTGGGCTGCTAGCAAAACATAGAAAAGAAAACTGGAGTCATGCAGTTAATCTGACTCTGCCACTTACTAGCCGCATGAGGTTGGGCAAGTTGTTAAAACCCACTAAGCTTAGTTCAACAGCACCCATCTTACATGGGTTAGATGACATAATGTATATAATGTGCTCATCCCTGTGCCTGGTTCATGAAAAGGGATCAAAATGACAGTGGCAAACTATTCTTGTTATCAGAATAGCCAACTAGAGCAGTGGAAAATAGCCCTGGGGCAGCCACAAATCACTATGGAAGGATCATAGCCTATCTCAGTGTAGTAGATTTTTAAATTGAAGACTTCTAGGTGTGCCTGGGTGGCTCAGTTAGTTAAACATCCAACTCTTAATTTCAGCTCAGGTCATCATCCTATAGTCATGGGATTGAGCCTTGCATTGGGCTCTGTGCTGACGGCATGGAGCCTGCTTGGGATTCTTTCTTTCTCTGTCCCTCCCCCACTTGTGCTTGTGCACACACTCTCTCTCTCTCTCTCTCTCTCTCTCTCTCTCTCTCTCTGTATCTCAAACTAAATAAACTTAAAAAAAAAATGAAGACTTCTAAGTTTTTCATTTGATTTTTCTTTCCCAGTTTAACGTTGCACAGTTTCCTCCCAATTTCACATTTTTACCACCATTTATTCATTTTCTTATTATCTGAAAATGATTTCTTTACCGTTTTTTGACCATTTTATGAACATTATTATACTGGTCTCTCACATCCTTCCAAGTGTATTGATCAAGGCATCGGCTTGATGGCCAGATTTCTTCAGGACTCACTTGAGATTGGTAACTATGCTTTCTGGTGGAGGCATTATCCCCTCCAAAGTCAATGAAGGTTGATTAAATGGGGGAGAAAGGAAAAGGAGCCCAAAAATACAGATAAAAAGCCTTTCTTAAAGCTTTAAAAAATTGCCTAAAATGTAGTTGCTTTGTATTGTTGGTGGAAAATAAATATATATACTTAATATATGTAAGGTATGTTGTTAGTAAAAATGATATTTTATTATGGAAAAAAATGAGCTGTGCTAATGGCACTTTGGAGGGCCACTCCTTTTCCACACAGAGGTAGATGGAGCTGTTCTTTTGGGAAGAGAGAACATTTTCCACAGGAATGAGCCCCAAATCTTCTCCAGTATGGCAGAACCCTCACGAGGAGCATGCATTCTCCCTTCTTGGCCTCTCTCTTCCACTAATTTATCTGACTGGTGAATTTGGGAGAAGGAACTAACTAATAGACAAGCCCAGCTCAGATCAAAAACGTCCTCTCTTCGTCTTTTGGGATCTGCCTGTTTGGTGGAGAAAATGTGTTCTCATTATAGTTTGCTCTGTAATAAAAATGACTTCCCTCCAGGAAACAGGCATGGGATGGGATTCATGGTTTTCCATCTGTGCCAGAGGCTGAGTACGTCTAATCTGAGTGGTGATGTAGCATCACTTGGCTCCAAATCTAGAAAACAAACAAACAAATATTCTTTAAGTGGCTATATCAGTAATAAAAGTATAATTTTTTATCTGTAAAAGAGAAAAGCTTTAGTTAAAATTTTAAAATGTTGGGGCACCTGAGTGGCTCAGTTCGTTAAGCATCTGACTCTTGATTTCGGCTCAGGTCATGATCTCACAGTTTTGTGAGTTCAAGCCCTGCATCCGACAATAAGTGTGGAGCTTGGTTGGGATTCTCTTTTGTGTCCCTCCCACCTCTTGCATGCACCTGTTCTCTCTCTCTCAAAATAAATAAATAAACTTAAAAATTTTTTAAATGTTATGTAGCCACAAACTTTTTTTTAAGTTTTATTTATTTATTTTTGGGAAGCGGGGGCAGAGAGAGAGAAAGAGAGAGAGAGTCCCAAGCAGACCCCATATTATCAGCTCAGAGCCTGACGTGGGACTTGATCCCATGAACCATGAGATCATGACCTAAGCTGAAATCAAGGGTCTGATGCTTAACCGACTAAACCACCCAGGCACCCCTAGTCACAAACTTTTGATTAAGTATATTATGCCTCAAATATATAGGTAAAAAATCACATTAGAAAAATGGATGGATCATGATAAAATTGTAACAGGTCAAATTCTGGTGACCATCTAAATTGTTCTTTAACGTGTTTTATTTGTCACTGTTTCATGAAGCTGGAAAACTGCAATGTGTGAATCCACACATTGCACATATAAACTTATGGCCAAATTTTTTTTTAATGAAAATCATTTTCTCTTTCCTGCTCAGCTTTAGCTGCAGAGAAAGATGGGACCCCCGTGTTCAAGTTCCCCAGATGGAGAGTCAAGGGCAAGACCATAAAGGAGGTGGCAGAGGCCTACAAATCTGTGGGTGCTGAGCTAAACGTACTTCCCTTCTGCACACAGTTTATCCCCATGGATGTAATTGACAGCCCAAAGCACGGCTCCATCATATATCACCCCTCCATCCTTCCCAGGCATAGAGGAGCCTCTGCTATCAACTGGTGAGCATTTTTTTAAATTACAGAGAAGATGGGCCTATTTCCATTGCCTATAATCTTCTATTTTTTTTACCTAGGGGATCAAGGAACTAGGTGTGCTTGAGGAGGTGTGAGGCCCTGATTGATTGCTACTATTGCATGAACTCCCCTGAGACATAGAGGTACAGCATGGGCTAGATAGCATTTCCCAAGAATAGTCTATGGAGTACTGGCTTCATTAGGTTTAACTAAGTAACTGAGCAAACAAAGGTTCTATAGTCAGACAAGTTTGGTTTATGATAGATTTCTTGATCACAGGACTTCTTAGAACCTATTATGTGTGTCGAGTGAGAGCATTACAATCTCTAGGAGGGAATCTGAGTATACAATGTTCCCAAACTTATTCGACCATAGAACTGTTTTTGCACAGAGAATCTCAAGTACATGTCAGGAAATGCTGAATACCTGAAATTATCTTCTTTGTTATCTGTCTTCTGTTCAACTTTAAGCTCCTTGAGGGAAGCGGCTATGATCTAACATTTTTATTGCTGTAGGTACACTTTTCTGCCTTCTCTCCTTTACCTGTGCATCTCCTTGATATCTCTCAGTGTCAAGTTATTAATTAGGCAGAAAACTACACTTAGTTTCAATGTGGTGAATAACACTTCATTGTATTTGCATGAATTGATTTTTTTTTTTGCTCTTTTAAATGGTACTGTGTGGTTATCTTTGCATTTAAACTTGTATTTTTTCTCATTTCACATTTCTTCTACATGCAGAATCACTGGGTCAAAGTATATGAATGTTTTCAAGTCTCTTGATAACATAATGCCAATTAATTCCTCAATATTTCTGAAAAGAGTGATTGATTCATTGACTTAGGTCTTGCTCGATTAGTAGCTCTGAGATTTAAAATTATTTAGGTCATATTGCAAATGACATATCAGATAAAGGGTTAGTATCCACAGTCTACAAAGAACTTAACAAACTCAACACCCCCAAAATGAATAATCCAGTGAAGAAATGGGCAAAAGACATGAATAGACACTTCTCCAAAGAAGACATCCAGATGGCCAACTGACACATGAAAAAATGCTCAACATCACTCATCATCAGGGAAATACAAATCAAAACCACAATGAGATACCACCTTACACCTGTCAGAATGGCTAACATTAACAACTCAGGCAACAACAGATGTTGGTGAGGATGTGGAGAAAGAGGATCTCTTTTGCACTGCTGGTGGGAATGCAAGCTGGTGCAGCCACTCTGGAAAACAGTATGGAGGTTCCTCAAAAAACTAAAAATAGAACTACCCTATGACCCAGCATTTGCACTACTAGGTATTTATCCAAGGGACACAGGTGTGCTGTTTCGAAGGGACACATGCACCCCCATGTTTATAGCAGCACTATGAACAATAGCCAAAGTATGGAAAGAGCCCAAATGTCCATCAATGGATGAATAGATAAAGAAGATGTGGTATGTATATACAATGGAGTATTACTCAGCAATCAAAAAGAATGAAATCTTGCCATTTGCAACCGTGTGGATGGAACTGGAGGGTATTATGCTAAGTGAAATTAGTCAGCCAGAGAAAGACAAAAATCATATGACTTCACTCATATGAGGACTTTAAGAGACAAAACAGATGAACATAAGGGAAGGGAAACAAAAATAATATGAAAACAGGGAGGGGGACAAAACAGAGGAGACTCATAAATATGGAGAACAAACTGAGGGTTGCTGGAGGGGTTGTGGGAGGGAGGATGGGCTAAATGGGTAAGGGACATTAAGGAATCTACTGAAATCATTGCTTCACTATATACTAACTAATTTGGATATAAATTTTTTTTTTTTAATTTTTTTTTTCAACTTTTTTTTTTTTTTTTTTTTTGGGACAGAGAGAGACAGAGCATGAACGGGGGAGGGGCAGAGAGAGAGGGAGACACAGAATCGGAAACAGGCTCCAGGCTCCGAGCCATCAGCCCAGAGCCTGACGCGGGGCTCGAACTCACGGACCGCGAGAGCGTGACCTGGCTGAAGTCGGACGCTTAACCGACTGCGCCACCCAGGCGCCCCGGATATAAATTTTTAAAAAATAAAAAATAAAGTTAAATAAAAAAAAAAAAGAAATTATACCACAAAAAAAAATTTAGGTCATAAACATGGATGATGTCAATATTAGCCTGCTCTCTGATATACTTTTATATGTATTTGTTCACATATTTAGCTTATTGGTTGTATTATATGCTCTTAAGGGCCAACATTTTCTTTTTCTTTTTTTGTTTTTTAAGTTTATTTATTTATTTTGGGAGAAAGAGAGTGTGTGCATGAGTGCGTACATGAGTGGGGGAGGGGCAGAGAGAGAGGTAGAGAGAATCCCAAGTAGGCTCTGTGCTACCAGTGCAGAGCCCCACATGGTGCTCAGTCCCATGAGCTGTGAGATCATGACCTGAGCCAAAATCAAGAGTCAGATGCCCAACCAAGTGAGCCACCCAGGAGCCCCCAGGGCCAACATTTTCTCTTAGGCTAAGCTTCCTAGAGCATAAAATACAAAGATTTGGATTAACCAACCATCTTTCACTATAATTTACATGGACAATCTAGAGCTAATTCTAGCTCTGACACTTATATCCAAATTATATCATTTAAATTAATAATCAGTTCTCCTTTACTGAGTATCTTCTGCTTTATCTTCCTTTATCTTATTCTGCCTAATACAGGGTCAACTATGATGTAGGAATTGGACCCAGGTGGGCAAAATTGCTTGATGCCACAGTAGAAAGCTGGCAACTGGCAGTTAATGAGTGGTAGTAATGATGGGCTCCAGTGCCCTTTTGAATAGACTAGCAGTCATTAGTGTGTATTAACAAGAAAGACTATAGATATGGGAATGTACAAAATAGTGGTACCATTAAGTAGTGATTTTATGAATGCTGACATCTCCTGGCTTTGCTGTTAATTTCTCATGGTAGCTTCCCTCACTGTCTACTTTCCATTATAACTATCTTGTACTTTAATATCACTAACTCATCACTTTGTCATACATTATACCAACATTTTAAGTTGAAGCTCTTCTTTTCACAGGACTCTAATTATGGGAGATAAGAAAGCTGGGTTTTCTGTTTTCTGGGCTGATGATGGTTTAGACACAGGACCCATCCTTCTTCAGAAGTCATGTGATGTTGAACCCAATGATACAGTGGATGCACTTTATAATCGGTTTCTCTTTCCTGAAGGAATCAAAGCCATGGTTAGTATATTTATGCCATCGAGAAGAATTTAGTAAACCTTTAAGATTTTAGAAATATTTTTCTTTTATTGAGAATTTTCCTATATTAATTGTTATACACAGTATAAAGCTGAAAAACAAAATTAGATTTTATATTTGCCAGTAGGATGGTATATTTCGGGTTGAAATCTGAATGTTAAAATTTCTTAGTTTGTGAAGCTATCTTGTTCCTCTGAGAGCACTGATAAAATGGGTGAAGTAGCAATGAAATGGCTTCATTTATTTTGCCAAATACTTGAATCTCCAACCCTGTTTATAATGACTAATTGTAAAGAAGTGTATAGACTCTTAAGAAATTTTGCTATGGAAGTTGGACTTCCTTCAAAAGTATTTGAAATCAGTCTATGTAACAGGGTGAAATTTGGCATTGCTTAATTTTTTCAGATGTGCTCTGGGTAAAAAGCTCAAAGCACGTGCACCACAACATAAAAATATATTAGCTTGTAGAAATACTGAAAGATAATTTCAGTGTCATTTAATTTTTTCCGAGTTCGATATATATAGTAGAAGCAGCCACATAGAGATGGACATTAGGAAAAAGCAGCAGCTATGGATTTAGGAGGAAAGACAGCAGTGATTTGTTTGTATCATTTAATGATTAAGAGAGTAGGGCACTGGTGTCAGAAAGACACCAAAGTTCTCATTCTACTGCTTACCTGTTGTGACAGTAGGCAAGTCGCTTAGCTTCGCCAGCCTTGGTTTCCTTATCTGTAAAGTGTAGATAACTGCCTGACTTACAGGCATGCTATGAAAATTAGGTTGCATTTGTGTAACGTGCCTGGCACACAGTAGGTGCTAAAAAATGATCATTACAATCAAAATAGTGTTGGGTGTGTTCAGTGGCATTTGCTCAAGCCCAGATCATGTATCCAATGATATTATAGCTACAAGTGGGCAAGTGAATGAGCTATGAACTGGCCCTGTTCTCAGGTCTCTCCATCCGCATACTTTTGGGGGGTGGGTGTTGGTCAGCAGCTGTGTATGCTGAGAGCGAGGTCTGGGAACTGAAGCTCAGGTAGGCCTCCCCATGAAGGAGAGAGACTCTCAAGGCAAACGAGAATCTGGCACGGAAGAGAATTCAGGACACATCCCAAAGGCAATCAAACTCATGGGTAGATTTTAATTATTTTTAAATTTCGGGTGTCCTACACTAGAAAGTAAGTTGAATTTCTTAAATATAACAACGTACCACTTTCTAGAATCATCATGATAAATAGAAATCACTCACAGTGACTTATTTTACAGTTATATTACTGAAATTCCCACTGGGTCATCAAGGGATGTTGAAATTTGTTGAAACAAGGGAGTCATTTTTAAGAGTACAGGCTTGATATTGGCAATAGGTAGACTTGGATGGAGATCTTGCTTCTGATGCCTATTGGCTACCTCTGCTCTTGAGCTAGTTGCTTCACTTTTCTAGGCCTCGTTTTTCTCATCTGTAAAACCAGAATAATAATATCTACCTGGCAGGATTGGTGTGATGTCTGCAAAGGATATTTTCTATGAAGTAGCTATCACATTGCCTGGCACATAGATGGACCTGAAGAAATGGTAGTTGTCTATTATTATAGTCTGACTCTCTGGACAGATTTCTATGTAGCAATTCTGTTTTGCAGAGCTTCAATTAAACAGATGATGCCATTGCTGACCATTAGGCTATAACCCAGATAATGTTTTTGGCTTTAGGTGGAAGCTGTTCAACTCATAGCCGATGGAAAAGCTCCTCGCATTCCCCAACCAGAAGAAGGAGCAACATATGAAGGCATCCAGAGAAAGGAAACTGCTGAGGTATTTATATCCACTCAATAATACACCCCAAAGTTCTTGGCCATTTACCTTTAAGTAGTTCCCAACGTACAATTTCCTGGCCAAAGGGTAGATCTCCAATCCAGCCTATTCTATGCTTACCTAACCCCACTTCCACCACTGATGGAGAGAGATGTTTCTATTGCCTTTGACACTCATAGCATTAGGAGATTCAGCTTTGTGCTTTCCTAGATTTCTTGGGATCAGTCTGCCGAAGTTTTGCATAACTGGATCCGAGGTCATGATAAAGTCCCTGGAGCTTGGACAGAGATAAATGGACAGGTATGTGCCAGGGACCAATTTTTATGTGTGTGTGTGTGTGTGTGTGTGTGTTACCTTTGTAAAAGTTATTACACACAAGTCCTCTGGTTCTTTCCTTGGTCATGAAGAGGGTCTGTGATTCTAGGTATATGTGCCCAGCTGGATGAAAACACCCCCATCTTTACTCGTACTGAGCATTTGCCGTGAAGCAGATGCTAGGCACAGCCTCTGCTCTCAAGGAGCCTGCAGTTTTATGGAGAAAGCAGAGAAGTGAATAAGCACTCACAAGGCAATAAGACAAATGCTATCCTTGAGGCCCAGACTCAGGTGCAGTAGGAAAGGCTTCCTAGAAAAGCTGGTCCATTTGTTTGCCCTTCAAGAGGTCAGCAGGTAGAGAAGGAAACAAAGAAGCAAAGACCCAGAGATAGGAGAGTGTTACCCAGTCTAGGAGTCCCAAAGAGCCTCAGGTGTGAGGAGCAGGTGGGAGAGGTGGCCATGGGGGAGGGGGGGCGGGGTGGAGAGGCAGGGGAGGAGCAGGAAGGGCCTTATAATCCCTAGGAAATCTCAACCCAATTTGGCTCTCAGGTTTCAGCTCTCCTTGGGAGTTCCCTGACTTCACAGGCCCTTGCTGGCCAGGTTGGGGGTCCCTCCTCCTGGTCCAACAACCCCCTGCCTGCCTCTGACACAGCGTATTATATATATTGTCAGGGTCTCTTTATTTATCAATCCCCCCACCCCTACTAGGCTTTGTACTCCATGGGGCAAGGACTTCATGTTATTGTCTTGATAATATCCTCACTTAAGTAGGATTCTTAGTATGTATTAGGTGCCAACAAAAATATGTGGGATCAGGAAGGACCAAGAGAGGGAGTTTAGTGCAGTAGTTAAGTGAGTGGGAACTGAAGCCAGAATGTTTCTGTTAAAATCTGGCTCTGCCACTGTTTGCTGAGTAATCTCAGGCAGGTTACTTAACCAGTGGGGCTTTGGGTTCCTTATTGCAAATGGGACTAATAATAGCACCTGGGTGCCTCAGTTGGTTAAGCATCTGACTCTTGATTTTGGCTTGGGTCATGATCTCACGGTTCAGGGATCAAGCCCTGCATCGGGCTCCATTAACAGCATAGAATCTGCTTGGGGTTCTCTCCCGCCCCCCCCCCGCCCCCCGCCGCCCCTCTCCTGCGCATACACACACACACACACACACTCTCTCAAAATAAATACACTTAAAAAATAATAATAGTGTCTCTTTTATTGGCTACAGGTCATTGTGAAAATTAAGTGAGTTAATACATGTTAATTCATTTACATACTGAGTCCTGGGCATGTGTATTCAATAAATGTTAACTATTATCTTCAATAGGTGATAGCTAATAGTCATAGAATTATAATCACAAATCAATTACCATCACATTTTCTTAGTTACGGTCTGGATCCAGTCCTGTTTCCATGAAC
Source organism: Neofelis nebulosa (assembly GCF_028018385.1). NCBI lineage: Eukaryota > Metazoa > Chordata > Mammalia > Carnivora > Felidae > Neofelis > Neofelis nebulosa. The sequence continues at coordinate 17,275,869 of NC_080789.1, forward strand.
TGACCCACAAAGCACCCTGTACTTCCCATCAGTAATTGCACTGGACTGTAATCATCTGGTTGCTACCTGCACCTGCCCTCACTGACTCTCTACCATCACCACCTCCCCTCCCCTTTGAAAATCCTACCTTCAAGCTGCGAAGTCTGCAAGGCCTTTTTGTCTCATTTACCTTCGTATCCATGTGAAGAAATGATAAATGTCATCTGGTTGTGAGGCATTCTTGAAACTCTTCAGTCGTACATTCATAAACTATCTCTTGCTCGGTATCATTTCCACAGATGCTTGATACAGTCTCCCACATTGGGGTGTTCCGATTTTATCAGAGATGATGATTCCAACTGGAGCTTTTTTGCAGGGAGTGCTGTTTGCACACACCCCTGTTTGTAGGTGTAACTCCCTCATTTCACATGGGTTTGATCTCTTTATTAGATGGTCACGTTTTATGGCTCGTCATTGCTGAAAAGCTCCGTGCCTTCTGGAGAACCACTGGAAATCAAAGGTGCCACGAAGCCTGGTCTTGTTACCAAAAATGGACTTGTTCTTTTTGGTAATGATGGAAAAGCAGTGAGTGTTCAATATGGTCACCTATAAAGTAACATTTTTGGTTTCCTTCTATAACCCAAGCTACTAAGGAAATATCTTTTACAAGGTAATCCAGCTTTGCAGTGCGACATGGGAGGCTCGAGATACCCATGCCCTATTTCTGTCGGGGGATGAGCTGGCTCTGTGTGCCTAGTTGAGAACAAGTCTCCCTAGGATGAGCCTCAAGGACCTGTGCAGTCACCTTGGTGGCACAGTAGAAAGAGTTTGGAATTTACTCAGGAAACAGGATGTGAATCCCTTGCTCTGCCACTTACTGGTCTTGTGGAGGACGCTTCTCTCCTCTGAGTCTCTGTTTCCTCATCTATAAAACAGACAGTAGTCCCATCTGTCTGCCTTCCCACTGCTGGAGCCCAGGAGGCTAAATGCAATGGATGTGGCCCTCTTCAGATGCTCCTTGCCTTTGCCTTCCACGCAGGCAGCCACCCTCACTGCTGTGCTTGGAAGCATGGGCCCTTGGCCCCAGTGGGCTCTTTGAAGAAAGCAAAGGGGAATTTGCAGCTTACAGATATATTCTGGTAGCTGGCAGGGTATATCAGTTATTAAGATTGTAGGCTTCAGGGTCCAGCTGCTTCTCGGTTGTAACCCCAGCTGTGCGGCATTGGGCAAATCACTTACCCTCACTGAGTCTCCATTTCCTCATCAGTAAAATGGGGATAATAATGGCACCTGCTTCCATCGGGATTTATGAGACTAAAATGAGATACGTGCATCCATACATGAATACATAGCACTGTGCCTGCTACAGAGTAAGTGTTCAGATGATGGGAGGAGGAGGGGGAGGGGGAGGAGGAGAAAGAGGAGTTACAGTAGGTTTTAGTCTACATATATCCAAATGCCAATCTTTTGGGAGCTTATTACCCATTTTGAGATGTATCTACCCCTAGACTTAACTTTCTCCTTTCTGCTGCCTTTATTAAAATACCATTTCAGTCCTTTTACAAATAATGGTGAGTGCTTTCTATCCATATTTTTGTATTTGCCAAATAAGCTGCCCCTTGTATTTGTGTAATCTACGACACGTCTTCCCCTACCAACCTCACTTTTGAATTGTCCTAATCTTCAATCCTTCTGTTTGTCTTGTTGCTGCACTGTAGCTGATGGTGAGGAATTTGCAGTTTGAAGATGGAAGAATGATTCCAGCCTCTCAGTACTTTTCAGCGGGTGAGACCTCAGTGCTAGAACTTACAGCCGAAGAGGTGAAGGTGGCAGGGACCATCAAGGTGAACATGTGATGTCCTTAATGTTACCCTTACCTTGCAAAACTGAAGCATTTTTGCAACTGTACCATCAGTCTTCAGAGTAGTGAGGATGGAACTTTATTTCTCCTCTTTTTTGTATTAGCCATAGTAGGAATCAACTCCAAAATGTATATGCAAAGTTATTTCTCACAAAATAATGCCAGGCAGTTCTAGGTTGGCAGGGGGATTAGAGGTGAAGCTGGAATGTGAGGATTAGGGGTGGAGTCATTCAGGGACCCAGGCTATGCTATGTTCAAAGTCACCTACAGTCCAGGCAGCCAAAAAGGGCAAAAGCGCACAGAGAATCATGGGAAGGGGGTTCTTCATGGGTCAAGACTGGGTGTCAAGTTCACCTCCGCTCATACTCATTGGCTAGAAGTCAGTCATACGGCTACATCTAACTTGAAGAGTTGCTAAAAAATGTAGTCAGACCATGTATCCAAGATGAAAAAAAAAAAGTAGGTTTGGTGAGGCACTGGCCAGTCTCTGCCACTGTGTTTTTCATGGCACGCCCTTCATAAAAATTATCCTTGCCGTATAGGACATCTGGGCTGGAATTTTAAGCAACGTCCCTGTTATTGAAGACTCGACAGACTTCTTTAAATCTGGAGCAAGCTCAATGGATGTTGTCAGGTAAAACTATCACCCTGTTGACTCACACCCCTCCACTGGGGATTTTGACTTTGACTTTGAAGATCCAATCCAATCCTTTGTTCTGGATGCTATCACTCTACCATTATTCTATTTCTCTTTTCTTCATCTTTTTTGGATTGTTTGTTTCCAAGGCCAAACACATATCTGTGTTCCTTTCTCTGTCACTAGCCAGGAGTTGTTTTCATATCTCCTGTATACCTAGAAAATCAGTGCTTCTAATTGTTTGTTTCTTTTTAAAATTCGTCCTCACATTTGTTAGCTAATTTTCCTCCAATATGACACTGGAGTTGGGAAGCTCTAAATGAGAATTTTTTTTTTTTGATGTTTATTTATTTTTGAGAGAGGAGAAACGTAGTGCAAGCAGGGGAGGAGCAGAAGAAGAGGAAGACACAGAGGATCCAGGTTCTGAGCTGTCAGCACAGAGCCCAATGCGGGGCTTGAACCCATGAACCATAAGATCATGACCTGAGCTAAAGTCGGACGCTTAACCGACTGAGCCACCCAGGTGCCCCTCAAAAATAATTTTGATTCTGCTTAGTACTAACACTAACCACATAATAAAACAAATGTTTGCTCCATTCTTATATATGATCTACAGAAAATATTATACAATGTCTTTTGTTTCATAATCTTTATTTACATTAGGGACTTTTCTTTATTCCTTATTCCTTGAGTACCTTTGAAAGGATAGGAACTGATTTTATGTGCCCCTTAATTATCTTGCTTGCAAGTAAGTAAAATGTTTTTGCCTTGGTTTCTTTTATCATAGCCATGCACAAAGTTAAAGACAAAAGAATATCCACTGTCCTTCCAGACACCTTTTTAGGGGCACCTGGGTGGCTCAGTTGGTTAAGCCTCCAACTCTAGGTTTCAGCTCAGGTCATGATCTCGTGGCTTGTGAGATTGAACCCTGCATTGGGCTCTGTGCTGATAACATGGAGTCTGCTTGAGATTCTCTCTCTCTCTCTCTCTCTCTCTCGCTCCCTCTCTGCCACTCCCCCGCTCATGCACACACATGTGCACGTGCATTTTCTGTCTCTCTCAAAATAAATAAACAGTAAAAAATTTTTTAGAATGCAGCTTTTTGATTTTGTTCTCCCGGTCTTATCAATTTTTTCAATTATCATAGAAGATCTCATAGGTGGTAAATAGGCATGTGACATGTCTTATCTCAAAGCAACTTGACAAATGTAATGACACAGTGCCCCTAAACTCTTTTAAAAACGTAAATAACATGAACTGGTTCTCACCTGAAGGCTGGTTGAAGAGATCAGACAGAAGTGCGGTGGGCTTCAACTACAGAATGAAGATGTCTATCTGGCCACCAAGTTTGAAGACTTCATTCAGAAAGTTGTGAGCAAACTGAGAGGAGAAGAATCGGAAGAGGAGCTGGTGGTGGATTATGTAAGCTTTTCTGTGCTTCACGAAATCTAAATCATTAGGACCCATACACTATAAAGGAATGTGGTTCCTTTTGTCCATTTGTTTTTACATTTATGACCATTTATTCGTTCATTTATTTATTTATTTTTAATGTTTATTTATTTATTTTTTGAGAGAGAGACAGACAGAGTGTGAGTAGGGGAGCGGCAGAGAGAGAGAGACAGGGGGGGGACACAGAATCTGAAGCAGGCTTCAGGCTCTGAGCTGTCAGCACAGAGCCTGATGCGGGACTTGAACTCACAAACTGTGAGATCATGACCTGAGCTGAAGTCAGACACTTAACCGACTGAGCCACCCAGGTGCCCCACATTTTAAATACCTTTTAAAACAGGTATTTTAGTGACTTGTAATTCAGACACCATTACATTCACCCTTTTAAAATATAGAGTTAAGGGACACCTGGGTGGCTTACTCAGTTAAGTGTCTGACTCTTGATCGTGATCTCCCATGATGATCTCGTGGTCATGGGATGGAGCCCCATATCAAGCCCTGAGTCGGGCTCCAGATTGCACATGGAGGCTGCGTGGGATTCTCTCTCTCTCTGCCTCTGCCCCTCCCCCACTTGCGTGCCCTCCTTCTCTCTTAAAATAAATAAACATTTAAAGAAATTAAAATGTACAGTTCAGTAGTTGTTTTGCTTTTTAGAGAGAGAGAGAGAGGGTGCATGTGCAGGGGAGAGGGGCAGAGGGAGAGAGAAAGAATCTTCTCTCCCCAATATGAGGCTCAATCCCATAACTCTGGGATCATGACTTGAGCCAAAATCAAGACCCCGCTGCTCAACCCACTGAGCCACCCAGACGCCCCCAATTCAGTGGTTTTAAGTATATTCACAGAGTTGTGCAACCATCACCACTATCTGATTGTGGAACTTTTTTTTTTTTAATTATGCCCAAGTTTATTTATTTGTTTATTTTAGCATGCTACAAAATGTCAATATGCACTGAATGAAAACACATTACATATCTTAGTTCCAAAGAGTTTTCATCTATGTAAGGCTAGGCCTTTGGAGAAAACCATGTGTTAACTGAAATGGCTGTAGTGCCCCTATTCTCTACCAGTTCTCTCTTCTGAGTCTTTTTTTTTTTTAATTTAAATCCAAGTTAGTTAACATATAGTGTGATAATGATTTTAGGAATAGAAATTAGTGATTCATCACTTACGTATAACACCCAGTGCTCATCCCAACAAGTGTCCTCCTTCATGCCCCACACCCATTTAGCCCATCCCCCCCATCCAACACTCCTCCAGCAACCCTCAGTTTGTTCTCTTTATTTAAGAGTCTCTTACGGTTTGTCTCTTACATTTTATCTCATTTTTGCTTCCCTTCCCCTATGTTCATCTGTTTTGTTTCTTAAAGTCCACATATGAGTGATGTCATATGATATTTGTCTTTCTCTGACTGACTGATTTCACTTAGCATGATACACCCTAGTTCCATCCATGTTGTTGCAAACGGCAAGAGTTTATTCTTTTTGACCACCAAGTAATATTCCATTGTATATATATGCCACATCTTCTTTATCCATTCATCCATTGATGGACAGCTGGGCTTTTTCCATACTTTGGCTATTGTCAGCACCACTGCTATAAACATTGAGGTGCATGTGCCCTTTCTAAACAGCACACCTGTGTCCCTTGGATAAATACCTAATAGTGCAATTGCTGCGTTGTAGGGTAGCTCAATTTTTAATTTTTTGAGAAACCACCATGCTGTTTTCCAGAGTGGCTGCACCAGTTTGCATTGCCACCAGCAGTGCAAAAGGATTCCTTTTTCTCCACATCCTCACCAACATCTGTGGTTGTCCGAGTTGTTAATTTAATTTTAGCCATTCTGACAGGTGTGAGGTGGTATCTCATTGTGGTTTTGACTTGTATTTCCCTGATGATGAGTGATGTTGAGCATTTTTTCATGTGTCTGTTAGTCATCTGGATGTCTTCTTTGGAGAAGTGTCTATTCATGTCTTTTGCCCATTTCTTCACTGGATTAGTTGTTTTTTGGGTGTTGAGTTTGATAAGTTCTTTATAGATTTTGGATACTAACCCTTTACCTGATATGTCATTTGCAAATATCTTCTCCCGTTCCATCAGTTGCCTTTTAGTTTTGCTGATTGTTTCCTTCGCTGTGCAGAAGTTTTTTATTTTGATGAGGTCCCAATAGTTCATTTTTGCTTTTGTTTCCCATGCTTCCAGAGACATGTCAAGAAGTTGGCTGCAGTCGAGGTCAAAGAGGTTGTTGCCTGTTTTCTCCTCTAGGATTTTGATGGCTTCCTGACTTATGTTTAGGGCTTTCATCTACTTTGAATTTATTTTTGTGTATGGTGTAAGGAATCGGTCCAGGTTCATTCTTCTGCATGTCGCTGTCCAGTTTTCCCAGCACCACTTGCTGAAGAGACTGTCTTTTTTCCATTGGATATGATTTCCTGTTTTGTCAAAGATTAGTTGGCCATACGTTTGTGGGTCCATTTCTGGGTTCTCTATTCTGTTCCATTGATCTATGTGTTTGTTTTCATGCCAGTACCATACTGTCTTGATGATTACAGCTTTGTAATACAGCTTGAAGTCCGGGATTGTGGTACCTCCAGCTTTGGTTTTCTTTTTCAGGATTGCTTTGGCTATTCAGGGTCTTTTCTGGTTCCATATTAGGATTGTTTGTTCTAGATCTATGAAGAATGCTGGTGTTATTTTGATAGAGATTGCACTGAATACGTAGACTGCTTTGGGTAGTATCGACATTTTAACAATATTTGTTCTTCCAATCCATAAGCACGAATGTTTTTCCATTTTTTTGTGTGTGTCTTCAGTTTCTTTCATAAACTTTCTATAGTTTTCAGTGTATAGATTTTCCACCTCTTTGGTTAGATTTATTCCTAGGTATTTTATAGTTTTTGGTGCAATTGTAAATGGGATCGATTCCTTGATTTCTCTTTCTGCTGTTTCATTATTATATAGAAATGCAACTGATTTCTGTACACTGATTTTATATCCTGTGACTTTGTTGAATTCATGAATCAGTTGTAGCCATTTTTTGGTGGAATATTTTGGGTTTTCCACATAGAATATCATGTTGTCTGCAAAGAGTGAAAGTTTGGCTGCCTCCTTGCAGATTTGGATGCCTTTTATTTCTTTGTGTTGTCTGATCGCTAAGGCTAGGACTTCCAACACTGTGTTGAATAACAGTGGCAAGAGTAGGCATCCTTGTCGTGTTCCTGACCATAGGGGAAAGCTCTCAGTTTTTCCCCATTGAGGATGATCTTACCGGTAGGTCTTTTGAATACGGCTCTTATGATCTTGAGGTATGATCCTTCTATTCCTAATTTCTTGAGGGTTTTTATCAAGAAAGGATGCTGCATTTTGTCAAATGCTTTCTCTGCATCTATTGAGAAAATCATGTGGTTCTTATCCTTTCTTTTATTAATGTGATGTATCATATTGATTCATTTGTGGATATTGAACTAGCCCTGCATCCCAGGAATAAATCCCACTTGATCGTGGTGAATAATTCTTTTAATGTATTGTTGGATCTGGTTTGCTAGTATCTTCTTGAGAATTTTTGCATCCAAGTTCATCAGGGAAATTGGTCTATAGTTCTCCTTTTTAGTGGGGTCTCTGTCTGGTTTTGGAATCAAGGTAATGCTGGCCTTGTAGAATGAGTTTGGCAGTTTTCCTTCCATTTCTATTTTTTGGAAAAACTTCAAAATAACAGGTGTTAACTCTTCTTTAAATGTTTGGTAGAATTCCCCTGGAAAGCCATCACCCTGGACTCTTGTTTGTTGGGAGATTTTTGATTACTGATTCAATTTCTTTAACGGTTATGGGTCTGTTCAAATTTTCTATTTCTTCCTGTTTCAGTTTAGTAGTTTGTATATTTCTAGAAATTTATCCATTTCTTCCAGATTGCCCAATTTGTTGGCATATAATTGCTCATATTCTTTTATTATTATTTGTATTTCTGCGGTGTTAGTTGTGATCTCTCCTCTTTCACTCATGTTTTTATTTATTTGGGTCCTTTCCTTTTTCTTTTTGATCAATCTGGCTAGGAGGTTATCGATTTTGTTAATTCTTTCAAACTACCAGCTTCTAGTTTCATTCTATTGTTTTTTGTGTTTTTTTTAATCTTGATACCATTGATTTCTGCTCTAATCTTATTTCCTATCTTCTGCTGGTGTCGGACTTTATTTGCTATTCTTTTTCCAGCTCTGTTAGGTGTAGGGTTAGGTTGTGTATTTGAGACCTTTCTTCCTTCTATAGGAAGGCCTGGATTGCTATATATTTCCTTCTTATAACCACCTTTGCTGCATCCCAGAGGTTTTGGGCTATTGTGTTTTCATTATCATTGGCTTTCATGTACTTTCTAATTTCCTCTTTAATTTCTTGGCTAACCCATTCATTCTTTAGGAAGATGTTCTTTAATCTCCAAGTATTCATGGTCTTTCCAATTTTTTTCTTGTAGTTGATTTCATGTTTCATAGTGTTGTGGTCTGATAATGTGCAAGGTATGATCTCTATATTTTTGTGCTTGTTAAGGGCTGATTTGTGTCCCAGTATGTGATCTGTTCTGGAGAATAGTCCATGTGCTCTTGAGAAGAACGTGTATTCTGCTGCTTTAGGATGAAATGTGCTGAATATATGTTTTGTCCATCCAGACCAGTGTGTCATTCAAATCATTGTTTCCTTGGTGATTTTCTGCTTACATGATCTGTCCATTGCTGTAAGTGGGGTGTTGAAATCCCCTACTATTGTGGTACTATTATCAACGAGTTTCTTTATGTTTGTGATTGATTTATATATTTGGGTGTTTCATGTTGGGAGCATGAATGTTTACAATTGTTAGGTCTTCTTGGTGGATAGACCCCTTAATTATGATATATTACCCTTCTTCATGTCTTGTTACAGTTTTTATTTTAAAATCTAGTTTGTCTGATATACATATGGCTACTTCAGCTTTCTTTTGGTGACCATTAGCATGATAGATGGTTCTCCATCCCCTTTCAATCTGTAGGTGTCTTAGGTCTCAAATGGGTCTCTTGTAAGCAGCCTATAGATGGGTCTTGTTTTCTTATCCATTCTGATACCCTATGTCTTTTGATTGGAGCTTTTAGTCCATTGACTAAAAGAGTCAGTACTGAAAGATAATTTAGTGCTATTGTGTTGCCTGTAGAGTTGGTGTTTCTGGTGATGTTCTCTGGTCCTTTCTCGTCTTTGTTGCTTTTGGTCTTTTTTGTTTTGTTTCATCTTTTCTCCACTCAGAGTCCCCCTTAAAATTTTCTGCATTAAAATTTTCCTTCATTTTGTCTTGTTAGAGGAAGAAAAAAATAATAAAAATTAAAAACTAAAAAATTAAAAACAAAACAAAAAATCAAATAAAGGAAGCTAGATCCTAGTTGTGTTTTGGTCTGCTTATTGAAAGAAGCTTGATATACCAGAGAAAAAGGGGAAAGAAAGAAAAAAAAAAAAAGGTAAGAAAAAAAATGTTTAATGTATATAATAAAATAGAATAAATGAAATAAGGAAAGTGAAATAGAATAAAAAATTTACAATGAAATAAAAAAACATTCTAAAATAATTTAAAAATTTGTTAAATACTAAAAATAATTTTAAAACATTTTTAATTAAATAAAAAGAAAATAAAAATCAATTTTCCTCTTTCTGCTGAGTTCTGTGGCTCAAGTCATGCATATTGTTGTGTTAATCCTCAGATCAGTTTCCTAGGTATGCAAAACGGTTTGGTGCTGATCTGGCTGTGTTTCAGGGACAAGACAAGCTGAGAGCTTCCATGCTGCTCTATCATCTTGAGCCCCCTCCTCTGATTATGGAACAATTTTATCACCCCCCAAAAACCACTATATCCATTGACAATGATTCTCTCCTTTCTTCCCCCCACCCCTGGCTCCCAGATACCATTAATCTCCTTTATGTCTCCATGGATTTGCCTACTTTAGGTATTTCCTATAAGTGGAATCACACAATTTGTGGCCTGTTAAGCATCCGGCTTCTTTCACTGAACACCATGTGTTCAAGGTCCATCTATGTTGTAGTAGGTGTTACCCACTTCATTCCTTTTTGTGGCTAGATAATATTGTTGTATAGATACACTGCATTTTGTTTATCTATTCCTCAGGTAATGCACACTTGTTTTAACTTTTTAGTATTATAAATAGTGCTGCAATGAAAATTCATGTGTAGGTTTTTGTGTGAATGTATGTTTTCAGTTCTCTGGGGTATATATCTAGGAGTGCAATTGATGAGTCATGCAGTAACTCTATGTTTAATTTTTTGAGGAACATCTAAGCTGTTTTCCAAAGTGGCTATACTATCTCACAGTCCCACTCGCAATGTAGAAAGGTTCTGATTTCTCCATATCCTCACCAACATTTGCTTTGCCTGTCTTTTCTATTTTAGCTGTGGGTAAGAAATACTATCTCATTGTGGCTTTGGTTTACATTTCCCTGATGACTAATGATGAGTCTCTTTTCATGTCTTTATTAGTCATTTGTATCTCTTCTTTGGGAAAAATGTCCATTCAGATTCTTTACCCATTTTTTAACTGGGATATATGTCTTTTTAATGTTGAGTTGTAAGGAGCTTTTGTATATTTTGGGCACTAGACCTTAATTAGATACATGATTTGTAAATATTTTCTCCTATTCTGTGGGCTTTCTTTTCACTTTTTTGACAGTGTCCTTTGACATGCAAAAGTTTTTAATTTGATTAAGTTTAATTTATCTATTCTTTTTCCATTTTGCTTCTGCAGGCATACCTCATTTTATTGCCTTCTTTGCTTTACTGTGTGCTTCACAGGTATTATGTTTTTCACAAATTAAAGGTTTGTGGCAACTCTGCATCAAGCAAGTCTATTGTTACCATCTTTCCAACAGCATCTTCTCATTTCATGTCTCGGTGTCACATTCTGGTAATTCTCACAATATTTCAAACTTTTTCATTTGTTATGATCTGTGATCATTGTTAATCTGTGATCAGTGATTATGACCCACTGAGAGCTCAGGTGGTGGTTACCAATGTTTTGCAATAAAGTATTTATTTATTTGTGTGTTTGAGGGAAAGAAAAAAACATCCAAAATTTATTTGCTAAAACGATAGCATCAGCACGTTAAACTACAGGGGTTTCTCTGTAGATCATACATTCACAAGGCATTATTTGCTTACCAGTGAGAAAGCCTCCAGTGTGTTTTCTGTAATAATACCCACTTCACAGTGTAAACAGGTGCTATTATTGTGTTCAGCTTACAATTCCAGGAGGAAAGGCACAATGTGGCAAAAAAAAAAAAAAAACCCACAAAAAACAAAAAACAAAAACAAACCCCCAACTTTTTGGATCCTAAAGTCAGGTGTAGTAACACAGACAAACTTTTGATAACGGTCTTAATTGACTTATCCACATAGAAGGAGACATCTCCACTCAGAAATTAAGGTCTTTCTTTCTCCTTCCTTGTTAAACCATTAGAACGATGTTTCCTCATTTGCTTCATATCACATATACAAAAGGGGGGGGTGGAGTTTAAAACAAAGAATCACAAAAATATCTTAAGCATCCAGTTGTTCCCACCATACATCAACTCAGGTTTAAGACAGAATGTTGGAACATAAAGTATTTCTTTTTTTCAACATTTTTTATTTTTTATTTTTGGGACAGAGAGAGACAGAGCATGAACGGGGGAGGGGCAGAGAGAGAGGGAGACACAGAATCGGAAACAGGCTCCAGGCTCTGAGCCATCAGCCCAGAGCCTGATGCGGGGCTCGAACTCACGGACCGCAAGATCGTGACCTGGCTGAAGTCGGACGCTTAACCGACTGCGCCACCCAGGCGCCCCAAGTATTTCTTTTTTAATTGAAGGATATTGATAAAGTATCTTTAATGAAATATACACATTGATTTTTTAGACATAATGTAGTTGCACACTTAATAAACTTCAGTATAGCATAAACATAGCTTTTATATGCATTGGGAAACCAATATGTTCATCTAGCTTGCTTATTTCTTCATGTAGATTCAAGTTACTTACTGTCAAGTGTCCCTTCATTGCAGCCTGAAAGGTATCTTTTAGTAAACTTTTTAAAGGGCAGTGTGCTAGCAATGAACTCTCTCAGTGTTTATTCATTTGGGAATGACTTAGTTTCTCCTTTGTTTTTAAAGGGTGTTTTGCTGTATATGGAATTTTTGGTTGATAGTCTTTTTCTTTCAGCACTTTAAATATGTCATCCTATTGCCATCTGGCCTCCATGGTTTCTGAGGATGAGTCATCTGTTAATTTTCTCGAGGATCCATTTGACGTGATGGGATTCTTCTCTCTTGCTGCTTTCAAGATTCCCTCATTACCTTTGGCTTTTAACCATCGTATTATGATGTATCTAAAATGGATCTGTTTCAGTTTATCTTACCTGGAGTTTGTTGAGCTTTTTGGATGGGTGGTTTAATGTTTTTCATCAAATTTGGGACACTTTCATTCATTATTTCTTCACATATTCTTTCTGCCTCTTTTCCCCTCTCTTCTCCTTCTGGGACTCTCATTATGCATGCTTTGATACATCTGATGGTATCCCACAGGCCTTCTTTTTCCTTCCTGTTTTCAGACTGGGTAATCTCTATTGACATATTGTCTAGTTTGTTCATTCTTTGTTATGCTTTCTTGAATCTGCTGTTGAGCCCCTATGATAACTTTTTAAAATTTCAGTTATTGCACTTTTCAACTCCAGAATTTGTATTTAGTTCCTTTTTTATAATACTTTTTTTTTTAAGTTTATTTATTTATTTTGAGAGACACACAGAGAGGGTGAGCAGGGGAGGGACAGAGAAAGAGGGAAAATATCAAGCAGGCTCCATACTGTCAGCGCAGGGCCCATGTGGGGCTTGAACTCATGAAACTGTGAGATCATGACCTGAGCCAAAATCAAGAGTTGGCCGCTTAACTGACTGAGCCACCCAGGCGCCACTGGTTCTTTTTTTATAATTCTTCTCTCTTTCTTAATATTCTCTATTTGGTGAGACATTGTTCATTTACTTTTCTTTAATTTTTTTAGACATAGCTTCCTTTCCTTCCTTATTTGGAAATATTTTTTTATTAAAAATTTTTTAAATATTTTTTTGAGAGAGAGAGAGAAAAAGAGAGACAGAGTGTGAGTGGGGGAGGGGCAGAGAGTGAGGGAGACAGAATCTGAAGCAGGCTCCAGGCTTTGAGCTGTCGGCACAGAGCCTGACATGGACCTTGACCTCACAAACCATGAGATCATGTCTTGAGCCAAAGGTGGATGCTTAACTGAGCCACCCAAGAACCTCTATTTGGATACATTTTTAAAAGCTTATTTAAAATCTTTGTCTATGGGGTGCCTGGGTGGCTCAGTAAGTTAAGCGTCCAACTTTTGATCTCAGCTCAGGTCATGATCTCCCAGTTCATGAGATCAAGTCCTGCATCAGGCTCTGTGCTGATAGTGAAGAGCCTGCTTGGGATCTCTCTCTCTCTCTCTCTCTCTCTCTCTCTCTCTCTCTGCCCCTACCCTGTGAGTGTGGACACACTCTCTGTCTCTCTCAAAATAAATCAATAATCTTAGAAAAAAATCTTTGTCTAATGTCTAGGTTTCTTCAAGGAAGGTTTCTGTTGACTGGTTATTTTCCAATGTGTTGGCCACTCTATGCTTTCATGCTTCTTCATGTATCTTGTAATCTTTTGTTGAAAACTAGCCATTTTAAATAACAGAATGTGGCAACTCTGGAAATAAGACCCCCACCCTTCATAGGGAGAGTTATTGTTGCTTTTCTTTGTTTGGTGACTTTCTTGGACTAATCCCATAAAACCTATATTCTTTGTCGTTTGCCACCACTGAAGTCTCTACTTGGCTAGCTTAGTCATCAGCTAATGAGCGGATGTAGATTTCCTTACATTTCTTGAACGAATAAGGTCTCTCAGCCTTTATGGAAGGCTGAGGGCAGTTTGGGCAGAGCAAGCTCTCAGGCCAAATAAAGACAAACACAAAGAATAGAGCCAATTGGGGAGTTCTGTGGGGATGAGGCCTCTGGGGAGCTTCTGGGGAGTCATTTCCCCTTCTGGTGGCTAATAGATTGCTGGTTTTCACAGCCACTATGGTTCTAAGGATGTGGGATTTCAAGTTACTGGAGAGCTCTTAAGGGAGAGATGGGATCCCAGACATGCTTCTCATTCCATTTGTTTTTAATTAACTTCAGGGAAATTTGAAAGCAATTTAGTTATCATCTAGTTAAGAACATGAATCTTGGTGTTAGACCCACCTAAAGTTGAACCCACGTAGCATTGCTTACCAGCTGTGTGAGCTTTGGCACGTTGCTTAACTTCTCTAAGTCTCAGTTTCCTCATATGTTAAGTGGGGAAATAGTAATATGTACATTATAGGATAGTTGGGGGAATCAAGTTAGATAATACATATTTATACATAATTAGTGTATTTATACATATACATATTTATACATAATTAGCATATTTTCAGAATGATGAGTTTAGGAAAGTGAACTATGTGCAGAGACACATCAATTCAGATGAAGATTCCTTCATTATATCCTACATAAACACAATGGAAATATTTTATAGAAAAATTTCTTATCTGTGGGATAAGACAAGATACCCTCTTGATACTTTTTTGGTTTTTTTAAAGCATTATCAATTTCTCTATATGAAATTATTTTTAAAATTATTATATTTACTTTTTAAGCCTTGCATTGATATAAAATTTTATTCTAATAATGTTCTTTCCCATATGTTTTCTCAGTTTTTCCTCATAATAACTGTATAAAGCAGGGAGACTTGTTCCCTTTTTATTATTGAAAGAACACATTCATAGTAGTTAATGGACTAACCTAAATTCACTCTCTAGGTAATGGTAGAGAACAATTTAGGTAATACATTTGTAAGAAAGAAAGTAAAAATGAGGAGGAACTTAAGGAAAGAAAACTTAAAATGGCACCCATGTAAAAGGCAATTTCAGGAACTCAAAGGAAAGCAATGACTGTGCTCCATAGATGTTGCCACTAGATGGTAATGTTTCCACGATCTGCAAGTCTTTTGCTTCTTTTTCATTTGTATGAAGAAGAAAATCTGAGATATTTATAAGGCCCAGCCAGGAGTACTTTGGTCATCAGAGATGCTAACCTCCTGGCTGAGTGGCCAATCTGAGTATCGTGAGACCCAAATCTAACATATGCTTCTCTCTTCTGGAGACTAGGAACTGGAATTCTATTGACCTAACTTCTCTCTGCTGCATTAGTGAATAAACTCCTTTATTGCTGTTTGGTATCAAATGGATAAGCAGAGAAATCCACTGATTCTATTAACATAATTTTCTATCTTAGGTTTCAAAGGAGGTCAATGAAATGACAGTGAAAATGCCATATCAGTGTTTCATAAATGGACAGTTCACAGATGCTGATGATGGAAAGACCTATGATACTATCAACCCAACAGACGGATCTGTGAGTAATTGCTTAGTGTGTGCAGTGACCACTGGTCATGAAATTTTAATAGTTGTAAACCTGGGAGTCTTAAGAAGCTACTTTATTCTATCACTTTGCCTCTGAGCACTTACTAGAAATAAATGTTCTCCATGTATTTCTTTCAACTATTCAGTTCTGATACTGGCTGCTGACTATAGTAATCTATTTTGTGGAATGAATATTTATAATCATTTTAGACAGATAGCTATACCTATCCATATGAGAGGCACAGCTTCACATAATGCTCTATGCAGAAAAGAACTTTCAAACTCGGCAAGCTCATGGCAAGAAATTCATCTTCCCCAAGGCACTAGAAGAAGCAGATATATTCTTCCTAAATGTGTCTTTCAATCGTGTCATGTGATGTGAGAAGTCCCAAATTTCAGGCTTCCAATTTCCATGTTTAAATTTTTCTTTACTTTATTACTCAACGTATTGATTTTCCATCATAAATTCTCTGGGTTTTATAAATAATACTCTATTTTTCCTATTAATATAATATTAATTTCAAGAGAAGCATATTTATACATCTCTGTATAAATAACCTATAACCTAGTTTTCCTTATCTTGAAATAGATAATATGCAAAGTATCCTATGCTTCTTTGGTGGATGTTGATAAAGCAGTAGCAGCAGCAAAAGATGCCTTTGAAAACGGTGAATGGGGAAGAATGAATGCAAGAGAAAGAGGAAGGTTGATGTACAGGTGTGGGCTTTTTAATTTTTTTTTAATATTTATTTAGTTTTGAGACAGAGAGAGACAGAGCATGAACGGGGGAGGGGCAGAGAGAGAGGGAAACACAGAATCGAAGCAGGCTCCAGGCTCCGGGCTGTCAGCACAGAACCTGAGGCGGGGCTCGAACTCACGGACTGTGAGATCGTGACCTGAGCCGAAGTCAGACGCTCAACCGACTGAGCCAGCCAGGCGCCCCAACAGGTGTGTTTTTTTAAAAACACAGATCTGCTGTCTCTGGGTATTGGTTAACATTGCCAAGTTTTTAAAAATTTCCCCAAGATAGTCTAGCATGCACCCATTATGTAATATGTCTTCTGTTATTTACATCCTGTAAAGTTACATAGATGTGAGTTCCTGATTTTTGTATTAGTGCTTGGAGCAGTCAGGTTTCCAGAGGAAAAAAAGTTTAATAAAAAACGATTTACAAAGATGTAGGCAAGGTCAAGGGATAATGAAGTTCCCAGGTAGGGACAGCAACAGGGAAAGTTGTGACTACTCCAAGATCTAGGACAGAGGAAGGGGCTATTGCTGGAATGTGGCAAGATCTGTGGCCGTAGAAGACCACACTACAGTGGTTTGTCGGGGAGGGACACAGCAGCTGCTGAACCATCTGTGGGGGAGCTGGGGAGTGCAATGCCCGATTGCTTTCTCTCCTGGGGGTGCTCTTCATTGGTCTCTCATTAGTCAAGCCCAGTACCAGAGCAGGGGAGCCAAGTGATGTGGTCTATAAATAAAGGTCATCGTCCCAGGTCACAGAGCAGTGTGGAGAAGGGATATAGAACAGCAAATGGGGACTATGCAGCACTTTGTTGTTTTCAATGACAGATTTTAAATCTGCTTGACCCATAGGGACTAGGAATGAGGAGGAAAAATAGTAAGGCCTAGAAAGAATTATAAATTGGTAACCGAGTATGTAGATTCAAGTATGTAATTAGATTTAAGCATAAATTCATTTTTCTACTTCCCTAAGGCCAAACAGCTGACTTTGGTCAAAATATCTCTTACAGCAGGATCTGGAAGAAACATTGAGGGGAAGGGGATTTCAAGCCCAACTTTAGAATGGTCCAAAAGGAACAACGCAAAAACCACTGAAGGGTGGAGGAAAATGGTGGAGGGGAACACAGGATGAATTTTGACTATTTTATACTCATGAGACAATCCTGTACTTATCTTCCCATAGAAACTAGGCCCCTACGAGAAACCTGTTGTAGTATCTGTAATTCACCCCAGTATTTCTATCTTGTCTATTCAGTTAGTGTTGGAAGCATTTCTATACCAACAAGAGATCCTCACGTTCATGGATTCTCATGGGTTGTGCTCTCTAACATCTCCTTGCATATTCATGAACTAGCCACATTCCCACTGTCTTCTGTCATTGATCTCCTGATTATTGTGGCTCAGTCACTCTTCTGTTTTTTATACACTGATGAGGCAAATGGTACAGGCTTCCCACACCCTCTGCTTCTTTTTTTTGTAACTCCTGAAACAAATTATGTATGAAATGATTTGTTTAATGTCTTCCCTGCTGGACCGTATTCTCCATCAGGACAAAGACCGGGTCCATGTGTGTTCACCTCTGAGCCCTTAGGATGGTGCCTTATACATAATAGGAGCTCAATCCATATTTGTTGAGCGAATTCCTTTCACTGACCATACAGACTTGCAGACCTACTGGAAGAGAACCAGGAGGAGCTGGCAACCATTGAAGCCCTTGATTCAGGGGCTGTCTACACCCTGGCTCTGAAGACTCACATCGGAATGTCTGTGCAAACATTCAGATATTTTGCTGGCTGGTGTGACAAAATTCAGGTGAGCACAAATGTCATTTGACTCCACGGAGATCATTCCAAAAGGAAAAGGGCCGAGCATTTAGTAGTTTGTAAAGACAATGTTTTATGGGCACCTCTTAGATTTTCTTCTGTTATCCTTGTAATAGTCATCTGTGGTGGGTCGATAGCTATTATCCCTTGTTGCAGGCAAGGAAACAGAGGCCTGAGGACAACAGATGACTTGCATACACTCACATCGTTAGTAAGTAAACCACAGAGCTAGGATTTGAACTCAAGATTTTCTAAACTAAAGTCTCATGATGTTTTTTGTACTTTACTATATCTCCTAAGGGCACCTGGTAGTCTTCTGGACATCTAGGGTGTCATGGAGAGATCGAGAACTCAAATGCCTACAGAAGCCAGAGAGCTAACATACATTGTCTAAGTAAGCTGGGTATAAGAAAAATAATTTTCTAAGACATGGGCACAATAAATATTTCATTTCCTTTTTTACTATAAGGAAGTAAATAGCACATGTGTGAGGAGAAGCAGGCTATTGCTCTTGACCTCAGCACCCGGGGTATGAAAGGTAAAGGTAAGGCTCATAACAAAGAGCAGCGTGCATACTGCTCATAGGCTCACGATAACCACTGCAGCACTGGCCAGGCAGCAAGAAGGAGGAAGTGGGCAAGGGAGAGAAATATAAGAGAGCTTTCAAAAGCATTCCCCACCTCCCTTGGGCTTATATCTCCCACTGGCCTTCTCTATCGGCTGAGAAGACTGGGAAACAGTATTTTATTTGGGCAAGTTGCTGTGACCATTATTAACATAGAGTCAGAGAGACCGGTCCAGGAGTCAGATTTGGCACTTACCAGCTGATGTTGTTAAAGTTCTTTTCTCTCTCTAAGCCTTCCTTTCCTCATCTGTAATATGGTCACGATAATACATACCCTGCAAGTTATGTAGTGAGGCTAGTTTTAGTCGCAAAGTCATACAGATGTAAGTATTTAGTAGTGGTGGTTCACGCCCACACTTTAGCCTCGATTATGAAAACCAGAGAGCTTCAAAACCTGAAAATCAATTGGTTTCAGTGGTTCGAACTCATTTGTTGCCAAAAGCTGACCTGAACCAACATGAGTCTATTTATAATTTGTATTTCTATCACTTAGAGGAAAGATTCATGTTTCACTAAATAAATATTTCAATACTCATGTATTTATTTGATTATGGGGGGCTACTTCAGACCCTACTGGGAGTCATAGATAATATAACATAAGGTATGTGCATTATGTTATATCTCTATAGTTCAAATAATTCTGAATCCCAAAACACACCGGCCCCAAGGATTTCAGATAAGAGATGGACACGTGTAATTAGTAATAGCAATAAAATTGCGTGTGGCAGACAAATGAATAGCTTCAGTTGAAAACAACTGCTGTGAATTAGATGGGATTAAGTCTGGCTGCATGTAACAGATACTCAAGTATGAACTTCACTTTTGCCTCATTTTCAAGGAACACCCAGGCAAGTAGTCAGGGCTAGTACATGACATGTGGGCTCCTTCTCTCTCTCTACCAGAGCTACTAAGGTACCATGTGACCTGCACCCTCAAGACGGTCTCATGGTCTCACAATAACCATTGAGGTATCAGCCATTTCAGTGACACTCTGAGCAGGGAGAAGAAATGAGTGGGGGGTAGGGTAAAGGACCCTGTGTTGGAGCTGAGTCAGCCTACTGTAAAGAACATTCCCCTTCCAATGCCTTGTGCTTACGTCTTCCATTGACCATCCCTGTCTGCCCTGGAAACTGGGAAACAGTATTTTATCTGGGCACGTGACTATCGCCATTATTTTATTTTATTTTTTAAAAACTTTTTAAAATGTTTATTTATTTTTGAGAAAAAGAGAGAGACAGTGTGTGAGCAGGGTAGGGGCGGGGGGGTGGGGGGGCGGGGGGGTGGGGGTGGGCAGGGGAGACACATCCAAAGCAGGCTCCAGGCTCTGAGCTGTCAGCACAGACCCATGACCTGAGCCGAAGTTAGACCCTTAACCGAGCCACCTAGGTGCCCCTCACCATTATTTTTTTTAAATAAAGTTTATTTATTTTTGAGAAAGAAAGAGAGGGCACAACTGGGGTAGGAGAAGAAAGAGAGAGAGAGAGAGAGGGAATCCCAAGCAGGCTCTGCATTGTCAGTGTGGAGCCCAATGCAGGCTTGAACTCACGAACCATATCACCATTATTAATATAAGGACAGAGGGAAGAATGGCTATTGGTTACACAATTAATATTCTCTGCCATGCCAAGAAGTTGGGAATGGAGGTAACTAAATTAGAACTATGTTTTATAGATAGATAGATAGACAGATAGAATTATGTTTATTCTCCTGTGTCTTACTTCTTTCCAGAAAGAAATAGCAGTTTCTTTTTTTTGGTGTGAATGTATTTCTTATATATCATATATTCTTTCAAATTGAACACTGCCTTTTCATACCAGCTAAGAAAATGGATTCCTTGAGATTAGACTTACTCATTTCAATTAATGCAATGAGGATCACCTTTTTTTTTTTTTTTTTTTTTTTTTTTACTCTGTAGGGTTCTACTATTCCAATCAACCAGGCCCGTCCAAATCGCAATCTGACCTTCACCAAGAAGGAGCCGCTTGGGTGAGACAAGGAGAGCGCCGAGGGTGACTTGGGTGAGTTGTGTGGGTTGGAGACAACTAAGGATGCCGTCCTTCTACCTCTGCAGGGTCTGCGCCATTATCATCCCCTGGAATTACCCACTGATGATGCTGGCGTGGAAAAGCGCCGCGTGTCTGGCGGCGGGTAACACGCTAGTGCTCAAGCCAGCGCAGGTAAGATGCAAGGAGCCAGGGCACAACCTCCTACTCTCCTACTTACTTGAAAACAGAGACACCCATTTATAAACATTATGTCTTTAGACAAAAATGAGATTGTGTGTTATGACATCTTCAAAGGCATCATGGCTGGGCATCTTTTCCTATTAGTTAAATCTGCATTTTTGTTTGAAGTTTATTTATTTACTTTGAGAGAGACAGAGACAGCGCGAGTGGCGGAGGGACAGGGAGGGAGAGAGAGAGAATCCCAAGCAGGCTCTGCACTCTCAGTGCAGAGCCGGATGCAGGGCTCGAACCCACAAAACCGTGAGATCACGACCTGACCCAATACCAAGAGTCGGACACTTAACCGACTGAGCCTCCCACACGCCCCAAATCTTCATTTTTAGTGGCTGCCTAATGTAACGCATGGATATCCCACAATTTAAAATTTCCATGGCAAGGGAAGCAGGCATAGGGTTACTCTGTGCAATCCACTGAATTTCTACCAGCCACTCCAATTCTTGCCAAATGCCAAATGCCTAATGATTAGGGAATTATTTAGAGTAACTATAAGACATCCAAAGAAAAGTATTACATAGGCATTTGAATTTAAATTACTAAAAATATTATAAAGATATGGAAGATGAAGGAAAAGGAGGCAAAAGAATGTACCTAATTGTGGCAACTGTAAGTATATGTACATTGAATAACAAATAATAAAAAATAATAATTCAAATGATAGAAGGTCTCAGAAAAAATCTTTTAATGCTAGAGTAGCTTTTCAGGGAAAAGAATATGGTAGCCAACTTAATACCCGGCTGAGCATGGCCTGTGTAAAAGTGACCAGTAGGAGACGTTCTGAGGGACACAAGTCACAGAGAAAACTTGGTCACTATTCTAGAAGGATTTACAGTTCATTACCTATTACCTCTCCTTTTATTTCTTCTTTTAGGACTTAAGAAATTACGGTTTCATTTGGCATTACTACTTAGTCGTAGTGACCACAGTCATCCTGGTTTTGCTTGTTAGAAACAATTTCATTTCATTTTTATTTAAAAAAATTTTTTTTAATGTTTATTTATTTTTGAGAGAGAGAGAGACAGAGCACAAGCAGGGGAGGGGCAGAGAGGGAGACACAGAATCTGAAGCAGGCTCCAGGCTCTGAGCTGTCAGCACAGAGCCCGATGCGGGGCTCGAACCCACAAACCGTGAGGTCATGACCTGAGCCGAAGTCAGATGCTCAACCAACTGAGCCACCCAGGTGCTCCTAATTTCGTTTTTAAAAAATGTTTATTTATTGAGGCTCCTGGGTGGCTCAGTCCATTAAGCCTCCGGCTCACATCATGATCTGGTGGTTTGTGGGTTCGAGCCCTGCGTTGGGCTCTGTCAATCTGCTTCAGATTCTGTGTCTCCCTCTCTCTCTGCCCCTCTCCTGCTCACACTCTGTCTTTCTCTCTCTCTCTCTCTCTCAAAAATGGATAATAAAACATTAAAAATCTTTTTAATTAAAAATATTTTAAAATGTTTATTTTTTAATGTTTGTTTATTTTTGAGATCCAAAGCAGGCTCTGTGCCAACAGCAGAGAGCCCAGTATGGGGCTTGAACTCACAAACTGTGAGATTATGACCCAAGCCAAAGTTAGATGCTGAACTGGCTGAGCCACTCAGGCACCCCTATTTATTTATTTTTGGAAGAGAGAGAGAGCAAGGGACAGAGAGAGGAGAGAATCCCAAGCAGACTATTACTGCAGTGTCTATGGCAGGGCTCTAACTCACAATCTTGTGAGATCATGACCTGAGCCAGAATCAAGAGTCAGATGCTTAACTGTCTGAGCCACCCAGGCACCCCAATTTCATTTTAAAAAATAGGTATACATTTAAAAAAATTTCAAACTAGAAACATACAGAGGTAGGTAATGAAAAGTCTCCCTCCTATTCTTAATCCCCCCGCCAATTTACCTCCTTACGGGCAACCAATGTCATTAATTGTTATTTATTAGTTTCTTAGGTATTCCATTAGTTTCTTAGGTATTCCCTTAGGAAGGGAATATGGGAAATTGCTAATCAACAGGCACAAAGTGTCAGTTATGCAAGATGACTAAGTCCTAGAGATCTGCTGTGTATCATTTTGTCTACAGTGAACAATAGTGCACGATACACTTAAAATTTGTTAAGAGTGTAGGGGCACCTGAGTGGCTCAGTCGGTTGGGCGGCTGACTTTGGCTCAGGTCATGGTCTCGCAGCTTGTGAGTTCAAGCCCTGTGTCAGGCTCTGTGCTGACAGCTCTGAGCCTGGAGCCTGCTTCCAATTCTGTGTCTCCCTCTCTCTCTGCCCCTCCCCTGCTCGCTCTGTCTCAAAGGTAAATAAACATTAAAAAAAATTTTTTTTTAATTGTTAAGAGGGTAGATGTTGTATTAAGTGTTCTGACCACAATGCAATACAATGGTAGCATTCTATACATATTTAGCAAAAGAAAAAATCTTCCTTTTTTTGGTACAATTTCCAATGTATAAATAAATCATCTCCCATAATATTCCATTGTATAGTTAAACTATATTTTATTTAACCAATCCCAAGTTAATGGATATTTAGATTGTTCTGCCCTTTTGGTATTTTTTTAAGTTTTATTTATTTATTTTGAGAAAGAGACAGCATGAGCAGGGGAGGGGCCGAGAGAGAGGGAGAGAGAGAATCCCAAGCAGGTTCTGAGCCATCAGTGTGGAGCCCAAAGCGAGGCTTGATCTCACAAACCGGGAGTGAGATCATGACCTGAGCCGAAATCAAGAGTCAGATCCTTAACGGACTGAGCCACCGAGGCGCCCCTGCTCTTTTGGTATTATAAAATGTGCTACAGTTATTACCCTTGTAAATACAGCGTTATACACGCGTGGAAGCATATTTAAAGGATATGTTTCTGAGAGCCGAATCACTCACAGATACATGTATTTGTGTGGTAGATATGACAAATGCTTCCATGGAAACGGGACCAATTCCCCAGCGTGCTATAGGAGTGCCGTTTCCCCGGGTAGCACTACTCATTAAGGAGCAGGAAGCTAGTAGAGTGAAGAGGGACAGATGACCTAGCCTGGGGGCGCTTAATCCTGGCTGCACATAGAATCACCTGGAGTTCTCATTTTAAAATACTGATATCTGGGCCGCCTTGGCAGAGTTGCTGATTTAATTGGTCTAGTTTGGAGCTGAGGAACTAGTATTGCTTGAAAGCTTCACATTTGTTTCTAAGATGCAGTCAGGGTTGAGAATCACTAAATGGTATCCTATGAGAGTGCTAAATAGTGAAGAATTCCAATGATTATATATAATGTTCAAAAATTATGAACATTCATTGAGGGTATACTAATTGCCAGGCATCTATAAGACAAAGACGCACAAAGTTTCTGTTCCCATGGAGATTACAGTCTGACTCCAACGCAACTTAAAACTTGTGACTGAGTTTACGGGTGCCTGAGTGGCTCAGTCGGTTAAGCGTCCAACTCCTCTGATTTCTGCTCAGGTCATGATCTCACGGTTTGTGGGATTGAGCCCCGCGCTGGGCTCCGTGCTCTCAGTGCAGAGGCTGCTTGGGATCCTCTCTCCCCCTCTCTCTCTGCCTCTCTCTCTCTCAAAAATAAATACATTTTTTTAAAAAAACTTAAAAAAAAACCCTGACAGTTTAGTGATTGATGATAATTTTAATCTTGTAAATGAAAGACCCAAAGTTGTTGTTCTGTTATAGATATCTTTTTATTTTTATTTTTTAAGGGTATTTATTAATTCTGAGAGAAAGAGAGAGAGAGACAGGGAGGGGCAGAGAGAGAGAGAGAGAGAGAGAGAGAGAGAGGGAGAATCCCAAGCAGGTTCTACACTATCAGCTCAGAGCCTGGTGTGGGGCTCGAATTCATGAACTACAAGATCACCACCCAAGCTGAAGCCAGAGTCAGACACTTAACTGACTGAGCCACCCAAGTGCCCTGATATCTTTTTATTTTATTGTATAATATTACATAATGATAGTATGAAACCATTTCCAGTATTAAGGCCCCTGTGTGAATGTCAGGAGGACTGAATCAGAGGTCTCCCTTTCCCTTTAACCTGAGAGGAAGGTACAGATTCCTGTGGCCTGGACTGGCCACAGGTCTGACAGATTCCAACCACTTTATTAATGTAATAAGAGCATTAGCAATGACCTACTCTTGCCCAGAACACTGCTAGATGCTTTCCTATACATCATTTAAACCGATAGTCCTGCTGGGAGAACTGAGCAGCCAAATGGAAGAAAGCCAATAGAAATGAAAAGGAAAGAGATAAAGATTAAACCATTTGTTTTATTTTATTTATTAATGATATAAAATCTTTTTGTTCTTACTTAAAAAGAACTACCATTAATCCAGGGTACTTAGTTTTTAAATGTCTTTCTAGTTGTGGTTTCATACAAAGTCATAATAATATACCCTTTGGGCTAGGACCATCTTTAACTGGAGTAGATGTAAATCTACTGTTTCAGATATCTTCTTGATGATTTCAAATGTTTGAGACCAATTTCTCATTGAGTTTAACTAGATGGCCATTTTTTAAACCTCACCAGGTTACTGCAGTGGATGTGTTACTAGAAGGAAAGTGTTAGCCCTGCCTTTTGCTTGTT
Organism: Neofelis nebulosa; assembly: GCF_028018385.1. Taxonomy (NCBI): domain Eukaryota; kingdom Metazoa; phylum Chordata; class Mammalia; order Carnivora; family Felidae; genus Neofelis; species Neofelis nebulosa. Next base: position 17,301,260 of record NC_080789.1, read on the forward strand.
TGCTTGTTGCCTTGGTAGTATTATTATTTATTATGCAGTTTCTTTTTCAGCCACTTGTCCGTTTTATGAAGGTTGGGTTAGTTAAAGTAATAATATATAACAATACATAGTCTGTGAATCCATGTAACCAGGCCAATAAACTTCAACATGTGGCAATATTCTGAAAGCAAATGAGCAAGTGGGGAAACCACTGTCATTCCCTTGCCCTTGTGAACTCCTGTTCTTTCCTAGGACATACCTTTGTGACCCATGGCCTTCTGGCCGTCATTCAGACTGAGCGAGAGTATCATGATCCCGCCATATAATAACTGTTAGTTATGTATGACTTACTGCATATCTTTGTCCATTGAATAGAAGCTCTACTATTCTCTTTTCACACCTCCCTGGATCTTCTTGCACATTCCATTCATTGGGACTACACTAACAAAGACATAATCAGCATTGGTTTTTAAGTGTGGAAATGACTTTCATTTTGCTTCTGAGTTATGCACTGCTGTAATCGATGTTAAAAATGAGATTCTATTATGCCATCTTTGTGTAAAAAAGGAGGGAAAATAAGAAGATACGTATCTGTTCACTTGAACAAAAGAAACATAGGAAGGATACACGGTAGACAAATGAGGTTGATTAGCTACAGGCTATGAGGAGACCGGATGGAAGGGGTAGAGGGAAGGGGAGCAGGGAATAACATTTCTCTGACTGTACCTTTTGTATATTCCTCACTTTTGGAAGCATATTTCCCATACTCAACAATGACAACAAACAAACCACGGAAGAAAAGAAATATGATCAACCCCGATGGGGCAAAACCCCTAAAATTGAATACAAATAAAAACAAATGCACTAAGCCACATTTCAGAAGAGTAACATGATCCCGTTGAGGGAAGTGAGGAAACATTAATCCAAGTAACTTTTGAGAGACATTGGGACTATGTGCCCTGAGTCTAAAAGCAAAATCACTGTAAGTAAGTATTGAACTCTAGTTAGTAAGCTTCTTTTTCATAGGGACATAGCTTAATAATTCTCAAATTGTCCTCTATACATTTAAGGATTGAGCAAATCAGTAAATGTTTTGTAACTATTGGAAGCCATGTTTCTCAGTGTTGGAGAAGAGAGTTTACACACGCAAAAAGGGAAAAAGATTGAATGAACCCTGAGATATCGGATGGAGGTATTCACAAATTCATATGTTTTAATATATTTAGACAGCGTGATGAAGAAATGGATCTGGTGTATGTGGGGATAGATGATAGATAGGAAGATAGATACAGACACACAGATAGATAGACTTATGTGTGTGTGGGCAAACATATAGCTATCCCCCAGCTCTGTCTCCTGAGAAGGCCTAGAAGCAACAACAGTGTCCAGATCTTGGTTTCTAAAATTCTGAATTTTTTTTACTCACAGCCCTTTTGACACCAAATGTGTGGGGGTTTTTCTTCCCCCCCATACCAACCTATTCTTTAACTCCCTAAACACCAGCTAGGTGCTCTACAATTTAAGCCAATTCTGACACTAATTACCTTGAGCTTTAGCACAGAACCCAGAGGTGAAGGGCTCGTCAGTCTCACAAGACTGCCTCCATTTCAGATGCCAATGTGAGCCCTGGGCCTCCTGTACTTCCGACCAACTGGCTATAATTCAGAGGTTTCCATGACCCCCTCCTCAGGTGTGATTTGCTACAATAGCTGACAGAATTCAGGAAAACACTTTATTTACTATGACTCTATTATAAAGGATCAAAACCAACAGTCAGATGAAAAGGTACATAAGTTGAGGTCTGGAAGGATCATGAGCACAGGAGCTCAGGTTGTGGAGCTCAGATGCACCACCCTCCCATCACATAGATGCATTTGCCAACCCAGAAGCTGTCTTGGTGATTGAACTCAACATCCAACCCCACTTACCTTCCCAACGTCAGGGTGAAAGTTCCAATTGTTTAATCATGGCTTTAAATAGTCTTGAAATCTCTTCCTACAATATATTTAGTAATTACAAAATATAAATGAGTAACTTACAATGGTGAAACATAGCAGACTCCCTTTCCCAAATCATCAAAGTTAACATTTCCAATATTGGGGCTATTTGATAGCATGTGTCTCCTGAGATGGTGCTCTGAGGACTCAGCATCAGTCCTGTGGTGTTCTTGCCAAAGTTCTTGCACTTGAACAAGTGCACAACCTGAATCGAATCATGAGGAAACAGCAGACAAATCCAGATGAAGGGGTGTTGTCCAAAAATAACTAGCCTGTGCTTATCAAAAATCTTAGTGAAATGAAATATAAAAGAAAACTCAGAAACTCTCCCGGATTAAAGGAGACTACAGACATGGAAAGGCCACGTATGATCTTGGATTTCCTTTTTCTACAATGCGCATTACTGGGACAATTGGTGAAAACAGAATAAGGTCTGTAAATAAGGTTTTCTAATGAGTTGTTAATTTTCTGATTTTGATCATTGTACTGTGGTTATGTAAAAGAACTCTTTGTTTTTAGGAAATGCACACAAAAGTATTTACAGGTGAGGGGGCACGTCTATGTCTTACTCTTACACAGTTCAGAGAAAAATAAAGAGAAAAAGAGGATAAAGCAAATGTAGTAAAATGTTAACATTTGAGAAATCTGGGTGATGGATATATAGGAATTCTTTGTACTGTTTTTGCAACTTTGCTGTAAGTCTGAAGTTATGTCAAAATAAAAGAAAAAATAAAACGAGCAGAAAGGAAAAGCAGGATACTAGTCTAAAGGACAAGACAGGGTCTGAAGAAGGTAATTGTGGTCTGCTTCTGCTCAGGTCACACCCTTGACTGCTTTGAAGTTTGCTGAGCTCTCCGTGAAAGCAGGCTTTCCCAAGGGGGTAATCAATATCATCCCAGGCTCAGGTAAACCATCAAAGGACTCACTTGGCTGTAAGTAATGAATGGTACAGGAGTAGCTGAGCGACTATTATCCCTCTAGAGTCTTGTCTTGTAACTACCATATATTAAAGCTAAATACGATTTACCAAATAATTAACTTAAGGATAAATATATTTACCATGTGCTAAAAATCTTAGAGTAGAAATATAATGGTGGGTGAGTAGGGTGGGAGGAGCAGAAATTGAACAATGTTGTAAAACTACCATAAGGTGGCCTGTTTCAGTTTTTAAAAATTACCTTGGAAGATGAAAAACCAAGGCTTACCCGTCTTCTGGGGGCTGATAATTGCATGGAGGACATTATTTAGACTTTTTCAATTTGTAATTAATATAGAAAATGTGAAACTAAGAAAGCTTAGAAATCTACTTCAATGAATTCAAAGTCACTCTCTCCGTAAGAACTTGAATAATGTTTTAATTCGTGTTTTCCTCCCTGATTCTACAGGTGGCATAGCTGGGCAACGCCTTTCTGAACATCCTGATATCCGTAAACTTGGTTTCACTGGGTCCACTGCTATTGGCAAGCAGATCATGAAGAGGTATTGGTTTTAGCGTGTTGATTTACTGCAGATCCTAGTAAACCAGGTTTTTGTTTATGCTTTTTTGCTTTTTCATATAGAATGTGTTTGGAGGGGGTAACCTGGGTGGCACAGTTGGTTAAGCATCTGACTCGATCTCAGCTCAGGTCATGATCTCACGGTTTGTGCGTTCAAGCCCCACATAGGGCTCTGCGCTGATGGTGCGGAGCCTGCTTGGGACTCCGTTTCTCCTTCTCTCTGCCCCCCTCCCACTTGTGTGCTCTCTCTCTCTCTCTTTTTCTCTCAAAAGTAAATAAATAAGCTTAAAAAAAAAAAAAAAGAATGTGTTTGCAAGGAGAAAACCCACATCAGATTTAGAAGAGAAATCTACTTATCACTGCAGGGTATTGAGATATTTTCATATAATAAAATACTCTCCAAAGCATAAAGCCCATAGTCCATAAAACTAGAGCCATATTGGAATTCTACACCCTACTGGTAGGGTGTAGACAATCCAGAACAAAAAATTTTTGCATACTAAAGCTGTGGCCCAAATTGGTCTTAGAGCATAAGTAAGAAACTGAAGAGACATATAAATGGCAAATATGGATTATTTATAAAATGAATTCCTAAAATGCAGTAACATTTGTTTTTTAAAAAAATTGCAGACAATCTAAATGTCCAAAATAAGGCATGGTTAAGGTATGTCAGTGTAGGGATGCCTGGGTGGTTCAGTCGGTTAAGCATGGACTCTTGACTTCAGCTCAGGTCATGATCCCTGAGTTGTGTTATCAAGCTCCGTGTTGGGCTCTAAGCTGAAGGTGGAGCCTGCTTGGGATTCTTTCTCTCCCCCTCTGCCCCCCTCTCCTCCACTTGTGCGCTCTCCCTCTCGCTCTCTCTTTCTCAAAAAAAAAAAAAAAAAAAAAAAGGATGTCAGTGTAATGGAGGTCCACGCAATCATGTTCATGGAGAATTTTTAATAATATTGAAAAATATTGTTAAAAGGTAAATAGAAAGAAAATAGAAAACTAAGGTATAAAATTGTACATATGGGGTGATCACAACCATTAAAAAAATTTTTTTTTAACATTCATTTTTGAGACAGAGAGAGACAGAGCATGAACGGGGGAGGGTCAGAGAGAGGGAGACACAGAATCTGAAACAGGCTCCAGGCTCTGAGCTGTCAGCACAGAGCCCGACGTGGGGCTTGAACTCACGGGCCGCGAGCTCATGACCTGAGCTGAAGTCGGCTGCTTAACCGACTGAGCCACCCAGGTGCCCTGATCACAACCATTTTAAATAAGGCAAAGGCTGTGGTTGGACACAGACCAAAAATAAGTATGTCAAAATGGTGAAAACATGGATATGAAGCCATGGAATGGAATTTTGTGATTTTTTTTCTTCTTTCTGAGTTTTTGGGGGCATTTTAAATGTTTTAAATAACAATATTTTTGCAGATGGGGGAAATAAATAATGTACTTCTAAAAATTGATATTTTGTTTCTGTAATGCTTCAGGAATCTGGCTAGAGGTTAAATTCCTTGCCAGGGCTTTATGTAACCAAATTTCTTAAGAATCTAAATTTATCCATGAGGATCTCTAGTTATTGAATCACAGAATTATAAAAGCTTTTTATTATGGAAACTTTCTAATATTTACAAAGCACACAGAATCATGGAATGAACTCCCATGTGCTCATCACTGGGCTTCAACGGCTACTACCCTTCAACCATTTGTGTTTTGTCTTTGAATAAGTTTCTTAATATTTCCGAGGCTCCTTTATATTTTCCATGCTAAGTGGTAACTTAGAGTTAAAAAGGCCCACGCGAGAGAATGCTCATTTCCCATTTATTTTCCTCTAGCTGTGCTGTGAGCAACCTGAAGAAAGTTTCCCTTGAACTTGGTGGCAAATCCCCACTTATAATATTCAATGACTGTGAACTTGACAAGGCCGTGAGAATGGTAAGAGGGGGACAAATCTCCCTAAATAGGTGCCTATTTCTAAAACATGTCTCATCTCCTTTTTTATCAGAAATCTCAAAATGAGATTGGGTTTTGTCTGGTCATCAGTAGAGGCCACTCTCTTAATGCTTAGATTTAGGACTATTTAAATCACTTAATTAAAAAAAATAGTACCTTTACACTTGTATCATTAAGCTGTATTTAAAACTTGGGGGATAAGAGAGTCTTTTCTAAGCATTCATGATTTATACAAACTGATGTCAAGATTTTAAAAGCAAAATCTGGTATGTCAGTAGTACATTTAAATGTATCAAATAATATAGATTTTCTTACACCACAAAATTTGTTCTTAGTGGTGTATCCTTACTGTTACACACACTTTTTTTTTTTAAGCGCTCCTGGACCAAAAGGGGGAAAGGAGAAACAAAATCCCTAAAATCGTGCTAGATCAAAACTGAGTATCTCTAGGGGCGCCTGGGTGGCGCAGTCGGTTAAGCGTCCGACTTCAGCCAGGTCACGATCTCGCGGTCCGTGGGTTCGAGCCCCGCGTCGGGCTCTGGGCTGATGGCTCAGAGCCTGGAGCCTGTTTCCGATTCTGTGTCTCCCTCTCTCTCTGCCCCTCCCCTGTTCATGCTATGTCTTTCTGTCCCAAAAATAAATAAAAAACGTTGAAAAAAAAAAATTAAAAAAAAAAAAAAAAACTGAGTATCTCTAGACAATTCCCATCATTAGCTAGGCCAAGGCATTGGCTCTGACTTTTGTTTTTCTGCTGTCTTCCAACAACGTCTAATTCTCAGTGTGTGTGATCTTAGGACAATCTGAAGTACTGTTAATATTTTCTCTTCTGTTGCTGAAGGGCATGGGGGCAGTATTTTTCAACAAAGGAGAGAACTGTATTGCAGCCGGGCGCTTGTTTGTGGAAGAAGCCATCCACGATGAATTTGTGACAAGAGTGGTAAGACATCTTCCAATTTGCTTTATAGAAACTGCTTTTACCTGAAAAGTACTTCCGGCGATATCGATGAATTTTTAGGTGGGATACTAGTACTGTGCCATATTTTAAATGACAGAGTCCTTACCTTTTAGAGCTACTTTCTGACATATTTACAGAGGAAATTGTATGATGTGTAGACTTTGCTTCAAAGTAACCCAGGAGGATAGGGGCACCTGGCTGGCTCAGTCTGTTAAGCGTCTGACTTTGGCTCGGGTCATGATCTTGTGGTTCATGGGTTTGAGCCCCATGTCGGGCTCTGTGCTGACAGCTGGAGGCTGAAGCCTGCTTTGGATTCTGTGTCTCCCTCTCTCTCTGCCCCTCTCCCACTCCCACTCTCTCTCTCAAAAAGAAATAAACATTAAAAAAGAATTAAAAAAAAAAACAAAACCCAGGAGGGGAGGAGGGGAGTAAGGGAACAAATTGGCCAAGAGTTGGTAATTGTTGAAGCTGGATGATGGGTAAATGGGGTGTCATGTTATTGTCTACTTTTTTATATATTTGCAGTTTCTCATAGTAAAAAGGTATAGGTCTCTATAAAAAAAAAAAAAAAAACCTTAAAAGTTTTTATTATCTATACCTTGCTCTACATTTATAGTAAATTATATCCTTGAGACTAATGGGAAATACACTCCTAGATTTTTATAAATTCCTAAGTTGACTAAGAGAGATATACTGCTGGATCCTTGCAAATCGTCAATGCACTGTTAATCAGACAGCCAATCATTTCCTCCACTGAAATGTACAGATAAATACATACATGCATACATACATATATACATACACACCTCTTATAGATTGGTCATGATTTTCTAAACATAAGACCAAAAGAAGCCATTTGTAGAACTATTAACACGAATTGTGTGGCTAAAATAAACTATAATACAGTATGCCATTATTATGGTAACAGTAATCATGAATTTGTTTGTATTTGAAAAACCAGCACCCAGCTTCTTTTTTTTAGGGTCAATTCCCTCTCCCCATTCCCAAGAAGAAAAGACATTCTTTCTTCATGAGAATGGAAAACAAGAAGACCAGGAGTGCCTGAGTGGTTCAGTCAGTCCAGCATCTGACTCTTGATTTCGGCTCAGGTCATGATCCGAGGGTCATGGAATCGAGCCCCATGTCAGGCTCTGCGCTGACATCATTGTGCCTGCTTGGGGTTCTCTCTCACTCTCTCCCTCTCTCTGTCCCTCCCCTGCTTGTGCTCTTTGTTTCTCTCACTCACAAAATTAATAAATAAACATAAAAATAGTTGAAAAAAAAAAAAAGAAGAAAAGAAAACAAGTAGACCTATGGAGGGCAGTGGCTACCCTCCTGAGCACCCCTGTAATTCAGTTTTGCGCCACGGTAAAATAAAGGTTACAGAACTTTTGCAATTAGTTTGTTGACATTCCAAATGCTGAGACCAGAAATTTCAAGAGTCTACCTTATCAGCCCATCAATAAACATGTTTTGTACACATGTCATCTGTATTCATTCACTCATTCAAGCAACTATTTCTTTTTTTTTTTTTTTTTTCAACGTTTTTTATTTATTTTTGGGACAGAGAGAGACAGAGCATGAACGGGGGAGGGGCAGAGAGAGAGGGAGACACAGAATCGGAAGCAGGCTCCAGGCTCCGAGCCATCGGCCCAGAGCCCGACGCGGGGCTCGAACTCACGGACCGCGAGATCGTGACCTGGCTGAAGTCGGACGCTTAACCGACTGCGCCACCCAGGCGCCCCTCAAGCAACTATTTCTTGAGCACTTACTGAGGGATTCTTGCCAGACCTAAATTCAAATTCAGGGCCCTATTGGGTCATGGTAACTCTCATTCTTTCTTTTTACTGGAAATGGACTTAACATTAGAAAATGCAAGGGCCCCTGGGTGGCTCAGTTGGTAAAGCATCTGACTTCGGCTCAGGTTATGATCTCAGAGTTCATGAGTTCGAGCCCCACATGGGGCTCTCTGCTGTCAGCATGGAGCCTGCTTTGAATCCTCTGCCCCCTTCTTTCTCTGCCCCTCCCCCACTCTCTCTCTCTTAAAAGTAAATAAACATTAAAAATAAATAAATAAGAAAATGCAAAAGTAGGTTAAGGTAAGTGAGGTGCATGGGAAACGATTACAAAGACATGCCTCTGATGAACATTGCACAACAAAGATAGCTTTTTATCAGAACATTCTAGCAATTCCTCTGGCATGGCTATACCATGAAAATGTCTCAAGGGCAGTCTGCCACATTTGGTGGGGAGAAGAAAAGATAGCAACGTGGCCATTGCTATGGACAGAAATAGCAATGTCCTGAAATACGTCCTGAAGAGTAAAAGTGTGCTGTGTTAACAAAAATTCCAGAACATCAGGTCTGCTATTCTAATGGATTAACACTCAGGATAATTTGAATATAACATACATACATAGCTTATAGTCTGTTAGAACTTAGTGGTTAACAGCTTGGGCTTTCAAGTCAGGAAAACTCTACTATATTTAGTGGTTGTGTGTCTTTTTTTTTTTTTTTTTTAATTTTTTTTTCAACGTTTTTTATTTATTTTTGGGACAGAGAGAGACAGAGCATGAACGGGGGAGGGGCAGAGAGAGAGGGAGACACAGAATCGGAAACAGGCTCCAGGCTCCGAGCCGTCGGCCCAGAGCCTGACGCGGGGCTCGAACTCACGGACCGCGAGATCGTGACCTGGCTGAAGTCGGACGCTTAACCGACTGCACCACCCAGGCGCCCCAGTGGTTGTGTGTCTTAAATCACTTACCCTGTCTAAGCCTCAGTTTCTTCATCTGTAAGATGGAAATAATGAATACCCACCTCCAGTGCTTCCGTGAAGACTAAAAGACCACACATCTTTTGACAGCTTAGTACAACAGCCACCACACAGTAGAAGCTGAGCTGAGGGTATCCATTATTATTATTAACAGTCAATTGTGTTTTGTGAACTGGGTGACAAACAGGTGGAAGAAATTAAAAAGATGAAAATTGGTGATCCACTTGACAGATCTACCGATCACGGGCCCCAAAATCATAAGGCCCATCTGGAAAAGCTTCTGCAATACTGTGAAGCTGGAGTGAAAGAGGGGGCCACCTTGGTGTACGGGGGAAGACAAGTTCAAAGACCAGGTAAGACCACCTCCGCAGGAGGCATACTGGGATTGTGCTCCAACACCTTACTCTGCAAATTGATCATTAGCAGGGGAAAAGGTAACATTTGTCTATGTTTCCTGTATGAACCAAAGGTCTCGGTACACTGAGTAGCTGATAAGGGAGACTTTTTTTTTTTTTTTAACAGAAGAGTGCCTGCTAATTAATGTAGAAAAAAAATGATAGAAAAATCACCACTTTGTACCCCTAATTGAGTGAAATGATTGATGAGGCAGTTATCACCAAGGGAGGCTAAAGTTGTCAGGAGAGAGGTTGATGGGGGGAGCTGAGTACATACAAGGTCTCAGTTTCTCACCCAGGATGGCTTGCCAGTCTCAAGGAAAAAAAGACAGTTTTATGATGGAGAGGTCAAGCTGTCACCGGCTGGGAGCCCCTGGTCATTCTTAGCAACAGTGAAAGCAGAACATCCAGGTCTGATGTGTCTCCTATGGGATACAACAGGTACCACACAGCATCACCTCTGCAGTGTTCTTGCCGAAAATGTTTAACCTGAATCTAATTGTGAATTTAGGTCAAACTTTCCATTTCCGAGAAATAAAGGGGATCGAGGAACAATTAATTGCTTTTAAATTTTTTTTTAGCATCTACTTATTTTTGAGAGACAGAGACGGAGCATGAGTAGGGGAGGGGCAGAGAGAGAGACACAGAATCCGAAGCAGGCTCCAGGCTCTGAGCTGTCAGCACAGAGCCCAACGCAGGGCTCCAACCTACACACCATGAGATCATGACCTGAGCCAAAGTCGGCCACTTAACTGACTGAGCCACCCAAGCGCCTGGATCAAGGAACAAATTAAATATCATCCCAAGGAAACAAAGGCAAATCTAAATGCAACATATCCTGCAGGACAACTGACTCCATCTGTTTAATAAGTCAATGGCATGAAAAATAAGGGGTGAAAGGTTCTAGATGAAATAGAACCATGAAACCATGAAAAAGAACCAATAGGTCCTTTGAAATAGAAACCATGAAGAAGGAATTAGCACTAATTTTGTTAGATGTGATAATGTATTGTGGGAAGTTAAAAAAAATACTTAATTTTTTCGGGGCGTCTGGGTGGCTCAGTTGGTTAAGCATTCACTTTGGCTCAGGTCATGATCTCACGGTTTGTGAGTTTGAGCCCCGCGTTGGGCTCTGTGCTGTCAGCTCAGAGCCTGGAGCCTGCTTCAGATTCTGTGTCTCTCTCTCTGCCCTTCCCCTGCTCGCACTCTCTCTCTCTCCCTCGCTCTCTCTCTCTCAAAAATAAATAAAAGGTTAAAAAAAATTTTTTTAATCCTTATTTTTTTACAGATTTGTACTGAAATTCTTGGAGATGAAAGTTGTGATCTCTGGAATTTGCTTTCAATTATTTCAGCCAGGAAACAAAATGAATCAAAGATAGCAAAATAGGAGAAAATATTTATTTTACAATTCACAATACTACTTTCTCTACTTTGACATATGTTTGAAATTTTTGTTAAGAAACAGATTAAAAAATAAGAACCTAGGAAGGCTAATGCCAGGTAGGAAAATGAAAGTTGTCTTGGTTTTATTGACCCCGAAGGGAAGAAAAAAATTATAATGTAATTAAATGGGCAAACTGTTAATTAAAAATTAATTACCGTGTAATTGATGATCTTTTCTGTTTTTCAAATAGGATTTTTTATGGAACCAACTGTGTTCACAGATGTGGAAGACCACATGTATCTTGCCAAAGAGGAATCATTCGGGCCCATAATGGTCATTTCTAAGTTCCAAAATGGGTATGTTTTTCAGGCACGATCTAACAGGTTTTGAGTAGATAAGTGTTTTTTAATCCGCCATTGTGCTGCATACAGGCCATAAAATCAGTGAACATGTAATTCTCAATTATGTGACAATAACTGACTTAACTAATTAGAAGAGAAGGGTAACCGATGTAGGTCGTTATATATTTTTGCTTCCTAGCTTAAATTAATGGCTGACGGTATGGAACTTTAGCTGACTGAATTTTAGTTTGTGTACAACCAATATTCGCAACGTCTCTGGAACAAGACGAATAACTGAGAATAGCAAAACTAGTTTTCACATTCACATTCCTAGGGAAGGCAGCCCGTGATTTTCCCAAGGAAAGGGCGCTGCCTTCATAAGAGTGATGCCCCTGAAAGCAGACACTCAACTTTTTATAGCAATGTCCACAATCCCCATGTAATCAACTATAAATGATATACTGGTTTGTTACAGTACAGGAAGCTTTCCAAAGTGTTTAGCATATCAAAGAGGGTCATATGGCAACTGAGCGCATACAAGAATATTTAATACAGTAGGTTCTCATGGTATGCTGTGCAAAATTCTTCAGAATTCTGGCTTGAATTTTCCTTCAACCAATGAGAAAGTAGGGGGAAAAAAAACCCAGAACACCAAGTTCAAAGGACTCCTTGCTCTTTTATTTATTTTATTTATTATTATTATTATTATTATTATTATTAGAGAGAGCGAGCGGGGGAGGGGCAGAGAGAGGAGGAAAGAGAGAGAATCTTAAGCAGTCTCTTCACTCAGGGCAGAGCCCGATTGCAGGGCTCAGCCCCACCACCCTGAGGTCATGACCTGAGCCAGAATCAAGAGCCAGGCTCTTAACTGACGGAGCCACCCAGCCACCGCTCTTGATCTTCGATAGACATATTGTAAGACATATTTGGGGACGCTAAGCTATAGTGAGCAACCTTTTGACACAGGGAGCCAAGAATGCCCTATTAACCTTCCTTTCCTCATAAGTTCCTCCCATAGCATAGTCTTTGTGTTAAACATGCAGATTTTAGAGGCCAGATTTGCAGGGTATAAACCGGATAGGTCACAGTTCCTTGAGATGCTTACCAGCTGATGAGGGAGACAGACAGGGACGTGGGCAATCAACCACAGAGGGCCAAAGGCAGCCACAGTGGGTGGAGTCTGCAGCCTGCCTCTGCACCTGACCTCGTCTATGGGCTTGGGCCAGTTACTTACTCACTCTGAGCCTTGGTTTCTTTGTGATGTTATTAATAGCATCTATCCTTTTGTGTCATTCTAAAAATTAAATAAGATACGTTTGCTATTGTGCTGTTGCCACTGGTATGCTTGTTAGTATCCTAGAAATAGGCCAAGGTGTCTTATGAAGCCGTGTCATCTCGATAGTCCTCAACAAATAATGGCATAAAGCCATCTTTCTGCCTTAGGCTGGTCAATAAATATTTGGCTCCCTACCACGTGCAATGCATCAAGAAGTCTGAGAGTTTTAGCAGAGCCTCAGTTCACTCTAAGTTCAGCTCCAAATTTCTTGTGCGAGTTTAAAATTGTATGTAGCCGAGATTACCTTTGAAAATCTCTTCAGAAGCCACCACACTGAAGCACGTGCTGTCTCTTAATCTTGAGCACGATTAATTTTTCCTCCAGTCTGGGGACAGATCCTCTTTCTTTGCCAGAGCGCCAGATGAAATCCTTGGGTTGCACTTACTGGCCGTGCTGTAGAAAATCATGCAGTTTTAAACATTAGGATGGGACACTCATACTGTGACAGACACGTTGGAACTGGACCCAACTGAGAGATGAGCAGGGTCAGGCTCCACTCTCTTGGGAGTGCACACACACTGAGTCCAAAGGCAGGGGAATCATGATTTAAGGAGTAATTTTGCTCTCCTTTAATGGAATTTTATTCATTGAATTCACTCTCATTTGATGATCTAACACCATGGTATAAAGAAGAATAAAATGTCATTCCTGCCCTCAGGGAGCTGCCAAGTGTAGCCGGGAGGTGAACCAGAGATACAGAAAGAGTTAAATCAAAATATTGAGTTTGGAGGAATACATGTTCCCTGATTATGGCTGGCTTTTATTGAGCATGTACTATGTTCCAGGCACTATTAGCTCATTTAGTCCTTGAGACAACAAGAAATGTCCTTTTATTATTCTTGCAGTGTTTTGCAATTAACAAAGGCATGCAGAGATGAAGTCATTTGCCCAAGGTCAAGAGGCCACTCGCTGAGCCACTACACCCCACTGCCTCCACAGTGGCACTGGTGGGAGCTGGGAAGGCTTCAGGGCGAGGCACAGAATGAGCCTTGAGCTGTATGCGAAATCTGGAGAGATGGAGGGAAACAGCAGGGGTGCTCTGAGAATGTATCCAGAAGTAGGACTCCAGGGACAGGGGAGGAAGTGAGAGGTCGTGAAGGAGAACCAAGAAGAAAATGGAAAAGATGACTTCAGATTAGATTTTAAAAGGTGTTGCATGATATATACATGGAATATATAACGCTAGAATTCTAATACCTTGTTGGGAGTTTCTTTTGGTGTAAGCCTGAACTATTTCATTTATAAAAATTCAAGCCAGTTGGCAGTAACGTTTTTCCGTTTCTAGCATGGCGGGGGGAGGAGTAGAACATGACATGAGAGTGTTTTGCTTTGCATTCAGTGATATGTTGTCTTCCTGCAAACATCGTGCAGGGACATCGATGGAGTGTTGCAGCGAGCAAATAACACAGAGTACGGTTTGGCCTCAGGGGTTTTTACAAGAGACGTAAACAAAGCCATGTACGTGAGCGAGAAACTAGAAGCGGGAACTGTTTTTGTTAACACCTACAACAAGACGGACGTGGCCGCCCCTTTCGGTGGGGTTAAACAATCTGGCTTTGGGAAAGACTTAGGTATGCTCTGCTTTTCTACTGCATGTTCTACTGTCGCAGAGAAGTCTGCTTTATGTTTCGTGCAACCCTTGTGTATTGCTTTGAAGGACATTTCCTATATGGCAGCCGTCCCTGGGTTTTTATGGGCACTACTTGTTTTTTAACGCGAAACGTTTTTATTTAACATACCTACACAAAAGCACACAAACTGGATGCGTGAAAAGTGTTTTTTTTTTTTTTTTAATTTTTTTTTTCAACGTTTTTTATTTATTTTTGGGACAGAGAGAGACAGACAGAGCATGAACGGGGGAGGGGCAGAGAGAGAGGGAGACACAGAATCGGAAACAGGCTCCAGGCTCCGAGCCATCGGCCCAGAGCCTGACGCGGGGCTGGAACTCACGGACCGGACCGCGAGATCGTGACCCGGCTGAAGTCGGACGCTTAACCGACTGCGCCACCCAGGCGCCCCGAAAAGTGTTTTTAAAAGAAGAGTAATGTTGAAAAGAAACTATCTTTCAGCTAAAATATGTTTGGCTTTTGACCTGACATTCATCATGAACTTGGTTTAGCTTTTGTGGGACGAAGTGGAATCAAGACAGAGAAATGAGTGGAGGGCAGTAATCAGCTAGCTCCAAGAATAAATCTTGTCTGTAAGCTGCTTGGCGGTCTTTCAGAATCAATACTGCAATTGGCAGGGTTTTCTGGGAGTCTGGGAAGTTATGTTTAGAGTTGCAAAAAGTCCGAAAGATCATTTTTTGTGGGCAATGACACTATCACATTTCAAGTAATAGCTTACTTTGAACACTACCTACGTATGGACCAGATCTCGTGCTAACTAGATGTGCCTGTAGTAGCACAATCGAGCCTCACAATAGCCCTGGGAGGTAAGTGCTATTATTATCTTTATTCTATAAGTGGAGAAACTGGGGCTCAGAGAGGTTGGGGAACTTGCCCAGAGTTATGTAGCCAGCCACTGCTGGAAAGAGAATTCCAAGCCAGGCAGTCTGGCTGCGGAGCCCATGTTCTTACTCCCCGCAGCCAGTCTGGCATGTCGTTTCAAAAGCTGAAATGTTCATGGCTTACTGAAATTATAGTCCCCTAACATAAATTTGGTTAATTTGGGGGGTATTTTTACATCTTCTCTTTCCTGGCGACTTTTGATAATGTATTTGCAGCAAAAAAGGGGTCTCTCCTTCTGAATCCCATTGAGTTGGAGATAAAGAGTGTTTATTATAAAACAATAGAATTTGCCTAAATAGTTTCTTTCTCTCCCAGTTTTAAATTCCCTAAGCCCAGGGGTTCCCAGCCCTAGCTGTACATTGGATTAGAGTCACCTGGGAGCTTTAAAAAATACGAAGATGCTGATTTAATTGGTCTGGGATGGGACCTGTGATCAGGAGTTTTAAAACCTCGCCAAGGTAATTCTACAGTAAGGTTAAGAAGCCTTGTTTTAGCTCAACTTCCAGGATCATAAACCCATTAGTTGCACTGCGGTATTCATGCCCTTTCACTGCCGTAGAAATCGACAACTGTACTAGCTCGAAATGGGATGGAAACAGAAAGCAAACCTATTTGTCTGTTTGTTTTTTTGCCTGGATATGCTCTTCTCTGTACAGTGTAAACCAGGAAAACTGCATCATCCTTATTTTTAAAATAAGATTACACCAAAGGGTCTCAAACTTCCTTTCTTCCGCTCAGTTCTGCTTCATTTAGTATAATCCAAAGGACGTATGTTGGCCGCTTCTGTTCAGCCTAAATGGGCAAAGGATGGAGATGAAGAGTTCATCATCAGGCAGGAAAATAAGGGAGAAAGGTCTGTGGTGGAGATGGACCAAGCCAACACTGTTCCTCAGTAGACCTGATAGGTGGGCTAAGCCCCTCCTCCTCAAGGTGTGGTCCGTGGACGCGAGCATCTGCACCATCAGGTGATGGTTAGGAATGCATAATCTCAGGGCTTGCACTGCCGTTTCACAAGGTCTCCAGGTGACTCACATGCACTTTACAGTTTGATAAGACCTGGCTCCGGCCACATTCTAGCTGCTCGGTGATCGATGCACCTACACCTGTGTCCAAAATTCTGGTGACATCACATCCACTTACGAACAATGCTCAGGAACTGCTTGTCTCTTCCCTAGGTGAGGAAGCTCTAAACGAATACCTCAAAACCAAGACTGTGACGCTGGAATACTAGAGAGAGCTGTCGTCGGGAACCCCCTGCAGACAGCCTCACTCCTCAACTCTCTCGACACACTTGAGGAGCCTGGATGTGCTGAAGGAGGAGCCGCGAGTTGAAAAATCCACAGGTGGACCGCCAAGGGGGTCAGACCACACGTCTAAGCATTTACACCCGTGCCTGAGTGTTTTCTACTGCACCTTTTATACTTTCAAATGATTTGCAGTTGTTGGGTTTTGACTATGTTGTATCTCACATGTATTTATAGACCGCCAAGCTGCTTTTTCTCCCCAACTAATCTAGCCGTTGTTCATCTTGAAAAATGCCAGTATCAGCCGGTTGTACTACACGAGGCGCATTTTGGGGGAAACTTTGCATAATAATGTGCAGATTTTAACCTCCAAACTATACCTATGGGGCTGTTAAAAGGGTTTTCTATAATTTTGCTCTCATGGAACAGTATATCCTATAAGGAATGTGAAATGAATTTTTTTTTCATATTTGGAAATAAGATACATCTTTGTGCCTTTTGATGTTCTATTTTTCAACCCACTGTGATGGGTAACGAACCCACAAACAGTTCTTCTAGGAATGGGGTACTATGTAATGTTGTGAGCAGTAGACAGAATTGAATGACATTATCTCTGGCTCCAAATAGCTTAAATGCTAATAAATAGCTTTTAAAAAGTGAATTTTACAGCATGACATAGAATATAGTAGCCTTTGGAGACTGATCTTGGCCCATGTAATACCATCCTGCCATGTGACTTGAGGAAACCTACACAACTTCTCTGAGCCTCAGTTTCCTGATCTGTCAAACGGGGATAGATAGTAATGCTAGTAATGCCTTCCTCAGGAGCCTTATTTTGAGGAGTCAACGCAATAATATAAGTACCTTGCACTGTGCTTTGTTCATGGTTCTCAAGAGAAGTTAACTTTGTCCCCCCATCACTATTTTAAAAATATATTGAGGTAAACTAACCAGATGAATTAATTTTCCTACCACCCCTTTCAGGAGTCACTGATTCCTGTACGCCACTGTTCTGACCCAGTGCTTGACGTAGCAGCACCGGAAAAACGCCCTGTAATGAAAACCGGCAATGGTCCGAGGAAAAGGACTGTCTTTCTTTCTGCAGCTCATTCGTTCTTCCTAGGACATCTCGTTTTCCGCTTCTCTACCTACCGGATCTTCTGTGTGATCGCTGACTGTGTGATCTCGGGCAAGTTCGTAACCTAATATCTCAGAGCCTTGGTGTCTATAAAATGGGGACAAGGTCTCTATCTCATTAGGTGCTGGAAGGAGCCAATAGAATGGTATGATGCAGAACGCACCCGACAAGGTGTTTGGACCATAGTCGGTGCCTGAGAAATGGGAATTCTTATAATCCATGCAGGACTCACTAGATTGACCGTTGTCAGACAAAAATATTCGGTGAGCAAATTATCACCATCCACATGTGACTGGAAGGTGAGTTCCTGAATCACAGTGTCGCTGGAAGATGGTCGGAGAAATTAACTTCTGTTACTCCTCCTTTTATAAAATTTCAGTGAACATTCCTGTCTCTGGATTCGAAGGAGCCCTTAGTTAATACTTGGTACTTTGGAGAGTCAGCAGCTTAACATAAAGGGAATGTAAGGAACCAATCAACAAACCAAATCCGAGACAGAAAACATCCAAAGGGAAGAATACCAGGAGTGATCCTGCCATGATCAATAGAGCATATTTTGCCTATAAGCGTGTTTTATTATACAATAGCTCATTTACCATCAGAGCTTGACACAGGTGAAACTCTAAATTGGTAGGAATATTCTGAGTCTAAACTGACAGTTCATATTTGAATAAAATGACAAAAGCCTTATTAGAAAGGAATCACTTTTTTAAAAAGTGTTATTTAAATTCAAGTCAGTTAACATACAGTATAGTCTTGGTTTCAGGAGTAGAACCCGGTGATTCATCTCTTACATATGACACCCAGTGCTCATCCCAAAAGTGCCCTCCTTAATGCCCATCACCCATTTAGCCCCCCACCCACCCACGTCCCCTCCAGGAGCCCTCAGATTCTTCTCTGTATTTAAGAGTCTCTCATGGTTTGCCTCCCTCTCTGTTTTTATCTTATTTTTCCTTCCCTTATGTTCATCTGTTGTGTTTTTTAAATTCCACATATGAGTGAAATCATATGATATTTGTCTTTCTCTGACTGACTTATTTCACTTAACATAATACCCTATTAGAAAGGAACCACTTAAAAAAATATTTTAAGGTTTATTTTTAAGAGAGAGAGAGAGAGAGAGAGTGTGAGTTGGGGAGGGGCAGAAAGAGACAGGGAGGTATAGAATCCGAAGCAGGCTCCAGGCTCTGAGCTGTCAGCCCAGAGCCCACCGTGGGACTCAAACCCATGAACTGTGAGGTCATGACCTGAGCCGAAGTCAGACACTTAACCGGCTGAGCCACGCAGGTGCCCACAGAGGAACTACCTTTAAATACAGTGTTTTAACTGACTTCACGTGAACTAAAATATCACTTTATCAAATATTTTAATAACAGAAAAAATGGCAAACAAAATCCTGGACTTTTGGACTGTTTCTTCTGGACTGATGTTTCTCCCTATTAATCTCAGTAGCAGTGTTTTTGATCTTCTTTGGGCCACACACCTCTTTGAGAATCTGATAAAAGCTGTGGAGCCCCTCTGTCCTACTTCTACTGCCCAAATTCCCACGCGCACCCCTGCAAATATCTTCAAGGGATGCGCAGATCTCCTCCAGCCCGTGCTTGGAGAGATGCGCAAAGCCTTCTGCCACAGCGAGTGCTAAAGTTCCTACCGGCTTGTTTTGATATCTGACTGCTGATCAGAATCAAAGCCTGCATGGAATTCCAGTGAATTCGAACTGGAACAGAATGACCCACAGCCTACCAGGCGATTTAATTAACACAGGGAATAATTAGATTTTCACTCTTCTGGACCCCTGGCTGGCTCTGTAGGCAGAGGTCTCTTGATCTCAGGGTCTTGTGAGTTCGAGCCCTATGTTGGGCATAGAGATTACTTAAAAAAAAATTTAAAAAATTTTTTTAACGTTGATTTATTTTTGACAGAGAGAGAGAGAGAGAGAGAGACAGCATGAGTGGGGGAGGGGCAGAGAGGGAGACACAGAATCCGAAGCAGGCTCCAGGCTCTGAGCTGTCAGCACAGAGCCTGACGCAGGACTTGAAGTCACAGACCGCGAGATCATGACCTGGGCCGAAGTCGGACGCTCAACCGACTGAGCCACCCAGGCGCCCCCCAAAAAAAACTTTTTAAGAAGATTATCACTATTCTTTCAGATCGTGGTTTATTTGGCTAAACTGAAGGATAAAGCTGTGATCTGTCACCTGCGTGGGGAGGTGTGGACACTCTAGGCCCTTCTAATCCTCTTCCACACGCCTTTGCTAAAGCAGTCCCCCTTTGCTCACGCACCCTCTGCGCCTTCCTACCCCCAGCTCGGTTTAAGGGTCTCTCCGCTGTGCTCTCCCTTGTGAGGAACACAGTGCTTACCCTTGGTGCTGAAACCATCTGCCACCCTAGCTAGGTATGAGCACCCCTTCCCCACCCCCAGGATTGGCCTTTACTTTTGGCCACGGAAACTGCAGCTGTCATTTATGGAGGGCCTCCTGTGGGCCACACGCGGCGCTAAGCACTTTGTAAATGCTATCTGATTTAATCTTCGCGTCTGAGAAAAATGAGTCCGTCGAGGTTCTCTTCTTACTGGCTCCACGGCTACGGAGCCGTCCTCATCACGGATGCTGGTGACTGCTCAGGTCCCGCAGCTGGTCTTCCTCATGCCTCCTTGTGTAACTGCTCTAAGTCTAAATCAGATGCTGTCACTCCTCCGCCCAAACCTTGCGATTCGAATAGAATCAAGTCCAGTGTACTCACTGGGGCCTGCGAAGTCCTATCCATCTTGCTCCTTGTCACCTCTGACTTCATCTCCTATGAAGTTCCCTCCTGTTCTGTCTAGTCACCCCAGCTGCCTTGACGTTCGTTCCTGAAGCGAATCAAGCTCTTGCCCCAGGGCCCTTGCACTTACCGTTCCTCTTCCCGGTGGTGTGCTGGCACATATTTACCCAATGGTCCTCCGGGGAAATTCTCGGAGCATTGGCTAACTTCTGGGTATAAATGCTCTCATCAAAGCTGATTTCAAGCTACAGAGATGCGTGCAGTCAGAGCAGGCGGAAGCCAGTGCCGGCACACGACTGCCTTTTCCTGCAACTCTCTTTGCCGACGTACAACCTCCTGGCTGACTGCCTCACTTCGTGTCTCACCTCCAATCCCATCTCACTAGAGATGGATCTTCTAGCACGTGTGTCCGTCCTCACACTCATACCTCATCTGCCCTGTCACTAGTCTTCTTACCCTGCCTTTTCATAGCGCTTGTCACAGCCTGGCATGCATTTATTTACCATCAATCTCTCCCCCTTAGAATGTGAGCTTCACAAACAGGTGCTTCTTTTGTTCCATGCTGCATCTGCAATGCCGAATACATAGAAGGAAGGAGCTCAGTAAATATTTGCCTTCAAGTGAAAGAGGTTAAGTAACCTGCCCAAATCACACAGCTATTCACTGGTAGAACAGGTACTCGAAGCAGTGAAGTTGCTGGTCTTAACCAAGCTGGATGGCTCTTCATGCCAAAGCCGGAATCAGGGCCTGCGTAGGGCACGGCAGCAAACACCAAACATTGGTCGCCATCCGCAAGAGCTGTTGTGGAAGTGGCTAGAAACAGGCTGCAAAACCAGACTGGATCCCCTATGCCTGCCCTCCAGGGAAGTGAAAGCTGTCGAGGGCGACCTGGACTAAAGGAGACCATTAGGAGACTAAATGAGACGTGGTGGATGGGGGGTGATTATCATCACTGTTAATGCAAATGATACCCAAGTGGATTTTTAAAATGATTAAATAATACCTAACTATGTAAAATTACATCAAACGGGAAGGGAAGATTCAACCATAAACTTCCCACACAGAAATAACCACGGATAATTGAGACTGTGTCAGACTTTTTCCATGAAAATATATTTTACAGAATTAGTATAATATGGCACATAACTTTGTTACCTGCTTTTTTTTTTTTTCATCTTTCTGTGTCAATAAACATGCTTCTTCACATGTTGAGTGGCTTTAATTCATTTGTTCTCCATTGGTGGACATTTAGACACATGTTGGACATGGTTGGTTTTTGCTATTTTAAAATTTGCAATAAATCTCATGCAGAAATTTATGAACAAATCTGTTGGTTAGGATAAGTTCCTAACAGTTTCCCCCACATTCTTGCCACCACTGTGCATTATTCCTATAGCATCATAATACCTCACATTTTCTGAGCACTGTTCTAAACACGTGCTGTGTATCAACGCATTCATTTCTTAGCAAAAAAAGGGGACCGTTACCCCCATGTTGCAGATGGGGAAAGTGAGGGAAGTGGCCGGGCTGAGGTCTGGTCCGGATAGCTTTGGAGTCTGTGCTTGTGGCAGAGGACTACGGGGCCCACAGCGGCCAGGTGCGACAGGCTGAACTAAACCTGCTCTAACAGTTACCTACTACGAGGCCTTAGGAAAGATACGTCGCAGCTCCGGGTCACTTTCCTCATCTGTGAAGTGGACGTAAGCAGAATGAGCTCCTAAGGTGGTGGTGTGTTTTTTTTTTTTTTTTTTCCACAATTAGGAAACTGTGTCACAAAACAAAACCTAGCGAAGTTCCATCTGCAGTTATTTAATGCAGTGAGTCCGTGACGTCCTTTGTTTCTCTTGCAGTGCTTGATGTACAGGCTCAAGAGTTTGTGGACACCAGACAGGACTCTCAGGAATCCTATCCAGTCGTAAAATACCCAATCCTCTCACGTCTTTATGTGCCTCCTTTTTCGGGAGGAAAAATACTTTCTGTTCCAAAAGTTTACTAACACGGCTTTGCTCATTGGGCAGGTCCGTGTCACGTGCTCATTTCCAAACCAGTCGCGGGCAACGGTTTCCCACGACCAGGCAGTGGGGAGCCAACCACAAAAATTCCAGCGTTAAACTCTTTGGAAAATCCACCAGTCCTGTTTACCCTGTCTTGTTTCTTCTGGATCGAGAACCACGATGCTATTCATCTTAAGCATAGATGAATTACTTTACTTACAGAAAGAGAAAAAGCGTAGTTTAATGAACATTTACTGTACATTTCCATCAAGTGAAAGGCCCTATGCTAGGCACTGAGGGAAATACAAGTGAAAATAAGACCCAACTTCTCCGGTCTTTCCCTACCAGAGTAGTGGATACGGAAACCATAAATCCACGAGCTACTTTGTAAGGCAGGCATTCCTTAGAAGTACCATATTTCATGGACAATTAAAATACTGTGAGAGTAGGTGGGAGATCCGTTCAGAATGAAATTTCTGCTTCAAAGGCCATCACAGCTGATTTTCACATTTGTAACTGTCCAGAGCCACAGAGGGATGGTATTCCAAGAACAGGGAGACCATCTCACCAGCCTTAGCAGCAATAGAAACACTGCCCGAACGGCTGCCACATCTCACACTAGCGTCTGGCAGACAGAGCACAGGTCGGACCAACCAAAGCCCAACAGTGATTTACTTTCCAACAGACTGAAAGGCAAACTGCTGACAAACAAAACGGCTTTTTAATTAAGGGATAACATGCATACGGCAAAGTGCACGGATGTTAAACGTGCAACTCAAATACGTTTTTGTATATACTCGAGTGGTGGTGACTGGAGTATGAAACACGCTAGTGGGTGACACAGAAAGGGCTCAGGAAGTATTATTACCTATTATTGTCCCATCTGCTGATTTGGAAAGTGAAGAATACAATCTTGGTTTCTCTGTGTTTTTTGATATGTGGCTTGAAACATTCTTTTTTTCTGTGAATTCTTTATGTACTTTGGCCTTTTTGTTATTAAGGTATTAGTCCTTTTTCTATTTTGTAAGAGCCCTTTATAGATTGATGCTCACTCTTTCTTATATTGCAAATATTTTCCCCAATTTGCCCCTTGCCTTTAAAATGTCTGTACTACCTCCTGGTTTTTAGTATTTATGTGGATGAGTTTTCTGCTCTTTTCCTTTGTGATTTCAGACTTTGACGTTCTGCTTAAGAAAAAACAAAAACAGAAACAAAAAGGTTTTGACTCCTGCTTCCTGAAAAAAGAAATAAAAACTATTTCACTATTAAATATTCACCCATATTTTAGTATGGAACCCTTATAATTTTATTTCTATTCAAATCTTTAATCCACATATAATTTATCTTAGCACACAGTGTGAGGCTAAGATCTAACCTTTTTTGAAACAGCCGGTTCTGACATTGTACACTAAATAATTCACCCAGTTTACACTCACTTAAAATGACATCTTTATCATAAATTAAATTTTCATGGTTTTCTTTTTTCTACTATGTCATGAGCATGTCCAGAGGACCTGAGTTTAGTTGACTTCCCTCACTGTATAGGGAGGCTCGCTGTAATACACGAGACAGCCATGGCAGGAGGGAATATTCACATTCTACACACTAGCATGTATTTCTAGACTGACTGGTCTCTCACTGATCACTCGGCATATTTCTGTTGTGAAGCTGTATTTCCTGTGAAGTTACACCTTCATATCCCCCTGCCAGGAGCAGCCTTCCATGGCTTGTAATTTCCCATATGCCCTCATCCATCCATTGATTTGGTAACATTATTCATGCCTATTCTGTACCATGCACCATGCTAAGTAGTGAACCAGATAAATGCAATTCTTTCCACGATGTAGCATAATATATTAGCCAGCAGGAGACAATCTTTGAATATTTACACCAGTAATCCGTCAGTGTTGTGTTTGGTGCTACAGAATATAGCACAATAACCTTTCTAGCTGAGGAGTCTCATTTCCAGATCCATTCGTCTCTTCGTACATTTAGTGAGACACAGCCCAGAAGAGCTGGTTCCAATTTCCAATGGGAAATACCAGGAAGAACCTTGAGAATCATCTTCAGAGTATTTACAAGACAATGATGTGAGGAGTAGGAACAAATAGTTAAAAGTTAAAAGAGAGACCTAAAACTCTAGGGCACAAATGCCATCAGCTTAGCCCACTTGGAGACAGTCCTTTAAATTCTCAGGCCTATATCCTGAGCAAAGCCAGTCCCATGAGATCTGAGATTGAATAAGGTCAAGGATGAGGCAGAAAGGCGATGCCACCATAGGATCATTTTGACCTTTGAAAGGGGGAAAACTAGTTGTATATATAGCTTATAGCTCTTTGTGACCCATACCCTGTTTTTTCTGTGATGCCCCTATTTTCTACACCTGACAGGTTTTAAACTGTGGGCAACTGTGTAGAATAGTTTTAATAGCTCAAACAAAAAAATTTGCCTATGGAAAAAAAGGAAAAACAAAAAAACCCAAAAAACAAAAAATCATGATTTTTTCCAACCAGTAAATTCTACCTGCACTGAGTTCAGGCTGCAGAGTCACCAACAATGATGAAACCACACAGCACCAGATTCCCAGCTCAAACTGCAAAGGACTTTTGTGGTTTTTTTTTTTTTTTTTTTTTTTTTCAATGAAAGTAGATATGCCTGAGGGCAGCTGCATATAAATAATTCTTATCTTTATAAAAAATTTCTTTCTCTTAAAAAAAAAAAAAATTCTCCCCTATTGAACCCACACTGTGATGGTAACAAATAAATCTGATTTTATAATATCCCAAAAAACCTATATTGGGTTATTCAAGAGAATGAATTTCAAACAAAAACAAAGGATTTGTATTTTTACTTTAAAATAAGTTTGATATTTCCGAAGTCTATGCAGAAGAAAGAAATGCCAGCAAATTCACTTGTCACCATACAAGTGACAAGCTAAGCTTTCTAAAGGGAATCTCTTTAGCATGAGATCAAATACAGTCTGCTCTTAGAAGATTCCCCAAATGCTACTATTCCAGCCTTTAAAAGATAGTTTCTGTTTCTCTGAGAAACAAAAAATATCTAATATCACATACAAGCACCACAGATACCTGAAATGCAAAATAACCAGCAAGTCACATTCTTTTTCCACAGAATTAGCAGGCATATGTCACCTGTTCCCAAGGTCATTTATTTTACTCTTTCCTTTTTTTACTGGCAGGGCTGTCCAAAACCTCGATCTTGCCTTTTCCGTCTTCTGAATGAGGAAGTTTAAAGTTGTCTGTGGTGACTTCTGAAGAGGCGGTGTCGTCTTCCTCAGAGTCTGAGCTGTCCTCTGAGCTGTCTTGCGAACTCTCTTCCGAACTGTCCTCTTCTTTTGAATCGGACTGATTCATCTCAAACAAGGCCACATCCTGCCAAAAGCACCACGTGAGAAATTTATTCCAGGGCAGTTGCCTAAAGTTGTGATAACAACCCTGGGAAGAACCAACTTTTGGCCCAAATACTGAAGCACAAAGGACAAGAAATATTTTTAGTGCAATATGGCACTTTTTTTCTTTCAGTTGCCACAGTCCACCATAATGATTTACATTTACTACAAGTCTAAAAAATCCTCCCACAACCCGATTCTATATACCCTGAACACACTCAACAATAGGCGTTCAACAAATATTAATCGAGGTGCCTGGGTGGCTCAGTCAGTTAAGTGCCTGCCTCACTCTTGATTTTGGCTCGGGTCATGACCTCACAGTCATAGGCTCGAGTCCCGTCTTGGGCTCTGCACTGGGCATGGAGCCTACTTGAGAGTCTCTCTCTCTCCTTCTGACCTTCCCCAGCTCATGCACACACGCATGAGTGCCCTCTAGAAAACAACAACATAAACCCCCAACAAAACAAAAAAAACACAAATATTAACAAATACTAACATGAGCCAGGCACCACACTAGGTCCTAGAGACTCCACAAGAGCAGCAACAAAATCCTTGCCTTTGTGCAACTTAACGTTTTTGAGCAGGGATTGGCAAGTTATAGCCTGTTGGCCAAACCCAGCCCACTAACTGTTTTTGTTTAGCTCATGGGCTAAGAATGTTTTTTTTTTCCCCAGTGGTAGGGAAAAAAAATTAAAAAATAATATTTCATAAAACATAAAAATTATATGATATTCAAGTTTCAGTGTCCGTAAGTAACATTGATAAAATTTGCCTATTCGTGACATAATCGTCTACAGCTGCTTTCATGCTAAAGCGGCAGAAATGAGCAGTCACAAAGAGACAGTACGGTCCACAAAGCAAAAGTATTTACTAGCTGGTCCTTTACACAAAATATTTGCTGACCTCTGGTCTAGTTGGGAAAGAAAGACAATGAACACCTACATGTAAAGCACAGTGTGGAGCAGTGAAAGTGAACAAAAGTAAAGTAGGATAGGATAAGGTACTCATGGGCCATCGGGAAAAGCCTCTTGTTGAGGGGACAATTGATGACAGGTAGAGGGAGTTAAGCTGCAGATGTGTGGGCAAGAGCCTTCTACACAGAGGGAACAGGCCTGGAGCAAGGAGCATGAACGGGAGCGCAGGCAAGAGGGGGCCAGGAGGGAGGGAAGTCAGATGGAGAGCTGGAGGCCGCTCACACGGGCCCTGGAAGGACTCTGAATTCATCAGAAATGTGATGGGAAAGTGAGCCACAGACAGTGTGAAGAACAGATTCTAGGGAAGAAAGGGCAGAAGCAGGGGAGCCTGTGGAGAAGTCACTGCAATAGTCCAGGGTGGAGACCACGATTCCGTGGACCGAGGGTGGCAGCAGCAGCCGTCACACAGAGTGGCTGGCTCTGGGAAATATTCTGGAAGCAGCACTGAGCAGAGCTGCTGCCGAATGGGATATTATCATCAACAACGGTGTCGGCTCTGTCCAGACACAAGTGTTATAAAGGGAACTCCGGGGCAGAAATAAGATGTGAATCTAAATGGAGAGGATTTTGCATGTGGCTTAGGTAATCAGTTATTGCATTAAACACATTCATTTTTGCATTTTCTATCAGTCAGGCTGTGATTACTTCTTTCAGGCCTTGGATGGGAAAAAAAATCCACTAGGACACTTAGTAAATTAATGCTTCAAGATAACAAATGTAATATTTGACCTTAAAAGCCCTCCTATGATTCTCTATTACTAAATTTCTAAGCTCCACCCAAGGAAGCTTACTGGTCTGTAAGATCCCTAATCATAAAATGACCGAGTTCCCACACAGTGCTGGAAGCATGAGCTGACTTTGCAAGAAGGAAAATAACACTTGGAGTTAAAATGGAAAAGTCCTCTCTTTTGTAGATGATGGGGCATACCGGTAAATTTCATACTTGATGAAATGAAAACAAAGCATAGCTACCATTTGTATAACTTTTCCAAGACTCCCATCAATATCTTCAATATTGAAATGCCCAGGGGGTGCGGCTGCCATTTCTTTTCTTAGCTTTTCATTTGCCTGAGCCATCTGTGGGAGAAAGGTCTGTACTTGGTCCAACACTAAGGAGAGAAAATAGAGTGTATCAATATTTATGTTAGTCTTTGGCCACACTTCAAATTTTAAAATCCAGAATTTCCTATAAAACACTTCTGACTTGAAAAGTAATCAGGGGCACCTGGGTGGCTCAGTTGGCTCTGCTGGGCATCCGACTTCAGCTCAAGTTATGATCTCCCGGTCTGTGGGTTCGAGCCCCGCATCAGGCTCTGTGGTGACAGCTCGGAGCCTGGAGCCTGCATTGGATTCTGGGATTCCCCCCTCTCTCTGCCCCTCCCCTGCTCATGCTCTGTCTCACTCTGTCTCTCAAAAATAAAATGTTTAAAAAAAATCTATTTTTAAAGTAATCACAGCGACAACAGTTATAACTTAAAAAAAACTCAAATTTCTTCCATTTTAAAAACCTCTAACCTTTTTCTGAATCCTTAAAGCAGTAGGACTACACAAGTTAGTGAATATTTCTCAATGTTTATTAGCATTTTCATATATCCCCAGAACTGCACATTTCTAGAATGCTGGCATTCAACCAATAGTCACTACATAAGGAGAAAGTATGACTTAATAGTTAAACGAGCCAGGCTCTGAGGCTTTGCATTCAGGCTGATGAGGTTATTCACAGCGTCCCAGTTCCGCCTTCTACCTGAACTCCCTTCGGCACGTTAACTAAGTAGTGGTTGTCTCCACCTACCCAACATGTTCCCCTTATTTCTGATAACATAATCCTGACCTTCCTTTTAAGCTCTGTCATTCCTTGCCACTCTTGTGCCTTACCCTATACATGCCTAGATGTTCCACAACATTGGTCACCATGCTTTGGTGCAATACCATAGACGGTGACACTGTGATCTAGCCAGGCCCATAAGAGATCACCCTGGAACTTCAGCCTGAACCGTGGAGAAAGAGAGCCCTTCTTTCTGAGTCAGTAAATGAGTGGTTGAGCTGCTGATGAACTGGGCAACTTGCCCCATGGTGAGGAAGGGCCTGTTCTAGAGTGAGCCAACACCTAGGGAAGCAGAGCTAAGAGTTAGAGCAGGAGACCCCGGATGACAGCGAGCACCTGGGTGCAGAGGTACCTGAAATCACTGCTCCCTGTCCCACAATCAAATTGGTCAACGTAACTGATTTTTTGGCTTAAGGCAATCAGGAGTTGGAGTTTAGTCATCTGCAGCCACAAGTGTCCCAAAAAATTTAAATTTAACCATTCAATACCTCAATTTAGGAGTGCCTGGGTGGCTCAACTGGTTAAATGTTCAACTCTTGATTTCATTTCAGGTCATGATCTCACAGCCTCTGTGCCGACTGCGTGGAGCCTGCTTAGGATATTCTGTCTCTCTCTCTCTCTCTTTGCCCCTTCCCCACGCATGCACGCGAGCATTCTCTCTCTCTCAAAATAAATAAATAAACAAAACCTCAATTTACTCATCTGTAAAACAGGGGTAATAACTGTATTATCCTAAGTACAGGGGAATCAATAAGCAAGGTATGTCTAATGTCGTTAGCTCTCAAAAGAAGCCCAGCACAGAACTGTGCATATAATGAGTTCTCAAAACCTGTTAAGTCACTGATACAGCTACACAATACATGACTGAAACGTCTGGAGTACAGAAGATGAAAAGAAAAAGGTGGTAAAGGTCAAGAAATGGCCTTGAATTGAAGTGCCTGGCTGGCTCAGTCGGTTGAGTGTCCGCCTTCAGCTCAGGTCATGATCTCACAGCCCACAGTGGGCTCTGTGCTGACAGCTCAGAGCCTGGAGCCTGATTTGGATTCTGCGTCTCCCTCTCTCTCTCTCTACTCCTCCCCCGCTCATGCTCTCTCTCCCTGTGTCTCTCAAAAATAAATAAACATTTAAAAAATTGTTTTTTTAGAAAGGGGGAAAAAGAAATGGCCTTTAATTGTAAAATAGGGCTGCCAGAGGGTGAAATCAGGCCATATACATACAAAGCCCCACAATTAATCACAAGGAAAGAAATGAGAAACATAAAAAAGACTCAAATGGAACTCTACAGATGGAATGAATACACCGTGAGCAACTCGTTTAGACACCAAACCCCCTGAGCAGTCCCAGGGCGACGACAAAGAGCTTGGGTCCAATAGCTGGGGTTCCCTGTGGACCTCTACTGCTTACATGGGCAAAATTTAACATCACAGAGAGTTGTGGAGAGAGAAAGGGGTAAAAGAAAGAGAGGGAAAGATACTTACAGGGACTCCTCTCTATCCGAACTGTTTGAAGAGTGGAAGTTTTTCTGCAATTAGGCTTGGGGTTGATGAGTAACCTGTCCCATATACCTGAAAGCACACCAACACTGAATTTACTAGAGCATAAGGAAATAGAAGCCCGTCAGCGAACTTGTCATGACCACTCTCTCAAGTCTTGAACATTCCACATTCTCCAAGACATTTTTAGAAAAAGAGGCCCTCCAAGTTCCATTGCAACATTTTACCTCTTTACAAACACCCAGCTGCCCTTCCTTAGGCCTGTCTCATACATCTGTATGTGTCACCGATGCTAAGCATTAAGTGCAAACTAACCTGCACCTGTGTGGATCAGAAATCCATCAGTGACAAATGAGTTTCTGCAACAAAGGGACAGAGGAAGCAGTACAGACACAATAATAGTTAAGTGGAGCCAGAAGTGGTTATATTGGGCAAATTATTTAACCTCTTGGAGCATTCCTTTATTTATAAAGCACACCTGCCTTTGTTAGTGGACCTTCATTAAACATGTCCAACCTAGGGGCGCCTGAGTGGTTCAATCGGTTAAACATCTGACTTCAGCTCAGGTCATGACCTCACGGTTGGTTCGGTTGGTTCGTGCGTTTGAGCCCTGAGTTGGGCTCTGGGCTGACAGCTCACAGCCTGGAGCCTCCTTCGGATTCTGTCTCTCTCTCTCTGGCCCTCCCCAACTCACGCGCTGTCTCTCTCTCTCTCAAAAGTAAATAAACATTAAAAGAAAATTAAAAAAAAAAATATCCAACCTAGACAAATGAGCCCTTTGAAAACCTTTTGTTGTCCCCCCACCACCCCCATACACTTTTTCGGCCCCCTCACGACTACTTGCCAAATCAAACAACTCTTCAGCCCATCAGAGGTCAGAGGACAGGGCCTGAGTTTTTCAAAACTCAAGGCTTTGATCCCCCTGTTTCCAGCAACTGGAAAACCTCTTCACTTAAGTACAAAACTCCTGTTCACCCCCAAAGCAGAGCTTAACAAATATTCTTTGATTACTACTTTAGGTCTAACAATGGGATTAGCATAAAGAATCCCATCAGTCTGGAGCTAGACTGACTGCATTCAAATCCTAATTTTGCCACTTTCCAGCCAAGAGATCTCCAGCAAGTTACTTATCTGTATGATACACGGCGACTCAGTTTCTCACCTTTATAAAATAGAGATAACAGAACCTTCTGCACAAGGCTTTTGTGAGGATTAAACAAGTTAATTAATTCCTGGGTCACAGTAAGCACTACCTAAACGTTGGCTCTTATCATAACTTTGGGATGCTCTGGGTTCTCACCGAATGTCTTCAAGCTAATATCCACTGAGAATACCTCCATTTCCCAAATGTGAAAACTGGGGCGTTCAGAACGTAAACTTTCCTATAGTTCCACAGCTAATCACGCGTGGAGTTGGGATTCGAATCCATGCTTTTAAACTCCACTACGGTGTCTGCAATCCTATGTAGCTTTCCTGGAACCAAGTGTCCCTCTACGAGACAGAGGCAAGGCACTAAGGGGTGGTTCTGAGAACACAGAGGGGTGGGGGTGCGGGGGTTAATCCATAATAGTCACCTGCTCCCCCCACCAGCCAGCTGCTGGGACCCGGGACAGCCAACCTAAGGCCCTCCTCAAGCACTCCCCCTTAGGGGACGTGTCCTGCTGCGCCGCTCCGCAGGGTGGGGGCCCACTACTCCGCAGAACCTAAGACCCTCTCTGGGCCCATGGCCGCGTGGCCGCCCCGAGGCCTCCGAACCCCAGCCGTGCCGTGGCGGTCACGCGGAAGCCCTGTGGCCACCCCTGGGCGTCCCTTCGGGGGTGCCGGGCTCGGGCAGGGGGCCGTCAGCCTGTCCCCCCGGCTCACACGCCCCCCGCCGCACGTGAGCACTGCATGCCAACGCCACCCGCCCGTCACCTGCGCGGCCGCCGCTTCCCGCCGTCAGCAGTTCCTTAGACACCGAGATCCCCGAGCAGTCCCGGGGTGAAGAGGGAGAAGCTCCAGACTGGGACTCCTCGCGTACCTCCATGCCCCTCGCTAGACTTGAGAGCCAGCCCACCCAGACCCGGATGCAGGAAAGAAGCTCGGGCAGGGGGCGGGGCCAAGGCCGCGATTGGACGAAACTAGGAAGTGGGCGGGGTTATGGCAGCCGGCGGCCAGGGCGACACCTGGCGGATCCCTGAGGCCACTTCTGTGGTGGGAAAAGGAATGTTGGGGCTTCTGAGGTCCCATCACTGGAAAAACAGCTGGCAAAAGTTGATTTTAGTCAAACGATCCGGACAACAGCGCACCATGGGGCTGTCCTTCTCGTTCTTTTATTTTTATATTGTGGTTAAAAAAAAAACATAGGCAACATAAAATTTAGCATCTTAACCATTTTTAAGTGGACAGTTCAGAAGTGTTACCTGTATTTACATGTTTATGCACAAGGTCTCTAGAATTTTTCATCTTGCAAAGCTGAAACTGTTCGTTGAGCAACTCCCCCTTATTGTTATCATAATAACAACTTAACATTATATTACAACCAAATTCTAAAATGTAGGGCACAAAAAGTTATGGGAGAAATGACAGCAGGCACTGAAAACACTGATTGATGTAGTTTAAAAGCTGACTTCACTCTCTTTCTATTTAAAATCTACTCTGGAGATCATTCAGGGAAGGACAGCACTTTTCTTTCTTTATATTTCCAGTGCCTCACTTGGAGTCAGGCACATAGTTAATGATTAATCCATGTTTAGTGAATGAACGGAGAGAAGTTAAACAAATGAATAATTGTGAATTGTTTCATTGATTGATGGTTCACCTCCGTAAAACCGTATTCTAGCCCTTAGAAATGTCTTCAAATCTCTGTTGTGAATTGTTGACTGAGATCAGAAGCAGCCCATAGGTACAATGCTGTATAAAACTAATGGAGCTCTTTGTAACAATAGCTTAGAAATAAAGACATTCAGGGGCGCCTGGGTGGCTCAGTCCGTTAAGCATCAGACTTTGACTCAGGTCGTGATCTCACTGCTTGTGAGTTCGAGCCCCGCGTCGGGCTCTGTGCTGGCAGCTCAGAGCCTGGAGCTTGCTTTGAATTCTGTGTCTCCCTTTCTCTGTCTCTTCCCCAGCTCACACTCTGTCTCTCTCTCTCTCAAGAATAAATAAACATTAAAAAAATTAAAAAAAAAAAAAAAGAAATGGAAGACATTCATATTTAGCCAAGATAGAGTAGAAGATGCACTGGCAGAATTTAGTCTCCCTCCTAGAAATGATGTTGTTAACCAGAAAAGCCATTTTGTAAAATATGACAATAAATGTAAAACATTTTTTTTCACCTTTAATAGCTCTAAAAGATCATTGTTTAGATTTTTAAAAAATATTATAGGGTTTATAACAAATGTAGAACTAAAATACATATGACAAGAATGGCACAGAAAGTGCAGGTAGTGAATCTGTTGTAAGGATCTCATATTTCAGGGGCACCTGGCTGGCTCAGTCGGTAGAACATGTGACTCTTGATCATAGAGTCATGAGTTCAAGAGCCACCTTGGGGGTAGAGTTTACTTAAAAAAATAATAATAATAATGATAAATAAATAAATAGTAAACATTAAAATTAAGGATCTTATACTTTATGTGAAGTACTTTAATAGAATTTAAAGATCGATAGTGATAAGTTAAAGATTTATATTGTAAAGACTAGAGCAACTCCTAAAAAAAGTGAAAAGTAGAATAGCTAATCAGCCAATAGTGGAGATAAAAACTGAGCTGTAAGATATAATCAATTAGTCCAAAACAAAAAAACAAAAAAACAAAACAGGATAAAAGAAAAGAGGAGCAAAGAACAGATGAGACAAATAGAAAACCAATAAGAAGATGATAAACTTAAGTTATACCCATTTCAGTAATTAGATTAGATGTAAATTAGTCTAAGATTTAAAAGGCAAACATTGTTGGACTGGATTAAACAAGACCCTACTGCATGCTGTCAGCAAGAAATTCCCTTTAACTAAAGACACATAGGTTAAAGGTCAAGTGATGGAAAAGATAAACCATGCAAATATGAAACAAAAATCAAGTCAGAGTAGCCACATTACTATCAGACAAAGTGGATTTCAAGACAAAGTGCTGTCGACTGAATGTTTGTGTCCTCCCCAAATCTTAGGTTGAAGCCCTAACCCCCCAGTGTAGCTATATTTGGAAATGGGGACTGTGAGGAAGTAATCATGATTAGATGAGGTTGTAAGTGTGGGGCCCTGATCCAATAGGATTAGTGCCCTTATAAGAAACACCAGAGTACTACTCTTTCTCTCTCCACATGTACACACACATTGTGAACGCATGGTAAGAAGGCAGCCTTATGCAACCCAAGGGAAGAGCTCTCATCAGCTACCAACCCTGGTAGAACCTTGATCTTGGATTTTCCGGCCTTCAGAACTGTGAGAAAAGTAATTTCTCTTGTTTAATTGTGGTATTTTGTCATAGCAACCTGAGCAGACTAATGCACGAAGGATAAAGAGGGACATTTCATAATGATGAGGGGATAAATTCATCATGATTCACAATAATTGGGAATGCATCTTATAACCGAGCTTTGAAGTATAAGAAGGAAAATCTAATAGAACTAAAAGGAGAAATAGACAATATTATTATTATTGTTGGAGATTTTGACCTTCCTCTCTCAATAGTTGGTAGAATAAAGTATACACAAAACCAGTAAGTATAAAGACGTCTTGAGCAAAACTATCATCCAGCTTAACCTAACTGACATGCAGAACACTGGACCTTGCAACAGCAGAATACACATTGTTTCAATGGCAACAGAATAATCAATAAGATTGATCATATGCAAGACCATAAAACAAGTCACAAAACATTTAAAAGATTGAAGTCATACAGGGGTGCCTGGGTGGCTCAGTCAGTTAAGCATCCTAATTCGGCTCAGGTCATGATCTCCCAGTTCATGGGTTCAAGCCCTGCGTCAGGCTCTGTGCTGACAGCTGGGAGCCTGGAGCCTGCTTCAGATTCTGTATCTCCTTCTCTCTCTGCCACTCCCCTGCCATGCTCTGTCTCTCTGTCTCACAAAAAATAAATAAAATGTTTTAAAAAATTTTAAAAATAAAGATTGAAATCATACAAAGTTTGTTCTCTGATGTCAACAAAACTAAAAATCTTATCTTGATTATCAAAAGCAAACTAGATCACAATAACAAAACATATCTGGAAAATCTCCAAATATTTGCAAATTAAACAATTCAGTTTTAAATAACCCATGAGTCAAATAAAAAACAGAAAAGAAATTATAAAATATTTTGAGCTGAATTAAAATAAACACAGAAAATATCAAAATGTATGCAGTGTAGGGACACCTGAGTGGCTCAGTCGGTTAAGCATCCGACTTCAGTTCAGGTCATGATCTCCATCCAGTTCATGAGTTCCAGCCCACGTCCTGGCGCCTGCTCCAGACTCTGTGTCTCCCTCTTTCTCTGCCCTCCCCACTCATGCTCAGTCTCTCTCTCTCTCAAAAATAAATAAACATTCAAAAAAAACGTATGCAGTGTAGCTGGACCAGTACAAGGGGGGAAATTTATAGCATTAAGTGCTGATGTTTGAAAAGATATAAAGTCTCATTTATCTAAGCTTCCACATTAACTAGAAAAAAAGGAACAAATTAAACCCAAAGCAAGCAGAATAAAGAAAATTATAAAGTGTGGAAATCAATAAAATAAAAAAATAAGCACAATATAAAAAACCAATAAAACCAAAAGCTGATTATTTACAAAAGTCAATAAAGTTAATAACCCTCTATCCAAGCTAATCAGAAAATAAATGGAGAAGACAAGTAATATTAATCTCAGAAATGAAAAAGGGGTATTACCACAGATTCTACAGACATCAAATGGATAAAGGAAACATCTTAAACAATTATGCCAATAAATTTTCTAATTTAGATGAAATGGACAGATTCCATGAAAAACACCAACTATCACAATACTGGTTCTTGTTTTTGACAAATGTACCATGGTATGTACAATAATAACAAAAGATGGAAACTCGGTAATAGACATATGAAACTCTCTGTGCTATCTTCCAGAATTTTCCATAAAATTAAAATTATTGTGAAATAAAGAATTTACTTTAAAAGTAATTCAAGAAAATTGTCCTAAAATGTGTAGAAATTTGAGTATACGTATCAAAGGACCGTATCATTTTTCCAGAAAAATCAGCCCAGAATAGTCCCTACCAAAACATACTCTGGTAAAACTCTTGGACTTTAAATATGAGAAAAACACTGTCAGAGTATTTTGGCAAAAAGACCCAGTAAGTCATGAGGAAAGAAAATAAGACTGGCACTGGATATTTTGACAGAAAGATTTTTGCCAGAATGCAATTGAATAACTTATTTAAGATACTCAAAGAAGGAAAATTTAAGCTAAGGATGTAGTTTAACTGCCTTTCAAATATAAAAGTTTTAAAGACACAGACACTTATGAACATGATAAGAACAGGAAATATTGCTCCCAGAGCCTTCTTGAGGAATCTCCTAGAGAATAAGCTTCAGAAAATGATAGGAGGAATTCAGCCTCAGTTTTGGTGGTGAGCATTTTACAGTAGAATTGGGGATAATCCAAGCTCGACCGATGATAATAAGGTTAAAAGAATATTATGTATTTTTATAGGCTTGAAAATATGGATATAAAACAAATATCAAAAATGGGGAGAAAGCAGAGATAATAAATGAAGAGAAAAGCTTGTTTTTTACAAACTGGGAATGAAAAGGTAATACTTTAGGGGTGTGTGCCTGGATGGTTCAGTTGGTAAAATGTCCAACTTTTGATTCTGGCTCAGGTCATGATCTCACTGTGGGATCAAGGCCCATGTTGGGCTCTGTGCTGACAGCACGGAGCCTGCTTGGGATTCTCTCTCTCCCTCTCTCTCTGTCCCTCCTCAACTTGTATGCATGCACACATGCACACGTGCTCTGTCTCTCTCAAAATAAATAAATAAACTTAAAAAAAAGATAATACTTTAGACTGATATTTGGGATAAAGGAGGAAAGAGAAAGGGGAGATGACTAGCTAATTACAATATTGTTCATAGTAGAAAGCCAATATCAAAATAAGAGAGGACCGAATCCTCCTAACACTCAACCTTTTTCTAAGTCACATGGAAGTTTCACAACATTGACATATCATAGTCTGCAAAGAAAATTTCAAGCATTCCCAACATAAGAAATGATATAGATGGCCTTCTGTGATCATACACAATTTATGGTTTTGACTTTGGAATCATGTAAATACCTTGCTTACTTAAAAATAAAAATAAATACAAAAGGAAAGAAAATCCCCCTCCCAACCGAAAACAAACTGAAATAACTGAATTTAACTATATGTCAAATTTCTGGCATAACAATACAGAAAGAAACTATTTTAGGAGACTTTAAAACACAGTGTTGGGACAGTGCATCATTAGTAAGATACAGCTTAAGGGCAGTGACAATACACACCCACATAGAAATTTTAAAATGTATCCAATCATCTTAATTTCTAGTAGCACTGTTAGTATGGTTATTATGAAACTGCTCTAGGAATGTTCTTGGATAAAGCAAATAAGTAATTATATTAATATCATTTGCAGCTCAGACTTTTTGTTCAAGAGAAAAGAAATAAAAGTAAAATCCTCCATAGGTGCCTGGGTGGCACAGTTGGTTAAGCGTCTGACTCTTGGTTTCAGCTCAAGTCATGGTCTCACAACTCATGGGTTGGAGCCCCACTTCAGGCTCTGCGTTGGCAGCCCAGAGCGTGCTTGGGATTCTCTGTCTCCCTTTCTCTCAGCCTCTCTCTCGCTTGTGCTCTCTCTCTGTCCCTCTCTCTCTCAAAAACAAACAAAAAATCTTGAAAAAAAAACTTTAAAAAAATCCTCCCGTAATTTCAAATTTGAACTGGTAATATCTGTATAAATTCATGATTTCTTTCACTCTTTCTGAAAAACCACTCATTCCTGAGCTTGGTTCCCTGGAAAGTCTGGACACAAGGACAAGGCACCATAGCAAGCAACCCCGAGTGTGTGCCTGCTAAAATCCTTTCCTCACTGAAAGGAAAAGAGCTTCTTGTACAAATGATGTCAAATC
The DNA here is from genome assembly GCF_028018385.1 of Neofelis nebulosa. NCBI lineage: Eukaryota > Metazoa > Chordata > Mammalia > Carnivora > Felidae > Neofelis > Neofelis nebulosa. Next base: position 17,339,315 of record NC_080789.1, read on the forward strand.
TGGGTCAGGGAGTATAAACCTGGGACATCAGTGGTGCCAGAAAGCAAGGAAGCTTTCAAAGACCACTGGGACCATATCGAAAGGAATCTGGAACTAACTCTGAGATGCCCACTGGGTAAAGCTGACAAAACATGGCTCTACCAGCCACTCTGACATCTCTAAAAGCACGGCCAACTGGATTTTGTGCTCCTTTGATTCAATGCATTAGAAGTGCACAGTGCCACCTAATAAGTTTTCTTGCAAACAAAACAAGGGGGCGGGGGCAGGTGGAGAAAGGAAGAAAAAAAGAGAAAAGAAAAAGAAACAAACCTTTTCCTGTATCAAGCCCCTGGTTCTAACTATCTCTTTCCAGGAAGTACAGGAAATAGAAGGATAAGTGAAACAACTCAAGGAAGCAATCAGCCGAATCTAGAGTGTGGGAAATCTTACAGCATAAATGTCTGTTTTATTTAACAGGGAAATGTTATGAAAAGAAGGTGAACTGTTTTATTTATTTATTTATTTATTTATTTTAATTTTTTAATTTTTTTTTTATCTATCTGTCTATCTATCTATCTATCTATCTAGAGAGAAAAAGAGACAGAGTGAGCATGAGCAGGGGAGGGACTCAGAGAGAGGGAGAGAGAGAATCCCAAGCAGGCTCTGCACTGTCAGCACAGAGCCCAACGTGGGACTCAATCCACCGATTGTGAGATCACGGCCTGAGCCTAAATCAAGAGTCAGACACTCAACCAACTGAGCCACCCAGGCACCCCAAACTGTTTTAAATTTTAAGATACTTAGAAGGCATATAAATATAAGAAACTGTGGTTGACCTCCATATATGTTGCAGTTGTTATACTGAGCAAGCTCCGATGATGATAGCTTCCAAGAAGCACCATATTGCTGATTGGGTGTTACCATGTAACTTTCCCGAGAAATTTGGAAATAAGATTGTCATCCAAAAGTTAATAAATAAAACTAACCAACTTGGGTCATGGGCCCACTTTCGGACTGGCTGAAACAAGGGGAATGGGACTATCCTGACTGGCTTAGGCCAAGCAGGGCCACTCCTCTAGCTGGGGTGGGTGTATGAATATCATCCAGATGACAGAGCTTCTGTGGTAGGGAAAGGAGGCCGAGGAAATTAGGGGTTCACCCACAATGTCTACTGCAGTCAATAACAGTTGGGGTATGTTATCTTGAGGTTCTTCTTTCTTTTTCTTTTTTTAATGTTTATTTATTTTGAGAGAGGGAGAGAGAGAGAGCAGGGAAGGGAGCAGAGAGAGGGGGAGACAGAGAATTCTAAGTAGGCTCTGTGCTCTCAGTACCAGAGCCTGACCTGGGGCTCGAACTCATGAACTGTGAGATCATGACCTGAGCAGAAATCAAAGGTTGGAAGCTCAACCGACCGAGCCACCCAGGCGCCCCTTGAGGTTTTTCTAAAAGGTAATTTTTATCCTTTCAGGCTTACATTTTATCTTTAGCAGACTAATCAAACTGATCATTTATTCTGGTAACTTTTCAAATTGCTATTACCTGGCTCCCAGGCCCTTCAGAACAATTATCTGGTCAACTTAATTACCCAATTTGGTGAATCAAAACTACTTTATCTCTAGAGACATAAACACTTAATGCTGAAAATTATGGTGTAATTATACTGCACATAATTTATTTCAGTTTCTTAATCTATTTTAATCCTATGGATACAGTTAAATGTGTAAAAGAAATGCTTTATTTTCTAGCAGGGTAAAATTTTTCCTTGGGGGTTGGGGGTAAGAGGGGAGCAGAAATTTATTTCCAGTAGACTAGTATTCTGAAGAGTGGCCACCTTAAACTGGAGTTAACTTGATTCTCTGCCTCATCTGCTGAAAATTTTATTTTTATTTTATTTTAGAGAGAAAGAGAGTATGCAAGTGGGAAAGAGGGGCAGCGGGAGAGAAAATCTTAAGCAGGTTCCACTCTTGACACGGAGCTCGATGCAGGGCTCTATCCCAGGACCCTGGGTTCATGACCTCAGCCAAAATCAAGAGTTGGATGCTCAACCAACTGAGCCACCCCTGGAATTTTTAAATTATTTTTTTAAGGGTTCAAGTTTTGTATACAGTGCAAGGCATCGTTTCTCCTTCAAAGCTCCATCCACAGCATGGCATAAATAAGACCTGTGCTAAATTCTGCTAAATATCAACGAATCAGAAGTAATATCATATTATTTTAACAAAGGGTGAAAATGTGCATACAGGTGGAGCAGGGAGCCATTTAATCTTATAGAATTCATTGGCTTTTGATGAAAGGTATTTTTTCATTTTAGTCAATTTTAATTATTCCCATAACTAAATGCTTTTAAGTCTTTGATTCTTTTAATTCTTCTCCTGGGTCATGTTTCTAGTATCTTGGAAACATGGATCTTGTTCTAAGAAGAGCTGGATCTTGCTACAGCAAAACAGAGCGTCTAGGACTAGGTTGCTGGCATCTCCTCAAAAGTACTTAAGGGGCTCCTGGGTGGCTCTCAGTTAAGCATCCGACTTTGGCTCGGGTCATGATTTCATGGTTCGTGGGTTCGAGCTTCCTGTCGGGCTCTCTGCTGTCAGTGCGGAGCCTGCTTCAGATCCTCTGTCTCCCTCCCTCTCTCTCTCTCTCTCTCTCTCTCTCTCTCTCTCTCTCTCTCCTCCTCCCCCTCCCCAGCTTTCACTCTCTCAAAAATAAAGAAACATTTAAAAAAAGCATTTAAAAGATCTATACATAATGAGGTCAATAATGAAGCATTCTAATAATACTATTTCACACAACGATAGGCATGCAACCTGATAGATATAATCAGAAGAGGGAACACATACAAACAAGAGTGAAGTCATGGGAGAGGACTTGAAGGAAAACCTTTTGTTTTTACATGGGTAAATTGTGCATAGTTTGTACTGTTCCCCTTTTCTCATCCTACACTACCCCTTTTACCTATATCATGTTAAGAACATTTTGCACATTTACACATTCTGATTACAAACTGTTACAGGGCCCCACACTGCTATTCAGAACAGAGAAGTCTCTATTATTTTTAAATGAATGCTTTCAAGTTCATAATACTTTGAAGCTGCCAAATGGACCACCTACACACTGGCTATAAGTTCCTGATTTATTTAGCAGGGAATACAGAAGGGATCGGAAGAGAGGTGGCTACAGAGAAGTGAAGCAGAACCAGCATATTTTTGTATGGCTTTTTCCTCTGCATGGACGGGATGCTGCTAAAGCAGCTTCCTATGTCCCTACTCGCCCAGCTCCATTTTTTGTCACTATTTATTTATTAAAAATTTTGTTTAATGTTTATTTTTGAGAGAGAGAGAGAGAGAGAGAGAGAGAGAGAGAGAGAGAGAGAGAGAGCGTGAGCAGGGGAGGGGCAGAGAGAGAGAGGGAGACACAACTCACCCCAGGATTTCTGGGACTTTTCAGGTGTTAGCACTACAAGTCCCATGCCTCACAAAACCCCTCAATCCCTGGTAATCAGTGATAGTTGGTCACCTAAGTGGGTACTTCGCACCCACTTAATGGCTTTAATTTGCATTTCCCTAATGACTAATAATGCTGAATGGGTATTCTTTTTTTTTTTTTTTTAATGTTTATTTATTTTTGAGAGAGAGAGAGTGTGAGCAGAGGAGAGGGGCAGAGAGAAAGGGATACACAGAATCCGAAGCAGGCTCCGAGCTGTCAGCACAGAGCCCAACACAGGGCTCAAACCGCTCAAACCAACGAGCCTCGAGATCGTGACCTAAGCTGAAGTTGGACACTTAACCGACCAAGCCACCCAGGCGCCCCTGTCACTTTTTTAAAAAACAATTTTATTTTTAGGAAATCTCTACACCCAACGTGTGGCTCGAACTCACAACCCCAAGATCAAGAGTCGCATGCTCTACTGACTGAGCCAGCCAGGCTCCCCTGTCACTTTTTCTTTTGATATACTTTTGGATTTATGGACAAATTGCACCAGTAGGATAACCCAGATTCAAAAATGGATACATTTTGCTCCCTTTGCATTTTGCTTCATTGTATTTTTTTTCCTCTCTCCCCACACCACATACCCACACAATCTTTTTCTAAATAATCCGAAAGAAAGCAAATTGTAGACTTTGTTTATCCCTACATACTTCAGTGTATGAATCCTAAGTACAACATTTTTTTTTTTTTTTTTTTTTTTACGGAACCAGAGTGTAATGAACAAAATCAGAAAATTTGACGTGAATATAGGACTATTATGTAATCCACTGTTTGTATTCAAATTTTAATCGTCTCCATAATGTCCTTTACAATTTTTCCTTCCAGCCCAGGACCTAACACAGGATCATGGACTGTATTCAGTCTTCTCAACCCAATCTGCGACAGTTCCTTCTGTTTCTTCGTGATTACATTCAGATCGTATGTTTTTTGCAAATACACCACAGAAGTGATATTTGTTCTTTTCTCAGTGAATCATATCTGGAGGCACGTAATTGTAGATTTGTCTTATTACTGGTAATGTTAACTTTGATCTGGTAATGTTAACTGGTAATGTTACTGGCAATGTTAACTTTATAAAATTATTAGTTATGTCTTTTCAGTTAACTAGTATTTGTGGGGAGATATGAAAACATAACTGTCTCATTAAACTTTCACTCCTTAATTTTTACATCTATTGATGATTTTCTAATTCTTTCATTCACATTCTTTTTTTAAAATTTTTTAATGTTTATTTACTTTTGAGAGGGAGAGACAGAGCATGAGCGGGGGAGAGGCAGAGAGAGGGAGACACAGAATGTGAAGCAGCCTCCAGGCTTGGAGCTCTGTCAGCACAGAGCCCGATGCTAGGCTCAAACTCAGGAACCATGAGATCATGATCTGAGCCGAAGTCGGACGCTTAACCGACTGAGCCGCTCAGGCGCCCCTCTTTCATTCATATTCTATGTCTTAGTTGGTATTGTACCTTGAGAAAGAGCTTTCTCTTCTCCTATTCATTTATTTATTTATGTCAGTTTTGACTCATGGATTTTTATTCTGTTTAATGGGTTTTTAATTCATTACTTTATAATTTATTTTGATATTAAAGTTGTCCCAGAGGGAGCCCTTTCAATCTGCAAACCTCTCCTTTTTATACGTTGCCTTCATTCTTTGAGCACTTCCTTAATTTCTGGTACAGCTATTTTGGGCTCATTTTGTATTTTTCCTGACCCAGCCCTGGTATTAGCCTTTTCTCCAAGGAACACTATGTTGAGAATGGTATCTATTTACTTATTCATTTATTTATGTTGTTGTTGTTGTTGGGAGTGGTATTTAGAGAGCGAGATCTGGATGGCAGGTGTACTCATTGCTATTGATGTGCCCTAACCTTTAGGCTCTCTCATTGTAGAGGGCAAGGAAACACACACATTCACATTCATATCCTCATATATTAATGTTTGTTTCCTTATCTGTCTGTATTTAAAACTTCAAGAATGAGAAACTTGGGGTGCCTGGGTGCCTCAGTCAGTTAAGCATCCAATTCTTGAATTCAGCTCAGGTCATGATCTCACAGTTCCTGAGATGGAGCTCTGAGTCCGGCTCTGCACTGACAGTGGGGAGCTCACTTGAGATGCTCTCTCTTCCTCTCTCTCTCTCTCAAAAATAAATAAACTTTTTTTAAAAAGTAAGAATGAGAAACTTGCAGCAGTGTGCTGGAACCAGCTTGAACCGGCTTACTAAATAATTGCAATTCTGTGAGCTGGTTGTAGGTTGAAAGCAGCCATCCGAGCATTTATAATATAACAATTGGCAAATGCTACAGATCAAGTGTTTACCCCACCTCACCCCAAGTCAGTTTCGCATGAGCCACTGGAAATCTGACTTCCGTTACCCTCAATATACCCAGAGTTATTCAGAATACTTAGGTTACATGGCAAAAGGGAATTCAGGTTACTGATCTACTGACTTTAAAATAGGGAGATTATTCTGGATCATCTGAGTGGGCACAAGGTGCTCACAAGAGTCCCTAAAAGTGGAAGAGGGAGGGGCGCCTGTGTGGCTCAGTTGGTTAAGGATCTGTCATGGGCTCAGGTCACGATCTCACTGTCTGTGAGTTCAAGCCCCGCATCGGGCTCTGTGCTGACTGCTCAGAACCTGGATCCTGTTTCAGATTCTGTGTCTCCCTCTCTCTCTGACCCTCCCCCGTTCATGCTCTGTCTCTCCCTGTCTCAAAAATAAATAAAACGTAAAAAAAAATTTTTTTTAAATAAAAAAAAAAGTGGAAGATGGAGGCAGAGAAGAGAGTCAAAGAGCTATGAGGATGGAAGGGGGGGGGGGGTCAAAGATGCTACTTTGCTGTCTTTGGAGACAGAGGAAGGGGACCACAAGCCAAGGAGTGTGGTTGGCTTCTAGAAGCTCAAAAAGCATTCTCCTCTAGGGCCCCCAGAAGGAATGTTGACACCTTAAGCTTAGTTCAACGCGTATTGGACTTCTAATGTACAGAACTGTAAGGTAACAAATGTTTTGTTTAACCACTAAGTTGATGGTAATTTGTTATAAAAGCAATGGAGAATGAATAGGCACAGTGTGTGTTTCTTCTGTCAGGGCATTTTCTCTCAGTCAGTGAGATTCATCCCTTTTGCTGAGTCCATGATTTGTTTCTTTTTATTGCACAGTAGTATTCTATTATATGAAACACCAAAGTTAGTTTTGCCATTCTCATAGTGATGAACTTTTGATTATTTCCAGTTATTAGACTACTATGATAAAGCTACTATGAACAGGTTTCTTGTTTTTTTGGGGGGGGGCCTCAAAATGTGACATTCATTCGAAGGAAAAGAAAAGAAAAGACCAGATATCCATCCCTTAGCTCCCTTCCCTCCCCCATCCTGTTTCTCTTTAGTCCCCCAAGGACTGGACCCCGGCTAGGGGGATATAGCAGGACAACCCCTCTCAGATGAGGTCAGCAACACTGAGGGGCATCTCCTCAATGGAGGTGTTGTAGAAGGTCTCGACGTCTCAGAGAGTCCTCTTGTTTTCTTCTGTCACCATGTTAAAAGCCACATCCTTATGGTCAAATCATCTACCAGGGCTGATTCTGCAGATATAATTTTCCCTGTTGGTGGGAAGGTCATGGTCGATGACTAAGGAGACCTGCTGCACATCAGTGCCTCTGGCCAGCAGGTCAGTGGTAATCAATACTCTGCTACAGCCAGAGTGGACCCCCGTCATGATCACATCTCACTCCCTTTGGTCCACATCTCCATGCGTGGCAGACTCCGCGAAGTGTTGGGCATGCATCTTCTCAGCGGGCCAACCAACCTTCCGGCGTTGATTATGACTGCCTGTGTGACGGTCAGGGTCTCATACAAAGTCACACAGAATGTCTAGCATCCACGCTTCTCATTCCACATTGATGTAGAACTGGTGGATACCCTCCAGGGTCAACTTTTCCTTTTTGACCAGAATCTGAATGGGGTCCCTCATCAATTTCTTGGTCACCTCAAGCACATCGGAAGGCACTGCAGCTGACAGCAAACCCCTCTGGGTGTTGTTATCGGGCTTTTGAAATACGTCATAGATCTGGCGCTTGAATCCACAGCTTAACATTTCATCAGCTTTGTCCAGTACACACATCTTGATGTATTTGGGAGACGGGATCTCTAGTTAAGCATATCAAACCCATGATTAGGGGTACCCACAATGATATGGGGAGCTTCCATATGTAGCTTTTGTACCTCAGCATGCACATGGGTCACATGGGTCCCACCAATGCAAGTGTGGCAGGAGGTACCCACATAATCTCCAAATGCCATGACTACCTTCTGTATCTGCTGAGTCAATTCTCTAGTGGGTGTCAGGACCAAGTCCTTTGGAGCCTTTAGATCCAATTCAATCTGTTGCAGGATCCACATGGCAAAAGCGACTGTTTTCCCAGTCCCAGATTGGGCTGGAGCGATCACGTAATAACCCTTGATACAAGGAAGAATGTCTTGCTGCTGGATGGCCAAAGGCCTCTCAAAACCAGAGGTGTAGATGTCACAGAGAAGGGACTCAGAGAGGCTCGTGTCATCAAAGCTGCCAACATTTTCATTCTAGTTACTCTCGAAGATGCCTTAGGCTCCGTCCCGTCGCAGTCATTGTCTCTGGATTGGGATTCCTGACTCACAGACTTGATCCTTAGAAACTAGGCTATGAACAGTTTTCTATGCTCTTCCTTTGGATATACGAGCATCCATTCAAGAGAATTGTTACACATTTTGGCTTTTGCCTGGTTCTTAAGCCAGACATTATCAGCAAGCCACATCATCATCCCCAGAAGAGTAGTCAATGAGCAGATGTCCCTGAAAAATAGCTGAGCCATCAGCATCCCAGTGTTGCACAAAGCCTGTCTGCCAGCAAAAACCCAACAAAGTCAGCTTAAAGACGCTAGAACAATGCAGTCTATCATTAAAGTTTTTAAGTAAATTAATAATTCTGCTGGGAGTGGAACCAGAACAGAAAATCAAAAAGCCAGTAGCAGCACCACTAAAAGTAAAGGATGGTAAATTAAAATGTATGTATCCATGCATTTCAGGAGGAAAAGAATTGAGTATCCACTCAGGATTGACAACATTGTGTCACCCTGACTTATAAAGACTCTGCTGACAACCTTAGTAGGGACATGGTCAGATAAGTAAATAGTATCTGTCCATAACTTATCTTCTACGTTCTCTGATCATGCTTTTCATTGGGTGTCATGGAAGGAGAGAGACCCTATAGTCCACCTAGTGGGTGTGGACCCAGGAAGGGGTACAGGAAACTGGAGTGTCCTTGTTAATGAGAACAGGAAGTCCAAAGCCCAGAGGCAGGAACTCGTGGGCACAGTTGAGGAACCACAGGAACCTGATGAGTATTCAAGGACAGCAAACCTCTGCTCCTTCAGAGGTACATTATAAAGACACCAGGAATAGGGAACCCTTGAAACATTACCATGTTTATGCAGAAACTCTCAGTAGGGACCAACCAATGACTATATTTCCAAAAGAGATATAAACATCATACCGAAATTCTTTTAATTCCTCAAAATCCCCTTCTCCTCCCCACCCCCCTGCTTTTTTTTTTTTTTTTTTTTTTTTTTTTTTTTTTTTTTTGGTAAAAGTTCCTGGGAATAACCTTTACCTGGAATACTTTCTCCTTCTTTTCCTATCCCCCCTCCTAAAACTTCTATTAGCATGGCTATTGGTCCTTTACATTTCAGTTTAATATCATTTCCTCTTACAAGTCTTCCCCACTCCCTCGTGTCTCCCTCATCCCCAAACTTTGGAAGATGCTTCTGCTTTGTACAACTACAGCCTTCTCAGATTTGCCTTACCATTAGCTCTAGCTTTTGTTGTCACTGGTTATTTAGTCATCTGTCTTCCCTGAAAGACAATGAAGTGGTACCCTCGGGAGTATTTTTATCACCATTTAAGCTGTGGAATCTGAAGTACGTTGTAGAGCGATACCTTGACTCCTCATCTATAAAACAGGCACAACAGGCCCTACCTTAGAGCATTGTGGTGAGCACTGAATGAGTTCATACAGACCAGGCGCTTAGAACAGTAGACCCTCACAGATGATCTCATACCAGCTCCTGGATCTTCCCATCCTCTGCCATTTTGGCAAATGGCAATTCCAGTATTCCGACTGCTTGAGCCAAAAGCTTTGGACGCATCCTTAACCACCTTTCTCTTTCTCTCTTACCCCTCATTCAATCCATTAGCAAATCCTGCCTGTCAGCTCTACTCCCAAATGATCTACTGCTCAAATGATGCAGCACTTTCTCACCACTTCCTCTACGACTACCCTGGTCTGAGCCATCATCCCTCTCACCTGGATTACTGAAACAGCATCCTTACTGGTCCTCCTCCCGCTTCCACCGTTGCCCCTCACTCAGCTCTCCACAATCATCCCATTGAACCACAAGTCAGAGTGGGCTATTTCTCTGCCCAGACCCTTTCGGTGGCTCCTGTCTCACTCAGAGTCAAAGCCCAAGACCTGATGATGGCCCACAAGTCTCATGACTGGCCTCCAGCTAAGTCTCATTCCTGCCACACGGGACTCCTTGCTGTTTCTTGAACAGAACATACACACTTCTGCCTCAGGACCTTTGTGCTTATTGTACTTCCTCCAGAGAGTTCCCTCACTCCTTTCTGCTCAAACCAGTAAGAACTCCGTGGACCACCTTATATAAAACCATCTCCCTCCTCTCTATACTCCTCCACTCCAGACTCTCCAACTCTTTAACCTATTTTATTTATATTCCTAGTAGTTATTACTATGTGGGATATCTATCTATGTATCTTTATACATGTATACAGAAAGCTGTGTGTGTATATATATATATATATATGTATATATATATATATGTTTGTTTATTGTCTTTCCCCACTTGAATGTAAACTCTGTAAGGCAGGTATCTGTTTATTTTGTTCACTATTACACTCCCAGAGCATGAAACAACATGGCATAAATGCCATAACTGCTCAATAAATATTTGTAAATAAATGAATGACTATTGTTATTTGGTACACAGTAGTAGGTCCACCATAACTACTTACTGCATAAAAAAACAAATGAATATTCCATAGTTTCCCCAGAAGAGCATTGCTAATGGGGGGCTCAGGTGAAAGAAACGGGGACGTGTATGCACAAACATTTGCTGCATGGGCTGCATGTTCTTGGAATCACGGTTTCTTCTAATGCTTTTTAAAAATGAGTGTTTCAGAGGTGCCTGGGTGGCTCAGTCAGTTAAGCATCGGACTTCTGCTCAGGTCGTGACCTCACAGTTCATGAGTTCAAGCCTCATGCTGGGCTCTGTGCTGACAGCTCAGAGCCTGGAGCCTGCTTCAGATTCTGTGTCTCCCTCTTGCTCTGCCCCTTGCTTGCTCTCTCTCTCTCTCTCTCTCAAAAATAAATAAAAAACATTTTAAAAAAATAAATAAAATGAGGGTTTTATACGGTTTGTATGTCCACTTTTAAGTAGTCTGCACTTTGAAGTTTCTAAACCTCAGTTATCATCAGAATTACCCACAGGGATTCTTATTCAATCGGTCTTATTTAATTGGGAATTTAAGTAGGTTTGAGCAAGAATTTAACCTTTAGTTTCCTTATATGAAGAATAGGATTATAATACCATCCACTAGGGTGGTAAGGATTACATAAAATATTCTCTGTGGGGTGTCTTACACACAGTATTAGGTACTAATGCTTCTGCTCATTTTCTTTAAAGTTTAGAGGTAAAATTCTTACAAACAAATCATATTCCTTGCTCTCTAAAATTTTAGGTTTGGGGGCACCTGGGTGGCTCAGTCGGTTAAGCGTCTAACTTCAGCTCAGGTCACAATCTCAGGGTTTGTGAGTTTGAGCTGGGCGTCCGGCTCTGTGCTGACAGCTCGGAGCCTGGAGCCTCATTTGAATTCTGTGTCTCCTCCTCTCTCTGCGCCTCCCATGCTCATGCTCTTGTCTCTCTCTGTCTCTCAATAATAAATAAACATAAAAAAAAAATTTTTTTTTAAATTTTAGGTTTGATTTCATCTTTAGTCCGGATCTCTACTTTGAGTTCCAGATTTATTTTGCAAATACGTACTCAGCATCATCACTTGGATGTCTCACTGAGATGTCGAACCCAACATATCTAAAGCAACTCAAACTTGTCTGCTCGAGGCCTCCTCCTCCAAGTCCCCCTTCTCCAGCAATGGAATAAGCTCACACCAGACATCTAGGAGTCCTTTCCTCTCTCTCACCTTTTCTCGGTCCCCCATCTTCTACTCTCCATTGCCTGCACACTGGTCTTCACACACCCTCTGCAGCTCCCTTCTTACTCATTCTCCACACTGCAGCCAGAAAGGTCGTTTACAAATACAAACCGGGTCGTGTCCCGATGGATCCTCTCCAACTCTTTAGTGGCTTCCTTTTGTCTTTAGGATTAAGTCTAAAGTTTTCAGAGTGGCCCCCAAACCTTCTACCCACCTCTCCTTCAGCACAGGCACCTCCCTGTAGCCACAGGTGAAGCCTGTTCCTACCCAAGAGCCTTCAAACCTGTAGTTTCCATAGCAACAAGTGCACTCCCCACCCCACCCCCTTCCCTTTGTTGCCCGACTTAACTCTTCCTTATTCTTGAAGGCTCAGCTTAAATGTCACTTCCTCAAAGAGATCTTTTTTACCGCTAGAGCAGACAGGTCCCTTGGTTACACAGTCTCGTAAGTCCCAGGCCTTCCTCTAGCAATCATCACAACCGTGATTAATACCGATCCTCAATTCTAAGCCACTTGCTTCACATTTTAAGTTGCCAGCTGTCAGGCAGAAGAAGATGGCATTACCATCACTGTTGCCAACACACATTAGGACCCAATTTCTTAAAAGGGGGTGTCTCTGGACCCAATTCACCGTGCGCTATTTTCAGAGTTGAAATTTAATTTAAATTTGGATTTCAGGGGCACCTGGGTGGCTCAGTCGGTTAAACATCTGACTCTTGATTTTGGCTCAGGTCATGATCTCATGGTTCCTAAGATGGGGCCCCGAGTGGAGCTCTGTGCTCTCAGTGCAGAGCCTGCTTGTGATTCTCTCTCTTTCTCTCTCTCTCTCTCTCTCTCTCTCTCTCTCTCCGTTTCTCTCTGCCCTTCCCCCACTCTCTCTTTCTCAAAATAAATAAGAAACTTAAGAAAGTAACCAATTTGGATGCCAACTTAAAGCTTAAAATATCTAAAACAAAACAAAACAAACACTCTATAGGGATACTTGGGTGGCTTAGTTGGTTAAGCATCCCACTCTTGATTTCGACTCAGGTCATGTTCTCAGGTTTGTGAGTTCATGCCCCCAGTCAGGCTCTGTGCTGACAGCGTGAAGCCTGCTTAGGATTCTCTCACTCTGCCCCTCCTCCGCTCTCTCTCTCTCTCTCTGGAACAAATACATAAAACATTAAAAAAATACACACTACATTGTGGCATACAGAATGTGGAGCACTGCCTAAGTAGAAGATTGCCCACCACGGCCAACGAGTGAAATTTAGGGCAGTTGAAACCATGAGCTCAGAATCAATCAGAAGAAAATGGTGGTAAAATTTTCAAAACTGGGAGAGGGTGGCTTCTCTGACACCAACTTTGCGCAGAAGTCCTGAAGGACTACTTGACCCAGGGGAGGAACACTTATCTGGTTGGAATTTGACTTCTGGCAAACTTTTAAGAGCAGCTATTTATCTCCTAGTGATATGTAATTGAGAACAGTAAGAACAAAAGCCACTTGGAAATACAGACAAAGCATTGTGTTTTCCCATATGCTTTAGCAATCATCCTTTCATACCCCTAATGGTGTTCAGGGCGTGAAGAACCCTGCATACACCCTTATAAAAAGCATTAATGCACAGGATCAAGCCTGACACGGAGGCATACTTCACCCTGAATGTGAAGGTCAAAACTCAGTTTGATTGTAACGGAGAAAAACAGAAAAAAACAAAACAAAACTGGATAAACGTATGCTCTGCTGTCCCTTAGCACCTGAAAAGCTGCTACTAAATCACGGGCGTGACTGACAGTTGGAAACTTTGCTCTGAGAAAATGAGTGCCACCAGCTGTGTCATTTTTAAAATGACAGTCTTTCAGAATAAGTGCCTGAGGACCGACGCCTATGTTTTGTTCACTGGAATGTCCCCCCCAGCGTAGGCCAATACCTGAGTCCTATACAAAAGGTGCTCAATAGTTGTTAGATAAGAGTTCTCGGTTTACACTGCAAACTTTGGTCACTTTCACCCAGGTTGTGGCGAACTTGAAAAGGCTTGGGATCCCGGCCACCTCCCCCGTGCCCGTGGCCTTTGCTTCTCCACCTCTCTCCCACGGGGAGGGTGCTGGGAGCCGCCCTAAATCCAATCCCCTTACGGGGCCACCCCCTTCTCTCTCTGACCTCGGCTCCGGCTCGGCCCCTGCTGCGCTGCTCTGCGGAAAGGCCAGCGGAGAGTTGCAAACGCTTTGGTTTTCATTCCAGTCTACAGAGAAGGAAACACGAACCCAGCCACCAGGAGGCCCCTGGTCTGAGAACAGAAATCATGAGTCATAGATTCGGGGGTTCGGACCTAGGAGCAGCTGGCGATGTGGATGGGCGTGGGTCTGCGGGGATGGAGGGGGCTCCCGAAAGGCCACAGCCCTTCCCTCCCGGGTAGGGCTCCCCGAAGATTCCCCCCACCCCACCCACCCCCCATGCCCCCGACCCCGTGCTCTCCTCGCTCTCGCCCCGGGCCCGCGGCTTTCAGGGGGCGGCCAGGGGTCCGGGAGGGGGCGGCGCTCGCGCTCCAGGTCGCCGCCCCCGCGGCCACATCACCAGGCGCTCGCTTCCCCTGGGGCGGCGGCGCGGCTGCGCGTGCGCGGGGCGGCCGCGCGGGGGCGGGGAGCGAGCGGGCCGCGGGCGCCGGCTCCCGGGCTGTCAGCGCCGGGCCGGCGAGGGCGCGAGGAGGCGCGCGAGCAGGAAGGAGCCGCGGCCCGGGGCAGCCGCCAGCCGCCGCCGCCGCTGCCGCCGCGGGGGACCAGGTGAATGCTCCTTCCGTCCCCCGCCCCGGGTGCCTCGGTCGCGTCTGAGGAGGCGGGGTCCCCTCTCCTTACACCGGCCGCCGCGGCCGCGCTCCGGGGCAGGTGATAATGGAGGGGAAGTCTGGGCTTTGGCCGCGGCGCCGCTTTCGGGCGCATCCCAGGTACTGGAGGGAGGAGGGGCGGGACCGGGCTCGGGACCCAGCGGCCGGGGCGACGGGGAGCGGCGGCGCGCCCCTCCCGAGCCGCCGTGTCTCCCCACCCCCTCGGGCCCCCGCGCCTGCCCCACCTCGGGCGGGACCGCAGGCTGGCCCTGGGCGCCGGCTGCCGGCAGCCGCGGGTGGACGGGCGGGCGGCCCCGAGCCCCGCTGGGCCCGGCAGCGGGTGGTGGCCGAGTGATGGGTGGAAGGTGAGCTGGGCTGGAGACGCCGCCAGGCGGGCTCGGGGCACATCCCGGCTCCGCTGCTTCAGGGCTCCGCAGTTGCTCTGTGCCCCCGCCCTCTTTGATTCTTTTCTTTATGTAAGTGAAATACACGCATCTCAGTTACCCACCCCCCCCCCCCCGCCCCAAACGTGCATCTACATGGAGAGATTATATGTTCGTATGTAATTATGTATTTACCATTTACATGCATATTACGTGTCGTCTGTCTGTAAATGAGCACTTGGGTTTTTTTTTTTAATTGAGATATACTGCACACACCGTAAAATTCGCCCTTTCAAAAGTGCGGCCTTCACATAGTCACAAAGTTTTGCAACTATCACCACTATCCTGAACATTAGCATCACGTCAAAATGAAACCCTTTGACCCATTAGCAGCCATTCTCATTTCTCCTTTAGCCCACCCTCTGGCAACCATTAATCTACGTCCTTTCCCTAAGGATTTGCCTGTTCTGGAAATTTCATATGAATGGAATCATACAGTAGGTGACTTTTTGTGTCTGGCTTCCTTCGCATAGCAATATGTTTTCAGGGTTCATCCATTTTGTAGCGTGTATCCGTATTCTTTTTCATGGCTGGGTACTATTCCGTTGTATTGATGTAGCATAGTTTCAGATATTGTCTATCTATTCATCACTTGATGGACATTAAGGATGTTTCCACTTTTGGTCATTGTGAATAATGCTGCTATGAGTATTTGTGTGCAGGTTTTTATGTGGGCATATGCTGTCATTTTTCTTGGGTGTATATATGATTAGCTTGTTGAGGAACAGCCAAACTTTTCCATAGTAGCTGCAACCTTTTACATTCCTGCCGGACAGTGTATGAGGGTTCCAAATTCTCCACCTGTTGGCCAACACTTGTTACTGTCTATTGGGTAGTTTTTATTATAGCTATGCTAGTGGGTGGGAAGTGGTATTGATTTGCATTTACCCGATGACCAATCATGTTGAGCATCTTTTCGTGTTCTTATTTGCTGTTTGTACGGCTTCTTTGGAGAAATGTCTCTTCGTATCCTTTGCCTATATTTTAATTGGGTTATTTGTCTTTTTTCTTACATGTCGGGTGTTTGTCTTTTTACTGTTGTATTGTTCATTTGTGGACGAAATTTTAGGTTTGGGGGCTAGTAAACTTGAAAAAAGCCAACCAACCTGATAGCAAGTGACATGGTGCTTCTACTTGGGGGAAACTAAGTGCCATTTATGCTTTTTTCAGAATACCCAACCTGTCAATTCTTGGGTGTCTTACTGCCTGTTTCCCTTTCTGGTATCTTGAGAAAAGCCACAAGAGAGACCACACACAGTTGGTGTTTTCATATATTCTTTGCTTGGTTTGACAAAAGTCCCAGTTATCACTGTAATTACAAATAACTCGGATTGATGGCTAGCTAAACAAACTAATAAAAAATGGCAAACACCAGTGATTCAATTAAAATTTCATATACTTACCTGCTCAAGCAAAGTGGAAGGTCTCATTTTACTAAGTTCGTGTAGTTTTATTACAGTTGTATTCATCTGTGGGGGGGGGCAAATTTTTCTGATGGCGCTGAAGTTAAGAGCCACTTAGAGCTGAATGAACGCAACTATGCTTATTTCGTGGTTAATTTCTGAGTAAACACAAATTCAGCGTTAGCCTCAGCTCTTTTATAGCAAAAACCACTGGAAAAGACACGGCACCTGTCTCTCAGGAGTTCAGGCTCACTTTCCTATTATCCTAATGTGACTGTTCAAAAATATACTTCCAAATTTCAGAAATGTTATAGAAAATAAAATTAAAGATTTCCAAGTGGAATTAATGGATAAGCAGCTGAATAAAAGTGTGAAGAAAAGCCCAATCCTGCTTTTCAACTGCTAAATTATATAACAATGGAAACATTTAACCCTTTTATGCCTCATTGACTTCCTTCATAGAATGCATAATTTCACTGTATAAGCTGAGTGTATGTCTTTCTTTTAGCTAATGGAATGATTATCAAACATGTTGAAAGTATCACCCATCCAAACCAATAGTTTCTTACTGACTCACCCAAAGGGTATGTAAATGTCCCGAGGCTACAAATGTTTTCCAAGGTGGCCTTCTCTGCACTCTGGAGTTTTTAGTGTCACTTATTAAGGACTGAGAGTCGAGGACAATGAAAAGTGGGAACAATTTGGGGACATGATCCCTGGGAAATGGTGGTCAGAGCAGACCCTGCCTCCTTTATGGTGGACTTCTAGGCACCTCTCATCTTTTCTCTGAGATTATTGTAGTTAGATTTCTGTAACTTAAAAATACTGTATGTGTTTTAATATATATAAGGCATATATACCTCCAGTAGGGTTCAAAGGCTAGGACTGTCAATCAGTTATTCTATCTTAATGTGAATGGATTTATTCAGATTGCTTTCCCCTTGATCAGCTACACTGAGGAAATGGGAATTTTGACTTGAAGAAGGATAAGAGAGGTAAGTAGTATGAGATCATGGAACATTTTGCGGGTTTGGCAAAACTTGCTGTATTTCTAGAAGTGTGGGTGTTGAAAATGGAGATCTTTGGACAGCATAAAAGGTCTGGAAGAAGAGTCAAGAAAAGCAAGAATGAGAATTTGGAAGGGAAGGTTGTAGGATATGAAGATAGATTCAATATATTGAGATATTTTTGCCCAAGAGAAATTCTAAATAGCACAAGTGGAAGAACCTTTTTCTCCTTCATTCCATTCCTCTTTCCCTTTTCCCCACCTTGCTTCTCCATGCTACTCTCCTCCTAGGACCCTGAAGTCAGATTGCGATGACTGTTGTGCATGTGTAAGCTTTTCAGTGTGCTAAATACACCCCTTCTGTCTCCAGATTCTGGTTTCTTGAGATCGGAGTGAAGAAACCAGATGAAGATGAAAATACTGTTAAAATAGTTTGTTATTTCTGGTACAGCTGGATTGGAAAACTTAGTTTAGATCCCTGCTTTCTCTATTCCTTCTTAATTTGCCTACCTAGAGGCAACTGTAGCACCTAAGGTACAGGTCTCACCTGCAGGGAGGGAAAGTCCTGAATCAGGAAGTTTACCTTCTAGGAGTTGGAATGGGAAAGGAAACTTTCTTTGAAGGCGTCCAAGTTCCAGACAGCCAGTGAGAGCTTGGGGGCGGGGCCTGTCTGGAATATTGACCTTTATTCTTATCTTAGCCCTTAGGTAAATCACTTTCTCAGAGGAATTGCTGCTGGGGTAAGAGAAAAGTGTCCCTTCCATGGCCCCCCTTCAATCCCGATTTCTCCTACTCAGAGGAGTGAAGGTTCTGCTGTCATTAGAAAAATAAGCAGCCATCCTCTTGCGTTTCGTAGACTAGCCTAGGAAATTAATCATTTATAAAATTGGAGCTGAGGTCATGTTTTCCTTGGAAGAGTTTTTTTAAGTGGGTGATCATTTCATTGTATGGTTAAATGTATAGATTATTAAGTCTTTTTCCTAACTTGTTTTACTCCTCCAATATTTATTTACTGAGTGTCTAATAGGCACTGGGCTGGGCCCTTGGGATTCAGCAGTGAACAAGAATGGGTCCTTGCTCTCATGGAGTTTACAGCCTAGAGAGACAGCTAGTGCAGAAACAATTACAATAAAGTGTAATAAATGTTAGAAAGCTTAGAGTACTTTGGGACCAGAAGAGGGGGACCCAATCTGAGAGTGTCAGGGGAAGTGATGGCTGAGCCCCAAGGTCACAAAGTAGAATAGGAAGTAGCCAGGTGAAAGGGAAGAGTGAGGATGAGCAAGAGTTTCAGGAAAAAGGAACATATGGAAAGGCCAAGAAGGGAGAGAGAGGGTGGTATACTAAAGCAGTATTTTTCAAACTGCAGGCTCCTGGGCAGCTACCAGTAGATTGTAAATTCAATTTAGTGGATTGTGATCTGCATCTTTTATTTATTTATTAAAAAATTTTTTTTATGTTTTTATTTTATTTTTTTTTGGGGGGGGGGGGCAGAGAGAGAGAGACATACACAGAATCCAAAGCAGGCTCCAGGCTCTGAGCTGTCAGCACAGAGTCTGATGTGGGGCTTGAACTCATGGACCATGAGATCATGACCTGAGCTGAAGTTGGATACTTAACCGACTGATCCACCCAGGTGCCCCTGTGATCTGCATCTTTTAAAAAAGAAAATGTGTCACACATGGTTACTAGATTGTAATATGTAAAGTTTGAAAATGTCTGCAATAGAGGAAAGAGACAAAAAGCCTGTGTGACCACAGGCAAAGGTGGATGGGAATGATTATACAGGATTTGGTTAACCTTGTTAAAGAATTTGGATTTATTTTAGAGGAAATGAGAAGCCACTCAAAAGGGTCTGATTAGATTGATTATTTTCCAGAGATACCTCTGAGTGCCTGGTCTTTCTCTACTCAAATACAAACCGCAAATTCCTTGGCCCAGTGTTACAGGTATTCCAAATTTGGTTCTAATCTATTTTTTCTAAAGAATCTTTCTTCTGTTTTTTGTACTGGAACCTCCATTTCATAAAGACTTATTGTCTGCCTAAGTGCCTTTGCACTGACGGAAAGATCTGTCTCATGTTGAACCTCTGGCATTTAGCTTAGTGCTTGGTACCCAGTAGGGATTAAGTAAATCTTTGTTGATAGAGTCTAAATATCCTGTGTATTAGAACTGTTACATGGTAGTAGAAATGACCTTGATGTTTCTAATAATACTTGCTTTTGGAAAAAGAAAAAGGTTTTATTAGAAATTCTTTTTTGGGGGGTGCCTGGGGTGGCTCCGTTGGTTGGGTGTCTGACTCTTGATTTCAGCTCAGGTCATGATCCCAGGGTTGTGGGATCAAGCCCCATGCTTATGATTCTCTCTCTCCCTCTGTCCCTCTCCCTCTCTCTTTCTCTCCCCATCCCCGCCCCCCCCCCCCCATCAATTCTTGTTTTCTCATTTGGAATCATGTTAGTGATAGAATCATATTGATTTATTTAAAAGATATTTAACAAAAAGTACTCTAATGTTATTCTAAAGCAGTAGCAGAGAGAAGAAAAAGAAGAGACTTTCTGATCTGGGAGTTTTTCTTCCCAAGGACTACAGAGCAATGACAGATTGTTCACACGAGGAGGCAATCTAGCAGTCATTTATATTTTGTTTGGACGGGCATTTTCGGAGCACTCACCAGAAGACAGTTTTATAAAGATGGTTAGGAACAAAGAGAATAAATTAGATTAAAATGTATCAATCATATGAGCTTAGTGGAGAGGCAACAGAGAATAAATTTTGGTTTTAGAAGAAGTAAAAATAGAACATCCATACACCCAAAGAACTTACAAATAAGAATTTAATGATGTCAGTTTGTTGCCAGAGAATGATTGTACTGTCACAGTACTGTGACTTCACAGAATTAGATTGTGAAACCCAACTGTGAAGGAAAAATTCTTTAAGTGTATGGTTTCGATAAGTGGCAAGAGAAGATATGAAAAATTCATGAAAGGTAGAGAGATTTCAAGTTCTGATTCAAATTTCTCTTTAATATACTTTTGAGATGTGGAAACTTGGCTAATTAGTTTTGTAAATTAGATTTTATGTAGCTTAAACATGAGTGCTAGAATCTAATTTTGCTAATATGGGATGGCTTTTTTAAAAATACTTACTGAGTCTTGTATTTTTATGTTGTACAGAGTCCTATTTTAAGCAGTGCATTGTAGAACCTAAATTGAAGCTGCTAACTTGTATAAATTTATCCTCAGGAAATCATTCTAAATATGGGAAATTATTATGCACCAAGATGTTCATTTTCGGTGCAATGTAGTTTAGTGAAGAAAATGCCCTGCTATAGGGAAATGATTCATTACAATGTGGCAGTGCACTTGAAATTTAACCATTAAAAGTGCTGTTTTAGAGCAATGGTTTCTTATTTATTACTTTTTAAATTAAAAAATAAAAAGTGCTCAATAAAGGCCCCTGGGTAGCTCAGTCACTTAACGGTCCAACTCTTGATTTCGGCTTAGGTCATGATCCTGTGGTTTGTGAGATCAAGATCAAGCGCCTAGTCAGGCTCTGTACTGACAGTGCAGAGCCTACTTGGGATTGTCTCTCTCCTCTCTGCCCCTCCACTGCTCACACTCGTGTCTGCTCTCTCTCTCAAAATAAATAAATAAATAAACTTAAAAAAAAAAAGTGCTCAATATAAGCAAAAGTACAGATAATATAAAAATATACAGGATTTAAAAAGCGAAAGTGGTGTTTCAAGTCCTTCCTTACCCTACCCCACGACCGAGGCCAACCTGGTTCTTTGGAAGTAAATACTCTGAGCACTTTGGTATCTGCCCTTCCAGACCTTTCTTTAACCCAGTGTTTTTCAAATTGTGCTCTCATGAGGGGCTTCTGGGTCTTCTCAAGTTAGGTAGGTAGAGACCTAGTGGATGGGAAGCAGGGTGCTTCACTCTGTACTGCTTTGTCTGTTCCTGTTTTATATATAGGGATTTCACATAGGGTTTAATTTAAACAAATAATTGCTCTGCATTAAAAGTAAATGTTTAGGGGCACCTAAGTGGCCCAGTGGGTTGAGCATTTGACTCTTGGTTTCAGCTCAGGTCATGATCCCAGGGTCATGGGATCAAGCCCCACGCTGGGCTCTGCACTGGGCATGGAGGTGGAGCCTTTTTGGGATTCTCTCTCTCTGCCCCCTCCCCGCCCCCCGCTCGCTAAAATAAATAAATAAATAGATAGGAGCCTGCTTGGGATTCTCTCTCTCTCTCTCTCTGCCCCTCTCTCCTGCTTGCTATAAATAGATAGGTAGATAGATAGATAAATAAATAAGAAAAGAAAGTCCTAAACACCCTACTAAGGAATTCCAGATCTTACCCAGTTCACCATTTTGCTACATAGTGACATGAATGTTCTGCATAGACCTGTCTATTTTCCCCAGCAGTTTTATGGATGGTAACCAGTCACCTTGTTGGAATGCACTCTCCCCCAACCCCTACCTTTTTTCCCATCTCTCTAGATCTTACCTGTTCTTTAAATTTTTTTTTTATTATTATGTTTATTTATTTGGAGAGAGAGAGAGAGAGACAGTATGAGCATGGAAGGAGCAGAGAGAGAAGGAGATACACTCCGAAGCAGGCTCCAGACTCTGAGCTGTCAGTGCAGAGCCCGAGGTGGGGCTCAAACCCACAAGCTGTGAGATCATGACATGAGCTGAAGTTGGATGCTCAACCAACTGAGCCACACAGGCGCACCTAAATCTTACCTGTTCTTTAAGGTTTTGTTCACCATTGTTTAGTACATTCCTTCTTTCAACAGGTATTTAGTGAACACCTACATTTTGACTAATGTTGAATAGGAAATACGCAGAATTTGTATCAAAAGCTCATTAACTAGTAAAGGATGACCTTCGTGTAAATAAGGGCAGTAATGTTTTGCAAAGAAAGAGCATTTGGCGGGGAGGGGGCAGGTACTACTAAGATAGAAGTGGTCTCTTCCTTTTCTGCAGTTTTATATGTGACTTATAAAAGGGCAATTTATGATACAGCTGCATTTCTGGGTCTTCAGGAAATACTTGTTAACTTATTAATTGAATAATAGAAGAAAATGCAGAGAATTCACCTGTGAGTTAGGGATGAGACTTCAGAAGGAGCTGCTTTCATTCTTGAACCATCAGCTGTGTTAAAAAAATAACTTGAACCCAATTTACTGGATTCCAGTGTTGGGCATGAGCAGAGTTGAGAACGAGTATTGGAAGGATCTTGGTTCTGTAGTCCTTGTCCCCCATGGCCCGCTCTGGGACAGAAGGATCGTAACACAGAGAATGTCTGTAGCATCTTCCTTATCATGAGCTGGTTAGTCAGCAAGTCACGAATTCAAGTCCTGTATCTTTATCTTACTAACTTTACAACTTGGGCATATTCCTTAACCTCTTCAAGACTCAGTCTCTCAAACTGCAGGGTATGAACATGTCTGTCTCCCAGGTTTTCAAAAAAGACTATGTGCGAGTCCAGAGTGCTGTCTGCTATTTTCTTCACACTCTGCCACTTTCCTCTATGTTTTTAGATAAATAATTAACAAAGAATGTTTAATAACATTTGAATTTTCTTTTCTTTTTTTTTTTTTTTAAAGCAGAAAACTCTTGTACTCTAGCATTCGCAGACGATAAGGTTTCAAAATAACCCCAGGCAAACTCATGATGGATTCTGTCTTTCTAGTGCTTCATGTTCTGGTTGAGTAGACTTAGTTTTCAGTCTAGAGTAAACCTTACGGTGTGGTTTAAGGTAGTCTGTGTTCCTTGTGAACTGTAAAAATGTTATTTAGATATCGTTTTAAAAACGAAAGATACATCAGGTATGGTGTGTAAACTTCACAACAATATGAGAGCTACTTCCTATTTCAGCTTTCATTTTCTTTTTTTCTTTTAAAGCACTGGTTTCCTGAAGACCCGTATTGTTCAGTACGTGTACTGTTTAGTGTATGTACAAACTGGTCAATATATATATATACGTATATAAACATATGTGTACACACACACATACCACTTTATAGCATACTGGCAGTGTAATTAAAAGCAAGATTGGATAAGTTGTATAAAAGATAAATATTTATCCTCAGTTTATTTTTTTTAGAGAAAATTGGAACAAAACAGTTGATCTGAAAGTTATAAGCCAGGGGTTCAACCTAGCAATATATAATTGTATGGTATAGTATATTCCCTAGTATGGGGAGAAAGAGGTGGAATATTAGGTTTTGAACCTTTTATAAACTATAAAACTAATGATGCATAATGATAATTAGCTAAACATATTTTGAAGACTCAGTACACTGATGTAAGCATTTTACGTGTATTAAGTCATTTAATCTTTATGAAAACCCAGTTAGGGAGGTTTGTTTGTTTGTTTGTTCTCATGAGGAAACGGAGATTTAGAGGCATAGATCCCACAGCTAGTAAAAGCCAGGATTTAAGACACAGCAGTTTGACTTAACTACTGTCAATATCATTGGCGTGTGGACACTTCTTGACATTTAAGTTTTTGTAAGAAGCTCATCTCTCGTAATTGAAGTGTGGAGATTTGCTAAATGAGTCACTTGAAATTTCCCCGTAAAATCACTCAGTGCAAGCCCTGTTATTAATTAACCCGTTTAATGAAAGCATAGTAAATATCTCGGTAAGCTTTGTACAGTTTCAAACACAGCATAACGCATTTGCCAGTGATTCCACATCGGGTCTACAACTTTGAACAGTTAATATTCTCTCCTTTTCAAAACGTACTTGACTGAAATCTGTATACTCAGGTATGGGATTTTGTGAATAGATTTTGTAATCTGAATTCTAAATGCTATTACTCTTTAGAACAAACCTATCCCTTTCTCAACCCTGGGGGCAGTGCTTACTAGGCAATCCAAACACGTGTTTGAGCATTAGCAAGGAAGTACCAAAAGAGAGAGAAAAAAATTAATGTTTTTTAAAGAAACAGTGAGGTAGTCTTGGGAAAAATAATACCTTTTTGTGACTCTTACTTTGGGGTTGTTATTATTATTATTGTTATTACTACTACTGTAGTCTCCACACCCAGTGTGGAGCCCAGTGCAGGGCTTGAACTCCCAGCCCTGAGAAAAAGACCTGAACTGAGATCAAGAGTCAGGACACTTAACCAACTAAGCCACCTAGGAGTCCCTGGAGTTACTGTCATTTTGAATTATATGTGATGGATTATGAGGGAGACCCGCCATAGACTTGGTAATCTGACCCTGCTTTGGAGCTTGGTGGGCACACGTAGTTATTCATCCACAATTATGTAACGAGTATAAAGTATAAATGAAATCATGGCTATGGAAAATGAATGCAACCGTTTGTCAGCTATCTGGCAGTGTTTAGGTTGTGTTCTTTAAATGAAGGCTGTTGCTTTTTGGTTGTGCTGTTCTTATTGAGAGATGAGTGCAGAGGGAGAAGTAGGAAGGAAGAGGCAATTTTAGAGCTCTGAGGAATTTCAGAAAGAGGAAATTGTAAGTAACCATTAATAGTAACTCAGTAGAATAATATTGATAAGGAAATTTGGGGGGATATTTTATGAAATGCAAAAGGCAGGATGTAAAATAATATGTACAATATAAGCCTATTTTTGTTTTGAATATATATATATATATATATATATATATATTAAAATATAGTAAAGTTATATACCACTATGTCATCAGTGATTATCTCGGAATGATAGGTTTCCAGAATAAACAATTTTTGTGTATCTTTGCCTTTTCTTCTTCTTTTTTTTTTTTTTGCACTGAAGACCAAAAAAGAAAAATAATTTAAAAAAACCTCCCTTTATGCTAGTGGGAATTAGAAGAACAGTTTCAAATGAGCAGGGAAAGAAGGAAGGGTAGTCAGGATATTTTTATGAGCAAAGACCATCATGACAACTAGGCTGGTTTTTAGGTGGCTTTGAGTATAGTTAGCTTGAACTTCAAGTTGGACCCAGAGCCTCCCCCAACCTTTTTCCCCGTCCCCCGCCCTGCCCCCGCCCAACTGGTATTTGAGTAAAAAGGTACACAGCCCTGACCAAAGGGTAGAGAAGAGACTTGATTGAGTTAAGCCATTGTTTCACTTTGTTGCCAAGATAATCAAGTAACATAACACTGTGTACCTGTAGTTTACCTCATCTGTGTATGGTCTCTTGTACTGAGTCTGTGCACTTGAATTGACTTCACAGCGCTATGTACCAGGGAGCACCCTTGAGGGAAAGCACAGCCTGGGAAGGTAGAAGATCTTTCTGGGCAGTGCCATTGTGCAGGTGTCCCAGCGAGGGAAGGTGGTGTTAGGCTGCCACCTGAGGAACACCTCCGCGAGGGAGCTGTGCTGTTTTATCACTTTGGAAGGTAATGTAATATGGCCTGCCCGTCAGTTCACTGCTTCACCTCTGAGATCTGGGGCCGGGGGAGGGGGGAGCTGTGGGTGAGTAGAAGTGCTTTAAGTAAATAGTTAAAATGAGATACTGTGACAATTATGGAATACTCCTGGTCTTAAAATGTAGAAAAAAAATGCTGACTTTATCTGTGGCAAATCATTTTTTCCTTTCTCTTTTCTTAAAAAGAAAGTTTCATTTTTCTTTTAAATTTTGACACATTAGCTTTTTTCTTCCTTTCTCTGTTCTTAAAAATGGGATTTTTTTTCTTTTAAACTTTGGGACATTGGCATCCTTTCTGTACCTTAAAATTCTGAAAGAGTTCATTTTCAATTTTTAGTTTAATTATACACAGAGTTGATGGTATATTTTATGTTGGTCTAGAAGTGGGTTTACCTTTTCAGGGTTGAATTCTCTGTAAGAATATAAGGATGTGTCATGGGGGAAAAGTATGAAAGTATACTTTTGTAGGAGTTCGGAAAAATGTTTACTAATTTGAAATGCTGATGAAGTCATTACTTACTTTCTAAATTTAGGTATTTTAGACTTACAAGTGCCAGAGAACACTGCTAAGGAAATGCATTATTTATGTTTTATTCTTATGTACACTATCTTTTACACAGAGGTGTTGAGTCAGTTTATAAAAAAACAACACCTACAAGAAATGTTGGCTTTTTAAAAAAAGAATTACAAGACTAGTACTAGAGAAAATAAAACTAGGAGTATAACATTAAGATGAATACATTAATCATAGACTCGAATTTTAACTATAGCTATCAGTTTCCTTGCTGCTGAAGTAAAAAAAAAAGGGGGGGTTTCAATATTTATTAAAGAAAAGAAAAATACTGGTTTTCAGTAGCAACGCTGTCTGTAGCTATTATTTCTAAAGTTTCTTATGACTTTATACATGAATGATTGATGAGAAGGTGATGTTCTCAGCAGGAGTTTGCAGGAAATTAATGAATGTCAATAGCTTGTCAATTGAAGGAGAGAGTGTTAAGTGGTAATTTTTGAATAAGATACGTGTAAGAAATGTTGAAGACAGAGTAGGAGAAATAAACTGTTTTGTTGTTGAAAAGCGCTTTCTCAACTTCAAAACAGAGTTCTCTGATTAAACTTGTTTGCCACCCAACTATTCCTCAGGTTTTTTCAAACAGTAGCACTAACTGATGTTTTTGGTAATAGTTGGCTTCCTGTGTTATTAAAACTATTTGTGTATTGCTCTGAATTTAATCAGAATATCTAGTTAAATGGTTGAATTTTTTCCTCATTTTTCAGTTGGTTGGTTTGATAGGGACTAGATGTAATCTAACTGATGGCACTTGGTAGAATAAACTGTACTTTGTTTATGCAATACACATAGTTCTTTGGACACACATATTTATTCTGTCAACATTTTCTCGATAAGTAGAAATGGCTTAACTCTGGGATATGTTTTAGTTGAATCATTAGCTTGATTTTGACGTATCCTTCTAAATAAACATTCTTAAATTTTATTTATTTATTTATTTATTTTTGAGAGAGAGAAAAAGAGTGAGGCAGGGGCAGAGGGGGAGAGAGAATATTTTTTTATTTTTTTAATTTTATTAAAAAAATTTTTTTAATGTTTATTTTTTGAGGGAGGGAGAGAGAGAGCATGAGCAGCAGAAAGGCAGAGAGAGAGGGAAACACACAATCCAAAGCAGGCTTCAGGCTCTGAGCTGTCAGCACAGAGCTCAACGCGGGGCTTGCACTTATGAACCACGAGTTTGTGACCTGAGCCGAAGTCGGATGCTCAACTGACTGAGCTACCCAGGCCCCCCCCCCCCCCCCAAGACAGAGAGAGACTCTTAAGCACGCTCCATGCTCAGGCCTGACGTGGGGCTTGATCTCGCAATTATGAAATCATGACCTGAACCAAAATCAAAAGTCCAACGCTTAACCAACTGAGCCACCCAGGGGCCCCTCCAACTACCTTTAAATGAGCTCAACAATGATAAAAATTATGAGATATGTAAATTACTATAGCTCATCTGTTGTTTGGACCAATTTGAGACTTCACCCCTTATAAAGCCTGTGGGATAGTTATTAAGTGGGCTCACCTTCATTCTTTAGAATTGTTACTGTGGGATGGTTCCTTTTCCTTGTTTAGCTACGGGACATGAGCAGAAGACATTTATATGCTTTTTTCCCCCTAGTTCTACGTTCTTAACTGGATACCATGAAATATATACCTCTGCCAAGCCAAGATGGTGCATTTGGAATTCTGGAGGTTTCTTTTATATTACAAATTAATTTTTTACCTTTTGAGGGCCAAGCGATACATTCAAATATCATAAGAAACACAACATGTCATCTGTGCCATGTGGGAGTTGGCATTGGGAAACCAAATGGATACCTTTCATTTAAAAGAAAAATTCTCGGGGCGCCTGGGTGGCTCAGTCAGTTAAGTGTCCCACTCTTGATTTCAGCTCAGGTCATGATCTCAAGGTTCGTGGGATTGAGCCCTGCTTGGGATTCTCTCCCTCTCTCTCTCTCTCTCTCTCTCTCTCTCTCTGTCTCTTGCTACGCACCCCCCCTCCCCACCGCTCTCCCCCCCACTAGCCCCCCTCACGTGCATGCTGTCTCAAAGAATAACATAAAAACTTAAAAAAATTTTTTTAATTCTCTCTGTAAAACTGTGATAGGAAAATTGCTAATTATTTTTGGCAATAAATTTTGACTATTCTTTCCTCTCTGTACCTTTAATCCTACATTAATTTGGGTAGTTTTTTTTCTTAAGTGTTTATTTTGATAGAGAGCACATGCATGTCGGGGAGGGGTAGAGAGAGAGAGAGGGAGAGACAGAATCTCAAGCAGCCTTCACGCTGTCAGCACAGAGCCCCACATGCGGGCTTGAATTCATAAACTGTGAGATCATGACCTGAGCCAAAATCAACACTTGATCTTAGCCAAAAGGCCAAGAAGCAATAACCTTAGCCAAAATCAAGAGTTGGTCGCTTAACCAGCTGAGCCACCCAGGTCCTCCGGGTAGATTTCTTTGAGGTGGTATACTTTTATCATCACCTTTTGAATGAGATGAATTGTTCCTGGCTGTTAGGAACAATTTGGTAGGAAGTATAGAAGTGGAAAAGCTGAATAAAGGAGATTGGATTGAATAAAGGAAGTTTAGAGGAGAGAGAATAATTTACCTGGGTTTGGTAATCTAGTAGAAGGCAGTGAGTTATTGTGAAACATTAGGAACCCAAAATAAGCGATATGGGGAGCCCAGTGGATGAGGATAATGAAATCAAGGGCTAAAAATGAGAAATGATTTCTGTAAAAGTGGCAGGGCTAGCTCAAATGAGAAGAGACTTCTTCAGTACAAATCAGTAGTCAAGGTCCGTGATCCCCATAGATGGGACTAGAGCGTCCTCCCAGGTTCTGATGAGCATTCAAGGAAGGAGGAGTTGACATGAGGTCACAGCAAAATGGCAGAGAGTGGTGTCGGGGTGAACATGAGAAAACCAGAGGGATGATTGTTTAAGAGCTTATTGGGATGAGCTCTGAGAAAGGTGATTTGATGGAAAATCCTTAGGAAAAGGGAATTGTGGATAAGAAATGGGGAACCTGAAGTGTTCAGGTCATGAAACTGATATCTAAAACTGTTATCTAAAAACATAATTTTTGCTTAAGTGAAAGGAGTTGATCATTGAGAGAAATTGGTGAGGGTTTAAGTTTACACAGGTTTAGATCTTAAAATGAAAATACTTAAAGTCGACTTGTTGCCTAGGTGCTGCAAAAAGCAAATTAACTAGACATGATCTTTCTTTATGAACTGATTATACAATTAAACAATTAAGTACTTACTGAGTATTATTCAAAAGAATGAACCAAAATTTTTTATGAAACTAGAAAATAATTTTGTATGTCAGCTGAGGTCTGCCCTAACCTCTCTGAAAACTAACTGACCACATAATACATCCTCCGTGGTAACTACCTACATTTGAATAACTAACCAGAAAACATAGTCAAAGAGAAAACAGAAGGGAGCAGAATGCACACTATACGAATACATATAATTTATACAAATATATTTATATAAATATACCCACCTGATGGACAAGTTTTGAGATTTTTTGACTAACTGTGAGAATGCTGGTAACAGATTAACTCAAAACAGTTTTGTTGTGGGAAGATAACAAAGTATTAAGCTCTTATTTAGTGCCTTTCTTAGTAATTAGGCAGGACAGGCCTGGTAACTCACAGCTCTGTTGGATTTTTCAAGTGTATTATTTAGCCTTTGCAATCAAACAATGCCTCCTCCAGCACCAGGAACAGATTTTCTCCAAGATAATGATGTAGTAAATCAACACACATACAATATGCTGCTTTTCCTAACTTTTTTTTTTTTAATTTTTTTTTTTAACGTTTATTTATTTTTGAGACAGAGAGAGACAGAGCATGAACGGGGGAGGGTCAGAGAGAGGGAGACATAGAATCTGAAACAGGCTCCAGGTTCTGAGCTGTTAGCACAGAGCCTGACGTGGGGCTCAGACTCACGGACCTCGAGATCATGACCTGAGCGGAAGTCGGCCGCCTAACTGACTGAGCCACCCTAGGCACCCCACCTAACTTTTAAAAACAAGCAATTTGAACTAGTGTTTTTCATTTTTGTGACCAAAGTTGAATTCATAAGGAGTATCTGGTATTATTAGTTTATATTTCTTTAAGTCAGTGGTTCTCTGATGTGACTCTGTAGACCAGTGCTGTCCCATGACAGTACTTTTATAGGGAACATGGAGTGAGTTCTTCATTAATCTAAATGTGTTTAATGGAAAGGCTGTCTTTTGGTCTAAGATTTTGTCTCTTCTGCATTCTTTTTTTTTTTTAAATTATTGTATTTATTTTTTTAGATGTTTGTTTTTGAGAGAGAGAGAGTATGAGTAGGGGCGTGGGCAGAGAGAGGGGGACAGAGGATCCGAATCAGACTCTGTGCTGACAGCACAGAGCCCAATGTGGGGCTCAAACTCATGAACTGCGAGATCATGACCTGAGCTGAAGTCAGATGCTCAACCAACTGTGCCACCCAGGCACCCCATATAATATTTTTTCTAAGTTTTAATTTATTTATACATTTTAAGTAACCTCTACACCCAACATGGGGCTCAAACTCACAACTCCAAGATCAAGTTCTTCCAGCTGGGCCAGCCAGGCACCGCTCCCTTCTTCATTCTTGGTGTTAAAATGTACAGTTATTTTTTAAAGTTAATTAATTAATTTTTAAATTTACATCCAAGTTAGCGTATAGTGCAACAGTGATTTCAGGAGTAGATTCCTTAATGCCCCTCACCCATTTAGCTCATCCCCTCTCCCACAACCCCTCCAGCAGCCCTGTTCGTTCTCTATATTTAAGAGTCTTTTATGTTTTGTCCCCCTCCCTGTTTTTATATTATTTTTGCTTCCCTTCCCTTATGTTTATCTGTTTTGTATCTTCAGCTTCTCATATGAGTGAAGTCCTATGATATTTGTCTTTCTCTGACTCATTTCACTTAGCATAATACCCTCTAGTTCCATCCACATAGTTGCAAATGGCAAAATTTCATTCTTTTTGGTTCCTGAGTATATACACATATACATATACATACCACATCTTTTTTATCCATTCATCTATTGAAGGACATTAGAGCTCTGTCCATACTTTGGTTATTGTTGATAGTACTGCCATAAACATTGGGGTGCATGTGGCCCTTCAAAACAGCACAACTGTATCCCTTGGATAAATACCTAGTAGTGCAGTTGCTGGGACATAGGGTAATTCTATTTTTAATTTTTTTAGAAACCTTCATACTGTTTTCCAGAGTTTGTATTCCCACCAGCAGTGCAAAAGAGATCCTCTTTCTCTGCATCCTCACCAACATCTGTTGTTGACTGAGTTGTGAGTTTTAGCCACTCTGACAGGTGTGAGGTGATCTCATTGTGGTTTTGATTTGTGTTTTCCTGATGGTGAGTGATGTTGAGCATTTTTTTCATGTGTCTGTTAGCCATCTGGATGTCTTCTTTGGAGAAGTGTCTATTCATGTCTTTTGCCCATTTCTTCACTGGATTATTTGTTTTTTGGGTGTTGAGTTTGATAAGTTCTTTATAGATTTTGAATGCTATCCCTTTATCTGTTATATCATCTTCTCCCATTCTGTTGGTTGCCTTTTAGTTTTGCTGATTGTTTCCTTTGCTGTGCAGAAGCTTTTTATTTTGATGAGGTCCAATAGTTCATTTTTGCTTTTGTTTCCCTTGCCTCCGGAGATGTGTTGAGTAAGAAGTAGCTGCGGCCAAGGTCAAAGAGGTTTTTGCCTGCTTTCTCCTCGAGGATTTTGATGGCTTTCTGTCTTACGTTTAGGTCTTTCATCCATTTTGAGTTTATTTTTGTGTATGGTGTAAGGAAGTGGTCCAGGTTCATTTTTCTGCATGCTGCTGTCCAGTTTTCCCAGCACCATTTGCTGAAGAGATTGTCTTTATTTCACTGGCCATTCTTTCTTGCTTTGTCAAAGATTAGTTGGCCATACGTTTGTGGGTCCATTTCTGGATTCTCTCTTCTGTTCCATTGATCTGAGTGTCTGTTTTTGTGCCACTGCCGTACTGTCTTGATGATTACAGGTTTGTAATACAGCTTGAAGTCCGGGATTGTGATGGCTCCAGCTTTGGTTTTCTTTTTCAAGATCGCTTTGGCTATTCGGGGTCTTTTCTGATTCCATACAAATTTTAGGATTGTTTGTTCTAGCTCTGTGAAGAATACTGGTGTTATTTTGATAGAGATTATTATGTACGCTTATTTTTTGGAGAAGATCATTAAATTTTTAAAAAATTATATATATATATTTATTTAATTTTTTTCCAGTTTTATTGAGATATAAGTGACATATGTCACTGTGTGAGTTTCAGGTTTACAGCATAAAGTTTAGACTGTGAAGTAATTACTATAGTAAGTTAACATCTATCAAGCCATATAGAGAGAATAAAAAGAAATGAGGGAAAAAAACCCCTTCCTGCTTGTGGTAAGAATTGTTAAGATTTACTCTCTTAACAACTTTTATATGTCATAGAGCAGAGGAAACTATAGTCATGTTGCACATTATATCCCTAGTACTTGTGTATCTTATAACAGGAAGTTTGTACTCTTTAACCTTTTTTGTTCCAATTCACCCTTCTCTTCCCCTGGCCCCATCTCTGGTTATCCCAAATCTGATCCTTTTTCTGAGTTTGGGTCCTTTTCTTTCTTCTCTTTTCGTTTCTTTTCATTTCATTTCTTTTCTTTTCTTTTTCTTATGATTCTACCTATAAATGAGATCATGTGGTATTTGTGTTTCTCTTTTTGCCTTATTTCACTTAGCATAATGCCCTCAGGATTTATCCATGTTGTTGCAAATGGCAGGATTTCCTTATTTTTTATGGCTGAATAATATTCCACTATGTACACACACACACATGCACACACACACACGCACACACGCCACAACTTCTTTATCCACTTACCTTTCAGTGGACCCTTAGGTTGTTTCATGTTTTGGCTATTGTAAATAATGCTGCTCTGAACACAGGGCTACAGATATCTTTTCAATGATCTAAAGATCATTCCTTTGGATATGTTCCCAGAAGTGGAATTGCTAGATCATATGGTAGTTCTATTTTTAATTCTTTGAGGATCCTCCATATTTTTTCCATAATAGCTGTACCAATTTACAATCCTGCCAGCAGTGGACAAAGGTTCCCTTTTCTTCCAATCCTAGTCAGCATTTGTTATCTTTTGTCCTGTTGATGGCCATTCTAACAGCCATCAAGTGGGAAAGATTGTTTTTGGTAAAATTTGGGGAGAAATTTGACTGTTTCATGAGATCTAAATGTTTGCAAACCATTGTTACAAAATTCTTTAACTGTAGATGGAACCCTTAAGTGCTCAGAGACTCAACTAAAATAGGTAGGAATCTATGGGTCAGGGTCCTTTTCTACATACTTACTTTTAGGTAGCTTTTGTTGGATCATGCCGTGGTAATAATTCCAAACTCTCAATGGCTTTCAACCACAATGCTTTATTTCTCTCTCGCTTTACATGTTGCCTGTGGGTTACTGCGTATTGGCCGCAGTTGCTGGGGCTCTGCATGGGTCTTTGTCCCAGGACCCAGTCTGAAGAAGTAGCACTAACCTAGGACATGCCGTTCTCATGACAGTTGGAAGAGGAGACATAGCCGAACTGTTTCTGCTTGTAGGTGTTGCTGCTGCTCTTATTCCATTGGCCAATTCAAGTCACATGGCCAAATCTGCTGTCAGTGGAGATGAGGAAGTAGAATTCTCTCATAGTCCCTTCAACAGGTGGAGATAATTCTCTTATAGGAGGGCAGCAATCATGGGAGTAAAATAAAATCTACAATATCATTCTTACTGAAGCACTCATGTAGTCTATATGAATAAAGAACAGTAAGAAACAGATATCCACTATCAAGCTGAAAAAATATAACCAATACCTTTGAAGCTCTCTGTGTGCTTTTATACCACGTACTCAAATATACCCATTCTCTTGAAGTTTGTGATTATATCCTACCCTTCTTCATATATTCCATTGTATTAATATCCCACAATTTATGTTTTCTCTTGAGTTAATTCCAATTTTTTACTAGTATGAAGATGCTGCTAAGGATATTATTTTATGTGTCTTCTAGTATACTGTGCATGAGTCTCTCCAGGATATGAACTTAGGGTGGAATTTGCGGAAATGTGGGGCATAGAATCTTTAATTTTAGGATACAACAATGTTTTTCCAAGGCAGTATAATGTTTATAGTTGCACTAGTAGTGTTTTGTGTATTACCAGTGCTCACATCCTTGTTCACATTCGAAAGTTTCACAACATCTAATTTTTAGTGTAATGAACGTAAATCAGATTCTTTTTTGAATGTACTGGGAGACACTTCCCAAACTTTCATGTGTACACAAATCACTTGGGAATGCTATTAGAAGAGCAGGTTTTGATTCACAGGTTGGGCTAGGGATGAGAGCGGAGATCCCGCGTTTCTAACAAGCTCCCAGGTGATGACAGTGCTGCTGGACCATAAACCATGCTTGGAGTAACAAGGATCTAAGGCACTAAAATAGAATTGTCCCTGTGTTGGTTGTGCTCAGCACCTAAAGAGTCTTTGGAACAAAACTGCTAAATAACAGTATTTGATGCAGCCACTTAATCTAGGGTTTTTGAATTATGCCCGATACCTTCACTGACGTTAGATGAGTAGTATAGATAAATATGTATTTTTCATCTAGCAATTTTGGAAAAAAAAAAAAAAGTCCCAGGCCACAATTTTAATCATTCTACTTGTACTCTACTGCTGATTTTTTTGTTTTTTTAATTTGAAACTTCTGTTTTGTGGAAATACTGGCCATTAGTGAATAAAATAGTGGAATATTTTTTCTTAGAGTTTGTCACTTTATAACTGACAGCAAGAATTCAGAATTTAAGCCTCGGCCACTCCACTAAAGTTCTAAAGACACTATTTCTTCTCATCTAGGTTGATACTAGATTAATGTAATCTACTAAGAAGTTGAAGAATGAGCCATAAATATCTCCACTGGCATTCTTTTTTTTTTTTTTTTTTAATTTTTTTTTTTTTCAACGTTTTTTATTTATTTTTGGGACAGAGAGAGACAGAGCATGAACGGGGGAGGGGCAGAGAGAGAGGGAGACACAGAATCGGAAGCAGGCTCCAGGCTCTGAGCCATCGGCCCAGAGCCTGACGTGGGGCTTGAACTCACGGACCGCGAGATCGTGACCTGGCTGAAGTCGGACGCTTAACCGACTGCGCCACCCAGGCGCCCCTCCACTGGCATTCTTTAACTTAAGCACCTTAAAGCTACGGGAAACTTTGCCCAATTCCTTTTATTTATTTTTAAAATTTTTTACTTGTTTTTACTCATTCATGGGTAAACAACAATATAGAGTAACCAATTTTTATTTGGGGTCATGTATGTACATCACTCATTTTAAATCTACCACAAAGTATTTCGATTGTAATCCATTATTTCCATGAGTTCTTTATTTTATTTATTTATTTGGAGGGAGAGGGAGAGAGAGAGAATCCCAGGTAGGCTCTGTGTGGTCAGCATGGAGCCTGATGCAGGGCTTCACCCATGAACCGCAAGATTATGATCTGAGCTGAAATCAAGAGTCTGATGCTCAACCAACTGAGCCACTTGGGTGCCCCTAGGTGATTTTTTTAAAAGAAAAAAGTTTAAGGAGTCTTTAAGAGTGGTAATGGAACTTGTCAGTAACCAAGCATTAGACTAATT
This sequence comes from Neofelis nebulosa, assembly GCF_028018385.1. Taxonomy (NCBI): domain Eukaryota; kingdom Metazoa; phylum Chordata; class Mammalia; order Carnivora; family Felidae; genus Neofelis; species Neofelis nebulosa. Next base: position 17,375,358 of record NC_080789.1, read on the forward strand.
GGTGATCAGTCACTAACTTGATAAAATGAAGGAGAAAATAAAAATAAACACATATTCCTCAGTGCAGAATAGTGATATGTGGTCCAGGGCATGTGCCTCTAACAAGGTAATCCCTACTATTTCCAAATTGCATTCTTAACAACAAAAAAAGATGTTAGGACAAAAAACACCACTCAGACTAGCTTATGCAATGAAGAGTTATTGGCCCATATAATTGGTAACAACAACGCTGGAATGAGCTTAAAATAAATGAAATAGACATTCTAATTATGTTGTCAGGACCCTTTCATCTCCTGGCTTTGATTCTCTCTGTGGATCCTCTTCTAATGTAGATGGGCTTTCCTTCAAGTGGTACTAATAGTGGTGGTGGTAGAGGGGACTTTTTGAGGTGGAAGATAAAGGGACAGCTTCAGAATTATGTTGTTCCAAAGGGAAGTGAGTAAACTCTCCCAGAGACCCTCCACATTAAGGTAGTCCTATAACTTACTCACTCTTCATTAAATCAGCTCTCTCTTTTATAGCCTTTATCATAAATTGTCTCATTTGTTTGCTCACCTGGTTGTTTTTCCTCCCCACTACAAGGTAAAATCTGTTAGAAGCAAGAATGGTGCCTATTTTGTTAATTATGTTAGTCTCAGCATTCAGTAGGCACTCAGGACATAGTAAGAAAAAAAATACAGTGAAACCTTGGTTTGTGAGCATAATTCATTCTGGGAACATGCTTGTAATCCAAAGCACTGGTATATCAAAGCGAATTTCAGAACCATTGGCTCAGTTGTGATCATGTGATGTTTGGTGTCTTGTATTACTTGTATTGCAAGATGTCACTCATTTATTAAATTAAAACTTACTAGACATGTTTGCTTGTCTTGTGGAACACTTGTGGAACAAGTTATTCACAATCCAGAGTTTTACTTGCATGTGAAATTCCGGGAGAGGAAGTAGGTTCTGCTCAAACCATTTGTCATCATGTAGTCTGGAGGGTAGGATACTGTTGATTGATAGGCCTACCAGAACTGCATGGAATAGAGGAAGAATGTGTTCACGCAGGAAATGGAAATTTGTATAAATTTTTATTTTAAAGTGATCTCTACACCCATTGTGGGGCTTGAATTCACGACCCCGAAATCAAGAGTCTCAAGCTCTACTGGCTGAGTGAGCCAGGTGCCCCTGAAATTTGTACAGTGCTTCCCAGAAAAAGGTAGCCCTGAGAATGGAGGCTTGGGCTGGATTTCAGCCCTATTCTGTGGTCTCTGTCAACAGAGACCCCGATGAGTATCTATCTCTCCATCTCAGTTTCTGAATAGCTTATGCAGAAATGAGAATATTAGGAACAAAAGTATGAGCTGGACATGTCTTTGCATCTGGATCGCTCTTGGCCAACACCGTGTAGACTGTGCTTAGCCGTAAAAATATTCTAACAGAGATGTCTTGAGAAATTCCTCTCTTCCCCACCCCTACCCTCTCCTTTATTTTTCTCTCTAGGGTTAATTGGTCAAGTTTCCCAAGGACACATTTTGAGTTTTCTGAACTTTAGGGTGACTGGATGGTGGTACAGATGCTACCATGCTTCTTTCTGATTTATTTACATTTCTCCACATTTCTGTTTTGATCAACCTGATAATTCTACTTCAAAAGGAAGAAACTCCCTGTATATATCACAGGCCCTTCAGTAGAATAGATTTGTCTTAAAACTCAATCCCTTTGGGGTTTGTTTTATATTTTATTTAGTTGAGGATCTCTTTGAGGCAGTGAAATGCTCACTCTTTAAAAAGGGGCAATGGGGGCGCCTGGGTGGCTCGGTTGGTTAAGCGTCCAACTTCGGCTCAGGTCATGATCTCACGGTCTGTGAGTTCGAGCCCCGCGTCGGGCTCTGTGCTGACTGCTCAGAGCCTGGAGCCTGTTTCAGATTCTGTGTCTCCCTCTCTCTCTGCCCCTCCCCTGTTCATGCTCTGTCTCTCTCTGTCTCAAAAATAAATAAACGTTAAAAATTAAAAAAAAAAAAAAAAAAAAAGGGGCAATGGCTCCTGGGTGGCTCAATCAATCAGTCAAGTGTCCCACTCTTGATTTTGGCTCAGGTCCTGGTCTCATGGTTTGTGAGATCCAGCCTTGTATTGGGCTCTGTGCCAATAGCACGAAGCAGCATGGGATTTTCTCTCTCTCTCTCTCTCTCTCTTTGTCTCTCTCTGATTCTGCCTCACTTGTGTGTGCTGTCTCTCTCTCTCTCTCAAAATAAATAAATAAATATTTAAAAAAATAAAAAGGGGCAAATAGGTTGAAGGAACAGAAACCCGCTCAATCTTCTCATATAAGGCTGCTGGGAATCTCGTAAGTTCCAGAAGTACAGCTCAGCATCTCGACATGAAGGGTTTTCAGGCTGCTGTTCTGCCTGTCTTTCTCTTTCTGGGACTCCTTGTTTTCTCCTCTGCTTTAGTCTCGACCTTGGTTTTACTCTGGACACTGATTCTCTTTAAACACTGACTTTTCTCTATATGCAGATCAACCTGCGAGTGGCAAAAAAAAAAAAAAAAAAAAAAAAAGCAACTAGTACTTAATCTACTCATTGGATTCTCAGGACAAGTCGACAAGAAGTCCGCACTGTAATCCCTTGGGGAGCTTAAAAAGAAAGATATACAGGCCTCAAATACAGATATTCCGAGTCAGGAGGTCTGGAGTCCTAGAATCTATTTGAAAATGTTCCCCAGTAGGAATTCCAAGAGCCTCCACAGTCACAATAGGGAAGGAAGAAAAGTGAGTGAATGATGAGTAGATGAGACAGGCTCTCGCACCTGCTTGTCCCCTCCGTAGCTCCTTCTCTTTTTCTGTGTGCCATTTCTTGCTGTTGATTTTCCTATGCCAGGAGAGGAGATAGACATTCTAAGGAATTGAAAACAAATATTGAAAGATGTAATAGTTTTCACTAAAAGCAGCAGTACGGGCAGCAATCATTCTTACTCTCACCTGGTGGGTGGGCAGTGGGTCATCTGTCCCTTATCAAATAAGTGCCGATTTCTTGATCGCGGATGCTCTTGCAAGTGTAAGGCAGGCCTGAGTGTTCTGACCTGAGGCCTTTAGACCCATTGCAGTAGATTGTTCTGAAAGCCTCTGCAGCTACGGCAGCAGCGGTTCGCCTAGGCTCTCTGCGTTGGCGGGGTGGGGGGTGGGGGGGGTATGAACCTGCAGCTCAGTGCCCATCACTCTCAAACCAGCTACAGCTGTGTCTGTGTCTCTTCGTTCAGTCTTTAGAGAGAATTTGGTCACTGGCCAGCCTGTGAGGGCTGGCTCTACTCCGGGCAGTCTACAAAGAGCAGACTTTGTGAGAAGAGCATTCAGTTATAAGTGCATTACAAGCTTTCTTTTGGTTGGCTTGCAAAGTAGATCTTTCAGTAAGTATTTGTAAAATAAATGCCCTGAGCAGTATTTAGGATATTTACCAAATGTTTTTATGGCAAAATTATCATTGTCTCGTCATAGTTAATAAAAATAACATTTTGATAAAATATATATTATTCAAGTTGTAAATAAAGTTACACGGTTTATTATTTAACACATTTGAAACATGATGCCATATACCTTTTATTACGTACTGACATATGTAAAGAGTTGTAATGATTTGATTTTGAGACCTCCCTGTAAGTAATAGAAGCCATCACTTTATTTAATAAATTTGTCCACTGTAGGAAGGACTGCAGGGACATTTGATGACTTTACATAGGTATCAGCTACATTAAGTATGCAAAGATGAGAAACTTTTGACAAAGATTGGGCGCAATAGCCCTGTACTGTTTTCTGTGTACAAAGTAGTTGTATGGCTCAAAACAGGTATGTGTTAAGGCCACAAAGTATAGTGTCCCTATACCTTAGGGTTGGTTTAAGAGCGTATGTGTTTTTGGGGCACCTGGGTGGCTCCGTCGGTTAAGCGTCCGACTTCGGCTCAGGTCATGATCTCACAGTTTGTGAGTTCTAGCCCTGCGTCAGGCTCTGTGCTGACAGCTCGGGGCCTGGAGCCTGCTTCCGATTCTGTGTCTCCCTCTCTCTCTGCCCCTCCCCAACTTGTGCTCTGTCTCTCTATGTCTCTCAAAAAATAAATACATGTAAAAAAAAAAATTAAAAAAAAAAGAACATGTGTTTTCTATGAGAATCTTAAGTATGAAGACAGTTAATCTGATTTTTAAAAATGATTTTGTTTTCTTCTTTTCAGATCCAATCCCTCTGTGGACCTTCTAAACATCTTTTACTAGTAGAAACATTATTTCCTACAAAATGAAGTCAGCGTCTTAATTTAAACCAGCATTTGTGTGGTTCTGACTTTACCTGCTATGGTTTGTGAAGCTTGAGATCTAAGGAGTACAGGGTCTTTTGTGATGACAATATGACTAATAGTAAAGGAAGATCTATTACCAGTAACACGAGTAGTGGTCCAAGTAGTGGAGGAGGTTTTGTAGACTGGACTTTAAGCTTAAATACAATTCAATCTGATAAGTTTTTAAACTTATTGTTGAGTATGGTTCCAGTAATTTACCAGAAAAACCAGGAAGATAGGCACAAAAAAACCAATGGCATTTGGCAAGAGGGATTACCAGCTGCAGCCCAGACTTTTAGTAATCGATCTGAGCAGCACATGGAGTATCACAGTTTCTCAGAGCCGCCTTTTCATGGCAACAGTGGGCACGCGCCGTCAGGCTGCAGCCCAAAGTACGATGACTATGCCGGCTACAATTACTGTGATGCAAGGGACGCTGCGGAAACAGCTGCCATGTTACAGAATGAAGCTGCATCCAGTGATGGCGATGAAGATGCCGCTGTGGAAGTCAACCAGAAGCCACCAAAGGAATCCAGTGGCATCATGGCGCTGCAAATACTTGTGCCATTTTTGCTAGCTGGTTTTGGAACGGTTTCAGCCGGCATGGTTTTGGATATAGTCCAGGTGGGTTTATCATTTTATCTTCACCGTCTTTGTTGCTTTAGGTGCTTTAGGTGGGTTACTCATCTCACACATTTACTTTAGATCTAACTTATCCCTTAGTGAAATGAACCCATGCTGGCTCGGGCGGCGAATCTGCTGCTTCTAGGTGTGTGTTTGTTTTCCTTTACAAGTTCTGAGAGAATGGTCTCATTCTGGTTGTAAAGCAACCCTTCATAAAGTATTACAATAATAAAGCAACCCCAAAATGGATAAATCAATTAAATGCAAAACCCACTAAATGTTATATTTAAATGCTTCTTTACTTTTTGAATAAAATCATATACTTGTTAAAATGCATGAAAACCATGCAGAGAATTAAATACAAGATAAAAAGTCTTCCCGGTTTTTCCTCTTCAGACCAAACTCCCTTCCCCTCCAGAGGTTACCGTTGTTCAGAATTGGTTGTGTTTACTTGCGTATGTTTTTCTATGTTTTCATATATACACATGCACAGTTTCTTTTTCAGAAATAAAAATGAAGTGCCGTATATATCTGCAAATTATTTTCATTGCTTAATAATACATCTTACATATTTTTCCAAACTAGTAACAAAGATATTCTGCATTTTAAAATGAGAACTTGATATTCCATTGTATGTACATACCAAAGTTTATTCACTCTCCCATGCTCATGCTATAATGAATGCACTTAGAAATATATATACACTATTTTCATAGGCTAGATTTTAAAAATGGGATTGCTGGGAATTCGGGTAGGTGTATATGTTTAAAATTTTATTAGACACTGTCCTATTGACTTTCAAAAAGTTTGTGCCAGTGTATAATCCTCTCAATATATAAGTACTTTCATTTTTCTATGTCCTTATCAGTACATGTTGAACATTCTTGATCCTTTTCATTTTTGGCAACTGATAGGAAAATGTTTTCATATTTTAATTAGCAGCCTTTTAAAAAAAGTAACTTCTTTATTATTAATGTTTAGTGTGTTTTCATATGTCTGTTGACCATTCTTAGTTGTTCTATGGATATTTCTTATGTGAATTACTTTTATGTATGTTATTCATTTTAAAAATGTATATGCTACTTATCATTTTTAGGAGTTCTTAATGTAGTGTGGTTACAGAATTACCTATTCTATAATTATCTTTCTAAAGTAGTAAGTTGTTAAAATGTGACATTCTATTACTGTCAGTTTTCATTCATCAGTCAGAGAAAGAGTAACATGCCCTTGTCTTTCATTGCTTGCTCCCTAAAAGAAATCTCAGGTCATTTGTGACACTAAAAAGCTTTCAACAGATAATATTTTTATCTAAATGGAAAACATACATAAATAGGAACATAATTTCCACCATCAGTTGGAGAAAGGATATAAAAAGAACCATGTTAAGAAGTATATTAAGGGGCGCCTGGGTGGCTCAGTCGGTTAAGCGGCCGACTTCGGCTCAGGTCATGAGCTCACGGTCCGTGAGTTCGAGCCCCACGTTGGGCTCTGTGCTGACAGCTCAGAGCCCGGAGCCTGTTTCAGATTCCGTGTCTCCCTCTCTCTGACCCTTCCCTGTTCATGCTCTCTCTCTCCTGTCTCAAAAATAAATAAAAACATTAAAAAATTTTTTTTAAAAAGTATATTAAATTTTTAAGGAATCTGACGAGAGAAAGAAATAAAAGACATCCAAATTGGTAAGGAAGAAGTAAAACATTCGCTATTTGAAGACAACATGATGCCATATATAGAAAACCCTTGAGGGGTGCCTGGGTGGCTCAGTCGGTTGGGCATCCAACTTTGGCTCAGGTCATGATCTCAGGGTCTGTGTGTTTGAACCCCACGTCAGGCTCTGTGCTGACAGCTCAGAGCCTAGAGCCTGCTTCTGATTCTGTGTCTCCCTCTCTCTCTGCCCCTTCCCCGCTCATGCTCGCTCTCTCTCTCTCTCTCTCTGTCAAAAATAAATAAACATTAAAAACAAAACCATTAAAAAGAAAACCCTTGAGGCTCCACCAAAACTTCTAGTACTGATAAATGAATTCAGTAAAGTCACAGGATACAACATTCATGTAGAGAAATCTTTTGCATTTCTATACATTCATAATGAAATAGCAGAAAGAGAAATTAAGAAAAACAACCCCATTTACAGTTGTACCAAAAGTAATAAAATACCTATTATTAGACAACCAAGGAAGTGAAAGCCCTGTACTCTGAAAACTATAAGACGCTGATGAAAGAAATTGAAGATGACACAAACGAATGGAAAGATAGTCCGTGCTCATGGATTGGAAGAACCAATATTGTTAAAGTGTCCATGCTGCCTAAAGCAACCTGCAAATCTTATGCAATCCCTATCAAAATAACAACAGCAGTTTTCAGAGAACTAGAACAAATAGTACTCAAGTTTTTGTGGAAACACAAAGACTCTGAATAGCCAAAGCAATCTTGAAAAAGAAGAACAAAGCTGGTAGGTATCACAATCCCAAATTTTAAGATATACTACAAGCTGTTTTGATTAAAACGGGGCACCTGGCTGGCTCAGTTGGTGGAGCATGCAACTCTTGATCTTGGGGTTGTGAGGTCAAGCCCCACATTGGGCATAGAGTTTACTTAAAAAAAAAAAAAAAGAAGAAAAAACAGAATGGTACTGGCACAAAAATAGACACTTAACATCAGTGGAACAGAGTAGAGAGCCCAGAAACAAACCCATGCTTATATGGTCTATTAATCTATGACAAAGGAGGCAAGCACGTACAATGGGGAAAAGACAGTCTCTTCAACAAATGGTGTTGGGAAAACTGAACGGCTACGTGCAAAAGAGTGAAACTGGACCACTTTCTTACACCATACACAAAAATGAACTAAATGGAATAAAGACCTAAATGCGAGCCCTGAAACCATAAAACTCCTAGAAGAAGGCACAGGCAGTAATTTCTTTGACATCGGCCATAGAAACCTTTTTCTAGATATGTCTCCTCAAACAAGGGAAATAAAAGCAAAATTTAACTATTGGGACTACACCAAAATAAAGAGCCTTTGCACAGTGAAGGAAACCATCAACAAAACAAAAGGCAACTGAATGGGAGAAGATAGTTGTAAATTATATATCCAATAAGGAGTTAATATCCAAAATATATAATGAACTTCTACAACTGAATACCGAAAAATGGGCAGTGTACCTGAATAGACATTTTTCTGAAGAAGATGTACAGATTGCCAACAGACACATGAAAAAATGTCAACATCAGTAATCATCAAGGAAATGCAGATGAAAACCACAATGAGATATCACCTCAGACCTGTCAGAATGGCTAAAATCAAAAACACAAGAAATAACAAGTATTGGCGAGCATGTGGAGAAAAAGGAACTCTCATGCACTATTAGTGGGAATGCAAATTGGTGTAGCCATTGTGGGAAACAGTATGGAGGTTCCTTAAAAAATTGAAAAGTAGAAACACTATATGATTCAGTAATTCCATTATTGATGATATTTACCAAAAGAAAATGAAAACACTAATTCAGAAAGTTATATGCACCCCCGTGTTTATTGCAGCATTATTTACAATAGCTAAGACATGGAAGCAACCCAAGTGTTCATCAATAGATGAATTGATAAAGAAAAAGTGGTATATATACAATGGAATCTTATTCAGCCATGAAAAAGAATGAGATCTTGCCATTTGGAACAACATGGATGGACCTAGAGGATATGATGCTAAGTGAAATAAGTCAGAGAAAGACAAAAACAATATGATTTCACTCATACATGGAATTTAAGAAAAAATGTACAAAGAAAAAAAAAGATAAAAAAACACTCTTGAATATAGAGAACAACTGATGATTACCAGGGGGAAGGTGGGTGAGGGAATGGGTGAAATGGGTGATAGGGATTTTAGAGTACGCTTATCAGGATGAGCACTAAGTAATGTATAGAATTGTGGAATCATATTGTACACCTGAAACTAATATAACGTTGTATGTTAATTATATATCAGTAAAAATGCTGGGGGGGAAAATGAAACTTTGCAGGTATAATTAATTTAAAGATATTGAGATGGGGAGATTTTGTGGATTTTCCAGGTAGGTCTTTTTTAAAAAGAAAAAAAAAATTTTTTATTAGTTTTGTTTACTTTTGAGAGGCAGAGAGAGACAGAGCGTGTGTGGGGGAGGGGCAGAGACAGATGGAGACACAGAATCTGAAGCAGGCTCCAGGCTCTGAGTTGTCAGCACAGAGCCCGATGTGGGGCTCGAACTCACAAACCATGAGATCATGACCTGAGCCGAAATCAAGAGTTGGGACACTTAACCCACTGAACCACCCAGGTGCCCTGATATTTTTTTCTTGATATACCAATTATTCTGAAGAAACACTCAATATTTAGTTCTAAAATGATAACATCTATACATCTATAAGAATGATGTGTTGGAGTATAGTTTATTGGAATATTTATATAGGTTATATGTACATTCCTGTGGTGTAATGTTCATTTCTTGATACTATTCGAGATAACAGCACATGTATAATTAGTTTGTAATATTAAACTTTAGTGTTAAAAATTATAAAAACAAATGTTTTGAAAGGTTTAATTTAAATATGCTTTTTAAAACTTTTTAATTGTGAAATTTAACATACAGAGTATACAAACCAAAAATGTACAACTCAGTGAATTTTTGTGACACAACCATATAACTATCAGGTCAAGGAACAGAATCTTATCAGCACTTCATTTGTTTTCTTTGTGCTCCCTTCTGATTGCTGCCCTTTATACCTCATCACCAAAGGTAATCAGTGCTTCCTTGTCTTTATAAAAGTGCATCATTAAACACCATTGTTTGGTTTTACTTAATTCTTCTAAAACCTTATATAATGAAGTATAGAGTATCTAGTCCTCTGTGTCTGGTTTTTTTGTTCAACATTATGTAAGTTTTATGAAATTGTATTTCATTTATTTTTATTGTCATATCTAATCCAGTTATGAATATATCACAGTTTATTCATTCTGCTATTGATGCTCTTTGGTGTTTCCAGATTCTGGGTGCACATGTGTGTGCATTTCTATTGTGTGTGTATGTGTGTGTGTGTATGTATGTATATATATATATATATATATATATATATATATATATATATATAGAAATGGAATTTCTGTGTCTTAAGATATCCAGGCATTTAAATTTAGATATGTCAAATGATTGTACCAATTTACAGATTAATTAGCTGTGTATGAGAAGTCTCATTGCTCTGTATTCCTATTTACACAAGGTATCAGCAGTCTTTTTAATTTTAGAAATTCTGGTATTGGAAATCTTGGGGGTTTCCCTCATGACTGATGTTGTTTATTGATCATTTATTTGGACATTAGTGATAAAGGGTTTTTGCCCATTTTATTATTTGTCTCTTTCTTACTGATTTATTAAGAATTATTTGTGTATTCTGGATACAAGCCCTTTAGTTATATGTATTAAAAATATCTTTCCTTCCTCTGCAGCTTACCGTTTTACTTTCTCAATGGTGTGTTTTGATGAGCAGAAATTCTTAATTTTGATATAGTGCCTTTTCCCTTACTTTTCCATGGTTTGTACTTTTCGTTTCTTGCTTGAGAAATCTTTCCATATTCTGTGGTAATTAAGGTATTCTCTTTAATTGCCTTCTTAAAGCTTTGCTGCTTTGCCTTTTACATTTAATTTTTTTAATGTTTATTCATTTTTTGGTAGAGAGAGACAGAGCATGAGTGGGGGAGGGGCAGAGAGAGCGGGAGACAGAATCCAAAGCAAGCTCCAGGCTCCGAACTGACAGCACAGAGCCTGACGCGGGGCTGGAACTCACGGACTGTGAGATCATGACCTGAGCTGAAGTTGGACGCTTACCCAACTGAGCCACCCAGGCGCCCATGGCCTTTTACATTTAGATCATTCTCTCCCTGGAATAATTTTTTATAGAGAGTGTGAGGTAGGGATTGTTTTGTTTTGTTTTTTTCTTTCCACATGGACTTTCAGTTGTGTCTGCACTATTACATAACCAAAATCTTTGCTGTCAATGAAGTACCCATTTATGTGCAGATGTGTTTCTGGGCTCTCTATTCTGCTTCTTTGGTGTATTTATGTTGCTTGGCATTAATATCACACTATCTTGATATCTAGTAGAGAATGTTCTCTCCATATTTTTCCTCAAAGTGCTTTGGTTATTCTTTTCCCTTTGCATTAAATGTACATTTTAGTATAAAAACTTGTCGGTTTCCACACAAAACAAAGGGGTGTTGCAGTTGTGATTCAGATTGCGTTGAATCTACAGATAATTAGGGGAAGAATTGATTCTTGATAATGCTGACTCTTCTGATACATGTACATGAAATAGCCCTCTCCATTTATTTAGGTCATCTTTAATTTCCCTCTCTGAGGTTTTATAGTTTCTGAGCACAAGTCTTTTATATTTTTTGCTGGACTCATTCCTAATTATTTGATACGTTTTATGCTGTTATAAATGGTATAGTTCTTTAAAAAAATTCAGTTTACGTTTGTGTGTATCTGTTGACCCTGTATCTAGCAATTTTGCTAAAATCACTAATATTAATAATTTATCTGGGACACCTGGGTGGCTCAGTCGGTTAAGCATCCACCTTCAGCTCAGATCATGATATCACTGTTTGTGAGTTTGAGCCCCGCATGGGGCTCTGTACTGACAGCTCAGAGCCTGGAAGTTGCTTTGGATTCTGTGTCTCCCTCTCTCTCTGCCCCTTCCCCACTCAAGTTCTGTCTCTCTCTGTCTCACAAAAAACATTAAAAAAATTAACAAAAATAATTTATCTGTAATTCTTTTGGAATTACTTCATCATACCACCATATTATCTGTGAATAAGACAGTATTATTTCTTTCTAAACCTTATATATTTTATATTTTATTTACTTATTTATTTTTGTGCCATTCTGTACTGACTAGGACCTTCAAAGCACTATAAAATGGAAGTGCTGAAAGCAGGCTTATCTTGTTCCAGATCTCAGAGAGAAAGCTTTCAACAGTTCAGTATGAAGTATGGTGTTTGTTGTTGATTTTTGTAATATTCTTTATCATATTAAGGAAGTTTCTTTTTTAGTTTGCTAAGGCTTGTTTTAAAAATTATGAATGGATGTTGAGTTTCATCGATATACTTTCTCTGTATTTATTGATAACATTATATGATTTTTTTCCTTTATTTATTGCTGTGTCGAATCATATTGGTTATTATTATTATTTTAAGTTTATTTATTTATTTTGAGAGAGAGAGAGGGAGAGAGAAAATCCCAAGCAGGCTCACCCTGTCACATGGAGCCCAATGTGGGGCTTGATCTCACAACCGTAAGATCATGACCTGAGCCTAAATCAAGAGTCGGAGGCTTAACTGACTGAGCCACCCAGCCGCCCCTTGAATTATATTGATTAAACCAACCTTACATTTCTGGAATAAGTATAACCTGGTCATGATTTATTGTTCTTTAATTTTGATTAGAATTCTGATTAATTTTGCTAATATTTTGATTGTAATTGGAATTGGGATTTTTGCATCTAAATTCATATGTAAGATCAGCCCATAATTGTCCTTCTCATAATGTCATTGGCAGTTTTCATTAAGGTAGTACTAGTGTCGTGAATGAATTTGAAAATGTTCTCATTTTTCCTCCTTTGTTAAGGTTTATGTCACTTTGTCATTATTTCTTTCCTAAGTATTTGGTATAATTCCCGGATGAAGGCATCCGGGCCTCCCATTTTCTGTGTGGGAATGTTTTTGTTTACAACTTGAGTTTCTTTAGAAGTCACAGGGCTAATCAAAATTTTCTATCTCATTTTGTTTTTTTATTTTTAACCATTACATTCCTAGCAGGTTGAGTAGATTCTCAATAAATACTTGTTGAATAAAAGTTTAACAGTCACCATTTATTGAAGGTTAGCTATAGGCTAGGCACTACCATAAGCCCTTTACATACATCATCTTATTTTAATCCTTACAACTATAAGGAAAGTGTTATTGTCTCTGTTTTGTAACATAAAATACTTCGTGATTAAGTGATAGAGCTGAGGGTTGGATCTTGGTCCAGATTCAGTATCTGTCCTCCTAACCACTATACATTGTATACATTTACGCATGTGGAAACTTTTGTAATCCTTTAAGGGCTACATACCTCTGAAGTAATGGAGGTTAGGGACAGTTTTATGCAACTAAAATAGTAAAGGTTGTCTTTGGTGCTGTCTTAGTCTATTTGGACTGCTATAATGAAATGCTACAGACTGGGTGGCTTTAACGTGAGACATTTAGTTCTCCAGTTCTGGAGGCTGGGAAGTCCAGAGTCAGGGTCCCAGGCTATTCACTTTCTGGTAAGAGCTCTCTTTCTGGTTTGCAGAGGGCTGCCTTCTCTGTGCCCTCACATGCGGGAGAGAGCAGGCTCCGGTGCCTCTTACTCTTCTTATTAAAGGCACCAGCCCTGCCAGATTAGGGCCCTGCTCTTATGACTTCGTGTAACCTTCGTCACCTCCTCATAAGCCCTGTCTCCAAATACAGTCACATTGGGGGTTGGGGTTTCAACATATGATTTATGAGGGCGACACAACTCAGTCCATAGCAGGAGCTGATGCGTGTGCTGCCTCAGCTGGATTATCAAATTCAAGATAAGGAGTTAAAGGGCCATTAGTGTCTTAAGGCAGTATTCTTATATTCTAATATGTGACAGATGGCCAGTTGAGATAGACTGCTTGGCCATTATCTGCCTTCTCTTTAGATGGCCAGTTGAGATAGACTGCTTGGCCATTATCTGCCTTCTCTTTAGATGGCCAGTTGAGATAGACTGCTTGGCCATTATCTGCCTTCTCTTTAGATGGCCAGTTAAGATAGACTGCTTGGCCATTATCTGCCTTCTCTTTAGTAAGACGTCTACTCCCTGTTTTCTTTAAGACCTGCTCTAGCCCTGCCTCTCTACTTTTTCCTTTTATTCTTTAATTATCAGTCAGCTTGGAGTTGTCAATTGATGTTTGCTGAGAAAATTTGCCAACATCACCTCTTTTGAGTTGAAGCAGTAATTCAAAGATTGAGTTGTGTAGATATTTCCTCACTTTACAACCGAAGAATTTGAGTGAGGCTCAGAGAACTCACTCAGCTAGCAATTCCAATTTGGAATTTCTGCCCCAAAGTTTATGCCTTTCTGTAGTAGTGGGAAATACAAATACATAGATTATAGCTATAGTGTATGACGGAATATTTAAGTATCTTTAGAGGTAAAGAGAGTGCTGCTATAGGAATTCTACCGAAGTACCAAAAAGACCCGTAGGGATACAGAATGCTCTTTTTACATATTCAAGCTTACCCCAAGGAGTAAGCCTTTGTCTCAGCCTAAACTACCTTTGTGTGCTTGTGATTTACAATATCACTTTATTAATCCTGGGCCCCAAATTAAAGAACTTGTAAAAGATCATGGGAAGCACAATTATAGTGCCTGGGAGATCAATGTTCAGTAAATGGTGTAATATTAACAAATAACATTCATTGAATGTTCTTTGTCAGTATATCGTATTAGTTATCTGATGTTCAGGAGGACTCTGAGGTAGGTGATGTTATTTCCATTTTACGTACCAGGCTTAGATATTAAATTATTTGCCTGGGGTCACACAACTGGTAAGTGGCTGAATTAAACCCAAGTTGGCTGACTGCAAAACTCATGTTTTTAATTATTATACTATCTCTTCACTGATGGGGGACATATCTTAATTTTGGATCACGTCTGTGAGTCAGAACGTTTTTGTTATGAGAAATTGAAACCTATATATCCAGTTAATTTAAGTGATTAAAAAAAAAAGAATGCATTGTCTTTGGTAACTGGGAATACTACGTATACAGCCTACCTGAGATATAACTAGATTGGGGGCTTAATTTTATGATTACCTTCTCTCTGTCTATCTCTCATTTCAATTTCCCGTTTGTTTGTTGCCCACATTCTCTCCTGTTGCATATACCTCGTGATAGTTGTGGGGTCATATACTTTTGGTTTGTTTTACAAAAAGAAAGAATGAGCTGTTGTCTGTCTTCAGTTTGGAAAATTCTAAGGAATAATTGCCCCTGGAACCAGTCAGTGTGACTAGGGAGATAAAATAATATGATCAGCCCTGTTTGAGTTACATTTCTGTCTTGGGGGACAGATGGCCACTCAGATTGGCAATTTCACTAAAATCACAAAGAAAAGGAATTGAACTGCTTCTTAAGCAGGAGGGAGTGGATGTTGTTTCAAGGGAAATGGAGATGGAAAAGTGTGCAGAAGAGGCAGGAACAAAACCTTGCGTGTAGTGACTCACATGTAGGACTTGGCCCCTCCTTGGTCTTTCTGTTTATCTGAGTCAGTGGTTCGCAAAGTGTGCTCCTTGAACCACAGCATCAGCATCATCTGGGAATTTAGGTACACAAATTCTTAGGCTCTATCCCAGCCCTGAATCAGAAATCCAGGGTGGGACCTAGCAAACGGTTTTTGCAAGCATTTCTGGTGATTTTGATTCGGACTCGAGTTTGAGAACCACAAATCTAAAGTGATGTAAGTTCCCTTACTACTAGTAAATGGAGTTGGGCGGGATAGGTAGGCCACATAGTCTTTGGTCCCACTTAAGTAGTGCCCAGTCCAGAAGACCAGACTAATGCTTACATAGAGTAGACGTTCATTAATTCCTTGTGGAATGAATGAAGGCACGAATGAAATAAAACAAACTCTACTTTGTCATACAGATTCCTGAATTTTGATAGTCAAATTTAGAGTTTTAAATTATAGGATTCAGAACTGGAAATATCCCTAGATATTAGCACCCAGTCTAAGCTTTTCTTCCCTTGCTAAAAATAAGCAAATAGTTTTAAGTGATTTGCCCAAGAATATACAGGTAGTAGACAGCAGAGCCCTGTCTTGTGGATGAATCCTGTTCTCTGTATAACATGCTGTATGTGTATCTTGGATTGTCCATAGACTTAATCTCTGGATTATGTAAAGATTCTATAAAATGCGGTTAATGTTAGCTACCCGTCCATCTAAAAGAAATTTAAGCAAACTGAGCTAATACCTTTGTAACTACTAGTAATTCCTAGGTACATTTATACTTCTCATTAGAATATTATTGAAAGCTAATATCTGCCAAACCCGGAGATCCTATTATGTTTTATGAAGACAGTATTCTTGCAATGCTGAAAATATTCTTTTGAAATAGAGGGTAATATAGCTCTCAAGTATTCCTTAATTAATTACTACACTGCCATACAATGTGTGTGTTTTGGAATTCAGAGACAATGATGCAATACCTAAGTTGTGTTTCTAACTTGGGACTCTGAGTTAGGGTTATTTTCCTGATATGGAAAGTAGAGCGGTCAGAGAGAAAAGGGATGCTTTGGTGAAGTTTTGTGGACACAATACCAGTGTTTTAAATGGGCAAAGAGAAGGTAAGGGGGCAGGATCAAGGCAGGATCACAAAGCTAAGAAGGCATCACCATGTTTGTCTCTCCTTATAAAGCATAGCTATAATTTTAGAGTTTGTACTAAAGATAAAATACCTCTTTTAACATAGCTGTGATCCCAGAAAGGCACTAGCACTCGCTGCTGTAATGGTTCTGGTTGTTATTTAAAAAATAATACATGGCCTTTCACTTCCGGGAAGCTATAGTAAATGTACTTTTACCTATCCTGCCCATTAAGTCCGATAAAATAAAACACACACATACACACACACACACACACACACACACATCCTGGAAACTTGATATAAAACAAACCTAAAAAGATTCTATAAAAGATGGAAAGAAGAAAGCAGCCTGGCTAGTCCCCTTTAGCTTCATATATCCCAGATTTGTAGCTAAAGAGGCCAACAACCTGGGAATGCCAACAGATGCAGACAACAAGAAAGGCCTGCTCTCTAAAGGACTAGGAAACGGGCAGCCTAGCAAGATTGAAACCTGGTAGGTAAGAATTGTCCTGCTCTAGCCAACCATGACAGAAAGAACTGTGGTCTCACCAATACACCCAGGGCAGCAAAGGTTCAGTTCAGGGCTTAGACTTCAACCTCAAGAGGCTGTAATGAACAACATGGATGTATATGGAGGGTGTTATGCTAAGTAAAATATGCCAGATAGAAAGACGGATATGCATGGTATCACTTATACGTGGAGTAAAAAAAAAAAAGTCAAACTCAGAAACAGAATAATCCTTGCTGGGGGATGGAGGAAATAGAGATTGGTTAAAAGGTACAAACTTTCACTTATAAGATGAATAAGTTCTGAGGATTTCATGTATAGCATGGTGACTATCGTTGATAATACTGTACTGTATAATAATTTCTAAATAAGAGAGTAGGTCTTAAGCATTTTCACCAAAGAAAAGGTAACAGTTTGGGTTGGTGGATGTGTGAATTAACTCGATGGAGGGACTTTTCACAGAGCGTATGTGTATCAAATCATCGTGTTGTACATTTTAAATATATTACAGTTTTTCAATTATACCTCAATCAGCCTGGGCGGGGAAGAGGCAGCAGTGAGATACCCCAACATTTCAGCCAGGGTGATATCAGAGAAGGGCACGTAGAGTGCCAGGACTTTCATTTAGGTAGCTAGTAATGACAGCCCGTGATAGAACTGAAAGGAGAAATAGAAAAATCCACAGAGTCTTCCACACCCTTCTCTCAATAATTGACAGAACAACTTGGTAGAAAATCAGCAAGGATATAGAAGGACTCAGCAACGCCACCAGCCAGTGAGATCTAATTGACATTTGCAGACTACTCCACCTGAAAACAGCAACACACATTCTGTTCAAACTGTTACAGATCGTATACCAAGAGAGACCATATCCCGGGCCATAAACCAAATCTCAACGAGTTTAAAATATTGAAGTCATTCACACTGTGTTCTCTGATTACAATGTAATCAAACTAGAAATCAATAACAGAAAGAAAAAAGAAAAAATTCCAAATACTTGGAAACTAAACAGCATACGTTTAGATAATCCATGTTAATACTTGGAAACTAAACAGCATACGTTTAGATAATCCATGGTCAAAGGGGAAGTCTCAAAAAAAAAATCAAAAACAAAACATTGAACTGAGTGAAAATGAAAATGTAACATCAAAATTTGTGAGTCACAGGTAAAGCAATACAGAGATGGACATTTATAGAACTAAATGCATACATAGAATAAGGAAGAAATCTTAATAATTGAAGCGCTCATCTCAAACGTAGAAAAAGATGAGCAAAATAAACCCAAATCAAGCAGAAGGAAGATAATAAAGCTAACAGCAAAAATCAATGAAATTGAAAGCAGGAAAGCAATAGAGAAAAATCTTTGAAACAATGGTTTCAAACGAATGGTTCTTTGAAAAGATCACTAAAACTGACGATCTGTGGCAAGACTGACCAAAAAAAAAAAAAAAAAAAAAAATACAAATTACCACTATCAGGATGAAATGGGAGATATCACTATAGATCCTGTAGATGTCAGAAGGATAATGAGGGAATACCACAAACAGCTCTGCACTCGTATTTTTACAACTTATGCAAAGTGGACTGCTTCCTTGAAAAACAGAACTACCACAATGAACTCAAAATGAAATAGATAATTTGAACAGCTCTGGTCATGGCTCAGGTCATGATATCATGGTCTGTGAGTTCGAGCCCCGCATCTGTGCTCTGTGCTGTCAGTTCAGAGCCTGGCGCCTGGTTCGGATTCTGTGTCTCCCTCTCTCTCTGCCCCTCCCCTGCATGCTCTGTCTTTCTCTGTCTCAAAAATAAATACAAACATTTAAAAAATGTTTAATATCTTAAGCAGAATTGACACTAATCCTTCAGGATCTAGGGCTAGGTAAAGATTTCTTAGACTCAATACCCAAAGAAGGATCCAAAAAAGGAAAAATGGATAAAATTTTTGCTCTGTGACTGACATTTTTTTATACATATATTAGAGAGAGAGAGAGGGAGGGAGGGAGGGAGGGAGGGAGGGAGGGAGGAAGATCAGGACGGGCAGAGAGAATGGGAGAGAGAGAATCCCAAGCATAGCACAGAGCCTGATGCAGGGCTCAACCTCATGAACCATGAGATTATGACCGTAGCCAAAATCAAGAGTCAGGTGCTTAAGTAACTGAGCCACCTGGGCGCCCCTAAATGACCTTGTTAAAAGGATCAAAAGCAGCTTTGCAGAGTGGAAGAAAATATTTGCAAATACATATCTGACAAAATACAACTATATAAAGAACTCTCAAACAGTTAAAAAAATGTAGAAAACTGGCAAAAGACATAGAGACATTTCACCAAAGAGTGTGTACAGATGGCAAATAAACATGAAATGTTTGACGTCTTTAGCCATTAGGGAAATGCAAGTGAGGATCTCTATGAGATATCACTACACACCTGTCAGAGTGGCTATAATAAAAATAGCAAAAATATGAAGTGCTGTTGAGCATGTAGAGAAATGGTATCACTCATGCATTGCTGATGGGAATTTAAAATAGAGCAGCTACTCTGGAAAACACCTTGACAGTTTCTTAAAAAAACACACACCCACACCCACACACTAACTAAAACTAAATGCTAACCATCATATAACCTAGCAATTGCATTCCTGAACATTTATCTCAGAGAATGAAGACTTCTATTCACTCAATTCCTGTACATGACTGTTTGTAGCTGTCTTATTCATAACAGCCAAGAAGTGGATACAGCCCCAACAGTTGAATGGTTAAATAAACTTGGGTAAATCCATGTAATGAAATACTGCTCCTCGACAAAAAGGAACAAAGTATTGCGTGCAACATGCAACATCCTAGATGAATCTTCGGAGCATTATGCTGAGTGAAAAAAGCCAACCCCAAAAGGTTATACTTGCTTCATTTGTGTAACATTCTAGAATTGACCAAATTATGGAATGAAGAAAGATTAGTGGTTGCCAGGGATTAAGAAGGTGTTGGGAGTGGGGAGAAATGGATGTGGCTATAAACGGGCAGCAGGAGGGATCCTTGTG
The DNA here is from genome assembly GCF_028018385.1 of Neofelis nebulosa. NCBI lineage: Eukaryota > Metazoa > Chordata > Mammalia > Carnivora > Felidae > Neofelis > Neofelis nebulosa. The sequence continues at coordinate 17,395,259 of NC_080789.1, forward strand.
GTGGTATCTTGACCGTATCAGTGTTAATATCCTGGTTGTGATATGGTTCACTATTGTTTTGCAAAATGTTACCATTGGGGGAAACTGGGTAATGGGTACATGGGATCTCTGAATTTTTTTTTTTATAACTGCATGTGAATATATAATTATTTCAAAATGAAAAGCTTAATGAAATTGTATATTTGATAAAGCATATTTAAACTGCATGAAAGAATATATAATGGAGAAAGTAGTCTCTCTCTGCCTGTATGTGCCTTTCTCCTATTCCCTTCCTTAGCCCCATTACTTTTCTGTGCCTCCTTCAATAGACATTAAGTGTGGTGTGTGTGTGTGTGTGTGTGTGTGTGTGTGTGTGTGTGTGTATTTGCCAGAGACACAAACAATGTTTCTGTTCACCTTGCTTTTCTTAGTTTATCCTTATATAGGTTCTCAAAGATTTACCAAATTCTTCTCCAGCTATGTCATGCTCTATTGCAAGGATGTATCATTTTATATTATTTTTCTATTAAGTTACCTAATGAGGGGGATTTCAGTTGCCTCAAATCTTTTGTTATTATGAACAATGATGCAGTAAATTCATCATATGTATGTATTTAAACTCATGTTCACGTTTATTTGTAGGATAAATTCCTTGAGGTAGAGGTTTGAGTTGAAAATTATGTTCATTTTATATTTATATATTTATATTTATTTTTAAGTTGCCCAATTCCCCCAAAGAAGTTAAACCTTAACATTCTCACCAGTAGTGTCATAGAGTGCCTATTTCCTTATACTCTTCCCAATGGAATGTTATCCAAGTTTTCGATCTTTACCAATCTCACAGATGAAAACTTATCACCTTTTATTTCGCATTTATCTGATTATGTATGAGATTGGTCATTTTGTCATATATCTGAAAGTGAATGGGTTTAAATTTTTTTATGTTTTGGTTTATTTTTTGAGAGCGGGGAGGGGCAGAGAGAGAGGGGGACAGAGGATCTGAAGCAGGCTCTACACTGATAGCAGTGAGCCCGATGTGGGGCTTGAACTCACTAACCATGAGATCATGACCCGAACTGAAGCTGGACACTCAACTGACTGAGCCACCTAGTTGCCCCTGAATAGGTTTAGTTTTAACTAAATCAAAATAAGAACCAAACTTCTTCAGATTTGGAGTATGTATGTTTCTTAAAATTGCATCAACTTCTTTTACCAATTAGACGTTTTAAAACTTTTGCTGTTTATTTGGTTTATTTATGTATTTTAATGTTTATTTATGGGGGGGAGGGGCAGAGAGAGAGGGAGACAGAGAATCCAAAGCAGGCTCTGCACTGACAGCAGAGAGCCTGATGCAGGGCTCAAACTCAGGAATGGTGAGGTCATAACCTGAGCTGAAGTAGACACTTAACTGACTGAACCACCCAGGAACCCCTAAAATTTTGCTGTTTATATTAAAGTTAGGACTCTGTGGATCTGTTCCTCAACTTATTTAATTATTATTATTTTTTAAGTTTCAATTTTGTTTTTCCTCTTGGCCATTAAAAGATTTTTAGGAGGGGCGCCTGGGTGGCGCAGTCGGTTAAGCGTCCGACTTCAGCCAGGTCACGATCTCACGGTCCGTGAGTTCGAGCCCCGCGTCAGGCTCTGGGCTGATGGCTCAGAGCCTGGAGCCTGTTTCCGATTCTGTGTCTCCCTCTCTCTCTATCCCTCCCCCGTTCATGCTCTGTCTCTCTCTGTCCCAAAAATAAATAAAAAAACGTGGAAAAAAAAATTAAAAAAAAGATTTTTAGGTTTTGAGTCTAATGCTTATGTACGAGCACTCTGACGTTACATTTGATTGTGTGAGTACTTCGCTGAGGTTCTGGATGTTGACAGAAGTCCAAAATTAGGTAAGATTAGACATTGATTTCCTTTAGGGCAAGTTCTTGTGGAGAAGTTTAGGGATTCATAAATATATATAGCCTCAGAGGTCATGTCTTCATTATGGCAAAAATTTTTAAGTATATGAATTTTTTTTTCCGCATTACCTCCTGCCAGGAAATTAACTGGTAATATATCTTGGTGTTATATAGCTAATAAACTTTCAATATTGCTATCCATTACTATGTACAGGTACAGTCCTAAGCACAACCATATGAGGTAGGTTCAATTATGTCCCTATTTTATTTATTTTGTTAAATGCTTATTTAGTTTTGAGAGAGAGACAGACAGACAGACAGACGGACTGTGAGCTGGGGAGGAGCAGAGAGAGAGGGAGGCACGGAATCCGAAGCAGGCTCCAGGCTCCGAGCTGTCAGCACAGAGCCCGACGTGGGTCTTGAACTCACGAACCATGAGATCATGACCTGAGCTGAAGTCAGATGCTTAACTGACTGAGCCACCCAGGTGCCCCTCAATAATGTCCCTATTTTAGATGAAGAAAGTAAAGCATAATTTTGCCCAAGTTACATAGTACAAGTCGTTGACTCAGAATTTCAACCCAGGTATCTGAAGCCTTCCCTTTGACTAAAGTTCTGCACAACTTCTCACTAACCTCATCATATATCCTAAGTGCTGTCTCTGGACACTCCAGGGTTGCTGTGGGATTTTTAAAAAAATTTAAAGGAAACACGGTGACATCTCTTGGACACTTTACAGACTCAAGGTGGTTTAATACTTCAACATTACATCACACAACATTTATCTTGATGACTAGATTTTCAGTGGTGCTGTGAAAAAAAGCAAGTGTCACACAAAAACCAATACAGAACAAGAAATGAAGGTGTAGTTTCCGATTCCAAGGTTTGAGAAGTCACGCAGTGACCCACAGGGACACACACCCAATTAATAAGTAATTACGATGGTATAACATAAAATATTATTTTTCAATATAATTGTATGATTTCTTCAAATGGCTAGTAAATTGTTAGGAGATAAATATTCACTAAGTTTTTTGGACCAACTACTTAATAAATAGGACTGTTGGGTATTTCTTTTGGCCTAGGGGTACCATGAAAACCGAGAAAGTTTGGGAACTTCTAGACACATGCCTCTTCAGGTGTAAGGAAAAGAATGTAGAATTTATTTGGCATGGGATAGGAAATCAATCGTTGCTCGTTCTTATTATATCAATGCTAAGGTGTTAGTGACTTCATAGGGTTTCTCGTGGGAGTATTTGATTTGAATTGAACTTGGAAAGGATGGGAGTAACCAAAAGAAGTATATCCCAGTAGATACAATCTGTGATGACGTGAAGGAACTAGACTGATAGAGATATTCGGATAGTATTCTGGTGTTTCCACAATTAAGTCATATAGGTAGGTATCTTAAAATTATGACCTAGGTAAAATGTGCTCCTGAATTATGTCTGATTTTTTAAGAATGGTACCTATCATAGGTTTGTTGTAGCTTAAATGAGTAAGCCTAAGGAACAGTGTCTGGGCACATAACAAGCCATCAGTGAATGTCAAATATTGTTTTTGTTTTTTCAGTCCGTAAAGTCTCTGAGTGCTACAGTCACCTCTTAATAACATTAGTAAAATAGCAGATTGTGCTATTAAGGGATTTGTGTGGGTTTTTTTTTTTTCCACTTTATATAGTACTTTAATATGTACTTTCATTAACATGGTATTTTTGCAAGGGCTAGACAGGGCAGAGTAGAAATTGAAATCCAAAGACACATAACTCATCCAAGATTATGTGGCTAGATTATGACAGATCCATGCCTAGAACCACAAATTTTCTAATTTCCAGCTTACTGCTTTTTAAATGATATTATGCTCTCTTGCCTCACACCCTAAAATGGGTACCACAACATGGGATGACTCAGAACTCCTGACGTCCAGTCTAGGTCTCGTCTTCTGGCCTTGGGAAAATCATTGAACTTCTCTGAATCTTTATTTCTTCAACTGTGAAATTAGATAATAATATTGCTGTAATTTTCCTGTGGAGTTGTTGTAGTTAGTGTTGGAACCAAGATTCAAATCCAGATGTTCTGGTTCTTGAGTCTGTTCTCTTAACTACTGGTTACACTGACTCTTGTCCTCATTAAGGGATAAAGCAAAATGTAAGGGCATCAGACTTGTGTGGCAAGCTGGAGTTATTTGGGGATGTAGTGACTGCATCGACTATCATTCCCAATTTAACTAAATCTTCTAAAGCAACTCAAGGCTCCAGAGCTCTGGAGAATAGGGTTAAGCTAAATGTTCACTCATTAAATGACTTGTGTTTTCATTCAATATGTGGATGCAACATTGGGAAAGATGGCTGAGGGTTTTAGAAATGTCCTTTATCTAAAGTGTTTTTGACAGGGTGTCAGAAAATTCTGTTTGTTTTGTTTTTGTTTTTTTCTTGCAGCACTGGGAGGTGTTCAAAAAGGTAACAGAAGTTTTCATTTTAGTTCCTGCACTTCTTGGTCTCAAAGGAAACTTGGAAATGACATTGGCATCCAGATTATCCACTGCAGTAAGTTTTTTCCTACTTCTAAGTATATATATTACCTATGCTGTTTCTTTCTGTGATGGAGAATTTGTACCAGGAAATTTTTTTTCCTCTATCTGATAAATTTCTGGACCTCAGGGATATGATAAGTGGTAATGCCTAATGTGATACCCTGAAAGTTCTCTGGGTTGGCTAATTTGCAAATTATAGACCTTCATTTATCCTGAGGTAGTATACTTGCCTCATTTTACTCCAGGGCATTCTGGCAATTATCATCAGTGCTTCAGACATGGGACAAATCAGATATTGAGATTCTTTATGATTCAAAGGTTGGTTGATTGGTATTTATACCTTTTGTGATTATAAAAGTAATACAAACTTATTGCAAAAACTGAAGAAAAGGGAAAGATTATAAAGAAGAAAATTTAAAACCACCTAGACATAGTCATATATAAATATTTTGGTATAGATGCATCTATACTTATACATCATTAGGTATATCAGAGCAGATACATACTGTATATTCTAAAAAAGAACAGTAATCATATATTTTGTCTCTTAAAATCTATGATATCCGTTTTAAGATATATGCTGATCATCTTTCCACCTCAATGAATATACACCTATGTCATTTTTATTGGCTATGTACTTTTCTGTTATATAGCTCTCCTATAGTTTAGTCTAGCATCTATTTTTGGATACATAGTCTCTTTCCGATGTTTTGCTATTATAAACAATGTTATAATGAATAATTTTATGCAGACAGTTTTGCATTCTTTTATTTCTTTGGGGCAATTTTAGGATTGTAATTAAACTGTTGAGGAAAAAAAAGGCATTCTTTCAAGGCCTTAGCTACATATGCTAAATTGTCGTTCAGAAACGTTAAACATTTAAAAAAACACTGCCACTAACAGGGTTCTGATTTAATTTTAGAAGCCTAAAAGGGCATTACTTTCTCACTGTAACATTTGTTGGAGTTTCACCATCGTGCAACCAAATTATTTTGTTTAAAATCACATAACTAGTGAGGTTCATTTCAGTGAACCATCTACCCGTTTAATGTTAGTCAAAAATTAAGCCTTCAAAAGGTGTTACTAATTGCATTGCCTTTAGTATATGAAGTTGGGTTTGTTTGTTTGTTTAAAGATGCTACAGCAGGGGCGCCTGGGTGGCTCAGTCGACTGGTTAAGCGGCCGACTTCGGCTCAGGTCATGGTCTCGCAGTCCGTGAGTTGGAGCCCCGCGTTGGGCTCTGTGGTGACAGCTCAGAGCCTGGAGCCTGTTTCAGATTCTGTGTCTCCCTCTCTCTAACCCTCCCCTGTTCATGCTCTGTCTCTCCCTGTCTCAAAAAATGAGTAAACGTTAAAAAAAAAATTAAAAAAAAAAAAAGCTACAGCAAATGAACCCATCTATGAACTAGGGGGAAAATTTTGTGTATCTAAAGCCTGAACAACTGTGTTGGTGATGGGAGTACTCTCTCCTGTTCCTTCCCTTCCCCCATTTCTCCCCCAGGCAACTGTAAGTTCCCTAAGATTTCCTGAGTAAAACAGATGCTTGGAAAAGAGATAAATGGATGGCATTAAATAATGTTTTATTAACATTATTGGCTTGCTCAGTTAAGAGAAAGTGCTGCATATGCCCTATGGAACCTTCTAAGCTCCCTGTTATATATGAAAGGTCATATAGCTAAACTCTGCCCAGGACCATAATGAAATATTGGGTATTAGTGTGCTCTCATCATGTGCCAGGACTGTACTAACTGCCTACAAGGGTATCTTATAGCAACCCTATGAGATAAACACTATTATTCCTGTTTATAGAGGAGGAACTGAGGCTTAGAACAGTTGAGTAACTTTCCTGAAGACACAGAGCTAGAATATAATGGAATACCTCACATTCCAGAACATTCCCTTTTACTTGCACAGGATAACTGAGTCAAGAGTTTTAAAACCAATAAATAACCTCAGTAACAAACACCTGATAGTCTCCTCTGCATTGTAAGGATGCTCTCCTGAGGGCTTGGTCTTAGCACCAATATACCATATTTTTTGTTACTTAATATTTTAAAACTTTGATATTTATTATTTCTCTTAATGTTTTAATTTTAGAGAGAGAAAACATGCGTGCACAAGTTGGGGAGGTGCAGAGAGAGAGAATCTTAAGCCATGCTGAGCATGGAGCCCAACGCGGGGCTCGTTCCCATGACTCTGAGATCATGACCTGAGCTGAATTTAAGAGTTGGATGCTTGGGGCGCCTGGGTGGCGCAGTCGGTGAAGCGTCCGACTTCAGCCAGGTCACGATCTCGCGGTCCGTGAGTTCGAGCCCCGCGTCAGGCTCTGGGCTGATGGCTCGGAGCCTGGATCCTGTTTCCGATTCTGTGTCTCCCTCTCTCTCTGCCCCTCCCCCGTTCATGCTCTGTCTCTCTCTGTCCCAAAAATAAATAAAAAATGTTGAAAAAAAAATTTTAAAAAGAGTTGGATGCTTAACCGACTGAACCACCCAGGCACCCATGTTATTTTTTTAAAAGTATTAAAGATACAGTCCTGTTACTTATTTCCGTAATTAGTTGGTGAGCTAGAAACGTCTAGGGGTATCAGCCAGTCAGATACTAGCCAGACCTTGGTAGATTTGTTTGGGCAAATTCACTTTAGTCTATAATTTTTCATATCATCATTATAATGATTGAATATTAAAGGAACTGGAGAATAATAGAAATGAAGCCTCTTTGGACTGGAACATAAAAGTATAAAGTGACCTTGGAACATCTTGTGGTGGCAGAAGGTAAAATGCTAACCAAAAATAATTGGGGGGAGTACCTTGGTGTTAGCTGAATATTGATTTTCACACTTGGAATGTGTGTCCATTATACCTCTAGCTTTTGTCTTAAAAAAAAAAAAACAAACTTTTATGTAGTTTTACCAATGTTTTAAGAGTTAGTGAAATTATATACACGTGGTCCGTCTGCCAACTTTTCCCAGTGATCTACATTTGCATTATGTTTTAAGAACCGGTAGGTCAGCAAGGTAGAACTCAATCCAAGAGGCTTCTTGGCAAGACAGGGGAATAAAGAAGAGGTCTTGAAAAACAGAACTGGCAACAGTTAAAGGAAAAGAAAATCGTTACAATGAGAGTTAAAAGGTAGCTCTAGTTTCATTTTGTTGGAAAATGAACTTTGTTCTGATAAATATAGTTAGGCACCCAAACTTTCAAGCAACTTGATAACTTAGCCCGGAAAACTGAAATTTTGGCTAGCTTATCTCAAAGAAAATATTTCTAAAAGCAACATTCTTGAGCACTCTCCAGTATTTGTTTAGATTCAGATAATAGCTTAAATGTCACTCCATTTTGAAATAGGCCATGCTGTGGAGAATCTGCTTAGAAAGGAATTTGCTGCAAATTAATTTCTGTGTAATTTGGTCACATATTACCATTAATACTGCCTAAAGGTGAACTTAATCTTAATCTTTTAATTTGAACTTTAGTTTTTTTTTGTTGTGGCATTTATATTTTATGGTAGATACTTCCATCAAAAGTCTGGTTACATTTATTTGTTCATATTTAAGAGAGTGGAACTCCAACGCTGATTAGAAGCAGAGTCCATGGGAGGAGAGTATCAACCAATGTCTTCGCTGAGTGAGCTAGCTGCACCTTTCTTTGGGGGGGTAGGGCTGCAGTTGATGTCTTCCACAGATCAGGAATTTTGTCACTGATTATAAGATATTTGAGTTGCAAAATGAAGAGATTACCTAGTTCTCTAAGTAATGAATATACCATAAACTAGATGAGTATACCATGTTATCATAGCTTGAAGCCATGAGTTACTACTTTTCCATCTACTAATGTGTTTTACTTTTATTTTTTATTTTTATTTTTTTGGTCAAAAAATGTTAATAGCAACTTTATTCATAATGGCTCTAAACTGGAAGCAACACAGATGTACTTTTATTTTTTGAGGCTAAGAATTTGAGATAGGCATGGCCTAGTCAGTGTTAAAGGCCAGAGGCAGGACTGTCGATATGTTAGATCAGTGGTTCTCAAAGTTAGCAACTTTGGTTAGCAACTTGTTGGAAATGCACAATCTTGGCTCCACCCAGAAGCTGCTGAATCAGAAGCTCTGGGGGTTGGTTCAACAATCTGTATTTTAACCAGCGATTCTGATATACATCAAAGTTTGAGAACAACACTGCGTTAATGAAGAGCATAGAGGCCAATGGGCCTGGGATCAAGTGGGAGAAAGGAAGAATAACAGGGTGTGAGATCACCTTGTGGGCCTTTGTAAGGACTTTGCCGACTGTGGGAAATGGGAAGCCACTGGAAGGTTTTAAACAGAGGAGTGCTATGATATGATAGATATTTCAACAGATTATTTTGACTGTTGTGTTGAGACAGAGCTATAAAGGGCCAAGGACTAAAACAGAGACAAGTTAAAAGTCTGTTGCCATAATACAGGCTGGAGGCGATGCTGGCTTGGATCAGGGTGGTGGCAGTGGATATAGTGAGACATAGTTGGAGTCCAGAACTAATTTTCAGAGAGAAATGGCAGAATTGGCTGATGGATTAGCTGAAATTAAGTACTGGGAGGAGTCACTTGAAAATTTCTCAGGATTTGAGAGATGGAAGATTCGTAGATGGAAAAGTAGTAACTCATGGCATCAAACTATGATAACATGGTATATTTACCTAGTTTATGGTGTTTTCAGTTGCTCAGAGAAGTTGATCTCAAGTGGTAGGGGGAGTGTGTTACCATTCTTACAGAATGCTAGAGAATCATTGCCAGCTATATTCCAATCCTGATACTCCATCAACTGTTAAAGCCACTCTAGGTTAAAGCCTTCTTGAAAGCAGAGTACCCAAAGCCTCACCTTTGATAGACTCTTCACTGACTATTCTCTACTTAAAATTTTTATTACTCTTGACTTTGACACCCCACACTGCGGTATGGACTCTTTCCACTTCTTTCATGGCATCTTCTTAGTCTATTTTTTTTGGTTTCTTTTTCTTTGCTCATCTTCTTGATTTGAGGTTTTCCTGAAATATTAGTCCCTTGTTTTTGTGTGTCTGTCAATAAGTTCATGTATGCCACCCCTGCCCATACATTGCTGACTCTCAGATCTGTACCTCCAGCCTCTTTCCTGATCACTACAGCTGAATTTTCAATTGTCTGTAGCCTCACTACATTCAAAAGTAAACTCATTACCTTCTCTTGCTCCAACTGTGCTTTCTGTATTTCTTATCAGTTTATTAACATTACCAATCACTATCCCTCTTCTATCCAGTTAATGTCTAGGCTGTCCATTCAACCTATGAAATCCCTCTCCCCTTCCCTTTATGCCCCACCTGCCACTACCTTAATTCAGTTGTCAATTGTCTCTAAATGGGACTGTTGTGGCAGATTCCTACCTGAACTCCCTGGTTCCAGGGTAAAAAGTCAATGATTTTTGTTTGTTTGTTTGTTTGTCTGTTTAACTTAAAACAAGTACTATTTGAAAGTCAGCCTTTTCATCTATGGTCAAAAAATAATTCTTTTAAAAATTTTACAATTTTCTTGTGTAGTATTTATTTTCAGTTATAAAAGTAGGAGTAAGGGACACCTGGGTGGCTCAGTCCTTCGAGTGTCCAACTTCAGCTCAGGTCATGATCCCACAGTTCGTGAGTTTGAGCCCCACATCAGGCTCTGTGCTGACAGCTCAGATCCTGGAACCTGCTTCGGATCTGTGTCTCCCTCTCTCTGCCCCTAAGCCACTCACATTCTGTCTTTGTCTCTCTCAAAAAGAGTAAACATAAAAATAAATAAATAAATAAATAAAAGTAGGAGTAAAAATCATTATAGCTATGGCAGGCAAGTCTGTGATTACTTTAATCTTTTTGCTCCATTAAAGAGTCTTTTCTCATTTTTATCATTGTCTGCCAGAGAATCAGGATAAATGAACTTATAGGATTATAAGGAAAGCTTTGTGTAAGTATAAAGATAGAGAACCTAAAACATAAGATATCATATAGAGCCTACTCACTCAATTGTTGAAGGGCAGTTGTCTTTAAAACTTGTTATTATAGGGGCGCCCGGGTGGCTCAGTCAGTTGAGTGTCCGACTTCGGCTCAGGTCACGATCTCACAGTTAGTGAGTTCGAGCCCCACGTCGGGCTCTGTGCTGACAGCTCAGAGCCTGGAGCCTGCTTCGGATTCTGTCTCTCCCTCTCTCTCTGCCCCATCCCCACTCATGCTGTGTCTCTCTCTGTCTTAAAAATAAATAAAACATTAAAAAAAAATTTAAAAAAACCTTGTTAATCTATAAAGGTAAAGGTTAAATGTTACCAGATAAAAAGATATTTCAATAAAAAGGTTTTCTATTTTAACAAGGCAGATATAATAATGGTGAATTCAAATCAACTTTATCATGCCCTCTTACCTGAGTCAAAATTTGTCTCTAAATTATAATGATTAACTTGAATAATTTTTCCTGGGTTTTTATCTTTTCAACAGTAGATATATATTATGGTAGATAATTGTTGTGGATATATAACAGTAGTATATAATTAGAAAACAATCCCAAGCACAGTGGTTCTATAAATTGTTTAAATTCTGTTACCTGAGGTCTAAAATTTTCTGCTTCTGGATGCTAGATATAACAGTCAAAAGTGGCATCCACTGTCTTAAAGACAATGTATATGTTTTTAAAGCTTATAAATCTATTTTCCAGGAGCAAATTGCCAAGAACCGTTCGATTAGTATTTTCCCACTCTAGACAAAACTGATTTCTGTTGCCTTAAACCTCTCAGAAAACTCCTCTGATTTTCTGAAATTATTTTGTAACATTTTAGCTTTTTAATTCATTAATTCAAAAAATATTTCTGAGCCCTTACGGTATGCCAAGTGCTAGTGTGTGCTAGGGAATCATCAATAAATAAAACAGAAAATATTCCTGCTCTCACTGAGCTTGCATCCCAGTGTAAAAGGATATGAAGAAGCTGGCAAAACCTTTCCCTGATAACTATAAGTTAGATTTCCAATTCAAATTGTAAAACTTCTAAAATAAAGAAAAATTAAATCCCAAATAATGATATTAATAACTCTGGCATAACTTTGATATAGTTACAGTCTCAGTATTCTTTCCTAAATTTGGCATAATTCTAAATTTTACAGGTTCTTGTCAGAAAACCGGATTGTTAGATACAAACAAAACTTGCATATTCCTACTGGTCTCAATTTTAGAGGATGTTTCTTTACATTATTTTTTAAAATGTTTATTTCTTTATTTTGAGAGAGAGAGAGAGAATGAGCAGAGGAGGGGCAGAGAGAGAGGGAAAGAGAGAGAATCCCAAGCAGGCTCTGTGCTCCCAGCACAGAGCCCAACATGGGACTCGAACTCATGAACCGTGAGATCACGACGTGAGCTGAAATCAAGAGCTAGATGCTTAATCGACTGAGCCACGTAGGCACCCCTAGAGTATGTTTCTTAAGTTATAAATACCAATCCATAGCCATAGGTTTGTGGAGTGTACTACTTATGTGTAACTTAAACCGTTTCAGTCATCGAGATTTTTAACTCCCCCCTTTCTTTGAAGCTTTATTGAGGTATAATTGACACAAACCGACTACACAAATCCAAAGTTTACAGTTTGATGAGCTTCAATACGTAGTGTGTACATGTGAAACCATTACTGCATTCAAGATTATGAGCATAGGCTTCACCCCTGCACATTCAGGAAGATATATTAGGGTGTGTGTGTACATATATGTGTTTTACCATATTATGTTTTATGAAATATTTCAAACATGTAAAAGTATGTAATATGGTTTCTAATTCCATATGACGGCAGAATGAAATAGTGAGTGACCCTTCCCAGAGAATAACAATTAGAAAACCTAGACAAACTATATGACGGCAATAGAAAGTAATTAAAAGCAGGTAGAAACGAGAGGTCACCCTTAAAGGACCATGTCTGCAATGAGTAAGCATTGCAAAGTTTGTAGCTTTTTTTTTTTTTTTTTTTTGCCTGAGGGAGTTTCCCCAGTCCCTGGATCTCATGTGGCAGAAACCCCACAGTCTTACCAGTTTGAGGTGACAGAGGTCAGGAAGTCTAACAAAAAATGAAAAACAAAACACACAACTAAATAGAAGCATGAGAGGGGCCTGTTCTTGAAAGACAAATACACTGGTTAAGATTTGTGAGTTTTTTTGCTTTTGTTGGTCAAATGCCTTTTGTGACTTGTGCGTAGGTATAGTGGCAGAAAGCTGAAGTTTTATTGTCTTGAATTATTAGATAACAGAGCTTGGAGCTGACAGAGCAGGTAGAAATTTATGGGGAAATCCCAGCAGCAATAGAACTGTAGAAAGGATGAGCCCCAAAATCTGGGCATAAGTTCTGCTTAAATCTTTGGCTGACAATTAAACTACACAGGAGCAGGGGAGAGAGAGAGTGCGTGCGCACGTGCACAAGCATGAGCAGGGGAGGGGCAGGGAGAGAGGGGACAGAGAATCCCAAGCAGGCTTTGTGCTGTCATCACAGAGTCTGATGTGGGGCTTGAACTCATGAACTGTGAGATCATGACCTGAGCCAAAGTCAAAGAATTAGTCACTTAACTGACTGAGCAAGCCAGGTGCCCCTGGAGCACATATTTAATATATATATATTTAAGACTAATACTTCAGTGGAGACTTTCGGTACCCTTGTTTCATCTATTTACATATTAAATATATTTTTTTCCAATACCAAGTATAGTAACTATATTTGTAAATCTGTACTTTCAAGGTCATTCCAACCTACTTTTATCTTTGGTCCCAGTAAATTTTAAAGCCTATCTGTAATTCATGTGCTTCAGGGTCAGAAAAGTAACATATACATCTATGGAGAAAAAGGTGTAGGGATTATAAAAAGTAGGAATTGCAGGCTCAAGCTAAGGCATTTAGATTAAAAACATTAATGGGGCTCTTGGGTGGCTCAGTCGGTTAAAGCATCAGACTTCGGCTCAGGTCATGATCTCACGGTTCGTGAGTTAGAGCCCCGCATCAGGCTCTGTGCTGACAGCTCAGAGCCTGGAGCCTGCTTCGGATTCTGTGTCTCCCTCTCTCTCTGCTCATTCCCCGCTCATACTCTGTCTCTGTCTCTCTCTCTGTCAAAAATAAACATTAAAAAAAAAAAAAAAATTTAAACCACAGTGTTGGCCAAAACATCTTCAGGCTCTGGACACCTCAGCTCTCTTTCCTTAAAAATTAACTAGTGTCGGGGCGCCTGGGTGGCTCTGTCGGTTGAGCGTCCGACTTCAGCTCAGGTCATGATCTCACGGTCCGTGAGTTTGAGCCCCATGTTGGGCTCTGTGCTGACAGCTCAGAGCCTGGAGCCTGCTTCGGCTTCTGTGTCACCCTCTCTCTCTCTGCACCTCCCCCGCTTGCACTCTGTCTCTCTCTCAAAAATAAACATTAAAAAAAAAATTAGTGTCTGGGGCGCCTGGGTGGCTCAGTCGGCTAAGCGTCCGACTTAGGTCGGACTCAGGTCACGATCTCACAGTTCGTGGGTTCGAGCCCCGCGTCGGGCTCTGTGCTGACAGCTCAGAGCCTGGAGCCTGTTTCAGATTCTGTGTCTCCCTCTCTCTCTGACCCTCCCCCGTTCATGCTCTATCTCTCTCTGTCTCAAAAATAAATAAACGTTAAAAAAAAAAATTAAAAAAAAAATTAGTGTCTTTGCAAAAATATTGGCCAGGTTATATATAAATATTAAAATATTTAAAACACATAAAATATATATATTTAAAATATATAAAATACATATCAATTTAAAAATATTAACCCAGGTCATATAGAAGTCTTTATCAGATCATATTCCACTATATCACATTCTTAGTTCTCAGATTTTCTAGTCAGGATATTCAGGTCAGCTAATTGAATAAAAGTACGTCTAGCAAAAGCCTTTAAACAGAACACTTTGTGATTCTTCCTCTCTACTCTGGAAAAATTTAGATGATTCATGCTGATCCTAGGCCACTGGCCAGTATCTTAGGTCAGCCCAATTCTTGGACAGCACAGGTCAATTTTCAGTTTCCTGCCAAACTCCCACTTCTGCTCCAATGCACGCCCGTACCATAAGTATTTTCCCTACATGGTTAAATTTGGATCAACATTTCTCTCTCTCTGTCTTTCTTTTATCCTTCTAAAAATCTTTGCTTTATAATTAAAAACAAAAAAAGGTGATTTTTATTTGTGAATATATTCTGCTTTATTTCACATAATACATTGTGATTTCTCATTATAAATTGTATTTCATAAAATGTGAAATATATTTTATTTCACATCATACATTAACTTGTTATTTATGTTAGACTAAAAGAACTATAGATTTAGAGACTTATAGATCTGGAAGGGACTTAGAAATTGTGATCTTCATCATTTACAAAACAGAGCAATTGAATAGCGTGACATTGTTCTATCAGTATGGGTTTGCTCACTAGAACCGCCGAGGTATATATTGGAATTTATAGAGAGCAATAAGGAATTTAATAGAGCAATTTGGGCTTACACAAATGGGGGAGAAGGAGAGATCTGTGATGGAAGGGTTGGAGAAATAACCTGAAGCACTGGAGAAGAGGAAGAAAGCTATGGGTGTATTGCAGTGTAGACATCTGGATGCCTACCATATGTCTGACCACCAAGACCTTACAGAAATAGTGGCCTCTGTTTCACTTCTGCCTTCCAAATCTTAGGCAAACTCCTGTCACTGGCAGACTGTAACCTGCAGCTCTAGGGGAGAGGATTTTGAGGAAGGTAGCTTCAGGCTTTAGCAGGAACTGTGGCAATGGTACAAGTGAATGTGGCACAGTAGCATACCTAATCCATAGCACTCATTCATTCTGTGACTAGCCCTTTCTTGACCTTTTCCTAGACCTTAGTGTGTGTGTGTCTCTACCTCTCCCGATTATCAAGTCATCCTGGAGTCTTCACATCTTCTACTTTTTCATGGAATCATTTTAGATTGCTTCTTATACCTATAGACTTTTTTTCTAAAAGTTACTAAAACTAACACTAATTTCTGTCATGCCTATTTCCTGAATATTAAACCCGAAGCAGGTTTCACTCTTTAAACACTACCTCTGCCTCATTACTCACTGGAGGAAAGACTCAGGTTGTTAGAGCTACAAACACAAATTTCATGAAGAATGTAGATTTCCAGGCTTAGGAAAGAAATCTGCAAATAAAGGCAGCATGAATAATTATACTGAAAAACTGAGAAATCTTAATATTTGCATTGCTGGATACTTTGGGACTAGATCCCAGAAGGAGGTTCGAGAATAGAATCTGTTTTCCACATTGATAGTGGAAACGTTGATGTAGCACTTAATCTTCTGGTCTGAAGCCAGTGAGCTAAACTCTACTGATAAATAACAATCCTTATGTATCTCCTACCTTACCCGTTCACTTAACCTTCCATGACCAAGCAGATGATGAATAATTGAAACCCAACTTGGTATTTTTTTTTTTTTTTTTTTTAATAAACATTGTTCACTGCTTTCCAAATGATTGCATTAGAAAAACTCGACAGATTTGGATATACGTGTTTTGAGTCCTAAATGGTTGAGAAGTAATGATTTAGCATATAGAGCAATTGAATAATATTTTTTTAGAGGGTATTCTTCCATTTAGCAGAAAGATACATAAATTTTAATAGTGAAATACACAATGAAAATTTATATGTGAACTGAATGAATTTTTTATTGCTAAGAGTTTTAGTCATGGCTCAAATATAAATTATGTACATATAAATGACTTATTTAATCCTGGGTTTTCTGGTCACTAATTCCTCAAATTAGACTAGTTTCATGATGTGGAATAAAATGCTAGCAGCTCAGAAGTATGTGATTATTCCTATTGGGCTTCAGTACATAAAATTTGGCATGTTAGGATGACATTTGATGATGTTGTAAACAGTGGGCAAATGGATAGTATTAACTGGCCCGCTAGTTCTTGTGGGCTAGTAGTTAAATTTTTAAAAAGTGGTTTTTTCCCCCTAAACGTATTGGGCAAGCTAAATGTGAGATTCAAGGCTGGTAGTGAAATCAGATTTATATTAAGTAAAAATGTGAGTTCATCAGATTTACTAAAGAATTATCTTTGGCTTAAGATTTCATACGCTGCTAAAACAGAGTTAAAAGCATATGATTAGTCAGTGATATGTGAAAGTATCTATCTTAACAGGTAAATATCGGGAAGATGGATTCACCCATTGAAAAGTGGAACCTAATAATTGGCAACTTGGCTTTAAAGCAGGTAAGTGATGCAGATATTTGCCTATGGATCTTGGGTTTATACGGGTGTTACCTGTAAGAATGGAATAAATATTAGTGCTATAAAAACTACCATTTGATTGTTTCAGGGGGCTTGGGGCACCTGGGTGACTCAGTCGGTTGAGCGTCCGACTTTGGCTCAGGTCATGATCTCACGGTCCGTGAGTTCTAGCCCCGCGTCAGCTGTGCTGACAGCTCAGAGCCTGAAGGCTGCTTCGGATTCTGTGTCTCCTCTCTCTCTGCCCCTCCCCCTGTTCATGCTCTGTCTCTCTCTGTCTCAAAAGTAAATAAACATTAAAAAAATTTTTTTAATTGTTTCAGGGGGCTCAAAACAATTTAGTACAATGAAAAAGTGATAGAGTAAATGGATACCCATGACTGCTGAAAAGTTTTCTTTCTCTAGAAATTGATCAGGTTCTTCCAAATTTGAAAAACATGTAATTAAAATATAATATATATATATATGTATATATATATACATATATATATATAAATTTTTAATCATAAGGGTGTAAGAGAGCCAGAATTTCAGTACTTGAGTTTAATAACTGTACAGATAAATATTTAGCACGTCATTGCTTAGGTACTTTTTTTTCTACTTTTTTTAAAGTAAATCTTTTTAAATTAAACTTAACCCTTTTATGTATTATGGTTATATATTTATTTAAACTGAGTTTTTCTTAATCTGTTAATGTTACTCGAGCTCATCTAAATGAACACATTAAATTGTCAGTTACATATACACTAAATCATGGATTATATATGGATTATTTACAGCTCCTTCTGATCTCAGGTGAATGTCTCTTCATCTTCCACTACTTCCTACTATGCCCAAGACACAGGACTGCAGCCTCTAGTAACTCTCCAGCAAGTGGGCTTAGGGAACACTCACTATTTTAATGTTAGCTCAATTAGGACATCACGTTGAGAGGCATGGTTGCAGAAAAGTAATTTCATGTAATGTATTTCAAAGACATAGAAATAAAATGATCTTTGGAATGTGGGCTTAAAAGAAATATTTGTCTCGCTGCTTCTAAGATCACAGGATTCGAAATAAGAAAATCTGTGATTTAATCTGAGCTCTAACGTTAACCAGATGCATAAACTTTGTTAATTTACTTAACTTTTCTGGCCCCCTTCTTTTAAACCATGGTATTGCATTAGAGATGTCTGTGATCTTTTCTAGCTTGAACTTGTAGGAACCTAGGCAGGGTTAATAATCAAAATATTTAACAACAAGTAAGCTACTATAAATTAATACGTAAATTAAAAGTTGAAAGTATATTGCATTTTAGTCTTTTAATATTCTGAACTCTTACTAAGTAAGAGTGGTAGTATAAATTATTCGTCGCATCATTCTCATAACTTCTATCTCAGCTTAATTTTTCCTTCTGTTCTTTGTACCCTTCCCTTGTCATCCTCCTTCCCTGCAGCTGTTGGTCAGGATGGGAGCCAGAGATGGCTCTGGATTCCAGTACATGGACTGGCTTCAGAGAGTCTGTGAGCACCTAGAAATTCTTCTCAAATATTGAGCACAACTGTGTTTTCATAGAGAAGAGAATCTTTACAAAGATTCTTTAAATGTCTCTTTAAAAAATAGATAAGAGCTGGGGGAGAACAAGGAATAAATCTATTTTGAGTACTGTGTATCCCAAGACCCAGGATAGCGTGCCTCCTACGTGGTAGATTCTAAATAAGTACTTGCTGGGTGAATGAATTTAAATAACTTGCCACAAGATTAGGTGATATAGCCAAGAGTCAGATTCTTATCATTTGATCATAAAATCCAGTCTCTTACCAGCACTGCCTCTGAAGTCAGACTTAAGTCATGTGGATTGGGTACACGTTTCAGTTTCAGTCTTAAGGTTGGTATCTTCTTAGATGATCTGTGGATTAGACCGTCAGAGTCACTTTAGGTGCTTCATAAAAACAGATTCCTGGACCCCATTCCATACCCACTGGCACCAGATCGCGGCGGTTCGAGAACTCACTGCCTTAGGGAATATTAAAACCAAAATAGAGTGGCTTCTTCAAAAGGTAATGCGGCTCAGTGACCAGATGCAATCCTTTCTTCTGACTTTTGGTATGCATATTTACATAATGAAGTAAAAACTGGTTTTGAAATGAATAATTCAGTTGGACTTTCTAAAAAATTTTTTTAGGTTCAGGCAACAGTGGTTGGTTTTCTAGCAGCTGTGGCAGCAATTATACTGGGCTGGATTCCAGAGGGGAAATACTATCTTGACCATTCCATACTCTTGTGCTCTAGCAGTGTGGCAACTGCTTTCATTGCATCTCTTCTGCAGGGTAAGTGGCTTTAGAAATGGCTACTGTGCCGTCCTTCACTTTCAAATAATTTATTTTCCATGTCGACTATTTTTTTAAAGGTTTTTTTATTTTTTTTAATTTTTTTTAATGTTTATTTATTTTTGAGACAGAGAGAGACAGAGCATGAATGGGGGAGGGTCAGAGAGAGGGAGACACAGAATCCGAAGCAGGCTCCAGGCTCCAAGCTGTCAGCACAGAGCCCGACGTGGGGCTCAAACTCACGGACCGTGAGATCATGACCTGAGCCGAAGTCGGACACTTAACCGACTGAGCCACCTAGGCGCCCCCATGTCGACTATTTTTATTGAAATGATACCTGTTCATTGTAAGAACCGCAGAGAAAAAAATTTTAAGTTTTATTTAAATCCCAGTTAACATACAGTGTCATATTAGTTTCAGGCATACAATACAGTGATTCAACACTTCTGTACATTACTCAGTGCTCACCGTGATAAGTGTACTCTTAATGCCCTTCATCTGTTTCCCCCATCCTTCCACCCAACTCCATTCTGGTAACTACCACCTTGTTCCCTGTAGTTAAGAGTCTGTTTCTTGGTTTGTCTTTCTCTCTCTCTTTTCCCTATGCTCTTTTGTTTTATCTCTTAAATTCCACATGTGAGTGAAATCATACTTTGTCTTTCTCTGACTGACTCATTTAGCTTAGCATTAATACTTTCTAGCTCCATCCATGTTGCTGTGAATGGCAAGATGTCATTCTTTTTTATGGCTGAGTAATATTCCATTTTGTGTGTGTGTGTGTGTGTGTGTGTGTGTGTGTGTGTGTGTGTGTGTCTGTGTGTGTGTATAAAGCATATATATATATATATATTTATATATTTATATATTTATATGTATATAAAACATATATATGGTGTATATATATGTATACCATAATCTTCTTTCTTTATTCCTCAGTTAATTGACACTTTGGTTGTTTCCATAGTTTTGCTATTGTAGATAATGCTTCTAAAACATCAAGGTGCATGTATCCCTTTGAAGGAGGATTTTTGTATTCTTTGGGTAAATACCTAGTAGTGCAGTTGCTGGATCATAGGGTAGTTTTATTTTTAACTTTCTGAGGAACCTCCATACTGTTTTGTAGAGTGGCCACACCAGCCTGCATTCCCACCAAGAGTGCAAGAAGGAGAGAAAATTTATCTATAAACTTTTAAAATATCTTATTTCACAAATACCTATATTTGTTGTATGTAAACCTTAATGTAGAACAGGCTTTCTGAGGTTGTCTCCTGGCCTTAGGTACTCTGGTAGAGTTCCCAAATGAGATCAAGAAAATAGATAATTCATTAGTTTCTATAAATTAAATTAATTGAGAAACTCCTTTCTGGAAATCATGCAGAGGATTTACTGGCTTGTCATTTGAGTAGCAAGGATTCCAGGAATTCTGAATTTCAAAAGCAGTCCCTCTGTTAAAATTTTTTAAAGTTTCAGATTTCAAAATTTTTTTTTTTACTAATTCTGTGGCAATACAAATATAACCGTATGCTCAGCACAGTATATTACTGGCTTTAGACTTTTAAAAAGCCAGAAAGTTTTAAAAATTAACTACATTTGGAGCACCTGGGTACCTCAGTTGCGGTATCATTCTTTTTATTTATTAAGAACTTAACACTAGAGAACTAGCTTATTATGAAATTATAATCATTTTTATTTTGCAATTGTCATCTTCTTACCCTTATATCACCAGCAAGGTGAAAAATAGAAAATTCTCACGTCAGGTGATTATAAAACTGTTAAGCTAACTTTTTTGGTTAGGTTCTGGGAATTTAGAGAATCTTACTAAGATTAGGACTTGACTTCCAAAATATTTTCAAGCATTTTGTTTTGGTACTTTTATTAAGGGTAGTTTCTTGTCTATATATAGAATTACCAGAATTCAGTGGTGTTAACACTGGCCAAAGTGGGATGAAGTTAAGCTATTGGGAAATTAATTTATGGTTAAAAGAAATTTGGGGCACCTGGGTGGCTCAGTTGGTTAAGCGTTGGACTTCGGCTCAGGTCGTGATCTCACAGTTTGTGAGTTCGAGCCCCGCAATGAGTTCTCTGCTGTCAGCACACAGACGGCTTCTGATCCTCTGTCCCCATCGCTCTCTGCCCCTTCCCCCCCTCAAAAATAAACACTAAAAACAAAGTCAAAGCATTAGCTTCTTTTACCTTAAGTTCGTTTCTGTTTTCTAATCTTGCTTCATTTAGAAATAATTGTTTAAAAGCTTTCACTAAAAACTATTGGTATTGCCTAGGATTTTCAAAATCATAAGAATTCAGACTTTTAAAATACATGTGCTTAAAGCTTGTTACTTTGAACAATGTGTGTTCTAATTTTATGATAGTTGGACATTTATATGTAGAGAGAGCAGATACTATTAACCACCTTTTGTAGGTGAGAAAACTGACTCAGGTAAGGTGACTTATCTAATTTCATCAGCTTGTTTGCAGAAAATCAGAATTAAAACCTGTTTCCTGACTCCCAGCTCTTTCTGCTGGCCCATGATGGCAAAATATTTGTTTTTAGCTGAAAAGATATGGATGGCATCCTGTCCTGGGAGAACTTTCTATGTTGATCTTTAAATGTGCTGACTTTGAAAAAAGGATTCTATGTGAGCACATCTTGATTATTACATAATACGTTTTAAAAGCTTTTCTATTGCTTTTTTTTTTTTCTTTTTACAATGATATTATGGGAAAGGTAAGTCTACAGATTGAAAACATCTCTAGAATATAAGAGGTGAGAAATTATTTGAAGCAAAACAGAGATTCTACTTTTAATAACTGTGGCTTTATTGGGGTAGTAGACAACATGGAACTAGAGTTGCTTACAAGCTCTGTGACCTTCAACAAGAATTTAAGCTCTACTCCCAAGACCTCAGTTTTATTATCTATAAAATGAGTAATGCTAGAATAAATCATTTGGAGTCATTTTCAGTCTAAAAATGCAGTGAGATTCTGTTGGGTTTTTTTTTTTTTTTCCCCCTATAGCCATTTTTAGGCTTCCATACTGGTTTATGGTTAGCATATAAGTGAACTAATCTTAAATATTCTCTGCACTGCATCCTCTAAATGTTGGCATGAGAAAATCTATACAATTGAGTATGGATGTAAATGTTATCAATCCCCCTCCCCATTTCTATGATTCAAGAAAATAGATATTTAGGAGTATAAGTGCACAGTCGTATTTTCATCTTGTGTTCTCTAGTTGGAAGTTCATAGACAGAAACTTTGGTTTTAAAGAATATCCTTTATAAAGACTGCTTTTTGTGTTCTGGTCTCCAGTGTTCAAATTTTAATTACTTCCCTCTTAATACTTCAACGATTTTAAATAATAAAATGAAGCAAGCATTCTGGCTACCACCATGTAGACGAAGCTGTTTTTGTTGGTCTTCTTCCCAATTGCTGTGCATATAAATACGAATCACCTTTTCTTTGATATTTTCATTCCTTATTTGAGGGTTAACATAAAATCTTTGGGTTTGGTACAAATATACATTACATCTAAGACATACATGTTATTAAATTTGAAACTTCAGCTTGAATGTTATTTTACAGTAGCTTTTCAGTTCTCTAAATGTTACACTGAACTTCTCAAATCTTCTATGATCCCTACTTGGAATTTGTTGAAAGGCATTTTGCCAGAGCATTAGAGTAAAATGTTTTGTTTGCTTTAGTCAGCTTATCTAAGCAGTCTAACTGGAAATGATGTACTCACTGTTTGTCTAGCTTTTATATTTCAGTATTTAGGGGATTGATTTTCTCTAAATCATAGCATAAAAAGTAATGAGTTTTCTTTCTTCCAGGAATAATAATGGTTGGGGTTATTGTTGGTTCAAAGAAGACTGGCATAAATCCTGATAATGTTGCTACCCCCATTGCTGCTAGTTTTGGTGACCTCATAACTCTTGCCATATTAGCTTGGATAAGTCAGGGTTTGTACTCCTGTCTGGGTAAGTTGACTTGATATTAAATATAATGTGCTATTCAGAGTCTCTTTAAATAAGTAATTGTTGCAACAATGCTGTGAACCCCTGGTGGCCTTCACCTGCAGTAGAACTCTGGTTGAGACTGATTAGAACAATAACTGCCATTTGTTGTATACCTACTATGTGTTGTGGTTCTCATATATTTTTTTCTCACATTTTTTCCCTCTTTTTATGGAGTTTAAAACTCTATAAGATAAAGATTATCATCTCTAATTTCAGATGAGAAAATTGTGGATCGTAGAGGCTGTACACGTTACTCCCTACTGGTAGGAAAGTTGACCACGGGCCTAGTATTCCATGAATTCTGCCCTTTCGCTAAGTGTGTAGCCGGTGAGGAGTCAACCCTCAGTATTCTGATATATGCATTGTACTAGTGTCCCAGGGCATAAGGTTAGAACAGTGCTTGAAATTTAGTGAATGAATGATGATTAGATGATAATCTAATGAATCCTTTTAATGCAAATTTGTACTTTGGGATTATTGTTAATGTAAATGAATATGATTTGTGAGCATTGGTTTAGTGCTAAAAGTTGTTTATGGTTTTATTTTTAGATGCCAAATTGAAAAAAGTAAAAGAGAGTAGAAACCCACAGAATTCTACAAGAAAAAAAAAAGATAGTTTATAAGTTGAACCAGAAGCAAACATTTATTCATATATCCTCATATGATCCATGAATTCTATACAGTTTATGGTATAAGTCTAAAGTACCTTTGGTTTGAAGAAGTAAGGATCTCATGTATGTTTTTGAACTAAAGAAAAGACTTTATTTAACCTAACAAAAGCGGGCGTTTTACTCCTTTTGGAGATATTAAGGGAAGCTTTGTTTAGTATATAAAATTACCTTAAATTATTTAATGAATGGCATTAAATTAGTCAATAAAACATGATGTGTATGTTCAAGGAAGAGTCTTCTCATTTAGAAGATGACGTGTGTCCACTTGATGTAAGGTAGAAGACAATAAATGATCAATGACCTCCATGTAAGATCTTGTTCCCATAGGTCTTGGGTTTTCATTATTGTGAAATATGCAAGGAATGACGTGTGTGCAAGTGTGCTCAGGGTAATTAATGTTCAATCCTTCTTTCTCCCAGTCAAATAAAGCACAGAAAATGAGTAATGTTATTAAAAGGATAATCTTCTTTAGTTCATATTGTTGGAGTGATAACTGGTCATATTTTTCTCTATTATACAGTTTAGAAATTCATACTGAAGTCAAGGATTGAAACACTAGCTTTGGCTAGTTTTAGAGAACGTGACTTAATGTTCTTCACCTACCTACTCTATTAGACTCCTTCACCCATTCACAGGCAGGTAGCTGGACGACTTGGAGGCCTCACCTCCCCGAAGGAACAGATTAACTGCATTGGGGAAGGAGGCGGTCATCAATAGGCTGGATCCCAAAAGAAAAAGGAGATGAATTAGGCATGGCTAGTGCCCCTTTCCCTAGTCTTACCAATTAGACCAGTCTCTCCCACTGTGAGGAGGAGGTAAGAGAAAGGAAAGGGGAAGCACAAGGGGGTAAAGGGTTTCTTAGTATTATTCCATAGGTCTTGCCAAGACCCTTGAGGGTGGGGTGGGGATGGGGCTGGAAGGTTGGTAGTGGTTCTTGGATGGGTTCCCTTATATACACAAAAAGAAAGGTACGTTATTTTCAGACTTGGAAACCTAAATTAACATGAAGTCAGTTGTAACACATTTCCCAGCTGCTGGTATCTCCTCAATCGAAGTCCCAGTAGTAAGAAAATAAGCAAGAGAATGCTATTGAAGAATGTCATAACAAATATTACAATTGTTACAGTGATACAGACTTAACATTATGATATTGCAGAAGATAAATCAACTTTTGGGGAAAGTAATGTGTACTGACTTAAAATAAAGTGTGTGTGTGTTTTTTTAAATCACTCGAGTGATGAACTTCTTACAAAAGACTTAATCATGTGTTACTATCTAAAGCTTTCACTATTTTGAGGGTTGTATGTGATACATTAGTAGTTTAGCTAGATGAATAAAAAAAAGGAAAATAGAATGATTTCTATTTTGAGAAGTAATTTTATTGTTAAACATTGCTTAGGCTTTTCTGGGCCTTTACTTGTCTTGTGAAAGTTAGCTCAAAGTAATTCAAGATGAATTAATCAAAATAGGTTCTTTACATTTTACCTGTCACTTATTTCCCTAAAGTGCTATATATATATTATATAACATATATTATATATATATATATATATGGGCTGCTGATTGATTCCATAGTTGATTTAACAGTGAAGGGTTTTTCTGGGGTCAGTGTTGGATTATAACATGTCTACATTGTGAGCACTAGGGGGCATCATAAGATCATTATAGTATTTGTGGTATTCAGGATATAAAGATTAGGAACAGTCTCGTTTAAATTCTGAGGCCCCATTCATCCTGCTGAGATACCTGATTCTTGGAAACAAAGTTTAATTCTTGAGCTACATTGGAAACACTTAGCAGTCTTTAGAGATAAGAGGATTTCATGGCAGCCCTGGGCTTCTGTTACGAATAGAGGCCATGGGTTCCATAGGTCCCAAAGAACTGACTGGGCTGTGAAAAAAGCCTGAGTTAGTTCCCCACCTCTAATTTTGGATACTTAGAAATGACTTTGAACAGCTCCCCTCTTGTCTTGTTTGTTTTGATGCATGTACTGAAGCTCATTGTACATTAATTCAATGTGTTACTTTTCCTTTGGTCCTGATAAAATTTGCTGATTTTTGATGTTCGAAGTAAAGATGGGATTTTCCCTCTTTTTACTGCTCCAGTTCTCCCCTAAAAGGACAAAATGAGCCCAGAGCTTTGTTTGTTCCTATTGACTTTATTTTGTGTAGTCACCTAAGTTTTTGCTGCTCATTTAACAAAGTTGAAATTTTATGTTAGCCTGGTGTTTAGGCCTCTGGGAGTCAGCAGAAACTTTCCTGTGATTGTTACTCCTGCCAGACTCAGCCAGTACCAATTCTCATACACTGTCCATGATTTTTCTCTTTTATTTCTTACATCGTTCCCTTTCCCTCCGTTAAGGCCAGTCAGTTTTCATTTTTCAATGCTAAATTCATACGTGTCCCTAATGTTAACTCATCTTTTCCTCCTCTGGATTCCTGTAGCATTACACTGATATTTCTAACATTCTTTGCATTTTATGGTTCATTATAGCTTTTTGTGCATATGGTATTAAGGAAATATTGGAAGAATATCTTGCCTTAGCAGAAAGTATCAGGGGGATTAATATCCCTAAGGAAAAAATTTAAATGGCAGAAAATGGCTAGGAAAGATCTCGAAATGGAAGAGAAAATAGAAAGTTAGTTTAGAAAGTAATCTAAGCTCTGGACTATGATATGCTTTGGTATGACTTGCTGAGAAAATATAAAGGTATTTATTCATTCACACAGTAATGTTTGAATAATAGTAACTTTTGAAAGCTATTAAAAGAATAATGTTAGGCCAGTAACCGAAACGTCTATACACAGTGATTGTTGCCCTCTCTTTCTTGTTTGCATACTTTTAAGAGGATTTTAAAAATGTTTATCAGTTGTTTATAACTGCATGACTATCTAATTCTTGTATGTACGTGATTTTACTGATTTGAGAAACTGTCAACTTTTCTTCTTTAGACAAGATTTGAGCACAATGTTGACTGATTTCTCATTCTCCGAGGTTAACTTTTAAAAGATGGCTTAGTTGGAGCCATAAGGACAATAACAGTCAACCTCAGGTTGCTTCAGTCTGGAAGCTAACAGGGATGCCAGCTAGTTATTTACAAGACGTTCTAGAATATCATGGCCTTGCTATGAGTGGTGATATGAGTAGAATCTAAATCTGTCTTGCCTGTCACTCTTCTTCAGGTATTTTCAGCACCGTCTTGGTTTAGAATGATTACTGGAAGGTCAAGTTAGTGAGAAAATTCTGATAGTTATAACAGAGGGCATTTAAAAAATCTGCAACTTACAGAGCCCGTTGCTTTGTTGCTCACGCAGAAACAGGTGCCATATAAAAATGTCACTCAGAGCAGTTACATATTTCAAAAAAATTTAGGGTAAGAATAATGGATGTTATTAATGAAGTTACGTAACAGTAGTTGCAAAATGCCACCAACAGTCTAATAAAAGGTGAAAGCCATGAGTCCAAAAGGTGGCTGTTATGGTTGGTAGTTCAGTGTTACAGCAATTTGAACCACTTGAGCTGTGTTCATCCCTACTTTTCCCTGGTCAACTTATATCACAGGGTCAATACTAATGCACACAGACATTTATTGGGCTTCAAATTCTGTAGAGCTTTATCTGAACACCTGTGTTCATTTCCTATTGCTTCTGGAACAAATTACCGCCAACTCTGTGGCTTAAAATAACAGAAATCAATTTTCTCACAGTTCTGGAGGCCAGCAGTCTAACATGACTCACACAGGGCCAAAATCAAGGTGTCCGCAGGGCTGGTTACTTCTGGAGATTTTGGGGGGAAATTCCTTTGCTTGTCTCTGATCTTCTGGCATTTTGGGTTCACCCTAATAATCCAGAATAACTTCTGCATTTCAGAACACTTGACTTAATCACATCTGCAAAGCCTCTTTTGCCCTATAAGGTAATATCCATAGGTTCTAGGTTTAGGATGTGGATTTCAGCCAACTAAAACACCCATTGTGATCTACCCAGAAATTAATACAAAATATCATTTTGACTAGGATTATTTAAATGTATTTCCTATAGAAGGAAGACATTATTTTAGATTTTGGTATTAATGCAGAAGTTCACAGTTGGCTTTTAACTGACCATTTTTTCTCACCAATTGTGTCACTCATGGTTTTCTGAAAATAATTCCTTAATTTTATGACATCTTTAAAACACCAATATATCCCACAAAGAGAAGTGTTTTAGAGATTCTTATATTTAGCCATCAGAATTGGGTTAGATGTTAGCCAGGGAAAAGATAGGAAGGTCCTACATGATCATAATTTGGTGGGAATGGGCATGCTAGGTTTCTCAGGAAATTGAGATAGTAATGATTTATAGTAAATCAGTTTTAATAATTTTTATTTTATCATGGCTTTCCCACTTTTTTAATGTTTACATTTTCTTCGTACTTGGAGATACTTTTTAAGCTTATAAAATAGTTGCAAAAATTAAAATAGTGTTAAAAATCTTGCATACCCCGGACTCAGATTCACTTAATGTTAACATTTTACCCCATTTACTTTGTTTTTTATTCTTTGTCTCTATTTCTCTATATGTTTTTATATATATGTATGTATATATTTTTTCTTTGTCTTTAGGACAGAGACTTTTTTTTTTTTTTTTTTGAGAGATAGCACATACATTTGCAAGCTGAGGAGGAGCAGAGTGAAAGGGAGAGAGAATCCCAAGCAGGCTTGATCCACACCCAGTGGTGACGCAGGGCTTGATCCCATGACCCTGAGATCATGACCTAACCTGAAATCAAGAGTTAAGTGCTCAACCGACTGAGCTACCTAGACACCCCAGGACATTGACATTTTTGAAGACTGTAGTTGCCTCTCCTTTTTTTTCATTATTAGAATTTTTGAAAATTGGGATACAATTTATATTCCACACTGAATTAATTCACCTTTTAAAACTGTGCAGTTCAGTGGTTTTTAGTACATTCATAAGATTGTACAACCTATTATTAATAGAACCTATGTTCTATTCCAGAAGATTTTCATCACCTCATAAAGAAACCGTTAGCTGTCACTCCCCAGCCCCTGTGACCAGTAATCTATCTACTTATGGGTTTGCTTGCTTGCCTGTTCTGGGCGTTTCCCCAAAATGGATGACCTTTTATATCCAGCTTCTTTCAATGAGTATGCTTCACTTGTGTTGTAGCATGAATCAGTACTGAATAATATTCCATGTGTAAATATACCACATTTTGTTTATCCATTTACCATTCCATGGACATTTGGGTTCCTTCCACTTTTTGGCTATTATGAAAAGTGAACATTCTTGTACAAGTTTTTGTGTGAACATACGTCTTCAGTTCTTTTGGTGGTTACCTAGCAGTGGAATTGCTGGGTCATATGATAACTGTTTAACTTTCTGAGGAACTGTCCACTCATTATTTTTAGTTTATTTACTGAGAAGTTTCCGCCCACTTTGAAAGTTCAAGCAATGACCCTGGGGTTGAGTTGGTAGGTGCCTCTTTCAACGGCAGATGTCCTTCCAAAGATTTAATGTTGAGAAGAACTTAAAAGCTGAGCATAGTGCTCCTTTTTTGACCTAAAAATGAAGTACGAAGATGATCTGACCTAGCAGAATACTTCTTTTCATTTGTGTTTAGTTGATTTTGCCTTTAGTCTTCTGCTTGATCCTGTAAAGAGGTTGTTGGCAACCTTAGTTGTTTTAAGAGGTTAGAATGCCTCCTAATTGGGATGTTATTTAACATAACATTAATGTTTAACATTAACAATGTTAACATTAACAAGGAGAACTGGGAATCCTTTCAGTAAAGGTTTTTTTTTTTCAACCTTTTATAAAAATTCATGGAGAAGATGACACTGTGTAGCATTCGTCATATCCCTGTAAATGGGAGAAAATATTTAATGGATTTTGTTAGCATAATTATTTTGAAGATGTGATCTAGATAAAGCCATGAGAAAATTTGGTTGGATATTAGTTTAATATTTATAGTAATTGTTCCTATCTGCTAGGAAAAAAAAAAATTGAGTTTCTATCTAGTTCAAACATCTTTAGTCATAGGCAAGAAGATCTTTAAATATTTTAAGATGAGGAAATACAAAGTTCAATTAAAGATAAGAGTCTGGATAAGGATTGAAGAATTTTGTGAGATGCCAGAAAATTTAGTAACATATAACTAAAATCTAGGACTATAAGCTACAAGGACCGTGAGTTCAAGGCTATCTTTAAGGTATAAGGTGAGGCCTCTACTATACACAATAAGTATTAGAATCATTGAGAAGAATCCAGGAACGTCCTGGCTGAAATCTCCGATAATAGTAAAACCTTGGTCAGCTAAAATGATATTACCAAAAATGTTTTGGGGTGTCACTGTTTTAAGAAGGGGTAGGCAACTTGTATTCCTGGGGATATTTAGAATTGACTATAAAAATATTTGAGAATCAGACTCATGGTATTAACAGTTTTATGCTGAAGAGGCAAAACATGGATTTTTTTAATATACTTGTAACTTAACCCATTAGAGAAACACATCAGTCTTCTAATTCTGTCTTAAATTTGTAATTAAGTAATTGACTTATTCTTGTGATTTTAAATATAAATGTTCCCAAATTTTTATGCATTATATAAAAATTTATGAAAACTTAAAGACTTTCTGTATTTGTACATTTAATTTGCTAGATTTATGAAGATTGTCATAAGTACTTGGAAACTTTTGAGAGACATGAGAAATGTCTAAGTACAACAGAGTATCTCAGAGTATTTAAGTTTGTAAATGTGACTAAATATTATTCCAAACACTTAAAAATAATTTTTGGTTGGGTGCTACACATTGTGATGTAATACCATTAAGTGCTCAATTGTTTTGGTTTTCTTTACAGAGTGTTTAATTTTATTCTTGTAGGCAGTTAATTGTGGATTAGCTTGAGCCTTACAAGGCATGGTTTCAAGCTTTATTGGAGTGAATCTTGAGTAGACTTTATGCTAGGGCTGGCCCTACTACTAAGATGTGACCCTTCTCAGGTCTTTACTAAATCTTCTCAGTATTCAAAGAGGCCTCTCTTCTCTACAAGATTAGCTCTTGAATGACTTCCAGCCCTTTGTAAACTCTGGGAATTTTTCAGTTTACGACTCCCCAATTATTCTTGGCCTGGCCTTGTGGAGTTCACCCTATGCATGCTTAACTTAGTATTCAGTTCACAAGCTCTTTCTCTGAGAGCTTCCTCTTCTCTAGTATTTTGTCCTATAAATTCCTGCTGCCCTATCATCACTCTGCTTGAGTTTTCCCTTCCTGAGCTGTGGTCTGGAATGTGCCTTAAGTCAAAGAGCTGAGGCTGTTATAGGGCTTATCTCATTTCTTTCCCTTCTCTCAGCGATCACAGTTTTGCAATGCCTGTTGTCTAGTGTCTAGTGTCTGAAAACAGTTCATATTTACCCATATCTATTTATCAATCTACCTCTTTCATTTCTGAAAGCGCTTAAAATTTTGTTCAGAGGTGATATATAGCATGTCCACAAAGCAAGACAAATAGCTAAGCTCAGAGTCAATGAGACAGAGAAGGATATTCACTTTATAGGAAAATACAACAAGAATGGAGAGACAGTGAATAGTTGTGATCAAGTAAAACAGTTTACCACAAAGGGGTTGTAACAAAGTCCTGGCAATCTGGTATCTCAGTGTGTTCCAAATAGCAAGATGTTAATGATAATGGCAATGATAATTATGACAATAGTAAGTGTTCAATAAATATTAGCTAGGTGCCTGGGCACTATTGTACTTATGTGTACTAATTCTCTTAAGACTCACAATAACCCCATGAAATAGATACTATTATTATTGCCATTTTATAGATAAGGAATTTGAAGTTTATAGAAATTAAATTTCTTGTCCAAGGTAAGTTGTCACACTTAGATGTGAAACTAGGTGGTCTGGCCAACCTGTGGTTAACGTGGTGTACTATGTTCTGTCTTAGAATATTAAGGGTTCTGAGAAGTGCAGCAGTGAAAAAATGTGTTTAACTTTATTAAACTTAGTTTTTCTATTTTATTTTGGAGCTTGGAACACTATTCAATATGGGGATATCTGTTATCAATTGATTGGCCAATACTCCTCGGAATGCTTGCACTATAAGATCTTTGTGGGTAAAAACAATATCCCATTTGACTCGAGAGTTAAGAGTACTAACTTTGGTGTCAGATTCCATTTCCCCCCAATTCTTGCTGTCTCTTAGACATGTTCTTAAGGTCCAAAGCTTCAGTTTTCTTCATAAAATAGAAATGACAGTGTCTACCTCATATTTGTGAGGACTGTCACATGAGTTGATGTGTTGAGTTGAAAGTGTTTAGCACAGTACTTGGTAAATAATAGAAGCCAAATAAATGTTAGCTTTTTTACTCTTGTTCTTACTGTTTATTATTATTATTATTATTATTATTATCATTATTATTGCAATTCTCATCTAGCACAGATAGCTAATTCCATAAATGTTTGTTGAATTAATGTATTAGTTTTTGGTTACATTATTTAATATTTTTACCTTATCTACTGTTTTAAATTTGTTTGAAGTTTATAGAAAATATAGCACGTGAATATTTTGGATAACGTCCTATCTTCTGGGAAACTTCTACTTTTAACATCTACATTTGCTCCATGGTTAGAAGAGAGATTGAAATGTTGTCTCTTTTTTAATTTTAGAGAGGTATTACTACATTTCTCCATTAGTTGGTGTCTTTTTCTTGGCTCTAACTCCTATCTGGATTATAATAGCTGCCAAACATCCAGCCACAAGGACAGTTCTCCACTCAGGCTGGGAGCCTGTCATAACAGCTATGGTTATAAGTAGGTTAGTATTAAAATGTGTGTGTGTGTGTGTGTGTGTGTGTGTGTGTGTATCTATCTGTGTGTTCTATATGCCTGCATCTGTGTATACATTAAAACATCATTTCTTGGTTCAGGCATTTTATATACTCACATCTTTATTATCACATGTAATAGAGCTATTAGTCACAGGAGTTCTTGGAATGAGTAGACATACCTCATTTCGCTACCAGTTTCAAACTTTTCTCCAATCAAATCCTTACCAGACTGACGAGTAAGGTTTAGTGGTGTGTGTGTGTGTGTGTGTGTGTGTGTGTGTGTGTGTGTTAGCCTGACATTATTTATTTTTAATAGTAAGTTGCTCACATAAGTATCAGACAGCCTTAGAAATGGACGTACCATTTGACTACTTCTCCTTCTAGGACTTTGGCAGAACATAGGGATATAATTAAGGATATTTGCAAATGATTAAGTTGTACGGGTCCTCATCACAGAGGAACTTTTAATAACAAAAGAAGAGAGAGACCACCTTAGAGGTCTCAGCAACCAGGTAGTGATCAAATAAATTATGGTATAGTCACGAAATGGAATATTCGCTGCTAAAAATAACACTGCAACGTTTCTGTTAACATGGAAAGATGTTCATTATGCCTTTGGTGAAAAGAGCCAGCTAGAAAAGGGTATGAATTTCCTGTTAAGCATGGTATATTGACACGCATTTACTGTCTTCCTTCCTGAAACTACTAAAATGACAGTAATAGAACAGAAAAGCTGTAAAACCACAAAAGCAGAAGGGGAGCAGAGAGGACAGCAGGTGAGAGATTCAACAAAATTAGTAAAATAGGAATCAGATGGATGACTTTTAGCTGAACCGCCAGAATGGAAAAGGCTAAAGCCTAACCTCCAGCAGGGTGAGGGGACACCCATAGGAAGCGAGCTGATCTAAGCCTCAGAAACCCAGAAACGTGGAGAAATTGGAGGCACTAAGTACTTCTCAAAGCTGAAATGGAGAAGATTGGTTGAAAATTTATGTGAGAAACAATTAGACCCTCAAAGCCCTTCTCCAGCTTGACCACCCAAGTGACTGCCCCCTCCCACCTTGGCAAAAGACAAGAATTAACTCTGGAGAGACTAAATCAGAGAAGCTGTGGATTAAGAAACACCTGCACAAGTGAGGGTGTGGATTAAGCACTGTATGGAAAGTAGGATTAAGTGAAAATCTAGATGCCCAGCAGTGAAAACCCTATCCCACTTCTTTTTCTTTGCTCATGGAATGCTGGTAGTCAAGCCTATACCCGCAGGCAAAAAAATTAGAATAATTCCCTCCTGGGGTAACTCATCAGCACCAGAGAGCCAGAGAAAAACTCGGTGGTTACTGACCCTTGTGGGTCCTTGAGTGAAAGAGCTACCTGACCATTCTTCAGGAGGCTCACCTGCTGACGAGTGTGCTCTGCAGTGCCCTTTACAGAGGAGCAGACAGTAAAAGGATCACCAGACATTTGATTAAGGCTTCTAACATGAAAGACAGAGACCAGAAAAATGGTACCCAAAGAAAGTGCAGGGATAGTTGAAAGACCTCAAAAACTCTCATCAGTGCCCTTAAGCAATAGGAGAATCTATGGCATCCATAATGTAAGAACAGAATGTTCTAATAAGGAGGATTTGGAAAAGCAGGAAGAGCTCTTGGGAACGAAGAATATATATAAAGAGCAGAAACAAATAAGCAAACGAAAAACTGAGTAGAAAAGTTAGAAGACAGAGCTGAAGAAGTGTTCTGGAAAATAGAACAGAAAACAAAGAGGCGGGCAACTGGAGGTAAACAATAAGAAGAGATTCTCAAAGAAATAGTGCAAGAAAATTCCCCAGGACTGAAGACCACGGGCCTCCAGATTGAAATGGCCCACTGAGTACCAAGCACAGTGAATACGAGGAGGGCCCCAAATCATAAATTTACTATAAATCCCAAAATCTCCTGGAGAGAAAAGACAAGTTACATATAAAGCATTGGGAATCTGAATGATGTCCAGTAGCAACACTGGAGGTGATTCCTTCCAGAAAATTCTGAAGGGAGATTATTTTGAACACAAAGTATGGTTGCAGTACCAGCCAAATGGAAGAGTGGCATCCAACAATTTTCAGTCATGTAGGATCTCAAAAACTTTGCTTCCTATGTACCCTTTCATATGAAAGCTGGTAGAAGATACAGTCTATCAAAATGAGGAAATAAATCAAGGAAGATGACATGGGCATGAGGAAACCCATTCCATGAGACCATGTGGTTCATTTTTCTCTGATGTAGATTGCTTTTTTCCTGGAAGATTCAGGCAGTAGGGTCCTATGAAATGTTGGGACTTTTTTCAAAGACCCAGTGTGGGAGATTGAAGTTCAGGTTGACAGCTGTGTATCAGGCCTAGAGGCAACCGTCCAGGTTGGCAGGAGGACAGTGGGCTCAAGGAGGAATGTCTCTAAGAAAAAAAAAAGCAGAATTGATTGGTTGCCAGGTGACTTTGACTTATTCAGAGGCACTTCATTAACTTTGTTAGAAATTTGAGGCTGAATTAGTAGTAAGTACCTTAAAAATTAGGAAAAATATGGGACAGAGCAACAAATAAAGTGGGGAAATCCAATGACACTTGGTGGTCCTGCTGTGAATAATGATTCCATTGTCACAATAAAGTAAACCCTAAATACTCCACCCAGAACTACAGAACCAAGTTGGCAGGATACCGGGAGGAAGGGGTTTATGAATGGTCTTAGGTGGAGAGAGAAGGGCAAGTGAGACTAAATCCTCATCCGTCATAGTGGAGGTCATTAGGTAAGTGTCTAAAATTAAAATCAAGAAATCACAGTATAAACATACTATCTGGAAATACAGAATTAAATGCCAGAGGAAACAGCTACAGAACTTGAAAAAAAATTTACTGGTGCAGAACAGATTCTGGGGGCAGGGGCCAGGGGCTATGTAATAGGCTTTGCGGCACTCTCACTTTTTAAATAATGTACATGTGTTTATTGGATAAAATAAAAATTTGATAAAAGTGAAGAGAGAACTACTTTTGCAATGTGGGTTTTCATTTTTAAAAATCTAAGTGTTTAAAAATGTCTGGGAGTCTAGCTACCAACATACTAACAGTATAACTCTGAATGATGTCATGATAGTTGATTTTTATTTTCTTCTTGTTTGTATTTTCTAATTTTTCTATATTTTGTTATCTGGGTCATAAAAACATTTTATTTTATTTTATTTTTTATTTTTTTATTTTTTTTTTATTTTTTTTTTCAACGTTTTTTTATTTATTTTTGGGACAGAGAGAGACAGAGCATGAACGGGGGAGGGGCAGAGAGAGAGGGAGACACAGAATCGGAAACAGGCTCCAGGCTCCGAGCCATCAGCCCAGAGCCTGACGCGGGGCTCGAACTCACGGACCGCGAGATCGTGACCTGGCTGAAGTCGGACGCTTAACCGACTGCGCCACCCAGGCGCCCCTTATTTTTTATTTTTTATTAAAAAAAATTTTTTTTGACGTTTTATTTATTTTTGAGATAGGGAGAGACAGAGCATGAACAGGGGAGGGTCAGAGAGAAAGGGAGACACAGAATCTGAAACAGGCTCCGGGCTCTGAGCTGTCAGCACAGAGCCTGACATGGGGCTCGAACCCACGGACCACGAGATCATGACCTGAGCCGAAGTCGGCCGCTTAACCAACTGAGCCACCCAGGCACCCCCATAAAAACATTTTAAATGTGTTTTAGCAAATATTCATGTTACAGTCACAGCATGAACCTATGTGTTTTGGCACAGAGATTTATTCTTTAATACATAATTAGTTCTATGAAATATATATATATTTTAAATTAGAGCTTAAAATATGAAAATACTGCTAAGGATGACTATTTTTGGACTTTACAGTGTAACTTTAATTTTTAAAAAAATTTTTTAGTTTATTTATTTATTTTAAGAGAGACCGAGATAGCACAAGTGGGGGAGGGACAGAGAGAGAGGGAAAGAGAATCCCAAGCAGGCTCAGTGCTTCCAGCAAAGAGCCCAACGTGTTGATGTGGGGCTCAAATCCACGAAACCGTGAGATCGTGACCTGAGCTGAAAACAAGAGTCAGACGCTTAACCAATTGAGCCACCCAGGTGCCCCTGTAGTGTAACTTTTAATGGGAAATTTTAGTAATTTAGGCATATTAAGTCACAATTCATTTATTTTACTAAAAAATTAATAAAGATTTAATAAATTCCTAATGTTAGCTGTCAAGTAGTGGTAAGAATATTTTGATCTGATATTTTGACAATCAATTCCATTCTCTGATAACATGTAGTTTATTTTTGTGTAACGTAGATTGAATTTTCCTAGAAAATTTAGGCAGTACGACCCCATGGAGTATTGGAACTGTTAATGTTTTATAGGGCTTAGACCAAGAAACTGAAGTTAACCAATTAGTAATGGTCTTGAAACTTAAAAAAAACCCTCAGAGCTCCATTGAGACATTGAAGTTGAAGGCCTGCTTCTATGTAGCTATATGTTATTTTTCCAGACCTCCATTCTGAAAATCAGCCCTTTCTATGCTACAGCTCATTATTTCAATTTACCAGTGATAAGATTATTTATATGTATATATATATATATATATATATATATATATATATATATATATATATAGTTTTAACACCATAAAAATGATCCATTTAATGCTTTGTTAATTTCGTAAATGAAGAAATATTCT
Organism: Neofelis nebulosa; assembly: GCF_028018385.1. Classification (NCBI taxonomy): domain Eukaryota; kingdom Metazoa; phylum Chordata; class Mammalia; order Carnivora; family Felidae; genus Neofelis; species Neofelis nebulosa. Next base: position 17,432,454 of record NC_080789.1, read on the forward strand.
TTTAAAAACTAGATTTTAGGGGCGCCTGACTGGCTCAGTTGGTAGAGCATGCAACTTTTTTTTTTTAATCTATTTTTTTTAATTTAATTTAATTTTATTTTTTTAATCTATTTTTTTTAATGTTTATTTATTTTTGATAGAGAGAGACAGAGCACAAGCAGGGGAGGAACAGAGTGAGAGGGAGATATAGAATCGGAAACAGGCTCCAGGCTCTGAGCTATCAACACAGAGCCTGATGCAGGGCTCAAACCCACGAACTGCCAGATCATGACCTGACCCAAAGTCGGATGCCTAACCGACTGAGCCACCAGGTGCCCCTAGAGCATGCAACTCTTGATGGTGGGGTCAGAGTCATGAGTGAAAGCCCTGTGTTTGGTTTAGAGCTTACTTAAAAAAACAAAACAAAAAACCCTATTTTTTAAATTATAAGAGCAATAAATACACATGGTTTTAAAAAATTAACAAATACAGAAGGATATTAAATAATCATCAGTCTTTTGTCTGCCCCTCCACCCAGAGATGGATGGTTAATAATTTCTTATATATCCTTCCAGACATTTTAAAGCACTTAAAGCATATTCTTTTCCTTTTTATTTATGTTTTTTTAATTTTTTCATGTTTTTATTTATTTTTGAGAGAGAGACAGAGACAGTGTGTGAGCAGGAGAGGGTCACAGAGAGAACGGGGGAGACACAATCTGAAGAGGGCTCCAGGCTCTATCAGCACGGAGCCAGATGCAGGGCTCGAACTCACCAACAGTGAGATTAGACCTGAGCCGAAGTCGGACGCTTAACCGACTGAGCCACCCAGGTGCCCCTATGTTCTTTTCCTTTTTACAAGGAACACATCTTGGAGATCAGAATGAGAACGGAAACAGAGGGCTACTGCTCATGCCATGTTTTATTTTCAACATTTCACTGTTGACATTGATTTTTACTTGGAATATTTTTCCTTTTTATTGTTTTTTAAATGTCTGAAATGTTTACTTTTAAAAGTAGAGGTGTTTGTATGTAAAGAGCAGCTTTAAATTAGTGTGTTTTCTTTTCTCTTCCCTAAACTGTGTGATTTTCTTCCAGCATTGGGGGCCTTATTCTGGACACAACTGTATCTGATCCAAACTTGGTGGGGATTGTTGTTTACACACCGGTTATTAATGGTAAGAATGAGATACACTGTTTCACGATGGCAACAAATCATTATATACTCTTAGGCACTAGTGGGAATCTTATGGTTCAGATTTTAAGAGGTGTACCTTCCCTTCCCTTCCATTCTCTCTCCAAGCCCAGGGTGGTATCTGTGGTAGAAATGATGTTCCCTGTTCTCAGTATGCACAACACATTTTTGAAAAAAGCTGTTTTTTTACTCTTACCACTTGATCTTAGCTTGAGAATCAGGCATACCTGATTTTTGAGGTTAATGTAGCAACATATGACATTTCAGTTCTGGATTATCATTGGCTTTGGGTTATGTGCTCTGCCCTGTTTTGTTGCTGCTTCTGTCAATTTTTACGGATAAATTAGAGTTAGCTAGGTGTAAGCATTGCTTAAGTCAATGCAGTCCATTGACATCTATCACTCCTCTGCGGATCCCTTTAAAATCTGCCTTATGTTTTTTTTTTTTTTTTCTTACCTATAAAGTGGGAACTGTAATACTTAGGTTCACAGGGTTTCTTGTATGTATTCCATTTAATAAAATAATTTTAATCCAGTTATACTGACTTTTGGGCTGGCTCATTAAATTGGATTTTAGTATAACCTACACCAATATAACTTAAAAAGTAATTTTAACTGAGAGAAAACCTGTCATAGGATATGCTACACATTTAATATAAACTGCTTTTTATATTTATGTGTAAGAAAATATGTTCTATGAAGGCAAGTTCTCCAAAATCTAACTTCATATCTAAAATTTCAACTGAACATTTACATTTCTGTGTAGTTATAAAATGTCTGTAAAGAAATTTCCCCTTGGGGTGCTTGGGTGGCTCAATCGGTTGAGCGTCTGACTTCGGCTCAGGTCATGATCTCACAGCTTGTGAGTTCGAGCCCCAAGTCGGGCTCTGTGCTGACAGCTCAGAGCCTGGAGCCTGTTTCAGATTCTGTGTCTCCCGCTCTCTGCCCCTTCCCCACTCATGCTCTGTCTCTCTCTGTCTCTCAAAAATGAATAAACATTAAAAAACAAAAAAGAAAAAACAAAAAAGAAAGAACAAAAAAAAAAAAAACCCAAAAGATCCCCTCTAGATCCCCTTCCCAATTTTCCTAGTGCCACACTCCTCCCCATCATCCACCCTTAAAATCATGGCACCATCAACCTGGCCCTTCATCCTCTTTGAATAGACATGACCAAACCTTGTCTATTCGCCCATTAACGTAATTCACTTCTTCACTTACTTATACGACAACAGTCTCAGCATTGTAGTCTGCTAATATCTCACTTCAGCCATCATTGAAGTAACAAAGTAGCTTTCCTGACCCACTCCCTATTCAGTGCCAATTAAATGTCACTAACAGACTAGTCATCCTTAAACATTGTTTTTATTACATCAGACTTAAGATGATGAACGTATCAGTGGTTTCCTCCTACCTGTCAAATCAAGTTTGAATTCTTCTGCTTCGCTTTTCAAGGCCCTCTATATGCTCTTGGCTGCGTACAACTTTTTCCTTTATCTTTCTAACCGGATTCCTATTTGGGGACCCCACAAAGATCTAATTTCCACTGCTTGGAATGATTACTGCTTTTCTTCCACCTGTTCCAATCCTATTCAGTGAATATTAGTTGATGAGGTCACTAGCATAAGTTTTACCCACTAATGCCATTAGAGCTGTATTGTCCAACATTTCAGTGAAAAATGTAAATTACAACAATACCGTCATGAGTAAGGTGTTAATCAGTACTTCTGTTATTTCACTTTAATCAGTATTTCTGTTATTTCACTTTACAAAAGAAATAATTTTAGAGCTTCATTGAAGTGCTCTTCTTGGAAGCCATCATATTACATGGCAACACAATCTTTTTTTTTTTTTTTTTTTTTGTATCCCAGTAAGTAAATCTCTTAGCTGCGTATCACAAGGAGCTCACTTTATGTTAAATTCCACTCTTTAAAGACATTGATAGAGATTAATTCCATGGTCCTCAAAAAAGTGGAACTTTTGAGAATTGAATTTCATTTTATATGTGTTAGAGGATGTGCTATTTGAAGGACCCCTGTGTATCATGACCATCATCACGACCATCATCATTTACTAACTAGTGAGTACCTACTGTGTACCGGGTAACTTTTACGCACGTTCTTTTACGCACGTTCCTATCATTTAATCCTCCCAATAAGAAAGTAATTTGTCTAGCATCTTATATCTAGTAAGTGGTAACTCAGCATTTAGACCCAGATCTCCTTGATTCCAAAGCCTGTGATTTTTCCCCCTCAAAATAATTGCTAATTTATCTGTTTTATTAGATACAAGAATACACACTTTGTTTAAAGTAAGGCATATCAGTGTTGATATTTTGCTTAGGACATCTTTTAACACATCTCCCAGCATTTAGTAGCATTTTGTAAAATATATTTCAGGGGCGCCTGGGTGGCTCGGTCGGTTAAGCGTCCGACTTCAGCTCAGGTCATGATCTCACAGTTCGTGGGTTCGAGCTCAGCATTGGGCTCCATGCTGACCATGTTGAGCCTGCTTGGGATTCTCTCTCTCTCCCTCTCTGCACCTCCCTGACTCGTGCTTTCTCTCTCTCTCAAAATAAATGAATAAACTTTAGAGTATGTGTATATGTGTGTGTGTATATATATCACAAGAATACTAGTTCTATGAGATATTAATAAGTATAACTTGAAAAGTGAGTTTTTGTTGTCCATTCAGTTTGGGAAGCATTAGGTCAAATAGATTTCTTCACTACAGGATTTCTTAAAGATCTTTATCGTGCTAATGTGTACTGTGAATCTTTCCCTCTGGGACTTGTGCTAGCAAGGGGTTAGAATTTCTAGAATTAACCTTCCTTCAGACCCCAGACCATATTTTGCAAACTACTGCTCTAGGTATTATAATGTATATCTTTATCACAGAGCACTGTCAAATAATAATTTAGTCCATTTACATAAAGGATAAGAACTTTGCATCAGTATACTTGGATTTTCACTCTTCTTTCTTATGTGTTCTTTTTGTCATACATTCTACTTTGTTATAAACCTTGTATATACATTATTATTTTTGCTTTAAATGGTCAGATGTTTTTTTGAAGAGATTAAAAATGAGAAAATATCTTTTCTATTTTCTGATATATTTTACATTTCTAGCATCCTTCTTTCCTTTGTGTAGTTCCAGATTTCCATCTGGATTTATGTTCCTTTTGCCAAGAGAAATCCCTTTAATGTTTCCTGTAGAGCATGTCTGTAAAGTATTTGAGAGAATAATCTAGGTTACAAGATTACTTTCTGGAGTATTTTTTTCAGTCTCTTCTACCAATTTCTTTACGAACCTGAGCAGAAAAGTACCAAGCCTTGTCTATTTGAAAAAAAAAAAAAAAAAAAAATCAAGCTTATTTTTCCTTTCATTAAGGAGGTAAGCATTAAATATCTTGCTGCCTAGCTTTATACCTTGGCCGTGATAGTAATTTAAAACAATTATTTAGACTGGTCTGCTTTCAGTCAGTGAGTCAGATTTGACAAAGTAATGCAAGAGTCTTTCCTAATAATGACTTTACGCCTTTGGAATATCTACTTCAACATTAAATAAATCAACATTTCAGAAGAAATTCTTTTTGCTTGTTTTATTGCCCAGCACATAACACAAAGAAGGCCTGCCTTTGGTTGAATTTATGCAAGTTGCTTAAAATAGAAAGATAACTGCTTTGTTTTTCCTTATGTTTCAGGTATTGGTGGTAATTTGGTGGCCATTCAGGCTAGCAGGATTTCTACCTACCTCCATTTACATAGCATTCCTGGAGAATTGCCTGAGGAACCCAAAGGTTGTTACTACCCATTTCGAACTTTTTTTGGTCCAGGTATGTGCTTTGGAGTTTTGCATCTTATATCAGGAATAATTCTGCTCTGAGCACATAGGCAGGCAACAGTTGCTGAATACCTATTTTGTCAGAGTTTTGCATGACTTTTTTTTTTTTTCTGACCTGAATAGATTGTAAGTAGAATAGATTGTGTTCATTAAATCTCAGTAAACAGGGGCGCCTGGGTGGCTCAGTCGGTTAAGCAACCGACTTCAGCTCAGGTCATGATCTCACAGTCCATGAGTTTGAGCCCCGCATCGGGCTCTGTGCTGATAGCTCAGAGCCTGGAGCCTGCTTCAGATTCTGTGTCTCCCTCTCTCTCTGACCCTCCCTCGTTCATGCTCTGTCTCTCTCTGTCTCAAAAATAAATAAACATTAAAAAAAAATTACATCTCAGTGAACAAAAATTTATTTGTATCAAGTCTGCAGCTGCTGAGGAACTCTGTATACTTTTTGTCTTTCATTCTTTTCTCTGGGATACCTTGTTCATGAGTCAAGAAAGAGGAACCTTATCTAGATCTAGGTGATCTAGAGAGACGGATGTACTGTCTTTACTGTATTAATCCTTTTGGCCTTTCTAAATGTAAGCATTTGATCCCAAAGAGAAGGAGAGGGATAACTTCTGTCACAAGGAACAGTGCCCTGTTTATGTCACCCGGGCAGTGAGTACCAAAAAACTAAGACCACTATATTAAATCTCACAATTCCTGTCACTTCTTTTTTGATCAAAATAAAGGTTATTCTTGACTTTTGAACGGGGATGAGAAATGCTCAGTAAAATATCAGTGAAAGAACTCTAAAGGAAAAGTAAAATTAAAACATTCCTGGGGCCCCTGAGTGGCTGTCGTCAGTGAAGCACCTGACTCTTGCTTTCGGCCCAGATCATGATCTCACGGTTGTGGGTTTGAGCCCTGCTTCGCACTCTGTGGTTTAAGTGCAGAGCCTGCTTGGGAGTCTCTCTCTCTCTCTCTGTCTCTCTCTCTCTCTCTCTCTGTCTCTGTCTCTGTCTCTCTCTCTCTCTCTCCCTCTCTCCCTCTGTCCCTCTCTCCCTCTTTCTGCACCTCCCCTGCTTGCTGGCTCACTGTCTCTCAAAATGAATAAACGTTTAAAAAAAACCCAAAAAACCAGAACATTCCTATGCTTTAGGAACTTTATGTGTTTTCTTTTGTCTTCCCTCTATTAGTATGATAGACATTGAAGTCTGGCCAGTGTTCTTCATAGCAAGCTTTTATCAATCTCCTGTCATTTAATTAGCCTATAACATACAGTAAAAATTTCAAAGAATTAAGTGAATTGTGAAAAGTTGAAATGTTTTGCTAGCAACAGAATTTTTTATTTTATATATATATATATATATATATATATATATATATATATATATTTTTATTATTTTTTTTATTTAAAATTTACATCCAAATTAGTTAGCATATAGTGAAACAATGATTTCAGGAGTAGATTTATTTGTTATATTTTGAGAAAGAGCATGCCTGCATGTGCATGGGTGCTTATAGGCAGGGAAGGGGCAGTGGGACAGGGAGAAAGAGAATCTCAAAGAGGCTGCATGCCCAGTGGGGGAGGGAGTGTTGGGAGGGTAAGGAGATGCTGACGTGGGGCTTGATCTCATGACCCACTATGAGATCATGACCTGAGCCAAAATCGAGAGCTGGGCACTTAACTGGCTGAGCCAACCAGGTGCCCCAGCAACAGAATTTTATGCAGTGCTATTCAGTATAGTAAGTAGAAAGTAGTCCTTAAATGTTAATAACTGACCTGTTATTAACCAAAATATGACTTTGTTTTAACTCTTATATTTTCTATTACAGGAGTGAATAATAAGTCTGCTCAAGTTTTACTGCTTTTAGTGATTCCTGGACATTTAATTTTCCTCTACACTATTCATTTGATGAAAAGTGGTCACACGTCCTTAACTGTCATCTTCATAGTAGTGTACTTATTTGCTGCTGTGCTACAGGTAAGAGTTGAAACCTCTTGTAATCTCTTTTATGTTCAGAATGCTGTAAAAGCATAGCTATGCAAATCTAAAAGCACATGAAATATGTTAACATTCCAAAAAGCAACTGAAAGCCTTCATATGGATTTCATCTTCCTAAAACCGGTAAGCTCATGATCGCTTTTAATATGACTTGATAAATAGAACCTTCGGATTTCCTGTTTCCTGAATTCCATGGCTTTCCCTTTTTTTTAGATTCTCTAATGTTGTATGAACACATCTTCTGATAGATGCCTGAGAGTGCCTAAGAACCTTTGCAATTTGTAAAATGCTTTTACATGAATAGGTTGAGTGACTATAAAATTATTTCTTTTAGAATTTGGAAGGCTTTGCTTCAGTGCGTTTTAACTTCCGTTACCATGAGAAGAACAACAGGTGCTTTTCTCACTGCTGATCTCATTGTACATAACTTCTTTTCATCTCCCTAGAAGCTTGCAAGATCTTCTCTTTTTTCCTATTGCTTTTCAATTTCACGTTGATGTGCCCTGGTTTGGAAGTCCTTTGTCCGTTTTGTTGGATGTTATTTGACCCTTTCAGTCTAATACTTCATGTTCTTCAGTTCTAGGAAAAATTTATGAATTATTTACTTGATTTTTTTTTCATCATTTTCTCCATTCTCTTTTCCTGGAGTCTTATGATTTGATTCCTACATCGCTTGCATTAAATTTCTGATCTTTTCTTATTCTCTATTTCTTTATCTTTTTCTCTCTTCTTTCTGGAATATCTCTGTGCCTTTCTGCATCTTTTCTCTGTTGTGTCACTGAGGTATCTGGAGAGGGTAGAGTTGAACATATGTACTCAACTTGCCATCTTTCTGTGGGAGGTTATTTTAAAATTTAAGAAAATTGACTTCATTTTCAAGATCTGTGATCGATATAATACATGCACAAAATTTAAAAATTAAATAGTACTAAAGTGTTCTACCTTTCCAATCACATTCCCCAGAGATAATCACTGAAATATTTTAGCTGTTTCTTCTGATAGATATCTGCAAGTTTTAAAGTAACATGCCTGAACTTTAGACTTTCGCTAATAAAAACTGAGGATTTCAGGGGCTGTGTTAACACTCCGTCTTTTCCGTATAGTTATATCACAGTTTTTTTTGTTAAATTTGCCGTCCGTGTTTGTCTGATTAGGCCTATGGAAATATGTACTATAGAGCCAGATAGTTTAGTATGATTATATTTGCTTTTTGTGTACTTTATTTTTCTTGAGGTTAATAATTACCTTTTTTCCTTTGCATCATTTTCCATAAACCCAATCTTTCCAATGTTTCTACTTTATTTTGGCTTCTTAGGCTCAGCTCTTTGCCAAACTCTGTAGGGTTAGTGCCTTCTACAGTGAGAAATCCTAACCTCATAAAAAGTGCATTCAAATAATTCTTTGAAGAGATAACATTTACATTGGGCCTTCATGACCAGTATTGTTCTAAGTGTATTACATGTACTGATTCACTTAATTCTCAAAAAACCTCTATGAGATTTGTTCTTTTCATATAAATCAGTGACTTTCAAAGTGAAGTACATCTAAAACAATCCGCTGTGTCCAGGACGAAAAAATTAAAACTTCTATTTATATATCTTTCCGTATTTGCTTAAAATGTCTATTTTCATGTGTTTTTATAATTGTTTTATTATAAACATAATATATCAGCACAGTATTAAGTATGCTGGGGTATTTTATACTAGGGCTAAATAATCTAAAACTTTTGGAGATTACTGAGTTAAAGTGTAGAGATGAGAAAGCACAGAGCTCGTGTCAGAAAGAGAAAGAAATTCTTAGGGCGCCTGGGTGGTTCAGTTGGTTAAGTGTCCAACTCTTGGTTCCTGCTTAGGTCATGATCTTGTTGTTCATGAGTTCGAGTCCCACATCGGGCTCTGTGCTGACAGCCCACAGCCTGCTTGGAATTCTGTCTCCTTCTCTCTGTACCTCCCCTGCTCACTCTCTATCTCTGTCTCTCAAAAATAAATAAACACTAAAAAAAGAGAGACAAAGTAATTTATGCCCAGGATATAACTAGGAAGAGAGTAGATGAGATAAGGTTAAGAAAGTAGATTAGGGCTCATGTAGAAAGGCCTTAAATGCCAGGCACGGGAGGCTGGAATCTATTTTTAAAATCACAAACACCCTTATGACTTAATTGATATTTTAAACTTTTCTATAATGCTGTGTAGTGCCTGAGAGTTTATCAAAAGCCACCTCTTGAATCATTCATTCATTTATTCACCCAATAAACCTTTATTCTACTAGATGCAGAGATGGGTTTTAAATCCCAGGATGAATAAATTCACACCCTATCCTCCAGGACTAGAAGTCTGGAGGGAAGACTGCTACATGAACAAATAATTATATTGTAATATGATATACAAATGCTGGGGATAGCTACCTATAAAGTGCTTTCAGAGTTTGGAAGAAAAAGCTCTACCTGGGGAGTAATATTTTTCTACTGCTCAGTAGGGACAAAAGTTATTTCAAATGCTTTTTTACCACTGGCTACCTTTATCACTGTAAATGATACGGTCATTTATCTCTGTGTAAGTATTGTGAAAAAGATGCATTCTTCAATCCGGTGGGAAATATTCAGAGATTGTTCTTTGGTCTATTGATAAACATGGCATTTTTAGAGCATGTTTCTATTTGCAACTCTACCTCTTAGCCTCATGGATTGATTTTACATTTATGTTTATGGCTCTGTGCCAACATACTATCACGCATCATTTCACCTGGGTCAGTGAAGGATAGAAGTAATTTTTCTGAACTTAAAAAAATACTAGATTTCAGTCTGTACTCAGAGAAATCCTACATGTCTTTTTTTAAGCTCTACTTAAATTCTTACAGGTGAAGGTTGAAAAACTGGAGGAAAGATTGATATTCATTTCTCTGAATCTTGGTTACCTCTTCTATAACATGGGAGGAATAAGAATATCTACAACAAAACTCATTTTGAAGATTAAATGAGTGAATTATATGAAGCTTGTAACATAGCAGATGCTGTTTGAGTGTTAGCTGGTGCTCTTGTTATTAAAAATAGAATTATAAGTGGTGAGGCATTGACCTCCGACGACAATCGGAAAACGTTTTTTATAATCTTACAGCGTTGATTGGCTTTTCTTATATATCTTTTACAGCTTTCATTTTTATGGGATTTTCCCCAAGAATCAGATATCTGCCAGAGTAGATTTTTTTAAGTTGATTTATTTTGAGAGACAGAGGGAGACAGAACAAGTGGAGGAGGGGCAGAGAAAGAGAGAGTGTGAGCAGGAGAGGGGCAGAGAGGGAGACAGAGGATCTGAGGCGGACTCTGAGCTGATAGCAGAGAGCCCAGTGCACGGCTTGAACTCACGAACCGTGAGATCATGTCCTCAGCTGAAGTCAGACACTTAACTGACTGAACCACCCAGGCCCCCCCAAGAGTAGATCTTTGTATGCATCTGACATTGTGTGTTATTCCAGTGGAATAGCTTAGAGCCAGATTGTAAATGCTCAAATCAAATCTTCATGTTCTGATGCCGACATATGTGACACACATGTAAATACATATATGCACACACCTCTTTGGAAACTGAGGTTCAGATACAAGCCCTTCCCCTGCTTCCTTCAATCAATTCAGAGATGGACAGAAGGAAGAAATACTTTATTTTTTTTTTTATTTAAAAAATTTTTTAAATGTTTATTTCTGAGAGAGAGAGAAAGAGACTAGCAGAGGAGGGGCAGAGAGAGAGGGAGACGCAGAATTTGAAGCTGGTTCCAGGCTCTGAGCTGTCAGCACAGAGCCCAACGCAGGGCTCGAACTCGTGAACTGCGAGATCATGACCTGAGCCAAAGTCAGACGTCCAACTGACTGAACTGCCCAGTCACCCCCAGAAATACTTTTTTTTTTTTTTTTAACGTTTATTTATTTTTGAGACAGAGAGAGACAGAACATGAACGATAGAGGGGCAGAGAGAGAGGGAGACACAGAATCGGAAGCAGGCTCCAGGCTCCGTGCCATCAGCCCAGAGCCCGATGGCGGGGCTCGAATTCACAAGCTATGAGATCGTGACCTGAGTCGAAGTCGGACGCTTAACTGACTGAGCCACCCAGGCGCCCCCGTAAATACTTTTTAAAGACAAAGCCTCCTTGACTACTTAAGGCTTACCTTTTACTCTTCTTTACTTGATTGGCTTCCCTTTTTTGATCTGGGTTAAATTTATATTCAGAACCTTGGTTTAGGTCCCAGCTCTTACCCAAATATTTTAGTCCACTTTTCCCATCCCTAGACTATATATTTTGATTGAATATGCTATAGTAAGATTTTCTGATGCATATTTAATTTCTCCCCATCTATATCCCTACCTCCTTGAGGCTAGAGACCGGCCTTTCCCTATGGTATTCCCCGTGAGACATTATATAGTGGTTGTTTTTGAATTCCTGGTGTTTTGGTTTTTTTCCTAATATTCTTTGATGAACTTTCCCCTCTATCCCTCCCCACCCAATTCCCCAACCAATTAAATGAAGGAAATCTGTTTGAAGGAAACCTCGTGCTGGTCTTATTATAATGACATAGTAACAATCATTTGCAGTATATTTGCATTTACTCAGATATCATCTCTTCCTGGAAGCCTTGCTTGAATCCCTAATCTGGCCTGAGTGCCCTTATTCTGTTCCCATAGTACCCCGTGAATATCATTATTCTAGTTCTGACACATTATATTGACATCTGTTTATGCGTGTTTCACCCCTTATAGAGAAGGGATCTTTGGCTTATTCATTTTTATGCCTTTTACCTAGCCCCATCCCTGGTGTTCAGTTAATGTTTGTTAAACAAAATGACTATATCTTGCCAGCTCTGCCTCCTCCTTCACTGGAGGGAAGAGAAAAGTTTACAACTGTATTTAAGTCCTGGAAATGCCAGAAAAACTGAAACATCTAAATTTTCTTCTCCTTGCTGTCAATAAACACCAGCTTTCTCTCTTTGAATGACATGAGGATTGAAAATAAGAGGCAGTGAAAAATAAAACACAAAACCCCCCAAATTTCCATCAGTGTTCAGCCAGAATTATAAAGTTTTACCGAAGTGTTTAGAGATGCAATGACTTGGTATCGAGAGAAAACAAAAGGTAGGGGGAGATAGATACAGCAGAATTGGTCATGAGTTGATCGTTGATAAAGCCAAGTGATGGTCCATGGGAGTGGTGTGGATTAATTTATACTGTTCTCTTCTATGTATTTGAACTTTTACATAATAAAGAGTTCTAAAAAGTTAAGGTTTAGTTTCAGATGTTAACACAAGAGTTTTTTCAGAGCATATTAGCTTTCTAATTTTGGTCCTGCAGCTGACTATTTCTCATATCAAGTGAAAAGTGAAACGTCAATTTGAATTTGAAATCGTTTGGGACTTGGAATGATTAAGTGTCTTTTATTTTGCCTCTGGCACACTCTAACTACATTTTTTGAAATTATTCTTTACTTTTTTTTTTAAGTTTATTTATTTATTTTGAGAGAGAGAGAGAGCACATGAGCAGGGGAGGGGCAGAGAGAGAAGGGGACAGAGAGAGAAGCCCCAGCAGGCTCCACACTGTCAGCATGGAGCCTGATGCGGGGCTTGAACTCACAAACCACGAGACCATGACCTGAACCGAAAGCAAGAGTCAGATGCTTAACTGACTGAGCCACCCAGGCGCCCCGAAACTATTCTTTAAATTTCAAAATCTACTTACACAAATTACATTATTTAGGTATTTATTATGTGTCTTGCAATTAAAAGGAACCTAACAAATGTGTTTTCGTTGTGTGCAGTAAGGCCACTGAACCAGTCAGTAGCTGTGATGGATTATACGCTTACTCATGTTCTTGCCCAGGGCCCGAGAGCAATCAGGGTTAGTTGGACTGTGTCAAGGCCAGAGTAATGTGTGAAAGGCATTTTATTTGGCACACCAGTGACCATATTGCATTTTGAGTTTTCTTCACAAGCTAACCATCCTGTACTGCTTGTTACAACTTTTGTGATATCAGCCAACATTTATAAGACTGCCAGCTGTGGCTAAGGATGTAGTTTTGGGCTTTAGAGCGTAATTTTTCATCTGTGTCACACTAGCCCATTGAACCCACAACTCTGATTTTATAGAACCAAAATATACTTTCTTCTACAAACTTAGAGATGACTGGGGTCTTTCTCCCTAAGCAGTGATTTCCTCGGCTTCACATCTTATTTATTCAGATGCTCCATTAACTGTTCAAAGCTTGTGAATTTGTGAAATGAAAAGCATAATATGGAATTCCGGGCTGTGATGAACCTTTTCGGCGTTTCAAGATACATCAAAGGGAATCCTGATGCCTTCTTCAGGATTTTCTGTCTGTTAATTCATTTGTTTGCCTTATTCTCTACAGACAGTCTCTTTCAAGGATGTGGTATTTTGACAACATAATAAACCCAAGAAGGTACAAAAGTAACTATCAATCAAATAAGCAGACTGGCAATTTCTTGAGCAAAGAAGGAACAGAGTACATTGTGGCTTGTTTCCCTATTTAAAGTCTCTACTACTTGCCCTTTGTGTTTGAAATCCTAACTGTGCCTCCTTTGTAAAAAGACAAAAGCATAAAGCTTGGATGACATACCCTCCAAGAGTCAAAAAGATAAGCACATAAGAGTATATTAACATTTTTTTTTTTTGCTATAAAATATTTTAATGGGAAAAAAAGACTTTTAATTTTCTAGATGCCTATTGAATTCCAACAAAGTGCTTGCTAATATAATTGGTAAATTATGAAGCAAAACCATTTAAAAAAATTTTTTAATGTTTATTTATTTATTTATTTTTGAGAGAGAAAAAGAGAGTGTGAGCAGGGGAGGGGCAGAGAGAGAGGGAGAGAGAGGATCGCAAGCAGGCTCTATGCCGTTAGCACAGAGCCTGATGTGGGGTTTGATCTCACAAACCATGGGATCGTGACCTGAGCTGAAATCAAAGTCGGATGCTTAACTGACTGAGCCTCCCAGGTGCACCAAATCAAAACCATTTCTAAACGAAATTTTTAATTCCCTATTGTAGGCAGTGATTGTTTTGTGCAGAAAATTAGGTTATTAAGAACTCGACTAAAAATTTCAGCAGCACCAAATTCCATGAGAAATTCATTGTGAAAGTTGATTGTAGAAAACCTTTGCTCCTGGCTGTATCTGTCTTTGCATATGGGGAAGACAAAATATTTCCATTAAATGGTGTAATGACAACAGGTTTCCAATATGTAAAATTAGAATGATACGTATCAGGATTATACCAAATCCATAACACATGTAGTCTTCTAAGCACTGTGCTCGTTGCTGTACAAAAGAAAAAGAAGACATTGACCCTGGCCTTTACCATCTTTTCTGTTGTGGGAGATTGGACTTAAATGCATGAAACAGAGAAAAGCCTGACTTTCTTCCCTATGATAATAGAGTCTTCCTCTGTAACTTCAGAATCAAACTTTTTGCCAATGCCTGGATTTCATTCTTTAAAACTGCCTCAGTAGATTTTTCTTTTTATGAGTTTATTTTTGAGTGATCTCTACACCTAAGGTGGGGCTCGAACCCACAGTCCTAAAATCAAAAGTCACATGCTCCGCTGACTGAGCCAGCTAGGTGCCCCTTAGATTTTTCTTTTTCTTTCCTTTTTTTTTTTTTTGAAGAGGAGAATCAGAGTATATATTGTAGCTGATGAGAAACTTCAATTAATATCGATAAATATGAAATTATTCTTAGCAAAATAATGATTCTTACACTTTTTATTAGTATGATTTAAAAAAAATTAAACGTTAAAAAAAAAATTAAAAAAAAAAAAAAGGGGGCGCCTGGGTGGCTCAGTCGGTTGAGCGCCGACTTTGGCTCAGGTCATGATCTCGCGGTCCGTGAGTTCAAGCCCCGCATCGGGCCCCTGTGCTGACAGCTCAGAGCCCGGAGCCTGTTTCAATTCTGTGTCTCCCTCTCTCTGACCCTCCCCCATTCATGCTCTGTCTCTGTCTCAAAAATAAATAAACGTTAAAAAAAAAATTTTTTTTTTAAATAAAAAAAATGGAGTCCCCTTAGTTTTTTTTTTCTTTGAAGTTTATCTATTTTTTATTTTTTATTTATTTGTTTTTAGTAATCTCCACATCCAGTGTGGAGCTCGAACTCACAACCCTGAGATCAAGCGTCACATGCTCCTCTGACTGAGTCAGCCAGGCGCCCCTTCTTAGTTTTTATTACTACCTTTTGGTAGGCAGTATTTGATTTTGAATTTTACACTTATGTGCAAATTGCATGGGTTCATATTCTCAAGAAAAATTGTTCCCAGCAAATCCCAAACCCACCTTAAATTAACAAATGTATGCCCCCATAATAAAATTTGTCATTAGGATCGTGATTAATGAATTTCCTAATAAGTGTTTCTGTCTTATAAATAATAGTTCATGGTCATTTTGGGGCTTTTTGGTTTTTTTTGTTTGTTTGTTTCTGTTTTTGTTTTTTTAGCTCATGGTCATTTTTTGTTTTTTTTTTTTGTTTTTTTTTTTGTTTTTTTTGACTGGGAAAATAACTTTATTTTCTTTGGGGGTGTGGACAGACGTCTAGTCTCAGAACTTCTGGAATTGCTTTTTGGTGCCAGCGGCCTTTGTGACTTTGAGCACGTTGAAGCGCACAGTCTTGCTCAAGGGCCGGCACTCGCCCACTGTGACAATGTCGCCGATCTGGACATCCCTGAAGCGGGGGGACAGGTGCACGGACATGTTCTTGTGGCGTTTCTCAAAGCGGTTGTACTTTCGGATATAATGGAGGTAGTCTCGGCAGATGACAGTGGTCCTCTGCATCTTCATCTTGGTCACCACACCAGACAGAATCTGCCCTCGGATGGAGGCGTTACCAGTAAAGGGGCATTTCTTGTCAGTATAGGTGCCCTCAATGGCCTCCTTGGGCGTCTTGAAGCCCAAACCACTGTTTTTGTAGTATCACGGGAGTTTCTCCTTGCCAGTTTCTCCAAGCAGAATCCTCTTCTTATTTTGAAAGATGGTTGGCTGCTTTTGGTAGGCACGCTCAGTCTGAATGTCCGCCATCTTCCCCGCCGCCTGGAAAAAGGCGCTCATGGTCATTTTGAAACATATGTTTGTAATATGAGTGTGGCCACGACACAAATCGTATAAATTAAAAGCAAATATCTTCCATTTCTTATCTAGTAGAGTATGCTTGGGACAGAAACATGGTCTAGATACTTACTGAAAGAAGCACTGGCCACATCTTAGTTCTGAAGTCACATTCACGTGATTTAGTGTCATCTTAACTTTGAAGACATAAAATTAATGTTTTCACAGAAGGATATTTATAAGGCAGGCTGTCTGTAATCACATACATCCCATACAAAGGATAAAGGAAAGAAGAGGGAAGATAAGATCCCAATATGAGCAATACTGTAGAGAGATTGGAGCTGTTCACTGTCAGTCATGAGTCAGAGTTTCTGCTCTGCTACTTATTTTGTGACTTTAATCAAGTTTTGTAACCTTCCTGGCCTTATTTTTTTCCCCTAACTCAGAGGGTAGTGATGAGAGCTAAGCTAATGTATATAAATTACTTGGTGGAATTTCTGGGACATAGTAAGTTTCCAATAATGGTAGTAGCTGCAGTGTATCGTATTATTGTCAGAGGCATCACTTTTCCTTCCTCTCATTATTGGAGACACCTTCATTTTGACGCCTGTTCTTTACCACACAATTCCCTTCTTGCCCTTCTGATGAGTGGCCTAAGCTTTAGATAGCATCCTTGCATTGCTTGCTCTCATATTGACGTCTCTAGTCTGGACTCCTTTTCTACATCTCCAGTTATATGTTGAAAGATCTCTCAAACGTGAAATGTCCAAAACTAAATTCCTTGTTCCCCCATAATCTCTCCCATCTCAGTAGCAGGGGTGGGGAGATGAGAAGCCACAAGGGGTACAGTGAAAAGGGCAAGAAGCCAAGCTTAGGGCACACAAGCAAAGATCTCGAAACCTCTCCATCCTCAGCCCCTGATGCTGTAAAGTCCCTCTGGGATGGGGAGAGCCTCATTCACGTAGGCTTATGGCATGTGCACTGTTGACACCCCAAATCCTGCCCGTCACAGTCATCACCATTATCCTGCTACTGATAAGTGCGTGCGTTGTGACGGGAAGACTCCTGGACTAGGAATAAGTATTTCTTTCTTTTTTTCTAAGTTTGTTTATTTTATGTTGCGGGGGGAGGGTCAGAGAGAGGGAGAGAATCCCAAGCCGGCTCCGTACTGTCAGCGCAGAGCCCAGTGCAGGGCTTGAACTCAAGAACTGTGAGACCACGACCTGAGCCGAAACCAAGAGTCGGATGGGACACTTAACCAACTGAGACCCCCGGGCTCCCTGGAGTAAGTATTTCTGGCCCCTTCCTGTATTGTGACTTTAGCTAAGTCACAGCACTGCTGTGTGGCTTAGTTTTTTCACTTGTAACATTACAGTGAAGATACTAACACTAAGGTAACCATTTAATTTTAGTCCAAACTAGGACACTTTGGAGAGTGAAAGGGAGCTATTGATAATTAGAATGACCATCACTTCTGGGCAAATGAGGAAGCATAGTGACCCTAGCTATCACTCAGACCCCCTCCTGCATTCATGATGTTTGATTTTGTGAATTCCCACTTCTACAGGAAAGATGATTTGTTACAAAGCATTGTTGTATATATTTAGTAATGTATATGCTAATATTAAAATAATCTGCTAACTGCAATAGTCTATTAATATGGAAATCAATAATTGCTGCTAAAGTAATATTAAGTTAAATTGGCTTTTATGGGTTAGCCAGAGAACCAAAGCAATACAAAAAATGTTGTTTTCTTGAAAAATTGTATTCCAAGTCTGCTAACTTTTTTTTTCAAAAAATAGCTTATTTTTAATGGGTCTTTTTTTTTTTTTTTTTAACCTGGAAATCTGGCACTTCTTTCTGCCATAATTTGGCTTATATTATAGTGTTCAGTTATATTTCTTCTGGATTTTTTGAGAGGAAGAGCGTAATGGTGTGTGTGGGTGTATATATATATATATATATATATATATATATATATATATATAGGCCAGTTCATCACCTCATCACCTAAATTATATATTCTGAAAGTTTCCCATCTCTGACAGTTCCTTTCTTGGGATTTGGTAATCTCAGTCACTTTTTCAATATATATAAGAGTTTCAAAAATGGTGATAGCAAACAGTGTATGGCATTTATTATAAGCCATTCACTGTTAGGCACCTTACATATATGAACTTGCTGAGTACTCTCTACAACTCCGTGACCTATGTTATGCTGTTCCCATTCACAGATGAGGCAGATGACATAGAAGTTGACTGACTTCTCCGAGGCCACACAGCAAGATGGAGTCTATAGTCTGTACTCCTAACCACTATGTTTTACAAGAATAAGTTTGACACTTTGTTGTGCTCTTAGAGGTACATGGTTCTTAGGATGGCAGTTTCTGAAGACTTAAAGCTGCCTTTTGTCTCTATTTTGTTCCATCCTCATATTCCTTCCAGCCTGGCATTTTGCCTCAGAAGGGCCTTCATTGCACAGAGTTTACATAGAATCTTTGTCTACTGAAGTCAGGTAGGAATCCAGTCAAGAAAACAAATGTCCTGAGAGAAGCACAGAGCACTATGGGAGTTCAGTAGTGGGAGTTTTTCCCTCCATGGGGAGGAAGATTTATAATGGATAAAATTTTGTTTTGTGGAATCCATAGAAAATGCCATTTCAGCAAAAGGAAATAGCATTAGGTAAATGAGAAAAGTCAGGGCATTTACAGAAAATAGTAAGAAAATTTATGGAGCATAGGGGCTTATGTAAAGAAGTGATGGAAAATAAGGTTGAAAATTAACAGATTGTGGCAAGATCGTGAAGGATCTTGAAGACCGGACTGACGAGTTTATTTTGTTTTACAAAATGATGATTTTCAAAATTTGTTCCCCTTGCAGCAAACTTGGGAGATCTGATAACATTTCATTCATCCGATGCAGGGAGCATGGTATGTAAGGGCTTGGGCTCTGGTATTCACCACCTGTACCTGTGTCAGCTTAAGCACGGTAACCTCTCAGGGACTGTGTTTTCCCATCTATAAAAAGTGGCTAAGAATAGACCCACCTTGTTGGCTGTTGTTATAAGGATGAAACGAGATAATCTATGAAAGGTGCTATTACGGTTTTACTATTTTATTACCATCATCACTAGTAGCTGTGGATTACTGGAGTAATGAATCTCTTAGGGGATCAGTGACAGGACCAAGACCTATGGAATCTAGCATCAAGAGTCCCTACCATGATTCTGATACCCCACTAATTGCTTGGAGTCATTCTTCTCAGTAAGGAAGAATGTAGCCATGTGGTGGCAACCTGCCCATAACTGGAATCCCAGGATAACTACCCAATAACTGAGAGTTAATTGGCTCAGCCCTAGGCAAGTTGCTTAATTCCTTAGGGGTCTCATTGTTCTTGCCTGCAAGATGAGGATAATGACTCCTCATTGTATAGTAGTAATAATGTTTAAATGTGTGGCACATAGTAGGCCTTATTAAATGGTGTGGTTATATATATATATATATATATAGGTTATATATATATATATATTGGTTATATATATATAGGTTATATATATATATATATTTTTTTTTTTTTTTTTTTTTTTTTAATTACAACACTAACTCAAATCCTATTCCCAGATGGCATCACAAAGGAAGGATCTGAGCAATTAGGGGATTGTAACAGGTTGCCTGACCTCATTCCCATTCTTTTCTCACTCCTCAAGATTTAAATCCACCAGATTTCAAATGGGAAGTAAGGATCTCTTTATTCTTTCTGCATTCTGTCTCTGTTTCCTCATTGGTGTCTGTTTGGGTTGAAGGAAAAGTATGAAGAGAATGGTAAGGAAATGTGAGGAGAGGGTCAACAGTTGCAGGAATTTTCTTCTCTTGTTCTAAAAACACCTACTTTAGCTCTGCAAGTTGATGAATATGTTACCTTAAGGTAGACAGTTGAAACAGGTGAATTTTTGAGATTCCCTTTTCACCTTGTTTTGATTGTATTTTTTGTGATACGATAGTGTGATGATGCTATTGTAGCTTAGGTTGTAGGGTCTTAAGATGGAGACAATTTCCCAAATCCCTTTTTAGGATTAATTCTCTAGACAAGTATGCTCGGGCTCCAGGCCAGACAGCCACAGAAGATGAAACGATAGCCTGCCTCATCGGAGACATAGCACGCTGGATCCCTTGGGTAGTGAGGCATTGAGAAGGGGAGTTCTCTTCAGGCTTGTCGACCCTGATGAAGACGAAGGTAGGGCCAGAGACGCTGAGCTGTCTTTTTCTAGTGTTCTGGTGAGGATGTAACCACCCGTGCTCTGAATCCTGCTGAGACTGCAGACGTGACTTAGAGCACTCATCCATCACCGACAAAAAAAAAAAAAAAAAAAAAATCTTATAACACAGCTATGGGAAAGCACTTAATTGAAAAATATAAAAACCATTACTCAAATTTGCCAGAATAAAGTCCTGGTTAATTGTGATTCCAGAATAGTCACTGTAAAAATTCTGACCTGACCTGATTTTATCATTTAAAATGTTTAGCTTATTTAAAAAAAAATGTTTAGTGCCATGCCACTTTAAAAAAAAAATTTTAAAGCTAAATGTCTCTGTCAGCTCTAGTTGTACTTATTGAAAGGAATGTTAAACAATGTCAAAGGAGGATGAGACCATCATTCCGTATCTAAAATTAAGAGACAGTTGAATTTACTGCTCCCTGTTGTGAAGTAGTTACACTGGGAGCAGGCAAAATCTCTTTAGGCCAGCAAACTGCCATTCTTCCATAGGGTTTAGGGTTTGGGAGTTGAGGGTTCAAAAGCACAAGTGGGCTGATGCCAGGTGGAGAAGTACGGTTACTGGGGTGTGAGTAGTGTTGTTTGGTTGGCCCCAAGCCGTATACTTATTGGACTGAATTTGTTCCTAATTGGCTACTTCGGAAGCAAGGACTGTCATTGATTGGCTGGGTTTTAAAGTGTGTTCAAGAATGTAAGTTGTTTATTGATTGAATGAATTCAAAACCACTTCTGTCGGCTTTTTGTTACATGGTGAAAGAATCATCAGTGTTTTCCCGGGAATGTGGGAACTTTCGAAATTCTCAGTCCCCATTGTTCTTAACTCAGTCAAAGCTCCAGGAGATCATTAAGGATTGTCCAGACCTTCCCCTCTGTTGTTGATTCTTCTTGAAGATGGGGTTTCATTTGTGAAGGTCTGATTTTCAGTTTGTATCAATCAGCATGATTTCATTTATTTCTTTGAAGCATTTATTGAAACATCTGCCAGGACAGTAACTGTAGAAGAATTTGAGGTGCTAGACAATAAACATCAAATGACTCTGAGGCAAACAAGAATAATTAGAAGTATTGGGAGGGACTAGTATATATTTCACTCGCATAACCTAAGGTTTTTCAGGTATGACCAAGAAAACAAGTCTTAGGCATTCCCTAGGTGGCCAGACTGCCTTTTCTTTCAGCTTAGATATAGATTGCTGTATTCCACCTGTAATGTGGGTCAGGTATAAAGAACATGAGTGTTAGTAATGGTTTCAGTTGGCCAAAAGAAAGTCCAAAGCCATTCTGTCATCTATAACTGGAACTATTATTTTGATAGTCTTGTGTGGAAGCTGTCTACTTGTATGATCATCTCTGTTCTGAGAATCTTGGGTTAATAGTCAAGTTCTATGAATCATCTGTTCCTGGGGGTGCTCTGGAGAACCTTTTTTTTTTTTTTTTTTAAGTTTTATTCATTTATTTTGTGAAAGAGAGAGAGCATGCAGGAGTGAGGGAGGGCCAGAGAGAGAGAATCCCAAGCAGATTCTGCACTGCCAGCACAGAGCCCAACACGGGGCTCTGTCTCACAAACCATGAGATCATTACCTGAGCTGAGATCAAGAGCTGGGTGCTTAACCGACTGAGCCACTCAGGTGCTCCTTGGAGAACCTGTTTTAGGTTCTCGACTGGTATTACCTTCCGGCTCCTCTAAGGTCCCTTCCATTTTTTCCCCCAGAGGGTGTCCATCGTTCAGTCTTATCCAGGGATCATGTTTTGTTTTGGTTTGGTTTGGTTTGGTTTGGTTTGGTTTGGTTTGGTTTGGTTTGGTTTTTAGCTGAATAATTGACATTCCTTTCAAACAGGGTTGTACCTGTACATAGACAAAAAGATCAGGGATTATTTTATTCATCATCATAGACTCAGCACCAGCCGCTAATGCAGTAAATAATTATCAAATACATTCAGCTTTATATAATTCTTAGATTATTTTAGGCATTCCAGTCATGTTTCTTTTTGATTCTGATCTCACTGAAAGCAATAACTATGTCATATTCTTTTCTGAGTAACCCAGAAAGCTTATCACAGTGTTTTCTATGTTAGGTACCAATAAATATTCGTTAAATTGGATTCAAGATGCATTGAGCATACTTTGGATATTTGGGAAAATACTTGACATGGTTGCTAACCGCTTGAGCAGAAGATGCCAGACACAAAAAGAATACATAATATATTATTACATTTATATTAAGTATAGATAAAGGCATATACAACTAAAAAAGAAAGTAAATGAAGTTTGATAACTAACTTGTGCCAGAATAAGAACTGGGGCAAAGGAAGAAACAATAGCTTTGTGGCTTCTAATTCAAAAACTGTTTGGTGAGTGATCAGGATCATTCTTTTTCTCCTTGCCTCTGTTTCTACTCGCTACTGTTCTTAGATACCCTATTTACAAGAAGAATATGAACTAATATTTATTAAGTGTCTATTAAGTGCCAGATGACTTTTTTTTTTTTTTTTTTTTTTTTTTTTTTTTTTTTTTAGGTAGGCTTCACGTCCTGTTCGGAGCCCAATGTGGGGCTTGAACTCACAACTCTGAGATCAGGATCTGAGCTGAGATCAAGAGTCAGATGCTTAACCAAGTGAGCCACCCAGGTGCCCTAGCCAGACACCATTTTTTCTTAATGTTTATTTATTTATTTTAAGAGGGAGAGAGGGTGTGAGCCCATGAGTAAGGGAGGGGCAGAGAGGGAGAATACCAAGCAGGCTCCACACTGTCAGCACAGAGCCCAACATGGGGCCCAATCCCACGAGCTATGAGATCGTGACCTGAGCTGAAACCAAGAGCTGACTGCTCAACCGACTGGAGGCACCCAGGTGCCCCAGACAACACTTTTCATTGAAATTATTTCACATAATACTTTTAGCAGCCCTCTGAGATATGCAGTCTTCTCTACTTTCCAAGTGACAAATCAGAGAGACTGAAAGTTTAAAAAACTTATGCAGAGTCAGGGAGCCTGGGTGGCTCCGTTGGCTAAGCGTCCAACTTCAGTTCAGGTCATGATCTCACGGTCCATGGGTTCCAGCCCGACATAGTAGGGCTCTGTGCTGACAGCTCAGAGCCTGGAGCCTGTTTTGGATTCTGTGTCTCCCCCTCTCTCTGTTCCTCCCCTGCTCATTCTCCGTCTCCCTCTCTCTCAAAAATAAATAAACATTAAAAAAAAAAAATTATGCAGAGTAACAGAAGTAGTTAAGTAGTAGATAAAATTTGAATTTAGATCTGTGTTACTTCAAAGTCTTTGTTCTGTCTATTCTATCACAAAGTAAAAGGACCAAGAATTTAACCTGGTAATTTCATTATTTATTAGCAGAGGATGACAGAAAGAGCTCCTACACTCGAGGGCAGGGGTCAGCAAACTTTTTCTGAAAAGGGCTAGAGAGTCAACATTTTAGGACTTGGAGGCCATGCGGTCTCTGTCACAAGTACTCAACTCTGCTAGAACAGCACAACAGCAGCCACAGACAATATGTAAATAAATGAGTGTGGCTGGTGTCCCAGCAAAACTTTGCCTATGGACACTGGAAATGAAATTTCCTAAAATGTTTATGTGTCACAAAATAC
Source organism: Neofelis nebulosa (assembly GCF_028018385.1). Classification (NCBI taxonomy): domain Eukaryota; kingdom Metazoa; phylum Chordata; class Mammalia; order Carnivora; family Felidae; genus Neofelis; species Neofelis nebulosa. Next base: position 17,456,402 of record NC_080789.1, read on the forward strand.
TATTTTTTCTTTGGTTATTTTCAACCATTTAGAAATACCAAATTCTTAGCTTATGGGCCATACAGGTAGGTGCTGGGCCAGACAGGCTATAGTTTGCTGACCCCTGCTGTAGGCTGTTCCTAGAAGAAACCCCTATCAGAGTCCTTACATATTTTTAGGAATTTCCTTTCCTTTATAGACAGATTTAAAAAGTTCAACAGATACTTATCAAACCCCTCCCTATGTGCTGCACACTGCTACTTGTTTTAAAGAGATGAATTCTCCAACAAAAGCAATTTTGAAAGACAATGACATTAAGGTCTAATTTATATGCAGTAAACCATACCTGTGTAAAGTGTAGTTTGATGAGTTTGCATACATAGTTTGCATAGTTTGTAGTTTGCTTAGTTTGTGTAGTTTGCATAGTTTGACGTATGCATACATCCATGTAACAACCACCACAATCAACATATAGAACATTGCCTTCGCCCTCAAAAAGTTCCCTCATGCCCCTTTGCAGTCAGTGCCCCTCCATCCCTGGCTCTAGACAACCACTGATCTATCCTTTATCATTATAAATTGTATTTTCCTTTTCTGAGTTTTCATATAAATGAATATAAATTTATATTCTTTGACTCCTTCTTTTACTCCACATGTGTTTTGAAATTTATCCATACTGTTACATATGTTAGTAATTTGTTCCATTTTTGCTGCTTAGTATTCTATCATATGACTATACCCAACTGGTTTATCCATTCACCTGCTGATGAGCATTTGGTTTGTATCCAGTTTGGGTCTATTATGAATGAAGTTGATATTAACATTTATGTATAAGTTTTGTGTAGACATATGTTTCTGTTTCCCTTGGGTAAATACCCAGGAGTAGAGTTGCTGGATCTTCTGGAAACTTTAGAAGAAACTGCCAGTCTTTTTTCCAAAGTGGTTATACTGTTCTGCAATCCCATTAGGGTGAGCGTTCCCATTGTTCTACATCCTCACCATTACTTAGGATTGTCAGTCTTTATGCCTTTAGCCATTCCAGTGGGTATAAAAGTGGTAGCTCATGACCATCGTAATTTCCATGTGCCTCCTGATTAACAGTATTGAGCATCTTTTCATGGGTTTACTGGCCATTCATGTTTTCTTTTGTGAAGTCCAAATCTTATGTCCATTTTTTAAAATGGGTTGACTTATGGAGTTAAGAGTTCTTTGTATATTCTGGGTATAAGTCCTTTGTCATATACATGTATTGAAAATATTTTCTCCCAGTCTGTACATTGCTTCTTCATTTTCTTAACCATATATTTTAACAGTAGGAATTTCAATTTTAATAAAGTTCAGTTTGTCAATTTTTTTCATTACGGTTAGTGCTTTTTTGTTTTAGAAATTTTCTGGATTTTTTTTAGCTTTTCTTTGGGGCTCTGATCCATTTTGAGTTAATTTTTATGAACTACAGATTAAGGTTCATATTTTTTCTTGTGAATACTTCGTTGTTTCAGCCCCATTTATTGAGAAAACTAGCCTTACCCTCCTTGAATGACTTTAGTGCCTTTATCAGAAATCAATTTACTGTGTATATGTGGGTCTCTTTCTAAATTTTATTCTGTTTCACTGATGTATATATCTATTCTTATGCAACTGTTTTCTTTTGAGCCTTCACATGGTGTTGTTTTTTTTTTTTTTTAATTTTAGCCTCAAGAGAAATCATTTGCTTTTTTTTTTTTTTTTTTTTTTTTGGCCGTTCTTTTTAATTGCAAGCTCTCTTTATGTGGGTCTCAGTTCATTTATGGGAGTATTTTTATTTTTACAGCTACAGATATGCCAAATAACCAAAACTAATGTAGATGTTTTTTTCTGTGATTCCTGCCAAATCAACATCCTTTTGTTCTCTACTCTTAACAAAGAGTTCTCAGTGTGCTAGCATTTCAACAGCAGCAGTAATTATATTTATGAATTCTTATGTGATACTGTATCTCAAACCTTATGGAAGTCCAAGTGGATTATGTCTGGGCTTTCACACTTGTCACTTCTCATGGCTGCTTTTTTCTAAGATGTGAATTCGATTAACTACGCATGTTCCTTCTTTTTGTACATCCAACTCTGTTCCCTGCTTCTCTCCATATTCTGTCTCTAAGCATAACTTTAGACCCTTCTGTATCAAGAAAAGATCTATTTTCAAATCTCTCAATTGTTTCTTTGCCCCTTTCTCCCATTAAAATGAGTTGTCTTCCTTTCAGGGTTTACCTTTCTAAGGTCAAAGAAGTTCAGAACTGTACTCCGGACACCCTTTATTTTACCTGCAATCAGAGTGGTTTCCAGGTAGTGCCGTGTTCTAGCACTATTTAGTACTCACTTCCTATAGATTTCAAAGTTATCCTTTTAAATCTGTTTTCTGAGACACTATGTCACCTAGTAAAGTGAAAAAACAGATTTCTGTACTGAGCTTAGGCAAGGAAGGGGTTTTGGGTCATCATTTCATGGGGGTTTTTGTGTGTTTTAGTTTGAATTTTGTTTCGTATTGTCAAGCAACATGTGTTCATGATGGTAAAATTGCCCCAATCCAAAGACCACCACCACAAATATTTCGGTGTGCTATTAAAAAAACACTTTTTTTAAAGATTATTTCTCAAATTTGAGTAATACATATATTGGAAAGGCATACAATAAGTGGTTTTAAATGAATGAATATTCTTTTTTTTTTTTTTTTTTTTTTTCTCAGTTAAGTGTTTTGCTAGGCAACCCACAGAAAGGCCTCCTACTTGTAAGACAAGCAGGGCCATCTTTGGGCTAAGGGCAGAGGGTGAAGGAGGAGCCCCTAAGTGGCTCAGGGCCTGGTCTCTGCTGATTGCGTCTTTCCTTATTATTCTGTGGGTACTAACAGCATTCAAGTAATTTAGCTTGGTAGTTGAAAATCAATAAAGGTTCATTTTCTATAGCTATGTACATATGTTTTATTTCTATCCTTTTCCCTCTTATTAGAAACTAAGAAACATCTTATTTTGCCTGACTTTTTTTTCTTCTTTTAATTTTCCAGGCTGTCATTTCCTAATGTTAAGTGACATTAGTTATCACTGGCTCTTTGCATGATTGGAACAGAATGACATGGTCAGATGAGGGAGTGATCAGTGGCAGGATTAACTGGGCCAGGGTTAATGAGCACCCAGCCAAAAATTATGCTTTTTTAAAGTTTTAATTATATATTAAATATTGACTAAACAGTGACCTGCACAAGGTATGAAGAATAATAATACAGTGAACACCAGGACCCTCAGCGGTCAGCTTAAGAAATAGAACACTACATGGGGCACCTGGGTGGCTCAGTCGGTTGAGTGTCCGACTTCAGCTCGGGTCATGATCTCACGGTCTGTGAGTTCGAGCCCCGCGTCAGGCTCTGTGCCGACTCGGAGACTGGAGCCTGTTTCAGATTCTGTGTCTCCCTCTCTGACCCTCCCCTGTTCATGCTCTGTCTCTCTCTGTCTCAAAAAAATAAACGTTAAAAAAAAAATTAAAAAAAAAAAAAAAACAGAACACTACCAGAACCTTAGTATCTGTACCTTGTAAAGCTCCACATTCTAAAAGTTACAAAATAAAGCTGATATTCCCTTAGTGGAAAAATAAATAAATAAATAAATAAATAAATAAATAAATAAATAAATAAATAAAAGTTTCTTTTGGACAGAAGGTCTTAACCATTTTTGTGCCATGGACTCCTTGAGAATATTATGGGCTCCTTCTCAAAACAAGGTTTATTCTTGTCCCACCTTCGTCCACCTGCCACCTCCCAAGAATAGTTTAGACCAAAGAAAAGATGCTTTTATTTAAATATCAGAATTAGATTGAATTCCTGTTGACTGATAATCCTAAATTCTTCTGAGCAAACATTTGTATATTAGATTTTAATGAGTAGGGTTTCTAGTCTGGAGACTGGATTAGGGAAGCACATTTTTATAGAAGTAAATTCAGCCTTTGTAAGTTAGGGGTTTGGAAGAACTGCACTAATTTGCTACTCCTGGCATTTATTTGTACCATATTTCTAAGCCTTCCTTCCCTGAAGAATCATCTTTCTTTACACAGTACACAAGGCTGTTACTGGCATTTGGGACATTGAGGGGATGCTAGTACCCAGGAATGTTGATTCTAGCTCAAAGAAGGAGCTGGCCAAGAGAATCAATATCGTCCAAAGCAAACATATATTCTTGTATTTGGGATATTTATTTAAATTCCAAGCAACACATCTAGAACATGCAGAACAGGCTACAAAGTTGCCTTTTCAGAAGGTATATTTACCTAAAGAATTTATGCATATTTCATAAAAAACAAACAGACGATGTAAAAACACAGTCTACCCTTGGTTTGATTTCAGTGTGTTTTTGCAGTGAAAAGCATGCAGTCTTTAAATAATCACTTAGTTTTAAAATAAAACATGTTGCATTAAGAAGTATCTGATATTCGTTGTGACTTTAATAATGCATTGTACACTGTTCCAAGGAAACACTGATATCCTTTGTTAACTTGCAAAAAAATAATTTAATAAATTGAAACCTGCATGAACTTTAAGTCATCCCAATACCTTTAAAAAGAAATTGCATGGGAAGGGAATTTAAATCCTATTTAAAAGAGTAAGAATGTGTGGCAGGGCAGGAGAAGAAATGCAAAGGTGAGGCAAACAATCACTATGTAATTTAGGACAACAGATTTCTTACTTTGTACTCCAGAGCTAGAACAGATGGTGACATAAATTCATCTATTTTCAAGAAGCCTAAACTAAGGCTCAGGGAGAAAGATCATGTTAGTAAGTGTTAGAAACCAGTGTTTACACTTCCAGTCCAATAACCTTTTATTTTTATTATTTTTAAAATTTAAATTCAAGTTAGTTGGATTATACATAGTGTATAATAATTATTTCAGAAATAGAATTTAGTGATTCATCGCTTACATGTAGCACCCAGTGCTCATCCCAGCAAGTGCCCTCCTTAATGCCCATCACTCATTGAGCCCGTACCCCCCACCCAACACCCCACCAGCAACCCTCAGTTTGTTCTCTGTCTTTAAGAATCTCTCGTGGTCTGTCTCCCTCTCTGTTTTTATCTTATTTTTGCTTCCCTTCCCCTATGTTCATCTGTTTGTTTCTTAAAGTCCACCTATGAGTGAAATCATATATTTGTCTTTCTCTGACTGACTTATTTCACTTAGCGTAATACACTCTAGTTGCATCCATGTTGTTGCAAATGTCAAGAGTTCATTCTTTTTGATCACCGAGTATTATTCCATTGTATGTGTATACCACATCTTCTTTATCCATTTATCAGTCGATGGACATTTGGGCTCTTTCCGTACTTTGGCTATTGTCAGTAGTGCTGCTATAAACATTGGGGTGCATGTGCCCCTTCGAATCAGACTTTTTGTATCCTTTGGATAAATACCTAGTAGTGCAATTGCTGGGTTGTAGAGTGGCTCAATTTTTAATTTTTTGAGGAACCTCTACATTTTTCCAGGGTGGGTGAACCAGTTTTCATTCCCACCAGAAATGCAAAAAGGGTTTCTCTTTCTCCACATCCTCGCCAACATCTGTTGTTGCCTGAGTTGTTAATGTTAGCCATTCTGACAGGTGTGAGGTGGTATCTCATTATGGTTTGATTTGTATTTCCCTGATGATGAGTGATGTTGAGCATCTTTTCATGTGTCTGTTAGCAATCTGGATGTCTTCTTTGGAAAAGTGTCTATTCACGTCTTCTGCCCATTTCTTCACTGGATTGTTTTTTGGGAGTTGAGTTTGATAAGATCTTTATAGATTTTGGATACTAACCCTTTATCTGATATTTCATTTGAAAATATCTTTTTCTATTCCGTCAGTTGCCTTTTAGTTTTGCTGATTGTTTCCTTCACTGTGCAAACCTTTTTATCTTGAGATGATGAGGTCCCAATAGTTCATTTTTGCTTTTGTTTCCCTTGCCTCTGGAGACATGTCAAGAAGTTGCTGCAGTCGAGGTCAAAGAGGTTGTTGCCTGTTCTCTCCTTTAGGATTTTGATGGTTTCCTGTCTTACATTTAGGTCTTTCCTCCACTTTGAGTTTATTTTTGTGTATGGTGTAGGAAAGTGGTCCAAGTTCATCCTTCTGCATGTTTCTGTCCAGTTATCCCAATACCATTTGCTGAAGAAACTGTCTTTTTTGTATTGGATATTCTGTCTGCTTTGTGAAAGATTAGTTGGCCATACGTTTGTGGGTCCATTTCTGGGTTCTCTATTCTGTTCCATTGATCTATGTGTCTGTTTTTGTGCCAGTACCATACTGTCTTGATGATTACCACTTCATAACATAGCTTGAAGTCTGGAATTGTGATGCTTTCAGCTTTGGTTTTCTTTTCCAACATTACTTTGGCTATTTGGGGTCTTTTCTGATTCCATACAAGTTTTGGAATTGTTTGCTCTAGCTCTGTGAAGAATGCTGGTATTATTTTGATAGGGACTATATTGAATATGTAGATTGCTTTGGGCGGTGTCAACATTTTAACCATATTTGGTTCTTCTAACCCATGAACATGGAATGTTTTTCCATTTTTGTGTGTCTTCAATTTCTTTCATAAGCTTTCTGTAGTTTTCAGTGTATAGATCTTTCATCTCTTGGTTGAAAGTTTATTCCTATGTATTTTATGGGTTTTGGTGCAGTTGTAAAAGGGATCAATTCCTTGATTTCTCTTTCTGCTGCTTCATTATTGGTGTATAGAAATGCAACTGGTTTCTGTACATTGATTTTATATCCTGCGACTTTGCCGAATTCATGGATCAGTTCTAGCAGTTTTTTGGTGAATCTTTTGGGTTTTCCATATAGAGTATCATGTCATCTGTGAAGAGTGAAAGTTTGACTTTCTCCTTGCCAATTTGGATGCCTTTTATTTCTTTGTGTTGTCTGATTGCTAAGGCTAGGGCTTCCAACACTATATTGAGTAACAGTGGTGAGAGTGGACTTCCCTGCCATGTTCCTGACCTTAGGGGGGGATGTTCTCAGTTTTTCCCCATTGAGGATGATATTAGTTGTGGGTCTTTTATATATGGCCTTTATGATCTTGAGGTATGTTCTTTCTATCCCTACTTTCCTGAGGGTTTTTACCCAGAAAGGATGATGTATTTTGTCAAATGCTTTTTCTGCATCTATTGAGAGGATCATGTGGTTCTCATCCTTTCTTTTATTAATGTGATGTATCACATTGATTGATTTGCAGATATTAAACCAGACCTGCATCCCAGGAATAAATCCTACCTGATCATAGTGAATAATTCTTTTAATGTATTGTTGGATCTGGTTGGCTAGTAGTCTTGTTGAGAATTTTTGCATCTATTTTCCTTAGGGAAATTTCCTGTAGTTCTCCCTTTTAGTTGGGTCTTTGTCTGGTTTTGGAATCAAGGTAATGCTGGCTTGATAGAATGAGTTTGGCAGTTTTCCTTCCAGTTATATTTTTTGGAAGCGCTTCAAAAGAATAGATGTTAACTCTTCTTTAAACTTTTTTTAATGTTTTTATTTTAATTTTGAGGGGCGGGGGAGCAGCAGAGAGAGAGAGAGAGAGAGAGGGAGATACAGAATCCGAAGCAGGCTCCAGACTCCGAGCTGTCAGCACAGAGCCTGGCACGGGGCTTGAACTCACAAACTGTGAGATCATGACCTGAGCTGAAGTCAGACGCTTAACCAACTGAGCCACCCAGGCACCCCTACTCTTCTTTAAATGTTTGTTATAATTCTCCTGGAAAACCATCTGGCTGTGGACTCTTGTCTGTTGGGAAATTTTTGATTAGTGATTCAGTTTCTTAATTGGTTATGGTCTGTTCAAATTTTCTATTTCTTCCTGTTTCAGTTTTGGTAGTTTATTTATTTTTTTATTTTTTTAATGTTTATTTTTTTCTGAGACAGAGACAGAGCATGAGTAGAGGAGGGGCAGAGAGAGAGGGAGACACAGAATCTGAAGCAGGCTCCAGGCTCTGAGCTGTTAGCACAGAGCCCGACGTGGGGCTCGAACTCACAATCCGTGAGATCATGACCTGAGCCGAAGTCCGTTGCTCAACCGACTGAGCCACCCAGGCGCCCCAAGTTTTGGTAGTTTATATGTTTCTAGGAATTTGTCTATTTCTTCCAGATGGCCCAATTTTTTGGCATATAACTGCTCATATTCTCCTGTTATTGTTTGTATTTCTGTGGTATTGGTTGAGATCTCTCTTTCATTTGTGATTTTATCTATTTGCATCCTTTCCTTTTTCTTTTTGATCAATCTGGCTAAGGGTTTGTCAGTTTTGTTATTTCTTTCAAAGAACCAGCTCCTGGTTTCATTAATCTGTTCTACAGCTATGTATATATAAAATTGATTTCTGCTCTAATCTTTATTATTTACCTTCTTCTGTTTCTGGTTTTAGGCTTTATTTGCTGTTATTTTCCAGCTCTTTTAGGTATAAGGGTAGGTTGTATATTTGAGACCTTTCTTCCTTCTTTAGGAAGGCCTGGATTGCTATATACTTCCCTCTTATGACCACCTTTGCTGCATCCCAGAGGTTTTGCACTGTCGGGTTTTCATTTTCATTAGCTTCCACATACTTCCTAATATCCTCTTTAATTTTTTGGTTAACCCATTCATTCTTTAGTGAGATGTTCTTTTTTTTTTTTTTTTAATTTTTTTTTTTAATGTTTATTTTTGAGACAGAGAGACAGAGCATGAACGGGGGAGGGGCAGAGAGAGAGGGAGACACAGAATCGGAAGCAGGCCCCAGGCTCTGAGCCATCAGCCCAGAGCCGGACGTGGGGCTCGAACTCATGGACCGTGAGATCATGACCTGAGCCAAAGTCGGACGCTTAACTGACTGAGCCACCAGGCGCCCCTAGTGGGATGTTCTTTAATCTCCAAGTATTCGTGGTCTTTCCACATTTTTTCTTGTGGTTGAGTTCGAATTTCATAGCATTGTGGTCTGAAAATAGGCAAGGTATGGTCTCTGTCTTTTTGTACTTGTTGAGGGCTGATTTGTGCCCCAGTATGTGATCTATTCTGAAGAATGTTCCATGTGCAATCAATAAGAATGTGTATTCTGCTGCTTTAGGATGAAATGTTCTGAATATATCTGTTAAGTCTATCTGGTCCAGTGTGTCATTCAAAGCCATTGTTTCCTTGCTGATTTTCTAGTTAGACAATCTGTCCATTGATGTAAGTGGGGTATTGAAGTCCCTTACTGTTATGGTATTATTGTCAATCAGTTTCTTTATGTTTGTGATTAATTGATTTATATATTTGGACGTTCCATGTTTGGAGCATAAATGTTTACAATTGTTAGATCTTCTTGGTGGATAGACCCCTTAATTATGGTAGAATGCCCTTCTTCGTCTCTTGTTCCAGTATTTATTTTAAAATCGAGTTTGTCTGATATAAGTATGTCTACTCCAGCTTTCTTTTGACAACCGTTAGCATGATAGATGGTTCTCCATCCTCTTACTTTTGATCTGTAGGTGGTCTCAGGTCTAAAATAAGTCTCTGGTATGAATTTAGTGCTATTGTGTTGCCTGTAGAGTTGGTGTTTCTGGTGATGTTCTCTGGTCCTTTCTAGTCTTTGTTGCTTTGATCTTTTTTGTTTTGTCTTTTCTCCACTTAAAGAGTCCCCCTTAAAATTTCTTGCAGGGCTGGTTAAGTGGTCACAAACTCCTTTAGTTTTTGTTTTTCTGGGAAACTCTTTATCTCTCCTTCTTTTTTGAATGACAGCCTTGCTGGATAAAGAATTCTTGGCTGCATATTTTTCTGATTCATCAGGTTGAATATATTCTGCCACTCCTTTCTGGCCTGTCAAGTTTCTGTGGATAGGTCTGCTGCAAAGCTGATCTTTCTTCCCTTAAAGGTTAAGGACTTTTTTCTCCCTTGCTGCTTCATAATTCTTTTCTTGCCTGTGTATTTTGTGAATTTGACTATGATATGCCTTGGTAATGGTTGGTTTTTGTTGAATCTATTGGGAGTTCTTTGTGCTTATTGGATTTAATGTCTGTGTCCTTCCCCAGATTGGGAATGTTTTCTGGTATAATTTGTTCCCCCCTTTCTATCTTCTGGAATTCCTATGATTTGGGTGTTATTCCTATTTAATGAGTCACTGAGTTCTCTAAGTTTTGTATCATGATCTTTTGCTTTTGTTTCCCTCTTTGTTCCACTTTATTATTCTCCATAATTTTATCTTCTATATTGCTGATTTACTGCTCTGTTTCATCCATCTGTGACATCGTGGCATCCATTCGAGATTGCATCTCATTTATAGCATTTTTAATTTCAGCCTAACTAGATTTTATTTCTTTTATCTCCACAGAAAACGATTCTCTGGTGTCTTCTGTGCTTTTTTTCAACCCCAGCTAGTATTCTTATACTGTGGTTCTAAATTCTAGTTCAGACATCTTACTTATTATCTGTGTTGATTAAGTCCCTGACTGTCATTTCTTCCATCATTTGGGGTGAATTCCATCATTTTGGGGGAAGAAAAATGTTAATAAAATAAAAAAATTAAAATTGAAAAATTAAAAACAAAACAAAAAATCAAATAAACAAAGCTAGATCCCAGGTGTGTTTTTGTCTCCTTGTTGAAAGAAACGGTAGAATATAGGGGAAAAAAAAAAAAAAAGGGAAAAAAGGTAAGAAAAAATTTAAAAATTAAAAAAATATGTAATAATAGATTTAAAAATTTAAAAACATAAAATAATTTTTTCTCTTTCTGTATCCAAGAAAGAGAAAGAAAAGAAAGAAAAAAGAAAGCAATGTAAGCAAAAACAAGCAAAGAAAACAAATAAATGACCCACCAAACAGAATGAAACCCAAATGAATTTACACCCAGTTTCTCCTAGAACTGAAACTATGAAGCACTCTATAGTCCGTACACTAAGCAGGTGGAGTGACTTGTGCTGGTCTTCTGGGGGATGTCCTTGGAGGGCACAGTTGGGTGGGGTTTGGTGTAATGGCTCCATTCTCCACTAGATGGCGCTGCTTAGCTTCTTGGGGTGGATCCATGTGCATGCGAGTGTGCAGGGGAGGTGGAAATGGTTTCACCCAGCTCCCTAGTCTCTGGTGCAGGAACTTTGAGCACTCACCAACCCATAATCAAACACCCCTCCTTGGTGCCTCAAAAAACTAAAAATAGAACTACCCTACAACCCAGCAATTACACGACTAGGCATTTATCCAAGGGATACAGGTGTGCTGTTTCGAAGGGACACATGCACCCCAATGTTTATGGCAGCACTATCAACAATAGCCAAAGTATGGAAAGAGTCCCAAATGTCCATCGATGGATGAATGAATAAAGAAGATGCGGTATATATATATATACACTGGAGTATTACTCGGCAATCAAAAAGAATGAAATCTTGCCATTTGCAACTACATGGATGGAACTGGAGGGTATTATGCTAAGTGAAATTAGTCGGAGAAAGACAAAAATTATATGACTTCACTCATATGAGGACTTTAAGGTACAAAACATGAAAGTAAGGGAAGGGAAACAAAAATAATATAAAAACAGGGAGGGGGACAGAACAAAAGAGACCCATAAATATGGAAAAGAAACTGAAGGTTACTGGAGGTGTTGTGGGAGGAGGGATGGGCTAAATGGGTACGGGGCTTAAGGAATCTACTCCTGAAATCATTGTTGCACTATATGCTAAATAATTTGGATGTAGATTTAAAAAAATAAAAAATAAGATTAAAAATAACCCCACCCCTCCTTTGTCTCAGCCCTCTCTGTCTGCTACCCACCTCTATCCTGTCTGTGCCCAAGCTGTCTACCTGCCAGGCAGCACCTCTCTGTAGAGTTTTATCTCAAATGAGGTTTTGTTTCAAAACCCCTGTGGCTGAGACCCTCACCAAGTCTCTCGGGGAGGGTCTTGCTGAGCAACGGCCCAGTGCCGGCTTGCCCTAGAAAACGTTTGTGTGGTCACTCAGTGACAGAGGTTCAGAGATTATGGCAAACCGCAACACACAGTCAGTGCCAGGTTTGGCCACGCTCTAGCATCTTTGTCCCGATACCAGCAAACGTGGCTGCTCTCTGGGGTCCGCTGAGACTTTTGCCAGCAGGGAGGCCGAATGGCCTCTACCAAATGCTCTTCAAGCAGGGGAACCACTTTCTCCCCGTGTGGCACACAGACCCTTCAGACCTGCTGCCTGCTCTTGGGGATTTCTTGCCCTGTTTCCTCACCAGAGCACCACCAGGCACTGCGCTCTGAAACTTCAGACTCTGCACTCTAGTGTTTATAGAATTCTAGTGGTATTGAAACCCTCTCTTTTCTCCCCATCAGTACTTACTGTGTACAGACATTTGCTTAACCCTTAACACATATTAGTTAATTTCTGCAGTGTACCAATGAGATAGTTAACGGATATCTCATTGAAAAGATGAGGAAACTAACATTTGAGGGTTTTATTCACTCGTTGACAGTAACACAGTCATTCAGTGGTAGAGCCCCTTCAGCAACACCCATTTGTTTCAGGCTTATCATGTAAAAGTGTTTTGCTAGAAACCAAGAGGTCAAATAGAAAGATGGCATGGTTTTCCCCTTCCAGAGATTCACATGTGAGATCCCTGGAACCTAACATGTGAAAAGTACATGTTAGATCAGTAGCTTTCAAATGTTTTCGACCACAACACTCAGTAAGAAATATGTTTATACTGAAACTAATAATGCATATATATTTCTATATTTTATTTATATTTAAATATATGTAATTTTGTAGCTGAAACAAAAGTTTTATGAAATGTCCTTAGTAGCATGCTAATACTTTCTACTCTAACCCGTTGTATTCTATTTTATTCTATTTCATTACATTAAATTGATTTCATAATTCATTCATGGGTCACATATTGGAAAAGGATATGTTCTACATACAATTATGCTTTAAAAAGTTCTTTTAAGTGTGTGTGTGTGTGTGTGTGTGTGTGTGTGTATAAAACTAGTTCCTACTAGTCCTCCAGAGCAACTTTAGGTACTACTTCTGTTATTTCTATGTTGGATTGCTAATTTTGCTTTCTTAATTTAAGAAATTATCTATGGACTTTTAGTTATGGTAGGTGAGGATATAGCCATCTTGCTCAATGCCTTATTTCCCCAACTTTCATCCTCCTAATATAGGAAGGCTCAAATTTATTTAACGAATAGTATTGTTTCTATTCTATGGCCGTAAATATCATTTATCACAGAGCCGAGTCATGCAGTATAATGATATTTTCTTTCTTTTCCTTTTATATTTTCTTCCTCTTAACCTCTCTTTGATTTTTTTCCAGAGATAATTGCCCTGTTTTTTCACTGGCATAGTTTCCCTATAGACCTATCCTTAATTTTTTCCTAAGTGCTCCATCACAGTTGTTGCATGCCTAGACTTAGTTTTTTGCCCCCAAACTCTGTTATGTCAGATAATTTGCCATTTGCCTTGATCACAGAGACCTCCTTTCCAGACACTCCATCCTCCTCCTGGGTCTGGACTCTGGCTCCCCAGCCCACTGCATGGCTCCCATCCCAGAGCTTTCTTCCCTCCTTGCTCTTTTCGGTTCACTCTTCTATTTCCTGATCCCCGTTCTTTCTCTTCCTTGGTTCTCCCCTCATTTTGCATCAACAGATTTTCAAGAAAGTTCCCAAGAAAGAGAACATGGGAGAAAACTTCCTGAGCGCATGCATGTCTTAAAATGCTTCCGTTTACCCTCCACACTTAGTAGATAAATTGACCGGGTATAGGATTCTAGTTTGGAAATGCCTTTCTCTCAGAATGTCGAAGGCGTTTGCTTCCTCGTCTCCCAGTATTGCTATTGGAAAAGTCAGGTTCTTGTTCCTTCATGTATGACCTGTTGTTTTTTTAAGTCATAGTCAGGGGGCACCTGGGTGGCGCAGTCGGTTGAGCGTCCGACTTCAGCCAGGTCACGATCTCGCGGTCCGTGAGTTCGAGCCCCGCGTCGGGCTCTGGGCGGACGGCTCGGAGCCTGGAGCCTGTTTCCGATTCTGTGTCTCCCTCTCTCTCTGCCCCTCCCCCGTTCATGCTCTGTCTCTCTCTGTCCCAAAAATAAAATAAAATACATTTAAAAAAAAATAATAATAAATAAATAAATCATAGTCAGTGTTTGTTATGCTCTTTCTATGTATCGGGCGCCGTTCTAAGTATTCTGCCCAATTTCATCTTCGCATCATTGTCTCGCTGAGATAGGCATCATTTCCTCTATCTTACGGGGAGGAGACCGCGGCACGGCAAACTCAGGTAGCTTGGCAGTGGAGAAGGCTGCTGACTGGGCGCTCTACCAGCAGAGGATGGAGGGGTGGGGGTGCTTAACTGGGAGCCCTCCAAATGTGAACGTCTAATGTCCTCTCTGGGGGGTATACTCCCACCTGCCACTGTTCTTGGAACAAAACCAAGGGCTAAAGGGATCCCATTGTTAACTACCAGTTAATCCTCATTCTCAACCAGTGCCTGATACTTCCTCGCGTTTTTGCGTCCTGAGACTTTCCCATTCAGTTTCTCCACAAAACGTCCCCTTATTTCCCAGCTGGAGAGGACAGTTGCAAGAATGATCAAAGAACCAGCCAGTTTCTCACTCCACGCACAGACACTTAAAGACCCCTTTGGTGTTAGCCTCAGAGCCATTTGGTACTAACAAGTCCAAACCTTTTGTGGCCTCTTCAGGGCACACTTGACTTCCTCTCTCAGGTATCCCCCTGGTCAGGCATTCTAAGATGTAGCTTGGATCGCCCTGGTCAGTGAGTTACCACTGCCCCAGCAGCTCACTTTTTTTTTTTTTTTTAAATTATAAAATACAAATGAACAGGAACTATAGGAAATAGGAAATAAGATGATCTTGTATTTAGCACCAGCTTTATCAACTCTTAACAAATTATTTAAACAACTACTTCAAAATAATCAAAAATACATCATGTATAGGGCTGGTGCCTTCTGTACCCGGTCTCATTTGATTCCCTCCCGAGCAGTTAGCAAAATTGGTATGTGTCACTACCAAGCATGTTTCTGTACTCTTGCTACGGAATGAATCTATAAATAACATATTGTGTTTTTTGTCGTATTTATAAGCCTCATTGGAATCTTTACGTAGTCTCCTACTGCCTTTTCATTCAATCCTTAGGCTTTTGAGACATGCTCCTATCGAGTCGCGTAGCTCTTTTTCATTCGTTTTAGCTTCTCTGCAGTGTTCAGTCATGTGACCTCGGAGTTCATTTAGTCATCCCTCTGCCTGGAGACTTTCTGGGTTATTTCCAACTTTGGACTTTTATGACAACGGTGCAACGAGCATGCATGTCGGAGTTTCCCGGCGGCGCTCTTGCAAACACACCAAGATATTGGTCTTCTCAGTCCTTGAGGTAGCCACGTGGGACTGGGGCTCAGTGAAGCCCCCGGGGCAGTCTCCTTCAGCCATGAACAATTTTACCCTTTTACCTATGCTGCAGAAGAAACGGAGGGGAAAAATCATGTTTCCATGTGGAATTACCGAATTGAGGAAATGCACACATGTTGCCGAGTTGGTCCCCAAAGCAGTGCGCCAATTTATACTCCTGTTGGCAGTGCAGAGTTCTTTTGAATTTTTTTTTTTTCAACGTTTTTTTATTGATTTTTGGGACAGAGAGAGACAGAGCATGAACGGGGGAGGGGCAGAGAGAGAGGGAGACACAGAATCGGAAACAGGCTCCAGGCTCCGAGCCATCGGCCCAGAGCCCGACGCGGGGCTCGAACTCACGGACCGCGAGATCGTGACCTGGCTGAAGTCGGACGCTTAACCGACTGAGCCACCCAGGCGCCCCGGTGCAGAGTTCTTTTGACCAAAAACAGTGAGGTGCACTGACGGGTGATAATTTGGGCCTTAGCGTTAGACTATAATATGGGTTTGAGCCTGTCTCCGCCCGTGAGCTGTGTGATCTCGGGCAGGCTTCCTACACTTCACATATGCCTTAGTATCCTCTTGTGTCAAAAAGGGATAGTAATAGTCCATGGCATATAATAGAGGTATTTTGAGAATTAAATCCATTCACATGAACCTCTTTGAACATTGCATGTACCCATTACAGCTGTTTCACAAAACAAAATTGCTATTACTGTTGCTTAAAAATTGATTTTTGCCAGTCAGTTGGGTATGGAATGGAGTTTAATGCGGTTTAATTTGCATTCGCATATTATTAGTGAGGCTGAGCATCTTTTCATATGTTTATTAACACTTTAGATTTCCTTTTCTATTCTATTGGGTTGTGTCTTTTTCTTATGAACTGTAGGAGTTCTCTGTATATTCTCTTTAAATATTCTGAATACTAATTCTTTGTCAGTTATAAACAGTGCAGAGATTTTTTTCTCCCCCAAGCCTGGAGAGTGATTTTTAACTTTATTTATGGTATTTATTGAACCACAGAAATCTTTAATTAATTAATTTATTTTTATAAATCTTTAATTTAAAATTGTTTATAAACTAAAATATTTTATGCATTTGTACGCATTTTACTTATGAGATCATTGCCTACATCAAGGTCACAAGACATTCTCTTACAGAACTTCTCAGTTATTGCTTTTTGTACTTGAGTCTTAGCTAGAATTTATTTTAGTGTATGAGGTAAGGATGCTATTTTATTTCTTTCTGTGTGAATAAGTATTTGTCTCCTGAGTAGAGGTCAGCACACATTTTTCTGTAAAAGGCCAGAGAGTAAATGTCTTGGGTTCTGTGGACCATATGGTCTCTGTCACAACTACATAGTTCTGTCATTGTAGTGTAACCTGTAAAACAGGTTATTTAACCTCTCCGACCTGATTGCTCCAAATGAACATCAAGGGTAATAATAGTGCCTATTTCATGAGAATCTTGTGAGGATTGAATAATAGACTAAATAGAAAGTAAGTACATAAATGGGTGGGGTTGTGTTGCAATAACATTTTATTTATAAAAACAGTTGGCAGGTTGAATTTAGTCCATGGACTATAGTTTGCCCACTCCTGTTCTAGACAAATCTAATCTGTTCAATGCAGATGTGCAACAAGGAATTAGTAGATTGTGTATATATCACATATGTATGATGTTATATATTGAATAAATTTATGTATATAACTATATATTAAATATCTCCTACATGGGTGTATAATATGATGCATATATGATAAAAGAGATTTGTTTATTTACATTTCTTGCCAGTCTCATGGAACTCAGCTACCTTTTTCTCTTTAAAACTGTTGTTTCCTCTTGTACACATTACTCATTCATCAGCACATTCCTTTATTGAACTTCCATATAGTCCAGTATTATACAGCTTACTACCTAACTTATTCTATTTATAGACAACCCCAATTGTTTTCTTGAAAAAAGTTCTGTCTTTTGGTGCCTTTTATCCTTTAGCCTAAAACTACCCTCTGAAGCCGTGTATTATAATCTAGCATCTCCTGATACTACAACCTTCTTACGTTCACATCTGCCACCCTCCCTGCCTGGGACAGGCTGTTGTATGACATTGTCTCACGCTGATTCCCCAGCATTCAGTTGGATACCAAGTATCTGCTTTGTGAGCTACTCACTTTGCTAGACCCTGAATCTAGCAAACTTGGGGTGACCTAGTTTCTATAGAAATACGGCATCCGGAACAGAATGCACTGCCCAGATGTGGCCTGGCCCATTCAGGGTCCAGTGGATGACTCTCTCTCTCTCTGTGCATTATGCTTTTATTGATGTACCCTGAGATCGTGCTTTCTTACCTTTCTCTTCATGCCCCCAGACCAAGGCTCTTATTACTTACTTCAAAGTCAGGGTGGCAGATATTAGGCCCTTTTGGGTTTTCTTCAAATGGGAAAATTTGGGGCACCTGGGTGGCTCAGTTGGTTAAGCATCCAACTTCGGCTCAGGTCATGATCTCGTGGTTCGTGGGTTCAAGTCTCATGTCGGGCTCTGTGCCCGACAGTTCAGAGCCTGGAGCCTGCTTCGAATTCCGTGTCTCCTCTCTCTCTGCCCCTCCCTCGCTTGCTCTCTGTCTCTTTCTTTCAAAAAATGAATAACCATTAAAAATTTTTTCTTAAAAATGAGAAAATTTAAACTCAGCATGGTAAGAAGCTTGCCCACAGTCATACAGCTGATAAATGGAAATCAAATCCACATCTTATCATTTTCAAGTCCAGAATTATTTCTAATATTCCATGCTTCCTCCACACGCAAAACAGATTGTTCTGATGGAACTTTCTGTGATTCTAAAACAGTCTTTGCCAGGGAAACACTAAAGAACAAATAACTTCATACAAAATAAAATGGGCTGAAACACAGCCTCCCTCTCTGACAGATGTCCAAAGATATTTAAAGTTCACTCCTTTGGAATGGGTACACATCTGTCTCTCTGTGTAGACGAGCCAGTCTCCTCTGAAGGTGTCAGAGCTAAACCTCAGCACACACAAGTGTAGAACCCAAGGCAGCTCGCCCAAAGTGAGCCTCCATATCTACGTGTCAGTGACAGGTAACAGACCCTTGGCGTAGACTCTGGGCCTAGGATGCGCTTCCTCCTGCACATAGAAATACGAATGAGATGGCCACAAATGGTCCTAGCAGTGACACCATTAAAATCTACTAGTAGCACACATCTGATGAAAGCTTATTGTGTGCCAAGGACCGAACTATTCAGTCTATTTAATCCTCACAGGGTTCTCGTGAAGGTGGGTGCCATTATTATCTCTAACGTTCACTTGCGAGAAATAGAGAGGTTAAGCGACTTGCCTTCATCTGGCTAGTAGGTGACAGAGAAGTGCTCGTAGCCACTAAACTCTACTTGACGAGTTGTCCACAACCAGGGAACACTGACCTCTCTAGTCCCAAATCCCTTCTTACTAAAGGAATTTGAAAATTAGACAATCCTTCTACTCTAAATATTCGAAGAGAAAAATATCTGGTCCCAAAATTCAAAGCATTACAAACGTCTTCATATTCCTGATATCCTAGAAAGTGCTTACATATATCACCTTCGCATTTGAATAACCCTTTAATATATTTTGACTCTATGTCTAGATCTATAATACATCCATGTAGATGAGTCATTCCTCACTACACCTCCCTTCTAGTTACTGTCCTTACCATTGGCTGAAATTTCCCTTGAGAAGCCACCCATGGCCTTATAATTAGTGAGTGTGTGTGGTCAGTTCTCCATCTTTATTTCATTTGATATACCTTCAATAGGAGAAATGTTATTCCTTATTTTAGTTTTTATTTCCTTCTTTATATGCTTTTCTCAGGTTTACCATATAGAAAGAAGTTGAAACATTACAGTGATTTGGCAACTGCATAATACTATTCAATATAAGGATTAGTGGGATTTGGGGAAGCTTGAAGAAAATGAGAAGGTATATGAAAAGTGGAAGAAAAATGTTAATAACAGATACACACGCTATTTTTTCTTGTGAAAAGATGTTCTTGTCAGTTAAAGATTTCTTCTCTTCAAGCATGGTTCTTGACTTGACGCATGCTCTTCCTTTCAGAAAGCAGTGGTGTAGGATTATGGCCCAGTGGGCGTTTTGTCTACTGGGGTACGAATATCCAGGCAATAGAAGTAACCTCTGGTGTTTTCTAGGTGTTTACCTTGCTGTGGATTGCTGACTGGATGGTCCATCACTTCTGGAGGAAAGGAAAGGACCCGGATAGTTTCTCCATCCCCTATCTGACGGCATTGGGTGATCTGCTCGGAACAGCTTTGTTAGCCTTAAGTTTTCATTTTCTTTGGCTTATTGGCGATCGAGATGGAGACGTTGGAGACTAATAAGCCCTCAAACTGTTCTCAAGTTCCACGGAGGAAAACACAAGACAACCACTTATGACTCTTTTTCAAAACTCTTAAATCAGTAGTTTGACTTCTACCAGGGTAATCTTCAGTTGGCCCTGATTCAATTAAATGGCCTTAACATTTTTTTAAGGAATTTGTGTTAAAACCAGAATCAACAGTATTTGTGCTGCTTTTCATAGAATAAATGATAATTTGACATAGATGTAGACACAAGCTCAAGCTCTGAAATTAACAAAATAGGAAAGAATATAGGATGTTTACAGTGAAGAAGTTAAAAACCGCTGATGTAGCGGAAACGTGTTATTGTTTAACTTACAATGCCAGGTTCAAGGAAACAGAGCTCTACTTTAGCCTTTCTTGTCTCACAGATGTGTTGGACTGCAAATCCTACTACAAAATGAAAGAGACCCAACCCACCCTTTAATAGTTTTAACTATGCCCACCTCTCTGCTAGCCGAGAATACATGATCAATTACTAGCTCCCAACCTGACCTAAATATGTTCTGCTGAACATAAGATAAACTCACTTTTCCCTGTGCCAATGCTAATTTCAGCTCTGTAAAGTCTTCACAGGCTACTGTTTAAACACAGAATGACCTTGACGGATCTTTAAAGAAAGCAATGGGTCATTTTTGGTCATTGATTTATTAAAAGAATTTTGATCTTTTTAAGAAAACTTAATAGTCAATAACAAGAGAAAACGAGCTGCATTTATAGGGACGAGATGGTGTGAGAAATCCTGTGTGTGTGGAGGGTGGGGGGAGAGACAGAAGACAGACAGAGAAATGTTTGATGGAGTACTGAATCTTGGATTGTTGATAGCAAAGATCATAGTACTATTGGAATATTAGCATTATGTAGTTCTTTTTTTTTAATGTTTATTTATTTTTGAGATAATGCGAGAGACAGAGTGCAGGCAGCGGAGGGGCAGACAGAGGGAGACACAGAATCTGAAGCAGGCTCCAGGCTCCGAGCTGTCAGCCCAGAGTCCGACGCGGGGCTCAAACTCACGAACCGTGAGATCATGACCTGAGCCGAAGTCAGATGCTTAACCGACTGAGCCACTCAGGTGCCCTAGCATTATGTAGTTCTTAAACACATTTTATCGATATGCTTTTGTCATTTGGTCCAAAAATTTTGCTACTGCCCAGAATTTACTATTTATTACCTATATTAAAATGAATAGTTTTTTTCTTATTAAAAAAACCCCCTACAATTTAATATAACCTTGATATTATGAGACTTAGAATGAGCAAGTGATTCACTTGCTCTTCCAAAGAAGTCTATTGGAACTTTTAGGCTTACCATTTTAAAAGAGAAGTTGGTGGGTTACTTCAATTATTGGTCATGCCTGTACATATCATCTCTTTGCACAAGCTTATTTCTACATGGGAACTCTATCATATACACTGCTATGTTTCCTATATATTTTTCTAAAACCTGATCTATATTCCAAAACTTTACCAACTCTTTAGTTATTCAATAGGTAAGTGTTTTTATATCACATATAGTTCATTAAAAAAATTCAGTGGAATCTCTCCAGCCCATCAGATATCTAATAATTTAACTGATAAGGGGGGAAATGTACATTAATTTTGATCATTGTGGTTTAAATTGTGAGTTAGTGTTAATATTATATAAATAGTACATTGTTCATAAACGTTGGGGTAAGTATTCCTATTAAACTCTTTAAGGGGACTGTGGTGTAGAGTTATATATTTTTGCTTATTTTAAAACTTTAATTATTCCACTCTTCTGCCTTATAATGAATCTTCCAAGGCAGAGAACTGAACTAATTATAGAATTTCTCCTTTGGAGAGTTATAATGTCAAACAGTGAACATTCTTTTAAAAGAAAGAATGATTAAGTCAATGAATATTTAGCTGCAAAGATTTTTTTATTTGAAAAATCCATAAATAATTTCCTTGATTTTATTGTAAAGCTTTTGTAAATTACTTATTTACATCTGGACTGTATGATTCATAAGCATTTGTATTTCCTGATAGATTTCTATTTTGATTTGTAACATGAAAAAGTGCCCAGCAAACCATACTTTTAAAGCATTTACCATCATCTTTAGTGCATTACATATTCTGAAGCGCATTCAAATACACTATGTTAGATAGTACTCACAACAGTACCTGTGAAATAGGTCAGGTGGATACTTTTATCTGTGTTTTGCAGCAGAAGAAACTGAAGTGCAGAGAAGTTACACTTCTAAAGTTGCCTGGGTGCAGGGTGCCCGAATCAGGACTAAAATCTGGGTCTCTGGCCCCCTGAGCCAGTACTCTTTCTATGACCCCTGGGTGTACCAAGAGTACCTAACTAATTAACTGACTGGAAATAGACTGAAGCATCAGGATTTTCTAAAATAGGATAGAGTGTTGCTACATCTTTCAGGTTTCAGACAGGGAAACCTCCATTTACTAGATCGTAATGCTAAGGATAGCCAACTCTAAATTATTCATGCTCCTAAGACCAAGGAAAACACCAATAAATGAAGACTTCAGAATAAAGAACAATGCCTTATTTCATTGAACATTTAGTTGCCACCCCCTTCCCAGATTTAACCATTTTCCATAGATGCTAATAAATAACCAACATGACTGATTGGAGTTCTGTCTCCTTTCTCTTTAGCTATCCAATCTTGGTTACAGCAACAAAATGTCTAAAAAGGCATGTCAAAGGGGAAAAATAATAATAAAGACATGGAAAAATCAGTTACCAATTAGATCACTTAATTTATAAGATGGATGTAGATTCCTTTAAAAAAACTTTTTACTGGTTTTCTATAAGCCTTTGCATGAGTATGCAACCAATAAGCTGACTTATTTACCCACAAAATAATTTATTTTCAGTCTTATATTATGTAAATTGACAGTATTTATTTTTATACAACATAAAAGCTTCTACTCTCCAAACTTCTTCCTTTCACTAATTTATCACACGCTTTATTTATACAGAAATCATCTTTTTTAAGACATATTTTTATTCTTGCTCACTATTTTTTTTTCTTTAAAAAATAAAGTTTAGAACCTGATAAAATGGAAACTTGTGATAATGTATCCTCTGGGAGACATCAAGAGTTTCGCATCATAGACTATCAGTGACGTAGCCAAAAGAAGTACGTTTTCAAACTCTTTCAGTAACTGGGCTTCCTTGCCTTATAAAGTATGTATGGTCTAGTATACCCATTTATAATGGGCATCTGCCATCTTTGAATTGTTGTAAACTCAAATAAGAATAAAATTTAAGAAATATTACCCAGTCTTGTTGTACTTCTTGATAACCTAGATGGACATCAAGCCTGTGTGGAACTCACCCAGAAGAGACCAGGGTGATGTACGTATATTTGTTGTATTTGTGAGTATAATACATTAGGCTCTGACCGTACCTAGACCTCCAAACCATTGCTTTACCACCTTTTCACTATAGAGTACTCTTCTCATTTTTCAGCTTAGATCCCTGGGTCCGTCAATCCATACATCCTCAACTGCCTCCTTCAGACACCCGGGGCAGCCCTGGTTAAATACAGCTCTCTGCCTCTGCTTTGCCTGCACTTGAGCAGTTCGATATGGTTCGTGAAAAACACACGACGGCTCGGACAGATCTTTACATTTATAACCTCAGATGTCGAGTAGTTAACTCCCACTGCCCAGCAGCCTACTGTATTTCTCTAATTACTTCACTCTCTGGAGATCAGGCTTTTGTCTCCAACACTGAAAGTAGACCTGTCAAGGTCACCAACAGTCTCCATGCTGCCAAATCCAGCTATCAGTTGCCAGCAAGAATTCTTACCTTATTCAGTCCCTACAAGTATTTGACAGTCTCCTTCCTCCTTGAAATGCTTTCTTCATTTAGCTTCCCAGAAGAAACTCTGCCTCTTTCTTTCCTACGTCACCGAAAGCCTCTTCTGTGTCTTGCTGGTTGGTCCTCCTCAATCTCTACATTCTGGAATGCCCTACAGCTCAGTTTTGATGACCTCTTCTATCTACCCTTTCTAGAGGACTGCACTCATCTCATTGTTTCAAATGCCATCTGTACCGATTATTCTCAAATATATTCCTCCAGCCCAGGCCTCTCACCTGAGTTCCAGACCTGTATTTTCACACGCCTGCTGGACAACGCCACTCGAACAACTACGAGGTATCTCAGACATTGGAACAACACCATCAACCACTTAGCCTGACTGACCCAAAGAGACCACTATAGCAACAACTACAGAATAGGGCTCATCTCCTTAATATATGAAGAAATCTAGAAACCAGAAAGGAGGAGACCAACTACCCAATAGTTTTGGGTATTTACTCTCTGACCCTTTCTACACAAAAAAGGTGACCTACCCTGTTTCAGAGTGAATTCCTCAAATTTTCTTCTTTTTTTTTTCCTTAATTTTTTTGTTTATTTTTGAGAGACAGACGGTATGAGCGGGGGAGGGGCAAAGAGAGAGGGAGACACAGAAGCAGGCTCTAGGGTCTGAGCTGTCAGCACAAAGTCCAACGTGGGGTCAAACCCACAAACTGAGATCATGACCTGAGCCGAAGGCAGATGCTTAACCGAATGAGCCCACCCAGGCGCTCCTCAAATTTTATTGCTAAGTCTCCCTCACATACCTGGGACTAGCTGGGATCAGCAGTGTGACCCAGGCGGGGCACCCCAAGCTGAAACCAGTCCTATTTGGGCTCCAGTTGCCAGAAGCACCTCACAGATCCGTAAGTCACTGCCCAATGCCCGAGACCAGCCTGGGCTGACAGTGGGCCCGGTTCCTGCTGCTTCTGTTCAGGGAAAGCCCCTTGTAAGGGGTTGACTAGATGCCTCTAGGAAGTCAGAGACTCCGCCTGTGGGGTAGCCCCAGGGCTTGAGGGGTGGCCCTGGTTCCAAGAAGGCAACATGGTAGACCAGTCACTCTCACCGGCCAGAATGACAATGAGTCGCTGGAATGATGCTGACATTGATTTGGAGCGACTCTCACATCACACACAGGACAAGTGCAGAGCTCTGGGCCACTGACAGTCACTTCACAGCTAACCCTTGGACTTGAACCTTAGATCTCTTTTGTTAGCCTTCGGACTATGGGATCACCTCTGGTCTGCAGCACTGAAGCGTGACGGTGGTGGCAGGCACCCTTTACCCGTGTGCCCTCGCTGCTTGCATCCAGGAAGGTCTCCCCAACCTCTTGCAGGCTCTGTGCCACATGTCAGGCAGTCCACTGGAGGTGACCACTCCTTTCTCCTCAGATGGCTTTCAAGCCCCACAATTGGCCCTCCCAGTTGACATCCTGTCTTGCCTTCCGTTGGTGAGATGATGCCGAGCTCTTCCCGGTCAGTCTTAAATTGTACTGGACAAGGAACAGCCATTCATTGTGTTGATGGTACCATTCTTCTCAATCTGCTGGCCCTTGCCTCGCCTCCCTGCTGGTGACAGTGTGTGGAAGGCAGGGGCTGTTAAAGAAATATTCAATGACACTTATTAACAATGGTAAGGGAGACCTTATTCAGGGCCATCGTGATAGGTATAGGGACCACTGCAATGGGATGTCACAGTGGGGGACAGAGATGGGGCTCAACTCCGAATACAGCATGGGCAAGTGGGAATTTGTAACCAAGGAGCAGGGTGGGGGTCAGTGGATGAAAAATTACTGAGAGGAAACATCAGGGGTGAGGGGGATTCGGCCTCAATGGATCTAACAGGATTCTTGCTGCAGGCAGGCTGAGGTGATCAGACATCACCTGCCAGGGGGGCGGGGGTGGGAGGGAGGATGAGGGGCCCCATCAGATATTGAGGTCTGATCAGATATCAAAGGTGGGGGGTTCTGGTTAAACTGACTTAGCAGGGTTCTTGCTAGAACTGGATTTTACAAGGAAGTACATACACGGACCTAGAAGTTTCAGGGGCCTGACTAGAGTTTGACTCTTTGTCAGGGTGCAGTCGACACTGAAAGAAATCACATCTAAAATTGATCTACATCTACAGTCTGAAAGTTCAAGAGAAGACACGGTTGAAAGGTGTGCTGTTCTACATTTATGCTATAAGATTCCAAATGGTAAATTTGACATGAGAAAACATCACCATTCACATTTTCCTGCACACTTGAAATAAGACTAGTTACCAGCAGCAAAGGACAGTAAACAACCTTTGAGAAAGTCACTGGAAGCCAGTATTCACGGGGGAGTGAGGTGGGGAAGACGGATGCTGTAGCCACATGGCAAGTGTTGGAAACAGGGTTAAACAAATGATATCAGGGGACTGAAAACTGTACAGGCACACCTCGGAGACACTGCAGGTTCCAGACCACCACAATAAAGCAAATACTGCTGTTGGGAAAATAAAGTTATGCACCATCAGATGGCCGAAGGGACTAACGTAAGTTCTAGTTCTAGCTTAGACACTCCTCTTCCGGGTTCTTCCTGCCCTGCTTGCCGTGTGCACCAAATTACTATCAATGCGGAAGCAACGGGCTATAAATTGTCCCCTGCGCTTGTGCTCGGGACTCAGGTCTCTGGAGAAGGATCTCCTCTGAGCCTGCTGGTGTAACATAAGCCTCCCGCCTTCCAAGATCTCCAAGCGCCGCTTACGTTTTCCACCAGATCCAGCATGGTTCCATAACACTGCAATAAAGCGAGTCAAATGAGTTTTAGTTTCCCAGTGCATATAGAAATGATGTTTACACTGTTTAGTCTGTAGTCTGTTACGTCTGCAATAGTATTTATGTCTTTGAAAAACTGTGTATACCTTAATTAAAAAATACTTTACTGGGGCGCCTGGGTGGCTCAGTTGGTTAAGCATCTGACTCTTGGTTTCAGCTCGACTCATGACCTCGTGGCTCAGGAGTTTGAGCCCCTCATCGGGCTCCATGCTGATGGTATGGAGCCTGCTTTGGATTCTCTCTCTCCCTCTCTCCCTGCCCGCTAGCGCTTTCTGTCTCTCAAAAGAAATAAACTTTAAAAGAAAGTACTTTCTTGCCAAAACTGCTAACCCACATCTGAGCTTTCAGCAAATCTTCATCTTTTTGCTGGTAGAGGGTCTTGCCTTGATGTTGATGGCTGCTGACTGACTGGGGCGCTGGCTGCGGAAGGTTGGGGTGGCTGTGGCAGTTTCTTAAGACAACAGTGAAGTCTGTCACATCGGTTGATTCATCCATTCGCAAATGATTTCTCTGTCACATGCGATGCTGTCTGATAGCATTTTACTCACAGTAGAACTTCTTTCAAAATTGGAGTCAATCCTCTCAAACACTGCCACTGCTTCATCAATTAAGCTTATGTAATATTCTAAATCCTTCGCTGTAATGTCGACAGTCTTCACAGCGTCTTCACCAGGAATAGATTCCAGTTCAAGCCACCACTTTCTTTGCTCACCCATAAGAAGCAACTCCTCATCTCTTCAAACGTTATCATGAGATGGCAGCAATTGAATAGTAATCATTTAAAAGTTTGAAACACTGCAGGAATTGCCAAAATGTGACACAGAGACAGGAAGTAAGTGACTGCTGTTGGGAAAATGGCGCCGGTAGACTTGCCCGAAGCAAGTCTGCAAACCTTCAATTTGTAAAAAACAAAACAAAACAAAACCACCAGCAACAAAAAAGCACAGTATCTGTGAAGCACAACAAAGCCAAGCGCAATAAAGGTATGCCTGTAAAATGACTCAATCTGCATTTTGGTCAAGTTAACTTGTATTCCATGAACGACCCTGAGCCTAAAGTCCCACGTGGATTGAACCTGCTTCATTGTGATGGTAAAACTAAAAGCTTTAATGGTGATTTCCAGAAGGTTTTGTCCTCCCAAAGGCACAAGTCAGGTAGCTTTGGTATGTAAGTCCCCTCTGTCTTGGTTCTTCTCTTGGTGAATCAACAGTTGATTCTCATAGTAGCTGTTAGGACATTACCATCATTACATACACAGTGTGAGTGTGTGCACACGCGCATGTGTGTGCCTGCGTGCGTGTGCATGTGCGTGCAGTTTGTACCCGATCATGTCGGGACTTGACGCTGTGATTGCATACAGTGGTATACCTCATCACCAGGAGCACCAGGAACGGAGCTGACACCTACTACCGCCTAGGATTTGTTAGGTGGTTCCTCTAGAAAGGACATCATTTGAATAGGGGACTTTGTTGCTGTTGCTATGAATAAGTGCTCAGGATACATTCATTGCGACGTGTTTTTAAAAAAACGATTACTTGGGTTGTGATTCACTAGTGCCTGAATGGTTTCTGCTAATAGCACGTCAGAAGTTGAATATAACAAAATGCGAGATGCCTGTTTATAGAGCAAAGAGCTTACGATAGATGCTAATCAGGGTTGGCACAATCTTGTGATTTCATATAGCTTAATAATATTAAAGAGACAGGTTTTCTGGGCCCCAGTGAAAGCTGATCTAAACCATGAGTGAAGTTAACAAGCTTGTCTTAAGGGCCACATGTGAAGCCACTCCTGCCCTTAGCATTGAGGAGTGTCCAAAGGATGAAATGAGGCACTTGTGGTTCATGGCAAATGATCTGTGAAAGGGCCAAGAATTTCCATGTGAGAAAACTCATAGCAGTTCTTGATAAGAGTAAAAGCTGCAAATAAATTAGATGTCCAACAGTAGAGGGATGGTTTAAAAAAATTATGGCACACAATTTGCAAAATATATGTAAAATATTTATCACCGTGCACAATCGTATTTTCCAAAAACATCTAATGACACGGGGGAAATCCTCACCGTGTAAGTGGAAAAACATCAGGATATACGCAGGTTTATTTACGGTGGATTGCCTTCCATCATCGCCCTCACCCAGGACCAAGGAGAAACAAAAAAGTCACTTGGGTTTATCAATTTTCCTGCTAATTTAATGCAAGGAAATGAATACAATTCCGGGCAGGGAGAAGTCAGTATCTCAGGAAGGAAACGAACCCTCACGAAGGTTAGGTCTATAATTTCAGAGCTTCTAAACCAATCAGAACTCCACTGAATTCATACCGCCAGGGTCTCCATCTCAACCCCCACAAGCTTGTGTCCGCCATCACTGAGCCCTGTGCTCACTGCTGCCCCTGATGGAGCCAACAGGAACTGCAAAAAGAACAGCGACCTGAAGGTAGCGCGCAAGCTGTGAAATTTGCAAAAGGGGCGGGATTTAGTGAGCTTGTTATTTCTAGGGGATGAATGGCCGTGTACTCAAGGGAAAAAGAGGAGTTTCGGGAAACCAAGAGAAGGGAGAGGAGGGAAGAATTCAGGTATGAGTGAAGTTCACATGGCACAGCCCGGAAGACCTAGCCAGTCTTTCTCACTGCTGCACATTACAGTCACCCGAGTGCCTAAAACGAACCCTGATCCCCCGACCTCACTAATGGAGTCCGCTGTGGGGCCTGGGCACCCAATGGTCCTAGTGCAGATGGCAGGAGCGGTACAGTACAAGTATAGGAAGCCAGGCATGCTGCTTATCAGCTTCTCCCTCTCTCCCCATATGACTAAAGCAACTGTTGAATCATTCGTTGAAGGACTTCCAACCTTCTTTGGGGGAGGGTATATCTGCTCCAGGGAAAGGGTCACTGGGGAGGCTAGCCTCTTGTCCCTCCTTGAGTGAACCATGGCAGCCCCCTTGGACCGCTTGAACATCAGGAGGCGTCAAGTGAAGGCCTGACTCACAGTGCCTTTGAGCTGGAGGACTAGTGGCTGGGGGGGTGGGGAAGAAAGGTAAGAAATATATGTGTGATATGTAGCTGTGCATTTTTTTTTTTTTTTCAACGTTTTTTTTTTTTTTTTTTTTTTTTTTTTTTTTTATTTAGTTTTGGGACAGAGAGAGACAGAGCATGAACGGGGGAGGGGCAGAGAGAGAGGGAGACACAGAATCGGAAACAGGCTCCAGGCTCCGAGCCATCAGCCCAGAGCCTGACGCGGGGCTCGAACTCACGGACCGCGAGATCGTGACCTGGCTGAAGTCGGACGCTTAACCGACTGCGCCACCCAGGCGCCCCTATGTAGCTGTGCATTTTTAAGAGATTGGAAGGAAACACCAAAATAATAACATTGGTTATCTTATGGTGGTATTTTAGATGATTTTCTTTTCTGTTCATTCTTCTCTATATTTATAAGTTTTTCTTCAGCAAACATGTATTGTTATTGTTGGATTTTTTGAAAGCTATATGTCCTGCCGAAAAAGCAACCTTGGCCTTCCAAAAGTATGTTCTAAATGGGGTTTTCAAGGGAAATTTTCTGGTGCAGTATTCACTTGGCTTTAGTGGTTATGACAGAGGGTATCTCTATGCTTAGCGTGTTCTCATCACCTAGGCTACCAGCTGTCACTGTCATTAGAGCTAACATTAAGTTGATTGACATCATCACAGGATCGTGACTTAAGGATTTCCTGCATCCTTGTAAGGTGAGCAAGTAATACCTTCTGTGTGAAATAGTCAGGAACACACAGGACAAGAGCTCTTTGCTATATTTTCTAGGCTTCAAAATCCTCTATCAGACATATATTGGACAATATATATTCTTTTTTTTTCCAATTTTTTTAAACGTTTATTTATTTTTGAGAGACAGAGAGAGAGACAGAGAGAGAGAGAGCACGAGTGGGGGAGGGGGAGAGAGAGAGGGAGACACAGAATTCGAAGCAGGCTCCAGGCTCTGAGTTGTCAGCACAGAGCCCGAAGTGGGGCTCGAACCCACGAACAGCAAGATCATGACCAGAGCTGGAGTGGGAGAGTCAACCGACTGAGCCACCCAGGCGACCCGGGCAATATCTAGTCTAACTTGTTTTATGAGTGTTACATATCATGGTATCTCCTTAAGCCCTGGTGTGCAACGAAATAGAGGCAAATACAACTTCAGTTTCTATGTTGCCTCCTACTTCTGATCAGATTATTGGTGTAGGCGGTCTTTGATCCAACCATATCAATCACCTCCATCGGAATATGCCATTAGAAGTAAGGTGGTGCCTCAAGCCTATTAACAATAGATGCCCACAAAAGCAAAGGATTAAAAATATGGACATTTGGGGCCCATTTAGTCTGGTAAGTGGAGATGACTTGATTAGCTGGAGGAGATGTTGGCTTCTGAAGCTCCTATAGCTCAAATGACAAATGTCCTTCTCTTTCACCTTGGTGATGGAGAAACACAGGTAGGGTTGATTTTGAGCTTTAATTCACAGATATTATGGAGCATTTACATGAGGAAGAAATTTAGACTTCTTGGTCATTTATCCAGAAGGTTGAATCATTTCAGGGCAAAGGAAAATGTGGTTTAGGGGCCTCAGAGTAATTGGCACATTAACCATCCTGCAGAAATTTAAAACTATTCTGTGTGGGTTAATGGGTACGATTAACACCAAAATTAGATACCATATGTAAGTAATTGAGGCTATTTAACACAGCTATTGACCATATACATCTCTGGACTGTAGAGCAGGTAGTCTTAGAATTCATTAGAGAGTGTGATTAGCAAGCCTTTATTGGATTTCATTATTGGCTCCAGAGCAGATCTGTATGGGAAACACCTCGGTAAGTAGTTTTCTGAGAATTCCTGAGTGGCCAGTTTGAATCTCAGCATCCGGTTTAAAGTGGGTAAAGATGTATTGTCTTTTAAAAAAAAATTTTTTTTTTTAAATTTTAACGTTTATTTATTTTTGAGACACAAAGAGAGCACAAACAGGGGAGGGGCAGAGAGAGAGGGAGACGCAGAATCCGAAGCAGGCTCCAGGCTCTGAGCCATCAACCCAGAGCCCGACGCGGGGCTGGAATTCACAAACCGCGAGATCATGACCCGAGCTGAAGTCGGACACTTAACCGACTGAGCCACCCAGGTGCCCCTAAAAAAATTTTTTTAATTTACATCCAAATTAGTTAGCACATAGTGCAACAATGATTTCAGGAGTAGATTCCTTAAGCCCCTTAGCTGTTTAGCCCATCCCCCCTCCCACAACCCCTCCAGTAACCCTCTGTTTGTTCTCCATATTTATGAATCTCTTCTGTTTTGTTCCCCTCCCTGTTTTTATATTATTTTTGTTTCCCTTCCCTATGTTCATCTGTTTTGTCTCTTAAAGTCCTCATATGAGTGAAGTCATATGATTTTTGTCTTTCTCTGACTAATTTCACTTAGCATACAATGGCAAGATTTCCTTCTTTTTGATTGGCAAGTGATACTCCATCGTGTATATATACCACATCTTCTTTATCCATTTATCCATTGATGGACATTTGGGCTCTTTCCATACTTTGGCTATTGTTTTTTTTTTTATTTTTTAAAAAAATTTTTTTTTTTCAACATTTTTAATTTATTTTTGGGACAGAGAGAGACAGAGCATGAGCGGGGGAGGGGCAGAGAGAGAGGGAGACACAGAATCGGAAACAGGCTCCAGGCTCCGAGCCATCGGCCCAGAGCCTGACGCGGGGCTCGAACTCACGGACCGCGAGATCGTGACCTGGCTGAAGTCGGACGCCTAACCGACTGCGCCACCCAGGCGCCCCACTTTGGCTATTGTTGATAGTGCTGCTATAAACATTGGGGTGCTTGTGTCCCTTCGAAACAGCACCCCTCTATCCCGTGGATAAATGCCTAGTAGTGCAATTGCTGGGTCGTAGGGTAGTTCTATGTTTAGGAACCTCCATACTCTTTTCCAGAGTGGCTGCACCAGCTTGCATTCCCATAAAGACGTATTTTCAATGCAGATTCACTCCATCAAACTAAACTTAATCTCATCATATTCTCTGTCTCTCCGTTCTCTCCACCCCTCTCCAATCTTTCATGGCTCCCCTTTGTCCCACCCTCAAATGAACTTTTCTGCCCAGACATCAAGGTCCTTCATAATTCTCCCCATCACTCATTGCACTCGGACACAAGTGTTTGCTGGTGTTAGGGCCAGCCTTTCCATTCTCCACTTTATCAGCTGAGCTCAGTTCCTACCTTCCTCCATGGCTGACTCCCATCTATCACTGGACAAAAAACCATTTATTGAGAAAAAGGGAGCCAGAAGGAGGTAAGCCCATGGTAGAGAGGAGGAGAAGTGATGAATATTTGAATCTGGGAGGAGGGCAGTTGTGATAAAAAGCTTACCTGACATCTAATCAGGCTGAACCTTTGAGCAAAGGTTTTCAATGCTAGCTGACCATTAGAATCACCGGGAAGCTTTTATAAACCGCTGCCACCTGGTTCCACACCTAGAGATTCTGATTTAATTGCACTGAGGTGGGGCCCAGGCAGCTACATGTTTTCACGGCATCCAGGGGATTCTAAAAACGGCTTGGTTAAGAACTCCTCAAGAGCGTGGCTTCTCATACTTTGATGTACAGATACATCCGAGGAGTGGGGGTCAGGAGGATTTTGTTACAATGAAGATTCCGGTTCAGTAGGTTTGGGGTGAGGCCTGACATGGTGCAGTCCCAAGAGGTCCCCAGGTGCTGCTAATGCTGCTGGTTTCTGGACCACACTGGGCAGCAAGGCCAGCATTGTGGAGCCGGAATAGGACCCAAAGAAAACGTTTCGCAGCCCCAAACAAATCGAGATAAAGCCCAAGTGCTGTGACACTGAGTCTGTGCACAATAGGGTGGTAACGATCATTTGAATGCAGGGGAAATATAATACAGGTTCCCCCAGACCTCCCCAGCCGGTGCGTTACAAGCAAGGTCTTTTTGTGTTTACAGCACATACACAAATGATTCCTGCTTATTACTCAACTTATATGTCAGAATCTGCAGCTCCTTTCCCTTCTAAGTCCCACCAGGTGATTTCTAGGTGTCCCTGGGGGTCTCACTCCACTTCAACCGCAGCCCAGCCTCTCAAGCCTCTTCAGCTGGGGATCGCCTTGTTCATGCTCAAAGCTCAGGACACCTCTCGAGGAAGGGTGTTCCTGCGGCTGGTGCCAGGCCCTGCTCGGATCCCACCGCTCTGGAGGCGCTGTCCCCCCGGGGATCCCAGTGCCGCAGAACTCCGCGAGGCCAGAGCAGATCTCCGTCCAGGGCAGCGCTGGGCAGCGTCTACACAGCAGTTGATTGCCTCGTGCTGAATCTCGCTTCCTGCAGCGTCAGCCTGCATCTCCTTGGAAATGGCATCAGACTCTCCCTGCCGCCGCTCTCCTAGCCTGATCCACGGGCTGGCACACAGACATCATCTCTGTCTTGGCACAAGCAGAAGAATGTAAATTGGCTCCAAACAGAAAAATCTGCCTCTTGGAATCGAGTTCCCTGCCCGAAGAAGTTTTAAAGTAGGAGCAAGATGGCCAGTGCTGACGAGCGGAGTGGGCCAGTGTTTCCTAATTTCCCTGTTTTTTTGGTGGGAGCATCACCGTTTTGGGATTGTTTCAAGATGCATGCGGAAATTCAAACAATTAAGCAATGAGACATTTAAACAATGTTGGATTAAACCATTAAAATTCCAAGAATGTGGAGATTCGGCCTTGCTCCGCATCCCTAGTCCCCCTGCTCACAGGTAAGCCACCTGGACGCTTAGTGCCAGTCGTGCTGTCTTGCGGCTCTAAACTATGTGCTTCTCCCTCTGCTTCA
Organism: Neofelis nebulosa; assembly: GCF_028018385.1. Classification (NCBI taxonomy): domain Eukaryota; kingdom Metazoa; phylum Chordata; class Mammalia; order Carnivora; family Felidae; genus Neofelis; species Neofelis nebulosa. The sequence goes on from NC_080789.1 coordinate 17,490,631, forward strand.
CGATTTCTTGGTTGTCAGCAATTATCTACTAATCACCGACGTGAAAATCTACAGTTCGATTCACTGACACGATCTCCTTTTCTAACCCCTTCCTCCTGATTTTGTTGGTTGTGTTTTTTATTATTTTTTGTAATGTTTATTTATTTTTGAAAGGGAGAGCGTGAGCAGGGGCAGGGCAGAGAGAGAGGGAGACAGAGGATCCGAAGCTGGCTCCACGCTGACAGCAGAGAGGCTCACGTGGGACTCCAGCTCATGGACCATGAGATCATGACCTGAGCTGGAGTCGGACACGGAACCGACTGAGCCGCCCAGGTGCCCCTGGTTGTGTTTTTAATGACCGGTTCTTATTTTGGGTATTTTGAAAATTTAAGTAACGTGCTTAAACTTCTGTTTCTCAATCCCTCATCTCTAGATGTTGGTTTCTTATTTACCAATACGTAATATGAGGGCATCGGCACCCCTGCCTACTCCTCCACACCTCCCTCTTTCTCCAAGTCCTGTTAACCGTGTTATCAAGTTTATCTAAACAACATCAAAGGTTCAGAAATAGCCAAAGTAGAACCGATGAATCACTGAAGTGGTGATCAGTAAAAAATTTATCGTGCACACAGCACAAAGGACAGTTTGCAAACCGGGAGCTCGCAAACCAAAACACAGAAGGAGGCTCAGAGATACTATGGTTATGAAGCAGCTTCTATAATGAGAAAGCAGTGACTGCTCATTCTTCACATCGATTGTTTACAATATTAGAATTCTCCCAAATGATAGGGAATTGGCCAGTGGTTAGCTCATATCAAACCAGGAAAGCAGTTTAAGTTGTGCTCATGATTTCCAGAGGCATACACAAGAAATAACCCAGGTCAAGTTAGCCTTGCAAAATAAGCTAAATTAAGCTCTGCTTGTATGCCTAAACTGGTTTTGTCTGGTCTGGTCTCTGTTTGTTTTTGATTTTAACAAGGAAAAACAGAGTTTAGAAAGTTATGTTTAAATAAACAGTGTTTAATGAAGGACTGGGACAGGTTGACTGGACGCACAGAATAGGAAATCTGTCCTATGGCAGGCATGGCTCTCCAAGGGGAGATTCCAAGAGTCAAGGGCAAATCGATTCTCTTCCCTTAAACGCCATCAAATACTGAACTGTTTATGTCACTGAAACATTTAGTGTCACTGAAAAGGAACACTGGGTATGTTTAGTTTGTTTTACTTTTGGAATGAATACTCTTGTACAGTTTTTCCTCCCTGGTGTTTAAAAATTATCTTCTTTCTTGATGAGAGAAAAAAAAGTACCCTATCGTTAATATCTTCCAGCTGTTTAATACATTTTGCGTGCGCGCATATACACAGACTTCTTTCTAGGACTATTTTCATAGAAGTTATCCTGGGTTTACATTTCCTTACCCGCTTTAGTTAGCTTCACTGTTCTTGGGGCTGATGCATTCTTTCTTCAATGTACTTTTCCTTTTTTTAAAAAAACATTTTTTAAAGTTTATATATTTATTTTGAGAGAGACAGAGAGGGCCAGCAGGGAAGGAGCAGAGAGAGGCAGGGGGTGGGGGCGAACAGAGGATCCGAATCGGGCTCCACACCGACAGCAGAGAGCCTGATGTGGGGCTTGAACTCACGAATTGCGAGACCATGACCTGAGCCGAAGTCGGACGCTTAACCGACTGAGCCACCCAGATGCCTCATTCCTTTTTTTTCTTTTTAAGTTTGTTTATTTATTTATTTTGAGAGACAGAGAATGAGCAGGGAGAGGGCAGGGAGAGAGAGAGAGAGAGGAGAGAGGAGAGAGGAGAGAGAGAGAGAGAGAGAGAGAGAGAGAGAATATCCCAAGTAGGCTCCACACTGTCACTGTGGGGCCCAGAGTGGGGCTCCAACCCATGAACCGCGAAATCATGACCTGAGCCGAAATCAAGAGTCGGAGGCTGAACCGACTGAGCCACCCCGGCACCCCAATGTGTTTTTCCTTTTGCTGCCGTAGTTCCCTAAATTACTTTTTCAAAATAAAGCACCACGGTGTTGGCATGTCTGAAAATGCGCTTTTCCGCATCTGAGTTCTTATGTGTCTGAAAACGTATTATGCTCCCCTAACATCTGATGAATGTTTTGATTAAGTCTACATTTAAAATCCTTTTCCTCCAGAACTTTGAAGACCATTCTCTACCGCCATCAAGAATTTAAGCATCACTGAAAAGGAAGTAGGGTCGCCAGGACTAAGCCCGACTGCCGGCTTGAGCTCCTGGCCCTGCCACCTGCTAGCCGTGCAACCATGGGTAAGTTTCTCAGTATTTTTACCCAATAAATGATAATGATGATGAATCGAAGGACTGTTGTGAGGATTAAATCACTTAGCTAATATATAGAAAGTGAAGGGGGTGCAGGTAGTAAGCCCTACGGAAATGTAAGCTCCCTTAAAAAAAAATTAGCTTTATCATCATCATCATCTTAACATTTATCCTGGTTGTTCCGATGTGTCATGATGTTATGGCCGTGGGAATCTTTTTGTGCTCCATGAACTTGATAATTTGAAGACCCTTTCAAGTATCTTCCTTTAGTTCTGGGAATTGTAAAATGTTTTATAAATAATTTTATGCCATCCACTTTCTCTCTTTTCTCTTTCTCAGTGGTCTTGGTTAAATGTAGGCCCTTTTGGATGACGATAATGTATGTGTTTCTTATCTTTTTTTTCCCCCTCAGATTTTCCATTTCTTTGTCATTTTGTTCTATATTCAGGGAGACTTTCTCATCTATTTCTTCCACTTGATTTATTACATTCTAAATTTCTACATTCATGTCATTAATTATCACAAATGGCTTCTGGTTCTGTGCTGCTTCTGGTTAGCAATTTGGAGTTTTTAATGGATGTAATAACTATCCATATCTCTTTGTAGTGCTTAGGTTTGTTTTATGATCTACAATTTCCGCTAAATTATCTCAGTTCCTTCTAGAATGTAGAAGGACCCTAGTGCTTTATAGATGCCTCACTTCTTTTGAACAATCTCCTTGTATTTTAAATTTTTTTTTTCAACGTTTTTTATTTATTTTTGGGACAGAGAGAGACAGAGCATGAACGGGGGAGGGGCAGAGAGAGAGGGAGACACAGAATCGGAAACAGGCCCCAGGCTCCGAGCCATCAGCCCAGAGCCTGACGCGGGGCTCGAACTCACGGACCGCGAGATCGTGACCTGGCTGAAGTCGGACGCTTAACCGACTGCGCCACCCAGGCGCCCCTCTCCTTGTATTTTAATCCTTTTCCATGATATTAATTACACCCTCCCATCATTGACATTAAAAAAAATCACATTTTGCAACTCCCTGTAACTAGGGCATAGACTTTGATTTGGCCACTCAGAATATGCTCCTTTGAGAAGTTTGATTCTAAAGTTAGTTGCAGGAGGAAATGGCCAGGACACCTGACATCTGTTTTGCACTGGGGGGGACAGTGCCAACATTTCTTTGGAATCTGCAGCAGGGGCAACAGCAGATCCCTTACCGGACTAGGTCTGCAGTATGGTTCTGGGAGACGTTCCTGGAGAGTCAGCCCAGAGTTGATTCCTCTAGTCCTTTAAAAGATTGTCGAAGATGCTTAACACGCGATGACAAGTACTTTCCTGATAACGACTTTCCAGCTGAATTTATTCCCCATGTTCCAGATTTGTTTCAAACTGCTCAGATGGCCTTGCCACGTAGACGTTCAATGAACCCCACCTCTTGGTATTCATGTCCTTGTGTAATCCTCTTTCACTGAGTGTGGGCAGGCTGGGCATATTGGCTCACTTCTAGATTAGAATATGGCAGACATATATATGACATATAAGGGATGTCACCTCTGAGATTCCATAATAAAAAGAGCATGGCTTCCGTTTTGGGTGCTCACTCTCTCTGGCTCACTCTTGGATCATTCACCCTGGGGAAAAAACCAACTGCTATGTCATAAAGCAGACATGTGGAGAGGCCTACATGGCAAGATTCCAAGGCCTACAAAAATCCATGTGAGTGAGCTAGGAAGTAGACTTCCTCAGTCTCATTTGAGCTTTCAGATGAGACCACAGCCCAGCCAGGAACTTGATGGCAATCTCATGAGAAACCTTGAGCCAGAGGCACCCAGCTAAATAGCACCTGATATCCGACTCACTGAAACTGTGACATAATAAATGTTTGGTGTTCAACAGCATTTTTCACAGAACCAGAACAAAGAACCCTAAAATTTGTATGGAACCACAAAATACCCTGAGTAGCCAAAGCAATCTTGAAAAAGAACAAACCTGGAGGCATCACAATCCCACGTTTCAAGATATACTACAAAACTATAGTAATCAAAATAGTATGGCACTGGCACAAATGTAGACAGAGATCAACAGAACAGAATAGAGAGCTGAGAAATAAACCCACGATTGTATGCTCAACTAATCTATAACAAAGGAGGCAATATATGCAACGGGAAAAATTCTCTTCAACAAAGCTGGGAAACTGGGCCACTTTGTCACACCATACACAAAAATAAGCTCAAAATGGATTAAAGCCCCAAATGTGAGACTGAAACCATAAAAATCCTAGAACACAGGCAGTAATTTCTCTGACATCAGTCACAGCACCATTTTTCTAGATATGTCTCCGAAGGCGAGGGAAACAAAAGCAAAAATAAACTTTTGGGACTGCCACAAAATAGAAAGCTTCTGCACAGCCAAACAGTCAACAAAACAAAAAGACAACCTACCGGATGGGAGAAGATATTTGCAAATGATATATCTGATAAGGGGTTCATATCCAAAATAAATGAAGAACTTATACAACACAATACCAAAAAACCCCAAATAATCCAGTTAAAAAATGGGCAGAAGACGTGAACAGACATTTTTCCAAAGAAGACAAACAGGCGGCCAACCGACACATGAAAACGTGCTCCACATCACTCATCATCAGGGAAACGCAAATCAAAACCACGATGAGATATCACCTCACACCTGTCAATAGCTAAAATCAGTAACACAAGAAGTAACAGGTGTTGGCAAGGATGTAGCCAAAAAGCTGGTGGGAATGCAAACTGGTGCAGTCGCTGTGGAAAACAGTACGGAAGTTACTGAAATAGTTAAAAACAGAATTACCATGTGATGCAGTAATTGCCCTGGTGGGTATTTACCCAACGAATGTGAAAACACTAATGCAAAGAGATACATGCACCCCTCTGTTTACTGCAGGATTATTTACAACAGCCAAGATATGGAAGCAGCCCAAGTGTCTGTAGACAGATGAAGGGATAAAAAAGATGTGATGTATATATACGTATATACAATGGAATATTTCAAGCATGAAATCTTGCCATCTGCAACAACATGGACGGGGCTAGAATGTATTATGCTAAGTGAAATAGAGAAAGACAAATACCATATGATTTTACCCATATGTGGAATTTAAGAAACAAAATAAGTGAACAAAGAAGAAAATGAGACAAACCAAAAAACAGGCTTTTTAAAAAATGTATATTTATTTTTGAGAGAGAGAGAGAGAGAGAGAGACAGCATGAGCAGGGAAGGGGCAGAGAGAAAGGGAGACCGAGAATCCGAAGCGGGCTCCAGGCTCCGAGCTGTCAGCACAGAGCCCAACGCGGGGCTCAAACTCGGGAATGGTGAGATTATGACCTGAGCTGAAGTCGGATGCTCAACCGCCTGAGCCACCCAGAAGCCCCAAGAAACAGACTCTTAACAACAGAAAATAGACCGACGGTTACCAGAGGGGTGGTAGTTGGGGGGACGGGGGAAATGGGAGATGGGGGTTAGGTGTACTCAGGTGAGCTGAGCAATGAATGGAATTGTTGAATCACTATGTGGTACACCTGAAATGTATATTGTACCTTCTGTTAATTTAAAAAAAAATTTTTTTAATGTGGCGTGTTTTTCGGCCACTAAGTTTGGAGTAATTTGTTGTGCAGCAATAGCTGAACAGTACAGGTATCGCAAAGTTAACTTGTCCAAAACTAGACTCCTGACCTTCAGTCGTGCCCCCAATGTGTTCTTCCTCTCAGCAAATGACTACCTCATCCTTCCAGGTCCTGAGGCCAAAATCTTGGGGAATCCTTCTTGGCTTCGCCTCTTCTCTCATGACTGATAACTAAACCATCAACAATCCCTGTCAGCTCTGCCTTCACGATATTTCTAAAATTGGCCCATTTCTCATCCTCTCTGCTACAGTCACCCTGGACAAAACCACTGTCCTCTCTGATATGGATGATCGCAGTAGCACCCCCACGGGTCTCCCTTCCTCCATTTTTATCCCTCTACGGTCTACATCCAATGCAAAGCCAGAGTGACCCATTTAAAGAGATCATTTTTCTCTTTTGCTTAAAGCTAATGGTTCCTCATCTCCCTAGTAAAGACAGTCTTTTTTTTTTAATTTTAGAAAGGGGGGAGGGACAGAAGAAGAGAGAATCTTTTTTTAAATGTTTATTTTTTGAGAGTGAGAGAGAGAGACAGAATGCGAGCAGGGGAGGGACAGAGAGAGAAGGAGACACAGAATCCGAAGCAGGCTCCAGGCTCCGAGCTGTTAGCGCAGAGCCCGATGTGGGGCTCGAACTCATGAACTGCGAGATTATGACCTGAGCCAAAGTCGGACGCTCAACCGACTGAGCCACCCAGGCACCCAGAGAGAGAGAATCTTAAATGGGCTCCGCACTGATGTGGGGTCTGATCCCACGACCCTGGGATCGTGACCCGAGACAAAATCAAGAGTTGGATGCTCAACCGACTAAGGCTTTCAGGTGTCCCGAGACAGTCTTTATAATGACTTGAAAGGCACGTGCGGTGACCTTCTCTCCTAACACTCTTCCCTTTGCTCTCTTCCCAAGCTATCCTGGGCAAAGGCAAAGTCTGACTGCATCTCAGGGCCTTTGCATGTGCTGTTCTCCAGCTAGAAGGGCTGGACATACCTGACTTTAAGGAAGGGGTTCTCTCTACTTTGTCCATTGCCATACTCCCAAACCTAGATAGTGCCCAGTTCATGGTAACTCAAATATCCATTGAATACCTGTATACACGCAGGTAGAGTGGATGCTGTGCTCTGCAGCTAAAAGCCCTGATGAATATACAGCATCCGTTATTTTATCTGTTTCTCTGTGCGGGAGCCTTTCCCTGCATGTCCTGTGACGGTTAGTTACCTGCTTGTATTTAATAGCGAAACACTGGTTCATCCATTTAGGTAGTTAGCATGTTTTCCTCTGTCTTCAGTGGCCCCTTTCCTGAATGAGAGGGCTGACTTATACCATGCGTGTGTGTGTGTGTGTGTGTGTGTGTGTGCACGTGGTGTGCCTGTGCATGTGTCTTGGGTGGGGGCTGCTGGGCATATCCAATGGTAGGCTTCACTAGAAGCTTTCACTAAAGCATATTCAGGTTAAAAGCAGGCAGATACACTGAGTTTCTTCCCCCAAAATGTCCAAATGAGGATGGCTTTCTCTACTTTGAGGACTCAACCACCACTGGAGGAGTCCTAGGTTGTTCTGGTCCAATTTTTGGAGCATTTTCCTCAGATTTCAGTCCGGGGGCGGGGGGGGGGGGGGGAGCGGTGCAAATCTCACTGGTAGGGGTGAGGGTGTTGAAAACCAGAAAAACTTGATGTTTTTCTAAAATTTCCATCAATGTCTGCTCTTCATCCCATGTCTGTCCTCTGTACCATCTGACTCTGAAGACGCCCAGAAGCAAGAACTATGCTGTGTATCTTGGGAGGGGCTCCTTCCCTGTGTGTGCGTGTGTGTGTGTGTGTGCGCGCGCGCACACACTCCCCCATTTGCTTTCCATACTCCCGGTAGTCACAGTTGAAGAATGCGGATGCCCGCGCCCTTTTCAATTCGCAGCAATTTTGTGATTTTATTCTCTTCAATTCTTTGTTGCTTTCACGTGAGTGAGTTTCCTGCAAAACGAGGTGGCAAACTCAGTTGTGTGCTGTGTCTCCTTCAATCAGAAAACACCCATTATATTGTAACTTTTCCTTCTGCCGTCCTCATTATGCGGTACCTTGAGTTTTCTGCTTGCCTTCATTTTCTTTTACCTGAAGCTTTTGTTCCTGGTGTTATGAAACCTTATAGCGGTAGGCCTCTTGGTGGAGGTGTTTTTTATTCATTGTGCCGAACAGAATCCTTTCCTTGCTTCTGGAAAAATTGGTACTATTTTTTTTTTTCCCCCAACGTTTTTTATTTATTTTTGGGACAGAGAGAGACAGAGCATGAACGGGGGAGGGGCAGAGAGAGAGGGAGACACAGAATCGGAAACAGGCTCCAGGCTCCGAGCCATCGGCCCAGAGCCTGATGCGGGGCTCGAACTCACGGACCACGAGATCGTGACCTGGCTGAAGTCGGACGCTTAACCGACTGCACCACCCAGGCGCCCCAAAAATTGGTACTATTTTTGATAGTTTTCTACTCACTGTTTTATCTTCCTGGAATTCCTATTAGTTGGAAATTTTACCTCCTGCATAGATTAGCTACCGGTCTCATCTTTCTTCTTATCTTCTTCCTGTGAGATTTCCTTATCTCCTTGTCCTTTAATTGAATTTATTTTGGCTATCCTGCTTTTAATTTCCAACAGTCCTCTTTATTTGCTCCTTGTTTTTCGGCATTTCTTGTTTTATGAATACAACATCCTCTTTTACCTCCTGGAGGATAACAGCTCTACTTGGTGTTTTGTTTATTTTAATCCCTATTTCCTCTGGATTTATTTTTGTCTCTTTCCTTTGGATGGCTTTCCCAAATATTTGGAGATTCCTAACTGTATACTTTGTTTAAAAGATAAACTGAGAGGGGGGTGGGAGGGAGGGGAGGGTGGGTGATGGGTATTGAGGAGGGCACCTTTTGGGATGAGCACTGGGTGTTGTGTGGAAACCAATTTGACAATAAATTTCATATATTAAAAAAAATCAAATAAATTCAACAACGCAAAAAAAAAAAAAGATAAACTGAGACATATAAAAAACGTTAAGAGTTTGAGCAAAAATTGCTTTGAATTGGGTAGGGCCAAACTGAAAATGATTAAGATTCGCTTGGCTGATGGGAGACGGGAAAGGGCTTCCAGAGAGCCAAGTGTGGAAACAAAGAAAGGAAATTATTCTACCGGCTGTAGTTTAGTTGGCTGTTAATGATTGGTTGTGCTTAGCATTTTGATTTTATAACCTGAGGCATTTATAGGCTTAGATTTTGGTTTGCTTCTGTAGGCCACCATGGCATCAGAAATACCCTAGTCTAATGGCCTCCTTGTTTGCTTAAACAGCCACATTGGAGAGTAAGACGGGGCGTGCCTTTCATTTGTTGACTGGTGGGTTTCACGTTAGGATCATTTGGATCATTGGGCATTTCTATGGAGGTCGTTTTTCTGGGATCCTGAGTGGTGTGTGTATTGTATATTGCAGGACGCTCATTCCCACACTGAGTGGCAGGAATAATAGTCAGAGACTGGCAAACATCAGTAATAAAATGTCATGTCCAAACGTGATATCCCCCCAAGATACTCAGCTATGTCATTACTGTATTTTACTGTTATTATCCTAAAATCTGTGACCAGCTTGAGGATAAGTACTGTTATCTATTTATCTTGATATTTTTTGATGTCTCAATAAATTCATGTAGAATGAATAAATGGATAAACTCAGCCTGGTAGGAATTTACTCATGACCCTGCCCAGCACCTTGAATAACACCAGCCTAATGATACAGGCCAACTAGCTGCTGATTGTGTCACAGGTTCCTTCCCAGGCCCTGAGTGATCCATTTGAGGTGAGGCAGCTCAGACCTCATGGGACCAAGACAAGGGTGAGCGTGTGTCCAGGGCCCGGAAAGAGGACAGTCATCTCTGTTGTGCTGTGTTGCTGCACATTCTTTTTTTTTTTTTTTTTTTTTTTTTAATTTTTTTAATGTTTGTTTATTTTTGAGAGAGAAACAGAGCACAAGCAGGGGAGAGGAAGAGAGAGAGGGAGAGACAGAATCCGAAGCAGGCTCTAGGCTCTGAGCCCAACGCAGGGCTCGAACCTATGAGCCCGAGATCATGACCTGAGCCCAAGTTGGACGCTCAACCAACTGAGCCACCCAGGCACCCCCGTGTTGTTGCACATTCTTAACAGTGAGCTTGAGTTTACTGTTGGATCCTTTTTGCCAAAACTGAACGTAGAGCTAATGGCTTCCAACTATATAATGATTGCAAGCTACCCTCGTGGCTATACGGTCTGGATATTTTTCCCTTTTGTATTTTCCACATTAAGGGTTATCAGTGTTGTATCAACCCTGCCATCTTGCCATTTGCCTAACTTGGAAAGCCACTTTTCATCTGAAAATACACCCTCTTCGAAACCAGTGGTGAACATGATGTTCTTTTCCATCTAGAAAAAGGAGCACAATCCTTATTCCCTTGTCCCTCTTTTTTTGTTTCCTTTTTATTTATTTTATTTTTTTGAGAGAGAGAGAGAGTAAGAGAGAGACAGAGTGCAAGCAGGAAAGGGGTAGACAGGGAGGGAGACACAGAATCCAGAACAGGCTCCAGGCTCCCAGCTGTCAGCACAGAACCATGAGACCATGACCTGAGCCAAAGTCAGAGGCTCAACCGACTGAGCCACCCAGGCGCCCCTCCCTTTCCCCTCTTTAAGTCAGTCCGTGTCAGATTTGCCCCTATGCCAAGATAATTGATTTTAAATAGGCTTTCTTAAGACTTTTAAAATGTATCAATAGATGATGCCTTTCCTATTTAAGCACATCTTATTCACTTCCTACTAAGTATGATAACGGATAACGAGAAAAACGCTCCCTTCAGAGTTTCACAATCTAGTGGAGGAAAAAAACATACAAACATAACTAATCTGAGTTTGGCGAATGTTGTATTATTCTTAACGGCTCACAAACCGTATTTAGGGAATGGAGAATAAGCTCATGGTCTCTCTGTGACCCCGGTTGGGTATTCGCAGAGCCTCTGAATGACTCGCAAATATAGAAGTAAAATTTTAAGTCAGTAGAACTACCTTGTGCTTTGCTTTTATCACTTCTACTGCAGATTTGTAAATTAACAAATGGAAATTCGAAGTGACAGGCAGGTGTGAAAGAGAACTCCCAGAAACAGCTGCTTTAGGGAATAATATTGAAAATGTATAAAAGCTGTTAATAAATAAAAAGAAGCCCATATGTGTATTTTTAAAATCCCAAACACTTCTTTCCTGGCTTCTTCACAATCCCTAAGTATAAATAGCTTCTTTTTTTTTTTTTTTTTTTTTTTTAATTAACCAAATCTGCCCAGATTTCCAAAGACCCTCAAGGAAGCATAAAGGATAAGCTATGAGTCAATGTAAAAGATTAAGTTAGAAATGGTGGTTGTTGAAAAGGAAAGTGGAGCAGGTGTGAAACCCAGAGCTGAGGCTCACGAACGAGCCTGCTGGACAGTGAAAGAGGTGGGGAGGGGGGACTGACACGAGAGCAGCCTGATTAAAATCCTTAGTGGAGCCTTTGGATTCTCTGAGCTCCTCTGCAGGGTGAAGTGGTTGGGAAGGCTCCAGACCTCCTCAGCCCCCTTCTACCACTGCCAGCCACCAAACAGGCTCCTCTGTGTCTCCTTTAAAATTTTTTTTAATGTTTATTTTTGAGAGTGAGAGAGACGGTGTGAGCAGGGGAGGGGCAGAGAGAGAGGGAGACACAGAATCGGAAGCGGGCTCCAGGCTCCGAGCCGTCAGCCCAGAGCCCGACGCGGGGCTCGAACTCACGGACCGCGAGATCGTGACCTGAGCTGAAGTCGGACGTTTAGATGGCTGAGCCACCCAGGCGCCCCAATGTGTCCCCTTTTTAGACTGGACATCTGCATGGGATTTCGTGTGAACACAGAGTTTGGCAGTTCTATAAAAGAGGAATTCACCCCTGTAAGTATAGAGAACAGCAAAGGAAGGCTCTGGAGAACACGTATCTGAAGCTAAGAGCTGGGGGTTGTCCGTGTTCCTGCAGGTTGGCTGGGTTGACCTTTCACCTGACCTTTACCATAGGCCACGTTGACCTTTCTTTTGGAAGTCAAAAGGGGGTTGGTAAGAGGTAAGGCAACACGTTATCAACCCCAGATCCCACAGCTGCAAGGACCCTCGTGGGGAGCACTGCCCGTTTGACATGGGGGCTTTTCGGAGAGGTTGTCTGGACACTCCCATCATGCAGTTAGTGTCAGCATACCAACTTCTGCACATCGGTCCCCAGAAGCAAGAGAAGCACAGATACAAACCCGACTCTTAAAGAGATTTCAGATTTCTGGGTTAATCCACACACCTGGTCTCCACTGCATTCCTGGTAGGATCCCAATGACTATATTGTAAACGGGGCGCCGGGTGACTCCGTTAAGCCTCTGACCATGGCTCAGGGCATGATCTCACAGTTCAGGAGTTCGAGCCCCGCGTCGGGCTCTCTGCTATCAGCACAGAGCCGGCTGTGGATCCTCTGTCCCCCACCCCCTCTGCCCCTCCTCTGCTCGTACTCTCTCGCTCTCAAAAATAAATAAACTTAAAAAAAAAACCAGAATTATATTTTAAATGACTAAATCAGTGTGCCAGATGCTGTGGCAGGCACTAGGAATGTGGGGGTCACAACACACGAATTTACAAGTCCCGTAGTTTGAGAGCAGAATGAAGTGAAATCGAGACGTTACAATTCACCCTGCAAATAAAAAGAGAGAGCAAGCCACTGTAGCGATGAAAAATGTATTTAGAAAGTGGTGACAAAAATCTAGATGTATCACTTACGTTTAAGTTGAGAAGCTGAATTCTGGTAAAGAGCCACTGACAAAATTACGAACAAAATCTAATTATCTGCTGCTGAAGGCGTCACACTTACAAGAGAAAGTCCCAGGTAAACTACATGCTCTGTGAAGAGCACAGCTGAGGAGAGCCTGCTATTGTATACTATGTAATGAGGTCCCACGACGGGAAAACATACGTGATTCCTCTCGATGCGTCGTCGAGTCTGACGAACATGAAGTATCTCCAGGAGAAAATTCAGATATTGGATTATCTAATGGGAAAATGCATAATTTTCCTAGCAGTATAAGAAAAAAAAATACTAAATTGAGGTAACTTCTAGGCACCATTAATCATGGTTTTAACTAACAAAAATAAAGTGATAAAGCCCAGTGCTGGCAATCAAGAAGACATATGTATTCAATTGCCTAGTGACACCGTAAATGGTATTCTTCTGCTGGGGCCAGTTACAAAACTGGGGCCAGTAACACAAACTATGAAACTGCTCAAATCCTTTGTTCTGGTATTGCTGCCGAATCTCCAGGAAATATCCTTAAAAAAAAAAAAAAAAAAAAAAAAAGCTTGCCAATATGAACATTGTAAAAAAAGAAAAACATTCTTTATAATTTTGTTTTAACAATTAGAGAACTACTCCAGATTCTCAGTGGGAAGGGGTTAAATAAGCTACAGCTATTGAAGCAACAAGCAGACGTCTGCGTTGGACCATGAGGGATGAACGCAGTCCAGAATTACCTTCCCACACACACAAACCAGAAAAATGGACAAAGGCTAGGAATCAACTGTTTTCAGACACCAGATAGCAGGCCGAAAGTGACTGGGATCCCTGAGGAAAGAGAACAGTTGAGATGAGGTCCGCCATTTTCAAGTCCCTCTGTCGGGAGGTAATTTGCAGGGTGTGGCTCACCAAGGAGAATCCCAGACCCAGCCCACCAGTCCCTGTGAATTGAGGAGACGGACTGATGTCCTGGGAGGCCAAGGGGGCTAGGATTGGCAGAGTAGGGTACCCAAGTGAGGAGAGCCATGCTGAGAAAGAGCTTCCGGAATTTAGACAGGGGTCTTCTTAAGTCTTTGACTAAATGCCCGTGAGTGCCTGTGTCGAGTAAAATCCCACAAGGCTGGACAAGAACAACTCCCAAGGAAATAATTCCAAAAGTTACACGGTGCTGGGGTTTATTTGCTTCTCCTCTACCGGAGTGAAAGATCCCACTGAATATTCAGGGCACTAAGTAGGGTCCTTGGAAAGGTGACATCTTCCAAATGGGGTTTAATTAGTTCTAGGATAAAAAGCAGTCTAAAACCACCTTAAATGGCTTTTTACTACCAAAACTCAGTCACAAAAAGTTAGATAGCTTAATTAATCATGTATCTATTAAGTAAAATGGATGCGTAATGAAAGGTCTTCCAGCAATGACGCAATGAAAATTCCCGGTTCGGATGGCTTCACAGGTGAATTTTACTTAACATCTGAGGAAGAAATATTTTTTTTTTATTTTTTTTTTTAACGTTTATTTATTTTTGAGACAGAGAGAGACAGAGCATGAACAGGGGAGGAGCAGAGAGAGAGGGAGACACAGAATCTGAAACAGGCTCCAGGCTCTGAGCTGTCAGCACAGAGCCTGACGCGGGGCTCAAACTCACGGACCGTGAGATCATGACCTGAGCTGAAGTCGGACGCTTAACCGACCAAGCCACCCAGGCGCCCCAAGGAAGAAATATTATAATGTCTACACAGGTTCTTCCAGAAAATACAAGAAGGAGCCCTTCCTAAGTCATGTTATGAGGTCAGCATTCTCCTGACATCAAAACCAGGTGAAGACATTATAAGAAAAGGAAACTACAGGACAATATTTCCCATGAACACAGATGCAAAATCCTTAACAAAATAGAAAATTGGCCACCTCAGTTTGCTGATACAGGGCACCTGCCAAAGACCTCTAGCTGGCATCATACGTTATAGTCAACAATGGAGTGCTTTCCTCCTAACCGCCTCTATTAAACCTTGTGTCGGAGTTTAGAGCCAGTGCAATAAACAAACAAAAAAACAAACCTGCTGGGGGAAATGATACTACATGATATCAAGGCTAACTATGAAACTATACTAATTATGACACTGTGATGTCAATGGAACAGAATAGAATCCAGAGAGATACCCACATATATGTGGTCACTTGGTTTTTGACAAAGCACCAACAGGAGAAAAATACAGTTTTTTCTGATAAATGGCACTCAAAAAGCTGAATATCCAGATAGTCTTAACTAGGACCCTTCATACCATATGCAAAATTAACTAAACGAATCTAGACTTAAATGTGAGAGCGGAAGCTTTAACGCCTCTGTAAGAAAGCCCTGGAGAAAACCTTGAAGGCTTCAGGGAGGGGCAAAGGTCACATAGGACACAATCTGCCACAAAATAAACATCCACGCATTGGACTTCATCAAAATTAAAATTTTTTCATCTTCGAAAGATGCTATTAGGAAGGACAAAGAGGCAAGCGACAGACTGGAAGAAAAGATTTGCAAAACACGTTTCTGAAAAGGACTCTTGTGCAACATTTATAAAGAAATCCCACAAACTGATACCAAGAAGAACAAGCCAATTCTCAAAATAGGCAGAAGATTTGAATGAGCACTTCTCCGGAGAAGACATGTAAAAGTGTATATAAAATAATATAATGTCAATAAACACACAAAAGTGTCTAATCCATGTGTCCACAATGGTAAGACTCAGAAATGAACCTGAAAATTATTTTGATTCAGTATTCACTGTTTTTAAATAAGGTTTTCTTGAACAAACTTTTTATTATTATTATTATTATTAAAGAGCCTAAGTTCATTGAACTAGAGAATCGGTAATCATGGATTTGAGTGACAAGATGCCAAATTTCCAACATTTACCTCGTGGCAACACATCCCAACGTGTGAGCTCGAGAGAGAAGAATACAGCTACGAGGATATCACATACGTGTAATTTTAGAGTTTGCAAAATTTCAGAGAGGAGGATAGGCTGATTCTTATCAGGCTAATCATTTCTAGCTCCAGGTTCCTTTCTGGGAGGAGAATGAAGCCTGTTCTTTGTTGAGGGAGCCGAGGAATCAGGAGCGGCCCCTGGCTCGGAAGAGATGACAGGCACTCTGTTCTCCAAAGCACGCGGATGTCTTTTCAAGAAGGAATTGGCATTTGGATCTTGCTGCTGCTGCTGGAGACCTCCATCTGCAGCATAAGAATAGTGCAGCAGAATGCGGTCCCTGCTGTTTTGCTCTCGTTTGTATTGTATCAATCACAGATCCAACGAGAATTCGCTTGCTTTCGTTTTTTTGCAAAATCGCTGGGATTCTCTGTTGTCTGCCAGGGAGGTGGAAGCTGATGGATGCTTCCAGATGGGGGTCCTGGCTTTGGGCTCAGTGCTGTCAGAACACCTGGAGGCTTGTTTGGCAATGTACGGTTCAAGTGCAGGGACTGGCATTGTGTCACGAGAGACCGGAACAAACACAGATCCTGGCGTCTCTCGCCTATGTTTCTGTCTGAAAATTCACATTTACCTATGAGGGTTGGGCCAGGACTGTGTACCGACCAGCGTCGTACTCAATAAGCTTCTTGGAATTAGCGTGGTGCAGAAAGAGCAGGAGGTTTGGACCTTGGCTCCCTCATGTACTTAACCTCTCTGGGCCTTAGTGTCCCCATCTGTAAAATTAGGGTAGTACAAGTTGACCGTTCCTTTCCGCAACGCTTGGACCCGGTGTGTTTTAGGATTCAGAAATTGTCAAATTTCAGAAAAATAATGCTGCACAAACCGCACGTGTTACCTAATACTCCAGGAGGCCGCAGGGCTGTCTCCCATCACGAAACACATTAATATTTCTGCAGGGAAATGTATCGCTATTTACAGTAAGCGGGATAAATAAAGGCTATAATTAGCCTCATGTTAGTTTAGGTCAGGTTTTGCTGCCGAGTGAGCCTGCTGTAAATCTATAAAAAGACTTTTGGTTTTCAAGGGTTATAGATTTCAAAACTGCAGATAAGGGGGTGTGGAACCGAATTATATCCAGGGCCACTGCTAGGCCACAGGGCTTTTCTGTGAAGAGAATAGGATAACCATCATATCACGGAAACCACCAGCTTTTGCGCAAATTAGGACGGAAACCTTCTGGGTGATCACAGCCCCTGTGCCCATGACTTGGCACGTAGAGTAAGAGAAATGCATCCTTTCCTTCAGGGTAAATATCAGTTGTCAGCCCCATCCTCAGCTAGGCATGTCTGTGCAGTGCACAACCTGTACAACCAGACGCTATACAACCCGTGGCCCTGATCGTACCCACATCTCAGGGTCGCTGGAGGAATAAGCAATACTATGAGAAATCCCCCTTCCCCGAAGCTACGGTTCTACTCCAGACTGTCTCTTGTGCTCTGGAAGAATGCTTCTCCAATGTGAATGTGCACATGAATCACCTGGCTTCTCAAAATGCAGGAGGGCTGAGTGAAACACGGTGTTTCTAGCAAGCTCCCAAGTAGTATCATGCCGCTGGTTCACGCATCACAGTTTGAGTAGTAAGGTTCTAGACCCACTTATCCATCTTCCTCTGGATGTCCCGCGTGAACTTAATTAAGCACGCCCCGTACTGGAGTCATGACCCCTCCAGAAACCTGTTTCTGTTCCCGATTCCCTGACCTCCATTAACGGACCGTCTCCAGCTACCATCTCCCAAGCTGGGAACGTGCCAAGCCTGCTTGCCTCCTCATTTCCTCTCCCTCACCCCCACATCGATCAGTCGCTAAAAGCCACAGATTCTACCTCCTTGGCATTTCTCCCATTCAGGCATTTTTGAGCTGGACAATTCTCTTTTGTGGAGATCTGTCCACTGGGGACAGAGTCACCCCTGATTCAGAGCCGCTGCTCCAATCTCTCGCCTTCTCTCCATTTCTCCCGCTACTGACTTGTTATCACGTCTTTCCCGAGGATGGTCTGCTGTTTCATCTTTGTGTATATTTTAATTATCCTATAACAATCTGTTAACATTTCTGTGTTCTCCACTTGAGTGCGAGTCCTAAGAATTCCCACATTCTTGGCATCCTGCACAGGGTCTGACATAGACAATGCCTAACACAAGTTTGAGTGAATGAGTGAGAGGACGAAAAAATGAATGATTCAATCCCCTCACAGCTGCAGGTTTCTAGAAGGCGTGGGGAAGCTTAGGAAGTCAGCTCACGGGAGATCTGCCCCAGGGCTGGAGTAATCCTGTGCATGTCTGGAGAGAGCCTGACCGTGCAGAGTGGGCTGTGAAGACAGAGGGACGTCCAAAGCGGTTTCTGTCCCCCAGATACTCCCACCTGCCCGTCAGCCTCTCTCTTAAGTAAGCTGTTTTTGGCCTCTCCACCCTGCTTAGAAAGTTCGCTTGTCCCACTGCTGCTCGACCCAGGGTGCACGGTGCAGTGTAGGTAAGAGCTGCTTGAACACAATCTCTTCATCCTGAACAGCTGCACTTGAAACCTGGTTTAGGGCTTATGGTTTTTTTTTTCTTTTTTAAAATTTTTTTAATGTTTATTTATTTTTGACAGAGAGAGAGAGAGAGAGAGAGAGAGAGAGAGAGAGAGAGAGAGAGAGAGAGAACGAGCCGGGGAGGGGCAGAGAGAGAGGGAGACGTAGAATCCGAAGCAGGCTCCAGGCTCCGAGCTGTCAGCACAGAGCCCAACGCGGGGCTCGAACTCACAGACCGTGAGATCATGACCTGAGCTGAAGTCGGACACTCAAGCGACTGAGCCACCCAGGCACCCCTAGGGCTTATGCTTGAAACACAGATTGGCTTATTTGGTTCGGACTGTGAGAATACATATAGTATATGCGTTCCGTTCGGTAGACTCACGGCCTCCTCCAAGACCCCCAGCTGGAATTTCATTCTTGCCACTGGCTTTTAGTTAAAGTCCGACCTTTAGGAATAGTTTGTCTGAATTTGCTGATAATCGGTCCAGCTATTTTGGCAAGATACTTGTAATAGACAACTGTGAGATAATAGAAAAAATATACATTGGTCTCTACCCTGGTTCCTAAAGCTCCTAAAACCCTTGTAATTTCCTGAGTGACCAGAGCACACAGAGAGAGCTTCTGTGGTTGCAATATTTGGTCTTTGACTCGGTTCTTGACACAGAGCTCCTAAATCCCTTGGAATTTTCTAGGTGATAGCAGTATTTTTTGCTCTACTGAGGTGACGCTTGGTGGGCTCCTGGATGGGGGCTGCTCACCAGAGAGACCACGCCATGATTAGCAGCTTGGAATTTTCAGCCCCACTCCCCATCCTCCAGACAGGGGAGAAGGGCTAGAAATGGAGTTAATGATCGATTGTGCCTACATGATGAGACCTCCGTAAAAATCCCCAAAGTGTGAAGTTTGGCGAGCTTCCAGGTTGGTGAACACTAGGAGATCCTGGGAGAGTGGCACACCTAGAGAGGGCGTGGAGGGCTCCGTGCCCCTCCCTAAACCTTGCCCTGTGTATCTCTTCCATCTGCATATCCTTTTTTTTTTAAATTTTTTAAAGGCTTCTTTATTTTTGAGAGAGAGTGAGAGCAGGGGAAGGCCAGAGAGAGAGGGAGACACAGAATTTGAAGCAGGTTCCAGGCTCTGGGCCGTCAGCACAGAGCCTGACACAGATCTTGAACTCATGAACCATGAGATCAGGACCTGAGCCAAAGTCAGATGCTTAACCGACTGAGCCACCCAGGCACCCTGCCATATTCTTTTATAATAAACCGATAAGCAGTTAGGAGACTGTTTTTCTGAGTTTTGCGAGACACCGTAGCAAATTCATCTAACTTGAAGAAGGGGTCATGGGAACCTCCGCTTTATAGCCAGTGGGTCAAAAGTCCAGGTGACAATTAGGACTTGTGACTGGCATCTGAAGTGGGGGGTTAGTGTCTTGCAAGACTGAGCCCTTAACCTGTAGCGTCTGACACTATTTCCAGGTAGATAATGTCAGAATTGAGTTGAACTGAAGGACACCCAGCTGGTGTCGCAGAGAAAACGCCTCGCATCTGGTGTGCGGAGGGTGGGGTGTGACTGCGGTGTGAGGGGTAAAGGGGACACACACGGGAGGGGAGCTAGTTTGTCCTAGCTCAACAACACAGGCAGAAACTTAATAGACCGTCTAGTTGCCTGTGACTGTTAGTCTGAACTTTCCCCTTTTTGTCTTCACAGCTCTTTTGTTTTCTCTTTAGTGTCTTTCAACTTTTCAACTTTCAGCTTTTGCCCACTTTGGCTAAAGTTTTCATCTCTTCCCATGTCTGTCTGCAGCACCGTCATCCCCCAAGTCTGGACTTCTGTCCGCTTCCCCTCTTGGCCCACCAGTGATGCCAATTTCGGTGGGCCAGGAGTCGACCCGACCTGGGTTTAATTCTGGCTCTGCCACTTATTAGATGAGTGATTTAGCGGAAGTTACTTATTCTAATCTTCTGCTTCTTTACCTGCAAAAAGGGTCCAGGCATCCACCTTGCTGGTCGGTGTGAGGAGGAGATGGAAAGCATTTAACACCGTGCGGTAAATGTTATGAGTTAATAAGTTAGCCACTTTTATGGTCAGCTTTCTTTATGAAACTATGTACTTTTGGAAGAAACGATATTAAAAGGAAACATTCCCAAGCCACCTACAGTTGAATCTGTGCTTTTTGAGCAAACAAGCTCAGTGTATAGGTATCATTCCTTTATTAATTTATCTTGAGAGAGGGAGAGAGCACAAGCAGGTGAGGGGCAGAGAGGAGAGATGAAGTCCCAAGCACAGATGGCACAGAGCCTGATGCGGGCCTTGGTCTCACGAACCCTGAGATGGTGACCTGAGTCAAGATCAAGAGTCGGAGGCTTAACCGACTGAGCCACCCGGGCGCCCCAGGTATGATTCCTTTAGACAGAGGTCCTTTCTTCCTTCACTTCTGCTTCAGGCATTTCCCCTTCATCTTGTTGCTAGTTTGGTTCCAGGCACAAAGTTGTTTCTGGCTTGATCTGTCAGGTAAAGATCCAGGGCTGGCCTCAGCCATAAATACCTTCTCCAGCTGATGGTTTGTCTAAACCAATGTGAAATCCAAGGCTTTGCCATTCTTCCATAATGGCACATTCTATTATTATTATTATTTTTTTTTTGGATGCACTCTATTATTTTATAAATTTTTTTTTTAGCATTTTATTTATTTTTGAGACAGAGAGAGACAGAGCATGAATGGGGGAGGGGCAGAGAGAGAGGGAAACACAGAATCGGAAGCAGGCTCCAGGCTCTGAGCCGTCAGCCCAGAGCCCGACGCGGGGCTTGAACTCACGGACCGTGAGATCGTGACCTGAGCTGAAGTCGGACGGTTAACTGACTGAGCCACCCAGGCGCCCCATGGATGCACTCTATTATTTTAAAAAACAAACACTGAAAATTAAAAAAGATTAATACAGAGAATGGTTTTTATTCCAGTCTCTTGCATTTCAAATAGGAATTGGGAGCCTGCATTTCCTTTGTAGACCATTTGGAAAGAGGAGTCTAAACCTTGGTTCCCACCTTGAATCTGGGTGTGAGCTCTTTCTTTCCTGCATCTGCCTTTACCTTTTTATTTTCCTTTTTCCTTATTTCTTTTTTTCCATCTTAATCTTGTTCTCATGCTGTTCCCTTTACATCCCTTCTTGAAGCAGTTGACACCTCTATGGTGTCATCTAATTGCCAATCAACCTCTTTGGCATAAAGAGCCACAGAGGAGGATTTGGGCCAATCATTTAGAGAATGTCACAGTTGGAAGGGCTCAGAGGTCACCTAACTTATGGTTCCCAAACTGTGTTCCCTACAACTCAAGGGGGCCATGGAGGTCCACAGGAACTTTATGGGGAAAAGAAGCTCAGGTGGTCCTCGAACTAGTCAATCACAGCACCTCTGCTTTATCTATTTTACAGATGAGCGTTTAACATACAAAAAAAAAATTAAGAGGCTTGTTTTTCCTTTTAATTTAAAATCACAGATCTAGCTCAATTCTTACATTTCACAGGTGAGGGAAGTGAGGCCCAAACAGGAAGTGATTACCTCTAGGGGACACACAGCCCCTTGGTGGATGAACTAGGGCTAGTAACGTCAAGGGTTCTTATTTATCACAACTGAGATAAATAATTCAGCTATTACTGTTTTCCTCTTTCAAAGAGGCAGTATATTTGTACATAGTCCTTCGCCAGCTATGTGTTTGAAATCAGCAGGCTGCTTCTAGTCTGACTGTTCTATCCAGGGGTTGTTGTGAAGTGGGGAAGACGTTGGTGCTGGGGAAGGATTGTAAAATGGGGGAAAGATTGTTTGTTTCCCATGTCAGTCTTGCTAGACTCCCCCTTACCGTTTCATATTGGAAACACTAGACCCAAGATGTCTGATAAACTCCCTTTGGTGAACGTAGACTGGACTAGTCTTCCCACTTCCTGTAAGTCCTCTAGGACCCCAAGGGGCCATAGCCATTGACCACAATGTGCTGGCAGGAATGTGGGGACCAGCTGTGCAAAGCTCAGAACTGCACTGCGAGAGGGATTTCCCTCCCCAGAGATCTGTTCTCCACCAAGCCCTCAGGGGTCTGCTGCCTCAAATGTCTTCCGGGCCAATGGTTCCTAGTCTTTTTGGATCTTGTGACTCTTTGAGAAAATGTTTGAAAACACTTTGGGGGCTGATCTGGAGCTGCCGATGCCTTATTTTCTTATATCAGCCAATGTCTATTATCATAAAAGTTATTCGAACACCAGAAATGTAGGAAAGATACAACTTGAGAAAGGGGAACTCTTCCCAAGAAAGGACACTTGGGCACTGGGTGCTAATGATTCTGCCTGGTGCTACTGTTCACTTGGAGGTGGGTCAATAATGACCTCACCCTGGCCCAGCCCCGACAACGTTCTAGGCCACAGGCTCCTTAGTTTTTGTAGCTTCTACAATGTCAGAGGGCACCACCGGCACCATCAGAAATACTGACCGATTAGCCACTGACAAGAGGGCATTTCAGTCTTATTTCCGAGAATTATCGAAGACTGGAGATGTTCTCTTTCAGCCTTGCTTCCCACTGACATTTCCCACTGTCCCAGATGAGTCAGGGACAGGACATGACCAAGTTATGTCCACTTATTACATTAAAAAGGAATGCATTCTCCATTAACTTGAGACAACTAAGCTCCGTGGTCTGGACATCTCCCAAGCAGATGGGACCAGAGCAAGGATGACCGGGACACCAGGAATGGGGGGAGCTGGCTTCTGGGGGCGGATGGACACTCCACTGGTGGTGGACATATTACAAACCGTATCTGGCATGGATGAGAATGGGATACATTTTTAAATCCAATATTCTCATGTTAAATGTTTAGGTAATACCTTTAAAGAAATTAGAATAGAGAAACAGCTTTGGCAAAATATAAATAAGTAGGTAAGTCATTTCTATCAATAAAGCCAAAACATGCCCATCAAGGGAGCAGAAAAAAGCTATCTGGGGCATCTGGAAAGGAATGGATTTGGACCTGGAAAATTGGAGTCCACAGGGCAGGTCTGCAACTTCTGGACAGTAGACAGCCGCTTAGTGGCAGTCGTCTGGTGGCCAGAGCATGGGCCTCTGAAGGCACATTAACCCACACTGGAACACTGGCTTTGTCACCAAAGTCGTTTAACCTCTCAGAGACTCTGTTTCCTTGTTTTTCCCATGGATGGTGGGACTGCGTGATCATGGGGCACGCATCCCTCTGCAGAATTTGTAGGCAAAACAGGAAGGAAGAAAGCTTCTCTTCATCCACTAAACAGGAAGGGTTCAGATCGGTGGCGGCCTTTACCATGGCCAAGACTGCCAACGGGGTCCACGTCTCTGTTTCTCCCCATCCTTTGGTGCACACGAACAGGGCTCCCCACACGCTAAGAAACACAGCCCACCCAATCCCTACAGTCTTTTGTCAATGAGCCATGAAGAAACCATACACAGAGAGAAGCTTTTTTTTTTTTTTTTCTTCTTCAATTTAATTGAAGTTACTTAGAAAAATAATCAGGCTTGAATGGCTTTTCCTGGAGGAAGGTTCATGAACATTTCACGCTTTTGTTGGCAATGTGGAATTCAGCTTTCTTGAACAGTACAGTAAGATACAGGGAGAGTTTTCTAAAACAAGCCCTCTACTGCATACAAATATGTAAAAAAAAAAATCACACTCCACAAAGATGTTAAATTATATGTGCATATACCATACTGAGCATGCTCATAAGAAAATAGTACGGGAGGCTCCTTCTGTACCTGATAAAGAGTAGCAAACTGAAATTTGCCTGTGAACAGCCAAGGGGCAAGCTGGTTATGGTGGTCCTGTTGCCTGTTCATAGGGTCCAATCAGTCGTGATGAGAAAAGGCTGGAAGAAGTGCTGGTCGTAGGAACTTGGGGGGACTTGTAGGAACTTGGGGGAGCCATTCGGTCAGTCCAGCTGACATAGGAGTGGGCGAGGAAGGGATTCTGGTCACAAGGACCGCACAGAACAGGGCAGCTGAGATTGTGTGTGTGTAGGGCAGGGCTAGTCTGCGAGAGAGTTGCTCTCTCACCCACCAGGGACAGAGTCCCTTGGCTTTTTGCCAGGTTAGAACAGGAACTTCTGTAATCACTAACTCAGCAGTGGTCCAGACCCCACCATCTAAGTGTGCGAGCAACTTGCTTTTTTTCTGAGAACTTTCTACCAGCAGGAAGTAGCTCCTTGTGCTTCCACACCCTTGCTCTCAGGAGGGTGAAACTCACCTGGGTAGGAAGGAGACGGGAAGGTCCCCTCTGAGACAACCACAGGTCAGCAGAAGCCTTTCTTCCCAGACCAGCTGGGGAGGCAGATGGGGGGAGGGTGGCATTGTCTGGAGAAGCTGCAGGAATTCAAACCCTGTGGCTAATATTCTAGCATTTTCCAACCAAAGGGATAGGTTAAGCAGGAATGTCCTTGTAAATACCACCCTCTCTCTACCTGGTTTTGAAAACACAGCAGCACCTTTGAAAAGTGGCCTGGAGATAGGACACCTGCCTGTACTTTTCTCCAGCTAAGCATGCAATGAAAAGCGTTTTCAAACAGTTTTCCTTCAAAAAACAAAAAAAAAAACAAAACAAAAAAACCCAAAAAAACCCCAAAACACAAGCTTTTGCTTCCCAGGCACATTTTTACCCATGGATTCTTTTACACCAAGGACACAGAATACTTTCTACATTCTGCAGAACAGTTGATTCAATTTCTTAAAAAGTTTTTATGCCATTAGAAAATAAAGTGTGAACATAAAACACAAGGGGAAAAGTCCCTCGTTGCAGAACGACACTGAAGTCGTGTCCCTTGGAGGACAGTCCTTCTCACTTGAGAGAAGATGGTGAAAGGCGGTACTCTGCACACGGCACGAGCAAGCTCACGCAACCCAACAAACATGGCGGCAGGCACACAAAACTTGGGAGATCTACGTGAATTTCCATCGGAAAAAACGAAAAAGCACATGGTGAGCAACTCTGAACTCTGGAATCGAAGAAGTACTTGTCAAGGGTTGAGCCCACTCTGCTTGCATTGAGCAACCTAAGGCTTGAGGAGTAAGGGGACCACTCTGTGGCCTGATGCCACCCCTCCCTCCCTTTCTGTGTCCACACCACCCTAGACAATCCCCTGCTCCCTTTTGGCAGGGATGGAATCATCGCCCAGGGTAGAATCCAGGATTAAAACCATTGCACTGACGTAAAAGTTTCATTCATTTGATAAAGTACCTCTGTTGTTATAAACCAGATAGAGACTGGTGTTCTATTGTTTTGTTTTTGAGAAGGGTCAGGGAAGTAGTTTTATCCTTGAAGACCTCAGATCTGCTAAATCAACCTAACCAGAGTATCTTCTGTGCAGCATCTCTGTGAGATGTGTGAAACAGAGTAACCTGGTCACAAAAGTTCAGAAAATGCCACCAACTCAATGATGCTTTGGGGGATTCACAACGCACAGCACACATCCAGGCTCTGAAAAGTCCTGTAGAAAGGAAATTGACTTAACTTTGTTTCCCAAGGGTATGTGACCCCCAAAACGCATTTTTTTTCCCTTTGTGGCATCACACTAACTTTACACCCCCTAGAAGCTTTGCTCTGTGGGACACATATCAGGAAACGCTGGACAACGTGTCATTAGCAGAAGCGCTGTTTCTGAGGACAGGGTCCCCTGATCGGAAACAGGACCCAGACTCCCAACTCCAGGGACAGTTGGGGTCTGTCACTCTGTTCAGTAAAACATACTGCCTAACATCTCTATCCGTGGAGGACACAGTTGCTGTGCCCTTCCCCAAGGGGAGAGAGCCTGGAAGAAGGTACATAACATTCTATAAAAAGCCTTGGCCACCCTCTCCAGTGCACACCTCACTCACATTCAACAAAATAATATTCTCGGTGAGACGTGGCAGCTGTGGCTGAGTCGGCTGTGAGCTTTACAATTTGAATCGTTTCTGTGAATAAATTATTCAGTTTTTGCTTGTTTAGAATAGTCTCACCCCTTCGCTATATACTGCATCAAAAACAAAAAGCAAACCCCACACCCATCCCACCCGACCCCCTATTATTAGAACTATAATTATTATTATTATATACAGGAGCTGCTACCAACTCACACCCTAGCTCTACGAGGGATGTGGCTCAAACTTCAACCAAGGCATCGAAATGGCTGGAAATGAGAAGCGTGCGCAGATGCGCATTAGCAAGGAACAGGAAGCGGACCGTATCCGGACTTCCGGAGGAATGGGGACGTGGGTTGCCATCACAGAAGGCTGTCCTTGCTCATGCACGGTGGCCGCAAAGGTGTTGATGGTCTCAGCCTCTGGAGGACTTGGGCCTATGTGTAGGAATGGCCCGCCTCGGATCTGTACGAGGGAGACACGCCGGGCCTCTGCGGATCCCACACGGCCAAGGCCTGCCACGTCACCGCACTCTCGCCCGTGGCCAAGAAGAGAGAACGCTTCCACCCGGAGACGTGGACGCGGGACTGACGCGACAGGCACTTGGCGAACGTTCCCCTTCCCTCGCCCAAGGCAGGACATCACTAACCAGCCACAGCACCCTCCCGTGCTACGCCTGGCAAATCTGTTCCGGGGCCTAAAACCAGACGCTACGGATAGGTCGGAGTGGACACAGGATCTTTGTCATCTCTTGTGTTGGGCAGTGAACTTGGATTACTCATCAGCTGAAGTGGCCTGTTCTAAGTGTGTTTCAAATCTGGGCCAGAGAGAAAGGCCAATCTGTAGGGGTCACGGACATTCTGGGGTTGTTCGAAACAGCCCAAACCTCATGGTAAGTCCATGAATATCAGGGGATTGCTAATTGCTGAGCTGGGTACTGCGTTCACATAAAGCTTTTTGAGGGCCAAGACTATCGGTTTTGTTCAATGCTCCATCCGCGGGGCCTAAACTTAGGCAGAGCACATAGTAGTTGCTCAATAAATACTTGTTGACTATAAAGCAACAGCCACTTCACCGTCACAACTGGCACTGCCAGTTAGAAGTTTCTGTAGAAAAGCCTATCCTAACAAACTGCTATTTCTGGTGAAAAGGAAAGGAAAAAACAAAACTACAATCAGTTCTTCTCCTTGGGTTAAAAACAAAAACAAAATCACTTTTTTTTTTTTTTTTTTTTTTTTTGCTTAGTGCCAGGGGGCTCCTGGGTTGTTCAGAATCTATCCAGAATTAGTCCCTTGCAAAGGTGCCTATTTCTATTTATCTCTCACAGAATTTCAAGATGGCAGCACGATGGGCCTCGCGGTGGGTGTTATCACACAGCTGGCTCCGAGAGCGCTTAGCAAGGGGGGGCATTCGTGCCCCCACGTGAGCTGCAGCAAGCACAGAACAACACACGCATTTCTTCCGCAAAAACATCAGAATCTTGCTGCCACAAAAAGAAATCTCTACAGAGACCACGTTTAAATAACGATAAATAATATTAATTAGAATTTACGGGATGCACAATTCATGGAATTCACCAGAGCACAAGGAAACCTTTGAGACAGCGTTGCAGTATTCCCGTCTAAAACCAAGGACACCCATCCCATCCCCCTGCAAAGACAGCCGTCCTTCCCTACTAAGGATTTTAAATAATTCTCACCATGCTGCTCGCAGCATCATTCCCAAAGAAATATTAATTTACAAAATAACCCAATATCCATATAATTCTTTTGACAAATAAAAATCTTAAATTAAAAAGCACGACTCTCTCCCTCTCCCACCCCCTTTATTCCAATTTCAGGTAGCTTGGCACTGAGTAATTGAACATTAAAAAATCGAGTTTGTAGACTTCGTACAGCTGCGTTTGGTGCTCGGAGCTGATGTTCTGGAAGAACTCCGTGGTCATTTCGTCAGTAGTTCTCGTAGACTTGGCGTAGGTGGGGAACTTGAGGTAGCTGCCCACCCCCGCCAGCCGCAGCACGTAGTTGGAATCCTCCTCCAGCGTCTCGTACTTGCCCACGAGGTCGTAGCGGATGTGGCACGGGTGGCACAGCGAGTGCACGGTCTGCCAGTGCTCGTTGAAGGGCTCCTCGCGCTGCGTGTGCGGGTCGATGAGATAGGCCACGAACTCCTCGAACCTGACGTCATCGCCCCTGCGCAGCGCCTCCTGGGTGGCGTTCTTCCGCTGGCGCCGGATGATCTTGGTGCCGTAGCGCTTGTGGAAGGACGTGTTGTACTTCTGCGTGAACTTGTTCCGGTAGGCCGACACCAGCCGCTCGAAGGGCTCCCGCACGAACAGGAACTTCATGTAGCTTTTCAAGCGGTGGTTGATCTCGGGGATGCTGTACTGGTTCAGGGTCTTGAGGTTGGCCGCCACGTGAGCCTCGTTGGCCGGGATCTCCATGGGGTCGCTGTACTTGCCCCGGCCGCTCAGCACCATCATGAGCCGCTTCCAGTTGGTGCACGCCACCTTGGGCACGTAGCAGTAGATGAGTTCGTGGTCCTCGTCCACCACCAGGTGCTTCAGGTCGTTGGGGGTCAGCACCCGCCGCTTGCGGCTCACGGCGCTGTTGGCCCGGCAGGTGTCTGTGACCTGGTCCCGCCTCATCTGGTGCAGGACGGCGGTGTTCGAGAGCTCCAGCTGCAGAGGGGACACAAGGCGGGGGGGGGGGGGGGGGGAGGGAGAGGAGAAATCAGTGCTGGAGCAGGATGTTGCCACTTGGCCACAGCCACCGCCCCAATGGCCGGCGCCGGCCACCAAGATGGCCGGCTGACCACCTGACCGGCCCGTCTTCCTTCCTAATCCCCCACCAGCTGCCTCCACTCTTTTTGTTCTTTGGTCCGTGATATTTCCTTCCTAGACCGATAGTAATGGTCACCTCTGTGACTTACCCATCACCCTCTATGTGCCTGGCATTTTACCAGAGCCTCACGTTGGCCATTTTCCCCCCTCTGTGCAACCATCTTGAAATGACATCGATTTAATAGTGTCAAGTACCCACCACTGTGCCAGGTAGAATGCTGCCAGCAATGGGGACGCAGTCAAAAGCTACAGTGGGGAAACTGCCCTTTGGAGCTGATAATCTAGCTGGAAAGAACGAGGGAACCGAGGCTCAGAGAGGTGAAGTTACTAGAGTGAGATCACACGGTGGGGAAGCGACAGACCCCAGATTCAGACCCAGGTCTTCCTGGCAACGAAGGCCGCCCACTTTCCACTCTACTTGGAGGTCCAGTACTCCCATCTTCTTGATTGAAGCATGAAGGGTCTGGCATCTGACGGATCTACTTTATTTTTGTTAAGGTTATTTACCTTGCCAGACCGCATGCACACGTGTGTGTGTGTGGGGGGGGGCAGGGGCAGAGAGAGAGGGAGAGAGAATCCCAAGCAGACCCTGCGGTGTCAACACAGAGCCTGCCGCGGGGCTGGAGCTCATGAACTGTGAGATCATGACCTGAGCTGAAATCAAGAGTCGGACGCTTAACTGACTGAGCCACCCAAGCGCCTCTTGTCTGATCTACTTTAAAGGGGATCCAATTTCTCTCCGAGCCTATCGTTGTGAACATCTGTTGCTTTGTGCTTCTTCTGGTACCAGGGTCTTGATTTTGCCCTGGGAACCCGCTTTCCTCCATTCCCTGTTCTTTTTCCTCTCAAGCAGCTGAGCTGTGAGAATGGCAGCCTGGGGCTTGGGGACAGGGAGGAGGGCCACTGTGCAGCAACAGCTAGACTGGGAACGAAGGGCTCAAAGGAAAGATGAGCAGGAAGACAGAGGGATGTATTCCCAGGGACGTCACCTGAATACCTAGGTCCACACACTCCTGAATCCAGATGCCCTAACTCCTGGGCTTTTGTTACATTAGTATGTTTGCTTTTGTGCATAAAGTTGTGTGACTCTGGATTATATCATCTGGAGCCCAAATATATGGGTATTTGCATTTACTACCTTAGAGCTCTTCTCTCTGCTGTATTCATCCATCGATGTATCCATTCAAACATCTGTCCAGAACTCACGGTGGACAGGGCACTCTACTCAGCACTGGGAGACAGAACCTTCTCCTCAAGTGCTCACAGCCAAGGAGGGGTCAGGCCAAGAGGTAGTGGCCTCAGTAGGGCCTAAAGGGAAGGTGTGTGCACTCCTCTAAATTCTAGGAACAGAAGTTTCTCCTTCAAGGCCACTCACTCCCAGTGTGAACCAAGAATAGGAATCCGCCAAGAATAGGAAACAGAAGACCTCACTGCCCTGGTATGCTGCCATCTTGGTCTCCAACACCCAGAGACAGGGGGACTTTGATGGAGTGCCGACACCTTATTGTTGTTGGCTGAACGCCGTGCCTCCGTCTACCATCCTGAATGTGCAATGTGGCTCTGGTAATTAATTAATTACGGTTACAGCTATAGAGAAATTGGGGCACCAGAATTACGGAATAGCCAGTCTGGGGCTGCAGATAACAGGATGTCCTGGTTGCCTTCCTGGCCTGAGAATGCAGTCCCCATCCATGTACTTGTCTTTGAGGACCTCCACGGTCCCGCACCAACCTACTTTTCCAGCCTTGTTCCTACTCCTCTCCCCTTCAGAACTAAAGGGAACTCCAAAGAAATCAATGATTCGCTCTTTTCTCTTTATTTTTTAATAAAAAAAATTTTTAAAATCCCAGTATAATTAACATACAGTGTTATAGTGATTCAGCAGTTCTGTACATTACTCAGTGCTCAGCATGCTAAGTGTACTCTTTTTTAAATTTTATTTTATTATTTTATTATTTATTTTGAGAGAGAGAATGCACATGTGCTTGTGTGAGTGGGGGAGGGGCAGGGAGCGAGGGAGAGCGACAATCCCAATCAGGCTCTGGTCAGCATGGAGCCTGACGCAGGGCTCGATCTCACGAATTGTGATACCATGACCTGCGCTAAAATCCAGAGTCGGACGCTTAACCGACTGAGCCACCCAGGAGCCCCAATAAGGGTACTCTTAATTGCCTTTACCTATTTTACCCATCCCCCCACCTGTCACCCCTCTGGCAACCACTCGTTTTCTATATTTAAGAGTGTGTTTGCCTCTTTTTTTGTTTTGTTTCATTTCTTAAATTCTACATATGAGTGAAATCCTATGGTATTTGTCTTACTCTGACTGTTTTCGCTTAGCATAATACCCTCTAGATCCATCCATGTTGTTGCAGATGGTAAGATTTCATCCTTGAAATATTCCATTCATCCATCTATGGACACTTGAGCTGCTTCCGTATCTTGGCTGTTGTAAATAATGCGGCGGTAAACAGAGGGGTGGCACCTATCTTTTTGAGTTAGTGTTTTCACATTCTTTGGATAACTACCCAGTGGTGCAATTACTTGGTCCCATGGTAATTCTGTTTTAACTTTTTGAGTAACTTCCATACTGTTTTCCTCAGCGGCTGCACCGGTTTGTGTTCCTGCCCACAGCGCTCGAGGGTCCCTTGCTCCACATCCTCGCCAACACGTGCTGTTTCTTGTAATTTTAGCCGTTGACAGGCGTGAGGTGGTATCTCCTTGTGGTTTTGATTTGCGTTTCCCTGATGATGAGTGACGTGGAGCATCTTTTCAAGTGTCTGTTAGCCGCCTGTTTGTCTTCTTTGGAGAAACGTCTGTTTATGTCTCCTGTCCATTTTGTAAAATTTATTTACTTTTTAATTTATGTCCAAGTTAGTTAGCATATAGTGCAACAGTGATTTCAGGAGTAGATTCCTTAGTGCCCCTTCCCCATTTAGCCCACCCCCCCCCCCACAACCCTTCCCGTAACCCTCTGTTTGTTCTCCATATTTATGAGTCTCTTCTGTTTTGTCCCCCTCCCTGTTTTTATATTATTTTTGCTTCCCTTCCCCTATGTTCATCTGTTTTGTCTCTTAAAGTCCTCATATGGCTGAAGTCATATGATATTTGTCTTTCTCTGATTGACTAATTTCGCTTAGCATAATACCCTCTAGTTCCATCCACATAGTTGCAAATGGTAAGATTTCATTCTTTTTGGTTGCCGACTAATACTCCACTGTGTATATACATACACCACATCTTTATCCATTCATCCATCGATGGATATTTGGGCTCCTTCCATACTTTGGCCATTGTTGATAGTTGCTGCTATAAACATTGGGGTGCACATGTCCCTTTGAAACAGCACCCCTGTATCCCATGGATAAATACCTAGTAGTGCAATTGCTCAGTCGTAGGGTAGTTTTATTCTTAGTTTTTTGAGGAACCTCCATACTGTTTTCCAGAGTGGCTGCACCAGCTTGCATTCCCACCAACGATGCAAAAGAGATCTCTTTCTCCGCATCCTCGCCAACATCTGTTGTTGCCTGAGTTGTTAATGTTCGCCATTCTGACAGGTGTGAGGTGGTATCTCATTGTGGTTTTGATTTGTATTTCCCTGATGATGAGTGATGTTGAGCATTTTTTTCATGTGTCGGCTGGCCATCTGGATGTCTTCTTTGCAGAAGTGTCTATTCATGTCTTTTGCCCATTTCTTCCCTGGATTATTTGTTTTTTTGGGTGTAGAGTTTGATAAGTTCTCTATAGATTTTGGATACTAACCCTTTATCTGATATGTAGTTCGCAAATATCTTCTCCCATTCTGTCGGTTGCCTTTTAGTTTTGCTGATTGTTGCCTTCACTGTGTGGAAGCTTTTTATTTTGATGAGGTCCCAATAGTTCATTTTTGCTTTTGTTTCCCTTGCCTCTGGCGACGTGTTGTGTCTCCTGTCCATTTTTAAGTGGATTATTTTTTTGGTGTCACATTGCAGAAATTCTTTATATGTATGTGTGTAAAGTATATTTAAATTAGTACATTTAAAGTAGGCTTCATGCCCAGTGTGAATCCCAACACGGGGCTTGAACTCACAACCCTGAGATCAAGACATGAGATGAGATCAAGAGTCGTATGCTTAACCGACTGAGCCATCCAGGTGCCCCTGAAATCCTTCATATGTTTTGGATATTAACCCCTTCTTGAATATGTCGTTTGCAGTCATCCTCTCCCTTTTAGTGGGTTGTCTTTTAGTTTTGTTGATTGTTTCCTTTGCTGTGCAGAACCTTCCTATTTTGCTGTAGTCCCAAAAGTTTATTTTTGCTTTTGTTTCTCTTGCCTCAGGAGACACAGCTAGAAAAAAGTTGCTCTGGCTGATGTCAGAGAAATTACTGCCCGTGTTCTCTTCGAGGATTTTTTTAATGGTTTCAGGTCTCATACTTAGATCCTTTATCCCTTTTGAGTTTATGTGTGTGTACGTGTGGGAAAGTGGTCCAGTTTCATTCTTTCATATGTAGCTGTCCAGTTTTCCCACCACCATTTGTGAAGAGTCTTTTTCCCATTGCATATTCTGGCCTCCTTTGTCATAGATTAATTGAGCATATAATCATGGGTTTATTTCTGGGCTCTCCCACGGCTCTATTTTTGTGCTAGCTTTGACTACTACAGTTTTGTAGTATATCTTGAAGTCTGGGATTCTGATACCTCCGGTTTTGTTCTTTTTCAAGACTGCTTTGGCTCCTCAGGGTCGTCTGTGGTTCCATATGAACTTCAGGATTATTTGTTCTAGTTTTGTGAGGAATGCTGGTGGTATTCTGATAGGGATCATATCGAATCTGTAGATTGCTTTGGGTAGTATGGACATTCTAACAATATTTGTTCTCCTGATATCTTTGTATCTCCTAATATTTATTAATATTCCAAAGCATGGACTATCTTTCCAATTGTGTCATTTTCAATTTCCTTCATCAATGTTTTATAGTTTTCAGAATACAGGTCTTTCACTTCTTTGGTTAGGTTTACTCTTTTTGGTGCAGTTGTAAATGAAATTATTTTCTCCAGTTTTTCTTTCCCTTCATTATTAGTGCAAAGAAATGCAACAGATTTCTGTATATATTCATTTTGCATCCTACAATTTTACTGAATTTATTTATCAGTTCCAGTAGTTTTTGGTGGAGTCTTAAGGGTTTTCTATGTATAGTATCATGTCATCTGCAAATAGGGAAAGGTTTACTTTTACATATGGATGCCTTTTATTTCTTTCTCTTGTCTGATTGCTGTGCCTAGTACTTCCAGTACTATGTTGAATAAAAGTGGTGAGAGTGGACATCCTGTCTTGTTCCTGCTCTTAGGGGGAAAGCTCTTAGTTTTTCACCATTGACTATGATGTTAGCTGTGGGCTTGTCATATTTGGCCTTTATCACGTTGAGATATGTTCCCTCTAAGCCTACTTTGTTGAGGGTTTTTTATCATGAATGGATGTTGTAGTATGTTGTCAAATGCTTTTTCTGTATCTATTGAAATGATCATATGGTTCCTATCCTTTCTCTTATTGATGTGATGTATCATGTTGATTGATTTGTGAATACCGAACCATGCTACCATCCTGGGAACCAATCACACTTGATTGTGGTGACGAATTTTTAAAAATGTACTGTTGGATTTGTTTTGCTAGTATTTTGTCAAGGATTTTTGCATCTATGTTCATCGGAGAGATTGGCCTGTAGTTCTCCTTTTTTGTGGTGTCTTTATCTGGCTTTGGTTCAAAGAATCCCCTTCAACATTTCTTGCCAGGCTGGTTTAGTGGTGATGAATTCCTTTAACTTTTGGGAAACTCTTTATCTCTCCCTCTATTCTGAATGATAGCCTTGCTGGATAGAGTATTCTTGGCTGTAGTTTTTTTCTTCCAGCATGTTGAATATATCATGCCACTCCCTTCTGGCCTGCAAAGTTTCTGCTGAAGAAAATCAGCCCTATGGAGTTTTTCTTCTATGTACCTGTTTTCTTTTCTCTCGCTGCTTTTGACATTCTCTCTGTAGTGCTACTTTTTGCTATCTTAATTACTATGTGTCTTGGTGTGGACCTCCTTGGGTTAATTTTGTTGGGGATTCTCTGTGCCTCCTGGATCTGGATGTCTGTTTCCTTCCGCAGATTAGGGAAGTTTTCAGCTATTATTTCTTCAGAGAACTTTTCTGACCCTTTTTCTATCTTCTCCTTCTGGGATCCCTATAATGCGAATATTATTATGTTGGATTGTGTCGCTGAGTTCCTTCAACCTATTCTCATTTTTTATTATTCTTTTTTCTTTCTCCTGTTTTGCTTTCCATAACTCTGACCTCCAGCTTGCCGACCCGTTCTCCTGCTTCCTCTAGTCTATTTATTCCCTCTAGTGTATTTTAATTTCATTTATTGTGATCTTCACCTCTGATTGGTTCTTTTTTATGTTTTCTCTTCATTGAGGGTCTCACTGAGATCTTTCCTCAAGTCCAGTGAGTATCTTTATGACCATTCCTTTAAATTCTCTATCAGCCATATGGCTTATCTCCATTTTGCTTAGCTCTTTTTGCTGTGATTTTTGTCCTGTTCTTTCATTTGGGACATATTCCTCTGTCTCCTCATTTAGTCTCTCTCTGGCTGTTTCTATGTGTTAGAAGAGTCAGCTGCGTCTCCTGTCTTGAAAGTAGTGGCTGCATGAAGAAGAGGTCCCATGATGCCCTGTGGTGCCATGCTCCCTGTTCCCCAGAACCTGGCACTTCCGGGGTGTCTCCTGTGTGTGTTGCATGTGCCCTACTGTTGTGTCTGAGCCGCTTTTGCCTCCAGTCTATCCACCCGCAATGGCTCTCTTTGTCCATCATGGTCACGTTTTGGTCCCTATGTTGTTAGTATTAGTCTGGTCAGTAGGAATGTGTGAACTAAAACTTAGAAGGAACATGTAAGGTTTTCTTTTTAAAAATTCTCTAATTGGGGCATCTGGGTGGCTCAGTCGATTAAGCGTCTGTTGATCTTGGCTCAGGTCCCGATCTCACGGCTCGTAAGATCGAGCCTTGCATTGGGCTCTGTGCTGACAGCACAGAGCCTGCTTGGGATTCTCTCTTCCCTCTCTCTCTGCCCCTCCTCCACTCGCTCGTGTGCACTCTCTCAAACAAACTTAAAAAAAAAAAAACAACATTGCCAGTCACATAGAAGATGCTCAATAAATATTTTTTGTGAGTAAATGAATCAGTTAATATGCTCTTTAGGGAAACCTGATATGAAAGCAGGAAGGCCCCTCTGTAGCAAATGAAACTTCCCAAATGTTCATAGATGCCAGAACATTCTTTAATAAAGGCTGTACTAGGATGAATGGTGTCTCCCCCAAATTCATGTCCACCTGGAACTTTGGAAATAGGATTTTTGCAGATGTAATTAGTTGAGGTCATAATGAATTAGTGTGGGCTCTAATCCAATGATTGGTGTCTAATTAGGAGAGAAAACAGAGACTCAGAGACACACAGAGAGGCGGCCATGTGGTAACAGAGGCAGAGGCTGGAGTGATGCATCTACAAACTTAAGCGGTGCCAAAGATTCCCAGCAACATCCAAGGAAGGGTCTACCCAGGAGCCCGAGGAGTCAAATACAGGGGCCAAGCCAAGTCAATAATTTTGAGCACACTGACATAAAGCATAAATGTATAAGAGAAGATAACATTATATAAGAGGATATTTTTACATGGAAAAATAAGAAAAGGGTTTGAGAGCAGAAGTAAGTAGAGACAGGAGGAGATCTGAAATCGGAAGCTCCGGGCTTGATCTTGGTTGG
Organism: Neofelis nebulosa; assembly: GCF_028018385.1. Lineage (NCBI taxonomy): Eukaryota > Metazoa > Chordata > Mammalia > Carnivora > Felidae > Neofelis > Neofelis nebulosa. The sequence goes on from NC_080789.1 coordinate 17,527,363, forward strand.
CCAAGACCATTAACCTTCTGAGCCCCAGTTCTCTTAGCTGCAAAATGGGGATAGTACCATTTTGCAGGCGTGGGTTCAGCATTTAGAAAATATGAGCAAGTCTAGTACTGAATTTGGATAAGGTACGGTACACAGCAGGCAGTTCATATGCAGGCGTTCTGTCATGAAAGAAGAAAAAAGGATCCCCAAAGAGAGGGCCAGGACTCCCAAAGACAAATTTCACCAGCTCTATATTTTGTTGTAGGTAGCTCTAAGCTGTGGAAGTCAATTAATATTTTATTAACATGAAAGGTTCTGACTTGCATTTCCTGACTTCTTAGCAGAGGTATCCATCATAGAGGAGCATCTATGCCATTCACATATCAACAGCGACAACAAACTGTCCAAAAGGAAACAGAAAGATTAGGAAGGTGAAACGACCCATCGATATAGCTCATTCAAATCGCTATAGGCTGTTTTGAAGGCAATATGTTACTAAGTGAGCAGAGAAACAGGGGGATCTCCCCCAATTTTGTTTTCTAGCTCTTTTCCATTGGAGACAATTTTCTGGCCATCTGAATCTCCGGGGAGGTAACACATCAGTTAGTATTGCATTCGGGACCACAAAGCCATGAAATGGAAACGATACCACGGTTTCCTTTTATGTCCAGTTGCAGAGACAAAATTAACTCAATGGGACTCTGAAATGTGGTATTTGAGGTTTCTTTCTCTTTCCATTTCCTTCTTCTCCACGGCAGTTGAGGTGGCAAATGATGCACCTGCTGGAATGAGGTATGCCCAGTCCCCTTCAGGAGGGTGAAGGTCAAGAGAAAGGGCAGGTACAGGTTCTCAAACATGACACATATCTAGTCCCCATCAGAGGAAGAAATTCAACTGGGTCTCTACTGTTCCATTTTTTTTTTTTTTACAAAATATTTTAATTGGTCTTTTTATTTTAAAATAACTTTAGACTGGTGTCGATTTAACTTATTAAAAATACAATGTTACTAAAATGTGCACAGATAAAAAGCTAGGTATACAACTGAGACCAAAACAAATGTAAACATTCAAGTGAACATGAATGTGACAGATGATGTTGTTTTGCTGGAACTAAAGCCCTACTTGAACCTGGAAACTGCTCGCTCACTGCTCCAAGGCAGGTTCTTTGCAACACAGCATTCGTCCTCTGTGTCCTGCAGGAGGTTTGCCCACCGTTTCCTCCTTTCCAGTTACTGTGAAACCCGCCACCCTGTGACATCACTTGACCATCACTTGGTACAAACTCATCATTTACGTATTTTTTTGTCTTTGCTCATTTCAAATTAGCCCAAGACAACAAAAATAGAGCTACACGATGCCATCAAGGCCATCAATGAACACATGCACCTGAGTCTACAGGGCAGGACTGGGTTATCAGGGGTGGCCCTAATAATCCAGAAATGCTTCAACTCTTTCAAAAGGGTATCACCAAAATGACAAAACGCAACTAAGGCAATTGTCAGGACGAACTCCAGATCCCTGGGGGTTGTACTGTGGACCCCTTGAGCCTTGGTTTAAGAAGCCTGGATTAAGGAGGGGAGCCCTGGCCAGGTCACAAGGAAGAGAGGAATTCTTCACCATTATGGCCAAGATGAGGCAGGAGAGATTTCTGATGGCAGCCTGGCCAGTTCCAGATATCTCTATGTTTGTTAAAAGGACCAAGAGTACGTAGAGATCGCAGTCAGGTAAATGGCGACTTCTAACCTCAAAAAATGTAAATCTTCTACACCTGTTCCCAAGCAGGGCTCACAGGAGCTGTTTAAGGGTGATAACTCTTTAGCAACTAACAGGTTCCCTGGGTATCAGTTAGAGAAGTCTCCAAGGGGCCTACAGCTATGGCACATCAGGAAGACAAGGGACAGAAGAGGAACTCACTGATGAAAAACAGTTTGGTCCTTTGTCACTGTAAGAGAACATCTGTCTTTTCCAACCATGTTTCTCAGTTGATCTGGTAACCAACTGTGAGATCAATCTCTTTCCTCTCTCATACTCTTTCTCTCCCTACGTCTTTTTTTTTTTCTTTCTCAAAGGTATTTGAAAAGAACGTAACAAAGGACAACACTAAAAAGGAAAAAAAAATATGCTAACCATGAAAGCTGTGATTAAGAATCTGACTTAGTTGCGGGCTTCCTAGCAGCAGGGACAAAAGGGAAATGGGATTAAATCTCCTTGCCTTAGTTCTCAGAGGTATTCCAATTGGTTGGGGTGGAAAACGTACAAGATTTTGAAGGACTCAGATTTTGGTCGAGGAGGGAGATTCTTGGATTCAGTTTGCTCCTGCTGGTGTATTCAGATGGCTGTCTTCTTCCATTGACAAAATATTAACGTTGCCACTCACGACCGCCTCATGTCGCTTCAGAATTTACAGGGCACTTTCACACACATCATCCCATTTAAAGAACAGGGACTTCTCTAGAACCCGGTAGAAGACATTTGTATTTTAGCAGCTGTACTTCCACACCACGTGTCCTCTTTCTCTGGGTCGGTTACCACTGGGTATTAACAATACCTCACGTTAGTGGTTCTCAACCTTGAGCACCGTGGCAATCACATGGGGGGCTTGTTAAAAGACAGTTTGCTGGACCGCACCCCAAGTTACTGTTCAGTAGATCGGGGATAGGGCCTGAGAGTTTGCATTTCTAGCAAGGTCCCAGGCGTGTTAGTTCGTTAGGGGTTGCTGTAACAAAATACCTGAGACTGGGTGGCTTACTCAGCAGAAATTAATGTTCTCGGGCAAGCAGGGTTCGTTCCCTCTGAGGCTCCTCTCTTTGGCTTGCAGATGTGGGCCTTCTTGCTTCTCGTCCCCTCTTCATATGGGTGCCCCCTGTGCATGCCTGTCTCTTCCTTTTCTTGTAGGGACACCAGTTGTATTGAGTTAGGACCCTAACGGCCTCATTTTAATTTGATCACCTCTTTAAAGACCCTAACTCCAAACACAGTGACATGCTGGATTACTGGGGATTAGGACTTCAACATACGAATTTGGGGGCAGAGGCGGGGGGACGGGCACAATTCAGCCCACAACACTGGCGATGCTGATGCTGTTGGTCCAGGGACCATACGTTGAGAACCACAGGGTTGTATGCTGAGGAAATCACCGATTTGCAGCTATTCTCAATTACAGAACACAGAACCCAGGTTCATCGTCTGTTGCCAAGAGGCTCCTAGACCCACCTCTGCTCTCAGCCTGGACTCCCTTCAGCTCCCTTTGATCTCCCAAAAGTATAAATTAGGTCAGAGGAGGGCTGGTTCTAGGAAACCATGAACATGGCTACAGGCTCTGGGCTGTGTCCTGCGTCCTCATTTAGACGTCTATTTTTAATTTGGACATTTAAACAAGGCATCTATAATTAGTTTAAGTACCAAATTTAGGGACTGTTTGAAAAAGTCTTTAAAACTTCACTACGTTTCATCTTAAAAGGAAGAAAAGCTGGGGGCGCCTGGGTGGCGCAGTCGGTTGGGCGTCCGACTTCAGCCAGGTCACGATCTCACGGTCCGTGAGTTCGAGCCCCGCGTCAGGCTCTGGGCTGATGGCTCGGAGCCTGGAGCCTGTTTCCGATTCTGTGTCTCCCTCTCTCTCTGCCCCTCCCCCATTCATGCTCTGTCTCTCTCTGTCCCAAAAATAAAAAAAAAAAAAAAAAAAGGAAGAAAAGCTGGTTTCCTATAAGTTAAAACATCTTCCGTGGTGTTTACAATTTCTTTCAGACATAAGAACCCAACCGGAAGGAGCAGCTGTCCAGTGGGGAAGATGCAGAGAAATGGAAACCCGGAGAAAAAGGTAAACTTGGAGGCATGAGTGAGTGGAGCTTGGCGCAGTCTGCCATTAACGACTGTTGGCGTGCACCCGGGATCAGTCTCTCCACTTGAAAATTCTAATACGACACCCCTTCCGGCGCCTCAGCTGCACCTGCTATCATCCCGCTGATTTGAGAATTGGGGAGGAGAGAGAAACCCGGAGTCTATCACATTTCTTTCTGGCATAGAAATTCCCAAATGCTCACGAGAAGGGCTAGTCTTGAGGCATCACTGAAGGAACCACATCCACAGCAAAGCAAGAGGCACGCGTTCATTATCCTTGCTACCAACTGCTGGACCTATGTACCAGCCGCTTAGTCCTCACGCTCTGGGAGACAGGTATGCTTGTACTCCCAACTTACGGATGAGGCAACTGAGGCACAGGGAGAATAAGTAGCTTGCTCGTGATCATGGAGCTAAGGAACTGGGGCTGGGGTTCAAATGCAGCAGCCCGTGCTCTGAGACCCTGCACCGAGTGGCCTCTCAAGGGCTGCACACCCGCCTGGGAGTTACCATCTCCAGCCAGGGCAGTCACTGGAGCCGAGGGTCTCAACCCTGGCAGATCACTGGGATCAGAGAGAGGGTCTAAATACCACTCAATCCTGGGGCCCACCCCAGTGATCTGATGTGACTGCTCTGAGTGTGGCCCAGCTCCCGGGGGATTCCATTCTAAGGCTTTCCACGTGGGGAGTCATTGCCCTGGAGGCTCCAACGCCACCAGCTATAAATTAAAGCACATACAGAACCCAAGCAATGCCTGAGTATGGTCCTAGGCAAAATTCCTTTTCCCAGTGCTCAGATTTAAGATGAAGGGGCTTTCCGATCATTCAGCAGGGCCAGGGGTCAAAGGTCTAGAAGGCCACAGTTCTCAGATGTGTTTGGATGCATCCTTAGGGGACTATCAGGAATTATATAATGCTTAAACACTTTTATGTTTAGGAAAGAAAGGAGAAAAACACTGAACCTCTGAAGAAACAATCTGGTCTGAATCTGTTGCAAAACTTAAAGGGTTTAGCATTGCCAGGAAATGGGTTGCTTAGGATTGGAACTTGTCGCTAAGGAAGCAAGGACTGATTAAAAGGACTGAATGTCTGCAGGAGCTTCTCCTACCTTTCCAAAGCAAAAGGTGCACAGATGGGGAGCATTTTGAGCTGTGGCAGATGAGGTAGGGGTGCAGGAGATGCTGGGTGCCTGAGGGCCGGGTGCTGGGCTCTGGATGCAGCCCCAAGCCAGGTGCAGCTGACGAGGCCACAGGGGCTAAGAGTTCTGATGGGCATTTTAATCTCAGGAGCTTTGTGGGCCGAAACAAACCAGCAGAGGTTTCGGGCTAACAGATCACTTCTCTCGTATGCGGGGTTGAAATTTGTGACCTGGATTCAGGTTGCAAATTCAGAAGGCCCTTCCGGGGCCAGGCAGAAGTCCTGGGCTGCTGACAGTAAGAGATGCCACTTGAATCCTGCTCCTGTCGCCACGAGGGAATGGGAACCTGGTCTTTCAAGATGTTTCAGTTTCTCAAGAGAAGCCAGAAAGCCAGATTTTATGTGAAATCTTGGCATTCTTAAATGTTAGCTACAATTAAAAAAAATTTTTTTTTTTTTTTAATACGTGGGCCAAACCACACTTGTTTGGGCTGGGTTTGCCCAAGGGCCACCAGCTGGCGCCCTCACCAAGGCGTTTGAGGATACTAAGGCAAGTAAGGAGGTGCCCTCCTTAGAGCAGGCTGTTCTAAGCAGCACCCCCTTGCCCCCGCTCAGTTAACAGAAGCAACTAGGGGTGGGGAACCCCCAGGTGGGACTGGCCAGACCGCAGGAGTCCCAGGGAGCAATTAGGAAAGTTCTCAATCAGCAGCAGTTATTAAGAGAAGCCGCTGGAACGCCGGCTCTCACACCCCCTTTCCTGGTTAGTGCTCACCTCCTTCTGATGCTCTTGCCACAGCTTCTGCCGTGTGGCTCTCCCTCCCAGAATGTAAGCTCGCGGGAGGGCCGGGCGCTCTCACTGCTTTGCTGACTCCTGTCTCCCCAACCACCCGGCGCCACATAGCGGCCCCTCAAAGCTTTGTCAAATGAATGAGTGAACAGTGAGTGCAGGCACGAATGAACGACTTGGGGATGGCAGGGACTTTAAAGGCCACAGAATGGCTGATGCGGCTGCATGGGCTTCCTGGCGCCTGAGCCTGAAGCACCACCCCGTCCTCCCACAGAGGTTTCTGGCACAGACTCTGCAGCTGCAGAGCCGGGTGGAAACAGGCTCGGGGTGGCTGCAACAGCCTTTGATGGGGAGAGAGGGAGACTGGCACTTTCCACCCATCTGGTGAAGCCAGGAAACAGGAGGAGGGGAATCACGCGAGAGGGTGCCGAGCCAAGGGCTGCCCTGGGGAGGCCTGGTGTGGGGTGCGTGCTGCCAGGGCTCCCTTTCAGCCCGGCCAGGTGCGGCTGGAGGGGCTGCATTTCCATTTCAGATCAGCTGTTTGGGCTTCCGGAGGCCTGGGCAGGGTGCGGGAGGGGCGCAGGAATACGGATGGGGCTGGTGCCAAGCTGGACCGGCTTCCCATGGATGGTAGCCAGGAACAGGGACAATGGTGAAGGGATGTGGCCCCCACGCTGCTTGGGGGGGGGGGCAGGCTGGATTTCCTGGGAAATCAGAAGTCAGAGGGCAGGTGTGACGTGCACCTGCTGACTGAGGTTTTGGGGCCCTCGGAAGTCACAGCTGGCAGGAGGGCACAGGGAGGAAGTTTCCACCGCACAGATTCAAATGGCTCCAAGGTGCCTCTCAGCCAAGGTGCTGACGGCACCTCTCCAGAGGGCAATGATCTTCCGAGGCAGGGGGCTGTGACCCCTCAATGTCTCTTTCTGGTCTCTCCCTCCTTGGACCACGTGGCTTCAGTGGTTTGCTTCTTGATGCTCCTAGACTCAGCAGAATGTTCAACTACTCACATTTTGCCCAAGTCACTTGACCCCCTCAAGGGTCTTGGTTTCCCCACCTGTAAAATGGGGACCATCACGTCTACTTCTCAGAGATGTCCTAAGGATTCAGTGAGAGCCCACGAGGAAAGCACTTGGCATGGTGCCATGCACGTTAGGAGGCATTCGGTAAACAGTCATTCACTTTCCCATTATAAATATAACACAGGGCTGCTTCGTACGCAGCTGGCAGGACAGCAAGCCTAGACTCTGTCTAAAAGCAGCTCTCAATCTTTGGTGTGTGGAAGGGTCACGGTGGGTGTTGGGCAAAGCGTGGATGCCTGGGAAATGCTGACTCAGAAGGTATGGCTGTCCTGGGTACCTGCTCTTGGCTGCTGTCCTGTGGTAACTGGACGAGCCAATTCCAGGGACGGCGGTCCTGTGTTCCATTCTGAGAACTGTCGGCTGAGCACTGCTTTTATACGAGCGGGTTCTAGAGCTGATATCACACACATTTGTCACCCGTGCCAAGCACCCGGCTCACCACCGTCCAGTCTCACTGATGTAGGGGACCGACAGGGGCCAACGAAGGCAACTCGGACTGTCAGCCATGAAGCAAACTGGAGGTCTAAAGAGTCATTTCCTAGCTATGGAGAGAGGGCCTACTAATACAGATTAACGGACTCTAGCGTATCCGTGGAATTTCAGAGTAAGTGACCGGTGGACGGAGAGACGCCCAAAAAGGTCAGTTTAGTTCATCATCAGGTAGCATATGTTTCAACAACATCCCACTTCCTCCTTGTTCAAAAGGTTTGCAGAAGCCACTCTGTCGGGCCTTCTTTTCTGCATGTGGTATCTTTCCTGGGGAGGGGGCGCTGGGTTTTCACAAGGTGGCGAGGTCGAGCCGGCTCTGCAGAGGGGCCCCCAAAGCCCTCCTCTCGGCTCTGCCGGGACACCTCCTCCCTTCCACGGTGACCAACAAACCTGGGGCCCCGGAGGAGCGGTTTCCACCGCCTTTCACCCGGCCCCTCCGTGTCTCAAGTGCGCCATTCTGATCACAGGTATAGGGCCCTGCACGATGCGAGTTTAACTAATTTCCCTCCTCTGAGGCAGCTCCGACAGGCCTCGGCTAACTCTGCATCCCATCCCAAGTGCCAGGCACTCAGTGCCCAACGCTTGCAGGACTTAGAGACGGTTAGTTTCGTGCCAGCACCTTAAGGCTGTTCCGGCACTGAGATTCTTTTTTTTTTTTTTTGTCTCTGTCGCTCCACCGCCTCTCCCTCATTTAGGGATGGCCCATCTGGGATGATGGGCATGTAGCAGGAAGGCCACTCCGGAGGGCTACAGGGTATCTGAACTCGCCAGCTGAAGCACCTGGGCTGTGGGGCTTAGCCATACACGCCAGCAGGGACCTCGACCCGGGCCCACAGGCGAATAAGGCGCCAAGCGAACGACGTCGGCGGTGTAAATGCACTTCTGTCTGTCTGGAGGGCTGGGGACTGATTTCACGCCCCTGGGGTCCTTGCAACCCAGAGGTGCAGAGCTGGAAAACACCTTTGTGAACAACTGACACCACGTTGCGACCTCCCGATGGCAACCCTGAGGCCCAGAGATGGGAACCCCTCACCCTCTCCCAGGAAGTGGCACAGCTCAGACTGGAACGCGAGTCCCCTGCTTTTGGGACGGCGCGAGGGGTGGGCCAGCCCCAGGGCCCATCCGTGAGGTGTCGAAAACATCCCTGCTACCTTCCACCAACCTGAGGGGTAAATCACTCCATGTGGAGTCATGATGGGTGGAAGTTCTGAAGCCAGACAGGAGCCAGTGACCGCATATTATCCCAAACAGGAAACATGCCAGAGGCTCCCCACCGGGCTGGCTCGATTTGGGAAACCGTTAAGGAAAAGTGAACGCAAGAAATGGGTGAAGTCTTGACCGTTACAACGCACACACACAAAAAACCCTCAGTGACCCTGTTTGGGTCAGTGGAAGGAAATGAATGAATCAATTTCAGGACAGGGCTCCTACAGAAAAATCAGTGCCTCCCCGATCCCATTGCATGAATACGGAACAAAGATCGAGAGCATCTGGTTTCGTACCCTGCGTAGAAAGTCTGGGATTCTGCTGAGCCAACCCCACACAAGGTTTGGAGGTCAGACTCTGGAGATAGGCAGACACATCTGGATACGAATCCTGGCAATGCCCCCGTCTACCCACATGACCTAGGGGCAGTCATTTCCATCCTCCCGGCCTCAGTTTCCTCATCTGTAAAGTGGGGCTTATGACAGCACTGACCTAAGGTTATAGGTGATGGTGATACCAGCTTCCTGAATACAGAATGCCCTGGAGATGCACAGGTGACTGTCCCAGAGACCTTACTTGTCTTCTGACGTAAGAAAAGACGAGGAAATTCCCCCCCCCCCCCCCCCCCCCCCATTCACCTTCCCTGATCTATAAAGCTCAGGCCCGCGTGGGCCCACACTGCCGGCCCGGGCTTCTGAGCAGTGTGGGAAAGGGCCCTGACGCCCAGACCTCTGGCAGGCAGGCACATGGTGGGACCCCCCCCCCCAGGAGGAACGCCTCAATCCATCCACCGGCTGGCACTGGTTAAACCACCAGGCTCCGGGCTAAGGCGCTGGAGGGCGCCGGCTGCGAAGCAAGATAAGCTTTGTCTCCAGGCGAGAACCTCACATTCTAACAGGGGATACAGATGAGGAAAGGAATAAAATAAAATGACGCGGGGCAGGTGACAAATGTTACCCCAGGGGTCAGGAGGATGCTGGTGTCAGACTCTCAGATGTAGCACCTCCTAGCCTGGAGGCCTGGGGCTCACTCAGCCCTCCCAGGCCTCTCTTTCCCCAGCTGTAAAATGGGCAAAGCAACAGCCCCTGCCTCAGCGGTGGGAGAAAAGATCAGAGGAGGAGCTATGTCTGGCCTCGGCACATAAACGCTCAGGAACATGGCACGAGGCGGGGTGGTGGTAATGAAGTGGGATGAGTAGCACGGGCAGTGCCCCTTCCCTGTTAGAGAATGACCTCCCCGAGAAAAGAACATCCCTGGGAAGCTGGAGAGATAAGAAGTTGTGAGCTGGGCGAGAAGAAGGTCTGGCAGGCAGCGGATGGGGCGGGCGAAGAGGAAGCACAGAGACTCAGGGAGAGCGAGGGCAGGCCACCTCTGGGCCCTGCAAGCCGGACGCTCAGTCCGGCCTGACCGCTGTCCCTGTAGGACTGCGGGCCCCAGGTGACAGGGACAGGTCGACCCACTGGAGCCGGAGGAGCCTAGGGCACCCGCGGGGGGCGGTAGCACACCCCCACCCCTGGCCTTCCAGAAAGGAGGCTCCGCAGACATAATCGCACCACTGGGAATCTTTTTTTATACGTTAAGTGGCACCCTCTGAGCCAAAGCAATGACCCGACTGGGAAGAGCAAGTGGGGTCAGGGTCTGAGGGGGCCTGATTTTCAGGAAGGCATCTACTTCCCGTGGCGCTGACGCCCCTGCGGCCCCAGCTCTCTCGCAGGAGGGAGGCGTGGCCTTCCCCTCCCACGGCTCCCCTTTCACTTCCCCTGCTCAGCCCGTTTTCCAGGCCGGGGCCCTGAGCACTCAAGCACCTGGCGGGGGTGCTCCCTCCTCGATTTCTCTTTTCTTGTGAAAAACATAGAAACTAGAGTCACTCAGGAGAGGCACGGATACCCCCACTCTTGTCTTTTCTGGACTGCCCTGAGGAAAGCGCTGGGCCTGGAGTCAGTGTGAGGTCTGGAGTGAAACAGAAGGATCCGGAAAGTTACAAATTCACCTGCAGGCTCAGGGGGGAGAAGAAAGAAAACCAGATGTTGCATTCATGGAGGGCAGCACTGGGCGAGTACCCATCATGCCGCAGGGGAGATGCCGGGTCCAGAGGGCAGATCGAACGTGGCGGCAGGACGGGGACAGGACCCGAGAGGCCCGGGCTGGGAGAAGAGGGCTCCGTGTGGCGGCGGCCTCCTGCCTCTTTACTGCCACTAGGAACTCCCCCCATCCTTTTTTTTTAAATTTTTTTTTTTTTCAACGTTTTTTATTTATTTTTGGGACAGAGAGAGACAGAGCATGAACGGGGGAGGGGCAGAGAGAGAGGGAGACACAGAACCGGAAGCAGGCTCCAGGCTCCGAGCCATCAGCCCAGAGCCTGACGCGGGGCTCGAACTCACGGACCGCGAGAGCGTGACCTGGCTGAAGTCGGACGCTTAACCGACTGCGCCACCCAGGCGCCCCGGAACTCCCCCCATCCTTAAATGAAGTCACGGAAAATCAGAGCCAGACTGACAGCAGGAGGCCTGCTGGTCAAATATGGAGTCACAGTGATGATGACAGCCGCTCACCGTGGACCCAGACCTACTTCACCTAATCGGCACTCGTTCCCATAACAGCGAGGTGCACCCTCCTGCCTTTGTTTTACAGATAAGGAAACTGAGGCTTAGAAAGTTAAGCAACTTTCCAATGGTCATCAGTCCACTTTTGCCCTTTGACCCAGCAGAGCTGTCCCATCATTCGCTCCGTCGAGAGCCGCTGAGACGTGGAAGTGGAAGCCCAGCTTTCCGGTCTGGGAATTCCTCAGAGCGTATCCCGCATGGGCTTCCTCAAAGCACTCTCCACGGTGAGCCGGACATTTTGTGACTGGAGCATGGCGGGCCGGCTGGGAATATGGACGTCGCCCGGGCGCCACACGGGGAGTGCTGGCCGGGCCTCAGCAATGGGACGGGGTTGCCTGCCATGGGCCAGGCATCCTGCTAAGCACCTGGCAGCCACCCTCTCGGTAACCTGAGAAGTGCTACCCGCTTTCCAGATGAGTAAACTGAGGTTCACACGACTTAAACACATCTCTCCAGGCCTACACCTTGTGGGGCACAGATTTGACCCTGGAGGTGCAGTTCTGGAGCATGGATCTTCAGCCCAAGCCAGTGACCCCCACGCTGACTGCCTTCGTGACCTCAGCCATTCCCACTGGGAACAGCCTGGAGCACACAGGCTGATCCCACGGCCCAGATCTCCCTCGAAGGGGCAGGCATGGCTTCCAGGTGCACGGAAGACGCCCCGGCGATGAGTACTGAGCTGAACTCTTAGGAAGGAAGCTCCAATTAAATTCTCTTCCCCAGTCGCTACAAAAGTAGATCTTCAAAGTTCTCTCCACAAGGGAGAAAACAAAACGTGTAACTATGTGTGCTGGTCACACTAGACCAATTGTGGGGATCAATTCTCAGCATATACCAGTGTCGGGTCAAGTCATATACCTGAAACTAACGTTACATCAATTATATCTCAACTAAAAGAATAATAAATTCCCTTCCTGAAGTTGTTAAGGAGTTTTTAAAAATCCCGTAACTACCTGGGCAGGCAGTGTATCCCATAAAGATCATCTGTAGACGGTGTTAAGGGAAATGAAGATTTCCTCTCAACGATGCCACGAGTTTCAATACTCTAAGCCACAGGGTATGGTTTTGTCTTCTGGTCCCTGAAGCCTGGTTTCGTTTCTATCAAGATCTGTGATGAGGGCACCTCACAGCAGAGGGACGCATTTCTCCTTGGCTTTCATAAATCGGATTTTCGCGGTGGTTTCCACTGCCTTCTAGCACACCTACAGCTCTGTTTAGGGGCCTTAAGGGGGGGCCCAAAGGATCCGAGTCTCCCCTGGGCACCTGGGGGGAGCTCAGAATTAAACCAGCATTTGCAAGGGCTGCTCTGTGAAGCCCCCACTGGGCCAGCTCGGCAAAGTGAGGCCTTCACCAGCAGGAACACCTCACGCAGGCTCACAGCCGTCCACATGGGCTTCCCAAGATGCCCTGGATGGGAGGCCCAGCCCCTGCCCACCCTGCCTCTCTCTAGGCTCTGCTACAGCTCAGTCAGCCCGAATGCTCTTCGACAGGCCAGAATCCAAAAGGGCGGGGCATTTGCTCAGAGTTTTATAGGAACTCTAACCAGAAACATCTGGAAATACAGGGGACCAAGTTGGATGCCTCAGGGCAAAGCTCCAGCTCTGCCAGGCTGGGCATTCATTCGCTGTATGAGCTGGAGTCACTGGCTTCTTTCCCAGCGGCCTCCTCTGTGAAATGGCCCTCCCTCCTTCCCTCCCTTCCTCCTTCTCTTCCTTCCACTGAACATGGCACACTCCTTTCATTCTCGAGGTCGTTGAACCTCCTGTCCCTTCCTTGGTCATCACCCTGTCATGTCCCATAGGAATCTCAAGCTCAAAATATCTGAAAATAAGTTGTCACCCATCCTGTCCCATGCCCCCACCTCTGGGAACAGCACTCCCCAGCCTGGCCTCTGGCCTCGACTGCTGCTGGGGGCTCCAGGCCCGGTCTTCTGCAGGGCACAGTCCCTGTAAACGTGGACTCCACTGTTCCTACGCTGTAAGCCCCCAACGAGTCTCCACTGCCTTCCGAGGGGACTTCGGGACTCCTGAACCTGAACTCAGGACCTGTGTGCCCAGCCCCACAGGGTGGCGCAGTAGCTATGCTGGGCCACCAGGGTTTCCTCAGAAGTGCTGTGTTTTCCTGCACCTGAGGGACCCGTGCAGGCCTGAGTCTTCTGCCCCAAAGCCTCACTCCTCACAGCTTCTCTACCCGCGGACTCCTGTGGGCTTTCGGTAATCTCTGTACCCAGCGTGGGGCTCGAACTCACGCCCCTGAGATCAAGAGTGGTGTGATGCTCTTCTGACCGAGCCAGCCAGGCGTCCCTTCTGTGGGCCTTCAGACCTGCCTTTACACCTCCCTTCTTCCAAAGTGATATCTCTGATGACCCGTCTTCAGGCTCGAATCAGTTAAGTACCCCCTTCCGCTGCTGCTCCCCAGTCCTGGGCTTCCCTCTCTCATGGCACAAAGTAATACGCCTGGTATGATTGTTAACAGCACAGCCAGGAGGACTACCACCACCAGGAGAACTGGTATTTTTTGAGCGCTGTGTGCCAAGCACTGTTCTAAGTTCTGGAGTCCCGTGGGGCAAAGGATGGAAGGAACGAGGCCCTCACCCCTGACCCTGGCCGAGTGAGAAATAAGGAATTAGAGCCTTGCCATCGATCCTGTTTTCCACCCACATCGGTGCTTGGATTCCATTACTGCCCCTAGCTTGCTGCAGGACCTCAGACAGGTCGCCCTCTCAGCCTCAGTTTCTGCATCTGTGAAAAGGTCTGCGATGAGAAGGGAACGCACACCATCCATCCCGTAGGGCCTGGGATTGCTGGCCCTGCAAGAGGGACCTTGCTCCTGGTTGAGCGGAACCAACCCCAGATCCTGAGACCAACATCCTCCTTCTTATGGATGTTGGGGCTGGCTTTTCCTCAGTTATACGTCTCCAACCGCCTTGAAATACAATTTTGAAAACAACAAAAGTACCAGAAGGGCAGGCCCACTTCTGTAAAGGAGCGCGAAGTCAACCGGCCCCTTGTGCTCTTGGCGATAGCATGCACCAGGTGCTTCTCGGCAAACAGCGCTGCTGGCAGGAGCCGGTCCCTCCCAGCCCTCCCGATGTTTGTCCAGGTTGCTGCTGGCACAGGGAGAGCCCTGTCGCATTCTTCAGAGGGGCTGGCCCAGCCGCAGAGAGTTGGTGGTGCAGAGAGGGGCACGCGCCCACATTCCCGGACAGCCCCACCGATACGTACTCAGCACCCGTGCCCTCACCAGGAGCATCTCATCAGAAAGCTCACATCACCCAAGCTGGCTTTTCAAAGAAGCCCTTCCCCGCTCCAGCCCCAAACCCACCCCCTCCTGTCTCCAAGTCTCAAATGCGGAGCTCCCCCTCCTCAGAACCTCAGTGTAGATGATCTCGCTCGGTTTGAATCCCAGCTCTGCCACTTAGCTGTGTGGCGTTGGGCAAGTTACCCTCCCTCTCTGGGCCTTGGTTTCCTCATCTATAAGGTGGCGACAGGGGCAGCGCGGGACTCACAGAATATGCCAAGCACTCAGAAGAATGCCTGAAACAGCACATGTTAGAGCATTAGCCATTGTTACCATTAAGCGACAGAAAGATTCTAATTCCTTTTGTCCCTGCAAAATAAATCACCATGTGTTTTGCCGTCTGGTCTCATAAGAGATCGGCAAGCTGGGAAGGAGGGTCCCAAAGAGACCCTGGAGGCTGAGGGTTTTGATGGATGATGTCAACTGCCCGGATTCAGCACAGGCCCCAGTGACGCCAGTGTGAGTGGCATTTACCTGGCTGAGCTCAGGTTTTGATCCGGCCACTGGAACTTGAAGGACACCAGGCATGGGTAATTTCCGCTGCTAAGTACCAAAAGGTGTTTTTATCTTCAGTCACGTGGGTGAGGGCCCTCTTGCCCTCACCCACCCTGGAGTCTCTCCCACCGCTGACCCCTTGGAGGCGGGGCTGGAGAATGGACAGAGACCAGGGGAGACTCAGAGATTGGGCAAGAAGTTTGATTTCCAACGTGAAAGCTGGATTTTTGAAAAGTTAAGTGACAGTCCAATGATTTGGTTTTCGGGCCACATACATGCACCCCTGGTGGTTAAAATAGCCATTAAAATATGCCACAGCCTGGATTTCCTGCCACGATCGAATCACGCGCCGGGGAGGTTCTTCGAGTTACCACTGCTTTCTGTCTTTCCATCGTGGTCATGTGGGTGGAAATCCACGGCTTCTAGCACGTGGATCAACACAGGCCACGCTACCGGCACAGCCTGGTCCACACCACTGGAACTCGCCGATCCCTGGGAGGCCATACGGGGTGCGGATGTCACCCACGACTTCCGGCCACCAGCAGTTCCCTTCTCTCCCCTGGAGAAGCAGAGCATAGACGCAGGACCAGCTTCTGCTCTAGGCTGGGGCTTGGGGGCAATGGTGAGGCAGATCCTCCAGCCTCAAAACTCCAACAGAAGCCGGAGTAACCGTCGGGCTGTGAGACCACGGGAGAGGCTCCACATCTGTCTCCACAGCTGCGCCCTTCGTGTCTCAGCACAGCGCCAGGCGCTCAAAGCTACTTGGTGAATGAACACTCCTCGGGGAAGGCTACGGTTTCATTCAAAACCACATTTTGTTTTTTTTTTTTTTATTTTTTTATTTTTTAATATATGAAATTTACTGTCAAATTGGTTTCCATACAACACCCAGTGCTCATCCCAAAAGGTGCCCTCCTCAATACCCATCACCCACCCTGCCCTCCCTCCCACCCCCCATCAACCCTCAGTTTGTCAAAACCACATTTTGGAGTCATTCCACACGGGTTCATCATCCCGGGAAGGGGTGGGTAAGAGAACGAACATTTTGGAAACCCTTACGTGGTGCATGGAAGCCTGACATGTTATTTCCTGAATCCCTTTAACTCTGAGAGGTGGATAAGCTCATCTCTGATTACAGATGGGACACAGAGACTCAGAGAGGCCCCATCCTTGGTCCTGAGTCTGAGGGCTGCCAGGGAGGCGGGCAGGGGCTCACGTGCCGCTTGCCTGCGTTTCTGTTACAAAATGGTCTCGGGGCGCCTGGGCGGCTCAGTCGGTCAAGTGGTGAAGTGTCTGACTCTCGATTTCAGCTCAGGTCAGGATCTCACAGTGTGTGGGATTGAGCCCCGCGTTGGGCTCTGTCCTGACAGTGCAGAGCCTGCTTGGGATTCTCTCTCTCTCTCTGCCCCTCCCTGACTCATGCTCTCTCTCTTAAAAAAAGAAACATTAAATAATAAATAAAATGGTCTCAGAGCCACAGCCTGAAAGCTCATTTACAGGACAGAAGGTACCAGATCCTCCCCTTCCATATGCCCCCCAAATAAAACCAGGAGAGGCCTCCTTTCAGGTGTGTTTTCTTTATATTCCTAACCCAAGCGGGTCTTACTCCCAGGGTCTGAGTATAGTTGAGAGCTACCTACCAGCACAGGCTGGAAAATAATCACATCTCTGCTGTGCTCATTCGGGCTCCGGTTTGCTGATGGATTGACTTTCCCGTTTTGTTTCCTGGACTGCACTTATTTTCCTGAGGGGGGGGGGGGGTCAGCCGGGTCTGGGTGATGGATATGCCCACGCTCTGCTCCTCTAAAGCCCATGTTAACAGCAAACCAGCCCTCCAAGGAAGGTTCCATCCGCTCTGTGTTCTTTGGCTTGGAATGCCAGAGACCACTCACGTCAAGGCACGCGTATCGATGGGATGAAAAGGGTCGGGCAGCAAAGGCTGGCCTCAGGAGGGCAGCCAGCCAGCAGAGATCAGGGGGCCACACTGGGAAGGACACAGCAGAGGTGCTGGAAGGCAGTGGAGATAAGACGCTCATCCCTGCACCGGCACGGACACCGGGGAGTCGCAAAGGTGCCCCGGGGGAGGGGAGGGGGGGGTTCCAGAGCTGAGACTCTCTGGGCAACTGCAATCCCCAGGAGCCAGGAGAGCCCTTTGGGGGAATCAGCGTACCTTCGGTTCCCTCCAGGGCAGTCCTGGATTCAACTGCTGGCCTCACACAGAGACAGGGTGAGAAGCCTGTCCCCACTTCTTTACCAAGCAGAGCATATGATGGACTTTTCACCACTCTACCCTCCATCTGGAAGCGCGCGCCCCCCCCCCCCCCAACTCTACCTCTCATGCTCCCTCTTATTTCAAGCCCTAACCAAATGTCTTCTCCAAGCCAGTCAATGAGGCAGCCATTCCGTGCGACTGTGTTCTAGACGCACCGCTATAATCACACTGTGTCACAGGAAGCTGTTTCACACCCGTCTGGGCCCCAGACCCTGAGCAACTTGTGCTTGTAGTGCCTTCTGTGCACTTAGCATGGTAGGTGTTTAATAAATGGTTGCTGGGTGAAAAACTGTAACCTACTAATAACAATTATTTGCCCCTGCTGTGGGCAAGCCCTGCAGCAAGGCTTCTTTGCAGATGACCTCGGTGAAAAGCCCTAGGACAACCCTCCATGGCAGGTACCATTCTTCCTCCCATTTGACACAAGAGGCCATATGGCCAGAGAGGTTAAGTAACTTGGTCTCAGGTCACACAGTGAGCGAGTGGCAGAGACAGGACTCCAGCCCAAGCAGGTGCGGGTGGCTCCTGAGTGTGCCGGCCACGGTGCGATGCTGCCTCTCCAATAATGAGCAAAGCAAGTGCGGGGGCGGGGGGCGGGGGGTGGGGTGGTGGGAGGAGGTCACTGTACCCCGAACTGGTTGGAAGCAAAGTGAAAGGCCCAAGAGGCAGGCCCTGCTGTCGCCCATGTTTTTGGGGTGGCTTTGCTCTCATCTGACACCACCCGGCCCAACAGGTTAGGGGACCAGGCTCCCGGTGTGTTCAACCGTCTAGTGCTACTTAGAGCCCCTGGTCTGGTCATGGGGACACGTGGCGATCAGGGAACAGAGAGTGCAAAATCACCGACCCAGGCTGCCTGACAGCTCCGGAGGGAGGCCAGAAGAAGGGCTGCTTTCTGTCCCAGGCTAAGCCCCTGTCCCCCAGGCACGCCCCCGGCAGACACCCCTGGGCTCCCCCTCCCCTTCCTCATTCTAAGTCCAGCCTGCCCTTCACAGATCCCCTTCGCTGGCTGCGACCAGCTCCCCATGAGTTCACGAGCACATGTGTTACTCGACCATCGAACCACTCACTGTGCACCCATTTCTCACGTTCCTGCCACAATGCTGTTTGCTCTAAATCCCCAGATCTCAAACTTTCAAAAACACAGGAATCCACGGGGCAGGTAGAGGGCTTGGACCTGCGTGTTAAAATGCAGATTCTGGGGCCCAGCGCCCAGAAATCCAATCTGTGCCACAGGCCAGGAAGTCTGCATTCTTAACAACTCACCCAGGCGACTCACCTGGGAAGAAACACTGCTTAAAACCTCAGAGGTTAATTACTGGATGACAGTAACCCTTCACGAGTATATAGTTTCTCATATAGGTAGGCCCCTTACTTCTTCTCGCTGGACTATCTCAACAACTGATAAAAGGGTCTGGACAGGAGGCGCAGGTGCCACTGCCCAGATGACAAAGGAGAAGTTCAAAGATCCGCTGGTTCAAGGTGATAAAGCAAGTCAGACAGGAGGCAAGATCACACTGCCCAGCCCTGTCACTCCAGCCATGATTCTGTCTGTCAGCATATCTAAGCTCCCCCTCCCTGTCTTTTTTCTTTCTTGCTATTAATTCTCTACATTCATTCTAGAAACTGAAGGTAACAATCAGGGATAAATAATAAGAGGAAAATAAAAATTGTCCAAACTGCTGTTACCCAGAGATAATTATTAATGTTTTGGTATATTTTCCCAGCTTTGTTCTAATGTCTTAATTGCTATTATACTGTTTTGTAAACCACATTTTCCAACAACCAGAAACAAGGATAGTATTGCTTTAGTTGGTACTTGAAAGGACAGAAAGACACTAGCTGTCTACTTTGTCCCTTCCTGTCCCCTGCCTTCCTCTGTGGATGCTGCCCCTTCATGCTCTCCCCCTCCCCTCCAGCAATTATTTTTTTAAAGATTTTTTTTTTTAAAAAAAGGTTTAATGTCTATTTATTTTTGAGAGAGAGAGAGAGACAGAGCATGAAGTGGGGAGGGGCAGAGAGAGAGGGAGACACAGAATCCAAAGCAGGCTCCAGGCTCCGAGCTGTCAGCACAGAGCCTGATGCGGGGCTCAAACCCACGAGCCGTGGGAATATGACCTGAGCTGAAGTCGGATGCTTAACGGACTGAGCCACCTAGGTGTCCTTCTAGAAACTGTAAGAGCAAGTAGCACCCGGGGGGCCACCTTCCTGGGCAGGGGTGGGGCCTCTGGATGTTCAAGCTGTTGAGGAAAGGACTTCAGGAAACTACAGGGGTCTCCACTGGTTTCTTGAACAACCCAGGGGGACAACAGCACACTGAAACGAGCACTTTCCCAAGGACATAGCGAAACGCAGAGCGCTCTGAAGAACTGGGAACTGGGACTCAAAATCCATTATAACCTCAGACGGAGGCGTGGCTGGTGTCCGGGGTTCCTGTTCCAGGTCTATCTCCCGACTCCTTGCTTCTGAAAGGAACGAGAACTCATTGGCGATGCAAACTGACCTCACTACTTTTCTTTCTTCCTTTTTTAAAAAGGAACTTGGAGTTGAAGACAGTTTAATTGTTCCACAGATGCTTCTGAATTGACCAGAAACTGTGTGTGTTGGGGCGTCTGCTAACCGTAGGTACGTCTGACTTCCTCTTTACTTTTACTCTGAAATCCAGCGTGGATCCCCCAAGGCCTTGATTAACTTGTAGTTACAGCTTTGGGGAAATTTTAAGGCCAACTCTGAAGAGACTTGCAAATTAGTTCCTGCCAGACTTCTGAATAGCAACTGATTACAATCTCTAATTATTTTTAAAGGAACTACTTACTCAATTAGAGTGACAGCCCATGAATGGGATGTGAAAATCCTTTTGATGGAGAGCAGTGAGAAATCATAGCTATTATTATTTTTATTATTATTATTGTTTTCTAGAATCATGTGATGTCTAGAGGCCATCAACTCGTTCAATACTGGCTTTTACCCCAACACATTCCAGAAGGCATGTGCTCTATGCCTTTTACTTGCTGACTCCTGTAATGTCAGGCTTTTATAATATGATGCTTCCTGGGGGGACTTTCCTGAGCCTCTATCCTCCTCCTTCACAGCACTTCTGTGTTTCTGTGACCATTTGCTTGTCCTCTGTGTATGTCATGTTCGCCGCTGTGTCCTCAGCACCTAGAATACTGCTTGGCACATAGGAGGCACTCAACAAACATCTATTGAATAAGACTGAATAAAAGGGCCTGGAGGGGCACGTGGGTGGCTCAGTCGGTTGAGCGTCCGACTCCTGATTTCGGCTCAGGTTATGATCCCAAGGTTGTGAGATCAAGCCCTACGTTGGGCTCTTCACTGAGTATGGGCCTGTTTAGGATTCTCTCTCTCTCTCTCTCTCTGCCTCTCTCCCCTGCTTGTGCTCTCTCAAAAAAGAGAAAAAAAGTTCAAAAGAAGGGATTAGAGAATGTAATCTTTCCTCCTTGGGTTCCGAGTATAGATTTCTATCAAAACTTGATAATAAAAGCACATTGACTCATTCATTCGTTCAACATTTAGGCATCTGTAGTGTGTCAGGTGGCAGTCTGGATGGTCCAATCTCATCATCTCCAGTCCATCACCATCCAAGGTACCGCTCTGGGGTTTGTGGCGAACCTGCTCCCCGGAGCCCACCCACTCCCATTGGCCGTTTTGTCGGCTCCATAGCCCCGCAAGGTCAGGCTTGGAGAAGGGAATTTGTGTTTGCATTGGTAGAACTCCAGTCACCTGAGCAGTTACACCACTTCCCTGGCTCTGATGTCAGCTCGTGGCTAGGTCAACACATTTGTGGCTCTTCAGAGTATTGAATGGGGTGAGCTGGGAGCAAGGTGTGACCTTCAAGGGTCTTCAACAAAAGACCCTGGGGGTATAACACAAAGTGTGAACAATCAAGATCTTAGGAACCCCAACAACTGGCAGGGGGTGGGGAGTAGGCACCATTCATTCCAGAAAATTCTAAAAATGTCATTTGTCACTGCCATGTCTACATCACCACTTGGTGGGTGAGGAGGGGAGGTGGGGCCAAATAAGTGTTGATCTGGTTCCTTCTAAATCCCTAGAGACCTGTCCATAGCTACACTGGTCACCTGAAGTAACTCGGTGGCTCAGCAAAACTGCGAGTGGGCAAAAGTGTCCTTCTTCATCATACTAGCCGTCTGACGTGTCCTAGGTTTGTTCCTAATCTCTTCCCTATTCCAGCCACCCAAATTTATCCGCCCCACATCCTCCTCTTTCAGAGCCTTGAGTTCTGCTAGACAGATCAGGAGATTGTCGGGACACAGCACACCGTGCGAATGACACATGCTCCATTCGGCACTGTATTCTGCTCACCCACAGCCGAGCCCACTTAAAACATACACGACTAGAACATTCTTGAGAAAATGTACTCTAATGTCTCAGCAGGTTTACAGCAGCCTTTGATGCCCCCACCCCCAATCCTAGCCCATTACACCAATACACCGGGCTTGCCCTCCCTAGACAATTCCATTCTGGGGTAGGGCTGCTGAGCTCCTCTGTCGGGGGGGGTGGCCCGGGGTGTGTAGAGATGGGAAGGCAGATACAGGCCACCCCGCTCGTTTTCCACTCCCACTGGCCCCACATCACTGGGATTCTCCAGTTTGCTTTGTGGAAACGGCCCATTTTTAGTTCACCGTAGCAGGTACTAATCCCAGCCCTCTGGTTTATGCCACAGCCTTTTAATTACAAGGCCCTTAGGTTTCCATTTTAACCCAGCTGCCTTGCTTTTCTCTTAGAACCACGGAGGGGCAGGTCCAGCGTCTACTCGAGCTTGGACTCAACACCCCGGGGGACACCCCGCTGGTCACAGAGACCACCCAGAACCCAACTGCTAAACGGTCTGTCAGATAATGAAAAGGACAAAAACTCCTTTGAACTTTGAAGCTGGACTTAAAACAAAGGATGAAACAGTCTCTGGGTACATAGTTTGCTAAGGATTTTAGATGAGACACTAAGAACCCCGCCTGAAATATGTAATTATTTCTCTCTGCCGTGAGGGGAGGGGATATATTTGTTTTCTACCCTGTCCTCTGGGTGACGGAGGCCTCGCTGAGAAGGCCTTCATCGCAGGCACTGTTCTTGCCAAACCTACTTCACTGGCTTCAGGGATGGGCAACAAGGGAGTGATGGCTTGAAGAACGAAGAGGCTTCTTCTGCTGCCCGGTCACATCTGGATTGTTCAAGATGGCAGTCGTAATTTGGTGAGGAAATATTCCGTGTACCGTTTCCATCGGCCTCTGGGAACCATACAGACGGCCCCACCTAGCTTCACCTGCCCAGGGATAATCCGTCCGGGGAGACTTGACCTGGGGCTGGCCTGTGGAACCCTGCTTGCCCCCAACCGCCTCCAAAGAAATCCCTGGTTTGTAGAGGAAGGTAAGAACAGGGGTACGGGGAGACCAAGATAGGAAGTCAGGCTCTGCCACAGAATGGCTGTGTGACTCTGCACAGGTTACTTAGCTTTTCTGAGTCCTGAGAGTCATTAGCCAGGTAGGGCAAAGAACACCTGCTTCTCATAGCTGTGAGCATTAGGTGAGAAGACTTACATGGGTGTCTTGTGCTGGGAGAGACACAAGGGAGGTACACTTCAGAATTAAAAAAAAAAAATTAATAGCTTTATTGAGGTATAATTTACACTTCTGATTTCGAAAGCCACTTTAGAACTGTTTAGATCCACTTAGATCCAATTTAGAGTTGAGGAAATGGAGACCCAGAGGGGTATGGTGATTTGCCTGAGGTCACACAGCATTTCAGCGAGGCTGGGTGAGCAGCCGGACTGTTGTCTTCTTGTCCTGGCATCACAGCCTAACGCTCGTTAAGTACGTAGTTATCTTTAATTCATAAAGGAAAGAAACTCACGAGAATAACTAAAGAAGAGTTACCCCTAATTCAACCCGTACTGTGCTTGGGCTCTACAGGTACCGCTGTTTAACCTTTCACCATTTCATGAGGAAGGTGCTGTCATCATCCATATTTTAAGATGCAGAATTGAGGGGCGCCTGGGTGGCTCAAATTGAGCACCGGACTTCCGCTCGGGTGGTGATCTCGTGGTTCGTGAGTTTGAGCCCCGCGTTGGGCTCGCTGCTGTCAGCGCGGAGCCCGGAGCCTGCTTTGGATTCTCTGCCTCGCTCGCTCTCTGCCCCTCCCCC
Organism: Neofelis nebulosa; assembly: GCF_028018385.1. Lineage (NCBI taxonomy): Eukaryota > Metazoa > Chordata > Mammalia > Carnivora > Felidae > Neofelis > Neofelis nebulosa. Next base: position 17,550,725 of record NC_080789.1, read on the forward strand.
ACTCGCACTCTTTCAAAAATAAATAAATGTTAAAAAAAAAAAAAGAGGCAGAATTGGGGATCAGAGAGCTGAGTAGCTCGCCCAAGGTCACACAGGTATCTGATGAGTCCGACACCAGAACCCGCATCTCTAATGTTGACACCGTGCCACCACCTGTAGTTCTCAAGTGCAAAGATACCAGGGAACGAGACCCCAGTCGTCTCTCACGGAAGCTCGCCAGATTTAGCAAAGAAAATTCAAAACACCACTGAAATCGGAATTTCAGATAACTTTGGTATGGGTATGTCCCAAATATTGCACGGGACATACTTATACTAAAACATTGTTCATTGTTTATCTGAAATTCCACTTTGGGTGTCCCGTATTTATCTGTCAACCCTACGGTATTTAACATGATGTGTTCCTCGAGGCAAGCCTCATTGCCTCTTCTGGTCTCCATTTCTCTCCTGTAAAAGGACAGGACTGACCACAGCTGACCTCCAAGGCTCTGTAACGGAGTGCACAGGTGGAGGGAAGGATGGAGGGAGCTCGCCGGTGACTGTTCTAAGCAGAGACCAGCCCAGGAAATCTACACCGAGGCCTCAAAGGTGCAGGACGAGGCCCGAGGGCAAGGTCCCTGCTCCTGGCAGCTTCTCTCTGACCCTTGGGGACAAATGCTTTCGTAAGGGCGTAAGCTCCCTGGGCAGTGCCGGGAGCAGAAAACCACCCGGAGTTCTCGTGCGCACGCGCGTTTAAATTGTGGCACGGGGGGCGCCTGGGTGGCGCAGTCGGTTAAGCGTCCGACTTCAGCCAGGTCACGATCTTGCGGTCCGTGAGTTCGAGCCCCGCGTCAGGCTCTGGGCTGATGGCTCGGAGCCTGGAGCCTGTTTCAGATTCTGTGTCTCCCTCTCTCTCTCTGCCCCTCCCCCGTTCATGCTCTGTCTCTCTCTGTCCCAAAAATAAATAAAAAATGTTGAAAAAAAAAAAAAATTTAAATTGTGGCACGGTATACGTGACACGAAATTTGCCACCTTAACCATTTTTAGGTGTACGGTTGAGCACCATGAAATATAGTCCCTCTGTTGTGCAGGCACCAACACTGTCTCTGGAAATGTGTCCCCTCCCCAAACCAGAACTCTTCTCCAGTGAATACTAACTTCCTCAGTCCCTGGCACCCCGCCCCCCCCCCCCCCAACTTCTGCTCTCTTTCTGAACTTGACTGTTGTAGGTCCTTAGTGTGCTGGAAACACACACAGTGCTTGTCCGTCTGCATCTGCCCTACTGCACTTAGCAGAATGTCACCAACGTGCAGCCACGTGGTAACGTGTCACAGACCCTCCTTCCTTTTTAAGGCTGAACAGAGGTTACTTTATGTAACGTTCTCTCTCCAGGGAAGAAATGCAGAAAACACCCCAATGCACCCACTCAGTCTTCTGGGCTCTGAGGACGGAGCTCCTTTCCAGGGAGGGCTGCTGAGGTCACAGCTATCAGGGGCTCTTGGGGGCAGGGCGACGGAGATAGCCCCCTGCCCAGAATCCACCCTGGACCCCCATGGGTTTATAGGACTCCCTGCCTCCCAGGGGGCACTCCTCTCCGTGCCAAAGACCTGGCAATAAGCCAGAGGCAGATATACGAGGTACTCCAAGGAGGCTTTATTGCTCCTCTAACAATACGGCTGGAACAGGGAGTGATTTATTGAGGGTGAGCACTGGGGAGGGAACAGACCCAGTTCGCACTTGGAAGCAGGCCACAGGCCGAGGGAGCGTGCAGAGTCAAGGGCAGGGCAGGCACGCGGTACAGCCTGTCCGTGCCTCAGTTGTACCACCGGTAACGGTGCCAACAGGGAGCACCCAGAGGGTGGCTGAGGCTTTGTCAGCCGCATACCGCGGTCCCCGGCAGACAGCAGGCCCTCACGGAAGGCAGCTGTTTTCCGGAAGGTGGGGGTGAGCCGGTGGTGCTCAGAAGACAAAACCCCAAATCGGAGGGGAGTGTCGGGAAGTCTGTTAACGGGCTTCAGGGGACAGGATTCACGTAGATTAAAAAGGGGACTTCTTTCGTAAAAAATCAATTAAATAAAACGGGAGAGTCAGACAAGCCCCCTGCCTCAGGAGGGTTAGTCTGGTGAGAGGCCCACGGGCTGCCCTCTGAGCCACTGGGGTGTCCGCGTTCCTCGGTGCACCAAGGGGAAACAGCTCCCTGGGTTCAAAGGGCCTGAACCCCCAATGTTTGGCTGGGCGTTTCATTTACCAAAACTTTGGGGTTTTTTGACAAAAGCACATGCATCTCCAACACCTGTGCACTGGCTGCCTCAGAAAGGAGACCCTGGGACTCAGCAGAAGTGGAGCGATGATCCGCTCACCTCCCGACTCAAAGCTTGCGCAGGCCGCGATGTGCTAAGTCTGGGTTTTTACAGGAGAATAAGTGAGGAGTAGAGGGGAGTCAGAGGGAGAGGAACAGGGGAGGCACTGACCTCCCTGCCTATGAGCATCACCCCACCTTGAAGACAGGCTGCTGGCCTCCCAGCCCCGGGGGAAGGGAAGAGAAAGGACACTGCTTGAGCACCCACTGCGTGCCTGGTCTCGTGCCTTCCATTCACCTTTGAGTCCTGCCTCTGCTGCGACCTCTTGCTGTGTGACCCTGGGCCAGTTGTGAACCTCTCTGTTTTTCTCACTGGCTGGTGAGAGGGAGACCTTCATGAGTAAACACACAAAGTGCTTACCACAGCATCTGGGATACCGTAAGCATTCAAGAAGCATCAGCTCTTATCCCACCGCAAATAAAGTCCTGATACACATCCGCTGCCTTGTTATCGTTGTGACTGATACTGCTGACTGTCAGCACAACTCCTGTGGGAGATGATACAACCCTCATGTCACAGATAAGGAAACTGAGGCTCAGCGAGGTTGCACAGGGCTGGAGTGGGGATTCAGGCCAGGTATGTCTGGTTCTCTTGGAAGAATCTCGTGGTGAGATGTCTGCCCCAGCAAGAGTCTGACCAGGCCCCCCAGCACCCGCACCCCTGAGAACTGAGGGACAAAGGCCAAGAAAGTCATTAGCCCCAGGCACGCACGAACCCTTCCCGTAATACACTTCGGTTTGTCAGTGGCAGGTGTACAACTCTTAAGAGTTCTGGAAAGATGCTCTCTCCATCTCAGCCTCCGAAAGGTCTCGGCTAACTTTTCACAACGTTTCACTGCCAGGGTTTTTGAGAAAAGCCCCGGGTATCAGGAGGAAGCAGAGGGAGAGGGACTGCAGAGGAGGGAGGGACCGTCTTTCCTTTTGAAAGATGTGGGCAAAGAGCCCTGAAGCGAGGCTGGAGAAGGGACTCGGACGGCAGGAAGCCAGAGGCACCAGCATGAGGCCACCAAAGCCCATGATCTCCCACGAGCAGAGACGGCGGCGCTCCAGAGGTAAAATTCATCGCCACCACTTTTAAAGGCATTGGGAAGTCATGATTCATCTACTTGAAACAGATGCACATATGCTGGGTTTCATAAAGCAAATCTAGCCCACCCGAGTACTGCAGCACACTACAGTATGAGAAATACACAAACAGCCACGGTTGGGAGAGCGCTTATCTTGAGCTTCCCAGCAGCCAAGGTATAAAGGGAAATGTGATGGGGCATGAAACCTTCCACCTCCGACGAAGCTGAAAACGCACAGGAATGAGAGTTGATACCGGACTGGTTGTAGGCTCTGCAATTTGCAGACCTTGTGACCTCAGGCAATACTCAAACCTCCAATTCCTGTTTCCTCGTTGTAAGCTTCCTCTTAATAACACCTTTGCCATTTAGGTCAAATAAGACGTGGGAGTGCTTTGAAAATTATTAAATATCTCACACAAATCTTACCACTACTGATTGTGAAGTATTTATATTAGTTCTTCAGAAGAAATGAGCTGTTTTTCAGCGCCAGCTGTTTTTGAGGTATAGTTTGGAAAACATTCCATCACATGACTCCTTCTACAAGGGCCACTGGATAACAGAAAGGACAGCTGCAATAACCACCATTTCTGAGCATTAATTAGGTACCAGGCACTTAACAGCCATCTGAGTTTGAATGAGTTAATAAGCAGAGCCACTTAACCTCATTTTGCCTTCACAGACATTCCAGATATGGGCACTATTAGTATTCCTATTTTTCTAGAAATGGGGACACTGAGACATGGACCAATCATATTCTCTCCCCCACGAACACGGCACTGAGGATCAGAGAGATGGGGCGAGCCAGCAGCGGGCACTGGACCCATATGGAAATGAAGGCTCTGGACTGAAGGCGCCATTTTGAGGTGGCTGTGAGTGAGAGAGAGAGAGAGAGAGAGAGAGAGAGAGAGATGGAGGGAGACAGATGCAAAGACACAGAAGCAAGCAGTAGAGGCTCAAGGGTCCAGAGGGAGCACTGTGGAGTCACAGCCTAGTCCTGAAGGGGTGGGGGCAGAGCAGGGGCAGGCACAAACCCAAACACCCTTTCTGCCCCAGTTTGCCCTTCCAACACATTCCCTTTCTGTTTCAGCAGGACAGGATGGGTTCCGGTCCTTTACAAGCAAGCATGTCCCAGGAATGGATGGATGGCAAAACCCAGGCAACGAGAGTGGCCGAGGAGCCCCTGGGGGCAGGCAGAGTGATCGCGCACCAGATGGCACTTCTCCCCGTCCCTTATGCTCCTCGACCCCCAGAATGCTGCGCCCAAGAACCCAGGCTCATTAAGGGAGGCAAGAGGAGACAGACGCCCGGTCTAGAATACGGACGGTCGTTTTCAAAAGCCCCAAAGCGACGCGGCATCTGACCAGCTAACTGCACCCCACGCTTCCTGTTTGTGTGAACTTGTTCTGTTTTTTTCCAATTAGAGTGCTACTCACTGGTGCGCTCCAATTTTTTTTTTTTCTTTTTTAATTGAATAGCAAATCAAAAGGAGAGCACAGGAAAAGCTCGCGGTGTTCTCCTCCCTCAAAGGCCAAGCATCTGCTGGCTTTGTTCAGTCTTGGCTGCCGACCACGGCATTTCAGGCTGTTGGAGATTAATACCTGTGACGATGTCTCTTCGCGGGGAACGGGTGTGAGGTGGCCGTGGTCCTGGGGAGACCCTAGGCTGAGTGTGGCTGCAGGCCTGCCTGGCAAGGGGCCTTGCAGGACGAGGGTCTGGAAGGGGAGGCTGCACGGCCACCCAGAAGGGACAAGGGACACAGAACCAGAGGCAAACATACCTCCCAAACGAAGGGCAGTGATGACTGCCCAAGTCCCCAGAAACTTGGGTGAAGTGTCTGTCCTACTTTGGCATCACGCATCCTGGCTCTGCCCCTCACTGTCGCGAGGGCACGGACAAGCTTACCGAACCTTCTTCGCTGCTGTCTTCCTCATCTGTGAAAAGGGGACTGTCATGGTACCCACCACACAGGACTGTGGGAAGAAAATCAGACCGTGTGGGTAAAATGCTCGGCACACAGTAGGCCCTCAAGAAATGGGAGCTGGGACTCAGTCTCTGAGCGCCGTCCCGCCTGCCCTGTGGGCACGTTTCAGGAGGAAGCGGGTTTCCTGGGGCCCCGGATGCCTCCAGCAGCAGAAAAGCCTACTCATCCAATTTACAAAAAGCAATGTGCTTACAAGGCCACTGGAGCCGCAGACCCAGAAGTGTGGAAAAGCCTGGAAGGCAGCAAAGATCCGGAGAGAAAGGTTTATTCCAGAAGTTATGGAGCAGAGACCAACTCCTAAGCCATTTGCATTTGACTCCAGGAAATGGGCGCAAGGCAAGGGAAGCTGTGAGCCGGACGGCCGGACAGCTGGACGGCCGGACAGCCGTGCAGGAAGTGGCCGGGCCCCAGGGCTCGTGAGGCTCCTAGAGGAAGCGGAGCCTGTAAGTCCCCTCCAGCCACGCCCTCCCTGAGCACCTCCAGGTACCGGCCGCCTCCCGTGGGCCCGCTGGCCACTCAGCAGCTCTTCCGTCTGAAGAAGACTTGAAATGAGAAGTCCTAGCTAAAAAGGGGGTGCTTATAACGCGAAAAGTGCTGACATGCCAACTAGTCATTGGCCCTGAAGTAGGCATTAGCTAGAGCAGCAGTTCTTGGAATTACAAAAGGACTATGAATAGACTGTTATGCTAGGTCTGCAGCTAGGGGCCTCCAATTAACGGCAGGAAGCCTGTGTTCTTGTCGGACTGGAGCCGGCATCACGCGCGTGTGTGCACAGGGCTGGCTGTGTGTGTGTGTGTGTGTGTGCGTGTGAGAGAGAGAGAGAGAGACAGACAAAGAGACAGAGAGATACAGAGAGACAGAGAGGGAACGAATGAATGAATAATGGTGAACAAGGGGACAGTGGATGGACGTACTTGAACGTACACTAAGAATAACGGCCAGCCTGCTGTCTTCCGGAACAAGTGCGGTGGGCCACTTTGACTTTCAAGTCGCCACTGAGAGATGCAATGGATGGCCTAGAAGGCGGGGGCACCAGTGGGGTGGTCTGGCACCAGGGTTCCCTCGTTTGGGAGCCGCCCCGAGTGAAAGAGGACGGCTGAGGAGGCCAGGGTCGGAGCCGCACCCCTTCTGGACCCTCAAGCTCAGTGGATAAGGACTCTGTGACTGTGTTTAGCATTTGCTTTCACACACTGCCTCTGGAAATCAGCCCCCAGAGCCAGCGTTGGACACCCGCTTAAAACGGGGACTTGCTAGGGGCGCCTGGGTGGCGCAGTCGGTTAAGCGTCCGACTTCAGCCAGGTCACGATCTCGCGGTCCGTGAGTTCGAGCCCCGCGTCAGGCTCTGGGCTGATGGCTCGGAGCCTGGAGCCTGTTTCCGATTCTGTGTCTCCCTCTCTCTCTGCCCCTCCCCCGTTCATGCTCTGTCTCTCTCTGTCCCAAAAATAAAATTAAAAAAAAAAAACAAAAAAAAAAAAAACCAAAAAAAAAAAACGTTGAAAACGGGGACTTGCTGTCCTCGAGGCCAGAGGGACACCTCGGGGCCCACGGTCACACCGACATCTTCTCTGGGACTTTCCCCATTTCCTGTCATTTTGCACGCAGCACAGACCGGTCTCTAAAGGACTGCCTGCATTCTGAATCTGGCCCGCTGCCGCACAGGTCTGTGACTTTGCGCACGTCCCCCAAACACCGTGCCTCGGTGCCCTCATCTGTAAAATGGGGATGATAACCGGTGCCCCACCACCTCTCTCATGAGTATCAACAAACTGACGTATGTGAAGGGCCGGCACAGTGCCCCACACTCGGTTAGCTCCAGAAAACCTTGGTATTATCATCCTCCGTAAGGATCGGGTAAAGATCAGCGTCCGTGCTGGTCTCTGAGCCCCATGGGGGCAGGGGGCCCGCCTGTCCCGCGCACGGCTGCGTCCCCAGTACCGAGTGCCGGCTCTGACATCCGACAAGGTCTCAGAAAGTGTTTGCCGGAAGGGGGGACAGAGGTAAACATTACTGCCCCAGCCATGATGGGGGTGGCGGACGGGGGTCTCCGGATATCACGGAGCCCTTTAGGGGTTCAAGGCCCAGAAGTCACCCCAGCAGGAAACTGGGGTGCTGGGACTACTCTACTTTCCTATGGCTGCTGTTCCAAGTCACCACACGTTTAGTGGCTTAAAGCCACATGAATTTACATCTTATAGTTCTGGGGGTCAGAAGTCTGACACAGGCCCACTTGGCTGCAGTCGAGGGGATTTTAGCTTCCGGGGGCTACCTGCTTTCCTTGTCTCCTTGTCTCTTAACCAGACACTCTTCCCTCTTCCCCACTTCACCTACCTCTGTGATTACACTGGGCCCACCCAGATAACCCAGGAAAATCTATCTTAATTAGACGATTAGCAACTTTAATTCTATGTGCTGCCTTAATTCCTTCCTCCTTTGCCAGTTAACAAAGCCTATTCCCAGGTTCCAGGGATTAGGACACGAACATCTCTGGGGACCACCATTCTGCCTGTCACAGGGACTTGCAGGCGGTCGGGAAAGCTAATGCAGAAACTCCCTGTTTAACTGCTCCAAACTCCAGGGTCAGAGCCGCACCCCTTCCGGACTGTTTTTGGAGAGCAAAGTGTTTTGTTTTGTTTTGTTTTAAGATTTTATTTCCAAGGAATCTCTATACCCCAGGTGGGGCTCAAACTCACAATCCCAAGATCAAGAGTCTCACATGCTCTGCTGACTGAGCCAGCCAGATTCTCTAGAGCAGGCAACAGGTGCCAGCACAGCCAGACTTAACAATGCATAAGAGCCCGGAATCAGAATCGGGAAATGTTCATGGAGCCCCTCCCGTCTGCCGGAGACAGCCGCATTCGGCAGCGTTCCTATCACTCACGGCCATTTTCCTTAAGTACTCCGTGAAAGGCACTCTACCAGGCGCGAAATGCCCATTCCCTCCCTGAATCCTCACAACAAGCCCCTGAAATAGGTTCAGTTGTTACCCCCATTTGACAGAGGAGGAAACCTTGGCACAGACAGGCTTTATGACCTACCCAGGGTCACACGGCCCACCAGTGGCAGAACTGGGATTTGAACCCAGGGGGTTGGACTCTAGAATCGTGCTCGCTTCTGGTTTGCTCTCCTGCCTCTCTACTGTTCATGCACATTCTCTCATTTCAGTTGCACAACTAACTGCCTTGTGAGGGCAGGACTTCTCTTTAGTCCCCACTGCTTAGATTAGGAAAGTGAGACCAAGAAGGATCGCTCGGCCAGCCCTGCATGACCCAGCCACCCACCGCCCTGCTCAGGCACTTTCTCTGCATCAGGCTGCCTCCCTAGGTGTTAACGATGAAGAATTAATTTTAGAAAATGAACCGTTTCACAACACACCCCGCCCCCTAGTCCCTTTCAGGAGCATTGGCTGTTTTTTTGTTTTTTGTTTAATTTTTTTTTAACGTTTATTTATTTTTGAGACAGAGAGAGACAGAGCATGAACGGGGGAGGGGCAGAGAGAGAGGCAGACACAGCATCGGAAGCAGGCTCCAGGCTCTGAGCCATCAGCCCAGAGCCGGACGCGGGGCTCGAACTCACGGACCGTGAGATCGTGACCTGAGCCGAAGTCAGACGCTTAACCGACTGGGCGCCCCGAATTGGCTGTTTTTAATGCTCCCCCACCCGCCAAACGTAAGCAATCGCTGCTGTTTAGGAGGAGGTGTGGACAGTGTCTCCCGTCTGCAGCCCAAGCCTTCCGTTGAGCCGGCTGCCTGAAGATTGCAACAAACAGGCAGACAAGATGCCGGAAGAGTAAATGAAGCTGGTCCCCCAGGGCCTCCTTAATGAAAAATTTCAGTCCTGTGGACCAGACACAAGCCCTCGTTACTACCCACGTCTAAATTAAACAAGACAAGGGAGGCTCTTGAGGAAAAAGGCACAAGTGACTGAAGGCTTGAAGAACGAGCCACAGGAGGTAAGCGAAAGAAAGTTCTCTGACTTTCTGGGGGTGCAGAGAACCCCAAGCGCCATCAGATCCGCGGGCGCAGAGAACCCCAAGCACCATCAGATCCGCGGGAGCCGGGGGCTTGGGGCTGCCCCTTTCTCCGGGCTTGGCAGGGACCCCAGGCCTGAGCCCGAGCGGGGCTGAGCCAGCCGACAGTCAACAGGCCTTTATTGACTGTTCATTCTCAGTGAGCACAAGGCTGTCCATTTAAACGCTGATCCAATATTGCTGTATGTTGGGTAAGCTCATCGAGAATTCATAGGGTGATGCTCACTCAGCAAGAGACAGGCACGCCACACATGAGCTCATTTATTCCAGCAGCAGCCGCGATCCGGACCCATTGAGCCCTGAGCAATATTCCCCAGGGCCGGGGGCAGTGAGCTGGCAAGGCTTCCTGTGGGGGGGAGGGGGGCACAGGAGGCCGAGAGAGAGGGGGAGGGGCCGGCGTGTGTGCAGGCAGCCGAGGGGCCTGGGTTGCCACAGCTGTAAAGTAAGGAACACTAATAACATCTGCCTGATGGGGACAGGGAGAACTGAGACTATATGAAGTGTTTCGCTTGATGTCTGGCACCTAATGGCGGCAAACTTAGCGTGAGCTGGGATTATGTCATGCAGTCTTATATAATCCCTGCCGGTGACTGAGTGCAACCGTTCCTGTCTCCATTTTACAGGTGAGGATTCCAACGTCCCCAGAGGGGCCGGAACTTGCCCGTGGATTCCTGGCAAGTCAAGAGCCTGGGCAGGATTCACACCTGGGGCTCGAGACTGGGCTCTTCCCACAGCTCCGCCTCTATGTCCCATACTCTGGGGTTTGCACCGGCTCTCTGCACCCTCCCGGGCAGGGCCTTTCCCCCTGAACCTCGATCTGCTCTTCCTCTGGCATCTGCGGGGTAGGCGGCAGGACGCCCCCAGAACAGCGGGCTGCATCAGCGACGGGGACTTGGGTCAGTTTGCTCACTGAGTGGGACTCCCCTCGGTCGGTCTCTCCCCGGAGCTCCTTCTTCATGTGCTTCGGCCCTTTGGAATACACACACGCATCCGAGTGTGCGCGACCCCACGATATCAGACTTGAAATGAGCAAGGCTCAGTGTCCCAAGCCATTCGTGGGGTGGGAGGGCAGGGGTCATGCTGCTGCCCCTGAGAGCACATGTTGGGGAATGGGCCTCCCAGGGAGCACCAGAGAGACTGAGAAGCAAGAGAGGCTCTAGCTAACCAGGATTCCTCCTGGCTGGTAGTCCCGAGGGTTAACAGTGGATCCGGATAGGCTGCCCAGCTACCGTCACAACAAATGCTTCCGCAAGGGCCTCCGGAATTCAGTGGCCAAGAGGGAGGTGGCTGCTTGGGCTCTGGAGCCAGATGGACCTGGATTTTTATCTCAGCTCTGCTACCTTCTAGCTGTGTGACCTTGAACATATTACCTAACCTCTCTGGGTCGTAATTTCCACACCTGTAAAGAGGGAGAAAGGCTTAGAGGCGAAGTTGTGGTGAGCAGCTTTGTATGGGACACCCAGTAAATGCACAATTAAAACGAATCACCTGCTCCTTTTGCCTCTTAGCACGAAGATGAGGAGGAAAAGAGAGGTTCCGAAGGCGGAATCCAGCACGTGGTTTACCCCTCAGCCAGTTGTGGACTTTGGGGGAAAGCTGTGCTGCTCTGTGCCTCGGTTTCCTCCGGCATACAACGAGAATGAAATACAGTTCCCACCTCATAGAAACCAACTGATTCAGTCTGTATAAAATGCTCACATAACGTCTTAACCATAGTGAATGCTTGACACACGGTAGCTCCCAGCGTGACTTTTCCACCCTAACAATTCCATCCCGACCTCGCCGGGCCCAACCTTGGTCCACCCAGACCCAATCAACACCCAGTATCAGCTTCTCTGGAGGATGTTCCTTCCCTACCTATATCTGGTGCCCCCCCCCCCCCCCATAAAGTGAACTCTTTGGGGTCGGAGGAAGTCCTAGGCGCTCCAAGGGAGACTTCTGTCTGTAGTGCCTTCTCATTTTTCCTTGTGGGAGCCACACAGGGCAAGTGGCAAAGACACTGAGCCTAAAGTGAACTCAGAACCAAGCCATGTTAAGACTCATCAAAATCCTGTGTTGTAATCATTTCCTTTCAAAGTCTTTTTTTTTTTTTTTTTTTTTTAAGTTTCCCAAAGTATCCTTCATCTTCAAAGAGTCTGGCTGCCAACTCGACTTTGCCCTCTGAAGTTCTTTTTCATTCACCCTCGCAGGCACTGCTCCAGAAATGCCACATGGCGGAGACGAGCCCCTCGCTCCCCCCTCCTCCACCCCCACACCTCCCAGTTTGGACGCCATTATAAATTGGCCGACGTTGTCCTTGGGTCCTTCCCAAGATCAATTAGAAAACCAACATGAAGGGCATTTGTAAAAAGTAAGCCACGCTATTTATTCACAGAGGAAGGAAAGGGGGGATAATTTCTAGTGCTGTTTTCTTCTGTCTTCTCATGACAGCCCCACCAGAGGCCCTGGGATACACGTACGAGCAAACAGATCAAAACTCCAGTCAAGTCTGCAGCCTCAACTTTTTTTCCCCCCTTTTTTAATTTTTTATTATTTATTTATTTTTAAATTAAAAAAAAAAAGTTTTTATTTATTTTTGAGAGACAGAGCGTGAGCAGGGGGAGCGGCAGAGAATCGGAAGCAGGCTCCAGGCTCTGAGCTGTCAGCACAGAGCCTGACGCGGGTCTTAAACTCATGAACTATGACATCATGACCTGAGCCGAAGTCAGATGCTTCACCGACTGAGCCACCCAGGTGACCCTTTCCCTCTTTTTTTTTTTTTTTTTCTTTAAAGAAAGCACTTATTTATTTGGATTTATAGCCTATTCAAATGATGTCTTGGTGCCACAAGAAAACACGGACCCCCGGCAAAAGGAAGCTCGTCTATAAACTAGTGGAAAAATCAAATCCATCTGGGTACTTCAGGCACTGCTTTCAGAGGGATGTCTTTAAAAAGCATTCTCAGGATGTCAGGAGATACATTCAGTGGACAAGCCCATCTTGGCACGAATACAGTTTTACTGAACGTGACACAGCCATTCCGGGGAAGATGTGAGAAGATGAACCCCCCACAATACTTGATAATTTCATCAGGATGTTAAAATGGCAGTTTTCACTGAGGCACCCGGCTACACCATACATTCGCTGGCTCCATTCAAAGCGAGTGCTAGACTCTAAGCAGACTTAGCAAAGGAGGTACTAAGAATTGAGTCACCCAACTCTGAACCCTGCAGCAGAGTTCCAGTTAACCTTCCCCACAGCAACACCAAAGGGTGGGGTGGGTTGGAGGAGACGGAAAAGAGGTTTGAGAGAGGTTTCCTGGAGGGAGCTGTTGAAGGACCCCCCAAATCCCACCTGTACCTGCCCATATGCCCAAGGGGGAGGGCTGGGAGGTTTCCCCTTTCCTTCTAAGTTGAGAGAGGGGCTTTGAAATCACCGACAAGTTTAATATACGTGACCCCTACGGTCTGAGGCGACACATTTACCCAAAGAGGTTCGAACCTGCGACTTACCAGCCATTTCGATAACAAATCAGGACTCTCGCTGGGCTGGAGAGGAGCCCACCCTCTCAGACCTTATCACAGAAGGGCTGGATGTGGTTCTTGATGACCAGGCAGGGTCTCACTTGGGGAAAGACAGCCACAGGTCATCCCTGGGCCTACCCACGAGGGGCCGCCTGCAGGGGTAACTGGGATTCCCAGTCTCCGGGCTGCAGAGGAACAGAGGGGCAGGTGCGAGCCAGAACCCCCTGAAGGGAAGCGAGGGCGAGGATCCCCAGGGATGGAGAAGTCTCCAAAGAACTCACAGAAGTGCCACAAAAGAAAGAGCCTGCCAGAAGCATCTCCCTGGTTGAGGGGGAGCTGATACCAACTTAAGACTGTGTTAGCCATGCCTGAATTGTCTTCCTTTCCACTACCTCCTGCCCTCCCCACAGCAGAGCTCAAGGCAGAGAGAGAGAGAGAGAGAGAGAGAGAGAGAGCACACAGATACTGACCCAGCTGCTCCCTACCTGCAGGGACAGGCCAGCTGACAGAGGGGGAAGAGGGAGTGACTTTAAATGAAGCTTTCTTGAGATATAAGTCACATGCCATGGAATTCACCCATTAAAAACATTTTTTTTTTTTAAATTAAAAATAGAACTACCCTATGACCCAGCAACTGTACTACTGGGTATTTATCCAAGGGATACAGGTGTGCTGTTTCGAAGGGACACAAGCACCCCGATGTTTATGGCAGCACTATCCACAACAACCAAAGTATGGAAAGAGCCCAAATGTCCATCGATGGATGAATGGATAAAGAAGATGTGGTCTATATATACAATGGAGTATTACTCGGCAATCAAAAAGAACAAAGTCTTGCCATTTGCAACTACGTGGATGGAACTGGAGGGTATTATGCTAAGTGAAATTAGTCAGAGAAAGACAAATATCATAGGACTTCACTCATATGAGGACTTTAAGAGACAAAACAGATGAACATAAGGGAAGGGAAACAAAAATAAAAACAGGGAGGGGGACAAAACAGAAGAGACTCATAAATATGGAGAACAAACTGAGGGTTGCTGGAGGGGTTGTGGGAGGGGGGATGGGCTAAATGGGGAAGGGGCATTAAGGAATCTACTCCTGAAATCACTGATGTACTAAATGCTAACTAACTTGGATGTAAACTAAAATAATAAATAAAATAAACATTGCAAAGGCAAAAATAAATACATACATACATACATACATACATTTTCTCAGTGTTTATTTTTGAGAGACAGAGAGACACAGAGCGTGAGCAGGATAAAGGCAGAGAGAGGGGGAGACACAGAATCCGAAGCAGGCTCCAGGCTCTGAGCTGTCAGCACAGATCCCGACGTGGGGCTCGAACTCATGAACCGAGAGAGATCGTGACCTGAGCGGAAGCTGGAGGCTTACCCCACTAAGTCACCCAGGTGCCCCTGCAATTCACCCGTTTAAAGGGTACTCGGTCATGGTTTCTAGTATACTCACAGAATTGGACATCCCTCACCACAATTAATTTTATTTATTTCTCTTGTTTATTTTTTTTTGGGGGGGGGGGAGAGAGAGAGAGAAATGGGCCTTGTGTTTGGCTCAAGTGGGCTTGTGTTCACCCAGAGTGGGGCTCGAGCTCACAGGACTGGAACCCCACGAACCGTGAGATCGTGCCCCGAGACAAAGTCAGATGCTTGACGACTGAGCCACCCGCGCGCCCCTGGTCACAATGAATTGTAGAACGCTTTCAGTACCTCACAAAGAAACCCTCTCCTTACACGCCCCTCCTTGGCTATCACCCCCCCTCCCCAGGAAGTCATTAACCTACTCCCTGTCTCTATGCATTTGGCTATCCCGGACCTCCGACAGAAGGGCGGTCACACGCCACGTGGTTCTCTGCGACTGGCTCCGAAGTGAAAGAACCCTAAGTGTTGACCAGACACCCCGGCCCTGCAGCCTTCTGGGGGCGGGCTCCCCGGCAGGCCACAGCAGCGCCTTCCTTCCTCAGACTGAGATGCCTGCCCCCCAACCCCGTTCACGGCTCCCTTCGAGTGAATTCACCCAACCTCCCTGGCTCGGCCTGAGCCGGCAGGGAAACGAGTCCGCCCGCACACCCACCTCGCGGCACGCCCGGCGGCGGTGGGCGCCATTACGCGGGTGAGGTCTGTCCTTCCAGAGGCGAACGTCTGCCTGTTCCCAAAGGTGCCTGGTACGTTTATTGGCTGGCTGAGGATGCAGGCGGCTGTGCAGACAGGGCAAAGGCCCTGGGGCGGCCGGGGGGGGGGGGGGTGAGTCCCTGGGGGGGTCTCAGGGGGCTTCCACATGGCGCTCGGGAGGGCCAGGAGGCAGCACCAGGCCGCAGACCGACTCTATCGCTCTCTGGTTAAGTTTTAGGTGTTTCCTTGTGTCTCAGCTTCTCTGGCACTGACATCTCCTGCTCTGAACGGCTCCAGAGGCCGACTGGCAAGTCGGAAATGTGTCTGGGACGCTTTGCTCCCCCCCCATCCCGGGTGCCCTGTTTGGACGTGCTTTGTTTGCCCTTGGCCCCAGGACGGCCCCCACCCCCCACCTTGGTGACCCTTCTCTTTCTTGCCTTCACCCCTCCTCATCTCCTCCCTCAGAGCCAGATGCCGTGCAACTAAGAAGGTGAAGATCACGCTTGACGTACATTAGCGCTCCCCAGGGGCCTCTGGCCCAACGCAGGTAACACGGGGTCGTTCCACCAGAGCCTTCTGGAGACGGGGAAGCACAGCCTTGGATGGCAGGAGCAAGAGCGTGTCCATCCGAGAAATCCCAGATGTTGCTTCCAAATGGCCAAGAGTGGTTTTCCAGGGAGAGCCCGGCCTGGCCTCCTGTGGCCTCAGAGATGGTGAGGACCGCGTGGGGTGGTGGGGGCTGGGAGGGGGCCCACGGGGGAAGATGAGGCCGCAGGCCTAGAGCACGTGACGGGCACCGAGCGCCTCCCAGGCTTCGCCAGCCACCAGCCGGCCCTCCTACAGACCTACTGTTTCCTCCCAGTGATCCCGGCCGCTGCAGATTCGACGTCCCCCTCTCACAAAAGGGGCCCGGGGAGCTGGTCCACCGTCACACAGCTAGGGGGAGAGGCACAGTGGGTCCCAGTGTTCCCGACGGGGCATCTGGCAAGTCTGACCCACGCACGCGCCCAGCTCGTCCCCGCCACCCCGGCTCCTCTGCCGCCCCCTGTGAAGCAGGCGTGACCTTCACCAACTCCAATTCCAGGTGAGGAATCGGGCTCCACGAGACGGAGTAGCCTAACTAACTGAGGTCACTCAGCCAGTCAGTGGAAATTTGAACCCAAGTCTGGATAACTGCAAAGGCTGCGGACTTCTGGAGCCCAACCTCCCCATTGGTGCAGGTGGTGAGAACGGCCTGGGGTCGCTGTGTGAGAGAGGGCCACAGAGCACGAGAGGGAAGAAATAAGGATGTTCTTGTGTGGACCTACGTGGGTGTGCACGCGTGTGTGAGTCTATACTTATGTCTGCGTATACATAAATGTGGTGTGCCTATGTGAATTGGTGCCTGTATCTATGAGTGTATGTGTCCACGTGAGTTTGTATGTACAGATGTGTATTTGTGCGTATTACTGTGTGCGTGTGTGTACAGAGAATGTGGCTGTTGTCCGTGTGCATGTAAGTATGTGTCTATGTATGCTTGTGTGTTAGTAGGTGTCTGAGTACATCTGTGTCTGTGTGTATTTGTATGTGAGCGTGTAAATGACCCCATACATGCTGGTGGAGACTCAGGAGACAGGGCCCCGTCTACGGTGGAAAGTTATTCCTTTTTTTTTTTTCAGTTAATAGGAAACAAAGGAATCTTTTCTTAAAGTTCTGCTTTGGTGCCCTAGAATGTAAACTTTATGCAACTAAGTTTACAGTCTCTAAGGGAAGAATGTTCTTTGAAGATTAAGCCTGAGAAGACTTAGAATTCACTGCTGCATTTCAAACCTTTCTGACTACTCTACAGTGAGAGTGTGTGTATTTCATTCCACATACAGTGAATACATGTATTTCTTAAAACAATACTTGCCCATATCATGTGTAATATGCTCTGATATTTTAAATTCTTTTCTATTTCTTTTTTTAAAAACGCTAGCTGTGAGCCACTACACTGATATCACAGCTCACTGATGGGACGGAGGCTACAGTTGGAGAACACTGGTCTAGGGTGACCCTTCCCTGGCTCTCTGGAAAGAGATTTCATCCATCCATTTAACAAATAAACACTAGGCAGTTGCTGCATGACAACTACTTTTCTAGGTTCTTTGGAAACAAGTTTCCTGCCCTCCGGGCACTTTCGTTCTAAAGTAGAAAATGAACCATGAATCTGGAAACACATAAGATCACTTCAGGTAGCGACAAGGTCTATGAAGGTAATTCAGTGGGCTGGTCAGGGAGGACTTCTCTGAGGAGGTGACATTTCTCCTGAGACCCAATGATCACGAGTTGGCAAGGCAAGAAGTGTGGGAGAAAGGCTCATCTGTATTTCGTGTCCTGCCTCTACCATCAAAGGCTAGAGACAGACCTTGACTGGGACAGCGGCGGGGATTCTGTCCCTCCGTCCCCAGCCCTCCTGTCCTCTCCCATCAGCTACATTTTGTCCCAACACTCCACGTTAGAATTTGGCAGTTCTGCAGGGGCACATACTCCGTCTTTCCCTGGAACATATAAAATGACATCTGGTCCAATTAATTCCGGTGTTAAGGAAAACTCCCTGAAGACGCGGCCGATCTTGTGGAGAGTGGTTCCGCTGGGCAACAAAGCTCAGGACCGAGGAGGCAGAGGACAGGCCATGGGGCTCAGAGCCACGCGTGGGACAACCCACAGGAAAGAGGCAAAGATGGCGACGGGCCTCGCCCTCCGGGCTGTTCCAGGGTCAGGCACGGCTTCTCCAGGCTGTTCCACGGCCGGGCACGGCTTCTCTAGAGGTGCCTGCGTGGCCAGCAATGTTGCCACCTTCAGGTTCTCGCTCAAATGCATCTCCGAAAGCCTCCCCCGCCCACACTATTTAGACCGCAGCCTCCCTCCCGCCTTGTTATCTCGTTATTGTCTGGCTCCTCACCTAGAATCCCCAGGGTGGGGATCTCTGCCTGTGCGAGTCCCCATCTTGTACACGGCTGATGCCCAGTGAATAGCTATTGCATGGCTCAGTGAGTAACAGCGTCCATTTATGGAGCACCTACTATGTGCCGGGCTCTTTGCATCCACGGTCTCCAGGCCCCACAGAAATCCTGCAAGATGGCGGCTGTCATTCCCATCTTACAGATGGTAACATGAAGGCTCAGAGAGGTGAAGCGAAGGCACTGAGTAACCGACAGACGTGGGTATGAACTCGGGCCTCCCTGACTCCAAACCCACCAGGCCACGACACATCCACTCCCATAACAGTAATGCTGTATAAACCAGATGACCCACACCAGGACCCTTCCAGAAGCAAGCTCTGTAGGCACAGAGCATTCCTCTTCGATTTGCCTCAAGACAGGCAGAGGGTATGTTCTTAATCAGGAGAGGTGCCTCTCTGCCAAACGGCCGGGTCATCCCCTCCGAGTGGAAGGAAAGTTTCATGTTGTGTTATTCTTCACAAGAAATTTCCATGCCTTTTGTTTTTCAAACACACTGAGGCACGTGGAACATAAATCGGCAGAAACTCAGGCCACTAAATACCCTCCTCCAAGTGCCCTGAGGTTGAAGCTCGGTGTGTTCCTCGGGGCACCGCGGGAGGTCTTCCTAGGGGGCCAAGGTGGCCGGGCAAGGCGGGACGACAACCTTCCATTCCCTCTGTACCTCGGGGACAGGCGGCTGAGGCTGAATTAACCAGGGGAGACCTCTGAAGGCTGGGGTTCTGGGAACACCAACAGAGTGGTTTTGCTTGGGGACATCAGCTGCTTCAAATTATGAACTGCTCCAAACAGAGTGCACATTAACACGTTTTTCAGCCCTGGAAGGAGACCAAGGGACTCGGGCCACAGCCTTCATCTTCAGACTCTTCTGGGGGAAGGCTTCCAGCTGAGAGGCCCGGGCAGGAGAGAGAGGGCAGGGGTAGAAGGTCCCGACCCCCTTCCCTGACCAGCAGCAACTCACGGGATGCCTGTGTGGAGCCTGAACGCCAAAGGGGAGGGGAAGCCGCCCCGTCCCATGCCACCCTCTCCCTCTCTCCCACATCGGCAGTTCGACAAACGTTTGAGTTCCTGCTCGGTGGCAGGCATCGGGCCAGGCCCTGGACACATAACCCGTTCAAGTAACCTTAGTGTCTGCTCTGAATCAGGCCCCAAGGATCCATTGTAAGAATACAGTAATAACTAACAGCTATGGGGCCAGGCACTGTTCTAAATGCTTTTCACATGTTAACTCATTCATCCTCAAAACATCAAAAGTGATTTCTAAGCGGAGGCCTGAAGGAAGCGAGGAAGTTAACCAGGAGCGTGTCTGGGGAAGTGAGACAAAGGCCGAGTCGGGCGCGTGCCGGGCGTGTGCCTGGCAGGTGCAGGGGCCCCCGCGAGCCTGGGATGCGGCGGGGAGGACCCGGGCCTTCACCGGGCGGTGGAGGGTGGTGCGGGACTGCCAAGCTCCCACCTGTGTTCTCCAACAGGTCTGCTGCAGCACTAGAATGTTCCTTGGTGGGAAGAGGGGTGGAGGCTGGGATAATCCAGGAGAGGTGGGAAGAAAGAGCAGCAGTGGGGGCGGGGAGAAGCCGCCGCACCCCAGATCTATTTTGAAGGTAGAACTGAGAGGATGTGCGTGCGGGCTGAGCACGTGCACGGAAGACAGGGCGTCCAGGAACGCTGCGAGGATGTCGCCCTGAGCAGCCGGAAAGAGCGGATGCCATTGGCTGAGGCGGGAGATGTGAGATGAGCAGCTTTCGTCAATTCCAGGCATGTTAAATCGCAACGTCCAATGAAGATGTCCAGGAAGCGGGTGGGGAGACGGGTCTGGGGCGCAGGGGGCCGGGGCGCTAGCCGAGCAACACCATGAACGGGAACGGCGACCGCTTCGTTCGGTAGACGCTCTCGCGTGCCTCCGGTGGGCTGGCATTGCCGCGGCCGGTGCAGCAGGGAACCACTCGCCCTGGTGAGTTCACATGAACCAGCAGGCACGGGAGGACAAGGGAAGGGGCTGGGAGAGTCTGAGAGGCCAGCGTTTCTGGTTGTGAGTCCCAGAGGGGTGTGGGTGTGGGGCCGCAGGGCTGGGAGGTCAGCCGTGACCACCCGCCTGCTGGGCCTCCAAGGCCCTTCCCGGGAGGCAGCGCCCAGCAGCTGCCAATGCACACGGGGGACTCAGACGCCAGGCTTGCATTAGATCTGAACGGTGTCCAATTTGCTGGAATCCATTATCGACTCTCGCTGACCCGCTGTCTGCCCTTGGAGAGATGTCTAAACTGTACGGTCGGAGCCAACACCAGCCAAGACAAATGGCCGGGGATGTGTTAATGTTTCCAATGTGCTTTAAGACGCCGCTGGGGGCAGGGTGGGATCTGGGAAGGAGGGGCGACCTGCCACAGTGGGCTGGGACGAAGGGCTGAGATGAACGGCTGTCTGTGCCCTTCCTGGAGCTTCCTAAGGGACCCCGAGGGATCCCCTGGGCCCAGCTGTCCCATGCCCCGCAGGCCCGCATCTTCACACCTACGTCCAGGGCGTGGGTTCGGGGCTGCCCCGGGTTGCCAGCCCTGCCGGCAGTGTGACCGGGCAAAGGACCCACCCTCCCTCTGCCTCAGTTTCCACATCTATCCGTCTCGCAGGATTCTTGAAGTAGCAGCGCATGAACCAGTACGGTGTCATTCACGGTTAACGGTCGTGATGGTTTCCTGAGCACCTAGAATGTGCTGGCCCGACGGACGCCTTGCCATCTTACAACTTGTCCATTGCCCATTTCAAAGAAATCCTTCATGCCAGCACATTCCAGATGAGCTACGCCAGGTGGGGAGACTCTCTCCAAGGAGCTGGGAAGATGGAAGGGAGCAGAATTTCTCAGCCTGCTTGTTGAGTGAATGAAAGATGGCCTTTCAGGATCCAAGGTGATTCTGTGGCCACGTGACCACATGCTTGGGGCAGCGTGTGAACTTGTGAGTTCTGACCACCCCAGCCCAGCCTGGCTGCCAGAAGTGCAGGCCTCCCGGAAGTCCCCCCTGCCCTCAACCCAGATGAGCTTGGATTGGAAAAATGTCGGGAACCCATGATGGGGATGGGGGACAGTCTACGGCTGGGGTCACACTGTGCCTCTGCTGTGTTCCAGCACCCAAGTGGGCATCAGGCTCCGTCCTCCTTGTCCAGTCCCAGCTAGCTGTCCACTGACCAGCCTTGGGGTGGCCCAGGTCCCTGCTTCCCATTTAATTCCCTGACTCCATTCCTGACTTCCCATCCTTAAGTCTTACCTGGAGGACCACGCGGGTCTGCCCTGAATGCTGTCTTTAGCGTCTGCTTGACTTCCAGGCAGCCCAGCCCAGGACCCCACCTATAATCATCTCCAGGCCCCTCTTAGACTTTGAGAATAGCCCACCCACAGTGTGCCTGAGGGGTACACTTCACAGAAAGCAGGGAACTTCTGGTTTTAACCTCAGTGATTTGTTTTGCCTGGTCTTCCATAATGTTGGGGATGAAAATGTCTTATTATAACATTTTCAGAGACATCAAAAGGATTGACCCCATCACTTTAATAGAGAGAATTACAAGCTGGTGGAGAGAGTGGAGGTCTTATGGGTACAAAGACTCGAGTTTGGATTCAGCGAGGTGTCTCAGGAGCTGGTTCCCCTTGGACTCAGCCCCTCTGAGACTCAGCTTCCCCACCTGTGTCAGATGGGATGGTTATAAAGATGAAGTGAGACCATGTATGTAATGAATGTGTAAAGGGACTGGACGGTGGCAGGGACTTAGCATTATTATTGTCGTTACTGCTGCTGTTATTTTTTTTTTGCCTATCCAGCTCCTGTGAGCTTTCCTTTCCGAATCTTATGGCTGCTTATACCCTTAAGCTCCTCACTGTGCCATTTTCCCTAAAGCTGCCGCAATGGCGGAAAACTTAGGGCCCTTCGCTGGGATATTGGAAGATATCCCAATAATGTCTGTCATTGTACAGGTACACAATGAGCTTAGATAGCTGTTAGTTATCTAACATAACTAATAATAATACTAATATATCACCAGGTGTCAGATACTGTGCTAATTGCTTTCTGCACATTATTCTCATGTAAAAACCCTCTTAATCTTACACAGGAGTTTATTACTAGTACTGCTCCCTATTTTGCCGATGAGGAAACTCAGGAAACTGAGGTACTGAGTGAATGTGCCCAACGTTACATAACTAGTAAGACGTGGGGATGAGATTAGACGCCAGATGATTTAACTTTGGGATCTGCCCTTGTGACCACCATACTGCCTCACGAATACGTAATTTTCAGAGCAAATATAGAAGGGAAAAAAACCCCACTGATGTTTATTTAATCTGGGATTTCTAGAGTTGAGTCATGAATCATGGGTGATGGGATAAAATGAATTCCAGAAGTTGTGTGTGGACAGCTGGAAGAAAGACGGGCATCAGATAGGCAAAAAAATAGTCGGATAGGCAAAAAAATTAGGGTGGTCAGGACTATTCCCGGTTCTAAGTGAAACCAAGAGGCGATCAGGGGAAGGATTACACAGAAGATGAAATTATCCAGGATTCCCAGTGAGGCTTCTGACCTCACCACCCGGCAAGCTGAGGACAGCATCATTTCCTGCCCCTGCTGATCGGCGTTCTGCCGACACTACAAGGGGCAGATAAGAGCCTTTCTCTGAATCACTGAAGAGATCCAACCCCAAGTGGATAACGGGGCTCCTGTCACTCTGCTTATTTTACGGATGAGAAAACTGAGGCCCGGGAAAGCCAAACAGCTTGTTTAAGGTCCCACGACAGGTAAGTGGAAGTCGTGTCACCGATCAACCTCCCTCATCCATCCAACAGACACACAATGAACACCGACGGTCTGAAATTCACCAGGAGACAAATGCCACGTTCTCAGTGACTCAACAATCCAGACCAGCACTGTCCCACAGAGACAGTGTAAGCCACGGCTGTAATTTAAAATGTTCTCATGGCCACATTTAAAAAGTGAAAAGAAACAGGTGAAATTAATCTTCAATGTATATATCCAAAATATTAATGTTTTAACATGTCATCAATATTTAACAATATTACTAAGATATTTCACTTTTTTTTGGGGGCTTTGATATCCAGTGTGTATTTTACACTGAAAGCACATCTCATTTTGGACTGAATACATTTCAAGTGTTCAATGGCTGCACATGACTAGTGGCCACCATAGTGGACAGCACAGATATAGGTCCATGGATCTCAATCTCCGTATTAGAATCACATGGAGAGCTTGTCAAAAAGCACAGATTTCCAGGTCCCACCCAGAGATTCCTGAGAGTGAAGGCAAGGCCTGGGAATCTGTATTTAAGACACAATCTTTTTTTTCTTTAATGTGTATTTATTTTTGAGAGAGACAGAGCACAAGTGGGGGAGGGGCAGAGAGAGAGGGAGACACAGAATCCAAAGCAGGCTCCGAGCTGTTGGCACAGAGCCTGATGCAGAGCTCGAACTCATGAACCGTGAGATCATGACCTGAGCTGAAGTTGGACACTTCACCAACAGAGCCACCCAGGCTCCCCTGGGAATCTGTATTTTAACTAGCATTCTAGGCGATTCTGAACCAGTTATTTTGGAACCAGTGAGCTGGTAAAATGAACCGCAGTCCAGTAATTTGTTGTACCTACTAGAGAATGGCCATTTAGCTAGTGAACACTCTTCCTTCATTCCCATTGATTAGGGAAAGCTTGATCTTCATTAGCAAAATCTGAATTAAAGGCATCAGGTTACAGTCAGTTGAATTACTTTTAAGAATAAAGAGTAAACTCCAAAGAGTTTTCAAGTAGAGGGTGTTTGTTTAGGTAAGGCTTCCTGACTAAAAATAAAGAATATTCATCCACACACTTTGTTAAACTCCTTAAAAGCTAATTAATTCTCTTAAGATGAAACACACCTTGCAACAAGTCTTCAGCACTAATTTGCAGAACAGAAAACTTCTTGGCGGACAATGGGCAGCTGGATGGTCATGGTGCCTACACCCAACTGGGAGCGGGGGAGTGAGGAGATATTCATCACGAACTTTAATTATGCACTTGCTGTATGCCAGAATCGGTCCTCAGCCCTGAAGCTACAGGGGTGGATGAGGACGGGTCGTGCTTGGGAAGAGTTCACACAGTAGCTAGTAGGACAGGTGAGGATGTGCACAGCTCTATGGGAGCACAGAAGGGAAAAGGTCAGTTCTACCCGGAGCACAGAGGGCTCCTCAGAGAAGAATGGAGCTGAGCCTGGGCGACCACAAAGTGTTTAACAGGTAGACACCGTGGTGGTGGCAGAGGGAGCGAGTAACTTGTCACTGAGTGTCTGGAGAACTGTGGACAAGGAGATTAGATGCCAGGGCAGAGGAGACCGAGGTGATGCAGGGAAATGAGCTGGAGCAGGGATGGTGAAATGCCTTGACAGCCAGGCTAAGTCCGGGAGGTAATGAGGGGCCATAACCGTGGTTATAGGGATGCACACAGGAAGGCTTCCGTCAGTGATGTATGAATAGATTGATAAACGACTGACTGAATGAATGGGGGACCCGCAAGCCAGGAGGCCAGCGAGGCTGAAGGGCAGCTGTTCAGGCGAGAGGTGGTAACGAGATCTGGCCCAAGTGCTAACAGCAGATGCGAGATGTTTTCTTTTTTCTTTTTTTAATTTTCTTTTTTTAATGTTTATTCATTTTTGAGAGACAGAGCGAGACGGAGCATGAGCGGGGAAGGGGCGGAGAGAGAGGGAGACACAGAATCTGAAACAGGCTCCAGGCTCCGAGCTGTCAGCACAGAGCCCGATGCGGGGCTCGAACTCACGGACTGTGAGATCATGACCTGAGCTGAAGTCAGACGCTCAACCGACTGAGCCACCCAGGTGCCCCGCGAGATGTTTTCAAATGACCCAGAGTAAGAAAGGTACGACTTGGGGACATTGCGGTAGGGAGTCGCCTTCCACACGCCGAAGTGCCGAAATGCAATGCTATTGTGCGGGAGGCTGAAAGTCCCAGGAAAGCAAGGAAGAGGCTCGTGAAGCCAGAATCTCCAAGAGCCCCGAGGAAGGGAGATGCTGAACCCTGAGATTTCCAAAGCATTCTTTTTCATGGGCATGCTTAGGCACTTCAGTGCAAGATCCTCATTTAAAAAAATCTTTTCTTCTTCTATAGGGAGATCATCGATTTGGTCAGAAATGCAAAATAGCTGCCAAAATCAAGTGTCTGGGAGGATATAGGAAAGCAGGAGCCTTCAGCCACTGCTGGTGGGTGTCCTGATGCACAGTATATCCTGTAGAGAAACTCTCGTGCTTGGGCATGCAGAGACAGGCATGCACCAGAACGTTCAAGTCAACGTCGTCTGCACTAGCAAAAACTCGGAAGCAACCTATGTGGCTACCTATAGGGGGTGGATACATGAGGAATAGTTATACGATGGGAAACAGTAGTACAATTAAAACCAACGGAGGGCTGGACCTCAAAACGCAAGGTTGAGTGGGACAGGGCAGCTGAAGGATAACATACTCAGGACGACAGCGCCTGCCTGGGCTAGGACAACACACACCGTAGGCATACTGTATACGCAGCGTGGATGTAAACGTGTAAAAACACAGGCTGGAATATATAGTAAATCCGCAATAGGGGACGGACAGAACGGGGATAAAGAGGAGACGGGGAAGAGATTATGAATTATTTCTACCATATATGCAGACCTACACAAGATCTGAAACAAACACGCCCAAATGGAGAAAAAAGTGTTTATTGTATTATTTGCTACACTTCTCTTTCAAAAATTTCCCAGACTGAGGTGGGGGAGGGGTGGGGGGAGAAAAAATGGCGGAGGGGGAAGGAGCCAAACAGAAGGCTTGGAAATGACCCAGCCCGACCAACTGGCCTCACCACACAGCAAAGGAGCAGGCAGATGGTTACAAAACGTACCTGGAAGGTATTCCTTGGGGTCTAACGGTCCATTTAATACACTCAGATGACTGCGCGGGCAAAGGAAAAATAAACACACTTTCTGTGCTTCCCTTCCTCAGCCCTGCATCCAGGCCAAAGTAAGGGTGCGGCTGTCACATCATCTATTTACACAAGGACTTCTTTATCTGCATGTCTCCAGGAACCTTATTCATCTGGTTGGCTCCCCTGGGGACCATCCCACCGTTCCCGGCAGACCAGGAACGTGACCTCACTGTGCAGCACCACATCGAAGTTACAAGTGTGTGTGGAAAACCAAACATGCACGAGAAAGAACAGTGATGGGGCAAGCTAGGGCTGCTCCTGCATCGCGGGGTTCCTCCCCTATTTCCGTCAAAGAGCTCTGCGGTCACAGAATTAAAAAAAACAATTAACAGTTCGTTAAAGCACACACCGTGTGGAATTGGGAGCAAGGAAGCATTCTTATCACTATTTTTGAAGCCAGATAAAAATATCTGTCTGGAGTTCCTTCTTTGCAGCCGGGAACTGTGCCTTAGTCAGCTCTTTCTCCAGGGCTTTGCACAGAGTAGGTGTTCAGGAAATGCTCGCTCAATAAACAAAACCACGGACACACACACACACACACGCACACACACACGTTTTGAGAACTATGTTTTTGTTTCTGTAAGTTTCACTTCTCTTCCTGAGGCAGTACCACCTAATGGTTAAGAATGTAGATTCTAGGGGCGCCTGGGTGGCTCAGTCAGTTTAGCGTCCGACTTTGGCTCAGGTTATGATCTCATGGTTTGCGAGTTTGAGCCCCACGTCGGGCTCTGGGCTGACAGCTCAGAGCCTGGAGCCCGCTTCTGATTCTGTGTCTCCCTCCCTCTCTCTGCCCCTCCCCCACTCACATTCTGTTTCTCTCTCTCAAAAATAAACATTAAAAAAAAAGAATGTAGATTCTACAACCAAATTGCTTAGGTTCTTGGAACAGACACAGAACGTCTCTTTGCCCAGTACCTCGCAGCATCTTGAAGAGAGCAAGAAGAGGCCCTTAGCACACAATAGTTGGTACAAAAAAATGCACTCACTACACTTTGGTAATTTTCACCGGTTAGTCCTCATGGCAAGCCAGGTAGACAGGCCATACCAGGTCCATTTTGCAGGCGGGAAAGCTGGGGTTCAAAGAAGTCCTGCAACTTTTTGGAGGTTAAGTAATTTACCAATAAGTGACAATAGGCTGGGATTGGAAAGCAGCTCATCTAACTCCAAAGAGCTTTCCCAAGGAGTTCTGTTGCAATTTCCCACTAGCTGACTCAAGGACCAACTTCCAGAATCTTCTCCGGCTGTTTTGTGTTCCAGCCAGCAAAGGGCCTCGTGGGAACTCCCTCAGCCAACTGGAAGCTCCTGATTTCTTCAGTGCCTGGCCAGGAATCTGACTCAGGCCCAGGAGACTCTTAATTCCCACATCAAAGCTGAGGCCTCAAAGTCACTCTGGCTAAGTGCAGAGAAGGCAGAAAGTTCTAGTGCAAGAAGGCAGTGGAGACTCCTGATAGGTTTTCATCACTCCGCACTCACCCCAGGGCTGATGCCCAGAGATGAACAGTTCCAGCCACAGCCTGGCTTTTCTGTTCCGAGAGTTCAACGAACCTCGAGCCTACGTGTTCAGAAAAGCTCACGCCCCCCCTTCTGCCACGTTCGTGCTTCATTTCCCTAAAGTAAACATGATCCTGGGAGAATACCTCGCAGGTGGCTCAGGTGAAGGCACGCTCTACATCAAACACATTCCCTCCACAAAAAGTAGTGTCGGAACAGGGGCTCATGCTCCTGACAGAGAGGGCTCACAGTTTTCATGGAAATGACCACCAAAAACACGTTCAAAAACTATCTGTGAATGGCGTCCCGGCCACCAGCGATACCTTTGAACTCCTAGGGCCTGGTGCCGTGCTGACGAGTGGACCCTCACTGGGTGTTCCCAGCAGCCCTGAGAAGGAAGTGGCATCACGTGTATTTTACAGATCAAGGAAACTGAGATTCAAGGAGGGTAAGCAGTGTGTCCGGGGCCTCACTGCCGCTGAGGGGCGGAGGTGGGCTCGAACACAAATCTGCTGGGCTTTTGGACTTCTGAACTGTGGACGTCCCGATACTCAGCTGCCTCCCCACTTCCGCACTGTGTGTCTAATACCTGGCAAAGCTTTCTGTTGAACAGATAATGCCAGTGAGGCCGAGGCAAGACCGTAACCTCCAGCAGAAACCCAACAGCCAGACCTAATCAGACGCCTGGTTGTTTTTTTGTTTTGTGTTTTTTTTTTCTTTTATGGTCCTTGAGCTACGAATGACTTTCATAGTTCTACAAGGTTACGTTTTAAATAGTCATAGATATTCCCACCTCACATCCTCAATTTTGCCTCTTGGCCCACAGAGCCTAACATATTTACTACCTGGCCTGTTAAGAAAAAGTCTGCGCACCCCTTATATAAATAAGCGGCATCCTGTTTTATTTGAGGTCCCAGAGAGTAGGGGTGTGCCTGAAGCCAGAAGCTTGGGACCTCCTCTCTAGACTCAGCCCTTGGTCCCCCTCCAGTGCCGGCTCTCACCACCATACATACCCCTTCTCTGTCAGGCTAATGGCTACCAATGCATCGGTCTCAGCTTAGTTGTCCCTTCCTCCAGTCCCTTTTCTAGTGGTGTGACAGTGGGTAAGTCACTTACCTTCTCGGTGACTCAATCTTCTCCTGTACCAAATGGAACTGATAATAGTGTTTACGTCGCAGGTTCGTCGTGAGGGTTCAATGAGTTAATAACACACCTCAAACAGCCAGAACACTACCTAGCAAATTGCAAGTGCTACGGAAGGGTTTGCCGTTACTGCTAACATGGAATCCGCGACGCCAGTGCAACGTCTAACACACAGCAGACGGTCACACACGCTGCCTGACATCAGAGGCGAGACAACGCCGGCCTCAGGGCCCTGCCGGTCACAGCTGGTCAGAGAGCGTTCGGTCAGAGCAGCCGAGTTCATGGGCTTCTGCTCCAGGACCCGAGGACCGAGGCTCACTCCATGGGTGTAAGTGCTCTATTCCTGGTCTCCTCCCTACCTTCCTAGATGGAGCACTGATCTGCCCAGTTTGACACAAGTCCTCCCAGACTATTCTCTATACGTTCATAAGCCTCCAGCCTAAGTGCACCTCTAGAAAATATGCTGTAATTTCTGAAGATATATGGTATTGCACTGCAGGTATCTCTTAGCTACTTGCTTTTTTCTTCAACAGTAGAACATGAATGTATTAGAGTGACACCTAGCTGATTCTTCCTACTTGTTGCAGAGCATTTCACAGTTCGGATATAATATAGCTCATCTGCCTATCCAAATAATTCCCTATTATAAATATCAGTGCCACAATGAGTATCTTTGCCAGGCCTCTTTAAGCTCCGGAGAAGTCTTCCAAGATGTTCCTACCTCTTTTCAAGGCAAGCTGTTTCTCACTGTTTTCTCAGGACTGACCAGAGGAAGGCCTCAGATGCTGGTCTTAATGCTTCCATTTCTTTTTTAAATTTTTTCATTTGTGAGAGAGAGAGAGAGAGAGAGAGAGAGAGAGAGAGAGAGAGAGAGAGAAGCAGGAGAGGGGCAGAGGGAGAGAGAGAGGGAATCCTAAACAGTCTCTTTGCTGAGCATGGAGCCCGATTCTCAGGGCTCAATCCATGACCACGAGATCATGACCCGAGCTGAAATCAAGAGTCGAATGTTCAACAGACTCAGCCACCCAAACGCCCCAATACTTCTATTTCTCATATGAGCTAGAGTCACAAATCAGCGTTTATTCCTGCCCATGAAGGAAACAACTAAGTAAATTAAAAAAAAAAAAATTAACAAGCATTTTAGCTAATAGAAAAAGAGAAATACAGATGAAGTGACTCAACCCTCTGAATGCTGATGATGCTGGGATAGGAAGGAATGTCTACATTCTCAAGGAACCCCGTGCACTCTCTGGAATGCAAGTCTCCCCGTCAATTCCCCTTGAATAGAAAGCTATTAACCGGATTCTCACCTTATTTATAGGTACCGTGTCATTTTAATGAAAACTAAATCTTGCTTGCTCTGTCTTTTCAATCCTTTCTCCGCTCAATTGCTTTCCTGTGGCTACATGGGAATAATTTATATTTAAATCTTCACCTAAGTCACAAGAGTTTTAGCTCACCTGAATGGAGAGGCAATTGCCATTAGACAAATTAAAAAATACTCTCGAGAACTTCATGCAAACTCATCCAGCTCTCCACATTGAACCAACCCGGCTTTGACCTAAATCGTGATTTCTGCACAAAATGTTAGCAATAAAAAAATGTGTACTTGCATTATGTGAAAGAGGTGTGTGCGGGTTGGGGGTGGGGGGGACAGTAAAGAGAAGAAGGGGAGAAACGTCCTCAGGACAGAGGGTTGGGGGAATGGCGCACAGGGGCAGAGCTGAGAGAGCGCGGAGTGGAGAAAGACGGATTTTTCTCCCACGTT
Organism: Neofelis nebulosa; assembly: GCF_028018385.1. NCBI lineage: Eukaryota > Metazoa > Chordata > Mammalia > Carnivora > Felidae > Neofelis > Neofelis nebulosa. Next base: position 17,581,140 of record NC_080789.1, read on the forward strand.
AAGCTGATCACGCCTTTGCAGGCCTCGATTTTCCTGAAGATGGTCTTCCTGGGGCTTTGCCTCTCCCACCGCAGCCCCAACCTCCCCGCTGTGTTCAAGGCCAGATGCCTCCCCCACCCAGGCTCTAGCCCTGGGCAGGTACCCGGGATGTCTTGGGCACTACTGAAAGACTAACACAGTGCCTGCCACAGAAAGCATCAAACAAACGTAGCTACTTTATTAATCATGTCATTGTAGTAAGTGCTCAATAAACAGTTGCTGAATGACTACATGGAAGAAGACTAGACCCGCCCTTCCTCAGCTTCACATGCTGGAGGGAAGTCTTGTTACTGCCTCAACCAGGACGCAGCACACATACGAGGGTCGGCCGTGTCAGCGTGAGGTTGGACGGGACAGTCGTCGGATCCCACCCTCAGCAATGGAAAGTGCTTTCAATGCAGCTTCGTGACAAGGAAGCATATTCCTTGTAGGAGGTGGCCGGCGATTTAGGGCCCTGAGGCTGCAGGTTGGGTAGGAAGGGGTTTGGGCCGGGGCCACATCGGGGACCAGGACAAGAGCTCCAGGAATTTTTCCGAATCTGCTTTCCTAACAGCAACCCTCTCACCCACATTAAGACCCAGCAGAATCACAGTCACCTGAATGCTTGCAACTCATCTGCAAAATGGAAGGAGGGGACGCATGAGTCTCTAAGGTTCTCCTCTGCCATAACAGCCTTAAAGCGTACCCTCAGCCCCCAGTTTACAGACACAGAAATAACCGCATCTTGTGTTTTCTGAGACTTACAGGACCATCCGATGTCACGCTGGGATGTGACACACAGAAAACATGATCACAGTATTGCTAAATTCAAGTGTGAACTCTTCCCCCTCCACACATCAAGAGCAGGAAATACCGAATCACCCCAACCCACTCCCAACCCAACGGCATGAAACAGATGAAACACAGGAATGGTATGAGAAGGGTGCCTTGTGTGCCACAGGATCAGTACAATTTCTCACTAGAAATAGTTACTAAAATCTGAAGTTGTAAAAAAAATTTTTCCCTCTGGAGCACTCTGGAATTTGGGTAATCTGTATGAAAAGGCCCTTTCCTTAAAAGGAATAGTGAGCTAACCTGGCCTTGGCATCTATCTTCCCATCTTGACTGGTAGCACCTGCTCACCTCCCAGAAGTGGTCTAAGGACCACTCTGGGACAGAGTCCCTGCCCTGCTTCTTAGCTGTGATGGCAAGCAAGGTCTTGAGTTCTTCGGCCTCAGTTTCTTCATCTGTAAAATGGGGCTTGTCATGGCATCTACTTAATGGGGTGATTGGAAGGTGAAGTGAGATAAACTGAGTAAAGCACTTGGCATGGCGTATGGTCCACAGTAAGTGCTCAATAAATGCAGGCCATTATCATTAATCATTATTACTGCCGTGCTACCTAAGATTTGTATACATTTACTTAGTATCTCTCATGTGCAAGGTGCTTTTGAGAAGTCACTTGACAACCATGGGCTTGAACACCCAAATGAGAGGAAGACAAGGCAGAGAGCACCCAGATGCTAATCCGATGGCCCCAGAAGTGCTGGTCCCTGGCAGGGGGCCTTGCCGACTTCCCAGAAAGCAACCGCAGAACCCTGTACCCCCCTCTTAGTACCCGGCAACATGCAGAGGGCTTGCTGTGTTCACTACAGCTTTGTGGCATCTATACAGGAGAAGGACCACGTGCCCTGCAAGTTGGGCCTATGCAAGTCTCTGACCACATCCTACAGAGGCCCAAAGGGAAACTGATTCACAAGGTAAAGCCTTAAAACAAAACCAAGGTCAACAGTCACAAAAAACACAAAATGTTCTACCCTAGCAGCAGCTCCTTCTTTTGATGGAATAGTGTCCACAGTTGCAAGTCTTGTCCAGGAGACCAGACGTTCTAGGGAGGGACACACAGGAGCTGGATCTGTGTGGGCCTCAAACCAGAATCAAGTTTCCTCTACTTGGACAGCAGTTGTCAACCAACTGCCTGGTCGTTAGCATCTCCTGCACCTGGGTGAGCTGGGAACCACAGAGGACTGTCTCTTAAGAGCATGGACTGTCCCACGGTCTGGCAACCAGGGACAGTCAGCCAAGCCCCAGAGCACGGTAAGAGAGCCTGGGCTGCTTTTGACTTTTAGGAAAAGTCAGGTCAACCGTGTGAATCATTGTGTAGAAATGTTTTGAACAGTGGAGCGTCAGCCCGAGAAATCCCCAAATAGCACAAGAGTAATGGTGCAAATCAGTTCACGTCTCAGGGGTGCACTGGTGGAGAGGAGGCGCTCAGCACCAGGAGTGCTGGCCGGGAGCTGATATTTTGATCTAACTTGCCCAAAATGAAAGCGGAGGCCCAATCTCTCCCACAAACCACCTTCGTGAGCTCAATGGCAACAACAGCACTACTTAACGGCACCAAGCACTAAGCACCCCAAGCACATTATCACATTTAATCCCTACAGCGGTCCTGCAAACAGGTGGCTTGCCAATGTGGAGAAATGGAACCCACCTCGGCCGATGCACTTGCCTGAGGTCACCCAGCTTATTAGTATTTCAATCCCTGCTCACTGACTCACGTATCTTGCTTGAATGATAAATGTTTACAAATGGAAAAAAGACATTCAAAATTTATCACTGGATGATAAATCACAGCTTAATTTTTCTCAGTACAAAGCAACTTTAACCTGTGACAAGCATATGTATTAAGAGTCATAAAATTAAGTTTGGGTTTTTTATACCAAGCAACCTCACTTGCTTATCTAGAAACATCAAGGAATAGAAAAGCAGAATTTCAAGCCAAACTGAATAAGAAGTGTGCTATAACATCGCCCCCCAGCCCTTTCAGGAGGCTCTATATTAAGGGTTTTTTAAGGCCTTCTACCTAATGCTTCTAGAGAAATGAGACAGATGAGGTTTTACAGATTTATTTCAGCATAAATTAATGCTAACCATCTGGATGGATAAGATAACCAAATAGCCATAAAATCTTGGCAACCTCCGGTGTAAGAAAAATTGCTTGGGAAAAGAGAGGAGGAAAAAAAAATTCCATGCAGAGTTTGCTGGAGTAATTCCAAAGTGATCACAGAGTTTACTACGATTTTGACTTACTCTTGTACTTCAATCATCATACATTTGCAGCGTGGGGGACTACGGGCAGTCTTTGGAGGGACGGGGTTATGCAGGTAAGAATTCCTTACAGTTGCCGAGCACCTTGACTGAACAAAGGTGTCTGGGTTTTATTTTGAGGTTCCCGAAGGCCCCTGCAGCCAGGGAGGAGCGGGGTTTGCAGAGGCTAGGACTGGGCTCAGAGAGGGAACAGGTGGTTGGCTCTGCCTTTCAAGACCAGTGCCCTTTTCACTACTGGGTGCTGATGCCCATTCACCCAACCCTCCATCCATCCATCCACCCACTCATCCACCCGACCATCTGTTCATCTGTATTTCCTACCAAGTCCTATTTATTCTCTAATCCTTTAAGAAAGAAAGAAAAGAAAAGGGCTCCTTTGGGGAGAAGCCACCCCCGTGCGTCTGGGCACAGTCTTGCAGGAAGAGTAATCCTTCTCTGTCAGTAATACCATCAGCTTGGGGATTTGGAGCGTCCAGCCCTCCTTCCTGGATCTGCTGTATCTCCCTGTCCCTCCTGCATTTCCCACTGCGATTCTTCTGCGAGCAGCGTGTGCCTACGGTTAAGCGCTAACCATTATAGGAACACTCCTTCACCTCTCTGCCCTTCTGCTAATCTGCAGGACTCGTGTGCCTCCCGCCTCACCATGCCGGCCTCGCCCTGGTGGCCAAATCTGAGCATGATGGAACTGGATCCAGGGACGAGTACCCAATAGTAGTGAATTTTCCCACCGATGTAAACGTATGCCCGTCGTCACCCACGCGTTCATTCATTCATTCACTCGCTCGCTATGCCTTCCTTCCCTCAGCAAACAGCCTTTGAAGCATCTACTAACTAATCGGCAACGTGCAGGAGGGAGTTGGCTGCAAATAAGATTCAAATACCAGATAAAGCTATTCAAGTAGTTTTAAGCCATTTTCCCTTGGGGGTGATAGCCTGGTGCTGGAAAATCAAGGACGGACCGTTCAAGCCTGGGGGTGGGTGGCAGGGCAATCTCACTATCTCTTACCCTTTTCCTGAGGAAAATCAGGCCGCACCACCTGCTTCGAATGGCTTATTCTGACGGCACTGAGTAGCTACCAGCAGTTACATGCGAAGTCTCAGTGTACCGCAGCTGGATGTAGGTCCTTCGAGGCCCTGGGCCCTGCTGTAATCCCAGGGCGCCCCCAGACTGGGAGCCCAAGTGAAAGCGAGGTCAAAGGCACGAAGGAGCTGTAAGCACAACCCGTGCCTGGTTTTTCCCATGATGACTCTACTGGTGATTTTCGTATCAGAAATTTCTCTTTGTCCTTCCTTGGGCGATGGGGGAGCCACGTTCCCAGCTTTGCTGAAACCTCAGTACTGGTCGCGCCTGTCTGCTGAGTCATCCCTCGCGGGGCAGGCTCTGGTCTTGAGCCAGAAGGCATCAAGCCCTGCTCCTGCTGCCATTCTCCTATTCCCCAGGGAACCTCCATGCCCGCTTCGGCGGGTGACCCCCTCGCCCTCTCCCGCTCTCCTCTTTCCTGCCAAGGGCCGGCTGCCCTTTTGAGATACGCGGCCCCTCTTCTGAAGTGGGTCCACACCTGTCTCGTGAAGGCAGGGACAGCTTCTCTCCATTCGACAATTTGGAGAGGGAGGAGGGCACGGGGGGGGGGGGCACCAGGTACTCACCCGGGGGCGCTGGCACAGGGTCAGTGCTCCGTGAGCGCCTGCTGTGGCCACAGCTTCTCTCCATTCAACCATTTGGAGAGGGAGGAGGGCACGGGGTGGGGGGGCACCAGGTACTCACCCGGGGGCGCTGGCACAGGGTCAGTGCTCCGTGAGCGCCTGCTGTGGCCACAGCTTCTCTCCATTCAACCATTTGGAGAGGGAGGAGGGCACGGGGTGGGGGGGCACCAGGTACTCGCCCGGGGGCGCTGGCACAGGGTCAGTGCTCCGTGAGCGCCTGCTGTGGCCACAGCTTCTCTCCATTCAACCATTTGGAGAGGGAGGAGGGCACGGGGTGGGGGGGCACCAGGTACTCGCCCGGGGGCGCTGGCACAGGGTCAGTGCTCCGTGAGCGCCTGCTGTGGCCACAGCGTCCGGCCCTCAGATCCAGTTCTGCTTCCCTGAGCTTCCTGCTACATCGTGCTGCAGGGATGGAGCCTCTCCTGCCACAGGGGCAGCCCTCAACCCCTCATGAGGTGGCTTCCCGTAAGAATCAGCACGAAGACGAAACCTTCAGAGCCTGGAGAGGGCACCACTGCCAACTTCGGGGCTCGCTCTCTGTCAGCTCGTGAAACGCAAGACCCCACACTCCAGAGACATGGAAACCTTCAGTACCAAGGTCCGGGCCGCGCTATTACAGGTACTAGCGGAGCTGGGGGAAGGAGTCAACCGAAATCGGGGACCCACTTGTGTCTGGTGGTCAGTAAGAGCTTCTTGTCACCAAGGGCAGAACTAAAATACGACCATAAGAAATAATACTGCTCTTCCCGCAGGCAGGGAAAAGCACCGATCTTTTGCACGCTGCAACTTCTACCCATCTCAATCAGCCAGAGGAACTCCTGTTTATGCCTCAACACCTCGCTCAGGTGAAAATGTCCCTCAGGAAGCCTGCCTGAAGCTCTCGCTAACTCACCTGGTTCCACCCAGATGGAACCTGCCATTCCCAATGTACAGTACACACTGTACTGTGTGTATATATATGTGTATACGCGCGCGCGCGCACACACACACACACACACACACACACACACACACACACACTTCCAGTATGGCCCAATCCCACACTATATATAAGTTCAACGTATCTCAAGATGGTCGGTGATTCATACGTTTCTCTTTAAAAACAAAACAAAAGAATTTAAAAAGAAAAAAGGGTGGATGAGTGTTTCTAGACTGCTCAGACTGAGAAATAGCAGGCTTGTGAAAGTAAACAGGTTTCCCTTCATCGCAGGACTTATCAGGGCCTTTGGGGTGCAAGCATGCTCTTTGAATTCCCAACAAGCACAGAAAGCGGTTACTTCCCAAATCTTCTAGGAACCGTGTTTGGAGGGTAGCAGGATGAGTCACTGGGCTAGTATGATGACTGATTTTTCCTGTCAACTTGATTGGGCCACAGGGTGCCCAGGAGGCTCAGTCAAAGGTCATTCTGGGTGTGTCTCTGAAGGGTGTTTCTGGATGAGATTCACATTGGAATCAGTGGACTGAATAAAGCAGACTGCCCTCCCCAACGTGGGTGGGTCTCATCTAGCTAGTTGAAAGCCTGAATAGAACAAAAAGGCCGACTCTCCCCATGAGTAGGAGGGAACTAACTCCTCCTGCCTGACTGCCTTCAAGCTGAGACATCAATATTTTCCTGCCCTTTGGGCTCAAACTGAAACGTCGGCCCTCCTGGGTCTCCAGCCTGCCGGATGCAGATCTTGGGACTTGTCAACTCCCATAATCATGTGAGCCAATTCTCCATACTAGATCTCTTTCTAAATCACCTCCTACCTCACCACCTTTCTAAACACACCTCCTAGTGGTTCAGTTTCTCTGGAGAACCCTGATACAGCTGGTATCCTGAGCAACACCCTTCGGTGAGGGTGCCTGTATTTACGGGGCCACCTTGGAAATCCTTCAAGACAGCCACTGTGCCTACTTCTGTTTCAGCACTTAGGACAGTGGCTGACACACGGTGGGTTCCCACCCGGGTATTGGAACTGATGCCAATGAAAGTCTGCGTGGAATTAGGAATCGTTTCTATTTTCTGTGGACGTTTAGGGCTTTACTCTGAAAAGGACCAGAAATCCAACCTTCACAAAATCAAGGATTCCGTCACTGACTTCAATTTTCCATCTTTTATTCTAATGCCCTAAGAGCAGGGAACAGAGTCAAACCTTACGTGGTAATCCTCTCAGATAACGGGTACAATTTTGTATTAACACCTAGGTCCTATTTTTGTATGTCTTACTTTGAAACTGCATTATTCCTGAGAGTAATGAAATCACATCTTTAAAAAAAAATTTTTTTTAATGTTTATTCATTTCCTGAGAGAGAGAGAGAGACAGAATGTGAGCAGGGGAGGGGCAGAGAAAGAGGGAGACACAGAATCCGAAGCAGGCTCCGGGCTCTGCACTGTCAGCACAGAGCCCCATGCGGGGCTTGAACCCACGGGCTCCGAGATCATGACCCGAGCCCAAGTCGGACGCTTAACAGACTGACCCACCCAGGTGCCCCAAACCACATCTTTTTAAAGACAGCTTTATTGAGATACAGTTTTTATACCATAAAATTCACCTACTTAATGTGTACGGTTCAACAGTCTTCAGTTTATTTACAGAGACTTGCATCACCATAATTGAATTCTAGAGGGTATTTGTTGCTCCAAAAAGAAACTCTGTACTAGCTTCATCCTCCACACTGACCCCCAAGCCCCATACAACCATGGATCTCCTGTCTCTGTTACCTATTCTGGAGATTTCACAGACATGAAATAGAATCACACGCTATGCCGTCTTCTGTCACTGGCTTCTTCCACTTAGCATCATGTTTTCAAGGTTTGTCCATGTTGTAGCATGCATCGGTACCTTATCCTGTTTTACTAGAAATCTCTTTTCCTGTGTATGATCATTCAGATGATAGTGCACACAGTCACATGGCCCCAGCCTGCTCATTCCCGCTCAGGGATGTGTAGCTGGAGAAGTTCTGTCCCTCTTCCAAGTGCTACACAACAGACTAGAGAGGACTTGGGGAGAGGAAAGCTTTACACTGATTAAGCATTTACCTCTGCGTGACATGAGTTCACATATTATCTCAATTAATCCTCACAACCTAGTCAAGTAGGTAGTATTATCTATTGCCATTGTTACTGAGGTTCAGAAACTGTGAGGGACTTGTCCAGGGTCACACCGCCATTACGTGACAAGATTGAGCTTCAAGCATGGACCTGTGTGACCCTAATATCCATTCTCCTTCCCCCGAATCCTCGTTTTCAGCAGGAACGTGGAGCTTGGCACTCAGCACTGACCTTTAGGGCGAGCATAAGCCAGAGGAGAAGGGAGAGCCTTCAATTTCATGCTGCCTGGGGTAGGCGTGGGAGCTGAACCACTGCCTCAATGAGCAGAGGTAAGCCGTCCACTGAGAGGACACCAGGAGAGGCCTTGAACTTCTGCCCCACAGTCAGAAGTCATGTGTTTCCAGGGCGCCCGGGTGGCTCAGTTCGCTAAGCATCCGACTTCGGCTCAGGTCATGATCTCGTGGTTTGTGAGTTCGAGCCCCACGTCGGGCTCTGCCCTGACAGTGCAGATCCTGTTTGGGGTTCTCTCTCTTTCTCTCTCTCTGCCCCTCCCCTGTTCATGCTTTCTTTTTCTCTCTCAAAATAAATATGTAAACTTAAAAAAAAAAAGAAAAAGAAAAAAAGTCATGTTTCCTAGTAAAGCATCCCTAGTTCTGTGGTCTAACCGGGTTCCATGGGTTGGCTCCTGCTCCCTGCCTGACCACACTTCCCTCCCTTTTCTCATTAGAGTCCAGCCACACCCTTTGTTTTGGGTTCTTCAAACCACTGCACTAGCTTCTGCTGTGGGGCCTTTGCACCCGCTTTTCCCTTCTGCCTGATGATTTCCTCCACATATTCCCATGGCTGGCCCTTTCCTCTCCTTCACATCTCATTCAACCTAAATGTCTCTGCCTTAAGACATGAATAGACACTTTTCCAAAGAAGACATCCGGATGGCCAACAGGCACATGAAAAGATGCTCAACGTCACTCCTCATCAGGGAAATACAAATCAAAACCACACTCAGATATCACCTCATGCCAGTTAGAGTGGCCAAAATGAACAGATCAGGAGACTATAGATGCTGGAGAGGATGTGGAGAAACGGGAACCCTCTTGCACTGTTGGTGGGAATGCAAATTGGTGCAGCCGCTCTGGAAAACAGTGTGGAGGTTCCTCAAAAAATTGAAACTAGATCTACCCTATGACCCAGCAATAGCACTGCTAGGAATTTACCCAAGGGATACAAGAGTACTGATGCACAGGGGCACATGTACCCCAATGTTTTTAGCAGTGCTTTCAACAACAGCCAGATTATGGAAAGAGCCTAAGTGTCCGTCATCTGATGGATGGATAAAGAAGATGTGGTTTATATATACAATGGAATACTACTTGGCAATGAGAAAGAATGAAATCCTGCCATTTGCAGCAACGTGGATGGAACTGGAGGGTATTATGCTGAGTGAAATAAGTCAGGCAGAGAAAGACAGATACCATATGTTTTCACTCATATGTGAATCTTGAGAAACTCAACAGAAGACCCTGGGGGAAGGGAAGGGGAAAAGACAGTTACAAACAGAGAGGGAGGGAGGCAAACCATAAGAGACTCTTATGGATTGAGGGGGGGCAGGGGAGAGGGGAGAAGGGGTGATGGGCATTGAGGAGGGCACTTGGGATGAGCACTGGGTGTTGTATGGAAGCAATGAATCATGGGAATCTACCCCCCAAACCAAGAACACACTGTATACAGTGTATGTTAGCCAATTTGACAATAAATTATATTTAAATTAAAAAAAAAAAATGTCCCTGCCTTAGTGAGGCCTTCCTCCACCGGCCACCCCACTGTCCTGCCTCCTTACTTGCTGGCGTCCTTGTATTTGATTACTGGCTGGTGAGTGAGTGAAAGCTGAATGAGATTCAGGTCCCTCAAACAGAAGCAGCTACGTCATGGGCTTTCCCAACTGAAGGGCAGCCCAGCAGGTAACAGTGACTCGGGCTGGGGCTGGGGCTGGGGGTGGGGGTGGGGGGGGGCGCGGGCAAGGCCTCACCCCTGCACACTCAGAGCGCCTTGCAGCAGGAATGGTGCGACGAGCCGACGGCGATTCCAGTGACGCTGCTAATGAAGAGTTTCCCAGGTCAGGGGCCCGTTTCGTCTGTTTTCACGCTCTGTTGTGAAGGGTGAAGAGAAAGAAAGGCGCGTGTGCTCTCCCACCAGGGGCAGATGTCAGCGCGCCCTGCTCTTGCGGCCCTGACTTTGCTGCCCCACGGGTCAGGCCCCAAACCCCACGCAGCGTCCACACAGGCCTGGCCTCACCAGCCCCACACGGCTCAGAGACAAGTGGCTTGGGCTGGGGGCCTCTCTCCACCTCCGAGCCACGTGTGGGGTCAAGGCTAATGCAGAATACCCACTCCAGAGCTCTGCCCAGGAGAGACCGCAGCCCTGTGGGAGATGGTGTTTGGGGCCCACCTCCCGGGGGGTTTACAAACCAGAGTATATATCCTCGCTCTCCCCTCCCCTGTCTCCTGCTGGGGGGGGGGTGGAGTGGGGGGATCCTGACTGCGGGACCCAGAATCCCACCCCTCGCAGACAGCATTGGCTTCAGGAGTTGCAACCATCTGGGTTGGAATCCTGACTGCTCTCCCAGCTGGATGACCTTGAATGGAATCTCTCCCAATTCCTATTTTCCTCACCGGTAAGGGGGAGACGGTGGTGTCCAGCCTCAGAGGCCGAGTGGCATCCCTTCCCCCCTCATTCTTTCAGCCGACGTTTATGTAGCGGCTACTGTGTCCAAGCACCCCTCCATCTGGAGGATCGCAGAAAAGTAAAAACAGGACTCAGGCCGTGGAGGCGGGACTCAGTCCTTTTGCTCCCGTCTCTGCCCCCTGAACAGAGTGAAGTGGGGCCAATGCCACACACCTGTCAGGACCACTTGGCATATTTACAGATAAAACATGCCCAACAGCGGAGGTTAGATCCCAGCAAAAAAAATAAAATAAAATAAAAAAAATAATAATAATAAAATAAAATGTCACAGAGAGCCTGACAACACAGGGCCAGTGCTCAATTAATGTTCGCCACCACTCCCTGCAAACGTAAAGTACCGTCTCTACCCCTCCCCCAGAGGAAAAATTTAAAAAACCTTATTCTTTTTGTGCCTCGGCACCATAGACGGCTACCATGAGGAAATGGGATGTTTTGAGGGGCGCCTGGGTGGCTCAGTCGGTTAACCATCTGACTTTGGCTCAGGTCGCGATCTTACAGTTTGCGAGTTCGAGCCCCACGTCGGGCTCTCTGCTGTCATCACGGCCCCGTTTCAGATCCTTGGTTCCCCCTCTCTCTCTCTCTGCCCCTCCCCTCCCTACTCGCACGCACGTGCTTGCGCTCTCTCTCAAAAAATAAACATAAAAAAAGAAATGGGATGTTTTGTCACACAGAGTTATTGTGGCGATAACTGATACATTGCTAAATTCAGTGATACTTCAAATATGGCAGAATAATCCATTCATTTGATTTTTTTCCATTTATCACACTATGTCTCCGCGTAGAATAGATGAGCTGAGAGAAATTAAGTGAATTACTGCACGTAAGACATTTAAAACGAGATGTGGCACAAAACAAGGGCTAGGTATTAGCCATTCTTATCATAAATGCCTTCTATGTGCTCAGGCGGCGTCCTCGCTCTGGGGTGATGGCCCCAAATAGGAGGCAAAGTCCCTGTTCCCTTAGAGATTACAGTCCGGAAGGGGTGACAGGGATACCAGAGAAATAGAAGAGGAAAGTCATTGCTGATGGAGATAGGTGCCGTGAGGACAATAAAGCAAGGCGATGGTCACCCGAGATTGGGAGGCTGGGGAAGACTTCTTGGAGGAGGTGAGATTGCATCTGAGATTCGGAGCCAGACACATAGAGATCTATGGGGACGTATGTTCCCAATGCCAAAGTGGGGACAAGTTGGTCATGTTTGAGGAATGCAGGTGGGGGGCGGGGGGGGGGGCAGGGCGACAGATGAGATTAGAAGGGGAAGCAGGCCCCCCCCCCCCCCGTTAACAATCACTCTTCCACTTGCCAGTGAATCTCCAACTTCCCGTCTCAGCAACATGGCACCTAAGGAGGCCAACCGCCGTATCTGAAGTTCACAGGGACTGGACTCCGCTCCCTTCTCTCTGCTCCACGCCCTTTCAATTTCTCCTGGTTTCCCCTCCTTCCAGATAGATACCTGGAGAGATTTATACCCGATTCCTCCTACAAACATCACATAACCTGTGAAAGGCTGATCAAACAGGGTTGCTATTTAGGCTCTGGGGCCTCAATCGGGGCCATAAAATATCTTGTGCCTCCTTTAATATAAACGCCGTTACAAAAGGCTGCCTTGATGTGCAGCTTTCACAGTAATACACTGTTTGACAAGCCAATCTCGGCCCCATTTCTCTTCTTGTTCACACCTATCATCTGGTCAGCTGAATAACGCTTTTGTTTCCAACTGAGTCCAGTTCTGGTACGTTGGAACCGAGCTTGGCTCTTTGCTGCTTTTCATAGGCCCTCTTTAGAGACCCCTTGACCTGTATGCTAAGACCTTTGTTCGTTTTTACCAAGACACTGGGCTCTGTTTGTTGTTACAGGCGCATTAAAAATAATTTAAAGGTCCTCATTGCGAGAATAATGGTTCCCAGTTTTGAGGGCCAGTTAGGACCAGGCGCTTTCCCCACATTCCCTCATTTTGAACTGTGGTAGTGAAGCCTCTCATCTTTGGATGAGGAAAGCGGAAAACGAGAAATGAAACAGCAGTGGCTCACAGGTCAGCGGGGGAGGGGGTGGGGCTGGGACTACATCTGCCTGAAGTCAACACCACCCAGCACCAGAAGAAATGAGAATATGGTCAGCATCGTGGCAAGATGAGAAGGCCCACCTGGGGGATACAGGATGATGGCCCCCAAAGAGGGCCAGGTCCTAAGCCCCAGAATATCTGACTATGTGACCTTGCATGAAACAGGAGACTTTGTGATGTGATCAAGTTAAGGGTCTTGAGATGGAAAGATGATCTTTACCTACATTTGAGTGATAATTGCAAGGGTGCTTATAAGAGGGAGGCAGGAAGATCAGAGTCAGAGGAGATGGGACCATGGAAACAGAGACTGAGGCAGTGTAGCCACAAGCCAAGGAATGCAGGTGGCCTCTAGAAGCTGGAAAGGGTAAGAAATGGATCCTCCCCCAGAACCTCCAGGAGGAGCTCGGACCTGCTGACACCTTGACTTTAGCCCCATGAGACCCATATCAGACTTCTGATCTTCAGAGTGTAAAATGATACATTTACCTTGTTTCAATCCCCTGATTTGTGGTAATTTGTTCCGGCAGCAATAGGAAACTAATATCCCATTACCAACTGACAGGCTGGTCTCTTGCCCCAGTGAGATAATGGCTGAAAAATCAAACTTCTATAAAAAGGTAGTCATTCAGCTGTTTGCCTCCCGTGCATCCAACATTACCTTGTGCAAGATGACTGGCTGAGGCCTGCCAGGGTGCACAGTGGGAGCCCCGCCTCTGGGGTCAGAGCTGGGCTTGAGCTCACGCCTCCCAACCAAGGCATGTGTGGCCTCGAGCAAGCCCCTAGCCTCTCTGAGCCCGAGTTCCTCATACACAAAACTGGGGGGGTCCCTAAAAAGTTCTTAAGGGGATTAACAATAATTAACACACGGGGCACCTGTGTGGCTCAGTCAGTTAAGCATCTGACTCCTGATTTCAGCTCAGGTCATGATCGCCTGGTTCACGAGACTGAGCCCCGAGCCAGGCTCTGTGCTGACAGCGTGGAGCCTGCTTGGGATTCTCTCTCCTTCTCTCTCTGCCCCTCCACCACTCATGCTCCCTCCCTCTCTCTCTCTCTCTCAACATAAATACATAAAAAAAATCTGTCTTTAAGAAAAAAAACAATAACTAACATGACCGAGTGTCTTCAGCCTGCCAGATATCTGCTATGTACTTAACATATATTCTGTTGTTTGAGCCTCAAAACAACAGTATAAGAGGGTAATGTGATTAATTCCAAACTGTAGGAAAGGAAACCGAGGCACAGAGAAGTACATGGCTCAGGACCAAGAGTCTGACTTCAGAGCTGGTGTTTCTTCAATAACCACTGTGAGTAAAGTCCTAACACAGTATCTCGCACTGAGTTAAACACTCAGCTACTAACAGCAATTGTTATTGTTAGTTTTCACATTATTATTTCTACTATTATTCTTGGTCGCAGTTACTTTCTTGGATCCTGAGGAGAGTAATACATCCTCCTGACATTACATAGCTAAGTAAAGAATAGAGAAGAAAAACAAAGATTGGAAGGACGGGACTCTATCCCTTAGGTGGAAAAGGGCAAAGCTGTGTATGAGGCAATTTGCTACCATTGTTCATTGTTGTGCAGGGGGCACACGAGTGTTCACAGCTCCAACCAACTACGCACAAGAGAAGCCAAAGTCATTGATGTCTATGACAGCTTCTTACTCAGATCCCTTTCAATGGTAAACTATTCTGTTTCATAAGTAATGATGTTCGTCATCACTCATTACTGGTTCAACTTTAAAAAGTGTATTTTTATAATTGTTCATTGGCCCAGAATATTTTAATATAAAAACTGATTCAGATGATGTCTACTAAAAACATGCGGCATAACAGAGACACCTAACACTAAATTTCTCTGAACCAACAAAATGTACTAAGAAAAATGTACCTTCAGAGTTATGCAACAACATGCTTCAGGGAAACACCACGTATTTTATATTTTACCTTTCACGTCTCCATGTCTTAAGACCTGCTTTGTGCCTGGCACTTTGTATATACAGCAGTATTTAATGTGTTCAATGTTACTAACACGAGAAAAGTAGGGCTCAGAGAGGTGATGTGGCCTGCCCAAGTCACACAGCATCTGGGGTCTGAAGGTCATCCTTTGTTTTTTTTTTTAATGTTTATTTATTTTTGAGACACACACACACACACACACACACACACACACACACACACAGAGTGTGAGCAGGGGAGGGACAGAGAGAGAGGGAGACACAGAATCTGAGGCAGGTTCCAGGCTCTGAGCTGTCAGCACAGAGCCCGATGCAGAGCTCTGACTCGTGAATGGTGAGATCATGACCCGAGCTGAAGTCGGACGCTTAACCGACTGAGCCATTTGGGCACCTGAAAGATCACCTTTTGACACCACACCCAGGTTAAGAAAACCAGACCGTTACATCCTCGACTGAAAAAACCAATAAGGGAAAAATTTACACTAGTTTCAAGCCACAGGGGCAAAGAAAATGTTCTAATCTGTCGACAGAGACGAAGATTTCTAAGCTAACAGGAAAAGCCATTCGACATTCAGTTAAATCGATAATACATTTTCGGAACTGCGTGTCCTTGGAAGTCACCGCAGACATCCAACGAGGCGCAGTCCCGTGGGGTGGCTCAGAGCACGGATGCGGAACTCTGCGTGCCTGGGTTCAAATCCCAGCTCCCCCACTTATCGACTGGGTGACACCCGGCAAGAAGTTACTGACATCCTGTGGGCCTCACTCATGCCTCGTTCGTAAAATGGGGATCGTAACAGGACCTTCCTCATGGGGACGAGGGGATGAACGTGAAGCGTTCAGAACGCGCCTGGCACAGAGCACGGGCGGCCGGCATGCCGGGCGTGTCAGTAGCTACTACGGGAGTTATGATCTGGTTACCGCTCACCAGGACAGGCCACCGAGGGAACCGACGCAGCGTTTTCCCGAAAGGTTGGGAGTTTTAAGCACACCAACTTAGGATGTCCCTGGAAACCTTTTCACTCGTAGAACAGCTAAGTCTTGATTGGATACTACCAAACTTCCTCCCCAAACATGCCAGCGAAAACCCGGTCTGGAGACAGCAATCTGGAAAGCACAGCCTTATGTGTGCTGGGAACCGAAGAGAAAGTGGGCTCAGGGGAGAAAATTGACTAAAATTAACTGCCAGCCAATCTCTGTGTTCTGGGGAGAGCAGACAGCAGGTGCAGACCAAGCAGCCGTGAAGACACAGGCAGGGAAGAAGGAAGAAAGAAGCCACCAGTGCTCGTGGAGAAGCAGCCGCTCCCTCACTGCTCAGCCAGCAAGGATTGATGCAAACGGGGGGGGGGGGGGTCACACAATTGACCGCTTTTGATCTTCCAGCAGCCCTTCCGGGGCGTGCTCCACCAGACTCAGAGAGGGTAAGGAACTTGCCCGGAGTCGCACAGCAACAAATTCCACGCTATTTTCACTAAGCCAAGAAACAGAGGCATAAAAGGCCGGCACACTAGGAGACGATACTGAATGTTAAAGGAGTGGTTTGGAGAGAAGTCCCGGTGGTGATGATGAGGCCGTGATGGCATCACTATGGCAATGGCTGATCCTCAGAGAGTGCTTGCTATGTGACAGCACTCTACACATGACACGTACATCAGTGGGCAACCCCTACTATTATTATTCCCACTTTATAGGTGAAGAAACTGAGGCCCCAAAGGGGTTAAGCAGCTTGCCCAAGTCAAACATCTGGAACTAGATATCCCAAGATGTTTATTTTTGAGAAAATGCTTTGGGCTCACTATAGAAAACCTCCTCCAGTCAGTGTTGACCCATATAACCAACCTTCCCGTTAGAAAGTACAACAGGTTGGGGCACCTGGGTGGCTCAGTCGGTTAGGCATCCGACTTCGGCTCGGGTCATGATCTCACGGTTCGTGAGTTCGAGCCCCGCATCGGGCTCTGTGCTGACAGCTCAGAGCCTGGAGCCTGCTTCGGATTCTGGGTCTCCCTCTCGGCTCTTCCCTCGCTCGTGCTCTGTCTCTCTCTCTCTCTCTCTCTCTCTCTTTCAAAAATAAATAAAAACATTAAAAAAGAAGAAGAAGAAGAAGAAGAAGAAGAAGAAGAAGAAGAAGAAGAAGAAAAGAAAGTGCAACAGGTTATAGGCAGCCCTCCAAAGATCTATCCAATCGAAATTCCTGGAACCCGTGAATGATACCTTATTTGGAAAAAAAGGGTCTTTGCAGATGTGATTAAGGATCTCGAGATGAGGACACCATCCTGGATCCCCAGGGTGGACCCTAAATCCCATGACAAGTGTCTTTATAAGAAACAGAGGCCACATGAAGACAGAGCAGAGAGACACAGCCACCAGAATCTGGAAGAGGCAGAGAACAAGTTCTCCCCTAAAGCTCCCAGAGGGAGAGCAGTCCCGTCGACACCTTGATTTCATCCTTCTGGCTTCTAGAACTGTGAAGGAACGAACTTCTGTTGTTTTAAGCCACCCGGTTTATGGTCACTTGTCAGGGCAGCCCCAGGATAGTCATGGGGAAGGTATGGCTCAGCGTCAGGAGTTCAGGCCAATCTGGAGGCCCGGATGTGTGGGTGGCAGCATCAGGGAGAAGAGGCGCCTTGCTGGTGGCATGTGAAACCCGGGGGAGGTTCACTGCCTGGAAGTTGTAGGAGGAAGAGTTGAAGTCAATATAATGAGCCAGTTTTCCAGCCAGGATTACTGTCCAGCAGTGTGCGCACATCTTGTTATATACTGAGTTGCCCATCACAATGAGTAATCTAGCCCCGCTGGGAGCTAGATTCCTCCCCAGCTCTCTTTGGAGGTGGGACTGGCATCTGAAGCCAGCCTCAGCCACATGTTCTACTAAAGGCGCCCGGGGCCAGCCAAGCAGACGGCTCTCAGAGACACTTGCTCACGGAATCAATGGACACGAGTCATGAGATAGCTCACAGAGTGGCTTTCCTTTAAGGTGTTTCTGTAGTATTTTGGCCGGATTTGCCGGGAAGCAGAAAGCAACGACGTCTTCCTTCTCTGTTTCTGGAGCGATCCGCTCCTTCCTGCCTGTCTCCGCATGCACACCTTCAATAAGACGGTCGGACGGCTGGAGCCCCGAGTGCTGGAGTACCTGTCACTCAAAGCCAGCTGTTACTCTGCGTGCCAGAGTTCCACGACCCCTTCCCCCTGCAATCTGCACCCCACTGTGTGGACCAGACAGGCCTCGGGGGGCCTGTAGGCACCACGCACGTCCCTCGTCCACTGTACCCTTGCGCCAGGCCGGCATTCTCAGGCATTTTCACGGTCAAGGATCAAAAGCCTGGGCTAGGACCTAAATTGTATTAAACACGTAAAATCAGAGCAGAAATCGTAGCATTTTTTTCTTCCAGGGCTGATGGTTACAATATTTTCTAACCGCTATGACTGGTCAGGAGAAATGCTGGCAGTGACCCCAGTTACACACAGGAAATCCCAGAGTCCCTGTCCCGTTTGCGAACTTCAGCGTTCCCAGGGCCACGCACCTGTAAGGAACACAGGGGCTTCCGTGGGGCTGTGGAAAGCCTCTCCTACTTTAGGTAATATGAGGGAATAAAAAAGAGAGAGAGAAAAGAAAAAAAATTAAGCTTGGGCAAGATGTCCGAAAATGTAAGCAAAAGAGAGCCCCTCTGTAACTAATCTTTTCTAAACACAGTGTCCCCTCATTTGTAAGTGGCTTTTTCTACCTGCCAATTGTTCTCTGGAGTTGAATAAAATACTCTCCTGGTTCTTAATCTGCTGCCAGACGCTTGAGGGACGTAGACAAGTAAATCACGGATTACAGTCCAGTCCAATAACGATAACACTAGTCATAGTGATGGTATGTGGCCAGACGTTCTAAGCACTTTATATGGACCATCTCTCTGAATATTCCTAACAACCCTATGAAAAGCGGGTTATTATTGCCCCGAGTCCACAAACGAGGAGACTAAGGTACTGTCCAGGCAAATCACTGAGGGGTCAAGACTTCGATCAAGCAGACTGGCTCTCATCTACCCCCCTGTATCCCTTGGTTAGACTCACGGGAGCACAAAACTGCTGTATGCAATCAGCCTGGAGACTCATAAGAGGCTTCCCAGAGGAGGGGTTGCAGGCCAGCAGACAAGATGTAAACTAGGGAGGAAAGATCATCTGTCCCCATCCCGTGTAAAGGAGTAAAGATAAAACTGCCCATTGGCCACTGTTTTAACTCAAGACTTTCAAGCTGGAGGTTATCTTTTCACATCCACACATGCTCTTATGGCCTTCTCCTGTGCCCATCACTTTCAGGAGGCAGGTCAGGAAAACCAGCTTTTTTTTTATTTCATGTGGGATATCAAAGCGATGGAGAAGGCCAAGGCGGAAGCATTAGCTGGGGGGGTGTGTGAGACAGACAGACAGACAGACAGAAAGGGAAGGTCCATGAGGAGGCTGAGCGGGGACATAGCGGGGTGGGAAGCAGTTCATGGAGGGACCTCAACAGAAAAGGAAGGAAGGACCCCTCTGCCCCAGAGGGGGTACCAGGCAGACATCACCTGGAGATTCAGAGCATGGGCAAGCCCCTGGGTCTTGAGGACGGTCTCTGCTGCTGACCTCCTTAGGGAGGGTCTCCCTGTCCACGGCAAGGACAGTGGGGAGTCGGCACACCAGGGACCTTCTGAGGGCTGTTCCTGCCAGGGTACGGCTGGCTAGGGGACACCCTTCTCCTTCCTCTCCCGATTAGGTCAGTAAGACCTTCAGCAAGCTGAGGGGAGAGTACAGATTCTTCTGACTTCCTGGCAAGCTTCCGGGGAGAGTAACTTAGATTTATCAAGTGCTTCTTGCCATGGGACTGCGTATGTGTATTTGCCCTCCCCCCCCCCCCCCCCCCCCACCTAATGTTGGCTGCATTGAGCCCTTTCCATGGGCCAGGCACTAGCTAGCACTTTATATATACATTAACACAGTTTTCTCAGTACCTTTTGAGGACTTACTGTTACCCTCAACTTAAAGAGGAGTTAACTGAGAAAACAGAGAAGCTGAGAATGAGAAAGGGGCAGAGCTGGGATTCGAACCCAGGTTGCCTCACTTCTAAAGCAAGAAGGTAGAGCTATCATCCCACCCATTTTACAGATGAAAACCAAAATTCTGGAGAAGCTGAGAACTGTGCCTAGGGTCCCACAGCCAACTGGCAGAGCATGACTCGGCCTCGGGGTCAGCCTGGACCCAAAGCTCATGCTCTCTGACCTCCAGGTGGCTGCTCTCTGTGTCGGAAACATTCACAGTCCGGCGCAGGAAGGACACGAGTCTGACCCGGGATGGGGAGACGCCCAATTCATGTTTATGGACAGCCTGAATGAAGAATGAACAAAACCTCGGCTCACACACCCAGGTCTGGAGACTGACTGCAGAATCCAGCCTCGGGGGCAGCGGAAGGACCCAGAAGCATCCTTTTCAGAGGGGGAAAAAAATAATAATCACTTGCACCATTTCTGAAAGCTGGAGGGGGAATGGACTGAAAAATAAGCAAAGCTCTCCAAATAGCGATAAATACCTTAAATTACCCAGCAAGTTTAAAAGCCTTCATGCTGCTCTTTTTCCCAGCACAGAAACAGGCTCCTGATTGTGGCTGGTTTAGAATGGAACATTCAGGAGGGTGTGGAGCCAGCGGGGCAGGAGAAGGGGGGAGGGGGGGGCGGAGAATGGGGGGAGGAAAAGTCTCCGGGGGCCCAGGAGCATTCAGCCCAGCTGGCTGGCAGGAGACAG
Organism: Neofelis nebulosa; assembly: GCF_028018385.1. NCBI lineage: Eukaryota > Metazoa > Chordata > Mammalia > Carnivora > Felidae > Neofelis > Neofelis nebulosa. Next base: position 17,601,528 of record NC_080789.1, read on the forward strand.
AGCGGGCAATTGTACAGGCTTGTGCCTGCACAGGAGTGCATATGTCTGAGGATCGCTGGAGCTAGAAACTTCCTTCGTTCCTGGGGGCAGTTTTCCTGCCCATAGAAATGGAGAGACAGAAATGTCAGGGCTGGGATGGCTGTCTGCGGATGCCTTCCTTTCTAGAACCCAGTGTTGCCTGGGGCTTCTCTGTGTTCTTACAGGGAAACAATATATTGATTCCAAAGAAGAGAACAGTTCGCAGAGGGCTGTAAATTCCCAGAATCCAATTCCCTCCTAAAAGCATGGTTTGGGGATAAGCTTTCTCCCTCTTGCTCCATGACCCATGCATCTCTGAAGGCTGCTGCTATCAGACTCATATAAATTAGTGCTGTCCACACTGGTGGCGGCGGGGGGGGGGGGGGGGGGCAGTCAATGGTCACTGGCAACAGGGAGAAGCCTGAAATGCCTCCTCCCTTCTGCACCACACAGCTGATCTCGAGCCCCAGATAAATCAACATCATTTCCGGAGAATGTATTCCGTGTCCACTTGTGTGGTCAGCGGCAGCTTGTGGACCAGGCAATCACAGCCCGCTCAGCTGGGCAGATTCCACTGCCTGCGGACAGCTCATTCTGACATGTTCCGTGCTGTGTCCCGGTGAGGAGTATGGTGTCTCCGGGGAGCAGGTTCAAACACTTGTGACCTTAGAGAAGTTACATAAGCGCTGTCTTTGTCTCCCTATATATATAATGTGGATAACGATAGTACCTACTATCTAGGGTTATTACAAAGATGAAATGAGTTCATATGTATTAAGTGCCTACCACTTGCTTGGAGGCTTACTCTGTGCCAGGCACTTCATAAAACTTGACATGTTACTATCTCATTTACTCCCTATATGGCCCTCTGGGGGTGCTAATCTTGTCCTTATTTTCTTGCTGAGTAAACGGACCTCCAGGGAAGTGAGGTCACCGGCGAATGGTTGTGAGCAGGTGAGGAGCAGTGGGGTTGGAATTCAGCTATTCTGACTCCAGCATCTATGGGTTTGGCTATTGGGGCTCCACTGCCTCCTGAAGAAGAGACCCCACGCCTCCAGTTGCTTTAGAATCAGCAGTTTCAACCCTGGCTGAGCATACACAGCATCTCTGGGGTTTTTCGAAGATATGAACCCCTGGTCACCCGCCTCCAAAGATTCTGATTCAGTAGGTCTGGGCATCTCAGGAATTTGAAAAGCCCTCCCGATGATCTGGTTGTGTGACCACAGTGACCAATGTCGCCTGGGCCCTCGGGCAGTGCTAAGAATTGGACGTGCTTCATTCATCCCTCACCACCGTCCAGCATAGAACCATTACTGTCCCTGTGTGACAGATGAGGAAACTGAGTCCCAAGGAAGCTCATGGATGCCCCAGGTCAGAAGTGAGTAGGAAGCCGAGCCTGGGTGAACGCTGGCGTCTCTTGTGGGGCAACGCCCTGCTATGGATTCAGGCATGAAGAAGTCAGGGCCACCCATCCAACACTGTCCTCTGTCTCCAAGGGGCCCCTTCCCAACAGACCCTGTCTCTGACTGAGACGCAGGGTAAGGGCTGATACAAAACTCTAAGCGCTGGCGGCTTTAAGAGCACGTGGGTCGTTACTGCAGGACATCGATCTAGAGCCGAAGCCAAATTCTGGCAAACTGGATCCATGGAAGATGTGGCCTTGGCGGGCAGTCTGTGAGCCGGAGGGGCCCATGTGACACAGAGCACCGAGCCATGGGGGCTGAGGCTGCCTGCCTGTCACCTCTTCTTCCAAAAATAGTGGTCAGGGAGGAACACCTGTAGGCCTCCATGGCACCGAGACACTACCAACCTCTTATGACAGAGGCTGCCTGTCGTCGAGAGTTCAGGAACAAGGGCTGTGAAGGACCAGAGACTCTGCTGGACCAAATTCACTGAACTGAGTGAGGGCCCACTTACTTCTCAAAATATAGTCACATCAATTAACACAGGAGTTCTGTAAGTGAAACCGGCTATATCTACTAAGAAGCTGTCGGGTCAATGGAGCATTTTATTCAACAGCATTTTTAAGGCGCCTTTTATTTGCCAGGTCCCATTCCAGACACCGGCAGAAGGAACATGACCGAGAGACAGAGAGAGGCAGAGAGAGACAGAGAGAGAGAGAGTCCTCTCCCGCTAACGTTGGCACAGTTTGGGAGAAGACGATGGGGTAACAACTGCCCATTCTGGCTCTCCAGGTCCCAGCACACACAGTATTGTAGAACCCTGGCCAGGGTGGGTGGTTCTCAGACCTCTCCCTGCCTCTCTGTCTCCCCACCTACCGCCATACACTGGACTCCCCCCTGTCTACCCTCCCTCCCCTGCCTCCTCCCTTCCCAGTCTTCCCTTCTTTGCTTAATCAAGAAACATTTGTTGGCCATCCATTGTATTTCAGGGCAAAATCTGTATTTCAGGCATGTTGAGCCTTGAATACCGAATTTGAATACCAATGGAGCTGGATGCTCATATTATTTCGTCCTATTTTATTTGTCCATAATCACACCCTCTAGAATTCAACATGCAGACAGATGCAAATGACTTATAGAAATGCAGAGTCCCAAGAACAATAGAAGGAAATTGGACAGTCTCATCTTAATAAAATCTTGCTTTGGCAGGGCAGAATTCTAGGCCAAGGGAGCTGCAAAGGTCCTCATGTTTCACAATAACCCCTGATCTTCTGTATTGCATTTGGGGCAGGGCGGGGGTGGGGCGGGGGGGGGGGTGGGGGGGGTGGGCGGGGAGAAAAAAAAAACACCCAAAATTTCCTTTATTACATTTCTCTGTTCTTGCCTCCCTCCAAAGGTAAACTGTTTTTGGAAAGATTGAGAAAAACAGTTCAGGTGTTTTTTAGGGAGAGAGAACCTATACTTGGCACAATTTTAAAGCATTAAATGCATTTTTAACCCCTACCCAAACAGAACTTGCAACTGACAGCTATTCAAATAAAGTATCCCAATGCCAATTCTATAATATGTTGGTCTAAATATGCTAAGAGAGAAGGAAGCAAGGAGGGAAAGAAGGAAGACATAAAATGGGTGTTTGCTCTGTATCCAGAAAAAATTACGAAGTTTTGCTTCAAATGGACACGCGGAGTTTTCAGCAGGCACAAAAAAGCCCAAAATTAGGAACACAACTATTTCAACCTATTGAATATATGTGTCAGAGACTTTGCAAGGCACTTAGGATTGATTCTGTAGGGTCACCCTCCGAATGATCCCACTGAGGAGACAGAGAGGAGATGGAGTCACGACAAGTCACAAGACTTGCGCGAGGCTACACATTAATACCGCCGAGACCCGAGACCGGAGGCAGTGCGACCCCAGGGCCTGCACTTGTGACTTCCATACTCAAATGGCACAGTTGGAAGAGAGACTTTCCAGGATACATTTTCAAGCGCTGCTCGAGCGGTATTGATGTCCTTTTCTTCCTGCACTGCCCCCTGCTCCCCCCCCCCCCAAAAGCTCTATCTTCCCCCACATCCTGAGACGAGTGTTACGCTCACACCTGTCTTTTGCAGATGAAGCGATCAGCCCAAAGGAACACAGGCACGTAACCAAGGCCACGCAGCTAACAATAAACGGGGTAGAGGGAGCTGGACCGCAGATCCAGGTCCTTCGACTCCACATCTGCCATCCGTACACCTGCCATCAACCTCAAAGCGGTCAGATCACCGGGGAAAAGACAGCAGGGAGGGGAGGGAAAGAGGAGCGAGTGCGTGGAAGCGGCGGCTGCAAGGCGCTAAGCGGGAGGTACGCCCGTGGCGCTGGGGCCGCGCAAGGACCCGCCGTCCTCGCTCTCCGAATAGCCTGGGCGTTGGCCACCTTCCTTTTCAAATGAGACCTCTGAGGTTTGCCTCGGGGCTGGGGTTGTTAACAGTATTTTGGTTATCTTTAAAAAGCCACACACGGCACGGTTCCACGAACGGAATGAACGGGGCTGCGCTGGTGACACAGAAACGTGTGCGCGGAACAGTTCGGTCGATTTCGTGAAGTGGCACATGCGACAATTTGGGGGATCACCAAGGCCCGTTGGAAGAATTATTTCCTTCTAAACCTATGGCGGTCTCAGGAAGTCGAAATGGCACCATAAAAAGAAACAGCCCCACTTCCCTGGAAGGAGCGCAGCCTACTTACTCCGTCTGGGGGGGGGGGGGGGGTGGGGAGGAGGGGGCAGGGGGGAGGGGGGAGGGGGGAGGGGGGGGCTGTTCACACTTGTAACATTTTACAGTAACTGCTGCCGGCATCCAGTGAGGTACTTCTGCCCCGCTGTAGGCTGGTGCTGGGCTGGGCGCTGCGTTCTATTTTACTGGCAAAAATAAATCTTCCCTTTTCTTACACAAAGCCCCGCTTCTCCAGAACAAACCGGGAGGGAAGGGAATGCTGCTTAAGGCTTAACAGACTAGCCTTGCTGTCTCTCACGGACCTGAGAAGACCACACGTAAAAAAAAAAAAAACCACAAAAACAAAACCAAACCTAAACTCATCGGAAAGTTTTGGGTCACCTCCCCCCCCCCCCCCCCCAGTCCTTCTTTGGTAGGTGAGTTATGTAACCGCTGTGCTGAGGAACAGCTTTTTAAAAATGTTGCTGCCCCTTTTTACCCTCTGGTCTCATATTCAGTTTATCTGGTGGTCTCGCTGAGCCCTGGGCTGCACAGGGTTAGTTGGCGTTTCGCGATTTAGAGAAGGGAAGCGACACAGAGATGCTTCTACTATGCAGGAGGAATTCCCTGCTATACCCCCCCCCCCTCCGTTATCTGCCAGGCAGCTGGCCGGAAGTGCTCAATTTCATGGCGGAGAAACAAGACGGAGGCTACCAACTCAGGTCCAGGGTAGATGGAAGTTCCGGACGGAGACTGGAAAGGCTTAGGCGGCCCGCATCATGTAGCTCCGCCTCTTTGCCACCAAACACCATGCCTGGCACAGCCTAGTTGCTGTGACATATGATAGGATATTGATACTGATGATGGATGGCTGATGGGTGGACATTTGGATGTAAGGAAGGACAAGACGGACAATACGTTGGATGGATGAATGAATGTTCAGAAGGAAGAAGGTAAGGGAGCGAGAATAACACAGTTCTCCTTAGGAAGTTAAGAATGGTACCTCAAATGGGCCAAAGAAAGGGAGAGGGCCATCTGGGTTACCTCACTGCCCTTGAAATGACATTGAAGCAACCCAAACAGAAATGCACGGCAGCAGCTAATCTCGCCTCTCTACAAGGGCATGATGTACTTAGGCAAACCCTTCCCAGGGAGATACTTTGTTTTTAGAGTCAGTCTGCCCAAGCCCCTTTGAATACCAGCCTAAGCAAGGCCATTGGCGATTATGGAGAAAAACTGCTCAAAAATGGTAAGTGAATCGAATAGACTACCAAAAAAATATGGGCTCTGTGTGTCCTTTTTCTATTATTAGTATTATTTTTTAATACAAAGATGTATACCAGAGAAACAAGTCTGGAAGGATACTTATCAAACCTGTTAACAATGATTATTTCTGGATGACGGATTTGGTGATTCCTAGTTCATTCCTTTGATTCATATGTGTTTTCTGTGTCTTCTGTAATAAACAAATTTCTCTTTCGTATCAGAAGAAAATTTAGAAATTGCAAGAAAGCTGATGACACCAGAGAAGAAAAAGCCCTAGCAAACAAACCCACTGGAATAAGCCTTAGCTAGATCTCAGTCAGATTCACTAGACAATGAGGAGGTCAAAAGAACTGTTGAGGGTTTCAAGCCCGGCTGATGGGTGAGGGTAAATCTGCAGAAGTCCCACAGCCGCCCTGAAATGCTGTGGGGGTGACGGGTCCGTCTTCCCCTCCATTCATGCAGATGGATCTCAAAAGAGTCACACAGAGGTGAGGGCAGAGTGGATTAAGGGCTTCCCCAAACGTCCAGAAGGAAATCTGCCTCGCAGACCTAACCCAGCCCAGCCTGCCAGACCCTACCTGACGCTCTCTAGAGGCCCGGCCCCCATCCCCTGGGCACCTCCTGCTTTGCTAGGGGAACAGTTGATATTTGTTTTTCCTCCGACTACGGCGAGGAACAGCTGCACAACGCAAATCACATTAAACAAATTAGTGGCTCCAGAGTGGGCTCCGTCACATAATTTCTAATTCATACAATGCCTCCAGTTTCGCTATTTCAACTAAATCATTTATCAATCCCTTCACGGATGTCAGTAAATCTCAGCATCTGGGGACCTGTAAACATTAAAATAAGAAGCTATAAAAAATATTAGTAAACCAATTAAAAGCTCAAGTAGCAATAAACTCTCCTTGCATTACACCTAAAAAACAAAAACAGACCCACCCTCCTCCTCTGAAATTAAATAAACACTCTCTATCAGCAGTTTTTCAAAGAGCTTTTTCTTTCTTCTGGAAAGAGCCCCCTGGTCTCCCATCTGGCGCCGTGGTGAGCTGGGGATCATTTATGGATCAGGCAAAAAGGAATAAAGGACGGAAGAAACCTAAGTGTTTGCCTCCAGAAAGCAAGTGTGATCAATATTCAGTTGCAGGAGTTGAGAAATGGCCTAGAAACTGCATTATTTGAAAAACATCCAGTTTGAATCACGACTGGCAATTGACTAATATTTATCCAAATCAAATAAAAAAGAGGCACAATTATTATCATTAACCACAATAATTAAGGATGGGGAACTAGTATGCTAATATGGAGTTCTGCCATTTACAAAGCACTCTCGTTCAGTTATTCTCATCACTGCACGAAGTAGGTAGAGTTGCGATTCCTAATTTTTTGGACGAAGACCTGGGACTCAGAGATGGAAAGTGGCTCGCTTGAGGGCACACGGCTAAGGAGAGACAGTGCTGATGCTTGAACCCAGGTTTAGGACTCCAAGTTCTTTTCCTTTCATCGATGGCCTGCTTTAGGCACACCAAGGACAAGGGATCCACACACATGGAGATCCTACTATGTGCCAGGTGCCATGTTCACGATGTGATCCCCGACTTCAGTTAGTAATCCCTGTGACTACTGGAGCGCCTATTAAAAATGACTTCCTGCTTGCCTTCTCCTCTACCCACCTGGAGCTCACTGAGTCATCCCCAAATAGGAAATGAGGCTCAGGATGTTTAATTAAAAGTAGTGTCTCCTCTTTGCCAAGATTCCTTGTTCTAATCCTGACATAAACAGAAAGGACAGGTGGCTTCTGAAAACCAAGGAGGGAGAAAGACGGGTAATCTCCGACTTCCAGAATACTTTATCCACATTCTGTACCTGCCATGGAAGAGAGCTCTTTGCTGGACAGCATTAAATTGGGAGGAAAATCCTGCGTGCGTCAGAGACCAGTGCAGAAGGATCACTCGTGCTTCCCACATGTCTGCCACATTCTGGGCACTGTCTGTGGCTGTTTATATATTATCTCATTTAACCCCAGTGGCAAACTAGGCAGGTGCCCACTATTTCCATTTTTATTGATGAAGAACCGAATGCCCGAGAAGCTTAAAGACACATGACTTGGGTCAAGCTACATCAGGTTTTGGGAATAGGTGAAATCAAAGTTCATATAAATTCAGGGACATCACCTTGACCCTCAGCAGAGTGAGTGAGCAAGGCCAGGTCTGTGGTGATGGACAGCAGATCAGTGGTGAGAAGAAAGAGAGGCGGGTTAGTTAAGCTGTGGATGCAGTCAGCTGGGTTCACAGCTCCTGCATGCTGAGCCCTCACCAGAAGCAGAGATGTCACAGTAGGGGTAAGAACAACGGAAATCCAAGACAGTAGAGACTGGACCAGAGACCTCTCTAAGACCCATCTAGCCTCAGCATTCCTTGACCAAAATTCCTCCCCGGATGCTCTACCCGGTGGCCGCAAATCTTGGGATTTGTCAGGACCGTGGGTGGAGCTGGTCTGTGCCCACAGACCTAAGGTCAGAGAAAGATGTCAGCTCCTCGCCCCCTTACAAGGGCTGGGTTTGGGGCTGCTTTGGGGATGAAGGGGATATGGAGGAGGGATGGAGGTAGAAGGATTAAATTTTCTATCTTCACAACGCTCAATTTGAGAAGCCAAGTCCAGAAGAGGACCTCAAACTTGGTGGAAATTTCCTCTAGGCCTTTCTCTCCTGCACACCGTGCACAGTGATCTCTTTCATGGGTCTCCTTTGGCCTATAAAGTGAGCTTTCATGTCCTGTGTGCAGAATTAGTTTCCCTAACATGCTGAAAATAGAAGAGATGTCCACAGCCGTGTTTTCCCTCTGGCTGAAGAGCGAGGCTGCCTCGAGAGAGGCGGAGGCCTGGCCATCAAACCCAGCCATCGGTGGGAGGCTGGCCTGGGCCAAGCCCAAGGGTAACAACACCAGAGACCCAGTGAGCTGGAAATTCCAGCCCGTGGGGCTTCCCTGAGCTTTGGGAACCGAGGGCTTTCCCCTGATCCTGGCTGGGTACCCAACAGACCTTTCTGGGCTAAAAACAATCAAAACCTCAACAATGATTGATTGATTGATTGATTGATTGATTGATTGATTGATTTTAGTGTCTCCTATGGGGCTAGGATCTGAGGGAGGTGCTGAAGTACAAAACAAAACAGATATGGTCTGTACATCTACAGTCTACAGCCCAGACCAGTACTATCCAATAGGAAGTATAATGTGAGCCACTCATGCTGAGCTTTTCTAGTGCTGCCTTAAAAAAAGGGAAAAAGAAACAAGTGAAATTAATTTTAATGTACTTTGTTGAACACAATACATCTAAAACATCACTTCAACCTGTAATCAACGTAAAAATTGTTAATGAGACAATTCACATTGTCTGGTACAAAGCCTTCGAAATACGGTATGTATTTAAACCTGCCAGCACATCTCAGCTCACACGAGCCGTATTTCAAGTGCTCAGTAACCACGTGGGCTCGGGGCACCACACTGAGCAACACTGCTCGGGCCTCTGAATGAAGAGGGAGGACAGAGTGGGGACGGTGATGGCTGATGGTTCTTTGAGGCAAGCGGCGAAATAGGATTACCACCGATAATACCTATTAAGCATAGTTACCATGTGCCGGTCACTCGTGCGATCTTCCCTAAACCACCCTGAAAGACTGTCATCCCCACTTTACAGATGAAGAAAGGGAGGCACAGAGAGGTTACACCACTTGCCCAGAGTCACCAAGGTGATCACCGACAGTGCTCAGATGCAGAACCCAGAGCATCATCCCAATTCTTGAGTCTAAGTTAGAACCTCCTCAGCCTCTCCAGTGTTGCTCTTGGTGATGAAGCTCAAGCAAGAGAACATACCTGGGGCCCTTGGTAAGCCGTGAAGGGCTTCCCGGCAAATACTGACTCTATCAAGTGATGTGGAAGTCGTTTATAATGTAGCCAGAGGGGCTGGGTTCAAATCTTTGCTCTAGCACTTAAGAGCTGTGTGACCTCGGACAAGTTACTTAACCTCCCTGTGCCTCGGTTTCCTTGTCTGCACCATGGGAATAAGCGTCATCGTGAGGGTTACATGAGTTAATATAAGCTAAATGCCTACTGAGCACCTTGCTTGGTACCTAAGGGGCAAACAATAAGGGGCAGCTCTAAATATTTCAACATAAACGGGGTTTAGATGCTGTGGGGTCTGAAAAGTATGTATGGAAGGCAAAGGACGAGAGAAGAAGGCAGAGAGGAGGGCCGGTCGTCCACCGACTATAAAGTGCGGGTGTTAGGGACCCCCCGCACTGCTTCCTGCGTTTCTAGATACACCAGGTGGTACACAACAAGGTACACACTATTGTGGGTTGAACTGTGTCCCTCCAAAATTCACATGTTGGGAGTCCTAAGCTCCAGTATCTCAGAATGGGATTCTATCTGGAGATGGAGCCTTTACGGAGGTGATCCCATTAAAATGAGGTCACCAGGGTGGGCTCTAATCCAGTGTGCCTGGTGCCGTTCAGGCAGAGGAAATTTGGATGCAGCTGTACACGAGAACACCGCGTGAACATGAAGAAGCCCGTGTCCAAGCCAGGGAGAGAGCCCGGAACAGCTCCTTCCACAGCCCTCAGGAACCAACCTTGCACACACGTTGATTGTGGACTTCTGGCCTCCAGCACCGTGAGACCACAGACTTCTGTTGCTCAAGCCCCCAGCCTGCGGCCCTCCCAAGCCCATGCACAGCGGGACACACGCCTTCCCCGAACCTTGACCGGGAGACGCCGCGGAAGGGCCTCTGGGTCAGCACCCAGCCCCGTCCCCACGGCGTGCTCGTAAAAATCTCCATCTCCTCGGCTAGCTGGCTTCGGTGGATCTGCCGCAGTGGAAAACTACCCGGGAAGGTGGGCTGCGTCCTTGAACACTGCTCACTCTGTCTCCCCTGTTACCTTCAGCATCCCCCTCTGTCAACTGCAAGGGAAATAAAGCGGGTCTTTATTCGGGCCCGGGCTGCCTTGGACACGATGCTCCGGCCTGAGCCAGGACAGACACAGTGGCTCATTGAGCACGGTTCTCTCTCCGTGTGTTCCAGACACACTACACCGGGGCCCCCGGACCCTCAAAAACGCGCACACGTCCGTCCGAGTCCTGGGCGGCAAACGAGGGTGAAGGCAGCAGAAGCGTCTCAGGTCGCCGCTGTCACGCTTACCTGTTGATTCAAACGCGTGGGGGCGCCGAGAGTTTTATTTCTTCTTTTCCTTCCAAAAGCCCAGCAACTTGAGACAGTTCTTGCTAATTCTCCAAGCTGTGAGATTTGACGTGCGTGATTTCTCACATGCTGCTCACAGGCAGAACATGGGAGTGGTGGTGGGGGGGGGGAGGGGACGGGGAGCCTGCAAATGATTTCTGAGGGGTTTTTCTCATCTGCCTCAGAAGAAAGAAGGTTCTGTGATGCCCTGATCAATTCTGCACTCCTGAAAACGTGCCTCGTGAGAGGCGGGTTCCTGGAAGACCTCGCTCCCCTGTCCACAAACAGCTTCCTTGGTTCTCATCAATCATGCCTCTCACCCAGGAGAATCGGCGAAACACAGCAAGTCTTGTAGTACAGGAGGCGGACCCCTGGCCAAGAACTGAAAATGGGGACAAACGGCCCTTCAGGGTCGAGGACGTGGAACCTTTAAAGTACATTCTTTTTGTTTCCTTGCCCAGAGACCGGACCTGCAAACGGTGAAACTCAAGATGCTTCCTGGAACATGCCAGGACTCCACTCGATTGTTATGATGTGCGGGCCGACTGGCAGCCAGGAAACCGGAGCTGAGAAAGGGCGCCACCGTTTGTGAGCTTTGTGGCCTTAAGTTACTCCACTGCCCTGGGCCACACTTTCTTTCTTGATCAATTTTGAAAAACAGCAAAGATGAAGCTCCAACTAGGCAATGTCTAAAGATTTTTGCCAGCCTACTGTCCTTTCATAAAAGAGTTCCGCATATCAGAACCCTGAAACTTCCCGAGTGTGGCCGGAGGCAGGGGCACAGGCCGGGTCACCTCTGTAGCCTTCAGTGCCTAGAAGGGGTTAATAAATGCCTCCTGAGCAGAAACAAAGACGAGGCCTGCTTCTTTCCTCCAACGTCTCCCCCTCCTGCCCAATGAAGCCCCTGTGGTCGTAAAGATGGTTTGTGTGTGTGTTTCACTCTGCATCTCATGGGCTGGTGGCCACATTCCAAAGTCCCATCAGCAAAGCTGGCAGGGGCCACTTGGGCATCAGTTAGACCAATCACAGTTAGCCTGGGGCTGAGGATGTCATGGGGCTCAGATGCCACAGAGGCCACTGAAGGGTCACCACATACACCCTGACTTCCACCAGCAGACCAGTTGGCCCGTAGGGACACAAGACAGCGGAAATGGTTTAACATGTCTACAGCACGCTCCCATTCCACCCTGGAACTTTCTAACCCAAACATGCTTTTTGGGTTCAAAACGATGACATTTCCACTCTCCTTTTCACCAAGATCTCTCACCTACTTCCTGGAGCACTGCTTCTCTGTTAGGTTGGGTCTTCAGAGTATTCTGTCTGAGCAACAAGGAGTGAGGCAAGGCAGCCTAGCGTTTGCCAGGGGTCTCCGGCTGCGAAAGCCAGGAAGGGGAACCCCGCCTCCCCCACACCTTCCCCAGCCTCCCGTTTCGCGGAGGCACACGGTCTGAGGAGCCCCCAACCAGAAGGCAGTTCTCCCTCTTCTCCCACTGCCTGCCTGGCATTTCTGGGCAAAAGCCTGACAGATCTTCAGGGAATGAGAACGGAGAAGGAATCCATCTCCTGACGTCCTACTGAGGCCGGAGGGGCAGAGCTGCCTCCACGCTGGCCATCTCTTAAATCAATCAGGAACGAATGAAAAGAAATGCCGTGAAGTGGAACATACCTGCCCTCAGCACCAGCTCCAAGGTCAGGGGTGTACTGAGCAGCCGGAAGCCTCTCTGAGCTCTGCAAAGCCACTCACCCCCGCCTACCACCCAAAGCAGGGCACGCAGAAGGCTTCTGCCTCAAATCCACAAAGCACCCTGCCATTTCCATCAACTGTTCCTGGCCACGGATGCAGTGTTCCCACCCCGCTCCCCAAATTCTCGGCATTTCCCAGAATTTCACGAAGGGATAAGACAGACAGACACCCAAACCACACTTGCCAGCAGGCAAAGGAGGAGAGAAATTAGTTAACGGCATGCTCCCGATTCGCTAGACGCTGTGTCAGGCGCTTCACCTGCATTTCATTCAGTGCTTACAGTGCGGATGCTGTGAAGGTCTCAGCTCTGAAGGTGGAGGGGCTGGTGATCCGGCGATGAGCCCCACACGCTGGGGAAGGTGGCAGTGGATAGGGAGGAGGGGCTCCAGGGCAATCCTGGCTCACTGTGCAGGAAGGCCAGAGGCCAGCAGCGGTCTGGAGGTGACCTTCCATCAACCCAGCAAAGGGATGGGGTGTCTGGTACCAATTCCTTGCTCCTGGTGAGTGGACAGGCAAAGCATCCAGAGCACTGGGCTGGGGGCGGGGTGCAGAGGACGTACCGTCCCCTATGGTAAGGGAGAAGCTTCCCCACAAAGTGGACCCGTCCTCTGTGCCCTTCCCTTGGGGAATCCAGGGATGGGGGAAACTGTGCCCACCGCCAGGCGCAGCCTATGTTATCTTGCCCTCTGCACACACGTCCGTGCCCTTGGCCACTTCCCCCGGAGTCTGTGGGTGTCTCTCTGTCCATCTCTTCACCAGCAGCTTCTCCCACATCCCTAAGCCTTTTTAGAAAACTATGCTGATGGAAAAGCGTTTGGGTCCCACCAAGTGCTACGATAAGCCCGGAGATTCTGAATTCTGAATACCCCCTGACTGCGGGCAGTCAGGAAGCTCCCCCCTTTCTTCCATGCCTGAGGTCTTCAAAAAGCTCCGTCTGTGAAGTCAGGGCCTTGCTACATCACCTTTGCATCCCCAGCACCCGGCACATGTTAGATGCACAATAAACTCTTGGGAAATCAATGTGTTAAGCCTGGCAACCCCTTACCTTCTCATAGGAGGACGAAGGCCATTAGGTGCCCAGCACGCTAGGCTGCCCGTGGCCTCACACAGCACCCCACTACGTTCTGCCAACCAGCAAATGACCCACACATCCATGGTTGGCTCCAGACCATGGGGCAGGTACAGCATCTTGGCCCCTAGCAAGTGCAAACGACACTGAAACGTAAATACAGCACCCTCCTGAGGTTTTCTAGCTGGTCCCTACAGCTCTTTTGGGGAACAGGAGTAGGGATAAGGGTCTGGAGTATCATTCATCAAGGCTGTCCAGGGGAGGTGCCAGGGAAGCATTTTCAGGCCTGAGCCTGACTCTGTCTGCAGTCTGACTCTGCAGCTACTGCTTAGAAATTGGAGGCCCAGAGCCAGACAGCCTGGTTCAAATCCTGGTTCTGCCACATGCACGGGCGTTGTCACTTCATCTCTCTCTCTCTGTGTCCTCACTGGACAGAAGGGGAGCACCTACTCTATGGGGTTACCGATACGGTTAAAGGAGATCACGTAAAATGGCGACACAAATACAGACCTGAGACCAGCGCCTGGCTCGTGGTAGGGAATTTGATATTGTGGGGTTGCTATGACAGTGGTCTCTGCTTTCCTCTCACCCAAGGGGAGATGCAGCTTTCTTTCTGCTCAGGTACCTGGACTCACACACGCTGCCCTTCCCACTCGTACACATACAGCTGACCGTAGGGTACCTACCACGTAGGAGCTGCTCAGAAGTACCTTTTTAAAAAGGGTAAATGCAGGGGCGCCTGGGTGGCTCAGTCAGTTAAGCGTCCAACCGCAGCTCAGGTCATGATCTCACGGTTCGTGAGTTCGAGCCCCGCGTCAGGCTGGCTGCTGTCAGCACAGAGCCCACTTTGATCCTCTGCCCTTCTCTCTCTCTGCCCTTCCCCTGCGGCCATGCGCTCGCTTACTCTCTCTCTCTCTCTCAAAAATAAATAAACATTAAAAAAAAAAGAAGAGCAAATGCAGGTGGAAGCCACCCAAATATTAACTGATGGGTGAATGGATAAAGAAAATGTAGCATATGCATACAATGGAATATTATTTGGCCTTAAAAAAGAGGGAAGTCCCGACTTCCTTAAAGCTGACTTAAAACAGGCTATAACACGAAAAGAGAAATATGGTAGGATTCCACTTCTCTGAGGCATTGAAAGTAATGGAACTCAGAGAAAGAGAAGTAGAACAGTGGTTGCTGGGGGGGGGGGGCGGGGGAGAGGGAGAAATGGGGAGTTGTTCAGTGGGTACAGAGTTTCTGTTGCGCAAGATGAAAGAAGCTCTAGAAAACTATTGCACAACAATGTGAGCATACTTAAGACTACTGAGCCACAGACGTAGAAACAGTTAAGACAGCCAACTTTATGGTATGTGTTTTCTGCCACAATTTTAAAAAAGGATGAATGCCTCCCTAGACGAAGCGGGCGGTCATTGGGCCCAGGCAAGAGCAGGTTGGTGCACAGCGTGCGTGGGGAGCACCGCCAGAGCAGGGCTGCGGCCCCCGGCCCTTTGGACCTGCTTCCAGGGCGGGGAACACAGCTGAGGATCAAAACCAAGAAGACTCATCAATGCACAGCCTCATGTCCACCAGGGAGCCGCGTCAGGGCTTCCAAGATGGAGTGGATGGCTCTTCCAGACCGGGTTTGTCACTGAGGTCTTCTTCCATCTGGGGGCTTAGGAACTTAGGACCTGGCAAGTTAACATTACACATGGCAGTCGTAGACTCTTACTACCCCAAATGCATGCTCTGTTCTCCAGAGGCAACCCGGCAAAGGTATACACCAGGGATCGCTTGTAGGCTGGGCCGAGTTATTTGGCACTGTGGCCACCGCTCCCCTCGCTGGCCCCCACCTAGTCTAATACCTTCCTCTCCCCTTGCAGCCACCCAGGACGCAGGTCCCCATCAGTGGCTGACAGGCGTGGCTCCCCAGGGGGCGGCTTTCCTTTGTGTAATTAGATCAATTATCCTGCTGCCTGCAATTACCCTCATTGCCTGGGGGCTACTTTTAGATTATTTGGCGGTTAGACTCCTCTCAATCACACTGCAAGTAGGATGGCACCGAAAACGTAAATGACTGCGTAAAACCCCTCAACACTGCATTTTGCAAGAATCTCTAAGAACTGGGGTGGGTGGGAAGGACGGGGCCGAATGTGGACTGGGGACCACGTTGGGTAGAGTCCCATTTCCTTCGTGACTCACAGCCCTTCCAAGAGGGTCTACTTATAATCCCTACTCTACCCTACCCTACCCTACCCTACCGTATCAACTCCCTTGTCCTGTGTCACCTAACCCAGGGGTGTCGCTTGCTCCCGCAGAGACAGAGAAAAGAGGTGAAATGTTAACCCTGTATTAGGTGAGGACTAGGGTCAGTAGAGAACCCCACAGAAAACACCTATTGAGAGCTTCTGGAATAAGATCTGTGATAAGAAAACAGGTCAGGTTAGCAAGAGCTGGGATTGGAAGAAGCCAAGGGCAGTAGAAAGAACGAAGTTTTTAAAGTTTTAAATTAGGAATAAAGAGTAATAAAGACTTAGGCGGAAAAGGTGGGGGAGAGGGCTGGGGAGGCTCATGGGGTCTAGTTTTGTTTCATCAAAACCTCCCAGAATGGCCTTGGGTCGCTCACCTCTGCTCAGTGCCCTCCCAGCCCCACCCTGTGCGGGAAGCAGTGATCAGGGAGGGGCCCAAGCAGGGAACCCCAGACAGGACTGGCTTGCAGGTGGAGGCTGAGCAGAGGGGTCAGGGGCTTCTTTCAGCCCCCAAATGGAACCATTCTCTTTCATCTGGGGTTCCAAGTTAATATTCTGTGTACAGTGTTTTTCTTCTCAAAAGCATCAGCAGGAGTGCGTGTGTGTGGGGGGGTCACTGTTGAGATGTATAGTGATGAACAAACAGCACAGTGCCCTGAACAGAGCAGGTATTCAATAAATGCTAATTAAATTACATGCCCTCAAACACCCCTCCTTTCAAAATGAACAATCCACGGTGTCATATTCTTGGCTCGCGTGGAACTTTTTCGGTGTGAACCCACAGATCATTTTCACGTGAACGGATGCCAAATTGTAAATCAGGGCTCTTACATCCAGCATTAATTTTTTTAATGCAAGTAAGAAATAAGCATAAAGCTTTGGATTAATTTAGAAATTAATCCAATGGTGTGATGCTGGATGGCTTTGAACCACGAGAGGAACTGGAGACCGGGTCCTGATAAAATCTGGGTATAAGAGGCCATTTTGGCGAGCTCAAAATGGAGCTAAAAATTAGGAATAATGACTAATAAATACTATGTGTTAAGCTCTTCCTGTAATATCAAATCATTTAACCCTTATAACAACCCCATGAGGTAGGGCCATTATTATCAGTGACTTGTCCATGATCACAGAGAGTGGATGTAAGTAAGCCCAGGCCTTCCGGCTCCTTGAGGCTCTGTTCTTAACCACCCCCATACTTACCAGGCCCTTAGCAACGCTGCCCAAGGGAGCACCTACTGTGTGCAAAACCCTGGGTCTGAGTTCACGGAGCACTACTGTGCCTCCCACGTTTTCGGCTCAAATCCAGTTGGATTTCAAATTCAATGCCATACGGCATTATCCCATTGGCTGGCAAAGGCCTGGATGGGAACCCGATCCCCGCTTTCCTGCCCAGGGGGACTTTCCAAACACACAGGCTGCCACCCCCCCTATCATCTCCTCTGGCAGGACCCTCCTACCCTTGGCCTGCATCTCCAGAGTGAATAAGCAGGTGTTTGGGTGACCCACTCACAGACTTGGCTTCCAACTAGTGAGATTAGCTAGGTAAATGTGCACGTACCCCAGGATTGATGGGGTTTTCGATCATGGCGCCGAGAGTTTAAAGCATAAATAGAAGATTCTCTACCTAGAGGACGAATGCAAAACATCCCCTCAAACTCACTAGGTTCTGGCTGCAGCCGTAGGAGACCCCGACGAAGAGCCAGACCAAAGTCTTCTAAAGAGCTTGGCCCCTCCTCCCCCTAGGTGACCTTCCCAGCAGTGCGAGGCCACCCCTTTCCTTTGCCGGAAGAATCCGGAGGATGTAGATGAAAACAAACCAGGGAAGTTCCTACATTTTTTTAACTACGTGACCAGCACTGAAGACAGAGTGGGTAATTTTCATTATTCCAAACGCCGCGTGTAAAGTAAGGCATCTCCCTTCCGTCCCCAACCACCGCACACCCATCCCTCTGCCCTGGGGTAGGGGTGGGGTGGGGAGACTTTCTTCTAGAACCAAGTAACCAAGTGATTGACAAAGTGCCTCCCGAGTGCCCAGGGCTGCCAGCACGCCTCATCCATTAGCCGCGGGCTCTGCACGGTAATTTACTAAGATCTCAAAGGTGACCTCCACTATGGCGGGTGCCAAGCTCCGCGTGCCCCTTTCCATCATTCCAAGGGTTAGCTTTTTCCCCCCCTTCATGCCTACTTAGCACGCACTGGCACAAAACTCACAATGTGTCAAACACACAATACTCTTACTCCTGGGCAAATGTCCAGAGGGTTGGTGTGTTCAAGATTTTATTCTTTCTTTTAAAAAATTCCTCCCTTATAGAAGCAGCCATGGAAGGCTTCTTAGAGAAACTCCATCAGTCCACTCCCTGAGGCTGGCCAAGGCTGCTTTGCCAGGAAAGCACTCGGAGACGAGGGTAAAGCAGACTGGAGTCCAATCCTAATTTTGTAACCTCGGGTGGGATCTTGAGATTCTCCGAACCCATTTCTCCTTGCCTGAGAGGGGCTCCCAACGTGTGCCCAACAGATTGGCTATAAACATTAGACACAGTATGTGTAGAAGGCCCTGTAATGTAACACCTTGCCCGTACGTGGAAAATACTTAACACAAGATAGGTAATACTGTTATGATTATGGATAATAAAATTACCCCACATCTATAATATGGCAAGAGTTAGTTACTTCTGTTCTTCTTCTTCTTTTTTTAATGTTCATGTATTTATTTATTTTTAGGGAGAGAGAGCTGGAGCACAAGCCAGGGAGGGGCAGAGAGAGAGAGGGAGAGAGAGAATCCCAAGCAGGCTCTGCACTGTCAGCACAGAGAGCCTGATGTTGGGCTCAAACCCACAAACAATGAGGTCACGACCTGAGCCGAAACCAAGAGTCGGACGCTTAACTGACTGAGCTACCCAGGCGGCCCCGTTACCTCTCTTCTCACAATGCTGCTCTGTGCCCTCTTGGGTGTCCCCAGACTACTGACTGACAGTGTGTTGGCCATTCCCCTTTCCTTCTTCTTTCCATCCTCCCGTCCATTCTCTACCTTCCTCTCTTCCCCAGGAGGCTGACCTCATGGACCACATCAACAGGAGAGTGGGCAGAGGAGAGAGACTAGGGTATGTCTTCCCTCCTTCCGTGCCGTTCTGTTGCCCCGTCCCCTTCAGGCCTCAAGGTGGCAACGGCTCATCTCTGCTGCCGGTCTCGGGGGCGCCTGGAACCTTGGTTTCCTCGTTCCTGCTCACGTCTCTGCGAGTGGTTCCTTCATTAGAGGCTCAGAGTTGAAATGTCTCCTGCCGGACCCTCTAACCCACTGATGTACTGTGGCTGTCCCTTCAGGGGATACCTGAGGAGGAGTAGAGGGGGTGGTCCAGAGGGAGCCCAGTGTTGGGTATGGCCCCTCGTGACTTTGCTCCTGGGTTGTAACTTTGAGACCCTGGCTGGACTAAGTGAAACCGAACGCAGACCAGGCACTTGTACCATATCAGAGACTTAAGGCTTTCAGGAATATACACTCTGTATAACAGCGAAAGAATGGAAACGATATAGGTGGGCAACAATATGGATTAGTTATGTGGGGGGAGGGGGCGCTACCGAATTAGGAGGATGTGGTAGTCAGCCCCCATGGTGGCTCCAAATGACCCTCCCTCCTGATATTCATGTCTTCCAGTGCTGAACAGGGATGAACTGGGTGACAAACAGAATATCGCCCGAGTGACAGTGTGTGGCCCCCGAGGCCGGGTCATAGAAAAGACGTAATTTCTGCCTGGCTGTCTCTCTCTGGGATCATTCGCTCTGGGGGAAGCCAGCAGCCATGTTGCAAAGCCACTCAAGCAGTCCAGCGGAAAGGCCACGTGGAAAAGTGCCACTTGCCAGCCATGGGAGTAAAGCCACCTCCCCCAGTCCAGCCTTCGGATGATGACAGCTGCAGCCAACATGTGACCGCATCCCAGACCAGAGGCCCCAGACCAGAACAGCCTCACCAAGCCACTGTCAAGATCCTGACCCACAGAAACTGTGAGAGAGAATGATCATTGCTGTTGTAGCCACTAAATACTGGTGTGAGGTTCTACCAACAGATAACACCTAAGTGGGAACGCTGTACCGTAAGGTAAAAATCTTAACGTGGAGTCATTATTTCCCAAAGTAAAACACGCTCAATCTATTAAGTGAAAAGAACAAGACAGAAGATGGGATCCCATTTTTAAAAAAATATACGTATTTTTTATATATTCATCAAAAAAGACTGGGAGAGGGGCGCCTGGGTGGCTCAGTCGGTTGAGCGTCCGACTTCGGCTCAGGTCACGATCTCGCAGTCTGTGAGTTCGAGCCCCGCGTTGGGCTCTGGGCTGATGGCTCAGAGCCTGGAGCTTGCTTCCGATTCTGTGTCTCCCTCTCTCTCTGCCCCCCCCCCCCCATTCATGCTCTGTCTCTCTCTGTCTCAAAAATAAATAAATGTTTAAAAAAAATTGATTAAAAAAAAAGACTGGGAGAAAATAAATTTAACGTTTACAGCGATCACCTTCGTGTAGAAGAATTAAAGTTCCTCTTCATTTTCTTTATGTCTTCCCGTGGTTTCCAAAATGATCAGTTTTTTGTTTTTTTGTTTTTTTATCATCTGAAAAACATGTACTTTGAAGAGGAGCTTTCCTGGTAGATTTTTAAAAATGGAAATTACTTTTCATGAAGTGAAAACGTTTGGCTCCAGCTTTAAGAGGAGCCTGCTGACCTCCACCAGGAAAACACGAGACAATGTCCACCTCGCAGGCCGCCCCGGGCCCCCTTCCTGATCTCATCTTGCTTCCTTCCCGTAGGTCTGGCGGCTACACGGCAGCATTCGGCCCAGTGTCCTTCAGAGAGTGAGAGAAGGACACGAATGGGACCTTCAGAAGCCCCTACTTGCAGCATCACGGCAATAGGTGGCCCAGGCTCTTCTTGAATACTTCCTGTGATGGGGAGCTCACTTCCACGAGGCAGCCCGTCCGGCGGCAAGCACCGCTCACTGAGAGGCATGACTGTTCCACTGAAGGCTGGTCACTTATTTAGCCAACAGGAAAGAGTGGCTGGTCTGCAAGCACCATGACGGTGGGCACTTTGCTTTGTTCATTGTTGTATCCTTTGTACCTAGCACAGTGCCCAATACTCAGTAGGTACTCAAGAAATAGTTCCTGAATGAATGACGGAGTTAGCGGCTTAACGTATTTTCCAGACACGTTCTGGGGACTCTGTATTGAGCAGAACAACACACCATCCTGGCCTTCGCTGAGTCTACAGTCTGGCAGGGGAAATGGGCATCCCAGAAATCACTAATTACCATTATGATGAGTGCAGTGCAAGGGAACTTTAAGGGGCTCTGAGTAACCTGGTTTAGGGAGGTCCCAGGAAAGCTTCCCTGAGAAAGCGACATTAAGGACAAGGCCTGAAGAAAAGGCAGGAGCTGGCCAAGCAAAGAGGGGGTGAGGTGGAGAGAGTTGCCAGCAGAAAAGAATACAAGAGGTGGGGGGGCGCGCCTGGGTGGCTCAGTCGGTTAAGCTTCCAACTTTGGCTCAGGTCACGATCTTGTGGTTCATGGGTTCGAGCCCTGCGTTGGGCTCTGTGCTGACGCCTCGGGTCCTGGAGCCTGCTTCGGATTCTGTGTCTCCCTCTCTCTCTCTCTGCCCCTCTCCCCCTGCTCACGCTGTCTCTTGTCTCTCTCTCAAAAATAAACAAACATTTAAAAAACTTAAAACCACACACACACACACACACACACACACACACACACACACACACACAAGTGGGGGCCATTAGAGAAACAGAAGAATGAGAGAGGGCAGGGGCCACAAGGAAAAACAGATAGGGCCTTGGGAAGCAGGACACACAGGAGTGTGAAATGCAAGCTTCACCCCATTGAGGGGCAAGACGTGTGCAAACCATTACAGGTGTCCATCCCCCCGGGGAGCAGCTGGCCATCCAGCTGCATTCTGCACACGAGACTCAGGAAGGGGCCGAGGAGGGACTGATACAGTTAAGGTGATGGGAAGTGCGGCTCTCGGGACCCCTAGGAAACCACGCCTGCCTCGACCACCACTGCCACGAGCTTGGCCATGGCGGGCCGGGGGGGCCGGTGAAGGGTGAGGACGACAGGTTGATGGCCGCCTACCGGAGGCCATGCCAAGCTGTGGGTAGGATCGAGAACCGTGCTCTGCAAACTCATCTGCTTTGCTGCTGTTGTTTTTCTCATTTCGGATTTGTTTACCCTTTCATTTCCTAGTTTAATTTCCTTTTAATAAAGCCCTAATCTTGTCTTGGCTCACCTAATGGGAAAAGGGATTAGTCTACGGCTAACCCAGGAGGGTGGAGGGGACGGGTGGGGGCCCTCAGAGGCCAGGCCCAGTGAGGGGAAAGCCGGAGTCGAGGATGTGCCTCCACAGCCCAGGCAGACAGACGGCAAACTCAGGAGGGGCCGGAATCCAAACAACCCCAGTGCCCACCCCACTGGATGGGCCACTCCTCCTCGAGCTCATGCCAAGCTTTCAACACAGACGTCTCTTCCAAAGCCGGAGCAGGGAGGGCTGAGCGCCTGGCCTGGCCTGGCCCCTGGCTCTGTGCTGGGCAAGGTCTTAAACCCCTCGGAGCCTCAGTTTCCACACTTGTGTGACAGATGGATAGAGTTTCGGCTGCAGAGGATTACCGCAAGTACCTGGCACAGAGTGAGTGCCCTTAAACCACAGTAACTATTACTGTTCATTTGGAAGTGTGATGAGCTCTGTTTCCCTGATCGGATAGTCACACAGATAAGCCCCAGGCCCACTCCAGCCCCTGGGGCCAGTCTCTGCGACAGCCCCTCCCAGTTCTGACCAGACTCTCCCAGATTCTCCCAGACTCGGGCACCCAGGAGGTCTAAATTCGGCCCGCTTTCGAAGGACAGACCTCTGCTGGGCGTGCCAATATGCTCGTACCTGTATCGGCCAGCCCGCCGCCTTGCTCTGAGACACAGGCACCCAGTCAGGAGTTTGCCCGCCAAGGCCACAAAGTCTACTGCACACGGGAGGGCCACGAGTCAAACCCAGACTCCAAATCCCGGGCCCTTTTCTCTGCCCCCCGATGCTGTTCCCGAGGCCCTCAAAACACAGAGCAGGAAGACTCCTTGGGAAGGAAGGCCGACTGGCTTGTCGAGATGCCCAGACAAGAGCAGCCAGTGCCAGCGAGCACAGGTGTGGCTTTTCGGCGGGTGCACCAAGCTGCCCCGCCTTTGAGGGGAGAAGATTGGCCACATGTTGGACGCTGGAGGCCGGAAGTAGAATCTGGCCTTGATGAAGGGTGGGACCAAGCAGAAGCCATTTCAAAAGGTGACTGAGGGGGGTGCCTGGGTGGCTCAGTCGGTTGAGCATCTGACTCTTGGTTTCAGATGTGACTCTTAGGACACAATCTCACAGTCGCTGGGGTTCGAGCCCCGTGTCTGGCTCTGTGCTGACAGCATGGAGCCCCCTTGGGATTGTTTCTCTCTGCCCCTTCCCCACTGTGCACGTGCTCTCTCTCTCTCTCCCTCTCTCAACATAAATAAGTAAACTTAAACAAAAGTATTAAAAGAAAAGAAAGGTGACTGAGGAAAGACACAGGCAGGATAGTGGTATCGGAAGAGTGATACCTGAGGAGGCTGTCACATGTAATTTCAAGGGGTGGAAAGCCAAAAGGCGACTCGAGATGAGATGCCTCGGGAGGATGTGGGAGCCCGCCCACACGCATGAAAGGTGGGGAGCGAACCTTTCTAGGGATGTCCAGAAACGTCTCCAGATAGATATTCAGGAGTGTGACCAGACTCTTTGGCATAAGTGACATTTCTATCCATGATCTAGAATGAGTTCTTCCAGACAAAGGAATTTTCCAGATAAGAAAAAGCTCTCTAAATGCAAACAAACAAAACGAATAATGAAATTTTTTGTGTGTATATAAGGGCGCCTGGGTGGCTCAGTTGGTTAAGTGTCTGACCCTTGGTTTTGGCTCAGGTCATGATCTCATGGTTCGTGAGTTTGAGCCCCACATCAGGCTGTGTGCTGACAGCACGGAGCATGCTTGAGATCCTCTCTTTCCCTCTCTCTCTCTGCCCCTCCCCTCCTCGCTTGTTCTCTCTCAAAATTAATAAATGAACTTTTAAAAATAATAACGAGGGGCGCCTGGGTAGCTCAGTTGGTTAAGCGTCCAACTTTGGCTCAGGTCATGACCTCATGGTTTGTGGGTTCGAGCTCCACATCAGGCTCTGTGTTGACAGCTCAGCGCCTGGAGCCTGCTTCGGATTCTGTGTCTCCCCCTCTCTTTGCCCCTCCCCTGCTCACGCTCTGTCTCTATCTCTCAAGAATAAATATTCAAAATAATAACAATAATGAAACTTTTTTTGTGTATATGAATAGAAGTTGTCAGAATGCTCTCTAAATTCTCAAAAGGGAAATCCCCTAAACACGTTAGGGATGTCTAAGCTACATACTGAAGAAAATCTGACTTCTCACTGATAATCCCACATCAGCACGTTACCACGCCCCTCAGCACACCGGCCCTTCTGTGGTATAGCAGGGAAGGTGCGGGGCTCGGATTTGGAAACCCTGGCACATAATTCCACGGCTGCTGTTGACTCAAGCACCCTCTGAGCTTTGGGTTCCACATCTGTACGCTGGGTGCAGATGCACAACAGTTCAATACGAATTAAAAAAAAATTTTTTTTTAAGTTCATTTATTTTTGAGACAGAGAGAGAGCATGAGCAGGGGAGGGGCAGAGAGAGAGGGAAACAGAGGATCTGAAGCAGGCTCCAGGCTCTGAGCTGTCAGTGCAGAGCCCGACACGGGGCTCCAACCCACGAACTGCAAGATCGCGACCTGAGCCAAAGTTGGACGCTTAACCAACTGAGCCACCCAGGTGCTCCTCAATACAATTTTTTTGAGAAGTGAATGAGACGTCCTAAAACCTGGCATGCAGTGGGCACTTAATTAGTATGGTAGTTTACTCCTTAAAATGCTTTTGAATGTAATTAATGGTTGCAAGTATTTTTTTTTTTTTTTTTACATTTATTTATTTTTGAGAGACAGAGTGAGACATAGTGAGAGCGAAGCAGGGGCAGGGAGAGGAGGAGACGCAGAATCCGAAGCAGGCTCGGAGCAAGCGTTCACCACAGAGCCTGATGTGGGGCTGGGACCCACGAACCGTGAGATCGTGACCTGAGCTGAAGTCAGACACTTAACCGACCGAGCCACCCAGGCGCCCCAATGGTTGCAAATAAACCCCAAAACTTCAGCATCCTTTACCGGACTACACATCCAGCAGCATGAATTTTTAATCTCAAACAATGTATTTTTGTTTTTAATTGGTTTTTTTTTTTTTTTAATGATATACGCGATACAAGTTGAATGTAAAAAAAAATTCTAAATATCAAAAATATTTTAAAGGGTAAATTTTAGGAGGTAAAAAATAATCTTAAAAGTCTCTTGAACACGCTCGACTGGCTCTTGTGAAGCAACCCCCGCCTCCTGCCAGAGGTTGAAGACTTTGTCAGGCATCTTCCCCGACGTTTTAAGAAATGCAGAGACACTCTATCTTCACGGTGATAGAATTATACTATGCATGTTGCAGTGTCCTCTTTCCTCATTTACGATGTCTCATGAACACTCTTTCATGTTAAAAACCCTAGCTCCGTGCCCTCATGCTCAGGATGCCGCAGTATGGATGTACCCGCCTTTATTGAACTAACCTGAATGATTTTTGGCGATTTCTAATTTTTCCCTGCTCTGAACAACACTGAGATGAGCATCTATGTCCCTGCACACTGTCCCAGCTGAGTTTCTCAGCCGCGGTGCTGCTGACAATGCAGGACTAGGTAACCCCCGCGGTGGGGGCCGCCCTGTGTGTCGGTGGGTGCCTAGCAGCACCCAGCCTCCCCCCACGAGATACCAGGAAGCAGCTCACCAGCTGTGACAACCAAAATTTCCAGACATTGCCAAATATCCCCCTTCCTGGGGCGGGTGGCAGGGCGCAAGATCCTCCCTGGTTGAGAACCGCTGCTTTAGGATAAACTCCTACACGAGGAATGGCCACATCAGGATTCCATGCCTTTCAGGAGGTGACCCATTGCTAAAATGCCCCCCCGCCCCGCCCCAAGGTTAAGTGCCCCAGCCAGCACCAGGGAGATCGATCCTCCTTTCCATTTTTGCCAGTGTAAAGGTGAGTAGGGCCAACGCACTGTTTTGTTTCTAATACTTTTTTTTTTTTTTTTGGAGCAATTTTAAGTTTACAGAAAACTTGGGTGGAAAATACAGAGAGTTTTCATTTAGCCCCTCACCTCTGGTTTCTATGATTCACATCTTCTGTTGGTGTGGTGCCTTTGCTGCAGCTGAGGAGCCCTTGTTGATACATTACTTTTAACTAATGTCTGTAGCTTATCTTAGGGTTCACTCTTTGGGCAGTGACATGTAGGCACCATTACAATATTGTACAGAATATTTCTGGCACCCTAAAAAGTCCCTGTGCTCCTCCTATTCTTCCCTCCCTCATCCCTAACCCCTGGAAAACACTGCTCATTTTACTGTTCCCAGAGTTCTGTCTTTTCCAGAACGTCATATAGCGGGATCAAACAGTATGTAGCCTTGGCATTATGCATTGGAGGTTCCTCCATACCTTCTTATGGCTTAAGAGCTCATTTCTTTGTCGTGCTAAACAACACTCTGTTGGACGTACCACGGTTTATTTATCCATGCACCTCCTGAACGACATCTTGGTTTCTTCTAAGTTTTGGCAATTGTTAGTAAAGCTGTTATAAACATTGCCGCGCAAGTTTTTGTATGGATGGAAGTTTTCAGCTCGTTTGGGTAAACAACGCAGAGCAATCGCTGGGTGGTATGGTAAGACTAAGTGTAGCTTCGTAAGAAACTGCCAAACGTCTTCAAAAGTGGCTGGATCATTTTGCATTCCCCCCAGCAAAGAAGGAGAGTTCTGGTTGCTCTACAACGTCACCGACACTTGGTGGCATCAGTGGATCTTAGCCATTCTAATAAGCATCGTTGTCTCTCCTTAATGTTTTAATTTGCAGTTCCCTAGTGACGTGATGCTGAGCATCTTTTCATGTGCTTCGTTGCCATCTGTGTATATTTGTTTGGTTAAGGTCTTTGGCCTATTTTTAATTTGGTCCTATTCCTATTGTTGAAGCCTAAAAGCTCTTTGCGTATGTTGGATACCTGTTTTTTTTTGTTTGTTTGTTTTTATCACATATGATTTGCAAATATTTTCACCCAGTCTGTGGTCGGTCCTTTGCATTCTTTTCATGGTATCTTTTAAAGAGCAGGAATTTTTAAGGAGATCCAAGTTACAATTTTTTTTTCCTTTCATGGATTGTGCATTTGCTGTTGTATCTCAAAAGTCACCACTCAACCCCAGGCCACCTGGACTTCCCCCAATGTTATCTCCTAGGAGTTATCTTCTACAGTTTTGCATTTAACATTTAGTCTACGATCCAGTTTGAGTTTAATTTTTATGAAAGAGGTAAGGTCTGTGTCTAAATTCATTCTTTAGCTTCTCCCTTTTTAAAAATATTATTTGAAGCTGGGTATCTTCATCTTTTAATTGCCATGTGTCCTCTCTCCTGAACCACCCTGGTGTGTTCTTTGTCCAACTTTTTGGTCATGCTGTTCACATCCAGCTCTATTTTTTTTTTTTTTTTTTTTGGTCATTAAACTATTGGCTTTACCAGTTTACAGAGGTATGATTTACCTATAATAAATTTTACCCATTTTAAGCATATCACTTGGTGAGTTTCAATAGATGTAAAGGACATCAACAACCACAGTTACTACCACATCCTTCCATCACCCCCCAAAAATTCCCTCCTGCCCCGTGTAACCACCCCCCCCCCCCCCACCACAGCCCCAGCCAACAACTGATCTGCTTAGCTTTGCCTTTTCTAGAATTTCATATAAATGGAATTCGGCAATTTTGTAGTTTGGGGAGTCTGGCTTCCTTCACTTGGCTGAGTTCATCCTCACTGCTGCATGTATGGGCACTTGTTCCTTTCATCATTGCTGGGTATACTCTATTACGTGGACATACCACATTGTATGTGTCCATTCGCAAGTCTGTGGGCACTGGGATCGTGTCCAGCGTAGGTCCTTCAGGAAGAATACTATGAACGCTCACGTACAATCTTTATGTCATGGCCAGTTGTTTTAAAAGATTTCGTCGTATTAATCTTCAGCCCATAATATACAAGCATGTCTTCTTACGGTCCCAACAGTGTCAACCAATCCCCACAGAGGGCAATATGGAGTATATGACTCCGGACCGGAAATTATGGCCACGTACCCCCTCGACTGAGGGATGGCATAAAATTCTAACCAAAGCTCATGGGAAGCCAGGTGTTAACTCTGAGAGTCACCAAACAAACCGAGGTGCCTGTAGAGTACCAAGACCAGGAAATGCACTTTACGCTGACATTTTCAAGCTTAGCACTCCCCAAGTGACATTTCCAGAAAAGGCATTCTCGGCTCGAGTGCCAGGAGGAAAGGGATGTGCACGGCTCTTTGGATCTGTGCCTGCCACTGGTATTTGGGATTTGTTAAACTCAAAGCCACTGCTCTTTAAAGACTGCTGGTACCTTTCTGGTTTTAGGAAGAAGGAGGGGAAACAGCTAGAAAACTAAAGTTACGGCCAATGAAAGGAATCGGAGGGCCCGGACCTGTTCAGATAAAGAAACTTCCGTCACGTATTCAAGGGAGATTTCCACCAGACCGAGGAAGGGAACCGGTAGCCCGCCGCGCCTTCCCTTCAAAGTGACCAGGACAAAAGAAGGCGATTCCTGGCAGACACATAAGCGGGTTTTCTGTGCCACCCCAACCTTAACTTCACCCCATGCGGCACTCCATCCCACCCCCCAACCCCCAAGTGTTCCCTTTATCATGGGAGCGGTAGGCCCTGCCCACCCTCTCCCATCATGTCTCGGTTAGGGAGGGCAGGAGCTCAGGGTAGGACATACAGTTGGCCCTTACTGCATACCCATTGTTGACGGCATCCTCAGTTTACACTCAAAGAAACTGAGGCACAGAGAGGTTAAGTGACTTGCCAAGGTCACACATCTGGTAAGTGGAAGGGCCCAGATTCAAGCCCACACTCTTACACGCCATGCAATGCCACTAAATAAACGAATGGTGCAAAACCACTAGAAGTGTCTAGAAGAGCGAAGAGGGTGTTCCTGCTTCTTCGCCTGAGTGGCCACGACATGGTGTCATGGAGATGGAGGGCACTGGAGCCTAAAAAGCCAGGGACTTTTTGAGGAGCATCTCGGGCGGGCAGAGAGAACACAGAGAACAGAGGCACAGAACCGAACAAAGGGCGGAGACCCGGGATGTTTCTCTGGTTCGGCCTCCCCTCTCCAGGCCTCCGCTGTCCTTCTCTGTAAAGCAAGGGGTGGTCCATGCTATTTCCTCAAGTCAGGGAGTAACTCAGTCTGACCACATTGGACGGGGGTGGGATTGGGTGGAGGAGCGGGACGGGAATCCCTCAAAACCATGAACAGCATAGAAGTGAGGATACGGGACGGCCGGGCGCCTGGATTTGGACCTGGATCAGTCCCTAGGACTCAGTGACTCCATCTGTAAAACGGGGGGGATGCGATCCATAGAACAACATCTAAAGATGTACAGCTCTTGGCACGTAATACACACACGGTAAGTGCTAGCTCTATTTTTATCATCACTCTCATCATCAGTCTAAAATTGTATTTCACTCGTTATGTGGTTATAAAACCGCACTTGATCCAGCCCACCCTGCCTAGAATGAAAGGCACACGGGGCCAAGCAAGGACGATGTTCACTGAGGCCACGATGCGTGCTGGCCCGGTGGCTGCTGAGCACGACATTGGCCCGGTTAGCGCAGCTGCTTCTCTGCTGGGTCATCTCCAAGCCACACGGCCACATTCGCAGCCCCTGGGCCCCCCAGCTCACTTTCTTCCCATGAAACCAGCACTGGTGAGCTCCTCCCCCCTCGGCAACCAGGAGTGGACATGCACAGAACTCAGCACGGCTCTGCCCCAGCAGGTGTGGTGGTCATGGCCATGTCCTGCGGCCACGTCCATCCACCGAATGTCTGCCACCTGCCGGGCCGTCAGCACAGCCGCGTTTCACTTTGTTCTGACACATTCTCCCGCTGAATCGGACCTGCCAGGTGTTTGTGCGGCCGTCTGCCTCCTGAAGGTTCCTCCCGATCCCCGGGGATGGGACGGTGCTTGTAAGCCATCAGGCAGTTTGGGCCCCTTTAAGGCATATTTAAACACTCGGAAGAGCCCTTAGACACGTGCCACCAAGTGACCAGGTAGCATTCGTGATGGAAAGGGCCTTGGAATGATCATTTAAATGTAAAAATGTACTTTCCTTCCTGAAAAGGTGGAGACTCTGGCCCCTCTCCTCTCCCCGCATTGCGTCTTTCAGGCATTTGCTACGTACAAAGCACAGACTTGGGGGTGGTGGGGGGGGGAGGGGATGGTGAGCCAGCATGTTACCCTGGATCCACAGCTGGAGGTCAGATATCAGCTAATGAAAGCCTTTTGTGATCAATGGAGTTTTTTTTCTAAATTGTTTTATTTATTTATTTATTTATTTATTTATTTTTTTAACGTTTATTTATTTTTGAGACAGAGAGAGACAGAGCATGAACAGGGGAGGGGCAGAGAGAGGGGGAGACACAGAATCTGAAACAGGCTCCAGGCTCTGAGCTGTCAGCACAGAGCCCGACGCGGGGCTCGAACTCACAGACCGTGAGATCATGACCTGAGCCGAAGTTGGACGCTTAACCGACCGAGCCACCCAGGCGCCCCATGTGATCAATGGAATTTAAAAGGGGGGTGCAGATGGCTCTAGAGGCAGGGTAAGTCTTCAACTGCATGTTTTGCTCCAAAGAGAGAGGCCTTCATGCCATCGTTCACACCACATACTCTTCCTTCTCTCTCCCTCCCTCCTTCCTGCACGTGGTTATGAATGAATGAATGAATAGTTCAATGAACAACCTCATGAGACAAAGGAGCGGAACACATCTTGTTGAGGGGATGATGATCTGTGTTCCAGCAGAGGGTTTTTAGGGGCTTCTGAAGACAGATCAGCAGGAAGCAGCCAGGTCTGGGTTAAAAACAAACAAGGTGAATTCGAGTCACCCATCCAATCCCCAAACACAGGGGAGACCTGTCTTGACACGTGGATGAGGTGGCCTCAGGGCTGGTAAAGGGCCCTGTCACAATCACCCAGCAAATATGTATTTGACATAAAAAATAAAATGACCCTGGGGGCACCTGGGTGGCTCAGTCACTTAAGCGTCCGACTTCGGCTCAGGTCATGATGTCCCAGTTTGTGGGTTCAAGCCCTGCATCGGGCTCTGTGCTGACAGCTCGGAGCCTGGAGCCAGCCTGCTTTGGATTCTGTGTCTCCCTCTCTCACTGCCCCTCCCTCAGTCGTGCTCTGTCTCTCAAATATGAATAAATTAAGAAGAATGTTTTTAAAAAAATAAAATAAAATGACCCCAAGAAGTTGCAGGAGTGAAAACAGAGCCACAGCACGGAGGGGAGATGGTTGAGGAGATGTTTGGAAATGGTGCAAGTTACGTAGGGCACATCGCAGGGGATGGATGAGGAGTGCCTCCAGTCCCCAGAGGAGACCCCTAGGTTCTGGGAGCACCCGTGGCTGTGCCAACGCCTCTTCCCTACATTCCCTCTCTTGGGCCGGAATCCAATCCCAAGAAGCTAATTCTGCCCGATGATATCTGGATTCCCAAGGAAAATGCCACTACCTCAGAGATTCTAGGTGACCAAACAGCAGCCATCAGATCATAAGCTGCCTTCTTCTTCTTCTTCTTCTTCTTCTTTTTTTTAATAAGCTGCCTTTCATTCCCTGAGTACCTACTGTGCGCCTAATGTGCACCTACTGTGCGCCTGCTACGCACCACGGATTCACGGTACGTGGTAGTAGAGAGACTGTTGTCAATAAGACGGATATGGCCCTGTCCTCCTACAGCTTCAAAGTTAGTGGAGAAGACGTGTCCATCAACTAATCACCAAATAAGTACTCATCGTCACAGCCTCAATGAATTTGGAATATGCCTTCCCTGAAGACAGGGATTTGTGTCTTTTTTTGTCCACGGATATGTCCCAAGTACCTAGAATCTGCCACGGAGCAGGTGCTCAGCAAGTATCTGTCAAATGAATGGAGGGCTAGAAAAGCGAAGGGGTGGGGTGAGAGCACATGATGAGGGGACCTAAGCTAGCTGGGGTGCCAGGGAAGGCCTTCCCAAGGAAGCCACGTTAAGCGGATACGGGGCTGTGTAGATACTACAGGCAGAGGGAAAGTGAGCTGGGGGAGGGGAGGGGATGTCAGAAGGACGGAGAAGCCTCCCAGCATGGCCAGGGGCGGGCAGGGGTTGACTGTGCACAGCCACAGTCAGGGACGCGTTTGGAGCCGGACCACCCTACCCTCACCCCCACCTCACCCCCTGCCCCAGAAGACAAATCCAAATTAGGACAGCAGAGAGAGAGAGAAAGAGAGAGGAAACGTGACACTCCTCGTCCACTGCCTTCTTCCCCTTCCAATGCCACTAGGTCATTAAAAATCATTTGATTATAATATAGATCCATAGAATATATGTAGGCCTTCTTTTAATTGCTCAATAGAAGGCAGTGAAGAAAGCACGAATCACCACCCCAAATGGGATATTTGTCAAGAAGAAGTACGAGCCATGACCAGTTGGTACTCACAGCAAGCTCGGGAGCAGCCAAATATTTCAAGCTTTAGAAAAAGAGCACAACACAGAACTCCTCCTGCTTCCTGGCAAAGCCCAGAGGCTTTTATGGCATTTACACGCTTATTCCGGGATGGAAGAGTTATCATCCTCCCTGTCAATGGTCACGCTGTGAAAAATGAGGGATGGCCTCAGTCTGACAAAGCCAATGATAAAGAAAAGTTTCCCAGGGCCCCACAGAACCCCTGCCATCGGCCTCACCAGGAGGCGCATGGCCGGCACCTACACTTCCCGGCCTGGGGTGGGGAGGCCCCTTTCTCCCACCCATTGCTGTCGCGTTCTGGGAAGCCCGCGGGGTGTCCGTGGGCTCCCCAGAGTGGGTGCTGTCTGCAGAGCACTGTCACCAGCCCAAGTCAGGATGCAGCTGGAGGCAGACTGTGGGACCTGGGGTCATTTCAGAGGAGAGCCCCGCCAACTTGGAAGAGGACTGAACAATCTCATCTGAGCAAACTGATAGGCTAGGGGGCTAGTCCAGGGGTCCAGACTGAGCGGACTGTGGGGGGGGGGGGGGGCTTCCAGAGGGGAGCTCCAACCCCTTGTCAATTTCTGACATTCCACAGTCAGGAAATCTTTTCTTTGCTGAGCGGTTCTGGGACCCCTCACACCCAACAGTAAATCCTCGGAAGACTGACACTCTCTTAGATTTAGCGCGTGTTCTCACCTCCTTCAGCTCAGGCCTCTCTTACGGAGTTCTGCCTGAGGTGGGCAGAAGCCGCTCTGGAGAGCACCTTGGGGGCAAGGACCGGGTTTTTTCAAATGCCAACCTTCCGCACTGAGCACACAGTAGGCAGCTGCTAAATGAGAAGTCTCACCTCCGTACCCCTGCTCACACCGTGCCACCTTTCATCTGCTGCCCCTTCTCCTACATCATCAGCCCCGAGTCTCTCTGTCCTGCACTGGGGGCACACACGCCACACTCATACCCAGGGCAGGAGAAAGAACCCTGGCCTGGAACCGGGAGCCCTTGCGCCGACACACCTTTGTCCCTGTTGCATCCACACGACTCCTGAAACAGAATGCTACGGGCACCAGTGAGAGTCACAGCAAAGTCTATCGCAATGAGAGGCAAGGCCGACCGATCGGGACCAACACTCTTGATAAGAGTGCGGCCCCGAACAGCCGGGGGACAGAGTTTTTATGGCCGATCACATCGTTTTATCATCACCTGGGAACAGAACAGAGAAACAGTTCCCAGACGAGTTAGAAACAGTTCCCAGACGAGTTAGAAACAGTTGCCGGATGAGGTTGATTATTTTAGACTTTCTGCCGCTAAGTTGCAACCAGTGGATCTCCTTGACCTTGCCTCTGATGCTCTTTTCTTTGAACTTTTGTTTCCTTAGTTGGTGAAGCTTGATTTCCAGGAGTATGAAGCGTAATTTATAAGAGTAAAGCAAGGCTGTTATCTCTTTACCTTCAGTGCCAGAACAAAGCTGTTATTTTGCAAGCTACGCTTAGCCCTACACTACAATTTAACCCTTACAGTCCCCACACCTCTCGACGGGGCCCCTCAACGGGAGGGATTGAATGACGTGGGCTTGAATTCAGTCTGACTGATGGGGGACGTAAGGACCTGTGCCCTCATCTGTCTTTCTGCAGCACCATCTTAGAACCATCCGGATGAGACAAGAATTCCCGTGCAAGCCACCGAGTAAGCGATGCTCCCAGGAAGGCAGGGGATAGAAGGCAGGGCCAGCTTCTTAAGCATGTGACGCGTGAAGTCACACAGGGCCACCAATCAGAAGGCTCTCACCCTTGGTGAAATACTCTGCTGTCACCACCTCGAGAGTCTTAATTTCGGATCGTATTTTAACAAGGGGCCCTGCATATAATGTAGCTGGTCCTGGGAAGTGGAGAGGGGAAATGAAGAAGCCCAACAAAGGATATAATGTCAGGTTTAATGCCACGTCTTAAACCTGACTCTACAGGGGGAGCTTGGGAGCATGACTTTACTCCTCTGAGTTCGTGTGACTTGAGGTTAAGGGCTGTACAGGAAGGGATAATTTCCCCGATTCTTTTCCGTCTCCGTGCAGGCAAGGAGGCAACTCTAAAGCCCAAATGCAGCCTCGGAAACAAGATGCAGGTGTGGCCATTAGAAACCAAGCACATAGAAGCTGGAGGACGGGCACCCAGATACCCTAAGGGGACCCAAGGGTGTCTGGACAGCAACAATGTCCACCAGCACTGTCACTAAAGTTACTGGAGCTGAGATGTCACATGCAAAACACGAGGTCTGAGCAGAGTGGATGACCCAACCAACGGGGATTTCAATGAAGCAGCTCCCGTCCAGACAGAAGCTGTCTCTTCCGCCAGCCGGTATTCCCAAATACGCCACCGTGAACTTGCCTCCCTGCCTCACCTCGCTGCACCTTCCCACATTTGGTTAACAGCATCCCAGATTGAGCAACAAACTGATTCTTAACATTCTCCAGCAAGCTGCACACATCGTGCAGCAAATTCCCATGAACGCCTCCTGCTAGCCATGCTGTGCAAGTACTGGGTCACACGCTTGTGGGTCTCCCCGGGGTAACGAGGGACCCTTAATTTTTATTTTTGAGAGAGAGAGTAAGAGAGCACGAGAGTGAGCGCATGCATGTGCGTGAGTGGGGGGAGGGGGACAGAGACAGAGAATCTTAACTGGGCTCCACGCTTAGCACGGAGCTTGACGCGGGGCTCGATCCCACAACCCTGAGATCATGACCTGAGCCGAAATTAAGAGTCGGACACTCAACTTGACTGAGCCACCCAGATGCCCCAGGACCCTTATTTTTAAACGGAACCAACTAAGACCTCGTTTCAGGAGACGCCTTTCTTTAGGTCAGACTTTGGAATACAACCTGCTCACATAAGTCGCCTGAATATCCAGTTATGTTCACGCCCTCCTATTTGGGGAGGTCAATCTTGATTAAAATTCCTGATATAAGGGATGTCTAGGCTTTCCAGAGAGACGAGAACATTCTTCGGGCCTCGAGAAGAGACCTTTTAACGAAATGAACTCAAGTGGGGGGCATATGCGCCCACTTATATCCAATTTGCTTTGGTAACTTGATCCAGCTTCCCTTCCGCCTGGCCCTGTTTTGCCCTGAGGAGTAGGAGCTGTCAGCTTCCCTTGTAGAGAGGCAATTTACCAAGCTCGTTGATATTCTCTGGTCTCTTCTTTCCCCTTTAGCCTGGCTCCTCAGATTTCATTTGCAGCCGGTTGGTGGATTGTATTTCTAAGCTTGGATGCCACTGGCCCGGTTGGGGGATTATCATCATTTTTATGGTTGTAACAGCTAACATTTACTGAGTACTCACCACCTGCCAGGAATTGTTTTAAGCATTTAACATAAATTAACTCATTTGATCTTCACAACAAACCCTATCAAGTGGACACTACCATCACTCCTGCTTTACAGAGGAGGCAACATTGGCACAGAGAGGTAAAGCAACCCACCCAAGGCCATACAGCTAGAGTAGCAGTCAGAAATGGTCCCTGTTGATCCCTGTCCACCCTGGGATGCATATGCTGTATAATCCTCTCCCTCTGAGTATGCACAGGACCTGGGAATATGATGGAATATCACTCCTGTGATTACATTATAAGGCAAAGGCAAAATCATTTTGTAGATGTAATTAAGATCCTTAATCAATCGAGACTGTGTGCTCATCAAAAGGGAAGCTATCCTGGAGGGGCCTGGCCTAATCAGGTATGCATTTTTAAAGAGGGCTTATCGTTTCTCTAAACTCAGACTCTCGTGCTGGCCTGGAAAAAGCCAGCTGCTGTGATTTCTACAGCTACAAGGAAAGGAATTCTACCAATAACCACGAGAACTCCAGAGGGGACTTGAGCCCCACAGGGGACCGCGGTTCTGGAGGACACCTGGGTCGCCGCTGCCTGCTGAGTCCCAGAGCAGAGGACCCAGCGTGGCCTGCCCAGCTCCTGAAGCACGAAAACCGTACGCTATTAAATGTGCGTTGTTATAAACTGCTAAGATTGTGGAACAACGCAGAAAAAATAGAACTAGTAAGGGGCAAGGCTGGGAACAAACCCGCATGGCCTAGCTCTAGAGTTCTCACATGTAAGTTCTTCTCTATTTGCAGCTCTAGATATGGGGCCTGGGGTGGGTGGAAAAAGAGTTACTGAGCAGACGGGTCAGAAGACTCTGGTCTTATGAAGCCGGGGGTGGGGGGAGGGTTCTCATGCTCACCCCATCTACCCAGCACCCATCATGTTTCAGGAACTACGTGAGGCATAAAGCAGGCACAGAGGCAGCCAGCACGGACTGTAGCATCCAGTGAGGAAGAGGGCACTAACCAAGTAACAAAAAATGATAATAATTACGACAGGTACAGGGATGTAAAGAAGTCAAGGTGCTAAGGGAATGTGGAACAGGTCCTAGGGAACACCTTGGCCTGTGTCTGAGCAGGGGCCAATCAAACAAAGGTAAGGAAGGGAGGGAAGAGCGCCTAGGCAGAGGGAACAGCATGTGCAAAGGCCCAGAGGTAGGAAAATGCCTACGGTGGAGGCACCAAACCAGGTCCTGTGTGGCTGGAAGGGAAAGAGGATCCTGAGATGTGACTGAAGAGGCAGGGCGGGGGCGGCTCAGGTGAAATGATACTGCTCATTACAGCAGAAACTGACCCTCTTCCACAAGAGGGATTCAATGTCACATTACCCCAGACAACGTTAGCACATTTCACTGAGCACTGGTGGCCCAGAGTCAAAATTACTGCTTTCTGAGAAGGAAACTAGAAATGCTTTCAGACTCAACAAGCTTTGATAGGCTCATGTCGTGATCCTGGCAGCTGAAAATAGAAGTCTTTCGCCCTCTGCCTTTTCTTCCATCTGAAAACACAGAGATGGCCTGAACATATGTGGTCAGTGGGCTCTGTGAGGTGGGGAGTCACCTGTCAGCATGTGTCAAGCTGGAGATGAGGCCCCTAAAGGAAACACAGGAAGAACGGGACCTTTGGGATTAAGCCAAAGAACCACAGTCTCCTGTCTCCTGACCTCAGGCTTCCTGGCAAATGTCGGGGGCCTGACATACATTGCTCCCAGCCCTGACTCACCGTAATGGGAGCACCACACATCCCGGGACTCTTAAGAGTCTCGGCAGATGGAGACTTAGAGCCCTGTGCCAGGCAGCCGTGAAGGGCGTCAGGGCATGAGATGGTGGGCGAGGAGGGGTCGTCTCTTGCTGCCGTCACTTGCCAGCTGTGTGACCTAAGGCAGGCTATCGACCTCTCGGAGCCTTGACAGCATCATCTGTCAAATGGAGTTTCTACCTTTCGGGGTTGTGATGATTTAAGCAATGTCTATATAGAAAGCGCCAGAATGGTGCCCGGCACAGAGTGAGCGTGCAAGGAAATGTTAACAGCTACAAACAGTATCCTATCAAGTACAGAACTGGTTTTATGACTAAGGTTGTAAGCTTTAATCTCCCACGGTCTGAAAATGGAGTTAAGGATGCATTAAATACTCAGGAAGGAGAGAGAAGCCCCCCTCACCCCCCAGATCCCGGGAGTGTTCCATTCTCGGTGGCCATAGCTGTGGCAGAGAATTCAATCCCAAGGTCAAGGAAACACACTGTAATTTTGCCCACCTCACGGGTGCTGTGAACCTGGCATCACTGAGTAATCTGTTGATTGCAGTCTGGTGCCCTAATTGGTCTACCCCAGAGAGAGGACGTGCTGATGTGCTAATGAGAATATTCCTGTAACTGTGTGGCAGTTACAGTTGGAGTTGAATTAATAAATTGGCTTCTCGTTTATTTTTTTTTTTTTTAAATCACATGGGAGAGAAGCCCATTCCCTGGGGCGTCTCCAAGGAAATGTTGTATTTGCATCCACAAATACATTTGGACCACTCTCTGGGGGCTACCCAGGCCAGAGATGGTAATTGAGAAAAACACAAAGCGTTTGTGTATGCTTTCACACCCATTTTTTCATTTGCTCTGCCTCGATCTTATAAATTATAAAGCATTACACTTCTCGTTTCTCGGGGGTTCAGTGAATGCTGCTTTTAAGGTTCACATGAATAGACAAAAGTTCTGGTCTTTTCAAAAGAAGTTGTTAGTGACATAATTGTAAGAGGGGGCATTGGTTAGAATGAATTGTACAGAAGGTTTTATGAGGTTTTTAAAAAAGCTTTTCTTATTAAATAACTATAAAACCTCACCCAAATAGCTCAAACTAGCTTGGGAGAACGCCAGTCATAATTAGGGAAAACCTAAAATGCAGACTTTTTTTTTTTAATTTTTTTTTAACGTTTTTATTTATTTTTGAGACAGAGACAGAGAGACACAGCATGAACGGGGGAGTGGCAGAGAGAGAGAAGGAGACACAGAATCGGAAGCAGGCTCCCGGCTCTGAGCCATCAGCCCAGAGCCCGACGCGGGGCTCGAACTCCCGGACCGTGAGATCGTGACCTGAGCTGAAGTCGGACGCTTAACCGACTGAGCCGCCCAGGCGCCCCAGAATTTTTTTTTTTTAATGCACTTTTAATACTTGAAGTCTGCATAGTAAAAAAGAACCCACAGCTAATAAAGCGCCTGTGTCTTTCACAAACAGGACTCCGTGAATTAGGTCGGTGTCCTTAAGGAGGGTAGACAGCCCCACTTGCGCAAGCTCGGAGGGGCACGTACCCTCGCTGGGCCTCGGGGCCTCGACGTCTTGACTCAAAAAGAAATCAGCCACCAGGGGAAAGGACTGGATCATCTCCAGGTACCTCCCAGCTCTACCAGACTACATAGAGAGAGAAAAAGAAAGGAGTCCCACCCGCACTTACTCTGACACAGAATTGCAGCCTCACCCGGTCGATTTCTGCTCCCAGGGCACCTGTTTCATGGAAGCCTGGGAGAGGCAGTTCAGGTGTTTCACTTTTTTCACCCAGGAAAAGGTTATTTCGGTCGGTCGTTTCAAAGGTTTTGTGTGGCTGCTTAGAAGAGCGTGAGGCACAAGAACTACAAAAGCGAAGTCTGATTCTTTACGGGTATTAAAGACAGAATTGTGTCCTCCCCAAATCCATATGCTGAAGCCCTAACCCCACAGACAGGGCCTTTAAGGAGGTCATCAGGTTCAAACGAGGTCATAAGGATGGGGCCCTAATCCATTAGGATTGGTGTCCGTAAAAGGGACACCAGATCCTTCTCCCTCCATTCTCTCTACTCGCACAGAGAAAAGGCCACATGAGGGCACAGAAAGCTGATGGCTGTCCGCTGGCCGGGAACAGGCCTCACCAGACATTAGCCCGCTAGCATCTCAATCTTGGACTTCCAGCTTCCAGAACCTAGAAAATAAACACCTGCTGTGTAAGCCCGCCACTCTGTGTGGTACCTTATTACGACGAACCTAGCTGACAAACGCACCTAAGGAAAAAGTAGGACAGCAATGGCTGAGATTGAGCACCTGCTCGTGCCAGGCACCGTGCTCAGGATTTTAGGTGTTAATCCCGTTTAATCCTCATACCAGCCAAACGAAGGAGGTGCTATTATTATCCTCATTTTACATGATTATTGCCTTGTTAATCTGTTCATTCATTCCCTCCTTCTTTCATTCCCGTATTTGACAAACATGTGACAAGCACCATTCGTTCGTTCGTTCGTTCATTCATTCATTCATTCATTCAACAAGCATGTCCGAAGCACCACACTTGCGACCTTCTAGAGTAAACCTCTTTGATTCCAAGAAGGCCTATGAAGGACACCGAATATGTTGTCCATGTGGCCCGTATGATACTCTGAGACCACACGCTTAGCTTAGTCGTGAGTGACTGGAGTGTCTGCCTCTTTGCGTCCCATCTTCCTTGCTGCTACGGCCATTTAATACCTATTGTTCCAAACCACCTCCCTCCTCTTTCTTCTCCTGCCAATTATGCACTGACCCCTTTTCAGACCTCAAAATTGACGTTTGCACATAATGGCTCTGACAATTCCCCTACAATGGAGGCTGAGACTGAGTGCATCTTAATGAGATGCGTAATTGCTTAGCACAATGCTTTTTATTCACTAACCACTCTGTGATTCAGCTCCGCAATTCATTTACCACCCATCTTCCCCCATCAAGGCTTCAGGTTCTCCTTCTCCAGCCGGAGACATTGAGAACGAGCATTGTGCTTCTCTGGAGCCCCCATTCATCACAGTCATTTTGCTCATTTGCAATTTCCAGAATGGAGATCAATTCGCACTACACGGAAGGCATTGTTGCTTGAGAAACATCTCATCGCAGTAAAGGGGAGCTTTGAGAGGCTGGTGCTTTTCTCGTATCCCCAGACAAGATGAATGTAACTGAAATTAAATAAGAATGTAACTGAAAATAAATAAGCTTTTCTTGACCTCATCACGCAACTGCAGACAGGAGAGCTGGGGGCCAACACGCAACATTTTACACCAAGTGCACGTGCATGCTTTATCTACCAGCAGTGGCCTGGACCACGATCGTGCATCAGTGACAAAACGTTAATAACCGCACTAGGCTTGGTCCTGTGGTTTTATACATCGCTCTCGTTGTCCTCGCCGTTGCCTAAGAGAGAGAGGCATGGTTGCTCCCAATTTTAGAGGTGACAGACCTGAGCCCTGAGAGCCCGTGTGACGTGCCCAAGAACACTCTTGCGGGTGTGATGAGGCCGGGACTTGAACTGGGCGCTTCTGGCTCTCAGCCGTGTCTAAAGACCACCTGTGGACCAAACCCAGCCCCATCCGTTCATTTACACATTGTCTACAGCTGCTTTGACACTGCCACGGCATCGCTGAACTGTTACCAGAGACCTACGATAGTCACTATCTAGAAAACATGTGCGGACCTGGTCTAGAACTTAAGGAACCGACTTTGTTTAGCACTTTAGAATGCTCCAGCAGAATGAGACGGCTTTGGGGTGCTCCGGCTCTTAGTATGTGGGGAACCCTGGAATGAGCCCTGATCTAGGACTCAGCTGACCCTGGTTATGGTTGTGGCCACTACTGCTCTTGGTATACAATTACACACCCCACAACGTGCCTGGCACTGTTCTAAGCATTTCATTGCTGCATCTTTCCTTAGTCCTTGGAACAAACTTCTGAGGTATGTCCTATGATTACCCTTACGTGGACAGATGAGGAAACTGAGGCACAGGAAGGTTAAGTAACTTGACTAAGGTCATCCAGCTAGGGCTGGCAGGGCATCGGCTCTAAACCAGCACCACACTCTATGCCCTCCCCTAGCTTAGACTTGAAGTTCAGCCTCGTCTTATTCATGGAGAACTTGCTCTGGGAGACTCACTCAGTACCCTGGGCCTCCTTCTCTTTGCATCTAGAGAGCAGGAGTTTCGATGGAGCCAGCCTTTAGCACAATACTCTAAGAACACTTGTAGCACTATAGAACCATGAAGGAAAATCCCCACAAATGTAACACCACGACCTCCAAATATGCATCCAGTCCTTTGATGTACTGACAAAATATAGTGGGAGAACCTCCCATCCACAGGAACCCATCACCAAAAAAAAAGCGTGATGGAAATTTCAGGTGGTGTATCTGGTTGTCAAGGAGACGCTTACAAATACAAGGATTTCGCCTCCATCCCGGCCCATGCCCTGGAGGGGTGGGCGCCACAATGAGCCAGTGGCTTGGCCACCAAGGTTGCCGGCTCACAACTTAGATTCATTGCACATTTTCACGGAAATTCACTTTAGGCTCAAAGCCATCTCTTCGTGGAGGCAATCTCACCACCTCCGTCAGCAGTATCCTCACGTTCCACACCCAACAGACCGCTGCGAGATTCCGCTTTCCTGAGGTGACCAACCCAGCACCTTCCAGGTCTCTCACAAACCCTGGACCGGGGAGCTCATGGACCAGTCTCCTAACGGCCACTGTAACAAAACCCTACAAAGTCGGGCAGCTAAAGACGACACAAATGTATTCTCCTACCCTCTGGAGGGTCCAGGTGCTGGCAGTTCCTTCTAGAGGCCACCTGTTCTCCTTGGCTCATGGCTTGGTCCTCACATCACCCTGACCCTTGCTTCTACCCATCATCACATCTCTATCTATCACCTCCTTTGTGACTACCCTAAACCGATCTACGATAATCTTCCCTACTTAAAATCCTGGACTTAACCACACCTGTCAAGTCCCTTTTTGCCATGTGAAGTAACATACTCACAGACTCTGGGGATTAGGGTATGGACCTCTTTTGTGAGGCTGGTTCTGCCTATCACAGTTTGGGAGGCAAGTAACTCCAGGCTCTAAAAGGCTGTGAATGATTCTGGGTCAAGGGCAAAGTCAAGGACAGCACCAGAGAGGAAGAACAGGTATCTGCTCTCGTTCCCTTAACTCCTGCGGTACACATTCACCTTGGAGACTGGCTTGGCTTTTATTCCCCTAACAGGTCCTTTCCCTAGGTCACGATTAAGGTGTACCCCCCACACTGGTGGCTGTAATCTGTGGCCTTCCCAAGAGCCCACTGTGAAAAAGCCCAGAAGCACTGCAGCCTTCCAAGGTTTGCACCAGGTTTGGACCTTGCTATTGAGCAAGTTAAATTTGAACATCCAAACTGATAAAGATGAGCAGGCTTTTCTTAGGCTCCAGAAAGAAAAGCCTGCGCTGTGCTGCACTAATCCGATAACGAATGGCAACAATTTGCCAGGGGCTGTTTTTGGCAAGGCCTTATCTTAACAAGATGTTTATCACTTCTTCCCTGGGACTGAGTTACACCATGGTGGGGTTGGGGGGGAGGGGGTGGGGGGGAACTTCCTTATCAATAGCAAGGGCTTCCTTTTCCCAGCTCCTGGTTCTTATTTCAAGATTACCTACCCCTGAATCCCAATCATGTTTTCTTTTCAGCAAAAAGAAAATTGCAATGTTATATGCTCTTCTCTAATCAGACAATGAACATACCAACCAACACAATAAGCTC
The DNA here is from genome assembly GCF_028018385.1 of Neofelis nebulosa. Lineage (NCBI taxonomy): Eukaryota > Metazoa > Chordata > Mammalia > Carnivora > Felidae > Neofelis > Neofelis nebulosa. Next base: position 17,644,831 of record NC_080789.1, read on the forward strand.
ATTTTGCCACCTACTCGAGAAAAATGGCACTTTACTCAGAAGGGGGAAAAATCAGTTCCTTTGGATCCTTCTCATTAAGAAAGGGGTTGGCAAATTATTTCTCCTGTATGATCTCTTAAGATCTCAGTTTCGAAGAGAGCGATGAATCAGCCAATTTTTTGGCACTGGTTAAAGGCATGTTGGAAAAGAAGGCTATTGATTAACATGAGCTTTGGAGATTCTGTGGATTTCTATTTCGTATTCAATCCCTTTCCCCCAGGACCGTGAATAATTGGATGTCAGCTGCTTCTGAACTCCCCACGTATCTGCCAATTTCTTTAAAAAAGTCCCATTTCTTTTCAGACACCAGCTCATTTATCCTGTAAACTGGAGAAAAGCCTACTGAGGCTGAGATTCTAAACTAAGATTAACCAGTCTAGGAATAAGACCCAATGCAGAGAGCAGAAGGTTGGAGGTACCCTTTGCGAGCCCGTCTAAGTGGTGACAAAACACTTTTGAGGGACGTATCCCGAGACAGCCTCCTTATTTCCAAATGTCACTCTAGCAATTTCCCTACAAAATGAGATGGGGCTTTCAGCTGCTGCATCAGAAGTACAAGGCTGTTGCAATGAGGGTGGACGGCTGGGCTCCCTTAGGAGCTAAGGGACCAGCTTTTTCGGATTCACATTTGTCCCTCTGTAAAGATTATAAGCGGTCCCTTCTTCATGGACTTCCAGCTTGCTCTTGAAAAGTGGAACCCAGAATGTTCCACCTGCAAACTCCAAAAGCTTAGGGTGAGTTTATGTAATTCCTTACCCTCAGTGATAAATGGGCTGGAGGGGTGAATTAACCCTTTCCTACAATTCCCTCCATCAGCTACTGCTGGTAAACAGGCCCCTCTAGAAGAGAAGAATGAATTGGGGAGAAAATTACAGATGGTCCCTGTGCCTAGGCTGGGAAGTACTCAAAAAGGAACATCCAAAAGCAGCCTCCCAACTCTTAAATCCATGGGAGTACCTCCCTGCAATTTCCCTGTTTCAGGCATCATCTCTGGCCTGAGCACCCTTGTTCCTGGTTCAAGGATGCTCTGTTGACTCAGGAAGGGGCTGAGTGAGTTTCTGGGAGAGGTCTGGAAGCCAGGAAACAGAGAGAAGCTGCGGGCTCGGGATGCGGGCGCACAGAGCCCCCGTCATCCTTCCTCCGGTCACTGCATCCTGTCCTGGAGCTGGGACAGGCGGGACCTCAGGACCCAGCTTCCCCCAGGGGTGCCTGGAGCAGCCGATGTCTTCCCCATACTGAGTTCCAGCCGACCAGCTACCGAGAACAGGCACGGAGCTGGCTCATTTATGAACTCCCCCTGGAAGAGGGGCTTTTCACCTGTATCTCAGGACCAGTGAATTAAGAATCAAAGGAGTTCAGGTCACCCACCCAGGCCAAGAGCTTTTACGCCAGCCGCGCCAACGGAGGGGGCCTCCCCCCCCCGGAGCAGTGGGCTTCGGCATTGGATTGAATCCTGGCTCCGCAACACCTCACCTAGACCAGATGGCTCCGCGCAGTTTACTTTAACCACGGCACCGCCTCTCTGTGCCTCAGTTTCTGCAGCTGCAAACTGAGGAATGATGCATTTGAAGGGCGGTAACAGGTTTGGATAGGAGGAACTGTAAAAGCCACAGGGCAACACAAGCTTTTCTTCAGTCAGTTACTGGGACCCAGATTGTGACGATCATCTGTTTCAAAAGGGAGAACAGTGGGGAGTTTCAAAGAAAATATAAAGGCAAAAAAATGCTCACTGGCACATTTGAGAGCGTCCTGCTGGCGTCCGTCCCAGCACCTGACGCAAGGCAACTCCTTAAATTCTTATAACTGTTCAAAAAGGCAGGTACTGCTGTTATCCCCATTACACGGATAAAGACACTGAAGCACCCAGCGATTAGGAATCAACCCAAGGCTCCTCTGCCAGGAAGTATGGATTTAAACCGAGCCGGGCTGATGGGGAGAACACGGTTTTCACTGCGGTACTATGTGGCCTCTTTAGCTAAAGGTAAATAAATTCTTCCTACTTTCCTGGTGAGGGGATTGAAAGCCCTAGGAGACTGAGATAGTTCCCCAAGATCCTATTGCTAGTAAGTGAAAAAAGGCAGAATTTCAACTTAGAACCTAGGGCTCTAAATTCCATTCTCTTACTACTAAACCATTTGAGATCTGCTGCATTCAGGGCTCAGGGGGTGGGGGAGGATGACATCTGAAAATGTCATTTGGAAATAAGGGCAGCAGGGAGGGTAGGGGGAGTATGCAGAGCTCACGTTGGGTTCCTCCTTCTTGTTTCTTAACAAAGTGAGGTCAGGAACAGCCCAATCCATGAAGAGAACAAACTTGAACTCTGGCCACCCAAGGGAGCCCAGCATACCTTCGAAGCCTGCAAATCCCCTTTGCCCCAGGGTCACGGCATCCAGGAAGGCCGGAGCTGCCTTCTAAAAGCACTGCAGTGGCCTTTGCTCCCAGGGCACTTGGCTCGAAGCCACATTTCTTTCCCCCCTGAGTTGAGCCCATCAGGGATATTTAATGCATCCAGAGGAACTGCAAGGCTGGCCATCAAGCTAGCCTACGGCGGGACTCTGGGTCCCGGCCACTGACAAGCACTCCATGCCACATAAACACAGCTTTATTTCCTAAGTTTTCCGAAAGCAAAAGCGTGCCAGGCTCTGGGAGAGATAAGGACCTCTTCTGGCTTCCCCGCCTCCAAAACGCATGCACCTGTCCCTTGCTATCTAATCCACCTTGTTATCAATGCTTCTTCTGGGAGCCTCAGGATGGGGCCCTTTGCTCAAGAGCCTTCCTCAGTTGCATTCAGCAGACCAAGGCTCTGCATTTCTAGCAAGTTCCTGGGTGATGCCAACACTGCTGGTCCAAGGACCGGTCTTCGATAGTAAAAGCCCAGAGCAGTGGTTCTCAGACGTGGCTGCACGCTGGAATCAACAGGGAGGCTTTTACAAAGCACTGACGCCCCAGAAATGTGGATTCAGTGAGTTGAAGGTGTGGCCTGAGCATTGGGATTTTTAAAATTTCCTCTTTTGATTCTAAAGTGCAGCCCAAGCTGAGAACCCCAGCTCTAACAGATGGAATTCCCTTGTAACAGGGAGAAGATGATCTAGCTCTGTGGAGCTCTGTCTTCCAAGTGACCTGAACTTGGACTTGCTCATTTGTCCCCAGGGATCATTTGCTCCTTTCTGGCTTTCGTGCCTGAATAACAATCACAGCAACAAACAGCAAACAGTTACACTGGCCTCGCTCAGGGCCAGGCACCCTTCCAAGCACTTCACATGTCTGGATTCATTTAATCTTCACAAGAACCCTATGACGTGGGCGCCAGTATTATCCTCATTTTGCAGGTGAGGAAACAGGCACAGAGAAGGTTAAGAAGCTTTTCCAAGTCACGTAGCTGGCAGGTGGTGGCCCCGGGACTCTAGCCCACGTGGGCTACTTCCCAGGCCTGTGCTCTTGACCACTTCTAGGCTGTGTGGCCTCAGACACTCCCCTTTGTCTCAGAACTTTTCCCCAAACACTGGGACAGGACGTGAGGCCTGGATCCAAGCAAGCACTGAACTTGCCCACCTCTTGAGAACAAAGCTCTGCATTGGCAGGATGTTATTACACCCATGGATATATCTGTGGATGTTCCTGCAGGGAACACGCTGGAGACGGAACAGACGGTCAGAGCCATTTCTCCAATACTCAAAATGACTGCCAGACTGCATATTGGCTCTTTTGTGGCTTTAAAACCCCTGATTTAAGATGAGGAAAAAAGAAATGCTGCAAAAAGCCGGTTTAGGCAGCACCAGAGTCTGCCCGGGCGTCACACCCCTGTGGTAAGTTCCAGAACGGCCAGCTTCTTTCCAGGGCTGCCCAACACCTGCCAAGGCTGGGACACCGCCGACCTGGCAGTGCCTCCCAGTGTGGTAATGCAGATATCAAACAGTGGAAGATCAGCTGGAGGCCCTGGAGCTGCAGACCTTTCTAGAAGTCCTTTCCACAAGGAGCGACAGAGGAACCTGTGTTTTGGCAAATCCTTGGCCTGCCTGTCCCAACTAGAGGGGCGTGGGTGGGGCTGCCCGCCCAGGAGGGACAATGCTTTAGTCCCTTGAAGGCACGTCCTCTCTGCTCTGCTGGTGCATAACCATGCGGGGAGGGTGGAGCCAGCTGTCCCCGTGTGCCACCTCTCCTGTGCCCTTGCTCAGGCTATACACACACACACACACACACACACACACACACACACGGAGAACACCTCATGAGGGGGCAAGACAGAGACAGAGGTAACATTTCCACAAGCCACGGAACGCTAACGACTGTCAACAAACAACCAGAAGTTGGGCAAGAGGCATGGACCAGATTCTTCCTCACGGCTCTCAGAAGGAGCCGGCCCTACCAACACCTTAACCTGGGACCTCTGGCCTCCAGCACCGTGAGACACGAAGTTTCTGTTCTGGAAGCCGCCCGGTCTATGGCAGCCGAGCAAGCTACCTGAGTGGGAACACAAGGGGACGGGAATTTTAGTTCCACTTCATTCAGTGCACATTTGCTGAGTTCCTATTTGTACCACATGCCGTGGAAGAAGGAGGGAAGAAAGAAACAGGGCTGGATGTGGACTAAGTATTGAGGGAGGGTGAGGTCTGGCTGAAGCAATCCCCCCACCCCACCCCTGTATCCTTTCAGTCTCCTTCAAGCACGCGAGCCCTGCATCCATTCTCTCCCACCTCCCACGCTGACACATGCTGGCTTCCAGGCTGCTTTTCTAAGCATCAGCCCTGCCACAGTCCTCGCACTTTATACCGTCAGGAAAAATGTGTTCAGGGGAGACCTAGGCATCGGCTTAGCTTGGAGATGTACTTCTGGACCAGATATCACTGGGCCTCATGAGACCTCCTGCTCTGATGGTTGAAGCCCTGATCACCTTCTCAGCATGAATGTCCACACCAGACTTGCTCAAGGCACGGGCGGGCAGCTCCCTTCACTGCCGAAACACCTGCTGAGCCCCTCTCTTTGGCAGCTGGCAGGAGATAGCTACTGGGTGAACAAGACACAGCCCCTACCATCAAGGAGCTCAAGGCCCTTAACATCATTTCAGATGCATGGGATATGTGAATCACGATTATTCCTGATGGGCAGCACCATTCTAGAAGGACATTTAACCTGAGCTTGGAGAGAAAAAAAAAAACCAGGGAGAGCTAGCTTCCTGAAAGAGGTTTCATCTAAGCTTGAAAAGAAAGAAAAGAAAAGAAAAGAAAAGAAAAAAGAAAAGAAAAGAAAAAGAAATCAGCATTGATTGAACAGCTTGCCACGAGTCCAGAACTTTCTCTGTACTTTCTGATTTAATCTTTGATAACTGAACTGTTGGTATTTTGTTCCTTCTTTACAAAGTCTCCAGGGCTGGAAAGGCTTCAACTGTTTGCCTGCGATTTCACGGTAATTAGTGGTGAAGACAGGGCGGAGACCTTGCTCCCCACCAGATCTGCAGGCCAACTTCACTTTCGGGAAGAGAGGAGGATGGGGATGGGGGGCAGGTGATATCGCCCACCCCCACCCAGGTCTCTCCTACAGAGAATCTGAGAACAAGCCAGGGCTTAGTTTCAGCCCTACGCATCCGACACGGTTCAAATCCAATTGGCTGAGAAGCTACCTGAGTTGTGTCATTTACAGAAAAATCACATTATGTAGAGGCCTCCTATAATTGGGGGTAATTTAGGAAATAACTTTCCGAACATGGCAGATTTTACAGCTGTGTTACCATCTGGAAATTGCCGGGGGTCATTTTGCCACTCGGATGCCCTTCTCTGGTGGAAATGGGCCAGACTGTACTCACACAGACTGACACAGAAGAACCCCATTAGGGCACAGAGCTCACGCTCTAGATTTGAATATATTGGGTCAAATTAGGCTCTCTGAAACAGAGCAACTGCCTCTAAAGGCAGGCCGAGTGAAATGCGGATGAAGCCATTCGCTCAGCAGCATCACATTTACAGCACACAGAGAGGGGGATCCTATTTCATAGCTATTATTACTGAAGCACCTCGCCAGGGACTGGGGGATGATCAACATTAGCGGAGGAGGTCTCTAAACTTAACAGCTGTATCCGCCGCGTTCCGTGGGCTGACTGTCCAGGCACACACACTCACGCACATGTCACATCCACGCGCGGAAGCACCCACGGCCTCATCAGTCACTACACCCGGCTTCTTAACAGAGTCAACCAGCCACAGTCGTCAAACTTTTTAGGAAGTGCTCACCATGAACAGCTAGTAGCTTCCGGGCAAGAGGAAATCGTCTGTCTTACTGTTTTTCAACAAAATTCCAAGTGTACATCTGCAAAGTCTCTGAGCCTGCAGCACAGGGGCCCAGCGTGGCCCAGACCCCCTAAGAAAAGTCCCAGGTCGCCTAATTCAACTCGGCCCGCTGTTGGCTACTGATGAACACCAACTCTTTCTCGGTACTGTCTTAGGTGCTTGGTATACATGATTTTGAATCTCATAAACTTGCAAGACTGTATTGTGCTCCTATTTTACGGATAAAGAAACCAATGCTGGGAGGCCAATGCTGGGAGGCCAACCTGGGCTGGGATCCCCCAGTTCCTTCACGCAACCCATTCTCTCCTCTGACCCAAATCGTGTCTGACTCTAGAGTCCCCATCTGTCCTGGCTTGACTGGAAATCTGACCTGGGCGCCTTCCCCGGTTCAAAACTAATGGAGCCACCGGCCATGGTGAAGGAGGCGGCTCGCTGTCCCTGGTGTTTGCAACGGGCTCGCTCGTCTATTGTAATTTGCAATTAATAATGAAGCATTCTCCCAAGCCCTGTGTGCAAGATCAAGTTCATGTAATAGTTCATCTTTGCCAGCCAGCTGCCGTTCTGCTAGACTGACAGTAAGTAATATCTTTGCATAAGGAGCCAGTCCACAACTAAATCAATTAATCCCTCTTTGGCTGGTAGACAGCTGTTGGGTCAAAACAAGATAATTAGATGGACTCGTCATTTACCAGGTGGTTGGTAATGAAGGGATTAATTGCCCAGAGTTGGCGGCTGTACGATGTCTGTTCTTTCTTGCCTTCTCCAGTGTGTCTGACCATTATTAGCACCAGTCTTAACCAACAGTGTGGAGGGCAGAGAGCCTCTCCCGTTGGCTCCTTCACTGGGAAGCCAACACTGGGGCTGCTCCTTCTGAAGGGCCCATCCGATGCCCGGCACGGAACAAGTCTGCGTTCTCCTCCTTACGGGGTCCAGAGCCGAGTGGCTCAAGTGTCCCTTACATAGGGTCCTCCCAAGTCCCTGCCTGGGGGCCCTGCCTCCTGGGTTTGTCCACCCGGCGCGGGGTCTCCAACACTCGGGGCCTCGACTCACCAACCTGCCAATGGAGCACGAGGGCATGTGATCTCCGTGAGGCTGAGTGCTGAGCACGGACACAGGGCCTTTGCAACAAACGACAGGGAGCCGCCTCGGTGCGGAGGCTCTGAAGCGCTTTTCCCGGAACGGGCTATAGGAGAATCAAAGAATCGAAGAGTTTTGAACTGGAGGGACCGCTATGGGCCTGCCACTCCAGTGCTTCTGAACTCTGCAGCCCGTCAGAATCACCGGGAACTCTGAAGACCACCGATGCCCCAGCCCTATCCCGGACCCACAGGTAAAATCAGAATGTCTGGGTGAGGCCTGGGCACCGGCCATTTCGTCAAAACTCCCTGAGCGGTCCTGACGTGCAGCCAGGGCTGAGAACCCCAGAACCAGCCCATTTTGTAGACGAGGCCGTGCTCTGCCTCAGAGGAGCCCGCGGTTCACAAGCGGCTTGACTCGGAAGCGGCAGCGGCTGGTCGGTCGTACACGATCTCCTGTGGGCTCCTTGGGACCAGCCATCCTACTGGCGGGTAAAGACTACACCCACCACCCGGGTGGGCAAGCCTCATCCAGCCGGCAGCACCCTGCCCTTCCCGCCTTCTCTCAACCGGCTCCCAGCAGCTCCTCACTCCAGCTGCAAACCCCTCACCGTTCTCTGAATGTGACACAGACGGGCCCTCCTGGGGCCCCCACTCCTGCTGTTCCTCCTCTCTGTGATGCTGCTCCCTCTTCTCTGTCGGGTGAAGTCTGACACGTCTTCAAAGACCTAGTTCAACCGCCACCCCTCTACATAGCCTCCCACTTGCCCCGTACTTTGAAGGGTTGATGACTCACTTCTGATTCTCCCATAACTGAAAAGCTTCTATCGTACAGCACGTATCATGTCTGTTACCTCCGTGCCTCTCCTCCCCATGTCCTTTCGCTCTGTTCACCCCATACGTGTGTGCAGAAGAAACAGAGTTGGGCAAGCGTTGCTGAGAAAGCTATTCAGGTGGGTGCTAGAACAGCTCCCCCTCCCGACCCCCTGGGATAATTCAAGCTTTTATCAGTCTAAACTTAAAGACCCCAACTTCCCAATCTCTCCCATGGCAGAGCTCCTGAGGGCGATTCCTGCTTAGCCTGGCTCCGGCCCAGAGACAAAGGCCTCTCCAAATATCAGGTTCAGGAAGCAAAAAACAAAACTTCAATTGTTTATTGGAAATCTACTATGCCTTCCATAGCACCCCACAAGCCTTGGCCCCCAACTTTGGGACTTTTACAGCTGTCCTGAGCACACCCATCTCAGCTTGGGTCACTAAGAAAGGGAACCTCAAGGAAGCATTTTTTCCACCTGGAAAAGAGAACGTGAGAGGCTCTCATCCTCCCACAATCTCGCTAGGTCAGATGGGCCTGGCTCTACCATATTTAGGGGCTTTGTGACCTTGGCAAATTGCTCAGTCAACTGAACCCTCAGTTAACTTATCTGAAAAATGGGGTTCAACCTAGAAACAACGAGATATGTATGGAAATGCCTCGAATAGTGTAGTGCAGTATAGTGAACGTGGATGATACTTTCAATGAATAGTAACTTTTCTTCCTTTCTGCCTCCCCTCCCGCCTTCTCTCCCTCTTTCCATCCTTTGTCCTGGAGCCTACCTTATAGAGAGGTAAATTCACTTTAGCACACTGAAGACTGGACGCACAAGGGGCCATCAAACAACATAGAACTCAGGAGTGGCCTCAGGGATCTTGCCGACGCCTGGCATCCCCGGAAGCTTTTTTCCCCTCTTCCTATTAGATCCTTTTTTCCTCAAGCAGTTCACAGTTCACCCAGAACCCAGCTGGATCCCTCACACACGGACTGGCCCTCACACAGCCTTAGGAATGCCCGCAGACAGTTGCATCTGGTGCATTCCCGCAAGCCTTCTAGACTCTGTGTTTACGAATTCCTGGTCAGCCCCTGGGCTGCGCATCTGTCTTCTCGGAACGTGGTAATCACAGAGCGAGGATAAAGGCTAAAGAAAGCACCGGGCAGGGCAGGGCCCAACCACATGAGTGCTGCTATGAACATCTCAGGGAGCCCGCGAGAGGACCAGGAGGTGGGCGAGGCAGAAGGGACAGGCTGTCTCACTCCCGCTGGCATTTGGGGGCAATTATGCCCTATTAATGGCTGACCACTTAGCTCTGCCCTGCGATGTGAGCTGAGCCGGGCCGGCCCACAGATGTGCTCGGCCCACGAATATGCAGTTGGCAACTCCTGAACTCTCAGTGACTTCACGCCAGCTGATCTGATCAGCAATTACATTTTATTTTGGGGCCAGGGAGACAGCACAGACCAGGAAAATTATAAGACATCAGAGTGCAGTTTTGCTAAGAATATCAACTTTTTTTTTTTAACCAATTGTTGTTTTAACGGTTAGGGATCTGGGAGGCGCTAAAATAAGAAAACCCTGGACACGACAAATCAGATAATGGCCGATTTTCCCAAGGGCGCCTTTAAGTCTTTGTCCCATAAAAATCCGGGTGTGATCCTGCTGTTGTTTTAGAGGGGAGATGGGGCAATTCCTGCCAAGGGAACTTTGCTGGCGACAGTGACCGGAGCGTGGAGATAAATGGATTTGTGCTTCATCCTGGGTTTAAATCTTTACTCGGCTTCTTGCTAGCTGTGACCCTCTGCAAGTTGTAGAACCTTCTTGGCCTCAGCTCTCCCATACGTGAAATGGAGGTGTTACGCCTAGTTTGGGGTTTATTATGAACATTCGATGAGATGTTGATAAGCATCTACATACCATCTGGTCCACGGCACCGATACACGTAACTAAGATGCTGCCTTCTTGCAACCCTGGTTTCCCATCTGCAATGAACGGTTCCTGTTTTCACCATCATCTAGCAAACCCAAATAACCAGGCGGCATAAAACGGGGGAAAAGGCATCTCCAGGAGCAGTTTGGTTTCTAGCAACTTCAGGGTTTGTCATCTGCCTCCGTGATAATATCAGTCCAGGCTTAGCGGCTTCAACAGCTTGACTGGTGGGGAAACGCGAGAAGCCACGACCATGCCCAATCGGGTGCAAAGTTTGTAAATGTCTTGTGGACACGGAACTAACCAACTAACCTCATCGGGGGCGCCTGCTCCCTCCTCTCAACGCCCCACCCACAGCAGCCCAAAGGATCAACAAGACAGTGTCTCCAAGAAGCGCCCCTGACTGTATTTGCGTGGGAATGGAACATAATTGCAGCTTGTAAAGGAAACCAGCCTAAGAAAAAACATCCCGGGTAACATCCCGAGGAAACGGGGAGATCTTCCTGCAGGGACATTTTCCTGGTTGTCAGAGAAGGGGGCCAGACAGCTTGCCCACGACATTCCTGCTGGAGGTGACTCACCCACCTCCAGCCTCGAGCATGGTTCCCAGGGCGGCCTCTCCAGCCCCATCTTCCCTCCCAGGCCCTAGGCTACCGCTAAATGAGCTTCTCACCCAGACAATACTCAAAACACCACCAGAAGGAAGAGATGACCTCCACCCAGGAAGGTTATCTCTCCTTTGGTGGGTTGACAAAGGGACTAAGCAGGGTCTCCTGTTCCAGTCAACTCGAGCCAACCCTGGGGTAACTAGAGGAACCAGCTATGGAAGGCTAACCACATATGCCCAGCTCACCCTTTTGTGCCCAGCACCTGGCACTTACAATGGTGGGTGAAGAAATGAATGAGGGAACGAGTGAATGAATCCAGGAAGGAACAAACTCCAAAGGAGGCACAGAGCAAAATATATCCTCTCATGCAAACCTGCAAGGCAGGTACTCTTAGCACCATGTTATAAACGAGAGAAAGCAACTTCAGAGGGGCCAAGTGTCTTGCCCACACTCACGTAGCTAGGAAATGAATAAACCAGGCTTTGGACCCACGTCTGACTCCAAAGTCAAGCCTTCCAGTATGGAAACCACCCTCACGACCAGGATAATGATGAATGATGTTTACATAGCCCCTGACACAGCAGGGTTATTTCGGCCTCCCAACATTCCAGAGAAATGGACTCATCACGTACTCGAGCTGCACAACCAGTTGGAGGTGAGGTAGGGATTTGAACCTAGACTTTGATTTTCTCAATCGCAGATATTTGGGGGCACATTCTATAGGTCAGGCCCTGTGTTAGGGGCTGGGGATACAACAGGACACAGCATAGACCCGGTCCACGCGCTTCCTGTCCAGAGGGGTGTCTGCTTCAGAAATAAGCTCTTCCCACGACACCATATGCTGCCCATAGAAATTTCCTCAGGAAAATAGCGGTGCTTCAGCAGTTGTATTTTGAAAGGGAAAAGGATCTGAGAACAGAGCCTGTCGACAAAAAGATAGGAATGGTCTGCATCTCAGCAGCGTGTGCTGTTTTCAACATGGATTTCCAGAATTCCTATCCTTTGTCGAGGCCGATTCCGCCTCTTCCTAAGGACAGGTGTGTGAACATGCCAGGAGACTTGCCTATAATAATCAGATTATCTGGGCACCAAACAACACCCAAATATCAAATTCCCTGCTAAGTCACCAGGGAGCCCATTAAGGAAGCCTCAGGCAATCTGAGTTTGCAACGACCTAGCTAATCCAGCCACGTCATAGAACTCCAAAGCCTCGGGGCTGACGGGGGAGTGAATTCACCTGGTTAGGCCACCCGTGTTGTACAAACTCGGGAGTCCATTTTTCCAGAAGGGAGTGCAAGTGAGAGACAAGGAAGATGTGTGGGATCACAAAGTGCCCTTTGCAAGACTTCAGGGATTTCAGTACCTTTGAGGCCCAGGTATTATCTTCCTCTACCAAGCACCTCAGTCCACAGAAATACTGAATTAAGAATTTGATGCAAAATAAAGCACAGAGGCTACGGCTAAAGCAGTGCATTTTTTTTTTTTCTTTTTTAACAGCAATCAAAGGTCAGATCATAGGCCACTAGTTGTTTACTATTTCCTGGCATCAATTGCTAATTAACGTTCCCAAAAGAGAACCAGCCTTATGGTCTCCACATCAAGACCCACACACCACGGAGGCCATCGCCATGGCGACCAGACCTCCTCCCTTTGCTCCTAGCTTTCCACGAGACACATTTCCTGGCGTGGAGCTTATTTTGCTCACAGAAAAACTCCTCATGATCAAACTCAATTTATCATGAGGTGACTTAACAAAAAGCACCCCCACAAAATTGAATCTTGGTAAACTAGTGCAGTGAGGTGTAATTCTTGGGGGCATCTTGGACTTTAATAAACCGACGTGGGAGCAGGGTGGCAGGTTCATCCACACGTGAACTTTCTTTGGGGGTGCTAAGGGAGAGACTGCCCAGCCCCTGCGGCTCTACAGTTTCAGAGTCCCGTCGCTGGCACCTGTGACTGTCGAGAATCTCTAACCTGAGCAGGTCTGTCTGAAAGCTCAGTCCAGCACTACACCAGGGCATTTCTGGAATTCTTAATCCTTCTTGCTAGAACTTCAGGGCCATTATACAGAGAAAGGGTGACCAAGAAAGCAACCACCGAAGCTAAAATGCCAGGCAGTGGAAGGAAGTTTCAAATCCCTCAAGAACCAAATTTTGAAGTTTATCGTTCTCCCTCCCCCTCTCGCCACCTCCCCTCCAGAGATCGACGCACGGAGACCAAATCGAACAAGCGAGAAAGTTTCCAGGGCTTACCTGGGTTGGGTTGTAGAGCTCCTGCAGGGGGCTTCGAGACCCCTTACGGCAGCAGATGTCCACACCAAAGGGGTTCCTCCGCATGACTGAGGAAAGAAAGTGAAGGCTCATCAGAAATGAGCAACAAAGGCTTGTCTGACAAAGAAAAAGGCACAGAGGTGGGGGAAGAGGAAGCAGGTAGGAAAGGAGGACAGAGAACCAGTTTCTGGCAAAGCTGTTGTTCCTTTATCCAAAGGCATGTCTGCCCCAGTATCCAGGCACCTCTCCACACCCAGAGGACATAAATAATGCTCAACATTTCTTCCCAGCAAGTTTTTAAGAAAAGAGGACAGGCCTCTAAAACTCACTGTAATGAAGCTACTTACAAAAGGCAGCATAAAGTTGTTACAAGACAGTTCCAGCCAGCAGCACCAGGCTTGGTAGATTTCAAATTCCACAGCCTTCTCCCTCAATGACCCATCACAGCCTCTTATTCCTGGTCCCCGAGCACCTGGCCCTGGTCTCCTGCGCAGGCTGCAGCGCCTTCCCCCGGAGGGCTCTTCCCACGGGCTAAGTCAGACACCCGGTCACCCCAAAGCCTCTTGTAAATTAGATTATCTTTAATGAAAGTATCAGGTCGAGGAAGAAAGGACACGGGTTTATGGTTCTAAACAGAGGTGGAACTTAAAATTAATCAAAGAGGCAGAGTTAAAAGAACTCCTCAAAAACCAATGGCACTGAGGACACCACGGCCCATTTCTTTTTAAGATTTCATTTTTAAGTAACCTCTACACGAACGTGGGGCTCCAACTCCCAACCCCGAGGTCAAGAGTCACGCGCTCCGCCGACTGAGCCGGCCAGGCGCCCGCCCCAAGAACTAATTTTCAGGGGAAAAGAACTTTCTTTTTTCATTCTTCCTGTTCCGGGCAGTCTCTCGCAGAGTCTAACACCTAGTCACCTGTTGATAATTATTTGTTGAAGGGAGGGCGGCGTGGGGGAGGGAGAAACGAATGAATGAGCGAACAACCGTTTTCTTCTCCTGCAGGAGGCAACTTTCTTTGTGGAACGACATGGCTAGGGCATGGGAAGGACCAGGAAAGCGGACCCATCCACAAGCCCAAAGAAGTCACCGCTGTGTGCAGCAGCGAAGTGGGCTGCATGATGTTCCCCGGAGCAGGCAGCCTGGATGGGTAGCCAATTACTTCTGGGAGTTCTCCAGGTGAATCCACTCTTTCTCAGGCACCTCTTGGACTTTGAGCCACGTGGACACCCTCAGCGCAAACCATCGACTCCAGGAAAGCGGAAGCTGCATTTTCTGTCCCCTTCTCCTTTACCCCCTTCCTAGAGCGGGGTCAGCAAACTCTTCCCGTAAAGGGCAGGCAGCGCCTCAGCGTTGCGCCAGCCGCAGACAACACACAACGGGCGGGCGCGGCTGCGTGTCAACGCCCCTCCATTTATGGAGGCCGAAGCCTGAATTCCGGGTAATTTTCACGTGTCAGGAAGTATTATTCTTCTTTTGATGTTTTTTTCAACCGTGTCACAGAAACAGGCGCTGGGCTGGCTCCGGCCCGCGGGCTGCAGTTTGCTGACCTCTGCCCTGGAGAAAGGTCCCAGGTATCGCTGGGGTCGGCGGAACCAGCCCCCCAACGCTCCCCGAGCCCCACGGCCCTCTCCGGGGAGGCGATCTGCGGGCTAGTGTCCATACATAAAAGCTGTTAGGATTTGACTGGGCTGTGCGGGGCAAACACTGCCTCTTTGTTCCTCCACGGCTGCCTCGACAAGAAGGGGGAAAAAAAAAATCCACGTTGTGTTTTTCTTTAATTTATTGCTTCATTTTTCATTTCCACCCCAAACGAGGTAAACTGTTAAATGCACGCAAGTTGCCCTCGGTGCACAATGACATAGCAACACTTTGGAAGAGAAAAAACAGCCATAAAACTTGTAAAATTATGCTCATGCCGTGCGAGATTAAACTCTCCCCATGGCGGCAGACAGGCTCACCGAGACTGGGGCTGCAGACCGCCGCGGTGAGAACCCCACCGTGGAGTCCATTAAAAGTCAGCTTTTATGGGGGGCAGTATTATTTAATTGGTTTATTTTTCTAATACAACGCCTTTAAAACGCTTTGACCGTGTGGGGCCCGCAACACGGGCCCTTTCCCAAGGCCATCTGTCCTCGGGGCCTCCTCCAGCCCTGGCCGTGCGGGCTTCGTTGGACGCCCCGTGAATCAGCTTTGGCTTTGGCACGCCAGGCCACAAAAGCCAAAGGGGCTTTGTGTGCCTTTTGCGCGAATGACAACAGTCTCACTATTTATGGAGTGAGTGCTCATTGTGTGCTAGGCACTTGGTTAAGTGTAATCCTTCCCACAGAGAAGGAAGTACTAACCTCTCTGAGCCTCTCTTGACTTCAGCAACTTGACCAAGGTCAAGACCATGGAGGCGGAAAGTTGCCCTGCCAAGACTCAAACCTGACTGCTAGGCTCTTCACATCCAAATGATAGCAATGGGGACCTACTGCGTGCCTGGGACACAAAGGAAGGGTTGGCAATTAGGCAAACAAGTGGTAAGTATGTTTATCCCACGTGTGTCTTAGGAAAAGTGGCATCAGAGAAGGCTGAGCGACTGACACTCACAGATAGTGGCAGCCACAGTTTGGAGAACCCTCACGGTGTGCCGAGCAGTTCACACATAAATCTGCACAGAAGTCTCACAGGGTGGGTACCACCGCTGTCCCCATTTTATGGGTAGGAGTAACTGAGGCAGGGGTAGGTAACTTGCCCAGGTCTTGTGACTAGGAAGAGGTGAAGACTGGCTTCTGACACAGGCAGCCCATGCTCTCAGCTGCTGCCATGCTGGGCTGATGGTCAAGTGCCAAGTTTCCTCCTGACCTGGCCCAAGACTGGGTTGGCTGGCCACTTCTAGGACAGGCGATCTAAAATGTAATCTGGTGTTACAGGAGTCATTGCGGTGATGTGATATGAGGGCCAGACTATTAACTAACAGTTATTAGTACACTCCATTCATCCAACACACTTTTCTCAAGCACCTACGTATGATATGCCAGGCGTGGGCACGGGGGTAGAGACCCTCTCCACCTCATTCACATTTTTCCCCCGTGCTTGGCACACAGTAGGTACTCAAAAAAGCTTATAAATGAGCTAGGATTAAAGGCTTCCTTTTAAAAAAATATTTATTTATTTTGAGAGAGAGAGAGAGAGAAAGAGCAGGGGAAGGGCAGAGAGAGAGGGAGAGAGAGAATCCCAAGCAGGCTCTGTGCTGTCAGTGCAGAGCCCGAGGCGGGGCTCAATCCCAGATCCCACGACTGTGAGACCGTGACCGGAGCTGAAATCGAGACGCGTAACCGCCTGAGCCACCCAGGTGCCCCGTAAGGCTTCCTTTATAAGCACCAGACAGGCTTTTTCTGCTCCACAAGGAAGAAACCACCAGTAGCATCAGCAATTTTTTTTTTTTTTTAAATAAAAGGTCTAGTGATCAAAAGCCCTAAGAAAGGAATCCCCGAGGACATTTAACAATGGCCTTCCGCCACCCACCCACCACCGCAAGTTTTATTTAGCTACAACACTTGCTTTTTTTCCTTTCTAAACTCTAATGAACGAAATGCAAACCTGTTTTGTAAGAACCTAATTGGCTTAATTTACGGCACAATTTCTTGGACCCAGGACGTAGTCCAAGATACATAAATGAAGCCAAAATCAGAATCAAGCTCCTGTGTTTATTCTACTCTGATGAAGAGCACGTTGTTCTCAAGTGGACACTCCACTCACAGTAAAGTGACAGCAGGTGGCAGAAAGTTGGCTCACAACAAAGGAACAGAGCCCGCCTCATCCATTCCCTGACCTTGCCTGTGTCTGGGGGGTGGAAAGGAGCTGCTGGATTGTTAATTCCAGTCGGATGACATCAAACCAAAAGGCTGTGGGGCCCTGGGTGGGAACTCATTTTTGATCCATTTCAGAAAATTGGAGATAGGTGGGATGCCCGGGGATTAGAGTCAAACTCCATCAGTTTACAGAAAAACAGTCAGAGTTGATACACTTGCCTAACCTCCCCAGGGTAGCTAGCAGCAGACCCAGGGCCAGAAGTCAGGTCTCATAAAGTACAGCAAGAGTTAATAATAATAATCATGACAACTACTATTTATTGAGAATTTATCATGTGCCTGATGCCTGACACCACGCTAAGGCTTTTTCTCACATTGCTTCATGTACTTCTCATAAAAACCCCAGAAGTTAGAAATAACGAATGATAATAATATCATTCATTCCCATTTTACAGTTGAGGCAACTGAAGCCCAGAGAGGTTAAGTAACTTGCCCAAGATCACACAGCCAGCAAATGGCACAACAAATGGCAAATTCAAACCCAGGCCTGCTTCCAGAAATGGTAGTCTTCACCACTGTGCCATGCTGTCCCTCAAGACGGCAGACCACGCCCACACCCTTGGAGCCGCCACCGCCACCGCAGAATCTGTGCTCTCCCTCCCGCCAACGTCCAAAGTGAGGTGCTTCGTACTAAATCACCCAGATCCACACGGGCCTCCACTCCCCTCCCGCGCGGACAAATCAGCTCCAACACCCAACTGACTTCGCTCTCCAAATCTGGTTTTGCTAACAGCCTGAGCAGGATCCCTCACCTACACCACGCTCTGAGGGTGCAGCAATGCGGTTACAGACGTGTCTTCCCCAAATGCACAAAATCATGCTGTGCCTGAGTGAGTACTGTCCGGGCCATCCGTCAAAGCGACGCTGGAATGGGGGCATGTCTAGGTCAAGGGCATCAAGCTGGGAGAAGCGAGAGTGATCCCCAGTAATCTCGGAGGAAGCCATTCTTATATAAAGACAGGCCATCTGCTTTGTAACGGCAGGACCCACAGCCTGCCCCGAAAGGCCACTACGTCACAGCTCTCCCCCTGTCTGTGGAGGTCACCAGGCTGGAGCTACAGTGAGCGACCATCCTGACCTGCCTGGGACTGAGGAGATTCCTGGAGCTCCGGACTTTCTCCAGGCTGAAACCAAGAGAGTCACAGGCACCAAGTAGCACCCTTTAGATTCAAATCCTGGTTTCACTATTAACCAGCCTTCGGTCAACTTCTTTTTATTATTGTTATTTTAGAGAGAGAGGTACAGCATGAGTGGGGGGTGGGGAGAGGGAGAGGGAAAGAAAGAGGGGGAGAGAGAGAGAGGGGGAGAGAGAGAGGGTGAGAGGGAGAGAGGGAGAGAGAGAGAGAGAGGGAGAGAGAGGGAGAGAGGGAGAGGGAGAGAGGGAGAGAGGGACAGAAAGGGAGAGAGAGGGAGAGCGAGGGGGAGAGAGGGAGAGGGAGGGAGGGAGAGGGAGGGACAGAGGGAGAGAGAGAAAGAGAGAGAGAAAGAATCTTAAGCAGGCTCCATGCTCGGTGCCGACCTGGATACGGGGCTCGATCCCACGACTCTGGGATCATGGCCTGAGCCAAAATCAAGAGTAGATGCTCATCACACCCCCTTCAGTCAACTTCTTAATCTCTGAAACGCAACTAGACAGCAGTAATAGTGCCTACATCCTAGGATGGTTTTGGAAATTAAAGGAAAATGTAAAGCAGCCTGGTCCGTAGTATCCAAGCCCGGTCCGTAGTATCCATGTGAAAAGTCACAGGCCTGGATCCTACAGCTGGCTCTCTTTGCCACCAAACAAGAGCCTCACTTTGAACCAAGTCCCCCCTGGACA
The DNA here is from genome assembly GCF_028018385.1 of Neofelis nebulosa. NCBI lineage: Eukaryota > Metazoa > Chordata > Mammalia > Carnivora > Felidae > Neofelis > Neofelis nebulosa. The sequence goes on from NC_080789.1 coordinate 17,663,523, forward strand.
CTCAGATTTCTCCTTGGTGAGATGCAGAGGTAAAACCAGGTGGTCTCTAAATTCCTGACATCTAAGCACAGGGCAATGGGAAGACTCCCTGGAGAACCTCGGGTTAAATGAGCCCTGGAGAGGTGCTGGGGGTGGGGCGGTCAGGTGGAAGGGGCAGGAGGTATAGACAGAGGGCCCAGAGGGCAGCCACGCAGTAACAGAAAAGGAGGAGAGGGAAGTGTAGGCCCAGAAGGGTTTGGGAAAGAAAAAGCAACACTCGGCTTTGAGATCTATTTCTTATCAATTTCTGCCCAGTTTACAACCCACCACCAAAGGCTGGCCTCCTAGTTGAAATGAAGAGGTTTCTCAAATGAAGAAATACCATCTACAAAGAATAATTAATAATACAAAAATCGGAACCCCCCCCACCCAAAAAAAAAAAAAATCAAACTCTGATATGGAAGCAGAACTGGTAGTCTCCAGCCCTGGGGGGGGTTGGGGGGGTGGGGCACGGGCCACACCGGCAGTTGCCGGAACAAAGCCCTCTTGTCACAGTGACCCAGGGCCTGAAATGCCACAGGGAGGGAATCAGAGTGGAAGGAACCCAACCCTCTCCCAGAAGCACCCGTGAACCTGGCCTTCCGGGAGCACTCATATTCTTTTAGAGTTCAGCATCTCCTTTGGACCACCACTCTCCTTTTAAAGCACGAAGGAAAAAAAAAAAACAAAACAAAACCCCGCTTTGAGTCATGCACTAACATCAGAACCCGAATTAGTTGTTCTGCCCAGATTTCTGGAAGGAATTTGAGGACCAGAGGAAAGAGGAAGAGAAAAGAAAACAAAGGGGAAGGGTGGGGAGGAGCAGGATAAGCTACTAAAGCTCCCAGGATTCTTGGACATCACAGACTGGCTTAGAACTGGCTCAATCCCAAGTAGTTCCCATAAAGCTGAGAAGGAAACAGAGGTACGTAAGTCCTCACAAACACGGTGTCTGTAGCTAACACATCAAACTTGTCTCAAACACTCGGGAATTTCTATCTCTGGGAGATTTCGTTTTATCTCAAGGAATCTGAGGCTCTTTGCATCCAGTGTGTGTTCAACACATTTCGCAAGTCCAGATGGGCTCAGGTTTTTGCGTTCCCCGTTTGCTCCTGCCAAAGAATTAAGAATCAAAACTCGTGTCTGGAGTCGGAGGCGTTCTGACCACTCCCCCTCATTTTCAGAGGAGAAAGCGTGGCCCAGTCAGGGGACAGGAGAGCCGACGTTCCCACTGCAGGGCTGGAAAAGAAGAGTCAGGCCTGCCCTACCCCCGGCCAGCTCATCCCTCACCTCTGAGTCCCTGGCAGCCCAGCCCCATGGTCCTCTCGTTGGCCCCCCTCCCCATGCCCTCTGCCCAACTAGGTGCTTAGCGCGTAACAGGTACTCAGCACATTTGCGTCAAATGAATGAGCTAAAACAACAGATCAAGTGATCTGAGGGTTTAACTAAAGACACTGTTTCTGTTAAAGGGCACCAGGCCAGGCCGCTTACTACCAGCAGAAGAACAAAGAGAAGTTCAAAGTGTGTTAGCTGACATGCATCCTCAAAAGTATTTAGTTATTTGGCTTTCTTCGTTAAAGGAACTAAAACAAACAAAAACACAAGGCAAAATTAGTACGATCCGTTCCAGTGGAACTGGGGTGTGCCGTCAGCGAGTTCTACAAGCACTCAGGAGAGCTAGCCTTTATTACCGTCTCACCCCTCCTCCTCACCACTACCCTGGAGGGCAGTGGTATCACACCCATCTCAAAGACAAACTGAGGCTCGGAGGGGTGGAAGAATTCACCCGATGGCACAGCTTTGTGAGCAGCAGAACTGGGATTCAAACCATCCATTCTATGTACGCACATCTGTAGCATCCCCCCGACTCCTGTGAAATGAGCCTTATTAGAGCTTGTAGAGGCTGGAGCTGGAGGAGGCCAAGAAAAAGACAACCCTGAATATTGACCCAGGGCCCTCCAACCAACCAGGCTTCGGGGGCTTTACAAAACATTCAGCACACTTGTATTTGTAGGCAGCTTTTCAGGAGTCCCCAAACACAGGCGGAAGCCCCAGGACACGGGGGTTCGACCTGAGCTAACATTAATGCTCTATTACCAAACTTCAGTTTTCCAACTTCCTTTACCCACCTTCTCACAGTCCCTGCAATAACCCAGAGCCATGGAATTCCATTTCAGATCTGTTTTTCCTCATTGGAGACCCCACTAGCAACCACTAAAGAACACTGACGGATTTGGGTTTTATTTGATTTGGAAATCATCAGAACCCTTATGATCGCTAATTCCCGTGTCGGTCTCCTTTCCCTACCGTAAGCTCCACAGACCTCCTGATGCCCAGCCTGTGGAGGTGTTGGCAGAACTAAAGTGAATTAAACTTTTGGCAGATGGAGGTCAAGGGTATAAATCCAAGAATTAGGTGAAAGCATTCCATATAACTCTGGAAGAGAAAAGTCACAGCTTCATCTGGGAGCCAGGAGATTTACTGTCACACAAACCTTCCACGGAGATACTCAGCTTTGAAGAACATACCATATCCCCTACAACATTGACCTGCCAGGGAAAGAACTGAGCCATCAAACATATTGACCAAAACCGAGGGCCGCTGCACTCAACGCACGCCCTCTTTTGGGTGATTCTGGCCCATCTGCAAAATTTTCCCCAGAGCAGAGCGTTGTGCCCACTTCCAAAAAGCACAGAGTCCCTGCCCAAGTGCAAACCAGCTGTACCAGACAGGTTAATGCAGAATCAGGCGCATCTTGGACAAGAAGAGCCTTTGCAGGCCATCTGGCTCAATGGCTTCCACACGAGCAAAGGGAAGGGGTAAATACGGTTGGAGAAAAGTACCCTCAAATTTGATTCCGAGTAAGCAAGACAAATGGCAGGATGCAACTCTCAAAAATGATCTTTCTGGGGCGCCTGGGGGGCTCAGTTGGTTAAGCGCCCGACTTCAGCTCAGGCCACGATCTCACAGTTCATGGGTTGGAGCCCTGCATCGGGCTCTGTGCTGACAGCTCAGAGCCTGGAGCCTGCTTCAGATCCTGTGTCTCCCTCTCTCTCTGCCCCTTTCCTGCTCATGCTCTGTCTCTCAAAAATGAATAAGCGTTTAAAAAAAATTTTTTTTAAAAAGATCTTTCTGGACAGTAGTGTTTACATAGCCCACCCCAAGACAGCATGGAAGAGGTGAGGAGAGGAGGTGCCAGGCACTGAAACGTTAAGAAACCCCAATCCAGCAGAACCCACCCTGTCCACAGCCCCATTCCACAGGTGGAGAAATGGGCGTCCAGGAGCATAAGTGATTCGTTCAAGGTCACAAAGCTAGAGACCTTCTGTCTCCTGTCCTTTTGCCCCAGCTTACATGTGATGAACTGGTATTTTCTATTCTCTTCTATTTTTTTTAGTACTTGTGCCAACTCATTAGACCCTGTGCGCTCACTGTTCCCTCACCTGTAATATTCTTCCCTCTGGTCTTGCTCACGTTATCGGCTCCCCGGAGAACCCCCCACCTGCCACCACACTACCTAACACGGTCTGTCTCTTCTTTCTCACGGTCTCCCCTCTGGTTTGTTTTTTATCCTTCTTCAAGGCACCTATTGTCTTTTGACTTTTTTTTTTTTTAATTTTTTTTTTTTAACGTTTATTTATTTTTGAGACAGAGAGAGATAGAGCATGAACGGGGGAGGGTCAGAGAGAGAGGGAGACACAGAATCTGAAACAGGCTCCAGGCTCTGAGCTGTCAGCACAGAGCCCGATGTGGGGCTCGAACCCACGGACCGTGAGATCGTGACCTGAGCCGAAGTTGGACGCTTAACCGACTGAGCCACCCAGGCGCCCCCTTTTTTTTTTTTAATAAAATAGTATTTATTTTTATTTATTTTCAGAGAGACAGAGACAGCGCGCGTGGGGGAGGGGCAGAGAGCGAGGAGACAATCCCAGGCAGGCTCGGTGCTGCAAGGGCAGAGCTTGATGTGGGGCTTGAACTCACAACACCATGAGATCATGTGACCTGAGGCAAAACTAAGAGTTGGACGCTTAACTGACTGAGCCACCCAGGTGCCCCTATTTTATTTTTAAGTTTATTTATTTTGTGAGGGGCAGAGAGAGCACAAACCGGGGAGGGGCAGAGAGAGAGAGAGAGAGAGAGAGAGAGAGAGAGAGAGAGAAAATCCCAAGCAGGCTCTACACTGTCAGCACAGATCCCGACACAGGGCTTGATCTCATTACCATGAGATCGTGACCTGAGCCTAAATCAAGAGCCGGACGCTTAATGGACTGAGCCACCCAGGCACCCCAAGACTTTTTATTTTAAATGCTTTGTTGGCCACTGCCCATTGCTGCCACAAGACTCAGAGCTTGAGAGGAGAGACCCGGATTGTCTTATCTACCACAATATCCTCAGTTACCTGAAAGTGTGCCTAACATCAGCGCCTGGATGAATGAATGAATGAACACATGAATGACTGAATTTGAGCTCTTTTCCCAAAAGATGAGAAACGAGACCATTTTTGAAACACAGTTAGTTACCCTAGTCCTATGTCTTCAAAACCTGCCTGCTAAGAGTCATCTGAGGTACTTGTAAAAAAAAGGCCTATCTCCACAGCCCCTCTGAATCAGGCTCCCCCAGAAAGAGAAGAGAAGGATGAGCACCCCCAAGGGATTCAGATCTCAGAAGGCTTTGGAGACACAGCACATACAGACGGTGCACCTGCGGGGCGATCTGGAGAAGAGGAGGGGGAAACCGGGGCCAGTGAGTTCAGGGGCCTGGGTGCAGGGTGTCACAGGGAAGGTCCTTACAAGGACCGGGTGGAGCCTCGCCACAAAGGGCGTGCTGGCGAGGCTGAGGCGTCTTCATTTCCTTGTTGACACCTAACTCCTTCCAGAAAGGATTTGGGGCTAGACCGGGAAAACATTCATGTGACTCTGTAGTCACGAGGGAGCCCCCGGAAACCATCTTTGAGGCACAGAACAACACAAATGGGGTTTTGCCAATGTTTTTAAGTTGTGCTAAAATACACACAACGGAAAATTTGCCAGTTTAGCCGTTTTTAGGTGTGCAGTTAAGTAGCATGACGTACATTCACACGGCTGTGTAACCGTCACCACCAACCGTCTCCAGAACTTTATTTTCTCATCCCAAAGTGAAACTCTGGACCCTTCGAACACCAACTCCCCATCCCCCTCTCCTTCCAGCCCCTGGCAACCACTGTTCTATTTTCTGTCCCCGAATTTAACGATTCTAAGTACTTCACACAACTGGAATCGTACAGTCTTTCACTTAGTACAATGTCTTCAAGGTTCACCCATATTGTAGCAGAAGTCACAATCTCCTTTTTAAGGCTGGGTAATATTTCACTGTGTGCATAAACCATCTTTGACATATCCAGTCATCCGTCAATGGACACTCGAGTTGTTTCCACCTTTCGGCTGCTGGGAATAATGCCTGTTCCAAACACGGGCGCGCCTGAGACATCCTGCTCAGACGTGAAGTGTGAACCTAAAGGGGCCCCTGAGGCTTCTGGGGGAGCGTGCTGGCTGGGGGCCTCCGAGCGGGCGCTGTGGGGACCGCAGGTGGCCGGCCACAGGAGCATGGCTGATGAGCGCCAACCCAGCAGGGAGGTCTGCCGTCAGCTCACGCCTTAACCAGGTCTTGGAGCCCAGCAAGGAAGAGGAGTGGCATGAAACTACCTGCTGGGATTTGGCTCCTGCACAGAGGTCTCTGAATCAGGCCTCAGTGATGAGTGTGGGTGATGGGTTCCGAGAGCCCCCCACTCACAGGCTGGGCTGCTCAGCTCCCGCTCATGAAGAAATTCCAGGCCACTGAGGCAGTGCCCCAAAAAGCTGCTGGAGAAGATGCCCCCCAAATGGAGAGAGCAAGACCGTTTCCTTAAAAACCCAGCATGATTTCAAATTAAATAAAGAAAATGTCCACAACAGGACAATATACAGACACAGAAAGTAGACTAGTGGCCACCTAAGGCCTGGGCGGGATGGCGAACGACGGTAAATGAACCTAAAGGTTCCACTTTAGGGTAACGGAAATATTCTCAAATTAGATTGTGGTGATGGTTGTATAACTCTGGAAACATACTAAACTTCACTGAATTCTACACTCAGACTAGGTGAATTTTATATGTCAATGCTATCTCAATAAGGCTATTTTTTTTTAAAAAAAAAGTATAGAAATGTTTAGGAGGAAAATCCAGAAGATTAATATTTTCAAGATTTTAACCTATTTGAGTAGGAGATCTACCTTGGAATCCCAGCATGAAAGGTTTAGTTGAACAATTCATTTGACTTGAGATTTTTTTTTTTTTTTTTTTAGAAATCTGTAGGTTTTTTTTTTTTTAAGTTTATTTATTTATTTATTTATTTATTTATTTATTTATTTTGAGAGAGAGAGAGAGACAGAGTGAGCGAGGGAGACAGAGTATCTCAAGCAGGCTCCGCACCACCAGCACAGAGCCCGATGTGGGGCTTGAACTTAAGAAACTGTGAGATCATGACCTGACCCGAAACCAAGAGTCAGATGCTTAACCGACTGAGCCACCCAGGCGCCCCAGACTTGAGATTTTAAGTTGAAATCTGGTTTACACATACTCTTGGGGCATTTTTAAAAACATTAATCTAGTCAACATACTCCTAAATTTGAGGTATTAGATCTGTACTCTATCTAAGTCCTTGTTTGTTAATCAGGCAACTGAAGTACTCCAAGAAGACATTAAATATATTAAATTTTAAATGCAATTTAAAATGGGAAAAGCAGGTTAAGCTTGTTAAAGAATCAAATATTAATCAAAGGCTACCCTGAATGTAGCCGTGAAAATTTACCAGACTTTCAAGGAGAGTCAGATTCTTTTTTTTTTTTTTTTTGTCTTTAAATTTAAATCCAAGTTAGTTAGCTTATAGTGCAACAATGATTTCAGTAGATTCCTTAATGCCCCTTCCCCATTTAGCCCATCCCCACCCCCACAACCCCTCCAGCAGCCCTCTGTTCTCCATATTTAAGAGTCTCTTCTGTTTTGTCCACCTCCCTGTTTTTATATTATTTTTGTTTCCCTTCCCTTATGGTCATCTGTTCTGTGTCTTAAACTCCTCATATGAGTGAAGTCCTATGATATTTGTCTTTCTCTGACTAATTTCGGTTAGCATAATACCCTCTAGTTCCAACCACGTAGTTGCAAATGGCAAGATTTCATTCTTTTTGATTGCCGAGGAATACTCCATTGTCTATATAGACCACATCTTTATCCATTCATCCATTGATGGACATTTGGGCTCTTTCCATACTTTGGCTATTGTCATTAGTGCTGCTATAAACATGGAGTACACGTGTCCCTTCGAAACAGCACACCTGTATCCCTTGGATAAGTACCTAGTAGTGCAATTACTGGGTCGTAGGGTAGTTTTTTTTTTGATTTTTTGAGGAAGCTCCATACTGTTTTCCAGAGCGACTGCACCAGTCTGCATTTCCAGCAGCCATGCAAAAGAGATCCTTTTTCTCCACATCCGAGGAGAGTCAGATTCTTAACTTAAAGGCTAGCATCCTAGACTTGCAGCCTTGTTTTTCTAGAAGCTTTTTCTGTACACAACTGTCACTTTCAATGACATGAAAACCCTCCCAGTAACAGAAGGTGGGGAATCTGAGTGTCTGGGGTGAAGGAGAACCAACCCCCAGCCCCATTCCGTTCCCGAAAACCCGACAGGAGTGGACAAATTTTACTGTTGAGAAACATAAGACCCTGTGGAAAAACAGAGTTCAAGGAATTGAAATTGGCAGTTCACCTAGGAAAGCCCTTATAAATGATGTTTTATGTTCCCTTAAATAAAACAAGAGAGACAGCACGGGCAGGACAGCTCATCTTAATTATGTTCTATACCTTGAAGAAGTAATTATGGACATTGTTCAGTTACTAATTTTCATTTACCCTTCCTTGCATGCTGGAGACTTTCTATACTCTCCCCTGCAGTTTGCCTGGAATGCTTATAAATGTATTTTGCAGCGATGCAGATAATATGCCAAAATCCTTTCTTCCCTGTGGCTGGTGCTCCAAGTCTGATTTTACGACTTGGAGACATTTATGTCTGCCTCTGGGGTTCCCCTGCAGCTTCAGAGACAGGCAATAATGCGGCTGCTTGAGAAGGGAAATATTTCAGGTAACCTTTCTGCAAGCCACTCAAGCATGGCGGGGCATTAACCCCAAATCCACTCTCTCCCCTCAAGTACAGAAAGCTGTTCAGCTCTGTGCAGGGTAATTTCGCTCAAATGCAGTCGGCCTGTGCCGGGCACCCTACCTCTTGCACGAATCTCTGTTCCCTCTTGGCCACACAGGGACGGTTGCCCATCCTTTGTCTGTCTCAAGGCCACCTGGGCAAAACTTGAGCATTCCCAGGCTTCTGTTTTCTTTCCCTTTTCTCCACCCTGTCCTAGAAGGTGGAAAGGGGTCCTGGCTAGACTATGGTGTTGTGGATTGAACAGTGGCCCCCCCGAAATTCATGCCCACTTAGAACACCTCAGAATGGGACCTTATTTGGAAATACGGTCTTAGCACGTATAATCAGTTAAATTAAGATGAGGTCATCCTTGGGGTGCCTGTGTGGCTAAGTCAGTTAAGCGTCGGACTTCGGCCCAGGTCATGATCTCACGGTTTGTGAGTTCGAGCCCCGTGTCGGGCTCTGTGCTGACAGCTCAGAGCCTGGAGCCTGCTTCGGATTATGTGTCTCCTCCTCTCTCTCTGTCCCTCCCATGCTCATGCTCTGTCTCTGTCTTTCAATAATAAATAAACGTTTAAAAAAAAAAAAAAGATGAGGTCATCCTGGACTGGGGTGGGCCCTAAATCCAATGGCTGCTGTTCTCCTAAGAGAGGAGAGGACACAGAGAGAGACACACGTGGAGAAGATCCTGCACAGATGGAGACAGAGGGTGGAGGGGCACGACTACAGGCAAGCCAAGGAGCGCCAAGGACTGACGGGAGCCACCAGAAGCCGGCAAGAGGCAAGGAAGGATTCTACCCCAGAGCCTCCGGCCCTGCCAACACCTCGCTTTCAGACTTGCAGCTCCTAGAACTGCGAGGGACCAGATTGCTGCTGTTGAAGCCACCGGAGCTTGTGGTACGTCGTTAAGGCTGCCCTGGGAAACGAATACACACGGGCTCAGGTCCTGTATGACCCTGACAATGTATTCCAACCTCTCGGCCTCGGTCACCTCTCTGTAAAATGGGGCTAACAATGTACCTACTTAGTAGGAATGTTGTGAGGACAAAATAAAGTAATCCACGTCAGGCCTTCGTAAGGGCTTAGTAAACCAGAATTACGTACCACTCCTGATGTCTGGTAATACCTTCTCTTTCTAACCGTTCCCCAAGACAGCATTGCAAAATTCTCTTCTATTCCACCCAGAAATCTCACTGTTACAGACATGATACATACACATTCATCTGTGGACACGAGATGATCTCACAGATCGGCGAGGGGAGTTGGTGACGTACGGTGGAGGTCTAACCAATCTGCATTTGCTCAAGACAAGCGTGAGGCAGCTGTGGGCTGCCGAAAGGGGGTTGTTGAACAGACGGCGTGTGTACCTCTCCTCCAGAAGCAAGAGACGGCTAGAAAGAGATTATCCCCCACAACAAAACACATGCTACCCAAACCCGTAGTTTCATTTTCATATGTCTACATGGGTTAAGGATGGGAATTATCTTTTTAACTTGTTCATGTGTATTGTGTTCTCCTGACATTTTTCTGGCACAAGATGCTAATACTAATTTTTAAAATATCCCCACACGTACTATGTCACTGGAGCCATGAAGATGTTTATAGCCTTCGACTCCAGCGATTTTCCTCTCGGGAAATGACACCGACAGAAGCTAAAGAAGTTACGCACCAAGATGCTTACCATAATGTTTCCCCTCCGATGGCCAGAAACTGTAACAACTGAAAAATGCCCATGACTAGAGCAATCATTTCATAAATCATAGTTCACTTAAGGTACATCGTTAATAAATCACAGTGTATTAACAACTCAGAAATGATACTGTTATTAAAAGTAATAACATGAAGACACGGAGAAGGGGTTTAAGTAAAAGCAGCCGATTTCAAAATATTATGAGGATCGGAATCTCAGCCACATAAATATATATACGTATAAACGACAACGTATAAACACGAAAACGCGTTCTTCCACGCTGTTTATCATCTTTCTTACTTAACAATGATGACATCAACGTAATGCCGGATCCAGATCAACTCTAAATGTTACAGATGCTCCTGAAAGCCAGGAAAGTTCTAAACAAAGAGTTGGATTTCTCCCAACGATGAAGACTGATCTTTGACGAAGAACACAGTGAGCGTGCTTCATGCTTGCAGGTCTCAGGACTCTGAGCTGCTTGAAGTATAACTTAAGTTGCTGTTATCAAGAAGTGGTGTAGGGGTGGGGCGGAGAAAAGCAGGCGGTGGAGAAGATCCGAAAGTGGGTGGAGGGAGGCGGGGGGCGGGGGGTGGGGGTAGAAAAGGCTCTGGGGGCAGCCATGCTCTGCTTCAAAGGTTATTCTTCTTGAAATGTGGTCAGAAGGAAAGACCACTGCAGCTGTGGCCTATTAAACGTGCCCACGCTCCCCATCTCCCTCCCTCCCTCTATCCCTTCTAGTGAGTCCAAGATGCAAGACTGAACCTCACTCCACAGTCTCTCTAAAGACCTGCAGCGAGAAGGCAATGAACCCGGCGGGGGGGCGGGGGAGGGTGTGAGAGGCTCAAAGCTACTGGGGTGATTTTCCCTAGGGAAATATTTAGCATTTTGCGACTTCTCTTTTCCTTTAATAGACAGGTGGATAAAGCTTTGTGACAACATGGAGGGACAGAATCCCACCTTTCTCCAAAAAGTAAGAAAGCTGTGCACAATATCCTTGTTGCTACGATGAACAGGAAGGTTGGCCTCTTGGGGGGCAGCACACGCGCCCAGCGTGAGTGTGGATATTAAAATTCTTCTCAAAGTCAGCCAGGCAGGACCTATTTACGCAAGCAAATTAAAATGCGTAAAACAGTAAGAGGGTGTTTGCAAATGTCTAGAGCTCCAGGAGGATCTGACGAGAAGAGGCCAGGCGTTATCAGGAAGGGCTCTGGTTCTGAGCTTGCTGCCACCAACCGCGTGGGTGATCCAGAGAAGAGGGGGACAAAACTAAGCAGAACGTATGTGGAGTTCCTACGATATGCCATGCTGAATGCGGAGCACTCGGGGAAATGTTATTTAACCTCCCCTTCCTTGGGACCACCCTGAAACGTTAAGTGTTATCATTTCCATTTTACAGAAACAAATTCAAACAGGTTATTTGCCAGAGTCACACAGATAGCACCTGAGAGATTCTGCAGACTGATGGAGCAGGTAAATGTTTATTATCTCTGAGTGTTATCAGTAGAGATCTACCTGATATAGGAGAGGAGGGGAGCAGAGCAGACGTGAAACACACAGAAAGCAGCAGCGTTTCACAACGCTGGGCCCATCCCCTAGTAAGAGTTAATAATGTGAAAAGATGGAAATGGGGGTTGAAATTACTTAGGAAAAAGTAATGGAGCTGAGTCAAACACACCTGTCCGACTCAGCTAGGTCAAAACATTGACATGAAAGTGTTCAAACAGGCGACCAGGTGGCTCAGTCGGTTCAGCATCAGACTCTTGATTTCGGCTTGGGGCACGATCTCATGGTTCGGCACTGGGCTCTGTGCTGACAGTGCAGAGCCTGCTTGGGGTTTTCTCTCTCCCTCGTTCTCTGCCCCTCCCCCACTTACGTGTGCACGCACGCATGCACGCTCTCTGTCTCAAAATAAATAAACTTAAAACTGTTCAAACACACACACACACACACACACACACACACACAGCAGCAGCAGCAACAACAGGGACTTCGTAGAGCAAAGTGGCTAAGGGTAAACCCCAAGGGCGGTAGAGCTCCTGCTTCTAATCCCAGCTTCTCCAGTAACCAGCCAGTGACCTTCTGCAACAGTGTCTTCCCTCCCCTGTGTCTCAGGCTTCTCACCGGTAAGAGGAGAAGAGCAAGAGAAGGTACCACGTGGTTTGTAAATTTGTAACTTCCCTGATGAGAATCACAAGGGAAGGTACCCGCATGGTTTGTAAGTTCCCTGAAATCCCAATGCATCTCACAGCGGCAGCCTCCTCCACTTGATAGAACAGGAGGTGACCAGGATGGGTGACGTGAGGAGCATCCCCGACTCCCTTCACGGGTCCGCTGGCCCCCGTCCCCAGACCTCCACTTCAAGCTCAGCCCCCTGCACGTTTTCTTTCCTTCTTTCTCCCTCTTTATTTCCTCCCTCTCTCTGCTCTCTCAGTCTCCTGCAAGTTTGATACTTTGTTTTCCAAGCCAAAACAAATATCTCCAAGTCCAAATGGCAAAGCGGGGCCGCATCAAACGCCCTGTTCCCTCTGAGGGTGAACCCGGAGCGAGGGCTCACTGGGGTGCAGGCAGACAGCTCTGGGATAACAAGACCCCGGAGCCAGCTCCGTGCACAAGCCATGCATCACAGCTCCAGGGACACTGGCCCCGGTGCCCTGAACGGCAGTGGAAGCCACTACATCCTGTGGGTGTCAGGGCAGACCGGGGATGATGAGTCTTCAGCAGTTTCAAGAAAGACCCTCTGTCAAACATTTAAAAACGATTTTTTTAAGGTGGGGGGAGGCGTGCCTGGGTGGCTTAGTCAGTTAAGCGACCAACTTTGGTTCAGGTCACCATCTCATAGTTCGTAGGTTCGAGCCCCATATCAGGCTCTGTGTTGACAGCTCAGAGCCTAGAGCCTGCTTCAGATCCTGTCGTCTCCCTCTCTCTCTGCTCCTCCCCTGCTCGTGCTCTGTCTCTCAAAAATGAATAAATGTTAAAAAAAAAATTTTTTTTAAAGAAAAAAAGAAAGACCCTCTGTCCTAAGACCCAACCCTCCTCCAAATAACTGCCCTAGATCTTGCTGAGTCTGGAAACCCAGTGTTCCTTTAGATCAATGGTTCCTAGTAACTTTCCAATGTTTTGCCACTTAAATAATAACCAGCTTCCTCAAATTTTGAAAAGCCACAACATCTAAAACAGGGTAGAATTTTCTAATTTTCTTCTCCCATAAAACCTTGTTAAACAGTTAACTCTGTTATGTTTGAATCATATATAGATTGATATTCATGTATAGATATCAACAGTATTAATGCGAAAAATATTAATATATCACCATGACTTCCAGATGATCTGCCAACTGAGCAAGTTTGAGGTTATTCCTCCAGCAGAAGGTAAAGAAGGTCAACATCCCTGGGATCAGGGCCCAAGGTCCAGAAGGGTGAGGATGTCAGTTTGTAAAAGGTTGGACCCAGAAAAGGCTGATAGAGAAATCCTTCCTGGGTGTCCAAAGTCAAGGGTGAGGGCTTGCCGGAGAGAAGAGTCAGAACAGAACTGGGATGGCCAGAAACAGCAGGGGAGGCAACCTTTGCCTTTCACTCGCTTCTGATCTCAGTCAATGTCAACACTCAAGGCTTCACTTGCTTATTCACCGGTATGTTGGAACCTAAAATTCTGAGTTGTTCACGCAAGCATGTCACCATAAGAGATGCGAAAATCTCACTTCCTTCCAAGTGACGTAGGGAGCGTCAGAGGGCTGAGCACCCATTTCTTCTTTCTTTCTTTTTTTGTTGTTTCTTTATTTTTCAGAGAGAGAGAATGTGCACGGGAGGGGCAGAAAGGGGGGCGGGGGGGGGGGGACAAAAGGATCCGAAGCAGGCTCTGTGCCGACAGCAGCGAGCCCGATGCGGGGCTTGAACTCACGAGCGGTGAGATCATGACCTGAACCGGAGTCGGATGCTCAACCGACTGAGCCACTCGGGCGTCCCTGTGCACCCATTTCTTGATAAAAAATCTTCCTCGTTCCAGGGGCCAGCTACATCATAGAAGCAGAAGAGACAAGTACAGGGGAAAAGGAATTAGGTTCTCTAGGCTGCCAGGACGATCCCTGTGGGGCACACCTGCAGCCCCCCTGTAGACGTGGAAGGCTCGGTTACATATTGGGTCTGCCATTCTCTGATTGCATGACATACTGAATATCCACGCGGGCTTCTCTTAATTTATCCCAAACCTACATGTCTATGGGGCAAGAAGGTTTAACACTCCAACTGAAGGGTGGGTGGGTGTGGGGATGGATGAAACAGGCAAAGGGGATTAAAAGTACACTCATCTTGATGAGCACTGGGGAATATACGGAACTAATGAATCGCTATGTCATACACCTGAAAGGAATCCAACACTGCATGTTAACTACACTGGAATTAAAATAATTCTTGAAAGATACATAAATAAAACTGAAAGTAAGAAATTGAGAGTCATGGCATTCCGAAACAGGCAGTGTTAAGTAAGGTCCCACCTCATTGACCTAACTAACCCCCTTTTTTAACATCCTGAACTTTATTATACCAGCCTGTGCATACAGTCAAACGTTTTGGCTCTCCTGTGGCTGAACGATGCTAGAAACGTTAGTCAAACCCAAAAACCAGTCTTTAGTTTCAATTTTCTTTTATACTCTGGCTTAAGCCTGGAATCTTCCTGCTTGTTAACAGAAACCACAAAAGATACTTTATCCGCCAAACTTCTAATGCATGGGGGAGAAGTCACAAATGATTTCTGGCTCCGATCCCCTAATGAAGTAACTGCAGGGCCTCGAAAGCAAAAGGCAAATGGTTTTATTCAAAGTTCAGGCCTTATTCTTTAAATGTCCATCAAAAATAAAGGACTGGGGACTCAGGGCTGATCTAATGTGACCACTGTCTGTGAGCTTGAATTGCAAATAATGGCTCCTAGGTCCCTCTCGATTATCAATGCTGGTGAGAATGCGGTAAGCGAGACCATTCAGAATCAGCAGGTGATCCAAAGCCTCACTTCTGGTCAGCTGGGTACAGCAATGGGGTCCTTAAACACTTAGCTTTTATCTCCAGGGATGTTTGGCCTACAGAGCTATTCAAGCACGGATCAGGGCTGGGGATCTGAAGGGCACAGCCCAGGGGACACATCCACCCACAGGCCGTTGGAAGTTACCCACACTAGAACATATTTAGGCTCGTAAAAATTCATTTGAAGGGCGCCTGGGTGGCTCAGTTGGTTAAGCATCCGATTTGGGCTCAGGTCATGATTTCGTGGTTCCTGAGTTCAAGTCCCGCATCAGGCTCTGCGCTGACAGCTGGAGCCTGGAGCCTGCTTCGGATTCTGTGTCTCCTTCTCTCTCTGCCCCTCCCCCACCTGTGCTCTTCTCTCTCTCAAAAATAAATAAACACCAAAAAAAATTCTTTTAATTCACTCGAGATAAAGCAGTAAAATAGCCTATTCCTGCCACGGGCATGATAATAATGTTTAGCTGTCTGGCGGTTCCGACAGCCCTCCACGCACATCCCCACTTGCCCCTCATTGTAAAGGTGAGAAATCCGAAGTCAGAGAGGGTATGTGGCGCAGGCATGGTCACAAGATGAATCACTGCATCTCCATTCCATTGATGAGCAAATGGCGGCCCAGGGACATAAGTGACTTGTCCAGGGGCACGGAGCCAAGTGGCAGAGCAGAGACTCCAGACCCAGGTCACCGAGACTCAATTCAGTCTTGCGTCCACACCGCACTGCAGTGACCACAACAGATGTCGCCCTCACCGAGCTTCACGGGCCAGCAGTGACCCCGATTCTTCTTTCGCATCTTTCTCGGCTTCTTTAAGGACAACGAGGAAACAGAGGCACGTAATTAAGCCCCTTACGGGGCACACAGGCACCAACTCAGAGGCCGAGTTAAACTCCTTCTTGTACCTCCTATTCTGAGGAGTAAGTCCTCAATAAACATATGGTACTCAGTTAATTGATCTGCCCTTGTAGCTGGGACAATTCCAAGTCCTATGAACCCAGAACCTTCCTAGGTTTTGCTCGGGAATGTGAGAGGTCTGGTCTATCTCTCAATAATAGCCAGCTCCCCATTGCCTCTTCTAGAATGGCTATCACCAAGAGCTCTGCTTACATCCAAATTCCTTCCCAGACCGAAAGGACAGGGAGTATCAGACGGGACTTCAGGATTCTGGGAGAGGAGAGGAGAGGCCACGCCAGAAAGCTGATGACTCAATCGTCCACGTTCAACCAGCCGTGCTGGCATCCCGGCGAGAGGGCCAATGGACCCAGCGCTCTCATCAGAACAGAGGCAGGGGGTTCCAAAATGCAATCAGGAAGATAAAGATCTTAGGAAAGAAACTCAAATAGGAAGGTCTGCTCAGAAGCAAAGTTTCATTCCACCCAAATACAGGAGCAGAAACACAGAGCAGGCACAAAATACACACATGCATTTGGAAAGACCCCTTGACTCAGGAAAACTTATCTTTAGGCTTCTAATACTGCACTCCATCCAGTCGACAGAAGCCAGAGTTCAAGGACAAGGAAGGTCTGATGCAGTGGAAAGTCTGTGGGCTGGAGACCAGGAAGCCAGTGTTGGGCTGAGTTCCTCATGGGGGCGGGGGGAGAGGGGGTGACCTTGCAGACACTCCCCCTTTCTGGGCCTCAATATGCCCCTCTTGAATTAGGGGGTTTAACTCTATAGAAGATCCCTTCCAGCTGCAAAATTCAATACTTCTGTAACTCTCAGCCCGCCGGCTGATCCAGTGCTCTCCTCTCCACGGCCCTGAGGCTCACCAAAATTCCACTGGCAGTGTGTTCCAACACTGAACAGGCCAGATTTGGTGGCCTCCTCAGAGCATGGTAACCACAGAAGTAAACACAAACGCACGAAAAAATGTAAATGGGTCGTAAGCACTCTTACGCTTATGAAGTCAGCAGTGCAAAATGTATAACAGGATTGTCTGCAGATCTTTTGTTGACACACAGTAAAAAAAAAAAAAAAGAAAGAAAAAAAACCCCTCCTCTTAAATAGAAAAAGGCCCATTTGTTTGGTGCTTAACCAGATCGGCCTTGAGACGGCAGCATTTGAAAAGTTTAGTCCCAGTCACGGCCGCGAGTAGCCTCTTACCAGCACCCACATAGGAGGGAAACTTGGATGTTTCACAGAGGTATCCTCTATTCTGCTAGGGTAACTAGGGGAGGCAGGGGAAGTTGCCCTTGGCATTGACCAGACAATGAACTCATCATCCTGCCTGGCTCAGAAATAGAAACTGAGTGTTAAACATAGCTCACCAGCCTCTCCTTGACCAGCATCTCAGACTGAAGTTAGTTTGTTCATAAGGAAGTCAGGAGCGGGGACGCCAACCCAATGTGTAATAATTTACCTATCACCCCAATAATCCCCACAAGTCCTCTGTCACCTGAAAGCAGGTATTAAGCGCCTAACATGGGCCCAGGGCCATCTCCCTCTGAGTCCTCTAGATGTAACAACAATGTACTTACCGCCATCGAACTCGACACCTAAAATGGTTAAAATGGTAAATTTTAGGTTATGGGCATTTTACCACAGTGTTTTTTTAAAAGATACCCACCCACTCCCCCGAAAAGAAAAAAAAAAAGTTTAGGCTGCAGCCCCAGACACACCTAATCACACTGATGCAAAACAGAAACACTCAGCCAGTGAGCTATTTCTAGCATGTTCCCAAAATGTCTGGGCCTGATGGTAATAACCTCTGCCCTGGCCAACGTAACCATGGCCCTTTGTTTAAGCATCATGCCTGGAACCTCAGAGTCAATCCGCGGCTGTGTCCACCCTTCTCGGGGTCTCCGTACTGAGGCCTAGATGGGTGGCTCTCCAACATCACCACCCCTCACGACCACCTCGGGTGAGATGGAGGCAGATTCCAGGACCTCCCAGTCAAGATCCTGCCTGAATAAGCCTATCTCAAGTCCCAAAAAGCTGTCCTTTGAAAAGCATTCCGGGTGACTTGGGGGAATCTGGGTGCATTAAAGGGCCTGGGAGCAATGAGGAGCGGGGGACAAACCAGACACAGTACTTGCAAGGGCTTTGGAAACGCCCGGAGGGGTGTGGCCACAGGGACCGCCGCCAGCTCCTGCTCCCCAGGTAAGGCTGCCTGGTGCCCCTTTTTGGCTTCCAGGAGGCCCTTGACTTTAAGTCCTCGAACAAGTCAGGGCAAGGGACACAGTGCACCGATCTACCGCCTTCCCCGCTGCTCGTGGACAGACCATCAGCCAGAACCGGAACGCCCAGATTCCAGAGCCAACTGTCTCCACAGTCTCCCGCGGAGCCTCGGGCTTCCCCCTCTGTAAAACGGGCCTCACCATACCTGCCCCTGGCCGCCCGCAAAGGGCTGCTGTGGCAGAGACCCCGGCCCCTCTTCTCCCCACCGCGTGACCTTGAGCTCTTTACATTTCCCCTCTCCGGACCTTGGCTTCCACAGCTGTCAAGTGGGAACAAAACCCGTATCAGGCTCACACTGTTCTCAGGTGCGCTAACTGGGCCATGCAAACGCACCGCTCAACCACTAAGGCGCACACACAGAGCACTTAGGAAATGTCAGCTGCTCATGGCTTTGCGAATCTGGTGCTTGTGGATGTGCTTGGGAGGGAACAAGTCTAAGAGATGACTGTTTTCACACTTGTGTTATTGAAACACACACACACACACACACACACACACACACACACACACACACAACCTAGCCGTGCGTGCCATCCACCCTGTGATTACAAATCACGGCTCTTTGGCTTAGAGGTGACCAGAATGAATGATGAAGAAGCCAACCTTTTTATTTCAGATGTTGAGTCTCTCCACTCTCTAGGCAAGAGGCCAAGGGATACTTCAATAAATAATGATTGAGCACCGCTAAAGGAGGGAAGGACGAGGGGGCCTTCTGATGAAGGAGGGGCCCCAGCCCTGCTGCTCACACGGCGGACTCCACCACGTGGCTCAGTGTCTCAGACAGGAAGGTATATGGACGGCACCCCACCCCGCCCCAGCCCACGGAATGCCCCCTTCTGGCCACACAGAACGACTCACAGATCTTACGACACATCCAGGGCCTTCCGTTCCTTCCAACTGTCAAGCTGTTCCTGCTTCTGGAACTTTCTTTGCCTTCTCAGTTGCCTCAGCCATGACCTACTTCGCCCCCATTTCAGTCAGGTTGCTGTTCAAGTGTCCCCACCTGAGGGAGGCTTTCTCCAGCATCCCTTTACCCCACGATCCTGCGTGGTTTTCCCGAGAGTATAGGCCCCTTCCCTCAGAGCATCAAGCCCTTGGGTCCCCCTCTCCTGCTCACTGTGATGACAGTGCCTGGCACATAGCACGTGCTCAGAAGATGCTTGTTGACGGAGTCCATTTAGGGGGAACACGGAAGCCAGGCACCCTGGGCGCGTTCCACTTTATGCCCGTGGTCCCGGAGTCATTTTCACAGCTGCCCCGCTTAGTCTAACAAGTGGCGGGGTCTCACGGGAAATCTTGCACTGCTGTGACGAGAGATGATACAGCCCGGGGGAGGGAGGGGGGGTCAGAAGCCCCAAGTTCTAGAATCAGACAAACGTTGCTATTAGTCTCAAGCTGTCACTTCCTACCACGTGACCCTCAGCGAGCCATGACCTCCGGAAAAAACCATCCTGAGAGCATTTGCCGGAGACTGAAAGGCAGTACGTGTGCAAGCACTTGCTACGTGGAACAGAGTAGGCGCTCCATAAATAATGTCGTTTGTCCTCTGGAGACAGACTACCAAGTCTGCCACCCATGAGCTGCCTGACCTTGGTCTACCTACCTTTCCTCCCTGCCGTTTTCTCGTCTCTCGAACGAGGAGAAGAAAACGTCTGAAGCTCACAGGGTGTTCACAGGATGAGATTAGATCATTCTGGTAAATGGGCACCTGGGTGGCTCAGTTGGTTAAGCGTCTGATTCTTGATTTCAGCTCAGGTCACGATCTCACGGTCTGTGAGCCACGTCGGGCTCGGCACTGACAGTGCGGAGCCTGCTTAAGATTCTCTCTCTCTCTCTCTCTCTCTCTGTCCCTCCCCCGCACGCTCTGTCTCTCTCAAATAAATAAATAAACTTTAAAAAAAACTAAAAAGATCGTTCTGGCAAGGCGCAACGCCTGGGCACTCATCACACAGCAGCAATCAGTAACCTCCATGTTGTTGCCTTTCCGCCCAAATTCGTGACCTCCTTAAGGGCAAGGACTTGCGCCCTTACGTCTCTATCCCTAACACGAACTGCCTGGCCCGTTTTTCTGGAAGGAAGGAAAGGAGTGGGCTTCCCGGTGAGGTCATCCCACGCCCATCGCCAGCCAGCTCAATTCCTCCTGTGAGAGAAGGTGGACGGGACACAGAGAAGGCACGTGGTTTTGGGGTGGCTGCACAGCGCTGCAAAAGCAGGAGGAGCCTTTGCTGGGAGTGTGGAGGTTCACAGATGGTAAAAAATCCCCAGCTGCTCACACACCTACTGGTGGGAGGGAGAAGGCTTGTTAAATGTTAAAAATGAGTCAACTTTCTCGTAGACTACAAGAACAACAAAGCCGGTGATGGGGAGAGGAATACACAGGGCGTGGGTGAAGGAGAGAAAGGGGTACCTCAGCCGGACTCTTGTGAAACTTAACCCTTTATTGGGGGGGGACGAGGGGGGGGGCGGGAGGTGTGGAAAGCAGCCAGGTGGGGGGAGGGGAGGGAGCCACTGATTGAATTCACAGCCTCGCAAAAGGGCTGGATCACAGCCTCGCTCCCAGATGCTCATTTCAAACTCCTCTGACGCCACCGGGGAGAGAAAACACAGGGTGTGTCGGTTTTGTGGGCTGTCAGATAGTCCGTTAACTGTTTGAGTTTAGCAATCTGGCAGAACGTGGAGCCGGGCTGCTCAGATGGCCAAGGGCTCCGACTGCAAAGAGGGCTTCTTTCGCAATCTTGTCCTTTCCGCCAACTGTACAACGAGATCATGAAGCCGAGTCAAGAGTCCAGCACCGAGCACTGGACCTCGGAAGAAGCAAGCCAGGCCGTGGGGGCTCCTGGCACAGCGTGTTTGATGATGCCACCCCAGTGATGCCTGCGCCCCATCACCTTCCACGCCCCGGGGCCCCCGGGCTGGGGCAGGCACACGGATAAAGTCCCCATTCCATTATCTTCTTCTCCCAGGCGTACGATTTCAATTTCCAATCAATCCAGCAAGTTTGCTGTGCCCCCAACGCCCTGCGCTGGGCTCCGCTACGGAGCTACGTGTCAGGAAGACTACAAAATCGAATCAGGCGCCCTCTGGGCTCTCCTCTAAGTTTTCAAGGTAACTGAGAATGTAAAGGAGATCAGCCTGTGTGTATCCTGTCCACCAACCCTGATGACTGTTCCTTTCAGTGAATTCAACAGGTGGTATTCGCATTTTCCTCCATTCAGAATATAAAACATTCTGACAATCTGAGGAGTCTCGTGAACTGAGCTCTGCTATCTAATAAGGTGGCTCCAGGAGGGTCTCTATCCCCTGGCTATTTCTTCCCCCGGAATAACCAAGCAGACAAGCTTGTCTTGTTCAGTTTCACGAACTAGCAGTTTTACTGCTGTGTGCAGAATACGGAATCGGGCTGGCGGGTTCCAGTCCCAGCTCTGTCACATCCTGGCTCTGTGACCACGGACTGGTTACTAAACCTCTCCTTGCCACAGTTGCTTACTTCTCAGGGCTGTTGTGGGGATTAAGTGCTTTCTAAGAGCACTTAAAAGAGCGAGTGGTACACTTGTAAGTACTCAGTAAGGAAATAATAAATGTAGCTACATATTTAACACAGCACTGCCCTAAAAGAGATTATGACCTACTTCCATTTTAAAGATCTCCAAGGGTAGGTTTCCACTTTTATTTTATAAGTAGAAAGGCAGTATAGAGTACCGGTTAAGAGCAAAAACGATAAAACCACATCGCCCAGGATGGACTCCCAGCTCCGCTCCTTACTTCCTGTGTGACCTTGGGCAAGTTACTTAACCTCTCTGAGATTTCGTTTCTTTTTTTTTTTTTTTTTAATTTTTTTTTTTTTTCAACATTTTTAATTTATTTTGGGACAGAGAGAGACAGAGCATGAACGGGGGAGGGGCAGAGAGAGAGGGAGACACAGAATCGGAAACAGGCTCCAGGCTCCGAGCCATCAGCCCAGAGCCCGACGCGGGGCTCGAACTCACGGACCGCGAGATCGTGACCTGGCTGAAGTCGGACGCTTAACCGACTGCGCCACCCAGGCGCCCCGAGATTTCGTTTCTTTATAAAACGGAGCTCATGCTGCCTTCAGCCTTAAGCGAGTTAATAAATGTGAAACGCACGGTAAGTAACAGCAAAGTATGACCATTCGCCGCTGTCCCTGCATCTCCAGGGAAGGTCCCATCAGCAATTCCCACCACGGCAACATTTGTAAAATGTCAAGATGACATTTGAAGTCCTGGGAAGCGACTAGGTAGTCAGCCACGAGCCACTGTCGCCCCGTCCTAGCTCCGTGCATGGTTGCTGACTTTCAGCTCATCAGTGAAGGTGTAGTAGCAAAATTCAATTCAAATTGGCCCGGCTTGCTATTCCAGTCTCCTCTGCCCCCATCCTGCAGCAGGGCTGAGAGCCAAGGGGATGGACAGATGGGCTGATGCACGTATAGAGGGAGAGAGAACCCCAGCAGCGAGGTCCCTCTCGCTGTCCCGTGGCAACAGTTAGTGGAGCAGTAGCACACGGCAGCGACAGAGAGCCTGGCTCCCCCTGGTCAAAGCACCAAAGCATCCACAAGGCAGAAGGCAAGGAGACCCCCGGCCGGAACAGCAGCCTGGGCACCCAGCCCAACCCTCTGTATCCTGGGCCTTTCCCATGGCCACCTGCCCTGGGAAGCCTCTAAACCTTCCACGTGGCTCACAGTGAGGCCCCACCACGGACCAGGAACCCCACTCAACACCTCCAGGAGCGAGCCAAGAGATTTGCAAGGGAGCTGGTGCCCGAGGAGAGCTTGGGAATGTCTCACTGGGAACAGAAAGCCACAACATTACACAGTATATTTCAACAGGAGTTGAACTAGAATAGAAGGGTCGTGGGCACTCAGAAGAGGGGGGGGTTTCCTGCAGGAGGGACCTGGGTCTTGAAGAACATGAGGAAAGGGGAGAGGAGGCAGGGAAGGAGTGGCAGTGACACGGGTGTCCCCTGCACACCCAGGGAACATCATTCTATCCAAAGAGAAGCTAATTGCTGAAAACAAACCTTTCTCTGCCTTCTAAGAAAGGACTGGATTTTCTGCCAGATCTGATTGAATCAAAGGTATTCTGGAATTGCATTTCCCTGCCTACCTAAAAATGTCCCGACTTGTCAACCACCCTCAATCATGGATACGTTTTCCCTGTTCCATGTGACATAGCCAGTCTGACCCATGTGGCTCAATTTCCCAAAGGTTCCTGCAGCTTGAATGTGGCTAGCTTGAATGGCTGCAGCATTTTCTCAGTGTGATAGCACACTTTATTCTTTAGACGCGTCAGCAAATTTGCCTCTGGTGAATAGGTACCGATGGAAAACCTCAGATTTAAAGGTATAGGGAGATGGGGCACCTGGGTGGCTCCGTTAGTTAAGCATCTGACTTCGGCTCAGGTCACGATCTCACGGTTCACGGGTTCGAGCCCCGCGTCGGGCTCTGGGCTGACAGCTCGGAGCCTGGAGCCTGCTTTGGATTCTGTGTCTCTCTCTCTCTCTCTGCCCCTCCCCCTGCTCGCACCCTGTCTTTCGCGCTCCCTCAAAAACAAATAAACTTTAAAAAATAAAAAATAAAGGTATGGAGAGGGAAGTTCATATACACACAGGAACACATGTGTCTATGTGTGAGAGCATGGGTGTGTGTGTGTGTGTACGTGTGTATGTGCATGCACGGGTTAGCCCACCTAAGAAGAAGAGCCTCCTTGAGCTGGACTCGTAAGACTCGGGGTCTCAGTTTCTGTAATTGCAAAGAAAGGCCCGGGGTTTCTCAGGCTTGGGCACTGCGGGGCAAGGATTCCAAGGCTCCATTCTGGTTCAGCACAGAGAAAGGTGCTGGGGTCCACTGGCGATGTCTGATGTGGCCACACTAAGGACAGATGGCAGGTATGTTTTGCTGGTACCCTGATCAGCCCACGGGACCCCTCTTGACAGTTCTAAGATCCTGAATAATCATCTGAGTCTGAAACGGGGGGGAGGTTATTTTAGAATCTCTAAAGGCCTATTAGTTCAAACATTCTGAGCACTGAATTATATAAAGGCCACACTCATGGGTTCAAAGCTGTCCCTTTGCAGCATCGGTAGCCCAGTGGTGAGGTTAGCTGCCTTCCAAAGCAGTCCTTTTGCTACAAATAGAGGGGAAAAAATGCTATTTGTGTTGAGAAGAACCCCCCTGTGTCCAGTCCCACAAGCCCCCCACAAGCCCATACCACAGGCTCCGGGTCACGAGGGTCTCTCCTCTGCGGGATGTGGGGAGGGGGGGAGGAGAAATTGCTGCTTCCCCAGCAATTTGGCGAAGCGGTAAAGGGCACAATAACTTCTCTGAGAATCTAAAATAATTTCCTTTAATTGCAGCTTTCACTCTGTAGACTGACTCCCCTCAATGCAACTTAAAAAGGAAAAAAGAAAGGAGAATTTCACACAAGCGACAATAATGACTTCTATGGAGCATAAGACAGTGCTTAGGAGAAGTAATCGATGGGGACCATGAAGCCTCAAGACCTGTCTGTGAGAACATTCTAGATTCCCATTACGGCAGCGACATTCAGGCTCAGAGTCATGACATTAACGCCCACAGGAAGGTCCCAGAACCAGCGAACGGCTTCCAAGTCCTGTTCCTTCCGTGCTGCAGTCATGCCAACTGGCTGGGGGTGGGGCGGGGCAGGGCAGAGGATCTGGAATGTTGACAGGCCCTAGACGGAGAAGCCAAAAGAAGACAGATGCACGGAACGGGGATGTGGTTCCCACGCTGCCCATCCCGCTCTTCTGAGAAACTCGGTCCACACGGGTCTGGACGTTTCTGTCCCAACTCCTGGGCGACCATTCCCAATCTCTCCCCAGCAGCCATAGCTGCTCAAGGAGAGAATGGCATGCTGAGCTCCTTCATATCCCAGAGATGATCTGGGGACCTGCCCAATCTCAAGGGACTGCCGGGAAGAACACCAAATGACCAACTGTGGAGCGCCCTAATTAGCCATCCCCCTGGGCCCTGGCGTGCTCACACTTTCCCTCTGCCCTCCCCCCCGACCCAGTCCCTGCTGCCCGCAGACCCCCTCCAGGGCTGGCGCCAGGGAGTCCTGCTACTGGGGCAGAGGCATTCTGAGCCCCACACAGCACACAGTAGGCAATTTACTAAAGTCCTAAAAAAAAAAGACAGGGGCCGTACAGGGCAGTCTCTGGAGTCCCTTGCAGGGTGGGGGTTAGACGCATATCCACAGCTGGTTCTGAGTACTGACGCTATTTGCCACCGGGAAGCCTCAAGTCCCCACCATCAGAGCCCCCCACCCCCAGGGGTGAAAGACATTTTGTTGCGGGGAGGGGTCGAAATACCTTGGCAAAAGGATCACGGGTTCCCATATCGTGCACAATCCCATCCTTAGGCAGACTTGGGGAGAAAGTGGGTAGGATTCGACGGCGCTTAACGTGGAGAGGGAACTAGGCTCCAAAAGCCTTGAGCAGTCAGGGGTGACAGGAACACCATCATAAAAAGAGCAGCTAAATCCTTTGCACACCCGCCATCTACGGGGACACCATGATTCAGGCTTCAGAAACACCACCTCGCTGAATCCTCTCCACAACACTATGAAGTGAGTACTATCATCTCTATGGTGCAGGTAAGAAACTGAGGCACTGAGAGATTCAGGGACTTGCTCAAGGCAACACACGGTTCGTTCATTCCTTCAAGGTATGTTTATTTCACACGTGGCTCCAGGCACCAGATGGGGAGCCACACAGCTGCTGGGCTAGGATCCAAGCCTAAGCATTTGGATGCTAGAACGTAATGCCCCAGATGGGCCCATCTGCAAAGGGAAACACTGTGTCCCCTGAACCAGAAGGACACACAGAGGAGGTCCCCAGGGGAGCCAGGCCCAGGCCCACCCTGCGTTGGGGTCTGCTGCTCAGTGGAACTGCAGAAAGGAGGGGAGGCTGCTGGGAGATCCGGTCCCACCGGACAGCATCCCTGGAAGGCGGGATCTCCTTCCTGTCTGAGCCAGCCTCGTCCTCAATGCTGCTTCAGTGTCTCCATGTATAGGGTCTCAGATGACTGTTCTGAGAACCTCCACCACCCTCTCACCTCAGTAGCGGCCCTCTGAACCCCTCATGCAGCAGGTAACCAGGACCTGATGAGAGACCACTCTACGAGGTACGTCCGCCAGCCCCCGGTACGTCCCAAAACCCTAAAGAGCCCACACTGTGTCCTTCCTGACCCACAACCCAACAGCCATCGGAGAGCCCCTTATATGTGCTAAAACCCACCAAGAACCAACATCCACAGAGGTCCCACCAGATCCAGAACACCACTCTCACCAGGCCACACCGAGCCTAACACAGCTGGGTTTCTACGGTGCCGATTAATCATGGCGAAAGTCAAGTTCTGGGTAGCTAGAACAAGCTGGAATCCAACTTGTGGAAGAAGAGAATATTATCATTGAATAATACATGTCAAAAAGCAGTGGAGATAATCAAGGCAAATAGAAAGGTCTTAAGCTTGTGATGTGATTCAGGAAGTGCAAACGCAGGAGAAAGACAAGGACCTCTACGGTTTTTTAAGGAGCACAGAGTCCCACGAGGGAGTGTGAAAAGGGTTAGAATGGAAGAAACAGTAGCTAACACTTTGAGTGTTTACTTCATGCTGGACGTGGTCTAAACAAATTAGATGCTATCAACTCATTTAAACCTCACAGGCACCCTCTCCAAGGTGTGTTGTATGACTACCATGGCCATTTTACAGACGGGGAAACGAAGGCACCAAAATGTCATGCAAATCTAGAGTAGAGAGCTGGAAATGCCTCTCCAGCCCATTCTGTGTTTCAAGAAGGCACCAGAAAGCCGACAAATGCTCAATTGCCGCACACTAACACTTCTCTTGCCTGTCGGAGGTGTGAGAATTCACAAAGCAGTGTCCCTCCTCATGCTCAAGTAGGATGTCCAAAGATGGGGACTTGATACAACTTAGCTGTGTGACCCTGGGTAGGCCAGGCAACCTCTCTGGTCTTCCGGCATCTTCCTCTGTGAGACAAAGGTTGGACTCAGTAATGCTCAAAGTGCCCTTGAGCTCTGAAATTCTGCAACTAAACCAGGATATACAATAACCTTTCACTGGGTAATTAATTTGATATCATTCAGAAATATGCAAATGTATCTGAATTCTGAACCCACTAAACCTGACCAATTTCCAAAATAATAGGAAAGCACGGTCACCGAAGCCAGAGGAGACTTTTAAAGTTCTGTTCTGATCCAGAAAGGGCCAGAGATGGGCAGACCCAGACAGACCAGAGAAGACTCTGCGTGGCCCTGCGTGGGCCCTGTGTTGCCTCTTGTCAGAGTGACCACGGAGCAAAGGGAAGACGGCCTCATTTTCCCCCAGCACTCATGTGACCCTAAGGCACTCAGAGCCTGAATCCCATGCTGATTTGTTATTTCCAAATGACATCCATCCACCTGAAGCCAGGGCCCCTGGTCCTGCCACTCTACCTTCCCGGACAGGTGACCGTCTCAAGTCACCCCCTGGGCCGACTTTCGAAGCCCATTGCTGCCCATGGATTCTATTCTGTACAGATGACACCACAGCAGACTGTCAGGAAGAGCCCAGGGCCATCCCCCCCCCCCCCCATCAACAGACTTCCTGGAAATGAGGCCTCGAGAGCCGAGAGCCGGGAGGGGACAGAAGAACCAAAGACTGAGCAGAATGCAATAGTGAGAGTACGTGCTCTGCGGTCCCACAGATCTGAGTTCAGATCTTTCCTCTGACCTAAGCCTCAGTCTCCCCAGCTCAAAAATGGGCCTTAAGATGGGGCATACCTCATAAGGCTGCTGAGGGGATTCACTGGAACTTGTGCGCGTGAAGAAACACAACGGCTGTCGCTGAGCAAGCATTCAATGACAATCACAAGAAAACAGAAAATTCGGGAAACTGTTTCTATAAGATTCCAGCAGAGTAAAATCGTGTCCAATTCAAGCTGCCCGTGACCCATGAATCATTTCCACTTCAAGGTCCAGAAACATCTTTTATTGGGCTGTGGCGGGGACATGACTTGTCCCCCCCAAAATGTGATCTCACTTTCTTACACGGGATTAGAAACGGAGTCCGGCACTCGGGCATCTACAATAATCTACAATAAAGACTACAGTTCTTACGTTCCCTGGCAGAGAGTAGGTCACGTGACCCAGTTCCAGCCAATAGCACACGAGCAGGAGCACCGTGTCAACTTCTAGGACAAGCCAGCCCTGGAGGACAAGCGATATGGCGGAGAGCCATCTTGGACCACACAGGTAAGGTCGACTACAGAGCACCAACATGGAAGGAATCTAGGCCTCTGACACCATGGAACTACCACAGCAACCCATGGCAGGACTGTTGTGAGAGACGAACTTCCGTCTTTTGTAAGCCACTGCTATTTGGGGAACCAGTAACAGCAATCAGAATTATGCCTCACAAGTACCAGGTGAGGTTGGTAAAGTTATCTTACTCATCTCAAAGTTGGGGGAAAGGACCACAGGGAAGTTAAATGATTGTTCAAAGCCACACAGCCTCACAGAGTGTCTGAGCTTCCATTCTAGGGGTCTTTTTCCAAGTTACGGGACACTTCCATTCCAGGCTCTGTCCCCCAAGGAACACCGCTGATCACAGCAGATTTCAGTTCACAACAAATTCAAAGAGCACCTCCTAATACCCCGGCATTCTTCAAGTCCAAAAGACACAGGATGTATAAATTGTAGCCCCTGAATAGAAGGTCTAACAGACGGGTTATAATGCAGGATCGATGCCTTCCTTTCAGATAGTGGTGACCGTTTATAAAAGGTTTTCTTCTGCATTACGGAGTAGCACAACAAGGACACCAGCTGCAGATACTAAGCTTGGAGAGGACAAATGACTCATCCAAGATCAGTTGGTACGGGGCCAAACTGGAACGAAAACCTTACCTTCTTCTAAATGCGAGTCCTGGTGACTTTCCTGCTACCCAACTGTAAAGCACCAAAAGTAACAGGTATTTAGCCTGCTGAGCCACCCCAACCTACCCCGATTTCAAGATGCATTCTTGGTGCTGATCCTTGTTTACAGGCACAATAAGTCCCACCAGTGGCGCAACTGTTTCTCTGCCATGTTGAATTCCTAAGACTAATTCTAACAGCTATACCTTTCTGTGTATGAACCGTGGATAAATGTAGAATGTTGAGTAGAATGACGTGAATACAACTGCCCTCTTTTTTCAAGAGTAGTTCAGTTTTCTAAAGGCCTATGGTGAGCATCCAGATCACCGCTAACCTAGATTGTAAACAATTAAACCTTGACCTTGAAGACTCTGCTTGATCTACCCCTTGCCTGCCTCTCCCATCCCACTCTAGCCATACCATTCCTCTAACATGGCAAGCTCATTCCCACCTCTGGGCCTTTATCCTTGGTGTCCCCCCAGGACTTCACATGGCTCACTCCCTCACATCCCTTAAGTGTCTACTAAAAAGCCACCTCTCTAAGCCAAGACAATGTTCCTATCTGTGAGTTCACAGCTGAGAGGAAGATGCCTACAGAGGTGTCCAAGGCCGAGGGTGCTAGAAGAGAGAGTAGCCACCATGTTCCAGAAGCAGGGAGTGCTTCCCCACCCCCACCCTCCTGCTTGACCCTGAGGAACCACAGAACCACATACCCACCCACCCCCACCCCACCCCTGCCAGCGGGGAACCCAAACTTGTGTGATATAAGCCCTGCTCTCAGCCACATACTGTCCACTCGCAGGAGACGAGGGTTCCGCACTGACACCGGATGGAGAATCTAATGGCACGGTTTCTTTATGCTGAGTATGTGACTCTCCTGCTTAGGAAGCAGTCACCCCACACAGAAGCTTAAAACCATTAAAAAAAAATAGTTTCTCCGGGGGTGCCTGGGCGGCTCAGTCGGTTAAGCATCTGACTTCCGACGTTGGCTCAGGTCGTGATCTCACCATCTGTGGGTTCGAGCCCCGTATGGGACTCTGTGCTGACAGCCCAGAGCGTGGGGCCTGCTTTGGATTCTGGGTCACCCTCTGTCTCTCTGCCCCTCCCCTGCTTGCACTCCGTCTCTCCCTCTCTCAAAAATAAATAAACATTAAAAAAAATTAAAATAAAAAATGACTTTCTCTATTTTTTTAATTGAGATATAACGGACATATAATATTACATTAGTTTCCGCTGCACGACATAACGACTCAGTATCTGTAGACAGAGTGAAATGATCGCCGCGATTAGTTAACGTCCCTCAAAAGCTACAAGTTCTTTTTTTTGTGATGAGAACCTGTGCGATCTGCCCTCTTAGCACCTTTCTAAGGTACCTTAGCACCCGTATTATTAACTACAGTCAGCATGCTGGACACGACATCCTCAGGACTGAGTTGGTTTTTAACTGCAAGTCTGTACCTTTTCACCGCCTTCCCTCATTGCACCCACCGCCCCACCCCCACCTCGGGCAACGACATGGAAAAATTTTTGAAAAGTCTCTATTAGAGATGCTCCTGGCGTCTGAGGCCTTGGCACGAAGAGTTTCTGGGTAAAGAAAGGTTGACAGCACAACGGAATTAATTTCACATACTTCGGGAGGGGGGTGGGAGGCAGAGAGGGGACCGGCATGAGAGCTCCCAATCTGCAGGTGGAGGGACTGGGTGCTTTGTTTCCAGAAGCCACGCCATCAGACGCCAAGGCTCCGGGAGCCCCTGCGGCCCGGCTCTGGCAGGCCCACCAGCTGGGACGTGTCAGGTCTTCCCTTTATTCCCTGAAGCTGCCGAGAAAGACAGAAAGGCGGAGGGAGCTGCTCTGTGAAAGCGGAGACTAAAATATTGATGAGGGACAGTAATTGCACATCCCCGTGACAGGAGGGCAGGAGCCACCGCTATCCGGGGAGGCTCGTGGGCTCGTCAAAGCAGGTCCTTTCCCAGCTGCAGAAGGAACCGCATGCGGAGCAACCCTGGGCCGGTGCACAGGCCCTCCCACCGCTCCCTGCTGTCCTGCCCGAGCCAACGCCACCTCCCCCGGGAAGCCCTCTGGGACTGCCACAGGCTGCGCTCCTGGAATCCCAGGAAACCTGCAATGTTAGAGGCAGGAGGAAGCTGCGAGATTAAGCAGTCCAGTTCCTACATTCTCTGGGAGACAAACCCCAAGGGCCTGGGGCGGAGAGACCTCATGGACTTTCCTCCCCGTGCTCACTGGTGCTTCTAGGGGAAGTGCTCCCTTTCTCTCTACGGACTCCCCCGAGTCACTCAGCGAATGTTCTCTCCCCTCTGCCCTCCCTTTAAGGGCGAGCTCTGCCTACTCAGCTACCTACATCCCTCTCCATTCTCCCCTGCCTCTCACCCGTCTGCCAGCGCCTGGGCTCGGCCCGGCTCGCCGCAGGGCTGTTAGGTAAGGCCCATTGTGGCGCCCAGAGCCCCTCTTGTCCCTGCCCTACGCATCCTCCTCCCAGAGCTCGCAGTGCCAGCCTGACACCCACATCCCCACTTCAGATGCTTCGAGAGCCACCTCCCCCCCCCTCCATTCCTAGTCCAGGACTGAGTTCAAAGTCCGTGGCAGGGCCACGGGCCCTCCACAAGCCGGCCACTCCAACCTCAGGGGTCCAAGTTGTGCATGTACCCTACCCCCTCTCTGCCTATTCCTGCCTCACAGCTGTCTCCCCTACTGGGGGCTAGCTTGTGCTCCCCTAAAAAGATATGTCCAAGTCCTCACTGCTGGGTACCTATGAATGTGACCTTATTTGGACAGAGGTCTTTGCGAACGTAATGAAGTTAAGATCGGGTCATACAGGAGTAGGGTAGGTCCTAATTCCATGACTGGCATCCTTATAAGAGGAAAATTTGGACACACGAATGCAGAGAGGGACACAATGTGAAGACAGAACACACAGGGAGAATGTCATGTGAAGACAGAGGCAGAGATTGGAGAGATGTGTCTATAAGGATTGCCAGCAGTTGGCAGAAGCCAGGAAAGAGGCATGGAAAAGATTTTCCCCCGGAGCCTCCAGAAGGAATCTACCCTTGATTTCAGACTTCTAGACTCCAGAAGTGTGACAGAATACATTTCTGTTGTGACAGGCCACCCAGTTTGTGGTAATTTGTTCTGGTAGCCCTAGGAAAGTAACCCCCCCCAACACCTAAGCTCCAGAACCATGGAGAGCCCTCCCCTCTGGCCCTCTTTCAACCTCTCAGCTGGGGGCCACGGAAGAGAGGGGCTTTGGAAAGGAACATGTGCTTCTAATCTTAGCTCCAGCACCCTCGTGGAACAGGTTCCTTGAGGTCTGTGAGCCTCAGTTTCCCCTCTGTAAAATGGGGCGCCATGCTCTCCGGGGTATTATCGGTGATATATGCTTAGCTAATTTGCACAGAAGAGAAATAAGATCGATGCTATTGCCAGGACTCCTCTTTTCTGGGACTCTTCCTTGTCCCTCCAAAGCTCATCCCAGGAAGGTCCTCCACACCCTGCACCTCTGGGACCCCGGCGAGTGGAGCCAGCCCTGCCAAGGATCCCAAGTCAGCCTTTGGAAGTGCTCCTCCCCCCCCCCCCCCCCCCCCCCCCGTCCCTGTCTCAGGAACCCCTCCTCCCTGGGGCAGGGCTCCTTTCCCGTCCAGCAGGCTGAGAGGGCCCTGGACCCCCCGCCCAGAGAGCAGCAGGGAGGCTGGGGTTCCCCAGAGACTTCCTCTGTGAGCCTGCCGGGCCCCCAACCTGTTGTTCTTGAGGACAGGCCCCTTGCCAACACCATCTGCCTCAGGGACAAGCTGTTTAATGGAGCGAGAGTTGGCTCCAGGGAAGATAATGAATTTTAATGCTTCCGGACACAGCAGTCACATAGAATCCAGCCTTCCAGGCCTGGTCGTGAGGGGCTTTGAGTTCATGGGTCCCAACCCCCTCCTCCACACCTGAGCTCCAGGTGGCTGGGCAACCTGTCCAAGGTCCCACAGCTGGTTAGTGGCAGTTAGTTCCCAAACTAGGACCAGCTGTCACTCTGAGTCCTATAAAGAATAGCATCATGGATAAAAGTTAAAAATATACAGAGAGGAATGGGGCACCTGGGGGGCTCAGTCGGTTAAGCGACCAACTCTCGATCTCGGCTCGAGTCATGATCTCACGGGTCGTGGGATCCAGCCCCTGCTGGGGATTCTCTCTCTCCCTCTCTCTCTCTGCCCCTCCCCTGCCCATCTGTGCACTCTCTCTCTCTCTCTCTCTCTCTCTCTCTCTCTCTCTCAAAATAAGTAAACATTATGAAATATATATGCGAAGAGAAAGGCAGGAAGTGAGAGGGAAAGAGGACAAGTGAGAGGTGGGTACCACCCATCCAGAAAGTGAGCAAACGATTTTTTTCTGGGTCATTCCAGATTAGTGGAATTTAACCCATAAGTCTAACAAGTGGAAACCCTATTACAAAAATATATTTCCCTCTCCTAGGGGTCAAGGCCTCCTTACCCTACTAATCTTTAGTCCCCATTCTCCCACAGATACTCCTTTTCACTGGGTCCCTTAAAAGGAAGGGACAATGACCCTGATGTAGTGATAGCAAAGGAACAGTTTCCCTGCCCTCCTCTAGACAGTGAGGCACAAGGCAAGTAGAACCTGAATTATTACCTGCCTCTCTAATGTAGCCGGGATTGGAGTTTCCTATCCCAGATGCTCAGCATTAACGAAACACATTGAGGGTGAACCTGAGATGGCCCCACGATGACACTGAACGCTATGTGCCTGACGGCACGTTGAACGAACAAACACATCGGCTACTGAGTGGACAAATGAATGAAACAGACAGTTCTGATCACAAGCTTAGACCCTGGATTTCCTAACAATTCAGTGGCCCACCTCCCAGCAACCCCAGTACAGCCTCAACTCGAGCCCCTCCTACTGCTAATTCTGTACGGAAAAAAAACCATGCCACTCAATGTAATTGACTGACTCAGGATCGAAGGTTCTCTGGTTTTGAAGCAAGCCCACACGAACCCTTAACAGAGCCACCTGGGACCAGCACAGGAGGACCCTCCAAGAGCAGCTAGGCATTAAGGCAACCTGGTTAAGTCATGGAAGCTTCCGTTAAAAGAGAGCCCTGGGCAGAAAAGCCCGTCTCCGAGATTGAAACAGAGCTGCTCTGGTGGGGAAGGGCGCAATGCTTCCTTCCCCAATCCCCCATCCTGACCAGGAGCCCCTGAGATTCCTCTGTGGCACCCCAGCTCCCTGGCACCCAGGTGAAAACTCCTGCTCTTGTCTCAGGCAGCAGAGGAAATGGAAGGTGAGAGCAAGGGACTTACTGTCAGTCATCATCAGGAAGAGTGGTGCCAGTGCCAGGGCCCGTGCGTCCATGCTCCTGGTCCATTCTCACCTCCAACCACTGCAATGTGACTTCTGGTCAGTCACACCCATCCAAAAGGGCACCTCCTCAACAGCACCTGGTCCCTTGCACCTCTGTGCACCTGCACGTGCTGTTCACACTGCTCAGCTTTTCCCTCCTCTCCCACCCGGGGCCCCTCTTGCCTCTGTGGTGGACAGACTGTAAGGTGACCCCCCTCGACGACCCCCAAATCCTGGTATTTACAGCCCTGTGCGATCTCCCTTCCCTCCTGAACATGGGCTGGCTTAGCATCTCGCTTCGGTGACAGTGAGGAGACATCACTTCTGTGGCTATGTTACATAAGATATTACTTCCATTTTGCCATCACTCTCTCACCTTTGATGAAGCAAATTGTCATGTTGGGGTCTGTCCAATATAGACGCACAGATGGCAAAGTACTGAGGGCAGCTCCAGCCCACAGACAGAAGGAACTGAGGCCCTGTGTCCGAGAGCCTGCAAGGAACCAAACCCCGCCTGCAACCACATGAGCTTGGAAGCAGATCCTTCCCCAGTCGGGCCTTCTGATGAGACCCCACCCTAACCACCATCTTCATGGCGGCCTGTGGGAGATCCTGAAGCACGAGACCCATCTAAGCCGTGCCCACACTCCTGACCGACAGAAGCTATGTAATAATAAATGTGTGCAGTCTTAAGCTGCTAAATTTGTGCTAATTTGTTACAAAGCATTGATAACTAATACACTGCCCAGAGGAGTTGCTACTTGCCTATGAAACTCAGCTCAAAGGGCATTTCCTATGTGAAGCCCTCCCTGAAAAGCTAGGCATTCCCTCCTAAACCACCACGGCCACCACCATCACTGTTTTCGTCACCTTGGTCGTCACAGCTAACATTGCTCAAGGACCGACGGCCATGCCAGGTACTGTGCTTGGTGCCTTATACCTATAGTCATAGTGGGGAGAGGAATCCTGATGATTTGTACACACATGAAAAGTCTGAGAAACTGGTCTAAATCACCCAAAAAAATGCTTGTTGAATGAATGAATGAATGAATGAATGAATGAACGAACACCCTGCAGATCAAATTTCCAACTTCAACTGCACCCCTCATCAACCCAGACGGCCTCCCCAACCCAGGCAGCAGGGAGGGTGTTAGCTTCACACCCTGGAAAGCAGGCTGACTGAAAGGAGACAAGCAGCCCACCTCAGGGTCAAGTCACCCAAATTCCAGCCCCCTTCCACCTCCCTGCTTCCCCACAGCCTCACCAGGGAGCTCCGGATTCCATTACTGGTCCCCAAAAGGCTATCAAACCCACACAGCTTAGCTAAAAATACCCTTCACACTCGTTGGGCCTCCCCACCATTAAATCACCTCGAGGAATCTGACAGCTAGAATTAGCAAAATATGTAAATCTAGCCTTTCCTTACACGGGGTACCCGGCTAAGTCACGCTGGCACAGCACAGGCCAGGAAACAAGGCGGGTCATGTCACTTCCTCCTGCAAGACCTCAAAGTGACTGAAACTGGGTGATTCCAGGAACACGAGCAGGGTTTTCGTGACGTGGAGCTGAACCACTTCTAACAATCAACAACCAACACCTGCTTGCAAAGCAAGGCGACACCAGACAGGTCATCTCCCTGCTCCCGGCCCCTCCTCCGGGAATCACGGGAACCACACCATCAGCCCTTGGAGCTGTTAACACCTCCGTGTGGGCCTATGAGATGCCAGTCTGACCCCGCCCTTCTCCCGGGTCCTAATGTGACAATATTTGTGCAGCGTGGAGTTGAGTGTTCATCTTTCCCGTTGAAAGTCTGTCCAAAAATCGTATTTGTAAAACTGAGAACTGTTTTCCTCTCTTCACAGAGCTTTCCCCAGTCTGGGAGGAAATGCCAGTGAATCCCAACCCACACTTCAAGGTAGGAGAATAGGCTGCTTTTGCAATAAGGCCAAAGCCTGAAAATTGCTGAGAAATAAGCTGTAATAGGTCTCAAATGGGCATTGTCGGCACTCACCATATTATCCTCTTTACCGAGACTATTAGAAGGATGAAGGAAATAAGAGAAGGAAAGCTTTAGCAAAGTCCTGGAGGGGAAGTTAACCTGTGGCTGGCCATCCAGCCAACACGGGTCATGCCAACGCCGTGTCGCTGGGAGTTCCGGGGGCTGCGTCATCCAGGCAAGACTAGTGATGTCATTAAAGTGACCTGAAGACATTCTCTGCCTCCTTCACGCCTTTGATTCACCCCCACATCACCACCAACAGGATAAGAGGGGGTCTGATGACCCCTTTTGGCTTCACTCTAATTTCCGGCGGGGAAGGGCCTCGTAGCACGATAACGCATCGACTTTTACAACGCACCATCACCCACATTGGCAAGCGACAGGTTTCCGTTCCATCTCTGACCCCTTACAACAGCGACTGGCAAACAGTGGCCTGCAGGCCCAATCCCTCCCTGGCCCCCTGTCCACTGTTGTAAATAGTTGTACTGGAAGACAGCCATGCCCATTCACCCACTTTTCACCTGTGGATGGACTTGTTCTACGACGGCCTGCACGACTGAGCAGTTGTGACAGCGTGCGCCACCCCCACCCCCTTCCAGAGCCGTAAAATGGTTACTCCCCGGCCCTCAAGAAAAGGTCTGCCCACCCCGGCCTTAGAAGAACCAGCCATATTCAGGGCGGAGTAAAAGTACACGGTATTTTCCATGCTGTGTAAAGAAAGACCAAAGCATTTGGCTGGTGACTGACTCTCCAGACCTTGCTCGCTAACTTAGAGCACTGCAGACTTTACAACCCAACAGGACCGACCAGGTGGGACGATGCCAGCTGATCCAGGGGAAAACACGACAAATAACAAAGGACCAGCGCTGCTCGTCTGCCGCGGGTTGTAGGTTCTATACAGCAAAAGCCCAAAGGAACTGTGACTTCAACCCATGCTCCCCTGGGTGTCGGCTCAAAAATGGCTGAGCAGGTGCCTCTTTTTTTTTTTTTAATTTTTTTTTTGATGTTTATTTATTTTTGAGAGACAGAGCACGAGTGGGGAAGGAGCAGCGAGAGAGGGAGACATGGAATCCGAAGCAGGCTCCAGGCTCCAAGCGGTCAGCACAGAGCCCGACGCGGGGCTCGAACTCAGGGACTGCACGATCATGACCTGAGCCGAAGTTGACGCTTAACCTACAGAACCACCCAGGCGCCCCCTGAGTGGGTGCTTCTAAATCGGTTTTACAAACAGTCCAAAGGGGTCAGGTAGGGATCAGCTCTGACTCCCAGTGTGCACTATGCAGCCCGCTGAGAGATAACCGCCTCTCCCAATCTCGGCTCTTCCGGAGATTTCTTCCAACTGAAGTGAGCCGTCACTGCATGGCACAGTCCGGGTCTTCCAGCGTTTCATCGTTGTCCCCGTCAACTGGATGGGGAGCAGAGCTTAGGCTCCTCCATCACAGGGAGTCCTCTGAACGGCTTCATTAATCTCCTCACATCTTCTCCTCCTCTGCCTTTGCTGTTCCTCTCTGGGCTTCTGATGAAGTAGAACCGATAAATCACTTATAATCTGTTTGTTTTTTTTTTTAAAGAAACTGACACCTGGATATAAAATCTGCAAAAGTTCCTAAGATGATACAGAAAACTCCACCCTCAAAATAGTTCTTGCCTTCTGTCCCCAACAATGGCCCCAATAATTTTGGCATTTTCCTTTATTATATATTTTCCACCTGCCGGAGGCACATGATAAGTCTGGATTGTGGTGTGAGCCATTTGCCCGGAGAGGATGGATGTAAAGAAGGAAGCTGACCTCACAAGGAAGGAATTTTGCAGTAGACATCCCCATCACCTCATCCTCCCCACCTCGCTCTCCACAGACAGTCTCCACCCCGGCCCCATGCCAGACTTCACAGACCAACTCAAGTGCCTTGAACATGCACCTTGGGGGCGCTGGTGTTCTCTTCTGGAGGCTTTAGCGCAGTCGTGTTTTCATTTCCTTTCTCCCCAACTCATTTATCACTGTGGTTGGTATCTGGTTGAGAATACCAACTATTCATTCCACTGTGAAGGACAAGGTCAGTGTATGATGTCCCGAGTGGAGGACAGGCACGAAGGAAGGCAGGGAAGAATTTTGTAATTTTGATGATAACGGGGCTAGTTAACTTTGCTGAAAAGGCAGTTTGGGTGTCTGAAAAATAACTCATTCTACTTGGAAAGTCTTACCCTTTTGGACACTCTTGGTTGCCCATCGAGCAGCCGTCCTTCATTGCCAACAAATGCCCACCTGTGTTCAGAGAGGCAAAGGGCCCAGCTCTAGAGAATGACACACGAATGGTCTATTTCAGTGACAGCACACTCACCCCCACCACACCCCTCTGTTCACTTTTCCTCAGCTCTCCTGCAGCTAGCAAGAGCCACTGTGACCCAGTTCTACACTGGGAGGTGCGAGAAGACCACTGAGAAGGTCTTGGGGCAGCACCTGGCACAGAGTAAGCCCTCGATAAACTTTAAATATTGTTATTGCTATTACCATCATTGCTTCGTTACCCTGGCTTGTACTACCCTCCATCGTGGCACCCATTCACCTTCTAGCCCGAGACTTTCTGTTGCTCAGGAATGGAAATTCTGTGTGCTCATTCTTCTCTGACCCCCAGCCCCGATCATAGGCAGAATATCAGGTGCTTGGATTTGTTAACTGACATGCACCCATCCCAGCCCTGAGACTATCCGACCTGAACAGAAAACCTCGCCGCTCCCGGTGCCAGCGGGCCTGTGTTTGGCACCTTCCTGTTCCAATTACCCACTTGAAAACCTGGAGACTCGGGCTCCGATCCATTTGGCAATCAGACCATCTTCCTGGCCTATCTGCCTGGAACTGTGCACACACACACACACACACACACACACACACACACACCCTTTCTGGGACTGCCTTGCTATGTTCTGTACCTGTTGCTTGAGAAGATCTTCCCATCTGTAGCCTCCCAATTACTCCCCCATCACAGGAAATTCCAACCCCAACTGGCATCCCCACCGCAAACTGCTGGTGTTCCTCCCAAGATGCAACAGGAAGAAAAACATTACTAGTCGCTGGAGTGGCCAGAAGACTTGACTATTCTATTATTCATAATTTCGTAAAACAGAAAAAGTGAAGTTCTCTACCTGGTTCTCGGGTGTCTCGATGACACAAGCCAGAAGCAAAATCCTGCTCTGCGAAGCACGTCATCTGGTTTGGAAATCTAAGTACCTCTCAACTAGTGCTTTGGAGGCCCTGTTCCAAAAGGCACAGCCCGGGGCTGCGTGTGTCATGGCAAGTTCGGGCTCACACCCTGAGCAACAGCCAGCTACCCAAAGGGAACACGGCTGGTCCTACCACCACTTGTCTCCAGACTTTTGTCTCGGACTTTTTGGTCCCCTTTGTTTTGTTCTGTCCTAAAGAGAAAAGAGATGGTCCACCCGAGGCAGCCACAGGAGCCCGCAGGAGCCTGACACGATGGAACTTTCCCCGCCCTGGAACAAAAGATCATCGGGGGGCTGCACACACCCCGTTCTGGGGCTCCAGTTCAATTCTGTTTTCAACACGTGTTGAATCAAATCCCAGAGCTTTCTAAATGGGCACTCTGGGCTGCTCAGGGAACCCCGGCTCGGCTCGCTAAGAAGAACTTGGGGAGGAAAGGGCAGCTGGGTGGCTCGGTCTGTTAAGCGTCTGATTCTTGATTTTGGCTCAGGTCACGATCTCACGGTTCATGATTGCGAGCCCCGCGTCGGGGGCTCTGCACTGTCAGCACAGAGCATGCTTGGGATTCTCTCTCTCTCCCTCTCTCTCTCTCTCTGCCCCTGCCCTGTGCATCCTCTATCTCTGTCTCTCTCTCAAAATAAATGTAAAAAAAAAAACCCAACCAACCAAACGAACAAAAAAGAACTTGGGAAGGAAAGCTAAACATCTTACTATCCCTGAAAAATGGGAAATACTGAGAAATAAACTTGACCACTTAGGGTTCCACGACCTGGGGCAACTCACACCATGCTTCCTCATCTCTGACGCGATGGGTAAGGACACGCTTGGGCTCTGGAGCCAGGAGCCAGCTGGGAGTCCTGCCTCTGTCACTGACTAAGTATAATCTTGGATGACTTGCTTCACTTTTACGTGTCTCAGCCACCCGAGCTCTTCTCTCTCTGTTCAGAGCACTGCTCAGGGGAGTCAATCCGTAAATCCTAACACGCAGAAAACTTAGAAGAGAGCCTGACACGGTTCTGTTTGCAATGAGTGTTCCTTATTATTGCTGTTATCCGTCTCACCAGATCTTGCAAGAACTATGGGAAATAACACAGTTAGAACACAGAGTTTCCCTTCGGTAAATATTAGTTTCCTTCTCAAAAAAAGAAAAAAGTTAAAAGATTAGGGATCTTCATATCCATTTTGTTCTATATGTGAACACAGATTTTTAGATATTCAACTAATCAGCCAAGCGCGTGCCCAACCAAGAGACAAGGGCAGTTATTCTCAAAAACCTGCTTCCTTTCCACCATCCTTCACCGGCACACAGTCCGCATTCATTCTCCGAAGGACTCCAGGACAGGCCCCACAAAGGAATGCTGGAACACGGGATCAGCTCCAAGGGTCAGGGCGCCTGAGATCGGCAAAGGCAGGGGGCCTCCCCTGCTCTCCAAAGGCCATTCATTCACTCAGAGTCCTTAAACTTCATGACAACATGACAGAACTCAAGAAGGCAATGAATTAATTTTGTAAAAATTTTATACGAAAACTTGCCTTGAGTCCTTTTCTTTCCTTCACTCTACAGGATAACAGCAAGGATGCTCAGGCCGGATTTGCACCCAGTTCTGGGGGATTCCTGCCTTCCACAGAGATGATCCATGCCAAAAGGAGTGCACACCCCTCCCGGATGACTCTCAGTCCTCAGAACAAGGACACCACACCTGCCGGATCTCATAACACCACCTCCCCGATTTTCATCCACAATCAACACGACAGCACACCTCTACGCCACACCACGGCCGGGGAAAGACCAATAACCACCCGATAGAAATTCACTGGGAGTGATTCGAATGGGGATGGAAAGGACTTCCTTATTATTTTGAGAAACCAAAACGAAAAGTACCTAATCCGTTATGTCCAGAGAAGGATTTTGACCACCACAGCTCATGACTGTAGCTCAAACTTTTGGTTTCTACAACAGCAAAAGAGACCTTCTCCTTTACCCTCCCTTCTCCCCACCAATCTGCTAATTTCTCTACGCTGACATGGGGCACCGTCCCTCTGGTTGAACTAGGCCATTATTTTCTTTTTTGTCTTTTAATGTTTTCATTTTTATTTCTTTTGGCAGGGGGTGGGGGACAGAGAGAGAGGGAGACACAGAATCCGAAGCAGGCTCCAGGCTCTGAGCTGTCAGCACAGAGCCCGACACGGGGCTTGAACCCACGAACCGTGAGATCGTGACCCGAACCGAAGTCGGACGCTCAACCCACTAAGCCATCCAGGTGCCCCCCTTTTTGGCCATTTTTAAGCATACAGTTCAGAGCATTAAATATTCACCTTGCCATGCCACCATCAATACCATCCATCACCAGAACGTTCTCACCTTCCCAAACTAAAACTCTGTATCCATTAAACACTATTTCCCCCTTCCCTCTTCCCTGCCCCCTGGCAACCAGCCTTCTCTAGCTTCTGTCTCTAGGAAGTTGACCCCCAGAGGTACCACACATAAAGGGAAGCATACGGTATTGTTCTTCTGTGAGGAGGCCTCATTTATCGTAATGTCTTCAAGGTTTCATCCATGTCACAGACTGTGCCAGAATTTCCTTCCTCTGGGGACTCCCGGCGGGCTCAGTCAGTAGAACATATGACTCTTGATCTCGGGGTTGTAGGTTCCAGCCCCATGTCAAGTGTAGAGATTGTTTAACAATAAAATCTTTAAAAAAATGGTTTTCTTCCTTTTCAAGGCTGCGTAATATTCCACTGTGTGTATATACCGCCTTTTGTTTATCCAGCTGTTTCTTGACGGACGGTTTGATCTGCTTCTACTTTTTGGCTATTGTGAATAAGGCTGCTATGAAAATGAATATATAAATACCTGTTCAAGTCCCTCCTTTCCATATTCGGGGGGGAGGTCTACACCCAGAAGCGGAATTCCTGGATCATATGGTAATTCTACGTGTGAGTTTTGAGGATCCCCCATACCGTTTTCCATGGCAGCTGCACGTGGATTATTTTTAAAACAAATGTTAGCATATTCTCCACAACGTTCTACACTACCATTTCAAAAGCACTTCGCACTTTTCTCAGTTAAGGAGAGATGAAGTTACTTGTTAATCCCAGCTTGATCCTTCACATCCAAGATGTTGCAAACAGAATAACACGTGCAAGTCGCTAGAAAGGAAAACGCATGATATTATTATCCAGCTGTTACTTACGGTGTATCAGCAGGGCGTCCGATCATCTTTACTCCCCAAACAGTTATTTCCCCTGCAGATCAGCTGTCCTGAAATAACTTTTGCTGCCCTTTCCTCAACTGTTTTCCCAAGTCACCCAAGAAGCGGAGCCAAGGACAAATGTGTCCCTAAAACATCAGACAAATGCACTCTGAGTAAATATCCCATCTTCAACGGGGGGATTTGAAAGGAAGAGGCGATGGCCAAAATTCTATTTCAGAACATCCACTGGGCCACCATGGAAATTTTTAGAACGTTAAAGGGAACCACTTCATAAATGTCAGACAAGGAGGCTTAAAGAAATCAAAAAGGGA
Source organism: Neofelis nebulosa (assembly GCF_028018385.1). Taxonomy (NCBI): domain Eukaryota; kingdom Metazoa; phylum Chordata; class Mammalia; order Carnivora; family Felidae; genus Neofelis; species Neofelis nebulosa. Next base: position 17,706,672 of record NC_080789.1, read on the forward strand.
ACACTCATTATTTTTGTTTGAGTGAAAAGAAAGAACCGTACATGCAAGCTGAACACAGAGCGCTTTTAGAGAAAAGGGTCTTGTAAGCACCGAGAAGGAACCCTCCAGAAGAGATGTTAAGGTAGATTGTCATTTAAGACGTGAACTTCTCAGACATGTGATGAATCACTCTGTGGGCTGACACCACTCCACACGGGTGACCTTCAAGGATATTTCCATCTCTGGGGCAAAGCCAAAGACTGCCAATTAATCACCAAACAAGGACAGCATGACTAGGGCAGATGAAAACTGTGTGTGTGTGTGTGTGTGTGTGTGTGTGTGTGTGTGTGTGTGCGCGCGCGCACCTGTGTTTAAAACAAACAAACAAAATGGGCTGCTGGAGATAATATTCCCCAGAGATGAAGTATTTTTCTGACTTGACCTCAGCCTTAACATAGGGAGCAAAATCTTAGAGGAAAAGTTTAGTGTTCGCTCCATTCCTTCAATTCAACACACACATCATTCGAGAAGACCATGTTTCGGAATGAAAACGCGTGCCATTTTAGGGCATCAAAATTCTTGCTGGCTCACCACAGGCCACCTGGAGCCCTTGTCTCCAATGCTCATTAGCCTTGTAATTAGAGAGGATGGAGCCTCCGCATTCCCAGACAGAGCGCTGCGGTTTTACCCATTTGCAACTTTCCCCACGGGCCCCTGACACGTGTCAATTGCTTCTGATTTTGCTGAGGCATGAATTGGAGTCAAGAGCATCCAGGTGAGGAAAGGGGAGGACAGGAGAGTGGCCTCAGGGCACCAGAGATATGCCCTTATAGCCCGCTGGCTCCGGATTTCTAGCTTCTACACGCTCACACGTTCTCTCTCATTCTTTGCGAAAATATGGCTCTCCCCCAAAAAGCTGCCTGCCAGAGCTATTGATAGAAGCAAAGCTACAATAAAAAAGTCTAGGAATTGATGGTTCTTAACTAAAAATGGTGACTTCCCCTAAATCCGAGATGCTACCTATGTTCTTCTTATGGATCCTAAATTATAAGAAATTTTAAAACACAGGTCAACTCAGTGGCACCTGGGTGGCTCAGTCAGTTGAGTGTCCAACTTCAGCTCAGGTCATGATCTCACGGTTCGTGGGTTTGAGCCCCGTGTCGGGCTTTCTGCTGACTTCTCAGAGCCTGAAGCCTGCTTCAGATTCTGTGTCTCCCTTTCTCCCTGCCCCTCCCCTGCTCTTACTCGGTCTCTCTCTTTCAAAAATTAAAACATTTAAAAAAAATAGGTCGATTCAAATATATTATTCCCATATTTAGATATTTAAAAGTCTGAAAAGATGACCCAAGTCCTTCAATCTATGCTTTGCTATATATTCTGCTATTACAGCTGACAGTTTGGGGGGGCCTGAATGACAACGTCCTGACTTGTTCTGGCTTTCTCCCTCCCTCACACCTCCACCTTCTTCCTGAGCATCTTATTCCACTGTGCAGCTATCCCACTTTTAGGAGACAAGCCCTATTTTCAATAGTTCATCCTCCGGTCCCCACACTGACACGTAGTTTGCATCCACGTCTCCCTATTTTAATTCAGAAAGTATGGCAGTGGCATCTGCAATATATGATAAATACTAAGTTTGATGCATTATTTTATCAGAACATCTCGGGGAGGCACAAATGTTATTACCCACACCTTCACGGGTGCAGAGACAGAGAAGGGAAACAAGTTGCCCAAGGTCACACAGCAGCTAGGCACTGAAGCCAGGAATAAACACAGGAGCCAAAGCCTGGGCTCTTTGCTAGCATAGGAAGAAGGTGATGAATGGAAATGTCAGCTAGCGTGGGCAGGAGGAAAGAACGGTTAGCAAACACGCAGATAACTTCTTGCTTTCTAAATGCTCCCGCCCGGCCCTCAATTTGCTACCTGTGTAACCTTGGGCAACGGTTCCCAGTGCACTGCAGCTCTCTGTGCCTCAGTTTCTTCATCTGTAAAACGAGCATAATAATAGCAGCTGCCTTAGAGAACTCCTGTGTGGATGAAACGAGTCAGCATACGTTAAGTGCTAATACCGTGTCCGGCACATGAGAAGGGTGTGTGTGGAGGGGTGAGCTTTTGTTATCTGTACTTGAACTTCCTAGGCCTTAATTACTCAGAACTCAGCACTTCTCAAAATATGCACAGTGAATGCTTCCCAATGACGAATGACAGAATACAGAATTAGAGTACAGATTGGAAACGGGGGAGCTGATCCCCAATGTCAAACAATTTGGCCACCTGACCTACAGTGTTCACACAAATAAGCCAAGAAGAAAACTACAATCTAGTGGTGGAAAAGACATAGAGTGGATTTGGGGGCGCCTGGCTAGCTCAGTCGGTGGAGCGTGCGACTCTTGTCCTCGGGGTCATGTGTTTGAGCCCCACGTTGGGTGTAGAGTTTACTTAAAAAAAAAAAAAGGAAGGAAATGGAGTAGATTTTAATAAGATGCAGGGTGTGGGAAGTGCTGAATAAAAGTATGGGCAAAAAGAAATTTTTTTCATTTCCTTGAACACCTAAATGTAGGCTATAGCCAATGACTTCCTCCCACAGCACAAGTGCGGAAGGGGGGCGGGGGGGGGACCATTTTACAATGGAGAAATGACAAACACCACCTCAGCCTGGTGATCAAGGCCACATCAACAGTGATAAGTCACGTTGAAAATATGTCCCCTTGACATGATGTGACAGCAATGGCACTTTACCGTGCCGTTGAGGGACGTTCTATTAAAAAAAAAAACCTGACCAGTACTCTTCAACGTGGTCACGATCACCAAAAACAAGAAGTATCTTAGGAACTCTCACAGCCACATGCCTCAGGAAGCATGACAAATAAGTGACATGGTGTCCTGGGTGGGGTCCTGGACCAGGAAAAGAACATGAGGTAAAAACTAAGGAAATCTAAATAAAATGTGGACTTTAATGAGTAATAATCTACCAGTATCGGCTCATTGGTTATGACAAAGGTACCACACTACTGTAAGATGTTGACAATAGGGACATCCTGGGTACACGGGGACCCTGTCTTAGCTCCACTATCTATACTAACGTTTCCCTAAACCTACAGCCATTCTAAAACTTAAGCACGAACAAGATTTTGTAAAATTTCTACTGAATTGCCAACTCAAAAACCTCAGGGACCAGGCAGAGCACCAAGGCATCTCCAGTTTCCTCGTGAGCGTGTGACTCAGTGAGGCTCAGTGACTCACCTGTGATCTGGCTACTAGAAGGTACAGCTGAGATTTCAACCCGGGTCGTCAGACCTCAGAGCCCACCCAGTTAATTACTTGGCCTCGTCGCCGCCTAACACGAAAGAAAGCCCGTGTGGGTATCTGGAGACCAGTGGCACCCAGGAGGCACGTGGTTAGAGTCCCACGGGACCGGCTGCGTCCAAGGATGAGCCCAGCCCACCGCCCTAGGATCTGCAGTTTTAGATCTCCTGGATCTCGCGACCACACCCCAATCCAAGATGAGATCTTCCCAAGCTGGCGGACAATTTAAGCCAATTGGAAATGTACTTGAGCTCTTCATTCTGCGTCGCATTCCAAAGTGACACGATGAGGGAAGCTATATGAGCCAGCGTTTTCTCAGCAACTGCGCCTTCCTGCCTCAGCACACCTGTGTGCCATGTGATATGCAGCCAAAGAGCAATCCGGACTTGCCTGGACCTGACCGCCAAGGAGCTCTCTTGTAATAGGCTTCTAGAACACTCCCCTGTGGAGCCAAGGTTCTTAAGACTTCTGCCTCTGACTCAAACTGAATTTTCCAAAGATCAAGGGTGATTTTAAGCTCCAGACCCGAGTGCTGGGAAGCAGCTACATCAGTCATCAAACACGGTCTAGGCACAGAGAAGGGGCGGGGGAGGGGGGCGGGGAGAGGAGAGGGAGCAAAGATGAACCAGACTGGAGGCCTCTGTCACAGGCACACACAGTCAGCGGGGGAAGCATGACATAAGCGACTTCACCATCACATTACTACACACCGCATCCCTTTGGCCTGGCTCTTGGATACGTATTTTGGAAATATTCTCTTGCTTAATGCTTGAAAAACCCCTGTGAGGTGGTTGCTGTTATCTCTACTTTACAGATGAGGAAAGCAAGGCAGAGAGGTAGGAACTAACTTTCAAGCAGCAGAGCCAAAAGAAACGCACTCGATGGGATCCCGAACCCGGACTCCCCGCTACCCAAAGAAGAAGGTACATGGAAGAAGATACATGGTGTCATGAGCTCTCATGGGTAACCAGAACAGCAAAGCAAGGGTGCGGGCAGGTTATATGAGGGCATTTCATGAGCAGATGAGGTCTGAGAGTCTGCATTTCTAAATCTAACGACAGCGGGGAGCCTGAGTGGCTCAGTCGGTTAAGCATCTGACTTCGGCTCAGGTCATGATCTCACGGTTCGTGAGTTCGGGCCCCGCGTCGGGCTCCGTGCTGACAGCTCGGAGCCTGGAGCCTGCTTCGGATTCTGTGCCTCCCTCTCCCTCTGCCCCTCCCCTCCCCTCTCTCTCTTTCTCTGTCTCTCTCAAAAACAAATAAACATTAAAACATAATTAAAATCAAATCAAATCTAACAACGGTGATGCTGATGCCATCGGCCCTTGGACCACACACTGAATAGGAGGAACAGAGACCATAAACTCGGGGTCAGTTCTATCTGAAGGAGGGGCTGGCCTCATTAGACTTACATCCTGGGTTTATGGACACCAACACCAGACTTACAGTAAATTAAGTGGTCTTAACTCTGCCCTGAAAGGGTGTGAGGAAGTACTCACTATCATTTTTCATGAACCCCAAGGCATCATTTCTCAGCCCTTCTGAACCCATGTCCCTAAGATGCTTTCCTGGTCCATCACGTCCCTGGCTAGGCAAGGAGACTCGTCCAGCTTTACTCTCTGCATTTTATACACAGAAAAATAACCAACTGAATACATATGCTTTATCAAGTTACAGTCTCTCCCTCACTTCGAATGCACATCCCCTCTGTATGTTGCTGACCCGCCATCGAAAGTAGCTGAAGTAACAGATACCATAAAGGAAAGTTAACGTAATATAATAAAAAGGATGGTCTTTCACAATCTAACTATATACAGGGCTCTAGAATGAATCTGGTCATCATCCACGTTGCATCTGGAGCTATGATCTCTTTCATATGTCTAGGTATAAATACACGTTTCAGTTAAATTTTCTCTAGCACCACAAATGAATACCTGATCCTGTTTTAGGAAATAATGTCCTGGTTTATAACTCTGAGGTCACCTCTGGTTACATGAATGTCATCACAGACACATAAGGCAACCCCCCTCCCCCGGCCCTCCCCATCTGCTCAGTGTACCCATATGGATTTAATTTTAGTAGACATTGAACCACCTTGGCAATAGCAGAGGAGAAGATGTTTTCAAATGCCTCCGTTCCACAATGTACGGTTTATGTTCCTCGAGGTAAGCAACATTCCACAGTGCTTCTGGAATGCAGCACCGTCAAAGAGTCAGTGTGAGATGTGGCCCTGAGGTTTAAGGACAGGGAGACCTCATCGCGAGGAGCAGATTAGAACACCCAGGCATTAAGGCCCTATTATGCAGTTTGGACCCAGGGCACGGTGACCCACGGGGCACCAAGGACAGACACTTCCCAAAGACCAGCTGCCCCAGGAGACAGGGTTAAGACTCTGATGTCTTTCGACTTCTCTGTCATTCGGCACGGAAACGCAGGATGAAGGAGTCTCCACGGGGATGTCAAGGACAGAGCCCCCGAACTAGAGCTCAGCCTATAGACTCTAAAGGGCGGGGGGGGGGGGGGGGGGGGGGCGGGGGGGGGCCTCAGAAAAGAGGATCAGACGGGATAATGTGCGATCTTCTCACATGAGCAAGTTTTCTTACAGGCAGAAATCGCTCCCACTGGGAGTGATTTTACAACCCAGTATGATGTAGTCTTCCAGCCCCAAATCTTTGCCGCAGCAGTTTTACAGAAATGCAAATGTGTCAGGTTGTCCCATAATTAGCTACTTTTTAAAAAATGTATAATTCCCATCTTAAATTGCCTAATGAAGACGGGGTGGTACGGCTCATCAGAAACGTGGCTTCTGTGAACTAAAAATAATGGGGCTCCTTAATAAAATAAAAAATGTTAGCCCTTATGTTCTGCCGCTTAATAAACCAGTATGCAAATGAAACTAATCAAAACAACAAGCTCCCAGGAAATCAATCAACACATACATAACGTTCTTCAAGCTGGCAGGCTGGAGATTAGCAGAGCTTCAAGGCCCCCCCACCCCTCTCCCGGCAGGAACCACACGTGGCCAATACGGGATTAGACTCTGAGTCCTTCCTTCCTGGAAGGAAACACTAAGCAGATAGCAGTTTCTGTCACTTCCTCAATGGGATCAGCTGAAATCCATCCACCCGGTCACCTTCAAATATGTGTTTCTGAGGTTATAAAAATGAATGTGAAAGTCCCTTGATGCTAAGCTTCGAGTCCCGACAAAATAGAAATGGCTACCTAGGAACCATGAGGGGCAAGTGGCTAACTACAACCGGGAAGAATCATTACTGGAATTTTGTTCTTGCTCTATTCCCCTAGCTCTGAGAAAAGAGTCGACAAGCGAAATTTTGAGAGCTGCTAGGGACCACAGATGGCCTCAGGGCCCATGTCTTCATGCAGGGTGTCTATTACACCATCAAAGAAAACTGAAGACAGCAACAGTCCTTGCCAAGCATGTTGTCGCCCATCTTCCTTAATAAAATATTCTGAACTGAGAAACCCAGCGCATCACAGAGATATTTAATAAGCTGGTTTGCTAAATAAGTTTACCCCTAAAACTTCTTTCACTATGACATGAGTAATCTTGGAAGGGAAAAAAGAGCTCAGTCACTGCAATATGAACTGTGCCAAGAAAACCACATTTTAATTTTCGTCTTCTACTAAAAAAGAAAAAAATGCTAGCATCTCTGCTAACCCAAGACCTTCCTTTCATTGTGGGATAACTTTGATCTTATTTAAAAAGAGGGGGAGGAGGGGGGACCTGGGTGGCTCAGTCAGTAAAGCTTCTGCCTTCGGCTCAGGTCATGATCTCGCAGTTCATGGGTTTGAGCCCCGTGTCCAGCTCTGTGCTGACAGCTCGGAGCCAGGAGCCTGCTTCGGATTCTGTGTCTCCCTCTCGCTCTCTGCCCCTCCCCTGCTCGCACTCTCTGTCTCTCTCACAAAAATTTTTCAGTAACAAAAAAGTAAAAAATAAAAAGAAGGGGAGGGGTTTAACTTTAGTTTCTCTTTAAAGAAGTGCTTTCGGGGCGCCTGGGTGGCTCAGTCGGTTAAGCAGCCGACTTCGGCTCAGGTCACGATCTCGCGGTCCGTGAGTTTGAGCCCTGCGTCGGGCTCTGTGCTGGCTGCTCAGAGCCTGGAGCCTGTTTCAGATTCTGTGTCTCCCTCTCTCTCTGACCCTCCCCGTTCATGCTCTGTCTCTCTCTGTCTCAAAAATAAATAAACGTTAAAATAAATAAATAAAAATTTTTTAAAAAATTTAAAAAAATAAAGAAAGAAGTGCTTTCATGGGGCGCCTGAGTGGCTCAGTTGGTTAAGCATCCAGCTTCGGTTTGGGTCATGATCCCACAGTTCGTGAGTTCAAGCCCTGCGATGGGCTCTGTGCTGACAGCTCGGAGCCTGGAGCCTGCTTCGGATTCTGTGTCTCCCTCTTGCTCTCTGCCCCTCTCCCACTCGCACTCTGTCTCTCAAAAATAAATAAACATTAAAAATTTTTAAGAAAGAGAGAGAGAGAAAGAAAGAAATGCTTTCACATTGCCAGCTCCAGGCCAATGAAGACACATCAACAAACAGGACATGAGCATTACCCAAAAAGACGTATTCTGGGAAAGCTGCACGTGACCCACCCTGAACATGCGTTGGCTACAAGGCCATTTCAGAAGGACGCCTTCCTTTCATTGCTTATCGATCTGCATTTGCTGCTGGCTCCTGAGCTTCCATTCTGCCAGCGCCTTAACGATCCACAAACCACCACTTACGCATCTCAGGGGAGCACACGTTGGAAGGGAGTGCGAAGAGAAGCACCCTTCTGTAACGCCAATAACCCTCCCCTCATCCATGTATTTATTCTGTTGGTGTGGGAAAGTTCAGATTAAAAGGGCTGTGGGACATGCACCACCATCAAGATGAGACTTAACGAAAAGCGCTCTCAACTTTACTAATCCTCCCTAATATCTTTCCAAGGGTCTTTTTTTTCCCCCAGAACCAGAGAAAATCAAAGTAACTGACAGTGCAACCAACAGGACAGCTTCGCCCTCGTACTTCACAAAATACCACCATTTTGGTATGTGGTGCCGAGGTGAGGTGTGACCGAGCACCAAACCCCGAATGAATCTACGATGCTGGGAAAGCTCGACCATGTCCGTGAGTCGATTAAACTTTTTGCAATTCTTCCCATCTCGGGGCTGCTCAGCTTCCTCAACTGTTGGTCTGTAATCCAAGGGGGATGAATGTGAAATCCACGGCCAAATGAGTCACAGTAATGGAGGCAGGTTCCAAAGATGACAGGAACTCGTGAAAAGTGTGACCGGATCTACCGGGGGTGTAAGGGATCCGGTGATTTGTGGACTGGTCAAGGAAAAAGATGTGAGCAGGAGAGGCAGGGACACACAAGAAGCATTACTGGTGGCTGGGGGACCCTTGGACAAGGCTTCAGGAGACAGGGAAGTTCCTCACTGCAGGACACAATCCAGGGGCATGGCTCAGCGTCCACCATTCAGAAGGGGACAGGACTAGGGAACTACCATGGGGGAGGGGACAGGAGAGGAGGCTTACAGGCCTAAGTGATGTCACCGTGCAGCAGGTGGAGAGTCTTTGAGACCCAGAGCTCCAAAGGACAGGAACAGCTTGGGGTCTTATAACCACAGGCCTCTACCTTATCAATGACCAACAGACGCTGGGTGTAGTTTCCCGGGATACGCAAAGCAGGCAGGACATAAATGGCTAAAAATCTGCACGTTTGGGCTATTTTTAAATCGTGGATGTGTGAAAAATGGAGTTTGGGGCCAGGGTTTGAAGGCACGGGGTCTTAGCCTGCATCGAAGAAATAAAAAGCCAGGAGCCAATACGGTGGCCATCTTTTACACATCTATGTAGCAGGAGGCGGGAGTGGGAATCATCATAGAGGCGGCTGTGAGCTAGACCTTGAAATAAACTTTGCCAGTCAGAAAGGCAAGAGATAACTAGACTTCTCAATGGTGATCATTTTGTAATGTATACAAATGTCGTATCACCATGCGGTACACTTGAAACTAGTATCGCACGTCAACTACACTTCAATTAAAAAAAAAATCGCAAGGGAAGGCAGTCTTGGCAGAGGATCTGCAAAAAGGCACAGGCGCAGTGACGCGGGCAACTTCTCGGCCTTGCTGTTCAAGGCAACAAGACCGGACGTGGGGGATTCGTGGGGCTGGAAGCCAAGGCCTGAGGGAAGGAGGTAGCCGGAAGAAAGGCCAGAAAGAAACAAGCCCAACACTAGATGTGGTGCTTGGGAGTGCCGGTTCTAGAATCCAGTTTTTTGGTTTTGTTTTTTTTTAAATGTTTTATTTTTATTTTTGAGACAGAGAGGTGGGGGGTGGGCAGAAAGAAAAGGGACAGAGAGAGAATCCCAAGCGGGCTCTGCACTGACAGCAGAGAGCCCGATGTGGGGCTGGAACCCACGAACTGCGAGATCATGGCCTGAGCCGAAGTCAGACACTTAACTCACTGAGCCACCCAGGCACCCCTGGAGTCCAGTTCTGATCTCATTACTTTTTCTCAGATCCTCTAGAGGTTATTTAATCTGTCTCGATTCCATGTCTTCAGCTATCAAAGAGGGTTATAAATACCTACTCCCATGCTGGCTATTCCCCATTATTAATATGTCAGCAGACAGCCATAGTAATGGCCTGGCCTTGGACCCCCATGCCTAAAAAAGGCTGATGCCATGCCACAGATAGCAATGCAAAGAAGTGACTATCTATGACCAAGACAGTGACCACTCCACATCTGTGCTGGGAGAACCTGCAGGAGACAGAGGAGACGCAGGAGGCGGGGAAACCAGGAGACTACTGCAACAGTCCTGGCGATGGATACAGAGGGCCTGAACTACAACAGTAACGGAAGGAATAACACAAAGGAGAGGAATTCCCAAGACATTTCTCAGCGCATCAACAGGGGCTGGGAAGCGGAAAGGATGAGGGAGAGTCAAAAAAAAAAAAAAAAAAAAGATTTCAACGTTTCTTTCTGGGGATTTCCCAATCTCTTCTCTCCATGGCCCCCGGTCTTTAAAGAAAAGTGCTTCAGTGGAAAGAAGCAAGGCCATAACCTTGGAACAATTCACTTTCTGACACAGTATTTTAAAAAGGAGAAGGAGGGAGACAGATGACGGAAGTAAGTGTGGCTAATGGAAAACGTGAAGGCTAGCTAGAGTGCCATTAAATTAGCCTCACTGGGATTTATAGCAGGAAAGTGGCACCTGTCTTCCTCCATACTTTAATGAGTCCTGAGCCCACGTGATTTCTCAACGAACCACCTCCACCAGGAAACACTCTTGCAGAGCATTTAAATCGTGAATCAGGGTCCGGAGAACAAATCTCTTCCCTTATCCAAAATTCTTCTGAAGGAGAAGGCACTCGGCTTCCGCATCCTCCCAGGGGTCCGCCCGTGTCGTGGGAGCCCCGGAGGTGAGCCAGGAGGCTGGTTCCGGGCAAACACTTCGGCAAGACCCTCGTGGAGACTCCAGACGTCTTCGTTTGAGGCTCACAGACAGGACAAAAGAAGCAGCAAAATAAAACCTAACGAAGGTTTAGCCTACGTTCAAAGGTAGGTGGGCTTTTTCCTTCCCTTCATCAACTTTTTCCTGCAACATTTTAATTAAGCTGCCGAAGGGATCACTACGACTTTATGCTCTGCTCTCCCTTCCTCCTAACTGGTCAATGTCTTCAGCAGCCTTCATCTCCATTTCTGTCACACAGGACACGGGAGGGCTCTGGTCACTCTGCCAACCTCTAGGTAAAAAAAGGTACCAAAAGTACACGGATGTGGAACTGTGTGATGGAATAATGCAGAAGCTAAAATGGTCAAAATGGAAAACGAGGGGACAAATTAGGAAGTGGGGACATGGAGGAAGTTATAGGCTAAGATCAGAAATGATGATGATCAGCGTGATGATGGTGAACTGTTTACTGAGCACTTACCTCTTGAACAAATACTATCAGTTGTCCCCCCCAAATCCAATCTCTCCTTCATACATAGTAATAGAGTTCTCAGTGAGGTACGAGCTAAGGCCTAAAATTTCCCTAACTCGCTTTTGAATAATGTGGTCATATGACTAAGCGGTAGTCAAGGGGATGGAACAGAGACTTGGGCAACTTTCAGGCCACACCCTCCGCTTCCCTTTCCCCCTTCCTGGCCGGGATGTAGAGATGACGGCAAGAACTAAAGCAGCCACCTTGGACCGCGAGACGGAAAGCACATATTAAGGATGGCCGTGCAACAAGGGAAAGAAAATTGGCTCCCTCTGCTCTGACCAGACATCAGGGAGAAATGAACTTTCACTTTCCGAAGGCGCTATTATTTTTTGCCATCTCAAAACAGGTAACCGGATCAAACTCTGTGCTGTACGCATCACACGCGTTATCTCATTTAATCCATATGCAACTCTATAATAAAGTAGATACGACAGTTATCCTCATTTTGCCCTGGAGGACACGGGGACCCCGAAGGGCAAGTCACTTGTCTAAGCTTTCACAGTCAAGCAAATGGCAGGGCCTTGTTGCAACCAAGCGGCCAGGTTCCGGGGTTTGGAATACGATGTCTCCTTGCCACACGACCAGTCGACCTGAACCAAGGAAGGTTCCAACTTCCAAAAATGTAAACCCGGCCTAACAATCCCCGCCGCCAAGGGTGAAGAGGCACGACTCCTTGGCGGTTCTTAACCGTCTCGGTCTGCAGGCATCACTTTGCCCTTCATCTCCTGCCCCAGAGGCAGGGAGGCTCGGGGAGAGACTTGTCCACTGTTCCTTCACTCCAGTCTCCTCTCCTCCCCGGGGGCTGTGCGAGCATCGCAGTGCGAAGGGCATCCACAGTCACAGCTGCCCTGACGTCCGTGGCTCCCTCAACCCTAGACCGAAGTCCGGTCAGCCCGGTGACATGCTGCTCGCATTTCGACACTTCTTTATCTTCACGCTTCCCTTCCAGAAGATGCCGTCCCCCTCGGTGGATCCCGTGGAGTTGCGCAATTTAGAGAGAACTGCAAAGCCGGACACAGCTGTGCAAGGAAAGGCTGTCAAGTGCACTGCATCGAAAACAGCCAGGACACCACTGTTTCTCACAAGCCGTCAAAGTCAAGAATAACTCAAAAGCCCCCTGTAGTGCCCAGAGTGAGGAGTGAGCCGAAAATTCTATCTGGACACCAAAGGAAAGCAGCATAAGAGTCCTGTTCACTCCTTGCCTTTCTCGTGCCCTGACAGAGTCTCGGAAATGTCCCCAGGACTCCATCTCCCTTTCCAAAGAGTGGCAAGGAGAAGAACGGCCCCTGGCGACCCAGCTCCCAGGCGGCGGGGTGCTGGAAGCAATTTCTTCCTACATTTGCAAATGAAGTATGAGTCATTTCCTCACCAATTTCACTGAAATTTCACATGCATTAGGGCATCTTAAGAAAAATCTGCTTTCTGGGGCACCTGGATGACTCAGCCGGTTTAGCGTCCAACCTTGGCTCAGGTCACCAAGTCGCGGTTCCTGAGTCCGAGCCCTGCACTGGGCTCTGTGCTGCCAGCTCAGAGCCTGGAGCCTGCTTCAGATTCTGCGTCTCCCTCTCTCTCTCTGCCGCTCACTGGCTCGCACTCTTTCTCTCTCTCTCTCTCAAAAATAAATAAACATTAAAGACAAGTAGCTTGTATCCACAAAAGAAAGAAAGAAAGAAAGAAGAGAGAAAGAAAGAAAGAAAGAAAGAAAGAAGAAAGAGAAAGAAAGAGAAAGAAAGAAAAGAGAAAGAAAGAAAGAAAGAAAGAAAGAGAAAGAAAGAAAGAAAGAAAGAAAGAAAGAAAGAAAGAAAGAAAGAAAGAAAGAAAGAAAGAAAAAGATTGATTTGCTTTGGGGGTCCAGGCCTGCCAGAAAGGACACAGAGAGAAAGAAGACTTGAACGTGCAGGTCCTACGGCGAGGCCACACTACCTGCCCGGGAGAGGTGGCTCAGGTTTGAAGACAGGCCTACCTGAAAGCGTGCTGTGATAACCAGACGAGGTACATACTCATTTGGCATACAGACGCGCTTAATAAACACTCCCTAGAATCACTGATTTCATTGTTCTCACCCGGGGACATACCCATACCGTGTGGCGCTACTAACACCCTCCTCTAACAGAACAGAGCACAAAGGCAAGAGCGGGGAGGCTTCCTAAGGAACAGTAAAAGGTAAGCCTTAACTGAGCCAATAATCGTTGACGAACTCCCAGGCTCAGAGCGAGGCACTGAGGAATAAAGACAAACAAAAATCCCTTCGCTCAAGGTTCTCAGAGTCTGATGTGGGAAAGACAAAGAACAGATGATAACAGACTGGCTCAGAAAGTTGTGACTGAGGTTAAGACCCAGCGCTGCGCGAGTATCCAGAGGGAGCTCCAAGTCTGCCGGGAGGAGAAGGAGGGGGACAGAGCCGGGTGGTCCAGGAGGGCCTCACAGAGCAGGTGGTCCTTGACCTTGGCCTTGAAGGAGTTGCAGCCCATCAGGCAGAGATTTCTGCTCACGGCCAGAAGGGCAGACAGATGCCAGGAAAGATGCTACTCAACCCATGGGCTGAGTAGCCGTAGGCATGCGTCTGCTGGGGCTGCCCTAACAAGCCACATGCCAGGTGGCTTAAACAACACACATATTGTCTCACAGCGCTGGAAGTCCAAGTTCTGGGTGTGAGCGGGGATGGTTTCCTCCGAGGCCTCTCTTTGCCTTGCAGACGGCTATCTTCACAGCATCCTCCCATGGCCTGACCTCTGTGCACGTGCACGTTTGCGCCCTCCTCTCCTTGTCTCCTAAGGACACCAGGCAGCTCGGATCAGGGCCCACCCACAGGACCTCCTTTTATCTTCCTGACCTCTTTAAAGACTCCCTCTGCAGAGGCGCCTGGCTGGCTCAGTCGGTCGAGCACCCAGCTCTCGATCCCAGGGTTGTGAGTTCAAGCCCCACGTTGGACCTGGAGCCTACTTACAAAGTAAAAAAATAAATAAATAAAGACTCCTTCTCCAAATGCAGTCCTGTTCTGAGGCTAGGAGAGTTAGGACGTCAGCATACGAATTTTGGGAGGTCACAATTCAGCCCATAACACCACGAAAGGGTTTGCAGGAGAGTGACAGGAGCCAGGTTTCATTTGGGAAAGAGCACTCGGCAAGGAAATGGGAATATGGAAACGAAGAGCCTTGAGGCAAGCAGGCCACCAAGGAGGTGATGTGGTCCCCGCCTGGGGCGCCTGTTCACTTAGAGCCTGGTTGTTTTTGCTTAAGACACAATCTCTTGTCACCCAGTGCAAATCCCTGCCATTCCCTGCTGCAAGGAGCCTACTTGTCCGTGTGGATTCTCCCAACTACTGTTCCAGCATGTTCCCAGGCCGGGCCTGATCACCCACTGCCAGTACCTCCCAGGGTCTGGGAACCCCCAGAAGCTAAACAAGCAGTGGCCTGGGGAGCAGGAATAAAAACACTGCCTTGCATTCCAAACTCAAGTCGGGGGCCCAGGACCCAAGGCCCGAGCATCGACCCTTCAGCAGTGGAAGAACAAGGGCTCTGGTGGCCTGAGGCGCCTCTAACCCCCGTCCCCCCTCACAAATAAAGCCCCGGCAGGACGCCCATTAACACCTCACAGGGGCAAACCTCAGGCTTCGCAGGAGAAACTTCAAAAGACATCCCAGTCGCACAAAATGCCAGAAAATCATCAATCAAGCACACCATCCCAGGAAGTAGCCAGCTGAATTTGGGGAAGGAGTCTTGCACATAAATTAAATGTCCCTGAGCCCCCATATGGCTCTCGATTTATTACCGTGGAGACCAACTGTGCTCCTTAAGTTTAAAAAGGATCAAGGCCTCTATAAACAGCATATAGCACTACCTTCATAGTCAAAGGGGGAAAAAAATCGAGAGAAACTCTTTTTTAGTTCAGAAAATGATCCTTTTGTGAAAATAATTCCCACTACCACTGAACTCTTTGCCTCAAGTGTTATAAAAATCCAACTGGCCAGGCGGCCCTTTAAAAATGTATAATGTCAGCCATAATTACCAACTGCCTTTTGGATTTGTTGAAATTCATTTCGGAATTGGATTTTCTCCCGAGTAGGTGACCTGCCTGAATGATATGCTAACATTCAGGCGTGTTAGCTGAAAATCTACGGCATTGCTTATAGACTTAAACTCTTTCTCCTCCCACCTCTGTACATACACACTCACCAACCTTTCGCTGCAAAAACAGCTAAAACTCACCATTCATCCTCCTCACGGCAGACATGCAAAAAAGGGCCATCTGAGAAGCATTAATATTCCCTGGGGAGCAACAGTTGTGTAACACTGAAAGGCCTCATGCACCTCATTTCCATACTAAGACTTCATGTTGCCAGAATTTCTTTTTCTTTTTTTGAAGCATCCTGGCCCTTTGCTCCTCATAAGCATCAAAATAGCTAGGGCACTTACTCCACGCCAGGCTCACTTCACCTTCATGTGAATACCATGACTATTCCGGGTTCAGAAAGAGGGAACCGGGCTCAGAGAGGTTAAGTAACTTCACCAAGGTCACACAGGAAAAGAGTGGCAAAATAGAGACAGATCCCAGTCGAGGCTTGCAAGATCCAAATCCAAGCTCCAAACTGCTCATTTTAATGGCTGTCCCCGGGCTGATTCGAAAGATGGAAAGCTTGCCTCCCAACCAGCCTTCTAATATAATAGATTTAGAAGGTGTTTGCACTTAAATTTACCCAAGGCTCAAGAAGCCGTTTTGAATACTATATATACCAGGAAGCTTTAAAAAAAGCTTTTAGAATTCCAATGGATACCTTAATACATAAGATTTGGTCTTTTCTCCTGGATGATGATTTCTTCCACCTTCTCCCATTTAATAATACAAGCACTTACACCATGCTTAGAGTTACACAAAACATGAAATCCAACTCTAGAATGTGGGTTCATCACAATGAGTGGACAAGTCACAATGGTTCCACGCCGTGCTTTGTTCAAAAGAGATGAAATCCAGAACAAAACAGGAATAGGTATGTGTCGGGTAAGAATGTGACTTAAAATTTAGAAAAACATTTTGTACCCTAAACTGCCAATTCCTTGAGGACACGGATCCTGTTTTATTGGGCTTTTTATCCCCAGAGCTCAGCACAAAAGTGGCACACAGTAGGAGCTTAATAAGGATTTGCCGAAATGGAGGATGGAGGGATGGATGGATGGATGGATGGATGGATGGATGGATGGATGGGTGAATGGCTGAATGGAGGAGGAAATAAATAGATGAGTGGATGCTTCCACCAATGATTACACTTAAAATTATCTGTAAGGCTCGCTCTCTCTCTCTCTCTCCCTCTCTCTCGTCTACAATGTTTTTCTGGCCAGATGTATATTTCCCACTGTCCACCCTGGATTTGGACAAATGAATGAGCTGGCTGCGGAGCCCACAGTAGAGCAGAGCCGGGGGAACCAAATGTGGGCTGTTACTGAACTATGACCTTTCCCAAGGACAGACAGACAAGATACCAGCAACTGTCCATTTAACACACACATGCTGAATGCAAATACTTTTTCTGGGAGGCAGCTCCGTTTGTTGGCACCAAAACCCATTTGTGATCTCTGCGTGTCCTTCCCATTCTTGAGTCCCCAAAGGGGAAAGCACCATTTATTCAAAGAAAGCCGCTTTGGGTTAGTAACCACTCCAGAAAACAAGTCCTGTAGTGCCGTTCAATTCCAACTGAGGAGCGAGGAAAAAGAACACGTTCGCTGGCTTTCGTGCACGCTGCAGCAATGAGGCTGCTGGTCGGAGCAGGTTCACGCAGGCATCTGTTTTCACAGTCCTGCAAACACAGCGCTTGAGATGGGCTTTTAAAGACAGCCGTGTTCCCAGGGCACAAAAAGGAAACTGACATACAAATAATCTGCCAGGTTAAACATGGGGAGAAATAAGAGGTAAACCGCAGGCAAAACTCGGGAGGAAATGCCAGAGTTCCAATAAGCAGCAAAATATTCCTTATACAATAAGGTGACACGGCTCTGTGGCTTTACAAAGCATTCACACAGAAAATGTTTCATTTGGGAAAACTCAGGAGAGGAGTGTGAACACCCCATACAACCAATAAGGGAACTACGGCTCGCTCTACAAGGATTTGGTTACTTGCTCCAGATCACAGATGCAGGAACTAGAGATGTATTTCTCGTTGCTCCACAGAAACATTGTTGGCCCCACCCTGAGTAGCAGGTTGTACCCCGGTAAGCTGCAAGCTGGAAACGGCTCCTGTCTTTATGAAATTACCAGGCCATTGAGGGTTGGAGCCAGAAACGTAAGCTGCCCTCCCTGGCTCGACAAGCACCAGGGAGTTCTCCATGAAGCAAGCTAACCAGAGGAGGAGGGAGGGAGGGAGGGCGTTAGGGAGAGGCAGAGAGAGAAGAAACCCCACCCACATATCTGAAACAGACAGGGAACTAACTGCAAGCTGACTCTCACCCATCCATCTTTTTTTTTTTTAATTTAAAAAAAGAACTTTTTTTAATGTTTACTATTTTTGAAGGAGAGAGAGAGAGAGAGAGAGAGAGAGAGCAGGGGAGGGGCAGAGAGAGAGGGAGACATGGAATCCGAAGCAGCCTCCAGGCTCCGAGCTCTCAGCACAGACGTGGGGCTCGAACTCACGAGAACTGTGAGATCATCACCTGAGCCGAAGTTGGATGCTTAACCGACTGAGCCACCCAGGCACCCCTCTCATCCATCCGTCTTAAAGTGATCTCAGAGACCAATTTCTATGTCTTAAAAATGAACCCGGTGGCACCTGAACAGAGAGAATCCAGTTGTCTTTCATACCACAAAGAATGCCTTTTTAAGGAGCGAATTACCTGTATCTAATTAGTCCAGCATCTACAAAAAGTAGACATTTTTTTTTATAATTGCCCTATTTTCCACCCCACCCATCCCGACACACAGAAATAACTTACTGTGAAAACAGAGCCCAAATGAAGCATGAAAAAAAAATGGCCAAAACATTTAAATCCTCGAATCAATTATACCACCTCACCATTTTACCTTGATCAAAGACAATTACAGAGACAATAAATAAAGCCCATCCTGCAGAGGTTCCCAAACACAGCTAGGGATGAGAAGAAAGCACTAGAGAAACTTTTTCCTTTTTCTGAGAGAGAGAGAGAGCACATGTGTGGGGGGAGAGGGAGAGGGGTAGAGGGAGAGAAGGAGAGGGAGAGAAGGAGAGGGAGAGAGAGAGAGAGAGAGAGAGAGAGAGAGAGAGAGAGAGAGAATCTCAAGCAGGCTCCACGCTCAGTGTGGCACCCAACACGGGGCTCAAGCCCACAACTGTGAGATCAGGACCTGAGTCGCAATCGAGAGTCAGACGCTTAACCGACTGAGCCACCCTGGAGCCTTGGGAATCTCTTTAAATGATACAATGCTGAGCCCACCTCTGGAGATTTGAATGAGTGGGTATTCTGGAGGGGCCGGGTTGGCCCAGTGTTTTAAAGCACCCCTCCCGTAATTCTGATGGTTAGCCTGCTTGAGAACCTTTGCAACATACCTAGAGAGATCATCCGAGAGCAAAGGCTGTCTGGACAGGACCCACCCCACCGCGTACCAAGCACGAGGGCAGGCTTATTCCACACACGTCATCCTTACGACATCTTTAAGGTTGGCACAATGACACCCATCTACAGACAACATACCTGGGGCTCCATGATTTGCTCAGGAGGTGTGTATTCCCTGGCTTCCCAAGAAAGCCTGCTCTATGCTCCTACCCTGCATAGAAAATCCACCGCTGAGGAAAGGAGCCAGGGCGAGCACCAGAACAGAGACACCGTACAAGTATTTGAGAGGCTGGCGCCGGTTCAAGGACTGCCTTGATTTAACTTCCTAGTATTGATTAGTATAACTGGGAAAGAAATGCCAGTGGAGACAGATACCCTAATTTTACAAGCGCCAACCGAGTGGCCTTTGCCAGGCACGGGGAGGGTGCTGGGCGCCTGTCTGGGCTTTCACCACCACGCAGGAACTACGCAGACCAAGTTCACGAGCCTGCAGCTCGGCCAGCCACAGCCTGGGTGCCCCGGCCCGCAGCCGGGAGAGAGGATACAGGCAGGAAGTGCCCACTGGCAGGGAAACAGGAAACAATTCTCCAGGCCAGGGGAAGAAGAGGCCCATTTTAATCAGACGGTGGAGCAGACCCAAATCCGTTTTTCCCTCAGTGTCTGAAGCCTCAAAGCATCACCCCGGGATCCCCCAGGGGCCAGAGTGAGGTACTCTGACACCCAAATGTAGGACATGTCCATCCAGAAATAGCGTCTCTGTCCAGGACACTAGGAACAAAGGTCACAGCCTGCTTTCCTGGAAACAGGCCAGAGCTACGAAAAGTCAGGAGATGAAGGCTTCTATCTGGTTCGCCCGCTAACTCGCCATGATCTTGGGCAAGTCACTTTGTGACTGAGCGTCCAAAATACAGAGGTGGAAGGAGACGATCTTTGAATTTCCTGCCAGCTCTGACCCCAGACCCACACCAGACACCAGGCTGGCAGGACAAACGTGCAGGGAGATTTCCCAAGGTGCTGACCACAGGGGACCAGGTGGGAGGGCGGCCACCCTGCTTGGACCTGCATTTGCCCGAGCATGCCTGTGGCGGATACACGCTGCAGGAGAGCACGCGGATCAGAAGGAAGTGGTTATGGGAGAAAGCAAAGGATAGAGACCCAGTGAAAAAAAATATCTGTCCCAAAGGTCCCCTCCAGACTTGAATTTGATGGTAACTTTCAAATCTTCCCCTGTGGGCCTCCCAGTCATTCATCCACTCACTGAATAAACACATACAAGAAACTGCACTGGGAGCCAGGGGCACTGAGGCCACTATTATCATTATTATTATTATTACTATTACTATTACTACTATATAATTAAAGTGGCTAGGAAATAAAGACATATATACCTAAGTGATGCTGGGATTCCCCTAATAGACAAAAAAAGTCCACCAGCAAGACTCAGAATGTGTCCAATTCTTTCCCCTGCAACTTACATATTCCAAAGGGATCTCAGGCAGTCAGCTTCGAAACAAAAGGCCACGGCCTCCAAGGCTCGAACAGAAGGGCAGATTCACACCCCAGGGGCCACGGATTGTCTGGCTCTCTGAGCAGAGACATGCAAAGGTCAAGGGCTCTCAAGGGAATTCAGGAGCACCCCCTCTGATGCTCAGAGCCCAGAACAGATTTAGCTCCACCCACAGAACACTGCCCCCCACAGCCTTGATGCACAGAGCTTGGCCTGTGCTCTGCCAGGGTCGTGGCCCAGGAGAAAGATCCTATCGCTGAACAAAATTAACACATCCGAAGAATCTCCTTCAACAAGTGCTCTGCAATTTCAGACGACAGACCCATCCATCCTAGAGTAAACTGAGGGTTAAAAAAAGAAGAAGGTAGGGGTGCCTGGGTGGCTCAGTCGGTTGGGCGTCCGACTTCGGCTCAGGTCATGATCTTGCGGTTTGTGGGTTCGAGCCCCACGTCGGGCTCTGTGCTGACGGCTCCGAGCCTGGAGCCTGTTTCGGATTCTGTGTCTCCCTCTCTCTCTGCCCCTTCCCTGCTCATGCTCTGTCTCTCTTGGTCTCTCAAAAATAAATAAGTGTTTAAAAAAAAAAAAGAAGTAAAAAAAAAACAACTCACACCTGGCTATGTAGCGGCAGGAGTGACATTCACTTTCCTAACTACTACCCACGGACTGACCAGACCTTCTTACAACTAACTACCACCACAAGTACACTGCTAACTTATCACTCACCATGAGGCTATACTGCCTCTCACTGAATGGACCCGTATCTATCCCTCTATAAAGCAGGAAGTATATACTTCTGGATGATCTGACAGAAGATGTAAGACCTTGTGAGATAAGCGGAGCAGGTATTATCAGACCCATTTGACAGATAAAGATACTGATGCTCAGCAGTTCAGAGACTCCCCCGAGGGCTCACAGCTGATAAGCAGTAAGATGCTTTTGGCTCCCTCAGGCCTCACTGCCTGCGGCACAGCTGTGCAGAGAGACGAGCGACTCCTGAGCCCTGCACCCTGGTTCAGTTCTGATGCCAGCGGCTAGGAATGACAGCTGAGGCAGAAGAAACTCCTAGACCGCGACAGAGTCCCCTTCTCTTCTGCAGCTGGGCCTCCTCGACTACACACGCACACTGGCTCACTCTCCCTCTCTCTCCCTCTCCCTCTCTCTCTCTCTCTCTCTCCAAGTAGTTTCCCAGGAAAACATAATCATCACCCGTTAGGAACCCAGGCTGCACCTGCGTCGGACCTTCACTGCACCCGATCGTGAAGGCTTTGCCGAAACGGTTCTCGGGACAGGTGTCGTGGGTCCTGCAGCCGAGACGGACATCCTTGCATCTCGGCAAACCCCACTGCAGCCATGTTTCTGCGCCGCAGCTCAGAGGAATGGAAAGAATCAATTTAAGCCAAGCAAACCCAACAGGCTATCACACAAAGCGCCGATGTCAAATCAAACCTCATAACCAGCAATTACCCATCAAGCCGGGGCCATAATGACGGGCTCCTCGGGGTCACCTCCCCGGGAAGCAGGGAGGGGGTTACCGAAGAGAGAGCTGGGATCGGACGAGTGCGATAACAGCCTCAAGAGAAAGGTGTTCCCCCTCGCTTTTCGATACATCTCCCCACTCCCGTGTCCGAAGACACAACCCTGTCCTCGGAGGTCAGGGCCCATCGTGCTAGAGGAGATTCCAGGCTCTCATGCTGTGCCCTCTAATTTTATTTTTTTTTAATTTTTTTTCAACGTTTTTTATTTATTTTTTTGGGGACAGAGAGAGACAGAGCATGAACGGGGGAGGGTCAGAGAGAGAGGGAGACACAGAATCGGAAACAGGCTCCAGGCTCCGAGCCATCAGCCCGGAGCCTGACGCGGGGCTCGAACTCACGGACCGCGAGATCATGACCTGGCTGAAGTCGGACGCTTAACCGACTGCGCCACCCAGGCGCCCCTGTGCCCTCTAATTTTAAAGGAAGCCGGCTTTAGATAATGGTCTGCAAGGTGCTTCCTTTCAAAACTGCTGTAATTAAACTAGAAAAACATTAATTTGTACCCTCGTGGTAAGAGGGTTTCCTGGAAATTCCTGAAAGGAAGTCGATAATCGATGAGTGGGTAAATGTCACACACGCAGCACAAGCACCTGAATCCAGAACAGTCTGTGAAGCCTCAAAAACCCCCGGCTAAAGAAACAGCACTACGTCCCCAAAAAGCATTGTGCCAGACCTCTGTTGAGGGCTGGTAGTGTGACAAAGAGACACACACACACACACACACACACACACACACACACACACACACTCACAGAGGAAACAACATTTGCAGTCCTGGGCCTCAAAGCTCCTTATAAGACGAGCTCCAACTCTTTAATTTGAGGAGAGAAGAAAGCATTAAAAAAAAAAAAAAAAAAAGATTTTTAAGGAAAACAACAGCTTCTATTAAAATGCATAACACTATCTTTCAATAGATGAAAGGACTCAGTAGAAACACCATAAACCTCAGAATTACACGGTAAATCGCTTCTTTTGTTTAACGCAAATTAATATCATCACAGATAAAAAAACAATAAGCCCAACATCCCCCGTGGGACGCTACGTCCATAAGGCAGCTTGGGAGACTGTAGGTTGACTGAGGTGGGGAGAAGGAAGGAAGGGTGGGTCACGGCCACCTTCCCACTCGGATCCTCAAATCCTGTCTCATCGACCTGAAGTGTTTCTCCTGCAAGTGACACACAGATGACTTTCCAGTCTCCATTTTCCTTGCATAAGCCGCCAGACGCAGAGCCGGAGTATATTGGCTGTGACAGCACATCTGTCCGGGGCCCTCCCAAGTGCCTCCCGGAACACGACGCACAGACGGCATGGAGTCTGCTGAGTGGCGGCCTTGCCAGGGGCTTCAAGAGAGTCAAAGTGAATCTGGCACCGAGGCAACTAAGAAACCTCTTGACTATCCCTTCCCGGGCCTCCCAGCAGCTGACTCCCTCGGAACCACATAACTAATGAAGGAAATCCAGCATGAAAATGTGTGTAAATCCAAATCTTCCCTCTTGCCCACAGGCTCCTGGCATGCAAGCCGATGGCAGGCATGCCAATTCAAAGACCGTCCTTGAACTCAAACGAGTTGTACTTCCCACCTCCAAGGTGACCTTCCATCCAAAGTGACCCAGCATGCTACTCAGTGGGGAGAAGAAAGCGTGGGCACATAGTAGGTGCTCAGAAAACGCCAGCCGCTCCATTAAGAAGAGGGGCCAATTATAAAACACCTGGCTTGGGGCGCCTGGGTGGCTTGGTCGGTTGAGCCTCCGACTTCAGCTCAGGTCATGATCTCACGGTCCTTGAGTTCGAGCCCTGCATCGGGCTCTGTGCTGACAGCTCAGAGCCTGGAGCCTGCTTCAGATTCTGTGTCTCCCCCTCTCTCTGACCCTCCCCCGTTCATGCTCTGTCTCTCTCTCTCTCTCTCAAAAATAAATAAACGTGAAAAAAAAAAATTTAAAACACATGGCTCAATTTCACCAAGCTTAGCAGCAGTCAACTTAACTCACACCACATCACATGGACTCTGTGATCCCCCAAAGGATGCAATTCTTC
The DNA here is from genome assembly GCF_028018385.1 of Neofelis nebulosa. Lineage (NCBI taxonomy): Eukaryota > Metazoa > Chordata > Mammalia > Carnivora > Felidae > Neofelis > Neofelis nebulosa. The sequence continues at coordinate 17,730,540 of NC_080789.1, forward strand.
CTGGGGTCTGGTTCCTGAGTCTCTTCTGGGGCCACATTCTCCTTTTAAGAATTCAGTTAAGCCTTAGAAGGAGGGCAAGTCCTCTCTCACCAACTCCAGTGTGACCAGTGGACCTCGGCATCACCTTGGAACTTGTCAGAAATGCATCCTCGGGGGCAGAAATGCATCCTGGCCCGGGCCGGGCCTACCAGGGGATCAGTCTGCTTTTTGACCAGACCCCAGATGGATTTTCCCACATCCGAGATCGCTGTGTAAAGGGTGACGGCAGCCTTAAAACTGACAAGCTTCAGAAAGAAAAGACACTGACAGACAGAAGAACGAGACATGATAAGACTACTGAAAACGACTCCTGAGAAGGATGTCAATCCATCATTGGTGCAGACAGGCGGGGATTAACCTGGCTTCAAGAAACTCACCCAACACGAAGAGTGAAAAGTGGACTCAGAGACAGGGGAAGCCTGTGGGTGGAGCCCAGGGACCCCGCCAGACATTGAGCTCTGGAGTGTAACTTTAATTTCTTTGAAAAATCCTCAGCATCCTCTTACGTTACATCTAAGGTTTTATAAAAGAAACGGATTATAGGGGTCAAATTCCAGCTTCCCCAAATTACTGAACTGCCAGGCCTAGGAAAGTTACTTAACTGCTTGGGAGCAAACTCACTTCCGCTAACAGCCTCGCTGGGGAGGATTGAGAAGCAAAACAAAACAGCGCATAGAACGTGCCTCCAGCCCATCACAAGTGCTCAGCGCATATCAGTTATTGCCCCTTTCTATCCATAACTCTAGAAAAAAGAGCCCACAGCAACATTTTGTCCCGTGACCAGCTTAGGCACAGACGGGGGGGGGAGGGGGGGGGGGATAAGGCCAAATGAATCCAACATGTAGCACAGAGGCGCTCCCAACAGGCCCCTTTCGGGTGCCCTGAGTGCACTGGGAGATACAGATGCCAGGCTGTCCAGTGTCTGTCAACTCCTCCCGGTCGCCCTTCTTCTTTACAGCAGGTGCCCCTTTCATCCAGTGTGGCCCATGGTGACATTAGGTGTCAGGGCGCTCTGGGGGCTCCCCTGGGACAAAGAAGCCGTTTTAAGCAGATGCATTAGCAGGTCGGCTGCAGAGAACAGTGGAAAAGCTCCTCTCCCTTATCTAACCACCCTGCAAGCCTCCCCTCTCACCCCTCATCATGTGGGCTGCCCACAGCCCAACGACCACTGGCGTCCCGGGAGCCCTCCATTTCCAAGCACCCCAAAAAGTGGGAGGAATGGTGTCTACCTCATCGCTTCATGGGGCAATTCGGAAATCGTCAAATAGCAGCCACACGTAAGGGACTGATGACTGATAAATGGGACAAAAGCAAAAGATGGCCATTTCGGTAGCTTGTGCTTTAACACAAGGATGGGAGCCCCTCGTAAAAATTGTATCGACACACCTCTCACCGAGACAGAAACAGACACTGCTCTTGACTGAACACCAAGGTGAATGAAAGAAAACCACGAGCCGGGGTCTCTGCTCCCCCAGCTAACATCTGTCAAGGGCCTGGGCCGGGCCAAGACCCATGCTGAGTGCTGGCTATTCCCCGCTTAATCCACTCAACAGCCCCAGGATGGCAGGTCGAGGTATTACTTCACTCTGTAGACGACAAAACTAGGGTCGAGGGAGGTTGAGTCACTTGCCCTAAAGTCACGCGGCTAAGAAGCAGCCTAACCCCAGAGCAGCAGTTCTCAGTGGGGGGAATTTTGCCCCCAGGAGGCATGTGGCATGGAGACATGTTTGGTTGTCATAACTGGGGGATTATTACTGGGAGCTCGTGGGCAGGAGCCGGAGACAGCGCTAAAGATTCTCCAGGGCACAGGACTGCCCCGAACAACCAAGTACCATTCAGCAGATGTGGGGAAACCTCACCCCGAGCTTCTATTCTCATCCATTGCGCTGTACCGTCTCCCTTCTTGTTTTCTAACGTGCCCACAAAAGGGCAATAAATATTTTTTTAACGTGACCATAAATCAGAGTACCATAGCCCTGGAGTCAACGCTGAAAATTGAAAACGCTTATCATGCCTTGCTTTCCTTGACTTCCTCCAATGCTTCCACCCCAAGGCTTTGAACTTGCTCTTCCCGCCGCCTGAGCAGTTCTTTCCCCCTTCCCACCAAATCCCTCATGTGTGTTCAGGGCTCACACATCACCTCCTATGCACCAACGATTACCTTCTTTTTTTTTTTTTTTTTTTTTAAGTTTATTTATTTTAAGACAGAGAGAGAGAGAGAGCGGGAGGGGGAGGAGCAGAGAGAAGAGAGACAATCCCAAGCAGGTTCCACACAGCCAGTGCAGAGCCCAATGTGGGGCTCAATCTCACAAACCATAAGACCATGACCTGCACCAACATCAAGAGCTCGACACTTGACTGACTGAGCCACCCAGGCGCCCCCAACCATCACCTTCTTAATAAGTCCTTTTCTGACCATCCCACCCTTCCCCATAGCAATCCTCACCCCAGACATGACAGATATGTTTATCTGTATGTGATCTAGTTTGTCTCATTAGATTGTAAGCTCCATGAGGGCAGGAATCTGTTTCTGTGTTACTTATTGCTGTTTCCTCAACACACAGAAAAATGTCTGGCACACAGCAGGAACTCAATAGATATTTGGTGAAACAATGACTGACTGACTGACTGACCGACTGAGTCATAAGTGAAGGAACTAGCTGAGGTTCCTTCCTCAGGACTTCAAGAGCGTTGGCTTTCCCAAAGCCTCAGCATCATCAGGGGGAAAAGATCTCTACAGAACCTGGCTCATCTTGCTACAGTAACCGTCTAGATCCGGGTCGGCACACCTTTTCCTGCAAAGAGCCAGATAAATATTTTTGGCTTGGTAGGCTGTCCAGCGTCTGGAGAAACTACTCAACCCTGCCCCTGGTAGTACAAAAGCAACCCTGGAAGATACAGGAACAAATCATTACGCCTGGCTGAGTTTCAGCGATACTTTAAGAACACTGAAAATTTGGAGGCACCTGGGTAGCTCAGTCAGTTAAGCATCCGACTCCTGGTTTCAGCTCAGGTCATAATCTCACAGTCTCCACACTGAGCGTGGAGCCTGCTTGAGATTCTCTCTCTCTCTCTCTCTCTCTCTCTCTCTCTCTCTCTGCTCCTCTCCCCACCTCAAGCACTCTCTCTAAGGTAAAAAATAATAATAATAATAAACAACCTTATTTTTTTTAAGTTTATTTATTTATTTTTTGAGAAAGAGACAGAGTGCAAGTGGGAGAGGGGCAGAAAGAGAAGGAGACAGAATGGGAAGCAGGCTCCAGGCTCTGAGCTGTCAGCACAGAGCCCGGCCCATAGGGCTCGAACTCACGGACCATGAGATCACGACCTGAGCCAAAGTTGGATGCTTAACTGACGGAGCCACCCAGGCACCCAAATAAATAAACTTAAAAAAAAAAACAAAAAAAAAAAAACCTGATAATTTGAATTTCATGGAATTTTCATGTGTCAGTAAATTATTCTTCTTGATTTTTTTTTTCCAACCACTTCAAAATGTAAAAACGATTCTCAGCTCACAGGCCACACAAAAATGGGAGATGAACTAGATGTGGCCCAAAGGCCACAGTAGACTCACTAGTTCCAGATCTTCACGAATTTTGGTGACCTATTCAAAAGGGATGGCCCAGAGTCCTTGCAGGATCCTCATTCACCATCATGGCACGCCCCAGAGGTTGGCTCTTCACATCCTTGTCTACCTCAGTTTACCTCTGTGGAGACAGAGGCCTGACATGACTTATCCGAGGTCACAGCAACCCGGCCGCTGACTCCAGGGCTAGAATTCTGTCTGCACTTAACAGATTGTCACAAAACCTTGTCCATAATGGATACAAAGCCCTCAATTAATCCATTATTGATTTCTGAGAGTTAGCAGGGAAGATCCCAGGGATGTGAGCATCGGAATCAGCAATGATTCCTGAGCTGAGATACAAATGCCAAATCAACGACAGGGCAGCTGCGCATCTATCCCCCAGCCCAGAAGGCTGTGCCACCTGCCCTGGAGAAAGAAGACGTGGGTGCCAGCAGCCGTTTGCCCTTCGGTGTTACAGGAAAAAGTTAACGACACAGAAAATCGGCTGTGCTGCCCAGGATGGCAAATAGGAACTTGAAAGGTGAAGGCTTCATAATAAACACACAGGGCTTATGCTTTAATACCTAAGCCAGGCGTGACCCTTTCCTACCTTAATTTCAGAAACGTTCCTGAATGGTAATTAAGACACTCAAACAAAAGGCAGAGACTCGGGGGAAAAACTCACATCCAAAATCCAAGAAGTTGGAACCACATTCCTCAGGAGTACTGTCCCAGAAAAAACCCCTGACTACATATACATATCACCTTAAAACGGCCCCCAAGTCTACTGCACCAATGTTCTCTCGGTGTGTGGAAGACAAAAACAAACAAACAAAGCCTTCCAAGTTCCAGCAAGACCTCAAGGAAGGGCTACCTCCCCTGCCCCACCACCCCCCAGTAATCAGGTCATTTTGAAGCACCGATGGAAATGCCAAAGCCCTGAGCCTCACCCCTCAGGAGCTGTACACCTAGAATCAGAACGAAAATGGCCATAAAAACCAGGATGATGACTCAGTTCAGCATCTGAAGCAGTGGACCCCTCTCTTGTTCCTTCCTCCCCAAATCCTTTTGCTACGGAATTCTTAAGGCAAAGGTTTAAGCCTAATAGGATCTCAATGAAAACATCTGGGATGGGCTGATGGGTGAATCCTAAACAAAAATGCCCGGATGCCTGGAGCCGGCTCTTCACACTCTGGAATTCAAGATGGCGTCTCCAGTTGGGTTTCCACTGATGACATTGGTGGCGCTTGGCTTGTTCTGTCTCTAAACTGCCTTCCCCTCTTCCTCCTCCGCTCTGCTCCTACAAGCTAACCATCTAGCCTGGATTCGACTTGCTGAGGAATCACTTTCATTGTGCTCCTTCCTGTTCAGAGAACTGAAATAGACCTTTTCTCAAGCAACTTCTTCTGTCTCAATAATTGACTATATTGGTGACCATAAAATTGATTTCGCAAACCAGGATACTTCTGAAATTAAAGGGGTACTATTAATAATTATGCCAGGACTACAGCAATAAACTGGAGCTGTCCAGGACATACTAGGGCACAGGGTCCCACAACTATAAGACGTTGGAGGAAGCACCCTATATTATCTCGTTAACCCTGTGTCACCTTTTTAACCAAGTAGTTCCTAGGGGCGCCTGGGTGGCGCAGTCATTTAAGTGTCCGACTTCGGCTCAGGTCATGATCTTTCAGTCCGTGGGTTCGAGCCCCACGTTGGGCTCTGTGCTGACTGCTCAGAGCCTGGAGCCTGCTTCAGATTCTGTGTCTCCCTCACTCTCTGCCCCTCCCCTGGTCGTGCTTTGTGTGTGTGTGTGTGTGTGTGTGTCTCTCTCTCTCTCAAAAATAAATAAACTTTAAAAAATTGTAATAAAAAATAAAATAAAATAAATAAAATAAAATAAAATAACAAACAGTTCCCAGCATAACACCTGAAACATCATAGGTGCTTGATAATAAATATTTGTGAAACTGATTCTATAAATTGTAAGAGCGCTACATGGTAACATAGGTACGAGCTGCTTGGGATTTGTTTCCGTAAATGCTGCAGATGATTACAAAATAAAATCCTACTAGAAAATCATGGCTTCTGATAGTCTATGTCATTTTATTTCCACCATGGATACTTTAAAACCTCTCACTGTATTGTGTATAATAATAATTAACAGTAGTTATCACATACTGAGTCCTGTGTATATTCATTACAGTCAAGAAACCTTGGATACACCCTCCCAAACACCCTAATAAGGAAGCATTAGTATATCTAGTCTCTAAGTGAAGAAAATGAGGCCCAGCAAGGCTAAAGAATTCAAGGTTACAGATTCTGGCCAAGCTCATCCCTTTCCACTGACTAGAAAACTGGCCAACCAGAACTTCCTGGTTCCCAAGGTGGTAGGTTTCAAAACCACTTCATGATCAAGACAAAGTGGCATGTCATTCAGCCAACTATCCCAGAGCCATGAAATTGGCCACGTGTGGCCCAGCCGTACCACTGACCGTCCGTCCACTGCACTAACTACAACATTACACAGATCCAAACTAAATGAAAAGGAGAAGACCTGGAAGAACATTAGGAAGACACTATGATAACATAAAGCACAGCCCTTCTTTGAAGGAAGTCAGAGATGGGCACCTTGATTTCCAAGTTCCCAGTAGGCTTTGCAGGACAGCCCCACAAACGGGACCTGCCAACAGAATTTCCTAAGTGATGGAAGGAAGTGAGCCCGTGGAGGTGAAGGGAGAAGAGCTTGTATTAGTAACAAGACCAAAGAAAATTGCTTTTGAGGAGGGGAGGGAATTTAGGCTGTAAACTCCATAGGCTGGAGGCTGATTCAACCCAGGGTTGCCCCAAACTTCTCGGGCTTTTCGTCCAACTTTTTTTTCTCAGTGAAATTCCACAAGTCTAAAAAATTCATCTCCCATGATGCTTGGATTTATGGGAGTTTCACCTCTAACACAAGAGGTTTAAAGCCCTCCCCCTTCCACCCCACCCACTTAAAAGTATGTATAAATTCCCCAAAGCTATGAAACAAGGCACTCTCATGGGTACATTCCTCAAATTACAAGCTACCAAAATACTTGACAGTAACACACTGGGTTGTTGACTCCTCTGTTAAAAAAAAAAAAAAAAAAAAAAAAAAAAAAAATTCAAGAAGCTCACATATCCACTTGCAAGAATCACAAACCAACTTCTCCTAAATACACTCCCAGGAAACGAGCTGACCAGCTCAGCCCCAACAAGGGGAAAGCTTTGTCTGCCGAACAAGAGATTCTCTTCATTAATGCCTCCCTTGTATTGATTATGGACGACATGCTGTATAAACAGTTTCCATACCAAGGAGGAAGGAGCAAAGTTTTGCTGCAGTCACTAAATTCAATAGGAGTTACCAACTCCCTGCAGAGTCCATTCTGCTCCTGAAAACATAGTCGGCCATCCCTCATCTCAAAGGCTCTAAACCCACCAAGATGGGCGCCATGTTCCCTGCAGCTGCCAGCCAGAAGACCATATAGACTTTTAGCCTAAAAATTAACTAGGTTCTGGGGCACCTGCCTGGCTCAGTCAGTAGAGCATGCGACTCTTGATCTGGCAGTCGTGAGTTCAAGCCCCATATTGGGCATAGAGATTACGTTAAAAAAAAAAAAACAATTAACCATGCTCTAAGAACAGCCTAGAGCAACACTCTTATCTTTACCATGCATAAACTGTAAACTGCAACTCACATTCTCCAACCCCACCTTTTGGGTTCCAAGATCCTCATTTCTCACAGGGCTGCAGACTAGAACCCAACAGTGCATGAAATGGACATGAGACTCAGTTACTAAGACTGGGTTTAGGGTGGAAAATCCGATAGAGGTGTTTAAAAAAATAATAATAAAAGAATTGTTACATATCTCTTGCATAAACACTGTTGTGTGGGGTCTTGCTAAACAGAAAATGAATATGTAGCTAAATACATTTCTCTGCCCCCTTGAGACCAAGCTCTGGCCGGTGGCATGAGGGTAGAGGTGGTGACTCCCAATTCCAGGCCTGACTCAGTATCGGCGTCCCTCTGTGGAAGAAATGGTGAGGTTAGTCATTGTGGCAAATTACCAACGTGGCCCCACTTCTTCACTCCTCCCCGATGCTTTCTTCTGGCCTCGGAACTCTGCACGCCATTCTGGGCAGCGCACTCTGCCCCGTGTTCTGACCCGGGGCTCGGCCGTGTGACTTATTCTGGTCAACAGGATGCCAGCAAACACGGACAAGAGACAGGCACAGCACAGTCGAACCACCTCAGTCATCCCAGCCAAGGCCATTCCGGTAAGTGACCCGCGGCCACTAGAGCAAAACTGGCTTAGACCACCCAGATGTGTGAACGATAAACGACTATTGTGTGCTACCGACGCTTAGCGGTTGTCTGCTAGGCAGAATGTTAGAGCACCACGGTCATCATCCCTTTTAACAGATGGAAACACCACGGCACAGAGAGGAAAAGTGCATTCATCAGGGTTACACGACTGGTACCTGGCAAACCTGGAATGTGAAAGCAGGCAGGGGGCTCTTACGGTCTTTGCTCCTCTCCATTTCATCCACCTTAACTTTTGTCAACAAAGCAGCAACAGTGGACTCAATCGGCAGGAGACAAAGTGCTCTGCCCAGGTTCACTGTGGGGGGCCTCCAGGCTGGGAGCAGGGATCCTGGGGACCCTGCCAATTGGCGGCACCCATCCTCTTCCAGCCGCTGCGTTAGCACGGACAGTGATGGAGGCTGTCTGTTCACAGGGAGCTGTGCCCGAAGCAGAAGGAGCCTGCACCCCGGAGCTCTCCCTGCCCTTCCCTGCACTGCAGTGTCATAACCCAGACCCTTGGCCTCCAGAGAGGCCTCCTCGGGGCCAGCGCCTGGAGCCAGCAGGGGCTTCCTCTCCACCAGCCTCCTCCCCATGCCTACCCCTCCAAGCCTTTCTTTCCTGCTTGGCTGCGCAGTGTCTTTTCCCATTCACCAGGAAATCTGCAGAAATGCCTCTGGCACCTGCCTCTGCTCTCACCTCCCTCACCTCCACTTCCTGTTTCCGGACTGCTTAAGCCTGACTTCCAAATTATCCCATCTGGAGGTCAACTGTTGTGACAGCCAGCTGTATATGTCCCCTCTCCCGTCCCCACTGCCCCCCCCCCCCCCACTAAGTAACAAATAACGGCTTGGCAAAGAAAGCATAAACCTCTGCCAAAATAATGTCAGGATGACTCACAGAGTTACTGTGTCCTCTTACCCCTCTACCCAGCCAGGTCCCCCATGCATTTTCCATCTGCGCCAATCACCAAGGGACCAAAGGTGACCACTCTAACCTGAGCACTAGCACTGGCGTCCTCAAAGCGGCACACCTGTACCAGAATGCCCCGGGACGCTCGTCTGCGAAGCAGCTTCCTGAGCCTCACCCTGGCCCTGCTCAATTAGACCACCTGCGGGAGGCATAGAAGCTGTGGTCATAGTAAGTCTCCCCAGCACTTAAAAATAGCCTTCCTGGTGACAATCTTAAGTTGCAGGACCACAGCAACACCCGCCAACGGTCAGCAAGTAGCTGACATGCTTTATCCCACATGGCCTCCCTTCAGCTCTAGAAGTAGGTACGACTTTCTTACCATTTTAGAGGCAAGGAAACTGAGGCCCCGCGATATGAAATAATAGCCAGGTCACAGAGCTAGTACGTAGCAGTGTTGGGCTTTGAACAGAGATCCACCCCACGTTCCAAACCTGCTCTGAACAACTCCTACACAAGGTGACGTAAGTATTTCCAAATGCCGGTGACCCTGGATGTCTGTGTTCACTTGCCGTGCATCTCTGTGGTCCAGGAAGCCATTATTAGAATGCAAACTCAAAACGCGGGCACCTTACTTTCAGAAAAGTCTCTGCACGCTCACTTGTGGTGAGTGAGTGTAGTGTAACCACTGGATTTCAGGGATGGGAAGGACAGAGCCAATGTCACAGCTTATCCAACCTCAATTCCCACCCAGTGCCAGAGGGTGGGGGGACTCACGAGTAAAGATGACACTGGTTATCTTCACAGGTCACCAGCACAGAGAAAATCCTTTGCATCTTCTCCCAGCTAATCCTATTTTAGCAAAGCATTAGGCACCAAGTCGGTAAATAATGACACACTGGACAAAGAGCTGAAGTGCTAAGCAGATAATAATAATAATAATGGTAATGACAGCAACAGCTACATGTACCTCCTTTGACTCCAAGGAACATTATCCCCATTGCACAGATGAAGAAACTTACAGAGGTTAAGTAATCTGCCCCGGGCCACACAGCCAGTTCAGAACAAAGGCTGTGACACCAACCCACACCCGAGTCACTCGGAAATCACCGCCCTGAAAACACTTGCTGTGCAAAGTGTGGCCCCCCCAGAAGGGCAGCATCGACATTGCCCAGGAGCTTGTTAGAAATGCAGAATCCCAGGCCGCACCCCAGACGCACGAAGTCAGGCGGGAGGGCCCAGTTAAGTCTGCAACGCGTTCATTCGCCTAGACGACGGTTTCTCAGACTCAGCGCTACTGACGTCTGCGGCTGGATGATTCTTTGCTCTGAGGACTGTCCTGTGCTGATATTTAACAGCATCCCTGGTTTCTCCCCACTAGATGCCAGCAGTAACTCCCCTTCCTCCCCAGGTCACGAGGACCAGAAATAGCTCTAGCAGTACGCGACGTCCCCTGACAGAGTCACAGAGCCCCCCCAGCAGAGAACCCTGATTAGACTAGAGCACGCTTCTGCAGGGCTGTCTGGCACAGAGAGGAGGTCTGTATGCAAAACTCACAGAGGCCTGTCCCTAGATGCGACACCGATCGCCCTGTGGGCGACGGAATCACAGATCTGCACCTCGATGTCCAGCCCCAGCACCGAGAAGGCTGGACTAGAGCCAGGCTTCGCCAAACCTCGCCGTATCCAAGGATCACCTGGGAATTGTTTTAAAAATACAGATTAAGGTAAACCCTACCCAACCATGCAGATCTACTAAATAAGAAACTCTGAATGGGGCCCTGGAATCTGCTTCTTATTTTTTCTTTCAAATTTGTTTAATCTATTTATTTTTGAGAGAGAGAGAGAGAGAGAGAGAGAGAGACAGGGTGAGCAGAGAAGGGGCAAAGAGAGAAGGAGACATAGCATCCGAAGCAGGCTCCAGGGTCTGAGCTGTCAGCACAGAGCCCAAGGTGGGGCTCAAACTCATGAGCCATGAGATCATGACCTGAGCCGAAGTCAGATGTTTAACCGACTGAGTCACCCAGGTGCCCTTCTTTTTCCCTTTTAAATCTTTATTCATTCACTGAGGGCCTATTCTTGACTTTTCAGGTCAGTTCCCAAAGCAATCTCCAGCCACAGAGAAAGGGAACAAGTCCTAACGGGTCCCATATGCCAAGAGCGGTCACCAATGGCGGCCAGGATTCCCAGGAAGGTCAAGGCAGCCCCGTAGTGAACCAGGTCCCCAGTCCTGGTGTGCCTGCCAGGAACACAGGGCCCACAGTCTCACTGGTCATGTCCAATCAGGCAGAGGTGCTCCCAGGTGAGAGAATGGAAAGACCTTGCAGTTGGCTGCTCTGTGTGGGCCTGAGGCTGTTCTAACCATTTACAGCACTCACTCCTTTATTCCTAAACGTACCCACTTTGGAAGGTGGGTGGTAATCACCTACCCCAATCTGCAGGTGGGCAACGAGGCTCTGACAGGGTTAATGACTTGCCCGAGTTTTACGGTCTGGATTTGGGTGCCCCCCCCCCCACCCTCCAAAATTCCTATGTTGAAATCTTAAGTTCCCAAGAGGATGGGATTAGGAGGTGAGGACTTTGGGAGGTGCTTCAGCTGTGCGGGGGGGAGCCCTGAGGAACGGGGTTGGTGCCCTTATAAAAGAGGGTCCAGAGAGATGTCCAGCCCCTTCCATGGGGTAAGGACACAGCGAGGAGTCGGCTATGAACCAGAAGGAGGGCCCTCACCCGACCATACTGCCACCGTGATCTAAAAAATAAAAAAAGGCAGAATCCTAGGCGCTGCCCCAGACCTGCTGAATGCGGTGTGAGAAGCGCTGATAAGATAGTTTCTGCACTTGATAATCTGAACTGCCAGCCGTCTGTGGGCTACCCAATTTAACACCCAGAGCGGTCTCCCAGCTAGCTCACATATCCGTTGTTTCACACACGCAGAGAAGTGGGGGTGGAAAGGTAAGACTGGTTGCAGAAGGGATGGAAATAAATTACCACTCACAAATTATCTCCATCCAGTTAAATTACTAGCAGTCTAAAGAGAAGACCCGGGCTGTTGTTTGGGGGGTGGGGGGGGAGGCCCAGTATTTTTTGGCCCCCGGCAACTGACAGGTACTTACTCCAACAAGTGGACATCTTCATCAACTGAAGTATCAGGCCAACCTGATCTGTTCTAAAAGCTAAGCATGCCTGGGGGCACCTGGGTGGCTCAGTCGGTTGAGTGTCCGACTTCAGCTCAGGACAGGATCTTGCAGTTCGTGAGTTCAAGCCCCACATCGGGCTCTCTACTGTTGGTTGGAACAGAGCCCGCTTCAGATCCTCTGTCCTCCTCTCTCTGCCCCTCCCCCCACTTGCGCTTTCTCAAAAAACAAAGAAAATGTTTAAAAATAAATACAAACTAAGCACACGGATGGGCTAAGGGAAGAGGAACAGGAGGCAGGGGCGGGCGGAGCTAGGAGCCTCTGCCCGCCCGCCCGTGCGCTGGCAGGGGAAGGGAAAGTGATGACAGTGTTTGCTCAGAGCTGTGCTCTGCCCTAAAATTGGCAGCGGCTGGCCATGGCTGTGTGTATTATTAACAGTTTCCACACCAGGGTTTGCTGGAAGGCACTTAAGGTTTGCAACTCCCTTCTGCAAAGGCGCTAGGTCCTGCCGTGTTCCCAGAAGGCTGCCTGCTTCCTTCCTCCTGCATGGGGACCCCAAAGGGGCGGAGGCATGTAGATGGCAACTACAAGTTCCCTCTCTCCAGGCTGACTTCACGCAGCCAAGCCCTGGGCTAAGTGCTTCACCCGCCTCGGCCGATTCAGTCTTCACAAAGGCCACGAGGGTGCCCAGAGGGTGCCAACTGGAGCCCGTCTCTGCAGGTCAGCTGGGCATCTGCAAGCTTTAGTGACTTGCCCAAGGTCAAAAATCTAGTAAAGTGGTTGGGTGAGGATCTGAACATAGGATACGTGTGACCTACGTCAGACGTACGCTAGACCACAAACCCCAAGAGGCAGAAAAGTCCTTCAGGTCCGGCACCTCCCCTTAACCTCCACAAGATTATCCAGGAAAGTTAGGGTGTTTGCCTTCAGAAGTGTCCTCTTGACTAACACCTGTCCGTCCCCAGTAACTCCCCAGGCAGCAGGCTTTATGCTTAAGGGCGCAAAATCTGCTAACAGCAGAACCGGGCTCCTGGCCCCGCTGTGAACACAAGGAGGGCGGTCCAATCTGAGCACCTTTCTACTCCACCCCCAGACCCTGGTTTTACCCCTCACCCCAGAACGCTCTGGAAAGCTGCTTCACTTTTGTACCTGTCTCTCTCAGGCTGAGAAACTCAGCGCCCCGATCCTCGAGGACTCGGAGGGAAATGCAGTGCCCTCAACAGCAGGTCCTGGGCACTAGGGATGCGATCAAAGGGCTCTATCCCACCTCCTGACCAAACCTACCTTCCCGCCCCAGCCCCTACACAGATCAGACCTGAGGAACCTCCTCCCAGTTCATTCCCTAAAGTTACCACACTAATCCCCTGGTTTGCTGCAACCATTCAATTGCATATCTCTCTAGGTCTTTCAGAGAATCAGGTGCACTGAAAGCCAAAACCCTGTAAAGGAACCCCACACCAACCCCAGGGCAAAAGCTGACAGTCTTGTCATTCAACTGAACCTCCCCCCCCCCCCCCCAACACAAGGGATTGGTAATCTCTCTACGAAATCGGCTCTGGGGGAAAAGCGTATCTCCCACTCTCCTGCTGATGGCTCCTTTCTTAGCTCCTATAATCCTTTCTACCCACTCCACACGGAAACACCATGCCGAAGACAAATCAGTCTCGTACCAGTAGCACACCAAAGGGCAGAAGATGTCACAAGTTCACTTGCCTTCTTCCTTTCTCTTTCTAGTATCCTTGGTTCATTTTGCCCCTGATTAGCCACGAGGCTTAACATAAACCATTGAAAATTCTCTGTGCCGCTTATCACCAGGCTGGGACGGATGATACCTCCCAATCGAAAACACGAGAGGCCAACAAACCCTTAGCAAGCACCAGGTCTTCCAAAGGGGAGGCGATATTGTACGTTAAGGAAATAAAAGGCGAGCGCTCAGATAAGCTGCCAGGTATTAATGCAAAGTAATAAACCAGGAAAAGCCCCAACAGCAGCGCTTTATGGAGACAAAGCAAGAACTTCTCCCAAGGAGGGGGGAGGCCAGGAACGGAGCTTCTAATCTAATAAATCAAAGCAGAAAAAAACCAAACCATTAACAAGGCCCAGCAAATGTAAATCAGAAGACAGCTGCAGGGAAAAATAGAAAGAGCTTACAGGTCACCTGGGGTGCCAGATTAAAAATCCACAATCAAATACTGCAAAGCTGTATGAATCTTATTTATAGTGCCACCAAAACATATTTTATAGAGCACTTCCCCGCTGGGGCCCGGGCTGGCTGCACCAGGGACAGGGGCTCAGAGGACGCCCTAGACCCTACGGTGGCCTCATGGCTGCGAGGGGGCCAAGGGAGGGCAGCAAGAGAGAAAGGGGAACAGAATGAGAGGACCTCGGCAGTGACAGGGGCCCCAGAGGACCCGCCTCTCTTTTTGATGATTTCCCTGTGTTTTTTTGGAGGGGAGGGGGGAAGGCTGAACTCTCCAGCATTGAGCCACCGCTGTCCAGAGCTACTCTATCTATTTGATTTACATAATAATGCCTTCTTCATACTCATGGATCTGTAGCCATTTGTCAGGGCACATTTTCTCCATATCTTCCTCCTTGATGTTTTCTTGCAGAAGCCAAGGTTAAAAAATGCACAGTCTGGCCCCAGAACTGCATCAAGTTAATGGCCCAACAATCAATTACTGCTCTAGGCTTGCAGGGGAAGGGTTGGGCAAAATAAGGACAGCCCAAGCATCCGGCCATGAGGTCCCGCAGCTCATCCCTTCCCACCTTCATCCAGGCAAGGGGCCAGAAGGAAGACACAAAAATGTCCGCCTCAACTGTTGGGGATCCGATGGCTGGTCACAGGCCTCGACCCCAAAACCCCAACCCCTCACCCCTGTCCCACTTTGGCCTCCACAGACGAGGAAATCAAAACTAACGTCTTGCTTCTCTAACAGCCTGTAGGAAAAGGATGAAAAAACCTAACACCCCTTCCTTCCCTCCCAGAAAAGACCAACCAATACATATTTGCTGAGTGCTTGCTCTATTCTTCCGGATCTGTGTGAATTAAAAATCAAGAACCATGGACCACACAGGGAGACCTAAATTAAACTAGCCCCGGGAGAAAAAGAGGTAAGGTTATTAATAGTGAACCACTGAAGTTTGTAGAGAAGGAGAGTGGTGGCCATGTTGAAAAGGAGTTATAAAGATCGAAAAATGCCGAGAAGAAATTCAGAACTGAATCACTTCTCTCTCTTCCTACTGCTGAAACAGAAACAAAACGAACTCCTCCCTCCAGCCACCTGAAAGCCATTATATTAAAGGTTTCCTAAAAGAAACCCGTAACAATGTTATCAGCTGCAAAAGACTATTAAAATCAATGGCTAACTCATGGATCCCAGCTCTTTGAACTGAATCCTTCCCACATCTGCTTGAATGGACTTTCTTGGAAATCATTAAGAGCTGCACAAATAACCCAGACCCCTTGCCGACAAGTCAGATAACGCAGAAGTGAAATTTGCTAAAATCTCCCATGAAAAGGGTCTCTTAGGGAAGTTTCCAATAAAAGCATCTTTGAAGGTTTGGCCCTCCTGTGAACTGAACTCCACAGTAGATTATTCCGGTCATAAGACATTAACACTATCTCTAACCTTCATGTGCACATCCCTTTGTTCCTCTGGCTTTTTATTGGGTTGAAGTTAAGCCCGCCCTGGCAGCTTACAATTCCCCTAAAACCTAGTCACTTCCCATTCTATCTGCCTGCCTCCCAGTAAAGGTTGGCAGCAAAGCCTTTAAAATAAAATGGACCCATATGCTTAGGGAAGTGGGGAACCATACGTGTGACCCTTGCACAGACACGCAGACCAGGAGGGAGAGGAGAGCCCCTCTCAAAGACAGACACTGTTCTTAAGATGAAACACGATGCGGGGCACCTGACTGGCTCAGTTGGTGAAGCATGTGACTCTTGATCTCAGGGTTGTGAGTTCGAGCCCCACGCTGGGTGTAGACATTGCTTAGGGGAAAAAAAAAAAAAAAATTAAACATGGTGCCCAACATCCCTGGAGCCATAGGCTCCAACAAAGTAGGGACAAAAGACTGGACCTGGACAATTCCCAACGGCAGCACATGCAGGGCAGGGTGGGGCCCGGGACAAAGTGCCACATATCTGTGTGCAAACAGCGTGTGAAGGGGCATCTGGCTTCATCATGCTTGCTATCACATGACCCTCCCCTTCTCCACCCATCTCAGCCACCATCACTGACCCAGCTCCTTAGAAAGGGTTGGGGGGTGCTTAGTGAAGACCAAAGAGACATCAGCCCCTCGAAGAACCCGGGAAACACGTGAAGCAGAAACGTCCAAGGAAACGATTTACAGAGCGAATGGGATGACAGCCAAGGTATTCAGGAAGCTGCGAAAGCATCCCAGGAATCAAACAGCGTTGAGTTTGCTGGGACTGCCATGACCCAGTACCACGGAGCGGGGGGCTTAAACAACAGACATTCAGGGGCGCCTGCGGGGTTCAGCCAGTTAAGCGTCCACTTCTGCTCAAGTCATGACCTCACGGTTCATGTGTTCGAGCCCCACACTGGGCTCTCTGCTGTCAGCACGGAGCCCACTTTGGATCCTCTGTCCTCCTCTCTCTCTGCCCCTCCCCAACTTGTGCACGCGCGCGTGCTCTCTCTCTCTCTCTCTCTCTCTCTCTCAAAAATAAACAAATATTTTTCAAAAAAATCTATTGCCTCCTAGTTCTGGAGGCCAGAGGTCTGATATCAAGGTGCTAGTAAGGCTGACTTCTTCTGACGCCTCTCTCTGCGGCCTGCGCCTTCTCCCTGTGCCCTCACTGGTCTTCCGTCTGTGAGCGCGCACCCCCTTGTACGTCCAAATGTCCTCTTATAAAAAGACACCAGTCGGCAGATTAGGACCCACCCATACGACTTTATTTTAACTTAAGTGCTTCTTTAAAGACTCTACTTACAAGTGCGGTCACATTCCCTAGTGGGGGCGAGGGCAGGGCTTCAACATATGAAATGGCAGTGGGGAGACACAATTCAGCCCCTAACAGATGATAATGGCGGTCGCTGTGCTTCAAGGCATGCCACCTGTTAAGTGACAACCATATTACGCCAGCCACTAGATGTTCCTCAGCTCCTTACACCTCTGCACGCGTCCCGAGAGGCAGGTGTTCTCACTCACGAGTCACCGATAAGAGCTCCAGGGGTCACACGGTTAGAAGAGGCCCGACTACCCCCAGGCATGGCCGCAGAGGGAGGCGTGAGCCCAGGAGAGGGCTCTCCTCCTCCAGTGGACAGGCTGTTTCTGGATGGCAAGTTCTTTCAGACTCCCCAGTTCAACGATCCCCTGAACACGCCTTATAACTCATCCTTCAAACTGTCTAGGATTTTGTGACAGGAAATGACACATCATGTTTTCTTTGTCTAGCAGAGAAAAAGGAAAAAAAAAAAGTCTCAGAGGATTAGTCCGTGAGTCAACTCCTTCAAGGAGACTTCACTTAATGGTGCCAAAATAAGAAATATGTAAACAAAACACATCAAAGAGCAAGGCGTGGCCCTGCAGATTTAATTGCCGAGGCTGGAGGGACCCTGTGCCATTATTTACCGATAGGATTAGCCGATGCGAGTGGGATTAGCTCCTTGAAATAACACAATGTATTTTTCCTAATGTAATTGGAAATGTCAGGGAAAACAATGACCCAACGCAAACATTAGAAGTGATACGGGGGATCGGGGGATCGAGGCCGCCAATCTCCGCCACAGTGCGTAAAGGAAACTGGGCTAATGTGAGGCCTAATCAAAAAACAAGATTAAATAGGATAAAGGCTAACAAAAATTAAACCAAATATTTGACATGTATTCCACTGCTTTCATGGCTTTCCAGAAAATCTGGGGGCTCCAAGAATGAACCCTCCAATAGTAACTCATTAATTCAACATCTACCCCCACCCCTCCCCACACACAGGTTAGAACCCAAAATCAGGAGCTGAATGGCATCAATGAAAAATGTTCAAAATTAATGCGGCTCTTTCCTCATTTCCTCTATTGTTGACTCAAGAGTTACGGGAATGGGAACCAAAAAAAGTACAAAGTCCTTCACCAGCCAAGGCCTTAAGAGACTTGGCCACGGTTTGTGGCGTCCCAGCTTTGGGACTCCGGTGACGACTGAGACCCGGGTCTTATTCCGGAATCTTCACCACCAGAGCTCACCAAGGAACTCTAGTCTCCAGGAAAGATCTTGTTATCTACTACAGCTTTCCCGATATGGGTCGGCTCTGCATGTGAATTTTACATAGCTTAGGGAGAAAGAGAGGAGCAGAGAACTCCACGAAAACCAGGGTCAACTCTAGATGCAGGCCTTCACTAGCTGTGTAACTTTGAGCAAGTTACTAAAATTCTCCAAGCTTCAATTTCCTCATCGGTAAAACGGGATAAAAATGGAACCATGCCTACAGGGTGGTGGTGAGAACTTAGTCACGTGAGGTGCTTAGAAGACTTAACAGTCAATGCTAAATGATGTGCTGATTACAACACGAAGTCACAAAACCGGATTGTTCAACCACGATGAGATACCACCCATTACGATGACTGTGACCAGAAACACAGAAATCAAGTGGTGGCAAGGACGTGGAGGCACTGGGACCCTTGGGCACTCGCTGGTAGGAACGTGAAATATGCTACAGCTGCCACAGAAAACAGGACGGAGGTTCCTCAAAGAATTAAAAATAAAATTACTATATGACCCGACAATCCCACTTTTGGCTATTTATCCAAAAGAATCGAGAGCGGGATCTCAAAGAGATGTTTGCACGCCCACGTTCAGAACACCACCATTCACCATAACCAAGAGCAGAAGCAACCCGTGGGGGCATTGGCGACTACATAAACAAAATGTGGTACATCCATACACTGGGATATACTAGTCTTAGGAAGGAGAGGCGGGGCGCCTGGGGGGCTCAGTCGGCTAAGCATCCGACTCTTGGTTTCGGCTCAGGTCACGATCTCACAGTTCGTGAGTTCAAGCCCCACATCAGGCTCTTCACTGACTGCATAGCCTGCTTGGGATTCTCTCTCTCTCTCCTTCTCTCTCTCTGTCCCCCCTCGCCCCCTCCCCCACTCGCACACACAGGTGCTCTGTCCCTCTCAAAATAAATAAACTTAAAAAAATTTTTTTGAAAAGATTAAAAAAAAAAAGGAAGGAAATTCTGACAGCCCACTACAACATGGATTAACCTAAGCAAATTAAGCCAGTCACAGAAAGACAAATAGGGCATGATCCCACTTTATGAGGTGGTGTTTAAGCAGTCAGACTCACAAAATGGAAAAGTAGACGGGGGAGGGAGAGGCACAGAGGGAATTATTTCACAGGCTTGCAGGCTGAAAAGAGCTCTGGAGCTCTGTTCCACGACGATGCGAATATACCTAATGCTGCCGACTGCATACCTAAAAAGGGAAGATAGAAATGTAAGTGAAAATGGGGATGTTACGCGATGTGCTTTTTGACCACGATTAAAGTTTTTGATTATTGTCTTAAATCTCTCCGCACAGAAAAGCAGCTGCATTGTTTAAATGCTTTAGAAAACGAACTCTAGACGCGTCGGAGTCCATCGGCTAGCCCCCCGCCCCTACCGCAGAGTTCGGATTCTGAATCCGTGCTGAAACAGAAGTGACGCCCACAAGATTGCTTGGAGAAGGGGTGCAGCTCATCGTCAGGAGTCAGCTGCTAACGAGAAGATCAGGATCGGAGGAGTTTTGAGGAGTTGACTTGAAAAGAAGTGTTCCGACTTAGAACAGATTCTATTTTAATGCTTTGAGACAAAATCCTTCCCCTGCGAAATTACATCCAAGTCACGGATTGCATCCTCAGAAGTGGAGACCCCACCTTTTCACGTCTGAGATGTTATCTCGGAGCCGTTCCAATAAGAGCGATGATAATGTGGGGCGGTGGGCGCCTGGGTGGCTCAGTCGGTTAAGCGACTGGCTCTAGGTTTCAGCTCAGGTCATGATCCCATAGTTCGTGAGCTGGAGCCCCACATCAGGCTCTGCGTGACAGTGCAGAGCCTGCTTAGGATTCTCTCTCCCCCTCTCTCTCTGCCTCTCCCCTGCTTTCTGTCTCTCTCACTCTCAAAAATAAATAAATAAGCATTAAAATATATATATATATGTTTAAGGGGTACCTGGGTGGCTCAGTCAGTTAAGCATCAAACTTCGGCTCAGGTCACGATATTGTGGTCTGTGAGTTCGAGCCTCAAGTCAGGCTCTGTGTTGACAGTTCAGACAGGCCTGGAGCCTGCTTCAGATTCTGTTCTCCCCTCTGTCTCTCTCTCTCTGCCCCTCCCCCACTCGCACTCCGTCTCTGTCTCCCTCTCTCAAAAATAAATGGACATTGGAAAAAGTTGTTTTTTTTTTTTTTTTAAAGAGCAATGATAAGGGACATTAAGGTCCCTAAGGTGTGATGAGGCACGATGGGATGGCTCCGGGGCTCACGCCAACGAGGCCTAGGGCAGAGGGCCCAGCCGGCAAGCTGTCAAGTTCCGGGTGCCCGCCCACGGGGCAGACTCTATCTTTCATCTCCATGCCATCCCTTCAGAGGGGACCCTGTTGGAGACTCGGGGGAAACCTGCCCGATTCTATCACACACCCCCTCCCCCCCAGTCTGTGGCCCCAGCTTCTAGTACGGTGGAAGGGTCACGAATAACAAAGAGCTCATTTCTGCACACATACAGCCCCAGGGAGCCTCATGCCAACTGATTAAATGTCTCAGAAGGGACTGCCCTTAAATCTTCCTACCTCCCTCTTCCGGACCACCTGTGTGAGCCCAGCCTGAGCCAGGGGGCTGGGGGAGGGAAAAGGACAGAAGGGAGGAAGCTTCGCTGACTCCTCAAGCCCTCAGGACTCGGCTCGCCCCTCCACTGCGATCCCGAAGCCTGCTTGCCTTGCCTGTCTTCCAGGGAACTAAGGCCTTTCCCATCGACGAAGCATCTGACACACATATACAGCCCCGCCTCTCTCCTACAGACCGTCCAAAGCCACTACATTTCAAGCCAGCATTATTCACCGGCATACCGCTGCACCTAATAGGTGCTCAGTAAGTAAATACCTGTTGAAGGTGTAACCACTTTCCAAGAACACCCATGTTTACTACAGAGCCAATTAAACAGCCCAAGGCCCACCCGGTTCCAGGCAAAAAGTTCTCTTCCACACGCATCATCTGATGAAAAACCAACAACGATCTGGTCACATGGCTAGAAAGCGATTCCAAGGCACAGGCACGGCAGAGGCTCCCCCCTGTGAAGGGGACAGTCGAGGCTACACAGGCTGCTGGCAAAGCACTAGGCTGTGACACACCATGGCGATTACAGTCTTGTTTCGCTTGCTGATCTTTTTTTGGTCAAGAAAATCTAACTTGGCTGACAGAAGGAAACAAAGTGATGGGTAAGTGTACGTATATGATTTCAACTTGAAACTTTCCTCTGTTACAGCTCAGATTCTTACTAATAAAACCTGGATCAGCTCAACTGAAGTCATGCCCCATGGTGGTATCTCCAAGATGAATCTTGTTCCAGAAGCCCAGTTCAAAAGCCAAAAGTGTAATTTCAAAATGAATTCCATTCTTTACTCGTAGCTTCCAAAGGGTATTAACAAGGATTTACTCATGCAATGAGTCAACAATAATATTTATTGGGTTCTTACTGTGGAAACACTGGAGTACGTGCAAAGGGAGAAGATAACAGGCAGAGATAACAAGGGCTCTGCCCTCAGGCAGCCTCTACTCTAATTGGGAAATGGGTAATAACAAGGAAACAGGAGAAAGCATCTGGGGGGTGCCTGGGTAGAGTCGGTTAAGCTTCCAACTTCAGCTCAGGTCATGATCTCACAGTTCATGGCTTCGAGCCCCATCGGACTCTGTGCTGACAGCTCGGAGCCTGGAGCCGGCTCCGGATTCTGTGTCTCCCTCTCTCTAACCCTCCCCTGCTCACACTCTGTCTCTCTCTCTCTCTCTCTCAAAAATAAATAATAAAATTAAAATTTAAAAAAAAAGAAAGAAAGAAGCTAATTTCAGAAAGTGATATGTGCTTTGGAGAAAATAAAATAGGGTGATGTAATAAGGGGGAATTCTTTAGACTAACTAGTCAGGACAAGGGTCTCTAAGGGAGTAACATAAGAAGCTGAGATTGATTGATGGAAATCAGCAAGTTTTTAGGAAGAATGGCATTCCAGGTAACAGCCAGTGCAAAGGCCCTGAGGCAGTTTATGAGACCAAGTGATCTGTACGACTAGAGCACCACAAGTGAGGCCACAGATAGTAAAAGATCATAAAGACGGGCAAAGGCTGTAAGTGGTAAGAATTTCATCCCAAGCGCAGTGAGGAGCTCTGGAGGATTTTAAGGAGAGGACAAAGGTAAACTAAGGTGCAAAGAATAGATCATGGGGGTGGGGGCGAGTCTTCATTGTGTGGATTTACTTACATAGCTTTAGCTAAATTCTCCTGTCCATCCTATCTCAGGCGACCCAGAAAAGTCTAGATCCAGTGACGTGGGTATGGTGGATTGTCTCTAATGGTCAGGAAGGAACCCCATCTGGGGGAAATCTAACAGATTATTCGTTTAATATGCACCCAGTGAGAGAAAACTTGCAGAGAGCTTAACACCATACCTAAATGCAACAGGCTCTCAGAAACGTTTGTCAGAGAAACGAGCAAATGATTAAACACGCAGTCTCCCCTTGGCTCGATGCTGAGACAGATCAATCAGAGACACCCTGACATGCAGCACAGCACCTGGTCCACGGTAGGAGCCCCCAGCAAGTTAGGGAAACGCAGGCAAACTGAGAGGTTATACCGAAGGTGGCCCTGTATTTTTCTCTTTGAACAACGGTCAATATTTTAAACCCAATACCTCTCTTGATTTTCATGAACTTTATGCTTACACCTTCCTCTGGGAATAGCACAGGCTCAAGACAAAAATGCTTATATGGTCAAGTTTTCTGACGGCATCTCATATTGTCTGCAATTTACCTGAAAACACTTTGGCATCAACTGTGTGACATAGCGTATACCCATTTAAAAAAAAATTTTTTTTTACATTTATTTATTTTTCAGAAACAGAGTGAGACAAAGCGTGAGCGGCGGAGGGGCAGAGAGAGCAGGAGACACAGAATCGGAAGCAGGCTCCAGGCTCTGAGCAAGCAGTCAGCACACAGCCTGACGCGGGGCTCGAACCCACGAACTGTGAGATCATGACCTGAGCTGAAGTCGGACGCTCGACCGACCGAGCCACCCAGGCGCCCCACGTATTCCCATCTTAATGTAGGTGCAGTCGGGTCATATCCAAGGCCCCTAAATAGGAAGCACACACTGCCGGGGGCGGGGGGGGGGGTTAGTATTTGAAAGCTAACAGTCTGAAGCTTACTGTCCGTTGGCAGGTTCAATAGCAGATCCAGCATCCATATCTCCCACACGCACCAGAAGGTGGGAAACTCAGCATAATGAATATTGGAAATAACTTCACACTGGCAAGGAGAGGCGTGTTCAAGATGTGTGGTTTGGCTAGACTCGTCTGCTTTTCCTCAACAAACTCTAGGCCAAAACCTACATCTTTCAGACGACACCCTGGCCCAGCATACCCCCATGGTCTGCGAGGAGACATTTCCAGAGGATTCTGTTGCCTGACCCGGCTAGAAAGTCAGCAGAATGCTTCCCCAGAACTTTCTCATCTGCCCTGAGGGAAACCTGCGTGCAAGGTACAGTCAGAGAACCCAAGGGGACGGACGCCTGCCTGGGACTTCACTGGGCTCCACGCACAGAATGTAACAAATGCTTATGTGAGTCCTTGCTGGAAAATGGGCATGAGGCAGGTTTGGTCTAAGGTCTGCTTTCTTCCTAACATTCCCACAACAGATTATATGGGAAGTCAATGGCCCTCGGCTCCCTTGAAATGCTAGACACAGACCTCTGCCAAAATAAGGCAGGTAATGGGGGCGCCTGGGTGGCTCAGTCGTTTAAAATTCCGACTCATGGGGCGCCTGGGTGGCGCAGTCGGTTAAGCGTCCGACTTCAGCCAGGTCACGATCTCGCGGTCCGTGAGTTCGAGCCCCACGTCAGGCTCTGGGCTGATGGCTCGGAGCCTGGAGCCTGTTTCCGATTCTGTGTCTCCCTCTCTCTCTGCCCCTCCCCCGTTCATGCTCTGTCTCTCTCTGTCCCCAAAATAAAAAAAAAAAAAAAAAAAAAAACGTTGGAAAAAATAAATAAATAAATAAAAAAAATAAAATTCCGACTCTTGATCTCAGCTCAGGGCACGATCTCACAGTGCATGAGTTCGAGCCCCACATCAGGCTCTGTGCTGAGAGCGCACAGCCTACTTGGGATTCTCACTCCCTCTCTCTCTCTCTGCCCCTCTCCCCCTTTCAAAAATAAATAAATAAACTTTAAAATAGGGGCGCCTGGGTGGCTCAGTCGGTTGAGCCGACTTCACCTCAGGTCATGATCTCACAGCTTGCGGGTTCAAGCCCCGTGTCGGGCTCTGTGCTGACAGCTCGGAGCCTGGAGCCTGCTTCGAACTCTGTGTCTCCCTCTCTCTCTCTCTGCTCCTAACCCACTCGCATTCTGCCCCTGTCTCTCTCAAAAATAAATAAACGTTAAAAAAAATCTTTTTTTACCTTTACAATAAATAAATAAATCATGTAAGAATCATCCATGTAAAAAATTAAGTTGCCAGATAATGTGTCTTTTTGCAACTTTCAGCAGTACCTGAAACGTGCAAAGAATGGATACAAATAATAAGGTGATTCTGCGACCCTACTTCGCACCCAAGAAGATTCACGTTTTGCTTCTTTTCTCCTTTTCACAGAAATGGGGCGCACTGTTGCAAGCACATTTCAACAGGAGTCTTAACCCGGAGGAGCCAGCGGTCTGTGTTGGACTCTGCTGACCTTGGAAGACACCTGTCTGCCTCTCCAAGTCCAGCTTCCTCTGCTGTAAAATAGGGACAAGGAGAACCGCTCCAAAGCTGTTTATCAAACAAGATATTGTTCCTAAAGCACCCTGCATGGGCGGGAGCAGGCACCCAAGAAGAAGTGCCACTATTATTAGTCAAGTAATTATTGCTGACAACAGGGTCATTAGAGGCAAGAATTTCTGACAGAGTCGTGGGCTGGGGAGAAGGCTATTTTTAAGCAGACAGAACCCAAGTTCAGCCAAGGCTGTGTTCTTCATTTATTCGGGCTCTGCTGCATCCACCGACGGATTCCACAAAAGCAAGGTGAGACCCTAAACTATCTCACACCAGAAATGTGGCTTCCTGTTGGTTCTTTTCAACACTATCCAGCTAGGCCTCATTGTAAAAGCCAAGCTCTATGGAACTGCTAAATTGAACTATTGTTTATTTGTATAACAAAAACAGAACGCTAGCAAGACCCCCAGGGCCTTTAAACACCGACCCCCATCAGAAATCCCCCCCATCAGAAATCCCGTTTGGCCTACAACGGGAGTGGGGCCGGGCCCCAGACAGAGGTCTCTCTAGTCCCAGGGAGGAGGACTCTCCCGTCCAGGTTTGCTTCGGGGCCCTTTGGAGTTCTGAGACTCCGTGGTCCCATGATTTGATTTGTGCCAGGAAGCAGCCCCAGCAATCTGCTCATCACACAGGCACCACAGTGGAGCCTGATGGAGAAGTTGCGGGAACACGCCCTCCAGACAGTCTCGCCACCCAGAGGAGTGAACCAGAACATACAGCTCATGAACCTGAGGCTCCGTCAAATTCTCACGCTCCCAGGGGCCACGAGGCCCAAGATGAAGCTCTGGCTAATTAACCCCACAGTCCAGCCGTGCAACAGGCAACGGCCGACAGGCTCCAGACCCCACAGGGCTGAAGTCATCATTTTCAAAAGCTAGGCGCACCACGGGCCATTCTCAGGCTTCTGTCTCAACAGCCGTTAGCCGCAGAGTGGTCCCCTCGGCTAATATTCATTTCCATATTATTGAGAAAAGTTCACACTGGCTTGAAAACACTTTTCTCCCATGGATGCAAAGGGATGCAGGAAGACAGTCTGTGACTCCATTACATCTGGTCGAGAATACAGACTAACGATCCTATTTTCCCTAAAGACAAAACTCTAAAGGTCAAGCAGGGATGATGCACCGGAAGTAACACAATGAAAGGAAACTCACAGTCCAGCAGAGAAGGATGGAAGAAGGGAGAAACACACACACGCACGTATGTGCACATGCACGCATATGCACACATATGCACGTGCACACACGCACACGCACACACACACACAGAGGTGGGTGATGATTTATGCTCCAGCTTTAGACCAAGACAGGCCGTGCAAAGGCTCATGTCACCTTAGATCACCCTGCTGCCTAAAAATGGGGTGTCAAGTACTCCCCCCGAGGTGCACGCTGAGCAGAGGGGGAAGGCAGGCTGGCAGGAAGCCTGCGGTCGGAGGCCATTTCATTTTTCCACTGTGACCATTTTCAGCTCAAGTGCTCACAATGAGCCCCACTGACCAGGAAAGCACTGTGGTTCCCGAACATTAAAGATGCTTTGGGTCTGAACTTAAGGCTCCCCACCACCCACCTCCCAGCTCTAACAATGGATGGGAACATGAAGAGGCACCCGAATCTGTCTCTTTTTGCAAGGAAAGTCTGAACGGACGTGTTGTATGGCTGTCCCATCTGCACGGAACCCTGAAGTCGGGGCTGGGTGTTAGACGCACAGCCTTCGCTCTCCGGGCTGAGGTGAGGGCCGGGAACGGCGGAGGTCCCAGAGACCGTGGACGCTTCCTGCGACCTGCCAGCCCAGGCATCCTGATGCCGTCGCCACGGCGACGTGCCAGGCCTGGGCCACACGCTACCCATGTGGCCCGTCCCATACACGACTTTCTAAGTTCAGATACAGACGTCCCTTTAGGGGACCACTTGTGCTCTCCACCAGAACCATTTGCCATTGTGGAGGTCAAGTTCAGATTTTGCACAGCCATCCAACCTTCCCAAGATGTGTTTCCAAAATGAGGTCAGGGAACCCCCTGAATCAGAATTCGCCTGTCAAATAGAGTCCGACCTCAAACCTCCCGAATCCAGCCCCAAATCTTCATTTTGAGCAAGTGTTCCTTCCAGGTGATTCCATAAGCACATGAATGTTTGAGACTCACTGCCCCTAGTGCAGCAAATCCCTCCCAAATTTCCTAAGGCAGGTTTAAGAGGAGCACACATTTCTGGACCCTACAGCCTACTAGAGTTCCCGCCCTGACTCCTGATAGAGAGCAGCTGGGGTGGGGACAGGGAATTAAATTCTCCAGAGAGCACCCATGTCTGTGAGCTCCTGACATCGGGCCACGTTTCCCCCAAAAAGTGGCCCCCATCAACACGAAATTAGGTTTCCTTACTACCGCCTCTCGACAGCTTGCCTTTCTCTTTCGTATAACTTACCACGAATGTTATTAAAAAAATTTTTCAATGTTTATTTTTGAGAGAGAGATAGAGACAGAGCATGAGCATGAGCAGGGGAGGGGCAGAGGAGGCACAGAATCCAAAGCAGCTTCCAGACTCTGAGCTGTCAGCACAGAGCCCAAGATGGCACTCGAACACACAGACCGTGAGATCATGACCTGAGTCAAAGTCAGACACTTAACTGACTGGCCCCAGCCACAAATGTTCTTTAAATACGTTATCTGTTTGGGGCACCGGGGTGGCTCAGTCAGTTTAGCATCTGACTTGGGCTCAGGTCATGATCTCACGGCTTGTGGGTTTGAGTCCCACGCCGGGCTCTGTGCTGACAGCTCAGAGCCTGGAGCCTGCTTCAGATTCTGTGTCTCCCTCTCTCTCCGCCCCTCCCTCACTCCCACTCTGTCTCTATCAAAAATGAACAAATGTTAAAAAAAAATTTTTTAAGACGTTATATGTTTAATATTTGTTTAATGTCTGATCACCCACTAGGCCAGTGATAATCACAAACACTTCTCACTGACACCCCTCAATGTCCCCAGATAGGGACCTCTGTTGAGTTTCACCTGCACGTAGGGCAAAGCCCAGAAGCCAGACCCACTGATTCCAGCTGGGAATAGTTCCCACTGGATCAAGGCAAGAAATGCGTTCTTCCTGACTCTATTAGCTTCCTGGGGATGTTGTAACAAAGTACCAGAAACTCAGTGCCTTAAGACAACAGAAATGTATTCCCTCACAGTTCTGGAGGTCAGAAGTGTAAAATCAAGGTCGGCAGGGCTGTGCTCCCTCCAAGGCCTCTGGGGGAGGATCCGCCCTTGATTCTTCCACATTCTGTTGGCTCCTGGCATTCTTGGCTTGTGGCTGCCTCCCTCCAGTCTCTGCCTCCGCCGTCATGTGGACGTCCTCCTGGGCACGTCTCCATGCCTATTCTCTTACACAGGCACCACTGAGTCCATGTTGGACTAAGGGCCCACCCTACTCCTCATGACCTCATCTTAACTAATTACACCTGCACCAACCCCATTTCCAACTAAGGTCATATTCTGAGGTTCCGGGAAGGACATGAATTTTGAAGCAACACTATCCAACCCAGTCTACTGGGCACGTAACCATCTCAGGCGTAGAACCTTAATGTAGCGGAATTAGCGGTCAGCGCCCAACATCCGTTCTCTCCCTCTCTTTAGAGCTGAAAGGCCAAAACATCAGAGGAGCACAGGACCGCATAGAATAAAGACTACCTTGCCCAGCCTCCCTTGCAGATAGGGATGGCTGTCACTCAATGAGACGTAAGCAGAAATAATGGATGCCAGGATACACCCTCCACTGTACCTCTCTGCCTATTCCCGCTGGCAGGATGCAGACATGGAGGTGAGTCATCCTCAACAAGTGCATGAGGACACGACCCAGGTAGAGCGGTGCAACCAGATGGAAGGCGTGTGAGCCTCCAGCCCCGTGGAATCACTGAATCCGCCCAGAACTAGTTATCAGTGAAAAACAGAGCTTCTCTGGGCCACAGTGACGCGTGTGTCTTCTTAAAACAGGAGGCAAATGGAATCAAAAGTTCCTGTCACCACTTTAACCCAAATTGGTTTTCCAAGGAGCAAAACACTGCCAAAGAATACTACCTACTGTAAGAAGGCAAGGTGTCTTTTCAATCCAATTATAGAAATTTCACCTCTTGCCTTTGCCTCGGTTATTCCACAGGGAAAAAAAAAGAGTAGCCTTCGACAGCCCATGATGACCCTGGGCCTAAAGCAACCACGATGCCACTTGGAGACCACATCTCCAACACCACAGGTATCTCAATACACGTGGCCCTAAGTTACATATTGGGAGGGAGGGGATGCCCAGATGCTCTCTTGTTTTTCAAAATACTGTAGTTTCGGGGTGCCTGGGTGGCTTAGTCGGTTGGGCGTCTGACTTCGGCTCAGGTCATGATCTCGCGGTCCGTGAGTTCGAGCCCCGCGTCGGGCTCTGTGCTGACGGCTCAGAGCCTGGAGCCTGTTTCCGATTCTGTGTGTCTCCCTCTCTCTCTGACCCACCCCCGTTCATGCTCTGTCTCTCTCTGTCTCAAAAATAAATAAACGTTAAAAAAATTTTTTTAAATTCAAAATACTGTAGTTTCAGCAGCCAATTCTAAGCCTTTATTTCGGTCACAAGATAAGTCTTGGACCCTCCTATCAACTCTTCAGTCAAGGCATTGCGCACCTCAAGGATTCCCACAAGCTGGCTACAATTCCTACTGGTGGAGAGACTAGGCCAGGAGCAGTTGTCACCTCGGTTTCGCTAGGTGGCTCCTCCAGAACTCTCCACACGGGTTTGGTATCAGTGGTCCGGCTCAACGCAAACCCCGTGTGGTTTCGGTCCAACATTCAGTGCCCCGTCTTAGACAACACCCAACTTTCTTTGGAAACCACTCTCCTCCATTCTCCCCGACTATCAGCCCCACTCTTGGACTGGGCAGGGGACCCCAGCCACACCAATGAGATTCATTCGTTCAGTCACGCCAACACACACTTACTGAACACTTCCTATTAGCCAGGCACTGTTCTGGGAGCTGGGGAAAGCACAGTGAACAACACAGGAAAATCCCTGTCCTCGCAGAGTTCTACCTTCCAGGACTTTTATGAAAACTGCTGGGAACGAGAAGGACTCTTCCTTTCCAGTGGGATCGCTGAGAGGACAGGACGATGGCTGGAACTGTGGACCGCCATCTTGCCACCGGGAGGAGAGAGACAGGGCATGAGACCTGACCCAGGTGCCTGCACGCTGCCACACTGACTCCTTCAGTTCTCTGTGCCCAGAAAAATAAAGGTCGTTTCGGGTTTTGTTTTGTTTTGTTTTGTTTAAACCAGTGTGAACAGTGTCAGGGAAAGGACCTGCATCTAAAAGTCTCCCGACCAATCAATACCTTAAGTTCCCTCAGAAAGGTATTTGAGGCGTATTTGGAAATGCCAATTAAAAACAGGTTAACTTTTCTGGAAAGGCCGATCTTCGGATATTCTGCACACCCAGACACTGTTTTTTGTTTTTTGGGTTTTTTTTTTTTTTTTAATGTTTTTTATTTTGAGAGAGAGAATTCCAAGCAGGCTCCACACTCAGCACAGAGCCCGACACAGGGCTCGATCTCTTGACCCTGAGATCATGACCTGAGCCAAAATCAAGAGTCAGGCAGACTGAGCCACCCAGGCGCCCCGAGCACCCAGGCAGTGTTTTAAAGATTCCTTCCAAGTTGTCATTTCCAGTTTTAAAGATGATCCCTCTAATAACCCCCTAGAATGAAAGAACCGGTCTGTGGCCTCTCCCACTGTGCGCTAAGAACAAAACCATACCAACAGCTCCCAAACGACCAGAAACTAGATGGTTCCAGCCGCCTCCTGGCACTCTCGAAATTACCACTGCTGATGGCCACAGGTAGCATCAGCTACCTTTATTTCCCAAAGGGCCAAAGACATAGTGGCTTTTCTCAAGGTCGTTACTGGGTCCCAGTGCCTTCTAACGGCTTTCAGTCCTAGGCAGGCATCACCGTGTTCCTGTGTGCTTACAGTTAGCAGGACTGTCTGAACTAGACACAGATAACCAAGCTTAATTAACCACATCCGATTTAACAGGAAACCTAACAGCCAGCTATTTTAGACCATTCTCACTTCCCCTCACCCGCTCCTCCCACGGCCCTAAGTTGATGGGCAGTAGGGGTGAGGGAAAAAAAGAAAACGGGGAGAGGGACAGTGAGGACTCCAAGATTCTGATAGGAAAGGCCTAAGGGGAGCTTCGCTGGTGGAAGGGAGGATCTGTTTGCTATCTGCAAACAGTGCACATGTTCCTAGTGTGCATTTCGGGGTGATGTAGTGTGGGCAGACGGCAATTGAGGGGGGATTAACATTTCCCTTAAGCCATCCCTTGACCCTGCCATTGGAGTGTTTTGCATCCGGTCTCACTCCAATACCATGAATAAGTGATTCGCCATTCTTGTTTCAAAGACATAACACAAATCTAAAAGACGTGTGTACAAAAATGTTAATGACAGCTTTTTTTTTTTTTTTTTTAAAAGGGACAATCTTGTTTTAAAATGTTCAAGAAAAGAGAATGATGAAATTAGGTCTATCAAGGCCTCCCTTCTGGAGGCACAGGCCACAGAGTTATCACATGGGAAGCCCCACCTGCCGTGTGTGTGTGTGTGTGTGTGTGTGTGTGTGTGTGTGTGTGTGTGTGTGTGTGTAACCATCAGTAGTGTCTTTCACTTTTGCAAAAGGAAAGACACAGTCATCGGTTGGATTGGGTTTGGTTTTTTCTCTTCCCCCACCCCTGCTTCCTGTTCAGGGGAGGCCGTCCATTTCCCACCGCCCCCGCCATCTGACAGCATCATCAAGACACAGCTTTAAGAGTCAGGCTTGAAGACTGAGAAGACTAAATGGTTTTTTAACACAGGCAAAGGGCACAAAGCAAGTAAGCCCAGAGAGGCTTCGCTCTTCAGAGCATAGCTAACCGAGACCCTTCTAAGGGGGGTTCGAGGCACATAAACAACTGCCCGGTGGGGCCGAAGCACCTTGGTCCTGGTCACTGACGAGCTCTCTCGCATCTTAATTCCCTCCTCCATCGGCAGAGGACCACTGGGTGCACCACGCCTCTCAGAGCTATCGTTATGTCAACTGTAGAGCAACTGTCCATTTTCCTCCCAGCTCAGGGCTCATCCCGCTGCACATTTTTCCTCCTCAATCACAGAAAGGAAGTGTTCACACGGACACTAGCCCCGTGGTTTGCAAGCAGAAGTAAGTTCTCAGTAGGGGCGCCTGCATGGCTCAGTCAGAAGGGCATGTGACTCTTGATCTGGGGGTGGTGAGTTCAAGCCCCACATCCAGTGTAGAGATGACTTAATAAATAATTTTCGCAGCTCTGGTGCCTAGAAGTCCAAGATCAGGGTGCCGGCACGATCAGGTGAGGGTCTGCTCCCCTGGTTCACAGCTGGCACCTTCTCTCTGGGTCCTCACATGCTGGAAGGGGCAAGAGTTCTCTCCGGAGCCTCTTCTAGGAAGGCACTAATCCCATTCCTTGAGGGCTCCATCCTCATGACCCAAGCAGACGCTCCCCGGTGGTCTAGTGGTTAGGATTCAGTGTTCTCATGACCCAAGCACCGCCCAAGTTCCCAGCCCTTAAAACCATCACCTCTGGGGGTTAGGACTTCAGTACATGAGTTTGGCGGGGAAAGGGGCACACAAACATTTAGAGCACAGGGCTACGTCACCTTAATTACGAAATGTGTCTGCATCCACCCAAAAATGAGGACGCCTCCCTCGCCGGACTGCTGAGAAGACTGAAGTGGTTTTTTAACCCAAGAAAAGGGCACACAGCAAGTAAGCAGCCGAGACGTATCTTTGCCTTTCAACCCTGTGGATGATCTGCTGGCCTCGCGGACGCGCGCTGAGACCGCGGAGGTGGCTTTCACACAAGCGCTTGCCTACCGATGAGCTTCCCTTTCCCTGCAAGTCCACGGTGACGTGCTTTGGGACAACGAAGGAAGTTCAATTCCCTTCCTTCCCAGGTGCCCAGGGAAACTTCGCCGCGTCCCTCTTGGCTCAATGCCAACAAATGAATGTTCATTTCCTCGCACGGCCGTGACAGGGCAGGCACCGGGGACACAGTCTGTGCTCTCGTGACGCCTGTCATCTAGAGTGGACCAAACACGAAGGAAGAACATCCACGCTTAGTGTGAGGGAGGCTCTGGCAGGCCTCTGGCCGACCGCCAAATTAAACTGGCTGCAATCGGTGAGACCCACAAACTCACACGCTGCCGGGTGGGGCATAAGTGGACGCAACCGTCTGGGCAACAATTTGGCTACACTTAATCAAGAGCCTTCGCAAATTTACAACCTGTGCATTCCCATTCTGAATGTTGATTCCAGAGAAACGTTAAGAAACTCAGGTAAAGATTTACGTACAAAGAGGTACACCATGGCAGTTTTTACAAAGGGGGAAATCTTCTTTGAAAATGTCCAAAAAAGAGAGAATGACTAAATTCTGTCCGTACGATGACATATCCATATGATGGAATATTATGACATCCATGATGAACTATTATGGTGTTTTCAAAGAAAATTGGATGACATTAGGAAATACCCATGATTCAGTACTAAATGGCAAAAGAAGATAGGCTATAATATATGCACGATGCTTTCATCTTTGTAAATATATACATGTGCGTAGAAAAACAAACTAGAAGTTTTAACAGAGATCCTTCCTGGGTGGCAGGGATCGGGAATGACTCTTTCAGAAATGGAGCCATTTTTTTTTTCAAAATTCTCTATAATACACTTGAATTAAATGGATAATCGCAATTACATATATACATTTTATACATACAGACACTCATGTAATAACATACATATACATATTGTTATATGTAATATAACAATACGTAATAACGTATATATACACATATAACAATATGTATATGTATGTTATATACATATATATGTATACATATATATGTTATATACATACATATACATATATATACATATATATGCATATATGTATACATATACAATATATATTATATTATTATACATATACATGTTATACATATACATATTATACACACACACACACACACACACACACACATAAACAAAACACTGCTTTACTCTGACACTACATGGCAGGGGAGGGGGACAGTGGCAGAAAAGAGCCAGTAATGTTGCAAACCTTGCCACTTGATACATTGTATGCCAACAATGTCAGCTCCATTAAGACACGGATCACAGTCTGCGTTTGTCCCCTGTCTCCCTAGCACTTGAAATGGTCCTGGCACACACAGTAGGCACCCAGTGCTTGTTGTATAACTGAATGGCTGGAGTCCAATTCAAAGGTTCCTTCTCTGTGAAGTTCTCTGACCTCCCTTAAACTAATTACTCCTTTTTTTCTAGCCGCCTATAGCCATTATTACAAAGCTCTGCAACTAACAATTATGGGTCTGTCACCACTTGCCAAATTACAAGCTATTTCAGTGCAGGAACCAAGTCATACTGAGATCTGCCTCTTTAGTCAGACAAATGTTTGGTCACTAAACGTTTGAGTGATGGATGGAGGGGCGAATAGGTACAAGTCTGTTCATACTGTACGAACAGTTACTTTAATTACGATTCAACCCTAACTGTAAATGGGTATCAATTTTGAGACCTGCTAACAACACAAGATCTGAGTTGGGAGAAATCGTCATAAAAACAGACTAAGTATGGGGCACCTGGGTAGCTCAGTCGGTTAAGCATCTGACTTCGGCTCAGGTCATGATCTCACTGCTTGTGGATTCAAGCCCCACATCGGGGTCTGTGCTGCCAGCTCAGAGCCTGGAGCCTGCTTCAGATTCTGTGTCTCCCTCTCTCTCAGCCTTCCCCTACTCACGCTGTCTCTCTCTCTCAAAAATAAATAAACATTTAAAAAAGAAAGAAAGAGGGACATCTGGATGCCTCAGTCAGTTAAGCGTCCGATGTTGGCTCAGGTCATCTCACGGTTTGTGAGTTCGAGCCCCACATCTGGCTCTATGCTGACAGCTCAGAGCCTAGAGCCTGTCTCAGATTCTGTGTCTCATTCTCTCTCTGCCCCTCCACCGCTTGTGCTCTGTCTCTCTCTCTCAAAAAATAAATAAATGTAAAAAAAAAAAAAAAAATTAAATAAAGAAAAGACTAAGCAGTAAACTGCAAAGTTGTTTTGTTTTGTTTCTTGGTTTTAGCCTTGATACTTTCTTCTAACAAAATTTACTCAGAACCCCAAAAAATAAAAGGGACATGCAAGGAGCCACTCTGGTGGGGGTGGGGCTAAGTTTTAGTTTGAAAACTGCCAATGTCCACATTTATCCATTGATTAGTGATACATGCAAGGGTCCCCAGAAGTGAGGGAGAAGACCCAGGACCAGAACTCAAGTGTCCTGACCAATAGCCAACCCGTACCCAACACCCTTTCTATTTCACTGCACTGCCTCTTCCCGCCAAGGTCATCCATGTTTTACAACAGATCAAACTTTGCAATGACGGCAAAGGCTTACGTGCCAAGACTGGGTGCCCTGGGGCCACTCCACGTTTATTTCCTATGCAAAATAAAAAAGGAACATCGCTGTGACTTTCCAGTGACAACATCCTCTACACGGCTTGGATCCCACATGCAGGAAGGCACTTACGATCAGACCTGTATTTGTTTTTAAAAACCTCAATTTGTATTTTACAGACACAGGAAATGAAGCCTGCATAAACCCCAGGAAGAACTCTCTCCTGAGTCCTGTGGGAGCCCTGAGCCACTCCCCTCCTGCATGAAATGCATTATCCTAAAATGAGCAAGGCCCCTATTACTAGTTAATATTTTTAAGCACATAATCGTCTTTCATGCATGGCTCACACCTTCCCAACAAAAGCTGCTTTATTGCAAGTAGCCAAAGGATGGCCTGTTCGGCTTCTGATTTCACAGCTGGGCCTCCATTTTTGAATAATAAAATTATACAGAAAGCCGTCCGTACATAAAACCTGGGCTCATAAAAGGCTTCACTATCTAATTCTTCCGTTTTCAAAATAATCTCCATTCCAGTACCTTCACACAGACTTCCAATAATAAGTACTGCCTTCGTGAGACCTTCCAATCCTTAATCCCTAAATCCTCACAAGTTTGCCAAGTGTAAACCCAGAAGCCCCTGCCATTTGCATGGCCGCACGCCCCCCTTAAACAATGATGCACGTCTACACCATTATATCACTTTTTTAAAAAATTAAGCCTTTTGGAAAGTTCTGTGTGTTGTTGTTTTAATGGGAAAAGGGGGATCAGAGGGGGATAAAAAGGGGATCAAATCCCTACGTGGAGACCAGCTCTAGGATATTTATCAATGGGTGCCAAGTGATACAGTCTAGTAGAGAAAATGAAGGGAGCCCTCAGCTTTGTATGAAGCACAATGCCCCCCAGAAGTGATTCTGAAAGCCAGAGATGCCTTTTTATGCTGTGTGTGAGCTCTGTAATTAACCCGTCCTCTCTCCCACAGCCCAGGAGTAGAATGGTAAAAAGAGGGGGCCTTTTGAAATGAAGATTACTAAGGGTAGCATCTCTCAGGGGGACAATGAAACCGGACCCCACACACAGCCCACAGGGCAAGTCTCCTGGTTGGGGGGGGGGGGGGGGGGGGGGGAAGCCTGACCCCTGCGCCTTGGCTCCCAGGGGGAAGCGGCCGACTTGTTTCTCCAGTCTACACTGCCTCTCTAGGACCGCCCACAGCTGCATCCTGACCCCAGACAGACCCAGGGGCTCACACTGGAGGGAGAAATTCTCCCTGTGACTATTTACACACTTTCCCTTTCTCCTACCGCTTCTTCCAGGGCCTCTCAGAGTGAACCCAGGGCACCATTAGCAACTGAGAGACTGAAACTTAACCTTCACGGCCTATAATTTTGGCTCGAGCAAAGCAAACAGCGGAGTTTTAAATCCCATCACAGAGTGCTTTTAAGCTATTCTTTACTTCGCACTTTAGACATTCATGAATAATCTTCCTACCTCCCATTAATGATAATAATAGAAACGACTTCAAAATGGCCCGAGTTCATTTGAGAAAGTGCATTGAAAACTTCTGCTCTTCAAATGAAACCAAAGAGTTTAATTAAATGGAGCTTGAATTTCATCATCTGAAAAACAAGAGACCTTCAACCTTCTATGGCTCCCAGGTCCCAAGAATAAAGTTCAAACTTGAGAGCCTTCAGAGCCCTCCAAGTCCAGTGTCGACTCCCCTCTCCACCCTGGAGCCTCCTGTGTTCCCAGACATCACTCTCCTTCCCACCTCACCCCTGTTCTGATTTGGTGAGTGCCCTCACCTGGAATGTCTTTCCCCCCCTTCTCTCATATTCCCTAGCAATTCTCTACTCATCCTTCTGGGCACAACAAAACACCACCTCTCCTATGAAGCCCTCCTCAACACCCCCACTCTAAATCAACAATCCCCCCACCCTGTCCTGAGCTGTTTGTCTCTCTTTGTAACCCTAACCACATGTGGCCCCGTAGACAGTTAATCATGTGTATTCTGTCCACCCCAACAGAATGAATGTTCCTTGGGCCCGCCTTTGCACTCAGACGTTTGCGTTAGAATCATTTCAAACCAAACGTAAGCAATTCCCTGAACCCCTCTGAGTTTCCACTGCCTCATCTGTGGAATGGAGTTGATAACTTTCTCTATGTTACAGAGTTTGTTAGGATCTCACTGGGAAGGTCAAGCTTCAGGCGGCATTTGACCAACCAGAAGACTCCAGGTATTTTAGAGGCCTGAAATGACTTGAGTGACGCATATCTGATTCCACAGCTAACATCTCACATTTAACACCTAGAGTCCCAGAGGGTACAGCTTAAACCCAGGAAATAAAACATGCCTTAAATAAAGGGGAAAGGGGCGTTCTAACCCTTCAGAGTAGCACTAGCCAATGTGGTAGCCACAAACACGTGGAATGAGGCTAGTCTGAATCGAGATGTGTTGTACACGTAAAATACACACTTAGCGCAGAGACTTAGGGCAAAAATGTAAAATCTCAATAATCTGTAATATTCATTGCTTGTTAAAAGGATTCTTTAGATATTAATTTCACCTGTTTACTTTTTTCTGTTCTTTACTTTGTTTCAATGTGGTTACGGGAAAATTTAAAGTTACACACATAGCTGACAGTATATTCTGGCTGGACAATGCTGTCCTAGAAAGGTCCTATTCCAGGCGCTCTCCCATTCCGGGTGAACCAACAGATCCCTTCCCGGGACATACCGGTTTACCATCGTGGCTATGGTACCTAACAACCACGTCTTCAAAAGTTGCTCATTTTTTGGCTGGGTCTACACCTAGCCAAATGAATCGTTAAATGAGTTGCTAAATGAATTGTTCTTTGCTCTCTTCCATGACTGCTCCCTCACTGCACATCACTGCACAAACTGAAAACCCAATCGGCCACGACAATGGCTGAAAATTCCATACTCATCACCTTCATTAGCGGGATTTTCTTCTTGTTTACCAATCGGCATCAAAGTATTCATTCTTTCAATAAATACTGACTGAGTGACTACTGCTATGGTCCCAATGTTTGTGTCCTCCCCCCAAAAGTCATACATTGGAAACATATGCCCGAGGTGATGATATTAGGAGGTGGAGCCCTTGAAGGTGATTAGGTCATGAGGATGGGGCTCTCGTGAATGGGATTGGTGCCTTTCTAGAAGGCCCCAGGGAGCTGCCTCACCCCTTCCGCCACGTGGAACTACAACAAGAAGTCTATGCCCCAGAAGAGGTCCATCACCCAATCATCCTGCCACCCTGCTCTTAAGCTTCCAGCCTCCAGTGCTGTGAGGAGTTAATTCTAGCTGTTTACAAGCCACCCAGTCTGTGGCACTTTGTTGCAGTGGCCTGAACGGCCTGGGACAACTTCTCCGGACCAGGCTCTGGTCAGATGTTGAGGTACTGGGCTGAACAAGACACAGCCTGCCCTCGATGACCCAATACGCCAGAGTGTGTAATAACAGAAGTGCGCACGCACAAAGTACCACGGGGCGCAGAGGAAGGCCGTCCACCTCCTTCATCTGACCGAGAGGACAGATGAAGATTTTACACGGGAGGTAACATACGAACTGCACTTTGACCTCAGGATACATCCAAGTTGAAGTGAGAAGTGTCACCTGAACACAGCTGACAGCACGGGTCCCAAGAGGGGATGAGCTCACCCCGGGATAGAGTGTAGGGTAAGAAGAGAAGAGGCTATCACTGAATGTTCCGCTTAGAGTCTGCAGCTGAGCAGAAGGTCCTTATAAACAAATTACCTCCTGACCTAATTAGCTGAAAGCAAGAACAGGTAAACGGAGCATAACGGCGAGCATTGCTCATCTGTACAACGGAACTGGGAAACGCTCACAAGATCGCAAAGATTAACGGTGATAATCCAAGTAAAGCAGTTAGCACGCTGACACATAGTAGGTACTCAGCAAGTGAGCACTTACTTATGCTGTGTGAGTGTGAGTGTGTGTTGTTCTTTTTTTTTCTAAATTTTTTTTTCAACGTTTTTTATTTATTTTTGGGACAGAGAGAGACAGAGCATGAACGGGGGAGGGGCAGAGAGAGAGGGAGACACAGAATCGGAAACAGGCTCCAGGCTCCGGGCCATCAGCCCAGAGCCCGACGCGGGGCTCGAACTCACGGACCGTGAGATCGTGACCTGGCTGAAGTCGGACGCTTAACCGACTGCGCCACCCAGGCGCCCCAAGTGTGTGTTGTTCTTAATAAGGCATCAAAAAACTACAGAATCTAAATAAGAGTGTCCCAGCTATTGCCACTGTGGGTTGGATTAGTCTTTGTTGGTGGGGAGCAGCGGGCGGGGGCGGCCATCTGGCACATGTAGGATGTTTAACAGCATTTCTGGCTTCTCCCCACTAGATGCCAGTAGGACACCACCGCCCCCCTGCCCCCAGGTGTGACAACCAAATTCTCTCCAGACATTGCGAAAGGTCCCTTGCAGTGGGAGAGAGAAGGGAGCAAAATTGTTCCCAGCTGAGAACCACTAATCTAAATCAATAGTTGGGTGAGGTGGAAAGTGCATTTGGAGGGTCCAGTGCCTAAAAAGATAGACTTTTCAACTTGTAAAGAACCCCGAGCATTGATGGACCCCCACCCCTACCCCGTGGCTATCAAGCCCCGCTGGACTGTCTCCAGGAAAGTAAGGGGTGGGGCAGGGAAGGGCACCAAATACACCTTGGCCTCGCCCAAATCAGGATTACAGCCTTTGAACTAAATTTCAGCACCTTCTCTGGTGACCACGGCAGAGAGGGCCTCTGCCCCCACTATGAATGCCATCCCCCAGGGGCAGCTCCACCAGGCTAGCAGAGGGTGACTGGTCCCTGTGCGAGAAGAAGCCATACGGTCCTCCTCTGCACACAACAGGTTCAAGTGTGGTGACAAAGGCCAATCGATTCTGTCCTGTGCAATAAGCCACCCAACCTCAGCTCACCCAAGGGCTGCCACTGAACAATGGCTATTTTTCCGAAACTTTTTACCCTCCTGAGTTCAGCTTTCAGAAATGGCACTGACAGTGCCCTGTGTTTTATTTTTCAAACGCCACCTTTTTTTTTTTTTTTTAATTTTTTTTTTTCCAACGTTTTTTATTTATTTTTGGGACAGAGAGAGACAGACAGAGCATGAACGGGGGAGGTGCAGAGAGAGGGAGACACAGAATCGGAAACAGGCTCCAGGCTCCGAGCCATCAGCCCAGAGCCCGACGCGGGGCTCGAACTCACGGACTGCGAGATCGTGACCTGGCTGAAGTCGGACGCTTAACCGACTGCGCCACCCAGGCGCCCCCAAACGCCACCTTTTAAAGTTAATGAGAACCTGAGGGGTTGGTCGGTGGGGGAAAGCTATGGCCTCTGCATGCAGCATGAAACCGCAAAGCTGAGTTTTCACCAAATAAACTCTGCTTTTGTAAAATGCGCCACCGAGGCAGAGCTCAGTTTTGGCCTTGGCGGGGAGGTGAGCCGGCACAGCAGACAGGGGGTTAGTGCAGACGGAAAGGAGATACTCGGGGGCACCTGGGTGGTGGCTCAGTCGGTTAAGTGTCCAACTCTTGATTTTGGCTCAGGTCATGATCGCAAGGTTCATAAGCCCCACGCTCTCAGCTCAGAGCCTGCTGGAGATTCTCCCTCTCTCTCTGCCCCTCACCCACTCACTCTGTCTCTCTCAAAATAAATAAATAAACTTTAAAAAAAAAAAAAAAAGAAAGAAAGAAGATACAGCAGTCTGGAAGCAGGACCCTCTTAGTAAACCTCACAGTGCAGGGCAGACATAAGGAACGGATAAACACCTGCTCAGGTATCAAACAGAATGAAATACGACAGCATTTTTGTAAACGTGAAGATTAATATCTCAGAATGAGAAACCGCAGTGCGTTTACTCTAACAATCTGTGTGCACAGTGTCTGCATCCATTTTCAAGGCATTTTCCCATCTAGTTTCTCATTGAATCCTCACCCCCACCATGAGGTTGGAGAGGTAACATTACTACCTTCACTTGGCAAAGGAGGGGACCAAATCTCTGAGGCTATGACTTTCACTCGGTCTTTCAATCCATTATTAAGTGGCTATAATTTGCCGGGCGCTTGCCCAAGTTGTGGGGTGTGGCCAGGTACTACGCCAGACGCTGTTCAAGCCTGGAGAGTCTTGAGGAATTTCTCAAGGAGAAGCATTACTGGCATTTGGGCAAGATGACTCTGATGGGCGGAAAGATTCCATCCTTTGCAAGATGTCTAGCATCCTTAGCCCTGCCAACGAGACTGATGTCATCAGTCCTAGAGACAATCAAGAGCATCCCGACACATTTCCAAACGTGGGGGAGGGGACAACCCCCAACAGAGAGCCCCTACTACATATCCAGAGCAACAGATCTTAGACAGCCATGGCGCCTCAGTCCTCTCAACGTGACCTTGGATGAGTGATACTCTCTATGCCTCAGTTTGCCCCCTTATAACATGTGATGATAACCGTGTGTACCTTGTAAGTTTCTTCTGCGAAATAACATATTAAAGACCTGGCCCAGGTCGACCTTCAGAAATAGTACTCAATAAATACCTGTATTATTTCCCTGGCTCGTCTCCTTCTATCTCTAAAGAAAGCCACTTTCTCAGGAGGCCTCATCTGGGCATCCCCACTGCAAACTGCAGTCCCCAGGCTGCTTCGGTTTCATATCCTCCTTCCTTGCCTTACTGTCCTTCTGTAGCACTTGTCATCATCAAACACACTCTATGTTTTAAACATGCATTTGGTTACTGTGTCTTCCCCGAGGAGAATGTACCGCGAGGACATGCATTTTTGTCTGTGTCCCTGTCATATCTCCAGCCCCCCGAACAAAGCCTAACGCTTAACAAGCATTCAACAAAAACATCTTGAGTGATGTCCAATGGATACAGTAGGTGGCCAAGGTCCAAAAGCTGGTCTCTACACCGCAAATTCTGTGCTCTTTTCTCTATAGCGAATTCTGTGCTCTTTTCTCTATAGCGAATGACCACGGACCATGACACTAAAGGGAAACTGCGTCAACCGTTAAGAGATGTAAAGTGTGATATGACAATACTCCCTTGGAGGGGCCTTTGTGTCTTCCCCCTTCTAGGATTCTTTGAAGTTAACAGCTTCAGGCCGAAGCCCGGTCACCAGCCTGTTTCAACTTGAGTTGCCTTTGTGGGTTTTCTTCCAGAGGCTTTTAGGATAACCACTCACAAGACTGAAATGGACTTCAACCCCCACATTACCAGGTTTCTTTATTCCTACCCGTACCTGCCCGAGTCAGAAACGAACTTCAGGTGATACTGGAGATCTCAGTGCTACCTGTCCTCCTTACCTACAGTCAGACTCGGACTCCCCACCACCAGACCAAGCACGAGGTTACTAGCACCCTGACCCAGAGTTGGCTGTGGCGGGCCTAGCGGTCACCGGTTACATTCGTGACAAGTCCAGACCTGGAGTTCCAAAGTCTAGTGGACACTAGGGCCCTGGGAAGGCAACGTTACGTCTTTCATTTATATTTAGTCTAAAAAAAGAGCTTGAATGTTGAAAATAGAAATCAACACAAACACTTCCATGTAACCCATCCTAACAACTTAACATGCCTTTTGTGAAACACAGGTGAGGGTGCCTGGGTGGTTCAGGTGATTCAGTGTCTGACCTTTGATTTCGGCTCAGGGGTTGTGGGACAGAGCCCCACGTCGGGCTCTGTGCTGAGTGTGGAGCCTGCTTTAGACTCTCTCTCTCCCTCTCCCTCTGCCCCTCTCCCCCACTCAATCTCTCTCTCTCTCCCTCTCTAAAGAAAAGAAAGAAACACTGGTGTCATGAGGAGGACGACGGAGAGCCACAAAGTGAAGGGACTCTGTGGCTGTTTCCGTGATCTCATTGCTCTGGCATATTTCATGGCTCGCCATTTACAACGAATCGTAAGTAGATGTACAGATTATATTATCTACTTTCACCTAAACCAATCCTCACAAAATGGAATGGAGGCTTAGAAAGATCCCAGCCAAGAAACCACAGCGCACGAATACTCACAATGCACACACACTCCTCCGAGTCTCCATCTGCCACGTTACAAGGTAAAAAGGATCGCAGAATCGGAGTGCACAAGGTGTCAGCCAACAGCATTAACCAGAGGATAATGAACATGTGGTTTTACAATCACTACTCGTAGAAAGTTTAGAAAGACCCTTATGCTGGATATTTAGATGATGGTGGTAATGCATATAAATTATCTATAAACAAAACATATTGGGAATGACTCCTCAAGTATGGTTCACCAATAGTGTACCAATGTGTGGTTGACTACTGTGGATGTTTGCTCATCAGCCATTCCACTACCCCTTCTTCTAGAAGGCCTTCTTATGCTGCACAAGCCATACTTGGCCAGGCTTTCTTGAAGCCAGGGTTCTGGCTGTGAATTTGGTTTCCCCAAACAGAAGCACTCACTCAAGACTTAGAAAGCAGACGTGAGGGGCACCTGAATGGCTCAGCTGGATGAACATCTGACTCTTGGTTTCAGCTCAGGTCATGATCTCACAGTTCGTGAGTTCGAGCCCTACACTGGGCTCGACAATGACGGTGTAGAGACTGCTTGGGATTCTCTCTCTCTCTCTCTCTCTCTCTCTCTCTCTCTCTCTCTCTGCTCCTCCCCCACTTGCATTCTCTCTAAATACATACATACATACATATACTTAAAAAAAAAAAAAGACATGAGTCAGAGGCCAACTTCCTGCCTTCTGGGCGGTTTTGCCGCAGGCTAATGTGGTGATGGGGACAGGAGAGGTTTTACAACACCATTACACGGTCCTCCCTCTGTCCTTCTGGGTGTCAAGAGGCAGCTGCAGTGGGGAATCATTCCAACTCTGGAACCAGGATTTCTGACCCCTGGTTCTCAGTAGCCTCAGTTTGTTCTCAGACTCAGGAGTTCCGGGACAGTCTTGGAGACAGACAGCTGCACTCCTAAGGGGTCGGTTTGGAGCAGCCAATATAGATTTGCTTACAAATAATTACATGTACTATCAGCTGGGGCTCCTTCCTGCAGGCCCAGCGGAGAGTCCTATGCCTCCAGCTGCCCCCAGCAATTTCATAAGCACCAGATCCCCTCCATTAAATACCCTCTGCTTAAAATACTTAGACCATTTTTTAGTTCCAGCTCTGAACTCCGAATCCTAGTAGAGCAGGAGAGCAGAGAGATTTAGAGGACAAATGGAAGAGACCACCCGGAAGCTGTGTGGGCCTGGCAAAGCAGCCCAGCTCTTCCCTCTGGGCTCTAGACATTCAGGTAAGGAGGGGACAGGAGGGAACAGGTGTCTTTGAGATGAAATGTTTACTCTTGTTTACTCTTGAAATGTTTACTCTTGAAATGTTTCCGAAGGACTTCTGGGCCAACCTCAGAGACAGAATCCGTGCCCTGAGAAATCTAAAGAAGAAGGCACGCACGCGAACAAACAACTACATTTCTAAAGGGCCAGAGAAATTATAAAGGCCACGTGAGCTCGATGGCCATGAAA
The DNA here is from genome assembly GCF_028018385.1 of Neofelis nebulosa. Classification (NCBI taxonomy): domain Eukaryota; kingdom Metazoa; phylum Chordata; class Mammalia; order Carnivora; family Felidae; genus Neofelis; species Neofelis nebulosa. The sequence continues at coordinate 17,775,494 of NC_080789.1, forward strand.
GAAACTAAAATCCACACTGTGATAGTCTCCCCAAGAAACGTCTACACCTATTTCTGTTGGAACTTCCAGGGTCGAGCCCCGGGTTAAATAAGTCACTTCGCCACCCTTCCCATTCGGGCTCTTGCCGACCCCTATCAGTTAACGTAAGAGAGATATGAACTGCAAGCCCCAAGCCTCTGAAAATGGGTACGAGCTCCCCCAGGCAGAGCAGAAAAGGCTTATGGGCCTACGTGCTGGCCAAGCCTTCACGAAGCCCACAGTCAGGGCTGATCAGGCACTTCTGGGCCCTCACCTGGAGCCCGCGTCTTAGGGGGATGCCCTTTCCCATCACCTTACTAAGGTCACAGGGTGTGCCGTGGTTTGCAAAAAGTACCTTCCCAATTTACAGAGGTGGCCGCCTCCAAGGGCATCAACTCTAAGACAATGGCCACTCTGTGTCCCAATGAGAAAGAACAAGCCTGGCCACAGAAGCATGGCACGGTGCCAAGAAGCCATCGATGACGACACCGTCAAAGTTCATCGCTACGAAATTGCGAAAAAAATGAGTCTCTCAGAATGGAGGGAATACGGTAATTGATGGGGTTAGGGAGCAGAGGAGCCCGCCCCAGGACCCAGGCCTTCCACGTCCAAATCACCAAGCCCCCAACCCAGTCCCTCTCTACGCCCTTACTGAGTGCCCGCAGAAGTCAGGGTGCGACCGCGCTTTGTAGTCTTGAATGCCATGGATCGCACCCTGAACGTTTTGTTGAAGACTTTCCCAACACCAGTTCCGTTAAAATGTTTCTCAAATCTCTTTTACCACTTTGTGGTCTAGTGGGGGGGTGCGGGGGCAGGGTGAGGAGAAACGGGATTAGTGCGGTGACCACTTTACCAAAGCGCAGGACCAGCTGCCCAAAGATAAAGGTGCAAGTAAGAAGCTTCCTCACCTCCGGCCCAGCCTGCCCCAGGGCCCGCAGCAGACTCTGCTCCAGGCCCCTTCCCTCTGCTTTGAACACTCAGTGCTGCCTGTCTGGCAAGTTCCCACCTCAGGGGCAGGCCTCTGCTGCTCTATGCCTGGGACATTCTCCCTGGGATGGACACGTGGATGGCTCCTTCCCTTCCCTGAGGTCTCCGCTCTCCAAGGTCATCCCACCAGTGGCATTCCCTAATTACCTTTATATTCAATTGCAAGCCCCGCCCCCCATCTATCTCTCCCTGCTTTGTTTTTCTCCACACCACCTGACAGGCCTACTTTTTTTTTTTTTTTACTTCTGCATTTGCTTCAAGTCTGGCTTTAAGTTCCCTGGGGGCCAAAATCCATACTGAATCCCCCAAGTGCCTAGACCCACCTCCAGGGCCTGGCACCGAGTAGAACAGAGAAAGACAAGAGACCGAGAAAAAAAAAAGCACAACTCAGCTTGTAAATTCTGATCAATCATATTTGATCTCAGATGCGTCAAATAAGTTTCCGGGAATTTTTAATTGATAGACTATTCAATGACCTCAGAGGAAGATGTGCCTTCCTCTTCACTTGTGATAAAGATAGGGTCTCGAAATTCAAGAGAAAAAGAAACGAAAAAGAAAAAAAATGAGTAAAAAAACAATGCTGGTTTTTCCAAGAATTTGGACTTACATGCCTGCTGGCGATGACTTTCACAAGGCCTTTTTCACCTACCCTCCCCAGGTTAAGGAGGTGGGTCTTGTGGGTGGATTTTAAGAGGGGGAAACGGTGGGGCCTGAACTTGTAAGTGTTTGACTTCCTGTTTTTAAACGGCTGTGCTGATAGAGCTGGTCATGAGCAAAATGGCTTTCCAACCAGATAAATCTAAACCGCAGCCCCCACTGCTGCAGGATGGATCCCCACGTCCCCTGCCCCACGGACATCTCCAGCCACCCCTCCGCTGACCACCACTTTTATTTCAGAAAGCAATGAAATGAGAGCTCCTGAGCAGTGGCTGTAACTGTTGGAGGAAACTGCCTAAGTGTATCTGTCTCATCATAATGCGGCCATGACAATGCCTCACTGAGGTGCAAATGTTTCACCCACCAAAAGGAGTCCCCATACTGGACAGGTCTTAGCCTTCAGTTATTTAATGCTGCTTTCAGGATTCATAACAGTCTCCTATTCGAGACCCTCCTGCTGCCTTTGCAAAAGGAAACGCCAGAGAGATAACCTAAGAACCGGCCCTACAAACTGGTGAGTCCAAATTCATTTCATGTATAAGCAAAAAGATTCGTGTGCAGTTTAAAAAAAAGTAATAAAAATGATACAGGACTGACATCCTGCAAAGTGGGGCGGGGGGCGGGGGTGGGGGATGGCAGAGACATATGCAAATCTATAGATTAAAAAGGTTGAGGTTAAACGTTGTCTTTAAACATAATAACTAGTCACCATAATGATGCACTTGTCTAAAATACATCAAAGCAGGTGGGGCACCTGGGTGGCGCAGTCGGTTAAGCGTCCGACTTCAGCCAGGTCACGATCTCTCGGTCCGTGAGTTCGAACCCCGAGTCAGGCTCTGGGCTGATGGCTCGGAGCCTGGAGCCTGTTTCCGATTCTGTGTCTCCCTCTCTCTCTGCCCCTCCCCCATTCATGCTATGTCTCTCTCTGTCCCAAAAATAAATAAAAAACGTTGAAAAGAAAAAAAAAATTTAAAATACATCAAAACAGGTACAAAGGGCATGATATAATCTCAACTTTTTTTTTTCATCATTTTTTTTTTTTTTTTAATTTTTGGGACAGAGAGAGACAGAGCATGAATGGGGGAGGGGCAGAGAGAGAGGGAGACACAGAATCGGAAACAGGCTCCAGGCTCCGAGCCATCAGCCCAGAGCCTGACGCGGGGCTCGAACTCACGGACCGCGAGATCGTGACCTGACTGAAGTCGGACGCTTAACTGACTGCACCACCCAGGCGCCCCTCAACTTTTTTTTAACATATATATTCTATAATACATAGAATAAAGCACCTGTTGCCTCTGGGTGGTGGAATACTAAATGATGGTTTCTCTTCTACACTTCCTAAATTTCCTAAAATGAGCACATATTATGTTTACAATTAGATTAAAATCATCACACAAAAGCACTGCACATTCAATCTAACCAAGTACAAGTACAAAGGGGTAACCCAAGAAGTCTTTAAATAAAGGGTATAATCTTTCAATACCTTCGACCAAGGCAAAGAAATCCCAGGCAACAGTGAAAGTAAACATACGGCAGGAGGAAAAAAAAGAGAGGAAGAGAAAGAGAGAGAAAAGGCTTTCTCCTCCGCAGGCTTCTCTTCTTTGAACAGGAGATTTCGAACAAAATCACAATCCTAGGGAGCGACACAAAAGGAAGGTTCGGAGGAACTCTCTTCACACACTGGGCACAAATGCAGCCCCAGGGGCCTCCTCCGCTTTGCCTTGCGGAGCACAGCTCCATCAAAGCCCAGCTGTCCGGGGCAGCTAGGCAAGACAGTTTACTGTACAGGACGCACATTTACAGGACGCATTTGCTGATGGACTCGAATGTGTGCAGAAACCGCTAGCATGTGGTTCCATCCTCACCCACTTCAGGGGCTGCTCACACCCACAAAAGGGGTTTGTGCTGTGGACGGGTTTCTTTGAGTCAGTGGCTAATGGAGGCCAAGCTCCCCCAGTACCCAGGACACCGAGCAGTGCCCCAACTGCCTCATACCTCGGGGCAGCAAATCTAGGCCGCGGGGAATGCTCCACCTGGGGTACAAAGACTTAAACCAAATCCATGTGTGCGGGGGCTCTCAGAGACCAGGGAGGCAGGGAAGGGTGCCCACCACACGGACCCAGACTCACAGACACAGCATTGTCAGCAAGGCTTGATAACGTTCCTGAAAACCAGAGAAGCAGGTCTTCTGGAGCTGAGCTATTCGTGCTTTTCTCCAGCAAATATTTTATTGGGAACCTACTATGTGTCAGGCACTGCGTAAAACACTGGGATTAGGATGAGGCTAAAACCTGATCCCAGGGTGCCTGGCTGGCTCAGTCGGTAGAGCGTACGGGACTCTTGATCTTGGGGTTGTAAATTCAAGCCCCACACTGGGTGTAGAGATGACTAAAAAATAAAATCATGGGGCACCGGGGTGGTTCAGTTGGTTGAACACCAGACCCTTGATGTTGGCTCAGGTCAGGATCCCACCGTCATGGGACCAAGTGCACACCCCCCCCCCCACCCCATCAGCCTCTGAGCTAAGCATGGAGCGTGCTTAAGATTCTCTCTCTCTCTCTCTCTCTCTCTCTCTCTCTCCCTCCCTCCCTCCCTTTGCCCTCTCCCCACTCATGCACAAGGTGCGCACACACTCTCTCTCTTAAAAAAAAAAAAAAAAAAAGACATTAAAAAAAAAAAAACCTGACATAAACAAGGACTATAACTCAGATGTCAGAGATCTAAAGAAAGCTGCCTTACTGACAAGGCCCACTTCTCCTGAACCCTCCAACCAAATTAAAGATCAACTACTCAAGTTTATGAATTGCTTGGGAACTAGAAAAGTACAGAAGACAATGGGCCCCAGATTAGAATCCGAGGGAGAGACAGCCAGCCCTCCCATCGCCAGCTGTCTCCTTTCTTTTTTCTCCCCCACCTCTCACACTCCAGGTGTTCTCAAGGTACCGATGAAGCCCGGAATCCATTTCTTTCGGAATACTATTTTTCTATTTCAGATACAGGAATGTGGAACTCCTACCGGAGGGCTCCAAATTTTTAGCAACAATCTGTGCCATGGCGTGGTCCCTTATGCCTCTCCCCGGGTGATCTTTCAAGACTGAAACTGCACAGCCAGGCCAAAGGATCATCCCACCAATGACCCCAAATCCTCAAAGAAGCAAAGATCCGGCTAAGTTTTAAAGAAATTCAAAGTAGTAGAAAAGATTTAGCATCAGCTGTCGTCAACTGTGAAGTTTAATAAGATGGGGGGGGGGGGGAGAGAAAGGAACATGTTTAATATTGATTTCGAAGCATATTTTTATGGCCCATGTCATAATAAACTGATGGCACAGAATTTTCGTGGAACCATACGTAATTCAACATAAGGAAGACCTCTCAATTGGACCATCTTCAGTTGCACATTCAATAGAAGGTATTGACAGTGGAACTTGCTATGGGCTGGGAAAACATGTCAGGAGAGAACACTCATACAGATATGAATAATAAGCAAATGCCATTTCTTAAAAGGAAATGGGGCCAGGAAGGGAAGCGAAGGCTGAGAGCAGAGGACAAGCTTCTTCCTGGTGTCTCTGGTTAAAAAGTTATTTCCGAATTCTCAGACAAGAAAAGGCACCGGCTGCATGAAAACCATGGCGAGTGGGGGTATTATCAGTACCTGGACGACTAACAGGTACGGAGAAGTTCAAGTGCATTCCGCATGGAGACTAATATCCGTCCTTGTCCTTGGCATTTCTGCAGAGAATTACCCGGCATGTTCTGTCCAGGCAAAATTTTAAGCGGCCTAAACACGTATCTGAAGTCTAGACCAAACCCCTGGGCCCTTTGTTTAAACTGGTTGAGCCCCAGTGCACTTGCACGTCACCCAGTCCCCCAGTTTCTGGGGCGGAGTCTGGCCTGGCCCCCAGGATGCTGCTGTCTGTCTGGCCTTGCCCACTGGAACCACCGCACCGGCTGCCCAGAACATAAGCGAGGTCCATTTTTAAATTCCCTTAGAAGTTTCCCAACCACTGGTCTGGGTGAGGAGACAAACACGGCTGCAGTTTGCTGACATGAAACTAAAAATACCCAACTGCAAACAAAAGCCATCTTTTACAAGGCTGGCTCGGATGTCCTGAGGTTACCACTGGTAGCGTCAGACCATATCCTTGGCCGCCTGAACAACTGCTCCAGGGCGAGCCCAGCAGAGGGGCCGCTCAGTCCCCAACGCTGTCAAGGAATCTCACACCCGCAGCCCTGCCTGATTGATGGAAAGAACAGCTTTATTCCTCTGCCACCCACCCAAACGCAAGCTAGAAGAATTCGGGGCTGCGTCTGCTGAAAGTGTTAGATACATACACACTGAAAGGAGAACGCGGGAGGCAAAAGAGAAAAAAAACCAACCCCATTTCCCTGGAAGGAAATGTGTTTCCAACTCCCTCCTTGCAATTATAAAAGCAAATTATTGCTGTGGCTGTACTGAGAAAGGCAACTCGGAGGCGTAAAAAAAAAAAAAGAAAAGAAAAGAAAAGAAAAAAAGAAAGAAAGCAAAAAGGATTTCGGAGCCAATGTGGCCCAGTGGGAGCCGGCCGGGGGTGAGGTGGGGGTGTGGATACCACGGCTCCCCGGGCCGAGCCGCGTCACCCCGAAGCCTCCTCGGAAGGCTTTTGTACCTGTTGGGCTTCGGGGCCGAGCAGTGAACCCCCGGCCGCCGCGCTCGAGGGCGCCCCTCCCTCCCCAGGTCCCAAACTTTCCTTAGCGCCTTTTGGAAGGGGCGAGCCTCGATCCTCCCCCAGTCCAGATTTCAGATGTGTAACTTGCCTAAGCTACAGAGGGCTGGGGGAGGGGCTCGCCGCCACACGCCCCGGGGCCCTCCGGGGGACTTCAGAGGTTCGGAACCCAGGAGAGGGGCAAGCAACCTGACGGTCAGTCCAGGACCGGGCCAAAGTTTCCTCCAAAACTGCTGCGGCCAAGGCGTGACCCAGGAGCAATGACCAGCGCAGGGTCGGGAGAGCCGTTGGGGTGGGGGCGCGTGGTGAAGCAAGCCCCAGGACACCAGCCGCAAGGTCAATGAGGAGCCAGACCCCGGGGGCAAACAAGGGGCGCCTGGCCCCTTCCCCAACCTAGTGGAGAGGCAGTGCGGGGCACCAAGCCTCTCCCCACACCTCTGCGCGGCGCTGAGCCCCGGACACGTGGGAGCCTGAGCCTCAGGCTCCCCAGCAGGGACTGGAGACTTCGCCGGGGCGCACACCCTTAGCCCCCAAGCCCCCAAGCCCCCAACCCAAGGAAAAGGCAGCGCGCCCAGGCGCAGGGCGGCCGCCTCCCGGCGCCTCTTTCATCCACGGATCGCTGCATCCGCGGGGAGTTGCATTCTCTTCAAACCGGCCCCCCACGTCAGCAGCTGCCCACAACCTCTCTACCTTGCTCTGCTACCTCGCAGACAGACAGACAAGAGACACAAAGAAAAAAGGGAGGAAAAAAAAAACCGCTCCCCCTTGCTCCCATCCTCCAGCCTGGAGCCGGGAGGAAGAAGAGGAGAGAGAGCACGTCTTCTCTCCTCCTCTCCATCCGGACTCGTCCTGTCCGGGCAGCAAGGAGTCCCGAGGTGGCTGAGGGAGAAGAGGTAAGGTTGGAATAGGCAGAAACCAGGCGCCAGCGAGCGAGCGCGAGAGCGCGAGAGAGAAGAAAATATCCAACAAAACCACGCTAACGCGCCCCCTACCTGGGTGCAACATACTTTGGAAATAGAAGATGACCAGGATAAAGGATCCCAAGCAAGTGGCCAGCACCATCCGGCAAATTCTGTTCATCCTCATCACTTCCAGCAGCGCCGGCTTCATGGCTTTGTCCTGGCTGCGGGGACCGGGGTGTCCGGGAGGCGCGCCCGGGGCGCAGGAGCCGGGACCCTGCCGCGCGGAGCGGAGCCCGGGAGGCGCAGGGCAAGGGCTGGGCAGGGCTCGGGAGGGGGACGATCGGGAGGGCTTCGCGGCCGCTCTCGGAGCCCCCAGCCCCGGGCAGGGGTACGGAAGGCGCCGGAGTTGCTCTGGAAGTGCCGAGATGCGTGGACCCGCCGGCTGCGCGCTCCTGCTCCTCCCGCTGCTCCTCTTCGCCTCCCCGCCGCCGCCTCCGCTCCCGCCGGCGGCCGCCGCTGCCTCCTCGCGGGCCGGGCGGCTGGGGTGCGAGCGCTGGTGGTGCCGCCGCCGCCGCCGCCGCTGCTGCGCTGGCCGCTGTGGCTGTCGGACGGGCCCCCTCCCTCCGCTCCAAAGGCTACTTCATTGCGCTCCAATGATCTATATATTCCGGGCTGGGTTTTACCAAATGCAACTCGCAGCCCCCGGCGAGGGGAGGGCGCCCGCGGAGAGCCGGGAGGAGGGAGGGGCCGGAGCGCCGGGGCGGAGCGTCGCGCTCCCCCCGCCCCTACCCGGGAATTGGTCGCGTCCAGCTGTTTCCCGGGGAGTGCGGAGAGCGCGCCGCGCTCCCGCAGGGTCCCAAAAGCCCTCAGTCCCCGCCCGGGCTCGGCCGCCGTCTGGAGGTTGTGTCAGCGTTTCCATGACAAAACCCGGAGGAAAAAAAAAATGCGAATCAAATCGCCTCGGTGCTGCCACCCACTCCTGCCGGCGTTCGTGGAGGGAAGTGGCAGGGAGCGAGTCGGGCACCGAGAGCGTAAAGGGGGCTGGTGGTCCGCGATTGTTTAAAATCCCTGGACGAGGTGATGGAGAAGTTGCCCCTGAGCCCCCAGGGAGCGAGTGCCCTTTAGCCGAAGCTCCAAACGGGCGGTTTCGTTTTTTCTTTCAAACCACTCCCGGGCTCGAGCGACGCTTTGGAAAGGGGTTAGAAACGGCTGACTTGGGGGTCAAGGTTAGGGAAACTGCACTACCCGCAGGGTTCTGGCGACCGCCGAGCTTTCCCGGGGATTTGTGCAGAGTCTCTCCCTCAACAAGGCAAAAGGGACTGGCTTGCGGATTTTAAAACTCTGGCTTCCCGGAGGGTAGAGCTCCCTCCAGATTCTCCCAAGTGCACACGAGTCCCAGAGGGTGGAAGAGAGAGGTGGCCCCCACGAAGTCACCGTCAGCCGAATTCAAACAACTGATGGAAAAATCCAGCCGGCCTTAGCACTGGCAGGTAAATGGAAAGATGGCGTTGTTTTCCTGCATTGTGGGAAGTAATTTACAGTTTCCAACCCCTTGCATTTAAGTTGGTTAACAATCGATCAAGTGGATACAGGCTAATAGTGCAGACGTCAGTGGCTCACCTACCCCGTTCTAACTTTTGAAAATCGGCGACTACGACGGTCCACTTAGCTACCACCCAACATTGAAGACCTTGTTCTTCTGCCCTTCATGGTTTCTGTAAGCAAAGAGATAGGGGCTGTCATATTTTTTTATTTTCCTTGTAAGTTTCCATTGGGTTTTTTAAAGTTAAAGGATTATTTAAATTCCAACAATTACATTTACGGGGGCGGGGGAGGGATGTCATTGTAAAGACTACTTTTGTGTCATATTATCAAATTATTACTATTAACTCAATAATGAAATAAGAATATGTCTTCCGATGCCACTCAGATAATAGGCATTTGATAAATACTTATTGGGTCTGAATGCAAGGGGCATTACCCTCTTCTCAATACATCAGAGACACAACTTGTAAATAGACACATGCAGTGAAACCTGCGTGGACAACCTCCAGAGTTTTCCTCCAGAGCCGCGTGATAGGGAAAGTAACAAAGTCAGCAGCCTTGCCTTTGATTACAGAAGATAATCAATGACAGCACAATATTTATGTAACTGGTCTGTACTGTATTAATTTGTAGTCACTTGTGAATGAGCTGCTTGCTAAAGGCTGTGAAGCTGAACAAGCTCCGGAGCAAAGCCACTCTTCAGTGATTCTCCCCACAGGAGCCTGGGAATGGGAGTTGAACACATGGCCACCCACCCCAACCAAGGCAGGGATTCTTTGCAAGGAGCATGGTTAGATGAGCACTTGCCGCACTTCGCCTAGAATGTCAGGCTCTCATTTAACTCCCGGTTTTACAGAGCAGGGAGGGGTCACCCACCTGGCCTCTGGCCTTCCAGGGCAGAGCCCACACTGTACTTGGACAAAAATCTGGACATGCATAAGGCAGTCTGGGAAGTCACAGAGCCAAGGGAGAGATCAGAGGTGCATCTCTGGTGGGTCATGGAGGGCTGAGTTGGCCCACATGGTGGAGAAGGTGGAGAGCCGTGCCCAACGTCCATTTTTGCATTCCCACAATCAGTCAAGAAGTGGCCCAAGCGTACAGTGAGGGGTAAGGCTATGTAGGTAAACTACCACCTCTTCCAAGAAGCCTTCCCTGGTTTCTTGCCTGAAATAGCTTCTTTCCTCTTTGGTGCTCTGAGCACTAGGTCCAAACCACCCTTGGGCCACTGTACCCACTAGGCTGGGTTTTCCTCACCTCTGTCTCTCTCTAGTCCTCAGCTTAATGACCGGCACTGGGTAGGTACAGATAAGTCAGAGGTGGACAAGTAATGCCTTCTTGGGCTACAAAGTTAGGTTGGATCACCTCTGAAGTCCACAGGGATGGTCAATGTTAATGGCCTGTGATTACGCACATTAGGGGGGAGGGAATAGGTTCTATTTGTCTCCCTCATCACACTGTAAACTTCCCTACGTGGAGTGGAGTCATTGTTTTCTGTAGGTTGCTAGTCTCACAAAACTTTGTCGCCTCTTTCACTCATGCTACATGCTGCATACTGAGCAGATAAAGCACGGTGTTGACTGATAAGACTGAGGAGAAGGGAGAAGATGTGATATTTTGAACTTTGAAGCAAGGATATGGAAGGACTGCCTGTCAAATCAGGGTTTTTGTTTTCCCAACGTAGCAGTCAGGACAGGCCAGGTTAGGCTGCAGTGAAAACCGAGTCCCAATTTCGGAAGCTTACGGCTCCCACCTCACTCCAGCTCACTCCACCACGCCTGCTGTGGGCCAGCAGCCGTCCGTGGGGCATTTTTCGAGGACGGGGCTGAAGCAGCCCCCACTGGAACCATGCTGGTTGCAGTGCCTGAGGAGAGGACGTCTCTGGGAGGTCTCGCCCGGGCAACTCAGCGAAGCACGCAGAAGCAGCTCGCGTCACTTCTGCTCATCGTCTCTCGGCCAGAACTGCTCACAGACTGGTCCACATCAGAGGAGGTCAGAGCCTAAAGCATTTCGGGAACAGTCTTTCTGGCTGCAACCCCCAGTTGCTCTTCAGATCTCCTTTTCCCTTATGTTTCTGATTCCCTTTTATCCCGAGCGCTCTTGCACACCAGCACTGTACTCATCCCGGGACCTGGCTAAACCCTGGTGGAACTTTAGGCTTGAGACTTACTCTGCGGACGAAAACAACAGGCAAACAAAACCGGGGCCTGTCCGTTTCAAAGGCTGGTGTGGTCCTGAAAAACGTGTTGAGGAGACAAGTTCTATTTGGGCGGATGCTCTTGGAAAACTCACAGGCGAGGGAAAAATAGACGGGAAATCACGATTCCAGCTTGCGTGTGCCGTCAGCAGTGAACCGCCAGGTATTTACCAAGCCCTCCAATACCTGCAGGCAGGGCTCTGCCTCGCTCCTGTGGACTACGCCTTCAATGGACTGTCTTAAGACCTTGCACAACTGGCGGCATGACCCTTTCTGCACTTGGTCGGAGAGGGGAGTGGGCCCAGGGCAAGGGCAGACAGAGAGCTCTTTAGTATCCTGGGGAAAGGGGGGCTTGTCTTCTGCCAACATCAGCCAGGGGCCCCAGACCGGCTCCTCCGAGGACTGGCCTTGCCCGTTTGCATCTCTCTGGCACCACGGGCACAAAGTACGCTCAGTTAACCAGAGCACAGTAAATATTTGTGGAGCGGAATCAAAACCACTTGCCCACAGCATGTGGCGATCTTAGGTGCAGATTTTCTACAGGTAGGTAAACCGCAAGTACACAAGTGGGTTACTCATGACATGCCTCTGAGAGCAGACTCTTCTTCGCAGGCTTTTTAGACCAAGGTGGGGACGAGAGACAGGAAGAGAGGGGATGGGAGAAGGGGAAGAGACAGAGAAGGAGAAAAGGAGAGAGCAAGGAAGAAGAGGAGGGAGACAGGGGTGGGGGAAAGAAATACGAGTCATTATTCTGCTCACTCTCTGATGCTACCTTTGCCCTCTGCCCAGTTTAGGGCCCCAGAGGCTCGTCTCCTTCCCTTCCGGGGGGAAAGAGGGCCGATGGACCCTAGGACACTCCCCATTCCCGGTGCCCCCTGCATGGCCTCACCCACCCTCCCCACCCACGCGTGGCACAGAAACCAGTTCCTGATCTGCTCCTCTCTCCAGGGGGCCCTGCCCGACTCCCAAACTCCCATCCAGATGACCTGGAAGGAAGCTCTCCAGCTCCAGTGTGATGGCTTCGCTCCCTCTGCCCGCCCCCATGCCCAACTCAGGGGTGGTGGCAGTGGAAGGCCCCCTTCGCAGGGCTCCCTCGGGCTGGGCCATGTTCCAGGCACTAGATATGTCTCCCCTCACCCCCTGCCTCCAGATGGGGGATATTACTACCCGCCCCCAGCCTGAGGGATTTGATAAAGGCTTTTCTTGCAGAAAAATGTAACAGTAGGAGAGAGAGAATGCCAGGGAGAAAAGGGAGAGCTTTGGGGGAGATTCCTGAGGGGAAGTGAGAGTGCCCTCCCATCCTATGCCCTGGGAGGCAGAGGGAATCTGTACCAGGGGAAGCAGGAACCTGGCATGGTGGCCCCTGTGTCACCAGGGATTCCAGGGCCCCACGCATGGCATGAAAGTCACAGAGCCGCTGACCTGAGGGAGCTTGGAGGACAAGAGCAGCAGATGACAGGTGACCAATGTGACCAACGCAGGACCAGAAGGGACTCCGATGCTTTTGTGCCGGGGCCAGATGAAGACACTGAAAACGTTACGATTTCTCACTCCCACATGTAATTCAAAATAGAAATCATATCAAGGCAGAAAATACATTTGAAGAGGGCCAAGAAAGATCAATTTTTTTTTTCTGATGTTTTTTCTCGCGGCTTTAACACACAAATAAAACCTATTCATTCTTAGGTGTATGGTTTGCCGAGTTTAGGTAACTACAAACGGTATATAACCTCCATCACTGCGATCAGGATGCAGAACATTTCCGGGGTCCGGGCAGTTCCCCCTCGTCCCGCGGCCGTCCGTCTCCTGCCCAGATGCTCGCTCCAGGCAACCACTGATCATCTTTCTTCCACCACAGTTTTGCCTTTTCTAGAATTCTATGGCTCTATGTGGCCTGCCATGGCTGGCTTCTTCCACTTAACAAAATTATTTTGAATATTCACCTTAATATGCAGTTCCTTTTTCATTGCTAAGTAGTATTCCATAGTGTAGATTCATACCACAATCATCCGTCCAGAGGTTGACAGACATTTGCATTATTTCCAGTTTTGAGCTAATATGAATAGCACTGCAAAGAACATTTGCATGCAAGTGTTTATGCGAACAAATGTTTTCATTAATCCTGGGCACATACCTAGGAAGCTTTTTTTAAGTAGGCTTCATGCCCAGCCTGGAGCCCAGCATGGGGCTTGAACTCACAACACTGACTGAAGACCTGAATTGAGATCAAGAGTCAGACACTCAATGGCCTGAGCCACCCAGGTGCCCCGTACTAGGACCCTTTATAGGACATGGCCTGCCTCTCCTCCAAAGTGACTGCTGTGCCCCCAGATCCCTCAAATCCTCTTCAATACATAGTGCTGTCAGTCTTTTTAACCTTAGCCACCCGGACTATGTAACGATCTCTCATGTTAGTCTTAACTGCCTGTCTGTGATGACTAGTGATGCCGAACATCTTTCCATGTGTTTCTTTTTTTTTTTTTTTAGAGAGAGTGGGGGAGGAGGGCAGAGAGAGAGAGAGAGAGAGAGAGAGAGAATCCCAAGCAGGCTACATGCTCAGCATGGAGCCCAATGTGGGGCTTGATCCCACAACCCTGGGATCATGACCTGAGCGGAAATCAAGAGTCAGACACTCAACCGACTGAAACACCCAGGCGCCCCTTCCATGCGTTTCTTAATCATTCATAAATCTTCTGTTGTGCAATATCTGTTCAAAACTCTTGCCCATTTTTAACGGTTATTTCTTTTCTTATTGTCAGTTGTGATATTAAATTCTTCCTATATTCGGGATATGAGCCCATTTTCAGACACATGTTTTGCATAAATCTGTTTTCAGTCTGCTTTCCTTTTTGTTTTCTTTCTGTTTTTTTTTTTGTTTTTTGTTTTTTGTTTTTTGTTTTTTTTTTTTAAGTGGGCTCCACACTGGGGCTGGAGCTTGACCACCCAACCCTGAGATCAAGACCTGAGCTGAGACCAAGGGTCAGACCCTGAACCAGCTGAGCCGCACCCCTCCTTTTTGGTTTCTTAACTGTGCTTTTGAAAAGCAAGCATTTTCAAAACTGAAGTCCATTTCATCAAGTGTTTCTTTGATGGCTTCTGTTATTGTGTTCTGTGAGAGAAATCTTGGCCAAAGTGAACACCACCAAGATTTTCTCCTGTGTTTAGCTGGAGAAGCAACATAGTCTCAGAACTTACGTTGGCGTCTGTGACCTATGCTGGGAGAATTTTGGCGTCTGGTGTGAGGAAAGCATAGAGGGTCATTTTTTGTTCATACACATATCTGGTTGTTCCCACCATCACTTTATATTATTATTATTTTATCCCATGTTGTGCAACTAAAGTATGCCACATCAGGGCATCATCCCCATGTGATTGGTTTAGACACTAATAATAGACATTAATAATAGATAAGTTTCCAAGGATGTTCGAGAAATGAGGCCAGAAAAGCATAACTGATTTCATCTTTTTCTCCTAGAAAATCCTCTGGGATGCTGTGTTTTGTTGCCCCATCGTCTGTATCGTTGCATGAGGTAACAGAGGCAAAAGAAAACAGCCATCTCCTTGGTCCACCGACAGACACGAGGTTGTACCAGCACAAAACCTCAACGGACGGGCCCTTTTCATGTCATTTACTAAGGACCTGAGTGGATAATCAAAGAAATGCGAACCATAACTGCCCTCGTCACAGTTCACAGGAACCCTTTTTTTTTTTTTTTTTTAAGTTTACTTATTTGAGAGAGAGAGAGAGCACAAGTAGGGTAGGGGCAGAGAGAGAAGGGGGAGAGAGAATCCCAAGCAAGCTCCGTGCTGCCAGCGAGGAGCCCAAGAACTACTTATTCAATGTCTCTCAACCCTGTGGTCTTTGAGCTCTGTGAGGAGAGGGCTGGGGCCATGGCTGTATCATGTCTCACGTGACGGCATTAACATAAGGCAGTCTAGAAAAACATATTAAGTGAAAGATATAACTTTTAACAGGGTGCCTGTGTGGCTCAGTCAGTTAAGTGTCTGACTTCAGCTCAGGTCGTGATTTCACTGTTCATGAGTTCAAGCCCCAAATACAACTCTCTGCTGTCAGCACAAAGCCCGCTTCGGATCCTCTGTCCCCCTCTCTCTCTGCCCCTCCCCTGCTGGTTCTGTCTTTCAAAGTAAATAAATAAACTTTTAAAAAATTTATTTTGCCTGCATCCTGGTGGAAATCATAAAATATCGGCAAGACTCGTTGCCGGGAATGGTGTGGGGGAAAGAGAACCTTTATATACTGATGGTGGAAGTGAATATGTATCAATACGACTTCCGCAACATTTCTAGAAAGTGACCCAACAATAACTTGTCTAAAATCACTAAGTTACTGACTGAGAGAATTTGGACGTTCACGTACAGAGTTGTGCCCACATCACCTGTCTAGCAATTATGGTTTGGTTAAAAAAAATTATAAAACTTCCATACAATGGAATACTGTTACAACACAGAATGTATATATATGCTCTTGTTTTTTTGTATAAATACATAAACAAACATAATTATATTTATATATAAATATATGCATTTTATACAAGTATTAATAGTATTTCTGGGTCTGAGATTTTTTTAATTGATTTACTGCATTGTCTAAGTATTTTTTAAAGAGTACATATTATTTTTATTTTTTTACTTTATTGTTGTAATTTTTTTAAATTTTTTTTTTAATGTTTATTTATTTTTGAGACAGAGAGAGACAGAGCATGAACGGGGGAGGGTCAGAGAGAGAGAGACACAGAATCTGAAACAGGCTCCAGGCTCTGAGCTGTCACCACAGAGCCCGACGCAGGGCTCGAACTCACGGACCGCGAGATCATGACCTGAGCCGAAGTCAGACGCCCAACCGACTGAGCCACCCAGGCGCCCCTGTTGTAAATTTTTTTAATGTTTATTTATTTTTGAGAGAGAGAGTGGGGGGGGGGGGGAAGGGGAGAGATAGAGGGAGACACAGAATCCTAAGCAGGCTCCAGGCTCCGAGCTGTCAGCACAGAGCTGGATGCAGGGCTTAAACCCACGAACCGTGAGATCATGACCTGAGCTGAAGTCAGATGCTTAACCGACTAAGCCACCCAGGTGCCCCAAGACTACATATTATTTTTAAAAAGGATAAACAGAGACACCTGGGTGGCTCAGTCGGTTGAGCATCTGACTCTATTTAGGTTCAGGCCATGATCCCAGGGTTGTGGGATAGAGCCCCGGGTCAGACTCCTCACTGACCATGGAGTCTGCTTAAGATTCTCTTGCTCTCTCTCTCTCTCTCTTTCTCCCTCTGCCCCTCTCCCCTGTGCTCTCTCTCTAAAATAAAAATAAAGTTGTTGTTTTTTTTTTTTAATTTTTTTTTCAACGTTTTTTATTCATTTTTGGGACAGAGAGAGACAGAGCATGAAGGGGGGAGGGGCAGAGAGAGAGGGAGACACAGAATCGGAAACAGGCTCCAGGCTCTGAGCCATCGGCCCAGAGCCTGACGCGGGGCTCGAACTCACGGACCGTGAGATCGTGACCTGGCTGAAGTCGGACGCTCAACCGACTGCGCCACCCAGGCGCCCCAAAGTTTTTTTTTTTTAAAAAAAAGGAAAAACATAGCTATTTTCATTCAGAGGGGGAAAACGTCCTAATAAAAAGAGAATAAATATATTTCTTAAATTGTCAAAACCCAATTCGAGCCTCTACTTGCTGTATGAAGCTTTCCCGAAATCTTCAGCCCACAGCAGTAGCTTCCTGCTTGGAAGATGCAAACCCCTTTCTCTGTAATTCGGTACTTCGACCCCGTCGTATAGCTGCAGAGTCGTGGTGAGCGGTGCCCTAGCTCTCCGGCCACACCTTGTGAGCTCGTGAAGGTTGATTTGGGGGACAAGTTGCCACTGACCTGATGCAATGCTGGGTACACAGCAGACGACCCGCAAGTGCTTGCCAATTAATTTCCCGGTGCATTAGAACGGGCTTCCACGGTGTATTTACTGTAGGCCAGACTCTGCTAAGCATACTATATGCAGCACCCCTAATCCTTGTACCAGTCACACAAGGCCAGCATGAGTAGCCCATCAGATAGATGACAAAACCGAGCCTTAGGAAGGATGGGGCACCTGGGTGGCTCCGTCGATTAAGCGTCACCTTTGGCTTTTTTTTTTTTTTTTTTTTTTTTTTTTTTTTTTTTTGCCCTAGGGTCGAGTGAAAAGCTATGCCTCTCAAGAGTTGTTGATGATCATCTCTCTGGAGATGAAAGGGCCTGTTATAAGCCTGTTGACCCAAAAGTATTGGGAGGTGGCAGGGCATGGAAAAGAGGAATTATCTAAGTATTCGGTGTTAGACGTGTTTCCCCCAGGAACACTCCCTCGTGTCATGTGGCCAGCCTGAAAAACGACTGTTAAATATTTAGCCCTGAAGTGCAAAACTCCTGTCTGTCTGTCAAAGGAAAATGAACAAAGTTCAACAGGAAATTAAAAGATGGTGAAAGTATTCTTTGGAAACAACAAAAGAAACAAGAAAGAGTTAAACCTCGTTGCTACAGGGAAAGAGCTCATGCGAACGACAACTAAGATGATGCCACCGAGACCCCAGTAGACAACGTGAACCAAAAACACGGGTGGGATTTTTCACACATACAGAGAGGAAATATAAATGGATAATAGAATATCGGGAAATGTTCCGCCTCAACAGTCATGAAGAGAAGCAAACCAAAACAAGAGGTCACCATTTTAGTCCATCAAATGAGCAAGGGCGTGTGATAAATGATACATCTCCCTTGATCCTGGGAAGGGTGGCGTGAGAAGGGGGTACACTCACATCTCTGGTAGAAGCAACGGGAATGACCCCTTTGGAAGTACACGTGTCCAGCAACGGGGCTGAGGCACCAAGCGTGGTCACTGGGAGAGTGCGCTCCAGAGTCAGGCAGACCTAGACCTGCCGTCGACAAGTCACGTAACTTCTTCGAGCCTTAGTTTCCTCATCCGTACAATGGGGACGGTGATACGTATTTTTTTGAATTGTGGTGAGGCCTACGCAGATCTAAGTCTGACCAATCGCGGGCACCCACTGCCGCATGTCGAACCAAGAGCTTCTGATGCAGAAAAGCAGGGGCAGCAGCAGATCTGTTCCAGGGAGAGCACGGCAAAATCCTGTGGCGGTGGCCGTGGGGGCCCCTCTGGACCGACCGTGTACTGGGATTTGGGCCATGTTCCGCCTCCTTTCTTCCTGTGATTTTTTTTAGCTATTTCCCAGCCCTCTTAGCATCTCTCTGAGTTACCCATCAATCTTTCAGTAAAGTCCTTCTCCACCCAAGTCATGGTTGGTTTCCGTTGTCTGCCACGAAGAACTCTGAATACACCGATTACAAAGTATGAATGGAGCCGGCCTGTGCCCCCTTCCTGCCAGGCAATCAGGTAAAATGGTGCCCAAAGCCAGTCACCCTGGGTTTTCTAGATACACCGTGACCAGCACGGCCAAATCTGATGGGAGCTGAGGTAGGAGGTGGATTCGGAGTCACGTGCGTGCACAAATCCCAGCTCGCCTCTAACCCGTGTAACTGCTGTGGACAGATCGTGTCCTCCCAATTTCTCATGCAAAAGCGTAATGCCCAATGTGCCTATGTTTGGAGACAAGGCCTTTCAAAGGTGATTAACGGGGGCGCCTGGATGGCCCAGTCCGTTTGACGATGGCTTGGTCAATCAGTGAGCCTTGAAGGCTCACTCTTGATTTTGGCTCAGGGCATGATGCCAGGGTCATGGGATCGAGTCCCAAGTTGGGCTCTGCACTGGGCACGGAGCCTGCTTAAGATTCTCTCTCCCACCGTCTCTGCCCCTCCCCTGCTCCTGCACACACACACTCTCTCTCTCTCTGTGTGTGTTTCAAAAACAAAAGGGGGGGGGCAGTTATCAAGGTTAAATGAAAGTATAAGGGGCACTCGGCTGGCTCAGTCAGAGGAGCATGCAACTCTTGATCTTGGGGTTGTGAGTTCGAGCCCCACACTGCGTGGAGAGATTACTAAAAATAAATAAATAAGTAAAAACTTAAAAAAAAAAAAAAAAAAAAAAAGAAATCGTAAAGGTGTAGCCTGACCCCAGGGCTCAGTCTCTATGCATACAAGCCAAGGAGAGAGACCTCCTAGAAATCAACCCTGCCAGAACCTCAGTCTTGGACTTCTGGTCTCCAGAACTGTGGGAAAATCAACGTCTATTATATTATTTAAGTCACTGAGTCTGTTTGTTACAGCAGCCCAGGGGGACTAATAATACAGTGGCTGTGGGTGAGTCCCTTCGGAGAGGGTGCTTGTCACATTTCTAGACACCCAGCATCTTTGAGCACTCCACGTTGCAGATCCTTCCCACTCCGGGTAGGAGCCGGAACGTAACGTGCACTCCACTCCCAGCAGGCCTTGCAGCTAAAACACAGCAAGTGACCTTGCTCAACCCATCAGACACAGGCGCTGTGTGGCAAGGGCAGAGCCACAGGGGTCTGGCTCCTTTAGAGGAGCTGCGAGTTCACAGGATTCGGTCCCACATTCATCCACGTGAACCTTGGAGCCTGAGCCAAGTGACAGGGTATTCATCTTCCGCGGCACCCAAAACCCGCGACCACACACTTGGTGGCCTAAAACAACAGCGATTTATTCTCTCACAGTTTTGGAGTCCAATAGCTCAACATCAGGGTGTCAGCAGGGCCACCTGCTTCTGAACATACCAGAATAGTTGCCTCCAACTGAGAACTCTGATTGACACATACTTGACTTTCCAGCCTCCGTTTTCCAACTGGAAAACGCAAAGAATAATGCATATTTCTATGTGAAAGAAGCCAATCCGAAAAGGCTACAGGCTGTATGATTCCAACCACATGACATTCTGGAAAAGGCAAACCGATGGAGGCAGTAAAATGATCAATGGTTGCCAAGGCTTAGCACGGAAGAAGGGATGAACAGGCGGAGCCCAGAGGATTTTTAGGGCAGTGACAATGCTCTGTGTGGTACTACAATGATGGGTATAAATGTCATTATACATTTGTCCAAACCCATAGGATGTATACCACCATGAGTGACCTGAATGTAAACTATGGATTTGGGTGATCATGATGTGGTACTTGTAGCTTCATTAACCGTAGTAAATGTCCCACTTGGCTGGGGAATGTGGGTCCTGGGGAGGCTGTGAGGCGTGTGAGGGCAGGGGCATACGGGAAATCCCTGTATCCCCCCCTCAATTTTGCCGCGAACTTTAAACTGCTCTAAAAAAATCAGGTCTAGGGGCGCCTGGGTGGCTCGGTCGGTTAAGCGTCCGACTTCGGCTCAGGTCATGATCTCACGGGCTCCGCGTGAGTTCGAGCCCCGCGTCGGGCTCTGTGCTGACAGCTCGGAGCCTGGAGTCTGTTTCGGATTCTGTGTCTCCCTCTCTCTCTGCCCCTCCCCTGTTCATGCTCTGCCTCTCTCTGTCTCAAAAATAAACGTTAAAAAAAATTTATAAAAAAATTGTCTTCATTTTATTTATTTTTTAACGTTTATTTATTTTTGAGGGGGAGGGGCAGAGACAGACAAGGAGGCACAGAATCCAAAGCAGGCTCCAGGCTCTGCGCTGACAGCATGGGCTTGAACCCACGAACTGTGAGATCATGACCTGAGCCCAAGTCAGATGCTTAACCGACTGAGCCACCCAGGTGCCCCAGGAAAGTCTTCATTTTAAAAGGACATCTTTAAATTATAGAAAAAGATTATGATTAAAAAAACATACAAAGATTGGACAAGTACACTTTAAGATTCCCTTCTTGTCCTGACTCTGGAGTGACTCTAGGATCATCAGATGAGCTGGGTTCGCATAGATGTGTTAGACTAGTGCCACCAATATTAGGAATTCAGAGATCCTTTTTTTTTTAATGGTTATTTATTAATTTTAAGAGTGAAAGAGTGGGGTGGGGGAGAAGGAGGGAGCAAGAGACAGAGAGAGAGACAGAGAGAGAATCCCAAGCAGGCTCCATGCTGTCAGTGCAGAGCCCGATGCGGGGCTTGATCTCACAACCGCAAGATGAGGACCTGAGCAGATATCAGGAGTTGGACATTTGGGGTGCCTGAGCGGCTCGGTCAGTTAAGCATCTGAGTACGGCTTAGGTCATGATCTCGCAGTCTGTGAGTTCAAGCCCTACATCAGGCTCTGTGCTGACAGCTCAGAGCCTGGAGCCTGCTTTGGATTCTGCGTCTCCCTGTCTCTCTCTGTCCCTCCCCCCACTCTCAAAAATAAATAAATATTAAAAAAAAAATTTTTTTAAAAAGCAGGTGGAATGATGAGTGCTGGTAAACAACAACAACCTTGGAACACAAACCTTACTCTGTGGAGTCAAATTGTTAATACTCAAGATGTTAAATAATGTCGTTATGATCACCATAAACCCAGGGCTCCGAAAACAAAATTGAGAATGCGAATCATCGAGGGAGAGCAGCAAGGACTAATTACACACAGCAGGGTGTGAATTTTCAGAGCCACAAAAGTGGGAGGGGAGGGCACTCACCGGAGAGCCTTTGAGAAAGCACGCTTCAGAGAGCACGTGGTACCGGGAGTCAGAGGCGGGAGTTCTGATCCCCACTCTGCCGCCAGCTGCCCATGTGGCTCGAAGCTCATCATTCCCCTTTCCTGGGTCTCCATAGCCACGTGCAATCAAACCTCAGAAAAGCAATGTACTAACAGACAAGCGTTAGGATCCGTTATGTGAAAGGACTCCTATTTTCTCCTGGGTTTTAATTACACAGTCAGTGCCATTTGGACAAGAACATGCCTCCTCTTGAGTAGTACAAGATAATACTCACTAGCATCAGACTTCAACCAAATCAGTCATCAAATAATACCACTTAGGTGACTCCTGACCAAGCAACTGTATTAGTCAGGAACGTCTGGGCTCAGAAATCTGACTCCCTCTGGCCTGAACAAAAAAGGACTTTTAGTAGAGCCTGTAATTGGAATCTTTGAGGGGCAAAGCTGGCTTCAGGCGTGACTGGACTCGAGGTTTCAAGCCATGCCTTAAGGACAATGACTCTTGTCTGCATCACCTCCAGAGGCTCTCGGAAGAATCTATTTTCTTGTCTGTTTAGCTTCCTCTGGAGGCCACCTGCATTCCTTAGCTGGTGGTCCCATCCTCCATTTTCAAGGTCATAGCATAGCATCTCCCAGTCTCTGTCTCTCCGTGTCTCTGAAACCCTCCTGTCTCCCTCTTATCAAGACCTCTGTGATTATAGGGGCACCTGGGTGGCTCAGTCGGTTAAGCGTCTGACTTCAGCTCAGGTCATGATCTCACAGTTCATGGGTTCGAGCCCCACTTCGGGCTCTGGGGCTCTGTGCTGACAGCTCAGAGCCTGGAGCCTGCTTCGGATCCTGTGTCTCCCTCTCTCTCTGCCCCTCCCCTGCTCACACTCTGTCTCTCTCTCTCTCAAAAATAAATAAACATTAAAAAAAATTTTTTAAGACCTCTGTGATTACATAGGGTGCACCCAGATAATCAGAATCATCTCCCTATCTCATGACTTAGTCATGTCTGCAAAGTTCTTTTTGCCATATAAGGCAACATATTTACAGGTTCCATAGATAAAGATGTGGATATCTTTGGGTTATTAATCAGCCATGACTCAGCCCATCCCACTGAATGAGAAAGAAAATATTTTTTTAAGCGCATCTTCATCTGTCCAGAGGATACAAAAGTTAATAAAGATTTATTGCTAACAGTGAATATCATACAGTAAGAATCTATTGGACATCAAGTTCTAAAGACATAAGTTTAAGTCCAAACTCTACCATTAACTAGCCCTCTTTCAGTCTCTGTCTTTTTTATCTGTACAATGAATACGCTTTTACCTCAATCACTGAGTTACTGTGACGTGCTCGTAAGAGCACATTTACACTGTAAAGCATCATATAAATGTAAATGATCATCTCTAGAACGTGAGGGTATTAAATTTCACCCCGCTTTGAGCCATCCATGCCAAGCATAGGCCATGACACTTCTCTCCCCGTGGAAGGAAAGGTCCCATCTAGATCAAAAAGGTAATTTGTCAGCTCTGAATCTTGAAGCAGCATTGGAAGCCAAGATTTGCCAAGAGAAAAAAGGACTTTCTATATTTCTTTAGCTCTGATGAACACATTAACAGCAGCCAGGCTTGGCTGCCCAGATGCCCAAGTTTATTCTGAGCATGATGTTGTGGCTTTGAAGACATGGGAAGCCACCTGTTCCCGGCTCAGTGGCCTGTGGGAAGGAGAATAGAAAAGAAGGCAGAGAAAGCAGCTCAAATGCCAGGGTCCTACCCACCTCCCACCTCCGGAGCAAGCCACGGGCGGATGGTCAGACCCAAGGGGTGTGTGGGATACTAAGCGGGAGAAGGGTCATGTCATACTTTTCCCAGTGAGGCCACCCTCTAGCACAGGATGATAGCATTGGCGGAAGGCTGTGTCTGGCTGGGTAGGTGGCCTGCCAGGCCACTTTTAGCTTCCTGTGACCAGCTCACGACAGGCACGACTTCAGAAAGCAAATGGCCCCCGGCAGAACCTAGCACCGATTGTGATCACCCATCCAGCTGTGGAGAAGACGCAAGTGAATCCAAGGCCCCTTGCAGGAAAGAGTTAACTTAGCCAGCTTGGGACTGTTGCCAAGGTTGGCTGGCCTCGGGGAACTTGGATTTGGGCAGGGTTCATCACCATTCCCAGAATGGACAAGAGCGGCTCACTGTGCCCGAAATCTCGGTACAAGCAATATGGCTCATGCTGAACACCTGTCTTCCTCTGGAAGTCTGGGATTTTGGTACATGCGAGGCACAGGGTGCCTGCGGGACTGAGTCCCAGCGGAGTCCCTGGCCTCCCAGGCTCGGCCAATCTTTCCTGGTAGACAATATTTCACACGTGTTGTCAAAACTGGTTGGTAAATGAATTAAGTGCCTCCCTGTGTGAGCACTGGGAGAAGAGTCTTGAAACTTGCACCTGGTTTCCTCCAGACCTTGCCCCGTGTGCCCTCACCTTTTGCTGTGTCATAAATCACAGCCATGAATAGAATTACATGATGAGTCCTGTGAGTCCCCCTAGGGAGTCTTCGAAGTTGGTGGGGACTCCTGAACCAGGCCCTTTTCCATGCCTCCACGTGTCACATGACCTCTCCTCCATGCGCCCCGCTGACATCTTACAGAGAAGCAGGTGTGCAGTGGAATCTGAAAGACCGAGCATTTAATGTTGAGCAACCCATCACTGCAAGAGGTTGTATCAATGGGGGGGCCTGGGTGGCTCCATCAGTTTAGGGTCCGACTTCAGCTCAGGTCACGATCTCACAGTTCGTGGGTTCAAGCCCCGCGTTGGGCTCTGTGCTGAACACTTGCTCAGAGCCTGGAGCCTGCTTTGGATTCTGTGTCTCCTTCTCTCTCTGTCCCCTCCCTGACTCATGCTCGGTCTCTCAAAAATAGATATATGTAAAAAAAAATTTTTTTTTTTTACAAAGAGGTTGTATCAATTATTTAGGGAACCAAATTTTGATTTTTTCCCCTTCTCACCATTCATTCCATTTCCTCTGTACGCTTAGGTGGACAAGGCCATGTTATTATTATTGGAAACCGCCCCCCCCCCCCCCCCGTCCTCACCAGACCCATGCGTCATCCCTCCTATCCACTCAGCGGGGGACTCGGCCATCACCTGACAACCTGGTGCCCCCCCCCCACATCCGCCCACTCCCCCCCCACATCTGCCTGGGTCCTGCAGCTCCCTGGCACCGACCCCATGCTCACATCCAGCTCCTCTCAACACTAGCTCTATTGCTTCCAAAAATATCTATGTGTACACATACACACACACACACACACACACACACACGTTTGTTAACGTATATACTTGTTTAACATATGTATATGCTTGGTGGCCTCAGTTTCCTTACCCATCAAATGAGAGTTGGAATGCTAGAATATCTGGTTTCTCGATCCCCACTCAGTAAACTTGCACAATCACCTGTGAGTGTGTCTGTGCAGTTCAGGTTGCTGTTACAAAAATACCATCGCCTGGGCGGCTTACACACCAGACATTGGTTTCTCGAAGTTCCGGAGGCTGGCTGTGACGGAATGAGAGCCTACCTCCTGGCTGCAGACGGCCACCCTCTTGCTGTATCCCCACATGGCAGAGACATGGGAAACAAGCTGTCTCTGGTGTCTTCCTCCAGGGGCACGATCCCATCATGGGGGCCCACCCTCATGACCCGATTACCGCCCAGAGGTCCCGTCTCCAAATGCCATCATATTGGGGGTTAGGGTTTCAACGTAAGAATCTGGGGGACCTAATCATTCAGTTCACAGCACATATATTATATTCCTCAATAGATTTAGGAATTTTTGAATTAAGCTTCCTTTTAAATTCATTATCCTTAACAAAACCTCATAAATCCTCATGATGAAATTATACTTATATACGGATTCATTAAAAACTCCCAGGTTTGGGGGCACCTGGGGTGACTCAGTTGCTTAAGCATCTGGCTTTGGCTCAGGTCATGACCTCCCGGTTTGTGGGTTTGAGCCCCACGTCGGGCTCTGTGCTGATAGCTTGGAGCCTGGAGCCTGCTTCGGATTCTGTGTCTCCCTCTCTCTCTGCCCCTCCCCTGCTTTCACTCTATCTCTCTCTCTCTCTTAAAAATAAATAAACATTAAAAAAATGTTTTAATTATTAAAAAAATTCCCAGTTTCGGCTCGACCATGGAAAGTAAAGTTTGTGTTTGTCCATTTGTGTCTAGGTGAGTCAAAAGTGAATACCTTCAGCACTGAAAGTTTTGTAAGTGGGAAAAAATTCCCTGAAACCCAATGCCATTCCATAAGTCAGTGCCTGGGAAACATTGGCCCACAAGACCCCAGGAGTCCCTGCCAGCCCCAGTGTGCTATGATTTCTCACATGGAACTCACTCCAGGCAGATGTCTGGATCAGAAAGTTCTTTTCCACCGCTATAATTACATGTTCCTCAGATTGTATGAATCCTTCTGTAACCCTCTCACTTTTACCTTCCTTTTTAATTTAATTTTTATTTTTTTTAATCTTAAAGAAAGAGAGCATGCAAGCAGGGGAGTGGGGAAGCAGGGCTGAGCAAGAGAGAGAGAGAAAGAGAGAGAGACAGAAAGAGAGAGAGAGAGAATATCTTAAGCAGCCTCCACACTTAGTGGAGCCCAACACAGGGCTTGATCCCATGACCCTGGGATCATGATCTGAGCCGAAATCAAGAGTTGGAGGCCCAAACAACGGAGCTACCCAGGTGCCCCGTTACTTTCCTTTTTTAAAATAAAGTTTTAAGTTCTTCTTTCTAACTTTAGGGAAGAAGATGTAAGAAGGAAGGAAATGCCTGAGGAAAAAACCCAAACTACCAGAATTTGGATAAACAAAACAGGTAAAAGAAGAAAAAATGACAGAAACTTGGCCTTCCAGAAATAGTTTACAAACTTTTTTGCAATGGCAGGTTTGTCCAGTACGTGTATAATGGAATTTGATTTACCAAAATTCAATTCTCTTTTAAAATTTTTTTACGTTTATTTTTATTTTTGAGAGAGAGAGAGAGAGAGAGAGAGACACACACACACACACACACACACACAGAGTGTGAGTGGGGGGAGGGGCAGAGAGAGAAGGAGACACAGAATCCATAGCTGTTAGCTCAGAGCCCAACACAGGGCTCGAACTCACGAACCTCGAGATCATGACCTGAGCCGAAGGAAAAGCTTAACCGACTGAGCCACCCAGGCACCCCGCCCAAATTCGATTCTTATCCAAGAATCTCCAGTATAAAGTGAAGCTTACCAATAACAGCAAAGGCAAAGTCATCCCCCCCAACCCCCCGGCCCCAGAAGATTCAATGCTGCTGGTGACTTTCTGTGTGCCTCTGGAGAAGTCGCACCCCCGTTCTGATTCCTTCCGAATTTATGCCTTCAGCCCTGCCTCCCACTCAAGCCCTGAGCTTTAAACCGAGGTATCCAGCTGCTTGTTCGTCTATAGCTCCTCGTGGATGTATAATATGCATCTCAGTTTGGACACAGACAAAAGAGAACTCTTGAATTGCACCCAATCTTGTTGGTTTGTTTTCCCTAGACTTGACCATCTCCTTAAATGGCAACATCTACCCAATTACTCAAGCCAAAAACATAGGAGGAGAAAGGTGGTCTAGACTTGCTACCAAGGCTCCATTCATGAAGTCCTCGATGATACAAGCTCCTTATGTCATTGCCACACCATCCCTGGGTGTGGGCTACCTCTTCATGGTACAATATGGCAGCTAGGCTGCCAGCCATTGCATCAGGGATCCGCACAGCAAAATAGAAGGAGGAATGGAAAAGAAGCAAAGGGCACACACTTGGTATCTTTTAAGGAAGGTAATTTCGCTAACATCTCATTGGCAGAACTTCTAGCCACATGACCGTACCTGACTTCAAGAGAGGCTGGGAAAGGCAGTCTTTTCTCAGATAGCCATGTGCCCCGCTAAATGTGGGAGGTTTCATTGCTGTGGAAGAAGGATAGGCTGCATACTGGGGGTACTGGGTAGTCAGCAGTTCCTGCCATATATGGCTTCTGAAACCTACATGACTGAGCCCCTGCCTGCTGCTTGACCTCATCTCCTCGACCTTGCTTTAACACAACGTGGCCACCCTGGCCTTTCTGGATGCCATTGGACATACCAAACTCGTTCCTGCCTTGGAGCCTTTGGCTTGCTGCTCCGTCCCCCTGGGATGCGGTCCCCCAGATACGCACATGGCCAGTCTCAGCTCGAATGTCAGTTCCTAACTGGGGCCTTCCCTGACCGCCCTTTGTAAAGTAGCATTTCCCCACCAGCCAGCCTCAATCACATAACTGTGTTATTTTCTACAAAGCACTCGTCACTCTCTGAAAATATCTGTCACTTGTTCCATTTTGTTTGAGTTCGGGTTTGTTCCTCCCAACACGGGAGCATACGCTCCATCAGGACAAGGGTTTCGACTGCCTTGTTTCGACTTAGTCATCCACACTGATGCAGAGTAGACGCTCAATAAATATCTGTTAAATAAATGAATGAATTCAACGATCCAATTGCCATCAATACTGCCCGAGCTTCCCACACAGACAGGCTGGGCTGCTTGGGGAGTTGTTTGCTGCCACGTCGGGGAAGCATGCATTCATGTTTCTTGAGGAAGTCTTCATCAAGAGAAAGAGAACAGAGGTGCCTGGGGGGCTCAGTCGGTTAAGCATCCGACTTCAGCTCCGGTCATGATCTCGCGGTTCGTGAGTTCAAGCCCCACGTCGGGGTCAGTGCTGACAGCTGGGAGCCTGGAGCCTGCCTCGGGTTCTGTGTCTCCCTCTCTCTCTGCCCATCCTCCACTTGTGTGTGCGCGCGCTCTCTGTCTCAAAAATAAACATTAGAAATCTTTTTTTAAATAAAAATAAATTAAAAGAGAGAACAGAGTTTGGACTCCAAAGGAAGCTGTATTTGGCTCCAATTTTACTGCCCGAAGCCACGACCCGGCCCTAAGCGAACAGGTGAAGAGAAAGAACCTGCCAGTCTCGGTAGGTTGTGCTAACATGCCCGGTGGACATTTTTGAGCTGAGTCTCCAGGGCGGCAGCACCCTGGGCAGAGGGGCCTGTGGCGGTCAAGGTCAAGGGCAGAGTTTCCTTCCCAGTTCTGCCACCTGTGGGTTGTGTCAGCGTAGACTCAGGCAAATTCCCCACGCCCCCGGTGCCTTGGTTTCCTCATCTGTAAATTGAGGATCAAGACTGCTGAAATGATGAGATGAGTTAAAATATGCAAAATACTTTTCAAGCTGGGTATATGGTAAACAGCCAACCCTGCAAACTACCTAGAATAAGTTCTGGTTTCTGAGGCAGTACTGACGTCCTTGGAGTGCTGATAATTCAGCAGATGTGCCTCGAGTGGCCATCGTTCTGGCTTATTCGGCCACCTGTACAACGAAAGTTCTATTGAAGTTGTACTGAGACTTGACTGTGGGCCAAGCCCCATGATTGGCACCAAGGACCTCAAAGTGTAGTAGGAAATCCGGAGGCTCCTGGGTGATGGGGAGACACGAGCTCTCCAGCATTTCCGCGAACAGGGACCAGCGCTCTGCCAGGGGCCACGAAGGCTTCCCAGAGGAAAGAACATCAGACGTGAGTGTAGAAAGAATGAGAAGGCAGTCACCACGCAAAGGTGGGGGGTGGCGCTGGGGGAGAGGAAGAAGGGCGTGGTCCGGGGAAGAGCACCTCCCACAAAAGGGACAAAGGCACCAAACGACACAGGGATCTTCGTGCTGTTCACTGCTAAATCTAGAATGATGCCCGGCACACGGTAGGTGCTCGGTAAACACGTGTTGGCTGACCAGGAAACTAAGGTAAGTTAGGTATTATGACTTTCAGAGAAAAATGAGGCTCACAGAGGCTGAGCAATTTTCCCAAGGTTCACAGAGCCAGGAAGTTCTGTATCCGAAGCTTGAATCCAGGGCCTTTCAACTGTCAGTTGAGTGTGAACCTCAAACACATGTTTGAGATCGGGCGGATGTAACAGCGTACAAGAGCTTTGGCTTGGTGCGAGCCAAATGGGGAGAACCTTCACCACCAACCTGTTGGTCTTGACGAGCAGCCTACAGCAGTCTAGAACGAATGGAAGCTGAGCGTCTAGAACGGCACTAGGTGACAGTGCTGGAGGTGGAGGCCAGGGGCAAAGGTCTGGAGGGGGGTCCCCCTGGCCTCTGAGCCATCAGGAGCCCTGATGGGCCACAGCTACGCTCTCTGTGGCTCAGCTTGGCTCTAGGTAATAACAGCTCCCATCTGCTTAGCGTTAAGCACAAAGTCAAGCGGAGAACTTAGCCACAATCTGAGTTCACACCCTCTACTTACTAACTGTGTAGCCTTGAGCAACCTAGTTGATCTCTCCTTGAACCTCAGCTTCCTCACCCGTAAAATGGAGATAAATAATACCTACTCCCTGGGGCTGTTCGGAAGATCAAATGAGGTGACACCGAAGGAGAAGGAGGGGGGGATGGAAGATAGGGGGACGTCAAGTACCGACCCCCCAAAAGATCAGAAACACCTATAGGTCAAGCAACACCGTTTGTCGGACTGACTGCAGTAAGGGAGACACCACCACCAGGGTGACGTCCGAGCGATATATCTCAGAGGGCGCGTGTCCGGGGGGACAGTTACGAGGCTTAGGGCTGGAGATGAGTCTTGCAAAGCTGGGAACTGCCTGGGGTTGGGTAAATTTGATACAATACCTTCTGGCTCGGCGCTAGCCAAGGTGTGGGAGTCTTCACAAGCAAGCTGTTGGTCTTGACGAGCAAACTCTTTCAGTTGGTTTACGGTCTCAAAGTCTAGGAATCATGTTTTATTTCTTTTCTTTTTGCCAGTATTAACACAGGGACGGGGAAATGTTGGTTCAGTTCTGAGCTTGTCAGAAACTACCTCCTCTGATCTCACAACAGTCCCAGGAGGAGTCAAGGAGGGGCCTTCGCTGACCCTTCGCTACAGTTCCCAGGAGACAGACGTTCATGACTACTGGAGAGCTGAGGAAACTGACGTCGGGCAGGCATTATTACCCCTCCCGGAGGAAAATGAGACTCAGAGAGGTTAAGGAACTTTCCCAAAGTTCCCAGAGCTAGTAAGTAATCCATCTGGGATTTGAATCTGGCACTTGAGACTGTGAGTTGAATAGGCACATATAATAATATTACCTTAAACCAAACAATAAAAACGAGAGCTACCTAGGCATTATTTGTAATAGCCCAACTAGGAAAAAAATAAATAAATAAAAATCTATCAGCAGCAGAATGGATAAATAAAATGTGCTGGGGTCACACACAGAATACCCTACAGCAAAGAAAATGAAGGGAACATCGCCACAAGTGACCACGTGGCTGAATCTCACAAGCACACGCCAAGGGAAAGACACAGACACCAAAAAAACAACAAAAACCTACCTACTGTGTACTTTAATTCACGGAGAGTTTATAAACAGGCCACCCTAACCCACATGTTAGAGGACAGGATGGCAATTCCCCTTGGGAAATAGGCAGGGGTCAGGGGGTGAGCAGGATCGCAGGGGATCCTGGGGTTTCGGGGGAACTGGCAAAGCCCTGTTTCTTCATCTGGCAGCTGCTTACACAGGTGTGCTCACCTGTGCTAACTCACCGAGGTGCACACTTAACAGTTTGTGCATTTTCTTCTACATTTTTTTAAATGTTTACTTATTTTTGAGAGAGAGAGAGAGAGAGAGAGAGACATCGTGTGAGTGGGGGAGGGGAGGGGCAGAGAGAGAGGGAGACACAGCATCGGAAACAGGCTCCAGGCTCCGAGCTGTCAGCACAGAGACCGACGTGGGGCTCGAACTCACGAGCCGTGAGACCATGACCTGAGCCGAAGTCAGATGCTCCACCCACTGAGCCACCCAGGCGCCCCTCTACATTTTTATTTAAAAGTTTGTTTTAAGCAGGGATACCTACGCTTTGCTTTCAATGTTAATTTCAGGATCAGTATTCCAGAAGATGTCTGTGATCACGCAGGCTGAAATAGAACGAGCTAATGCCCCGGGAACACTTAGCGTGGTGTCTGGAACAGAGACGTACGTTCCATAAATGCTAGCAAGTGCGATTACCACTGTGATCATGTCTGTGACTTTCCGAAACGGCAGTGGAGAATTTCTGAAAGGCACAGCACGACTAATTCCCGGCTCGAGCGCCAGGAGTTGGCTTAAAGAGGGGCAGAGACGGTAGCAAACAAGGTGAAACCCCCCACCGCCCAGGCAGGCTGTGGACATGGCCACAGGCCCCGGGCGGGCTGGCAGCAAGGGTGGCGGGCACCTCGGGAGGGCCCAGCCGCCTGCCAAGTTCCAGCCCAGATCCCTTCCCAGGTCCAGATGGTTTTCTCTGCCCTTTTTCCATTACCCACACAGGACACCTTTTTTATAACGTGAGGCTTCTGGACTCGGCCAAAGAGCAGGCACATGCGTCCGCGAGGAAAGCAGAGCAGCTGCGGGGCTCTGCGGGCCACCATAGCCGCTGCCATCGAATTCGCTGGGCCTCACACCGAAGCCCTTCTCCTCCCAGACACCTACGCCCCCGTTTCCCCCACTGGCTCCCCCGCTCCACTGCCGTCCGACTCTGCGGCCCACCCTAGGTCCGGAACTTCCCCCACACTTGGGCACAGTGCTGTGTTCACACTCACACGTTCACACTTCCGCTCATCGAGAACAACCTGTGACCAAGAAATGCCCTTTGTTCACCAGGAGAGGCTCGTGAACCCAGGGCGGAGTTTCTCGAAGCACCGTCTCCCGGTGGCTTACGTAGCACGGTCCCCTGATGGCTTGCGTCGCAATCATCTGCCGTGTAAAAAGTCCCACCCTCCTCAAGCCCCAGGTCTGCTGAGGCAGAACCCACAGAACCATGGCCCAGGAATCTGCACTGTACCAAGTCAGCACGGGTGGTTTTCACGCACAAAAAACCTGGGGGCCACGGCTCTTTCTAGAGAAAAGGCAGAGGAGTGTGATGGGGGCAGCAAAAATAATCCCAAGGCAGGAGTACAGGGGGGAGTGGAAGTCCACACCCCTGACCCACCGAACCCCTGCTCTGAGCACCATGAAGGTGGCTCTGGCTGGCCGTGGAGGGGGCTGGGCCGGGCCGCAGGAACAGGGAGGGACACAGGGGTTGAGTGACTTCTCTTTGTCTTCAGTGGTAAGAGCAACAGTACCAAGGACTGGAAGAGAGCAGATGTCACGCTCCACAATAAGGCTATTTTCTCAACCCCGGCAGCTTCGGAGGGAATTTTTATTCTGGAGTCCTGGATTATCTAATTACTGGGTAATAAGCCATCCCCAGATTTAATGGTCCACCATTTTATAATCTCATAACTCTGAGGGCTGACGGGCTGGGTCATCTCTGCTGGTCTCACTTGATGGCTCTCACGTGGCTTCAGGAAGATGGAGGTTGGGGCTGGAACATTCAAAATGGCTTTGCTCACACGTCTGGCACCGCAGCAGGGACGGCTGGAAAGCTGCCCCGTTCTCTCTCTCTCTCTCTCTCTCTCTCTCTCTCTCTCTCTCCAAATAGCTAGCTAAGGGCTTCCATACATGGCGGCTGGATCTCAAGGGTGGGAGTTCCAAGAGGAAAGAAGTCCTTCTCCCTCACCTCAGGTTTTGACACAATTATTAAGTAATCTTGAATAAATTTGTCTTTGTTTAATAAAGTTAACAAATTTTGTATCATCAACTAGCATTTTCTCGATTCATCACCAAGAGTTTTGACACCATCAGATCTCGACAAAGAAAACAGTACGTTGTGACAAGATCCATATTTCCTGTTTCATAAGAGAAGCAAAACCTTGGGGCACCCTCCGTACAGATGTCAAAGAATTCCTCCTACACAGACCATTTGTTTTCAGATATGAAAATGCAGCATGAAGTATATTAAATGTCTAGACAAAAACACGAGAAAAAAAATCCTAGTGACCTTGGGTTTAGCAAAGATTTCTTAAATAGGACACAAAATATATGAACTGTAAAAGAAAAAAAAATCGATAAAGTGGGCTTCATCAGAATTTAAAATTGTTGCTCTTCGGGGCGCCCGGGTGGCTCCGTCGGTTAAGTGTCCGACTTTGGCTCAGTTCATGGTCTCGCCATTCGTGAGGTCGAGCCCCACATCAGGCTCTGTGCTGACAGCTCGGGGCCTGGAGCCTGCTTCGGATCCTTGTCTCCCTCTCTCTCTGCCCTTCCCCACTTGGGCTCTGAGAGCCAAAGCATAAGAGACTCTTAAAAACTGAGAACAAACTGAGGGTTGATGGGGGGTGGGAGGGAGGGGAGGGTGGGTGACGGGTATTGAGGGGAGGGTATTGAGGAGGGCACCTTTTGGGATGAGCACTGGGTGTTGTATGGAAACCAATTGGACAATAAGTTTCATATATTGAAAAAAAATGAATAAACTCTAAAAAAAAATTTTTTTTTAATTGTTGCTCTTCAAAAGACAGCCATGAAATCAAAATGCAAGCCCCGCTGGGGAGAAAATATTTCCAAAACACAAAGCTGACAAAGGGCTTGTATCAAGAATAGAAAGAGTACTTACAACTCAAAAAGAAGAAGATAAACAATCTAATAAAAAAAATGGGCGAAATATTTAAACAGGTACTTCATCCAAGAAGTGATACAGGTGGCAAAATATACACCTGAGAAGATGCTCACCGTTACTGGTCCCTCAGGAAATACAAATTAAAACCGCCATGGGATATCCCCACACACTACTGGAATGGCTAAAATTAAAAAGACTGATTGTATCGAGTATCGGCAAAGATCGAGCCTTGCAGCAGGAACCCTCACTGCCTGCACGCAGTCGATGCTAATGAGGTACAGCCACTTGGTAAAGCGGTTTGGCAGTTTCTTGTAACGCTAAACACCTACCTGCCTATGACCCAGCCATTCCACTTCTAGATGTTTCCCCAAGAGAAGTGAAAGCACCTGTCCACACAAAGACACGTACATGAGCGTTCATAACGGCTTCGTCGGCCAGTTGAGAACTAGAAACAAACTGCACGTCTGTCCACAGGTGAACAGATAACCTGCAGCAGATTCACACAACGGACTATGACTCGGCAACGAAAAGGAGCAGGTGAGGCCTACACGTCAGCCTGGTTCCATCGCGTCTCAAAAAAAAAAAAAAAAAAAAAAAAAAGGAGCAGACACAAAAGACTACATCATGATTACATTCTATTAAGTTCTGGAAAATGCCAACTAATCTGTAGGGACAGAAAGCAGATCCGTGTTTTCACCTGGGCACGAGAATGGGGAGCAGAGAGAAACGCATCGCACAAAGATTTTAGGGGTGATGGGCGTATTCGTGATCTTGATTGTGGTGGTGACACAAAGCGTACAAAGAAAAGATGTCGAAACTCGTCAGATTACGCGGTTTATTGCATGTCAACTGTACCTCAATAAAGCTGTAGTAAAAAATAAAATAATAAAAAAATAAAAAGTAGGGGTGCCTGGGTGGCTCAGTCGGTGAAGCGTCCGACTTCGGCTCAGGTCAGGATCTCGAGGTCTGTGAGTTCGAGCCCTGCGTCGGGCTCTGTGCTGACAGCTCAGAGCCTGGAGCCTGTTTCGGAATCTGTGTCTCCCTCTCTCTCTGCCCCTCCCCCACTCATGCTCTATCTGTCTCTCTCAAAAATAAATAAACGTTAAAAAAATGTTTAAAAAAAAATAAAAAGTGTATATCAGCCTTTACTTGTTTTAGGCAACTCTTTGGAGCAGGAAAACTACCCTTGGATTTCATCATTTACAAATCTTACAAATGCTACCTTTAGCGAAATACATTGACATATCAACCTAGATGAAGAAGCTATTTTTTGTCTCGCGTAAACCTCTTCAGGGCCGTGTGCCCTGTCATCAGTATCTTGACTGAACTGTATTCTTTCAGAGTGGGACCTTTCCAATTCCTCAGACTGCATCTCATCTTGGCATTTCACTCACTAAAATTTTACTGGCGTTATTAGGTTAGCACTAACTGTGTGGCCTTTCCTTTTTGGGGCATTAGTTCTGCTGCTAGATAATTTCGCTTCTTCCGCCTGAGTGACTTTTCCTCAAAAGCTTTAGGCTACTAGCGATTCCAACAGCCATTTCGATGCTCGCCTCCTTCCATATCAAGGGGCCATGCCACTGCTGCACCTGCAAATTGTGTGACACACGGGAGGACAACAGGACAGGACCTCGTGGATCGCCGGCTGGTGAAAAAGCCCGCGGATGAGTGGCTTCCATCGTAAAGAACAGCGTCTCTCGAGTCCCTCGTGTGCCCTGGTGCTGTGAAATGTCTCCGAGGACCGAAATTCCTCATCGCTGACCTCCGGTTTCAGGTCCCACCTGCAGCCCTCCTTCCCCCAATCCCTAACATCATCAGGATTGTCCACCCTGGACCTAGAGCTCTCCTTTGTTTTGTTTGTTTTTTAATATAATTTATCGTCAAATCAGCTAACATACAGTGTATACAGTGTGCTCTTGGTTTTGGGGGTAGATTCCAGTGGCTCATCGCTTACATACAACACCCAGTGCTCATCCCAACAAGTGCCCTCCTCGATGCCCATCCCCCATCCCCCCCCCATGGAGCTCTCCTTTGTCACTTCCTACCTCGTCTCCAAAGCTCACCACCCTACTCTCAAAAGAGTTTGTAAAACACAGACATTAATAACACATAAAGTAGAAGGGCATGATAGATAAACAAGAAAACTGCACACAGGCGGAAATTCACAATGCTGTTCTCTTCTAAGCTACACAGTGGGTGTTTTGCAATGTTTACCACAGCAGCACAGATGCAGGGTAGGGCAGCTGAGGCACAGTGGGTGAAAATTCCTTTTTCCCTCTTGACTGTTCTCTCTGACTTTCTTTCTTTTCTTTTTGTTTTTTAAGTTTATTTATTTTGAGAGAGAGAGAGAGAGAGAGAGAGAGAGAGAGCCTGGACGTGAGCAGGGGAGGGGCAGAGAGGGAGAATCCCAAGCAGGCTCCACACTGTCAGCACAGGGCTCAAGGTGGGGCTCGATCCCACAAACCGTGAGACCATGACCTGAGCTGAAATCAAGAGACAGCTGAGCCACCCAGGGGCCCCTCTCTCCTTTTCTATTACACCTGTACAGCTTGTTTGCTCCTGGAAGCCAGTCAGTAGTGGGTCAGGATGGCAGGGAGAGGTCATTTGGGAGGGAGGAACTGATGTCATCAACCTGCTGTCCCCCCCGCCCCACCTCCCCCCGGGGTAACTGAGAACTCACTAGCTTTCAACAGCCCTTGAATCAACAGACTCGCTGAGAACGGGCTCAGTAGATGAACACAGCGCTGCTCTATACTCCCGAGGAGGCTGGGGTGGTGAGTTTTCTGTGTCAACTTTGTTATCAGGCTATAGTCCCGGGTTATTGAATCAAGCACTAATCTAAGTCTTGCTTGAAAGTATTTTGTAGGTGTGATTAAAGTGTATAATCAGTTTACTTTAAGGAAGGAAGATTATCCTAGATAATCTGGATGGGCCCAATTCAATCAGTTTAAAGGCTTTCAGAGCAGAATTGAGGCTTTCCCCAGGAAGGAGGAATTCTGCCTGGAACAGCAGCTGCCGCTTACGCCTGCCCCTCCTCGAGGTCCGCCCTACAGAGCTCAGACCTGCCTCGGCAATCCCCACAACGGCTGAAGCCCCTTCCTCGCAGTAAATCTCTGCACACGTGACTCCTGCTGGTTCTGTTTCTCCGGCGGAACTCTGTCCCACCCAGGGGCCCAAGGACCTTTAACAAAACTGTGAGTCTTTTATTGCAAACGCAAGCGCAGACATAAACATTTAAATATAACGCGTGCTTTTTTATCGATCGCAAATTCTCACAGACACTGAGGTCTACAGAATCTTAGTTTAGAAACTCTGGTTCAAAGTCTTAGTTCCCGACGATTCACCTGGACCTCCTTCAGGTTCGGAGACAGCACTCTTTCTGACACTGTGACACTTTCTCATTTTGAGTTATCTGAACCAAGCTTTGCACACTGTCTTGAATAAACAACTCCCAGCTCTAGCTGATCCAGAGACCCCCCCACACACACCCCCACCCCATTGCCTGCTCCCCTCGCCCTTGGAAGCCAGTTCCCAAGAAGCTATCCACAGACCAAGCAGAAAATAAAGATCTCCTTTCCTCGTAGGCAAAATGAAGATAATGATATTTGTCCTACCCAACTTCATAGAACTGTTGGGAGAATCAAATGCGATAAAGGATTACTTTGAAAACTTCAAGTCATAAAGAAGGAAGGATCATCATTATCTTTGTAATTATCTTAATTATTATTATCGCTTAACTAGACCCACCAATTATTCTCTTCCTGCCCACACCCCTTTCTAAGAGCATTTGCCTCCATCCACAGAGTGAGGCCCTGTTAAGCCACTGCATATCCTCCTGGGTGGTTTAGACGGAAACATTTGGATTCCTTTAAGAATTGGCTATACTTCTGTGCTCAGTATCCTTGAAAAAGTTACTTTATATCAGTTAGGGTTCTCGGAGTGTAAATTTAAGAAAAACTCAAGCATACTGACTTAAGAAAAACAACTTACTGGGCCATAAACTGAAAGTTTGCAGAGGACTATCACCGCTAATGATTACATAGTACTCCAGGTCATAGCCGATGTTATAAAGAAAGAAGCAAATGGTGTAAAAATTGGAAGGGAAGAGATAAAACTGTCATCATTTACTTAGAAAAACCAACAGGATCGACAGACAAATTATTAGAATTTATAAGCAATGTTGCCTGATACAAGATTAGCCCATAAAAATCAATAGCATTTTTCTACACCAGCAATAAATCAATAGAAGAAAATAACTTTAAGACACATATTTTTCCACATTTTAATGTGTGTGAAATTGGGATGCATCATACATTTGAATACATACAGAAGCAAAAATAAGACATCATTCACAATAGTCACAGATATTTTAAGTGTCTTGGAAATAACAAAGAATGCACAAGACCTCTACGGAAAAAGCCCTAGAACTCGAACAAAGGATACAGAAGATGATCTGAAGAAGTGAAGTGACTTTTTGTGTTCTTGATGGGATGACTTAATATTATAAAATTGTCAATCCTCCGCAAATTAACTGATAAATTCAATGCAGTCCCAATGAAAATTCCATATGGACGTTTCAGAGGAACTTAGCAAAATTCTACATAGATTGAAGACCTCACTATGAAAAATACTACAGAATTAATTTTTTAAAAAACAGAATATCACTGTGACATTGGCCAAGGTTTCTCAACCTTTTTCTATTAGCACCTCCTAAGGAGGTTTTTTAGACATTTTTTTTTCCTAATTGTAACCCCACCCTCACCCCAGGAAAATTTTAATATCACAGTTATACTGATTTTCTGTTTATATATTGTATGTATATCTGTGCTTTATATATAAAAAGAGTTAAGGTTTTTCATCCCCCAAGAACCAATTTTCACCCTCTTGGGGGTGATCACCCCACTCACCCACTTAGAACGCATGCATGCTTAAGGTGAGGAAGACCTTTTTTTAAAAAAAAATTCAGATCTATCAATTCCACTCCTGGATATATACCTAAAGGAAATGAAATCAATATGTCAGAGATCTCTGCACCCTCAGGTTCACTGCAGCATTATTTACAACAGTACAACAGCCAAGACATGGAGATAATCTAAGTGTCCATCAATAGATAGATGGATCAAGAAAATGCAATATATATATATATATATATATACATATATATATACATATATACACATATATATGTATATATGTGTATATATGTATATATATGTGTGTATATATGTATATATACACACATACATATATATACATATACATATATACGTATGTATATACATACACATATGTACATATACATATATACGTATGTATACATATGTATATATGTATACACACATATACATGTATACATATATATACATGTATACATATATGTGTGTGTGTATATATATATATATATATATATATATATATATATACACACACACACACATGCACACACACGCACGCTGGAATAATACCCAGTCATAACAGAGAATGGAATCCTGCTATTTGTGACAACATGGATAGAATTCAAGGGCATTATACTAAGTGAAATAAGTCAGAGAAAGACAAGTACTGTATGATACCACTTATATGTGAAATCTTGATTAAAAAAAAAACAGGGGTGTCTGTGTGGCTCAATTGGCTAAGCATCCAACTCTTCATTTCAGCTCAGGTCACAATCCTGGGGTTGTGGGATTGAGCCCTGGGTCGGGCTCCACGCTGGGAGTGAAGCCTGCTTAAGATTCTCTCTCTCTCCCTCTGCTCCTCTCCCCTGTCCACGTGCATGCGTTCTCTCTCTCTCTCTCTCTCTCAAAAACAAAACAAAAACAAACAAACAAAACCAAACCCAGACTCATGGGAAAAAAGATCAGATCTGTGGTGATCACAAATGGGGGCTGAGGGGGAGGGGAGATTGGATGCAGGTGTCAAAAGGTTCAAACTTTCACTTATAAGATAAAGTGCTGGGGATGGAGGGCACAACAGGACAACTAGAGCTAATGCCGCCGTGTGCTAAGAAAGTAAATCCTAAACGTTCTCATCACAAACATATCACAAATATGTTTTGTTGTCCTTTTTCTTTTTGTAACTCTATGAGATGACGGATATTAACTAACTGCGGCGATCATTTTTGCAACATACGTCAGTCAGGTCATTATGCTGTACATCTGAAACTTATACGGTGCTCCTGTCAACTCTATCTCAATAAAAATGCAAGAAAAAATTCAAAAGCAAGCATAAACTGTAAGGCAAAAGACTGATAAATTTCACTACTGTGTTTAGTTTCCTGCTGCTGCCATAACAAATTGCCACAAATCTACCGACTTCAATCAGCGCTCATCTATCGTCTCACAGTTCTGTAGGTTGGAAGTCTGGTGAGCTCAGCAGGGTACTTGGTTTAAGTTCCCACCAGGCTGGCCTGGGCTCTCTGGTCTGGAGGCTGGAGGAGAATCTGTTTCTAGGCTCATTCCAGTTGTTGGCAGAGCTCAGTTCCCTGCAATTGTGGGACTGGGCTCCCCGTTTTCTTGCTGGCTGTCAGCCACGGGGGTCCTCCTCGGCTTTTAAGAGGCCACGTTCATCCTCTTTCCTCCTTCCTCTGTCTTTCAAACCAGCAACATACAGTCAAGTCTGTCTCTTGACTGAAATCTCTCCGGCCTCCTATTTCATTTCTCCTCATGCCTCCTTCTGACATCAGCCAGAGAAATGTCTCTGCTCTTAAAGACTCAAGTGTTTAGGGGGTACTAGGTGGGCTCAATTGGTTGAGCCTCCGACTCTTGATTTGGGCTCAGGTCATGGTCCCAGGGTCATGGGATCAAGCCCCGTGTAGGGCTTTGCGTTGAGCTTAGAGCCTGCTTAAGATTTTCTCTATCCCTTTGCCCCTCTCCCCCACTTGTACTCTCTCTCTCTCTAAAGTAAAAAAAAAAAAAAAAAAGAAAGAAAGAAAAGAAAGACTCAAGTGTTCAGATTGAGCACACCCAGACAATCCAGGATAATCTTATTTCGAGGTCTGGGCTATGGTCTGAATGTTTCTATGCCTGCAAATTTCATTGAAACCTAACCCCCAAGGTGATGATGATATTAGGAGGTCAGGTAATTGGGAGGTTATCGCGTCCTGAGTGGGGAGCCCTTACGAAAGAGGCCCTAGGGAGCTCCCTTGGCCCTCCCTCCATGTGAGTTTACAGCTGGAAGGTGCCATGTTTGAACCAGAAAGTGCGCCTCACCAGACACTGAATCTGCAGGGAGCTTGATCTTGGATTTCCCAGCTGCCTGTACTGTGAGAAATAAATTTCTGTTTATAAGAAAATAAACGTGTAAGCCACCCCATCTATGGTATTTTGTTATTGCAGCCAGAATGAACTAACACAGGCCATAACCTTAATTACATCTGCAAAGTCCCTCCACTACAGTATCTCCATTAGTGTTTCATGGAATAATCAGGGAACGAGAATCTTGGAGGGACATCTTCAGATTTCTACCTACTACAGTGACATTGAAACTAAGGATTTCTGGGGCGCCTGGCTGGCTCAGTCGGTTAAGCGTCCAACTTCGGCTCAGGTCATGATCTCACGGTCCGTGAGTTCGAGCCCCGCGTCAGGCTCTGTGCTGAGAGCTCAGAGCCTGGAGCCTGTTTCAGTCTGTGTCTCCCTCTCTCTCTGACCCTCCCCCGTTCATGCTCTGTCTCTCCCTATCTCAAAAATTAATAAAATGTTAAAAAAAAAACTAAAAACTAAGGATTTCTGATTCACAAAGGACACTGTGGGCAAAGTTAATGAACCGATGAAAGAAGGGGAGAAATAGCTTCAATTTCGGAAAACGACAAGAGTTAATACATAGAATATATTTAGAATACAGAAGGAATCTTTGCAAACCAGAAAGAAGAAATGGGCAAAGAGTACGAACAGGTAGTTTATAGAAGTGGTAACCCAAAATACTTACAGGTGTATAAAGAGATGCTCACAATCGTTAGTAATCAGAGAAATGCCAATTTTAAAAACATGAGTTATCATTTTATTTTTATTTGCCTGGAAAATATTAGAAAGCTGGATAAGGCTCAGTGCTGATCGGGAAATAGAGATACCGGAACCTTCAGGTACCGTCGTAGGGAGGGTAGACTGAGACACCCATTACCCAGAGAAGTCAGCCATTAGTTAGTCAAACTGTGTAGCTCCCAGGACCTAGCAATCCCACTGCTAATGCTCTGACTCTAGGAATCTTACAGAGCTCCATCAGGAGATCTATGCAGCCTGTTCACTCTGCGGAACATGTTTGCTCTGGCTCACTCTTTCGTGGCAGGAGAATGGGTGTGTAGAATATAGTAAACATACACCATGGGGAAGTACGCCATAATGAGAGCCAATGGATGATATGGTACCCGTAGCTAAGAATGGTTTCAGGCACAGCCTCATCCAGGCCTCAGGCAATGCGACCGGGATCATCTCTCTTGGGTTCGCTCTACCCTCAGACTGGCTCGGAAAATCAAATTCGATGATACGCGATTTTCAAGGCCAATGTGTGTTCTGCTTGATTGAATGTTTTTATTTACTAGGCCGTACTCAGACTCGTGGAAAATATACCATCTATTAGTGGCCGCTCCTGATTTGGTAATTTTAGCCCCGTGAACTCATTTGAATGGGGTTCACTAACGTCTCCGGCGGGCCGTGTTGAACAGCTGCAGTCATAGTTCTCAAGACGAACAGAATACAGGCTAATCTGCAGATAAAAACATCTGCACATGGTTATAATCACCCCTGGACGTGCTTATGATTTGATTAAGTACTTGAGATAAGCTTGTTTATTTTTCTGACAAATAGAGAGGAAAGGAGAAAAGTTCATTACGTGAGGACGCTAGCTTAGTCGGAATGAAAGCGTTAATGAAGGCTTTGTTCCCCTTGGTGGTGGTGAGACACTTCTCAGCTTTCTTCCAGTCTCCTTGTGGATGAGCTCCCCCTCAGACCCCAAAAGTTGGGGGAGAACCAGGGCATCAGCGGCTCTGCCCCTCCCTTCATCTTGAACTCTGCGACCCGCCTAGAACATCACTGTCCATGATAGCTGCGTTAGTTCTTAGGGCACCCCTAACAAATTACACAAACTGGGGGGTAACCTCTCACTCTTCAAGAGGCTCCAAGTCTAAAATGGAGGTCCCTGCAGGGCTGGTTCCTTCTGGAGACTCTGAGGGAGAATCTATTCCAGGCCTCCTGCTCTCTCAGCTTCTGGTGGTCCCCAGCAACCCTTGGAGTTCCTTGGCTTGTAGATACATCCCTCTGGTCTTTGTCTCCACCTTTACAGGAACATCTTCTCTGTCTGTCTCTCTGTGTCCTCTCCTGTTTTTATGAGGACAGCAGTGATCAGATTTGGGGACCACACCAATCCAGTAAGATCTCACATTAACCAATTATATCCACAAAGACCTTATTTCCAAATAAGGTCACATTCTGAGGCCCTGGGTGGACATGAATCTGGAGGGGACACTCTTCAACCCACCATAGTGGCCTAGCCCTGCATCCGCCCAGGCCTGGACAGGTGATCCGTGAATGCAGGTGCATTAGGCTGATTCACCTCATGCAGAGGGAGGGAGGGCGCGTATGGATTATGTGCCATTTGGCCAGACCTAAGCCACGCGGTGATGGCCACCTCATCAATAATAAAGGTCAGAAGCGAGTTCTGACAAACCCCTGCGTTCTGCAGGCAGCAAAGCACCGTATGCTCTGGTAGGGAGAAGTGGCAAAGAACAGAAGTTTACCTTGAGGCCTCTTTAAGCCCGAGGTCCTCTG
This sequence comes from Neofelis nebulosa, assembly GCF_028018385.1. Lineage (NCBI taxonomy): Eukaryota > Metazoa > Chordata > Mammalia > Carnivora > Felidae > Neofelis > Neofelis nebulosa. Next base: position 17,819,309 of record NC_080789.1, read on the forward strand.
GGCTCCTCCGTGGCCATCCAGTGGAGAACAATCACCTTTCTCCAGCTTCCTTGGGTGGCTCTTTTACGTTTAATTATGCAGCAACCAACCCCAGCATGTGACTGGAATCCCTAACCGCCATCCGTACCCTGCAACTGAGAGGCGTATCCAAGGAGACTGACAGGTAAATGTGAATGGTATAAATCAAGATCTTGATGTTGCATTCTTAATGCCTTTTTTCCTCTGAAAGGGCTTCTGTGCTTCTCTCTCGGCAGACTTGGTCGGGATGTAATTGAACTGAGGGCTGCACCTGAATGAGAATGTCATCCTGTCTGATTCCAGACCAAGGTGGGAAATAATCCTCCTACCCTGGAAACCCAATTCCTGGGGGGCGTGGGGGTGGGCGTGGGAATAGATACTGCAGCCAAGTATTGTCTGGAATCTTCCTTTCCAAGTAGCTTCATCTCACAAAGGCGCTGTCCACACCTTTGGCCGGGTCAGCCATTCAAAGCACAGTGGTCATTCTTGAATTTGTTACTTTGCAATTGGTTGTTTTTTTGGAAGATGCTCCATAAGCTTTAAAAGGATCTGTGGGTGAAAGGCACACGGGTCCTTCACAGCAAAATGTTTTCTGTCTTTAAAGCCTGACGGTGGGGCGCCTGGGTGGCTCGGTTGGTTAAGCGTCTGACTTGGGCTCAGGTCATGATCTCACAGTTCGCGAGTTCAAGCCCCATCTTGGGCTCTGCACTGACAGCTCAGAGCCTGGAGCCTGCTTCGGATTCTGTGTCTCCCTCTCTCTCTGTCCCTTCCTCACTTACGCTCTGTCTCTCTCTCTTTCAAAGATAAATAGACATTTATCCAAAAAAAAAATCCTGATGGTTTGTTTCTTTAGTCATTCCCTGAATAATTTTTTGAGGCTTGTTTTGTTATCTACTGCTGCATGACCCATCAACCCAAACTCAGTGGCTTACACAACAACAATCATTTCATTAGTTCACAAGTCTGTCATTTGGGCAGGGCTCGGCCGGACAGCTTAGGGCTCTTGCTGTATACACAAAAGGACGATAATGGCTTGTGTATATAAAGTCTAGGAGATGAGCATCCGATGTTGACAGCCACCTGTCTTTCTTCATTTCTGGATTAGCTTTCCTCTCAGGCAGGCCAACCCTCCCCTTGAGATGGCAAAGGCCCCATCCTACCAGCCCCCTCTGAAGAAACCTACTCTTTGCAAACAGCTACCCCAAATCTTCAGGGATTGAAGGTCATTGAACCAGATTGGGTCATGTGCCCATCCCCAAAATAATCGCTATGGACAAAAGGCAGGAGTAGCTTGAGCGGCCAGGGTCACCTGAATCCTGGGGTCTAGCCCCACTTCATGTGTTCCCGGAGTGGAGGAGAGGCGATTCTCCAAAGGAAAATCAAGGTCCCGTCGTTAGAAGGAAGAGGAGTGAATGTCAAGCGTGCAGAATCAGGTGTCCATCACGCTACCTTACCTGCCTCACAGTCAAGTTTAACGTATGAGGGTCATGCATGTGGCATTTATTCATTGTATGTGGCAGATACAGCTCCACTCTCTCCGCACCCCCATTTCTTGCTACCAGAACCCAGAACCTGGATTTTACTTCAGTAGAAGGCCTGGAGCCCTTGAGTTCAGAGACCAAAGACTCCTCCACAAGCTCCAAGGGATAAATCATGATTGGTCTACACCAACATGGCGATCCCACTGCACCTTGCCCGATACTGTCTTTCCCATCCTTCCTTGCTGCTAGAGGCGGCCACATCCCCAAGTTCTAGCTGGTGAGATACAAGGAGAAGTCTGCCTGGGGGCTCCTGGGAGAGTTTTTGCTTCCTGGTAAAAGTCAGCAGAGCTCCCTCTGGCCATCCCCTCCCCACTTCTTTTCTTGACCATGGTCGCGTCAGGACAAGATGCTTGGAGCTGCAGCAGCCATCCTGCAACCATGAGGCAACAAGCCTCAGACCAAAAGCGGCATGCTGAGCATGACAGAAGAGACAGAAAGCTGTGACTGAGCCACTGCACCAGCCTGGGACTGCCTATCGGCACTCATCTCGTTATAAGAGATAATTAAATGTCTTCATTGCTCTAGCCATTGTTAGGTATTCTGTAATGTGCAGCCACACGCACCCTGACACTTTATTATAAAAATGAAAGATTGTTACACCCCTAGTCTGTTTTCCTTGAAGGATCACAAGAGACTACGGAGAAGCTTTCACCAAAACCATGAACTCAGATGCTCCCTCTGCCAGAATTTCAGCAGCTGCCCATTAATATAACTTCTGGAGGCAGGCAGGGTATCTGCAGCTAGCCTTGCTAATTTATAAAGCTGTTTTCACAGCATAGTGGACTATATTATTAGCTGCATAAAGTAGGCAAGTTAATTCCATTCCCTCTGAAATACATGAAGGAACAGGGTATAATTCAGTTTTTTTCTGGGTATTAAAGAGAAAATCATCAGAGACATTTGTCAAGCTTTCAGCAGGGTTTTTTGTTTTTTTTTTTGAATTACGAAAAGCAAAAAGATTTTTTTTTTTTAAAGATGACAAAGTCACGGAAGTCCAACATATAATAGCAGGACACTCTTGAAACAACTGTAGAATTATCTTTTGCTAAATAGAAGTGAACAAAATCCTAACTGTTCAAAAGAGACTCATGTAGCAAAATGATTATACACGACCCACCTATCTGGAGATCCACAAAAATGTCTTAGGAAACCGGGGTGGGGAGAGGGTTGTCTGGGGCTTAATTCATTAAATAACAATTAGGTGTTTGTAAACCGTAACAGCAAATGCAACAAATATTTACCGACTGCATACTCTCGTGTATGCAGGCACTCCGGCTTGTGCTGTCAATGGATCAACTTACTTAATATTCACACGCATTCGGGAAGTAGCTACTGTTATTATCCGCATTTTCCAGACGAGGAAACAAGCCTGAAGCTGTTCAGTAAATTGACAAAGGTCATACAGCTCCACTGGGGTACTGATGGTTAGATATTCAGGAATTTTGTGAGCCGGTTGTTAAACATCGGTGGCTTGAAATTAGTGTGGCGGGAATATTAAGACCATAGTAATTGGCAAATACTACCAATCGGGGCTCCCCCTCCCCATTAATGAGCACACTACTGCACAGCTGATAACTGGTCTAATTGAAGTATCAACATTTAACCAGAACAAATACATGATTCTATTGATGGAAAGTGAAAGACCAGGTATGTTGCTGACAGACTGGAAAATGAGTGGGAATAGTGAATATTCCAAGTAATGACAAGCCCCCGACAGATCCAGGCAAGGTGGCATATATATGCAAAAACAGGATTTTTAAGGATATGAGAATCATCTCTGTGACTCAGTTAGTCTCCAGATAGAAAAATGTAAATTCCTCAAAGCTTAATCAGTGTCAGGGCCCCCTGCTCAGACATCTGAGTTATGTAAATATCACAGACTTGAGAGCTGGGTAGCGTAGAATACATTTGCAAGAATATAACTACTTTAAAGATATTTGCAGAAGCCTTCATTTTGGGGCTGTTGAAAATATTCTACCTAACCGAGAAAAAGAATTGAATCCTCTTACGAGCCCAGAAAACAAGGACGATGGTGATAATTTTACAGTGTTCAAAATCAGAAAATTGTAACTGAATATGTGTATTATACGGAGAAAACGCACATTTGAACTGATATCAAAAGACAAAATAAATGTCTTTGGCCCTCAGCTCGTATTGGTCTTGGGTCATTTCCTGACATTTCCCGTAACATATGCTATGCTCCAGTCACTCTGACCATTTACCTGGCCTTTGCATATACTTTTCCAACGGCCTTTCTTTTGGCTTAACAAACTCCTAGGCCATTGTTGAGACCCAGATCAAACATCACCTCCTCTTGCTGACCTTCCCTGACTCCTCCAGGCACTCCCAGCCACTCCGTTCTCTGAAGTCTTCTAGCCCTCTTGTAGAGATCTCTATTTTGCTGTCATTTACCCAGTCACATGGTGATCTCTCCCACTTGATGGTAAGCCCCACAGACAATCGTGTCTGATTCATATCAGTATTCTCAGCATAATCCCTATCTCTTCTCCTAGCACCCCACCTTTATGCCCACCCTAGTGACAGTGCCCTCTATTTCTTGAACTTAGCTAGGCTCCTTTCCATCGTAAAGTTATTGTGTGAGCCCTACAAAGAATGATCTACACACACACACACACACACACACACACACACACACTTTACCTGCTAGGCACCATTCCTAATGTTTGATTAAATCTTTAGGCCTTAGTTTAAATGTCACCTCCTCGGGGCGCCTGGGTGGCGCAGTCGGTTAAGCGTCCGACTTCAGCCAGGTCACGATCTCGCGGTCCGTGAGTTCGAGCCCCACGTCAGGCTCTGGGCTGATGGCTCGGAGCCTGGAGCCTGTTTCCGATTCTGTGTCTCCCTCTCTCTCTGCCCCTCCCCCGTTCATGCTCTATCTCTCTCTGTCCCAAAAATAAATAAAAAACATTGAAAAAAAAATTAAAAAATTAAAAAAAAAATTAAATGTCACCTCCTCCTGGAGTTCCTCTTAGATCTCCCAAGCTAGATTAGATGCCACCCTTCCTCCCATTTTATATTCTCATGCCATCCTCCATTTTCCTCCTAATATTACAGTTAGAACTATATACTAGGGGCACCTGGGTGGCTCAGTTAGTTGAGTGTCAGACTCTTGGTTTCAGCTCAGGTCATGAGCTCACAGTTCATGGGTTCAAGCCCTGTGTCGGGGTCCTCGCTGCCATCATGAAGCCTGCTGGGGATTCCCCCTCTCTCTCTCTCTCTCCCTCTCTCTCTGTCAGTCCCCTACTTGTGCTGTCTCTGTCTCTCTCAAAATAAATAAACTTAAAAAAAATTTTTTTTTGCTTCTGTTCCTACTATGTCCCAATGCCTAGCACAGTGACTGGAGTCTAGTAGGTGGTCAAATTTGTGTGCTGAATGAATGAGTGAATGAGTGAACAGATGAACAGCTGGCCTTCAATTTATGTTTTTGAATGGGTGAAGTGCTTACAGGGGTGACGTGGGCTGGGTTCCTGCTCCTCTCTCTCCTCCTCCTCCTCTCCTATAACCTGAAGGATAGACATGTCAGCATATTATTAAAAGAGTATTCTCTTTCACCCCAGTCTTGTGATGGGTACTGGATTTCATATAAAGGGATTACTGGTCAAAAGAAAGGATTACTTTGGACTATGATCCATTCCTGGTAATAGGCTACATTGTTTCTGAGTAAGAGACTCAAAGAGCTTTTTCTTGGTTTCTGATAAAGCCTAATACATCATGGACAGCAGACACAGCGCCCCTCACATTTAGCTCCCCCTGCCCCTCCCTCCTCCAGATTCATTTCTCTCTGGAGGAGCATTTAGGGGAGCCCTGCTGGCTGTTTGTTAAGGCTGGAATCATCCCAACAAAGCAAGGATTGTCCACATTAGCTGCTAGGGAAGCAGCCAAGCCAAACAGACCCTCTCTCTGGGGCCATTTGGGTAAAGCTCTGACCTCTCATTCCCTCCAGGCTAATTATCTAAACACTCATTAACTAATTAACCCAAAGCTCCACCCTCCTCTCTCTGAGGCCCTTGACAATATGTTTTCCTCTTCTGGCCCTCAAACCTGTCTCTTGCAGAGTAATGGTGGTGGTGGAGGTGATTTTACACCGACAGAACTCTTGAAGGTTGAACTGTCATTCTCGCCAACTGACCTAAGCCAGTATGGTCACGCACAATCTCTTGGGTTATTTTTGACAGATAGGAGAATTTTCCAGAATGTCTGAAGTGAGCAAGGGTTAGCTAACTTCTCTGCAACCTCGCTACCGGTTATACTGAAAGCAAACCTCCGACTAAATTCACCACACCTCACAGATTTTTAATTTAGTGCATGAGCGTGCAGTTCACAAACAGTTTATACAGCATGAACTTGGTAAAGTTCCAGCTCTCCATCGCTTCTCGGCCTTTTGGCTAAGATCAAGTGAAGTTCCAGCTCTCCAACTCTTTAGCTGATCTGCTCACACATTACAGGGAACGTGTTCTTGAGGATTAGACAAACAAATTTTAGAGGCAGGATCCTGTTATCCCTATGGTTCATATTGGGCAACCGGATAGCCTCCAATGCCATGGCCGGGCACAGGCACCATCCCTAAGGGCGCAGGGGAAGCCTTGTTGAATTCTTAAGCCCAGTCATCCAAGCATGGAGAATGTCTCAAAAACATTTCACCCACTCCCCTAAACTTGAATACCACTAATTTTACTAACGAGAGCCCATTTCTGACATCCGTGAGGTCGTTAGCCACGATTTCACCAATAAAAACCCGCTTTTGCTACTCTCTATGCTAATTAGTGAGACACCTGGTGTTGACCAGCGATAAGGCGAACAGACGAGCTTGCAGCAGGTGCCTTGAAGTGTGACCCTTGTGATCTAATCATAACCATCCCTGGCGTGTGGATTCCCTACTGGCTTAGAGGGTCCCTAACACACACACTTTATATCACACCATCTAGAACTAAGTATGTTAAGGTAACAGCAGATATGATAACACCAAGACTTTCTTTTTTAACCTATGGGTCACAAACCCTCAATGAGTGCGTGCATGGAATTTGGGGGGAGGTCCACGGCTTTGGGTGGGGAAAGCTTACATCTTTATTTTCATTGACCTTGGTATTTATAAACCCTGTCTCTTTGCCATTAAATGAAGTCAGTTATTTTCATATCACATTATAGATGCTTTACGTATCTCGAAATAGCAACACGGATCGCTTCTTCTGGATTATTAGATTCTTCCTCTAGATTCTTCTAGATTATTAGACCTACTGACAGGTCTTTCATTAACTGTATTACTGTATCAGAATAATTCCTATGTCATGTATTAATACGTCATAAGTCTGTTTTCATAATAGTTTGATAACTATGTTTCAATAGAATTCGTTTCCTTTGCAATCCTGTGTATTTTATTATGCATCTACAAACACTACTCTAAGAAGGGGTCCACAGCACAAAAAGAGAATTTCTGACGTGGCTGAGAAGCCTCTTGACCCAGCGGCCGGGCCTCCGAACACTGCTTTGCTTCTCAGCTTCTAGACTGAAAATTTGCAGTATAGTGTCTAAGTTTGTGGCCAACAAGCCACACCTGATATTCTGGTGGCTTAAAACCATTCTGTCAAGGTGATGCGTCACAGGTTGGGTTCCCCGGGAAGCAGACTCCGAGGGAGACACCTGCATGCGGGAAGTCTATCGGGGAGCGCACTTTGGAGCAAAGCCTGCTCTGTCCACACAGCGAAAGAAGCAGGGCTGGACGGAGCGAGGGGTGGCCCGCAGTGCAGTCACAACAAGGGCCTCAGCCCATCCCACGGGGGGCTCTGGAGCTGGAGCCTGGTGCTTCACCCCTGTCCCAACTCGGTAGGGAGCTGAGCCTTTGGATCCCCACATCTACTGGTCTCTGGGTGTAGCTGACCCTGGGGAAGGAGGTGTGTCCTTGGGTGAGACAGGACTCAGCTGTCACCTGTCAGCTACCAACACATCCAGCAACTGGGGACGAAAATGCTTCCGTCCCGCAGGGATTCCGGCTGGTGCAGCACGACCTCCTCTGTGTCTACACCACACTGCAACCCGCCATGAACCCCTCACCTGTCTCAGAACCTCACAACCGTTCTAACAAGGTGCGCTTACCACCCTCATTCCAGAGCGGAGGAACTGATGCTCAGAGCTGGTGGGGGGGGGGGGTGGTGGGGGACGCGTCCCCTGCTATAGCCCTCAGTGTCACAGGCTGACACTCTCGTTAAATTTGGGACTTCGGGTTACATAACTATCAGTTCTCAAGCTAGAATCAGCGAACAGAGGAACCTTTCTATTTTCACTCAGGTTTCCCCTCAGAACCTGCTCCTCCCTGTAATCTCCTTTTTCTGGTCAGAGCAGCACCCTCGTCAGGTCCACACCCCTGGTCCCTGATCCCCACTCAATCCCCATGTCTTGTGACTCCCGTCATCCTCCCCACCTCCCAGCCCTCACCTGCCTGCCCCCCTCCCCGCCTCCACACCCACATTCATCTGAACTGTCCTCACAGAGTCGGGACTCTGGCAGCTACTGGTGTCCCCGTCCCAGCCCACCCTCTCCCCTTCCCCCTCCCCACAGCCAGGTCCACGCTCTTCAAGCTGAGCTCTGACCATATCTGATCACAGCACCCCATCACCCAGCAGATTAAGCACTGGCACTCACAGGTGCCCTCTACAGAATGTTCCCACCCTTCCTTGCCATCTGTCACTCCTACACATACTCCACTCTGGTTCCAGCTCAACTGGGTGACTCATTCTATTCCTCACTATTACTCACGATCTTCCCTTTGCCAGAAATGTCCTTCCTGCTACCCGTCTCCCTCCATTCCCCAACCATGCCTTCATTCATTTCATCAGGGGAATATGTGCTGAACGCCCATCAGGTGCCAGAAACCATGGAGGAGGGAGCAATGAGCCAGACGAATGGGGCTCTGACTTTCCGGCTTAACCTTCTGCTGGAAAAAGAAGGTGGTGAGCGAATCAATCCACACGATAATTGCAGATGTTGGTAATTGGTACAAAAGAGGTAAAACAGGTTCGCGCAGGTGGGCCGAACTCCCTGGCCCTGTGCCGGGAACATATTACACATAGATGAGATGTGGAGCCCCTCAACTTTTTGCTTATCCATATAGTCCAGGGAGCCCTGCCCTGTAAGTACCATTTTATGCCTCCACTGGGACATGAAAAAAGCTTGGAAATAGCAAGGGCTTCAACGTGGCATGTGAAACAGTAAGGGCCCCAGTGGCCGATGGCCTGTTTGAGGTGTGGGCCGCTAGGCGGACAGTCGAGAGAAGCCCTGTGTGTGGGAGTTCGGAAAGGAGCAGTCAGGCAGAGGGTCCAGTGGGCCGCAGGCCTGGAGCCAGGCCAGAGCTGTGTGTGTTCCCAGGACACAAGGAAGCTTTCCAAGGTGGGTCCTGGGTCAGGTGGAGGCCTGGTGTGGGGTGAGGCTGGAGGGGCGGGCCAAGGACCAGACCTTCCCTACTCCTGGTGTGGCCTGTGGACCAGGAGGGCCACTACATGTGGGAACTCATCAGAAATGCAGAAATGCTCCACCCTAGGCTTACTGAGTCAAAAATAGCATTTTAACAAGCTCCCCAGACCATTCATTAAAGCTGTGCTTCAGGACCAAGCCACCTAGGTTCTTTTAGACCCTTTTAGATTTAGGAATTTGAAATCCTATCATCCTCTCCTTCAAGGTCAGCGTCAAGGGCTTATTCCTCTGGAAGCCTGTCCTGATCCCCATAAGCTGTTGGAATTTACGTCCTTGTAGATGTCTAAAATGCACCTGGCCGCAATTATTGGATCAGAGAATCACAGGTTTCCCGAGATCAGGAAGTACACCTTAGTCATCTTGCAATCTCCAAATCCCCTCACAACATCTTGCCCACCATGGGTAAATTATCAAAACAAAAACAAAAACAAAAAACAAAAAATATACTCATGTACTGAGTGCATGTCAGTTAGAATGATGCCATATCGGATGGAACTCTTTTAGGGGAAAGTGACAGAATCAAACTCCACTGGCTTAAGCAAAAGAAGAGGGATTTATTATCTTCCATAGCTGAAAAGTATAGGAGAGTAGCTTCAGGCATGGTTGGATCCGGGTGTTCAAAGAATGTAATCAGAAGTCTGTTTTTCTTCATTTCTCTACTTTGCTTTCCTCTATACTGGCTTCATTCTTAGGATCAAGTCTAAGAATTGATAAAAATGGCCTCCAATAGCCCTAGACCTATAAAGTACCTATAAAGGAACCTGGAGAAAAGTAAACCCTCTTTCTTGATATTTGCAACTTTGGTTTATGCCTTTACATTGGGACAAGAGATAAGACTTAGCACCACCTGAACCAAATACTATTATCAGAAACAAAGGAGAAAGGCCGTTGAGCAGAAGGGGAAGCCATTCACTGTAGCCATCATGAGGCAGACCTGCTGTGGCATCATTAAAAATCAGGATATGGGGCACCTGGGTGGCTCAATCAGTTGAGCGTCTCACTCTTGATTTCAGCTCAGGTCATGATCTCATGGGTCCGGGCCCCACATGGGGCTCTGCACCGGCAGTGTGGAGTCTGCTTAAGATTCTCTCTCCCTCTCTCTCTGCCCCTCCCACGCACTCGTGCTCTCTGTCTCTCTTTCAAAATAAATAAACTTAAAAAAATTTATATAAAAAATCAGGATATGGAAGAATATTTATGAAGCTGGGGAAAAAATCCATGGAGTCTTGCTAAATGAAAAGAATTGGATGTAAAACATTACTGTGAAATGACATCTATCACATGGGGGGATGAAAACATTTTTCTCATAATGTCCATATGCCTAGAATTAAGGTGTTAGGCAATATCCATCCCAATGGGCCCTAGTGGATTGAATATTTTTTCCTTTTTTATATTTTTTTCCATTTTGAAATTTCTATATTGAATATGTACTGTATTTGCTATCATTGAGAAATGTATCTGGGACACCTGGGTGGCTCAGTCAGTTAAGCGTCCGACTTGATTTCAGCTCAGGTCATGATCTCATGGTTTGTGGGATTGAGCCCCGTGTCGGGCTCCATGCTGTCAGTGCGGAGCCTGCTTAGGATTCTCTCTTCCTCTCTCTCTGCCCCTTCCCTCCTTATACACACACACACACACACACACACACACTCTCTCTCTCTCTCTCTCTCTCTCTCTCTCTCAAAATAAATAACTAAACTTAAAAAAAAAAGAAATGTATTTAAAAATGAATATATGTGTAATGGTTCCTTTACTGTGTCACTGTGGCTGAGCCACAGTGCCCAGATGTTATGGTCAAACACTCTGGATGTTTCTGTGAAGGTGTTTTTTAGAAGAGTGGACTTTGAGTAAAGCAGATTACCCTTTATAATGAGGATGGGCCTCACCTAATCAGTTGAAGGCCTTACTAGAAGACTAACCTCCCCCAAGCAAGACGGGATGCTGCCGGCAGACTGCCTTTGGAGCTGACCTGCAGCTCTTCCCCATGCTTCCTGTTCGCCAGCCCACACTGCAGAGTTCGGACTTGCCAGGCCGCCATAATCCTATGAGCCAATTCCTTAGCATAAAATCTCTCTCTCTAGGTATATATGTATACACATCCTGTTGGTTCTGTTTCTCCGGAGAACCCTGACTTCTACGGTGTGGTTCCTGCCTTCTATTGTTAACTCCTCATCAAATTTTTAGCAGTCTCGGAGCGAGAAAGCCTGTGTTTGAGCCCAGGGACCCTCTTACCAGAAGGCTGAGCTAGGTGAATTCATGCACCTCCCAGAGCCCGGTTTCCTTGTCTCTAACACAGAGATGACCATTCCAACCTCAACTGTAGGGTATGGGGGACAGAGCCAACAATCCCCACTGTCACAGCCCTTAATGTCACTTTCCAACACCGAGCTGCCAGTTACCTATTTTTAGAGATTAGGTGTTGCCAAGAATTTCTTTACCTTAGAAGTCTGCATGGAACAAAAAATACATACATACATATATAAATACATAAATAAAACCAAATCTCTTGAGCCGGGAGCCTTGTCGAGTCACTGATGAACAGATAAAAAGAAACGCCTGTTTTATCTTTGCACTTAAAACACCTGCAATGTCAATATATTTCCCAATCTCATTATTAGCATAGAGGCAGACTGATCCGTGTTTAAACCCAGCAAGACTTTGCTCCCACAAGGAAAAGACTCTCACTTCTTGGGTCACCTCTCTGACTTTGTACTTTCTCCGTGTGTTAAACATCAAACGCGTCATGAAGTGAGACGCTCACTTCAAACCCCCACTCTCTGCATTCCTGAAGAGGTTCTGAGAGCAGTGAAAATGAAACAGCCCTCTCTCCTAATTCCAGCTCGTGTTCACGGCAGGTGCCCGGGAAGGAAGGTCCTGCCTTTTCCCCAGATGTGTGTGTCATTGAAGACACCAGCAGTATCCCGAGGTCCCCAGGGCTGCCCTTGGTCTGCCCAGAGTTGTCTCGTAGCATCAGAGATGCTCAAGGTGACCCCCCCAGGGTCCGATGTCATTCTGTCTGCCCCAATACTTCTCACACCCGTCAGCCCAACAGCCCCTTTATAGAACAAAAGATGTTAATGCTTCCTTCACTGTGCTGCAGTGAAATTCATAGACAATTTTACCTCCCTGCACACACAGTTTTTTTTTTAAATCAATAGGATGTCCTATCCATTATATGAAAGAGGAATAGAAGAAATTTAGAATAAAAATTAGTCATTTAGAGTAAAATAATATCCATGCTTGCAATCATTCAATGCATGTTGATGAGTGCCTCTTCTCTGGTAATTGTGTAGGTGCTGAGGGGTGGGTGAAATTGGCAGGCAGAGGGATAGGAAACGTTGAAGGTGTGGGTTAACAGCTCAGGCAAGACCTCACTGGAAAGCCTAATGAACTAATCAGATGCTGGCACCTTCTTGTGTTAATTTATTCAATATTTACTGAATGTTGATGGGGAGAACAGGGGAAGGGGCGGGAGTTGGGGGGGCAGCACTGTTCTGGGAGATAGGAAACCAGCAGTGAACCAACCTTTCCCCTGTGGAATGCCGTTCTAGGCTGGGGCATAAGCTTGGATGAGAGAGGAATGAGGAGATCGGGACTCGATCTGTATGAGGACACTGGAGGAGCAGTGTCAGACAGGAGGCGTGGCAGACACGAGAGTAAAAGCTAGGATAGCATACGTCCCACCACAAAGCCTTTGCACTCGGATGGGAGGGAGAGAGAATCGTGGGTCACTCCCAGTCTCCATCCTTGCTTTACTTTAGGGCGATTTTGCTTCCATCGACCACGGCCAGAAATACATCTGCGTCCTAGAAAGAAGGCAACCCCAGGCCTCCCAGCTCTCAAGACCTTCAGAAAGAGACTAAATGCAACCCCCAGACACCCAAGCCACCTCCCGCCTGCCACCTCGTTGACTTTTCGCTCGTTTTCCCCTTTCCCTGGAATGTTCTTTTCCCAGGCATCCTCATGGACTCACTCCTTCACTTGACTAAGTCTGTGTTCTCGGCACCTCTTAGGCCATGCCGTCTGCTGTGTGCAAAAGCCCCACCTGTCTCAACCCCCCCTCTCACTCTGCTTCATTTTCACTCCTCCCTCTTGACAGCACGTTACCTGCTCGGCTGGTTAGCTCGTTTGTCTACTGTCTGTCTCTCCTACTCAATCTGCACTCTATCAGGGCAGGGGCTTTGTCTGTTTGATTCGCTGCTGTCACTTCAGCTTAGGACAGTGCCTGGCACATAGTACGCTCTCAATAAACATATGTCAGATATAATCTATACGCAGTGGTGTGCCGAAGCCAGCTCAAAGCAGCTCGCCAGGGGCGACTGCACACGTCTCTTCCCAAATGCATGTGCCGTGAAATCTTAAAACCTGCCAGGATCGGGGGCGCCTGGATGGCTCACTCGGTTAAGCGTCCGACTTCGGCTCAGGTCACGATCTCACAGTTCGTGGATCTGAGCCCCGAGTCGGGCTCCGTGCTGACCGCTCGGAGCCCGGAGCCTGCTTCGGATTCTGTGTCTCCCTCTCTCTCTGCCCCTCCCCCGCTCATGCTCTGTCTCCTTCCGTCTCTCGGAAATAAAAATGTTTAAAAAAAATTTTTTTTTTTTGGGGCGCCTGGGTGGCGCAGTCGGTTAAGCGTCCGACTTCAGCCAGGTCACGATCTCGCGGTCCGTGAGTTCGAGCCCCGCGTCGGGCTCTGGGCTGATGGCTCGGAGCCTGGAGCCTGTTTCCGATTCTGTGTCTCCCTCTCTCTCTGCCCCTCCCCCGTTCATGCTCTGTCTCTCTCTGTCCCAAAAAAATAAATTAAAAAAAAAAAAAAAAAAAATTTTTTTTTTTTAATCTGCCAGGATGGGAGTATTTACTCTGCAGAAATCGGCCAGTACGATACCCCGGGGATTTTTACACCTTGAAAGCTGGTTTTTAAACATTTACCAGTATCTCACTGAACATAAATGAACATGTGCTGTTGGTAGACATCTCCTTTGTTAAGAGAGGTGGTTCCCATCCAACTCCACATCATTTGAGGCATCTGGGGACAAACTGTTTCGACCCCAAGTTGTGTTGTGTCATAGGCTAACAGCTGAGCGGTCCCGCATGAAGGCCAAAAACCTACCTCCTGTTTGTTCTCTGCACACTAAGTTACTGATATTAATGTGCGAATGCAGTCGTAACGACACTAGAGCCAGCTAGTAAGGGGAAACATCCTCTCTTTGCTCTAGTAATTAAAAAGCGGGAAATGCTAGTCACTAAACTAGGAGAGCTGATAAAGAGTGGTGATAATTTCCGCATTTTTCTCCTCAGGGAAAACAGCAATACTGTACATAGTCATTTTTGATAAATATAGAAAATAAGTAATTCATCTATTCCCAGTCGCACTTTCGTAAACACCATACATTGTTTAAAATAATCACTTGGACGGGGCGCCTGGGTGGCGCAGTCGGTTAGGCGTCCGACTTCAGCCAGGTCACGATCTCGCGGTCCGTGAGTTCGAGCCCCGCGTCAGGCTCTGGGCCGATGGCTCGGAGCCTGGAGCCTGTTTCCGATTCTGTGTCTCCCTCTCTCTCTGCCCCTCCCCCGCTCATGCTCTGTCTCTCTCTGTCCCAAAAATAAATAAAAAATGTTGAAAAAAAATTTTTTTTTAAATAAAAAAATTAAAAAAAAATAAAATAATCACTTGGAGAGGCGCTTGGGTGGCTCAGTCGGTTAAGCGTCCGACTTCGGCTCAGGTCACGATCTCGCGGTCCGCGAGTTCGAGCCCCGCGTCGGGCTCTGGGCTGATGGCTCGGAGCCTGGAGCCTGCTTCCGATTCTGTGTCTCCCTCTCTCTGCCCCTCCCCCATTCATGCTCCGTCTCTCTCTGTCTCAAAAATAAACGTTAAACAAAAATTTTTTTTAAATAAAATAATCACTTGGAAAGGCCAAGCCAAACTTCTCACTGCTGGATGATGGGCACTCCTTCAATGAGGAGGCTGCAAACACACAAGGGCAGCCTGGGTGCCTAGTGTCTCGCTGGTCGTCTGGGTGCTGATGGTGAAAACGAATTTGAAAAGATCGTCTTTCCAACATGGAAAAAGCCAGAAAGCTCAAGAAAAAGCTAAGGTGTCTGTGTGTGCCAGCCAGGGGCAGCTGTAGGTTCGGAGATCTAATTAAGAAATGCGCGGGAGGTGAAAGGCTCGCGGATTGACTTTGTGTCCACTCAGCCCACAAGAGCTCCCTTTCATGTCTAACCTTGATTGAACCACGCTTCTCAGAAAGTCCGGCCCCAACGGCAAATAAATTCCACGGAATTCGAATGGAGCCATTAACATCTCCCTTCTCGGGTTCTGAAACATTTATTTGCTTTAAAATACACACACTCATCTCCGTTTTATTAGGAGGGAGAGCCAGCTTTTCCTCGGGGGGGGGGGCAGATTTCTCTCTGCCACTCTCCCCACTGCACATGCTGTTCTCCTCCCCAGACGAGACTGAGCTGCTGGGGGAAGGTAGAAGGGACAGGGGTCAGGATACGGGGAGTCCCAGGGGACCCAGTCCTCATTGGCTAGTGAGAGAAACCTCAGCACCACTTTGACCAACCCCAAAGCCCTGCTCCCTCCTGGAGCTCACTTTTTGATCTGAATCAGTCATAGCACCAGTGACTGGAAGAAGATTATTAGTGCAATGTCAGAGATTTGTGCCCAAATCCTGGCTCTGGTATTTTGGCAAGCCTCTCTCTCCCTCCCTGTGTCTTAGTTTCCAATCCATTTGGGAGTGGGGGTTGGACCAGTAGGGGCACTGTTCCCCATAGGGGGTCTTGGAGATCCGTCAGAACGTATTTGATGATCACAATGACCAGGGCCACCGTGGACATGAATGGGCATTAAGCAGAGATACTAGATGGCCTGCAACGCTTAGGACAGTGTCGCACAATGAAGAATTGTTCCACATCCCATGTGACTTTCAAAGGCCCCACTGCACATTCCTGTACCTCTGTGGTCTTTTTCGGTCACTCTGCTTCTCCAGACTTTCCTTTCCTTATCTTTAGCTGAGACGTATTGTTCTCTGGGCTCATTGTAGGAGTCTATGAGAGTGACTAAAATCAACATGTTCCTGGGGCACCGGGGTGGCTCAGTCGGTTAAGCGTCCGACTTTGGCTCAGGTCATGATCTCTCGGTTTGTGGAGTTCGGGCCCCCACATCCAGCTCTCCACTGTCAGCACAGAGCCTGCTTTGGATCCTCTGTCTCCCTCTGTCTCTCTGCCTCTCCCCCCCTTCTCAAAAATAAATAAACACTTAAAAAATCAGTATGTTCCTCCCCAACAAATATTTCCTTTTGTAATCATTTTTTAACATTTATTTATTTTTGAGAGACGGAGACAGACAGAGTGTGAGGGTGGGGGGAGACAGAGAGAGAAGCAGACACA
Source organism: Neofelis nebulosa (assembly GCF_028018385.1). Taxonomy (NCBI): domain Eukaryota; kingdom Metazoa; phylum Chordata; class Mammalia; order Carnivora; family Felidae; genus Neofelis; species Neofelis nebulosa. The sequence continues at coordinate 17,835,745 of NC_080789.1, forward strand.
GAATCCCAAGCAGGCTCCAGGCTCTGAGCTGTCGTCACAGAGCCCGACACGGGGCTTGAACCCCACGAACCGTGAGATCATGACCTGAGCCGAAGTTGGATGCTTAACCGACTCAGCCGCCCAGGCACCCGGACAAATAGTTCTTGAGCTCTAACTATGTGCCAGGTACTGTGCTGGGTGGTGGGACCCAACCCTGGGTCAGACACAGGTCTCGTCTGCAAGGGGTGGGTACATTCAAACTTGTAATCCTAGCGACGATGGAAAAGGGGTCATGCCCCCAGGTTATCAACACTCAGCCTCCATTTATTGGTTTTCCATGAGGTGCCAGGTGCTGAACTACTGCGAGAGGCTCTGAGTGGAATAAAACAGATCTCCATCTTCGAAGAGCTCAGAGTTAGTGATGGTGACGACCACACAGCGAACATACAATGCAGTGACATAAATCCCGTAACGCAGGTTTGACCGCTAACAAGATAAGAGCTCCCACGTATCACATCCTTCCTCCGTGCCGGGGAGAGATACTTTCCACACATCACGTCATTTCGGCCCAACAACCTCGCGAAATCAGGCAGCACGAGTGGGCGTGTCACCGGGACAATTTTGGCCATTGCCACCTAACACCTGTTCTGTTATCAACTCGACATTTTTCTTTAACAAATTAAACCAGCCCTTGTCTCAGGCAATAACCTCTCTGCAATCATAAGGCTGATGAGCTCATTTTACGTATATTACGTATAGGTATTTCTTCCTAATACCTCTAAACAAATGAGCAACAAAGCAAAATTTAAAGCTGGACACCACCTAAGACGTCTTGTGTATCAGACGTGGGGAAATGCTGTGGATGTGAGTCAGGGTAAAGAATGGCAGCCGCTGCAGAAACAACATGGTCACAGGTGATTTTTTTGCATGCTTTGTTTTGTTGTTTGCTCGTGTTATAGTCCAATGTAAGCGACTGGGGATTGGGGATTCTCCACAAAGTCACTCAGAGGCCCAGGCCCCTTCCACTCTCCTCTGGAGCCTCAAGGCCTTTCCGGGGTTCTCTGCATCCAGAGGGCAGGTGAAGGAAGAAACAGCATCACGTGTGACCCATACGGCCCATGTGACCGCACCTAAAAGCAGGGGATGCTGGGACATGCGGTTTGCTCATGGGCCCAAAAGGAAGGGAAAACAGGTCCAGTGAAGATCTGGCATTGTCTCTGCCACGTCGAGGTAAGAATTCCTACTTTGGCAACACTGAGACAAAGCATTTTCCATTTTACAAATGAGGAAATGGAAGTTTTCAAAAGTCAAGTGCCCCGCCCCAGGTTACACAGGCATTAAGAGATAAAGCTTGGCTGGAAGAACAAGCCAAAGACTGTGTTGTAACCATCGCCTCTGTTCTCCATGAGGACTCCCATGCCCTACCTCCACTCAGAACTCACTCCTCACCTCCAGATCTGCAGATCAGTCCTTCCACAGATATCCTCACCTGAGGGTCCCACAGGCACCTCTCACTACGCGTGACCTGAGCCCAGGTAACCATTTCTCCCCATATCCCAGCCCAGCCACCTTCTCCTTCTGAATTCCCTTTCGGTAAATGAATCCACTGACCAAACCAGAAAACTAGACCTTATCCTAGAATTTTCTCGTCTCAGAATGTTTTTAGCAGCGAGGAACCGAAAACCCAACTCAAAATGGCTCACACCATTATGACGTGTCCCATCTCATACAAAAACACGCCACCAAACGTGGCAGTTCCAGGATTGGTTGATGGGGTGGTTCACCGTCAGCATCAAGAATCCAAGTTCCTCTGTCTTTCCATTTGGCCACCCTCGGCCTGTTGGCCGGATCTCTTAGCCTGGTTCCAAGTAACACAAGCAGACACCAATGCCCAGAGGCAGAAAAGAAAGTTTCCCTCAACATTCTCTTTTAGAGAGCAAAAAAACTCTCTACAGAGGTACCCCAGTGGAGAGTTCCTTCACATCTCACTGACCATGACTGTGTCACATGCCCATCCTAAACCAGCCATGGGCAAAGGGAATGGAATCATTAGAATGGTCGAGATTAATGGCGATTTACCTTCTGGGATCATGTGAAAACCAGACCTCTCTCTGACCACATGATGTCAGAACCAAAACGGTGCTCTTTGGGCGAGAAAGATGAGGGAGAGAATGTGCATCATACAGTGTCTGCGTGGTCCCTTCTTCCTGACTTTACATCCAACCAATCACCACTGTCTGCCAATTTCGGTTTCTCTTGGCTTCATACTTTAATTTTGGTCTCCATGGAGGCTATCTTAACTCAAAGCCTCAGTAGGTCGAGCAAACTTCTTACAGTGAGTGACTTTGTGAGCGTGTAAATAAATCCTTCTTAAATGCTAAAAACTAAACATTCTTGGGGCGCCTGGGTGGCTCAGTCGGTTAAGCGGCCGACTTCGGCTCAGGTCATGATCTCACTGTCCGTGAGTTCGAGCCCCGCGTCGGGCTCTGTGCTGACAGCTCAGAGCCTGGAGCCTGTTTCAGATTCTGTGTCTCCCTCTCTCTGACCCTCCCCTGTTCATGCTCTGTCTCTCTCTGTCTCAAAAATAAATAAAAATGTTAAAAAAAAAATTTAAAAACTAAACATTCTTGCTTTTAAATCACTGGTATGTCAATTTGCTCTGGTAAATCTTCTCCTCATAGATATATAAAGATAAATTTTATCCCGGTTTTTGTGCAAACTGTAAAAACAAAAAAAATCAATAAATTCTAAAAGTGAGACATCAGAATTAATGGGTTGGTACTGTATTTGATGTTCTCAGTTTCTAGAAATAATTGCGACTAAAATTGTTATAGAATCTGATTTTTGAAGATGCATTAATTAACATTTTTTAAAGTGGTTCGTCAGAGAACACTGAGAGCATATATATTGGTAGCTAACTACCATTTGAAAAATTCACCACCACGTTATCAACAGAAACAGAAATGTGTGTGTATTGTACATATGCATGACCAAATTTTCTCTCTTCCCACCAAAAAGCCCTTCTATCTATGCTCATCTTATGATATGCTAAATGGTAATTTTATTCTTCCAGTTGCCCAAATCAAAAACCTTGTGTTTATTAGTTATGTATGTAACTGCATAACCAACTATCCCCAGAGTTAACAGCTTGAAACCCACTTGTATTATCACCCAGTCCCTGTGGCTGAGGGGTCGCGACAGGGCTTGGAGGAGCCCTTGCTGTCGGCTGGGTTCATAGGCTGATATCGGTGTCAGTAGGTGCTGTGAGCTCATCTCCAAGCTCAGCCAGGGAAGGACCCCCTCCAAGCTCATATGGCTGTTGCCAGAATTCGGTTCTTCATGGGTTGTTGGGCTGAGGACCCCAGTTCCTTCCTGGCTGTTGGTCAGGGGCCACCCCCAGGTCCTTGCCATGTGGACCTCTCCAGCGAGGCACTCTGTTTCGTTGACGCGTGCACGCGCAGAAGACAACAGACAGAAACTGCTAATAGAGGAAGTCAACCTTCTGTAACCTAATCACAGAAGTGACATCTCATCAACTCTGCCGTATTCTATTCATTAGAAACAAGTGACAGGGTCCAGCTCGAATCAAGAGAAGGGGAACTACACGGACACGAGTATCAGGAGGTGGGGGTCACCGGATGCCGTGTCGTAAGCCGCCTATCACACTTTGGAACCATCCTCGATTTCCCTCCTTCTCTCAGACCCTGTATCCGACCCATCCGGCAACACGACAGGCTGTCCCTTCAAAGCAACAGATCCAAATGCTTGAGTTGTTTTGCCCCTCAAATGTCACCTGCTCAGTGGTATTTGATCATCCTCTTTACTACTGCCACGTACCCATTAACACACACAAGCTCCCATCCCTCTTCCCTCATTTTCTTTATAGATCACCATGACTCTAGATACTTTTATCATTTTTAAAATGACCTCTCTCCCCACTTTGGCACATAAGCTGCATAAAGGCAGGGATTTTTATCTGTTTTTTTTTTTGTGGCTGTATTCCTCATGCCTAAGGCAGCTCAAAAGTTTTACTGAATGAACGAATGAATATTAAAATACACGGAGATGTGTTCCCTTCATTAAGCCCAATACAACGGGGAAAATGTTATTCAAAGATTTGCAAAGATTCCATCCTGTCTATACAAATAGGTGTGGGCTCTGTTGGTTTTTCCAGGTGCTCTTGCTGGCCTCCCAGACTGCGCCCATCACAGCCCTAACCCCTTACTACACCAAAGCCAGATGGGACGGAGCAGAAGAAAGAACTTGAAGGGTGATCTCTAATTTAGCTTTGAAAACCACACAACATGGGCTCCTGGGATGAAACTGCAGGGAACATTCTGCCAAGGGAGCCCTCAACTCCCAGTGCCCACCAATGGGCAGACCATGGTCATGGGTGGACAGCAATGGAAGGCAGCCCAGGACAGAAGGAACCGGGTATATTTTTCTGCTTAAAGCCCAATGGCCATGAGGCTCAAGGGACTCTTTGTAAAGCAGAGTTTCTCAAACTTTTCCACATCAGTGTCCCTCAGGGTAGAAGAAAATGAATGCTCAACCCCGGGGGCTTGGGGGTCTAGTCTGAAGCTGACCAGAAAGCCAGAACTGTATCTGCTCTTTTTAATTTCCTCTTTCAAATTCACCCAGATTTCACATTTTTCTCCATCATGCAGCTGCATTTGATTTAATACAAAAATAATGCTTAAAATTACTTATAAAAGGTTCCTAAAATTTTCTACCCTTTTTTTCAGGCAATGAATGCAATGTTGAAGTACCGAAGCTGTAAAATCCAGAAAATTTGGGCTGAATTGACAAGAGTTCATGCTGCAGAGCACATTCAGGACCTGGGCAATTTCTTCTCATGATATTTTGAGAATTCAGATGCTCCCAAACGTGTGGGTGCAGAAGGCAGATGGCGGGGAAGTCAGAGAAGAAAGTGCTGGCAGGGATGAAGTCCCGTGCTCCTCCTGGAAGTTCCTGTCCAGGGAGACTCTATAACCATCCTCTTGCCGAGCAAGTAAGAAGCTTGGGTCAGATGGTGGGCTTTCTGGGTCTTTGGTCCTGCTCTCTTTTGGGGGCTGTTTTTACCTTGGGATAAAAAAACAGTTTTCCAAAGACATTTTCCATGAACAAAGAGGACTGATTCTTTTGTTCCTGTTTTATTACCAAGATCGTAACTTTTGGCATCTTTAAATGAACCGAGCCTCCAAAGATTCAGTCTCCACAGTCAACTCCATTCATATCTCATGTTTCATTGTCATCATATCAATTCTGTCATGTGTGGTAAAACGAAAAGAAAATGTGCCCTAATTCAGGCTTTTAAGAAAATCTGCTAAATGAAGTAAACTTGGGAGCAAGCCTTTACCATTAGGTCAACACTGAATCCACATTTTTACCTTTTGTCTTAATTGGTCCATTTACTCCTTCTTGAAGGATAATAGTTTAAGCCTGAATTCAGTCCTTCAGAACTGGGAGTGCCTCTTCCCCTGACAAAGACAGCCAATGTCTGTACAAAATTCATCATTAAATTCACACCCATTTTGGGGCGCCTGGGTGGCTCAGTGGGTTAAGTGTCCAGCTCTTGGTTTCGGCTCAGGTCATGATCTCATAGTTGGTGAGTTCGAGCCCCACATCGGGCTCTGTGCTGACGGCTCGGTGCCTGCTTGGGATTCTCTTTCTCTCGCTCTTTCTGCCCCTCCCTCACTTGCTCTATATCTCTCTCAAATAAATAAACATTAAAAAAATTCACACCCATTTTAATCCAAAGCTACGGAAAACGATGAGTAGCCAAATAACTTTTGTTTCTGCTTTTTTCAATGCTCCATAGAACACAATGAGAAACCCCGAGAACCTTTCCGATGTGAGGTGTCCCTGTACAACGAGGCAATGCCTGCTGGGGAGTTCAGGTGAGAAGTAACCTTGATCCTGGCTACTTTTGCTGCCCTTTTGCCTGTCACAGGACTGACCTTGTCTTTGCAACATGCTGGCACCTTGTGTTGGCACACTCTCCCCCCTAATCGATACTATGCTCGCTAGAATACAAATCTGGTTGCAAATCCTTCAGCAGGTATTTGACACATTACAAACCTACACACTTCTACGTGAGATCCTGCAGTACAGCGTCTGAGCTGACCTCTTGGACCCTGGAGCTGACCTCTTGCCCCGGATCCTACCCAGCTCTACCAGTCCCTGGCTGCCATATCTCCTAAGCACCTCAGTTTCCTTATCTGTAAACCGGGCCTAACAGGAATGAGGATTCGAATGAGTTCATGTGCAGGGAGTCTTAACGCCTGACACGTAAGAGGAGCTACATGGGTGAGCTCTTTCTACAAGCCACCATGTCCAAGATGCCATCACTTATAAAAAGTACACTATTATTGTACGTACTGTGAAGAAAGGGGGAAAAAATGCTGCCAATTAACTATGATGCAATGCTTTTGGATCTCTTAAAATGTTTATTTGCGACTTCTCAAAAGTATTTATTTAAAAAAAATTTTTTTTTAACGTTTATTTATTTTTGAGACAGAGAGAGACAGAGCATGAACAGGGGAGGGTCAGAGAGAGAGAGAGGGAGACACAGAATCTGAAACAGGCTCCAGGCTCCGAGCTGTCAGCCCAGAGCCCGACACGGGGCTCGAACTCACGGACTGTGAGATCATGACCCGAGCCAAAGCCGGACGCTTAACCGACTGAGCCACCCAGGCGCCCCTCAAAAGTATTTATTTAGTGACTTGCGTGGATTTATCACATGTCACCCTTGGGCGCGCCTAAAGAGGCAAAAAGCGGAAACAAGTGGTTAAGTTATTCGCAAAATGCTGCCAGAGTCCAAATCTTCTCAGTGATTTTTCAACTCAATGTTGTCAATGTTCATAGTTTTCAACACAAAGTCAACGCTCCGGGCAATCGATGGCGTGAGGAGGAAGCGTTTCTCTCAAGGCTGCTGCACTGGGTTTCTGAAAGAAGGTGTCAGGCAATGACAACCATGTCACGACCTTGTGTCAAAGACAATAAGACATATTCCGATTATGGAGCTGCTAAAAACGTGTGTGGAGGGGGTGGGCACTGCATCTTAGAATCAATGAAATGTGTTAATAATAGTACATTCTAAGCAGAGCAGACAAAGCTTACTAAAATGGCGGCATCAGGCAAACCCATGCCTTTATCAAATTGCAAAGGACTGTTAACCTCGGTCACGATCCCAATCAGTTGTTCAAATGCAGCTTCTGAGAACATTCCATTTGTCATTCCCCAAGGGCACGGTGTTCAGCTTGGCTGTTTCATTTTGACCCAAATCAGGTGCACACAGTCTTTGCCAAAGTTTCTCCTGGGATGTGCAGGTTCCCATCCAAGGAGTTCTGAAAGGAAAGGCCAAGTCATTTTTTATTCGTGTGTTTGATCATGCGGTTGAATGAGAGAGCGGCAAGCCCAGGGTTGATTCCCTTCTGATGGCCTCTTCTCTTTATCCCCTCTGGGTTTTGCTCATCTTTCAAGAGCCGCCCCCCCCCCCCCCACCGCCCCAGGGTAATAGAACTCATGATTCTTTACTCAAATCAGGATGCAGTACAATCAATCACCTGGAGAGCGTGGTAAAAATGCAGAGAAAGGACCCCACTCGGGAACTGGACTAAAGAGACTCTGGAAGTGAGACCCAAGAGTCTGCATCTTAAAGAACTTGATCCGGGGCGCCTGGGTGGCTCAGTCCATTAAGTGGCTGACTCCTGATTTCGGCTCAGGTCATGATCTCAAGGTTCGTGAGATCGAGCCCCGTGTCTTCACTGTCAGTGCAGAGGCTCTTGGGATTCTCTCTCTCCTTCTCTCTCTGCTCCTCCCCTGCTTGGCTCTCTCTGTCTCTGTCTCTCTCTCTAAATAAACAGACATTAAAAAAAAAAAAAAAAAGAACTAGATCCTCCCCATGATTCTGATATAACCGAAGTTTGTAGGTCACAGCTCTAAAAAAAAACAGATGGTAGGGAAAAAAAATGGGCAGAAGATGGGTCAAAGGACACGGTAGGAGAACATTAAAAAATGCCCTTACGACGTATTTTCAAAAAGTGGTTCTTTTTCAGCTGCTTTTTAAAGGTAATATATTGACTTTATAGTGCTGTTAAAATGGAGTGAAAGATGTGGGGGAGGCTGTGGAAAAGGCTGGTTCATGCTTTGTACCCTCCATCAGAAGCATTATCCCAGCCGTGTGAAAAATAGAAATGCGCTGTCGCACCCCGTGGGCTGAAGGCTGGGACCCTCAAGATCACAGGGCGACCACCAGGGAAGGTGGGGTAATGTGCTCGCCACGCTGTCCCTGGAAAATGGCAACCAGCTGGTTCACCTGTTCAGAAATTACTGCAAGAGTTCTTTTGAAGAGATAAAATATAGCGTCCACTGTAGAAGAGTTTAAGGGTATTTTTAACTGCTCAAAACCCCAGCAGTCTCACAAAATAATCATCTCCATTCATTAATGACGGCTTTCTAATTTTAATTCTTACACACCCACATAATCCTTACATGATTTTAATCACAGCATATATACACATATATATGATTTTACGCATAAATTTTTCTCCTAATATTATTCTGTAAACTTTCCTCATGTTTTACAGTCGCCATATGATTTTAAATAACAGCACGGCATTTCTCATCGCTGATACACCACAGCTTACTTAACCAAACCCCACTGTTTCTTCTGGCTGTTCCATGTTACAGGCAACACTGTGATGAAAATCTTTTGCACAGGGCATTTTTACACACCTACGGCTTCAAATGATGTCCATTTTCATTCCTGTCCCGTGCTCTTCCTCGGTTTTCCGACACCTCATTGTTGCCGTCACTGGCTAACGATACGTACTGAGGACTGACAGAGTGGCAGAGAAGCCCGACCCTTGGGGAAGTTACTGAACTCTATTAGACGAAAATTTATTCCTAAAGTCTCACTGTGGGCTAGCTTTCCCACTTCCAATCTTCTCCTGCTTACCCCAGGAAGAATTATTATTAATCACAAACATATTAAAGAAGAGGGGTGGGGAGGAGGAGGAGGAGGAGGAAGGGCAGGAAGAAAGGGGAGTCAGGAAATGTGGGTGGCTGGGGCGGGGCGTCTGGGTGGCTCAGTGGTTAAGCGTCTGACTTCGGTGTGACTTGGGCTCGGGTCACGATCTCATGGTTCGTAAGTTCGAGCCCCACATCACTGCTGTCAGCGCGGAGCCGGCTTTGGGATCCTCTGTCCCCCTCTCTCTCTGCCCCTCCCCCACTCGAAATCCCCCTCCCTTCCTCCCTCTCTCCCTCTGAAAAATAAGTAAATATGAAAAAGAAAAGAAAAAGAAATGTGGGCTGGAAGCTGGGTCAAACAAGGAAGTAGATATTCCCCCCTGAAGTCTCCAGAAACAATGCAGCTCTACCAACCCCTTGATTATAGACTTCTGGCCTCTGGAACTGTTACCGAGCAACTCTGCGCTGTTGAAGGCACTAAGTTTACAGGCCTTTGTTACAGCCGTACTAGGAAACGAATGTAGCTGCTCTTCAGGCAGGGCTGGGGAGGACACAGAACCTAACGACAGGAGAGACCCTACAAATAGCCGCTAACACCCAACCATCGAGTGCTTACTCTGTGCCGCACGCATATCTACCCAGATTCAAGCCGCACAGCACTGTGAGGGGAGTGCCACGATTATCCGCGTGCGACAGACCCGAACCTGAGGCTCGCGACGGTTGAGCAGCTTCGCCAAGGTGGCACAGCCTGGGAGGGGTTGATTCAGGACTTGGACTTAATCCAGCCAGGTGCAGTGGTGGGTGCCTGGCATCCCGGCTACTGAGGGGGCTGAGGCAGGAGGACGGCTTGAACCCCGGAGTTCTGGGCCATCGTGGGCTGTGCCTATGGGACGTCGGCGCTCAGTGCGGCATCCGTGGGGTGACCTCCTGGCAGCGGGGGAACCAGGCTGCCTCAGGAGGGGTGAACTGGCCCAGGGCAACAGCAGAGCAGGTCGGATTTTAGACCCAGTCCAGAATCTAGCAAAGATGCTGTGCAAGACTTTCCCAAGGCACGTGGTTTGTGGCGAGGGGTGGGGGGACCTACCTTGGACCTTCCAGCTGACTCCAGAGGACTCTTGCCTTGGAGTATGCTTGATGAGGGGGAGGGGTCGCTGGGACTCTGCAGGGGGCTGGAGCTGGTGGAGGGTGTTGAGGCAGGCCCAGAAGGGAACGAGGTGGATTCTTCAGCACCCTGCACCGGGCCCAGCTCTGGGTTATCACCGCTTCCTAAGCAGACAGAGGCTCTGGGTGGCCGGCCTTGTCTCAGTGTGGACGTAGTCTCTCCAGCTGCTCTTTGGTGCTTCTGTACCTCACAGCCGCCCCCCAGCACCACCCTCTCAAGCCTTCACGCCTCTGTCCACAGGGAAGTCTGAGAAAGGGTTGGCAAACTCCACCAGCCCAGGGCTCCTGGGGCCCTTGCAGGCTCCAGGCTCTAGAGTTCATCTCCCAGAAAGAACAAAATGCCCCCCAGGCCGGGCTTGCCCAACTAAGCCTCTGAGAGCCACCACTGGCCGCTGCAGGTAACTGTGTGTTCGGAGCGCCACCTCGTGGTGCCCAGGCTCCCCAGAGTTTCTTCCCAAATCTGATCTCGAGGAAGGGGCTCCCACCTCCCTTCCTCCAGGGAGGTTTAGGTGACTGAGAGGGTCTCCAGCCCTGGGCTGCAGGACACTTTAGAGATGCCCAAGGCCAGCTGGTTCCCTGAAACACTGAATTTACATGGAGCCTGCCCCATCCTGGGCTCTGCCTGAGGGTCCAGAATGCGGGCTCTGGGTTGAGATACAGAATACCGTTTTTTGTCATTTATCAGCTCTGTGACCTGAATGAGTGTGGGGAAGGCGTGGGGGGAATCAGCATCTTATTTCAATGTGAGAGGAACTAATGGAGGAGAGTGAATTTTAAAAAGCTGTTGAGAACACATTTTTTGACAACTTAGATAAAATGGACCAATTCCTCGAAAAACGCAAAGACTCACTTAATATGCACTAGAAAATTTGAATATGCCTACAACTGTTAAGGAAATTGAATTTGTAATTTGAAAACGCCCAAAAAAAGAAGTCTCCAGACCCAGATGGTTTCACTGGAATTCTACCAAGTGTTTAAAGAAGAATTAACACTATCTCTGTACATTCTCCATCAGAAAATACAAGAAGCAGGAAAACACTTCTCAATTCACTGTATGACACGAGGATGACCATGATATCAAAACCAGACAAAGACAGTACAAAAAAGAAAACTATAGATCAATGTCCCTGTGAATATAGACATAAAAATCAATAATGAAATATTAGCAAGTAGAATTCAGCTAAATACAGGAGGAAATGTACGCCATAACCTGGGGATACCAGGCTGATTCAATATTTGAAAAATCAATGAATGGAATCCACCATATTAATAGGCTAAAGAAGAAAATTCACATGATCATATAAATTGATGCGGAAATAGCATCGACAAAATTCAATGCCCATTCATGTTAAAAACTCACAGAAAAATAGGAATAAAGAATCACTTTCTCAACTTGATAAAGAACATCTACAAAAAACACCCTACAGCTAACATACCTAATGGTGAAAGACTGAATGTTTCTCCTTAAGCCTGGGAAGAAGGCAAAGTGTCTACTCTCACTACTCTTATTCAACACAGTGCTGTAAGGTCTAGACAATGAAGTAAGGCAAAAAACAACGACAACAGCAACAACAACAACAACAACAAAAGGAAGTGAAAGGCATACAGACTAGAAAAGAGGATATATTTGCAGGGGACATGGTTGTCCATGTATAAAAATTATTGTATTTCTATATACTATGAGCAGATGGACATCAAAGTTATAAAAACAGTATCATTTACAGTTGTTCACAAAAAGGTGAAATATTTAGGTGTAAATCAACAAAACATGTACGGGACTTGTATGCTGAAAACTACAAAATATTTAGGGAGAAATAAAAAATCTAAAGAGACATACCATGTTCATAGATTGGCAGTTTCAATATAGTGAGGATGTTAATTCTCTCCAAATTGCTATACAGGTTTAACCCAATTTCTATCAAACTCCCAGCAAGGTTTTTGTAGACATAGACAAGATTATTCTAAACTTTATATGGGAAGGGAAAGGAACTAGAATAGGTAAAACAATTTTGAAAGAGAAGAATAAAGTGGGAGGAATCAGCCCACTCAATTTCAAGACTTATTATAAAGCCACAGTAATCAAGGGTGTGTGGTATTGGTAGAGGAATAGACACATAGATCAATGAAAGAGAACGGAGAACCCAGAAATAGATCTATACACACATACCCAACTGATTCTGGGTAGGTGCAAAAGTAATTCAGTGGAGGAAAGGTAGCCTCTGCATTCAACACATGGTGGTCGTGTGATGGGACATCTGTAGGCAAATAAACAAACAAAACCCTTAACCTAAACCACACACTCTTGTACAAAAATTAACTCTAAATTTGTCGCGGACTTAAATGTTGAACATAAAACTATAAAACGCTGAGGAAAAGACAGAGGAGACAATCTCCGGGATCTAGGTTTAGGTTATTTTAATTTAGTTTTGAAAATACAAAACGCAAACATACTACAATCTATTTCAAAAAAAGTAGGAAGCATTTTCTTTCCTTCACCTTCCCAGCTGCGGCCCTTTCCTACAGAAATGATGAAATTACATGGGAAACTTTTAAAGATACTAATGTCCAAGTTTCAATCTGATTCACTTGGTCTAGGGTAGCGCCTGAACATCTGCATTTTGGCAAGCTCCCGGGTGATTCTAATGTGCAACCAGGTTGAGAGCCACTTTGTGAAATGCAGAGCTCCCACAAAACACCTCAGTACAGTGGTTTCCCAAGGGTGGCCCCTGACCATGCTGCAGCATCACCTGGGAGCTTGTTAGAAGCACACATTCTCAGCCCCCCCCCCCCAAGACCTGCTGAATCAGAAACAGCCACCCATGTTTCAACAAGCCCTCCCTCCAGGGGATTCTGATGCCCACTCAAGTTTGAGAACCTCTGCCTCAGTAGACAAATTCTGACACAGACAGGAGCAGCTGGTTCACAAACAAGAAAATACACGACATTAAAAAGCACTGAGAGCACCGTTCAACCTCCCTGGTGATCAAAAGAGAAGCAACATAAAAACAGCAGGGAAATTCCACCTGACACCCGTCCAATGAGCAAATTCAGAAATACATCCAACGAAAGACAACACTTTACGCTTGCCTTTTCACACAACTGAGGTAACCAACCATCCGGTGTGACTAGGACTGGGGGGGTTCCCAGAAGTGGGGCCTTTGTGTGCTAAAGCCAGGACAATTTGGTCCCCTTATACAAGACTTATCAGATTAATATAATCATTGCTTACTCTGTTTTCCCCGTTAGACAGTGATCCACGGGGGCAGAACCCTGTGTCTCATACTCTATCATGGTCTCTACCCTTGAACATAATATATATTTGGAGATGGAAGAAAGAAAGGAAGAAACAGAGAGAAAGAGGAAGGGAAGGGGGAAGGAAGGACGATAAAGCATTCCGGGGCGGTCAGTTTCTCCTTCAGTATTTCTACAGTCCCAGACACACACCACGATTTTAATTCGGACTGTGCTACATTACAGCTACTTATTTCTAGGTCTTTCTCCCTCAAGAACCCACGAGCTCCTCCTGTGCATGGACTGTATCCTACCCACCGTGGTATAATCAAAGACGTCAGCGCCTACAGGTTAGGAGAATGAGTGCTGAACTCAAGGCTTCCTGGGTTCAAATCCTGACTCTGTGGATTATCAGCTGTGTGCCCTTGGACAAGCTAACTCACCTTGCTCTACTTCAGCATCATCTGACAAATGGGTATGAAGAGAATAGCACAGGACCTACCTCGCGGGGTTGTTGTGAGAATTTCACACTGACTAACGCACGTAAAAATGGTGCCCGGGAAATACAGAATGCTCAATGCAGTTAGCTATTATCATTAGTAACGGAAAGGGATCCACAAGCCCCATGTGAAGGACTGAAGTTACCTTGTAGTGATCAGGAAGCTGCAGGTGGCTGTATTTTCTAGATGGGGGACAGACAGCAGTGTGACTACCTCCAAATGGTCAGGAGGGAACTTTGTAGGGGTGGGAAGACGATGCAGGAGGCTGCAGGCTACCACGGGGCTCCTTTTGCCCATGTCCTCCTTCTGTGTCCCCTACTCGTTACCCCACGAACACCAGACACCCCAGTGTCTCTGGGGTCCTCAGAGTGCCCGGCCTACAACTACACTTTCACAGGCATGGTCCCTGGAGAGGGACAAGGGGCTCTGACCGGAAAGTCATATTTGGGAGAGCAGACCCTCTGGTTCATCACTGAGTCCCTAGGACCTGGTTTCTAGCAGGTTTCTAGCACATAGCATATGCATTCGGGGACTATGTATAAACTGATTTTAATGAGTGTAAATCCTTCTTTTAACCCCGTTCGTTAACCACCTTACCTCTGGTTCTGCCCTCGACGGTGCACTTCCTAGCTGGATCTTTCCTGTTGGGTCACGAATCAGGAAGCAGAATGGCCAAAGTTACTCCACGGGCATTTAGCTGAAGGAGGCGGAACCCAGGTCCACACAAGAACCCGCGTGCGAATGTTCATAGCAGCTTTATTCATGATTATCGAAACTTGGAAGCTACGACCCAGACACCCTTCAGCAGGTGAATGGATAAATAAACTGTGGCACATCCAGACAATGGAATATTATTCAGTGCTAAGAAAGAAATGAGCTAGGGGTGCCTGGGTGGCTCAGTCAGTTAAGCGTCTGATTCTTGGTTTCTGCTCAGGTCATGGCCTCACGGTTCGGGAGCTCAAGCCCCACAGTGGGCTCTGTGCCAACACGTGGTACCTGCTCGGGATTCTCTCGCTGTCTCTGTCTCTGTCTCTCAAAATAAATAAGTAAACTTCGCCCCACCACGAGGTAGCAGGGACTACGCTAAACATGGAAGACAGAGACGAATAAGACATGGCCACAGCCTCTGGCAAGTGTTCGATGCAGGAGCCTTCGTGTCTTGCTCATTTCTGCATCCTTGGCGTTTAGCACGGCGCCTCGCAAATAAAAGACATGTTTGTTGAAGCAATGGATGAAAGTCCCTGCATGACCCCACATCAGGTTGCAGAAAGCGCCACCACCGAAATCCATTCCGAGTTCTCTGGCCATCTAGGCTTGGCCCTGGGGGAGGGGCAGCGATGAAGGCAGGAAGGGTCCGAGCCACCTAAGGACGGAAGGCGGCTTTTATTGTCACAGATCGACAGCCAGGGCGGCCAGCTCAGCGTCCCGACAGTCCAGCGCTGCCCTCGGTGTGAGAGAGTGTAGCTTGGAGAACTGTCCTCCCAGGAGAGGAAACGTATGGACAGGTACCTTTCTTGTCCTTTGATTTTTTTTTCTCCCTTTAACAGAAATGGGACCTTATATAGTACATACTATTTTGTCACTCTGGACATTCGAACATTCGCAGTAAGGGAAATAAATCAAAACCGCCAAGAGCCTCCTGGCGGCCCGGGGCAGGATTTGCCACACTGTCTACATTTTGGAGCTAGGAGTATGTTTAAGAAAGAAACAAGCACCCAAACTTTCAGCGTCCAGAACGTCTGCAGTTTGCGTTCATGGAGAGGGGAACGTGGGGTACAGTCACTCTGCTGCTTTGTGGGAGAAACTGGCCTCATAAGGCAGAAGGGGGTCGTGCGGGGTAAGGATGAAATCCTCCCCCCCCGGGGAGGAAAGCCCGTCTGTGTTTGGATGCCGGCTTTTCCTACTGCAAGCTGGGTGACCCTGGGCCAACCACTCGCCCTGTCTGGGCCTCGTCCCGAAGAGCTGTGGAGGAGCTTGCCGGAACTTGCTCGCTCTTTTAAGACGTAGAGTCCTACCTTCCATCCTCGAATACTTCAAATAGTGAAAAGTACATTGAAAATTGCATGTTTTATAGTGAGGCTCTCATGTCACTTGAAGCAAATGATGTATGAGAAGAATTACACAGAGTTAACATGGATCATCTCACAGTAAATACTTTCTGCTTTGAAGGCTGAGGTAAAATATCCTCTACTTTGAAAGTGAAAATGTTATTTCTTGGTTTTGAGGATGTCGGATGTAAAACTCTGTTTACCTTTGAGGCTCCTGTGTCTCGATTTCTAAGACGAAACTAGCTTAGCAGGGACCTCGCTAGTGCTGAAGGGATGAGGGTGGTCAGTAAGCTTGCCTTGGTGGATGCCAGAGCCGAGAAGTGAAAGCCTTTGCTTTTCCTGCAAATGCCACGTGGACCCAGGTACACACTCCGTCCCCGCTAGTCCGTCTGTTCCGACTCACATAACTGGGAGGCCCAGAAATTGGGCTAGAAGGAAAGGACCCAACAGGAGCCTCGGAAGACCCTCTCCCAATGGCCCCAGATGGCTTCTGCCCGCCCTGGTGGCGCTGGGGTGCTCTGGGTGGGGCAGAGCCCAGGCCAGCCCCACCCGGACCTCCACAGAGTCCTATTTCGGTGTCCCGGAATGTGGTTGTTGCAAATGAGGGCCTGGATGGTTCGAAGCTGCGGTTCCAGGAGCAAGTCAACCAAATACCTGGGCAGGACACCAGCAGGTCTCACAAAGAGTCAAACTGTCTCGTTAAGGCCACGGGCTGTCCGGCGGGAAGAGGTGTGAGAATGGGCAACCGTCCACTTTCCGCAAGTGCCGGGGTGCTCCGTCAGGCCACAGGTGGGTGCCCCAGCGAGAGGGGGTCGAGGGGGCACTGGACAGGCTGGGGGCTCGGAGGTCTGCGCTCGGCTGCAGGGACAGAGCAGAGGGAAGGGAAGGGGCCGGTGCAAGGCTTCTTTCCACGTGGTACAACCACACAGACCTGGTGGTTGGAAAACTGCACCCCTGGCTTGTGTACTAAAGTTGGGGTGGGGGCAGAAGGAACAGATTTGGAAATAAAGCCTGAAAAGCCCTCTGTCCAATCCCCTCTGTTGGCGAAGCTTGCCCGCTCCAGATTATAGCACCTTAGTTGCTGGAGGCTCTTTGCACTGAGAATTCTGAGACCAGCGTGCATTTGCCAAGAATAATTTTGCCAGGTCTGAATCGCTCTGCACCAGGAGGTGGGAGGTGGAAATTTTCAAAAGCCCCCGATCCAAGGAGGCCTTTCACAGCTCACCAAATAGACCCTGGAAAATAGCAAACTGGATCTCATCTCTTTAGAAAGTACTGAAGGGGTTTGTTTCTTTAAAAATATTCTAGGGGCGCCTGGGTGGCGCAGTCGGTTAAGCGTCCGACTTCAGCCAGGTCACGATCTCGCGGTCCGTGAGTTCGAGCCCCGCGTCGGGCTCTGGGATGATGGCTCGGAGCCTGGAGCCTGTTTCCGATTCTGCGTCTCCCTCTCTCTCTGCCCCTCCCCCGTTCATGCTCTGTCTCTCTCTGTCCCAAAAATAAATTAAAAACGTTGAAAAAAAATTTAAAAAAAAATAAAAAAATAAAAAAATAAAAATATTCTAGACTCCACTGTAGAAGTTATCACAAGTATTACTTACTTGCTCATAAGCCCACTAATTTTATACAATAATAACTTTAGGTCTCAATGTACCTTCTAATCTGTATCTTGATTTACATGTTTATGTTGTTTTAATCAAGTGTTTTTAAATTTCCATCTGTAGGTTTTTCTTTTATAGTCTATAAACACTTTTCCATGTTTTTATGCTCTCCGTGTTAATTCTAAAAATCTTTTAAATGTTTATTTATTTTTGAGAGAGACAGAGAGAGAGAGAGCACGAACAGGGAAGGCACAGACAGAGAGAGGGACACGCAGATTTTGCAGCAGGCTCCAAGCTCTGAGCTATCAGCACAGTGGCCGACAGGGATCAAACTCATGAACCGTGAAGTCATGACCTGAACCGAAGTCAGATGCTTAACCGACTGAGCCACCCAGGTGCCCTTCTCTGTGTTAATTCTAACAATAGTATCCATTTCATTGTATTTAATACCATAGATTTCTTTTTTTTTTCTGTTTATTTATTTATTTTTTTGAGAGAGACAGAGAGAGCAAGCCAGAGAGGGGCAGAGAGAGAGGGAGAGAGAACCCCAAGCAGACTCTGTAATGTCCAGTGCAGAGCCCCGTGCAGAAGCCACAAACCACGAAACCGTGACCCGAGCCAAAAGTAAGAGTCGGACACTGACTGGGCCGCCCAGGTGCCCAAATACCATAGATTTCTTAACCAGACTGTAAAAAATAGTTTTTAACTATTATAAATAATGCTGCAATGAACATCTCATGCCAACTACTTAAATTAATTTTCAGTTATGTGTTCAGCATATATTTATTGGACACCTATTATGTTAGGCCCTGGGGATAAGTGAAAAAACAGACATGGTCTGTGCCCCGAAGGCTAACAAACATTTTCTATCTTAATAATCTGCAGATTTTTCTCAAATGCAACAATAATCCTCTGATGTAAACAGGGTAGCACCCACTGCCAAGAGAGCAGACCGGGGCCTGGGACACGCAGAGCGGGGGTCTAATCAACAACATTTCTGTCTCACCCGCTCCCTCCTCAGCTCCCAACACACACACACACACACACACACACACACACACACACAGAGCACAGGGGAGTTCAGGACAGACAGCAAATGGAGCCCACAGCCCCAGGACCGAGGCTGAGGACAGAGGCCCCACTGTAGCAGGACCTTGCTGCCCCACCACAGGGCATGGGTCTGGGCCTCTGCGGGCCTCTCCCACTCCCCTCCGCACAACTCATGCACCCGGGGGCCTCCCCTGTAAAGTACTGGGATTTGGGGTGCAAGGCGGGTAGAAAGGATGCTTCCTGCAGACAGGCTGTTCCCAAGGGGAGAGGATTCCCTTCCCTCCTGAGCTCCTGATGAAGGTGACTCACCCCCTCCCACCGCCCCCCCCCCCATGCCCCGACAGAAGACAGGATGCTGAAGCATCTGGAGCCGCTCCCTGCCCCCACCCCCACCCCACAAGGAAACAGGAATGGGGGCAGCAAAGGCAGTGGTGATGGATTATGGTGCCGACAGTCGACGGTCAGTCGGGAGCTCTCAGCGCCGGGCTGCTTTTGACTTCCTGTTGCTAAATTAACATACTGAACCCCTATTATGTGCCAGGCAGGGTGCCAACCTTTTGACATCACTGTCCTGTTGAGTCACCTGAACGGCCCCCGACCAGGAGCACTGACCGTCTCTCCTTCGCCAGGGGGCTAGTTACCTTCTCTGGGATCACGCTAGTAAGTAGCAGTGACCAGTTCTAACCAAGATGGGTCTGATGGCGAAGTTGGGATTCCCAGCCTCTGTGCTCTGCTGTTTAGACCTGGTCACCCCCCCATCCCCCTCGTCCCTTGTGCCTTCCTTCTCGAAAATGCAGGGATTGAAAGTCAAAATCACTGCTCAGGTTACCAAAGAGGAAGGAAAGAAAATGTGTCTTCAGGCACACACAAGAATTCGTGGGTCTAGCTGGAAGAACCACCCCCCTCCCCCCACCACCTCCCCAGTGGCCAGATCTGCTGTCTGCCGAAGGTTCGCATATAGTCATCGCTCACACGGGCAGAGGGCTTTCCTTATTTAGTCCTTGTGACAACCACACGAGGGAGGGGCTGATGTTAGCACCCCCCTTTCTCTGGCTGAGCAACCCAGGCCCCAAGAGGTTCGACAGCAAGGTCAAGTCACACAAGCACGTGGCTCAGCTAGGATTTGAACCCAGCCTGTGTGACTTCAGACTTTCACCACCTCCCTCCAATTCCTCTTGGACCGAAGAGGGAGGAAGCAGTCAGTCCTTAGGACGCTGTGGGGATTGCTCACGGAGGTTTTCCTCAGGCCTTTTGACACATGCATTTCTAGATTCTCCCACCAAACAGTCTCAGGGAAAAGTCTGTTATTTCCTAAAACTGGGGACGTGGGGCCACAGGGCAGGGCAGGTGATAGAAGTCTTGCCTTCCTTCTTACGCGGTAGACTCCTCGGTGCCTTATTCTTACGCCCAAGTTCTTAACCATTCTTAGCCTCTTTATTGACCCTCCCTGATTCTAAAACGTCTCCTGCATAAAACATTCCATTTCCATAATGTGGCCTTTCTTTCTCGTGAAGACCTCTCTCCCTTGCAAATATTGACAGAGGTGTTGTTCCCCCCCTGTGGATGAATCAACACACGCCACCACCCGGCCAGCATCCACTGTGCCCATGCACACCTCGAAATGTCCCCAGAAGGTTTTTCGCTGATTTTGTTTGCAGAGAGAACTGACTGGTCCCTGTTGCACTGAGAACAGAGAGTAAACAGAACAAGGAGGGATCACGAGAGGTAAGGTTTTGAAGCAAATGCTCCACCTGCTTCATGATGACGCAAGTCACATCGAGACCTTCTGTAGCAAGTAAACGGGAAACACAGGCTGTTCTAGGATGGTTAGTCTTGCTTTTCCTTTTGGCAGCTCTGATATTCGGAATCATGGCTCTAACCTGTGCAGTGCCTTACAGAGGTATTTCATGTATGCAATCTTCTTGGAGCCCTATAGCAACCCCGGGGTGGGGGTGGGGGTGGGGGTGGGGGGGGTGGGTGACAGAGCCCAGAGGGAAGAAGACAGACATAAAACAAAGATTAGCTCCGCCACTGCCTGGGGTTATCTCTGCTTTGCATGGGCTAATCCACTCAATAGACTGGAAAAGCGGAAAAACAAAACAAAACAAAACTCACTTTCCCAGTCTCCCTTGCAGCTGGAGGTGGCCATGGGACACAGCTTGGGCCAGGAAGTTAAAAGTAAAAGTCAGCTGGGGTTTGCTGGCATGGCTGCACAAAAGGTAAAGAGGCAGTAGCACCCTTTTTGCCCTGACTATGGACTTGATGCCTGGAGCTACAGCAGCCATCTTGTGACCATGAGGAAAAGGACGAGAGAATTGCCAAGCAGCAGACCCAGAACCCTGACATCAGCGAGCTGCTGCTCTAATAGCTGAAACCACTTGCTTGGGACTTCTCCTTATGGGAGAAGAAGAAATGTTTATTAGTTTAGGCCCCTGGTTGTTACTTGCAGCCAAAAACAATTCTAAACAATATACTTGGGTGCTATTATCTCCATTATTCAGGGCAGGAAAATGAGATCAGAGACACTGAGTGTCTTGTTCAAGGTCCAGTTGCCAATCAACAGAATGTGAACTGAAGCATGAACCTTGTCTTGCCTCTCCCCTCCTCTTATTCTTTTTTTTTTTAATTTTTTAATATTTATTTTTGAGAGAGACAGAGCGCAAGCAGGGGAGGGGCAGAAGGAGAGGGAGGGAGGCACATAACCTGAAGCAGGCTCCAGGCTCTGAACTATCAGCACAGAGCCTGACACGGGGTCCAAACCCCGCTGAGAGATCATATCCTGAGCCAAAGTTGGATGCCTAACCAACCGAGTCACCCAGGCGCCCCAATGCCCCCTCCTCTTCTGATCTGGCTTTTGTTCGAGGCTTTGAAAATACAGAGGTCAATAATATTATTGCTAATAATAATAATAGTTAACATTTATATTATTGATAATAATAGTAACAGTTAACATTTATTAAACACTTAGTAAGGATCAAACACAGTGCTAAATGCCTTCTAACCATTATCTCCTCTAATCCACATCCAGCCTCTAAGGTAGGTAGATGCTACAACACGTCCACTTGACGGGGAAGGAAAGTGAGGCACAGGGAGGCTCAGTCGTGTTTCTCAAAAGGCCACACGGCTAGTAAGTGGCAGATGGAGATTCAGTCTGGACTCAGGGCTGCAGGCTCCCACAATTCCCTATGCTGCCCCCAGCTCTCTGGACCCTCCGGCCTGGTTGGGGAGAAAGACATTCCTGAAAATGATCCCACTCTGATCGGCGCTATGAAGGAAACTTCCCAGGGACGCTTGCTTGATAATCAAGTCTTTTGAGATCCGGGAAGGGCCTGTTGGGCACCAAGTTGCTCCTTTCAAAGCTGCCATGGGTTGAAACCACGGGAGATGCAGGGAGAAGCTCCCGGCCTAGGTTCCGACTTCGGCTCAGATCATGATCTCGCGGTTTGTGAGTTCGAGCCCCGCATCAGGCTCTGTGCTGACCGCTCAGAGCCTGGAGCCTGTTTCCGATTCTGTGTCTCCCTCTCTCTCTGCCCCTCCCCCACTGATGCTCCGTCTCTGAATAATAAATAAACATTAATTTTTTTTTTTTTAAATGGGCTCTCCTTGGTAAAATCTGTGGTTTTCAGATATGTGCATTGGCTAACACACTCTAGAGACATCTCATCATGTATGAGCAGGGAACGGAACCCCGTGTGCCCTCCCCCATGCTAGTGCCACATTCCCAGTTCCTAAAGGGTCCTATGTCCAGCCACCAGCTCAGAGGACTTGGTGACACTTTGCGTCAATGAGGCTTTTATCCAAGGTGCAGGTGGAGTGTCTAAAAGGACCAAGAATTGGGGCCTCCCTGGGTTTAGTGAGCAGGTCTGCACCTTCCTGCTGATGAGTGTCAGCCAAGTGGTAGCATTTTCACCAGGGAGCAAAGTCAGGGAGCAGCTTCCTTCACCACCCCCGGCAACTACCGGCCTCCGATAGCAACCAAAGGCTACTTGGCCATTTGCCCAACGAGGCTGGCTGCCATTAGTCCACAATATGTCTTCTACTATTCAACCCAACACCACATGCATGGGTCCTTGTAGAGTTCTGTGGGGGTTTTGTGTGGAGTCTTGGAAACAGCTCTGGAAGATTCTAGAGCAATCCTAGAACAGGGTCTCTCGACCTCCGGACTGTCGGCAATTTGGCCGGATAATTCTTTGTTGCAGCGGCCGTGCACGGCAGTACGTTTTGCAACACTCTGGCTTCTTCCGCTGGACGCCGATGTCACTCCCACCCTCTCGGACCCCTGTGCCCCGTTGTAACAACCAACATGAATGTCCCCTGGGGGTAAAATCACCCCTAGTTGAGAAACCCTTCTTCTGAGTTATTTGGTGAGATTCCAACACAGTTAACATGCCCATTAATCAAAGGAAGGACGCCCTTCAACCTCCTACAGGAACCGAGTCTCTAAAGAAACACACCGGCCAAAACACAGCCCCACATCTCCACTTCCTAGTGGAGACACAGCCTGAAAAGTTACTGAAAGACCAGGTCTGCTGCGCACCCTAATCTTCGGATCATCTCAACATCTGGAAAAGAACACGGTCTGAACGGCAGAGGCGCCTCAGAGATCAAGTCACTGGTGCCACGTCTGTCCCCGGCGGCCGGTGGTGTCACAAGTTCCCACTGCCCTGGGTCAGAGCGGGTCTTCCCACGCTCAGGTTGCTTGGTTCCGCGTGGCTGTGGCATTTGCTCACTGTGTGAATGCTGGAGCCGTCAGCACCCTCAAAGCCACTTAGCTTCTCTGATCCTTCAAGCTTCCTTTGGAAATCAAGGCTGGGAGCCCTCACCCTGCTCCAAGGCAGAGCACTGGACAAAACGGGCCCCTGCAGGTTCTTCCCTCCAGCCTGGAGAGCTGGCATCTTCGACACGCTCACCTTGCCTCTGCATCCAGGGAAGGTTGTGGCTGAGAGATGCCAAGAGCCTCGGGCCTGGTGCCACTGCCTGGCGCGAGCTGCGTGTCCTTGGAGAAGTCACTCTTAAACCTCGGTTTCTGCTTCTGCAAAGTGGGTGGCTTTAAGAAGTCCCAGAACTCTTTGCAAATGTGACCGAGACCAGCTACTATCTCCCTGGATCCGGGAACCTGGTCAGGAATATTCACTTGGGGGGCTCTAAGCCTGCTCTCAGTTCTGACTTCCTGGAGCCTGTCCTGTCCCTGGAACAATGCTGACCACAGGTCGGGGCCAGGATGCTGAAGGCTGGGAGGGAGCTCAGCACGGGGTGGAGGGCGGCATGAGTGACAGAGTGGGAAGGTGGTTCTGAGCGGGTTTTGTTCTTTGATTACATCAGAGAAAGCCTCTGCTGGTTTCCTTACCGCCTCCCTCTGCCACCTAATGCTCTATCGCAGGGAGGCCGGAGGCCCAGTGGCTTCGGGAGGCCACGCTATGTAGCCAGAAGTTAATGCCAACGTTTTGTTTTCATCGCATTTCTTTTCAAACTGGTTTTGTTTAATTCCAAAGGCAGAAAGAATAAATGGGATTAAGGAATAGGCACTCACAGTTGTCCCCCACCCCATCCCCAGCCACCAGCTCTTCTCTCCTAGGTCATCACCATGTGCTTCTTACGTGGCCTTCCAGAAACAACTCATGCATTTCAGGCACAGGCAATATGCATTTTAACAAAATTAATATCTGTTTACGGCAAGTGAGGCTGGCTTCCATTCATGACTTTGTTACATGGCTTTGTTTTCAAATAAATGTGTTCAGGGGTCCCTGGCTGGCTCAGTCAACGGAGCATGCAACTCTTGATCTCAGGATTGTGAATTCAAGCCCTATGATGGGTGTAGACAGACAGACAGACAGACGTATGTACATAAATGTGTTCACATTTAAAAGAAGGTGGGGGGCACCCGGATGGCTCAGTTGGTTAAGTGTCTGACTTCGGCTCAGGTCATGATCTCGCCGTTCACGAGTTCGAGCCCCGCGTCGGGCTCTGTGCTGACAGCTCGGAACCTGGAGCCTATTTCAGATTCTGTGTCTCCCTCTCTCTCTCTGCCCCTCCCCTGCTTACACTTTGTCTCTCTCTCAAAAATAAACACTTAAAACAATAATAGAAGAAGGGGGATCACTTTATTAAACCAGAGTGTTAAGTAAATACACAGAGATGACAAAAATGCTGTAAGCTATGTGATGACACCCACAGGAAAGGCTGTGAAATCCGCGGGGACCTGTCCCCAGCTCTGCCCTGCAGGGATCAGGGGGAGTCTTCACTCCCTCTTACGCCCACCCACAGTGACCAGTGACAGAGGCTGGCAGGCACCTGGTTCATATTCAGATCTGTTGGAGCAGCCCCTCCCCGGGACCCTCTCCCCTGGGAAGCAAGGGGAGCCCGGGTGGAGGGCACAGACCCTTGACGCGAAGCCTCCCGGCCATCAAAGGAATCGGGAGACGGGACCCCGGCCTCCTGTGTTCTGCAGAAGCCTTTGGGTCTGTCTCTATTGCTGCACCCACATGATGGAGGTTTGGTTACATCATGCCTGACACGTATTTGCTTCCCGAAAGAATGCATCATCTGGAGGGGCTCCTGGGGTGGCTCAGTCGGCTAAGCCTCCCACTTCAGGTCAGGTCACGATCTCACGGTTCGTGAGTTTAAGCCCCGCACCGGGCTCTGTGCCGACGGCTCGGAGCCCGGAGCCTGCTTCGGATTCTGTGTCTCCCTCTCTCTGCCCCTCCCCTGCTCACACTCTGTCTCTCTGTCAAAAATAAATAAACATTAAAAAAAAAAAAAAAAGAACGCATCATCTGGAGATGGTCCTTCTGCCCGCTGTGTGAGTGCCCGCGGGTCCCCACGCGTGTCTCAGCTCCTCCAGAGAAGCCGCAGGTCTGGAGCAATGGCTCCAGACTCATATTCGGCACAGCACTGGCCTGCCAGCACTTAACAGTCACGAATAAAATATTAATGCATTTTAGTTAGGCACTAATGAATGTCATTACAAATACAACGAACGCTCTCCTTCTTCTCAGACACGACACCTTAGGAATCCAATAAACAAAAAGGAGGGAGAACCACCTCCTGCCGTTTTCCGCAGAGATTAGTTTCCCGGGGTCGGATGAAAACACGCTCAGCAGTGCCTGTGTGGTCATAGTCACCCTCTGGTGCCACGAGCCATGTGACAGCCACACGGCAGCAGGCCCGAGTTTCACGTGACGTTGGATTCTTGCTCATTCGGTGGGTGGCCGGCATCATGAGACCTTGAGGCCCAGCTGAACCTTGGGGACTTACCTGAGCATCTCACGCAGACAGTTTGTTCCCTAGGCGCAAAAAGGTCCGGGTCCCAGGGGCCACCTTCAAACAACCATGCGGACCTCTCGGCAGGCCGTGAGAAGGTTGAGGCCACGCCACAGAAAAATGCGTGGGTCTTCCGCACTGGCGCACATCTCTGGAGCTGGATTGGGTTGTCGTGTGGTTCTTTTTTTTAATAGCCTTTATTTCTTAGAGCAGTTTTATTTTCACGGCTAAACTGAGTGGAAGGGACAGAGATATATAACCCCTGCCCTCACACACACACAGGGCGTCCCCCAATTTCAACATCCCCCTCCAGAGCGGTACATTTGCCAAGATCCACGAACCTGACACATCATAATCACCCAAAGTCCCAAGTTTACATCAGGGTTCATTCTCGTTGTCGTACGTTCTGTGGGTCCGGACAAATCGTCATCCGGAGTGGTTCCAGTGCCCTAAAACTCCTGTGTTTATATACTGACAAAAGCTATTCACTGTAAGCTATTTCTCACATTATTAAGTATTGTCTGGGACAAAGAATGATTTAAGTGGCTGATTTAAGCGGGAGTAGAGGCTAAGCTGGGGTATCAGAGAGCCCCAGAGTGCTGCATCTCCAAAGAGGGGTCCAGACACACTTCTTTCTCTCTCGTCTACAAGATGGAGGGGGGCAGGGCGCTCCAGGGCTGGTCACCCAAGGACTCCGGTTCCTTCCGCCTTGTTGTTTCCCCTTTGTGTTCTATTCACTGAAGACAGCAGGCTGTCCCCATTCCGCACATGTGCTACCACTCTGAGGTTCTTCTAAAAAATGGGACAATAACGCCCAGCTCTCGGATCCACCTGTGGGCTGAGACCCTGCACGGCGGAGCCTCAGATGGCGGGCAGCACAGTGAATGCTTTTACTGGAGCCTCCTTGTTTCAGAGGCTCAGCGCAGAGCAGAGTGCATGACGGTGATCGCAAGCAAAGCCCTGAGGAAGCAGCTCCTAAATGCTGCACGTGGCCGTGGGCGAGCCCCCACGCCAGTGGCCCAGAGCCGCCTGACTCCACGCCGAGCAGGGACAAGTCCAGGCAGGCCCAGCCCTGAGCAGCTGCCGGTGGCCTTTTCTCCCTTCCTTTGTTAAGGGTCCTGGGTATGGACCCAGGCAACGTGCCACCAGATTTGAGAAAAAAGAAATTTATAAGAAGGCAGTCATTAACCTGTGAGAGCTACATGGGAGGCAAGGCAGTTACCTTCCTCACCATTGTCCTGTCTCTTCACTTCACCGTGAGAAATCCATTTCACCAACTATTAGGCTCAAATTCACGACCGCAGGAAGGACACCAGGGAAGGGTGGTGCCCGTGATGCAGCCAATCCCCGCCCTACGCCCTGCAGGGGTGGGGGACTCATCCACAAAGTCCCCCTCCCATGGGTTGTTGCCAACTAGAGCTGGGGGTAGGGTGTGATATTGGCTCCTGCACATGACACGGTCGTCTTCAAAGGCCTGCGCGGGTTCCAGGCTGGCTGCTGGGGGCCACGGGCTTTTCCTCCCTGCCTCTGCACTTGACCCCTTGGCACAGACAGGCCTCTCCTTCTGGGTCTCCCTCCTGCTGGCCCAGCGCTCTCCTTACCCTAGAGTCACCCCTACACCCTTGAGCGGCACCAAGGGCTTGGAGCCCCACTCCACGGCGGCGGGGCTCACCGTCCCTCAGAGGTTATTTTCAGGTGACAGTCCTCTCCCACCCTCCCTACCCAACCGACAGACTCCCCTGGACATTTGGAGGCTGCTGTGTGTGCAGGAAGCAGCAGGGCTGGGGTAGAAAGAGACGGAGAGTCGCCGTCCTGGCCTTGAACCCCAGCACTGCCCCTTTGCTTCTGTGGACCTCACGTGCTGAAAACAGACTCACTCCTGCTCTGACCCATGTCGCGGCACATCTGGAACACTGCTACCCTGTCCTGCGCCCACCGCAGCCCACCCAGCCGTCCCCCAGTGAGAGACATCAGGACCGGGCCCAGTTTATTGATGCCCTGAATGACGCTCCAGTAGACAGCGGCAGGCTCGCTCCCTTACGCACATGTACGAGCTCTCTGGGGCTGGTGCCCCGGGGGGGCAGGACGGCCGGGTCGTGGGGTACACACATCGGCACAGCCCAAGAGTCCCCTCGCTTGGCCTTCATCAGCCTCTGGTGTCGGCAGATCTTACGAGGATAACGTGACCTCCCGTCATTTCCATTCACCTCTTAGTCACTCGTGAGCCTGCACATCTGTCCTCTTCAAGGAACAGCCAGCTCAGCGTCCTCTGCCCGTTTTCTTTCGGGGGCCCTGTCTTCTTGAGGACGGGGCAGGATTCCTTGGAGTCATCTGGCTCGAAGTCCCTTGTCAGTGTTAGACGCTGAGATTGTCTTTTCCCAGTCGGTCCATTCGATGTTTTTGCCTCACGGTCCATGCTTTCAGACCACGGTTTAGCAGTCCGTCCCCACCTCCGGCTCACCGACGTATTTTCCTATATTACCGTACACACTTGATGTTTGTGCCACACACATGCACCTAGGTCTGTTTCGAGGCTACCTCTGTTACAGGGTGTCAGACACGGATCCTGTTTGACAGTCACACAACTACTGACGGAGTTTTCCCAGCGTCGTCTGCCCAGCTGTATGTCCTGCCCTCTTGATGTGCAAGTCCTATAACTTTTTTTAGCTCAGCGGGCTTCTTCACTCAGCTGAATAGTTTGTGTTCCAAAAAAAGTAATGGATTAGAAGTGGGAGGCGGAAGCGGCAGCCTGCTGTTCACACAGATGAACACCAGGGGGCACACCTTCTCTTTGTGCTACTTCACATCCCCGTGAGTTTGGACTGATGAGTGGATGCTTGACTCTGAGCCGTATCTCCCCCCCCCCCCCCACCCTGAAAAATGGGTACAAAAGTTCCGAGGGTTCTTACAAGGGTTCATCGAACCGCTGCATGTAAAGTGCCTTGCATGTGCAGTCCTTTTGTTCTCCTTGCCTGAAGTTTCCATCAATAATGCCTCTTTTGAGCATCTCCTCTGGGGCCATTTTGAGGTCTTTGTTCTCCTACACACTTGTATTAGCACGTTGCCCCCACATCATCCCAGACATATCAACTATAATGTTTACAAGTATATGGAGCCAGATTCAATTGCGTTTGATTAGTTGAGATCATGTTAGGTAGACATTTAAAGATTTCTCCATTGAGGGGCACCTGGGTGGCTCAGTTGGTTAAGCATCCTACTTCGGCTCAGGTCATGATCTCATGGCTCGTGAGTTCAAGCCCCACATCGGGCTCTGTGCTGACAGCTCAGAGCCTGGAGCCTGCTTCAGATTCTGTGTCTCCCTCCCTCTCTCTGCCCCTCCCTTGCTCGCTCTCTCTCTCTCTCTCTCTCTCTCTCTCTAAAATAAACACTAAAATTTTTTTTTAATGTTTTTATCATTTTTGAGAGAGAGACAGAGACAGAGAGCAAGCAGGGAAGGGGCAGAGAGAGAGGGAGACATAGATTCGGAAGCAGGCTCCAGGCTCTGAACTGTCGGCACAGAGCCCGATGCAGGGTTCGGACTTACAGACTGAGAGATCATGACCTGAGCTGTAGTCGGCCGCCCAACCGACTGAGACACCCAGGCACCCCAACACTAAAATTTATTTTTAAAAAATATAAATAAATAAAAGATTTCTCCATTGCAGTTTTCCTGTGTTAACTTTTTTCCTTCATGTTTTGAATCATTTTTTAAAAGGTCTAAAGCCCTGAGCGCTGCTGGGGACACAGCCCAAATCCCATCGCTAGACCTACAGCCCCTAAGTCACCTGTGAGTCCTTCCAGGCCAATGGATGAGCTGCTTTAGGCTTGTTTTGTCGAAGTGCCGCTCGAAGCTGGGGACTGAGCTGAGGCCGCCGTGTGCCCGTCTCCTGTGTTCCCCGGAGTCTGTCTGGGGAGACTGAACTTACCCTGGCTTTCCCATCAAGCCAGTTCTGAGCACAATTCCAAACACACAGTAGGGAATTTATACGTAACTGTGGAATGACACAAGGCCGTGTCACAATCGGGTTTACTGCTCTTCTCTTCATACGTACTACCCCACCTTCTCCACGGCAACTGCCCTTTCCAGCCTCCCTCCGTCTCTTGCTCTGACTTGGAGCTGCCTACGCATCTGTTTCTCCGACCTCTTTTCCACTCTTCACTCCGACCGAATCATGTAATAACAACAGTCAATGTTGCCATATGCCTGCTCTCCACACAGTAAGGTTATACTCTAAGTGCTTTATGTTTTTCAACTTCTTAAACGCTCGCAGACATCCTCGGAAGGTACAAGTTAACAGCCCCATTTTACCGAGGAGGGAACTGAGCAAGGCTGAGCGCAGATAACTTGGCCCAGCGGTTGGCACAGCTGTGATTCTAACCGTGTTGCCTTGGTCAGGGCTGGGGCAGGAGGTCAACCGGCCCAAAGCCGACTGCCCATCAGGTGCTCGGGACCAGGGTGAGAAGCATGTGGAGCCCAGAGGGCAGAACTCAATTCCCAGAGCTGTGCAAGGGCTGATCCCACTCTTAGGAGGCCTTCAGTGAGCAGGCCTCACTCACCTCACCCCCATCCCGGCTCCGGCCCCAGAACGCGTCCCAAAGCACTGGCCAGCGCTTGGAATCTTCCACAGGCTACTTACAACTCCCCTCTCTGCCTTCCCATCTTCCGTTTTCTGTTTCCCCGGGATCCACACCCCTATCTCTTTCCCTGCTTAGATTTTTCTCCATGGCATTTAACACCAGCTCACATTCCATACATTTGACTTATTATTTTTGCCTGTTTCCCTCCACTATGGTGTAATTATTGATGTTTTTGTTCACTGCTGAATTCTCCTGCCTGCATAGCATTTTTTTTTTTTTTTTTTTTTTTTTTTTTATTTTTTATTTTTTTTTCCAACGTTTTTTATTTATTTCTTGGGACAGAGAGAGACAGAGCATGAACGGGGGAGGGGCAGAGAGAGAGGGAGACACAGAATCGGAAACAGGCTCCAGGCTCCGAGCCATCGGCCCAGAGCCTGACGCGGGGCTCGAACTCACGGACCGCGAGATCGTGACCTGGCTGAAGTCGGACGCTTAACCGACTGCGCCACCCAGGCGCCCCATGCATAGCATTTTTTTAAAAGAGAGAGTGTGTGCGAGCGAGGGGCAGAGAGAAGGAGAGAAAGGGAGAGAGAGAAGCAGGGCTCAAGCTCACCCAATGTGGTACTCAAACCCACGAACCATGAGATCCTGACTTTAGCCAAAGTCAGATGCTTAACAACTGAGCCACTCAGGCGCGCTGCATAGCATTTTGTTTTAAAGAATTTTTTAAAGTTTACTTATTTTGAGAGAGAGCGAGACAGCACGAGCTGGGGAGAGACAGAGAAAGAGGGGAGAGAGAGTCCCAAGCTGGCTCCACGCTGCCAGGACAGTGCCTGATGCGGGGCTCGAACCCACAGAACTGAGATCATGACCTGAGCTGAAACCAAGAGTCGGATGCTTAACTGACTAAGCCACCCAGGCGCCCCATTCATAGCATTTTTTAAAAAAGAAATGAAGGAGTAACTATGTGCATTCGCCCGCCCTACCTGACCACACACACCTTCAGAGTTTTAGAGTTCTCTAGAGAAACTAGGCCAATAGGATATATGTATAGGAAAAGATTTATTATAAGAAATTGATTCATGCAATTACAGACGCTGAGAAGTCCCGCGATCTGCCGTCTGCAAGCTGGAGAGATCCGGGAAAGCTAGTGGCACCCAGCTCAGACTCAGTCTGAGTCCAAGGGTCTGAGATCCAGGAGCACCAAGAGTAGATAAATATCCCAGCTCAAGCAATCAGGTAGGACAAGCCAAATTCTTTCTTCTATTAAGGCCCTCAATGGATTGGATGGTGCCCACCCACACTGGGGAGAGCAAACGTCTTTACTTGGCCCACTGATTCGATGCTAATTTCCTTCAGAAACACCCTCACGCGCACACGCCCAGAGGTAGTGTGTAGCCAGATATCTGGGTATCCCCTGATCCAGTCAAGATGACACATAAACTAACCATCATAGTGTTTATTCACCTCGTAACCACTGTGCCTCGGATGGAAGGAGCGATCCATAATCTGGTCTCCTGTCTCTTCATTCATTTAGCAAACACTCACCCAGGGTGTTTGCTTTTGCAGTTATTGGGCAGGCCCCACCGCATTTCCCTGACATACAAGAAGGAATCCCCATCATCCCTGCGGGGCAGCCAACCCCACGGGCTCCCCACGCCTCACCGCCGGCCAGTCGCCATGCACTCCCGCACACCTACTGTGTGCCGACCGCAGGGCCAAGGACCTGCTTATCTATCGGCTTTTTCAGAGTCAGCACGTGCTTTCCTGCCCTTCATTTTCATGGCAGTCGAGAGTGTGCTTGCGTGGCTGGTGTTTTTAAGCATGTGGGACAATCTACAAAGGAGATGGTGGCAGGAACCAAGCGGTATTGTGCTGTGCAAAGGCACATAGCTGCAAGCCAGGATGGCTTCTGGTCCCGGCTCCGTTTACACCGGTTCACCCCTGACCTTGATGTCGAGGAGGCAGCTTCACGTCTGGCTCTGTTTCTGCACCTGTAACTGGACTCAGAGGAGCTGACCTCCCTTTCCAATCTCTATACTATGAAATAGTACCTGACGGACAAACGACTGTCATAAGGCTGGTCATGGGGTCGGGGGCGGGCACTCACAGACGGCCAGAAGATCCAGAAGCGCCCCATCCCTGCTCTGCTCAGCTCCTTGTGAGACCCCCCCAGGAGTGCCCAGAGGGCAGTGGATGGTGTCAGAGCTATAGGGCATTAGCAGGAAACATCCTGCAGTAAAATCCTGCTTTCTTGCGGTGGAATTTCAAATTCAC
Organism: Neofelis nebulosa; assembly: GCF_028018385.1. Classification (NCBI taxonomy): domain Eukaryota; kingdom Metazoa; phylum Chordata; class Mammalia; order Carnivora; family Felidae; genus Neofelis; species Neofelis nebulosa. The sequence continues at coordinate 17,868,400 of NC_080789.1, forward strand.
AAACTCGAAGAAAAAAACAAAACAAAAGCTCTTTTCTTTTTCTACATAAAATCTTATGAAATGTTCAAAGTTGAGTGCTCTGATTTAAAGTGGGTTTAGGGAAGAGACCTGGCCTGCCTGTTCTCTGACCTCGCTCTTCGGCTCCCATCGTCTACTGCTGTGCCACAAATGACCCCAAAACTCAAGTTTATGTTCAGCCGACTCCTGGATCTCAGATCAAGGATGCAATCGTGGTGAGTGAAGGTCAGGAAAGGCCTTCTGCCGTTTGGGCACACCTCAGAGACACTGCCGGTCCAGTTCCAGTGATACAGTGTGAGAATAAAGTGAGATGATACGTATTTTGGTTTCTTGGTACATTAAGTTATGCTCATGCTAAACTATAGCTTCTTGTGTGCAGTAGCATTATGTCAGGGGAAAAAAGTACATAACTAAGTTTAAAAACACTTTATTAATAAAATAAAATAGCCATTGGAGCTCCTGGGTGGCTCAGTCAGTTGGGTGTCCAACCTCGGCTCAGGTCATGATCTCATGGTTCGTGAGTTCGAGCCCCGCGTCAGGCTCTGTGCTGGCAGCTCAGGGCCTGGAGCCTGCTTCGCATTCTGTGTCTCCCTCTCTGCCCCTCCCCTGCTTGTGCGCTCTCTCTCTCAAAAAGAAATAAAAACATTTTTAAAAATTAAAAGAATAGAAAACGGCCATCATCTGAGCTTTCTGTGAGTCGTCATCTTTTTGCTGGTGGGGGGTCTCGCCTCGATGCTGACGGCTGCTGACTGCTCCGGGCGCTGGCTGTGGGGGGCTGGGGTGACTGCGGCAGTTTCTTAAAATAAGACAACAGTGAAGTCTGTTGCGTTGACCGACTCTTGCCTTCACAAACGACTTCTCTGTAGCATGCGATGCTTGTCTGACAGCATTTTACCCACACCAGAACTTCTTCCAAAATTGGGGGAGCCCATTCTCTCAGACTCGGCCACTGTATTACTAACTAAGTGTATGTGAAATTCTAAGTCCTTTGACACTTGAACACTTTCATAGCATCTTCACCAGGAGTAGATTCCAGCTCAAGAAACCACTTTCCTTGTTTCTATGTGATAGGGACGGCTTCTTCCTACAGACCTCATGAGCCAACCTTTCTTCTGCAGCTTTCTCACCTCTCTCAGCCTTCACGGGACTGGAGACACTCAGGGCCCTGCGCTGGGTTAGGTTTCGGCCTAAGGGGGATGTTGTGACCGCTCTGTTCTTCCATCCAGACCGCTCACACTTTCCCCGTATCAGCAAGAAGGCTGTTTGGCTTTCTCATCACTCACGTGTTCCCTGGAGTGGCACTTTTCTTGCCTTCACGAACTCGTCGTGTTGACAGCTTGGCTAACTGGATCAAGAGGCTCTGTTTTGGGCCCGTCGTGGTTTTTGCCATGCCTTCCTCACCAGGCTGACTCATTTCTAGTTTTTGATTTAAAGTGACAGACTCTCCCTTCCACTTGAACATGCAGAGGTCGCTGTGGGGTTATTAATTGGCCTCATTTCAATATTTCTGTGTCTCACAGAAGAGGAGGGAGAGAGACAGGGGAATGGCCAGTTGGTGGAGCCGTCAGAACACGCACCACATTTCTAGATTAAGTTCACGGCCTTGTACGGGAGCAGTTCGTGGTGGCCCCTAATTACAGTCGTAACATCAGATGACAGATCACTGTCACAAACAGAAGAATGAGAAAGTTGGAAATATTGCCGGAATTACCAAAACGGGACACAAAGTGAGCAGGTGCTGTTGGGAAAACGGCACCAATATTATGAAGGGTCGCCACAGACCCTCAATTTGTAAAAAAAAAAAAAACAAAAAAAACAAAAAAAACAAAACACGGCATCTGAGAAACACAAGAGAAGGACGTACGTCTGGGTTCTCTCTCCTCAGAGCCTGGTCTCCTAGCTCTGCGTGCGAAACCTCCTCGGAGACGGTCCGGGCTCCCTCCCAGTCGGCTAACCTTGCGAGCTGCCCCCTCCCCTTTTAAAGCCGCTTGAAAGAAGTGCTGCGTAGACACAAAGGAACATCCCTAAAAACCATAAATAATGACGCAACAGACGCAGAAGTGCTCCAGCGGGGTTAGGAAAGGGTCCTTTGGTTCCTAGCGGCCGCTTAGTGACCCCATCCTCCACTCTAAGTTGGTAACGAGCAGCTTACACTCTGGATCCTTCATTTTCAACTGTCATTCTCTTGCTTTCCCTTACGGTTCTATGCCAATTTTCTCTCTCTCTCTCTCACACACACACACAAACACACACACACACACACACACACACACACACACACACACACACTGCCTAGTTCTGCCTGTTTACGCGATGGAATCACACTGTGCGTATTCCTCTGTGACTTTCTCACTCAGCACTGCTTTAGACCGATCCCCCGTGTTCTAGATCTTGCTACGGCTGCTCCCGTCTTCTTGCGTGGATTCGTGTGTCCGTCCTCATCTGATGGCTACTGGGGCTGCTTCCAGGCTTTGCTTTTTGCTGTTCCTCACAGCGCCACGGATCCCCGTACGCGCCTACTGTGCTGGCTGTGTATCTGAGCGTGGAAGAGCCGGGCACCAGGCTGTGCAGCTTTCACCTCGTACTAACGTCAAACTGTCTTCCAAAGTGACTGTACCGGTTCATTTACGCTCCTGCCAATGGTAAGTAAGCACTCGATTCGCTCCACACCTTTGCCAACATTCGATGCCGTCAGACTCAAAATGTGCGGTGTGGGTGGAACGCAATGGTTTCTCAAAGCAGTTTAATTGGCCTTTCTCCTCCTTGCTGAGGTGGACGGTTTCACGTCCCGCCTCTTCAGCTCTCATTAACATGAGAATCAAAGGTTCCTGAGGTAAGAGGAGAGATTAACAGGCTCCCTAAAGTGGCCTTGTCCATAGGTCCTGAGCCAGGCGTAAGAGGCTCCATCAGCCAAGCCTCTTGCAGGCCTTGTGCTAGAAGCTGGGGGGCGGGGTGGGGGGCCGACGGAGGGGAAGAACCCTGATTATCTAGAGCCAGAGACAGACAAGACACATACGCCAGTCTCCACGCAGGGTAATTCACAGTGCTCTTGAGAGAACAGAGTACCGCAGAGTGCATGTAGGGAATCCTCGATGGAGGTGGTCCGGAGCAGGGAGGTCAGGAGTCGAGAGTATGTGGAGCACAGAGCAGGCGTGACCAGAAGGGGCAAGTGAAAGCAGAGGTCACAGGTGCAGGTGACGGGCCCTGTGTCCGCCAGGGGACTACGTGCCTATTTAGAGGCCCCCGACAGACACTGAGGGCTTGGGGCGAGGGAAGTCTGAGCAATGAAATCCTGGCTCTACAAAGAGTGGAAATAAACTGGCAGTGTAGAGACCTGTCAGGAAAAGCACTAACACACCTCGGAGTATGTATGAACTGTGCCGACAACACCGTGCAACGGCCTGCGAGAAGAGAGGGGCCCCGGGAACGGACTCCGCAGCCCCGAGAGCTCGCAGGTGTCACAGACGGAGGGGAGGCAGTATGGAAAGGCGGCGAAGAGGCTGGGCCTGTGACGTCACAGACCTAGCTCTGGGTCCGAACACTTGCTGCGTCACTAAGCAGCAGTGTAATCCTGAGCGAGGATTCCTACCTGGGGCTGTTTCTCCATCTGTAAATGGGTGGGTCCGGGAGTACTTCCTGGGAGAGCTGCTGGAGGACGAAGGATGAGGACAGCCAGAGTGGGTCAGGACACAGGGCCTGGCACGTGCTGCGGCAAACACACACCGGGCTGATGCTGTCAGCCCTCGGCAATCGCCCGGGATGGAACAGACGTTTTGGAAAGGTTTCGGTCCGGGTTAACACAAAATAGACATTTCTGCTTAACAACTGATGCATAAGAAAATCAGGTGCACGTCAGTGAATCAACTGAGCCCTGAACACCTACCGTGTGCCACACACGGCCAGAAGCCGGAATGGTCATAACCAGTGGATCCGTACCCAAGGACTGCTCGGTCCGGAGAGGAAGGATTACAGACCCGCACGCGGCTGTGTGGGGAGGTAACAGGGGTACGTAGCTGCGGACGTACGAAGTGCTGGGACCGAGACAGAGTGCACCTGAGTGTGGTTGGGGGCGGCAGGGTGGGGGGCTGGTGCCGCTCTAAAGGTCACGACCTCAAGTAAGCTGGAGGATGGAATCGGAAGAGCCAACAGCACTACCACGTAAATCTCAGCAGCTAGTTCTCGTCATCATCGACGCAGAACCTGAACTCTATCCGGCAAAGAATCCCGACACCACCATTCAATAAGAAGGCACACAGGGTGGATATTAATACCTTTTAATGTTTCACATTGTCTGTTTTTCCCAGAAGATACATAACAAAAATACATGGAATTTAATAGGAATCTCAGTACAGTGGGCAATTATAGAATCTAAACAAGACAAATCTATATATAAAGTGTAATCCTTCTTGGGGGGACAGAACATTCCATCCCACTAAGAAGAGAGAATCACAACATGATTAGGCACGAAAATCATACTGCCTATTGTTCTAACTTCAGAGACTGGCAGGCTTGGAGGGAAAAAAAAAAAAAAAACGGTTAAAAAAATAAATAAAACCGAACACAGTCAACTGCCTCAACTCCCCTCTTTGTCCCTTCCCACCTTCTTCACAGCACTGCAGGGGTAAGGGCGGGAGGCAGCGCCCCCGGGGGGGGGGGCAGGCGCAGGCGCTCTGCTGACTAAGAGCCAGGCAGGCGCAGAAGGTCCCTGAGGTGACCAAGAAATGTACTTTGAACCAAGCATTCGGGGTTGCGGCTGGAATACACGCGGAGGGGAGGGCCTGCGGACGGGAGGCCCAGTGGCCACAGCACACGTTTAAAAGCCAACTCAGAGAAAGAGAAGGTGGCCTCCACGTAATCCTGGAACAGTCAGCACATTCACGCAGAAATCTACAGCTGCAGACTCAATCCCTCTTTGTAATAAGACAAGTTGGAAAGCTAACGGAGCGCAAAACCTGCCACCATTCTGCCAGCAACGGTCATCCATTCGGCAGAAAAAGTCAAAACCATTCGGTTTTTCAATGAAAATCCTTCACATCCACCTGTGTTCAAAAATAATAACTTACGATATTAATAGCTTCCTTAAAAAAAACGATCACCACAGAAGAGTTAAATCTTAAGTGTGGGAAGACCTATTTTCCTATGAATGTGGTTCTTAGGAAGGGGCAGATACATATAGCACGTGTGAAAAGTAAGGCCGTGATATTTGTGTGTTTAACTTAAAGCTAAAGTTACAACAACAACAACAACAACAACAAAAAACAGTATTACACAAATTAAATGTTTCTTATTGCAAAAGAGCTCACTTTGACCAACACACAATAAACCAAGTAAAGGAAAACATTTATTGTTTTTCCCCATCTAAGGTGTACCTCTGCCTCCATGATGAGTACTGGCAGGAACCATGCTACAAGTTCCACGCCGGGGAACGTCACTTGAGACGGGCTGGCCAAGGGGCCATCACCTCACAACTGGTGATGTGGCACATGGGGCAAATTTGGCCAGATTCAATCATAAATGTACTCGTTGGTGGACACGGAACTCATTAGGGGAGACCCTGCTCAACAGGTGAGTCACATAAAACAGGACACTTGACTCCCGGGACCGTTCTCTCTCACGGGACAAGCCTATGCAGCCTCCGAGTGCCTCTCATGCGTGAGGCACCTTACTTGCACACTCTAGACAAGACTTGCTTTTGGACAAAAATCGACTGCTAACGTTTCTCATCTCTAATAATCATGTACACCTTGGAGAAAAAAAAAAGGAAAAAAGTGATCAAATTGAGAAAGCTAAACAATGAGAATAAGCAAATCCAGAAAGGAGAGGTCGCGCTAAAACTGCTCGGCACTTGTTCCATCACCGCCCACCGCGGGGGCTTGGGGCCGGTGACTTCATGGACGCGCCCTCCGATGCGCTGCCGAGTGTCAGCTCCAGTCCGTCACGGTGACCCCAGTGCGACGCTGTCTGCCTTCCATCCACCACCTTCTACCCGAGAGATCCAAGGGGGCCTTGGGTGCCACCAGCGCGGGACACGCGGGTGCCAAAGCACAAAACCCTTCCTAAAATCTGCACCTTGGACTTGGGCAAGTTAACGCAGCAGTGGCTTGGAGTGTCGGCAACAGCATCCGCACTGGGGCTTAACCTCAGCAGCCAGCCTGGAGGATGCTTCCCCCAGAGCGCTTGGTCACCGACAAGGTTGTGAATACCTGCGGGGAGGACAAAGCATGAGATTTTCAGACACCTGAACAGATGAGTTAACAGGGAATTAGAACAGACAGCACCATTCCTATCAAGAGTGACTTGGGGGACCACTTCAAATGAATAAAAACAGGAAAGTGACATGACCAGGAATGTCACAACTTCTCCCGAGGATAAAAGGGGAAAGACATTTTAAAACCAAGGTGAAAGAAAAAAATTTAGATTATAACTAACGAAGAACTTTATTACCATGAGGGTGATTAAAACAATTAAATGAGACGCCCCGGCTGGTCATCAATTCTCTAAAAGAAATGCAGGGTGAAATATTTTGGATGTGCAGAAAGGTATAAAGTGTACTATTACAAACACCCCTGTGTTCATATACTCAGCTCAGGGATTACAAATGTGGTTAGAGCCCCACGTGTGTCCCCCCCCCATCACCTCCTTCCTCCCCTCCCCCAGTCAGTGCTCACCATTCCTATACAGTCCCTGCATTCCTTTTGTAGGTTTTTCACAACCTTGCTTCTAAATAGCAAGATGACAGATGCACTGTTCTGTTGTCTGCGTCCTGGGCCCCAGTATTCCTCGGAAATACTATATTTCCGTAATTCACCCATATGGATACAAATGGCTCTAATTCTTCCATTTGTCACCGAGTAGTATTCAGTTCCTCTAGTATACGATACATACTGTAGACTACAGAACTCGACTATCAAACAGTGAATATATTACACATACACACCCAGGCTCCTAGAAGTGGCTATCCCTGCTACTGCTGATACGCTGTTTGCGATAGGCTCCGCGATGTCCCAGTCGTCTCCCTGCACCCAGAGCTAGACACACAATTGATGGGTTGGAGGCTATGCGTCACTTCTAGGCGACTGGATCCCCAGGGTGCCTGACCAACTGATACTTTCATCTGTAGTGACTGATGAGACCACCTCGCGTCATATCCTTACAAACACTCAGTGCTTACGGACTTAGAGCCTTAACATCGTCAGGCAGCTGTTTTACTGGCTACTGCGCAAGAGGGTCTACACAAAAACAATGATTCTCATACTGTGGTGAACAAAGTCTATTCACATTGATTAAAACACACAGAAATTATACTGATCTTAATATGGCAGATTTAGGGTAGGGCCCAGGAATCTTAGTTTTAGCAGGAGTCCCAAATGGCCTGATTCGTTCTAATGCGGGTATGCCCCAGCACCACACAGTAGAATTTCTTGTGGAGTGCCAATGCAGGCAATGCACTGCGAATTCTTGGCCAAATCCAAAGTCTGGAAGTCTACCGATGGTAAGCTACCATCAGTTGCTTACCTTTGTAGTTTTACCAAATAGGAAGCCTACGGTCAAGATTTTTAGAAACCTAATACTTCTATACATTTAGAAACAGATTTTCATTCCTGATCTAATTGAGTAATTGGTACCAAACCAGCTCTCTGGACAAAACACCAGACAACAGGCAGTGACTGTAATTCCCTAACAAAGAGAAACAAACAAGGTGAGCCTTCAATAGGCCTGGCTTTCCATCTGGAAGCATCTGCAAGACCCTGGTGCAGTAGGAGGAAGGAGCCCAGAGAGAACACAGACATCTCCGGGACTCGAAGAGACAGAGTGGAGGCTGGGGAGGGAGAGGCGGCTGGGATTTGGGGGGTCAAATTCCCAAGAGGCAGCCACCCCGAGGAAGGGCTGTCCCCTCATCTCTGGCTGAATACCAAGCTGTGCACATCTAGAGGGCAGGGCTCCATGAAGCCAGAGAAGACACAACACCAGACAGAGAGCTGGAAGCTGACCACCACCAGAACCCACTCAGGGCTGGGAGATGCTCCAGTTCTCACTAACCAGAGTCAAGAGGCTTCTCTGAGCAATCGGTAGAGAGCCTAGAAAGCCACATCTAAAAACAGGGTTGGGGCGCCTGGGTGGCTCAGTCGGTTGGGCGTCCGACTTCGGCTCAGGTCATGATCTCACGGTCCGTGAGTTTGAGCCCTGCATCGGGCTCTGTGATTCTGTGTCTCCCTTGCTCTCTGCCGCTCCCCCACTCATGCTCTCTCTTGCTCTCTCTCTCTCTCTCTCTCTCTCTGTCTCAAGAAAATAAACATTAAAAAAATTTAAAATAAATAATATAAAATAAAATAAAATAAAATAAAATAAAAATAGGGCTAAGCATTACTAGCGCCAGAATAAAAGCTACTCTAAACCACCCTAACAAAGCGTAAAAACAAGTTTCCAAAGGATCAAATGATGCACAAGGACATTAACGGTCTACCACAAAAACAAAAACAAAAACAAAACTCAGTACTCTTTAGAGGAAGACAACAACAAAGCACAGATTCAAAGTGCTAAATAAACAAAAAAACCTGTCAACCTAGAACTTCCTTCCATGAAGAAAGCAAAATAAAGACATTTCAGACAAAGAAAAGCTAAGAGACTTTGTCACCAGCAGACCTCTACTACCAAAAAATGTTAAAGGAAGTTCCTCCAGCTCAGGGAAACGTAACAAAGGGAGAACACATTTTCCTACCATCACCGGCCTGCTGCTCGCCACCCAGGGGGAGCCCCTCCTTCCTCCTCCATAACTCCTCCTTCTGCCAGGCTGGGCTTTGGATCCCATCCCCTCGCCTTCTCATTTCACACATCACCTGAACCCACACCTTTTGATTCTTCACCTTGCCTTTTCCATTGGTTCTTGCTCCTTAGCATTTAAAAGGGCTCACACTGCATTTATCCTAAAACAATCCTCCCTCAACCTTAGGATCACCTCTACCACCACCGTCTCTTGTCCTCTTTACAGGCACAATCTTAAGCTGTCAGTACTCATCATCTATTTTTATCCCTCATTTCACTGCAATCTGGCTTCCATCCCCGCCAGGCCAACGAAGCACCTCTCCTGGGGTTCATCAGGGACTCACCGGCCGCCAAACCCAGAGGGCACCTTGCGGTTTTCCCCGCGCACAGCCTTCTGTAGCCCTCGTCGTCGACCTCACCTCCCTTTTGACAACTCCTTCTTTCCTCTTCCTGTCCCGTGAGAATGACCGTGCCCACATCCCTGTCTTGTGGCCGCCCCCCACCACGGCACCAGGCATGCTGGGATGCTCACCTGCCCGGGCTGACGGGCTGGCGGGGCCCCCGGAAGGCGGCCCGTGCAGCCCAGCCACCTGCTCTACTTACTCAGTGTGCCGCACGAATGCCGCCGCTGAGGCCAGAAGGTGCTGCCCAGGGCACCCACCCCCAGCGCTCCCCCCGGACACCCTCGCATCACACATCTCATTCAGCCCGCCTCTCCCTTTCGGGCAGATGAATCCACTGTCTCCCCAGCCACCGTGTCCCTCCTCAACTACACGCCAGTAAGAGCTAACGAACACCTCTTCCCGGATGGCACGTCAACCTCACCGTGTCCAAGACTGAACCCTTAATCCGGCTCCTTGGTGAATGCCATTACCAGGCCATACACCCGGAATTAATGCTTAATTCTTCTGTCTCCATTGCTGCTGCTAAGTAATCAGTTATGAGGTCTGATTCCACTCCTCTGTCAAATCTCATCTTTGTGTTAACACTGACACTTAGTTCCTGTCTTTATAATTCTGACTGAACTCCTCTGGGACTTCTGCTAGTTTCCAAAACATAGAGTGCCTTCACCTCCCTGTGAAGACCTTTTGTGTAGACCACACATTATATACTCTTGCCCTATTAGATGTTAGGGGCCCAGGGCTTGCTTTGACTGGGGACACATGTACAGAAGTGGGATGTGTCATTTCTGAAAATCCTGAGCACCAAGGCACGCATTTTTACATGTCCTTCCCCTCTGCCACTTAGCCAGAAACGCCCCGGGAAGGGGCTGCTTTCATCAGTGGGGCCTGGAGCAAAGCGGCATAGGAGTGGGGTCGCAGCTGATCCACGATGCCCACAGAGCACCGGTGAGGAACAGACCCAAATCATCACCCAAACTGTCCATCCGTATTGCCCAGTCACGAAAACATAAAAAGGCTTTGTGTTCAGTTAATCAAATTTAGAAACATATTTGGCTACTGAGTATAATTAAGATTGCGATCCAAACCTTTTTGGCCACACCAAGCAAGCTAGAGGGAAACACGGGTATGTTTCTAGCCTCCCCTACATACAGGCCAAGCTTTTGCAGCCACACTAAGCGTCTAGTAAGACTGGAGGCCATGGCTTAGGTGAGTCCCCAGGGGATGCAAGACTCACAGAGTGCCCGTATCCTTGTTGGCACACCTGGACAAACCTTTTGGTCAGCTACCCCTTTGATTCCTGAGAAATAACCGCTTTCCTGGTTTTTAATACAAAGAGGAAAAAGTACAAGAAATCAAGGCCACTTTCACTTATGCAAGTCAAAGCAATAACAATCAGCACCAAAACTACCTCTGAATAAAAGGAGAAAATACTTTTATGTACAGAAGGAACATTACTGAGAAAATCCTTGGTTCATTTCCCTCTTAAAGCAGTGACAAAGCCTTTTTACTTCCTGCATCAGCACCTTATCATCATCAGCACCTTAAAAAATGTAGACCCCATGGACAGTATTTTAAAACATTACAAAAATGAAGCCAGGAGAAAATATGAATGATTCACATTTAAAAAAAATAATAAGACACTCATCTGTTAGCAAAGATACGTAAAAGTCTTTGAAAGTTTACGAGCTTAAGTTTTATTTCTCAGGAATTATTTTAGAAATAGAACTGGTAGATTTGGATAGAAAACTAAGCCCATCGGGAGCACCGGTGGCTCAAGTCCGTTAAGAATCCAAGTCTTGGTTTCGGTTCAGGTCATGATCTCATGGGGTTCATGGGTTCGAGCTCACATTGACAGCACAGGGCCTGCTTGGGATTCTCCCTCTCCCTCTCTCTCCTGCCCCTCCCCTGCTCACACGCTCTCTCTAAATAAATAAGTAAAATAAACTTAAAAAAAAAACAAAACTAAACCCATCAAAAATGCAAGATTTTTAAAAAAAAGAGCTCCTAGTTATTTTTCTTGTACCAATAACATGCTAATGGTAAAGCATGTGCCACTGCTGATTGGTCTAGATGAGAAAACTAATGAGGTCAATTTCTTACAAGATCTTAGTTGTACATAGCTGTTTTAAGAATTTTCGTGTGGAAGTTCCTCAAAAAATTAAAAACAGCCCTACCCTATGACCCAGCAATAGCACTGCTAGGAATTTACCCAAGGGCTACAGGAGTGCTGAGGCATAGGGGCACTTGTACCCCAATGTTTATAGCAGCACTCTCAACAATAGCCAAATGATGGAAAGAGCCTAAATGGCCATCAACTGATGAATGGATAAAGAAATTGTGGTTTATATACACAATGGAATACTACGTGGCAATGAGAAAGAACGAAATATGGCCTTTTGTAGCAACGTGGATGGAACTGGAGAGTGTGATGCTAAGTGAAATAAGCCATACAGAGAAAGACAGATACCATATGGTTTCACTCTTATGTGGATCCTGAAAAACGTAACAGAAACCCATGGGGGAGGGGAAGGGAAAAAAAAAAAAGAGGTTAGAGTGGGAGGGAGCCAAAGCATAAGAGACTGTTAAAAACTGAGAACAAACTGAGGGTTGATGGGGGGTGGGAGGGAGGGGAGGGTGGGGGATGGGTATTGAGGAGGGCACCTTTTGGGATGAGCACTGGGTGTTGTATGGAAACCAATTTGACAATAAATTTCATATGTTGAAGAAAAAAATAAAATAAAATAAAAGGAAAAAAAAAAGAATTTTCATAAAACACATACTTTAAAAATGAGCATGGAGGCTGCCTCTTCATGCTTTTCTAACCCAACACAAAGAGCACTTACAAAGGTCAAGGGCTGCTGTACCTCAATTCTGGTCTGCCACTACCTCCCAGCCTCACAAGACCCTCCACTCTAGGCCACAATTATGTTGCTAATTAAAACTTCCGATGTTCGGCACTAAGATTCACTTAAAAACATTTCACAGGGGTCTTTTCTAACGTTCTCTCCTCTCGAGCTATTACTTTTCCCCTACGGATAAACTTGGTTAGCTGAAATTACTCCTCTAAGTGATGTGCCATCAGTTTCCTATTCAATTACTGCTGCTCAGAAGTCCGGAATAAATTATCACCGCCCTACCTTCACCCTGAATAGCACTAATGCGTTACTGATTCTCCAAGCGTTACAACCCCCCCCCCACCCCCGCCACCTGTACTGACACCACAGTCCTCAAAACAAGAGTACTCTCTCCTCCTTTTATAGCAATTCCTCAACTGACAAATCTGTCTGCTTTTCTAAGTAATTACTCCTCAGAACCAAAGATCGCTCAGTTGCCCAGGTTATTTTATCAAAACGGTATGAAGACCACTCTAGCGATTCGCTCCGCAAACAACGCACAGCCGGCCAGGGGAGCTGTGGCTGGTTCTGAACACTTGAGAACAGTGCTCAGACCAGTTTTTAAATTATTACTTCAAATCCATCTCGTGGACTAACATTTGTGAAATTCAATAAAAATGTATTAGAAAATGAAATTTAAAAGGCATGTAAAATTAAAAGCCAAGATCGGATACTGTCAAATAGGTCTTAAAGTTTCTAACCCTTCCTTTTCCATTTCCATCCATACCTCATGTGGACTAGTAACAAACATTCCGGGGGCATTTTGTGTGCCACCTCCCTACAGCATGAGGCTGGACGTGAAAAAAACCAATGGGTCTAGTAGCATATCCAATTGCTGCCCAAGCTAGACCCACCATTTAACACGGAGAAAAAGAGTTCTTAAAAATTCCCTACAAATCAAATTTCACTTTCCCTCGATTAAGAAGCTTTAAAAAGTATTTCCAGGGGCGTCTGGGCGGCTCAGTCGGTTAAGCGGCCCACTTCGGCTCACGTCATGATCTCGAGGTCTGTGAGTTTGAGCCCCACGTCAGGCTCTGTGCTGACAGCTCAGAGCCTGGAGCCTGCTTCAGATTCTGTGTCTCCCTCTCTCTGACATTCCCTCGTTCATGCTCTGTCTCTCTCTGTCTCAAAAATAAATAAACGTTAAAAAAAAAAAAAGTATTTCCATAGTCAAGGGTCAGAACATTTTGGTTTTTCAAAATCTGGTTTCATACAGAGGGGTATAAAAAAAAAAATGTACAACTCAGCAGCAAAAAATCCAATAACCCAATTAAGTAATAGGTAGATCTGAACAGACATTTTCCCAAAGACATCCAAATGGCCACGAAAAGATATTCCACATCACTCATCATCAGGGAAATGCAAACCAAAACCACAATGAGATACCACCTGACACCAGTCAGAATGGCTAGTCTTGAAAAGTAAAGAGTAAGTGTTGGTGAGGATGCTGAGAAAAGGGAGCCCTTGTGCACTGTCGGGGGGAATACAAGTTAGCTGCAGCCACTATGGAAAACAACACGGATAGTGGAAAACAACACGGAGGTTCCTCAAAAATTAAAAACAAAACTACGAATGTGATTCAGGAATGCCACTACTGGGTATATATTCCCCCCCAAAAACACTAATTTGAAAAGATATCTGCACCCCCATATTCCCTGCAGCATAATAGCTAAGATACGGAAACAACCTAAATGCCCATCAACGGATAAAGAAAATGTGGTGTGTGTTACATACACACACACACACACACACACACTAGCCAGCCATGAAAAAGAATGAAACCTTGCCACTTACGCACAACGATATGCATGGCCTCAAGAACATTATGCTAAGTGAGATGAGTCAGACAGAGAAAAACACAAACTGTAGCAGCTCTCTTACATGCGGAATCTAGAAAACAAACAAACAAAACAACAGGGGCGCCTAGGTGGCTCAATCAGTCGAGCATCTGACTCTTGACTTCGACTCATGATCCCAGGGTCGTGGGATCAAGTCCCATGTTGGGCTCCAGACTCAGCGTGGAGCCTGCTTAAGATCCTGTTTCTCTTTGTCTGTCTGTCTCTCTCCCTCACTCATGGGCACTCTCTCTCAAAAAAACAAAAACAAACAACATAAAACACAAGCTCACAGAGAAAACAGATTGATGGTTGCAAGAGGCGGGTGTGGGGGTGGGAGAAATGGATGAATTATTTTGTTCTTGTTGTTGTTTTTAGTTTACATGCGTTTCTTTTTAAGATTTTATTTTTTTTATTTTTTTTTATTTTTTTTTAAATTTTTTTTTTCAACGTTTTTTATTTTTTTTTTTATTTTTGGGACAGAGAGAGACAGAGCATGAACGGGGGAGGGGCAGAGAGAGAGAGGGAGACACAGAATCGGAAACAGGCTCCAGGCTCTGAGCCATCAGCCCAGAGCCTGACGCGGGGCTCGAACTCGCGGACCGGACCGCGAGATCGTGACCTGGCTGAAGTCGGACGCTTAACCGACTGCGCCACCCAGGCGCCCCTTAAGATTTTATTTTTAAGTGATCTCTGCATCTAATGTAGGGCTCAAACTCACGATCCCCAAGATCAAGAGTCGTGTGTGTGCTCTACCGACTGAGGCAGCAGGCGCTCCTAAATAAATTTTTTAACAAATCACCAGAGAACCTTTTTCTTTCTTTCTTTTTACGTTTTTATTTATTCATTTACGAAATCTCTATCCCCCATGTGGGGCTTGAACTCACGACCCCGAGATCCAGAGGCACATGCTCTTCTGACTGAGCTAGTCAAGCGCCCCAGAGAGGAGCGCTTTCAAACTATCCCTGCCCAGCACACCCTGCAACCCCTTTAGAAAATACTGTGGGGGCACTTGGGTGGCTCAGTCGGCGAAGTGTCCACCTCCTGACGCCGGCTCAGGTCATGAACTCACAGTGCGTGAGATCTCTCACGCTCATTCTCTCAAAATAAATAAACACACATTTAAAAGGAAAACACTGTAACGATCACCTTGACTGAAGCCACATCTTCTATAATGAAATACCACCAATACCAGTACCGGGTGCAGGAACTCTCCCAAACACTTTCCGCACAGCACTGCTCATCAGCGCTAGGACTTAGACGTCACACCTCTGTTTTAGTTAACACGGAGACTAAGGTGCCTGAAAAGCTGGGTGCTGTGGCCAGGTTCACGGAGATCTTGCTGAGACTACAATCCAGCTGTGTGTGTCTCCACCACACTCTTGTGGCCACTTTTTAAATTCCGTGTCAAATGCCGTAGAAGGGGCCTACGAGTGGAGTAACATTCACACAGCGGCGGGCGCCTGGGGAGCCAGACTGCCTGGGTGAGAATCCTGGTTGTGCCACTTCCAAGCTGGAGAGCCGTGGGCAAGTTATTCAGCCCCTCTGTCCCCAGGGTCCTCCCTCATCTGTCAAATGGAGATACTACTGCTCCCCGCCCCCCCCCTCCCCGGGGAATTCGCGTAAGCACTTCCGCAGAGAGCACAGTGCCTGACACACAGGACATCAGTGCCACAGTCAGCGTGACTCCCCGGACCCTGCTTTCTCTGCTACTGCTCCCCACTTCACTCCCACACCCTCCCCCTCCCACTTCAGGGAAGCCCACCTCCTAGTTCTCTCTCAAATTCTCAAATCCACCAGGGCCTCTCGATGTACACTGCCGCCCACCCCCCCCCCTCCCCGCCCCACCCGCCCCAGTTCAGGCCGGCACCACATCCTTACTTCCGCATGTGCCTGCTCTGGCCCACGAGGTCCCGTGCCACAGCGTGGCCAGGGATTTCTCCTCACGGCACGTCTGATCACGGCACTCCTGCCCCATCCAACCTTCTCTCGGCTGAACACAAAGGCCCCAGGATAAAGCCCAAACACCCCGCCTCGGTTTACAAGGACACTGACCTTCCTACCTCCTTTCCTAGCATAGTTTCTTCACCTCTCTCTGGGCTCTCCAAGCTCCAGCAGTGCTGAGGGCCTTCCAGCTGCGTGAAGAAACACGATCCCTCCCAGAGGCCCTGTATTTACTATTCCCTCTGACTGGCTCTCTACCAGCACGTTTTACTTGTCTCAGACGAGAACTCCCTCCTCCAGACACCACTTTGGATTTCCCTGATCGGGACCTGTCACGCTCCACTGCATCTGGCCCTGGACTCAGCTACCTCCTGCTCTTTCTTGATCTCATCCTAAATCCCTGCTGTATCCCCAAGCGCCCAGCACAGCGCTACACACAGAACCGCACAACAAACATGTTCACAGAGTGAGACAGCTCCCAATTTTTCTCTCATTCATCAACCACCAGCTTGGAAAAACAAACTTTTTTAAGCCCCGTCAAAGCAGTGAAACTTTCAGTCTGCAAGCTTCACAGTCATACGGGAACTGACTGATGGAGATGCACAGCAGCAGAGACTTACAAAGGTCCCCGGATGTGCCAGGTGTATCCAGGAGGAGAGGCCTTTGGTTGGCTCCGGGAAGCCCTGCCTCTTTGGCGCATCTCCCCGCCTGGCCGGGCGGTCAACTCGCCCGACACCACCCCGCTGGCCGCTGCCTGTGCGGACAGTGGGAGTCCGTCTTTTAACCAGCCCACCGACAGCTAAGTTCAGGTTTAAAAAGTTAGAC
The DNA here is from genome assembly GCF_028018385.1 of Neofelis nebulosa. Lineage (NCBI taxonomy): Eukaryota > Metazoa > Chordata > Mammalia > Carnivora > Felidae > Neofelis > Neofelis nebulosa. The sequence continues at coordinate 17,885,083 of NC_080789.1, forward strand.
GCTCACATACGCAAGTTGAGAAGTCTCTTCATCCATGTCAGAGATGGCTGCTGTCGTTTTTAAGTATGGTGGCCTGACTTCTGAAGTTGTAAGTATACTCACTGCTGTGGGTTAAGTCCTCCAGAAAGATACACTCGAGCCCTCCCCCGGGTGCCTGTTAACAGGACCTTATTTGAATAAGGTCAGGCTGGATTCGGGTGGGCCCTACTCCAATGACTGATGTCCTTCTAATAAGGGGAATCCAGACACAGACATGCAGGAGGTGAGGCCACGCACAGGAAGACGGAAGCCGGGATGCAGGAGCGAGCCAAGGAAGGCCCAGGACTGCCAGCGACCACCACGAGCTGGAAGAGGCCAGGCAAGAGTCTTCTCGAGGGCCGTGGGAGGGAGTATGGCCCTGTCGACGTTTGATTTCGGACCTCCAGCCTCCAGGACTAAGCGAGAATCAAGTTCTGTTGTGGTAGGCCACCCGGTGTGTGGCACTTCGTCACATAAGCCCTAGACGAGTGGAGTTCGTACACTAATGTTCTCACTAAAAGAGTTTTTGAAAAAAATGAAGCTAGTTGGTTCCCTCCCTAGGCAGAGACAGCCTTGGTCATTACACAGAACAAAAGACATACTCACCGTACATTCTTTAAGAGCTTCAATCTAGACTCTTTTCAATTTGGGGTCACATTTTTAAAAGTTTAGTTTTATTTCACAAAAAGAGTAGTTTTCTGTGAATAACGCCCTGGTCACTAGACCTGTTCATACTGTGTGCTTTCACCCTAGCCAGGTGCATATGAACACAGAGGAAGACACTGCCCCTGACCACAGGAAAGGCAAAGCCAAAGGAAACCAAAACCCTCCCTCTTCTAGGTCGTAAAGCCGACATTTCACACGCTCAGCAAAGACTTCAGTTGTTCAAGGGCGAAAAGAACAGAGACCAACCAGTTAACGAGCTCCTGGATGAAATCAGGCAGGAACGTGCACACCTGTGTGCGTGTGAGCACACGTATGCCCTGGAAACCACGGACGGGGGGGGAGGGGGGGCCAGGTAACGGCTATAATTTTCAAGTCCGTATCCTAAGCTGGACTCATATGAGCTACCTCCCCCCCAACCTTCACCAGTCTCCAAAGGAGACACATTTGTGGTTCGCGAGCCCTACGTGGCAGTAAGCAGCACACCATTCAACCGCGGCATGACCCCGGACGAGCATGAAGAAACACGGACACCCACAGGCCCAGAGCGGTCGACTTCCAGTTCTACTGTCTGCTTCATCTTTCAAAAGCATCACTTTCGGGGCGCCTGGGTGGCTCAGTCGATTCAGCGTCCGACTTCGGCTCAGGTCATGATCTCACAGTTCATGAGTTCGAGCCCTGCGTCAGGATCTGTGCCGACAGCTCGGAGCCTGGAGCCTGCTTCAGACTCTGTCTCCCTTTCTCTCTGCCCCTCCCGGCTTGTGCTCGCTCTCTCAAAAATAATAAACATTAAAAAATTAAAAAAATAAATAAATAAAAGCATCACTTTCAAATCTCATCCTTTGACACCAAAAGCTAAAGAGGCAGACAACATCCTTTAGCCTCGGGATGGCTCTGGGACACCTAGAACTGAAGCTCTTTCCGGGTATGAATGGCACCAGTCGCTGCCAGCCATGAAAATAACTGAGGAGACGCGATAAAAGGTTGAATCTCTGTAAATAAATCCCCACCATCATTCCTACCATTTAATAGCATGCTACCACTATCTAGTTCCCATCAGGAACGAAAAATATTTGGAAAAGGAAAAATGGTTTCTAGACCCAAGGCTTTTTTGAGGTACCCAATCACGAGCCGAACTGTAAGGATGCACGGAAGTAGCTGCACTGTAGCAGAAAGACCCCAGCTTCAGTTCAGAGTGCTACACCCGCCACTTGCCAGCCAGGCAACGGGCACTTTTAAACAGAGCTGTCGACGCACAGGTGACCCACCTCTGCACAGACGGGGTGGATCCCGATGGTACTATCCAGCTGCATTTTGGTCAGTCCACACTTGAGTGCAGCTGCAAAGCCTTGCGTAACCTCTCCAGCATTTGGGCCCAGTACGTGGAAGCCGACAACACGTTCCTAAGATATAAAATAAAGGAAGACGGTCACACTGATTCTTTCCCCCTTAACAGGCTAGCGTATTAACCCTGTGTGTTCTAAAACCCTGTTCAGAAATGATCAAAGACTTATATTTACAGATGCCAAAAGCGATTTGGGCTGAAGGTACTCCAACATGGGCCAACAGAGTGTGGTACTTACATCAAGCAAGAAGGAAGAGACAAGAGCCGGCCTCGAGCGATGAGGGGGAAAATCATTAAAAGCCAACATGTATGCAACTCCATAAGCACCAAAATGTTCGGGAAAATGTTTTCAAAGGGGCAGATGTGTCCTCATCTCCTTTATTTGGTTGTCTCAAGGCTCCAGATAGACTATCTATGATAGCTGGAACGCTTAAAAGCAGCCATTTAGGGGCTCCTGGCTGGCTCAGTCAGTGGAGCATGTGACTCTTGATCTTAGGGTTGGGAGTTCAAGCCCCATGCTGGGTGTAGGGATTACTTAAAATTAAAAAATAAATAAATAAATAAAAACTAAAAACAATTAAATAAAGAAAAGCAGTCATTTAAATTTAAAAATCATTTTAACTAAGGCTTTGGGGGTAGACAGCACAGTTAGACTTAAGATGCTTCCAATCTGAAAACATTTCTGAAACCAATAGAGAAATGTTTGGCAATTCTGAAATACCTATATGGAAATTACTTTGAATAAACTCTATATCCCAGACTCTGGCTACCTCTGCCAAGGGCAGAGAAATCTGATGCATCCTAATGTTCAGATTTTCATGACTAAGCTATATTATCTAGTCCAATCTCCTCATCACAGATGAAGCAACTCAGGCTGTGGGGTGCAGAGCCTTATCTAAGGTTCAATCGCTGCCTGGAAAATAGTTGCCAAAGTATGGTAACATAGTCCACGATGGACTCTCACATTATTCATCCTGCCAATCAGGGGTTTAGTGTATGGATAAAGCACAAAACACACTGCACTGAAAATAAACTAGATTTGCATCTGATAATATGAGTAGATCTCAAAAAAAGAGATATATCAAAGTTGCAGGCTTGTCTTTTTAGCTGAGGATACCATTCTTAATTAAACCACAATGCATAATATTTAACGGGGAGCAAACATAAAACCGTGAACAGGGGAGACACTCCAGGACAGTGTTGCCTCTGGGGCAAGGAGTGAGGAGTACAGGATGGAGAAGGAATACAAAAGATTGCACAGGCATAGGATAATGCTTAATAGCATGGGATCAACACTGCCTGGGACTGAGTTCCATTGCCATTAACTAGGCAAGTAGCCTGAGCACATTTACTTAACTTCCATGCGCTTCAGTTTCTTCATCAATAAAACAGGAATAACAACAACACATACTGCACAGGACTGTGTAAGAATTAATTAAGTGAAACCATGTAGATTTCTAAGAAGTACAGGGTACATAGTAAGTGCTCAATAAACATTTCCTCTGTCATGGTTTCCCTCTTTCAAGAGGGAAACATTACTGAATCTGGGTGGTAGGTACTTGCCCTATCTTTCTGTAAATGTTAAAGATTTTATATTTAAAAAAAGAGAATAGCATACAAAAAGAAGCAAAGCCTAGCAGATAATAAGTACTGGAAAAACCAAGCACATGTAGACACTGTGAAATGACTGACTCAAAGCGAATAAAGCATATGTCCCAAGCATGGTCAAGTTCTAGAAGCATGCTTTTGTTTAAGACTGCTCATGACAGGGCGCCTGGGTGGCTCAGTCGGTTGAGCAACTCTTGGTTTCGGCTCAGGTCATGACGTCACGGTTTATGATTTTGAGCCTACACCGTCAGCACGAAGCATTGCTTGGGATTCTCTCCCATTCTTGCTGCCCTTCCCCCACTCACACGCATTCGCATATTCTATCGAAATAAATACACTTAAAAATAACCAAAAGATTGCTCATGACCAAAGAACAATGACAAGTATTCATCTTTTCTAATGCTATCTTTGCCAATGAAAATAGCTGAGACTAAGACCACCCTACTTATGGCCTCGACTATTTTAATTAATTGGGCTCATTAATAGTGAAAACTACTCTTTATATCATATTTAAAAAGTGTTACTTGAACAAATGACACAACAGTGAAAAAAAAGGCCAAAGAACTACAGGGGCGCCTGGGTGGCTCAGTCAGTTAAGCGTCCGACTTCAGCTCAGGTCACGGTCTCACGGCTCATGGGTTCGAGCCCTGCATCAGGCTCTGTGCTGACAGCTCAGAGCCTGGAGCCTGCTTCGGATTCTGTGTCTCCCTGTCTCTCTCTCTACCTCCCTGGCTCATGCTCGCACTCTGTCTCTGTCAAAAATAAATAAACTTAAAAAAAAAAAGAAAAAACACCAAAGAACTACATACGGTTAAAACAAATTTGCTTGGTTTGAAGGAAAATGTGGAGGTTCAATTGACTGCTACACGCAACTGAACCAGCTCTTGCTAGAGGCAGAGATCGGACTGCCAGCAAGAACATCAGTTTCCCCTTCTGTCCACAGTAGCATGATAGCTAACGTACACGCTCATACAAATACTTTTAATAAAACTTCTGTCTGCAAAGAAAAAAACTGCATGAAAGTGTTCTTTACGTCAACTGTGTCTCAGTACATTCATTTATTAAATGCATCTAGGATGAGCTTTTTTTGTAAAGGATCCAGGCTTTCCTGTACTACTGTCTGGAGTAGTTTCTAAACAGGACACATGGTTTAATTATATTCAAATCTCAAAATAAGAAAAGTATGAGTTTATTGGGCTTTTAACTATGGATTCTTCAGCACCATTTACATTTTTACTCAGGACTTTTTTTTAAAAGGTAAGATCCCAACGAAGTTAGAAATACCGCTTCTCGAAAGATGTGTACATACATGTGTTATGAGTTACAATATAAAATGGGGACAGGGCGCCTGCGTGGCTCAGTCTGTTAAGTGGCTGACTTCAGCTCAGGTCATGATCTCGCGGTTTCTGAGTCCGAGCCTTGCATCAGCTCTGTGATGACAGCTTGGAGCCTGGAGCCTGCTTCGGATTCTTTGTCTCCGTCTCTCTCTGCCCCTCCCCCACTCGCACTCTGTATCTCTCTCCCCTTCAAAAATAAATAAACATTAAAAAAAAAATTTTTTTTAAAAGGGGGGGTTGCCTGGGTGGCTCTGTGGGAAGGGCATGCAACTCTTGACCTCAGGGTCATGAGTTCAAGCCCCATGTTAGGTGGAGAGATTACTTAAGTAAATAAATATTTAATAAATAAATAAAATAAAATGGGGACAGCAGTCAAACAAAGACTGACGGGGCGCCTGGGTGGCTCAGTGGTTGAGTGTCTGGCTCTTGGTTTCAGCTCAGGTCATGATCTTGTGGTTTGTGGAGCTCGAGTCCCCCATCAGGCCCTGTGCTGACAGCATGTGGCCCGCTTGGGTTCTCTCGTTCTCTCTGTCTCTCTCTCTCTGTCTCTCTCTCTCTCTCCCTCTGCCCCTCCCCCTGCTCGCACTCTCTCTCTCTCTCAAAAAGAATTAAACTTAAAAAAAAAAAAAAGAAAAGAGAAGGAAAAAAAAAGACTGAAAACCAACAATTTACTCAATCATCGTGTAGGTGTGGAAACAAACCCTATGAGGTCAAGGAGTCCGCCACAGGCCTTCAGCTACTGGTTGACATGCAGCAGCAGGCAACAAAATCTGAAACCAGAACCCAATTAAGAGCTCTTCCTATTACACTTTTCTCATTAGTGCCAGCTGCTTAGGATACAAACCTGTGTAACTCCGTTTATATCTTCTCATTTTTATACAGTGACTTCACTGCTTTCCTTTTATAAACACAAACATCATGGGGCGCCTGGGTGGCGCAGTCGGTGAAGCGTCCGACTTCGGCCAGGTCACGATCTCGCGGTCCGTGAGTTCGAGCCCCGCGTCGGGCTCTGGGCCGACGGCTCGGAGCCTGGAGCCTGTTTCCGATTCTGTGTCTCCCTCTCTCTCTGCCCCTCCCCCGTTCATGCTCTGTCTCTCTCTGTCCCAAAAATAAATAAAAAACATTGAAAAAAAAAATTTTTTTTTAAAAATAAACACAAACATCAGTTCTCAAATCGTCTCTGCGGTCTTCGCTCCGCAAGTTCTGCCTGCCTGCCTGCCTGCCTGCCTACCAAGGGCAGAGCCCTGTGCCAGTGACACTGAATGGAGATCAAGCGCATCACCATGACCCCTGCCCTCAGATAATGTCCACTCAGCTGGGGAGACCAACAGGTAAAGTACGAAAGGAATGCAATGTATATCATGGGATCCAAATAGAACCACATAGTAAAAACAAAATGAAATTACTGGAGAAAGGATTAAATGAGGATTTCACTTACATTGTCTTTGATATTACAGATTATTTTTGCATAACACTTATTGTTATCTCTTGATGGAATCGTCCATTCCAATGGCCAAAAGTAACTATGGTAAACCTAAAAAGATACAAACACAATTGAGACCCACTACCGTAAGAAACATGTTTGTCAAACACCCAGTGTGGTTTGAAAACACTGGAGGCTCTTTGATACTTTCATTAAAGAATAAAATTCATGGAATAAACAGGAATTTGGTAGAAGGTGAATGACCTTAAACTTGTTGGTTAAGCCTCTTTGCTATAAGCTCATCCCTTAATTACATCTCAACCTGAGAAGAATAAACCTTAAGTAATAATAACAACAAAGAGCAGACAAATGAGAGAAAGAAGCCAGGTAATTACTTGCTGTCTTCCATCAAAAAAAAAAAAAAAAAAAAAAAAGGAAAAAAAAACCCAACACTATCTTGTATAGAAATGACAACTTTGGGCAAGAAACAAGCAAGGTGCCAGGAACAATTAGAGCAATTATCTAGCTCCTTGCTTAATGCTTCCAAAGACATTTCCTCCTTTGGCATTATTCACCAAAGGAAGGAGAGAAGAAAAGAAGGAAGATGAGAAGGTGGAGGGACGCAGATATTTTTATTGATGTTTCATAAACTTAAGTCTGGGTGACTACAGGGATTTGTTTTCCTCCTCCAGCTGCTACCCTCAATTCAAAATATATATGGTTGGCTACCTCTTAAAAACTTACTGATTATGTAGCTATTCTAGTGTTCTTCAAGGTTGTAATGCAATGTTAATTTTTTTTTAGTGTGGGTTACAAAACTGAATATAGTGTCATAGTATCACACCAATTATGCAGGGAAAAGATAATTAAAGAAATTACCCCAAATTGCTAGCAACTGCTGTGTTACAGACATTAGTCTATGGGTAACTGTTTGCTATTTCCATTTTCAAAATTTCAACTGAAATGTATTACTTTTATAACGAAAAATGCAAATTCTAATAAAATGAAAGCCAAAGCCTGTCAAGAAATATGAAATATACATTAAGAACCTCAAATTTTAAGTATCTTTCAATAGAAATCTATCCTCAGAAAATAATCTAGAGAAATGGACAATGAATTATGAAGATGTTCATCATTCTATTTGTAATAGTGAAAAACTAGAAACAATGTAATAGAAGTATAGCTTAAATTATTGTATAGCATCCAAAAATGCAGAAGTCATTTTTTAAAATGCTGTTTTTAGGGAAAAATGCTCATGACCTAACATTAAATGCACATAAGTTAATCACACTTAAAAAAAAAATTAAGACATATGTACCTACAATTACACATGCACACGTATATATACACTATATAAACACATAAATATTTTGAGAAACTAGAAGAAAATATGCCAAAATATTAATAGCAATGATCTCTTCTTGAATTAAAATTTCTTTATATTTTCCTCATTTTTCAAACTTCCTATGAGGATATACTATTTTTACAATCAGATGTTACTAACGTGATACTAATTAGATCAAGATATTACTAGTGATGCATATAATAAGAAAAAGATTTAAGAGATTTAAAACAGACTTTTAAGGGGCGCCTGGGTGGCTTGGTCGGTTGAGCGTCCGACTTCGGCTCAGGTCATGATCTCACGGCCCGTGAGTTCGAGCCCCGCGTCGGGCTCTGTGCTGACAGCTCAGAGCCTGGAGCCTGTTTCAGATTCTGTGTCTCCCTCTCTCTCTGCCCCTCCCCTGTTCATGCTCTGTCTCTCTCTGTCTCAAAAATAAATAAACGTTAAAAAAAAAAATTTTTTTAAAAAACCCAGACTTTTATGTCATAAAATTTACTCTGATTTACAAATCTGGTCTTTTAGAAGGTTTTACTGGTAACTTTTTTCCTAAATGATTTAAAGCAGCAATCCCTTTGGGTAGCACTGTATACATACAAACAGCGTATTTCTTGCGCATGTTCCTTGACTGGGGCAAAGTTACTAGAAGGTAATGATACAAAAATACCCAACTATTGTTATTAGAGTGGTAAAAATGTAGTTAATTTTTAGTTTTCTTCTTTGTATTTTCCTGTATTTTTCCTATTTCCAGCAATATTGTTTTAATAATAAAAAGAACTAGTTAAAGTGGTTTTAAAAAGTAGAAGGAAGGCACCTGGGCGGCTCAATCGGTTAAGCGTCCAACTCTTGGTCTCGGCTCAGGTCATGACCTCACAATTCATGGGTTCAAGCCCCACATTGGCCCCTGCACTGAATGTGGAGCCTGCTTGGGATTCTCTCTCTCCCTCTCTCTGCCCCTTCCTCTGCTCTCTCTCTCTCAAAAATAAATTAAAAAAAAAAAAGTAGTCAGTCTGGGTCAACTGACAGAACTGGAAAATGAGAGGTAGATCTTAACCTTCCTCAAAAGGGTAACTATACAGTGGTTACTTAAGAAAATACCCTGTTCACGGGAAACACACACTGAAGAATTCAGGAGTAAAAAGGCATTTCACTTACTTACCAAACGTGGAGGAAAAAATAATACACAAAGACACACAGAAATAAAGAAAGAATACAAAAAGTTTATATAAAATAAGTGGGCAAAATGTTGACAGCACAAGTCTGTATTCTAGGTCTTTGTGCTACTTTTCACCCTTTCTGGATGCTTGAAATTACTTTTAATTTTGAATAAAAAGTAGTAGTAGCTTAACAGAGGAGGGTGTAACTTACCTCAATGTTTTCTTCCCCAAATTTCTCCACAGCCTTCTCCTCAGAAAGACCACAAGCACCATACTCCAAAGGAGTAAACACAGTTGTCGGAACATTTTCATAGTCACACTGGTTCAAAACGAAGAAAAGCGTTACAACAGGAGAAATTGTAACCCAAAAAAGGGTGTATGGCAAAAAAGGTTCAAACTTAGGAGGGGAAAGCAGACTAATAAATTTCTACCAAAAGTATGGGAAGTCAGAAACCCAAATATCAGACCTACTATGCTGAGAACCATCAACTCATGTGATCATTTCAGGAAAGGTGTGAAACCTGGCAAGACCAGTCGTGCCTGCTCCATCCGTCAACCAACCGATGTCAACAAGGACGCACTGCTTCTCCCTTTATCAAGCAGCCAAAAACAATACGAGTGCACCCGACGCTAAGAGTCTCATCTTGGTGACAGGAATTAATAGACTTCTTTTGGGAAATCAATTAGGTGATGCCTATTAAGAGCCATAAAAACATTCTTTACCTTTGTGCCAAGAACCCCACTCTTAGCATTCTATAATAGTAATTTACCGTCCAGAAAAAGCTACGTGCGTTAATGGAGCACTCTGCAGCACTCAACAGCGGCTGTCTCTTGGGATTAGCAAATCCCAAGGGCAAACAGGAAAGGGGTTCATACTCTCAGTGTATCATTATGCAGCCACTGAAGCGGTAATGAAGACTACAGAAACAGAAAAGGTTAGCGACAGTGTTTCCAAAGCATATTTTATGATGTTAACAGTGCAGATGACTAAAGGGTTCTGAAGTCAAACAAGTCTGTGAAGCGCTGGACTAAGCAAGCAAACAGGTTTCACTACTACTGATGTCTCAGAGCCTCCAGTACACAGACGTGAATTGTGGAAAAGGTATTATGTAAGTGCCAAACACGTTTGTAAATGCTATTGGGTAAAAATCTACCAGTCACATTTGTACACAGAGGTGAGCCTCATAAGTAACATTCTGCATTTAAAATATTGGAAATTCAATTCTCAATTCTCATTCTTTAAAACACTAGTGCAAAATTCCTTAAAATGTGTCTCCCTCTATGGGGCGCCTGGGCGGCTCAGTCGGTTAAGCGTCCGACTTCGGCTCAGGTCACGATCTCGCGGTCCGTGGGTTTGAGCCCCGCGTCGGGCTCTGGGCTGATGGCTCAGAGCCTGGAGCCTGCTTCCGATTCTGTGTCTCCCTCTCTCTCTGCCCCTTCCCCGTTCATGCTCTCTCTCTGTCTCAAAAATAAGTAAGTGTTAAAAAAAAAACAATTAAAAAAATGTGTCTCCCTCTAGAAACAATAAATATAATTCTTTTTCTCTAAAAAGAGCATAAACCCTTGGAATTCTGAATCAAAATAAAGGTAGGGGCGCCTGGGTGGCTCAGTCAGTTGAGTGTCCAATTTCGGCTCAGGTCATAATCTCATGGTTCGGGTTCGTGAGTTCGAGCCTCGCATCAGGCTCTCTGCCATCAGCAAGGAGCCCGCTTCAGATCTTCTGTCCCCCCACCCTTCTCAAATAGAAATAAACTTAAAAAAAAAAAACAAAACAAAAGTGAAGGCAGACATCCACGTACAGCCATAATGGTATGCCAGGGACCAATTTACTTTCCTGCTGTCAACAACTAGACCACCAAACAGCAGGCGACAAACACTTCCAGACACGGGACGACAGGCAGTGCAGGACTGTGATCCTGACAGAAGGGAAACGAATGAGGCGAGCCTGGAGATTTCTCTAGTTTACTGCCCAGAGCGCTTCCTGAGGACTGGGTGCAACAAGAGGGAAACCAAACAGCACAGCGGTATCTCTGAGTTACGGAGGCTGGAAGCTGCAGGGCGGAGCCCCCGAGGGCAGAGCTGCATAAAAAGAACTCTTGACATCTGCAGAGATTTGGGCTGAGAACTGATCTGTAAATGTGTCACAGGAGGGATTCAAGGGTGAGTAAAGAACCAAGGGAGAGCAGTAAGCAGCAGGCCCCCAGAGCCTTATGGGACTGGAAATAGTTTCGGTTCCCTGAAGCCAAAGCAGAAAGAATTCATAAAGTAAGAGGAATGGGGTGGAGTTCTCCAAAAGGCATCAGTTTAGTGGTGGAACCAAATCAGCCCTAGATAAAAGGTGGTTATTGGCAGGCCCTAAAAAAGCTTTTAAAAGCAAGTTACAAAAGGATAAAACTAATTCCATATAACTTCACAGGCTGCCAAAGCAAAATTGAACACCATATAAAGGAATTCAATAAAACCTGGCACCCAAAAATTTAAAATGTTCAACGTACAATGTCCACATCCTTCCAAATTAACAAGACATGCAAAGGAGCAAGAACATGTGAGCCAATACCAAGAAACATCAATGAACAGAAAGAGACACTGAAAAATAGATGACAGAATTAATAGAGGACATTAAATGAGCTACTATAAATATGTAGAAAACTGAGAAAAACATGAACTTGCTGAGGAGAGAAAAGGAAAACATTTTAAATAAAACTAGTAGAGATGAAAAAACCCAGTTGAAGCGCAAATTACACAATACAGAATTAATAGCCTAAGAAGTGGAGAAATCAGCAGACTTGAACTTGATCAGGCTAAGAAAATAATGCACAGAAAGGCGGGGGGGGGGGGGGGGAAGAACATGAAAAGAGCATCAGAGACCCATAGGATAATACTGAGTGAACCAACATTAACTGGAGGCTGAGAGGAAAAAATAAAATAACTTGATGACAAAGGCAAACAGATAAATCCAAGAATCCTGACAAATCTTAAGCAGAATAAATATAAGAAAAAGCATGCCAAGACATACAATAATTTAGCAGTTAATTGCTAAAAATCACTGATAACAAAAAAAATCTAAAGAAGAATAAAGATAAAAATGATAGCATACTTCTGTTCAGAATCTGTGCAACCAGAAATAGTAGGCAAATTGTTAAAATATTTAAAGAAACACAGTAAGTCTAGAACTCAATATTCAGCAAAAATATCTCCCCCCCCCCCCAAATGGAAGTAAAATAAACAACAACAACAAAAACCACCAACAACAACAACAAAGAGGAGAAAACGAATTCACTAGGAGCAGACACACACTAAATAACTGTGAAAGGAAATTCTTCAGGCAGAAAAAGGTGTATCAGATGGAAATCTGCATTCACATAAAAAGACCAGTTTCTTCCAGGTTCCAAAATGCAGTTTCCAATCGACTTAAATGACCGTTGTGGCCTAGCCTGGAAAATGCAATCCTCGTTTCTAATACTTTTATCTGGAAAGCGTACTGGGCAGTTTTCACAACAATCAACTTAATGAACTTTTGAAGATATGTGTACTGTAGCTGCTCCAGAGTTTCCACAGAAAATATTTTATATATATATTTATATATATATATATATATATATATATATATAAATATATCTTTTAAGAAGTCTCCATACCCAACACAGGGCTTGAACTCATGACTCTGAGATCAAGAGTTGCATGCTCTACCAAATGAGTCAGCCAGGTGACCATAAAATATTTTATATTTACTATAAAACTGAGTTAACTAATAAAGTAGCACCTTAATAATAAAGATGCTAATGTTTACTCTATAAATTTCAAGTGTTTGAGAGCAATTCTAAAAAGATCCAAGAGAAAACAACGGTTCACTCTGAAGTGCCCATCACACTGTGCTTTAAAGTTTGTACGTGTATCTTACCATTGGGCTTTTTTTTTTAAAAAAAAAAAAAGGGCTTAGTGGAATATCTGTCATCCACAGGCTGACTCAGCTTTATAGTCTGTTCTCTATCAGTTTTTGAAATGATAAAAACTTTTTTTTCATTCCTTCATTTATGTTCCCTAAAGAATGGAATATTTAGTATTTAGTGGCAAATATTTTTAAGTTTTGAAAATGACGTTAATCATTATTAAGTGTTAAAAAGGTTCAGTTAAATTTTCCTGATGTATTTTCCACTTCATTTAGGAAAATTACACATTACAGAGGTGTTTGCAAATTGGTAGATTCTTTAAAAGTCTGGAGGCTGGGGTGCCTGGGTGGCTCAGTTGGTCGAGCATCCAACTTTTGGTTTCGCCTCAGGTCACGGTCTCCCAGCTTCGTGGGGTTGCCCTGCATCAGGCTCAGGGCTGACAGCGCAAAGCCTACTTGGGATTCTCCTTCTCTCCCTCTCTCTCTGCCCCTTCTCCACTTGTGCTCTGTATCTCTCAAAACAAATAAATTAAAAAAAAAAAAAAAGTAAGGAAACATCATTCCTATTCCATCCCCTATTCTTCTATAATCTATACCTTCCAAATCTTCTTTCTTAGGCAATAAATCATCATGAGTAAGACAGCAGTACTACAGGGGCGCCTGGGTGGCTCAGTTGGTTAAGTGTCCGACTTCGGCTCAGGTCATGATCTCACAGCTGATGAGTTCGAGCCCTGTGTCAGGCTCTGTGCTGACAGCTCAGAGCCTGGAACCTGGAGCCTGGAGCCTGCTTTGGATTCTGTGTCTCCCTCTCTCTCTGCTCCCCCCCCCCTCATGCTCTGTCTCTATCAAAAAATAAATAAATGTAGGGGCGCCTGGGTGGCTCAGTCGGTTAAGCGTCCGACTTCGGCTCAGGTCGTGATCTCGCAGTCCGTGAGTTCGAGCCCCGCATCAGGCTCTGTGCTGACAGCTCAGAGCCTGGAGCCTGTTTCAGATTCTGTGTCTCCCTCTCTCCGACCCTCCCCCGTTCATGCTTTTTCTCTCTCTGTCTCAAAAATAAAGGTTAAAAATTAAAAAAAAAAAAATTTTAAATAAATAAATAAATGTAAAAAAAAAAAGAGAGAGACAGCAGTACTAGAGACTTCCATTTATGCTTTGGCTGCCTACCAGCCTTGTGACTTTGCACAGTTACCTAATCTCCCTGGACTGTGTCAGCAATCTCCATAGCTGCCCTGAGGCTGAATGAGACAATGCATACAAAGCACTTAGCGCATTACCAGGCATGTCCCAAGTACTCAAACGTCACACTCTGTCTCCTTTCCTCTGAACGCTCTTGGGAAGCGATGAGGAATAGATGACAGCAATTTTGGAGGAAGGCACGAACACCCACAATTCAATCTGGGCTCTCTTCAAATCCCACAAGGGATTAAACTCAGCCAGGTGTTTATGTTAAGCTAAACTTTTCCAAAGACAGCTGCTTCTTCGGGAGACAGGCAGGCATGGATTCCCTCACCTCTCTGATATGTGCTAACGTTCTCACACACATTGGGCGAAATTAAAGGAATTATGCAGTTGCTTAAAAAAAAATATGTGATTTCCCCCAATACATTTAACCTTGATACCTGCTGGCATTTCGACTTTATTTACTACACTGATGAACAGACCAGTAAGATTTCAAACTCAGAGACCTGAGCAGCACCTGTTGATCTTCCTATTTGGTCAAGCATCTGTCTTATTATTAGACTACAGATAAGGAAAAAAACAAAAAAGAGTCTTTTAATTTTAACTTACATTAAATTCTGACGTTGATAAAAGCTTCTGGCCCTCTCAGAAAACACCTGCTCTACCGAGCAGAGGACAGAATACAGCACCACACCCACACATGGAAGGCTGTCTATGTCCAAAGCGGGTGCAAACATTCAGGAAAGGTTTTGAAGAGTTTTGTGCTACTTTTAACTTAAAATTTATTTAGGAGTAGATTTTTGTAAGTGCTCCCTTTGGTTCTTGTTGGTATATAAAAATATCTCCACTTTAGGGAAACACAAAGACACAGGGTCAAGAGCAAATCAAATGCATCTCAAGCTATATCTGTAGATATGCTTTTCTCAGTTTACTGGTCAGTAACTGCAACAATGAACACAAAACAGGACTCACTCGAAGAAGCAGTTAAATGTACCCCAAACAGTAATATGAACCAGATGCTACACGTCCTGGATGATCAGACAATCTGGGATTCAAACTCTTTTTAGCCTCAATCCTGTTCATTTCAAAACATGAGGTCTTATTATACGATTATGCAAACTAACCCCAGGTGCGCTGGGAATGCTTGTCACAAATTTGACAAGCTGTATTTTTTGAGGTTTCTGTTTCCGAAACCAACATAAATCAACCCATGATGATTATGTGCAAGAAAAATGGGTAGCGACTAAATTATTTACAATCTATGCTCCTGGAATCCTTTCAAAAAATTAATTAGGGAGGGAATGTTGGTAATGAGGAAGGCCATGCATGTATGAAGGCAGGGACTAACACAGGAAATCTCGGATCTTCATCTCAATTTCGCTGTGAACGTGCAACTGCTCTAAAAAATAAGCTTAGGGGCGCCTGGGTGGCGCAGTCGGTTAAGCGTCCGACTTCAGCCAGGTCACGATCTCGCGGTCTGTGAGTTCGAGCCCCGCGTCGGGCTCTGGGCTGATGGCTCGGAGCCTGGAGCCTGTTTCTGATTCTGTGTCTCCCTCTCTCTCTGCCCCTCCCCCGTTCATGCTCTGTCTCTCTCTGTCCCAAAAATAAATAAAAAACGTTGAAAAAATAAAAAAAAAAAATAAAAAATAAAAATAAGAATAAAAAATAAGCTTAGGGGCGCCTGGGTGGCTCAGTCGGTTAAGCGTCCGACTTCGGCTCAGGTCACGATCTCGCGGTCTTCGAGTTCGAGCCCCGCGTCGGGCTCTGGGCTGATGGCTCAGAGCCTGGAGCCTGCTTCTGATTCTGTGTTTCCGTCTCTCTCTGCCCCTCCCCCGTTCATGCTGTGTCTCTCTCTGTCTCAAAAGTAAGTAAACGTTAAAAAAAAATTAAAAAAAAAAAATAAATAAGCTTAAAAAATAATCAGAATATATTTATTCCTTCCTTGACATCTAGTCCCATGAAACATACTTAAGAGTTTCAATTTCCTACAATGACTAAAAAAATCACTTTAAAACATTAATATAACACATTAAGCATTCCAAGAGCAGAAGACATATTTTTAGAAAGGACAGGGTAATAAAGCCTGAATTCTGGTTTAAGCAGCTCTGCACATGATTACCACCTAGATCCCCAAATCCTTGTATAGCCTAGATAGGTGCCATAAAAAGATTTAGAAAATTATACTGAAATTGGTAATAATGAAATTAAGGTAAAATCCAACTATTATGAGAATATGGAACACAATAATAGTGCTGAAACTTGATTAGTCAAGCTCATTTTTTCCCAGTGTGATTCCAGGAATGACAATTTTCATAACAAAGTCACAAAGACACAGCAGTCTTAACGATGTCTTGTTTGGAATACAGTTAATAGAGCACATGTAGGATGCCACCAGCAAGAGAACTAAATTATTCAAGACCTGGAAAACTTCACAGCTACCCTTAAACAGAGGATAGTGGTGTTACTAAAACCAGTATCAACAGGTGTCAGCCACAAGCTCACCTTGATATTGGAGCCAGCATAGAGCCTCTGAGCCAGCAGTCTCCCTGCCTGGATTGCTACTGGGGTGAGCTCAAGCTTCCCCTCCAATATATCGCCGATGGCATAGATATAAGGCACGTTGGTCTGCTCTTCATCTGTGACAGGTATTTTTCCAGTCCTGAAAATTCATTCAGTTAAAATCATCAATTACTCCTATTAATTAAGTGGAACAAAAAAATTCCCCTTTCTCCCAAAGAAGCCAAAATTGTGACTCTAGCAAAGGGCAGCATTCTAACGTATTATTTAAAAATACATACATACCTGCATACATAAAATAAAATAAAATGAGTATTTTAAAAGCTTAGAGACAATTCTGGAATAAGAAAACTGTAAGAAAACCTGGGAGAAAACTACAACAGAGTGGTTAAGAATATGTGTATTCTAAACTATAACAACTAGGTCTGTGAGTTGTCACCTCTATGATGTTGGGAGGGCTATTTAATATCTCTGAGCTTTATTTTCCCACCTATTAATGCGAACAATAATAATGAGAACACTGTAAGAAGAAAAGGGATGCCATCAACTACCTTAAGGGGCTGTGAGGATTAAATGAAAATAGGTACAAAATATTCAGCACAACGGTCCATGGCTCACAGTAAGTGCAGAATAAGTGTTAGCTGTTTCCATTATATAAAATCTAAGCTTTGGACCCCCTGGAAATAGGCTAGTATGTTTATTATGCTGGTGCAATATTTGGTCTGCTAAATCTTATTGGTGACCTCCTCAACAATTCTGTCTGTCTACCCTAGTTAAAAAATAAATAAAACAAAAATCCTCACACTAAGATTAGGAAGTCTCTTCTCCAGAATAGATGTTATTCCTAGAAGGGACAAAAACAAAACAAAACAAAAACACCTTTATTTTTTAGCTTCCAAGGCAGTTCCCATTCACAGCACTTGTTTCTACTTGGCTGTAAGGAAGGTGATATTGGGATATACCCCAGACAGCAGATAAGCAGATACCACTGAGTCTCAGTTATCTCCTCTACTGCTATAGGCCAAAGGATTTTAACTTCAACCCTTGCAAGTAAGTTTTTCATACTTGTAGCTGTCACTAGAAATGCAGTGACCACTCATCATCCTAAAACTTAGTAGCTCTCAACATGGTTCAGATCTACGTATTATTTAGTCAAGCTCAAAGCACATGCCTGCAATTAACTGGGGGGTTAGACTCTTTTATTCTATACACTGTACATTAAAGAAACAAACTGCAAGCCGCCCTATCTTCCACTTAGATTTTGAAAAGGAAAAAACAAAATAAAACAAACAGAAAATACCAACGTGAGCGGCACTGAAGGAAGAGATCTCTAGGCTTAAAAAGGGAAATCTCCAACTATGATAAAAACTAACTCTGACAATCTAAAACTCCACTATTAATCAGTATTATCAACACTGAAATAATATTCAGTAAGACACAATAAAATTATTTTCTTACTTGTCATTTATCTTTACCCCCACGGTTTCTAAGCCAAGTTTTCTTGTGCAAGCGTCTCTTCCTATTGCCAGCAATACCTGAAAAAGTATTAATATACCAGGTGAGTATGATTAAAAAGACTTCACGTAAGTTACTTAACCATTAAGCTACTCTGATTTCACTTTCCAGACCTGTAAAGAAATATTTCATTAAGAAAATAACGTAAGAGTTTATGGGGCACCCAGGTGGCTCAGCCAGTTAAGTGTCTGACTCTTGGTTCCAGCTCAGGTCACGATCTCAGTTTGTGGGTCTGAGCCCTGAACTGGGCTCTGCACTATCAATGGACAGTGCGGAACCTGCTTGGGATTCTCTCTCTTTGGGGCCCCCCCCACACACTCTTTCTCTCTCAAAATAAATAAACTTAAAAAAAAAAATGCAAGAGTTTAAGCAAATTAAAACAAACAAACAAACAAACAAAAAAATCCTTTGAACAGGATATAGCAGAAATCCTCATCCATTGATTAAGAAAAAAGTTAGCAATTCCTTTATAAATCTAGTGAAGTTTAGAGACAAAGACAACATAGCCTATGACTGAATTAGTTTTTTTTTTAAGATTTTTTTTTTTTCTAAATGTTTATTTTTGAGAGAGAGGGACAGAGTGCAAGCAGGGGAGGGGCAGAGAGAGAGGAAGACACAGAATCCGAAGCAGGCTCCAGGCTCTAAGTTGTCAACACAGAGCCCAATGCGGGGCTAGAACTCACCAACGGTGAGATCATGACCTGAGCCGAAGCTGGAAGCTTAACTGACTGAGCCACCCACGCACCCCTTAAGTTTTGTTTTTCTTTTTTAAAGTAGTGAGCTATGAAGATAAAATTTTGAAGGACAGAGAAGTTCTACTTCATTTAAAAAGGGGGTCTTTTTATAGCTATTTGACAAATGATATTTTTAAGTTACATGGAAGAAAATTTGAAGCCATCCCTATCCCAAAGCAAATTACAATATCACAAGCAATATAGATGTCTTAGAATAGGAACATAATCAGGTTTTGAAAATAGAAAGCAGCCATTACATGTACCCAGCAAATATCCAAATAGCCAATAAACACATTATTTGCTTTCTAATAAAGGGCTAACCTGGGTCCATTCCTTACCGTATTATACTCTCCTTCAATGGTTTCACCACCACTGGTGGACTGGGCTACCACCCTGAGTCGGCCTGGTGTCCCTGCTTCAATTTGTTCAACCTATAAAAGTGACAAAGTTTTACTCCACAATAAAGACATGTATCAACTCCCTCCTATCAGGTTGACCCAAAGTGAAAACACAAAATCTGGCGTGAGAGGTCTTTCATGTCCCACCCCCCCTCACCATAACATCATTAGGACATTAAGAGATTTTTCTATTTTATCCCCCTTTTTCTTGCTGCTTAATGTTTGCTAGAGGGGCTTTCTTTCCAATAGTTCCCAAACAGAATAAATTTCAAAGAGAAAAAAGTGGGAAAGGAAAAAGCCAGAGAAAGCACACTACGATCCCTAAAACACAGCTAATGACGTCGCTCTTCCCAGGCTCCTATCTCGTAACTCACCCAGAGCCCTTAATCCCCTGGAGAGCCACTACGGCTCAAATTCAGAGATTGTCTTCTGGCTACAGACGTTCAGCTTTGTCAACAAAGAACAGACACTGGAGTAGATCAAACATGATACAGGTAAACAGCCAGAAAGCCCTAAAAAGCATAGTGAGCAAGGAGGTACGTTTATAAGGACGAGGGGTGGTCTTCGTTGTTCAAGATGTAGGGAAGAACAAGCAAGCCCCGGAACGTGCACTATGCCAGATGAGATTAAACATACCAGCTCACCACTCCTGGATGTCAACAATAACCTTCAGACTGCGTTGCAACAAATGAAAACCCTTATCACCTAGAGGCTTCTGCAAGCCTGCAGTTAACCTTGGTCTCTGCACTGGCAGCAAATCATGGGTTCCTGTAAAATATTTACTGGGAGAAACTCATAAAGTCACCTGCAATTTCTACTCTGCCTTTTAAATGCAACCACTCTGCATGGGAAAATGGTCAAGGGTCATTTTACTTTCACCATTAATAAGTAGCAAAAATTTCCTTCTCAAATCCCTTCCTTCTTACATAGTTAAGCCCATCTGAACATACTGAAAATGTCTTTCGTAGTTAAGCTATAATGTAATCTTTGGAGAAGAGCTGCATTAGTCAGATTACCTGCATTAGCTCAGATTTACCCAAAAATGATAAGGGCCTCATCTCACCTCTAATTCCTTCCTGCCTCACTCACTTTTGTGTTCCAGTTAGGCTTTTCCTATGTCTACAACAATTTCTGCATTTAGGACGACTTTATTCCCCACAATCTCTGTGCACATCACACAATGCACTCTCGCCTTCCCCCCTGCCAAAGGCCGCTTCTATCAGGTCACTGAAGAACACAGCATGTGTTCACCGTGACCCAAGGAGACCAGAGACACCTTGGTAACCCAGGTAAAATGTTAATGTGCACAGACACAGGTTTATTTCACTAGGGGATAGTCTATGAGATTCTCA
The DNA here is from genome assembly GCF_028018385.1 of Neofelis nebulosa. NCBI lineage: Eukaryota > Metazoa > Chordata > Mammalia > Carnivora > Felidae > Neofelis > Neofelis nebulosa. The sequence continues at coordinate 17,905,557 of NC_080789.1, forward strand.
AAAGGGCCCACAACTCTCCCAATGTTAAGACATTATAGAGGAATGGTCAATTCATCTTCAACAAAGGAGGCAAGAATATGCAATGGAAAAAGTCTCTTCAACAAATGATGTTGGGAAAACTGGACAGCTACGTGCAAAAAAAAAAAAAAAAGAAAAGAAACTGAACCACTTTCTTATACTATACACAAAAATAAACTCAAGATGGATTAAGGATCTAAATGAGAGAACTGAAACCATAAAAATCCTAGAAGACAATACAGGCAGTACTTTCTATGACATCGGCCACAGCAATATCTTTCTAAGATATGTCTCCTAAAGCGAGGGAAACAAAAATAAAAATAAACTATTGGGACTTTATCAAAATAAAAACCTTTTGCACAGACAGCAAAGGAAAACAATCAACAGGACTAAAAGACAACCTACTGAATGGGGGAAGATATTTGCAAATGACATATCTAATACAGGGTTAGTATCCAAAATATATACTGAACTTATTAAAAAAACAAAGAATTTATACAACTCAATACCAAAAAAAAAAAAAATCCACTTAAAAAATGGACAGAAAACATGAACAGACATTTCTCCAAAGACATCCACGTGGCAAACGGACACAGGGAAAGATGGTCAACATCACTCATCATCAGGGAAATGCAAATCAAAACCACAATCAGATATCATCTTACACCTGTCAGAATGGCTAAAATCAAAAAACATAAACATGCGTTGGCAAGGATGTAGGGAAACAGGAACCCTCATGCATTTATTGGCGGGAATAGAAACTGGTGCAGCCATACTGGAGGATCCTTAAAAAATTAAAAACAGAACCACTGGGGCACCTGGGTGGCTCAGTCAGTCAAGCGTCCGACTCTTGATTTCAGTTCAGGTCATGGTCATTGGGTCGTGGGACCAAGCCTCGCCTTGGGCTCTGTGCTGCCAGTGAAGCCTGCTGAAGATTCTCTCCCTTTCTCTCTCTCTGCCCCTCCTCTGTTTGCACTTTCTCTCGCTCTTTAAAACAACAACAACAACAAAAAAAGCTAAAGAAAAAAATAGAACTACCATATGCAGTAATTCCACTACCAGATATTTACCCAAAGAATACAAAAACACTAATGCGAAAGGATATACGCACCCCTATGCTTATCGCAGCATTATTTACGACAGCCAGATTACAGAAGCAACCCAAGTGTCTATCGGTAGTTGAATAAAGATGTGGTTCATATAAAAAATGATTACTCAGCCATAAAAAAAGAATGAAATCTTGCTATTTGCAACAACACAGATGCTAAGCGAAATAAGCCAGTCAGAGAAAGACGAATACCACATGATTTCACTCCTATATGGAATTTAAGAAACAAAACAAATGAACAAAAGAAAAAAAACAGATGAACCACGGGGCACCTGGGTGGCTCAGTTGGTTAAGCATCCAACTTATCCAACTTCGGCGCAGGTCATGATCTCACGGTCCGTGAGTTTGAGCCCCGCATCAGGCTCTGTGCTGACAGCTCGGAGCCTGGAGCCTGCTTCAGAGTCTGTGTTTCCCTCTCTCTCTGCCCCTGCCCTGCTCACACTCTGTCTCTCTCTCTCTCTCTCTCTCTCTCAAAAATAAACATTAAAAAAAAAATTAAAAAAAAAGAAACAACAACAGATGAACCAAGAAACAGACTCTTAACTACAGAAAACCAACAGATGGTTACCAGAGGGGAGGTGGGTGGGGGATGGGTGAGATAGGTGATGGGGATTAAGATCACACTTCTCAGAGTACTTAAGTGGCTCAGTCGATGAATAGTCCAACTCTTGACTTCAGCTCAGGTCATGATGCCAGGGTCAAGGGATCGAGCCCCAAGCCGGGTTCCATGCTTGTGGAGTGCGGGGCCTGCTTAAGATTCTCTCTTTCCCCCTCTGACCCTCTCCCCTGCTTGCATGCTCACTCTCTCTCTCTCTCTCTCTCTCTCTCTCTCTCAAAACAAAACAGAACAAAAACACAGAACACACTTCTCATGAGCAGTGAGTAAAGGGTGGAAGTATTGACTCACTGTATCGTACACCTGAAACTAATGTAACACTGCATGTTGCTGCTGCATGTTGGAATTAAAAATAGACATCATGGAAGCAGATGTTCCTTTTCCACGGCACAACTTGTATGTACAGCTGCTGTTTTCTAACCACAGCCCTAAGGCAAATGGATCACATGTACTTCTACTCCCTAAAAGACACCTCCAGGAATCAAGGAGCGATAACTTCCAGGACCTGTGCTGCTTCCCCCTCACAACAGTATTAGACTTACTCTCTGCCAGGTACTGTTCTAATTACTTCCTAAGTGTCAGCTAATGCAATCTTCACAAGAACTCTGAGATAGCTGCTGTTATTATCCTAATTTTATGGAAGAAACTGAAGCTCACAGACGTTAAATAATTTCCCCAAAGACATACAGCAAGAAAATGGTAGGACAGTATCGAAAGTAGGTCATTCTCATCCCAACGCTCGAACTCTTATCAACATGAAGCGATTCTTAACACGGTCACCCAAAGGGCCTAAGTTAACCCGCTGAGCAAATGACAGCCAGAATTCCTTAACTTTAACACAACGGTCTCATCCTTACCTGCACTAAAGGAAACTCATCTATTAGAGACACGAGAAGTGATTGATTTTGTCACTTTTATGTATCAAAATATTTGTGATGGTGTTAACAATTCCCAGTGTAACTTGGCCTATTTTTCCACCTTTTCAAAAGGAGACTAAATAAGCAGGAAAAAAAAAAAAAGGGAGCCCATGTAACAAATTTAGATAATCATTTTCAGAGAAGCCAGAATAATACAGTGTTTCTGTTGACGACATGGTACACAAGGACAAATTTCTCATGAAGAACATTTCAAAATCAGCCGGGTCTTGAACTCTTATTTCAATCACTGGTGTGTACAAAGAAACAAAGGATAACAGACCAAAGATTATAAAGTGAAGGAATGTATGAAGGGAAACATTAAACAGAAGAGAACTAAAAGTAAGAAGGGTGAGAGGAGAATAAAGAAATTACTGAGCTGCAGAGAAGAACAAAGCTCTTCAGGTGGCAGTGGGTACAAGTTCATATACCGACATCACAGCTGAGAAACCGCAGCACTCCCGATGGTTTAGACCGCAGAAGGAACGCTTCCATCACCTACCCCAACCCTCTCTCTCCTGCCTAAACAGGAGTATGAAACCAACAAACCTACCAGCAACTCCACTTACTTTTATTGGTATGAACTGTTTTATAAACTTGACACCATGTTCTTCCATATGTTCGCCAATTTTGTTGGCCATGTCCTGGTCAAATCCTCTCAGGAGGATGGACCGTACCATAACAGTGACATCTAAACCGATGCCAGCAAGAAATCCAGCACATTCCAAGGCGACATACGATGCTCCAACCACCAGGGTCTTACCCGGGCAGTAAGGTAAGGAGAAAAGATCATCACTGAAAAGAAATTAAAAAAAAAAAAAAAAAAAGGTGGGGGGGTGGGGAAGAAAAGAAAGAAATTGAAAATGTTCCTATGTGAGTAATGACTGAATCAAAGTAAATATTTTTGCTTTCTTAAGAATACACTTTTAAAAACTAAAAACATTCAATTGGCTGCATACATAATCTATGAAAACTGTTTACGAGGGCTTAGACCCAGTTCCTTTCTTGCCACTCAGTTGCTCTGGGAGCAGCTCAAGCTGCCCACAGCCAAACACAGTCTCCGAGGTGGAAGATCTATCTAGAACACGAATCAGCAAGAGAGGAGTAGGGGAAAACTTCCAACATAACTGTTTTGTCATATAAAAACCAACTATAAAGAGTAAAAGCTGACAAAATCTTTTAGCCAAGTAAAGAATACACGAGACGTGAGAGGGATCACAAAAGCATTTTTAGGAAATGAGTTTTTTTTAAATATAAGAAGGAAACCCATCCAAGACGGAGAAGACAACAGTCGCCATCTGAGCTGCCCCTATATGAGGTGCCAAGGAAAAAAAATCACATACCCTCCCCGAAAAAGGGCCTGAGAAGAAATAATGTGTAACATGAGCAGAAACTCCTCAGCAGAAAGCATCCAAGAGGACACATTTGTCAACCATAGTATGTTAACACGTTTACAAAACATGCCCACACATGTATAAATTTCAAACAGAACTTTCAATATAAGTATGTATTTATATGTTAACAGTGATGTTAAGTGGGTGGTAAGAAAGACCCATGTTTATAGTTTTGAATTTTTTAAATGTTCTCTTGCATAAAAGAATTTTTTCCCTTCTCTTTTTCCCAGGCCCCTGTCCCTTTGGGCAGAAACACAGAAATTAAATTAAAAAAAAAAAAAAAAAAAAAACCCTCGGAAGTTCTAGGAAATGGACTAAATGGGTTTGAAGAAAAAAACTGAAAAGTAGAACTCAACAACGGGTGCCTCCTTTTCTCCCTCCGGTGCCCCCTCACCTGCTGATGCAGAACTCTTTGTCACCAGGGATGCCCAGATACCGTGGCCTCTCACCAGTAGCAATGAGAAATTTCTCTGCTGTATAAATTTTTTCTTTGCCTTTGTTATTTGTTGCCTACAAAGAAACCAAGTGCCAACTTTTAATAAGCTAGAGTTCATTAAAATTGTACTTATAGTGAACAGAGGCCATTCGCCACATTATCCAGTTTGATCCTCATAAAAATTTGGTAATACGGGGGCGCCTGGGTGGCACAGTCGGTTAAGCGTCCGACTTCAGCCAGGTCACGATCTCGCGGTCCGTGAGTTCGAGCCCCGTGTCAGGCTCTGGGCCGATGGCTCGGAGCCTGGAGCCTGTTTCCAATTCTGTGTGTCTCCCTCTCTCTCTGCCCCTTCCCCGTTCATGCTCTGTCTCTCTCTGTCCCAAAAATAAATAAAAAACGTTGAAAAAAAAAAAATTTTTAAAAAAAAATTTGGTAATACGTACTAAGGCTCTAAGAAATTAACGGACTTACTCAAAATCATAAGGCTAATAAGTGGCAGGGCCAAGACTCAGATCCAGGTAATCTGGCCCCAAATCCAGTATTCTTACACTGCTACAACCACACGGAAAAGGCCCATAAGAAGATGTGTCTGCAAAATCATCAAACTGGACAGTTTGGGTCACCATGGCTTTTACTTTTATCAAGACAATCACTTTCTCTTTTCCTCCCCTACCCCTCACAAAAGTTTAAGACAGACAAACATTAGCTCCTCAGGGTGTCACACAATTACCTTAATCCTATGAGGACCTACAAACTGGCCATATGCATTCTCATAGGTCACTTTTCTCTCCCGCAGAGCGACCCGGTAGCCCCAGTTCAGGGAGCCGATGTAATTCTGTACAGCTTCTGTCATCTTATCCCAGTCATGTTTAACTGCACAAGAAAATAACACAAAACGTTTTTAGCTTTTCAATCGCCTGGCAAAGATCACTTCTCAGGAACTGTTCGCATGGATTACAAAGGGTAGACCTTTTTGTCTAAAACAGCAGGGTCCTTCATTTCAAACACATAAACATCCTTTTCAAGCTCAAATATTCTTTCCTTTTTTAGAAAACTACCATACAATTACATAATGTCAGGCTTCCTGGAAATTCTTAAAATAACCACGCATAATAACTAAAATAACCATGCATAATCCTTTTTACTTCTTTAGAAATGAACGGGAATTTTACTTTGATTGTAAATACTGATTGCTGGGGTAATGGTGAAGCCTGGAGGATTCTATACCCTGTAACAATCCCCAAGGGATCTTGATGTAGTCTGGAGTCACTAAACTGGTAACAATGTCTAAACCAGAGGCTGGTAAACAAAGGCAAATTAAGGCCCCACAGTCAAATGCAGCCCATCACCTTTTTTATAAGCAGTTTTACTAAAATACACCAATGATCGTTTATTTACACGTTGTCTAAGGCTTCTTTTGTGCTATGATGACAGGGCTCAGTAGTTGTGACAGATGAGTAGGTCCCATGAAACCTAAAATATTTACTGTCTGGCCCTTTATAAAACAAGTTTGCTGACCCTTGATATCAACAGAGAATTTTGAGAGTCTGTCTCACTGCCCCCCCAAATCCCTCCCTCACCAAAGAGAGGACGATTTTTAAATTCTATTATAAAATGAATCGTTTGAGTCAGGCACAAATATACTGAACTTCAATGCATAAAAATCAATCATTTACTAATTAATACCTCATGAATAACAAGGAAAAAAATAGGATATATAGAAAATATACTCTGGTGGTATGAAGAAGACAGATTCTAGGAAAGCTGTGGTTTAGAAGGAAGGAAAAGAAAACCAACATATACTGAAAGACTGTCATGGAAATGAGGAGTCTCAATCTTAGATTCAGGGTTAAGTAGCTTGACCACATAGGAGGTGGTGAACCAAGTCTACAAGACACAATGGCCAGTGTCTGGAATCGGGAATGACAGCACAAAAATTGGTTTGTGGCCTCCTAGAGAACAGATCATCGATGTTCGTTTCACAGAACCGTAAAATGTTAGACTTTGGGAGATCAATTCAACTTAAAAGGACAGTGACTGCAGAAGCCACTGTGACTGCAGAAGCCACTGTGACTGCAGTACTAAGAGAACTAGGTGCGGGGCGACGGGAGTGGGGGATGCTGCCCACCTGCCCATCTGGCCTCCACCTAGCAACACCAGAAAAAAGATGATAGGGTTCACTTCCGGTTTCTCCACTAGGAATGGAACAGAATAGTAACTCTGCAATGATCTTGCTTTCTTTGTAATGATAATGGGATTCTCAAATACTTAATGTTTGAAAGGCAGATTTAATTCTTGAGCACAGGGAACTCAAATTGATAAATCTAAAATATATAAAGCAAAGAAATCTTCCAGAAACGACCAATTCATCCAGTTTACATGACTGGGCTCCAGGTTTTTTGTTTGTTTCTTTGTTTGTTTAAAGGCCTGAGGCTTTCTCTGTACGTTCTCAGTTCAGAGCTTTAGGAAAAGGGCAGATCACACTGAGTCCTGGATGTGTTACTCCCCCTACCCCTGTCCCAGGCAGATTCAGCTATGCTGCCTGGTCCAGGTCCCTTTCCTCCTCCACCATGCCTGGAGCTATCTGCAGCGTCAGAGAAGACAACCCTCCCAGACAACTAGAGCGCTGTTCTTTGGTCAAGGACGTGAGATTAGATAGGTTTCTATTCAAAAAATGTAAAATAAGCCTTCATACTTCATCTGTGGGAACAGGGATCAGCAGCCTCTAGGGGGTTCCCATTTGAAAAATACACCTCCAAGATTCTTTCTCACTCTAAGATCTAATGACATAAAGTAATGTTTGTTTAAATCCACTATATTCCGAGTCGCCAAAATGAACAAATCAGGAGACTATAGATGCTGGAGAGGATGTGGAGAAACGGGAACCCTCTTGCACTGTTGGTGGGAATGCAAATTGGTGCAGCCGCTCTGGAAAGCAGTGTGGAGGTTCCTCAAAAAATTAAAAATAGACCTACCCTATGACCCAGCAGTAGCACTGCTAGGAATTGACCCAAGGGATACAGGAGTACTGATGCACAGGGGCACTTGTACCCCAATGTTTATAGCAGCACTCTCAACAATAGCCAAATGATGGAAAGAGCCTAAATGGCCATCAACTGATGAATGGATAAAGAAATTGTGGTTTATATACACAATGGAATACTACGTGGCAATGAGAAAGAACGAAATATGGCCTTTTGTAGCAACGTGGATGGAACTGGAGAGTGTGATGCTAAGTGAAATAAGCCATACAGAGAAAGACAGATACCATATGTTTTCACTCTTATGTGGATCCTGAGAAACTTAACAGAAACCCATGGGGGAGGGGAAGGGAAAAAAAAAAGAGGTTAGAGTGGGAGTGAGCCAAAGCATAAGAGACTCTTAAAAACTGAGAACAAACTGAGGGTTGATGGGGGGTGGGAGGGAGGGGAGGGTGGGTGATGGGTATTGAGGAGGGCACCTTTTGGGATGAGCACTGGGTGTTGTATGGAAACCAATTTTGACAACAAATTTCATATATTGAAAAAAAAAATCCACTATATTCCTCATCACAACCATTTTCAAAGGAGGGAGGTAATTTACTGCTGCCTCAGTGGTAGACTCTGGCAGGCACAGAAGGCCTCTCCCACCAAGCCCAGCTCTGGTTCTTTCTGCTAGGCCACAGCAAGCTTCAGAGGTCCCAAGGCTTAATGAGAAAATTGAAGATAACAGAATAAACAAACCGCTAGGTTTCCATTTACCAAGAGTAAAGGGATTTAAATACAGGGCACAGCTCTCATCAAGCACCTTGGGATTGCCGCTGCTAACAAATACAAGAGGATTAAGGCATTAAAAACAGAAAAGTATGTATTTCTAATGGTAAAACCTGGAAAGGGGGAAGAAACACAAAAGTAACACTGCTAACGTAGCTGAATAAATAATTTCTTTAAAGAGAGATAAATAAAACAACTTTGATTTGATCCAAGTTTTAAAACCCCATGAAATTCAGGGAGCTTTTACTGGTTTTAACGCATAGATCTGGACCATGCTACTAGTGACTCTTTATTACTTCAGTGGCTAGACATTTATTAGTTCTTTATTATGTAACTTAGAAATAAATTCAACATAAATAAGCACAGCCAGTCCTTATTGTTACATGACAGCTACAGAGATATTCTTTTGCTGGAAAGATCCGCCAATTCACCAAGTTCTATTTCACCATCCACCTGGTTACTGAATTTATTAGAATGAACTCACTTGGCCCTGTTAACAAAAATCCACATTCAGCGGAGGCTTGTACTTAACTCTTATCTTTTTAAGATTCTAAAGACCCACCCGCTATATATACTTCCTACATTTTTAAATTAAGAATTCTGTTCCAATAACTTCATTTTTCTTAAGAGTTGACAGTTTAAAGCTAACATCAATTAGTACAATATACCAATTTGAGTACTAGACCCCTGTGTGAATGAATAAAAATTGTGTGGCTGAGTCGTATAGCTCCCCGGCACTGTTTTTACCTAGACTTAAGGGACAGATTGCATTCACTACGTAGATGACAGTACATGGAAATTATAAAGCTGCGTCAATCAAAATTTGCTTGGAACAAACTTACTTTTTCCAACAAATTCTAGACTTTTTCAGATTAATATTCCTGTTACATGTCCTCTTTAAGAGGAAACTAACTTCGTTCAAATATACAACTTCCTAGGGGCGCCTGGGTGGCTCAGTCGGTTAAGCGTCCGACTTCGGCTCAGGTCACAATCTCACAGTCTGTGAGTTCGAGCCCCGCGTCGGGCTCTGGGCTGATGGCTCAGAGCCTGGAGCCTGCTTCCGATTTTGTGTTTCCCTCTCTCTCTCTGCCCCTCCCCCATTCATGCTCTGTCTCTCTCTGTCTCAAAAATAAATAAAAACGTTAAAAAAATATATATATACAACTTCCTTTAGTATCTGTAAAGGTTTTCCTACAAACCAGTAACCAAAGAACCAAGTGCTTGCCAAGTGCTTGCCAGGGTCTACTCTCTAATTTATTGAAACTCTGAACGGAAGAATTAAAAGCAGCAAGTCCAGAGGAAAGGACAGAAACTAATGTCTGCTGAGTGGCAGCTATTTTACCACCCTACTGTATCCAGTCCTCATCACAGGCAGTAAATGGCAAAGTCACCAGTTGTGCCCAGGTCTACCTACGACAATAACCCACCTTTAACGCTGTCAGGAAGGCTAGGGTGAAGGAAAGAGTACGTGACACCACTTCAATCACATTACCCGTCCTACCTCTGGGCTCCCAGGGTACTCAGTCTGTACAGCGATGACGTTAGTGCATGAGTGATTAACAGAATCTGCATGCTAACAGAATTTGTATTATTCATCTGAATTTCCCCAGCACAGACTCACCTGCAAATAGTGGACGCTCGACAATAAGATTATATGACTTTATCAGCAGAATTTCTAAAATTTCTAAAATGTCTACTAAGAAGTCTAATAAATTAACTGAAGGGAGACCCTCTTATGAACCAGGTACATTAAAAGCAGGCTCGTCCCCCTTGCCCGTCACGTAACACGCGTTTGTGGGGAACCTGGTGCCAAACCATTCGTAAACGACCTGCTTCTGGGTCCGGGCTTCATACGTAGCAGAGCAGCTCCCTCACTGTGATCTAGCGAACGTCAGCCCTCGACACAAGGGTTTGTAAAAAAAATTTTTTTGATTTAAAAAGAAAAACAAAAGTAGGCTTCCCGAAAGGAAAGAGTGTATTAATGGCAGACTCGTGGGGAGACATTCAGACATGGGAGTAAATAGTAACTTGGGGGGGGGGGGGGGTGGGTAGAGGTGGGAATAGCGGTGGACTACGGCTAGATTATGTGTTAGATTCATATTCCATTGGTCAAAGGAATCAGCTCAACTACCCTTTTTGTTGGAAAGAGAAATGGACACGAGGCTGCCTGAGGCCCCAAAGGTCACGGACAGAGAACAGCCTCGTAAGGATCTGGGAAAGAGATATGACCGCAACGTAAGAAAGCTTTTAAAGTAACTGATCTTCTAAGATTCCAGACTTGAAAAAAAAAGTGCTGTTGATTTTAAACAGGAAGTAAACACATCAAACAAAGGAAGCATGACTAATTTGAGTAGGAGCAAAATTTTTCAAAGCATGTATTTATGCCTTGTTTTTTTAATATTTAATAAACTATTAATTAAAACTCAGAAGAAGTTATAGAATAATTTACCCTAGCAAATGTCCCATACTCTGTAGATCTCGAAACTAGTATTAGATAAGGTTAGAGTTTCCCTCTTCAAGGACATGGTGACCTATGTCATTAATTAACTATGAAGCTGTGCCAACGTCATTTTATTCTTCTACCAAATAATACAACCTACTTTCTAAAGGCAACAAATTCCTCTTCAAGTCCTCTAGGGTTGCTAGGGTACTCTAAATATTTTATCCAAAGACTAACCAACGCTTTCTCAACAAACAGAGTCCCTCCACCCCAAAAATAGCGCTCATAAACTGATTTCTTTGGACAGAGAAAAACAAAACAACTTCAAAGGAAAGCAAATTTGCACTCCCTTATGAAACTCTATGTAATTATAAGAATTGACTTGAGGGGCATCTGGCTGGCTCAGCTGATAGAGCAAATGACTACTGATCTCAAGGTCGTGAGTTCAAGTCCCATGCTGGGTGTAGGAGATTAGTTTAGAACAAAATAGGAATAATACAAAACGAATTTACCTGAAAAAATTCTGGTTTTCTTTTTTTCTTTTTTTTATTTTTTTAAGTTTATTCATTTTTGAGAGGCAGAGACAGAGCATGAGCAGGGCAGAGAGAGAGAGAGACATGGAATCCAAAGCAGGCTCCAGGCTCTGAGCTGTCAGCACGGAGCCCGACACAGGGCTCGAACTCACGAACTGTGAGATCATGACCGGAGCCGAAGTCGGACACTTAACCGACTGAGCCACCCAGGCACCCCTGAAAAAATTCTGGTTTTCCATTACAGAAAGACACTCTAAGTACAGTATCCGTTCTGTGCAGCTACGTGACGCAAGGTAATTGCAGTAATTTTATACATAAAAAACATAAACAATAAAAACTGCCAGATTATCCTCTAGTCTTGTAAAAATGGATGCTGCGTCCCCAGACCACAGCTCGCACCCCTCAAAAACACAAGCAGCCTCTCCTACCATACCTGTCTCCTCGATCTTCCAACCGTAGTTTCGAGAGTCTTGCACGGCTTGTCCTAACAAAGCTGCTTGGTGCATCAGTTTTTTAGGTATGCAACCCACATTCACGCATGTTCCTCCGAGACCTGCAACAACATCAAGAAATAAGTTTACACCCTGCTTCACGATCCTTGATAGAAAAAGGTCAGTAATCATTATAATGTGCTACAAAGGATCATAATTTATTTGCCCAACGTAGCCCAATGCTGTTTATGCAAATTCATTCCTAAGTTTCAAGGCATTTCTAAGCTCAGAGAGCCTTATGGTATCAAACACAGTGAGTGACCTCACCCTCAAACAAAAGAAAAATGAGATTTCCACAATTTCCATACCCTCAAAAATTCAAAATTGACTGTTGATAAAGATGCCAGAAATTGAAATTTTACTTTGCATGCAATCCTATACTTGCCACCAAATCTTTGCACAGAACTGTATGGTAAAGGGGTTATTAAGCTAGCCACAGTTGGACAGTGGTGGGTCTGGAACTACATATAAAATGTGGTGTATGTGAGCATTTTTTTTAAGATGGTGGTCTACAGCTTTCATGGATTCTCACAAAAGGATTCATGACCAAAACAAACACAAGCTTTAGCATCTCTGAGACTAAAGAACATGGCACTAGACTGTCTCCATTAGAACAAAATACAGGCAGGCAGGGAGGCAGACAAAATGGCGTGAGATTGCAAGATGGCAGCAGACGTCACAGCTCAGAAAACAGAAGCCTTCTGAGGAGAATGCTTCCAGACTGCCACTATGGAGTGCAACCTCCCCAGGCCAGAGGGCCTATCCCCAGCACAAGAATAGTGCCTGGGGCACCTGGGTGGCACAGGAGGTTAAGCATCCGACTTTGGCTCAGGTCATGATCTCATGGTTCAAGCCCCGTATCGGGCTCTGTGCTGACAATGAGAAGCCTGCTTGCTTGGGATTCTCTCTCCCTCTCTCTCTCTCTCTCTGTCCCTCCCTCCCTCCCTCTCTCTCTCTCTCTCTCTCAAAATAAATGAACTTAAAAAAAAAAAAAAATGGGGCACCTGAGTGGCTCAGCTGGTTAAGCATGTGACCTCAGCTCAGGTCATGATCTCACAGTTCATGGGTTTGAGCCCTGCATCAGGCTCTGAGCTGACAGCCCACAGCCTGGAGTCTGCTTCAAATTCTGTGTCTCCCTCTCTCTCTGCCCCTCCCTCACTCACGTTCTGTCTCTTTCTGTCTCTCAAAAATGAGTAAACGTTAAAAAAAAAAATTAAAAAAAAAAAAAAAAGAATAGTGTCCAACACAACACCGACACCTAATAAATATCTGTTGAATGGATGAATTAGAAAGTGAGACACTCTCTTATCCAAGAGTTCCTGCTTCTTGCCTCCTAATCAGAGCAGCTAAGTCATCTTGGTAAAATTTATGTATCACATCAATCCCCTTCTCAAAGGCTTCCTACTAGGCTTCGATTAGGTCCAATTCCTCATCTCGGCCTACTGAGACCTGTACAGCCTGACACGTGCCTTCGTCTCTAATCTTACCTCCAGCTCGTATCACCCAGGCTACCACCATGAAGGTCTCCCACCTGCCTCAGGGCCTTTATATGTTCTATTCTGTGACAGAGACCGAGAAAAGTCCCCTGGAAGGTTCTTCCTCAGCTTTTGGCACAGCTGGTTCATTCTTATTCCTCTGGCCTCATTTAAAGGCCACCTCTTCAGAGGCCTTCCTTGATAATCTTCTCAAAGTTAAACTCTTTCCTCTACCCAGTTCCTCTCTATCCCACCATATAATTTTTTTTAGTACCACTCATCATAATTTGTAAAGTTCTTGCTTATCTCTTGTCTCCCCGCTAGCATATAAACTCCACAAGGACAAGAACTTCGCGTCTACCGCACCCACTGCTACATCTCCAATGCCCTGGTTCGTAGTAAGTTCAATTAACATCTGTGGAATAAATGAATACAGAACATTGATTCCACAAGATTCGGAAGCAGCACGGGCTCTCCACTGAGATATCTGATTCCAGTTCTTATCGAATGTAGGAACTGGTTTTAAAACAGAAACCCACAGGTAAGTGTTTCAACTTTCAGTCATTAAATCCCTAAGTTTGCCAAATTACTCAAATCTTTAGTTTTAAATCATCATGACAGCTGTGGAGAAGGTTTTGCATCATCCTGACACTGCCAGAAACTCGAAATTTTCAACATTTAACATTTGCATTTTAACTTAGCACAAGTGAAAGAGGCATATATCTTTTTTGTTGTTTTAATTTAACTTTTAAATTTTCAATTGGGTTTTAGGAGCCATTTAAACATATGCCAGGGAAAAACTTGCTCCTACAAATCCACTTCTAAAATACTTCAAAGCTTACCCCATCTAGTTCCATGGGGGGTTGGAGTGACAAAATCCAGGACCAATATCTTCTTGTCATATTTGGCTGCCTCCTAGAAAATAAACGTATTAAAATGAACTCGAAAGGTGACCATGACAGACTAGAAATGGACTGTTAAAAATCCAAGCTATTCTTATTAAGCTACAGTGCCCACAGCATAACCAGTTATTACTGCCTGGAACTTCAGATACTGCACCAAGATGGTTAGTGAGACTCCAAAATAAAAATTAGGCAACTGAGACAGTCACAGGGTAGTTGTAAAGAACATACAGAGCACAGTTGTAAAACTGTCTTCCCGACACACTAGTATCCTCTTACATAATTCCATGCAAACAGTAACATATTAAGCAATAATCTGAAGAACCTGGGGTCTTTTCTAAGCAGGCAGAAGGTGAATAGCCAGTAAAAAAGATTTAGGACAGTCTACAACCCTTGATTCAATCTGTATTCTGTAAGTATTTCTGAAAGTATTTTAAGTTTTATCTAATTCAGTATCTAGGCAGAATATTGGGAAAGTTTTTCTTCTCAAATTGTCAGATTTCCTAAAATTTCACATGAAAAGCCAGTAAGAAAGTTGATGGTATCTATGAGCTTTCCAAATAGATTTTAGGGGAGTGATGACAATAGTCAGAAGTTCATTTTGCAGAGTATCCTTTATCTTTTTCAGAGAATAAGTTTTGTGTATTGGCAACTACAACCTCCAAAGGTTATTGGAAAGGATTGAGTCTATGTTTCCTTTAAAACCAACAGAACGAGGGGCGCCTGGGTGGCTCAGTCGGTTAAGTGTCCAATCGCAGTTCCTGAGTTCGAGCCCCACGTCGGGCTCTGTGCTGACAGCTCAGAGCCTGGAGCCTGCTTCGGATTCTGTGTCTCCCTCTCTCTCTCTGTCACCCCTCCATTCATGTTCTATCACGCTCTCTCTCAAAAATAAACATTAAAAAAATTTTTTTTTAATAGAAGAAAAATAAAACTCACCAGAACTAGAGTAAAATACATCCAGTATTATTACTGAATTATTTATAGCTAAGTATGGCTTCATGCCAGATGCTGGCCTGCTCCTCATTTGGGCAGCTTCATTTGAATCTACCCTTACTGACCCACAAGCTACACCTTTTAAACCATGTCATCTTTTATTTAAAAAAAATTTTTTTAATGTTGGTTTATTTTTGAGAGAAAGACAGCTGTCAGCACAGAGCCTACTTGGGATTCTCTCTCTCCCTCTCTCTCTGCAACGCCCCACCCACATGCACACGCATGCATGCACATGCTCTCTCTCTCTCTCTCTCAAAATGAATAAACTTAAAAAAAAAAATAAAAGTACCTGTTGGAGAAGGATGACAGGCCCAAGGGCCCTTGGCCCCTCACACATGGAAGATGTATCTCAATTTAGGACCAGGAGTCTCATTCCTTAACCTCCCTTATTTATACTTCCTCTCCCCCATGACCCCCAGACCAGAGTTAGTGGGTATTCTCTTAGTTCACTTCTTATACAAAGGAGGCAAACATTTTCAATTTTTTTTAATGTGTATTTTTGAGATAGAGCGTGCGCGAGCGAGCGGGGAAAGGAGGCAAACATTTTCAATTTTTTTTAATGTGTATTTTTGAGATAGAGCGTGCGCGAGCGAGCGGGGGAGGGGCAGAGAGAGAGAGGGAGACACAGAATCTGAAGCAGGTTCCAGGCTCTGAGCTGACAACACAGAGCTTGATGCAGGGCTTGAACTCACAGACCTCAAGATCAGACGCTTAACGGACTGAGCCACCCAGGTGCCCCAGGAGGCAAATGTTTTTAATGATTAAGTTTAAGGAATCCAATTGCTCTCCATTTTTCTACTGGGGAGGAGGGCCTGTGAACAGGAAAATCATCAAAGTGAAAAAAACCTAATATTGATATTTATAAAGAGTAAGAAATATATTTATTTAATTTCAAACTGTTTCTATACCACACCTTTATTATCTTTGAAAAGTCAACCAAACTTAAAATGAATGAAAATGTGTCCCAAAATATGGGGCACGGTACTGTCATGTAGAAGTACTTTCATAAAGAAGGTACAGTTCAACCTGGAAAACTGATTTACAAAATAGTCCCTTTGTAAACATGTCCTGCCCGAGTTAAGGTGCAGAATGTCACAAGAGTGGCTCAACCTAATTCCAGTGAGAACCGGCGGACGTCTATCAGGAGCGTGACTCCTACCCATCACCCAGATGACACACAGGAGCCTTGCCTTAGCAGCTGCCAGCCCTCCTGAGCCGCCTCCAACGATGATGAGGTCATAGTCATAGGACTCGGGAAGACCCTCCGAGCCGTTCATTTTCAGTAGTTTTTGAAGTCTGCCCTCCTGATAAGCCTAAAGAAAAGGAAGAGGAAATAAGTTAACTTAAAAGCAGCAATGCCTGAAAAGTTTTGTGAGAAAACCTTTCTCTGAAAAAAGCAAAAGAAATATTCAAAGGAAAAATATCGTTTAACTTCTATCACAGCACGCAAGAAGAAAATGTTCAACCCTCTTTTCAAGTGGTGACCAAGAATTTGCTTTTTGTTAGGACTGTCCTAATTCCTTTTCGCATCACAGATAGCTAACTGAAATGTTCATATAGTACTTCTAATGTTAGACCCTGACATTCCAACAAAATCAACTTAGTCCTAAATGAAGTATGATCATCAGTCCTTTTTCCCCAGAATTATTACACTAGGTTTTAAATTTGGTTTTTAAAATATTTGTACTGTATGTTTTTTTTTTTAATTTTTTTTTTCAACGTTTTTTATTTATTTTTGGGACAGAGAGAGACCGAGCATGAACGGGGGAGGGGCAGAGAGAGAGGGAGACGCAGAATCGGAAACAGGCTCCAGGCTCCGAGCCATCAGCCCAGAGCCTGACGCGGGGCTCGAACTCACGGACCGCGAGATTGTGACCTGGCTGAAGTCGGACGCTTAACCGACTGCGCCACCCAGGCGCCCCTGTACTGTATGTTTTTAATAAAACCATCAATAACCATTCAGTAGTCATCTTTATTTTCTGGCCAAAGGTACAAAAATAAGTGGCCTATGTTCTCAGATTAGGATAGGGGCCTGGTAGGGCCACCTGGTTGAGCGTCCGACTTCGGCTCAAGTCACGATCTCACAGTTCTTGAGTTTGAGCCCCACATTGGGCTCACTGCTGTTATCCTGTCAGCACAGAGCCTGTTTCAGATCCTCTGCCCGCCTCCCTCTGCCCCTCTCCCGCTTGTGCTCTCCTAAAAAATAAATATTAAAAAAAAGAAAAAAAAGATAGAGGCCTGGTAAATAGCAACTGAAACAGATTAGCCAAATACTTAAGACTTTTCTACATTGCTCAGGTAAAAGTTCAGAACAAAAGCATTAATTGACATTTACCTACAAGAAAAGTTAAATGGAAAAGTCCCTGCTTTTCCAAGGCATTTTATTTATTTTTTTATGTTTATTTATTTTTGAGGGAGGGAGGGAGGGAGGGAGGGAGAGAGAGAGAGATCGCGCCTGCGCACAGTGTGGGAGGGGCAGAGAGAGAGAGAGGGAGAGAGAGAGAGAGAGACACAGAATCCGAAGCAGGCTCCAGGCTCTGAGCTGTCAGCACAGAGCCTGATGTGGGGCTTGAACTCATGAGCCGTGAAATCATGACCTGAGTCAGCTGAACACTTAACTGACTGAGCCACCCAGGAGCCTCCCAAGATACTTCACATAAGGAAAGAAATAAAAAGTGGGGGAGGGTGCGGGAGACAATAAATTAAGCACAACTCTGTAAAACTTTTTTTTAAGAACACATTTTTTTAAATGTATTTTTTTAGCTGTTTTAAGCAATCTCTCCACCCAACATGGGGCACGAATTCACAACCCTGAGATCGAGAGTTGTATGCTCTACCCACTGAGCCAGCCAGGCACCCCTAAAGCTTACTGCTTTAATCTACCTAGGCACGAGGCCTCCTATACTGTATTAGTTTCCATGTACTTGGCACATAACAGACTTTATAATATAAATATTATAGACTTTTAACTTCAAAAGCCATATCATTTCACTAGGTTTTATATACATGAGTTATATTTCATATTAGCTTGGAACACTGTTTTGGTGATTATTTTTTAAAGCAGGCTTCACTCCCAGAGTGGGGCTTGAACTCATGACCCTGAGATCAAGCCCTGAGCTGAGCTCAAGAGTTGGATGCTTAATCAACAGAGCCAACCAGGTGCCTCCTGTTTTGGTGGTATTTTTAATATTACCTTTTATTAAAACAAACATGTGTGCTAAATGTTATACCAGCAACAAAAAAGTGTTTTTAAAAATGAAGTTTTAATCTCAATAATTGATAAAAGTCCCCCAAACTTACCAGCCCCGACGCCACATTTTTCTCCTGTCTACCAACAGCTGTAGGGGGCGAAGGGCAGAGCTTAGGGTCAGTAGAGCAGGATGCTGGGGACGCGGAAGGGGGCGCACTGGAGGAAGGTGCAGGAAGAGGCATGGCACCATGGCTGCCCCTTGGCAGGGTGGCAGGTGCACCTGACGGCTCAGAGACTGAAGGGAGAGCACGTGGGTACCAGCAACAATGGGGACAAGACTGCATCAACCTGACCGTCCGTACAAAAGGTCTAACGTGAGAGGCTGGTAAACACAACCAGTATTCATCTACTGACATTTTGGCAGAGGCTCCTCCTTCAGTACAAGGCACTGTGGGGGGAAAAACAATTTGGTAATAATAGCCATTCAGATCACAGGACCGTTATAAGCTTCAGGTAACAAACATTACTCTCTAGTTGGTCTCCAGGAGCACAGGCTGACTTGCTGGCTTAAAAGAATTAATAAATGCAGCTAGATGTCCTTTTGGAAAAATAACGTATTACCATTTTAATCTCAGCCTCAGCTTTATCTGCAAGTACTTGGCACAGTGTCGGAAGACCGTCACTGGCTGTCTAAATGAAAACTACCCATTTCATAACCGCCCCCACCATTATCTACTAGAACAAAAGAAAGAAAACGCACTGTCATGCTGAAAAGCCACCAATGTATAATCTGTTCTGTCCTGAAATTCTGGATCACACCTGATTCTTATTCAAGCTTAAAGTCAAATTGTATCAACCAGAATACAGATTTTATGAAGAAAACTAAGTGAGCCTGAACACTTTTGACTCTGTAAGTATAACAGTAAGACACAGGCAACTAAAGCAGTCCACTGACCCCAAAACTACACATAGTGTTTTAAAATTCCAATCCAATTTAAAACTGAAATTGCTATCCTTAAGGTCTAAGTTAAGTGGTTTGCCACCTAAAATATAAACAAGATAGGCAGTAGAATAAAGCTTCCCCAACGTCAAGGAGGAGCACACAGATGGGTAAAAGAGAAAAGAAAGATGCCTCCCCATTCTCCTCCAATTATGCTTGTTACAAATAGGGGCCACTGACTATATTACCTGATAAAGAACAAGAATTCTCAAACTTTTTAGTCTTAGGATCCCTTTACAACCTTAAATTATGTAGGACCCCAAAGAGCTTTGGTTAATGTGAGGTTTATTTATCAATTTTAGTGTACAGAAATTAAAACTAAGAAATGTTAATATTAAAATATTTTAAATTAAAATATTAAATGCCTTAAGCATTACTGTTAAACATACTTGTTAAAAATAATTTTTTAATTAGTGACAGTACAATTCTTTTTAATGCCTGTCTTAATAAAAGACACTCATATCTTTAATGCGTTCAGTCTTACAAAGTCACCTGTCTGGTGACTGTCAGATGAGAAAAGCATCTTAGTATTATGGAGATAATTTTGACTTCAAGGCCTTCCTGTTAGGGCCGCAGGAAGTTCCCAGAAGAACTCACTTTGAGAAGCAATACTATAGGACACAGCACCTCACCCCTAGCAGGTGTTTGCCAGACTTACGTACTGGATATTCTTTCACTTTTTCCATCTGCTTCTTAGGAAAAATGCCTATTCCCACCCCTACCCCTAGTGTGCTCCAGACTCACCTCTGAAAAGGCGCAACACAGAAAACAATTCAAGTGTCCCAGATTTCTTCAAAATTAGAATGATTTTTACATTCCTCCCCACCAAACATGATTCATATCCACTGAGCAGAGACATGTACTAGTTTTTTCTTACCATTACACATCAGCTCTGGTGTTGAGATGACCTGGGTTAAAACACTTGCTCTACCACTCTCTAAGCTAGGTGACTTGGGCTCATCCCCTAATCCTTAGGGAGTCTGTCTTCTTATTTTGTAAAATGAAATTAACATACCCTTGTACTACACCAAACGGCAGGGTAATGCATATCGGCACAGACGCTGGTAGAAAAATCTCTTTAGGTTACTAATTCTCCCCTTCCCAAAGAAGGAAACCTGCGTGGTCAAAAAGCTCCTGGAGTGTTTAACAGATGTCCCCTGCACTTCCCTGTGCCACACCTCACCTGAAATGCCCTCTTCTCATCAAATCCTGACACAGTATATAAACAGTAACTAAACACCGATGTTATATTATTTTTATTCAATACACACAAACACATCACCCTTCCTAAGGCATTCCTTCAGGAGTTGGGGGGGGGGTGGTTCTTTTACCAACACTCTAAGTCTCCAATACAATATCCGTTTCTTCCATTAAGGTCTTCCTAAATTTCCCAAACAACTTTTTCCTTTTGCTTCTTGCAACTCCATTAACACATATCATAACCTTATACAAGGAAGCAGAGGGAGACTTCACTACAGTAGTAAATGTGAAGACAGACTTAAGAAGTTGCACCGGCAACTCTGAAAATGGGAGGAAGATACTGTAAAGCAAGGATTACAGGTGGCCTCTGAAACTGACAAGAAAACAGATTCTCCCCTCAGAGCCTCAGCAGAACCAGTTCTGCTAACACCTTGATTTTAGCCCAGAGAAACAGATACGAGACTTTCAACCTCTAGAACTATAATATAATATATGTTTTCTGTTATTTTAAGCCACTAAAAGTTTGGTAATTTGTTACAGCAGCAATAGGACACTACTACATGCACTAAAATATAAATTCCCTAAGAGACGGTCCATTTCCTGTCCACCACTTTCCCCCCACTGCCTAGACCAGCATCTGGTACAGTGAACACTCAAACAATTGCTGAGTAAGTAACAATTGCCAATTCCAATCACTTGATAATAGATTCCCCAAGACAAAGGCAAAGGCATGAGGAAGTCCTATCTAGATATAAAGTGAATGAACCATGACAGAGATGTCACCACTAAAGTAGGTTACGGCACAGAATATCTGACCCTGAGAGGAGGCCCTAATATGAGGGCTCACTCCTGAGCCAGACACTGTGTGAGGTGCTTTGCATATATTATCCCATTTGTATATATTATCCCATCTAGTCCTCACAATAGCCTTCCAATGTGGTCATCTCATAAACGATAATATAGAAGCCCTTAGAGATGAAGAAAGTCACCCGATGAATTAAGAATTGAACCCAGGAGTAAATGATTACTAAGCTCTTGCTCTTCTCACTATACCATACCCCGGAACTCAGGTTTCTAAGTACAGCTGACCCTTCAACAACATGGGTTTGAAATGCAGTCTACTTATATGCGGATTTTTCAATAAATAGAGTATTATAAACATATTTCTCTTCCTCTCAGTATTATGATTTTCCTATTTTCTCTAGCTTCCTTTATTACAGAATATAGTATATAATACATATAACATACAAAATATGTTTTAATTGACTTTATGTTAACAGTAAGGCTTCTGGTCAACAGCTGGCTATTAGTAGTTAAGTTTTGGGGGAATCAAAAGTTACAGTTGCATTTCTGACTGTGCAGGGGGGATGGTGTCCCTGAACCCCTCATTGTTTAAGAGCCAACTGTCCTTGTCACATACATTTTCCAATTTTATCCTTATTGTAAACTTAAGAGACAGGTGTTATTCCTATTTAGCAAATCAAAAACCTATGGTTTACACGTTCAATAATTTGCCCAAAGCCTCTAACTAGAATGTTAATTAAGTCAGGATTTGATTCCAGGTGCTTTGATCAGAAAGTGGTTCTGTTACACAATAAAGTTCTAGTTAAAAATTCTTTCTGTAATACTCTCCTAAATTTCAGTTGATTTTATTGAACCTGTGAAATTTAAGCCCCTCTAATTATATTCCTGGGAAACCAGCAGATCTGCAGTTTGCCTCATATCTAATCTCTATAATTATCTATCGGTCAATTCTTTTTTCCTTCAAGGTAAGTTGTCACTTTAATTTCAAAATGATGTGGCAACTAAGGTGTCACAGTAAAAACAGAAACAAGTGGTCAACATGATTTAGATTTTAAAAGCTGTTAACTTTAGAGAAGGCCCCCAAAATTACCTTCCCCCCAAATCTGTACATTCTCTACTGATGCTTTTAGTCAAGTCTCCAATACTCTGTAAAGACACTGGGCACTTAACTGAGCAATCCAGTGATGAGTAAAAAAAGTGAGGCAGAATCCTCTTGCTACTAAGAAATTCTTTTCCTCTAATGGCAAATCTCTGGAAAACCCAAGGAACTTGGGTACCAAAGACAGGCTAAAATGAGAATCAGCAAAACCAAATGATACTTCCATGATGCTAAATAAATCAAAGGGTGGCACACCCAGCAAGGTTAGCATTCCTTTATGAAAAAGGGGGAAAGAGGGGCGCCTGGGTGGTCAGTCAGTTAAGCATCCAACTTGAGTTCAGCTCAGGTCATGATCTCGCTATTGAGTTTGAGCCCTGCAGTGGGACTCTCAGTGTGCAGACTGCTTGAGATTCTCACTCTCTTCCTATCTCTCTCTGCCCCTCCCCTGCACTCCCACGCTCCCTCTCTCTCAAAATAAAAAACTTAAAAAAAAAAAAAAAAGGAAAAAAGGAAAGAAAGGAAGGAAAAGGGGAAGGAATGGCTACTTTATTTTTTTTTTTTAACGTTTATGTATTTTTAAGAGAGAGAGAAAGAGACAGAGCACAAGTGGGCAAAGGGCAGAGAGAGGGAGACAAAGAATCCGAAGCAGGCTCCAGGCTCTGAACTGTTAGCAACAGAGCCTGATGCAGGGCTCAAACTCACAAACTGTAAGATCATGATCTGAGCTGAAGTCAGACCCTTAAACAACTGAGCCACCCAGGCACCCCAGGAATGGCTACTTTAGAAAACAACTGAACAAGTTTCGTGAGAAATTTCTATTTTGGCAAAAAACCTCAACTACTACTGAAGAATCTGTCCCCGACACACATTAGGATCACTCTTGTCAATCTTGATGCCATGTATTTAGTCTTTGGACTTCCTTTCCTTATTCTACACAAGACTTAGTAGGAAAGTTCATTGTTACTTCTCCCCAAGCCAGATATTTATCCACTTGCCAAATAATGCCTAATGGCAAAGTCCACTACTACCCCAGATTAAGCTCCTATAGGGATGAAAAAAAGCAGCCTAGGGGGCTCCTGGTGGCTCAGTCAGCTAAGCACTTGACTCTTGGCTTTGGCTCAGGTCACGAAGCCTACTTTGCAATTTTGTCTGCCAGTCCCCCCGTTCACAGTGTCTCTCAAATAAGTGAACTTCATTTTTTTCTGTTTACTTATTTTTTTGAGAGAGAGGGCGTGAGTGGGGGAGGGACAGAGAAAGAGGGGGACAAAGGATCTTTAGTGGACTTGGTGCTGACAGCAGCAAGTCAGATGCAGGCCTCCAACTCACGAAAGGTGAGATCATGACCTAAGCTGAAGTCGGACCCTCAACCGAGCCATCCAGATGCTCCAAATAAATAAACTTAAAAAAAAAAAAAAAACTTATGGGCAACTCAGTCCATAGAGCAAGTGACTCTTGATCTCTAGGTCCTGCATTCAAGCCCCACATACAGCATGGAGAAGGAAGGAAGGAAGGAAGGAAGGAAGGAAGGAAGGAAGGAAGGAAGGAAGGAGAGAGAAAGAAAGGGAAAGAAAAGTAGCTTACAAACAGACATGCTCTGCACCTTCAAGATTGTTTTCTTAAAGACCCACATTTTTAGCATAACTTCTAAGATTGTAATTCATAATTGCAAGCAACAAAAAGAAAAAACAGGTCTTTATGGTGAAGTAAAGAACATATGGGCAAGTTAGTTATATATTTCAGCATAAACAGAGATAGTTTCCAGGCATTTAAAGCCCTCATAAGAAACACAAAATTGAACTGGGAATATTCAAGGCTGTTACATAATGAAACCCCACCGATTCTGAAGGCCAATCTGTGTACCAGCAGCAACCACAAAGGGTTTGGAAATTAGAGGCCAGAGAAGAAATTAACCAAGTAGATAAAGACTGTAACTCTTGGCCTCTATTTGGCCTCCATATTCCCCCTGCCGAGAATACCTCTGCTGTCTTTGATTAACCCCTACTTACCTTTCAGCACACACTTAAATGATGCCTCACCTATCTACTGTAGAGGTTATTTTGTCCAATCACAGGAGAAACTATTTAGAATATGGATACCCACACATTAATCTTATAGAGTCTTCCTTGCAATGAAGCAAGGAATCTACATTTTTTAAAAATAGTGTTGCATCGCTTATTCACTGACCTATGTATAAAGTCTTTCTTGACTTTTTTTTTTTTTTTAATTTTTTTTTTCAACGCTTTTTTATTTATTTTTGGGACAGAGAGAGACAGAGTATGAATGGGGGAGGGGCAGAGAGAGAGGGAGACACAGAATCGGAAACAGGCTCCAGGCTCCGAGCCATCAGCCCAGAGCCTGACGCGGGGCTCGAACTCACGGACCGCGAGATCGTGACCTGGCTGAAGTCGGACACTTAACCGACTGCGCCACCCAGGCGCCCCAACTTTTTTTTTTTTTTTTTTTTTAATATCCACTCTTCCCCCCAACCTTGTCGGGGCCTCATTCGGGATTCCTTTGGTTCCTTGTAACAAAAGAAGCAATGTAGTACCACAGTGCATCATAAAATTGAGTTTTTGGTAAATTATCAATGCCTTTTAACTTAGGAAATTCAGAACTGACTTTTATTGATAAAGTCTTAATGGGCATTCAAAAAAAATCTTTCCGTGAACATGCCAATGAATATTTTTTAATAACAGATCATGACAACTTCATAAACTACCAAAAAAAAAAAAAATACATTGCACAGTAAAACAATTTCTGATGTTTTGAAAATACTTTTTTACTTTACATGAAATACACTATGTGCTTCTGCTTGGATCTTACTCTCAATTTTGAGATACTTTGGAAAAGCCACAAAATACATTCTATACTAAGAACAAAGGTCCCTAGTATGAGTTTGTGATCATAGCCTCTGAAATCTCAAAAGTTGCCACAATATTTTTCCAGTCCTGTAAACTTAAAGATATAACTCCTTGTCTCCTGCCATGAGAACTGGGATCATTTCCCTCACCCACTTGGTTAATATTAATCGGCTCTAATATTGGCAGCCTGTCTTGGTCAAGCCTTATTCTTGCAAAACCATCCCTTATAATGAAAGAAACATAAAATATATTCTCCACAGTACGAGAAAAAGAGTTTGGATCAATCACAAACTCAAAATAGGACACGGGAGTATCAGGATACTTTCGAAAGTAAGTTTGCAACAATCCCAAGATTCTTTCTACTTCTTTTTCTGTTGCCTCTTGATTATTACTCAGGTCCAACTTCCTCAGCTTTGTAGGCATAGCCCCATTTTCTTCCATTTTGTGAGCTTTCTTCTGGTGTTCAAGTCGGGGCTTTGGTGCAGAAGGCTTAGACTTGAATGAACCAAAAATAAAGTGGAATGTTTCAGCTTGCACTATCCAGGATGTTGCTTCCTTCTGTACTGTCTCCCAGAAGGAAAGAGCTATATTATCATCACAGCCACTCAATTCATCACGTTCATCATCTTCCATCCAGTTCAGGCCCACAAATATAAACAGAAAGTCACAGAACGCTACTTGATTAAAAAAGCTCATATCACAGTTCAGTTGCTTTGCTTTCTCTTTACCCAAATCAGAAGCCAAAACAAGAAACTGGGCATCGAGTGCTGCTTCTCTGGTTCGGCTCACTCCATCAAACAGGACATTGGCTTCTTCAAGGGCCTGGGTTAACGTGTCGCTCGCCGTGTTCACTATGTCATCACGGTTCTGCTGGACACTATAGATGAGCTGTCGGTACTGCCTGCGGATTTTCCGGCATTTCTCCTCGTCATCCGCAAGCCCTAGGAGGTATGGGTCTATGTCGGCCTCCCGGCAGCTG
This sequence comes from Neofelis nebulosa, assembly GCF_028018385.1. Classification (NCBI taxonomy): domain Eukaryota; kingdom Metazoa; phylum Chordata; class Mammalia; order Carnivora; family Felidae; genus Neofelis; species Neofelis nebulosa. The sequence continues at coordinate 17,931,762 of NC_080789.1, forward strand.
AGGTCGTCAGGGCAGCCATCAGCCCCCACGGCCACTTCCACCTTCATCGGTTCTTCCTCGTCCTCCACCCGCTTCACAGAGAACGCACTACCAGCGATGGTCCCCGCTGGCTCCTCTCCTTTCTCTACGCCTCCCCTCAAGGAGCCTTTTTCATCAGACATTCCGGTGACCGGCGCGCTCAGCTGACACTCCGCTAACAGCACTCGCTACGTTTCCGACCATGGCGGAAATTGAAGGGGGTCCGTAGGAGAAGACGTCGCCCATGCGCACTGGAGGGGTCCCGAGGCCCCGCCCCCAGCTGGCTGCGGTTCCCGGCGGCCCAGGCCCGCGGAGCCCAGACGCACCGGCGTTAGCAACCGGCTCCCTGCCGCACAGCACAGAACGTGCGCAATAATGGGGCCCCTATCCACACTACGATAATACCCGCTCAACAGATAGCTATTATTTTAGCAATTACTGACAGTGTCCTCTGGCTTTCAAAGAAATACCTAGACAATCATAGCAAAAAGGGGGAGGGGAGGGCCAAAGCTCCTGCACTTTAAAACATTTGCCGTCACGTTGCAGTTAGGTCAGCCTATGTTTTTCGTTCTTCTCTGATTAAAAGGCAGGGTCCTTGGGGTTTTGCTTTTTTGAGAACTGAATCTGGCTGCGTTGTAAACTGCCCATAAAGCCAAGCATTGTGAGTTGCTGAACCTCCACTACAAATAGGCCGAACCCTCAGAGTTCACTTGCAAAGTGGCTGTTTGCATTAATTACCTTCGCGGGCCCTCAAAAGCCAGACCCCCTCCAAACTAGGGCAGAGGCAGTTGCGAGGCAAGAGAGCCTCGGCTAGCGCATGAGCTAAAGTGGTGGCAGGTCAGGCATTACTCAAGTGGCCTTTGGTTCTCCACCACCCAAGGGTGGAAGAATAAAGTGGGTGCAGTCTCTGCAAAAGAGAGGTTTCTTTGAAAGTTTGCCAAAAGCTAAAGACCACAGACTGAATGGAGAGTAAATCTGAACCCTAAAAGGTAAGCAAAGCTATGAAGATTTTAAACACAATCTGTTGCAAGAAAAAGGAAGCGAATGATGTAAATCGAGTGACTACATTGGAAAATTCACCGGGAATCCCCGCACAGTTGGGGGAAAGGGCTTACTTAGCTCATCAGTCTCACAAGCAGCAAAGCAGATGTAACAATAAGGAATACATTTTGTTTTCAAAGAGAACAAAAAAGTGCACTCTCAACCCAGATCAAAAGCTTTTCACTTCAACAGGTGCCATTTTAATTGGGGGTGCGGGGAGACAAACACCACTGCACCTGTCAATTCTGGTTTCAAGGCACCAAGAGGTAGTAAATTAGCCCTACCTTCCTTCCCATGCGTCTAGACTGGGTCATTTTTCCTGTGTTTACCAGAAAGTTTCTTGCAAATGCGTGAACAGTAAAACCTAGTATTAAGTTTCTCTAAACTATTTACATTACTCTTCATCCCCCATTATTTTAAGTGTAGGTAATTCAGGGGGAAAAACGTGCATTTTTCAAAAGCACCAGGCATTACAGTTACTCATGCATATATATTATCCTGCTCTATTAGACTGAACTTCTCTAAAGCAAGAATCTGATTTTAAATCTTCCAAGCAAAGCTGTGTTCACCTGGATACACTGGAATATGCATGTTTGAATGTATAAATGAATGTAGATGAAAACTTTGTTCCAGCCCCTACTGCAAGTTATTTGGCAGCAAAATATTAATTTCACAGATCAGTGGGAAAACACAGATCCAACACACTGAAAAGAAAACTTGACTGCTTTTCAGAAAGTCAGGTTTAAGTCTTCTCTGAAATACAGTAAAAGCAAGAGAAAAACAAAGGTGGGCCCCAGTTTCATCAAAGGGCCATATTTTCTTCCCCAAGTTTGGCCAACTACAAACTATTTAAATCTGTTCTAAATCTTAGATGAAAACATATAATTAATCCCAAGTTCCAAATACAAAAATGTTTCCTTTTACAGTTAACCATATTCTTGAGAGCTTCTGTGAAAGCCAGTGAAATCCAGTGAAAGCAATTTATAAAAGAACTCCAAAACATAAGCCAACCTTCCCACCCCAAGGTGCCTCTTCTCCCGTCTCAGAGAAGGGAAAACAGGCTGACACCAATGTGCTCCATACACAGCCTTTCATCTAAGAATTCCGAAACGGTTGTAGAAAAATAATTCTCCCAACCTACTTCTAAAGCATTATTAATACTATTTACAGGGATTTCTCAGGAGATAACAGCCCACACAACTTGCCCAGAGCAACAGAACGCATCAAGACAAGCATCGTATTATTAAGTAGTGATTTCCAGTGCTGAATTCTGCGCTGGATCCCTGTCCTTAAGAACCTTGGGAACCTGTAACTCAGATCATCCTCAGAAAGCCATACTTGTGGGGCACCTGGCTGGCTCGCTCGGGATAGCATGTGACTCTTCATCTCGGGGTCGTGAGTTCCAGCCCCACATTGGGTGTAGAGATGACTTACATGAATAAATGAATAAACTAAAAAAAAAAGTCATACTTGCATTATATTTTGCCTTTTTAACTCTGCCTTTAGAGCACAAGTTTTGAATGTCACTACAGAGCAAAAATCTCAAGTGTAACAATTTTCCTTAATCTTTTAAAGAATGGGATTTCTACACTTGCGAATCCTGCAATCACTAAATAGCGATTTTCTACCCTAAGGTCCGATTACTCGTAATAAGTATATAAACGCAGCTTAAAAAGAAGAACGCAACGCATACGTTCAGTTATACTGGTAACCTTCTCTATGAATTGTAACAGCACAAGCACACTAGTGCTTCGAAGAAATCACTCAAGTTTGCCTTCTTCATTCAGTAAGGTGACAAGTTCAGGCAACCATGACATACAGCCAGGCAAAATAATTCAGCTCTTCTCCTCCCCCTTTTTTCCTCTTTCAGGAGTTGCTGGCAAGAGCTCAACATGGCCCTATATTTCCTTTCTTCTTTCCTCCAGTTTTTCCCTATTTTCCAGTCCCTTGCTAGGAGTTCGGACTCATTCGAGTCCCAGCTCTTAAGCGGTCTCCCACAACCCCTGGTGGTCAACACAAACGTGATGGGATGGATGGCACAGATTACAGGTCTCTCTATGGCCAAATAAAAAAGGAACTCCCAGAGGGTCAGTGGGGCTTCCAATGCAGGATTAATCTATAACAAATGGGCATATGAGAGACTCTGAGCCGAAGCCAGGAGCCAATCAGGTCTGGGTCCCCATCCAGCACGTATGCTTCTAATGCTACCAGCTAGCTCCCTGAACTTTTCTGTTCCTTCTTTCCCAGCCCCTTCTCTGCCCTTATCCTGCCACGGTGACTATTCAATACTTAGATAAGAAGAGTCTTTTTTTTTTTTTTTTTAATTTGTTGTTGTTGTTTTATTTTTGAGAGAGACAGAGCACAAGCAGGGGAAGGACAGAGAGAGAGAAAGACACAGGATCTAAAATAGGCTCCAGGCTCCAAGCTGACAGCACAAAGCCTGACACGGGGCTCGAACTCACAAGCCGTGAGATCACGACTTAAGCCGAAGTCGGACGCTTAACCGACTGAGCCACCCAGGCGCCCTAGATGAGATGAGTCTTACTGATTAAAGTACTACTTTGATTTGTCAGAATAGCAGGACATTAGGTATATTTTCTCTTTCATCTTAATTTCCTTCAAGGTTATGTTTGTGTACATACGTTTTTGCTTTAGTTGGTGTTTTAGTATTTCAGGTAAACTTTGCCATGATCAAGGTAGATACATATTTTTTAAATAACCATGGACAGTGGAAGGAGGCAAACCTGGGTTCTAATCTTAACCTATTATTAGTTACTAGGTTTCTCTTAGGTAGGTTGCTTAACTGCTCAGTGTCTGGTTTCCTCATTTGTAAGGCAGAAATAGTACTACTTAAACACCATAAGCTACTATAAGTTTTGAATGAGAATTATGTGACAGATCGGATAATATTTTCAAATACTTAGTAGGTAATTAGTAAGTCTTCAATCATCCCAAAGATAGTAAATGTTTAATAAACATTATAAACTAAATGGAAAAAAGAAGTATACAAACCAGTAGCTTCACTCCTGCATGTTGTTTTAGGAAAAGAAAAATATTTTAAAGGTTAAATCCACAAGGAGGCATACAAGAATATATCCCCACTGTAACTAATACCAGGGAAAAGGCACTTGCCACATAATGCAATTTAAAAACCTAGGAAGTCTTCAACTAATGGAGTGCATATAGTACTTTGAAGAGGTAAACCTCTGTACTAAATATTCTGAAGCGGGTCTATTAAGAGTCTGAGATTGGGGCGCCTGGGTGGTTCAGTCGGTTAAGCGGCCGACTTCGGCTCGGGTCATGATCTCGCGGTCCGTGAGTTCGAGCTCCGCGTCGGGCTCTGGGCTGATGGCTCAGAGCCTGGAGCTTGTTTCAGATTCTGTGTCTCCCTCTCTCTCTGCCCCTCCCCCATTCATGCTCTGTCTCTCTCTGTCTCAAAAATAAATAAACGTTAAAAAAAATTTAAAAAAAAAAAAAGAGTCTGAGATTTATATGCAAAATTATCGGTTATATTTTTCTCATGAGTGGTTCCTTGGATTTCAGCAGATTCTTAAAAAAAAAAAGTATCCAAAAGAAGCTCTGAATAACTGTTCTATTCAAATAACATGGGCTTTATTGTTGGTGAAGTAAGAGCACACAAAACCTCCACCCTCGCTCTGTAGTCAGAAGGCACACGCTTCGCGGACACCAGCAAACCCAGTGCTGGCTGACTTTCCAAGCCTCAAGAGCTAACGTAAACAAGGGTGTGAGCTGAGAATAGAACCTTTCAGGTTATGAGAGCAATTACCAACCCTCTCAAGACACACCTCAGAAGTCAGCAATGACCGGGAGCATTATTTTGATAGACGACAGGTAGGAAAGCACAGGGTATGTGGTTTCTAAGAAGGCAGCCTTGAAGGAGTTCACGCTGGAGGTCTGGGCTCCAATCAGAACTAGTGCTGTATTAGTTTTCACTTATTCTCCTCAGAGTCTGAGTCTCCTCATCTGTAAAGTGAGTCTATTGGATGTCAACCCAGATTGGCTGTCACTCTATAATCATATACAAATATTTGTTGACAAACATATTTTTAAATATATACATTTGCCCCACAGATCTCTGTTACAGATAGCAAAAACAGTGCCTCGCCAAAGGTGGAGAACACAGGTACTCAAAAGTACCTGTAGCTAAATAAATGTAATGGGACTTCCTTCTCAACTGACCTTGACACACCTGAATAAAACAATGAAGGTAGCTGCTGCTGCTGTTATACAGCTCTTTAAAATTCTGAACCATTTATATGCTGCCTAGAATCTCTCCAGGATATCTTAAGTCTTGGTCTCAGATAGAGACAGTCCACCTTCATAAAATCAGACATCTTGTAACTAAATAACCTCACTTGAAGTTAGTCTCCTTTGGCCCCTACCATCATCCAGTCATTCAACAAATTATTTATTGAATGCATACCAAGTGTTACACACACACACAGAGAAGGTACAAAAATAAGTCATTTTTGTTCTAAAGGAATGTAAATTTAGTAGGCACAGAGGAATGCAGTTCCACTCTGCAAGCATTTAATGAATGAATGCCAATTTGCGAGAGCTATGCTAGAAATACTGAGATATGCATGGGCTCAGCTCTGAATCATGAGCACACAACCACACTGGGGAGCTCAGGCATGTATCCCAATAGCTGTAACACAAAGTCAAGTGCCGGGAAGTATGAGTACCACACAGTGAATTTCACAGACAGGCCTGGATTCCATTCCTGGTTCTGCCACTTAAACTAGCTATGTAATGTGGGCATGTTCCTTAAATTCCCAGGGCCTCCATTTTCTCCTCTGTAAACCTAGATAAAACCACCTTCTGCAGAGGACTACTGTGAGAATTTAATCAATGAGGCAATAGAGCATTTAGAGTAGGCATTCAATAAATGATAGCTATTATCATTAATAGGCATGTTCATTTAAATAGTTTTTGAACTCTAATATAGACCTGGGATCCTAGGCACAAAGAAGACTAGCTCTCCACTGCTGATATGTAAGCCAAAAAATTATAATTGGCAGGATTCTTCCTCTTCCAGAGAGAAGATTCTCGGGGGTGCTGTGCGAGCACGGAGGGAAAGAATGGGCAAATCTGGCCTTGTACTGTAACACAGGGAGGCGGTTGGAAAAGTGTCTTAGAACAGGAAGATAAACCAGAAACTGAAATGAAGAGCAGAGGAGAGAAATTTTAGGGACTCTGGCTGCAATGGTAGTCCCACTGCAGATAGGTAAGGGAGCAGAGCAAGAGATAACCAGAGAAGCAGGTGGGGGCCAGGCCCCGCCACACAGAAGGCCAAGCTAAGGAGTGTGCCCTTTACCCTGGATGCAGACCCAGGGGCAGCGAAGCAGCAATCAGAAGAGGACTCCCAACAGCACAGGGACGAGAAGGGGAGGGAGACCAAAGTGGGAGGCCGGGGCAGAAGCCTCTGTTACAGGCAGTGGGCAGGTATGTGGGAAGCAGTCAGGCCCTGGCACATGAGGAGCCAGGAGAGGCCAGAGTAGCAGCACTGCTGTGGAAGGAACATGAACAGCAAGAAAGAGGTTCATGCTGTCAGTTCAAGTGGAAGGAAGCGAGATGGAGTCTCAACGTGGATTCACAACTAGTAAAAAGTTTACTACGTAATTCAGCCCCAGATAAATTTATTTGTGGTCCTAACAATCCAGGCCTCTTTTGAATCTTGTTAGTCCTTCCCCCCGCGACCTTCTTAGTGTCAGCCAGTCGGTGCTCTTCCCCTCTCCTTGGGCCTTAAGCTCCACTCGGCCACAACAGGTACACCACTAGTCTCCCCAGAAGGATCAGGTCAGAGTAAAGAATCAAAAGAAATGAAGTTCTCTGCCAATTTTGGTAGAGTATATTAAGATAGAAAGGGATGGTTGGGGAGTTATTAAATTACCACTCATTTCCTGATGTCTACTCAGTTAAGAGTCTGGTTCCTGGTAACTTTAGAAGTTAGGCTTCAAAGGGGGGCCTGGGTGGCGCAGTCGGTTAAGCGTCCGACTTCAGCTCAGGTCACGATCTCGCGGTCCGTGAGTTCGAGCCCCGCGTCAGGCTCTGGGCTGATGGCTCGGAGCCTGGAGCCTGTTTCCGATTCTGCGTCTCCCTCTCTCTCTGCCCCTCCCCCGTTCATGCTCGGTCTCTCTCTGTCCCAAAAATAAATTAAAAACGTTGAAAAAAAAAAAAAAAGAAGTTAGGCTTCAAAGGAGGAAACCTGCCTTTTAGTGTCTACCCGTAGAGCCTGGACCGCGGGGCCCGAACCTCTGCACGGGCCTGAGCTCCTCCTACAACTGCCTCCATAATTCACCTCCCTGTTAACCGGGCACTGCCTTACGTCTGGCATCTCTCCTACTATGGCCTTGAAGAAATGAAGTCCTGTGTTGCCAGTGTTAGTCTTCTCTCCCAAGACTATGATCTCAAACTACTTGTCTTAATTCTGTCCTGCACTTAGTATCCCCATAAACACTTTTTCATGCACTTTGCTTTTCCTCTCAATACCGCCACCGAGCATTTATACAAGTGGTTTCAAAACTCTGGGATCCTGGAGACACTGACTCACATACAAGAAAGGCTCCCTGCAAGAATACTTGCAATCTTGCCCTTAGGAACTAAAATGTTTATGGGGCGCCTGGGTGGCTCATTTGGTTAAGCGTCCGACTTCAGCTCAAGTCATGATCTCATGGTTCAGTGGGTTTAGCTGGCATGGCCGACATCAGGCTCTCTGCTGTCAGCGCAGAGCCGGCTTCGGATCTTCTGTTCCCTCTCTCTCCCTCTCTCTCTCTCTCAAAAATAAACAAACATTGGGGCGCCTGGGTGGCTCAGTCAGTTAAGTGGCTCAGACTAGGGTTAAGTGTCCCCTGCCTGTGGGAAAACTATCCATGAAAATAAAGACTTCAAAAATAAGACAATTCAAGACCCAGCATCAAAACAGTCCTTTAAGGGGCACCTTGGTGGCTCAGTTGGTTAGGCGTCTGACTTCGACTCAGGTCATGATCTCATAGCTCGTGGGTTCAAGTCCCGCACTGAGCTCTGTGCTGACAGTTCGGAGCCTGGGGCCTGCTTCAGATTCTGTGTCTCCTTCTCTCTCTGCCCCTCCCTTGTTCATGCTCTGTCTCTCTCTCTCGAAAATAAATAAACATTAAAAAAAATTTTTTTTAAACATTAAAAAAAAGGAAGAAAAAAAGGAACTAAAATGTTTATGAAAGCCAGATGACTTTTGAGCATAGGAATTCTATTCATAGTTCTTAGAATTCAGTAGGCTCCCTAGTTCCAATGTCACACCTGCACATTCAAGTCCTGGCCACAGACAGCATATTTCTCTATTTTTCTATTCAGGTTTAAAGTGTTAGTGGCCTGGTGAGTTACCACCATTTGCTATCTTCTCATGCGTATCCTTTGGGGATTAAACAGTAGTACTTTGGGGGCACCTGGGTGGCGCTGTTAGTTAGGTGGAGTCAGACTCTGATTTTGGCTCAAGTTATGATCTCACAGATTGTGGGTTCGAGCCCCACAACAGGCTCTGCACTGCTGGTGCGGAGCCTACTTGGGTTTCTCTCTCTCTCCTTCTCTCCCTCCCCTGCTCATGCTCTCGCACGCACCCGCTCTCCCTCAAAATAAATAAGACATTAAAAAAAAAAAAAATGTAGTACTTTGTTTGGTTTTCCCCGATTGTAATTATTTAGCAACCAACACTGACCAAACTACCTTCTACATTAAAGTAAGTCTCAAATGTGAGATTTATCCTAATAATTACTTGAGGGGACTTGCTTAAAATAAATTAAAAGGCAGATCCTAGCCCCTTCCAGAAAGTTCACTTAAGAAGACCTCAGGTAAAGCCTAGGCATGCACATTCAACAAGCACTCCAGACATCCCGTGCAGGTGGCCCATAGACTAGATTTCTGAAACAAACTTCCTTAAAGCTTTCAGCTTCCTATAGGTAGTCATCTAGACTTAGAAGTGCCTTCAAGCAGGATTCTCACTCCCTGTCTTCTATAGGACACTGTGACAGCTAGGTAGATTTTGCTGCTGCTGCTGTGTTTATTTAGGGGAAAGAGAGACAAAGGAAGAAAGAAAAGAGGAGAAAAGAAAAGCAGGCATTTTAAAGAGCTCCCTCTCCCCTATTTACCTTGCAATTAAAGTATAAAATCTTAACCTTTTTTTTTTTTAAGGTGTGAACTTTAGGATCATAACACGACTCCTATAAACTCAATTCTCCACTAAATAAATGTTTTTCTCCACTCAAACCCAATGTTCCCTAAAGATTTTCAGAACCTACCACTTAGCCCCAAATTGGGACAGCAGTTGGCTGGAAATTCACAAACATTTCAAACCAGTGGTCCTTACTTTGTTGTGTCTTAGGACTCATTAGAAACCAAAAATAAATAATACAAAGTAGAGTGGTAAGCTTACTTTAAAAACTGTGCTAAATAACTTTTTCTCATTTTAATTATGACTTGGTGGTATACTTTTCAACCTTGGCACCGCACCTCATTAAATGTCTGAAATTAACTATGATTAATGGATTGAAAACATCAGTACATACCAATAAAGTGGGTTCAAAGCTTTTAAGAAGAGTGATTCTTTTTACTCCCAACGATGCTAAAACCAGAACCATTTGTAGAATTTATATAAAGGTCAAATACCCATATTACTTTTTAAGTGCAAATTTATGACACAGGTGGAGAAAACAGAACAATCCAGACAGAAAGTCATATTAATAGACCTTTGTCTCATTTTACTTGCAAACTAAAGGTCTGACTAATACTTTCAATCAAGCTAAAAGCCTTTTTATCCTTTAATTATTTTCCATGAATTTTCCATTTGTCTTTGAAGTCTATCTGTGTTTCCTATTTCATCACCCATTCTTCAAAAATGGTAAACAAGATTCTTTTAGAAGAAAAGGTAGTAAATAAAAATGCAAATTAATTGTTAATATTCTTCCTAAATGTGCAGGCATCTAAGTAGACTTTTTACATTTAACCTGAGGCCTCAGGTTTACTTCTAAGAAGGCAATGTTCAAGCAGGAGTTCCATTTCTTAAGAATTACACGGATACAAACAGACAAGGACAAAAAGATAATCAGCAAAATTTAAAGCAGACAGATGTATCAAGGTGATGAGATTATGAGACTTTCTAACCGGGTAACCAACCACACTCAATGCAGAACATCACGCACGACGGGTATTCCTCTACAACATGCACGGGGACCACAGCCATGACCCACCCACCCTACGGTGCGGGGTCCTAAGGGAGGACTGCCACCGCGCCTGCCACTGGTCAAAAGAAAGATTTTTCTCCCTTTCCCTCCACCCAATAGTTAACTCTGGGCTACAAGAGATACCAGAAGGGAAATGAACTCACTCCAGGAGCTTGCAGGCTACTCTCCCCAGAGCCTGGGGCTTCTGGGTTTCCCTCCCAGTGAATTAAAGAGAAAGAGGATAGGGACCGACGAAGATATGCATTTCCTGATCCCCTTTGCTCAGTACTTCTCCCAACAGCTCACTTTCAGCAGTTTACACTGCTGCTAAAATTTAAGTTATTTAGATTGATTAGAAGGGGCAAAGGCAGGGAAAGTCGGGAAGGAAAATTTTTCTGAACGCGTATTTTAGAAGACGAAAAGTTACATATTCCCTTGCAAGCTCCCCAGTTCTGAATTTACCCGCCGTCTCATCAACTTCCATTAACACGTGAGCTGGCCCCTACTGCTTCTTTGTCGTTTTTAAGGACGCTCTCCGTTTGGAGGTTCGTTCACACATCCACCCTGGCCCCGAAAGGAGGGCCGCGAGCACGGTGGGCTCCAGGAGTTCCCTCCCGGGACCGGCGGGTAGAGAACTTTAATGTCCCCCCGCGCCCCCACCCCCCTACCTTCAGGGTCGGACCATGGCCTCCTATCTTTCGCCGCTTCACAAACACCACCGGCACGTCGGTTTCCGAGGTCAGCTCCGAGAGCGCTCTCTCCAGGCCCCTGGCGTCCTCTGCGGCACAAAAGCAGAGAGGGGCGCGGGTCAGTCTCGCCGCCCCGGGCCGCGGCGGGAAGTGCACGGCGGGGGCGGGGCTTCCGCGTCCCCGACCGCGCCGCCCCCTGCCGCGGCCCGGGGCCCGGGCCCCCCTCCCCGCACACCTGCGCGCGCCGGCCGCAGGGTCCCCGGCCGGCTCCCGCACCCGAGGTCCCGCCGCGCTCAAATCCTGGCGGCCTCGCCGTACCAGACGCCCCGAATCCCGGTAAATCCCCAATGCAGAGAAGCCTCGCAAAGGAGGCTTAAGACAGTCATCTCCACTTCTATAAAACGCCTCCCAATTTAATCTGCCTTTGAACTCTGCATTTATATAGAATGCCAAAAGCCAACTTCCCAGGTTTCTTTGAAATTTGAAACCACGAGGCAAAATTAGGAACACTCTGCCCTCTTAGGATGCTTTCTTTCATTTCAGAACCTTGAAGCCATACAGCAACACACTGCTTGACAGACCGGGAGCTAATGGCCCAATTTTACAAACGGGTGAACTCAGGTAGGCAGTGAGTCAATGATAGAATTAAAAATAGACTCCAGTTACTCTAACATCATCCGGCCCATTCATGACACAAAAATCACACCAACTCAGAAGCGCTGCTGCTTGACAACAATGGCAGCTAGCACTTCTGCGATGCTTTGCACATTACCAACACTCAATCTTCACAGCTACTCTTTGCAAGTAGGTCCCGTCCGGCCCGTCTCACACACAGGCAGAGCCGGCACGGAAAAGCTAAAGTGCCCGAGTTCAAAGCAGCTAGGTCGTCAGAGCAGAGCCAGGGTTCAAACCCAGGCAGTGCCGTGCACGCCTGTAACCCTGTACGCCCGATACAGCGAGACCAGCCCTGGGTCCCACTCGCAGCTGTCGCGTTGAAGAGCCTGGGGCAAGTCACGTGATTCTGAGCCTCGGTTTCCCCAACTGTAAATAGGGAGGTACGGACATTTTGCCAACTCGGGACTTCCGGGGATTAAATGGTGCGACAATTTCTTAAGAGACATCTTTAAATTATTATACTCCTTTAGTGCTGTGGAGGATCTGTCGATCTATTCGTCACATTGTCATCTACATTCCGACACTCGTACAGTAGGAAATGATACAAACACCCATTTTCTCACGTTTCTGCACACTGTCTCTACAGAGGGCGAGCGGAAGGAAGCCACCAGCCGACAAGGGCCGGCCGGTCTCTCCCCAGCCCAGGCTCGGTTTCCACCGACCCACGCGACACAATGAACGCGGCTCGCAAGAGCACCGCCTTACACCAAGCTTCACCCCTACTCAGACACACCTTAAAACATCCCTTTCCGGGGTTCGAAGCGCACCCGACAGACGGCTGCCCACGTCCCCAGCCTCGCAGCCCAGAGGCTCGCAGCCCTACCCGGGTTTCTGGGTCCCCACCGCTTACGTGAAGGGGAGCGCCGGGCCACCAGGCTCTTCTGGAGGGCGGCCCCCCACCTTCCGCTCGGAGGCACTGCGGAGACACTGCGAGGGACTGCTGCGAACCGAGGGGAAGGGTGGCGGGCTCCCCGCCGCCACGAGAAGCCACGCCCTGCTCGGAGCGGGCGGCCGGGCTGCCAGAGTCAGAATGACAAAGCAGAAATCCACTCCGGTGCAGCCCTGGCGACTACGCCAACGGGCTTAGCGAAGCGAGACCTCCTAATTGGGTGACACCACATCCTCTTCCTGCTCAGAGCGCCCCCAACCCAAGGAAAGAGCAAAAACAACGTAAGAATGTTTGGAACCAGAACGCAGAGACAAGTGTGTTTTAATTAAGCAAAACTGGACCGTGCCCTAAGGCAGTGACTCAGGAACTTTGCTGCCCATTGTGATCACGAGAGGATCTTGAAGAACACCCACGCCTCACTCCCACCCCCAGACATTCTGGGTGAATGGGTATTAGGTGTGACCCGGGCGGGCATCCGAGGGGATTTTGTTTTTGTTTTTAACTCCCTGGGTGATTCTAGTGAACAGCAAAGTTTGGGACCCTTTGCCCTAGCGTAATGGACTTGTCAGTCTGGCAGTTCTCTAAAGGAAATTACCAGGCTTTTTAAAGTAACATCTAGTCCATTCTGACTAATCCTGAAAAGTGACAAATTCTCACCAACACATAACTTCCCCTTACGTCCTTCCTCCTTAACCCACTCAGGTTTTGGGTTGTCACGTTTGTTTTAGGGAAAACAGCATATTTAACTCCAGTCATGCCAAGCCACCCGCAGCTGCCCAAGTGAGCCATGCTCTCTCATACTTCCTGCTCTTACTCCTATTCTTACTCAGCACCTTGGATCAGTAGGGAAGTAGGAATATTTGCTGAATAAATAAACGAATGAATGAATGTCTCTCCCACCGCTTTGGATATTGGCCGACTGAAGCACACAGGGGTGAAAGGGTTGTTGGTTTTTGAAGGCTGCGAGAAACCACACCGTCTCTGAGGTGGCAGGCAACCACAGTTCGCTCCTTTGAGTTCATTCCAAGGCACGGTTGGAGGCTTGGTGAACACACACGCACTTGTGCAAACACACATACACACACTCACGACGCACATGAATGGAGGTACTCTCCTTGCATGGTAGTTGTTTGCCTAAGTGTGTGCCTCACCTGTTCTGGGGTCCTTAGAACAGAGTATGGGTCTAGCACAGGTGTCCAGGAAACAAGGAGCAAAGGAGAGGGAAAGAAGCCAGGGCTCCCAGGTGGAAAACAACATTTCCTCCTGGCTGCTGTGCCCACCTCTGTTAACTGTCTTATATGCCTTAGCTCAGTTAATCGACACGATAATGTCCCATGAACCAGGCACATAAACTCCTCATTCCTGTGATGTATAGAACCTACAGCTTCTTTCAAAGGTCAAGATAGAGATGGACTTTAAAATCATTTCACTTGAAATAATGTACTAAACGCAAGCGATAAGGACTGATTTTTATGATCCTTATATGACAGGTCAGCGTTGCCATAGTTAGTATCTTTGAATAGCATACCAGAAAAGGCTAGATAAGGCATTTTAACTTCACACTGTTCTTAAGTGAGCAAATTATAGCACAAATACGTAGAGTAGCTCCATGTAGTTGTTTTTTTTTTAAGTTAAACAAATCGCCACTTAAAAAAAAAAAAACCTTCATGTTTCTTTCAAACCTTTCTTGCTGCAATTAAGGGGCCAGATGCCTTACCCTTGTCACAAAATAGAGAGAACTCCAACTCCTTAGTTATATTTAGTTTCCGGGCAGTGGAAGAAGTACCTCATCTCCCACCATTTCTCATCGCGCAGCATTTGTTTCAGACATATGTCTTACATCTCTTGACTGAGCTCGTGTTATTCCCTGCCTAAAATAATCTACCCTCCCTAAGGCCTATTCCTTCAAAGCTCATCTGAAATGTCATCTCCTCTGGGAGGGCTTCCCTGATTCCCACCCAGTGTTGATAGCTCTGTCCCTATTCTGAGATCCCAAATACCTAAAAATCATTATAAATCATGTATATCCAAGAGGGCTTTAGGAAGGCAAACCCTTGTTTGACTTATCTTGCTACATATAGTAAGTACTCGGAAAATGCTGGAAAAGACCCTCTCCATTCCTGAACTGTCATCTAAGCACACTATAAACAGATCTATTAGGGGTATTAGATCAAGGGTCCTATTGCACTAAACTATTGTTCCTCCTACAATAAGTTTCTCACACACACACACCACCACATTGAGCTAGAACAATCTTTCTGACACTCAACTCTTCTCCGCTCAAACCTTGTCACTCTATAGGACCCTCAAAATAAAGTCCAAACTCCTCAATTGTACTGACTTGGCAAGGCCCACCCTTGTTAAACCCAGCTGTCCACATATTCTGTACCCTACTTACATAGCAAAACACCACTGGAGAAAACAGAACTTAAAAGTGATTTCGCTTTAAGGTCAAGACCACAAACTTCCATGTGTCCCCAAAGCTTCCCAGCAGTCCTTTACATCTCTGGTATACTTGTTTTCCTAGTTTCCAAAGTAAATATTTCATACTTCTTCCCCTTTTGTCAAACCTCTAATATACCTACGCCTTGCCATTAACTCATGACTTGCTTGCTTTCTTCTTTAAGAAAACAGAATCAGTCAGAACTCAACCACCAAGCTGCCATACTCCCTGCCTTCACCCTCATTTAACGAAGTGTACTCCACCTGTGTACAGATTCTCGTCTCTTCTTGCCTTCTCAGTCTTCAATAACTTCATTCCTGAAATTAGCCTCCCTCTCTGGCATCATCAGTTTCTTCTCTACCTGATAATTCCCAACATCATACACATGGTAGTTTTCACATTTAAAAAAAAAGTCTCCCATGATCCCCTGGACCCAACCATCATAGTTACTACCCCATTTCATTGTTCCCCTTCACAGGGGGAAAAAAAAACAGCTTTGAAAGAATTCTTTGTACCCTGAAGAAAGAAGAAAGTAGGGTAGGGAGGTCAAGAAAGATCTAAGAATATGGCACTTGAGCTGAGACCAGAATGAAAGGAGGGAGCAAGATTTATGGGGGGGGGGGGGGGCAGGGGGGGAGGGGAATCTTTCTAAGCAGAGGAACAGGAAGTACTAGGGGGCCCTGGCTTGCTCAGTGGGTGAAGCATGGGACTCTTAATCTCAGGTTGTAAATTCAAGCCCCAATGTTGGGCGTAGAGAGTTCTTAAAAATAAGACTCTTTTGAAAAGGAGGAGGAGGGGGAGGAAGAAGAAGAGAAGGAAGAGAAGAAGAAGGAGAAGGAGGAGAAGGGGAAGGAGAGGAAGAAGAAAACAAGAAGTACTAAAGCCCTAAGCTGGAAGCCTGCTTGACTTGTCCGAAGAACTGTGAAGCAAGCAGTGTGTCTAAAGCTCAGTGAACAAGGAAGAAAATGGCAGGTAGTGAAGCCAGAGGCGTAGCCAGAGGTCAGAACCCAAAGGCCATAGGACTTTGGATCTCATTGTAAATGTAATAAGAAGCCAAAGTGTCACAAGCAAGGAGATGGAAATCAGCTAGTTTGTATCTTAGAAGGATTGCTCTGCTGTGTGTGGTATCGACTAGGGTGGGTAGGGACTTAGGAGAAACACAGACCCGCTGGGAGGTCGCTGTTGTGGTCCGAGCCAGAGACAACGAAGGCTTGGATTAGGAGGTGAGAAGAGATATTTGAAAGTAAAGCTCATAAATGCTGCCGATGGGTGGAATAAGGAAGGTAAAAGAAGGAGAACAATCGATGATGACTAAGGAGTTTTAGCCTTCGCAACTGGGTGAATGGGGGCACTGTGGAATGGAAAGGGGGAACACCCAGGGAGGGAGAGGAAAGATAGGAGTGGGGCAGGTGGAAAGCAGTAGTTTGGGACAGATCCCACACTGGTTTGAGAGACCTGTTGTCATCTGAATGGAGATGCTCAGTATGCAAATCTGGAGTTGACGGGAGAAGTCAGAGCAAGAAATAAGAATCTGGGAGTCAAATATAAAAGACATTTAATGCCGTATATGTTAGTTCCCCAGAGAAACGGGACCAATAGAATATATAAATAGAGAGAGAGACAGAGAGAAACAAACTGGCTCTCAGGATTGTGGGGACTAGCAAGTCCTAAACCTACTGGACAGGCCAACAGGCTGGGAAGGCCAGTGGTCCTAATGTTGCAGTGTTGAGTCCAAAGGCAATCTCACTTCCTTTCTCTGCAGGAGGCCTCGGTCTTTTCTCTGAAGGACTTCAACTGATTGGATGAAGCCCACTCATGTTATGAAGGATAATCTGCTTCCCTCAAAGTCTACCGTTTTCAGCGTTAATCACATCAGAGAGTACGTTCACAGCAACCGTCTACACTGGTGTTTGGTCAAACGACGGGGCACCATAAAATTAACCTTCACAGGTGGGACTAGATGAAGTTACCCAGGGAGTTAATATATTTAAGGAAATGAAGATGGTCCGGGAACGCAAAGTGCAAAGGAGGAGAAGGGGCCAGCAAAGGAGCCTGAGAAGAAACTGGAGGGAGGTGGGAGAGAAACCAAGAGAATGTGGTGTCTCAGAGGCCAGTGAAGAAATGCTCCCCGAAGGAGGAAGACCCACTAGATGAGAAATAACGACAAGATACAAACCGAGCCATGGAAGTCAGTCGTTGTTGATTTTTATGAAAACGATGGAGGAAACAAAGCCTAATTAGAGGACGCTCAACCAGAAACAGAAAAAAGGACATGAAGGTAGTGAGGACTGCCAACTCTTTGAAGGAGTTTTGGTATAAAAACACAAAAGAGGGAAAGTAGCTGAAGAGCAACATAGGATCAAGGAGGGTGTTTTGTTTAGTTTTATCGAAGAAGGAAATTACGATAGCACGTTTTTATGCTGAGAAACCAATCTAGTAGAGCGAAATTTGGCAATTTTCAAAGAGGAAAGGAGCAAGAGGAGGTCATTACAGAGGCAAAGTCCTGTGAATGTGCATCCATTGCACAGCGTCGACTTCAGTCAAACCCAGGCTCGATCAGTGACTAGACTGTCCAGTTACTCCGCCTCTCAGCTTCCTTATCCTCTTTCTACAAGACCCTCTTTGGTCCTTCTACCTCTTTATCTCACCCAAACCTGCCCTCCGTCTCTACAGCCCAGCCGTTAGCCTTTTTTCAGTCTCTTTAATTACCTAACCACAGGTCTTTGCTAACTCCCAGCCGTTCATCAGATCTGAGAACAAGCATGCCTTCCCCGAGGAAACTACCCCATGGGTCAAATCCCCCAATGAGGAGCTCCTGTGTTACCATGCATTCTTTCTGCCTGCTACTTATCACAACTGCAGTTATATTTTTATAGACGATTATTTGATCAATGTCGGCCTCCCCCTAGAACAGCACAGCTCAACAGAATTTTCTGTGATGATGAAATGTTCTATATCAGCACTGTCCAACCCACATGTGATTACTGAGCACTTAAAATGTGGCTGGTGCAACTGCAAATCTTAAGTTTTTATTTTATTTAGGTTTAATCCGTTTAAATGTAAGTAGCCACATGTAGGCAGGGTCCAGGATTACTTATGCTCACCACAATGTTCTCAGTACTTAAAACAGTGTCCACACACACAACAAGAACAACAACAGTGCCCACACATAGTAATAGCTCAATAAATATTTCTTGGAAGACTCAATCTGTAAAATGGAGATAATACTAGTTAATTTGTGGATCCCATCTTTTTCAGAGGAAAGGAAAAAAGACTTTACATGGCAACTCTCAGGGGTTCTCAGCCCTCCTACAGAGATGAATTTGCCCTTTTAGTTTGATCCATCCCAGAGGGTAGCGGGGATAACGAATGAGAACTCTTTGGGTGGCCTGAATGAAATAATATCTGTAATATGGCTAGGAGCGTGCCTGAAACATAGTAGGTGCTCAAATGTGGTGGGCCATCAACTTCAAACAGGGAAAACAAATAATGATGTGGGACAATTGGGGAAGGCCTCACAAAGCAAGTGATCTGAGGAATAATGAAGGTAAAAGTAATGGGAGTGGGAGAAATACCTGAGAATGTTTCTGTGCTTGCTGAAAAACCCCTCAGGTATAGAAAGATAATTATCTTGTCCATGGCCACCTAACTAACAATCGGCAGAGCTGAGACTGACACCCGGTCCTTGGCAATTACCACAATGCTGTTCTATGTCTTGAACAGAATTTTTTCTAGGCAGAGGGAGCAATACGTATAAAGGCACAGCTGTAGGAAAGAAATGGTTTCTGCATGAGATGCAGAAGCATAAGCGGAGATGAAACTATCAATATATGTTGAATTCACTTTAGGTTCACAATGCAGCTAAGTGTCTGGTTCATTTCCCTACATTCTCAGTTAATCCTCCGAAATCACCTTAAGGTTACACCGTATGAAAAACTGAAATTTCAGGAAGTTACGAATCTTGCCAAAGGTCACAAAAGAGCTGTGTTGGAGTAAGGATATAAATCCATTGTTTGCCTCACAATTCAGTAATAATATATAGTGAGGTAGGAGCCAGAAAGAGGCGAAAGCATCATGCTATAGGGACACACACCAAAAGACGCACTGGCTTTCTGACAAAGACCAGGGTAGACTTCATCCATGAAACATCTGCCCTGAAAACTTCAAAATCCTGCGTGGAGGACCATGATCTCTGCGACGCCTTCTTTGACCAAACATGGAACTAGTCACCCCTTTATCTCTCACATCAAGCTACATCACAACTGTCTGTTTATGTGTCTGCCATGCGTAGAACACTCATTTATTGAGCACCTCTGTGCCAGGACCTTTATGTTCTCTCGTTAATCAATGCAGTAATGCTCTGGGATATGTATTACCATTTCCATTTGCAGACGAGTAAACCAAGGTTACGTGAGTGACCCAAGCCAGGTCTGACAGCTAGTACAGGATTGCCGTCTCATAGTCTTCTCTCTCCACTACAATATTCTTCACACAGTGCCTTTCCCATGGTAGACTGGCACTAGAGCAGGCTTTCAAATGTGAGCGAAGAGAGTCAAAGGTGTTCTTGTAAACCAGCTTGGGCAGGAGAGGTGGGGAGAGTCTGAATTTGTCAATTTCTGTGATACAAGTACTCCCGCTTTGGCTGATTTCAAGCTATCAACCTGCTTGCAAAATTCCTCAATGTTTAACTACGGCTGTCTTGAGCCAGTAGCAGCAGCTCCAACACACCCCCTGAAGCTCAAGGTCATCAGGTACAAGCTCCTTCCCCTCCTACATTTCCTCTTCACTGCACTTCTCTATTCTTGGGCTTGACTGCAACCTCAGAAGGATAAGGATTGTTCTACCTCTGCTACAGCACACCTTTACCAGAGCCCCACAACCTATTCCAATTCCAAGCGGTGTTAGGAGACCCCACATCCCTTAAACATCCTCTCCCTATCTTATTTATATCCAGGACTATTCAAGCCCTCTGCCTTCAAACATGCCCAGGTCTACTCTTTTGTAAACATCTGAACGAGACCCCACAGCCTCATCCAGCTTTCTACTGACAAGCAGTATGGCCCAACAGTCATGAGAATCTCCTCTGAAGTCACATAGCCTGGCTTGACTGCAGACAAGATGCATGCCTTTAGGCGAGCTCTGTTATCTCTCTGCCTCAATTCACTCAGCTATAAATGGTGATAAATATAGTGACTACACCTCATGTGGTGGCAGTGGAAATCAGATGAGTAAGTAGATATAAAGGGCTCAGAATGTGGTATGTACTCAATATCCAACTTATTATCATCATTATGTCCTTACGCATGGTGTAAATCTAGGAAGACCACAGAGCGGCTAACAGTTTGGATTTTCTCCTTTGACAAATTACTTATTCACTGGCAACAATGTGTTACGCTAGATGCCATTAAAAGCTTAATTCAAGGGGGCAACCTATTCATTTTTCTTTTAATTAGCAGTCTGTGGCTAAGCACACCTTTTTCCGTACTTATCTATCCCCATTACTCAAAACTTGTGCTTTATCTGTCGGAAGAAAAATGTAATTTCCTTAAACAACTTGCTAAATGAAATGGAAAGGACATGAGAACTTCTAAAAAACATTTTGTATTGTATGCACGTATACACATAATGTACATATACTAGAACATGCAGAAATATTCTCTTTCCGCGCTCTACTTGTTTTAGGTCTCTTGGTATCTTATTTCAATTCTAGAGGAAAGAAAATGTTTTTAATGTCGAAAACCACTGGCCAGCAGAACCTCGGGAGATACAGGCTCTAAAGAAGAGTTGCAATCAACTCTCGGATGTCTCGTCTGAAAAAACTGGAGATCAGCCACCCTTACCGCCAGCCAAGGGGTTGTGTGAGTACTCATTAATAGTGATCCATAGCTTTTCGATCCTATGAAAGAACAGCCATACAGTTTATTACCATTGTTAGTTTCTAAATTTTAAACCCTATTAGGTAGTTGATACCAAGAAGAAGATCCCTCTCTAATTTCCCCAAGTGCCAAAATTCCAGAATCCCAAGACAGTTGATGACTACAAGTCATTGGTGGAGGGCTACAGTCACCTCATGAAGTGGCCTTGGATCTTCCCGGTTGGCAACCCGCACTCCAGACCCTGATTTGAACTGAGAGTGATCTATGTCTCATTTACCACCGTAGATGTATTAAGACCAACTTTTCCACTGTAAAGATAAATGAGAACATTGTAGTTCTCCACCAAAATGTTTCTGAACTTCTTAATCTACAGATCCACAATATCTGTAATAATCTTTCAATAATCTCAGAAACTCTTTTGATGCTGTATTGCAATGGGTAAGGCTGGACTACCTCCTACTCCCCTTGATAAGGTTCAATGCTAACCATTACGTTAGTTGACTAGGCCTCTAGTTCAGTCATTGTTCAGTCACTGTTCAGTCACTGGTCTTCCTAAGACAGCAAAGTATTTGCCAGCTCACTACTATTATACAATAACCATAGTATGGTGCCTCTATACTTATGATTTAACTAGGAGAAAGGGGCACCCGGGTGGCTCAGTCGGTTGAGCGCCTGATTTCAGCTCAGGGCATGACCTCACAGCTTGTGAGTTTGAGCCCCGCATCAGGCTCACTGCTATCAGTGCAGGGCTTGCTTCAGATCCTGTCCCCCTAGCTCTCTGCCCCTCCCCCCCCACGTACTCTCTCTCTCAAAAATAAATAAAACATTTACAAAATAAAAAAATAAATAAATAGGAGACAAATGTATGGTTTATATGGAAATTATTATCATTATCTTCAGATGAACCAACCTCAGCTATTCTGTAGGCAAACCCAAGATGTTATTAGCATCACTAACTGGACTCTTGGCTTTTCACTATGCACTTGACTCCCAAAATAAAGGTTTCATTTCCCCGTCTCCTTTCAGCACACATATATGACTAAGTGACCAAATTCTGCCCAATACAACATAAGCAAAATATCAAGTGCAACTTTCAGGATATGTTCTCGAGTGGAAAGGACATGCCCTCGTTCAGCTCTTCTTTCAAGCGATGGCCAAAATTTGGACCCCCCCATCTTGGAACATAAAACGGAAGACAACTGCTGAGGACTGTGGAACATGAACACAGGTAGACTCAACATTGGATCCAGCACTGTGGAGTACCATGCAAGCCCTGGACAGACTGCCTCTATCTCGACTTCTTTTAAGTGAGGGAGAAATGAGCTTATGTCTAGTATCAGCCACTGTCATTTTGGGTCTCCTGTCACATGTGGCCAAACCTAATCCTAACTAAGACACTTATGTTGCATTGTAGGAAACACATTCACATTATAGGATTTTTAAAACTTTTTTTAATGTTTATTTATTTTTGAGAGAGAGGGAGACAGAGCATGAGCAGTGGGAGGGCAGAGAGAAAGGGAGACACAGAATCCAAAGCAGGCTCCAGGCTCTGAGCTATTAGCATAGAGCCCAATGTGGGGCTCGAACTCACAAACCGCGAGATCACGACCTGAGCCGAAGTCAGACGCTTAACTGACTGAGCCACCCAGGTGTCCCTATAGGAAATTTTAAAAAGAAAGAAAGAAAGAAAGCAAAGGAAGAAGAAAAGCCATTCCAAATCTCACCATCCAGATGCAGTCAAGATCTAAGGCTCCCGTTTCACTCCACAGACTTTCCCTGAGTGTTCTTCTTCACCTCACCTGTAGTTCAAACGCTCCCAAATCTATACCTTCCGCTCGCCCAGACCTACATACCTACTATCCATATTGGACAATCATCACATGTCCAACACCAAATTCACCATCTTCCCTGGTCTAAATCCTGTCTCTTCTCTTAACGAATGCTACCACCGTCCTCCAATCTTCATTGCAGAAATCAAAGCGGCGGGTTTGACTTCTTCCTCCACTTCATCCCACACTGGGTTGTGAATGTCTCCCTTATCAAAACTTTTCCCTGACGAAGAACCAGATTTTATTAGCCTGTATTTCTTCAGTGTCTATTACACTGGCAAGATAGATGCACAAAAACATTTGAGGGATTATTCATATTTTGTGTATTTCTTTCTAGTCCTTTTCCTATACTGTTAAAAGCAAGACAGAACTATTCTGTAAAATCGATTTTAAACTCTTGGCTTTTTTCATTAAACATTATGGTACAGAAAATTCCCCCATGCTATTAAAAACTCTATGTGAGTCATTTTTTTAATGGCTGCATAATATTACATGAGTTAGCAGCTTCCCCTAAGCACTGACTGTATATCAAGAACAGTGCTAGGCATTTTACATACATTCTCATTGAATCCCCACTTTACAGATGAGGAAACAAAGGCCCAGAGGAGCAAAGAGCCCTCTACTTGTGGTGACTATGACTAATGATGCACAATAGATAATGGGCCCATGAAAGACAGAACTCATGTCATTTATGTGTGAGAGCAGGCCCTCAAATATTGTTCAAAGAATGAAAAGAATCAACACTTGACTAGAATGTATATCTGGCAATTAAAGAGAGTTTTATCTTGCTTTATAAAAAGCTTAATCTAGGGGCGCCTGGGTGGCTCAGCTGGTTAAGCATCTGACTTCGGCTCAGGTCATGATCTCGCAGTTTGAGGGTTCAAGCCCATGTCGGGCTCTGTGCTGACAGCTCGGAGCCTGGATCCTGCTTCAGATTCTGGGTCTCTCTCTCTCTCTGCCCCTCTTCCACTCACACTCTGTCTCTCT
This sequence comes from Neofelis nebulosa, assembly GCF_028018385.1. NCBI lineage: Eukaryota > Metazoa > Chordata > Mammalia > Carnivora > Felidae > Neofelis > Neofelis nebulosa. The sequence continues at coordinate 17,955,421 of NC_080789.1, forward strand.
CTCTCTCTCTCTCTCAAGAATAAACATTAAAAAATAATAAATAAATAAAAAGCTTAATCTAAATCTAACTTTTTCATATCTGAGTATACTGGGAAGACATTAATTAAACAGGATGTTAGATGCATTATAAACATTATCCTATTTTTTTATTTTTATTTTTTATTGAATTATAATTAATATATGGTGTTATATTCATTTCAAGTGTACCATATAATTATTCAACAATGCTGTACATTGCCCAATATAGTTTTAATCCCCTTTATCTATTTCACCCATCCCCATACCTCCTTCCCTCTTCTATGGCAACTATCAGTTTGCTCTCTGTACTCAAGAGTCAAACATTATCCAATTTTTTTTTTAAGTTTATTTACTTATTTTCAGAGAGAAGAGAGAGAATGAGCTGGGTAGGGGCAGAGAGAGAGGGGGACAGAGGATCCAAAGTGGGCTCTGTGCTGACCACAGAGAGCCTGATGCGGGACTCAAACTCACAAACAGAACCATGAAATCATGACCTGAGCCACAGTCGGACTTAACTGACTGAGCCACCTGGGCATCCCAACATTATCCTATTTAATCCTTACAATGCAAACAGAGTAACAACACTATCCCATCCTACCTGGTGCAGATTTGAACCCAGGTCTGTGTGACACAAAAATATATTTTCTACTTCTTTATTTAAGAGGAGTCCTTTCACGGGCGCCTGGGTGGCTCAGTCGGTTAAGCGTCCTACTTCGGCTCAGGTCATGATCTTACGGTTTTGTGAGTTCAAGCCCCACGTCGGGCTCTGTGCTGACAGCTCGGGGCCTGGAGCCTGTTCCAGATTCTGTGTCTCCCTCTCTCTGTGTCTCCCCACTTGTGCTCTGTCTCTCTCTGTCTCTCGAAAATGAATAAATGTAAAAAAAAAAATTTAAGAGAAATCCTTTCATAACATGTGTGAGTTGTTTTCTTGAATAGATACTCAGCTTCCCCTGCCTACCTTGCATTCATTCCAAAACAGCAATTTACTTGAATAGAGGTGTATGTGTACAGATTCTTATGTGAATGCTACATAACCACTGGTCTCCATCCTCTTGATCCATCACATAAGGGCAAAGCATACACAATTGGTTCAATCAGCACAGTGGTTATTTCCACAAATAGCACTAAAACAGGTGTAAAAAGCAGTCTGGTCGGAGGTGGGGGGTGTATGTACAGAAGTTAGTGAGGAACACCGTGACCTACAAGATCATAAGCACAGTTTAGATCAAAGCACGGTTCAGCATTAAGAGCCTAGCCTTTGGAGCTGGATTCCCTGGATTTCAAGTTCCAGCTGTATCACTTACTGCTTGTATGACCATGAGCAAGTTACCTGGTCTCTTTGTGCCTTCGTTTCCTCATCTGTGAAATGGAGATAGCAATATCTGCTTCACAGAACTCTGTGATTAAAATAGTTAACATTTGAAGTGCTTAGGGCAGTGGCTCATCGATATTACCATAAAAGGGTTTCTTGCTATTATTATTATTATTATTCCATAAGGAACATGAACAGACAATTCAGATAACTGAGTACAATAAAGGAAATACAATTCAGATCTTTTAAAAACTGCCTCATTAATATCAAAGAAATACAAATTAAAATAAAGCCACATTTTTTTTTACCTCTCAAATTGGCAAACAATAAGTTTGAAAAAGCTCTTATCATGTGGCACTGGGGTGGCTCAGTCAGCTAAGCATCCAACACTCGATTTCCTCCCAGGTCTAGGAGTTCGAGCTCTTGCGTGGGGCTCCATGCTGATGGTGTGGAGCCTGCTTGTAATTCTCTCTCTCTTCCTCTCTCTCTGCCTCTCCAGCATTCTCTCTTTCTCTCCGTCTCAAAATAAATAAATAACTTTTTTAAAAAAGAATATTAAAAAAAAAGTTCTTATCATTTCTTAACACCCACTAACTATGGGGAAAACTGATTGAATTCGTGCAATTATCAATTAGCACACATCATTTAAAAGGCTCTAGATGGGGCGCCTGGGTGGCACCGTCGGTTAAGCGTCCGACTTCAGCCAGGTCACGATCTCGCGGTCCGTGAGTTCGAGCCCCGCGTCAGGCTCTGGGCTGATGGCTCGGAGCCTGGAGCCTGTTTCCGATTCTGTGTCTCCCTCACTCTCTCTGCCCCTCCCCCGTTCATGCTCTGTCTCTCTCTGTCCCAAAAATAAATAAAATTTAAAAAATAAATAAATAAATAAATAAATAAAAGGCTCTAGAAATTTAGAAATGTTAATACTCTGATTCAGATATCCATTCTGGTAATCTGTCTTATGAAAAGAATTCTAAATACAACAAAAACTTTAGGTACAGAGAAAAATATTTCTAACCTATTATTCCATAATAGCAAATAAGACTGGCAACAGACTATTTATCCAACCATAGTGGAATGGCTAAATAAAAGTATTGTATGGAATATTTTATATCAACTGAGAAAATCATTAATAACTTTTAATAACATGCAAAAATATTTTTAAATAATAAAACAGAACATAGGATGCATAAAACATATACAATAACAGTGGTTCTCTCTGGATATAACTACATGTGCCCTTTGTGTTTCATTTTACTGCATTCTGCAAATTCTCTAAAATGAACATTTTTACAGGCAAAATCAAAATGCCTAAAGAACATTTTAAGCCGCATCCGTAAAATAAACAGAACAACCTTCTATGGATCCCCACTCCCTACAGCACAAAGCCTCCTTACTTTTCCACTTTTCTCTCTCATCATTCTCTCTGCCAGGCACTCCTTACTAGATTCAGTCTAAATAAACAAGCCATGATGTTTTCTCATTTGTTTTGTTTGCAGCTATGAATTCCTCACTCGCCCCTTTTTTCCCACCAGGAAAACACCTGTCCAACAGGCTGTCACAAGCACTCTGTGATCCTGCAGCCTTTCCAGACACTGGATCACACTGAAATTAGAGGGGAGGCAGATGGGAACAAGTAGAATGACCTTAACAAATGGGACTGTGCCTTCCTCATCTTCTTTCTCCATCGGTGCTCAGTACATACATAGGTGCCCAAACACATCTGTTGAATGAATAAACATCAGTACCAAAGTGGTAAGGTCTGAGCTAGCCTGGGGTACCCCTGAAGGGGGTCCCTATGGTCTGAGCTAGCCTAGGGTACCATGTTCCTTATGGTACCTCTGAAGGGGTTTTTATTTGTTTAAAAACAGCAACCCCCGGAGAGGCAGCTGGGGAATCAGACAGGCCTGGGCTTGACGCAGCAACACGGAGCAAGTTACTAAAATGCTGAGTATCTGCTTCCTCACTCATAAAGCAGACTTAAATCCAGCAACCTCACAAGGTCACTGTGAGGATTAAGTAAGAGAGGTGTGAAACACGGGCATGGAGAAAATAGTTCATCGAGAAAAATAAAAAAAAAATAAAAAAAAAAGATAAAAAATTTTAAGAAGTTCATCAATATAACTCGAATGTTTGTTCCTTTCCCTCTCGGCGGAGGCATTAAAGCCGTGCCCTCTATAGGCAGCCGGAGGCGAGGACGATACACAGCAGAACCTCTGAGCCAGTGAGTGACATATGGCATCCAGATACTCACTTCTGGCAGACTGTCACACAAGTCCTCTCAAACCTTCTATCTGTTTCCCACACCGACAGGTGAAGAACGTGGCAGCAGCTACCAGACCACGTGAAGGTGATGACACCGATGTCTGTTCCTCAGATCAAAGCCCCCGGGCAGATACCCAAGCCACGATACAAGGCTTCATAGAGCCCCAAGCCCTGTGAGTGGCAGCTCGTCCACAGGGGCAGCTGAGGCGCGACCGTCACGGGGGCAGCTTGCACAACGTCCGGTTAAACCAGCCACCGTCACATCCAGGAACACGGATCATAGCATCAATACCACGAACATCATACATAAGGAGGGAGGGTGAGTCATGAAGGGCTCTGAGGAGGCAGTCAGAGGAAACCGAAGGGAGGCACCAGGAATTACCAGTGGGTTCACCAGCAAGCCAACTCTCCTCTATGTGAGTACTTTTCCGAGCCTCGTTTCCTCATCGTAAGAAGGTGATATCACTACGGACCTCACGGACGGCATTTGGAAGATTAAGTAGGAGGACACGCATAAGCCTCTGGCACAGGGAGGATGGCATCTGTGACCATTACCACTGCCCACACACAAATACTAACACGTGCCTCCGGGGTGCTGAGCTCTTCTCTCTCCAACACCCATCTTGGGAGATCTGAGTGGATCTGGACAGCTGTTCTCAAATAATAACCTTAATTTGTATAGACTGGTCCGAAAGCCACCCCAGAAGAGGGAAGAAGGAACTGTCAGGGTGGCAGGGCAGGCTCCTGGCAGCACAGCTTTCCTTCCCGATTTTCCTTGACAGATGATACCACTGCCATCAGGACCTCCGCAGAGCCGCTCCAGTGCCAGTCCGGTTAGGCGGCACCCTGCGCCGGCTGCCACAGACATCAACTCCACAAGCAGCGGAGGAGGCTTGCTGGGGGAGGGGGGCGGGGCGCACAAAGCAAGTCTAACTTTGCAAGAGCACAGTTCCCTACTCCACTTCCAGCGCTGAGTACACAGCAAGTCCTCAATAAACACGCTGGATGAAGAAAAGCACCCGCCTGATTCTATACTGAATACCCCTGCCCACCAATTGACCCCCTGGCTCTTTGAGAACCTGCTGTGCTCCAGGCACTGTGATTAGGTAGCCAACACGGGTGAGAAAATAATGCCTGTGGAGGGTTCCTCATGGAAGCGATTCCTTCACAAAACCAGCACTTAGAGACCACACGAGCCCAGTCCAGCTTTGCAATCCCCAGCTTCTTAAAGACACGGACCTGACCACGTATCTCTCCTGTGTGGCTGGTTCTGAGGCCCAGCACGTGCTGAGCAGTGTCCTTCCTACGCCGAGGACAAGTAAATCGCATAGAATCCAAAGTTCTTAGATTAACACTCATATGTCCTACTTGCCTTAGTACTCAAGATGTCAAACTTTTGGTGTCAGTATGCCTTTATACTCTTTTTTTTTAATATAAGTTCTTTTTTTTTTTTTTTAAAGTAGGCTCCACACCCAACGCGGGGCTCACACTCATAACTGCAAGACCAAGAGTCCCATGCTCTACAGACTAAGCCGGCTGGGCGCCCTGCCCTTTATACTCTTAAATAATTATTGAGGACTCCAAAGAATTTCTGTTTATATGGGTTATAGCTATCAATACTTACCACATTAGAAATGAAAACTGACATATTTTAGAAGTATTTATTTATTCTCTTAAAATATTCATAAACCCATTACATGTTAACTTAAATAACATACGTTTTTTTTTTTTAATTTTTTTTTCAACGTTTTTTATTTATTTTTGGGACAGAGAGACACAGAGCTGAACGGGGGAGGGGCAGAGAGAGAGGGAGACACAGAATCGGAAACAGGCTCCAGGCTCCGAGCCATCAGCCCAGAGCCTGACGCGGGGCTCGAACTCACGGACCGCGAGATCGTGACCTGGCTGAAGTCGGACACTTAACCGACTGCGCCACCCAGGTGCCCCAATAACATACTTTTAAAATAACTATATTTTCCAAAACAAAAAAGTATTGAGAGGGTTGGCATTATTTTACATTTTTGCAAACTTTTGTCTATCTGGTTTAATTGAAGACAGCTATAGTCTCCTATCTGCTTCTGCATTCAATATATTGCAATATATTGTTTCAGTAGAAGCATACGAAAAAAAAAAAACCACTCTCGCAAAGACAACGAGTTGGAAAAAAGGAGAAATATTTAATAGATTTTTCAGAAAATTGCAGATATTCCTTGATACTACACCAAAACTCAACAAGTAATAGTTGATTAAAGGTAAGTTGCAACGTGGAATCCAAAAGCAGATGCATGAGGTTTCATACTCTGTCACATTAAAAACCATTGGAGTGTCTTGAACTCTGAATGGCTCTTTTACCCATGAACAACTTTGTAAGATCAAACATTGATCATTCAGAAAACAGTCATTCACTAATGTATACAGATTTTCTAAATGCTGACATATTTCAATACACAATATCAAAATAATTAGATTCATGATTGTTACATCGAACTTCATCAGAAAAATCTTTAAGTCCCAAAAAGCTATTGAGCTCACACGCCAGGTACAACTTCTAAGATTCTGATTTTCATCTGAAAGCCCAAATTTTATCATGGGCAACAAATACGATCAGTAGTTCTCCCTGAAGTGACTGGCTTGCCTTGTTCATTTGGGGAGAGATGTTTCCTAAATGCCCTGGTATAAATAATCCAAATAATTTGAATAATTTGATTGTCAGTCAGTCTTTAAGGTACACCTGGTGTTCCCTGAGAAAAGCAGCCAGTTCAGTTTGCAGTGCAAACTACGAGGTGCACAAGTGCTTCTCCTGGAGACAACCATCACGCTTCATGGCAGCAAAATCACTTTATGCGTACTTTCCTCGTCACACAGAATATGAAAAGATGTCTGCTCAAACGGTTGAGATTCAACAAAGGCAATGATTTTCCCTACCTCATCGAGAACAATCTTAGGTAAAATGGCCATTTTCTTTTATTATGAGTATGGTGGCAAAGACTATAATGTAAACTAGTACCATCTGGTGGTACTTGCGAAGTTTGGTTCATGCTAAACTTCAGCAGTTTTACCCACAACTGCTTTTGCACCGTCAACGAAACTGTCAAAACGGTAGAACAGTAAATAACATCTTAAACGTTATTAGAAAACAGTTTTGACCTTGAGGACCTCCAAAAGATCACAGGCATCCCCAGGGGTGTGCAGACATTTTGAGAAACGCTGCCTGGCTCCGTAAATCCTGATCTGTTCCCGCCAGCTGCGCAGCCAGTAAGTCAGCACAAAAAGGAAGACAGCTTCTTATGTGTGATGAAGCGGTAAGCGAAAACCCAGAGATCACCAATTCCCTCACCCAGCACGAGGCTCCCGTCCTTCGACTACAGAAGCTGGTTCAGGCCAAACCTGTCCCGACTCATATACTTCAGGTTTTCTTAAGGTGGGACTTTACCGAGGGGTCAGTGGGAGCGCCCAGCTGTGATCCGTAGATCCACGGACACTTCCTCAGTAAGGGGAAAGAGCTTCCTGTCTGATTAGTGTTGCCAGAATTAAAATGCCTTTACTAACTTGCCATCCACCCGTGGCACCTTTGTCATACTCTGTGCCGTCCGACTCATGCCCCCTTTGGGGCACCTGGTACCTCTGTCATACCCATCCTCCTCCACTGTTACCTCCCGTACTTTCCCCATCCTTAACAGACATGTTCATTTGTTTTATCTTGTTAGTTTAGTTAGTTTGTTGTAGGTTTCCTGATTCACACCAAGTTGCGAGTTGACTTAACTCTCCCAGGAAAACTTACATTTTTAAAAGGCTACTTTTTGACCCAGATGAAATTTTAATTATTGGGGTTTCCTTCTATAGACTATGGAGTATTAGGGGCAAGAACTTTCCTTGTTCTTCTGGAACAGAAATGCTATCATATGAGGGGAGACAGACAACACGGTATTATGGGAAGAACACAGACTTTGAAACTAAACAAGGCTGTGTCCAAATCATAGCTCCACTACTTATATGACTTTAGGGAAGTTGTTTGACTTCCCTGGAACTCAATTTCCTCATCTGTAAAATGTGGATATGTTCCTTGTAGAGTTCTTGTGCGGATTAATGAATTTGAATACAAGCCCAGAATAGTCCCCATGAAGCACAGGCACTCCGTGGGTGGGACGCTCTCTGTGTGGGGGAATCTGTCTTTAGAAGGATCAAAGAATAGTTTCCTGCCCCACAACTACCTCCTTCCTCCCGACCCAGAAATGAGCTTTCTATCTCAATTACCATGTCTCTCTCTCTAGCGGAGTCTCTTTTATTTTCAAATACTATTTGGTATTTGAAAGGTGGCAAATTTGTAAAAATAATAAAGTTACCATGAAACCAGTACATACTGTACCTGTAACTAAACTCAAGGTTAATAGGAAGAATGATTTCAACAACAGGAAACTCATACCAAGGTTACAACCTAGGTAGACTACAGGCAAATACGAGTAGTCCCAGGGAGTGGCTTGGCTAAATGGTCAAAAAGAGGAATCAACAGGTGAGAGCTCACTAAACAATACAAACCTCAAAGGAGAAAAATAAAAGCCAGACAAAACAGATTAAATAAAATATACAGACAGCAGATATAATTTCCATGTTAAGCAGAATCTTACCTGCTTGATCAAGTTCGAGTAAAAAATAAGGAACACACATGGACTTAAATAACTTCTTTACCTGGAAAAACAAGAGGGATAATAAGGCAAAAGAAAAAAAAGGCTTTTATCCAGCTTTTTACTTTCCTCTTAATCAGCCCTCTCCTTTGCAAATTTACCAGCCCATTTTTATGCAACCCACAAGATTCTCCCTGTTGACAGTAACGATACTTAATGGGTATTTGAAGTCTGTTGACTCTACTCTATGCTCAATGATTCACCTGTATGGCTTCATAAAATACATTTTACATGTGGAGTGACTCCGTCTACCCCATTATAAAATGGGTTTAATACTAACCATGTTTAAAAATACACTGGAATACTAAATATTTCCAAAACAGGGGCGTCTGAGGGGCTCAGTGGGTTAAGCATGGACTCTTGATTTCAGCTCAGGTCATGACCTCACATTTCCATGGGATTAAACCCCTGCTTGGGATTCTCTCTCTCCTCTCTGCCCGTCACCCGGCTTGTGCATGCTCACGAACTCTTTATCCCTCTCTCTCAAAATAAATAAACATTAAAAAAAACATATTTCCAAAACATACATGCAACCCTGAAGAAAAAAAAAACACATCCTACAATAGTCAAAGTATTATTTATTTTTTGGCCAAGTAAACCTCAACCAACAAATCAATTACAAAAGTCACATGCTCAAGATTACACAAATTGTAATGGTAAAAAAATTTTACTGGAAGGGTAAGAGTTAGTTTTGCCAAGGGGCGCCTGGGTGGCGCAGTCGGTTAAGCGTCCGACTTCAGCCAGGTCACGATCTCGCGGTCCGTGAGTTCGAGCCCCGCGTCAGGCTCTGGGCTGATGGCTCGGAGCCTGGAGCCTGTTTCCGATTCTGTGTCTCCCTCTCTCTCTGCCCCTCCCCCGTTCATGCTCTGTCTCTCTCTGTCCCAAAAATAAATAAAAAACGTTGAAAAAAAAAGAAAAAAAAAAAAAGAGTTAGTTTTGCCAAATCTGCTCTACTAAATGACATTTAAATTACTGAGGAAAGAGACTTTAAAATGACATTTATATTTAAGACACAATAGCCTATCATTAATGCTTTAGGAAAGAACTACATTTCCTCCAGCTTCTACAATCAAATGGCAAAGGCCAGTACTATGGCCTGGAGTTTATAGAAATGACCACTAGAGAGAAGGTACTCTTGTCTGATTCTAATTTAACTACAAAAACAGTAGGCTGAAAGATTTCTATCATTTTTGTAGGACCCAATACAACATTTTGATAAAAATGAGAAAGGGAGTTCATTCACACAGCCTCAGTGGCCTTCCTCCTAAACTCCTCTGGACAGCCTCTGTGCCCCAGTATGGATTGAGCTCCCCCTGGGAGCTGAATGTACAGTTAAAAACAGAAGAATCCTTTAGAAGAGTGATGGGGTGAGAAAAGAAGAACTTTAAGGAAAGAGCAAGGAAAGCTACAGCTGGGAGACCATCTGGACAAAAGTCAATTCATATTCCAGTGCTCATTTTCTAAGACTAAAAATAAAAAGTTCACACACACACAAAATCATGGATTCTTCAGACTTCCTTAGCGACTTAATTTTAGAAAAAAACCATTTGCAGTTTGTTACAAGAAACAAGTTTTCCATATTTACAGAGTAGTCCTAAAAGCGGCTCCTAAAAGTATCAAAATTTGACAGTACGTGAAATGTAGACAATATATGCTCTCCGTTCTGGGGTACACATGACCCTACTTCAAGAAACCATTAGGTCAGTTACTTTAACACTGACTAAACTTTAGCATTGATTCACAGCGTAAGATTAAAGGTCTGTATTGAATACCATTAGCACCGGTTTCCAGGATATTCTATTTGATAAAAGTAGGGGATGGTCAACTTTGCCTGTAAAATAGACACACTCTGGAGAAACGGCAGTGGATCTGGGTGTCAAGCAATGGATGAGCTGTAATGAGACCTCATTTGTAATTCCAACTTCATACTTTTAATCTGCCACTGAAAAATATCCATAAGAAACAGATAGCACATTTTCTGAAAAAGGAGAGAGTTATCTCTGCACTATAAAGCCCAGTCTTCGCAGTAGGATGTATGCAAAGCACACACAGTGATGTGTTATGCAACAAGCAGGAAACTAACTAATGTAGAATTTCATTTCTCTGTGGGCATTTCCCAACTTGAATTAATGCAAATTGCGTTACTCATCCCGGAGAGAAATATAAATTCATCAGGTCAAGTACCAATTTAAAAATGCAGTTTCTCCCATTCTGATTTACTCACATCACAACTGCTAGATGATAAAATCAAAACTGAAAGAAAATAACCTGGGCAAATTCTGTGTCAAGGTAATTTTTAAAAATAATATAATAAAAACTTAAAATAAAACAAAAATTAAAAAGGCATGCCAACAGTCAGTACATAAGTTGTATCCTCACAGAAGAAAATCACTATTTTTACTAGAAGAGACACCTAACCATCCTTCACAACCAAAGACATTGAAAAATTAATTTCCGTATTAATTGGCACAAATCTGAAAACAGCTTATCTATGATGCATTCAGAAAAGCTAAGGAACTAGTACTGGTTAAGGTAAAACCAGAGGATTATTTGTCCAAAAGATCTGGCATATCCAGGAATTATTCAGATAATGGCATTAAATAAAGTTGTAAGAATTACTATATATTTTAATACAATAAATATGCAAATATTCGCCACAAATTTTATTTGGGAAATTTATTCCCAAATTTTATTTATTTCCCAAATAAATAAATAAATATGCAAATATCTGCCACAAATTTTATTTGGGAAATTTATTCCCAAATTTTATTTTATTTATTTCCCAACTTTTATTTGGGAAATGTCCATCATTCCCAGAGTACATTTAATTGAGTAAAACTGAAAAAAAGAGAAGACTTTGCCTTTTCAGAGTCAAGGCGGAGAGCTAGGAGATGAAGAAGTTAGTAGAATTCAGGGAAAAGATAGTAGAAATAAGTGTAATTATAGATCAAAGAGCTCTGAGATGTCAGGGAACACGGAAAGAAACTGCCCATCATTACTAGCAATCCCGTATCCTCAATGCAGAACTAGAGCAGAGTCAAGACTGCAATTTTCCAATTCCTTACTAGTGTTTTAAAATATAAGTAGAGTGACAAAATCCTGCCTGGCATTCAATGACAAAATACTGTAGGCATTCAATGGTGACTACTAATACTAAGTGTATGCTATAGGCTTTCAAGTGCTTTCACATAGATTTGAAATTATTTGGTCCTCAGAATAAAGCTGTGTATTTAACAAGTATAGTAGATAAGGTGGCCTTGTCAACCTTATTGTTGAGGAAACTGACTTACAGAATGAGAACTGGTATCTTTCAACTACAGTGTTCCTTCAACTACACCACCATGTGCATAGAGTTTTGGAGGGAGAGGTTAGTTTAGAAAAAACAACCACTTTATAATAGGAGTAACTGTACTTGGAACAGAGTTAGATATTTGTTGATTTCCACTTAACTGAGCCTCAATATTGGTGAAGGAAGATCACCATCCAAGATTTGAAGTCTTGATAGAAAAACAGGAGGGAAAATAGTTCTTAAAAACATTATATAGGGACACCTGGGTGGCTCAGTCAGTTAAGCATCCAACTTCAGCTCAGGTCATGATCTCGCGGTTTAGGAGTTCGAGCCCCGTGTCAGGCTCCGCACCAACGGCTCAGAGCCTGGAGCGTGCCTGGGATTCTGTGTCTCCCTCTCTCTCTGCTCCTCCCCTGCTCACACTCTGTCTCTCTTTCTCTCTAAAAACTAAATAAACATTAAGGTTGGCTGTTTTTTTAAAATAAAAATAAAAATAAAAACCATTATTTGGGCATTTATTATGTGCCAGGCATGTTCTATGGCTTCTATAAATATTAGCTAATTTGATCCTCATGACAAACTTATGAGATAGGTACTATTATTACCCACATTTTACAGATGAGGAATCTGAGGCACAACAGGTAGGGGGGAAAAAAAGCCAAGGTCACATGGCTAGTAAGTCACAGAGCCAAGATCCAAATTCTGACTTTAGAGTTCAGGCTCTTCATCATTATTTGGAAACAGAAAAGATTATACAACCACATAAGTTCAGAACTAAAAGGAATCTCAATTGTCAGCTAATCCAAGCCCTTCATTTCACAGATTACACAAACAACGAAGATGAGCCTAAAAAGACCACCAGTGCTAGATGAGGAAGCTCCCAGAGGCTGAGAATTATGCGGCAGATTTCTAATACCCAGCCCTCTACCAAATTCTCTGTTTACCGCCTATGCTAATCATTTAGAATTACCTTAGATCCTGGGATACCTTAGATCATTTTCCTCTTTAAGCCTAGGATGTGCCTTCTCAGTTTGACTAAACCCCCTCGGGAGGGAACTTGTGCCTCCTATGTCTTTGCAACCCTGTTCCCAATATGATGTCCTACACAAAACGCTCCACGATGGCATTAATAGGGATGAAGCTTCAGGTGACAATGAAGCAGACTATGTATCGGTAAGAAACCGAGAAGAAAGGTTCTGCCTACTTTCAGTGTTTCCACTGCTTGCCCACCTTCCCTTCTTCCTTATTTAGAACAAGAGCACACACACACACACACACACACATACACACACACACACAGAGTAATGAGTAATAAGTAATAAGTAAGTCAAGAGATAGACAAGCTGAGAGAAAAATTGAACTTTATAAATTACAAGTGAACCTGGACAGAAGGCCAGCTATGTTCACTTAAGAATCCACTGTGTCTAGTCCTGGAACTATCCAGAGTATAATTTAAAGCTAAGCTTCAGTGACCTTTGAATGTCCTCAACCTTCCTATAAAGCACCCGATCGGGTCTTTCAATTCTCGACATCATTCTGTGGTTAAATCAGGCCGGATTAAACCAATGCTCCCTATGGCTGCGATTGCTGACCTTTTCTCTCAGATAACCTAAGGTTAAGAACCAAGTAGGAAGCACAGTTTATTCTTTGGGAAGTCATTTTCCCCCATAATGAGCATGAAGGGATACTTAAAATTTGGAAGTACCTTAAGTAACAGCATCTTAGGAAATATTCTCTATAGACAAGCCTAATGAGGAGCAAATCACCTGGTTTGGGAACTCCCCCACCCCAACTTTCCCTGACTTTGACTACCTGAAGACATCCAGTATTTTGCAAAAGCTCAGGAAAAGAGATGACTCAAGCCAACTTTTTGTTCTCAAATCTTCACTCTCCAGGGACTCTGAAGAAACATCTACACAAACCACTTCCTAAGGTGAAATCCAATTGTTTACAGCTGAGCCCAAAAGTCTGTCAAATTTCTAGAAGGCAACAGTTTGTGGCCCCTCCTAGAAGTTGAAGCCTTACCTCAGCACAGCGCTCGCATGTGGACTTGCTGAGGATGACGACAGGGTGGCTGTCTATACAGGCCCTAAGCCGGGCTCTGGGGTCCAAGACCCTCGCGCTGGTGGACCCTGAGGGGCCACTCGCACCAGTGGCTGGGTGTTCTGGCAAAGGTGGACTGGGGGGATGAACCTTAGCTAGAAGTAATGGAAGCAAAGATGGTAATTATCAGAAAGGAAAACATGATGATGCATTTCCTAATATTAGGTTCGGTCTCAAAGCCTTACAATTTTAGCCCCAACCACCAAAAGAAAGAGTCTGAGGAAGGACTCTAAAATGGATTACATGTCGAGTCCTGTCACCTGACTGGAGCCTTCTGGCAACTCACCCAAGATTTCCAATTTGGTTTGCCACACTCGAGATTAGTTCTCAGGGGACCCTGACAAAAGACAGCAAGAGTCTGGAACGTCCCCGAGGTAAGAGGGTAAGTAACAGGTTCTAGACACTGAGGGCCACTTATTACCCCACCCCCACCCTACCCACTGGTTTAAAGGCAAGGAGGCCAAAGATCAGAGATTGTGGCCCTTTCTCACATAACCCTGCTCAGAGGCACAGGATTAGGCAACTCAAACCAAGACTTACTCCTTTTTCTCCAGCTAACGCCTGGACAAGCAGACACAGATCTTCAGGCCACAGGCACAGCAAGATTAAAAAAAAAAAAAAAAAAACAAAAAAAAAAACCAACGTACTTTCTTCAGATTCTTTGCTTTCCTGTCCAGGATTTTGCTGCAGTCCAATCGGACACCATAACAAACATGACCCAGCTTAGTGGTATGTTACCCCACGTGACACCACTGTCATCCTGGGCATCGCCACCGGCCAAAACCACTGAGAGATTGCTACCTCTGGCTTGTAAATATTTTAAACTAGCTATCTTCTCCAGGGCCCACAAACAAACTAAGCTCAATCCTACCCTTATGACCTGCTCTGCAAGTTATTTCCTCTCATTTCCGCTTATCTAAGACCTAACCATTCTTCTTCACTCTCCTCATCATCTTCATAGTTGATATTAATGTTTACCCAGAACTAGACAGGGGGTTAATAGTTGTATGCATCACCTAATTTAATATTTACAGGGATATCATTAGATAGGCATTCCTACCATCATCCCTATTTTGCAAATAAGGAAACAGACCCAGAGACGCTAAGCAAATTCCCCAAGTTTGCACAGCTTACAATAAGTGATGGAGCTGGGATTCAAATGTACGTTATAATTCTCTAGAACCCATGCATCTTTTAAAAACAGCTTTATTGGGGCGCCTGGGTGGCGCAGTCGGTTAAGCGTCCGACTTCAGCCAGGTCACGATCTCGCGGTCCGTGAGTTCGAGCCCCGCGTCAGGCTCTGGGCCGATGGCTCGGAGCCTGGAGCCTGTTTCCGATTCTGTGTCTCCCTCTCTCTCTGCCCCTCCCCCGTTCATGCTCTGTCTCTCTCTGTCCCAAAAATAAATTAAAAAAAAAAAAAAAAAAAGTTGGAAAAAAAAATAAAAACAGCTTTATTGACATATAATTCATATACCATAGAATTCACCAACTGAAAGTATACAATTCGATGATTTTTGGTCAGAGCTGTGTAACCATCATGAGAACCAATTTTGAAACATTTTCATCACCCCAAGAAAGAAGTCCTGTACCCATTAGAAGTTGCTCCCCATTTTCCCCCAGCCAGCCCTCCCCCTGTCCCCACCTTTAGGCAACCACTACCCTACTCTGTGGAGTTATACAATATGTAGTCTTTTGTAACTGACTTCTTTCACTTAGCATAATGTTGTTTAAGGTTCACCTATGCTGACAAATAGTATTTCATTGTATGAATATACCCTATTTTTAATCTATTCATCAGTTGGTGGACATCTGGATTGTTTTGGCTATTGTGAATAGAGCTGCTATGAACATTCACGCACAGGTTTTTGCTTTGAATTCCATTTTTCAACTCTTTTGAGTAAATACCTTGTAGTAGAATTGGGTAATGTTAAATCTTCTGAGGAACCACCAAACTGTTTTCCAGAGCAGCAATTCTATTTTACATTCCCACCAGCAACATATGAAGGCCCCTATTTCTCCGTACCCTTGCCAATGCTTATTATCTGCTTTCTGATTCTAGCCATTCTAGTGGGTGTTAAATGATGGCTAATACTGCTGAGCAACTTTTCATGTCCTTATTGATTATTTGCATATATATCTTCTTTGGAAAAATGTCTGTTCAAATCCTTTTCCCATTTTCTAATTAGCCTATTCGTCTCTTTATTGCTAAGTTGTAAGAGGCTTTTTATTGTTTTTGTTTTTTTTTTTTTAATTTTAAGTAGGCTCCACACCCATAGTGGGACTTGAACTCATAACCCTGAGATCAAGAGTCACATGCTCTACTGGTTGAGCCAGCCAGGCACTCCTAAGTTGTAAGAATTCTTTATATATTCTGGATACAAATCCCTTATCAGATATATGATTTGTGAGTATTTTCTCCCATTCTATGGGTTGGTTTTTTTGGGTTTTTTTAACTTTTTTTTGGTGTCCTTTGAAGCACAGACATTTTTTAATTTTGATAAAGTCTGATTTCTTGATTTTTTTCTTTTTTCTTAAGCTGTGGATATCATATCTAAGAAATTGTTGTCTAATCCAAAATCATAAAGATTCACTCCTATGATTTTCTTCTAAGAGTTTTATACTTTTAGCTCTTACATTTAGTTCTATGATCCATTTTAGGTTAATCTTTGTGTATGGTGTGAGGAAGGAGTCCACCTTCATTCTTTCGCACAGAGATATCCAGTTGTCCCAGCACCATTTGTTGAAAATATTATTCTTTTCCCATTTAAATGTCTTAGCAACTCTGTCAAAAATAAATTGACCATGAATGTAAGGGTAGAGCCCTTGCTTTTAACCAGTATGCTGTCACAGCACCCAAACTGATATTTAAACAAAGTGTTAACAAAATGTGCTAATCCCAAGAAAGTTGACAGTGGTTATCTCTACTAAGCTTGAATTTCACTTTTCATCATATAATCTTTTGTAGTATGTGTTTTTAAACCATAAATATGTATTATTCTCATAAAAAGTTTTTTGAAAGCTAGATATAAATTTTAAAAATAACCCCTACTATACACTGTCAAGACAGGGTCAAAAACTAAGCGACAGCTTTTTTATATACCAAACATTCAAATATTACTAATACCTGAAATATAGAGATAAAAATAAAAAAGGATATAGAAATCCCCATATCTAATATGAGGAATGTGTGCTTCCTAAAGAAAAACTAGAATCTATGCCAATTAATTATAGGATCCCGAAAGAGCAATGGGGCTTTGTACTTGTTGCAGAATATTCCAGACCAGACCAGACCTTTAGTATCTACCACCTATAAGCTCCACCAATGCCCTCCAGCCTCACCAATGACACTTCACAATTTTTATATTAAACTCTGGTTTTCATATTCTCTTTCCCATGTTGCTTTTTTTGGAAGGCAACATGGAAATAAGGATTCTTAGTGGTAACATCTCATGGAAAGAAAATCACAAAATGTCAGCACGGGAAAGACACTGGAGGTCATAGGCCAACCTATTCGTTCTACTAATGAGGAAACTGAGGTCCAGACAGGTAATTAATTGGTGTCAGAGTCACGGCTGCCACACAAGCCTTTTGATTTCATTATGCCTTACTGACTCCTCTGACTTTATGGGATGACTGACTCTAAAAGAAGGTGACAATTCCTTACATAACATCTATGCTAAGGTCACCACCCACCTATGAAGCTCAGATACTTGCCAATACGCAGAACACAGAAATCAGGGCCAGCACAAGGAAAGGAATATCTTCTGTAACCAAAAAAGCTGCAACCTTACTGGGTAAAGACTTCACCCAAAATAAACATAAAACAAACAAATGAATAGATAAATAGATAGAGATTGCCAACTAATCAAAATCATTAGAATTTTTCCTTCAATTCTGCCTCTAACAAAAAGGCAAATTTTGTTTTTAAATATTTTCCCTTGTTTTGAAATAAAACTTGAAGCAGCACTCAAAGAAATATATTAAGTAAATGCAGCAAGAACAGCACAGAACCATGTGACCAGAAAAACTCAGATAAAATTGTAATTATGAGTTTCTTGTTTCACCTCAACTCTTCTGCCTAAGATCAGTTCCTAATATCTGGATCCATGAAGTACTTACTGTCCTATTTGTAAAAACTCAAACAAAAGATAATAATAAAAGTGCTCCATTTACATAATTTACAAAAATTATGTATGTCAATAAAAAAGATCAGATAGCTCAATAATAGACAAATATAGAACAACTTATTTAAAAAGATATCACAAGACAATAAAGAAAAATGTATTTTTAAAAATAGTATGGTAATGATGGCTTGATAATTTAGAAAAAAGTTTTTTCACTTATCTATTATAAATGTTTTTTAATGTTTATTTATTTTTGAGAGGGAGAGAGAGTGCAAGCAGGGAAGGGGCAGAGAGAGAGGGAGACACAGAATCTGAAGCAGGCTCCAGGCTTTGAGCTGTCAGCACAGAGCCCGATTCAGGGCTCAAACTCACGAACCGTGAGATCATGACCTGAGCTAAAGTGGGACACTTAGCCAACTGAGCCAATCAGGTGCCCCTACTTATTTATTATGTAACAAAGCATTTTAAATGGAATATTTACCGGATCTCTAATGATAACTTCCTAAACTTAGAAGTAAACACAAAGAGAGGCGCCTAGATGGCTCAGTTGGTTGAGCATCCAACTTCAGCTCAGGTTGTGATCTCGTTTATGGGTTCAAGCCCTGTGTCCCATTGACAGTGGAGAGCCCTCTTCAAACCCTCTGTCCCCATCTCTTTTTGCCCCCCCTCAAAAATAAATAAACATTAAAAAAGAGAGAGAGAACAGGGGCGCCCAGGTGGCTCAGTCGGTTAAGCATCCAACTTCAGCTCAGGTCGTGATCCCGAAGTTTGTGAGTTCGAACCCCGTGTTGGGCTCTGTGCTGACAACTCAGAGCCTGGAGCCTGCTTCAGATTCTGTGTCTCCCTTTCTCTCTGCCCCTCCCCCACTCACATTCTGTCTCTGTCTCTCTCAAAAACAAATAAACATTAAAAATTGTAAAAAAAAAAAAAAAAAAAAAAGAAGAACAAAGGGAAAGAGCAACAGACTGTATTGCAAAATAATAATTTTTTTAGGCAAAAGGGCAGCATAGGGAAAATACTTACATAAAGAAAAAACAAAAGAACAAAAAGAACTCAAGCAAATTGGTGAAGGAACAGCAAGACCACAAATGATAAAGTGAATAAAGAACAGGAACAACCAATTTATTAGAAAGAAAAGAGCAAACCTAGAATAAAAAGTCTATTTATTTTACTTTTCTTTCAAAATCAGAAATGCAAATTAAAGGAATGGAGTATCATTTCTTCTATGTTAAAAATGGAAACTCCCAGTGCTGGTAAATGTATACTGAAGTGAGTCCATGGACATAAGGGGGTATATAATATAAGCTGTTACTATTCTTTTGGAAAGCAGTTTGACAGTATGGACCAAAAACCACTGAAATAGCCATACCTTTTAACCGAGCATTTTTACTTATAGGAATTTACCTTTAAAACTTTTTAAAAACTTAAACTAACAAAGACATAACATTCATAAAAATGGCCCTCGCCTCCTAGTCTTCTCACAGGAAAACCTTTTAGTAATTTCTATTAATATAATTAGCACCACCTAGTTAACGGGACAATTTCTCAGCTTTCGATCTGAGCGCTATAGCTTTAGGAGTAATCGTGTTAACCTCCTGTAAACTCCGACAGAACAAAATAAACCACTGACCTGACAACACTCTCCATCCCTACCTCCTGCACATGTGTATCCTCCTTTGTAAGGACAGGAACAAAGTTCTATCTTATGTCACCTGCCTTTCCCTCTCCAAAGGCTAAAAGACAAACAACTTCTATACCTGCTCTCTCGGCTCCTTCACCCCTTTCTATTCCCAACCTCAGTCCACTCTTTTTATCTACATATTACCAATAGTTGAATTACAGCATCATTGGTTATAGTAAAAAATTGGAAAACAGCACATGTCCAACATTAAGAGAATGGCTAAAATATGGTAGCTGACTTGTTTTTCAATAATTTTAATGGTTCTATACTATGCAAGATTCAAAACAATATGGAAGTAGTTTGACATAACATTAATTGCAAAGAAACAGAATACCAAATCCTATGTGCCATAGGTTTACAATTAGGCGAAACCTTGCATCTAGGAATCCTGAAAAGGGATACGCAATAGGGTCATAGAAGTTTTACTGGCACAATAGAATTATACATGGGTTTTCCTTTCTTGTATTTCTCAAACTTAAAAAAAATTTTTTTGCAAGACATAATAATTGGCCACAAATTGCAATATATGGTCCTTAATTAGATCTTTGATCTAAATAAACTGGGGATACAACTGAGTAAATTTTATTTTTTTATTGTATTCTATTTTTTTAAGATTTTATTATTTTTTAATTTTTTTAATGTTTGTTTATTTTTGAGATAGAGAGCAACAGAGCATGAGCTGGGGAGGGGCAGAGAGAGAGAGAGAGAGAGGGAGACACAGAATCCAAAGCAGGCTCTAGGCTCCGAGTTGTCAGCGCAGAGCCTGATGTGGGGCTTGAACTCACAAACTGTGAGAATTTCTAAGTAATCTCTCCATCCATCATGGGGCTCAAACTCACAACCCCAAGATCAAGAATTGCAGGCTCCACGGACTGAGCCAGCCAGGTGCCCCACAACTGAGTAAATTATAATATGAACTTAACATCAGATGATATTATTGTATGAAGTCCACCAGGTTTATGTGGAAGAGTACTTGTTCTTAGGAGACACATGCTGAAGTTCTCAGGGCTGAAAGTCATGATATCTATAACTTACTTCAAATGGTTCAGGATAAAAGTGTGCGTGTAGGGGGGGAGGGGGGAGAGATATTGGAAGAGAAAAGAGGATATAAGGAAGAAAAATGAAACAACTGTATCAAAATGGGAATCTTAGAAGGGAATATGGGTACTCCTTATATTAGCCTTTCAATCTTTCTGTTGACTGGGGGAATTGCTAGAATTGCTGGGATAATGGCCTTCAAAGTTTTTCGATAGAGCCCATAAGAGTATATCCCTGTTGACATTTGTGGTAAAAGTCTGGCTCATTCATCTTGACTCCATCACCTTCAGTCATGTCTCTGCATATGGCTGGTTGGAGTTTGAAAAACTCAGGAAGCTGTAAGTCAGCCCACTTTGGGTCAATCAATCTGTACTAGTAAGGAATCTCTAGGACTGATTACTTGATTTCCTTTCTTCAGGAGACATCTCCTACGCCAGTGACCATCAAGATGTGGTAGGCATGACTCTGGAGATCCCTGAGGTCAAAACTATTTTCATAATAATAAGATGTATTTGCCTCTTTCACTGACGGGGTCCTTATCAATGTTGCAGAGTCAAGGGGTACTAAGACCAAAAGTTTGAAAAACAACAACCTTGATATTTTTAAAAATTTGAAAGAAAGAAAACATGGCAAGTACTGTTTCCATAGGAGCTAAATTTTTTTTTAACTAGGATTGAAAAAAGTTCTTCTCTTAAAACTAAGTTAAGTGAGGGGCATCTGGGTGGCTCAGTTGATTAAGCATCCAACTCTTGAACTCAGCTAAGGTCTTGATCTTGGGGTCATGAGTTCAAGCCCCACGTTGGGCTCTGTGTTGGGTGTGAGGCCTGCTTAAAAAGAAAAAAAAAAAAACAAAAAACCCTAAGTAAAGTGAACACAACTTGGCTTCTCTTCCAAAGTCCCCAAAACTAGTTAGAATGGGGCAGTCCTTCAATCTAGACCTCTCTTTACAAATTAAAAAAAAAAAAAATTGCTTCTGTTGTTGTTGTGAATTCTAATTCTGTGCCATTTAAAACAAAATGTAGCAACAGAAGGAGGGGGAGGAGGGGGAGAGGGAGGGGAAGGGGGGAGAAGAAACAGCTTGATTCCAACTAAAAAATCGATTCACCAACATTTCCTCTTTTCTTGATCCTTAACACATCACATGAAGCTACAAAGGCCTGCGTTTCTATGCTGCGGTGGGTCGTGAGGACAAAAAGCCAGCAGCAGATCATTATTAGAGTTGACTGATCAGACTTCTGAGAGCACCAGGTCAAAAGATTAGAGAAGTAACTGGTAAATTTCAGAGCAGGGAAACAAGGGGGAAAGCAAAGAGGCACCCAACAAAAGAAAGCAAAATAACAAAGTTAAACACAGCCTAAAACTGGCACTTGTTAGAACTTGAATTTCTGCCATTAATAAGCAGCAGGATCACTTCAAATGTGATGATGAAAATTTTATAGCACTCCACTCTGCCTGTTGCCATCACTTTCTCGTTTGGAGGCTTGTCACATGCATGTTTTTACCCTGTTGCCTGCAGTTAAAACATCTGGACTGTAAAATGGCAGAAGAAATCAAGGACTCCTGCAAATCCTATAGCTCTTAAACACATTTTTTTTTAATTCAGCTCAAGAGTTTTGCAAACATACCACTGCTCCCAGATCTCTTTTAGCAAATTAATAATTTGAATAATATTTTATTCAATCCACATGACACACAGAATATTGGGGCGCCTGGGTGGCTCAGTCAGTTAAGCATCCGACCCCCGCTCCGGTCGATCTCACGGTTTGTGAGTTCAAGCCCCGCGTCCGGCTCTGTGCGGACATCTCAGACCCTGGAGTCTGCTTCGGATTCTGTGTCTCCTTCTCTCTGCCCATCTCTTGCTTATTCTCTGTCTCTGTCTCTCAAAAAATAAATAAATGTAAAAAATAAAATAAAAAAAAAAGACACACAGAATATTATCACACACGGGTCTAACAAGACTCTGTGAAATAACGAGTTATTCCATAAAAAAACTAAGAGTGGGGAAGCTTTAATGGGGAAGCATGACATGATCTATAAAGTGAAGAAGACCAGATAATTATGCCTGCTTTTTGAAGTCTATAGGGTATGAGACACGCTAGAAAAAGAAAACATAACATAAGAAGGAAGACTAAAGACTTCTTAATAGGACGTGATGATGACTTCTCTGACGCGAAACATAATAAATGTATCTTAGTTTTTAGCGCCATTTATTTGACAAATTAAAAAGAAAACTCTAGGACACTTTTTTTTTTTAACCTCAAAGGGATTTTTAGTTCTTACAAAGAACCTGTCACATAAAGCGCTTACTGTGTTCCAGGCAAGCTGCTACCAACAGGCCTACAATGTCCTGGGCAGAGCTCTTCTTGTATTGATGCTGTTAGTACGAAAATCATTTTAAAAGAAATACTATAGAACTTTTTTTTAATGTTTATTTATTCTTGAGAGAGAGACAGAGACACAGAGCACAGCAGGGGAGGGGCAGAGAGAGAGGGAGACACAGAATCTGAAGCAGGCTCCAGGCTCTGAGCTGTCAGCACAGATCCCAATGTGGGGCTTGAACCCACGAACTGCGAGATCATGACCTGAGCTGAAGTCTGACACTTAACTGACTGGGCCACCCAGGTGTCCCATAGAACTTCTTAAGATCAGAAGTGTAAAAACATAAAAGATGTTACACGAAAGAATTAAATTGAAAAGTTTTCCATAGTACGTCATCTTTAAAAATGGCTTTCGGGGCACCTGGGTGGCTCAGTCAACTAAGCTTCCGACTCTTGATTTTAGCTCAGATCATGACCTCATGGTTTGTAGGATTGAGCCCCGCAGCAGGCTCCATGCTGACCCGCAGCAGGCTCCATGCTGTCAGCATGGAGCCTGCTTGGGATTCACTCTCCCTCCCTCTCTGCCCCTTCCTCACTTATACCCTCTTTCAAAGTCAACTTAAAAAATAAACTAAAAAAAAAAAAAAAAATGACTTTCAATGACTTGAGAGATGTATCTTTGATTTAATAATGCCTTCTCAGGGCACCTGGGTGGCTCAGCCGGTTAAGTGTCCGACTACAGCTCAGGCCATGATCTCATGGTTTGTGGGTTCGAGCCCCACATAAGGCTCTGTGCTGACAGCTCAGAACTTGGACCCTGCTTCGGATTCTGTCGCCCTCTTTCTCTGCCCCTCCCCCGCTTGTGCTCTGTCTCTTTCTAGTCTCTCAAAAATAAATGAACATTAAAAAAAATGTTTAAATGCCTTCTGGACTTCAATTCTTCATCTGTGATATGAGTTGGTCCAGATACATGCAAAACTTATGCAAATATGCCCTTTGTGAACATAAAGTATATACATAGAAGAAAATGTAGATGCTACCTTTGATTGTATAACATAGCCACTATAAAACCTGAATACAGTCATTAAAATACAGTAAGAATCTGTGGAAAATGACTGAACCGATCCCTCACACACATGCACATGGGCACACACACACACATGTACTAAATACCATTAAAGAGCTAACTAAAAACTCTCGCCTACACTAGACCATTAATTCTCATAATTTCAATAAGCATGCTTCAAACATATATACAGAAAATATTTTGCATTTTTCATATTCTTTATGTTACCTAATGAGTGTCAAGAATAGCCAATGAGTGGAGTAATCATAGTATGCTAAACATGTAGACAATGTGACCAACGTTAGGGTTTTAAACAGTCTCAGGGCACCTGGATGGCTCAGTGGGTTAAGCATCTGACTCTTGATTTCAGTTCAGGTCATGATCTCACAGTTGGTGATTCTGAGCCCCACTTCAGGCTCTGTGCTGACAGCGCAGAGCCTGCTTGGGATTCTCTCTCGCCCTCTCTCTGTGCCTCCACCCACCGGCTCCTATTCTCTCTCTCTCTCAAAAGTAAATAAACAGTTAAAAAATTTTTAAATACACTGTTTCAATCTTTCCAATTCCCTCTTAAAAGAAACAAAATATAACGTTGCATTCTATTCGAACAGATTTTTCTTAACCCCGGGGCTTAAGACAAAACTAGAGAAACCAGGTACATTTAGAAGTCCCTCTGATTCCGCAAAATTTTCACACACACACACACACACACACACACGCACACACAGAATACCAGAAGGAAAAAAAAAAACTTAATAAAAAATACTCTACTGGGGTTCCTGGGTGGCTCAGTCAGTTAGGCATCTGACTCTTGATCTCAGCTCAGGTCTTGATCTCAGGGTCCTGAGTTCAAGCCCTGCATACTAAACATGAAGCCTACTTCGAAAAGCAAAAACACAAACAAACAAAAAACCCTCTACCAACTACATAATCTTGTCTAGAAAATACAAGAGGAGGAATTATCTTCCAACTCATTTTATGAGGCCAACATTACTGTGACACCCAAACTAGACAAAGATATTACAAGGTAAGAAAAATATTGACCAGCGTTTCTCATAAACAAAGATATAAAATTCCTCAGCAGAGTAATGGCAAACTAAGTCCAGCAATATATAGGGACTCCTGGGGGGCTCAGTTGGTTAAGCATCTGACTCTTGGTTTCGGCTCAGGTCATAACCTCATGGTTTGCAAGTTCGATCCCTGCATCAGGCTCCACGCTGACAGCGTGGAGCCTTCCTGGGATTCTCTCTCTCCTTCTCTCCTCCACTTTCTCTCTCAAAATAAATAAACTTAAAAAAAAAAAAGTCTAGCAATATATAAAAAAGTAATATACCATGAGCTAATGGTGTTAATCCTGGGGACATAAGGCTGGTTCAATATTCAAAACTCAATCAATATAATCTACCATATTCACAGTCTAAAAAAAATCAACAGTATCCCAAAATATTAGACACCCTACACCAAATGGACAAATTCCTAGAAAGGTATGCTACCCAAACTGACTCAAGAAGATATGAAAATCTAAATGGATCTATAACAAATGAAGAGTTGAATTAGTAATCAAAAAAACTTCCCACAAAGGAAAAAAGCCCAGGCTCAGAGGCCTTCATTAGTGAATTCTACCAATCATCTAGTGCAGAGTTAACACCAATTCTTCACAAACACTTCCAAAAAACAGAAAAGGAGGGAATATTTCCCAACTCAATTTATGAGACCACTATTACCCTGAAAACCAGATGAGAACATTATATTTATTTATTTATTTTTAATTTTTTTTAATGTTTATTTATTTTTGAGAGAGAGAGAGAGAGAGAGAGAGGAGACAGAGCATGAGCAGAGGCAGAGAGAGAGTGAGACACAGAATCTGAAGCAGGCTTCAGGCTCCAAGCTGTCAGCACAATGCCCGATGTGGGGCTCGAACTCACAAACCGCGAGATCATGACCTGAGCCAAAGTCAGATGCTTAACCAACTGAGCCACCCAGGTGCCCCGAGAACATTATATTTAAAGAAAAACACAGAAAAATATTCCCTATAGACATAAAAATCCTCCATAAAATCCAGCAACATACAGAAATAATTATATATCAATATCCAAGTGGAATTTATCCCAGGATTAACTTTGCATAGGTTGACTTAACATATGAAAAAAATCAATTGATGTAATCTTAGAATAATAGAATGAAAAACAAAAACCACGTGATCATCTCAATAGCTACAGAAAAAACATTTGACAAAATCTAATACCCTTTCATGATAAAAAAAAAAACACTCAACAAACTAGGAACGGAAGGAAACTTCTTCAACCTGATAAAGGCCATCTATGAAAAACTACAGCTAACATCATACTTAATGGTGAAAGATGGACTACTTCCCTCCTAAGATCAGGAACAAGGTAAAGATATCCGCTCTTGCCACTTCTATTCAACACTGTACTGGAAGTTATAGCCAGAGAAATTAGACAAAGAATTAAAAGGTATCCAAGTTGAAAAGAAAGAATAAGACTATATTCATAGATAACATGATCTTCTGTGTAGAAAGTTCTCAGGAAAACACACACACACACACACACACACACACACACACACACACACCTTTTAGAATGAATAAGCAAGTTCAGCAGGGTTGTAAGATACAAGATTAAAATAGAAAAATCAATTATATCTCTATATATGAACAATCTGAAAATGAAATTAGGCAAGCATTTCCACTTACAATAACCTCAAAAAGGATAAACTACTTGGGAAAAAGTTTAACAGGAGTACAGACCTACACATTGAAAACTACAAAACATCACTGAAAGAAACTAAAGAATCAAATAAACGGAAATACAACTCAAGTTCACTGACTGTAAGATTTAATATTGTTAAGATGGCAATATTCTCCCAAATTAATCCACAGATTCAGTGCAGTTCTACCAAAATCCCAGTTGTCTTTTTTGCAGAAACTGACAAGCTGATCATAAAATTCATGTGAAAAGACAAGGGACCCAGAAATGCCAAAACAACCTTGAACAAGAGGAACAAAGTAGGAGTACTCACACTTCCTAATTTTAAGACTCACTCCAAATTAATAGTTATCAAGATAGTGTAGTACTAGCATATGGACAGACATACAGATCGACGCAATAGAATTGAGACTCCAGAAATAAACTGTTATGTTGATCTTTGACAAAGTGTCAAGACAATTCAATGAGAAAAGAAATGTCTTTTAACAAATGGTGCTGACATAATTGGATAGCCACATGCAAAAGAATGAAATTGGACCCTTTCCTCACACCATACATAAGAATTAACTCAAGATACATCATACACCTACATATAAGAATTAAAACTATAAAATTCTTAGAAAAAAATAGTAGTAAATCTTTGTGGCCTTGGATGGTTTTAGATACAATATCAAAAGCTCAAGCAACCAAAGAAAACAATACATTGAATTCATAAAAATTTTTAAAGTTTCATGCTTCAAAAGACACCATGAGTGAAGTTTAAAAACAATGCATAGAATGATAGAAAATATTTACAAATCATATATCTGATAAGGGACTTGTATCTAGAACATATTTTTAAAAATTCTTTTAATTCAGCAATAAAAAGACAAATAGCCCAATCACAAAATGGGAAAAGGGTTTGAACGGATGTTTTTCCAAAGAAGATATATAAATAATTTAAGGAATCTACTCCTGAAATCATTGTTGCACTATATGCTAACTAACTTGGATGCAAATGAGATACCACCTCACACCTGTCAGACGACTAACATTAACAACTCAGACAACAACAGATGTTGGCGAGGATGCAGAGAAAGAGGATCTCTTTTGCATTGTTGGTGGGAATGCAAGCTGGTGCAGCCATTCTGGAAAACCCAGCAATTGCACTACTAGGTATTTATCCAAAGGATACAGGTGTGCTGTTTTGAAGGGACACATGCACCCCAATGTTTATGGCAGCACTATCAACAATAGCCCAAGTATGGAAAGAGACCAAATGTCCATCGATGGATGAATAGATAAAGAAGATGTGGTATATATACAATGGAGTATTACTCCGCAATCAAAAAGAATGAAATCTTGCTGTTTGCAACTATATGGATGGAACTAGAGGGTATTATGCTAAGTGAAATTAGTCAGTTGGAGAAAGACAAATATCATAGGACTTCACTCATATGAGGAGTTTAAGACACAAAACAGATGAGCATAAGGGAAGGGAAGCAAAAATAATATAAAAACAGGGAAGGGATCAAAACATAAGAGACTCTTAAATATGGAGAACAGGGGCGCCTGGGTGGCGCAGTCGGTTAAGCGTCCGACTTCAGCCAGGTCACGATCTCGCGGTCTGTGAGTTCGAGCCCCGCGTCAGGCTCTGGGCTGATGGCTCGGAGCCTGGAGCCTGTTTCCGACTCTGTGTCTCCCTCTCTCTCTGCCCCTCCCCCGTTCATGCTCTGTCTCTCTGTCCCAAAAAAAAAAAAAAAAAAAAAAAAAATATGGAGAACAAACAGATGTTTTTCCAAAGAAGATATGTAAATAATTTAAGGAATCTACTCCTGAAATCATTGTTGCACTATATGCTAACTTGGATGTAAATTTAAAAATTAAATAAATAAATATATATCTATATGTATATATATAGAGAGAGAGACAAAAAAAGATATATAAATAATAAGTACATGAAAAGATGCTCAACATCATTAGTCATTAGGGAAATTCAGATCACAACCACAATGGGATGCCACTTGGCAACCACTAGGTGGCTAAAATAAAAAAGATAGACAAAAACAAGTGTTGACAAGGATGTGTAGAAATTGGAACTCCATACAGTGCTGGTGGGAATGTAAAATGGTGTGGACCCTTTGGAAAACAGTTCAGCAATTCCTCAAAACGTTAAACGCTATTATCATATGATCCAGCAATTCAACTTCTAAGTATATACCCAAGCAAAAGGAAAATGTGCCCCCACCAGAGTTGCACACTAATGTTCACAGCAGCATTATACATAAGAGCGAAAAAGTAGGAACAACCCAAATGTCCATCAATAGATGAATAAATAAAATGTGGTACATCTATACAACGGAACATTATTCAGCAATAAAAGAAAATGAAGCATTGATTCATCAACAGCATGTATGAACCTTGAAAAGCCAGTCACAAAAGAACAGATAATTTATGATTCCATTTCTATGAAATGTCCAGAATAGGTAAATCTA
Organism: Neofelis nebulosa; assembly: GCF_028018385.1. NCBI lineage: Eukaryota > Metazoa > Chordata > Mammalia > Carnivora > Felidae > Neofelis > Neofelis nebulosa. The sequence continues at coordinate 17,984,511 of NC_080789.1, forward strand.
TAGAGACAGAAAGCAGACTGATGGTTGACAGAATGTGGGGCGGGTAGTATTTACTGCTAATGGGTCCAAGGTTTCTTTTAAGGGTAATGAAAGTTTCTAAAATTCCATGGTGGTGATGGTGGCACACTAAACTAGGCACTTGTAGATGGTAATTGTTATGGTATGTTAGTTATATCTCAATTTTTTAAAACCCCTAAACAAGTGTTTATAGCAGCTCTATTTATAATAAAAAAAAAAAAATCCAAATATCATTCAGTGAATGAAAGGTAGATAAATTATAGTACATTCACATAATGTCATAAAATAGAATAAACTATAGTTACACACAGAAAATTGGATGAACCTCTAAGGCATTACACTGTGTGAAAGAAACCAGTCTCAAAAGGTTATATGACAATCCTGAAAATTAAAAACTATATTGATGGAGAACAGTGGTTCCCAGAAGTTAGAAGTGGGGGTTGGTTGGGTCCACAAAAGGACAGCATGAGGGAGTTTTTTTGAGGGCTATGGGGCTGTTATGCATCCTGATTCTGTACACATGTGTTAAAACTAACACCAAAAATGTCAATTTTACTTATATGTTAAATTAAAAAATGAAATTTAAAAAGATATACTCATTTCCCATGCAGTTGTTATAAAATATAAAACAAGACTGCAAAAGAGATCTTATACGGAGAAGCGGGACGTGCATTTAAGGATCATTCCTTTCAGAGAATGTGTTCCAGAAATACACTTGAATTTATGCACACTCCTCTACTCAAATCCTTTTCAAATGCAAGTAAGACATTGTTTGGATCTTTCTATTTATTACTTTAAAGCAAGTTCTTTCTTGCTATGTCAGAAGTTACTGACTTGTCCACATAAAATGAAATGAATGAGTTAAAACCTCAGTAGTTATTCAGGCACGCATTTCAGTAGCCAAGACTGGAAAAAAGACATGTCTTAGACAATACAAGTGAAATTACCTCGTGTCTGATGGAATCCTATAAAATGCCAGGTATTTTTTATTTGGAATTATTACATTTCCTACGCATTGGGGACTCGAGGTTTAATTTTTCTAGGAGACAGATCCACAGAATTTTAGAGCCGGAAAGGATTTAATGTTTATCTGTTCACTTTATTTTGCCAAGGAAACCAAGGCCCAAAAGTGCTATGGAACTTGTCCAAGATCAGAGAGCTAATGGATGGTACAGCAAGAACTAGAACTTGTTTTCTTAACTCTAATTCTTTGGCCCTTGCCCCTCAAGTGACCTGTGGAGTCATGCTCTCAATAAGGAGCTGTCTGTAATGTTGGGGACCACATTGGGGACCTACCTGGGAAGCTGAGTTCTTATATGTCAAGTTCTTCCAGTCAGTGTAAGGCTATTTTCCAGGGACACAACTGATCTTGTGGACATGAAGTGATAAAGGAGATTCTACTCTGCTTTGCAGACAGGTCAGCGAGCCCACAACATTAAGCGTTCACCACCTAAACTGAACATTTTGGGCTATTCAGGATTTCTATGAGTAATTTTTATTCTACTTGTCCCTAAATATAAAGTTAAACTGTCTGGAATATGCTTCTTTTCCCACTATTTCCAGGTACCGGCAATCCTCCAAAAAGTTGTATTTTAATTCAACTGCTGGTTCTCGTGATGACACAACATTTTATCTCTGAGTCTTCCGAGGGGACAGAAGGCTGCAGGTTCTCATTACATTACAAATGGCTAGTCAGTCTATTGAGTCAGGGATTAAGTGAGTCAGTGTGGCACGGGAATTAAGAGCATTAGTTCCTGGGTCACGATTCAGGCTCCACTCCTGACTAGTTATATGCCCTTGACTTCTCTGTGCCTCATTTGCCGCATCTGGTTGTTCCATTGGTTAAATGGGTTAATACATGTAGGCACAATACCTGGATCGCAATGAGCATTCAATAAATATTACAATTTTTCATTAAGTCTCAAAAGTTATACATTACTCTTGAGAACAACCCCAGAAAGACATGTTCACCCATAACCCCAGCATGTACAACCATGAATAGCATCTATAAGACGGTTAGTTTAAGGGTTGAATGAGTAAATGCAGCCTAATTTACAAGACTGCCTTCGGAGTTACCCTGTCTTCAAGAAACTATTTTACTGGGAACTACAACATTCCATATGTGGTGTTGGAAATACCATTCCCTCTCCCTCAGGACAAGGGCAGCTCTACCTGCCCGTGATGTCCCGTTTGTAGGATTCCAAAGAGTTGGGGAAAGAGAATTAGATAAAAGAAGACGTTTCCAAACGTTTCCCTTGGCAAAGTTTCCTGGGTTGACTGTCACTGGGACAGAAAAATCAGACAGAAGGGAGTAACTTGACTCGCTTCATTCAAGCATTTATTAAGCATCTACCATGGGCTGCAGTACACCATCCCAAACAGGAAATTCAACTCTGAGCAAGACATCCTTGCCCTGGGAAGTCAGCCTAGTAGGGCACACTACCCAATGCACTCTATGTCTATAGCAGAAATGGAAAGGGCCATCGTTGTCCCCAAAGGGCAATACTAACTCTATTTGGGGAATCACAAAACTGTCATTTGGAATGGATCTTTATGAGTAAGGAGAGTCTGCACAGCAAAGAGGAGAAGGAAGAGTATTCCAGGCAGAAAACAAACAAACAAACATTCGAGAATAGATGAGTGAGGGGAGGTTGGCAGGGTTAGGGAACAGGAGAAAAAATAAATAAAAGTGTGCCAAATGCGAGAGAGAAGAGCTCAAAAAGAGGCCTAAACCTGTCAAAATTTCTTTGTTCTTAAAGGAAACTTCACTATGACTTCCAGCATCGATCTAATCTCATATGAATGTTTATTAATCAGTGCCTAAGCAAAAAGAAATGATCTGACATACAGTTCTCTATAAAATCTACCCCCTCCCTTTCCCATACTACTCTGCCCACATCTGGAGCCAAAGATGTTGATTTGACTTTGTTTTGTTGTATTGTTTTAATAAATACAACTAGCACTCCTTAGCAAGTCTGTTCTGGCTGTTGTGCCCTAAAACAAGCTGCCAGATATACGCTTGCTCGTGGTTTTCGCCTCCCTCCTTGCCAATCCCTACCCCCAGCTGCTTGTTAGTGATACCAGAGAGCTGTTACCACTATTCCCTGTGCTTGACTGAGGACCAAGTCCCAGTTCAGCTTTCTTTTCATTCTACTGTGGCCCGGACAATCCCTCTTGCTCAGCCAGATCAGCCCAACCAAACCCTGAGGGTTGTATTACCAGCCTAGCTGATCAATCACAGCCAGAGAGATATCATGGAATCCTACTGCAAACAGGTACAAGGAAACCTTACTTCCTGCTCTCCCAACATAAAGATTGTTTGCCTCAGTATTACATTTCTGACAAAAACTGATGGGGGTGGAGAGCTGCTTACCAAGTTCCAGTTCCTTCTACTCCACCCACCTCTTCTTTGATCTCACTGCATACGATAAAGAAAAAAACAACTAGCTGTTGCTCAAATACGCACAATTACTTCCAGAAACCTAAAACAAACATGACGGCTAAGAGCACTGTATCCACTTCAAAATAAATCTTTGTGATAAAGCATTCAGTGAAACAATCATTAACTGGACGTAGAGGGGAGCAAGTCTTCAAAATGGTCAGAGTGGTTTTAAACCTTTTGCAGGCTGCTGCACATAACTGAAAAAAGTAGTCAAATTTGGGCAGCACATTGGGGAGGGAGGAATAGACAGCTTAAAATACCCCAAAATAAGTGAGCACTAACTCCAAGGTAATCATAACTGTGGTATAATGGCCACGATCTTAAGAAAAAGTATCCAAAACTTGAAATTAAAGTAAGAGGGTAACGATGCCGTTTCAGCGCCATACTGGGGCAGTGTTTAACAAGCCCATTGAAGGATCATTCAGTCCGCTCGGGAATGTACCTGTTCTTGACTCCGTTATGTAATATTTTATCAGCGTCCAGACACGAAGTTTTGTTGTATTTTTTTTAAGATTTTAAGTAATCTCTACACCCAAAGTGGGGCTTGAACTCACAACCCCAAAAGCAAGAGTCACATGCTCCACCAAGCCAGCGAGGCGCCCACGAGACGTTGAAGTTTTATGCTAACTTGTGCGTGTTTGTCCAGTAATAACAAAGGTTACAGTTTATTGTGCTGGAGGACATTAACCAGTTTTGTAACTACTAACAAATTCAATTCTGCAATTCTTTGACTGATTAAGGCTCTACTCTCTGGATTCTCCTTCAAATCAGCAACTTTAGCACCTAGTGATTCCTTTATACGTTGAATTTAATAAACTTTTATACATGTTCATCTTATTTTTGTACAAGCATCATGTTTTTAACTTTTTGAAAGCCATACTTTAGTCATTGTATTGTTCATTCAGCCATTTCTCTGCATTGTGTTGCTATCTACGAAAAACTGTCTTCTGCCCCGGCCACTTCTCAAAAGGCACCATCTTTTCTTTCTTAATGTGCACCAGCTTGACGCTAACACATTGACAAGCCAAAATGGCCTGTCAATGGCCTGATCGTACCTTGCTTGGCCTTAAGTGGTTTATTTAATTGAATTATTGCTGACATTTCCAAACTGGAAGCAGTCACAACAACAATAAACACAGATTTCTAGTTTCTCTTGAAAAAAATCAGAAGGTCTGGCAACAATAGAGTCATCTTCCCACCCAAGAAAGGACAGCTGAGTCCCTTTTAGAGCATTCCGTCCCTCGTTCATCCCAGTCTCCACCGCCACTGTCACCTGCCTGTCCTTGCAGTTAATTTAAGTTTTAATCCCTCAACTATGGCCTCTTAATTCTTCTCATAACAAGCTGTTTCTCAATCTCTCCCACTTTCCACCACCTGCTCAGCTCAATTTTTCATCTAACAGACACCGGCATCTGATGTATGTGTGTCTGTGTGTGTATACATACCTTATACACACACACATTCAATGGTGACATAAAATAACTTTTAAATATTGATCAAAACTTGGTAGCACATATTTAAGGCATTCTTTTTTTTTTTTTTTTTTAATTTTTTTTTTCAACATTTTTTATTTATTTTTGGGACAGAGAGAGACAGAGCATGAACGGGGGAGGGGCAGAGAGAGAGGGAGACACAGAATCGGAAACAGGCTCCAGGCTCCGAGCCATCAGCCCAGAGCCTGACGCGGGGCTCGAACTCACGGACCACGAGATCGTGACCCGGCTGAAGTCGGACGCTTAACCGACTGCGCCACCCAGGCGCCCCATTTAAGGCATTCTTAACACATCTGACAGTTGAAAGCTGAAAACCATTGCACTGTCCAATTTCAGCCAATAGGCAACAAATTGTTCTTCAACCAAATAGATTTGTGATGGTGATTTACAGCTGTACACATGTGGACTAGTTTGTGCCAGCACAGTAAAGCTCAGAGCTTAGAAACAGGAGATAAGGAACATTCATGAAATAGTCAATGATGTATGAAGGTTAAAAACACTAATAGAGTAATCCCTTCTTTCAAGGGTTTAATCCAACTGTAAATCCAAAATATACTTTTTTAAAAAGACAAATTTAAAAGCTTTAACTACTCAGAAAACATGAGTAGAAAGAGGTGAACATTCTAGTGTGAAGCTCCAAACAATGGACAGAGATTTTAATTTTAAATTACCTAGCTAGGGGCGCCTGGGTGGCTCAGTCGGTTAGGCGGCCGACTTCGGCTCAGGTCATGATCTCACGGTCCGTGAGTTCGAGCCCCGTGTCGGGCTCTGTGCTGACAGCTCAGAGCCTGGAGCCTGTTTCAGATTCTGTGCCTCCGTCTCTCTCTCTGACCCTCCCCTGTTCATGCTCTGTCTCTCTCTGTCTCAAAAATAAATAAATGTTAAAAAAAAAAATTTTAATTACCTAGCTAATGTGCGCTAAGATCAAGTTTTCTCTCAAATTACCCAGTAAATGATGCAATATTAACGTCTGACTGCAGATTCCTAGCATGTCAGTCAGGATGATCTTAATTTCTACACCACGGCTTTCGATTCCCTGTCGTTATATCTTCCACCCGAGCCTCAACCCCACCGCTGAGGACAAGAGCCTCTCCCCAGGAAAAGGTGGCTTCACTCCGGCTCAAACACCTCACTCCCATGTTATCAGACTCTGGGTCAAACAGAATCACCTGAGGCACCGAACATGGCGATTCCTGGCCCAATAATACCCTGAGACTTGATTTAGTAGGTCTGGGATAGAGGCCAGGAAGACGGAGTTTTTACCTTGCACGTCCCCACCCTTTATGTGATCAATTCTCTTGCAGGTGGTCTTAGGACACACTTTGACAAACACGGTCTCCTTGCCTTACCGGAGAGCTGGTTGTAGAGAACAAGATGGGGTCACTCGGGTCAAGCAGGGGCCTGTGACTAGCAATGATGCAAGAGGTTAAGGGTACTGCAGCTCCAAGGTATCGCCAAGACCAGCATCAGCTGACTCACCACAACTGATAACAGGCCGAAGCAGAAGAGGTCTGCAGGGGCCGAAAAAGGGGGGATTTTTTGCAGCAAACTGTCAAACTCCCCAGACACTGACCCCTCTATAGCTGACCACTTTAAAAAGGCAGCTGGCGGGGTGCCTGGGTGACTCAGTCGGTTAAACGTCCAACTTCAGCTCAGGTCATGATCTCCCAGTTTGTGAGTGCAAGCCGGGTCGAGCTTGGTGCTGACAGCTCAGAGCCCGGAGCCTGCTTCAGACTCTGTGTCTTCCTCGCTGTCTGCCCCTCCCCTCCTCGCTCCCCGTCTCTCTCTGCCCCCCTCAAAAATATTTTAAAAATATTAAAAAGGCAGCTGCCGCTAAAGGCTCTGCGCATCTCGGAACAGAGCTGAGATCCTTCACCGCTTGAACATAAGCAGGAAGTGCTGAGAGCTGACCTGCACCAGACTGAGGCCTTATCCTAACTGTGTGCCACAGACTGACTTCATGTTTGGTTTGCTAACTTCCCCACACCCTCTGTTATCTCATTCGTTGTATGACTTGCCTTATGTTCTGCTTTGTGTGCCGGGTAAGAAGCCAAGGCAATTACGTGGTGAAATGTCATGGAGTCTGGAAGCCTGAAACTGCTTGCCCATGACACTGGTCAACGTTAGTAACATCGGCTTTTCCAAAATTCCTCACAAAAAGTTACCCTTTGCCACGTGGACTCTACGGCTACATTTACTGAGTCTCAACCATCCGTAAGGAGCTGTGCCAAAGGACTCTGGTCGATATAATAATGAACAAAACGTATTCCTAACCCTCAAATATCGAGCAGGAAAAATTAATGTTTACAAGTTAGTTAAAATAGAATGGAGTATGTGTCATAGCAGGAATGCAAATCAAACTCCACGCACTCAGAAGTTAAGTCCCTCTAACATTCTCCAGAGCATCTTGTGCCCATCTATCTTTATGATTATGCATGATGACACAGCATTTTCCATGCCATTCCTCTCCACTAGACTGTATGCTCCAGGGCTGAGATCATGCCTTGTTCACTCCTGAGTTCTTAGTACCTGATAAATAATAAATGCTTGGTTGAAGAGTCATTCAATCAAGACGGTCTTCGTCATTACAACTTGGCCCCAACTGTGAGAGACTTCACGTTAGAGTCTGGCTGCTCACTGAAGAAGTCAGTTCCTTGAAAACTAGCCATATAATTTCACATTTGGAGGGAACTTGGAGAACATGTGGTCCAGCATGTCACTAAATTTGGTTGTGTAGATCATTGGTGTGTAGATCATTCAGAAGACAGCTTCTAGAATGTTCATAGGTGACGTATGCAAAGACATTTTAAATTTCAATAGGATGCATGTATGTACGTGTGTAGAAAAGATCTAGAACAAAGGCGCGCTTGCATAGATTAATGCTTAAAACAACGCTAAATTTATTTGAGAAAGTAAATATAGAACGGGTGAAACTTTTATGTTATTAGAAATCATAGTGGTGGCCCTTGGTATGGGAGTCAGAGGCCTGATGGGGGTTTCTGGGGTACAGAAAATGTTTCTTTAGCTGGGTGCTGGCTGCATGGGAATGGTCAGTTTGTAAGCTGTGTTATGATGACTGCTCTTTTCTGTATGTCCAATGCATTTCAATCCAAAAGTGTTTTTAAAAGGTGAATGTAGTTAGTGAAATTAATGGCAGCGCATGGATACTGGAAAAATCCTAACGCTGGAAAAGGAAAACTAAATTTGGAACACACAGACTCCAATTCCATTGTGTACATGAGAAGAAACTCAGTGATTGCCACAAATTAGCAGCGACCTTGAGCAGGAACTACCTTCCTCCAGCCTTTTCTCCCATTCTCAATTCCAGCAGGATCTGTACCCGCATTGTCTCCACAATGGTTTTATCAGCTGCTCCCAGCTCAGACAGCCCTGACAAATCCTAACTCTTGCAGGGAGCTGCCCTTCCCCATTTGGCTGTTTTCACCATTCCTCTAAGCCCTTAGCCAGATGCTGCCTTGCAACTAAATTGTCAGACTCTCAAAGAGACAGACCCTACATTTAACAATTCCATCCACTGGGCAAGCTACGGGGGGCGGGGGGCGGGTGAAATCATGATTTGTGCTTTGGAGTCAAATTGCCTGTGTGCCAGCTTGTATCCCAGCTCTAGCATTTACTGCTGTGGGACTCCGGGCAAGTTTCATAATCATTTTGTGCCTCAGCTTCTTCAACTGTAAAGTCAGGATCACGATAAACCTATCTTCTGCTGTTGTTGGTGAAGCGGAAGAAGATGGTCCATGTGGAGTGCTTGAAAGGGTGCTTAGTTAACTGTTCGCCATCATTACTATTATCTGCAAAGTGATGAAAACACAAGCACCTTTCTCCTGCCAGAGTGAGGGAAAGGATAGAGTGGGCTGGAGCTGTCGGAAATGTGCCTAAGCCTCAAGGGGGCGAGGACAGGGGAGGTCAGGAAGATCTGAGAAGATTCTCCAAGATGGAAGGTGTGTGCGGGCAAGGCAAGGGGGTTACAGGGGCGCCACCCAAGACTTCGCGAATCAGAATCTGCAGTTACAAAGGCCTAAATTTCCCTTTGGCGCTTAAGCTCCTTCGACCTGGGCCCCTGACACCCTGCCCCCAGGGTCCTGACATCTCGAGAGGTGAAGGGGATTCCCCTTTGAAACACGGTGCTTTGGAAAAGGGGCGCAGCAACAGCACGCGACCAAAAGCGGGCTAGTAACCGCCTTTTTGCTCGCTCGTGAGCCGTCTTCGGGCAGGTTCTGCGGCCGGCACAGTGCTCCTTCCGCCTCCTACCTCCGGGAAGGCCACCGGCCGGGCCGCCCCTTCTGGGCGCAAACTGGGGAAGGCCGTTCGGCGCCGGCGGTGTTGCCCCGGGCGCTTCTCCACTTCCCGGCGGGGCGCGGGGCGGCGCGGGCAGTCTGGGGGGGCGCTTCCCCAGCCCGCGCCTCTCCCACACTCATACCTGACGAGTCGCTGCCCCGGCCGTGGGCCTCCGACTGGGGCCGTGTGGCCGCCCTGCGCTCCTTGCTCTTCCCGCAGCCCGTCGCGCGCGGGGCGCTGTGGGAACGCAGGGCTGAGGGCAACAGAGCGGGGGCCGCGCGCCCCCTGCCGGCGATGGGCGGGGCTGCCGGGGTGGGCGGGGCTGCCGGGGGCGGGGCGACGGGCGGAGACACCCTGGTGCCCACGCCTCCTCTCCTAATAAACTCGTGGATTTTTTTCACATGAAGATACGCTGACTAAACTAGGCAAATGCAACGTGGAAAGGAGGGGAAAGGTATCATCACAGATCTTATCTGTCAGATGACTGTTGCCGCGTTTACTATTTCTTTCCAGTTTTTTTTACCCTCAATACATAGTTTTGCTCGCAGGTTTTCACTTACTACTAGCATTTTCTACACGATCACATAGTATGGTAAGCCACCCAGATAACTTCTTGACTTCCACCCTCGCCTCAGGCTTTTTCAACGGATGAGACTGACACTGACCATTTTATTTCAAACAGAAGCCTGCTCACCCCATCCTCACCTCGACGGGCACAATTTACCCTACTCTTCCGTTTTATATAGCAATGACAGTCTTCTAACTTACCCTCTGTTCTCTCTCCTACTCACACTTCCCTCCCCTTACCAGAATAGCATCTTAGCATTTTTTTTCTTTCGTTTCATGTATCCCAAAAGCTTAGAACTGTGCCTGGGACATGGTAGGAATTCAATATTGGAAGGAAGAAGAGAGGAAACATTATCTTTAATAACTACCCATATAAAAGCCCTCCCAATAGAGCTACTGTACTAGGCTTACCTAGTCCTCTATTGATAGATACTTAATTTGTTTCTTATTTTAAATACTATGCATAAGACTGCAGTGAACATCTTTGTGTTTAGAGCTTTCAGGCTCTCCTTGCACATTGCCACATGGCCTTCCAGAATGGTGGTCCCCCTTTACACTCCTAGGAGTAAGGAATCACAGTTCCATACTACCTGAGAGTGATTTTTAACATGGAAGCCACATTGGGCCACATCAGATGGGGTCACTGTTCTCAATCAGCACAGTGCTTGGTTTTTCCTTCTTTCAACGAATTAACATACGTTAAGCATCCAACCCATATCCGGCTTTGTCCTAGGGTTACTGGATGTCTAAAACCAAGTTGCCTGCTCTTAAGGAACATCCATCCCAGCTGAGATTTAGTGAGCTTGTCTGGTCACCAGATGTGTGGCGATGGTGAGGCGCTTTGTTCTCATCTGGATTTGTGGGCAAGCTTATTTCCTGCTCCTCTTGGGAGCAACCCAGAGTCAAAATGCTCTTGGAAAACATTGGGTGCTTATTTGCTTAAATACAGAAAACAAAAGCTGAACCCAAACCTTTTAAAAACAGACACTGCACAAAGCCAAAGTGAGGCTGAAGAATCTCATCCAGGTGTTTACACTCTGTTATGGTGGTAAGTAATATAACTAAGCAGGGGACTTTTAAAGGCAAAGAGAAGTTCCCTCCCTCCGTGAGCCAGGTCTATAATTCCTTTGTTCAGTTGGAATTATTATTTCAGAGATCTTTTTTAACATGGTTTTCTTTTTTTTAATGTGTTTTTTTTTTTAATTTATTTTTGAGAAAGAGAAAGAGAGAGAGAGATACAGAGCATGAGCAGGGGAGGGGCAGGGAGAGAGAGGCAGGGACCCAGAATGTGAAGCAGGCTCCAGGCTCTGAGCTGTCAGCCCAGAGCCTGACATGGGGCTCGAACTCAAGGACTGCAAGATCGTGACCTGAGCCAAAGTGGGACACTTACCTACTGAGCCACCCAGGCACCCCAAAACATGCTTCTCAACATATGCTAAAATTACTACATATTTTGTCAGCAAAATTCCAGTTGTGGTTGTCTTTTCTTTTTCTCTATTTAAAGCACACATTTCACTCAAATGATGGCTTTTCCTTTTTTTTTTTTAAATACCTACGCAAAAGTAGCTGACAGTCATGTGCTTGCCTGAGTCATCTTACCATATACCAGCGATTTGTTGGACACTCAAGATGAGCCAAGCACCCTGCTTACTGTTTTTCTCACATCATCTCATGTTGTCTACACAAGAGTCCTATGTGGTAGGGCCTGTTATTGTTCCTATTTTACAGTGAGAAGCCTGAGGCTTCTGGATTAATTGCCCAGATACACAGGCCTACTATGCAAATCCAGGTCTCCTTATTCCAGGGCTTCGGCTCTTAAGCACTAACTTATGTAATGATTGCAGTATCGCGATCCACTAATCCCTATAACATGAAAGGACTCTTTGGGAAATGTGTTTGAGGGTTGATTTAATTATACATGATCTGTGTAAAGCACATCAAAAAAGAGGGCTCTATTTGGTCCAATAATAGTGAATGTTCAGTCCTCGGCTTACTTGGCCTGTCCATAGCATGGTACCTCCATTTTTCATTCTCTCCTCCTTGGAACAGTTGCCTTCCAGGATACCACACTCTCCCATTTCCCATTTCAGTCTCCTTTGCTGGTTCCTTCCCAATCTCCCTGGCACTTAATATTTAAATGTCCCAGGGCTCAATCCTTAAACTTTCCCTGCCCTTCCCTCCCACCCCCATCTCAATCTGCATTCGCTCCCTTGGTGACTTCATCCGGTCTCAAAGCTTTCTGTGCCATCTGCCAAACTTACATCTCTTGCCTTAACCATCATCTGCACCTGAGTGTCCAATAAACGGTTCAAACCTAGAGGGTCCAAATAGATTGTCCCCTCCCCAAACCTGTACCTTCCTAGGTCTTCCCCTGCCCCGAAAAAGGCAACTCCATTCTTCCAGGTGTTCAGATGGAACACCTTGGAGTCATCCTCAACCCCTCTCTCACATACCCCACCTTATTTGCCAGAAAATCCTGTCCATGCTACCTTCAAACGATATTTTTAAATGAATAAAAATAAACAAGCAAGCAAAATCCCTCTAACTACCAGCGTATAGGAAGCAGAGGACAAAGGAACAAGATAAACAACACATAGGTTTGTAATCAGCAATATCCAGAATGTACCGATTTCATCAACGAATACTGACAAGAGAAGAAAAGAAAAAGAAGTGGGAGCATCTCATTTCAGAGAGACTTAAGATATATGAGGTATCTAAGGGGAGTCAAATTCATAGACACAGAAAGCAGAGTAGCAGTTGCCAGGGGCTGGGAGAAGGGGGCAGAGGGAGTTAGTGTTTAATGGAGGCAGAGTTCGGTTTGGGAAGATGATAAAGTTCCAGACAAGAATGGTGGTGGTGGTGGTTGCATAACAATGCGAATGTACTTAATGCTACCGAACTGTAGACTTTAAAATGCTCCAGACTGGGGGGGGGGGGGGGGGGGGGGGGCAGTGCCTGAGTGGCTCAGTTGCTTAAGCGTCCAACTTTCGATTTCTGCTCAGGTCACGATGTCACAGTTTCTGAGTTTGAGCCCCTTATCGGGCTCTGCACTGACAGTGCAGAACCTGCTTGGGACCCTTTCTTTCTCTCCCTCTCTCTCTGCCCCTCCCCTGTTCATGCTCTCTCTCTCTCTCTCTGTCTCTCTGTCTCTCTGTTTCTCAAAATAAACATTAAAAAAAATAATCAAAATCAAAATAAAGTGCTCCAAGTGGTAAAATTCTCATGTTGTACATATGTTAGTTAGTACAAGGCAACGTGTGGACTTTGGATCCTGATTTGAACAAATCAATTGTAAAAACATTTTACGGGTGTAAAATACGGACTGCATATTTACATATTGCTAGTGTTTTAATGTTACAGTTCTTATCTTTTAGAGATACACTTTGAAGTATTTACAACTAAAATTATATGTCTGGGATTTTCTTTAAAATAATCCCATGTATTGGGTAGAGATATAGATAAAATAACATTGGCCCGGTGTGAATTGTTGAAGCTGGCTGATGGGAACGGGGGGATTCCCTCCACATTCTCTCTAATTTGTATGTTTGACATTTTCCGTAATAAAAAAGTTCTTAAGATTTTTCAAAATCCAAAAACGGAGTACCTCTCATCTGGATTATCACAACAGCCTCCTAATGGTCTCCCTACCTCTGCCCTGCCGCCACCCCCAACCGCACCCCCCCTCCCCACCCCCCCACCCCCCCCCCCCGCTATTGCAACAGGTCAACCAGAAGCATCCTGTTAAAATCATGTCACGCCTCTGCTTAGAAACTGCCATGGCTCCCAATCTCCTAGGAGTGAATCCAGTGGCCTAAAAGGTCCTATGTGAGGCATCCCCAGCCTGACTCTCTCTGACCTTCTCTCCTTTTCTCCTCTTTGTTCACTCTGTCCAGCCACACTGATTTTCTTCTTTCCCTAAAACACACCAAGCACATCCCATCTGAAGTCTTTCCACTGACTGTTCCTTCTTTTTTTAATTTTTTTTAATGTTTATTTATTTTTGAGAGACAGAGACAGAGAGAGAGAGAGCACAAACAGGAGAGAAGCAGAGAGAGAGGGAGACACAGAATCCCAAGCAGGCTCCAGGCTCTGAGCCGTCAGCACAGAGGCAGGTCCGGAACTCACAAACCGAACCGTGAGATCATGACTCGAGCCAAAGCCAGATGCTTAACCGACTGAGCCACCCAGGCACCCCTCCCCTGGCTGTTCCTCCTGCTGGAACCACGATCCCCTCATGTACCCATGTGGCTCACTCCCTTGCCTTCCTCAGATCTTCATTCAAAATGTAGCTTCTCGAGGAAGATTTCCCTGGCCGCTCTTCTTTTCTCTTGCACCCCTTGCTCTGCTGCTGACCCCAACACCTCCTTTCTCTCTTCTGGGCTTCAATTTTCTCCTTAGAGATGATCACCATAGAGCTGGGTGGCTCAGTTGGTTAAGCATCTGGCTTTGGCTTAGGTCATGATCTCAGGGTTCGTGAGTTTGAGCCCTGCATCTGGCTCACTGCTGTCAACATGGAGCCCACTTCGGATTTGGGCAGGAATTGTTGTCTGTTTTGTTTGGTACCCAGAGCAACATCTGACACCAGAAAGGCCACCACTAACTATTTGCTGAAAGAAAGAAGGAGAATCAACGAGATTACTTGTTGGTGATCTTGGAGCGGCATTCATCCATCCCCACAGAAAATACTTATGGAGCCCTTGCTGTGTGCAGGGCACCGCTACGGGACAAGAGTTTATGGATGCCCACCCCACCCCCCACCGCTACCGTCTTTGTGATTTTCAGTATGGGATGATTGATGTCAAAGCCGTGGTCAGAACATCTCATTTACATTAAATCATCCAGTCCACCTCAGAGGGCCACTCCATAAATGGAATTTATTTTATTTCTTATTATTTTTTTAAGTTTATTTATTTTGAGAGAGGGAGTGTGAGCAGGGGAGGGGCAGAGAGAGAATCCTAAACAGGCTGCCCTCCATCAGCCCAGGGCCCCACGCGGGGCTCGAACTCACGAACTGTGAGATCATGACCAGAGCCAAAATCAAGAGTCAGATGCCCAACCAACTGAGCCACCCAGGGGCACCCATAAATGGAATTCATGAACAAAGTCTTAAAGTCCTAACAATTAGGGCTTTGCAAGTATTTGATGAATTTAATCTCTAAGTGTTGGCAATCCAGGTATGGTCCGTTTCTCCTCATCCAGAAGAGGAGTTCCCTTTTCTAGTTAACTCTGTGTGGCTTGCCCGGGTTGTCCTGCTCCCGCCTGTCCCTGGTCCCATGGCCAGGTCCCTAGCCCACCAGCTGCTCCTCCCTCTACTTGCCAAATCTCTGGATTCATCTGCTGCTCCCAGCCCTCCCTCTGGTGCCTCGGTCAGTCACCCAGCCGCACCCCCACCATTTTCCCTCCACCATAGTGAAGTTCTCAAGGGCAGGTCTGTGTCTAATTCACCTTTGTGTCCCCAGCACCTGGCTCAGTGTCCAAACAGAATTAACGTGAAAATAATATAACACAACACCCACCATCAATCATACACTGAAAAACATTCTAGGTTTTTTTTTTTTTGTTTTTTTTTTTTTTTGAGCTTTCCAGTTATTTGGGTTTGCCATGGAATTTACATTTTAAAGCAATCTTCCTAAATTGAAGTTCTCTACTATTAGAACTTTCTGCTTGAGTCACACGCAAACTCCACGGTCCATTTTAAAGGTGATTGTAACACTGCATCACCCACTTGTAGGACGGTCTGTTGTCTGTTCGCCCAAGACAATTAACCAAGTATGCCAGGCCAGATAAATGCCAGGCAAGGTAAACATGAATGCCGGTTTTGCTGTGGATGGAAACGTGGGCTCCAGAACTAGCTGGGGCAGGTTGTGGGGAAACGGAGCTAGAAACCGATCTTCCTGAAGCATTCCAGACAGGGCTGCTCCTGGCCTCGGAGACTTCCCACAGTGTCCGTCCTGGGGATTGAAGTCCAGGCAAGGAGGGTGGAGAACCCGGCTGTGTGGCCCCAGACCCCCATTCAAACCCTGCTTCCCTCGCTCTCAGCTGTGTGATTTTGAGCAAGTTCCTGAACTTCTCCGAGCTTCCACCCTCTCTATAAAATGAGTATCTACATGGCATGATAACTAGGAGGATGAAATAAAAGACAGGTAAACACTCGGTGTGACAAGTGGCACACAGGCACACAGCAGACACAGAGCAAGGGAAATCTCCTTGCTCTTCCCAAGCCTTCCTTGGGGAGCTGTGCGCTTCAAAGTTCCCCTGAGAAAAACACCAAATGCCCTTACAACACCCCGAGTAACGGCTGGGCATTATTATCCCCATTTTTCAGGTGAGGAAACTGAAACGTGAAGGTGTTAGGTTCCTACCAAGTGGCAAAAGCAGGGGCGCCCGGGTGGCTCAGTGGGTCGAGCATCCAACTCTTGATTTCGGCTCAGGTCATGGTCTCACGGTGGTGGGATGGAGCCCCGCACTGGCTCCTCGCTGGGCACGGTGCCTGCTTAGGATTCCCCCCCGCCCCCCTCTCTCTCTCTCTACCTCTGCTCCAACCTCGCTCTCTCTTTCTCTCAAAAGAAAAAAAAGTGACAAAACTAGAATTTGCTCCCAATTCTATGCGAATCCCACATTGTTTGCTGACAGATTCTTTTTTTTTTTTTTTTTGGCATTCATTTATTTTTTTTTTTTTTTTTTTTTTTTTTTTAATTTATTTTTGGGACAGAGAGAGACAGAGCATGAACGGGGGAGGGGCAGAGAGAGAGGGAGACACAGAATCGGAAACAGGCTCCAGGCTCCGAGCCGTCAGCCCAGAGCCTGACGCAGGGCTCGAACTCACGGACCGCGAGATCGTGACCTGGCTGAAGTCGGACGCTTAACCGACTGCGCCACCCAGGCGCCCCAACATTCATTTATTTTTAAGAGAGACAGAGACAGAGCATAAGCGGGGAGGGGCAGAGAGAGAGGGACACACAGAATCCGAAGCGGGCTCCAGGCTCCGAGCTGTCAGCACAGAGCCCGACGCGGGGCTCGAACCCACGAACTGTGAGATCGTGACCTGAGTGGAAGTCGGACACCCAACCGATTGAGTCACGCCGGTGCCCTGTTTGTCGACAGATCTTACACACTGTTGCCTCTAAAGCAACTTCAGGGGCGCCTGGGTGGCTCAGTTGGTTAAGCGGCCGACTTCGGCTCAGGTCACGATCTCGTGGTCCGTGAGTTCTAGCCCCGTGTTGGGCTCTGTGCTGATGGCTCAGAGCCTGGAGCCTGTTTCCGATTCTGTGTTTCCCTCTCTCTCTGACCCTCCCCCGTTCATGCTCTGTGTCTCTCTGTCTCAAAGATAAATAAACGTTAAAAAAAAAAATTAAAGCAACTTCATCTGGTTTATAATTTTCTTTGGGCTGGCTTTCTCTTCTGATTCAAGAACTGTTTCCTCTGCCATTTTAATCTTTTTTTTTTAATCGATCACTCAGAGGCGAATGAACACAGGGTTAGTATTTCTTCTTCCTTCAAGAATAATGTTTTTATTTTTTCAGTAAAACTCAACATAACATTTCCCCCTGAAAAAATACAGAAGAATGTACACTAAAAAAATATGCTCTCTCCCACCTTACCTCAAGCCCCAAACCTCCCTGCCTAGAGGCAACTGTTAGGTTCTTGTGGATCCTTCCAGAAAGAATCTTTGCATTTATAATCATGGCACAGCTGTAAGGGGGGAATCGAGGCCTTTTCCTGTATCAGGCAAATTAGTGTCCATGGTATTGCAAATCAATCAAGTGCTGAGGGGAAAAAATCCTATTAGTCTGAAAGAATACTGAGAATTAAGGTAACCAAAGGCCGACCATTTGGGGAACAGATTGGATTTTTATTTCATTAAAGTGGCCTTTCAGCTCAGAGCTTCTGGAAAGTCCCACGGAAGGATGCACCTGTGACTAGCTTCTACATAAAAACGCTATTGTGTGCCCTCTGAAAAATACTGTCCTGAGGAATCTTCCTGTACAGAGTAAGCCGGGAGCTGGGAAGACGAGTTAAGCAACCACACAATTGTTATTTGTGCTTCTCTCTTTATCTCTTTCCAGCCACTTCATTTTCATTATTCCATCCGAGCCCCCCAGAAACCCCAAGGCGCAGAGAAGTGAGGAGATTTTTCCCAATGGCATGTGGCTCATACGTGGCAGAGAGAGGACCTAAGCCCTTATCTCCTGCCTGTGTGCTTTTCCCCCGACATGGCTACAGGTCTGGGAGCCCAGCATCTAAGTGCTGGAATCAAGTGAATTACTCACGAAATGCTGGGACTGCACCCACATTCACAGCAACACCATTCACAGGAGCCCAGAGGCGGAGCCAGCCCGCATGCATCCCTGGAGGGCTGGATAAACAACACGGGGTACACGCATACAGCGGAATATTACTCAGCCTTAAAAAGAAAGAAAATTCGGGGCGTCTGGGAGGCTCAGTCAGTTTACGTGGCTGACATTGGCTCAGGTCATGATCTCATGGTTCGTGAGGTCCAGCCCACATCCGGCTCTCTGCTGTCAGTGCAGAGCCTGCTTTGGATCCGCTGTCTCCCTCTCTCTCTGCCCATCCCAACTCTCTCTCACTCTCTCATAACTAAATAAACATGTTTAAAAATGTTTTAGAAAAAGAAAGAAAATTCTGACACATGGTACAACACGGATAAACCTTGAGGACATTATGACAAGTGAAATCAGCCAGTCGTAGAAGGACAGATCCAGTATGATTCCACCCATAGGAAGTATCTAAAGTAGACAGATTCATAGAGATACAGAGTAGAATGGTGGTGACTAGGGCTGAAGGGAGGGAGAAACGGGGAGGTACTGTTCGGTGGATACAGAATTTCAGTTTGGGAAGAGGAAAAGTTCTGTGGACGGATGCCAGTGACGGTTGTAGAACAATCTGAACGTGCTTAACGCCACTGAAATGCACACTTAAAAATGGTTTGGGGCACTGGGTGGCTCAGGCAGTCGAGCGGCGGACTTTGGTTCAGGTCATGATCTCACAGTTCCTGGGTTCGAGCCCCGTGTCTGGCTAAGCGCTGACAGCTCAGAGCCTGCAGCCTGCTTCGGATTCTGTGCCTCTTTCTGTCCCTCCCCCATCTGTGCGCTCTCTCTCTCAAAAGTAAACAAATATTTTTTAAAAATGGTAAAAGTAGCAAAGTCTGTTACGTGTATTTTACCACAATTTTTAAGAATTGAAAATGAGAGGCGCCTAGGTGGCTCAGTTGGTTGAGCAGCTGACTTTGGCTCAGGTCGTGGTCTCACAGTTTGTGGGTTCAAGTCCATGGGGCTTGCTGCTGTTGGCACGGAGCCTGCTTCGGATTCTCTCTCCCCCACCCTCTCCGCCCCTGCCCCACTCGCTCTCTCTCCCTCAAAAGTAAATACACGTTTAAAAAGTTTTGAAAATGAAAAACACGGCTGAGACTCCTCTAACACAAATTCGGACAAGACAAAGGGCACGTCTCCATTGGAGTCTGTTCACCTTGACGCTTGCTGAAACCAGACTGGTGTGTGCAACAGACATCTGGACACATTTGACTGCCCTGCACCCCCTTCCCCTTCCTTCTGAAAACGGAACCCTTCTTTTTGGTGGAGGAACCCATAGCCTAAAGCTCAAGGAAACCCAGACCTCACCAGTCACATACGCCACCACTTGAGCAAACAGAAGCTTGGAAAAATGAAGGTAAAACACATAAATGCAGAGAGCGTATGCTCAGTGCACGTAGGCACAGACACGCCAGCCCTTCTGGCTTCAGGTCTCCAGGCCTGTGCCAGCACGGATTGGCTGTGTTGACTTGAGGTGAGTTCTGTAGTATCTCTGGGCTTCAATCTTCCTCGTTTGTGAAGAACGGGACGATAATAATAGTGCTTACTTCCCAGGATGTTTATGAGACTGCGTAAGTTAATACACGTAAGACACTGAGAATAGAGGAAGCGTATACAGTCTGCTTGGGCTGCCATAAATAAAAAGCATACAATGGGGAACTTAGACAATAGAAATTTACTTTCTCACAGGTCTGGAGGCTGGAAGTCTGAGATCGGGCTGCAGGTAGGGCTGGATTCTGGTGAGATGAGGAGAGAGAGAGAGAAGAGAGAGAGAGAGAGAGAGAGAGAGAGAGAGAGAGAGAGAGAGAAAGGAGGGATGGAGTACAGGGGAGGGGGAAGGGAGGAGGCAGGAGACCGTGTGGGGGGAGGGAGGAGATGGGGGGAGGGCGAGGGAGGAGAAAGGAGATGGGGAGAGGAGGGGAGAGAGAAAGGGAGAGATCTCACTTCCTTTTCTTACAAGGCCACCAATGCTGTCAGATTAAGACCCCATCCAGTCACTTGAGGGGTTGGGGTTTCAACATATGAATTGCAGGGAGTGGGGAGGACACACAATTCAGTCCTTAGCAGTAACTACTAGCTGGTTTTCTTGTTATCGTAAGTATTAGTTCTATTGCATTTCCAGAGGGTAACGGACATCATCTCCTTTTTTTGAGAGCGGGCTTTGATAGGGAGAAAGCGGCAAGTCAGTGGAGGAAAAGGTGAAGTCTTTGGTTGCCTGAGGACGAGGAATCTGAGGAAGAAGGGAGGGTTCTTTCCAAAGAGCCTCCCGGTGGTGTTAACCTAGTGCCAGTCCTAAGTTGTACTTGCCCCCAGAAGCAGTGCACTTAAACTTTTCACACAGGTATTTTTAAAATAAATAGGGATTTGGCATATTAGAAAAAAAGTAGAAAATGCGGAAAACTAGAAAGAAGATAAAACACCCACAATCCACCTTCCAAAGACAAGTACTAATAGCAATATGGTGTCTTTGGGTGCAGGCTGGAGGCACCCGACGGATGCATGAGGCAAGCGGGGAGGGAATTCTCACGGCTCATTCCTTTTGCCACTTCAGTGCTCTCATGAGCAGCTCCTGTTATCAGATTAATGGGCGGAGAGGTCCCTGCTGCCCATGAATCTGGAGCCACCTTTTTCCTGCCCACTTGCCACCGGGGCCTCCAGCCTCACTTTGCTTTTGGGTGGCCTCAGCCCCCAATATCTTTCCACAAGTCCCCTTTTGCTTAAGTAGGCCAAAGACAGTTTCTGTTGCTTACAATCAACCAATCCTAGCTGATAAACCGAAGCTGTCAATTTTTTTTGAAAACTGCAGTTTAAAAAAATTTTTTTTAGTGTTTATTTATTATTGAGAGAGAGAGAGAGACAGAGACAGAGCATGAGTGGGGGAGGGCAGAGAGAGAGGGAGACACAGAATCTGAAACAGGCTCCAGGCTCTAAGCTCTTAGCACAGAGCCCAATGTGGGGCTCGAACTCACAAACTGTGATGTTGTGACCTGAGCCGAAGTTGGGCGTTTAACCATCTGAGCCACCCAGGTGCCCCTGTTTATTTTCATTTTTTTAATGTTTTTATTTATTTTTGAGAGAGACAGAGTGGGAGCAGGGGAGGGGTGGAGAGAGAGGGAGACACAGAATCCGAAGCAGGCTCCAGGCTCTGAGCTGTCAGCACAGAGCCCGACGCGGGGCTCAGATCCAAAAACTGTGAGATCGTGACCTGAGCTGAAGTCAGCGCTCAACCGACTGAGCCACCCAGGCACCCCTGAAAACTGAGTTTTTGATGGCTACATGATCTTTCATTTCAGGGCTGTATCCTGAAATGTACATTAAGTACACGAGGTGCACTCAGCCAGGTCCATTTTGCCAGACACTTAGGTTAGATAAACAACTTTCCCCGGGGGGCCTGGGTGGCTCAGTCCGTAGAGCGTCTGACTCAGGTCAAGATCTCACGGTTTGTGGGTTCAAGCCCGTCGTCGGGCTCGCTGCTGTCAGCCTGTCAGGGAAGAGCCTGCTTCAGATCCTCTGTCCCCCTCTCTCTGCCCCTCCCCAGCTTGCACTCTCTTTAAAAAACATAAAAATAAAATAAACAACTTTCCCTCCTAGATATCAACAATAATACCAAATTCATGTAACAGTTGCTTTTCTGTCATCCCTTTCTCCTGTCTCTGTCCCCACTCACTAGGACTTTACTCCAGCTATCACCTTTTTAAAGTTTCTTTCTCTTTATGTATTTATTTGATTTTATTCTTTAGAGACAGAGAGAGAGAACAGGGGAGAGGGATAGAGGGAGAGGTGAGGCATCTCTCTGGGACCTCTTTTATAAGGGCACTGAAGCCATTCATAAGGGCTTCACCCTCATGACCTAATCACCTCCCAATACCATCACATTGAGCAGTAGGTTTTAACATGTGAGTTTAGGGGAGGTACACAGACATTCAGTGTTATGGCATCCAGCAAGAGGGGACTGGTTACGTAAATTATGATACATCCATAAAATGCAATGCTAAGACCCCATAACAAGAATGAGCAAGCTCTAATGTACTGATATGCACGTTCTCCAAAATAGTCTTTAAATACAATAAAGCCAGAGCACAGCACATAGCCGTGTGCATGGCATACTACCATTTCATTAAAAAAAAAAAAAAAAAGGAAAGGAAAGAGGAGAAGAATCTATACATGTACATGCTCATGAGTACAGATAATATCTCTGTAAGAATTTACAAATTAGTAACAGCAGTCACCTCTGTTAAAGGATTAGGAAACTTGAGACAGATGGGAGTAAATTTTGCTGCATGTGGCTTTTGGTACCTTTTGAATTTTGGACCACATGATTGCAAAGAATATTAATAATGAGGAAGAAACCTAAAAAAAAAAAAAGTTGTAGCGAGAGTAAAGTCCTGGTGAGTAGGGACAGAGATAGGAGGAAGGGAAGACAGGGAAGACAAAAAATAATACCATGAATTTGGCATTATTGTTGACACTGAGGGGAAAAGTTGGACCTACAAAGAAGGGAGAGGATGGTCTAGGTGTGTGGGGCTGAAGAAGTGTGCAAATTCACCTGACACGCCGGCCGGCCATTACCATCCCAGCCGGGCTCATATTAGTGATGTGTTTGAAAGGGCAGGTGGGTGTGGCCTGGAGTCAGAGAGAAACAGTCAGCCCTCAGGATTCAAGGTGCCGTGGTTGACATGGAACTTTCCTACAGGGCTTCAGGTTATGGGAGACATTGTGGTAACTAGTCTTTGTGGACCAGGTGGCGGAGGAAGGTTTATTTCGCAAAGATGTACGTGAAAGGTTGGAGTCAGAAGGGAAGGAAACCACGTCAGGGAAAGAAGAAAAAGAAGAAAAATTAAAATGATAGAAAACCTAGTTTGGACCAGCCACTGTCCCAGCAGTATGTGTGGACTTGTGGACTTTGCCAACATCCAGGCCTCCTGTCTTCTGGTAACAGCAGAAACGGGATGGCTGGATCTATTCAGAATTTTTTGAGAGCCCCCAGACTGTCTCCCCAAGTGGCCACACTATTTTGCGTTCCCACCAACAGTGCACCAGGGCTGTGATTTCTCCACATCCTCGCCAGCATTGTTATTTTCTGTTTTCTTCAGACTCGGTTTTATTATATTTTCTTAAAACTCACTGGATGCAGCATAGAGAATGGATCCGAGGGGCTCCAGGGTTAACTCCTGTGGGCCTGGATGAGTTGCTAAAGTGAGAGATGTGCCTGCGCAGCACTGGCCTCTGTTCAAGACATAATAATGTTCTGATAGCGTTGCTTTGTAACCACGGAGCCAAGGCAAGTTTCAGGGAAGCTTGTCACTGCCAGCCTGTCAGTGTTGTTCATTGTCACCTGTGAGACTAGTGATGTGTACCTGGTCTCAGTGAAACCCCCTTGGGCTCTGCCTTCGGGATCGTTACAGAGCAGGAATCTCCCATGTGACCAGCAGGGTATAAGCAGCCCAGCCTGCACGCCAGTTTGGACACTGATCCTAAGATGTTGAGGGCGCGTGTCGGTGGTTCCTGATCTGAAAGAGAAAGTATACCCACTCCGCCCTGTAACAAAAGGACAATGGCGCCCACTTCTGGCCTCCCCAGACCCTTTGTTGTGATGCAGACTTCGGCTACTCCCTGTGCATGACCTCACTTTAACGCTATTACCATATTTTAGCCTTTTCCTGCAACGTTGTCTTGGGGATCCTAATAGGGCTTCCTTAGGGCTCACCCCCTGTCTAACTGCTCCCCCGACTACAAAGGGGAATGACTGGTTCTATAGTTTCCCAGTGCCTGGCACAAAATACACCTGTATCCTGAATATTTGCTGAATAGTCCAGGTTAGGAGAGGTAAGGAGTGCGGAGTGGGGACAGGAGTCCTACAATCTAGAGCCTTCTGCCCCCCACCGGGTCACACAGATCACTCGGCAGTGCCTCGCCTGTAGTAGCTGCTCAGTAAACATTTCTCAAATGAGTAAGTGAACGTACAAAGAAATCAATGTTCCGTTTACCTGGGCTCGGCAACGACATCAAAGGTGCTACAGAGCAAAAGAAAGGAAGGCCAGTGAGGAAGCTGCATGGGGCTTGTCTTTCTCCAGGCCTTCTGGACACGTCTCTCTCATGACTGCTTCTCTCAACCTTTTTAGACAAGATGGCTGAGCTTATTAACTTGTCCTGAAGTTGGTTCTCAGTGAGAGGTCCCAACTGACTTTATTCTGACATTTTACCCACATTTCACCCATGCGCCTCAACAGCGCTGTACGGGTTCGCTGGCCTGTTTTGAATGGCCAATAATGGTTTAAAAGCCGATTTTTTTTTTCCTGCCAGTTTTTTCTTGTCAATCTTGCCTTTTTACCAGTTTCCTTTTCCCAAAATTGCCCATAATTTTTCTCTGCCCTAAAAACCTCTAAATAGAGACTTTCTCCACTTTAAGAAAAATGTCTTTTGAAGTCCTATATATATAAAGAGATCTTAAAGTGCCATCATTTCTTGGGCTTCTCTCCTTTTATCTTCCTTAAGTACCAACTGGCTCCCCACAATGTGTGAAGTTTTTCTCAAGCTCCGTTTTATTTCTATTCGGTAGCCACAAAACTCCTTTTGTGCTTGAGATGGGCTTCGGCGGAAAGATCTAGGAGTAAGTGTTCATTTTTAGATTTTTCCGAGAATAAATCAAAATGACCTCAATGTTTCACTGAAATTATTGGGGGGAGGGGAGAGTGGAATTGCCCCTGGCTTTGGTACTTGGAAGATGAGCACCCAGTTTCTTAATCCAGCCCTTTTAAAACAGCTATACAGATAGCGTTTGTAACCATAATAATAATTAAGGTGTTAGTAACACAAAAGAGAAATAAACCAAAGAGCTTATCTTGGGCAAAGGAATGCACTTTGGTATTTATATCTGGAAACGGGTTTGCCCGAATTCTGGCAACTTCCTTGCTACATATCCAGACAAGAAGGAAGCGGCTCTGTGAGACACTGACTCAAGAAGGGCTAGAGAGATACATGGTTTCCTCACCCAAAGATTCTGCCTCAGTCATGTTTCCTACCCCATGCCATGAGGCCAGGGCCTTCCTTTTCACGTCTCATCCACACCTCCTCTGAGTAAACCTGAGATAATAGTGAAGCATTTTTTTGTTTTAAAGGTATAGTAGTTGGGGACTCCTTCAGATGCAGCTGGCAGAAACTCCAAACCAGCTAGATTAAATAAGAGACAATTTATTGGTTTAAGGAAAGGAATGTCAGCTTCAGGCAAAGCTTGATACAGGAGCTCAAATGATGTCATCAGGACTCCTGATCTCTTAAATTTTTTTTTAATGTTTATTTTTGAGAGAGACAGAGAGTGTGAGCAGGGGAGGGGCAGAGAGAAAGGGAGACAGAATCCAAAACAGGCTCCAGGCTCTGAGCTGTCAGCACAGAGCCCGACACGGGGCTCGAACCCACAAACCGCGAGATCATGATCTAAGCCGAAGTTGGACGCTTAACCAACTGAGCCACCCAGGAGCCCCAGGATTCCTGATCTCTTAAACAGGCTTTCTCTACTGGAGATCATAATGATCAATGGAAGCACATACCAGCTTAGCATCCTCAGAGGAAGGAGAGGATGTTTCTTTGGCAAAAAAAGTCTTAAGGAAGATTTTGAATGGTATCATTTGGGTCATGAGCCCAATTCTCCCATGCATGAGGTCCAAGGACGTGGCTATGACCCAAGCCACTCAAACCAGACAGGGCAGCTTTTCCCATAGGGAAGAAGAGGGAAGAGACGTCAGGCAGGAAAACGCACCAGATCATTCTCACAAAAGGCCTTTCAGAGTAACTTAGTGGAATAGCGGGCAGGAGGAAGTAAGTCGGGGATGGGGTGCTAGCTATGGGACAATTTCTTTCTCTTCCAATTTTTTCCTTTCCTCCTCCTTTCCTTCGTGTCTTCCAACAATGCGCCTTCCTCACTGAAAAACAGCAGGAGCAGCAGCTGCGACCGCAGACTTAAGACACATTAAAATGAAGATTTTAATAGAGATAGGAACAACAGAGACTGAGCAGGCTTCCCGAGAACGAGTCAGGAGGGAGACTGTGGGCTGCCGCAGGGGAGACAAGGCAGGCCAGGCAAAGAAGATGGCCCGCATCACGTCACGGCTTTGCAGCTGGGGAGTCACATTCATTCAATAGTGTGGCTGGGCAGAGGCTGCATGGTGGGAAAGGGGGGCCTATGGGAGAGGAGCTAGGAGAAGGACCCCAGGGCAGATTGGAAGGCTTATTGAACCTCATGCCGAAATGTTTGCACTTGATCTTATCTCTAGGTTCGAGAGAGCAGGGGAGGTCTTTAACCCTAGAATTCGTTTTTCAAATATTTTGATGATGACATGTCTGGCAGCTGAGGGGGAGGTGAGGCAGGATTGGGCAAGACTGTTGCCAAGGAACCCAATTAGGAATCTAGGGTGGGAATCCGGGCAAGAAGTGACAAAGACCCCGAAAGGCAGCGGCAGAAGGAAGGGTGGGGGTCCAGAGGCAGAGCTCAGGTAGAATCCATGGGATTTGGTTCTGCTACAGTTCGGGGAAGGATTGATTTACAGAAGAGGAATGTGGAGACAAGAGTTGGAAGCAAGGAACTACTGCCCTCCCCTGGCAAATTATTGACAGAATAAATCATCCATAAGAGACAAAGTCCATTGTATTCTCAGAACAGAAGCTGCCTGTCACCAGGAAACAACATCAGGAGGTACTTGTTGTGTAAGTGTAGCTTTTCATTTCATTCACTTCTCTGCAAATATTTATCAGGCTCCTGTTACGTGCCAGCTCCAGTGCTGCATGCTGGGTATAAGCTGGGGAATGAAACACACATGGGTCCTGTCATCATGGAGCTTTCTATATACCCTCCAGGGGGAGAAGGACAACAAACAAATGAGTGTAGAATTAAAATTTACCAACTGTGTATGGAGGCAATCGATTCCGGGTCCAATGAGAAGAAATGAAGAGATAGGGAGCAGGAGACCTCCCAGAATAGGGGTCAAGATGAAGTTGGGTTCTGGGTGGGACCATTCACATCTCCTTCATCTGGGGTGGACATTTCTGAAATAACAAAAATATTGATACATGGATAAACCTCATTTTGAGTTCACATATCTCTCTCCCCACGTATCTTGTGGTTTCAAATACACTCTGAGTAACAATACTTGTTTTGCCTTCAAGGGTTTATGACTATAACTCACTTGGTTGTATTTAATTTTTACTTTTATTTCTATTTTTATTTTTAAGTAGGCACCACACCCAACCTGGGACTTGAACTCATGACCCTGATATCAAGACTCGCATACTCTACCAACTGAGTCAGCCAGGAGCCCCTCACTTGTTATTTTGAAATTTACAATATAATTCTTCATATATGGTGATTGAGTTACCCGATGTGCCTGTGGTAACAACAGTGGCTCCCACTGGGTGAGGCTTTCCTCTTTCCAACCTCTCGTGTAGACCCCTCCCACACTGATGTTGTGGCCATGTGACTTGCTTTGACCAATGGGACATTAGGAGACATGGGGTGGTGCTGCAGCATTGGGCTTGCCCTCTCTCGCTGCGGGAGAACGACAACAAGTGAAGACGCCTGAGCTGTTTTACTGGAAATGAAGGAGCAGAGATGAGGATTCGGGCATGGCGTCCTAGATCCATCGACTCAGCCAGCCTAGAAACTATCACCACAGGAGGGACCCCAGATGAAACCAGCAAAAAAGCTCCCTAGCTCAGAATACCTAACTAGCTGAATGCAGTCCGAAGGACCAACACTGAGTAAATTAAGGGATTGCTGTTTTCAGCCACTACATTTTAGGGTAGTTCTTTTTATGCAGCAATAGATAACTGATAGGGTGTAATCTTCAAACAGCTTAATTATTTTTGTTTTATAAACAAGGAAACTTAAAAGCAGCAAAGAGAAATGACTGTCCTAAGGTCTCACAACAATTTGGGGGTAGACCTAAATTCTTGACATCACGTCTTAGACTCTAAGGACCAGTTCTTCTCTGCAACTTCCAATATCTCTTAGAAAATACCCAAACCTTAATCTACTACTTAACGACGGCTCGCCAACTTTCTAGTTTTCTTAGCAGGCAACTCAAAGTGTTATTAGGATAGTGGACTTCGATTCAATTTTAAATGATTAAGAACCAAGATTAGATATAAGTGTAGGAATAAATAGAACTGAACTCATCATCTTCAAAATAGCCACACAACCTCATAACCAAACCTCATAACTTCTTGGGAAATATATTATTTTATCAGTTCCAGACAACACACTAGTTGAGAGGAAACAGAAGAACATTTTACTCAACTTGTTAAAAAGAAATCATTGTGACTTTCTTTAATGTGCTTATAGAAGGAGTGCATTATTCTAGTTCTTTGAAATATTAAAATAACAAACCTGAGGTGGTGTAATCTAACACATATGTTTCTAAGTCTTTACAGATAGGAAATCATTTGTTTCCCAGGACATAAAAGAAACCCATTTCTCTTAAATGTTTTCTGCCCTTTTTTTTTTTCCAGCTTGGAAACTACTTTCAACTTTTTAATAATAAAGACTTGAAGATGTTAAATTATTTGCCCAAAATTACACATTACAAATCAGAGAGACGGAATCAAATATTTTTCTTTCTGATGCCAAGGCTCATTCTCTCACTGCCCTAAGTAAAATAACTATTATTATACAAGTAACACAAGCTCATAAAAACCCAAACTACGAGAGAAATATACAGACTAAAAGGTCCCCCTCTCAGCGTAGGAAGCCCTGTTGGTTACTTACCTGACTTTGATTCCCCACTTCCTTCTTCCTAAGAGCACCTGGATTTTTTCCCAGTTTCTTATCCTCCCCCTAAGAACCAAATGATTCCAGGGAGGTGGGCGCTAGCTGAGTTGGACGTGTGGTTCTGATTTGTCTATTTTTAATTTCTTCAATGTTTATTTATTTTGAGAAAGAGAGACAGAACATGAGCAGGGGAGAGACAGAGAGAGAGAGAGAGACAAAGACAGACAGAATCCGAAGCAGGCTCCAGGCTCCGAGCTGTCAGCACAGAGCCCAGCACCAGACTCGAACCCACGGACTGTGAAATCGAGACCGGAGCCGAAGTTGGATGCTAAACCAACTGGGCCACCCGGGAGCCCCCTGATTGGTCTATTTTTAAGTCAATTATAGTGGTCTTGGTAGGGACAAGGACATGTGACACATGTAACACATAGGGGGCGTCAGCTGCCCGTTTGTTCTTCAAAAGACAGAAAGCTTGTGACTGTCCCGAGGATGTCCTCTCAGATCGGCAGCCGCAGGAGCCCGAACCGAATGATGGCCACTGCACCGCCTGGGCATTGGAACCAAGTTTCCCAGCGGCTGCGTCCAGCCGTGCTGGAGTGTGGCCAGGATCCCAAGACAGGCTTGTGGCCGGGTGACCTGGGACTCCTCTGGCAGGAGACTCTGGCCTCCTCTGCTGCCGATGTGAAGTTTGAATGTTTCTCCTGAAACTGACTGCACCCATCTCCCAAGAGGCGCGCTGCCTGAGAACAAAGCGTACTCACTGACGATGGCAAAGCAGAAAGATGGAAAGAACCTGGGTCCCCAGTGATGTCCTGAGCTGCTGAGTTAATGAACCCCAGAGTCCCTCTCCCCACGGACTTCTCGTTTTACAAGATAATACGTTTCCTTATTGTGTGAGCCACTGAGTTGGGGTTTTCTTTACTTGCGGCAGAAAGCGTTGCTACTGATACCCTCCGAACCCACTTCCCAGAAAGAACTTCTGAGACCAGTTTACTCTGAACGTTTCCAATACATTTACCAACATACATCTCATTTTGCAACTTGATTTATTTTGTAGTCATCAATATACACTACGTACATCCTTCCACATCAGTACATAGAGATCTTCCTTCATGTTTTTCATGGCCACATAGAATTCTATATAGGGATGTGCCCTAATCACTGTGCTTCTATCCTTGACCACTTATCTTGTACCCTTTTTCTGCATCAAAAGACAGGAGGAGAGACCCACTGGCAGAGCCTTCCCTAGAGGTCAAATTACTGTGTTCTTCCTCTTTCCATCGCAAGTGGGGCCACGTTGAAGGCAAGGGAAATATACTTTTAAATGAACACCAAAGGCAGTCTGAGCACATAAACCAGCCTTAAGAACAAAAGAAGGCAGATGTTTTGTAGAAGCAAGATCTCCCAGCAAGGCCTGGTCGCAAAGAGGCAACCTGAGACTATGTGAGGAGCAGGGATATTCCAGACTATTCCAGCCACGGGAGCCGCCTCCTACCCTCTCCTCTTTTCTTCATTGATGCTCCACTCCGACGACCTAGCCTCCTCTGGTGTGCCAGGTTCTAGGGGCCCCGGGGGAGGTGGGGCGTGAGGTGGCTTAGCGGGACGAAGCGTCCAGCAGGAAGAGGTCAGGAGGCACAGCGACCTGCTCGGCCTCCAGCTCGGCCTCCCGCCCCCCACCACCCGCGGGGCCCCGCCTCCAACACGTTCAGGCCCCCCCCGGCCCCGCCCCCTCCCCCCAGCCCCGCCCCCTGCTCCCTTCCTGGAACACCGACCTCTAGATGAGATAGTCCGCGCCCTCATCACTCTATATGGGGTTGTTTTGAGTCTGTAAACAAGCAAACAAACCAAAACCAACAACAACCCTCCCCCCCCACCCGCAAACAAAGCAGAACAAAACTGCCAGGAAGTATTCATTCTAACCTGCGGCTATTTATTGTTAGAGCGAAACAGCCAATGTGGTTCACCTAAGGTGAGCCTCCACCTTACCTTCCGAGAGATGGAGGGGTCCTCAAATCCTAAACCCATCACAAAAGTCGGATGCTGAAGACCCAGCTCTGCACCCTGATCCTCACAGGAGCTGCTTCTGGGAAGAACTGCACTTGCTCCCCGTTCCGGGATGCGTCCCACGTTCAGCCAGCTGATTTCAATCGCTCTATCGACCTCAAACTGGCCCGGCTTAGAGACGGATTTTGTCTGGGTGGGAAGATCAAAAGCGGCTGGCTTGACTTTTTCTGAGCTGTTGGAGGCCTGCCTACCTATCATGGCAAAATTAAAATAGCACCCAGCCACATCACACGTTAAATACACTTTTAGGGTTTTGCTGTAAATGTTACTCGATCAAAATGGAGAACAGTGAGTATATTATGCTAATGTTTACATAAAACGAGGGAAATACAAATTTATATGTATGTTTACTTATTTGGAAGAGAAAAGGATAATGGAAGAACACACCATTAAAAAGAACAGTCATCTGTAGAAGGGAAGAAACTAATTAGAACAGAAATAAAATCTAGACTTCTTCGAGTATACCTTGTTTTGTAGATTCAAGGAATCATGCAATATTTTATATGGTTGTAAAAAATAAAATCAAATGATAAAAAAAAGCAATATCGAGGGGTGCCTGGGTGGCTCAGTCGGTTAAGTGTCCGACTTCGGCTCAGGTCATGATCTCACAGTTGGGGAGTTTGAGCCCCACACGGGGCTCTGTGCTGACAGCTCAGAACCTGGAGCCTGCTTGGGATTCTGTGTCTCCCTCTCTCTCTGCTCCTCCCCTGCTCGCTCTCTGCCTTTGTCTCTTTCAAAAATAAATGAACATTGAAAAAAATGTTAAGCGATATCTGATACTGCAAGTTAAATTTTTAAAAAGGAACAAAAAGAAGGTAACTGTGTATTCAATATCCAGCATTAGCCACATTGTGAAGAACTAAGACCAAGATCACAGTCAGCACCCGTGGGGCACCATTCGAGGGTTTCAGAGAACCAACTCGTGCTTTTGAAAACCAGTAAATAAAAGAATCAAACATTTCTCTTGTCTTTCCTCTACAAACTCTACTTCAGGGGAACGAAATAATCGATGAGGGGGTATTTCCTCTTATAGCATCCCAACTATTAAAGGAATGATGAAATTAGAATATCAGCGTTTTACAACTTTTAATGACTTCATGGCTCTAGGCAAAGATCACCAATGGTTGCAAATATCTCACGGACACTGTGTGGCCCTGATGGATGGAGGTACCTCTGAGGAGGCTTCCAAAAGCAACTGCATCTGAATCTCATCAAGTAACTAGACTGACTACCCCTCAGAGGAAATACTGAGGAAAGGACACGTTAAATGGCACTGTGAGGTGCACAGTAACAGAATCCACACTGTGGTAAAGTCCTCGAGACAAGCAACCTGGTTTATTCAACAATAAAAAATGTAACTAACAAGAAGAGAAACGAAGGGGAAAATCTATAGACTGAAAGTACAGTAAGACCTTGGATTGTGAGTAACTTGTTCTGTGAATGTTCCACAAGGCAAGCAAGCATTTCTAATAAATTTTAACTTGATAAACGAGCGAAGTCTTGCAATATGTGTAGTACGCGACACCGAATGTCCCATAATCACAACTGAGCCAATGGTTCTTGAAATTCGCTTTAGCATACAAGTGCTTTGGATTACAAGCACGTTTCCAGAATGAATTATGCTCACAAACCAAGGTTTTACTAGTATTTTTGAGGGGCGCCCGGCTGGTTCAGTCGGTGGACCTTGAGACTCTTGATCTTGGGGCTGTGGGTCGAACCCACTTTGGGTGTAGAGATTACTTAAAAGTAAAATCTTTAAAAAAAGTATATGAAAACATTCATTTGTAATGAATTGACTTCATTTGGATCCTGCTTCAAACAAACTATTTAAAAAAAATCTATCCTCGGGGCGCCTGGGTGGCTCGGTCGGTTAAGCGTCCGACTTCGGCTCAGGTCACGATCTCGCGGTCCGTGAGTTCAAGCCCCGCGTCGGGCTCTGTGCTGACAGCTCAGAGCCTGGAGCCTGTTTCGGATTCTGTGTCTCCCTCTCTCTGACCCTCCCCCGTTCATGCTCTGTCTCTCTCTGTCTCAAAAATAAATAAACGTTAAAAAAAAAAATTTAAAAAAATCTGTTCTCTAACAAGCACAAAAACGTTATCACTGGCTAGGTATTTGATGGTATTAATATTTTATGTTGTCTTTGGGTTTTTGTGGTTATGTGTATTTTTTCCTAATTTTTTTTTACATTTGTTTATTTTTGAGAGACAGAGAGTGAGCAGGGGAGGGGCAGAGAGAGAGGGAGACACAGAATCCAAGGCAGGCTCCTGGCTCCGAGCTGTCAGCACAGAGCCCGATGCAGGGCTCGAACTCACAAACCTGAGATGATGACCTGAGCCGAAGTCGGATGCTTAACCGACCGAGCCACCCAGGCGCCCCTTTGTAATTATCTTTTTTAAAGGAGTTCTTATCTTTTAGAAATGTTGAAATAATTACAAATGAAATGACAGGGCATCTGGCTATCCTCCCACCCCCCAAAATAATCCTGGGTTGACCGCCAGGGGAAGAGGTAGAGGGTATAAAAGAAACAAGAGTAGTTGTGAGCTGATAATTACTAAAGCTGAGTGAAAGGTACTGGGGTTCGTTATATACTATTTTCTTTACATTTGTGTTTGCTTGAAAATTTCATTGATAAGACATTTTAAGAAATCCTTCGGAAGGAGTTCTTCTAATTTTGCTTTTAAAATTACTTAAGTATGGGGCACCTGGGTGGCTCAGTCGGTTGAGCGTCCGACTTCGGCTCAGGTCACGATCTCGCGGTCCGTGAGTTCAAGCCCCGCGTCGGGCTCTGGGCTGATGGCACGGAGCCTGGAGCCTGTTTCAGATTCTGTGTCTCCCTCTCTCTGACCCTCCCCTGTTCATGCTCTGTCTCTCTCTGTCTCAAAAATAAATAAACGTTAAAAAAAAATTAAAAAAATAAAATTACTTAAGTATGAGTAACTCATTTAATTTGGTTGTGATTTGTTAGAAAAAGGCCATATTTCGGAATCCTTTCCAAGTGGGAAAATCATGGTAATAACAACAATTAGTACACACCCAGTACTTGGAGTGTGCCTAGCTAAGTGTTTTGCTCCTTTAAGTCTTGTCAACCGTTTTTCAGGTTGGTGGTATAATGATTCCATTTTTTACACAGGATTACAGAAGATGAGGAAACTGAACCTCAGAGAGATTCAATGACTTGCTGGAAGTCCCAGGAAATGGAGGAGTCAGGATTTGAACACAATTTGGCTTCACAGTCCATGCTCTTAACCACTATGTTAATCTACAAATTATTTTCCAGTGTATATGGGACATTTTTATGAACAGTAGATTGAACAATTAGTGAACTTGACAAATATGATACTTCATGCACATTTAACATTTATTAACTTAAAAAATTTTTTTAGTGTTTATTTATTTTTGAGAGTGAGAGAGAGACAGAGCATGAGCGGGGAAGAGATAGAGAGAGAGGGAGGCACAGAATCCAAAGTGGGCTCCAGGATCCGAGCCGTCAGCACAGAGCCTGACGTGGGGCTCGAACCCACGAGCCGGGAGATCATGACCTGAGCCGAAGTCAGACGCTTAACCGACTGAGCCACCCAGGCGCCCCAACATTTATTAACTTTCCGAGATTTTTTTTTCTTTGTATTTTAAAGCAGTGTGTTTTTTTGCAAGGTCCCAAATATGTTCATGGGCCCCAAATATCCCACAGGCCCTTACATCCTTAAGACGTCTCTGGAATTCAACCGTTGGCCTGTTCAATCCTTATCTAGGTTAGGAAACTTTAAGATGACCCAAGCAAATAAGGCTCCGAGTCGGAAACACGGCCTCATGTCACCGAGGAGAAAAACAAGAAGAGGAAAACGCCAAAGCCGTACTGCATTTTGTAAATATCAATGTTGCTCTTTGCATACTTCCAGCCGAAAGAGGGTTGGTACGCGAATTAAGTTCCCTGTGGTTCTTGGGATGTGACAGAGTCCAGAGTGTGCCAGGCAAGGGTTTTCTGAGCATGGTGGTGGTACCGGAGTGGTAGGGAATGAGTTAAGGTGGAGCACAAGGCAGGACAGGTGTGTGACATGTTGGCCGTGTTGCCCAACTGCCGGGGATGCTATTTGTCGGAGGCTAAGTGAATGCTGCTCCCTGGCTGCTCCCTGGCCGTGGTGCAGTGCACCACCTGTCCCCGAGGGCACAGGGTAGGTCCTCAGTAAATGTTTGTTGACCTGGAATGAATTCAAAGGAGGGTTTCATCTTCTTTCAAATTCAAATCTAGAGATAAGATAAGCATTTCCTAAAGTGTGGCCCACAGACTAGTTGTCCTAGAGAAATGTTTTTCCAGAAAAGCAAACCCCTGCAAGCATATATCCATTCATAACGCTCTAAGTACAGGCGCTAACAAGTCCTGCAATGAAAATAATTTTTTTACACTTAGTTTTGAACTCAAAATTTCCAATCTCATTTGAGCATAGGCTTCCCCCTTCCCTCCCTTTTTGGGTAACATAACATTTCTACAGACACTTAAGAGACTACCAGGGCATCTCCGTGTGTATAAACCAAGCTCTATTCACACCCCTCAACTCCACATTGGAAGACTTTTCTCAGTTTGCCCATAGGGAGAAAAGCGTTTTATTTACTTATTTATTCATTTGTATATTCACTCAACCAACATTTGTGGAGTGTCTATAATGGTTCGTATGCTAGGAATAACAAAAGATGCCCTAGACTTCCAAGAATTCATGGTCAAGATAGGAAGACAGAAGGCTAAGCAATTGAACTGAAAGATTCTGAGAGAGAGCAAGCAGGCACTGCCTCGCGCGCTGTGGGCCGTCACTCGTGCTGACGCCCAGATCCGGCTAGGAGGGGGCAGGGAGAACTTACCTGGCCGGGGTGTCTCAGGCTATTTGTGGTGAGGATCCAGTTGGCTTTTTGCCACATTTTGATTTACCATAAGAGATATCCACTTGGTCTTCCTAAAACCCTTAGAATTTTTTAGGTAATGAGAGGAGAACAAACCCCTTTTCCAACACATCTGAGTTTATATCATTGAGTGACTTTTGGAAAACCCCTAAGGATGGGGGCTGGTTGCCAGGGGACCCAACCAGGTGATCAGAGACTTGGAACTCTCAGCATCCCCTTCCCCACCTCCAGAGAGGAGGGGCTGGAGATTGAGTTCAATCACCAATGACCAATGCCTTCATCAGTCATGCCTATGTAATGAAGCCTCATAAGATCCCAGAAGGACTGGGTTTGGGGGGCTTCTGGTTTGGTGAACATGTGGAGGTGCTGGGAGAGTGGCGCCCCTGGAGAGGGCCCGGAAGCTCTGTGCCCCTTCCCTCGTAGCTTGCCCTATGCTTCTCTTCGATCTGACGGTTCATCTGTTTCCTTTATAATAAACTGGTAAACATAAGCAAATGTCTCTCTGAGTTCTGTGAGCTGCTCTAGCAAACTAAGTGAACCCAAAGAGGGGGTCATGGAAACCTCCAGTCTACAGCCCATGGTCAGAAGCACAAGTGGCAACCGGAATTTCTGCCTGGCAACTTGAAGGGAGGAAAGACAGTCTTGTAGCACTGAGCCTTCAACCTGCGGGTCAGACATTACCGGCAGGTAGTGTCAGAATTGAGTTGAATTATAGGACACCCAGCCGATGTCGGAGAATGGCTTGTTGGTGTTGAAAAAAACCCCACACAGTGGGGTTTCTCTTTTTCAATCCATTGGGAATTGATACCTTTGCAAAAATACGTTAAAAATGTATTACTAAGTCAGTGTGATACTGGCATAAAGAAAGTCATATAGATTAATGGAACAGAATTGAGAGTCCAGGAATAAACCCTCATGTTTATGGTTAATTGATTTTCAGCGAGGGTGCCAAGACAATTTAATGGGGAAATAGTACTCTTTTCAACAAATGGGGCTGAACAACTGGATATTCACATGTAAAAGAATGAAGCCGAATCCCTCCTTATACTGTGCACAAAAATAAACTTGAAACTGACCTAAATGTAAAAGCTATTCTTAGAAGGAAATATGGAAGCAAATTTTGAAACCTTGGATTAGGCAAGTTCTTCTTAGATACAACAGCAGAAGCATGAGAGACAAAAGAAAGGGGTGCCTGGGTGGCTCAGTCAGTTCAACTGCCGACTCTTGATTTTGGCTCAGGTCACGATACCAGGGTCCTGGGATCGAACCCCGTGTTGGGCTCCACCCTATCAGAGCAGAGCCTGCTTGGGATTCTCTCTCTCCTCTCTCTGCTCCTCCTCCACTCTCTCTCCCTCAAAAATAAATAAACTTAAAAAAAGCAAAGAAGAAAGAAAGTGAAAAAAACAACCCATAGAGTGGAAGAAGGTATTTGCAAATCTCATATCTGATAGTGGACTTATATCCAGAATTTATAAAAAAATCCCTACCACTCAGTAAGAAAAGGGTAAGTAACCCAACTTAAAAAATGGACAAAGGGTCCAAATAGACATTTCTCCAAAGAAGATAATACAGATGACCGAAGGTGTGATGTGAGCAGGGTTTAGGAAAACCAATAGGAGACAATGCAGTTCCCCTGGGTTTGCAACATCAGGAAACCATTAACACCCGTAGGCCTGAGGGTGCAAGGGGACGGAATAGTTCCAGAATCTATGGAGGGTAGCTGACTGGAAGGGGCTGTACCGACAGGACTGTGTACTTCGGTATGGGAAGGCAGCGAACCCACGGATTCTAGCAGGAAAATAACTGGGGAAATAAATATCCCAGCTCCATTGTCTTCCCGCCTTTGATCTCCTGTAAGTCCCTCCCCCGTTGGCCAAACTCAAGAGTGAACTTGAGTTCCACAGTTGGAAGAATGTGGTAGAAACAGGCCTGGGCAGAAGCGAATATGGGATTTAGGGAGTAGGAGGAAGAGGTGAGATTTATGGGTGGCCTATGGATGTGGAAAATCAAAAGAAATATGAAGGCGTGAGGCAGGGAAGGTGGGGGTGGGGAATGAGATGTCAGGCTGATTTAGATGTGATAGCATTTGCTGTCCTGAGCACCGGGATGTTCCCTGATGGGCCGATCCAGGGGACAGTTCGGCTTGGGGCAGAAGTGACCTAAAAACTGTTGTGCAGTTTCCGGAGGACTTTTGTAGGGTTTAAGCATCGCCTTGGGCCGGAGTCCACAAACTTTTTCTTAAAGGGACGGCTGGTAAATATTTTAAAGTTTTGCAACACAACTACTCAATTGCCATGGTAGTGGGGAAGCAGCCATCCGTAATACAGAAACGAATCGTGTGGCTGTGTTCCAAACACAACTTTATTCATAAAAACGGGCAGCCGGCCTGCAGGCACTAGTCTGCCAACCCCTGCCCAGGACACGTAGGAATTTTTTCATTATTTTGCCTCCAGATAGCCTTGATGTGTCTATTTGAACAGGCCTTTCCCCAGTCTGGCTTCCGACAGATAAGCAGCTGCACACCTTTCAGAGAACCGGGAACGAATGAGCCAGTAGATTTGGCTTTAATTCCCATGGATGTGTTACAAAGAATGCGTGTGGAGCGGCCTTGCTCATAATAAGGGATATGGGACAGGAATTTGCAGCTCAAAATATTGGATTTCACATATTTTCCTGAAAAAAAAAAAAAAAAAAGCTAGGTTAAGGGAAGCTTTCCTTTTCATGCCAGGAACATACCTTACGTGTCACTGACTTGCTGTTTGGTCTCACCGAGCCGCTGTCTCACCTATAAGACGGCGAGAACGCTTGCCTCCTGGGTAACCATAGCTATGACCAGCAAATGTTTAAAATGAAAGCAGAACTCAGTGTCTCCCTTTCTTGACCCTCTTTAGTGCATCTCTCACTCTCTGGGCGCTGCTGGGTACTAGGAGCATTTTGGCGGTCCCTTGGATACCAGCCAGCCTTGTTTCCCTCATGATAAGCTCTGTAATGATTTCTTTTGCAGCGCACATCACCCACAATGGTGGTGGAGAGGTGAGTATATATACTAATTCAGACGAAAGGAGATGACAAGCAGGTCACAACGGGCAGAATTAACTTCCCCTTTGCGATTATTATTCCTGGGACCGCACTAGACACGGGACGCGTTACTCAGGGCTCAATTTCAAGGGAGGAAGACCCAGCAAGGACTAGCTTAGACAGCGTGGAGAACCAGAAATGGAGTCTCTCCTCTGTTCCTCCTCTCCACTTCTCCCTGTGTGTTGGCTTTCTCCACAGGGCTGGTGGCCAGGCAGGCGACAGCCCACAGGCCAGCTCCTCCCAGCTTTGACACCAGAGACAGACTAACACCCGCTGTCCTTGGTGTCAGCTTTACAGTCCTGGGTAAGGAAGGGCTTTTAAGTGGGGGAGTAGGAGGTCAAAACCAGCATCAGTGGCCAGGGGCCACCAGCATCAGCATTGGGGCCTGGGGCAAATGAAAGCAGCCATCACTCCCAAACAACTTAAATTCCTCCCTCCCCACTCCAAAGCTTGTACGGGTCAGATAAAAATGTGTGCTGCCTCCAAAGCCCACACTGGCTGGGTAGGAGTTTATAACCTTTGAGCTCAAAGATCTCAAGAACTTCTTAGCAATTCAGCAAATGAATCCGTGACATTGACTGGAAGCAAAGGTGGAAGGGGCCTTTCCAGGCAGGAAAATGCTGTTTCAGAAGGATAGTTAAGGCGGGGCATGTGCCAAGTTGGGAGAGGCATCTTTCTCCGAGACTTCTTAGAGCGAGGTCATAAATGCCTTAAAAAAAACAAACAAACTATCACTCTAGGCTCAGAAAATTCAGTCATGTGAATTCCATCTGTGCTTGTAATTTTGTATCCTTTGATTGGATTGGGTTCTCATCGGACTCAATCCGTGTCAAGTCAAAAGTGTGGGGGTGCAATGGTCTCTGATCCTGAGATAGGGGAGGCGTAAGGATCCTGGAGACAGGCGATCGTAAGCTCCACAGAGCTGGCCGGATAACTTTGTCCAGGTGCTTGTCAGTGGCCAAAACTTTCCAGGGTTCGGGATTACCTATCATCCAAACCAAGAATGTGCTTAGGTACCAATAAAGCAGGAATATTTAAAAAGAGAGAGAGAGAGAGATTTAAAAAATGAGGGGAAAATATTTGGGAGGGAGAATTTGATATTGCAAAACATATCGAGGTGCCCGTTTTGGGGAAAGCTGGAACTTTTCAGAACTTTCATCCATGTACTTTGCACTGAAGCATCCTTTCTATTTTGAATTATATATGGGAGGCATGGCATCATAATCCTTTTGGTGTTTAGAGCTACCACAAAAGCTGTCCTGGATCTGGAGGTGGGAGGGAGGTCTGTGGTCTCTGTTTCCTCCCCACCAAGTACCTTCCTCTGTTCCTTCTGCAGGGCTCAGTCTGCCTCATCACCCCTCCCCTGCTAGGACCATTCCCTAGAGTCCCTGTTAAAATTTACTGCCCTTTTATTCCTTCCCCAGGCACCTCTAATCCACAGTGATGATGGTGTTAATGATGACATAGCATATAAATTACTCCCATAACTGGATAAACTAGATAATCTTTAAAGATGGCAGGATGCCACTGTAATAAAGACATACTAATAGCTGTTACACTTCTTCAGTACTCAGTCTTTCTTAGTTCTGGTTTTTGTTTTTTTTTTCAGTTGTCCCCATCTCAATAATTCTAGCAACGGTAACAGTGACTAACAATTGTGGCCATTTTTCAACGTGCCAGGAACTCTCCCAGGCTCTTTCTCCTAACTCCCCACCTCCCCACCACTCCGAGTTAGGTTGTTATCTCCAAAATGGATGAGGAGAGGCATCGCTTTGCAGATAAGGAGACTGAGGCGTGCAGAGGTCACGTAGCCCATTTACACGAGGTCACTCACCAGTAGTCGACCGCATCAGGATTTCATATGAAGGAGTCTGGCTCTAGAATCCTCCATTCAAGGTAGCCAAGCCAATCCCCCAAGAGTAAACCCTATTTCTTCACTATTCCTTTTTGACACAAAAATGTTCTACCTGGGGGCGCCTGGGTGGCTCAGTCGGTTAAGCATCCGACTTGGGCTCAGGTCACGATCTTGTGGTTCAT
The DNA here is from genome assembly GCF_028018385.1 of Neofelis nebulosa. NCBI lineage: Eukaryota > Metazoa > Chordata > Mammalia > Carnivora > Felidae > Neofelis > Neofelis nebulosa. Next base: position 18,025,485 of record NC_080789.1, read on the forward strand.
GAGTTCGAACCCCGCATCGAGCTCTGTGCCAACAGCATGGAACCTGGAGCCTGCTTCAGATTCTGTGTCTCCCTCTCTCTCTGCCCTTAACCCAATCATGGTCTGTCTGTCCATCTCTCTCTCTCTCTCTCTCTCTCTCTCAAAAATAAATGAACATTAAAAAAATTTTTTAAAAATGTTCTACCTCTAAAATGTATTGCCAGTCTATCCACTACTCTCCACCTCTCTATCTCCAGCCACCATAAGGATGAGAAGATCTCATCAAGAAATACGTTTCACCAGATCAGGGGCTTGGTCTTGTGCCCCATTGTCTCCCCGGGGCTGGCTGACACATTGCAGACACTCAGTAAAGATGGGCAGATTTCCTAACTGAAATCAATAAGCACATATTGAGCACCGATTCTGTTTTGCAGAGAAAACTGTTTGCTTTCAACATTTTTACTTGTAGGTTTTCTCTTGTGTTTATATATAGACTTACAAAACTGGGATTGTATTGTATATCTTCCTATAGTTTGCTTTATTCTCAATAGTGTATTCTGAACATCCTCCCATGTTATTAAAATTTCTTTAGAAATTTTTTTATAAATGTTTATTATTGAGAGAGAGAGAGAGAGAGAGAGAGAGAGAAGGAAAGGGGCAGAGAGAGGGAGAGAGAATCCCAAGCAGGCTTCATGCTGTCAGCACGGAGCCTGACACAGGGTTCGAACCCACAAACCGTGAGATCATGACCTGAGCCAAAACCAAGAGCTGGATGTTCAACTGACTGAACCACCCAAGTGCCCCCCCAATTTTTAAATAGTAATCTAATATTCAATTCATGACATTAATAATTTTCAAATTGTTAAACAATTAGATTGTATTAGTTACCTGTTTCTGTGTAACAAATTACCCCAAAACTCGATGACTTAAAACAACCAACATTTATTACCTCACAGTTTCTGTGGGGCAAGAAGTCTGGGAATGGCTGTGGCTCAGGACTTCTCAAGGATGCAACCAAGATATTGGGTGGGCTGCAGTCATTTCAATGTTCAAATGGGGGAAGACCTGCTTCCAAGCTTACTTGGCTATTGGCAGAATTCAGTTCCTTGCTGGCTGCTGGTTGGTGGAATCAGTTCCTTTCTCCCACTGTCTATAGATAGGTGGGTAGATGGGTAGATATCTACAAATATCTACTTATCTCTCTATCATCTAATTTTTTTAATCTTTTATTTATTTTTGAGAAAGAGAGAGACAGAATGCGAGCAGGGAATGGGCAGAGAGCAGGGGAGACACAGATTCCGAAGCAGGCCCCAGGCTCTGAGCTGTCAGCCCAGAGCTCAATGCGGGGCTCGAACCCATGAATGGTGAGATTATGACCTGAGCCGAAGTCAGATGCTTAACTGACTGAGCCACCCACGCACCTCTCTATCATCTATCTAAAGAGAAAACGAGAAAGGGTACTCAAGACAGAATTCAGAGTCTTTTTATAATCTTATTGTGCCTGTTGTAGTCTATTCATTAGGAATGAGTGGATAAGTCCAGCCCACGAACTAGGGGAGAGGATTACACAAAAGTGTGAATACCGGGAGGTGGGGATAACTGGGGGCCATTTTAGTCTGCCTACCATATAGTTTTCCCCCAATTTTTTCTACTGCTAACAACGTTCTTCTGAATATCTTATTACCTGCATGGCAAATTATTTCCTTATGATACATTTATTGACTAGAAGGATGACAACATCGTAAAGGCTGCCAATGCACACTAATAACTGCTTTCTAGAAAGCTTCTAGTCATCAGTGTATGGGAACACCCATCTCACCATCCCTTCATCATCGTCTTTGTTGTAAAATTCTTTGCTTATTTGAAAGATCTCTCTTTCTTCTGATTTGCATTTGAGGGTAAACCTTTCCTCCCACCATGTTTATTAGCCATTCATATTTTTCCTCTTAGGAGTTTTCTATTTTATGTCCATACTTATTTTTCTATTGGAGATTTAGTGGTTCTCTTATCAATTTGCATGTGCTTTTCAGATACAGATATTAACAATGGGTGGGGTATTTTTTTGGTAACGATTTTATTGGGATATCACTTACATACTATGCTATTCACCCATTCAACGTGTACAATTCAACGTTTTTTAGTGCATTGACATATTTGTGCAACAAATCAATTTTAGAACATTTTCGTCACCTCAGAATGAAACCCTGTGCCTTACAGCTACCACTCCTTACTCTCTCATCCCTTCTACCAGCCCTAAGGAACCACTAGTTAACATCCTGTCTCAAAGGATTTGCCTATTTTAGGCATTTAATATAAATGAAATCATATAGTCTGGCTTCCTTCACCTTTTTAATGTTTTTGAGGTTTATCCACGTTGTAGCACGTATCGGAACTTCCTCCCTTTTTATGGCTGAATAAGGTTTCGTTGTATGGGGATGCCATCAGGGGATGGACATTTGAGTTATTGCCACTTTTTGGTTATATGAACAACACTGCTCGGAACCTTCATGTAAGAGTCTTTGTGTGGATATATTTTTTAAATCTTCTTGGGTGTATACCTAGGAAGGGGAATCGTTGGATGAAATAGCAGCTCTAGGTTTAACTGTTTGAGAAACTGCCAGACCGTTCTCCACAATGGCTATACCATACTACATTCCCGACAGCACTCAACGTGGGTTCTGATTTCTTCACATCCTCAATGACACTTGTCATTTTTTATCTTTTTTATTACAGCCAAACTAGTGAATACGAAGAAGTATCTTCTTGTGGCTTTCATTTGGATTTCCCTTAGGGTTACTGATGCTGAGCACCTTTTCATGTGCTTATTGGTCTTCTGTATGTCTTCTTAGAGAAATGTGTGTTCAGATCCTGTGAATGGGTAGGAATTTTTATCAGACGGATTGGGGCCAGAATGAACCGGCAGTGGGGCAAGACTAAAACAGAGCAGGTTTGAGACGTGGTTCCCCCAACTTCTAGCTGTGTGATTTCCGGGTTTCTTAAACTCTTAGCCTGTTTTCAAGTCTTTTAAATAGGGATAAGAATAACATGACGTCATTGTGTGGCTGAAATGAGAAAATACACATGTAGAATTTAGCAAAGTACCTGCTACACGGCACACATGCAAGCCACGGAAGCTATTTTCATGATTTGTAAAAGGTTACACGGTAAGAACTGTGTTTCAGGAAGATTAATCTGGCCATGTTATTATATTAAATAGATTAAAGAGAGACTGCAGACAGGGGCATCAATTCAGAGAAGACCCAATAGTTTAAGCAAAAAGCAAACGAAATGAGAAAAGTATGTTTTCTGGCCTTTCCTACTACAGACGGGTTTTTCTCCCGTCCACAGCCTAAGCAGCCCTGGAAAGAAGCGATCCGGTGGCTTTTTCAGGTAAATCAAAGGTATTTGCACTGATTCCCCATGGATTAGTGAGTTAATTAGCTAACTAATTAATTAATTAATAACTCACTAATCCATGGGGAAATCGTGATGAATACATTTTGAATATTTTGATTAACGCTTCATAATAACTTGAAGAACTTTAAATGTGTTTATTAACTCTGTTTCTCTGGAGAGAGATAACCTATAAGGATCTAGTAATTTCAGGGTCATTTATATTAACAGTTAAAATATAGCTGTCTCCAATGCCTGCTCAGGCATTCAATGCCACCACATACCTATAAAGCAACATTATGTGCTGGGCACTGTTCCAGGCACTGAGCATACAGTGGTGAACACAGGGTCTTTGCACTCAAAGAGTTCATATCCTAATAAGGTGAAATATTAACAATCTATTCATTCAACAAATATTTATTGAGCACCTACTGTATGCTCGGGATGCATTGGTGAACAAAACGAGCAAAAATCCTTGTCCTCATAGAGCTTACATTCTAATGGGAAGATACAGACAATAAGCCATAAACAAAATAAATAAGGAAACTCTACAGTTTGTTAGAAGGTGATAATCGTCATTGAAAAATAAAGCAATGAAGGGAGAGTGGGGATAAGGAGCTGGAATCACAATTTTTAGATAAGTTGATCAGGGTCAGCCTCATTGAGAAATGGAAGGAGCTGAGAGAGTGAGCTATGTGGATATCTGAGGGAAGAGAATGTACCAGGCAGGTAGAACAGAATGTGCAAAGGGCCTGAGGCAGGAGCATTCCCATTAGAAATAAGGACAACAAAAAGCAGAGCGAGCAAAGGAAAAAGGAGACGTTAACAGAAGAGCGGTGAGGGGATAGATCATAGATACCATAGGGCTTTTTCCAGGGAAGAGGCAACCATTCATTTCTGAAAGAAACAAATCAAAAGTGCTGATTATATTTCTTGCTAAGCAAAGGACAGGTGCACTGTAAGGCAGAGTCTGTGCACAAAGAAATCTGCGGCCTTCCATAGTGTTTTGGAAAGCGTGGGTTCAGAGATTCGCACTTTTAGAAGCTGGACCGTTTGGGGATGAGTTGACCTTTAGCTAAGGAAGCAGGATTACTGGAGTGTGGCTGTCGCTGATTGGCTGACTTTCTGAAGCAAGGAGCTGTCGCCGCCAAGTGAGAGGTTGTCCCTGATTGATTTTAAAAGAGATTCTGGTTGGTTGTACTATGACCAAAGAACAATTAGTCTTTTCCTTTGTTCAACTTGGAACGAACAAACTTGTCACCCTCCGCTTTGCAAGGCCACTGTAAAGTCTTTGTCTCTTACTCTGAGGGAAAGGGAGAGATACTGGAGGATTTCTGAGCAGAAGGGTGACAGGATCTAATTTACATTTTCCAAAGCTCACTCTGGCTGCTGTGTAGGCAAGGGTGGAAGCAGGGAGACAAGTCAGAAGGTCAGGTTGCTGCCACCGTCCTGGTGAAACGAGATGTGGCTTGAACCATGGGGCTAGTAGTGGGGGTAATGAGAAGGGCCCCCATTTGGGATATATTTACTTATACAGACAACAAATAAGTAAGACAATCCCATTCGGCTAAGTATATGGGAGTGAAAAAATGTTTACCATCACATGAGTGATCCGACCAGATGCCCTTATAGAGTAACCCAGGGTGGGGAGCTAGTTTAGGAGGGGTGAGGGAAAGACTCTTTGAGGAGGTAAGATTTCAAAGATGAAAAGGAGCCAGTTAAGACCTTGAAGGCAGGAGCCGTGTGTGTGTGTGTGTGTGTGTGTGTGTGTGTGTGTGTGTGTGTCAGAGCCAAGACCAGTGTGTTTAGAAGGTGGAAAGGGGTAGGGGAAGAGGCAGCATTTGGGGAGAGGGGGAGAGAAAAGCAGAAGCCAGATCCTTCCAGGCACTGAGTGCACAGAATGGATTGAGAAGAGAGGGCGAGAATAGAATCAGGAAGTTGGAAACAGAGACCGTTCTGTACTAGACAGTGTCATCATGGAAGTTCTATAAGGCCTCATTAAAGTAATAAAGTAGAATCCAACCGGGAAGTCTTCATTGTGCTTTGTTTGCCGATTTGTGACTCCTATAAATAATGGTATAAGTTGAGGGGCAGCTCTGGTGTGTGGACTAGTAAAAGAGACAATCACCTGTCCTCTGACCTTTGGTGAAAAGTCTAGATTACTCTAGAAGCAATAAAACATCTGAACTGTAAAAAAAAAAAAAAAAGAAAGAAAGAAAGAAAGAAAGAAAGAAAAGAAAAAAGGAAAATCTAAATTAGTCTAGATACTGTCTTTTCCATGACTAAACTCTGATACACGTCTTTCACCATGTGATCATGAAAAACAGTTAATATTTACTGGGGGGGCTTCCTGAATGCAAATATAAAAGGCACAGAGAACTCAGGTTGTCCAGATAGCGTGACCTGGGATCCAACAGCAGAGGGGTGTGGCACAGGTCCTCCGTCTTTTAGAGTTAGCTCCTCAGGGTAAGGAGCGGGCTTTACCCACCTTTGCAGCCCGGGGCTTCCAGCCTAGCTCCTGGTAAACAGAGGGAGCTGAATAACCCTTTTGTTGAATCTTAATTAAACATGTCAGTTAGATCCACGGTACTGAAATAACAGCATGTTAACTCAGCGAAAGCAGTCACCTTGCAACTTTTGGTTCATCATCCAGTGTGTGGATTAGTCATGCTTCTCTCAATCCTACTACTTCCTTTTTTGTATTTCCTGTCTTTGAGCACATCATTTCACTCTGAAAACTCCACTTGTAGGGGAAATCATAGGGAAAGGGAGGAGTTCAATGCAGGCCAATTTTACTACTTTTTAGCAAATAACACTTAAAAAGTTTGATAGAGATTGAAATTCTTATCATATAGAGATCTTAAGATAATGGACCAATTTTTTTTTTTTTTTTTTTTAGGGTTTTCTCTGTGCATTTTATTTACTTCCAAACAATCCTAAGAAGTAGCTAGTATTACTCCCAGTACAGAGATGAGGAAACTCTCGCGGAGAGATACAGAAATCTGGCTAGGGTCACAAGCCAGGACGAGGTGGACATGGAATTCAAATCAACTTGTTTGATTCCCCAATGGCATTGCTACTTACTCCTCTTGGAATAACTTGGAGGCTTTCACTTGTCTTCGCTTCCTTATTTGCTCTTGAAATGTTAAAATATGCGGGGAAACAGTAGGAGCTCTATAAATAAAACATGCCTATATATTTTTAAATGATTAAAGCTGGAAAGTTTAATGTGGCACCAGGCCACTTGTTTAGTGGAAGTAAAGGGAACGCGATTCCCGGCTCCCGTTGCAGAAATCCTGCCGCCCTTTGCAGTGAGCGGTGTCTGGCTCACAGCCCATCTGTGATGGTCACAGCCGAGGGAAGTCCGACCCAGACTGCAGTCAGGGAAAGACAGCGGGGGAGCTTGGGCTGCAGAAGCGAGAACAGGCGGTGGATTCTTGCGGCCCAAATAATCATCCGCTGGGAAAAGCTACTTGTCAGGTAGCAGCTATTGGGAGTGCGGAGGATGGGGGTGGGAGCGACAGGAAATGCAACATTTTAGATTCAGGGTTAAGGCTGGCTAGACTGACCAACCTGTTAAACCCGAAAGAGAGGGTTGTATCTTTAGATGAAATCTGAACAACGAACCCCCGAGCTCAAGTTGACCGAGGGGAAGCCTTTGTGCCTTTGGCAACGTTTACAGGCACACAAGGAAAACACGAGGTGCTGAAGGCATTCCAGGAGGTAGCTGTCGCTCAAATCCACCTGGTAGATCGAGTGTCGCCCTGGAGGTCTGTTTCTGCCCTTGGTTTCCCCTTCTTAAAAAATCGGGGCGCAGGCACGCTGCCCTCAGGCGGGTGAGACACTTTCATGTGGGGGAGGGAGGGGACTGAAAAGGGGGGGGGGAAGCCTGGGATATCACGCTTCGCAGAGGCCCGGGAAAACACCGTGGGAAGAAAGCCCGCAGAGACCTCAAGAGGGTGCCCGGGTCTCGGCCCCGGCAAGCCCCGCGGAGCTCGGAGGCCGCCGGCCAGGGCAGCGCAGCCTCTGCGGGAAGCCGCCCGCCTCGGCCCGCAGCCTGCTCTGCAGGCTCCCGCGGCTGCGGCCGCTCTGCATACCCGGCGGAGGAGGGCCGGGGCGGGGCCGCGGCCGGGGGCGGGGCCGGGGCGGGGCCGCGGCGGGCGGGCGCGCGGGAGGCGCGGAGGGAGGGTGCCGCGCCGAGGGAAGCGGCCCGCGGCGGAGGGAGGGGAGGCCGAGTCCTGGAAGCGGAGCTCCGCGCTGGGACTGGTTCCTTCGCAGCCATTTTCTGTCCAACCAAACAGCCGATTGGAGACGGGAGCCAACCAGGGCTGCATTGGAGGTTTGTGTCTCGCTTCGGCCAATGATCGCTCCTAAACCGACTCCACTTTAGCTCGAATGAAATGTCCGTCTCCTCCCGGCGCCGTCCCCGCCGCCAACGCCGCCGCGGCCGGGGCCACTCGCCTCCCTCCCGCCCGCCCTCCCGCCCGGGCCGGGGCCGGGGCCGGGGCTGGGGCCGGGCCGGCGCCTGCGAGGCCGCTCCCGCTGCGGGCCCGGCCGGGGAGCGGGCGCGGGGCCGCGGCGCGGCTCTTTGTGCGCCGGGCCGAGGAGCGGCGGGACGCGGGCCAGGCCGCCTCCTGCTCGCCGCCGCCGAGCTCCGGGCCCGAGGCCGAGGAGGGGGCGTCGGGGCACCGTCCGGCCCTCTCTCGGCGGTGCCCCGGCCGGCTCCATTTTGTGCGGGGAGCCGGGCGAGGGGGCATTGGCCCGGACCCCGGTCCCGACCCTGCGCCCTTGGCCGGGCTGCCGCGCGGAGTCCCCGGGGGCGTCCCCCTCCCGCCCGCCGGCTGGCCCGCGGGGGCATGGCGGGGCCGGGCCGCTTTGTCTGCCCCGGCGCCCCGGGCGCGGCGGGCGGGCGGCAGGCGTTGGGCGCGGGCGCGGGCCCGGGCCCGGGCCCGGGCCCTGGGCGGGCGAGTCGGGGGATGCGCGCCAGGGGCGGCCGCCCCGCACCGGCGGGACTGACAGTCGGCCGGGCCGGGCGGTGGGGCCGGGGCCAGCCCGCGCACCTTCGTGGGGAGGAAGCGAGGTCCCCGGGAGGAAGGAGTGGATTTGGTTTCCCCGCAGTCTGGCTTACACGTAAAGAATGCAGCCATCTGGCGGCTTGCGGTCCCTGGACTTGCCCCGAAGGTGGGAAGGAAGCCTTTCGGATTGGACTAAGGTTTTAATCTTCGGTGGGAGGCGGGGAGGATCTGCCGGGCCTGAGGAGCAGTAGTAGTCTTCGAGAACAAAGAATTAGAGAGCACCCACAAGTCGTAATCTTGCCCAAAGTACTGTAACAAGGTAATTAAACAAGGTTAGCTAGCATACGACCTTTAAAAAAATTAGCATCCTACTAACCCGCATGGACTCCCACGGTGCCACGGTTCGTGCCCCGAATCACTGGGGTGGTTTGGGCTTTCTTAGTATGGAAAGTAATCGGCAAAATAAAGTGGTAAGATAAACTGATCGATATAAGTGGCACTAATAAATAGGGGTTTTATTTGTAAAGTATTGAAAGTTTAACTAGAATGCCTTAAAAGGCAATTATTCCTTCCCCGCACTGCTCCTGTAGCTTAATTTAAGGATTCTATTGATGCAAAACTCTGGTTGTTGATGCCAAAGAATGGAGGGTGGAGGAAGGGTCTGCTGCTTTTCTTGGATACAAATTTGCATTTCTTCAAACATTAAACAGATGTATGCATTCCCTTGAGCTTTCACATATATCATAACCTGCCTTTAGGAAAATATATACCATATGAGGTGACAGTGTTTATCTTTAATGTATTGAATCTAAATACATACGGAGTCAACTATTTGGGTGAGTGTGATGAGGTGTGTCCCCCGCATCCCCCCCCACCCCAAGCAAAACACATAAATATATATAGCTCTATTATTTTAAGTGTTCAGGGGATTTTCTTTCTCAAAGACACCCTTAAAAAAAAAACACGCTTCTAGCTACAAGGAAGGACTCTCCGGGCAGTTTTGGGGTTTAGAAAGAGGACAATATTTAAGAAGAAATTAGACATTGCTTTTAAGATTATAGCAGAATAGACAATGTCATCCTGTCTTTGCTGCCTGGACTGACATCTAAAGAATTCAATTCAGTGGCTACAATTTTTTCTTCTGTTGACTAGATTTCGTGCTTGAATGCATATCATTATTTTCTCTTCCTTTAAAATTAATACTGAAAGGAAATGTTTTTGTTTTGCCCCTCCCCCCAACTTAATTGCTTCACTTGAAAAAAGGAAAAGAACAAATGAGAAATGGAGGTTGTAACATTGTAATTGATACCAATTTATTCAGCTATTTATGCTTTGCAGTGAAAATGAAGTGCTATTCAGATGCAATTTTAGTCCAAAATGGTGGTGCTTTAAAATGATAAATAAAGGTCTTAATTGATCGTGTTCCATGTATGCTTTCTGGGCAGCATGTTTCTTCTTTCAGTATAATCTGAGGTGTTTAATTTAAAAGCATTGTATTCTGAGATATTTTTCTCCCCTTTTGAGTTTTTGGACTCCTAAATTTCACTGTAAAACATTAAGATCATCACCAAGAAATTAAGTTGGGGCATTTGTGTCTTGAGTGTTAATATTTTGAATAATTTAGATGTGTAAATTTTGGTCTCTGGCATATAATCTGGGTGTTGTGATGAATATTTATGATGAACATGACTAAATTCAGGGTTATGTTAGAAAAGCAATTCCTCCTGCCATAGAATTAACTTTTTTGCAAAGTCTCCAAAATATATCTGCCAATTTAAGAAACCTTTATTGGGTGCCTGCTTTTTTGCACTCTATTGAATAAGAATAGTAGACGAAATTATACATGCCTTTTAAATTTTTACTAGGAAGGAAGCCTGTAGGCTATACGTTGTTACTACTAATGGATGTTTATCTTCTAGGTTGAAATTGGGCGAAGGTTAGACACCTTTTAGACAGGTGTTCCTGAATACCACTGGCAACACGGTTCTGACAGTATTTCATAACAGTAAGTACATTTTACCATTTTGGTTGTTAATTAGATTTGAACAGTAATTAGCTGGGAACAGAATTATAACGGATGTATATTGGAGGTCCCAGGTAGAATGAATGCCTTTCAAGTCTAGAAAGGCAGTACCTACTCATTCCTGTTGCTTCCTTCTTTTTAGTGACTTGCATGTATTGTTTCCTGTGGGCCCCTAAGTGCTGTGGAGGCTACAAGATAAAAAGCTTGTCCCAGCTCTTAAGAGGCTGTTTTGCTGGAAGGGCTTTAATGGAACTGAATGCTTAGAGGACATTATGCAGGGAAGGGAAGACGCTGGTTTTAAGGGTAGCACAGGTGGGGTCAGTCTGGGTAGCTGGGAATGTCAGGGACCTAGACTTGAAGGCTGAGTGGAGTTTGGATAGGTGGCTATCACCAAAAGCAAAAGCCTGAAAGCAGGGATTAGTAACTTCTGTTTAGGGGATGGAGAGTAGATCTGCATGGTCCAAGTGGGAAAATCCTAGGATAATCTAGTGAGAGATACTACATCTGTGATGTCAGGCACGTCACAACTTCCTTGAGCTGTGACTCATGCCTCACTCCTAAAATAAAAGCGCTGTACCTGGTGATCCTTAAATAAGGCACATTCTAGCACTAAGATTTTTATCAGCCCTGAAGATAGAGTTGGAAACAAGTTTAGTTAGGTTAAATGGGGGATCCGCTCGTGTAAAGCCATGAAAACCTAGGTTTGGATTTGATGCTGAAGACTTTTAAAACCATTATAGGTTCAAGAGCTATAGAAACGGTGTTTTAGTGAGATCAGTCTTAAAACAGTATGTACCCAGGTACGGTGGGTAGTAATCCAGTGGCAACAGAAAATGGCTGGGCACATCCACAAAACTTATTAAAAGAGGTAACAGTTCAGGTGGAACTTACAGGAGACTGAAGAACGTAAGATGGCATGGGTATAATTAGCCTGGAGTGTGGGATTGAAGTTGTGAAAAGGAGATCAAGGAGTTCTTGTCCATTGTCTCGTTGCAGGACACGGGGAGGGTGAGTTTCCTTTTCCAAAACCTTAAGTTGGCAGTGATGGGCTATCAGACATGTTCTACAGGCATGGCCTGCTGCAGCGGCAGGCAGGATATGGTGGGAGATTTAGGATTTCTAAGCATAGAAGTGATATTTAACGAGTTTTCCTTAAGAGAGTGAGGGAAGAGAGAGAAAACATAACCTGGGATGAAACTAACAATTGGGAGGTGGGGAGGAACAAACCAGGAAAGAACATTGCTTTTGAAATCAAGGGAGAAGAGAATTCCATGTGTGAGTGTGTGGTCCACAGTGGGCAGCACTACTAACAACAGGCAGGTAGGATGAAGGCAAGACCATTGGCAACTTTTGTTTTTTAAGTTTGTTTATTTTTAGAGAGAGGGAGTGGGGGAGGGGCAGAGAGAGAGAGGGAGAGAGAATCCCAAGCAGGCTCTGCACTGACCTGAGCTGAAATTGCGAGTTGGACACTTAACCCACCGAGCCACCCAGGCGCCCCCGATTATTGGCAGCTTTAAGAGCAGTTTCGGTGTCATGGTGGGGTGGAGAAGCACATGTCCGGGGGTTTAGGAATGGAAAGGTGCATGAGGACCATCAGGGGGAGAATGATAGCTAGACAAGGGTGTGGAGCAGAATTACGGTTTACGAGTCTGTGCGTACTTGTGTGTGTTCAGTGGGGGAGACTAAGCATGTTTAAGAAAGAGTGAAGAAGCTGGTCAAGGAGGACTGAAGATCCGTTAGAGGGGAGGAATCTTTTTGTCATTTCTTCTCCTCAAAGAGATAAAAAGGCATTGGTCCAGAGGACAGGTGACAGTCGTTGTGTGAGAGAGAAAACCATGCCTAGAAAGAAGGGTGAGAGCTGTATCTGAAGGGACAAAAATAACACTAGGTTACATTTGTTGAGTTCTTAGTACGTATCCTGCACTTCGCTAAGTATTTCTTATATAATAACTTCACTTCTCATAGCAACTCCATTTAAAAAATGGGCAAGTTGAAGCACAAAGAGGATGGTAAGTAAAGACACAAAACCCGGTGGTCTATCCTGAGAGATCAGGTCTGTCCTGATCACAAACCCAAAACCAGGTGCATGACTTACACCTCACAGATACTGTCCTGGCTCGAGACGCAGCTTTAAATGTCTTTAATACATGAGGTCAGTAGATCTAGAATTGAGAGAGGGTAAAGTCAAGATTTAGGCTGATGGGCTATGGGAAAAACTAGCAGGAACAAGTACTGTAAAGTACTTGGCATCTGAGACTCTGGATTTAACTCCCATTTACTGTGCCGACTTTGGGCAAGTCATTAGCCTTCCCTGACCTCAATTTCCTCATCTGTTTCGTGGGGTTGTGAACACTGACTGCATGAGATATTTAGAAACTGTTCAATAAATGTTAAACATACTAAGAGAGGGAACTGTTTCCTGCATTTGTGCAAATTATTAATACAATTTAAATACTGCTGTATCACAAAATTACAGAATGAACATGTACTAGCCAGCTATTTCACATAATATTCTAGAAAACAGTATCAGTTCAACTAAGTAATTAGAATAGTCAATAAAATTAATTTGACGGGAGGGGCGCCTGGGTGGCTCAAGTCGTGATCTCACACTTCTTGGGATAGAGCCCCGCCGACGGCACGGAGCCTGCTTGGGATTCTCTCTGTCCCTCTTTCTTTGCCCCTCCCCCACCTGTGTGCACACACTCTCTCTCAAATCAATAAACATTAAGAAAACTTAATTTGATGAGACTGAACTACTCTTTGTCTATATTTATTAGTTCTTCTGGATCTAATGATTTGTCATTTTACCCATGTGTTGTCACTCTCCTACATGCTCTTCCCTCTTCATTGTCTGGATAAAGCCCAACACTTCAGCTTCTCTGTTCTTACACCAGGTACAGATGTGCCACGACTGGACATCCTGGTGCCAGTGCACATTCGTGGTCACCAGCCGTGGCTCAGCGCTTCTATTCCCCGCCCTTCCCACTGTCTGTCTCCCCAGCTGCAGCCATTCCAGCAGCGTCCTCTCGGGCCTTCGTCCGGTTCGTTTTCAGTCCGTCACCAGGACTGTCGATTTGACCTCCTACAAGGCTCTTTCCTCTGCTCCCCTTGTTCCCCAGGGCTGTTGTCTAGGACCAGACACGGGGAATGTTCATCGTCTCGCCTGAAGTCATGCGCTGACCGCAGCCTCATGGTCCTTATTGGTCTTCTGCCTCCATTCTTGCTCCCCTCTGTCCATTTCTACACCGGACTATAGCCAGAGTGATACCGTGAAAAAGAACTCTGATTTGCACAATTCCGCTAAAACTCCCCTTTGATTCGCTCTGACTCACGAGGCACTGCTTGCTCTAGCCTCTACTTAGTTCATTCCAGTTCACCAGTACTATATTTTGTGTTTGCTTTGCCTGGAACATTCTTCTCCCATTTTTCTTTGCCTAACTGATTTCTGTCTTTCAGTCTCCGTTGAAATTTCATTTCCTATGACTGCTTCCTTGACTCTCCAGACTGGTGCGGTCCCTTTTGCAGTAAGCTCTCAAAGCATGTAACACAACACCTTTGTTTTCCTTAGCATTTGGCATTAGCAGTTAGTTAATTGTCATTATTTAATAGCTATATATAACATTTACTGAGTACTGCTATTATACTATGCTAAGTCCTTCCATGGTGAGTCCTGTCTCGTCCCACGTGCTCAAGATCTCATGGCAAGTAAGTAGGAAGGAATTCAAACCAGGTGATAGGATTCCAGAGCCTGGGCCTTGGAAGTATTAATAGACTGCATTCCCCAGCCCTTCCCCCTGCTACTAGTTTACGTAATATTTGTCTTCTCTGCAAGATGAGGACAGAGATCTTGTCTGTGTTGTTGACTGCTACGTCACCAGCACATAGCACGGACCTGATAAATACCACGTGCTTGCTTGGTAAATATTTGTTAACTGGCTTACTTAAAATCTACAGGCTATTTTGTATATTTTTAAAGGAAGTTCAGACCTTGAAAAAGCCTTTGGGATGTATCTAGCAAGTTTCCCTGCCTCCTTTCCCCCCTCATATATATGAGTGGCTAGCATAAGCATCAAAGATGAGGCTAATTTGTTGAATACAAGGTACTAAGTTGCCTTGGGGATTCAAAGAAGGGGACACTAATTTTAGGCTTCGAAATGGGGTCTTATCAGAAAGATTTCAGGAGGATGGGGGAACATTGGGATTAAAGTATGGGGTAGGATTTTCATGGTAGAAAGATAGAGGAGAGGAAGACAGAGGTGTGGTGAAATGACAGAAAAGCTAAGACCTGCAGACCCAAAGACACAGCTAAGCCAGTGCCCTCAGGGTGGATGGGACCCGCCACCTCCTGAGAACACCCCGAGCCACGCGCCAGACATAGCCCCATAGCAAGTTCCCTTTATTTCGTTCTGACAAGTCTGAAATACTTTCAGAAGTATTTCTTGGAAGACTGCCGTTCAGTGGCTAATGCTGTGAATCCAAATGATAATCTTGCTGCTAATCCAGTGCATGAGAAGATAATGTGATTTAAACTTTATGCCTTTAATATTTTTTAATATTAAAAAATGTGTTTATAAATTAATTAATCTCTCATATTCCACCCCGCAAAGATTTTTTTTCCAGTTGTAGATTCTGAAACAGCCACTTTGGTTCTTTCTCCGTAACCTTGATCTCCCTTAATCTCCTTTAGGGCACTGGAAAAAACTAGTCAATTCACAGATACCCTCATTGAGCTGTCTTTATGGCTAATAAATCCATCACCATATCTATTAAGGATCACTCTCTTAGTATCTTGTTAGCATTTTAGAATTAAGATAGCATTTTATTTTGGGGTAATGTTTCACATGTTAGCTGTTTAAGATGGGGAAGGTGGTATTATTTCCATTTTATATAGAAATACATTTAATGGGTAGGGATGCTGTTTTCAGGATCAGTAGAAGAGTCCGAATCAGAGCTCACTGCCTGTTGTTTACCACTTCTTAGAAGACACTAAGAAGTGTCATCAATAAACAGGGACCCTTGATACCTAATAATAGGTACTTGCACAAATTACTAAAGGCAGGTGAATTCTATTTTCTAGCCCCTTAGAAAATTATATAAATTATGGAAATGTATCTTTATCTACAATTAAATTAGATACCACAGTCAACAGATGCATCAAAGAAATGCCATGTTTTTGAAGACGTGGAAACTAGCTTGGTTATTTTACTACTACATGAAAATCTAACAGAGATGGAAAAGACATGTTAACACAAGGGCTTAAATAGTGCAGTCAAAACATTAAGTCCTAGGCCTTGAGAGTCCTTTAGGATCAAGTGTCTCTTTTGGATTGGTCTGAAAGCATGTAGAGATTGTATTTAATTTTTGCTACACTTTTTATTCAGGTAATGCGTTTAAAATTTTTCTACCCACAAATAGCCAGTCCTTCCTGCTTTGAATAGTATTATTTGCAAAGCAGAAAGACTTCTAGGATTTGCTATGTTGGTGACATGGAATGGAGACAGTTCAGGGTTAGGGTTCAGTTTTCTCTAGATTTTCCCTCTTAGAATTCTTTTAGCTTTGAGCAAACTTAATTAAGCAGGCTTCTTTTAAAATAAAGTCACTTTAATTCTCATTCTTGTCTATGGTTATATGTAGATGTCCAATCTCCCTGACCCCTCCTTTTCTTTGTCCTTAAAGGATCTAAAGTTTGAGGGCGGGAGAAACTGTTGACTAGATTTAGAGATGACAGCCTCATCAAAACATAGGTGTGCTTATAAACATGGAGAACAAACTGAGGGTTGCTGGAGGGGTTGTGGGAGGGGGGATGGGCTAAATGGGGAAGGGGCATTAAGGAATCTACTGAAATTATTGCTTCACTGTATACTAACTAATTTGGATGTAAATTTTAAAAAATAAAAAATAAAGTTAAAAAAAAGGAGTGTGCCTTCAGGTTGCATGGGTACAGATGTGTGCAAGGAATCCATATGCTTCCTATACCAGACGACAGTTTGAATCAAGACATTGTCCCTTGAACTTCTGTGAGACAGCGGAGACAGTTTGCAGCAGGCACAAGAGGGTTTGCGTAGGAATAACAGGCTTTACTGTAGCAGGAGAGTGGAAAGTGACGGACACGGGTGCTTGTAGGTGACTGCTGAGCTGGTTTTGGCTTTGCTTTTCATTCCAGGGATAAGCTAGGTTCTAAGTCGGGGTTGTCTGCACTATACGTGAGGCTTATGGAATTGAAAAGAAAGAGCTGTGTGTTTTAGATTCATTTCCTCGTTTTGTTTCTCCGTTGGTCTTGTGCTTATCACTTATGGAGGGTGGATAGGGGAATTTTGAATCATTGGGAAATTATCCAAAGGTTTCCAAATCAAGAAATATAAATGTTTTCTTTTAGTAAGCTTAAGGACTTGAAAACTAATTGACCCACCCTGTGACAGCTTATGAGGATTGAATCTAGTATGCTTTTTTAATGCAAGTTTTACTGAAGGGTATTGCAAACCTTTTTCTCCTCGTAGATGGATGGTGACAGTGCTACAACAGACGCTTCTCAGCTGGGCATCTCTGCGGACTACATCGGGGGAAGCCACTATGTGATACAGCCCCACGATGGTAGGAAAGCTACGAGTAAAACACTGACTGGCAGAAGTAACTTAGTGGAAATCATATTACCGTCACGTTCTAGGTTACTTGGGTCTTTACGGGAAAGTTAGCAATCTTGTGTCAAAGGTCAGTGATGGTCTAAGAAGATGTATCATGCTTTTTTTATTAGAAATAGTCTTCAAAAGAATGATGAGTTCTAGAAAAGAATCCTATAAATAAAGTATGCCTTTTAAAAACTGGTACCGTTTCTTTAAAAATTTGTTACTGATGTCCTACTTAAGTACTGAGTATGGCACATTCTTTTTCAGTTGATACAGTAAAAAATTCTTTAGAGGGTGAGTTGCTAGCTATTATATTTCTAGTACTTACGAACAGACTTATTTTTGGTTTTCATTAAGTATTAAGTTTGATCTGTGTCAGCTATTAGGATGGCAGTGTCATGTCGGCCTGTGAGAAGTAATTTACTTTGTGGCATTCTGGTGTGTAAGATTAAAAAACACTAAGATATATTTTTTTAGAAGGCAGTTGGGGGTGGGTGAGAAGTTACCTCATCCTAAGACAGACACACATAAAAATGTAACTTGAATCAGCTCAAGTGCCTTTCTTTTTTAATACACATAAATAGTGGGAAGTTTACTTACAAGATACTGCATTTAGTCATAAAAGGATATTACTGGTATTGTGAAAGCTTCAGTTGTATCTAAATCTATACAATTTGAGAATTCGCTTTTTGTAAGGTCGCTGGATCGGTGCAATAGCTTTGTTCAATCTAATTGGGTCAGTAATATTCAAGGCCACTTTTCCATTCTGTATAAACTTGGCCTTGGGTAAACATATAAATAAAGGAACCCTCAGTCATAGTCTGTAAGTTTTCCAGCTAAGTTATGTAATAAGTATTTCTGAGTACCCCTTCTATGGAAGATGCTATACCAAGTTCTAGGAAGTACACAAAGCTGATCCCTGGCCTCTGGTAGCAAACATCTAATAGGGAGGATGAGAAATAAAAAGAATTCTAAAATGTGTCAGAAAAAAACACAGAGCAATCCTGTGATATTTTTGTGAAAGGAGAGATCACTTCTGAAGGTGCTGTGGAGATGTTTCTGAGCTTTTTGGAGAATGGATAGGTGAGGTTTTTAGTAGGCAGATCTGAGGACAAAAGTGTTTGAGGCAGTGGGTTGGAAATTAAGGAGTGGGTTTGGTTATGGCTATGAGAAAACCGTGAAAAGAACTGCTACCCTCCTCCCTAAAAATGCCTAAGGAATGAACCAGGATGTTCTGAACTTAGATTGTTTCAGGTAGTCTTCTCTACGACGAAGTAAAGGTTGTGAGAAATGTTAAACCTGAGTTCTTTTTATTTCTTTAGATACGGAGGACAGCATGAATGATCATGAAGACACAAATGGTTCAAAAGAAAGTTTCAGAGAACAAGATATATATCTTCCAATTGCAAACGTAGCAAGGATAATGAAAAACGCCATACCTCAAACGGGAAAGGTAATGCAGGGGAGACATTTTACCTGGCTTGCTTTTTCCAGGGGAAAGGGGAATGTAAACTGCATGAATATGTATATACAGTTTCTGTATATAGTCAGCTATTGTTTTCAGTCCTTTAGTCTCTCTTTCTCTCTTTCAGTTCTACACCCTTAGTTACTGGACAGTATTCCATTTTCAGTTCCCGCGGCCCCCGGTGCTTCCCCCTCCCCCACTTGAAGCAGATAAAGTAGAATTAAGAATCTTTTTAAAATATCAGGTTTGCCAAAATGAACAAATCAGGAGACTATAGATGCTGAGAGGATGTGGAGAAACGGGAACCCTCTTGCACTGTTGGTGGGAATGCAAACTGGTGCAGCCGCTCTGGAAAACAGTGTGGAGGTTCCTCAAAAAATTAAAAATAGACCTACCCTATGACCCAGCAGTAGCACTGCTGGGAATTTACCCAAGGGCTACAGGAGTGCTGAGGCATAGGGGCACTTGTACCCCAATGTTTATAGCAGCACTCTCAACAATAGCCAAATTATGGAAAGAGCCTAAATGTCCATCAACTGATGAATGGATAAAGAAATTGTGGTTTATATACACAATGGAGTACTACGTGGCAATGAGAAAGAATGAAATATGGCCCTTTGTAGCCACGTGGATGGAACTGGAGAGTGTGATGCTAAGTGAAATAAGCCATACAGAGAAAGACAGATACCATATGGTTTCACTCTTATGTGGATCCTGAGAAACTTAACAGAAACCCATGGGGGAGGGGAAGGGAAAAAAAAAAAAGAGGTTAGAGTGGAAGAGAGCCAAAGCATAAGAGACTCTTAAAAACTGAGAACAAACTGAGGGTTGATGGGGGGTAGGAGGGAGGGAGGGTGGGTGATGGGTATTGAGGAGGGCACCTTTTGGGATGAGCACTGGGTGTTGTATGGAAACCAATCTGACAATAAATTTCATATATTGAAAAAAAAATAAAACAAAAAAATGAAATAAAATATCAGGTTTGGGCAGATGGAGTTGTAACTTCTATAATGTTGCAGCAAAATTGGGTCTTTTTTTTTTTTTTAAGATTTTATTTTTAAGGAATCTCTACACCCAGCTCAAACTCAACAACCTCGAGATCAAGAGTCGCATGCTCCACCAACTAAGCCAGCCAGGTGCCCCCAAATTGGGTCATTTTGGACTGATACAGAAAAATCCTTATATTCGGAAGCAGCTATTTTTGTACAATCGTAAATACTAACACGCTTTTGAAGTTAACAGGCAGGATTCTGTTTTAAGTAGTTCTGTCTTGAGACAAACAATCATATAGACTGTCATTGTCACTCTACTCATCACTTGGTCTGAATTAAAATCCACACTTTTTATATTATATATAATGCAATAAACTTTCTCACTGCAGCTTATAAAGTACTTGTGAAAGTAATAAAGATCACAAATAAATAGATTATTAAAATACATCATTAAGGGGGTCCCTGGGTGGCTCATTCGGTTGAGCATGTGACTCCGGTCATGATCTCATGGTTTGTGAGTTTGAGCCCTGCCTTGGGCTGTGCGCTGACAGCATGGAGCCCACTTGGGATTCTCTCTCTCCCTCTCTCTCTACCCTTCCCCTGCTCGCATGCTCTTTCTCAAATAAATAAACTTAAAAATATGCATTGCTAAGCCTAGAAGTTCCCATGTGAGAGGTCCTCCTTATGTTTTAAGGGGAAATAAATCAGAGCTGCTGATTGTTGTTGAAATAGGTTAAGGCTGCATGCCTCAGCCACCGGCCACGTACGGTTATTGAGCACTTGAAATGTGGCTGGTCTGAATTAAGATGTGCTGTAAATGTAAAACATACTTCACATTGTGAAGGTTTCATATGAAAAGAAGAATGAAAATCTCTCCCATTTTAAAATGGATGCTGTGTTTAAATGTTAGATAATAACTTGGATTTGTTAGGTTAAATAAAATCTCAAAATTCATTTCACCTGTGTTATTTGTATTTAAAAAAATGTTATATATATATATATATATATATATATATATATATACACACACACACACTTTTGAGAGAGAGAGACACAGAGCACAAGTGGGGAAGGGACAGAGAGAGGGAAACACAGAATCTGAAGCGGGCTCCAGGCTCTGAGCTGTCAGCACAGAGCCCCACGTGGGGCTCGAACCCACGAACTGCGAGATCACGACATGAGCCAAAGTCGGACATTTAACTGACTGACCCACCAGGCGCCCCTCACCTGTGTTTTTAAACCTAGCTACTAGAAAACCTAAAGTTATATATACAGCTTGCATTATAGTATCTTGCCTGACTGCATTATGCAGCTCTTGTTTGCTTTTCTCTGGAATATAAAATAGGCATGGAGAAAGAAAATAGTATGTTTCAGCAAGGGTTTTTGTTACTCCTGTTAGAAGTGACTTGGAATTGTACAATTTAATTCATTAGCTTTACTTTGAAACCCCACACCCTTAAAAGAATTCTCGCTTTTATAATGAGGTAGCCAGTGTGCCTCTTTTTGGTGGGCTTTTTAATAAACTCAAAGCCTGTACCTGACACTCTGGATCTTCAGTAGTAAAAATGTCGCCAGATGTCACTATTGTAAGCCTTACGTGAATTCACTGGTTTATCTTTTTAAAATTTTCCAGTGTCCTTATGTGCAGAAATGCTAGGGCAGAGAAGCGACCCCTAAGTGTAGCCCCGCAGTACACTATATATACAGGAGACTGATTTTCTTGGGGCACCTGCTTAGTAAGTGTTCGCCTTTATGGGATGGTAAGGACAGCCAGTGGTTGCTTCTATGCCTAAATTGTATCTGTTTCCTGTGAATAGTTGTCAAGGCTTCTCTCACTTGTATTCGAGTTTTTGTTCTCATTCCAAAGGTTGGAATTTTGATAGCACACAATTTGTCAACGTTATTAGCATATATTTCAGAGATTAAATGTTAACAGCCATAAACTGAAATTTATAGTCTTCTGAATAGCCTTTTATTTCTGCAGGTTGTTAGGAAGGGGGTGGTTACATTCCCTGCAGATTTACCTGTGATTTTTCTCTTCAGATTGCAAAAGATGCCAAAGAATGTGTTCAGGAATGTGTAAGTGAGTTCATCAGCTTTATAACATCTGAAGCAAGTGAAAGATGCCATCAGGAGAAACGGAAGACAATCAACGGAGAAGATATTCTCTTTGCCATGTCTACCTTAGGCTTCGACAGTTATGTAGAACCTCTAAAATTATACCTTCAGAAATTCAGAGAGGTAAATAAATTGTCTTCCATTATGCTTTTAAGAAACTAAGATATACGATTTGCTTTAACTTTTTAAATGTATCATTCATCAGAAGAAGTATATGGTCACTTCTATTACTGTATTTAAATAGTAAGTCCTTTCTTTTTCCCTTTATTACTAATGACATCATAGTTATGTAATGATTAAGAGCACGGACTCTGGATTCCGGCCACCCGGAGGCTGGTTCCAAGCTCCACCACCTGTAACCTCTGGGACCCTGGGCAGATTATTTCAATAGGTTAGGCCTTGGTTTCCTGGTCTGTAAAGTGACACGAGTAATAGCACCTACCTCACAGAGTTACTGAGAGAACTAAGTCAAATAGTCTACATACAGCACTTAGCTTGGCTGATCGTGAGCACTCAATGGTAACATGCTGTTATTATGATTAATTTAAAAGAGGGAGCATCTCAAAGCTTGAGGCCTTGCAGATGAGAAAAACGGAATTATAACTATCCTTTTTTATTGATTAAATTCTTCCGCATTTCTTACTGGGTTTATCTTTGCCCGTGGTACGAATTTTGTGGAAATAAATTGAGATCAGCGTATTTATTTCCACACTACCACTTGGGTGTCAGATTCACATTGCTTTCAAAATACTTCCTTAATAGCTTTAATGTTAGAACCCCATTAAATTAGTGACTTAGCATCGAGTGATTAAAGTAGGAAGAGAATGTGTTAAATTCTTCACAGTACTTTTCCAAATCTTCTGCATCATAGAACCTTAGAAGTGGATGGAAACTTAGAGCTCTATGGTACAAACTATAATCTTGATTTAGGAATTTGAAACCTTAAACTTGCTATTATAGTGCTGTACTGTCCAGTTGGCTGAGAGCTTTATATGTGTATAGTTAAATGATAACTTGGATCATTTATAGTAGATTTATGGGCTGAATATTTATAGTGCTTTTCAACAGACTACTTCATCTGTAAATAGACTTCTATTTTCCTTTTGATGCAGTGTGGAATTAGAATGATTTTATTTTTATCCGTAAATATTTTAGATTTTCTAGGTCATTACTAACGCTGCCTTGTGATGATTACTGCTTATATAAAAAGTTAGCATTTTGAAGGGCCTCTTTGTATGTAATTAACCAGAAGTGTTAATACTCTGTGCAGTGTTTGTAATAATAGAAACTCCTAATTTTAGGAAACAAGCATTCTCATCTAGAAAACAGTGTCTTTTGAATGCCAGTGATTACTTTTTTGATTTGTCCTTCCCCAGGCTATGAAAGGAGAGAAAGGAATTGGTGGAGCAGTCACAACTACAGATGGATTAAGTGAAGAACTTACAGAGGAGGCATTTAGTAAGCAGTGTTATGATACGTTTATGCAACTGAATGTGTTCTTATAAGTCACGTAGTTTGTTAGCAGTGACTAATACTAAATGTGGGGGTACTTTTGGACCATCAGCCCTGAGGATTCTGACACAGCACTTCTTTAGTTCATGCCCTTATATTTGAAGTCAGTGAGGGATGAGTATAGAGATTGAAATTCTGCCGACATTATAACCTTTCACCCATAGTTCTGATTTCAGTAGCCCCTAGTTTTTGCTTTAAGATTTCACATGAGATAGGAATATTGAGAATTGTAGTTTGTAATATAAAATCTGTGATTTAAATAAATTTGAACTGATGGGTTTTTTGAAAAAAATTTGAATAGGGGCACCTGGCTGGGTTAATCAATGGACCGTGCAACTCTTAATCTTGGGGTTGTGAGTTTGAGCCCCATGTTGGGTGTACACATTACTTTAAAATAAAAAATTTGTGGGGGCACCTGGGTGGCTTAGTCGGTTAAGCATCCAAGATTTCGGCTAAGGTCATGATCTTGCGTTCCTTGAGTTCAATACCTGCGTCGGTCTCTGTGCTGACAGCTCAGAGCCTGGAGCCTCCTTCAGATTCTGTGTCTCCCTCCCTCTCTGCCCCTCCCCCACTTAACGCCCTGTCTTTCTTTCTCTCTCAAAAATAAATGAGCATTAAAAAAAGAAAATTAAAAAAAATAAAAAATCTGGAGAAAAAACCCTGAATGTTGTCATACGGGTGAAATAAGAGGTCTATGGTGACTCTGTGTCTCATATAAAATTTATAGGCATATATTTTCTTTTTCTCATACGTAAAATATATACTGCTTAGTTATGGAAGTGTGGCTCCCAGCCAGGCCTATGGTGTAGATCTACTTAATGAATTAGAAACTCCATCCAGTCTCTCTGCAGATTTGTACACATGGGCAGTTAGCTCAAGTGCATTTAATTTTACTTTATTTTTAGTTTATTTATTTTGAGAGAGTAGGGAGGGGCAGAAAGAAAGGGAGAAAGAATCCCCAGCAGGTTCCACACTGCCAGTCCAGAGCCCAACGCAGGGCTCAAACTCACAAACTGCAAGATCATGACCGGAGCCAAAATCAAGAGTCGGATACTTAACCGACTGAGCCACCCAGGCGCCCCAGCTCAAGTACATTTTGGAGAAATGAAAATTCAGAAAATTGAAAACTGCAATAGGAAAAATGTACTTTTTAGGGAGTTTTTTTTTCCTAAAATGCTAAATGTGGGGGTTTATGATTTTGTCCAAGATGACATTGATTAGTGGCAGAATTGTAATGAGACATTAATGGCATGACCTAAGGTTCAGATCGAGAGAGTAGATGTAATTCTGTTCCTGCTTTAACTTTATCTTCCAGCTAACCAGTTACCAGCTGGCTTAATAACTGCAGATGGTCAACAACAGAATGTTATGGTTTATACAACGTCATATCAACAGGTAAAATACAACCTTCTTTGTATTTTAAATTATTGTAAAAAATTGATTGTAAAAAAAAAAAAATTGATTGTACCCATTGATTTTTATCGCAGGTAGTCAATTTCAGCACATTACAGTTGACCCTTGAACAACACGGGTTTGAACTGCACTGGTCCGCTTAATTATTTATTATGTTTATTTATTTTTTGAGATAGAGATAGAGACAGCATATAAGCAGGGGGGAGAGAATCTCAAGCAGGTTCTGCACTGTCAGCACAGAGGCCAACACAGGGCTCGAACTCATGAACTGTGAGATCATGACCTGAGCCAAAATCAAGAGTCGGACATTTAACCAACTGAGCCACCCAGGCACCCCTACACCAGTCCACTTATATGCGGATTTTTTTTACAGTACTGTAAATGTGTTTTCCTTATAATTTTCCTAATAACATTTGCTTTTCTCTGATTTTGTTGTAAGACTATAGCATATAATACATGTAACATAAAGTATGTGTTAATTGATTTTATGTTATCAGTAAGGCTCTGGTCGACAGGCTATTAAATTTTGGGGGCGGTCATGCACATGAAGATTTTCAACTGTGCAGAGGTTGGCTCACCTAACCCTTGTGTTATTCAAGGATCAATTGTGTTGTTATTATTAAGGACCTGATAAAGAAAGTTGTTAAAAAATTGCTTTCTCAAAATACATAATTGTGTATTCTCTTACTAATTAAATATGTACACACATATTCGTATCTGCATAGATTTCTAGAGAGATGCATTAAGAAATTATTAAAGTAGCTCCCTTGGGTAGAGAGAATGATTTGAGAGTGGGAAGTAGATTTCTTTTTCATTGCCGATTTTTATTCTTTTTTTTAATTTTTTTTAACGTTTATTTATTTTTATTTTTGAGACAGAGAGAGAGAGAGCATGAACGGGGGAGGGTCAGAGAGAGAGGGAGACACAGAATCCGAAACAGGCTCCAGGCTCTGAGCTGTCAGCACAGAGCCCGATACGGAGCTTGAACTCACAGACGCGAGATCATGACCTGAGCTGAAGTCGGACACTTAACCGACTGAGCCACCCAGGCGCCTCTCCTATTTTTATTCTTTAAATGCTTATAACATGTTATTTGAAAATTATTTTTAAAATCCTGCTCAATTTAAATTTTCTAATCTTAGATTTCTGGTGTTCAGCAAATTCAGTTTTCATGATCTGAAGAAGTGGTGGAATGGGAGTGGAGAGAAGCGAGTCTGTACGATTCCGGAACCAGAGACATTAGAAGGAAATGACTGGGGAAAGATGTCTCTTTGTATATTAAATAGCTGTAATGTAGCTTCCTGATGCTTGACTAATTGAGGTGTTAATTCTGACTTGAGAATCTTTTTCATGAATGATTTTAAAGAAAAATTTGGATTTTAAAGGTATTAAAATATTTTTGTTTTGTATGAGAGTTTGTCGCTCTGTATGACTCCTGTATGCATTGTATATTGCAATTTATTACTGTCAGAGATTTGTAGACAGTTTCTTATTTTCATATTGAATCATGTTACTTTTGTAATTCAAGTAAGCAGCTGGGTTAATTCATGATGTTTGCCCTTTTAATAAAATATAAGGGTAGAGTTCATTTTGAATGCAAGTTGCCTTTATTATAAATTTGAGTTTGTCTTGGTTATATAATATCTTGCATGGTAACCTAGCTAGATTTTTAGCATTTGCCATATTTATTAAAATTAATTTTTTGTAAAACATTCATAGCTTAAGCAGCACCATTTTTTACAAAATGTAATTGAAAAATTAAGTGTGAATGCAGAAGCAAATATTGTCTGCCCTATTAAACTTGGTGCCCTTTAACAGTGTTTACACTGTTCATTGTGCCTGTTAAGATAGTTTTAGTTTATTGGAGCTTTTGTTAGGACTAGATTTGTTTTTGAGCTACATTATTATGAATGTTGGGATTCATTTAAGTTTAATGTAGTCCTAGTGCTCTTGAAATGGTGCCCCTTTCATTTTTATATGATTTTTCCAAAGCATCTCTTCAAATACTAGAGTATCCTCTTCCAGAAGAGGAATTTTATAGTCTGATGGTAAATGTCCTCATTTTACCTTTTTAATTGAAACGTCAAGTTTCCTGTTACACTCTGGGAACCAGGAAGCGTTAGACATCCTCACGTGTCCACAGACCTTTTTCCGCATGGGTGAGTGAATGCAGTGAAGAAGAGTGAGTGCTGCGGACGGATGGCGGACGGACGGACGGACGCTGTGAAACAGAAGCCCCAGCTCCGAGTGCGCCACCGTCTCGATCTCTGCAATAACCTTAAGACAGTTTGACTTTGTATAATTTAGTAGTATGTGCTCGAGTTGTTCCTTTTTTAAAGTGAGGATTTGTATTTCCTCCTTTTTGTTGGTAATTGAACTGTTTTGTTTTAATATCAACAATTGCTATTGTACAGTTTGCCTAAAAGGCAGTTTGAATGTCATCTTGGAAGGACACTCAAATTTATAAGACAGAAGCAATTTCACAGATACAGGCTGAACAGAAATATTTACTTTGCCAGAAGGCGCCTTTGGGGGCACATCTGGACTAATCTGAGGTTAAGAACTCCCTTACTACCCTCCCATTTAAAAGATAATCTTCATTACAGAAAATTCAAATAGGCAAAAAAAGGAGGGGCATTAAGCAAAATCAACTATCATCCTACTATGCTGAAATAACCAATGTTAATATTTTGGTAAATATCATTAGTCCTTTTACTTTGCTAAATATGTATATTTTTATAAAAATGGGCTCATACTTGCATACTGTTTTGTAACCTGCTTTTTTCACTTAACAATATATTGTAAACATCTTTCCCGGGTCATTACATGGTCTTTTATTTTTATTCATTTATTATTCTGTTGTATGGCTGAACCGTAATTTATTTAATCCTCTATTGGACATTTTGACTATATGCATCTTTTCACAGTTATAAACAACACTTCACTGAATCTTGTGTACATCGATGACTGTTTTCTTGAAATAAATTCTTAGAAGTAGTATTGCTAGGTTAAACAGATACATAAAAATTGAAGGCCTTTGATACTTCTCTATTAATGTATTTATGAAATAGTTTGTACTTGATCCAGGCAGCATATCACTATATAACTGATAAAGGCCCTTGGTCTTTGATTATCAGACTCTTCCTCTAAAATCAGTTTAAAGATGACAACTTTAAGACTTATATCAGTACAAACCACAACAAATGTCTAAAGTTAGTAATTGGTTGGTAGTACTGAAACTTGAGGTAAAATCAGGTCAAGTCTGGGTTATGGGGCCTTCATTCTCTGAAAGGACACTGGCACCCTGCTGGGGTCAGGTACGCAATCTCCTTCCATGCATGGGAGAGGCAGTGTCGGCTTCTTCCTTGGCCTGGGTTGCATTTAATTGCATGTCACATTTTCTTCCCCTAGAACTTCTTAACCAAATAAGCTTGTACATTAACCTAAAAGTGTTTTCTTTACAACTCTGGAGATACTGATTTTATGAGTATTTAAGAGAGAGATGGGCTTCAGTGACTAAGTCATAGGTGGAAGGACGTTCGTAACCTCAGTCTTCCCCCTCACTACCTCATTCTAACACAGATGCTTTAGTCCAGAGAGAATTTTGCGTGTTACCTTCCCAATGTCATATACTTGAGTATGATGATGTAAGCTATTTGTGTTTCTTTTCCTCCTACAGTGTAATATCTATGCAGTATTTTTTTTTTTCTTCCAAAACATGCCTTATTGCCTGTTTTCTAGATTGCCTTAGTGGGATGAAGGAATGCCAGTTACCTTTAATGATTCCGGCTGAACCTAGTTATGAGGGCCCAACTAAAAGGATTTCTGCAACAGTATCAATTAAGCATGACAAATGAAAAAAAATCATTTCTAACATACGCCAAGAATAAAACCTTGAGTACAAGATTTTTAAAAAATACGTATTTTCTCTTTAGCGTAAGTCATTTTATCAGTAGTCCAAAATAAGACCATATTTGTTGCTTTATATGATAAAATACATTTCTGAATCACTCACATGATACTGGGTAAGCTCTATACCAAAAGCTAGGCTATCTTAAATATGTATGTTTGGTTTCCCTGAATTAGACAATTTATGTTTAGGTGTATTGACTTTAAACTTGTATTAAGTCTTAGTGTGCTCATGAGTAAAAAATAGAACAATCCCAACTAATACTCAGTTTTAATTTATGGTTTCTTTTAGAGCTGGATGTACTCCTTTGCTCACTTCAGGTTTAGCTTCCTCTTGCTTGTTAGGCTCCAATCCTGATTTCTTGGCTCCTTGTGCCAAGTGCTTTTGTCTTCTGCCCTCCCCACCATGGCCTTAAACACATATGCTTCCCTCTGCCTAGAACATTCTTTCTCTTCCTGTGCCTGGCTAAGTCTCACCCTTCAGATTTTAGCTTAAACTCCATCAGGAAAGCCTTTAAAACTTGTTAAACCTTCGTATTACCACATAGAGAAAATGTCACCACCCCAAACCGAGTAGGTTTGTACACAGCCTATATGTTGGCTGCTACAGCCCCTTAGACATTTCTTTTAAGACAATGCTGCTTTTTATACCTGATTTTAAGGATTTTAAAACCAGAAGGCAGAATCTCTTCAAGTCATGGGCCACAGATGACATTGGGATGGGTCCATTTCTCTGGCTGCTGGCTATCACCTTTCAAGATGTAGGCTTGCCTAACAACACAGTTCCAGCTTTCCCTGACCGGCTCCAGAGTCCGTTTCCTTTGGCACAGCACGGTAGATGGATACCTGTGCAAAGCAACGTATTGTAAAAACTCCTTGGCCAAGGTTCATGCCAGCAAGCGTGCCAAATGACGGCTGTAAACTACGTGCTGGCTCTGTAGAAACCTAATGGCCATCAGGGGTGGAAATGACAAGTTGACAGCTAACTCCTCCATCTTTCACAACAATACAGAAGATGACAATATTGTGACAGGGCAGAGTGCACACTATTGGCTCTTGGCAGGTATAATTTAGGTCTTCCTTGAGTGTCCTCTAAGAGCAAACAGTAAGTCTTTGGCACCTATTTTCCAGGGCTCAATTTCAGAGTATATCTGAATGAAAGATACTTCAAAACTTTAAGCACCAGGTACTTGGTTGAAAACACATTGCGGGGCACCTGGGTGGCTCAGTCATTTAAGTGTCCGACTTTGGCCCAAGTCATGATGATCTCCTGGTTCACGAGTTTGAGCCCTGTGTCGGGCTCTGTGCTGACAGCTCAGAGCCTGGAGCCTGCTTTGATACTGTGTCTCCCTCTCTTCCCCACCCCTAATGGTACTGTCTCTCTCTCTCTCAAAAATAAATTTTAAAAAACATTTTAAAAATTAAAAAACAAAACACATCACTAGGCAAAGACAAGTCATAACGGATGGTGCCTTACAGCCAGGGCAGGTATGCCAAGGGGGCCTATTCTCGCATACATAATGCCCAATATTCGGTCTGCAAGAGACCAAGACCAAATCCTTATCTCAGACCAAAGCAATCTCTAATCAAAGAACAGAAAGAAATATTTGAGCTAACAGCCATTTAAGAAAATGGCGGAGTCATTCCTCACTTTGGAGGAAAAGTAGAACTTTAAAAAAATGGGTTCTTTGTGTACATTCCCAACCTTGCAAGTAGCAGTACCCATACCACAGGAGTATTACCCTGCAGGACAGTGTGAAGGAGAGAACTAAGCAACCTATAGTTTTTTATGGAGCACAAACTGCTGTGTGAGCAGGAATACTCACATCAAGGGCAGAGGGAAACAAATTCTAGTTTAGACTTCATTTCTTGAGAGTAAGGCAGTCTAGATACCCTCAATGACTCCTGGTTCAAAAAAACCAAATGCCGGGGGTGCCTGAGTAGCTCATTCGGTTAAGCATCCTATTCTTGATTTCAGCTTAGGTCATGAACCCAGGGTTGTAGGATCGAGCCCCATATTGGGCTCTGCGTTGAGCATGGAGCCTGCTTTCTCTCCCTCTCTCCCTCTGCTCTTCTCCCCAACTCATGCGCGTGCTCTCTCTCTCTCTCTCTCACTAAAAACAAAACGAGTGCAAATGCTGAATAAGACAAAGTAATATTAGATAATATATTTAAAATATATCACTGCATTGACATGAAAGTAGGCAAAACTCCACAAAAATGAAGTGAAAACAGGAAAGGTGTGAGGTAAGCCAGCACCAAAGCCTGCTTTTGCCCCAAGAGTTCTGTTGAACTCTGGAGACCATGAACTGATGGGAGTGGAGGGGGACTGGACATAAAGCCTAAGGCTCACCTAGGCTGGAGTCTGGTAGGACCGCCACAGAGAAATGGGCAGCAAGGAACCTTGCCTGTTGCGATTTTGGTGCGGGTGGCAGGGGATAAATAACGACTACAACCTCAAATTCGTAATTACAGACCAGCACTCAAGGTCTGTGATCTGAAATCACAGAACCATCAAGCTGGTAATATAAAGTGCTCTCAGAGATGCCTGGGTGGCTCAGTTGGTTAAACATCCCACTTCTGATTTTGGCTCAGGTCACAATCTCAGTTTGTGAGATCAAGCCCTGCATCGGGCTCTGCACCCACAACATAGAGCCTGCTTGGGATTTTCTCTCCCTCTCTCTCTGCCCATCCCCAGCTCTGTCTCTCCCTCTCAAAATAAATGAATATTTAAAATGCTCTCAGGTTCGTAGTCTCTGGGTATCTGGTGGAGCAAACATACTCCCTTAAAGGTCTCAATTTTAGTCCATACTTCAAATAACCCCTATTTTCTTTTTTTTTTTTTATTTTTTTTAATTTTTTTTTCCAACGTTTTTTATTTATTTTTGGGACAGAGAGAGACAGAGCATGAACGGGGGAGGGGCAGAGAGAGAGGGAGACACAGAGTCGGAAACAGGCTCCAGGCTCCGAGCCGTCAGCCCAGAGCCTGACGCGGGGCTCGAACTCACGGGCCGCGAGATCGTGACCTGGCTGAAGTCGGACGCTTAACCGACTGCGCCACCCAGGCGCCCCTTAACCCCTATTTTCTAACAAAAGTAAGTTGAAAGGAAAATGGTACCATAAGTGAAAAAAACAAGAAAACAAAAACACAGCTTATACAACAAAATCACTCACGAAGACTCTTAATATTGGTACCAACACATGGAAATTGATATGTAAAGGAATAGAAGCATAGAAAATATGAGTAAGGAGCAAAAGAATACACAGAACAAATAAAATTTATAAGCCAAACAGAGTTCATAAGAAAAAAATAATAATTGAAAACTAAAAAAAACCAAAAAAACAGGAGGGGAGAAAAGAATAAGAAAATGAAAGATGAAAGACAAAGCAAAAAGTGGGGAGTGGACAATTAAAAGATATATTTATGATGAGGACCTAGAAATAAACCCAACTTATATCTGTAATCACTATGGATATAAATGTACTTAAGTATCCAGTTAAAAGGGCAAATTTTCTTTGGCCTTATCTTTGTATTGTGTCTCTTGCAAACTCAAAATATAAGGTCAAAGAAAGATCGATGATATTCAGATAAAAACTAACCAAAATATTGCTACAGCAACAACAACAACGATGACAGAAGGCAATGAGCATTAATAGAGATAACAGTCACTACATAATTATAACAGGTTTAAATCACCAAGGAAGATCCAAAAATTCTAAATTAATATGCATTTAATAATAAAGCCAAAAGAAAAAGCAAACAGAACTTCATGAGAAATTGAGAAATCTAGTTATAATGAGATCTTGAGACTCTTCTATAAATAAATCAAGTATCAAGTAAATCAGTAAAGAGAAGATTTGTACAGCATGACTGACAAGTTTGATTTAATAGACACCATACTCAACAAGTGGGGAATGCACACTCTTTTCAAGTATACATGGAGCATATATGAAAATTGATCACATAAATCATAAAGCTAGTCTCAAATTTCAGAAAATTAAAATATTGTAGCTCATATTCGCCATTAAAATATTAGAAATAAAGATTAAGACAACCATAATGCACTTTTAGCATTTAGAAATCTACTTTTAAAATAACAATGGATTAAATATTCAAACCTCTGGATTAATCAAATGAGAAGGCACAAAATAAACTCACAGGAATGAAAATGGGTCATAACTACAGATGCCGAGGAAACTAAAAACATAAATATGGATTACTTCATATCAAAAAACTTAATGAAATGGAGAAGTGTTAGAAAAATTTATTGAACTTAATGAAATTGACTCAATAATATAAAATCCTAATATTCCTATGATCTGTAAAGAAATGGAATCAATAGTTAAAAATCTTCTCTTAATGACCAAATGTTTTTTTTTAAAGTTTATTTATTTTTTGAGAGAGAGCACACACACAAGTGGGAGAAGGACAGAGAGAAAGGGGGACAGAGGATCCAAAACAGGCTCCATGCTGACAGTGGAGAGCATGATGTGGGGCTTGAACTCATGAACCATGAGATCATGACCCGAGCCTAAGTCAGACACTTAACTGACTGAGCCACCCAGGCGCCCAGACCAAATGGTTTTAAAGACTCATTCCAATCTTGAAGTCTTCCAGACAATTGAAAAACTCATTTCATGAGGCTAGTATACCTCAAAACTAGTCAATGATGGAGCATAAAAGAAGTACTATAAGCTAGTTTTACTCATGAATACAGAAGCAAAAATCCTAAACAAAATATTGGCAAACCGAGTCCAGCAATGTATTATAAAACACACACACCATGACCAAGTTGCTTTATCCTGGAATTAAAGGTTGGTTCAATAATAAAGTCAGCCACCATTACTTAATACATTAACATCAAAAAACATTCAATCATGTAAACAGATGAGAAAAAAGCATTCAATAAAATTCAACACCCATTCATAATAAAACTATTAGCAAAGCAGAAATAGAAGAGAATCTTCTTAATTGATAAAGGCCATTTACAGGGGAAAAAAATTACTGAAATGTTGAAAGCATTCCTTTTAAACTGGGATGTTTAAAACAAGGATGTTCACTATCAGTTCACTATCAGTTATTTTCAACATTGTACTACAGGTCATAGCCAGTGCAGAAACTAAAGAAGATGATTTTTTAAAGGCAGAAGCATCATAAAGGAAGAAAATTCTCACTACTTGCCGATAATGATTGTATTAAAAAAGTCAAGAGCATCTAAATACATTATTAGAATAAAAATTTAGCATGGCTGCTGGATCCAAAATCAACACATAGCACATGATCTATATTAGAAACAACCAGTTAGAATAGAAAAAATTTAAAAATTTACCATAGTATTAAAAATATATAAAAATTCATAGGAAGAAATCTAATATAATACATGAAGGCCTTTATGGAGAAAAATCATTAAAGTTTATTGAGAGATATTAAAAGAAGACCAAATAAATGGAACACAGTGTTTTTGGCTAGGAAGACTTATTGCTGAAAAGACATCAGTTTTCTCCAGGCTGATCAACAGATTCAATACAATTACAAAAGATAATACACAAACTGGGAGAAGATATATATACAACATGTTTAACTGACGAAGGACTGGTACCCAGAATTTATAAAGAAATCCTATGAATCAATGAAAAAAAGACACACCTAATACAAAAATGGGGAAAAGACATGAATAAGTACTTCACATAAGAGGAAACACATTCATATATTTAAAAAAAAACAAACCCTCAATTTCATTAGTAATCAGGGAAATGCAAATTAAACCCACAGTAAGACACCATATAATCACCACCCAATTGGCAAATATGAAAGATAGTCAAGACCAAGTGTTTGCTAAGATATGGAACAATGGCACTCAACCATTGCCAGGGGGGAACGTAAACTGGTACAAATGCTTTCAGAAACAGTTCGGCATGACCAAGCAAAACCTGCTTCTTAGAGCTGTGGTTCTCAAATTTTTGGTCTCAGAACCTCTTTGCATCCTTAAAAAATACTGAGGACCTCAAAAATCAGTTGTTTGTGTGGGTTATATTTATCAATATTTACCAAATTGAAAATTAAAAGAGGCATTTTCAAAACACAAAAATACACAAGTATACACTTGATTAGCTGTCAGAGTGATGATGTCATCATTTCTGGAAAAATACATAAACTCATGAAAAATGACAGTGAAAAGGACAAATAATGTTTTAGTAATTTTATGAAAATAATTTTGTCCTCACAGAGCCTCTGAAAGGGTCCCTGGACCATACTTTGAACACAACCTCCCTGGAGCAAATCTTGTACATGTGCGCCAGGGGAAAGGTACAAGAATTCATTCATTCCTCAAATATTTATTGAGCATCGCCATGTGCCCTCCATTGTCCTAGACATCGTGAGTGTCTCAACAGAGAAGATCAGACAAAACAGACAAAATCCCTGCCCGCATGGAGCTTCCATTGTAATTGGCAGAATGTTCCGGGCAGCACTGTTTGATAGCTCAAAATGGAAAACAATCCAAATCTCCATGAACAGAAGAACAGATAAGTAAAGTGTGGGAGAGCCACAAAATGGAATACGATACAGCGGTGAGAACAAATGAAATGCGGTTACATGCATAAACACGGATGGGAATTTCAAAACCAATGCCTGAAAAAAGTCACAGAAGGATATAATGCAGGAGGGAACCATTTACATGAAAGTTAAAAACCAGGTAAATCTAAACAGCATACTATTAGGGATACATACATAGATGGTAGAACCATAAATAAAAACATGGGAATTATTAACAAAAAAATCCAGAATAATGTTTACCTTATGCAGTGGGGGGGGGGGGGGGAGGAAAAATAGGGGCATTCTGGGTATCTGAGAATGTTCTAGTTCTTATGCTGAAGGTTGAATACATGTGTGATCATTTTATTTCACAAGAAATATTTTAAAAGAAAAAAGCTATAAGGTTATTTAATACATAATTTCATCAATAAAGAGAGGGAACATCTCGTATTTCAGCTACTGCTGTGCACTGCAAATCAGCTAATTGTTTTAACTGGTAGGGAAGAAGCACCTGATAATAGAAAAAGAGGGATGAGATGCGCTACTCCTCACGGAAGTTAACCAGTTTCCCAAGGTTCAGATCCAACGAGATGGGAGTATTACAGTCCTGCTCTGCCAGGATGAATCAGAGTCACCAACATGACACCGGTTAACCGGTTACTTTGTACACTGGGTGTAATCTCTTGTATAAAGCAGAAAATAGAGACAGGTGATGCAAATTCCAAAATAAATGGATGGAGACGCTGCCTCTTTACTGAATTCTGCTGACTTTCAATAGTACAAATTCCCTTTGGCACATTCTCCTAATAATGTATTTATGTATTAAGTAACCCCCCAAATACAGAAAGTGCATGGTAGTTATTGTTTCTCCACATTGGTCAATAACAGTGTCAGGCTGGTCACACAAATGTCATAACAATTTTGTAATCGTGACTTTGCCAAGGTCATTGCTGGCAGTGACACTGCACAGATTCAATAAGGGATAGTTAAGGTGCAATTTTTCCTGATTCAGGAAAATAGCCATAAATTTGTTACACAATTTCAAAACTTGAAAAAAAGAAAAAAAAAAAAAACATCTTGAAACATTCCATCCATCCCCTTTCCCCAAACGGCAAGCTAAAGTTATTATCTTGGGTGAGTTGCTTCAAGAGGTAGATCAGGCCTGGCAGCAAAAGGACTGCAACCCATTCCCAGAAAATGGGGAAGTCCAAAGTGTATTCTCCAGGCCCAATCTCGCCCCCACTGGGTCTAACACAGGGCCAACACATTGGAAAGTTCCAGATATCGCTGTAGCTATTTAAAAAATCCC
Source organism: Neofelis nebulosa (assembly GCF_028018385.1). Taxonomy (NCBI): domain Eukaryota; kingdom Metazoa; phylum Chordata; class Mammalia; order Carnivora; family Felidae; genus Neofelis; species Neofelis nebulosa. The sequence continues at coordinate 18,061,771 of NC_080789.1, forward strand.
AGGCAGCTACAAGACCTAAAATCTCACCTTTATTTAAAGTGGAAGGGACAACACCACCAGGGGGCGCTAAACTGCAAGTGGTGGCAGGATGACTGTAGAGGAGGGGTGGGGTGAGCTAAGGGTCCAGCTACTCTTCCATCTTGCACCCCCCAGGGCAGGATGACTTTTATATCAGAAAGTCGGACCTTCAGAACTCTGCCCACTCTCTTACACGCTATGCTGCCCTAAGTATCACACCCACACCTTTATTATGATGGGCGGTCATTAATATACTGGCAGCTTTTTCCTCCCTCTCCAGTAAGAAACAGAGAAATTAGGAGGGAACCTTTCTCAAGTTCTTAAGGAACTTCCACTCTGTCTCCCCAGATACAAGGAATGAGTGATCCTCTTGGTCACAGCTGGATATTTGTTGGACCATGATTAACTAGTGGATAGAGTTATTCCATGTTCAAAAACAAATACAAGTCCTACCTTTTCTTTTTAACCTGCAAATGCTCAGGCACAGGTTCTCCTGTGCCTTCCTCAGTTCTCCTCCTTTAGCTTTTTGTCCCTGGGTGGTAAGGAGACCAGGAAGGGGGAGGTGGGTAGGAAGGGGGCCATTTCCTTCTCTATAATAGCTTTCATAACTGATATAACACAAACTCATACTTTCTACATTTTTTTTTTTATCTTCAGGAGTAAACACCCTGACATCTCTAAATACTCTGCAAAGACTTTTTGTTGAACCAGCAAAATCAAAACAGGAAATAGAGAATCCTTCTGTTGTCTCTACTGCCTCATACCTGTGACTTCCTAACCTTCTCTCTATCTAAGGCCAAAGGCTTTATAACCTGTATTCTCAAGACTTTTGAATTTGAGACACTGGCATTACTAGTAGTCAGATTGCAAATATGATGGCCTTTAAGTATCAGGCCCTTGTTCAATTCAATTTATCCAAGGTACTAAATACACAAAAGAACCTCACACTCTGTTTCAGATGACCTTGCTGAAATGAACAATCTCACAAGTGGACATTTCTTGATTTTAGCTCCTCAGAGGATAGGAAAGAAGCAAATAGATACTAATAAGATACAGAAATCTATTCTGAACAAGGAGGCTGATATCCTTGGATCTTAAAGCCTTTTCTTTCTTCATTCAGTTTATAGAAATTTTTCTCCCCAGAATGTTGTATTTCATGTTTTTTTCAGGCATGATTAAAAAAAAAAAAAAAGGAAAGAAAAAAGAGTCTTCTTGAGTTACAGGAATAGTATGGAATCCCAACTCTAACTGGGAAACCTGGAAGGAAGTTGTGCCAATGTCATGTTGTTTTCTAGTGGTGTAAGAATCCTTTGTCCTATAAGCTTGGAGGTGACAATAGTGGCCTGACTTGATATGTATTAATGCTGGTGTTCCATGTCTTCCAGCAGTCCCAGTGCTTAATATCAAATAGGTAGGTTGTTTTTTCTAATGTTAGACAAGAGTCCATGGCTTTCCTATAAGGAAATAGTTTGGAAATATTTTTAGCTCATTTTCCATTTCATCCAATATTAAAAATCATAACCCAGCAATACCTACCAATCTCACTAAATGCTCAGATCTTTTTAGGTCAAAGACTTCTGCTTGAGACCTATACATACCTATGTTAAATCCCGTTTAGCCCAGTATATATGTGACATATTCTTTATTTATCCCAGAACTCTTAGGAACCGAAGTAAGAGCTAAAATCTGTTTCCCTATCAAAGCCTTCCTCCCACTCTGACCCCAATTTGAGAGAGGGGAGTGAGAATATGGAGAAATGTGAAGGTGACAATTTTCCTTAATCATGTTAACACTATTTAAGTACCAGTTAAATGGCTGATATGTGAGAAATAGAAAGACCCACTCTCTGCCTCAAAGACCTACCATCTGGCAGAGGGAGAGAACAATGCTAACAAGTAAGGACACAATGTTTTTTAGGCAGCTATGACAGAAGATTTGACAAAGGACAGTGGGGGCATAAGACAAAGGGGTCAAATCTACCTGGAAATGGAGCATGTCAGGAAATGCTTCATCTTGAAATCTTGAAAAAGGACGTGAGTCTTGAAAAAAACAAATGAAGGCAGGGGCGAGTAGAAAAGGGGCCTACAGACAGGAGGAGTTATGGGAAGGAAGAGCTAGCGGTAGCATAGAAACCAAGAAAATGTCCAAGTGTCCAGGGAATGGTTAAGTTACGAATGACAAGAGAAATCACTAGATTTGGGAAATGAGAAGTTATCCCTGACCTTTGCTAGAGCCGTTTTGATGGAGTAGCAGGACAGAAGTCTGGCTGCTGTGAATTAAATGGTGAAAAGCATAAAGACAAAAAATTAAAAGTGACTAGAGGACAAAAGAGATGACAACAGTTTAGATTTGTCTCCTGGAGCCAGGTGCCTTTTTACTTACTAGCTCAGCCACAGTAAGGGTTAGAGAGACAGGCTTTACATTTCTATGAGAAAATGACTCCCAAACACAATTCACTAACTTAAAAACAAGTTTTCGGATACAATCTATTCTTTATGAGACTGCCTATATTATTTTAAGTGAACGATATAAAATCAACATTTTACAGATTTACTCTGCCATCCATCACTATTTTTTCTCTCATATAGTTCAAAACAAATAACACCTGTAATTGGTTATAATAGAAAAGGTGCTTTATTTTACACATGATTGGTACATAATACATAAAACTGCCTAAAATCAGTCTTGGGAAATGTAACTGTCAGTTTATACCTTAAGCAGTCAAAGACCAAGTCTATTTTGCAACCTATTTCATTCATGGGCAGATTACTGCAATAACTTTCAACCTAATTATCTCTTCGTAGGCAATGTTACAAGTGATTTTGATGCTACAAGTGCTGCAATTTTTTAAAATAAAAATACCTTCAGTTATAATAGACCAGACCTCTAACCAGAACAAATCTTGGCTAGACTACAAGTCTTTGAAATAACAGGTCAACAGTTTCACCTGCTTAGAGATGATTATATTTATGTAATTGGGTTATAGAGCAAGGGGGCCTCATACATGCAACCAGATTGTTGTTGTTTTTTTAATGCAGATAACAGTGAGTTTATAATACCCTATTTCTAGTTAAACTGCCAAGACAGTTTACTAAGCTAAAACAAAGCCAATACAATATCTTAGAAAATATAATTCTAAGAGCATGCAACACCAAAATCTTTTTACTACATATGTGAACCAAAGTTGTAGAGCCTAGGTAGAGGACTATGGCACAAAGGCTTGTACATCTGAATTGCTTATTCAGCAAGGAGGAGTAAAGAGTCATTTAACTCAGTGTAAATCCTCATATGAAAGATACCTGCATGATCTAGCCCATTGCTACTCAAAGGGATCTTCGCTTAGAAAATGTGCAAATCATAGGAAGCTAAATGCACTTCTCTTGTTATTTACCCTAGTACATTCTATTCATGAACATGCAGCTTAAAGATCTGCTATTAACTATGAATGTCAAGCCACAGAGATCTCTCAATGGCATCTTTCAGTCACCAATAAATATGACCAGTGCTTAATGCACAAATGCCAAAAAACAAAACAAAACAAAACGATAACAGAATCTGGGCTAATTGTCAAAGTAAAAACATTTGTTATTTTCACAAATCCCTTGGTATATAGCAAGACTGCCTTTCTCTCTAGAAAATAAGCTGTATTTAGAACCACAGGTTCATAGCACAACAGAGGCATATAAGCAAAGTAAACTAAACCAAATACTAAATAGTTACAAATGTGCACACTCAAACAAATATTCTATTCTTTGCTTAAAGTCAACTTCGTCCTTGTCATTAAGGGAAGTGCTTCAAGATGCAAATTGTTAATTAATGCAGAGAATAAGGAGTTAAAAGCCAGACCTTTTTCTAATAAAGCAGATAAATCATTAAAATAATTGGACTTGAAACATATACTTACTATAACTTTTCATTCTTACTCTTTTTATAACTAAACACACATATATACACAAAAAACCCTAGCATTTAATATGTGCAAAACTGCTTACCATTTATTTTAACTTTGGTTAAGTATTTGTTTAGCCTATACCAGACATATTATGGAAGCTATACAAATGATTACAAACATAATAATGAGGTAAGTTAAAATTCTACTAGTGCAAAAAGCAAGCATATGCTAAAAGCAAAGCATATGAATTTAACAAATGCAGAATGAAGCTCTCACCAAGGGAGGTGCTGAGACAACAAACCAGAGAAGCTCCTTGTAAACATTGTTTGTAAAAATACACATTTAAAGATTTAGGATTCATACAGCCACAAAAAAGGTATTCTAATAACACCAGAGTAGTGCATTTATTTTACCTTTAGAGTTTGGAAATCACTCATTATGTGTCTAACAGCTTGCATATTTTCTTCAAGAGAAACTTAATTAGTGAGACACATTAATTACAAATACTGTAGTATAAAAATCCCAGTTCTTTACAAAAATTATATATTAAAATATTCTATACACTTTAAATTAGTAACTGGAACATACATATATATCAATCCTGGATAATTAAATCCATCGTGGCCGGGAGTATTATACGTGAAGCTCGAGGACACAGCTACTCAGTCCACCTGACCTGGCATAAGGTCGCATGGTAGAAATAGATAGGCCTGGGCCCCTGCAGTTATTACGGCTCTTAGTTTGAACCATCTTTTCTGCGGTTATATTGCTCTGTATATTCACTCCAGATTTGTATCGGCAGCAGAACCGGGAAATTCCTAAAAGGTTCAAAACAAGCTACCTGTGGCAGAGTATCCATAATGCCTATCTGCATCTTTAAGGTTGCAATGGGACCTGAGTAAGCTGTCTAATGCTTATTTTTCAGTTGTAAAAAAGTTTATACAATTTTGAGGTAAAAACAATGCAAAAATAAAACATTTAGAACATTTACAAAAATCTTACAAATGTTTAAAACACTATTTCAAAACTTGTGTCCTGTTAAGGTGCTTCTTTCTTTCTGCAATAAAGAGGACATGTACTTCAATTTTGAATTTTAAATTCCGCATGTTTTAGTTTCAGCAAAAGCAAAGTTAGAGCCATTGCTCTAAACACTTGCTAAAATGTTCACAGATATACTTTGCTTCTGATGAAAAGACAGCATTTTAGTGCTGAAAGAAACCTTATATGTAAATTCTTTTAACTCCCTCTTGTATTAATGAGGAAATCAAAGACCAGGTACATTAAGTGCTTTGGCCAAAAATATATTCCAATGTATCAGCCTGGTATGAATCAAGAAAACCCATTACTCTTTTTGTATTTTGCCATGATTCTTGGAAAATAAAGAAAATTCAAAACCAGAGTTTCTAAACTCGCCTCTTTCTTTTTTAATTTCTTAAGCTCTGTGCTAACTGTAGGTAAAGAAAAAAATGAATCAAATAGCGGCTCCTAATATTAGTATCACAGATATTATCCAGTAGAAGACAGTTGTTAGAGAATCACTGCTCATATAGAATAATAAAGTTATAGGGAGTACTCAAAAACAGGGCCTTTACAATGGAGAGAACATCTACTAAGTAAGACAGCACAGTGTACAACAGCCAGTTACTAGAATCATCTCAATACCTCTAGGATGACTGAGTTACATGGCCTTTAGAAAAGATATTGGGGTAATAAAGCCTTCTAGCTTTTATCTTAATTTTACTATTTTCCTTTATAAAAGAGCAGTTATATAACTGTAAGGACGAATCCATACACTAATTTTCAGAGAGTCTTTGCTTCTTTTCTATTTTTATTTGGATCTAAAATTGAGCAAATACATTTTAAGAACAACTTACAAACTCAAACTCATAAGTGCTAGAAATACAGTCAGAGAATACTCTTTTAAATGACAAATCTTCATAACCAGTTACTAATAAATAATCATCACAATAGCTTCAGTAAAAAAAACAAAACAAAACAAAACAAAAAAAACAACTCAATTTAAAGGTGCTTTTTTATTGTTACCTTGAAGCCATCGAACTTGCGTAGCTGGTCCATATCCCTTTTCATTCTTTGCTGATATCCTGAACACAATGGCAGGCCTGGACGTATAATCGATATGTGCATTTGCAAGTTGCCCAGCAGTTACTATACATGATGTCTTAAGACCACAATAAATCCTCATAAACACAAGTTGACTTGGATTATCTTGTATTTGTGCTGTGCGGATAGCCAGGTAGGCTGAATATTCCAAAATATTTCCAGAAGGTGAAGTTGGAGGTTCCCAGGAAAGGTGGATACCCTCAACATTCTTGAAGAGAGGAGAAAAAACAAAAACAAAAACAGGTAAAGGTTCTGAAATTTTCTCTAATATCACTTATAATGTTGAGTCTATCTTTAGAACACAAAATGTTTTTTGCTAAAGTAATTACATTAGATATTAGAACTTTTATTACCGATTTTTTAAAACTTACCTTAATTGGATTTACAATGTTTAATTCATTGCCCACTTTTCAATATCATAACTAGGCTTAAATGTCTGCCTATACCATCCCAAGAAAGGGATTTTTCTTACCTGAAAGCAGATCTTTTCTTCTCTAAAGAGGGGCAGGACCTTAGGATAAAATATAATTCAATTTCATGTGTTCTATTAAAATTCTCCAACACAAACTTTTTGGTTCCATACAACAAGAACAAAGTTAATATTAAGAAGCATACCAGATTTCTCTGACTTTCTATAATTTGGATGCTGTAATTCTGCTTGAAATTTGGTCCTTAAAATTATGAGTTATTAGCAAGCAATATTTTTTAAACTTTTAATCCACCCCACTTATTACTTAATTTTTCAAAAATTGAAATAGTGTTGACACACAATGTTACATTGGTTTTTAGATACCCCTTTTAGATACCTCTCATTTCATTGGTTACTAACAAGAATCTCTAAACTGATGGTTTTACTTCATGTATAAACTTTCAATAAATAAATCACCAAGACTTGACCGGACATCTCACCTTTGAAATTCTGACTGCAGAAGGAGCTCCAGGAAAACCGGGAATACAAGTTTTAAATTCACTGATTTTGCTGAAAGGGCCTATTCCACATCCATTGATGGCTGCTACCCTGAATCTGTATCCTGTGCCTGGAACAAGATCTTGTTTCTTAAGTAAACTGTAGTCAGGTACGTCCGCATTTCCTATCTAAAATGTAACATATACAAAAGTCAAAGAAAAAGTGCAATTAATTATTTTGTCATTAAACACGAAAACTTTTCAAAGAATGAATTATGTTTTAAGGTTCTAGTTCACATTTAATTTTTTCCCTCTGTCACACATGGAATAAACCCTCCAAATACAAAAGCAACTAAGCCTATAAATCAGTGATTCTTATCTGGAGGAAAAGTGACGTTTCCAGTTAAAAACCACTGATTATAAAAAGAAATTTAAGCATATTCTGCACATGAAGAATGTAAAGGTAGAAAAAAACTGACAACCACTATAAGCAAAGAAACAACCGTCCATATAAACTTAGAATAGAAATCTCAGAGGAATTCTTCTCAGTCTAACCAGGAACAATACCCTTTGGATACAGGCAAGCAAACTTGCCAGAAAAGAAGTGATCAGCATGTATTATGGAGCATTTTAAACATTAATATTCAGCAGATGCTGAACAAATGTTAAATAATTGGATTGTATACTCTGGGTAGAAAGATCATAACATTCATAACTTTCAAACAATTTTTCCATATTTTCCCTCTCACTGCACCACTGTGAGACAGGTAGTCCTAATGTATCATTCTCATTTTTAAGGGAGCTTTATCATTTTTATTTTATAAGTGAGGAAACTGAGTCTCAGGTTAAACAAGTGACTTCTCCAAGGTCACACTGTTGAGTGCTGGAACTAATGATTCAAACCCAAGTTTACTGACTCTAAATTTTATGCTGTTTTTCTTTTGGGAAAAACAGGTAATTACTAGGCCCTTAGATATCGTTATTTCTAATATATGAAATTAAGCTACAGCCAGAAATTTCATTAGGTATAATACTAACAAATTATTCACCAGGATTTTCATTTTTGTCAACAATTGGAAAAATTCTATATGAAAAAGAGAGATGCCAGAGGTAATATTAGAGAAACTAAAATATAATGATAAATGATATATTGTCCATTTGTGCAGGTCTTTGGGAGAGTCAAACTAAGTAGCTATTTCCTTGGTAATTCACTCTCTGAAATTCCCCATTCCAGAAAAAAATTAGTTCAGTGTGCTTTGGAGCTGTTATCTATTTGATAATTCTTAGAGGGTTAATGTTTATATATATGAGTTCCACTTTAAGGGGTTTCAGAATCAAGAGAAAACTAGATTGTATTCCTTCATCTACTGGGGCTATTAAATTTTTTAAGTTGTGAAATCAGGAATTAAAAAAGTTCTAAGAAAACATGTTCCATTCTCTAAACATACCAGATAAAAAAATTAGAGGCATTTAAAAGACATCCTTATCTGTACTGGCCAGACCATATTAATTTTGACTCAAAATCCAGCCCAGTGATTGTATAAGATTTTTTAAGTGACCTGCTTATGATACAGTCCATAAAAAGAGCCTTATAAAAGAATACAAGATAAGAAGGCATACAGAACTCTTAATTATAGACTGTGAACAGATCCCAATTTCACTCATCCCAAAGTGACTTCAATCAGGGTTATAAAAAAAGACCTCATTTGTGACACTTACAAACTCACAGTGTAGAAAACATATCAATAGCTACCTTTGAGATGCTTTGCTTCCCTTTGGGCAGCAAATAAAACTGGCTCACCAAAGCTGTGTTATTTTTAAAAATTCCTACATCACACCACTGTCGTTCTCCTGCTTTCACTGTGGCCACTGGATTTGAAGGAGTCTCTTTCTAATTTTAGAGAAAGAAAAATTTATCAAGACTCTTATTGAGCATATAAGAAACTTCAAGATTTAACAAATCCATGCAGTGATCTACAAGGAGGTATACGGGTAAACACCACAACATTAACAGCTCATAAGTAAATAAACTCTTAACAGATTAGGTCAACTGACAGTGAAACAGGGATGCCAATTCAAACATGGGGAGTGACAGGCATTCTCCAAGTCAGTAGCTCTGGACTATCAACCTAGCTAGAGTTAGCATGCTTTCCAATCAGTGATTTGTTAAAATGCCAGCTGTTTTATAGAACATTGTCATTTCAGAGACTCTCTCAGAAAATGTAATCCCTTTAGTGTGACATTATACCTTGCTCCAAAAGGAGCAAATAAGGAAAAATTCATTCCAAGCTGGCTTATTTCTAGATTCAAAAACAACTAGCAGAAATTCAGTGATCTTTGCACTTGAAATACCTGTGATTCTCCAAACCTAAAAGGAGAAAAAATGTTCAAAACTAAAATGCAATTTGAATACACTTTAGTATATACTAAAGAGGAGCAGGTTAAACAGTTTTACATTTTTTACCTTGCTTTAAAACAAATACACTTCCTCTACCTTAAACTACTTTTAGTGATAAGTGAATTATACTTATCCCTGGAACTAACCTTTTTAAGCCATCTTCTTTATAAATGAGACACTGTTTCCAGAAGCTCAAAACAAATGTGCACTTCAGTTATTTATTTCTGTCTTAAATATATAACAGCAGAGGTACATGCTTATAATTCACATTATTTGTTATTTAGGCTATCACACATGACAAAGTGAGCTAACTAGAAAAGTCTTTAAGGTTTTAAAAAAAGGAATAGCTTTAAACTTGTTTTCATTTTTAAAGTTGTAAAAACTCTCTTCAACAACTTTTATAAAACAACTGGCTCCAACTGAAATAACAAATACCATTCTGCCTGATGTGCTGCAAGACAGATTGAAGAGAAAAACGTTCCCTTTAATAATTTTTCCCTGAGTCTAAGAACTCTAGGACTTAACGTAACATTCTGGAAAGGTGAAAGCTGATGAAGATAAAACTACAATCAAAATCCATAAAATCATGATTGAAAGGAAACTAAAACTACAGATAATTCTTGAAGATTCTAAGAGGTAAATATTAGGTCAAATAAAAACTCTTGCTCATAGCAATAAAGCTGAAATGACTCAGCATTTTAAAATAAATTAAAAGGTATATACACACACATGCACACACACACATATGTATTACCCTTGTATTTATGTAATTAAGACAGTTGTGTATACTTGTGAGGCACATTCCTAGCATTTTAAGTTTGGTGCCATGCAGACCAGTTCTGGCCTTTCATAAAACGATGCCATGTTGTAGATTATTGGCCTACCCAATAGGTATGCCTACCCAACATTGCAATATTCTGCTGTTCTCCTAATAAGTAGCTAGTAATAGAGCCATTCAAGTTTTCCATTCTGTACCATGTCCTTTTACTCTTAAACCACTAATGTAACTTACATATATACGTATATATGTTCACATACACACACACATATTTCTGATTATGAAAGTAACACATTTCACTATACAAAAATACTGAAGGCCCAAAGAAGAAAATAAAGAGCATCTATGGTCGCACAACCTGAAGAAAGTCATCCAGCATTGTAGTATGGATGTATGTGGATTCACGTGAGAGTAGGAATGTATCTACTGTGTGAATCTTTTAATAAAATTGGGACCACAGCATATCTATATTATTTTTTATGCAGCTTTTTTTCACTTAACAGTATACTGTAAACATTTTCCTATTCAAGCCTTCATTTCTCAATCTATGTCAAGTCATTACTAAAGGACACTCAAGAATCTTCTCATGAATTCACGCTGAAGTTGCTCAGCATTTAAAGCATACTTGGCCACCTGTAAACACAAGTGATCTTCAGGTCACGTACTTACAGAAAATGACATCGCTGTGGCCTGTGTTTCCACACGGCTGATCTTAGTTGCAGGTAGGGCACATGTATCATCAACTAAAAACCAAACAATTCATCATATAAGACTTACATGATCACTTATCAAACAGACACATTAAAATATAATTTATAAACATAAAAAAATAGCCCCAGGGAGAAAAGCACAATAATTAGAAATATGGACCCTCTAACTCAAATTCATTCACAATGTTCATTTCTCAAGGGTTTGATGGCCAGCTAGAACTTCAGAGAACGTTTACCAAAGATGAAACACAATTCCTATAGCAAAAGAAACGAGAATTTATAAAATCAGAAATCTATCAAGCTGGAGGAATTGTTACCCCATAGTCTAAAGAATAAATCTTTTCTATGGAAAAAAAATTTGCTGAATATATTCACGGTAGGAAAAACACATTCTGAACGTATTTTGGTGTGTGCTGATTTAAATATCTTATGGAAGGCAGAAGAGTATGTTGTATAATAATTTTAATTGGAATGTTTTATCTGTTTATATATAACTCAATCCAAGATGAAATGCAATTCCCATCTAAACAAGTAAGTTTGATGAATTTATATACACAAATGGTTCAAAATACAGTATGTGAAACACATTTCAAACCTTCAGATTTGGTACTGAATGTTGTTAGTGAAGTTTCATCTTTAACAACTGCCCCATTTGTACTGGATGATTCAGTTTTAATGGTCTGCTGGGTTACCATAGTTTGTGCGCTGGAAACAGAACTGGATACAGAAGTTTCAGGGATTACTGTTCTTAAGTCCAGGCAACTACTTAGAACACCTATATTTGCTGAAGTATGAGGACCTAAAATTAAAGTGAGAAAAACAATTATTAACATAACGCCTGCAATATGTGTGCTATCTTATTATGGTTCTTGTCACACGTTCTTGGTATTTCAATTTTAAAAATCATAAACATAGGCACTGCAAATGTCATGCATATGAATTAACCATTAGGCTAAACATAAAATGTTTAGAAAAATAAAGTGGACAACAGGGGCACCTGGGTGGCTCAGTCAGTTGAGCTCTAACTCTTGATTTCGGCTCAGGTCACGATCTCACAGTTTGTTGAGATCGAGCCCCATGTCGGGCTGTGCGCTGACAGCATGGAGCCTGCTTGGGATTCTCTTTTTCCCTCTCTCTTTGCCCCTCTCCTGCTCATGCACTCTCTCTCTCTCTTAAAATAAATATTTTTTAAAAAATAAAAGAAAAAGAAAATAAAATGTACTACATAGATAACAGATGTCCAACTTCTCAGGTCCTTCTTCCATTCTAAACACTGAATCATTGTTCTTGGACTCTTCTAAATCATAGATCAAATGCCTTGCCTCCCACTTTAGGGGAAAAAACAGAAGTCATCAGGCATGAATGCCTTGAGTTTTCTGCCTTCTTCTGCCCTAAACTAGAAACACATTTATGATTGGGCCCATCCTTTCTATCTTCTCTTCCATTTCAGAGGACGAACTGACCTCTCTCCAGAGGAAGGATAATCAATCCTCCTGTGATCTTGGTTCTATCCCTTCCCCATATTTTGGGACCCTCTTTTATCAATCATTCCTTTCTCTTCAGGGTTTTCAGATTCTTTTTTCATTAGCAGTTTTTGGCGCTCAGTCCTTAAACATTATCAAGTCTCTCAAGCAAACAAAACACCCATCTTCTTTGACCCCACAAATCTTCTCCAGTTGCCATTACCCCTCACTAATTCCTTCAGAGCAGTCTCTACTTCCCTGACCTCCTCAAATTTGGTTTCTACCCCTCTACTCTAATGAAATGGCTCTGGCAAACGTCAATGATTTCTAAGGGATGCTTTTCAATTTCCACTTACTTGACCTTTCTGCAACATAAACAATACCGACCACATACTCCTTCTTTGAAGTTGTTTCTTTCTATGACTTATAATTACTCATTCCACAATATTTTTTATGCTTATTTATTTTGAAAGAGAGAGCGAGAGAGAAAGAGAGAACAAGCAGGGCAGGAGCAGAGAGAGAGAAACCCAAGTGGGCTCCACGCCATCAGCGCAGAGCCTGAGCAGGATTCCATCCCACGAACTGTGAAATTATGACCTGAGCAAAATCAAGAGTTGGATGCTTAACCAACTGAGCCACCTAGGCACCCCTCACTCCACAATACTGAGGACTTACTATTTACCAGATATCGTGCATGCTTCTACAATGGTGAAATAAAGCAGGCATGGTTAATACTTCATGAAGTTATAATCGTGTGGTAGAGAAACATGCATACACAAACTGAGATGACCACTACTGAGAAAAAAAAAACAGGACACCAATCTACTTGGTTCTTTTCCTGGCCTTTTAAGAACCCCTTTTCAATCTCTGTAGCTGGCTTCTTCTCTTCAGATGACTTTTTAAATGCAGGTGTTCCCAAGCCTTCTCTTTTCTCCATTTACATATTTTCCTATGTTTTCGCTACCATTCATAAATCATACATCTCCCAAATACATATATTCTGGACACTGCCAGGTGCTAAGAATCTCGCAGTGAACAAGTCAGATAAAGTCACTACTCCTTGTGGCGCTCATATTTTAGTTACCCTTAATTTCTAAATTTATACTCCAGCCAAAAATTACCACCTAGACTCTACACCTAAATATCCAACTGCCAATTAAAAATCTTTACCAGTATGTTCCTCAAGTGTCTCAAAAACACTAAGTTCAAAGTTGAACTTACCTTTTTCCCAAATCTGTTCTGGCTCCTATATTTCATTTCTTGATAAAGAGTATCATCACTCATTGAATATCCAACCAAAAAACTGGGAGTCATGGTAAACTCGTTTTTATTTCTCATATCCAACCAGTTTCCAAGGCTAGTAATAGATGCTAGTTTCTAAAACTCTCAGAAATGATATATTCTCTTCTCTCCATTCCACCCACTGCTTCAGTCTCTGGTTATCTCTTAGAGTCCCAAAAGAACCTTCTACGAAGCCTCCCAATCATTTCCTACTCCAGTTCTTCTGATGGTGAGGCCAGAGTGTTCTTTCCAAAACAACAATAACAACTAATCATGTCACTCTTCCACTTTTGAAACATACCAGCTACTCCAACCTACAAAGAAAAAGGTCCAATCTGCCCTTGTTAACCTAAGATTGGGTAGCCAATCATTCACAGATTTGAATGTCTATGATCTGTCAGTGATACTGTCGCTGTACAACCACTCTGGTTTTCCCATTTGTTTCGTACTAATTTTTTCTAAACTGTCTTACAACATACGATTTAGAGTACATTAAGATTCTGAAATCTCAAAGCTCTTATTTGTTTTCAAGAGCATAAACTTCTTTATAAGATAAACATAGAAAATCACTATAAGAAAGAAATATAAATTGAGGTCCAGGACCAGGCTTTTATAATTTTAACCAAATGATTCCACCTGAAAATCAATAAAACAAAAGTGCTCTCCTTTTGCACAGGTGATGAAATAAGGAAAAATTACAGGAAATTATTTTCATTGAATATTCTTACCTACCACAGACTCATTAAGAAAAATGGAAATAAAGGTGTGCCTGGGTGGCTCAGTTGATTAAGTGTCTGACTTTGGCTCCAGTCACGATCTCATGGTTCATGAGTTTGAGCCCCACATTGGGCTTTCTGCTGTCAGCATGGAGCTTGCTTCAGCTCCTCTGTACCCCACTCTCTCTCTGCCCCTCCCTCTCTTGCACTGTCTCCCAAAAATAAACATTTAAAAAAATGGAAATAAAAATAATATTCATCTTGTTAAGTTTGTATCACTGAATAGGCATTAGATTTATATCAGCTGTCATGACTTTCTCAAATTAAAAATAAAGTCACGTTTTTTTTCTTTCTTTCTTTTTCGTTCTTTCTTTCTTTTTTAATTTTAGAGACAGAACACAAAAGTGAGGTAGGGGGGCAGAGGGAGAGAGAGAATCCCAAGCAGGCTCCACGCTCAGCCTGGAGCCCGACACAGGGCTTGATCCCACAACCCTGGGATCATGACCTTGGCCGAAATCAAGAGTTGGATGCTCAACCAACTGAGCCACCCAGGCGTTTCTAAAGTCACATGTTTCTATGTCAGGGACACCAGAATGAGATTTATAAAATAACTTTAGATACTGAAATCAGATACAATGTATCTGAAATGGCATCAGAATATTCAAATGAGCTCATTTTAAATATAAGGATCACCAAAGTACAAGCTGTCGCATGAATGTAATCAACAGTTCTCATAAATGAACTATCTTTCTGAGGATAATCCAGTTATTTCCTAAACAAATATTTACTAAATGACTACTATTAACCAAGCATGGATCTGGGTGCTGAGGAAATAGAGATGAACAAGAAAATCCCTGCCCCAAATAGATAATTTCAGATAGTTCTAAGTGCTAAGAAAATACAGTAATGGGAACGTGACACTGAACATACTGGCCAACCTCAAATGTCATACAAGAGCTTGCCTCATTTGAGTTCCATACCTAACTAAGCTTTGCAATTCAGGTCAGTGCTTTCTTAGTATCCTGACATCACTCTAACTAGGGTCAATGTGGCTAGTTTATTATTATTTTGAAAATGGATCAAAACCATACAACATTTACTTTTTCAGAGACTATAATTCCCTATTGTTATTATAAAAAGCTTTGGCTTTACCTAAAGTGTCATCTTTGAGGCACCTGAGTGGATGAGTTGATTAAGCATCTGACTCTTAGTTTTGGCTCAGGTCATGATCTCATGGTCTGTGAGTTCGAGTCCTGTGTTGGGCTCTGCACTGATGGCGCGGAACCTGCTTGGGATTCTCTCTCTCTCTCTGCCCCTCCCCTGCTCGCACTCTCTCTCTCTCTCTCAAAATAAATAAACATTTTTTAAAAGTGCCATCTTTATACCTTCATTTTTCCTTAACATATCCACGACACAACTATTATGATTAGAAGTATTAGTTGCCATAGATGGATGTAAAGCGGCATTAAAATCAGTTGATGCTTTGAGATCTGGTCTGTTTTTCACAGAAGTTCCTTTCATAGGTGTATGTTCAGTTTTTGCACTGTTCGTTGTATCGCTGACCTATAAGAAATAAAACAGTTTATTGTAGCAAGCAATGTTCAGTTAAATAGAAATACATGTGAAAAACAAGCAAAATAATTTACAACTTGAATGCTTTTGAAAATAAATTTACCAAGATATAAAACAGTTTAAATTATACACTTAATTTGTATAGGATTATTCTTTAAATTTTACAACAGTTAAAAAAACCCATTTCCTCCCTTAATCTCCATTCTCAGAAGACCAGTTATAAAGGGGAATAGGAGGGTATATTCTGGGGGGGGGGGGGGGGGGAAAGGACACCAGACTATGTTTTATGAGTGGTAGTTAGTATGCAAGTAAATACGTATGCAGCATAGGCGACAACACCAGAGTTGCTGAGTTTAACACATTTGTCCAATTTTCTTAACAAAGTCAACATGGATTTTAAAGACCTGATGACTCCTAAAAATAAAATCTCAGTTCAAGCAAATGAATTATTCTATATGACTGAGTTTCCAAATAGATATCAAGATTTAATACATACACATATCAATATTCTTTGCCATTAAACATTTTTAAATAGCAGTCTCTTTAATTCTGTTTTTCTTTGCCTTCTTGTAGACACTATAATGAACACATTTAAACTTTTTGATAATTCAGGTCATCAAGGTCAACATCAGTTACTATACAGCAATATATATGGGTCTACTGAGCCATAAAAGTTACCTGGCTTCATTCAAAAACCCCAATATTGCTGCCCCCTTCTACTTACCTGTTTTTTGTCACTTTTCTGTCTCCACTGTCAATTATAACTTCTCATGGCTCTAGGATATTTGTCCACAACAGCCATGTTCAGAACACGTGAGCTTATCCCTACATCATTTCCCTTGAAAAGAATCTACTGTATATGCAGACAGCAGCTTGCCATATAAAACCAGTGTAAATCCTAGTGAGCTTATTCATTAGTCTCTACAGATACCTACTGTGAAGCACTTCATAAACAAGAAATAACCTCACAAACATCAGTGCTCAACTTAGCAACTCATATTCTTTGGCCAATGAAGTACATAGTAAAGAAATATATTTCATATGCATTTTTGAAGTACATCTTTAGAAACTTAAAACAGGAGTGTGTATGATACTTAGAAATGTCAAAATACAGGGGCGCCTGGATGGCGCAGTCGGTTAAGCGTCCGACTTCAGCCAGGTCACGATCTCGCAGTCCGTGAGTTCGAGCCCCGCATCAGGCTCTGGGCTGATGGCTCGGAGCCTGGAGCCTGTTTCCGATGCTGTGTCTCCCTCTCTCTCTGCCCCTCCCCCGTTCATGCTCTGTCTCTCTCTGTCCCAAAAATAAATAAAAAACGTTGAAAAAAAAAAAAATTTAAAAAAAGAAATGTCAAAATACAGATTTCAAGACACTGTAAGTATAAATTATAATGGATTAGCCTCTGATGCTGTGTGCAATGAAGGTAGACTTTAGTCTCCTGGTTAGGGGTTCTCAATCCAGGCCAGTGCCACAGTGCTCTATGGAGCTTTTCCTTAAAACCTGAGTTACCTGGGCATCATCCTAAAGATTGTGATTCACTAAATCTCGGGAAAGGCTTGGGATTCTGTGTATGTTTGTTTGTTTTTTAATCTCAGAGGTGATTCTAATATGCAGCCAGAGTTAAGAACCTCTGTTCTAGGGCAATATGCTACAAATATTAATAAAAATTGGGACTCTAACCATAAACATTCATTTACCATCATAAATTTTTTTTTTAACTTACACTGTTAGGAACGGTGCTATTACTGCCTGGTCTGTGAGGGTCCATTCTGACTCCTGTAGGAATGAGAAAGTTCAGACTGACATGCTCTAAATTAGCTTCAATAAAATATATTACAATCAAGTATTTCTGAAAGTTATGTATTAAAGCTTAAAAAGTAGTATCTTTATCAAAGTTAATCTATTTTCTTAATAGTCTGCTTACTGGTTGATTGAAATCCTTTCCAAAAGAACATGTAAAATGAAATCTGCTTTTACTTTCCAAGTGCCTATTACTTTGAATACTTGTTTAAAAAGCTGAAATATTTATGAAAGCTAATTAAAACCATCTCCTGAAGTCAGGTAGCATGTCGAAACAAGGAAGTACATCAGAGTGAACTGCAGAAAAAACTTTCTATCCTATGTGTCTATGCGTTCTACCTACCACATCATGATGGGAACACAGGCAAGTTTCGGAACTGAAATGCAACATATTTGATTAACCGGGCAGAAAACATCACATCATAACATTTTTAAAACTAGGCCTAATCACAGGCTTTCCTGTAGTCACTTTTTAAAAAAGCATCTGAACATGCAAGCTTCCAGGTGAAAATTATGTTACCTTGTAGATTTGGTGCCAGTGAGGAATCCGATGATGCACTTTGGTGTGGCAAGTCTGTATTGAGCTGCAAAAGATAGCCCTCAACTGTAGGCACTTCATCCCATTTGACGTGGAAAGAGTTGGTAGTGGCTTTGATCAGCTGTACTTGTGATGGTGCCGGCGGTTTCTCTAAAAAACAATATTGATATTATACTTTTAAGTTTCAAATGTATCAAGAGTTTGCTTGTACAATTTGTGTGGGCCTGGGGCTCTGAAAACATCAGCAATGAGTATTTCACCTGGTTACCCACAGGGAGATGTATTCAGATAAACGTAGCTATAGTAGGTCAAATGAAAACAGTTTGGGGTTCTGGTCCTACTTATTTATTTAATTCCTTATACAAATAGAGAGAAAAATTCCAAGCCATGTGATCAGCAGAATCAGAAAAAAATATTTAATCCTAGAAGTGGGAGCAGGGCACCAAGTATTTTATAGTTAGAGCTACATTATTTTACCTATGTAAGTTTTTAATTGAACGAGCCAATTTTCAGCCAATAGCATACAAGTTAGAAATACTGTTAGTGTTAGCAAATATGATTTGGACATGATATTTTGGGAAAACACAACTTCTTGAAGTTAATACCCTTTTATCAAAACTTGTACTACCCCAAACAGGTAACTACTTTGATGTAAAATATTACAACATTTCCAAAACAAGTAACAATCATAGGCTTTTAGAACTAGAAAGAAGGATCTGAGATTATTTCTACAACATCCTTGTCCTCTTTTTGTTTACCTACCAATTCAGGGAACTCACAATTCCTAAGGGAGTACATTCCATCTTTGGACAGTTACATAAGAAAATTTAGTCTCCTAGTGAGTTGATATCTATAAGCTATATTTTAATCATTACAGAACAGGTCTGATATCTATTTTTTTGTATCTTTTAGAGAAGGGGTCAGCAAACTGGCTGGCTTATGGGCTAGATCCAGTCTATGCCTGTTTTTGTAACTAAAGTCTTGTTGAAACACAGCCATGCTCATTTGTTTATGTATTAGTTATGACTGTTTTCATTCTACAGCAGCAGAGTTACATAGTTATAACAGAGACCATACGCAGCCTGCAAAGCCTAAAATATTTACTATCTGACCCTTTACAGAAAAAAACTGATGACTATGATTTGGAGGATAAGTAAGCCTAGTTCCTTCAACTATTCCCCATGTAGATTCCTCCATGATCCTATTCACAACCCAGTTTATTTATGTTTCTTAAAGACAACCCACATAAGGAAACAAAAAGAAGACAGGTCCAAGAAGTATACTACTTACACAACAGAAGCTTACATGAAGAGAAAATAGAGAAAACAGAAGGGTGCACATCAATGAAATAAATCAAGAAAATTCCCAGAACTGAAGAACATGAGTTTACAGACTAAAAGGGCCCAATGAGTATTCAACACACTGGGTTAAAAATAGATGCACCAAAGCACATCACCATGAAATTTAAGAATAATGGAGACAAAAGTCCCAAAAGCTATCAAAGGTGAGGGGGAAGGTCACATTTAAAGAAACAAAAATCAGGGGTGCCTGGGTGGCTTAGTTGGTTAAGCATTCGACTCTTGGTTTTGGCTCAGGTCATGATCTTGCAGTTAATGAGTTCGAGGCCTGCATCGGGCTCTGTACTGACAGTGCAGAGCCTACTTGGGATTCTCTCCCTCCCTCTCTCTCTCTGCCTCTGTTGCATACACTCTCTCTCTCAAAATAAATATGTAAATTTTAAAAAAAAGGAACAAAAATCAGAAGTGGTTTGGGTTTCTCAACAAAAACACTAGAAGCTTAAATACAACAATGCTTTCAAAATTCTGAAGGGTAATGACATCCAGTGTCGAATTCTATTTCCCTGCAAATAGCCAATTAAATGGAAGGAAGACTGAATATATTTCCAGACAATGCAAGGTCTGAAAATAAATTTATCTCCTATGCACTCTTTTCCTGGGATGCATTCCACAAAAAAAGAAAAAGTTAACTAAGAAAGGGAAAAATACAGGAACTAGCAACAGGGAATCTGGCACAGGTGAGAGGCAGAAGATATCTCCAGGAAGATGATGAAGGGAGACTCCAGGACGATAGCTGTGCACGATTTGTGGAGCAGGAGAACCATGCCAACCATCCCAGATTGGAGCAGGAGACAGTTCTTGTCTTTCATTTTTTTAGTTTATTTATTTATTCTGAGAGAGAGTGAGAGAGAGAGAGAGAGAGAGAGAGAGAGAGCACGAGCAGGGGAGGGTCAGAGAGATCATGACATGAGCCGAAACCAAGAGTTGGATGCTTAACTGACTGAGCCACCCAGACCAGGAGCCCCAGGAGAAATTTCTTCAAGATGATGAAATATGATAGAATATATCTGATGCATCTAACCATAATGAGAGAAGATTTAAACAAATTAAAGAGTATGGACTGAATTGGTGGTAAATACATACAAATCAAAGACAAACAAAAATGACAATTATTAATCCATGGCATGGCTCACCTGTGAACAGTGTTTATATGGTCATAATGTAAACAATGACTACTCATCTAACAAAATTGCTGCATAACCATATTGAGAGAATGAGGGTAGGAAAGGTATAGAGCAGAGAAGCAAGGAATGGTGGGAAGAAGAAATAAATCCTTAACTGTTATAGTAGAAAGTGATCATTTTATGCCTAAACTGAAAAAAATCAAAGTAATATATTAATGTTATATGGAAATATGGAAGGAAATCCCAAAAGGATTGTTTAACAGAGTTGAAAGCAGATGCTTGTGAAGCAAGGAAAATGAGAGGAAGGTGGGAGCAAAGGACTATTTTTAATAAAAAGCCTTATGGCATTATCTACTCTTAAATGCTATCAAATTCACAAAGATTAACTATAAGTGAAAAAAAGCAAGATGAAGAGCCCTCATTTCCCCAGTTCCCAAAATTCATGCCAACTTATCAAGAGGAGAAGCAAAATCTAAATTCCAACTTTATGACAGTAGCCATGATAACTTTTAAATTGACACCGTCTAAGGCTTATGGAAAAACTGGCCATTCAGAGCCAGGAATTTTTAATCTTTTAAAAGTCACAGATCGCTTAGACAATCTGCTTCAAGTGATGTATTCACTACCAAGAAAAATTTATACACACACATTTTTTCTTCCAATCTCAGGGATTGAAGTTTATCCTTGGACTTCAGGTAATAACTCCCAATTTCAAAGATGCAACAGTAAGTTGGATTTTCTATATTTCTTTCCCGCTTGCTAGTATGTGCTTCTTCCATACAAGCATTTAGTCTCTAACTTTGTTGTTCAATTTATTATTTTTTCAATTATCTTTTTTTATTTTTTTAAATTTACATCCAAATTAGTTAGCACACAGTGCAACAATGATTTCAAGAGTAGATTCCTTAATGCCCCTTACCCATTTAGCCCATCCCCCCTCCCACAATCCCTCCAGTAACCCTCTGTTTGTTCTCCGTATTTAAGAGTCTCTTATGGGGGTGCGTGGGTGGCTCAGTCGGTTAAGCGTCCGACTTCGGCTCAGGTCATGATCTCACGGTGAGTTCAGGCCCCGCGTCGGGCTCTGTGCTGACAGCTCAGAGCTCAGAGCCTAGAGCCTGCTTCGGATTCTGTGTCTCCCTCTCTCTCTGACCCTCCCCCATTCATGCTCTGTCTCTCTCTGTCTCAAAAACAAACATTAAAAAAAAAAAATTTTTTTTTTTAAATAAAAGATTAAAAAAAAAAAAAAGAGTCTCTTATGTTTTGTCCCCCTCTTGGTTTTTATATTATTTTTGCTTCCCTTCCCCTATATTCATCTGTTTTGTCTCTTAAAGTCCTCATATGAGTGAAGTCATATGATATTTGTCTTTCTCTGACTAATTTCACTTAGCATAAATCAATTATCTTTTTTTAAAGTTTATTTATTTATTGATAGAGAGAGAAAGAGAGAGAAAGAGAGAGAGAGACAGAGGGGCAAAGAGAGAAAGAATCCCAAGCAGGCTCCGCACCAGCAGCATGGAGTCCAATACGGGATTCGAACTCATGAACAGTGAGATCTATGACCTGAGCTGAAACCAAGAGTTGGATGCTTAACCAACTAAGCCACCCAAGTGCCCCATCAATTATCTTAATTTTTTTTTTTAATTTTTTAAAAATGTTTATTTTTGAGAGAAAGAAAGACAGAGCACAAGTCAGGGAGGGGCAGAGAGAGACGGAGACACCGAATCTGAAGCAGGCTCCAGGCTCTGAGCTGTCCGCACAGAGCCCGATGCGGGGTTCAAACTCACAAACCACGAGATCATGACCTGAGCTGAAGTAGGATGCTCAACCAACTGAGCCACCCAGGCGCCCCAATGTTTATTTATTTTTGAGAGAGAAAGAGAGACAGAAACAGAGTGCGAGCGAGGGGAGGGGCAGAGAGAGAGAGTGAAACACAGACTCTGAACAGGCTCCAGTCTCTGAGCTGTCAGTACAGAGCCTGATGCAGGGCTCGAACTCATAAGCTGTGAGATGATGACCTGAGCCGAAGTCAGATGGTTAACCGACTGAGCCACCCAGGTGTCCCTCATCTTTTAGATAACACTTTGGCATACTACTGTATCCTTCCAGAATTTTCTATTTATACACTTTAAGAAAACCCTGGAATTATAGATATGTTTTATAATCTGCTTTTCTCATATAACAGTGCACATTACATCATCTCCAAATCTGATTCTCCGCTGGCCTCCAGACTTCTTTGTTCCTCAACTACTTATTTGATCTCCTTATTTCAAACTTAGCATGGTCTAAATGGAACTCTTAATTTTCTCCCCAAGCCAGTTTTCTCCTCAGTCTTCTCCAGCTCAGTAAGTGGAAATACCACCAAATTATTCAAGCTAAAAACTTCATCCTCCTGTCCTTTCTGTCATATGCCACCCCCAATTCATCAGCCAGTTCTGTCAACAAGAACTCCAAAACATATCCTGAATTCAGCCACTTCTCTGCATCTCCACTGGCACCACCGTAGTCTAAGACTTCTCTGACTACTGTGAAAGCCTCCTAACTTGTCTCACTGTGTGCACCTTTGCTCACCTCCAATTTATTTTCCACGCAACTGCAGTGGCCATTGCAAAATGTACATCAGATCACGACACGTCTCTCCTTCAAACTAATAAATAACTAAAAGTACTAATAAATAACTATAAAGTACAAAAGATTGTACTTTATAAACAATCTAAACTCTACCATGATGTTTGAGGCCCTACAAGATCTGTCCTGTGGTCACTTTTCTAACCTCCATCCTTACACTCTCCTCTTTCACTGGGCCCAAACGAGCCACGCATTCCCATTTCAGGGCCCTTGTACTTGCTGTTCACTCTTCCTACAGTGTTGCTCCCCCAGCCTTTTCCACGGATAGCATCTTCTCCCCATCTGGATTATATTCCAAATGCCATTTCATACTTTTCTAACTACCCACTCCAAACTTAACCCCACCCCTCTTTACTCCAGTGCCTCCCATTACTATCCCACTGGTCTTACTGTCTTCACATGCTTACCAGAAATGGAACTGATTTTGTTAATTTGTTTGATTAGTGCCCATCATCCCCCTGCCCTCATACTCTCTAAGAATATAAGTTCTTTGACATCAGGGACATTATCAGTCTCTTTCACTGCTGTAGCATTTCACTTCTCAGCATTTAGAACAATTTAGAACAATTCCTGGTATACATATCAATCAATAAGTATTTATTAAAAAATAGATGAGCTCCATATTTAATAAATTTGTAGTGTTGTAATACTTTTTAAAAAATGGTTTTACTTTGGAATACTTTTAGATTTACAAAAAAAAAAATGCAGAGTGCCCATACATTCTTTATCTTTACTCAGTTTCCCCTAATGCTAACACATTTGTCAAAATTAAGAAATTAACACTGGAATAATAATGTTAACTAAACTACAGACCACTCAGATTTCACCAATTTTCTATTTACATTTTTGTTTGTTTTAATCCAATCTAGGGTGTACCACCTTGCATTTAGTCATCATATCTCCTTAGTCTCCTCCAATTTGTAACTATTTCTCACTTTCCACGTTTTTCATCACTTTGAAACTTTTTTTAAAGTGCATATCCATTCAGTTTGAGAGAGAGAGAGAGAGAGAGAGAGAGAGAGAGAGAGAGCAGAGGAGGGGCAGAGAGAAAGGGAGACAGAGAATCCGAAGTAGGCTCCACACTGCCAGCACAGAGTCCTATGCAGGGCTTGATCTCATGAACCATGAGATCAGGACCTGAGATGAAATCAAGAGTCCAACTCATTGCTTTCAAAGCCCCCCTCATCACTTTGAAACTTTTATTTAAGAGTATTGTTCACATATTCTCTAGAATGTCTAGAATGTCCCTCAATTTGCACTTATCTGATATGTTCTCTCAGAGTGGGGTTATAGGTTTTGGGGTAATACAAAGGTGAAGTTTCTTCTTATCACATGATATGAGAAGCAGGGATAAATGATATTAACATGACTATCACTAGTGATATTAACACTGATTACTTGATTAAGGTGGTGTTTTCCAGGTTTCCATACAGCCACTGTTTTTCTCTTTCCATATTCTATGCTTTGGAAGGGAGTCACCATATCCCAGTCTACACACTCAAAGAGAGGGACTCTCGTGGGCACCTGGGTGGCTCAGTTGGTTGAACATCCAACTTCGGCTCAGGTCATGATGTCATGGTTTGTGGGTTTGAGTCTACACACTCAAAGAGAGGGGCTCTCGTGGGCACCTGGGTGGCTCAGTTGGTTGAACATCCAACTTCGGCTCAGGTCATGATGTCGTGGTTCGTGGGTTTGAGCCCCACACTGGCCTCTGCACTGTCAGCGCAGAGCCTGCTTGGGATTCTCTCTCTCTCAAAATAAATAAATAAACTTAAAAAAAACCTCTCATGGAGTGAGAAATATCTACTCCAATGTATTATTTCTTCCATTCATTTTTAATTATGGAAAAGAGAGGCAGTGGCATTTACAATAAGTCTTAAGAGACAGACAGTGCTCAGGTATTTATTGACCTAAAAGAAAATTCTATTCCTTAAATACTCTTACCTACCAGTATCAAGATACCAAAGATCCTTGCAGCAAACTTGACTATTCAGTGCTTTTTTGTAGCCATCTCTTCCACTCCAAAAATACAATCGAGTGCCAATTGCTACAGCACAGTGTCCAGCTCGTGGTCTTGGTCTTGAATTTTTTTTATCTTCCTGAGAATCCGATACAAGGGTGGTCCATTCTGCTGTATCTACAAGACAGCAATATCCATGACTACAGTATTGCTCTTAAATAACAAAGTAACAAGAACTCTTTTATTAATAAATTTTATTTCAATAAGTAGCTCTTAAAAGACTTACCCAGATTTAGATAAGAAAATGAACTAGTACATCTCCATTCACAATCATGAGGTGAAGTCTCAATATTCTCCCCCTTATGTGGAACCCATCCACCAAAAATGTACATCCTGAACAACAAAAAGAGAGAACATAAAGTGGCTGACTTTTTTTTCTAGAGCTTTACTTTTTTTTTCTTTTTAGATTTCAATGCTAAGAATAGACTTAAACTTACTTGTTTACTCAAAGCTTCAGGACTATTAACTCACTTATTATGGTCAAGGTAATGGGAATAAGATAATGAATAAAGCAATCTTCTCTGAAGAGTTTACAATTCTATGAAGCAATACAGAATCAAATTATTTGTCTCTGGCAAGTTACTTAAGTGGAAAATATTTATACATTTGAAAATCAATACTATTTATAATGAGTGAACCTCACTCAGAAAGACAGTCAAATGATCTATGATATCCAAAGTCAAATTTAGAGTTGTATGCATACAGTAACCAAAGAAGATTAAGTTTCTTATAACTTTGGTCACTGATATCACTCAAATAAAAAACTTTTGGGGCACCTGGTGGTTCTGTCAGTTAAGCGTCTGACTCTTGATTTCGGCTCAGGTCACAATCTCATGGTTTGTGAGATCGAGCTCCCCGCAGGAGCCTGCCTGCTTGGGATTCTCTCTCCCTCTCTTTCTCTCTCAAAATAAATAAATAAACATGAAGACAAAACAAAACACAAAAACCCTTTAACTATGTCCCTCGGGCCCCTAAAGGTTCTTGAGACATGCCTAATGACTGCTTGAAGGAGAAAGGCTCATCAGGCAGAGCTTAGGGCCGATGTGACAGCATGCCAACTGGAGAAGCTCTATTTTTTTTTTTTTAACATTTTTTTTTTAACGTTTATTTATTTTTGAGACAGAGAGAGACAGAGCATGAACGGGGGAGGGTCAGAGAGAGGGAGACACAGAATCTGAAACAGGCTCCAGGCTCTGAGCTGTCAGCACAGAGCCCGACACAGGGCTCGAACTCACAGACCGCGAGATCATGACCTGAGCGAAGTCGGCCGCTCAACCGACTGAGCCACCCAGGCGCCCCATGGAGAAGCTCTATTTTATACCTATTTTCTATATTAGAGTTCCAGTGGAAAACCACATTTTATAAAAGGGTTCTGAGATTTTTTAAAATGTACCTATCAGATTTTGTTTATGGCTATTTTTTAAAAGGAACTAATGAGGTTGTAGCTGTTTCCTAAAACATTACTTTTAAGGTAAAGTCCCTACACAAGAAAATACTTAATTAAATTCTATTTACACAATAATGCACAAGTAAGGGAACTTGCTGATGATAGTAATAGCTAACCTTTATGGCGTACTCCTTATGTAGCAGGCACTGTTTGGAGCATTTCATATGTATTAATCCATTTAATCCTGAAGGCAACCTCGTGAAGTAGGTTTTATTATTGACTGTATTTTATATGTAAGGAAACTGAGGTATAGACAGATTAAATTTCCTTGCCCCAGGTCATACAGAACAAGTACCAAAACTGGAGACGTGAATTCAGGCATCTGGTTACAGAGTTTACGGTCTAACCATAGCTCTATGCAAAGTTTAACCAGTGAGTGTACATTCTGAGTACATACCTGAGTATAAGTCAAGTACTACGAAAAATAAGTACAACGAAACACTGAGTTAGGTGTGTCAAACCTGGCAACAGAGAGCAGATCAGGATGCCTGTGCCTCAGACTTAAGTAAATGTACTCTGTGCAAGGAAAGCACTGTGAGGAATGCACACAAGTATAAGAGGCAGCGTGACAAGAAAATGCCGAAGTATTTTAGCCTCTGTAGGCTTATTATTTTTGCTTCAGGAAACAATCAAACACTATTAAATTCAATAAACTATTCCTAAGAACTTGGTAGCACCACTCTTCCCTGTGTGTGTCTTTCTTAAGTTGGTTAAAAAAAAGTGAAAAACAAAAAAACCAGAAACCACCACCATACTTGTTTCCTATAACACTGGCTGTGTGAAGGCTTCGTGGAAGTGGCACCGTCCCTTTAGTTTCTGGTTTTGACCACGACATCGTTTCTAGAAGTAAAAATTAAGTATATTAGCAATTTGGTCTAATAATAGCAAATTACCTCAACTTGCAGAATCTTAAAAAATAAAAAAGGACTTAACAAAAAGAAGCAAAACTGTTTCAAAACCATTACTTGAATTTCATCTTAAAATGAGCATTTACAGCCAACATAAATAGCGAATTATAGTAATCTATTTATACTTGAACGTTAGTGTTTGAAATACAGAGGTGTATTTAGGGTGCCACCAATTTTGAATGAAAACCAAATTAGAGGTTTTCACATTTTAAGTAAGAGCACATTGTGTAGAAGACAGTCAAAAGTGAGAGGCACACCTACCTCCCAATCACTTCATTCCTAGGATCCTTTTAAAAAGAGCTAGCTAGCCCAGGGTTTTTCACTGACCAGTAATAACATTACTAATGCTACATTTTCTGTAGACAGAGTAACCATATAAATTTGATCATCCCCAACTGGGACATTTTACAGAGTGGTAATTGGTACTACTGATAGTTACATGGGACAATAAGCATTAATCAGTCACCTTAGACAAACCAGGACATATGGCGACCCTACTTATAAGGAACACAGGAGAGTTACGGCCATAAACCAAACATTCATTTGTTTAACTTTATTGATCAGCAACCACTCACGTCACATCTCACCTGTTCCAGAGCTGGCTACACGTGCCTTCTATAAACGTAAGTGTGACTCGATAAATACTTTAACGAAAATATTTTTCAAAGGATTTTTACATTTTCCTTTATCAATCAAAACCACTTCCTGAGTCTGAATCAAGGTAAGCTTACCTAAGTCAAGTTGCCATAGATCATCCAGGCGAGCACCACACATTCCACCAAAGACATACATTTTAGGACTTCCAGAATCTTTTTTGCAATATATCACAGCTGTGTGGGATTCTCTTGGAGAAGGCACAATCCCTTTAGTCACTGGAATGCTCCAACCCACAACACCAGAACCGTGCTGTAGCTCCAACTCATAGAAATCATTTAAATATCTAGGATATCATGAAATAATATTAAAACATTAACAGAACATATATCTTCTATTTGATTTTTGTTTCTATTTATAAAGATAAGATATGCTTACTATGAAACATTCATTTAGTACAGAAAGGCATTAGGAGAGCAAAAACCCCTTCCTCATTTATTCACCACGTATTTATCAAAAACTACCATGCACCAGGTACTCTTGCGGGGATCAGCAGCAAACAGAAGAGATTAAAAAAATTCCTGCCATCATTTAACCAACACTCACATCCAAGACAACAACTGTGATGGTTTGAAAACATAGCCACAAATCCTCTGACACTTCCATTCAGGAGGTAGGTATGTCTGTCCTCACCCTCAATTCCAGGCAAGCTTGTGACTGCTTCAACTAGAGTGTGGTGATATGACACTATGTGACTTCTGAGGCTTGGTCACAGCCAAGCCTTGGTTCTGAGGCTGTGACCAAGCCTCAGAAGTCACTATAAAATACTTGTTCTTGGGGCGCCGGGGTGGCTTGGTCGGTTAAGCGTCTGACTTCGGCTCAGGTCATGATCTCACAGTCCGTGAGTTCGAGCCCCGCGTCAGGCTCTGTGCTGACAGCTCAGAGCCTGGAGCCTGTTTCAGATTCTGTGTCTCCCTCTCTCTCTGCCCCTCCCCTGTTCATGCTCTGTCTCTCTCTGTCTCTAAACTAAATAAACGTTAAAAAAAAAAAAATTTAAAATACTTGTTCTTGGAATCCTGAAGCGTCATGTAAGTCCAACTAACACAAATCTGAAGCAGCATACATAGGCATGCAGCATGATGGCCCCAGTTCAGTCCATCCTTCAGCCATTTCCATTGAGGCATCAGATGTGGGAGTGACCATTCAAGCCTTCCCATCTCAGGGTCTAGCCATCACTGCTGTGTCCTATCTTAATTCCTGATGCACAGAATCCCTGAGCATAATGTTATTTTGCATCACAAACTTTTTGGGGGTTTATTACATGTTACTAGATAACCAAGACAATCACTGTTGACAATAATTGGTAAATACCCCCTTTTGTTTTTTTAACTTGAGAGAGAAAGCGTGAGTGGGGGAGTGGGGCAGAGGGAGAGACAGAGAATCTTAAGCAGGCTCCACGCTCAGCACAGAGCCCGGGGAGTTCAATCCCATGACCCTGGGATCATGACTTGAGCCAAAATCAACAGCTGGATGCTCAATCAATTGAGCCACACAGGTGCACCAGTAAATACCCTTTCTGACCCCCCTTTCTATATGGATATCCACATATGCATAAATGAGACATACTACAAATGTTGCTTTGTAACTTTTTTCTTGTAAAATTTTCACTCTATAATGTCATAGCAATGCCCTGCATAGCTTTTTTTTTTTTTTTTAACTCTAGAAACTGGCATGAAACTTCTCATGCGTGACATTGATGTTTTCAATGTTTTGAGCAAAATGACTTTTATAGGAATATATTTCCTATCAAATTATTACTCAAATATGAGGGCAAAATTAAAACACTTTAGGACATATAAAACTTCAACGTGTAGCTATATAATTGTTTTGGGGAAAAAAGTGACACTAGATGCCATTTCAGAAAAATGAAAGAAATGAAAGAAATCCAAGAAAGAATACGCTGAATAAGAGAAATGGCGGTACAAAGAAATCAGTGATTTATAATCACATTTAAATTTATGTTTATAAGTGTGGTTGTGAGGTCTAAGCAAACAGTAAGACTAACGAAATAATTAATTTCTTAACAGTAGTATAATCTGGAATAAGATTCAAAAATACATGGAACATATGGGAAAATAAGGGTAAGTAAAAGAAGGTAAAGACAGTAATCTACTCTCAAAGATGACAAGATCTTTTCAGTTTAAATGTGTGTAATAATTTCTGAACAACAGAAGCACAGAATTAGCACAAATAACTTTCAAATCATTAAGAGGAAAGAAGAAAACAGTACATCAAGAAAAAGTAAGGAAAAGGAAAAACAAGCAAAGCAGTGTCAGTCTATGGAAAACAGTTAATAAGATGGTTAGGGGAAAAAAAACACCGCAATACAAAACAATGTCAAAAGAAAGACAAACTATAAAAAGAAATTTGGTACACATCACCAAAAAAGATAAAATTTTCCTAATGTAAAAAGCTCCTACAAGACCAATATTATAACTGGGGCGCCTGGGTGGCTCAGTCGGTTAAGCGTCCGACTTCAGCTCAGGTCACGATCTCACACTCCGTGAGTTCAAGCCCCGCGTTGGGCTCTGGGCCAATGGCTCAGAGCCTGGAGCCTGCTTCCGATTCTGTGTCTCCCTCTCTCTCTGCCCCTAACCCACTCTCATTCTGTTTCTGTCTCTCTCAAAAAAGAGATGTTTAACAAACATTAAAAAAAAAATTTTTTTTAAAGAACCTAATCCCCAAACAGTCAAGAACTTACAATCTTTATGAGTTCCTACGGAACAATCACATATACCACATACACCACAAAGACAATCTCCAAGAAGGAAAAACCCCATACACCACATATTTTTATCACAATATAATAAAACTAGGTATTAGCAACAATAACAAAAGTTTCCATTTGGAAACTAAACTTTTATGTCAAATTACTTTTGGGTTAAAGAGAAAATAGGGGCGCCTGGTTAAGCGTCCAATTCTTGATTTCAGCTAAGGTCATGATCTCACAATTCATGAGCACAAGCCCCACAATGGGCTCTCTACTGAGTGTGAAGCCTGCTTGGGATTCTCTCCCTCTCTCTGCCCCCCTCTCTCTCAAAAATAAATAAATAAACATTTTTTAAAATGTAAAAAAAACATTAAAATTAATGACAATAAGAGCACTATATACCAAAACCTATGGAATATGGCCAAAGCCATAACCAGAGAAAAATATGTAGCATTTATTTGAAAATAAATCAATAATCATTCAAATTACTAGAAGTTAGAAAAAAATTAGAAAAGGCATCCAAACTATTAAAAGTTTAAAAGAAGTTAGAAAAAAGGAAAAATGTAAAGAAATGGAATACAGTTAAAGAAAATAAATGAAAAAGAAAAATAGTAAAACTAAAAAGTGGTTCTTTGAAAACAAGTAATATAACAAACCACTAGCGAGTCTGGTTAAGAAAAGAAAACACATGCATTTAAAAATGAGAAAAGAGCAGATATAGAGATTTCAAAGAGATACAGAGAATTGTCTTACAGTTTTTATCAACAAATATAAAAATCTAAATGAAATGGGTGATTTTTTTTTCTTCAACGTTTTTTTTTAAATTTATTTATTTTTGGGACAGAGAGAGACAGAGCATGAACGGGGGAGGGGCAGAGAGAGAGGGAGACACAGAATCGGAAACAGGCTCCAGGCTCCGAGCCATCAGCCCAGAGCCTGACGCGGGGCTCGAACTCACGGACCGCGAGATCGTGACCTGGCTGAAGTCGGACACTTAACTGACTGCGCCACCCAGGCGCCCCGAAATGGGTGATTTTTCAGGGAAAACATAAATTACCAAGTGACTCAAGAGAAAGTAGAACATCTAAATAGATCAATAACTATAAGAGATATTTGAAAAAGAAGTCAACGATCATCTTCCTAAACTGTACCAATCTCAACTATGGGAAATTTCTACTAAATATTCAAGAAATTATGTTATTTAAGCATAATAAAAAATGGAGAGCTTCTCATAACCTCAAAACACAGCCCTGGTTATGTTCCCAGGAATAACAGAACCCTGCTACTCAAATCAGATTAGAACAGGATCTCACTACCCCAAATAAAAACACTATAGGAAAAATCACCAGTGAATACAGATAATATAAATGAATGTTAGCAAAGTGAATTCAGCAAAGTATGAAAAGAACACTGTAATGCAACGAACCGGGGGATAACTACAAATAAAAAGATGACTCATTTCAGAACCTAACAATATAATTAACAAAATTAATGGATTAAAGGAAAAATCAGTAAGTTCATTTCCATGTCTGAAATGAATACAGACATCCATTTTTGGTTAAAAGGAGAGAAAAAAAACCAATTAGCAAACTAGAAATTAAAAAAATTTTCTTTAACCTCACCAAAGGCAAATACTAGAAACCTACAGCAAAGATCACAAGTAATGATAAAGGGTAAATATACTAATGAAACAGAATACAGTCTTGAATAAGAGTTGGCAAACCTTTTCTGTAAAAAGTCAGACAGTAAATATTTTAGGTTATGGAGGCCTTTAGGTCTGTCACAACTACTCAACTTAGCTCTTTTAATATGAAAGCAGCCAGAGACTGCTGATGCAAATGAATCGGCATGGCTGTGTTCCAATAAAACTTTATTAACAAAGAAAGATAGCAGGCCAAATTTGGCCCATACAGTGTAGTTTGTAACCCCTAGTCTAGAGAATTTAGAAAAAGACCCATTTAAATGAGGATTAAGATATGACAGAGATAGGACTTCAAATCAGTGAGGAAAAAAATGGCTTATTTAATAAATGGTGGTGGGAGAATTAGAAATCCATTAGGAAGGAAAAGTAAAAATCTTCATACTAGTCATAAAAGTATATTCTAAATCTATAAATATTTGAAACATAAAGAATAAATCTGTGAATATATCAGAAAAATACAGAATGTACTAGACATTATAGAAAATATAGAAAAATAATTTTGGCATAGGAGAAACTCCTAAGCAAGGAAAAAAAAAATCCCAGAAAGCAATAAAAAAATATTGTCAAACCTGATAAGACAAAAATGAAACTCTTTAAAAAAAAAAAAGGTAGACAAAAGACATGGAAAAAATATTTGGAACATATGAACAAAATATATAAAGAGCTCCAAAGAATCGATAATAATAATAATAATAATAATAATAAAAACTGAAATCCACAGAGGTATAATTAGAAATGACAAATGAGGGGAGCCTGAGTGGCTGAGTCAGGTAAGTGTCTGACTCTTGATTTAAGCTCAGGCCATGATCTCACAGTGGTGAAACTGAGCCCTGCATTGGGTTCCATGTTGCTGGGTGTGGAGCCTGCTTAGGATTCTCTCTTTTCCTCTCTCTGCCCCTCCCCTGCTTGCATGCTCTCTCTCTCAAAAGTATATAAATAAATAAACAAAATACATACATACATACATACATACATACATAGAAATAACAAATGAATTTGGCAAGGTCACAGAATACAAACTCAATATACAGAGAGCAACTGTGTTTCTATATATTAGCAATAAACCAATTATATTTCTATACACTAGCAATAAACAATCCAAAAATAAAATTAAGAAACCAAATCTATTCACGTCATTGAAAAGAATAAAAAAATTAGGAATAAATTTAATAAGATCAGAGCAAGACACACACATTTAAAACCTCAAAATATTGCTGGGAGAAATTAAAGAAGATCTAAATAAATGGAGAGACATTCCAGGTTCCTGGGTTGGAAGACTCAATATTAAGAAGATAGTAATTCTCCATAATTTTATCTATATTTTTCACACAGTACCTACCAAATTCCAGCAGATCTTGTTGCAGAAATTGGCAAGCTGATCCTAAATTTAAATACAAATGCAAAGGACCCAGAATAGCCAAAACTCTCTTGAAAAAGCGTAATAAAATCTGAGAACTTATATCTTCCAATTTCAAAACTTACTACAAAGCTATAGTAATCAAAACAGTGTGGTACCAGCATTAGGCTAGACATATAGATCAAGAGAACAGAATGGAGAGTCCATAAATAAATCCTTACAGTTATGGTTAATTGATTTTCAACAAAAATGCCAAGCACAGAACACACAGTTCTGGATCGCTGACTAACAGAATGTGAACAGAAATGAATCTGCTTTAACCAGAGGCTTTAAAAAGCATTGTGTCTATTTGCTCCTTCAAGCTGCATAAACTTGAGAGGCATGCCCATTATATATAATATATACAATATAACCTAAAAAAAAAAAAAAGCTGACTAATAAATGTTACAAGAAAAAGATTCTAAAAGATGCACATCAACTTGAATTATGTTTGCCTCTGTTGGAGGACAGTGTTGTTGAGAGAAAGAACTTCATATATTTTCTAACTTCTTGAATTTTTACAAGTCTATAACTAAAAACATCTATTTAACTTAAAAATGAAAAAGACATGTGCTAGAAGTAGAAGTATCTGGATTAGTATGGTAGAATAAATTTTTCTTCCTTTCTCCAGTTTCCAAGTTTTCTGTGATGTTTTAGTATGTGTTATTTTTTAAAGTTTGAAAAACCAAAAAAGCTAAGCCTCTAACATCAATGTAATGTAGATACTATGCTGATGACAACCTGAAAGTGTCAACAATCTTATTGAAAGATTGATGCCAACAATCGTATTTAGCCATTATAATGACACTGAAATGTTAAGTATTTAATCAGTCCCATTACACAGTCAAGGAAAACAGGGTTAGATTACTTCCACTAAAGGACACACATGGTAAGCAGTGAATCAGAAAACAGTCTTTTGGACTCTAAATCTCCAAATCCTGAGTGCTATGACAATGTGATCAAAAAAGAAAAGAGGTAGTGATAGTTCTGTTTGGAGAAAAGAGGAGAGGATTGGTTCAAAAAGTATTTGCTTGTATGAACCACCTTAATGGCTTCCTGTATGAAAAATGGATATGATGGCCTTCATCTTGTAGTGAAATTTTTTGTCACCAAATTCCTAGAGACATTTAATTTGAAAATAACCATTTGTTACTTTTTATTATCGTTTATGACAACTAAAATACATCATGACTCAAAACATACAAATATGCTGCTATAAGCAGTTATATTAGTATCATTTAATAAGATGATTTCTGATTAGAAAAGGCATAGTTTTGAAAACAGATACATACTCCAGGGACTACGGAAAATATAAGTGCACCCAAATTTGTTCACTGTTAGGTTCAAATGCAAAAGGCTAAGCTTCATCCCTTTTAGTAATTAAAAATGAAAGAAACTAAATGTTCTTAAAAGTCATAAAACAAACATTTGGTCTGAAAAAGAATCAGCATACCTGGGAACATTATTGTTTGAGTCTTCACTTTCATTTGCCAGACCACCAAACAAATAGCATTTGTTACCATATAAAGAGAAGCTATGTCCAAGCCGGGGACAAGGAGGTAAACCAGAAGAAGGGGGGTGGGGTTTCACTTTTTTCCATAACCAACGACTTGCCTAAAAAAGAGCATAAATACAATCAGGCAAAATCAGGAAAACATTCCTATATTGTCAATAGTATAACACCATACCAATACATTTTAATTGAAATCCAATTAGAAGGCTCCAATAAGCTATCCTGGGGACAAATGACAAGTAAGCAGACAACTTCTGGAACTAAAATAAACACTGCAATGGAAATTCAGTCTACTCTTCCATATTCACAGCTTTTCTCAAAAGCAACCTAATAGTAAACATGATAATAACTCAAACGCTAACAGTTTCAAAATATTTTCCAAATGAAAAATTAAATATATATAGCTTTAAGAGTAAACGTAATTTGGGGCGCCTGGGTGGCTCAGTCGGTTGGGCGTCCAACTTCAGCTCAGGTCACGATCTCACGGTCTGTGAGTTCTAGCCTCACGTCGGGCTCTGGGCTGATGGCTCAGAGCCTGGAGCCTGCTTCCGATTCTGTGTCTCCCTCTCTCTCTGCCCCTCCCCCGTTCATGCTCTGTCTCTCTCTGTCCCAAAAATAAATAAACGTTAAAAAAAAAAATTAAAAAAAAAAAAGATTAAACGTAATTTATACATTCTTACTTTCTGAAATTAGTATATATTTCAACCTTTAAGTATGCATAAAGGTCATTTAACAAACCAAACTCCAAAACTTCTACTCTGGCCATGGATGCTCTATTTATCTAAAATGATTTGCTCATAAACAGGTATAATTCACCCACATCTGTCAATTACCAGATGCCCTCATGATAATAGCCCTGTGAACACATGCACAGTTTGGAAATAAAAGTCAATTAAGGGCTGTCAGAGAGGGCTCTGAGTGCGGTTTAGGAGAACCAAACATAAAAGGACATAAGAAACTGTCTTGTGTGCGTGTGTGTGTGCGCGTCTGTGAGCATGTGCACATATACTGCCAGGGGGAAAAAGTGATTATTAGTGTAATGGTAACAATTTCTATAACTGAGCAGAGGTTTTCAAAATATGGTCTGGGGACCAGCAGCAGCACAGGGGAACTTGGTAAGAATTCAAGGGGGGAGGCCTCACATCAGACAATACTGATTCAGAAACTCTGGGAGCAGGGCCCAGCAATCTGTGTTTTCACAAGCCCTCCAGATGCTTCTGTTGCTGCTAAAATTGAAGAACTATGACACTAAGATACAAAAACCCAAACATGTAACATGTACAATTGATGTTAAGTAACATATCTTTATGTTACAAATGTTACACTGAGTATTGAAAAAAAGACTCATGTTAGAAACTTTGGCTTTTTAGTGAAGTGGAAACATTTTCTTTGAAGCTCTAAAATGTGAAGTTCACACTATTTCAAATACATTAATGAAATATTTCACAATCTTTCAAAGAATGAAGAGCAAGATCATTATTAAAGCTGCAGATTGAGATAAATTTTAAATACACTTACTTGCAACTCATACAACTCATTGCTGTATCTTCCATATTCAACCATTCCCCCGAACACTAATATTCTGGTACCATCACAGACAAATCCGTGGGCAGCGCAACCTGGAGGGATGTCTCCTCTAACCGCTGGTAGGAACCACTGATTTGTAACTAGTTGCCAAAATAAAATTAAGACCGATTATAATACACTGTTGTCACAAACTATGGGTGTGTACTTTATATGTATCATCTAGATCAGTGGCTCTTAACTGGGGATGACTCTGACCCCAGGAGAACAACATAACTTTGCGGTTGCCTTACTGGAGAGGGAGAGGAGAGATGCTTACTGGCCACTAGTGGGTAGAGCCCAGAGACGCTGCCAAACATCTTACAAGGTCCGTGCGAGCTCTTCCAACAACTAATTCCTCCGGTTCAAAACGGCCACATGCTGCTGTTGGAGAAACCCTGATCGATGTCATTAATTCTTCCCCAAACCTTGCTTGGTATCATCATCTCCATTCTACCAGTGAAAATCGGCTATTTAAGTTTGGTGACTTTAGCGCTGATCCTGGGCACCCGGCAGAGCAAAATTCAAACCAGGTCTCACCTTCCAAAGCCAGGATTTCTACACTACACCAAACTGTCAAATAACTTTTTAACTAAATAGTGGAGTGGGGGGGGGGGGGGGAGGGTGAAAAAGTAAAATAAAATGTCCCCTATCCCCTACGCCACTACTGTATTCACCGCTATGACTAAGTTATTTGGTCCGAGTCGTTGATCGTGACATAGACCCCCAATTCAGCAATCAGCCTCACACCGAGGAAACAGCTCCTGCGCGACAGCGGGCGCGTTTCCACGGCGGGGAAAACGGAACGCCGCCCTCCTATCTACCCCCGGGGCCCTCGGCCAGGGGCACTGGTGAGTCGCAGCGGCGCTCCAGCTGACAGTCGTCTTCCGGAGCGCTGCACAGCTGAACTTGAGCAAGCACGCCCCACTGTGGGGGCCGGGCGCCCTGCTCAGCCACCGGCCGCTCCCCCGCCAGCGCGCAGGGGGACCCGCGGGGCAAAAACCCCGACTGCCACCGGCCAGATGCGGGGCTGTATTCGGGGGGAGAGCACCAGAACGCCTCTCGCTTTCCCAGCTCGCCCCCCGCCCCGCCCCGCCCCGCCTCTCTCCCTCCTAAGGAAAGACCGCAGGCAACGACGAGAAGGGCCCGGCACAGCTTCGGTTTGGAGTTGGTTTTGGTTTTTGACAGGGGAGGGATCTCGGACCCCCGGAGTGGGCGAGACTCCGGGAAGAGGCCCCGGCGGGTGAAAACGGCCTCTCTCTCTCTCTCTCTCTCTCTCTCTCTCTGTCTCTCTCTCGCCTACGTCCGCCAGCAGGGCTGGGGCGCGGGGGGGGGTGGGGGGGGGAGGAGGTCCCTGACCGCCTGCCTGAGGGCCGGCGCGCCCCGCTCAGGGCCCGGTTCCGCCCCGCGGGGCCCCGGGAAAACGGAGCTGCCGCCCGGGACGCTGAGGAACCCGGACCCGCCCGGCCGAGCCGCGCTCCCCGCAGCCCGCCCGAGGAGGCAGTGACCCGGCGGTGACAGCTGTCAGGGCCGCGGCCGCCGCCTCGCCTCCCCTCCCCCTCCGCGGCTCCCACAGGCGGGGCCGTAGAGTTGCCGCCGCGCCTACCCGTGTTGTAGACGTGCAGCTCGTCCGCGATGCCCTCGTTGCCCCCTCCAAAGATGATCATCAGCTCCCGGATAGCCACGGCCCGGTGTCCGTGCCGGGCGCGGGGGACCGGCCCCGTGAAGGAGGAAACCCGCCTCCAGTTGAGGAGGCTGGGAGCCGCCATCTTCCCAACCCCCGCCCCTCTGCCCACAATGCACCGCGCCCGCTCCGGCGCCTCCGCTCCCGGGGGAGGGCGGGGACCCGCCTCCAGCTGTGCGCCGGGGGTGGGGGGGTCACGTGACCGCGGGCGCCCGGGGCCAGGCTGGAGGCCCGCGGGGCGCGGAGGGGTCCCGGCCGGGGAGCCCCGCCCTCGCCTCCGGGCTACGTGTCCCGGCGGAGCCCGTTTGGCAACGGGCCTCCGGCTGGAAAGACATTTCCTCCCGACCGAGTCTCCCGCCCCCAGCCCTCGCACAGGGTCCCCTCCCCCCCGTTTTGTATAGCGGGAGAAAGTACAGCGTTTGCCTTTACGGCCACTTTAATTGAGCATCTAGGATGGCCGGGCGAGTCAGGCTCTGAACAGTTTACAGCGCGACGGGGAGGAAAGCTCGCGTAGAGGTTCCAAGTGCCGCGAGCGCGGGGAGCCGAGAGGGACGTCTGCCTGCGCGGGCCGGTGGCGCGCGTCGGGGGCGCCGGGCGTCGAGGATGCCCGCGAACGCCGGAGGAGGCGGGCAGCCTGCCCCGCGAGCGAGCGGCCGTCCCTGAGCACCCCCGAGGGAAGGTCGGAGCCGAGCCTGCACCGACGAATCAGGCACTTGAGCGTTTGGCGGCCGTACCCATGCCGAGAAGTTTAGGAACAGTGAGCCGCGGAAGGCTGGGTTGCTTCAGCAGGTGGGAGACTGTAGGTTCCTGTTTTATTGCTGGATAACGTGAGAGGGTCTTCCCGTTGCCAAACGCAGTCCTAATTGCCTTGCGTGTGTGAACTCACGATTCTGCCAACGATCCAGTGCAGTGGGTACTGCTGTCTCCCTTTTCGTGGATGGGGATATGCGGCACAGAGAAGTAAAGTAATTGTCCCCGGACACACAGCAGAAGCGGATTGGGACCGGGATTCAAACGCAGGGCTTCTGACTCCAGAGCCCTTTTCCCTAACCACTATACAATAAACTGCCTTTGCTCACATTCATATATAATCCTAATACGGCTGAGACGCTTTATTATTCCCATCCTATAACGAATCACACTCAAGGAGATACAATTCCAGAAAAAGACAAAAAATGTTATTGAAAGCAGTTTATTTTTTTTTTAATTTTTAACGTTTATTTATTTTTGAGACAGAGAGAGACAGAGCATGAATGGGGGAGGGTCAGAGAGAGGGAGACACAGAATCCGAAACAGGCTCCAGGCTCTGAGCTGTCAGCACAGAGCCCGACGCAGGGCTCCAACTCAGGGACCGCGAGATCATGACCCGAGCCGAAGTCAGCTGCTTAACCGACTGAGCCACCCAGGCGCCCCTGAAAGCAGTTTAAATCTCTACCTCACACTCTCGAGAAGGTACCAAAGGGGGCTACACACAACATCAGGCAGATTTCCTAAAATTCCTTTTTCCTCATCTCTTATTTTCAAGTTCTCTCCTATGCCTGTATCGTCCCCCTCTCCCCCAACTCCCTCGATCCTAAGCAGGCCTCTCCACCTTTTCATCTATCTAAACTTTCTTTTGAGAAGTGATTCTCTACCGTTTTAAAAAGGAATTCTCACTATTCCTTCAGCTGCTGCTTCTCAAGTTCTTCCTCTCACTTTTTTTATTATCCCAATTTTGCAACATGGTCAAAGAGAATTTGGGAAAGGAGGGGGAAGATGGCTGGAAACAAGGAAAGGAGCTTATGAATATTTATGTATTAATATTTTTCTCTGCCACAGAGAAACTCATAACATAAACTCTTAAATTGTGCTGTAAAGTATGCCTCTGAAACAATACTGGGGAAGTTGGGACAAAGCAGTGAGCTTTCACAGAACTTAAAATATTTAATTTAAAGAACTGTTCCTTATTCTGAGAGTTGAGGGTTAACATGTCCTAACATGTCCTAACTTAAGTAGATGGTAGTGGTGTGTGTGTGTGTGTGTGTGTGTGTGTGTGTGTGTGTGTTTAATGCCTTTATACCAAAAGACTAGTGACAAAATTGAAAGTTGTAAACCCAAGTTGTGTGTATGTTTAATGACTTTAGAGCAAAAGACTAAGGACAAAATTGAAAGTTGTGAACCCACGTATCTACGATATGTGGAAGACCCAACATTCCTGAATTGGGAGAAAGATGAAGGCAAAATATTCAGAGAAGAGATCGTAAGTCATAACTGGTCGTGTAGATAAGGAAGTGCAGGACAATGGAGGAACTGTGTATTCGATTCCTAGAACTGCTGTGACAAAATACCAGAAACTGTGTGACTTGAAACAACAGAAATTTGTTGTGTTTCAGCTCTGGAGGCTACAAGCCCCCAATCAGAGTGTCAGCAGGGCCCTCCCGAAAACTGGAGGGGAGAATGCTTCCATGCCTCTTTCTGGCTCCTGGCGGTGGCCATTGATGCTAGACATTTCCTGGCTTGTAGCTGCAGCTTCAGTCTCTGCCTTCATCATCGCATGGTGGTGTTCCTGTGTGTCTGTGTCTCTTCTCTGCTTATAAGTTCACAGTCGCATCCTAATGACCTCATCTTAATTTGATTACAACTGCAAATAAGGTCACATTCACGTGTATTGGGCATTAGGATTTCCACATATTTTGGGGGGGAACACAATTCAATCCATGATAAGGCGTGTCATCCAATAGAAATAATATTTGACCACAGCAGCTTTGACTCAACCCTGCCTAGTGAGGAGTTTAGTATAGGTCTCTGATTCTCAAGAAAGCTACCTTCAATCTTTGAAACTGCAGGAATGGAAGTTACCGCCTAGAAGGAGAGTGTAACAAGGGAAGAGTGAGGCAGAATAGCATCCCAAAGAAGCCAATCTTTCAAGAGGTAAAGACAAAAAAGGAGGCACTCGTGAAGGAAATGGAGAATGAGGAGCCAGAGAGGTCAAAAGGGAACCGGGTGAGGGTGATGTCAAAAAAGCCACAGGTGAAGGGGGTTTCACAGAGGCGGAAGTGGTTATCAAAGACAAAAGCCATAGAGAGGTCAGATAAGAAAAAGACAAACAAGTGTCTTGTTGGATTTGCAAATGAAGAGGTTATCAGTGGCCTAGATTAATACACTCAGTGGAATGGGAGAAGGAAAGCCACAGAAGATCAAAGTGAGTAACAGGGAGGTGCAGATAACGTGTATAGTCTATTTTTTACAGAGCCTCCCATGAAAGGAAAGAAAATACAGTGGCTGCAGGGAGAAATGGATACAGGGCAAGCTGTTACTATTTTGCATGGATGAGACGAGCATGTCTGAGGGCCCAGAAGAAGGATGCAGTTGAAAAGGAGAGCCTGTAGGAGCAATAGAGGTGTCTTAATCAGTTTGGGCTGCTGGGGCTGACTCAGTCGGTAGAGCATGTGACTCTTGGTCTCGGGGTTGTGGGTTTGAGCCCCACATTACATGTAGAGATTACTTGTAATCTTGGACGTCCAAGATCAGAATGCCGGCACAGTCAGGTTCTGGGGAGAGCCCTCTGGCAGGTTGCAGACTGCTGACTTCTCGCTGTATCTTTATATGATGGAAGGGGGTGGGTGGGCTCTCTGGAGTCCACCCTCATGACCCACGCACCAAAATACCAAAGGCCCCACCTCCTAGTTTCATCACCTTGGGGGTGAGGATTTCCACCTATGAATTTGGGGAGGAGGGCACAAATATTCATAGCAAGAGAATATGTCACTTGGAAATGTTTTGTTACAAGTAGCAGAATATTCAACACGGAAGCTAAATGATAAGGCTGTTCATTATCTTGCACAAGAAATCTGGGGTAGGCGGGAGAATTGACACTTGATGGAGCAGGATGCTGAAGGATCAAGAAAAGATGGATTCAGAAGTATGCATAGGGGCACCTGGGTGGCTCAATCAGTTGAGCAACCGACTCCAGCTCAGGTCAAGATCTCACGGTTTGTGAGTCCGAGCCCTGCATCGGGCTCTGTGGTGACAGCTCAGAGCCTGGAGCCTGCTTCGGATTCTGTGTCTCCCTCTGTCTGCCCCTCCCCCACTCACACTCTTTCTCTCTCAAAAATAAACATTAGAAAAAAAAAAGAAAACCAACTCTTCTTGTTGGTTTTAAGTGCCTAGGGAAATGAGAAAATTAGTAGACCCAATATTTTATTTGTTATACTGTAATTTGAATCGTTAGAAACATTGAGAATTAAATGTTTGAGTTTGGGGATTTTTGTTTTGTTTTGTTTTTGTATACAACTTAATCGAGGGTAGTTTGAACAGTGCTTACCTTCCTGTCTGTCATATAACTTATTGTACAGAGTGAGCATTTTTTCCATGCCTTGGCAAATTGTCATACTCCTTTCCAGATTTGGATCAGCTTTCTGTATTTTATTCTTTGCACTTCCGATGTCATGAAATATCTTTGAGATGACAGATGATTTTTTTTTTTTTATCCATGTCTCTTTCCTTGGAACATCTTCATTCTTTCCTGCACGGCTACTCTCTGCGGTTATGTTCATAAATTTACCCTTACTAAATTCTTCTGGCTGCATATCCAGAGTGGAATAGTGACAGAGTGACAATGTCATCCCATAGCCAGCTGTTTCTTCTCTATCTCCATTTACCTTTGACTTGAACTTCACTCTCACCACTATTGCTTTTTGTTTCCTTGCTACACTATTATCTTTGTTGGCAAGTCGATTATCCT
The DNA here is from genome assembly GCF_028018385.1 of Neofelis nebulosa. NCBI lineage: Eukaryota > Metazoa > Chordata > Mammalia > Carnivora > Felidae > Neofelis > Neofelis nebulosa. The sequence goes on from NC_080789.1 coordinate 18,105,389, forward strand.
TTTTTTTTTTTTTTTTTTTTTTTTTTTTGTAAATATCACAGGTGTTTACCACTGGGAATGAAGGAGACAACATGACCACATGCTTTGTTGTCTGTGCGTAAACTGAATAACAAATTCCAGTCATCTATTGACTGGCTGACTGACAGAGAAGTGACACGATTGGTCACAGATCATGATTTGGATCTGTTACTTGCATAGTCATTTCATGGACTAAAAAGCTAGCGGCAAAATTTGTACTTAGGCAGGTACTCACAGTTAAGGTACTCAGGTAATAGATTTGAACTGTGAACTGTATTGTTGAGGGCCTGATGTATGAAACCAAATGATTGATACTTGAAATTTGTGCTGTCGCCATGCAAAGCAAGGGCTATGCTGCACGCAGGTGGTGTGTGACATGTAGTGAGCACTTAGTACATAGTAGATTGTTTTATTTGCATCATCTTTGTCATTTTCGTTACATTACTACCGCTTTTACTGTTCCTTCTGAGCTGCAGGCCACTGAGGAGTCAGCCAGGGAGGGAGGGGCTGATGCCGGGAGGTGGCAGACAGCTCTGTGTTCTCAGCCAAGAGTGTAAATGGCCACGTCCAAAGGATACCTTAATCTCCACTGAGGATTCAGGCCAAGGGTTTATTGGCAGAGGTCTGGGGAGGAGTTTTGGGGAGTGCCAGTAGGTGGGCTGGACTCAGCAGAGAGGCAGGGCCGGCACTGCTCCTGAGATGAGAGAAGCAGATGGTGTCTGAGAGGTCTGTTCACAGATCGCAGGGCTCCAGCCACGGGTCTTGGCTAGGGCTGTGGCCAAGGCATGGGAAGGGCAGCTGGCAAGAGCAAGGCAGGACTCTAGGCCAGGTAGTGCCCACACCAGTTACCGGAACAGGCAACTGGTGTGCGGGTCGGGGAAGGAAAGCACTCCTCTTGTGCGAAAGAGGGCGAAAGAGGCCCATTGCAGGTGCAGTGGCTGTGGCTTGGTAACAGAGAAGAGCCCAGAGTGCCTCCTCTTGGGACAAGAAGATGACCCATCATTGAGCCCCATCAGGAAAAAGTGAGGGAGCCGAGGCTCCTTTAGTTCGAGTTCCTGCCCCACGTGGGTGATCTTGGAGCCCAGCCCTGGGAGACAGAGGCAATAACAGAGGCTCTCAGCCTGACCCAATGTAGTGATTCATTGCTGCTATAGATTGCTTCTTCCTTTCCTTCTAGTCCTTCTATCAGCCTTAACAGATTTTATCTAAGACCTTATCTACCAAGTAGTACACTCAGCCAAGGCAGGCCCTTTGGGTAAGAAGGAATGACGAACATTTGACTCTCAACTAATACAAAGTAAACACGGAGTGAAAATGACTCAGATACACTTTGTGTGAACTAATGATACCACAAATGTAAGATGCATACAAATCACATAGGACTGCTTGTGGGCATATAACTGAAACCGGACCAAAGTGACGTACCCACATAATGGTTTATTTTCCTCATACGGTTAGATGTTTCAGAGTACTTCGTTCACAGCTGCTATGGTGAGTCCCGGTGCCATCAGGGACTTAGGCTCCTCCTATGCTCTTGCTCTGCCCTCCTTAACATGTGCAGGGCTGCTGAATCCTACAACAACAGGGGAACCTACCCACATTGTGAAAGGATATTTTCCATTTGCTTCTATGTACCTACGCTCCACTCTTCTTCAACTTGTTCAGTGTCCTGAGAGGCTGACTTAAAGATAATATGTCACTGGAGCTCCCCTGCCCTCTGATTTCCAGTAGAGTTTAGCCAGTGGGGGGCACCACCAACAGGAGATTGCAAACTTGGGGTAATTAGCCTTCTAGTCGCTTTCGTGTGATCAGTGCAGGCTGCTCCTTTTCCAGTCCTGGAAACCCCTCCTTCCCTTGTCCTTCAGAGTTACAGGTGGTCATAGCTCCCTAACTGCACCCTTTCTTAACCTGTGTTTCCTTAATACCGACCTTTCCAAATAATGCCCTTTTTTCAGAGTCTCCACCATTAGTTTGGAGAGAGCCATCTGTGTCCTGCCAGTGCTGGAAGCCGAGCTACCCAGGCTGAGTGGCAGCGCCCAGGCTGTGGACGGATCGGTGACTGCAGGGTCACCACCCACAGTGAAGCTTCTTGTCCTCCCGCTTTTAGGTAATTCGGCCTTAAAACTACCTGGGGTGTTGTCTGTTGGGGAATTGCCCTCGGCAGGCCCCCTGGGAAAAGAACCATTAGGGAAGAAAATAAGGTTCTGCAAGAAATTGTGCGGCCTTACGTTTAGCCCTTGCCATCCCCTACGGAGACTCCTCTACTTACAGGAAAGATAGCCTCATACATTTGCCAGCAAAGAGGGCCTGTATAGGAGAGACGTATGGATTTTGAAAGCCTCACTCCGGCAACTAAGGAGTGTATCTCTGGGCACGGGTGACTTCAACCCCTAGGCCCACCTGGCCCCCCAGGAGGCATTCCAGATGATGACTGAACCTAGTTGGTTAAAGTACAGAATGGTTCATTGGTTCCTAGGTGCGTTGTGTCTCTGAGAATGTATAAGGCGTGGGTTTCTAAGGCCCTCTTGGCCCCCCTCCTGGCACCTCGGACCCAGGCGAACACTTCTGTTCTTCAAAACCACGAATGGTTCAGGGAAACAGCTAAGAGGTCATGTCCCTGTAGCTGTTCCACTTGAGGTGTTGAGAGATAAATGACAATTCGTGAAAACAGCAAAGTAAATACTTTATAAATTATAGATAAACATAGATACATAATAAAAACAGTAAAAGAAATTAATAAGCAAAGGGCAGGAGGGAACGTTATGACAAAACAATCATGTTATTCCTTATTGGGTGATTATACAAAGGAACAATTTTAGAATTGGGTAATGTTAGAAAAACATAGATGGCGTATGTTACAAGGAAATCACTCGCATATATAATGCCACGTTTACTGCAATAAATCGGCCAGTTCAACACACTGCTGTTGTCTGTGTCCATTTTTATTTTAGTTTTTTATTTTAGTTTTATTTTATTTTCACCGACGCCCTTCTTCCTTCGGGAACCCGTGGTTGCTGGAGCTGGTCTCCGGCACGCCAGGACCTTGACTGACTCAAGACTGCAGTCTGTGCATATGCGGTCATATGCAGCAGCACAGTGTGGACCTCTTATCCCCAGAGCTTCGAGATGGCCACTCCACCTCCGGGCATCCAGGTTGGACTTCAGACAGGAAGAAATGGCAAAAGGCACTAAACAGCTCTTTGCCAGGAAAACTGTAGCTTTTTAGGAAGTCACAGACAGCAAACTTCCTTCTGCTCACCTGCCATTCTAGCTGCAGGATGTCTGGGGAGGTAAGTCTTCTTTTTAATATTTATTTAGTTTTGAGAGAGAGAAAGAGAGAGCAAGAGCACAAGCAGGGGAGGGGCAGGGAGAGACGGAGACAGAGGATCCAAAGCGGGCTCCACACTGACAGCAGAGCCCAAGGTGGGAGCTCGAACCCAGAAACTGAGAGATCATGCCTTGAGCTGAAGTTGGACGCTTTACTGACTGAGCCACCCAGGCGCCCCTGCGGGGATACTTGTAACTGGGCTATTACTGCCCCAAGTGAAAGAGTGTTTCTATTTCAAGGAAAGAAGCAGAGAGGGTTATTAAGTAGGCTACCAGAGTGTTTGCAACATCGTATAACTCTTTTGGATTTTTTAAAGAAAAAGTTACAAATAACTTACTCTTATAATTCCTTTCCCTAGTTCATACCTTGGGGTGTCTTCATCTAATGGTAAAAATACACTAGTCTCCCATTATTTGCGGTTTTGCTTTCCGAGGTTTCAGTTACCCTCAATCAACCACAGTTGGGAAGTAGGAGATCTCCATTCTGATGACAGAGGGCACCGTAGCCGAAAACTATGTCACACTTCCTGCATCATTCACGTCACTTCGTCCATTTCATCTCATTACGCAGGCATTGTGTCATCTCACATCAGCACAAGAGAGGAAGGGTGAGTACAAAATGAGATATTTTGAGAGACCACATTCACATAGCTGTTATTACAGTAACGTGTTGTAATTGTTCTATTTTATCATTATTGCTATTAATCTCTATGCATAATTTATAAATTAAACTTCTGCATAGGTACATATGCAAAAAAACGTAGGGTTTTGAAAACTATCCATGGTTTCAGGCATCCACTGTGGGCCTGGGGATAGATTCCCCGAAGATAAGGGGGGACGGCTGTGATAACTTCCATGTGTTGAGCCCTCACTGAGCCCTTTAAGAGCATGACGTCTTTTAACCCTCGTACGAGTCCTTGGAGGCTTCAGGAAATTGAAGGTGAGATTTTGAGTAATGTGTTCAGTATAAAGTCTGAGCTAATAGTTGTGTCTGTCTGTCTGTCCCCACAGCCCATACTGGTAGCCACTGCACTTATCAGAGTATCCCTTAAAACCTGTATCTCCTTCTGGTCTCATTTCTTCTCCCAGCGAAGCATCTGTGCACACAGTGTGGAAATCAAGGTCTTAGGTAGTAAGCCTCTTGCATCCTTAGAACATGGCCCACTGGAAATAAAGGAGACTGATTCCAAAGTTGGAGACAGTAAAGTGTCAGAGAGAAAGGGTACGAAGAACAATCAGAGGGATTTGGGTCCATATGGAAGTTAATATGAGTAACAAACAGAGCCTATGAAAACAACATAATTATTATTTCAATTGTGAGTCTCCCTCTGGGCTACTTTGGTTGTCATACTCTCCGAACCTGCTTATTCACCAGCTCTCACACTGTGGCAGGCATTCTGCTAAGTGGATCAGAGGTACAAAAGGGGGAGAAAAACCCCGTCTTTGGAGGAAACTGGGAGGGGCAGGAGTCAGTTTGGAGGGCTTTCCACCACGATGCCGTGGGACACGTCTGATGGACTGTCCTGCTGCTCCTAATGGAAGATGATTTTGGAAAGGCAGGGGGAAGCCCTGAGCCAGGAAATACGTTTGCCCGAGTGAGAGCCAGGAGGACTGGAGCAGGAGTGCTTGACGGCAGTACTCTGTGCTGCCACGGAACCTTCTCACTCCCCCCAGGTGATCCGTGCATCCAATGTATCTGCCACAACCAGAGACGAATACGTCACAACCATGTCTGTTAGCTAAAACACTGAGTAAAGTTGTCCCATAAAATAGAGTACATCTCCTTGAAGTGAAAAGAGGAATAGCATAATGTCAAGCCTGCTTCAGAGAAAAATGACACACTTCCTGGATTGTGTGAGGGCTTCAAGATAGGAGGATGTAAGGGAACACCACCAGGGCAGCGGATAATTCCCTACCAACAGCCAGGTAAGTGGAGAATGCGAAAACAGTGGATGTGGTTTAACCCTTCGAGTTGCAGCCACAAATCCTGGTACAGTAAAACCTTGGTTTGCGAGCACAATTCGTTCCGGAAACATGCTTGTAATCCAAAGCACTTGTATGTCAAAGCGAATTTCCCCATAAGAAATCATGGAAACGCAGATGATTCGTTCCACAACCCAAAAACATTCATATAGAAATGATTACAATACTGTAACATAATACAAAAAGTAAAGAAAATACAAGATATAAAGACAAAGAAACAAATTAACCTGCACTGACCTTTGAAAACCTCCGTGGCTGGTGAGGGAGACCTGGGAGAGGAGGGTTATTGTGCAGGACGACTTTCACTATCACTGTCGATGTCACTATCTATTGGCTCAATGGAATCTTTTTCTGCATGGGGGCCACTGTATATGCTCGCATGGATGTTGACTACAGTCCAGTGTTAACAAACTCTTGCCGTGCACTGTATTTAATGGAACTGGCAATAAGGCAGCAGAGGAAAGGGTCTCTCTCTGTCTGCAGGCAGCCTGAGCTAGGAGGAAGCAAAGCATTCCTAAGCTTACTCTTGGATGGAAAAGCAAAGGCCTGTCTTTGGTGCTTTGAAGTGACAAAAAATATACTAGTGCCAGTTGTGGGCACCTTCCAGTGTTCCGGAAAATCACTGATTTCTGCCAAACACCGTGGCCTGAGACCAAGCATCTGAGCAATCACCCACAATCTTGCAGCGAGAGAGAGAAGAACCATTGGCTCAGCTGTGATCATGTGACGTTCAGCATCACGGACTACTTGTATTGCAAGACACCGCTCTTTATCAAGTTAAAATGTATTAGAAATGTTTGCTCATCTTGTGGAACACTCACAAAACAAGTTATGGTCTAAGGTTTTACGGTATTTGGAACATGCCTCAAATAAGAAGCAGGTGAGAAGTGCTGACAGGCATTCCGGTCCTGGCTTCATCACCAACATGCTTTGGGAACTTGGACTTTAACATGCTCAAAGCCTCAGTTTGCCTATCTGCAAATTGGGGCCAACAACATCTGTTCAACTTGCCTGACAGCAATGTTATGAGAATAAAAACAGAAGATGTGCGGTTGCTTTGTCAATGTCCAAAGTTCTGTACAAATGGAAGCTATTCCAGATGTTCCCTCTCCAAGCTCAAGTCTGAAAAAACAAACACTAAATCCTTTAGAGATGCCTGTTTAATATAGTAGCCACTTGTCACATTGGCTATTGAGCACTTAAAATGTGACCTAGTGTAACTGAGGAACGGACTTCTAAATTTTACTCACTGTTAATGAATTTAAGTTGGGACACTGGTACTGGGTTCAGTTATCGGAAAGCCATTAAGTACGTTTGGAACATCCTGACTATGTGAGCCTACTTTTTAAACTGTAAATTTTGTGAAATCTAAATACATACCAGTTTGTGATGAAATTTAGTCTTTGAATTGAGATGTGCTACAAGTGAAAATACACACCAGATTTCAGACTTAATGCAAAAAAGAATGTAAACTATCTTGTTAATAATATTTTAGGGATGCCCGAGTGGCTTAGTCGGTTAAACGTCTGACTGTACCTCAGGCCATGATCTCAACGGTCCGAGAGTTCGAGCCCCGCATGGGGCTCTGTGCTGACAGCTCAGAGCCTGGCGCCTGCTTAGGATTCTGTGTCTCCCTGGCTCTCTGCCCCTCCCCCGCTTATGCTCTGTCTCTCTCTCTCTCTCTCTCTCAAAAATAAATAAATAAATAAATAAAATTTTACATTAATTACATATTGAAATAATATTTTGTATATATTGTGTTAAATAAAATATTAAAATTTTATCTCTTTGTACTTATCTTTCTTAAAAAATGTTTTAAGTTTATTTCTTTAATTTGAGATAAAGGCAGAGAGAAGGAACACGGAAAGGACAGAGAGAGAGAGAGAGAGGGAGAGAGAGAATCCCAAGCAGTCTCACCACCATCAGCACAGAGTCCAGCACGAGGCTCGAACCCACAAACCACGAGTTCAAGACCTGAGCCGAAACCAAGAGTGGGACGCTTAACCAAGTAAGGTTAAGGTGCCACCCAGGCACCCCTGTACTTATACTTTTTAAAATTTAAATTTTAGTTAACATTCAGCACAATATTGTTTTCAGGGGTAGAATTCAGTGACAACACATAGAATTCACTTACATACAATACCCAGTGCTCATCACAAGTGCCCTCCTTAATACCCATCACCCATCTAGCCCATGCCCCACCCACCTCCCTCCATCAACCCTCAGTTTGTTCTCTATCATTTTTTTTTTAATTTTTTTTTTCAACGTTTTTTAATTTATTTTTGGGACAGAGAGAGACAGAGCATGAACGGGGGAGGGGCAGAGAGAGAGGGAGACACAGAATCGGAAACAGGCTCCAGGCTCCGAGCCATCAGCCCAGAGCCTGACGCGGGGCTCGAACTCACGGACCGCGAGATCGTGACCTGGCTGAAGTCGGACGCTTAACCGACTGCACCACCCAGGCACCCCTGTTCTCTATCATTAAGAGTCTCTTGTGGTTTCCTCTCTTCTCTTCCTCCCCTCCCTCACCTCTCATATATTCGTCTGTTTTGTTTCTTAAATCCCACATACAAGTGAATCATAAGTTATTTGTCTTTCTCTGACTGACTTATTTCACTTAGCATAATACATTGTAGCTCCATCCACATTGTTGCAAATGGTAATATTTCATTCTTTTTGGTGGCTGAGTAATATTTCATTGTGTATATACACCACATCTTCTTTATCCATTCATCAGTCCATAGACATTTGGGCTCTCCTCATAGTTTGGCTATTGTTGCTAATTCTGCTATAAACATTGGGGTGCTGTACCCCTTTGAATCTGCATTTTTGTGTCCTTTGGGTAAATACCTAGTAGTGCAGGTCATAGAGTATCTATTTTTAACTTTTTAATGAACCTCCCTACTGTTTTCCAGAGTAGCTGCACCAGTTTGCATTCCCACCAACAGTGCAAAAGGGTTCCCCTTTGTCTGCATCCTTGCCAACACCCGTTGTTTCTTATGTTATTAATTTTAGCCATTCTGACAGGTGTGAGGTGATATCTCATCATGGTTTTGATTTGTAATTCCCTGATATCTTTTTTTTTTTTAATGCTTAGCCCAGCACTTGGCACATGGTTTTTCTCTCTCTCTTTTTAAGTTCATATATTTATTTGTTGAAGTAACCTTACGCCCAATGTGGCGGCTCGATTCACTACCCAAATGCCCTTCCTACTGAGTCAGCCAGGCACCCTCTCTTTGTACTTACCTTTTTAAAAAATATTTTTAATGTTTTTGTTTTATTTTTGAAAGAGACAGAGACAGAGTGAGAGTGGGCGAGGGGCAGACAGAGAGGGAGACACAGAATCGCAAACAGGCTCCACTGAGCTGTCAGCACAGAGTGGGACACGGGGCTTGACCTCATGAACCGCGATATCATGACCTGAGCCGGAGTCGGATGCTTAACCAACTGAGCCACCCAGGAGCCCCTGTACTTACCTTAAAGTGACTTTTAGAAAATTGAAAATTACATGAGGGCTTGCATGATGTTTCTATTGGGAAATACCACTTTAGAAAGAACCAGTGAGCAGGGGATCTTCATTTCCTTGTAGGAGCTAAGGACAGAGGTTGCGGAACTAAATTCCATGATCCCAGGCAACGTGCTGGCACCATTTCCTGGGTTTCTGAGAATCAATAGCAGAAACTGAACAGCCCAGAGCTGGGTGGGGTTGAGTCCCTGCCTGATTCCTTTCCATGTTCAGGCTCAAAACACGCCATCTTAAAACTTCTATTGCTATTATTGCCTTGGTAGAATGAGACCATAGCTGTTAGCTGGGCTTTAATTTGGGGACCACAACATTTTAATGACTGGGACATTCCAGGAGAAACTAGTGGCTGTGAAGATAGTCTTAAAATCAGTGTGAACTTAATTCTTCCACTTCTGCTCTTGCAAAGTTTACCTTAGGCCCAACGTGTGGTGGAAATTCACCCTCCAAGAGTCTGCTCTTCAGGTTTGAATCGTTTCCTCCAGCACTGCCTTGTTTTCGAAACGATTTGCACGCAGATTGCCGGAGGAGGATGCGAGAGGAAGCCCGGCCAGGCGAGGAGCCGGCCTGCCAAGCACATCTGGAAGTGGTTTCAGGGGCCGCCTCACCCCGCAGCCAGCGCAACGCCCCGATTCCCAGCTGCTTCGCGCAGGGGTGGAAGAAACCCGAGCCGCTCCAAAGTCAACGCAAGCAAAGGGGGGGGGGGGGGTGTTGGGGGCAGGGGCAGGCATCCTCTCTTGGAAACGTAATATTGGCCTCGGGGCTCTCAGCGCTTTGGGCTTTCCAATGGGATGTTAGCAGCAGCTGAAGCAGCCCGGGGGCCAGCCGCGAGCGGAACGCTCTGCCCTGCAGCTCTTCTGGACCGAGGCGCCCACAGCCTGCCCTCACCGTTCACCAGGTAAACAGAAACTGGCACGCCGCGCGGCGGCCTCTCCATTGCAGCCTGGCCGGCCTGCAGCAGCCGTTTATTTCGCTATAGACTCAAGGACGTAAATCTCGTTGGCCTGTCCAACGAGAACTTTTCTTACAGGAGCTCCCAGCCAATGTTTGTAGCATGCAGAGGGAACTTTTTCTTTTCTTTCCTTTCTTTCTTTTTTCTTTCTCTCTCTCTCTCTCTCTCTCTTTTTTTTTTTTTTTTTTTTTTTGCCATTGCAGCAAATCCAGGATACTCAGTGTGCAAGTTGTTCACATGCTGGCTGGACTGTTTTTATCCAGACCTGTGTTGAACCCCCTTGTCCAGTGTGATTTACTATTTTCATCATATTTTAAGCATGGAAATCAGTGGTTAGGTAGGATGGGATAAATGCTAGTATTTAAATGCAGGTACAGGGGCGCCTGGGTGGCGCAGTCGGTTAAGCGTCCGACTTCAGCCAGGTCACGATCTCACGGTCCGTGAGTTCGAGCCCCGCGTCGGGCTCTGGGCTGATGGCTCAGAGCCTGGAGCCTGTTTCCGATTCTGTGTCTCCCTCTCTCTCTGCCCCTCCCCCGTTCATGCTCTGTCTCTCTCTGTCCCCAAAATAAAAATAAAAAAACGTTGAAAAAAAAAAAATAAAATAAATGCAGGTACATTTCTGAGCCACAAAAGATTTCAAAATATATATATTTTAATGTTTATTATTTATTTTTTGAGATAGAGACAGAGTGTGAGCAGGGGAGGGGCAGAGAGCGAGGGAGACACAGAATCTGAAGCAGGCTCCAGGCTCTGAGCTGTCAGCACAGAGCCTGATACGGGGCTCAAACTCACAAACTGTGAAATCATGACTTGACCCCAAGTCGGATGTTTCGCCTAATGAGCCACCCAGGAGCCCCTGAGCCACAAAAGATTTAAATGAGCTGTGATTCACATTTTCAGAAGCTGTCATGGGAAGCTATTCATAGGTCCCCCATTCTAAAAAAGGAATTGGTAGTTGTGGAAGTCTAAGTGAGGCTTATTTATAAATGCAGTAATCATAGTGTTTGGGTTCAAAATGCTTTTTTAACATTCAAAAACTGTCTTGTGCTCACTTTATGAATGAATGTACACATTGGATAAGCCTGATATAGGCTGATATGCAACTTATGATATCAGTTAAGGAGGAATAGTTAAGGGGATGCCTGGGTGGGTCAGTCGGCAAAGCATCTGATTTTGGCTCAGGTCACGATCTCATGGTTCCTGAGATCGAGTCCCGCATCGGGTTCTGCACTGACAGTGTGGAGCCTGCTTGGGATTCTCTCTTTGCCTTTCCCCCAAGCACGCGCGCGCACACACACACACACACACACACACACACACACCCTCTCTCTCAAAATAGATAAATAAACATGAAAAAAAATTTACTTAAAAAAAAGGAATAGTTAACACAAGAGTAAGAAGAGAGAGAAAGAGGAAGAAAACATGATGCTATCTAAAACATGGTGGGGCGCCTGGGTGGCTCAGTCGGTTAAGCGTCCGACTTCAGCTCAGGTCACGATCTGGCGGTCCATGAGTTCGAGCCCCGCGTCGGGCTCTGGGCTGATGGCTCAGAGCCTGGAGCCTGCTTCCGATTCTGTGTCTCCCTCTCTCTCTGCCCCTCTCCCGTTCATGCTCTGTCTCTCTCTGTCTCAAAAATAAATAAACGTTAAAAAAATTTTTTTTTTTTTTTAAATAAAACATGGTGCTAGTCTTCTAGTTGTTTGGCCCCATGTCGTTAAATATCCAAAGTGACATTGGCTGGTTTGTTTTGTCTTTTCCTCCACGTGTCTTCACATTGCATTTCTGTGCAGGACCCATTTTGGGTTTCACATTTTTGTGTAGGACGCATTTTGGGTTGCACAGTGGACTCCAGCCCTGTGTCGAATGCAGGTACATGTGGGGCAGGGCAGCAGGGAGACCATGGGCTCTGGCTCCAGGTCACAGAGTCAAATCTGCGCGTTGCCACTTAACAAGCTTTATAAGCTTTGGCTCGGAGTAGTTACTTGTCTGTGCCTCTATTTCCTCATCTGGAAAATGGGAATTAAGTGACATCGTGTGTCTAAAGGATGTAACACAGCATCTGCAGAGTAGTGAGGCCTCAGGGAAGGTTAGCTTCTCAGGTGGTGCTGATGATGACTGTGGTGATGACGAAGTGACCACACGTCCTGTGTTGGGTGGCAGCCCAGCATTTGGCAGATTGTTCCCTCTGATAGTCCAGTCTCCCAAGTGTTCCTCACTTCCTCATGTTGTTTCTCCAGGGTCCTGCTTTCTTCCTTCCTCCCTTCAAACACCTCTCTTTCTTTTCTTTTTTCTTTTTTTTTCAGCCTGGCTCTTTTTATTTCTTCTTTGTTCTCTTTCCTTCCCGAGAGAAGCACAGCTCATTAAGCCATGGTTCTCATACTTTTCATTTCTCATTGCCAGGGAGCACGATACTAAATACTTCTTTTATTTCAGCATTTCCCAAAGAATGTTCTGAAGAACATAGTCCCATGGGGAAGATGCGTTCGGTGAACCATATCACACTCTGAGAAATCCCAAGGCAAAGTGGCATTTTAAAGGTCCTGAGAAGTCCTGCAGTAGAGAGATCTGCTTAAGGTTGTTTGACACAGAAGTTCCCAGTTGACCCCTGAACCGTTTTACCACATAACATTGATTAGCGCTTCTCAGAGCACACTCTGCAATATCCTCCTCTGGCCCCGTTTGTTTTCACTTCAGCTCCCCTTGTAGACGGACATCCTCCTTCACACCTCCCCTGGCAAACACCCAAGCAGACATGGTGTCCTTCCTTCCCTAGGTCAGGACATGAGCTCGATCGCCTGTGCCATATTGAAATCTAGAAAATCTGACCTGAAGCGGCCAGCTGGGATCAGCAGTTTTTCTGCAAAGGGCTGGAGAGGTGGCTGCGTGAGCCTCACGGTCTGCATTGCGCCTACGCAGATCTGCTGTTGTCGTGTGAGACTGGCCTTAGACAACACATTAAAGAATAAACCTGCCTGTCTTCCAAGAAGACTTTATTTACAAAAAGCCCCCCAAAAAACAAAACAAAACAAAAAAACAGTAATGGGCAGGATTTGGCACAGAAGCCAGAGGTTGGGGACACCTGCCCTAAGGCCACTTTGTGCAAGAATGCGTCATTCCAACACAGGAGAAAGCAGAACAGACCCTCCATGCACTGCACATTCTCTCCTCTGGCTCCCCTGTCTTTGGGTCCATCTTGAATAGACCTTTCATGCTAGAGCAAACAAGTAGAAAGGCCAGAGATGTTTTGTCAGAGGCCAAATTCCTGAGTCCCGATGTCCTTTCCCTTTTCTTCAGGTGAATCCCTGCTCTTGTCCTGTTCGTGGCTCTGTAGGTGGCATGGGTTGAGGCGAAGTGCTCTACTGGTTGCTTTATGCCACGCGTGAACCCCAGGGGTGAAGGTCCCGTGGGGTGAAGTTAAATCACGGAGCTTACGTCAGTTGCTTGACACAGGATGATTGCAATCAGCAATGGAAAGCGGTCGGCTCTGAAGATGGTTAGGAATGTGAGCTCAGAGCCAGACTGCCTGGGCTCTGCAGCTTGTTCATTGTATCACCCTCCCTGAACTTCAGTCTCCTCGTGGGTGAATCAGGGATAATCACTTTACGGGTCGTTGTGAGGACTGAATTAATGAACATATGTAAAGGTTGTTGTGTGAGTGTTACCTATTATTACTATAGGCTATTTAATTAAATCTGCAGCGCAGCCCCAATGTGCTCATGAGGTTTTGTAAATTGCCCAGGATCGCATCGCTAAGGAGTGGGGCAACAAAGCCTGTGATATTTCCACCCAGGTAGGTGCCCTGCCAGATTTAAATCACTCAACAGTAACTTGAAGGAGCCCCCTCTTTTACCTTTCCTTCTGGTTTCCATGTTCTTTCCTTTCTTTTTCTTTCTTTCTTTCTTTTACTTTCTTTTTCTTTCTTTTCTGGTGATGGCTTTAGATTCCTTCTCAATTTAGCAATACTGAAAGTCCTTACCAACTGATTAGAGCCGGCATGTAGAATAACACTTAGGGGCTCTGATTTTTGAAATATATTTCTGGAGTCCTTCCCACTTTTGCCTTTTCTTCCAAGGCGGAGCTCAGTCACTTAGCTACTGCCAGGTCTTAAAACATTCTTTCCAGATTTGGCCATGGGCCCAAACTCTTTGGCATCTGGTAAAATAGCTCCCTGTGAAAGGTCTTCAGGGACCCATTTTTATGATTTTTTTTAAATTTTATTAAAATTTTTTTTAATGTTTATTTCTGAGAGAGACAGAGCATGAACAGGGGAGGGGCAGAGAGAGAGGGAGACACAGAATCCGAAGCAGGCTCCAGGCTCCAAGCTGTCAGCACAGAGCCCAACGCAGGGCTCGAACCCAGGAACTATGAGATCGTGACCTGGGCCGAAGTCGGATGCTTAATCGACTGAGCCACCCAGGCGCCCCCTAAAAATGTTTATTTATTTTTGAGAGATAGAGCGTGAGCAGGGGAGGGGCAGAGGGAGATGGAGACACAGAATCTGAAACAGGTTCCAGGCTCTGAGCTGTCAGCACAGAGCCCGATGCGGGGCTCGAACCCAGGAACTGGGAGATCACAACCTGAGCTGAAGTCGGACGCTTAACCGACTGAGCCACCCAGGCACCCCCAAAAAATGTTTATTTATTTTTGAGAGATAGAGCGTGAGCACGGGAGGGGCAGAGAGGGAGACACAGAATCTGAAGCAGGCTCCAGGATCCAAGCTGTCAGCACAGAGCCCGACGTGGGGCTTGAACCCACAGACCATGAGATCATGAGCTGAGCCGAAGTTGGACTGAGCCACCCAGGGGCCCTTCAGATGCCCATTTTTAAACTTAATGGACATTTCTCAGGTCCAGACCAATTCCCTAAACTCTCCTTTTCTTCCTAGTCACAGGCCCCAGGACCTTGGCCTTTTTCCTCCGCCTTTTGAATGTGCCGCCATCCCGTCCCCTGCCCAGGGATTCTTCTCTCCAACACTGGCTGTGTGGCTCCATCTTTCTTCCTTCCTGTCTTGAGGACAAGCCCACAGACTCCTTAATGCCAAAGGCTTGGCTGTTTACTGCTGCAGAGAAACCACAACACAGAAAGTCACTCAGCCTAGGAAAGCTTACAAAGGACCGGGGGACACAGTTCCTAGGGCTTGTTGTTTTGACGGTGGGTAAAAAGCTGGTAAGAAGACCAGAGCCCTCTGCTTTCATTCCTCGACTAGATCCACAGTCCCTTCCTTCTGGCTTTTTTTCCTCAGTAAAGGTATGCTGCCCCCTTTCTTCCTGGGATTGAAGAACAGGGCAAGAGCCCCTTTCCCTTTCTTTCTCTCTCCTGTTTGTCACTCATTCATTCCACACACATTTGTTGAGGCACACAGAGGCGGGCAAGCCACAGTGCCTGTCCTCAGTCACCTCACAGTCTAGTGGAGGAGACAGGCACACTCATAATATTAGAACAGTTCTGAGTGCAGGGATAGGGACAGGAACGAAGATCAGGGGAGCAGCCAGGCAGGGTAATCAAGTAAGACTTCCTGAAGGAGGTGATGCCTGCATTGAGTTTTTAAGAAATAAGTAACAATCTACTGGGGAAAAGAGGAGAAAGGGCGTTTAAGGCAGAAGGGACTGCATGAACTGAAGTTCAGAGACAAGGAAAACATCGACTGGGTGTGGAGGACAGTGGATGGCTGGAGACAAAGCCTCAAACAGTTCAGCTTGGACAGAAGTCATGGCACGGAGGACCTATGGACATCTTAAACTCCAATCTTAACCTTCCAGTAGTGGATTTCCAGTGAAGGGCTTTAGGCAGGACAGGGACATTCAGAGTTGTGTTTAATTTTTTTTTTTAACTTTATTTATTTATTTATTTATTTTTAAAAGAGAGAGAGAGAGAGAGAGAGAGAGAGAGCAAGCATGAGCCGGGGAGGGGCAGAGAGAGAGGGAGACAGAGAATCCCAAGCAATTCTCTGTGCTGTTCGTGCAGAGTCCGACATGGGGCTTGAACTCATTAACTGTGAGATCATGACCTGAGCCAAAATCGAGTCGGGCACATAACCGACTGAGCCACCCGGGTGCCCCAATCTGAGTTGTGTTTTAAGTCAGGCAAAAGAATTCTACAAGACAACTGAACTTGATTTCTTAAAAAAAAAAAAATAAATAAATTTAGGTCATGAAAAATAAAAAGGCAGTGTGGGTGGGGGAAGATTGATTAAGAGTAAAAGAAACTAAGGATATGACAAGCAAACTATAAAAGATGATGTCACAATAATGGGAGAAATGTGAATATGAATTATTTATAAGATGTTATTACATTAATGTTCTTGTTCCTGGAGGTGATGATGGTGTTGTAGTTATGTAGGAGGACGCCTTTGTTTTTGAGAGATGCATGCTGAGATATTTAGAGGTGAAGCGTCATGGTGTCTGCCCTATATATGAGAGAGAAATAAGAAAGAAAGTAAATATGGCAACAAGTTAGCAATTGATGAATCTGATAGAAGGTATGTGAGCCCTAAGATTCATTCTTTCAACTTTTTGGTAGACTTGGATGTCTCAGGTAATAAGAAGAAAAGGAAAGTCGACCAAAAAATTAAAGGTGCTGGGTGGGACACCTGGGTGGCCCAGTTGGTCAAGCGTCTGACTTCGGCTCAGGTCACGATCTTGTAGTTCGTGAGTTCGAGCCCCTCGTCGGGCTTGCTGCTGTCAGCACAGAGCCTGCCTCAGATCCTCTGTCCCCCTCTCTCTGTCCTCCTCCCTCTCTGTCCCTCCCCCTCTCTTCCCCACCTTTCAAAAATAAACATTTAAAAAATAAAGGTACTCAAACTGCATGTAAAATTAGTGTAATGTGATTAGCAAACAACAAAAAGAGTCACTATGTTATACCGGTGATAGATTGCGGAAGGGCAGGGGGCAGAAATTCTGGAGGCACGAAGGCCAGGTGGCAGGTGATTGCAGAGTCGATGAGTGGGTAAGACGGGGCAGAACAGAAAAGGGATGGGCTAAGAACCTTTTAGGGAGTGAAACTGTAGGCGTTGGTGGAGTGAATGAGCCATCAGGGAGGAGGTGAAGGGGATGCCCAGAGCTCAGCAGAAGAGGACTTCTGGGGGGTGGGGGGACACCGATTTCAGTGGTGAACAGACGGGGTTTGGGGTGCTTGTGCAGCTCCACAGGGGAGGGGCCACGTTCCTCTCTTCAGTCTAGAAGTGGTTTTGAGGGTTTATAGTGCCGGGCACTTGTGCGAGACCCATGCCAGTGCACAATCAGGCATTTCCTGCCTTCGCGGAGCTTATAATCTGTCTTCGGGAGGCCGGACGATAAACCAGTGATGACACAGGCAGCTGCTGAGGGGAGGTGATACATGTATGGCTGGGGTGAGGAGCTTTTGATGAAGACTCTGAGGGACATGAAGGAGCCAGCCACATGGATATCTGGGAGGAGTGTTCCAGGTGGCAACAATAGCATTCCAGGTGGAGGGAACAGCAAGTGTAAAGGTTTTGAGGCAGGAGAATGTCTGGCAAGGAGGCCGGTGTGATCATGTGATATCTTGGAGGAGGTTATAAGGACTTGGGTTTTTTGCTCTGAAGGAGACAGGAGGCCTTGGAGGGTTTTGAACAGAAAATGACATAACCTGACTCCTATTTTTTTTTAAGTTTGTTTGTTTATTTATTTATTTATTGAGAGAGAGGAGAGAGAGAGAGAGAGAGAGAGAGAGAGAGAGAGAATCCCAAGCAGCCTCCGTGCTGAGAGGGCAGAGCCTGATACGGGGCTTGAAGCCACAAACTGTGAGACCGTGACCTGAGCCAAAACCAAGAGTCAGACGCTCAACCACCTGAGCCACCCAGGTGCCTCGCAACCCGACTCCTATTTTAATAGGCTCACTCTGGATGCTTTGTCGAGAATCAGCTAAAAGGAAACAAAAGCAGAGCAATTCAGTCAAAGAGTGATGGTGATTGGGCCACAGTAGAGGCTGCTGGGGGCAAAAATTCTGGGTATATTTTGAAGGTAGGACTGACAGGACTTGTCGCTGTCTGTATGGGCGGAGTGACCAACAGAGAGGGCTCAAGGATAACAGCAAGTTTATTTTTGCTGGGGCAATTAGAAAAATGAACTTTCCATTAACGGAGTTGGAGAAGATTAGGGGTGGTACACATTTGGGGGTGTGGATATCAGGAGCTCGGTTTTGGACAGGTGGACGTCCCCACGTGGATCTGCCCCAGGGGCAGTGCATTTTAGGAGTCAGGGTCCACAGGACGGGTTGGGGCCGTAGACAGTCCTTTGGGAGCTAGCAGCATGTAATGGGATTTAAAGCCGTGAGACGGGATGAGGCCTCCTAAGGAGGGAGTTGAGAGCGAGAAGAAATCAAACACGGAGTCCTGAGGCATTCCAACATTTAGAAGCTCAGGCAATAGGGGGAACCAGCAAAAGAGACCGAGGATGAGCCGTCAGAAAGGTCCCACACAGGGTGCCTGGGGGGCTCAGTCGGTCGAGCAGTTGAGCGTCCGACTTTGGTTCAGGTCATGATCTCACAGCTCATGGGTTCAAGCCCTGCGTCGGACTCTGTGCTGACAGCTCGGAGCCTGGAGCCTGCGTCTGATTCTGTGTCTCATTCTCTCTCCGCCCCTCCCCCACTCTGCCTTTCAAAAATAAATAAATGTTGGGGCGCCTGGGTGGCTCAGTCGGTTGAGCCTCCGACTTCGGCTCAGGTCATGATCTCACAGTTTGTGAGTTCGAGCCCCGCCTCGGGCTCTGTGCTGACAGCTCGGAGCCTGGAGCCTCCTTCGGATTCTGTGTCTCCCTCTCTCTCTCTGCCCCTCCCCCACTTGCCCTCTGTCTCTGCCAAAAATAAACGTTAAAAAAAAACCCAAAAAACAAGACCAAACAAAAAAGCAAAGAAAGGTTGCGGACAAGCAGGGGAGTGTGGAGCCTTGCGGGCTGTGCCCAGGACAGGATGTGCCCAGGACAGGACATGTGTAGAGAGAGCCGGCAGGTGATGTATCTCCCACGCACCCGGGCCTCTGCAGCACGGGAATGAGTCCTTTGGTGCATTTCTTCACACACAGGGACCGTGTTGACCCACAAGATGATGCTCTGCCCCCAAACATGCCGGTTTCTCTGGGCCCCAGGTCTCTGCCTCCTATTCTGCGGGGTCTTAGGATGCTCCCCAGCTGTTCCCTGAATCCCAAGCCCCTGAACTTCCTCCCATCAGTTTTCTACCTCTTTACAACTCTGATGCTCCTACCAAATCCATGTAATCGGCTCATATCTAAGAGCTGCAAATGTTTCGTGAGCACCTACTTGATCTTTTAGAATGCCTTTGACTGCAAGCACCAGAAACACCAATTCACAGCAGCTTACACAGAAAGTGCCACCATCAGACATGAGATGAAATTGCGAAGAGGGAAAGGATGCCAATCTTTACAACTTCATATTTAAAAATTTTTAATAAAACAGGCTTCCTTTTGGAAGTACATGCTTCTCAAAGACTCCACTCCTGCCTTCTATACTAAAAGCTGCTCAAAAGTTTCCTACAAGAATCTGCTTCAGGAATTTCTCTCCTTGGCTTGCTGCTGCCATGCCTTGCAATTTGATGTGCCGTTACAAGTTTCCTGAAGCCTCTTGTTTCATTTATTTATTTTGAGAGAGGGAGAGGGAGAGAAAAAGAGAGAAAACATGAGCGGGGGAAGGACAGAGAGAGAGAGAGGGAGGGAGGAAATCCCAAGCAGGCTCCACACTTTCCATGCAGAGCCCGCCATGGGGCTCCCTCTCAGGAACCCCGAGATCATGATCTGAGCCAAGATCAAGAGTTGGACGCTTAACGGACTGAGCCACTCAGGCGCCCCAACCTCTTGTTTCGTTTTAAAGGGATTTTCAAATTGGCAGCATGCTGGATGGGAGAAAGATGAGCCCCCTTCTCAGATGAGCCAGCTGGATGATCTTTCTGCTTCTAGCATGATCTCAGCCGTTACAGTAACCGAGCACTCAGGGGCAAGCAGTCCAAACTTGACTGACACCCCATCAGCACACAGTGCCATCACCTGCTTCCTGGGGTAGCCCGAATGGCCCTCGAAGGGCTCCAGCACCTTGCGGTTAAAGAGCATAGGCTCTGAAGTCAGAGAGCCCTAACTTCAAATCCCTGCCCTGCCCTTTAGTAGCTGTGTGATTTTGAGCAAGTTACTGAACCTTTCTGAGTCACAATTTCCTCATTTGAAACCTGGAGAGAACAATATATCCACCTGAAATGTGTAAGAATTAAAGAACATGGGGGCACCTGGGTGGCTCAGTCGGTTGAGCGGCCGACTTCGGCTCAGGTCACGATCTCACGGTCCGTGAGTTCGAGCCCCGAGTCGGGCTCTGGGCTGATGGCTCAGAGCCTGGAGCCTGCTTCCGATTCTGCGTCTCCCTCTCTCTCTGACCCTCCCCCGTTCATGCTCTGTCTCTCTCTGTCTCAAAAATAAATAAATGTTAAAAAAAAAAAAAGAATTAAAGAAGATGGTATACCTAAATGGTCAGCACAGATTCGGGTGCACATTAAGCTTGCAATAAACGGTAGCTATTATTGTCATCTGGCCCCTGCAAATCTCTCCCCATATGTGCACATGATTCTGGCCACAGGGAATGTATTTGTAAGGACTCTTGTTTGCAAGAAACTAAATGTATTGTTTTGACTAACAGGGTTGCCCAGGGAAGAGCTGGCATCAGGGGCTCAAGTTCAGATCCTTTTGACCTTCTCCTCAGTCTCTCTCCCCTATTACCAGATGGCCTTTCTTCATGGACTGGGGAGGAGGGGCCCTGTGGCCAAAGACCATTCTATGCTTACATCATCTTAAAGAGTTAGCTGAATGCATATCATCTAAAATCATAAGTGGATAAAAAGTACCTGAAATCAATATCCAAAGAATCCTAAGTAATGTGCTGCTTTGACGCGATTCTTTCCCAGGCGTTAAGAGGGGAAGAGGAGAAGGGCCAGTGCACATGCACCCTGGGTGTTCAGCCTAGAGCCTGGGAAAATAAAAAGGATGTTATAGCTGGTTCTTTACAGTGAATTAAAGACTTGAACCAAATTCCTATTGAAGAGTTTCCCAAGATCACTGCCAACAAGTTCTCACAACACTTTGATTCATGAGGGAACCCTGGGGTGCTTGGACATCCTCCCCCCTTCTTGCTTGCCTCCCGTAGGCTCTCTCTGTCCATGTTGCTGGTTTCTAAAGGTTATTATTCTGTTTGCTGACTGCTGCCTCCAGTCAAATGTCAAGTTCAGAAGTTCCTTTGAAGAACCGTAATTAAGAAGGCTCAACTTAATTTTAAAATAAACTTTGGGTTTTCAACACAAATTGTTATTTATAGCAAATTAACCTTTTTTTTTTTTTTTTTTTTTTAAGATAAAGGAAGTCAGTTGCCTGCTCCTGGGTGATTGGCAAAATGCTACAAAGAAGGGAATGAACATATAAATGTGACATAATTTTATTTTAGATTTCTAGGCTGAGCTGAATTTTTAAAATAATCTAAATTATTTTATAATCTAACTGTAATCTAAATTCTAATCTAGGGGCGCCTGGGTGGCTCAGTCAGTTGAGCGTGAGCGTCCGACTTCCGCTCAGGTCATGATCTCATGGTTTATGAGTTTGAGCCCTGCATCGGGCTCTCTGCTGTCAGCACAGAGCCTATTTCAGATCCTCTGTACCCCTCTCTCACTGCCCCTCCCCACTCTCAAAAATGAACTTGAAAAATAAATATAAATAAATACATAAGTAAATTCTAATCTATTTTTATAAGCTAAAATTCTAACAGCTAAACTTCATTTTCTTCATCAAGCCTATGTTGTTGTTTTTTTTTTTAACATTTATTTATTTTTGAGACAGAGAGAGACAGAGCATGAACAGGGGAGGAGTAGAGAGAGAGGGAGACACAGAATCTGAAACAGGCTCCAGGCTCTGAGCCGTCAGCACAGAGCCTGACGCGGGGCTCGAACTCACGGACCGTGAGATCATGACCTGAGCCGAAGTCGGACGCTTAACTGACGAGCCACCCAGGCGCCCCTCAAGCCTATGTTTTTATCCTCTGTTTCTCTTTATGCCACTGCTTATTCTAATGAGTATAGAAAGTACTGTAATAACCATAAAGATAAATTGTGAACCGTGAAAGCCAGGAAACAAAGTTGTTACATGCATTTTGAGGAAAAGGGTGTGTTAGCTTCCTTGGATTTCAGAGCACAAAATACTCCAGAATCCTGTGCAAAGATAAGATTTGAATTTGGGGAAACGTTCACTTGACACTTTTTCATGATGTTTCAGCCCTTGTTTTGCCTCTGTGTAAGCAGGGTGCTACTTTGAGAACATTGTGGAATGTTTGAGTTTTTAGCCACTGACAGCTGTCCAGATCTACAATCGTGATAGAAAGCGTAGGAGAGAATCCTAACCTTCTGCTGAGCCCTCTCTCCTTTCTTTGGGACACACAGACCTCAAGATTCAAATGCCTTGGCAGATCTCAAGTGTCCTTTTGGACACTCCGAAATTGGAATGAATTTTAACAAAAATGATTAGTTCGGTGGAAAGGACTGTCTTCCCAACAAATGGTCCCGGAACAACTGGATCTCTATATGCTAAAAAATTAACCCACAACTCACGCCATATGCAAAAATTAACTCAAAATGTAGATGTAAAATATAAAACTACAAAACTCTCAGAAGGAAACACAAGGGAAACTCATCACGGCCTTGGATTAGGCCAAAAGTTCTTAGACATCACATGAAAAGCATGATCCATAAAAGAAAAAAAAAATTGATGAATTTGACAATATCGAAATTAAAAACTTTTGCTCTGTAAACTTCATTGTTAAGAAAATTAAAAGACAAGTCATGTCCTGGGGAAAGTATTTTTCAAATCACATATCCAACAGTGGACTTATCCCCAGAACATATAAAAAACTCTCAAAACTCAAAAGGAAGAAAAGCGGTGATCCAATCAGAAATTAGGCAAAAAGCAGTGCCTGGATGGCTCACAGTCAGTTAAGCGTCTGACTTCGACTCAGGTCATGATCTCGCGGCTCGTGAGTTCAAGCTCCATGTCAGGGTCGGTGCTGACTGCTCAGAGCCTGGAGCCTGCTTCAGATTCTGTGTCTCCCTTTCTCTCTGCCCCTCCCCCACGCATGCTCTGTCTCTCAAAAATAAATGAAAACATAAATAATTTAAAAAAAGAAATTAGGCAAAAGATTTAAGCAGACACTTCACCATTGTATTAGCCAGAGTTCTTCAGGGAAACAGAGCCAATAGGATGTATACGTATGTGGAAGAGATTTATTATAAGAAATTGGCTCATGTGATTATGTGACCGACAGACCCAAGATCTGCAGTGTAAGGTGGCACACTAGAGACTCAGGACAGCCGGTGGTATTGCTCCAGTCCCCTTCTGAAGGCTGAGAAGCAGGAGGAGCCGTGAAGTGGCTCCGGTCTGATGGCGGCAGGCTCAAGACCCAGAAAGAGCATGTGTTTCCGTTTGAATCTGAAGGTAGGAAAAAGCCAATGTCCCAGTTGAAAGGCAGTCAGGCTGGAGAATTTCTCTCTTAACTCGGGGCAAGATCAGCATTTTTGTTCTATTCAGAACCTTAACTTGTTAGATGAGGCCTACCGGCATTAAAGAGGGCAATCTTCTTTACTTAATCTGCCTCTTTAATATTAATCTCATCCATAGGCTCAGGTCCGTTAAGAATCTAGCTTTGACTCAGGTCACGATCTTGTGGTTTGTGAGTTTGAGCCCCTGCGTTGGGCTGTCTGCTATCAGTGCGGGACCAGCTTCAGATTCTCTGTCCTCTTCTCTCTCTGTCCCTCCCCTGCTTGCACTCTCTCTCTCTCTCTCTCCCTCTCTAAGAATGAGTAAACATTAAAAAAAATAATATTAATCTCATCCAAAAACATTCTCATAGGAACACCCAGAATAATATGTGACCAAATACCTGGGCACTTCATGGCCCAGTCAAGTTGACATGTAAAATTAACCATCACAAACATATACAGATGGCAAATAAACACA
Organism: Neofelis nebulosa; assembly: GCF_028018385.1. Classification (NCBI taxonomy): domain Eukaryota; kingdom Metazoa; phylum Chordata; class Mammalia; order Carnivora; family Felidae; genus Neofelis; species Neofelis nebulosa. Next base: position 18,129,194 of record NC_080789.1, read on the forward strand.
TAAAAAGATGTTCAACATGAGTAATTGTTAGTGAAGTGCAAATTAAAGCCATAGTGAAACATGCCTTATTAGAGCAGCTAAAATAAAAAAAATACAACACCAAGTGCTGATGAGAACGCAGAGCAACTGAGACTCTTTTACATGGCTGGCGGGAATGCAGAATGACCCAACCACTAAGGAAAACAGGAAATTTCTTATAAAGTTAAATACACATCTACCCAATGACCCAGTAATCTAAGTATTTACCATTGAGAAGTGAAAATTTAAAATCATACAGAAACCTATAAATAATAGTTTACAAAAGCTTTATTCATGATAACAAAACGCTGGAAATAACTCCAATGTCCTTCTGTGGGTGAATGGATAGACTGTGGTACATCCATACAATGGAATACTACTCAACAATAAAAAGGAGAAAGCTATTGATACACTCAGCAACAAGTATGAATCCCAAATATATCATGCTAAGTGAAGGAAGAGAGTCACAAAAGGTCGTGTACTGTATGATCCTTTTTTAAAAATTTTATTTATTTTTGAGAGAGAGAAAGGGGAATACAGAGAATTCTAAGCAGGTTCCACACCATCAGTGTGGAGCCTCATGTGGAGCTCGAACTCACAAACCATGAGATCATGACCTGAGCCAAAATTAAGTCAGATGCTTAACTGACTGAGCTATCCTGTATGACCCCATTTATATGCCATTCTGGAAATGGCAAAACCATAGGGAAAGAGAGCAGATTGGTGATTGCCAGGAGCTAGGTGTTGGGAAGGGTCTACCTACAAAAGGATAGCACAAGAGAATTCTTTGGAGGTGTTGAAATCGTTCTCTATTTCATTTGTTGTGATTAGTATAAGAATTTATGCATGTGTTAAAATTCATTCTCTGAAGAAGCAGTTGGCTTCTTCTGTTAAAAGATGTTCCTGGGGGCACCTAGTTGGCTTAGTCGGTTGAGCGTCTGACTTTGGTTTAGGTCATGATCTCGCCGTTCATGAGTTCGATCCCCGCGTCAGACTCTGTGCTGACAGCTCGGAGCCTGGAGCCTGATTCAGATTCTGTGCCTTCCCCCTCTCTCTGTCCATCCCCTGCTCATGCTCTGTCTCTGTCTCTCAAAGATGAATAAACGTTAAAAAAAAAAAACAAAAGATGTTTTTCCTGGAATACGTCTGGTTGATAGGCCTCTTAGAATTTGCCCAGAATTTGTCTCATGCAAAGGCAAGTGCTCTGTGTAAAAAGTTGGACTGGTAGCATCTTTGTGTGTGTGTATGTGTGTGAGTGCACATACACACACACCCTTAGAATCTCCTGTACTTAACTATTTGTTTGAACAGATAATCCATGCACGTGATTCAGCATTCTATAGGTGCAAAGTCTTCTGTTTATTAGAACATATCAGTTGGGTCTGCTCCAGCTTTTACAGCTGGGGCCCATTTTAATTGTTCGGCGCCGAGGGCCATGTTGGTTATTAAATACGTGCAGTATAAGCCTTGAAAGAATATCAGGTGAAAGTCCCCCTCTGTTTTGTATCTTGGCCCCTCCTTTAGTTTCTGTAATCTTCAATATAGAGGCAGAGGACATTTCAACATTGGCCTATATGACATTGCCAGGATGGGCATTTTAATGACCCTTAACAGTGTATGGCAATGCAAGATAGGAAATCTTATCCCAAATCTGTCTCTGGCATCCCTCCAGCCTTCCTCCCAGGGCTTGCTTTTCCATCCATACTCCTCTGTCCCTGCGCATCAGCCTGCCCCTCTCTGATGTTTGCCTGGGACCAGGTTCTCACCCTGCCTGTCACCTGGAACATCATGTCGGGAACCAGGGCGAATGAAAAGCCTCAGGACAAACCAGGCAAATGTGCCCAGGGCAGCAGTTTTTCTAGGTGATAAAACAGCACAAATGTCATCTTAACCCAGATGTCAGCTGAGTCTACCTTGCCCAGGGGTCTAACCTTCCACCTGGGGTGCACAGACCCTCACGGTGTCCATGGATACATTTCAAATGATTTCATGTACTTAGATGAGAGAAAAATCATAACTTTATTTTCACTCACCACTGAGTGGAGGTGGGCATTTCCTCGGCCAGCAGCCATAGATTTGGAGATTCAAGTAAAATGGACTCACCTTGGGGCGCCTGGGTGGCGCAGTCGGTTAAGCGTCCGACTTCAGCCAGGTCACGATCTCGCGGTCCGTGAGTTCGAGCCCCGCGTCAGGCTCTGGGCTGATGGCTCGGAGCCTGGAGCCTGTTTCCGATTCTGTGTCTCCCTCTCTCTCTGCCCCTCCCCCGTTCACGCTCTGTCTCTCTCTGTCCCAAAAATAAATAAAAAACGTTGAAAAAAAATTTTTTTTAAAAAAAATGGACTCACCTTCCCCCATCCAATATCCCCTCCAAAATCCTCATGACTTCCTGACAGCTTACATTCTCCTACGTTCAGAGTCCCCACAGAACTTCATCTCAGTTGCGTCTCTCCCTGCTTCTCCACGTCCAGCATGGGGAACACGGCCCCCTTTCCTTGATTTCCCCCGAACACACTGATACGTGTGTTTAGACCCAGGGGGGAAAGCAGACTGGCGACAGGGTGGGGATCAGGAGATGTCGAGCATGGAGGAAGACTATGGACTGAATATTGGGCATCTCAATTCTTGGAAAGTCCTTGGGGGGCATCTGCCCCACGGCCAGATGTTCTGATGAGCAAGGGGCAGCCTCTGCTATGGGATCTTTCTCCTTCTCACATAATAATCTTGGGCTGCTGCCAACCCCAGGATTCCAGTTGATCATTCATTCAGACTCATTTCACATGTTCCCGCTCTCACCCCTGCCCACCCCATCCGTGCATGGAAGTCTCTGACTTCATAATAACAAAGACTTTTCTCCCTGAGGGGACCTCTGCTAGCAATGAAAGGAGCCATTATTTTCCCTTCGTTCTTGGACAGTTTACACAAATCTGAAGGTAACTCAAGAAATGTGTAAATATTTTGGAGCTCCTTATGGCTGACTTTGAGTTCCACCCTGCTTTACCATCAGAATATCTGTGGAGATGTTTGAAAATGTTGCTTTGGGACTTTAATGAAAACAAAAGCTGATAGAGGGAACTACACGCATATGAAATAAAATCCAAACTCCTTTATAGACAACACGGTTTGTCTCCAGCCTCATCTGGCCAGTCTCTTGTTTAGTCCACTATGTTCCAGCCATACTGAACTTCTCGCAGTACTTAGAATACCCAGAGCTCTTTTTAGCCACTGGGCCTTCACACCTGCTGTTTCCTTTCCTTTGCACTTTGCTCTTTCCTTCTGCCTTCTCTCCATGGGCTCCTGCTCTTCTTGGAAGAACATCTTCCCAATGAGGCTTTTCTTGATTTCTTTTCCTGATACACTCCTCACCTCTACTGATCTGTGTCCCAGAACTTCTGTTGTTTCCTTCATATCTCTTACCATAATCTATTTTATTTGTTACATTTTAGTATCTGTTTTCCCCACAGGATTTAAAGCCCCATGATGGTAGGGACTGGGACTGATTTGTTCATTGGTACATCCTCAGTACATAGCACAGTGCTGGGCTATTAGTAGGATCTCAATAAATACTCATGGAATGCATGATTGAATTTAGTGTAAGGTATAGTTCTGTTTCCACAAGGGATCCCTGAAGATGTGAAAATTTCCTTATCAAAGGAATGAAATTATGATAGCTGAAAATATGCAAGATTATCTATTGGGGGCCCTTTGGACTGTTCGTACAGCCAGAGAAATTAATTTGAAGGGCTGACCTATACATCTAAGAGATACTTTTTTCCAAAGTTCTAGATTCAGAACGGTAAGGAATGATTGCCCAATTTGCCACATATCAGATACTCAAAGACACGATCCTTAGTAATTGTATGATGACTTTGGGGTTGATTCTGTTCTACAAAAATTTTTATTCTTTAATCCACAGGTCACAGCTTTCGTCTGCGTGAACACACATGGCTTTGTTACGAAAAAGTAAGATTACACTTTTGACAATCATGATTATTAAAAATAGATATTTTAAAGGACTGTTTTTTTTTTAATTTTTTAATGTTTATTTATTTTTGAGAGATAAAGACAGAGCGCGAGAAGGGGAATGACAGAGAGGGAGACACAGAATCCAAGACAGGCTTCAGGCTCTGAGCTGTCAGCACAGAGCCTGACGCCGGGCTCAAATCCATGAACTGTGAGATCATGACCTGAGCCGAAGTCAGACGGCTAACTGACTGAGCCACCGAGGTGCCGCTTAAAGGACTGTTTTGATGCTGAGTCTTGAACTGTCTTATTTTTGAGATCTTTGTTTTCACGGCTGGTTTTCCCACAGGCAGAGTTCTTGGCATCATCATTTCAGGATGATTCCTGTGGAAAGTTGTTAAGTATTTTATCCACAGGTGGATTCATCATGAGAAGGGGCAAACATTTCTATAAAACTTAACAAATAGAATTTATTTTCTCACTTTAAATAAATATTCATGCTCCTATCTAATTTTAACACTTGTAATTTTGTGTTCCTATTCTTAATATCGATTGATTGATTCATGTAAGTAATCTCTACACCTAACATGGGGCCCAAACTCACAATCCCCACATCAAGAGTTCATGTTCCACTGACTGAGCCAGCCAGGTGCCCCTTGTGTTCCTATTCTTAAGAGTCACCTTAAATTATATAATCTTCAGACTCCATCAAAACCTGAATTTGCCCTTGATTTTAGGTCTAGTAGTTTGTGAACCTGGGATGAAGCGTAGTAACCTAATTGTGTGACAGTCAGTCTCAGGGTAGAGCTGCCTGAACAAGCAGATGAAAAGACAAGATACGCAGTTAGATTTGAAGTTCAGATTAACTGTGAATAATATTTTGGTCTAAGTATATGCAAAATATTGCATAGGGCATACATATACTAAAAAAGAGTCAGGTGATAGAAGACTTTGAGTTGCCTCCCCAACTGGCTGTGGCAGATGAATATTTATCAGACATATCGATAAACTGTAGGACTTTCTTCCTTATCTGCTATTTCTCTATAGTTTTGTTTTAAACTGAGTCTCGTATCTAGTTTCTCTGGCTGAATCTCACAGTCCAGAAAGGCAGAGAGAAGCTGGATGTAAGCACAGTAGAATCATTGGGCCTCAGAATGTAGCTCTGGAAGACATCTTGTGAAGACTAACTCCTTCCTTCTACAAGAGGGAAGACAAAGGCCCAGGGGCCAGAAAAGAGATCAGTATGAGGACAATAAATGTAAATATCTCGATGCGTAAAAGCAGTAAATGATAGGGGTGCCTGGGTGGCTCAGTCCGTTAAGTGTCCGACTCTTGATTTGGGGTTAGGTCATGATCTCATGGTTCATGAGTTTGAGCCCCTCATTGGGCTCTGTGCTGACAGTACGGAGCCTGCTTGGGATTCTCTCTCTCCCTCTCTCTCTGCCCTTCCTCACTTGTGCTTTCTTTCTCTCTCAAAAATAAATAAACTTAAAAAAATAGTAAATGATAATACATAACAATTATAAAGTCTTTATTAGGCCTACATTGCCTTTGTTAACTCTCAAAACCCGCATGTGAGACAATGATTATTACTACAATTACAATCCTCATTGAGCAGATGAGCAAACTGAGGCTCAGAGAGATTCAGTAACCTGTCTAAGGCCACACAGCTAAGAGGTGGCAGAAACAAGATTTGAGCCTGACTTGAAATCCTGGCCCTTTCCTCTCCTACCAACATTTTCCAAACTTCAGGTGATTGTGCTCTATGTATAGCAATGCACCACCTTCTCAATTTTTCATCATCTGTGTTTCTTCTGTCCTACGCATGACTTAACTGTTTCCTTAAATTGACTCATTTAAAATTTATGTGTACTTTATAATAGAAAGTGTATATCCTGGGGCGTCTGGGTGGCTCAGTGAGTTAAGCATCCAACTTTGGCTTCGGTCATAATCTCATGGTTTGCAAGTTCGAGCCCCATGTTCGAGCCCCATGTGCTGACAGCTCAGAGCCTGGAGCCTGCTTTGGACTCTGTGTCTCTCTCTCTCTCTGCCCCTCCCCTACTAGTACTCTGTCTCTCTTTCTCAAAAATAAACAAAAACATTAAAAATTGTAAAAAAAGAAAGTGCATATCCTTATTGCTAATAGAATAAGCTATCTCCTATCTTAAAAAGAAGACGATTATACACATATGTATGATTAGAACAATGTTACTCACTTCTGGGTAGCTTTTGTTACCTGCCTGCACGTGAAATTAAAACTAACTTCTCATGTTGTGACTTAATGTTACTTAATGCCATGGTCACAAACCTCCTAAACCATCTCATGTACAATCAGTGGTATGTGCTCCGTACTCAGGAAAGCACTGTCCTTTATCGCTCTATTTCTCAGTCGTTGCCAAGGGTAAGTGGAACAGATGGTCCCGGATGCTTAGAACTGGAAGAGATATTTGGACCTTCCGTCCTCTTACTCAGGGCAAGAATTTGTTGTATGTCATCCTTGACCAGTGTTCGAGTGAACTGAGAACACATACTCGTAGTAAGTACTGGCTCATCGTAAGCTTTATATAAATGTTGGCTGTTCATTGAAACCAAATGTTCATGCACAGAAATTGGCTCCAGAGGCAGCCTCATGTCGGCATTAAGGTCGTAGCCTCTGCCATCAGGCTGCCTGGGAGTAGCCCCCCATCCTCCTTAAGCTATGTCTCTGTACCCTTGAGCTGCAACAGCATCCCAGGTTAACCCTTTATTCCGCATGCCATCTGCTGAAAGAAAGGTCCCAGACCACCGCTGGGATGTTGGTTAGGGAAGGCATCTGCTCATATGACCATTCTAAACTTTCCCGCAATTTCAGCTTGAGAGGTTACACCTGAATGTGTTTCTGGTTTTATTTCAGTCAATCAGGTGTTGCTGTTCCTTCTGATTGTGACCCTCTGCGGAATTCTGTATAAGAAAGTTCATAAGGGGACTGTGCTCAGGAACGAAACAGGTACGCTGAGTGAAACAAGCTGGGCCCCGAAAGACAAGTACTGTGCGATTCCTCTTGTATGAGGGACTTTGATAGTCACAGTCACCCAGACAGAAAGTATGATGATGGTTGCCAGGGGCCGGGGGCGCGGGGATGCGGAGTTCTTGTTTAACGGGTAGAAGCTGCAGTTGTGTGAGTTTGTAAAAGTTTTGTAAGTTTGACAAGAATTATGGGGATGGGGCCGTGGTGACAGTAGTACGACAATGTGAATGTATTTAATACACCAACTGTGCATTTAAATAATGCTTAAGATGATAAATCTTAGGTGTTTTTTACTACAATAATTAAAAAAAAAAAGAATGGAGCAGGTAAATAAGCATATAACCCATCAAGATGGGATGCCTGGGAATGTGATTTAAATGTGTTCCTTTGCTTCCTCTCAGTAGCTGGTTCAGAGACAGGCAACCATCTGGTCAGCTCCCAAGGACCTGCTGGTGAGAATATCCACCCAAGGCCAACTTTTCAATGATCTACAATGATCGGTGCTACTCAAACTTCAGCACATAGAAGAATCAGTTAGGGTTTGTTAAAACACGATACTCGGACCCATCCCGAGAAATTTTGAGTCGGTAGATTTGGGGTGGGGCCTGAGGATTGCACGCATTTGTGATCCGCTCCCAGTTGATGTTGACGCTCGGTTCTCAGACCACGCTTCGGGCGACTGGCTCTGTGTCCATCCTTGGAGGCTCCCAATAATGCTGCTTATGCACATCACCTTCTGTCCCTTCTCCCCACTGATTCATTCCCACTGCGGCACCAATGGCCTCAGAACCCGCAGCTGAGAAAAGATCCTGCATTGACCCTATGACCTCTTCCAGCTGTGCTCAGGACCCCGATTTCCCTCCTGAGGGGTGGGTTGCTTGAGATGCCACCTTCACAACCTCTAAACACACAGAGTCATCCTTCATAGAAATTAAGAAGTACTGTAGTCTGTGTATTATATTTTTAAATGGTTTCTTTATTTATAAAGATTTTATTTTTAAGTAATCTCTACCCCCAATGTGGGGCTCCAACTTGCAACCCTGAGATCAAGAGTCGCACAAACCTTTGACTGAAACATCCAGGCACCCCTATTTTTAAATAATTCTAAATAATTGTAGTTTTATATAGTCTTGCAAATACATTTATGGAAAATACAGAAGAGAAAGATATTACCTGTAGCTATATCAGCCAAAGACAAACATAGTTAATATTTTGGTGCATTATATACATTCATTTCATACTTTTTTTTTTTTTTTTTAAGCCAGAGGCTTTAGGCACTGGACCCACAACAGTGAGAAAAACAACGTCCCTACTCTCACAAAGCTGACTTATTTTAATTTAAAAATTCATTTAAGAAAAACAGTTAAGGGGAGCCTGGGTGGCTCAATCGGTTAAGCATTTGATTCTTGATTTCTGCTTGGGTCATGATCTCACAGTTCACAGGATAGAGCCCTGGTCAGGCTCTGTGCTGATAGTGTGGAGCCTGCTTGGGGTTCTCTCTCTCTCTCTCTCTCTCTCTCTCTCTCTCTCTCTCTGCCCCTCTTCCCCTCTCAAAAATAAATAAATATACTAAAAAGAAAAACAGTTAAAAACACATAAAATCTGGTTTAAATAAACATAAGGAGCATCCGGAAAGAGAATGATTTCCACATAAAGATGGGCATACAGATTTGCCCAGGGCATCATTCTTTGTAGTCCCACTGGAAACAATCCACATGTAAATCAATCAGAGATTAGATAAAATGTAGTATATCCACACAATGGAGTGCTTTTCAACAATAAGAAGCAACACAGTACTAATGCCTGCTCCAGAAGTTGGATGTGGATAAAACTCTCAAAGATTATGCTAAATTAAAGAAGTCAGACCTGAAAGCCCACATATTAAATGACTCCATTTAGAGAAGTTTCTAGAAAAGGTGAATCTATAGAGACAGAAAAGAGATCAGTGGTTGCCAGGGGCTGAGAGCTGGAGTGGATTGACTATAACCCAGCTTAAGGAAACTTTTCAGGGAAATGAATATTTTTTTTTTATTTGAGAGAGAGAGAGTGCAAGCAGGCAAGGGGAAGAGTTGGGGGGGAGGGGAGGGGGAGAGAGAGAGAGAGAGAGAGAGAGAGAGAGAGAAGGAGAGAGAGAGAGAGAGAGAGAGAGAGAGAATCCCAAGCAGCCTCCACATCCAGCATGGAGCCTGACTCTGGGCTCAGTCCCACAATCCTGGGATCATGACCTGAGCCAAAATCAAGAGTTGGACACCCCACCAACTGAGCCAGCCAGGCACCCCTGGAAATGGTCCAAAGTGGCATTGTGGTAATGGTTGTGCAACTCTATCAATTTACTAAAAATCATGGAACTGTATACCTAAAACAGGAAATGTTAAGAAATTCCCAATATTTGCAAATTTTAAGAAATCTGTATTAGTCAGCCTGGGCTGCCGTAAGAAAATACCACAGACTATGGGGTGCCTGGGTGGCTCAGTTGGTTAAGCTTCCAACTTCTGCTCAGGTCATGATCTCATGGTTCATGGGTTCAAGCCCTGAATCAGGCTCTGTGCTGACAGCTCAGAGCTTGGAGCCTGCTTTGGATTCTGTGTCTCCCTTTCTTTCTGCCCCTCCCCTGCTCACGCTGTCTCTCTCTGTCTCTCAACAATGAATAAACGTTAGAAAAAACTTTTTTAAGATATAAAAAAAGAAAATACCCCAGACTAGATGGCTTACAGAAAAGAAGTTTGATTTCTCACAGATCTGGAGGCTGGAGGTCCAGGATCCAGGCTCTGGCAGTGTTGGTTTCTTCCAAGGCTTCTCTTCCGGGCTCACAGTCAGCTGCCTTCTCCTCCCATCCTCAGATGGCTTTTTCTGTGTGTTCCCATCTCTGGCGTCTCTGACTCTTCCTATAAGGACACCAGTCGTACTGGATTAAGGCCCCACCCTAATGGCCTCAGTTTCACTTAATTGCTCCTTATAGGCTCTGTCCTCAAATGCAGTCACATCCCAAGGTACTGGAGTTTAGGGCTTCCACATACAGATTTACACAATTCAGTCCTAACGATAGCTAAATTATGCCTCAATAGAGAAAGGAAGCCCCACGAAGTCAAAAGTTGTCTGAACTTCAAGTTCTTGAGTCCTCACACTTCACTCCCTGCCCATAAACCAACACATTTCTTCTCTCCACAGAGAGAAACAAGTAGCTTTCATAGCAGCTGTTAAAACAAGTGTAAGGAAATGCACATCCTGGCCTATTAATCAACCATATACTGATAAACAAAGCATTTGGAACACATCAATGGGTTCACTATCACATCTTTAACCCATTCACTGTTAAAAAGAATCAGCGTTATGAAATAACATTCAAAGGAGTATAATGTTGAGATGGAAAGACGTCCGTGATACGTTAAGTGGAAAAAGCGAGTTGTAGAAAACCATGAAAAGTATGATTTCATTTTGATTTTAAAATAACACGTGTAGGTGGTATATTTCCTTTTGGGACAACACAAAGAAGGATTTGAGAGGCGCACACCACACGGGTGACAGAGATCTACCTTTGGAATGGGGGTAGAGAGGTCTGCAGAAAATCACCATGACTTACTGGAATTTGGGGCTGGAATTTTTTCAAGAAATGCATATCAATATTTTTAATAGACTTTTTTTAGAGCAGTTTTAGGTTCATAGCAAAATTGAGTGGAAGGTACACAGCTTCCCCCCACTATTAACATCACCCACCAGATGGTACATTAGTTACAACTGTTGAACCTACATGGACACATTATCACCCAATGTCCACAGTTTACATTAGGGTTCACTCTTGATGTTGTCCTTGGGTTGTGAGAGATGTATAAGGACATTAACCTACCATTATGGAATACAGAGCAGTTTCACTGTCCCGAAAAATCCTTGGTGCTTTGCCTATTCCATATGAATTTTTATATTTTCAAAAATAGTAATTCAAAGAATTGGTGTTATAAGGTAATGTCCAGAAACCCTATGAAATCATTTGCTGAAGAAAGGCATGGTGCCATTTTGTGTATTCTTTTTTTTTTTAATTTTTTTTTCTTACATTTATTTATTTTTGAGAGACAGAGCACAAGTGGGGGAGGGAGAGAAAGAGAGGGAGACACAGAATCCAAAGCAGGCTCCAGGCTCTGAGCTGTCAGCACAGAGCCCGACGCGGGGCCCAAACTCACAAACCCTGGGATCGTGACCTGAGCCGAAGTCGGAGGCTTAACCGACTGACTTTGCAACCCCCCCCCCTTTTCTTTCTTTTACATTTATTTTTAAAATTGTAATTTTTTTAGTTAATTTTTTTTTGTTTATCTATCCATTTTTGAAAGACAGAACATGAATTTGGGAGGGGCAGAGAGAGAGGGAGACACCAAATCTGAAGCAGGCTCCAGGCTCCGAGCCGTTAGCACAGAGACGGATGTGGGGCTCGAATTCACGAGATGTGAGATCATGACCTGTGCCGAAGTCAGACGCTTAATGGACTGAGCCACCCAGGAGCCCCTTGTGTATTCTGATAATGACATTCAATCTAATCTCCTGATAATTTTTGTGTGATTAGCTGGTGATTCACTCCTGGCCCATTTGAGGTGAGGCAAGTTTATATGCTTGGCTAAAACCAATCCTAATTTGAAATGGGATTCAGAGATTTGGCACGGGGAGAGCAGACATTTCACTTTTTCTAGAAATGGGCATGGTCTGGTAAGAGCTGCTTGTGGGAACGGACCAATGCAATATAATACATTTTCACTCCATACCTCCATCAACATGATGTTTTCTAGAGATCGTATGGGCACCAAGCAGTTTCACATAGCCAGACCTTTGGGTGAGTTGGCATAGGTACCAATTGGCACAGTGGGTGATTCCCAGAGAAGCTGCAAGGATGCCACATTGCTGTAGACTTTACAGTGGATAAATCTTTCCCAATCTTTCTCCAGTGTGTTTTCATCCATACTCTGTCCAGGGAAGACTTCTTGGCAAAGAGCGGTGTTTCTGGCTTAGGTTTGCTTCCCAGCTCCTCTGACCGGCAGAGTCTCCTAAGAAGCGTGGCAGTGTGACGTGTCTGCAGACTTGCTGTTTGATCTCTTGGGTGGCCCTCTTTCATGGGGACACCTTCCTTCTCCCTCATTCTGCCTATTTCCTGAGAGCCTGGTTCTGCCCCCAGCTTTTCAGCCCTTCTCTCTCTCTTTGCCCCTAGTCCGGGAATCATTCCTCCAGGGCCCTGTTCTGTACGATCGACACATCAGTTCAGTTCAGTCCAGCAAACTTTTATTAAGTGCCTCCTAGGTGCCAGACTCAGCAGGGAAAATATAATGAGTTCACAGTCTAGTGAAGGAGACAGACACATGAATAGATTCTTTCTGTGCAGTGTGGCAAATGTTCAAATAGAGGTATTTAAAAAATTCACCCATCCATTCATCCCTCTCTCCAAAATGTATTGAGAATCTACTATGTTCCAGGCACTGTGCTAGCAGCAAATGAATAGACAGAGATGAACGAGATACTGTCTCGGCCCTCATAGGAGAGAAAGATAAAGTATGCAACCACATAAATTGCAATGCAGCTGGTCAGGCCACCCACAAACACGGACAAAGTGAGCGCCGTGTAAGGAGCTGTTAAAGTCTTCCCAGAGGTTCTGATGTCTACACTGCATTTAGAATGAATGGGTAAAAGTTAGCCATGCAGGAAAGGATGGAAAGAGCATTCTGGGCATCTGGAACACTATGTGCAAAGGCACTGAGCAAAGGGACCACCCGGTGCAGTGTTCAGTATTTTGGTATCGCTGGAGTAGAAGGAGTCGAGGCTAAGGAAGTGAGTAGGGGCCGGATCATGAGGCACCTGTGTGCCAGGCAAGGGAAGGTGGCTCTACCGTACAAGAGCCACTGGAGAATGGTGAGCAGTGAAGAAATAGAGTCAAATTTGCATTTGGGGCAGTTCACTTCACTGCCTGCAGGCAACATACCGCATGATTAGGGAACCTCCCCAAAATGACAGTTGAGTCCAAAAGGAATAATCCCTTAAGAAATATTTTCCTTTTTGTTTATAAAAGTAAACATGGTTGGGGCACCTGGGTGGCTCAGTTGGTTAAGGGTCCGACTTCAGCTCAGGTCATGATCTCATAGTTTGTGGGTTCGAAACCTGCAGCCGGCTCTGTGCTGACAGCTCAGAGCCTGGAGCCTGCTTCAGATCTGTGTCTCCCTGTCTCTCTCTGCCCCTCCCCTGCTTGTGCTCTCTCTCTCTCTCTCAAAAATAAACAAACATTAAAAAAAAAAAAAAGTATCCATGGTTGCTTTAGAGAATTTGGAAAATATAAGAAATGCAAATAAGGAAATTGAAATCACTCATAATTCCATAAACAGATGTAGATCCATTTGAAAATATGTATGTATGTGTATATCCCATTGGGATCATACACCAGAGGAGATTCCTGTGGTGATTTTGTGTATCAAATACTAGAGAGAAATTTTGTATTCTTTTCCCCCTTAATGTTGTATTATGAGCATTCTCTTGTGCCAGTAAGTATACTGTGAAAACAGAATTATTCTCGTGGTGGACATTTCAGATGTGGTGGCCAGCCTGGGGAAGAGAGGTAGGAGAAGGGAGAGGCCCTTCAGTGTTTCTTAAGCTACATAAAGCACAGTACCTGGTGGTTAGTTCATATATTTGTTGGATTAAATATCAGCTAGAACTGCCCCGCATCTGAGTGGTACTTATCTCTGTCAAGAGAGCTTTAAGTAAAAACCAGAAGGGCATCTGAGAGTGGCCACTCTTCATACTGATTATTATTATCTTTCATACCGGAAAATTGTATTGCAATGCCAAAATAAGATGTTACGACACTGGTATTTTACATCACAGCCACAGCTCAAAAGAACAATCAATTATTCATCTTGTGCATTAGCCATGCTCTTTCATTTACCACCTTTCTCTTGCTGCGGACTTTTGAGAGACTTGACTAGAGGGCGGAGAGGAGAAGGAAGATCACAAGCAGTTAGCTTTTACAGCAGCACTGCAGGAAAACATTCCAATTTAGGAAGGAGTTGAGAACTGTCAGATCAAATGAGACTTTCCAGTTCTTCACATATTTTTCAACTGTGTGTATGTGTGTCCGATTGGCTTCTGTAAAAGAGCTCCAAAATCATAGTGACTGAAGCAAAATAGAAGTTCATTTTCTCTCTCAAGTGAATGAATGTGTGTCATTCCACACAATGATGTGCCATTTCCACGGTCATCCAGATCAAGGTTCCTTCTGTGTTACGGGTTTTGGTGTCCTCCACAGGTAGCTTCCAAGTAGTGGTCCAAGATGGCTGCCCTAACTTCTGTCATCATATCTACATTCCAGCCAATGGGAATGGGGACAGGGGAAGGGGAGGGTAGCACGTTGCTTTCAAAGGCAAACCCAGTAATCACACCCATACTTGCACTAACCTTCCGTTGGTCATAACTTGATCATGCACACTTGCTAGGGAGTCTCAGAAATCTGTTCTTAGTGGTTGGCTAGATGCCAGCTAAAATTAAAACTCCAATATTGTATTTCTTCCCCCCGCCCCACCCCATGTTCTATTTCTGAAAGAAGAAGAGACTGGATGTTGGAGAATGGTTGGCAATCTCTTCCACACTATGCCGTCTTCCCCCAGGAGTGTGGAAGACAATTTGAGCTGGTTCTACTATGAATTTCCTTCATGTTCTAAGACAGTGGTTGTGATGTTTCCAGACGATGACTCTGAGGCTCCTGAGGAAATGGAGGATGAGATTCCTGTGGTGATTTGTGCTGCTGCAGGGAGAATGGGTGCCGCCATGGCTGCCATCAATAGCATCTACAGCAACACCGATGCCAACATTCTGTTCTATGTCGTTGGACTCCGGAACACTCTGTCTCGAATCCGGTAATTTGTGTACTATAGACTTTGGAGTTTTCAACTTTCTCTTCATCTTCCTTATCTTTCCTTAAATGCATTTCCTTCTGTTTTGGGCTTGATGAATGTCATTTGAATTAATGAAGGGATGACCTGAGGTTTACTGTGTGACCTGATGAATGTGTGGCATAGCTAAGGAAGTTTCCAGCAAAGTCTCATTAATCTGGTTGGGCATTGCATCATTCTGCTGAGGTGAATTGGCTAATGATCTAAAGAACTACAAGCCTTAGGCAGGCTGTGTGTAAATCTCTCTCTATTTTTTAAATATTTATTTGTTTCCAGAGAGAGCACGTGCACGAGAGCAGGAGCAGAGAGGCAGAGAGAGAGGAGAAGAGAAAATCCCAAGCAGGCTCCACATTGTCAGCACAGAGCCCAACATGGGACTCGATCTCACAAACCGTGAGATCATGATCTGAGCTGAAGTCAAGAGTCCAATGCTTAACCAACTGAGCCACCCAGGCGCCCCGGAAGTCTTTCTAAAACGGTTTATCTTGGGGTGCCTGGGTGGCTCAGTCCGTTGAGTGTCCAACTCTTGATTTGGGCTCAGGTCGTGATCCCAAGGTTGTGTTGGGCTCTGCATTGAGTGTGGAGCCTGCTTTGATTCTCTCTCTCTCCTTCTGCCCTTCTCCTCTGCCTCACTCTCTCTCTAAAATTAAAAAAAAAAAAAAAGATGGGGGGCACCTGGGTGTCTCAGTCAGTTAAGTGTCCAACTCCTGATTTTGGTTCAGGTCATGATCTCATGGTTGTGAGATGGAGCCCTCTGTTGGGCTCAGCACTGGGCATGGAGCCTGCTTGAGATCCTTTCTCTCCCTCCCCCTCCGCCCCTCCCCCACACGCGTGCGTGTGCACGCGCTCTGTCTCTGAAAAAAACAAAACAAAACAAAAAATTAACAGTTTCTGCTTTCTTAACCTGGGAGGATATTAATATAGTATCATTTTAATATGACCCAGAATGATCACTAATTATAACTTTTGAACTGCAAAGTGATCTCTTTCCTATCACACAACACACTACAAAGTAAGTTGGAAACGGAGTTAGAAGAAATAAACAGAAAATCAAATTTTAAATTACTATAAAAAAGCAGGATAATTATATAATTTTGCTATGGAAAGTGACTCTGTGAGCCCACAAATCACAAGGAAAAAAATGGATGGATTTGGCTGCATAACATTTAAAAATTTTTTAATGATGAAAAACACTGTAAGTGAAATTAATCACACAATAAATTACACAAAACATTTTCAACATGTATTACAGACAAAGGATTACTATCCAAAGAATATAAAGAATTCTTACAAAAAACTTTTAAACATATAAGCATCGGGTAGTAAAATGCGCCTACAATACAGACAAGTCACGGAAGAAAAAATACAAATGGTCAACAAACATGAAAAAGTATTCTGTGTTACTAATAGGGAAATGCAGATTAAAACAACAGTGACATAATTTTTCACTCATCAAGATGGTAAAAATTAACAGGACAACAATATCCAGTGCAGGAAAATAGACACACTTATTCCTTGTTTAAATAATGTATACTTCGGGGCGCCTGGGTGGCTCAGTCAGTTGAGCTTCCGACTTCGGCTCAGGTCATGATCTCGCAGTCTGTGAGTTCCAGCCCCGAGTCGGGCTCTGTGCTGACAGCTCAGAGCCCGGAGCCTCCTTCGGATTCTGTGTCTCCCTCTCTCTCTGCCCCTCCCCCACTCATGCTGTCTCTCTGTCAAAAATAAATAAACATTAAGAAAAATTTTTAAATAATGTACGCTTCGTAAATTGGCAAAAAGAAGGCAATGTGTGTATACTGGCGAAGAAGATCCTCGGGACATGCTGTTGTGTGAAGATGAAAGTTTCACTGCGTCTCATATAGTGTGAACCATTTTATGAATGTCTTAAGCCATCCGGGCTGCTGGAATAGAATGCCACAGACCGGGTGGCTTGTGAAAACAGAAAAGTATTTCTCACGGTTCTGGTGGCTGTGAAGCCCAAGCTCTAGGCATCAGCTGATTCCACGCCTGGGAAGGGTCTGCTTCCTGGTTCATGGAGGGCTGCGTCTTTGCTGTGTCCCCCGTGGTGGGAGGGGTAGAGGCGTTCACTGGGGTCTCTTTTATGAGGGCACTCATCCCATTCCTGAAGGCTCCACGCTCATGACCTAATCACCTTCTGAAGGCCACACCTCCAAATGCCATCACACTGGGGATTAGGTTTCAACAAATGAATTTGGGGGGAGGGGGCCATAAACATTCACCTTGTAGCTTTAAACAATAAAAAAACTGGGGGTGCCTGGGTGGCTCAGTCGATCGAGCACCCAACTTCGGCTCAGGTCATGATCTCACAGTTTGTGGGTTCAAGCCCTGCATCAGGCTGGCTGCTGTCAGCACAGAGCCCACTTCAGGTCTTCTGTTCCCCTCTATCTGTCCCTCTCCTGCTCATGCTCTCTCTCTGTCTCAAAAAGTAATAAATAAATAAATAATTTTTTTTTAAGAATCAAAAAACCAAGGGCACCGGGCTAGCTCAGTCAGTAGAGCACGTGACTCTTGATCTCGGGGTTGTGATTTTGAGCCCCATGTTGGGTGTAGAGATTACTTAAAAACAAAATCTTAAAAAAAAAACAAACCAAACCATAAATGTGTACATGTACATATATGTGTTTCTGCAAAGAAAAAGACCCGAAAGATCTCCATCTGCCAGCAGTGACTGTCTCTGGGGAGGATGGATGGATTGGGGAGAGCAGTGATGACGGGAAGTTCAAGGTATTTCTAGTGTTATTTCCATTATTCAGAAGGAGAATGTATTTATTTTTTAAGTTTATTTATTTTTAGTAACCTCTTCACCCAACATGGGGCTTGAACTCATGACCCCAAGATCAAGAGTCACATGCTCTTCCGACCGACCGTGCCAGGCAGGGTCCTGAAGATGTTATTTATGCATGACTTTTACAATGCGATTTTTAGGTCTTGGCACCATTAGGAGATACTGAGATGTGGCTGACACTCACTCCTAATCTAAATGGTCTTTGGCTCCTGTGGGTTTTGAGGGCTTATGTACACGTTCTAGATTTTCTGTCTCATTTCTCACTCTTCTTCTCATTTATTTTGCAGATTGTTCACTTAGCCTGCTGTTAACAGCCCTGTAATTATCTATGGGTATGAAAAGCAGATAACCAAGCCCCAAAGGGTGGCTTGTGTCATATGGTCTGAGCAAGGGTTTGTGCTTGAACAGAAGGGCATCGGCTCCAGGGCTTGATGACATCTGAGCAGGGACTGTTTCCCAGCTCTTGGTTGTCGAGTCCACTAGACCGTTTTAAATTATTCAAAACAAAACAAAACAAAACAAAACTTTCTTTTCAGTGAAGTATAATACAAAAACAGAAAATTGCATAAATTCTGCGTGCAGTTTAGTGAGTCATCACAAAGTAAACATACCCATGTAACAACCACCACCCAATGTGGTATGGTCAGATTTTTTTTTTTTTTTTTTTTAATGTTTATTTCTTTTCTTTGAGAGAAAGAAAGAGATTGTGAGCGGGGCAGGGGCAGAGAGAGAGGGAGACACAGATTCCCAAGCAGGCTCCCTACTGTCAGGCCACATCATGACCTGAGCCGAAATCAAGAATCAGACACTTGAGGTGCCTGGGTGGCTCAGTCAGTTAAGCGTCTGACCTCACCTGAGTTTACGATCTCATGGCTTGTGCGTTCGAGCCCTGCGCTGGACTCTGTGCGGACAGCTCAGAGCCTGGAGCCTGCTTCGGGTTCTGTGTCTCCCTCTCTCTCTGCACCCTGCCCCCGCCCCATGCCTCGTGCTCTCTCAAAAGTAAATAAGCATTAAAAAAAAAAAGAGTTGGGGCACCTGGGTGGCTCAGTCGGTTGAGGGTCCGACTTCAGCTCAGGTCACGATCTCACGGTCTGTGAGTTCGAGCCCTGCGTTGGGCTCTGTGCTGACAGCTCAGAGCCTGGAGCCTGCTTCGGATTCTGTGTCTCCATCTGTCTCTGCCCCTCCCCCGCTCGCATTCTATCTCTCTTTCTCTCAAAAATAAATAAACATTAAAAAAAAAAAAAAAGAGTTGGACGGTTAACCAACCAAGCCACACAGCCGCCCCAGTATGGTCAGTCTTTTTAACTTTGCCATCCTGATAGGTGTCCAGGGCTATCTCATCATGGTTTAACTTGAGATTCCTTCATTTTAAATGAGATTGAGCACTTTTTAAAAAAAATTTTAGGGGCGCCTGGGTGGCGGAGTCGGTTAAGCGTCCGACTTCAGCCAGGTCACGATCTCGCGGTCCGTGAGTTCGAGCCCCGCGTCAGGCTCTGGGCTGATGGCTCGGAGCCTGGAGCCTGTTTCCGATTCTGTGTCTCCCTCTCTCTCTGCCCCTCCCCCGTTCATGCTCTGTCTCTCTCTCTGTCCCAAAAATAAATAAAAAACGTTGAAAAAATAAAAATAAAAAAAAATAAAAAAAAAAATAAAAAAAATTTTAAATGTTCTTTTTTAAACGTTTATTTTTGACAGAGAGAGAGCACAAGCAGGGGAGGGGCAGAGAGAGAGAGACACACAGAATCTGAAGCAGATTCCAGGCTCTCAGCTGTCAGCACAGAGCCTGACAGGAGGCTTGAACCCACAAACTGCGTGATCATTACCTGAGACTCGTCAGATGCTTCACTGACTTAGCCACCCAGGGTCCCCCTACCGCCCAGCACTTTTTTTCACACATTTCTTGGCTACTTAGATTTGCGCGTTCAAGTCTCTTGCCAGTTTTTCAGTAGGGTTGTCTATCTTTTTCTTATTGACATGACTTCTCCCCATCTCCGGATTGGAAATATAATTGACATATAACTATGTGTAAATGGCTGCTTTTTATGGTTCAAATTTTGCAGATCTAAATTTTGTTCCAAGGATTGATTTGTCAACTTTTGAGCAACAACAGATGTTACCATGTGTGGCTTTAGTCATTAACAATTGTTTTGAGATAATTTCTGCCAAGAATTGTATCATGAATTGGATAAAAGATAGTCGCAGACTGTGTGCGACTGAGCAGACATGAGGGGAGAGGGTCGGGGGGAGGGAGGAGGGGAAGGCGGGAAGCGAGGAAAGGTGGGGAACATGGAGAGACAGAGACAGAGGCCAGGATCACTTCAGATCATCCTTGGAGTGGAAATAGCAGAGGAAGAAGGCAGGTAGGAGATCCAGGATGTCCTGCTTCATCAGTTGACAAAATCTGGTAACCCCATGGCAAACAGGGACCAGGATCCGCAGATGCTTTGTAAGAAAGAAGGAACACATTTTGTTCTCCCGGTTTCCTGTGGAGATTATGTGGATCTGGGGAGCTATTTGGTTATTACTGTTTTGCTTCATTTCCTTTGCAGAGTTACGTGAATTAAAGAAAAAAGAGAGGAAAGATCGGAAGCCAGACCAGATGGGGGAAAAAAAATCAGAAGGTTTTATAGACTAAACTCTACTAAGGTTATACACATTTTTTTTGTAACTTTCGAAAGAGGCCACAGATCAACTCTGAGGCAATAGGGAAATTGAGGCAAAAGGTTGGAGGTGTATGTGCTAGAGGTGTTTTTTGTTTGTTTTTGTTTGTTTGTTGTCATCTCTTTAGAAAATGGATTGAACATTCTAAACTAAGAGAAATAAACTTTAAAATCGTGGAATTCAACCCGATAGTCCTCAAGGGGAAGGTCAGACCGGACTCATCAAGGCCAGAATTGCTCCAGCCTGTGAGTAGGAATCGCGCACGTGCTGGGGACAGTCTTCGGTGAGACCCTTGCTCAGTGGGGCGCACTGGCCACTGGGATGCAGACAGAATATTTTTTTTTTTTAATTTTTTTTTTCAACATTTTTTATTTATTTTTGGGACAGAGAGAGACAGAGCATGAACGGGGGAGGGGCAGAGAGAGAGGGAGACACAGAATCGGAAACAGGCTCCAGGCTCCGAGCCATTAGCCCAGAGCCTGACGCGGGGCTCGAACTCATGGACCGCGAGATTGTGACCTGGCTGAAGTCGGACGCTTAACCGACTGCGCCACCCAGGCGCCCCTGGACAGAATATTTTTGAAGCAGTGTCAGGTCTCCACCAAGGTCTGCTTATTTATAATTTATAAGTCACCTGCTCCGGAAGGATTTAAGGTGGTTCACATAAATAAAATGAAGCTATTCAAGCGGAAATGAAGCATAAGGAAACGTAGGATGCATTTCTGTGTGTGAATAGGCCTGTAGAGGTTGGGGGTAGGGGCCAAATAGTGAGGCCAGGAAAAGTATTCCCAGCCGACAGCGTGTTATGTGTGCTGTAATTGGACGTTGAATTTAGCCCAAGTATCCCGGCAGCTAAGGAAAACCAGCAGCGTGATAGATGATGTACCTCATAGTATCAACTAAGGTAATATTTTCAGGAGACACCGCTTTTCTTCCCTAGAATTGGGAATCTTAAGGTATTTTACTGCAAGAGTTCTTACTAAAGGGACTCTCTTGCATGAAGAGTAGTATTGATGGCAGCTTCACGGAAAATGCAGCTGCTTTCTGCATATGCTTGTTACATCCGTCCTTGAAAATGTACTGAATTCTATGCTCTCTAATGACGTTATCTTTCCCCAGTTCCTTATATTTATTATCAGAGTGTGAGCTGAGCTAGAACTTTGGGTTCGATAGTGTTATGGCTAATGAAACCATATGACTCTCACCCTCAGCTCGTGCTTGTCTGACTTTTTTCTGGTCCAGGGAGCTAAGAGGTTGAGCTCGTGGTTGGGATGATGCCCCTGTGCCCCTGTGTCCTGTGTGTGTGTGTGTGTGTGTGTGTGTGTGTATGTGTGTGTGTGTGTGTGTGTGTATGTGTGTAAGGCTGATTTAGTTGACGGTAATCAAATTACTAGTATAGAGGAGGGCAGGTACTTCGTGTCCTAAAAGATTGACCAGGAAGCCTCCGTGACTCCCAGTACAGTGGCTCACGGAGACCCAAGTCATGTCACAGTCTCGGCAGGTGAGGGTTTGGGTCTAGAAGGGCACTGATGGGCCAGCATCAGCTGCAGCCCGGGGCCCGGATAACTTGGAACCAGGAAGCTGCGGCGAGGCATCTTTACGGACTGTTTTATTTTGCTCCACACCTGGAGCGAAACTGAGGCCATGGTCAAAGCCACCCCCATAAGAGCACTAGAAGACACTGAGCCATATGCCTCTTCCCCACCATCACTTTTTTTTCTGTTGTTTTAACAGCTGAACTTTGTCCGCTTTTATCTCCCTCTGCTTATCCATCAACATGAGAAAGTCATCTATTTGGACGATGACGTAATCGTACAAGGTATACACGCCGACTGCCAAGAACACTCGGAAAAGGAGCAGCCGATGAGTAGAATAACCGTCTATCTCCTTCAGTTTCCAAGTAGCTAGATGCCCAGTGACTGTGACTGCGTATTCAAGATGGGAGAACAGTACTGTTATAAATTTGGGGATGTTTTGAAAACGGGGGTTGATAACTCACTTCCCTGGACAGTCCAGTTGACTGAGAGCCACTCTCTGACTGTTGAAGTCGGTAATAAATAGCTCAGTAGCCTTTCCTTTCTCTGCATCCCTAAAATGTAGAGGAATAAAGTCTCCCTGATGACATTCTTAAAAGTGAGCTACGTTTTGGTGTCTAAGTGTTGCTCTCTCTTTCTCTCTCTCTCTCTCACATGCAAATAAGCTAAGCACTGGTGTGGTCTCTACATGGCAACGGAAGTAAAGACATTTAGCCAGTGCTGATCTGAGCTTATCATCAAGTGGCCTTCTGAATTGAAACAAACTGTGTTATTAAGTAAATCGCCAGGCCACTCGAAATTGAGATCACATACTTTTCCTTCATAGCAAAATCAGGGACTGTTGGGCAATCTAAGGCTCTATCTAGCTCAAAACCAAATGCTATAATATTTAAGCCACTGGTGTTTTCTGAATTCAGGTGACATCCAGGAACTCTATGACACCACTTTGGCCCTGGGCCACGCGGCAGCTTTTTCGGATGACTGCGAACTGCCCTCCGCTCAGGACATGAACAGATTTGTGGGGCTGCAGGTGGGCTCGCTGGCGTGGAGGTCCTGGCTTCGCTCTGCTGTTCCCTTCCCTTCCCTTCCCCACAGCGCACAATCATCGAACCTTGGAGCGCAGCACAGGGCCCGGGCTGTCCATTCGGCCCCAGCTCCGTGTGTACCGACTCTGGGGCAAGTTAGCCCTGCAAGTCCTTCTCTGCTTGTCTGACACATGGCAACAACGGTACCTGTTTCTTTTGGTTTTTGTGAGCTGTGATGAAATCACCCGATGCCAGAGCTCCAGCCTGCAGTAATGCTCCAGAAGTGACAGGTGTTACCTAAGTGGCTGCAACCACCCCTGTCCGAGATGGGGTTTCCTGTAAGACAGTCCCTGGACTTTTGGTTCTGTTGTCAGAGTTTTGATCATTGCTTTTTTTGTGTTTTCCTTTCAACAGAGGAAAATACTGATTTTGCTCAAGGGTAAAGAGCAACTTACCCTGCTGGAAATGAGGGAAGTCGAACCTGTCTGTAATACTGA
Source organism: Neofelis nebulosa (assembly GCF_028018385.1). NCBI lineage: Eukaryota > Metazoa > Chordata > Mammalia > Carnivora > Felidae > Neofelis > Neofelis nebulosa. The sequence goes on from NC_080789.1 coordinate 18,152,613, forward strand.
AACTAAAAGGATGGCTTTAAAATACAAGGTGTTATTAAGAATCAAATGCTGTTCTTTAAACAAAGTTCCACGACATCATTTTAGACGTGTGACAGTAGAGGTGTGTGACATACTTTGAGGCCTAGGACCTTAGTCAACAGGTTGGCTCCACCCCTTAGTAGGTTTGTAGCCCTGGGCAAGTGTGTGGCCGTGCGGTTCTCCCTCGGTTGTCAGAGGTAATAACAGTACTTCCCTCGTAGAGTTATGGTGAGAATTAAATTAGTTAATACGTGTAAAGTGACTGTGCGATTAACGAGGTAATGTGTGCAAAGTTCCTAGAACAGAGGCTGGCACATGGAAACTGCTCGAGCGTGTCCATGATTTCCGTGTTGCGCTTGGGCATCGCACTGAGCTTGAGGTGGATTGTGACAGCCGTGTGGGTGGGAACAGTAACGTCCTGCCTCATATCACAGCCACTCCACAACCACCCATGTGCTTACCATGGTGCCGGCACTGTTTTAGGTACCAGCAGTACAGTAAACAAAACTGAAATGCCTGCCTTTGTGAAGTTTACGTGTTAGTGGGAAAAGACAGTAAACAAAATATTTAACAGAGGATCAGGATGCAGGTTGGGTTGTATTTTAAATTGGGTGATCAGGGAAGGCTCCCCTGACATGGTGTCGCTGAGCCTGCACGTAAAAGAAGTGAGGGGATTAGCTCAGCAGATATTTAGGGGGAAAGCATTCCAAGAAGAGGTAACAGCAAGTGCAAAGGTCCTGAAGCAGGTGTGTGTCTTTCTTTTATTGCAGGGGCAAGGAGGTCAGGGTGGCAGAGGGAACCGTGAGAATAGGCTAGAAAGGTCATGGTGCTGGGGGCAGATGGCCTAGGGCACGGCAACACATCTTAGGAATTCTGGCTTTTACTGAGACGGAAAGCCACTGGAGAGGCTTTGAGCAGATGAATAACATAGAGACAGAGTGAAGTTGAAAAGGGTGGAAGCAGGAACAGTGTAGGAGCGGCTCGCGGATGTCCCGTGAGTGGGGATTACGGCCCAGACTGGGAAGGCTGCAGCATAGGCAGTGGTTGGCTTATGGATATATTTTGGAAGAGGAGACAAACAGGACTTGGTGACAGATTTGGATGCAAAGTGAGTGTGAAGGGGCCACGGAGGACGTAATGACCCTGGGTTTTTTGCCCAAGTAACTGGAAGAATAGTGTTGCCGGTAACTGAGGTAGGCGCGTTGTGGGGAAGCGAGTTCCGGCCAGGATCAGGATCAGTCTGTGGATGTAAGTAGAGCTGCCTTGTTAAGCATCCAGAAGGAGACGCAGTATCTGCCAACAGATGTAGCAGGCTTTGGGAATCCAGAGGAGAGGTCAAGGCTGGCTGCACAGATAGTATTTTGGGCCACGAGACTGGATGAGGCTGTCTGGGGAGCTCGTACTAGAGACAGGAACAGGTGCAGGCAAGGAGACTAGGGGGCACTCAGCCTTTCGAGGTTGGGGAAACACGAAAAACAGCAAAGGACATTAGGAAATGGCTTGCGACACAGGAGGAAATCCAGAAACGCTGCCCAGTGGTTTCAAGAAAATGATCGTTTTCCAGAAACAAAAGATGTGTTGGTCAAAGGCATATCCTGTTCCTTTACAGAATACGTACATGGGCTATCTGGACTATAGGAAGAAGACCATAAAAGACCTTGGCATAAGCCCCAGCACGTGCTCTTTCAATCCCGGCGTGATTGTCGCCAACATGACGGAATGGAAGCATCAACGTATCACCAAACAACTGGAGAAATGGATGCAAAAAAATGTGGAGTAGGTGTAAACCCTTCTACCATTTTCCTTGCTTGGGGACAAAATTGCGTAATTAATTTTCTATGCATATCTCAGGGGTTAGAAATATTTCATAGACATCTTAGGTCAGATTTTCTTACAGAGGCATGGGTGAGAAAGAATGGGGACAGCAGATGAAAATCTGTCCCCAAACGGTATGTCAGTGGAACCGAGATCCTGCACAATCTCATTATACAAACATTTTTTCTAATGAATTAGTAATGTGACTTTAAGTCTTCTCCCAGAATCCTAGTGAACCTTTTCCACTGAAAACCATTTCTTGGAAGTTGAGTTTCTTCCTACATAATTTGTTTTGAAGAATTATTTTTACAAACTCTGGGGTGCCTGGGTGGCTCACTCGGTTGGGCATCCAACTCTTAATTTCAGCTCAGGTCATGATCTCACAGTTTTGTGAGTTCGAGCCCCACGTCAGGCTCCGTGCTGACAGAGTGGACCTGCTTGAGATTCCCCCTCTCTCTCTGCCCCTCCCGCACTCGCACTCTCTGTCTCTCAAAATAAATAAACTTAAAAAGAATTATTTTATAAACTCAACTTTGGTTTTGGAAGTTGAGTTTTTAAAAATGTATCATTTTTCATCATCCAAGTTTTAAAATATGGGGGGGAAAACCCCTCTAACACAACCGCAATTATCATCTCACTGTATTTCCTGTTCGTCTTTTCTATCTGGATATTTTCAATACCACCGTAACTTTGAATTTGTGAGTAAAGTTATTCTAAATAATGTAGGATCAGAATTTGATCTTCAGTATTTGCCATTAAAAAAGGATAAAAACGAAAATGGTAAAATGCTACGCTGTCAATCTAGGTGGATGGTATGGGATTCATGGTACCCTTCTTACAATTCTGTGTTGTCTGACAATTTTCAAAGTAAAAAGTTGGGGGCAAGTGAAAAACCATAGTCTTATTATACAGCGAGAGATGGTCTCACATCTTTCAACATTAGTAGATTCTACTTTATAGGAGTCTGTGGGGCTCCAGGCCAAATGGTGCGTTTCTGTTCCATTTCTTAGGGAAAATCTCTACAGCAGCTCCCTGGGAGGAGGGGTGGCCACCTCCCCGATGCTGATCGTGTTTCATGGGAAATACTCCACCATCAACCCCCTGTGGCACATACGGCACCTGGGTAAGTATTTTAGGAAGACAACACAAATGTGCATGTTCTAGACCTGTGAGCACAAGGCGAGGAGAGTGTGCTACATATAACACCAGCTTCCTGAAACGCAGTCCTCCGGGTGACGTTGGAGGTGATCTTGGACACATTATTTAACCTCCGCTGCTCAGTCTACAAATGCAGCTGACAAAACTGGCCTTCCTGAGAGGTGTGTTTCTAGGAATGTGTTTCTAGAAAAGAATTAGACTCACGCTTAGCATATGGTAGGTGCTCGATAAACATTAGCTACTCTTACAACAAGCCTTTACTGTCAAAACTTTTCCACTTCGCCTTTATTGCCCTCTTGCAGTAGCCTGCAGTGGGCAAAACCGAACAAATTAACGCCGTGTTTTGTGAGGAGTTTAGATAGGTGGAGGCTTATCTTTTAAAATTTATTTATTTATTTATTTATTTTTTAACGTTTATTTATTTTTGAGACAGAGAGAGACAGAGCATGAACGGGGGAGGGTCAGAGAGAGGGAGACACAGAATCCGAAACAGGCTCCAGGCTCTGAGCTGTCGGCACGGAGCCCGACGCGGGGCTCAAACTCACGGACCGCGAGATCATGACCCGAGCCGAAGTCGGACGCTTAACCGACTGGGCCACCCAGGCGCCCCGGAGGCTTATCTTTTAAAAAGAAGTTGTTTCCTGATTGTGTACCATGTCTTGCATTCACTCTCCACCACAAGCATGCAGACTCTTGGGTATGGACTGGAATCCCAGTTCTGCTATTACCCATGTTGGGCAAATTGTTCAACCCTTCTATGCCTTAGTTTCTCCATTTGTAAACTGAAGCTAATAGAACCTTATAAAGTTTCTGTAAGGAATAAATTACCTAATATGTGTAAATTTGCTTAGAACACAGCTTGGCCCAGAAGACAGTCACATACATTCAAACACACGGCCACAATCCCTTAGCCAAAAGCACTGGGCCAGACCTGTTTAGAAATTGGAAAGGTTTTGAATTTCAAAAATGTAATGCATATATTTATGTTATGCAATACCCTGAGTGGGATCTAGGTTTTGTTACCAAAAAAGTTAAAAATCTTTTGTTTTCAGACATTTGAAGATTATTTTAGAATTGGAGACAATAGATTATGGATGTGTATATACTAAGTACCTTCTACATTGTCAAGAAATGGGCTAGGTTCTGGTGATAAAGGTGAATATTATTTCTAATTCTCAGAACAATCTGCAAGGTGGTGTATATGTCCCTTACTCTCCCTTTTAAAAGAAAGGACACATAAAGCCATTGAAGCTGGGCTCCGGTCTCCTTTTAAGGATTCTGTGTAGATTTGCTTCTGCCTTACTACCAGAATCCTCCTCGATTTTCTGTATGCACACAGGAACAACACAGGCAAGTTAAGGATTCTAGTGTCCCATCTGATTTGATTTATAATGTTAGGTTCCCTATTAGGTCAAATATCAACATTTGACCTAATCAACTCATCAAAGTTGTAGGTCTACAAAAAATGTGTAGGAACAGCTATGCGGAGCTTAAATGGATAAGGTTAGAGCATTCTATGATCTTGGAACAGAGACTCAATCACATTTCATGAAATATCTAGCTGGTAAGTAGGGAGGGGCAGAATCTTCCCAAGAGAAAGAAGTCATTTCTCTTTGTAGAAGAGAGACTACATCTGTGCGGAAGGTTTTGGAATCCGGGAAGTCTGCAAACTAAATCTACACAGAAATCATTTGAAAAATGATTTGGCTTTAGAGTGTTTTGGAAGCAGGAAGCAATGTAACACTAATGGGTATTAAGTCCGGGTCTAAGCTGGTAGGCTTAAAGACATAAAAAATTTATGAAACGTATTTAGCTAAAGCAAACTGCAAGCTCATATAGAATCCTCCAATCATGGAGCAGAGAGATGATGTCTCACTCAGTGAAGACTCTAAGTTGCTTCCTCCTGGGGTGCCTGGGCGGCTCAGTCAGTTAAGCATCCAGCTTATCACCTCAGGTCATGATCTCATGGTTCACGGGATTGAGCCCTTGTGTGGGGCTCCGTGCTGAAAGCAGAGTCTGCTTGAGATTCCCCCTCTCCCTCTCTCTCTCTGCCCCTCCCCTGCTTGTGTTCTCTCTTACAACAAATAAACATTAAAAAAAATAGAGGCACCTGGGTGGCTCGGTTGGTTAAGCGTCCGACTTTAGCTCAGGTCATGATCTCCCAGTTTGAGTTCGAGCCCCGTGTTGGACTCTGCGCTGACAGCTCGGAGCCTGGATCCTGCTTCAGATTCAGTGTCTCCTTCTCTCTGTCCCGCCCCCACTTGTGTTTTTTTCCTCTCTCAAAAATAAACATTAAGAAAAAAAATTAAGGTGCTTCTTCCTAAATGAACATTTCCTTTGTATAGATTCTCTGAAAGTTGATAATTATTCCAGTTACATAACCATAGCCTGAAACACCCAGCTTCTCTTCTGTAACTGCCTTCACAGCTACGTTTATGAATAACGGAAGATGGATTTTTATTTTTCTTTTTCTTGTATCATATGTTAAGCTAGAATAACACAACCCCAGCTATTCACCACCTTCTCTTTCCTTAATGGATTTTTAAAAACATGTCAAATTCCTTTCATAGGAAGAAAATTTAACATCATAGAGGATATTAAAAAAATCACGTTCTCAAGATCTTAAAGTACTTCTGGAAGAGAGGTTCTAAAAACACTCTGGCAATTTTGGGATAAACACACCCTAAGTGACTCCTTATGAGTGGAATAATATTCAAATGGAGATAGTTTTGTGTTAAAAAGTGAATATTATTCTTTGTCACGCTTCATAAGGTAAAAACACGACTGTTACAGGAAGATGTCGTACACACTAAGGAGGGAAAATGCAGAGAAACAAGAACTCCTATAAACTCTATGTGGGAGGGAAACTGATCCAAGTTCTTTTGGGAACAATCTGGCAACCTCTTATCAAAATGTAAAGGCATATGCGCCCTTCAGTCTAGCAAGTCCATCTACAAGACTTTACCCCACAAATGTATCTGTAGACACACACAAACCCGCACAGGAGCCTGTTCACTGTGCCACTGCTTATGTTAGTGAGGGGACAGAAACAACCTAAATGTCCTTAATAAGGAACTCACTAAATGATTATATATGCATTCCATGTAGCCATTAAAAATAATTCAGTAACTTTGGGGCGACCGGGTGGCTCAGTCGGTTAAACATCTGACTCTTGATTTTGGCTCAGGTCATGCTCTCACAGTCCGTGGGTTCGAGTTCCGCATTAGGTTCTATGCTGACAGCACGGAGCCTGCTTTGGATTCTGTCTCCCTCCCTCTCTCTCTCTCAAAAATGAACATTTAAAAACAATTCAGTAACCCCACATATGCTATATTACACACTCACACACACACACTGGCATACAGGTAGAATATTTGTAGGAGGATTTCATGAGAAACTCTAACAGTGGTTATTTTGGAGATTTAGGGGAGGTGGTAAATTCTTCCATGTATACTCTTTGATTTGCTTAATTTTTTTAAATAATGAACTTGTACTCATTCAATATAGAAAGTTTACTTTCTAACAAGCCTATTATCTTCTTCTGAATACAATGAAGGCTGGAATCCAGACACCAGATATTCGGAGCATTTTCTGCAGGAAGCAAAATTACTCCACTGGAATGGAAGACATAAACCCTGGGACTTCCCTAGTGTTCACAACGACTTATGGGAAAGCTGGTTTGTTCCTGACCCCGCAGGGATATTTAAACTCAATCACCACAGCAGCTGATGTAACGACATTTTATATATTCCCTGTATAAAAATGTGGAATTGTCCATTTATAGCCCTACTATATCATTGTTCTTTATGAACAGTACCTTTGGTACAAATGATCCACAATGTAAAACACAAAGACTACTGTGGGCAAATAGTACCCTGGATTATGTAGGTACTGATTCCTTAAGTGTAAGTGGTAATTATGGAAATCAAGATGATGTGAGTGAGATATATTGTTGGAAGGAAATAAACCCACCTAGGTTTCAGCAATCGATTTGCTTAACTCTCAATGACAACCTGTACCCACAAGTTTTTAAAATTTCTCAATGTGTTTTTCACACATAGGTATTTTTTCACAGGTTGCCAGTCTTGTCTTTTGTAAAACAACAAACTACATTTAAAACATGAATGTATGTAAAAATAAAAGATATGCAGATTTTTAAATGATTTGCAGTACATATATTATTCAATACCTTAAACATAACACAAGGTAGACGGATCTGAGGCATAAAGGGGGAAAGAATACCAGTCACTTCTGCCGCAGAAAAACCTGCAACTTAGGATAATCATTCTTGGTATTTTTATTGTAAAAACCATCAGACTTCCAAATGAATTTAAAAACCTTTCCAATATTATTTAATGAAAAAGTCTCATATTGTCACATAGGGGATATATCAACGTTTACTACTCATCTGTCAAATGTAATGAAAAACACCACTGTTGTATGCTTGGAAAATCCTCAAACCCATTCTCTAACGAGGGTCCATTATAATTTTAAGGGTATTTTCTCCAGTCAGATTAAAAAAAAAAATCTATTGTAAAGCTACAATCATTATATACCAAAGCAATTCCTAGTTCCATGCTTTACATAGTCCCATGAAAAAATAATTCAATTGTTCCTAATCCCTGATGCAAGGCACTTCAAAGCACCCGCATGAAACATCCATGTAAACAGCAGTACAGTACATGAGTTAAATAACATGAATGACTTTTACACAGCTTGACCTAGACTAAAAGAAATATAAAATCCATCATAGCCACAGCTAAAAAGTATGTTAAGATTCACAAGAATTTGTTTCTCTTATCATATAGAGAAGAACAAGCCATATAATCTCTTAGGAAAAAAAAACACCTCATAAATATTTTCATATTGAAAAACAGCATGCTCCCTGGGTATGTACGAAATCAGGATATTCAGAAGTGACCAGGAGTTAATTGCAAATGGCATTTCTGAATACCCAGCTTTACTATCCACCAGGCCTAGTAGTCTGGACTATCTGTAGCACCATGGAAAAGGCATTAGAAAATCACACAAGTACGTTACTTCAAACTAACCCTGCCACGAGGCTCACTTAAGTCCACAGTAACAGACAGCAATGACGCAGAGAAAAATTTTTAAGTGACAGCTTATTAGATTCACATAGCAAGAAAAATTCTGTTATTTTAATACATCTCACGTACATAAAGCACCAGTTTAAATAAGATTATCAAACACCCCAGCTTCTTGTTGCTCAGCCTGAGTTCATTTCTCACCACTTTCCATGTTACGCCCTTAAAGCCAAGGAGGTGCTAGATACCGTAAGAAAAATTCAGTTCCTTCCCTATCAAATGTCTGTCTCTCAAGTAAAACACAGAAGAAATAACAAACTTTAAAAGGTCTACTGCATTCTCTGGAATTTACCATTCCAGCAGGGCAGTTTCTGCCTATACTAGAGGATTAACACGCAGGGGTGAGGAGGCCAAAGGCAGGGCTCAGCGCCCTGTCAGAGAAGGCTGGGTTAGGCCACACTTGACATTTCTACGGCTGAGCAACTCTCCCAAACCCTCCCTGCTGGTGAGGCCAAGGGGTCTGAGGGTGAGTACGCCTCAGGGAGCCTGTCAAACACCGCTAGACAGCACCACATGGGACTCCCCTGGGGGTTAGCTTCACATATAGAATTCAACACATCTGCCTCTTGACCGGTGCTAATTATTATTAGCATGCCCTTCTTAGGCATAAAAGGAATAATGGTATCTCTGGGTTTATGCACAGTTCATAATCAAGTATAAATATTCGGACAGTTACATTTTAAAATTACAGATTAAAAGTGACTCCCAAAAGAAAATCAATTTCTTCATAATGAAATATACTTTATAAAAAGCTGGAATGGTGGCTAATTCAAATACAAAAACTCATACACAAAAAACCGTGCTTTTTTCTTCCAAGCTTACTCAGGTTCATACAGTTGATTCTACCACACAACCATAATATGATTATATCACCAGAATAAAATACTAATAAAATGCTTCAGTTAGCCCCTTCTTGACTACTGCATTAAAACTGCAGCATTTAGGTAGAGCTGAGAAACACCAGTCTTAAGCATGGTTTCCTTCTTCCTGTTCTTGAGTCCCGCAGTGATTATTAAAGGAAGGAATCTGGTCTGTAAACGACTGGGTCATCCACTGCCCATTTGGAATGTCACTGAAAGTTGATTCTCCACTGTCAGCTGCCAGGGTGGGGAGAAGAAGGTTAGTTCATTCTATCTAAAAACCTTTACACGATTCATCAAGAGATGTTAGCAGTCCAGCGGAGGAGGACTGCCGTTAAAACAGCAAGCTTCTTGAATACAATAATAAATTTCTGTTCTCTCGGCAGATACAGGACTAAGAAACCCTTAATGGTCATTCAGGGAGGGAATGTGATTAGAATGACGTAATGACTTAATGAAAATGAGCTGCTAACACCTACGTGGTGAAACCTCAGATAACCATCACATTTCACTGTCACTAAAAAGATTTTCATAGTACCATTCCCACACTTCAATAATTCATTCTCTTTTAAAAACCTAAAGTGCATTTCCCCAGTCCTGACAAAACCAAGTGTTTGAAAGAAACAAACAGGGGTTCCTGGGTGGCTCAGTCGGTTGAGCATTCGACTCTTGATTTCAGCTCAGGTCAGGATCCCAGGGTCGTGAGATCGAATCCTGCTGTAGGCTCTGCACTGGGTATGGAACCTGCTTGAGATTCGTTCTCCTTCTCCTTCTGCCCCTCCCTTGCTAGTGCGCGTGAGCAAGAAAGAAAGAGAGGAAGAGAGAAAGACAGACACGTACGGAGGAACATACTTAGCCCATTGGAAGAGAAGCTGCAAGGGTCACTACTGCACGGATTTTCAGTATAAGCACCGCCATACGCTGCTTCATAACCTGGATCGTATTTTTCTTCCTTAACAGCCATCTTCTTTGCATCCTCTGTGGAGAGGGTAAAAGGGATTTACAGCTGTTTTTGTACGACGTTTCTGAAAACAGCTTCATTCAGAAATCCTCATGAACAAATCTTTTTCGTGAGTGTTCAAGTGTGCTGAGATCTATCTTTTGTTGCCATCTTTTAAACTCTTTATAACATTTATTAAATTAACTCATCGGAACTGTAAAAGCCTATCAGATTTAATTTCCGGTAGGCTATGTTGCTTCTTCTATCTTCGACATCTGTAGGAGCACCCACGACAGATGGGTAACTTTGGTAAAAGGAGATTTTAACAGTGACTAACATCCGTTGTCAGAACACTCTGGCTGACGATGTAACTGTTCTCCTTTCTCTTGCTTTTAAACTCACAATGTGCGTGCATTCAGTAGCGTATATATCCAAGACACCCAAAAACAGGGCGAAAATGGAAACATACCTTGGGCCAGCTGTAGATCAAATGTATATTGCACCTCTTGAACGTCTGTATTTCGTTCGATGCCTTTCAACTGATCTCGTAAGTCTTTCAGCTTAATGTAGTAATGAACTTTGTCCTGGGCTCGAGGAAACTGAGCACATCTCGCACTGGATGATGGCATAACATAGCAGAGCTAAAATCGTAAAATTTTACAGGTACATAAATGTTACAAATCTATTGAGTCCACTCACATTGAGATCTAAAAATTTATCTTTGGGGGGATTAATTATGATGCCTACCACATATTAATATATATAAAATCAGTAACAGTAGTTTTGTCTCTTGAGTTAAAATTTGTAAAATTTACTTATTGCAAAGTCAAGAAATCAAAATAATGAGGCTTTCCCCCCATGTTCATTTACCAATTAACAGTCTTGTCTTTTTAACAGTGAACATATGGTTCACAATTCTAAAGGCACAAAAGAAGTATACAATGGAAAGTATTCCCCCCCCAATTCTGTCTCTGTCCACCCAGTTCTCTTCCCAGAGGCAATCAAAGTTGCTGGTTCCAGAGGTATTCTGTGAATATAGAATCAAATGTCTCTAATATATGTACTCTCCCTCACCCTTTTTAAAAAACACACAAATGATAACATGTTCTCTATTCCCTGTTCTACACCTTGCTTTTTTACTAAACAATGTATTCAGAGACAATTCTGTATCAGATATCTAGAGCAGAGTAAAAAGACTTTGTTTTTTTTTTTTTTAATGTTTTATTTATTTTTGAGAGAGAGCGAGCGAGTGAGCGAGTGCATGAGCAGGGGGAGGGGCAGAGAGGGAGATACAGAATCCAAAGCAGGCTCCAGACTCCAAGCTGTTAGCACAGAGCCCGACACGGGGCTCAAACTCACAAACTATGAGATCATGACCTGAGCTGAAGTTGGACACCCAACTGACTCAGCCACCCAGGTGCCCCTAGCCTTTCTTTTTTTGCAGCTGTGTAGTACTTGCATACTTATTTAACCAAGACCCAGCTGTGGGCATTTAGGTTGTTTCCAGTCTTTTATTATTATAAGGTGTAGTGAAAAAGCTTGTACATATTTCATTTTGAATATGTGTGAGTGTATCTCTTGGATAAATTCCTAGAAGTGCAACGCCCAGCAGAAAGACATTTGCATTTATCATTTTGGATAATGGTGACAAATTGTTCTTCATAGAATACTAAATATATAACAATATATATCACATGTATATCAAAGAGTGAGGCTGTCAGTTTATGGAATTTCCAGTTGCAATTTCTTGCACTTTTTTTTTATATTGGCCTCCATAACATTATAGAAAGCAAATTATTCATTTTCTTTTGCGTAGAAGGCATTTAGAAACTCCTGACTCACAAACATATGTAGGTGCAAATGCTGCCAGGTCATGTAGTAGCACTTTTTCGAATCCTAAGATATTCTTCAATTAAAATGATCCAGAAATTTGAAAGTCTTTTTTTGTTTCAAAGAAGAGTCACTAACATCAACAACTGTTAAAATCTCATGATGAAGAATATATTTTAAAAGGTAAAAATACTGTCAGCTCAATATCAGAGCTAAAATTACCTATCATGATAGGATTCAAATTCAGTTAGTACTACCCTATTACGGGCACAAATACCCAAGAGACGTACCTGAGCCTCATTTGGCTCTTAAGGGACAATAATGAGGTAATCTATAGGAAGCAATGAACTCACCTGTACAATTTTACTAAAGTAGGTAAGCGTAGGCCTTGGTTTAAACAAAGACCAGGGCTACACCTACTCTGTCAATGACATATTTGTAACAAGTTAAAGACAGAAGAAATTTGAAAAGGAAAAGTGCAAATGTACGGAGGTGGCAGAAACTTTATTCTGAGGTCTCCACAAAAACCTGTTGACACACTGGCTCCTCCATCATTTCAAATGTTGTCAGGGTGCCTGAGTGGCTCAGTTGGTTGAGCAGCTGCCTTCGGCTCAGGTCATGATCTCACGGTTTGTGGGTTTGAGCCCTGCATCAGGTTCTCGGCTGTCTGCAGGGAGGCCGCTTCAGATCTTCTATCTTCCTTCCCCTCTGCCCCTCCCCCACTTGTTCCCTCTCTCTCTCAAAAATAAATAAATAAAAACTTATTAAAACAAAAAAAGGGGCGGCTAGTGCTTCAGTCGGTTAAGCGTCTGACTTCGGCTCCGCTTGTGGGTTCCAGCCCCTCCTTGGGCTCTGTGCTGACAGATCAGAGCCCGGAGCCTGCTTTGGATTCTGTGTCTCCCTCTCTCTCTGCCCGTCCCCCGGCTGCCCTCTGGCTCTCTCTCTCTCTCTCAAAAATAAATAAACATAAAAGAAAAGAATAAAAAGTAAAAACAAAAATAAATAAAATGTTGTCTATAACACATGTGTCTGTGTTTGTATGTTGTTTTTCAAAAAGTTGTAAACAAGGGGAGCCTGGGTGGCTCAGCTGGTTAGGCGTCCGACTTCAGCTCAGGTCATGGTCTCGCGGCTTGTGAGTTCGAGCCCCACGTTGGGCTCTGTGCTGACAGCTCAGAGCCTGGAGCCTGCTTCTGATTCTGTCTCCCTATCTCTCTGCTCCTCCCCTGTTCATTCTCTCTCTCAAAAATTAAGAAACATTAAAAAAAAATTCTTTTTAAGTTGTAAACAAAACTTAAAACTAGATTTAAGAAGCAAAATCTGAACTAAGTAAGTGTCTGCAGAAGCGATACAGAAATAACAGAGTTTGAAAACCACTGTTACTTCATGATGCCTTTATGTATAAGACAGTAAATACACCAAGGGCCAAGCAGGTTGTCTGGATGTCTGTCTGCAACCGGGCTGCACACTATTTAGATGGCTCCACAACGACACTGGGCTAAGATATACAAACAGGGGGCACTGAGCAGTGCTACTAATTGGGAGCATGTCTGTATTTATATGTTTGTTTCATACCGAGTAAGGGCTAATCTACTTGAATTTGGTAAGAATATGCCATTAAATATATTTTGAATGTAGTATGTTAGCCAGCTCCTCTCAATATTTTAGCCAAATAACATAAGACATTTTCTCTGACAAATGTTTCTTTCTTTAATAGCAGTATCTGAATTAATCTGCAACTATTAGTTTGAATTGATAGATAACTATTACTCAACAAAATCCAGTGCTTTGTTTTCATGGCACAAGTTACCATGGATAGGACAAATAAAAAAAGGAAAACTAGCTAGATATTTAGCTGATATACAAATATAATTTTAAGGACTTACAGTTTCTGTGTCTGGGATCTTATGGGGTTGAAGTCCAAATTCTAAGTTTTTAACCTTAACTCCAAAAACTTCTTTACTAAAAATTTCATAAATACCTAAAATGAAATACAAACATATTTACGTTGTCCATAATGTTAGCAAAGAAAAAAGACAAAATTTAAAAGTAAATCTTACATTTTCCATTAAACACTGCTATTCGTGGCTGATATTTCTGTAATTTCTGCACTAGAATACGTCCTCCTTCACGGAATTCTTTACTAAAATTGAATTAAAAAGTAGTCAAAATATAAGTACGGTAATATTTATAATATGCTGAATTCAGAGAGCTTTCAATACAACGTCAATTCATATACTTGTTAAGCTCAGCTTGCACTAGATACATAGAGCGTTCCTAGAGTATATGAGACACCAGCATGGTCAGGTTCCAACCTATAAAAATAAATTACCTGGATAGATCTTTGCTGCCTGGTGTTGTCCTTTCCACCATATTGGTAAATCCAATACCATACTTTCCTGGTAAAGTGTGATCATCCATATGGTTCAGTTGGACCTCACTCAGGCCTGACATAAACAGACACTTCCCTGTGAAAGAGAGTTCAGTTTATTTGCATGTAGGTCAAAGGTTTTTGTCCCATGAATCACTATGGTAGTCTACATTTATCCTGAAATTTAAAAAAAAAAAAAAAACATTTAGGATATTTAGGAAATTATAGGTCAAATACCATATCAAGCAATCACTATGTGTTAATAAACCCTTTGCATGGATTATCTCATTTAATCATAATGATCTTATGAAATATTAATTACTATTTTTATCTCCTCTTCCCAGGGCAGTCAAGGTAAATGGCTGTTGAGAATACACAGCTAGTCAGTGTAGAAGACTTCAAAACTGGTTTTCTTTCTAGGAACTAGTCATACTACTGCTTGCCGCTGGAATACCTCAAAGAGACAAACATACACCAACAGACCCAGAACATTCCAACACTTTGAAAATGGAAAAAACTAAAAATTCAAACGTCTCTTAGAAATTGTTTTAAATATGGAGACAATATGTCCTTAGTTCCAAAACACATTATTGTATCTTCTGCCCTAAATGTTTTTAATGTAACTCTTAGATAACCAACTAGTATTTTCTGAGGGCCTACTGCATGCCTTTTTCTATTAGGTGGTGTTAGGTAAGTCGACTTACATATTAAGACAATACAACAGTAGTTACAATTGGGTTTAAAATTCACTCCACAAGTATGAGGGTCTTTAATACAGATACGAAGTAGGGGCGCCTACAACGGGGCTCAGGCAGTTGAGTGTCTGACTTTGGCTCAGGTCATGATCTAGCGGTTTGTGGGTTCGAGTCCCGCATCGGGCTCTGTGCTTGATAGCTCAGAGCCTGGAGCCTGCTTCAGATTCTGTGTCTCCCTCTCTCTCTGCCCCCACCCCCACTCACACTCTGTCTCTCTCTCCTTCAAAAATAAATAAACATTAAAAAAAAATTAGAAAAACAGAATGTCTCTAGTCACAGAATTTCTTAACTGTTATAGCTTGATTCCCAACGATCAATGCATTTCATCTCTCCTAGGAAATAAGATCAGCAGAAATCTGGAAAGGTCAGTGTTCTGTCTATACTGGCACAATGATGTACTATTGTTACTATGACTGTAGGTAACAACTAAAAAAGAAAATTCATTTTAAAAAGTAGTAAAACTCATTTAAAACAATTAGCAAAACAAAAGAGAAAGTGCTACTTTTCTTGCCCCTCCGTTCTCTTACACCAAAACATGAACAGTGACGTATCTTTTTCAAGCCTTTTATTTTTGTGCACGCATGCACAGAAAACACGTTTGTATCTGGGGGGTCTGGGTGGCTCAGCTGGTTGAGCATCCTCTAGATTTCCACTCAGGTCACGATCTCACAGTTTGTGGGGTCGAGCCCTTGGTTGGGGGCTCAATGCTCAGCACAGAGCCTGCTTAGGATTCTGTCTCTCTCTGCCCCTCCCCTGCTTGTGCTCTTCCCCCTCCCCTCAAAATAAATAAACTTAAAAACAAAAAAAACCACACAGTTTGGCTAAAAAGGAAAAAAACAAACAAACCCCAAACTATTAACAAAGATATCTAGTTTAAAAGTAAAAAAATAAAAGCAAGAACTACTTACAAAAATGGTTTCCAGGTCCAGGGTAATGATGCCCTTTGTAAGCTGCCATTAGTCCCGGGTTTATGCCAATCTGCAAAAAATGTTTATACACTTAAGTCTTGAAAAGTAGGGTTTACGCCTGAGGGCTTCTGTGGAGTAGTGATGGACAAAACTAAATTTATTAAAATAAAAATTTAATCCAGCATCATCGGCAATCCCGTTTATCAAGCACCTATTTTTGATCTGAATAAAGTATTTCATTTTGAGGGAAAAAAAAAATTCCCTTTATATCAAAAGTGTTGCTGCTGTTGTGAAAAACCAGTTTAAAAAAAAAAAAAAAGGCAGAAACAGATCATCGATACAGAGAACAAACTGGTGGTGGCCAGAGGCAGGGGAGACAGGCAAAACGGGTGAAGGAGAGTGGGAGACACAGCACGGGGACCAGGGTCGATGGCACGGCAACGGCGTATGGTGAGGGATGGCGGCTACGCTTGCCGTCAGCACAGCATAATGAATAAACTTGAACACCTGAAACTAATGGAAGTTGTACACCTGAAACTAATGGAAGTGTGTCAACTATACTCCAATGCAAAAAAAAAAAAAAAAAAGTAAAACAAAAAATAAATTTTAAAGATAAAAAACAGTGTGACTCCCTCGTGTCCCCAAGCCCCCACCTCCACCCAACCGGACTGGAAAGAGAGAGGTCCTGGAGCAACCGATCAACTGAGCCCAGGTCCAGCCACAGCCTGCTTCTCTACTCCCACCAAGCCACTCACTCCACGTCATTTACAGTTGTTTGCATGCTGATGTTTCTTACAGTTACTGACAAAAATCAGAGTTCAAAATCAGTACTATCACTTATAGAGAACTCACACGTAATGTGCAATCTAAGTGATTCACGTGGATTATTTTACCTAACTGCAATCCTATGAGGAAGGTACTATTATCACCCCTGCTTCACCAATAAGGAAACTTGGTGATTAGGAAGGTTAAGGCTTGTTCAAGGTCATACCCACATGGCAAGACCTGAAACCAGACAGCCGTACTCTGGAGCCCATCCTCTTAGACACATCCATATGTGTCCACAACCTTATGAAGGTGACAAAATGACACCATTTACTACCAAAAGGATTCTTAGAAATGGTTCAACAAAATGCTATTTGCAAGAACAGAGGTTATGTAAATTTAATTCACCAATACTATTTATAAAACCAAACGAGGACAAAAATTCTTACAATCACAATGTCCAGATTGAAAGTCAAAATGTCCGGGAGGGTCTTGGTTAGAAGTTCAGCTTCTGAAACACCATTAAAACGGTCTACCTTTCTTTTCACTTTAAATGTGTCCGTAATTTTTTCTTGCTTTTCTTTTGATTTTGTGGACTTGCCAGATTTTTTGGCCTCAGCAGGCTTTTTGGGTTCTACCGGTTTTTTTGGTGTCGTTGCTCTGGGTTTTCTTTTCCTTCCTTTTGGAGTCTCTGAAACACAGGAATTTCAAGGAAGTAGATGCAGAAAAACATAACTTAAGAACATCAGGCAGCTTTCCCAGTAGTCACCCCATCAACGCCCTTGCTACCTTCTCCTATCTCCCAGCCTCACCATCCTCTGCAGTACCCTCCCTCTTCCTTCATCTTAGGACGGGGTTCTCGAGGCCCTATACCCTGCCCTCCTTCCTCTGCTAGCTGTTCTCGGGATGAAACGTACATAATGATCATAGATTGATTTCCCATGGACTCTTCCCTGTCATCTTGATCTCCCCAGGGATTTAAAGCATTCATGTCCTATTTTATAGAAATTCTAAATGTAAATACATAAACAGCGCAATAAACGAGAAAATAAATAGAGCAAAAAATAGGGAGGAAGGAACCTTTTAACTCGATTTTCCCATAATTTCCAGCAATAGAAAACCTCAAATGGCTTCTGGGCTTGTTTTAGAGATGAGTGTTCCACACACAGCCAAAGAGGTGAATTTAGAGATGCCGAAGATGAAATCTCTGGGCTGGAAAGTAGTCTTCAAAAGGCAAGACCAGGGGGGCACCTGGGTGGCTCAGTTGATTAAGCATCTGACTTTGGCTCAGGTCATGATCTCACAGTTCGTGGGTTCAAGCCCCACATGGAGCTTTGTGCTAACAGCTCAAGTCCTGGAGCCTGCTTTGGATTCTGTGTTTCCCTCTCTCTCTCTGCCCCTCTCTGGCTCGTGCTCTCTCTCAAAAATAAATAAATGTTAAAAAATTAATTAAAAAAAAAAAAGCCAACACCAGGGGGGCACGTGGGTGGCTCAGTCAATTAAGTGTCCGGACTCTTGGTTTCGGCTCAGGTCACGATCTCACAGTTCGTGAGAGTTTGAGGCCCAAGTTGGGCTCTGTGCTGACAGTGTGGAGCCTGCTTGGAATTCTCTCACCCTCTCTCTGCCCCTCCCTCGCTCTCTCTTGCACATTCAAAATAAATGAATAAACTTCAAAAAACAGAAAAGAAAAAAGAAAAAATATGCAAGACCAGGGATGTCTTAGGACCTAAAGCAGAGCTTCTCAATCTCAGCACTACTAACATTTTAGGTTGAATGATTTTGGTAGAATGCTACTCTGTTTAAGTAATATACAGGGTTGTCCTGTATATTACTGAATGTTTAACAGCAACCTTGACCTCTACTCAATAGATGCCAGTAGAACCCTGCCAATCATGACAATCAAAGTTGTCTCCAGATATTGCCCAATGTCCCTTGGGGGGGGGGCGGGGGGCGGGAAACACGCCCAGTCAAGAACAACTGACCTAGAGTTACCCAACAGGAAGGTTTGTTTTTCTTACCCTTGTTTAACATCTCTCTTAATTTCTTAGGCCCCTCCTCCATTCTACTACCCTTAGGCAGTTCCCTAACCCAGCATCCTGTCCTTCCTCTCTTCTACCCCACACTGATTTAGCCACTCTCTATGCGAAGGGATCCACCTCCACTGGCCTGTAGCTGGGAAGTCCCAGTGCTGCCAGCCCAGAAGAATAGGAGAGTCATCGGCAGGGGTATCTCCAATGCAGTGGAGTCAGATGTGTTTCTGGAATCGTAAGATGAAACTCTTGAACACATTTCTCATATGATACTGCCACACTGGAGAAAACCATTACCTTCTTCTCTCCAGCCCCTCAGGTCTTCCTCATTTCATCCTCAGATTATTCAGTCTCGAATCCACTCTTCGCCTCCAAATTCTGCCTTACTCCCTACCATCCATTCTATCCTCTATAATTTTTCCCAGGCTGACTTTTAGAATGTTACTCTGTTTACGTCACCCTCTGCTTCCATCCTCTCAGAAGCTCCCTACCACCTTCAGGAGACAACATACATTCTTCGAGTTACAAGGCACTTTCCAGCCTCATTGATCACTATTTTTTTTCTGTACACCAGACTCCCAAAGACACAGAATAACTACTTTTTAACTGTCATGATTCTTCACGTCTGTCTTTTGCCCACGCTATTCCCTAGGCCAGGAATATTCCCCACCGCATTCTTCATGGGGATAAAGTCTCCTCACCCTTGACTTCCAGAGCTCTGGGAAGCTGCTTCTGAACCTCGGTCCGAGTTAGTGTCAACCCTATGCGCTCTCACAGCATCCTGTGCCCCTCTTCACCACTGTGTGCTTAAAGCATACCATGTGTTTACTTACTATTTTCTCCTACTAGATTATGAGCTATTTGAGGGCAGGATCCATGTTCTTTTATTCCCCCAAATGTATCACAGTGCCTGGCACATACTTAAAAAGTGGTTAACGTTTTAAATACTAAAATAAAATAAAAATTCTTCATTAAACCCTTTCTTACATAAGCTGGCCAATCCAATAGCTACTTTTCTCAACTATCCTGATGAAAACTACCTTGTACGGGTTCCTGAGCAGGCACTGGTTCTGGAACTTCCGCTGGCATTTGCTGTTCGTCCATAACATTCATATCAGGAGCTTCAGCCATCATTTGTTGAAATGGGAATCTATAAAAAGCTTGAGCTTGCTGAAGGGAGTAGCTGAAAGAACAATTAAGTACAAGACATGTCAATAAAATTACCCGACTAGAAGTTTAAATGATGAGCTTTAATAACCTTTAGGATCCAAACACTGTGTGGTCAGACTGTAATATATAGAGTTGATAATAGGGGCAAAGGGAGGAGGAAGGTCTATTCCTAAATGTGTGTATTCACCCGATTTTTACTTTGTGCCTATTAACCAATATTAAGGAACTCTCCCACTGATTAATGACAAGATGTGTCAGCAATAAAACTTACCAGTCCTGTCAAGTCAGCCTGTGCTTTCTCTGAAATGAGATCATGGGAATTTGCTAGCAGAGAGACTTAAAAGGCACAGCAGCTCATACAGGGTTAAAGTGTCCATACAAACAGTTTGTCTCTATCTTCACATTTAATTCTTTGGTCATAAGATCCTCTCCAACCTAACCCCACCCAGCTTTACTGAGATACAACGGACATGAAATGTGTAAGTTAAAAGTATATGATGTTTTGATTTGATACATATTTTGCAAAATGATTACTAAGTCTTAGCTAATACCACCATCACATCACATAATTACCATTTCTTTTTTGTAAAGAGAACATTTAAAATCTACTCTCTTATCAACTTTCAAGTACGTAGCAAGGTATTATTAGCTCTAATCACCACCATGTACGTTAGATCCCTAAAACGTGCTCATCTTATAACTGGAAGCTTTTCTCCTTCGACCAACAACTCCCCATTCCTGCCTTCCCTCCAATCTACTTAAGGTTCTCTTTTGGTTTATTTGCCTATTTAATGATTTATGCATTGGATCTGGTTTTAAATTGTTGCTGGGTTTTTACCACTAGATGAGGGATAGAAATGGACATTTTGCATATATCTGTGAATTTATGGGGGAAAAACACTTTAAATCTCTTCTCTGAACATCTTTCAGACTTTGTTCCAAGTACTCAGTTCAATATAAGGAACACAAAAAACAATGGCCAAAAACCAATTTCTCATGACTACGCATCACTGTCTCACACTGCTGCCTGCAGCACAAAAGCTATGGAAGCAAACATGTATTTTCTGGAACTCAAGTTACATCTAATGCCAAACGATGCCATTACATACACAACGGGAAGGAAAACACTAGGAAATAAAATGGGTCAGTGTCATTTACCATTTGGAGAGAAAAGTCGTTTTCTGTGGCAAGCTACTCACTTATTAGTTATGGAGAAAGAAAAGGGGAAGCTCAGAAAGTAGAGATTAAAAAGAAAAGCTAGGGACGCCTAGGGGTGCAGCTGGTTTTGTGTCCGACTTTGGCTCAGGTCTTGATCTAGAGGTTTGTGAGTTTGAGCCCCACGCTGGGGTCTGTGCTGGCAGCTCAGAGCCTGGAGCCTGCTTCAGATTCTGTGTCTCCCTCTCTCTTTGCCCCTCTCCCGCTTGCTTGTTCAAAATAAATAAATAAATAAATAAACAAATAAGATAAACTAGTACATTTTATATGAATGAATCTTATTATGCATAAATCATATCTTAATAAAATGGTTGGGATGGCGGGGGAGGCAAACTAAAGCAGAAGCTTAAATGGCTGAAGCAGCCACAGGGTAACAGACTATCTGTGGGAGCCCTGGCTGAAATCCCGGACGCTCAAAGACAGGGGCCAAATCCTAATGGACAAACCACTGGAGAGGAATTTTAGCTTCAAGCTATCTTCAAGGGTAAGCTGTTAAAGAAAAGGTTAAGAATTAGAAAGGTATTACACTATATCTTAAGACTTTTACTTCTTTAAGTATATTGTTTCCAGTTACATAAAAAATAGGTACGACAATCCAGTAAACTTTAGTAACATGAAAAGACTATGCAGCAAAGTTAATGTACTGATATTTTTTCAAGCACAGAAAATGTTTAATACAGACTTTAAAGCAGAAAGGAACACGAAACAGTATTGTAACCTAAGGCTGCACGTTGGGGAAATATGTAGACAAGTCCTAGAATCTCAAATGTAAAAGCTGAAGAAAAGCACTTAAATCATGCTTGGCACAAAGTAAAATGTCCTCTTTTTCCACCACACTTTTCTTTAATAATATTCATAGCTCCTTTTGATGAACTGTAAAATCATTGGTTGTTCAGTGTTTATGACTTAAATACTCAAATACCCTAAGGAGGGGTCAGATATTGCTAGGTTACGTTGAGAGATCTTGTATTGTTACCCTTCGGATATTCCAGCACAATGAACTGTAACCTTCGATTGAGGCCAGCCGCAGTTAAGTCACAATGAGCGAGCGGCCAAAGAATGCAGGACGTCTCCTCTTAGTCTGTCACACTGTCAAGAAGACAACCTTCCACCCTCGCCCGTGTTTCTGGCCACCACTCTCAAGAGTTTCACAGATGTGTCCCACTTCAAGCACTTCACAAAGTCCAAACTTAAAATATTTAACTTAGGAAGATTTTACATGGCAAAAGGATTCTGAACATTAAAAAACAAATTTCCAAAATGTGCCGTTCGCATATTTCAGGGTCATACTTAGATGTGAAGTGCAGAACCTGAAAATTAAGTTTAGAAATCAGATGGCTGAGGAAAAAAATGAAAAGGAAGAAAAAAACCCAGAAGTGTTATTTTAGAGATATATATCAATTTTGAAAGAAATTGAGAAACTTATCTATAATATCAGCGTGTCCCTTAATGTTTCTAAAAATGACCTCTGGTACTTTATAGGAAGTTAAAATAGAACAGAAATAGAAAAATAAAGAAATGAGAAATACGATGTGTAAGTTCTAAGGTAATACACTATCTTTGAGTATTAAATTGAGTCTTATCATCTCAACGGCTTCCTAACAGAACAAAAGGAAAGAGAGTGCGACACAACATTCTTATTATTTGGCAGAAGCAAGCAAAAAACCTTCGAGGACTTCAAAGCTAGGAAACTAGAGTTCTAGCTAAATCAATTTCCTATTATCCAGCGATAATTACAACTGTAAGCAGCATAAACCTGTTCAACCTTAATTAGAAGATATTTAATACATTTGTTGTATTTATATACACTTGCCCCTTTGTAATTCAGAATCACGCCAACTTTACAAGGCTTGTTTTCTCTGTGCGAGGGACAGCGACACAAGAGCACTTGGTCATCACTCCTCCTCTCGGGACCTGGGTTCTCTCACGGTGAAAATGATTTTTACATATGTGGACGATGTACAGGAAACGGGACCAATCTGTCCAGATCCCAGGGTTTTTATCTTCTGTAACTCAAATTTGGTATCAAATTTCCAAGCGTGAGGGATGACCTTATTTCCCCTTGCTCACTTTTCTTCCCTATCATTGGTTTGTCCCCACACTGTTCTGTGCCTCTCCTTTGCCTGAAGCTCACCCCTTCCTCTCTCCTAGCCTCCATTCACACCCCCCCTTTTTGGAGGGCGGGAGGACATCTACTCATTTTTCACTCCTCCAAAAAGCATCACAGGCCAACCACACCCTTGACTAGCCCTCCATGGTTCCCCACCCCGATGGATACAGGTCTCTTCATTATCCAGAAATGTGTGAAACTCAGCTAAGGTAGTAAGATTGTCTCTTCCGCTCGGGTTCTTTGGTGCCTGTTCTGCTTCTGGCAATGGCAGTGCCAGGACCTAGCACACATTTCCTTGAATTCTGGCCTTGGAGGGTCTTTCAGTCTGGAAGTATGATGTAGTCACACCCCAGGGCAGCCAGCAATTAGTTCCCTAGCGAGTCTTAGCCTTTCTGGTTGGATGCTACTAGAGACAGAAGCCTCACTAGCAACCTTACACCTCCCATCAAGTCATAACTTAAGAGACAACCGCCCCCAAAATTAGAAATGACATCCAAGTGCGTCGATATACAACGATATAAACACAATCAGTATTACCCAACAGAGACACAGGCAAACAAAACTGGATCTTGCTTTTTCAGATACGATCTCTGGCATGATCCCCAGTGGCATGAGGGTAGAGGGCATCTGGGCAGGGAAGCACACGGCAGAGATATCAGACAAGACTAAATCAGAGATGCACACCCTTTCCCTTGAACGTCAGTGCCCAAAGCACTGGTTTTTACAGCCGTCTGAAATTGATATACTGTGTATTTTCCTAATGAATTGTGTATTTCCTAACAGTCTTACTTAAAACACACACACACACACACACACACACACACACACACACAGCTGACTGAGGAGTCCAATTAATTCAGATTTTGCTGTACTTCAAAAACTAACTCTTTAAGGTTTTCTCTAAAATGAACACCTCCAACTTCTTTAATACTCAGGTATTTTCCACTATTTTAAAGATTTAAGTTGCTCTTTTCTATATACATTTGTCTTAGTCCTCTTGGGCTGCTACAACAAAACACCATTTAGTGTCCGCTGAGAGCCTACTTCCTGGTTCATAGGGGTGGCCTTCTTGCTGTATCTTCACAAAATGGAAGAGGTGAGGGACCTCTAGGACCTCTTTTAAAAGGGCACTAATCCCATTCATGAGGGCCCCACCTCCAAATACCGTTACATTGGGCATTAGGTTTCAACACAGGCATTTTGGAAGAACACAATTCATAGCAATATTTTATTATTTTCACTTAATATTAATATTATTATTCACTTAATATTCATATTAATATGATTATACAACACTGAATAATTACAAAATAATAATCAATGGGGTGCCTGGGTGGCTCAGTCGGTTGAGCATCTGACTCTTGATTTCAGCTCAGGTCATGACCAGAGGGTTGCGGATCAAGCTCTGCCTCAAGTTCCGTGCTGAGTGTGGAGCCTGCCTAAGATTTTCTCTCTCTCTCTCCCCCCGCCCCAACAAAACAAAACAAAACACTCACACACACACAAAATCAGTGCTAAATAATCTAAATGCTCAACTAAAGAGAATTAGGTATATAAACTACAATGGAATACCGTCATAACTATTTAAAGACTACATTTAATATTGCAAAGTGGAACTGTGTGTATTCACCACACATTACTGGGTATTTACTGTACATAGTCTACTAGAAACTATAAATACAAAGATTTAGAACAAGCCAGAGTCCCCAATTCATTCAACTCTTCTTCATATAGTATGACTTCAAGTTTCTACACTACTTTGTCATTTTTTGGTGCTTAAAAGAAAACAAAATAAAAATTCTCCAGATACAGCTCCATCATCCTGAAACCAAGCAGGGCTCAGCTTCCTCATCCTGGAGTCCTACTGCAGAATCCATTACATTAACTTTACTAGAACCCACATCATACTGTTGATTCAAACTGAGTTTAACGTCAATGAAAACTGCCCTTTTATTACCTCTCCCTCCCATCACTGATACTTCTGCACCTAAGCACAGAACTGTGCCTCTTTTGGTAAAAGAGGATTCAACACTCCAGCTGTTAGGATATGGATTCTGATTTAAACTACCAATTCCACAAACTTCTTCCAGAATTGGGTCATTCACAAATCTTATCAGCATTCCAACAGCACCCGGAAGTTGTTAAATTGCTGAAAAGAACAAGTTGGGGTAGAACGACAAGACACATCAATATAGACCTCTCTTCAGCCTGCCCTCGATTCTTTCGGCAGTAAACCAGCTTTGATTCCACCTAACTGGACTGCCATCAGTCCGTCTTCGTCTTGCCCACAGAGAAGTGATATGTGGCACAGTTGTCAGGGAGGCAGACTTTGGGCCACATTGCCTGCGTTCAAATTTCAGCTCTGCTCAAGTTCCTTAACCTCTGTGTCCCAGTTTCCACATCTGCAAAATGGAAATAGTTGTACCTAATTTGTTGGTTATGAGGATTAAATTAGTCAACATATGTAAAACACTTAAAACAGTGCCTGGTATATAGTAATTTTGCTATAATAATAATAATAATAATAATAATAATAAAGACAGCAGGACAGGATTAAATTTTTAGATACCTCCTGTCAGCATCATCCTGATGCTGTCTAGTCCAGTATCATTATCCAAAAGGGAATGAACCTAGCTTGATACATCTTGCTTTTTTCCCAAATTATACTGTAATCTAGTGGCCACTGGTTCCTTTTAAATATGCTCAATAACCACTGAAAAGTAAAAATTTTGTTTAGGATCAAAGTCAATAAATTAGAAGACAGACTCCACCTAGGAAGAAACAGGAACTCATGTGTTTATTTTCAGGCTTCAGGTCTCTCTCCTGTTATCTCCAAGTTCTTAAAGATTGCTGTAATCTAGCTTCTCATTTGACATATAATTTATCCAGGCCAGGAAACTGGATTTCTCTTAGAGCAGCTGAAAGTTCTCTTAAATGCCCTCATTGATCTTGTCTCTTAAAGACATTCATCCTGCCATTTCTTGTCTCTAATCATTTTTTTTAACATAGAGATAAGAAAAATTAGAACCAAATGTTTGTTTCCTGTTATCTACTAACACCATGCCGGTGGACTAGGCAGAAAATCCAAACCTTTCTTGCCCTCGATGTCAACACCTAACTAAAAAAGTTCTTTTTGGTCCCTAACATTTCCAGAAAGGCTGATTTCATTTAAGGGTTAACCTTTCCAGTCTGTATTTTCAGTAGCCCATGTCACACTTTTACAAAGTCATTTTTGATTTGGCATCCTACTTTCCATTTTTGATAAATGTCCTTTCCATGCCAAAGCTCATTAGATACATACTGATCCTCTCCTTCTTTTTTTCCTCTCTGGGTAGACATTATTTGTTATGATACTTGAACTATCTTCTCTTTTATTTATTTATTTATTTTTTTTTAATTTTTTTTTTTCAACGTTTTTAATTTTATTTTTGGGACAGAGAGAGACAGAGCATGAACGGGGGAGGGGCAGAGAGAGAGGGAGACACAGAATCGGAAACAGGCTCCAGGCTCCGAGCTGTCAGCACAGAGCCCGACGCGGGGCTCGAACTCACGGACCGCGAGATCGTGACCTGGCTGAAGTCGGCCGCTTAACCGACTGCGCCACCCAGGCGCCCCCTATCTTCTCTTTTAAAAAAAGAGTCCATATTAATGGAATTTTTTCCTTTGACTTTTTTGAAATTACTCTTCCAAAATAAAAAGTAAATTCATTATATCCGGCATTCCATTCTACTCCTTGATTAGCATGAAGTCAAGAGTGACAGAGAACCACTTTCTCAGGATTATCTGGGGCCTCAGTCATCTCAGAATCCCCGAGGATAAAGCCCTTACACTACTAACACAAAATTCTCTATTTCCTGAGGTTAAAACTTTGTGAGTCAAATTAAAAATGATCTATAACCCTGTGGATGGGTTAAGACAGCATATAAGCCAAATTTTAGGTAAACATCGTACCAGAGACCTATTACTTTGCTCTGAAGCACTGAGCAAGGTCTTCTAATGTGTAATTCATTTGATGGTAGACTTCACCCAGGTCTCAGTACTGATCTGAAGTAACATTGCAAAGGTGGGAGTGAATTTCACAAGTTCTGGTGAATTCTTTTAAATGTAAAGTTCTTTTGGGAAGGAAGTGCAGTGCTTTATTTCAGGACTTGACCAGAAAAGCGAGGATAAAGACCACACTTTATACACCTCCTTTCCTAACCTATAAAGACTGTTTTGGTGATCTAATCCCTTCCACATAACACAGATTCACAGCATGTCAGAACTGGATTCCAGAGATGTCCTATTTTACAGACATGAACAGGCCCAGAGAAGTGAAGTGTCTTGCCTAAGTTCAGGGCCCCGGAGAGTCCGGAAAATTATTAGATCTTACAGAATTTTATTCCAATGTAAATCATTAGTTTTTCTTAAGGATCCTGCTACCCTAATGATTTTTTTTCATTTAGTTTTCTGCGAGGAGTTCGCATCTCGCAATCTCTGCGTTTGCCAAACGTTCTCTCCACGAATCTAACACTCCTCAAAGGACATACTGAAAAGTTGATTAAATTCACCCCCCCAAGACCACCAGAAAGCATTTTTAGATGACTACTTGGGAGTATTAGTCATAATACAGAATTCAAGAGACTTTGTACGGCAATGTTATCCACCTTGTGGCCCCTGACGTTGATCTTACTAAACCTACGGGAAAGGAAGCCACAATAAAACTACTAATTTTAAAATTAAAGCTCCAGAAGTGATACGCGTGATATTCCATCTTTACAGCTCTTCGCATAATAACGGAGGGTGAAGGCAAACGTAGCCAAGAATGACAACCGGAAAGAGATATTAACCGGACCCTGTGGGTCGCTTATTAACGCCTGTTAAAGCCGGCTGGATGCCGGGAAGGCCGGAAGAAGGGCGCAGGTACAGGCGGCGCCGCTTCCGAGCGGCCCGAGGAGGGTGGCAGTGCGCACGCGCAGGCCAGGTCTTTGTACTCCGGCCGCGGCCTTTAAAGACCCCTGCGTGCGTGCGCGCGCCCGCCGGCCAACCCCGCCGCGAGGGGCGCTGGGGGGAAGGGCGGCGCTCCGCCCCGGGCTTACCTGCCCGCGTTCTCCGCTTCCATTCCCCGCTGCCGCTCGAGTCAGCGGCTACTCCTGCTGGGCAGGCGAACGACTGGTCTCCGTAGTACCGCGGCGTACCGACGGCGGTACAACAATAATCAGAGACTGGACACGATTGCTGGCAGAACTGGGACAGCGGCGGACGCTCAGGCTCCTCCCCGGAGCTTCCAGTTCCCCCCTCCCAGTCTTGACCCCCCCCCCCTACGCGCGGTGCTTCCGTCTGCTCCGAGCCAAATCCTACGCCTCGTGGTCGTCACGTGACGAAGGCCGCCCAATCACGTTCGCTCCCCTCTCGTTGGTTCTTCTGCTCGCCGCTTGGCCTTTCGGGAAGGGTGGAGGACAAAAACGGTGGGATGAGGAGCGCTGTGTTGACGTAAGCTTTTTGTCCGCCCAGATTCGTCGCTGGTGGGCGGTTGGGGGTGACAAGTGGGAGATGCCCTTTGGGGACGATGTGTAGGTGAGATGGTTATGCTTATTAGGGTTATCCAGGCCTTTCCACCCCAAGTTTTATACCGATTAAAAAAAAGTGTTTTGCGTTAATTATCAAGTATCAATTATCAAGTGTGATGTGGGGGAAATAAGAGACTTTGGAGACAGCAAACCTGGGAGTTGAGGTCACCATACCATCAATTTACTATTGCGCATCAGTTCACTAGTCTGTAAAATGAGTGTAACTCTAATAAACTGTTTCGTAAAATATAAAGTTTTACGGGAACCCATGTCTGCTTTAATTTGCATATGCAAAAATATTGACGTTTTAAGTGTACGATAGATGTCATTTAAGCACCGTGCCCCTTTATTACGTTACAGACTAGCCCTTCTGCTTTATTTCTCAATGGCTCTTCCAGCTGATTTTTGTTTCATTAGTATTCAAATTGTCACCGGTGTTTGTATGAGGACTTCACTAAATAACTCTTAACGGGGAGAGGCTTTTCTGTGTTTCTAGTTTGCGTGATGAAAAACATGGCTGCTGTATTAGTTAGCTTTACCTAGACTGTGGTAACAAATGACTCCAAAATCTTGTAATCTGGGCCCTACGGTGCGAGAGCACCCAGCTCCAGGGTCCCAAACGGTCTAGATTTGGCCACTTACCGCTGACAAAATCCAAAGATAGAGATAGGAATGGCGGTGAAACAAGAACTTATTTCCCCGAGGCCCACACCGGGAAGACAGTGGGCTAGCGTCTCAAAGGGCTGAAAATACTTCCAGGTTTATATAAGGGGTGGGACAGGGGCAGGCTGATCATTGTCCTCAGGTCAATCACACAAGGTCTTGTTGGCATCAGGGCAGTCCTTATTTCTTGAGGGGTAGTTTTGGTTCCCAGCATGGGATGCATTGCCTTGTGAGTATTTTGCTGAGTTTATTTATTTTTTTATTTTATTTTATTTTATTTATTTATTTATTTATTTATTTATTTTTTTAACCTTTATTTATTTTTGAGACAGAGAGAGACAGAGCATGAATGGGGGAGGGTCAGAGAGAGGGAGATACAGAATCTGAAACAGGCTCCAGGCTCCAGCTGTCAGCACAGAGCCCGACGCGGGGCTCGAACTCACGGACCGCGAGATCATGACCTGAGCCAAAGTCGGACGCTTAACCGACTGAGCCACCCAGGCGCCCCAACATGAGTTTATTTTTTTTTAATTTATTTTTATTTTTTTTAATTTTTTAATATATGAAATTTACTGTCAAATTGGTTTCCATACAACACCCAGTGCTCATCCCAAAAGGTGCCCTCCTCAATACCCATCACCCACCCCGCCCTCCCTCCCACCCCCCATCAACCCTCAGTTTGTTCTCAGTTTTTAACAGTCTCTTATGCTTTGGCTCTCTCCCACTCTAACCTCTTTTTTTTTTTTTTTTTCCTTCCCCTCCCCCATGGGTTTCTGTTACGTTTCTCAGGATCCACATAAGAGTGAAACCATATGGTATCTGTCTTTCTCTGTATGGCTTATTTCACTTAGCATCACACTCTCCAGTTCCATCCACGTTGCTACAAAAGGCCATATTTCATTCTTTCTCATTGCCACGTAGTATTCCATTGTGTATATAAACCACAATTTCTTTATCCATTCATCAGTTGATGGACATTTAGGCTCTTTCCATAATTTGGCTATTGTTGAGAGTGCTGCTATAAACATTGGGGTACAAGTGCCCCTATGCATCAGTACTCCTGTATCCCTTGGATAAATTCCTAGCAGTGCTATTGCTGGGTCATAGGGTAGGTCTATTTTTAATTTTCTGAGGAACCTCCACACTGTTTTCCAGAGTGGCTGCACCAATTTGCATTCCCACCAACAGTGCAAGAGGGTTCCCATTTCTCCACATCCTCTCCAGCATCTATAGTCTCCTGATTTGTTCATTTTGGCCACTCTGACTGGCGTGAGGTGATATCTCAGTGTGGTTTTGATTCGTATTTCCCTGATGAGGAGCGACGTTGAACATCTTTTCATGTGCCTGTTGGCCATCCGGATATCTTCTTTAGAGAAGTGTCTATTCATGTTTTCTGCCCATTTCTTCACTGGGTTATTTGTTTTTCGGGTGTGGAGTTTGGTGAGCTCTTTATAGATTTTGGATACTAGCCCTTTGTCCGATATGTCATTTGCAAATATCTTTTCCCATTCCGTTGGTTGCCTTTTAGTTTTGTTGGTTGTTTCCTTTGCTGTGCAGAAGCTTTTTATCTTCATAAGGTCCCAGTAATTCATTTTTGCTTTTAATTCCCTTGCCTTTGGGGATGTGTCGAGTAAGAGATTGCTACGGCTGAGGTCAGAGAGGTCTTTTCCTGCTTTCTCCTCTAAGGTTTTGATGGTTTCCGGTCTCACATTCAGGTCCCTTATCCATTTTGAGTTTATTTTTGTGAATGGTGTGAGAAAGTGGTCTAGTTTCAACCTTCTGCATGTTGCTGTCCAGTTCTCCCAGCACCATTTGTTAAAGAGACTGTCTTTTTTCCATTGGATGTTCTTTCCTGCTTTGTCAAAGATGAGTTGGCCATACGTTTGTGGGTCTAGTTCTGGGGTTTCTATTCTATTCCATTGGTCTATGTGTCTGTTTTTGTGCCACCCAAACTGAGTTTAGAGATAAACTGGAAAGAAACACTTAGAGAATACCGACTGTGGTCAAAATGGAGGTAGTTGAAGTCCTCTTTGAATCTCAGTGGTTTACAGCAACCAAGGTTTATTTGTCACTAATGTAACATGGACTGGGAAGGGACTATGATCTGTGCTTCATGTATCCTCATCACTCTGGGATCCACCAAGGGGCTTTCATGAGTAAATACAGAATTTATTTATGATTAATTTGTATCATAGCAATTGCTTAAAGGAAACTTTTAATATTTTTAAATTTTTCGGATCTTTTACAGATGCTCTGTCCATTAGTAGGTACTACTCAGAACCTGACTTATGGTAGATATCCAGTGAAGACTTGTTGAATGAACAACAGCCCATTCTCTCTCTCTCTCTCTCTCTTTTTCTCTCTCTTTCTGGTTTTTCTAACCACTCAGGACCACAGTCCAGAAAAGTTTTAAAGCAGATAGTTTACCTCAGTTATTTCAGAGACAGAATTCTAATGACTAAAAATGTGTGTAAAGGGGTGGCTGGGTGGCTCAGTCAGTTGAGTGTTCGACCCTTGCTTTCAGCTCAGGTCATGATCCCGGGGTCCTGGGATTGAGCCCATGTTGGGCTCCACGCTGAACATGGAACCTGCTTCAGATTCTCTCTCCCTCTGCCCCTCTCCCACGGTCTCTGTCTCTCAAATAAATTAAAAATAAATAAAAATGTGTATAAAGAGCTGCAACCTTTACTCAACGTTTCACTCATGTAGAGTTTCTGTGGAGTGCTGTGTGTCCTGGGTCTGCCAGCTCCAGTCATGACCTCCGCAGACCAGGGGCCTCTGCTCAGTTCTGCCTTGCAAAAGGAAGAGTTTCCTGGTAGAGATGCTGGGGAGCAGGACATCAAACCAGGAAACGGTGAAGCAACTGCAACAAAGTGGTTCCTGTCCTGTCTTTCTCTAACCCTCTGAATCTGGAAGACAAACTTGTGCTTGTGAGCCTTGCCCACCAGAGTTTGTGGAAGCCTAGGAGAAATGTCCTTCTCCAATCTTTCCCAAATACGTCTCTACTTCAAAGAAACCTTTTATGATAGGACAACAGCAAAAGAAGAGCCAGTTGCTTCAGTTTGTTTCCCTCTTCCTCCCAATGCCTCCTTTCCCTGTGAGGAACCTGGTAAACTTGCTTCCTTCTTAGCTATTGTTCTGTCAGTCAGTTGCATCTTATTATCAACAGGGTTTACTATGGGGGAGGGTTTTCCAAACTGCAGATTTTCAAGTGGGTCCTGAAACTAAGCATTAGGAGAAATACAACAGAATAACAAGTGTTAAAGCGTTTATAATAAACGTAAGTATTGTTTTGTTTACACATACAAACGTACGTACATACCATGATCCTATAAATGTATTTCTTACTGTGAATCACAATCAAAAAAAGCTTGAAAAGCCATTATAATGGAGTTTACCAAATGAGAGGGAGCAAATGAGGAGACCTGTGGTTCACACACTCTCTTGTATCTTCTCAGCCTTTTATTACAGCTCTTTAATACTTAAGCTTTATTTTGTAAAATGGGGTATTTGTGGTGTTGCCCTGGGGCAGTCGCTACATGTTCCAAGCAAATGATTTAGAAAAAAATCTGTGTGTCAGGGGGCTTTAACGAACATTCATTTTAGGGGAGAATACAAGATTTTCTAGGCTTCAAAAGAGTTGACTTTTTTTTTTTTTAACGTTTTATTTTTGAGACAGGGAGAGACAGAGCATGAATAGGCGAGGGTCAGAGAGAGGGAGACACAGAATCCGAAACAGGCTCCAGGCTCTGAGCTGTCAGCACAGAGCCCGACGCGGGGCTCGAACTCACGGACCGCGAAATCATGACCTGAGCCGAAGTCGGCCGCCTAACCAGCTGAGCCACCCAGGCGCCCCTGACTTTTCTTATTCTGAAAATTTATGAGCCTTTGAACATTTTTTTCCAGTTAATGTTTAAACTTTCACTTATGTACTTAAGTTTTTGAGTAGGTGATAGGAGCTTGTGCTGAATTGAATACTGTCTCCCTCACATTTGTGTGCACTTGGTATCTGTGAATGTGGGCTTATTTAGCAGATGTAATCAAGTCAAGATGAAGTCATACTGGATTAAGGTGGGCCCTAAATCTAATGACTGGTGTCCTTCTAAGAAGAGAGATACAAGATACACATACATAGGACTCGTTACTGATAGACTACAATATGAATGGGAGTTGGGCACTGCATAAACTGATTTTGGATTCATGACAGAAAACTCAAAAGATAGAGGAACTTGGGTTGCTCAGTTGGTTAAGCATTCAACTTTTGACTTCAGCCCAGGTCATGATCTCAGTGTTGTGAGTTAAAGCCAAGTTGGCCCCCAATGTGGGGCTAAAACTCATGAACCACGAGATCATAACCTGAGCCGAAGTCGGACGCTCAACTGACTGAGCCACCCAGGTGCCCCCCAAATCAGTTTTAGCTGTGCTAAGCTGGTATTTATCTTGCCTTAAAGATCTTGTCCTGAAACTTATTACATATTCTATCTCAAGAATTTTAAAGTATATACTTTCTTAGTTTATAAGAATGTATAATTTAAAATTTTTAAACATTTTACTTATTTTTTTATAGAGACAGAGCACAAGTGGGGGAGGGGCAGAGAGAGAAGGAGACACAGAGTCCGAAGCAGGCTCCAGGCTCCGAGCTGTTAGCACAGAGCCCAAAGCAGGGCTCGAACTCACAAACTGCAAGATCATGACCTGAGCCGAAGTCGGACGCCTAACCAACTGAGCCACCCAGACGCCCCATAAGAATGTATAATTAAAAAATTTTTTTTAACGTTTATTTATTTTTGAGACAGAGGCAGAGCATGAACGGGGGAGGGTCAGAGAGAGAGGGAGACACAGAATCTGAAACAGGCTCCGGGCTCTGAGCTGTCTGCACAGAGCCCGACGCGGGGCTTGAACTCACAGACTGTGAGATCATGACCCGAGCTGAAGTCGGACGCTCAACCGACTGAGCCACCCAGGCGCCCCAAGAATGTATAATTTAAAAAAATTTTTTAGAAAGAGTGTAATTATCCTAATAGAAGTTAATTTATTTTCTGCACTGTTTTTAGAAAATAACCTCTGACCTTTAATATGGAATTTAATCAGTATCTGCCATTTTCAACAGATATGTCAGGAATTTGATTAATGTTTGAAATCTGATGTAGCTTTCACTTCTCAGAGACAGGAATGTGAGATACAGAGCAAGATCCCAAATAAACAAAAATTACTTGTTTTCTGAGGCATCTATTTAAATCAGTTAACCTGAGAGCTCCTTTCTAACATGAAACCCATGTTAACTAAATAACATGAATAAATGTGTAGCTCCTATGTACTTTTAAGTGAATGAATTAGGGGAGAATATTGCAGAAATTAAGGCGAAGTGAAGGTTTCTGAGTGGTGAGCTCAAGAAGTAAGAAGCTAGGCTCTTGGATAGGAAATCGTTTCTGCTGCTGGCAGGCAGGGCCAGTCTCCTGGGTGTTTGCCCTGTGCACACAAGAAGCATGATCCATAAAAGAGAAAATTGAAAATTGGACTTCATTAAAGTTAGAAGCTTCTGCTCTTCAAAAGATTATTAAGGAAAAGTAAAGACAAGCTATAGACGGGGAGAAAATATTTACAGGTCAAATCTATCTGATACAAGATTTATATCCATAATACATAAAGATGACTAAACTCATAATAAAAAACCAAACACAATAAAAAATGGATAAAAGATGTGAACAGATATGTCACCAAATATAAGCATACAACAGGATCCTTAGCATCATTAGTCATGAGACACCATTACCAACTTATTCGAGTCCCTAAAAATTAAAAAGATTAACCAGACCAGGTGTTGGAAGAGGATGGAGAAGAACTGGAGCTGTCAACACGGCTGGTGAGAGTGTGAAACTGGATACCTACTTTGGAAAACAGCTTGACAATTTCTTAAAAAGTTGACTATACTCCTACCTGCTATAAGCTGCAGCCATTCTACTCCTAGGAAAGTATTCAACAGAAATGGAGCATGTGTTCACAGGCCTGTACATTAGTCTTTTTGATATATTTTACTGTTCATAAAAGCTTTATTCCTATAAGCCCCAAACTGGAAACAACCAAAATGTCCACCAAAGGTGAATGGATAAACCAATTGTGGTAGAATTATACTCAGCAGTAAAACGAAGTGAACTAGTGATACATGCAGCAATGTGGATGAATCTCAAAATAATTGTGCTGCATGAAATAAGCTAGACCAAGACAGTATGTCAGGATTCCATTTACAGAGCATTCTAGAAAATGCACATTTATCTGTTGTGACAGGAAGCAGGTCAGTGGTTGATCCAGAGGAGACTGTGGGAGGAATTAGAGGCACAGAGAAACTTTTTGTGTGACGGATATGTTAATTATTTTGATTGTGGTAATGGTCACACAGGTGTACAAATGCCAGACCTCATCAATTTGCATATTTAGAATATGTGGTTTATGTCAAATATACCTCCATAAAAGTGTTTTAAAAGCTGAGTGTAGGGGCGCCTGGGTGGCGCAGTCGGTTAAGCGTCCGACTTCAGCCAGGTCACGATCTCGCGGTCCGTGAGTTCGAGCCCCGCGTCAGGCTCTGGGCTGATGGCTCGGAGCTTGGAGCCTGTTTCCAATTCTGTGTGTCTCCCTCTCTCTCTGCCCCTTCCCCGTTCATGCTCTGTCTCTCTCTGTCCCAAAAATAAATAAAAACCGTTGAAAAAAAAAAATTTAAAAGCTGAGTGTATCATGATTCATGTTTTATATACAACCAAAAGCCTTCAGAATATAGTCTTGCGTTACCTTTTTCTCAACAAAAATCAATTCATAGTCATAGTACAATCTAAATATGAACAGATTAAACAATGTCGACTTCAGTTTTCTTTTTTTCCAGTAGCCCCGCAGCCTAAGGAAACAGTGTGAGTGTGCCTTTGCTTCAGGTCAAAGGACGCCGGGCACAAGAACAGAGAGAGCTTTTAACTTCATTCACTAGAGGGTGACCTCATCTGAGCACGTCCTGGTCAGCATGCCAACCTCCACCCCCTCCTAAAAAGGTGGTAAACGCAAGCAACTTTCTTGGGCGTGTGAAAGGACAAACCGGGGACAATAATCCTGCCAGCTCCGAGCCCGAAATTCGACAGCCGACTATACGGCAGATCTTACTGTAGGGAGAGTCATGAGCCCGAATTAACTTGAAAGAAAAGAAAAAGGAAGGGAAGGGAAGAAAAGAAAAGAAAAAGAAAGAGAAGAGAAGAGAAAACAGAAAAGAAAAAAAAAGAGAGACAAAGAATAGGCAACGGCTCCGGCCCAAAGTCCCAACTCTGCCTGGTCACGTGCCCGCGCCCCCAACTTTCTGGTCCGATGCGGCTCCCAGGCCCTGTACTTTTGGTTCCGCCCGCCGGCTGTCGGCTACTACCCCGGCGCATTTCCGGCCGTGGTGGGACAGTCCGCGGAAAGTAGGGCACTTCGCGGTAAGGTCTCCCCGGGCGCGCCGTTAGGGCCAGTAGGGAGTGCGGTGTGCAGTTTCCCTTCTGTCAGGGTTGATAGGGTCGCGGGGAAGCCACCAGGTGTCGGCCTTCCGCTTGATGTGCAAGATCTGCCTTTTTAAGTTCCAAAAGCCCAGCCCCCACACTAAGAGCCCCTGGGAGGCTGCTCTCGGGCGTGGAGGGGGCGTTCGGACCCTCAGCGCGCTCATTTCGTAACTGGGGACACGGGGCGCGGGGTGGGAGAGAACGCGGTGGCCTGTTTCGTCTTGAGCTGGGAGCGTTCTAACACCTTCCGCCTTTCCTCCCCGTCTAGCCCACCGACCATGCCCGCGGGCGTGTCCTGGGCCACCTACTTGAAAATGTTCGCCGCCAGCCTCCTGGCCATGTGCGCCGGGGCCGAAGTGGTGCACAGGTACTACCTGCCGGACCTGGTGAGTGCAGGAGGGGCTGTGGTCCTGGCTCCTGGACCACTCCATTCTCCTCCCAGCATCGCAGACCATCTTAAAACGAAATTAGAAGCACCTCTGCTTTGGACCTGAAGCCTTATGATGGCATTCCATTGCATTAAGAGCAATGCATGACCTGTTCTTAACAAGGCCTTACAGGGGTCTTAGCCTGTCACCTGCCTACCACTGGCCTGAATCTGCCATTTACCTCTTGTTCCCACTGTTGCAGCCACACTGGCTTCTTTGTGGTTTCTCAAACTCATAAAGCCTGTACCCATCTCAAGGCCATGCTTTTTCTCATCCCGGAATGCTATCCTCCCAGATCTTGGGGTTGGTTTCCTACTTCAAAATGTCAGGTCTCTGCTCAAATATCTCCTCCAGCAATGAAGGTCCTTTGGACAGCTCCTAAAGGATTGCTTCTGTGCTATTATGTCTCTGTTCTTTGTT
The DNA here is from genome assembly GCF_028018385.1 of Neofelis nebulosa. NCBI lineage: Eukaryota > Metazoa > Chordata > Mammalia > Carnivora > Felidae > Neofelis > Neofelis nebulosa. The sequence continues at coordinate 18,190,231 of NC_080789.1, forward strand.
TCTGGAAAGGACTTGTCACAGTTTGCAAGTATTTTATTCCTTTGTCTATTGACTTGCTCTTTGTTTCCTCCACCAGAATGTAATCTCCATGAAGGGACTGGACCTGCGTCGTTCACCCTTGTATCTCAGTCACCCAGGAAGGAGCTTAGAATGTAGTAAATGCTCAATAAATATTTAATGATTGAAGAATGAGGGAATATAGGCATTCAAAAGAGGGAGAAACTTACATTAATTTTAATAAGCCTTCATTGAGTTAGAACTGGGAATTACAGGTGCTTTTGAAGACTTCTGGTCTGGTGGAGGTGGAGGCAAGGAAGCACAGCGAGAGACTGACAAGTGTGTGCTAGGTATTATGCTACAGGTGTGAATAGAGTGGTTTGGAGCACCGCATAGGGAACGGTCATTTCTGCCTGGACTCTGGACAGGTAACACAGAGAACCAACTATTTGTGTTTCTAGTTAGTTTAGTGAATTGACAACGACGGTTTTGGAGGTATTCTTGTTTTCAGAGGAGGAAACTGAGGTTCAGAAGAGTGAACATGATTTCCCAAGATCACATAGCTTACTGAGGATTTGAAGCCCAAGCTTTCTGTTTAGTGTTTCTCTTTTTGGATCCTGTTAATAAAGTAGTATAACACCAACGTACAACATTCAGCTTGAATTCAGGCGTGTAGATGAGAATGTGCAAATCCCTCCTTCCCATTTACTAAAACCCCCTTTCCCCAGTCTGCTCCCCACACGTCTACCATTTTTTGATTAGTGCCTACTTGCAGACTTTTACTGTTGTTGAAATAAGCACACACACAGAGTTTATATGTAAATAGGCATTCGTATTCACAATTCTCTGTAACTTACTTGTTTCGGTTAAAATCTATATGAATAGACACATGTTTATATCAATAGCCTTTTTTCTTTCTGACCATTGAATAGCATTTCCTTATATGGTTGTTCCATATATTATTTAATCAATCCCCTAGTGACATTTTGGTGATACCTAGTTTTTGTACAAACAATGCTGACGTAGCTCTTTCTTACCACCATAGACTTCTCCTTTGAGTTCTGGGGATGCATCAAGGATACTTAGTGGAGACCAAAAGGTGTAAGAACCTTCCACAGAAATGCAATTGAGTCATTAATTCATAAGGAATTGACATCAGGCAGGCATCACAGAGGAAGGATTGCCTGTTATTTGACCCTGGGGAATTGACCAAAAAATTGCCCTTTGATTCACTCTTCTCATTATAAGTGGGAGTATGCAAGGTTGCTGCTCGGACCTTGAGAAGAGGCAGCATGAAACCACAATCTCTAGAAGGACCATACTGAAGCATCTCAGGCCACTTCATCCTGATCGGGTGATGACATCAGCAGTAGGGTACCTCTCTAGGGACTTGACAACGGCTAGGGCTGGCCAGCTATGTGTAGGATGCTGGATGCTTTACTAACATTTAAAGGATTTGTGTTCTTTACCTGCGTCTGTTGGTGCTGTTCTGGCAATGACTCACTGTTGTAACAACCTCTGGCCTTTGTAGGGGCTTTCAGTCTTTACAGCTGGAAGGTCCGGGTGGAGCCCAGAGCAGAAGACACCTTGATGGCTGCCTAGAGCGGGTGCTTAGTACTGTCTTAAGCGAGCAGCATCAAGGATGCTTTTTCGAGTTGTGCAGCTCAGCTCCTCAGAACAGGAATGGAGGCAAGGATGCAAGGCGGACACTCTGTCCTGGGATACAAAGCGTGCTTTTGCTTGAGCTTTTCTTTGCAGTTTCATTTACTTTTGCATTACTTTTACTGGTTCTGTTTTCCTTAATTCATAATCTATTTATTATCAAAACAATGGGTGGTCAAAAAAATGCAGTCTCAGGACTCATGTTAAAGTGTTCATTTTTGGTTGTCTCCAGACACAACCATATACACACAAACTGCTATTTAGAACCTCTGCTGGGGCACCTGGGTGGCTCAGTCGGTTGAGCATCCGACTTCGGCTCAGGTCATGATCTCGCAGTCCGTGAGTTCGAGCCCCGCGTCGGGCTCTGTGCTGACAGCTCAGAGCCTGGAACCTGCTTCCGATTCTGTGTCTCCCTCTCTCTGACCCTCCCCCGTTCATGCTCTGTCTCTCTCTGTCTCAAAAATAAATAAACGTTAAAAAAAAATTTAAAAAAAAAAAAAAAGAACCTCTGCTGACATTGTTTTTTTAATTAAAAAAATTTTTTTTAACGCTTATTCATTTTTTGAGAGAGAGAGAGAGAGAGAGCATGAGTAGGGAAGGGGCAGAGAGAGGGAGACACAGAATCCTAAGTAGGCTTCAGGCTCTGAGTTGTCAGCACAGAGCCCGACGCAGGGCTCGAACCCATGAACTGTGAGATCATGACCTGAGCGGAAGTTGGATGCTCAACCAACTGAGCCACCCAGGCACCCCAACGTTGTTAAATTTTGATGTCAGTAAACTTTTTAGTCTTTTAAAAGTTATATACTATGTATATATATATAAATATATAATATATAAAAATCTATATTATATATATTACATATTTTGTAAAGAAAAGTGCTATCTTTCTTTTAATAAAAGTTGAATTGTCATTTTAGTTTTGTAATGTATTGGCAACTCAGATTACTCCACATGTGTGCCTGTGTGTGTAAGTGGGTGGTTGTATATACTTTGTAGAAATTTGAAACCTGCTGTTACTGTACTTCATTATTTTTTAAGGTTTTTCTTTTAATTCCAGTTAACATGCAGTGTTATATTAGTTTCAGATGTATAGTATAGTATACTATTATATTTTATAGGGCTTTGTGATTTCATATAATTTCCTTTTTGTCCTTTTTGTTTGTTTGTTTTTTTATTTTAGAGAAAGCAGGTGTGAGTGAGGGAGAGGGGCAGTGGGAATGAGAGGGAGGGAGGGAGGGAGAGAGAGAGAAAGAGGAAGAATCCCAGGCAGGCTCCATGATCAGTGTGGAGCTGGATACTGGGCTCCATCCCACAACCCTGGGATCATTACCTGAGCCAAAATCAAGAGTCGGACACTCAGGGGCGCCTGGGTGGCGCAGTCGGTTAAGCGTCCGACTTCAGCCAGGTCACGATCTCGCGGTCCGTGAGTTCGAGCCCCGCGTCAGGCTCTGGGCTGATGGCTCGGAGCCTGGAGCCTGTTTCCGATTCTGTGTCTCCCTCTCTCTCTGCCCCTCTCCCGCCCGTTCATGCTCTGTCTCTCTCTGTCCCAAAAATAAATAAAAAACATTAAAAAAAAAAAAAAAAAAGAGTCGGACACTCAGCTGACTGAGCCACCCAGGCGCCCCCATATAATTTCCTTTTGTGACCTGGGGGAAAAAAGAGCCCTTCTAAATTAATTCTTTTTCACAGTTTAATGGACAGGAAACAAACTATATTCTTTGCTTGTATTAAAGGGATTGGAATGTCAACATCTTAGGACTAGTTTAAGATAGGAAATTGTCAGACAGGTTACTCTGGCTTTTATTCCAGTTCTCATCACTGATTTTTGTGGAAAGTCATTTTCACTTCAAAATGAGAATTTTGCTGTGAAGCACGTCTCTTAAGTCCCTACGTCTCCTCTGACTCTGACCCCGACCCCAAACCCCAAACCCCATATTCTTTCCTAAACTATTTTATTTCTTTAGGATTAATTAGTTGTTAGGAGACAAAGGGTAAAATGAACCAGATCACAGCATTGGAAAGCTATTGAGATTTTTGATGTGATTTAAATTATACCAGAATAATCTCGCAGTTTTATATAAAATAATTAGAGTAAAGATTTTTTCTATAATCTTATGAGCTTATAAGGGTCCTGAGCAATGATTTATTCATGGAGCACAGTTTTTGCCTGCTTTTTATAACCTCATAGGGTTGTAAGAAATGAGGAGATTACGATGTGGTCCCTTTCCTCAGGACCTTACAGGGGAAGCTGATAGCTGATAGAAAGAGACATGCCTCTGAATCATTCTGGACAGTTCCACTTGGATGTGCAGTGAGCATGTTCAAAACTGAGCTCCTGGCCTTCCTCCAACAGACCTGCCCTTGAAGTCTTGCCTATCACAGTGGATGGTGATTCCATTGTTCTCGTTGTTCAGGCCCAAACCTAGCAGTCCTCTTTAACACCTGTCTCATACTGTGCATGACAGCAAATCCCATTGGCTTAACCTGAAGAATATATCCAGAATCTCACTGCTTTTCACCACCTCCTTTGCTGCCACTTAGTTCGACCCACTGTCAGTCACCTCCCACCTCAGGGACTGTGTTAGCTCCCTGGTCTGGCTTTTGCCTTCCACCCCTGCTCCCCTCCAGTCTTTCCTCAATAAAAGCCATTGTCCTCTTTTTACGCTTGGCTTGAGTCAGGTCATGTCACTCCTCTGCTCAGAACTCTCCACTGGTTTTGCATCTCTGCACCCACTTTTCCCCTCTGTCCTCGTCTCTTCCTAACTTCTAGTCGAATACTTTATGCCAGCTGTGCTGACCACCTTGATTTTCCTTGTGCGTAAAGGCACGTTCCTGCCACAGATCCTCTGCATTTGTGGTTCCTTCTGCCCGCAACACTCCTAGATATCTGTGTGGCCGCTTTCCTCACCCTCCTTCATGTCCTTGTTCGGAAGTCACCTTTTCAGACAAAATAAGCCCATGGAAAGATGCTAGCGTCTTTAGCCATCAGGGAAATGCAGATGACAACCATAGTAAGATACCACTTCATAACCACTATCATGGCTATAATTAAAAAAAACCAGGCTGGGGGCGCCTGGGTGGCTCAGTCGGTTGGGCGACCGACTTCGGCTCAGGTCATGACCTCGCGGTCTGTGAGTTCGAGCCCCACATTGGGCTCTGTGCTGACAGCTCAGGGCCTGGAGCCTGTTTCAGATTGTGTCTCACTCTCTCTCTGACCTTCCGCCATTCATGCTCTGTCTCTCTCTGTCTCTAAAATGAATAAACGTTAAAAAAAATTTTTTTAATAAAAAAAAAAAACAAAACCAGACTGCTCATGAGAAGTGTTGGTGAGCATGTAGAGTAACGGCAACCCCCTTATGGTGCTGATAGGAATGTAAAATGGTGCAGTTGCTTTGGAAAACAGTCTGGCAGTTCCTGACCCAGTTCAACATAGCGTCATAGGACTTAGCAATTCCACATCTAGGTTTATACCCAAGAGAAATGAAAACATACGTTCACACAAAAACTTGTACACACAGACAGATGTTCACAGAAGTATCATTCATAAGAGTAAAGAAGTGGGAACAATCCAAATGTCCATCATCTGGTGAATGGATAAGTAAAACGTGGTCTATCCTTTTAATGGAATATTACTCTGTCCTCAAAGGAAATGAAGTACAGATATATTTGACAGCATGGATCAGACCTTGAAAACATGCCAAATGAAAGAAACTACTCACAAAAGACCACATGTTATATGATTCCATTTATGTGAAATGTCCAGAATAGGCAAATCTGTGGAGACAAAAAGATTAATAGTTGCCCAGGGCAATGGCTTAGTGTGGGGCAGGATTGTGTGGAAATGGTAGTGACAGCTGATGGGCACAGGGTTTCTTTTTGGAGTGATGAAAAAGTTCTAGAACTTATTGTAGTGAGGGATGCACACCTTTGTGAATATACCAAAAGCCACTGAATTGGAATCATATACTTTAAACAGGTGAATGGTATGGTATATGAATTATATCTCACTGTGTCACTAAAGCTGTCACGTCAAGCTTTTCCTGACCACTTTTCTTGAAGTCAGTTGTTTTTTTTTTTTTTCTCTTTATAATTTGCACATAATAGGCACTTACTGTTTTTGAATAAATCAGTTGATTTCTAATACCTGTTTTCTGTGCCAGGCACATGGTGGAGAGTAAGTGGTGCGGGAATGAGTTTCAAAATGTGGAAAGCTTTATTAAAATTGTGATCTGTCATTTAATGTTGATGGAAACTCTCCCTCTGAGTCCTGTAATACTGAGGACACAGGTTCTTATAATTAGGATTTATGATTGAGTGCACAGGGACGTTTTGTTCTACTTTTTTACGTTCTTTGATGCCTTTCAGGTCACAGTTAATTACAGTCTAAGAAAGCACCGGCATCTGTGTTTTTTTGTTTTGTTTGATAGACAATACCTGAAATTCCACCAAAGCCTGGAGAACTCAAAACGGAGCTTCTGGGACTGAAAAAGAGACAATATGAACCTCAGGTTTCTCAGCAATAGAAACTTCAAAATACAACTCTGTCAAGAACTCCGTGAATATTTTAAGTATTAAATACATCTTTTTAAAGTCTGTTGAGTCAACTGCTTGTCTTTAAACACCTAATGCAGTGCGAACTGCAGGAGGAGGTGCTCAGGTGTTAGCTGATGCGTTGAGATTTGATTATAGATTGACCACTATTTCTCGAAAACTGCCAAAATATGTATCATCAGCTTCTTTGCATGTGGTTGAATACTTAGTCTTGAATATTATGTGAGAAAGAATGTCTGCAGTGTTCCCTGCCCTTATAATTCTGGGCTATTTCTCTGAAGAAGCTTGACTATCATGGCATAATGGGAATTCGGAATTAACTATAATAAAAGTGCCATTGACACTGAAAGCTTATGGTATGAAGTTAATATTTCTCCAAAACTGGGAAGTGCTACTAAACTGAATTAAGTTGAAATATTTAAAGTTTGAAGTTCTTTTTTTTTTTTAAGTTTATTTTTCAGAGAGAGAACGTGTGCACGTGCAATCGTGCAATCAGGGTCCTCGAGGGGCAGAAGGAGAGAGAATCCCAAGGCTCCGTGCTGTCAGCACAGACCCCAATGCAGGACTCGATTCCACAAGAGCTCATGACCTGAGCATAAATCAAAAGTCAGATGCTTAAGTGACTCAGCCACCCAGGCGCTCCAGAGTTTGAAGTTAATTGTGTACTTGACAAAATTATGAAAGATGTCACTTGGACTGTCGCAAGTTCTTTACCCCCAAATTTGAGAAACCATGTTACTATGTAATTATTCTTACAAAATAAATTTTAAAATAACTGAAAAGCTTAAATGAGCTTTGTAATTGGGTGACTTGTGTCCTCTTTCAAAAGATGTTGAAGTCTTAACCCCCAGTACCTGTGAAGGTGACCTTATTTGGAAACAGGTTCTTTGCAAATATAACCAAGTTAAGACGGGGTCATCAGGGTGCATCCTGATCCAACATGACTGGTGTCTTTACAAGAAGAGGAGAACACACACACACTAGGAGAATGCTAGGTGACAACAGAAACCGGAGGGATGCAACTACGATCCCAGGAGGACCAAGGATGGCGGACCACCACCAGAAGCCAGGAAGAAGCAAGGAGGGATTCTAGCCAGAGTCTCAGCGCGTGGCCTGGCTGACACCTGGAGTTTAAGACCTCTGGCCTCCGGAACTGGGAGGGAATCCATTTCCATTGTTTTAAGCCACCCAGTTGGTGGTACTGTTATGGCAGCCCTAGGAAAGTAATATACATATTTCAAGTCTTCCTCTGAGTTTATAAAGGACAAAATTGATAGAGGAGTTGGCTCTCTACTTAGGGCTATTTTTCCAAGAAAGTTTTTCAGAATTTTTTTTTCATGTTTGTTTATTTTTGAGAGATTAAGCAAGTGGGGGAGGGGCAGAGAGAATCCCAAGCAGGCTCTGCCGGGTCAGCACAGAGCCCAATGTAGGGCTTGAACTCACAAACTTGAGATCACGACCTGAGGTGAAACCAAGAGTCAGATGCTTAACTGACTGAGCACCCCAGTAAAGTGCTAATTCTAAGGATTCTAAGTGACTTTCACCAAAGTATGTATGCATTCCTGTTTTGAAGTTAACCCGTTATGAAAAATATACATTATGGCGGCCATGGAAATGCGGGAATAGACTCCCTGAGGAAAGGCAGTAAATAAGGCCGTAAATGCAGAACACGGAGCAGCCTTCGGTTGTCTTGGCCTCTGCAGGGATTTTATCAGCTAGAGTGGCCTTGCTCAGAGCCACATGCCTCCTGCCATTCGGCACAACTCTGAGGGGCCCCTTGTGGCTCAGTTCCCTGTGGGCTGGCTGGGGCCATCTTTGGACATGCGTTGCTTCTCCCCTTCTCCCTGTGCTCCATCCCATTTCCTTTCCTTCCCCAGGTGCTGATTTAAGCGCACTCCTTAACGAACATTCTGTATACTAAAAACTCCATTCTAGTGCTTCCTGGAGAACCAAATCAGGTGACCTACAAGCCAAAAATCAAAAGTAGGGTTCCGGAAGATGGCGGCGTAGGAGGACGCTGGGCTCACCGCGCGTCCTGCTGATCACTTAGATTCCACCTACACCTGCCTAAAGAACCCAGAAAACCGCCAGAGGATTAGCAGAACGGAGTCTCCGGAGCCAAGCGCAGACGAGAGGCACACGGAAGAGGGTAGGAAGGGCGGCAAGGCGGTGCGCACTCCACGGACTGGCGGGAGGGAGCCGGGGCGGAGGGGCGGCTCGCCGGCCAAGCAGAGCCCCCGAGTCGGGCTGGCAAAAGCGGAGGGGCCGGACGGACTGTGTTCCGACAGCAAGCGCGACTTAGCGTCTGGGAGGTCAGAAGTTAACAGCTCTGCTCAGAAAGCGGGAAGGCTAGAGGACAAAGGGAGGGAGAGCTGCTGAGCCCCCGGACGGCAGAGCTCAGCTTGGCGGGGAACAAAGGCGCTCGCCAGCGCCATCTCCCCCGCCCATCCCCCAGCCAAAATCCCAAAGAGAACCAGTTCCTGCCAGGGAACTTGCTCGCTCCGCGCAAACACCCAACTCTGTGCTTCTGCGGAGCCAAACCTCCGGCAGCGGATCTGACTCCCTCCCGCTGCCACAGGGCCCCTCCTGAAGTGGATCACCTAAGGAGAAGCGAGCTAAGCCTGCCCCTCCCGCCCCCGTGCACCTTGCCTACCCACCCCAGCTAATACGCCAGCTCCCCAGCACCACAAGCCTGGCAGTGTGCAAGTAGACCAGACGGGCCACACCACCCCACAGTGAATCCCGCCCCTAGGAGAGGGGAAGAGAAGGCACACACCAGTCTGACTGTGGCCCCAGCGGTGGGCTGGGGGCAGACATCAGGTCGGACTGCGGCCCCGCCCACCAACTCCAGTTATACACCACAGCACAGGGGAAGTGCCCTGCGGGTCCTCACCACTCCAGGGACTGTCCAAAATGACCAAACGGAAGAATTCCCCTCAGAAGAATCTCCAGGAAATAACAACAGCTAATGAACTGATCAAAAAGGATTTAAATAATATAACAGAAAGTGAATTTAGAATAATAGTCATAAAATTAATCGCTGGGCTTGAAAACAGTATACAGGACAGCAGAGAATCTCTTGCTACAGAGATCAAGGGACTAAGGCACAGTCACGAGGAGCTGAAAAACGCTTTAAACGAAATGCAAAACAAAATGGAAACCACGACGGCTCGGATTGAAGAGGCAGAGGAGAGAATAGGTGAACTAGAAGATAAAGTTATGGAGAAAGAGGAAGCTGAAAGAAAGAGAGATAAAAAAATCCAGGAGTATGAGGGGAAAATTAGAGAACTAAATGATACACTAAAAAGAAATAATATACGCATAATTGGTATCCCAGAGGAGGAAGAGAGAGGGAAAGGTGCTGAAGGGGTACTTGAAGAAATTATAGCTGAGAACTTCCCTGAACTGGGGAAGGAAAAAGGCATTGAAATCCAAGAGGCACAGAGAACTCCCTTCAGACGTAACTTGAATCGATCTTCTGCACGACATATCATAGTGAAACTGGCAAAATACAAGGATAAAGAGAAAATTCTGAAAGCAGCAAGGGATAAACGTGCCCTCACATATAAAGGGAGACCTATAAGACTCGTGACTGATCTCTCCTTTGAAACTTGGCAGGCCAGAAAGGCTTGGCACGATATCTTCAGTTTGCTAAACAGAAAAAATATGCAGCCGAGAATCCTTTATCCAGCAAGTCTGTCATTTAGAATAGAAGGAGAGATAAAGGTCTTCCCAAACAAACAAAAACTGAAGGAATTTGTCACCACGAAACCAGCCCTACAAGAGATCCTAAGGGGGATCCTGTGAGACAAAGTACCAGAGACATCACTACAAGCATAAAACATACAGACATCACAATGACTCTAAACCCGTATCTTTCTATAATAACACTGAATGTAAATGGATTAAATGCGCCAACCAAAAGACATAGGGTATCAGAATGGATAAAAAAACAAGACCCATCTATTTGCTGTCTACAAGAGACTCATTTTAGATCTGAGGACACCTTTAGATTGAGAGTGAGGGGATGGAGAACTATTTATCATGCTACTGGAAGCCAAAAGAAAGCTGGAGTAGCCATACTTATATCAGACAAACTAGACTTTAAATTAAAGGCTGTAACAAGAGATGAAGAAGGGCATTATATAATAATTACAGGGTCTATCCATCAGGAAGAGCTAACAATTATAAATGTCTATGCGCCAAATACCGGAGCCCCCAGATATATAAAACAGTTACTCATAAACATAAGCAACCTTATTGATAAGAATGTGGTCATTGCAGGGGACTTTAACACACCACTTACAGAAATGGATAGATCATCTAGACACACAGTCAATAAAGAAACAAGGGCCCTGAATGATACATTGGATCAGATGGACTTGACAGATATATTTAGAACTCTGCATCCCAAAGCAACAGAATATACTTTCTTCTCGAGTGCACATGGAACATTCTCCAAGATAGATCATATACTGGGTCACAAAACAGCCCTTCATAAGTTTACAAGAATTGAAATTATACCATGCATACTTTCAGACCACAATGCTATGAAGCTTGAAATCAACCACAGGAAAAAGTCTGGAAAACCTCCAAAAGCATGGAGGTTAAAGAACACCCTACTCACGAATGAGTGGGTCAACCAGGCAATTAGAGAAGAAATTAAAAAATATATGGAAACAAACGAAAATGAAAATACAACAATCCAAACGCTTTGGGACGCAGCGAAGGCAGTCCTGAGAGGAAAATACATTGCAATCCAGGCCTATCTCAAGAAACAAGAAAAATCCCAAATACAAAATCTAACAGCACACCTAAAGGAAATAGAAGCAGAACAGCAAAGGCAGCCTAAACCCAGCAGAAGAAGAGAAATCATAAAGATCAGAGCAGAAATAAACAATATAGAATCTAAAAAAACTGTAGAGCAGATCAACGAAACCAAGAGTTGGTTTTTTGAAAAAATAAACAAAATTGACAAACCTCTAGCCAGGCTTCTCAAAAAGAAAAGGGAGATGACCCAAATAGATAAAATCATGAATGAAAATGGAATTATTACAACCAATCCCTCAGAGATACAAACAATTATCAGGGAATACTATGAAAAATTATATGCCAACAAATTGGACAACCTGGAAGAAATGGACAAATTCCTAAACACCCACACTCTTCCAAAACTCAATCAGGAGGAAATAGAAAGCTTGAACAGACCCATAACCAGCGAAGAAATTGAATCGGTTATCAAAAATCTCCCAACAAATAAGAGTCCAGGACCAGATGGCTTCCCAGGGGAGTTCTACCAGACGTTTAAAGCAGAGATAATACCTATCCTTCTCAAGCTATTCCAAGAAATAGAAAGGGAAGGAAAACTTCCAGACTCATTCTATGAAGCCAGTATTACTTTGATTCCTAAACCAGACAGAGACCCAGTAAAAAAAGAGAACTACAGGCCAATATCCCTGATGAATATGGATGCAAAAATTCTCAATAAGATACTAGCAAATCGAATTCAACAGCATATAAAAAGAATTATTCACCATGATCAAGTGGGATTCATTCCTGGGATGCAGGGCTGGTTCAACATTCGCAAATCGATCAACGTGATACATCACATTAACAAAAAAAAAGAGAAGAACCATATGATCCTGTCAATCGATGCAGAAAAGGCCTTTGACAAAATCCAGCACCCTTTCTTAATAAAAACCCTTGAGAAAGTCGGGATAGAAGGAACATACTTAAAGATCATAAAAGCCATTTATGAAAAGCCCACAGCTAACATCATCCTCAATGGGGAAAAACTGAGAGCTTTTTCCCTGAGATCAGGAACACGACAGGGATGCCCACTCTCACCGCTGCTGTTTAATATAGTGCTGGAAGTTCTAGCATCAGCAATCAGACAACAAAAGGAAATCAAAGGCATCCAAATTGGCAAAGATGAAGTCAAGCTTTCGCTTTTTGCAGATGACATGATATTATACATGGAAAATCCGATAGACTCCACCAAAAGTCTGCTAGAACTGATACATGAATTCAGCAAAGTTGCAGGATACAAAATCAATGTACAGAAATCAGTTGCATTCTTATACACTAACAATGAAGCAACAGAAAGACAAATAAAGAAACTGATCCCATTCACAATTGCACCAAGAAGCATAAAATACCTAGGAATAAATCTAACCAAAGATGTAAAAGATCTGTATGCTGAAAACTATAGAAAGCTTATGCAGGTAATTGAAGAAGATATAAAGAAATGGAAAGACATTCCCTGCTCATGGATTGGAAGAATAAATATTGTCAAAATGTCAATACTACCCAAAGCTATCTACACATTCGATGCAATCCCAATCAAAATTGCACCAGCATTCTTCTCGAAACTAGAACAAGCAATCCTAAAATTCATATGGAACCACAAAAGGCCCCGAATAGCCAAAGTAATTTTGAAGAAGAAGACCAAAGCAGGAGGCATCACAATCCCAGACTTTAGCCTCTACTACAAAGCTGTCATCATCAAGACAGCATGGTATTGGCATAAAAACAGACACATAGACCAATGGAATCGAATAGAAACCCCAGAACTAGACCCACAAACGTATGGCCAACTCATTTTTGACAAAGCAGGAAAGAACATCCAATGGAAAAAAGACAGTCTCTTTAACAAATGGTGCTGGGAGAACTGGACAGCAACATGCAGAAGGTTGAAACTAGACCACTTTCTCACACCATTCACAAAAATAAACTCAAAATGGATAAAGGACCTGAATGTGAGACAGGAAACCATCAAAACCTTAGAGGAGAAAGCAGGAAAAGACCTCTCTGACCTCAGCCGTAGCAATCTCTTACTCGGCACATCCCCAAAGGCAAGGGAATTAAAAGCAAAAGTGAATTACTGGGACCTTATGAAGATAAAAAGCTTCTGCACAGCAAAGGAAACAACCAACAAAACTAAAAGGCAACCAACGGAATGGGAAAAGATATTTGCAAATGACACATCGGACAAAGGGCTAGTATCCAAAATCTATAAAGAGCTCATCAAACTCCACACCCGAAAAACAAATAACCCAGTGAAGAAATGGGCAGAAAACATGAATAGACACTTCTCTAAAGAAGACATCCGGATGGCCAACAGGCACATGAAAAGATGTTCAACGTCGCTCCTCATCAGGGAAATACAAATCAAAACCACACTCAGATACCACCTCACGCCAGTCAGAGTGGCCAAAATGAAGAAATCAGGAGACTATAGATGCTGGAGAGGATGTGGAGAGACGGGAACCCTCTTGCACTGTTGGTGGGAATGCAAATTGGTGCAGCCGCTCTGGAAAGCAGTGTGGAGGTTCCTCAGAAAATTAAAAATAGACCTACCCTATGACCCAGCAATAGCACTGCTAGGAATTTATCCAAGGGATACAGGAGTACTGATGCATAGGGGCACTTGTACCCCAATGTTTATAGCAGCACTCTCAACAATCGCCAAATTATGGAAAGAGCCTAAATGTCCATCAACTGATGAATGGATAAAGAAATTGTGGTTTATATACACAATGGAATACTACGTGGCAATGAGAAAGAATGAAATATGGCCTTTTGTAGCAACGTGGATGGAACTGGAGAGTGTGATGCTAAGTGAAATAAGCCATACAGAGAAAGACAGATATCATATGGTTTCACTCTTATGTGGATCCTGAGAAACGTAACAGAAACCCATGGGGGAGGGGAAGGGAAAAAAAAAAAAAAGAGGTTAGAGTGGGAGAGAGCCAAAGCATAAGAGACTGTTAAAAACTGAGAACAAACTGAGGGTTGATGGGGGGTGGGAGGGAGGGCAGGGTGGGGGATGGGTATTGAGGAGGGCACCTTTTGGGATGAGCACTGGGTGTTGTATGGAAACCAATTTGACAGTAAATTTCATATATTAAAAAATAAATAAATAAAAAAAAAACAAAAAAAAAAAAAAAAAAAAAACAAAAAAAACAAAAATCAAAAGTAGTACTAGATTCTTCCTTAATAAAGCTGTGGGAGAAAACAACTCAAGATGGACCAGTTGCAAGCTGTTTGGTAATTAAATTAGGTCAAACAGTTATGCGAAGCGTCTTGGACATAGCTGCTCGCTTTTCCAAAAACTGAGGGAGTACAAGGCTTTCTAAGCTTCCTGCTGGAAACAATGGAAACTCAGAATTTGCAATTGGAGGACACTGAAGAGCAAGTTCCCGATGTTATTAATTTAATGCAATGCGATGGCTTTAATTTCTTTATAACAATCTTTATTAAAAATGGTAATCTATAGTGGCCAAAAAATTGGGAACTAGTACAACTAATAGCTAATAATATAACATCGTACCACAAAAAGAAGCCACATCTTAACTATAGCATGTTTCCCGATGACGATGACTGATGGAGCTCCCGTTTTATTTCTTAAAAGAAACAGATTTTAAAAAAGATACACATTCAAGTAAGGTAGCCATTAAAGTGATTATTGCAAATTAACCCTGGAAAAATAGCTTGGAGGGAGGAGTAGGAAGCATACAACCAACAGAAATACAAGAAGCCCAAAAAAGCGTCCTAGATCATCAGGAAAATTCAGTCCCTAACAAAACAGTAAAGCTGTATTACAGTTAATATTAAAGTTATCATAGTAAAGTTAGTTTCCACAGAATCTCCTCTCACATAGGATCTCTGAATATACAACTCTGATTTTCTCTCCCTAGCCACAGTTAGACTACCATTTCAAATGGCTACACAGCTAGTCAAAGTACAGAAACCAGTTTCTCATAAATAATACGCTTCAAAAGAAATTAAGTGATCACTTGCTGAGGACCGGCACTCATCATCTAGTTATCTCTGTTGTAGGGTTATGGGTGTTTTAAGAGACAGTCTTATTTTGGAGTCACTCTAGATTTACAGGAAAACTGCAAAGATGGTAGCATCCCCACGTGCCTTCTCCCGGTTTCCAGGGATGCCATCCTCTTACATCACCGTGGTGTAGGTGTCAAAGCCAAGGAACCGTGAACTCTATTATACACCAGGCTTACCCTTGCTGTATCCTGACAGGGATACAGGAAATCACCGATATTAACCTTGACCACTAGGTTAAGGGAGCTTCTGCCAGGTTTCTCTGCTACAAAGAAATGCTTTTCCCTTTCTGTCTGCTAGAGGGCAGCTATTAAGTCTAGCCATCTTTCAGAAAGGAAAGGAGTTTAAGCTCCACCTCCTGCAAGGGGGAGCATCTATCCACCTGTTTTTTTGGAATTCTTCTGTAAGGAACATTATCTTTTCTCTATATAGGTGACTTTTTAAAATACTAGTTTTAAAAAAGACTTTTTGGTATTATGAATTACTTTTATAAGAGAAAAAAAAAACCCCAAACACAGGATTTAAAAACAAAAAATCGACCAAGTATACATCGTTCTATATAATCATTATGAAGACAGGCAAGACATAGTATTTGGGATCTTTTTTATTTTTATACACATGACAAGATTTTACACCAAGAATAGTCAGTTAAATAGTACAAATTTACATTCATGAGGAATGTTAAAAAAAAAATTCAACTAAAAAACCCACTTCTTTCTGTGACCCACAATCCCAACATTTTACAGTGCAGGGGTGAAGGGGGCTGGGGGGAGCATCCAAAACAAGTCTCTCCCAAAAGAAATGACTTAAATTTCACATTCCCTCTCCACACAGGATCCAAATGGTGAGAGTATAATTTATAATTCATCTTTTTCAGCTGTAGATTTCTGTGAAAATAAAAAAAAAAAAAAAAAAACTTAGAAGACATTAAAAACTAGCAAAAAAACAAAAACAACAAAAACAAAACAAACCTTAGCTCACAGAAGGTTCGTGTATGAAGAAACAATTGAAATGGGCCCAGTGTATTTCCATTATTTCAGCTGTAGGCTAGAACGACATTTGTCAATCTGCGGGATCATTTCGAACCTAACAGTAAGATAAATGACTCCCGAACAGAAATAATCAAAAATTTCCATCGGCCTCATGCTGCCATAGAGGAAGGCAGAAGCCAGTGGCAGAGAATACAGAAGCCTTGTGGGCTAAGGGAAAATCTGTTTAACAATGTCTCAGGACTGGATGGCTAAAATAAAGGAACAAAAGGAGCGGGCAGCTGAAAGTCTACGCTTTAAACAGAAAAAAAGGAGCTGCTCCAGCTTTTGAATTTCATCATTAGATGCCTATTTTGGAGCAGATTTCCTGAAGTCTGACTTCTAGAAGCTATGCAGTCCTAATGACAGAACTGAAAATAAAAGTTTGCCTAGTTTTGCAAGAACTAAAATGCAAGTCCCATTCTTGACTTGTTATGTATACCTTTACTGTTTCCTGTTCTTCTTCATCTGCTCCTGCATCCATTTCTTCTTCTTCATCCTGCTCTGTGTCTTCTGTGGTGTCCTCTGTTGTTTCTTCAGGTTCTTCTTCGGGTTCTTCTTCCACCTAAGGGCACCATTTATAAGCTCATTAATGGATCCAATACCTTGGATCTATTTCCACTTTGTTCATTCAAACGTACTAACATCAGAATTAACTTCACTCCTGTTTTATCCAGAACTGCACAGTAAATCCGCTAATTAGACTCAACAGTCAAGCTAGCAGAGGGAGACAGATAAAGAAAAAAGATATAAAAGGGAATTTCTTATTAATTCTAGCACCGCGTGTGACACTGGGGAGTCAAACATTTCAATAAATTATTTCAAACCTTTGCATCAGGGTCAATGTTTAAACTGAGGCGAAGCATTCTTTCTATTCGATCTCCATATGCTTTAGTGTCTGGTAACAGATATCCTGACCGTAGTGTTGCCGTTTCAAACAAAACCACAGCAAGATCTGAAACGGTCTTATCCTCTTCATCTTCCTGAGATGAAAGAAGTGACATCTGATTAATATTAAAAGGTACAAAGTATCCCAACGAAAAGATGAAGGAGTATGGCTACAATATTAATCACCTTCACTCGTCGAAGCATGTCTTTGATCAGGGGATGTCTGGGATTAATTTCAAATGTTTTCTTCTGGCTGGCATAGTAACTGGTAAGGGGTAGAAACGAACATTAACGTCAAACTTCAGGCTCCATACATTTCCCACATTCTATAAATTTTTTAAAATTATACATAGCTCTTGGAAAAATCAAGACTTATTTATATCTCTACACGACACCGTGTTCTGCCTTTTACTACCTTCTCCACGATGCCTTCACCAATATGGTTCCAAGACACATTAATTGTTTCTTTACCTGAGCGGAGTTCCCAATGCATTCTAAATATACCTTCATACCGTTAGTTTTCTGCTGTCAGCTGTGACTGGTCTCCCTCCTAGAGAGGAGGACAGGGAGGAACTGCATCTACCCTTCTCGGGGTAAACCCATTACAGATGCAGAGTTTAGAAGATTAAGACTTGATTTGTCATCCTGACTGGTCTGAATGGCAAAAAGAGAGCAGTGATATCTATTCACTGTGGACAGACACAGCAGGTGTTTGCTCACTGAATGGAAGGGAACTTCCTGTTCATAAATGAAATAAATGGACATTTATTTAAGGGCTACTATACTGTTACAATGGAATATAAGCAGAAACCTACTTTCCACCTAAACTTTATAATCTATAAAGTCTTCAGGGGGACAAGACACAGAAGCAAGACACCATTTTTGCACTTTACTGTGGAAACATAAGTTAGGGAGTCTTGCTAGATATGAAATATACTTCGTATATACAGAGTTTTGAAATTGTGATCATGGAGACTTCACTGGTGAGAAGAATCCTTAAGCTAGGCCTTGGGGAAAACATGGGCAGAGAGCAAACAGAAAGAAGACATTCCAGATGGGAGACAGGAGAATAAAAGCAAGGAAGAAATCATTTTCAAGACCACCGCTGTGACATTACAATATAAATGTGACATATATATATTCCCTGAAAATAAAGGGCACCTGAAGACCCAGTGTACGTCCAGCACTCAGCCCTTGAGTTCATAAACTTGTTCACCCATGGGTCTTTTACCCTTTATTTTGCAGGGCATACTATTTGGGGAAGGAGGGATGGCAGTTAAAAAGCATGTAACTCATTTGACAAATGACAAGGTCATTAACCTCATCTGTTAACTATTAATATCTAAAAATGAAGAAGTACACATACCAGGCCAAGGATATGCAAAAGCAATGAACAATACACGTAACAGATTACATTTCCATTTGTAAATAAAAATACCTTAAAATAAATCATGAGTTCAACACCTTTCCTTTATCAATCTAATGTCAGAGGAATCCCTCTGTAAACTTGTCTCCTCTGTTATCTAACCGATAGTGGTGGCCACTTAAAAACACATCAGTTCTTCGCTGGCATTATCTACAAAAGGAAGGCTGGCTAAGAACGAATACCGTGCAGGGACCTTCCCAAGGATGCTTACTTTGTAGAGATGTCCTTGCCCGTCTGGTAGGCTTGAGCTTTCATGATTCTCTCCATGTTGCCAGACCACCCATACTGGCTGGCCACAAGAGCACAAGGAGACTCTGTCAGACGTTGAGATACCACGGCCTTTTCAATCTTAAGATAAGAAATCAAAAGTTAGATACATGTAAATACCAACAGTTAAGGTCATGTGGTAACTGCATTTCAATTCCTTAAGGATTCATCACTTAAGATCAAATACAAGCATAAAAATTCCTCGTATTCAGATTCTTAGGAAACTCTTGACATTTAATAATAGGAATTTTTTTGGTCAAAAATAAACACCAACTTTTAAACACACAGAAGACTTAAATTCAACCAATAAAAAGTTACCACAAAGGCAGTATTAAACCACAGAAAACATTCAGTTACAAAAATAAAAAATAACCAAACAGTACACAATAGCCATTATTATCCTTTTAATTCTTTGTAGTTTATAAACCTTTTTTTAAAGTAGGCTCTATTGGGGTGCCTGCGTGGCTCAGTCAATTGAGCGTCCGACTTCGGCTGAGGTCATGATCTCACAACTCGTGAGTTCGAGCCCCACGTCAGGCTCTGTGCTGACAGCCTGGAGCCTACTTCAGATTCTGTGTCTCCCTCTCTCTCTGCCCCAACCCACTCACATTCTGTCTCTGTCTCTCTCAAAAATATACACACATACACACATACATACATACATAAAGTAGGCTCTATAGCCAACGTGGGACTCAAACTCAGGACACCGAGATCAAGAGCTGTAAGCTCTACAGACTACTCTAACCAGGTGTCCCTGTGGTTTATAATTTTAAGCTCCTCCTCCCCCAAATTTAACCACTATATTAAATGTTGTTCTGTGCAACTTTTCCCGCTCTCTGCCCCTTCCCAGCTTGAGCTTTCTCTCAAAATAAAGAAACAAACGTTAAAAAAAATAAAATAAAATGCAGATGCTAAAATTTCACAGGTTTTAACTTCCAGAAGAATACCTTGTCCTTGAGAGCTTTATCTTTCATCCAATTGAGCAGAGGCTCAAATTCTTTCTCAATTGCTTCACGACTCTCCTTAGTTTTCTCACTTTCATCAAATTTCACTCCTTCCTTGGCAACATTCTGGAACCTTTTCCCATCAAACTCCGGAAGAGCCTGAATGCAGTATTCGTCCACAGGTTCTGTGAGATAAATCACTTCATAGCCCTTTTTCAGCAGTCGCTCAACAAATGGAGAAGATTCAGCCTATAAAATTAAGAAAGTGATAAAGTTTCCAAGTCTACCCCTGGTATATACCCCAGTAGCTACATTTATCTAGAACTAACAACCCCATTTTACAGGTGGGGAAGTAAGAGGTGCAGAGAGTATAAATGACTTTCCTGTCAGTGGCTGAGCAGGCCTTGTAATGACTCCAGGCCACCATCACAATTAAGTTCTTTTTTTCTCAGGAGTTGGCTACATACCAGGATGCCTGACAGCTGGAGTTCAACTTACCTCTTTCCTGCTGGACCCAGCCATGAAGTAGATTTTGTCTTGTTTCTCCTTCATTCTTTCCACATACTGATCTAGACTCGTAATGTCACTTGGATGATGAGAAGACTGGAACCTAAGGAGTTTTGCAAGACGGGTTCGATTCGAGTGGTCTTCAATCACACCGAGCTTGATGTTGGTACCGAATTCTTTCCAAAAAGTATCATTGTACTTCTCATCAGCAATCTTCTTGATCATGTCCAGAGTTTTACGGACAAGCTTCTTTCTAATCACCTAAATAAAATTAAAGAATAATTCATTAGTGAATGTGGTCTCAAACTTTTGAGAACCTTCCCTATGTGAGAGCATCGGGGAGCAGTGGTAAAAGATAGAAAGACACGGCCTCGTCACTGCCATTTCTCAAGTGGCAGGGAACGGTAAGCAATCTATGTGAGACTGAGCAGAAACAAAGTTGTCAGTGGAAATAGTCCCAAGATTGTTTTAATGTTTATAAATGTTTAGAGAGCATGCAAGCAGGGGAGAGGGGTAGGGTGGGAGAATCTAGAGCAGTCTCTGTGTTCAGTGCAGAGCCTGACGCAGGGCTTGATCCCAGAACCCTGGAATGACCCCTAATGTTTATATTCTGGGTAGTGGGTCTATGTGGGTGTTTACTACACAATTCACTCAACTTTTCTGTATGTTTGAAACTTTTATAAGATACTGGGTGCAAAACAACCAGATTCTTAGGATTTAATAATTCTAGAGTAAAATTAAGTTCTTCAGCTAAAGAGCCAAGGACTGGTCTCTAAGTCTGGGGACTCTGTTAATGCTGCCTGTCCTTCACAGCCCAATCAAAGAGGAAAGGAACCAGCCAGTCTCTTCCCAGAGACACTCACCTTAAGCAGTTTATGTTGCTGAAGAGTTTCCCGGGAAACATTCAAGGGGAGATCATCTGAGTCCACCTTCAGATGGCAAAAGAAAAGTTCAATGAGCAACAGAAACACTGGGAAAAAAATCCAAACCAACAAACCAAAAAAATACTTCTGTTCCTTGCCTTTTTAAGTTTATTTATTTATTTAGAGAGGGTGGGAGGAAGTGGGGGAGAGAGGAAGAATCCCAAACAGGCTCTGCAAGGTCAGCATGGAGCCGGACTTGGGGCTCAAACTCACAAACTATGAGATCATGACCTGAGCCGAAGCCAAGAGTCAGACGCTTAACTGAGCCACCCAGGCGCCCCTCCCGTGTTTAACGACCCGTTTCCTCATAGTCTTCAGATACTTACAACACCCTTGACAAAATTAAGGTACTTGGGCATCATGTCATGGAAGTCGTCTGTGATGAATACTCGGCGCACATAGAGCTAAACAGAGACCAAGAAAAGGTCACTTTCTGAAAATTATACCTTCAAATTTTAAACTCAGTCTTTACAACTTAAAAACTCACCTTAATGTAATCACTCTTCTTCGATCCATATTCATCAAATAGACCACGAGGAGCAGATGTAGGTACGAATAAAATGGATTTGAAGGTAACTTCCCCTTCAGCAGTAAAGTGGATGTAGGCCATGGGGTCATCACTTTCCTATGGAAAGTTGGCATTTAGTCATTCAACGGCACCGGAAAAAGGCATCGCAAAGGCTAAGTGATTTATTATGTGGTAGACATTTAGTTTAGCATTTAACTAACAAGAGTCCCCTTACCAAACAAAGGGGGGTGGGGAGAGGAACGTAGGGAAGAAACGGCTAGGACTGCTTTCCTATAAACTGGCTAGACATGGTGGTTTTGCTGATGACCGTCCACAGTGTCACTCAATCTCTTAAACTGGGGGAAAGATGCATGGGTCTAGTTTTCACATGTGTCAGAGAACAGGGTATGAAAGCCCTGATCCTATCTAAATGACAATATACAATGCTTCATGAGTATACTGCTCAACCAGAGAAAGAAGTACTTGGGAATACATTTCTTCCACTGGGATATGGACTAGAGCAGTGGATGTAAAGAGGTATGTAAATATATCCTAAAGACGAATTCCCTAGATCTGCATTATCCACTACAGTACCCACATGTGGGTACTAGCACTTGAAATGTGGCTAATCCGAATTGAGATACGTGTTAAGTATGAAATCTACAACCAGACTTTGAAGATACAGTACAAAACAAAACAAAGTAAAACGTGTTTAAGTTTTTAAATAATGATTACGTGTTGAACTATTTTGGGTATGTTAGGTTAAATCAAACTTATTAAAAATTAACTATGCCTGTTTCAACTTAAAAAAAAAAAACATGCTTCTAAGAAGTTCAGAATCACAGATGTGGCTCACATTAGGTATTTTTTTTTTTTTTAAAGCTTATTTAAGAGAGATCACGTGTGTGCAAGTGTGTGCAAGTGGGGACGAGGCAGAGAGAGAGGTAGAGCAAGAGAATCCCAAGCACTTAGAGTGCGGAGCCAGATGCGGGGCTCAAACCCAGAGATGGCAAAGTCAGACGTGCCACCCAGGCGCCCCAGTAGCTCACATTCTATTTCTAATACGGCTGTCCTTGACGAAAGTACGTTATATGTTTGTATACACCAGGACCAACTCTGGTTCAAGAGAATAAAAGTGGAGTTCTAGTAGAACCAAGGGGAGTTTTTAAGAGGTGAAACTTAAAAGATGGTTGGATGTTAACACGAGGAGAGCAAGGAAGGGATGGAATAAAGATTAAAGAACAAACATAACTGCAGAATATTAAGTTTTATCTAGCCATGCTAAGCTTATTAAACTCTTCTGTTTAGTACAAAATGCTGTATAGGGAAATATGAACTTCAAACAATCCTAATCCATGCTAGTTTTAGATTCTTCACTTAAAAGATGGGATCAGTGAAAGGAAATAGGCAAAGAAACAGATTTAGTGATTATTCCTAAGAATATGACCTCACAATAAAGGTCTGAGGTTGTAAACAGGCTCTTTAAAGGTGATGTTAAAAGCCAAAAGAATAAACCAACAAACAGCAGAATTAGACCTATAGACACAGAGAGCAAACGGATGGTTGCCAGAGAGGAGTGGGGGGGATGGGCAAAATGGGTGAAGGGGAGCGGGAGGCACAGGCTTCCAGGTCTGGAACGACTAAGTCACAGGAGTAAAAGGTACAGCAGAAGGAATAGTCAATGGTACTGTAACAGCACTGTATGGGGAGAGACGCTGGCGACATTCGTGGTGAGCAGAGCATACTGTGGAGACACACAGACCGGTGTTGTACACCTGAAACTAATGTAACATTTTGTCTCAACTATAATCACATAAAAAGTATTCATTCTTGGAAATGGAAAAAAGACCTAACGACGCTAAAAGCCATTCAATACAAGATATTATGTTCTATGGAAGTCATCTGCCTACACACGTAAGCAGTTGTTAATCCTTTTGGTAACACAGACCTGTTGGCAATGTGGTGAAGCATAGAGACTCCTTCTTAAATTTTTAAGATGCATAATATAAAACACACAAGATTAAAACAGAAACCAACTGTATTGAAAGAGTCATAACACCATTTAAAAATGTTTTGACTTAGTAATGTTCATCACGTTCTAAAGTAATATTTACCTTTGAAAATGATTTGTAGAAAGCTTTGTATTCATCATCTTCTACTTCTTTTGATGGTCTCTGCCAGATCGGTTTGATGTCATTCATAAGTTCCCAATCCCAGACAGTCTTTTCAACCTGAAGTTACAGGACATGATTAGCAGCCCCAGAACTCAGCAGCAGTTGTACAGTACAAGTGCTACCTAGAACTTCAGGACATTACAAATGAATGTGGGAAACACCAAAGGACACTCCTAATCTACTATGGCTCCTGACAGTGGGATCAAAAATCTCTCAAAAAGCCATTTTTCTCAACACTTAAGATTGATCTTTAACACAAAGAAGGCAATTGGTTATCATTACTATTGATAAAAAGCAAATTACAGTTTTTCCTCATTTTTAACTAAAATGTCATTTCTTTTTAAACTATTCATAAAAATGATCGGTGTTTGCTACTTAAAACTTTCCAGAGGCAGAAAACACAAACACTAACAAATAAACTTAGTCCTTGTTTTTAAAAGTTGGGTCTATGGACTTACCATTTGAAGAAAAAAAGCCCTTTAAGAATTAATGAAAACTGAACCCAGATCAGTCTGTGCATACTTGGATTTTTGTATTTTCTTGAACATACCTTAAACAGCATTTTAGTGTGGGGATTAACCAGACTTACTTTTTTGGTTTTTGGTTTTTTTTCCTCTTCTTCTTCTTCCACTGCAGCTTCATCATCAGAATCTTCCTTTTCTTCTTTCGCTGCTTCTTCTTCTTCCATGGGTTCCTCAACAGTTTCAGTCTAGTGAAGTACAATTATGGTGAAATTCATTTATTTAATAATCCTGATTTCATCGAGGATATGAAACAAAATTACAGCTCCAACAAACAGGTCTTCCAGAAGAAAACCCTGAGTATCCCCATACCAAAAGAGCAAATGTGGCTCTTAAGGGTTAAAGATTTAAATATGTGCCAACGTAGCACATATGAATTTGTATCAATGTAGATTTACCTTGCTGCTCCACACATAAATAGGGAAGTTTATAAACTGTGAATATTTCTTGACGAGATTTTTAATTGTATCTAATTCAAGGTAATCAGATGCTTCTTCTTTTAAAACAAGGCTGTAAAGAAAATAAGACAGGTTTAGAAAGACATCCTTGGTTTAAAAGATTTGATTATAAATTAATCTAAATACCTTCCTGACAATGCTAACAGTTTGGCGTAATCCAAGATGGCCCCTGTTTTTCATGTTAAAAACTCTCATCACCAATGATGGTTTATGAGCCATATATGGCTCCATATACCAGATATGAGTACAACACAGGGAAGAATCTTCCTTGCATTCCTTGGGTGAAAAATATCCTTAGTCCCAAATAAAAAGTGCCAATGTCCCAACCTTCTCAACATGTTAGTTTTTTTGTTTTTCAGTTGAAGAACGGACATGTTAAGCTAGCTCAAGGTGAGAAGGCACTGAAACATTCTGGAGAAAAAAATGGAATTACAAGCACTCTGATAGTTGTCTCAAAACCAAATGATCATTATAGATAAGCAAATGCAGGGGTGCCTGGCTGGCTCAGCCAGAAGAGCAGGAGACGCTTGACATCAGGGTCGTGAGTTCGAGCACTGGGTGTAGACGTTACCCAAAAATAAAATCTTAAAAGAAAAAAAAGAAGCCTCTTCTATAGATAGTGAACCCTTAATAAAAACATGTTCCTTAAAAAAGCTAGAAAACTAATCCAAAATAGTGTTCATATCTCCACTGACCGAAACAGTCAACCGGCCACACTGTATTTAAACAAAACTCAAGTTAGTTCTTTAGTTGCACTGTCATACTGGACAGTGCAGGGGTGGAGTATTTCCAGAGTTCTACTGAACAGCACTGGCTTCGATAACTCGAACACTGAAAGCTGCAGTTGTTTCTTCTTCTTCCTCACTTACTGTCCTTTCTGCAGGAACCCTCCTCCACTCACCGAACACCTCATAACATACCTTCGGACCCAGTGGGGAGCCCATGTACGGGAGTGTCCCTAATAAATATGGGCAATGTTGTATCATGGGTCTCTTCTTGCTTCAAAAAGCTTACAATGTAGTAGCATCACCAACGGGTAGATCGTTCATGATGACAAAGCCTAGAGAGTGGCCAAGTCTCTGGTTTCAGAGCAATATCTGGGTGATGAGGGGCTGGAGGAGAGTGCAGTTGTGGGTCCAAGTTGAAGCTGATGGTTACATCTCAGTTAGATGTATTTAAAAGGCAATTAGATATGAGAGCAGAGCCCAGTAGGGACATATAGACCAAGGGTTTGCCAACTATGGCTGGCACCTGCAGGAAATTTTACTGGGATACACCCTTATCGTATATGGTCTATGGTCGCTTTCCAGCAAGAACATCAGAGTTGTGTGACATGTGACAGATCCTACCATCCAAATGCTTAAAAACATTTACAAGCTGGTCCTTTAGGAAAAAGTCAGCTGACCTCTGATCCAGACTAAGAATACAGATTTGAGGACCCTGAGCTAGAACTGGAAGCCGAATCCATGACGGTAGGAAGGCTGCATAAGGAACACGAAGGTAATGAGACAGGGCTGAAGAGTTACCTTTGAGAGATACTGTCAACATTTAAGCAACAGGGAAAGGAAACGAAAAGATATCCAGGGTCATGGAAACTATGCGATTGTCTTAAGGGGTATGCAGTAGACACCAAAACACAAGAGGAAAACTACGAACAAAAGGACTGTATTGCTGGGACCAATGTGAATTAAAACCCCCCTGAATCCAATGGATTTAGCAACAAGATTACTGATGACATATTTCAATGGAAACGTGGTGGATACAGTCATGATATGCCTGACAGTAGATGGGGGTGTGGCACTACCTGCCTCTCTTCCTTCCCCACGGAGACTTGAACATGTTTAGGTTTTGATGGTAAAGAGGGAGCATGTGGGAAAGGCTGCCTTTAAACGATGGGGCTGGAATTAATTCATGCTTAGCCTCTGAGGAGGAAGGAGAGAAGCAGCAGATTGGATGTAGTGACCAGCTTTAGGGAACAATGCAGAATACCTCCCTTGCAGTAGCAAGGACAGAAACACATGTACTAGTTAGTACTTACTGGATGCTCCTTTCATGATCTCATTCAATTCTCACAAAATTTCTCATAAGGGTATGCGGGGGCCTAATTTAGGGCTAGGAATAGAAAGAGTAGGTAGCAACTGAATTGTTTGAGGGCTTCTATTTCATTGGTCAAATAGAAGATGAAGTCATATATATAAGGTGGAACCTTGACCTCATCACTTTGTCTTCTCTTTAGTTTGTCCAGTCTAGACTTTCAGTTCCTTAAATGGGCCTCTTGCCTTTGTAACTTCCAACATATACTGTGCTTGCTTCCTAGAATATCTGAATCTAACTTACCCTTATTTCAGCAAGCTCCCCCCAACTTTAAAAAAAGATTATTACTTTTTAATGTTTATTTCGAGAGCGAGAGCGAGAGAATCCGAAGCAGGCTCCACACTGTCAGCACAGTCAGTTAGATTGTGAGATAACGATCTCGGCCAAACCCAAAAGTTGGACACTTAACCGACTGAGCCCTTCAGGTGCCCCTCAAGATTTTATTCTTGTTTTTTAAATAAAGTTTATTTATTTATTTTGAGAGAGGGAAAGAGAGAACACAAGCAGGGGAGGGGTAGAGAGAAAGAATTTCTGACTGTCAGCGCAGAGCCTGATATGGGGCTCGAACTCACGAACTGTGAGACCATGAGCTGTGCCAAAATCAAAAGTCAGACGCTTGACCAACTGAGCCACCCAAGGGCCCCGAGACTTTAAGTCATCTCTACATTCAATGTGGGGCTCGAACTTACAATCCCGAGGTCACGAGTCGCACGTTCTACTGACTGAGCCAGTCAGGCGCCCCCAGAAGGTCCTCCTGATCAAGGAAGTGTGCTCTAGTTTCCTTTCTGGCATTTGTGAAATTATTTCACATTCTTCTTCTTTACTCGAGCCTCATGGAAGCATGGATTGCACTGGTCTTACTCTCCACTGAGTTCTAAACCCTAGCAGGTAATAGGCACTCAAATGGTTATCTGCAGAATAAATGCTGGGTAAAGGACTTGGAAGAAAAATGGCAGTTTCACGCAGAGAAAGCACTCGTCAAGTTTCACTCACTGATCAGCCATCCATGTTACCTGCAGGAGACTGTCCTGATTACCCTTACTTATTCACTCTTATAAATATCTGCAAGTGTTAGGCTCTGGGAATGGAACGTTCAACCAAATGTGTGCTTTTGTGGAATTTCCATCTAGATAATCTCACCTGTGGCTCAGCACCCTACGACATTAGCGCCTCTTGGGACATTGTTTTCTATCTCTTTGCAGTTAAGACAGAATATTTACCTCTGTTCCTCTAACGCCTAACAGAGGGCACTGGGGCATGACTATTAGCGACATGTCCTAAGGAGAGCAGGAGCTAGGACTAACAAAGGCAGAGTAAGGTAAATTGGGAACAATAAATCAGTAGAAGTATTAAAATGCACTCATGTAATTAATCTCAATTAAATGAGCATTTATGAAAACGAAAACAGAACTATTCGCTTCCTCGGTGAAGAACGCTGGTCAGAATGACAGATACATGTTTTTCTACGTTCTGAATACTTAAAAATTCTTATGTTGAAAAATTTAAAACTGAATTATGAAAAAAAAGTGGAGACTGTAGGCACATTTTCACCTGGCAGGAAGAAAAAAGTCAAATGACCTCGAGATACGGTTTCTCTGCTGTGGCCCAAAGCTGGCAGCTTCATACGGACATTCCAGGAGTATTAAGTAGAAGTATCCTGTTGTATTTGTTGGGGGGCAGGGGAGAGGCAGGAAACTGTTCTCCTTCACATGCTATAAACACCAAGAGATGCTGGGCAGAAGGTCTGCCTCATCTATACAGACAACAGTTACTGGCTTAAACCAAACTCCGATTTGGATTCAATTATTTGCAACCATCCTCAAACGAGACATTCTCTTCAGAAGAACTTTCGTTAACTTTCTTCAAGCTCTGTATTTGCACCTGGTCTCTCCAACCTGTCCCCAACACCAGTTACTCCCATAGTTGAGTACTTGAGTCAGTCACCCAGAGAGTCTCCTCTCATCCAGTCCTGCCACCCTCCATATCTTCAGAAAACCTTAAAAAAGCTGATCAGAAATTCTATGATTAATCACTACCAACGGAGAAGAATTTCTTTAATCCCTTGAACAGCTGTGCCTCTATGCCTTTACATCCACTGACGCTTCTTTCCCAAGACTTGCTTCCATGGAAATCCTCCATCAACCCATTGCTGTGAGACCTCCAATCTGCCTTCTCCCCTAGAAGAATTAACCCTTTGGACTTTTTGCCCTCTGTGTACAGCAGCTATCATAACTCTTTGTGTCTGGGCCTCAGGAGGGCCTCCAAAGATTTCCTCCAGTGATGAAAACAGGTCAATTTCCTCATTGTACAGGCAAGGAATGAAGGCCCAGAATAAGCTGTTTGCTCAGAGTCAAGATCCTCACCAGGACTATTAATTCTCATTAGGAATTAGTAACACTCACGTAATTGTTGTTCCCCGTCCCAGGGTGTTTCCTCTTGGGTCAGCAATCACAGAAAATTCATTGGAGTCAGATTCCCAGATGTGTTGGGTATCGTTGTTGTGTTTCGACGTGACAATAACCTTGTCAGCCACGAGGAAGGCAGAATAGAAGCCAACACCAAACTGGCCGATCAGTTCAGAAGTCGACTGGCCATCTTCTTGTGCCTCAGTCATTTTGTTTAAGAACTCGCTGGTTCCAGATTTGGCTATGGTGCCAAGGTTTTTAACCAACTCTTCCCGGGTCATTCCTACACCGGTGTCTGTCACATGCAGCAGGTTCTTCTCCTTGTCACACTGAAAGGCAAGAACGGGGATAGTTAGATGTGCTTAATACTCACTGTACGACAAGTAAATGGTAAGCTATAGATTCAGAAACTACCCGCTTTTGGCCACATCAATTCCCATACAGAAAACTAAACTGGGTTATTTTTCCTTATAGTATTTTATGGCCTACTGTCTCTTACACATGAGCATCTTGATAGAGAAAATCTTAAGTTCCAGTGTATTTGAGAAAGCAGCAATATAAAGAAGGCAGAGACTAGTCTAAATGTCAAAGGGCAGAGACAGACCTAAATAAAACAAGTTATTTCTGAAGAAAAACTTTCAAGAAAAATAAAATTCTATATTTTGCCTATTTCTTTCATAGAAAATAAAAGGATTCAAAACCTCTATTTGAAATTTGTGGTGATAAATGTCTTTCACTAAATATTCCCAGCTCTCTGCCTTCTGGAAACATAGTAGGAATATACTTCATTCTTGGTTATTAAGGCCATGTGACTGGTTCTGGCCAATGAGCTGCCAAGTGGGAGGGAGTGAGGAATGTAGCTTTCAGGCTAGAGCCTTTAAAGGATGGGAGACCCTCCAAGTGCTCTCTCTGCACCATGGCAACCAGCTACACTCCAGATGGTGGCTACTCAATTGGCCTGTGTCCGGGAATGAGGAGGATACAAAGCAAAGGCCACAGTGGCCTTGATGGAGGATTTAAGCCAGGGGTTAGCAAACTTCTTCGGAAAAAGGGCCAGAGAGGAAGTATTTTAGGCTTGTGAGCCATACGGTCTCTGTCACAACCACTCAAACCTAATGTGTAGTGCAAAGGCAGTCATAGATAACACACAAATAGGCATGGCTGTGTTTCGATAAAACTTTATTTATAAGAAGAAACAGCAGGTTGGATTTGGCCCACAGCCATATTTTGTTAAACTCCAATTTAAGCCCCTAGGCTTGGCGATTATTTACCACTGCAGCATAACCTGGCCTATCCTGATTGATAGAGATTGCCTATCACTAAGGATTCTTTTTGCTTCAAATCTGTTTTAAGCTTACCTTAATTTTGACAGTTAGTTCCTCATTTCCAGCAAGAGCATTTTCATCAGTCAGTGATATTAACCTTATCTTATCTAAAGCGTCAGAAGCATTTGAAATCAGTTCTCTCAAGAAAATCTAAATGGAAGCCAGATTTAACACACACTTAGATTAGCCTCAAGATACACAAAACATCAGATTTAACGTCAAATCCATTTTATTTCTCCTCTACTCTAAAAAGCACTCTATGAAATAAGACTCCTTATGGTACAGAAGTGGCTTGACTCTCTTGGTAAAAGGAGGTACACAGCTCTTTACACAAAGAACTGTAGCAACCATAAAGGATACCTAAACAGGTAAGAGTAGTAACACCTTTCTGTATGCAACACACAGGGCTGTCTGTGTGACTGCCCTCAGGACTATTTGGCAGGCTATGACCATATTTGGAGGGGAAACGAAAAAGGTAAAAATGTCTAACAACCCCCCCCCCCCAACATAGGGAGCATTTTTATAAATACATACTGGGTATTTAAACTTTGCTAATAACTACTTACCTGAAATTCCTATGTAAGTACATTTAACATGAGGGTAAATGAGTATGCTTTTGCACAGAGACAAAATAATATTACCCACATGTTGCTTACCTCTTTATTTTTATACAATGAATTAATAATAAGTTTCATCATTCGATTAACTTCAGCTTGGAAGGCAAATTTTTCTGATTTCTCTCTAAGTTCTCTTATTTGGGATGCATTTAATCCATCCAACTGAATAGCTTCTTCCTCTCTAAGGAAATAAATTTGACAAACAAATAACTGCATTGCTTATTTAGTTCTCTCCAAAACATAGATCTATGAGAGCCCAGTGGTCTTGTAAGATTGTCCTAAGGGTTAAAGGGGTAAAATGGAAACCTTTATAAAATATTACTAACCCGCTATTTCTATCTTTTTGCCATAATAAAATTTTACCACCTTAACAACTGAGCTAGAATACTTGGTTCTTAAAATTGTCAGGAAAATAAACCCAACTTTCTTCTGCTAAAAATAAAAAGCAAAACCATTTATGTGTTCCCTCACATGTGGGACCGCCTCTTTGCCTGGGAAGCTTTGGCCTCTAGTGGCCTACAAAATTGCCAATTAAGTCCTAAGGGGTCAACTTTGAAAACACTGCTCATTTGAGAGAAATCTTTTTTAAAGTTACTACATTCAGGGGTTCCTGGCTCGCTCAGTCGGTAGAGCATGAGACTTGTGATATGTGGGTCCACACTGGGGGCAAGAGGTTACTTAAAAATTACTAAGTTTATACGCTTACCGAATATAAAGCCAACTGGTCTGGGAAAAGTCACAGAGCTAGTGTTCCACAATCTAGTTACCAGAACAGTTTTCAAAAGCAATTCATCCCCTTTTGACCCGTCATTCCTAGGGGCAAGTTAGGACATACTCAGGGATGAACATGCTCACTGCCCTGACCTTCTAGGTATTTAAATTTGGGGTGTTACATGTCATCTGGACCTCTGAAGAAAAGACAAAAAAGAAGCGACTATATTCCAGTATTCACAAGGGCTCGACCGTACAGTTTCAAAAGAACACAAACCTCTGTACAACTTCATCATCTGTCCTTGAGCCTTCTCTACTTTTGCCCAGATCCTCTTCCACTGTACCATCCACGTCCACTTCATCATCAGCCTGGACTGACCCTGAAGGAAGATTTAAGACCAGAAAACTCCTAACCATTTTGCTTCGGGTACTTCTCAGAAGGAGTATGACCAGACAGGGCAAGGGTAAGGTTGCAAAATTCAGGGGGGAAGTATGGGAGGTGGGCACGGGAGAACGGATCCACTGGTTTCCAACACCCAATGTAAACCCCACTTGGCATGCTTTTTACATTTAAATTTAAGTTCAGACCCGGGGCCCTCCAGCAGATTCTGAAATGCGGAGGCTGGGGTGGGCATCACGTCTCTAGAGCAGCCCTGGGAAGCTTTATAAATAAAGTTTCGCAGATTTGATACCAGGTCCCTTCTACGGTCACACGTGTTGCGCAGGCCAAGGCATGGCCTCCCAAGTGACCACGCCAAAACTTAGGCCTTCAGTATCACGGATCAGAATACAAATAGAATTGGCGCAACCTCTGGCGAGAGGAACTGAAATCCGGCCCAACTGAGCGGGGGGGAGAGAGGTGATGAGATTCTGACATGGTAAGAAGCTCGCAAAAGTGAAGCAAACACGCTGACACCGCCTTTCTTCTGACTCAGAGCCCCACGCTCCCCAGACCAGCCCCTAAGAAAGGAAACGCGGGGTCAAAGACTCGGAAGACTGGGTGGCGGGGCGCGGGGGGGGGGGGGGGTCCTCAAGCTCAGATGGCCGAAGGCTCCTGCGTCTGACAAAAGTCATCCGGAATGGGCACCCGCAATGCTCCCGGGGGACCAAGAGCCCGAGAGGCGCCCCACCCCAAGTTGGCTGAGACCTCTAGGCGCGAATATTAGGAAATCTGCAAGGGATTTAAATGTTCTCGGTTCTCGTTCTTCTTTCCACAGGAAGAGGAGAGTGCGCGAACTCCCTCGAGCCGAGCCTCTTTCGAGGAAAGGCGATAGATCCCTCTAGGCCCAACGGAGGCCCCGCTATCCCCCCTCCCGGGCTCAACGCCCCCAGAACCTTCGAGAAGAGGCCGCGCTGGAAAGGGGGCGTCCGGGGGTGCCCGCTCCTCCGAGATCACTCACCGAAGGTCAGTAGGACGCAGCAGAGGCCCAGCACCCACAGGGCCCTCATGGCGCGCGGCCGGTGAGTCTCAAGTCCCTTTTGATCGCAGGAGCCGCCTCCACCTCCCACCACAGGGCTCAGATCCTCACACCGCAAGCCGCGCGGTCCGCCCACTACCCCCCAAACAGGTCCGGCCGCTTTTCACCCCAGCCTCTCGCGGGCGGGGGACGGGAAACACGAACCCACCAATGGTGCCGCACCACGCACCCTCTGTACCCAATGGGGACTCGTGGGGGGGACCGCAGTGAACCAATCGGAGCTGTCCAGGTGCGGTGCCCGATGCCCGAAGCGTGGCTCCCTCCGATTGGTCAACCTTAGCTTCTCTTTTCCAATCAAATGGCTCCGCGGGCCCCTCTCACACAGGACCGCCCCTTTGCCTGGGAAGCTTTGGCCTCCAAGTGAAACGACCCAATGAACGTCAGCACAGAACACATCCTCCCTTTTGGAGAGGTCGCAGAGGAACCACTTCCGGATCCTCGAGCGCGTTTATTCCGTGACCAGGGGAAACGGTAGTCATGGCAACGGTTCTTCACTCTTTCCTGGTCTACCGTGGGTTCACGGTGGGAATGATTCCAGCGCGACTTTTCGCCGTCAGCTTTCTCTCTGGCAGTGCTTCTGGGGAAAGAGAAACACGTGAGAGGTTGAAAATCGCCAGAGCACTTTTTAGATGGGGTGGTGAGAAACTACAGTTACCGGCATGCAACGCACAGGGGGGTGGGGGGAGGTACACTGTATTGAATGCTGGGAATCGTAGTCTTCGGACTTCGGGCCAGCTGCGTAGCTTGGCTCTTCCGCATTTCCCAACGTGTCTTTGCGGGAATTCGGTGCTGCGTGGTTTAGAATTTACGTCCCGTTCTGTTTGTAGTCGATGTCTGTACTTATTCCAGGACTCTCCACTGTATCACAGCCTGTAGAAACAGGCCCGGAGAGCCCCGACACCCTGGCCAAAGCCGCCCAGTGTTCGGGGGTCGGCCTTTCCGAGTCGGGGTTCCACTTCTGGTCGGTAAATACGAATCTGCCTCCTCCGGCATCATTTGAGCCGCCGGAGCCTTCTCTGCGTTCCGTGGCCAGAGCCTGTGGCCTCCCTGGTTCGGTTTGTAGAAGAGGAGAGTGGGGCTTCTTTTTTTCCTTTGAGGAAAATTTAGAACAACTTCGATGCCCTCAACTCACTCCTAAAGCTCAAAGGCGGTGACCAGCGGCCCTAGAATCCCTACCATAAGCCAGGTGGAGCGCGTGTTCGTAAAATTCCGTCTAGCACAGAAAGAAAAAAAAGTACTCGTTTACTCGGTTTAGGAGGATACACCTGCAGATATTTGAAAGCAAAACCTGTGGGGCTGCAAATGAGAGGGTGTGCAGCCTGGTCACTTCATAGAAATACCCAGTCAGCGTTTAGAAAGACACAAAGCACCAGGTGGCTTTCCGGCGAGGGAAGTCCCTCACCCTAAGCTCGCGCCTTTGGAAATATTTTCTGTGTCTCTTTAACCTAGTCTTCCCATACGCCCCCGAAGCCGACCTCGTTTCCAATAAAAACCGGTCCCTTCTCGCTTCCTCCAGAAAAAATGGAACTTTGAATTTGTTTTTAGATAATTATCCGAATTCCTAAAGACAAGCTTTTCAGTTGAAAGTCTATCATAATCTTTTGTAACTTCCCCTGTTTAGGTTGGCCAATCTTAACTCTTGTGGTTGGTGTTTACACATTGTGGTGGTGAATTATTTACATCTGCCCAGATTGTCAACGTTTGTTATTAGTAAGCAAAGGGTACCTTGCAAAGTTTTTTTTAAATGCTTCTGTGATTTTTTTTTGTTGTTTTGTTTTGAGTATGCTAGGGTGGAAATTACATTCAGAAGTCTCAAATAATTGCATTTTTGTATATTTTAGCTCCTGTTTATTATTATTATTATTATTATTATTATTATTATTATTATTGCTTGTAGAAAAGGGGGGGTTCTTTCACTTTTCTGCATTTCACAGCTCAACCTCTTCACCTTTTTCTTTAGTTCTGGACAAGTAAGCAACCAGTTCTGAAACTGCGAATTCCATCTGAACTGGTCAGTGGTAGCTAGTTCAGTGTTGCACCTGGAGGGAACTGAGAATGATACATGACTTCCAAAATAGATCCATTGCTTGTGGGTAGAGGCTTCATCAGATGATGGTGGGGATCTATGAGGCAGGCAAGACTTGAGACACCGTCTGGCAGAAGATGGCTGGCTGTTGTCTGGCTCAGCTCTGCCCCTTTAAGATGGGATCCCTGGCTGTGCACCTTGTACAAGGAAAGGGCAGCTCGTTCAGAATCCAGCCTTGCCGTTTCTCCCCTGGGGTCTCCACCTCTTCTGATTTTTGACCCATTGTTGATTCTCACTTCCCATCTTGGTCTAGTTCCTCCAGAACTTATACCCCAGGCTGTTATTAAACTCCCTAGCTTTGGATCTGATTCTTTTGTTTTCTAGTTTTGGTTTTTCCCTTTGACACCATATGTCCATGGACACTACTGGAAAAAGCTGCCTTTGTTGTTGTTGCTGTTGGTAAGCTTCTTCTTGGAAGAGAAAACCATATAGGCAAAGGGGTGCCCGCAGGGGCATTGGACAGCTCACCTGGTGACAGGTGTAGTCCCACAGTGAGGAGTCAGGGAGAATGCAGACCAGGGAGATGACGGCAGGAAAGCAGTTGCAATCAGGGAGCATTAAGGAATGAGGGTGAGCATCATGGTGAATCTGTTGGTTGGGTCATTCATCCATTCATTCAGGAAGTGTTGATCTGGTACGTGCCTGGTGTCATGCAAGGTGCCGGCAGTATACGGGTGAACAACGTAGATATGGTCTCTGTGCAGAGCTTGAACAAATATTAATGGTGGACTTGCATAAGTACACGTATCTTATTTAAACTGAAGCAAAGATATAAGAGAATGACTGCAGAAGAGTATGAGGGGATTTTTGGAGTGATGGAAGTGCTTTTGATCTTGATTTTGGAGGTGGTTAGTGGATTAAAAAAAACCTCTACACTTAAAAAAGTGGATTTTGTGTGTAAATTATACCTTGATAAAAAAAAATCATGGCAACTATCATTCTAAATTTTTAAAAATGTTTATTTATTTTTGAGAGACAGAGTGTGAGCAGGGGAAGGGGAGAGAGAAAGGGAGGCACAGAATCCGAAACAGGCTCCAGGCTCTGAACTGTCAGCACAGAGCCCGATGCAGGGCTCAAACTCACAAACTGCAAGATCATGACCTGAGCCGAAGTCAGATGCTTAACTGACTAAGCCACCCAAGTGCCCCTACAGCAAATATCATTCTAAACAGCAAAACACTAAAACCCGTTTCAGTAGGAATCAGGAACCAGACAGACATGCCTTTTATTGTCAGAATTTTCCCACACTTTTTAGGAGGGTCTAAGACAAGAATATGAAGTAATTGGCATTAACCTTAAGAAAGTTGAAGTCTTTTATTTTGGAATCGCTTCTTACTGTTGAAATGACTGTATACCCTGAAAACCCAAGAGATTCTAGTTAGGGAGGAAAAAAAAATTATACATATATATATATATATATATATATATATATATATACACACACACATACACACGCACACACACACACACACATACACACAATGTTTGGTAAATTATTGACTATGAGATAAATATATAAACACCAATAGACTTGCTCTAATCTTGCAAAAAAACACATAGAAATGGAAATTTAAGGGGCACCTGGATGGCTCAGTTGGTTAAGCATCCAACTCTTGGTTTCAGCTCAAGTCATGATCTCATGGTTTGTGAGTTTGAACCCCGCATTGGGCTGTGCGCTGACAGCATGGAGCCTGCTTGGGATTCTCTCTCTCCCTTTCTCTCTGCCCCTCGCTTGCACTCTCTCTCTCAAAATAAAGAAAAACATTTTTTTAAAAAAAGGAAAAAAAAAGAAATGGAAATTTAAAAGACTTCATGTATATTAGAGGCAAAACCCATCAAATATTTAGGAGTAATTTGATAAGAAAGAGCTCCGACGTGAAAAAAACCTAGAAGATGTTACTGAAGAATATAAAACAAATAGAGAACTTGGGTCAGGTGCCAGACCCTAAGGATTATCTATCGCCATGTAATAAATTATCCCCAAACTATACAGCTTAAAACAGTAAACGTTTATTATCTCGTCGTATCTGTAGGTCAGGAATCCAGGAGCGCTGAACTGGGTGGCTCTGGTTCACGGTCTCTCATGAGGCTGCGGTCAGGATGTCAGTGTGCGATGCTGTCATCTAAGGTTTGACAGGCTGCGGGGTTTGCTTCTGTGATGGCTCACTCATATAGCTCTTGGTGGGAGATCTCAGTTCTTTACCTCATGGACCTTCGTAGGGCTGTTTGAGTGTGCTCATTGCATGGCAGGTTTCTCCAGAGTGAGTGAAAAGCCGGGGAGTAGCCATAATAAGTCATGACCAACCTCAGAAATCACACACCATCACTTCTGCAATAACCCTATTCAGTGAGAGGGGATTACCCAAAGATGTAAATACCAGGAGTCAGACATCACTGGGGCCATTTTAGAAGCTAGCTGCTACCGCATCTTAGCTGCACGGGAAGCTGAGAAAGGGTTTATCTGGCATTTTCAGCTTCTTTTGTGAGGGTTGGGCTCATAAGGTGGGGATAAGAATCTTAAGATGGAGATTCCCCCAAATACAGGAACGGGTTCAGATGACGAACAGTCAAAAAGGACTGATAAATGTCCACCTCATGTTTGAATATACAAACAGATCAGTGTAACAACAGAGAGAATCCAGAAATAGATCGCCTCAATTTAATACGTGACAAAAGCAATTTTTCTGTTTAGAGGGGAATGGCTAGTTTACTTCATAAATGATGCTGGCCTTGACTGGTTACCCATCTCCAGCAAAGTGAAGTGGGCTCCTATCTCACACTACATAAAACATATCCCAGCTTAGAAGAAAATGAGAGCACCTGTGAGCGCACGCCAGGGATGTGGGAAACCTTGGCTTGAGCATCCAGAAAATGCAATGCAAAGCCTATGGTGTTTCCCAGGCCTCCTCCTCAGTCGTTCCTGAATTCCAATTTTTGTATTTCTAGCAGTGGCCCTGTCAAGTGCAGCAAATTAATACTGTGCTTTCCTCCAAGAATGCAGGTTCCTGTGGCATAGGAATCAGCAAGTACTTGGAGGGGAAAAGCAAGAGAGAATGTGGGGCTCACTTCTCAACACTTCCTTTCTTTCTGGAGTCTTGTCTTCTCAAATCCTGGTTGCCTGGGTAGCCATCTGATGCCTTTAAGTAAGTTCTCAAGTGTCTGATCCAGCTTCTCTAGTGTCCATCATAGTAAGTTGTAAAAGTAGATGTGGCTCTACCTAGCAGATAGAGAATTTCTTGGTCCTATTTTAAGGTGTAAAAAAAAAAAAAAAAGAGATTTTAGGTAAGACAATAAACAGCCATTATTAGGGGCGCCTGGGTGACTTGCTTGATTTTGGAGGTGGTTATCGGAGGTGGAAGTCGGCATCCAACTTTGGCTCAGGTCATGATCTCATGTTTCTTGAGTTCAAGCCCCATGTCAGGCTCTGTGTTGACAGCTCGGAGCCTGAAACCTGCTTTGGATTCTGTGTCTCCCTCTCTCTGTGCCTCCCCACTCACACTATGATTCTCTCTCTCTCTCAAAAATAAATTAACATTAAAAAGAATAGCCATGGGGCGCCTGGGTGGCGCAGTCGGTTAAGCGTCCGACTTCAGCCAGGTCACAATCTCGCGGTCCGTGAGTTCGAGCCCCGCGTCAGGCTCTGGGCTGATGGCTCGGAGCCTGGAGCCTGTTTCCGATTCTGTGTCTCCCTCTCTCTCTGCCCCTCCCCCGTTCATGCTCTGTCTCTCTCTGTCCCAAAAATAAATAAAAAAAACGTTGAAAAAAATTTAAAAAATAAAAAATAAAAAATAAAAAGAATAGCCATAATTATTTTCTTATGTTAACTTTTTGGTGGTTTTTCATCAAGCAATTTGTGTAATGTTTAATGTTTCTAAGCTGTAGAACTTGCATTATTTTGGCTATAGAACAATAAATGTGTTTCTAAATATATAATGTAATTGCAACTGTAGTTTACATTATATCTTCTTTTTGACCAGTTTTAACTGTGATTTTGGATTATTTGTGATCTTTTCCCTATACCCTGCCCAAACTGACACCAAATATCTTGCTTGAGAATTGACTTTGGATTTGTAAAATGGTTACCTGCATTTGCTGATAAAATCTCTGGGTGCTGTAACTTTTATTTATGCAGTTAGAAAGTTTAAATCTATTTTTTTGTTTGTTTGTTTTTAACATGAGGCTTGAACCCATGCCCAACATGAGGCTTGAACTCACAACCCTGAGATCAAGAGCCACAGGCTCTACCCATTGAGTCAGCCAGGAACTCCAAGTTTAAAGTTGTTGTTGTTTTTTTTTTTTTAATGTTTATTTATTTTTGAGAGAGAGACAGTGACAGAGCAGGGGAGTGGCAGAGAGAGAGAGAGGGAGATACAGAATCCAAAGCAGGCTCCAGGGTCTGAGCTGTCAGCACAGAGACCAACGCAGGGCTTGAACTTATGGACTGTGAGATCATGACCTGACCTGAAGTTGGACACTTAACCAACTGAGCCACCCAGGCACCCCTAAACCTGTTTTAAATTAAATTCACCCACAATCTTATAGTTCATATTTTCTTTCTTTTTTTTTTTTTTTGGAGAGAGAAAATATGAATGGGAGAAGGGCAGAAGGACAGAGAGAGAGAGGGAGAGAGAGAGAGAGAGAGAGAGAGAGAGAGAGAGAGAGAGAGAGAGAGAGAGAATCTTAAGCAGGTTCCGTGCTCTGCACAGAGCCCAACACAGGCTCAATCCCATGACTCTGGGATCATGACCTGAGCCGAAATCAAGAGTCAGATGCTCAACTGACTGAGCTACCCAGGTGCCCCTTTTCTACTAATTAAAAACAAACATCTCCCTAGAGTTTGCTTAATAAAAATAGGTCAGTTAAAAAATATCCACCCAATGTCTTTTATTGACTTTGGACACTAGCAGAACATAAGAGGAATTGAATTTCAAATAACATTTGTTAAATTTTAATTTGTGGTAAGTTGATATTTTGCATGATCCAATCATACATGTTGATAATTTATGTTAGGACTAAATAGTTTTAGAGCTGGAAGGAATCTTGGAAATCATGTTATTCTACAACTCTCCCTTTCAGTTTTATTTATTTATTAAAAAATTTTTTTTTTCTTAATGTTTTTATTTATTTTTGAGACAGAGAGAGACAGAGCATGAGCAGGGAAGGGGCAGAGAGAGAGGGAGACACAGAATCGGAAGCAGGCTCCAGGCTCTGAGCCATCAGCACAGAGCCCAATGCGGGGCTTGAACTCACAGACTGTGAGATCATGACCTGAGCTGAAGTTGGACACTCAACCGACTGAGCCACCCAGGCGCCCCTCCCTTTCAGTTTTAAATGATAAAACTATTATATTCTCATGGTGTAAAAAAATGCCCAGTTGGTACAGAAAAGTATAAGGTCAAAGGTACAAGTTCTAGATTCTTCCCACCTCCTCATTCCTATTCTCTAGAAGTCATTACTGATAGAGTTTCCTTATGCATCCTGCCAAAAATTTGTGTGTATTTGTGCAAAAGTACGTGTGTGGTTAAAGATGAAATTTTTGATTTTTTAAAAAACAAAGGGAACAATACACATTAGCTTATTCTATTTAATACATCTCAGATATCTCATTCCTTTTTAAATCTGCTATCCTGGTTTTTTTTTCGTTTTCTTTTTAAATTTTTTTTAAACATTTATTTATTTTTGAGACAGAGAGAGGCAAAGCATGAACAGGGGAGGGTCAGAGAGAGAGGGAGACACAGAATCTGAAACAGGCTCCAGGCTCTGAGCTGTCAGCACAGACCCTGACGCGGGGCTCGAACTCACAGACCGCAAGATCATGACCTGAGCTGAAGTCGGCCGCTTTACCGACTGAGCCACCCAGGTACCCCAATCTGCTGTCCTGTTTGATGGGCATTGGTATTGTTTCCAGCTTTTGTTGCTATCACGATTAGTGCTGCAGAGAATGCTTTAACATGCACAAGGTTTTGTGTTCGTGCGTGTTTGTCTGGAGGATAAATATATAGTTTGGAATAGTTAGATCAAAGTGTATATACATTCAAAATTCTATGAGTATTTACTAATTCCTCTGAGAAAAGGCTATACCAATTTATGCTCCCATATCAAACCTCCCCCCTGCACATCCCCTTTAAAAAAAAAAAAAAAAAAAAAAGCTTAGGAAATTTGTGGTTCTGAGAACTTAGATGAAGTCCCAGAGTTCGGTATTGGCAGAACAAAGTAGAACTCATATTTTAAATATTTATTTTTTAAAAAAAGTTTTAATGTGTATTTATTTTTGAGAGGCGGTGGAGGGGGGAGGAGCAGAGAGAGAGGGAGACACAGAATCTGAAGCAGGCTCCAGATTCTGAGCCGTCAGCACAGAGCCCGACCTGGGGCTCTAGTCCACAAGCCCTGAGATCATGACCTGAGCTGAACTTGGACGCTTAACCGACTGAGCCACTCAGGCGCCCTTTAAACATTTCTTACATTGTTCTAGCCACCTCTTGACCTACTGGGAAGAGTTTGAGGGCTTTTTTTAAAAAAGGAAATTTTATTGTGTTAAGATTTCAACAGCCATGAATGTGCATTATAAAAAAGATTGAAAATTAAAAGAAAGGTCAAGGAAGAAAATTGAAATAACCTGTATGCATTAATGAGATCGATCACCACTAGCATCTTGGTGTCTGTGTTGAAATTTGACATGTATTTTTATTTATTTATTTTTTTGAGAAAGGAGGAGAGAGAGAGAGAGAGAGAGAGAGAGAGAGAGAGAGAATGTGTAAGGGAGGGGAGAGAGGGAGAGGGAAAGGGAGAGATAGAGAATCTTGAGAGAATCAGTTGTGAGATCATGACCTGAGTGAAACCAAAAGTCATATGCTTAACTGACTGAGCCACTCAGGTACCCCAAAATCTAACATATATTTTTAAATTAAATGGGGATCACACAAGAATACTATTTTTGGAACTTTCTTTTTCACTTGTCAATATGTGGTAAACAGTTTCCCATGTAAATATTTTTGCAAGGTGTCTTTTAATGGATTAACATCGTCTTGTGTCATGACTGTGCTGTAATTGTTCGATTTATTGTTGTTAGACCTTTAGTTTTTTACCAATTTTAAACCATCATAAATATTGCTGCAACGGAAATCCTTATAGATAAATCTTTATATACAAAATGAATTTTTAAAATTGGAAATGCTTGGGGCGTCTTGCATTTTCTATCCCTCTAAAAAAAAAATTGGAATGCTTGGTAAAAAATATGACATGTTTTAAAAGGATTTTGATACTAAAAATTGCCCCCTAGAATAGTTGTACCAATTTACATTCCCACCAATGGACATTTTAAGCATAAGAAGCTTAAAAAAATCTGGGGCTGTCAAGGGTAAAATTACCAAAGTTAGGTAATTTGAATATAGAAATTTCTAAGCCTTAAAATATTGAGAGAAATTTCTGTAAAAGGTCAGAGGAATTTCTGACCAGTTAATAGATATTCTCATAACTTTTAGTTATAAAGTGCAGTGATCCATGGAGTAATACTGTTGAGGCTGCTGTATCACAAAATATGAAGGCAAACATGTTATAAAGGGAATATTAACTTTGACAACAATAGGAATAGCAAACATTGAGGGCTTAGTATGTACCTTGTAGATTACAAAATATAAAACAGTGATAACTTGCTTAAGAAATCTTAAGTAAGGATATTATGAGAGGTCCATTTTAGAAGTGCTAAGGGGCGCCTGGGTGGCTCAGTCGGTTGAGCGTCTGACTTCGGCTCAGGTCATGATCTCACAGTTTGTGGGTTCGAGCCCCACATCAGGCTCTATGCTGGCAGCTCAGAGCCTGGAGCCTGCTTCAGATTCTGTGTCTCCTTCTCTCTCTGCCCCTCCCCCACTTGTGCTCTGTCTGTCTCAAGAATAAATAAACATAAACAAATTTTTTTAAAGAAGTGTTAAAACAAATTTTTATTAAAAAAAAAAAAGCTTATCAGGTGCTTATTATGCAAAGTCTCATTTAACCCTGTCACATGGGTGTGGTCATCATTTCCAGATTTACAGGTGCAGGTCCTAGTGACAGAGTCAGTTTGAGGCAGGGTTTATATGACTCCAAAATTCATGCTCAACTTCTAGGAGTGTATCCACCATGATGCCCCTTGCTGCTGTCAGATGGGCCAGGGACAGATATTAAATAACTTTCATTTCCTGGTGTAGATGTTGGACCTTTCAATTCTGCTTCAATTTTTTTGATTCTGCCAAGAGAAAGTTAATTTGGTACAAGTTTGTCTTAAATGTCTCTCTAATA
The DNA here is from genome assembly GCF_028018385.1 of Neofelis nebulosa. Lineage (NCBI taxonomy): Eukaryota > Metazoa > Chordata > Mammalia > Carnivora > Felidae > Neofelis > Neofelis nebulosa. The sequence goes on from NC_080789.1 coordinate 18,233,919, forward strand.
AGTACATGTTAATCTACCTTTTCAATAAAAAGAGAAGTGTATCTAACTAGAATTTTTTCACACTGTTTTTTAATGCATTTATTTTTATGGCTACTATCTATTTGTGGCATATGATAAGGGTTTTCCACTTATGGTAATAATGAAGTTTCTAGTTAAAAGTTTTTTGACTTAAATTGCCTTAAAGTAAAATTAAAAGTCACATCTTACTTTTCCATATTTTCTTTCCACTCAAAAATGACTCCTTCCATTTAGGTCTCCTCTACTCCCTCTCCCCGCTCCATTAATCCCCTATTTTGGCAAAAACTGGGAAGGGTCTTTATTAGCAGTTCTGGAGCAAGATGTGGAGATTATTATTATTATTATTATTATTATTATTATTATTATTATTTTAATGTTTATTTATTTTTGAGAGAGACACAAGATGCAAAGGAGGGACAGAGAGAGGGAGACAGGATGTGAAGTGGCTCCATGCTGACAGCAGAGAGCCTGATGTAGGGCTCAAACTCAAGAACCACAAGATGATGACCTAAGCTGAAGTCCCCAAGTCCAATGCTAAATGTACTGAGCCACCCAGGCACCCCTGGAGATTGTTATTTTTATTTTCAGATTTTATTTTTAAGCAATCTTTACACCTAAGGTGGGGCTTGAACCCATAACCTCAAGACCAAGAGTCACACACTCCACCAAATGAGCCAGCCAGGGGCCTCTAGAGATTTTTTTAATTTAAAAATTTAATTATAAAATAATATAGCTATAATTCACAGCCTTTTTTTTTTTTTTTTTGAAAAGCACTTGTTAGCATTGAATGAACCTCCCTCCACGTGGCTTCAAGCTACCTAGTCACAGCCCCACTCCCTCTCCCCCCATGGTGCCTTCAAGATGGCAGGCACCATGTTTTGGGAGCTTTCCTTTCCCCAAAACTTTGTAGTAGCGCCATCCCATCACATCAATGATAGGAGCAGCTCCTGTCTTGTTTTCTTTTTGGCAGCATTTACCCATGTCTGCTCACTGCCCAAGGTCCACAGTTTGTCAAGGTTGACAGTTGCGCAGAAGCTCTTTAAGTGGTGATGCCTCATGCCAACTTTCCCAAAGTAACCTGGGTGATATTTGTCAAAGTTGGTCCCGTGGTGATGCATGCCACCAGCATTACCCTGGCCTCCTGGGTGCTTCTGGTGCTGTGAGGCTGCCGTGGCCGTGGCTCACGTGCCCCTGGCTCATGTGGCCCTGGCTCACGTGGCCCCGACGTTTCTGGGTCTTCCTCCGTCTGGATGGCATGTCCCTGGATGGCAGCCCAGAGGTAAGAGTACAGTCATTTTGATTAGAGAAACAGATATGCTGCAATCTGCCATAATTAGCCATTCTAACACAGCTACCATATCATTTTTCTTTTCTGTTTTTCCCTCCTGTGCATTTCTTCTGATAATAATAGTTAACATTCATTGGATATTTGTTACAGACACTGTTCTTAGCATTTTGCATCTAGTAACTTGCTTGATCTTCTCTAGTATTTTATGATATGGATCCTGTCATTCCTGTTTTGCAGATGAGGACACTGAAGCATGGTGAAATTGAGAAACTTACCATAAGAACTTGAATCTAGGGAATCGGTCTTCTGAGCTTAGAGCTTTCATTCAGCTCTGTAGTGTGCTGTTTCCCATACTTAGCTGCGTTTTGTTGACACTTGTTATTATGGCCTACGCTTTTTTTCTTTTCTTTTCACCCAACCATTATAAATATTTTCCTCTTGCTAGTTCTCAGATTTTTGTAAGAATTAAACTTCTTTCAGTATAAATTACATAAAATTTAGATGCACCCATTTTTAAAAAATGTTTTTATTTTTGAGAGAGAATGAGCACGCACGTGAGTGGGGGTGGGGCAGAGAGGGGGACAGAGGATGAGAAGCAGGCTCTGCGCTGACAGCAGAGAGCCCAATGAGGGGCTCATATTCACGAAACAGGAGATCATGACCTGAGCCAAAACAAAGAGCCATGAGATCATGACCTGAACTGAAGTCAGACGCTCAACCGACTGAGCCACCCAGGCACCCCTAAACGCGCCCATTTTAAATGTTCAGTTGATGAATTTTGATGAATGCCTCTACCTAACCACCACTATAATTAAGATATAGAACATTCCCATTGCCCTACAGAGTTCCCTTGTGACTCTTCCAAGTTATTTCCGTCCCCTGCCCCTCCACTAGGCAAGCGATGCCTTCTTACTGATTTCTATCACTGCTCTAATTTTCTTCTTTCTCTTCCACCCATGAGTTTACAATTAGAAATGTAATGTGTAATTCCCAAAACTTGTGAATTTTTTAGGTATCTTTCTGTTATTAGTTTCTAATTCAATTCCATGGTGGTTAAAGAGTGTACTTTATATGATTTCAGTTCTTTCAGATTTGTTGAGTTTTGGTTTATGGCATAGAATGGAGGTTGACAAACATCGTTTAAAGGGCCAGAAAGAGGGGTGCCTGCATGGCTCATTCGGTTGAGCATCCAACTTTGGCTCAGGTCATGATCTCACGGTTCATGGGTTAGAGACCTATGCTGGGCTTTGCACTGACAGTGTGGAGCCTGGTTCCGATTCTCTGTCTCCCTGTCTCTCTGTGCCTCTCCTGCTTGCTTTCTCTTTCTCTCTCCCAAAAATAAATAAACAATAATAAAATAAAATAAAAATAGAGGGCCAGATAGAAAATATTTCAGACTTTATACTCAAAACCTCCTCACAGGCTCAACTTCTCAACTCTGCTGCTATAGCATGAAATACATAATATATGAATGGGAATGGCTGTGTTCCAATAGAATGTTCTCTATAAAAACAGGTTAACAGATGGGCTTTAACTTCCGGTCTGTAGTTTGCTGACCCCTGGCCTAGCATATGATCTATCTTGGTGCTTGTTCTACGTGCACTTGAGAAGTGCACTTGAGAATTCTGCTGTTGTTGGGTGGAATATTAAAAAAAAATGTCAGGTTGTTTGATGGTGTTTTTCAGATCTTTTGTATCCTTGCAGATTATTTGTCTTCTTGAACTATCGATTAGTGAGAGAAGAATGTTGAATCTCTGACTATGTTAAGGTTTGTCTGTTTCTTCTTTCTGCCAGTTTTTGCTTTGTGTATTTTGGAGCTCTGTCGTTAAGTGCATACACTCTTAAGATTGTTAGCTCTTTTTGGTGGACTCCTTTATCATCATGTAACGTCACTCTCTATTCTTAGTAATACTCTTTGTTCTGAAGTCTACTTTTTCTTTTTTCTTCTTTGTGTATTTTTGAGAGAGAGAGAGTTTATGTGCGAGCGAGGGAGGGGCAGAGAGGGAGACAGATAATCTGAATCAGGCTCCACACTGTCCGTGCAAAGCCCAACTCGGGGGCTCAAATCCATGAACCATGAGATTTGAGCCATCCAGGTACCCCGGACTTTTTCTGATATACTCTAGTTCGCTTAGGCTTTATGCTCCCATACTGCTTGAAGTCTAATAACTGAAAAAAGCTATTTAATGTGTTTTGTCAGTTTTCTAATTTTCTGAAGAAGATAGATAAGTCTAGTCCCTCTCGTTCTATTATGGCCACAAGCAGAAGTCCATAACTGTCTTTTTAACAGATGCGCAACCTGCCGTCCATGGTTGTACTTTTATCCTCTTAGCTAGTCCCTTGGCAAAGACCATTTAGTTTGCTTTCTTTCTTTTACCATTTTTCCTGTCAGAAACAATATAATGAACATCTTAATGGCTATAGTTTTTCACTATTTCGATTAGTTCCTTGGAGTGATTCCCAGAAAGTGGAGTCATTGAGTCAAACATTATAAACGCTTTAATATATTTTGAAATATATTGTCACTTGTCTTCTAAATATACCTTCCAATCGCTTTCTGAAATTACCAGTTTACAGTTCCATAGCTATATGTGAGATAAAAGTTTCACCAATGTTTACATACCTATACTTAAAAATCTGTATCATTGCTTTAAACGTTTAAAAAAAAATTCTAGCAAGGTTGCATATGCGTTTATATACATTCTTGCATTGTTTTTCTTTTTTATCTATTTGTGTCTTTTGCTTATATGTCTACTAGGATGTCAGTATTTTTTTTAGAGTAAAGATAAATTTATTTGTGGCAAATATTTTTTAGAGCCCAATGATTACCTTTTATGTCTTTTCAAAATGTTACTATATCTGTCCATTCTTTTGGTGATTTCTTCTATAGCTTGTAAGTTTTAGAAGTCCTCTCCCGGTTTGACAAATATTCAATAATGTTTTCTTTTAATTTGAAAATTATGTTAAATTCTGTCATTCGACAAATATTTACCTACCACCCACTCTGGACCAATTATTATGCTAGGTGTTGGGGACATGGTAGAGACCAAAATAGAAATGACCTCTGATTGCATGGACCTAGGAGAAGGTGGATATTTGCAAGGGCTGACAATTTAATTTTAGCCTCCTACATGGCAAGAGAGAAGTCTGTTAATAAAGCACTTATGACGCCTATTCTGTCATTTTGGGTAACTTTTTTTTTTTTTTTGGTACAGTAGTGTGAGAGTATGGCTTAAATTAATTTTTCTTTTCAAATTGCCACTTGTTATTACAATATCATTTATTGGATAGGTATTTCCCACCCATTGATTTAAGGTATTTCATGATCTCTATAATATGGAGGCACTATAATATATGTGTTCTGGAGTCAGGCTAACCTGTGTTTAGATCCTGGCTATCCACGCACTAGCCAAGTGACTTTGGACATGCTTATCCTATTTGAACTTCCGTTTCTTCATCTGTAAAGTATGGTGGCAATATTATCTATTATTGAGCTATTGTAACAATTAAAAGCAAAAGGGTTAACACTTTTTAAAAACGTGCTGCATTATTCTTGTCAGATGATCCTGATGAAAAATTGCCCTATACATGATCACATGATGTTTTTCCACAGGTGAAGGCAAAAAACATAACCCAAAAAGCAAAGTTTCATATGGAAATGAGTTTGCACTAAGAAAATGCTCATGAAACGAGGTCGTTTTTGTTTAACTTTTTGCTTCTCAGCAAGGTGCACGCATATCTACATCGTTGTTGGAGGGCGTGTGTTTTATCATTGGCTCAGTGGAATTGAATTCCCAGCTCACGTAGGTGGTTGGAGTTCACGTGAGCCTGCTCAATTTAAGATTAGAAAAAAAAAAAAAATCACAGAACTCTGTCAAGGTCTTTGATCCCGACTTCCTTGTCTCTCAGATGCCGGGTGCACTACTGGTGTTGGGCCTTGTGACACTTTGATTTCTTCCTCTTGTCCTGACCTCAACTTCATAACCTATTTGCATTCTTGCTTCTGGTCTTGGTCAGTGGTCTTGAGTAAGTCTGCTCCTAGATGCGTTAGGCTCATTTTCTGCATTTGTCTTCCTTTTCACTCTCTCAGGAAGTCCCCTTGCATAATCTGCAAATTCACAGGGGGCAGAAGTGGCAGTGGGTGGGGCCTCGTGTCCAGGGCCTGCTCACCTCCGGGCTCTCAGCTCTTCAGCAAAAGCTTTGGGGGAGAACAGGGGAAATGTGAACTTCCTTTAATCCTAAAATGAACATTCTTGTTTTTTTTTCTTTTTCAGTCCTAACTTAAACTGAATTTTCAACTCTGATCTGTCCATTGGTTGGCACCTCTCATCGTCGGGAAAGTTTTCAGAGTGTTTGTAGCAAACACAATTAGGAGGAATTCTTAGAAGCAGCGGAGGTTGGCAACTGTGCCAGGATAATTGTTACATTTTAAACGCGATGTCATCCCCTGAGCAAAGTGAAATGAGCCAGAAGGCACATGTAGACAGGTATGCCCAATTTATTTTAAAGCCCCAGAAACCCATTCAGCCTTACATCTGCTCGACTCTGAGTGATTTTCAAGAAGAGAGAGACTTTCTGGCCGACTACATCTTTCCTCAGCTTAACGAAGTCTGCAATTCCCAGGCCACATATTTCAAAGCCATGGACCTGAGGTGGTCAGCGTTGAAGGCCCCGCCACCCTCACCCTCCAAGCTGTTCAGACAGCATTCTTGTCTCCACTCCCAGTATCTGAAGCTCTGTCTCGACTATGTGAACAGCTGCTTTCCTTTCTTCATCTGCATGCTGGGTCAGACGTACGGGGACTTCCTCCCTGACCGTGTGCCTCTAATGCTCTCCAGAGTGACTGACTTGTTCAGTTTATCCATGGTAGAACAGAACCTCTACGTTGCTGCAAAAAATGGTTATCCTTGGGTCCTGGAGAATCCCAACTACAGTTTGATGGAGTTTGAGGTCATCCAAGCAGCATTTCTGAATGAGTCTCCATTTCAGTATTTTTACTTTAGGACTGGAACCACGTTGCTGGAGACTTTAGATGAGGAAAAGGAGGGGCTGTCCTCGGGATCTCTGCTGACTGATGAGGAAAAATTAAGGATTGGAAAGCTTAAGGCCAAGATTATTAGCAAAGGGTTCCGTGTCCCGATTTTATAAAGATCTCCATGAGTTGGGGGACCTGGTTTTCAAGGACTGGTCAGTTGTGATAGAACAACTTTACCCAGCCACTTTAATGATCGGAAATATAGGTTAGTAACTACGGAGAGAGCTAAGTCTATTATCGACATAAGGCTAATATGTTTTGTTATGTCTTCTTTGTAAGAGGAACCTTTAAACGACTGAACATATTCCTTAAACCTTTAAAATCGTTACCCTATTCCTGTAACATGCATTTCTCCATTTGGAGATTTTTGAAATGGAAAATAAGAGCAAATGAGGGGTCATGGAAGACTGTTGAGGAAGTTCAGGAGCTCTGAGACTACCTAAAATATTTGGCAGTTAATGTGGTAGGTCTGGAGCAGAGCGTCTCGATCAGGGCTCGTTGTTCCCTGCGGGGCACTTGGGCCAAATCTGAAGACATTCTGGCATCAGAGCCAGGGGATGGTCCTGGTGTCCTAATGGGTGGAGGTCAGGGAAACTGCCACACATCTTATAGCAGACACAACAGCCCCCCACAGGAAAGTGTTTTCCAACCTGAAATGTCAATAATGTCAAGGCTGAGAAACCCCGATCTAAAGGGAAGAGAGCTTTTATTAATTTTTGGGTGCCTTTTGTATATTTTCACATTTAATCTTAAAGATTTAGCCCTGCAAGGTAGGCACTATAAATCCTGTTTTACAGATGAGCAAATGAAAGCTGCTGTATGGCAGTTAAGTGACTTCTCTGATGTCACATCATTAGCGAGGGATCATTCTGGGATTTGAACCCAGGGCATTTTGACTCTGAAATCCCCCCTCATTTTCTTTCGACCTTGCCACTCAGTAATCCATGGACCGGCACTGAGCATCACCTAGGAGCTTGTTAGAAATGCATTCCAGGTCTACTGAATAAGAGTCTGACTTTTAATAAGATGACCAGGTAAGTTGCATACCCATTAAAGTTTGATAAGCACAGCTTGCCATTCTGCCTCTAAATGAAGTGATTACATTTATTTTTGAAAGTAGTGACTCATGGACACATACAGAATAAAAGGGGAAGAGCAATATTAGAGAATGGCAGAGGTCTTTCACCTAGACAGACTTTGGGAGGGATCTGTGCTGCCCTTAAAATTATATTAAAAAAAAAAATAGAATGTTTACACGTATATGTGTGTTTTTCAGGGGGTGGGGGTACAGAGATGGCCTGTGTCTTTGATCAGATTCTCAGAAGGTTCAATGACCCAATGATCCAAAAAAGGTCATGAAGTACTGTTGTAAGGGCCCAATTAATGTGGGCTTGCAACGTGATGGCATGAGGTACATTCCCAAATGCTTTTGGGTGGCCAGGCAGGCCGTAGTCCTTATGGTAGGGAGCAGGTGGATTTGTGGTAAACTGAAGGGACAGAGTTGACTCACCTAAAGTCATTCAAATGCAGCGTTGCTGGGGAGGAAGGGGGTGGTGAAATCCCACCTGTGCCCATCAACTCTGCCTACAAGCCAAATCATTTTGGAGTCCTAGAAAAGAATGCTGTGTCAGTCATAACTCTTTGGGTTGCGGGTGACTCAAACTGACTTTAACGAGAAAGGGATTTATTAGGTTATATAAGTTTAAAGCCCAGGATTAGGTCTGGTTCAGCTCAGGCTTCAACCAGTGGCTCCAATGATGTTACCAAGCCCTGGTGTTTTATTATCTCTCAGCATGGCTCTGCTGTCTGGTGCTGCCTCAGTTCCTCGGCTCCTCCACCATGGAAGGAAAGTCAGCTCTAAGTTCAAGTCCGGCAGAAATGGTTCAGAGTCCTATCACTGAGTCTTTCTGCCCCTGAGTAGCCTGAGACCATATGCTTGTATCTGACTTAATCAGTGGTGCCAAGAGAGTGTGACGCTCTGATTGGCTAATCCTGGGTCATATGTCACCTTGGAGCCGGAGGTAGAGTCAGACCCACTGGAATAACATGAGTGGAGAGTTGGGACAGGATGGGATACCAAATGATAATCTGGGGCTGTTACTGAAACTAGAGTAGGTGAATGCGTGTTGAGTGTCAAAAACTATCCTGAATGTTTACTACAAGCTTGGAGTTTTAGAATGTCTAAGGACAGACATGTTCTCAGATCTCAGATTTTTCAGTTCCTAGCTGTGTGTGACCTTGAGCAAATGGCAATATTGGTAAGCCTTAGTCTCTTCTTGTGTATAATGGGTTAACATTAGCCACCTTGAGAGTAATAATGTGTGTAAAATACCTAAAAGCAGTGCCTAATGCATATTAGGCACAGAGCAAATAAAGCTAATAAAAACGAATAACCACACACGAGTGCTGGAAGGATATATGCTTTTGGCCAAAGCTTGAAATATGGTTAATAGTGGTATTCTTTATATCACTAGTAGTGACTAATCTCAATCTGAACTGCATTATGTAGATTAATATTTACTAATGTGTTTAAGAATCAAGCCTGTCTGTGTATTTGGGTTAGAGACAGGTCAGGTCTCCATAGTATTCTTCTTTGCCTTTGGTTTTAGTCATTACTGAAAAATTAGCTTGCTTTAGACTTTAGTTTTGAATGTATGATATATGGACTAAATGTGTGAATTAGAAGTTACAGAATGGATGAATTATTTTAAAAAAGGCTTTAGAAAGAATTGCTACATTATTTTTCTTTTGTATCTTTGATACCCTTTAATCACCCAGGTAGTTCCAAAATCTGATGGGAGTGGGTGGTGGGTAGCAAAAGGCCACTTGGGAAGCTGGTGGTTATTATAAGACAATATAGAGCTATTTGGTTCATACTCTTCACTCTTAGAAACACTTCTGAGGTCCTTGGAAATACTTGAGATTAGTGGGTGAGGTTCAAGTTCACCTCAAGAAACCCATTCGACTGTGGGATCGTTCCCAATTCTGTCTAAGACCTTGAAATCTGAAGCTGACTTTGGCCAGACTGTAGGATTTCCAGGTCTGTTTGGCTCTAACCTGAACCAAAGGGCAGCCCAGTTAAGTATGGAGGTCCAAGGTAAGGTGAGTATCTTCAGAACCTACCACGTTAGCCTACCTGGTGTTCGTTTTCCTGCATAACAGCCTCCCTCCATTAAAATAAAAGCAAAAACAAACTTTGGGGGACCTAAATGTCTCCAGAGACAGAAGGGCATTTTGGCAGTCCAGAGCACCTTGACTTTAATTAAACTGTGAGTTTAGAATTACAGTAAATTGAAACTGGAAGGAATCTCTGAGAGATCCAAGCGTCTGGCCCTGCCCGTTATTTTACTGGAGAGTTTAACAGGCTTGCCCAATGGCAGAGTTACACTTCTACCCATGGTTGTCATTGGATCAGGGCATCTTGTCCTAAAAATACACCCTGCTCTCCCAGCCCCTGCCATGGTTAGACATATAAACGTTTGCCACAAGATTGAATTAGGTAACTTCATGCTTAGTTAACAATCTAAAAAGATGAGGGGATGTATGTAGCAAATCTAGTTTTTGTTTTTGTTTTTTTTTTAAGTTTATTTATTTATTTTGAGGGGAGAGAGCATACACAGGTAGTGGAGGGGCAGAGAGAGAGAGGCAGAGAGAGAGGGAGAATCCCAAGCAGGCTCCATGCTGTCAGTGCAGAGCCCAACTCAGGGCTCTATCTCATGAACCATGAGATCGTGACCTGAGTGAAAAGCAAGAGTCAGACCTTAACTGACTGAACCACCCAGGCGCCTTGCAAATACAGTTTTTATTTTTTTATTTTTTTGCCCTTGTTATCCTGAGGTCATGAAATAACTTGAAATCCTAATAGGATTCCATATATGAATAGCTTTAGGAAGATTAAATTGCTTGCCTATTGTTTGCTTTCACTAGAATATGTGACGGGCTGTGAAACATGGTACCAACATAGACAGAAGGTGATACAGATGCAGAAGGGGAGACATCTTCCTGGGCATTTATCATAACCACATGTAATGGAAAATGTGAAACAAATCTAAGACATTAAAACTTATCTTTTTGTCCCTAAAGACTACAAACACAACTGTGAACGTTTCTATCATGAAGAGTTCGTGGAGAAGTGCAAAGAAGTGTTATTTCCAAGGAATCAAACAGAACCTTTGAAATCTTGGAAAGATTTGCCTTACAGGATGTGGGATCTGATCGTAACAGTGCTGCAGCGGGCTCTGGGTTAGATGCTGTCCTCAGGTAAGATGGCAAGAAATCTCAAGGCTTTTCCTTAGGCTTAAGCAAAACAGCCTGACTTTAGTGACTATGATCCCTCAAATTTTGGCCGTCCTCCCCTACCTCCCCTTTTCTATGGCCACCCTTTCCTGCATGAGAGGCCTCCTAAAAGCCACCCTTGGGTTAGAATTTCCTTATCAGATATCACTCTGCATTTGCAAAGTTTTCCTGGCTATTTCAGTTTCTTCCAGTCTCCTCAAGAAGATTCTTAACTCTGGAGGGTAGAGCTTGCCTCCTTTCCCCCCCATAGATCTAAGTTGCTGGAAGTAATTCCTGACAACGATGGAAAGACTTTAAGGAGAAGAAATTGGATTAGGAAATATGAACAATGCATCTGTATAGAGTCGTGTATTTTACAAAGAGCTTCCACATACATCATCAGCTCATTATTCCATGAAGATTTTCAGCTAAGACTTATTTTAAATTTTTTAAAATGTTTTTTATTTATTTTTGAGACAGAGAGAGACAGAGCATGAGCACAGGAGGGGCAGAGAGAGGGGGAGACACAGAATCTGAAGCAGGCTCCAGGCTCTGAGCTGTCAGCACAGAGCCCGACACGGGGCTCGAACTCACGAACTGCGAGATCGTGACCTGAGCCGAAGCCAGATGCTTAACCGACTGAGTCACCCAGGTGCCCCATTCAGCTAAGACTTATTAAGTGCCTACTGTGGGCCACAATATCATTTGTGTTTGTGCACAGAATTGAGTTGTCTTACCCAGTGTGTGCACTCCTTCATTGTTTTGTCCAGCGTCGTCCACATTAAAATCCCCATATCTTTCCCCACCCGGGAGGCATGGGTTCACCCCCCACAGGCATGAAGAGGCTGGGGTGTGAAGTCAGAGTCCCTCTCTGTCTCATCAGTAGAAATAGGGAGATTCTCGAGACAGTTTTATTTCTCCATCCTCCGCCTCCACTTCTTACCACAGAGCGCATTTATTCTGTCAGTTTTGTAGTTTGAAATAAACCCACAATGGCTGGGATGGCTCGGCCACTCACCCCACCTCTCCCTCTCCACCATCCCCCTCCACTGCCTCTGCCCCTGTCTCTGCACCCACCATTTCAGCTCACCGAGGTGTTGAGCTACCACCATTTTTGTGGTTCTGGGAACTCCTGCCAAGAGGAAGACAAGTTATTTGGTTAATACGACATGGAGCTCAGTCAAGGCTTTTAAAACTTACGGGAGTTTGGATCTATAGGTCACGTGTTTAAAAAATCTTACCTTTGAGGGGCACCTGGGTGGCTCAGTCTGTTGAGCATGCGACTTCGGCTCAAGTCATGATCTCAGGGTTTGTGAGTTCGAGCCCCGCATCGGGCTCTCTGCTGTCAGTCTAGTCTGTCAGCCAGTGCAGAGCCCGCTTCAGATCCTTTGTCCCCCTCTCTCTGTCCCCTCCCCCAATAAAAAAACCCCTTAGGTGTGAATGGGCGAATCAATAGAGACAGTAGGTTAGTGGCAGCCAGGGGATGAAAGAAGAGGGGAAACGGGAAATGGCCCCTAGAGGGTCTGGAGGTTCTTTGTGGGGGGCTGAAAATGGTCTGGAATTAGTAGCGATATTCGTACAACCGTGTGAATATAGTGAAAGCCGCTGAAGTATACACTGGACAGTGATGAGTTTTTGGTACGTGAGTTGTATCTCACACAGGTTATAACTTTAAGCGTTTCAGAGTAGATGAAAAATTTGATAAATTGTACTGCAGTGACAAGTCTGACTGTGCCCAAACAAAAACAACAATGAAATAAGTCCTTCGAAATTAGCTGTGTGGAAACAGGATTTTGCCATTTGGAAACAATGCTTTGGACTGTAAGTTCCCAAATTATATGTGTAGGTAGTGGAAAGGGGCGTTCTTTTGAGGTTTCCAGGCATTGTCTTAGTAACTGACCGTCTAGAGCAATGGCCACAGATTGCTTTGCAAAGTTTTCATTTTCCGTTTGTTACTGAGAAGAAATTATTCAGAGCCTAGCCTAATTATGTGGATGTATTCTATTTGTATTTTTCCTTCATTGGTTTTACCTGCTAAGTGCCAAGGAGTGTTCTAGACACGGGATACAGCAGTGAACAAAGAGACAAAAACCCCTGCCTCCACGGAGCTTAGATTATGGAGTTAGGTAACAAACATGATAAATATGGAAAATATGTAATAGGTTCGATGTCTTTAGTGCTGCGGAGTGAAGTATAAAATTTTGAAAGGGAATAGGCCGTCTGGTAGAAGGTGGCATTGGGCTGACTACTGGAAACAGGTGAGAGAGCAAGCTATGCAAATATGGATTGGACAAGCATTCCAGGCAGAGGGAACAGCAAACACAGAGGTGCTGAGGCAGGAGGAATGTCAGGGAGGCCAGAGGCTGGAAGGAAGTCAGGGCTGTAGGGAGAGTGGTGGGGGACGAGGGTGGACATGTAATGGATGGGGGGAGGGGGAGGGTCTTATCTGGTCTCACAGGTGATCGTAAGGACTTGAGCTTTTACCATTTTTGGACAGAGAAATGACATATGTGACATAGTTTGACAAGCTCACTGTGGCTGCTTGGCTGAGGATAGACCTAAAGAGGGCAAGGGTGGAAATAGGACACAAAATCAGATTCTGCCATTCACATTTCATGGAGACATAATTAAAGCAATAACACATTGACTCCTAACTCATAATAACGGTGATGGAATTCTTAGGGAGTGACTTCTATTTAACGATCCTAACCTGCTTTAGGTTTCTATTTTAATGGCTCTTCACACTGATCTTCTTGCTCTGCTGAACCCGAATGTCAGGCTGGCTTATTTTATGCCATTCACTCATTCAGCAGCGTGCGATTAGTACTGTCCCAGCCACAAGCTATCCAACAGTGAGTACGAGAAGCCTGGTAACTGCCTCCCTGGAACTTACCTCCATGAAAAATCACTAGGCACATATTTATGAAATCACGGGCGTGTAAGGAATAGGATTGAAGTCTGCATGTAGTGACACTGGTGATACCTGGGAATCCTCTGCATATCTGGACGTACTTCACTACGGAAGTTAAGCAATGAGTTATCTTGTGCCCACGCCAGTGCAGAGGAATCTTCTTTCTGCCATTCTACAGGCCAAGTCACCCTGGTAGAGGAGCAGACTACCTCTTAGTGAGTTACTAACAATCATGGTCATTTGCAATGTCATGGTAGTCAGGATCGATGGGGATCCTTGGCATATGAGTGCTTCTATTTTGTATTGTCTCCTGATATGGTGTTCTATGGACAAGCAGTTTGGTGATGGTGGCTGTGTCCCTGGAAGGATGTTAGCAGCACAGATACAAGGACGGTGGGCTGGTGTGATAGGGTCTCCTGGGCGTTTGGGCAGGTTGGGCCCTTGATGTAAGCCCAGGTTTTTACTGGACAACCCTAGGATCTGTGTAGCTGGAAGGGCCTTCCACGGTTACCATCTCTCCTCTGTCCTAATTTTACACAGGGCAGAGCTAAAGCCCAGAGGGCAGATTACTTACTTGGAGCCCATTGAGGCCAAAGTTGAGACTAGCTAGAATTTCCTGTCTCTTAGAGAGAGATGCAGAACAATATTTTCTCCCTCCCTTCCTTTGTAAATATTGACTACATTTTACCCCTTTATTTTTCAGAATAAATCCTCTTCCAGTTGACAAGTCTATTTTGCTCTTGTCTGGAGAACGTGGTTGTGGGAAGTCCACTCTGATCGCCAACTGGGTGAATTATTTCAAAAAGAAATATCCGAGCATGTTGGTGATCCCTCATTTTGTGGGCAGCACCTGTGAAAGCAGTGACATCATGTCCGTGATGCATCGCTTCATCACAGAAGTGCAGTTCAAAAACTATGGTGATGGAGTCAAGCTTTTAACCTCAGGAAGTCTTTGTTGGAGGGCAGATATTCTGTCTACTGCTCGTGTGGCCGTTCTCTTGTTCCAGCATAACCCCCGTGTTGTCTCACCTGCAGAATCTACCCACCTCTTCCCCTCACAGAATTAAATTTCCTTCCTTTCCTACTTCCTTCTTTCACCAAAAATGGATTGAGTACCTTTATGTGCTAGGGCACTATTCCGGGCAGTTCCTTACCCTCATGGTGTTTTTTATGTTCTTGGGGTGGCGGAGACAAAGAGTTAACCAACTCAATGTTTGATAAGTTCTATGAAGAAGAAGAAAACAGAGCAAGAAGGGAGGCTGTGTGTGTGTGTGTGTGTGTGTGTGTGTGTGTGCGCGTGTGTGTGTGTGTGCACGCACATGTGTGTGAACTGTTAGGACTTGAAAAGTGTGGTCAGGGAAAGCCTTGCTGCAAAAGGGACATTTGAATGCATACCTGAAAGAGGGAGCCACACAGATATCTCAGGGCTAGCATTCCAATCAAGGGAAACAAGTGCAAGGCTTCCAAGGTGGGACATGCCTCTGAACTACTGCTCTTCCTCTTCGATTCAGTAACTATTTATTGAGCAGGTTCATTTACTCACTTGCTCATTCATTCCCTCATTTCTGAATATTTATTGATCACCTAATCTGTGTCAGGCACTTCTCTGGGTTCTGGGGATGTACGCATCAGGCAAATAGGGTCACGGCTCCCATAGATACCACGTTACAGTTGAGAAAGGCAGATAACCGATAAACAGGAAACATATAATGATAAATGCCATGCAGCGTGATGTGATAAGGTGACACGTTGCTAGTTAGGCTGAGTGGTCAGGGACTGTCTCTGTGTTAGAGTATCTCTAGCAGCTGTGACGAGTAAGTCCCATTTCAGTGGCTTCTCGAATGAAGTTTATTTCTGATCCATGGAGCAGTCCAGTAAGGGGTTCCTAGTTAGGCAGCAAGTGGCTTTCCTCCATGTGGTGATTTGGGGACACAGGCCTTTTCCATCTTGAGGCTGTGTCATCCCCTAGGACCTCAGAGTCTTCTGCCTTTGGCTAGAGGAAGGGGAAAAAGGGTGGAAAAGCCTTGGCCTGGCATCGATCCACATCAATCCCACTGCCATTCTTTTGGCAAACACTTGGCCACCCTGGGCCCACATGGCTGCACTGGGAGTCAAGTGGGGACAGAACGCTAACCCCACGCTCTGGAAGGGGGACATGGGCTTTTGCAGGACAGGTAGCCATCTATACCCTGTAGAGACCTCACGGATGAGGAGGAGCTGGCCATGTGGAGATTAGAAGAAAGAACGTCCCAGGCCGAGAGAGTAGTTAAGGTAATACAGGTCCTAAGCCAGAAGCAAAGTGGAGTTAGAGAGGGCAAGCAGGCCAGTGTGGCCGGGCCATGGTGGGCAGGAGGGGGACTCATATCAGATGGAGCCGGAGGTGAAGACGGGGCCATTTCAGGGCTGGGCTTTGTTGGACAGAATGTTAGGTTCAGATTCTGTTGAGTACAGTGGGGTGACCAGTGGGAAATCTTAAGCAGGGGAGGGATATGATTTGATTGATATTTTGCAAAGATTAAAATCTGTCTGGTGTAGGGAAAATGGATGTGGAGGAGCAAGCATGGAGGCAGGGACACTTGTTAGAGGCTTTTGCAAATGGTCCAAGCAAGGGATGACAGTAGCAGAGGAGGAAGAGAGCTTTAGATAGATTGAGGGTTTGCTGAGGAGTTGAATGTGGGTTTTGCAGGACAGGAGGAGTTGAGGACAGCTTTGGGAAGCTAGACAGACAGTGAGCGCTGTTTGCTGAGATGGAACATTATCGGTGGCGTGGGAGCAGCAGGTGTTGGGGGGAATCAAAAGAGTTTTGCTTTAGATGAAAGACATTTGAGATACAAGGTGTACATGGGGAATGGTACCAATCATGTGGGATCTGCCTCTGTTCTAGGAGCAGTTGACCTCGGTGGCTACTTATTAGCTGTCTGACCTTCTGCAAGTTATTTTAACTCTATGTAGCTCTGGTTTCCCATTTGTAAAATGCAGATGATTAAAAAAATGTCTTATAGGTAGTTGAGAGGATTGACTAAGATAAAGTAGGAAAAACAAAGACACTTAGCTCAGCTCTTGGCCTATAGGAAGCGCCGATAAATATCAGCTATTATGTCGTTAGGTGTCTGCCATATGTTTGCATGTCTGACTCCGCCTGCTTTTGGGAACTCATCCCTTCTCACCTGGGGCTTGTACACAAGTGCACATTTGGGTTTCGCCTGGGTACGTGGGACGCAGAATGGGTTTTGATGGACGTGTATTATCTCTGTATGATGGGACAGGTATTTGAGTGCCTTTCTGTGTGTGTGGTGGGTATGAGTAAGTAGGGCGAACATGTGGGCGTGAGTTCTCTGCCGTTGCATTTCTCGTTGTAAAGCGGGTAAAACCAAAATCAGCAACAGCAGGTGTGACTGGTTCTACACGACAACAACTGATCCTACTCAGCCTCATCCCAAGGGTGTTCCGACCAGCCAGGCTGATGAGATAAACCCCACTGAGCATGCCATTAGGATTTTATTCCCAAAGGGAACTGTTAGTTTAATGAGTGTGTTCCAAGGTGCTGAAAGCTCGTAACAAAAACAGCTGCCATCTGTATTCAAAAAAACATGTTTTTTTTTTTAATGTTTATTTTTGAGAGAGAAAGATGTGAGTGGGGGAGGGGCAGAGAGAGAGGGAGACAGAAGCGGGCTCCGCCCTGATGGCAGAGAGCCCCGTGCAGGGCTCAAACTCACGAACCGTGAGATCATGACAGGAGCCAAAATCAAGAGTTGGATGCTTAACCAGCTGAGCCACCCAGGTGCCCCATCAGCTGCTATCTTTAAAAACGAGCAGATCTTGAGGTTGACAAAGCAGACTGCATTCAGGAACAGCCTATGAGTACCTGACACTCAGGAGACACCTTCTGTCCCCGAGAGAACAGCCCGCCTCATTAGCAGCCAGAGGCAGAGGGGAAAGGCTGTGGCTCTGGACTTGGCCCGCCTGCATTTTCCATCCTGGCTCTGCTGCTTACTAGCCGTGTGCTCTTGGGCAGTTTACTTACGCAGTGTGGGCCCCCGTTTCTCATCTGTGAAATGGGGGGTGGGATTCACAGTACCTACCCAGGGGATTACAGGTAGAGAATTTAGAAGAGTACCGGGCACTCAGTTGTCGTTAGTATTATCATTGTTGCAGCGATGATGGTGATGGTGGTGGTGATGATGATGGTGATTCCTCACTGAGCTAAAGAGGCAGGGAGAGCGGTGGGGGCTACTAAGGGAAACAAGAAACTTATTCATTAGCTAGACTAAGGGAGGAGGTAGCACAATGCAGGAGAGTTTGTAGCCGCAGCGGGGGCGGGGGGAGGAACTTGAGGGGGAGTGTGCTCGTGCTCAGCTTGGCCGCCTGAGCCAGGAAGCTGGGTTTCACCCGGGTGAGGTGGGTGTGGGCAGAAGAGGAAGAGCTGCCACTGAGAACGCAGCTGGCCGAGAGGTCAGCTCCTCTGCGGCGTCTCCCTGTGGCGGCCTCAGCCGTGAGCAGCTCCAGCTCCTGCAGGCGCCCTGCCCTCCCCAGTGGGCCGACAAAGGGCCCCTGTGTGAAGCTCACATTTCTGCTCCTCTGTCCTCACCCCTGCTTGCCTAGATAGAGGGAGCTTGCAGACAGAACTGCTCGGAGCCAGCTCTCCCCCGGCCCGTGCCCCTCGCCTGCCTTGCAGGCCACTGATGTTCCTAATGTGACATGCCTCGCGGAAGGTCGAGGAGAGCCACTGATTTTCTTATTTCCCTGTTTCTTCCCCCTGTCACCCCCCTCCCCTGGTGGTGGCCCGAATAACAATGAGTTCCATTTACTGAATTGGCGTTCTGAGTGCCCAGTTCTGTGCTAAGGGCTTTCTCAGCATCTTAGTTAATGCTCCTAGCATCCAGCATTCTCGTCCCAGATAAAGAGCGGGGCTCACAAAGGCTGGCTCACACAGCTGTGTGTGGGCAGAACAAGGGTTCAGACTCAGGTCTTTGCTGAGCTCAGGGCCCCTTGTCCTCATTACTGCCCGGTCTTGCCTCCTTGAACAAACAGAGGGACATTTTGCTCCTCAGGGCCCTCTCGCATCACTTACCGGGGCGTCTGCCCTCAATATCAGCAGGACTCCTTGGCAGTGTTCGCCAAGCCTTGTCCCCTGGGCCTGGGTGACTTCTCCAGGGGCTCTTGCTCTTGGTGCCACAGGTGTGGTCTCCCTGGAGCAGCTGGTCATTTCCGTCTCTCCTTGTCTGTCCACTTTCACTCCCGTCTACTGGAATGCCCCTCCTCTTCTCAGGTCGGTGAAATCCTCTTGTCCCTTAAAGCCCTATTTAAACTTTTTTTTTTTTAACGTTTATTTATTTTTGAGACAGAGAGAGACAGAGCATGAACGGGGGAGGGTCAGAGAGAGAGGGAGACACAGAATCTGAAACAGGCTCCAGGCTCTGAGCGGTCAGCACAGAGCCCGATGCGGGGCTCGAACTCAGGGACCATGAGATCATGACCTGAGCTGAAGTCGGCCGCTGAACCGACTGAGCCACCCAGGCGCCCCTAAACTTTTTTTTTAATGTTTATTTATTTTTGAGAGAGTGAGCTGGGGTGGGGCAGAGAGAGAGGGACCCAAAGGATCTGAAGCAGGCTCTGCGCTGACAGAGAACCTGATGTGGGGCTCGAACTCATAAACTGTGAGATCACGACCTGAGCCAAAGTCAGTTGCTTAACCGACTTGAGCCACTCAGGCACCACAAGGCCCTATTTAAAAAGCACCCTCCGGGGGCACCTGGCTATCTCAGTTGGTAGAGCATGAGACTCCCAATCTCGACGTTGTGGGTTGTACTCTAGTACAGTCCCGTTGTACTCTAGTTTATGTGGGTGTATCCCTCCAAACACTGTGAGCTTGCCATCCTGGTCACCCACTACTTACACGTGATGCTGACATTGTATGTTTTACTGTATCCCGTTATAGTCCTGGGAGTGCAGGAAACCATGTCTATTTTATTGGCCATTCTCACATTCAATGCCTGACACAGAGCCTGACCGACACAGAAGGTTCTCAATAAATCTTTATTGAATGATAAGAGATAACATTGCCAAAAAGTGAAAAAAATCAGTTAATCTCTGTCATTTTGTTACAAAGTATTTTGAAATTGTACCAATTGACTGTTTTTCTCTCCCCATGAATTTACCTTTTGTGACTGGGTGTTTAAAAACTTGAGCTGTTGGGGCGCCTGGGTGGCTCAGTCAGTTAAGCGTCTGACTTCGGCTCAGGTCGTGATCTCGCGGTCCGTGAGTTCGAACCCCGCGTCGGGCTCTGTGCTGACAGCTCAGAGCCTGGAGCCTGTTTCAGATTCTGTGTCTCCCTCTCTCTGACCCTCCCCCGTTCACGCTCTGTCTCTCTCTGTCTCAAAAATAAATAAACGTTAAAAAATAAAATAAATAAAAACTTGAGTTGTTACTATTTAAATTAGGCAATAGGCTCTCAAAAATAAATAAAACATTGAAAAAAAAAAAGAAAAAGGGGGCGCCTGGGTGGCCCAGTCGATTAAACAACTGACTTCGGCTCAAGTCACGATCTTGTGGTTCATGAGTTCGAGCCCTGCATCGGGCTCTATGACAGCTCAGAGCCTGGAGTCTGCTTCAGATTCTGTGTCTCTGTCTCTCTCTGCCCCACTCCCTCTCATACTCTGCCTCTGTCTGTCTCAAAAATAAATAAAAAGGGGCGCCTGGGTGGCTTGATCGGTTAAGCGTCCGACTTTGGCTCAGGTCATGATCTCACGGTCCATGAATTCGAGCCCTGTGTCGGGCTCTGTGCTGACAGCTCGGAGCCTGGAGCCTGTTTCGGGTTCTGTGTCTCCCTCTCTCTCTGCCCCTTCCCTGTTCATGCTCTGTCTCTGTCTCAAAAATAAATGTTAAAAAAATTTTTTTTAAATAAAATAAATAAATAAATAAATAAATAAAACATTAAACAAATTTAAATTAGACAATAGGCCATTGTCATCCAGGAGAGACAGTTTGGTTCCAACAGAATAAAGAGAGGTTTAGGATCATTTTCCAATACTAGTAATTCTGCCTATCTTCAATGTTATTTTGAGGAAAAATAATTCTAATCACCCCAAATAGGATTTTATTTTATTTTTTTTTAAATTTTTTTTTTCAATGTTTTTTATTTATTTTTGGGACAGAGAGAGACAGAGCATGAACGGGGGAGGGGCAGAGAGAGAGGGAGACACAGAATCGGAAACAGGCTCCAGCCTCCGAGCCATCAGCCCAGAGCCTGACGCGGGGCTCGAACTCACAGACCGCGAGATCGTGACCTGGCTGAAGTCGGATGCTTAACCGACTGCGCCACCCAGGCGCCCCACCCCAAATAGGATTTTAAAAAACACTGAAACGATGCTTTCCTTTGCATACTTAGATATAGATCTGTATCTTCCTTGAGGTTTTTTTTCCTTTTTTTTTTTTTTTTGCCTGGGATTATTTTTCTGCTGATTATCATGAGTGATATTATGTTTTATGATTGTCAGGCTGCGTGTATTTTCTGAGGTTCATTCACCTCCGTTTTGTCACATAGCCTCTGTACCAGCTTCACGCAAAAGGTCAACAGTCCGTGCCTCCCGCATGTGGCTGTGGCTGCTGGGAAACGGAATCCGCCAGCGGTGACCTGTGCGGCTTGGAAACCCAGATGGAGTAACCGTTGAGTGAGGATGTGTTGCTGGCAGGAAAACTATTAGCAAAATCAGTGTCTGTAAAGCTCCTGATGACCTGTGTTCCAGCCTTTTCACCTTGCTGGGCCTGTTTCCTCACTTACAAGATGAGGGTTTGGACTAGACGACATGATCTCCAGAACCCCTCCTTCTCCAAAATTCACTTAGTCAAGGTCTGAAATCTCAATACTTTAAAGAATTGGGGGGGGGGGGGGTGCGGATAAAACCCTCCAAGGATGAAGCACCAAGATTGTTCTCTTCCTGTTCTTGAAAAATACTTTTAATTGTGTGGTCCAAGCTCAGACTATCTTGTTTTGATTCTTTCTTCTCCTTTATGTCTTGCATTCATATACAATCTTCAAGTCATTGATTTTATAGTCATTTTCTGATACCAAAATATCTTTAAAAATCAATATATCCATTTATAAAATAAGTAAGTCCTGGGGCTGCCATGTATAGCATGGTGACTATAGTTAATAATACTGTTTTGCATATTTTGAAAGTGGCTAAAAGTACATGTTTTTTTGAATGTTTATTTTTGAGAGAGAGAGAGTGAGAGAGAGTGCATGCAAGTGGGGGAGGGGCAGAAAGCGAGGGAGACAGAATGCAAAGCAGGTTCCACACTGTCAGTACAGAGCCCCCTGTAGAGCTAGAACTCACAAACCACGAGATCGAGACCTGAGCCGAAGTTGGAAGCTTAACCAACCGAGCCACTTAGGCACCCCCGTCAGAGTACATCTTAAAAGTTCTGGTCACAAGAAAAAAAGTGTTTTTGTATCCGTGCAGTGATAGATGGTAACTAGACTTACAGTGGTGATCATTTGTGTATACAAATATTGGATCATTATGTTGTACGCCTGAAACTAATGTAGTATCATTTGTGATTTATACCTCAATAAAAAAACCCAATGTAACCCTCTAGTATAATGTAAAAGAGAAAGGTAAAGTAATTTATTGCAAAATAATATGCATTCCAATATGTAAATGCTCAGACATGATTCCAGTAGAAGCCACAGTGGAGTAGGCAGGTCATGGAAAATGACCATGCTTTCGAAAGCTGCTAGTGCAGACGTCCACGGATGTGTTGTAGTCAAGGCTCCAACATCGTGAGCAGTGTTCCCATCAGGGTCGTGATTTTCTGAAATCTTGGTATCATTTCAGACGAAACAACATATAATCTTCCATCACTTTCTATGGTAGTTGTATTCCTAGGAAATTCAATGTGTTTTGAATCGGTGCAAAAATTACTTTGCATTTACATGAAAATGGAGTTGGTTCCTAGGTGAGGTCATTAATAAGGTTACCCCCTCCCCCCCCCCCAAGTGACTGTCTGGCAGAACATGTGAAAGCAGGTAGACCCCAGGACACAGCTGCATTGTGTGTGACTGTCCTGTGTTCTAGGACATCTCGAATTCCTAGAGCACCCCTGTTGAGTTCCACTGCTCTAATCAGCTTCCTGTTTTTTTGAATGCTCATGTGTTTTCCTACCTCCAGACCTTTACCTTTGCTTTGTCTTGCTTGATATTCTTTTGCCCTCATCTCTACCTGTGCATTCCCCGCAGCTCGTCTCACATGTCTTCTGCATGAAGCTTGTCTTCATTGTGATGGTTCTGCATCACACTCCAGTACTCTTCAGACTCATATTCTGGCTTGAAATGTGTTTTTTTGTGTGTGTGTACTGAACCCATTTTCACTTCCCTTAACTCCTTGACTTTATTTATAGATCATTTTTATCTCCTTTTAGCATTGAGCACAGAACCTTGCACGTAACAGGCAACCAATAAGTATTGTTAAACATAGTTATTCAATATGCTTCTAATAGAATCTTAATGCACCTGAGAGATGTAAATCCATTAAAAGCTTCTTTGCATAACTTGATTTTCTAGATTCTAATGTGCCTAAATTTCTATGGGAGACATGGCCTTTGAAAAATAAAAGCAAGACCAAAGTTGTATGTAGTAAAATGCTCTTAAAGTATTAAGCAGTTGATTACAATTTTGGGTTGCTCTCTGCTATGTCACGCAATCAGAGTTTGCAAGTTGGTCCTCTCAAATTACATCCTTTGCCCTTTGCTGGTTTATAGCATGATTTTCCCTGGTAATTTACAGATTCGAAGGTCTGGCGTCCAATATTGCGGATAGAGTAGTTTAGGATTGGTTATGTCAGATTTGATGTGGGCGAGAACTGAAGAGACCAGACAGTGGTGGGGGATGATGCGTGTGTGCCCCTGCTGGACCACTCAGGTGGTAGCCGTGGCCCCTAAAGAGCCACCTGATGTTACAGAACTGCATAAACTTCGCAGACTGCATAGACTGGCTTCTCTTTCTTCCCATCCAGCTCTTTGTAACATGAACTATTTTTGCATTTTGGAAGATGAGAGTAATGCTTTGGATCATACAAAATATTTTTTATATAAAATCCTGAAAATGTATAGGAGACATCTGGTGGTAAATATCATTATCCCTTTTGGGTTGAATATTTTTAGGCTGCTAATCACACATATACCTATATGTGTCAGCTGTACAGCTGTGAATAGCACTCATTGTTCCCAACCCCTTCCGCCTCCCCATCCCATTAACATATTCTAGCAATGATGGAAACATTTTTGCCTAATTTGAACAAATTCCTATGCTCTAGGTACTCAGCTTGAAACTGATGTTCTTAATGAAGGCTCAAATGTCTTAGTCTTTTCACTTCTTGTGGAAGTTTTCATTGCTTCCAACAATTTAAAGCCATGCATACTTGTCCTAGATGGAATTGAAGAATTGATTGGCATTTATGGGATTTTAGGACAGAAGGTAATCTCTTTTTATTTTTTAAAAATTTTTTTTCAACGTTTATTTATTTATTTTTGGGACAGAGAGAGACAGAGCATGAACGGGGGAGGGACAGAGAGAGAGGGAGACACAGAATCGGAAACAGGCTCCAGGCTCCGAGCCATCAGCCCAGAGCCTGACGCGGGGCTCGAACTCACGGACTGCGAGATCGTGACCTGGCTGAAGTCGGACGCTTAACCGACTGCTCCACCCAGGCGCCCCTGTTTTTAAAATAATACCTATTTTATTACTGCTTTATAAAAAGAAAACTCCATAATTTAGAAGGTATGTAACATCTTTCTTTTTATTTAATTTTTTCAATGTTTATTTTTGAGAGAGAGAGAGAGTGAGAGAACGAGCACGGAGGAGGGGCAGAGAGAGAGAGAGGGAGGAAAGCAGGCTCCAGGCTCTGAGCTGTCTGTGCAGAGCCTGACACAGGGCTTGAACTCATGACCACGAGATCATGACTTGAGCCGAAGTTGGATGTCCAACTGACTGAGCCTCCCAGACGCCCCTGTAACACCTTTCCATTGCATTGCATATCTGTAGCTATAGCCAGCATCGCTTATAGCTACTACTATATGTTTTATTGAACAAATACTTCTGTGACACTTACAACGGGTCAGGCACCTTTCTAGGCACTTTACAAATATTAACGCATTTAATTCTCAGAAGAACCCTATGAAAGAGAGACTGTGATCATCATCCCTGTTTATACAGAGGGGACTGAGCATGGAGGTGTTAGGTGGCTTGTCCAACATCCTAAGATTGTGTTAGACTCAGAATTCAGACATGGACAGTCTGGTTCTGGAAACTGTGACCTTTACCTCTGCCTGATTCTGCACCCCCCCTCCCCCCCATTTTATACATTGATCAGTCATTTATTGGACTCCTAGTATTTTCTTTATGTTGTATATTATGACCTGTGTCATCTATACTGATTATGCACATACCAAATCCCATCGATTGGTTGCTCTCCTTAGTTTTTCTTATCTTTTTTTTTTAACGATTATTTTTGAAGGAGAGGGAGACAGAGTGTGAATGGGGGAAGGGCAGAGAGAGCGGGAGAATCCGAAGCAAGCTCCAGGCTCTGAGCTGTCAGCACAGAGCCCAACGCAGAGCTCAAACTCATGAACCATGAGATCATGACCTGAGCCGAAGTTGGACGCTTAACTGACTGAGCCACCCAGGTGCCCCTCCTTAGTTTTTCTTCTGTTTGAGCTGATATTGGATCACTGGAACCTTGTGAAGAATTTTCTCTAAAACTTAAAAACACATGTAAATTATAAATTAGGTAAGTAATATATGTTTCTGATAGAAAATATGATGAAGAAAAAGAAAACAGAAAATTAGGTATACTCACAGTCTCACCACTCTTCTACGTTTTGGAGTACAGCCTTCCTTCTTCTATGGGTGTCTATGTACACTCCTTGATGCTTACGTAAATGAAATTACACACCGTATTGTTTTATAATCTTTTTAATTTAATGCATGGCAACCACCACAAATTCAGCAAATAGTTCTTGACCACTCACTATAGCAAAAGCACTACAAGCAGAGTCAGACATGGTCCCTGCAGAGAAACGGAGCTTTCATTCTAACAGGGGATGGCTGATGTTAATGATGCTAGTACACAAATAAGGACAAGATTGCAAACTGTGACAAGTGCTGGGCTTTGACATATAGGAGGATGACCGAGTGATGGCACGGAGATGCCAATGGCATTGAAGGAAGCGATTACTTACATTTCCTGAGAGAAGGAGATGTGCCATGCCACTCGGGGCCCCAGGGGAAGTATCAGGGTGGTCAGGAGGCAGAAGACTGGAGCCAGGAGAAGGCCAAGGCCAAAGCCTTCATCGGGGTTCCCGTGGGAAAGGTAGAGGAAGACATTCAGGATTGGCTAGTTTGTGTAATTTCAGCAGGCTTTGTGGCATAGTTGTCCCTAGTTGTCTGGTCCTAGCCCCAGGATGATGATGTGGGGCAGGGAAATATTGGCTTGGTGAATGCGAGTCAGATGAGAAGGGAGTTGGGGGTGTGTTCTTGGATCTGTGGGTCTGCACATGACAGGCATGTTCCAGGCAAGCTGCCCACCACCCCCGGGACTTAGCTTGCCTTGGGAAAAACAGTCTCTCCTGAATCTCTAAGGCCCCAGAGAAATGTCACAGTATCAAAAAATAAAAAAAATAAAAATAAAAATCCCTAACAGTACCCGAAGACACATTCAGCTCAGTGCCTGGCTCAGAGTAAGCAGTCACTGTTTGGTAGTTACTGTTGTTATTATTATTATTATATTTGCGATTATTAGTCAAAGAGGGGTAGGAAAGGCTGTTAAAGGAATCTAGAAAGATCTGATTAGGTGTTTATCTTATCCCCAAATAAAGCCATTTAATTTATAATAGTATTGCTGTACAAAGCAAGATTCTTCATCATAAAACAATGTTCTGGTTTTCAGTTGAATGGTTCAGTTTGCACTCTTAGATTTCCCTTGATCGTCACTATAGGTCATTCTTTAGAAGCCTAAGATTTGTCAGATTACTTGCTTGTAGGAACCTTTTTTTATTTTTTATTTTAACTGTTTATCTATTTATTTTGAGAGAGAGAGAGCAGGGAGAGGCAGAGAGAGAGAGAGAGAGAGAGAGAGAGAGAGAGAGAAAGAATCCCAAGCAGGCTCTGCACTGTCAGCACAGAGCCCGATGTGGGATTCGACCCCATGAACCGTGCGTTCGTAATCTGAGCTGAAATCAAGAGTCACTTAAGTGACTGAGCCACCCAGGTGCCCCGTACAAACCTCTTTTGAGAGCTCACCTTTGTACTATCAAATTCATAACAGATGGGTAAGTCCGTGAATATAGTTCTGTAGAGTGTGAATTGGTATCATCACCATATTGCTTACTATCCACCTTATCGCTAATAACCTTCACCCCAGCCCTTAACCCTCTACTTACTCCCTATATTCTAGCTGCTCTCAGTTTAAAAACCATCAGCAAAGGAGTTTTAAAGTCTTTAAAGTTTTCAAATATCTTTGACTTTCTCCACCAGGCAAAAGATTTTTCTTGG
This sequence comes from Neofelis nebulosa, assembly GCF_028018385.1. Classification (NCBI taxonomy): domain Eukaryota; kingdom Metazoa; phylum Chordata; class Mammalia; order Carnivora; family Felidae; genus Neofelis; species Neofelis nebulosa. Next base: position 18,260,995 of record NC_080789.1, read on the forward strand.
CTGCCATGCTCGCTGCCTCCTCATTGCAAATTCATCATGAGCACTGTCTCCTCCAGCCTCTCCTACAAGTTGCTATGTGCTCGCCCAGATGTGAGGACAGTGGAGTTCATTAGCATAGGAGACAAAGAAGTGAAACGAAACATCTTTAGACAGCATCTCTCCATTCCCAACAAAGACCCCCTCCAACAGAGCCAATCCACTTTGAGGAAAAAAACAAACCTGAATCCTTTAAAACTCACGATCCTAGCGAATGAACTCAGAGAACGTAGAATCTACCGAGGTGAGTATCAGTGTCTGAAGGAGTACTTGGAGGTGGTGTCTGTTCAGGAGCTCTGGGAATTGATTCTGAAACGCTGGATTGAGGACTATAGCTGGACTTTTACACCAAAAAAGGCAAATTCAGACACGGTGGCTTTAGGAGAAGGTAGGCCTTGGCCAGTATTGACAACCTGCTAGAGTCCACCGGGAGAAAGATGTATGGTGGACCACCCAGAGGAGGAGGGCGAAGGATGGGGTTGTCAGAGAAAATACAAGATGCCCAGTTAAATTGTAATTTCAGACAAAGAACAGTCCTTTAGTAAAAGTATGTCTCAATTATTGCATGGGACACACTTATACTAAAAATTAGTTGAATTACAAATAAATAATTTCATTACAAGTATATCCCAGATTATTGCATGGGACATACTTATACCCAAAATTAATTTGTTGTTTTGTCTAAAATTAAAATTTAGTTACTCTGCGTTTTTATTTGCTAAATCCAACAACCCTGTCTAGGGAGTTCTATGCTGACTGTAAAGGGAACCATATTAGACAATTTTTCAGGAATCTAAGAAATGGGCCTTTGTTATTTCTTTTTTTTAATTTTTTTTTTCAACGTTTTTTATTTTTATTTTTGGGACAGAGAGAGACAGAGCATGAACGGGGGAGGGGCAGAGAGAGGGAGACACAGAATCGGAAACAGGCTCCAGGCTCCGAGCCATCAGCCCAGAGCCCGACACGGGGCTCGAACTCACGGACCGCGAGATCGTGACCTGGCTGAAGTCGGACGCTTAACCGACTGCGCCACCCAGGCGCCCCGGGCCTTTGTTATTTCTATAACTCAACTCTTTTGAGCCTATAGTTCAAGTGATGGCAGAAACCTAATCCAGTTCATCTAGGTTAAATCCATCAATTCAGCTTTTTTTTTTTTGGGGTACAATTCAGGGTGTTTGCAGTCAAGAGAGGATTTGTGTCCTTCCTGTGTGTGTCTCTTTGGGGTTGAGCTTAAATCTGAGGGTCTTGGTGCTGGATGTCCTTGGTTGTCGTCTGTCCCCGCTGGCTTCCACTGAGGTGGTCATGGCCCCGGATGGTCCGCAGATACTGACTTCCTCCAATGCTGGCATCCTCTAGGATGGCTGTGTTCCCATCTGCTCTTGGGTTGTTCGATCTATGCCGCCATCTGCTGCCATTTTCCCTCGCTCTAATGTGAGGAGGCCCCTCTCCTCCACTAACATCTGCACTCTCCTGGAGCCCATAGTCTTGTGGGTACTCAACATTCCCGACAGAGAATGTTGGTTGCTCACTGCACCTTCAGAGATCTGGCTCTGTAGGTGTCCCCATAGTGGTTTCTGCTCTCTGGTTCTGGGGGCATCAGAAGATCCACAGGCACCGGCCTTCTAGGCTCCCAACGGGAGGCACAGCACAGGCTGTCTGTACTATTGGGTCCCCAGGTGCATCCAGTAGTTTCCCTGTCCCTGCTCACAGCTTGGGTTCAGGGAACAGCACAGGCCCACCTGAGCAACTCTGTTGCTCTCTTCTCGCACTGTCTCCTCCACCTTGCTTGGTTCAGTCCTCTTTAGCTCACCCTGTAACTGAGTCTGTTGTTTGTGGTTAAAAGACATATTCCATGAGTTGGTCAGGCATTTTTGTCTTTTGATATTCCACAGTCTTTTGAGAAGCAAAGTTTGTTCTCAAAGCCATTATCTCTGCTAGGATCTTCAAAAGGCTTTTGAAACTTGAGTTTCTACCATAATAACCTTCTCTTAAGTTTGATGAATTTGGAATGGAGCAGGAAGGGGGATGTGGGGGTGGGGAAAGAAGCAGAAAATACTTGCAATGAAAGACACATTGGTTGGTGTGACCACATATTGTCCTGCCCCATTTTTTTTTTTTTTGCTCTAGACTTTGCATTTCTGCAAATAAAATGAATTTCAAATTTAGTGTGCTCTCCTTCACCTGCAAGGAGGTGAAAGAAAGGTCTCTGTGCCCTGAGAAGGGTCACGCAGGCAAGGTGGCCCATGGCTGTGCCCAGGGATATTCCTGCTTGTCTGGGACTGTGCGGGAAAGCCCAGGCCCTCCTGTCCCCGGCTGACTTTCCTCCTCCTGCCCACTGACCCCTCCTCAGGCCCAAGGCACCCAGCCACAGGTACAGGAAGAACTTGGTAAACCTGGGGTCAACTTCAGAAGGAGCTTGTACAGCTGGGGCTGAGCAGCTCCCTCTGCTCAAAGATTACAGGTGTTTGAGGTTCATCCCCCAGTCCTGGCACAAGAAGTCCATTTAGAATGGTAGACTTTGTCCTTTCTCTCAGTGGTCTTGAGGATCTCTTTAGAGCCGGTCATAAAGCCAGCGGGAATCCAGCTCTGGCTGAAAAAGCTAAGGGTCAGGTGGTGTCTGTGGCAAGATAGCAATCATACCAAAAAACCATTCAGACCCATCGATGCAAACTTGATATTTGAAAGTATTAATAGACTGCTCAGCAGTATGATAATTGGCAAGCTTTCCAGCTTATAACCATAGCTAACATGGGCGTATTAGTTGGGACAAAGTGGATGATAACTTAATGCCTGAAAGTATGGGCTCCAAAGCCAGGCAGTCTGTGCTCAAATCCCAGTTCTGCACTTATTCCTGTGTGACTGGCTAAGTTATTTAACATCTCTGGGCTTTATTTTTCTTTCTTTCTTTTTTTTTTTTTAATTTTTTTTTTTTTAACGTTTATTTATTTTTGAGACAGAGAGAGACAGAGCATGAACGGGGGAGGGTCAGAGAGAGAGGGAGACACAGAATCTGAAACAGGCTCCAGGCTCTGAGCCGTCAGCACAGAGCCTGACGCGGGGCTTGAACTCACGAACCGCGAGATCGTGACCTGAGCCGAAGTCGGACACTTAACCGACTGAGCCACCCAGGCGCCCCTTATTTTTCTTATTTGTAAGACAGGGGAAGTTATATAGTATCTGCCTATAGGATGATTAAAGGAAACAAGTTGTATAGTCATACACGACATTTAGACATTTAGAATGATGCCTGGCAGATGTGAACGGTTCTTTTTGTCATTGCTGTCATTGTGTTATCTGTATAGCACCGGATGGCTGGGTGGCTGACACTCTGTGCTTTTTGAGCATCTCACATTATGGATTGGCCGAGGATGAGATATTCCAGCTTTTGGACATGCAGGGCTACAGGGATCACTACAAAGTGACCATGTTGCACTGGGCTGCCTTCCGCAATGCCAGCAGACAGTGGGTCCAGGAGAAGCCCAATGGCCTCCTGTACTTCAGGCACCAGTCCCTGCGGAGTGCTGTGGAGCACAAGCTTCTTGGTTAAGGGCTTAAATCTGTGTAAGTACCTGCTAGTTCGGAAAAGGGAAGTTTGCATTCAAGGGAAAGCTTGCAGCTAGCATTTCTCAAGTAGGAATGAATCTGTAAACATGTGTATACATGGTCATATAAATTAATACTTGTACCTGGTTGTGAGTAACTGAGACCTGACTTCAATGGCTTACATCCCAGGGTTTATTCTCTCACATGAGAACTTTCTGAAAGTAGGCAGTTCAGGGCTGCCCTGTTGGCTCCACAAAGTCATCTGGGACCCTCTTCCTTCTATGTCCCTGATCCACACATTAGCTTGCATTCTCAGGGTCATCTCATGTGCATGACTGCTGGAAGCAGCATGGCTGCTGGAGCTCCAGCCATCGCATTTCGGGCAATGGGAAGGATGAAAAGAAGGGTTTGCATTTGCTTTTAAGGAGCTTTCTCAGGTTTTCACCAACATTTCCACTCTGTCTCTAAAACGTTGTCATTTGGCCACAGTTAGATATGAGAAAAGTTGGGGAACAGAGGTTTCAATGGGGTGTGTTGCCACCCTAAACTAAGGTGGGCATCTGTTACTAACAAAGATGAGGGAGATGGTTATTGGATAGGCATTAGCAGTTTCTGCCCTAATTCTGAAATCAAATTCTTTTTTGTTTTTTAAGTTTATTTATTTTGAGAGAGACAGAGAGCATGCGTGCACTTGTGCAAGTGGGGAGGGGCAGAGAGAGAGAGAGAGAGTCCCAAACAACTTCTGTGCTGTCGATGCAGAGCCCAACGTGGGGCTCAGTCTCACAAACCATGAGATCATGACTTGAGACGAAAGCAAGAGCTGGATGCTTAACCAACTGAGCTACGCTGTCGCCCCTGAAATCAAATTCTTATCCCCTTCTGAAAGGATTGAGGTCTGAATCTGAGAAACAATGGCAATCACAGACTCTTGACCTAGAAGCAGAGCCCTCTAGCCACACAGAGAACTTCAGGTTCGTGGACTTCAAAAACCTTACATCACAGCCTCTGCAAAGATTCTAAGCTCTGTGCAAATTTCCTTTCGGGTTTACTATGTCCTCTTTCACTTTCTTTTTTAAAAGATTGTTTCCCTCCTACATTGTCGTCATTCCCACCACCTCTTAAGTTACATAATGTAGCGAAGAGTGCGGGGGGGGGGCAGGGGGGGGGAGTGAGGATGCTCTTAGGTGTGATGTCAGTTCTTCTGCTCACTTGGTCTCTGATGGTTTGCAACACACTTAGTCTCTCCATTTTCCTGTAGAACAGTAACACTCTTGGAGGTGCAGGGACAAGGCCATGGTGTGGCTGTTAAAATTCTGGGTATATGCTGTAGCCCTTCTCTGCACTGTGAGCCCCTAAAGAAAGCACTGCTGGCAATATTCACTATTGTCAGGAAAACAAAGACAACAACAACAACAACCAGGATGTGAATACATCTTTACCAGAGGCGCCAGGAATTGTAATTGCAACAATTCACTTCCAGGTAGCTTGAGCATGGGAAGTAAAGCATATCCTACAAGGAGAAAAAAGATGCCAAAGCGAAGGCTGTAGGACTTGAGTCTGCTATGATATTTTTTGGTAAAGGGCTATCTTTTGACATAGTTTGTCCCAATGTCTTATCAATTATTTTGAGGCAAACTAGTCTCTTAGCCACACGTATATGTGGATGCTTCTTTCCTTTGAAATTAATACTCTGTTTAAGTATTGTATTCAGTTTGTAAGTATTGTATTCAATTTGTAACTTAAATTACTCCTACCAAAAATTGGCTAGTCTAGAGGCAGGCTTTGTACCCTGGGCTGTGGTCCAGCAACGTCTTTTCCCTTTTTGCTACTAGAGCTGAGGATTGTTTGGTCTTATATACTCTTTGTATGTGGGTGAACATATGCGTGTACGTGTGTGTGTGCATGCGTGCATACCAGTGGGGCTGAAAAGGGAAAGGGGGGTTAGGGGGGAGACCCAGAAAGCTGGGAAATGCTGTTCTAGTGTGGCCAGAGCATTGTCACATCTTGTTGCCCCTGGCCATCATAACCACCACTATTATTTAGTGCTTTCACTCTGCCAGCCGCTTCATATACGTTATTCCATTTATTTCTTGTGTACACAGAACGTTCTCTGGCTAGGTTAGGTCGTATCAGTTCTGTTTCCCACCAGCCTCCTAGAAAGTCCTCACCTGCCCCAGGTGCCTGCGGGAGACCCTGAGCAGTGTTACCTGTGCTCCTCTGTCTGTTGGCTGTGGCCACCACATAGAGGCTCTTCTGGTTTGTGCTTACTGACGTGGGTACCTCCCCGCTGCCCCTGCAGGGTTCCCCCCAGGAAAACCAAGCCTCATGCTGGGATCCCTGTCTCTTTGCCCTCTGGCAGCCAGCCCTTGGGGTGTCGGGATGGTGCTGGTGTCCAAAGGGAGAGAAGGTGTTTTCTGGGAGACCTGAGCCATGCGACCTCCTCCCCCAAACCTCACCCTTTCCCGGGATCTCAGGGAGCCCTTCCTGGAAAGAGCTCCTTCCTTTACTTCGTATAACCCCTCACTTCATAGAAGCTCCGAAAACCGAGTCTGTGAAGCCCATTTTGCAGTGATTAATTGTTGCGTAGAAGGGTCCAGCCTAGCATAATGGGTAAAAGTGGCCCCTGATGCTAGATCGGGGTGAGCCTTGGCTTTCCCACTTCCTAGCTGAAGACCGGATCCCTTTCTACCCACATCCCTCTTTTGTAAAATAATAAGTGTACCAAGCTCAGAACATTATGACTAGCAAGCATTCAATGTGTAATTCATGTAATTACAAGTACTTAGACTAGGCTTGGCCCATGGTGAATTCTTAAGAAATGTTAGCCATTCTGAATTCTCCCTTTGTTTTACTCATCTGTCTCCCCTGTGGCCTTTTACCTACCGTCCTTCCCAAAATGATCCATGCAAATCAGCTGGTAATCTTGAATTCTGTTAGCCTAAGTGTTATTCCATTTCATCAAACACCTTCAAGCAGGTCTGAGTTCCCTGGGCCCCACCCCAGTTACATTCAATAGTTGTTTGCTGAATGAATGCGCAGCTATTCCTGGCAGTTGGCTTTTTGGGCCTGCCGTTTCTAGAAGCTTCCATATCCCTTGTTTTGGGAGCCAGTACTGACCCTCAGCCTCTGGTGTTTGCCTGCGGTGGAATCAGGATCTGGAGGGCTGAGCACAGGAAGGGAAGTGTGAGCTACTCACTACCTGTTCACCTGCTACCCGCAGGTGACACTGTGGTCATGGTAGAGGAGCAGCCTCATTTCACCCTGTCTTTACCTCACTCCCAGGCGTGCATGCTGTTTCGCAAAGAGTCTACCTTCTTTCCGACTGGCAATCGCTATGGCATCTACTATAAATGATTTCTTGTTAAGAGCAAGGACTTTCAATCTGACAGAACTGGCCTGGCCTTGTGAAAGGTGCTTAACTTTCTAAGACTCAGTTTCTCACCTGCAAAATGGGGATAATGGTAGTGTTCATCTCGAGGGTATTAAAAATGCTAAGTATACCTAACATAAGGTGCTTAATACAGCGTCCGGCACAATGATAAGCACCGTGGTGGCCGTGACAGCTAATTGCCAATATTTCCAGCCCCTCCACCCACCATGGGAAGCACTTTCTGGTCCCTTTATTGGGTAGCACCTTGTGACCCGTTCTGTCCAACGAGCTGTACGTGGCTACTGGCAATGTTCAAGATGGCGGCTGGTCTGTCAGTCCTGGCGTGAGCGGACCTGGATTTGGAGATTGAGCCAGGACCGTCATTATCTGTGATGGCATGATAAACCTTTGCTGTTTTAAGCCACTGAGATTTTGAGGTCGTTTGTCCACACGGCACAACGTAGCCTGTCATGAGAGAAAGGAGCAGTACAGAGATGTCCACCAGAAAGTGTGTCCGTGAGAACTGTGCTGAACTTTGCACAGATGATGCTGTGGTCAGGCCATTCCTCCCGTCTCATGTTAAGTGGAGAAGCACTGGAATCGAGTCAGAAGGTTCGAATCCTGCTTCTCCACTCACGTGCTGGCCAGAGACCAGCCACCTGGCCCCTCTGACTTTAAGTAATTTCATTTGTCATATGGAGATTGTATTAGGGTCCTCTGGAGAAACAGGACCACTAGGATTAGTTCTCTATCTCTTTCTAGCTCTATGTATCTCTCTATGTGTGTGTCTCTACATAGATATCTAGAAAATGATTTATTGTGCGGTTTTGACTCACGTGATTGTGGACATTGGGAAGTCCCAGGATCTTGCCGTCTGCAAGCTAGAGGTGCGGGAAAGCTGGTGGTAGTGCTACTGGGGACCAGGAGAGTCAGTGCTATAATTTCTAGTCCAAGTCTAAAGGTCTGAGACCCAGAAGTGCTGAGAAGACAGAGGTTTCAGCTGGAGCCGAGGGGAAGATTTGCCCTTCCTCTGCCTTTTTTTTTTTTTTTTTTTCTATTCCGGCCCTCAACAGATTGGATGAGGCCCGTCTGCAGTGGTGAGGGCAATCTCCTTCACTCAGTGGACTCATTCAAGTGCTAGTCTCTTCCAGAAACCCCCTCACAGGCACACCGGGAAACAGTACCTAACCAGCTCTCTGGGCATCCCTTTGCCCAGGAAAGTTGACATGAGAAATTATATGGGAAAATCACAGGGATTTTCATATCCTTTCATATCTCACAAGGATATTTTGTAAAAAGATAAACTTAGGGCACCTGGGTGGCTCAGTCGGTTAAGCATCTGACTCTTGATTTCTGCTCAGGCCATGATCTCATGGTTCATGAGTTGGAGCCTCACATCAGGCTCTGTGCTGGCAGCATGGAGCCTGCTCAGGATTCTCTCTTGCCTCTCTCTGCCCCTCCTCTGTTCACGCTGTCTCTGTGTCTCTGAAAATAAATAAATAAACTTAAAAAAAAATAAACTCAGTGTTTTTTATGACAATGTTTTGTACATGTTAAGCATTGTGTTTAATACTCTAAATCTCGGATGTGGGGTAATATTTGTCCCAGTTCTCTTTCTCTCTCATTCCCCACAAAAATGCCCTTGCCATGCTCAGTGCAAGGAGGAACTTTCCTTCCTCTTCCATGGGTTTCTGAAGCAGGTGTGCCATCCAGCCCTGTGTCCCATTCATCTTGTGAGAAAAAACATCAAGCAGAACATTTTAAACACTTCTATTTTACCTTTCAAGGATAGGTATCTTGAAGTTCTTCTTTTTTTTTTTTTTAAGTTTATTTATTTACTTTGAAAGAGAGAAAGGGAGAGAGAGAGAGAATCCCAAGCAGGCTCTGCACTGCCAGCACAGAGCCTGACACAGGGCTCGAACTCACGAACTGTGAGATCATGACCTGAGCTGAAATCAAGAGTCAGATGCTTAACCACTTAACTAACTGAGACACCCAGGCACCCCCTTGAAGTTTTTAATGAAACCAAGCCCTTCTGTTTTTAAGCAGGTTGTTTCTGGGTAGTAAGATTGGTTGGAATCATTTCTCTTTGCTAGTGAAAGCATAGTAAACTTGGCTCTAACATCCAATTTGCCGTTAATTTGCTTAGCTCCCTGTGGCCTAGATGAGACCCAGGTGGCAGGTGAACTTCTCCAAATTGCGTGTCCTCAAATTTTGGAAAGTGCTTATTTATGTGGTAGCCGTGGTATATGTTTAACATAGAAAAGTGGGTTACAAATATTTCTTTGGGAGAGGGGAAGACACCATGAAAAATGAGCATGCTCCCTAGCTTCTCAAAAATCTGGGTCAGTGATCACAACTGTAACTAATTCTTTGGTAAATTCAAACTGACTTATAAGAAGATGCATTTTGGGGGCACCTGGGTGGCTCAGTCAGTTAAGCATCCGACTTTGGCTCAGGTCATGATCTTGCAGTTTGTGGGTTCGAGCCCTACATTGGACTCTGTGCTGACAGGTCAGAGCTTGGAGCCTGCTTCAGATTTTGTGTCTCTCTCTTTCTCTGCCCCTCCCCTGCTCGCTCTGTCTCTCAAAAATAAACATTAAAAAAAATCAAAGAAGATATATTTTTAATATTTCAGGTTTTTTTTCAAGCTACTGTTTCATTGTGTCTATGGCCACAGAGCTGTTATCTACTGTATGTTTTCATACACTAAGAAGGCAGACGCATTCAACTGTCACTGATTTTTCAATAGGTGTGGTCACTCCTGTCAGAGAAAGCCGTCCATATACCTTTCAGAACCCAACAAATCACAAGAAGACACATTTCCACCAGATCTTAGTTCGATACTTCCAACGGCAAACCACTTTCTGGAGGGTATTTGAGGAGCTGCCGTGGCATTTGAAAATGAGTGGCTCCTGGGGGAGTTTGTGCAGCTTTCTGTCAAGTCCTAGGTAAGACGTGTCCTCTTTATGTGGCGTTTGGGCAGATTTCGTTCCTCCTTTGCCAAACACTTTGTTCGGATACCCATGGCTCGTTTCAGCAGGGCACATTCATTCACTTAGTCGTTCGGCAACCCATTCATTCATTCGGATGGGCCCATCATTCAGCACCAGTTTCTGTGGCTGATGGATTCCCAGCGTTGCTCCATTGGATCGTCTGGCTCTGCAGTGTTCTCTTCCCTCTTGAATCCACATGGATTCCTCTCAGAGAGGAGGATTCCAGAGAGAGAAGGACTTGTGGCTGGGCAAGGACAAAGGATTGGCTATATTCTCCTGCCAGACCCACCTAATCTCCCCCCTTTCCTTTCTTCTCCCTCCTCTCCACCCTTCTCCTTCTCTTCATCTCCCCTACTTTCTTGTCCTCTTATGTACCCCTTTGGCAGACGTGTATCGTTGACCCACTCTGTCTCCCATGTTCTTGGAGGGCCCGGGCATGCAGGAGTGAGTGAGATCTGGCTCTATCTAGCTGGGCAGATGTGGAGCCAGAGAAGAGCCACACATGGGGGACAGTGCTTCGCTAGAGCAAAGACCCAGAGCTGGGCACGCTCGGGACAGGGAGGGGCTTGCTCCGCCTGGTAGATTCGGGGAGCCTGCCTAGAGGAGGGGCCTCCTGGACAGAGACGCGGCAATGGCTTTGACTGCTTAAGAGGGACAGGTTCACATCTATCTGGTGACCTACCAAAGTCGTAGTGGTCAAGGAGTTTATGAATAGGCTAATGGAATGGGGCAAATCGAACAGCTTCCTTCAAGGCATGAAATACTAAAATGACTCACATGAATTCATTGTGTTACAAGTATCACAGATTCTGTATCGAAGATCCAAAACCTGAGCTTCTGGACATGGCTGCACCTCATCCACTACTGGAATGTGTTAGCAGAAGTCGGATATGATGCTGCTGGGGCCTATTTACTCACAGTGGCCAAGGTTAAAGCTGAGAAGTGCCATAAAATGAGGAAGAGACATACACTGTCAGGTACAGTGAGTAGCTAGGTTTCCATAGTCCATTTCGCTGGGATGTTAAGTGGCCAAGAGTTACTGTTCTCCCGTTTCCTCATCTAATTCCAATCACTCCAACAGACCTCCCTGTGTGTTCCTACCCACAATGTAGGCCACCAATTTCTGAAGCTAGGAAATGGGGGGGAAAGTGTTAATTCTGAAATGGCTCCTCTGTATCGTCTTGCTGTGGCTGTTTCCTATGCATTTTTTCTTTCTCTATTTTCTTGTGGCTTCAACCACACTGCTAACATCTCCCTCCTTGATCTGCATTTGCAGCCTTGATGGCCTTTTGGAAGGTCGGTGTATGTGACCCCTTTCCTGAGAGCCACCAACAGTGTTGCTGCTTGATCAACAGCTTTCCTGAGTGACCAGCTGGGTAGTTCAGATGACATAGATGCAAATCCGAATTATTTCGGATACTCCCTCCCAGCTTGTTCTTTCCGTGTTCCCTCCATCTGCTCACAGTGCCCCCAGCTCCCTCCGGTGCCCCTCACTCAGCCCTGGAGACACGCCATTGCTGTCGAGGATGGCTTCGATCTGAATTGCAATGCACTACTTGGACTTGCTGCCTAAGGGCTTGGATCTGGACAGCACTTTGGCTCATATTTCTTCCCTTTCTCCCTTGCCTGTCTCTCTCTCTCCCCCTGTATTTCCGGGCTCACTAAACGGTAATAACATTCATTCATTCTTTCAACAGATAGTAACTGCGCACCTTCTCTGGGACATTGGACTCACTGGGCGCTACTGACATCATCAGTGAACTAGTTCATCGAATTCAACACTAGTTCAAAAATGACCCCTGCTCTCATGGTTTTGCCGTCTAGTGGTCATAATAACAGATCTTGAGCATTTGTCATGGGCCAGGCTCTAAGTTCAATTCTTTATATGTCTTTTGCTTGATTCACGTCAAATCTCTGCAGTCCTGCTAATGCCTTGGTTGAAACTCAGGAAACTTGAGTCTCGGAGAGGTGAAGCTGTTATGCCCAGAATTCGTGATCCCCAAATACCGCCAGGGAGCCGAGTCCCATGCAAAAGCAAAGAGCCTTTATTCGAGCTAGCTCGAGCTCAATCCCCTACCTGCACCCGACGCAGCGGTGAGATACCAGGGAGAGAGAGCGAGTTTCAAAAGGACAAAGGTTTTATTGGGGCCTAGGGGCAGTTGGTGAGGTAATGGCTATGGCCTCAGCCGATTGGTTGGGGAAGGGTCCTGGGGAAGGGTCCGAGTCCTGTTAGGCAGGTGAGGGGGGGGTTACTCAAGGGGAGGAGGTGTGGTCAAGGTGAAGGACACAGAACAAGATGGAGTCGGCCGGCGTAGGCCCGCCCTTTCAAAGCGAGTTGCCCAAGGTCTCCCGGGTAGTTAGGAGTGGATTTGGGCTGTGGTGTTCCAGCATCCCTTTTGGTCCTTAAGCATGTAGCCTTTACCTGTATTCTCACTGCCACGTATGAGTTATGTACCTTTGGGATTTCTCCGATCCACTAAACCCTCCGTGTGGAAGGACCCAAACGATCCTCCACAGATTCCAGTGTGTCGAATAAAGCCAGGATGCCTCTGGAATTGCATCAGTGCTTAGGGCTGTAGGGCGGAGGAAGCAGGGAGGGGGCGGGAGGTGGTGTGGGGGGAGCACTGTATGTCATAGGAAGCTGGAAGCTAGCCCCCAGAAGAGATCTTGAGGTGGGGGTGAAAGTCCTTCCTGATGATGTCACCCTGCTTGTCGGCACATGGTTGTTATGGTGATGGAAAGGCCTGGGGGCTGGGGGTTGCCAGTGGGAGGAAATCACCTAACATTTCAGCGTGTGAGAATTTTCTGGATGTAAATGAGCCTAGTTCAGAATGTGTCCCTTTGAGTTAGGCTGGAGACATGTGCAGGGCTTTCTGGTGAGTCCATAAGCATGCCGCTCTGAGCTGCTGCTGGGTAGTCTCTGCTTACTCCAGACCCCGGGTGGGGGGGCTCCTTAGCAGGGGGTCCCGGCCTCCATCACTGCTGCCTTTGCCACCTTCCATCTTCCTCACCCCTCGTGTTCAGTCTCGGCCGATTCCCATAGATTTTACTTGGGAATATGGCCTCTTGCATCCTCTCTCTCATGGCAACCAGGCCCTCATTCCCTTTCTCTCATCAGTCTTCATAAAGCAAAGCAGAGTCAGTCTATGGCCATTTGTGTGTGAGTGTGTGTGTGTGTGTGTGTGGGGGGGGGTCTTCCTGAAGTCCTCCCATTTGGGTTGCTGAAAATAGAAGTCGTAATGTTACAGCAAATACTCAGCGCCCAGGAAGAGACAAGCCCACGCACTCTCGGGGAATCAGAAAAGACTGTTTATTGCCCACAGGTGCTGGCCCAGCGGGGTCACCTCCAAAGGCTGAGCCCCGAACCTTGGCATTGGCCTCCTTTTATGGCTGGGAGGGTAGGGGGTGGAGAGACAAAACAAAAAGGGGAGGGGGCCCTTATCAGTGGTGTTATCTGGGCAGTTAGTTGGTGGAGGCAGCAGGCAAACAAGCTTACGGAAGCCAAAAGTATGCAAGGGAAGCCTCGGGCATCTGGCTAGCCCCTTTTATCTTGTTTTTACTAGCTTTTCTTCTCAATAAGACTTGCCACCAAAGTGATAGAATAGCCTTTGATTCATTGGAATGGGTTTAATGATAGCAGGAATCCTGTAGAATCGTCAGAGGAGGCTTTCCAGGGGTCTGGTTGCTGTCTGGGCCTCCCCCAGACATGGCTTTTCCTACCGTGGTTATGCAGCCACACGCAGTCCTGAGACATTCTGCCCTCCTAGGGTGCTGCTGGAGGCAAGGCCCTTAAGCTGGAATGTTCTTTCAGGCAGGTTTTTGAGAAATCCTGTATTATGGGCTGCGGTCTCAGGAATTGCTTGCCACTTCAGCCCTGTCCTCCCTTCTAATAAAGAGGTCTGGGCAAGCGTGCTTTGCCATGATTACCAGCTGATCCTCTGAATTAATTCAAGCGTTCACCGAGTGCCTGCGTCGTGGTGAGCCTGGTGCTAGAAGCCAGGGACGCAGCAGTGGACAAGACAGACAGGGCTCCTGCCCTGATGGAGCTTATGGCAGAGTATAGAACAGACCCTACTGAGAAGTGCAGCTGAGGGAGCAGTACACGGTGGTGGTGGCCTGGCCCGGAGCCCGGAGCAGGAGGTGTGGCCTTGTCTCAGGAACTGCAGAAGCCACTTTGAATAAGTGACATTTCACCTGAGGTTTGGAGGAGGAGTGAGAGCTGATGGGACAGAGGGCCGAGGGAACAGCATGTTTGAGGACCCTGAGTCAGGGGGAGAGTGATGAACCTGAAGAATTCAGCAAGGCCAGTACGGGTCCAAGAGAAGGTGGGCAGGCTCATCAGCCTGATGGGGGTGCCGACGGGTGTGTGAGGTCACTCCCCACCAGGAGTCTGTGGCTGCAGCTCCGGAAAAGAATGCGTGCCCCGCCCCCGTCCTAGGGCCTGCCGCCGGACTGTGTGCTTTGGCTCCCCCTGGTGGCTGTGATGAGAACCAGAACCCTAACTTGCTCGGTTGGTGGAAAAGACGCCTGGCTCTGAGTCTGGAAATCGCTTTTGCCCCGTGCTTCCTGCCTGTCCACTTGCTTCCTGGGTTTGCCCTTCCTTGCGAGATGCCTCTGGGCAAGTTACATCTCTGAAGGAAGGCCGGTCGGGAGGTCTTTGAGTCTAGAGGACAACGCCAGGGTCAGGTCAGGTTTTACAGATTATCTGTGATATGATAAGCTTGTTTTTAGCTGGAGTCCTGGGTCACAAAAAAGTAGAGAGAATCCATGTCTGGCTGCAGTTGCATTTTTAGACAAAGTCAAACACCAGAAGAGACAGACTAAAAACAGATGTGGCAGAAGGACTGGTCCCAGAATGGCTCCATGTTGGCAGATGGCTGACTACTCTCCCAGGTGGCAGATGTGGTGGGTTGGGGAGAGTCCTATTGTTTTGCAGGGTCAGGCTTTCTTGTTGGAGCAAAGGGTAAATGCATTACAGTGCAGGATCTTGTCAGAAGGTTGTAGTAAATGGGACAATATCAGCTTTTCATGAGTAATGTATGATGTTTTGCCCTCTGATACTTTTGGAAACTTCTAAATATTTTAGATGGAACAAATCATTTATTACAAATAATTTAAAAAATAGCTCAACAGAAAAATAAAAAGAACAAAAGACAATTTACAGTAGCCACAGGAAATATGAAATATCCACGAATAAATGTAACAAGAAATGTGTGGATCTTTATTTTTATAAAACTGTTTCAGAATTATAGAAAATAAAATTTTAGTATATAGGGAGACATACCATATTCTTGGATAGAGCAACTCAATATTGTAAAGCTGTCGGTTCTTCCACAGTTGATTTATGTACATAAGACAATTCTAATTGAAATCCCAGTGGGATTAAAACATTTCTAAATTTTCAAAATGATTTTAAAGTTCTTGGAGAAGAAGATATGTGAGAGTAAGAGTTTAAAATAATGAGGGCAATTTGAATGTCAACTTATTTAAACATATTATGAAGCTGTAATAATTTTAAAAATGCTACTGGGAGCAAAAATAGACAGATCAGTGGAAGAAAATAGAAAGCTCAGGTACAGACTCAGGTATAGATATAAAAAATTAGTAAGTGATAGAAACTTTTCAAATTAGAAAGATTATGGAATAAATTGAATAAATAGTGCTGTGATAATGGTTCACTACTTGGTAAGAAGTTAAGTTACCTGAGCCATTACACCAAAATAAATCCCAAGAAGATTAGAGTTAAATGTAAATTAATGAAATTGTATGTTAAAAAAAAACTATAAGAAAATGTTGGCGTCTAAGAAAGCAAAAGAGTAAATCACAAAGAAGACAGTCGATAAATGTGTCTAAATAAATGAAATTACAACATGTAAATCAAAACAAAACAACACAACTCAGAAAATTAAAAACACAATTATAAGACTAGTGATAACTGGCAAAAATATTTGTGACATATGTGGCAGGCAAAAGATTAATACTTTTAATAAGTAAAATGCTCTTAAATAAAATAATGAGCCCTTCAATAAAAATAGGCAAGATCTTGAGCAGGCCATGCAAAGAACATTTTTAGTTCTTGTCTGACTTTACTTCTTATCACTGATGGATATATATATATATATATATATATATATATATATATAGTTTTGAGAGTGAGAGAGCGAGAGAGTGCAAGTGTGTGTGCACACATGCGAGCAAGGGAGGGGCAGATGGAGAGGGAGAGAGAGACTCCTAAGCAGGCTCCACACCCAGGGTGGAGACTGATGCAGGGCTAGATCTTACCATCATGAGAACATGACCTGAGCTAAAATCAAATGTGGGACGTTTAACTGACTGAGCCACCCAGGCGCTCCACCAAGTTTTGAATTCTAATAAGGTCTAACTTAATCAGTATTTTCTTTCATGGGTTATGCTTTTTGTGGTGTATTTAATAAATCATGACCAAAACCGAGGTCACATAGGTTTTTTTCTGTTTCCTTCTAAAACTTTTGTAGTATTTCATTTTTTTTTTTCTAACGTTTATTTATTTTTGAGACAGAGAGAGACAAAGCATGAACGGGGGAGGGTCAGAGAGAGGGAGACACAGAATCGGAAACAGGCTCCAGGCTCTGAGCTGTCAGCACAGAGCCCGACGCGGGGCTTGAACTCACGGACCTCGAGATCATGACCTGAGCCGAAGTCGGCCACCCAACCGACTGAGCCACCCAGTCGCCCCTGTAGTATTTCATTTTATATTTACGGCTATGATCCATTTTGACTATGTGTTTTGCAAAAGGTGTAATATCTCTGTCTAGATTAATTTTTTTTCATACGGATGTTCAGTTGTTCCAGAACCACTTGTTAATTAAGACTTCTTCCATTGAATTGTCTTTGCTACTTTGTCAAAGATCAGTTAGACATCTAGAGAAGATTTATTGGTATTGTATTGAATTTATAAGTCAAGCATCTTAACAATGTTGAGTCTTCCAGTCCATCAACATAGAATCTCTCTCAGTTTATTTAGATCTTCTTTGATATCCTTTATCAGAATTTTGTGGCTCTCTGCATATAGATCAAGTACATATTCTGTTAGATTTAGGCCTAAGTTTCTCATTTATGGGGTACTATTATAAGTGGTATTGTGTTTTAAATTTCTAATTCCAATTGTTCATTGCTGGTCTATAGGAAAGCAGTTGGCTTTTGTATATTAACCTTGTATCCTGCAACCTTGTTATAATCACTTACCAGTTCTACGAGTTTTTTGTTGATTCTTTGGGATTTTCTACACAGACAGGTCTATCATTTGTGAACAAAATCAGTTTTATTTCTTCCTTCCCAACATGTATATCTTTTATTTCCTTTTCTTGTCTTATTGCACTAGCTGGGACTCCCAGTATCATTCAGTAGGAGTGGTGAGAGGGGATATCCTAACCTCAGCTTTTTACTGCCATCAGTGGCTCACCAGCCACCATCACTTCTCACCTGGCCTATCGTAATGGCCTCCTAACTAGTCCTCCTACTTTCATTTTTGTTCCAAAAAAGTTCCATTTCTGTTTAGTAGCCAGAATGAGCTTTTAGGAATATAAACCAGATCATGTCACTTTCCAGGTTAAGATCATTCCAGAGACCTGCTGCTGCACCGATACTAAAATCTGAACTCCTCAGTTTAATTTATAATCGTTTGTACAATCTACCCCCGACATGCCTAGGTAGCGTCATCTTATAAGAATCTTCCTTTTGGCCTCTAGATGCCAGCCACTCTGGCCTTCTTTCTGTCCTTCAAGTACATTCTGCCTTTTGGCCTTGGCACCAGCTGCTGCCTCTGCCAGGAATGTTCTTCCCACTCATATTTTTGTAGTACCAGTTCTCTCTGGTCATTTAGATCTCAGCCAAAGTGTCACTTTCTCAGAGTGGCCTACCCCATCTGATGTTATACCTAGTCATTATCTTGTCAGTGGGTTTTAATTCTTGGCATAGCTTTTACTGCTACCTGACTTTGTCTAGTTTCCTTTTTGTTTTTAAATTAATTAATTTATTTTTTATTGTCTGTCTCTGCTCCCTGCTGCCCTCTCCTCTCTGACCCTCCCAGCTGCTGGGATGTAAGCTCCACGAAAGGAGGACTCTGCCTCTTGTGTTCACTGCTGTGTTCCTGGCACCCACAGCAGCACCGGGCATGGTGTGGCTGCTGAATGGCCCCTTCCTATATCTCCACCCTGATCCTGAACCAAACAGCTCGCTCTCTCTGCTCTTCAGTCCCCTAAGCACCTTGCTTTTTCCTGCCCTAGAGCCTTTGCATTGTGCTCTTCCTCTGCCCAGAATTTTTACACCCTCCCTCCCTCATTTTGCTGCAACAGCTTCTATTCTTTTTTAAACTCTCAGCTCAATTGTCATTTCTATGGAGAAACCTCCCGTAGTTCATATCACCATCTCTTTCATGGTTCTTTTCATGGTTTGAATTTATATTCATTTGTATGAAGGATAAACTGTCTGGATGTAGCCCCACTTAGCAGGATGGCTTTCTTATACTTGGTGTGTCCAGAACCGTGTTGAAGATGACACACGTCCCGCTGGCATGCCACATGTGATGGTAACGTTGATCGCATTTTACTAGAGCGAAATGGATGTGGGGCTGTCACCATTCACACAAGATTTTAAAAAGAAAACTTTACCGGGGCGGCGGGGGGGCATCTTTATACTCCATTTTTAAACCTGTCTGAAACCATGGCTTGGAGCCAGCAGAGAAGGCTGTGGCTGTGGATTCTAGTGCAACCATCAACACTGCTATTCGGGCAGTTAAACTTTACGCCCATTCCAAGCTGTAAATGTTAGTCGTCCCCCCCCCCACACCCCATAAAGAGACCATTAACTTAAAAAAAAACAACACATAATGTATAGGATGATCTCAAGTTTATTTTTTTTTGAGAGAGTTTATAAATAAGTTTATTTATTTTGAGAGACAGAGAGAGCACAAGCAATAGAGGGGCAGAGAGAGAGAGAGAGAGAGAGAGAGAGAGAGAGAGAATCCCAAGCAGGCTCTGAGATCTGCTCTGAGCCCGAAACAGTGTTTGATCCCACAACTGTGAGATATGACCTGAGCTGAAATCAAGAGTCGGATGCTTAACCAACTGAGCCACCCAGGTGCCCCTCAAGTTTGTTTTTAAAAAATGTGTATGGAGCATCTGGGTGGCTCAGTCGGTTAAGTGTCCAACTTCAGCTCAGGTCATGATCTCGAGGTTCATGAGTTTGAGCCTCATATCGGGCTCTCTGCTGTCAGTGCAGAGCCCTCTTTGGAGCCTCTGTCCCCCACCTGTCTCTGCCCCTCTCCGTTCGTGTGCTCTCTCTCTCTCTCTCAAAAATAAACATTAAAAAAATGTGTTTGGATACATGCAAAAGATCAGAGGTGCATACAACAATATGTTAATGCAGATTATCTTTGAATGATGCAATTATGAGTGATTTCTTCTTTGTACTTTTCTCTATTTCTCAATTTTCCTATAATGTACACATACTAGTTTTATAGTGAGAAAAGTTATTTTCTTATCTATCCCAACTATATGTTTGTGCTAAGTAAATGAACATGAAGATGTGGTCAGTGGCAGGAAGGGTTCATGAATGAAGATTTGTTGGAGCACTGAGATTGTTAAATTGAGTGTGGAACATAGTGAATGAACATAGTCCATTCCCACCTGAGCCCTTGACAGGTGGGCTGGACCTGGTAATCCTCATAGAATTTGCAAGACCAAGCCGGCCCTGGGCAAGGGCCCATCCCTTAGCTCTTTGTCCAGACCACCCTCAGCTGCTCTAAGCAGCTACTTACAGTTCTTAGATTCCTTTGTCACTTGGCTTGACCCACCATTTCTCATACCCACCTTAGGTCCGTTTGCTTGGATGGCCACTGTGGACGAGAGTCTTGTCTCTCTCCCTTGACTCTGATTTGGTTTTAGCTCTTGGACTCGAAGCACTACGGCTTTGGTTCAAAGCCTCCTGGCCTCTCTGTGGTGCTGAGGGCTGCAATGCTTTTTGTTGGGAGCCTGGGATATTGTCTGACACATAGTAGATGTTCAATAAATGTTTGTACTGTGCACAAATGGTGATCCCTGGAGAAGTTGGCAGAAGGAAAACAGGAGTGCATTCATTGTCTGGGTGGCCTACAGCGTGAGCGATGGAACAGATGAAGAACAAGGAATATATTTTTGTCCAGCAGATTAGATGCAATAATTTGAAATGAAACAGTCGTCAAATGTAGAAGTTCGTATACTGGGATGTTTGGGAAGAAAAATTCTGAAAATGATGACTTTGTAGTACCATGTATTTAACTGAATCTTCAAGTTAAAAAATTCTGTGTATTTTCATTTGTATATAATAGGGTATAACACACACACACACACAAACACACACACACAGACACACACAGTATGTTCCTTATTTGGTCCTTTTAACATTTTGTTCTTTCTGTCAAAGCCAGTAATTCAAGATAGTTACAACAGAGGGCAGAATTGTGTAAGTAATTTAAACACCTTTTTATTCTTGCCTGACAATGCCCCCCAAGTTCAAATTGCAGGATTATATAGACTGCACTATAGAAATACTCTTTGACTCTCTGGTTTTCAAATTTTACGTATCAAAAGATCATTTAAAAGCATTAGAGTTGTTGTTTATGTCATTGTTTGAAATACTTGGTAATATATGTAAACATTCATAAAAGCAAAAAGCTAATCCCTTGAGAGAGAAATACTGAAGTGTGGATAATGTGTTTAACTCCTGTGTCAAGATTAAGTATTGGATGCTCTTTGTTCCTTTCTGAATATGCTTTAGGTTTATTTACCTTTACTTCCATTCTAGTGCTGGAATGCAGGCTTTTTGAGGTTACCACCATGGACAAATGCCAATTAATGTTCTTTATTGTGAAATTTCTGAAGCTTATGGGCAAGATCAATGAAGCAGAAGGATTATTCTTGACTGTCGAGAACATGTTAGTGCAGGTAAAGTGGGAAGCCACTTTATTTTTTTATTTTTTTTTAATTTAAAAATTTTTAATTTTTCATATAATTTATTTAATTTACATCCAAGTTAGTTAGCTTATAGTGCAACAATGATTTCAGGAGTAGATTCCTTAGTGCCCCTTACCCATTTAGCCCATCCCCCCTCCCACAACCCCTCCAGTAACCCCCTGTTTGTTCTCCATATTTAAGAGTCTCTTATGTTTGGTCCCCCTCCCTGTTTTTATATTATTTTTATTTCCCTTCCCCTATGTTCATCTGTTTTGTCTCTTAAAGTCCTCATATGGGTGAAGTCCTATGATATTTGTCTTTCTCTGACTGACTAATTTCGCTTAGCATAATACCCTCCAGTTCCATCCACGTAGTTGCAAATGGCAAGATTTCATTCTTTCGGATTGCCGAGTAATACCCCATTGTCTATATATACCACATGTTCTTTATCCATTCATCCATCGATGGACATTTGGGCCCTTTCCATACTTTGGCTATTGTCAATAGTGCTGCTATAAACATGGGGGTGCATGTGTCCCTTCGAAACAGCACCCCTGTATCCCTTGGATAAATGCCTAGTAGTGCAATTGCTCGGTCATAGGGTAGTTCTATTTTTAGTTTTTTGAGGAACCTCCATACTGTTTTCCAAAGTGGCTGCACCAGCTTGCATTCCCACCAACGATGCAAAAGAGATCCTCTTTCTCCGCATCCTCGTCAACATCTGTTGTTGCCTGAGTTGTTAATGTTAGCCATTCTGACAGGGGTCAGGTGGTATCTCTGTGTGGTTTTGATTTGTATTTCCCTGATGATGAGTGATGTCAAGCACTTTTTCATGAGTCAGTTGGCCATCTGGAGGGAAATTGCTTTAAATCATTCAGATGTGATTCCTTTTGTGTTAGATATTTTCAGCCATCACTTACCTTTGTTCCTTTGTAAGTTAGTCCACAAAGAGAGGAATTAACAATAAATAACAAATAAAAAATTAATTACATCAATTAGAGAAGAAGCTAACTTTAATCCATACCCCAAACTGTAGATTAATGATGACAAGAAGTGAATAGATAGGAGTCATTTTTGAAGGAATATATAGAATAGGTGCCAGTTTGTGGGGGGAAAAGAGGAATGTTGATAAAGCAAAAAAAAAAAAAAAAAAAAAAAGAATAATTGATTGAAATGAACTAATAACAGACCGATTAAGGTCTTGGTTACGGTTTTAATTGGTTGTAATTTTCACAAAGATGTTGGGGAAGGTTGATTATCTTGTCTCTATGTTGATTTTTTTGGAAATACTAACTTTGGCTTTCTTGAATACACTGAAAGTTTTATTCATAATGCATAACTATGTTTATGATGACATTTAACTGCCCTTTAAAATAATTATAAATTTTTACTGATTTCAGTAGACCAAGAGTGGTATAACCGAAGACAAAACTGTTTTTATTTTAAAACAAAGACCTTCAAGTTTTGATAAAACACTGCCTCTGCCCCCATCACACACATCTTTATAGAAGGAATTCTTTAAAACATTTTTTTTTAATGTTTATTTATTTTTGAGAGAGAGAGGGGGAGAAAGACAGACTGTGAGTGGGGGAAGGGCAGAGAGAGAGGGAGACACAGAATCCAAAGCAGGCTCCCCTGATGTGGGGCTTGAACTCACGGAGTGCAAAATCATGACCTGAGACAAAGTCGGATGCTTAACTGACTGAGCCACCCAGGTGCCCTGGAAGGAATTCTATCTAAAGAGATTAAGAAGACCTACCACTATAAGTATCTCTATGGTGGAGACCATGCTTATTTACCAGTTTTGTGTCCTCCGTGGCGTATTACAACTTACAGGTGCCTCATAAATGAATCAGTGAGTCAGTCTGAATTTGCAAATAACTTCATGTCCTTAGAAGGCAACACAGGGTAGTAAATAGAGCATGTGAGGTTTTCGGGCTGACCCAAATTTAAAGTGCTTTGGCACTTACTGTTGTGTGACCTTGGCAAGAATTTTGACCTCAAGGGGTTGTTAACAGGGTCAAGTAAGAAAGCGTACAACCCACTGCACACGATGTATGGCACATAGTTGCTGTTTTGTGAGTGCTGTCTATGGGTTATAAAGTAACGGAGGCCTAGGTTAGAAATAATAAGAGAGCTTGATTTATACAATTTTGGCCACTCCTTGGTCTTTCAGGGACTGGAGTCCAGTGATTCTCTGCTGTCTTCTTATGACTGTGGACTTTCCCCCTGCACCCCCGATTTTTTTTCCCCCATGAGATCCAGATGTTCATCACTGACAGGTGTCTCTCTGGAGAGCACCAGTTATCTTATTAGGTAATCACTGAAGGCCTGGTTGCAGTCATTCACTTAGTCATTCACTCATTCATCTACTCACTGAGGGCCCAGCCTCGCCTGAGCACTGTGCCAGGAGTTGGGACGAGAGCGGTGAGCGAGGCGGGCGCAGTCTCTGCCCGCACGGAGCTCCGTGTCTGGCTGGAAGTCACTGCCAACGTCCCCAACGGTGATGAAGCATCATCTGTAAAATACATGGCTGTGAACCGACAAGGCAGCTTCGCAGGAGGCGTGTCAGAGCTTAGACCTTCGAAGGGCATTTCCCTCTTCAGAGAACTCCTTTGGGAGGCATCAATCTTAGGATTCCGCTCTCAAAATAATTTTGGTAGAGTTCTGTGGGACTAGCCACCGTGGAGATTATTGAAAGGATTTTCTTCAGGCTCTGAGGGTACTTCCAAAAGAGACGTTCTGAAACTACTTTGGTGACGACGACGACGTCTTTGAAGTAGGTGCCCACCCTTCTAGAAGGGGGAGGTTCTCATTATTTGTGACGTGTTCTCATTCTGTACTTCTATCACTGTCCTCGCTACTTCTGCTGAAGTTATTGAAAAACTTGAATGCATGCTTTTCAATGGGGAGGCAGTTTTGCCCCCATGGGAGTATATGGCAACGCCGGAGAGATTTTTGGTTGTCACAGCTTGCGGAGGGCAGGGTTGCTACCGGCATCTAGTGGGGAGAAGCCAGGGGCACTGCTATGTACCCCACGTGCATAGGACACCCCCTCACTCCACTCCACACACACGCACAACTCGGAGTTAGCCTGCCCCAAATGTCAGTGGTGCTCAGGTTGAGAAACTGATTTAATTGTTAAAAAAAAAAAAAAAAAAAAGTAGGTCTCCGGTGCCTGTGTGGCTCATTTGGTTAAGTGTCTGACTCTTGATTTCGGCTCTGGTCATGATCTCACAGTTTCTGAGCTCGAGCCCCATGTCCGGCTCTGTGCTGAGCTGCTTGGGATTCTCTCCTCTCTCTCTCTCTCTGCCCCTTCCCCACTCATGAGCATGTACACACACTCTGTCTCTCTCAAAATAAATAAATAAACTTACAAAAAAAGTAGGTCTCATGACTCTCCCCACTCCAGTCTCACAGCAGGTACCCCAGGCAGCTGGAAATCCAGAAGATACTTTTGTGAAGGGGCCTCTGGTTATGCATCGGGAGCTCACTTGTTAAGAAAATGTATATAGGGCAGAGCTTTGGAGATAGGAGGTCTAGGTGAGACATCCTTCCTTTCCTCCTTGCTAGCCATGTGGGCTGGGGTGACTTACTGAATCTCTGGAGCCTCAGTTTCCCCAGGCGTAATAGAGGAGTAATAATCCCCATTTCGTAGCATTTCTGTACACATCCATTGAGGTCATGCATAGCAGGTGCATAGCTCAGCCAGTGCTCTGAAGGTCACGTGGCCAGTGCAGACCATGACCTAAGAATGGAACTCTGTGAGTGCTTCAACCACTGTGAATATAAACACGTATTTACTGAGTGCCCATGAAGCTCAGAGCTGGGATTGTGGGGTCTCTGCCCTCAAGAAGTAGATAGTCTGGAGTTAGAATAAAAGATGTTTTCATCAAAAGGAAGCTTGACCATATTCCACCGCATTTGCCACACTGATGAGTGGGCCACATGGGCAGTGAGACTCAAGGGCTGCGGGACCACGGTGGCCTGGCAGGGGGCTGGGAGCTGTCCCGCTTGCCGTGCCTGGGGCTTCTGCCCCGCTCAGGCTGACCGGAAACATGGCCGGGACACGGGGAGGCCTCAAGGAACCCCTGAGGACTTGAGTCTGGTTGACAGGGGTGGGGAGATCCGAAGAGGAAGCTGATATGGAGAGGAAGACAATACATTTTACATGTTTAAGCTACCGCATTTGCAGCTGGGGCAAGATACCCAAGTGGGTTCTCCAGCCAGCTGGGGGAAAGGTAGGGCTGGAAATCTGGAGAGAGGCTGGGGGGCATCTACATACATGTGAGTGCTGAGACCAGGGAAACAAGGACCTCTGAGTGATGGTAGGAGTTGGTTACTGGGAAGTTATGTATACTTAAAAGGAGAAAAAAGACCTTGTGAAGCAGTAAGAGATTAGAAGAGGGTCGGGATATCATATTTCCTCCAAGCCAAGGAAGGAGGGCTGCTTAGAGGACTGGACAAATGAGGACTGAAGGAAGGCCCTTAGGTCTGGTGAGTGGGGCGTCAATGGTAACCCGAGAGACGGAAGGGGACATATGTGGGAGGAACCGAACTGTAGGGCTTTAAGAGACAAATGTGTGATAATGAAATGGAGAAGCAGCATGTATTGCTATTAGTTTGAGAAGCTTGTCAGTGAAAGCAGAAAGATGAAAAGTCACGATATTATCGACTTCAGGTGAGGTTTGATCCAGGATATGTGTGTTTGTGTGGAGCAGAACAGGAGCCAAGGAGAGGGGCAGATTGGAGATGCCCATGGGGACTCTGTGAGGGGAACAGGACTCTGACAGTTCAGGGAGGGGTGAGTTCTTGGAAAGGAGGTTGGGCACTTCTTCCTCTGAGATAGAGAGGAGGGAAGAAAATGGGTGAACACAGGGCTAAGTTGAAATTTAAAAGAAAAGGGTAAATGAAGTATACCAGACTGCAATTTCCTGATATCTATTTCCCCCTTTCATAGTAAGCAATGTGCCCCCTCCTGAATGTTTAGCCTGACAAATGATTGTTTGGAAAGAAGACTAAGTTTCCCAGCTTTCCTTGAAGC
Organism: Neofelis nebulosa; assembly: GCF_028018385.1. Lineage (NCBI taxonomy): Eukaryota > Metazoa > Chordata > Mammalia > Carnivora > Felidae > Neofelis > Neofelis nebulosa. Next base: position 18,286,954 of record NC_080789.1, read on the forward strand.
TAGATATGAGCTCATGCCTAAGTTTTGGATGATGAGATGTAAGTGAGAGTGATATGGATAACTTCTAAGAAGTTTTCATGAAGTGAAGAGTCTGACCTTCTCCTCTTTCCTCCTTCCTGCTGGTTGGATTGTGGATACAATGGCTGGAGACGCAGCAGCTGTTTTAGACAAAGAGGCATCCTTGGGAATGGAGGTCAGGCAGGGTCAAGCAACAAGACAAAAGGTATCTGAGTCTCTGACACTGTGGTGTGTCTGTAGCTCTGGGCCACCCACTTCCTGACTTTTGCATGGAAGAGAAATCAAGTCACTGTTCATTTGGGTTTGCTGTTGCTTGCAGCCAGTTGTAAACCGAACCACTACCTGAGGGCAATCTGAGGCTTTGTCAGTACAGCCAGCATGGACGCCATCTTTGAAGTGGAGGATAGGAAGTGCGAGCAGTAGGGGTCTAGGATAGATCTAGATCTAGGTCCAGGATGGCTGCTGAGAAAGGGGGCACTTCTAAAGATACATATGACGGACGTGTGAAAGAACTACAGGCCTGTGGGCCCAGAGGTGCCGTACCACACCTGGCTGCCTCCAGGGCTCAGGGGGTCAGTATCTCAGAGCAGAGGTAACCCATTTCCCAGACACCTGTTGGAAAGCTCTTGGGTCAAGCTGCAGAAGGTCAGTGTGACACGAAGAGCACTTTCAGTAGGCACAGGAGAGCAGGAAGAATTCAGGCCAGGGAGCCAGGATCAGTCAGTCCTTTCCTGGCTAACACCACGGTATAGCATAAACTATTACATACCCAGTGATGATGGTGGTTCATTTGAATAGGGTATTACTTGTTACCAAACGTACTCACAGATATTCTTGTTAATGTTATGTTTTCTGAAATGGGATATTAATAGCAAGATAACCCATCTTTAACTAATTTCTTGCATCGGACATTTAGAAGATTGTAACCAACTGGAGTGTTCTTATGTGTTGAAAAAGTTTTGGTAGAGGAGTGATTTAAGTGCCCCTGAAATAAATATGCTGAACCAGTAAAGGGAATTTATTAAAAAAAATTTTTTTTAATGTTTATTTATTTTTGAGACAGAGACAGCACATGAGTGGGGTGGGGCAGAGAGGGAGACACAGAATCCAAAACAGGCTCCAGACTCCAAGCTGTCAGCACAGAGCCTGATGCGGGGCTCGAACCCACAAACTGTGAGATCATGACCTGAGCCGAAGTTGGACACTCAACCGACTGAGCCACCCAGGCGCCCAGGAATTTATTTTTTTTTTCAACATTTTTTTTTTAAATTTATTTTTGGGACAGAGAGAGACAGAGCATGAACGGGGGAGGGGCAGAGAGAGAGGGAGACACAGAATCGGAAACAGGCTCCAGGCTCCGAGCCATTGGCCCAGAGCCTGACGCGGGGCTCGAACTCACGGACCGCGAGATCGTGACCTGGCTGAAGTCGGACGCTTAACCGACTGCGCCACCCAGGCGCCCCAGGAATTTATTTTTTTTAAAGTTTATTATTTATTTTGAGAGAGAGAGAGAGAAAATCCCAGGCAGGCTCTACACTGTCAGCAGAGAGCCCAATGTGGGGCTCGAACTCACAGAGCATGAGATCATGACCTGAGCATAAGTCGGATGCCAAAGGGAATCTAAATTCGAGTCTCTAAGCAAAAATGTGTCAAATGTAAAATAAACAGATGTCTGGTCACCCTGGAATTCAAGGGCCATTTAGATAGTGTTTTTGGGTGTTCATTTGAATGCTAGATAAAACCTTCCCTGGGAACTTTAACATATGTGAGACATTGTCATATCATTCTTCAAAAATATTTGTTACGACTCTTAACTAACAACCTCTGAAAACATTTCCCCAAATTTGGTTTTAGTTTACAATGTCTCCCAATAGCGATTTCATCCTTTTATAAATATTTAGAATTCTCTAAGAAAAGAAACAATGTAAAGCCTACCGTCTTTTGCAAGTTCATTATAAAACGAGCCTCTCTTGGGTGGGTGGCTACTGTGCCCAATCTCATGCGGAGTTCCCTCAGGACTGGTGTCCTTTTCATTTTGTGCAGACTCAGTCCCTGACAGAGATGCTTCCCAAAGTACAGAATGCTACTGGAGAACTCTATCTTGAAGTAGGGATGACTCAGGAGGAGTTCCAGTGTTTCCAGAGAGCATGGTCGAACCTGATGGATATTTCCCCCAGCGACGTGAAAGACGGCCAGGACTTAGTGAAGCAAAAAGGTATGGCGGACACGTGCAGAGAGAATAACCCGATGGGTTTCAGAGGTAGATCGACTCTTGGCTATTCCCACCCACCAAGAAAGGGGAGTGGGTGTATGTGCTTTTGTGCACTTGAGTATTTTGGCGGGCAGGTGAGGGTTGACCATTAACCCTCCTCTTCTGACAGAGCAGCCTTAGGGCATGTTGAAGGCCGTTGTGTTGTGCCTCAGGAAGGGGGCCGTTCAGAGGACTCTGAAGCCTGCCTTTCTGGGTTTGAATCTCACCTCTCCACTTACTGGCTCTCTGCCCTTAGACGCATGACTCAACCTTTCTGGGGCACCTTTTTCATATTTATAAGGGACGGATAAAAAGAGTGTCGATTGCACGTTGTTGTGAGACTAGAGGTGTTCGTAAGAGACCGTGAGACATGCAGAATGGTGCCTGGCATATAGTTAGGTCCTCAAGGGAGCCGTTGCTTTATTCTCCAGCATTTGATGCCCGAGGCTGCTGTGGTACCGCTAATAGAGCAGAGACAAAGAATGTTTAGTGAATGAAGATATTAAGCATTTTCGACCCACTGATTTACAGTCAGACTAAGCTGAAGGATTCTAGACTTGTGCCATATTGAAATGGCTGCATTCATTAGCTTTTGTTGTATAACAAACCACCCCAAAGCTCAGCCATTCCAACAATGGCCATTTACCATTGTCCATCGTCTGTGGGTTGGCTGGGGGCCTTCCACAGGTGTGGGGTGGACTCGGCAGATGAGCGCTGGGCTCACGCGAGTGTCTGAGATCAGCAGGCCTGGCCAACATGGCTGCCTGGTCTACCACGGCTTCATGTAGATGTCTGGTGGTTGTCTCCTCAGATGACGGGGTGGCTGGACCATGGGTTCCTCATCCTGCAGGAGGATAGCGAGGGCCCGTTCACTTGGTGGCTCACAGGATTCCAAAAGGAGGGGAGCAGAAGCCTGTGCCCAGGCACTAACCTAGGCTTAGAACTGGCACAGAGCCCCTTCAGCAGCATTCGATTGGTCAAAGTGAGTCACCAGCCTTCTCTCAAAGGTGGAGAGAGACTCCACCTCTTTCTTTAATTTTATTTATTTATGTTTTATTTTATTTTTTTAAATTTACATCCAAATTAGTTAGCATATAGTGCAACAATGATTTCAGGAGTAGATTCCTTAAGCCCCTTACCCATTTAGCCCATCCCCCCTCCCACACCCCCTCCAGTAACCCTCTGTTTGTTCTCCATATTTATGAGTCTCTTCTGTTTTGTCCCCCTCCCTGTTTTTATATTATTTTTGCTTCCCTTCCCCTATGTTCATCTGTTTTGTCTCTTAAAGTCCTCATATGACTGAAGTCATATGATATTTGTCTTTCTCTGACTGATATTAGCATAATACCCTCCAGTTCCATCCATGTAGTTGCAAGTGGCAAGATTTCATTCTTTTTGATTGCTGAGTAATACCCTATTGTCTATATATACCACATGTTCTTTATCCATTCATCCATCGATGGACATTCAGGCTCTTTCCATACTTTGGCCATTGTTGATAGTGCTGCTATAAACATGGGGGTGCGTATGTCCCTTAGAAACAGCACACCTGTATCCCTTGGATAAATGCCTAGTAGTGCAATTTCTGGGTCGCAGTGTAGTTCTATTTTTAGTTTTTTGAGGAACCTCCATACTGTTTTCCAGAGTGGCTGCACCAGCTTGCATTCCCACCAACAATGCAAAAGAGATCCTCTTTCTCTGCATCCTTGCCAACATCTGTTGTTGACTGAGTTGTTAATGTTAGCCATTCTGACAGGGGTCAGGTGGTATCTCAGTGTGGTTTTGATTTGTATTTCCCTGATGATGAGTGAAGTTGAGCATTTTTTCATGTGTCGGTTGGCCATTTGAATTTATTCTTTGGAGAAGTGTCTATTCATGTTGTTTGCCCATTCTTCATTGGATTATATGTTTTTTGGGTGTTGAGTTTGATAAGTTCTTTATAGATTTTGGATACGAATCCTTTATCTGATACATCGTTTGCAAATATCTTCTCCCATTCTGTTGGTTGCCTTTTAGTTTTGCTGATTGTTTCCTTCACTGTGCAGAAGCTTTTTATTTTGATGAGGTCCCAGTAGTTCATTTTTGCTTTTGTTTCCCTTGCCTCTGGAGACGTGTTGAGTAAGAAGTTGCTGCGGGCAAGATCAAAGAGGTTTTTTCCTGCTTTATCCTTGAGGATTTTGATGGCTTCCTGTCTTACATTGAGGTCTTTCATCCATTTTGAATTTTTGTGAATTGTGTAAGAAAGTGGTCCAGGTTCATTCTTCCACATGTCGCTGTCCAGTTTTCCCAGCACCACTTGCTGAAGAGATTGTCTTTATCCTATTGGATATTCTTTCCTGCTTTGTCAAAGATTAGATGGCCACTAATGTTTGTGGGTCCATTTCTGGGTTCTCTATTCTGTTCCATTGATCTGAGTGTCTGTTCTTGTGCCAGTACCATACTGTCTTGATGATTACAGCTTTGTAATACAGCTTGAAGTCCGGGATTGAGATGCCTCCTGCTTTGGTTTTCTTTTTCAAAATTGCTTTGGCTATTCGGGGTCTTTTCTGGCTCATTAAGGATGATGTTAGCATTGGGTCGTTCATATATGGCTTTTATGATCTTGAGGTATGATCCTTCTATCCCTACTTTCTTGAGGGTTTTTATCAAGAAAGGATGCTGTATTTTGTCAAATGCTTTCTCTGCATTTATTGAGAGGATCATATGGTTCTTGTCCTTTCTTTTATTGATGTGATGAATCATGTTAATTGTTTTGCAGATATTGAACCAGCCCTGTATCCCAGGTATAAATCCCACTTGGTCATGGTGAATAATTTTATTAATGTATTGTTGGATCCGGTTGGCTAATATCTTGTTGAGGATTTTTGCATCCATGTTCATCATGGAAATTGGTCTATAGTTCTCCTCTTTGGTGGGGTCTCTGCCTGGTTTTAGAATCAAGGTAATGCTGGCCTCATAGAAAGAGTTTGGAAGTTTTCCTTCCATTTCTATTTTTTGGAACAGCTTCAAGAGAATAGGTGTTACTTCTTCCTTAAGTGTTTGGTAGAATTCCCCTGGAGAGCCATCTGGCCCTGGACTCTTGTTTTTTGGCAGATTTTTGATTACTAATTCGATTTCTTTACTGGTTATGGGTCTGTTCGAATTTTCTATTTCTTCCTGTTTCAGTTTTGGTAGTGTATATGTTTCTAGGAATTTGTCCATTTCTTCCAGATTGCCCATTTTATTGGCATATAATTGCTCATAATATTCTCTTATTATTGTTTTTATTTCTGTTGTGTTGGTTGTGATCTCTCCGCTTTCATTCTTGATTTTATTTATTTGGGTCCTTTCCTTTTTCTTTCTGATCAAACTGGCTAGTGGTTTATCAATTTTGTTAATTCTTTCAAAGAACCAGCTTCTGGTTTCATTGATCTGTTCTACTGTTGTTTTTTTTTTTTAACATTTATTTATTTTTGAGACAGAGAGAGACAGAGCATGAACAGGGGAGGGTCAGAGAGAGGGAGATACAGAATCTGAAACAGGCTCCAGGCTCTGAGCTGTCAGCACAGAGCCCGACGCGGGGCTCGAACTCACAGCCCTCACGGACCGCGAGATCATGACCTGAGCTGAAGTCAGCCGCTTAACCGACTGAGCCACCCAGGCGCCCCTGTTTGTTTGTTTTTTTGTTTGTTTGTTTTCTATATCATTAATTTCTGCTCTAATCTTTATTATTTCCTGTCTTCTGCTGGTTTGGGGTTTTATTTGCTGTTCTTTTTCCAGCTCCTTAAGGCATAAGGTTAGGTTGTGTATCTGAGATCTTTCTTCCTTTTTTAGGAAGGCCTGGATTCCTATATACTTTCCTCTTATGACCGCCTTTGCTGCGTCCCAGAGATTTTGGGTTGTGGTGTTATCATTTTCATTGACTTCTATATACTTCTTAATTTCCTCTTCAGCTGCTCGGTTAGCCCATTCATTCTTTCGTAGGATGTTCTCCAGTCTCCAAGTATTTGTTACCTTTCCAATTTTTTTCTTGTGGTTGATTTCGAGTTTCATAGTGTTGTGGTCTGAAAATATGCATGGTACGATCTCGATTTTTTGTACTTGCTGAGGGCTAAATTGTGTCCAAGTATATAGTCTATTCTGGAGAACATTCCATGTGCACTGGAGAAGAATGTATATTCTGCTGCTTTAGGATGAAATATTCTAAATATATCTGTTAAGTCCACCTGGTCCAATGTGTCATTCAAAGCCATTGTTTCCTTGTTGATGTTTTGATTAGATGATCTGTCCATTGCTGTGAGTGGGGGAGAGACTCCACCTCTTGATGGGAGGAGGCATAGAGTGACATTGCAAAGGGGAATCAGTACAAGTTGGCATGGGGGTTACGGCTGTTTTTGCAATCTACCACCATAGCTAGAAGATCAAAGGTCACCTTGGGCAAGCCACTTCTCCTCACTAGATATCATCTATAAATCCACTTTGATAGTAATAGTTCTCATTTGTTGAATGCTTGTTATGTATGACACTTTATGCTCATGATCTTTTATCTTCAAATATACCTGATGTGGTATGTATTGCTACCCCCATTTTATAGACGAGGGAACTGAAGGTCAGAAAGATAGAATAATTTAAACGACTTCAGCTCCCACAGCTAGCAGATTTGGAGCTGGGAGTTCAAGCTAGGCCTGTCTGACCCTAAAGTCTGTCTGCGATAACTCCTCACTATACAGAATCTCTTCTAGCATTGATGTGTATGAAGCTATAATCCTTGATATACAGAGTATAGCTTCTGAGGCACCCTCATGCAGGCAGGACTGGTTACAGGCATGCTAGGACCTTGGTGAGCAGAGGATACCAGGGAGGGAACCACGAGCACTTAGGTGGGTTCTGGGACTGGCCTTCCAAAGCCAGCTGGGCAGTTCAAAGTACAGAGCTCCAAGGAATTGAGCAGACCTTGGCATGGGGTAGACAAGTGTGTTTCCCCAAGGAGGTCAAACCAGCAGGAGGGGTGGGGTCCCGCTGAAAAGAGATGCTTGGGGGTAGATCAATGTCCTTATCAGCAACTTTGATGGGGACCCACTATAGCTCCAGGCTTCTGACAAGAGTCAGGCCGGGATTCAGGGCCCAAGAGAGCAGATAAAGGGAGAGGGGCAAGGATTCCAGCCTGGCCAGAGCTGATACATTCAAGAACTGTGTGCTGAGCACCTGCGATGCACCCAAGGCTTTGCTGAACCCAGTACAGTGAGCAGGACAGTCACCAACACTGCCCTCTAATGGAGGTGACAGGTAACACACAATGATTGCAGGTTGTAATAAATACAATGGAAGACACAGAGGAGCCGCAGGTAGAGCTTAAGCAGGGGGAGGGTCTGCCTCTGAAGGGTCAAGAGGGCATTTAAGTTGAGACATGTGGTCCTGGCAAAGGAGACAGCATGTGCAGAGCCCTGGGGTGGGAAGGGGCTTGGCCTGTGCCGGCCGTGGGAAGAGCCTCCCTGAGCAAAGGGCAGGAGGCAGCTGGGCCCGAATTGTGTCGGGCCTTGGGCAAGCATTGGGATTTTATTCTCAGTGAGGGGGAAGCCGTTACAGAGAGTTAGGCTGGGGATGGCATCATCCGATTTCTGTTTTGAGACCACTTTTGCTGCGGTGTGGAGAATGGACTACATGGCAGGTGAGAGGGGACATTGGGAGATCGGGTACATGGCTCTATCCCTCCCTGATGCCCAAGTGAAAGACGTGAGGCCCTGGGTGAGGTGGGGGTGGGGCAGTGAATGTGGTCCCACTGACGACGGAAAAGATGCCTCTTGACAGTGTCATGGTAATCTTCTATAATCACAACTGAATTCCATAGCACAGGGAGTTAAGTCTGATTTTCTTCACTGCCACCAATGCTGGACTAATGCCTTCTGGTAACATTGTTGGGGCTTTTTCTCTTCCCAACAAAGTAGGGCTTAGAAAATCCTTTCTGCATTTTAGGACTCTGTATTAGTGTCAGAATATATAACTCTCAATAAAGGAGCAAGATGCTGGGCCTTTGCAGAAGGTACATCCCCAAGGCAGTGTGTATCTAGGGATAGCTCATGATTTCTTAGTTGGATTTATAGGGCTAATTCATGTGCTTCTTGTTGTAAGCTTTATCATTTTATTATTATTGCAAGACTGTGCTGGCTGCCTTCTGTAGGACTTGGCTACCACAGTGATGATCCATATTCTTACTTAATTTCTGATCTACTCATTTGCAAAATGGTCTCAGAATTCGGTTCCAATCTGTTGTCGTAGCTCTTTAGCCTTGTAATTGCTGTGCACACACAAATTCGTTGTACGAAAACCAAGCCCTGTGCAATGTAGGCCAGGAATTGATTTATTAAGAAAATCCTGGCTATTGGCAGTGATGAAGAAATGATGTTAAATGCTCTGCCTATTGACATCTTAAGTCTTTTGTAGAACAAAAAAACCTTAAGCATCGTCTTCTTTGCCAAAATGTATTCTCTGCAGGCAGAGTGCTGAACAACCTGGTAAAGTCAGCAAGTGAAAAGTACTTAAAAGAAAATCATATTTTGGAATGTGCTACTGAAATTTCCAGCTTTTTGGACAACAACCCCTGTGACCAGGCTACCGTGAAATACACCGAAGGTGTTCTGATGTAAACACGAATTTTTTTCTTGAAAAATTATTGTTTTCTGTACTAGTTTTTATTGTTAACTTTTTTTTTTTTTTTTAACATTTATTTGTTTTTGAGAGAAAGAATGTAGCATGAGTGGGGGGGCGCAGAGAGAGGAGGACAGAGGATCCGAAGCAGGCTCCACGCTGTCAGCACAGAGTCCGATGTGTGGCTTGAACTCACAAACCTTGAGATCATGACCTGAGCTGCAATTAAGAGTCGGCCTCTTAAACAACTGAACTACCCAGGTGCCCCAAGATTAAGATTCTTAAGCCACACTTGTTAATCCATTTTCCATCTAACTGGGTGAAGAAATGTCGAATGTTAGCATTTCTATCCTCTGCTTCTGTGGTTCTCAACTAGGGGTGACTTTGCTCCTCAGGGCACCTCTGGTAATGTCTGGAGGCATTTGGAGGGGTTCTTACTGACACCTAGTGGGTAGAGGCCAGGATGATGCTACACATTATACAATACACAAGACAGCCCCACAACATAGTACCTAGCCCAAGTGTTGATAGTGATCGGGTTGAGAATAGTGTCTAGTTTCTTATAAGATATTCACTTATTTCCTTATAAGTCACTGTGAAGGTCTTGAATCTCTATATTAGAAACTGCTCTGCTGTTCTGTTTCTTTCTGTATAAAATAAAAGATGTTTGTAAGAATTACCTTTGATAGTACAATGAAGTAGCCAATAATATCGTACCCAGTAAAGACACACATGCATTTTATTCTCAGATTTGCTGCTGGAGACACATCTCTTGCAAAAATGAGACTTCAAGAATGCTTAAATATCAGGAGAAGTTTGTTTGGTGAGAAAAATATCCTACTTGGAGAAATTATGGAATTTTTAGCAGATTTACTATCTTTTCTACCAGAAGAGAGTGAAAGGTAAATTTATATCAAACGTTCTAAGTAGAGTGTCTTCTCCTCCCCCCTCCTGCCCCCCACCAAAATACCAGTGGCTGGGAGGTCTGGGGTTGACCCATAGAGGGTGCCTCACTTCTTTGACTGCAGCCTTGTTCAGAAACCTGAGAGTTCTGTCCCTGTCTGTCAGGACACTGACTGTAATGTATTTGAAAGGACCTCTTGGCCCACGAATTGTGTAGAAGTTTTTGCAGTACGAAAAATACAAAGGAGTGTGATGTTGTTGTGTTTCCCTGAATCACTCCCAGGCCTTGTGAGGAAGATGTACAGCCGACCCTTAAACCACACAGGTGTGAACTGTGTGGATCCACTTATATATGGATTTAAAAAAAATAAATACGGTACAGGACTGTAAATGCATTTTTTCTTCCTTATGATTTTCCTCATAACATTTTCTTTTCCCTAGCTTATTTCGTTGTAAGAGTACAGTATATACAATACGTATGATATACAAGTCTGTACTAATTGACTACTTATGTTATCAGTAACACAGTCAACGGTACACTATTAAAGTTTTGGGGAGTCAAAAGATATGCACATTTTCAGTTGCACAGGGGTTGGTGTCCCTCTCCCCCCCGCCCCCCCCCCCCCCAGCGTGGTTCAAGGGTTAACTGTATTTATATCCTGATTCTGTGCAGGTCTCAGCTCCATTGTCTGTGGGGCCACACCCCATGGGTCTCCTCCTGGAAGACCCAGGCTTTCCCTCTGTGTTTTCCTTCTCCTCTCCTCGCTTGGGAAGTCCCCTTCCTCTCCTGTGACATTTGGGGCTTTCCTTCTGCTCTCCACACAAGGCAATGTTAAGGCTGTTAGAGAAAAAACTGTTCATAATGATGCAGGGCAGGCCTGGCCCAGGGACCCAGAGCAGGGTGCTGTGAGACCAGCTAAGCAGTCCTTGGCTTCAGGCAGGATGGAAATCAAACGTGAGCCAGCAGGAGGTGAAAGCAGAGTTTACTGAAAAAAAAAAAAAAAAAAAAATATATATATATATATATATAGAGAGAGAGACAGAGAGAGAGAGAGACAGAGACAGAGACAGAGATAGAGACAGACAGACAGACAGATAGATGGGGTGTCCAGGAGACTCAGAAAGGAAAAGAGCGCGAGTCTCGTTTTTGCTTGGGGTCTGGGAGTTTTTACTGAGGATGGCGGTCTGGCGTACATGTCCCCTCAGGCATCCAGGAACCAGCTAGATCAAAGATGAGGGCCCAGGTGTTAGTTCTTGGAGCCAGGGGTCCTTGGCGTGGAGATGTCTAGTGCTGGTGGTCTGGAGTACCCGTGATGGGGGCGCCTGGGTGGCGCAGTCGGTTAAGCGTCCGACTTCAGCCAGGTCACGATCTCACGGTCCGTGAGTTCGAGCCCCGCGTCAGGCTCTGGGCTGATGGCTCGGAGCCTGGAGCCTGTTTCCGATTCTGTGTCTCCCTCTCTCTCTGCCCCTCCCCCGTTCATGCTCTGTCTCTCTCTGTCCCAAAAATAAATAAAAAACGTTGGAGTACCCGTGATGGCTTCTTCTGGTCATTCTCGCCCGGCCTGTCCTTAGATGTTATCTATTCCTGAGAAATCATTAATTCCTTGTCCCTGGCAAGGAGGACATATGCTCTTTGCCTTCTGAGGCATGTGTAGAGTGGGTAGGGGTGCAGGTCCTAGCAAGAATAAAAGCCAGAAAAGAAGGGAAAAAACAACTTTTTCTCTCATGGAGTCCCTTTGCTTTTCCTGTCTCAGTAACACTTGTTAAAGAAAGATAAGGTGGACTTTTTTTCAGGTCCTGCAGTGAGGTTTTGCAGGGGGAGAGATTGGACACAACCCCCAATACAAAGAGAATTTGTGTGTGGGGGGGATCGGTGGATGGAAAATTGCTGAGAAGAAACATCGGGGGTGAGGAGGATTCAAGCTCAATGGACCTAAGGGGATTCTTTTTTTTTTTTTTTAATGTTTTCTTAAATTTTTTAATGTTTATTTATATTTGAGAGAGAGTGCAAGTGGGGGAGGGGCAGAGAGAGAGGGAGACAGAGGATCCCAGGCAGGCTGTGCACTGACAGCAATGAGCCCTGTGGGGCTTGAACTCACGAACCATGAGATCATGACCTGAGCTGAAGTCAGACGCTCAACCGACTGAGCCACCCAGGTGCCCCCGACCTAACAGGATGCTTGCTGAAAGCAGGCTGGCATGATCAGACCTCACCTGGGGTATGACGGGGAATGAGGAACCCGGTTTTGACAGTGATCAGACATCAGGGGGCGGGGAGTCCTCTTTAAACGGACTTATCAGGATTCTTGCTAAAATTGGACGGTGCAGAAATGAACACAGACGTCTAAAAGTTAAGGCCTGTTTGAGAAAGAGTGAGAAGGCTGTGAGCGGAGTTTGGTCAAGGAGAGATTCTTTGTCAGTTCCTGTGTTTGGGAGAGGGGTATAGGTGTCATCCTATGGGTGGAATCAGCGTTAGCATCTACCACTTCTCTCGCCAGATGGGTATGAGAGAAGGTTCTTTGAGAGTCCAGACGCTGATACACCCCACCCTTCCTTTGGCTCTGGCTCACACCCTCTCAGAGCCGAGTCAGCCAACCGGAAGGCTGGAGAAGCTCTAGGTTATATTACAAAGTTGTGGAGTTTTTGTAGTTTCTGTCCCTCCGCTCTCTGTTCTCTGTCTTACCTCTCCCCAGACAGGCAACCTCTTCCCACTTTTGCTCCCAGGAGGGATGAGAGGTTGCCAATGGGCACTTAGTCTTTCTTGGAGTATTCACCTTCAAAAGCATAGCCCAAATGAGCACGTAGTTAGGGTTAACTTTACAGGTGCTGTCCCATTCATTTCCTCGTTGGTAAAATGAGAGTGAGGATAGTGTCTTCCTCACAGGGTGACTGTGAGGACTAAGAGATCCCGTCTGTGAAGTGCTTAGCGGAAAGCCTGGCACATTCCAAAAGGGCTCATTAAATGGGGTTCTTAGTATTGTTATTTTGCTCTGCATCAGGTAATTGTTTAGGTGCCGGATACCAGATAAGCCTCCTTTCGTTCCCCTTAAGACCCGCACCTGTGAACAGAGACAGGCCTTTCTTTAGAGAAGCAAACAGCTTGACAGTGAAACCAATGCCTCGCAAAAGAAAAATCTAAACACTAGCATACTGACTGAGTCATCCGTGCTGCCTGGGGCTGCCCCATCACAAGTCCACAGCGGGTGGGGTGTGAATCACAGACGCTTAATATTGCTAGTCCGTTCCACAGGGGGGGCCTCTGCGGCAGACAGCCTGACCATACTTGGATGCCTTTTGCCCAGGTCTCATTAGCAGCGATCAACCTTCTGGAATAACAGGAAGCCTTTTTCCTTGTGGAAGGTTGTCCTTAGGTGACTACATCTTTCTTAGCATTAGTTATAGATCAGGAGATATTTTGCTGTGCGACTCGCCTCACCTCTCACACATGTGTAGATCCTTTGTCCCGGTGGCCAGGTGCCCTCGAGCCAGTGCTCATGCACTACAGAAATGATCCGTGGGATCCTGAGGGCCTTGCAGCATGGGGGTGGGGAGGGCTGGAAAAAGGAGGTTAAATTAAAAGCAACAGGACAGAGAAGAGTGAATAAGCTGTCTTAAGAGGAACAGTAAATGTTCTCAGTAAAATAAATGTCATCTACTCTTTCTTGACTTTGTATCCACTCATCAGCAGCTACCCGTTCATCAGTCACCTTTTCAAGGTCAAGTTTCTTCCTGACTTCCCATTCACTGTCTTTGAACATCTACCTCCATCCAGCTCCATTTTCTCTACTACAGTGAATGTCATCAGGAACATGTTACATGTGTCCCTTTGTACTTTTTGATCTTGTTGGCCTTCTCATGCTGAGGTAAGGACTGTGCTGATGACTCCCTTCCGGAAACAACTCTCTTCTGGTGCCTGAGATCCCCTCCCTCCTGGATCTCTTCTCTGATGATCCCTTCTCAGTTCTTTTGTGGGTTTCCTCTTTCTCTCACTGACTCTTGTTCAAATGATGGTGCTCCCTTGGGTTCAGTTCATGGACGCTGTGCTTGGACGCTGGTCTCAATTTTAGCCCCCCAACCTCACCTGTGCCTAGAGCTTCAGCCATAAGGTGCTGGCTGCCTGCCGTCATGTTCCTCTTAGACCTATCATCTATTGGGTGTCTCCACTTGAGTATTCCAAAGTATTTGGGCATTTTCAAGTCCACATTCTCAAGACTGAACACGTCCACCCTCTCTTCCTTACGAAACGCGTCTTCTGTTTCACCCAGTGCAGACACCATGGGGTCATCTTGATCGTGTTTATGATCAGTCACTATACTAAAGGCTTTGCATGCGTTTTCTTGTCAAATCCTCAAAACAATTCTGTTGAGCTCATTTTGAAGGTGAGAAAGCTGAGGTTCAGAAGATTAGGATGCTTGCCCAGCTTTAAGTGGTCGAGCCAGGATTACCACCCAGGCAGTCTGATTGCAGAGCTCTATGCCTAACTAACCTCCATGTCACTACCAAGCCTGTCTAACTTGAGAGCTCAGGTTCTAACCACGTCACTCTACTGGGCGATGCCCCAATGATCCCAGCACCAGGGCCACAACATTCACTGTAATGCCCAGGTTCAGCGGATCTCCTTTTTCGTCTGGGGGTCACTGCATCACCTCAGACCCTCATTCTTCCTTTGGAGTAACTGGCCTCCCTGACTGTAGCCTTACCTGCTGCAGTCTCTCCTCCACATCGTCCATCCAGGGGAATTTTCTACAATGCATGTTAGATCACATCATACTCTTAATGGAGATTTTGCACCACGAAGCCCCGAACCCTTAGGTTTGCACTTAGTGCCCTTCATGAGTGGCTGGTCCTTTGTTTCACTCTTCAGGCTCTGCTCCTACCTTGGGAAGTTCTCTGAGACACGGATTAGTTTTACTCATCTTTGACCCCCAGACCTGAATGTTTGTTGAATGAATGAATGAATGAATAAATGCAAAACTTTAATTAAATTTCTCTTTTCTAGATGCCAAAGGAAGCAAGCAATTGAATATTATAAACAAGTGATACGAATAAAGGAAAATGCAGGGACTTTCACCAATTCCTCATCGTCAGGAAGCAGCTGAGCATTAGCCTAAGTGACACCTTGTGTAAATTAGGTAATTGCTGACATATTTCTATTAGAAGAGGGTGACTTTTCCCTTTGACCTGCATACTTGGCTTATTTTAAAAATGCTTTCGGGGCGCCTGGGTGGCGCAGTCGGTTAAGCGTCCGACTTCAGCCAGGTCACGATCTCGCGGTCCGTGAGTTCGAGCCCCGCGTCGGGCTCTGGGCTGATGGCTCGGAGCCTGGAGCCTGTTTCCGATTCTGTGTCTCCCTCTCTCTGCCCCTCCCCCGTTCATGCTCTGTCTCTCTCTGTCACAAAAATAAATAAAAAACGTTGAAAAAAAAATTAAAAAAAAAAAATAAAAAAAATAAAAATGCTTTCATTTTGAAGCAGGTATTTCCTGTTGACTATGTAAGCGTCTTGTTTACCTTGTCTTATCAGGAAAGCGTCTTAGTCTGTCTGGGCTGCTGTAACAGAATACCACAGACAGGGAGGCCTAGACAACAGATACCTGTTTTTCACAGTTCTGAATGCTGGGAAGTTCAAGATCAGGTGGCAATAGACTCGTGAGAGAGCCTGCTTCCTGGTTCATAGACAGTTGTTTTCTCACTGTGTCCTCACATGGTGGGAGGACGGACACCCCTTTTATGAGGACACCGATCCCATTCATGAGGGGGTTGCCCTCATGACCTACTCACCTCCCAACGGCCTCATCTCTGAATGCCATCCTGTTGGGGGTTAGGAGTTCAGCAAAAGAATTTGGGAGGAGGACACACTCAGTCCATAATGGAAAGAAGTCTTTCCATCCGTCTCTCAATCTCTTGTGCAGGCTCTATACTATCACCACAGAGCCTGATGTGGGTCTCAAACTCCTGAACTGTGAGATCATGACCTGAGCCAAAATTAAGAGTCAGATGCTTAACCAACTGAGCCACCCGAGAGCCCCATTAAGGGCATTTTAAATGTTAATTACTTGTGTTATTATCATTCATTCATTCATTCATTCATTCAACAAGTATTTGCTGCACCTTAAAGCAGTAAGAACATTTTATTTAGGACTGTTGCAATAGGGGAAAGAGGCCTCAGTACAAAAGTACACTCAATTCTGAATACAGCATGGGCAAGTGAGAATTTATAGCCAAGGAGTAGGGAGGGAGTCAATGGATAGAAAACTCACCGAGAGGAAACGTCTGATGTAAGGAATTCGGGCTCAATGAACCTAACAGGGTTCTTGCTGAAGGCAGGCCTCACCTGGGCTGTGATGGGGACTGAGGAACCTGATGTCCAGGGTGATCAGACACTGAGGATGGCTAAACTGACTTAGGAGGATTCTTGCTAAAACAGGACAACGCAGAGATGAACACAGAAGCCCAAAGTGAGGCCTGGTTGAAAAAGAGCTGAGAAGAGCCTGAACTGAGTTTGGTCAATCGGAGAATCTGAGGTGACAGTCTGTGGGGCAATAAATTCTACATTTTGTTTCCTCTTCTGGTCATGGTTTTGTGAGACACTTATTCAAAAATGAAGTGTTTCTGTGTAATATATCCTGTACAGCTTGTCTCCTCTCAATTTCAATCCAGTTTCAAGACAAATCTCAACCTGATAAAACTGTTAATTCTGGAGATTTTAGTACGAATCCTGACTATGAAAAGAGGATTTTTGTGATTTATATTCCAGGCTACCTCTGACACAGAACCGTATTACTGTTCTCCTTCTCTGATAAGTGTTTTTATTTATGTATTTATGAGAGAGCTCATATGTGCACAAGTGGGGCAGGGGCAGAGCGGGTGGAGAGAGAGAATCCCAAGCAGGCTCCATGCTGTCAGTGCAGAGCCCAAGGCGGGGCTCTATGCCATGAGCCGTGAGATCAAAACCTGAGCCGAGAGCAAGACCTGAGCCGAGAGCAAGACCTGAGCCGAGATCAAGAGTCGAATGCTCAACAGACTGAGCCACCCAGGCGCTCCTCTGATAAGTGTTTTAAATCCGCCTATTGAGAAATAATTTCAGTGGGAGTGTGGCTTTTCATATCCCATAATATCAAGCTGAATGTTCTGTACTGAATTGTTTATTTTGGAAGAAGTATGATAGATGAAGTTCACGTTATTTCCCTCTCCCTGGGATTCTTTTAAAAAAAGAAATGCCAACCATCTCTGTCAAATTTAGAAGGAAGAAGTTAAACAAAAGCTCTAGTGGGTGACTTTTCATACGGTGAGTCAGTCCTCTCTCCTCAGAGGAGTTTTCAATGCTCAGCTCAGCTGTGGTCCCCTATAGCACTAGGTCTCTTAATCCAAAAGATCAGGTAAGTGACATAGACAAACTGCCTTTCAATTTTATTTTATTCTTTGCTTGAGAGAGAGAGAGAGAGAGAGAGAGAGAGAGAGAGAGAGAGAGAGAGAGCACGCACATGTGGGGGTGGAAGAAAGAGAGACAGAGAGAATGCTCAGCATGGAGCCTGACTTGGGGCTCAATCTCATGACCCTGGGATCATGACCTGAGCTGAAATAGAGTCGGATGCTCAACTGACTGAGCCACTCAGGCATCCTATGCATTTCAATTTTAACTTCGACATATAAATAGTTATTTCCTCAAACTCTTAAATTTAGAATCAAGACTTTTTTTTTTTTTTTTAGAGTGGGTCCTCTGATTAGAATTAGCCATCACCTTTCTCAAAATGTATCACCCACAATTTCCAGTTTTAGTTTCTGTAGGGTGAGAACTTGGACAATTGTCATGGTTTGTGTAAGATCCTTCTAGGTTGCTATCTCTTTCTTCCCTCCACCCTTTATGGCTGTCTTGCCCTGGAATTTGAAAGAATTCCAAAGCATTCAGCCTGTTTTTCATAGAAAACAATTCTCACTTCATTTTTTAAAGTAGACACCATACCCAGTGTGGAGCTGAATTCAGGGCTTAAACTCACGACACTGAGATCAAGACCCGAGCTGAGATCCAAGAGTCAGATGCTTAACCACTTGAGCCACCCAGGCACCCCACCAAAAATGTATTTTAGATCTAATACTCTTGTGGCTCATAGAGGATGGGGCTGGTAAGAGAGGACTGGAGAGTCTCCTGTGTTAACTGAGACCAGGACAGTAGAAATAGAGAGAAAGGGTTGTATTTGAGATTTCAGAGGTAAATCCAACTGTTTTCAGTGCTTGATTGGATGTGGGAGGTGAGGGAAGGGAACAAAGGTATCCCCCAGTTTATGGCCATACCAGAGGTGATTGGATCTGCGTGGATGAGGTTGTTGCTGTTCTAAGACAGGAAGCATAGGTTGAGAGTTGGGGTGGGATCCATGGTGAGCGAATTTAGGGCATGTTGAGTTTGAATCTCTTATGTGAGTGGGGACATTATGTGAGTAGGCAGTAGAGTATATGACTCTGGTGCTTAGGAGCTAGAAGACTGAGCTGGAGAAAAATATTTTGGAGTCCTTAGCAGATGCTTGGTGGGTCAACCTGGTAGAATGGTTGAAAGAGCCAAGAAGAATATAAGACAAAAAGATGACAAGAGATAGAAGTTGGAAGAATGCCAGTATTTAAGGGGTGGGCAGAGGGAAGAGTTGTAGTGAAAGATGAGGAATGGCTCTAGAAGGAGGCTGAGAATCGGTAAAGTCATGGAAGCTGAGAAAGGACAGGGCTGACAACTGACCACCAGCTTGAGAGCAGACCCTTGTGCCACAGAGGTCGCAGGGAACCTTCAGTTTTGGTGGAGTGGTAGGGGCAAAAGCCTGTGTAAGAGAGAACAATGAATTTGTTCCCTCTACTCAAAAGTGGGGTCTGCACAGGCCCCTTAATCGGTGGAATGAACTCATGCAGTACTGAGGCAGAGGACAGAGGTTGCTGCTTGTCATGTGCAGCTGGGTCCCTGTAAGCGGACCTGCCAGTGGTCTCAGTGGAAAGGGGTGGAACCCCTCCATCCTCCTCCCCGCCCACATACCCTCTTTTATTGTTTCCTTTCAGGGCAGAAATGGAAAGCCCATGGAGACATCCAGTTGCAACGTTTCACTTTGAGACAATGATAGCTTTCTCCCTCCCTAATATGTCTGTAGACACACATTTATTGAAAGAATGAGGAAACAAGCTTAGTGTCTCAAACTGAAGGACTTTTGAGGAAGAAACTTTGGACATGCATACTTAGCAAACAAAAAAACTTTCAACAAAGAACCTCTAGGCAATGCATAATCCTCCTTCCTCATTCACATTTGCAGGACACCTTCCGGGTGGAGAACATAGAAGGGGATTGTCTCTACTTAGCCCATTCATTCCCACACAGGTGCACAGGTGGGGGGGGAGGGCTCCCTGTTGGGCAGTGTCCATAGAGTTGATTCGATTTCCTGAGGACCTCCACCAACACCTGAGATCTTCCTTGTTAGCTGGTGGCAACCACCTGCATTGCAACTATGGACTGGGGAGAAAGTAAACACAGGGCTGGCTTTGGAAAATCCCACGTGTTAGGTGACAGCAAATATTAGAGGAAGCAAGAGGCTTAAATTGTAGTAGAATACAGACTAGAAAAGGTTGTACTTTAGAAGAATACTTAAAAGGGCAGAGGATTGTCTTTGGATAAAAGATCTTGCTTTCTTTTTCTAGAGGAAATAGTAAAGTTACCGCTTTATTTTTTATTTTATTCTTTTAGTAATGTTTATTTATTTATTTGGACAGAGAGAGAGACTGAGAGTGAGTGAGTGGGGGAGGGACAGAGAGAGAGGGAGAGAGAATCCCAAACAGGCTCCACAGCACAGAGCCTGATTCGGAGCTTGATCTTACGACCCATGAGATCATGACCTGAGCCGAAATCAAGAGTTAGACACTCAACCGACTGAGCCACCCAGGCGTCCCCCACTTTATTTTTAATATAAGCAGTAAAAAAGTTGGCAGCGGGGGATGAGGAGAGCTTACCATTTAAAATCTGAGAATAAGGGCGCCTGGGTGGCTCAGTCAGTTGAGCGTCCGACTCTGGCTCAGGTCATGATTTTGTGGTTGATGAGTTCGAGCCCTGTATAGGGCTTTGTGCTGACAGCTCAGAGCCTGGAGCCCGCATTGGATTCTATGTGTGTGTGTCTCTCTCTGCCCCTCCCCCGCTTGTGCTGTCTGTCTCAAAAAGAAAATCAACATTAAAAACATTTTTAAATCTGAGGACAGATTTTCAATGTAGTTGGTAGGCCTGTCCCCCACTTTTCTTTTCTTTTCTTTTTTTTTTTTTTTAATTTTTTTTTTCAACGTTTTTTTAAAATTTATTTTTGGGACAGAGAGAGACAGAGCATGAACGGGGGAGGGGCAGAGAGAGAGGGAGACACAGAATCGGAAGCAGGCTCCAGGCTCTGAGCCATCGGCCCAGAGCCTGATGCGGGGCTCGAACTCACGGACCGCGAGATCGTGACCTGGCTGAAGTCGGACGCTTAACCGACTGCGCCACCCAGGCGCCCCTGTCCCCCACTTTTCTTACCTCTGATTCATATTCTGTCCCTAAGTGCAAAATGAAAAGATAGCTGATGGTTCCTCCCTATCTATATTTTTATGGAAAATCTCCTAAGGATCCATTGCAACAGGGAGAATGGTGTTGTCTTTACCTACCTCTAGAAGTTATAGTGCTTGGATCCCAGGGACCTGGCTTTGAATCTCAGTTCTGCTGGTTTCTGGACAGAACCTCTCTGAGTCTCAATTTTCTTACTGGCCAAAAAGTGATAGTAATAATGTCCATAGGGTTATTTTGAAGATTTAATGAGATGATGTATGCAGAAAGACCAACAGAATGCCCAATTAATGTTAGATTCCCTCTCCATCGAAAATGAAGAGTTCAAGTAAGAAGAGGTTCGGTGACTTCCGTCTACTTGAAACGAACCCATCCTGGTCTGTCTTCTTCCCTGGGCTGGGAGGACTGACCAGTCTAGGTCATGCTGCCCAGCCAGTACTGATCCCAAGGGAGGATGGGATGGCCTGGGGCTGGGCCTGAGGCAAGGCTGTCCTTTCCTGAAAGCTACAACACTTGTTGCCAGAAAGAGAGGACTGGATTGTGTCTGAGGTCAGAGCTATAGATACAGGTGCAGAATGGATCCTGAGGGTACAGGGGCCTGAGGAGCCAAGATGTGTGGCCAGGAGGGAGTCTGAGGAGCAGGAGCTGGAAACTGTGTGTTGGGGCAGTGGTAGCTGGTCTGTGTGGCAAGTCGGAGCCTATTAAAGGGCTTTGGGCAGAATAAACATTCTATGCGGCCTGGTTACTGGCATCCAGAAGATCTCGGGGAATGAGTTCTTGCTCAGCTGCCGCGTGAGACATTCTGGCTCTCTTCTTCTCTTTACCTTGTAAGGTTAGTTAAGACCAAGGCAACGTGGCCATCCAGAGCAGGGTCACTTGTGAAAGTGCCTTCTGCTCTGCTAGACATAACATCACAGGGAGTTATGAAAATAATTCGAAAAGAAGAAAAATAGCCACAGATTGCTAAGCAGAGCCAATAGCTACAGCTCCCTACGAGACTCTGAGACCTGGGTTTATGACTCATGAGGCAGAGCTACAGAGAAGAGAACATTTCTGCAAATAGAAGCCACGGCTGGTCCTCCGAAGAAGGACAATCCAGGATGAGGGAAGCGGCAGCCTAGTGTAGCAGTCAGTGGAGGACACGGGCTTGGGGATGAAGCAGACCTTGGACTGTTCTACCATGAACGGGAGCTAGTTACTTCTTCCAGTCTTCTCCTCTTTAAAAGACAATAGACATGCACTAAAAGTTCTCTGGAAGGACGCGGGTTAGGAGAAGACTGCACAGATGAGGACCGAGATGGGAGAGACGCTTTTTACTTCATAGCTTTATACATTTTCATTGAACCATGTGGATGTGTGTCCTAGTAAAAGGCTAAATGAGAAAACAATCGACAAATGATGATCATTTATACCTTTTGGGATTACACAGCCCTGATGGATGGCAATCGCATAATTTACCATTGTTGTTATTATTATTATTAATATGGGGCCGGTGGTTTTTACCCTTAAGATCTTGGCAGTCTCTTTGTCACACACCCAAATCAATGCCCTGTATGCACTGGCCTTACATTATGTTTATAACTAGTGGTAGAAATTCAGCTCCTTAAAATGGGTCTTGTAAATGGGTAAAATGAGTAAATGAATAAATGGGTAAAATGAGTAGATGAATAAATGAATAAATTTACCACTTGTAGTTTAGACTGTTAATATATATATATGTATATGTTATATATATACGTATATATATATATATATATATATATATAAACACATTTTAGAGAGTTATATTACATTATTGACAGTGGCACCTGGCATTATATAATGAACACCTATAGACCCTTTGCCCATATTCACCAATTGTTAACGTTTTTGGCCACATTTGCATTCTTTTTCTCTTTCATACATGCATGTCCATCCATATTTTTTTTCCAAACTATTTAAATGTCAGTTGCTGATATGACACTTCTGTTTGTAAATACTTCAGCATGTGTCTTCAAAGTACAAGGATGTTCCCCTAAATAATCACGATACACTTATCAAATCTGGGAAATTTGACCATTACATAAGGCTGTTATCTAATGTGCAGTTTATATTCAAGTGTCCCCACGTGTTCTAGGAAATATCCTTTTTTTAAGCGTTTATTTTTATTTATTTTGAGAGAGTGCGTGTGTGCATGCATGAGAGGGAGGGGCAGAGATAGAGAGAGAGGGAGAGAGAGAATCCCAAGCAGGCTCCATGGTCAGCACAGAGCCTGACACTCAATCCCATGACCTTGAGACCATGACCTGAGCCAAAATCAATTTGTATCTGATTGTTTCCTTATATTTAGACTTGGATTAAATGTTTTTGTCAGGAATACTATAATAGATGATGTTCTAATGCCATCTTTTTTTTTTTAAGTTTATTTATTTATTTTGAGAGAGAGAGAAAGAAAACATGAGCAGGGAAGGGGGAGAGCGAGAGAGAGAGAGAGCGAGAGAGAGAGAGAATCACAAGCAGGCTTTGCACTGTCAGCTCAGATCCTGACATGGGGCTCGAACTCACGAACTATGAGACCATGACCTGAGTTGAAGTTAAAAGTAGGCTGCTCAAACGACTGAGCCACCCTTTTCTTAAAAATAATGGAACGGTTCATGTAATCTTCTCTGTATCATTCCCATTTTAGTATATGTACTGCTGAAACAAGCACCCAGTGCCATCTTTTATAATTTTTTTTATCCTTCTCTTTTAAGTATGTGAAACCAGGAGTAATTTTAAAAAATGCTAATATTCTTATTTTCAAATATCCAGCAGGTCAGTTATTCATAAATGACTCCGGTCATCACGTCATGACTGAAGCAGTGGGCTATTTGTACAGATCACTTGACTTAAGGGTGACCTACCTGGGATCTTCTCATTCATCAATCCATGGAATCCTGCAGTGAGTTTCTGTTCTGGGTCTCAAAAAGAAAACTGCTTCTGGCTATTCACGTGATACATGTGGCCTCTTGACGATTTCTGATCTTTTGCAGACTTCTGAGGGAAATTGAGCGGATCAGGAGTAGAAGATGTTGGCCTCAACGCATGAGTCAGCAATATTTCGAGGGTTCTAGGAATGGCACCTCATTATGGGAGTACTTGCTTAAATTAGACTACCACAGTGCTCAGAGTTCTAATACAGTGAGCTCTGCGATATGCATGAATGCACATAACCTACAGAGAGTTAAAAGCATGGACTTGGCACCTCATATAATTTCAGAGAAATCAAAATGCGCTTCTGGAAAAGGGAAAAAAGTCTTGAGACCCATCGTTTCCATTTCTGTTGAGGAGAAGACCCGACAGAAGACACAGGATAATGTGGAGCCATGGAATGGCCCAGAAAAAGGAGGTTCAATGAAAAAGAAAGATTATTCCTCTAAGGTTTTATCTTTGGGTAAAATGGATGGTGTAGTAAAGCTTTCACGGCAAAAGGTTTTCTCAGCTAAAGGTGAGGGTGGAAAAGGCCAAATCACCACAATTTACCGGCATCCCTTGGCAGGAGGGTCTCTTAGCACAAATAATCCCTGGGAATCCATATCTGAGTTCATATCAGAAAAGTGGCTTTTTCATAGCCCAGAATACAGTTCGGTTCCCCAGAAGAGTTTTTTGCAGAGAAGATCTCAGTTTGAAACCAAATTGTTGAAGACCTCAAATGATACTAATAAAGTATAAAAATGATCATGGGTGTATTTGTGTTTGAAATTTCTTAATACTTGCCTTTATTTAGAACTCTTTGATGAGATATTTTCTTTCATAACTTTTAGAAGTGATGATAATCAAAGTCTAGGTCTTGATTTTTTAGTTCTTTAAAATATGTAACGGGGGGCGCGTGGGTGGCTCAGTCGGTTAAGTGTCCGACTTCCGCTCAGGTCATGATCTCACGGTCCGTGGGTTAGAGCCCCGCGTCGGGCTCTGTGCTGACAGCTCAGAGCCTGGAGCCTGTTTCAGATTCTGTCTCCCTCTCTCTGACCCTCCCCCGTTCATGCTCTGTCTCTCTCTGTCTCAAAAATAAACGTTAAAAAAAAAATTAAAAAAAAATATTCTAAAATATGTAACAGATTGTAGCTAAAAACAATTTTGAAGTGATTCATATTTACATGGTAGGTAGACGAATGTTGATCTCACAGGGTTCCATATCTAAAAATATGCTGAAGCAGTACTATTAAAGTTCTAATTGTGTTACTTTTACATTGATATAGTTTATTTTGAATTTATGAATTGATTTTCCTTGTAAACAAAATTTATAATTGCTATCACCAAAACTTTTTTTAATGAAACATGAATAAGAAAAGATAAATTGGAATAAATTGAAATCATAAAGTAACTTTAATGTACCAGAGTTCATGGATTTATTTAAATTTTTTTTAAGTTTATTAATTTTTGAAGGAGAGAGAGATACAGTGTGAGCAGGGGAGGGGCAGAGAGAGAGAGGGAGACACAGAATCAGAAGCAGGCTCCAGGATCTGGGATGTCAGCACAGAGCCTAATGCGGGGCTTGAACTCACAAACTGTGAGATCATGACCCGAGCCGAAGTCGGACACCCAACTGACCGAGCCACCCAGGTTCCCCCAGAATCCATGGATTTAATATCATATCTGTATTATTCTTTTTTTAAAAAAATGTTTATTTATTTATTTTGAGATAGAGCTTGAGCAGGGGAAGGGCAGAGAGAGAGAGAGAGAGAGAGAAAGAGAATCCCACACAGGCTCTGTGCTGTCAGCACAAAGCCCAACACGAGGCTGGATCTCATGAACTGTGAGATCATGACCTGAGCCAAAACCAAGAGTCAGAGGCTTAACTGACTGAGCCACCCAGGTGCCCATATCCTATCTACTTGAAACATTTTAATTGCCTCTCATCGGTGATTTGTTACCCATTAACTGTTAAGGATTACTTATTGGCTATTTTATCACCTAACTAAATTCTACAGAGTATACTAGGAAGCCAGATGGAAGAATGGGCTCAGCAGTGGGACCTCAGGAAAATTATTACATTTCTCTTGACCTCAGTTTCATTATTTATAAAATGGGAGAAATCACAGCTCCTGTTTTTCAGGATTACTGAGGGGATTGCATGAGAATGCACATAGCAAGCCTTTAATAAATAGTAGTTGTTATCTGTAAAGGTCTAACTCAGAGGCCATCTTTTTCCAAGAAGCATTTTCTGACCCCTTCAGCCAACAAGGTAAGCATAGGTGAATGCTTGGGTTATTTGTCTTAAATCGTGACTTATTTCACACATGGCAGTGTGGTCTTCCAGGCAGTGTGCCAGCCTTGAGTTATTCCCTGTACTCCAACTAACACCCTGCTCAACAGTAACCACAGTAATCGAGAGCTTGGGGAGTCCTCTGAGTTCAGCGATCCTCAGCGGGGTTCTGGGTGGGCCTTTTCTGCAGCAGCCAAGTCTGATTCAGTCACACAGAAATGTCGCATCGTGGGGGTTACTGTTTGTCTTTGGTGGACCACAATGCATAGAACAGGTGCAGCCTAGCAGATGTGAGGGAAGACAGGTGCACCTGTGAACGTAGGCAGGCGCAGGAGCAGTGTGGCGGTATTCTGAGGGCCTCCCTCTCGAGGCAGGAATTTCTGGAGGGGCACTGGCCTTCTAGGCTGTGCAGTAGGCGGGGGCGGGGGAAGAGGATGACTTTCAAACAGATCAGCCCACATGTGGGGCCTTGGCCCAGTTGCCCCTCTTGGGCGGCGCTGTAAAAGATCCAATCTTGGGGACCGAGGGACCTTTCAGACCCGCCCCCGCAGTCCAGCAGAGAGCCAGAATTCAGACGCTGTTAATGCTGAGAGGGGTCACGTCCTGAATCCTGGGCTAGAGGCACTTTGTCCATGCAGTCAGAGTTGGGGGGACGGCCTCAGTCGGCGAGCGAGGAGGAAACAGGTAGGATCTCGGAGCGACCACAGCAGGCTGGGCGCCAGGGCCAGGCCGCCCACGCCCCGCCCACGCCCCACCTAGGCCCGCCCCTTGCCCGGCAGGACCAGGCCCCGCCCAAGGCCCCATCCCTTCCCCGCCCCCTGTCAGACAGGCCCAGACCCCACCCCCGCCCCGCCCCGCCTCCTGCTCGACAGGGCCAGACCACGCCTCAGACACGCCCCTTCCCCGCCCCCTGCCGGAGAGGACCAGCCCTCCCGCCCCCGCCCAGGCCCCGCCCCCGCGGCGGCCACAGGGGCGGGCCGCGCCGCCGCCACGTGCTCCGACGCAGGGAGCCGCCCGCCGGCAGGCTGAGCGCGGGTAGAGCTCCGGTATCTGGGCGCCGCTAGCAGCAGGGCAGCGGGAAGCATGGCCACGGCGGCGGCGGCTGTGGCCCTTCGGGCCGGGGCGAGGGCGGCGGCGGCTCTGCTGAGCGCCTGCGGGACCGCGGCCCGGGGGTGGCGGCGCGCGGGCCCCGCACGGCCCTTGTGCACAGCACCTGGAACGGCCCCGGACATGAAAGGCTACCTGTGGGAGCGCTACCGGGAGGCAAAGAGGAGCACGGAAGGTGAGTGCGGCGGTTCCCGCAGAACCTCCAGTGCCTAGGGGCCCGTCTCAGGCGGTCAGCGGGTGAGCGGGCACCCTCGCACCCGCGCGGGTCCCGCTGCTGACCTCCAGGGCCCTCCAGTCGTGACCCTCCGTCTCCCCCAGTCCCAACTGCGGCGACATCTCCCCCGCAGTGCGATTCCGGGAAACGCGGAAAAATGCACCTCCAGAAACTTTACAGTTTTCCTTTCTCCTGTCGGGAAAGCAGTTTTATAAATTCTGGCGATTCGTAGCCAGAAATCTACATCGGAAGCGCTTTGGGCTCCACGGACATCGCTTAGGAGGCAGTCACCCCCAGGCACTGTTAGGTATTGTTAATAACGGAGAGTAATAATAGTAGCAGCCGGAGTCCGGCAGGCGGCGAGTGCCTCTGGAGCTGAGCTGCTGGGCTGCTGTCGGTGGCCAGAAGCGATTTTCCTTTTTTTTTTTTTTTTTTTTTGCCGTGTTTGAAATAGGAGGGGTCCAAGTTGAGAGTGTTCTGGGTTATCTACCAACCTTAGTGAGGAGGGGATTCCAGGGAGTGACTCCTTTGTTGGCAGGTGAACATAAAATCGGCTTGGTGAGGGAAATGGGCAGAGGCGGTGGGAGGCCCGAGGAAATCCTAGTGCCAGGCACATAGATAGTCCTCCTGAATCCTTCCCATACCTCGGAGGGACGATGCCACATCCCCATCCTGTAGATGGGAAAAGTCAGACTCCAGTCTAAGGAACCTGGCCAAGGTCACACCTTGACCTGGGGTCTGTCTCAGCCCCTGACCCTCTGTCCCTTTTCCTGTGCTCCACTACTTTTCTGTAGCAGCTGACCATTTGGGGCCTGGTATTAAAGGCCAGTGTTAAGCCATTGGTGCTGCTACTTTCAAGGAAGATTTAGAATTGAAATGTTTGTACTGACTGATGGTGGCAGTGCGGTGGGGTGGGGTAGGGTGGATAAGGAAAGTATTTGGTGGGAGAGAACTTTTGGTAGGATCCCACTTTCAGTCTTTTGGCCAGAAGTCAGTTTAATGAGAGAAAGCAAGGGGCTGATTTTCACCAACTGGGATAATTTTCTGAGAGAGCTCAAAGTGTCTGGCAACGCAGAATTCTGTAAAAAAAAAAAAAAAGGGCTTCTTAGTTTTCCTTTGCTTAGGGTTAAATTTTGCACTGCATTTGGAAGTGGCTGTGTGGTATGGTGAAAAGGGTGCCTTTCCAGATCCTGGACGTTGCAGATCTTAGATGAAAGAAATGTAGATCATCTAGCTCTGCTTTGGGACTTGCAAGACTGTTTAAAATTGAAATCATTATAACATTTACACGCTGTTGTAAAAATTGATGCCGGAGGTCTGGCATACCCTTTACCTAAGTTTCTCCCAGTGGTAACATTTTGCAAAAGAATAGTATAGTATCTCAAGCAGTGTGTCTATGCTGATACATTGTACAGATCTTAATCAGAGCCCTCTACTTTGACTTCACTTGTGTTTGTGTATTTAGTTCTATACGGTTTTATCATATGCAGGTTCAAGAATCCAGTGCTGCGGTTAATATTCTTAAGATACGGACTATCATTAGCGACATCTCTCACATTGTCTTTATAGCTATGTCCACTTCCTGCCAATGCTTTCTCCAGTCCCTGGGGCATTATCTGTTCTCCATTTCAAAAATTTTGCCATTTCAAAGATGTTATATAGAAGGAATCAAACAGTATGTGACTTTCTGGAATTGGCTTTTTGAACTGAGCGTAACTTCCTGGAGATGCGTGCAAATGGTTGTGTGTGTTGTACCCATGTGTGTTCTCTTTTTATTGCTGAGTAGCATCCCATGGAGTGGATGAACCACAGCTGAACCATTTTTTAACCGTGGTGAACCGCTGAACTGTTCTGCACTCACTGAAAGATAGCTGGGTTGCTCCCAGTTTTTGACAATTAAGAATCTGCGGTAAACATTTGCGTATATAGGTTTTTGTGTGAACATGTTTTCATTTGTCTAAATGCCATTGCTTGGTTGAATGGTAATTGCATGTTTAGTTTTGTAAGAAACTACAGGCCGAATTGTTGCCATTCTTCATGAAGCCTCAGTTTCATCATCTGTAACATGGGGATGTCAGCAGTACCGCACCCTAGGGTTTGGTGAGGAATGATTGTGTCCATCCATGGAAGGTGTTTAGAACAGTGCCTGCCGAGTGAGACAGCTAGAGTGTTGGGTGATAAAGATCAGCATGAGGCCAGAGTTTGGGTTTTGGGGTGTGATAATCAGAGTGAAATTGTGGAGTATGAGAGCTCAGAGGAGATTTTTGAGACTTAAATACCTCTGTGGTCTTAGGTGCAAGTTACTTGTTATCTTTCCTCTCTGATCTTAGTCTCCTCACCAGTGATCTGGGGATAATGTGGGGATTTTTAGCGTGGTCTTGGCATGCAGCAGCTGTGTAGTAGTTAGTAGCTAGTATTATTCATTAGTAAGTAACTTCCAGTTTTAGACACACACTTAGTGAGGGGTGGAGATGAGTTCCTTAGCTCTAGAGTCTAGGTACCCTTCAGCTTAGGGCAGTGCCAAACTAGCTGCGTGGCCTTGAACAAGCCCCCCGATCGCTCTAGCTTGGATGTCTCTGTAGAAGGAGGCCGCTGGACTAAACAACGTGTAAGCCTTTTCAAGTGTTACAGGTCTGGGAATCATGTATCGGTGTGCCCCATCCCGCCTTCATGCCCCCAGCACATACCTAGGAGGTCCCTGTCTCACCCCTGAGAACACAGGGACTAACGTTTGACATTTCCTTTCTCCCCCTGTCTGGGGCTGCACCGTTCCTACCCGCCATTAGCCGAGGTCTGTAAGAATATACATGTCCAGCTTGATTCACTCACCAAGAATTTATTAGGTACCCAGCAGTGGGCTTAACGGCTGTTGATTCACACATGGGCAAGTCTGAGGGGGAGGGGCCCACCGTGGGTGAGTCCCTGCCAACGCCCAGCGTGGGACTGCTGTCACGTGGGGGGGAGACTGGTAAACAGATAAGCGACAGTCAGCTTGGGGGACATAAACAAGGGACCCCAGGGGCTTTGACACCAGAGCAGATGAACTGCTCAGGGATCCAGGGGCTGCAGAAACCCTTGCTGGGGGTGACACTTGAACTGTGTCTGTAGGAATGAGAGGTCAGAAAAAATACGGCTATTCAGACAAAAACATGTGGTTTTATTTTTGTTTTTTTTCAATTTATGAAAGGACAAAATAAATTTTTTTTTTTCTCCCTTTCTGATGATTGCTTTCTGGTCATGGGATCTCTTGGCTGATGCAAACAAGCCCTTTGCAGGCTCTCCCAGAATGAAGTCTGCTCAGGGAAGAGCTGATTTTCATTACATGTTTTATTTACCCTTTTTCTCCCGCCCTTCTTTTCCCCCCTCCATTTTTGTTTTTAAGAAGTTTTTTAGTAAACTTTAGTTTTTAGATCAGTTTTCGACTTACAGAAAAATCATGTGGTTTCTATAAACCCAACCTCACGTGACTGTGGCACATTCGTCACAATTGGTGAACGAACGTCGATGCATTGTCAGTATGTATCAGTATTAACTCAAGTCCATATTTAATTCAGATTTCCCTAGTTTTTAACCCAATGTCCTTTTCTGCCCCAGGAACCCACCCGGAACAGCACACTGCATTTAGTTTCATGTCTCCCTGGGCTCCTCTTGGTGGTGACAGTTTCTCTGAGTTTTCCTCAAGGTTTTGATTACCTTGACAGCTTTGAGGAGAAGTGGTCACGTACTTTGTAGAATGTCCCTCATTTGGGCTGTCTTTTTTTTTAAACTTGAGATTTTGGAAGTAGAATATTTATGCATCCTGTCAAACTCAGCTCAAAGGAAAGGTTCTTCGTATTTTTAGGAAAAGAAATACCGGTTTATAACCTCCAGCAAAAATTCCCTGCAGAGCCGCGGGTCTCCGCCGGCGTCGGGGCCGGGTGGGGGGCATTTGGCAACGTCTGGAGACCTGTTGGCTTGTTGCACCTGGGGGTGAGGCGCTGCCCCTGGCCTCCAGCGTGAGGTGGTCAGGGATGCCCCTAGACAATCTGTAATGCACAGGACAGCGTCCTCACAGCAAGGAATAATCCAGCCCCAGGTGTCGGTAAGGCCAGGCTCAAGAAACCGTGTCCTAGAATGGTGAATTCTAAGAAATCATCGTGCGATTGTAATTAAAGGGGCGGATGTGTTTGTGTTGTGGTCTGTGATTTCCTGTTATGCGCCCCCCGCCCCGTGCGCACCTTCCTGGAACTCATCCCTGACCTGTGTCAGGTGAGGCTGCCGGTTGGGACAGAAGAGAAGCAAGGGATTCGGATGCCCAGTGCACCCCCACAGCCCCTTCAGGCATCTTCTCAGAGCCGGTCTGTGTAGAGCCAGACCTCTGTGTAGAGCCAGACCGTTTGGCTGCTTAGCTGGGGCTGTGAAGTGTATTAACTTGTGGAAAGAAGTGTGGGGATTAGTGCGAAGTGTTAGAAGCTTTTACAGGGTGTTGAAGGATTTTATTCAGAGTTCTCGGTTGAGAGCATTTCATTCTCATTCAAAAATTAGGCAGTTCGTAAGGACTGTGTGTGTAGGACAGTCGTATAAGCTTAGTGTATATAGAATAAACATAAAGTGCAAACCATTCCCTCAAGGAACTGCAGTGGGTTAAGGAAACAGCTTCATAATAATGAGGTAGTTTTAAGACGGGACTAGTGTTTCTCAGACTGTGTTCCACCGTCTTCTGAGAGATGTGGATACGGAAATGTTGAAAATACATGTCAAAAAAGCTTCGTTACAGGTAGGCTTATCAGAGTCTTTAAAATGCATGAGTCTGCAAGGAGGAGGATGTTGGTGTAGCACTCCCCAAATACTTTTGACTGTGGAACCCTGCTTTTGAGGTAATAGCTCAAAATAGAGGCTCTAGAGACTATACTTGGGAGGTTCAAACAATATGTTTAACAAGAATGTATAATAATGATACCCAAAGATGCTTAATTGTGCAACCTGATGCCTTTTCTATGTAACAGGCATAGAATAACAGAGTCAGGGTCCCCCTGAGGATCTGGAGAAAGCTGTGTATTCTGTTTGTAGAAAAACAGGCAGATTTGCACACTTACTCACAGTGCAAGCACCCACGCAGTTTCGTCTATAGTTTCAGGAGGTTTCTGGAGCATCTCAGCCCTCTCTGGTGAACCCAGCACTCTTTGAACCCTCTGTTAGTCTGTAAGAGTGTGAAGGATTGTTATGAGCAGGTGCTTACGGAGTAGGACTCAGCAGGGGACTGAGATCCAGGAGTCTGACTGGGCTCTTGAAGACATGTGGAGGCAGACAAGTCTTCTGTATTTTAGAGTTGTTCTTTTTGGATTTTGGCTTCCAGCGATCTGGTAGACTAGATGGGTAGTTTAAAAATCTTTTTGTATAGAATACTCACATGCTGGAAAAATTACAAAGAACATTCTTTTGCACGTATAGCTGAGCTCTGGGGAACTAAAGTGTAGTGGCAGGGCCTAAAAAAGGAGGCTGGTGAGCAGCCCTGAAGGCGTTACTGTCCTGGGAGCACCTGTTGGGTTTTATTGGCTATGCTTGGTGGGAGGGAACACACACACACACACACACACACACACTCTCTCTCTGTCTCTCTCTCTCTCTGTCTCTCTCTCTCTGTCTGTCTCTCTCTCTCTGTCTCTCTCTGTCTTTTTCTGTTTCTCTGCCTGTCTCTCTGTGTCTCTGTCTGTCTGTCTCTTCCTCTCTGAATCTCATAAATCCAGGACCCACAGAGACCTGCCTTCCATGCAGGAAGACAACAGGGAAACTTGGATATCTTGGTCTCTGCTCTACGTTTTTCCCTGTGTGTGTCGGGAGGTTGTGGAAATCTCCCTGTAACCCTGGAATCAGGCTGGTCCTCACGTGGGTTTGGGTTTGAATATAGTCTGCTTGCGTGGTCTGTTAATCAAACTGAGAAGTTAACTAAAAGTGGTCCCAAGGTGATAATGTCCTGGGATTCCTGATAGATGCAAATGGAAACTCTCCCTGGATGGCTAGACCTTCAACTCAGGCCCAAATGGAAAGCAAAGGTATTGGTAGACATGTGAGTAAATCTAAATAAGTATTGACAATATAAAAATAAGTTGAAAAGAGAGTAGGAGAGAAGAGGTAAAAGAAACAGAGAAAAAGCAAGAAATATCATAAAATGTGGTAGTGGGAATAATTCCAGATATGTCAGTAATCATGATCAACTCAGACTAAAAGATTGTCAGATCAGATAAAAGAAACAAATTCTAGCTGAATGCTGTTATAAGAGATTCACCAACAAAGAAAGGTTGAAATTAACAGAATGAGAAAAGAGATTTGGGGCAAATGCTATAACCAAAGAAACCCAAAAGGTGTTCATATCAGACAAATGCTATAGTGACACCAAAAGAAAATAATGTTTACTATGGGAAGAGTTGCAAACTATAGTTCATGGGCCAGATCTTGCTTGCTATTTTCATGTATTAAATTGTATTGGAACACAGTTATACCCATTCATTTCCATACTTTTGGGGGCTCGTTTTGTGCTAGGGCATTAGAGTTGAGTAGTTGCAACAGAATGTATGGTCCATGGGTGCAGCCCAAAACACTTACAGAAAATGTATGTTGTCTCCTGAATAAGACTTGTGCCTATATGCCAACATGGATGACTCTTGTAAAAACAACACCGAGTGTGTGTGTGTGTGTGTGTGTGTGTGTGTGTATATATGAAAAAAACCAAGCAAGTTGCAGATGTATACTAATTAAAAAAAAAAAATTTAACGTTTATTTATTTTTGAGAGAGACAGAGTGCGAGCAGGGGAGGGGCAGAGAGAGGGAGAGAGACACAGAATCTGAAGCAGGCTCCAGGCCCTGAGCTGTCAGCACAGAGCCCAACACGGGGCTCGAACTCACAGACCTTGAGATCATGACCTGAGCCAAAGTTGGACGCTTAACCAATTGAGCCACCCAGCCGCCCCTACATGTATACTAATTTTTAAAGGCTTGAAAACACATAAAAGATACTATAGATCACCTATAGTGATATGCATACATGTGCTAAAAGTCAAAAATGCAGGAGAATGATAGACACCAAAGTCAGGGTAGTGGTTACCCTCTTTGGTGGGAGGAGAATGCAGGTGAAGATTTAAGGGGTTTATTTCCTAAACTGGATGATGGGGATGTAGTATCTTTTTACCCTTCCGAGGGTCTTAAAAATCATCAGATGTACTTTTTAAATGTCTTATTTTATTTTGGTGTAAGATATTGATGATCCTGTGGCCATGGGAAGAAGTAGCACAAAGATTTCAGGGGGAAACATGCCATGTAATAATTTCCACATTTTTCAGGTAGCAAAGAAATTCCTAAATTAGAAGAGAAGCAGAGAGACCCTTCGAGGTCGTAGAATCTATCCAGCCCTTTGCTGGAAGAAGGATTCCGTTTTTCCATAGCACTTATTAGTGGCCATCTGGCATCTGCTTGAGTTTGCCATATGAGCGCAAGCCTGCCAATTTTATTTTGGAGGGTTTGAGTCACACAGAGTCATTCTAATTCCTCTCCCATATGATAGCTGTTTAAATACAAAGATGGTGATCATGCATCATCGCTGCCCCTCCCCTTGACTTCATTACTTGGAAGCTCTTTGCATTCAGTCTGGCTTGTCGGTTCCTGATACCCCGTTGGAAGTGAACCATTTGGTACTGACCACAGGGAGCCGCATGTTGTCCGACTGGCTCAGAGCAAGGGCGCAGCCAGCCCTGCCCCAGGGGCATGCTGCTTCTGTTGGGACACCTAGAATCCAAGGCAGGCTTAATTCCTGTGAGGTTTCCTGTCAACGAGGTCCTGACTTTGACAAGCTCTATTTTAGATGAAGGAAAAAAAGAGAATAAAAAGCCTTTTCCCCTACAATTGTTAAAAAAGCGTTTAGCAGGCTCCCCGCGTTGGGCTTTGTGCTGACAGCTCAGAGCCTGGAGCCTGCTTTGGATTCTGTGTCTCCCTCTTTCTGCCCCTCCCACTCGCTCTCTCTCTCTCTCTCTTTCTCTCTCTCTGTCTCAAAGATAAATATACATTAAAAAAAGAATGAAAAAAAAAGCATTTAGCAGATTGAAGATCACTACCTCCCCCTAGAAGTTTTTATGTGCCTGTCATGCATTATTAGCAGGTGCCTAGGAGAAAAAAAGGTGGTATTTTCTTTTTTCTTTTATTTTTGAAGTTACATACTTCATGTTTTTTTTTTAATTTTTTTTCAACGTTTTTTATTTATTTTTGGGACAGAGAGAGACAGAGCATGAACGGGGGAGGGGCAGAGAGAGAGGGAGACACAGAATCGGAAACAGGCTCCAGGCTCCGAGCCATCAGCCCAGAGACGGACACGGGGCTCGAACTCACAGACCGCGAGATCGTGACCTGGCTGAAGTCGGACGCTTAACCGACTGCGCCACCCAGGCGCCCCACATACTTCATGTTTTAATCAAGATGGTGCAGTGAGAAAGAGAGGTTAGCCGATTGATCAGGCTTGGTAAGACACTTTTGTACTTTAGTGGGTTGGTCCTTGACTGTGAGAAATTCCTCTTTTTCAGTTTACTAGGGTTTGGGGGAACTGTCTTATATTAAGTGAATTTATGAGATAATGATATATAAACCAGAATAAAATTTTAATTTGTATTTAGAGACATAACTCTCCAAGATGTAACTCTTGTGATTACTTTGGGCCCATCTGGAATGTTTTTGTTCTCTTTTGAGCAGGAAAACCTGCTTGAGAAACATGATTACTCTCAGTGTCAGAATGTTGTTTGAGTATCCATTTTATTTAACAAGTATTTTTTGAGTATCGTCTATGTGTGGCTTACTTTATAGTAGCGAACAAGGCAGGCATAGCTAGGGTAGCAGTTTTCAAATGTTTTGCTCACAGGACTTACACACTTAAAATTATTGAAGGTCCCCAAATTTTTCTGTTTATATAGATTACACTGATAGTGGCTATATTAGAAATTAAAAATGAGAGATTAAAAAATAGGTATTTATCACTTCATTTGAAATAACAAATCTGTTACCTGCTAACATAAATGACACACTTTTTCGATGAAAAATGACTACTTTCCAAAATAAAAGAACTTTAGAAGAATGTCATAGTTTCACATTCTTGCAGATTTCTGCAGTGTCTGGATTAGTAGGCGATGGCTGGGGTCTCTGATCGGATTCTGCATTCTGTCCATTGAGTTGTCAGACATTGTGTGGCCTCTGGAAAGCTCCACTGTAAATTGGTGAGAAAATAAGAGTGAAAAAGGCAAAAATTCTTATTGCTCCTTTGACAAATCACTGCAAATTTAGTGACTTAAAACGACACAAATCAGTTATAGTTCTGGAGATCACAAGTCTGAAATGGGTCTCGCCGGGCTAAATTCAGGGTGTTGGCACATGCATGTGCTAAAAGTAAAAAATGCAGGAGAATGATAAACACCAACGTCGGAGTGGTGGTTGCCTCTTTGGCGGGAGGAGAATGCAGGTGAAGATTTAAGGGGTTTATTTCCTAAACTGGATGGTGGGGATGTAGAATCTCTTTACCTTTCCAGTGTCTTAAAAATCAGTGTTGGCAGTTCTCTGTTCCTTTTAGAGGCTCTAGAGCATGTTTTCTTGCCTTTCCCAGTTTCTAGAAGCTTCCTGCATTCTTTGGTTTAGGGCCCCTTTCATTTTCAAAGCCTGCAATGGTCAGTGGAGCCTTTTTCACATTCCATCACTGTGACGCTGAATCTTCTGTCCTTTCTACACTTAACGCTTGTGAGTAGGGCCCACCTAGATAAACTAGCCTAGTCGCTCTCTTAAAGTCAGCTGATCAGCAGCCCGATTTAATCTACAACCTTAATTCCCCTCTGCCATGTAAAGATAGCATAGCCACAAATTCTAGGGATTAGGAGTGGATGTCCTAATCGACAGTATTCTGTCTGGCACGTTTAAGCATTATTATAAAAATAGTTTTGATCTCAGAGATCCCATGAAAGAGTCAGGGGACCTGGCTTCTGGGATTATGCTGTTTAGGAAAAATATGAGTTGAATGCATGTGTAAAGGAGATGGGAACTGACATTTATGAATGTCAGTTATGTGCCAAATAGTCTGCCAGGCAATTGACCGACATTTTATTGCTTGCTAAGTGTATGACCTTGGACCTTCCTAATTTAGCCTTTCTCATCTGCAAACTGGGTGTCGCAGTGTTAACCCTAGGGAGTTCTTGTGAGCATTAAATAATCAATGGGAAGTGCCCAGTGGATGGTATAGGAGGCATTGATAATTCTTGCCTTTCTACTTCCTCCATACTTTAATGAAAAATTCTTGATAGCTTGCCTAGTATTTGATCTTTTGATATGGCTACATTTTCTTTTTCTAAGAAGTTTTCCCTCAGGAAACAAAACAAATACTTTTCTTTTGAGCAGTTAAGTTTTTTTTTTTTTTTTTTATTTGAGAGAAAGCACGTGCGCGCGCACACAAGTTGGGGAGGGGAAGAGGAAGAGAGAGAGAGCGAGCGAGAGAGCGAGAGAGAGCGAGAGAGAGAGAGAGAGAGAGAGAGGGAGGGAGGATGAATCCTAAGCAGGTTCCATGCTCAGTGCAGATGCAGGGTTTGATCCCATGACGCTGGGATCACGACCTGAGCCAAAATCAAGAGCTAGATGTTCAACCAACTGAGCCACCCAGGCACCCCTGTTTTTTTTTTTTTTTTTTTTTTTTTTAAAGTTGGCTCCACACTGGGGGTGAGGGTTGAACTCACAACCCTGAGACAGAGTTACACACTCTACCAACTGTGTGTTTTATCAAATGACTTAAGATTAGGTTGTCATTAAACCATTATCACATGTAATTTTGTTTCAAATGTAGTCCCGTGTGGTTTTATTTTTAGAACGTTGGGAAGCATGATAGATTGTCGCAGAACAATCAAAGTGGCAGATATTATTTACTGAGTAATAAAGATGTTATTTTAACTTCTGGTAGGAGTTGTGCAAATGTCATGTGCATTATTAATTATTCAGATGAGTAGTTGTAATTGTCATGGATTGCTCTTCCCTGGACGAAATATCTAAACTAATGGAAAAACGAGAGGTGCTTTTTAGAGTTGTAGATGTAGCACAAATGACTTTTGAATTGCCATCTCGTCTGAGAGGGGAACCGGGCTAAGTTCCCCTTCGCCTCGCTTGTCGGCTCGCGGGTTCTCGGCCTCCCCCACTGCCTGTGATGCTGTCACTACAGAGCTCGTGTGTCATCACTTACTCACTTAGGGTCCCTGCACAGTTCCCTGTGTGGTGGCTGGCACATAGTAGGTGTGCAGTAGTGCTTACTGAAAACGTTCCTGAGGGTTGAGTAAGTGGGAAAACCAGTGTACCAAGAGACTACATACTGTGCGACCTTCTTTATATAAAACTCTAGAAAATGCAAATGAATCTGATCAAAAATAGAACAGGGATGCCTCAGTGGCTCAGTGGTCAGCTCAGGTCCTGATGTTGCTGTTCGTGAGATTGAATCCCGCATCAGGCTCCGTGCTGTCAGCACAGAGCCTGCTTGGGATTCTCTCTCTCTCTCTGTCTCTCTGTCTCTCTCTCTCTCTCTCTCTGCCCTTCCCCTGTGTGTTTCTCTCTCTTTCTCTCTCAAAAATAAAACAAATAAACCTTAAAAAGACAATAGAACAGTAGTTGCGTGGGGATGGTCTCAAGGATAAAGGGAGAATTCAAGAGGTGAGAGGAAATGTTTGGGGATGCTAGATATGCTTCTTATCTTTATTGGGATGATGGCTTCATACGTGTATACATATGCCAGACCTTGTCAAGTTGTGATTTCTTATACATCATTTGTACCTCAATAGAACTATAAAGTAAAGACAAAGAAATAAGAGAAGGACTCTGGGCTCGCCTGGCTTGAAGCAGGTTCCTACCGCAGGAGCGGGAAGTGTGGCTCGGTGTGAATCCGGTGCTCTAGCCTGGACTGCCAAACACGGCTGGAGGGGTGGCGCGGGATCCCAGAAGAACACAGAATTCGTGTGTTTGGAGGTGGGGAACGGTCATTTCTTACCTAAGGGTTGGGGTGCGCTGGACAGGTAACCCCATAATGTTCACCCTCGTGGTGAAAAGGATACATTGGTCACTTGGTTTTGTCTCTGCATCTATGTGCTATTGAAGAAGTAAAGGCGATTTACAATTGAATGGCCATTGGAGAAACTGGGGATACCGGAGAAAGTAGTTTCTGGCTAAAAATAGTTGTATTTGAATCTCTGAGGTCTAATAGCGCTCCCGTGAATCGTCTGTATTTCAAGTCACACTGTTTGGTCTACTCTTAGCTCCCTTACTGTAACTGCTTATTAGCAGAAAGGGTAAAAGTCGTCAGAACCATATCAGATCACGTTTGTTGGCATTAAA
The DNA here is from genome assembly GCF_028018385.1 of Neofelis nebulosa. Taxonomy (NCBI): domain Eukaryota; kingdom Metazoa; phylum Chordata; class Mammalia; order Carnivora; family Felidae; genus Neofelis; species Neofelis nebulosa. The sequence continues at coordinate 18,326,205 of NC_080789.1, forward strand.
CATAACATTGTAAACATAAGCGTGACATTTGAATTATGGTCAAATTGTTCTCTAACACATCGGTTGCATTAGGACCCACTCACGGTTTTCAGACAGGTGTCAGTAGAACCGACTGTCTTTGCCCAAGCCTTACTTGACAGGAGGGAGTTGTAACTGGTGAAGTTTGCCAAGAGAAAATCATCTCAGGTGGTTGTCTTTTCCTTATCATTTCACTTGCCAGTTGCAGATGAAACATTAAAAGCTTTACAGTTTGGGTTCAGAACCTTGAGCTCACTTGGGGTAGAGACAGTGGAAGGGGGATGTGACTCCTGCTTCAACATAGACACAAAAAGTCCCTATACCTTTTCTTCATATATTTTCAATCTATATGTATCCTTAAAAATTTTTTTTTAAATATTTATTTAATTTTGAGAGACCGAGTGCGAGTCAGGGAGGGGCAGAGAGAGAGGAAGACACAGAATCTGAAGCAGGCTCCAGGCTTTGGGCTGTCAGCACAGAGCCTGACACGGGGCTCGAACCCACAAACCATGAGATCATGATCTGAGCTGAAGTCTGACACTCAACCAACTGAGCCACCCAGGCACCTCTCTATATGTATCCTTTAATTTATTTTTAATTTTTTTTTTTTACAGTTTATTTATTTTTGAGAGAGAAAGACTGTGTGAATGGGGTAGGGCAGAGAGGGAGGGGAGAGAGAATCCCCAGCAGGCTCTGCACTGTCAGGACAGAGCCGATGTGGGGCTCGAACCCACAAACCATGAGATCACGACTTGAGCCAAAACCAAGAGTCAGACACTTAACCAACTGAGCCACCCAGGCACCCCTATATGTATCCTTTTAAAAGAAATTTGGAAATCTTGTTGTTTATAACATGCAAGGTTATTTATTTATTCATTTATTTAATTTAAAGAGTGAGTGGAGGAGAGGGGCAGAGGAAGAGAGAGAGAGAATCCCAAGCAGGCTCCATGCTCAGCACAGAATCCCACACAGGGCTTGATCCTGTGACCCTGGGATCGTGACCTGAGCCAAAATCAAGAGTCAGATGCTCAATCGACTGAGCCACGCAGGTGCCCCAACATGTGAACTTTTTTTTAAGTTTATTTATTTATTTTTGAGGGTGGGGAGGGGCAGAGAAAGAGAGAGAGAGAGAACTGCAAGCAGGCTGTGCACTGTCAGCAAAGAGCCTGACATGGGGCTCAAACCCATGAACCGTGAGGTGGTGACCTGAGCCGAAACAAAGAGCTTACCTGATTTAGTCACCCAGGCTCCCCACGAACTTTTAAAAGAGAATTTGAAGCCATGTTAAAGAAGTACGAAATAATTAATAAAATATTTTGAATATTTGTGAATATTCATTAAATGTACAAATATGATGAAATACAACCTCAAGTAGAGATTTGGTCAATTTAGAGAAAAACAAATACTTTAAATCTGCTCTTTTGTTGATTTAGGAAAATAGATGTATATTACAAAGAAATATGACCTTGAGCTGTTACTTTAGTTCCATCTTATTTTCCTTCTTTGTAAGGCAGGGATTATAACTATGTTAAGTGAGGTCTGAGCACCTTCATCTGGGGCCTGGAGAGAAGCAAATGCACGTAATTATTAGCCACGAGGATTCCTTGTTGGCCCATTGAGCCCTGGGAAGATTCACAGAAAGCTGAGTGGTGGTATATGGGGGAATGTAGACTTTCCTTCTGTTTTTTGTCACCTCTAAGAAAAAAAGTTGCTTCCTTCTCCTTTTGTCCCCCTTACCTTCTTTTCTTCTTTGGGACTTCAGATCTGAATGTTCTTTTTTTTTTTTCTTCTGGGAGAATAGTTTGAAGTGTAGGGCTTATACCAAAACGAAAAATCCTAATTAGTTAAAGAAAAATGGCATCTTTATATCTTTGGATTGTGGTTTGCATTGTTCAAAAATTGAACTTCAAGAATTTTCAAGTGCATTTCAGCTTTTCTCTTTGATCCTATTCTCATTAACGTGTTTTGGTTCAAATATTTGAGTTGTATGTTTGAGCTTCCAAATGGAGCGTACTTTTCCCCGGGGTATGCTTTATTAATATCACTGTAATGAAATCTTTGTATGTAAGTCTTTATCCACATTTCTGAACATTTCCTTAACATAGATTCCCAGAAGGAGAAATAGTAGGTCAAAGGGTATGAATGTTTTCTAGAAAGCATTTCTAGAAAGTTTGAATTGACTTACACTCCTAAATAGCCAGGAGTGAGGCTGCCCAGTGTCAGCACCAGCACCAGCCTGCTCTGTCATTAAAGACAAAACAAGAGGGGCACCTGGGTGGTCCAGTCGGTTAAGCATCCAACTTCGGCTCAGGTCATGATCTCGAGGTTCATGGGTTTGAGCCCCACATTGGGCTCTGTGCTGACAGCTCAGAGCCTGGAGCCTGCTTCGGATTCTCTGTCTCCTTCTCTCTCTGCCCCTCCCCTGTTCCCACTCTCTCTCTCAAAAATAAATAAGCATTCAAAACAAAACCCTCAAAAAACAAGAATGGACCCCCCCCCCCCCCCCCGCCACAAAGAGTTCACATACAAAATAACAACCAAAGCAACAAAAACATTGGTGCAATGTGATGGAAGGAAAATGGTATCTTTTATTCCTGAGCCAAGTAACACATGCTTCTTATAGAAAAAGAGTAAATGAAGTACAGTAAAACTTTCAGAGAGAGTTAACTTTTAATTTTGTTTATGATTAGAATGGTTGAACATTTACATTTATTAGCCATTTAATTTCCTCTCTTATGGAGGAAATCTCTGATGCTTTATCTTTTTTTTTCTTTATTTGGAGACAGAGAGACAGTGAGAGAGAGAGAGAGAGAGAGAGAGAGAGAGAGAGAGAGAGAGAGAATCCCAAGGAGGCTATGTGGTGTCAGCATGGAGCTGATGTAGGGCTCCATCCCATGGAACCCTGAGATCATGACCTGAGCTGAAACCAAGAGTTGGATGCTTAACCGACTGAGCCACCCAGGCGCATCCCCGTTATCTTTTTTATTGGATTTTTTTTTTTTTCTTTTTACGTAGGCTTCCTGTGGAGCCCAGTGTGGGGCTTGAACTCATGACCCTGATATCAAGACCTGAACTGATACCAAGAGTTGGAGGCTTAACCAACTGAGCCACCCAGGCATCTATCGATTTGTTTTTCAATATTTAGCATATTCATATTTTTGCTTTTTACCTTTAAATTTCTGTTTAATATAACCTTTTCCCTCAAATTATTGTTTGTACTATTTTTGGATACACGTTTAGATTGTAAATCTGTGGATGTTTTCCATTTGTGATTTATTGTTATTACTTTTATATTTGGAAGGATGAGGTAAATAGTAATCTAGCTTTCACACCTTTTAAACATTTTTTTAAGAGCTTTAATTCTTTGACTCACCTGGTGTTTGTTTTGCAGCACAGTATAAAGGAAAATCTTATCTGACATTCTTTTATTATAGTTAGCCAGTGTTTATGTAGTTAGAAAAAGAGAGAATATTCTAGGTGAATTTAATTCAAGTTGGTACTCAACTACAGCATATTCTGGAGAACAGAGTAATGGTAGATTACCCATCTTGCTGAAAGTTGGGCATATGAACAAGAATTTAAGATTGCAGTGATGCTTTAGAGTCTAAACGGGGAATGCATTTAATACTGAATTAAAATGTTAACATTTGCAGGCAGTAAGAATTTTGAGTGGCTGAATATGCTTGAAATGAACTTTTAGTTAGGATTTTTTTTTTTTTTAATGTTTTATTTATTTTTTAGAGAGAGACAGAGCATGAGCAGGGGAGGGGCAGAGAGTGAAGGAGACACAGAAACTGAAACAGGTTCCAGGCTCTGAGTGGTCAGCACGGAGCCTGACGTGGGGCTTGAACCCATGAACTGTGAGATCATGACCTGAGCTGAAGTCAGATGCTTAACCAACTGAGCCACTCAGGCGCCCCTAGTTAGGATCTTTTTGACTGCAAGCAATAAAACATCCAGCTCAAACTGATTTAGCTTAAACAAAAAAACCAAACAAACCATTTTTAAAGGAAATTTTCTGGGTTTGTGCAATTGGAAAATCCAGAGGTAGTCTTAGCTTTGTCTCTTGACCTTGCTTTCTTCCCTACTGGCTTTTTTTTCTTTTTTTTTAAAGTAGGCCTCACGCCCAGCTCTGAGCCCAATGCAGGGCTTAAGCTCCTGACCCTGAGATCAAGATCTGAGCTGAGATCAAGAGTTGGTTGCTTAACTGACTGGGCCACCCAGGGCTCCCCTCTCCCCCACTGGCCTTTTTAAAGGTTCTTAGTGATGGCCCCACCCATCTCATTTGATATCCTTTTAGATCCAAGTTTGGAAGAAAAGAATGCCTCTTCTGTGAAATTCGCTTCTAAATCCAGAAATTTTCCTGACTGGAACTTATTGGTACACTTTGGCTATAGGGAAAGTATGATGATGATTGGCCAGAGGGGGTCCTGAGCCCTCTCCAAACATAATTCATGTTGGTGGGGAATTCAGGTGCTGTTTGGCCAGGTCTGGGTCATGTGCTCTCCTCCTGGAGTCAGGAGTGGAATCTCACTGAGGCCACACAGGCCATACAGTTGGGGAGGGCTGATTTCCCAAAGAAACGCAGCTGAGGAGTAGTAGCTGTGTTAGGCAGCTTAGGCTAGGTTATGCTGCATGAGCCCCAGTCTGTGGCTTCCTATAGACAGCTGTAACCAAATTCCTTCTCAGTCATGCAAAGTCTAGTGGGGCCTCAGTTGCCCTCCGTGTTCTAGGCCAGGTGTCTGCCTTGGAGCCAGGCTGTCGTCAGAGCTTTGGACAGAGTAATAGAGCTGTCTCTCTATTTCTTTGTACTAACTGTATAGTCTTGCTGTCATCATCCATTAGGTACAAAAGGAATTCACTTTCTAAATTGGTACCCAGTCTTGTTTCTGTTTTGGGAAAGTACAGAGGTGACTAGTCAAGGGCCCTTCTTCCATTTATACTCTAGAGTCTACAGTTTAGACAGATTGTTTGTCTTTTTGTGAGTGTTTGGCATTCTTTCCTTTTGCCTTGTAATTACTTGTGTTTCTTCCCAGCACGTTTTTGAAGTGGTTTTATGGGGCGTTGAAATCCCTTTTAAGCTTCCCATGTTCCTCGTGTTTATTTTGAGTGATGACAAATTAAACATCTGAGCTTTTTGGTGATGATGTTCATGTGATTAATGCACCTTGGGCTTTCCCTCCAGCGGGACACGCCTGGGCAGCCTTTGGAGATGTGCTGGTAGTGACTTTCCATCCCGGCAGTGTTCCTTGATGGCTTCACATTTTCTTCTCAGGTTGTAGAAAGGGAGAGAGACTTTATTGCCAACCCTTTCTAAACATGAACTTCTAATTTAAACAGGCTGTTAGAACTTCCCATGGAAGGATCATTTGTGAAAGAGCCGTTGGTCACTCTGTAAGTGATCCTGTGTTACTTACTGTGGATAGTGCCATGTGGTCATAGTCAGAAAATAGCATCGTCCGCAGTGGCCCATTGACGATGTAAGGCCAGAAGATCTGTGGTGTTACGTGCCGAAGAGCTTGGGACTACTAGCTTCTCCCTGTCCCGGGACTAGCTCTTGTGAACGATCTACGTTCGCGTTTGTTTTATTTTTTTAAATGTTACTGCCTTGTTTACTGCCCTCAGTAACAAGTGTCTAAATTTGCAAAAGAAAGCCAAGGTGAATGTCTCATTGATTTTTGACAAAAGAAAAGTAATAAAAGGGACTCGGTGCCTCTTGACAATTTGGATTTTTGGTAGACTCAGCCATACCTAGGTTGTCAGTGGGAGAGAGAGAGAGGTGCATGTGTTTATAAATTCATTCACTTAGTCACGCATTTGCCTTTGTTGGGTATTCCGTGTGGGAACGTAAAGGCTTAGTTTTAAGTTAGTGTAACATGACAGCTTACCTGGTGACCGTGAATAGGCTTCGGGGGGTGAGCCTCCCTGGGATTTTCTGCAAAATCCGTATGTGCATTTCTCTGGGGAGAGGATTCTGTGGTTTCTATTAGATTCTCAAAGGGATCTAAGCTGTAAAGCTGTGAGGAACCTCCTCAGATGCTCAGAATACCTCGCAGTGGCTAGCCTGGTCTCCTCATTGCAGCTGCCACCCACCCTGTGAAAGCAGTACCTGTTGAGTATTTCAGGTGGCCCCTTAGAATGCAAGTGGGAAACATGGGCCATTCCTAGCCACAAAGAAATGAGCAGAGGGAAGGGGGCGGGGGGAGCAGTGTAGACTCTGGTGAGCACGAAAGTGACGAAGGATTACTTAGGGTAAAGTGTACCCTTCTCAAATGCTTGTTGATTCCTGTAATCCTGGGGAAGAGAGTTAGGAGCACAGATTCTAGAGCCAGACTTGCTGGGTTCAAATCTCGGCTCTGCCATTCAGAGTACTGTGTATACTTCAGCAGGTTACGTAATTTCTGTGCTCAAAGGTCCTCATGTATAAAATTGGGATAATACAGTATTTGCTTCATTAGATTGCTGTAAGGATTAAATGAGGTAATATAAAGTGCTGTGATAGCACGTAGCATATAGTAGGTGCTTAATAAATATTAACCCCTGTAGTGGAGTCGAGAGATTGTCCTCAGTAATGTAAAGAGCAGTCAGATATGGACGGTTTGAGTTTTGTGTGCATGTGTTAGAAATTTGTACCTATCTCCCAAAAAGTCACCTGCTCTCAGCATTTGCCCACTTATGAGCCGTTTTGGTGTGCAACCACCATAAAAGGTGAAAGAATACAGTCACATATCCTTTCAGGAGGATAGAGTGGTCTGTGTTCTTGTCACAGAATGTTGCATGATGGGGTTCTTGCCATGGAAGGACTAACTGAATATCATATTTCCTTTTTGTTTTTGGAAATCTACTGTACAGTCTTTAATCCTGATTTCGTCGAGGATATGGTGGTTGAAGACCCACAGTCTGAGATTTCACCTCTGTGATCAGTTCATCCGTCACGATTAGGCTCTAGGGGGCTACTCTCTGTCAATGCATCTTCCGACTCCTCTAATAATTGGGAGATGCCTCCCTCTGTAGTTTCATTCTTACTGTCATTATGGGTGGAAAATGAAAAATTATGAACTCTTAACTGTGTTCCATGAAAGTAAAAATCAAACGCAAAGATGGTATCTTCAGACTTCTTTTATAACTTCTTGAAAATGATGTGACACTTTGGGCAGTGCAGAGAGGAGACAGAAGGATGATGTTGTGATAGTTTATTTCACACATGCACCTGTTGGTGGTGATGGGAGAACACAGTGGGGAGAGCACATGAAGCTATACGTACACTGTGAGGCCAACTGCGTAAAACACATCCATGAAACAGTATTGCAACCAATGCATTAAATGTTAGTAGTTTTCTTCTGGGTGAGGAGATGATGCGTGATATTTAAATTATCTAAGTGTTTCTCCATCTTCTGAAATCTGTAACTAATATATGTTCTTTTTTAAATTTTTTTTTTTTTTAAATTTTTTTTTTCAACGTTTTTTATTTATTTTTGGGACAGAGAGAGACATAGCATGAACGGGGGAGGGGCAGAGAGAGAGGGAGACACAGAGTCGGAAGCAGGCTCCAGGCTCCGAGCCATCAGCCCAGAGCCTGACGCGGGGCTCGAACTCACGGACCGCGAGATCGTGACCTGGCTGAAGTCGGACGCTTAACCGACTGCGCCACCCAGGCACCCCTAAATTTTTTTTTTTAACGTTTATTTATTTTTGAGACAGAGAGAGACAGAGCATGAACGGGGGAGGGGCAGAGAGAGAGGGAGACACAGAATCGGAAGCAGGCTCCAGGCTCCGAGCCGTCAGCCCAGAGCCCGACGCGGGGCTCGAACTCGCAGACCGCGAGATCGTGACCTGGCTGAAGTCGGACGCTTAACCGACTGAGCCACCCAGGCGCCCCTGTTCTTTTTTAAATGAAACAAATCTTTTTGTGATACTGAAACAAAGATTCCTTTTTGTATTATTTTATTTTTGAGAGAGTGTGCACCTGTGCGCAAGCAGAGAGTGGGGCAGAGAGAGAGAGGGAGAGAGAGAATCCTAAGCAGGCTCTATGCTCCTAGTGCAGAGCCCGGTGTGGGGCTTGATCTCATGACTGTGAGATCATGACCTGAGCCGAGAGCAAGGGTTGGACACTCAACCGACTGAGCCACCCAGGTGCCCCCAAAGATTCTCTTTAAATAAAGTTTTATTGAGATACTATTTTTAAAGTTTATTTATTTATCTTGAGAGAGTCAGAGTCAGTGCGAGTTGGGGAGGGGCAGAGAGCGAGGGAGACAGAGGATCCCAGGCAGGCTCCATGCTGTCAGTACAGAGTCTGATGTGGGCTTGAACTCACAAAACTGTGAGATCATGACCTGAGCCCAAACCAAGAGTCAGACGCTTAACTGACTGGGCCACCCAGGCGCCCGAGATATTATTGACATACTGTACCATTCACCCACTTGAAGGTCTCCCATTTGGTGGCTTTCAGTTCACAACAGCCATCTGGCTATCACTCATCACCAATTGGAGAACATTTTCATCACCCCAAAAGGAGATTCTACACGCGTTAGCAGTCTCTCCGTTTGACTCGCCTATTCTAGACATTTCAGATAAATGGAATCATCCCACATGCAGTCCTTTGCGACTGGCTTCTCATGCTTGCACTTTGGTTGACTCACTGAGGAATCCTACTAACCTTTATTTATCACATGATATAATATACATTCTTTCTTTACTTCTAGACTTGGTGCCTTCAATTATGAACAACTTGTTGAATCCAGATGCCATTTTCTCAAACAATGAGATGAGCCTGTCGGACATTGAAATCTATGGCTTTGATTACGATTATACCCTGGTGTTTTACTCAAAGCACCTCCACACGCTGATATTTAATGCTGCGCGGGACCTTCTCATCAATGAACACCGGGTAAGAGCACAGGGACGTTGTGGTCTCCCTCCTCCTTCTCTTAGACGTTGAAGAGCAGCCGTGAGCGGATCTGGCCCTGTGCCTGGCACACAGACATCACTTAGTAAATTGTTGAATGCATGAGTAGATTTTGTTCCCTTCCAAATGACTCTATCCAGAAGCCTGTTGGTTTTTTTTTTAAACCACTTTTTTTGTTTTTTTTGTTTTTTTTTTTTTTTTTAAATTTTTTTTTTTCCAACGCTTTTTATTTATTTTTGGGACAGAGAGAGACAGAGCATGACCGGGGGAGGGGCAGAGAGAGAGAGGGAGACACAGAATCGGAAACAGGCTCCAGGCTCGGAGCCATCGGCCCAGAGCCTGACGCGGGGCTCGAACTCACGGACCGCGAGATCGTGACCTGGCTGAAGTCGGACGCTTAACCGACTGCGCCACCCAGGCGCCCCATTTTTGTTTTTTTTTTAAATTTTTTTTTTTTTAACGTTTATTTATTTTTGAGACAGAGAGAGACAGAGCATGAACGGGGGAGGGGCAGAGAGAGAGGGAGACACAGAATTGGAAGCAGGCTCCAGGCTCCGAGCCATCGGCCCAGAGCCCGATGCGGGGCTCGAACTCACGGACCGTGAGATGGTGACCTGAGCTGAAGTCGGATGCTTAACCGACTGAGCCACCCAGGCGCCCCTAAACCACTTTTTTTAAGGTATGATTGATGTACAAAAAGCTGTATACACCTAATGTATATAACTTGATGAGTTTGGGCATAGTGTATGCTTGTGAAGCCATCACAACCATCAAGGTCATAAACCATCTGTCACCTCCCAAAGTTTCCTCCTGCCCCCTTCATTATTATTATTGTTATTTGCGTGCGCGTGCGCACTTAAAATAAGATCTACCCTCTCAGCAGATGTTTTAGCAATATAGTGTTGTTTGCTGTAGGTGCTGTGCTGTGTAATAGATCTCCAGAACTTGTTTATCTCCCATCACTGGAACTTTGTACCGGAGAATAGTTGCTTTTTTTTTTTTTTTTTTAATCTCTAGATGTCTCTTTAATGAACGATTTTCCAGTTATGCGTTAGCGGAGATTGGGCTACAGACTCCGTGCTCTCATTTCTCACTGAGTGGTGACGGAGTTTCTCCCAGAGCTGATGAACCGGCAGCCTGCTGAGCTCTGGTTAAAAGAAATCCTTCAAATAATAGGCAATATTTTAACCTCATCACTGACTGGAGTTGTTCTGTTCTGTTTTGTTTTATTTTATTTTATTTTATTTATTTTAGTTAATCTATTTATTTTTGAGAGAGAGAGAGAACACACATGGGAGGGGCAGAGAGGGAGGGAGGGAGGGAGGGAGAGAAAAAGAGAGAGAGAGAGAGAGAGAGAGAATATTCCAAGCAGGCTCCACAGTCAGCATGGAGCCCAATGTGGAGGCTCAATCCCACGAACCCTGAGATCATGACCTGAGCTGAAATCAAGAGCCGGAAGCTCAACCAGCTGAGCCACCCAGGCACTCCTGACTTGAGTTGTTCTGTTTTGTTTTATTTTATTTATTTTCATTAATTAATTAATTAATTAATTTATTTTTGAGAGAGGGAGAGAGAGAACAAACATGGGAGGGGCAGAGAGGGAGGGAGGGAGGGAGAGAGAGAGAGAGAAAGAGAGAGAGAGAGAGAGAGAGAGAGAGAGAGAGAGAGAGAGAATTCCAAGCAGGCTCCACAGTCAGCATGGAGCCCAATGTGGAGCCTCAATCCCACAAACCCTGAGATCATGACCTGAGCTGAAATCAAGAGCCGGAAGCTCAACCAGCTGAGCCACCCAGGCACTCCTGTCTTGAGTTGTTCTGTTTTGTTTTATTTTATTTTCTTTATTTTCATTAATTAATTAATTAATTAATTTATTTTTGAGAGAGGGAGAGAGAGAACAAGCATGGGAGGGGCAGAGAGGGAGGGAGGGAGGGAGGGAGAGAGAGAGAGAGAGAGAGAGAGAGAGAGAGAGAGAGAGAGAGAAACTTCCAAGCAGGCTCCACAGTCAGCATGGAGCCCAATGTGGAGGCTCAATCCCATGAACCCTGAGATCATGACCTGAGCTGAAATCAAGAGCCGGAAGCTCAACCAGCTGAGCCACCCAGGCACTCCTGACTTGAGTTGTTCTTATATAAAGAACATTTGACTGTCTTCTGGTGCATAGTGTTGTTGAGACCTTATAGTAAGGAAGGCAAAAAGAAACACTCAGAACCCAACGTGCTTTTCTGTAGTCCACTTTGAGTATCTATTTCAGGAACCTGAGTGAGAAGCATCCTCAGAGGTCAGCAGGTCCTAGTGCCCTTTGAGAACCCCCAGAACGCCCCCGAGAAGTGCAGCTCCAGGGTCTGTCTCAGACCGGGGTGCATTTCTGCAGGGGGCACTTCTGATTTGGCGGGTCGAACAATTCTGCCTTCAGACAGCTTTCACCATCGATCTCTTCTCTTTTATTCCTTCACACATTCCTTCAGCCTTTACTAAGTACCCCCTCTGTGCCAGGCCCTGTGGTAGAAGCAGGGGGAGTGAGGATGAGTAGCATATGGGGACCAGCACTGTAGTGGGGAGGCAGTCGTGTAAGCAGAGGAATTATGCGGCCACCTCCTGGAGGCGTCTCCGTGCGTCTGAACAAAGAGCTAGGGATGTGTAGAGGATGTTGGGACAACTTTCTCTGCCTGAGGGAATTAGGAGAACAACAAAGAAGGTGATACTTCCGGGACCCCGGGAGGAGTTTGTCAGCAAAGGTGGGCTGGGGTGGGCAGACCGGTAGGTGTGCGAAATCTAGAAACCTAGATCAGGAGAACTAATGTTCTATACCTGATTTATCTGCTAAGATAGTGTTTAGTCTGCTGGGCTATGTGTTCTGTTGTCCTGCCATTATGCTGGCCAAGATGTCTCTTTTTCCAGGCTGGTCATTCTGAGTTTTTTCAGCCATTCCCGTTTGGCTGCCTTTCTGGTCTTTTATCATTCTCAGTTACCCTTCTTTGTGTGTGCTCTGGTTTATCCCCCTCACATGTGAGTCCCCAAACTGAAGATGTTAATGCAGGTGGGGTCTGACTAGTATGGAATAGAGGGAGACCATCACCTCCCTGGTTCTGGATACCATACCTTTATTAATGCTGCCAAAGTTTCCATTGGTTTTGGATCCTCACCATTTGAGGCAACATATTTCCTGATCCCCTCAGCTTTTGGTTATCAGTAGACTTAATAAGCAAGTCATTTTCTCCTTATTCAAAATTCAGTAATGGCATGTGTCAAAAATAACCTTCCCTTCTGCCATTAAGCCAACAGGCAGCTTTCTTTAGTTATGGCCACTTTCCCATATGTAAACCCATCTAGCCACTTGCCATCCAGCTGCATTTGCCCATCTGTTCAGGAGACTCTCTTTTCTTCCATCGAACCTGCAGACGTTTCCCCTGACTGTGAGGATGAAAGCAGAATGTGAACTAGCTGGTCCCGCCCTCCCTGCCCTGTCTGCCAACCTGCACCACCTGTCCACGACCCCATGGGGAGGTTGAACTGAAGGGGTGTTGCATTGCTGATGGTCTTCTAGACCTAGGTCATCTGTGGCATTTGCTGTGACTTTGATTATCACTCGTAAAATAGAGGTCATTTTATTAACAATCCTGTCTGTTGATTTTCTGCTTGGTGCTAGAAGTGCAGGTTCTGGAGCCTGACCGCTGGTGTTCAAATCCTGACATTCACCACTTACTTCTCAGGTAGTCTCGAGAAACTCACCTGGTTTCTCTGAGCCTCAGTCTCTTCCTCTGTGAAATGGGTACAGTAACAGTACTGTCCTCACAAAGTTGTTGTTGTAATTAAATGAGTTAATATATATAAAGTGCCTGGCCCATAGAAAACAATAAATGTTAGCCATTACTGCCTTCCTTCCTTTCTTTCTTTCTTTCTTTCTTTCTTTCTTTCTTTCTTTCTTTCTTTCTTTCTTTCTTCCTTCCTTCCTTCCTTCCTTCCTTCCTTCCTTCCTTCTTTCTTTTCTTTCTTTTCTTCTTTCTTTTCTTTTTTCCTCTTTCTTTCTTTCTTTCTTTCTTTCTTTCTTTCTTTCTTTCTTTCTTTCTTTCTTTCTTTCTTTCTTCCCTCCTTTCTTTCTTTCTTTCTTCCCTCCTTTCTTTCTTTCTTTCTTTCTTTCTTTCTTTCTTTCTTTCGAGAGTGCGCACACAAGAGAGACCCTGAATAGGCCCCTTGTTGTGTAGAGCCCAATGCAGGGCTTGAACTCAGGAACCATGAGATCATGACCTGATCTGAAATCAAGGTCAGATGCTTAACCAACTGAGCTACACAGGTGGCCCACTACTGGTATTTCTAATATGCGTGACAACCATACAAATAGATGTTGTCTCTGTTTTACAGGTGAGGAAACTGAGGCTAATGGAGATGCGCACGTAGTTCAAAGCCGTGAAATCAGTAGGAGACAGAACCAGAATTTGAACTCAGATCTGTTTCCAAGGCATAAATATTCTTTATTCCATGTTGTTCCTTGTGGGATTAATAACACCTTTCATTTCCACCCTTTGTTCATATGGAAATAAAATATTCATGATAAAAAAAATTATGAAGATAAAAAATGTATGAAATGTGGGGGAAAAGGGAGACGAAACAGGTGGGGAAAAAGAGGTACAATCATGATTATAAAAGCTTCTGGACTTAAGATCACTGAAGTTTCATTCCCATTATGTCTGTTTGTTGCTTGGATAAAAGAAATAAGTCATAACACTAATTATGTCAGGCATATTAATAGAGTCAATTATGCTTATGCAGATTTTTCTCTCGCTCTGATTAAACAAAATAATTCTTCCAAGAGGCATTTAATTTGGTGCCATTTTTCCTGCCAAAGACTAAATGTACTTGTAGAGATGGAAAGACATCTGCTTTTGAGATGCACAGTAATAGAACAGTAAGTTTGCAATTTAGCATCTTCCCAAAAAGCAAATGTAAAAGTTCTAGCCCCTTAATTATGCTTTTTTTTTCTTTTTTTTTTTCAGAAAAAGAAGTTTTCATAAAAATAGAACAAAATATAGGGTAATGACTGTATTTTCCTTTCATGGGTCCACCAAGGAATAGAAGGAGAGTGATAAGAGTTCTTGACTTCATGTTCCACATCCATACCCTCATCAGTGTTCCCTGTCATTAACAGGCACTGACATTCACCCGTTTTTTTCAAATCTGGAGCCTAACATCAGCCATGACGCCTCACATTCTCCTGTGCTCCACGTCTGATCTCTCAGCAAATGCTATGGGTTCTTGCTTTCTCCTTTTTTATTAAAAAAATTTTTTTTTAATGTTTATTTTTGAGAGAGAGAGAGAGAGAGAGAGAGAGATCATAAAGGGGAGGAGCACTGAGAGAAGGAGACGCAGAATCCCAAGGAGGCTCCAGACTCTGAGCTGTCAGCACACAGCCCGATGCGGGGCTTGAACTCCCGAGCCGTGAAATCGTGACCTGGGCTGAAGCTGGATGCTTAACTGACCTAGCCACCCAGGTGCCCCTTCTTCTTTTTCTCTTTTTAAAATAAACCGTTAATTTTAGGAGAGTTTTAGGTTTTTAGATAAGTTGCAGAGGTAATACCAAGAATTCCTGTGTCTACACATGCCTGGTTTCCTCTTGATCACAGTTTACTGTGGTACATTTATTGCAGCTGAAGAACCACGTTCATAATGTTATTATTAACTTAATGAAGTCCATAGTGGGTTCAGATCCTCTTAGTTTTTACCTGATGTTCTTTCCCTGTTCCAGGGTCCCATCCAGGATGCCACATTACATTTAGTTGTCATGGTTCCTTAGGCTCTGCTTTGACAGTTTCTCACAATTCCCTGTTTGTAATGACCTTGCAGTTTTAAAGAGTACTAGTCAGGTATTTTTTAGGATACCTTCTCTTGGGATTTGTCTGCCATTTTTTTTTTTCGTAATTAGACTGAGGTTGTGGGTTCTGGGAGAGGAAGACCATAGAGGTAAAGTGCCATTCTCACCATATCGTATCAAGGGTGCGTGCTGTCTACATGACTCACCGCCATTGATGTTGGCCTTGATCACGTGGCCGAGGTGTGTTTATAGCGTCTCTGCACCGTGAAGTTACTCTTAACCTTTCTATGCTCTGCTCTTTGGGAGGGGGTCGCTCTGTGCAGCTGTGAGCTCTCTTCTCACTCTTTCAAAAGATACTCGTTCAAAACATGTTCTAACTCCATCCCCTTCTCCCCCCTCCCGACCACCACCTTGGGCCAGGCCACCATCACCCTCTGACCATATCACTCCTGGACCCAAGGCCCCCTGAAGCCCTCCCAGCACACTTGGAATGACAGAGAAGGCCTTCCGTTGCTCCCACACCCCCACTTTCCCCCCCACCTGTCCTCACACCAGAGTTCTCGTTGCTCCTTGAACTGCCAGGGCCTTTGCACCTGCTCTTCCTCTGCTTTGGACGATCCCTCCTGGCCCCAGGCGGTCTGAGGCCTTGCTCCTCAACTTCTTATTCTTTTCTTCAGCTCTCCAAGCCCTTGTAGAACATTCGCTCTGTATTACTTCTCACCACGGGGCATTCTGCTGGGTGTTTGTGTACGTCCGCCTCCCCATGGTGGGATGTAAACTTAGGTCAGCGACTGTGCGATCTGTTCCATCTGTTTGCTCCTGCCGTATTCCCAGGCCCTGGCGTAAAGGACCCGCTCAGTAAGCACGTGACCTATTTATTGAATTACACGGTTAGATGAGAGTGTTGTGCCTGGTGTGGAGTCACCATTCAGATGCAGGTTGTTTTGTCCTCGCTTCCCATTTTGTGAAGATTTTGGAGAGCTTTGTTTTCATGCCCTTTTGCCCTGCCACTGACTAGACGCATAATTTAGACTCCTGAAACGTTCAGAGACCTCTGAAAAACCTATATTTATCGGCATCTGGACCTCAGGAACTCAGCAGCGGTGCTGTGATGTATAGGTTGCTAGCCCTGTGGAGAGCTCTGTAATTAGCTGGAGATGTGGCCAAGCCGCAGACCTGGAGGGACAATGTACACATTTCTGGGTATGCAGAGTGGGCACTCCTGGGTATTAACTGCTTGAAGCTGTAAGGGACATTTCTGGAGCATCTTGCTCCACCTTTGTCCCCATGTGATAGCCTGCTCAGATTACCCTTGGAATTAGAACCAATCCAGGTGCTGAAGGAAACCAGGCAGGGTTAATCAAAATCCCCAGTGCCGTTAGGTCTTTTATCTTTTTATACCCTTTGTTCTGCTTTTAGAGACACCAGTAATCTTCCCGACACCTTGAGTGAGTCATGTTTTTCAGGCTGGTGGAAAGTTTCTCAACTCTGAAGAGTCCAGAAAATCTGGTCCTAGGCCAGTGGAGAAAAGCATAACCCCCTGGCTGATGGGAGCAGCTCTGGCTTCCTCGATGGGACAAGCCTGTTGACGGTTATTCTCAGAGATGCCGTGAGCTCGTGTATGTGTGTGCACACAGGCCCGTGCACGTGCGCACGTGTGTGGGTTGGAAAGGGGCCCGCCGTGAGGACATTTTTGACTTGATTGGTTGCAGGGGAAATCACAATTCAGGGGGCACGAGTGGAGCAGAGAAATCACCCCAAGTCTGTTTCATTTTTCATATGAAGGAAGGGGTGGGGGGGTTAAATGACTTGCCTGAAGTCCTCTGGGAAGTAGCAGAGGCTAGAAGAGGGGGTCTCAAAGCCCAGGCCTCCCGATTCCTAGTCCAGCAAAGCAACTCCGTTTCACTGCAACTTGCTACGGCTACGTGCCAGAGACTGCCCCGCCACCCCTCAGGCTTCCTTTTTTTTTGCTTTTTGTTTTCCTAATTAAAAATAAATTTTTTAAAAGATTTTATTATTACTATACCTGATGTGGGGCTTGAACTTACAACCCCAAGATCAAGAGTTGCATGCTCTGCCGACCTAGCCAGCCAGGGGCTCCCCCCGCACGCATCCTTTGCTTTCTTCCCTCTACTTCACCTGCGGTAGGTCTCCTGGTATCCTTACTTTGGAGATGAGAAAACCGACACTTAGAGACTTGCCAGGGTCACCCAGCACAAAGAGTAGGACTGGGATTTGATGCCTGGTCGCTCAGCGCTGGGGCCTGTGTTCTTTGTGACAATAGTGTCCCGTGAGGCCCTTTCAGCCGCCTGTGACATAAAAACATGGTGTGTCTATCGGGAGTGGCTCCCCAAGAATACACCGCTCTGGGGCCCACGGGTGGGTGCGTGGCCGTGTCTCCCTGTGATGTCTGTGTCCTGCTGGGGAGTCTGGATAGACCTCGTTCAGAGAAGAGCCGCCACAGCCTCCAGGAGTCTGTGCGCAGAGAGCGAACCCTCTGTTTTTGGTTCTCGCGCCGGTGGCCAGCCCGGTGTCCCACCGTGAACCTCCTGAGCGAACCCACCAGGTGGTCGGACGCGGTAGGCTCTGCCGTCACAGGATGGGCGTCTCCTGCAGTGGCTCAGCGTTCATCAGAGTTGATTACAGGTGGTTGACGTGGACTCGGGTGTGACTTGGACTGGGCTCAAGTCCGGCCCAGCCTCTGTCTATCTCTGAGCCTGAGCCGTTCGCTTGACTCTGCTTCTCAGATTATTCAACAAACGGACATGAGATGCTCGACCTCCTCCGTGCTGGTGCCGTGAGGAGTACGTAGAATAAAGTTGCAGACGTGTCCAGAACAGCGGGTAGCACGTGGCTCAGTGAAGAAGCACCTGTCTCAGGAACGTTGAAGTATCTTCCCCGGGTCCTCCCCCTTCCTCCTCACTCCCAAGTTCCGGAGGAGACTCCAGGGATGGGCAGGATTGCGGTGCCGTGTGGTGGGTTCCGGGCATGTGTGTGTGAAGTGTGTTAGTAAAGATACGGAACCGCACACAGCGTTCAGAGGTCTTGGAAACGCCCCTGAGTGGAAATAGCGTTTGGTGATTTCTTGGCATGAGTGGCGGGCATCAGATAAATGAGCTCAGATGTGACATTTCAGTCAGCACTTTGTGCAGCTCAGACACTTGCCACGTGCAGTTCAGCTGGTGGGAGAAGGAAGCGTCCTCACCCAAACGTGGCCCTGGTCACGACAGGTTAGTCCAGTCCTGCAGAGAGGCTCCTGTGCGTCTTGATAGCTGTCTAGGTTTTTACGTAAGCAGTTGACATCGTGATTGGGAGATCCTGGTGACACAGCCTCTCTAGGCTCAGGAGTACTCTCTTGTCCCGCAAGACTGTACTCCAAGGGCAGAGGGGAGTCGGGAGAGCAGGCAAAAAGGCCCAGGCCTGACCCCCCGCCCCACCGCAGCCCAGCTGTGTGGCCAGGCCACATTGTTTCATTCAGTGCCCTGGTGCCCCATCTGTAAAATGGGAATGGTAGGGCCCGTGTGCAGTAGGAGCAGATACCGTGCTCGGTACATTGGTGCTCCCCTTGGGGTAGCCGGTGTTCTAATTCTGGGATGTGGGGAGGGAGAGAAGCACTTGGATGCCTAGTCCAGTAGATAAGAATGGAGCTGGGATTTTTGCAGAATTCGAAGAATGGTTTAAGAATAGGAAATGCCAGGGGAACCTAGCTGCCTCTAGAAGTCATTGTGTGTTCTGAGTCACAGTGTTCGAGCAGGAACTGGGTACCACACGCTGAGGGAGGGGCCCTCTTGGGCCGAGTGGGTGGGAGACTGCACCTGATAACGGTGAGGTCTTTCCAGCCCCCGAAGGGAGAGCAGCGGCTGACAGTCCAGATGAGGAAAGCAATGAACGCTATATGGAGGGCCCCTGCCCCCCTTTGAAAAGTTTTCTGCTTGGGTTGCTTCATGAAACCTGGTAGTGGGGCCATGCAGGGGGCTCATACACTGAGGTGCTCACATGTGAGCTGAATGGATGGCTGATAACGTGTTGGAAGAAGTTGTGCTTCCAACAGAGGGGACTATTCAGTAGCAGCCTTAAATACAGTAGGAGGAAGTGAAGTCTTGGAGATAGAAGCAGATGTGTCTCCGGGGTCTTAGGGAAATAGGAGTCCCAAGGCAGAGGGATGGGATGGGCAGAGGGAGTTAAGACGAGAGAAGCTGGGGCAGGGGTGAGGCCTTACCTGTGTCTGGGCAGGTAGACGGGAGTGGGTGGAGGGAGGGCACTGTGGCCAAGAGGAACTTGGTCTGAGAACAGAGGGCCAAGCTGTGCTCTGTCCTGACCCCGTCTTCCCACCAAAGTACATCAGCCACCTCAGCTTTTGTACAGGGACCGGATGTGATCCGTGTCTTGAACTCAGTACGTTGTTAGCTGAAAAATGGTTCCTTTCTTTTTTTCTTAGTATCCGGTGGAAATCAGGAAGTATGAGTATGACCCAAATTTTGCCATCCGTGGACTTCACTACGATGTGCAGCGGGTAGGTTTCACCCTCACGTTCTTTTACAGTTTGTTGGTGTTTGGGAAGAACGTGTACTCTTGGTGCTTTTCTTTGCTGAACACAGAACGTGATTTTCAGCTATATTCTTTGGGGCTGCAGAACTGAATGATTTAAAAAACATCTTTAGATAAAGTCTTTTTCAGGAGACTGTGTGTTGGAAAAAATGAGTGAATGCATTAGCCATTTGGAAGATACTGTTTATTTCTAGAAGGAAGAGCCAGTTGTCATAGTGTTTTGCAGATTTTGCAGTCATTTCCTTGGCAGGTTGCACGGTGCTTTAATCAGCAAGCAAGGTCCGTGTCAGATACATACAGGGTACTTCCTTGTCATGTCAGCCTGGTGTTGACACGATTTATAACCCACAGTCCTCATAAACATGCTGTCTGTTCTGCGCTACTCACCTGTGCATGTGTTTATGTTTTTGAAGGCGGTTTTGATGAAGATAGATGCTTTTCATTACATCCAGTTGGGAACCGTCTACAGGTAAGAGTAAGAGGAGGTAAATTAAATTCACCCAAAGTAACCAGGTGGTTTTGGGTTTCAAGACCCACTGACCGCTTAGTGATGCAGAGGGTTTCTGTGTGCGTATTTGTGATTTATTCACTCATTCCTTCAGGAACATTGATTGGCACCTACTGTCATGCCAGGTCTGGAGGGTTTGGCTTACGAGGATGCTCCAAGGAGCTGGGAGTGTAGGTTGGAAGCCACATAAATAAACCAGTGACTGCAGTCCGTAGTGACGAAGGCGATGATGGATGTGCGCCGAGACTATGAAGGGGCACTCTGGGGGACTCTGCGGGAGGAGGGCTCTCCAGAGGTGTCTGTCTGCCAGCTGAGTGAGGGTTCTGGGATACGGGTTTGGGTGGGGAGGGGTGGTGGGGTTAGACAGCGGGTTCTGGTTCCCACCATGGCAGTTGAGTAGTTTGGATATTAAGACATTCCCCCCTCCTTGCCCCCCATTTATTAGAATTAATAGAAGTACTTAGTTCAGGCTGAAATCTTTGAAACTGAACATGAAGGATTTTGCCTTTTCTAATTCTTGAATTTGGGGAGGATTTAGGAGTGTCGTTATTGTACCTTAAAAACAGAGGTGTGCATATCTTAGATTCTTCTTTCACAAACTTTTTATTTTTTTTATAATTTTTTTTAATGTCCATTTATTTTTGAGACAGAGATCGAGTGAGTGAGAGCGGGGGAGGGGTAGAGAGAGAAGGAGACACAGAATCGGAAGCAGGCTCCAGGCTCCGAGCTGTCAGCACAGAGCCCGACACGGGGTTTGAACTCATGAACTGTGAGATCATGACCTGAGCCAAAGTCAGATGCTTAACCAACTGAGCCACCCAGGCGCCCCACAAACTCTTTATTAAAGTTAACATTTTTTTTATCCAAGTTAAATATGTTCACAGAGTCAGTGCTGAAAGTGCTGTGGTGGGCAGCAGTCCTGTGTCCCCCCCTCGCCCTTCAACCCCTTTACACGCTTGATTTTTTTTTGTTTGTTTGTTTGCATTTTTCTTCCAGTAATGTGCTTAGTTTTCATATTTCTGTTTCCTAATTTATTAATTCTGGACATCATCTCTGCCACGGGACAGGACTTGACGTGCACACACACACACGGCTTCTGCAGTCTCATTTCTAGAGCCTCGTGACGGTCCATGTGTGCCTGTTCCTCCAGTGTTGGTCATTGTTTGCATCGTGACTCTTCAGTCTTATTCCTTCTTAACACCATGTCGTGCACCGTGACTGCTTTCTTCCTTGTACAGCGTGTGCCTTTTCTTAGATTTCATAACAACATCATTCTTTATTTGCTTCGTTTTCCGTGGAGGTGTCCCTGGTTTTTTCTAAATGCCCCATCACAGGGGCGCCTGGGTGGCTCAGTCGGTTGAGCGTCCGACTTCAGCTCAGGTCACGATCTCGCGGTCGTGGGTTCGAGCCCCGCGTCGGGCTCTGGGCTGACAGCTCGGAGCCTGGAGCCCGCTTTGGATTCTGCGTCTCCCTCTCTCTCTGCCCCTCCCCCGTTCATGCTCTGTCTCTCTCTGTCTCAAAAATAAATAAACGTTAAAAAAAAAAATTTTAAGTGCCCCATCACAGATATCATCCGTGTGTTTATTTCCCAACAGTTCAAATGTTTTAGATAATCTATCACTTACTTTTTTTTTTTTTTTTTTTTTTTTTTTTTTTTTTTTTTAATTGACTACCCTTCTCTGATTGCTCATCCTGGAGCTTACGTTGGCCTCTGTCCCCATTCCCTGGTTCCCGTCCCTTCCTCTCTCTGGTTTACTCCCTCGTTTTGCTGGAGCACATCCTCCAGGAGCTCCCCAGTGCCTCACAGGGCTGAGCCTCTCTGGGGGGGCTGTGGCAGTTATTCGGTTCCTCTCGTTGGTGTCCCTTGTGGGCCTCTGTTCTCCACTTGCTGTGTCAGGCACTTGCTTTGTGTCTTCCGGTGAACATACTGAAATGTCTTGTCTGCTGATGTTTTTGCTCTCACTTCCCTTGACTTTTGGAGGAGTTTATTCTTTTATTATCGTTTTAATGGTGTTTCAGAGGGGAGAAGAGATGGCGATGCTGATGAGAGTAATAGGACTGGTGATAATACACAGCCACTAGCAAACGTGACGTCTGGCTACGGCACAGACACCGTCACCAGGGCTTTATTTCAGTTAACTCGTTTGATCCTCGGAATAACCTTGTGAGGCTTGTACTAGTATTACCACAGAGGTCTTAAGCAACTTGCCCAAGGCCGCACAGAAGTAGGATTCGGACCCAGGGCCTGTGGTCTGGGCTTGTAGGCGTGGCTGCCTCCAGGGGCCAAACTGACCTCTTACAACTCTTTCCATCTTTTGGCTCTCTCCCTCTGGCTTTGCTCCAGGCAGACCCCTCTGTGTGATGCACCCAGCACCCCCCCCCCCCCCCGACCCCCTGCCCCGCCCCAGGTCAACAGGAGAAGGGGACTCTCTCTTGCCAACAGGTACAGCCGGTCTCGGAGTGCGTGAGGCAGTGCACAGGGTGCATGTGTTCCTTTCCTCTGAGTTCTTTCTTGCTGCTCGCCACCTGTTCATGCTGGCCTTCTCCCACAGTACGGTTTTCCTCCCTCGCTGCTTCTTGAAATCTCACCCATCCTTCCTTCAGGGCGGACTTGCGGGGAGGTCTCACCCTGCCCTCTCAGCCTGACCTGGTCTTTCCTTCCTCTTCTTGGACGATGCCGTCCTGTGGCTCCTGATTGTCTTGTTTCTTCTTCTGTAGGCAAGTTGTCCATCATGTCAGGGAGTATGGGGCAGAGCCAGATGCCCGCCGAGGCGTTTGGAGGAGAAGGAGTGTCCAGGTTTAGGTCCTGGGACGGTCGCTGTGGCTGCAGTGCCGAGGGGATGTGGTGGGCCGAGGGGGCTCTAGGGTCACACTTCCTGAGCGTGGACCCCAGCCCCACTGCTCACATGTGTGTGGCCTTGAGCAAGTTCTTGGCCATCCCAAAGCCTTGGTATCCTCCTCTGTAAGATTGGCATAACTCCACTGCCTGCCTCAGGGTGACTCGTCGTGTAGACCAGAGCACGCTCAGGGCGGCAGAAGCACGTGGAATGCCCTTCCTTTTCCCTTAAAAGGGGTAAGAATGAGCCCATGGCTGGGCAGAGTGCCCCCTCCTCAACCTCACCCGTTTCTGAGACCTGCTGCGGGTCCCCGGCTCCCACATCAGTTCGACTTTTGTGTTGTAGGCTGTGGGAGTGGATGCCACGGGGCAGAGGAGGAGGCAGACTGGCTGTCCCCACAGTCCCTTTTTGTACCCATGATTTAAGTTCTTCATGGGGACCTTGTGAAAGCTGCATTTGCTCTCATCACAGGCACATTTGCTAACACCTCTGTATACTCTTCTGTCTTCTCAGTTATGCCAGGAGGGAGGCGCTATCATTGTTCCCCATTTTGAAAATGGCAGTGAGACCCAAAGAGGTTAAATTGCTTATCCAGGTGATAGCCCTACTAATTAAGGAAGCTGGGATTTGAACCCCGGACAGACTCGGTCAGATTTGTACTCCTAACCTTTCTATTTCTCGCAGTCACACAGGGCTGTATAAGTAGTTTCCATTTTTTTTTTTTTTAAAGTTCGTTTATTTTGAGAGAGGGAGTCAGAGTGAGTGGAAAAGGGGAAGAGAGAGAGGGAGACAGAATCCTAAGCAGGCTCTGCGCGGTCAGCTCAGAGCCCGATGCTGGGCTCGAACCCACGAACCGTGAGATCATGAGCTGAAATCAAGAGTCAGACTCTTTACTGACTGAGCCACCCAGGCGCCCCCCCCCCCCAAGTAGTTTCTATTTTGATCCTAGCGCTGGTTGAGGTTACATCTAGGTGCAGGCGGTCCCCCAAGCCCCCTCCCTCCCCACCAGCCTGTCGCGGAATTCAGCTGGCTGCAGCTGGCTTTCTCCCTGCTTTCGAGCTGACCTTTGGTTACTTGGGCCTTAAAGATGCAGCTTGTGAGGTTCCGTGACGGTGAGTGTGTCTTAGGGTAGTGCCTAGTTTGGGGGCGGAAGGATGACTCCCCCAGCAGAGTTCTTCCACTTTTTATAGTTTCTAAGTGTTAGAGCCTTAGGCGTGTGCACGCCTGAGCCCTGATACTTCAGCAGGAGCTCTGCCCCAAGGTCATTGTCCAGACTGATCTGGTGAATGATAAAGTGCAATGTATCAAGTTAACCAAGATCGGGGGCAAAATATTAATGCATCTCCTTGGGTATTTTTGAAAGTTCTATGAGGGTGGAGAACAAAGGGAAATGGCTGAAATTAGATTCCCATCACAGCTGCATGTCAGCCATCAATTACAGCTTGTATGTGTTGTTGGCCAGGTGATCTTATATGATAAGCAGCCTGTTCATATTAGTAACTAAGACTCTTATTGCATCGTGGACACTCCCACGTGGCACCGCGGAGACTTCCTGCCATTCATTCTGTGGTCTCCTCACCACTGGTGTCTGTTTCTCAAGCACCTTCCCGAGAGACGCGGCTGGGGAACAGACATTTTTCTTCACGACACGCTGGAGCAGGCGGTGCCAGGTGGGGAAATAGGAGAACGTGAAATCCCCAGTGACGGCACCTGCTCCCAGCGCTGGTGGCCGAGGCAGGGTGAAACCCAGGTCACTCGGACTCCAAAAGTCACCCTTCCCTTTGTGGAGGGGCCGGATTGGTTCACAGATTCTGCTGCGGCTCCTGGAGGCAGGCAGATGGCAGATATCACCCTGGCTTTTTGTAGATGAGGAAACTGGCCTTTGCCGTCACATAGCACCTGGGGTCATCCCTCTCGGAGGTGGCATCTGGGCTTCCTGCCTTGTGTCATGGGGTTTTTAGTCCGCCGAGCCTCATGCATGGCTTTTCCCTCCTCAGCACTGACCTTAGGTTAGAGCATCAGAGGTCAGGAGGATGATACAGACAAAGCTAGCCTGTCTCTCCCTAATGTAGTAAAAGCATAAAAATGGAAACAAAGACCCACCCCAAGGCAAAGGAAGGCCTTGTGCTTTGTTGAGAGAGGCAGCACGACGTAGAGGTTGAGGAGCTTGGGCCTGAGAGCCAGGAAGCCGGGGGTCTGGTCCTGACCCGCCACTTCTTACTTCGGTGACCTTGGCTAAGGTATGTGACCTATCGGGGCCTCAGTTGCCTCTGCTGGGAAACGGGAGGATGATAGTGCTCCCCTCCTAGGATTGCCGAGAAGTAAGTGAATGAGTGTGTGGAATTCACATCTGGCGTCTAGGACGTATTATTTTTCCTGTCCTTATTCCAACGGCCTGCTGTTACTAATCGTGGCAGCTTCTCGCCTGTGATTTGTAGCGCTTACCGGCGGCACATCTCACCTCCTCGTGGCCGCGGTGTCTGGCACCTCAGCTGAAAATCCCAGCAGTTGCCAGAGGTCTGAAAATCACTGTTCTTGCTGGGTGAGTCTAACTGCACTGCCCGTGATTTTTCCAGAGGCCTCAGCGTTGTCCCCGATGAAGAAGTCATTGAAATGTACGAGGGGTCCCACGTGCCTTTGGAACAGATGAGTGACTTTTATGGAAAGGTAATGAGAGATTATTCATTTAAGGCAGCCTGTCTGTTTCCTTCTCGAAACACGGCCTGGTAGATTTGGGGTCTCTGTGTGCTCCTGCGGAACTGATAAGGGCATTTGGGACGTTTTGAGAGACCCTGGATTTGAGAGAGGCTCGTATGTTGGTGTCCCTCTTAGCCCTTTCCTCCCTACCTGCTAGAGGCTCTCTACACTTTCCGTGCACCCGCCCCTGTCTGTCACCCTCCCTCCCGGTGTGTCCCCACTTTCTGATGAAGTCTGTGTACTAGAGGTCACCTGCCCTGAGATCCAAGATAACAGGTCACCCTGTGCCGCAGGGAAGCCTCTGCTTCTCTGACTTCTGTCTCTGAGCTTTTGCTCCAGTCTTGTTAGGTGGGCTTTTGTTTGCATTGTCAAAATGCACTGGAAGATGCCTGGTCAGCTGGTAAACTTAGGGCTACAAATCGCAGGCACTCAGAGAAAGGCTCTTTTTCAGGCTCACATATGGCTGCCCGGAGGTGCTCACATTCAGGAGAGTTACGTGGCTTTTAATGCCGTTCCCCGGGCCATAATCGACTTGCTGGCTTTCCTCTGGGTTTGCTGGGGTAGAGTGAGCTGGAAGTTAGAGTTGTCACAGGAGCGTGACATTGGTTAGACTTTTGGGGGGAAATCAGGGCATTTCCTTGGATTTCCCAGTTACGCTTAGTAGGATGTCAGCTGTGCTGGGAATGAGAAGAAAAAGGTGAAGCCTTCTGCTTTGTTATTGTTAGAATTATCCTTTTCTTGGGGAGAGGGATCCAGATGTTGATGACCTCCCCCAGGTAAGTCTCCGCTTCTGAAGTTCTCCTCCCTGCCTGCAGAGTTCTCACGGAAACACCATGAAGCAGTTCATGGACATCTTCTCCCTGCCGGAGATGTCGCTCCTGTCCTGTGTCAACGAGTACTTTCTCAAGAACAACATTGACTATGAGCCTGTCCATCTGTACAAAGACGTCAAGGTGAGAGGCGGTGATGCCACGACTCTCCAAGCATTTTAGCAAAGGGACAGAATCATTAGCCTCCTTTGGCTAGGTGTTTGAAACAGTCCTTCGTCTGGGATCTCTTTTATTTACGGTTTTACCTTGAAAATTGTTAAGAAAGATGTTACACCAGAACACTTGGAAATCAGTCTAATTTCGTGTTAAAAGAAGAGGGTACTCATACTGTTATCTGGATTTCTAATTCTTTCCGACCAAAAGCCAGGGCCCATGCATCTGGTCAGAGGGGCTGGTGGTGGCTGAGGTCCAGCCGGCCCACCTCACCCCTGTGACCCAGCTCACCCCTGCGCCTGCCTGTGGAGAGGGTGATGTCACACTAAGGCTGCAGCCCTCTTGTCCCCAGAGGTTCCATGGAGGCCTTCCCAGGCCCTGCAAAAGCTGTGCAGAAACCCAGTGGGGGAGGTTTATAGACAGCTATGAAACTTACACACATACAAATGCACATCATTTATGTAACTTCACATTTATATATTTTCATTTATATTCACAAACATGTGTGTTTATATGTATTCTTTAAGTTGTCTGAACTTTGTTCAGTACTTAAAAACATGTTCATGTATTACTTAATAATACTTATTTCAAATATATATAGTAAATATATACATGTATATTCATATATGTAGTATATATTGTGCATTAAATTTTTTTTCATGTTTATCTGAGAGAGGGAGATCGAGCAGCGGAGGGGCAGAGAGAGAGGGAGAGAGAAAATCCCAAGCAGCACAGAGCCCGATGCAGGGCTGGATCTCATGAACAGTGAGATCATGACCTGAGCCAAAGTCTGGAGTTGGATTCTTAATTGAGCTACCCAGGTGCCCCTAAGTACTTATAGTTAAAAGATCTATACTTATGTACTATAATGCTTTTATGCCTACATGCTTATGACTGATTTTAAATTTTGGCCATCTAAAATTACGGGTTTTAGGAAGATGAAGGATGAAGTCTAGCTTCTCAATGTTAGTCTGGTATTATTTGAACTAATGTTAAATATTTAGTTTCTGTTCTCCTTTTGGTGCCCTGAAATACTTTAAGAATCACTTGTGAAAAAAAAGACGAAGAAGAATCACTTTCAGTTATATAACCCTTTGCAGGCATGAGGAGAGATGTTTATGCACCAACAGCGAACACTTACATATATTCCAGGCACTGTTTTTCTGAGTGCTTTATGCATATTAAGTAATTAAATCCTCACAATAATGCCTGGAGGTAGGTACTATTTTTACCCTCATTCTACAGTTAAATTGAGGCACAGAGAGGTTGAGTAACTTGCCCAAAGTCACACAGCTCGTAAGTGGTAGAGCCTAGATTTCAGGCCAGGTAAGTTTGGCTCTGGCTTGCTCTTAACCCCTGCCTTCTGTTGATGTGAAGTTGAACAAGCCTGTGCTAGGAGGTGATCGGGGTTGAGTTTATAGTCCAGAGGTGCTCACTCTTGACAAAAGTCTACCAGTTTTCTAAGGCTTATGGCCCCGTTTTGCCTGCAGCCCAGTCCCTGGCCACACCCTCCAGTAAGTGTCCATGTGCCTCCAGGCGTGCCGCCTAGGTAGCAGACCTGCTTAGTGCCCCCCCAGAGGAGGGCTGTGCCCTGATAGCTGCAGGCCATCAGGCTGCCACACCCAGGGGTGCGTGGGAGCGGTGAGCGGCCCCCTCTTGATGGTGTTTACTGGCTGGGTTACCATCTCCCTGACGATCCCCCGCCTCACTGAACTGAAGGTCCTGCCATTGGTCTCGACCTCTTTCTCTAGATGATAGAACCTGCCCTTGGGGTCCAGGGAGGGGTGCAGAGACGAAACAGCAAGGATTCCCTTTCCGCAGATGCCCTGGGACGGTTTCTGCGTGATCCTGCATAGACGTTGCCATGTATCACTTGCTTTGTTCAGAGTTGTTCGCACAAGTTACCTCCTCCCAGGGGCCCTTTTGACAACTGCATTGGAACCTGCCACTGTCGCCATGGAAACCTAAGTTTCCCCCGAGGGGCTGCCTGTGCCAGATGGACCAGAATTTCGATTTCATTTGGTGCTTGCATCACCAGGCTTCTAAAGGCGGACATCGTCCCGAATGCTGTCTCGCTTGTCCTGTTACTCAGGCGACCTCACTTATGGTTTCACTCACTAAAAACCTCTCTTTGGACAGGATTCAATTCGAGACGTGCACATCAAAGGAATCATGTACCGAGCAATCGAAGCAGATATTGGTATGTAGCCTCATGGTGAAGACAGCCTTCCCCCTGCCAGGCCACGGCGCGGGCATTTTGCCTTCATTCCCGGGGCCGAGCAGGGGCCGTAGGGCCCTTCCGAGCACAGCGTGCGGACCTGGCTTCCTCGCGGTTCAGATGTCTCCCTCCCCTTTGTCTCAGAACTTGGCTTAACAGTGACTCAAAAACAGGGGAGCGGGCGGCTGCAGGCACTTCGTGTTTTCACTCAGGCCCAGGCAGGAGGCAGGGGCTTGGTCCCCGATGGACCCGGTACTGGTGGGGCCACCCTGCCTTAAGACTTTTCTGCCCCCGGTGCCCTGGACAGTGCCGGGCCCCTGGGCCCCTTTTGGTAACCACCTGCAGCCTGACGGACTTCACGCTGAGTCCGTGTGTACTTTTCTTTTGCTCGCAGAAAAGTACATCTGCTACGCCGAGCAGACCCGCGCAGTGCTGGCCAAACTGGCTGATCATGGCAAGAAGATGTTTCTCATCACCAACAGCCCCAGTAGTTTTGTGTAAGTTGTTGTGGGTGACCTTGCTGGCTCCAGCTCACGCCTTGTATTCCCACTTATCTGAACAGTTGGAAATTGGAAAGAAAAAGTTGCAAAAGTGGTTAATCCCTCTCTTGTGAGACTCACCTGGCTGATGTGTCATTCCAGGGACAAAGGGATGAGGTATATTGTCGGAAAAGACTGGAGGGACCTGTTTGATGTGGTCATCGTTCAGGCTGAGAAGCCAAACTTCTTTAACGATAAGCGGAGGTGAGTGTCTTTCCGGGAGAGCTAGATTTTAGTCCTTTGCTGCTGTGAATACTTACGTAGTGCGACTTGGTAAAATCTAGTTGGAAAATCAGAAGCATCTGACATTACAGCTTTTGATTTTTAACCCTTCTAGCAAGTAATTGCATGGAGGGTGAGATTAGTGCATAGCCGACAGCTTGAGACTGTTCTCACTTCAACCTGAGTCCTATGAGTCAGGCTTTAAGAAAACTACTGAGGGGCACCTGGGTGGCTCAGTTGGTTAAGTGTCCGACTTCAGCTCAGGTCATGATCTCCCAGTTTGTGAGTTCAAGCCCTGCATCGGGATCTGTGCTGACAGCTCAGAGCCTGGAGCCTGCCTCAGATTCTGTGTCTCCCTCTCGCTCTATGCCCCTCTCCTGCCTGCGCTCTCTCGGTCTCTCTCAAAAATAAAATAAAAACATAAAAGAGAAAATTAAAAAAAAACAACAACTACTGACAGCAGTGAAAAGCCATACGTAGTGTTAACATCGTAAGTTAGACTTCTTGATGCAGGTACATTGTGAAGCGTAACAAGACAGCAGCCACAGCAAAACTGCCTGGTGGGTATTTTTCTCCGTACAGCTCTAAGTGGTGCATTTAAAATTCCAGTTGGATTCTGCAGAACTCTGCAGAAGTTCTGTGTCAAGTGGAGTACCTCTCTACCAAGACTTACGTGGTGTGTTCCTGTCATGGGAAACAGAGGGGCGGGAAGTCGTGGGTTCTGACAGTGACTCCGGTGTGCTCTTGGCATTAATAGGTGTGGATCAGGGATCCTGAAATGCCTTTAATGTGTGGAACCGACCTCTTCACCAAGAGTCGTCCCCCCAGATATCAATAGTGTTGACAGTTACTGCACTGGGGTTATAAGAATAATCTGCACTTTGTATAAAGAAGCACTTTAACCCACATTTTTCTGTTCTGCGATTGGTAACCAGGCAGTCTTTCCCTCTCTGCCTGGTGATTTGACGTATCATAATGCAGTGCTCCATAGTTCATGTTGAATAGATTAAATTTCTCTGGGGACACTAAATTCCCATTTTCCAAGTGTCATAGTGATTCCTGAAGGAAGAGGCAGACCCAAGAGCCATGTGCAGAGACTGAGAATTCAAGGGAATGAAGGAAAAACTTAGGAGTGTTGATCAAAAACAGCTATACATTGGCTGGCTGCTTTCTCACTGAGAAAACGCTCTCCCGAACTTTCTTATTAGATCCCGGGGTGTGATCAGGACAAGGGCCTCATCTCCCCCTTCACCAAGGACACCCTCTCCTTGTTACACTTATACACAGTGGCAGAGTGCTGTCTTAAACTATTTCCTGGGGGTGGTGGGTGGTGGGTGGGCAGCACAGCTCTCCCTGCCCACCCCCCCCCCCCCGCACCCATTTATTTTGCCTTTGTTCTGCATGTCTGCAACACCTCTGTTCCTCCCATTTTATTTATAATGATGGTCAGAGACAACCTGAAGGAACATCCATAGGAGGAGATATTATACAGCCGTGAGAAATGATGTGTTTGGGAAAAAAAGCAGCATGTATGTTTTATGATCATAAAATGCAATGTACGAAAAATATGTAATCACATGGGAAATTGCTCACAGTATTAGAGGAGAAAAAGATACCAATCAGGATATATGGTGATCCTCATTTATATTCATAAAAAAGAGAAGGGTAACAGATGTTATCTTTATAGATTGAAAGACACCTACTGAAATGTTAGGTGTTTATAGCCGGGTGCTGGGATTATAGGCCATTTTCCTCTTCCTCATCGTATTCTGCATTTTCCAGATTTTTTGTACTCAGTTTAAATGTTTTTCTAATCAGAAAAACAAGCCAAATAAATGTTACCTTAAAAAAAGGCAAACAGGGGTGCCTGGGTGGCTCAGTTGGTTGGGTGTCCGACTTCGGCTCAGGTCATGTTCTCACGGTTCGTGGTTCAAGCCCTGTGTTGGGCTCTGTGCTGTCAGCTCAGAGCCTGGAGCCTGCTTCAGATTCTGTGTCTCCCTCTCTGTGGCCCTCTCCCGCCCACCCCCCCCCCCCCCCCCGCCTCCCCACACTCTGTCTCACTCTCTTTCTCAAAAATAAACATTAAAAACAAACAAACAAACAAAAAGGCAAATAGACCCTGCATACATTCTTTTTTCTTTTTAACTTTAAAGATATAATTGCTTTATTGATCGATTCATGAATCAGGCTTCATCCCATCGAAGTAGAGGGAGCTCCCTGAAGGCTTTATTCTTATTCCCATTTTGCATCGTAAAATGATATGCCTCATCCTCAGATTTGTTTTTTATGTAGAGTGGCTGAATTTCAAGTGCCAAGCTCGACACACGTACTGAGGCAGCATTTCCAGAAGCGTGTTTTTGCGAAGCAGATTTTCTGTGTGATCAAATGCATTTAGGAAATCTGGGTTAAAGAAAGTTTCTGTACTGGGTGGGCTTTTCAGAGTCATGGATGACTTGTTAAGACGGCCATAAGTAGTGCCTCGTGTTTTGCAAATTTATTTGACCCTGGAGTTCTTTCCTCTGTAAATACGTTTGGATACCGGGGTCTGCACTGGATGTGGGCACTGAACCAGGGAGTGTGGAGGTGGAGTTTGGGTGCCCAGGCTTTTCGAGGTCTGTGCAGCCCCTTTCTGTTCCCAGTGAGTAACTGTGTCGTGTTTCATAAGCAGATTCCCACAGATCATGTTTCCTGTTTCTGTTGTCAGACCTTTCCGAAAGGTGAACGAGAAAGGTGTCTTACTCTGGGATAAGATCCACAAGTTGCAGAAAGGCCAGATTTACAAGCAGGTACCTCATGACCGATTTTTCCTTTTTGTTCCTTTGCTTTGTGGTCAGTTATAAAATGCTAACAGCCAACATTTGTTGAGTCTTACCGTGTGCCGGGTGTAGTTCTGAGAGTTCTGCTTGAATTGATGCTTTAAACTTAAAGCAAAATTTAAACTTAAGTCAATGTATTTTCAGTGTGCTGTATCCAGCTTAACTCAGAATTGAGCAGTCTTTGAAAACAAAATTTAAAGCATTACTTTCATAGTCTGTACAATTTAAGATGCTAAAAGTAAACCTTGGGTTTTTCACTTCAAGAAGCTTTGAGTCACATGGTGGAGGACTCACCTAAATTAGTAATGGTTTCCTGATGAGCTGTGTTTTGTGTAGTTTTGATATATTTTGGTATCAGTAAAGCTCTGAAATGTTTGAATAAAGGATTGAATTTCTGACCCTGATTGTGTTACTGAGTTTGCTTCATCTCATCCTTTAAAACTTTTTATTTCTGTAATATTTATAAAACACATGAAATTATAGAATAGTACTACCACACAGTTGTGGTTAAAAAACCACAAACAAACCCTGATACGTTCCTGGTGGGTCTATAACACAAGGCCGGGTTTGCTGGTAAGTGTATTTTCTGGCCGTGGAAGATTTGCTTGGATACAGCCATTCCAATTCTAGGAAGTTAGACCAAGAAAAGTATTAACATGTAGCTAAAAATTTGCTACAAGAATGTTTATAATGACTCACAAAATAGGTAACAAGTGTCCAACATCAGGGAATTGGTAAAGGGAATCACAGTACTTCTCAGCTACTGAAATGGTAGATTAATACTTACGGACATGGTCACAGAGTGTTCAGTGTAAAAAGATTGTTACAAAGAGGTATATACAATACGGATCATTTTTGGAACATACATTTGACTTAGAGCAAAGGTCTGAGAGATTTCACACAAAGGTGTTTTTATCTTTATATTTTGATACTTTAAATAAATTATAAAAGCAAATAAAGATATTTTGGGCTACAGGTTATACAGGTGACACAGGTTTCTATCTCACGTGATATCTGTGTTTTTCTTTTCTTTTTAAAAATATCTCTGTTTTTCTATTCTTGCAGGGCAATTTATATGAATTTTTGAAGCTTACTGGGTGGAGAGGATCCAAAGTGTTGTATTTTGGCGACCACATATACAGTGACCTGGCGGTGAGTCCTTTTTTTCCATTTCTTTGTTGGGGGACAGATGTGTTAGTCCCACTTACTAAGGAATTTCTCTTTTGTTTAAACCACTTTTATGCTTTCAGGTCACATATTTTTTTTATGTCTCATTTTTTGTAGAATAGAATGGATCATAGTTATAAAAAAGATCATTTTTTTTAAATGATAGAGAAATTGGCAATTCACTCAGAATTTATCAGAAAAATCCATTTAAATAATGGTAAGAAATAAATGTAAGCGTTCTTTTTTTTTTTTTTTTTTATGAAATATCAGAAGCATCCATGTGCAACAGAAGAGTCTGTAAACTCAGTTGGAGCTCCTGCAATTCCAAAAACTGGCATTTCCAGGAAACAGCTATTATAAGAAAGTGAGGCTTTTCATGCCCATTGGAATGACTAGAGTGGTGTCTCGGGACTTGAATTACGATTTAATCTATAATTAGAACGAGGCTGAATCAGTCACATTTCCTTCCGTGCCCCGCTCCTGGTGCAGGGGATTTCTGTTTGTTAAATGGGCCCAGGCTAGTTGCCCCATGCACGTTTTGCAAAGTCTGAGTGATGCTCAGTGTGCGCCGAGTCACCAGAGCAGGGTCGTGGCTGGCAATCAAACTCTGGTATTTCTGAGCATTTTGACCCACATGACTGTGGTCTCGTGTTTGTGTCCCTCTTGCGTCTGACGCCTGTCTTCGGAGCGGTGAGCTGTAACGGGCTGCACAGTAGGCCCCCCTGGGAGGCATTTTCAGAGCACACGTGCTATCATCCGAGGTCTGTGGACTCAGACTTCAGACTGCCTGGTGGTGGGGGGGGGCCTGTGTGCAGAGACACAGGTGGACTGCCTGGTGGTGGGGGGGGGGGGGGTGATTCCAGCGCCTGTGTGCAGAGACCCTCGTCCCAGGCCGTTTCAGCACGCTCCCTGCATAATCGAGTCTGTCCACCGGGCTGAGGTCTGGCGGAAGGAATCATGGGCTCAGAACTGCAAGACAGGTTTTCACCCCAGCTCTGCCGTTTTTAGCTGGATGAGCTTGCACACGTCCTCCAAGCCCCCGCGTCCTTATTTGTGAGCAGAGTTAAATCAGGGACTGCATACAGAAGTGCTTATTAGTGACACAGAAATATAGAGTGCTGCTGTCAGGGTGTCCGTACTACCAGAAGGTTTGGCCGAGTGACATGGCCTCTTGAGAACCAGTGTCTTTGGGCCTTGATGAGATAACTCTGTGCTGCCCTTGAGGAGTGTGGGTGCATGGCCCTGTGAAGGGACACACACGTACAGGTCTTAGCCTTCTGGGAGGCACTCACAAGGCAATGGTTTCCTCAGGCGTGGCCCCTGTGACATCAGCATCACACGGGAACTTGTTGGAAATGCGATTTCTCAGGCCTGACGTCAGACCTACCGAGTCAGAAACTCTGGTGGGGCTCAGCTGTCTGTGTCTAGCTTTTCATGGTAAAATTTGATATCAGGGTAATGTTGACCTCAGAATAAGTTAGGATGTCTTCCTTCCTCTTCAGTTTTTAGAAGCGTTTTAGAAGGATTGGTGTTAATCCCTTTTTAAATGTTTGGTCGAATTCACCAGTGAAACTGTCTGTCTGGTCTTGGGCTTTTCATTGTTGGAAGGGTTTTGATTACGGATCAGTCTCCTTACTAGTCAAGAGGTCTTTTCAGATTTCCTATTTCTTCATGATTCAGTCTTGGTAGCTTGTTTGCTTCTGGAAATTTGTCCATTTCCACCAGGTTATTCAAGTCGTTCTATACTAAGTTTACAGCTTTTACAATTGTTCTTATTTCTCTAGAGTTGGTAGTAACTGCTTAAATTGTTGATTTTAGTAATTTGAGTCTTCTGGTTTTTGTTTGTTTTTAGTCAAGATAAGTTTGTCAATTTTGTTGATCTTTTTGAAGAACCAACTCTTGGTTTCGTTTATTTTTTTTACATTGTCTTTCTATTCTTTTTCTTTTTTTTTCCTGTTTAAAAAAATTTTTTTTTTTAAGTGTTTATTCTTGAGAGAGAGAAAGAGAGAGAGAGCGTGTGCAGAGTAGGGGCAGAGAGAAAAGGAGACATGGAATCTGAAGTAGGCTCCAGGCTCTGAGCTGTCAGCACAGAGGCCGATGTGGGGCTCGAACTCATGAGTAGTGAGATCATGACCTGAGCTGAAGTCAGACACTTAACCAACTGAGCCAGTCAGGCGCCCCCTTTTTTCCCCCTGTTTTAATCTTTGCTATAATCTTTTTATTTCCTTGGTTCTGCTAGCTTTCAGTTCAGTTTGTTCTTTTTCTAGTTCTTATGGTGTCAAATTTGGCTGTTAATTTGAGACCTTTCTTTTTTTCTGATGTAAATTTGTATGGCTATGAATTTCCCTCTTAACACTGCACTTGCTGCATCACATAAGTTTTGATGTGTCGTGTGTGCATTTGCATTTACATTTGTCATAAGATATTTTCTCATTTCCCTTGTGATTTCTTCTTTGACTCATTGGTTGTTTCAGAGGGTGAACTTCTATGTTTTTCCTTCTGTTGTTGGTTTCTAGCTTCATTCTGTGTGATCAGAAAAGATGCTTTGTGTGATTTCAAAATGTATTACGACTTGTTGTAGGGTCTAACATAAGGTCTGTCCTGGAGGCTGTTTCATGTGCACTATGAGAAAAATGTGCATTCTGCTCTTGTTGGGTGGCATGTTCTGCGTCTGCCTGGTAGGTCTTTTTAATCTTTTCACTTACAACCTATGTGTGTCCTTAGGTCTAAAATGAGTCTCTCGGAGGGACGCCTGGCTGGCTTAGTGGGCTCTGCGACTCTTGACCTCAGGGTTGTAGATTTCAACCCCATGCTGCGTATGGAGATCACTTAAAAATACGATCTTTAAAAAAAAATATGGAGTGCCTGGGTGACTCAGCCGGTTAAGCATCTGACTCTTGATTTCAGTTCAGGTCTTGATCTCATGGTTTGTGGGTTCAAGCCCTGCATTGGGCTCTGTGCTGACAGAACAGAGCCTGCTTGGGATTCTCTGTCTCCCTCTCTCTCTGCCCCTTTCCCATTCATGCTTGATCGCATGCATGCGGGCTCTCTTTCAAAATAATTAAAGTTAAAAAATTTTTTTAAAAAATGAGTCTCTTGGAGACAGCATATAGTTGGATCTCATGCCAGAATTTGAAAACCGCTGTTATAAAGTGATGAGATCAATTCGTTACCTAAAATGTCAGAAATTATGTGGGCAATGAACATTACCCTTCAAGGGAGTCACCTTGTGAATGTACGTACTTCTAACGTTGCTGCTGGTTTTCAAAACACATTTGGGTGCCCCTTTTGGGATAGATTTGAGAACCAGGTTGAGGCACAGAAGAAAATTAGTTTTATTATTATTAACGTATTATCATGTGCTTTAGTCTTAGGAAT
The DNA here is from genome assembly GCF_028018385.1 of Neofelis nebulosa. Lineage (NCBI taxonomy): Eukaryota > Metazoa > Chordata > Mammalia > Carnivora > Felidae > Neofelis > Neofelis nebulosa. The sequence continues at coordinate 18,362,847 of NC_080789.1, forward strand.
GTTCCAGATGACTTTTTACCTATTTCCAGAAGTAAAAGCTACCTTCAAAAGTTTGCCACCGTTGGCAATATTTAAAAGGTTGTGCCAGGGGCACCTGGGTGGCTCAGTTGGTTCAGCGTCCGACTTCGGCTCAGATCATGATCTCGAGGTTCGTGGGTTCGAGTCCCACGTCGGGCTTTGTGCTGACAGCTCAGAGCCTGGAGGCTGCTTCAGATTCTGTGTCTCCCTCTCTCTCTCTGCCCCTCCCCCACTCATGCTCTATCTCTTTCTCTCAAAAATAAACATTAAAAAAAATTAAAAAACAAAAAACAAAGGTGCCATAGGTTTCCATGTATTCGAGGAGAAGGAGAAACATTGAAAGGTTTAAGGAAATTCAGTAGGTGAAGAGGCTGGTCATCCTTAGGACTTACAGAGTGGTGAATAGCCAACTAACTTTTAAAATTGCAAACCTAAGGGGCGCCTGGGTGGCTCAGTCGGTTAAGCGTCCGACTTCGGCTCAGGTCATGATCTCACGGTTCGTGGGTTCGAGCCCCGCGTCGGGCTCTGTGCTGACAGCTCAGAGCCTGGAGCCTGTTTCAGATTCTGTGTCTCCTTCTCTCTGTGACCCTCCCCCGTTCATGCTCTGTCTCTCTCTGTCTCAAAAATAAATAAACGTTAAAAAAAAAAATTAAAAAAAAAAATTGCAAACCTGATACCACTTTACTCCCTAAAACCTCAAAGCTTTCCTTTCTTCTTCAGAGTAAAAGCCTGATTTCCTCCTGTTTCCTACAAGGCCCTGCTTGATCTGTCCTCCAGCCTACCTCTCTGAAGGCATGACCTACCTCAGCCCTCTCTCCTACTCTGCCTTAGGCTCCCTGCCTTGCCATTCCTTAACAGTTCTACCTCTACCCCCACCCCCAGCATGTTCCTGCCCCAGGGACTTTGCACTTGCTGTGCCCCCCCCCCCCCCTTGAATTTTTCTCCTCCCACATATTTGCATACTTTTTCTCCTTCCCTTGGGATCTCTGCTCAAAGGTCCCTTTATTGGCTTGGTATTCCTAACCACTTTGTATATATACCATGGTAACTTTCTTCCTTCTTATTCTGCTTAATTGTTGATCACTGTCTTTATCACCACCTGCTTTTATGTATTACTTGCTAATTTTTTGTCTGTATTTCCCATGAGGGCAGGGTTTTGTCTGTTTTTGTCATGTTTTATCCTCAGTATCTAGAATAGGGCCTAGCAGTTGTGAGGATTGGATACATATTTGCCAAATGAGGGAATGAATGACCATTTAGTATGGTTGATTATAGATCTAAGATCTTCCAGGATATGGCTGACGTCAGATATTCTGGCTTATTGTCAAATCATGAGATTACTGTATTTGGAATGAAAAATTTGACCATGTATGTGTGTGTTGTAGGATCATTCCGAGTCTGAGATTCTAGGATTTCCCCTAACCCACAAGGCCTGACACACAGTGGGTGATCCCCAGTGGTCTGTGGATGAATTCAACAGTCAGCATTTTGGTTGAGCCTCATTCTGCCCCTGACCTAATTGTTGTTTTACAGACCACAGTTAATGATTGGAGACCCTGTGTCTCTGCAGGGGCTGTGATTCACAGCAATTATTCCCAAAACAGAAACTTTCTTTGGGTGTAATGGTCAGAGCCTGGGGCTGACTTGGTTTTAATTAAATGTAATTCATTGAATTTGGCTTGGTTAATAACTAACCATTACAATAGAAGAGTAGTTCAGTGAACACCTGTTGCATCTGGGAAAGGTAATGAAATGGTTTAAATTCTGTTGAGATGAGTTGACTTTTTTGTGATCTTTGCGATTAGGATTTGACCCTGAAGCATGGCTGGCGAACAGGTGCGATTATCCCGGAGTTAAGATCTGAGCTCAAAATCATGAACACGGAGCAGTACATTCAAACCATGACTTGGCTGCAGACCCTGACCGGGTTATTGGAGCAGATGCAGGTTTGGGATTTTTTTTTTTCTCTCTCTCCTACTTTTTCCATAAGTCTGAAGTTAGTCCATAAATCAGAGTTATTTCAGATATTTATTCATGGTTACATGAGGTGTAAGTCACCCTGCAGAATAACTCCTGGGTTGTTTTGCCCCTAAGAGAGTTTTGCCAATTTCCCTAAAGAGAACTTTAAAAATGCCTTACACATTCATTTGGAGAAAGAGCTTTATGGGGCCATGTAAACACAGGTGTCTCTGTAGAGTCCTCCTTCAGTGGAAATCTAAGTGTCCTCGCTTCCCCACTAAAGTTCTGTTGGGAGAGGTCCCTTGGGATTGTGGGATTCGAGAATTTCTGCTAACGTTTGGGTCTAGTCCTGTTTCTGCCTTTAGCCTGCTGTGGACTTCTCAGTTCTGGGCCTCAGTTTCCCATCTGTAACATGAAGGGTCCTGTGGAATGAATACATCAGGCTAGGCACCACAGCTGACTGGAGAGAGTCTCAAAGCAAAAGTTAAGGTCCCCGCATGCCGCCCCCATTTGGTTTTGAAGATAATACCTACAATTGGCTGGCTGGCTGGAGTTCAGTGGCCATTTTTTGCTTGTATTTTGCAAGCATTTGTATTTTGCATTTTTTGCTTTTGCATGTAAGCTATATAGCCAGGTTTGGACAGTTAGTGAGGAATGTTGTTTTCGGCGGTTTTCTGACCTGCTGCTGGGGACCCACTCCCAGTCTCCTGAAACTCCTCGCTTCCCGCTTGGTTCAGCCAGCTTATCCTGTAGCCGTCTCGGCACGCGTGCTGACTCTCTTAGGACAAGGAGCATGGGTGCCCGCTCTCCTGGCTGACGCACCTGCAGCCTCTGGCCATGGCCTGTTGCCCGCAGCCTGCCAGCCCACTGTGGAAACGGGCAGGGAACCGCCTCGCCAGCCAGCTGGCAGCCTGTGTGGCGGCAGCTGGCGGTGAGCTCAGGAGGAGCCACGAGGGCCGGTGGCTCCAGGGCGCACATAGTCCAGAGCGTGTGTCCTCGCACGTCCCGGGCCTCGTTTCCGTTGTGCTCTGGCTCCACCTGTTCTTGGCTCGTCTGTGGTGAGGACTCGTTCTGTTTCCCATGCTATGCTTGTCCCTGAGATGCTTTTCCAAAAATAAAAGCCATCGATTTTGGGTTAATGTGGCTTCAAGTCTGTGCACAGGTCACACGGTAATAATAGTTTACGTTTCGTATGTCAGACGTCGTGCTGAGTGCTTGCCCTGCACACATTGTTCATTAACACCCCCGGCTGCCCTGTGCGGGTGGGTCTGCTTTTTCCACTTCAGAGTAAGGACACTGGGTGTTTGGCAGGTTAGGGCAACGCATCTGAGGTCGTAAGATGGCAGAGCAAGGACTTGAACTCAGGCTTGCGTGATGCTCAGGTCCGTGCCTTTGAGCACGACGTGGACGTGCTTCCCTGCTCTTTGGTTTAGAGGTCTCAGGTGTGGCAGAGACTGTTTACCTCAGGTGCAGTCCCTCGGTGATGGTGGCAGCTGGGCAGACACACAGACACAATCTGCACATGGGCAGTGTCACCGCATTCTAGCTTTGAGGGCAATTGTTTTGTTTTCTGCTCTCTGACCTATATAAAAAGTTTGATGATTAAGGAATGTGTATTTAAAATTTTTTTAAATGTTTATTTATTTTTGAGAGAGAGAGAAAGAGAGAGAGAATGTGAGTAGGGGAGGGGCAGAGAGATGGAGACACAGAATCTGAAACAGGCTCCAGGCTCTGAGCTGTCAGCACAGAGCCCGACGTGGGGCTTGAACTCACAAACTGCAAGATCATGACCTGAGCTGAAGTCGGATGCTTAACCAACTGAGCCACGCAGGCGCCCCTAAGGAATGTGTGTTTTAGAGAATGGAAGTGCTGAAAATATTCTGTGACCTTAGAAACATATAAGGTATAAGGTTGAGGGAGGAAGAAAAGGGAATTACCATTCACATTGCCGACCCCATTTTATAGGAGGGGAATTTGAGGCTGAAAGATAAGTAACTTGTCCTGAATTCCAAAGTTAGTGAACAGCAGAACCAAGCTATATAGGAATGTTCTAGAAACCACGTTCTAGAACTACGTTCTAGACACTATGCTCTAGATACCATGTTCTAGATACCATATTCTAGACAGTGTTCTAGATGCTAAGGGCTTTATGTTGTTTCTTTCTCGAAACCACTCTTTGAAGTAGGCACTAACACCCCCATTTTATACATGAAGAAGCCAAGGCACAGAAGAGAAAATAACTTGCTGAAGGGGTAGGGGGGGGTTTGCTGGGACATAGCCTCAGGCAGTCTGGCTCTAGAGTCTTAACCTCGAACTGTCGCCTCAGGCTCCGGCACTTTTGACAGCTTTCTGTCCGGTTACACTCACTGGGATATAGAGAAATACGGCAGGTAATTAAAAAAAAAAAAAAAATCCAAATGAACATCATTTCTCACTGTTCTTCCTGTTCCCTTTCCACCCTGCCTGCTGCCCCCATGTTCACCTGAAAAGCTAAATTATTCCAGTGATCCTGTGTCACACGTTTCTGGAAACTCCCCCATGGGGCTTATTTTCAGAGGCGTAGCACATTATTTGGACTATTTCCTGAAGAGAAAAATTTGTCCTCTGAGGCCGGGTTTGCTTTTTTTATTCGTGGAGCCAGCAGAGTGTGTCATTCGGAGCCAAGTCTGATGAATTAAATACAAGAGTATGATTTTGGTTTCGAGAAAGTGGCCGTAAGGAATGAAGAGGGTTTTGTTAACTAGCCTTGAAGCACAGCCCGGGATGGTGGGTTCATGGCGGCGGTGCTGGCCGATGGTGGTGCAGAGCCTTCCCAGGTTATCACGTCACGACCACGTTTAGCTCAGGGGCCGGCAGACTTCCGCAAAGGGCCAGCTCAGTCAGTATGGTGGGCTGTGTGGGCCAAGCATTCTGTCACAGCTACTCAGTTGTGCTTACGGCACAGAAGCAGCCACGGGCAACACCTCTGGTGGTGCCCCCGTGACATTGGTGGACGCTGAGATTTGAATTTCATGTCATTTTCATGCACGGTAACGTTGTTCTTCTTTTGATTCCTCACATCCCCGACCATTTAGAAAGGAACTTTTTCTTAAGCTCAGAAGCCGATAGAAAAAAGTGGTGGGCCGGATTTGTCCTCCTCTGGTAGAGGCCGTAGGGCTGGCGAGGTCGCAGTACCCCGCTCACACTGGGTGGGAGGACTGGTGCAGCAGACGCAGTCTAGATTGGTTTCAAGTCTGCAGGGCCTGCCCTGGGATGGGGGCCCACCTGCAGGGCAAGAGTGGAGAGAATTCACATGCCCTGTGGCAGCTGGTGTGGAAAAAGAGAGTGTGGGTGGGTTAACTTCGGTAATCCCCTCACCAGAGAGTTCTCCCCTCCTGCCTGAATGGGCGGAGTAAGGGACCCTCCTGCGTAGGCAAGGACGTAGGTGCTAGTTTAGGGGCTGAGATGGGTGTGTGGGCAAAGGTGGGGGTGGGGGTTCCCTCTCAGATTGACTCCTCACTCTCTGTGCTGTCACTTTGTTTTGTCACTTTACCGAGGCGTGACCCCCACCGGGGCCTCTGTCTTGTCCTCTGTCGTATCTTCAGCACGTAGGTAGCACACTGCTGGGCACATAGTAGGTGCTGAATACATACGTGTACGTGCGCGTTTGTGTGTATGTGTATATAAAAATGTGTTGCGGTTCCCCACACATTTCACCTTTTCTGATCTAGTCACGTACCGTGTAGAGCCTGGATTCTATAGTGAGTAATGTTTTTTATTATTAAAAAAATTTCTTTTCACGTTTATGTATTTATTTTGAGAGAGAGAGAGAGAGAGAGAGCACGAGCAGGGGAGGGGCAGACAGAGAGGGAGAGAGAGAATCCCAAGCAGGCTCTGTGCGGTTAGTACAGAGCCCGACATGGGTCTCTAACCCACGAACTGTGAGATCGTGACCTGAGCCAAAGCCAAGAGACGCTTAACTGACTGAGCCACCCAGGTGCCCCTATAGTGAGTAATTTCTTGATTAAAATGTGAAAACTATGTTCACAGAACCCGTATCACCACCCCCAGAAGCGCTGGACGCGTCTTCCGGTGCCCCAGTAACGCACAGCCGGCCAGTGGCCATCCAGTGGTAGCTGCTTCCTGGTGGTATAGGCAGTGGTGTTGGGGAAAATATCCATATTACAGGCTCAGTGAACATGGGTTTTGTGTGAATGGCGGAGTCGCCTTAGCCAGTGACTGTTAGGCTGTTGAGCTGGGTAGATGCGATCAACAGAGTCTTGGCTCCCTCGTGAGCAGCAGATGGTTTGCTTGTTTGGTATTTTCCTCCGGGTTCCAGGGCTGCCCCTGTGACCATGGATCGCAGGGAGCCCCACCTGTCCCCTGCCATCACGCGCACTTCTGACCCTGGCACGCGTGTTTCTGTTTAGCCCCAAGAGCCTCGGAGAGAGACTTGTGAGATTCCGTTTGTGAGGTTGTGGGCAGTTGTTGCTTTTCTTTTTTTGCCTTTTGCTCACATTTCAGCCCAACCAGAAAATTCTGTGTTTTCCGTCTGGTTGAGGTACTCTACCTTCTTGTCTTTTACAAAACGAGTATTTATTTTCTCTTGAACCCTTTGTTTTTTTTAAGTTTATCTTTTTGTTTTGAGAGAGAGAGTGAGTGAGAGTACTAGTGGAGGAGGGGCAGAGAGAGAGGGAGACGGAATCCCAAGCAGGCTCCGTACTGTCAGCACAGAGCCTGATGCAGGGCTTGAACTCACGAATTTTGAGAACATGACCTGAGCTGAAATCAAGAGTCGGATGCTTAACCAACTGAGCCAGGCATCCCTCTCTTGAACGCGTTAGAAGATCATAGAATATTCAGGAAAAACATTAAAACCATTTATAACCCTATTTTCCTTGCACAGATTAAAGAAAAACTTCCATGTTAGTTTCCAAATATATGCACATACTTTGACACGCTTGCAATTAGCGATGTGCCGTTAGACCTGCTGAAATGATTTCCACTTAACTGCCATTTATATGTTTATACCTACATGTAATATATGTAATAGGTGGTGTGTATTAAGTATGTTTATATATGTGATACATATGTGTAGCGGATACATGGCACACACATAACATGCACACATATTTTATGGCCTTCATAATACTGCAGTAGCTCCAGTTTAATAGGGGCCTTATTTAATAGGCTCATAATGTTCCATCTTGATTTGTCAAACCACGTTTCTAATGTTGCTTAGAAACTTTTGTTCTGGTGAAGAAGGCAGGACTGCAACTGCGAAGCTGAAAATGTGTTACTTCACGCAAGCGCCTGTGTGTTTGCCCTCAGGGAGTGAAATTCTTCCAAGGGAAGCTGCCCATTAAAAACCTCTCATAACCTACTGAGTTTATTTGCAGCCACAGCATCCTCGGTAATTAGCTTGTGTCCCATCCTGCAGGTTCACAGAGATGCTGAGTCACAGCTGGTTTTGCAGGAGTGGAAAAAGGAAAGAAAGGAGATGAGGTAAGAGGGGCCTGCTTCGAATGCGAGTCTGCCCCCCGCCTGCACCCTGCGTGGGCCACACACCTTTCCCAGGGCTGACCCGAGGCAGCCGTCCTTTCTTAGCTGCTGGGTAGGAATGTGCCCCCTTCGTCCTGGAACTAGCGGTGTCCACCCTTCGTGAGGGACATGTGACATTTGCTTGAGGCAGCAGCAACCGTCATCCCACCTCCTGCCCTTGCCTCCGGAGGCCAGGCTTGAAGGAGCTCTTCCTTCCCATCCCTCTTCCCGGCCGGCTTGACTCGTCCATTTGGGCAGCTGGTGGCCCTGCGGTCGGTCACGCCGGCAGCACGGCGTGGCTCCTGGGACAGCATAGAGGCCGGGCTCTGAACCACGGCGAGGGCTCCTACAGCCCGGCGCTCACTTGTAACCGGGAATGTGCCAGTACTCAGTGTCAGAATGTTTATTGGTGAGGCGGGCCCGCCTGCCGTCTGCGAAGTTTGGCGGGTGGGCATCTCCGGGAACAGTTGTCAGACAGAGACCCATGGACGGTCGTGCCTGCCTTAGAAGGATGCCGTGTGTGCGGACACTGTTTACTGGGAGGAACGGTCACTGCCTGGGCTCTGGCCTCTGAGCAAGGGCCAGCCTGATTGGGGGGGCAGCGTGCAGAGGGGACAGGATCCTCCCTTGGGGCTGCAGAGGCCACAGCCATATTGAATTCAGTCCTTCCTCCGCCCTCTTGGTGGAGGTGTTGGCTGCCCGGGGCTCATTCTGCCTTGATTCTTTATCTAATGTTGGTCTAAAAGTGCTGCCTGAGAGGGTGAGCGGAGGCGGGGAGGCCTGTCCTGTGATTGAACCTCGGGCCCCACGACCCAAAGGCCAGACCAGGACTCTCAGGTTGTCACATGAAGGAGCTGCTTCCCCATCACATTCGGTTTTGGATTTAAGTCTCCAGCAACCTCACACCTTAATGAGATGTTTTCACCAAAAGTGTAAAAACCATTTATGTTGTTCTGTTTGCAGACCTAAAGGAGTTTGTGAAATTTTCTACTCTGGTTGTCACAGCATCTGCTGTGATACAGTACAGTATCACCATGTACTGTACAGGTGGCTGCTACCAGCTAGTGGCTTTTGTCACACAGCGTGCACGTGGTTATGTCTTCTGCTGTGTTTGTAACTGATTTATTAACAGTCAAGTGGTATTTATCTACTTTGGGGGACTGTTCTGTGTGTAGGGGTTCCAGCCAGCAGATGGTGCGCTATCCCGTGTGTGTGTGTGTGTGTGTGTGCGCGCACGTGCACGTGTGTGCACGTGTGCGATGGGGTGTTGATTTCCACACAGATGCATGGCTGCAGGGCCTTAGAGACTGGGGCTGGTGAGCGGCCTTGCAAAATGCTGTCACCTGGGCTGCAAGGAAGCGGTGAGGCCCTTGGAGCAGTGTAACGGATGATGGAGATTTATTTACGTCACTACAACATAAGCCTTAACTTCTCAGACATCGAAGTACTTTGGAGTTTCTCGTCTGGCTTTAGTTGTCTTACCTTACTCAGTTCTCACTGTAACCGTATAGAAAGGGGGTCTGGATCCCATTCCATAGAGGAGGGAAGTTTGGACATGAGAACATTCTGCATCTGCCCGCATGCCCCTCTCCTCCTCCTCTGTTTTGGTTTGGAAAACATAATGGGTATGTTTAGAGGGTCATCCACGTGTTATCTGGCTGGCCTGACTGGGAAATGTGATCACAGTCATTTTGATGAGTGGATGGACACAGTTTTCCTGATGAGGGGCAGGGGCTGCCCTAGGCCGGTTTTCCCCTCAAGTGAGTCCTATGAAAATAAAAGGGGGATTTTTGTGTTTTTTTTTGTTTTTTTTTTTTTGTTTTTCAGTCTATGAAATTTATTGTCAAATTGGTTTCCATACAACACCCAGTGCTCATCCCAAAAGGTGCCCTCCTCAATACCCATCACCCACCCTCCTCTCCCTCCCACCCCCCATCAACCCTCAGTTCTGTTTTTAAGAGTCTCTTATGCTTTGGCTCTCTCTCCCACTCTAACCTTTTTTTTCCCTTCCCCTCCCCCATGGGTTTCTGTTAAGTTTCTCAGGATCCACATAAGAGTGAAAACATATGGTATCTGTCTTTCTCTGTGTGGCTTATTTCACTTAGCATCACACTCTCCAGTTCCATCCACGTTGCTACAAAAGGCCATATTTCATTTTTTCTCATTGCCACGTGATATTCCATTGTGTATATAAACCACAATTTCTTTATCCATTCATCAGTTGATGGCCATTTAGGCTCTTTCCATAATTTGGCTATTGTTGAGAGTGCTGCTATAAACATTGGGGTACAAGTGCCCCTGTGCCTCAGCACTCCTGTATCCCTTGGCAGTACTATTGCTGGGTCATAGGGTAGGTCTATTTTTAATTTTTTGAGGAACCTCCACACTGTTTTCCAGAGCGGCTGCACCAATTTGCATTCCCACCAACAGTGCAAGAGGGTTCCCGTTTCTCCACATCCTCTCCAGCATCTATAGTCTCCTGATTTCTTCATTTTGGCCACTCTGACTGGCGTGAGGTGATATCTGAGTGTGGTTTTGATTCGTATTTCCCTGATGAGGAGCGACGTTGAGCATCTTTCATGTGCCTGTTGGCCATCCGGATGTCTTCTTTAGAGAAGTGTCTATTCATGTTTTCTGCCCATTTCTTCACTGGGTTATTTGTTTTTCGGGTGTGGAGTTTGGTGAGCTCTTTATAGATTTTGGATACGAGCCCTTTGTCCGATATGTCATTTGCAAATATCTTTTCCCATTCCGTTGGTTGCCTTTTAGTTTTGTTGGTTGTTTCCTTTGCTGTGCAGAAGCTTTTTATCTTCATAAGGTCCCAGTAGTTCATTTTTGCTTTTAATTCCCTTGCCTTTGGGGATGTGTCAAGTAAGAAATTGCTACGGCTGAGGTCAGAGAGGTCTTTTCCTGCTTTCTCCTCTAGGGTTTTGATGGTTTCCGGTCTCACATTCAGGTCCTTTATCCATTTTGAGTTTATTTTTGTGAATGGTGTGAGAAAGTGGTCTAGTTTCAACCTTCTGCATGTTGCTGTCCAGTTCTCCCAGCACCATTTGTTAAAGAGACTGTCTTTTTTCCATTGGATGTTCTTTCCTGCTTTGTCAAAGATGAGTTGGCCATACGTTTGTGGGTCTAGTTCTGGGGTTTCTATTCTATTCCATTGGTCTATGTGTCTGTTTTTGTGCCAATACCATGCTTTCTTGATGATTACAGCTTTGTAGTAGAGGCTAAAGTCTGGGATTGTGATGCTTCCTGCTTTGGTCTTCTTCAAAATTACTTTGGCTATTCGGGGCCTTTTGTGGTTCCATATGAATTTTAGGATTGTTTGTTAGATCTAGTTTTGAGAAGAATGCTGGTGCAATTTTGATTGGGATTGCATTGAATGTGTAGCTAGCTTTGGGTAGTATTGACATTTTGACAATATTTATTCTTCTAATCCATGAGCACGAAATGTTTTTTCATTTCTTTATATCATCTTCAATTTCCTTCATAAGCTTTCTATAATTTTCAGCATACAGATTTTGTACATCTTTGGTTAGATTTATCCTTAGGTATTTTATGCTTCTTAGTGCAATTGTGAATGGGATCAGTTTATTTGTCTTTCTGTTGCTTCATTATTAGTATATAAGAATGCAACTGATTTCTGGACATTGATTTTGTATCCTGCAACTTTGCTAAATTCATGTATCAGTTCTAGCAGACTTTTGGTGGAGTCTATTGGATTTTCCATGTATAATATCATGTCATCTGCAAAAAGCAAAAGCTTGACTTCATCTTTGCCAATTTTGATGCCTTTGATTTCCTTTTGTTGTCTGATTGCTGATGCTAGAACTTCCAACACTATGTTAAACAACAGCGGTAAGAGTGGACATCCCTGTCGTGTTCCTGATCTCAGGGAGAAAGCTCTCAGTTTTTCCCCATTGAGGATGATGTTAGCTGTGGGCTTTTTATAAATGGCTTTTATGATCTTTAAGTATGTTCCTTCTATTCCGAGTTTTTCGAGGGTTTTTATTAAGAAAGGTTGCTGAATTTTGTCAAAGGCCTTTTCTGCATCAATTGACAGGATCATATGGTTCTTATCTCTTCTTTTATTAATGTGATGTATCACGTTGATTGATTTGTGAATGTTGAACCAGCCCTGCATCCCAGGAATGAATCCCACTTGATCATGGTGAATAATTCTTTTTATAAGCTGTTGCATTTGATTTGCTAGTATCTTGTTGAGAATATTTGCATCCATATTCATCAAGGATATTGACCTATAGTTCTGTTTTTTTGTTGGGTCTCTGTCTGGTTTGGGAATCAAAGTAATGCTGGCTTCATAGAATGAGTCTGGAAGTTTTCCTTCCCTTTCTATTTTTTAGAATAGCTTGAGAAGGATAGGTGTTATCTCTGCTTGAAATGTCTGGTAGAACTCGAAAGGGGGATTTTGATTTCAGTAACTTAAAAAGAGACTCTTCTGAATTGTTCTGTCTGGCTTTGCTCTTTTCTTGCTTCTTCAGAGAAATGACCAAAAATTTCTTCAACACCCAGTTCGGAAGCTTGTTCCGCACAGACCAGAATCCCACCTACTTCCTGAGGCGCCTGTCCCGCTTTGCTGACATCTACATGGCGTCTCTGAGCTGCCTCCTGAACTACGACGTCAGCCACACGTTCTACCCCCGGCGGACTCCGCTGCAGCACGAGCTGCCCGCCTGGTCGGACCGGGCCCCGGCCCTCAGACCCCCGCTCCTGCAGGAGGCCCAGGCCGAGTAAGCGGGCCCGCCCGCGGAAGAGGCCGGAAGCCGACCCCGGCCAGCTGGACGTGTGCGGTCGACTCGTGTGCAAATGAGTGTCGCTTTCGCCCAAGACACAGATACACCTTTTGATATTTATTTGGTACCTTTGGGAGACCCCTCCCCGAGTTTTCGGGACAGACGCCGGCAGCCCGGCCTCTGCGTTTCCCGTACCGGTTGGGCTTCAGGGCAGGCCGGGTGCTGAAACTATGATTGGCCGTCGTGTTTACCAAGGTCCCGGCCCGGGCGTCCTTTTTCCGGGCCGGGTGAGACCTCTCGATGCCGGTCTCCGTTGCAGCGGCGGAAGTGCCGAAACCCTTCTTGCCTCTTCGTGGGCGAGGGGCCGAACGTTCACAGGCAGCGCTCCGGGAGCCGCCTGGGACCGCAAGCCGCTCGCCGCAGGCTCCACAGTAGCCTCGCACGGCGGCACGGGGCGTAGACGGTCCCCAAGCCGCGGCCGACTCCCCGGACCCGCGGCGCTGGGGCTTCGGTCTCCTGGCGCCTCGCTCGAAGGGAGACTCGGCCTCCCTGGGCCGTCTTCTGTGAAAGAACAGGAGGAGGCGCGGGTCCCCGACCCTCCCTCGCTTGGCCTCCGTGTCCGCTCGCTGTGCCCGCCCCCTGCCGGGGAAGCCGCGCGGTGCCACGTGTCGTGGGCGGTTCACTGCTTCCCCAGGGCAGGGGAAGAGGGGGAGCGGAGCTTCCGGTTTACTCCCCGGCCTGCAGAACAGGCGTGCGTCCGGCCGCCAGCGCCCGCGGGATTTGTGATGGGCCTCGCGGGAGTTCGTCACCCCTGAAAACGCCACCCCAGCGTTGGTTTGCTGCGCCCTTCGGCAAGCAGAAAGTGACACAGGCGAAGAAATGTCCTTGTGATGAAATGCCCCGCCGGGACCCCTGCTGGGTTGTGAGAATCTTGTCAAAACACACGCGTTAACCAGCAGGTGGGGAGGAGGCGGCCGTGTCACCGCGTAGCCCTCGCGGTTCCTCCCTGCCGTGTTTGTATGGCTATTTTGGGAGCGTGGGTGGCCTTCTTTAGGCGGCTGTGCTGAGGGTGGGAGAGGGTAAGGGCCTGGCAGCCCGGAGGCGGCCGAGGCGCAGCCCGGCTGGCCGAGTGTCCAACGCGCGCGACTCTCGTGCTTTACCCTGCAGCATGGCAGGTCCACGGAAGGGGGGCTTGCGGAGAGCGCTCGCCGTGTCCACGGTTTCAGTGTGGCAAATGTATCAGAACCAGGGGTTGATGAAATGCTAGCTTCATCAGAAATTAAATGCGTTCCCTGACATCCTTTGCGATGCCCTTTGCAATGCCCTTTAGACCCAGTCGACCCGATTTGGCCCCCTTTGTTACTTGTAAATTTTTGTTATAAACACAGTATCCCATTCTTTTGCTGGGATAGGCATTTTGTCTGCTGTGTGTTAGCTCCTATGTGTTTTGAGCATCAGAGGGTATTGGAGATGGGCATTTAATGGGCACAGGTGGATGCCCAGAACTGCTTGGTGTTAAGGTCTTCAGTGGACGAGCTGGTGCTGTTGGCCTTAGACTTTCTGCTTGGAGAAGCTGATCGAGGAAGCAAAAAAGTCTTTTCTTAGTTTTGATCTAATCAGGTAGTCAGGGGATGTTAGGTGCCCATTGCATTGTGTTTGTTTCCTCGAGAATGAAGTAGAGATATTTTTAAAACTGTCTTTTACGGATAGCTAGGTTAGGTGATGCACGCCTTAGGGGAGAACATTTTCTCGGGGTGAATAGTGAATTTTCAATATATTACCAATTAAGATTTCAGTCTCTGGGCCATCGGACATGGCGGGATTGAGATCTGGCGTGTGTAGCAGAAGCCTGGCGTCTGTCTCAGCAGGTCCCACGGAGCACACACGTGGTGGACGGTGCCCATACCAGGGCCAGCAGCCTGGGTCAGGACAGCCATTTCCACGGCAAGGACAGACACGGGCATTCTCGCGTGTGCTCAGTCAGGGTGGATCGTAACCTGTCCCTCTCGGGACTCTGCTGGGACTTGGCCCGCTGCGCTGGGCGTCACGTTTTCCCCAGTTCTCTGTTGTGCACACTGATGAAAGCATATCGGTACAAGCGAAGCGAGTCTCCTTTCTACCATTAAAAAAAAAATCAGTTTGGAAAGTGAACACAATTAAATTGGTCTGCACATTGAAAAATAGCTTTGGTTAGGCTGGTGGTTCGGGGGTGGCACGTGCCTGCTGCAGAGCCCCGGTCGGCTCGTGGTACCCACAGCAGACCGCCCTGGCGGGGGCCTGCACGGCTGGCATTGCAGCCGTTTATGGATGAAACTCGGCTTTTCAGGTATCTTAGGAGTTTGGCTCAGGGCTCCCCCTTTCCTCCTCATATAGCCTCTTTTTTCTTCTTCTTCTCTCTTCAGCTCCACTTCCTGCCATCACCATTAATGCGACGTAACATAAACCACCTGTTACTGATTCAGTCCCATCTTAGACCAAATTACTAGTTGTGTGAATGTATTGGCCCTCTTAATTATCGCAGAAGAGAAATGAGAAGTAATCTTCCCTCCTAGCTAATTGAGCTTTGGGTGAACTAAACGGCTTTTCCTCTCTCTTCCTCCCAAAGGCCTTTTAAGCAGTAGAGTGTGCTAAATATTGGACTTGATTCCCTCTGCTGAAGGCTCATTTGCTGCCAACGACCCACTCGGGGGCTCTTTTCCAGAATGCTCTAAGACTAAACTTGGCCGGAGGCAGGGTTCCTTGATTGCTCTATTCAACTACTGGGGAGTCTGTGTTTTGCCCTCTTAATACTAATTTCTTTCGTACCAATTTTTTTTCTCTGTCTCTTTTTTTTTTCTTTTTTTCTTTTTTTTTGCATTAGCATTTGGGAGCCTGGCTCCAAGTTTAGCTAACCTTTAACACCCTGGCGGATTAAAGAAAGGGAGTGAAGTTTCTCTGATGCAGGATTCAGCGAGCCTTGCCCGTAAAGAGCCAGATAGGAAGCACTGGCGGGTTTGCCGGCGATTTTCTGTGGCCACTGCTCTAGGGACAGGCACGCCGTGTGCCATCACCACCTGATGTACAAAAACTGCTGCAGGCTAGACTTGGCTCCCCAGCCGGAGTTTGCCTCCTCCCCCCCTCCCCCCCTCCCCCCCCCCCCGCCTCCCCGTGCGAGTGGCTTGTGGCGGTGGCTCCAGCAAGCTCACCTCGCTAAGAGCACGCAGGGGAACGAGGTCAGAGCTGCTTGCGGCCGCTGGAGAGACGCTCTGGAGGCGAGCGCGCCGTGGTCCCCTAAGCGGCTCCCCGGGCACGTGCACGCCCGTGGCCAGCGTTTGCGGCACGCAGCGTGACCGTTGCGGGGTGGAACTGGACGGGCCCGGCGCTCGCCGACTGTCCTTCGTTGTGCTGACCTGTGGTGGTGCTCGCGGACCCGATGGGCGTGGGTGCCCAGAACACCCTTCCCAACCGCAGGACTCCCCCCTCCGGCCACCGGGTGAGCCGCTTACCATCCTCAGCTGGTGGCCCACGTCGAGAGCTGCCCTCCAGAAAAAAGCCCTGCCTCGGACCAAGTCCTGCCCCCTTCCTGGAGCAGCCGGCTCCTGCCCTGCCAGCTCCAGTTCCTTCCCTTCTCGTTCCTTCTCCTCCGTTTCCGGGTGTCGATCCCAAGAACACTCCCCCCACACTCTTCCTGCACGTGAACTCCATCTGGGCGTCTGCTTCCCCGGGGACCCACCCCGCTACAGCACTTCTGTACTTTGTACTGCACGCTTAGACCCGGGCTGGGGAAACCGTGTTCTAGGTATTTAGCAGAATGGCAGGTTGTGCCTGTAGGGTATCGGGCACAACAGATGCGAGCTAGGTAGACTTACTATTTATTCTGAATGTGAATTTGCTATTTATTCTAAATGTTGATTTTCTGTTACAGGATATTGAACTTAGTGCCAAATAAAAATTTGAATTATGTCGTCCAGTTCACTAAATTGTATGTTTTTGTGTGCTTTAGTGGCAAAGTCGTATCAAATTTAACGTGCCCTAAAAAGAACACCCTGTTGAGGAGAGGAAGACGTGTGGGTCATTTCTTGCTCCTTTTGTCCCAGCACCCCAGCAAAGCACACTCGCTCGTTTTCAGAGCTTGAAGAATGCAGTTAAGGCACAGACAGAAAACTGGCATGAGCTTCAGACTTAGGCAGGCAGCAGAGAAACCCCCCCCCCCCCCCCCCCGGAGTCTCTGTTCCCTCTTGAGAGCAAGGAGAAGACAATCATCCACGTGGTTGTCTGCAAATTACCAGGAAGGCTCAAACTTGGAAGGAATGTTTTGCGGACAGAAATTACCGAATAATACAAAATTAGGAGTGACTGCTATGAAGTCACATCGCTACTGGGTTTTGGATAAATTTATAAATATTTTGAAGAGCTTATTTTTAAAAATTGTTTCTCTGTGTGTGTGTGTCCATGTGCGCACGTATTTAACCACCTTATTTTCCTTCCTTGACCTCTAGATGCGCCGGGAACTGCGCCTCAGTCACTCCTCCCATGGGTAGCCTGCCGGTCTTCCTTTTTTAAAAAAAATTATTTTAATGTTTATTTTTGAGATACAGAGTGGGAGTCGGGGAGGGGCAGAGAGAGAGAGGGAGGCACAGAATCCAAAGCAGGCTCCAGGCTCCGAGCTGTCAGCACAGAGCCCGACGCGGGGCTCGAACTCACGGACCATGAGATCATGGCCTGAGCCGAAGTCGACTGCTTAATCGACTGAGCCACACAGGTGCCTGTGCTGGTTTTCCTTTTAATCGCTTGCCTTTTTGCACCTGTGATAGTGGTACTGGCAGACTCGCCGGACAATCTGTGCTTCATTCGTTTTGGGGAGCGATCTAGAAACGTGGCATTGCTTTCATCATGGCGTGTTGTCCTAGAAGAGACGGTGAGCTGCGCCTTTCCTGGAGTTGTGAAAAAATTTAAGACACGGGGCCAGCAGAATTTCTCACCTAACTCTGCAACACCTCTGATGACGCGGAACATTTGGGCCCTGAGGGCATCCGGAGAGCCTGAGGTCTGCTCAACCCAGGCTTTCACTTCTCTGTCCACAGCAGTGATTCCCAAACCTGGCCAGTCCTGCCCCCTAGCAAACATCTGGAAGTGTGTCGTGGGTTGTTTGGGGGGAGGGGGGTGCTTCCTTGTCACAGTGATGGGAGGGCCACTCAGGTCTTTAAGGGCAGGGACCTGGCGTAGCAGACATCCTGCATTGCTTGGGAGAGCTGTGCACAGTGAACAACCGTCCCAAGTCTATGCATCACCACTGGGAAGTTCCAGAACATTTCCATCACCCCAAAACTACTAATCCCATTCCTTCCTTCCCCCTGTCCCTGGCAATCACTAATCTATGAGTTTGCTTATTCTGGAAATTTCATATAGTGGAATCATACGGCGTGTGGTCTTTTGTGTCTTTTTGATTATAGCCCTCCTGTGGGTGTGAAGCGGTATCTCGTTGTGGCTATCACGTCTTCTTCAGCAAACAAGACAGAATTAAGAAAGAAGAACTTATAAGGCAGGTCTTGGCTAAATCGAAAGGCCCCGGTTAGGCCTAAAAGGTGGATTTTACCTTCGAAGTTTGACCCTTCCCGTGGCAAACTTTTTGTTTCCCAAAACACTGGTTTTGTTCCGTTGACTTCGTTTCTGTTCCATAAACATTTATTGAGCACATGGCACGTACCAGACACTGGGCTAGGTGCCGACAACAAAGATGGAAGAGGCGGGTCCCTGCCTTTGGGAGCTTACACTCTAACAGGGAAAGGAGACAAAGGTCATAGTTAGTGTCAGGGAGGAGGCAGTGAAGTG
This sequence comes from Neofelis nebulosa, assembly GCF_028018385.1. NCBI lineage: Eukaryota > Metazoa > Chordata > Mammalia > Carnivora > Felidae > Neofelis > Neofelis nebulosa. Next base: position 18,380,909 of record NC_080789.1, read on the forward strand.
CCATAGAGAGGTACAAAGGAAGGACAGAGGAGCGGCAAGTCCCCCGGGTTGGTGGGTGGACTTAACGTGGCCCCTCACCCACAGAAACAAAGCGATCCTTCAGATTAACAAAGAGATGAGGTATTGCTTGAGTGCTTCATACTTTAAAACGTCAAGGGACCTTCCTTTCCGAAAGGCGACGTCCTGAGGATTCGCAGCTGACAGCCTCGAGGCGGCTCTGGCTGACGGGCAGCTGGCCGCGGGGATGGCGGGCCGCTGCTGGTCTGGGCCCTCACAGCGCCCCCAGGGGGTCACTGCCGTCCGGCTGCTGGTCTTCAGTGTCCTGGAAAAGAGAGGGGCCTGAAACACGCTGGGCGCAGGACCTTCCGCTTGTCAAGTCTTTCCAGGTTGAGCCTTCCCTCCGGCCACCGGTCTGAAGCCTTGAAGGGGTTCAGGACATACTACCCCAAGATATGGCACCTTGGCATTTTTAATATCTTAAGCTGAAGGAATTTTTGAAAAAAACAGGAGCAGCAGGATGGTCACTCCGACCTTCCCCTCCTTGTCCCTCCCTCTTCCTCCTGTTCCAGGACAAAGGAAGACACTTATCACCAGAGACGAGGAATTTGGGGCCAGGAAATCTGCACAAACAACCTGGTTAAACTAACCCTTTATTTTCTAGTTTGCTTCACCATTTACTACCCCAAGCCCAAACCCCTGTCTCATCCATTCTTGTTTCTTTGTGTAAAAGATAGAAAAGTTTCCTGCCCTCGGCTGTCCGGAAGGCCCCCGCGTACATGTGAACTTTTAATAAAGTGTATATGCTTTTCTCCTGTGAATCTGTCCAGATTACTTTTCCCACCCAGCCAGGGACCCTAAGAGGTGGAGGAAAACTTCTGCCTTCCCTACAGCCTAAACAGTCCCTCTCCAAGTGCTCTGCCCACACGTCTGTGGTAGGAGGGTCTGTTCACGTGGCCGTCTATCTTGTGTCGGGAGGCGGGATGGTTGTTCTGGGGGCAGTCGCTGCTGCTTGAAGCTTGTGTGCCCTAGACAGGCCATTTCAGTTCTGCTGTTTCCCCTCATCTGTAAAGGGCCATAATAATATTTACCTCACAGGGAGGTATGAAGATTAACTTAGGTACTACCTTAAGGAAGGTATCGGCACCCTACAAAAGGTGGCTATTAATAGGATTACAAAACACTGCTTTCAGGGGCGCCTGTGTGGCTCAGTTGGTTAAACGTCTGACTTCGGCTCAAGTTATGATCTCACAGTTTGTGACTTCAAGCCCTGCACTGGGCTCTGCACTCATGGTGTGGAGTCTGCTTGGGATTCTCTCTCTCTCTCTGTCTCTGTCTCTGTCTCTGTCTCTCTCCCTCTCCAACTTGCACTTTCTCTTCTCTCAAAATAAAGAAAGAAACCTAAAAAAAAGTTAAAACCTTTCAGATGAAAAATTCTTGAGCATTTGATAGAGTCCACTCAGAAGCCCTATTCCAGAGGCAGCACCCAAGCCTTGTGCCGTCTGCGGCTCTGATTGGCACCGAAGTTTCGTTAATTAGCATAAGAGACGTGTTCCAGATGACTGGATTGGCTACAGATATTGTATAGGCACCCCACCTTCAATAGAAAAGGTAGGAGAATGTAGAAGGTCACTTGTGGGAACGGCACCCTCAGCTTAGGACTTCTATTCCTGGAACTTTTTTTTTGCCACCCGGTCTGATGAGAAAGGTTCATCTGACTCCTGCATTTGGGATACCCTGTCTCCTGCCACGGGAGAATCCTTCATGCCCGGGGCTGGCAGGACCCTCAGAAGGGGAGAAGCAGCTGAGAAGACGTGAAGAGCTTTGAATAAGATGGATAACAGGGGCGCCTGGGTGGCGCAGTCGGTTAAGCGTCCGACTTCAGCCAGGTCACGATCTCGCGGTCCGTGAGTTCGAGCCCCGCGTCGGGCTCTGGGCTGATGGCTCGGAGCCTGGAGCCTGTTTCCGATTCTGTGTCTCCCTCTCTCTCTGCCCCTCCCCCGTTCATGCTCTGTCTCTCTCTGTCCCAAAAATAAATAAAAAACGTTGAAAAAAAAAAAAAAAAAAAAAAAAGATGGATAACATTCCCCCCACCTCCCCGGCAGCTGTTTCAATGAGGCCGATTTCCACATAACGACGCTTTTACAGAAATAAACTACTAGTTGAGATAGGCATAGCTGAACTTACCCTTTCAATTTGGATGGGGAAACTTTTACACGGGTTTGATTAGAAACAAAATAGGATAAGATCTGGTTATTTTTCAATCTATCGCAATAAGAACACAAGATCTTTACGTTTGGTTCACTGCAGAAAAACAAAAACGTCGATTGCACTATACGAGTTTAAAAATGGGGCGATACAGTATTTCTGTAATGTTTCAGCACCACCTTACAAGAATTCAACAACCATAACGTCTTGAGAGGAAGGGCGGCATATGTTCACGCGCAAAACAATCGCAGCAGCTCTCTGGCTGTGCTTCCTTTTTCATGAGGGTTCTAGACCAACAGCCCAGATTCAAGTTATTTCCTTCGGCCTGAGTGATGCCGTCAGCTCTGTCTGCTGAGGTACATACTAGCTGCCAATTCTTATCTTTATATAAAAAGAAGCGTTAAATGTTATTACTAGCTTCTCCCTCCAGACCCGGTAATAGATGACAGGTAGGATGTACCTTCCACATTCAGTGTGAATCAGGTACCTTGCCATGGGCTCCCTCTGGGTTGAAGTCAGTGGGGCCCCAGCTAAGCTCAGAGACCACTAACTAGAAAGAAACAAATGGTTAGTTCTTGGAATACCAGAGCAGAACACGCCCCTCTAGATGTAAAAGAGCTCATCAAAGTGAGATAGGGCAACTGAAGGACTCCATAAAAATCTGCTTTTGCTCCTTTCCCGCGTCTCTTCTTGCTAGGACCTGCACCCCCACCCCGCTCCACACGTGCCTCGGAAGGCACATCCCTTATGACCTCCCTGTCAGGCGCAGGAGTTCATGATTTCTCTAGAACAGATAACATCTAAGGTGAGAATGACTGGAGTAAGCCATCATATGCTTATTCCAGACCACCTGATCTAGACACCTCTACGCCAAGGCCCTCTGGCTCCAAGGACTAACACCTGGACCCTCGTCTCTGTTCTGGCTGTTTCCCGGAAGCCTGAGAGGACGTGTACGCCAGACCGCCATCCTCCGTAAAAAACCCCAGACCCAGAACAAAGACTAGACTGACGCTCCTTTCCTGTCATGGCCTCCCGGGCACTCCGTCTGCATCTGCTCTCTCTGTACGTTCAGTAAACTCTGCCCTCACTTCCTGCTGGCTCGCATTTGATTTCCAGGACCAAGGAGCCTATGGGCTGGTCCCGTGGGACCCGGCCCGCTGGCATCCAGAGGAACAAAGCTCCGAAGGCAAGAAGCAGCCCTGACGATGGGCAGAAACCTTTTGCTGACAATGTAAATAGGTTTATTTAAAAACATTTTTTTTAATGTTTATTTATTTTTGAGACGCAGAGAGAGACATGGCATGAGTGGGGGAGGGGCAGAGAGAGAGGGAGACACAGAATCTGAAGCAGGCTCCGGGCCCTGAGCTGTCAGCACAGAGCCCGACGCGGGGCTTGAACTCCCAGACTGTGAGATCATGATCTGAGCCAAGGCCGTACGCTCAACCAACTGAGCCACCCAGGCGCCCCAACTTTTTAAATTTATTACTGAGAGACAGAGCATGAACATGGGAGGGGCAGAGAAAGGGGGAGACACAGAATCTGAAGCAGGCTCCAGGCTCTGAGCTGTCAGCACAGAGCCTGGCACGGGGTTCGAACTCACAAACTGTGAGATCATGACCTGAGCTGAAGTCAGACGCTCAGCCAACTGAGCCACCCAGGCGCCCCTAAAAACATTTTTTAAAGTAGGTTCCATGCCTAGCATGGGGCTTGAACTCATGACCCTGAGATCAAGAGTCACATGCTTGGGGCAGCTGGGTAGCTCGGTTGGTTGAGTGTCCAACTTCAGCTCAGGTCTTGATCTCAGGGTTCATGAGTTTGATTCCTGCATTGGGCTTGCTGATGTCAGCACATAGCCCACTTCAGACCTTCTGTCCCCTTCTCTCTCTGTCCCTCCCCCACTTGCGTTCCCTCTCTCAAAAATAAATAAAACATAAAAAAAAAAAAGAGTCGCATGCTCTACCAACTGAGGCAGCCAGGCACCCCAACAATTTAAATATAAGTTTAAAGCATAACATGAGAAAGAAAAAAGCCCTTTTTCAGGCCTGAGTCTTATTTTGCACAGGCTCCCTCACAAATGTGTGTGGCAGAATGAAGCTCAGGATTTGTGCATGTAACATGTCACTTCTCACCTGGTCACGAGGTTGGGGGTGGGCAACCTCTGGTTCTCCCTGATTACCTCTAATTGTTGGAGACTTCAGTCCCCCTGAGAGAACTCGGGGACACTGAACAGCCAGCATGGTTTCAGTCAACTTGCAGTACTGGCTTTTTTAGGCTTGTTGCCCCAAGAATGTTCTAGAAATGTGCTTTTCTTGGTGCATAACTTTCCACTTGGATTTGCTGAAAGACATCATTTACCCACAACTGCTTCTGGTTCTAGGTAAAGAAGCAAACTCACCATGAAGGGGTCGCAGGAAGGTTCTGGGGGAGCAGAGGGAGTGCTCTCATACAAGGGGTTCGGTATATTCTCAGGCTGCTGCTTCCCAAGAGCTGCAACGTTGATATCCTCCTCGGACTGCTCAGAAAGACAAGCAGAGGCTAGAGCCAAGATGTCCCCAGGGCAGGAGTGGCTCATTCAAGCCAGCAGGAAAAGCCAGCCATTACCACCTCCCCCTCCGGGAGCTTTGTCTTTGTAACAGTCCTTGACCAGACCGGGACCAAAGTGCACCACTCGGAAGTGTTCAGTGCGAGGTGACTCAATCTGTCCGTCCAGGTGTCACCACAACCCAAATCAGTGTGTAGGGTGTTTCCCATCCCCTCCCCCTTCCCCAGGAAGTGTCCTCACGCCTGTGCCCGCCAGTACCCAATTCCAGCCAGGGTAACTGCTATTCCGACTTTCATCACCCTGGAGTGGTTTTCCCTGTCCTTGAACTTGACATAAAAGGGCTCATACAGCATGCACACTGTTGGTAAAATCCTGGAGCTTATTAATAGGCAGGTGACCTGTTATGAGGAACTGGCCTGCCACCGGGGCTCTGCACCGTCTTCACCAGGCAGGTGTGGGGGCAGCCAGGGCACAGGGTGGGCCAGGCGGGGGCAGAAGGCCCAGTCCCCAGAGTTATCCCCTGCTCAGCCAAGACCCACTGACCCACCTGTCGGCCCAACAGTTCAAACGGGGTGACATCTGAGGCTGGCTGCACCGTGGGGCCTGACCGTGCAGGTCCCAACCCTGTCCTCCACCCCCGGAGTCAGCCGGCCTTGAAGCCCCCACCGATCACAGTGGGTGCTTGTCTCCCGACTCCTCCAAGGTGAGCGACCTTCCAGGCGCCTGGTGAATGTGCCTCCAAGCCAGACCCCTGCACGGAGGCTCCGAGAGCCAGGGCTGCTGGCAGCCCATCGCCCTCCTCACCGAAGCCCCCTTCGGCAGGGAAGAAGGCCTTACGGATGCACCGTGGCTCCTGTCCCAGCCGGAGACCCCCCAGGACGCGGGGCGTGCGCGCCGAGCCCCCAGCTACCGGGTGAGCTCAGTGAAGCCACCGGTCAGCTGAAGGAGCCCAGAGCCAGGGGCTGGAGTGCAGAGAGCGCCCCACCACCATGCTCCCGTGTTTCTCTCTCTCACCTCAAAATGCTGGAAGCCAATTGTTCTCCGGTTTAGTCGAAAGTAAGAATAGGCAGCCAAAGCGGTGGCTCCGACGATCAGGATGGAGGCAAAGAATATCCCTGTTCCCAAGCCAGCGTGGACTGAGGCCTGCACACAGAAAGGGGAGGCGGTGATGCTTAACACGGTGCCTTCCGAGGAGAGGGGTGCCTTCTGGAGTCCACCTCATTCTTGCTGGCCTGAGGCATCTTGGGGGCCAGTTGGGATAAAAATAAAGATAAGACAGGTAACCTGTATTTAGCCCTTGCCACTGCCAAGGTCTGTTCTAAGGCCTTTCCGTGAAACACTCCAGTTAAACCTAGAATAGTTCCAAGAGGTAGGGAGTTATTACTGTTTCTGTGTTTACATGGTTGGGAGGGGGGCGGTGGTGAGGCACAGAGAGGGTAAGTGCTTGCCCAATATCACACAGCTAAAGAGGAGTAGAGGTGGGCTTTGAACCCAGCCTAGCTTTGGAGCTTGTGCAATTCCCCAGTATGCTATGGCGCTTCTCAGTAGCCAGCTGGGCTCACCTCTCCCTCACACTTTTATTTTTTATTGTTTTAATTTTTTTTAATGTTTATTTTTGAGACAGAGAGAGACAGAGCGTAAGCAAGGGAGGGGAGAGAGAGAGATAGACACAGAATCGGAAGCAGGCTCCAGGCTGTCAGCACAGAGCCCGACGTGGGGCTCGAACTCGTCAACTGCGAGATCATAACCTGAGCTGAAGTCAGACGCTCAATCGACTGAGCCACCCAGGCGCCCCTCCCTCACACTTTCAGAAAGCAGAATGCTGACACCATCAACCAGCCAACCAACCCTTATAGAGCCCGTGCTGTGTGCCAGGGACTATCCTAATTATTTTGTATTTTTGACTCCTAGTTCTCCCAAGAACCTGGAGGTAGGCATTATGACTCCCATTTTGCAGATGAGAAAAATGGGGTTCAGGATGTTCTGGGATTTGTCGAGGGTTGCATAGCTGAAGAAGTGGAGGGGCCAAACCAGAGCTCAGGATTTCTTAGTCCCCTTCCAGTGGCTTCTCTGTTGGCCCATTCATTCAACAAATATTAACGGTGGCAGGGGTTATGCTGCTGACGTGCGGGAGCAGGAGTGAGATGAACCAGGGCCTTGGATCCCTGAGGCCAGCCGCCGTGGACGTGGGAGGCTCCTCCGGTCTCCAGAGGAAAGGAAACAGGGCTTCTAGGGACAGTTTGCCTCTTAGGGAGTGGACACCGGACCCCCTGCCAGGAACCCTGGATACTCACCAATGGGGCGGGGGGTGCCTTTAAAGGCCTGGAAATGACATGAATGATCCCATTGGAGGCAAAGATGTCCCACTGAAGAATGGCTCTTCCGTCGACAAACCTGGTCTCCTGGGGAAATGAGAGGAGGAGAGAGGGAAATGAGAGGAAATGAGAGGAGGGCTGGCGGAGATCTGTGGCCATCTGCCTCTTTTCCCCACGCGGGCAGCCCCTCCATGGAAGGAAGTCGCTCAGTTTCTCCGAGGTCCTGCAGTCTGCGTGTCAGACCTGTTGCTACCGACAGGCAGCGCAGGACTTCTGCTCACCATCTGGACAGCCCAGAACACATTAGTTGCCCTTGGGCCGAAAGGCAGATCTAATGGCTGCAGGGAACCCTAGGGGCCATTCTGTCCCGCCTGCTTGTCTAAGAGATAAGAGCTCAGAAGGAAAACGGTTTGTCTAAGACCATCCGGGTAGCAAATGGCAAACCCTGAGCCTCCGAACTTCGGGTCCACTGCTCTACGCACCACCCCGGGCTGTTAGAAAATGGATTTTCAAGTGATCTAGTCCCCTGCTAGTCAGACCGTGATCTACTGTCTTGTGGTGGTGCGTATCACTGAGAGTTCATTAGAAATGCAGAAACTGAGGTCCCCACGGCCCACCTACTGAATTCGGATCTGCATCTTCCCAAGTCTCTAGGTGATTAAATGCATCTTAAAATTTGAGTAACCCTGGTCTAAACCACTAATCTTCAAGCCATTTGTCAGGTAAAGATGACAAAGCAACACTCTTTGGGCACTTGCCCCACGTCATGAATGACTGTCACACGCTGCGAGCGTTAATCCACGGACTCCTCACAAGTGCCTGTGATTCCGGCGCCACCGCGGTCGCGGTCACCACTACCGCCACCACCAGTCACCATCACCATCATCACCGTCAGTATCACCACCACGTTAGTCGTCAAAACTGACGCCATCACCACCATCGTCCAAATGCCATCGTAACTGCCATCATCGTCACCGCCATCATCACCCTCACAATCGTCGTCGATATCCCCATCGCTGTCATCACCACTATCATCAGCGCCACCATCAGGAGACAGAGGCGGAGAGTCAGAGAGCTTTAAGAACGGCTTCATGTCAAGTTCCTCACTCATTACCAGCTTCTGGGGCTGGCGGTCAGCAGCGATTTGCCTGTCAAGGGGCAGGGGCTGCCTCAGGGCGTGGTGTGCTATCAGGTGCAGCTAATACCTTCCCTAGACTGCAGGTTTAGAGTTTACGTCCGGTCCGCGTACTAGTCGCCAGCTATTAAGCACCTACTGTATGCTAAGAGCTTTGCATGTATTATCTCCAGTTCTGCCAGGAAATCCAGAAGATGTCTCATACCAGTTGTTGCTGGTCCTGGCTAGAGGAGATGAGCAGCTGGCTTCCCAGCTTAGTTTGCAGGACGGTACCGTTGACAAGATCTTCGTAAAAAAAGACGCTGACATTGGCGAGGTGGTGCTCGATGTCCCGCCCAGACAGCGTCTGAGAGGAAAGGAGAAACACGAGAATGGTCTGTAGAAGTCAAGCAATTTTGTCTTTAATAATAAGGATGACCCAGGAAAAAGAAATCGCTTCTCATGGCCTTGGTTTTCTGCTTCCGTGTGGAGGTAAGGAATGTCAGGTTTTTCTCAGGCTTCTGCTCGTCTGGGCTCTCGGCCAGAGGCTCACACGTGGCTAGGCTGTGGCACCGAATGTCATGTTCGTGAAGACTGGGTCTTAAGTGGGTAACAGGGGGCCGAGCTACACTCCTCTCAGCCCTTGGGTGGTCCGGGGCTGGGGGGCGGGGGGGGGTGCTGTCAGAGCCTGCCTCCGGCCACCTGTGTGGAACTGCCAATCCCTCGGTGACGTGTCGGACGTTAGTGTGGCAGACTGGTGACATCAGCGACTCTGGTTGTTCCCCCTCCTGCATTCTTGCCCTTCGCCTTGGAACTCTGAGTGCTCCCCGCTCTGACTTTGGGCTCAGCCACATGATCCGTCGGGGCTAAGGGCACGTCAGCCAATGTGACCGACGGGGGGCTTGGAAAGCGTTGGCAGGACTGGGCTCACTCCTGATTACCGCTTCCTGCCAGCACCACCAGGACATGCCCGGGCTGGTCTGCTGGAGGACAGGTGGCCCGTGGGGCAGAGGCCCAGGCAGGTCGGCCTCGGCCAGCCGACAGCCAGGCCATCACAGACACGCGAACGTGCCTGGCCGAGACCAGACCCGCCAGTTGACCCGCGGACGTGTGAGCTGTGTAAATGTGCGGCCACTGAGTTTTGGGGTGACTTGTGGTGATAGATACTGATACTGTCTAGAAGTACTTGTCTAAGGCACAGACACCAGGCACCGCCTCACCTCGTTTTCCCCCAGCCCGCCGTTCTGTGGCACAAAGAGGGTGCTGCGGATCGATAGGTCAGTCAGGTGTTTCAGAAATGCCCGGCCTCTGGCCGAGCTGTTGGAATAGGCCAGCACTTCCTGGGGAGAGGAAAGAGCGATCGGTCCTGGTGTGCAGGGTTGTGGGGCACCACCCATCCCGGACCCTTCCTGACGTTGGACCCTGCTCAGGCTGCGTTTTTTCTGACTGCCTCTCCGGAGAGCCTTAGGGGCACTTTTTCTTTCCTCAGTGAAACCTATGGGCGTAAGTCACAGCCACATCACAAATAAATAAGTTTATTCATTTATTTTGAGTGGGGTTGAAGCAGAGAGAGAGGGAGAGAGACAGAATCCCAAGCAGGCTCTATGCTGTCAGCGCAGAGCCCGATGTGGGGCTCAAACCCACAAACCGTGAGATCATGACCTGAGCTGAAATCAAGAGATGGAAGTTCAACCTGCTGTGGCAGCCAGGCGCCCCCACAGACCATTCTTAACTTGGCCGCCTGTGCAGTCCTTTGACACATGAGGTCGAATCTTATTGAAACCTTGCAATGGTCTGCATTTCACTCAGAGGAAAAGCCAAAGGCCTTACAATGGCCCAGGAGGCCCAACCCATCTGGACCCTGTTGCGGGGCCCCGCTGGCCTCTCTTTCCCTCTGCTCCAGCCACACTGGCTTCCTTGCTTTTCTTCAGACTTGTGCAGCACACTCTTGCCTTTCATCCTTTGCCCGGTTTTTCCTTCTGCCTGGAATGTTCTTGCCTCAGATCTGTGTGGCTAACTCCCTTTCTTCCATTCACTCTTTCCTCAAATGCCATCTTCCCACCGAGGCCTTCCCTTATCACTCTGCAAAATGGGCACCCACAGTATATATATTCACCTTCTAGTATTCAATACTATTTACTTATTCTGTTTACTGTTTACTTTGTGTGTCTGTTTTGTTCACTGATATATCGCAAGCACGTGGTAAGCAGTCGCAAATACTTGCTGAAACATTATAAGAACTACCTAGTTCAACTTTGCCATTGTGTTGACAGGGCTACTGAAGCCCAGAGAAGTTACGGACACACAGCCAGTGGGCTTTGTTCTGACACTGTTTTCTCTGAAATGTTGGCACAAGCCAAGCCCATGCACCGCAGCAACATGAGTTTGAGTGTTTGTCTTTGGTGCGTTTATGGTAATCCTGAATGTCAGAACCGTTAGATAGATACTGTTTGGTCTATGGATAATGACTCACCATTTTGGAGCTCTTGGTTTAACTTCTGTCCTGATCCTGTAAGCCCTATACTTATGCCCAGTCCCCTCTCCTTGGCTGTGCCCTTGACCTTGGGAAGCCTCAGTTTCTTCATCTACAAAATGGGGATAATAGCAGAAGTGACCTCAGGAGGTCACGTGAGAATTTATTCGTACTAACAAGTGTTTAGCGAGCACCTGCTATATGCCAGCCACAAGGCAGAGAAACTCCTTTCCCATGGGGAGCTCACGTTCTGTGGACTGAGTTATAAGTGCTCTGAAAGGGTTCATACATGCACAGTGCAAAGTAAACGCTCAAGAACTGTTAGCTATTCTTGTTCTTTTTCTTAGCTTTGTTCTTTGATCAGTCAGCACCAGATCCTTCTCCAACTGGAGCTTTCTCTCCATTAGGCCTAACGCGTAGAATATACTGAAGTGACTGTAAGTGCAACGCTAAGTGCGAGTTGAAAGCTGACTCCACGTTGGTAATTTGGCTCACTGCCAACTGTGCCCTGCCCTGTCCGCGAAGACAAGAGAGTGTCTTGTTCCTGCAGATCAGACTCTTAAGCTGCTCTGGATGCCAGCTAGCCCCAGTGTGGCAGTTTCCATGGGCCGGCCACAGTCTAAGTGCGTTACAAATACTAGCTCATTGATGAGGCTGGTGCCGTCATCCTTTCCATTTCCTCCATCCTGAGGAAACTGAGGCCCAGAGAGGAAAGTAACTTGTTGAAGGTGGTGCAAGTAAGTGGCAAACCCAAGCTTCAAGTTCTGGCAATGTGGTCCACTGCCCGTGCTCTTAACCATGACCGAGAGCCTTTGGCTTCTTTCAAGGACTTGCCTCTGTACTAACTGCCTTCCTCCCCTGAGGCAACCCAAGCAGACGCGGTACATACCCTCAGGAAGTTTGTCAGCGAAGGGAAGGACATCAGGACCTGCAACAGATTCCCACTGCACGAGAAGCCATCTCCCACGTAGCCAACCTTACAGGTGCAATTCACATCTGGAGGGCAGGGGTACACAGGGTCCCCCTCCGGTGAGGCAGGGGCCGCGGCGGCTCCAGCTCACCCTTGGGGATTGGCTGGCGAGGCTGAGGGTTGCTCAGCGGCTACGTGGCCAGAATCGGAAGCGTAGCTGGGGTGGTTACCTTTCATCCGATAGCAGAAGACGTCCCACGTTTCACTCTTGTTGTTTCTTGGTCCATAGTCTATAATTCCAACGACACCGGAGCCACAGTTCTGGGAGGAATAGGCTGTGGGGTAAGCAACCCGCCCGCTCTCCAGCCAGCCTGCAGAACACAGGTGGTACTTGGCCTGTGGGGGACACACGCGGCGGTGATCAGTGGGTCAGCTACAGTTGAGTGTTTGGTGTGAGGTCCTCTGCCTCATGTCTGATTCTCCCATCGGACTGTAAACTCCATGGAGCCAGGGTGATGGCTCATTTTGTCTATTGTACCCCTGTGCCTGGAACACAGTGGGTTCTCATTAAATTGTTCTTGATCAATTCATTGAATGGATGAAAGCAGTACTCTTTTTTTCTTAGAGGGACCCACGCCCTTCACACTCATTTCTCTTCTGTCTGTTCTTGAATTAAGATTTCCTATCAGTCATCTCCTACCTGGTTGTATCCGAGAGCTGGGGCAACCCCCTCTTATGACCTTCACAGCCCCTCCAGACATTTCGGAGAAACTCAGCTGTTTTGTGGGTTCGGGGAGCTCGTCGGCCTGTGGTTATTGATCTCTTTCTGGTTTTTAGCTGTGACACATGCGCTCCCAGTCTGTGCTTCTGCCTTGGTGGATGAATGTCATGGCAGAGAACAGACGTCTGGAGTAAGGGCTGCATCTGAGTACTGGGTCTGCCACCTCTTGGCTGGCTGACACCGGGCACATTACTTAACCTTTCAGGGTCTCGGTTGCCCTGTCTGTAAAATGGGAGGAGTGACACCTACTTCCAGGGATGCTGTATAGATGGATGGTATTGCCAACAAAGCACCTGCACAGCTCGTGCCACGTAGTACGTGCCCAGTGGACATGACACGTTGATAGTATTGCTCTAGGAGGACCCTGCATTCCCCTCCAAGAAGGCAACAGCCCAAGTCTCCCTCACGCTAAGAAGAGGCTGCACCCTGTCCCCTGTAGCCCCTGCCTGCATGGTACCCACGAACTGGGGACCACCTTCTGAGCGTAGGAGAGCTGGTTGTAGGTTGCCATGGTCGCGGCTTCGTTGGCACAGGCCTCTTTGGCTTTGTCAAAGGTCAACTTATACTGGCCCAGTGGGGAGCGTAGATGGAACACTCCAACGGTGGCGTCTAGAGAGGAAAAGAGAGGAATGGTCCAGGTCAGCCGCCTGGTGGACAGGACTTCCAGCAAAGAGCTCTCAAAGCCGAAGGCCAGCCATATCCCAGAGCCACTCCCCTTCCAGGGATGTCGAAACACAGCATTTAAAGTATCTATCTCTTTTCTGCAAACTGGTGCAGCCACTCTGGAAAACAGTATGGAAGTTCCTCCAAAAATTAAAATATGAACTACCCTATGACCCAGCAATTGCACTACTAAGTATTTATCCAGAGGATACAAAATGCTGACTCAAAGGGGCACATGCACCCCGATGTTTATAGCAGCGCTATCAATGATAGCCTAATTATAAAAATAGCACGTTATTGTAGAAATTTGGGCAATACAGAAAAGTAAGAAAAGAAATAAACAAAAATCACCTATAATTTTACCCCCTAAAAATAATTTACTCCATGGCTAAATTTTGGTGTACTTCCCCTAAAGAATTTTTACTTTCTTTTGGTGACTTTTTATTTCTACATAATTTCATACTCTTCTAGTCTTTTTACCTCTGTGTTTACATGTCATATACATTACAAATGTGGTTGCATACTGCATATAGAGTTTTTAGAAGTCTTTTTTTATTTTTATTTTTTTAAGTTTTTATTTATTTATTTTGAGAGAAAGAATGAGGAGAGGAGGGGTGGGGGGGGGCAGAGGATCCAAAGTGGGCTTTGTACTGACAGTAGAGAGCCCAAAGCAGGGCTTGAACTCACAGACTGTGAGATCATGACCTAAGGCAAAGTTGGAAGCTTAACCAACTGAGCCACCCAGGTGCCCCCAGAAATCTTTTTTTTTTAAACTTAACATTAAATCATGATGATTTCCCCATATTATAAATTTTCTTGGGCAACATGATTTCCCCCTCAATACTTAAAATTTAATAATTTTTGTGAACTTTACAGACATGAAAGTTTTTGCCAAGGACTCTATGTTTTTGATTGCCACTATGCCCTTAAAAAGGTTTTCTAGCCATTTCTCCCCTAAGATACTGAAAGATTTATCATGTTTACTGGCTGATATTTTAGCCAGACAAGGAATGCAGAGACCACAAGTAGTAGAACCAAGTCACGTTTTTACACTGTCAAGTTCATTATCAAATGCCCAAAAAGGGCACTTTCTTCCCCCCAAAAAGAGCTGAGTTCAAGATCTTCTTTGACTCTAGCCTAGTAGCACGATCCACAGGCTACATGATCCTGTCAGCCTTGGGTCTGAAATGCAAGCACTTAACAGCATAACAGCTTGGGTAAGGATGGATAACCTTGTCTTCTAACTAAGACAACACAATTCTTAACAGTGCATTTGAGTGGACGTGTGTAACAGTATATTTGATCATGCTTTAGTGTTAGATATATGTTATTTATAATCTTTTATGATGTGAAATAATGCTGAGATGGTACGTTTATCTTTATTCCCTCCTTAGTTTGTTTCTGGAGGATGGGTTCCCTGAAATGGAGCTACCGAGTCTTGGCATGAATTTAAAACAATTTTTTTAGCTTTTTGTTAAGTTTATATTTATTTATTTTGAGGCAGGGGGAGGGGCAGAGAGAGAGAGAATCCCAAGCAGGCTCCGTGCTGTCAGCTCAGAGCCCAGCGTGGGGCTCAAACCCATGAACCGTGAGAGCACGACCTGAGATGAAATCAAGGGCAGGACGCTTAACCGACAGAGCCATCCAGGCGCCGTAGAGCATGAATTATTTTAAGGCTCTCAGCACACACTGTCACATTGGTTGCCGCAAAGGCTGCACCGGTCTGCCCTCCTCTGACCCGGGAGAACGGGCCCGTCCTCCTGAGTGTGGGATGGCTCTGTAACTGTGCCACAGGGAAAGCTGGGGCCTTAGCCCAGTGCCATCCTGTCTTGCTAAGGGTAACCGCTCAGCTACAACAGAAGGTGGGTCCAATATGATACCTGGTCACTTAGTAACACCGCCAACACTTTCTTGGCATTCATGAGCCAGCAGAAGAGAAGAGCCCCCTGGAGAAGATGGATGAACTGAATAAGTTTCCACCTGTGATTGAGCCATGGAGCAGGCAGGGCTGGCCGAATGGATCGTGTCCTCCAGAAACAAGCCAAGCACCTTCTAGACTTCCTACTTCTTGAGGCAAATGACCCACAGATCAACGTCCCGGTTCCAGCTGCTCCTTTTGGCCCCCATCCTAAACAGCAATTGCCTGTAGAATCTCTCTGCTTGGCAGTTTTACCTTGAACACAGAATGTCCCCAACGGAGCTTCCAAACTTTGTGCCATGTTCCCTCCCATCTGCTTTAACCCAACCACCATTGGGTTTGCTCTCTCGAGATCGAGGCCTCACGTGACTGACTTGTCCGCACTCTCTATGCCCACTGCATGCCTGAGCTCACCCCTCTTCCCAGGCGAGACCCTGTTACCTTGAGGTCATTGCCTTGACAACTTTCAAGTCTCTGCCACAGTCCCAGGCCTCTATTAAGCTTCTCTGAAGACTCCCTCTCTCATCTTACCTAGAGATCTCTCCCATCCCTGACTGTTCTTTGAAATATTGTGGTGAATATACATAACATAACAATGTGCTTTTTTGACCATTTTAAGTGTGTAATTCAGTGGTATTAAGTAGATCTACAATGTCATGCAATCATCGCCACTATCCATTTCTAGAATGTCTCCATCATTCCAACCAGAAACTCGGTCTGCATTAAATAATGACTCTCCACCCTCCTCCCTGCAGCCCCTCGTAACCTCTATTCTACTTTGTCTCTATGAATTTGCCCGTTATAAATACCTTATATATGTCCACAATATTTATCCTGTTGTGTCTCGTTTATTTCACATGGCATAATGTTTTCAACTTTCATTCATATCACAGCACATGCCGAAATTTCCTTCTGGATAATATCCCACTGTAAGAATAGGCTACAGTGTGTTTATCCGTTCATTTGCTGATGGTCACTAAGGTTATGTCCATTTTTCGGGGAACATGGGAGTACAAACATCTGTTCGAGTCCCTGCTCTCAATTTTCCTCTATTCTTGCTCTCTCACTGCACTATCCATATGAGATAAACTGCTGTCTTCTGTTTTATTACTTGCCCTTCCTTGTCTTATTAATTTAAAAAATGTCCTCAGCTACATGGGCAATCTCCTTGCAAGGAGACAATACCATATATCCTGTGTATTTCAGTTGCTTACACTTCTTCTATCTCATCCTCAAAAGGGATTTGAGGTGTCTTAGGATTTGATACATGTTTATGGACCACATGCTTGTGTCCCGCCCCTCGCCGTAAATTCATAGGTTGAAATCCTAACTCCCAATATGTTGATGTTAGGAGGTGGGGCCATTGGGAAGCAATTAAGTCGTGAGGGTAAAGCTCTTTTGTATGGGATTAGTATGTGTGTGTGTGTGTGTGTGTGTGTGTTTAAAGTAATCTCTATGCCCAACATGGGGCTTAAACTCATGACCCTCAGATCAAGAGTCACATGCCCTCCTGACTGAGCCAGCCAGGCATCCTGGATTAGTGCCCTTATAAAAGGGACCCCAGAGAGCTTCCTTAGCCTTTATGCTGCATAAGGACACAAGAAGATAGCAGTCTGCAACCCAGAAGAGAGCCCTCCCTAGAACCTGTCCATGCCGGCACCCTATTCTTGGACTTCCAGCCTCCAGAACTGTAAGAAATACATCTCTGTTGTTTATAAAGCCATCCAGTCCATGGAACTTTGATGTAGCAGCCCGAATGCACTAAGACAGTACATAACGGGTGTTAAATCAGTAATTATTATTGAGCTATGGAAAAACTGCTTCACTAAAATGACTGTGTCTGTGAAACAAACCCAACCCAGTCAGAGACCTCCCATAAATCCTGATTGGCCAGAGCACATAACGCCCCGAGTTGCTTTCTGAACCACTGAAACCCTCCCTGCGCTGGCTCAGAACTACGTGTGTGGCTGGGTCCTTCGTGGATTTCCTCTGCTAGGTTTCAAGATGCCCTGTTGTCTGAACCTCTACACTTCCTGCTTGGTTTTTTTACTTGACTGCGTGTGGTGATTCTTTCATTACACCTGTGGGCTTATTACAAGCCATTCAAATCATCCTTGGAAGAGAATGCCGTAAATGCCAATCGATGTGTATTATCAAAACAACTGCTAAGAAATTGTATCTTTGTGTGGCAGGGGCTTCCTCTCTGTTGTTAAAGCCTAAACTATGCTCCTTAGATTCAATTCCGATCAATGGTTGCTAAGCAACTTGGGGAAAGGGCGCATCAGGAAAAGTCAGGACGGATTACCTTTGCGCTCCATCCAGGTTCTAAGGCTCAGGGTCCAGATCTGAGTTTATTCCACTCCTCCGCTACGGAAGCCAGCTACCTCCTTGGGCACTGGGTCCTGGGCAATGCCTGGGCTGTTTGGCCGTGGTTTTTCATTGTGTTCCCCTTTGCTTTTGCACAAGTCCCTCCCCCAAGCCTGACAGAGACTAGGGTGCTTTGAGGGGCGCCGGGTGGCTCAGTCGGTTAAGCGTATGACTCTTGATCTCATGGTTTGTGAGTTCGAGCCCCGCGTCGGGCTCTGCACTGAGGGCACGGAGCCCGTGTGGGATTCTGTCTCTCCTTCTGGCTGCCCCTCCCCCGCCAGTGCGCTCGCTCTCCAACAAATAAACATTGAAAACCTTCCCCGAGCCTGACAGAGACCAGGGCGCTTTGGGCCAGCAGCCCCGGCCACACTGACCTTGGAAGTGGAGGTCGGTGCAGCTGGCAGCGGCATGGCACAGCCCGTTGTCCTGCAAACAGCGGTCCACCGGCAGCCGCTCCGGCTCGCAGTCCAGCCCGTCTCCCACGTAATGACTCTTGCACTCACACCTGTGCTTGCCCTGTGGGGACAGCGGAAAAGATGAGACGCCCCTCTTCTAGGACCCCGGGACCCCTCCACGCTCTGCGGGCCACCATCCGGCACAGGAGATGCTCAGCAGCACCAGGAAAATGCCTCTCCTGTCCAGCGGGAACAAGGTAATGGCCACGTCTCAGGTCCGCACAGGCTCATGAGGAAATGTCATAGCTGAAATGTCACCTCCTCCGAGAGAGCGTCCCTGGCGCATTAAATAAAGCAGCTGTCCCAGCCCTCTCCAGCACACCGGCCCAGTTTATGTGCTGCCCCACTCTTGGTGCTTTCTGAAAGTATCTCGTGCATTTGTCTCTGCACTGGGCATGACCCCCTCCCTCCACCCCTGCATAAGCTCTTTCTTGCTACGTCCCGGCACCTGTGACGGCAGACAGTAAGTGCCTGGTGACCACTTGCTGAATCAGTGAATGATCTCATTTAATCCCCATGACAATTCTGTGAGGGCTGTATTATTATTAGGCTCACTTAGCAAATGAGGAAACTGACACTCGGAGAAAGTAAGTAGCCAGGCCCGGGCCACAGAGTGTTAAGTCTGGGAGCTAAGGCTCAGGGAGGGACTCCAAGTTCAATAACGGACTTTATTGTCCACCATCTTCTCTTGCCAATGGATAAACAGGGCACCAGGGCACGGATTCCACTCTCCATATACATTTAAATTTATTTATTTTGTGTGTGTGTGTGTGTGTGTGTGAGAGAGAGAGCGAGAGAGAGCGAGCAAGCACGCATGCAGGGGGAAGGACAAAGAGAGAGAGAGAGAATTCTAAGCAGGCTCTGCACTGACACAGTGCAGAATCCAATGTGGGCCTTGAACTCACAAACTGTGGGATCATGACCTGAGCTGAAATCAAGAGTCAGACGCCCAACCGGCTGAGCCACCCAGGCGCCCCCGATTCCACTCTAAAAAGCCTTGGGTGAGGGCGCGAACCTGCACTTTTCCTGCCACTTCTCACCAACATTTTTTGTTTTAATAAACTTTTAATTTTGGATAGTTTTAAATTTATAGAAAAGTTGCAAAGATAGCAGAAAGAGTTGCCATATACTCTTCACCAGGTTCCCCTACCTTGCCTTCTTAGATAACCATAGCACATTGGTCAAAACTAAGAAGTTAACAGTGGCACACTGCTATTAACTAAACAATAGGCTTTATGTGGATTTCACCAGTTTCCCCCTAATGTCCTCTTTCTGCTTAGAATGCCACTTTGCATTTAGCCTGCAGACCTAGCAACACACGCACTGAGGCGGGAAGGAAGTTGAGGAAGAGGCCGAACATTAAGTGAGGTGAAGCCAGGCTGAACAAGGTGCAGAAGGGCTCCCATCCTGGGGCCAGGGGGTGGGGAGGGACGAGAGACTCACCGGGCCGGTCATCTTGCAGGTGGCATGCTCATGACACCCTCCGTTGAGGCCGTCGGCACAGGGGTCTATCTCTATGCAGCTGCGGCCGTCCCCCTTGTAGCCCTTCTGACAGCTGCAGGAGACCCTCGTGCCCTTCTGGGAACACTTGGCGACCTTGGCA
Source organism: Neofelis nebulosa (assembly GCF_028018385.1). Lineage (NCBI taxonomy): Eukaryota > Metazoa > Chordata > Mammalia > Carnivora > Felidae > Neofelis > Neofelis nebulosa. Next base: position 18,400,255 of record NC_080789.1, read on the forward strand.
CAGCCCCCGTTGTTCTGTTTGCAGAAATCCACAACTGCAGGAGCAGAGGGGAGACAGCTCATTTAAGCACTGTCTGTGCAAGGTGGGCTTCAGATGGGGGCATGGGCAGCCCTGGGATCAGTGGCGTTGGGACATAAATGGTCCCCGACATATTGGGGCCTTCTTTCCCCATGCCCAGTGGCCTCTGTGCTAGCCTTTGCAAACACTGGTATCCCGTGGCTGATACCCTCAAAGACCAGGCCTGATGGTATCCGCCTACCTCTGGCCCCTTTGGTAGTAGTTTTAATGTTAGGACAGTTTGTGTGTGTGTGTGTGTGTGTGTGTGTGTGTGTGTGTATGCGTGTGCAGAGTTAGTGCACTCTTGAGTACTTTGTGAGATGGACATCATTACCCCTATTCTACAGATGAACAAACTGAAACACAGGGAATTTAACTGATCTGACAAAGGCAAAACAGTGGTAACGTGGTAGGGCTGGGATTTAAACCCAGGTTGGTCTGGCCCCAAAGTCCATGCATTCCCCACTGTGTTGTGCTACCCGTTAGGACCTTTGTTTTCACCATCTCTCAAATTTCAACCCAATACTAGATTTAAGGGGTAGCTGGAAAGCCATCTGATTTCTCTTGCCTGGCTTTTTGCCTGGAGTCATGGCAGCCACTTGAGACTTTGAAAGAATAAACATGAGGACAAAAGGCCTTCTCCGAGGATAGCAGAGTAGAAAGACTGAACCTGGGTCTTTGGTGCCATTGTTGAGTGACCCACTTCCTGGCTGCCTTGTAGCAGACTACAAAATAGCAGGTATAGCAAGAGCTCATTTCTGTAAAGCAAGTATCTCTATTTGAATATTTACTCATGAAAGAAGTTAGAAAGTACATGGGGCTGACACTAGTAGGTTTCTCCCAATGTCTATAGTCTCCTTTTTCTTTTTTTTTTTTAATTTTTTTTTTTTCAACGTTTATTTTATTTTTTGGGACAGAGAGAGACAGAGCATGAACGGGGGAGGGGCAGAGAGAGAGGGAGGGAGACACAGAATCGGAAACAGGCTCCAGGCTCCGAGCCATCAGCCCAGAGCCTGACGCAGGGCTCGAACTCACGGACCGCAAGATCGTGACCTGGCTGAAGTCGGACGCTTAACCGACTGCGCCACCCAGGCGCCCCATATAGTCTCCTTTTTCTACAGCAATGGAGTTTTAGCTGGGCTCATGGCTGCCCAACTGAAGACTACATTTCCCAGGCTCCTTTGCAGCTAGGTCTGCCGGATGATGAGGTTCCAGCCAATGCTATGGGAATAGACAAAATTTTTAGCAACTTCTAGGTGCATCCTTAAAGGGAAAGAAGTTTGCCTCCTTCCTCTCCTTCTCCATCCTGCTGCTTGGGATGTGGTGATGGTACTGACCCTCTCAGGCCAGGCAAGTGAACGATGGCAGAGCAATAAGATAGAAGGAGTCGGGCTCCCAGATGTCCTTTCAGACCTACGTTAGCTCTGGATGCCTCCATTCAAACTAGTATATGAGATAAAAATAAACATCTAAACATCTGCCTCGTGTATACCACTGTTCCTTTGGGTCTCCGTGTGGGTGGAGCTGTATCTTAACTACTAAATACAGACATTGCCAAATTCAGAGTGGTTCTCTCCAAGTGATGAGTGTAACTACTAAAAAAAATTTTTTTTTGAATTTTGAGGGGTGGGGTAGGGGCAGAGAGAGAAGGAGACACAGAATCCAAAGCAGGCTCCAGGCTCTGAGCTGTCAGCGCGGAACCCGACACGGGGCACACATCCACAAATCGTGAGATCATGACCTGAGCCCAAGTCAGAAGCTTAACCACCTGAGCCACACACGTAGGTGCCCCAGTAAATGTTTTTTTGTTTTTTTTAGTATTGTAATGTAATTTCTGAATTTTTTTAAAAGTCCAGATTTGTGGAGTTACAAAAACACTATAAAGTAAAGTGCCTCACTTTGAGTCTGTGCAGCGATTTCAAAACAGTGACCTGGGAGGTCAAGCATGAGTAAACCCACTAAGGAAACTGAGTCGCAGAGAGGGTAGGTATGGGCAAAATGGCCCAGGCAGGAGTGGAAGGGTCAGGAGGAAGTCCGGGCACTCAGACCACGTCCCGCTCCGCTCCCGCACTGCCCTGCTGTTTTGCACGCGCGGACAGGACTCACCTGTGCATGTTATTCCGTCCCCTTCGTAGCTCAGGTTACACTCACACGTGTTGTTCTCCTTGCAGGTGGCGTCAGCTGAACAAGGAGGCGTGCACACTGGGGGCAAAACTGTAAACAAAGAGGTCCCTGTTCATCACGTGCCTGTGGTGGGAAGACGTGGGACCCTCTAAGACTCCATCTCCAGCCTGTCACTGAGTTTCAAAAGTGCCCCCTCACAGTGGGAGCACAGGGTGATTTGCAAAGGTTCCTCGCAGCCTGCGGATTCTGAGACTCAAGAATTGCTCCTTAATATTAAGACATTAACCCTGAAATGTTACTCAGATTAAAATGTAATATGTCACCTTTATGGGCAACCGGCTAAAGCTTTATACCTCAACAAGGATGAATTTGGCAGAGTAGCTCTTTGGCCCTAAGGGCACAGGGATCCAGAAGGAGACGGTTAAATCAGAGGAGAAATTCCATGGCTTTCTGAGGGCACCACTAAGCTTGGGAGAAGTCCGGAGCTTTGGTGCGTGAATAGGACTGCAGTGTCAACGGGTAGCAGGAAGCCATGGGGTGGTCAGGGGAGGGGGGAAGGTGGAGGAAGCTGAGCTGGGGGATTCTGGAACCTCAGGTTGCTTAAACCCGTAGGAAGAACTTAGTCGTGCCCTTCTGCCCCTGCGATTCACAGTGGAGGATTCACCCTTCACATCTCGGGCCTTCAACCAGAACACAGGGCTCTGGGTGGATGGGAGGACCTCCCACCAGAACACAGGGCTCAGAATGGACTGGAGGCCGCAGAACACTGGCCGCTCACGATCCCAAGGGAGCATGATTACAAGGGGCCACAGTCCTAAGGACCATGATCCCGAGAGGCCATGATCCCAAGGGGCCATGATCCTAAGGACCATGATCCTGAGGGACCACAGTCCTAAGGACCATGATCCCAAGAGGCCATGATCCCAAGGGGCCACGATCCTAAGGACCATGATCCCGAGAGGCCATGATCCCAAGGGGCCACGATCCTAAGGACCATGATCCTGAGGGACTACAGTCCTAAGGACCATGATCCCGAGAGGCCATGATCCCAAGGGGCCACAGTCCTAAGGACCATGATCCCGAGAGGCCATGATCCCAAGGGGCCACGATCCTAAGCACCATGATCCCGAGAGGCCATGATCCCAAGGGGCCACGATCCTAAGGACCATGATCCTGAGAGGCCATGATCCCAAGGGGCCACGATCCTAAGGACCATGATCCTGAGAGGCCATGATCCCAAGGGGCCATGATCCTAAGGACCATGATCCTGAGAGGCCATGATCCCAAGGGGCCACGATCCTAAGGACCATGATCCTGAGAGGCCATGATCCCAAGGGGCCATGATCCTAAGGACCATGATCCTGAGGGACCACAATCCTAAGGACCGTGATCCTGAGGGACCACAGTCCTGAGGACCATGATCTCAAGAGGCCATGATCCCAAGGGGCCACGATCCTAAGGACCATGATCCTGAGGGACCACAGTCCTAAGGACCATGATCCCAAGAGGCCATGATCCCAAGGGGCCACGATCCTGAGGGACCACTCCTGCCCAGTCCTGTATCATTTGCTCGAGGTGGGCCCTTCCATGGTTGCAAAGGACTGCATGCTGGTTTCGTGGGTTTGAGTTAAATCCATTCACCCAATTTTCCTGCAAGTCCCCAAACCTCCCGAGGCCCAGGGCCACATATCCGAATCATCTTTTCCTTGTGGAAAGGGAAACACCTGCTCTGTTTTCTTCAGGTGTCACTCAGACCCCCAACGTCAGTTGGATGCTCTCAGAGGGGCCGCTGCAGCACGGTGCTGCCGCCAGCTGACCACTCCCATGACAGACCTGTCTGAGTGTCGCAGAAGCGCCCCGTCCACCCCGTTTCGCACAGGCACTGCCCGGAGCCCGAGGTGCCATCGTCACACTGTCCGTGGTCTGAGCAGCCACAGGCTGTAAAGCAAATTGGAACGTGGTCAGTAATCAGTGATCAGGCATTGAAATCCAACCGGCCAGCTCTCTGACCACCCGTTGGCTGTGCTGTCCGTGTGGAGGGGCACCATTCCTTCAAACGCTGCACAAATAATATATTCGGTGGCTATCATGGGACAGACATGACTCGGCAATGAGGTTACAGTGAGAAACAGAAGACATAAGGTTCCTGTTCTCAGAGGCTTACAGTCCAGGAGTAACTGGCTTTGAACATGTAATTACAAACACGGTGAGTGTTATAAGCACAGAAGTAGAGGGTGTCATGGGGTTTGTAACTGAAGACAAGGGGGAGAGAACCTCATCGGGGGCCTCCTCACAGAGAAATCCATTTGACAGTGAGATCCTCAAGGTATGGATCAGTTCTTCCCCTTCTTGCCACCTTGATGGAGGACGATCATCCCAGCCCAAGGCACCACCGGGCCACCTAGACTGTTGCATTCAGTTCCCTGGTGTCGGCCCTGCTTCTGCTCTTGCTCTACTACAGCATATTCTCAGGGCAGCAGAAGCAACACTTCCAATGTGCTCATGAACCCCTTCCCCTCACCGCTCCCCCCACCACTCACAGTCCTTCACTTAGAAGAGATGTTGTCTATTCTAAGGGCTGTCTCTGGCCGAGAAGCTCTTATGTTACCTGGCCGCTGGTGACCTTCAGATTTCATTTCCTTCCTCTCTTTCTCTTCTTTGCCCACTCTGTTCAGCCACCCTGGCTTCTTTGCTGTTCCTTTCATGCCAGGCCCACTTCTGCCTCAGGACCTTTGTGTTTGTTCATTTCTCTTCTAGGAAATCCATTCCTCTAGTCTGCACCATACCATACAGCAGCCCTTGCCACAAGCGGCTATTTAAATTTAAATTAATTAAAATTAAAAAAAAATCAGTTCCTTAGTCACACATTTTGAGCGCTCAGTGGCCACACATAGCTACTGGCTTCCATTCCTGATAATAGAGCTACAGAACATTTCCAGCATGATGGAAAATTCCTTTGGACTGGGCTGTTGTTGGATGTCCCTACACCAGCCCCTCACCTCTTTGAGGTTTCTCCTCAAATATTCCTGGTGTGAGATATCTTTTAAAACAGTGCCTCCTTTCCTTCTCCATCCCATCACCTGCTTTTTCTATCTTTATAACTACCTTTGTTTCTGCAGTTTTAATCTGTTTCCTCCCTTTGAGTGTACGTTCCTTGAGAGCCGGAATTTGGTCCCCTTCCAACACCACTGCATCCCTACAACTTAGGACAATTCCAGGCTTCTGAGAAAGTCACTTGGCCTCTTTGTGCCTCAGTTTCCTCATCTGGTAAGTAGGGATCGTAACAGTACTACCACAAAGGGTAGTTGTGAGGATTAAGCAGTAAAACACACCTGCCTTTGTGCGTAGGAGGTGCTCTAGAAACATTAGCTACCAATATTAATAAGGACTCTAAATTCATGTTGGTTGAGTGAATGAATGAATGTTGTTCAGCCACAGCTTGTCCTGATGGCTGCAGGGATGTGGATTTCACTTCTAGAGGTGAGGCTCTTTCTATGGATGGAAACCGGGAGACATCCAGGGAGGGAAAAGCATGTGAAGGCAGGCAGATGGGAGGTGGGTGGACGGGGAGAGAGGGGAAGAGGGATGTTTCTGGGCCTGGCAGGTGGCGTGGACGAGGACAGGGAACACAGCGGCCGAACAACAGGCAGGGGGAGTGGGAGCCACGAACGTACGCTGACAGTCAGGCCCGAATCTCCCGGGCAGGCACAGCTCACACGCCGTCCCGTTGAAGCCGGTGTGGCATTTACACTCTCCTATGCCCGAGTACTGATCGAGGCAGACCCCCCGGTTATTACAAGGGGCATCCGCTCCTCCAGGGCAGGCTGGAAGAAATGAAACGGCAGTGACTCGACAGCCTCCCCAGGCCCAGAACCGCTCGGCACCTTAGTAAATGTGCTGCTGACCTGCCCTCAGCTGCGGGGCTGATATCCACTGGCCCAGGAAGACCGTGGCCCCGGGGACTCACCCACATAGTGTCACGGGTATTTGGGGCAAGCCAGTGGCCTCTGGAACATGAATTTAAGTGTATCTGATAGCATTCTACCGAGGCAGAGCAATATGCTGAACCAGGCACTGTATTTAGGGGTTAGGAGCTCTGGATTTGAGTAGATCTGGGCTGAATTTGTCTGAGCTTCAGTTCTCTAAGCTCCAGATGGTGATGATGGTGACGACACGGTGCCCACTTGATCTGTATCACATTGTGACTGAAGATCAAATAAGTTACTGTAACCAAGAGTGCTTTAAAAAACATAAGGCACCGAACAAGTGGAAGGGGTGACACTGGTTTTTGTGAAAAGTGCACACTTAAGTGATGGAGTGTAGACGGACACTGGGTAACTGTGTGTACACCCTGCCCAGGATTTTCTCAACCGGACCACAGTGAATGGAGTATCCATGGTGGTTGAAACCATGGCTTCGGGAGACACTCTGTGGGACCTTGGGCTTGCTGCTTATCCTCTCTCTGCCTCTATTTTCTTATCTGTAAAATGGAGATAATGATGGCATCTACTTCTTAGAGGTCATTGCCAGGTTTAAATCTTTTTTTTTTTTAAATGTTTATTTATTTTGAGAGAGAGTGTGAGCAGTGGACGGGCAGAGAGAGGAGAGAGAGAGAGAGAGAGAGAATCCTAAGCAGGCTCTGACAGCACAGAGCCTGATGCGGGGCTTGATCTCACGGTTCAAGAGTTCCTGAACCGAAATCAAGTGTTGGAAGCTGAACTGACTAAGCCACCCCAGGCGCCCCTTGTCACCAGGTTTAAGTGTATTGCCATATATGGGAAGTAGCACTCAATAAATGTGCTTAATTAAAACAATGTGTGGCAGATGGGAAGGGCTTTTTGTTATTCAGCTATTGTTGATGTATAACTGGCTAGAAGTTCTGTCTATGTAGAGATTTCAGGATGGGCCAAAGTGTTCTTTGGCAAGGAGCCCTTTCCTGGCGAGGTAAGAGAGGGAGGTTCACCCCATAACAGGGAATAATGGCATCCGAAACATCATGGTCACACAGCACAGCACTGTGCCAAGGTAGAATTCTCCTCGATGCATTTAAACTCATGTGCTAATCAGTATCATGGGCTAGCTTCAGAAATGAAATGTGCTGTTTCCAGCAGCCTGGAAAATGTCTTCTGATGACAATCTACACACAGTAGAGTCTCAACTCTGTAAGAAACAGAATATGACAAAAGGAAAAAGGAGAAGGAAAGCTACCCAGCTCTTTAGAATGACTGCTTTTGGATCTTTTCTTAGAGGAGGTATGAAGAGCCATGCATTCGACCCCGCCCCCCGCAATGTCTGTGCTTTCACAGTGCCGCGCAGTGATGGGACAGTCAGGATCCCGAGGTGGTAAGAGGCGCCCTCACCCTGACAGTCTCGCCCGAAGTAGCCCTTGCAGCACCTGGGGAGCCGAACCACCATGACGCACTGCTCCCGGCAGCCTTCCACGTACCCTCTCAAGGACAGGTAGTATCGACACTTCTGCTTCACTCCCTAGAGGAAGAAAGTGATCCAACCCTCCGCCTTCCACCGCCCAGACTTGGGCTCTTTGGCTCTAGTCCGCCCCCCAGTGGAGGAACCTGGGTACTGCCCAAATTGAAAATGGGACTCAATGGCCTGAGCCCTTTACAAAGGAATTCTTTGCTTAGGGGGATAGATAGGCAGATGGGTGGGGGAGGGGACAGAGCTAGAGTCCACAGAAAGATTTCTCCCCAGGTTTAAGAGGAAGGACTCGTTGACCCTTAGAGCTGCAGAAGTTTGAGGTTTCTTGGAAAGAGAGTGGGGTAGAGGTAGCTTTCCATCATGCGTGGGGTCTGTGGCAAGGCTCCCAAATCATCAGCAGGGAAGAGATGAGTTACATTTTGTTTTGCGGGGGTGTTTTTGTTAGGGGTTTTACCAGTAGAGGAGAGAGAAATTGGCTTTGGAATAAGTGAAAAAAAAAAAAAAAAGCAATATTTAGTGAGTGCTTCCTATGTGCCAGGCTCTGTACCCACATTTAAAATTTTACTTTTCCTAATAACCACACACAGAATTGTTATTTGCTACATTTTATGGAGGCAAAACCATATAGATCATGTAACTTGCCAAAGACTGCCCACTGAAACTGTATCCCATAGCCATGGACTCCAAATTTCATTGGCTTAACCATTACTCTTGCATTGCTTTCTGGACCCTTATCCTAGCTTTGCTCCTTACTAGCTGTGTGGCCTTGGCCTAATTGCTTACCCTCTCTGAGATTCTTTTTTTTTTTTTTTTTTTTTCCATATGTGGAGGTAGTAATAGCTTCCTATGAATGTTACAAGGAGGAATGGGGTAATGGATAAATAAAGGGAACAACACAGAGCCAGGGACAGGAATAGCACTCAAAATGCAACTATTATTTTTATAACTATCATTATCTTGGAAAGTCCCTTCTAAGTCTACAATCCCATGGTTTTTTTAGACAGTTCCTAGAAGGTAGGTACTGGGTTGAAAAGTTGCCTGGGCTAAGAATGTTCATCTCAGCTAGGCTAAGAATGCCTGGTTGTGAAAAGAATGTTGTAAATTACAGTTATGCAACATCCCCAGAGATGCACACACACACACACTTACGCCTCCCAGAAGATTGGGGTCTAATCATGGAACAAACATACTGCTCTCCAAACGTCACTGCATTCGTAATTACCTTTGATTTACTCCACCTCGGGCAGCTGGGGGTATTGTCACAACTCCAACAATCTCCCTAGTATGCAAGAAAAGAAACGCTTAAACATCAAGAATATTGGTAAACACAAGGATATGCCCCTGGTTAATATTTTGACGGGTCGATGAAGAACTTAATCTTGATTAAGATTCTGGCTGTGGTCAAGAATGCAAAAGCAAACACACTGCCAGTTTGCCATGGAGAATTCTGAAGGTCTGTCTTGGCCCTCGGCTCCTTGGCTTATTTCTTTGAGGTGAAAAGTTCCCTGCTAGACAGAGCTGGCCCAGGGCACTGCCATACAGGCATCTGGTAGACTGGCCCCGGAAGCATGCACACAAACACCACTTTCATTATAAACTAGGTGTGATACTTTCGGCCAGTCACGCATTTCGATCCTTAGGTTTCTGATCTACAAAATAGAATGATTCTTGCTGTTTGATCTTCGGGGGATCAGGGACGGAAAATATTAACTGCAAAAATGTGTGCGAATATACTTTGGGAAGTTAGGAAGGCCACAACCCCTACAGCAGAAAGGGCAGCTGGGTTTTCATCGCCTACTTTGGTATCGGACTGGTGCCTGAATAATTTGGGATATTTAGTGAATCCCTACAAGTTGCCAGGTACCAAAGCCAACCGGTCACAGACTTTGCCACATAGGACGCTTCACCTCTTTGAGACTCAGTTCCCAAATCTACATCATAGAGTTGTTAACCAGCAACTCCTGTTATTGGATTATTTTAGGAGTAACATCAGCATTGACCCAAATGGCTGGCTCAGATGTAGTACTCCATAAATGATACATGATGGATGAATGAGTGTAAAATCTTAAAATGCCTCCTACAACCAGGGCCCAGGATAGAGATTGAATCACCACTGTTAAAAGAATGAATGAATAAAATAAATGGAGGTGTGGCACAAAAATGGCAACTTTTTGTGAAAATGGCAATTTTTTGAACAAAAATGGTTCAACCTAGGTTGAACAATATAATACTAAGTTGAACCATATGAAGTTGCCATTTTTTGTAGTCAGACCCTATAAATAGGGCAATTTTATATGGTCTCATCTGGCAGAATCGCAAAAAAAAAAAAAATGTTTGTTGAATGAATACGTGAATGACTGGATAGGTGGGTTTGACAATGAATAGCTTGTTGCAGAATAACTGGAACCCAGTTGGTACCCCACAACTATTTCCTTAATGACAAGGGAATGGATAGATGGGTAGGTTGGTGGATAAATGGGAATGTGCAAGGCCTGGATAGAGCCACGTAGATGCCTATTGATTCTGGCTCTCAAGAGCACCATCATTTGGCCCTCAGATCTCATGGGTCCTGGGCTCCCTTGAGGACCAACCCTCCGTGGTTTCATGGCAGAGTCCATGATAGATCATGAGGGCCGAACCCCAAGTGTCTCCTACTATAGCACTGATTTTAGGACTGACCGAAAAATTGTATGCGGCAAAAGTGTCACAGTGGCCCCCCAGGGTGGGATCAATCAGTAGACAGTCAATGCCGTAGGCCACACCCAGGTCAAACAAGAGTTCCCGTTGTACAATTCTGCATGTTTGGTCATTCAGGAAGAGCTCGCCCTGCGAGGGAGGGAGAGAGGGAGAAAGAGAGAACAGTCAACAATCTTTCTCAGTCTTCTCTTCTACCTAGGTTATATCAAGTGGTCAGCATTTGCAAGGCTCAGAAAGAACTAAATATGTATTATGTGTGTGTGTGTGTGTGTGTGTGTATGCTATATATAAATATATATATATGGTATATATGCATATATGTGTCAAACACTCAGCATGTACTATGTGCCGAGTAATATTCTGTGTGCTTTACCTGTTCAAATTCTTCTAACCCTCACAGCAACCCTAGAGTATCCCTGTTTACAGATGAGAAAAGCGAGGCAGCCAGAGGTTCAATAACTTGCCCAAGGTCAGACAGCCAGCAAGTGGTGGTGTGGGCGTTCCTACCTAAGCCGTCAGCCTCCGAGCCTACACTCTTGGCTACTCTGTAACACTGCCTCCACCAAAGTAGAAACAGGGGCAGCCAGGGTGTTGGGGTGGAGCAGGCATGACCTGCCTGTGGTTCAGGATAAACTTAGGTAAGGTGGCCACTTTATGCGCAATAGTGCAGTTTGTTTTTACTTAATGCTAGCTGCCAGCAAAGTGCGGGCACAACCTTTTTTTCAGAAGATACAAGCAATGGCTTTAGCTCTATAATGATGCCAATAACTTCTTTTTCCATGTCCTGGGCATTGTCTAAATAGTGCTTTAGATACATTATTGTGCTTTGCTTGCAACAATTCCAGGGCTTTCTTCCTTAAGTTCACCCAGCTAGGAAATTGTTGAATATAGCTTCCCCAAGGAAGCTATATTCTAAGGAAGAAAAATGCTTTTAGGTAGTTCTTTGGCAAAAAAAAAAAAGAGAGAGAGAGAGAGATAAATCTCAGCATCTACTGATGGGATGGACACAGCGTGATTCAGTGGAAAGAAGAGTGGAAAACTGTGATTAAATCCCCCCACTTCCACTTATGTACTGCGTGACTGTGAACAAGTTACCGAACTACTCTGAGGTTTGTTTTCACCAGGTCAATAGGATTAATGATTTCATTGCACAGGGTTGTTACAAAGATCACACCAAATGATACATTGCAAAATGCACTGAAAGCTATATTAGCACCCAGAATGGGCACTGGATATTCTTATTATACTTCTTTGATAGGTTGGTCATCAGATATAAACAGAATGTTGTATGGCCCTTCTAACAAGCCTCCTTGAAGGGAATCAACTCAGCTGGGAGCTGCATCCCTTTTGTCCTTCCTCCTTTGTGCTGCCTGGAGAGTGGACATGATGGTTAGAGCTCCAGCAGCCACGATGAACCTTGAGGTGACACTGAGGTTGAAAATGCGCTGCAGAGCAGAAAAACAGAAGGAGCTCTGCCAATGAGCCATCATATTAGCTCTGGATTGGCTGCCTCCAGATTTCTCTTAAAAAAGACACAAGTCCTTATCTATTTAAGTCACTGTCATGTTGGATTCCCCATTATATGCAGGATATAGGATGTAGCTAATATTATCCTATCACACCCATTCATTATGTGGAATTACAGGGAGGCAATATTGCTCAGAAACTAGCCAAGGAAGGTGAAAACTGCAAACTTTCTCTCTGTTGGCTGATCTAGGTAGATGGAACCCAGAGCTGGCTCCCCCTGCCAACAAGGGGCTAGAGGTGAGGCCACAGTGGGGCTGGGAAGGAAGGGAAAGGAATGACAGTATACTATCCTTGTCAAAACAAAACAAAAACAAACCAACCCAAAGCCACTCTCTGCAAGTTAAGGGGGGGCCCCTAACACCTGCTACCAGGGCTTATGCTGGCCAGGATTTATCAGGTTTTTCACAGCTAAATACTTACTCTCAGGGTAAGAGCCCCGAAGGCAGCCAGAGAAAAGGGCTTGTTGTCAATGGAGGAAAAAACGAATATTTTCTTGAAGAGGTAGTGGTTGGGGAAAGCTGTTAATACTCACAATGTCACGGCCAGTGCCGCACTTCACGCCCAGCTCAGAGCCTTGCAGGGTCGTCCAGGCAGCAGATCTGGGGAGATCCACCGCTAAAATCTGTAAGAGTGATGGTACCACATTAATACCCCAAATTTTGGCTGAAGGAGCACCCAGAGGAGCTTTGCCAATCAACCAAATCTGGCCACAGGTTTTTCCAGCTTTAAAATGACTGCTGATAGAATCAAAAGGAAGCATAATCATGGGCTGTCTAGAAGTTGGAAATTCTGTCTGTAGGGAAAGTGTCCCCCTGCTGGGCTAGCTTCAATCCCCCTTCCACACCTCTTCCATGCTTGGGAGGCCAGGGCAGATGCTGTGTTGGTGTATGAAGCCAGTGACAGGATCGGCGGGTGCTGTGTTGGTGTATGAAGCCAGTGACAGGATCGGCGGGTCAGGGAAATGGCATAGGGTGCTGTTAGGGGTTGAGCTGTGACCCCTCAAAAGTTTAGTTGAAGATACACTGACCCCCATTGCCTCAGAATGTGACTTTACTTGGAAATAAGGTCATTGCACATATAATTAGTTAAGATGAGGCCACACTGGAGTAGAGTGGGCCCTTAATCCAGTATGACTGGTGTCCTCATAAGAAGAAAAGAGAAAAGGAGAATTGTATGTGGACACAAAGACACAGGGAGAGGACAGCCACGTGACCAGAGGGGCAGAGCTTAGAGAGGTGCATCATCTACAAGCCAAGGAATGGCAAGGATTTCCGGCAACCACCAGAAACTAGGAGAGAAACATGGAACAGATTCTCCCTCAGAACCTCCAGAAGGAACAACCTTGTCAGCACCTTGATTTCAGACTTCCAGCCTCCAGAAGTCTGAGGGATACATTTCTGTTGTTTCAAGCCACCCAGTTCGTGGTTATTTGCTATGCAGCCCTAAGACGCTAATACAGGCCCTATGAATGAACCAAAGTTAGGGTGCTTGGCATTCTTGGATTAGGCAGACTCAGTCCTGGAGAGAGACATGGGTCCTGGTTGAGGACTCAGAGTGACAGGGTTTCAGCAGGAGCTACCACGCAGCTACAAGATCTTGCTTCCCCGGTCACAGTAGATCCGTTCAGGAGTGATCGAGTCTGGGGGAATCTGCCCTTTGCCTAGAAATTGTGGAACTGGGGGAGAATGAGTTGGGAACTTGGGAACTGTTACCAACAGCCATTTTGCACGTGAAGTGGGGCCGAGGAGAGTTGACCTGCAGCACGAGAGAGGAAACGATGCTCCTGGGTATTGATTCAAGTTGGAAAGGAAATCACGGGAGGTTGGAGAAACAGAACAGGCCTGGCGCACTGCGGGGGTCCATTAACCACGGGGCCAGTCGGAGGAGGACACCAGGGGCGGGGGGGGGGGCATGCCCAGGTGTCCTTCGCACCTCGGAGGTGGAGACACATTGACCATTCCTGGCTTTGATCCCCCTTGGGCACCCCTGCACTCATGTCTGTATGTTAACAAAGTACCTTGGCATCTCGGATCACGTGGAACTTCAGATACTCCTTCAGTTTGTCCTTGTTGTCTTGGTTGAACAGGAAATCCTGCTGTTCAGGGGGTAGGGCTTGCAGTGCTTGGTCGCTGGGCCAGAAGAGAGTGACTGGAGTGTGGATGGGGTCAGTGATGACGCCCAGCAAGCCCACGTCCTGAAACACAGGGAGTTGGGCGCATGCATGGCAAAGCCCAGCCACAAGGCACAGGATCCTTCTGAGGACTGAAGCCAGGCGGGGGGGGGGGGGGGGGGGGGGGGGGGAAGGCCGTCGTGACCGCCCCGGGGCTCCCTGGGACTCCAGCTGGTTCAAGGGTGACAGCCTGGCGCCCCAACCATTCTGACCCTCATTTTCTCAGGGAGCAAAACAAAGTCAATTCTGGGCTTTTGTGAATAGAAAAATAATACGTAACAAATATCTTTTTTTGATTTTTGCTACTGCTGCCCAAATATTTTAATTTCTGGAAGGGCCACTTAGCATTTCCCCATATTTCATTTAAAAAAGTGAAACTGACACAATATTGAGATATTCCTGTATAAGATTTCTAGATCACATGGACTCAGAAGAGAAATTCCTAGACAAAGGGAGGGGAATCTTTTTGAGAACCTTCTGTAACCCAGGTGCATTATATATATTCTTCCTTGTAATTTTTCCAATAACCCTATGAAGTAGGTTTTATTATTCCTTCCTATTGAGCCCCCCAGAGAGGTTTGCTAACTTTCTCTAAAAGCCTATGTTCAACCAGACGTGATACCCAGGTGTGAGGGTGACTATGAGGTTTTGGGGCTGGGTGAGCAGGCAGAGATACTTGCCTTTGACATCCCTGGAGAGTCTCATTTTGAACACCTTGACATCTCCATTTCTGAAAAACTCCGAGGGTGAGCCCCAGGCTATTTTGGAAATTGCTGGTCAATGCAGAAGTTTGTAGGCAATGCTAAAAGGGGTAGGGGTGGGGGTGGGGGTGGGGGTCTGGGTTCTAAGAGTCCTCCTGGGGCTTCTCAGGGTATGAGGAGGAGAGGGGACCTTGGAAGACCCTGTCCCTCCCTGATTCTCCTCTGAAATCTTTGGACAAGAAGTTTCTCTACTCAATTTGTGGGAAAAGTGAAGTCAGAAAGATAAACAGTAAAACCTTGGATTGCAAATTACCTGTTCTACGAGTGTTCCACAGAAACACCTAAAATTTCTAACACATTTTCACTTGATAAATGAGTGACGTCTTGCATCACTCATACGTGACTCCAAACATCACATGATCACAGCTGAGCCAATGGTTCTCTCTCTCTCTCTCTCTCTCTCTCTCTCTCTATCTCTTGCTGTGGGATTGTGAGTGATCGTCTCCCATGGTCAGATGCTTGGTCTCAGGCCACGGTGTTTGGCAGAAATCAGTGATTTTCCGGAACACTGGAAGGTGCCCACAACTGGCACTAGTATATTTTTTGTCACTTCAAAGCACCAAAGACAGGCCTTTGCTTTTCCATCCAAGAGTAAGCTTAGGAATGTTTTGCTTCCTCCTAACTCAGGCTGCCTGCAGACAGAGAGAGACCCTTTCCTCTGCTGCCTTATTGCCAGTTCCATTAAATACAGTGCACGGCAAGAGTTTGTTAACACTGGACTGTAGTCAACATCCATGCGAGCATATACAATGGCCCCCATGCAGAAAAAGATTCCATTGAGCCAATAGATAGTGACATCGACAGTGATAGTGAAAGTTGTCCTGCACAATAACCCTCCTCTCCCAGGTCTCCCTCACCAGCCACGGAGGTTTTCAAAGGTCAGTGCAGGTTAATTTGTTTCCTTGTCTTTATATTTTGTATTTTCTTTACTTTTTGTATCATATTACAGTATTGTAATCATTTCTATATGAATGTTTTTGGGTTGTGGAACGAATCATCTGCATTTCCATGATTTCTTATGGGGAAATTCGCTTTGACATACAAGTGCTTTGGATTACAAGCATGTTTCTGGAACGAATTGTGCTCGCAAACCAAGGTTTCACTGTAGTTTTAAATGCAATGTCTACCTATGCCTTAAGGCATATATTTCCCAGATTTGCATGTCGGCTTGCCTGCCCCTATTACGGAGGTGAGAATTCCAGATGTGAAGCCCCTAGTGCAAGATGTGATGCTTGAGTCCTTTCCCTTGCTTCAGCCCAGGTACATCAATTTCTAATTTGGCCGGTGTACATTATATAGCTGAATAAACCGAATGCTGTTTTGGGAATGGAGTGACAGCGAATGACTTTGTTCTATTGGAAGTCGGGACTTTCCTACGCAGATTCCCACAATGGCTGGCTTGCTCCCCGAATAAAACAAAACACTAACGACAAAACAAAACAACCCCCTCCCCCCAAAAATCCAAACAAACAAAACCCTTCAAAAAAGAAACCTCCTTAGGCAGGTAATCGCCTGGGTTTTTACCTGTAGTAGGTTGTGAAATTTGGTGTAGCCGTGGTTTATTGCCACTGTTGTAAGATTTTGCTGCAAAGGCAATAAGAATAGGAATAATACCTTTCTTCATACAGTTCACCAAGCACGTTAACAAAAGTTCAGCTGAATGAAATCAGGGTAAGATAACGTGAGAGGTACTGCAGATTGGCTCGTCAGCACCCACTCCGGCTCTGACATACCCACGCCTTTCCGCAGTCCAGCGGATGGGGGACCATGCGTGACATTTTCCCAGACTGCCTTGCAGCTCCAGCCCCATGTGTGACATAGGATCCACCAAACAGAAGAGTTTTTACAAGGATTATCGGTGGAAGGAAACAACAAGAGGCAGAGGTGACCGCTAGCAGGAGGTTCTGACCAGCACAAGGGTGGAGGCATCTGGTGTTCGGACTTGGATGTTGTAGGGGGTGAGGCTGGAGACAGGTCAGAGCAGTCCCGCAGGAAAGTCACGTGCCTTCCCCTGGCAGGTATCCCTGGACCCCTTTGTTCCCAGCTATGTAGCTTCTGAATTAGACTCTCTGGCTTTCCAAGAGATTTGCTGTTAAACTTAGTATCTTAAGAATCTCCTTTTCGTTTAAGTTAGGTATAGTGGGTTCTGTGGTCTGCAATGAAAAACCCCGGCCGATGCTAATAAATAACAATCAAATTCAAATTTGTCTTTTCTTTCAGTTGAAAATGAGTTTTACTCCAGGTTTGCTTTGAGTGATATCTATCATCTATCTATCTATCTACCTATCATCTATCTATCTATCTCATCCATCTATGTAATTTCTCCATCTTCCAAGTCTATGCAAGACCATCTGTCCATGTGGAAACTAAAGAAAAAGTTATAAAATCCATTTATCTCTTTAAATTAGGCTTTTACCTATTTACTTCTTACTAGAATAATATTCACTAGGCTTTTCCTAGTAGCTTGAGACTGAAGCGGCAAAATTAAGATGCCTCAAAATCAGAATTGTGAAAATACATTTTGAGTATTATGAGTCATTCTGGGCTGAGAGTATGATAATGAACCCACCAGGATCCTTCCAGAGGCATCTTTGGGGGTGACAAGCAAGTTCTGGGGAGACAGCAATTTGTCTATGATGTGGATGATGCCATTGGTATTGATGAGATCACTGGATATGATCTTAGCCTTATTATTTATATACACTGTGTCCTGAAATTAACCAAGAAGAGAGAGAGAGAGAAAAAAAGAAATGAGCACAAACAGAAATGGACAAAGTCATTTCTTCCAGAATGCTTTACCAACATGCTAATAAGTCATCACGAAAGTGAACATTTAAGTAGGGCTGTGGGCAAAATCTGAAGATCTAAGTTCCTTGAGCACGTTTCTTTGTTATGATTATAAAAGGAAAACTGAGACAAGACTGTAATTTTCACCTGGAGGAGTTAATAGCAAAGAACCAACCACAGTGGTCATTTCGCTGTGATTCTCACAAGTACATCGGTTGCGTTGTCTGTACCACCTTCTGCCTCCACCACAACTTGCTTCCCTTTGCAATGGATTCTACAGTCACCACTAGTTCCTCTGTTGCGGGGGGCGAGGGGGCCAGCATGGTCAGGTGGCTCCAGTCAAAAGTGTTCACCCCCTCCAGCTTCTAACCCAAAGCCGTTCTGATGACCACTTGAGCTGTTTTGCTTGCGAGTTTCAATTCCAGTTCTAATATTTACATGCTGTGTGACCTTGGACAAGTCATTTAACTTCTCTGAGCTCCGTTTCCTACTTCATAGATTGGGGAAAGAATAGTATCTACATCATGGGATTCTTTGGAGGATTAAAAAAGTTAGTACACATCAAATACTTAGAATACTACGTGGCATATAGCAATCACTCAACATGTCTTAGTTGTTGTTGTTATTACTATTATTACTGGTATTAGTCTAAAGAAGAGAAGAGAGAGGGCCTAAGAAAGATGGTCCTCTTCCGGAGGTGGCCTCTCTTACCTGAGAGACAGAGATGACGATTGACTCCCCTTGGAGAGAGGTAGCATTTGGGGTCAATTTCAGGTTTTCTAGAAGCAGTTGGTGGCAGGCGATCACATGATAACGAAGAACCTGGGGCATGAGGCCCTGTTTGTCCCAGTCTTTAATCTGTAACAGAAGATGGGAGGGTTCCAGCCTTTGCTGGCCCCCTCCATGCCCTCCCCTCCTCCATGCTCTCCCCAGGGACTCTCCCCCAACTTGCACTGGGAAGGAGGCAGTCAGGGGTGGCTCGTGGTCAGGTTTACAGGGTACAGGCTGTTCAGACAAGAGGGAGAAAGTGGCCCTCCCTTCTTCCCTGCTTCCGACATGGACTCTTAGAATGAGTGGAAGGGAGCTTGGAGTTCCCCTGGTCCAGCATCTCTCAATGCATGCGGCAAGGACCCCAAGTCCTGTGAGATGCTACTTGCAAAAAGACTTTTCTTGTGAAAAATGCTGGGCAAAGCTGCACCGCACCTGTGCCTCTTGGAGAGGTACCTGGGCCAGATTTCCTTTAGTGTGGAAAAGATCACAATGCTTTTCCATTGTAAATCAAAGCACAAACAATATTAGCCATTAAGTCAGTGTAATAAGAAGCCCACAAGGTTCTCATCGCTTCAATTGCTTCATGGTATCTCTTTTGATGCTTTTTTAGAGGAAAACAATCAAATGTCAAAAACTTTCCAGAAGTATTTTTGTGCCTCTGTTTTTGTGTGTAGAGAAGAATGCACGGTTTGGAGTCATGTTTCCGTCCTTACTCCGCCACTTGCTAGTCGTGTGGCCTTGGGAAATTTACTTCTGTCAATGTCCTTGACTGTAAAAATGGGGATGATAGCACTCCATGACAGGGTTGTCATGAACACTAAATGAATGAATCTAGGTCAGATACTAGAAACAGTGTCTGGCACACTCCATAAATGTTTGCTACAGTATTATATGTTAATGGGTAATCCTGCATGAGTAGTCCCAGTGAATGTTAGAATAGTAAAGGCTCTGATAAGGCCTGCAAGAAAAAAAAGACTTATTTAAAAGCTTTTACCCCGCATTCTTGTTCTTCTCGTTTTCTTTTTCTTTTTTTAATGTTTGTTTGTTTGTTTGTTTATTTATTTATGTCTATGGAAGGTTTGGATCATTTAAGAATTGTTGATCTTTTCTAGCTTCCTACCTGATTCAGGAATGTTTTTCAGAGGGCCTCTGGCCATTGGTTACCCTAAATCCACTTAAATGCTTTCTTTTGATAGGAGGTCCCTAAGCTGACAGGCAACCCCTTTCATTGCTGATCTGCTCTAGCTAATCCTAAATCTCCTGCCCAGAAATGTCTCCAGCATTGGTTCCAGGGTGACACCCAAACGTTCCACACCTCTTCGGCTTGCCTAGAGCTTCATGCTTACCCGAGGTTCCTCATCAAAAGCTGCAGATAAAGGTGCAAAGACAGTGAAAGGGCCCGGACCGCTCAGATCTCGCACAGAATGTTCCTGTGGGAAGGAAGGTGGGGCCACATGGCAGGTAGCTAATTAACATACGTACAGTTTCAAACAAATACAGAAAGTCGGTGGTGACAGAGGGGAGTGAAAACTGTATCTGGAGATCTGTGTTTTATTTAGTCTCAGATTCAAATTCATTCGTAGTCTTTGTCATTGAAATAATGTTTATTTTTATCTGGTTATAAAAATAACATATGTTGGGGTTTCTGGGTGACTCAGTGGAGCCTCCAATTCTTGATTTTGGCTTAGGTCATGGTTCCGGGGTTGTGGGATCGAACCCCAGGTTGGGCTCTGCACAGAGTGTGGAGCCTGCTTGAGATTTTCTCTCTCTCTCCTCCGCTGCCCCTCTCCCCAACTTGTGGTCACTCTCTCTCTCTCGGAAAAAAAAAATGCTTATTGTATTAAAGATTTGAAAATATAGCATGAAGAAGGAAATAACTACCCATAGCCCCACTGCCTAGATGCAACCTATTATTTTTAGGTATTTTTTTCCAATGTCTCTTCTACATGCAAATATTTTACATAATTGGGATAATTGATTATAAGATGATTGGTTTAGCTATGCTAATTGCCTTCTTGCCAATGTTAAGAGCCTCTGGTTAGTTGTATTTTCTTCTAGGTTTTATGATTGTATTCATTTAGATATATTTTTTAAAGTTTATTTATTTTTGAGAGAGTGGGGGAGGGGCAGAGAGAGTGGGAGAGAGAATCCCAAGCAGGCTCTGCACTGTCAGTGCGGAATCCAACGCGGGGCTTGGACCCATGGATCACAAGATCAAGACCCGAGCTGAAATCAAGAGTCGGACACCTAACTGACTGAGCTACCCGGGTGCCCCTTATTCATTTATATTTTTATCTTTCATTTTTCAATATATCTGGAACTTATCCCAATGTATGATGTGCATAAAGACCTAACTTAATATTTTCACCCGGAGTTAACCAATTGCCCCAGGAATGCTTCTTTCCTCTGGTGTGATGGCAGTTTTTGCACGCAGTGCATTCTTCTATGTAGAATGGGCCAGAAACCCACGTTCCCAGACTTTCTTCTCCCTTCACTGACTCCAGAGGCTACAGTTTCTCTGTATCTGGCTGGAGACCCAACTCCTACAGCTACAGACAGACACTCATGTTCTTACCAGCAGCTGGAAGAAGTACTGGGATGTTTTTGGGTTCTTGGGAAGCTCCTGGAAACAAAGATAGAGGAGGGTCACTTCATGTCTTGGGTTACACGCAAGATCAATTCGAGGTTGTCGCAGGACAATTTCTGTAAGTTTGAGAGTCTTTACCACACTTTCAGCTGGAAATCTGCCCTCATGGGTCTTCTTTTTCAAGCCCCACCTACAGGCTTCCCACCGATGTTCAGAACGACTATGGGAACATGCTGTGAGTTCCAAAACCTTGCTGGAGTCACCATCTGATTTATCAAAGCAAGGTCTAGCCATTTCCAAAAGCAGTTAAGGTTTAGAAGCACTTTTTAAAGTTCAAATATTAAAAAAAAAACCAACCAGTTATAGGTTTATGGAAGATTTAATTCCTCCATTAACAAGCATATTTGATTAGCCAGAATGCTCTAGTCCCTCTTTAAGCCAAATAACAGAACGTTCACTTTATAAAGGGGTAGAAATCTACAAGTATCATTGCTCCTCATCCGCTATGGCCAGTACAGATGCCTGTGGGTGTGCACACACACATATGTTCCAATGGCACCCACATCAAGGTAATGCCTTTGAGTTTCTGTGTGCTCCATGCGTGTTACGTACATTACATCGGCTAACAACCCAATGGGGTTGGTACCATTAGAATTTTTTTTCTTACAAATTAGAAAGCTGATGCATAGGGAGGTAATGTAATTGCCTAATGTCTCATTACTGATTGACAGAGTTGAATTCATACCCAGGTGCTTCTGACTCCAGAACTCATTGATGTGAGGATTTTCATGGGTAGATACAATCTCTTTCCATTGCCAATTTATATAAAAGCAGGCTTTCACATCTTTGTAGAGCTTTACAAGTTACAAAACTCTTGCACAGCCCTTAGGGACCTGGATTCCTAGCACAGCGAGGCAAGTAGGGTTCGCTCTATTCGTTACCTGATAGATGTTGCCGCGGCAGGTGATCCCATCCCCGATGTAGTTTGGCTTGCAATTACATGTCCTCTCTCCTTGTCCAGTGTGATTGCAGATGGCAAATTCACTACATCCACCATTTTTCTGGTAAAATTTCCAAGGGGTGGGGGGTAAGAGTCAGCCCGGTTCGCTTGCCAGGTCTGCCAATATTCACAAAGCAATTCTGTACTGAAATGTATTTTTGTACCCACCTTCTAACTGACTGGTTTGCATTATTGCCCTTCTCCTGAACTTGCCTATTTAACTCCCTATAGTAAGAGCCATGTATTCACCCAGCCACGTATCCCAAGAGGGCGAGTCCAACCGAGCAGATCTCCAGCTGTAAATGGACAAGCCCAGAGGTGCCAAATGGAAACTTTCTCAGCACATGGGGGTTGACTAGAAAGGGACCAATCTTGCCCGACAGTTCCCAGCTTTAGGCTTAAATCCTGATCTCATAATGGCCAGGTAATAGTCATCAGCTAGAAGGCAGTTGGTATAAAAGAGATAGAACACACTGTCCTTGTCCACAAAGAGCTTAAAAACTGTGGAAGATGGGACAGAGACCTAAAAATGGAAACAAAGCAAAGTTCAATTCAAAGCCAACATCCATAGGAACACCAAGAAGGAGTCTGCAGCCTAAGCAGTTTCTAAGTGGGGAAAGAATGTGAGCTTAGGAGAAAGAAACCCCTTGGGGTTGAGCAAAGAAGGAGGTCAACAGACTTAACGGTCGGCTATAAAATCTTCCTTCCCTCTAATGCTTGTTCCCAGAGCCTTAGTGGAGCATGATATTTGGGCCCAGGAGGGACTTCCTGTCTGTCCCAGATTCCTGCCTCAAGCTGACACAGCTCAGTGAGCTCTTCAAGACCAGTTGCCGTCTCTTAAGGGCCCTGGATCTACCCTGGATTTTACCGTCCCGATACCCGGCCTGCTGTAAGAGCACCAAGACAAACCCCCTCTTGTGCCACTTTCCTGCTTCTCTCTGTCAACAAGTCTACACGCTCTAGGTTCCCTCCTACCTCACGGACATTCCCTTCCTTGCTGACCTGACCCCACACCCACCCCTTCCTGCCCTC
Source organism: Neofelis nebulosa (assembly GCF_028018385.1). Lineage (NCBI taxonomy): Eukaryota > Metazoa > Chordata > Mammalia > Carnivora > Felidae > Neofelis > Neofelis nebulosa. The sequence goes on from NC_080789.1 coordinate 18,423,204, forward strand.
ACAAACCCTTCCCGGTGCCTTCTGAAACTCACCACCATTAACAAACTCCCAGCAGTCTCCAGAAAACTCTCTCCGCCTCTTACCGAAGACGTGTCTGTCTCCTGCAAACGCGGCTCCCCCGCACCCCTCAAGCAAAGCTGTTTTCGTGGCCTGGGGCTGGGGTAGTGTCTTTCCTACCGAGCTTCCAAACTACTTCTACTGCCTCATCCTTCACAGACCCCAGCTCCCTGAGAACACACGGAATCCACGATGGCCCGTTTCTTTGGTCCTGGCGGTGGCGCCTGGATCACCAGCTTTCCCTCCACACCCGTGGCCACGCTTGGTGGCGTGAACGTCTCTGTCGGTGGCCTCCGTCTGCACCCTGCGTCTGCCACCACCCCTTGGCCACCCTTGGCTTCGTCTCCACATTAAAGTGGACCCCTCCCAAGGCTCTCCTTCAAGCATCCTGCTCTCTCTGACCACCAGCTTTCATCATCTCAACTCCCCTCTTCTAATGCTGCAGCTCCAGCCTCCTTTGACCCACAGGGGCCTCCCCTCCTTCCAGCTGCTTCTCTCTCACCCACCTGCCTGGTGCAGTTGGCCCCTGCTCCTAGCTTTGTCCCGGCACAGTGGCTGACACAACGGCTTGGTAAACCACTGCCTCTGGGCCGGCCCTGACTTGCGGGGCACTAAGGGACAAAGTCACACGTGTGTGACGTCCGCACCTGCCCTCAGAGCTATCACATCGGTGCTCATCCAGAGAGCAACTTTTCTCTCTCTGGGGAAGACAGTTCACACCTTCACTCCTCCCTCCAACTCTCAACCACTGCCCCTCACTCTCAGCTGATGGGCTCACCTCATAGCTCATGGAGACGCAGACACCCCACCTTCCCGCCCTGACGTTCACCACCTGCCTGCACCTGGTCACCAACCCTACTTTCCTTACTTAACAAATGAACTAACAACTGACGGTCTGACTAGTCATTTGCACACGAGGTGTCTGTCTCTTCCCCCTCAGTGTAAACTCTTTAAGGGAAGAGACTTCACTGCTTGGTCACTGATGAATTCCCAGTGCCTAAAATGGTGCCTGGGAGCCGGGGAGCTGCTGTGAGAGGTTTCCTACTGGATATGTAGAAATGCAAGCCGTCTCTGTCCTCACGGGACTAAGAATTTATTTAGAGCGATCAGACGCATTTTTAAGCTAGTTCACAGTAAGGGCTCCACACAGCATGTGCCCACGAGTGACTCACTAACTGACTGGCTCACTAACGAACGAACTGATCGGCTAATGATCTACCTGACTAACAGCCTGACTGACCAACTACCTGCCTACCTACCACTGGCCCTGCTCCTGCCTGGGGCTCACCTATGGGCTCTGGGGCCCTTTCTCCTCGTCCACTCCTGTACCCTCCTCCTGGAACATTCCACCTTCTCTCATTCAGTACCAGTTTCCTTCTCTCTGTTGGACTGTACTCATCAGCGTAAAAGCATGCCTTAACACTCATCTTGCAAGAAAACAAACTTTTGTTCTTGAAAGGATCCAGTGTGTGGTGGCAGTCATGGGTGCAGTGGCCAAGAGTTAATGACTCTTGTACCTGACTGTCAGGCACACGTAGGTTCATTGCAGTAGTTGCCAAGACAAGGTGGCCATTGAAAAAAACAGGTGGAAATGGTCCTTGAAGAGTTGCTGTGCAAATAAAGCTGCATGGGTCTGCTTGTGACAGCTCCATGCCCAGCACGCTGTTTTCCGCAATCATTTCATGTGAGGACATGTTCTCCTGAGGCATTTGCCAGATCGACACAAGGGGACAATCGGGATGAAGCTCAGAGAGGAAGGGCTTTAACTATGTGGCATCTGGGCTGTTCTTACACCCACAGCTGGAGGCTCCGGGTGGGCAGTGATATGAATAAGGGAAGTACCATGCATAGACAGCACTTCCTCTGGGGCTGACCGCTTCGTGGGAGGAACAAGAACCCCTGAAGTGGTCAAGGGTGCAGACTTTGAGTAAGACAGACATGGATTCAAGTTCTGGCTGTGCCGTTTGCTTGCTCTGTACCTAAAAGGTATGCTCATGTCCTAAGCCCTCGTATCTGTGCATGTGACCTCGTTTAGAGAAAGAGTCTTTGCGGATGTAATTAAGGACCTTGAGAGGGGGGCATCCTGGATGAGGCAGGTGGGCCTTAAGTCTGCGGTAGTTTTTAGTAGAAGAGGAGAAGACACCAGCACAGAGGTGAGGACAGAGGCAGAGAATGGAGTTTCTCCAGCTACAACTGGAACCTGAGGGGAAAATACGCCCCAGGGCCCACAAGCGGCCTCTGCATGTGGCCTCCTTGATGTGCCGTCCCCCGCAAGGCAGGTAGGAGGCACCCCAGGCCGGACGTCTCCGGGCCTCGGCCACGGAGCCCTACTCACGGTTAAGCAGGTATTGACGAACGTGCAGACCTTCCCGTCGCCAGTGTACTTGGGCAAACAGTTACACACTGCCTGTCCGGGGAGGGGAGGAAAACGGGTTATTTCACAGAGAGATTCTGCTGGCTCTCACGCTCCGGGTCTATGGTGGTCACGGTGGCGTCACAAGGGTCTGTATGTGATATTGGCAAGTTCTATCCTACGATGGTAATTGTCATGTCATCCTATGTTTAGCGCACTCGGCACATTTCACTCTAGCACTGGGATCTCCTACGGAGCCTGACTTTGCTGCCAAGAGACTTCATTTATTTATTTATTTATTTATTTTTTTAATAAATTTTTTTTTAACATTTATTTATTTTTGAGACAGAGAGAGACAGAGCATGAACGGGGGAGGGTCAGAGAGAGGGAGACACAGAATCTGAAATAGGCTCCAGGCTCTGAGCCGTCAGCACAGAGCCCGACGCGGGGCTTGAACCCACAGACAGTGAGATCGTGACCTGAGCCGAAGTCGGACGCTTAACCGACTGAGCCACCCAGGCGCCCCTACTTCATTTATTTTTTTAACACATTCTTACCTTATTTGGTCCTTTGCCTTCTTGGCACTCACCCCTTCTGTCGCTTGGGTTGGTAAAAGCTCGGGTGCAAGGAGGCTAAGCCATGACCCACTCCCATTCACACGGAGACCTTGTGCCTCTCCACCCAGGCTCAGCCCCAAGGCACCGGCGCTGGGAGATGCTGGAGGGGGGCTTTGGCCTCACATGGGTGGCCCATGTGAAAACAATCAGTTAGACCCACTGTTTGGCCAACGATGTCAGTGGGGGCTCCAACTTGAGGGAGGGGACACTGTCCACGGGAAGCTGGGGACTGTTTAGTTCACCCCCATTTCCCCAGTGCTCTGCTCAGGAACAAGGGCACAGGAGCAGGCAGGGTTAAAACCCAGCTACACTCTAGTTACCTAGTTCTGCGCCCAGAAGGAAGGGCACTTGCTCCTAATGTGTCCACCAGAGGGGTGGCTTTTCTTTTCCAATCCACCCAGGCCACATAGCAGAGGTGGCTCTGGTCTGATGTCTGCTTGTTAGAGCCTGGACTCACTGACAGGGTCAGCCAGGGCCAAATGGCAGATTTTCACTCCTCTGCCTCTTCCTTTCTTCTTGGTCCTGATCTTGACCCAAACTGTTACCAAGACACCCACCAGCTGCCCCTCCTGGGCTTAGGTTCTGTCCCAGAGATCAACCCTGGGTCCCTCTCACTGCCTTCTAGGTCTGGAGAAGGACTTGTAGACACCCTGAGCACCAACATGCTTCTAGGTTTTCCTTTCTCCATATGTGGTTTGAAATAAGAGCTCTGCTGAACCCCAAAACGTGTCTAAGGTAGCCAAATACTGCCTGTTCTGGTTTTCACCAAGACTATATGTGTAAACACACACACACACACACACACACACACACACACACAATTCTTTCAAAATAAGGGTATTTTTTCCCCCTTATTTTTGGGCTCTTTAGGCACCTGCTTGTTCTAATCATTGGGAGAACTGGCACTGAGGTTGCAGCCTAAACAAGGTTGATAGAACATTCCATGGGACTTCACTTCATCATCCAGTATCTGATGTATATAATTTCCTGACTATTGTGCTTGTTTGGGCTGCAAAACTCACTGTGTTAGGGAGTATGTGATTAGCAGAGGGCCTAAAAACATTATCTTTTTAAAAAATTAATTATTTTAAGCATATTTATTTGTTTCAAGAGAGACAGAGGCAGTGCAAGATGGGGAGGAGCAGAGAGAGAGGGAGAGAGAGAGAATCCCAAGCAGGCTCCGTGCTGCCGGTGCAGGGCTCGACGTGGGGCTTGAACTCATGAAACCACAAGATTGTGACCTGAGCTGAAACCAAGAGTCAGACACTTCACAAGCTGAGCCTCCCAGGCGCCCCTACAAGCGTTATCTTATGCTGTGGCACATGCATTTCAAGGCCTCAAGCCAAAGAAGATGATGCCTCAGCTTTCTAGGCATCAGAAAGCTGAAAGGAGAGCATCGTCGGAAACTTTCTAGGTGAGTCTGGAACCATGTGGTGTTTGCAGATGTCTACCCCTCCCCACTAAGGAAGCCCCTTCTCCCAAGAACCCCCTGGTCCCCTCACAGCCACCATTTCTTATTCCCAAAGAATGGCCTCTTTAGAGATTCTTTCAGAATTCCCCCCTAAAATATTGGTTTTATGCTGCTGGTGCCCATAGGTCTGTTCTCAACCCCTTTCCCTCAGGTGTGGGTCTGAAGATCCAGGAATTTGCTCCTAGGAAAACTTAGGACCCTGTGTGGGGGCGGGGCTGAGCTCACCTGGTTGGGTCCCGTCTGTGTGCACTCTGCGTTCTTGTGACAGCCACCGTTGTTCTCCAAACATGGGTTGATTTCTTTAAAACAAAAAGCCAGAACCTGGCATGAAAATCCAGCCTCCTTTTCCAATCAAGACATCTTGAGGAACCAGGCAGGATGGCTAACTGGACAAGGGGAGCAGGTGTCAAAGTGTGATTCAGTTTTGTGACAGCTCTGTGGCAGAAGTAAGCCAGCGGGGAAGGTACCAGATGTGGCTTCTCAGAATCAGCTCCTGTGGGCTGGGGCTGTGCCAGCAGGGGCCTCATCTGTGGGCTTGCTTCTGTCCCGCTATTGAGTGAATATGAGCATTTGCAGCCAGGGACTTGAAACAACAGAATCTTGGATCCAATCCAACATGCTAGGAAGGAAGAGAGTTAGGAATGAAACAGTCGCTTGTAACTCTCATCATAAAATTGGTTCAGCAGATTCTAAATTTAGAAGGACATTTTGATGAGGACCAGGATATTTGCTTGGTGTTAAAGCATCTCCCTATTGGTGGCTTATTAGTAGCAATGGGGGAGAAAGTAACTGTACAGTGGAGAAATCAGACAACACCTTGACTGCATGGTCAAAATTAACGTCACAAAAGAGAGGCAGCTGGAAATCGTGAGCCTCCTGTGTGATAGCCTGAGAAGGATGCAATATCACTCCTGTGATATCGAGTCTAGAATGCACAGTCTCAATATAATCATGAAAAAACATCAGACAAACCCCAAAGGAAGGACATGCTATGAAAAAAAGTTGGGGTGGTGGCCTATATTCTTCCAAAATGTCAATGTCATAAATGACAAAGCAAGGCTGGGGAGCCATCCCTGATTTGAGGAGACTAACACATAGCAGCTCAATACGATGCCCGCCCCTAAACTACTTCCTGCACTTGAGGAAAAAAGCCAGAACAGTATGTAATTGGGTCAGGGGACAAAATTAGAATACAAATGGTAATTAGACAAAAGTAGTATATTAATGGTAAATTTGGGGCACCTGGGTGGCTCAGTCAGTTAAACGTCTGGCTCTTGATTTCAGCTCAGGTCATGAGTTCACGGCTGTGAGATCAAGCCCTGCCTCAGGCTCTGCATTGAGCACGGAGCCTTCTTAGAATTCTCTATCCCTTCCCCTGCTTTCTTTCTCTCTCTCTCTCTCTCTCTCTCAAAATAAATAAACATTTAAAACAATAGTAAATTGACTGAAGTTGGTAACTGCAGTGGCTATGTAAGAACTTATCCTCATTCTCAGATATGCCAAAGTATTTAAGGATAACGGGAATATGAAAAAAGTCTACTCTCAAATGGTTTAGGAAAAAGAGGCACATATATAAAGAGAACAAATGATAATGCAAGTGAAGCAAGATGTTTGCAATAGTGAATCCAGGTAAAGAGCGAGTGGGTCTTCTTTTATACTATTCTTGCAATACTTTGGTGTGAATGTATTTTTTTACAACTAAAATGTTAAAAGTCAGACAGCATACGATGGCATACCTTTAATAGTAGAACAGTGTATAGCCATTAAGATAATGATTTGGAGAAACACTTACTTTCTGGGAGTGCTGTTCTTTTGTATTGCTAAGCATAGTAAGTATTATGTATCATAAGACAGAACTGTTGTTTAAACAAGTAGGTGCATCCATAGCAAATGAAGTGATACGACCATAGGAGAGTGGTTATTTCTAGGATCCACCCCCCCCCCCAACATATATGCATTCTCTAATTTATCTACAGTGAGAATGCGTTATTGTATAAGAAAGGAACTAATAAATGTTACAAAATTCAGTCAGCACCATCATGCTTAATTGGAAAAAGTGTCTCCTTTTTTTTCCTTCCCAAGCGATTTTTGGACATCACACACCTTCATACCCCTGTGGTCACCTTTACACACCTCATACGTTCCTGCACAGACTGTTCCAACAGTGGCATGTCCTAATAATAGGATCACTTACCGGGGCTCTGACCGTAAAGCCACTGCCACCGGACAGGTGAAGGATGGTACCCACCTAGACACACGATGCCGTCGCCTGTATAGCCTGCCTTGCACACACACACCCGGCTTCCTGGAGTGGTTCTTTTACAGTCAGCCTTGGCAGAGCAACCTCCATTGCTGGTCTCACAGGCATTGATGGCTACAGAAGGGAGACGCGACACAGAGCCCAGCCGGGGAGAGAGGGGGGAAAAAAACCAGTGATGCATTCTTTACTTGCGTGAGAAATGGAAGCTACTTCAAAATGCCAAAATGGGCACTGGATTAAGTACGGATAATTCAAAAGAACGCAGAGCATTGGATGTCTTCACTGGTGGATTCTACCAAACATTTAAAGAAGAATAAATACCAATTTTCCCAAGCTCTTCCAAAAACTAGAAGAGGAGAGAAGAATTCCCAGTTCATTTTATGAGGCCTGATACCAAAACCAGACAGAGCCATCTCAAGGAAACTCTATACATCAATATCCCTCACAGGTATAAACACAAAGATCCTCAAGAAAATACTTGTCAATCAAATTCGGCAAGAAGAATAATACACCATAACTAAGTGGGACTTATGCAGGAGTGCAAGGTGGTTTAACATTTAAAAATCAGTTAATGTACTACAGTCTATCAATCGAATTAAAGACAAATCCACTTGTTCCTTCCTCAATAGAAGGAACAAAAGCATTTGATAATATTCAATATCTTTAATAATAAAAGCTCAACAGGCAAAGAATATAAGGAAACTTCCTCAACCTGATAAAGGGCGTCTATGTATGGAATAGAACTGGGGGTCCAGAAATAAACCCATACATCCAAAGTCAATTGATTTTCCACAAAGGTGCCAAGACATTTCAATGGGGGAGAGAAGAGTCTTTTCAATGAATGATATGGAGACAAATGGATATTCACCCACAGAAGAAGAATTTGGACTTCAACCTCACAACATGTACACAAAGTGGATCAAGACCTAGATCCACTTGGAGTCCCACGGTGTGATTTTGGACAAGCTGCTCAGTGAATCTGAACCTTGGGGTCCACCTGTTGAGGTTTGTTTGCAGGTTTGGAGACTCCCATCTGGTAACGTACATGAAAGTGTTACAGAAATGTGGGTTGCTCTCCTATAACCCTGCTTTTGCTATTTCCTAAAAACAGAGGGCAAGAAAAATATTCCAGTTATTTGCTCCTCCCAGCTGTTTTCACGGGCATACTGTGCACATCTTACCGCAGGAAACATCTGGGACCAGGGTCAGGGTGCCTGCATGCTGGGAGAACCCCCTGGGGTAAGACGGTCTAGAAGACAGGTTGGTATGTTCATTGTTCACCACAATCTGGACTGAAGGCTGCCTGGACAAGGTGCTCAAGAGAAATATGATGCTAAGCGTTTCCAGTTTTCTAGCACCAAATATGTGGTGGGCACCTTAAGAGTATTAGATCCCATTTACCGAGTGCTCTGTGCAAAGGCTGTTCTAAGCACCTCACCGTTATTAATCTCGTTATCACCAAAAGGTCCAGGGAGGGAGATTCTCTTACTGACCACAACTTACAGATGGGAAAATGATGCAAAGAGCAGTCAAGCAACTTTCCCAAGGTAATACAAGCTATAAGAACTTAGACTCAAACCCGGGAGAGTCTGGTGTGGGGCTGTTTTAAATTCTGCCTCATTCTGCCATTGCACAGAGAGGTTGTTTGGTCCCCAAACCACTCTGCAAGGGACACAGTTTTATGTTCACTTTATAAGTGAGCTAAGGGGGCTCAGAGCAAATAAGAGACCCATCCAAAGCTGTGTGGGTAGTAGGAGGAAGAACCAGGACTCGGGTCCCTGTCTGTCCCACTCCAGAGTCCCCACGCCTGGGTCACATGCTAGGTCAATCAAGCTGGTGTTTTCAAAGTTCCCCAGGTGACTTCAGTTGTGATCAAGGCTGTGAACGGCTGTTTGGAGAAGAGAACAGGTACGATTGTCCCATGCATTCCTAACCCAACACACGTCCCAACCACTAACAGCAGTTTTCTCGCCCAGGGGGCCTGGTCGGCTGCCCTGTTACATCCAGGGCAGGAGCAGTGGTTGGTGGTGGCAGAATGGTACAGTCTGCAGGACTTGTGCCACCCTTGTAACCCCCAGCGGTCCCTTCCTCGCTTGCCTGTGCAGACTGTTCCATTCCCTTGGAATCCTGCTGCACATCTGCATGAGGCCGTCCCGTCTGGATTGAGAAGGCAGCTGCAACAAGAAATGGCAAGCGCTGTTTGTGGGGAAAGAATACAGAACATCCACCCGCTGTGTCCCCAGCGTCCTGGCTCCTGCCCCCTGCTTCACTCAGAGGTCTTGCCTGAGGCTCGGAAGGAGAGTCCCTGCCCAGCACGGCCCTGGACGGGCAGCCGAAACTGCAGAGAGTACATGGGTGGGCATCGGCCCGGGATGAGGAGGACAGCCAGCAATCTTTAGAGGGCCACTTATGTCCTCGGAGCCGTGCTTCCCACATTACTTCTCATAACCTACACGCTATCCAGTAGCCCTAACCCGTAGATGTTGTTATTCCCATTTATGGACAGAGAAACTGGGGCTTAGAAGCGTAATTGACTCCAGGTCATGCACACAATGAAAATGACAGAGGCTGATCTGAATTCAGGTCTAAGTCCAGTTACTGGGCCAATTAGTTAAGCCATCACGCCCCTCTGGGAGTTCGGAGTATGACGTTGAAGTATGAACACATAAGGCTTCGCTGTGAATGGGGAGTAAGGTTTGACGGCAGTCAGGGGCACTGGGCTCCCTCGGCCTCTATGAAAGGGCCCCTGTGGCTTGAACTGGGGGCAGCAGCTGGCTTTTTTGCCGATATGCCAGGTAACTCAGGTGGCAGCTTGTTTCGAAGGCTGGATGTGGCAAGTTGATGGTGGCCTTTTCAGAGAGATTTTTCCTTTCATATTTAAATTCATCATAAGTCTTCAGAAAGGGTCTCAGGAAGCTATTACCCTGAAGACAGGGCCTGATGTGGACACTCCTAGAAAAGAACCCTCTTTGCATCCCTTCCAGAGAAAAGCTCAGCGGTACATACTTGGCGCTGGTGTGGCATATCCCATTGCAGTCGTCTTTGGTGATCTCTGCAAAAGAGAACCAATTGCTGGCTCAGTCCTTTCTTACTTAACCTAACTCGAGAGCTTTCTTTGAGTACTTGCTGCCCAGAAAAGATTTAATTCCTCAGAAGTAATGATATGCATCACGTGAGCTATGTAAAACTGTATGAGCTTATAAATCCTTGTTTTGCCTTGGCTGCCAGGAAGCTCAGCACCAAATCTGAAGGCTGAATATACTGATGGAGTGTCTACTGTATGCGAGGTTGCGAGGAGAGTAAAACACAGTATCCTCCATCAGGGTCTGGAGGTCGATGCATGTTCCTCCCTGGGGCCTGATTTTTCTACTCTTATTTCTATTTCCTATGTTCTTTATTCTTTCTAGTTTTTCATCATTTTATTACGGAGTGAAATAAACAAGCAAAGCTTAATTATAACTAATATTAAAAGGCTTTTTTGCCTTTTTTCAAAAAAGATTATATTTTAGGGGTGCCAGGGTGGCTCAGTTGGTTAAGTTTCCAACTTCAGCTCAGATCATGATCTCACGGTTTGTGAGTTCAAGCCCCACATCGGGCTCTGTGCTGACAGCTCAGGGACTGGAACCTGCTTCAGATTCTGTGTCTCCCTCTCTCTCTGGCCCTCCCCTGCTCACGCTCTGTCTCTCTCTCTCAAAAATAAACATTAAAAATTTTCTTTTTAAATTTTATTAAGTAATCTCTGCACCCAACATGGGGCTTGAAGTCACAACCCTGAGATCAAGAGTTGCTTGCTCTATGAATGAGCTAGCCCGGCACTCCATCCCCCCTTCTTTTGTATTTGCAAAAATAGCCCAGGGACAGGCATATAGCAAGGTACCTATTATCTATTAGCTGAATTAATTCCTAAAATTCCTGGAATAGCATGGGCTCTTGCTCTTGGATGCTCAGTTACCAGATATTTCTCAGCAGGGGGGGATCCAGAAAGAAATCATTAGCGATGAAGAAAGAGTACCCTTTGGGGAGGATGCCCACGTTAACAGCCGTTGGGATAGAATCTCATTAGAGCTGGCCGAGTCACACAGAAGGTCCTGCAGCGGAGACCTGACTGCAAAAGATGTCTGTTTTGTGTCAGGGGGAATCTTGACAGGCTCCAAGGTGCTAAATGGGTACAATGCAATTTTGTGCTGTTATGGATGCTCTTCCTTGAGCCTGGAAGTCTGTGATCTCTCCATTCTCTGTCTACTGAAATCCCAGTCATCTTTTAGGTCCTCCTCTCTGAAACATGCTCTAAACCTTTGAGCCAACTTCAGTTAATAGGGGTGGCTACATGGCGTGCTCTTTTGAGATGGAGGTGGCACCCCTCTCTGGCCTCAGTGATGCCTGCCAGGTGCTTGGGAGTGGGGAGTTTGCACGTGAACAGAGGAGTTTTCTTCCTGGCTCCAGTCTAGAGGCTCTTTCCTCTGTGCTCTCATACTATTATTTTTTGAACACTCTTGACCACTTATTTCCATGTCTAGGCCGGAAGCTGCGTGCGCACGACGTGCACTGAGACCCGGCTGGAAAACTGGGTGAGTGCCAGTCGGTGAATAGCCTTGTACTCTACCCTGCTAAGGTGTGTCCCTTGGAGGCAATGAACTTTCTCCTGGAGGCAATGAAGAGTCATAGCAGGTTGTCAAGTCCTGGGGAGGGGGTGGGAATAATGGTCTTACCTATTGCTATGGCGGGGGTGGGGGCAGATGTTTGTGTCACCTCACCCCTCAAATCCATATGTGGAAACCTAATCTCCAGGGTGAAGGTGTTGGGGTTTGGGCCTTTGGAGATGGTTAGGTCATAAGCGTGCTCATGAATGGGATTAGTGCCCTTATAAAAGAGACCCCAGAAAGCACCCTTGCCTCTTCTGCCATGTGAGGACGTGAGAAACCAGCAGCTGGCAACCCAGGAGAGGGTTCTCACCAGAGCCTGATGGCACCTGGTCTCAGACTTCCAGCCGTCAGAACTGAGAGAGACGTTTCTGTGGCTTATAAGACATCTCGTCTATAACACTTGTTATAGCAGCCTGAACTAAGACACCTGTGTTCTGGAAAGTTCTCTCTGGCAGCCATGTGGAGGATGGAGTGGAGGAAGCTAGGACAGGAGGCACAGGGACAGACCCCAAGCCTCTCACTGACAGGATGAGCCACAGGATGGGATGTGGATGTTAGAATAATGCAGACATGCTGGCCAGGGAGCCATGAAGGCCACGTGGGTGGTTTCTAGATTGGGGGGGGGGGGCAGGTGGGGTGGGCTGGTCTTTTCTCCCAGGAGGGAGAGCAGGAAGAGGAGTGAGTCTGGAGGGCTGTCCTTGGGGCACATTAAACATCAGCACAGTGTGGTGTGGCTAGGGGAGATGGGCCTGTTCAGATCCTGTTGTGGGAAAATAAACGCATATAACCTCTGCAGGACAGCTCAGCAAAGTAGTAGCAAACACTCCCTCCAAAAGTGCAACTTCTTTTTTTTTAATGTTTATTTTTAAGAGGGTGGGGGATGGGCAGAGAGAGGGGGACTGAAAATCCGAAGAGGGCCCCACACTGACAATAGTGAGCTCAGTGTGGGGCTCGAACTCACCTACTGTGAGATCATGACCTGAGCTGAAGTCAGATGCTTAACCAACCTAGCCACCCGGGCGCCCCCAAAGTGCCAACTTCTGACGCAGATATCCCATCTTTAGAAATATCAGAGGATGAATTAGACAAATGCAAAATGATGTATGTTCATGGCAGTGCTACGATGACAATCGAAAATTGGTTTGAGAAAGCATGGTGTAGTCATATACTGAGATATCGCATGAAAACTAAAAAATGGTATTTATCTATATTTATCCATGTGGAAAGCTATCCGTTACATACTGTAAAATGAAAAAGTAGGCTGTAGGGGCACCTGGGTGGCTTAGTTGGTTAAGTGTCTGACTCTTGATTTTGGCTCAGGTCATGATCTCATGGTTTGTGGGATCGAGTTCTGTGTTGGGCTCTGTGCTGACAGTGTGGAGCCTGCTTGGGATTCTCTCTCTCTGCCCCTCCCCAACTTGTGCACGCATAATCTTTCCTTTCTCTCTCTCTCTCTTTCTCAAAATTAAATAAAAACTTAAAAAAAAAAAGAAAAAGTAGGCTGTAAAACTGTATGTAGAGTGTGGTCTCACACACAGATGTTTATACACCCAGAAAAAGAGTGGAAGGCCAGTAGGTCAATGTAAGACATTAGCAAGAGTTCTTTCCTGCTGTGGGAACGTGAGCAGTTCTGATCTACTTCTTTCTTGTCTTTATTTTACAAACTTTTTGCAGCAAGTAGGAATTACTTGGATTGCCAAAGGAAGTAACAGAGGCATCATTTCTATTTTAGGAAGAAAGAAATGTAGCTGCTAAGACGCGAGGCTAAGAGCAGATCATAAGGACCGAGGGGCTCGCCCTTACCACTGTCACATGACACTCCTCGCCAGCCAACCTCACAGTCGCAGGAGCCGTCACCTGAGGGTCCTTGGCTGCATCTCCCATGGACACAAGAGCACGCTAAGTGGAAAAGTGCCCACAAATTGTTAGACCTCTGACCTGTGCTCAGGAGCTCATTTATCATTTACTATAAAGTGTCACTTCCTGTGAGAGGCATTTCATTCGCCAACCTGGTTCCAGGGGCTCACTGTCGTTAACGGAGGGCTGGATTCACAGGGGGGACAGGGGCACAGGAGACAGAATCGAATCAGGCCATGATCTGACACAGACCACGGTTGTGGGACTGTGAAGCACTGTAGGTTGCTGACCCGAGCAGGTTGAGAGTGTCCTCAGCTAAAGTCATCTGAGGATTCAGGGTTGTGTGGGACAGCCTGGGCTGGGAGCATGTGTGTTCCCTAAGGTTTGTCCACTAGGTTTACATAACCCTGGTGTGGCATTGCCTTCTTTAATAACATAGAAATGCCAATTCCTTTATTACGCAGCAGTGTCATGAGCCTCTGAGAACTGGCTGGAAGCTTTGGATGCCTTCCCCTGAGAAAAGGTTTCAGCTTTGGGGCATTGCTAGACTCCATGACCCCATGAATCACAGGTTAGGAAGTCCTGCACAAATGGAAACAGAAAACGCTTCCAAATGACAGAAAGAATCAGCACTATAGTTCCAACTATATGGTCTATGGTCCAATTATAATGATTCATTTATATATTGATTTTGGCTTGGACAGGCTACTGATAAAGCAGTGATAGCCAGGTCCAATTTATGGTGTTTAGTGCAAGGTAGAAAAATTCCTTGCTTTCCCATCGTGGATTAAGAAACTCCTCCCAAGTGCGTGTGTGCGTGTGTCCCTGGGCACAAGGAAGTCAGGGTCAGAGAATGCAAACAGATGATGGTTTTTGTGAAAACAAAACAGCTTAAAGCAGGTGGCTTGCTAAAGGTGAATTAACAGAGTAATCTTTACAAAGAGGACATCAGGATTCAAGAGCAAGGCTTTGGAGCCAAGTAAGGTATGATTCAAATCTCGGTTCTGCCTCTCATCAGGTGTGACCCTGGGGGAAGCCATTCAACTCTGCCTTAATATACTCGTCTGTAAAATGGGTACCAGAACACCCAAGTATATAAGATTCCTGTGCAGACCAAATGAGAGACTGTGCAGGAACGGGCATTTCAGACTATCAAGCAATGTCCAAACCGAGAGGGTAACCAACATGAGGATCCAGGCACACAGACAAATACAGAAACGTGAGGTTGGTAGGAGAACGTCCGTGAACAGATTGGGGGTCGTTTGGTAGGTGCAGTTAGTGACTGGAAACGTTTGGAAACACTGTTCTGTGCATATCGCAGGACACGGACGTCCTTACAATTCCCTGATAGTAGGGGTGGGATTCTGGCCCGCCTGCCCAGACAGGCTGGTGACGGAGCGGCGAGGATCGGGCCCTGGCAGGTTTGGTGCGGGGCCCGGCAGGGTGGGGAGGAGGGTGCGCACCTTGGTCGCATTGGGGGCCGTACTTGCCCTCGGTGCAGGTCTCACAGGCCGTGCCCCCGAAGCCCTCTCCACACTCGCACACGCCCGTGCCGTTCAGCCCGTCCAAGCAGATCCCGTTTCCAAAGCAGACGTTCTCGGCTTTCCCTGGGCAGGGCTGGCACTGGGGGCCAAAGAAGCCGGCACAGCATTCTCTCGTCTGCAACCAGGGGGGACAAGGCTGGGCTTGGAGGGAGGCGGCCACACCTCCATCCCCGGGTTTTGTCCAGAGCTCTAACAGTGCATGAGAGGTACCCTGAGCAGGAAGGAGCTGAAGGCAGGAAGGAGGGAAAGCAGAAAGGCCAGCGAGAGGCGGGGATGAAGACCAGTGGGAAAGGAGGGCATCAGGAACAGAGAAAAGAATAATGCAGGTGATGCAGGGATGGAGGGGGATGTGTCAGCTGTGGTCACCATCCAGGACCCTGGGCCCCTCCCTGGTGTGCCTTATGTCGTCCCCACTGGTTCTGAGGGTGAGACGCCTTTGCAGGGGAAGCCTTCTGCATTTTATAAATGAATCTCTTGGAGTTAAGGGAAGCCCTCCTGGCTGTGTGCTTTTCTTACTTCTCTAAAATTTTTATTAAGGTTTTCATTTTAATTCCACTATAGCTAGCATATAATGTTATCGTAATTTCAGGTGTGCACTATAGTGATTGGACAATTCCATATATTACTCAGTGCTCCTCATGATGAACGTCATCTTTAATCCCCATCGCCTCTGCCTCTTATTCTTGAGTTCGCCAAAACACAAATGTCTAGGTCACTCAGTGGTGGCCTCAATAAGCGCAGTCACCATCTGTCACCATACGATGCTACTGCATAGTCCTAACTATAGTCCCTATGCTGTGCTTTGCATCCCCGTGTCTTGTTTTATAACTGGGAGTTTGTACCTCATAGTCCCCTTCACCTATTTCATTCCTCACCCTCCGTGGCAACGGTGTTCTCTGTGTTTTAAGAGTCTATGTTTTTGGTTTGTTTCTTGGTTCCTTTGTTTTGTTTTTAGATTCCACCTGCAGAATTGTTGATTCACCTGTTGTACTGGTGAAAGGAATATAACATTGTATGTTCATTCTACTTCAGTAAGAAAGTAAATGCATGAGCATGGCTGTGTTCCAAGAAAACATTTCTGGATCCTGGAAAACAAAAACCAAAAGAGCCCACAAAAGCTCTGCAGCTTGAGGGCCAGACCACCTTGCTTTCTGTAGGATAGTCAGGGGCTATGCCTAGTGTTCTGGGAGAGAAGCAGGGCAGGAAGTTATAAAGACTTTTCCTGCAGATCCCAAAGCAACAGCACATACGTACTTAGCTCTGGGGTTCGTTTTCTAAACAAGCAGGTGCACCTTCTCTTTCCCTTATTAGGGAGCTGGCTGTCTTCCCCATCCCTTTGCATGCAAGCACACTCACAGGGCATTTCACCCTGTTGCAACAATGAGATGGTCCTTCTAGTGTCTCAGTCCTTCTGTTTCTTCACCACACAATTGAATATTGCAGCTTTTACCTGTTTCCTGACTTACAG
Source organism: Neofelis nebulosa (assembly GCF_028018385.1). NCBI lineage: Eukaryota > Metazoa > Chordata > Mammalia > Carnivora > Felidae > Neofelis > Neofelis nebulosa. The sequence continues at coordinate 18,439,474 of NC_080789.1, forward strand.
GGCTGGCCTGAGTTTTACTGTTAACCACCGCTACCTTGAATGACGATGACAACAGGAGTGGGGATGATGAGGAGGAAGAGGAGAGGCGGAAGGAATACATGTGAAGGCATCTGAAAAATATGACATATGATTACATTTCCCCATCTGCTGCAGGAATTGGAAGGGCGATTCAATCCTTATACTCACAATGACCGTTTTCATACAGCTTGGCTGGCACCCAATGAACACGGATCGCTTGCCCATGAAATAAAAGGTGTAGATACATCTCCTTGTCTCTTCGCCCTATGCAATAGAAAGGATGTCAACGTTTTGGGGAAGAAGAAGTTCCAGTCCCTAGGAGAAAGTACGTGGGTGACATATCGCTGTTTCTCTGACTGAAATGTTCTGGAAAGGGAGGGGGTTGGTTTCTTGGAGCTGCTTTGTAAGAAAGGAGACACAAAATCACAATGTTGACTGCCAGAAGTGAAAGCAGGCAAAATCCAAATTAGGATACCTTAAGGTGGTACTCTGTAAAAAGAACTTTTGTCTAGAAAACTAACTCAGGAGAAGTTGTAGGAAAAGTTGTAAACTAGATAAAAATATCCTGTAATGTACCAGATTAAAACTCCAGTGAGAGAATCAGCATTGTTTTCATTATAAGTTTTCCTTCCTTCCTTCTTTCTTTTTCTTTCTTTCTTTCTTTCTTTCTTTCTTTCTTTCTTTCTTTCTTTCTTTCTTTCTTTCTTTCTCTCTCTCTCTCTCTCTCTCTCTCTCTCTCTCTCTCTCTCTCTCTCTCTTTCTTTCTTTTTCTTTCTTCCAGAGAGACAACGTGAGGGAGAGGGAGAGAGAGAATCCCAAGCATGCTCCATTGGGCATGGAAGGGCTTGATCTCATGGCCCTGAGATCATGACCTGAACCAAAACCAAGAGTTGGATGCTTAACTAAGCCACCAAGGTGCCCCATCATTAAAAATTTTTATTCTCGGGGCGCCTGGGTGGCTTGGTCGGTTAAGCGTCCGACTTCAGCTCGGGTCACGATCTCGCGGTCCGTGAGTTCGAGCCCCGCGTCGGGGTCTGGGCTGATGGCTCAGAGCCTGGAGCCTGCTTCCGATTCTGTGTCTCCCTCTCTCTCTCTGCCCGTCCCCCGTTCATGCTCTGTCTCTGTCTCAAAAATAAATAAACGTTAAATAAAAAATTAAAAAAAAATTTTTATTCTCATGCTATGGAAGGTGCATAAGCATCTATTTTAAAAAAATGTTTTTATGTTTAGTTTTGATAGAGACAGAGAGACACACACACACACGCACACACAAAGGGTGGGTGGGGGAGGGCCAGAGAGAGGGAGACACAGAATCTGAAGCAGGCTCCAGGCTCTGAGCTGTCAGCACAGAGCCCGATGTAGGGCTCAAACCCACGAACTGTGAGATCATGACCTGAGCAGAAGTCGGACACTTAACTGACTGAGCCACACAGGCGCTCCCCATCTATTTTTTTTGGTAACGATTGGAACATTATCAGGACTGGCTCTTATAATAAATAGCTACAAGAAACATAGATTAGTAATCAATTCAAAGACATGTTTACTTCTCCCAAGTTTGCCATCTGTTTCTTAGAGGAAGTTGTAACTTCAACTAAAAGGAAACTCATCCAGATTGGATGTTGTTTGGATATAGAGTCTGCCTTCCCTGATAAGATTTCTTGCTCTTATCCTCGACTGGCTTCTGGGATGTGAAAGATGTAGAAAGTGAAAAATCTCTTCCTGCATTGTGCATCGAATGATGTGAACCCTGGCTTCTATTTATGTACTAATTAAATTTTGCTTTGGTCCAAAAAAAAAAAAAATGGATTCAAGACTTTAGAAAGATGCATGTAATATAAGAAGGTAAAATTAAATTAAAACGCAGGGATTAAAATACAGGGATGAGGGCAGAGAAAATGAGATATGCTTGAGGTTCATTTTCTAATTCGGACCGCCTAGGATCTGGAAACTATTTTATAAAAGAAGACAAAATACTTACTAGTGGTTTAGTTCCAGGTGGGCAGATCGGCTGCTGGGAACACTTCCCACATTTTCCCTTGGCAAAACACAGAGGCAAAGTGAACATTTCATGGTTATTGCTTTTACTGCAAAGTATTTTCCAGACCTTGAAGCTGACGGTATTAGCATATAGAATTGAAACTCAGAAAGATATTAGGGGAGCTCATCCGATCAGCTTCTTTCCTGTTCATTTAGATAAGCCCTTCAACTACTTGAGGTCTGAGATGTCTTAGCATTGCTTTCCTCTACTCTCTGATACTAATTATCCTCTTACCTCATTTACATCCCAATTCCTTTAACAACAGCCCTCCTTCACGGAAAACCCATTATTTAGTGAATTTGTCGAGATTCCCAGACTGAGAGGATGTGTCACACACGGTGCCCGGCCTTGGGAGCACGGGGAGCTGAGGGGTCAGTACGGAGCTGATAGATACTATTGTAAAACAATGAGCACTAGTTAGGAATGACAGAAAATTTTAAATGTGACCCATTCCTAGAACAGGAGGAGGTCAGTGTGACTGGTTCTTAACTTGGCTCGCACCAGACAGGATGGTGTGGTTGTTCAGGGTTCTGGCTCTGGGGCCAGACTGCCTGGATTTTAACTCCTTGTCTGCCACTTGCTAGCTCTGTGAACCTGGTGCATTACTTAACCTCTCTGTGGCTCGTTTTCCCCATCTGCAAAATGGGGATAGTAATAGTACCTATTTTGTAGGGTATTGTGAGCATGGTACATGTAACATGTGTATTAACCTGTGTAAAACCATTAAAACCACATAGAATATGTGCAGTGCCTGGCACATAAGAGGCGCCCCCAAAACGTCAGCAGCTATTACTATCGAGAAAGATCCTACACTATCTCATGGACTGAAAAGTCTCCATTACTGCATCTTATGTCACACTGAAATAATCCACCTCTTTATTTTCTCTCCTCATAGACCAGGTTTGGCCAATATCTGCCATAGGTGGACCATAGCCCCCCTCTGAGCCTGCGCTAGGCATGGCTTATTTTCCCTTTGACGAAGACAATGGCTTGAGAATTCTGCTCAATACAACCCCCCAGGCACGTTCCCAGGTACTCAAGGTATAATTTATTGCACCAGATTTTGAGTCCATTGGGGTAGGGATCATGTCTTATATACCTTTGTAGAGCCAAGCTCATTCTGCTTTTTTGTACATCAGAGATGCTCACTCAGTGTTTTTCAACTGAATTGAGATACCCTGATAGATGAAACTCATGCTTACCAAATTTATAAAAAACTAAGCCAACAGTTGCATCATTGGCCTTGGATATAACTTACTTGTACAATCGTAGTGTCGTTGTTGTCACATCTATTCTTCTGAATTTCCAGAACTTTCCCCAAACCATGGATCACTCCCTTGTCAGTGGCTGCATTGGTGTAGTTTATTGGAGCCTCATTTACGTAGAGCTATAACCAAGAGGGTTAAATGTGAGTTTTAGTGTAGTGATTTCAAGGGAAATAGGGAAGATCGGGATTGGAGGCAACAATATCACAACAACCTAGGAGATATTCCAGTATTCACCTCGAAGGTAACACACTGTAGTGGAAAAGACCCTCCTAAGGGAGGAGAGTCTAAGTAACAGTCTCGCACCTGGCACCAACTTGTTGTGTGACAATGGGCCAATGGTTTTTCCTCTCTAAATCTCAACTTCCTCTTTTGTAAAAGGAAGATGCTGTTCTAGAGAATCTCTAAGGTTTTACTCCACCTCTCACATTAGGTGGTTTATGACCATTTGAGGAATTCTGAATCATCATTGTTATGTTAGTGCCACTGGCAAAATGGCACCATGGACGTGCTCAGCTGTGCTGTGGACTGGTGGTCCTGGAGGTGTGAATGCCTTCCAAAATGAAGATGTGGAGAATGAGACTCATTGGCCTTTCAGCACATCTCTATGGTTAATTGGCAAGCAACCCTCACAAAGGCCAAGTGACAGGCACTTAAGAAAAAACAATAACTAGCATTTTTTTTAGTGTTTTTGTTTGTGAAAAGAGTTCCACTAGGTAGTATCATTTCCCAGTGTGTGGTGAATGCTCAGAGGTTCTTCATGAAAGGCTGCTAACTCCAATTCAACTTTGAGCTATAACTTGTTTTATTTTGATTTTTTTTTAAAGAGAGGATACCTTAATGATTGAGTAATACAAAACAAGGGAATCTACTAATTCGTTCATTAATGTAAATAATAAAACTGGAAACAAATGGTTCTTTAAAAAATTGGTCTCTGTGTGTGTGTGTGTGTGTGTGTGTGTGTGTGTGTGTGTGAGTTGGGAGAAGGGGAAATCTTCAGTGCACTAAGAAAAAGTTAAGTTTGTAACCAATAAGGGCTTCAAAATGATTAATAACATCCCCAGACTCCCCACAGCAGCAATATTAAAATGATTCTTCCAAGTGCTGAAACTTGAACTCCCATGGAATGTTGAAGTCCCTTATGTTTATTTGAAGTCAGGTGACTTTCCACTGGGTGTTGAGGTAAATCACGGCCGAGCTCCACAGGTGTTCTAGCGTCTGTGTAGATCTGTAAGACTAGCCGGGAACTTTACTGGTCGTGTCGAATGGTGGTTGCACCACAAACTTCCAGAATTCTGAGACACTGAACACTTTAAAAAATATCAAAATGGCAGAACTTCTGATGCTGTAATACTGTTGATTTGCATGAAAAAAGTCTGAATCATCTTCATGGTGAGATATACTCAGGGAATTACAGGCTGCATTAAAATTTTTATTTGAGGGGCGCCTGGGTGGCTCAGTCGGTTAAGCGGCCGACTTTGGCTCAGGTCATGATCTCGCAGTCCGTGAGTTCTAGCCCCACATCGGGCTCTGTACTGACAGCTCAGAGGCTGGAGCCTACTTCAGATTCTGTGTCTCCCTCTCTCTGACCCTCCCCTGTTCATGCTCTGTCTCTCCCTGTCTCAAAAATAAATAAACGTTAAAAAAAATTAAAAAAAAATTAAATAAAAAATAAAATTTTTATTTGAACACAACTTTACTTGATTAGAGAAATTTTTCCTACAACTCCGTTGTCCTAAGAGAAAGCAAATCAGTTATCAATAAAAGCAAAACCTTGACTGTAAGAGAACTATTTGTTTATTTTAGGATAAAGCCTCTATTGTAAGATTTCTCTAGATCAAAGAATTTCCGAGCAAATGGAAAATAACCATGACAGAGTTGAAATTGCTCCAACTAAATGCATTAGAAAATTCGTCTTTCTGTGATGAAATAAGAAATGATACAGCTCGGTGTGCCTGGGTGGCTCAGTCGGTTAAGCGTCCGACTTTGGCTCAGGTCATGATCTCACCGTTCATGGGTTCGAATCCCATGTTGGGCTTTCTGCTGTCAGCACAGAGCCCACTTCGGATCCTCTGTCCTTCTTTCTCTTTGCCCCCCTCCACTTGCATACTCTCACAAACTCTCTCTCTCAAAAACAAATAAACATTTAAAAAAATGATATGGATAAAAACAAAAAAAGTTCTTTACCAATCAAAACTTGCTTAACGGGAAAAATAAGAAAATGTATCTAAAAGGATCTCTTCAAAGTTATTGTACAATAGGTGGGATTATTTACAGGAGTCAGAGGAGAATATTTGGAGTTAGATTATTCGGTAAGACTCAAGCTCTTTTTTTTTTTTTTTTTTTAACCCAAGAAGGTTAAAACAAAACATACACAAAAATTAACTTGTGGTTCAATGACAATACCATTGAGAGCATTGCTTTTAAGATTGCACTTTTTTATTTTTATTTTTTAAAGTTTATTTATTTTTGAGAGGGAGAGAGAGAGAGAGGGACAGTACAAGTAGGGGAGTGGCAGAGAGAGAGAGGGAGACACAGAATGCCAAGCAGGCTCCAGGCTCTGAGCTGTCAGCACAGAGCCTGATGCAGGGCTCGAACCCATGAACTGTTAGACCTGAACTCAAGTCAGATGTTTAACTGACTGAACCACCCAGGTGCCCCAGGATTGCACTTTTTGAAAGGCTCCCATAATAGTATTGTTCAAAAATGTCTGTGATTAAACTTTCCTTTTCACAGAACACCTAGGTTATCTTAAACAATAATTTGTTTTCATTAGTTTTCCTTAGGAGAATTTGTACTAGAATCACCCTGTGAGTTTCTCGCTGAATTTTCATAAACTGATCTTCCTTGATGTTTGAAATATTTAAATAGAATTACACTGGAAGCATTTTATTTTTATTTTTTTAAATTAAAAAATTTTTTAATGTTTATTTTTGAGAGAAATAGACAGAGAGAGAGAGAGAGAGAGAGAGAGAGAGAGAGCAGGGGAGGGACAGAGAGAGAGAGGGAGACAAAGAATCTGAAGCAGGTTCCAGGCTCCGAGCTGTCAGCACAGAGGTCAATGCGGGGCTCGAACTCACAAACTGTGAGATCTTGACCTGAGCCACAGTTGGACATTTAACCAACTGAGCCACTCAGGAGCCCCTACACTTGAAATACTTCAAATGTTTAGTCTCATCAATTCTTTTTCATGAATCCTGAAGACTTTGAAATAATTAGGGGTTGTGTGAGGTAAATACTGAGTATCCGTGTGGGGGCAGTCTGTCCCAGGACCACGGTCTGTGCGATCAGGCAATCATGATGTTACTCATTTGGCTGCTGGACCCCACGTGTCACTTGGCCCCCTCAGCCAGTGCCATGTCCTGGGAGTTGGGGTTTGCTGCCATGTCCACTGTTACCTTAGAGAGTGCTCAAGGACTGTCTGTTGGGTTTGTTAGGAATCACTGTCAAAGGGCACCTGTGACTGCTGGAATTCAAATACCGTGATTAGTGAAGCCACACTGATTGTCCGGAGGCTGGTAACAGGGAGTGTGTTGAAGCTTGACGGTCTGTTTTCTCTTTACGGTGGAACATAGGCAACTGTCCTTTGTGGATAAGGCGGAGGAAGCACTGGTGAGATTTGTTTCAACAAGGAAGTGATGATGGTGGATAGGCACTAAGACCCTCATTCCTGTCATTCCTGTTGTTTTGGTTTTGTTTTTTGGTTTATATATTTATTTTGAGAGAGATAGAGACAGCAGGAGCAGGGGAGGGGCAGAGAGAGAGGGAGAGAGAGAGAATCCCAAGCAGGCTCCATGCTGCCAGGGCAGAGCCTGAGGCGGGGCTCAAACCCACGAAACCCATGAGATCATGACCTGAGCCGAAACCAAGAGTCGGACGCTTAACTGACTGGGCTGCCCAGGCACCCCCTCCTTCCTGGGTGGTAAGTAAAAGGATCGCACCTGGTCGTCACGGAGGAAGAAGCCGACAAAGAAGGAAAAGCCCAGCATGGTCTCCCGGTGCATGCCGTTGTGCAGGTTGTTCTTCAGGAGTTTCTCCTCCAAGACCACGTGATACCTGAGCACGTCCTCCTCCTGGGCAACACACAGAACTGAGAGTCAACCCATAGGTCAGCCTGTCCCAGTTACTTGCCAGGCACCGTGGGGATCACAAGAGCAACAGCTTGTTGAACTGCAAGTTTTGGCCAAGACATCATGAGGCGATAGATGTTAAATACTAAATCTGAGATGCAATACCTCGGACTTGGCCGGTCTTCCATGTGGGATGGTCAGGAACTCCTGATGTGACCCTAAAACCCAGACTGAGATGATTTCTTTGAAGAGACGTGCTGTGAACAGAGGGTCCCCACACCCCAGCCTGCCTTTCGCCTCAGGGGCTATAAGAGGAGATTCGATGGGATGTTTTGAAGAACATGATCTGTGTGCCCTGCAGATAGGGTGACCTGTGGGACCAGGTTTTACTCAGAGCTGAGCAATCTCATGTCATAGCTGGCTGGCAGGGTGGAGGGGGGAGGAGGGTGGAAAGGCCAGCACTCCCAGTGCTGGCTTGGGACGAGAGAGGACGTGTGTCCTGTGGACCAGATGGGTGGTTCTCTGAGAGAACTGGGGCCTTAGGTCCTATCTTAGATGGGTGCTCACTGGGGCAGACAGGCTCCCCCTGGGGAAAAGCCGGAGGTGGGTTCTGGATGCTTAGGGTCCAAGGAGGAGATAAATGACTACAGCAGAAGGATGCATGCACACAGGTCAGGGGACAGCAGTCAGAGACCACTGGTGATGAGTGGGGTCTCTGAAGGACCCACCAAAGTGGGGAGAGGGTAGGAAGAGGGAGGGGGAGAGAGAGCACGCTTTGAAACCCTGACCTGGCCCAGAAACAGCAATGGCATCTCAAGATGGTACCAGTTAGGTAAGACCCCTCCTACCCTTTTCAGTTCTCCTCCTGAGAACCCCGAACCCACCCTCCACACTCTGCTTTTGTGATGCCGCAGTTGCGACCGCAGTCTACAGTTTTCCTTTGCCTGGGCTCCTGGTAGGTTCTGCCCGTAGAAAGTGCTAGAAGGAGACTGTGAGGCCTATTAGAACCGAAGGAGGGAGAAGGGATTTCCTCCTTCTGTTTGCTTCCTGTTTCTATGGGCATCACCCAAGCCCTGCTCTGCACCCCAGAGGGGCAGCTGGATCTGGAGGGAAGGGCTTCTCAGCCCCTGCCAGGCAACACCCTCTGCTGGAGTCTGGGTCCTGGACCCCCAGGGACCCTCCTTCAGGGTCAGAGATGCCAGGTGAACATTGCCCCCTCCGCAGAGGTCGGAGTTACAGCTCCGAGAGGCTCTTGCTCTGCATTTCTCTCCATTTTAGTAATTCTAACCTCTTCCTTTTGCTCTTCCAGCCTTTTGGGTCTGGACGCTTCCTGCTACTGCTACCTCTGACTTCTCTCTCCCTCCTTTTAACCTTTCAGTTATGCTTACACAGCTTTGTACCCGATCAACAATTCATGATATTAAACTCTCTCCGGTATGGCTTCTGTCTCCTGATGGACCCTGGTTGATTCAAGAACAAGCCCCCTCCTCCAGTTTCTCACCTAGACAAAGCCCCAGCAGGGAACAGTGAGAGATGTGGTTTGAAATCCAGTTCGACATGTTGATTATTACTGGAATTTTTTTTAACTTAATTGAGACTGTGTTTGTGACTTCACATGGTCATAGGACTTTTGGGAAAAACGGAAAAGTTGTGGGATTGCCTGAAGTTTCATCCCAGGGGAGGAAAAGAATATTTTCCACTGGACACATTCAAAGGGACTGGGGCAGGGCAGAGGAGATCCCAGGATCCTGATCCCATCCCAGGTGTCCTGCTTTTTCAATATGCAAGTCACAAAAATCTAGGACAGTGCCCCTGACTTCATGGAGTTTATAATCTACTTGGAGAGCTAAGGTTCGCTCACTTGAAAGGACAATTCACCCAGATAGTACTGCAGGGGTGTGCAAATGGTCTGAATTCAGAGGCAGGGGAGATTTTCTGAAGGCTCTGGTGGCCAGGGCCAGCTTCCCTGAGGCAGTCAGAGTGGACTTGAAGAATAGGTAGGGAGATTCAGGAGGTAGTGAAGGCAAAAGGGCAGTGTGTGTGTGTGTGTGTGTGTGTGTGTGTGTATGCACGCACATGTGTGTGTGCACATGTGTGTGTGCATGTGTGGGTAGATATGAACAAAGGCACCAAACACATCTTGGCTTGTTTAGGGTCTCTGAGACTGTCCCTCTGGTTAGACCATGTCGTTTCTGCAGAGAATGGGTGGGCCCAAGGATGACACTAAGGGGCTTCACAGGTAAGTCCGCATTTCGTTAGTATCTGGGGCTCAGTCACCCTATTTGAAGATGTAAGGGAAAGAAAGCTGTGTGCTTGCTGTGCAAATACACCTTCAAACATGTCCTTTCATCATGGGGCAGGGGGCTGGGGGCAGGGGGCTGGGGGCAGGGCAACCCCCGGCCCCTATGTGAAAATTCCAGAGCCACCACTGGAATAGAGGATGAATGGTGGCCAGTTAATGGAGGCCTTAGATATCTGGGGAGGTAGTCTGAACTGAGATGGGGACGCATTCAAGGGTTTTGAGGCAGACAGTGCCATATTGGAGCTCTGCATTCTTTGACAAAATCCTTTGACAAATCTGGGCTGTGTAGCCCCAGATGTTAGAAACCAGGAAGGACAGAGGTGGGAGAAGAGGATGAAGACAGAGACCACCCACTTTCTCTCCGTCCTTGCCGCAGACATCTCAGTGGCCCGGGGCCAGAGAGGCAGGGCCGGGAAGGAGGGCGACTATGAGGATCCTTCCAGGTTCCTGGGACACCTGCGTCCTCGTGTACAAGGGCCCCAGTGTGTGCTTCCATGGGTATGAATGAAACAAGAAAGCGGAGAAAGTCTCGGTGCGGGTTTACGTTAAGTGTCCGCACATGGACAAGGAAGTTTTGATTGAAAGAGTGAGATTGTACATGACTGATGGATGGAAAGAGGTTGAGTTTGAATGGTCAGAAAATAATTTGCCTGGTTATCCTTCCCAATACCTACTAGAGTTGCAATCTTCTTCTCCCGGATGTAATTCTCAATGGCGTCGTTGTTTGGAGCAAACACTGTATAAGCATCAGCTGCCTCGATCGCACTCGCCAGATTATATTGCTGCAATGGAAGGAGACAAGAATGCGTGAGGGATTCCCGTTGCCAGGTAACCTGAGCAAGTGGGTCACGCAGAGAATGTGGTACCTACAATGATGTAGCCCCGGAAGATGGAATAGTTGGGCATCTGGTCCAGCCGCGTGAGCAGGTTTGGTAGGGAGCCAGTTAGACTTCTTCGAGGCACCAGAACCTGGGGAAGTAAGCCCCCAAACTCTGTTAGCATGTGTCAGCAGGGCTTGTTGCCCTCCGGTACGTAGGTTCATGTCACGTGACAATATGCAATGAAGAGTGCCTCTGCGCATTAAAAAAATTTTTTTTTAACGTTTATTTATTTTTGAGACAGAGAGAGACAGAGCATGAACAGGGGAGGGGCAGAGAGAGAGGGAGACACAGAATCTGAAACAGGCTCCAGGCTCTGGGCTGTCAGCACAGAGCCCGATGCCGGGCTCGAACTCACGGACCATGAGTTCATAACCTGAGCCGAAGTCGGACGCTTAACCGACCAAGACACCCAGGCGCCCCTCTCTGCACATTTTAAAAAGGGCACCATTTCCTCTGACACTTGGCTATACCAAATGGGTGCGCAGCCTGGGGAGTGAAGGGGGCTGGGTTTTAGCCAGGCGCCTTTATACATGGCACAACTTGTACAAGTGTTCATGGTGGCCCTGACGAAGGTCCACGGGCAGGTACAGGAGGTCTTTAGGGGGCCAGCGCAACCCAGAGGCTAAGCAGAGACCTTGAGCCAGTTGACAGGCATCCAGGAATCTTTTGTGGTCACATAACTTCTTCCTCAATCCAGTTATTTAACCATGAGGGGCCTTAGTTGTCTCAGTTTTTAAAAAGAGTGATTGTTTGTTTGTTTGTTTATTTATTTATTTATTTATTTATTTATTTATTTATTATAAAGTTGTTTTTTTTTTAACGTTTATTTATTTTTGAGACAGAGAGAGACAGAGCATGAACGGGGGAGGGTCAGAGAGAGGGAGACACAGAATCTGAAACAGGCTCCAGGCTCTGAGCAGTTAGCACAGAGCCCGACGCGGGGCTCGAACTCACATACCGCGAGATCGTGACCTGAGCCGAAGTCGGACGCTTAACTGACTGAGCCACCCAGGCGCCCCATTTATTTATTTATTTTGAGAGAGAGCAAGCACGAGCGAGGGAGGGACAGGGAGAGAGAGAGGGAGACAGAGAGAATCCCAAGCAGGCTCCGCACTGTCAGTGCCGAGCCCGACGCAGGGCTCGAACTCACGAACCGTGAGATCATGACCTGAGCTGAAATCAAGAATTGACGCTTAACTGACTGAGCCACCTGGGTGCCCCTTATCTGTCCTATTTGTGACGTGAGGACAGTCACGTCTATTTTCTTAGGGCCGGTGTAAAAATTAAATGAGAGAACGTGACGGGATATTTTGTACGGTGTCCTGTACCTGCTGGGCTGTCAACCATCCTAACTGTCACCGTGGACGAGGCTGGGTGCCACTGCTGCCGAGGGACACAGCGGTGCGGCCCACCCCCCTGGGACCTACCGTCAGGTGGGAGGGCATAGTGTGCTGGATGAACCATACACCCAGTTCATCCCATGGGAGGACAGAGGAAGGAGAAAGGCATAAAACCAGCATTTGTGGAGGGAAGGCCTGCTGGGCAGCAGGCATCGAGAGAGAGGGTGTTATTTAATTCTTACCAGAGGAGAAAAATGAGGCTCAGATTGGTTATGTGGCTTGCCCAAGGTCACATAGCTACTACACGCCATCCTTGATGATATGGGCCTCAGGGATGAAGGAAGGCTTGAAAGAGGAAGTGAGACCTGAACTGGCCCCATGATAATACTCAGTTCAGGAGACAGACTGAGGTATCCCTGTACTAACAAGGTGTGTAAATGAGTCGGGGTAATTTTATGTTTTCCAAAAAGGTTTTTAGTCTTTTGGAAAGCCAGGATTGGAGAAGAAAAATACCCTTGCTAAGTAATGTTCTTCATAAGCCCAGGGCGCCTGTGTGGCTCAGTCGGTTAAGCGTCTGATTCCTGATTTCAGCTCTGGTCGTGATCTCACGTTTCATGTGTTCAAGCCCTGCATCAGGCTCCGTGCTGACAGTGAGGAGCCTGCTTGGGATTCTCTCTCCCTCTCTCTCTCTCTCTCTCTGCCGCCCCCCACCCCCCACTCTCTCTAAGTAAATAGACATTAAAAAAAAGTCATAAACCCAACATATTTCTGTGCAAGTGATGAATCACTTGCTCAAAAATGTTTTTCTTAATGCCTCTCAGTAATACAAAGAAATTGCAAGGTTTTTACAAGATAACGCATCTAGGAGTCTTAAAATTGCCTCTCTTTTCTGAATAGAAATAGTTGAACTTTTCTGTAAATTAAAATCAAAAGTGAGTATATAAGTGCCAAGAGAGGATAATTTTAGTTAAAATGCTGTTAGTTAATTGTCTTTTCCGATCTCCCACCTTTCAAAAGTTCCCAGTGTACCCTCACTTCTCACCTGAATTTTCAATGAAAATCCTAATATAGTAACTGAAAATTACAGGATAGCTTAAACTCCCATTTCCCACTATGCTTTTTTTTTTTTAATCACATACCTTCGAGTACCGTTGAATTGTGTCTTAGAAGAAAATGAAAATTTCAAAATACCTTTTCTACCCTTTTCCATTTTTTTTCTAGGGCCTTCCTTCCCCCATCTTTTTAGGGTGCAACAATGCAGAAAGGGGAGAGGAAAACCATACATAACCCCTTGCTTCTCCTCCAGTTCCTGATTAAGATATCCTCATAAGTAAGAAATATAATCTAGGTGACCATCCTTGATGTAGGGCCCGTGGCAGAATATAGCCTGAATAAATAGGCTGAGTCTGACCGAATGAACAGAGCCTCTAAACACTTTTAACACTGAAGTCATGGGGCACAACACAGGTTTCTTTTACATTAAGGGTAGCCTGTCCCCGCAAAAGACACAGAACAGGATGTGTGAAACATTGCAAGTCTGTACCTTGTTGATGATGTGTATCACGCCATTTGTGGCAGCATTGTCGCTGTCAATGACAGATGCTCCTTCGATTGTGATATTCTGTAAATGCAAGCCACCATGGGAAGGTGAGTGTCCTTAGAGTCGTACATCCACGGATTGAAAGTGTTTCTGGGTTTTACACTTCTTGAGCAGTAGCAACTCTCACACTTTGGATTATGACCCAAAGCTAGAAATGTCCTTAATTGTGACACACTAGACATCACACACACACACACACACACACACACACACACACACACACACATGCATGCACACAATCAAAATGAAGTGATACTTTCCTCTACTATTTGGGAGGTCCCAGAATACCAATTCTTGTCTTTTCTATTTCATTTGGAGAGTGCTGGTTGAGGCTCACCAAAGTGATCCTGCAGTTTGAAAAGCAGTGTAGACAGTGTTGTGTGGGTTGAATTGTGTCCTCAATATTCATACTTTGGAGTCCTAACCCCTAGTACTTCAGAATGGGACCTATTTGGAAATAGGGTCTTTATAGAGGTAATCACATTAAAATGAGATCATTATGGTAGGTCTTAGTTCAATATGGCTGGTGTTCTTATAAGAAGAGGAAATTTGGACATAGCTGTACAGGGAGAACACTGTGTGAGCATGAAGAAGGCCATGTCCAAGCCAAGGAGAGAGGCTGGAACAGCTCCTTCCACAGCCCTTGGGAACAAATCTTGCTCACACCTCGATCTTGGACTTCTGGCCTCCAGAACCTTGAGACAAAATTCTCTGTTGTTTGAGCCACTCGCTTTGTGGTGCGTGGTGAAAGCAGCCTGAGCAAACTAATGGGGACAGTAACCGACTTTCCTGATCAGCATCCAGCTACTTTTCAAGAGCATTGATTACCCCACCTACCCACCAACCCAGTCACCAACTAACCATGACACAACTGGGACTCCGTTCTCTCTACTTTCCTTTCTTCTTCTCCTCACCATTACCCTTTATTTAAAATCCCTTCTGGGACCCTAGGTGCAGAAGGGGACTCGTCTCACCCTGAGCAGCTCCCAAGTTACATCAGCAGAATCCCTGAAATAAGCATTCCTGGCCACCTTGCACATCTCTTTTGGTTAAAGGGAGACATTTATATCAGACATAGGAACTCATTAAAAATGTGTCTCTGGTGGTTAGTTCCTCCAGGTCAATGGTCCCAATTGATTTGTCTCAGAATGTATAGAACCTGCGATTAGCCTGCCCAGGATGGGTGTTCAATAAATGCTTGCTAAGAGAATCAGCTAAAACACTGAAGGAAGGGGTGCCTGGGTGGCTCAGGTGGTTAAATGTCTGACTTGGGCTCGGGTCATGATCTCGTGGTTCATGGGGTCAAGCCCCACATCAGGCTCTGTGCTGACAGCTTGGAACCTGGAACCTGCTTCAGATTCTGTGTCTCCCTCTCTCTCTACCCCTCCCTGCTCGTGCTCTGTCTCTCTCTCAAAAATAAATAAACAAAAAAAATTAAACACTTATGGAAAACAACACATTGATATATGTATGTAATGCACTGACATTATTATAATATGTAAAGAATCCATGGGCTGTATGCAACTCTTTTTGGCTTTCTAAAAAGACTGATCTGATGAAGTACATACATTCTGGTAATACTAGGCATAGACCCTTTTCACAGTGCTCACGCCAATGAGTAGGAAGATAAAAATGCAGTAATTTTGCATGTAAAAATGCATGCAGTAATTCTAAGACATTTTTGACTGTGGCCCATGGTCCACTGATGTGGCAGTTCCCACTTTCTAGCAGAATCATCATTTTCATCTTGTGCAGTTCACATAAAGAGCTATAAAACACTGCCCTATGCAGCAGGGCAGCCAGACTTCCTGATGAAGACAGAATCTAAGTCCTGACACACGGCAGTAAGGTCCAGAGGGCAAGCTCTATGGGGCTCTGGCACTGCCCTAACTCCACGTAGAAGGTGCTCAACAGATATTTGTTGATCCACCCCAACCTAATATACAATTTTAGCAATCTATAACGTCTCTAGTAGGTTACCAGTAATCAGCTTTTAGTTAACCATATACAAATAACCAAAGTTGTGAAATTGCATAACATTTACCCAGGACAGTGGAAAGATTTGCCTTTGTGGATCAGTTTGTGGTCTGTTGGAAGGAGCCACATGGCCAACCAGTGGGTGGGGGGGGGTGCACATTTTATAGGATCACTACTACAGAGTAATGTGTGTGTGCACGCCTGTGTGTGTGTGTGTGTGTGTGTGTGTGTGTGTGTGTATGAATATATGTTGGCAGTTGTTGAAGCTGGGTGATGCCTACATGGAAGTTCTATTCTTGATCCATGTTTGCTCATGTTTGGACATTTCCACAACACAGAAATTGTTAAGAGGGCAGCATGAACACAGATGACACATCTCCACTAAACAGACAAATTAGAACACTCTCTTACCCCATCTGCCTTTGCCAGGTGAAGGAAGTTGCCCTGCAAAGACGTTGCCAGCATGTCAGAGGGTGACAGAGCCCACAGATCTGCCACTCTGTACGTGCCTAGTAGCACATGGTATCTGAAACGACAGTCCGTAATGGCTACAGTGAAGGATCCATGCATGAGGCAGTATCATCGAGTAGTTAAGAAAATAGGTTCTGGAGCCAGAACCTCTTCCCCTGCAATTATCAGCCATGAAACCTTGGGTTAGTTACTTAATCACCCTTGCCTGAGTTTGCACATCTCTAAAATAGGTCTAATTTTAATGCCCATCTCATAGGGTTGCTGGGAGGATGAACTGAGTTACACCTAAGGCAGTTAGCACAGAGTTGGCTGTCAATAACGTTAACTGTTATCATTCTGGGGTAGGAGAGTTCTGGAACATTTGAGGTTCATGGATCTCAAGGACCACGTGACCTCCCTCCACTGAACTTCCTTCACACTGATGCTAATAAGATATCGTGAAGAATTAAATACATAATACCTACTTTATTAGGGCTGGAATATTGCTCTTGGACAACCAAAAGGCTTTTTCATCTTGGTCCATGTTCTCAATAGCTTGCGGGGAGGGCACGAGGACAGTGAGGTTTGAGGCGGCTGACAGCATGGCTTGTAGAGAAGCATTCTGAATCATAGGAGGGAAGGAAAGTAGGCCTGATTCACATTAGAGGACAGACAGGGCTGGCTGAATGCTAGGCAGAGATGAAAACTTCCCATGCGAAGTAATTTCAGGGATACTGGAAAGGTCTTAGGGACCCCTTTCCCAAATCCATCCCACCCACTGGCTGGTGCCCCCTATGCTCTTATGAGATGCATTCTTCTGATTTAAATTGTGAGTTTTGTCAAAAGGCACATTTTCCTGATCCTCCAGTCAGACTTTGAGTCATGATCAGTCATTTACCCTTTAGTCTAAACAAAGAATCAGAGCACCGTCTTGCTGATCATGTGTGTGTGGGTGTGTGTGCACATGTATGTGCGGAGAACCTTGGGAACCCTTGGATGCCCTTGGAATAAGGATGGTGGGAAGGTTATGGGAAGCATTTCCGCATGGGGGACACACTGGAGGCCTGAAATCAAACGTAGCCTACTTTTTGTTCTTCCCTTGAGCCAGTTCTGGATAGAAGTGGTGCGCTTAGGTTTAACAGCTGCTCCCAGGAAAAACAAACAAAAAGCCTTCATTTGTAGCGTTCCCTGATTTCTGTGGTGTGTACCCTCCCACCATGGCTGATTTCAACTATTGAAAGTAGGGTTGGGGAGGATGTGTTCTTGTGTATTGTGATGAGCTGGGTCCACTTCACCACCGGGCGAGCTTACGCATGTGGGATTAGTCTACATGGAAATCATCATTGTACGATAGGATTCTCAGTCCCTGCCCTTCCATGTGGTGGGGGCAGAGAGGCCCTACACAGTAAGGAGCCGTCCCGGAGTGGATTACCTATCTTGGCATGTGTCTTCTCAAAGGGAATAAACCACTGGTCATGAAGGGACCTTGGTCCACCCATGCAAAGATGAGAGAGATTCAGACAACTGGTACAGCGGGGATTGGATTCTGCATTATAGAACTTTCCAGGGGAGAAGAAAAAGCTCCTCTAGGCATGTTGGGCTGACAGCTAAGTGCACATGGATTACCCCAGATTGCAACTATGAATACCAAATCCAACTCGGTGAATTGCAATAATGATATGCTGACTTTTCACAAAGACCTCTTGATGCGAGAAGCTATATGTATACATTTGAATTGGTTTCAACCAACTTTTCAAAGTTGACCCCTCCGGCTTAACCTAGACCAGAAGTTTTTAGCCCTGGTTGCGTGCTAGAATAACCCAGGAAGCTCTTACAATGCATGATGCCAAGGTTAACCTCTGGCCAATCGAATCAGAGGGTGTGCTGGTGGGAGCCTTGGCATGGCTATTCAAAGTGATCCTAAAGTGCAGTCAGCGTGGAGAGCCACCGCTCTGGACGATTGCCTTCCTTCCTTCCTACCAGCTCCCCTCCTTTCGGTTTTCTGTTCCACACATTCCAAATTTCTAAAATTATGTACATTTCCTACATTCCAACAAAGGTACTCACATTTATCCACTGATTAAATACAGCTGCCGCAGAGAGAAATGACAACTCCTTATTCATGTCGTGCAAGCGAGGGAGGGAGAGATGAGAGAGAACACGAGAAAAGGAACAATGAATGAGAAGCATAACCACAGTGCGTGTCTGAGTAGCACGCACTTAGCCTTCCTATGGCTGGGCTCATTTGTGTTTCCAGCATGAATGGGAGCCCCAGCTGGTTGAATTTCCACGTTGCCAGAGGTGTGCATTTCTTTCACGCTTAGTGGCTCCATTACCCTCTATATTTGAGGCAAAGAAGGAATTCCAGAAACTTCAGACAGACAACCACCTGAAGTTCTTCCAAATTGGAATTGAGTTGTTAAGAACATGGCACCCAACCTCATGGAGGGCCACAGGGCTCAATGGCAGCCCTCTTTCAGAGCCAACCCTGAGTAGTGGCTTGGGAGGCAGGGCCCAACCACCCCGGTTTTTCACTCTGGTTTGGTCATTTCCTAATTGCTTAGGCAAGTTACTTAGTCTCTCTGGGCCTCAATTTTCTTGTCTATAAGATGGGGATAATAAAAGCTCCAACTGATAGGTTGATGTGAAATTTGGAGGACTTAAGGTTTTAAAGTGCTTAGAACAGAAGCTGTGATGCGGGCCTTGCTCTGTCTTAGCCACTCCTACTTTGCATTTCTCTACCGTGGAATGTGTTAATGAACATGTATACTGAACCGCTGCGGTGGGCACCAGGTTGGAGTGAAGGGAGGGTAGAAGACACAAAAAGGAAAAGATGGCTTCTGCCCTCACACAACTTTTACTTGTTTGGGGGAAGTTAAGACTTTGAAGGCAGTGCCATTAGATCAGTGACATGTGCAGGTGTGGTAGGGGAAACTCTGGCCCTTGAGTTTAAAACGACCAGGTTCATTTCCTGAGTCTGCCCTTTACTACCAGTGCGATCTTGGGCAAGTCACTTAACCTCTCTGAGAACTCAGGTGTCTCGTCTGAAAAATGAATATGATGATGCCTTGCTGCTGGGGTTATGAATGCCACATGCATCCGTGTAGGGGACAGCATTTTAAAACTATTAAACACCATGAAAATGGCCACAATGGTTATCATATGCAAATATGCACAGAGGCAATAAATCTTAGAGTTGTCTCCACTCCTTTTTGAAAGTAGTTGAGGTTATTAAATGAGTTAGTAAATACCTATCAGGTAGCGAATTAGTAAACTGACAAGGGCAAGAGTTGAGATGCACGAGTGATCTCCTGAGGGGGCTGCTCCAAGGGAGAGGGGGTGCAGGTGGGACGAGAGTTGATGGCAGGAAGATGGGGAGAGGAGGCCAGGGTCTGTGGGAGAGGCGAGTGGAGCAGGTAACCGGATGGCTGGGCTAAGTGAGTGGAGCCCGCGTAGAGATGCCCGGAGCGCCGGGCTAAGGGTTTGGACCTCATCTTGCTTTCTGTTGAGGAGAGGGCATTGTGAGAGCAGAGTGTTGGGGCTTAGGTTTTAGGACGCGAGGCTCATGGGCAGTGAGAAAATGTTGGGTCACCCCTCCATGATCTGGGTGTCAGGAGCTCCTGTCCCAACAGGGTGAGTAGAAGGAAGAGCGTAAAGTGAAGGGTGGGCAGGACCCTGAAGAGGCAGGAAGGCCGAGGGCCAGATGGGCCATCAGCCCAGGGGAACGCAGGCTGGGGCGAGGCTTGGGTAGGAAGGGGTCGCAGCCCTGGGGACTGTGGGCCCGGTGATTTCAGCAGAGAGGAGGGGAAGGAAGCAAAGTGCAGCAAGTTGAACAAAATGAAGTGAGAACATTTATCGATTTATTTCTCATTCAACAACTCTTTGGAAACACTGGGAGCGAAGTAGGAGACAAGACAAAGATCTGCCCTCAAGCGTTCACAGTCCTGAGGTTGGGGAGACAGACCATGTCTGAGAGAGGACAATTCGGTGTGATGTGCATGGCCCTCTCCCTGAGTACTCGGCCCTGGTGGCTAAGTGCCTGAGCCCTGCGCTTACACAGCCTCGGGCTGGATCCCCTACTCTGCCGCTGAGGCCCGCGGGCAGGTTAGCTTAGATTGTCTTCTAGAGAACTAGCAGGGTCAGTTAGCTGCTCATTAGGGAAGTTTGTGAACGGGAAGAGGTAGGACACCAAGAAAAGAAGTCCCCCTGCTTGGTGCATAGAAGGTACCAAACAAAAGCGAGCCCTCAGCAGCCTTTAGGCTTGTGACCCACAGAACACATATGACATCTGCACGAAGCAGCTTGCTTCGTAGGGAATTTCCTGGAGCAAATGATTGGCAGAACACTGTAAAGGCATCCTAGCGAAGAGTTTTGTTTAGTTTCTAAAAGACTTTTGTCTTTATTATTCTGCACAAGAGCTTGTCTTGCTTACTTACCACGGCTGCATTTCCATAGCACAGAAGGCCATCTCCGTCATAGCCCTCTTGGCAAACACAGCTCCAGATGCCAGAAGAAGTAAACTGACAGGTTGCCTGACAAAAGGAAGAGAAAAGAAAGAATTGGCATTCCTCACAAAAGATGTGCCTCGAGTTACATCCGTGAGCCCTCTGGCTCCTTCTAAGGTGGGAACGTGCAGCTCTGGGGTTGGAAGATGTTGGGAGTGACCCACAGACCCTGCCCTGTAGCAATGAAAGGTTCCTGTCTACATGATTGGTGCCTCGCTGCTGGGCTATGAATGTCACATGCATCCATATAGGGGACAGCATTTTAAAACTGTCAAACACCATGAAAATGGCAACAACAGTTATCACATGCAAATGTGCCCAGAGGCAATAAACGTTAATCACAATTACATTCTGTCCTTTCATCCTTCTCAGATTGAGCCTATGAAAGCACAGGACACCACGTGAATTTGAATTTCAGATCAACAAATACGTTTTAGTGTAAGTATGTCCCGTGTAATGTTTGGGGCACACTGGTGCTGAAGAAGGATTCACTGAAATTCAAACTTCGCCGGGGGTGAAGGGGCTCTGAAATTCAAACTTTGCCGGCTGTCCTGTACTGATTTTATCTGGAATCTCTATGTTTCTTCCTCCAGGCTTTGGAAGGAAGTGAAAGTAGCAATAACTTCCCATGTTTGGATTGTCAGGACTTGGTTGGGCTTAAACGTAGCAAGAATGTTGGATCTCCTTCAGATTTATGAAGGGCTCACATGATTCTTGAGAAATAGATACTGTGGGGCATCTCTCCCATCTTTCTTCTTTAACAACTACTCTGCCCCTACCCTGGCAACCATGTTCCCAATATGTCGTCACCCTCCCTGGCCATCATTGACTGGCTCATATGTGGACACGTGGACTCCTCTGGGTTTGTCAGATCCTTTCTTCTTTGGGGGTGGAGGGTGACGTTGATCTAAGAAAAGGGAGCTGTGTACCCCCAAGATGCAAAGAGAAACATTAGAAGTTGGGAGAGAGGGAGAGAGAGAGAGAAAGAGACAAAGAGAAAACAGATGCACAGAGAAAAGCAACATGAGAGATCACATAGTCTCAGAGGATTAGAGGAAGAGGCTGCTTTGACCTTGCTGTCTTCAGGTTTTGATTCTGGGTCCTTGGGAAGTCTGCTTGTATTTCCTGCCATGGTGCTACCCTAGGGTACTCCCTGAAAATTCCTTTTTTGCGTAAGTTGATTTGTGTGGATTCTGCTCCTGGCCTTCAAAAGCACTGTGACTAAGGTGCAATCTTCATTGGTTCCGATGTCAGGTGCATAATGATGCTCTTCTGCAAGCCTGTTCTTCCATAATTTAGACACAAGACACACTCTACCCTTGAATGGGCATTGTCACCAATAATTTGTGGTAAACTCTGTTATGACATTCGAAATGGGAGTTCAGTTATCTTGTTGGTTCAGAATCGCTGGATTTAGCAGATAAAAAATTACCAAGTTGAAGGTGAACTTTGGAGAGGGTATGAATAATTTTTGGTATAAATTTGTCCTACACAATCTTTGGAACATACTTGTGCTGCAGAACTTTTATTTATTTGAAATTCTGATTTCACTGGGGACCCTGTGTTACATGTTGGTTCTTCCAACACTTGGGTTGGGGCGAAATTTGTAAGAACTACTCTCATTTTGTTTGGGGACTCTCTTCAGGGGGAGAAAAGATTTTGTTCATTAGTAGGTCCAAATAAGAAGTAATCTAGCTTTCTTTCTTTCTCAGGTAACTTATTTTCTTTTTAAACTTTAAAAAAAATTTATTTATTTTTGAGAGAGAGAGAGAGAGAGAGAGAGAGAGAGGAACAGAGTGTAAGCAGGGGAAGGGCAGAGAGAGGGAGACACAGAATCCGAAGCAGGCTCCAGGCACCGAGTTATTAGCACAGAGCCCAACATGGGGCTCAAGCCCACGAACTGCAAGATCATGACCTGAGCAGAAGTCAGATGCTTAACCGACTGAACCATCCAGGAGCCCCAGCTTTTTTTCTTTTTAAGGTAAGGCTCAAGAAAATGAAGTAACTCACCAGTGGATGACATTTCCCAGTTTGTTCCAAGCATGAAGTGATTTCTTCGCAATCAATCCCATTGCCTCGAAATCCTTCCTTGCATTCACACTCATTCTGTAATTCCAAGAACAAAGGGGAGACGTGAAAACAACTGCCTTTCATGCCTTGCCATCATGTGGCCTGAAAACTGAACCACGGAAATCGTAGCTGCTTGGCCCTCTGAGAAAACAGAACGAATGTCTTTCATTTGTTACACTTCCAATTCCAGAGCGGCTGGTCTGCACATTCTACGTTACATTTCCCAGTCTGATTGTTTCTTGCTACTTTCTTTTTAAATTCATCATCCCAGAAGGACCATACGTGATATAAGACAGCCCGTTAAGTTGTGGGAAGAAATGAATAGAATTTCTACTTATGAATTTTTATCTTTAACAACATAACTATTATTTGCTATGTGTGCATTATAAGGTAAACATGTGTAACTTAGATGCAAATATATGTGGACAGTAGCACCTAAATACGTCTTTATGTGATAGGGCAAGACTTTGTAAACGTGGGTGTTTAATCTCCTCCACTTAGTATTGGGGTAGCACTTTCTCTCACCCCTACCCTGACATATTAAGCCAAATATGGTTTGTCTTTTTATTTGTTTATTTATTTTAAAGTTTTTTAAATTTATTTTGAGAGAGAGAGAGAACCAATGGGGAAGGGGCAGAAAAGGGAGGGGTACAGAGGATCCGAAGCAGGCTCTGTGCTGACAGCAGAGAGCTGGACGCGGAGCTCAAACTCACAAACTGTGAGATCGTGACCTGAGCTGAGATCAAGAGTTGGACGCTTAACCGACTGAGTTACCCAGATGCCCCATGGTTTGTCTTTTAAAATAAATATTCATGGTAATTAGGATTTGTGCCTACTTGGAATATCTGTTTTCAAGCCAACTAGTAACTACTGTGGGCATCCTAAATATGGTCTATTTTATTTCTTACATGGCAGTATAAAAAGACCTTTCTCTTCCTCCATTTCCCACATCAGGGTGCCTTTAAAATTTGTCCACAGAAAGAAAGAGTAGAGAGGGGATAGATACTAATATGGGTGGAGCTGGGTATTCCTCACCACCCCCAATTCATACGTTAAAATCTTGACCCCAGTACCCCAGAATGTAACCTTACTTGGAAATAGGATTGTTATTACATAGTTAGTTAAGATGAGGTCACACTGGATGTGGGTAGGTCCTAATCCAATTAGACTGGTGTCCTCATAAAAAGGTGGGATTTGGGGGCGCCTGGGTGGCGCAGTCGGTTAAGCGTCCGACTTCAGCTCAGGTCACGATCTCGCGGTCCGTGAGTTCGAGCCCCGCGTCGGGCTCTGGGCTGATGGCTCGGAGCCTGGAGCCTGTTTCCGATTCTGTGTCTCCCTCTCTCTCTGCCCCTCCCCCGTTCATGCTCTGTCTCTGTCTGTCCCAAAAATAAATAAAAAACGTTGAAAAAAAAAAATTAAAAAAAAAAAAAAAGGTGGGATTTGGACACAGACAGGCACACAGGGAGAACGCATGTGAAGACGAAGGCAGAGGTCAGGATGATGCACATATAAGCCAAGGAATGCAAAGATGGCCAGCAAACTAGCCAGAGCTAGGAGAGACGCACAGAACAGATTCTTCTTCACAGACCTTTGAAGGAACCAAACTGCCTGCCCACAGCTTGACCTTGGACCTCTAGTCTCCAGAACTGTGAGACAGTACCTTTTTGTTGTTCTATGCCACCCACCTAGAGATACTTTGTCACGGCATCCTTAGCAAGCTGATAAAGATATCAAGACATTTTTTTTTTCTTTCTCAGATGCAATCTGGCAATTCAGGTGCGTCAAAATGAATGCAATTGCTTGCCAAATGCTTGGTGAGATGTAAGACAGCGGCGAGCTCTTCCAAGGAATAGGATTTTCCATGGCTAGAATCACAGTACAGTCGTCATCACCTCTCCAGAGCTGACTGGTCCTAAGCAGTAGCTTTCTCTGCTTCAGTCTCCCTTACATGAGGTTAAGTGAGAGTGATTGACGGATTGTAGAGTTCTACTGAAACTTGTACGGTCAGGTGGTGACTAGGAGTGGGGCTCTGGAGTCTGACTGGGTGTGAATCTCGCACCATGATTTATTTTCTATGTCATGTGAGCAAATTATTTAGCATCTCTGTGCCTCAATTTCCTCTTTTGTAAGATGGAATAATGCCGGTACCTATGTTACAACAAAAGCAAAAATATGCAAGTGGGACTACATTAAAACTAAAAAGCTTCTGCATAGCAAAGGAGCCCATCAATAAAATGAAATCACAATCTACTAAATGGGAAAAGATATTTGCAAATTATGTATCTAATAAGTGGTTAATATCCAAAATATACCAAGAAGTCATACAATGCAGTAACAAAACAGTAAACAATTCTATTTAAAAATGGGCAGAAGATCTAGATAGACATTTTTCCAAAGAAGATACTCAGATGGCCAACAGGCACATGAAAACATGCCCAACATCACTAGTCATCAAGGAAATGCAAATCAAAACCACAATGAGATGTCACCTCACACCCGTTAGGAGGCCTATCACCAAAGAGACAAGAGATAACAAGTGTTGGCGAGGATGTGGAGAAAGGGGAACCCATGCACTCTTGGTGGGAATGTAAACTGGTGCAGCCACTATGGAAAACAGTACAGTGGTTCCTCAAAATATGAACACTAGAGCTACTATACCTTCAAGCAATTTCATTTCTGAATATTTATCCAAATTTGAAAAGATATCTGCAGTCTCATGTTCATGGCAGCATTATTTATAAAAGCCAAGATATGGAAGCAACTCAAGTGGCCATTGGTAAATGGAAAAAGAAGATGTGAGATATCTATCTATATCTATATCTATATCTATATCTATATCTATATCTATATCTATATCTATATATAAATATTACTCAGCCATAAAAAAGAATGAGATCTTGCCATTTACAGCAACATAGATGGACCTCAAGGGCATTATGCTAAGTGAAGTAAATCAGACAGAGAAAGACAAATACCATATGATCTCACTTATATACAGAATCTTAAAAAAAAAAAAGTACCCACGTCATAGGTTTGTTGTGACCATTAACCCATTCTCCCCTACTACAAAGGATTAAAAAGCTGCAGTTAAGTTCCAGCCAAAGTGCTTCTGTGTCTAGTGGGGAGAAGTCACTGCAGGAGTCCTGCTCCTCTAGGCTCTCTAGTACGTGGCACCTACCTGCCCGGGGCCCACATACAAACAGGTTGCATTGACGTGGCAGCCACCGGTGCCGGGCAACAGGCAGTTGTTGATCTCCGAGCAGTCTCTGCCGTCCCCGGTCCATCCCTCCTGGCACACGCATGTGTGGGTCCCCGGGCCGGTTTTGATGCATTCTGCCTGCAGGAGG
This sequence comes from Neofelis nebulosa, assembly GCF_028018385.1. NCBI lineage: Eukaryota > Metazoa > Chordata > Mammalia > Carnivora > Felidae > Neofelis > Neofelis nebulosa. The sequence continues at coordinate 18,465,337 of NC_080789.1, forward strand.
AAAAGAAGCAAAATCTCTGAAACCTCAGAGCCACATGATCCCAAAAGCCAAAAAAGGAGGTACATTCTAGAAACGCATGTTTGCATGGAGTGCAACAGAAACAATTATTTCTGTATGCACTGTATCCTATATGCACATTTGCACTGAGATCCACAGAAAAGGTGAGATGATTTAAGGAACAGAATTGCTTGTTGTTGGCCAGCCAATGACCATCACCATGAACATCGCTGTCATTTATTGAGCCAGGGACTGTTGTTAGTGTTTGGCTGGTATAAGCCATCATCTTGAGGAAGGTACTGTTATTGTCTCTGTGTTACAGGTAAGGAAAGTAGGCTTAGAGGAGGTAAGTAACTTGCCTCTGTTTACACAGCTACAAAACTTCACAAACCCAGGTCTCTATAATGTTGAAGACCAAGCTCCTAACCATGGTACCAAGTCCAGACCTGTCGGGATGACCACCTTAGGAGGCTGAAAGGCAGTGCAAGAGGAGAAAGGTGCTAGGTATGTTGTTGAGTGGGCAGGACTAGCCCAAGGGGCATCTGGTGGGGGTGGGGCAAGGCATTAACATTGAATTTCACCCTCAGAGCCAAGAGAAGTTACTGAAGGGGTTTCAGCATGGGAGAAACGCGATCTGATCCACCTCAAGTCACTGTGGCTGTGGGTGGGCCATGAATACTTGGTGGGTGGGCCAGAGAGGTTCTAAACTGTGGGTAAGGAATGGAGGTGACTCCGGCCTGATGGTGGTAATCAAAAGGTGTTCTGAAGGCAGCGGTGGGCTTGGGCTATACCTCTGGGCTATATCCAATAATAGAATTTAGTTTCTATTATTGTCCCCAAACCTCAGTTTCTTCATCAGTATAATGGGGATGAGAACATCTGCCCCGTTGGGCTGGCGGGGAGGGAAGAGCAAATGAGAACAGGTGCACTCAAGTCTCTTGTAAGCTGTAATATTTGAATCAGTAGTTTAGTACTAATAATCTCCAATATCTGATCCTCAGGCTGTGCTTTTAAGAGCCCAAAGACCCACGCTCCTGTGGTCCTGGGACGGCCCTTGCACATGTGGATTTAGGAATGGAAGCTCACAGAAATCACCAGCACCGTCTTCAAAGCTTCAGGAATCTAGCAAATCTGCTAACATGAAAAGCCATCAGGCACCGCTCTTTTTGGTAAGGCCTTCCGTCAGGATTTCCTAAAACACCAGGCCGCTTGGAAATGAAGACCAACACTCACATTGTGGCTGCAGCCCCCCGGGGTGAATCCTGCACAAGGGTCCGTCTCTGAACAGAGGCTTCCGTCCCCTTCGTATCCTGCTTTGCAAACACAGCTGCGAAAGAAGAGTGAGTGCACAAATTCAGCCCCAGACGTGGAAGCAGTCACTGCCCAGGAGAAAGCCGGCCAGCCAGGGCTGAACCGGTTCCTGGCCAGGCGCTTGACAGTTTGCCCTTGTGGAGGGAGCCAGTGTAGTCAGGTGGTCACGGGCACTTCGGGGGATCTGCAGTCAGACCTGGGAAGCCAGGCCCCATCTCATAGCAGTCGTGTGACCCTGGACGAGTCCCTTAACCTCTGGGAGACTTTGTTTCCTCCTCGGGAACGAGAGTCTAAAATCTCGCTCCCAGAGCTGTGGAGATGAGATCAGCACGTGGAGCCTTTAGCAGGGCATCTCCACACACTTGCGTCTCGTGAGGCCCCGCGTCTGGCAGCTTTCCTGCTTCCACAGGGCTGGAATCTGCCTCTAGCTTAGCATCTGTGGTTCTGCAGAGAACAACTCCCGTCCCTTCTATGCAATAGTTTTTAGCGTACTTGAAAATGACAGTCAGATGAGACCTCTTCTCTCTCCCCTCTCTGGTCCCTCAGATTTTCTTTTTTTGGAGCAAGACACTCTCAGGCGTCTGATTCCATGAGAGGACATAGTTTACTGACCCATCACCCTTTCTTTCAGACACGCAGTTCAAAATGTCCCATCATGATACTTTATCAAACACGCCGTTCATTCATTCTTTCATTCCACTAATAATTTATTGAGACCCTTCTGAGAGGTGCTGGGTCGCCTGTGGCTTCACCCTATCCCATGTCACTGTGGCAAATTCAATCATATGTGCTTCACAAAAACTTAAATAGAATTGTTTTTCATGTATCAAGGCTCCTGGAGGAAAAAAAATACTTAGTCTGGTACCCACATGAAAAAACCAGACTGATGGGTTCCAACACTGTTTGATTTACCTAAGTTTATATAGTATGTGCAGACCCATGTTGATAGCCCTTTGTGGGTGATTTCAGAGGTTTTAAGGACAGTTTTGATAACTTGTGATTTTTGATTTATGCATGGATGTAGATCCTAACTCTCAAGGCAGATGCATTTCTATTGGATGACCATGGAGGAGAAGACACAGTCTCTGGGCCCACGCTGCCCACAGTCTAGTGGGGGAGACAGATCATAAGCAGGTAAGTAAGTAACTACGCAATTGCAAATTAAGAAAAATGCTTTAAAAATAAGACCAAGAATACTAGACATTCTCTGCATCTCCCAGAATATTTCTTGGGTGGTCACTGACTTTGAAGCAGATTTTCCTGGAGAGGGAAATCTCCTCTGACATTGCCCCTCCCACATCTCTAAGCCCACTGCATGATCTAATGACCAAGAGCCAATTTCCTATAAGATGCCTTTAACAGGGGAGTCATTATTAATGGCTTTAGGAAGTAAAAGCATTTTTATTTATTTTTTTATTTTTAAAGTTTATGTATTTTGAGAGAGAGAGAGAGAAAGAGAGAGAAAGAGAGAGAGAGAGAGAGAGAGCGAGCACACAAGCTGGGGAGGGGCAGAGAGAGGGAGAGACAGAATCCCAAGCGGTTTCTGTGCAATTAGCACAGAGCCTGATGTGGGGCTCCAACTCACCAACTGTGAGATCATGACCTGAGCTGAGCTGGAGAGTTGGACACTTACCTGACTGTGCCACCCACGTGCCCCAGTAAAGGCATTTTTAAAGGGTTGGAAAGTGGTGGACAAATGTTCATTTCTTTGCATGAGTGGTGATAATAATCATAGTTTCCATGACTGAACACCTATGATGTGCTAGCCCTGGTGCTGGGTGCTTTTACATTCAGTTTTTATAATCTCCAGTGCCCTGCTATGTAGGCAACATCATCCATACCGTACTGATGAAGAAAGTGAGACTCAGAGAGGTTAAGCGGCTTACCCACGGTCACACAGCTGGTAAGTCTCAAAGCAGGGGGTGCTGCAATTTGAACCCAGCTCAGTCTGAGGTTTTCTCCACAAAAGCCACACTGGCAGCCAGAGAAAGCAGGGCTTTGTTTGCAAAGAGTGTAGTTATGGGTGGGGTCTATCTACAGGGAGCACAGTGGCTGTGGGCTGTTAAGGGTGGCGCCTACCTTGCCGTCCCATGGCTGTATTCACAGGTGGCGTGGATATGACAGGACTGTACGTAGGGCCCGCAGGTGGAGGTCTGCTTGTGGCAGAACGTCCCTGTGGAGCCTTCTCTGCACGTGCCGGCCAGGCAGGCCCCGTCACTGTCGATCCTGTTATTGCATGTTCCGTAAATGCACAGACATTCTGGAAGGGAAGGAAGAGGGACATTGAGGGGTTGGGGGAACGAGTGTAGCAATGGGACACATGAGGTATAGAGGAGAGAGACCACCTCCCCTCACCGCCCCTCATGCCTACAGAGAAGAGAAGAACGTGGGGCTGAGCCTGGGGAAGGCTCTGGGGCTATTTCTTAGCTTGTCAAGTGTCTCTCAGTGTGCCTGAGACAGGGAGCTTGGCTGTCCCATCAAGGAGGGGAATAACACAGTCTCAGAAATGCTTTGCGTGTGTGTGTGTGTGTGTGTGTGTGTGTGTATGTGTGTGTGTGTGAGAAAGAGGCCAAGGAACTCGGTCTTCATTTACTTCGTGGTTAGAGAGCTTAGTTTGGAAATTTCTGACCTTTCTGGAATCTGTAGAAGGGGTTTCTCATGCCAGCATGGCCTCTGATGTGCAGCTGACACTTGCTCCTCACTCTCTAGCACAGCAAACCAGGATAACTGATAGCCAATATCTGTGCACTGACCTCGTCCTAGGCACTGGGCCAGACTTGAACTGCACCATCTCATGAACAGTCACCAGCCTCTGAAGGTGAGTGCTTTCATCATCCTCATTTCCAGGTGAGGAAACCGAGGCCCAGGGAGGCGAAGCAAATTGCTTAACTTGCTGCTAAGTTTTCAAACAGGGACTCGAACTTAGGCCTTCAAATTTCATTTCTGTTCGTGCCCAAGTGCCGACACAGTAGGTCAGTGTAGTAGCTGGTGTTCCACATGCCTGTTACCAGTTTCCACTTGAGCTGTTTGCTTTGCTTTTGATTACAGGTGCTTAAAAATTGCAATGTGGGCTTCAGACTCAGGCTCCAATGCATGCGGGAGAGAGAGGAAGGAGGGGGAGTTTCTCAAACTTCAGTGGCAAGGATTTGGGGATTTGGATACGATCAGAAAGGAAGGCATCTGTGGTTCTGCCCCAGGAGGGCGATGGGAGAGGGATTCCTGTGGGTGCTTGGAGCCAATATCCAGGACAGGGAAGAGAGCCAGAGTGAGAGGGCTGGAAAAGCATGGCTAGATTTAAAACAAAAGACTTTTCATAAACTTTTAAACCAGCCAGGGCTTAATTGGCAAAGGACAGGGGGCCAGAAGGAAGGGGAGGCTCTCCCACCAGGGATGGCAGGCAGCCACAGAGCAGGACGAGAGGCGTTGGTGTAGGCAGCCCCCACCAAGCCTTCCCTGACCTCAGCATCCTGCCCCACTGGCCTCATAAAAATGCCAGCGTTAGTAGGCTTTGGAATAAAACTTTATTTTTTCCCCCGAGAAACCTTATTTGGCACAAAGAACAGTGGATTAAGATCGGCAGCCGTGCCCCTGCTGTGCTCTAATGTCCTGGCCATCTTCAAAGGTGGCTATGAAGATCAGACAAGGTAAGAGAGGGGAAGGGCTGTGTGCTTTGTAACAAATGGATGAGTTAGTAGTGAGAGTAGTAACAGCTCCATCTACGGATTTCTTGCTGGTGCAAGCTCTGTGCTAAAGCCTTAAATTATGATCTGACTTCATCAAAAACCCATGACGTGGGTACCAAACTTCATTTTATAAATGGGGAAATTGAGGCTCGATGAGAGACTTTTTCTAAGGTCACACAACCTGTCAGTTGCAGCGTGGGGATTTAACTTTGGTCGGCTTGATTCCACAGCAACTCTGATCTAATCATTTTGTTCTTTCAAGTTCTAATCTTAGTGAAGAAATATACGTCGATATTTATTTTGGTAGATCTATGTATCTCTCCTCTTAAATATATACATGATGCAATTTTAAAAAGCATGATGCATGTTTTCAAGATTATGTAACTGCATTTTTGTTTAATGCCTGGCCAAGGGGCTGTGTCTGCACTATTGCTTTGCTGCAGTGCAGCAGGGATCCCGGCCGAGGGATCCTGGGCTCCTGAGCAGGAGGAAGCCTGGGAAGTGCCACTTACTTTTGTCACACCGGGGTCCATATTTATTGGGGTCGGAGCAGAACTGGCACTGGGAGCCTTGGAAGCCGTCCTGGCAAATGCACGTCCCGTTGCCGTCCAGGCCATCTGCGCACTGCGAGCAAAGGAGGCCCCAAGGGCGTTAGGACAACGCTCACCCGTGAAGGAGTCCCAGATGCCATCGTGCCATGGCCTGACTCCTTTGAGTGCAGATTCCATCTCTTTGGGACTCCTTGTAGAAAGCAGAGTTGTACTGGTATCAGGTAGGATGCTAAAACAGCGACAGGCTTGGGCTCCTGAGTTGGGATCTCGAACGTTAAGGGAAGCCATTCAGGGAGGAAGGGGGTCGCGGTGGCACACTGGGAACCTGCAAACAATGCTTGAGGGATGGTGTGACAAGCCACCGACCTTCAGCAAGAAGGCTGGCCGTTGTCTCCATTGCTCTGCTTTATGACTTCAGACAGCAGTGTCTCCCCCTGCAGCATAAGACTTTTTGCCTTTTCAGCCTTTTCCAGGTTGGCTTTGCAGCGCTCGCCGCGCATCCTGGTCGGGCCCCCGTGCCTCCCGCCGTCAGCTGCAGTAGCTGACTAGTACCCGCTCTGCCCTGTTCTCCTCACCTCGCCTCAACCCTCTCATGAGTGCGGTTTTTCCTTCCCCTCAAAAGGGGCATATTTCAGATCTGGGTTTCTTAAATGCGTAGATCTGTAATTTCCCATGTGAACCGTAGCTCGTTTTACCTTTGTTTGTTTAGCCTCCAAACTAGGTGAGTTAAATTTGGGCCTTCACATTTTACTAGGTTTTGGAGGTGGGTTGAAAAAGGCAATCACCCAGGGGCACCTGGGTGGCGCAGTTAATTAAGCGTCTGACTCTTGATCTTGCCTCTCAGGTCATTATCTCATGGTTTGTGAGTTTAAGCCCCACATCGGGCTCTGTACTGATGATGCAGAGACTGCTTAAGATTGTCTCTCCTCTCTCTGCCCCTCCCCCACTAGCACTCTGTCTCTGTCTCTGTCTCAAAATAAATAAATAAACTTAAAAAAAAAAGCAATCACTGGGCAGTGCTTTTTTTTTGTTTGTTTAAATTATCACAGAATCTTAGTTTTGGAAGGAATCTTGGAGGTCAATGCAGGGTACCCTGCTACCTCCCATAAGAGGAAAGTGGGGTCAGAGGGAGCCTCGTTGAGTTATCCAAGGTCAAGTGGTCAGCAGCAGGAAAGCAGACACTGGAACACCACCAGACTCCCCACTCCCCACCCCTGTTGCCCTCTGTCCCCAGATTCCTTCTGCTGCAGAACCTTCTGTTCTTTTAGCAACTGATCTATTTCTTGTACTTCCTGGGAGTAGTGGTTGACACTGTAACACTTCTTGGTTTAGTGATTTTAAAACTTATTTTTCCACTTGACTTAGGACAGGTCAACCTCAGCATTCATGACAAAGTTTTCATCACCTGGCCGTTCCCAGAGCATGGATTCGAGAAGCCTCCTGGACACTGGTTGCAGTCCGGCCCATAGAAGCCTTTGCAGCACTTTGGTATCTGAGAAATAAAATGCATGTTACTTTTTGAAACCGCAAGCAGAGTGCCAGTTCCTCAAAGGAAGTATATTTTAATTTCCATTATTATAATCAACCCTGTGTGAGCCCGACTTTCTCTCTTGCAGATGACAGCACGGCTGGTACACAGCCATCTGCTCGCCACACACATACTAAGGCCGACTGTGTGCCAACCCGGCTCTGGCACCGTGAGAACGAGACATGAAGGCTTGTGCTCATGCAGCCCATGGTCTATCAAGTCCAGGAAGAGACCACAAATTAAAAAAAAGAAAGAAAGAAAGAAAGGAAGGAAGGAAGGAAGGAAGGAAGGAAGGAAGAAAGGAAGGAAGGAAGGAAGGAAGGAAGGAAGGAAGGAAGGAAGAAAGGAAGGAAGGAAGGAAGGAAGGAAGGAAGGAAGGAAGGAAGAAAGAAAGAAAGGAAGGAAGGAAGAAAGGAAGAAAGAAAGGAAGGAAGGAAGGAAGAAAGGAAGGAAGAAAGAAAGAAAGGAAGGAAGGAAGAAAGAAAGAAAGAAAGGAAGGAAGGAAGGAAGGAAGGAAGGAAGGAAGAAAGAAAGAAAGAAAGGAAGGAAGGAAGGAAGGAAGGAAGAAAGGAAGGAAGGAAGGAAGGAAGGAAGGAAGGAAGGAAGAAAGAAAGAAAGGAAGGAAGGAAGGAAGGAAGAAAGAAAGAAAGAAAGGAAGGAAGGAAGGAAGGAAGAAAGGAAGAAAGAAAGGAAGGAAGGAAGAAAGAAAGGAAGGAAGAAAGGAAGGAAGAAAGAAAGGAAGGAAGGAAGAAAGAAAGGAAGGAAGGAAGGAAGAAAGGAAGAAAAGAAGAAAGAAAGAAAGGAAGGAAGGAAGGAAGGAAGGAAGGAAGGAAGGAAGGAAGGAAGAAAGAAAGAAAGAAAGAAAGAAAGAAAGAAAGAAAGAAAGAAAGAAAGTTTCCGACATCTGTAATCGCTGGGAAGACAAAATACTGTAGTGAAATGGTGGCAGGTGGGGACAAAGGTCAGGGGAAACTGGGGGGTCACTGTGCACTGGGTGGTGACAGGGGGTGAGTTAAACACTTGAAAGATGAACCAGTTCCAAGACAATCCTGGAAGAGCTCTCCGAGGGAGGGAGGGGAAAGCATGCACGTTCTGATGTGGGAGTGAGGGTAAGAGACAGTTTGGAGCCCTGGCAGAGGCTGGGCCGTGCGGGAGCATCGGGAGTGTAGGCTCTGTGTTAAGAGCGATAGGGAGCCACAGGAGAGATGGATGCAGGGAGGGGGTGACCCAGACGCCATGTAGAGTCTGCCCTTCCATTCCCCTGTAGGAAAACATTGCTAAGGCCCCACCAGCAACCTGTGAGCCCGCAGACCCTGAGGCCCAAGAGTGTCGCCCTGGAGCTGCCCTTTGCTGCTGGCCTCACCTTCACAGTGGCGTTACAGTATCTGGCACAGCCGCTCTTCAGGCTCCTTATTCTGCCAGTGTAGACACATCTGTGTGTGAAGAGCGTCTGGAAGAAAGCCAATGGGAAAAATGCACTGAGTCTGTGTTTTGAGGTCCTCTGGGGGTTGGTCAGCTTCTGCATATACTGGACATCCTACTTCCATTTACTGTTGATGTCAGGGAAGCTCCCCAGAGCACACCAGCCCACGTGGCTCCCAGCCAGAGCTCAGTCACCTTCTTTAGACCTCGGTTATCTTCTTGGTAGAATACAGGCGGGATTTGCACAAATAAGGGCACATTTATCTTTACGTCTCCTCTCGTGCCATAGCAGACATTGCCAATCAATCAGGGAACACTTTCCTGTTCATCCAGGATATGGCTTAGCCTCCCGTTCCAATCAATAGCCATCCCTAAGCTCCTGCTATATAGAAATTTTGGAGGCAGTAGAGAGTCTTTCTCTAATTTATAGAAAGATCTACAATCAGGAGTGGTGTGTATGGGTAGGGGGGCAGGTTTAAATGCAACTTTTCACTCTGTAACCCCTGGTGCCTAATCATAATTATCTAGAGCTCCCATTTCAGCGAGAACTTACTAAGGGCAGACACATTGCATATATGAGGTCATCTATCTTTAACTCCATGTGGATATTTTTCATCCCTCTTTGTAGATGAGGGAACTGAGGCCCAGACAGGTAAATCTTTTTTTTCTAAAATGTCCTGAAAATGGGTCTTACCATGTACTAGCTTTAGGATAGCAGAGGCAAGTCATGTAGTCTCTGTGGGCCTCAGCTGCCTCATCTGTGAAATGGGACGATAATGCTGACACCCCCCCCCCCCCAGGTTTTATCGTAAGCATTTTGTCCCTGGCTCAAAGTTTATGTTAGAGAAATGTTGATGCTGAAGCTTAAGAAGGTAGCACTGAGAATTTCATGGACTATAAAATCCTAAAATCTGAGATATATAAAGGAATTTTGAGGACACTGAGGAAGGAATATTCAGTCCTTTTGTCGGATCTCAGGATAATTAAGCAAGTCTAGATCATAGGAGCCTGTGAAGGGCAGTTTTGAGGCTTTTCTGGTTCTAACCCATGGTCTAATTACCCCTTCTTCCTCTCCTTCTTTTCCTTACTTGGGCTGAGGCAATGTAGAGTCACAGTTTTGCCACATATTAGCTGTGTGACCTTGTGCAAGATATTCTGTTTCCTTACCTCATTCCCAGATTACACGATGGATATAATGATAATATACCTACCTCATAGGTTTGCTATATAAAGCATTTAGAACAATGTCTGGCACACAACAATTACTGATGCTAGTCAACATGATTTCCTCTTTTCTCCTCCCTCTCCATATTCCCTGGTTGACAGCATCCTGCAGGACTCAGCAGTGATGGCTGTACTGAGCAAAATAAATACCTGAACAGCTGTGCCTATTTAATTTTAACGTTTTGCCTTATTAAGTGCTTCTCAGTAGGATTGTGTTAAAGATCTCATGTCCTTCCCTAGTGATCTATGCTAGTGTTGAATGAAACTTCTGGTTGATATGCTCTCTTTTAGGACAAAATTATAGGCAGAAATTTCTCTCATCAATTTTACCTTGGAGCATTTTGCTTTTGCCACCAGTAGAGTCCTTGACATATGAATTCTGGATTGTTATATACTATCTGTTTCCTTGTGAGATTAGAGCTTCTCAACACAAGAACAAAACCAGAACAAAACAGTAACTCATTTGTCTTTATGCTCTAGGAACCAGCTCTCAATAGATGTGTCCAGAATTCAGTGAAACTTGAAAAGGGTTTGATGGTCCTAATATCATTTTCTTGATAGTCTTTGTATTTCTATCTAGAAAAATGCTTAGGAAGGGCAAACAGGAGTATGCTGTGGCAGAATGTGCCAAATAAGGCCATTTCGGCATAGAGATTATTTTGACTCAAGGCACTTGAAAAACAGCAGATAGAAAAGGGACACTCTGGCTTCTGACCTCCCTATTTCTTTCTGAAAACAGGAGATCAAACTGTCCTGTGAAAGATGCCCTCCCTGCATCAGGACCCAAGAGACATCTTGTCACCAGAGACAGGAAGCTGAAGTCAAGAAAAACCTGCACCAATGGACCTTGTTAAAATAGCTGTGAACTTCCTCCAGCCTACCTGTACGTTTTCGCGACTTTTCCACGATTGCCTCTCTTTAGTCAACCTACTATATAAAAGTTTGGGTTTTGCTGTTTCTTCATGTCTTCATTTTCCTCAGGGGGCTCCCAAGGAGCATGTTAAAGCTGTGAACTTTCCTCTTGTTAATCCGTCTAATGTTAATTTAATTCTCAGGCCCAGCTGGAGACCTTCAGATGGTGAAGGTAAAGGTTTGCCCCCCCTGCACAAACTTAGGAGGGCTAAGTAGGGAAAGAATGAACCTTTACTGAGTAGCCACTTGATTTAGGTATTGTACTTGGGTTTTTATCTATGCTAATCCTATTATTGTTATTATTATTATTACTTACAGACAAAGGAAGTTAGTGTAAAGGTTAAGCAATGCACCTAGGGTTAATGAGCAAGGGTTCAAACACAGCTCTGTCTACCCTCCCCCATATAGTAGGCTAAGAGCTAGTGTGAAGTTACCCCAGTTGGAATAGATATCTTTTTTCTTTTTCAGTTTATTTATTTGAGAGAGAAAAAGAATGAGCAGGGGAGAGGCAGAGAGAGAGGGAAAGAGAGACAATCCCAAGCAGGCCCCACACGGCTAGTGCAGAGCCTGACGTGGGGCTTGAACTCACAAACTGTGAGATCATGACCTGAGCAGAGACCAAGAGTCAGATGCTTAACTGACTGAGCCACCCAGGCGCCCCTGAATTAATATCTTTTAAGAAGAAAGGTAGAAAGGATGAGAAACAGCACCAGTGGGGGTTGCTTGGGTGTTGTGTGGTTTCATGAAGCTGTCACACTCACTGTGCGCTCAGAATTAGCAGGACATTTGCTCCAATACACCAGGGAACAGCTCACACAGGTGCCCTGGAAGGGAAGACAATGGATCAGTACAGGCGCCCCTGGAAGAGGGAGCAGGGACCACCCGATCCAGTCTCATGTGTCCCTCCTACGGAGGGGGTTCCACTAGTTCAACACTCGAGGCCTCTGTCTCTACTCCCCACTGATGCCTCCCCAGCGAGGAGTGAAGTCAGTGCCAGAGGGATTGGGACCTGGAGCTCAGCCTGTTCAGAGCGGCCCACTCCACCCCCGCTTTCAGGGTCAGATTGTGGGTCCACTGGCCTCAGGCTTCTGATTGACTCTGTGCCATGTAAGGCGCCCGTCCCCAGGGAGGCACTACAGTTGTCCACCTGCTAGGGGTGACGCATTAGTGCTGGCTGCACACTTATGGCCTTGTTCTCCAATTAGCTTCCCACCAATGGAGCTGAATGTTGAATCTCTGCCTTTCACTCCCTTGGGCTTCTTGCTTCATTGGTTCTGAATTCAGGAGGAAGGAGAGGGGTGTGTGCCTCCAAATCTTTCCAGATCAATTCTCTGACCTTCTCTATTGGGCTCTGTGCTCCAGCAGGTAGACGTCAAAGAACGGTCTCTCAGCCTCTCCTGCCAGCTTCTGATTGGTCTTGGCCAATGTGAGGTGCCAGCAGGAGACTGGTGGGTAGGAGGAGGGCAAGATCAAGGTACTTCTTCCCTACATCTCTGCTTGGATATCATTCCTATAGCTCCTGATAGATGTCACTTCTTCCATCCTTCCAGCCCTCATTGGGTTCAGGTACCTCCAGTCCCTTCCCTCCTCACTTCTTTGGTCTTGGGTGGTAATGGTTTCCTGCCATTACTTCTCCTTGGATGCCCCAGCATCACTGGTTTGTCTCCTTAGCCCTGCCCACCTCTCTGTAGTAGTTTCATTAAAGTCTCTTCATTTGAACTGTTGGGATAAGTTCTGTTTCCTGCGGGGGCTCTAACTAGAACAGAGAATTATTAATTAAACCTCTAAACATACATACCTAAAGGCAGCTATGGGTTCAAGCTGGTGAAAATTGAGACTTCTAGACACTGCCTGCCTCTCCTAGTCTGTGCTAGCCCCAAATATTTCACAGAGAATGCATTTGTACTTTTAATAGACCTCATCGAAACCATCCTAAATCATGTAGAGCATATAGATTTGGCCTTAAACCCAGAGAAAATAGTAAAAGAAGACCATCCTAAGGCAGGTGTTGGCAAGCTCTTTCCCCTATTAAACCAAAATCCTTTGGGTTGCCTCTCAAAGTCACATATTGAGTTGCAGCTGCTTGGGGTGGGGAAGCTCTGAAGTCAATAATTAGACTCCTGTTGAGTCTTTCTGGCAGAGGCCCTATTTTCCTAAATCTTTCACCTTTGCAATAGAAGATGAGACTATTCTCAGCTGGCCTGTTCTGATCTTCACCCCGGCCCAAGCCAGGTGATGCACCTGCTAAAACTTTTTTCAGAGAATGAACCAAGCATAAATCACTGCCAGAAACTGGCCGTGAAAGTGACTCTCTGCCTCTCTTGAAAGGCGGTGCTCAGAGTTGAATCAAATCCTCCCTATGGTATATGAAGGACACAGAGGGCTAGTCCCATCACAATATCCTAAAACATATCAGAAGAGCCAGCCACAATCCTGTGCCAGGTGTCCAACTGGCTATTTCCAGCCTTCACGATAAGAAGAGGGAATAAACAAAACCTATAAAATGAGGCCATTATTCCTTGTTCAATGTCCATATTCCAAGGATATTTTGAGAACAATCATTGAAGCATTATTGAAGTGTCTTGAAGAGTATTATTGAGTGTCCCAGACCTATTATTGCTGCAACTTTGGGGGTATGGTTTCCATGGGAACTGAAAGATTACATGTGCAGCAGTGTTGAAATTTGGGGTGCTTTGAAGAGAAGCAGCTGAACCAAGTAAGTTGCTATGGAAACAGGAAAGGCCATTAGAGGGTACCCAAGCTCTTAGGCAAACAGAAAGTTTGGTATTTGAAAAGAAAAACAGAAAGATGGTTGATTGGTGAGGCCAGAGCATCTCCCTGAGAAGAAATTCTATTTTAAGTTTCTTAGAGTAAAGCTATGGGCCTGGAGCAAGGTAGTCCCAGGTGACAGAGACAGGGATTGATCCTGCTTCTTCAAGGGTAGTGGGTTGAATAGTGTTCCCCACCAAATTCATGTTCTCCTGATTGAGTCTTTGCAAATGTAGTTAGTTAAGATGGGGTCATACTAGATTAGGGTCTGCTCTGAATCTAATGACTGGTGTCCTTAAAAGAAGCGAAGGGGACACACAGTGACCTACACAGGGAAGAAAGCCAATGCCAAAGGATCACTGGGAGGCAGCAGTAGCCAGAAGAGGCAAGGAAGGATCTCCCTTCCAGAGCCTTCAGAGGGAGCACGGCCCTGCTAATCCCTTGATTTCAGCCACTGGCCGCCAGAATTGTGAGAGAATAAATTTCTGTTGTTCTAAGCCTCTGAGTTTGTGGTAGTTTGTTATGGCAGCTCTAAAAAGCCAATATAGCTGGGAGGCATCGATCATTGTGGAAAATTCCCCAGTGGAGCCTTCATTCACACTTTATGAAATAGGACCTTGGGTCTGCCTGCCTCTTCATGGAGGCGGAAACCCCTCTGGAATGAGTCTCCTGTGGTGAAATTCTCCTTGTCAGCTTCCTGAGAATTGTGAGAGGATAGAATGTTACCTACTCTGTGGGGCTGTTTAGGGGCCCCTCTTTATTTTTCTAGTTTCCTTACCAATTTCATCTCTCTCTTGGTTTCATCACATCGGTGAGGCAGAATGGGCACAATGGAGGGAGGAACAAGAACTCCAGTCAGGGTGTAGATTCGACCATTTTTGGCAGTGACTTCAGTGTCTTCCATTGCTACACCATTTGCCAGAATCTGTCCCTGGAAAGAAGCAATGACATCTTTTGTTCTGTCCTGCAGGGCACCAGCAATCCTCAGGCAGAGCTGAGTAGTGGCAACCTCTCTAAAGAGCCTTCAACATCACTTAACTTTTTTTTGAGTGGAAGGTTGCTATGAGAAGGGCTGGGCTCATATTCCAGCTCTATAATGTATTTGTTAAGAGACCTTGGCATAACTGTTTTACCTCTCTGTTGGCGAATTGGGGATCCATTCATTCAGATACATTTATTGACCTTGTATTAAGCTCTGCTTTAGGTGCTGGGGATACATCAGTAAAAAAAAAAAAACCCAAAAAACAAAAAAAAACACAAAAAAACCACCCCAAAACCAAAACCAAACCAGACAAGTCCTTGCTAATGTTGTAGGCAGGGAGCAGAAAATGAATAGATTAGCAAAGAATTCTGACCTCTGCACCACTCCCCCCAAATCTGCTCCACCTGCAGTATTAATGGCAACTCCATCCTTCTGGGGGGTCGAGTCAGAAGCTCAGGAGTCTTCTTCCTCTAATCCATCAGCAAATTCTCTTGAGGCTTCCTTCAAAATAGCTTCAGAATGTATCCACGTCTTCCCACACCCCTGCTCCTTGGTCTGAGTCACCATCGTTCTTCTCTGGGTTATTGCGATCAGCTCCAGACTAGCCTTTCCTGAACATGCATCCGATCGTGTCATCTGCCCTGCTTGAAATCCCCCAGGGCCTCTCATCTCATTTTTTTTTTTTAATTTTTTTTTTCAACGTTTTTAATTTATTTTTGGGACAGAGAGAGACAGAGCATGAACGGGGGAGGGGCAGAGAGAGAGGGAGACACAGAATCGGAAACAGGCTCCAGGCTCCGAGCCATCAGCCCAGAGCCTGACGCGGGGCTCGAACTCACAGACCGCGAGATCGTGACCTGGCTGAAGTCGGACGCTTAACTGACTGCGCCACCCAGGCGCCCCTCTCATCTCATTTAAAGTAAAGAGTTCTTCGGCCATGTGTGACCTGACCCCACTTCTCCTTCTCCCTCCTACTGCCTTGACTTCTCCTACCTCTCCTCCTTCAACCCCTCAGTTCCAGCCATGATGAGCTTGCTGTTTCTCATCCAGGAATATCCTTTCTTTGTTTCCTGTCTCTAGAATGTTCCTTCCTCCAGATATTCATGCTGCTTGTTCCTTCATTTCCTTCAGGACTTTGCCCTGATATTTTCTTCTCCATGAGGATTTCTTGGGCACTTTATGTAAAATGTCAGCCCCACCCTTGCTTCAGCCCCTTGTTTGTTTGTTTGTTTGCCTTAGCACTTACTACTTTCTAATAGATGCTGTGTTTTACTTACTTAATTTGTTTATTGTCTGTCATCCTATTCACTAGAATGAAAGTTCCATGCAGCTAGAGACTTTTCCCTATTTGCTCAGTGGGCTACATATAGGACCCAGAATGATGTCTAGCACATAGTTGCAACTCGGTAGATACAGAAAAGATGAATCGTCATCATCATCACCACCAACAGTGAATCAACAAGAACCATAATCTGCATGCTGTCAGACTTTGGCTGTATTAGCTCAGAGAAGTACTGGAATAACACTGCCTCACGGAGTTTCTTGAATAAGTCATGTTCCCTCCCACCTCAGGACCTTTGCACATGTTCTCCCTTCTGCCTGGAACTCTCTTCTACTCATCTCTGACCAAGTTTACTGTACTCATCCATTGAAGCTTGGCTAATACATTGCTCCCTCACTGAGGACCTCTAGACCCCCAGACTGGTACAGCCTCCTCCTATTGTAAGCTCTCATTATAATTACAATGACACTTCTTACAATTATAATTAAATAATTAACTGGCTGCTAATTCCTTGTTTAAAGTCTGTTTTCCTTGCTGAAATGTAAGCTTGTCTTCTTCATTGCTTTATCCTTGGCATCTAGTTCAGAGTCTCACACGTGTAGCTGCTCAGCAAATTAATAATGAATTGAAATAATGAAATGAAGGAAATGGCAAGTGAATGAAATAATCATAAAGACTGTAAGCCTGTGAGTTAGCATAGAGGTAGGATAACATGGTGAACAAGCATAAGCAGAGCATAAATGCATATGAGTCATGACATCTGCGGTAAAATTTTCACCTACGTTGTTGGTTGTGTTGAACTGTATGATCTGGTTGGCCATGCTCCTAATGTGTGGGGTCGAAATGAGAGTGGCCACTTCAAGCTGCAAAAGAGAACAATAGAGACTTTTTGAGCAATGCATAGAGCCCTGATTTTGTAAAGTTCTCACTGGGAAAAAATAGCCTGGAAGTCTATGAAATAAATAATGGGAGCTTTGATGTCATGAGTTTTGTGGCTTTGAGGATTTCTCTGATAACAGGCTCACTATTCATTGCTAAGGGTATGCTCAGGGCTACAGATAAAGAACAATTGTCACACATTTTCTAGCACTGTAATAATGGAATTTAAGAGAGGTCAGATATGTGGAAAGCAGGGAAAAATAGAGCAGGAAAGTGGGGCCAACCTGAGTAAATGGGACAATGTGGTATCTGACGAGTTCCAGAAGCTTCCGAGATCCCTGCAAAGGAATCAAAATACTTCTTTAGTCATTGCAGAAAACACAACTTTCCCCCTCTTGTGGGTACCTCCTCCAGTGACTTTGGACACATAAATAAAAAATAAGAAAAATAAATGACCCATTAACTCTTCACTGGGAAGTGGAAGGTGAGAAAAACCCCATCTGCAAACAGCTAACATTCACCAAATCCCTGCTTTGTGTCAGGGACTGTTCTGAAAACATTATGCACACATTTTATTTAATTTTCTTAAAAACCTATGGGGGAGGGACTGCTATTGACTCATTTTATGCGTGATAACACCGAGTTTTAAAGACGCGACAGAGGTCACAAAGTTAACCTAGGGTATAAGACTAAGAAGTTCTCAGTCACTCTGCTCCATTACCTCTCTGAGTGTCTAAACCTACATTCTGGATTTTCTAAGAGAGCCTCAGTTTAGGATTCTGTTTTCTTTCTCTATAAATAAATGCCTGCTTGTCAGACCACATACTGGTTATTTAGGAATATACAATCCTTAGGAATATGTGGTCAGGACATTTTCCCCTTCTGTGCTACCATGGTACATGGTCATCTCTCCTTCAAAGCCCTTTCCAAGATTTCTCATACTTCGGAAAAACTGTAGCAGCAGAGGGAAAAAGAGAGCCTTGGGACCATCAGCAGGTCCCCACAGGGGTGCCGTGGGGAGAGCGTACAGAGGTGAGGAGCATGGGGAACCGTTCTCTCTGGGGACCAGTGGCCATGGCGGTCTACTGCAGGATGTCTGCAATCTCCCAGTAGAGTCAGAGCTGAGAGTTAGAAGCTTCATAGCCCTTAAGTTCTGCTTCTTTATTTTTGAAAATGTTTATTTATTTATTAGAGACAGAGACAGAGAATGCCAAGCAGGCTCCATCCTGTCAGCTCGGAGCCCAACGTGGGACTCGATCCCATGAACTGTGAGATCATGACCTGAGCTGAAGCCAAGAGTTGGATGTTGAACCAACTGAGCCACCCAGACCCCGCCATCCTTGAGTTCTGCTTCTCACGTGGCACAGCCATGGTTACTCTGGCTTGGACAGGAGGAGGATCACAAATCAAGATCATAGTAACCTTCCAGAGGCTGACCATTCTAGGGACACGTTACAATAGAGAAAAGTCCCAGGCCAAAAGAAATCCCTGCTGAATCTGAGTTCCATTCACTCAGACTCCCTTCTGCATTTGTTCTTGGTCCCTGTGCCAGGGGAGTTACCCGCAGGCAGCATCCTGGCTTGTCTGGGACGGCCCTGGTTCACACCTATTATTTTGGCAGCCCCATTCGCTCTCAGGTGTCCCGGTGTGGATGATAGATTGCATGGCCACCACATCTATAAGCCAAAGGCAGTATGCGCAGAGCAGGGTTACCGTAAGAATGTTCAAGTTGAACACCAGGTAGCCAGCCCTGGAAGTGATGTTTTCTGGAGCCCTGGCTCTGTTCCTGCATGGCTTTGAGCAAGTCACTTTGACTCTGGGTCTTCACTTCCCCTTGCAGCTGCTTTATGGTACTCAGAAGTGAGGGCTTGGGGGCAGACGCGATGCTATTACAAGTTTGGACGTTCAGTGGCAGAAAATGTGAGAAAAAGTGGGGACCGCTGGGGAACGTCAGCCCAAAGTGGGCTGCAAACTCTTGCAAGGCAGGGACGGGGCCTGTCTGGCTTATTAATCAGCGTCGCCAGGTGGTACAGTGCAGGACCCACAGCAGACCCTGCGTAAACATCTGCGCCAATAAGTTAAATGGGGGAAGAGGTCTTGGGAAGAGCACTGAGCTGGACGTTGGCGTCTTGAGTTCTAATCCCAAGTCTGCTTCTGTGACCTTGAGCTAGCCACTTAGCTCCTCTAGTCTCGGTTTCACCTGCAAGAGAACGGGCCTGGTGTGGACCCCTTCCAACCCTCTGATTCTGTAGGAAAGCCTTTATCAGCTGGGTAATTCACTTCTAAAGCCCTACGAATTCATTGGTGTTGGATCCTTTTTACAAGAAAGAGGAGAATAAAAGGGACAAAGGGATGGATGAGCGTCATTCCTGCCATTGTGGAGAGCCTGTCTCCTGTCCCATGGCTGGGAGCCATGAAGGTCATCATTCAGTCCAGCGCGGCTCAAATTGACAGGATGTGTGTCCAGGTGCTGCTGGTGCTGGGGAGCTTGTTGGTGTAGTGCATCCTTTCCCTTATGAAGACATTCGCTTCCTCCCTGCTGTTTTAGGTAAAAATACCAAAAAACCAAGCCTTTTGATGCTAGGGCAGAAAGAGAGCGGGTTTTCTACCAAACTGTTAATGTGACCTTCAACTCTTTAATTTCACCTCCCTTTGTCCCATTTTACTTGCAGGGTATCTGTGAGCTGGCAAGGGCCAGTCTCTGGTATCCTCTGCTTTCATTTTGCCTAGTTCAGTGATGAAGTCATAAACTGGGGCTGGTAATCAGTAGCTGTGGTCTCTGTGGGGATAGGGTGGTTTCAGGACAGAAATTTTGCCTCAGGGAGAAGCAGAAAGATACACTGGAAAGGAAACACGGCATTCCAAAATCAGAATTAGAAACCATTCCTCTAATAAAATCAGTTTATTTTCAATTTCCCTGGCTTAGCTGATGGGGGCTTTACTGTCTCCAGCTGAGGTTGTTCCCCGAAATAAAGCTAAAAGATGCTATTAAAATGCATGGAGAGAGAAGG
The DNA here is from genome assembly GCF_028018385.1 of Neofelis nebulosa. Classification (NCBI taxonomy): domain Eukaryota; kingdom Metazoa; phylum Chordata; class Mammalia; order Carnivora; family Felidae; genus Neofelis; species Neofelis nebulosa. The sequence goes on from NC_080789.1 coordinate 18,484,888, forward strand.
ACCTTCCTACAGATTGAGAAGTTTTAACTGAACAGGTTCTGGACCTGAGAAAAGAGCAGAAATGATCATTTTATTCCTCACCTAGGAATTAAAGTAGAAGAACAGTTTGGGCTAAGAAAAAAGAGATTTGAAATTTTTATATTCTTTGTGGGCAGAAAAGTACTGCCTTTGAGAACAAGGAGATTGAGAGCCAGAAGCAGTAGTGTCCTGGTAAATCAGTTCTACGGGGGAAAAAAGTAGCCCAGATTTATAGAGTTGGCCAATTTCTGTCATGGTAATATTCTCACCATAGGTGAGAATTTCAAGCTACAAGGTTACCTCACTGAACTAAGCTGGGAAGAGGCTCACAATCTACTCTCCAGAGCCAGAGCAAGCCCGCTCCAGCCACAGCTGGAAGGAGTTATGAGGAGAGAGGAAGATAAGAGGTTTCTGAGCAAAATTGCTTGACAGAAAAGCAGGGAGGTTGATTTTTTTTCAATTCTAGTTAAAATGTTTTGTTTTAATTTTAAATGTAGCTGGTTAGGTGTCTGAGAACTCCCTTAATATTATTTTTTTAAAATGGTATCATATAAGAAGCCATGTACTCAGAGAGGCCATATAATCTCAAGATTTTAATAATTTCCTAGGGGAGCCACATTACTTTTTAGCTTTAAAAGTAAGTATGAGTGTGAGCTCCAAAGAGAGCTATAACCATTTTTCTGCAATAGCTACATTTTGGAAAACTTGCATGTGAATAGTATTTTAAAAATAGCATCCTATCTTGAAGACGCCGGGAAATCTGACATTTTAAGTGGAAACCTGTAGCGATGTTTTAATATGTTGAACATCTATTTGCAGTGCAAGAGATTACCTTCTGATTTATCTCCTCAATCCACATATTTTTAATCCAAAGTTTTCTGAAAGCAAAATATCCTTGTAGATACCTGAAAGTATTCTAGAAAGGTATGTATCCATGTACATCTCTAAACTATACATGCAATGAGTTTGAGGTTTCAAAAAACAGTGTAGCCCAGGTCACCTGGGTTAGAAAGTTGGTTCTTCCCCAGATGTCTATTTTTAGGTCTCATACAGGTGTCATTAAATCAAAATTCTTGGGGTATGGTTTGTGAAACTTTCTACTTTAACAAGCCCCATGGGTGATTCCTAAGTCTACTGAAGTTTGGGAATCACTACCCTAAAAGATCCAGACCCCCCATTCTGTATAATGAACTGATCTACATGAGGTCATGGATAGTCTGGCCCCATTTCCAAGATGGTGGCATAATTTCAGGGCAGTGGAGGAAAGCTTGTGGCCCTTCCCATAATTCCATCATTTGACATTCTAATGAACAAAATTCCATAATTTGTTACCCCTCTGTTCAGTTTAAGGCTGTTATTTCTGGGAGAGGAAACACCTGAAATGGTTTTAGTCACTTACATTCTTGTGTGAAGGAGTAAAAAAAAAAATCTCCTTTCTGGAGGCAAATGTGAAAGAGTTGAAGGATTATGGTATATAAGGAGAGGGTTATTGTGAAGAGAGATGGAAGCAATGGAAGGGAATGAATGGAGCATCTAAAAATAACATTTATTCCTTTCAAATTTAGCCTACACCTGGTCCAGAATGGCCTGGTTTAGAATTCATTTTCTAGGTGGTTTTAGAGTTGGAGGGAACTTAAAATCTTGATTTTGCTAGTGAGAAATATTTGAAGACCCAGGAAAAATCAAAGCAATCATTTAGATCTGGGGTTGCAAATAGATTTTATTTCCTGTGCTCAGTCTGACTGGTAATAGCTACTTGGAACTCTGACCAGGAGATTGGAGCCACAACCATAGTTCCAGAGAACTGTGATTGATTAATGATTTCTGCCTTGGTTGAGGAAGGGTAGGTGGTGATACATATGTTATTTATTGGACATCCCTAGTTTAGGGAAAAATCTGTATGGGTGCAGACTGAGGCAGTAATGCTGACATGATGCCATCAGAGTAAGTAGCATACCATACCTCTGGAGAAAGGAGGTAATCAAGAGTGCCATCCTTCATATTAACTAATGCTTCATTGCTTGGAACAAAAATGGTGTATGGTCCACCAGCCCCGTCTTCATCTAAAGCATGTCCCACATTGGTTTCCTGCATTTGAAAAATGAAATTTTATATCTACAACCTATCTCTGACAAATACTTGAAGTAATTCCTCAGCACATATTTATAATTGACACCCTTGCTCATTATACAAAAGACAAGACATAAAACCATTTTCCAGAAATTCATGAAAAGTACATACCTCTAGCAAAGATCTGAACTTGCTGTATCTTGGTTGTAACATTGTCATTATGGTTTTCTAAAAATCACGAGAAGAAATAAGGTGGTTTAAGAAATAGATGTCCCAACAGTAAAAGGTTCATGACAGAATTTATGTGTGAATGTGGATGGAAAAGAACCCGGTCAACTGCAACACATATAGAATGTTTCCTGTTGTTATTGAATTAGTGGTTCAGATGTGCAGATGTTCGGAAATAGACTTTGGCCATCACCAAATGAGTCAAAAGGAATAAATTTTTATTGCGGTGAGGACTGCCCTCCTCCACAAAGCACGAGGGATAACTTTTCATGACAACTGGTCACTGGACAGAATCATCATATGTGGCCATAAAAGAGGTCACAAAATTGAGATCTTGCCTGTCTTTATTGTAGGCTTTTCTTTCTGTTGGCAGAGGTACCCAGAATTCTACTGAAAACAGAAATGATCCCATTTTCCCCATGGCTGGGGTCCTAGCACACACAAAGGACAAGCACATAGCGTGCATTTTCTTCTTCAGTATGACTCTCCAGGGAACAAAGAAAGATGGCTTTGGACTGACCTAACTTTTACCTGAAATGCCTCACCTCAGTGTTGCTCTCAAACGTGGGTGCCATCTTATCCATGGCTCTGTCGAGGATGTGCAGGAGCCCATTGGAAGCAACAATGTTCCCTTGTATAATTTTTGCCTTCTTTTTGCCTCCATAGAGTTTAAGCTTTATTTGATTGTCCTAAAACACCAAGAAAAATAAAATTAAGCTGGTATCCTTGAAGGAGTACTGGATTAGAAGTCTTAAGTCCTTGGGTCTGGCCATTTGCGGGTTATATGAGCGTGGGTAAGTCACTTAACCCAAAATGGGAAAGATGGCATTTGCTTGCTTGATTTGACTAGTCTTTTGTTAAGATCAGATGAGATAATGTGTGAAATCATTGATGACTACCAGTGATTTCTAAATGGGAAGAAGCAATCATAAGTCTCCCCCAATAGACCACAAGGTCAAAATGGGCAAAACAATTCAATCTATTGTAAATTTATCACCTACTTTAGAGCGTTGTACACACAAGGCACACAATAAAATTTTTTTTGCTGCATAAATGACTAAAGCTAATTCCTTCTTCCTTTATGTGGCTCTTACAAGCTATGAGAAAGAAATATGAGTGAATAAATGAAGGAATGAGTGAGTGAATGAATGAATGAATGAATGAGTGAAAGAATGTTCTTGTGAGAAAAGAAGCAAAATTTTCATCCATTTATCTAGGTTTCTATCCATCCATCCATCCATCCATCCATCCATCCACCCATCCATCTATCCATCACACACACGGTACAACACACTGCTTAATGATTTAGGTCTTGGAGTCAAGGAGACCTGCATTTGAATCCTGGCTCTGGCCCTTACTTGCGACCTCTCAGTTTTCCCACTTGAAAAATCTCCTTTACGGGGTTGTTGCAAGTCTTATAGAACGCAAATAAAGGTTCACCTCAGTACTTTGTATAGAGTAAGTGCTCAATAATCTATCAGCTATTGGTAGTTGGTGAAATGCAACGATATAGGCCATAACCCACACACGTACATTCTAGTAATCAAGTGCCTTCCTGCTCAGTAAAGTCACAGAAAGAGTTATTTGTGAGGCGGGGAAGGGTAGTTTTACTCAAACAATGGAACAGACCTAACGGCCTTAGGAGAGATGCAATGTTAGGTTTGCAGAGGAAAGATAAACTCCAGCAACCTAAAGCAAATATAGTCTATTTCCTTCTGTAAGAGGGAAGCTGATCTGGCTTTGGGCTGGTGCTTCCAGGAAACAGGTGTACTACAAAGCTTCTCCTTCCCCCTGACACCTGAATGATGTTCTCTTGACAATGAATTCAGACCAGAGCAAAATCCCACACTTTATAACCCTCTTTTCACAACAGTCCCCTCCTGCCTGGTCCTTCCTGGGGTTGTTCTTCCCTTCTTTCCTCATAGGGAAGTGCTTTGACAAACAAGGGAGAAGGAAAGAAGTTCTTCATAAACTTTGCAAGCCCAACCACAGACAGAGATGGCTGTGGGCACTGGTTCAGCAGACGCTTTTGTTCTGGGAGTGAAAATCAGAGAGCCCCTTACCTTATCGTCATTGAAGATTTCTCCCGACTTTCCAGTCAAGGTATAGAAGGTGTCTGTGTTATTCATACTCTCAGTGTTCATCTGCCCAGCAATTACATGGAGTTTCACAAAGTACTGAGCAGACTCTTTATCCATCAAGAGCTCTTTTACCTGAGGAGAGAGAGCCACTTCTTTCAGTCTCCACTGTTGTTTGGAGGAGAAAATGAGGTTGTGAGGCAGGCATTGGCCAATCAAAGACATCAATGCCAGGGCTCCCTAACTTGGGCTTGGGCTCTTTCAGATACAGGTGACTTTGGGGGGAGCACAATCTGGAGAGTGGGAGGCGATGCTCAATGTCCTCTCAAACCACCAGGAGCGAGGAAGGTGCAGGCACCCAGGGAATCATCTTGAGCCCGGGGAGCGTATGGAAATGAAACAAGAAATAGCATGAAAAGAAAGTGCAGACTAGACCCATGGAGTTTTTGAACAGTAAGTTTAGGGTTTTTGCAATCCACCGGACTGAATCGACGTTTTGTCAATATTATATATCATCAGCAATCAGTCAACAGATGCTTTTTATTAACTGTGTAAATAAAACCTATAGGTTAAACAAGAGACCACATGCAAAGTGCATAGTGCAGAGACATTCAATATTTGTGACTTCTCCTCCCCAGTAGGAGAGATGTGAGGGTGCTTCTGAAGTTAAATTGTTGATTCATCTCAGATTGTCCAATGGCAGTGACAGATTAGGGTGAGACGTTCTGGAACTTCCTGTGTTTTTATTCCATGCAGCAAAAATTATTGTGACAAAATATCGTGGATGAAGATAAACCACTTGTATGCAAATCAATATGTCCATTATCTCTATCAATCTGAGTGTAACAATTTCATTGACACCCTCATGATAGGACACCTCCACCAGGCGCTATGAGCTTCATTCCCACTGCATGACATCACCTCAGACAACAGCTGTTCACATGGAAGACCACAGTTTTCTCTTAGTTTCCTCTACCACTGTTATCATTTATGATGATTATAAGAAACAAATATGTAGCTAATATATTAGGTTAATTCTTGCAGGAAGTAAGCAGTTTTGCATTATGTAAATCCTATTTTTCACATGACTATAGTTAAGATCCCTCAGTCATTAATTACCCTTGAAGGGGTCATGTTTGGAAGGGGGCATCCTTGGGTCCTCTAGGGAGCCAGTAATGGTCTCGCTGGATATACAAGTACATTCACTTTGTGACAACTCAATGAGCTGTGTGTTTACAATCTGTATACTTTCTGTAAATAGTTCCCCATTTTAGTCTCTCAAAATCATCATCTTTATCATCAGTAGGTTTCATTTAATAGAGGTTTCCCACTTTATTGTAAATACTTACACTGAATCCTCTTAGTCCCTTGTCTGTGGGCAACAGCACAGTGAATGGTCCCAGGTTACTTAATGGCCAGGCATAGGCTTTGTCTTAGGAGTAGAAATTCATAAAGAAAGAAAACACCAAATGAATCAGTGGCACATGAAGAGTAAAATCAAGCAATGGCCCTTGGGATCCATTTAGGCCCTTTGAATCAAGAGCTTCTCTGTTCTCATTGGCATGAGTAGGCCTTGGTAAACTAGGAAGCTCTCTGAGAAAGAATGGCATCATAATGCCATGGCCCCCAAAGCTTCTGCATAATTGTGTGGCATGTCCTGCAGCCACAGCCTTCAAGGAGACCCTGGAATGAGACCTTCTATGAGGGTCACGTGACAAAATCCTCAGCCAATCCCAGCAGGTTACCGTCCCTGCGCCGGACTCTCTGAGCAGTTGTCATCCCAGTGAGCAAAGACACAGCCCTAGTTCCATCCAAGGCCAGCTCAGAAGAGCCTCATGCTTGGCTTAATATTCTACTGTTACCATCTTGAAATGTTTAATAATTTTTGAACAAGAAGTTCTTGTCCTTACGCATGGTGTCCTACAAGTTATGTAGCTGGTCCTGTTTCTATCCCCCTGGAGAAGCTGGGACATCAGGGTGGGCCCCGGGCTTTCACACAACAGGCAAGGTTGACCAGCACTACATAAATGGGTAGAAGGTCAACCGGACTTTGTCCAGGGAAATGTTCGAGAGCACAACCTGCAGAGAACACTCTGTCACTGGATAGTCTGAGTTCTTAGAGGAAGGCTGTAAGAAGCCTGAGGCATGCCACAAATGCTTGTCCCCTGTAGGATGCCCTGGAAAGAGAAGGGCATTTGTGCAGGATATATGTTAAGATTTATGCAGACAATGTGGCCTTGACCCATTCTCCGTTTGTGCTCTTTCTGGGAAATCATTTTTTGGTGACTGGTAAATTTTAGATTTTGCAATTTTGGAACTTCTGTCGATTGGTCAAGTCTGTGTTTTATTTTCTGTTGATTGGCCAAACTTGTGTTTTATTGAAAGACTTGTCCAAGGCTGCAATCAGCTGTATTATTTCATTCTCAAGGGGGTGTGGGGTAATGACCCCTGAAGTGCATTTGGAAATGATGAGGGCGTTTTAGATTGTCACCCTGCCTGGGGGACTGGGAAAGGACATGTCACTACAGACAACTAGTCCTTGGGGGAGGGGGGAGGGCAAAAATCCTAAACATCCAGCCAGGTGTGAGACGATCACACCAACCAATACTATTCTCAAAAGTCAAATGGCACCCATTGCAGAACATGGATACAGCCTCAGGTTTTAGTCACTCTCTTTTCCCAGTATTACCTGCCAACCTTGCTTCACACCTGGAGGACCCATAAGGTCAAGGGAAAGAGGACAGTCTCCATCCTCACATCAGTAGCTGCCCTGTCTCATTGTTGTTGCAGATCAGTTAATCTGTGGTGACTCCAGGACCCTGTCCTCAGGACTCTGCCTACGAACTGCTGCTTGACAGGACCTCTTGGCACTAACTCCTTGTCTCCTGGAAAAGGCTGCCTGCCCTTTCCCTTTCCCCTGCAAGATGCCTCCCTAGGAGGGCCAATTCCAATAGATAGATAGATAAACCTTGCCTCTCCTGCCCACCCCTTTCTGAATGATTGTGTCTTGGAGGTGTCTTGCCTGAAAGAAGGTTGCCCTTTACGTGGAAACCTGTACCCATAGCTGCATACCCAGGAGCGAGATGAAAGAGGTCAGCCTTCCTTGCCATTTTCCTCTGGGTTCAGTGTTTAATTCTCTGAGTCGCTCCATGATGTTTCCATAACACGTCGAGCCATCACCCACGTAACCTTTCCGGCAAGTGCATCTACAGGGAGGGTGAAAACACATTCTCAGGGTCTTAGCGTGTTGAGATCCTACAGTCCAACTCCCTCATTTTGCAGATGGGGAAAACGGTGCCCAGAAGAAGAGGCTCAAGACCAGGAGAGGAGAGGCACAAATAGAGGTGAGCATTCCTGTGGCAATACCTGACATATAGTAGGTCCACGAGAAATGGATATTTAATAAATTTTGCATATCTATAAACACTGGGTATCTTTGTACACGCTTCGTCTCAGTATTTTTCAAAGTGTGGTCAAGAGCCCATGTACATCAGCGTCACTTGGAGTGCTTATTATAAATGCAGATTCTAGATTCTACAGAACCACTGAGGCAGAATAGACTACTGAAGTCAGCCCCAAGTCAAGATGTAGAGCTACTGATCTGCTTAGTAGATCTTCCCCTTACCCTGTCTTCCTAGTTGAGATGTCTGCTCAAATGACCCTTCCTCATAGGAAACTTCTGCAGTAGATCAGGACCCTACCCGCCTTAGTGTGTGCTCTCATGGGACCATGTAGCCCTTCTCTGTAGCAGCAATCCCAGCTGTAATTTCATCCTAACCTGTGCAGTTATTTGATTTGTATCTGCTTTTGCATCTACACTGAGAACAGGGAAAAGGCAAGGGTCGTGTGCATATTTATGCCCTATTTTAACGTCAGGATCTAGGGCAGGGTTTGGTTCAGAACAGGTACATAATTAACAGCTGAACGATAAGTAGCAATTGAATTGCAGTGAATATATAAACAATGAAGTCTGCAGAAATTTTATACAATAGTTTAGTTTCGTAAAAGACAAGTACAGTTAAGGATGAAGTTTAAAGGCCCACTGGCAGTATTGTGCTGGTAAGTGTTTAATAGCCAGCTCTCAGCGGGAGTCGGGGCAGGGCCCCTGCTTTTCAGGATTTGCCAATTTCCACAGGTCCTACTCCCACCGTGGCCAATCTCAAACTGCCAGCGTGCGGAAAACCAGCTTGCAAAATCCTGAAACTTCAACCATCAGCTTTCGAGCCTCAGTAAACCCTGGCTCTGGCACACCACTGCTACCTAGCAAAGATTAGTTGACAGCTGGCTAAATCTGGCAAGGTGCTTAGGAAGGCAACATTCAACAGGATCTTGGGATAAGTGAAGAACCAAACACGAGGTCAGGGAGCGGCACTGCAGAGACGAGAGCTGCAGGGAGGCTGCGGTCATCCATACCGCAGACATGACTCCTAAAGAGGAGAGGCTTCCAAAGGACAGTTATACACTCGAGTTCAGTTGTGTTTCCAAATATGGTCCCGTGGCAAATAGGCATATTTTCAACAGGTTGGCTGAACTAACATTTCAGAGTTTTATGTTCCCTGCTTGGATTGCTGCGGTGACTTCCTAACTGGTCTTCCTGCTCTTAATTTCCCTCCCCTCATCTACCCTCTGACTGGTCTCTCCAAAAGGGAAATCTGGAAAACCTTCATTCTTAAAACTCTCATGGACTCCATCTATCTACAGAAGAAGGTCTAAGTACTTAGCATGGCATGCAAAGACCCCCAAAGGGGGATCTTGCTTATGTCTCCTTCCTGCTGCGCATTGCAAATTCTGGCAATACTCAATTGCTTTCTTTTTTAATGCTCTCCTCATGGCTCAGGTGTGACCTGCTCTAAGGGGTCTTACCTGGCCTCCTGAGTCTCCCCGACAGGAGCAGTCTGTTGGTCCCTCCTCTAGCACAACCCTCCCCACCAAAATGAGCTCCTGAGATATTGTCTCCTCTGCTGGATGAGAAGCTCTCCTAGAATCTGCATCCCACTCATGCCTCATTATATTCCAGCACTTGGGACAATGCCTAATTGTTGAACTGATTATTTACCAAGTACCTACTTAACTCTAGGAACCTGGCTGGGGAGGAGGGCTACAAAGATGATGATAACAGATATCTTGTCCTTTTAGTGTCTCATTGCTGAAGATGGGCCTGGAAACAAGTTTTAGCAACATGATAAAGCCACTTAGCCACCTACAGTGTCAGCTTCCTCCTCCATGAGATGAGTTTACTAATACCTTTAGGATTGTTGATGGAAGAGATAATGCACGGAGAATAGCTAGCACGGTGACAGACACACAGGAAAAGCTCAGTACTTGATAGATGATGATCGATGATGATGATGATGATGATGATGATAGTGATGATGATGGCGATAGAGATGGTGTCAATAACACCACCAGTCCTGTCGGGGAGCCGGGATATAGCAGGACAAATCCGCAAACACACAGCTGACGTTCCGGAGAAATGCCACAACGGAAGATTGAATAGGATGCTATGGGACACGGAGGAGGAAGTGACTGTGCCTGGAGAAATATGGGACAGGTTCTAGGAGAAAGTACCATGTAAGATATTTCTAGAATATATCTGAGTTTCCCGGCTGCATGGAAGATTGGCAGATATTTACTGACTGAGCCTTTGGGATTTTTACAGAGCAGTATTTTCCTGCTTCCCCTACTCCTTGCCCCAGCCCTGGGGACATTTGGGAATGTCTGGGGATATATTCACAACTAGGTGAAGGTGTTGCTGGCATCTAGTGGGTAGAGGCCAGGGGTGCCACTAAACACCTTACAACACACAGGACAGCCCCCACAACAAAGTGTTTTCCAGCCCCCAAATATCAAGTGCTGAGCCTGAGAAACCTTGTTATAAGGAGTCACTGAGGTAGATCTAACCATGAAACAATAGTCTACTAAGAGTTTCCTGCTCAAGCATCCCCTTCCTCTTAAGCACTGTGCAACAAGACAGTGAATTTGAGAAGCACACGGGGAGATTGGTAATTCTTAGGAGTGATACAATAGTCCTTGTTCGAAATCACATAAATTTCATTTGAAGGCAGCCGATAACAGCAAGACAATGAACTTTTACAAACTGCTAAGTATGTTTCTCTCTGAAAGTTCTCTAAGTTGTTTATGAGGCCAATGGTCTGTTTTGTGTAAAGTGACTTGACTTGTCTTGCCTAAGGATGGCAGGAGAATCGTAATTTAATGGTCACAGTGCTGAATGGAATGCATGAGATATAAATACTTTTTATTGTTGTTTAAAATCTTGGTCCAGAGTCTGAGATTTTAGGAGACAGTTTTCTGACTTAGATGTTCTCAGTTGGCCGTGGCACATTCACATCAGGGCCCTCTTTTGTAAATTGCTTCTTTGTTAGGAGTAAAGGTCTCTTGCTGTCTTATGGCTCTAAAAACACCCAGAAGAGAGGAGCCTGGGTGACTCAGTCGGTTCAGTGTCCGACTTCGGCTCAGGTCACGATCTCACAGTTCCTGAGTTTGAGCCTCGCGTATGGCTCTGTGCTGACAGCTCAGAGCCTAGAGCCTGTCTCCATCTCTCTGCCCCATCCCTGTTCATGCTCTGTCTCTCTGAGTATAAATAAACATTAAAAAAGTTAAAAAAAATAAAAACACCCATAAGATATTGGCATTTTATATGTTACGGGATTGAATTAATTGCATAGAGTGCTGGATGAGACTTAGTGAAATTATAGGGTGTCCCAAAAGGCTTCCTTCCTTCCTTCACTTCTTCACTTCATTCCTTCATTTATTCCTCCAAACTGTCCCTCATGTCATTGTTTTAATCGATGACCGAAGTTGTTGCAGTAAATATGAGTAAGACATGGATTCCCAGGGACTTACATTCTAATTGGAATAGAGATCAGTAATCCCAACAGCTAACCTCTATTGATAGCTGCTTTCCCAGTTACCTTTGTAGGGGCTTTACTATGGTGTCTTATTTAATACAACCATCCTACGAGGTGGGTTCTGTTACTAGCCCCGTTATAGATGAGGGAGCATAGGGACAGAGGTTAAGAATCTCACTCAAGATCACACAGCCTGTAGGTGGCAGTATTTGTGCACATCACTTCTGTGCTGTGTACTCATCACAGTTCAGGGTGATCAGTGTTATAACAGAAGCATTCCGGGCCGCTCTGGGAGCCCGGGGTGAGCTGAATGGACTGGGAGTCCAGGAGAGACATCCTAGAGGTGAAGACACTTGAGCTTAACAGTGAAGGATCAGTGCATTAGCCTGACTCAGAGGAGGTGCAGAGGGAACTATGTCTAAGCGGGGGGGGGGGGGGGGGGGGGGGGGGAAAGCATCTGCAAGTGTGTGGAGCTGGGAATATCTTGGCTTGTTTAAAGAACAGTAGTTGGGGGGGCGCCCGGGTGGTTCAGTCGGTTAAGTGTCCGACTTAAGCTCAGGTCATGATCTCACGTTTCTTGAGTTCGAGCCCTGCATTGGGCTCCCTGCTGCCAGCACAGAGCCTGCTTTGGATCCTCTGTCCACCCCCCTCCGCCCCTCTCCCACTTGCACTCTCTCTCTCAAAAATAAACAAACATTAGAAGAAAAGAACAGTAGTTGGGTGGGACCGGAGCCAAGGGGGTGTTCATGAGAGCGGTGGAAACAAAGTTGCTCATCCACACCTTCCATAAACAATCAGCTACCGCCATACCCAGGGGAGAAGGATACCCAGAAGAGCTTGTGCAGGTCCTGGAGGCTGGTTTGGAGACATTTAGGCAGAGAATTATGGGGTTCTGGATATCTGAGCATGGTCTATAAGGGGGGCTCGGGCTCTGGGGGAGCAGGTCCCCTTAGTCCTTTAGTTCCTTGCCCTGGTGTAGCTAGTGGAGGACCTGAATGGAGCCCTCTAAAATGTAGTGCCCAGGGCAGGGCAGGAAGATACTTGTTCTTAGAAATAATCAACATGGAGCTTCAACGTTAAAAGGATGCTTATATGCATCAACTCCACTCTTTCCAGGGAGATATTCTTGTTCTTTAGCGGACCTGTCAGGGGAAGAAACTGCAGTTCAGAAAAGTTACGTGACCTGTCCAAGGTCACTCCAGTGGTGAGTGGGACAGCCCACGTTTGAGCCCATTTTTCTTTACTGGGTGGACTTCTGTGACTAACACAGTATGATTTTGAATATTCTGCATAAACTCCTTGCCATGTTGGGGAGGCATAAACAAACAAATCTTTGTCCATGGTAAACTAAATTGCCTGAACTAAATGAGTGATGGCCCCTTATTTCATCAATGTAACATCTCCAGTCTTTAACTTAGTCCTCTTTCCAGCCTTTCCAGACAGTCCGTTTTCTGGTCGGGGCGATGATCAACGAGGTTTGTGAGGGACACACTTACTCTTAAAATCCACTGACAGCCGCAACTGACATTCTAAACACAAGCTTTAATGCCACTTATAAAGGAGAGAAAGCATTTAAAGTATTCTTCTCAGACTGTCTGAGAGGATGGTAAAAGGTACGTACGTGCTACACACACGAGTGTTGGGTGCACACGTGTCTACACACATGACTGTGGCATGTTGGTGTTGCACTCACATGTGTGATTTCTACATGCCATGTTCTGCTCAGAGATTGATGAACGTATTCTCACTTAATCCTGCTCACAGGCCTGGTAGGAGGTACAATTCTCCTCCTTTTATGACAGAGGAAACATCATTCAGAGAGGGTAAGGCAAATGGCAGAGCTGGGACTTGAACCCAGGTGTTCTGATATCAAGCTCTCTTGACTTTACCCATAGTGATTACAGACTTACTTATCTGCCCAGATAAAACATGAAAATCACAAAACCTATCTGGGCAGACCCACACATTTGAGACCTAACTGTAAAAAGAATAAGCTTCAAAGAAGACAGAAAGGGGCTCTGGGAGCACAGAAACTGCTTAATAATTTTATGGTTCAGTGTCGACTATGGTTTTTTTTTAAACTTTTTTTCAGTGTTTATTTTTGAGAGACAGAGTGTGAGCGGGGGAGGAGCAGAGAAAGAGGGAGACACAGAATCTGAAGCAGGCTCCAGGCTCTGAGCTGTCAGCACAGAGCCCGACGTGAGGCTCAAACTCACAAACCATGAGATCATGACCTGAGCTGAAGTCAGATGCTTAACCGACTGGGCCACCCAGGTGCTCCGAGGTTTTGAGCTTACAGTGACAGTGAGTCCTTCTCCAACGCCGATGACAGTGAGAACAGAAGGTAGAAGCCTCAGTCTGGGAGCAAAACACTGGGATTCTAGCCTCAGTTCACCTACTCATAAAAACATAATAGCTCTATGGTAATTTCTAGAACATTCTATCATGTAATGTTCGCAACACTGTGAAGTAGACATCACTGTGCTCATTTTGTACGTGGAGAAACAAAGACCAGAGAGATGATGCCACTTTCCCAAGGTCATTCCCCTGGCGGACACCAGATCCGAGACTCAAACCCAGCTCCTTCCCTTCTGAACACCATCTTCTTAACACCATGCAGAGCACCTTTGCCTCAGGAATTTTCACACAAATATTTTTACTCTCGGTAAGCCCCTTCTTGTAAAACCTGGAGTCCAGGAAGCACCACTCATGTTATTCACCTTCCCCTGTCTTGTTAGGTACTACCAGCAAGCAATATTTCACGACTGAGGAAACAGGTATATACATTAGAGGTCAAATGCCTGTCCTCACAGCAGATGTTTGTTTTCCTAGCAACGGTGGTTTCCTTCTCCCACGCTCTGACCACTTACTACCGAGCTGCCGGGCCAGGTCAGTATTTCAGCATGTTCTGATGATCATTATAAAGGAAACGACTGTTGAATGATTCAGTGATTAAAGAAAGATTTATTGAGCCCCTACTATGCTTCTTGCATCGTGCTCTGTGGGGGTGAGGGTGAATATGAGACTAAGACACATTTCCTGCCCTTCAAGGAAGGCACAGCACTGACTGACCAGCACTTGGAATGATGGTGATAGAACTGAACAGACTTACTTGGTTTGGCCTGGTGCAATGGTAGTGCAGTTAGCATTCCTGTGACAGGGGTTATTGAGTTTACAGACATCGATCACACTGCACCCCACTCCGGGCACGTAATCGCGGTAATGTTTCTTACACTCACAGTGAGACTTCAGAAGACACGGAGAGAAAAACAAAGGGTTCTCGTTAGTCATGGAAGCTGACATCCTTCTTCAATCCATCTGTGTTCTGCCATAAAAGCTAACTTGGGGCAGGTCCAAAGCACGGGCTTAAAAATGTGTCAAAGTATTCAGAATTGGGGATCAGGTTTATGTACCTCACCGGTTACGAAACGTGTAATTACACCTTGTTTGTAAAGTTTACCTTTTCGGTTTTCTTGTTTCCTAACCCTGGGCCTTTCTGGCTCCATAATTCCCGGTTTTAGATTGTCTACAGGTGAGCATAGACTGAAGTTCAGATGGGAGATATCATTGCTTTAGAAGAGTGATTTTCAGCCGGGAGTCTCAACCTAAGATACATTGGGCAGTGTCTAGAGATATTTTGATTGTCACAAGAGGAGAGGGGAGCAGTGTCACCAGAGGCCAGGGACGCTGCTAAACATCTTACTATGTACAGGACAGCGCCACAACAAAGAATCCAAAGTGCTAATAATGCCAAAATTGAGGAAACCTTCTCTGGAATAATGGAAATAATGAACGCCCTGTTTCTGTGTGAACACGGGGGGTTTCTAAGACCTGAAAATCTGCCTTGGGGTCCAGTTTTTGGAGACAAAGTTTATTTATTTATTTTTTTTAAATATTTATTCATTTTTGAGACAGAGAGAGACAGAGCATGAACAGGGGAGGGTCAGAGAGAGAGGGAGACACAGAATCCGAAGCAGGCTCCAGACTCTGAGCTATCAGCACAGAGCCTGACGCGGGGCTCGAACTCACGGACTGTGAGATCATGACCTGAGCCGAAGTCGGACGCTTAACCGACTGAGCCACCCAGGCGCCCCAAGACAAAGTTTATTTTTAATCTCACTCCCAAGGTCCTGGGACTTTGGCTCAGAGTGTAATGTGACTTTTCCCATATGGGACTGCACTGTGAGGATGGAGGCCCAGCTCCTTGAATTTCTTTCCAAATCTGTCTCAGGCATTGACAGCAGAAATGGCATGTGATATGCATTTTCCCTGGAAGATGAGATTGGGTGGGTACTCTGCAGGAGACTCCAGGAGCCATGGGGTGACTGGATTGCTAGGGACACATGACTCTCTTTGGGTCAGACACTGAAGCCTTTCTTCCTACCAGGGCAGCAATATCCTTTTGTGTGGATAGATTTTCTCCCCTCAACTTGATGTGCAGTCATGGATTCAGTGGACACCCACTAAATAGTTGATAGATGGATGAGGTATTAGTGAAAGGGATCTTTCAGCCAAACTCCTCAGCAAAGGTCTCTGGACCTGGCTGGTTTTTAGCAGTCAAGATCATGATGTGAGTTAGAGGGGCAGGGTCTCCCCCCAGAACATCCTCAGTGCTGCCTACTGTCTTTCAGTGCTGCCTGACATTTTGTCAGTGCTCATCTCTTTGGGGCACAGTCTTTTGGTTCTAAGAGTCCTCTCTTGCCTCGAAAAGATATGAGAGAGAAACAGAGGATTGTAGGTGAAAGTCAATGACATATTCACGCAAGACTTGGTTAACAGTTAATTTGTTAATCGCATTTGAGTTGTGTATATATTTTGTCTGTCACCGTCTAGGACCAGGACACAAGAGAGCGTAGGGCAGGTAAATTCTCCCTGGGGAGCTGGGAAAGTGTGAGTTCAGAAGACAGACTGGAGAAGGGACACACGGAAGTTTGTCCTGAGCACATGGAGGTGTGCCTGGAGAGGAGGCCCAAACTGAGCATCAAAATGGCAAACTGGGCCAACCTAGCAGACAAATGACACCTACGGCACAGTTTTACCTTTGGTGGCTGTCCTACTGCGAGACACCCCGGTTCCAAGGATCATGTGCTCACCTGTCCAGGACCGTCATATATGCACACTGTAGACTTTGCAGAGCAGTTTCCATAGTTCGTCTGGCAGGGGTCCACTGGTAAGCACACTCGGCCATCCCCGTGGTAGCCTTCTTGGCACGTGCAACTGTGCCGATTCGGTCCCTCGTACGTGCAAAGAGCGTGAGGGTGGCATATTTCTTTTAAACATGGATTGATGGCTTGAGAGGCAATGACAGGATAAGAGCTCATCAAAGTTGCACAGGCAATTCATTGTTTTAAGAGAGAGAGAAACAGTTCATCTTACCCCACCTGATGCCCCCTACCTGTTGAACAGATTCATGTATGGCTGTCAGAGATTATAACTAAAAATATCGTATTGATATATTACTATGCCATGTTATGTGTGGATTTAAATATAAAATAGCATGAAAGAAAGCACTAATTCTTGTAGTATTTATATGCACTGGCCCTGTCTAAGCATTTGCCATACATTAACTCAGTTAATTCTTACAACAACTCTCTAAGAGAGGAGCCATTATTATTCTCATTTGATAGATAGGAAAATGGAGGCACAGGCAGGTTAAAGAATTTGTCCAAGGTCATGTAGTTCATAATAAGCAGATCTGGGATTTGAATGCTGGCAGCCTGACTTGAGAGTTCATGTTCAATACATAACACAACCTCTCACAAAGTGAATGAGCATGAAAAGAAAAAGAAAGGAAGGGAGGAAGGAAAGAAGGAAGGAAGGAAAGAAAGAAGGGAAGGAAGGGAGGGAAGGAAGGAAGGAGGGAAGGAAGGAAGGATAAAGAAAGGAGAAAGACAGACTGTATTTTATCCTAACATTGCTATGGTTGATATAAAACTATGTGTAAGAATCTATTTATGTGCTTTGATAATAGAAGCAGAAATTGCCACTTATTGAACAGCTACCACAGATGAACATTTTCTCGGTACTTGTTATATATCTCATTTAACTTAACACAGAGAGAAATAGAAGTGTCATTGTGTTAACATTAGAGAGGTTATGAAGTTTTGTTTTTTTTTCTGTTTAGTAACCTAAACATCTCAATGAATGACTAGCAGGATCTAAATCCTACTCACGTTCACAGTATTGG
The DNA here is from genome assembly GCF_028018385.1 of Neofelis nebulosa. Classification (NCBI taxonomy): domain Eukaryota; kingdom Metazoa; phylum Chordata; class Mammalia; order Carnivora; family Felidae; genus Neofelis; species Neofelis nebulosa. The sequence continues at coordinate 18,502,338 of NC_080789.1, forward strand.
CCATCGCCTTGGTAATTGGGAAGGCATTTGCATACTAGTTTTGTTTCATCTTGGCTGGAAGGTGAGCATCTGGAGTTTTCTGGGCAGAGCAAGTCTGCACATTCAGGGATGGCTGCAAAGGAATATTGTTGAGGTACCTGCATTAGTAGAATAACTGATTCTGAAAAATTCAACCGAAGTAATGTTCTTTGTGATTAAAAAGAGTAATTAAAAAAGACTCACTACAACCATTCAAAAAACCCCAGAATGTAGAAAGTAAAAATTAACTCTTTCTTATTCTCATTCTTCCATTTCATTCCCAAAGTAAACAATATCAACAACCCATATACTACATTCACCTATAAATTTATTTAGATGTTTTTTAAACAAAATGGAATCCTGTGAAAATATTTAGCAAATTGATTTTTAATTTAACCAAATATTATGGAGCTATTTAAGGATCCACTGTAATCTCTAACAACTGTGTAGTGCTTCATCACATCGGGGGCACAGATGGTTGTCAGAAACTATAAGGAATCTGGCATATTATCCAACATGCAAAGCTACGAAATTGAGCTAATGTAGTTCCATGGATGCTAGTAGAAGCTATGAGATTCCTGGGTCAGAGATGAAGGACAGTTTATTGCTCACATCAAGAGTAATAGCCAGAGTGTTGGCAGTTTTGCATTAGTTCTTCCAAGCCCCGAGTCCCCTGGGACAATGTAGAAAGGGTCATGAAGTGGATTTCGTTTCATTACAGGGGAGGAGCCCCAATCTTAGGGAATCTAAGTTTTGTTTTGTTTTTTAAGTACTAGGCAATGTATTAGTTAGGGCCCAGGCAGGAGACAGAAACCACACAATAAGGGAATGTTTTAGTGTAAAGAATTATCAATGGAAAATTACAATAATGGGGAATTGGTTCATGAGTGTTAAAAGGAATTCTAAAGAATGAAGAAATAGCAGGTATATAAAGAGCAACCTCTTTCCTAGGGTTGAGATAAATACCCAAGGTAGAGCCTTCCTCTGTCCAGGACTGAGATCCAGATGTCACTGGAAAAGGCATGCCTTGGTCACTGAATGGTAGAGAAGGTGCTGAGGTGCCTTAATGGTGAGACTTGCTGGAAATCTTCCCCTTAGGGCTCTAGGGAAGGTCATCCACAAAGAGGTGCCAAGCTTCCCGGGTTCACTTAGTGCCTGGGGAAGCTGCTGGCCACTGGGTGCTACCGGAACCAGAAACTAAGAAGCCACCCCCACAGAAGTGTAGTATAGTTCTGTGGCTGGGGCCAGAGCATCTTCAGGGGTCAGCTGTGTGGGAGAGGTGGGATGGCTAGCTCTCCAGATGGCCAACCCTGCAGAGACCTTGGTGTGCATGGCATCGAGGAGAAGCCATACCAAACAGCGAGCACATCTCTGCATGGTGGGGCACAGGCCTGTGGTGTCTGGGGCTTCTGGCTCTACTGCTGCCACCTCAGTCAAGCACTTGACAAAGTATGCAGTGGTCAAACCCTGGAGGAAGCTGAGCCCTGCAGGAATCTATCACTGGATAAACTGTGTAGGACTGAGCAGTGGAGAAAAACCATGTTCTCTGGGGCTCTGGTGAGTGAGCTAAACCAGAAACAGGAGGAGAAAACCCTTCCTTCTTCAGTGTCCCTCCAAAACTCTCTATTGATAAGACTTTATGTCTTGCTAGCTGGCAAGTGAGAGACATTTACAAGTTCCCCTCCATTATCACAGAGCAGGCAAAGAGGACAAATTTTGAGCTGAAAGCAAGCCATTGATAACTAGAACAGGCAGTAAGCCTGTCTATACTTCGTTCCCAAGAGATACCCTACATCTTCCAAGGCTGTTTGTGATACAAACATCCTTGAAAAGATATTGGAGTGAAGAGCAGTCAGTGTGCCACACTCAAGAGGCATATAAATATGAGACACTCAACTGGGGATTGTCCCCAACAGTGGCTAGTTGAAGCAAACATTCATAGAGAATATTCCCCCAATTCTTTCCATAGACTAGAATTGTTGCCGGGAAGTGGCTGCCCTTTCAAGGATTACATTTTCAACCCCTTTGCATCCGGGTGGGGTCATGTGACTACTTTCCATTGATGGAATATTGAGAGGAATTTGTGTGTGTCATCTTGGATTTCATAAGCAGGGACTTTTCCGTCCTGTCTTCTTCTTTACATGGCTCAAAGCAGAGCACTCTGAGGTGCTATAGAATGGCAGAGGCACAAAATAGAAAAATCTGGAACTGTAATCGCCATGTAGCGGGAAGCTGGTGTCAGATTCCCACACTGGACTGTACATGAGTAAGCCAGAGGTTCCCTAAATTCTCAGGTCATAGTGTTTAGTATCTTAACTTTCTTCATGTCCCAAAAGAAATACCTACCAGGTCCATTTATTAAGTTGTTAGAACCAAGGAATTCAGTAAGTGGGTCATGAGACCTTAGTAGCTATCTAAAAAAGTAATGTGGTTAATATAAAGAGAAAGATTTTTACTTCATTTTTAAATAACCACATTTACTTGTAAATGGAATATGTGAGCTTTTTTTTTTTTAAAAAAAAACATGCTTATTTATTTATTTTGAGAGACAGAGAGCACATGCATGCGTGGTTCACATCCCATGAACTGTGAGATCATGACCTGAGCCGAAATCAAGAGTTAGATGCTCAACCGACTGAGCCACCCAGGTGCCCCTGGAATGTGTGAGCTTTTTGGACACTGCCCAACTTCTTAAACCTTGGAATCAGATTGGAAACCATCATGCTTATTCCATTAGAAAGGATTTTTGCATGATACCTGCTTTTTATCTTAGCAAGCACTGAAAACACAGCTTTATAAAGATATGACATTGTTGAAAGGGATGTAGTGCTACCTAATGTTGAAATTGTGAACAAACTCAAGCTAGCATTTGTACAGTATTCTGCAGACGCATCACTGTCTTCCTCAAAAGTTTAAAATATCCCAGGGGCACCTGGGTGGCTTGTTGCTTAAGCATTCAACTTCAGTTCAGGTCATGATCTCACAGTTTGTGAGTTCGAGCCCCACACTGGGCTCTGTGCTGACAACTCAGAGCCTGGAGCCTGCTTTGGATTCTGTGTCTCCCCCTCTCTCTCTCTGCCCCTTTCCTGCTTGTGCTCTTGCTCTCTCTCAAAAGTAAGTAAGTAAACTTAAAAAAAAATTAAAATATCCCCATAACACCCTTGTGAGTTTGATGTGGTACCTTGGGGTGCCTTGGTACAGTTTTGAAACCTTTGTGTTAGGCCAGTGAATTCTTGTGTTTGTTTCTTACAGCAGCTGGCATTATCCTGACTGGTATAGGATATACCACAGTTCACTCAACCATTTTCTACTGATGAATCTTCCAGTCGTTTCCAGACAACACTGTTATGGATTTCTTTGTACATATATTTTTACCTACTGGTGCTTGTGTCTCTCTTTTTCCAGGTAAATCCCTAGAATTGGGGCCAGAGCAGCAAACTATAAGCATATTTTAAAATTTAATGGATAAATTTCCCTCAGGTTGCAGCAATTCATCTCTCTGTTGACAGTACTGTGATTTCCCTCATACCCACAGGTGGGTATTATCTATCTTTGCAATCTATGTAACATAGTGAGCAAAAAACTAAAACCAAACCCAAACCTCCAAATCTCTGAAATACCACTTCATTATGGTTTTAAATGAACCTGTGATTCATTTGCATTTCTGCTAGGGGGTAAGCACTTTTTCTATACCTATTGGCTAGTTTTTATTTCTTCTCCTGTGAAGTCGCTGCTCTTTGGCAAATGGCCTATGGACTTTATGTTATTAGAAAAACTTTTCTGCTCTGTGGGTTGCAAATATTTTGTGCCAGTCTATTGTTTACCTTTTGATTTGGCAGAATTATTTTGTCATTTGGAGGCAAATATGTCTATGTTCTTCATGAAGCTGGCTTCTGGACTATGTCTGCTATCTTATTAAAAAAAATCTTTGCTCATGAGTCCACTGGGCAATGACAGGAGTAGCCTTAGAAGTAGGCTGACTGAGGTCTACAAAAGGGGTTATCCTATTCATTCGAGTTTCATTCTGCTGTTGATTTGAACGGGTCATTTGAGCGTCTGCCCCCTCCAGGGGCTGTGTTTTATTCATCCCCCTTACTGTTAGTAGTGCCTCAGTGATTTTCAATAAAACGAGTAGGAATTCGTTGAATTGGAATCTTGTCCAATCCTTTCATTTTATAGATCAGAAGAGTAAAATCCAGAGGATAAGTGAGGCTAGTGTCACAGGAAGAATGTCCAATTTCATAATGGATAAGCTCCAAATTCACCCTTCATTACCTGCTCTTTGGTAAGATTCCGAACATTTCTCCTTTACAGTGATATGTTAAGTTTGGCCAGTAGGGGGTGCTTGAGGGCCATTGTAGGAGAAGGCTCCTCTTGTTGCTTCCTTTGTGCAGTGTTGTGTTTCTGCTGTGTTTGCTTGCTGCTGTTGCATAGTCTGTCAGTGGTGCAAACGTGTGAGGACATTCAGTGATGCTCTGCCCCAGCCACGCACTCAGAGTATACACTCTATTGGTGGCCCTGCATCCTCAACCTGGACCCAGTGACCACCTTCTTGCAGCTTTTCCACACACGGACATTGCACACTCCAAGTCTGGCACCCACCACACCCCAACTCCCTCTGTGTGCTTGCCCACCAGGCTTGGCTCATCAGTGTCCCGGAGGGTTGTTTTTCGTGTGCCTAATGACCGTGGTTCCATGCCGGCTTGGGCAAACCAGAAAACTTCTTCTCTACCCAGTGGGCTGCCACCATACCTTCTCCAAAAAGATTTGAACTCAGCCTTGGGGATGGCCACCCTTTCCAAGTTTGCCTTCTCTGTTATGCTCGGCCGCCCTAGAGTTCACTTTGCGTTTTTGTGGCCACTCTCCTGTCATAGCTTGCTAATTCTTTATATTATACTTCCCTTGTTTCGATCACCCTGTGGTTTCTACCTCTTGCTTGGGCCCAGTGTGATAGAGCATTTAAAGAATTTCAAATGATCTGAGTTCCAGCTCTTCGATTTACTAGTTTTGTGACCTCTAGTGAATCACTTAACCTTAGCGGGTCTCTGTTTCCTATGAATGTGTTCTGTCCTTGAGACCTGCAACTGAGAACACACCTTACCTCCCTTACTGGGTGGCCGACTTATTACAATGACCTTGGCTGGTTTTCCAACCCTCTCTATTCTATCCTTTGCACTGTCACCAGCTTGACCTTCCTAAAGCATAGCTATGTCAGTACATCGCTCCCAAATCTTCCATGAGTGCCACTCTTCTAGACTATCTCTTCCCTCCCCTCCCCTTCCCACTCCTCCCTTCCCCCTCCCATCCTCTCTTTTTCTTTTTTTCCCTGTCTTTTTAATTTTTGGTGTCCTCCCAGGAAAACATTTGATGGCACCTTGCCCATGTAGAGCCCCAGGATGCGACTATGTGAATACAAAGTTGAAGCACATGTGTCTGTGCCTATCTGACCCAGGATAGCGTCAAGGAAAGCCTCAGTACTTACCCTTGTCACAGCTGGGGCCAGTGTACCCGGAGTAGCACTCGCAGCTTCCGTCACCGTCCACCCCACCATTGCATACGCCGTGCACACAGCTGCACACTGCAGACAGAACATGGGGGTTGTTCATTACTCAATGTAGACCTCTTCCAAAGATTCTGGAGGAGTAATGCTTTGAGAGAGTTTTTATCGAGAATCTGCATGATGAGAGGGGAAGAACCATAAATTTGGGGTCCTAGAGACCCTGGTTTAGATCTTGGCTTCATTTTCCTTTTATTACCTTCAATTTGTTTACATATAACATGAGGGCAGTAATCCCTTCCTCATGCAATTTCTGCAGCTGGATGAGATAATGTGTTGGTGCACTGGAATGCACTGGAGTGCTTTTCTCCACTTTTAAACTAGTTACTTCATCTTTGTACACCTCAAGAAGAGAATTAACTTGTTGTTGGGTATGCGTCTGTCATATTTAACACAGAGAAGCTACCACTGGCTCAATCATTGCTGGTGGTGGGGATCTTCTCTCTACTAGAGTAAATCCTACTTCCTGAATGATGGGGGAAATTCAAGCATAAAAAAGAAATTTGAAAGGGCAGAGAATAACTATGCCATGATTTCTAGCTTGAAATAGCAGGCTTTTTGGCTCACTGACAGATCGTTTCAGAAATGACAAATGAGGGGCATTTGAAATAAATAGTCAATTCCTTAGCACTCAGTTTGCAGCTCATTTGTAGCAAGATTTATTACCTGGCTGGGTTGCCAGCATCCTAGGGCCAGACCTCTGTGCAACGTACTGTATTGGTTTCCTTTTGCTGCTGGAACAAATTACCTCACAACTTAATTATGACTTAAAACCACACAAATTTATTATCTTAATTTAATTAATTAATGAATTCTTAATTCACTTTTGCCATGTAACCTAACACATTTACAAGTTCCAGGGATCCGGATACGGACTTCTTTGGGGGGGCCATACTTCTGCCTATTACACAGGTATTCAGTGTCAGCCAATTTCATACTAATTCAAGTGAAACATAATTAAGAAGACCCTCTTGCTTCAAAACCTAACCAAATACTGGAAAAGCAAGGATGAATAAAGTATTCCAAACATCTAATAAAAAAATCCTTTGAATTCTTGTGTCCACCTTAATCTCCTGCTTTTTGTATCCATCAGAACTGTTCTCCTTCAGGTGTTTACCATGTTTTGCCTGGACTGCTACAGTAGCATTTTACCTGGCCTTGCTCTCCAAGCTCTCACCTCTCCGTTCCACCCATTTCATATGATCAGTAATGGCATCAGGTGATCTTCCCCCCAAATATCTCAGTGACTCCCAACTGATAACCAAATGAAATCTAAATCCCTCTCTTTGGCGAACAAGGCTCTGGCCAATCTAATTCCAACAACTTTACTTTTCACTTTCCATTGCTTCCTTTTATACATCTTAGGTTCTAAGCACATGGGGACGACTCATTAGTTTATCTTCCTTCCTTTATAACACATATTGAACACCTCTCTTGTCCAGGGTGCTGTGCTTGGGATTAATGACCCAGAGATAAAAAGGGTAAAGTCCGTGCCCTCCAAGTCTAACGGCAGAGGAAGGCAGCCCATCCCAACACAGCCTGACACACACTAGGACAGGATAGATCAATGACAATGGGAGGAAGAGATGGGTGGGCTGGCCTAGGAGAGACACGCCTCCTGCATCTCACACCTCCATGACTTGGCCTCCAACGTGCTCTCTTTTTGCATGCCAACGGAAATCCCCGAGTGGCTCTGCTGCTTCTGTCACGACTGCTGACCCTTGCTGCTGACTTTGTTTGACCAATGGTGGTAGTAGGCTCTCAGGCATAGACAGTCTGGTGTGATAGTGGACCAGGTTTAAAGTTGGTAGTTACAGTAGGGTGTGGTAGGGGACAAGGTACAAAGAAGGTGCTGTTGGAGCCCCGAGAAGCAGATTCTGCACTGGGACCACTGAGTGGCACCACGGAGGTGGGGGCTTTGGTTGGTCTTGAAGGGTGAGCAGCTCCCCGACTCACGGTGACCAGGAGAGGCAGCTATCGGGTTATTTTTATTGTTGCCCATTGTCATTGTTCATTTCTCTGTCCAGATGTGATTTCGCAGTGGCTTAGTTTCTGTGTCTTGTTCCAGCATGGATATAGCAAGTCATCGATGGTGATATTCCGTGAAATTGTCTGTGCTCAGTGGGGCAGCACCACAGCCTAGCTGGGAGCAAAAACGTTGACCGCCAACAGCTGTCAGGGCTGCTTTTTCTTTCTCAGTGTGTGCATTTTTTTTCTTCTATTAGACGGGAATCCCTTGGAAGCCCTCACCCCCTCTCTGTATTTACCTACAACATTTTTTGTGGGTGCTTTATAACCATACTAATAACTGTACAACTAGATTATCAACAAAGACAACATCCTGCAGGACCAGGATTCAGGTGAGGGGGGAGACAGGATATAGGGAGAGAAGGGGGAGGCAGGGCAGAAGGTGGGGAGAATGAGACAAGGTAGCTCAAGTGCAGAGCTGGATCCTGCCTTTCTTTGGTATTTTGATGTTTTATTCAATAATTTTATTTTATTTTTAAAGCTTATTTGTTTATGTCGACAGAGATAGAGCATGAGCAGGAAAGGGGCAGAGAGAGGGACAGAGAATCCCAAGCAGGCTCCACACTGGCAGTGCAGAGCCTGACATGGGCCTCAAACCCACGAACTGTGAGATCATGACCTGAGCCAAAACCAAGAGTTGGACATTTAACCGACTGAGCCACCCTGGTGCCCCTTGATTACTGAGTTTTTGATGCCTATTTAAATTTGGCACCTAAGGCATGTCCCTCCCTCAGCTCACTGTAGAACAGGCCCTGCACTTCCCTCTGTTGAGCACTTACTACCCATCAGGCATTTTGCCACTTGCTTTACAAGCATTATCTCATCTGATGCTAGCTGCACCCTGTGAGGTGGGGCTCATCAACTCTGAATTGCGTATGAAAAATGGGAGACACCTAGCTCAACTATCCATTCAGATAATGTGAACTTTTGAATCGGATTTGGAGTCGTCATCCTCACTTCAAAAACTGATTTGCCATCCTTTCTATTTTAACAGAGCACTTTGATGTTCACCTACGGCTGTAGCTGTTGGAAAAGGAGTTCCAGAGAGAAGTCAAATTGGTCACGGGGGTAACTGGGGTGTGGAGGGAGGTGTACTATGTCTCGGTAGAGAAGGCTCAATTCAATTCAATTACAAAATATCTACCCAGGGGCACCTGGGTGGCTCAGTCGGTTAAGCGTCCAACTCTTGATGTTGGCTCAGGTCATGATCTCATGGTTCGTGAATTCGAGCCCACGTTGGGTTCTGTGCTGACAGCGTGGAGCTTGCCTGGGAGTCTCTCTCTCCCTCTCTCTCTGCCCCTCCTGACCTCTCTCTCAAAATAAATAAACATTTAAAAAAAGGTCATCTCTTTCATTTAAAAAACAAAACAAAACAAAACAAAACAAAACAAAACAAAACTATCTACCCAGCTCCTACCTAGAGGCAGTCACTGTAGGAGTTACTGGATATATGAATATGAGTAGTTCACAATACCTAAACTCAAGGACGCACAGTGCAGTTGGGAAGCTGGACTAAGAGGTTCAAGGTCTTGAGTGTCATGTAGCCAGTGGAAGAGGGCGAGGAGACAGAAGGGGGAGTTGAATGTAACTCGGCCCAGGCTCCCAACTTAGAAGCTAACTGCTAAAGCTGTCCTTGTCACTAAGCTTCCCTCTGGGCTGCATGCTGTGAGCTTCTCCCTGTGTCCTGTCTTCTGGTATAGACTCTGTACTGGATTAAGTGACCAGGCAAGGACAGCCTTGGGGAATGTCTGATACACATTGCAGGGTCACCAGCCATTGCCAAGAAAGTGTCCCTGGGAAGGAGAAGTGAGTGGTGGAGGGATTCTGATATGTCTTTTAAAGAGTCCTTGGAATTTTTTGAACTGGTGTCAGCAAATCTTTAGAGACATGAAAAAACGTGGGGTGTGTGACTTTAAAGGTGTCGAAGTTCTGGCCATTTGGGTCAGAGGGACTGTGCCTGAAGCCCTCAGTGCTATGCCACTTGGCAGAGTGAGCTGCTAGCTCTCCCGTGTTCCTGTAGCATCCTGTTACAGATCACAATTGTCACCTGCATTTCCAGCTCCTTGGCGAATCTGTCTCCTCTTTAGAATATCATTGTCAGGGGTCTAATGCGTGGTAGATCTCACCAGGGGCAGAACAGTGCCGTGTTTGGGCACCCAGGCTCTGGAGTCAGCTACTTGGAGCCAAATTCTGCTTCTGTCCCTGAAATAGCTGCTTGACCTTGAGAAACCTGCTTCTTTCTCCATAAAATGAGGAACCCAGCTCGCACAGTTGTGGGAATCCAGAGAGACCATCGCAGGTCAAACTTTGCACACTGTCTGGTGCATAGCAGGTGCTCCACAAATTCTAGCTGCTGCTATGAACGTGACACAGCTGTGGGAATGATCTGAGGGTTATGTTGGAGAAAGTGGACTTTGCAATCTGCCCTAACCAGGAGAGAGGCACAGAGCAGCCTAGGGCATTGGCAGCAGGGATAAAAATCCTCGGCTGATGTGACTCTAAATCATTTCTAAACTAATCAACAGCAGGATAGGAGAGGGTTCTGGCAGCAGGTTAAAGTCAGTGTTAAAAATAAACTGTGGCTAATAGAGCTGTCCTACTTACAGACAGAGCTGCCACCGCTATGGGACCAGTGCCTCACTGGATGAAACAACACTGGCACCCAGTGGAGGCCCAGCTGAGAAAGTTTGTAAGTTGCTCTTGTCCTGGTTAATGGAAAAGGACCAGCAGCCATCACTGAGCCATCCACCCACCCATCCATCCATCCATCCATCCATCCATCCATCCATCCATCTGTCCATCCATGGCTTGCTTATCGTTGGACTGATTTTGTCCTCACTGCCTATGTGCTTCCATTGAGTGAGTGTTTGTGATCTGCTGCTTAAGGCTTTGCTACACTGTCAGTCCCACAGGCAGGTGTTATTATTCCTGTTTTATAGATGAAGAAGGCTTTGGGAGGTTAAATAGCTTGCCCTGAGTCACACAGCAGCTTGGGGTGGTTTCAAACTCATGACAGTCTGATTTCAAAGCCTGATCTCTTAACCATTATGTTCTGGAGCTGCACCATACAATATGGTGGAGACTAGCCACGTGTGGCGTATGCGGCTATCTAAATTTATTTATTTTTCTTTATATAATATGTATGTGTGTTATATATATAATGCACATATGTATACATATTTAAATGTTTATTTATTTTGAGAAGGAGGGGGAGAGGGGCAGAGAGACAGGGAGACAGAGGATGTGAAGTGGGCTCACAAATTAGGAGATCATGACCTGAGCTAAAGTCTGATGCTCAACCAACTGAGTCCCCCAGGCAGCCCATAGCTATTCAAATCTCAATTAAATGACATGAACTAAGATTTAAAACTCAGTTCTTTGTTGCACTAGCTGTATTTCAGGTGCTCAGTGGCCACGTATGTCCGACGCCTGCTTGGATGGTGCAGATTCAGGACATTCCATCATCTCCAAAGTTCTATTGATTGGAACCTAGAGCTTGGACTTTTTTTTCCCTGAATGTCAGGTTAGGTTCCTGATCCACCTCCCAGGACACTTTCTTTAGAAGTGTTTAGAATTTCCTTGTATCAGCAACCAGCACCAACTCTTGGAGGCACCATGGACTCATCTTCTTTCCAAATTTTCACCCCCAAACCATACTTGGCTTTCTTGGTTAAGTAAACAGTGTTGGATGCTATTTTTTTTTTCTTTCCATTTCAATATTTATTTAAAATATGTGATTCAGATCCTAGTATTATGGTAAGGAAGGGCCAATTTGGGAGACATTTCCCTTAATATAATATATAATGTTAAAAACACACTGAATACCAACGTCTGTTTTAAATTCGTTTTTGCCAACACTTTATGAAATAATCTATGGAGTGGTCAGTGAACAAAAACATAAGATTGGGGGCCACTAGGAAATAATAGGTATTAATAATTGCTAACATATATTGTGCACTGATTATCTCACTAAATCCTCATAACAACACTGAAGGAGACAGTATTGTTTCTATTTTTACAGATGAAGACAAAGACAGAGAATGTGCTTAGGAAACTTAAAGTTCTCACAATTAGAAGCCCTAGGCTGAAGCCAGTCTGAGTGTAAAGCCAAGGCTCTAATTATCTCTACATGCTGCCTCTCAAAATCAAGTTTGTGGGTCAGTACAACGTGGTTGGAGTGAATTAGATCATTCATTCATTCATTCATCCATTCACTGGTTTATACACTCCTTCAATTACTCATCAGGCAGCACTTGGGAGGTACTGGAGATAAAGACAACTCTTGCCTTCAAGGAACCATGGATTAGAAGGAGACAATACCTCTGCTGCTTCAGGTCAAAGTTATTACACAGTGCAAATGTATGGGGATGAGATGTCTATGTATGTGCATAGGTTTTCTTGCAAAAAATATTTGAATCAAAGCCGTGCCTACTAAATTTGACTTTTCCATAAAGGCCAGAACCAAGGTGGTGTTGGAGAAAGGCTACATGACATATCCTTTTTGGGAGGCTCTGAATCCGGCAGACATGGTCCCTTCCATGCCCACGTTCTCTAAGCCTTACTAATTCTGTGCATTGCGGGCAACTTCCAGTAAGGCCTGTGAGCCCTTCCGAGGAAGGCTGCTCTGCCCAAATGCCCATTGGGGGTTGGGTTTTTTTTTTTTTTTTTTTCGAGACAGCAAGTGGAGGAGGACAGAGAGAGAGAGAGGGAGAGAGAGAATCCCAAGCAGGCTCTGTGCTGAGCTTGGAACCTGACTCGAGGCTCGATCTCACAACCCTGAGATCACGACCTGAGCTGAAATCAAGAGTCAGACATGTAATCGACTGAGCCACCCAGGTGCCCCATGCTGGAATCAGTTTGTTATCTTGTCTTTCCTGGCTTCTAGAGGCTGCCCACGTTGCTTGGCTTATGGCCCCCTTTCATGTTCAAAGCCAGCAAAGGCTAGTGGAGTTTTTCTCACTTCTCATCATGCTGACACTATATCTTCTGTGTTCTTCCTCCACATTTAAGGACCTTTGTGTACAGTGGGCCCGCCCGGAAAATCCAGGAAAATCTCTCTATTTCTGCAAACATAAGTCCCCTTGTCATGTAAGGTAACACATTCCTTGGTCCAAGGGATTAGATATGGACACTTTGCGGAAGCCATCAGTCTGCCTACCATGCTGCGGTTCCCACTCCCCTCTGGTGGGATGACTCTCAGATGACTATTCTACACTGACGCCCCTGTTCCCCAGGGCATTAATCTCTAAGCATCCACACTTGTCTGGCTTGATGGGACACACCCTTTGTTTCCCCCGTGCCATTTTCTTAGTGTTTCTGGGGTCACCTGACAAATCTGCTACCTTGTCTCAGAGTCAAGGTAGGGGGGCGGGGACCAAGAGAGTGGACAAGCCAGCGTCAGTTATGTTTGTTTGTTTGTTTAATCTGCAAGATGGAGCCCACAATCCTCGATCACCTCAGGTATTTGAGAATTCCCCAAAAGGAAGGGACAGAGTGTGGTGAGGCCCATTGTGGAAGAAGAGGCTCCTGGGGAGAAGGTCTGTGCTGAGACCAGGACCCAGAAAGACCTCCAGGGCAAGCAACAGGTGGATGTTGGATCCTGGAGCCTGGAGAGAGGAAACCGTATGTTGCCAAGTTTGCCAGAAGGCATCTCTGGTGAGGGGTCCCTGAAAACCACAGAAAACACTGTCTCTCTTTTCAAAGACTGCATTTTTGTCCACTCTTGGTGTTGCCTGTGTAGACTTAGTTCTGCATAACTGTTTGATGCTTCCCCCAGTCCTCCCTAAGAATAGCCTCTCTGAGGCCACCTGACATATCCTTCAGCTGCATAAGCCACGTTTGACCTTCAGCCTTTACAAATGCATTTGATTACACAAAAATCAGACATACCTGCTGAGCAGCTGGGTCCAAATACATTGTCATCCGTGCAGGTTTCACAGGCCGCTCCCCCAAACCCGTCCTGCGGAACACCCAGGCAGATGGCGTGAGACCCAAGTGATCTATGTCCCGGGAAGCCCTGGATCTCTCACTGATGCTCTGGTCAACATCTGTTTCTCGACTGTATCTTCCATCTGTGCTTTCCTGAAGCTCCTTCTTCCTATTTCTGCCTTTATTCTTTGCTGGTTTTATGTTATAATGTGAAGACTAATCCCTGCATCACTTTTCACTAAGAGTCTGGAGAGCTTCCGAAGGGAACTGCTTTGTTAGTCCAGAGATACAACCAGAGGGTAAGTGCTAACAGCCTCATCGTTAATTTCACTCAAGAGTGAAATGAAAACTCTCTCAGTTTTGCATTTCTTTTCTTGTCTTTTTTTGGTTTATTTATTTATTTTTGACAGAGACAGAGAGAGAGAGAGAGAGAGAGAGAGCATGTGCATGAGTGGGAAAGAGGCAGAGAGGGAGGAAGAGAATCTCAAGCAGGCTCTGTGCTGAGAGGGCAGAGCCTGATACGGGGCTTGAACTCACAAACTGTGAGATCATGACCTGAGATGAAATCAAGAGTCAGGCACTTTACCGCTTTACAGACTGAGCCACTTAGGCGTCCCAAGTTTTGCATTTCTGAAGACAGTTGAGGTCCATCCCTTTCGGAGGAATTTCTTTGTATTTAAATTATCTAAGGCTTGCAGTTCACAGCATGTCACTTTCATGGGACAACAAAAGACTTTCTTCTCTTAGACCCAGTGACCACAGAGTAGTTTGCCAATAGTGGTGATTATTGTTTTTTTAATTTTTTTTAATGTTTATTTTATTTTTTAGAGAGAGAGAGAGAGATAACATGAGCAGGGGAGGGGCAGAGACACACACACACACACACACACACACACAGAATCTGAAGCAGGCTCCAGGCTCTGAGCTGTCAGCACAGAGCTGGATGCAGATCTCAAACCCATGAACCGTGAGATCATGACCTGAGCCAAAGTCAGACGGTTAACTGACTGAGCCACCCACCCAGGCGCCCCAATAGTGGTGATTATTAACAGGAACAAAGACAGTAATTTATACAGCTCTGTAGAGGCCCACAAAATATTTTCACATAGATGATCTCACTTCACTTTTTCAACAGATGTAATTACATAGGTGTGTTTTTCAAACCCATTTTATAGATGGATGCACTTAAGGCCGAGCAGTGAACTGACTCTCTCAAAGGTCTCCAGCCCCTAAGAGGTCATTTTATTGCTGATCGTATACTCTTTTCACGAACCTTGCTATTTCTTAGAGACCCCACTTGTTGTACAGGTGTTCAAGGAGGGACCACGGGAAAGGAGAAGGGGGACGAGATCACGTCTCTGACCTTACCTGGCAGGAGCAGCTTCCATTTCCTTCCATGCCTTCCGCACAACTGCCCCTGCCGTTGCAGGGGGACTGGGCGCCTCCTGGGCACTCTAGGGAATGAAAGGTCTCAGATTCACTTGTTTGTGACTGCAAGAAGCATTCTGCATGGAAGCAGTAAGCACTTACTGTGTGCCAGGTCCTGTGCTAGTGGCCAGGGATAAGGAATAATTAAAACTCCTGTTGGCATCATCCAGTCTCACACAAAGGAGTATGAATCACAATATAGTCAGGTGCTGTGATAGAAGGCATTGGACTATCTACTATTTCTCGAGCATTTGCTATCCTTTAGGCTTTTTAATTTTTGTACTTTATAATTTTCTTTTTTTAATGTTTATTTATTTTTGAGAGAGAGAGAGAGAGACAGTGCAAGCAGGGAAGGGGCAGAGAGGGAGACACAGAATCTGAAGCAGGCTCAGGGTTCTGAGCTGTCAGCAACAGAGCTCGATGTGGGGCTTGAAACCATGAACCGTGAGATCATGACCTGAAGCTGAAGTCAGACGCTTAACCGACTGAGCCACCCAGGTGCCCCAATACTTTATAATTTTTTAATTAAATTATTCCCACTGAAACCTTCAGGTGGTGCTCTTGGTGCTGACTAGCAGATGAAGAGACTGAAGTTCAGAGAGGCCATGTACCTTGCCCCAGGTTTCACACTTTATAAGTTGCAAAGCTGGGACTTTAGTTCAGCCCTCAGCAGGACTCTAAAGCCAGGCCTCTTACTCAGTGCTCTACACAGGACACTGAGGGAGCCCAGAGATGAGAGCTATCGATCCTGCCTTGAGAAGTCTGGGAGACGTCCTTGAAGAGGAATCATTCAAGCTGGGGTTTTGAAGGTTTAGTAGGAGTTGGCCATGCTTAAATGACCTTCTGAAGGGCATTTCAGAAACAGAAAACAGCAAGTACCAAGCTTCAGGGTTGTAAAAGGGCACAACCTGTTCTGGGAATAATATAAAGTTTATTGGGGCTGGAACTTGGTAGTTGGGGTTTGGGAGAAGTGGTGGTTGATGAGGGTTAATAGGAGGTTGGTGCCAATTAAGGAAATGCTTCGTATGGCAAAAGAATTTTGATTTCACTCACAAGCTAATTCCAAACAAGCATGGATTTTGCACTTTTGGGCTATACTGGACCTGAATTGGAGCTTTTCTAGACATTAGAGGATTTCAGTCATTGACTAATCATTCAGGGAATACCTACTATGTGCCAAGCATTATATTACATGTTGGTGGGGAGGGACATTTAGCTAGAAAGTCAGATATTGCAATGCCCAAAATCAAATAGAGGATTTAAAGTAATGGGAAGTGACAGAGGTACTGCTGTAATGAGGTAGAAAATCTTTTTCTTTCTTTCTTTCTTTCTTTCTTTCTTTCTTTCTTTCTTTCTTTCTTTCTTTCATATTTTTAAGTTTGAGAGAGAGAGAGAGAGAGAGAGAGAGAGAGAGAGAGCGCTCAAGTGGGATAGGGGCAGAGAGAGAGGGGAGAGAGAATCCCAAGCAGGCTCCACTCTGTCAGCGTGGATCCTGATGTGGGGCTCAAACTCACAAACCGTGAGATCATGACCTGAGCCGAAACCGAGAGACGAACGTTTACCTGACTGAGCCACCAGGCGCCCCTCTTTTTCTTTTTATACTTGCCATTGTTCTGCACCTTGAGTGCTAAGTCAGCATGGATTTCACGTCTGTTTGGGTGAGTCTGACCATTAAAATAAGTGGTCTGGACCAGCCAACACCGCGCAGAAATCATGCAATGGTCATGAAATGTGTTTGTGTGAATGAGGCAGAATCAAATATTACCCCAAATTAAAGTTGGCAGGACAAATGCTTTCCACAAAGTAGCAAATGACATGGGGTTCTAGATAATAATAAAGGATGCACGTATTTACTGGTCAAAGTAATCCTCTGAGGTTAAGTCCTATCTTTTGCCCTGTTTTCTAGATCAAGAAACTGAGGCACAGGGTAGTAGACTGGCTTGCCTAGAGTTACCCAGCTGGTAAGGAAGGGATAATGAGGGACTCACCCCTCCTGCACCTGAAGTGTCCACTTTCCAGCCCTCCCTCCTCTCCAACCCCGACTGACAAAGCCCACAGCCTCGCTCTGCCATGTATCTTCCAAGAAATCAGCATCCATAGAAAACGAAAAACGGTTCTTGGAAAGAGACTTTTATCTACTGAGAGAAACAGTTCTCCTGAAGAGACCCCGATGGCTCATTTGAATCACTAGGTTAGTTCTTTAAAGGAACATTTATAGGGGTGCCTGGGTGGCTCATTCGGTGAAGTGTCGGACTCTTGATTTCAGCTCCAGTCATGATCTCACAGTTAATGGGTTTGAGCCCCGCATCGGGCTCCATGCTGACAGTGCGGAGCCTGCTTGGGATTCTATCTCCCTCTCTCTGCCCCTCCCCCACCCTCTATCTCTCTAGTTTATTTATTTATTTAAAAAAAATTTTTTTAACGTTTATTTATTTTTGAGACAGAGAGAGACAAAGCATGAACAGGGGAGGGTCAGAGAGAGAGAGAGGGAGACACAGAATCGGAAACAGGCTCCAGGCTCTGAGCTGTCAGCACAGATCCCGACGCGGGGCTCGAACTCACAGACCTCGAGATCACGACCTGAGCCGAAGTCGGCCGCTCAACCGACTGAGCCACCCAGGCGCCCCTCTCTCTCTCTCTCTAAATAAATAAACTTAAAACCTAAAAGAGCAGTGGTACTTGTAGGTACAGGGAGATGAGAGAGTGTAGTTTCACACCTGTGGCTGGTGTTCTCTCTGGCTCCCCTGTCTCTTTCCTGCATGCAGAATACTGGTAACCTACAGAGTCTAGCTTATACATTTTGCGTCTGTGGTCTTCCTTCCCACTACAGGGTCAGAGCCAGGCTTCAAACTCTGGCAGGTGCCCCAGAGTCTACTGCACTTGTACCATCCGTCACTATCCTGTGTACTCATCAAGCACTGCTGTGTACCAGCGTCACAGCACAGAGAACAGAAATGTTCATGGAGTGAGCAAAAGAGAACACACGGACATGTAGCGAATATTTATAAATCACCTTGAAAACGAATATGTTGGTTTGGGCTGCTTTCACCAGCTGGGGCACCGGCTACACGAGATTCAATAGTGTCATGAAAAAACCTGGACACTGCGGTCAAAACCTCCTGGGTTTGAGCCCCAGTACGACTCTTTGCTAGCTGTACCCTTTTGGGAAAGTCAATGCATGGCTCTGAGATTCCGTTCAAGTGTCTTCCTGGCAGGTTGCAGTAGGGATGGAAATATTAGGTGCTCAATAAATGGTGGTTATTATTTAGGATGCTCCCCATCCTCTCCAGTTTCTGTTCGTTCAGATTAGCACTATGACAGGTAACAATACTCAGGGACTAAATCACTGGGTACCCATTTGAATCAGGACTCGGTCCCTTATTTCCATGGTCCTACCAGTCTGGTGGGGAGAGAGTCAGGGATTAACAGACCATCAGGTAAACACTGGTTTACAAACTGGGATAAGGCTAATGCGGGGCGGGGGAGGGGGGAAATTTCCTCAATCCACCTACTGGCAGTCACCAAAAACACCTAACCCTCAAAGGCCCAGCTGACTTAGATTTGGTCTCAATAGGGGGCAACATTATTAAAGAAGAGCCTTGTTAAAGACTGTGTCTTTATCCTAAAAAGAGCAGTGGGGGTTGGGGATGAAGAGGAAGGCTGAAGGCCTAACCAAGCAGGTGCCAGGCATACACTTTGAAGTTCATCTGAAACCCACTTGCGTTCACGATGCCGAGCAAGGGGTGCTGGGAGAGCGTCTCCATAGATTGTTGACCATCAAATAGCTCTTCTAACGTTTCCTTTCGATATTAGGCCCTTCTGGGGCTGAGGTAGTGTTTTGGGAACCGGGCGCATCTCTGGGCAGGACCAGGAAGATTCTGGACCAGTTCTGCCAGTCTCCCTCTTGTGGCCCCTGTGCCTCTCCCTATGGCTAGGCGTGCAAGGTGCTGAGTGACCCGTAGCTTGCCCTCTGGGCCGGCTTGGAAGCACACAGGGTATCCTCAGCCCTGCGACTCAGAACTCGGTGCTGCCTTGCAAAAATGCTCTCTCTCCAAGGCATTTTTAATCTGCGGGCAATGACGGCAGAATCCCAGTCTCCCGCGCTCGCATTCTGCTCGTTAGCTTCCTCCCTGCAATGAGCCACCTCCTCTCCCATCTCCCGTTCTTTCTGTCCCTCCCACGACCCAGGCATGGCCTTCCCTCCTCACCTTGCCTGTACCTTTCCCCCCATTCAAACACACTCTCTGGGACCCTCCTCTGAGGCAGATACGACTTTTCCATCCTCTGGGTGTCCCTTCTGCTCGGCCCTTGCCTTGTGATAATATATAGAGCAGTGGGGCACCTGCATGGCTCAGTTGGTTAAGGTCTGACTCTTGATTTTGGCTCAGGTCATGATCCCACATTTCGTGAGATCAAGCCTGTGCTGACAGTGGGGAGCCTGCTTGGGATCCTCTTTCTCCCTTTCTCTCTGTTCCTTTCCCATTCTCTCTCACTGTCTCTCTCAAGATAAATAAGTAAACATTAAAAAAACATAGAGCAGAAAACAGGGCAGAGCCATTTTCTGAGAATATAAGTCCAGGCCAAAGGCTGATGCCAGAGTAGCCTGCTTCTCTCATCTCAGTTCCCAAGACTGTGATGCTGTGTCCAAGAAGTCTGGGCTTCCTTTTTCTTTAGGAGACAGTTAGCAAGCCCTTCTTTTCACTTATTAAATTTTTAAAAAAATTTATTTTGAGAAAGAATGTGAGCAGGAGAGGGGCAGAGAGAGAGGGGGATAGAGAATCCCAAGCAGGCTTTGCAAGGTGAGCCCACAGAACCTCACAGGGCACTTGAACCCACGAAACTGTGAGATTGTGACCTGAGCAGAAGAGTCAAGACACTTAACCGACTGAGCCACCCAGACGCCCCAGCCTTTCTTTTTAAAAATTTAAGGGGCGCCTGGGTGGCGCAGTCGGTTAAGCGTCCGACTTCAGCCAGGTCACGATCTCGCGGTCCGTGAGTTCGAGCCCCGCGTCAGGCTCTGGGCTGATGGCTCGGAGCCTGGAGCCTGTTTCCAATTCTGTGTCTCCCTCTCTCTCTGCCCCTCCCCCGTTCATGCTCTGTCTCTCTCTGTCCCAAAAATAAATAAAAAACGTTGAAAAAAAAAATTAAAAAAAAAAAATTTAAGCAGGTGTTCCTCTGAGAGTGATTCACTGGACCCGCTCTTTCTAATCACCTGGGGGATGGGGGGGTCATTGTTATAAAGGCAGCTTCCCGAGGCCCTCCTCTCTGGCTAGAGTCACTATGAACGTATACCTCTCAGATGTACCCTGTGGGAGCGTAATTTCCCAGCGAGCAACCTTCCTGTTCATGAGGCCACACCTCCCGCCACTGCTTCTGGTCCATGCCTGTGCATGGCAGAGATACCAGGGCAGGTCCATTCCTGCACAACGGAGGACTCCTCTGTTGGGTGACTTTGGCTGGAGTGCTCCCCATCAGCTTTACCAAATGTTCTTGGAACTACACATGGTCTAAGACTTTTCCCATCTAACCTCTCTTGGTTCCCTCTCTTATTCAAAAGGGTCAGATCTGCATCTTTTTATCTATTTGAGAAGGTGAATTTGAAGTTAAAATCCTTCCTACAAAGAAAACTCCATGCCAGCTGGCTTCACTGGTGGATGCTACTTCGCATTTAAGGAAGAAACCATACAAATTATACAAAAACTCTTCTAAGAAAAAGAAGGGAGAATATTTCCCAGCTCCATATATACACAGAACATTTTTAGTTTGATTCCCAAGCCTGACAAATACATCATAAGAAAAGTACAGACTGACATCTCTAATGAACATAGACACACAAGTTATTTAAAAAACCTAAGGCAAAAATTAAAAAATTCTAAAAGTTGTAGCCAACTGAATCCAACGATGTACAAAACAGATAATACATCACAAGTGCAATAAAATAAGAAAAAGATATAAAGTGCATAAATATTGGAAAGGAAGACATACAATTGTCTCCATTCTTAGACAACGTGTCTACAGAGGAAATTCAAAAGAATCCCCCCAAAGTTATTAGACCTAATACATGAATTTAATAAGTTCTCAGGATACAGGATCAATACACAAAAATCAATTGTATTTCTATAAACTAGTCGGAAACAGGTGGAAATTGAAATAAGAATATACCATTAAAAATAGTACCAAAAACCAAGAAGAACTTAGGTATGAACATAATAAAAATTGTGCAAAATCTGCAAGCTAATATCAATAAGAAACTAACAAATAACAAAATAAATGGATAAAATTGATGAATTGATAAAACACTAACAAAATAAAAGAAGTCTTAAGTAAATGGAGAAATACAGTGTGGTTATAGCTTAAAAGATTCAATACTTTAAAAAGTCCCTTCTCTGTAAACTGACCTATAGATTCAATGTAATTCCAGTTAAAATTCTAGCAGGGCTTTTTGGTAGATAGTCACAAAATGACTCTAAATTTTACCTGGAGAAACAAAGAAGCTAGAATGACCAAGACGATTTTGCAAATGACCAAGTTGGAAGACTTATACTACCTGATTTCATTACTTAGTGTGATGATATGGTAATCTTGATGGCGTGGTATGGCAAAGGGATGTACACGCAGATCACCGGAACAGAATAGAGAGTCCAGAAATAGACCCATACAGAGATGGTCAGCTTTTTCTACAACAGTCCAAAGGCAATCCGATGAGGAGAGGATAGTTTTTTCAAGAAACAATGCTGGAATTATTAGGTATTTATATGTAAGAAACCGAACCTTGATCCGTACCTCAAATCATATACAAAGATGAACTTGCATGGATGATACACCTAAACATAATTCCTAAAATTATAAAGCTTCCAGAAGAAAAGATGAAAGAAAATATTTGTGATATTAGGTTAGGCAAGGATTTCTAAATATGATACAAAAGACACTATCTATAAAAGAAAAATTGATATATTTGACCTTACCAAAATTAAGAACATTTGCTCATCAAAACTTAGTGTTAGGAGAGAAAAAAGACAAGCTACAGACTGCAAAGAAATATTTACAAATCACGTATTACATGAAGGATTTGTATCTCAGACATTTAAGGAACTCTCAATAATCAAGAAAGCAAACAACTTGAAAGAAAGATGAATACCAAATACACATACGAAAAGATGCAGATTAAAATATGAAATGCTGCTTCACACAATGGCAAAAGCATTTCAAAAATCTGATTCTATCCACTGCTAGCAAGGACGCTAAAAAATGGAAGTCTCACACGTTGGTAGGAATGACAAAATGATACACACACATTGGAAAACAGCCGGGCGGTTTCTTACCAAGTGAAACATGCATTGATCGTACAACCAGGACTCCCACTTCTGGGTATTTTGCCAGGTGAAATGGAAACTTAGGTTATTATAAAAACCTGTGCAAGCATGCGCACAATGGCGGCTTTATTCTTAGTTGCACCAGACTGGAAACAAACCCAAATGTCTCCCAGCTGGTGAATGGATTGACTGGCTGCAGCCAGGTCACGACAGCCTATGAAGCATTAGAAAAGAATGAACTACGGACACGGACAGCAACACAGACAAACCTTGATGCATTATGCTAAGTGAAAGAAGCCAGACTCAAAAGGCACACACTGTATCATTCCAATTGTATGACATGAAGGTAAAATTACAGGCACAGGAAACAAATTAGTATTTGCCAGGACTTGGGGGATGAGGGGTGGGGGGACTTGATAGCAAAGGGAATTTGGGGGGAATTGAATAGCTTCTCTAGGTTAATTGTGGTGGTTTTATACAAACTAGGTCTGTCAGAATTCCTATAACTGCATACTGAAAAGGGTGGGTTTTACTGTATGAAAGTCATAAATTAAGAATAAAAGAGGGGAGGAGCCAAGGTGGTGGAACAACATGGAAGATTTTGTGTATCTCGCGTCCATGAAATACAGCCAGACCAACACTAAACCATCCTACACACCTAGAAAACTGATTGGAGGATTAACACAACAATCTGCACAACCTGAACCACAGAATTCAGCAGGTATGTGGCGCGGAGAGGTGAACTTGGGGAGCAAGAAGCCGTGGGAAGAGAGGTGCTTTTGCAGGTGGAGACGGGAGAGAGAATACGGGAAAAGTACCCCTCTCCAAAAGCATCTGGAGAGAAAGTGGAAAATGGGAAACAGCCGCAGGGACTAAACTAAAAAGGGAGAAAGGAAAGGGTTCAAATTCCATTAAGACTGTGAACAAGGGGAGCGCGAAGGCTGCAACTCCGCAGCTCCATACCTGGCGGTGCTCTGGTGGGAAGGGCGAATCCCCAGGAGCAGAGTGGGGTCCGGGAGGTTCTCGGGCCACGTGGGGAAAAGCGGTTCCACTGCTGGAAGGACATTTGTTAGAGATTGTTGAAGCCACCTGGTGCCAGCAGACCCCAGAGAATGGCCACATTCGCTGGTGCCGGAACAAGGTCGTTAAGGGTGAAGCCTGGTGTTGTGATTTAACATAATCCCTGAAAAGCTGCTGCTACATTATCTCGCGAAATTTTTCTGGGGTGGGCTGGCACCTGGCCGCAGTCTCGGGGCACCGGCAGCAGCAGGGTCCGGCAAGCATTCCTGGGTGCAGCCGACATTCAGCCGTTGCTCATTCAGCCATTGCTCGGTGAGACCCTCTCGCAGAGGGGCGGGACCGGTCAAAGCCGCAGTCCTTCGGAAGTAAGGGGCCGGGGAAAACAGCCGCATCTGAGACAAAACTCGGGAGAGAGGTACTGCCTGGGGCTTGGTCACGGACAGTGAAGGAGTGGGAAGTGGACGAAAGCTGAAGACAGAGGACGGGTGCGTGATTGCTGATCGGGGAGAACAGACTGGGTGGCTGGGTGGCGCCATTTTTCACTACTCCCGCGCATGCTCCTAGGCACCTCCGAGCGCCGCAATAATGCACCCCAGTGTGCTAGCAGCGCCATCTACTGGAGAACGGAGCTGTTACACTTAGCCCTGCCCAACAGGGCCAACCTCCTTCTTCAAGAATACAAGTCTCACTGCCTACTTAGTTTATGAACTATAAAGAGCTACATAGTCTGACTTCAAGGGGAAAATGAAGTAATTTCAGTCCTATCTCAATTTGTTAGCAAGTCCATCTATTCAATCTTCTTTCTTTCTTTTTCTCTTTTACACTACTTTTCTTGAGTACAGAAAGAAAAAATTCATTTTTATTTTCAATTTTTATTAAAAATATTTGTCTTTAATTTTTTTCCTGTATTTTTTGTTTGTGTAAATTTTTTCAAATTCTATTTTATTTCCATCATTTATTTTAGTCTATGTCCGCATATTTACTTTTTCAAATTTTCAAACGATTTCCTTTTTTCTCTTTTTTGTTTCTTTTTCTTGAATACAGAAAGAGAAAAAATTAATTTTTATTTTTAATTTTTATTAAAAATATTTTTCTTTAATTTTTTCTACTATATTCTTTACCTTTGTATAATTTTTTTTTCAAATTCTATTTTACTCCCATCATCTCATTTTAGTCTACTTCAGTGTATTCACTTTTTCAAATTCTCAAATGATTTCCTTTTTTTTTCTTTCCCCCTTTTTTTCCTCTAATCTGTCAAACCACTTTCAACACCCAGACCAAAACACACCTAGGATCTAGCATCATCTATTCTATTTGTGTGTGTGTGTGTGTGTTTAATTTTTTAATTTCAATTTTTCTACCTCATTAATTCCTTTTCTCCCTTCAAAATGACAAAACAATGTAATTTACCCCTCAAAAAAAGAGCATGAAGAAATGACAGCCAGGGATTTAACCAACACAGATACAAGCAAGATGTCTGAACCAGAATTTAGAATCACAATAATAAGAATACTAGATGGAGTCGAAAATAGATTACAATCCCTTCCTGCAGAGATAAAAGAGGTAAAAAATAGCCAGAATGAGGGGCGCCTGGGTGGCGCAGTCGGTTAAGCGTCCGACTTCAGCCAGGTCACGATCTCGCGGTCCGTGAGTTCGAGCCCTGCGTCGGGCTCTGGGCTGACGGCTCGGAGCCTGGAGCCTGTTTCCGATTCTGTGTCTCCCTCGCTCTCTGACCCTCCCCCGTTCATGCTCTGTCTCTCTCTGTCCCAAAAATAAATTAAAAAACGTTGAAAAAAAATAGCCAGAATGAAATTAAAAATGCTACAACTGAGATGCAATCACGGATGGATGCAGCGGCAGCAAGGATGAAGGAGGCAGAACAGAGAATCAGCAAATATAGAGGACAAACTTATAGATAATAATGAAGCAGAAAAAAGAGGGGGATTAAGGCAAAAGAGCACAATTTAAGAAATTAGAGAAATCAGTGATTCATTAAAAAGGAACAATATCAGAATCATAGGAGTCCCAGAGGAGGAAGAGAGAGAAATAGGGGTAGAAGGGTTATGTGAGCAAATCATAGTGGAAAACTTTCCTAACCTGGGGAAAGACACAGACATCAAAATCCAGGAAGCACAGAGGACCCCCATTGGATTCAACAAAAACAGACCATCAACAAGGCATATCATAGTCAAATTCACAAAATACTCAGGCAAGGAGAGAATCATGAAAGCAACAAGGGAAAAAAAGTCCCTATCCTACAAGGGAAGACAGATCAGGTTTGCAGCAGACCTATCCACAGAAACTTGGCAGGCCGGAAAGGAGTGGCGGGATATATTCAGGGTGCTGAATCAGAAAAATATGCAGCCAAGAATTCTTTATCCAGCAAGGCTGTCATTCAAAATAGAAGGAGAGATAAAAAGTTTCCCAGACAAACACAAATTAAAGGAGTTTGTGACCATTAAACCAGCCCTGCAAGAAATTTTAAGGGGGACTCTCTGAGGGGAGAAAAGATGAATATATACATACATCACACACACACACACACACACACACACACACACACATATGTATAAATACCAAAAGTAACAAAGATTAGAAAGAACCAGAAAACACCATCAGTAACTCCAACTTTACAAGCATCATAATGGCAATAAATTCATATCTTTCAGTACTCACTCTAAACGTCAATGGAGTCAATGCTTCAATCAAAAGACATAGGGTAACAGAATGGATAAGAAAACAAGATCCATCTATCAGCTGTTTACAAGAGACCCACTTTAAACCTAAAGACACCTTCAGATTGAAAATAAGGGGATGGAGAACCATCTATCATGCTAATGGTCAACAAAAGAAAGCTGGAGTAGCCATACTTATATCAGACAATCTAGACTTTAAAATAGACTGTATCAAGAGATGCAGAAGGGCATTATATCATAATCAAGGGGTCTATCCACCAAGAAGACCTAACAATTGTAAACATTTATGTGCCAAATAGGGAAGCACCCAAATATATAAATCAATTAATCACAAACATAAATAAACTCATTGATAGTAATACCATAATAGTAGGAGACTTCAACACCCCACCCACAGCAAAGGACAGATCATCTAATCAAAAATGAACAAGGAAACAATGGCTTTTAATGACACACTGGACCAGGTGGACTTAACAGATATATTCAGAACTTTTCATCCTAAAGCATCAGAATATACATTCTTCTCCAGTGCACATGGAACGTTCTCCAGAATAGACCATATACTGGGACACAAATCAGCCCTAAGTAAGTACAAAAAGATCGCGATCATACCGTGCATATTTTCAGACCACAACTGTAATGAAATGTAATGAAACTGTAAATCAACCACAAGAAAAAAATTGGAAAAATAACAAATACTTGGAGACTGAAGAACATCCTACTAAAGAATGGATGGGCCAATCAAGAAGTTAAAGAGGAAATTAAAAAGTATATGGAAGCCAATGAAAATGATAACACCACAACCCAAAACCTCTGGGACACAGCAAAGGTGGTCATAAGAGGAAAGTATATAGCAATCCAGTCCTTCCTAAAGAAGAAAGAAAGGTCTCAGATACACAACCTAACCTTATGCCTTAAGGAGCTGGAAAAAGAACAGCAAATAAAACCTAAAACCAGCAGAAGACAGGAGATAATGAAGATTAGAGCAGAAATTAATGATATAGAAAACAATAACAACAACAAAAAAACCCAGTAGAACAGATCAATGAAACCAGAAGCTGGTTCTTTGAAAGAATTAACAAAATTGATAAACCACTAGCCAGTTTGATCAAGAAGAAAAAGGAAAGGACCCAAATGAGTAAAATCAAGAATAAAAGAGGAGAAATCACAACCAACACAGCAGAAATAAAAACAACAATAAGAGAATATTATGAGCAATTATATTCCAATAAAATGAGCAATCTGGAAGAAATGGAGAAATTCCTAGAAATATATACACTACCAAAACTGAAACAGGAAGAAATAGAAAATTTGAACAGATCCATAACCAGTAAGGAAATCAAATTAGTAATCAAAAATCTCCCAAAAAACAAGAGTCCAGGGCCAGATGGCTTTCCAGGGGAATTCTACCACACATTTAAGGAAGAGTTAACACCTATTTCTTGAAGCTGTTCCAAAACAATAGAAATGGAAGGAAAACTTCCAAACTCTTTCTATGAAGCCAGCCTTACCCTGATTCCAAAACCAGACAGAGACCCCACTAAAAAGGAGAACTATAGACCAATTTCCATGATGAACATGGATGCAAAAATCCTCAATAAGATATTAGCCAACTAGATCCAACAATACATTAAAAAAATTATTCACCACGACCAAGTGGGATTTATACCTGGGATGCAGGGCTGGTTCAGTATCCACAAAACAATTCACATGATTCATCACATCAATAAAAGAAAGGACAAGAACCATATGATCCTCTCAATAGATGCAGAAAAAGCATTTGACAAAATACAGCATCCTTTCTTGATAAAAACCCTCAAGAAAGTAGGGATAGAAGGCACATACCTCGAGATCATAAAAACCATATATGAATGACCCAACGCTAATATCATCCTCAATGGGGAAAAACTGAGAGCTTTCCCCCTAAGGTCAGGAACAAGACAGGGATGTCCACTCTCGCCACTGTTATTCAACATAGTATTGGAAGTCTTAGCCTCTGCAATCAGACAACACAAAGAAATAAAAGGCATCCAAATCGGCCAGCAGGAGGTCAAACTTTCACTCTTTGGTGATGACATGATACTCTATATGGCAAACCCAAGAGATTCCACCAAAAAACTGCTAGAATTGATTCAGGAATTCAGCAAAGCTGCAGTATATAAAATCAACGCACAGAAATCAATTGCATTTAGAAATCCGATACACCAACAATGAAGCAACAGAAAGAGAAATCAAGGAATCGATCCCATTTATAGTTGCACCAAAACCCATTAAAAACCTAGGAATAAATCTAACCAAAGAGGTGAAAAATCTATACACTGAAAACTATAGAAAGCTGATGAAAGAAATTGAAGAAGACACACACACACACACACACACACACACACACACACACACAAAATGGAAAAAGATTCCATGCTCCTGGATAGGAAGAACAAATATTGTTAAAAATGTCAATCCTACCCAAAGCAATCTACATATTCAATGCAATCCCTATCAAAATAATGCCAGCATTCTTCACAGAGCTAGAACAAATAATCTTAAAATGTGTATGGAACCAGAAAAGACCCCGAATAGCCAAAGCAATCTTGAAAAAGAAAACCAAAGCAGGAGGCATCACAATCCCAGACTTCAAACTATACTACAAAGCTGTAATCATCAAGACAGTATGGTACTGGCACAAGAACAGACACTCAGATCAATGGAACAGAATAGAGAACCCAGAAATGGACCCACAAATGTATGGGCAACTAATCTTTGACAAAGCAGGAAAGAATATCCAACAGAATAAAGACAGTCTCTTCAGCAAGTGGTGCTGGGAAAACTGGACAGCGACATGCAAAAGAATGAACCTGGACCACTTTCTTACACCAGACACAAAAATAAACTCAAAATGGATGAAAGACCTAAATGTTAGACAGGAAACCATCAAAATCCTCAAGGAGAAAACAAGCAAAAACCTCTTTGATCTTGGCCGCTGCAACTTCTTACCCAACACATGTCCAGAGGCAAGGGAAACAAAAGCAAAACTGAACTACTGGGACCTCATCAAAATAAAAAGCTTCTGCACAGTGAAGGAAACAATCAGCAAAACTAAAAGGCAACCGACAGAATGGGAGAAGATATTTGCAAATGACATATCAGATAAAGGGTTAGTATCCAAAATCTATAAAGAACTTATCAAAATCAACACCCAGAAAACAAATAATCCAGTGAAGAAGTGGGCAAAAGACATGAATAGACACTTCTCCAAAGAAGACATCCAGATGGCCAACCGACACGTG
This sequence comes from Neofelis nebulosa, assembly GCF_028018385.1. NCBI lineage: Eukaryota > Metazoa > Chordata > Mammalia > Carnivora > Felidae > Neofelis > Neofelis nebulosa. The sequence continues at coordinate 18,531,610 of NC_080789.1, forward strand.
AAAAAATGCTCAACATCACCCATCATCAGGAAAATACAGATCAAAAGCACAATGAGATACCACCTCACATCTGTCAGAATGGCTAACATTACCAACTCGGGAAACAATAGATGTTCGCGAGGATGCGGACAAAGAGGATCTCTTTTGCATTGTTGGTGGGAATGCAAGCTGGTGCAGCCACTCTGGAAAACAGTATGGAGGTTCCTCAAAAAACTAAAAATAGAACTACCCTACGACCCAGCAATTGCACTACTAGGCATTTATCCAAGGGATACAGGTGTGCTGTTTTGAAGGGACACATGCACACCCACGTTTATAGCAGCACTATCAAAAATAGCCAAAGTATGGAAAGAGCCCAAATGTCCATCTATGGATGAATGGATAAAAAACATGTGGTATATATATATATATACAATGGAAATACAATGGAGTATTACTCGGCAATCAAAAAGAATGAAATCTTGCCATTTGCAACTACGTGGATGGAATTGGAGGGTATTATGCTAAGTGAAATTAGTCAGAGAAAGACAAAAATCATAGGACTTCACTCATATGAGGACTTTAAGAGACAAAACAGATGAACATAAGGGAAGGGAAACAAACATAATATGAAAACAGGGAGGGGAACAAAACATAAGAGACTCATAAATATGGAGAACAAACTGAGGGTTACTGGAGGGGTTTTTGGGAGGGGGGATGGGCTAAATGGATAAGGGGCACTAAGGAATCTACTCCTGAAATCATTGTTTCACTATATGCTAACTACTTTGCATGTAAATTAAAAAAAAATTTTTTTTTAAATTAAAAAAAAAAAAGAGAACACGGGGCACCTGCGTGGCTCAGTTAAGCATCTGACTCTTGGTTTCAGCTCAGGTCATGATCTCCAGGGTTTGAGTTCAAGCCTTGCGTTGGGCTCTACGCTGGCAGCATGGAGCCTGCTTGGGATTCTCTGTCTCCTTCCCTCTCTGCCCCTCCCCACTCGCACTGTCTCTGTCTCTCTCAAAATAAATAAATAAACTTAAAAAAAAAAAAAAAAAGAGAACAATCCATTAGCTCATCATGTGCCCTAATGCTAGGTTTAGAAAATGTAGTCAATGTCCCCTTAAATAAACAATGAAACCTGACTTCTGTTTAGTCCTTAGAGATGTCCTTTTCTATGATTGGACTCACCAGAAAGGAAAACAGGGGAAGACAGTAGAATTGGAAAGGGCTACTCTTGAACACATGGTTAAAGTCCCTCAGTTTTCTACCTTTGATCTCTGAACCTTTTCATCTGAATACTTCAGTATAGTTCTGGAACAAGGATGTTCAGGAAGCGTTTCTTCAGGGCCACATCACCATTTGGCAGACTGTTACTGAACACCTTCATGGGCCAGATGTTGGTCTTAAAAAGACCAACTTGACTTGGTTTTGTCTCCTTTCCGTGCTGTTCTTTTCATTGTTATTGTTAGCAGTCTAAGCCTTGGATGACATGCCAAGGTTTACAATTACATCACATGTAGTGCCCTTGGCATTTCACCCCACGAAGTGTTAACGATAGGCATTTTACCTAAGAGGATGTGGAAGCGAGGTAGGGCCTCAGTCAGGACCGTTAATGAGGTCACACGGCTGTCAGACTTGGAGATGGCAATTCCCACTGAGCTCTGACTTTAAAGGCTCAGAATTGTGCTTCTCTATGTGGACGGCTTAAAATTATTTTCCGTGGTTTACATGTGTTTACAAACCATTCATTTAATTAAGTAATCAAGATTCAGTGAATGCCTACAATTATTTTCAAGGCTGTTAATGTTTTCTCTTTGTGTTTTCACAAGAAAGTGAAATGAGATTTAGCCTGAACAGAAAAGGGGCCTTCATTCCTGTTGCTATGGGCAGGAAGGGGCTGGTGAGGCCAGCTTCAGTGCTCTAGACTTATTTCTAAAGAGGTGTCTCAACACATACTTCTCATTGAGATGAGCAGCTCACTTTATTCAGGTCCCATTGGGTGTCTGCCTGTGGGTGAAGGCATCTACTGGTTGAGTATTAATTTGCTGTCTCCTTGAAATCTTCCTGATCTTCAACATCACATATTCTGCAGAGGAGGGAAGGCTTTCTCTTAGCAGGTATATCATCCTGGCCCAGCCCTGTCTCCAGTGGCTTGTGATCCATGCGCTAAAGGCCAAGGTGAATCCTTACAGTTATGGACTGAATGTCTGTGCCAGCCCAAATTCATATGCTAAAGTCCTAAACTCCAACAGGATGGCACTTGGAGGTGGGGCTTTGGGGAGGTCATTAGGTTTAGATGAGATCATGAGGGTGGGGACTCCATGAAGGGATTAGTGTCCTTATAAGAAGGGAAAGAGGGACCAGAGCACTTTCTCTTTCTCTGCCTCATGGGGACAGAAGAGCTTCACCCGGAATCAAATCTGTAGCATCTTGTTTTTTTAATTTTCTTTTTAATTTTAATTTTTTTATTTGAGAGAGAGAGAGAGAAAGTTCAAGAGGGGGAGAGGGACAGAGGAAGAGGGAGAGAGACAGAAAAAGAGAGAGAGAGAGAATCTTAAGCAGGCTCCATGATCAGCACAGAGCCCAATGCAGGGCTTGATCCCATGACCCTGGGATCATGACCTGAGCTGAAATCAAGAGTTGGACGCTCAACCAACTGAGACACCTAGGCACCCTGTAACCTCTTGATCTTGGACTTCCCGGCCCCCAGAACAGTGGGAAATAAATGTCTGTTGTAATGGTATTCTTTTATAGCAGCCCACGCAGACTGATGTTTATCTTCCCCACATTTCTTTTTGTTTTTGAAAATTTTTAAGTTTATTTATTTATTTTGAGACAGAGAGAGACAGAACACACACAGGGGAGGGGCAGAGAGGGAGGGAGAGAGAGAATCCCAAGCGGACTCTGGGATGTGGGGCTTGAACTCACAAATCTCGAGATCATGACCTGAGCTGAAACCGAGAGTCCGACGCTTAACGACTGAGCCACCCAGGCTCCTCTCCCCACATTTCCGAAGAGCAGGCCTTTGGTTTGGCCTGAGGTATCAGAGTGGCCCATAGAGTCCACAGAAGGGCAGACAATGGTGGGAAGAAAAATAATAGACCTAAGGGCCATAAGCTACATAAAAACTGGGATACACAGAAACATCTTCAACCAGGCTGCCAGCACTGTGAGTTATCAGCCTGACAACAGACGGACAGAATTCGTTGAGCATTTACTGTCGCTAAGTACCTTACATGCACAGTCTCATTCTCACAACAACTGAGGAAGGCATGGATGCTGTTGACATCATTATCATCATCATTATCTTCAGGTGATAGATAAGAAAACTGAGGCCCAGAGAGGTAGGTAACTTGCCCCAAATCACATGATTGGTAAGTGCTGGAATGGGCATTGCAGTCAGGCCTGACTCAAGATTTTGAGTCCTGAACCACGAAGCCAGAGCGTACAAGAGCAGTACCTTAGAATAAAAAATCTAACCAAGACACATCCACCGGAATAAAGAGGCCAGCCAGTGATCTGAGAACCACAAAAGACAGACATGGTAACTAGCATATTCTCAACACCTGCCATCTTTCAGGCGCATCCTAAGTCCTATGTATGTATGAGCTCACCTAATCCTCAGCACGACTTTGGAGGTAGCCGTATTGGCATCATTATTTCCATTTTGTCGATGAGAAAACTAAGGCCGAAGGAAGGGTTTACCAGATAAAATGTAGGATGCCAGTTAAATTTGAATTGCAGATAAAACAATGAATAATTTTTTAGAATAAGTATGTCCCAAACACTATGCATGTATGTTATTTCTCTGTAATTATTTTAACTGGGTGTCCTCCATTGTCATTTACTGAATCTGATAGCCCTACAGAGAGAGTAAGGAACTTGCAAGGTCCCTGAACAAGAGTATGGGGCATGCTGGGACCAGAGGCCGATCCGACTTTGGGGTCTGTGAGCCATCTTACTGTAAAACCACATGTCCTCTCAGTTAAAGGTTAGAACGAGAGGGAGCCCAGGGGTCACGGCATCGACTCCAGGCAGCGACAGGCATCTGGCTAATGGTGGAAGCAAGTTTTCTAGGAGAAGGCTAGAGAGAGGCAGGCAGCTTTCCCAGCAGTTGACTTGGCAAAACCAGCAGTCATTTGGGGAAACAGGGGAGAGTAGCGGGTTAGAGCTGGGTCTCTCCCATGAGACATGCCCTTTGCACTTACCAGCTGGCTGCCTTCAGGCAAACTGCAAAGCTCCTCCCAATCCCCAGGTCCTCTGTGGGGCTCTCAGGTATGACTGATTCTCCTCGTCTGCTTTTGTGTCTCTTTCTTATATTAACCTGTGAGCTCCTTGGGGGTAGGGACTAGACCTATCTATTATATATGTGATTATGTGCAGCATATAGTCGGTGCTCAATAAATGCTTGATTTTTATGAGTTGGCCAACCCTGGAGGGAACTTTGGGAAAAAGACAGCCGGAGGGTGGGAGTACAAAGGGTGTGCACTTTATATCCTAAGCTGAACGGTTTAAGTTCAAAATTTATGAAATGACTTGTTCAGTTTTTAAATAAAAATGTTAAGGCCAAAGTGTCAACTTTATTCCTGTCTCTCAAATCAGTTTCAACCACCTCAGGTCCTCATTATGAAGAAAGATGATAACATTGATGTTCTAGCAACCATACTTGAAAAGATATTACAGAATGTGCTATAAGAGCACATTTCTGATGCACTGTGAGGCTCAAATAGCTGATAAAACTCTTTTAGGTCATTATCACATTTCCTGTTGGTTACTAGATACTCTGGTGGTCTCTTGTGTTGGGACTTTCCTCACGCAGGAGGCTCACCTGTTATAAGCTGTCAGCAAATCATCAGCAGTTCTGTTTCTTTAAAGGAAGATAATAAACTTCCTGGGCAGCAAGATCTTGGCCAAAGTCCTCCCTGTAATTTTCTCTCCCAATGAACACCAGAAATGCCTACTTCGTCACGTGACCACCTTTGTTTAAAAGCTTGGCTCACAGTGTTCAGGCAGAGACTATGCACCACTTATAGCTCTGGCTGAAATTGTCTCCCTGGGAAACTGATGTGAAATAGGTTCCTCGTGTGAACGCAGCTTTATTTCTTACTCAAAGCCGAAAGGAGTGTGCCTAGAAGACTGGTTTCAAATCTGTAGAAGTCCGTTATTTACAACCTGTGCAGTGAATGGCAAGAAACATAGAACAGGAAAGAAAGAGATCTGGAAACACAAATAATACAGCAGAAGAAAAAATGCATGTGCAGAATTTGATGACGCTGCCCTCAAAAAGAAGAATCAAGACCATTTCCCTTTGAAGTAATCAGGTTGTTTTGGCCACAGTCCAATTTCTGTGTAACCCTTTTGCCTGCATTCTTTTTCCATTACTTTGAGTTGTTGCCCAAATCAGTTAATGTTCATGGTGGAATAAAAAGAACTGGGATGTTCCAATAAAAAAAAAAAATCTATTTCCTCTCAAGTAGGATATTGGTTGTTGAAATGTGATTGTTTCAACATTAAAAATATGTTTTTGTGCTATAGAATAAAGACTTCTATGTGCTGATCTGATAGAGCAGTACAAGTTTTAATGAGGGACAAGCAAGTTAAATCTGGGTAGAAACAACTTCCTTATGTCAGGATGACATATCTTTTTTTCCCCCCCAAGTGAGAATTTATGCCTTATTCTTAATTTCAGCAGACGATGAGTAATTTTTTCTCATTGTGCTTTTTTGTGTTTTCTGATTTTTCAGAATTGAAACAAGCGTTATTTTCTAGTTGGAATAAGGCACTCTTAAAACAGTTTTAGAAGTAACCCAGAGGTATCCAGAGTGAATGTATTTGTTGATGCTTTGAAAAGGAACTGGATGCCATGATTGCCTTGGAAAGAAGGCCATTCCAGGGCTTGGGCTTCCTCAAAAAGATGTATGGGCACACGTCAGCAGCTCTGAAATGGCCTTATCCTTGCGGAAATGTCGAGCGATAGGCAAGATCTCACTTGTCATCACCACAGAATGTGAGAGGTGAAATATACAGCCAAGTAGAACATTTATCTCTTTCCTGAACTAAAGGAAGGAAGCCTTTGGAGACATTTGGTATGTTTGGAAGATGCAGATAAAGGGAAGTGTCCTTTTGCTCCAACAAGAGGATAGAAGAATGACCATCTGTCCGGTCCCTGCTTTTCACATCCTTTGCTTCTCGGACCTCAAGACGCAGCAGAAGGAAATGTGTGACCCCTCGAGGAACCGCACACACTCAGTGGCAGGCAGGAGCCTTGCCCCATTCGCGCCTGGCACATTGTGATGGCATGAAGCCCACTGAAGATTTTGGATCCCGTTTGCCTGCTCACGTTTAGGAGTTACCTGCTGTTTAAGAAGGGCTCAAAGAAAGAATGCCACTTTATTTGGCTTTCATTTCAGTAACAGTCTGTTTTGACTGTTACTCATTCATTTATTTATAAAACATTATTAAAGTGCCTTCTTTGTGTCCCTCTGTCAAGCACTCTCATCTACATTAATATTTTAATATTACTACAGGTTTGTAGAGTAGGACTTTGTACCCCCATTTGGCATGGCAGCAATTAACTCGCCCAGTGACACAACTGGATTCAAGCCAAAACGTGGGAGCAGGACTAGTGTCTTTTTGTCCCCCTGGCTGTGGGGGACATTCTTTCTGTTCTGTTCTGTTGCATATTGCCATTCCTTCTGTTGCACATGCTGACTTTGGTTGCTGTATCCTGGGCAAAGCCTTGTCTACAGGGGGTCTGTTCAATAACAGCATCAGATTAGTTTTTGTGGGTTAGAAAGAGAAAAACCAACCTAAAAGTTTTTGTATCATATCAGGATGTCTCTAAGAACTGAATGTGAGCGTGATCACATCTGGAGCTAAAAAAGGTCTTGAAATCTGGAAGGGTGGGTTAATCACTTGATTCTGTTGTAACACACGATCACGCAGTGCCCCCATGCTGGTGTGAACCCGACAGAACAGTCAATAGAGAGAAGGCCAGGATTTCCTGAACCCCAACCTTGACCTCTCCAGGATAAGGAGCATAACCCAGTAATTGACTGGGAGGGCTAAAGGGACCTACCAATCAAGTGGGAAGTTAGAAACACATTTGGAGGATCTCCCTTTCCTTTCTTTCTTTTTTAATAAGCTCTGTTCCAGCAATGGGGCAGAGTAGAAAGACAGCAGGCTTTGGTGACAGGCAGCCCTGAACTTGAACTTGCTTTATCATTGATCAGGCCAAAAGAAATTGGTAAGATATCATCTTTAAATCTCTGATTCCTCACAGGCGAAATGGAGATAAAAATGTCTAACTCAAAGATGTGTTTTAACAATTAAAGGAGGTAATACAGGCTGATACCTCTCTGGTGCTTAATGTCAGAAATGTTGAATAAATGGAAGTTATTATTCATTTTATCATTAGTTTAAACAACAACAACAACAGTGTAAGGGGAACCTGGGTGGCTCAATTGGTTAAATATCAGACTCTTGATTTCAGCTCAGGTCATGATCTTACGGTTCGTGAGTTCCAGCCCCACATCAGGTTCCTCACACTGACAGTGCAGAGCCTGCTTAGGATTCTCTCTCTCTCTCCCTCTTTCTCTGCTCCCCCGCTCCCGCCCTGCTCGCTTGCTCTCTCTCAAGATAACTAAATGAACTTAAAAAAAAAAAAAGCAGTGTCAACATCAGGCAAGAAGGGCTCGACTGTTTAGAAGTCACATGGGAAAAAAAAAGACCAGGGAAATGAGCTAAACCGTTTAGGGTTTCCTATATGTGACAGAAAGAAGTTTCTATTTTGCTATTTTGTTCTTTCTCTATACCTTTCTAAACTTTGCAAGCTGTGTGCAATTTGCTAGTATTATTTTAGTCAGAAAAAAAGAAAAGCAAAAGAGAACTTATCTCTCTCCTTAAATGGATTCTTTTTTTTAAAGTTTATTTATCTTGAGAGAGAGAGAGAGAGAGAGAGAGAATGTGAGCAGGGAAAAGACAGAGAGAGAAAGAGAGAGAGAATCCCAAGCAGGCTCCATGCTGTCAGCAGAGAGCCCGATGCAGGGCTCAAACTCACAAACGATGAGATCATGACCTGAGCTGAAACCAAGAGTCAGATGCTTAACCAACTGAGCCTTCTTGGCGCCCCTCTCCTTAAGTGGATTCTTAAGGAGATGTTTCATTATGCTGAAAAATGGGGAAAAATGGTAAATGCATGAATTAAAATGTCTGATTTTTTACTATCCAAGGGGAAAAAAAGAGATTTTTCATAATTTGCTTATCCTAGCAAGGACCTAGTTACTACTTGAGTGTTAACATCCTTAATCATGATAGAAGTTCAATTTTAGCTCACAAATGTTATGCTTGACCACAGGAGTCTAACGATACCATTGGCTCAGATTTGGCTAGTAGTTTTTCTTACAGTGGAACTGGTCCTTATAGAGTTTGATTCCATCTTAAGATTAAAGTTTTAGTAGATTTAACTATTATTTCTGTTGTCAAACAATAACTACGTTCTTTGAGATGCTATAATAAAATCTCACCTTAAAGAAAATTGTACTTGGGGTTATAGTAGCCCAGAAGTCTTACATCCTCTCTATGATCAGTTATCTTTTTTATAAAAATGGATATCCTTTCAATTGTCCCTTTTTCTGACTTGTAAGGGAATTCTCTTAAAGAGAGATCTCTAACTGGAGGAAAGCAGATTTCTTTGTAAAAGCTGACAGGGCAAGAAAGATTTTCTACATATAGACTGAGATGGAATTTTCTAAAAAAGGTGCTGACACTCTCCTTTTATCAGACTTCCTTCCTTTCAATTTTCTGTGAAATGGGACACTGAAAATCAAGTATCAAAGTCCAAGAAAAGTGCTGTGCCACTTACCCATGCAGTCTGGGCCCCAATGGCCTGGACAGCACTGAGGTTGGACATAGTCCTTCCTACAGATATGGCGGCATCCAGGGAGAGACAGCGAATACTTCCTGATTTCAAAGGTGTACCTTAGAGAGGAAGGAGAAGACATAAACCCATGATCAGAGCAATTCAGTTAACTCTGGGCAGTGGGATTTTCCTAGATTTTTATTTAGGTCTTTCTTTACACTTGCCTATATGTTGAAAAACATAGATTGAACAGAATTTTGCTGTCTAGGGAGAATAAAACTTAATCATGATTTACCTTTAATTGTATAAAATGGATGACAATGAAAATAAAGGTGAAATATCAGAGCACAACGAAAATAAAGGTGAAATGATGTCAGAAGTGGGGCTGGTAGATAAAGGAAATAGTGTTAAGCTCTGGGTACATGTTACCAGTGGACGTCACACTTGTCGCAGCTAATACAAGAAGGAAAAGATCGTAGGTTCTGGGATGCACAGGATCTCTGGATCAAACTGCCTAGGATGAGAATGTCTTTTGCAGGGACTCTATATGTAAACATTTCTGTGAGAGGTGGTGTAGTGTAGTGGGCAATATATGTCACAATATCCTCAAGGGAGATGTAATGATGAATTTCTTAGAACAGTTTTTATACCATCTGAGGTACAGATCTGGAATAGCAATTCTATGGAGGCTAAACACCATTGTCTATTTTGATGGAATCTCTGCATGGATGGTTTATTCCAGGATTTGACTTTAGTGTATCTAGAGACGATTCTCCAGGAATATCATTTCTTTCAACTGGGCTATTAAGAATAGTGTGCAGGTGAGTTTAAGGTTGTACTTCTAATCCAGTCCCTGAGCTACTGGCTTTATGGGCCGTCAAGATGGAGACAGAGTTGAATTCCTCTGGAAGCTTGAGAATACCGGCAGGGGCATCTCTTTGCAAAGATGGGAAGAGGAAGAGCCAAGGGCAGAACGAAACATCCCCTCAGGGGCCAATCTTGGGTTTATTTCAGCATAAATGAATGACGGACCAAAGTCTTCAATTCTGCAACAGAGAGCACGAGTATAATAATCTTATCCTGTGTGTGTGTGTGTGTGTGTGTGTGTGTGTGTGTGTGTGTGTTGGAGGGGGGATGGTAGGGTGGGGAGGACATAACCAAGTGCCCACCTGGGCCATGAAAAAAAGTTGCCAGTACAAAGAGTTCTTCAATAAAGCCATCGTATAATTTTAACCTCGAGTCCTAAATCTTTATATACTTCCTAAGAGAATCTGGTCAAAATGTGTGACCATTTTGGTACCTGAATGGTCACCTGTTGCGTTTGCTTGCTAATTCTAGGTCAGTTAGTCTTGGGAAGCTTTTTTTAAAATTTTTACTTTGAGAGAGACAGCGAGAGGGAGAGCAGGGGAGAGAGGTAGAGGGAGACAGAGAGAGAGAATCTAAGCAGGTGCCATGCTCAGTGTGGAGCCCAACCCAGGGCTCGATCTCATGACTCTGTAATCATGACCTGAACTGAATCAGGAGTTGGATGCTCAATCAACTGAGCCACCCACATGCCCCAGAAAGCTTTTATTAAAATTGATGATTTTGGTCATAGAATATATCGTGGTCATATTAAGCAAACATGAATTTAAAATAGTGTAATATAACAGTGTTAAGTTTCCATTTTATACAAAATCGGAAATAGTACTGATCCTTCATCCCTGAATTAGGAATGAGCTCATTGAGAGATGTCTAATGTCTAAATCAGTAGACTTAGTACACTGAACATTGTGTTGACACTTGAGCTGTGTGGCTGCTTGCATTAGCCAGTAAGTGAAACTGCTCGTCTTCCTTTGCAAGGATTAGCCTTGAATTATGAGAGTTTTGAATCATTAGAGGATTTCAGCAATGCAATGCTCACAGAAAATGTATGAAGCTGTAACTCCTTTGTCTTCTCTCGTTAGGTTCTAATTAGTATCAGGATCCATAGCTGGCTAATAAGATGACTGCCGGATCCATGGCTTTTCAGTCCATGTTCTGACTAGAACCTTTCCAAATGAAACAAAACCCAGATTTTTAAAATAAAGAAGGGCACGATGAGGGGAAAATGTTTGTGTGCAATGCAATATAGTCAATTTTGTATGGAAATGTGAATCAAAAATATATTTTTTAGATGCAAGGTTGTAAGTTGTGAGTTTGGATTGAATGTAATCCTAAAGTAAGGGAAAATCACGGAAATGCTTTGTAGTTTTTGAGATGGGAAGTTTCCATTTAGATTCACAATCCCTTAAATTTCAAGACTTGAGTACATTTATTTTCTCATGAGTACCTGCAATCTCGAACCCCTACGGAGCCATTGGTAACCTTTGTGTAACCATCTGGGCAATTAATTTCTAAGTTGAGCAAGCAGGATCGGCACTCAGTCCTAATTGTAAGCAGAGACGTCTTATCACACCTTTTTGCCTGTGAAGACATAAAAAAAAAAATCAAGTCCCATTAGCAGAACCTTGGTTGGCCAGTCTTCCCCATTGGATTCATGTCCGTGGAATGACAGGGATGGCAACAGGTTGATTGGTAATGACTGGCTGGTTGCTTTCAACCTTATGTAGAAAGAGTGTTGGGATCAACAAGCAATGTCTGCCATGGCTGTAGGTGATGAAGGAGGCTGCTTGTACCACCTGTTTGCTGTCCTTGATCTAAAGTGTGGAATCCAATAAAGCAAGGTAACTTCATTACATACACTTACCCAATTGGGAATCCTGAAATATAGAGTACACTTTACAAATGGGAAAAATTTTAAAGTGGTTATTTAGGGTCAATTGGTCATAGATCAACAGGTCTCAAGAATATTCTTTCAGCATTGATTCTACAGCAATAGTCTAGTCTGGGTGCTAAATGCTACGAAGCATATAGTTCCTGCTCCAAAGGTGTTTGCAACATTTTGATTAGAATTCAGCTAGACTATGGGCTCCAACAGGCAGTGATCTTTTTCTGTTTGGTCCTTGAATATTTCCCAAGCACATAGAACAGTGCCTGGTACATAGTAGTGCTTAGTAAAATATTTGTTGATTGAATGCATTGTAGGAAATACAACAGACCCACTAGAAACAGTCACTTAGCAACATTAAGCAGTAGCGAATCAACTGCTAGTATGAATGATGCAGACCCACGTTGGCCCTGTCTTCAGGATCTCTCATTGTCCAAGATGTTGGTGGTGGTTCTCCCAAATAGATTTGGTCCCCTCTCTCTAATCTCCTTCATTTCCCATCAAGTTTAAGAAGAAGCAGTTTCATACAATGAAGAGAGACAAAATGTGGGAGTCAAAAAACCTAAGATTGGAATCAAGCTCTGTATCTTGCTAAGTGTACAGTCTTGAACGAATTCTTCACCCTTTGCCATCCTCTGTGATGGGGAGGTGCAAATAATCACTCTCCAGGTTACGGAGACCTTTAAATGATATGTGCAAATTGCCTGGCCCAGTATCTGGAATATTTTAGGCAGTAAATGCTAGTTCCCGTAATGCTTCTCTGTCCCCACCTCTGTGTTTTGCTTACTGTCTCTTTGGATAGAAATGTGCTTCCTCCTCCTCTTGGCTCCCCAAACTTCATCTTTCAAGCCCCTGCTTAAGACACTATTTCCACAAAACCACCCCCATCTCTCTTCCTTTTCTCAACTTCTTCTCTTCATGTGGTTGGCCAGTGGAACACATTTTGTTGTCTTTGTTTTCCATTTAAAAACCCCTGTGGGAGGGGACCCTGTCTCTTACTTCTTACTTACTCTCATCCACAAATAGCACACAGGCCAGCACTAGGTAGGGGTGGTGAGAATGTCATAACTACTTCTAAGTTTACTGAAATATATAAAGGCTGCATAAGAAGAAGTCTTATTTTTACAGAGAAATTTATGGTTATACGTACTTCTAAGAGCATCATCTAATTTGATCTTGACTATGTTGAAGATAAACAGGGAGGTATCATCATCCCCATTCTAGGGGGGAGAAAACTGAGGTGAGGGGAGGTTCTGTGACTTGCCAAGGCCACACTGTAAGCTTTTGGTCTTTTTATTCCTTTTTTTTTTTTAATTTAATTTTTTATTTTTTAAAACTTACATCCAAATTAGTTAGCATATAGTGAAACAATGATTTCAGGAGTAGATTCCTTAGTGCCCCTTACCCATTTAGCCCATCCCCCCTCCCACACCCCCTCCAGTAACCCTCTGTTTGTTCTCCATATTTATGAGTCTCTTCTGTTTTGTCCCCCTCCCTGTTTTTATATTATTTTTGCTTCCCTTCCCTTATGTTCATCTGTTTTGTCTCTTAAAGTCCTCATATGAGTGAAGTCATATGATTTTTGTCTTTCTCTGACAGACTAATTTCACTTAGCATAATACCCTCCAGTTCTATCCACGTAGTTGCAAATGGCAAGATTTCATTCTTTTTGATTGACGAGTATTACTCCATTGTATATATGTACCACATGTTCTTTATCCATTCATCCATCTATGGACATTTGGGCTCTTTCCATACTTTGGCTATTTTTGATAGTGTTGCTATGACCATGGGGATGCATGTGTCCCTTTGAAACAGCACACCCGTATCCCGTGGATAAATGCCTAGTAGTGCAATTGCTGGGTCGTAGAGTAGTTCTATTTTTAGTTTTTTGAGGAACCTCCATACTGTTTTCCAGAGTGGCTGCACCAGCTTGCATTCCTAGGTCTTTTGATTCCTTGATTAGCTTATTCCTCTTCCCTGCATGCTATACAACGGCACATAGAAAAATAAAATCTGTTTTTATGGGCAGCTTTCATTTGATGATCATTATGAACCAAAATAGCCCTAGAATATTCTTTATGGAATAATAGTAAAAGCCACCCTTAGCTAGAGTTTGAATCAACTCCCTTTAATGGTCATGAAGCCTCTACATCTGTTAAAACCGGCTTTTCTTTGTATTAGGTTTTCCCACTTAGATAAGCGGATGGAAGGACATTACTTTTTCTTTTCTTTCTCAAAAGGTCAGGTTTAATACTTGCTTTTCAAGAAATCTCTTGACTTTCAAGTTGTCCTTTTCAAATGGAATGGCTTATTTGGTCTCTTATACAGTCTCCTCTGAAAAGCAAACTCAGCTTTAAACCCTGGTCAAGGGGTGCCTGGGTGGCGCAGTCGGTTAAGCGTCCGACTTCAGCCAGGTCACGATCTCGCGGTCCGTGAGTTCGAGCCCCGCGTCAGGCTCTGGGCTGATGGCTCGGAGCCTGGAGCCTGTTTCCGATTCTGTGTCTCCCTCTCTCTCTGCCCCTCCCCCCGTTCATGCTCTGTCTCTCTCTGTCCCAAAAATAAATTAAAAAAAAAAAAATAAATAAAAAAAAATAAACCCTGGTCAAGGCTTGATTTCTGCACTTAAGCAAGCACTCGATACTGCTGATAGTGATGATGACAATGAAGATGATGATTCTGGCTGTTTGTGGAGCATTGTCAGGGGAGGAACTGCAGTTCAGAGAGATGAATTAACCTGCTCAGGCTTGGACCACTAGTAGGCTGTGGAGCACAGTGACCGGTCCTCAGACATAGTTGATAAACAAACATATGAGAGCCACGGTTCAAACTCACCACTCTCAAACCTCTAAGCTGGAGCATGAAACTGTTATGCTAGCTTCCAGCATTTTCGTGAAAAGCATTATCAGAGGACATCTAACTGGCGTCGAGTCGGTAGGGATAAATATTTGCCTGGCTCAGATGCAGAATCATGTTTAAGTTTTATGATGAATAGAAATCATGCCTGGGGAAATGCATTTTAAATAAATCACTCAGATTGCCTTGTTCCTACCCCTCGTTTCGGCTGACCTAGCTGCACATCTGATACCCAACTTGCTCTATTAAGACAGCTCATGTGAGGGGCGCCTGGGTGGCTCAGTCGGTTAAGCATCCGACTTCAGCCCAGGTCATGATCTCGCGGTCTGTGGGTTCGAGCCCCGTGTCGAGCTCTGTGCTGACAGCTCAGAGCTTGGAGCCTGTTTCAGATTCTGTGTCTCCCTCTTTCTCTGACCCTCCCCTGTTCATGCTCTCTCTGTCTCAAAAATAAATAAATGTTGTTAAAAAAAAAAAAAAAAGACAGCTCACGTGAGCCTGCTTGAGATGTTGGTGTTCCGGTGGGTTTCACGAGAGATGCTGACCCTACCACCCTGGGTACTTCTTTTTCTTTCTTTCTTTCTTTCTTTCTTTCTTTCTTTCTTTCTTTCTTTCTTTCTTTCTTTCTTTCTTTCTTTCTTTTTTTTTAATTTTTTTAATGTTTATTTTTGAGAGAGAGAGAGAGAGCAAGAGCATGAGCAGGGGCAGGGCAGAGAGACAGGGAATCACAGAATCCAAAGCAGGTTCCAGGCTCTTGAGCTGTCAGTACAGAGCCTGACACGGGGATCGAATCCACAAACCGTGAGATCATGACCCAAGCTGAAGTTGGGAGCTTAACCGACTGAGCCGCCCAGGCACCCCTCTTTTTCTTTTTTCATGTTTTATTTATTTTTGAGAGAGAGACACAAAGTGTGAGCAGGGGAGAGGGAGACACAGAATCCGAAGCAGGCTCCAGGCTCTGATCTGTCAGCATAGAGCTCGGTATGGAGCTCCAACCCACAAACTGTGACATCATGACCTGAGCCGAAGTTGGACACTTAACCAACTGAGCCACCCAGGCACCCCTTTGGGTACTTCTACTACAACTCTGTGGAAGCTAGAAGGGATGAGTTCCCGATGCATTCTGTAACACTGTTTCTCAACCAGACATCACCTACAATTCCCTAGAACATCTATCTGTCTGCTCATCTGTCTTCAGCCGTGGTTATTTTCTATATTCAAAATGATGCAATGGGAGGTATTCACAGTAAATTATTAACACAAAAGAAACCCCCCTGCCCCAGGGGGATACCAACATCTGCAATGGAAAGAGAAACATTAGCATGAGCGTCAGAGATCCTAACAACGGGGTTTGGCATAGGAATAGAACCAACTGGGTGAGCTCACCTTTGGAAAGATGGTTCACGACCATTAGGATCCTATTCTCTGCAGCCTTTCTCTTTATTTTATGAAGTCCAGAGAGTACCCTTTACCCATCACAACAGAGGAAAGCAAAAGGGTTTTTAACATACCGTGAACATAACAACAACAACAACAACAAAAATGCGAGTCTCATCTTACCTGCTCTGTAGTTTCAGGCGGGGAGCAGAAATTTTGTACCACCAATCCAAGAAGAAAAAGCATGAACTTTTGTAGCATAGTGAGAAAATATTTGCTCCTTCTGGCTCCAGGCACCTGTCGGAACTATTCAGCTATTCTAACCTAGTCTGATGAACTCCTAGCGAATTCTCTTTCATTTCAGTGTTTGCTTTCAAATCCTTCCCCCTCTTTTTCCTGGATTGAAGCAGATGATATGTGAGAACTGCCTCGAGACAGGAAAAATGGCCAATTCAGGGGTCGTGGTGAAATTGGCCACTCTCGACTCTATATATGTCTTGGTTGAATGACAGGATATCCTGAAGGGGCTGAGGCGGAGACATGCTCTGGAATTTTTGTGCCTCGTGCAACTCCCAAGAACGAGCTCCCACCTCCCAGGGCTCTGCCCATCCCACTTCTGGTCCTGCCTGCTCCTGGACCCACAGCCCCACGGACACGTATCCAGCCACACCATGGAAAACTGCAGGCCCCTCTCTCCGAATGCAAAGTCCCAATCTTGGTGCCAGGCAGTATTTGTGGGAGTCCCCATAAACAGGAACGATCCCACAGAGGGAATGCTGCAGGAGTTCGGGGCTTTGACGTGGGAGAGGGTGGTGGCCGTCACTTTGGCACGGCTGCCAGACTCTGTTGCAAAAACATGTCTCTTTATAGTTGCCAACAGGGGGCATTTCGATCTTCCCTTCCTCTCTTCCATGTCACGTCCTAACAGATGACTGAGTGTATAGGTCTCATCTTACCGTTCAAGGTCTAGGTCAAATGCCACCTCTTTGGGGAAGGCTTCCTGTCCTGCCCCTCCAATACCACCTGGGAAACCCTCCCAGCATTTTGCATGTAATACCAGGAAAGCCCTGTCACATCTCTCACAATCCATCTGTCTGTATATCTGTCTCCCAGGCCCAATTGTGAATTCCTTGAGGACAGAGAGAGGCCCTCATCTTCTCTGTATCTCTAAGAGCCTGGAGCAGAGATCTGCATTTGAAAATAATAAAAACAAATAGCAACAGTCAACATTTGTTGAAAACGTTCTGTGTGCTAGTCACTATTCTAGACTTCTCCATGGATTACCTTGTTTTGTCCTCACAACTCTTAGTGAAATAGTTATTTTCCCCATTTTACAGAGAAGGAAACTGAGGCAAAGAGGTTAGGCAACTTTTCTAAGGTCGCACAGCTAGTAGGTGGGCATCCAGTTTTCAAACTGTGTGGCCCCAGGGTCAGTACTATGAACCACTCCCCTCTACTGCCTGAAACAATGATTATTTAATGCATAAATAGCTAAGAGGTGGTGTTCCAGTCTCATTGACATGATGGAAAAATGTCAGGCCCAGAACCAGAAAGGATAAAGTCTGGGCTTATCCACAAGTCAGGCATATGAGGCTGTGTTTCATGACACTGAGTTAACTGAGAGACTCATGCAGTTATAGACACTAGTTTTGGTTAAATAATTCTTCTCTCTCTGTAGTCCTTCTCTCTTTGAGTTTTGGAAATAACATTATATTATATGGCTCAATAATCTAAGAAACTTCCAATACAGACAGGCCCTTCAGAGGTTAACCCAGTGGTCTGACTGGAAGATGCCAGATGAGGAAGTTCTTACCATCCCTTGGTTCAGTGCGTCTCAATCCTGGTTTAGGGTCCTGGAGGAGTTTAGAAGGAATCCCCCAATGTCCGGCCCTCATCCAGAACAATCAAATCAGCACTTCTGGGTGCGGGGCACAGAACTAGTGGTTTTCAAGGCTTCCTGGGTGATTCTGCCTGCATGGGACTGTTGCTTGAGGAAAAATGAGCAACTATTGTGTGAAGCCAATGAGATCTGGAGGCTTATCTGTCGCACGGGTGTGTTGCCTTAACATTTCCTTCCACCAGGGAAAGACATTGGAGACTTCTTTCTGATTCTTTTCTCTCTGAAGGACATGACTAAATATCTGGGGCTTGGAATGGGCTAGATACCTGGGGAAATGATAAAATGAACTCACACTTGCATTTCCTAAAATAGTTCCGGGAGATGCTGCAGGAGACCCAGGGGAGGATTCACTCATCAAATAATTTGGAAAACCCTGCCCTTGATGGCCCTTTCTTATGGATTAACCATGCTCATTAGCCCATTAGAGGTTCTGAGAAGTCCTGTGGTAAAGCATTATGTAACAAAACCAACCGAAAATAGTTCAACTTTGCTTAAAGCAGTATTTTCCAATTTTTTAAGACCCTCCTTTGCAAACGAAACTTCCAGATCCAGTGTTTTATGGATCACTCTTAGAGAGATACTGTCCTAGATTTTAGGAGGTCAAATATTCTATTTTAGAAGTTGCTGGGAAGTAGAGGTCAGCCTGCCAGTGGCCATGGAGACTCCATAGTCTAGGACCTGTTCATATACATCACTAATCAGTTTGCCTTAAAAAATACATATAACTTTCATGGCTTTGTTTAGAAATTGTTCAAATCGTTTTGTTAATTAATTTTATTTCTGTTGAGCTCATTTGATGGCTATGAAGAGACGTTCTTCAAGTTGTTTCAAACCCCTACCGCCACCTGTCCCTGCAATCAACAAGCAACGTGCTCTGAATGGTGCCTAGCACATAGTGGGTGCTCAATCACTCTTCATCATTATTATTATCAGCATATTATTAAAATGGGCCAATGTCATAGACAGCAGCTACACAAACCTCTACCCTTATCTCAGTGTAGCTGCAAGTTGGGTCTGGATTTCCTGTCCTGAGTTGCCCCATTTTTGCTGAGCTGTGTGTCCTCCCTTAGTGGAATGTCACTTTCATTTTTTTAAAGGTGTATTTATTTTTGGGGGTGGAGAGGGGCATAGAGAGAGACACACACACAGAATCTGAAGCAAGCTCCAGGCTCTGAGCTGCCAGCACAGAGCCCGACGTAAGGCTCAAACCCATGAACTGTGAGATCATGACCTGAGCTGAAGTCGGTCGCTTGACCAACTGAGCCACCCAGGGACCCGGTGGAATGTCACTTTCTTGATGGCCACCCACATTCATTTTTTTGCAGACTGTTGTAATCTCTGTCTCTAACCATTCAAAATTGTTTTGAGGTGAGGGCTTTTTTTTTGCGGGGGGGGGGGGGGAAGGAGGGAGAGAGAGAGTGAGAGGGACAGAGAGAGAGAATCTCAAGCAGACCCCCACTGTCAGCCCAGAGCCTGATGCGGGGCTTGAACTCATAGACCACAAGATCGTGACCTAAGCCCAAATCAAAAGTCGGATGCTCAACTGACTGAGCCACTCAGGCACCCCTGAGACAAGGGTTTTTAATCAGTAACATTTTTCAGGCAGTTTGCTCCCTCCAATATCCCCTATTGTGTTGCTGTCACTTACTTAAGATGTGGGACTGGCTTTCCGCTACCCAGGGCTGCCCTTCTGCCTTCTCCCGGCTTCCACCTTGGTCCTCCTGGGTTAGCACACCTCTCCTCTGGTGTCTGTTCTTAGTGTGGTAACTCGGGAGGGGATGGTCTCCTCTTTGGGAAAGGCAGAAGAGGTGCTGAGACATTTGCTGGGTGACACTGTTGTGTGTCCTCTGTGGCTCCAGGACGCTGGGTTGTTCGTGTTTAACTGCTCCTTTCTCTACGGCATGCCAGCTACGAAGATTTCAGTCCTTGGTAATAAAGTATTTCATGTCTGCTTTGAGTAGCATGCCAAGAAGGGACACCTTCACCATCACTGTCATTGTCACCTGCATTGTCCTCCTCCTCATCACAGACCCAAACACAGCTTTTACATGTGCCAGGCATTTAAAAAATATTAGCTCACTTGATTTATTTGATCTTCCCCACAAGCCTATGACACAGGTATTATTATTACCTTATCTCCATCCCCATTCTGCAGATGAGAAGACTGAGGCAGACAGAAGTTGAGTAACTTGTCTGAGGTCACAAGGTTAGCAAGTGGTGGAACAAGGCCTTGAACACAGGTAGTGTGGAGCCAGAGGTTGATGCTGAGGTATTCATATGACAAGCTTTGGTTCTTGAATCTTGAACAACGTTCTTATGGACCTCATGAGGTGGCCAACAGGGCAAGAGTTTTATGTTTCTTTTGTTCTGTTTTTAATGTTTGTTTGTTTGCTTATTTATTTACTGGGGTGGGGGGAGAGAGAGAATCCCAAGCAGGCACCACTCTCAGCGCAGAGTCCAGTGTAGGGCTCGATCCCACGAACCGAGAGATCATGACCTGAGCCAAAATCAAGTCAGACGCTTAACCGATTGAGCCACCCAGGTGCCCCAAGTTTATGCTTCTGAAGTAAGACAAACCTAGCCGTTTACATGGCGGTCAATTGTCTCTTCTGCTTTGCTGGGAAAAAAGGGCAGAAATTGGGATCTGAGGTTGATTTTCTGGTTAGAATTTATGTTTCATTCTCTCAGCCATTTTTGCCAGATGGAAGAAGAACAATCTCGCAGAATAGCGGCTAGGTTTTGATCTTTCTTGAGGATCAATCTAGAAAATTATAACCATTGCTTCACATAGTTTAACAAATCCACAAGCTCCTACAATTTTCCCCTTTCTAAGTTTTCACTCTGGGAAGTAAACATTTAGGAAAGGGAAAATAATCGTATGTCCCTGAAAACCTCCAGGAGCAGAAATCAGTGGAGATTCTTTGGAGATGCCTCCCACTCCTACCTGAAGTCCTCTCTGCCTAACGTGGTCCTTGATAAAACTTAGATGCTGGCCAACATGGAGCAAGCAGGACTAATAAAACGGGCTTTCAGAATCTCAGTTCACAGTATTAAATTCCCGTTTTACCATTAAAGGTAGTGTCCCAGTAGGAGAACTGGATGTTTCTGCCTGAGCATGTGGTTTTCATGTGGAATAAGCATTTTCAATGGAATTCAATTTTATTAAACAAATAGTTTGGGGTTACATTCACCTGGACGTGTGTGTGTGTGTGTGTGTGTGTGTGTGTGTGTGTGTACTCACTGGGCAGAATTTTTCACACTTAAAACATCTTGGCCAGAGTACAAAATACTTCCTTCTCTCCTTTATATCTTATTGTAACATTGAAACAATTCAACAGCTATCTTTATCCCAATATAGAAATTATTAAAAAGGAATTCACATTTGTCTTCATTAAAAAAAAAATCTCTTTCTTGTACTGATCTGCTAAGCAATAATTGATTCTTTTTTGGTTTGTCTTCTTCCTTCCCTGCCTTGGGTAAGAATATCTTGTGTTTTTATAGATCAAAGGAGTTAATAAGTTAAGCTGAGAGTAATCTATAATTTTTTATCATGTTTTGAAATAACTTCTGCTTAAAAAGTCTTCAAGTGAAAGTCTGAATAACATATTTTTTGGCCTGATTTATATAGATAGCTATCCCAAAGACCCATCTTTACTTTGATTGTGTAGACATGAGTCATATCTACAGAATGATTTTTGTCTTGATTGCTGTCACACTGTAAATTTCACTTACCTATTCATTTATTCAATAAACACTTGTGGAATGTCAGACACTATTGCTGGGCTGAGGACACAGGGGTGAGTAAGCCACATTTCACTCCGCATTATAGCTTCCACCATACTTTTGCCCGTATTATGTCACTTAAACCTTATCACGAGTTTGTGGGGTGCCTGGGTGGCTCAGTCAGTCAAGCGTCTGACTCTTGGTTTCAGTTCAGGCCATGATCTCACAGTTCATGAGTTCGAGCCCTGCATCAGGCTCTGTGCTGACAGCGAGGAACCTGCTTGGGATTTTCTCTCCCCTTCTCTCTCTGCCCCTCCTCTGCTCTCTCTCTCTCTCTCTCTGTCTCTCAAAATAAATAAATAAAACTGAAAAAAAACCCCATATTACAAGCTTGAAAATAGACTTGGCAAAGAGTAGTATTTCGATTTGATAGATGTGAAAATGGAGGCATAAAGGGATCGAGTGATTTAGTCAGGGCCAATCAATTAGTATGAACTAGTATTAGATGCCAGGTAATCTCACTCTACTCTGCCTGTTAGAGTAGGCCACCATTCTGATACCTGATGCCTAAGCTCATGAATGGATTATCTGCGGTTCACCTAATTCAGTCACTAACATTCTAAACTGAATTGAGTGCTATTTGTTGTCACACTGAAAGAAAGCCACAGTCACTGAAGTCCTGAAGAGCAAATATAAAGAAGATGGTTGAGATCAACCACAGGCATACTTGGACCAGAACGGAGGGTCAGGTGGCTGATTCCCAATGGTCCACTACATGGTCTACTGGTCTTGTCCTGCATGGCATAGCACAACATGGGTAAATTGGACGGATCAAGGCTCCATGTTCCATATGAAAGATCTCAGCCATGTTCTAGAAACAGGTGCCACACCGGCTCTAGGGACCACATGGTGAGGCTCACACCTGCCAGTCATGCCTCTGTCTTAGCGGCTTATCTGGGCCTGGAATGACCTTCCCCCAGGAGACACTTAGCTAACTCCTTCCTTTCCTTCAAGCCCTTGTTCCAAGCCACTCTCTCCACAAGACCTGTGCAGATTACTCAACTGAAAACTGCCGTCCTGATGTCCCACCTCCTCTTGTCCTGATCCTTTTCTTTGTCCTGGGGCACGTATTCCTTTCTTAGTCACCCTACAGTTTGCTTTTTACTATGCCTATTGTTAGTTCACTGTGTCTTCAGTTAGAATATATGCTCATTAAGGGCAGGGATGTTTTCTGTTTAGTTAACTGATAATATCCCAAATACTTGGAACAGTGCTTGGTCTGTAGTAAGCACTCGATACGAATGATTGACAGAATAATCCATGGAAGTGAAATTTTCTCAGCTATGTCGGTACGCAGTTTAGATAGTTCAACTAAAATACCATCACCCTCCACAGGGTACCAGAGTGGCTCCGTTGGTTAAGCGTCAGACTCTTGGTTTCGGCTCAGGCCATGATCTCACGATTTGTGAGTTCAAGTGCTGCCTTGAGGTCTGTGCTGACATCGTGGAACCTGCTTGGGATTCTCTCTCTCCCTCTCCCTCTTCCTCTCTCTCTGCCCCTCCCCCACTCGCTCTTTCCATCTCTCTCTTTCACACACACACACACACACGCACACACACAAAACCCAACTTGAAACACAACCATCCTCCAAAAACAATTTATTAAAACAGACTCTTCTGTTTTTTTTTTAATTCCCTGAGCCAATTATAAAATTACTTCTTTCTGCACTTTGCACCACTCCGCTCTGCCACAGCACCTTCCTCTCAATGAAGCATTCTGAAATCCCCTTGTTATTTGGCTTTTCCACATGTTATTCTGTTGCATTCTTATCATTATTGTTCCTAGATTTTTATTTTGATATCTGTGAGCGTCTGCAGGGACGTTAAATATTTTTCTCTTTTCTGCAAATGTAAGTGATTTCCATCCACAGATTCTCAGACTCTTTCCCTATGTGATGAGTATTGGTTCAGAAGAGAGAGTTGGTTCAACACACATCAGGGTCTGGCTCTAGTCCTGCCCCAAACCACTGACCCTGTCCTTGAGCAAGGACACAGCCTCCATGAGAACATAACGGGATGAGATGATGAAATGCTCACTCTCTTCCTGTGCATCTATAGGACTGTAAACATTTCTTTTCACACTTCTCAGCCCGAGGGGATTTCTACCCTCCCCCAGCACCAAACTTCTTCGGGCCTTGAACATTTTGGTGGTTGGCTCAAATGCTGGGTACATCCTGGAGGAATATAAGTGAATTGTTTCCTCCTGCAAGTAATCTGAAATGCTCCAATCCCTCAAAATTACTTTCTCCAAGGAAACAGAAACACTCTAGGATTTTGAAGAAAGAGTAGTGCGATATACTTAAGCTAAGGTTTATTGCCACGGGGGTGTTTTGCCCAAACTATTTCATAAGCCTGCAGAGGCAGATATCAGGTTGAACCATATGAAATAGCCACTATTTTAGGGGGAAAAAAGGATTAATACCAGCAACTTCATATGGTGTACCCTACTATGTATACATATTTAGCCTTCTACATGGTTAGGAAATATTCTAAACTTTTAATCTTCGTAGAGAAGCACCCTTCGACCATCGCCCTTCTTCAAGGACTGAATTTTCCAGGAAGGACATCATTGTGGGCATAAGACACCAGAGCTCAAGGGGCTATTCGTTTTGGTTGAAATGCTGTGTCTGTCTTCAGGTAGCATGAACACTGGGGCCCAGGAATCCCCTCCCTGTAATGCTTCCCATCCGACAGAAAGGGCTGAACAAACAGATGGACAAGTGTACATGCCTTTACCTGGCCCCGAACTCCCCTCCTGGTCCCTCTGCGTCGTGCTCTGACAGAGTAAATAAAACACACCAGTTGTTATTAGGAGCTGACGGGGCAAAAGGGTTTCCTGCACACTCATCAGATACTGGCCTTTTCAGGAGTCAGCTTTCCCATGCGGGGATGTGTCCAAACACGTGTATCCCTGTCCTCCTGGCCCTTTCCTCTTCCTTTGTTAGCTGAAATCTTTCCACGCAGCAGACTTTTTTTTTTTTTTTAATTTTGTTTTTCCTTTTTGTGGAGGCCAGTCAGCAGGTCCTGCTTTCGGCAAAACTGTAAAGTAGGCAAAGTTCCCCTGGAGCTGCCCCTCTTCTTCCCATTCCGTGTTCTCCCTTCCCCCAGTCAGTCAACCAGCATTCCCGGGGAACCACTGGCCTTCACCCTGGCACCTTTCGGCTTAGCTGTTCGTTCCTGGTAACGCCCTGATTGTTAGTGAGGGTTCGTGGTTAGTTAATTAGTCGGTATGAATTATTTGGCATTTACATCGTCATATTTGGGAGTCACAAGGTCACGGTGAACGCTGATCTGCTCAGCTGCTTGGAATCATGTTTGTTTCTTCTCTTGTCCCCACTGCTGATAGCAGCAATTCTTCCTCCTTCCACCTGCAGCTGGAAGGATCTGATCGCGAATCTGACCACTTCTCTTCTCCCCCAGCACTGTCGCCCTGCTTCGAGCCATCGTCACGTCCTGCCTACCGGATTGTAGGGTTGCGGCCACCTCCTGCCTGTCACTCCTCCTCCCACCCTGGCCCTCCCCAACCCGTTTTCCCCACACTGGTCAGAGTTCTCTTTTAAACCTGTAAGCAAGATCGGGCGTTTGCAGCTTACAACCCTTGAGCGATGACTTATCATCACAGCGCGCGGGCACCAAGCCGTTGCCGTGGCTTTGGATCCTACCGGATCTAGGCTCTGGTCTTCTCCCTGCTTCGTCCTGAAGACTCCGTAGGGTACTCTGCTATGCCTGCCCTGCCTTTATCCTGTGCCTCCCACACCGCCTGCCAGTTCCCATCCTTGGCACTCACGGTGGCCGTTCCCTTTGCCCAGAATGCCCTTCCCTCTGCTTTTTGCATCATTGATCTATTCTTATCTTCAGTTTCCATTTACATGTCACCTCACAGAGAAGCCACCTCTGATTCTCCAAGCTAATGTGGTCATCCAGTCACTCTGTCACATCATTCCATTTTAGTTCCTCACCTAGTACCTATTCCACGTGATAGTGTCTTGTTTGCCACTTGTCTTTCCCTCACTGAAAAGTAAGATCCATGGCAGTGATTTCTTGTAAGCATTTCCCCAATGCTTAGAGAAGTCCCTGAGACATAGTAGACAGTCAGATTGTTGTGAACGAATGTGTAAGTATTACGTGCTGGTATTTAATACATACTATGTTATTGATTGATTGATTGATTGATTGATTTACTGTTTACTTATTTATTTTCAGAGAGACAGAGAGAGAGAGAGAGAGAAAGAGAGTAAGGGGGAGGGGGAGGGGCAGAGAGACAAGGAGAGGGAGAATCCCAAGCAGGCTCCATGCTGTCAGTGCAGAGGCTGACATGGGGATCATTCCCACAAACTGGGAGATCATGACCTGAGCTGAAATCAAGAGCCAGACCCTCAACTGACTGAAGCCACCCAGGTGCCCCAATGCATACTATGTTATTTAATGCTCTCAAATTGCCTATGAGGAAGGTACTATTATTATTATTATCATTTTAAAGTAGGCTTCACGCCCAGCATGGAGCTTGAACTCATAACTCTGAGATCGAGACTTGACCTGAGATCAAGAGTGGATACCCAATCGACTGAGCCTCCCAGGCACCCAGAGGAAGGTAGCATTATTATCTTTACTTTAAAAATTAGAAAACGGACCAAGGAGAGACCTTTCAGTAAGACTGTCTATATAACCTGTGGGCCCCTGTGCAAAATGCAAATGCAGGGCCCCGTGTTAAAAAACAATGAATAATTTAGGGCGCCTGTGTGGCTCAGTCGGTTAAGCATCCGACTTTGGTCGGTCAAGCCTCTGACTCTTGGTTTCAGCTTAAGTCATGCTCCCAGGGTGGTAAGACCAAGCCCCTTCTCAGACTCTGAGCTGGGCATGGAACCTGCTTAAGATTCTCTTTCTCCCTCTCCCTCTGCCCCTCCTCCACTCGCATGCACACACACTCTGTCTCTTTCTCTCTCAAACACATTAAGAATTTCAGAACAGAAGCAGTAGAGCAGGTGAAAGGGTGTCCGGAGAGCTAGGAAAACTAAACAGGGCAGTGAAATATTAGAGGAGGTAAACCTCGGTGAAAAGGTGAAATGTGAGAAGGACTTACCGGAGGTGACGGAGTTTTCTAAGTGGTTGTCCAAGAGGAGCACTCCAGGCAGAGGGAACAGAGAAGAAAAGGGCCTCAGGTAGGAGTAGAAATGGCAGCTGGGAGGTAAGGGTCTTGGCGAGGATTCTGGGCATCATTGGAGGGGTTTGAATAGAGGAAAGACATAGCCGGGCTCAGTAGGAAGCCATCGTCCCAGCTGCTGTGTGGAGAATAGGCCTGGGAGAAGCAAGAGAGAAGACCTCCCAGCAGGCTGTAGAACAAGCCAGGTGAGTGATTTTGGTAAGCTGAGCCACTGTGGGAGCCATGGAAGTTGCAGGAAGGAGTCAGCTTCTTGGTATAGTTCACAATGAAGGCCACCAAAATTGCTGATGGTTTGGATGGCAGTGAGTCAGAAAGAGAGGAGTCAAGGATGACTCCAATGTTTTTGGCCTGAGCAATTCAAAGAATTAAGTTGCCAACCTCCGAGAAGGGAGGACGTGAGCAAAGCAGGGTTTTGTGGGCAGGATATTTAGGAATTCCATCTTGGATATGATAAGTTTGAGATGTCTATTAGATATCCAAGTGGGGTGGTCAAGGACAGTTGAATGAATGAGTCCGCAGTTCTAGGAGAAGTCTGGGCAGGATATCCACATTTGAAAATCGCCAGCACTGTGGGTCATATTTAAAGCCTTGGGACAGGGACTATCCCCAAAGGAGAAGCACAGGGAGCAGACTGAGCATGAGCTCTGATAGTAGCAAGTGCAGGAGAACCGGGTCAGGGAGGAGGAATGATCACCTGCTTTGAACGGTGGTGGCAGGTGAAACATGGATGCTGAGCCTTTGGACTCAGCAACATGGCAGCTTTTGGTGAACTTGACAAGAGCAATTTCGGTGGAGAGGTAGGGAAGAACGCCTGAATGGAGTATGTTTGAGGAAGAATGGTATTAGAGAACTGGAGACAGAGTAGATCTCTTTTTCATGGAGTTCTGCAGCAAACGAAAAGAAAAGGAATAAGGGCAGTGACTGGCGAGGGTTGGGGGGTGGAAATGAGACAAGAAATATGTTTAAAAGATGAGAGAAATAACAGCATTTTTGTATCCTGGAGGGAATGTTCCAAAAGGTAAGGAAACATTGATGTTAATCACAATGAATGTCAATATTGAAAAACCGTCTTGGTTTATGTCATGCTAAATGAGATGTTTAGATACCAAAGTGGTGGTTACTTCTGGCTTGTAAACTTCTGTTTGGAAACTTTCAAATGTTAACAAACTTTTCCTAGAGTTTGTATTCCAGATGGAAGGGAGATACATTTAACCATCCTCTATCCTTGATAAAGATCAACGTGCGTGCGCGCGCACACACACAGATGCCATGTTGTCTATCCGAAGTAATTTCAAGTGGATCACAGGCAATCTGATACTCGTAAACCAATGACTTACCCCTCAACTCCACCTATATTTTTCCTTTAACATTGCCTTGCCCCATGGTCCCTACTGGAGCCCCAGCCCCAGCTGGTTCTCCAGAGATGGAGCCTTCAGTGGCTTGAGTGGCCTATGCTGTTCCCGAGGACTTCTTGCCCTGTGGCCTTGGCTGGAGTGAAGGCCTTTGTTAGAGATGGAGGGAGATGTGGTGCTGTTATAAACTCTCAGAGAAGACTCAATGAAGCATTTGAAATTGATCTTTCCCAATTTCTTACTCCAATATGTGAAAATCACTAAACCATCAGAGCTGCTCCAGGGTCTGGTTAACGGGCTGTGTAACCGGACAAGCCTTGTAACTGTCAGGGTCTGTGGGTTCTTCAACTTGACTCCATTCCGTTTTGACTTTTTTATCATTCTAACTTTACTAAGTCTCTTCAGAGATCTGAAGCAGCAATTATCTTTTCTTTCTTTCATTTTACTTTTACTTCTCTTTCTCTTTGGTTGAGGACTACTAACCTCAGAAAATACAGTTCAAGGGCACATATGTCGAAAGGCAATTCATTTTCTTTTTTATTGTGTTAAAATACACACAACATGAAATTCATCATGTTAACCATTTAAAAAATACTTATTTTGAGAGAGAGAGAGAGAGAGAGAGAGAGAGAACGCAAACACGAGTGGAGGAGGGGCAGAGAGAGAGGGAGGGTGAGAATCCCAAGCAGGCTCTACACTGTCAGCACAGAGCCCGAGGTGGGGCTTGAACTCACGAACTGTGGGATCATTACCTGAGCTGAAATCAAGGGTTGGTTGCTTAACTGACTGAACCACCCAGGCGCCCCATGTTAGTCACTTTAAAGAGTACAGGTCATGGCATTCGTATCGTTGTGCAGCCATCACTTTTATTCATCTTCCCAAACTGAAACTCCACATCCATTAAACAATAACCGTTCATTTCCCCCTTCCCCCATCCCTGGTGACCACTGCTCTACTCTGTGTCTCTATGAATCTGACTGCTCTGGATACCGCATATATATATGGATGGCACAATATCTGTCCTTCTGTGTCCGGCTAATGTCACTTAGCAGAATGTCTTCGAGGTTCATCCATGTTGAAGCATTTGTCAGAACCTCCTTCCTTTTTAAGGCTGAATAAGATTCCATTGTATGTGTCTGTCACATTTTGTCTACCCACTCATCCTTCAAAGAACATTTGGGCTTTTCTACCTTTGGCTATTATGAATAACACTGCCAGGAACATGGGTGCACAAATACCTGTTTGGGTCCCTGCTTTCAATTCTTGTGTGTATATACCACAAAGTGGAGTTGTTATGTCAGCTGCTAATTCTGTTCATTTATTTCTTTTCAGGACGAAGCGGATAGTTTGTGCGGGTCAGGAATTTGGGAGAAGCGGAGCTGTGTGGTTCTAGCTTAGAGTCGCTCATGATGTCACAGTCGTTTGTTTAATTTTGAGGACCTGCCACAGTGTTTTCCGTGGCAGTTGTACCATTTTCTATTTCCACCAGCAGCGCACAGGGTTCCAATCCCCCCACATCCTCACCAACACTTTGTTAGTTTTATTTTTTTCATAGTAACCATCCTAATGGATGTGAACTGATATCACTGTATACCTGATGATTAATAATGTAGAGCATCTTTCTAGGTACTCATTGGACATTTGTAAATCTTCTTTAAAAAATGTTTATTCAACACCTTTGCTCATTTTAAAATTGAGTTGTTTTTGTTGTTCAGTTGTAGGGGCTCTTTGCATATTCTGGGTATTAATCTCTTCCCCAATATATGATCTACAAATATTGTCTCCCTTTCCATGGCTTACCTTTTCACTCTGTTGATAGTGTCCCTTGAGGCACAAAGGTTTTAACGTTTTGAGGAAGTCCAATTTGCCTAGTTTTTCTTTTGTTGCCCATGCTTTTTGTGTCATATCCAATGAATCATTGACAAATCAATGTCACAAAACTTTTCCCTAATGATTTCTTTAAAGAGTTTTATAGTTTTAGCTCTTCTATTTTCATAATATGGTATATTTGCGTCCTTGATGTAGAAAAAAGTTCCACTAAAACTATTTCTTAAAGAACAGGGACCGTTATGTTTTATTCAATAAATACATTAAACACTTCAGTTGAATATGGCTAACAGTCAAAGGGCAACCGGAAGGATCAAGAGGGTAAAAAGCATTAGACAATGAGGAAGGAAGATAGAAAAAGAGAGGAAGATGGAGAAGGGAAAACAGAAAAACACCTCGTGTAGTTGAAAAAGCAGAGATCTGATTTAATTATCCTGCTCTTAAAATATAGGCCCACTGCCTGCCTTTGTTATAATACAGTGTATATTTTAATGATAGCCTAAATTGTGTGT
The DNA here is from genome assembly GCF_028018385.1 of Neofelis nebulosa. Classification (NCBI taxonomy): domain Eukaryota; kingdom Metazoa; phylum Chordata; class Mammalia; order Carnivora; family Felidae; genus Neofelis; species Neofelis nebulosa. The sequence goes on from NC_080789.1 coordinate 18,561,965, forward strand.
GCATAGGAGTCACCGAAAAAGTTATAATGAAAAAACTGCTTACTGCATACTTTGGAAAGCTGATTAAGTAAAAAACAAAAGTTAAAAAATCTAAGGGCTCATTTGTGGGCTTTTTGGTACTGATCTAAAGGCATACGGGTCACCTCCTGATAGTTCACAAATCCCTAAGGGATTGAATGGTCCCCAAAAGGAGAGTCAATGGGATTTTATGTATGTATGTATGTACGTATGTATGTATTTAAAGTTTATTTATTTTGAGAGAGAAAGAGAGCGAGAGACAGGGAGAGAAAGGGGCAGAGAGAGAGAGAGAGAGAGAGAACCTCAAGCATCAGCACACAGCTGGATGTGGGGCTCAGACTCATGAATTTCAAGATCATGACCTGAGCAGAAATCAAGGGTCAGACGCTTAACTGACTGAGCCACCCAGGTGCACCAAAGTCAATGGGATTTTAGCAAAAATAAACACAAAATTATATTTCCTTCCGTGTCCTGTAGATTCAATAACATTAACTCAAGGAGTTACATCAGCAGACACAGGGCAAACAGTGTCTTCAAGTGGCACGTGGAGTGTGGGTGAGGTCTTGGACAGGGCCCAAGGTGAAGTGCACACACCTCAAGTTCCTTTCCTTTTCTTGCTTCCCTTCCTGCTTAAGAGGCGTCAGCAGGACTTGTGTTGTAGCAGGATGCTCTGCCTGATCTTTAACGTGTTTTCTTTCTGTCATGAGAGAAGTGCCTTTTGGAGTCACTGAGGGCGATTTCCTTTCTAAAGCCATTGCGTCTGGCAGCCACCAAGGAGAGTCCCCCGTAGATGGGAAGGATGTAATACGACCCTTCTTAAAAAAAAATGGTGTCACTGGAGGAAATTAGAGGAAAAGGAAGGTGATTCTGGCCGTGAGGAGGGAATCCTGATTCCGTGAGCCTGGGAAGCCGATGTTCTGGAAAGTGACATCTGAACTGAAAGAGCCAATCCCTGAGAGTGGCAGCCTTGGGAGCGCATTAGATTCACCTGGCTTTAGATCAACTTCCTTGAGGAACCAGGACGGGACACCTCGCGCAAGAAGCCGACCAGCAGGCAGCGTGGTCACTGATGTCTGCGGCATCTGTCTTTAACAGTGACCCCGTGTGGCGACAAGACGCAACGACAGTACCCGAGACCAATTTTCTTCCAGCCTGAGTGTGGGAGTCGCATGCACCTGCCTTTTGGCCTCCCCTTTTGGATCGTACAACCCCAGAGGTTTGTGGACTCTCCGCAGATGGAGTGGGGGTGGAATCTTCTAGAAAGAGATGATAGATTTCATGTCAAACACAGTTCAGAGGGCCTTGAGAAAATAAATATTGCCTCTGGTTTATGGAGTGGTTCATGCTTGGCTACATTTTAGTGGAGGAAAAGTGGCATTTTGACTTTATACTTGGGTTCCCTCCTGCCACCTTCCAAGAGAGGATTTTCAGGCACAGTAAATGAAAAATGGAGCTTTGGATCTTTGGTACTTTTTGTTTGTGTGTATCTCTGATTGCTAACATATGGCACCTCTAGGGTCCAAAAAGGCCATTTTATCCAGGGCAAGCTAGTGGAGCCATCTTGGGTAGTAAAATAATTTATCCCCCTCCCCAATTCCATGCCAATTAAGAGAGGAGAAGTGGGTGTGGATGAAAGAGGGGTGCAGAGGAAAAGAGAGGAGGGGGATCTAGAGGGAGCATCAGGTAGCTGAAAAGATAAGACTTCTTTGAGGTGAGGGCAAAGGCTGCAAGGTAGGTCTGACTCATCACCACAGTAATGATGGCAAGTATCTGTATCATCTTCTTAAGCACTAGGCACTATTCTAGGCATTTACATAAATTACTTCACAAATCGTCAACAATCTTATGAGGTACGTACTATTTTTTTTAAAGGTTATTTAATTATTTTTAGCGGGGGGAGAGGCAGAGAGAGAGGGAAAGAATCTCAAGCCCAATGCAGGGCTCAAAGTCACGAACTATGAGCTCATGACCTGAACCAAAACCAAGAGTCGGATACTTAACTAAGGCACCCAGGCACCCCTGAGGTAGGTACTATTTTGTTCTTCATTTATCAGTGGGGAAACCGAGGCACAAGGGTGTAACGTGCCCAGGGGCGATTGGAAGTTTTGGGGTTCAAATCCAGGCAGACTGGCTGCAGATTCTGCATCCTTAGCCTCTCCTTTTGCTGCCTCTTTGCCATCAATAGAATTGGGAGGATTGGAAGGCAGAGTTCATTGGTAGCCAACACTAATGGTATAACTTTGATAATTTTAGTAGCAAGCAAAAGAAAAGCCAAGTCAAATGGGCTTATACCAAAAGGGAATTTCTTGGTTCACACAAATGAAAAGTCCAGAGATAGGCCTGGCTTCAGGCATGGCTTGATACAGGATTCAAATGACGTCCCCAGGCTCTATGTCTCAGCTCTGCTTCTGCAGGTTGGTACCCTTCTCAGACTGCTTAATGAACCCAGGATTTTAGGCACACTTCCTCTCCATGCCTAATCAATGGGGTATCTTTTACCCAGAATTCCCGGCAAACCTAACTTCATGCATCACTGGCTCTGATTAAAGTAATGCCCATTTGGGGGCAGAGACTGACTCACTGTTGACTAAATCCAGCATCTCTTCTGTGTAAGCAGCTAGACCACACTTCTCAACCTCTCTTGTAGTTAGATGTGGCCACATGACAATTCTGGCTGATATAATGTGAGTAGAAGTGAGATGATCCTGATGTATTCTCTCCTTTCTGGCTGACTGTAATGGAGATGACCCCCAGAGTGACTGGAGCCATGTGTTTAAGATGGGTGGACCCACCAGACAGAAAAAGCCTGGGTCCCTGAACCATTACAGTCACGAAAGTCACCAAATAGGACTCCATTCATGTGAGCAAAAAATAAACACCTATTATATTAAAGCCATAGAGATTTTGTCTTTTTAATTTTAATTTTTAAATAGCTTGCCAGTGTGGCTAGAAGGATGGAATATATGTAAACCAATTAGGATCCATCTCTGGGACAAGGAGAGGTGTTCTCAGCTAAATCACGTAGCTGAGAATGTTCAAGAGGTGGTTTCTTGGAAGAAATTCAGGTTACTGGTGCTAGCAAGTGATGGAGATTCTGGGCCAATGACAAATCATAAGGGCAGACTGAAGCCAGGAGACCAACTCCAGATCTCTTAACCAAGGACGCCATCTTGTGTCTGATACCCAGTAGACAGCTGGTCTACCATTTGTTTGGGGCGCTGCTTCCATTCTTCAGTCATCTGGTCTCGCTCAGGACCCCTGTGTAAGACTTCTCAGCACTGGGCAACTGCTAAGCTCTGGTGCGGGGTGTCGGGGGAAGAGAGATCAAAATGAGCCTGGGCCTTCGAAGAGCTTGTGTTCTGTTGGGGAAAGGCCGGGCATTCACATTTAAGCTAGGATTTAAAAAAAAATTTTTTTTTAATGTTTATTTTTGAGAGAGAGACCGAGTGTGAGTGGGGGAGGGGCAGAGAGAGAAGGAGACAAGAATCTGAAGCAGGCTCCAGGCTCCGAGCTGTCAGCGCAGAGCCCGATGCGGGGCTCAAATCATGAACTGTGCGATCATGACCTGAGCCGAAGTTGGATGCTTAACCACCTGAGCCACCCAGCAGCCCCTAAGCTAGGAATTTTGATGGAAGTTTCAGCAGAAAATTGTGGTCAACCAGCCAAAGCTTTAGCCAAAATCTAAACTCAAGTTGTATTTAGTTTTTGCTGTCAAAATGACTGTACTCATTGATCTCTCTGAATGTTGAGGTCTACATCTCTTATTGCAAGATTGGGAATCAGGTGCATTCTTTCCCGTTGTTACCTCTAGAGGCAAACACACTGTTTTCGAGTTTGCCCCCTTTTGTTTTCTATTCTTTATATTGTCTCAGTGTAAACTTAATGTACCTCCCACTATCACCAGCTTCCTCTCTCCTTCTTCTGCTTGAATAGGGCAGAGGATGGAACACTTGGAGCCAACTGGCAGGAACCCAGTACTGTTTGTGTCTGATTTACAAGTGATATTTATGCCCTATTCATTCCCAACAATGGCTCAAGCAATTCCCCAGGACAATAATAGAGCTGACACATCAATATGAAGTGGTTGTGACTTCATGAAGACCTTGATCACTCAGGACCAGCAATAAATCAGCTGCTTCCTAGGTATTCAAGTATTCAGTTCATTCATTCTTTTCAACGTATATTTACTGATGACCTACTATGAGTCAGATGCTGTTTTAGGTCCATTCTCTTCTCTCTGGCCCAGGGGCCAGCAAACTTTCTTTTCTTTTTAAGATTTTATTTTTAAGTGATCTCGACACCCAATGTGGGGCTGGAACTCACAACCCCAAGATCAAGAGTCCCTCGCTCCACCTGCTGAGCCAGCCAGGTGCCTCAGCAAACTTTCTTTGCAAAGGACCAGAGGGTAAATATGTTAGGCTTTGTAGGTCCTGAAGCCTATTTGGCAACTACTCAACTCTGCCATTGTAATGCAAAAACAGCCACAGATAGCGTAGGAACTGTGAGTGGGGTTGTGTTTCGATAAAACTGTATTTACCAGCGCAGGCAGTGGGTTTGGATTTGCCCTGTGGGCCCTCAGTCATTGATCCCTCTTCTAACCCAATTCTGACCACGCTTCATCTCCATCCCTTAGGAGATTTCCTCTTCCTTTTTCTCCCAGAATTGCAGAGCAGAGAAAGCCAGTAACTAATCAGTGGATCAAGTCAACTGAGTTCTGGTTCCAAAGGGTATGTAGTTTCTCATTCAATAAGAACCATAATAATCATGCTATCAGCAATAACAACAATAGCTGGCAATTATACAGCATTTATTGTACCGTTCAGGGCTTATAATCACTTTCCAAATAGTAACTCATTTCCCCTGATTAGAGACAAGGATCCAACCTGATAAAGAGAAGATCTAGGAAATGGGGTATGTATGTGTGTTTATATACGTACACACGCGCGCACACACGCACACACACACATGTTTTTGAGTATTGTTTTTGAGTATTACGTATAGTTGGTAAAATAAATACTACCCAATACCTACTGGGCCGCTAAAAGGCGCCAGATGCCAGGTGAAGTGTTGTCTATGCCTTATCCCACTCAGTCCCCCACTGCAGCCCTTTGGGGAGGTACGATTTTTGTATCAGTTTTCTAGCTGAGAAATGTGGAGCTCCAAGTGGTTCAATAACTTGTCCCATCAAGCAAGTGTGGACTTCGGACTTGTTGACTCCTCCAAAGCTTATGCTCCGAACCGCTTTGCCTTAAGGACTTGCTCAGACTAGGGGAGAATTAATAAAACCCACCAAGCAGGAATGTGGATTTTATTGTGATTGTATTTCATTTTTAAATGAAAAAAAAAAAATCTTGCAATGGTGCAACCTTCTCAGATGGCAGGACACAGGATGGTTGTGTCTCCGGTGCTCTGGCATCATGATGAGTGTCATTTGCAAACGCACTGCCCGAGAGGCCTCATTCAATCAACGGCACAATGGGACGCGTTAAACAGAAGCGCAGCTGCTCTGAGGAACGTAGTCTCTGCGTCTGCGGGTCGGGGTCGCCTTTATGGGACAGAGCACGGTGGCGGTGGCGTCAGGGACAGGGCGCTTGCTGCCTTTCCCCCGCGGAATGCGGCCCTGCGGCTGACAGCTGACAAGCCACCCTGCTTGCCTGGAAGGGATGGTCTTACCCACAGATTAGATCTTGAAAGCTGCCTCTTTTTGTTGTGTGGCTCAAAAGAGTGGCTCCGCAGGCGGGCACGGTTGATGTCAACAAAAGGAAAGCCTAGGAAGGCCTCTTTGAACGGGACGGGAGCGGGAGCGAGCGGGGCAGGCCTGCCTGTGAGCCTCCGGGCACTGCGTTCGCTGGGCTCCCTGCGGATGCTGAGTATGAACCCAAGAGCTCGGTCTCCCCGATTTCTCAGATCAAGGTTCTGCGGGGCGTGCACCTGTTTTGAGGAAATGTCGCCTTTCTGGTGGAGCCTGCCTTTGGTGTGATGGGGCAGGCAGAGAGGTTTCTCTTACTCTCTCAACTCAAAGTGATACAAGTGATACAAAGTTAGCTGCAAGACTTAAAAAAACATTTTTTTTTAATATTTATTTTTGAGAGACAGAGTATAAGCGGGGGTGGGGCAGAGAAAGAGGGAGACACAGAATCCCAAGCAGGCTCCAGGCTCCGAACTGTCAACACAGAGCCCGTCGCCCGGGCTCGAACCCACAAACTGTGAGGTCATGACCTGAGCCGAAGTCGGATGCTCAACCGACTGAGCCACTCAGGCGCCCGGGACTTTTTTTTTTTTCTAGATGTTCTATCTAAGATTGTCGGAGACATAGTGGAAATTATAATGGTTAGGTTTCAGAATATCTGAACTTGAGACTCAATTCTGTCCCTAAGCACCGTGTAGGCTTGGATGGGTCTTTTCAGCTGTTTGGATCTTAGCACATTTTTGCCTGTTAAATAATGGGGTTGACAGACACGACTTTTCCAATTACCTTCATAAATGTAATGGTGACATGTAAATGACCTTAGAACATTTTTTATTGTTTTAGCTGTTGCTACAGAGAAATCATAATGAGAGAGGAAAATAAAGCGTATCTGCTTACACCTGGCAAGATCTGTGGGTTGAGACTGGCCGTAAGTTTTGGGATTGAAGGGAGTACAAGACGGAACTAAAGCCATTTTCCCTTTGTAATGGGCGTATTTCTTTTGTGTGTGTGTGTGACTCTTCCCTTCTATTAAGAATATTATAATTTTTTCCTCTCGATAGGGTAGCCACGTTCAGCAAATAAACATACAGGACACCCAGTTCCACCTAGGTAAACTTAAATTTCAGATGAACAACAAACCGTTTTTTAGTATAAGTATACGGGACATACTTATATTTTATTTTTATATTCTATGTGGCAACCGTGCCCCTGGAGAACCAGGCCTTTCCCATTCTATGTGCTTTGGATGACAGGATTTTCACTGGCAGTGGTGTTGTGAAGGGTGACCTTGCAGTCCCAGAGGCCACTTGGAAGAAAATGCACCCTGAGAGAAGCCAATGTAGGGAGAAGCAGAGTTATGAGCTTAAGAGGAGAGGACGGGCCCTAGTCATATTGGGCTTTACCCATCAGGTCTTCAATAAGATCTACCCCCTGGATTTTCTGTTAATTGAGCCTATAAATTCTTTCTTTCTTTCTTTCTTTCTTTCTTTCTTTCTTTCTTTCTTTCTTTCTTTCTTTCTTTCTTCTCCTTCCTCCTCCTTTTCTTCTCCTTCTTCTTTTCTCTTTCTTTCTTTCTTTCTTTCTTCCTCCTCCTCTTCTTCTTCTCCTTCTTTCCTTCCTTCCTTCCTTCCCCTTCCTCCTCCTCTTCTTCTCCTTTTCTTTCTTTCTTTCTTTCTTCTTCTCCTTCCTCCTCCTTTTCTTCTCCTTCTTCTTTTCTCTTTCTTTCTTTCTTTCTTTCTTCCTCCTCCTCCTCTTCTTCTCCTTCTTTCCTTCCTTCCTTCCCCTTCCTCCTCCTCTTCTTCTCCTTCTCCTTTTCTTTCTTTCTTTCTTTTTTTCTTTCTTTCTTTCTTTCTTTCTTCTCCTTCCTCCTCCTCTTCTTTTTCTCCTTCTCTCTTTCTTCCTCCTCCTCCTCTTCTTCTTCTTTTCTTCCTTCCTTCCTTCCATCCTTCCCCTTCCTCCTCCTCTTCTTCTCCTTCTCCTTTTCTTTCTTTCTTTCTTTCTTTCTTTCTTTCTTTCTTTCACTTTAAGTTGCTTTGAGTCATGTTCTCTACCTCTTGCAAATCAAATTGTTGTTATGAATTTCCTCCTCTTATTTTAAAACCTTCTTCCCCAGCCCCTCCCTGTGAAAGCAGAAGAGACAAGGAGACAGGACCCAATGTCTGCCGCACCTGCTGGGCACTTACTACACATTGTGTCATTTATTATTCACAGCTGGCACTGCAATAGATCTTCTTCTGGCTTCACACAGAAGGAAGTTAAGGCTCAGAGACGTGACGTACTTCTGCCCCAGTGCGCATGGCCTGTAAGTGAATAAGCCGAGAAGTCAACCAAAGGTTGTCTGACTCAAAACCTGTGCTTTCCCTAACACGCAACAATGATTAAAAGAGAAAGAGGCTGGGGACCTCATGGGGGAGATCAGAGAGAGGTGACACCTAAGGGAGTCACATGGGAGGGGAAGGTGACATCGAATGCACCCGAGATTTCCACCACAAATGTGTCTTCCCTCTGCTTTCTCGTATTGATTTGTACAAAACCATTTAAAAAAATCAAAACCCAGAGACTGAACCTCAGATGACTTACTGTTTATGGGGAGCTATACAGGAGTGTCTGTTATGAGGTAGAAGTCTGGAGGAGAGACCACCTGTTCCCTGTTCTTCACCCCGCTCTGATCCATGACCTCTGCAGTATAACTTTGTAGTTCCCTCCCTGCTTGACCCTGAGTTCTGCCATATGCTTTCCTTTGCCAATGGGATGTTAGTAGATGTGATGCAAGCAGAGACTTGAAATTGTCTTGGGGCACCTGGGTGGCTCAGTCTGTTGGGTGCCCTACCTCGGCTTAGGTCATATCTCATGGTTTGTGAGTTTGAGCCCCACATCTGGCTCGCTGCTGTCAATGCAGATCCCGCTTCAGATCCTCTGTCCCTACCTCTCTCTTCCCCTCTCTTGCTTGCACTCTCTCTCTCTCTCAAAAAAAAAAATCATCAAAAAAAAAAAAAAAAAAGAAAGGAAGAAATTGTCTTGAGCACTGGGATTTGATCTCGTGGTCCTCTGCTGTAGCCATTAGAATGTACCAGGGATGGCCTGCTGGAGGATAAGGGACAAGTGGAGCAGAGCTGAGTCACCCCAGAAGCCTCTGCTGAAACCAGTCTAGATCACCTGACTCCCAGGTAGGTGAATGAGCTGAGAGGAGATAACAGAACCCCCAGACCAAATCCCAGCTGAACTCAAACTTGTGAGCTGTAAATGCCTATTGTATGACAATGAGGTTTTATGGTTATTTGTTATATAGTGTAAACTTATAACATGAACTCAGGGAATTTGATTTTTGTCACAGCCCTTAAATGCCAGGCATGTTCTTAGTGCAACTGGGACCTCCAAAGCAACTCTAGATCTTTTCTAGGATGGACTATAATTGGCTCTGGAACGCTATGGTAACTGTCAAGGGAACCAGAGAATATCTGGAATTAGTCCAGGATTTACACTCCTGGGGCTGGACCAGAGCCAGACTGACCTTGAGGCTGGGCACCCAGAGATGTTCTTATTGGTGATTCACTGCTCTGTTGGACACAGGTATCTGTGAAGATTTATTTGTTCAAGGGACTTAAAGAGAATATGGATATGGATCAGGAGCACACAGTCAGTACATGAGAAGCTACGATGGGGAGGTGCTGCATCCAGGCAGGAAATTTATAGTATTTTAGGGGTCTGACCTCTGGATCTTTCGAAGCAGGGGCCTGACGGAGAACCGGCACACGTTGAGATACAGTGGTTCGTTGAGATACAGTGGTTTGTTAAGATACAGTGGTCTAGGATTGAGCACACAGTGGGGTGAGGTTCAGAAGTGAGCCTTGAAGAGTAAACAGTGGTTTGATGACCCCAGTTGAGAGTTCTGAGAAAGGGCCTGTTGTTTGTTAAGTAGTCTGTTGTTCAAATAAGGGAATTTTCAGAAAGTCCCTGGAACAAACAACGGAGTTATTTGGATCTTCATCTTCCTGGACTAGAAATTTCTGAGATAGTAACATCATGTTGGGGTAGGGAGGGCTGAGTCCACCTCTCTGCTGGAGATGGTAAGCTGTGCTGTGGGGGACACTTTCTGTGCTCTAGCGTCAGTAAAACCTGCCCTCCTACCATGTGGGTTGGGAACCTGAATGCCTTCTCTGATTATGTCCGCTTCACTGGTACAGTGAGGATCGTGACAGCTCCTTTGGGGATGTGTTGTGAAGTCTGAAGCAGATAAAGCACGGGATGTGCTAACACAATGTCAAGTTTGCAGGAAATGCTCGCTAAATGGGAACCATTTCCAGATTCCAACTGCCAGAGAATCAAATGACTCCAGCAACACTTCTGGGGTGTCAGGTTTTGCTTAATCCAACTGCCATAGTGAGAAAGGAAGAAGCTACAACAGCTCTGCCCAGATCGGATACCCTGGCATCGGCAGTTGGGTTTAACGGTGTGAGACACCTGGATAAACTGAAGAGGTGAAAATTAAAATAAAGTACCTGCAGCACCACAGAAAGAGACTTTTAGTGTAATAAATTGATTTTGCAAAGCCTGACTCAGAGGTCTCCGGCAGCAGAACATATAATAACTTTTTGCTTTAGAGCTTTCAGAAGGAATACAGCCCCATTGACTCGTAATGGACTTCTGACGGCCAGAACTGAAAGATAAGAAAGGCCCTACATTTGTGGTAATTTATTTCAGTAGCAAGAAGGTACTATTATGGAAGATCCACACTTTTTAATAGTGTAAAGGAGTCATGAGACTAAAAGTTTGAAAAACAGAGCCCTAGGTCATCTAGATCAATGCTGTAGGCAGAGAGGGGAACACAATGGAAGTCGGCAGAAAGGCAAAGATGCAGCCCGGGCCATGGTTCAGTAGTGCCAGGGACCCTGTCTTCCATTTTACACAAGAGTGCAGACGTGGGTATTTGTCTGTTTTTTGCTATTGTTGTCGTTTTTGATTTTAGTTTCAAACAGTACAGCCCTTTCTTTTTTTTTTTTCAGTGTTTATTTTTTGAGAGAGAGAGAGAGAGAGAGAAAGAGACAGACAGACAGACAGAGCAAGAGCAGGGGAGGGGGAGAGAGAGAGAGAGAGAGAGAGAGAGAGAGAGAGAGAGAATCTGAAGCAGACTCCAGGCTCTGAGCTGTCAGCACAGAGCCTGATGTAGGGCTTGAACCCACGAACTGTGATATCATGACCTGAGCTGAAGTCGGATGCTTAACCAACTGAGCCACCAGGTGCCCCATACAGCCCTTTCTTCAAAAAAAAAAAAATTTTTTTTAAGTTTATTTATTTATTTTCAGGTGGCAGGGGAGGGCAGAGAGAGAGGGAGAGACAGAAAACCAAGCAGGCTCGTGCCATCAGTATAGAGCCCAACATGGAGGTCAAACTTGTGAACCATGAGGTCATGACTTGAGCTGAGATCGAGAGTTGGATGCTTAACCCAGTGAGCCACCCAGGCCCCCCTCAGCCCTTTATTTAAAATGGAAGGAAGTCCAGTGTACAAAATCCATAAGGCTGGGCTTGCTTTGGTTCACGTAAGAACAGCAGGAGGAAACACACCTTGAAGCACAGTGTGAAGACCTCTGCTTTAGGCCAGGGTCTATGGGTCTTAAGTCCCATTAGCATTTTATTTTATTCTATTTTTAATATTTATTTATTATTATTTTTTTTACTTTATTTTTTATTTTTAAAAATTTATATACAAATTAGTTAGTATATAGTGAAGCAATGATTTCAGTAGATTCCTTAATGCCCCTTACCCATTTAGCCCATCCCCCCCCATAACCCCTCCAGCAACCCTCAGTTTGTTCTCCATATTTATGAATCTCTTTTGTTTTGCCCCCCCCGATTTTATATTATTTTTGTTTCCTTTCCCTTATGTTCATCTGTTTTGTCTCTTAAAGTCCTCATATTAGTGAAGTCATATTTTTGTCTTTCTCTGACTAATTTCACTTAGCATAATACCCTCCAGTTACATCCATGTAGTTGCAAATGGCAAGATTTCATTCTTTTTGATTGCCGAGTAATACTCCATCGTATATATATATAACACCATTTCTTTATTCAGTCATCCATCGATGGACATTTGGACCCTTTCCATACTTTGGCTCTTGTTGATGGTGCTGCTATAACATGGGGTGCATGTGTCCCTTCAAAACAGCACACCTGTATCCCTTGGATAACTGCCTGGTAGTGCAATTGCTGGGTCGTAGGGTAGTTCTATTTTTAGTTTTTTGAGGAACCTCCATACTGTTTTCCAGAGTGGCTGCACCAGCTTGCATTCCCACCAACGATGCAAAAGAGATCCTCTTTCTCCGCATCCTCGCCAACATCAGTTGTTGCCTGAGTTGTTAATGTTAGCCATTCTGACAGGGGTGTGGTGGTATCTCCTTGTGGTTTTGATTTGTATTTCCCTGACGGTGAGTGATATTGAGCATTTTTTCATATGTCGGTTGGCCATCTGGATGTCTTCTTTGGAGAAGTGTCTATTCATGTCTTTTGCCCATTTCTTCACTGGATTATTTGTTTTTTGGGTGTTGAGTTTGATAAGTTCTTTATAGATTTTGGATGCTATCCTTTTATCTGTTATATCATTTGCAAGTATCTTCTCCCATTCTGTCAGTTGCCTTTTAGTTTTGCTGATTGTTTCCTTTGCTGTGCAGAAGCTTTTTATTTTGGTGAGATCCCAGTAGTTCATTTTTGCTTTTGTTTCCCTTTCCTCCGGAGATGTGTTGAGTAAGAAATTGCTGCAGGCAAGATCAAAGAGGTTTTTGCCTGCTTTCTCCTCAAGGATTTTGATGGCTTCGTGTCTTACATTGAGGTCTTTCATCCACTTTGAGTTCATTTTTGTGTATGGTGTAAGAAAGTGGTCCAGGTTCATTCTTCTGCATGTCGCTGTCCAGTTTTCCCAGCACCACTTGCTGAAGAGACTGTCTTTATTCTGTTGGATATTCTTTCCTGCTTTGTCAAAGATTAGTTGCCCATACATTTGTGGGTCCATTTCTGGGTTTTCTATTCTATTCCACTGATCTGAGTATCTGTTCTTGTGCCAGTACCATACTGTCTTGATGATTACAGCTTTGTAGTATAGCTTGAAGTCTGCGATTGTGATGCCTCCTACTTTGGTTTTCTTTTTCAAGATTGCTTTGGCTATTCAGGGTCTTTTCTGGTTTCATACACATTTTAAGATTATTTGTTCTAGCTCTGTGAAGAATGCTGGTGTTACTTTGATAGGGATTGAGTTGAATATGTAGATTGCTTTGGGTACTATCGACATTTTAACAATATTTGTTCTTCCTATCCAGGAGCATGGAATCTTTTTCCATTTTTTTTGTGTGTGTCTTCTTCAATTTCTTTCATCAGCTTTCTATAGTTTTCAGTGTATAGATTTTTCACCTCTTTGGTTAGATTTATTCCTAGGTTTTTTATGGGTTTTGATGCAACTGTAAATGGGATCGATTCCTTGATTTCTCTTTCTGTTGCTTCATTGTTGGTGTATCGGATTTCTAAATGCAACTGATTTCTGTGCGTTGATTTTATATCCTGCAGCTTTGCTGAATTCCTGAATCAATTCTAGCAGTTTTTTGGTGGAATCTCTTGGGTTTGCCATATAGAGTATCATGTCATCACCAAAGAGTGAAAGTTTGACCTCCTGCTGGACGATTTGGATGCCTTTTATTTCTTTGTGTTGTCTGATTGCAGAGGCTAAGACTTCCAATACTATGTTGAATAACAGTGGCGAGAGTGGACATCCCTGTCTTGTTCCTGACCTTAGGGGGAAAGCTCTCAGTTTTTCCCCATTGAGGATGATATTAGCGTTGGGTCATTCATATATGGTTTTTATGATCTCGAGGTATGTGCCTTCTATCCCTACTTTCTTGAGGGTTTTTATCAAGAAAGGATGCTGTATTTTGTCAAATGCTTTTTCTGCATCTATTGAGAGGATCATATGGTTCTTGTCCTTTCTTTTATTGATGTGATGAATCATGTGAATTGTTTTGTGGATACTGAACCAGCCCTGCATCCCAGGTATAAATCCCACTTGGTCGTGGTGAATAATTTTTTAAATGTATTGTTGGATCTGGTTGGCTAATATCTTGTTGAAGATTTTTGCATCCGTGTTCATCAGGGAAATTGGTCTACAGTTCTCCTCTTTGGTGGGGTCTCTGACTGGTTTTGGAATCAGGGTAATGCTGGCTTCATAGAAGGAGTTTGGAAGTTTTCTTTCCATTTCTATTTTTTGGAACAGCTTCAAGAGAATAGGTGTTAACTCTTCCTTAAATTTTTGGCAGAATTCCCCTGGAAAGCCATCTGGCCCTGGACTCTTGTTTTTTGGGAGATTTTTGATTACTAATTTGATTTCCTTACTGGTTATGGATCTGTTCAAATTTTCTGTTTCTTCCTGTTTCAGTTTTGTTAGTATATATGTTTCTAGGAATTTGTCCATTTCTTCCCGATTGCTCATTTTATTGGAATATAATTGCTCATAATATTCTCTTATTATTGTTTTTATATCTGCTGTGTTGGTTGTGATTTCTCCTCTTTCATTCTTGATTTTACTCATTTGGGTCCTTTCCTTTTTCTTCTTGATCAAACTGGCTAGTGGTTTATCAATTTTGTTAATTCTTTCAAAGAACCAGCTTCTGATTTCATTGATCTGTTCTACTGGTTTTTTTTTTTCTATATCATTATTTTCTGCTCTAATCTTTATTATTTCCTGTCTTCTGCTGGATTTTGGTTTTATTTGCTGTTCTTTTTCCAGCTCCTTAAGGCATACGGTTAGGTTGTGTATCTGAGACCTTTCTTTCTTCTTTAGGAAGGCCTGGATTGCTATATACTTTCCTCTTATGACCACCTTTGCTGCGTCCCAGAGGTTTTGGGTTGTGGTGTTATCATTTTCATTGGCTTCCATATACTTTTTAATTTCCTCTTTAACTTCTTGATTGGCACATCCATTCTTTAGTAGGGTGTTCTTCAGTCTCCAAGTATTTGTTCTTGGAGAAAAAATCCAATTTTTTTCTTGTGGTTGATTTAGAGTTTCATAGCATTGTGGTCTGAAAATATGCACGGTATGATCGCAATCTTTTTGTACTTACTTAGGGTTGATTTGTGTCCCATTATAGGGTCTATTCTGGAGAACCTTCCATGTGCACTGGAGAAAAATGTATATTCTGATGCTTTAGGATAAGTCCACACTGGTCCAGTGTGTCATTCAAAGCCATTGTTTCCTTATTCATATTTGATTAGATGATCTGTCCATTGCTGTGAGTGGGGTGTTGAAGTCTCCTACTATTATGGTATTAACTATCAATGAGTTTATTTATGTTTGTGATTAATTGATTTATATATTTGGGTGCTCCCATATTTGGCATGTAAATGTTTACAATTGTTAGGTCTTCTTGGTGGATAGACCCCTTGATTATGATATAATGCCCTTCTGCATCTCTTGATACAGTCTATTTTAAAGTCTAGATTGTCTGATATAAGTATGGCTACTCCGGCTTTCTTTTGTTGACCGTTAGCATGATAGATGGTTCTCCATCCCCTTATTTTCAATCTGAAGGTGCCTTTAGGTCTAAAGTGGGTCTCTTGTAAACAGCATATAGATGGATCTTGTTTTATTATCCATTCTGTTACCTTATGTCTTTTGATTGGAGCACTGACTCCATTGACGTTTAGAGTGAGTACTGAAAGATATGAATTTATTGCCATTATGATGCTTGTAAAGTTGGAGTTACTGGTTGTGTTCTCTGGTCCTTTCTAATCTTTTGTTGCTTTTGGTATATGTGTGTGTGTGTGTGTGTATACACACACACACACACACACACACATATATATACACACACACATACACACACACATATGTGTGTGTATATATATATATATACATATATATATATATATATATATATATATATATATATATATATTCATCTTTTCTCCCCTCAGAGAGTCCCCCTTAAAATTTCTTGCAGGGCTGGTTTAGTGGTCACAAACTCCTTTAATTTGTGTTTGTCTGGGAAACTTTTTATCTCTGCTTCTATTTTGAATGACAGCCTTGCTGGATAAAGAATTCTTGGCTGCATATTTTTCTGATTCAGCACCCTGAATATATCCCGCCACTCCTTTCTGGCCTGCCAAGTTTCTGTGGATAGGTCTGCTGCAAACGTAATCTGTCTTCCCTGTAGGTTAGGGACTGTTTTTCCCTTGCTGCTTTCATGATTCTCTCCTTGCCTGAGTATTTTGTGAATTTGACTATGATATGCCTTGTTGATGGTCTGTTTTTATTGAATCTAATGGGGGTCCTCTGTGCTTCCTGGATTTTGATGTCTGTGTCTTTCCCCAGGTTAGGAAAGTTTTTCTGCTATGATTTGCTCACATAACCCTTCTACCCCTATTTCTCTCTCTTCCTCCTCTGGGACCCCTATGATTCTGATGTTGTTCCTTTTTAATGAGTCACTGATTTGTCTAATTTCTTAAATCATGCTCTTTTGCCTGAATCTCCCTCTTTCTTTCTGCTTTGTTATTCTCTGTAAGGTTGTCCTCTATGTCGCTGATTCTCTGTTCTGCCTCGTCCATCCTTGCCGCCGCTGCATCCGTCCGTGATTGCATCTCAGTTATAGCATTTTTAATTTCATTCTGGTTATTTTTCACTTCTTTTATCTCTGCAGGAAGGGATTGTAATCTATTTTCGACTCCATCTAGTATTATTATCGTGATTCTAAATTCTTGTTCAGACATCTTGCTTGTGTCTGTGTTGGTTAAATCCCTGGCTGTCATTTCTTCATGCTCTTTCTTTTGGGGTGAATTCCGTTGTTTTGTCATTTTGAAGGGAGAAAAGGAATTAATGAGGTAGAAAAATTGAAATTAAAAAAATTAAAATAAAAAATATTAAAATTAAAAATTACACACACACACACAAATCGAAAAGATGATGCTAGATCCTAGGTGTGTTTAGGTCTGGGTGTAGAAAGTGGTTTGACAGATTAGAGAAACAAACAAAAAAAAAGGGGTGGGAGAGTAAAAAAGGAAATTGAGAATTTGAAAAAATGAATACATTAAAATGGACTAAAATACACAAAGGTAGAGAATATAGTAGAAAAAAATTATAGAAAAATATTTTTAATAAAAATTAAAAAGAAATATGAATTTTTTAGTTTTCTGTATTTAAGAAAAAGGAAAAGAAATGAAAAAGAGTAAAAAGATTTAAAGAAAAAAGAAAAGACACAAAAAGAAATCATTTGAAAATTTGAAATAGTGAATACACTGTAGTAGACTGAAATAAAATGATGGGAGTAAGATAGAATTTGAAAAAATTTACCTAAAAGCAAAAAAATATAGTAATAAAAATTAAATAAAAATATTTTTAAAAGAAATTGAAAGTAAAAATGAAGTTTTTCTCTTGCTGCATTCAAGAAAAAGAAAATAAATTAAAAAGAGAAAAAAAGAAAAAGAAAGAAAAAAAGGAAATTGTTTGAAAATTTGAAAAGGTGAGTACACTGAAGTAGACTAAAATAAAATGACGGAAGTAAAGTAGAACTTGAAAAAATTTACACAAAAGTAAAAAATATAGTAATAAAAGTTAAAGACAGATTTTTTTTTTCAATGTTTTTTTAAATTTTTTTATTTTTGGGACAGAGAGAGACAGAGCATGAATGGGGGAGGGGCAGAGAGAGAGGGAGACACAGAATCGGAAACAGGCTCCAGGCTCCGAGCCATCAGCCCAGAGCCTGACGCGGGGCTCGAACTCACGGACCGCGAGATCGTGACCTGGCTGAAGTCGGACGCTTAACCGACTGCGCCACCCAGGCGCCCCAAAGACAGATATTTTTAACAAAAATTGAAAATAAAAATGAGTTTTTTCTCTTTCTGTATTCAAGAAAAAGAATTGTAAAAGAGAAAAAGGAAAAAGAGAAAAAAAATTGAATAGATGAACCTGCTAACAGATTGAAGTAGGACTGAAATTGCTTCGTTTTCCCCTAGAGGTCAGTCCATGTAGCTCTTTATAGTTCATAAATTAAGCCGGCAGTGAGACTTGTGTTCTTGAGCGAAGTTTGCCCGGTTGGGCGGGGCTCAGTGTAATGGTTCCACTCTCCCCTAGATGGCGCTGCTAGCCTGCTGGGGTGGATTGTTGCTGTGCTCGTTGGTGCGCATGTGCAGGCTCGGGGGAGGTGAAAAATGGCGCCACCCAGTCTGTTCTCCTGCACCAGCAATCACGCACCGGTCCTCTGTCTTCAGTTCTCATCCACTCCCCGCTTTTCCACTCTCCGTGACCAGGCCCCAGGCAGTACCTCTCACCCAAGTTTTGTCTCAGATGCGGCTGTTTTCCCCGGCCCCTTACTTCTGAAGGACTGCGGCTTTGACCGGTTCTGCCCCTCTGCGGGAGGGTCTCACCGAGCAATGGGTAAATGAGCAATGGCCGAATGTCGGTTGCACCCAGGAATGCTTCCTGGACCCTGCTGCTGCCGGTGCCCCGAGACTGCGGTCAGGTGCCAGCCCGCCCCCCCCCCCCACCCCCCCCAAAAAAAGCGAGACAGTGTAGCCTCAGCATTTCAGGGACCGTGGAAAATCGCAACACACATCTGGCACCAGGCTTCACCCTCAACAACCTTGCCCCAGCACCAGCGAATGTGGCTGCCTTCCGGGATCTGCTGGGACCAGGTGGCTTCAACAGTCTCTACCAAGTGTCCTTCCAGCAGTGGAACCGCTTTTCCCCCGTGTGGCCTGAGAACCTCCCGGACAAAGATTCACCCTTCCCACCAGAGCACCGCCAGGTATGGAGCTGCGGAGTTGCAGCCTTTGCGCTCCCCTTGTTTACAGTCTTAATAGAATTTAAACCCTCTCCTTTCTCCTTTTTCCCTTTTTAGTTTAGTCCCTGTGGCTGTTTCCAATTTTCCACTTTCTCTCCAGCTGCTTTTGGGAAGGACTGCTTTTCCCATATTCTCCCTCCCGTCTCCACCCATAAAAGCACCTCCCTTCCCACGGCTTCTTGCTCCCCAAGTTCACCTCTCCGCGCCGCGTACCTGCTGAATTCTGTGGTTCAGGTTGTGCAGATTGTTGTGTTAATCTTCCAATCGGTTTTCTAGGTGTGTAGGATGGTTTAGTGTTGATCTGGCTGTATTTCATGGACGCGAGACACAAAAAAAAACTTCCCTGCTGTTCTGCCATCTTGGCTCCTCCCCCACGTTTCATTAGCATTTTAGTGCCTATGGATCACCCTGGTGGAGGAAGGATTCGAGGGTGATGAAGCATGGAGATTCACTGGAAGACAGGATGGGGGTAGGGCCTGAATTAGAGAGGTGAAGGTTGGCTTAAAAATGAGGTGAAAGAATTGAAAAGTATTTCAGGTTAAAAACCAGTGACACTTGCTGTTGATTCAATGCTGTGGGTGATGAAGAAGGGTAACGCACAGTGCCCCCCCACCCAGACTGGCTTATGGAAACAGTGATAGCAATGACCATAGGGCTTTTGAGCCTGCTGTTCCCTCTGCCTCGGGGACTCTCATTGGTCATGTGTCCGGGGGCCCCAAGAGCACCTCAGGCTGAATGATTTGCTAGAAGGACTCACAGGACTTAGAAAAAAGCTGTTACACTCATGGTTACAGTTTATTACAATGAAAGGAAACAGATAAAACTCAGAAAAGTGAAAAGGCACATGGAGCAGAATGAAGAAGGAACCAGGCGCAAGTTTCCGGATGTCATCTCCCAGGGGAGTCCCATTGACGCTTCACCCTCTCAGAAACAGTGTGTGACAACTCGGGAGTAGTGTTGCCAACTGGGGAAGTTTACCCTGAAAAACATTCAGAGTTTTTAATTGCGGAGGTCAGTATGTAGGCACGCAGCCCCGGTGTAACTGACCTCAGCTACTCCCTAGGGCAAAAACACCCAGAGCAAAAACTTGACATTCACCATGGACCACATTGTTAGCATAAACTGGTACCATGTGGCCAAAAATACTCTGGTCTGGCAGAGCAGTTCCCAGGGCTCAGGGCTCACCTCCCAGGGCGAGTCCTGAAGACAGCCTTTCTTGGGAATGTGCAGGGTGTGAACAATGCCCAGCTGTTGAGTTAACCCTTTCCTGCACAGACCCTCAGATCTTTTTTTACTTCCTTGGGGATGCCTTTCCTAGCTAGGCCAAATGTGTCTAGTTTGAGCTCTGGAGGGACCCAGGACATAATACTTTCCACATTTCCGGCTTTAAAATTGTGTATGTTACCTGTTTAACAGCTGTCTATCTCACTGGACTCTTTCCCCAGTGAAGACGGGGCCATGACTGTTTTTGATGACTGCATCTCTCCCACACCTGGCAGGGGCAATGGGCCTGGCACATGTAAGGGCTGGTATATATATTTTTTTGAACGAGCAAATAAATACAGAAATGGAAGGGCATTGGTTATAGGTTCAATGAAGGAAATAAACAGAGGGCAATGCTAGAGAATGACATAGTGGGGTGTGTAGGGGGATGATTTTCGATAAGGTCATTGGAGAACACATTCAGAGAAGGAGATACGAAAGATGGGGAGGAGGAAGCATGCATACCAAGAGTCTGGGCAGAGTACTTGAAGGAGAGGGAGGGGAAAGCACAGAGACCTGGAGGCTGGCAAATGTCCATCAATTGATGGATGGTAGAGAAGATGTGATATCTATCTAGATCTATCCATCACCTATCTATCATCTATCATCTATCTATAGCTATAGATATAATGCAATATTACTCAGGCATCAAAAAAGGATGAAATCGTGCCATTTGCAATGATGTGGATGGAACCAGAGTGTATTATGCTAAGTGAAATGAGTCAGTCAGAGAAAAACAAACACCATATGAGATCACTCACAGGTGGAATTTAAGAAACAAAACAGATGAACATAGAGGAAGGCAAAAAGAGAAAGAGGGAGGCAAAACCATAAGAGATTCTTAAATACAGATAACAAGGGTTATCTGAGAGTTTCTGGCAGGAGGTGGGTGGGGGATGGTGATGGGCATTAAGGAGGGCACTTGGGATGAGCACTGGGTGTTGTATTTAAGTGATGAATCACTAAATTCTACATCTGGAACAATTTTATCATATATGTTAACTAACTAGAATTCAAATAATAACTTGAAAATAGAAAAAAAGATCTGGAGGCTGGGAGAACCCGGGTCCATTCCTGAAACTGAGAGGAATTGAGGTCTCTGGAACATTGAGAGTGGAGGCTGGAGAAGCCTTGTAGGCCAGGAGAGGGAGTTGGGATTCCGTTGTGTGTGCAGTGGGAAGCTACTGAAGGTCTCTCTGAAGGGAGTCACAGGAACTGATTTATTTCAAATGATCTCCTTAGTTGCTATTTGAAGAGTAGATTGGAAGGCTCAAGAGTGGAAGCAGAGTGGACCCGTCAGGAGGCTGCTGTGACAGTCTAGCAGGAGATGGAAATGGCGGACCAGGGGACTAGCAGTGGCCATGGAGAGTAGGGACCGATACAACGTGTATTTTGGAGTCAGAAGTTGCCTGCTGGTGGAGGGTAGGTTTGAGGTTGAGAAAAAGGGGAGTTCTATAGCTCAGTGTGTGTCTCTTTGGAGTAAATATGGCAGATGTCAAAGTCAGGCGAGGCCAGCCTGACACTTGAGGTCATTTTCTGACATTGAAGTGAAATCGGCAGACAGTTCAGAAAGAATGCCTAAAAGGCCTCATGTTATGCTTTTTGGTTTGGAATCACTTCCAGCGTGGTATTTCTGCAATCTGCCTTAGCTTGGGTTCCTCAAGAAGCAGACCTTTGGACAAGGACTCAAGTAGAAGTGGTTTATTTGGGAAGCAATCATGACATTTGTAGGGAGGTAGGGACAGGAGACGGAAAGGGAAGCATCCATCATGGAGCACGTTAGTGCCCTGGGTAGCTGGGGGTTAGTCCTGCTGAGGATTCACTGGTCAGAGAATCCCAGCTAGAGATTGGGGCACGTATACTGCCACACCAATCCCACATGCTTGCCGGATACTCCCGGGGCCTTTCGTTTCCCAGTGCTCCACCTTGCTGTGGGTCCCAGGCAGAGCAGGCTCTGGTGGCCAGAAGAAAGCCCCAGGCACAGAGGTGCCGGTGTTGGCACTTGGCGGTTGGGCCACATTGAGCCATAACTGTAAAGCCCATATGGTGGACAACTTTTGCCACACAGTGGAAATAACATCAGCAGTTACTGAAATACTCCATAAACAGAGTGTACCAAGGCTTTCTTTCAAAGAATTAGATATTGCGCGTGTGAGCACAGGCAGTTATAGTTTTGAGCTGTTGTTGAGTTAAAAAACTTAGAAAACATTTTTTTCAGTTAAAAGTTTTGGACACATTTTGTGTGATTTCTGAACTTTGTGTCCTTCATTGTGCTCAGACCCTCTTCCCCATCATTTGATTTTTCTGCTTGCATGGCTCTGTGTGAACCCAAGTGGTTTCTTGGAATTGAGTATTTGTTTCTTTTGCGCTTGGATACTGCATTAGTTTCCTAGGCCTGTGGGATCAGATGGTCACACACGAATCTATCCATTCGCAGTTCTAGAAGCCAGAAGTCTGAAATCAAGGTGCTGGCAGGGCCGTGATCCTTTCGAAGGCTCCAGGGGGATTCTTCCTTGCTTCTTCCAGGTGGTCCTCTGCTTGCCGCTGTGTAACTCCAATCTCCGCCCCATCCTGTGATGGGTGGCTTCTCTTTTCCCTCTGTCTCTCTTCTGTGTGCCTCTTAGAAGGACACTTGTCGGGGTGCCTGGGTGGCTCAGTTGGTTGAGCATCTGACTTCAGCTCAGGTCATGATCTCGCAGTTTGTGAGTTCGAGCCCCGCATCAGGCTCTGTGCTGACAATTCAGAGCCTGGAGCCTGCTTCCGAGTCTGTGTCTCCATCTCTCTCTGCCTCTCCCCTGCTCATTCTCTGCTTCTCTCTCTGTCAAAAATAAATAAACTTAAAAAAAAATTTTTTTTAAAAAAAAGAAGGACACTTGTCATTGGATAGAGGGCCCATCTAGAAAATCTGGGATCATTTCACCTCCAGATCTTTAACTTAATTACATCCCCAAAGACTATTTACGAAAGGTGACATTCACAGGTTTTAGGGATGAGAATATGGATCGCGATTCAACCCACTACAAACCCTATGAGGTTTGTTAGTTTAAATCCTCTGACCTTCACGTGGGCCAAAAGTTTTCATCTAAATGTAGCTAATTGCATATTTTCAGAATTCTTTTGCATGACCTCTCCACAACCGGGTTAATTCTGTTAGGCTGCTGCTACTCCCTCTTCAGAACATTTGCTGTAAATATAGGTGAGTGTTTGCCAAACAGAGGCAGCCTCTGATAGAGTAATACTCCAAACTGACCTCTTGGAGGATGGTGTGATGATTAATTTTATGTGCTAACTTGGCTGGACTAAGGAGGTGCCCTAATGGTTGGCAAAACATTAGTACTGATGAGGTTTGGGGATGATGGTGGGGTTCATGGGGTTCGGAGCTGACAGCCAAGAAAGGATTCTTGAAGACATTGTTGGTGCAAATAGGTGATTTTATTAAAGCATGAGGACAGAGGACAGGACCCGTGGGCAGAGAGAGCTTCACTTGGGTTGTGAAGAGAGACTGGTTTATACCATGGAGTTGGGGAGGTTAGGTCAAACAGGAGGCCTGCAGAAGGACTTTGATATGCTAAAGAGGACTCCTAAAATACCTGAGAGCTTGCTGTTGTCAAGCTAAGGTTGTTTTTCCCTCTAGCAAAGCATTAACGTTAATACTGTTATTGGAAATGTAGGGATTTCCCTTGAGACCTGTTCTACTCTGCCAGCCTCAAGTATTTGTCAATGGGCTGTGGGTTATAAGGAACTTTAATTTTACCTGCCATTTCCTTCTTGCCTGTTCCCCACATCACTATGGAGGGGAGGGTGATATTAGGGGCTCTAGGAAACTGAATCTATAGGTTTCTGGAGATTAGGCTATTGACAGGATTGCCTTTTTCTTGTAATTTACCAAGACATTTATAAAGTGGTGGAGACTCGAGTCCTGCATGACGGTGATCTCTATCAGTTAACCATTTGTTTTCTTTCCTTTCCTATGTTCTTGGGCAGCCAGGAGTGCCTGAGGAATGTCACACATATCCCACCTGGGTGGTGGTGGTACACTAGCTTGTACTTTGGCCTCAGCCTGCCTCATGGTCCCTCATCAGTACTGGGTGTCTCTGGAGGGTGTTTCTGGAAGAGGTTAGCATTTGTATCTGTAGGCTGAGTAATGATTGTCCTCACCAACGTGGGTAGGTATCATCCAATTCTTTGAGGGCCCGAATGGAATAAAAAGGTGAGTTTGGTCTCTGCTTGAGCTGGAACATACATCTCCTCCCTTTGGACATCAGTGCTGCTGGCTCTCCGGGTCTTCAGACTCAGACTCCCAGCACTGGCTTTCCTGGTTCTCAAGCCTTCAGATTTGGGCTGGAGCTCCACAAAGACATGTGTGGGCCTGGGCCTCCAGCTCGCAGATGGAGGGACTTGTTAGCTTCCATAATCGCATGAGCCGGTCCCTCCTAATAAATCTCTTTTCCTGTTTGTCTACATATCCTGTTGGTTCTGTTTCTCTGGAGAACCCTGACTAATGCACACGGCTGTTTGAGTTCTCACCCTGATATTCTTTATGACTCAGCCCTGAACTTCAGTCTATGATATTCCAGCATTGAGAGGTTCATAGCTTGGCAGTAATCACAAAACAATAATATTAAGTATTGTTTTTGAGTGCCTGACCATAAGCAACCCAAGGAAGATTTAAATATCCCCATTTGTAGATGAAAACTGGATTTTTGAGAGGCCAGGTAATCCCTCCCATTGGGAACGTGATACGGGACACAGTCAGGTTTTGGACTCAGGGCTGTAGGACTCCAGAGCTTGCTTCTTCCCACCTGCACATACCATATCTCAAGGCAATACCGGCCACTCTGCTAGGTTGTGTCTGTCAGCACTAGTCTCAGATTGCTGGTGCCCACTCCATCCCCCTACATCTCTGGGCCTCCCTATGAAACAGGGTGCTGTCGGAAAAACCACCTGATGCTGCATAGAAGCGAGGCAAGATTTTATTCACGGCTGGGCCAAACCTGACCTCCTGATCTTAAGGAGAAAAGTGCAGAGAATGGCCCCGAACAAAGGTAGCAGTGAGCTTACCTGGATTTTAGTGAGTCAGAATACGTCGTTATTTGGTTAACCAATTACAATTTACAACATTTCATGGTAGCCAATTATATTGTGACACATAAATGTTAGTTTTGGCGGGAACCTATTAATTTAAAGGTCTTTGTCCTAAGAGGGTTTAAAATGACCAATCATAATTAGACACCTAAGATGCCATAGGGCAGCGAGTACGTGACTTTTTACATGTTGGTCTTGCCTAGGCCAGATCTTGGTAGAAGGGATGGGGGAGCCTTTTGCATCCTAAGTTATCTATTTAGCAAGCAGGCGAGGTCACAGAAGTGAGATAGTAATTTCCGATAACCCTAATAGGGAACTACATAAGCCTTTTATCTCAATTGTTCATGAAGGGTGAGTTTAAGCCAAACTTATATACAATAAACTTTCTGATATCTTATAAGTTGACCTATTACATCCTACATCAGTGCAAAGAGCTGACTCACAACTGCCCCTGCCTGCATTGCTTTCCACAAGGCTGCTTTGCTGCACACAGAGCAGATGAGAAGCTGGTGGGGTGGGGGGGGGAGGAGCAGGGGAGGGTGAGACAGGGGCAGGGAGGGCATTTACCCACAAACCACCAGTAGATTTCAGCCAGTGGCTCATGAGCGTTAGTGTATGAATGACTACCCTAGCTCTCTGGAGCTATAAATCTAAGATTTGTGCTCTGCACCTGGGTTTTTTAAGCCTTCATGTACATACAAACTCTTCAAGTTTTGTTCAAAATCTGATTCTGATTCAGTAGGTTCGAGGTGGGACCTGTGACCTGATATTTCTAACCAGATCTCCGGCAATGCCAGTGTGGCTAGTGTGCTCTGTATCAGAGCTACTCAAAGTTTGATCCTCATACTGGCAGCACCGGCAGGTCCTGGGAGCTTGTGAAAAATGCCAGTTCCTCGGCCCCACCCTAGACCTACTGAGTCAGAATCTCTGGGCGTGGGACCCCGGTACCAGGTATTTCTGATGCCCTGCAAGTTTGGGAAGCACTGCTCCACACTATTTTTCCATTTCCCTGCAGGGTTAAGCCCACAGCGGTAATGACCGTGGAAAGCACCCAGCATTTCCTCACTACTTCCCTGATTCCCACAGGGTATTTCCCGCTACCTCCTAAATAAATAATGTGTACTTGAATCCTGGTCTCAGGGCTGCCTTCTGGAGAATTCAAACTAGGACAACACTTTCTGTAGTTTGCTTAATTATTGACCTTTTGTCATGATGAATCTCCATATAAGATGCATTTAGCTGAGTAGTACAAAGCTTATTTGCAACTCTTGGGCTACAGGCCAGATTTCAGCCCCCTTGCCTACCCAGGACTCCTTCCCCCCTTTTCTTTCAAGGCTGCTCTTGATGTTTATTTTGGCCAAAGGTCATTTGTATCAGACGTGGGCAAGTCATGGCACCCTGCTTGTGTAAATACAGTGTCTTTTGGAACCCAGTCCTGCCTGGTTGTTTTTGTATTACCTATGGTTGCTTTGCAGCTGTAACCACCTGTGACAGAGATCATGTGGCTTACAAAGTGAAAACATGTCTCCCTTGTCCTTTACAGGAAGTTTCCTGACCCCTGAACTACACATGGACAGGTGATTTGCAGGGCACCTGGGTGGTTCAGTTGGTTAAGTTTCTCTTAGGCTCAGGTCATGGGTTTAAGCCCCATGAGAGCTCAGAGTCTGTGTCTCCCTCTCTCTACCCCTCCTCTGCTTGTTCTCTCTCTCTCTCAAAAGTAAGTAAACTTAAAAAAAAAAAAAGACAAAAAACAGGTGATTTGCTTTATCCCTCCTCTCAACCCTCCTGCCATCCCACCTGGAATAGCGTTTTTTTCTGTGCTTTCTCCCTGAGGGCTTTGCTAATCCTGCCAGCTTCAGGTTGATGTAAAAGAAAGAGCACGGGGGGCGCCTGGGTGGCGCAGTCGGTTAAGCGTCCGACTTCAGCCAGGTCACGATCTCACGCCCAGTGAGTTCGAGCCCCGCGTCAGGCTCTGGGCTGATGGCTCAGAGCCTGGAGCCTGTTTCCGATTCTGTGTCTCCCTCTCTCTCTGTCCCTCCCCCGTTCATGCTCTGTCTCTCTCTGTCCCAAAAATAAATAAATGTTGAAAAAAAAAAAAATTTAAAAAAAAAAAAAAAAAGAAAGAGCACGGGACTAGGAGTCGGGAGCCTCCTGGCCTGAGTCCTAGGTTGTCACTTTCCCCCTGGGGGATGATGGGGGAAATCACTTCCCCAGAGCTCAGCTGTCTATTACCTGGGCACTTACTAGAATCAGATTCCCGGTCTCCACTCCTGACCGTAGTAAGCAAGTGGGGCTAGGGTGGGGTGTGGGCATCTGCAAGTTGGCCGAGCAGCCTGAGAGTTTGGGAACCACGGACCTAAACCATTTCCCATGATTTTTTGGTACTAAAATGCCATGTTGTTCAATATAACATTAATGAAATGGGTTTCTTCTGTGAATAGAACATTTTGTGCATAAATATTTTTATTCATGCTGTGTTGCTGGTGAAGAGGCCATATTATGATTGTCTCTTTGAATATGGGAACTTTCCTTGAGGTTACAATTCTTCCTTGTAGACTCTGTTGCTCGAAGAAGCTTCTTTGTTTTAAGGACTGCCGTACTATTTATACCATTTCCAGGGGAGGGTGGCTGACTAGCTGAAGCCTGAGAGCCCTATACTTTCTTATATTAACCGAACATTCATTTTTGCATTCAGACAGAGAGGAGAGGTAGGATTAGACCAGTAGGTCTCCACCAGGTGATTTGTGTCCCCTCAGCATCTAGTGGGTGGAGGCCAGGGATGCCTCCAGGGCACAGCACCTACAGCAGAGAATTATCCAGCCCTGAAAAGCAATAGCCCTGAGGTTGGGAAATCCGGGGTTAGATGTGGGTGCTCATCACCCAGGGTGTGAGTGGACTCAGGATTTGTATTGAATGCCCAGTATTCCTACTTTGAGCACCATCTCTTCTGTGAAGCCTTCCCAGACCTCACTGGATCTCTTGAGAGACAGCTTCGTCCCACCTTTCTTGTGTCACAACAACCTACTCTCTGTGGCACCGATCACACTCTGTGGCAATTGTTCATTTGTCTTCTCTCCTCCACTAGTCAGGTTCTGCAGAAACAAAGAAGAAATAGGATCTCTACAGATTTTTTAGAAAGAGATTTATCATGAAGGATTGGCTCATGTGATTATGGAGGCTGAGAAGTCCCATGATCTGCTTGTCTGCCAGCTGGACCCTCAGGAAAGCCAGTGGTGTAGTTCTCCTCCAAACATGGCGGAAACAAGGAAGAGATGGATTCTTACCTTCCGGAGAAGAGGGGCTATTTAGGGGAAAAAGGGAAACCAAAGCAGCTCATCTCATACCAAAATAAGTCCGTAGGTGTTAAAATTTAAATATAAAAGACCAAAATCATAAGTGAAAGAAAAAAATGTGCATAAATAGTTAAGTAATTCTAGAGAATGGATTTCTAGTGAAAGCAAAAAAAAAAAAAAAAAAAGCGAAAGAAATATTAATAAAGCGACGGGTAGTTGTCATAAATATTAAGGGCAAAACTGAACAACAAATATAACAAGCATTCACACCCATAATATATAAATTAATATGACATTAATAAGAAAACACTAACATCCTAATTTGAGGTGAAGAACAGAGAATTTGCAACCTTGCTATTTGATAAATATGATGCTGTTTGATAGATACACAGAAGTCTAAATTTATTAGCCAGTAAAAACAATGTAAATAAAAACAAAGAGATACAATTTTCTAACTGTAAAATTTTAGGCAAAGTTTTAAAAATAGTAATTATTTTACCAAAGGTGTAATGAATATATGCACTCTCACTTAGCAGAGATGTAAATTGTAACTACCTTTTAAGAATATAATTCGTCGATATAGGTTTGTATTAAGAGTCTTAAAGAAATGACTGCACTGTGATCCAATAATCATGCAAACATGCTCATGTCAGATTTATTCATAATAGGAAAAAAAAAGGAGGGGGGATGAGTAAATGCCTGACATAGAAATGATTAAATATATTAATAGTATGTTAGAATGATGGAATACTCTACAAATATTGGAAGACTATTTTATGATCTGAGGCAATACCTTCAAGATCATTAAAATAAATTTTGTTAAAGTTTATTTACTTATTTTCAGAGAGATAGGGACAGTGTGAGTTGGGGAAGGGCAGAAAAAGGGAGAGAGAGAGAATCCCAAGCAGGCTTTGTGCTGTCATCACAGAGTCAGACATGGGGCTCAAACTCATGAAACCATGAGATCATGACCTGAGCTGAAACCAAGAGTCTGACGCTTAACCAACCGAGCCACCTGGGTGCCCCTCAAGATAATTTTAATAGAAAAAGACACAGCACTCAAAGCTTCTGGGGATCCTAGTGCCCCAGAACTTCAAGTATAGTTTGATGCATGCCGGAGACCAACTCTAGCAACCAGGGGTTCCCGAAGGAAGAACGGCGTCGGTGAAAATAAAACTAAAATAAAAAACTGGAAAATAAAAAACTAAAATAAAAAACTGAAACTAAAATAAAAATGGACACAGACAGCAGCAGTGTGTTGAACTGGCCAATTTATTGTAGCAAAAGTGGCATTATATATGCTAGTGATTTCCTTGTAGCATACGTCAACTATGATTTTCTAACATTACCTAATTTTGAAAATGTTCTTATGTATAAACAACCTTTAAGAAATAACGTGGTGATTTTCCCCTAACTTTCCCGCATACCCTTTGATTATAGATTAATTTCTTACATTATTCCATTATGCGTCTGTATTTATCTATAATCTACAAAGCATTTGCTTTGCTGTTCTCGTGAAAGGCCCTCCATTTCTCAACATCTCAAGTGGAACAGTTACAAGGACATGACCTCCTAACCACATGAGGCCAAAAGAACAATGTGTTTGCCTCGGTCCGAGGTGCCAGAAAGGGGCTGAAAAGGCCTTAGAAACCCATGCCTCGTACATTCTGAGAGAGACAATGCACCTAGGAACCAATGAACCATTCTGTAGCTAAACTGACTAGGTTCAGTCATCATCTGGAATGCCTCCGGGGGGCCAGGTGGGCCTAGGGGTTGAAGTCACCCGTGCCCAGAGATACACTCCTTAGTTGCCGGAGTGAGGCTTTCAAAATCCATACGTCTGTCCTATACAGGCCCTCTTTGCTGGCAAATGTATGAGGCTATCTTTCCTGTTAAGTAGAGGAGTCTCCATAGGGGATGGCAAGGGCTAAACGTAAGGCCGCACAATTTCTTTCGGAACCTTATTTTCTTCCCTAATGGTTCTTTTCCCAGGGGGCCTGCCGAGGGCAATTCCCCAACAGACAACACCCCAGGTAGTTTTAAGGCCGAATTACCTAAAAGCGGGAGAACAAGAAGCTTCACTGTGGGTGGTGACCCTGCAGTCACCGTCCACAGCCCGGGCCCTGCCACTCAGGCTGGGTAGCTTGGCTTCTAGCAGATGCACAATTAAGTAAATATATTTTATTTCCTTAGGCATTTGAATGTATATATTTATATATGTATATATATATGTATACGTATACATATATGTGTGTTATATATGATATGATATATACATATATATACATATATATGTATGTGTATATATACACATACATATATGTGTGTGTGTGTGTATATATGTATATATATATATATATATATAAAACAGATGGACAGGTATAGAAAGAACTGAAATAAAAGTAAATCCTTAGAGATATTAATTCTATATCATCAGTGGATGAGATTATAGGTGATTAGAATTTTCTTTTTCAATACATTTTGGGCGGGGCATTTTTGTAACAAGCAAATATTTATCAAATTTGTATGTTATACAAGAGTAGTCTTAAAAAGAAAGTCCTGATATTGTAGAGCTATAGAATTACTAGAATATCATTTTGAAAAGGACATTTGCCATTTTTCACATGGAAAAATGGAGACCCAGAGAGTGAGTCACTGCCTCAAGTAAAACAGGCCTTCAGCAGCACTTTTAGAGACAGCCTTAAAAACAAGAAGAGAAAAAGAAAAGGTGCATGTTAGGGCCTCATCGGCCACCTGAACAGCCGTTGAAAACCCAGGAGGTTCTGTAATTTGCAGGATGTGATTTGTATGGACTTCTTGAGGACTGGCATATTGAATGATCTATTAAGTAAAAAAAAGGAAAAAAAAGACCATAGGTCTGAGTGAAAAGCTGGGTTTTCACATTGATCTAGCTTGTTATCTTAGAAAAATCCACTAACATACTGCTTTAATTTATGGATTGATTTGTGTTACTAATTGCCAGGAGTCCCCTCTTCTTGTATGTTGTTCTTCACCAACATCTAAGGAAAGTCACTTGTCTGCCAGGCACTGTACTAGAAGTCAGGTAATCTAAAATGAGGGTATATATATGTAAATGACCTACACACACACACACACACACAAAGAAGTACATGTAAAACTGGTAAAGCCTGAATAAACTCTAGATTACACTAGTGTCCATTTCCTGGTTTTGCTCATGCACTGTAGTTATGTAAGATGTTACCATGGGGTTGGGGGGGGGGGAAGTTGAGAAGTGTGCTTGGGACCTCCTTGTACTCCCCCCACCTGTAAATGTACAATTATTTCAAACTAAAAAGTAAAAAAAAAAAAAACCCAACAAAAAATAAACAACAACCTAATAACTGTAAGAAACAAATCTGTTTTAAAAATGATTAAAGAAGACAATTTAGGTGATACAACTTTCATTCAACACTTTGTGAAGTAGGCAGTGTCCATTCCCAAGGGTCCACAGAACTCCGAAATGGGATGGAAGGCAGGAACCTTTATTACTATTATTTTTTAAGATTTTATTTTTAAGTAATCTCTATACCCAATGTGGGGCTCAAACCAATACTGAGATCAAGAGTTGCACACTCCACCGATGGAGGTAGCCAGGTGCCGCAGGCAAGAAGATTTTATGGGACAGAGAATAAAGAACAAGAAATAGAAAAAGAGGAAGTGAAAAAGGAACAAGGAAATAAGAGAACCCAGAGATGGCTTGGCGTTTGGGGCTTGGCTGACCCGATATACTGTGTTTCTAGCCAAGAGGATTGTTTT
Organism: Neofelis nebulosa; assembly: GCF_028018385.1. Classification (NCBI taxonomy): domain Eukaryota; kingdom Metazoa; phylum Chordata; class Mammalia; order Carnivora; family Felidae; genus Neofelis; species Neofelis nebulosa. Next base: position 18,593,902 of record NC_080789.1, read on the forward strand.
GAGGGACCTGAAAGTTACCTAAGTTTCAGTTTGCTGACCTGGCATCCTGGGCCTGAGAGGCTCCACCTTGAAATAGAAGCCTGATATTTCTTTCAACATTTGTGTACACAATATGACATTGAAACAGAGAAGGAATGGCTAACTTTGTGCTCTTACAGCTCTTTATGGAGCTATAAAGGGTTTGGCAGCTATAAATAAAGGGTTTGGCAGCCAGTAAAATGAAAAGTGACACCCAATTAAAATGATAGACATTTTAGAAGTAGAGGTGTTTTTGAAGTTCACTAAGAGTTTGCAAATCATCAGTGTTTTACAGATTCAGGAAAGAGGGGTCCAAAGAAGTGGGGTATCCTACTAACGTCGCAGGATCCTGACCTGACACTGGTCTGAGTCCTCACATTTTTCAGGTGTTGCAGACAGTGACACTTGTGAGGATTCAGATTCTTTTGTTTTGGGCTCTGGGATCCTCAGAAGTTTGGAGTTCACTGGTCCAAGCCCATCCTCCCCAGTTCCCAAAGCCGTGTCCCTAGCATGCTCACCACGAGATGGCGGCAGAACATAAGCCATTGGCCCAGACATGGGTCTGAGGTCCTGTGGTCGGTTATCTTAGCGTCATTGCTCCTGTTTTTGATTGGGGACCCTGCCCCCCTGCACTGCTGTACTGACATATTACCTACATTATAAAACATACCAACAGGTAGAAGGAGAAGATGGTGTGAAGATGAAGTAGATAAGTCACCGTCCTGTCTCCATTCTATCGTTCGCTGGATCTTCCTACATACAGTGAGGTTCACAGTTAAGGATAGTGGATATATGTCCATATTGCCAGTGCTGTTGATAATTTCACCTTTTTGGGGCTCCCTTCCTATCACGTCCTGTTAGATGGTCATTGTTTGTGCCTCATGACGTGGCCGATTGGCTAGCACAAGGAATAGCGCCATTTCTTTATTGCTTGCAAGCACGAGTGTGAACCAGGCCAAACTGCTATTTTTCTTAGGTAAAAACGGAGCAAATACTGGCAGTATCATGTAGGTTACCTTTAGATGTGTCCTTTGTGTTACCTTCGGTCTGCATTATCTTTGGCAGAGTTTTTTTTTTTTTTTTTTTTAACTTCTTGTCTATTTTGGAAGAATAGGTTATCTAATTCCTATAACACACGTCTACTCCCGTCCCTTCCCTCCCCCACACTGTACAGTGTCACCACACATTCAAGGCCCAGACTGCGCTGCCTGGGGAGTTCCTCACATACCTTCAGAGACCACCCTCTGACACTCTCCAGGTGAGGGCCTCGGGTCAATCTAGCTGAGTAAAACCTTATTATTTTTTTTTTCTCCTATTTTCAGATAAAAAAAAATGTCACTTGGACATGATCTTTTTGTGACTGCATATTATTTTGCACTCCAACTTGCTCTTTTTACAAAAGAGGAAATAGGCCAGGACAAGCCTATTTATATTCCTTCTTTGGAGCAAGGTGAAAATTTAGTGTCACACAGCCTTGAACCACATTGGACCACGTGCTACCACACCAGCATGCTCTCTCTAGTCTATCCTGAAAATGGGGTTGGGGAGAAAACTTTGTAAGAATCCTAGCCTTGGTTTTTGTACTGGAGAACAGTGTACAAATCTTATTCCATTGTCCTCAAAGTTCCAGAAACCTACACTTTGACGCTAAGATGAGAGAATCTGTGATGTGGTACTTCCTCTAATTCCAGTCTCGGAAGAAACTGTGCTTAAGGAAAAGTTTCCTGAGTCCTTTCAGCCCCTGAAGCAGATCACAGATCTCTATAAACGTCTGAAGGCAGTGGGCGTATCTAATTTGTTTCTCTATCTCCCCTAGTGGTTGGTTCAGTGTCTTGCATCTGGAAGGTGGTTAATAAATGTTTACTGAGGTGGATAGGATTTCCACGTAAGACATTTAATTTTGGACCACGGCGTCCTGCATTGAAAATTGTATCTCTAAGTGTAGTAGGACACTTAGGGAGGGCTTTTCCCTTCTGAGCTCTCCTCAGTTTAATCCAATAGAACTTTCTGCAATAATGGAGCTGTTCTCTATTTGAGCTGTCTGATGCAGTAGCTGCTAGCCACAAATATCCATTGAGCACTTGAAATACGGCTTATGAGATTGAGAAATTTAATCTTTAATTTTATTTAGTTAACATTTAAATAATCATATGTGGTTAGTGGCTACACCTGGGCAGCATAAAAAATCTAGATGCTAAATTGTTGACTTGTAGCAGCTTCAAACATCAATACTCTTCATTTCTCTTGCAATGATCTTCTTCAGGACACTTCACCATTTGGTACCACCTCACCATCAAGTGACTGTTCAATTTTCTCCCATTCTACCGTATCCTTAAGATCCTGAGGAAATATTCTTTCTTCTAAGTGCTTATTTTGTTCACTTCATCATCTGAACAACAGAAATTACAAAAAAACCTAAAAGCAACCAGGAAGAAAATGCTAATTGAAATACAAAATTAATCCTGTCAATCTCTTAGGGAAGATGTGTCCTGGGTCCTTCCAGAGAGAGCAGTGACACAACCATTTGGCCAGAGCTTCAAGCTCAATGGGACTCCAAATATTGGCTCCTTTACCCTTAAAAGGGCAAATGTGTAATCCTAGCTTTAAAAAATATATCCATATAGTTTCCTTTGCCAATTAGAAGGTTAGTGTGGAGTCATTACATGTTGCATTTCCTGGATTCAGTTCCTTGGGTATGCAGTCACCTGTTTAACTCCCTCCCACCCATTCTTCAAGAGTTGGCTTCATCATCACCTCCTCAGGATGAGTGTCCTGATTTCCTTCGCTGATCAAATTTCTCTAGGATGCTTTCTCTCAGCATTTGAACATCTCCTCAAAGAGTTATTGCAAAGATAAATAAAATAAAATAATGTACTGCAAGCATCCATTTAGTGCCTGACATATAAGCTCATCACATACTGGTTGTCCCCATTCCTGTACTAGAGGCACCCTATCCAGATGGAGAATCTGAGCCATAGTGAAGTTCACCAATATTGAGCTTTGGGTTTAAGACTCAGGGAGAAATTGTAAACAGATGGGAGAATTCCAAGGTCACAAGTAGGCCAAGGTGGGTACTACGGATGGGCTGGAATGTAAGTATAGAATAAGGCAGAGGAAGTGGTTCCGGACTGTCTCCGGGAAAGAGAGGAGATTACTGTGCATTTGTTGTTATTCTGGGCTCCCTGAATGATAACTTAAAGGGTATGTACAATATAATCTGGTCAATTCCTTTATAGATGGGCAAGGTAATGCCTAAACCACGGAAACATTCGTCCATGTTACCTTTTAGTCCTTGTCCATAGACTTATTAAACTTGTACATATTTGGAAGAGTATTTTGTTGTACATTTTATCAACTTGTATATTTTCTCCCTTTTTTTTTTTTTTTTTTTCAACGTTTTTTATTTATTTTTGGGACAGAGAGAGACAGAGCATGAACGGGGGAGGGGCAGAGAGAGGGAGACACAGAATCGGAAACAGGCTCCAGGCTCTGAGCCATCAGCCCAGAGCCCGACGCGGGGCTCGAACTCACAGACCGCGAGATCGTGACCTGGCTGATGTCGGACGCTTAACCGACTGCGCCACCCAGGCGCCCCTATTTTCTCCCTTTTTAATAATATTTTCCCCTTATTTTCTCACCTCCTGTCTTAGCCATTTTGAAATAACCCAAACAGTTTTGTATGTACATCTTTCTGTATGCTCATGTACATACACAAGCAAATATATATTCAAAGCTTTTTTAATAGTTACTTTTACAAAAGTTGGGTTGTACTGTATACATTTATTTGCAACTTGCTTTTCATACATCATATATATCCAACATCTGCTTGAACTGCTCATACAAAATCTGAGATGTGTGCTGGCTTTGGAGTTTGTTCTTATCCCAATTTAAAGCAAACCAATCTTCTACTTTTGTAAGAATGGTAGATAGGATACTCTGAATTACCCTCCCGATGAAATCTTCAAATGCAGAATAAAATTTTTAAAAAATCCTAAAATTAATGAAAGAGCTGTTAGGAGGGAAGAAAATCAAAGAGGTACACAGATTTACAAAGACACTTTCATTCTGAGGACATCTGCTAAAACCCCAATGAAGTCTAATGTTGATTGTAATGGCCTCTTATGGATGGGAGAAAGGAGGAAAACTAGATCTCACCCAAAGTGAGAAGAATTAAAGAAATCTCCAATATAGTTGCCACCCACAAGCCAACAGAGGCTGAGTATGTAAGGGGAAACTAAAAACAAAGCTGCCAACTCCTCAAGCAGGGAACAGCAAGGAAAATGATCTGCCTTGAAACTTGTACTAGATGAAGAGAGATAAACATCAATGGATGGAGTCATTCAACGCGGCGTTAGCTCTCCAGGTAGCTGTTTCTTTGGCAAGCGGGGCCGGGCCCATCCTGAAACATCAATGGATGGATTTTTTTTTTTTTTAATTTTTTTTTTCAACGTTTTTTATTTATTTTTGGGACAGAGAGAGAGACAGAGCATGAACGGGGGAGGGGCAGAGAGAGAGGGAGACACAGAATCAGAAACAGGCTCCAGGCTCCGAGCCATCGGCCCAGAGCCTGACGCGGGGCTCGAACTCACGGACCGTGAGATCGTGACCTGGCTGAAGTCGGACGCTTAACCGACTGCGCCACCCAGGCGCCCCCAATGGATGGATTTTAATAGTAGGTCCGACATGGTGAAAAAGAGAATTGAGGAATTGAAAGCTAGGTCTGAAAAAAGTGTCTAGAATGAAGCGCAGCGAAACAAAGAAATGGAAAATATTTAAGGAAGATGAGACACAAGGATAGGGTATAAGGTAGTCTACTCTTTGGAGTTTCAGAAGAAGAGATGAGCTATTTGAGGGAGGGGGAATGTTCAAACAGATAATGGTAAGTATTTTTCATAACCAGTGAAAAGCACCAATCAATTTTCACGTTGAGGAATCAAATCCACCCCAATCATGGTCAAGGGAAATATACAACTAGAAACATCACACTTGAACTTTAGAATCCCCCCCCCCAAAAGAGAGTATCTGAAAAGCATCTAGAGAAAAATAGACTATGAAAGAATGGCAATTGAAAGGAACTGATTTCTGAACAGCAATAGTGAGAGCAAGTAGAGACAGTGGGATTCTGTGAATGTCTAGAGAAAATAACTGTCACCCTAAGATTATGCAGCAAAAAAATCTAATGGTCAAGGTGTAATAAAGACATTTAAAGGAAGAATAAAAACAGAGAGTTTGCTACTAACAGGATCTTACCACAGAGAATTCTAAAAGGATGTACTTGAGAAATAATAAACGTATTCCTAGATGGAAGGTTCTTAGATACGAGAAAGTATGATCAGTGAAAAAGCTGTTAAAAAATTATGTATAGATAAAACAAACCAATTATATGGAATATTTATGGTGAAAAGCCAAGTCAGAATTAAATAAACAGGACAACAATAATGCTATTGTTGCAAATAATAATTGTTGCAATAATGCAAATTAGAAATGGCTGATTGAATGAAAGCATTTTAAAGCCTTGTATTTCGTAAAATGAGGATAAATATATGATTAATTTTAGGCTTTAATAACTTAAATATGCATAGTAAAATCTATGTGGGAATATAGAATGATGGAAATAGATTATAAATTCTAAATTGATAAAAGAGACCATGGAATAAGAACAAAAATTCAATCCGAAAGAAGGCAAGAAAGGAAAAAAAACCCCACAAAGTGTGAGACAAACAGAAAGCACAAAAGAAGCTGGTAGAAGTACATCCAGATACATTTGTCATTGCAAAAAATTAAGTCGTAAATATCTCAGGTAAAAGACAAAGATTGTCAGACTGGGTTTAAAAAAAAAGAGAGAGAGAAAGACAAATTGAAAACATCAGGATGTGGAAAAACCAAAGTATAACAAGTGATGTAGCAGGCAAGTGCTAGTCATAAGAAATTGGTGCACCAATATTAGTAACTTCAGACTTTAAAAAAAGTATTTATTTTTGGGAGAACACAAGCGACAGGGGCAGAGAGAGGGGGACAGGGGATCTGAAGTGGGTTCTGCACTGACAGGCTGACAGCAGCAAGCCCGACGTGGGGTTCGAACTCACGAACCCCTAGATCATGACCTGAGCCAAAGGTGGATGCTCAACCGACTGAGCCACCCAGGTGTCCCAGTACCTTTAGAGTTTAAGGCCAGAATGCTATGAGAAATAATGAAAGTTGCTACAAAATGAGAAAGGGTTCACATTATTAGAAAAATAGACAAATTCTAATGGTGTATTTGCCTAGCAACATAGCCTCAGAAATGCATAAAACCAAAATTAGCTAAGAAAAAATGGACAAATCTAATATCATACTAGAAAGATTTTAATACCGTTTTCTCAGTAACTGATAGGTCAAGTAGACAAAAGTATTAACCATAATATGAAAAAATTGAAAAGTGGGAACAATGTACATCTCATGTTTAATAAAGTATGAAGCAAAAAAATTGTTTCAGAAGATTACATTTAGCACATCATTTTTTATTGAAGTTAGGAAACGTTAAAATCAAATATACAATTTTTGTGTATACACACGTATGTCATAAGACTATAATAAGTAAAAGTATGATGAAGACAAGTTTCAGTATAATGATTAGTTCGGATGGGGAGAGGCACAGGAACAGAACTGGGGAAACACATAGGTAGATGTAGCTTGTCAATATTGTAGTTCATGTATTGGATGGTGGGTAGATAGGTCCTTCTTAAAATAATAAGTGAGCAAGAACCAAGGATAATATTAATGGGATTCCAATTCTGTAACTGAGCATCCATATCTGCATGTATATCTACCCCAAGATGAACTGCCCAAGTTAAATTCTGGCTCTGCACTCAATCTTCTGTACCTTAGTTCCCTCTTTTGTAGATGTGGAGATGATAATAATTGTACTTATTACATCGTGAACATGAAGGGAACTAATACGTTTCAAGTCCTTAGATCACTATTTGATGTGTATCAGGGCGTCAAGAACTGTTAACAATTATTATTGCTTCTGAGAGGGAAAAGAACTTTTAATGTCCTGCCTTTCTGTTTCACTTTGCTTAATTCATGCTCACCCTTGCTTCCTTCTCTTCTGAGACAGCTGGGGAAGGATTTCTCCACCTCTTTAAAACCTTCTCCTTTAAGCAGATTCTGAATCCCATCCTCATCTCCATGACCTCCATGTCTTCATTCCAGAAACTGTCTTGCTCTCTCTCTTGCTTCTCCCATTTCTTTATGTCAGTCAGGTTGGGTGGAGAAAACAGAATCCACTCTAGATATTTCAAGCAGTGAGGGATATATTATGGGGAATTGGAGGCTCATAAAACTATGGGGGTGGGTAAAGTTCAGGAAAGTCATTTCTGGCTTTTAGGGAAACAGAATACTCATGCCATTTTTTTTTTTTTTTTCATCTGAGGCAACTTCTCTCCCCATTGACAAGTGAACTCTACTGAGCCTTCAGGATTTGGTTTCTTAATCCCCATTTCTGAGAAGATTACTCTAAAATACTAGCCTTCCACAGTCTCCTGAATTCTGGCAGAGGACACAAGACCCCTGGGTCAGAGTTAAAGGAAAGCATGTTACTCACAGAAATAACAGTGGCCAGAGTATCATCATTTTCTTGCTCTGGTTTCCTGAGCTCAAATTATACACAGTGAGGTACTGGGGGCCAGGTGACCTTTGTATATGAGTGGTTGTTTCACAGGAGGGAAACCCTGAACTTAGAGAACATGAATTTTTATAGTGGGTAACAAGCACATCTGACCAGAATTTACCCCAAGGAGAGACATTATCTTTATTATCCTAGACAGTAAAAATCTTCCCTTTTCTCTGGAGGGAAATACTATATCTTCCAAGGATGTTTGTCATGCAAACATTCCTGAAGAGGCAGTGTGAGCTAAAGGGCAGTTAGTGCTTCTGCTCCCAAGATATGCAGAGATTTGAGAGACCTACGGAGAACTGTCTCATACTACTTATTACAAGTAACTGTAATTGCTTATTTATTTGACCTTTTCTCTAACTGTACTGTAAGTTTCCTGTGGGAGGGTCGTCTCTTTCAATTGCTTTATCCCTAAGACAGTGACTAGTGCATAGTAAATGTGAAGTAAATGAGTGAATGAATGAATGAATGAATGAACACCTTCTGATTTACTTATGACAGAGGGGTAGGATCAACGCTTCATGTCCAGCTCTTCTTATCCAAGGTTAGAGGGGTGCCTGAGAAGCAGTTCTGGGCATTCTCTGCTGGGTCATGGACTCCCTGGGTCATGCTTGGGCAAATATTTGCGAGTGTAATTAAAGTTTTAAGAAGGTGAGTGCAAGTATGAAATATCCCAACATTCTCCTTCTCCTTTCCCCTCTTCCAGAGCACATAAGCTGGGTGCGTGGAGTCCCAGAATAATTGCTGTGATATTTATTTGAATCTTAACTCTGTCTCAGGCTGGTGACTGGCAGATATTTCTTGTACAAGAAGAACTTTCAAATACTCCTCAAAGAATTTTGATAAAATGATAACACCCGCCAGAGTGAAAGCTCCATGAGGCCATTTTTGGAGATAATAGATGAGTTTTGTTGATTCAATCAAAGAATTTAATTTATTGAGCACTCACTATATACCCAGGCATGGGGCTAAGCACTTAATGTACTTCATTTAATGTGCACAGAGATCCTATGAGGTAGGTACTATATTAGCCCCACTCTGCTGACAGGGAAACTGAGGCCTAGACTTGTCTACTACGGTGCTCTTAGCAAGCACTGGGTTGGAGTTCAGACCCAGGTAGTGGATCTACACAAAGCATCTCTCTGCCCGTAAATGTCAGTGTTGGAGGGTTATCGTTTATTGAGAAGCAGGGTGGCAGAATATTAACCTGTGTTATGCATTTTCAGTGGATCATTATCCGATTTTGATTTGAAAATTTGTAGTTTGACAAGTATTGTGTGCTTGAACGAAATCAAATTGCTGATCGTTAACCCTTTCTGCCCTACAAAAATGTCAATTTCATATAGTTCAACCTCAAATATGTGCCGTAAACATCATCTCAGAATGTTGCTTTCAAAAGGCAGCTTCAGCAACTTCAAATATCCTTGGTACAGTGTATGCTTTGGATGTCCAAATCATGCTTGGCACCAAGTTTTACTATTTACTTAGACCCTGAGGTCACCCAGTGGACTTTTTCATGGAAAATGGCGACCAAGGAGAGGATGTTTCATAACTAAGACCCATGCGACCAAAAGCACAGTGGAAAAGAACAGCGATAAAGACTACAGCAGCTGCTGAAGATGCTGAACTAGTGAACATCAGATGTGCCGAGAGGTCTTCGGGGGTATTATAAATATTAAACTTTAGAATGTCCAAATAAATTCCTGCCTGGAAATCTAAGGGGACAATTTTGCTGTTTCCAGCAAGGACAAATCACCATAGTATTCAATTAGCGTAGTAATTACTGAGTTAGAGGACATAACGAGCACTGTTGCTCAAAGTGAATGTTCGAGGCTAAATATTCATTTACATCATTGGTGTTATGAAATGCAGCCAGAAAGTATTCAGTAGCTCACTCTGTCAGCCGACTTGGTCTGAAAGGAATCTCATCCCGTCAAGGACTGAACTGAAGGCTGAACCTTTGTTTGATTGGCGTCGGTTCCAGCCATGCCAGCAGACACACAATTCCCCGTTGTCCGTGTGATCCGCAGTTCACCTTGCCTGTGGGGCAAGTGGGGTTTGATGTGACCTCTTTGAAGACTCAATGCGGTGTCTCACCCCACTGCTGGATGGATCTGGCAAGGCTTGATGCTACTGTAACGGTTACTGAGGCCGCGTCCTCATTTCTCTGCATTCTGTCACATAGTTAGTAGGTCACACGTACTAATGATAATTTAATAAGCATATCATTCAAACGGCAGATGACAATGTTTGATTTTGCCGTGGAGTTCGTAGAGCTAAAGTCAAGAGGTTTCTGGGGCATTGTGTCAGGAGTTCATAGAGAAACAAAATAAAATCGAGCGATTTTCTTTTCTTATTAAATTGTCTTTCACTGAGAACATTATCTGTGGTAAGTACTGCCGATCAAATACATTACTTTTTTTCTGATAGGCAAATACTGTTTTGTAAGTTTATTGTGTAAAATGTTTTAAATGCAAAGTATAGAAAAGAAAGTAAAATTCTCACCATTCAGGGACAACCGCGATTAGTATCTGTGTACATATTTCTTTTTTTAAAGTTTATTTACTTATTTTGAGGGAGAGAGAGAGAGAGTGAGCACAAGCAGGTGAGGGGCAGAGAGAGAGGGAGAGACAGAATCCCAAGCAGGCTCCATTCCATCAGTGCAGAGCCCGATATGTGGCTCGAACTCACAAACAGTGAGATCACGACCCAAGCCTGTCAAGAGTTGGATGCTTAGCCGACTGAGTCACCCAGGTGCCCCGGTATTTGTGTACATATTTCTAATCTAGGCATGTAAATGAATCCATTGATAAAAGCAGATTACATCATATGAAACATACTTTCGGTATCAGGTGTTTTTTCCATTTCATATGTTGTAAATGTTTTCTCATCTTGATGAAAATTCTCCTTTTACCTGTTTGTTTGTTTGTTTGTTTTCCCCCTGTGGCTGCTTGGTATTCCATGATGCAGATAGATGTGAGCATTGATGGGACTTTTCATACATAGGGTGTAGAGGAAAAGCAGTGGGCATTAGGGTCAGTAGACAGAGCTCTAAATCATAGATCTTTGAGGGCCTCAGTTTCCTCAACCATAAAATGGGAATAACGACATTTGCCTGGCTGCCTTGTTGGTGTGAAATTTAGGCGTAGAACAGGATATGTTAGTAAGGATTCTTTTTTTTTTTTTTTTTAAATGGTTATTTATTTTTAAGAGAGAGAGAGAGAGAGCAGGGGAGGGGCAGAGAGAGGGAGACAGAGAATCCCAAGCAGATTCCACGCTGTCAGAACTCACCGGCTGGAGATTATGACTTGAGCCGAAATCAAGAGGTGGACGTTTAACTGACTGAGCCACTCAGGTGCCCAGTAAAGGATTCTTGTTGACAGGTGCATTTATCCCGCATGTGTATAGCCCACAACACTGGAATCACCTCAATTATTTGGTCTTAAAAATAGAAAAATCAACCAACCAAACATCACAACCTGAGTTATGTCAAAACTGCAACCCCACAATGTCCCATAATGCTGTTTTAAACTTTTGGTTAAAACAAAACTTTTAAGGAACCAGGATGCTCTTTTTAGGGATTTGTCTTCTCTTTAACAAAGAACCAATTCAAAGAGACTAACTCAAGTTCCTGTGTGCAGATTTGGTGAGGGCTTCAGTCTTCAAACAAAATCACTGGTGGGCTTTGATATTCAGCGGGAATTGAGGGAAGTCTCTCAGGTTCCAGGAATTAATACGTTTTGATGAATGCTAATTTTTAATAGTTCCCAGTGTAATAATCTTTTACCAAAAATGTAGTGAGGGGGACTTACTTGCCTTTCAAACTACGGAGATTGTGAGCTGGGAGAAAACCCAGAGCCCTCAGTATTTCCAGTTTCAAATGCAACCCCTTACTTTGGATGACAGAAAACCCAGTTTAGACAAAACGCTCCGGAGGTAAGCAGCCCTTGACCCGAGTCCTATGACTACAGACCTCCGGGAGGATTATTTTACATGGATTATCTGACAAGAGGGTAGGGCTGGCAAGAAATCGTTCCCTCCTTCTTACTGTGTGTAAAATTTGAGGTCTTGCGTTAATCACAACCCAGGGTAAAGCAGGCTTTATTAAAAAAAAAAAAAAGTAAAAGAAAAAAGGGGAACCCCCTCCCCCCCTCACCCCTACTTAACAATTTAAACTCTTTACTGCCTGGACTAAAAGCTGGTGCCCCATTTTTAATGTTAGCAAGAAACTGTCCTGTAGGGAACAGACACATACTCATTTTTGTTGCACAGAAAGATGATTTTAGGAACAGGTCACAAATCTTCAACTTGGAGGGGACGGACTTGCTCGATTCCGCCTCCTTATTGTTACAGTGATTTCTTCCCCCCGCCCCCCCTTTTCTTTTTGAAATAAGTCCCCTGGAATTGTTAGGCAATGTGGGAAAATATTGTGACAAACATGTGACAAACATGGCTGTTTACGTTTGGGGGGGGGGGGCACGGTTTTGTTTGCAGCTAGCCGCCCCTGCCCCTCCTTTTCATGGTTGGCGTCCCCAGACAGCTCAGATTCCTCCGCTGACATCTGTTATAATGAGAGCTCTGACGGGAATAGATTTGCAAAATGATGGGCTCACAATGGGACGGGAGCTGTTCCCCAAACTCGCCTTGAGATAAGCAGATGGGATCTGAAAACAGAGCATTTGAACCGATTAGGTCGAGGTGAACGCATGTATTCAGCGCACACTGAAGCGTTATTCTGCTCCAGCCCCCACCCCACCCCAACTTCTCTCCCTGCCCCCCCTCACCCCTCGCCTCCCCCAGTTGAGACACAGGAGGGTTTCCGATGGCTTCCTTTTTTTTTTTTTTTTTTAAATTTGCCTCCCGAACACTTGCCTGGAGACAGGCCCGTCCGGCTCCTAAAGCAGAAGCATGCTGGGTACTTACCTTGTGCCAACCGTCTGAACAACAGAGAAAAACCACCCCTCATGCCTCATAAAGAGAAGCTGGGGCAACACATGGGGCTTTCCCACTCGGCACAAATGATGGCTGTTTGTGCTAGTTAACCTCTTCCAAGCCCGGGTCAGCTCCCGCTGGGAGGCAGGGGCATGGCGGAGAGAGTGAAAGCCTAGCAGACCCCAGAGTCGCCAGCGCGCCTCGGCCCCCCAACACACGCCAGTGCCTTTCCGGAATACCAAACGAGCACGCATCCCACTCTTCATAAGTCAGCCGGGCCCCATGTGCTGGTGACAGTTCGGATTCCAGAGGAGAAGGGCCTCCGGCAGCACCGCAAACTGCTTCCTGATGCCTTTGAGTTTTCCTGGCTCGCTCACCTTCTCCTCTCAGAGAAATCTCAGAAAAAGGGTGTAGGTGCCATGTTTCCACCCCAGGCCTGATTACTTTTCAGCATCTCCACAGGTTCTGTTACTACAGAGACAAGACTTCTGGCTGCTTCTTGAAGCTAAAGGCAAGTCAGTAACACTCACCGAATGACTCGAGCCCGCAGCATATTGATTGAAGCGAAACTATGGCAGGATGATTGTAAGAAATTCAGTCCTAAGATGCGTTCTGTGGGTCTCTGGGGAGAATTTTGACAGTGTCGGAGGGCTAAGGCTATCGAATGAAGTATGAGAGAGGAGGGCGACCACACAGGGAAAATTGGGGAAGATCACATAGGAAGTTGGGGGCAGCAAAAGAAGTTTAAAAGGGATGAGGGTTTGATGCCCAAGCGAAGGATTGGTCTGGCCTCCCCATTGACATAGCCACACGTCATAAGAGAAATCAGGTTTCTGCAAATTAAAGATCGAAATGATCAGTGCGCATGCATCTATTACAGCTGTCAGAGTTCTGAAGAGCAGGTTTCATGCCCTCTAGTTCTCCAGAGAAACCCAGTGGGCTGTGGAGCTCAAATTCTCAAATCCCGCCATCCCTGACTATCTCCCGATGCCAGCCCAGACCTGTGGATTACTGTGCGAACTCAGCAGACTGTTTATACAGTGCTGTTGTGCAGGTTGGGGCCTCTCCCTGGCAACAAATACCCTGGGAATGGAGAATGAGCTGAGACACAGATGAAATAGTTCATAAACTATGAGAGCAGTCAGTGGTGAGGGGCCTGAGCCCCCACAGCGCTTTTATGACTGGATCGACAAATCTGACATTTTGGGTGTTCCATTCAGAAGAAATCTGCCTTCGAGTTACATCCTTGTTTATCAAAAGAAGTCGATAGAGGGTCCACTAAAGCTTAATATTTGTGGCTGTTAATAGTGGTAAACGAGAAGAGTGAAAAAAAGTAAGCAGAAAGGTGGGGATCTTGTGTTACTTGCATCAGGATGATTTGAGACGGGATACATGATATGGGAGTTGTTTCTGTTTTTAGGTTGTGGTCTTCATGGAAGCTCTCAGGTACCTGGAAGAGAGCCATTCACTGGTTCTCATAAGATCACGGGGCAAAATATTAGATTCAGGTGGAATTGGTGCCTTTTTTTTTTTTTTTTAAGGGTGCAAGCTCATAATCCTTTGGAAACATTACGTGGTAGAAAGAACATTGAATTTGGGCTCCAGAAAATTTGAATTTTGGCCTTACCGCTTACTTGGCTGTGTGACTTTGAACACATTTCTTTTCTTTTTTTTTAAATTTTTTTAATGTTTATTTCTGAGTGGGGAGGGGCAGAGAAAGAGGGAGACACAGAATCTGAAGCAGGTTCCAGGCTCCAAGCTGTCAGCACAGAGCCCGACGCGGGGCTCAAACTCACAGACCGCAAGATCATGACCTGACCAGAAGTTGGATGCTCAACCGACCGAGCCATTCAGGTGCCCCATGAACACATTTCTTAAGTTCTCTGAGTCTTGGTGCTGTGGAGTGAATGTTGTGGCCCCCTGAAATTCATATAGTGAAGACCTAATCCCCAATGTGATAACATTTGGAGGTGATTAGCTCATGGGGACGGGGCCCTCGTGAATGGGACTAGTGCCCTTAAAAAAAGAGACTTGAGAAAGATGGTCTCACCCTCCACCAGGTGGGGGTACAGCAAGAAGGTGGCAAGCCAGTGTAGCTTACATGTGCTTAAAAAATAACCCAACTATGTTTTATTCTGCCCAGGGATTATGTTATTTCTTCTCAAAGGTGGCTTCGTAATTCTGTGATAAGAACATTATTATGGATTCTCTATCATTTTTTGGTTGAGGACAACAAGATATAAAATTGGAAGTTCTGCACAGTTGAAGGATGCAACACGCTAGGATGACTGGTTTGGAGAAACCAGCATTGTTGGTTAGGACAGCCGTCTCAGGAAAGACTGCCACCACGTCCCAGCTCTGCCTCTTATTACTGTGTCATATTGAGAAATTCCCTTCACTAGTTCGGTTTCCTCATTTGTGAAGTGGTAACAATAACTGCACTTACCTGATGGGGTTGCTGTGAAGACAAACTGAGTTAATATATACGAAGTGCATAGACCAGTACCATCTGCCAACCACTGCCACCGCCACCACCACCACCATCATCATCACCATCATCACACTGTGATAACTCTATCGCCAAATCCTGGCATGCATTACAAAGAATTCCTAGAGCTGAATTACTGGCTTGAAGGGCATTTGCCATACTGTTTCTTTAAGACTCAGGAACTCGGGGCACCTGGGTGGCTCAGTCAGTTAAGCATCCGACTCTGGCTCAGGTCATGACCTCGCGGGTTCCTGAGTTCGAGCCCTCTGTCGGGCTCTGTGCTGACAGCTTGGAGCCTGGAGCCTGCTTTGGATTCTGTGTCTCCTCTCTCTCTGCCCCTCCCCCCCCATCACTCGTGTGCTCTCTCTCTCTTTTCAAAAATAAATAAACAGTACAAAAAAAGACTCAAGAACTCCATGTAATGGATCTAACAGTTAATTGAGCAGCTGGGCCAGGTGTGTTTTGTCATTAGCATCCCTTGGACTCTGGCGAGGGCAACCCTGGTCAAAACCAGATGCAGGTGTTGCGGATGCTAAGCTTTGGCATCACAGGTGTCCCTGAAAATATTTCCTAGAGATGTCCTGTCATGGTACTTATGTTCATCTTTGACGTATCTGTTGATGGATCTGGAAACAACACTTCTGTTCATTTTGTCTCTGAGCACTCATTCATCACGAAACACCCTGTCAGGGATTGGCCTGGGCCACTATGACAGATAAATGTACTTAGCAAATCACACATTTCAGAGAAATCAGCATTGGTTGGGTCCAGCCTTACTGTGTCATTGGGTTGACAGTCATTCCGAGATGTCAACAAATAAATAAACTTTATTTGTTTATTAAACTTTATTTGTGGGGTTGATGGATGCCTGGCTTTGCTGGGTTTGTTCACAGGTGGCATTTTAGAGGGAGGACTTGCCCAGGGTGAGATGTCACTTGCTGTGATTGGGGGAGGGTGCGTGGGGAGGCGAGGGAAGCAAGTCTCCCTGGTTTGGGAACAAAAAGGGCACACGTGGAACACGCGACCACACATTTCTCTCTCGCCCCCACTCTGTGCCTCAGGGAAGCATGGCTGGACATGATGAGGCCCTGTTTTTGCCAACATTTTGGTTCGTCTCTATAGACCCCAGCTCTCCCGGGCAGAAGGAAGGGATTGGGCTGGCAGAGGAGATGCAAGTCAATGGGCTTGTCTCCTCTTTCACCTTTCTTTGTAGGTGAGTTAAAGGCCAGAGAACAAACAGGTGATAAAAGAACAAGAAATCCTTGAAAAAGGATAGGCAGCTTGGGTTTTAGAGACTGCAAAAATAAGCTAAAAGACAAGGTCAGATTCTATTACTCTAAACCCGCTTAAGCTGAGTGGAAAGAATAATTGAATTAAATTGGCAGAAGAAAAGTGTTTTGAGGAGCAGGGCTTGGAGAACAGCTATGTTTACCCAAAGTTTATAGCACATGCCATATCCCCAAACATGACTGTCCAATGAGTGAATGAATGAACGAATGAATGAATGAGTGATAGTGACAATAAGGTCTCATAAGCCAGGATTTTGATCGTAAATTCATCATTTATTATCCCCATGGCCTCAGGAAAGCTCCTTACACATCCTGAATCAGTTTTCTTACCTCTATTTATTTTTTTTAAATTTTTTAAAGTTTATTTATTTGTTGAGAGATAGAGTGCAAGTGGGGTAAGGGCAGAAAGAGAGGGAGATACAGAATCCGAAGCAGTCTCTAGGCTCTGAGCTGTCAGCCCAGAGCCTGACTCGGGCTTTGAACCCATGGATGGCAAGATCATGACCTGAGCCGAAGTCGGATGCTTGACTGACTGAGCCACCCAGGCGCCCCCATTTTACCTTTATAATAAGACTAATAATACTTCATTGCAGGATTGTTGAGAGGTTTAAGATAATATACATAGGCACTTAGTGCATAGAAATTATTATTATTAAGCAATTATTGTTTTACATTATTTAAAACATGGAGTTGTCATGCTTCTGGAATATGGGCACCCCTTCATTATTTTAAAGTAGTTTGCAGAAGCCCCTTCCATAGGACATGTGTCACTGATGGAGAATATACATCCTGGCTGAAATCAGTACATTTTAAAATGAATTTCTCTCTGATTAATCATAATTCATCTGCATACATAGGTAGTCAGATGAAAATAATGAGCCAGGGACACCTGGGTGGCTCAGTTGGTTAAGTGTCTGACTCTTGATTTCAGCTCGGGTCACGATCTCATGGTTTGTGAGTTTGAGCCCCATATCGTGCTCTGCACTGACAGCGTGGAGCCTTCTCAGGATTCTCTGTCTCCTTCTCTCTCTGTCCTTCCCCCCCCCAAAAAAAAAAATAAATGAACACTAAAAAAAATGATGAGTCATTTATTCTCTCTGCATACAAGGCACAGTGCTCAGATAAATTTATTGTGAGTTATTGCAAAAGCCCCATAGACTTCCAGGTCCAATGGTGAGCTGTCATTGGAAATGACTGAACTGTAACTACGGGTGGACCATCTTTAGAAGAGAGGATTAGTTTGTCTTAGTACCGATAGTAAGCCATGTTGGATGGAGGAGATTCATGTAACCTCGCTACATGAACATGGTCCTTCAGACTAACATCTTTCAGAGTTGGGGTTATTTTCCTCTCTGAGAGTGGTAGTTTCGTGCCGATCTAGCCACAGGTAACTGCTAGATACAATCTCTTTTCATAATCCTCATAACAATGGGACTGCTTTCCAAGCTGACCTGTTGAGGATAGAAGAGTAGTCTTTGCGGAGGTTCTGTTTTTCTGCGTGCTCTATCATCAAAACCATGATGAACTTGTATCTTAGCAGAGCCTGAGATGAGCGCCTGTTTGCAGGCAGTTTATTTTGGGAAGTGATTTCAAGGTATGTGGGGCAAGGGGTGCTTGCTAGACAGAGTGGAAATGGGAAGGCTTGAAAGCTAGTTGAAGGGTATGTCGTTAACTAGTTACTACGGAGGGCAACTGGAGACCTTTGAAGAGCTATGCAGAATGTACCTCAAAAGGCACAGCTGGTGCCACAGCCAAGAGCTGGGTCAGAAAAGTGAGCCAACAGAATGGGAAGTGGAACACAAGAGGTGCCCAAGCAGTGAGACAAAGCACAATGAAGGGGGAAATTGGACCAAGGTCAGGGCTGGTCACTCCATCAACATCTGCCCAGCAGTGTCTCTGTACTATGTCCTGTGCTTGCTGCTGGAGCTATAAGTTTAATGGAACATAGTGCTTACGACCCATATTTTGTCATAGTGTGAGATGACAACATAAAGGAAGGGTTCACTGCCTGGTTGAGAAGATAGGGGAACATTATTGCAGACGGAAGCATAAAAGCCTCTCACAAGTGGGAAGGGAATGACTAATTCCTTCTGAAATCATGGCGAGGGTTTTATAGAGAAGGCAGTAAATAATTAAGCTGGGTCTTGAAGGATGAATAGAAGCCCACCAGGTCATGTCAGGGATGAACTGGATTCATGGAAGACAGAGAGAGATGAAAGACAGTGTGTGGTGTGGGTGTACCCTTCAAGTCTCCACATTTCTACCTTTTGTCTCAAGGGTTCCTGGCTCAGTCCACTATTTCAGTTAGGTTTTTTGTTTGCTTTGGTCATAAGAAATAGACAGTTATTCTGGGGGGATGTTTATTGTAAGGTGATATTAGAAATCCGGGAGTAAACGCGGGAGGGTTTTTCATTGGCCAGAGATGAATTCTCCCCTGTGTCCCCTCCTGCCCCTCTTACCTGGGACTGTTTTTACTCTGGGCAGTGGGGGGGGGGGTGGGGTAGGATGTGTGTGTGGGGGTAGTCTCTTCCCCCCTTATAAGGTGATGCAGGCACATCACATCAGGGTTTTCCAGTCTTCTGTGACTGCTATCTTATAATCCCTATAATATGGGTTGCTTATATTTGCAGCTCACTCTACACATTGGTCAGATGATGCTTGTTGTCTGTCACTTTGAGGAATACCTGGGCTACTTCAGCACCTGCCTCCCCACTTATTACTTCCAGGCAGTACTCTATGGCCTCCACCTCCTGCCACCACCAGACTGTCAGCGTCCTTTGCCTTTTTCCCTCCTGTTCCTGTACAACTGCTCTCAGAATGGGATCTCATAGCTACCACTTCTGTCTCAATTTGGGTTATTCAAATCCATGGTCTTGTCAAACTCATTTCTCATGGCTGGATCCCAGCATCTCCCTGACTCCGGTTATCAGTGAGCAGATGTGTCTGTGGGAGTGTGTGTGTGTGTGTGTGTGTGTGTGTGTGTGTTTAGCGGGGGCTGCTTGAGGGGTGGGAGGGTTTCCTAGGACCTTGGAGATCACACAGCTAAGTATTGGCTTACTCCATTAAAGCACGAGGCTTGTTCCTGTGTGGAGCTTACATTCCTTGTGTGTCTTCCACTCCAGGCTTGGGCCTGAGTTTCTGAGAGAAACTCATCATTCCCACTTTGTGGAGGAGGAAACAGACTCAGGGGGTTTAGTAATTTGTCCAACATCACATAATTTCTAAGTGGCTGAGCTAAGATTCCCTTCTAAGCATTAAACATATAATTGTTGAAAAAAAAGCACAATTGCTGAAATAAGTTAAATTGCTATCTGCTTAGGACATGTCGTTAAACACCTAGTACTCGATACTTGGGGACAGTGGTGAAGGGTAGACTTTAAATCTAGTCTCAGCACATGGTGGAGGTGCAGACTCTGGCTCTCAGAATAGACTTAGAATAGACTTCTACTTCTTAGTAGTTGTGTGATCTTGAGTAAGCTACTAAAATAAGCCTCATATTGTAAAACTGGGGGTTAGGAAGCACAAGGAATAATAAAGAGACCAGGCTGCTGAGAATAGCGGGTTTGGGGAGAAGACATACGGAGAGAAAAGGCAGATTGGGATTCATGCTGAACTTTGTCATTTGCGGCTACCTGCCATCTTTGGACATTCTCTGTACATTTTGATAGTTTCTTGCCTATAAGTCCTTCTCAAGGTAGAAGGCCAAAACCTCATGGCCTTGGACTCTCTTGCATCTGGGATGCCCGTGTATGACAGGTTCTCCTAACTGGGCCCATCCATGTGTGACTCATTTCAGAAGACAGCAGTGGGAGGAGGTGGCCTGCCATGGGTACTTTGGGACAATGGTGTCCGCTTTGTCTGAGACAGCTACGGAAGTTTCTGGTGTCTGTTCCCAAGGAGGGGATGCTGAGCAGATGTGGCAGTGGTGTTTCATTAGAGAATGCCATGCGGTGCCTGGGATTCCTCGCCAGATGGCTGCAGGTTCTGGGTCCTTGTCCCTCTCAAAGATTCTGTGAGTTACCTTATATAACTTTTAGTAAATGCTTATTCTGCTCAAACCAGCCAAAGAAGATTCTGTCGTTTGCCACCAAGAACTCTGCCTGACTCAGCATCAGACTATGGCAGGCCTGTGAGCCGGTTTATGCTTGGAGTTCAAAGTAACATCTGTGCACCTTTCTCCAAATTTACAATTTCTTTAACCCTTATATCCTGACAGAAGTGCTTTAATTTACACTAGGTCTTCAATGACATTAAAGTATTTCTATTGCCTTCTGAATATTGCTCATAAATTTTTTTTTGCCTTCTGATTCATGATGATTAAAAAAAAATACCCAAGGGAAGAAACACAGAGGCATAATCTACAAAGGTGCCATTAATTTGCACGCTTTCAGAAGAAATTACTTAAAATTGTTATCAATGAATTGTCTTGCAAATCTGAAAAATGTCATCCATGACTCTTTATTCTTTCCTCTAAGCAGAGCCTCACTAAAGTCTGTCTTTATTTTTAGTTTTTAATTTTTATTATTTTTAAAGTCTGCTTTAAATGTTAAATGCTGGGCATGGGAAGCTGATAATAGAGAAATACAGGAAACATATAATCCAGTTTGAGAGAAAACACATTCCCATTAAAAAATCAATAATTCAAAGCTTGAGGTAATATATTTCCCACAGGCCAGCCTCTCTTGTGCTACTGGACTGTCCTGTGGGTATCTTCTAATCAGAAAAGAATCAGAAAAGAAGTTTTAGTTCATCTGACTCTCTAACCACTCACCTGAAATGGTCCATTTAATTTGCTGGTCATCCATCAGGTGGATGATGTCAGTCTTGAACTTCAAGAGGGCTGACTACATTCCATGTTTGGCATTGGCAAAGCCATCCTAAAGGCCTCCTTCCCACCCTGCTCTTACGTTATAGCCTTGACGACTTCTGCCAAAATCCCATGGCGAGCCATCCAGGCTGCAGGCTGTGAGCTTCCTGATGCATAGCTGGGGGGACGGGGGGATGCTGGCTTGCAGTGAAGGTGGGCCAATGTAGACATGCAACTCCATGGTTCATTAATTCTACTGGTTTGACCAGAGCCAGCAGTACAAGCTACTTGCCTGTCTGACCCAGAAAGTTCTCAGCCAGACAGCTTTGGACGTGTGCATGATTACAAAAGAGAAATGTCTATCCGGTCTGTCTTACTGTTTCACCAGACTGGTTTGCCCCAACTTCTTCCTTCCGTTACCGTGTCATCTCTGGGCAGGGAATAGCAGCCTGGGCTGACTTCTGTCCTGGTTTTCCATTCTATTTCCCCAAATAGATTCACGCTGACTGATTTTCTTGGAAGGGTTTGTTGCACCATGGCACACGTCTGTGGTCAGAGCCAGGTGAGAACCTGTGATCTCTAACAAATCTGGTAGATACAAATTGGTGTTCAACCAATAAGTATGATACTCACTGCTTTTGCCATTCGTTTATCTGTTTGTTGGAGAGCCCTATTTCTCTTCAGACATTTAAGTCTACCTGTTTATAAAAATGCTACTTGAACTTGAACACGTGTCAGGCTTGTCTATTTTGCTTCCCATTGGGCTTACCTCCTAAGTTTTTTGTATGTGGAATTTTTGTTTTAGTCCTTTTTTGAGACAATACTAATTGGTAAAAAAACAAAAACAAATTTCCATCTCTTTAACTTTTGGTTTGTTTTTAAATGTCAAGATAAAAACATCAAATGATAGTGGCTTCTTTGAAGGATTGCCTCTCCACGGGTTGGTTATATTATGTCCTTTAATTATCACAATAACATATTAAATAATTCATCAAGTTATAAATTTCTTGTGTTTACAGGTCCTCTATTCATTGCAGTAATTTTTAAAGTTTTGTAAACTTTTGTGAAGACAACTTTTCAAAGATTAACCATCTCCATAACCAAGCGAAAAGCTCAATCTGACGTACGTATATGCTCTCATACGTCTTTCTTACACATGGTGTTAGCTAGAGTACAGATAAAAACATTATTCAGTCTTTCTGTAAGTGAAATTGTCGGTGAGTTAAAAATCCAGAAAGCATTCCTCTTGTCCATATAAAATGGAAATTAATAGCTTCTTTCTTTTTTTTTTTTAAGAAATAGATTATCATTACATTGTGCAGAAAACATCACATATGATAGTTTGCTTTCTCGTTCCAAGGATGCATTTCTTTTTATCAAATACGGTTTGCATCTACAACCTAGCAAATCATTAGAAAGCAGGCAGTTGGAAAACATAGTATTTGTAGTTCACACTTTTTTTTTTTTTGGAAACACCCCTTCTGTAACAGTTAAAGGCCTTGATTTGCACTTCACTGATGAGGGGCCAGAGCACTGAGGGATTTAGCTTTTCAAGCTCAGATTCAACTCCAACGTGCTGGAATGGAGCACAAAGTCCAGTGCTCTGAATTCATTATCACTTAATTATACGACTAGTTGGGTTTTCAAAGGCGTTTTCCTCCCCAAAGCAAATTCTGTGCCAGGTACTTTTGTTTCCCTCAAATGACATTTTCATATAAAAAAAAAAATTAAGTCTTCTTCCTGTTACAAACAGAGGAATATTCTTCTGTCACTTCTTTTCCTAATGATCTATCAGAGAGCATAGGCCACTCTGTATTTAGTTTTTTTCAGCAAGTTGTTCTTCAATGTAAAACAGCAGTGACAGCTTTTGTCTTTCAAATGATTAGCCAAAGGGAAAAAGAATCCAACTCTGGTCTGTGCTTCTCTGATTTCATATTTAGTGCCAGTTTAAGAATCATGAACACGAAAACTGAGAACAATGAATCTTTACATTCATGTTTCAACCTCAGCACAATTGATATGTGAGGCTGGGTGATTCATTGTTGGGGGGGCGGGGGGCTGTCTCAGGCATTGTGGATGCGTAGCAGCCTCCCTGGCCTCCACCCACAAGATGCTGGTAGCTCTCTCCCCTCCTTCCCCCTGCCATTTGGGACAACCATCAAGGTCTCCAGACATTGCCGGATGTATCCTGGGGGGAAAAATGGTCCTTGATTGAGAACCACTGGTCTGGAACTATCAGGGACTAAAATAATAATTATTTATGTGCTGTGGTTTTGAACTCTTTCTCTGTGGGGATATTTGAGAATTGAGACTTGTTTTTCATTACTCAATTCTTCATCTTCTAGCAGACTGTTTGGATTTTGAGGTTTTACACTATTTCCATCTAACAGCTCGTGTAGAATTGGGATAGCATCTCTCAGCTTCTGTCCTTGTCCATCCAGTTCCCAGCCCCCCCCCTCCCCACTTCCCCCCCCCCCCCCCCCCCCCACAAACTGTTTTCAGTAAAGCAGCTAGAGGGAGTCTTTAAATGACTGAGTGGCTCAGTTGGTTAAGCATCGGACTTCAGTTCAGGTCATGATCTCACAGCTTGTGAACTCCAGCCCCACGTTGGGCTTTGCACTGGCAGCTCAGAGCCTGGAGCCTGAGATTCGGTGTCTCCCTCTCTCTCTCTGCCCCTCCACTGCTTGCTCTCTCTCTCTTTCTCTCAAATATAAATAAACATCAAAAAAAATTAAAAACAATACGTGACATGAGGTCACAGCTCTCCTCTTTTCAAAACTTACCAATGGCTCCCAGCTCACTTAGAGTCAAAGTCAAGTCCTTACAATGTCTAAGGGGTCCTACAGGATCTGGCCTCCCTTTTAGCTAGCTCTGACTTTACCTCCTGTGGATCCTTCCTTGCTGTTCTGTGACCCTGCCCTGTGCATTCCCACCTCCAGGTTTTTGCTTTCATTCTGTCTTCTGGTGGGGACACCTTTCCCTCAGAGCTGCCTGGCTGCCTCTGGCTTCTGCTTTCTGCTTTTCTGCCTCTCCTTATGGGCCCATCCCACATGCCCTATCCTCCTTACCCTGCCTTATGTTTCTCCCAGACGCATACCACCACATGATGTAGTACTTCCTTGTTCATTTTCTATTTTTCTTCACTGGGGTGTGAGCATAGGGCAGACCTCGCCTCTTGTTCAGGGTCGTGTCCTAGCCTAGCACACTGACTTGTCCCATGCCCTTGGTGCTCAATGAATATTTGTTAAAGGACTGAATACTCTTTCTGTGAGTAAATTGAGTTCAAATACGTTTTGGTTGTCTTAGTTTTCTTTCCAAATTAGAGTTCCCCGGATCCAGATTCAGAGATGGACACTAGTCTATGCACAAAGAGAGAGCCCACTTCCTAAGCTCAGTGAAATCTTTGTTGTTGTGCTGTTGTTGTTTTGGGGGGAAGGCTGGTCCCAGAGCTTGCTTTATTAATCAGGACTTTTTCAGTTGCAAAGGACAGAAAACCCAACTCAGATGGGGTTAAGCAAAGAGGGGAAGGTATTGGCTTACGAAACAAATTCAGGGGCATATCCAGCTTTAGGCACGGCTGGATCAGCTATGAAGTCATGTCTTCAGGGAACTCTTTCTTGGCTCTGCCTCCCTCCCTGTGGCTTCGTACTCTTTTGAAATGGTCAAATGGAGCGACGGGTTTCTATTCTGTCAGTTTAGCCTCTGTGGAAAGCAAGTTCCCTTTTCTTCCCTTTTCCTTAGGGTTCATGTGAACATCCTGACTCTCCCTGGCCTGGCTGGGGCCACACGTCCTTCTCTGAACCAGTTATTGTTCTAGTTCTGGGACACAAGCCCCATTGAACACAAGAACGGAGAGCAGAGGATTGATGAAGGAGCACGGGGCAGGCTGAGGACAAAGTGCAAGCTAGCACCCCCCCCCCCCCCCACCAAGGGGGGTATGTGTGATATTCCTCAGGCACTCCTGGCTGCCCAAGGACAAAGGAGAGGAAAGAAAACAAATGGTCAACTGATAGACATCACAGCCATACACAATGTGAGTCCATCAGTTTACAAATGTCTTGCTAAATTACAAGAAAAAGTCCATCTTATCAATAGCCTAATCTCCAGAAACCTATAGACTCAGTTTCCTGGAGCCCCAACATCACCCATCCATAGTGATTTGGGGAGCAAAGGCAAGAAGGAAATAGCAGGTAAAATTAAATTTCCTCATAACCTGCAGCCCATTGACAAATACTTGAGGCAAAAACAGAGTATAACATTTCTCCAGGATCCCCCTTCCGTCCTAACGTTAACGCCTTACTAGAGGGAAAACAACCTTAGCTTGACAATAGCAAGGTCTCAGGTATTTTAGGAGTCCTCTTTAGCATATCAAAGTCCCTCTGGAGGCCTCCCTTGTGACTTTACCTCATCGTATACAATGGGCTACTCTTCACAACCCCAGTGCAGCTCTTTGTGCCCCCAGGTCCTGTTCCCTGCTTTAATAAGGTCACCTCCTTGCACCCAAGACGTCTTCAAGAGTTTTTTCTTGGTCGTCAGCTCTAGACCCCCCAACATCACCCCAAAACCTCATCAGGATGAGCGTTTCCCCAAAGGAATATCAGCAAATTCTTACCTGAGGGAGCAGGAATGATTGCTGGGCAGGCAGAACAACAGATGTCTACTGCACTAAGACCAGCTTCACCTCCACCCCAACTACAACAATCCTACAGATTTCCAAAGCTTCACTGGAGGACAGACCCCCTGGATTGCTTTAAATTCCATCAAAGGAACCAAGATATCACTGAAAATGCAATGGGAGGGAGAAAACAGAATGTATCATTACTTCTCACAATAGTCATAGAAAGGAAAATATGGCTAACCCACTTGAGAAGGGGTCAAAACTCCAGAAGCAGCCTCAAGTATGAACACTCTTATTTCCTGAACTGCTATCTAAGGCGAATGGGTCAGGGTACCATCAGGGCTTCTGTTTTGCCAAGTAGATGAAGGCGCATTTGAAACAAGAACTTAAGTTTACATTACATACAAAGTGAGGCCAGAGCTGTCCTCAAGAGAAAAGCACATATGTCAAAAAACCATATTGAGGGAAGGAAAAAAAAAAGAAAAAAGAGGTTAGAGAGGGAGAGAGCCAAAGTATAAGAGACTCTTAAAAACTGAGAACAAACTGAGGGTAGATGGGGGGCGGGAGGGGAGGGGGGTAGGTGATGGGTATTGAGGAGGGCACCTTTTGGGATGAGCACTGGGTGTTGTATGGAAACCAATTTGACAATAAATTTCATATTAAAAAAAAGGACGCTGACTCTGATCCAGATATTGAAATATCCAGATAGAAATTAAAAAAAAAAACGATATTGATATGTCTAAAGACAATGTAAATGTAAATCAGCGTAAAATTATTAAATATTTAAAAAATAACAGTTTGAAAAGGCATTAAAGAATTACAATACCAGGGATATCACATTATTGGTTAACTTGGAAGCCAAGGAATATGTGTCTCCTTGGCTCCTCCTTTAGTTGTACTAACTTTTGAAGATACACACGTCTGCAGCTCTTCTGAGTAATCACATGCATTTATCTATGCCTCTTGGGAATGTGTGGGTGGAGTTTGGAGAAAGAAGGAAAAGGAGAGCTTAGCAGTGGAGTGAGCCAGCTTGGAAAACCTTGTACCCCCCAGTTGAGGGTTAAAGGGTGTTTTTATAGTGTGACAATCTTTGTTACATCCAGTTCTTCATACACACACACACACACACACACACACACACACACGCACACACATGCACCTGGCTAACTCAGTTAGTAGGGCATGCGACTCTTGATTGCAGGGTTGTGAGTTGGAGCCCCTCGTTGCGCGTAGAGATTACTTAAAAGTAAAATCTCAATGGGGCAACTGAGTGGCTCAGTCGGTTGAGCGGTTGAGTGTCAGAGTTAGGCTCAGGTCATGATCTCGCAGTTTGTGGGTTCGAGCCCCGGGAGCCTGCTTTGGATTCTGTGTCCCCTTCTCTCTCTGTTCCTATCCTGCTCACGCTCTGTCTCTCTCAAAAATAAATGAAGATTAAAAAAAATTAAAAAAAAACAAATAAAATCTCAAAAACTACTTAAAAAAATATAGACATATGTTATATATGTACACACGTATCATATAATTTTATCACATATATTCTATAATATATGTATGTCAAGTATATATTATAACTTATATAAAATACAAATATAATTTTAATAAATATATATGACATTTGTTTTAGGTCTTAGTTCTCTTTTACTTTTTAGACCTTCCAGACATTCCCGGGATCCAACTGAAGGTCATAATGAGACTAACACCTTGGGTGAATGAACTTCCACTCTCTTCTCAAAGGTGTTTCTCTTGTCCCTCCATTTCTTCTCTGGGGCTTTGAAGATGACAGCTGCACTAGTGAGCCTCTTGAGAGTTAGCCTGGTCAGTCTGTTCCCTGGCCTCATGGAAGGGTACCCCAACAAACCCCCAAAGTGGTTGGATAATGCCTTCCACTTTCTATCTTGGAAACACCCAGCAAACACATGGTCTCCTGGGAGAAGGAGGGGGCTGGACCTGACGTGCATGGACAGGAAATAAAACAAAATCACAGTGGGTTCAAGTGAGATGAAGAATGGGCCAAAACCCAAATGACAGCCATCAAAGAAGGGACAAGATATAAGACTATTGATTTCACGTAAGTTTTCTTTTCTCAAATATCTACAATCTGGGCTCTCTTGAGCCAGTGGCCCAAAGGGAAGGAACCCAGGGAGGGAGTGTGATACTGTCATTTTTATCACATATTAAATGAGTGCTTCAGGGGGATTTAAAGAAAATTATATCTCCATGTGAGAACTCCCTGGGTTCAGAAAGTGTAAAGGTCTAAGATGAAATGAGATGTGGAAATTGTTGTGGTGGCTTTAGGGAAGAAAAGAGAGAGCCTCCTTCTTAGGATTTATTGTATCTCCTTTATGGGTACGGCCTCTGATAGCTAGCTCAGTTGCACTGCTCCAAGCAGAATTCAGAATAAAAATGGCATTTGCTTAGGGGTCAGTGTAGCCATGCATAATATCCTGTACCTGCTCTACTCAGAAATGATGGCAAACTGGTTCAGGCTTGGGAACGTGCTTTGATTTACCATTTTCTTTTCTTTGGCAGTATCATCTGTGTTTTACACAGGATGCTTTTTTTAGTCGTTTTTTGAAATTGCGCTTTCAAGACTGACTGTAGGTGTTCAAGCTTGGCTCAGGGGCTGACATTTATTTATTTATTTTCCTTTGAACATGGAAGGTTTGGAAATATTCCAGGAAAATGGTTCTTCCTTGAAGCTTTCCATTGAAGGGTGATTAACTTCAGAAGGAGTGAGTTACTTTATGGATTATTCTTGGATTCTCCCTGCCCCCATTCCTCAGCAACAAACATTGTATGATTGGAGCATAAGGTAGCTTAGGGTTGCTAACTGCAGAAGAGCACAGATGGGAAGGGAGCACGGAGGAGGAATCTCTGGACAAGCTCACTCTAGGTATACAGCTGCTGTTCTGAGCTCTTTACAAGCACATTTCCTTATTTTAGCATTCAATACACTGGGTTTAAATACCATCTCAATCATTTATTGGCTCTGTCACCCTGAGCGAGTTACTTAACATTCTTAACCCTCAGTTTGCCTCATCTATGGGGAGAGTAACTTGTAGCTGCCTCAAAGAGTTCTTATGGGGGGTTGGCTAAAACACTTAGAACACTTACCACCTACCTGGCACAGAAGCGTTTATAAATATTAGCTATTATTAAATTTGTTAAATGACCACTACCTTTTTACAGACGAGGGAAATAACACTTAGAGGGGTCAAATAATTTGCACAAGGTCATACATTTGGCAAGTGGCCAACTCAGGGCTTGAAACCAGGCATCCCTGCCTCCAATGCTTTGGTTATTGAGCCTTCAGAATTACATTGCCCTAAAGGAACTTCTAGTGCAGAAGGGAAGATGCATATATTTTTAAGTACCTGTAATTTCCAGGAAAAAAAAAAAAAAAGGAAAGGTCCTAGGAGAGACTGTCCAGATAGGGAGATGAAGGCTGTTTTCAGAGAAGAGTGACATTTCTTTCTACCACTGTTCTGGAAATTGTAATACCGTCAATCATATATTGATTGAGTTGCATTATTGGCTGTGGGCTTTCAAATTTGGCTTGGGATTTTTTTTTTTTTTTTTTTTTTTTTTTTGCTTAAATGTTAAATTTGGAGGCATATCATAAAAATGGCATCCCCGGTGGCTTCAATGTTGCTCAGACAAACTCAAAAGTTTGCAGAGCTGCTAGGAAATAATTTCTCTGTTATTCTTATGCTCTCCCTGACAGGTAAAACTATCTCTCCACTCACCAGATTCTTCGAGCTTTGCTGATCTTATGGCTACTTTCTGTCTCTTTTCCTCTAGCCTTTGTAGTTTCATAATCCTTAAGTAAGATCTTAGTCTTACAATTCTTTATGACGTTAGACATTTTCCCAATGCTTCTTAAGTGCCCACAGAATCTCCAGTTTTCTTTTTAATGGGGATCTGTATTTCTCCCCATCCTATCTGTTTACTGAGTTCATCTCTAGGTGTCCGTCCTTTACTTCACACTTTACTTTTTCAAAAGGATTGGAGGAATTTTTGCATTTGTTTCTAACAGGTTCTCCAAAACAGACAAGGAAAAGATAGTAATTTATTGCCACAAAATTAGGCTGGGTTTGTGGTATTGTATGATCAGTGCAAAACTGAACTACAGAAGCTCAGAAGGAACAAAATACTAACAATGAACCACAACATTCCTTAACATGCAGGATATTCTTTCTTCCTTCTTTCCATTATGCCATAGATGAGCTGTTCCCAAATGGGTGCACCAGGGGTAGGTTAATGAGAGTATAGATTGACAGGTCCCACCACTGGGAATCCTGACGTGGAGGTCTGGGGGGATATTTATGATAAGTCACAAAGGGATGTGATAGGGAGTAGTTGAAGGGAGGCTGGTAGGGGAGGGGTACTGTTTGTCCAGGGAAGGCCTGCCTGAAGATGTGCAGTTGATTTGTGCTGAGACCTGAATGAGGCGAAGGTGTAGGCTCTATGAAGATTTGGGAAAGGACATTCCGGGTGGCAAGAGTATAATCGTGGTGTGTGTGAAGGAGAAAGGGAGACAGTGTGACTGAAGAATGGGGAGAGTGTCCAAATCACATAGTCCTTTAAGGACCATTAAAAACATTGTTTTTAATGTTTTATTTATTTTTGAGAGAGAGAGAGACAGACAGACAGAGTGCGAGCGGGATAGGGGTAGAGACACAGAATCCGAAGCAGACTCCAGGCTCTGAGCCTGAGTCAGCACAGAGCCCGACTTCGGGATGGAACTCACCAACTGGGAGACCGTGACCTGAGCTGAAGTTGGACACTCAACTGACTGAGCCACCCAGATGCCGCCCATTAGGGACCATTTTAAGGAGTTTGTGTCTCATTATGATGACCCTGTGCCATGATTTGATTTGCATTTTAAGAAGATCATTCAGGGTCCTCGGTGGCTCATGGCATGGGTATAAGCAGGTTGAAGACTATTTGGGAGTCTGGCTGAGAGCTGATTGGAATGCAAGGGTGAGTAGGAGCTGGCCAAGTGAAGGGGGTGGGGACTGGAGTGTTTCAGGAAGAAGAATGGCACATGCAAGGCCCTGAGGTGGAAAGATTGTTCTAGAAACTGACAAAGTAGGGGAGGAGTTTCAGAGGAAAATGGAGTCCAGATGACATGGATTCTAGGATGTCACAGTAAAAATAATGAGTGTAAAATATCAGCCCGGGTGGGCTGAAGGGTCTGGCATCTTCTGAATGACTAGCTTTTTGTAGGCAGAGGCACTTTCCATTTGTTAACTAATACTGCAGCCTGCTCTGATTTCCCCAAGAGAATCCAGAAATTTTGGATTTTTGTTTTCTTATTTTTTTAATTTTGGCAAGCTGGTTTCTATTTTTATTTTTATTAAGTTTTTAATTTAAATTCCAGTTAGTTAACATGCAGTGTAATATTAGTTTCAGGTGTATAAATGGTGATTCAACACTTCCAGACAACACCCGGTGCTCATCACAAGTGCCCTCCTTAATCCCCATCACCTATTTCACCCATCCCCCCACCCACCTCCCCTCTGGTAACCATCAATTTGTTCTCTATAGTTAAGAGTCTGTTTTTCGGTTTGTCCCTCTTTTTTTTTCTTTCCTTTGCTGACTTGTTTTGTTTTTTAAGTTCCACATATGAGTGAAATCATATGCTATTTGCCTTTTTCTGACTTATTTTGCTTAGCACTATACCTCTAGCTCCCTCCATCCATGCTGCAAATGACAAGATTTCATTATTGTTTGTGGCTGATTAATATTCCATTATATATAATATATGTATGATATATATATAATATATATAATATCTTCTTTCTCCATTCAATATGAAAACACTAATTCAAAGGGATACATGCACCCCTATGTTTATTGCGGCATTATTTACAGTAGCCAAATTATGGAAGCAGCCCAAAGGGGCCATAGATAGATGAATGGCGAGCTAGTTTTTAAAAAACAAATGTTTTTAAGTGCAGTGTGAGCTAAAGAAAAGGTGCCTGCGGGATGGATTTAGCTGTGACTTCCAGTATGTGGTCTTTGAGCAGCATGACAACCAAAAGATGCCTCTATGCAAATTAGGGATGGTTTCCTGTTCTCTATACTTATCAGCCATCTGAAGGAGAGCTGTCACATTACATACGTGTATCAGTGATGACTGTGATGAACATGGCTCTGCTAGAGTCATGCAATGTATAGCTGCCCCAGTTAGCAACCCTACCTCGGAACAAGCCTGCGGAGTGGGGAAGAAGTGACAGGAGAACGTGAAATAGACAAGGGCAGTGGTGCGCTGGAGCCAGTTTGCCCTGGCTTGTCAGGGCTGATCTTTTTGCAACTCTGGGCTCACTAACGTCATCTTGGAAGCTGAGGTCGGTCATGGTGGGAGTGTTTACACCAGGGATATTGGCAGATGCTACAAATCAGGGCTTTCTCCTCTCAGGGAGCTGGTTGTTAAACATTTGCCAGGGCACCAGTGGACAAGATCATCTCGTGAAAGGCTTGAATGACCCTTAAGTACAGTATTTGTATTTTAGAATGTAGGCAAGGGAGAGACAAGAAAGCGGTGTCTACATTCTCGGCCTCTTCATTCAAAGATCCCTCCACTTCTGACCTAACTAAAACCATGTTTTCCTCTGAAGAGATGACTGCTTTTGCACTCTCCTGTGGTGGGTGTTTTCACCCTTGCTCATCTGTGTCCAGGCACAGAGGAAAGAAGGAAACAACATACTCTTGTCCCCTCTGCCTCTTTCAAACATGACTGCTCTGATCTCCAGTAATTTCCTTTAATTTGACTCTCTTGGTATGTTGCTAAACATCCTTTGGCTGACCATTGAGTACAGTTACTGCTGACTTCCCCAAATGAGAGCTTTGACCCTCCCTCCAAGACTTCCCATCCACTTCAAAGGGTCACCAGCTTCCTGAAAGACACACTGCTCACATGGATAATCCATTTAGCATCTTAATCTCATGATCTTGTAACTTTACCGATGTCAGGGACATTTCTCCTGTTCCACTTCAGCCACACCCAGAGTCATGACAACAGGGCCAACTTTGGAACTGATGCATCTTTGAAATGTGGTTGTGATGACACCTTTTCTGCAGGTTTGAGGTACGGGTTAAATGACACGATGGATGGAAGTGTCTGGTAAATGGCTGGCATGAAAGAGGTGTCCAATAAATATTTCTTTCCTTGTCTTTTGTTTTCTTTTAAAGACAGAAACACAATCTTGAAGGCCTGGTATTTGTTCCCCCTTTATTTTCAAGTATCGTTTGAATTTGACATAAGTGGCTCATGTGTATGTAGTAAACTTTCTGGTAGGTGACATCTTTAGGAATCTGTTTTCTCCAGCACTCAGGAGCTGCTGGCATCCGATATTATTGGCAGCAATTGTGCTAACATGCACAGCACAATACCCACCCTTTTAATTACAGAACATTCTTGCAGTAAAGTGACACTGATTCTCATCTGATTAATATTTATAGTTTTCACTTTTGGCTAAATGCCAGCTATCTTCATCATGTGAATTTCCTTGGCTTCTCAGCTCCCCTTTGCTGCCTCTCTTCCATTAGCTTATTTGCAAGAGCATGTATCTTTGTTTTTACCCAGTCCATAATTTGTGGATTCTTTAAATCACAGGTTTTCTACCCATGAGGGACCTTTAATCAGCAATTATATCTGACTATAAGTGAGCCATAATGAATTTTGTATGACTTTTAAGAAAAACACTTGAATGCTTACATTTAACGGGATGTGGAGAGGGGATGCTGTTCACCGTAACTTTGATTATTGCACAAAAATTGATCCCCCTGATTAGTAACTTAAGGGAGTAGTGGATCTCTCTCATCCAAAATTCTATGTTCTGAGATCTGAGCCACATTTTAACTAGTTACTGCAAAGGAATTTATATTTTTTTCACAAACTTTTACAAGTGTGGGAATGTGCTGGCCACAATAACAGTTAGGATGTACTTTGTTATGTATCACCATTTTAAAATACCCAAATTCAGATGTACCAGAGGTG
Organism: Neofelis nebulosa; assembly: GCF_028018385.1. Classification (NCBI taxonomy): domain Eukaryota; kingdom Metazoa; phylum Chordata; class Mammalia; order Carnivora; family Felidae; genus Neofelis; species Neofelis nebulosa. The sequence continues at coordinate 18,627,716 of NC_080789.1, forward strand.
AAATTGTTTTCCCTGAAGTAGAAAGTCCGTACCTGTTAAGGTTTCCATCTTCGAAATCTCTTTATCTTCCATTTCAGTATCATTGTTGCTGGTCTAATTTAAATCCTCATTATTTTGTAGTTGGACAATTCCAATAGTATCCTAACTGCTTCATCAAAACTCACATTCTCATGTTCAATGATGTTCAGTAATGACCCACTGGCCATGGCACTGGTTTTCCTCTCCACGGAAATCTTTAGTAAAAGGCGAAAGATTTATACGATCTTCATGGCACTGGTTTTCAAAGAGTGTTCCGAGGGGCATGCTGGGGTCCCCAGCAGTGCCTCGATGGGGAGATGTGGCCAGAGGGCAGGGGATCAGGTCCTATTCTTGTTTCAAGTAGGACAGCTCTACTTTGATCAATTTCATTATATTTGGGCTTCTTGCAAGATTCTGTTTAAAAGAAGTGTTCTGCTGTGGAAAAATTATTGGTCCTTAAGACAAAGTCCACATTCTTGGCACGATCTTCAAATCCCTTCTCCACATGCTTCCATACTGGCACTCCATCTTTCTCTCTCTTCTCCTTACAATGAGTTGCTCACTCATCACCCTTTAAGTAATATTTCCTGGAGCCTTTGTTCACACTGTGACATCTTTACCTGGACGGTCTTCCCTTTGTCTACTTGAAAAATACATCATTCATTCATTTCACAACTAATTATTGAAAATCTGCTATGTGCCATGCCCTGTTTTAAGTGTTGGGGAATCCTACCAATTCTTCACGACCCAGTTTATGACATCTATGTGGTGCTATCCAGGCAAATTTATCTGAAGCCTCCTCTTTACTTCCATGATACTTTGTCATATTGATATTTTCTAATGAGTTCATTATGCTCTACTTTTTTTGTGTTTTTCTTTTTTTTGAGAGAGAGATCCATATCTTATTTATGGATATATTTTTTTCCCTCTTATCATAGTAGTTGATTAGTTGCTTAAGAATTGTTTATTGTGTAAATGAATAAAGAGAAGAAATGTTTTTTAAAAAAACCTATTTACCCCTACTAAACAGTGAGCGGTGGGATCTTTATCTAGTTTGCCTGACATATGGCAGGTGTTCAATGATTATTTGTTGAAATGATGAAGAGTTCTCAAGTCTGCTGTGAAGCCAGCAGCTGTTGGAGTAGGAATAGAGTGGATAAAAGGCATTTTGAGGTGTTCCTGTTGTGGAAAGCACTCCTCTGGGGGGGTTAGTGGGGTTGAGAGTGCCCTGGGCATCCCCAGCTATACTGTCTGTGACAGTTTTGGACTGGTCACTTACCTTTTAGTTTCAATCACCTTGTCAAGAGATAGGAAGGTTGGACTCAAACTCATTCTTCTTGAAGTAGGAATGATGCCATGATTCTCTGCATTTGGAAGTATAGCTGACCATTGAGTAACACGGATTTGAACTGCACAGGTCCATTTATATGTAGATTTTTTACAGTACTGTAAATGTATTTTCTCCTCCTTATGATTTTCCTAATGTTTTCTTTTATCTAGCTTATTTTATTGTAAGAATACAGTTTATATACATATCACATACAAAATATGTGTTAACCATTTATGTTATCCGTAATGTTTCTGGTCAATGGTAGGCTATTAGTAGTTAATCTTGGGGGGGGGGGTCAAATGTTATATGAGGATTTTTGATTATGTGGGAGATCAGTGCCCCTAACTGTGTTTTTCCAGGGTCCACTGGATCTTGTGAATCGAAGAGCATGCCTTCTCAGAACTCTCAACTTTAATTCATGAAAGTCACAATTAACAGCAGTTTTGGATGGGTAGAATTTTCTTTGTCTTTTGAGCAAATTAATACATTGCACACCTGTTCTTTTTCCTTCATCTATTATGTCAAAACACATGGGTATTTTTATAGTTGACTTTTTTCTCTTGCATATAAATGATAGGAAGAGCAAATAAATGATAGCAACAATAAATTTAAAAAATATAATTTTAATCATAAAATTAGTCTAATTTTTATGCTCATATCTAGCAATCATAAAAGTATGAGAGAAATTGTATTCGATGGTTCTGAGATTTTAGTTGGGGAAATACATAGGATCAATATTATAACCTTATATTTAGTGTAACGTTAAATAAGGGTTTGGTTAAAGAAAAGAAAAATGGCTGGAGTCAAAGGAGAAAATTTGAAAAGGTTAATGGACAGTTTAATAATTTCTTTAACACAAAGGGCTGATTTGAAAAGAGGCCAATTTCTCTTTTTCTTCAGAAAGCAGGGCTGTAGAAAATAGGTTTGAGTTACTAAGTTAATCAAGGAAAGACTGTTGATTTTCAAGAGTTGCTAGGCCCTGGAATGAGATTTAACAAGGGAGGTTTGGGGATTTCTTGACTCCGGATCTTTAGAAACAAGCTAGGATTTTACGTGTTTTAGTCTTGGGGGGCAGAAGGGGGGCGGGCCTGGGACTTGGTGAATCTCAACTTTTTTTTGCTGCTTCTGGTTATTCTGCAGGGGAATAACAGGCGGCCCAGAGAGAAAGGAAAAAAAAAAAAGATACATTGCCAGTTGTGAGTAAGGCTTAATAACTCCTTGCTGCTGTGGAGTCCATGGAAAACTTAGGTAAGGGAATTTAGGGGTCATGGAATCGTTTGGCAGTTATGGAGGACCTTTGTTGGGGACTTCGGAGCAATTGTAATCCCAAAGCGGACACTAGTTTCCATCCACAGCCTCGCTCTGCCCCCTGCTGTTGGCTGCATCGCTCATTGTTCTCCTGTGTTTAAAATTATTTCTAGAGTGAGAGGAGTAGGTAGAAAGGGGGATTTCAGGGTTTCTGGGGAGTTTCATCTCTAGAACCACTTTCGTCATGGAAAATAAATCCGTTTTTGATAAACCTTGGGACCATCCTCCCTCAAAGAGTAGGTGTCACTCATATTCTGATGTCAAAGGCTCCCCTAGTCTTGGCGTGGGGCGGCAGACCAGAATATCACATGAGAGGTGTGGAAGTCATCTGTGATTTAGGTGACAGGAGCCGGGGAGGGTCTACCTCGCACCCCATTGTGGTTGCCCAGGGACTGCGGGGTGCTTGGAACCGCGTGGGGCCGTGTCCCTAGGGACCCGGTTGGGAGGGGCAGTTTCCCTGCTGGAGGCTGCAGACGCCGCTCCGGGGACATGGCCCATGAAGCTCCAGGTAGACGCAGGGTCACAGTTCTCGGTCTCTGGGAGGGTACCAAGGGCTGGATCTTTAGCCGTCCCGTCCCTCCTCGGGACACCAGCCACCTCCGCCCGTGAAAACGGCTCGGGTGCCTTTGCAAAGCCCGAGGGGTAGCGGCGAACGGCTGAGCCCGCCACTGTCGTCGCAGGGGCCCCCTCCGCCCCGCGGACCCTCCTGGGCCCTGGGCGACTGAGGAGCACCCCGCCCCCGCCGCCAAGGCCCGGACAGAGACACACACGCTCCTTAATCCCCCCCCTCCCCCGCCCCACGTTGCCCCGGCGACGGCCCAGACGAGCAGGTGATGCATTGACAGCGAGCAGATGGTCCCCCGCGGAGGCGAGCGCGGCCCACAATGCGCCCCGCGCGGCGATCCCACTGCCGCCCTCCCCCGCCCGGCCGGCCCTCTGCCGCCCGCATGCTAAAAAGGGCTGGGGGGCGGGGGTGGGGGTGCTGCGGGGGCGGGGCCACGGGGGTGGCCGAGGGCACGCCCCGCCTGGCTCTCTGCGGCCAGGGCTGGCCTCGGCTTTCTGAACCTCCCCAAGTGCCAGCACCAGAAGAGTCCCTGTCTTTAAACTCGCCAAGAGACCTTCTCCCCCGCCCAGCCCGCTCCAGCTCTCTCCTAATTCTCCCCGAGTGGTTAATTTCCATTGAGATAAACGCTTAACCCCCTCCTTCCGTGCCCTTACTCCCAGTCTGCAGCCCCTACCCACATCTGCTCCCTGCTGGCATTTAATATTCAGTCTCGGAAGACCAGAGGAATGGATTTACCACCACACCTCCCCCCTCGCCCCTGCCCCGTCCCTGCTTCTAGAGTTGGCGTTGACGCTTGCTAAATGTGTACAGACTTATTATTTATCTCACCCCCCACGCCCCAACCCCGAGCTTCAGGATCTCTTAGGCAGCTTCTCTTGGCCTTTCTTCCTGGAATTTCAAAAATAAATCACTCTTCTCCCGTGACTACCGTGCTGCTCCCTCTAGGGAAACCCTCCCATTCACACATCCTCCTCCTCCCATTCATTTGCCACCCCCCTTCTTCGTCACCCTATTCACCGCTGTGTGGCAAATTGAGGCGATCGTATAGTAAGGGCATGAAAACTGCTAGGCACTATTCACAATTTTAATACTAACTTCATAGCTGTCACATAAATTCATTCCCGAGCCTACCCTATAATGGCCAAGAAGGAACTTTAAGGAAAGGAAAAAAGGAAGAAAAAAAAAAACCCAAAAAGCAAAAACAAAACTGAAGACACTGCTATGGTCTTTCTTTGATTTGCAGGTGTTTTTTGAAACCATTACTACAGTAACTGTAGATAGCTTTTTCTAGCTGCCACATAGGGTGCTTTAAAAAAAAACACATCCTCCTCCTTTTTATTTTACAGTAGATAAAAAATGCCAATAAAGGCTCTAAAAAAAAAAAAAAAGGAATAGAGAGAAAAAGAAAAAGAGGCTAGTGAATAAAGTTGGGATAATACCGGGTCACAGAGCTGTCGAAACTAATGTCATAGTGCGGCTGTTGGGCAAGAGTACAGAAAACTTCTTGTTTCTTGATTTTTATGGAGATTTGGTCTAAGGCATGGAGCACTCTCTGAACAGGTTTAGAACAAGTGGCAAAGAAAGGACTCTTCACAATAAACTCCCTTCTGATGGGCTTTATGCCCACAAACACCTGTGATTTACAAAGAGGCATTGCAGAGGACAAAGGGAGGCTCGAGGGTCAGGCTATTGTGGGGAAATGATGCCTCATGTACCCGTGGCTCCAAGGGAGGGTTGTTTTATTTTAAAACTTGTCTTGGGTGATTGCTATGCAAACTTACAATGAAAAAAGAAGCATTAGACTCTTCTAGTGGCTCATAATGACTTCTTCAAATGCTTCTAACTCATTTTGAACCTTCATTTTGGTAAGTTCTCAAACTAGAAAATACTGTAGTTGCCAGAATTCAAGGAAAACCTACTTATTTAAATCTTCAAGGCAGGAAAGCTAGGAATCATGACATAAGACTTAGAAGTGTTTAGAATATTTACTTGAGGGGTGCACAGTATTTGTGTTTATTAATAATTTTGTGAACTTATTTCTCCAAGAAGTTTGACAATTTTATGTCTATTTCCTTTTAATTTCTTGCCTCTTTCCCCTTCTCTTCTGTTTCTAAATTTTATTTTATTTTATTTTATTTTATTTTATTTTATTTTATTTTATTTCTGTTTCGTTCTTTTTGCTTCTCTTTTTGGCTTTTGCTTTACTCTCTTTGTAGTATCTTTCCCCAAAATTTAGGGGGACAGGTGAAATATGAAAGCATGAGGCAATACAATTATTACAAGTCAGGGTAAATTTCCTTTGGGCCAGGTGGCCAAGGAAAGACTCTTTATATCTAAAGCAAGTGAAGGAACAGAGGGATGGACAAGCAAGCAGAGGCCTGTGCAGAGGCCCTAAGGCAGAAAAGAGCTTCAAGGGTCCTGAGTCTCTGGAAGAAGGCTGGTGTGGCTGGCACATTGTGGACGGGGGCTTCATACTGTGAAATGAGGTGGAAAGTTTAGTTAGGACCAGATCATGGGAAGCTGTGTCAGGCGTGAGAAAAGACTGGATTTTATTCTAAGAGAAATAGGCAGCTACTGAAGAATTTTAAGTGAGGGAGTCATAGAGTTGCATTTATATTTTAAGAAGATCATTCCTGCTACTGTGAAGAATATGGATAGAATGATGGAAAGAATCAGAAGTGGAATGACTGGTTAGGGAGCTGTTAGGAGTCTTTGTAATAACCCGGATAAGAAATAATGGTGTCCTAGATGAAGAGATGTTAATAAAAATGAAGAGAATGGATGAGTTTGAGATGTACATTAGAGAAAGAACAATAAGATGTGATGAATGAGAGACTATGAGTGAGGTGATGGGAGAAATGAAGAAACCAAAGAGAACACATAGGTCTGAACAACTGGCATATGGTGGTCACATTATTGAGATGGGGAATGTCACATTATGGACATTCAAGAGTGAATAAGAGTATGAATCAAGAATTCCATTTCAACATGCTAATTTTGAGCTGTTATTGAGGAGGCCAAATGGAGATGGTAGGCTTAGGAGCAGACAGTTGCCTGGCCCTGGGCCACAGTCATTCCCTATGCTTCTCAGGATCAGTGATGTGGCTTGGCATGAAGACATGAGCTGAGCTCGTAAGATTCCCTGCCTCCCGAATCTGAACTGGGTACCTGAGACAACGTGCAGTTAGCATTGGAGGAGGAGCTGAAAAGTCACCAGCTGGAGGAAGAACCATTAAGGATCATGATCAAATGGTTGACATGAAGAAGCAGAAGCTATGAAACCTGGTCTGGGGGGAGGACCTGGTTGGTTAGAGGGAGAGAAGGTGGTAGGGAGAAGCAAGTTCGTGTAAAGAAGCTGTGCCATGTGGGGGCACATGGCACAGAGGGAAGATCTATAAAGCCATGCAGGTGAGGTCTTTGTAGTTGCTTTTGACCCAGACTGAATCTCTTATCTTAGAGATAAGAGAGGACCATATGCAAATTGCTGGAAAGGTGATTTAAGAACAAAAAGAAGAGATAAAACACAAACACATAAAATGGAGAATGAAAAGAATCTCTAGTATGTTAGGGGTTATGTCTGGGAAGTCAATGACTTCTTCCCCTTCAGAGTCCTGCTTCATAGAATAAACATCTGTTTTCGTCAACTTATCAGCTCTGTTAATGTAGATCAGAGGACTCCCCAAGCAAAGAGCTCCCTGGTAAAAATGAATTGGGGGATTGAGGCTTAACTTTTAAGCTAGTGTGCGTTTCCCACTTTCTCCAGTCTGAATTGACTGAAGGTAACTCACAAGTCACAGTGGAGATGCTGAGTAGATAAAAGAGTGACTGGCAGGCATATTGGCCAAAGTATGTGAATTCTACTCACCATGTAGAAATCAGGAGCTTGCCATATAGAAACCAGGCCTGCTGTGTCTGGGCACAAAACGGCAGAAGAAGCAGCAAGATAAAGACAGACAGAGATATACCCTTATTAATTTTTAAATTGTGTAACTCCTGGTAAATTTGGCCAAGTTATCTCCTGAGGGGAGGGGTGTTTATTTTCTAAACTTTCTCTTGAGAAGTAAGGGTGCTTGGGTGGCTCAGTCAGTTAAGTGTTCAACTTCGGCTCAGGTCATGGTCTCCGCGGTCTGTGAGTTCCAGCCCCATGTGGGGTTCTCTGCTGACAGCTCAGAGCCTGGTGCCTGCTTTGGATCCTGTGTCTCCCATTCTCTCTGCCCCCCCCCCCCCCCCCGCTTGCACTCTGTCTCTGTCTCTCTCAAAAATAAACATTAAAAAGAATTAAAAAATAAAATAAATAAATTTTCTCTTGAGAAGTAGAATAGAGGCTATTACACCTACAATTCCAAGGAAATGGAATGGCTAAACCAGAGTTTCCTCTTGCACAGAGATTTGAAATATAAGAAGACTATTTAGAATTTTGTGGTGATGCATCCAAAAGCCTCAACAAAATTATTGTATTAATAGGCAAAAACCCAACTTAAATTAACTCGAGGAGTTGGAACCCCTAACTAGAACAGCAGTCATGACAAAAATGGAAAAGGTTTTCAAATAATTAGCTTTGAAAAAGACTCTGAGCCCAGAAAGTTTTGCAAGTGACTTCTTTTGATGTTTTAAAGAATTAGAAGTTCCACATTATAGAAATTATTATAAGGCATAAAAACTGGTGAAATTTTCCTAATTCACTCGATAGCCAACCGGACAAAGGTAGCATAGTAAAACAAAGTTAACAAATGATTTTATGGCTGACTATGGAGGCCAATGTTCTAAAAACCTTGTGAACACTTGAATTTTCCAGTGGACATAAAATATATTATCTTATATATGAATACATAAATAATATAAATATCTTATATTTTATGTACCCACTAGGTATTATTTCAGGATAGTTTAACATTAGAAATTTTAGGAATCAAAAATATCACGGTAGGTGGATTCATTATCACTATGGATTCAACTCACGATCTCTTTCTAATTAAAAAGCAAACAAACAACTCCCCCCAACCCAAAAGCTTTTGTAAACTAGGAATAGGAAGGACTTTATTTAATATGGTAAAGCAATCTACAAAGAAAAAATAGGTAAGTAAATAAAAATACAGCAAACAATGTATTTGATGGGAAAAATGTTGTATAAATTCTTGTTTACACTAGGAACAATGAAGCATATATAACTTTTTTAAAGGCTGAAGCTTATATTGTTTTGGGAGCTCCATTCCATGAGGGTTAACACATTGTCATGTATCTGTATCACCTCCACTTTTTTTTTTTGCAAGTCCTCACACCTCTTTTTTTTTTCCAGCACCTTTGTATGCAATTTTCTGTCTTAACTTCCTTTTGATTGAAAAGGAAGTTTTCAAGTTCAAGCCTCAGTACTACAATTAAAAATTATGTACCAAAATGAATATGAAAAGAAAACACACAAGAAATTAGAGATGTAGAGATTTAGGCAATTTCATTCTGAGATGTTCTTTTAGGTCTGTAGCAGTTTTAGGTCTATAGCAAAACCCATAAGTAGGTACAGAGATATCCAGTATACCTGCCCACACTCAAGCATGGCCTCTGCCATTGTCAATGCCCTCCACCAGAGTTGTAGAGTTATTTTAATCCATGAACCTACGCTGACACATCATTATCACACAAAGTCCATAGTTCACATTAGGGTTCCCTTTCAGTGTTATACATTTTATGGGTTTGGATAAATGTATAGTGACATATGTCCATCATTATTAGTATCATATGGACCATTTTCACTGCTCCCCAAATCCTCTGTGCTCTCCTATTCATCCCATGCCCACCAATCCACTATCTTCCTACTGTCTTTATAGTTTTTCTTTTTCCAGAATGTCATATGTAGTGCCTATAGTTGAAATCATATAGTATGTAGCCCTTTCAGATTGGCTTTTTTCCCTTAGAACACACATTTAAGGTTCCTTCACATCTTTTCATGGCTTGATAGTTTGTTTGTTTTTATTGATGAATAATATTCCATAATATTCCAATGGATATACCATTGTTTATTAAACCATTTACCTACTGGAGGACATCTTATTTGCTTCCATGTTTTGGCCATGATCAATAAAATTGCTATAAACATCCATCCATGTGCAGGTTTTTGTGTAGATGTTTTTAACCTCCTTGAGTAAGTACGAGAAGCGTGATTGCTGGACCATATGGTAAGAATATGTTTAGTTTTGTAATTTTAATATATTTTAAAGAAATTTATTGAAAGTGCTTCTCAATTTGACTAGGTTTTTCCTCTCTACTTAGAACACACTGTAAATCTTAATAATTCCCAGAGCTCACAGGGGCCAGTGCAAGCAAGCTTTATTTGCTTCAGTAAATAAACAATAAATTTGTCTGTGGGAAAAACACAGATGCCTATTACTATCACAGCTGTTCAACACTATTTTAGAGATATTAGCTAGTGCAATAAGACAAGAAACTTAAAGCATAAAAAATTGAAAGGACAAAACAAAGCTGTCACTATTAGCAGTTGTTCACATAAAAATCCATTCAAGGGGTGCCTGGGTGGCTCAGTTGGTTAAGCATCCAACTTCGGCTCAGGTCATGATCTCATGGTTTGTGAGTTCAAGCCCTGCATCAGGCTCTATGCTGACAGCTCAGAGCCTGGAGCCTGCTTCCAATTCTGTGTCTTCTTCTTTCTCTGCCCCTCCCCTGCTTGCACTCTCTCTCTCTCTCTCTCTCAAAAATGAATAAACGTTAAAAAATTTTTTAAAAATCCCATTCAATCTATAGACCTGTAATTCAGAATTAATACAACAGTTGAGTTAGCTTGCTGTTTTAAAACAACGTATAAAATTGAATCACATTTCTATACCCTGGAGATGATTAGAAAAAACGTAGCATAAAATGCAAAGCAACCAAAAACAAACAAAAAACCAACAGTACCTAGGATTGTATCTTACAAAAGATGGTCATGAACTTTATGCAGAACAGTACAAAATTTTATTAACAACTCTGGAAAGAATTCATAGTTAGGATGGTCCAATATCTTAAAAATGTCAGTTTTTGCCATTGTTGCCTCATTGTAAACCCGCACTTTCTCCATCCGGTTTTAGGGAATTGGACTACCAAACGGATGTCTAAGTGACATACTATGGAGCAATGGGAGAAGAAGCATTCTTGTTGACTATGTATCAGACCCTTTGCAGTGAGGGCGCAGGTGGTGTTTGAGAAATAATATGCTTTTACATTTTTTTAGCTGCATTTCAGCCAATAATTTTCATTCTTGAGTTAGTGCTGTTTGTGTTATATTTTGGAACATTATCTTAGTTTCTATATTTATCCACATTATTATAAATTATAGCATAATTTTACATGCCCTCATAATATAATTTTTTTTGTTACCACCCTAGGGACACATTATACCTCAGCTAGGAAAACCTAGAGACAACCCATGCTTCCTTTGCCATTCTTTCTTTTGTGTACTGGTAAGATGACCCCAGACTGTTAGGGTGGGGCTTCTATACTTACTTTATTTTTTTTAATTTTTTTTAAATTTTTTTTTTTAATTTATTTTTGAGACAGAGAGAGACAGAGCATGAACGGGGGGAGGGGCAGAGAGAGAGGGAGACACAGAATCGGAAGCAGGCTCCAGGCTCTGAGCCATCAGCCCAGAGCCTGAGGCGGGGCTCGAACTCACGGACCGCGAGATCGTGACCTGAGCTGAAGTCTGCCACTTAACCTACTGAGCCACCCAGGCGCCCTTGTATACTTACTTTAAAGCAACTGATGTTGTTCCTGACAGATTGTGTGAGTCAAGGATTTTCAAGACAGTAACTTTTCACCGTCACAGAAAGAAAGCAAGAATCATATGATGATGTGAAGAATGATACTATATAAGTTTTCTATTGCTGCTGTAATAAATCACCACAAATTTAGTGGCTTAAGACCACAAATGTATTGTTTTACAATTCCATAGGTCATAAATCTGGCACAGGTCTTACTGGGTTAAAATCAAGGTGTTGGCAAGGTTGCATTCCTTTCTGAAGACTTTAGGGGAGATTCTATTTCTTTGCCTTTTCCAGCTTCTGGAGGCTGCTTGCATTTTTTGGCTCATGTCACTTTTATTGTCTTCAAAGCCAGTAACGTCAGGTTGAGTCTTCCTCATATCCCATACTCTAAACTCCTCTTTTGCCTCCCTTTTTAACTTTTTAAGGACCCTTCTGATTCCACTGAGCCCACGTGGATAATCTAGGATAATGTCCCATTGAAGGGTCCTTAACTTAATCACATCTACAAAATTGCGTTTTCCATGTACAGTCACATATTCATAGTCTGCAGGGATTAGGACATGGATGTCCTGGGGGATGGAGTGGGCAAGTTGTCTAACATTACTTCCTATCCCTTTCACCTGTTCATTCTGCTCCGGCCACATTGTCATACTCCAGACTCAGTACTCACCATTCCCTTGTGTAGAATGCTCTCCCCCAGAAATTTTAAAAATATAATTTATTGTCAAGTTGGCTTCCATACAACACTCAGTGCTCATCCCAACAAGTGCCTTCCTCAATGCCCATCACTCACTTTCCCCTCTCCCCCACACTTCCCATCAGCCCTCAGTTTGTTCTCTGTATTTAAGAGTCTCTTATGGTTTGCCTCCTTCCCTCTCTGTTTCTAACTATTTTTTTGTCCCCTTCCCTTCCCCCATGGTCTTCTGTTAAGTTTCTTATGCGTGAAAACATATGGTATCTTTCTCTGGCTGACTTATTTCACTTAGTACAATACCCTCCAGTTCCATCCATGTTGCTGCAAATGGCAGGATTTCATTCTTTCTCATTGCCAAGTAGTATTCTATTGTATATATAAACCACATCTTCTTTATCCATTCATCAGATGATGGACATTTAGGCTCTTTCCATAATCTGGCTATTGTTGAAAGCACTGCTAAAAACATTGGGAGTACATGTGCCCCTATGCACCAGCACTCCTAGGGTAGATCTATTTTTAATTTTTTGAGAAACCTCCACACTGTTTTCCAGAGTGGCTGCACCAGTTTGCATTCCCACCAACAGTGCAAGAGGGTTCCCGTTTCTCCACATCCTCGCCAGCATCTATAGTCTCCTGATTTATTCATTTTAGCCACTCTGACCTGTGTGAGGTGGTATCTCAGTGTGGTTTTGATTTGTATTTTCCTGATGATGAGTGAGGTTCAGCATCATTTCATGTGTCTGTTGGCCATCTGGATGTCTTCTTTGGAAAAAGTGTCTATTCACATCTTCTGCCCATTTCTTCACTGGATTATTTGTTTTTTGGGTGTGGAGTTTGGTGAACTCTTTATAGATTTTTTTTCTGTTTTCTTTTTTTTACGTGCCTTTTTTATTTTTATTTTTTAATGTTTATTATTGAGAGAGAGAGAAAGAGAGAGAGAGACAGAGCATGAGTAGCGGAGGGGTAGAGAGACAGGGAGACACAGAACCCGAATCAGTCTCCAGGCTCTGAGCTGGCAGCACAGAGCCCGACATGGGGCTTGAACTCATGAACCGTGAAATCATGACCTGAACCAAAGTCAGATGCTTAACCAACTGAGCCACCCGGATGCCCCTCTCCCCCAGGAATTCTTAAGGTTGCTCCCTCTACTTTGTTCATATCTCTGCCAGATGTCCCTTTCTCAGAGGGCCTGCCTCTACCTAAAATCCATTCTGTGCTTTTCAACATCTTGTTATGTTTCATTGTTCTCCACAGTTCTTCTTACTACTCTCTAGCCCCCCCCCCCCGCCCCCCCCCCCCCCCACTTCTAGAAAATAAGCTCCTTATATATAATTGATTTGGTCACTTTTGCTTCCCTGTATAACCCAGCGTCTAGCCCAGTGCCTAGCATATAGTAACTCAAATAAAGGCATGAGTGAATCAATTTCTTATTTTCATCCTTTAATATAACATTTTCTTCGGTGAGCTGGACCAAAGTAAGATGTCTATGATTTGAATTATTGTTTGAATTCAAATTGAGGTATGAAAAGTATGACCCTTGCACTTAGTTCTTTCACTGAGAGTGCTATTTGAGTCCATAATCTAATTAGCCAGATTAAAACTAACATCGGTAAGTGATGAACTCCGTGTGAAACATTAAGTATATTTCTATGAATACCCCTACTATTGGGTGTAACTTTTGAAACTAGAGATTGATAACAATGATGACAGTGATAATTACCATTATCTTTGTTACCATCTATGAATGCTTACTATGTGCCAGGTACTAAGTCCTTGACATGTATTATTTTATTTAATCATCTTGCACCATGACATCATAGAGCATGCATTTACTGGTTTATTGATGCTGAAAAGCATTCCCTCTAATCAACACTTCTTTTGGGAAACTACTGCTACCCACCCCCAACAAATGGTTCTGGGGTGGCCCAACCACAGTACCTTGGCTATGGATGGGCATGTGACAGTCTGGACCAATCAGAGCGGGAGTCCAGTGGTTGACACATAACCTTGGTCAAGCCAATCAGAATTTTCCCTCTCAGGTTTTGAACTCAGGTCGGGAAGAAAAGTTTCCTTTCTCTCTTGTGTCAAAAACTGCCAAGGGTGTGAACCAAGAGCTGCCTATGGTCTGTGGAGAAGTAAATAATCAGAGAAAATGGAACAGAGATGGGAGTTGAGAAGTCCTCACTTATTATACATTATACATTTTTATTTTCTCCCTTTTACATTATTGTTATATTATTTTTACATTTTACATTTTATCTCAGAACAGTGAAATACTTGCCAGAGCTCAAGTAGCTGGTAAATAGCGAGCAAATGAGGGAATTTGACCCTAGGTAGCCTAACTTCAATATCCATATTTTCTTTTGTTTTGCTGTACTCTGTCCTGGCACCCTAGTGTCATAAAAGCTGGCTACTCTTGCCATTCTACGTGTTTTCTGAAAACACTCAGCAGGAAGATGCACGCTCTGTATTACTAGTAGGGAACAATTGTTGATCATCTACACATCTTATATTCTGATACATTTGTTCACTTGAAGCTCAAGGACTGGCTAGAATGACGAGTAGGCTCCATATTTTGTACTAATTCCAGTTGAGTGGCAGTGGCTACTTAGACCTTTGTGTTGAGAAGGATTCTGAGGCTTCATCTGGGCTAGCAGAAGAGCAAGCAGAGTGAAGAAATGAGCTACTCCTAGTTTATATGTTTGATAGCGTTTGACAATTTGGATTACATTTTGGACCTACTGAGCTATAATTTTTAGCATACACGTTTTCAGGGAGTTTGAACCAAGGACTCTTGTTTTTCAGTTCAAAGAATGGTTCAGTTGTTAGTCGGGGGCTCACCTGGGTGCCAGACCAAATCTTAATAGTCTCTTCATGAACAGACCCCTCTTCTCGAAAACTCCCAGACAGTCCTATCCCACAATGATAGGGACAGCAACCTGACCTGAATTTAGATCCTAGAGCTGAATGTCATTTATTGGGACCACTCTTTTCTGGTGAGAGGGACGCTAAATCACAGCCACCCTGGAAAATTGTCATGCACTGGTATTGTTGAACATTTTCTAAGAATCAAATTGGGCCTCACATTTTGTTGGTTGGAAGTTCCATTTCTTCATCTTTGGCCCAAGTTACTTAGCAATGGCCAATCAAACTATGCACCCACCATATTGTTTTGCATGTTTGACTAGAACATTGACAGATTAATAGGAAGGGTAAATAGCAGAGCACAACTGCAGGGGCCCAGTGTGGGGCGGCAGGATTGACTGCTCCGGACTTTGTTGTGTTTGCTCAGAGGAAGCCGCAGCAAAAGCCTGCTGGGAGGAGGTGACCCAGGTCATGGGCGTTTGTTTCTTGTCTCTATAGAAAACAATTGTCTTCTCAATGGAAGATGGCTTTTTCTGAATCTACATGGTTCCACCGAGGAGGAAGCATTTGCCATTCCAGGGTGCTTGCTAAAACACACACATACAAATAAAAAGGCCACGCAAAAGTTCAAATTTACTGTATTCCCCAGAGAATCCTTTGTCTTAGGTAAACCAGGATAGAAGTCTAACTTCGGAAAGTGTATTGTGAACGTCTCCAAACTTCCACCTCTTCACGATCAACTCCCAACATTTGATGTTTATGAAGTTTTTATGAAGTTTCAAAATGATCCAGCCACCTTCCCATATCCCTGATTGATGAGGGCGGAATCCATTAACATTTAGCACTGTTGACTTTGTAAACTCCAGCTTTGGTGGAAACCTATTTTGATCTCAAAATTGCTCTACTTGGAATTAATATGAATGAGATATGTTAATGATGAAGAAAAACCTACTTTGGGCAAAACTGAATCGACCAAAAGTAGTGTGCTGTCTTTATTTGAAAGTGAGAGCTATGTTTCTTGTTGATAGGTTTTTTTTTTTTTTAAATATGGCTGATTTTACATTTGCAGAGTTATAGTTGTTTTTAGAATAAGGTTTACTTATAAAAGACTTCAAAAGGCTCCACACTGACTTTTGATGAATATTTCTTGATCTTTCTCTGTCTTTTTCTCTCCCTAATACATATAATACATAATAATATATTTTATAAATAAATGATATATAATAATTATTATTACACTATATCTAATTTCCACCTATCTATCTATCTATCTATCTAATCAGCCAGACATTCTTCTGGATTTGGTGGGAAAGAGGTGTGGACAGATGGCACTTTATAATTCTTCTTTTGGCACTTTTAATCAATTTTGCTCTGTGATGCCTGAATGGGTATGAACTGTGTTCCCCATTTTTCTCACCTTTACTTCCTTTTCTCTCTTCTCTAGCCTTTTGCTTACTTTTCTCTACCTTCCATTTGCCTGGAGCTCAGGGCTTGGGAATTGTATGGAAGTGCTGCCGGTGGTTTGGTGGAATCCAGTTTAATTCCAGCTGTTTACTTCAGGTCCCATTGAGCTTTATGTGCCTCTTTTTTTTTTTAATCTTTATTTGGGGACACCCAGAGAGAGTGCATGCCTGTGTGAGCAAGGGAGGTGGGCAGAGAGAGGGGGCGGGGGAGAGAGAATCCCAAGCAGGCTCTGTGCTGTCAGCGCAGAGCCTGACTGGGGACTTGATCCCACAGACCATGAGATCATGACCTGAGCCGAAATCGTGAGTTGGATGCTTACCCGACTGAGCCGCCCAGACACTCCATGCCTTATGTACCTCTTAAACTGAAAATCCATCATGGGGGGAAAAACACAAACTCAAAAAACTCTGAAGAATCAAAACATTTCATGATGCTAGAAACTAGGACCAATGTAGCATTTAAGAAAAAGCAAGGCAGCTGCACTGATATGATAAGCAGCCTTTTTTTTTTTTTTTTTTTTTTTTTAATTTTTTTTTCAACGTTTTTTATTTATTTTTGGGACAGAGAGAGACAGAGCACGAACGGGGGAGGGGCAGAGAGAGAGGGAGACACAGAACCGGAAGCAGGCTCCAGGCTCCGAGCCGTCGGCCCAGAGCCCGACGCGGGGCTCGAACTCACGGACCGCGAGATCGTGAC
Organism: Neofelis nebulosa; assembly: GCF_028018385.1. Classification (NCBI taxonomy): domain Eukaryota; kingdom Metazoa; phylum Chordata; class Mammalia; order Carnivora; family Felidae; genus Neofelis; species Neofelis nebulosa. Next base: position 18,644,410 of record NC_080789.1, read on the forward strand.
CTGGCTGAAGTCGGACGCTCAACCGACTGCGCCACCCAGGCGCCCCAGCAGCCTTTTACTGAATTAAAATCAACCGACTCCATGCTGCTCCAAGGATAGTTCTTGTCCTTCGGGAGCTCACAGTCTTGGGTTGGGGAGAGATCATTATCCAGAGTTCTAGGGCACCCAGTGCCATGGTGGAGTGACCCCAGCAAGTTGTGGACAGGCACAGAGGAAGCACCAACTCTAATTTCTCAAGATACTGGAAGATGCATGTACAAGCTCTGCATTGTAGCTTATTTAAACTGCCTTGCAGAGCCTAAAACAAGGAGCAGCTACCTAGTCGATACCTGTATTTTAGAAACATGGTAAGACTTGGGGAAAAAGCACTCGCCTGTGGATATAGAAATTGCATCTGGAGGCACCTCGGTGGCTCAGTCAGTTAAGCATTTGACTCTTGATTTCGGCTCAGGTCATGATTTCATGGCTCACGAGTTTGAGCCGCATGTAGGGCTCTGTGCTGACATTGCAGAGCCCGCTTCAGGTTCTCTCTCTCTGCCCCTCCCCGGCTTGCTCTTTGTCTCACAATAAAAAAATAAAAATTAAAAACAAAAGAAATTGCATCTGTCACATTCACTGTGTGTAGTGTGGATCTGGCGCTGATCCTGGGACTCCATGAATACCTGTGGAATGAATAGATGGTGGCACAAAGCCCAAGGACCTTAATTACCACTTACCAGCTGTGTGGCCTCGGGTCTCTCCAAACGTCCGTTTCTTCACCTATCATGTGGCTCGATCACAGAAACAAGTCCTATTTATTGAGCATCTAGTATGTGGGAGGTGCTAGTCTAAGGATTTTACACGTGTTTACTCATTTCGTCTCTACAACAAAAATACGAAGCAAGTAATGGTCTCATCCTCACTTTGTAGATGATTATGTGCAATCCGTTTTTTTTGGAACTATAAAGTGTCATTTACATAAAAGGCATTGCCATTAATATCACTAATATTCCCGAGCATGGGAATAGTCCTCCATGAGGTCCTGTCTCTTGTCCGGGACTCTATGGCTGTCCCATACTGTCTTTCTCTCAATTCTCACCATGAGAATATTTTAGGCATCTATTTTAACTAAGGCTCTTTGATCTGAAAGCAGTAAAAGCTTTCAAATCTTCCTAAAGAAAGATATATTTTTATTTTGAGTATCCATGCCACTGGGACTGGAAAGCCGATTCCCAGAAAAACAGAGGACCGACTGCCATGCGAGAGGTCAGCTTCTCTTGGACTCTGTGTGATGGGCCCAGGGCCTCTGCATCCCCTGATGAGCCTTCCATTCCCCTCTCCTTTCAGGTACCCCTTCACTGTCTTTATCATTGCTTTGTTTGTGGTCACCAAGGCCCCTCCGGCCCCAACGCTGCCTCATGACCTTCCAGTATCCGCTCTCCCAGTCCTTGGGCCTGCCTCCCCACCATACTCACTCTAGTTTCTGACATGGCTCCAGTGCATTTTCTTGCTTGAAGCCACCTTATGACTGACTCTTTAGTCACTGAGGGTCCCAATGGCTAGCGTGAGGAGGGGACAGCAGTTCTGTGCCCTGGGGCCCGGTGGGGGCTGTGGTTGCAGCCCTCCTGGGATGAGAGGAAAAAGGCAAATCCGAGAAGGACATCGGACTTGTATTTTCCATTCCTGTCCAACAACTAGACCTAGTACATAACTGAGGCATTGATTGGATTGTTTGTTAAATTTACCCGATAGAGCTTTTTATTGAAGAGCCTCACATGACAAAGAAAAGAGGTGAATAGAACTTTTAAGACTTAAAAGTAATTTAGGGGCGCCTGGGTGGCGCCGTCGGTTAAGCGTCCGACTTCAGCCAGGTCACGGTCTCGCGGTCCGTGAGTTCGAGCCCCGCGTCGGGCTCTGGGCCGATGGCTCGGAGCCTGGAGCCTGTTTCCGATTCTGTGTCTCCCTCTCTCTCTGCCCCTCCCCCGTTCATGCTCTGTCTCTCTCTGTCCCAAAAATAAATAAAAAACGTTGAAAGAAAAAATTAAAAAAAAAAAAAAAAGACTTACTTGTAATTTAAAAAAATGAATCAAAGTTTGGCTTTTAACCTTGTGGGCAGTGATCTTCAGTTTAAAAGAAGGAAATGGTGTTGGGGTAATGACCTCTCAGATTTTAAGTTAAATTGGAGAAGCTGGTGCAGTAATTCTGGGTCGTGAACAGTTAGCAGCCAGTTAGGCGATCGATCTGATGGGTTACGACCTACGTTTGAAAAATAGAAAACAGAGGCGCCTGGGTGGCTCAGTCACTTAAAGCATCTGATTTTTGATTTTGGCTCAGGTCATAATCTCACAGTCTTGAGATGGAGCCCTGAATTGGGGCTCAGCAAGGAGCCTGCTTGGGAATCTCTCCCTTTCTCCCTCTCTCTCTCCCTCTTCCCTTCCCCTGCTCAAGCACTCTCTCTCTCTTTAAGAAAAAAGAAAAAGAAAAAAAGAATAGAGGTCAGTCCACTGTGTACATGGTGGTAAGGTAGTTATTGTTTTCTGACACTTCTATTTCAGTAGCATATGTGTGGCGGCATTCACTAGTCTTGACTGAAGATGCATTTCTTGTCATGAGCTGTGACCAAAAGACTTGAAAGCTACCGATAGTGGTTAAGATCTGGGTCTGGGGTCCTATGACTCTGAGTTCAAATCTTGACTCTACCATTTGGAAGCTGTGTTCCTTTGCCTCACAGAGCCGGTTTCCTCTTCAGTAAAATGGGTTAGTCAGACTTACCTCATGCAACTGGGATGCTAAGATAATGTGGGGAAAATGTTTAGCAGAGCACTCAGCTGAATGGTAGCTTTTTAAAAAAAACAATGAAATAGGCCTCTATTAATTATTCACTTGATTGAGTGTGGGAAGTTTCTGGAAATCCTCTACATTTGAGATGCGGATTGGCATCAGGAACTGGAATAGGAAATGGGTGACAAACAAAAAAGAGCAGAGAAAACATCTGAAATTTTATTTTTTATTTATTTTTTTTGAGAGAGAGGGAGAACATGCGAGCACGCATTGAGCAAGCAGAGGGGCAGAGGGAGAGAGAGAATGTTAAGCAGGCTCCATGCCCAATGTGGAGCTGTAGGTGAGCCTGTATCTCACAAACTGTGAGATCATGGCCTGAGTCAAAATCAAGAGGTGGATGCTTAACCAACTGAGTGGCCCGGGCACCCCAAAACATCTGACATTTTAATATCACCTGGAAAGTCCATTTCTAAGCCCCTCGTGTTCTAGGTGACTTCCAAGTATTTTTTTCAATGCAGCCATCAGCAATATTAATATTAAATATTGTCATGAGTGCCCCTGATCCAATCCTGAGAGATTTTTGAAAGAAATGTAGGGGAAATGGTAGCCCATGGGCTGTGCAGGGAAAAGGAAGATAGTGAATACTTGTGCTATAACAAAATAGTATAGAATAGTGGTTTATAAACAACAGTTCTGGAGGTTGAAGTCCAAGATCAGGGTGCTGTCATGGTGGTTATATTAAGTGCCCTCTTCAAGGTTACAGACTGCTGACTTCTTGTTGTGTCCTCACATGGTGTGAGGGGATCTCTCTGGGGCCCCTAATGGCACTCATAAGGCTCTTCATGACTTAATCACCTCCCAAGGGCCCCATCTCCTAAAACCAGCACACCGGGCATTAGGATTTCAACTCATGAGTTTGGAGGTGGGGGAGACACAAACTTTTGGATCATAGCAGTAATGCGGTGAGACAGGGGTATTCCAGCTAATTATTGTGGCATGACAAATGCCTCAAACGTAGTGCCATGAGACAATATAATCATTTTATTTTGCTCATTAATTGTGTGAGCCAAGGATTCAGTAAAAGCACAGGGGGAGGGCTTGCTTCTGGTCCATGATGTCTGGGGCATTGGCTGGGAAGACATGAAAGCCAAGGTTGGCTCAAATGGTTGGTTACTGGAATGGTTTGGAGACCTCCTCACTCCCTTGTCTGGCATCTAGGCTGAATAACTTGAAGGCTAGGCTCTGAGAACTGTTAATCAGCACATCTACCTGTAGCTTCCCCATGTGATGTGGATTTCTTCGTTGTATGGTGGCCTTAGGGTGGTCAGACTTCTTACATGGTGGCTTATGGCTCCGTGAACAAGTGTTCCCAGCACACAAGGAGGAGGCTGTACTGCCTTCTGTCATGTAGCCTCGTGTATCATATGGCATCACTTCTCCTGGGCTTACTGGTCAAAGCAGTTACAAGATTTCGCAGATTCAAGGGGAGGAGACATAGACCCCTCCTGTCATCAGGAAGAATTTGTGGCTCTGTTCTAAAGCCACAACAGGGTCAGATGGAGAAGACAATTGAAAGCAGAAATTAAAAGGTGGTTTCGGAGGTGAAGGGTGGTATCATGGAAAGGCTTCAGTCATGTCCATGACTTTCATGTTCTCACCATAAATGGGCCACAGACACCTTGGAGTGACAGGGAGGAGTCATTTATATTCGATGTTAGATTGTGTCTTGAGATATCTTCAGAAAGGACTGAGCACCTCCCTGACTATATGCTCTGGTTAATTCTGAAACAAATTTGGATCCTGTGATCCTTCTCCTCCAAAAGAACCCTCTCGGAGAGGAGGAAGGTGATGATGAGCTGCTGGGTGGCTAGAGCGCCCACCTCGTGCACCGCTGTGAACATGGGGACAATCAGTGGGGACAAAATTTATCTAATGACCATTAAAACTCTCCTTCATCTCTCCATTCTTTCTACATTTTAAAGTAGGCTTTATTTTTACTAAAAATATTGACTTTGCTCCGGTAGGATGGGAATGAGAAGAATTCTTGGTTTTAGTTCCAAATCTATCACTAAATGTTTGCATGACTCTGGGCAAACCACTTCACCTGGCGGATCATACGCTCTGTGAGGCCACTTTCGATTCTCAGTGACTGATTTTATGCCTTCCCAAATGGGCCAGTTATGTTAATTTTATGAGCAAACCAAGCTATACATAATGCATTTTGTATCCATAAACTAAAAAGTGTAATTTTACCTGTCAAATTAGCACAGATTAAAAACTCAGTGTTGCTGAAGGGCATTAATATGGGACTCCTGTTCTGTTGCTGAACGTGTCTAATGGCTACAGCTTTTCTGGAAAGCAATTTGACTCAATTTTATGTATCAAGTACGTTGACATGTCCCTATCTGCTGATACCACTCATCCCTTCTGAGAATCCGTCTTAAGAAATGAAGTAGAGTATGAGACCAAGATTTCTGTACAAAGATGGTCCCTACAATATTATTTATAGTTATGCAATAATGGAAGACACCGCTGAGGTTCACTAGCAGGAACATTCTATAACTTACGGTGCAAATAGGCAATGATATGAGGTGGCTCCAAGAAGCCTGTTTTCAAAAAAAGAATTCATTCACAATAAAGTTGCATGAAGCAATTAAATTCTGCACAAAGACCAGAAGGAACCGAATCAGGATGCCTAGATAGAGTTATTGGTGATTTTGTCCCTTCTCGGGTCTTTCAGGTTTTTGAAAACTTGTAATGAATGTATTTTCTTCATAATCAGAAAAGACAATGAATAGTATTGGTAGATGTCTTTTATATACCCCCACCACCCCCCTTTTTTTTCCTGTCTTGTTCTTGACAGATGGCCCAAAAAGAGAGCTAGCGGTCAGGTTAAGATCTCTCAGGGTTTGAGTGTCTTGAACACCAGACCTTCTGCCCCACCCTTCCCCAAGCTCCTTGCTCCCTCTAGCCCCAGCTGGGCTTCTGTGGGGTCTGTGGGATCTGTTGGGATTGGTGAGTGGCAATGGGACATCAGACAGCCTGAAGGCGGGCATGTGATCTCCATGAAGAAGGCCTCAGATCTCTATTAGCTGGATTTTACTGCAGTAAATTACCCCTGCTCTGCAAGAACATTAACAAATTACCATGAAAATGCTGTCCTTGCCAGCACAAATATCTCTCAAAGGCTCACTTCAGTGTTTCTTTTTTTTTTTTTTTTTTCCCCCAGACGGTAAGATTCACTTGTTAGTTCCACAGAAAAGGGGAGGCTGAGTCTTGAGGTAATTTGCACTTTGGGTGAATTCATCCACCCGTTCCCCCCCCCCCCCCCCCCGGAAAAGGGTTTGTCTTGCAACCAGACTTATGTACACCCACTGCTGATAATGGACAGGAGCAGTTCTGTGGGCATTTGAAGTGGGAGAGATTCCAAAGTCGCTGTCTCCCGTTAAACACCAAGAATGAGGAGATTGCCTCTTAGTTTCCAGAAAGAGAGGTCTGAGTTAAGAACAGTGAGAATTTTACCTTTAAAAGTCTGATCCAGGAAACAACCGCAGGTCACAATTTGTATGCAGTTTGCATTCTGGAGTTGACTCTCTGGTTCACAAAATGACTTAACCATTCTGTGAATCATTACTACATGCATTATGTGCACAGTTCTTTGGAGAGTAAACACTTTTCTTAACCCAGCGAATCCTAAGGCATGTACGGGCTAAGTTTGGGATTCAGAAGGTCAGGCCCCATTTATGAGGATGCAAACTATTCTTTACACATCAACTCCTCTTGGAATGCAAGCATTTTATGCTTTTCTGAACTCTATGTCTAACTAAAATGTAAAAGCAGGCTGAATAAAATCAGAAGAGTGGTGAGCAGGTTATTAAGTAAAAACAGTATTCAAAATAAATATTTATAGGCTGAACTTATATTACCAATTAAGGTTTTATTCTATAATGCAATCACATTCAGAAACAAGTTGCTTTCCAAAGCACATTGTATGAAACTTTATTTTGTATTTATTAATGAAAGTTTGCTGTTGATATAAAGTGTTTCCATTTTAAAATGGATGCACTTTGTTAGGTCAATCTGCAAGGCACGGGTAGAAAAAAAAATGTAGCTTTCCTAGAACCTTTTCTCATCTGCATATAGATAGATTTACCAAACAGGAGGGTTACATGCTTTAAAAACCAGCAAAATAGACAGAAAAGCAACAACTCCTCTCTTCCCCCCAAAACAAACACATAAACAACGATCCTTTAAAATAGAGAGGTTTGGCTTTCTGTGTGGTGTCAAAAAGTTTGCAATCAGAAAAGCTAGATCCCAGCATACATGAAGTGTTGCCCCACTAAAAAAATCTGTATTATTTTGGATTGGATGCGGCAGTGGCCACCATGATCTTGCTAATTCTTAGAGTTTTACAATATCTTAGTTCAGTCCTGCTCAGATAAGGCAGACGAGTTTAAGCCTTTTTGACATCTGAGCTCTTAAAACAGACATTATTTGTTGAGGTGCAAGCGGCCCAAGGGAAACACCGTGGATCTCTTACCATCAGAGGTCCACAGGTTTCTTTAGTTCCCTGGTTGCAGACAGCATGTGTGCTGAGAGGTGCTTTCTCAGCCCAGTCTCTGCCCCTGGTCACTGAGGGCCCAAAGTCACTCCTTCTGAGGGAACCAGGGCAGAGCAGGCTTATTTTATTTTGCAGCCAGGACAAGTCAGTGTCTTTGAAGAGAGAGAGAGAGAGAGAGAGAGAGAGAGAAACCTTCCATGATGATCCCAGCTGCTTGACCTGGAATGCATTTAGTGCTTTCTTCTAATTGTTTTCAGAGATGGGGAGCCATCTCAGAGCGTGCTGCATGCAGAGATTCCTATCCATCAATTACTTACAGAAATTCTCTCTCAGGGAGCAAATACTTCCCTGTCCATCCTCCCCACTCCCCATTAGCACAATGATGGATACTTTAAGTCATAGAATACAATGGGTACATGATGAGTAGGTCTGTATGTGTATGTTTTATAATTCTAATAAATAATAAAGTCAACCAAACTTTGTAAATAAAATTCTGGTAAGTATAAAGGATCTCATCAGTGATATACATTTAGAGGGATATGCTTTCTCATATCATTTTTATCGAACGTGTAACAGACCATTGACGAGAGTGAGTATTTCTTTTGCTCGGGTGTTTGAGGGCTTAGCTAATGTGGTCTGGACCTGGTTGATCTCAGCATGGCTACCTCACACATCTGTGCTCAGCGGCGAGTCTCCTAGGCAGTTCGGCTGGTCTCCTAGTTCTGCTGATTTTGGCTCCGGGATTTATTGGTTGTTGGCTGATTCAAAATGGCACCGACCTGGAGGACTGGGGTCACTTGGGTCTGCCCCATGTATCTTTCAGCCTCCAGCAGGCTAGCCGGGACATATACCCACGTAATGACACAGGGCAAGAATGAGTGAGTCCAATACCGTACGTAACCCCTTACTTAAATCCTCTGCGTGTGTTCCCACTTCCTAGCTTCCCACTGGAGAAAGCAAGTCACGTGGCTGGGTCCAAAGTGGAGCAGAAGGCACCACAAAGTTACGTGGCAAAGGGACATCGATACAGGGAGAGGTGAACAGCTGGAGCTGGTAATGCAATCTACCACGTGGGATAACATTTTGAAATGTTATAGCCTTTATTCTGCATTTTTTAGAATTTTTGCTTTTCTACCTGTTCTACCCCCTTGGGACTAAGTTAGAATTTTAAAACAGTATTTCAGAAACAATGACCTTGGAAGCCAGCTTTCAATTGTTGAGAGTCAGGTATCTGAGAGAGAAAAGAGGGTTTTGAATTCCCAAGGCTTTCCTAGCAATAAGGTTGGCAAATTGATCAGAGCTTTATCATGACAGAGTAGATTGGATCCTGGAAAACATTATCTGGCAGCCTCCTTCCAGCTAGAGAGGAGATGGAATCACTTTCTGAGCTAGGGAGAGTGGGAAGGGGAGGGCCGAGATATGGAAGGGAATGCCCAGTAATGATGGGCTGTGAGAGAGAGAGAGAGAGAAAGAGTAAGAGAGAGAGTGAAAGCAAAATGAAACAGCTCTCAACAGAGAGGGCTGTAGGGGATGTGGGGTCTTCAGTGAGAATCTAAGTTCAGTTCCATCCGTCTTATCAATGTGTTCTTCCAGATCAGCTGGGAACTTGACCGGATTCCACATCTTGGGCCCCCTAGGTATACTGAATATACCCCCTAGGTATACTGAATCAGGGACTCTGGGGATGGACCCAGCAACTTATGTTTTAACAAGCCTGTATATTGCTGTGTAACAAATTATACCCCAACTCAGCAGCTGGAAACAATGGACATTGTCTGACAGTGTATGAGGGTCTGGAATCCAGGAACATTAGTTGGGTGCCTCTGGTTCAATGTCTATCATGGGGCTATAGTCAAGTTGTTAGTTGGTCTGCAGCCATCTTGAGGCTGGTCTAGTCTTAGAAGTGGTAAACAATGACTTCTGCCTTCTATTCATAAGTGGGTTGTTCCTGCCAGCTCATATGGGAAGGTATTACACAGTTTGTAAATACTAGGAGTGAGAGATCCTTAGGGAATATTTTATTATTTTTTTAAAAAAAATTTTTTTTTTCAACGTTTATTTTATTTTTTGGGACAGAGAGAGACAGAGCATGAACGGGGGAGGGACAGAGAGAGAGGGAGACACAGAATCGGAAACAGGCTCCAGGCTCTGAGCCATCAGCCCAGAGCCTGACGCGGGGCTCGAACTCACAGACTGTGAGATCGTGACCTGGCTGAAGTCGGACGCTTAACCGACTGCACCACCCAGGCGCCCCTCCTTAGGGAATATTTTAGTGGCTGTCTGCTACAAAGTCCTCCAGGAGACATGTATGCACTTAAAGTTTGAAAAACACTGACGGTAAGAGGTCAAGAGGACCATTCAGAAAAGAGTTTGAGAATACAGGGAATTTTGTTTACCATGGACTGTGGATTCCAGAGGGTACAATGGAAGAGTATAGGATCATGGCTTTGAAGCATTTCTGATAGCATCCCACATTAGAAAATATCCTCTATCTCAGTAATGTGCACACACACACAGACACACACACACCTGGCCCTCTTCTCCCCAGTTGCACATAACAATATTAATTTCATTACATGCGATGTATTGTCTATTCTGTTTTAGTCTATTTTATCCTTTATGTTCTGTCCCTTTGCATTGCATTCCATTTCTCTCTAAATAGTTGGTGATCACATTGCACTAAATTGACCCTATGCTATACTAATAGGTCATTAGTAGCAGTTATAAAATACTTATTTAAGGGCGTTAGGGAGAATTAGAAGAAGATGTGGTCAGAATATAAAATAGAAAGCCTTAATCTCTCAGTGGGTCTTGATAATCGTGGCTGATAGTAATGGTATAATAGCTACCAAATACTACATGCCAAGCACGGTGCTGAGCGTTTTATGTATGTATCTGTATATACTCTATATGGACCTTATTATATATCATTCCCCTTTTACAGTTGGAAATTGAGAAGCAGTTTCCTTAATACAGGGGGAAACTGAGGCGCAAGGAACTTAAATACATTGCCTAATTCCAGAGAACAGGCAAGTGACACAAACGGGATTCAAACCCACCAGCAACAGCTCCAAAGACTAGCTCTTCACCATTACCACATTCTTATGCCTGGACCAGGGGGAGGCAAGAAACAAGAGGCATGAATGCATTGGTTTTCAGGACTTTCTCCAGCCATGGGCTTTAGTGAGTAATCAGATCAGTGACCTTCTAGGATGTCTTCGATGATATTTAGCCATCATGCCGACAGTGCTTTCGCTGATTTGCAGGCATCTCCCGGGCTCTTCAAATTAAGTCGGATGTCCTAGACTTCTATCCCTTTTCTGTTTTTACTCCTTGCGTTTTATAGGCCTGGCTGTCTCATAATAAATAATGCCCTTCTTAATGGAAGTGACCCTTTACCTTTCCCCGAAGAGTCTAATTTCCTATAGTTTAGCCTTGGATACACATTTTGTGTGTGGCTTTTAGGGGACATTCTGGTTTGGGTTGCTAAAGAAGGCAGCCTACAGCAGCAACCTATTGTGTATCATGGCATTATGAGGATGCTTCAGTCTCTCGCTGTAAACAGTGTTTCTTTGTCTGGACTTTGGGCTATCTTCCATAGCTTGTCAAAAATGGAAATAACTCCCAGCTTTCTAAATGATGTTTACATGGATCAGCATAGCTGTGTTTTAAGCTCCACTATATCTACCTTGGGGTCCAGATTAAGCAAACGTGCAAGAAATTTGGACATTATGAATGCAATTATTTTTCTTTAAAACATCTTACATTTGCATAGCACCTTGTAATTTCCAAAGCTCATTTCCATATATTTTTTTCTTTTGATCCTGAAGAGAATCCAAGGATAAAAAAGGGTAGATAGTTTGATAAACAATTTTCTATTTGTAGAAATGGTGACCCCCCCAAAAGATTAATGATATCATATAGAACACTGGATTTGGCAAAGCCCTTTAATCCAAATCTCCGTTTTAGAAAGGAGGGAACCAAAGCACCAAAAAGTCAGGGGGCTTGCTCAGGGTGACACAGCCAGTACGTGCAGAAATGAATCAAGAATTAAAGTCTCTGGGCTCTTTCTACCACAGTCTGCTATCTCTGATCTTGTTTTGTGAACATCGGTGCAGACATGGCAAATATGATATCATTTGTGTCCACATGTCTATAGATGTTATGGAAGTGTTTTATAAATGCAAAGTGCGTCTGGAAGGGAGTCTTTGCATATTTCTCTAATCAGGAATGTATTGTTCAACTTCTTCGCAGACTTAAAATTTCCCGACTTTAATTTGTAAGCCCATGATATTGTCTGTCCTCTAAAATGGACGATGCAATGCAGGATTATGTTGCCATCTTCAAAGTAAGGAGAAGCTGCGATATAGCTTTGAAAAAAGATACTATTGTTAGTTGTCTGAGCCAAGTGGCTGGGTCACCAGGAGTGTTTGCATTCTCTCTAAGCATATGTTTGAAATGGCATATTTGCATAAGTGTAAGAACATAAAATGCAATTTCACCGTAATGCAATGAATGGGGTCCCCAAACTGTATTCTCATAAGACGTATTGCTTCATTGGAGGTTGGTGGAAGACAGTATTTTTAGTCGATCTGTACTGTCACAGAGACTACAGAAGTAAAGATCACTTTAATGGTGTTTTCAACAGACGGTGTAGTGCACTGAGAAAATGCCAGAATGATCACGGAGTGTCACTTCCCAACATACCTTGGATCCATGCATGCCAGTGATAAGCATTTAAGTTTGTTAGAGGACGGGCACCAATTCTCAATGACCTGATATCCATATTCACATTTAACATATGCACTTATGTTCTCACATATATCTTTAGCTTCTAATTTACAGATGGACTTTGTTACTAAAGTCTGCTTATAAATAGGTTGTTTACAACTCAAAATACATGTTCTCATAGAAGTTTTCCACCTGAAAACATTTACTAAGTGTTCAAAGCTGAGCCCTCAAGTAGCTCGGTCCTGGGCGTAGTATTGGAAGCTAACCTCAGAAACCTTTGAAAGCAACATCACAGCCACCGTGGCACAGATAGTAATTCAGTTGGCCTGACACCCCAGCCCTCTGGCCCCAGCACTGAGTCCTTCTCGGCAGAGACGGTGAGGTGCTAATCAAATCCTACTCTTGCTCTGAAGGGCACAGCTGGACCACAATTCCCAGCCTCCCTTGCAGTTGGATGTGGCCGTGGAGTTTGTTCCTGTCAACAAATGTGTAGGGAAGCAGTGGATTCCATGTCCAGGCGTGGCCCATGAAAGTCTCCCGAGGAATTCCTACATTCTATTCTTTTCTGTCCACTGGCTGGAAGAGAAGGCCCCCAAGTCCCAAGGGGTTGGTCAGGAGAGGTTCCTGACTGTGTTGAAGACCACCTGTTACATACCTTCATGGATTGTTGGATATACAAAAAATAAATTGCAATTGTGCGAGGCCATTGAGCTTTTGGGATTTATCTATCACAGTGGTGAGTGTTAACAAATACTCTTTAGGAATCCTGCACCCACTGAGTGAAGCCACTTTGGTCTGAGCTTTTTGGGAAAATGGGATGGTGGAAGGTACAGGGAACTCTCAGGGTAGCTGAGGAAGAAGGCTGCCTGTAGCACGGACATGGAGAAGGGCAGGGGTAGGTGGGGTCCTCAAAAGTGAGTGGAAGAGTGTCCTCTAGCTGTGACAAGGGCTGTGGGCAGAGCAAAGGCAGGGTCTTCAGCAGCTCTGTGTATGGCTTGCTTCATGTAAAAAATCTTCTTAATTAAAAGATTGGCTCTCTCTACACACACACACACACACACACACAGACTCCTTTTTGAAACATCTAAGTTTTAATTTCGGGTTGTGTCTACATCCAGAGAAAATGTGAAACCCAATTAGGAAGCTGTGGCTGTGAGGATTCTCCTCTCAGATCTAGCAGGAGGCCAAGCACAAGCATGGCAGGAATACAGAGGACCATCCTGGAAGACAGGAGACTCCTCTGATGCCCGACTTTGACTTGAGGACCCCCAGACGTTTGAGATGCACTCTTCTTGGACTGCCTGTCAGTCTAGGAAGCTTCCACCCAACCTCCTCTCTTCTCTCTCCTTCCTTGGGGATCAGACTGGCTTCTCTGCGTTTTTTCCCACAGGTATTTTCCCTAATACATTTCTTGCTTGTTTCATCCGTCTTGGCATCTGCTTCTCAGAAGATATGAACTAACACAAAAGTCATGCTAATCTGTTTGGAAGTATAAAAAGGGATCAAGTCTCTTAAAACGTGAGGGAATTGTGGTTGTGTCACCCAGTTCCCTGACCAAGTGAGACTCCATTTGTAGACCAAGAGCATTTGCCCTTGAGCTGTAAATGGCATCTTGGGTAGTGCTGCAGAGACCCCTGCCATCCACTCAAGAAAGAGTCACTAGGAAAGGGCATTCCTTGCTTTTGAACTCCGGGATCCCTGATGGAGATGGGAAAGCGAAAAAGGATGAACATTTACTGAGACCTTGCTAAGGAGGATGTTTACCACAGTGATCTCATTGAATTAGTAAATGGAGATCCATTTTAAGTAAAATTAAAAAAAAAATTTTTTTAAACGTTTATTTATTTTTGAAGGAGAGAGAGAGAGATGGGAGCAGGGAGGGGCAGAGAGCAAGGGAGACACAGAATCTGAAGCAGGTTCCAGGCTCTGAGCTGTCAGCACAGAGGCAGATGTGGGGCTTGCACCCACGAGCCATGATGAGATCATGACCTGAGCTAAAGTCAGACGCTTAACCGACTGAGCCACCCAGGTGCCCCCAGGTAAAAGGTTTATCCCAAAGAGGGGATGAGGTTCAGAGACCGTATCACAATCTGGTAAGAGGCAGAGCTGATATTTGAACCCAGATCTCTGTGGTACACTACCACACTACCCATCATACTCTTTCTACCACTTTTCACATGCCTTTTCAGAGAGCAATTCTGCAATGGATTCTTGGAAAAAGCACTGTCTGTTTTCTTTCTTACAAGCTGGTGCTAGAAACCTACCAGTTTCAGAGTCTGTCTGTGGAGAAGGAAAGGCCTCCTCCCATGGCTGTTGGATTCGCCCCTGCCCCCCACGTCTTCTTTATGTGAAATGTCTCATAATTAAAAAGTACAGATTCTATACAGACACAGAAGCTTTTCAGTGTGGACCACATTTCCAAAAGTGGTTATTATGCATGGATGTGCTTGGAGAATTAGATTTCTGTGCTCTTGACTTTAATTGCCCTGTCTAGATATGTGATTAAGCTTTTGTTCTTTGTTTCAAGATGACCAGTCAATGGAGTTGTGTGGTTTTCATTTTATCTGAAGTGTAGTTGGAGGACAGTCAACAGAGCCTACTGCTTTTTTTCCCTTCTCCGTCTCCGTTTCTATGACTATTATTTAAATATTTTCAGGTCTTATTAAACACTAAGAGTGATATGAAATAGCACAGTTATGGCCAATTTTTTTAGTGCAGTGTAGAAGCTTTTTTATTTTTAAAACATGTAATACAAAGAGGGAACGAAGATTGCATTTTACGTGTGCCTTTACCCCGCCCCCCAAGACAGAACATATAGATGTGAAGTTTGTGGGAAGTCAAGGAAAACATAGTTTAATATAAAATTGTAGGTCCCTGTCTTTGAACATCTGTTACCATGGCAACTGATTTAAAAGCTTGAAAGATCAAGCTATTTAGGCAACTTAACTAGATGTTTTTGAAAGTATGGGAACTAAAAATATTTTTCAAACAGACCCATGTAGATCCCCATTCAGCTGACCTGGCTGACACAGCGGTAAGGCATCGCTGTGACAACCGGGGAGATTGCACAAAGGAATGCGGTCCATAAACAACAGCTTCAGCCAGGAGAGCCGGCCTGGGCACCAGGGCGGCCATTTTCTCACTCTTTCCAGGGAGATGGTCAGCGGGACGGAGCTTCGTGCACACCTGCTACACAGGTACAAGGGCACCGGTGGCTTCATCTTCTCTGCACCGTTAAGCCACAGAGGAAGGAGCAGACTAACCGTTTCCAGGGCACAAGCTTGGAAACGAGAAAAGTGAACTTCCTCAGAGAAACACAGTGCTCACCCTGCCAGCGTCTTCTGTGACCAACGACACTAAGAGTGGCTTTCTGGGAGGAATATGATAGAGAAATTCAGTCTTACCTGCATGTTGATTCGGATTTGCACATACGTATCATCGTATGTGTTAGGTTCAAAGTAGAAAGTAAATAAGTAAAAGTTTCCAGTGACTGGGAGCAACAACGTTGGAATTGTACGGATATAGTAGTTCTTCAGAGCACACGGGTGAACAAGTTAGTGGAGGAAAGGTCACAGAAGGAAGAGGAAACATCAGGATCACGCATCCTCCTTCGGACCATTTAGGCTTCTTAGGAATTGCATTTTCAGGACGGTAGTTGGGCAGATCATCTCTTTCTTGGAGAAGTGTTTTCATTGTCCTGGCCAATTTTTAAAAGCAGATCGTATTACTTGAAAAGTCAGACAAAGAAAACAGAAATCACAAACGACTGCATAGAGGATTTTACTAGCTTATGAATTTTTTTACATAAAGTATATAAGGAACATCCTTAAATCTGTGAGGAATTCCTCAAAGAAAGAAAGAGGATGAGTTCAGTTTGAGGAGGGAGGCTACACTTCAATTTCAAAGGTCTACTGAACAGCCTCAGCTTTTAAGCAAGAATTGATTTATATGGAAATGTATGCAGTGCCCTGTACCCAGGCAGACATGAGAAGAAATATCCAGTTCAATTTCAAAACACTTACTATATGTTTTGCTATTGGCTCTTTTCCCACGTGTGCAGTGTTTTTATTATTTGCCTAATGAAAGTGGTGGATGCCGAGTTGAAAGTCTATTTTTCGTGGTACAGTGAACATGGCAGTTCTAAAACTGTGGACTTTTAGAACTAAAAGTGAACATTGTAGTGAACTAAGGCAGGAATGAAATGTTTTTGTGCTGACCTTCGACAAGATTTGAAAAATCCCTTTTGTTTCCAGAAAATGTCTTATAAATGTCGAAAGGCATCGTATTCAAAGGGGCTGTGTTCTAGAATCATCGGTGACAGCAACATCAAGCAGACAAAGAGACATATAGATCTGGGATTCTTAGTAAATGAAGTTTATCCTGGATAAAACAAAAAGGAACATTGTACAAGTAGATGTTTTTAGTAGAAAAAAAGGAGATAATTTTAAATATCTCTAACTCAACTCATACATACTTATTCTAAGCTTGACAGGATAAAAATTAACATATAAGTTCACACTTTTCTGCTCACTTTCTCTATGGAGAGAAAAGGATAAAAAGATCCAGGGTTTATTTTTTTTTCTTTTTAGGGTTTATTTATTTATTTTGAAAGAGAGAGGGAGAGGGAGAGAATCCTAAGAAGGCTCCACACCATCAGCACAGAGTTGGATGCAGGGCTCGATCCCACAAACTGTGAGTTCGTGACCTGAACTGATATCAAAAGTTGGATGCCCAGTTGACTGAGCCACCCAGGTGCCCCTCCAGGGATTTATTCTTAAGACAAAGTCGGTGAAAGTGGAAAGAGGAGCTTCATGCCTTAAGGGGACATGTGGGAGAGATGAGAATCTCAGACAGTGTCAAGAGGAGCAGAGAGGAAAGGACCATCTAGCATGGTGGCAGGAACCCCAGATGGTGCAGATGAGAGCTTATCTGAGGGAGAAGAACAAAAGACTGTATCAGTAATGATAACATACAATAGAATATTACCCAGCTGTGAAAAAGAATGAAATCTTGCCATTTGCAATGACATGGATGGAGCTAGTTAATATTAAGCTAAGCAAAATAAATCAGTCAGAGGAAGGCAAATACCATATGATTTCACTCATATGCATAATTTAAGAAACAAAATAAATAATCATGGGGGAAGAAAACAGACTCATACATATATATATATAAAATATTATATAAATATTATATAAAGATAAGTTATAAATATTAAATGTTATATAAATATTATATGAATATTCTATAAAAATAAATATAATATTATATATTTAGGTGCTCTTCCAACTATAGGGAGAATTCCAGCAAGAAGGCAAGCAGATGGGATTCTTATTTTTATTACAATTTTGCAGATCACAAAACTAGGGATTTCTCAACAAATGGTGCTTGGGCAATTGATTACACCTAGATTATCCCTAGGGAATAAAAAATAAATTTAAGTCTTATCTCATACTCTATATAAGAATCAACTCAAGATAGATTAGAGACTTAAATATAAGTGACAAATCTGTAAACCTTTTAAAAGACAATATAGAAGAACATCCTCATGACCTCTAGCTAGGTAAGATTTTCATGAACAATGTAAAAAGAGCACTAATCATAAAAGTCTTGATAAATACAACATATTAAAAATTAGCTCTGTTCATTGAGATGCCATAAAGAAAATGAAATAAGAAGTTGAAAAATGGGAGAA
Source organism: Neofelis nebulosa (assembly GCF_028018385.1). Lineage (NCBI taxonomy): Eukaryota > Metazoa > Chordata > Mammalia > Carnivora > Felidae > Neofelis > Neofelis nebulosa. The sequence continues at coordinate 18,662,157 of NC_080789.1, forward strand.
GGTATTTGCAATACACATAATCCAGAAAGCATTCATATCGAGGATGTATAAATAAATCTGTAACAATTTTATTTTTAAAAAACAAATACCATGATAGAAAAATGGGCAAAAGACTTGCACAATCGTTTTATAGAAGAGCCTATGTAAATGGCCAGTCGGAATATGAAGATATTCATTTCCATTAGTACATAAAGGAAATTCAAGTTAAATTCCAAATGAGATAACACTAGGTGAATGTTAAAGACTGACTGGTGTCACTCCTAAATTCATAAGGTGAACCTCTAATTCCCACAAACTCAGAATGTGACTGTATTTGGAAATAGGACTTTCAAAGAGGGAATTAAAGATAAATGAGGTCATAGGGCTGAATCCTAATCAATTTGACTGGTGTTCTCATAAGAAAAGGACACAGAGACACGAGGAATGGGTGTGCAGAGAGGAAAGACCAGGTGAAATGACCATCTACAAACTGAGAGAAACCTCAGAGTAAACTCAATCTGCTAATACCTGGGCTTTTAGCCTCGAGAACTGTGAGAAAATAAATTTCTGTTGTTTAAGCCACCAAGTCTGTGTTACTCATTATGTCAGCCCCAGGAAACTAATACAGTGGACTCCCCCCACCCCACAATTAAATAGAATATTGGTGAGAAGGTGCAACAATCTGAAATGGTAAGAATTTATACAACTACTTTGAAAAAAAAACAATTTTGTATTTTTTGGTATATTTAAATTTATGGTCCATCAATTTTACTCTCAAATGTATACTGTAGATAAAAAGCTCTTGCTCAATTTTGTTCAAGAATGCTCATAATAACATTGTTTGTGTGATAGAAAAAAATGAAGAAACAAAACAACTGAAAATTAGAAAGAGCCCAGATAGGCACTTTAAGAAAATAAGTAAACAAATTCTAAAATAGTCACGCAATGGAATCTTATATCACAATAAAATGAATTAATTACAGCAACATGCAGCAACACTGAATGATTCTTAAAAATATAATATTACATGAGATTAAAAATAAAACAAGTCGTGGAAGAACATAAAGTGTTACGAGTAGAACCAAAGTATTATAAGGGACACAGATATATTGGGCTAAACTTTTTTTTTTTAATCAAGAGAATGATAACCAAATTCACAAAGTGTGTACCCCGGGGGGAACTGGCAAGGAACACATAGGAAGGTTCAACATTGGGGGAAATTCTCATGATCAGGATTGTGAGTTCATGTATGTATATTATTTTGCCTACTAATTTATGCATGACTATATATTCCTTTACATATATCAGATATATACTTAAAATATGAAAATAATATTTTTAAGCTGTAGGAGAGGATTTAGCAGGTAATATAAGGGAGAAAGCATGTGTACTAAAATTAATTTCAGAAAAAATAGATTTCAATGCAAAGGACATTTAAAAGGAAAAAGAGGAGAATTCTAATATTTATACATGGATGAACCACTTAAGAAGATAAGATAGTCAACATATCATGTACGTGTGTATGTACATGTTGAAAACTGATAGAGAAGAAAAGAATGTGCTTATTTGTGTAACTGAAACACTCATAAAGAGAAACAGAATATGGATGAGTCTTCAGGACAGAAATAAATGAACCAAGTAGACAAAAATGGGTATGACCATGGAGAATGTAAGTAACACAATTAACAAATAGACATATACATATATGTGTTTATGTGTATAAATACAAATAGAAACTAAACATTTAAAAATACATTTGGAAAGCTTATAAAAATTGATCATGTACTTATGTACTAAGTACATAGGAACGCTCAACAAATATCAAACTTTGGTATCCTAGAAGTCACCTTGATGACAAAGAATAATGCAATAAAAACTTAGAAAATGCTTTAATTTTCCTGTAAAAATTTAATTTGGAAGTTCTAACCTAAGAACTGAAGTTCTAACCTAAGAACCTAAGAACTGAACCCTTCATAGCAAAACCAATTGGAGATCATCCATGTAGGAGCCAGGGAGAAATTATGTAGCTCTCAATGGCATTTTATTAAAAACAAAAAAACAGGAAGAAAACAAAGAAGAATCAAGCTTTCAACTTAAGAAGCTACTAAATGAACAACAACGTCCACCCTAATCATGACAGTTAGTGATGATAAAGTCAGAGATTACTGAAATGGGAAACAGTAAAGTTGACCCACATCCAACCACAAATTGAGTGTTTGCCAGCACAGTAAAATGAATCTTCAGCATATGTAATAAAAAAGAGAAAGGACAGAAGAATTTTTATTTGCCATTGGTGATAAGATAGAGATTTTAGAAACATTAAGACGTTAAAAAGATAAGACGTTAAAAAGATGTGCAACATTAGAACTGGAAATAGGTAATTAAATTTCAAGGACTCAGCCACACCCACTCAATTCGATATTGTGTAGGAAGCGAGTAGTGGTCTCTGTCTTTCACATGCTAATCCCCTGAAGAAAATAAATTAAGGACTGATGCCAACGCAACACAACTTCGTATGCTGCCTTCAGTAGTGTTTATGGTCCGTGTCTTCCCAGTTCAGTGGGGTAATTTCTGCTGAGCAAAATGTTGGAGAGGTTTCAAATGGACTGCCCTCACTTGATTACAGACGTGTTTGGGTCGGCCTGCATAGCATTTAAAATTTTTTTGAATTATTACCAGTTGAAAGAAAAAAAAACCCAGAGATTTTACTTAAAAAAATTGGAGTTGCTGAGAGTTGGGTGGGTCCTGTGCTTTTCTGCTTCCTGCATCCCCTGGGGAGTGAGAGAGCCTAAATTTTAATCTCACCTCTGCCACCCACCAGCAGGACTGTTTGGAGAAAGTTACCTAACTCTGGAGTGTGTTAGTTTTCCCTAGTTGCAGGGTAGAGAACATACTAGGCTTATAAAGTGAGTGTTCAGGTTAATGGATATTAACTAAGATAATGAACATGGAAACATCTAGCAGAGTTCTGGGCCCTGTGGGGAGGCCCAGTAAGTATCAGTTTCCTCTTTATTCTTTGTTGTTGTTCTTATGTAAAATTACTGCCACCTGTGTTATTTAGTCATAGACTCAAGATGAGCAACACAATTATTTAACAAAATATTCAGTAGTAACTAATATCCTCTGCTTAGGTGTTTGCACAATGAACCACATGCTGTTTGAATTCAGTTTATTCTAATGTACACAGGTTGTTAGCCATGTATCTCTTCACTACCTTCAAACTCAAGACTTGTTTCTTTTTACTCTCTTCATTAGGCTGTACGCTCCTTTTTTAAAAACAAAGTTTTTTTTTTTTAATGTTTACTTATTTTTGAGAGAGAGAGAGAGACAGAGACAGAGAGAGAGAGTGTGAGCAGAGGAGGGGCAGAGAGAGAGGGAAACAGAATCTGAAGCAGGCTCCAGGCTGTCAGCACAGAGCCCGATGCGGGGCTGGAACTCACCAGCTGCGAGATCATGACCTGAACCGGAGTTGGACGCTCAACCCACCGAGCCACCTGGACGCCCCAGCTCCTTTTAGGTAAAGCCCTGCTTTCTCCTCCATTCTCAGCACCTAGGGCAAAGCCTGGCACCTAACAGGCACTTAATACATATTTGTTGACTGAGTGATTTTCAGAAAGAGATAATTATATACAGAATTCTATATTATCCATAATTATCTATAACTAAATATAAAATATATAATGAAATCTATAATTAATATAATATATTGTAAACGTGGAGGAAAATGAGCATGCTGTGAACATTTTGGTGGAAGTTGTAAAGGTTATGATGCAGGTTCTTGATTTTTAAGAGAGAAGAACTTGTTTCTAACAGTTGGGTTTTCTTTCAAGTGGAATGACATTTCTCCCTGTCTCAACACAAGGTTCTCGTTTTCCTTTTTGTCGTCTGAGAACACATTTCCTGATCTCACAATTGCCCACGTGAAAATCCGCTCCGGATCTGGCAGACGAAGGGTGCTGCCGTGCACATCCCGGAGGCGGCGTTTCCTTTACACGGATCCTCCACTCAGTTCAGTGTTGTTGCCTCTGAGGACTCTTCCAGGAGGAGCTGGAATCATTGGCATCTGATGGGAGCTGCTTCAGGGGCTGCTCCTGGCCTTAGAGGCTGTTGCTCCTGTGTGGCAGATGGACATCGATGTCTGAGTTCAGAAATGTGTAAAGAAATAGGGACATATGGAGATAGAAGAAGAGGTGACACATTTTTGGGTATGTGTGGAAAGCATTTCTTAAAATAGCCCAGTTTGAGATTATTGCTCCGTTTTCCCCTTTTTCTTTTAATAAGTCAAGTTTCAGTTCAAAGGCTTTACATCTGGAGAAAAAAAAAAACCTTTTTACTCATTGCTGTAAAATTTGGCCCATAGCCTTGGGCTTGTATTAATATTAACAGCAGCGTAAAAGTACAAGGCCATTGCAAAATGTAAATTTCTTCCCCCTTTTTCTGGCCACTATTCTAGGAAATCAAGTTTCCCATGAGCCTGGGTTGGTGAAGGGGTGCCTAAAATCTCATGGCCTTTGGGAAAGTATAATACCTAGTGGTCTCAGTACCTGGAAGGAGAAAATATTGCTTTTCACAGAGTAAACTGCTTATCCATTGCAAATGATTGTGGTCATACACAATCAATTATGTGCTTGCTACATAGGTAGATTTTTTCCTTTCCCACTTACTGGTATGCATTAATATTCCGAAATTCAAAAATGGTACAAACACGGTAAGATTTCATCCATTGCAAGCACAGAGCAATGGAGCATTTCTCAAGGGTGTGCTTCATGAGCAAAAGTGAGGTTAATAGATGTTAAATGTAAAAAAAAAATTTCGGTGGTTGTGGCGCCTGGGTGGCTCAGTTGGTTAAGCGTCTGATGCTTGATCTCAGCTTATGTCTTGATCTTGGGGTTGTGAGTGCAAGCCCTGTGTTGGGCTCCATGTCCAACAACTTAAAAAAAAAAGGAGGGGCACCTGGGTGACTCAGTTAAGTGTCCAACTGTGGCTCAGATCATGATCTCACAGTCCGTGGATCAGAGCCTCATGTTGGGCTCTGTGCTGACAGCTCAGAGCCTGGAGCCTACTTCAGATTCTGTGTCTCCTTTTCTCTCTGACCCTCCCCTGCTTGCACTCTGTCTCTGTCTCTCAAAAATAAATAAATGTTAAAAATTTTTTTGAAAAAGAAAAAGAATTCCCATGGTCAAAGTTTGAGAATTTTGACTAAGCCAATCTCTGCTGCAACTCACCAAGAAAGAAGCTGAAGTATGCAGTGATTGCCAATCTGATTTGGCCCCAGGGCCAAGGATCTGAATTTCTCCTTTGATGTGGAGTCTGAGAGATCTAAGTTTGAATCCTGTGCCGCTTCAGGCAAATCATATAACCTTTTTGAGCTCTGGTTCACCTGCAAAATGGGTCCAATAGCTCACGCTTCATGGTCTCAAGTGAAAATTAAATGAGGTAATGCATATAAGACTCCCAACAAAGTTATTATGTCCGAATAGATGCTACTTTAAAATGTACGCCTTTATCCCTAATTTTGGAGTTAGGGGTCTAAAGTGAAACATTCACACACATGGGACTAGGAGTTAGAAGAAGCATGTCCTGCCACTTTCTGAGTAATCTTTCTGAGCCTCTTAACCAAAAGAAGTGTCTTTCTGATGTCTTCACCTTAAAAACACCAGCGTCATCATCACCATCATCATCAACAGCAACAACCAAATCTGTGCTCTTTTATAACACATTTATGAGAATCAAGTTAGTTTTAAAACTTTTATGGAAACTCTCAAACATCACGCCATTTTATCCATAAATTCTTCAGTATGGGTCATTAATCAATAAGGATATCTATATCCATGCCTAAATTTACATCTGTCTATGTTTGCACATACTGACCATGCTGTCATTATACCTAATAAAATTATCAATAATTCATCAACACAATTTAATGTTTCTCCACATTTCTTTTTCCCAGATTGTCTCAAAAATGTCATTTTCCCATTTGGTAAGATTGAGTCAAGACTCAAACAAATTGCACATTCTGTGGCTATTGTGTTATGTCTCTTAAGTTCACTTTTACTTTATAACCCTCTCCCTGTCCTTTTTCTTCCAACCCCATACCATTGTTTTGTTAGAAAAAGGGGGTCATTTCTTTGCAAAATGTCCCACATCCTGGATTTTGTTGACTGCTTCATGGATGAGTCTTTTAACTTGTTCTTCTAACCCCTGTATTTTTGTAAATAGGTAGTTTGGATCTAGAGGTTCAATTAAACACGGGTACAGTTTTTTTTTAGGGAGGATACTTCCAAGGTGGTGTTATGTCCTTGTATCACATGATAAGTCATAAAATATCTAGTCTTCCTCCTAGTAGATGTTTTAAGATTGATCAGTGAACACAGATGGTTTCAACATGATCCTTTCTTTGTAAATTCCACATCAACCATTCACTAATAATTTTAGCATTTGTTTTTCATCATTGGCTACACCCATTTTTGCATTAAGAGTTACAAGATGGTTGCCAATTCTGTCATTGCTTCTGCATTTATTAGCTATAATATTTCTATAAAGAAGAACTTTCTTTCATCAACTATTTGGTTACTCTGAAACACAGGAAAGGAAGGTTAAAGCATTTCTCACGGTTTTATTTATTTAACGAATATCCGTTGGGTGCCAGGAATGGTTCTAGTCATTGGGGACACAATAGGAAACATATCTCCACCCTACTGTTAGGAAGCTTATGGTCTAGGTAATACAGACAAGTAGATCAACAATTACCATATTGTGTAAGGTATTATGAAAGTATATAGTTCTATGGGGGTCCTTTTGGTCTTGGGGTTATTTGTTCCTCTATTACGGTTTTTATTTTTTTATTTTATTTTATTAAAAAAATTTTTTTTAACATTTATTCATTTTTGAGACAGAGAGAGACAGAGCATGAATGGGGGAAGGTCAGAGAGAGAGACACACACAGAATCCGAAACAGGCTCCAGGCTCTGAGCTGTCAGCACAGAGCCCAACGCGGGGCTCCAACTCACGGACCGCGAGATCATGACCTGAGCTGAAGTCGGACGCTCAACCGACTGAGCCACCAGGCGCCCCTCTATTATGGTTTTTAATCTATTTTGTGTAGTGTACAGATTTGCTAGGGCTGCCATAACAGAATGCCACAGACTAGATGGCTTAACCACAGAAATTTATTTTCTCAGAGTTCTGGAGGTTAGAAGTCCACGATCAAGGGTTGGTTTCTCCCGAGACCTCGCTCCTTGGCCTGCAGATGGCCACCTTCTTGCTCTGTTCTCACATGGTTTTCCTTTAGTCTGCGTGTTGTCTGTATCCTAATCTCCTCTACTTTGAAAGGTCCCCTGTCCAACTGGATTAAGCCCCACCCATTTGGCCTCATTTAACTTAAATGACCTCTTTTTCTTTAATGTTTTATTATGTATTTTTGAGAGAGAGAGACAGACAGAGAGAGAGAGAGACAGAGCATGAGCGGGGGCGGGGGAGAGAGAGAGGGAGACACAGAATCCAAAGCAGGCTCCAGGCTCCGGGCTGTCAGCACAGACCCGACGCCCGCCCGGAACCCACGGACTGCGAAGTCATGACCTGAGCTGAAGTCGGACGCTTAACCGACTGAGCCACCCAGGCGCCCCTAAATTGCCTCTTTAAAGGCCCTCTCTTCAAATACAGTCACATTTAGAGGTACTGGGGATTGGCATTTTGAAATATAAAATTGGGGGGATACAATTCAGCCTGTACCATATAGTAAGGCTGAGAATTTACATATCTCTCTCCTTTACTAGCTGTGAGCCTCTTTAGGGACCTTCTATTAAACCTCATGAATGGGTCTAGTAAGTTTCAAGTAAGAGGTTTCTAGAAAGTTAAATCATAATAGAGAACACTCACAGAAAGCTGCATGAAGGAGAGATTAACACAGCTATTGTTTCTTGAGCACTTATTATGGGTCAGGTTATTCCCTTATTTGACTTTCAAAATGACCCTCATACTTAACTTCTATTGCTGTCATTACCGTTCCCGAAATTAAGGATGAGGCACTTGAGAGGAAAGAGAAGTTAGCTTGTCTGGGCTGCCATAACCAGTAAGTGCAGGATGCAGAATTTGAAGCCAGTGCTCGTAGTTTTTCCACAATATTATCCTGACCATGATATTTAGGGAAGTGTTTTATAAATAGTAGATCTCCATAAAAAAGTTAGAGGTTAGTGTAGTTTGGTGGAAATAGCATGGACTCTAGAGTCAAAAATGGCCTCTATTTACTTTTCAGCTTCACCTCTCCCAGCTGAGTGGTCTTGGACTCCTAATTCCTCTGAGTCAGTTTTTCAACCAAGAAAATGGAAACAGTGATACGTGACTTGATGCCTTTTTGTGAGGGTTTGAAAGACTGCATATGGAGATCCTAGCACAATGTCTGAAAGAGTAGATTCTAGATCAATGATAACTGTTATTCCAGACTCCTCGCAGTCCCTCACGTGCTTTTACACCCAGTGATTTTTTTTCTTATTCGATGCTAGGTAGTTATCATCAAAGAATGGAGAACAAGGGGTAGCAGTAAGAGATTCCATTATTACAGCTGACCCCAGAGAGACAGATCGAGTGTGTAGATTCATTCATCAGCTCATTCCCACACGTTTATTTCATGCCCATGTTGTATGAGCAACCGGGAGAGGCATGTCTGGGGGCAAGCAGCAGACACAGTGGAGTGTGGCCTCCAAGGGCTTCACTTCCGCATGGTGATAGGTGTAGATGTGACAACACTCTCCATCCATCTACTTGCCAAAGTGGGCCAAATGCCATACAGTACAGGCAATCGTAGCAAAAGTATAAACTACACAAACCACCAGTGTCCTGCACTTTAAAAAAAAAAAAAAATCCATCTTCAGTTGATAGAGTTGAGTGAATTTTGAGATGAAGCAAATGAAGACATTTCTTAAACATTTCCACAGAATCCCAAATCACTCAGGAATGATTTTCAACTTGCTACCTTTTAAGGGGATGCCGAGAGCTTTGACTTCATTGGGAATGTTCATTTGCCATAATTCTTTTTTTTTTTTTTTTTCCGAAACTCATTAAATATTAACTAGATGCAGACTCTTCCTGCTCAACGTGGGGGAAAGCATCTTTTAAATATCTCTCAAGTCCATCCCCATTACACGTAGAAACTTACCTAGTTGTGCGCCTCAAAATGCTCGTCTCCTTGCAAGAGTGCCATGATATGTCACCCAGTGCCCATGCGAGGGAAGCACATGGACAAATAGTGGAGCACAAAATCTTCCCAGAAGTTTCCTGGTGCATTAAAACTGGAAGGCTTGATTTGGAAATTTCCCATTCAACCCTACTAAAGACTTGGGGGGTGGGGTGGGGAGAGAAAACCCACTTATCTTAAAGATTCATGATTCAAGCGCCTGATAGAATCTGCAGTTTCCATAGTGCTGGGCTCTAGATTTCCCTTTAATGTAATTAAGCCTCAAGATTTATGAATACAACAGGCCAGAACTTGATCCGTGTTCATTTTCAATTACTGCAGTGAAAGGGCCCTATCCAGATGTCTCTATTTACAGCATTCAGGCAGGCCGGACCAGGGGCCGAGGGGGGAGGGCCCACAAATTGTCACACTTGTTAATTCTTCACAGAGGATACTCAGCCGAGGTCCTGGCTTTGACCCTGTGACAAAAGGCTGGGGGCCCCCGGGGCAAGGGCATCAATGCTTCCAGGGACAACACAGTGACCCACAGGGGTCACTCCCTCTGCTTTGTAGGTATTTGTGTAATAATGGGGTCCATTCCTTATTTTTATTTCTGTTACAGTTCTGGGAGCATCCAAGGGAAAAAGACTGGCTCTGATGTGAAAGACAAACATATATAATGAGAGCATCAAGTGTCCCCTGGCAACAGTAACCACGATAAAATGCTACAGGGGAAATACACAGTATGCAGTGACCCACATAATCGGGCCTATTTTGGGAGCATTGTTTTATTTTTCTTTTGAAGGGTGTTGTGTTTCTTTTTCTTCCTTCCTTCTTTCTTTCTTTCTTTTTTTTTTTTAATGTTCCCAGGTCTGCAATTTAGTTTTGTCAGGATGATTGGAACACAAGTGTCTTTTCTATTGTTACAGTTACAGTCCTGCTTGTGTGAGAGCAGGTTTTCAACCATCAAATACCCACCTGCCAGAGCAGCCTAAAATATTCCATTTTGTTCCCTTTATTTTTGCTTTAAAATATTTCTGTGCTTTCTATGACCATTCTACAGGTTTCTTAGGCGTGTGCTAAGTGTTTTCTTACATAATGTGGACGTTTGCATTGAGGTATCATTTTAAAAGGAAAATCTCACACAAAAGGCTTAGAAATAAGAGCCCAGCGGGAGACTCAGAACCTCTAATGAATGAACTGCCACCAGTAAAAAGCCCCAAATCCTACCCCACACTTTTCCTCTGTGGCGTGTGTCCAGTCCATCATTTCATATTCTCAACTCACAGACCAGAGTTGTTACCTTGAGGAAAAGAATGAACTGGGATATTGCTTTTGCTGAACAATAATTGGCTGTTATATTAACATGATGCTCAGTAAAATGGAATTGTTGGCCAATTCTCTTCCATTTCAGAAGGTTGTTTCATGAAAGTACTGCAAATCTCTCCTTGATTAGCCTCTTTCAATCAGTTTTGGGTTTCTTTTTTTGAGTCATGACCTTCACAGGACTCAAATTCATTTCTCTCAGTTTAAAGAGATTTGAATAGAACAAGGGATCTTTTAAAAATAGAGTTTTCTCCCAGATTTATTCCATTCTTGCCTCTCAGAACAACACCTTTTTTTTTTCTTTAAGAACTGATTTAATAATTCAATACCGACTCTAATCAAATTCAATACTTCATTATACATATATTTATCTCTCTGGCTCCATTGAATATATTTCAGATACAAATGGCATAATTCCTGACCATCTTATTTCCCTCTTTGGAAGATGATTGTACCAGGTGGATAGGACCAGAGAATAGGACTGAAGCTTTTTGTGATTAGTCATTCCTTCTGGAAAGCTCTTCTCTCGACAATTTTAGCAATTTATGTGTACCTTGCACAGACATCCTTGTGAACATTCAGGCAGCAAGCACCCTTCAGTTATGAGAGGGAATCATACCCCAGTGCTGTTTACTGGAACAGTTGTTTGGGAACAGCACTGAGACAATTCGACTGTATGCGAATATTTGCTTTCTCAAGTTGTTTTTACATCGTTCTTTCGCTATTTCTGATTGTCTGTTGATATTAGTACATCTTGTTTTCTAAAGCATTTTAAAGTTCATGTGTATTTGGTCTTACGCTGCTTGTTGCCTCTTTACCTCTCTCTACATTCTTTCCCTCCCTTCTGTCTTTTTCTCATTTTATATCAGTCTCTGGATCCGACCCCCCCCCCCATGCCTTTATGTTTTTGTTTATGGTGATAACAACCATGTAAATGGGTGCATATGAAGTACAGTGCACCTTTTCGCCTTTCCAACTTTTCCTTTGATTTCTAAAAAATGCAGTTGTGGACGAAATATACATCTGTATATAAATTTTGCACAGCTCTTCATAATTATGGAAGCTTTTGTTGCAGAAAACTCTCCACAAGTTCAGTTTTGTGCTGGAAAACCCCTTGGGTAAAATCCCTGCTCGGGGGACGCTGCAGAGATTTGACATCAAGTTTGGGCTCTAGGAGGCAGAGCTTGGGCAGTGCATCCCCAGAGGAGGCCCAAAATGGAAATCACCAAAAGTTGATTCTCAGATAAGGTTCTCTGAAAATGCAAAGGTCAGGCCAGAGAAGCCAAGTTCAGCGAAAGGGGTGGACATAAACACATCCAGAGGACTAGTGTGGGCAGAATTGGAGAATTTGGGGGTCCAGCCTGGAGGACTCTGGGCAGGGGCCATTCCAAGAGTTAGGGTCACTGGGATACTTGTCATCAACGGCAAGATCTCCTAAGTCTTACTCTGTCTCTAGTCTTTTTTATCCCATAAAATTTCCACATTTGGGACCTCTCTAAATGTGATCTCTCTAAAATGTATCTTTGCTTGAAAAGTCACGCCTTGGCTTCAAAGCTTCTACAGCCCCCCCCACCCCAACTGAGTACAGAATAAATTCCAAACTTCTTTACAAATATATAAATATAAATAAGTTCTTTTGCCATCTAATCCCTGCTTTTCCCCTCTAGGTTTTTTTTCTGCCACTAACCTTCCTTTCTTCTCTCTGCTGCCATTTCTCTGAATTATTTCTCTGAATTGCGTGTGGTTCTGTGCACATGCCGTCATCTTTCTGCCATCATATGTGTTGCCTCCCCACTTGTCAGTCTGGGCTAGGTTTGGATGGCACTTCCTTTAGGAAGTCTTCTGTGGTTTCCCAGGACCGGATAAATGACTCTCCTCTAGTGCAGCTGTCTGGGACGCATCTATTGAATTCTCTGTTTCACTGATGGGTTCAGAGAACCAGAAGCACATGTAGAAAAAACTCCGGACTTTTGTCAACAGTAGAGACTGTGATATACAGTAAGTTATATAATATGGCTACCAAAACAAAAAATAAAAAACACCCAAAACCCCAAACCAAAAACTTAATGAGATGTTGCATATAGGAAACGAGCTTCTTGGATCAGTTTTAAGAAGTTTTCCTGCACTCTGCTTGGCAGTTGGCGGTAAATCATCAGTTTTTACTGCAGTACATACGTGGGTTGATGCCAGATCCTCTTGCTGTATCCAAGTAGCGGCTTGCAATCTGGGGCTTGTTGGAGATCAAATCATCTTGGTAACATTGTGTTTTGTCTAAGAGTCTATAGGCTTTGAGCGAAGGCTGCACACCCCTGTCTGGCAGAGCACGTGCCTGCTGATATCAGGCTTTTCCCATCCTTGCTTTGGAATCTCAAAGACCCGTGCCTAGATGTTGATTATTCTAGAAACCTGATTTTTACAGGTGTGAAGATTATTTTATTGAGAAAACAAAATGTTTTGCCAGTCAGTGAAAGGAGAATCTGGTTAGGTAGTACTTTAGAAATAGATCTGGATTGAGATTAATTTAAATACCATTCCCGTGCTAACTATATAAATAGCTATTCCAAATAGCTCTTGGCTGTAAGGGCAGAGTAGCAAAGTTATCTTTTAAAAATGTCTTTGACAACAAAGTTGGATGAGACCAGAATCAGAGTTCAATTCCACAAATTTGTTAGTGTCAAGTGACTTTATTAGATGTTTTTTTTCCTCTTACTTGGATCTCATGTAATAAGATACAGTCCATGAGTTCATTCAGCCAACCATTGGCTCATCTATCCTTTTATCCACTTACCTCCTCAGGCCTCCCACCCACCTATCAATCTGACCATCTTTCCTCCTATCCATCTCTGCATGTGTCCATTTATCTACCCGGTAAATATTTGTAAGCATCTACCCAGAATAAGGCCTTCTTAGTTACAGAGGTGACTGAAAAACAAGCAAGACAGTCTCTGTTCTCAAAGTACTTAAAGGTTACTCATGGGCTCTTAGATCATTACATTGGGGACCTGGATAGAGATAAGGAGAGAGAGTGTGTCAAGACAGAGGACAGACTATGAATGCTGCTTGGAGCTGGGAGTGTGTGAAGCATGGTGGGATAAGTGAGGTGTGTATATGCGGTAGGGGTGGGGGTCTGGGGGGGTTGTCTAGGGGAGAATGGTGGCTCTGGCTGGGAAGGTGGTCTGTGTAAAGACACAGAGGGACTTAAATGCCAAACAAAAGAGTGTGGAGAACCTTTGGTGATTTCTTACCAGGGAAAATAACATGAAGAGTAAGTAGTCTTTAGGAAAATCCATCTGGTCAATTTGGGAGAGGGACTGGAAGAGAGAAGTAAGAGAGAGATAAGAGGCAGAGAGACCGGTTAGTGTTTCCAGATAATTAAGTTTACTTTGATTTGGGTCACTTACAACACATGGACTGGGCCACAGTTAAGTTAGGGGAATTTCCCATTAAAACTACTCAGGTACCGGTCATATTTCAGGGATAGAAGATAGAAGTTATGTTTATGTTACTCTTTTTAGCTGACGTTTAATGTTGACTTTCTCCTCAATGTTGAGGAGGGTGATTTATTTAGTCACAAGAATTGTTCTGGAACATTGAGCTGGAACATTCAGGTAGCTTTTGCTTAGGAGGAAGACACAATTATCAGGCACAAGTTTGCGAGTGGGGGAAGGAAAAGTCCTTTCTCTTAGTAAAATAACATCGACATTAGAAACCAATCTTTTGTCCTTGCACATACTAGTTGTAATATCTTTTATGTAACTACTGTGATAACAAATATTTGACTCATTAGTGATGTAGTTTTGAAACACAATGCTCTGGGTAGGGAAGGCTAAAAGAGAAATGAAGAATTTTGAATCTGTTCTCAAGGTCACCAATATAAAAGAAAACAAAATCAGAACCATGCAAAGTACGGAACAGTAGATTCTTCTTACTGAGTGGCTAGGATGTTTGTAAAGTTACTTCAGGGCAAAATATCTTTGCTGTCTCGGGAGCAAACTGTTTCAGCTCCCTGCATACAGCAGTAAACGGCATGTATGTGAATAAACTTGCTCCTTTTTGGGGAGCGGACCATTTTAATGCTTTCTCCAGTATCAAGAAAATGTCTTGTCCCCACGAATTTATTATTCCTGCATAGCCCCATTGAAGACAACCTAAAACCTCACTGCAGAAATGGTCTCTGGTTACCACTGGATTTCCAGCCTCCCAAGAAAGTTATCCTAGTATGTTGAGCTCGGCCCAGGTCTGTGTGTCATCCCCTAAAATGCATTCTCTCTCAGAGAGAATTCTCTCTCAGATCTTGAGGGCTTGCCCAGCTCCTCACATCGACTGAAAAACTCTGTGAGTCAAAACCCTTTTCCTACATTGCATTTATATCAACTTCTGTATTATATAAATGTACATGCCTTTATTGAAGAGCACACACGTTAATTATAAAAGAACCAGCAACCCAAATGATACCCCAGCTACACACATGAACACACACTCAGTTGCAAAAAGGCTGGTAAGAAACATGTTGGGAGTGCCTAGGTGGCTCAGTCGGTTAAGCGTCCAACTTCTGCTCAGGTCATGATCTCACAGTTCGTGAGTTCAAGCCCCACGTCGGGCTCTGTGCTATCAGCACAGGCACACTTCGGATGCCTTGTCCTCCTCTTTCTTTGCCCCTCCCCAGCTCGTTCTCTCTCTCTCTCTCCCTCCAAATAAATAAAAACTAAAAAAATAAAAATAAAAAAAACACTTTGAAACAAAGACAAAGGTGTCTCAGTAATTACCACAAAGTCATCAGGACCCATCAGAAGAACAAGAATACTTGCAAGAGAAGACAGAGGGGGTTTTCTCTTCCTGGAAACGGGCGAAAAATGAATAAAATTTGGCACTTTCTCAGTGTAACAGCTGTGCCTGTCTCCACAGAAAAACACCATCAAGCAATTCGTGAATTCATGTTAAATAATTGCTCTTCACGTAAGGTGACCATTGTGTTCTGTCCCTCATTATGAATATCTTGTGGTCTGATTTTCAGCACATTTAATCCTGTTCAAAACCAAATTAAACTCTGAAAGCATATGTTACTGTAAAGTATGAGTCACAGACTGTCATGATATTTTGCAGAAGATTATTCAGCAGCTGTCTTAAAAATAAAAAAAGCAAAGAGCTACATCTACGTGATGCTTGTTATGTGCCAGAGGCTGTATTAACTGATTTGGGGCCAACGTTAGGGGAGTGTGGCTGGGGACACATGAGGTCTGCATTCAAGGGGTCTGGGATTCGAACGCACAGCATCACCTCCTATCAGAGAGGCGCGCTCACCTGATGGAGGACCTGCTTCACTCTCCAGAAAATGCAGGCAAGAGACCATCTGGCTGACCCCCTGGGGAGGCCCCGCATTCCTGGGCAGTGCTGGGAAGAGGGGAGACCATCAAGAATAGCCCACCTAGGGGCACCCGGGTGGCTCAGTCCCTTAAGCCCCTGTCTTCAGCTCAGGTCATGATCTTGTGGTTCGTGGGATCCAGCTCCCCATCAGGCTGTCTGCTGTCAGCATGGAGGCAGCTTCAGATCCTCTGTCTCCCTCTCTCTCTGCCCCTCCCCACTCACTCTCTCTCTCTCTCTCTCTCTTTCAAAAAAAAAAAAAAAAAGAACAGGCCACCTAATGGCTGTGGTGTTTCAGTCTGTGGTTTTCTACCAGGAGCAGGGTTGAGTGGGTTGAGGGACATGTGAGACAACGTGAATGTGAGGTTATAGAACGTATTCATTTCATTGACCAGAATCTACAAGAAAGGAAAGGGGTCCCTGACACCCAGGCATTTTTAGACACACATGCTTGAATTTACAATTTAAACAATTACTCCCCTGTAAATATTGATTTGTTTTTATTGCTTCTTCTTGATTTCCATAAAGTACCCCCCGCCTCATTCAGGGGAGTCTCACAGGGCTGTCTAACTCTTTGACCGAAGGAGGCGGATTCATCACCGTTTTTATAACCACTATCATTATGGTGCCTGGACTACCTTCGTTGCTGGCCATGCAGCCCTCTCTCGGGTGACACCGGGTACATACAACTCCAGTGTGCTCCTGACATCTTATAGAGCCATTCGGTCTGACATTCGTAGGTTTCCACTGCCCTTGTATATTGTGCTTGGTGAAGCCTGGCGTTTCCTCAGATTATTAAAGTTAATTTCTCAGATACATCTTTAACTTGATCACATTCACATATGTCATGGTAAGTTTTATTTACCACATGAATTCCCTAACATCTACTTCATCAGACTGTGATTAAAAGAGCTAACTGGTGTAGATGCTTGGCACAGCGTAGGTGTTTGATAAATGCTCGCTTTTGTTATTAGTCACTGGAGATCACAGCGCCAGCAAAGGAAGGAAGAGACAAATGAAACATGTCAGGCTCCAGAGCCCAGGCTTTCCCTGCCTCACACACAACTGGGCCACTCCTGTGAACAGAAAAGCCAAGTTCACTCTTTGATATGGAAGATTAGTATCTCTCAAATTTTGTTCTGGCTCATCTGATAAACACCACAGCACGTGTTTGTATTACAATCATATTTATTTGGTTATCACTGTTTAGTTGAGGGAAAAGAATCTCAGTGTTTAGCTTCAAGGCTCTTAATAATAAAGGGCTTGATGTTCAAAGTATTCTCATTTTGATTCTGACGTACGACATTTTACTCGTGCTCATTCAAAGGTTAAAAATTTGGACCTAGTTAAAATGTTAGTGAGCAGAAAGAGTTCCAGAACATGCGCTTTATAAAGCTGGGGTATCAGATGGCATTTGCTGCCTTGGTAACAAGTCCAGTTGTGGCCCCTGTGTTTCTGTGTCATCTACTTAATTATGCTCTACAAACTCAGAGCACCCTAGTTAGTTGTGAGGTCTCATTGCATTGGTCATTCAGGCCGTTACCAGGGGAAACACTATTGGGCTCCTCCATGACTTATATTTAGAGTAGGAGTAGGGTATGGAATTCCAACAATCAGTTTTATGTCTCTCTCTCTCTCTTTCCAATTGTGCTTATCAGCAATTTACTTTCTGTAATTTTACTTTTGGATAGAACTCCGTTTTATAGTACCTGGTGGTGCTATATCAAATGGAAGAAAATTAGAGGGTTCTGTGAAGAATATACTGCTATAGTTTTGCATAATAAAATCGACAAGTAAGTCTTCCTTGATCATTAGTTTGCTTATTGGGGCAGTCAGTTAAGTGCCTTGGCTCTGATCACGATCTCACGGATTTGTGGTCTGTGTGTTGATGGCCTGCATTCGTCTTCTAGCTGATGGCAAAGAGCCCGCTTGGGATTCTGTGTCTCCTTCTCTCTGCCCCTCCCCTGCTGGTGATCTCGCTCGCTCTCTCTCTCTCAAAATAAATAAATAAATTTAAAATAAATAAATAAAGTGTTTTCTTATTAAGAAAGATTAATAGGGTCCAATATATATCCTTGTTAGAATAGCGTTATTACTATAAAAGATTGATTTAAAAAATTTTTTTTAATGTTTATCTTTGAGAGAGACATTGAGAGTGAGTGGAAGAGGGACAGAGAGAGGGAGACACAGAATCTCAAAGTAGGCTCCAGGCTCCCAGCTGTTAGCACAGAGCCCAACTTAGGGCTTGAACTCTTGAACTGTGACATCATGACCAGAGCCAAAGTCAAATCGTCGACCGTCTGAGCCAGTCAGGTGCCCCAAGATTGGTGTTTTATTTTTAGGTATGTAGCAAGTTGATTAGTTGCGTATTCACTTGATATAATGGATACAACTGGTAAAGGAATCTGTAGTTATGCAATGCACTAGAATAGACGGGAGAGTATGGGAGCGACACAGCAGAGTATTTTTCTGTACTTCTATCTGGAAGGGAAAAAAAACAATAGTGAAAGCTAGTGGGGGTATATTTTGAGGAAAAATCTTAATTCAAATCCGCCTGATTTAGTAGCTGAGTATCCCTGGGACTGCCAGCTAATCTTTCTGTTTTCTCACCTGGAGACAGACTGTCATACCTACTCTGTAGGGTTGTTGAGATGTGTTCAGTCACTGCTGATCCTACTTTCTCCTTAACCTAGTGCTTGACTTTCAAGACAGGGAATGGATATGAGCTTAGAGGCTCTTTTACTTTTAGCCTGATTTGCTGATCAAAGGTTGCTCTGAACTCTAAGAATAAGAACTTCTCTGGGAATAATTCTCACGTGCCCTGGTCTCCCAGCTGTTCTTGCTGGACAAAGTTACGACCCCAGATGTCCTCCTTATAGCTCTTTTCTAGGCATTACTTAGGGCTAATATGGTAAACACGGGCATATGTTTCCCCATCCACCCTGGAACTTGCTTGTGCCCATGATAATCATGGTGCTCTTTCCCAAGAACCCTGGGAAAGCTCAACATCCTGGTAACATTCCAGGGAGCCGCTGCCAGTTGATCTGAGCTGATGTTCAAGTTGAAGCTGATTTTTTGTGCTGACCAAACAGCCCTGCAGGAAAAAATTTACAGCATACAAATTTGAGCACAAGGATCTTGACTCAGAGATGGGCACACAGATATTTTTACCTTTTATTTACACAAGCATGGAGAGATTAAATGAGTTGCTCAAAATCCCAAGATGGTTGAAGAACCAGGATTAAAATTGGGGGGCTCTTGATCTCAAAATTAAGGCTCCTCTCAGTCTAAATTTTCACATTTTTGCTTATTAAAAGGTTGTCCCACTGCAAATGAATGGCTGCAGGAAACAGTGACTCGGAAGTCTTTGTGGGTTGTCCAGCTATAGCCTGGATGACAGAGAAGGGGAGTGTTAGAGGGGGGCTCAGAGATCAGCTGGGATGTTGGATTAAATGATCCTTAATATGTCTTCCGGGCCCCAGATTCCAAGACTCTCCTAACAGGGTCCTTGAAGAATGCAATTTCCTAAACATGAAACATCTCAGGAAGTAACTTCCATGTCTGGGGCTCATTTGTAATTAGCCATGCAAGACTCTAAATAAAATTTGGGTTAATTAGCTTTTGTCTGGTTGCATGAATCACAGTTAGCACTTCTGACCATGTCAGTGCATTTGCTCATGGAAACGTTGTTAGCAGACTTGTGAAAACGGAGGTTTGGAAAATAAGGATTGCTATGTCAGTACCTCATGGTTTTAAAGTCAGGGAGCTCCTGAATGCATGACCAGATATCACTTTCTTTTTGGTAGGGAAGAAATCTTACTCACTTAAATACCATTTTTAAATAGACTGTATAAGAAAGTTGGCAACTTGAGATAATCCTAGAATACGAAATTTCAAAAGTGCACATCTGTCCATTTCTGACAACAATGAATGTTAAGTAGATTTTCAAGGTTTTTTTTTTTAATGGATAACACAGTCTTGTTCTTATTGAACCTTAAAAGCCATAGTGAGCCTCTCTTGTCTCCCACCTTCCCCTTCCTGTGCTGTAAATCTAACTTCCGCCTGTCCTATTGTTCAGAAAAAAGCAGCCATATTGTGCTGATTGCTATAAAATTAAAGCAGAAAGAGAGAGGCACAAATGTGGGAGCCCATCTTACCAGCAGGGATACCGCTATCTTTTATTTTGCATTTTGGGAGGGTCAGAAAGTCATGACAGGCATCTGACCTCTGATAACCTCTTCAGTGCTTCTGTGTGCAGTTTTTGGGGGAAGAACTTAATTAAATACAATTGAATTTCCCTGCTAACATTGCCACTGAAAAGACTCCTTTTAAATGGCTTGGTGTTTGCTGGTGAGGAACAAACAAAGATGCTTCTTTTGTTCCTCAAAGAAAAGTTAGCATATGTTAGTTAAGGATTTGTGATTTTCTTTTGACTAGCCTGGCGGGTTCCTAAAAAATTCAATGAGTCTTCTGAAATGGGACCCACAATAAAAGATAAAGCATATGAAGAGCTAAAACCCTAACTCTTCTTATTCCTGATAATTATTGTGAAGGTTAATGCTTTTAAGACTTTACTAGGTTTGTTTATGCTCAAATAAAAATGATGATCTTAGATTTATAATGTAGTTGCTAATACTTGGCCACAAAAAATATAACTTGTCCATCTCCCGCATTCTCCAGCTACCAGAGGAAGAGAAGAACTGCCAGCAGATGTATTTCTAGTACTTTCTGTTAGGAAACTGTTACAAGAGGTGTTGAGAAAGAACAGTTTTTGGTTACAAGCAATTTCTCATGTATAGTAATTGTTGATAAGAAGCTCATCTGCAAGTTACACATCAATAAAAAGCAATAACTACATAAATATGCGGCTTAAAATCCATTTTCCCATTGTTATTCTTGGGCTTCTGAAACCAGAGGAATTGGAGAATCAATTTTATAATCATGACCTACAGAAAGAGTAAACTATTTTATTCAAGTTGCGTCTTGGTGCTTATTTTGAGAGGAATCAGGTTTATGTCTTAGATTCAAAGAATCTTTTAATCCCACATGATTTTGTTTTCCTTGAAGAGAGGATTAGAATGAGGAATTGGTGCTTTTGAATTTAAAGTTGACTATTGTGTGTGTTAAGCCCACTTCCTCAACTCACACCCCCTTCCTCTGTTTCTGAGCTTTCTCAGGTCTCTCTAATTATTTAGGGGGTGAAGGAAGTCACCACTTGACCCCGCTGACCTGTCTGGCTTCTGTATCATCTCTTGTTTAATACCCTTGGTTGAACTCCTGAAAGTAGTATGTGTTATACCCATGGCTTTTCTTTCCAGATCACTGTGTCTCCAGAATCTAGTTTCTGTGTTCACCCATGTACCATGTACTATGTACCCCAGCTGCAGTCACCAACACTGGGGCTACCATGTAAGTTTGGAAGTGAGTATCCTACACAAGCTTTGCAGGACAAGGGGCTAAGTGGAGGCTGAAATCCAGAGACATTTCCTGGCCACACCAAACCCTGTCATAGGGATGTAACAGTCCAGAGGGGTCAGCGTTTTATTTTCTGTTTTTTTTTGTACTTTGCCCAAAGGCTCCATGGTGCTAGCTGTGGCTTTGTCAACAATTCCCTTGACCCCAGTCTCAACCTTTCCTGTCTGGTCTTATTCTTCCAAATCTAGGCCTTTAAAAAGATAATAAATAAGTATCTGATCAAGAGTGAAATCATTAGCAAACTGATGTGGCCACTCTAGAAAACAGTATGGAGATTTCCTCAAAAAATTATAAATAGAACCACCCTACGGCTCAGAAATTGTACTACTAAGTATTTACCCAAAGGATACAGGAATGCTGTTTTGAAGGGGCACATACACCCCAATGTTTAGAGCAGCACTATCAACAATAGCCAAAGTATGGAAAAAGCCCAACTGTCTATTGACAGATGAACAGATAAAGAAGATGGCATATATACAATGGAATATTACTCGGTGATCAAAAAGAATGAAATCTTGCCATTTGCAACAACATGGATGGAACCAGAGTCTATTATGCTAAGCAAAATAAGTCAGAGAAAGACAAGTATCATATAATTTCACTCATATGTGGAATTTAAGATACAAAACAGATGAACGTAAGGGAAGGGAAACAAAAATAAGATAAAAGCAGGGAGGAAGACAAACCATAAGAGACTCTTAAATACAGAGAAAAAACTGAGGATCGTCGGAGGGGTGTTGCATTGGGGGGATGGGCTAAATGGGCAAGGAGCATTAAGGAGGACACTTGCTGGGATGAGCGCTGGGTGTTATATATAAGTGATGAATTACTAAATTCTATTCCTGAAAAAAAAAAGTAAAGGTACAAAGCTCAAAAAAAAAAAAAAAGGAAAGAAAAGAAAAGAAAGAAAAAGAAAGTTCAACCTTGTGCAATATTTGGTTGCATGTTAGCAACGGGTTTGTGAGATGCCATAGTCCTGTATGTGACCTGCCAGTTAGAACCATGGATCCAGCTAGTAGTGGTGATTTCTGTGAAGAAGACAGTCTGTGTTACCTTTGTTAAGAGAAAATTATACAAAACTTGGAAATAAAGTAGAAGAATGAATATACAAAGAAAAAAAAAAGAGAGAGTGAAATCATTAGTTTTTTAAGGGGACAAAATTTGTTTGTAAACTGGATCCTGCCCAAGGTTGTTAAAATCTTAAATCACCATGGGATTGGATGGGTCATTTTTCTGTTTATTGAGCAAAATTCTAGTTGAGGGAAGGAAAAATCAAGGCTGGAATCCTTAAAAAAAATGCCATGTCAATTCCTTATCAGATCAATCCTGCCTCCCATTCCACAGCCCAGTTGCTGAAGTCCTCAGAGCACAGGCAAAGAACAAAGCCTGTACGACCAGGCAGACCCATGTTGGAATCCCAGGGCCACCACTTAGTGATATGGCCTTGGGCTGTCATAAATCCTCTGGGCTTCAGAGTTCTCCTCTACAAAATAATGATAAGAATAGGCGCCTCTCCGTAGTTCTTTGGTGGAGGATTAGGGGAGCTATTGGAGGGACTCACCTCCCATCTTGTGGGGAGTTGGGATATTCTCACAATGGAGACGTTTCCCCATGCTGATTATCTACTAGTGATACTCTTACTTCCTCTTCTTCAACTAGATTTTTTTTTTTTGCTCAAGCTTCAGGATTCAACATCTCTTCCAAGAATTGTCTCCTGATATTTTTGACCTGACTAAACATTCTTCTTAGCTCTGGGTTAGTTGCTCCTCTGGTATCTTAAGCATCTTTTTTATCATAGATTTTATCCTGCTGTGTTGTAATCTCCCTGGGGGACACTTGTGGAGGTTATGCTTCATTTACGTTTACATCCTGGGTGCTTAATGTAGTGCATAGCATTTCGATAATTATTTGGTAAACTCAGTTGTCTGGATTTCAACAGCTGGAGAAATGTTAAAAAAACAGCTATGGCAGCTGGGAAGCGCATAGTATGGAGTAGTGGGGACTGAACCATTTTCCTTGCATATTTCATTTCTAACAAGTATTCGTTCCTCATTCTTAATTTCTGGACAATTAAACTTTCCAGGTTTCTTCTTGGAGAGGAACTGACCTATTTCCAAGGCTTCAGTTACCTCTGGTCCTGATCCTACAAACTTTTCAAACCAGTTACCTACTACAAAGCTGAGTAGATCAGCACCTTGCTGAATGGAACTCAACATCGCCTGGGAGCTTACTATAAAGGCAGAGGCTGAGGCTCCACTCTAGATCTCCTGAGTCAGGATCTGCATTTTTTTTTTTTTTTTTTTTTTTTTAAATTTTTTTTTTTTTTTTTTTTTTTTTTTATTTATTTTTGGGACAGAGAGAGACAGAGCATGAACGGGGGAGGGGCAGAGAGAGACGGAGACACAGAATCGGAAACAGGCTCCAGGCTCCGAGCCATCGGCCCAGAGCCTGACGCGGGGCTCGAACTCACAGACCGCGAGATCGTGACCTGGCTGAAGTCGGACGCTTAACCGACTGCGCCACCCAGGCGCCCCAGGATCTGCATTTTAACTAGTTTCCCAAGTGATTTCAATATGCTATAAAATGTAAGAAGCACTCGATTGGTAGCAAGTGCCTTTAAGAACAGTGTATTCCTTGAATATCCTTTATATAAACGTATTTGTCTATGAAGAATCAGGAAAAGGTATTAGGATTGTTGGAAAGAGTATGAGATAGGACACTGATAGATCAATGAGGTCTTGGTCAAAACCAGGAAGTAATTCTGTGACCAAGAAAACCTCAAATAAAACACTCCATATTAGATCAGAACAAGGCAGACAATCTAAATATTTTAAATGGTTTCAAATAAGTGAGAAATGAATTTTTCAGCTTAATGTCTTGATCTTATGCTTGGAAATAACATGTTTATATTTTTAAAGAAAGGCCACATTTCTAGGGAGAAACATACACACCCCATTGTGGCAAACACATTTTTTTTTTTTTGGTAGCAGTTAAATGATCTAAGTGAAGATTTCAGAGCTCTCTCCTAGTTTCCGTTTTCTGTTCCAATCCCTAGGCAAAGCAAGTATTTGCTTTTAGCATAGTTGATACCCAAGCACTTTGCAAATGTTTCCACAAAGCCAGCTGCCCTTTATAGATCCCCCTGGGAACCTTTCTTTTGGTTACTAACCCTCAAGTGCCCACAACCCCTGTTTGCGAAGGTATTTGTCATATGGGAAGGGCTCATGAATCTTCAGATCTTTTGCGTGAACATGTTCAAGACTCCAGTCTGGAAAACTTTTTGCTTTGGCTCAGATCTTTGGGCTCATCTGAAGACTAGGTCCTCCAGCCTAGTCATCGATTGTAGCCCTTGGAAAGAAAAAACTAAACCAAACAACACCTCTGTAGTATGTCTTGGCTAACTCTTATAGGATCGAAAGTTCTGAGAAAATTCATCTTGAAAGCTTTATTGGATTCCAAATATAGTTTTGGAGCAAAGTTTCTCATTATGAGTGTTGGGGCCACATGGAATCTTGGGTTTACTTGCTTTGTCTCTTCCCTAGTTCAGTCCTGATTTTCCCCTGGGGCGGTTCATTCATTATACTTACCATTGAACCTCATTTTTCTTCTCTTTCCTGAGTGCATTCAACGATGGACCTTTAAATTGAATAAAGGACTATAGTCAAACGCTGGGGGAATCAAGTTGCAAGATTGTCAGTGACAGAGACCTGGTAACTCCTGAGATGTAGTGGCTGTCCAAGAACCTGACTGTGGATTCAGGTTTTACTGTTCACACATCAAATAGCTATTTCAATTATGTAGACGGTGTGTGGGTGTACGTGCGCATCTATGTGCATGCCTCTGTGCGCAAACAGAACAAAAACTTGAACTCTCCAGCACGTACCACCTGTTTTCACATCATTGTTGTTACGAAAGGGTTTTCTTTCTTTCTTTTAATTAGCTGAGCTGTCCTGTTTTTCAGTAACTTGCCTCTTCCCTAACATATGGGCTGTAACCGTATTTCTTTTCATTAGACCTGGGCCTTGTTTGTCATTTATACCATACTTTTGCCTTTCTCTTTCATTTTGAAAGAAAAAGAGGTTTTTCTATTATTTTAGAGCAAAGCACCTCTGGTTTATGTGGCGACTCTTGTGGCTTTCTAAATGCACTTGATTTAGCTTTCAATGTGTAATTACTGCCAAACAAGTTAATTGCTTTATAACTGTCCAAAATTCCCTGGTTTAATTTTGCTTTCATTTTCCAACATTCATTATACATCCACTGTTCAACATAAACACAAATGATTGTTAATGAATGCCTAATGCCATATTCATTAGAAAATCAGGTTAATGACTGGCAATGAATATCCCAGCTCCTTTATTCTTTCAAGACATTTTTTTTTTTGCTTGTTGATTACAATAGTGTTTTTGTTTACAAAGAAATCCTACCTGCATTATAGGCTTGCTTAAAACTTTAAGATAAAGCTTTTCTAAGAAATCAGATAACCCCAATCCCTGATTCTTCTTTCTGCTTATGGGTGCCTTTACCCTTTAGAAGGAGTCTCCTATAAAATGGAACAGTCAGAATGCACATGATTTCCTTGGACTGTCATAGATAGCCTGTTGGTTATCATGAAGCCTTATTGTTTGGAGAGCAAAAATCTCAGGATTACTGTGTACAGGTGTTTAGGTGGTGCACTGAACAACCTTAAGAGGTATCGTTTGCTTTACACGCTGAATGATGCCACCTACTTGTGCTATCATATAACTCAGAGCAGTGACACAAGAAATCTCCACTGAAATAAGAAGTGTGCATAGTGTGGTTTGGGGCAGCATTTAGTGCTTGGTGCTGACCACCGTGGACAAGGGTTATCTCTACTCAGAAGACTACCAGATAGGGTTGGAATGAGTGGTAAGAAGTCCACTGAGGAGGAGAATGGAGGTACACATCGTGGAGATGGGCCTTACTCTCCACCTGGTGATTCTTGTTTTGTGAGACCCCTTCCTTTCCCCACAGATGTGGGGTTACTTTCCTAAGAAAACTTGACTTCTGGATTTTGACGGCCATTTGTGTGCTGATTACTGAACTGGGGATTACGTGTGGACCTAAACACAGAGCCCAGACTTTTGTCTCTACGTGCTTAGGTGGACTCGTGTGGTTTCCTCATCTGTCAAATAAGGATGTTGGGGATGTGGTATTCCTTCTAGCTCTTGTGCTCTGTGACTCCTTTTGGGATCGTAATAAAGTCCATCTGCATTCTTTAAAACGATTGATTGGATGCTTACCGTGTGCCTGGCACAGAGCTGATGCCAGGGATCCTGGCTTTGTGGGAAGACAAACAAGTGTGGCCCGATGCCCCCCATTACACCTGCCAGGAAGTACAAGTGTGACACACAGTACCAGTCATTGTCAGTGGTCTGGAATCTTGTGATGCTCCCCAGTCTCCTTCAATCTTCTTTCTTTCTTCTTCCATCTGGAACCTTCTTCTACTTCTCTTGTCACCTTCCTTTAGTCGTGGTCCTTTGATCTCAGAGACATCCCTGTCTCTTTCGGTTTTGTCTCTTTTTGAGGTTCTGCTCTCCACCAGCCAGATCTGCATAATCCACACTCCTTGGCTGCACGCATGTCTGTACTCCACGTGGCTCTCCTTCATCACATCCAGTAGTATTGAAGTTTCGTGTGGTTCTTTGGGTTCTAGCTTCTGCCTTGGACTCTAATCTCCTCAAAGAAAGGAAGTGGTGGACTATTGCTTTTATGGTGTCTAGACATTTGCCAGTGTCCTGGTAATAGGTCTGTTAAGGTATTGTTGTCATGACAACAGGCTCCTCAGGCCAATAAAATACTGAGGCACAATTTTAGAAAATATTAACCACCCAAAAAAGTGAAGAACCCTGAAGATTGTGACTAATTCAACAAAAATAGTATCAAGTTGAAGAGCAAAAGTATGAAAATAAATCCTGATGTTATCTTATTAAAGTTTGGTATTTTAATATTAAAATTACAAGATTCCCTACCTTTGTCATATCCTCAGGGGTACCTCTTTGGACTCCTGAGTGGACCTATTGCAAGTATATTTGTATCAGTCAGGTTTCTGCTCTGATCATTCTGCATAACAAACAACTCCAAAATCAGCGATTTTTCAGCATGAGGCATTTGTTTCTTATTTATGTTCACTGGTCTGCATGTTGGGCTTGGCTCTGTTGGGCTCAGCTGGGATCGCCTCAGGGCTGTGGGTTGGGGTCTAGTCTGTTACATTTGTCTCCTGGGTCTAGGAAGAGTAACTACTTCGGGCATGTTTTTTTTTCTCGCTAAGACGGAAACACAAGAGGCCAAGGCAAACTCTGCATGTGCATTTAAAGCCTCTGCTCATCTCACTGGCTAGAGCAAGTCACAGGGCTTAGCTCCACATCAATGAGACAAAGAAACATTCTTCATTTACTCAAGCGGGAAGTACTTCAAAGCCTCCCGGCAAAGGATGTAAATGTTTAAATCTATTTCATCCTAATACAGTATAATGTTCTTAAAATACTTTGTCTTTCTCATTCATGCATTTGTCACAGTTGAAAATTTGCATTTATTTGTATTATTCTTTAGCCACTACCTGTGTTCACTTCTGGACTTTTGAAGGTAGGGATTTGTGTCTGTCTGCCTTCATGATTGATCCCCTAGCCCCTAGCACAGTGTTCTGGACAATATCAAGTACTCAACAAATGAAGAACCATTGTTCAAATGAATTAGCTTATGATCTACCTAAAAATCATCTCAAGAATGGAAGTATATCTTTGTGAAAATTACTGAAGTGATACTAAGTGCCTTGTAGCAAATCTTTCAGAAATCCTCTTTTGCTATATTCCCATGGTGAGACGTGCAACCCTCTCCCATGCAGATGTGAGTTAGCAGAGGGGGACTGTGGAGTTTAATTGTTTGGGGTTCAGTTGCTTGATACATGGGAAAATATGTTCCTTTATATCTGTTTTTTTTCTTTTTTTCTTTTTTTTTTTTTTTTTACTTTTTAGCTGAGAAGGATTTTTTTTTTTTTATTTCAAAATAAGGAGAATATTGAAACACATCCTATGGAACTTTGGATCTCTGTCTGGGATTTACACTACCTTTTTATCCTGTATACACAGATATGTATCCTGAGAAAATAACATTCATTTGATAAACAACTGGCTTGTATCAAACAACTAGGAATCACAGCGCATCAGGTGTATGTGCAGTGCTTGTCCGTGGCACAATGTGCGGAAACTAGGACAAGAGTTCTATCTAAAATAAGCAATAAAAATAAACAATTGAGTTCATTCATCATGCAAAAGGCTGACTGGTCAGTGATGTTCTCCCCCATCCCACCTTGTACCCACTGGTTCCTAGCGCTCTCCTCACGGTGAGAGCCACAGTGAGTGTTGCTACAGCGTGCCTATGCATGTCTATAAATGACTGCAGTGTGCACATGGAGATGGTCGCCATGGCTGGCCTGTCCAGTTGTCATGGAGCTGTGGTAGCTTCCCAGGTTTCATCCTACCAGAGCTGTGTTTACAAAAGCAGGATTGGGAGAGAAAGAACCTTTCAGCCAACACTTAAATTTACATCCTAGGGGCTCCAGTTGCCTTCCTTTCCTTCCTATTTACCACGGAGGGAATGGCAATGTCTTTTGGAGAAGACCACAGAGCTCACTGACACTGATGACATCCCAAGCTCCGAATTCCTGCTTGCTGAAAAGTAGCATATGGGGACTGCAAATAGGATTCAAGGGCAGAAATCCAGGGATGTGGGACATCATATTTTAGGAGTAAGGAAAAAGACCAGAGGGAAGGGGAGAAACATAACCTAGTTGAAAAACATGCCCTGGTTTTCTAACTGTTCTTATACACCACTAAACTGCAAGCACAGGGATCTAGACAAATAAGGCAACTGAAGTATGCCGTTTCATCCCTTATTTTTCCATTTGAATTTCAGGCAGTTGACCTCTTAAGAATCTTTGCAACTAAAGGATTCCATGAGTCCCAGTATGGACTGTGTTGAGGACGGAAGAGACCCCGAGAGAGTCCCTGCACTGCTGTCACTCCACCACTAGTACCTTAAGACTCCAAGAAGGCAAAGCTTTGTGGGAGGGGACCACGGGCCCATTCACTTGACAAGCAGTGACGCAAGTCACAGCGAGGATCAGAGGTTGTTAATTAGCTTATAGTACAGACACGTAATGCCTCTCAAGCTTACAGACAGGTGCCACCTGGGCACATACCGCCCTCTTCTTCCTGCAGCTGAAGTGAGCACCGGGCCACCGTGAGGTCAGGGGCTTGGCACCAGCTGGATCCTCTTTCAGATTGTTTTATCCCCTCTTTTTCTCTTCCCCTTTTTTCTTTCCACGTTTGTGTGACTTCAGAGGAATTCTAGAATAGGACTAGAACATTTTAAGATTCGTGTCTTTAAAAGATTTTCCTATTATTTGTCATTGTCTGTTTTATATTGACTATTATATGCTTTATTACCTATTATATATTATGTGTTCTATATTGTGCGTTGCACATTATATATTATATATAACATACCTTATATAATAGGTTGGGCATCCTGTCTAATATATGGCCATATATTATAGATCAAATGGTCCATATTGTATATGTGTGTATTCTAATTTTACACATTATATATTACATATACTGGCTGCCTTTGGTCAGGAGTCTGTTCTGAAAGCAACAGTAAAGAAAAACTCTTTACCTTCTAAGAGCCTGTCAGATAAGGAGGAATATAACCAATGGAAAATTAGCAAACAAAAAAAAAATAAATCAAGTAATTGCAGGGAGTGAAAACTGCAATGCTGTGAAGAGGGTAAATTGGCGTGATCACGTCAAAGATTAAATGGGTGGCAGGGAGGATGTGGCCTTAGCGAGGGTAAGGTGGTCTGGGTAGACTTTGCAAAGAGGTGATATTTGAGCCTCGTCCAGAACTATGAGAGAGAGACACCCAGGTGACATCCCGGTTGGCAGAAAGTTCTTGGAGGCACACTATTTAAAGCAGAAAGAGCAACCCAAGACAGACTGGGCTTAGCACATTGAAGAGTGGACAGGATGTGAACGCACTGTAGTGGAGAGCAAAGGAGTGGATGAGATGGTAACAGGAGCCACTAGATCACATGGGGCCTCACGGCCGATGAAAGGAGTTTGTCTTCTACATGCAAGGCAGAAGCCATAATGAGAGTTTATTTTATAGCAGGAGAAGAAATAATCTGAACTTCTTAAAGTTCACGGGGCACTGAATACAGGATGAATTTTAGGGAAATAAGAGACCTTGAATCCAATAAAGAAGTTACTGGAATATTCCAGAGAGGGGAGATGGTGACTAGGACTAGGTCTGTAGCAGTTGAATGAGTTGGAAGAGGTGGTTAGACTTGAGAAATATTTTGGTAGTGGAGCTAATAAGACATATGATCGAATGTGGGGTGTGAAGAAAAGAATAATCAGGGAAGGCTTTTGGATTTTTGCCTCAAAAAAAGGATGCATGATAGTGGAGGTGGTAGGAATCTTGAGAATAGATTTTTGGTGGCAAGCATCAGTGGTTGCATTTGGAGAATGCTAAGCTTGAGATGCTTAGTAGTTAATGTCATATTAGTTAGAACTTAGTCTCATGGTCAGACCTCACTGCAAGAGAGGTGAGGGAATGTCCACTCACTGGGCACATTGTGGCTTCAAACTAGTGCTCTATTACAGAGGGAGAGCAGAGAAAGAATGTGAGGGTAGGTGCCTAACAGTATCTGCCCCAGAAATAAATAATAAAAATATGACCCACAATATGGCTTCCAAAAATAATTACGTTGGAATGATTCATAGGTCAAAGAAGAAATAATGACGGAAAAGAAGGAAACTACTCAGGATTGGATGATAATAATTTTAAAAACGTGAGATGTAGCTAAAGTGGTTCTTAGGGGATAGATTTATGCCTTAAATGTCATATTAGAGAAGAATGGAGGTTGAAAATTAAAGAGTGAGGCATTCAACTTAAGAGTTACTCAGACAACAAAATGAATTCAAAGGGAGCAGAAAAGAAGGAACTAATCAAAGTAAGAAGAAAAAATCACCAAAATAGAAAACAAATGCAACTAAAGATAATTTAAAAAGCCAAAAGACTGTTATTTATTGGAAGGGGTGTATAAATGAGATAATCCAAGCAAGACTGGTCTAGAAAAAAAAGAGAAACAATATTATGAATGAAAAGGCAGATATAAGTACAAATACAATGGAGACTTATAAAATCCAGAGTCAATACTATATAAATAACTTGTGTCAACAATTAAAAACACACTACTGAGTCAATATTCATAAATTTCCATACCCTCAAAAATAGCATGCTAAGAGTTTTGTAGCCGAGTTTTATTAAAATTTCAAATGTGAGATCATCCTTATTTGGAGAAAGAGAAAAAGCCCCTAAGTTAATTTTTGAAGTTAGCAAAACATTTAAAATAAAATGGGATAAACTATGGCTCAATCTCATTTATGAAGAATATTAAATTGAGAACTAGCCAAATTATATTCAGCAATGTATACAATAAAATACCAAGTAGAATTTATTCTAGGGATGCAAGAATAGTTTCATGTCAAAGCATCAATTCGTGAAATATAGATTAATAGATTTACAGAGTAAAGTCATAGAACCATCCCAGTAGATACTTCAGCATTAATTTATGAGAGGAAAAAAAATCTTTTTAGAATACTGGAAATAGAAGGGAACCTCCCTAACTCGAAAAAAATCTATAAAAATCTACAGAAAAAATAATTAGATTTAATGGTGTGTTTTTGGAAACATCTACATTAAAGTAAGGGAAAACAAGGGGCTCCTGGGTGGCTCAGTTGGTTAAGCATCCAACTTCAGCTCAGGTCATGATTTCACTGATCGTGAATTTGAGCCCCTTGTCAGACTCTGTGTTGACAGCTCAGAGCCTGAAGCCTGCTTCTGATTCTGTGTCTCCCTCTCCCTCTCGGGCTCTGTCTCTTTCTCTCAAAAATAAATAAACGTTAAAAAAATTTAATTAAAAAAAAGTAAGGGAAAACAAGAATGTTTACTATCTTTGCTTCTATTCAAAAATGTCCTGGGGGCCCACGGCAATGAAATACAAGAAAAAAAAAAAGAGGTGTAAGACTCTTTTGGAAAAAAAGATAATATCTATTATGTACCTTCAAAATCTAAAATTATACTCATATTACTAAAACTTATAAATTATTAAAACCAAAAGTATAAATTACTTTGGAAAAAACCTAACAAAATGTTTGTAAGACATACAAGGATGAAAGTACAAAGCATTACTTAAGGATATACAATGGAGGGTCTGAATACAGGAAGGGATGCTATGCTAATGAATGAAAAGATTATCACGGTACTTTGATGAAGTTAAAGAGCTGATCCTACAAGTTACATGAAAGATAAAAGACTAAGAGAAGAAAGAATTATAAAGAATAAGATATGGGAGCTTATCTGACCAGATATCAAAATTTTTTATAAAGCTACAATAAGACAATGAACTATTGGCTCAAGAATAAGTTGATGGAATATAATAGAATGCATATATCTGATGTGTGAAAGAAGGGACATTAGAGACTAATGGAGAATGGAAGTACTACCTAATTAATGGATCTGGACAACTTACCATTCCTACACAAAAAAAGTGAAATTAAATGCCTACTTCACACTATATAGCAAAGTAAATCTGGAGGGTTCCTGGGTGACTCAGTCAGTTGAGCATCTGACTCTTGATTTCGGCTCAGGTCATTACCCCAGGGTCATGAGATCGAGCCCTGTGTAGGGCTCCGTACTGAACATGAAGCTTGTTTGGGATTCTCTTGGGATTTTTGATAATAGAAGATTGAAAGGACATACATGTCCATTAACAGGAGAATGGATAAATACATTGTGGTCTATTTATACAGTAGACTATTGCAAGTAGCTTAGAGGAATGAATGAAAACTACATATATTATCAAGGATAAATCTCAATAACCTAATGCTGAGTGGAAAAATCAAGTTATAGAATTAACTCCATGTTTAGTGTGATAGATACTGTCATTTAGGGGATAAATTTATACGTCTTTGCTGTCCCTTCCCAGTTCAGAGTCATTTGAGATGTAGACTCACAAATCAGACAGATGGTGGTAAAAATATATTCCAGGTCAAAGATGGACTTAAGGACTTATTAATGTTTCCCAAAATATAAACAGATCATATCATCTTCTGTTCACAAATGGCAAATGGTCTTCGATTTCACTTCCAATAAAATCCAAAGTCTTTATTATGACTCCAAGACGCTATGCAGTCTGGGACCCACTACCCTTCTGACCTTGTCACTTACCCTTTTCTCTCCAGCCATTCACGACTTCAGCCCTTCATGGATACTTCCCTCCTAGTCCCTTTGCACTTATTATTCTGTCTACCTGGAATGCACTTTGCTCCCTCCCTTCTTTCAGGGCTTGGCCCCACTTGCCTCAGAACCAGCAGAGCCTGGTCTGGAGGGACATGCAGGGCTGGTGCTCTCCTCGGTGAATGGACTTGAAATTACTCACCTGCTAGTCTGTGCCCAAGGATCTAAAATAACTGTGTCCGGGGCGCCTGGGTGGCGCAGTCGGTTAAGCGTCCGACTTCAGCCAGGTCACGATCTCGCGGTCCGTGAGTTCGAGCCCCGCGTCAGGCTCTGGGCCGATGGCTCGGAGCCTGGAGCCTGTTTCCGATTCTGTGTCTCCCTCTCTCTCTGCCCCTCCCCCGTTCATGCTCTGTCTCTCTCTGTCCCAAAAAAATAAATAAAAAATGTTGAAAAAAAAAAAAAATAAATAAAATAACTGTGTCCAAATTTTAATTGCAAACTCTTAGCAATGAAAGAAAAGTTCCCATTTCCAATATATTTATATTTATTTATGTAACATATTCTACTCCATTCATTGGAATGTTATAACTATATTATAAATATATTATAAAATACATATCCCATCAAATTTAAAAATAAATGGGACCAAAGTCAAAGCGAATATTATTTTTTCATGTCTGATCATGATCATTTCATACTACTTTTAATTAATATGCCAAGAAATATTATACACAAGGGTCATTGTTAAAACAGGATATAAAATCTTTATATAAAGTCTTCAGTAAGTCTTCTTACTAAATTTCAAATATTTTGGCCAACTTCTTGACAACCCATTTGAGATCATCATTTTTTTTTACCCTGTAATGTGGTGGATGAAGACATTATACTAGAAAAAAGAGAAGTGCTAACACAGCCATTTTCTTCAACTGATTAATTCAACAAATATTGATTCAAGGCCTGCTATGTGCTAGAATGTAAACTTTGTAAGGGCAGGGTGTAGGCTATTTGTTTTACTTTTGGTTGTATCTCCTTACTTTTGGTTGGACGCCTGATACATATTAGATGCTCAGTTGGTATTTGCCGAATAAATGAGTGAATGAGCTGGGCACTCTGCTGGTGCTAGAGATAGTCTGGTGAGCCTTGGTCCCTGATTTTCTACTGCTGTGTTTAGCTGTTGTTTCTAGCATGACCTTGCTTTGCTTTGCAAGCTCCCCCATCTGTACCACCACTTCCACTGGTCTTGTTTCCCAGCATGTAACCCCACACTGGATGGGATTGTTCTACAGGATTTGGAGTCAGCTTCAGTTGTTGCGTCCCTCCTCAAGGCATGGGGATGGAAAGGGGATTCCATCCAAAGAGCTTCCCACCAACTCCATCCTTCCAATGCTTGCTTTTCCTCATAGCATTGTTGGGATACAACTGTTGGTACTTGTGGAAAAAATTGCATTGCCTTCTGGAAAGTATGGTTTCAAGTGATTCCACATTTTCAACATTTAGCCAAATCAGTGATTGCACGCTAAGCACATATTTTAAAGTTATGTGCAATTCAAGGCTTGAATACAAGCTGTGGTGGTTTCAAATGGGAAAACATGGAGGAGAGTTGGTCATAAACAGGTTAGTAACTTGGAATGCATCGTTTCCATTGCAAGTATTAGTAATGAGCCAGGAAGTAGGTATGCCGTGGATGAACTGAGGGCTGCGAGAAGTAAGGTAAATGTAGGGCAGGTCATGACACTTGTGACCTAGAAAAAAGCATCAGTTTCTCAGCAGGTGTGAGTCAGATTTGCACAGGAAGACATTTTCAGATCTTCTGTGAATGAGTAATTTGAGAAGTGGAGTGTCTTCATCTCAGCATGCCATGGTAGCAAGCTTGTTCTCTATCTCCTGTGTGATTTCGGCAGGAAATTAATCCTGCTGTGACTGAGATGGTCTGGGGACACCTTTTATATTCAACTAAGTGCTTCTCCAGACGTTTAAGTGTGGCCCCTGGATGATTTTAGAAATGTTTGGCTTTTCTTTTTTTTTTTTTTTTTTTTTTAATTTTTATTTTTGGGACAGAGAGAGACAGAGCATGAACGGGGGAGGGGCAGAGAGAGAGAGGGAGACACAGAATCGGAAACAGGCTCCAGGCCCCGAGCCATCAGCCCAGAGCCTGACGCGGGGCTCGAACTCACGGACCGCGAGATCGTGACCTGGCTGAAGTCGGACACTTAACCGACTGCGCCACCCAGGCGCCCCAAAATGTTTGGCTTTTCTAATATCCACTATGAAAGTCTGAAAGAAAAAGAGAGGAATGTCCATTCACTTAGACCCAAAACCAATAGTAATTGGCCCAGATGATAACTGGCAAGTCAGTGCCCTACAGAAATGACACAAGGAGCTTATCTGCATCCCTGGAGAAGGTCCCACTAGAGACTCTGCTGGTGTCCAGGAATTGTCTCTGCCTGGATTCATAGGGTACGAGTTGCGTTGCAGGGTGGAATCATTGGCATAGAAACCGAATGAACACCCTCAGTTTTGCCTTTTAACAGACCTGAGTTGTTGTCAGTGTTAAATGAGTTGACAAGAGTTAGATGTTTCATTCATCCAACAAATTGCATTAAGTGAAATATGTACCAGGCATGGTTTTAGGCAGCTAGCAGTGAACAAAATAAAAGACTTTGACCTCATGGAGATTCCATTTCAGTGTGAAAGTCAGATAGTACATCAACAGGTCAGACAGTGGTAAGTACTATAGAGAAAAAGTAGGACCAGAGAATGGGTGCATGGGCCACTGTTGATAGTGTATCAGATAGGATTCTTATTTGCACTCAAGAAAAGCTAACTCTGGTCACTTAATCAGAAAAGGGAGTGAGCAAAATGAAACTGGGTGGTTTACAGGATCTTCAGGAGGGCTACGGAACCAGATCCAAGGGTGAGCTTCCAGGAACAGTGACTCCAAGTCCACTGCAGAACTGAGCTGATAATCTGCTGTCACCTCCACACCTCCACAGCTGAGAACCAGATGCCCAGACCGCACTGCCGTCACTTCCATGCAACACTCTAACTTGCAGCAGAAAGAGAAAGAGCTTCCTGCCCTTTCCTTGCATGTTACTAGCTCATGAGTCTGGCTGCTGCTGTCAGTGTCTGTGCCTTGACAGTGTCGGTTAGTCAGATTTATTTCAAGATCAAAAGAGTTAGGGC
Organism: Neofelis nebulosa; assembly: GCF_028018385.1. Taxonomy (NCBI): domain Eukaryota; kingdom Metazoa; phylum Chordata; class Mammalia; order Carnivora; family Felidae; genus Neofelis; species Neofelis nebulosa. The sequence goes on from NC_080789.1 coordinate 18,698,977, forward strand.
TTTCTCTGCCCGACTGCCGCTGCACCGCCATCAGGGTCACGAGCCGTGTGCAGCCTATCAAGTTGGCCTGGGTCACCAAGGATGTGTGGCAGGACCGGCTTCCAGGGGCAGTGCACGCAGGTGCACATGCAGTTCATGGACGACAGGAGACACTCCATCATCTGCAACATGAAAGGCCCCATGTGTGAGGGATATGGGCTCACCCTTTTGGAGCCAGAGTGAGCAGCTCAGAGGTTGCACGAACCTGTGGCTGGGTCCTGGATGTCTGGGTTGACCACTTGGCTCACAGGGATGATCTGTGATTGTTAATAAGGTGTTTATGTTGTACGTTAAAAAAAAAAAAGGATCAAATAAGTTAGGGTTAATAAACAACTTCAGCCAGGCTGCAGGACACAAAATCAACCAAAAAACCGGTGGTGTTTTTGCACGCTAGCAATAAACAATCTGAAAAGGAAATTAAAACAATTCTATTTACATATGTATCCATTTACATACTTAGGAATAAGTTTAACCAAGGAAACTTAGGTTTTATATGTTGAAAATTATTAAAAAATGCTGAAAGAAATTAAAGAAGACCCAAATAAATGGAGAGGCATCTGCATTCATAGATCAAAAGGCTTAGCATTACTAATATGATACCACTATCCAAAGTGATCGAGAAATGTAATGCGACCCTATCAAAATCTCAACTTTTTCTTTTAAGAAATAGAAAAAAGTCATCCTAAAATCCATGGAATCTCAAGGGACCCCAAATAGCCAAAACAATGTTGAAAAAGTACAAATTAGGAGAGCTCACACTTCTTGATTTCAAAACTTACTACAAAGCTACAATAATCTAAACAGTGTGGTACTGTCATAAAGACAGACATAAAGACCAAAGGAATAGAACTGACAGCCCAGAAATAAACCCTCCCAGATATGGTCAATTGATATTTGACAAGTATGCTAAGACCATTCAATGTGGAAAGGTCAGTCTTTTCAAGAAATTGTGCTAGAATAACTGGATATTCACATGCAAAAGAATGCAATTGGACCTTACACAATATATAAAAATTAGCTCAGAGTGGATCAAAGACCTAAACGTAAGAGCTAAAAAGGTAAAGCTCTTAGGATAAAACAGGGAAAAATCCTCATTATTCACCCTCATTGCCATATTTATGGCCATGACTTCTTAAATACGATATTATGACAGGCGACAAAAGAAAAAATGAGTTGGACTTCATCAGATTAAATACTTTATGCATCAAAGGACACTATCAAGAGAATGAAAAGACAACCCACAAAATAGGAGAACATATTTGCAAATTTTTATCTGATAAGGGATTAATATCCAGAATATATAAAGAATTCCTACAACTCAACTACAAAAAACAAATAATCTGATTAAAAAATCGGCAAAGGACTTGAATAAACACTTCTCTGAAGAACTTATACAAATGGCTAATAAACATATAAAAAAGATATTCAACACCATTAGCCATTAGGGAAATGCAAAAACAAAACCACAGTAAGATATTACTTTATACCCATTAGATGACCATTATTAGAAAAACAGAAAATATCAAATGTTGGCAAGAATACAAAAAAATTGGAACCCCCTGTGCATTGCTGGCAGGAATGTAAAATGGTATAGCTGTTGTGGGAATATGTCCAAATGAACTGAAAACAGAGATTCAAACAGATATGTGTGTGACAATCAAAGCAGCCCATTCACAATAGCCAAAACATAGAAGCAACTCAGGATCATCAACAGATAAAGGAATAAACATACTGTGATGTATACAAACAATGGAATATTATTCAACCATTAAAAGGAATGAAGTTTTGATACATGCTAACACACAGATGAAACTTGGAAGCATTATGCTAAGTGAAAAGTTTTTGTTTTAATTTATTTATTTTGAGACAGAGAGAGAGAGAGAGAGAGAGGGTGAGTAAGGGGAGGGGCAGAGAGAGAGGGAGAAAGAGAATCCCAAATAGGCTCCATGCTGCCAGTGCAGAGCTTAATGTGGGGCTCGATCCCATGAACCATACGATCATGACCTGAGCCAAATCAAGAGTTGGGTGTTCAACTGACTGAGCCACCCATGCATCCCCTGAGTGAAAATTATTGTATGATTACACTTACATGCAACACATTGCCCCAAGGTCAGGAACTAATTGGGTGGCTTGTTGAATGAATGCATAAACATTGGGTAGAAAGAAGAGGGGAACTCAAGGGCAGTTCTGTGGTTTTCACTCATGGAAAAAGAAAGAATGGAGCTGGTAAACAGGTCCTTGGACAGTCAAGTTAAGAAGGTCACTACATAAAGAGTAAGCATGTTCCAGGCAGAAAGAATGACAAGTGTAAAGTCCTGAGACAATAACAAGTCTAGGATATTGAGGGAATAGCAAAGCATCTGGGGTAGAGTCCCGAGGGGAGAGTAGTAGATGAAGTAAGAGAGGTAACAGGGACTTCACTCTTTGCCCGGCAGAGTCCAGGTTTATGCCTGTTGTTTCAGGATAATTATTAGTAGGCTCCCTTTTTATGCTAAAAAATACACTGAATTGGTCAAAGCCATTACGTGTGCGCCAGATCCTGTTCAGATTGTCTGTATGTGTGTGTTCAGGTACCAGTCCTAGTAAGTTCAGTAAGAAGCCATTGGGGATTGTACTCTGAATGAGGTGAGGAGCCGCTGGGGGGCTGTGAGTGGCAGGATATGATTTCCCTTTAACAGGACCGTTCATCTGACTTCTGGAGGTGACAGACAAACTAGCAGGTGTGGATTTCCCCCCAAGAGAGGGGGCTTCTGCAGGAAGCATTCCCAGGGAGCTGTCCAGACTCTCAAGACATCCTCCCAGGTCTAATACCTGGAGCCTCAGTCAACACTCCAGGGTACCTACTTGAGGGTGTTCAACCCACTTCAAAGATGAGTTGCTTTTGAGGGAGGGAGGGTGACTTCAGTCAGCTCTGTGTCTTTTAAGCAATCCCATAGTACAGGATGGGTTGCTATAATTGGGATCATGTCAACTCTCTTTCGTGATACACTTTATGCCTGAGGATCAAGGGCCCACATTAACAACAGTTTCAGGAAGACTGTGAGTGGCAGCCTCCCTCACTAATGGTGGATGTCATATTGTTCAGATGATTTTGGGGTTTCAGAGTGTTGAGAAAGGATGAAATAAGCCAGAGATAACCAGGGGGCAGGACAAGATGGGTTTCCAAAAGGCCAATTCAGTTCCAGAGTAGAGTTTGGAATTACCATCGAGCTCTTGCCTGTATTCCAGGTTCCTTAGCAATGTGATGCTGAGGATGCTGACACCTGCTTTCAGATGGCTATTGCTAGACTGGGTGGCAAATGGAAAAAATGGTGAAGGGTGGTGATTATACAAGCAAACCCTGGGGTCAGTCTTGGCTTTGCTGCTTTCTGCTCTGTGAGGTAGGTCTTGCCTTCCTATGTCTTAGCTTCCTCATCTGCAAGATGGGATGATATTAGCACCGACCTCGAATGTTGTTGTGGGAATTGAGTTCAACGTATCTCTCAAAATCAATGTTAAAAAATAAATAAATAAACCTGTTGTCCTTTTGTTTTTTGACTCACGCTAACTGATATCGAGTCTTATAGACTAATGTATTGAAGGCTGGTTTTTTGAGACTGGCCCATTTTGATCACTGTGATGGGGGTTGCTGTCGTCTTTCTGTTTGGGGAAGTAGGTGGGTTGTTTCCTGGGGAGGGCTCTGCACGTCTATCAGCCAACACTGTTGGTTTTGAATAAAGCCAAGCTTAGCCTTTGTCTCAAATTTTCATTTTCATTTCACATTTGAGGAAAATAAAACTAAACTTGTCAAATTTCAAGGTAAAACTTTTTTTTTTTTTAAATCTGAGACAGGTAAAATTTAGAACCTCGGTAAACAGAAATGATGACATCAATTATCCTAAGAAAAATAAGGCAAAGTTTCTCTAATATAGAAGGTGACATCATTACAGTTCATTATAATCATTTAAAAACTTTATTGAGTATGATCTGGATGTATTTATGAATCCTGTTTCGTCTGAGTAGTTTGCATGTTCTGTTAATGGGTTACTTATCACACAAGAAAGAGTACATCTCGAGGAAAGATGTATTTGGATCCATTACTCATCATAAGTATAATTATTGTTTAACAATATTATGGAGGGCTAATGATGAGATGCAGGTGTTTAAACACGCAGTGCCAATAGATTTGACACGGTATTCAGTTCTAGGCATATACATTTTTAAAGGCTCCTATTCACCAGGGGGGACAATAAAATTCCACACAATGGTAAGTGTGTTTGCTAAAAACATGACGTGACTGGTTAAGTTTTAGTCTTTAGATTTTAAAATGGATTTTTTTTTCAGTGATACTTGTTTCTTAACTCGCTGGTCTATACTTTAAAATTCAGAGTAAAAAACAAAACAGAGCTATAATGATAAAGGCCACTTCTCTGGGCCCTTCCAATCATATCTGGAAGGTGTTGGGAGGTTGGAGGACCCACGTGCAGTTCACCCTCAGACTGAGCAAATAAACTCCAAAGTGGTGTTCTGAAGTTTTGACAAGTACTATTTACCTGGAATTATTGGTACCTTAGAAAGGATGCAGCTTCACCTTCTAGCTCTCCAAGTGAGAAGACCGAGTCTGGAAAAGGTCATGATTTGTCCAAGGAAACACGGCTGGCGGACCACACTTTGTAGACTCAAACCGGAGCTTTGAATTGTTGTGCCAGAACTTTTCCTAGTGTGCTATGTTGCCTCTTGTCAAACGTGAGACTCTAATTATTTGAATTCTTGATTAGTACACCCGATCGATAGACATTTTTAAGTATTCACTATGTGCCTAATTGAGGCTCTGGGATCTCTGAAATTCTCAGACTTGGTTTTGATGTAACTATTTTGCTCTTTATTTTCTTATGTGCTAATATTTTCTTCATTAAGTTCTGTGAGGGTGTTAATATGTTTTTGGCTTGTCTTGAATCTTTAGCCCTTAATTGGGAAGGAATAGAAGAAACCAACACTTACTACACGGTGCTTTACACTTGATATGTGTTACTTTTATGAAAAACTTACAAAGTTGACATTGCACCCTAGAAAAAGAGACGCTAAGTCATTTTTTAAAAACCTTTTTTCTTAATGTTTATTTATTTTTGAGAGAGAGAGAGACAGAGACAGAGCGTGAGTGGGGGAGGAGCAGAGAGAAAGGGAGACACAGGATCCAAAGCAGGCTCCAGGCTCTGAGTTGTCAGCACAGAGCCCAAGGCCGGGCTCGAACCCATGAACTGTGAGATCATGACCTGAGCGGAAGTTGGATCCTTAACTGACTGAGCCACCCAGGCATCCTGGGAAGCTAAGTCATTTGATAAGGTTTAAATATCTTTTAAGTGACAATGAAAGAGATTTGTTTACTTAAAAGTTAGGATAAGTGTCTGCCATTCAAACCACTTAAATTTTGTTGAATGAATGAATGATTGAATGAACGATTGAATGCTGGGCTTTGAACTCAGGTCTATGTGGCTCCAAAGATCTTTCCACAATATTTAGTTGCCTTCTTTGTATCCCCTAAGGTCAAGAACGCAATGGCTTAAATATCAGCTAGCATATAAGCAATGGTTTAATATATGTTTTTGCTTATGATGGCATATCAATTCCCTAAGGCTTAAAATACTTTATAGCTGTCATTATAGATTTCTTCTAAGAATAGAAACTATGCACCTAAAAAAATTAATTTTTGAAATTGTCATTGGAAGATCAAAGGACATAACAATGGCCATAACAGGGCTGTGAATACTACTCAAAATCCTGGAGGCATGAACATGTCCTCCAGGGATTGAGGCAGCTCTTTCTGCACCAAACACTTCTGGTGATTTTCCGTATCCATGAAAGGGTCACAGCAGCCAGACTCCACTTAAACATTTTATGTGGACATATGATGTTAGTTCAATAATAGCTTACATTGGCCTGGGTTCAGCAGCTTTTTGATGTCATTTAATCTAATCATTCAATAGTATTTAAAAGCATGTCCCCATTTTACAGGTGAAGAAAGTTGCATTCAAGAATGGCTAAGTAGAGATTAAATCCTATTGTATAAGCCCACTGGTATGTCATTTACCTTGGTTGTGGTTTATTATCACATTCCTAGCTATTTGCTGACTTATTAATTAATTAATTCATTCACTCATTCATTTAAAGAATGAGTATTAGTTGTTATTACATCATAGGAAGTGGAGCCAGAGAAACACAAGTCAAATTGTTGTCAAGAGCACATCTACACTCCCTCATGTATCAAGAAATATGTGAACAAGAAATATGTGAACAATTATTCATTGCAGTATTCCTTAAGGTAGTCTCAAATCAGAAACAGCATATATATTTACCAGCAGGGACTGGTTAAATGCATTCTCAACACTATATGATACCATGTCCTTTGAAAAAGAATGAGGCAGAACACCATGGGCTGAAGAGAAAACATGCCTGTGATGAATTCATAAGTCGAAGAAGCAAACTGTAGACAGTATCATATCGTGACAAGGGGGACAAGGGCAAGATGTGTGTGTGTATTCACAACCTTGACCTCTCCACTGGCTTTTGGAAGAGAAAAGTGCCTTTGCTGCTTGGGCCCACTAGCCATGTCCAACTTTTCATTGGATTCATCCAGTATTGGCTCTAGAGAAGAACTAAAAGAATCCTAGGAAGACTATCAATTTTGGAATGAGCTAAAGCTATGAAGGGATAAAAGTATATTCAGGAGAGGAAGGAGGAAAGGGGGAAAAACTAAAGCTAGCATGGATTAAAATTTGAAGAGTTTCTGTTTTTGTTTTTTGTTTTTTGATTTTGTTTTGAGTAGGGAGGACAAAGGGTGTGAGAGAGGGGAAAAGGCAGAGGGGGTGGGTGGGAAGGAGGGAGAGAGAAATAGAGAGAGAGAGAGAGAGAGAGAGAGGGAGAGAGAAAGAGAAAGCTATCATGGTGTGAAGAGCAGGACCTTAGGGAGAAAGGGGAAGATGTGAGACACAATTTCAGAACACATTGCTATTTGCCATGCAAGGCAATACTTCTTTTATTTACTGATTGTTTATAATACTGATGTGAAGATTTTAACTTGCTTTCCTACTAGTTTTTGGATGTAGGGCCTGGCCTTGCTTTCTTTTGAGTGTGGCACCCATGCTGAAGTGGATCGACCACGACAAAACAGATTTATCTGGGTTCCATCGTGCTCTCATTTGTGTAAAAAAAAAATGTATGTGTATAATGGCACTCTATATGCATCAAAACTTTCTGAAAGCAACCCAAGAACATTTTTGTAATTTTAATGACTTCTTGAGAGTAGAGGGATCGTCATACTCATCTATACTGTTTAAGATTTTTAGAGGGAGCACTCATTACTTTTATAATTTTAAAAAATATGTGTATTTTAGTGATACCATTTTATTTCTGGTAAATGGAATAGCAATATTAAGAGGAGGCGCTGCCCCAAGCAACAGCTATATTTCTTGCCTCTAAAGGCTTTAAATATGTAAGATTGTGGAGAAAACTGCTTCTGATGCCTATCTTAAGTTTAAATAATTGCGCCAAGACTTATTGGAAGGGGAGCAGTGCACAGACCAAAAGGAAGATGTAGCTAAACCACTAAGGGTTTAATTCCTCACAATGGCTCTAGGGAGTGTATCAGGGAGAATCTTTATATTTTCAAATTGCAGAAAGGACCTGAGGGGTTCATAACATCTAAGTGGATCTAGAAGCTGAGTTTGGAAAACAGCATGAAGGCATTTCTATAGGTTGAGAAACAAAGATATTTGCCAAGGGTTGAGGAGATGATGGAAGGTCTGTCTCTTCAATTTCTGCTGGGTGCTGCCTCCTGACATAGCGAAGAATTGGTTTGATGCTGAATAGACCAGAAAACAAAACCACCACCACCACCACCACCACCACCACCACCAACAACAACAACAACAACAAACCAGACACATGTTTATATTGGGATCAATACACAGCTCTCATTTTTTCTTTGCATAATTTTGAACCAGGGAGAGACAGAGTAGCTGGCTGATAGACATCGAAATATCAAATAGGTTAGGAATGTGATTTAGGTGTGTGGCCAAAATGGGCTTTCTATTCAGACCCCCAGAATGGCAGCCTTGCCTGAACCAAGATGATAGCTCTCAGAAATGGCAGCACTCCCCTGAAGGGTGGGAGACAACAGACACTTCCTGACAAGCTTCACTCATGACTAAAGGCAGACTGGAGTCAACCGATTTCTGTAGACCCCAGAGACGAAGGAGAGTGAATGGAGTCAACCATGCTCAATTCTTTCCTCCAAACTCCTCCATCAAGTAGGTCACTGCACCTGTAGAGAGTGATGAAAAGGCAGGGGTGATTTTTCAGGCAGAGTCTTCTCTCCAGTATAAAACTGAAGCATATTTTTTTCTAAAAAAAAAATCCTGAGGGTTTAATGGGGGAGGACCTGGACTCTTCATATAAGAACTGGTGTCTTAGCATGAAGCCCTCTTGGGGCACCTGGGTGACTCCGTTGGTTAAGCGACTGGCTTTGGCTCAGGTCATGATCTCATGGTTCATGGGTTTGAACCCCACATTAGGCTGTCTGCTGTCAGCACAGTGCTTACTTCTGATCCTCTGTCTCCCTCTCTCTCTGCCCCTCCTACACTTGCTCTCTCTCTCACTCTCTCTCTCTCTCTCAAAAATAAATAAACTTAAAAAAAAAAAGAATGAAACCCTCTCATTCTGTTTGGAGGAGCCCCAGCCAGCCCACCCACCCACCCAGAAGTGAAGCCAGTCAGTTCACATGTCTTGGCTGCCTCTACCAAGCTCATGGTCATGGGAAGAAACCCCGAATTCTCTAATAAGAGAAGCACATTTGCATAAACAGAAAGGAAATTCATCAACTAGGCTTTTATTCACAATATAGGCATACCTTGCAGATATTGAGGGTTCAGTCCGAGACCACTGTAATAAAGTGAATATCACAATAAAGAAAGTCAAATGAATTTTTTTGTTTACAGTGCATATAAAAGTTATGTTTACACTATACTATGTTAAGTGTGCAAAAGCATTATGTCTAAAAAAAACCCTATGTTTATACCTTAATTAATACTTTATTGCTACAAAATGCTAACCATCTGAGCTTTCAGTGAGTTGTAATCGTCAGTCACAGATCACTATAACAAACATAAGAATAATTAAAAAGTTTGAAATATTATGAGAATTGCCAAAATGTGACACAAACACAGGAAGTGAGCAAATGCTGTTGGAAAAATGGTGCCCATAGATTGTTGTATGCAGAGTTTCCACAAAACTTCAATTTGTAAAAAATATAATATTTGTGAAGCATAATAAAGCAAAATGCTATAAAGTGAGGTATGCCTTTACCAAGAACTACCAGAATTTAAGGAAAGCCAATTGCACAAAAAGGACCAAGAAGACCCAATACAGAAATTGACATTCGAAGAAACTGACATAATTGAGAAGCCAGAAGAAACTTTTCACTTTAGGAGATACCTAATTAGCGCCTTCTGGGGAATGCTGAGGAAATCTATAAAATAAGAACAGCTCTGTCCTTGAAAAAGAAGCACGGAGCAAGTAGAAAGAGCTCATGGAATCAAATATATGCCGGCTAAAAGGAAGTAGTTTAACAGAAGACTGCAAGAAGAAGTTGCAAAATATTTCCCAGAGTGTAAGGCAAAAAGAAAAAAATAAGAAAAATTCAAGAGGAAAAGTTAAGGCATGGGGAATCAATCAAAAAGTGATCAAAGCAAACATAAGAAAATAGGAAGTCCACAGGGTGGACCCAGCCTGAAGCACCAATGATTCCTTACTGGTGGATCTGTGAGTCTGGCAGCAGGAGGCTGTAGGGCCGCCAGGCCCAGGTACCGACACTTGTCTCCTGACACTTGTCTCCTTCCGTCAAGTTTTCTTATCATCCCCTCTCCTACTTCCATTGTTCCCATTTGACTTCTGTTTAACAGAGAGCTTAGTGATCCGCCCCAGGTCGGAGCGCTCATTGTTAGGGCCTGAGCCCGCAGAACTACCCTGACCAGTCAGTCCTAAGGAAGCTTTGGCTTCAGGATGGTGTCAGAGAGAGCACTGCTGTAATACAAGTAGCCTGGGTATAAATCACACAGAATAAATTCTGGAAGCCCCAGGGGAAAAATTATTTGAGCTAAAGTTTAGAAGTTTAATATCTAAAACCAAATCCAATTATGAAGATGACTAAAATTGCCATTTTGTTAGATATACTTGTATGTGTGTGTTTGGAACAGTGGGAGCCATTTGGGCAGTTATTGCACCTCTGTGTGATTCATTTTCCTCCTCTGTGAAATGGGGAGAGGAAAGTACTGGCTTCATTGGGTTGCCATAAGGATTTGATGAATTCCTATGTCTAAAGTATTTAAAGCAATGCCTGGTCTATACCAGGTACTCAATAAAATGTTTGTTGCTACTGGTTTATAATGAGTAGTAGATCATTAATAAAAGCTACTCCTAAAAAAATAAAAATCTATAGAGAAGGACAAGCATGCTTTTTCTTCTAAAAAGCAGGTGACTCTTCATGTTTTGGAGGATCTCAACATTCTTGTCTGAAATTTTAGAAATTTAGAAATTTTTGAAATTTCCGAAATTTCACAACTTGATTTTCTTTTCATCCTCTTCATTAGATATGGGTTTATATATCAAACCTCTAACCCCTATTTCAAATAACTATTTCCCTCTGAGTTCCCCAAATTTATTCTGCATGATATATGCTCAGGTTGCTTGCTTGTATTACAGCAATGCTCACTCTGACACGATCAGCTTTGCCAAGAAGTGCTTTTCAGTCTTCAGGTTTTTGGTATTGTTTGGTAGGAAGCATTGCATTTATTTTCAACAGCACAGGATTAAGAAATAACACCTTACGAAAGAAAAAAAAATATCTCACGGCAGAAGCTTACCATCTGTTTGTGCAATGACCTCAATAGGTAACTCTGAATCCCCTTTGGTAAACTTCCTATTAGAATTCTGGCTGGTCTACTTCTTATTTGTTAGAAATAACTTTCACCAGAGGAAATTGGGCCAAAAACCTTGCCAGCGTATTTAACTCTTGTCCTTTAAGAAATTATACTTTGATTTTCGAGGTTTGACTTTGCTAGATAATGAAATTATCATGGTGGAACAAGCCATAGAAATAATAAATACAGTAATTCTTCTTTGCCTATTGTGTGTCTTTGCTATTCATAAATTTTAGGGCCTTAGATATTAGATACACTTACGTAAGGCCTCACGAACGGTAATTATCTTTTGGCCAAAGAAAAAGCCCAAACGAATGCTAAGCTGCATTATCGCTTGGCTTCTGACATGAGCTGATAATCAGATTTTCTTGCTTAAATCCATGGTGCTCGAACAATGCTACCCACTGTCTGTGCTTCCCGATATTACCCTTAATTAGAAAGAACAGAAACACAAATCTGAATTATTTCAAAATCTGGTTTCCATGGTCAGTGGTTTGAAGGGCTTAACTTTATTATCAATAAACCTGGCTTTATTGGCTAATGAAATCTGAAATGTGAAGCCTGGGATACAGGGAGTGTAATACTCTGATGTTTACACATCAAAATATCCAGTGTGGGCAAAGTGTTTTGTAATAAATCTTTGGATAATTGAATTATGATTCCTTTGTCCGAGTACAATCTAAAACAGCACTGAGGTCCTTCTATGCAATAGAAGTTCTAGGAATTAGCTTCCCGCTTGGCTCCTTAGGGCCAAGCCTAAGGAGAACCTGAAAGGAACTTCAGTTTACGTTTCCTTGAGATGTGACACCTTTAGGCTTAATAATGTATGTACCCATAGCTGTCAAGGAGGTGTTGACCTTTTATGTATTTTCTTCCACTTTAGTAGGTTTTGTTTGACAAGTTAGGGCACATAGTTGTAAGTGTGTGATGGTCTGGCCTTGTACACATACACATACCTCCCTCAATGTATTAGTTTTAAATATTCATGTTGGGCCCTTTGTGCTACGTAGAATAGTGTGTGGGCTGGCATCTGAGGATAAAATGAGAGATCGGTTGTATTTTTATTTATGGTCATGTAAAAAGAAGGCAAGGATGCCTGACCCTGTTTGAAGGGCTAATCAGTAACTAAGTGAAGATGATGACTTTGTTAGTTTCCTGGAAAACAGCACCGGGAAGCTAATTCCCAGAACTTCTATTGCATAGAAGGACCTCAGTGCTGTTGACAAATGTGTACACACATACACATCCCACGCACATATATACACATATGTCCTATTTTATACATAGCATATCTCTCTATATCCTGCTTCTCTGTGGCTGGTGGGGTCCTAAGTATCAGCGTGTTTGTAGACTGTGGCCTTGATCCCTTTCATTCTCCGTTTAATGGTATTTTTTTCCAAGACCCTATCTTTTCTTCTTTGTGAATATTATGCTTTTCCTTTCAACCCCTCATTAATATTTTCTCCCCACTCATTCCTTCATGACCTCTGTGCTATAGGTGCTTTGTAGTTGCTTCATCACCTAAACATTCATGGCAGCAGGAATTACTTTTCCATCTGTTTTCCAGAGGAAGATATTGAAGCTTAGAAAGATAGAATAATTTTCCTAGGATCACATATCCAGTAGATGGTGGAGGCAGGATTCCGACACAGATACCATTAATTCCAAATCCCATGATCTTGAGTACTCTGTTGTACTGTCCCACCAAATGGTATGTATGTTAGTTTCTTTTGGTTTATTTCCTTTGTCTTCATTGCAGTTCTATTTCATTGGCTGGGCTAGATGCCCTCTTTCTCCAGTTACCAGGGACCAGACTGGATTGGATTTGTCTGGAGTTCAGGCTCCTGTGATTTAAGAGTTATCATGGAGCTAGGTATTTGCTTTAGATGGAGGTATTGGGGTAAGAAGCATCGCTTTTACTACTTCCTGGGATAGCAATCCTAAGTGCCTATGGCGCTCCTGGCAGGAAGTATCAGGAAGATGCCATTTGGAAAAGCTAGATGGATCCTCCAGGACTATGAAATGGATGACCACAGGGGGAAAAATACCATCTAACCTGGATAATATAGGAGACTGAGCAGTGAGGGGTGGCTGGTTAAACACGGTAGACTGACCACATCTACTTATCTCCTCTCCCTCTCTCCAAACGCCGCAGAATTAGCAACAGAACAAAGCCTCTCAGATGGTATGCTGCAAATGGGTCACACGTGGGCAGAGATATTAATCTATTTAGTCTTCTTGATAGTGTTATGAGGGCTGGGATAGCAAGTAAAGTCAGACCAGTTGGCCTTGGCCTTGAATAGTCTTATCCATTTACCCCAGTGTACCCTACAAATGCCATCTAGTTTTTGTCTTATGTGATTTTGAAAATAATTGGGAACCACTGCTTTTAAACAAAATGCATTCACTCACCAGAAAGAAAAACAAAGAGAGGAGATAACATCAAGTGAACAATTTGAACAATTCTTTTGAAAGCTGTGAAGTTGGCTAAAATGTGGTCGCTGACCTAAGAGAATGGAGTGATTCCCAACACAAGTCTACATGGGGGTCCTACAAGGAGAGGTGAATCAATTCATTCTACCACCAAGAAACCTGGGACTTGAAGGTTTCACATAGCGTCTAAAGCAGGAAAGGAGCAAGGGGCTTAAAACAAGGGGCTGGTGGCAGTCTGGATCCAGAACTCCATTTTTCCTTTGCTCACCCTTGCAGAATCAGACAAGGATTTATTCTCTGGCAAAATTAAGGTAGAGTGGCTCTCAACCCAGGGACAGTGGGCTCAGAGATGAGGTGGACTCTCCAAATAGGGGTTTCTTGAAATTTTAGGTGGTAGTCTGTGGGACCTTCAGACCCTTTTTCCTGGTCTATCCCCAGAATTCGATCAACCAGACAAATATTTCCTGGAGCATTCTTCTGTGGAGAAACCAGAGAAATGCCCTTCACATTCTGACCTTGAGGGATCTGTCATGGGAAAGTCAAGCTCACTGCTTGTGATGCAACAGTGAAGCTGGGTAATCAACAAGTGAATCTAGAGTTTGCAGATAGCTTGTAGTGCCTTACTATTAAATATCAATGGATAGCCAAAATTGCAAATAAGTTTTTATAATTTTTAATTTTCAGAAGAATTTTTATGCTGATGCAACTGTTACTCAAGCTGTTAAGAGTATTTTTAGAGATGGTGACAACATTGGGACACATTTATGATAAATTGTTTTGAAATATAAATTTTAGTATGTCTAGAGTTGATTTTTGCAGACAATTTTTCTAAAAATATTTAACTCTTCATACAAATCTGTTTTGTGTAAATCTGAATTTAATTTTAAATTTAAATTTATACAATGGTATTTTCAGGTTTCCTCTGGACATTTCTGTAATTTGTGAAGGTCTTACAAGAAACTAAAAGTGGCTTGATGTTTTTCATATAATTCAAAACACTTGTTATGCAAGTCCATGTAGATCTTCCTACCTCACTGCACATAAGGAGGCTGGTTTTAGCTCCTTACACTGTGGTTCAGTCCATATATTGACAACAGAAAAATACCCCTTTATTTTAGTTGTAAGGGTTTGTAGCAAATATCATCTTTTTCATTTGGGGGCTAAGGAAATGATCTAGGATTTTTGGGCCCAGCTAATTGGAGAATGATGTCAACTAAGGCAAAGTGGGCCTCATCCTTATCAGTATCAGTACTGTCTTTATCAGAATTGATCAGTTTTACCAAGAGTGAAATAAACCATTCCATGACCACAGAATCCTCATATCACAAACAGGTCCCTGGGCACCAGGCAGAACAGTCAAGAGAGTGCACTTCACCCAACTCAAGCCGTCCTATGCAAAAAGCAATTCAAAGCCAACATGTGCTTGCCTCATTGGTAAGGTGGCGGTGGTGGCCCCGGAGTCTGTAGTGTCCCACTGTCAAACCTTGATACTGGAAGTCTCAACAAAACCTCATGATATCCCACTGGTTCTGAATTTCAATCCCTGCAGCCAACAAAATGTAACGGGCTATTGTAATCAGATGTGGACATTTGCTTTATCCCTGAAGTCTGGGGGGAATCACTCAAAGTAAACCACACGGATCAAGATTTGAAGTCATGTAGAGGTGCCTGGGTGGCTCAGTCAGGTGGCTCAGTGGGTTCAGCATCCCATTCTTGGTTTTGGCTCAGGTCATGATCTCATGGTTTGTGAGTTCAAGCCCTGCATTGGGCTGGGTTTCTCTCTCCCTCTCTTTCTGCCTCCGCTTGCTCTCTTTATCTCTCAAAATAAATAAATAAACTTAAAAAAAAAAATTTGGAGTCACATGGATGCCTAAATACTTGTTCCTAGAAGTAGAAAAAAAGTATGTAGAGTCTGAAAAGTAACAAATGCCTTCCCCAGGGGTGATGGTAATGGAGGCTGTACCCCTCTCATTGAGTGAGAAGTCAGCTTTGGGCTAGAGAAAGGGCTAAAGTTTTAAACGTAGACTGTCCTTACACTCAGTTTTTCATCGGCGTTGGCCCGTCACAGTGACTGGCTGCAGTGCATTTTACTCTAATGCTGAGTGGGAAGAGATTAAGAGCAGTGATTAAGACCACACAGGGCATGATCCTACTTCACCAAATGGTGGGTAATGCTTCACATAGAAGAAATAATCTTTTTATTCTATATTTATATTTAGACCCCCGGGGTAATATTCTAAGTGGCTATTTTCAATCACAATTCGAATTTCCTCTTGCTGAAATCCCATCCTTATTTCTTACTGTGGGTCTTCACGTTCAGTTAAAGGAAGGTTTTGGATTTCCCAAAATCAAGTTTAAGCACTCTCTGCCAAATACTACGGTATTGAGGAAATCCAAACCTTTCTTTCCGGACTGCAGCGGTGGTCCATTTTCATTATCATGTGGGGACACATACTCAGACAGAGAAGCCCCAATTTCTGTTCCTCTCTTCCCGTGTCTCTAATTACAATTGCTGCTAGGTGTCCTGAAGTTGATGCTTCCCCTATAGATTTTGCCGGGAGAGAAAGAAAAGTCACCGTCATTGGCTACTGTACTTAGAATGGTTCCTAAGCCCAAGCAAGAAAACCACAGTGATGTTGGCAAGCAAACAATTGAACAGTACAGGTGCTGGCAGTAGGCACTGCCCCAAAATCAACATGACTTGGGAGGAGAGGGGGTTGGAGAACAATGAAAGGTGCTTTTCATTCAGAGAAATTTATTTCTTTTAAATATTTGCAATCTGCGGCCGATAGCACAGGAGGCCACTTGGCATTACTCCCCCACAAAGGGGAGGGCTGGGTGGTAATGAGCAGATGCTTGAGAGGCCTGTGGCGTGAGGTGCACCATCCGTCAAGAAGATCAATATTGACTGTTCTTGTATCTTTGTGGGGAAAGTTTGCTCTTCTTAAACAAAACAAAACACAAAAAAAGCGGGGGCTGTGCCTTAATATATAGAGCATGGATTTGACTTCAGGCAGTAAATCAACTGCGAATAGCAAGGACTTCAGAGGTGGAACTGAGTACTCCCCTCCCCCGCCCAGTGACGACACGTTCAGCGTTTTAAGGAATAAAATGTATCTGGCTCGTGACACTGATCTTCTTTGCTCCCTCCATTCTTTTTCACTCCAGTTAAATCAGACCTTGACGAAGATACAATACGGCTGTAATACTGTACTTCAAAATCTGTTTAAAAATATGCGTTAATGTAGTTCACTTTGACTCCATGTGTACCAATAAAGCAGCATGTCTTTTGCCGCAGGTAGTGTGCTATGCACTGGGGTGACCAAGGTGAAGAAGACAACTGCTTTTGGTGCCTCAGTTTCCCCAGTGTGTCAAACTTAGATCACAGCAAGAATGCTGGTCATGACTGGCCTCTCATACCATGGAAAAGATTTTATATTTGATTCTTTAGATCAACGTGTAGTCTACTTCTTTAATATGCATACAAATCAGGGCTGCCTAGATGGCTTAGTCAGTTGAGCGTCTGACTTCAGCTCAGATCGTGATCTCAAGGTTCGTGGTTTCAAGCCCCACATTGGGCTCCCTGCTGTCAGCGTGGAGCTCACTTCGGATCCTCTTTCCCCCCCTCTCTCTGCACCTCCCCCTCTGTCTCCTTCTCTCTCTCTCAAAAATAAACAAAATAAAACATAAAAAAAAAAAAACCATGCATACAAATCAGCTGGGAACTTTGTTAAAATTCAGATTCTGATTCTAAGGCCAGGCCACAGAGTCTCCATTTCTTTCTTTCTTTTTTTTTTTTTTTAACGTTTATTTATTTTTGGGACAGAGAGAGACAGAGCATGAACTGGGGAGGGGCAGAGAGAGAGGGAGACACAGAATCGGAAGCAGGCTCCAGGCTCTGAGCCATCAGCCCAGAGCCTGACGCGGGGCTCGAACTCACGGACCGCGAGATCGTGACCTGAGCTGAAGTCGGACGCTTAACCGACTGAGCCACCCAGGCGCCCCTAGAGTCTCCATTTCTAACAAGCTCCCAGATGATGTTAATAATGCTGGTCCATGGACACACTTTGAGTAAGAAGAATCCACATATTATTGTACCAATCACCTGTGTGACACCTGTTAGCCATGTACATTCCTGGGCCCCCTT
The DNA here is from genome assembly GCF_028018385.1 of Neofelis nebulosa. Taxonomy (NCBI): domain Eukaryota; kingdom Metazoa; phylum Chordata; class Mammalia; order Carnivora; family Felidae; genus Neofelis; species Neofelis nebulosa. The sequence goes on from NC_080789.1 coordinate 18,716,548, forward strand.
CTCAACTTTTTGAATCAAAATCTGCACCTTATTTACTTTTAAGTTTATTTATTTTGAGAGAGAGAGAGAGAGAGAGAGACAGAGACAGAGACAGAGACAGAGAGAGAGGGAGAAAGAGAATCCCAAGCAGACTTTGAGCTGTCAGCACAGAGCCTGATGCGGGGCTTGATCTCACAAACTGTGTGATCATGACCTGCGCTAAGATCAAGAGTCAGAGGCTTAACCGACTGAGCCACCCAGGCACCCTGATCAAAATCTGCATTAACATGTTCTCCAGATGATATTTATGCATACTAAACTTAGTTGATCATCAATTAGTTGATGGGAAACCATTGAACAGTTAAGAAGTTGAGTGCTTTGTTTATTATTGTATTTATTATGTTGGATTGTAGAAAGAGAAGGTGTAAAGGGAATCCCAGTGAGGTGAACCACAGGCAGGAAATGGGTGGAGAAGCTAAGACAGGACTGTAGGGGGGGATGGGTCTGAAGGATACTGAGAGTGTAAGGCTGACAGGATTCACGCTTGATCTTAGCCAAAAGGCCGAGAAGCGATGAGGCTGACAGGATTCAGTTATGAGTGGATCTACGGGTCAAGAAAGTTGGGGGAGGCCACAGTGACCTTCTAGGTTCTGGTTTGGATGTCTAAATTGCTGGTTGTGCCAATAAGATGGGGAAGCAATGGGGTGCGGGGTTAAGAACACGGGCTGGGGAGTGGGAAAGAGTAGATTTGATGCTGTCTTTAACGCTGACCACTTACACAGACTTGGCAAGTTCATTTTTCATCAGCAAAACATGGACGATGGTGTTTGTGAGGTAATATTAGGCCCATTTTGCAAAGGTAGAAATGGAGGAGTGGGGAGGGTGAGTTGTCCCAGCTCCCCTGGGTGGAGAGGAGTGGAGGTGAGGTTTCCATATGGACCTTCACTGTTTCGCAGTCCCCGCTCTGAACGTTTAGCTCCAAGGTTTGTCCACGGAGAGATGCTCTCAGGTAGTCAGAGGTACTCACCCAGCTATGAAAAGTTCCTTCTCATTTCACGTTCTCTCGAGGTTTCTTACTTCACCCCTGAGCTACCCCTGCCTCTCTACAACTGTAGAAAGCCCTTCCCTTTCATTTCCCTTAGCTCATCTAAGATGATTTTCAGAAAGACTTGACTTAAGATGGAACAAATACTGCTAGAAAAAATGCTGGCAGTGGAGGAAATTTATAAGCTACAGGTTTCTGAGCTTGCCTCAGTTAATCTCTCACACCCAGTTGCTGGGGCAGCTGGCCTGGGGTACTCGGTTCCTGGCCCTCTTCCCACCTTTTAACAGATTATGTGTCCTCTTAAGTTTCATCCCTGCAGGTCTGTCCTGCTCCTTGGTTTGTCGTCATGGCCAAGGGAGAGTTCTTACTCATTTCTTCCTAAGATCCTCCTTCTCGGTGTAAAGGTTCTGGCTTGCAATACAAGCCTTTTCCTCAGGGAATGGATGGGCTGGGGGAGTATGGGTGTGGGGTGAAAACTTCACCTTTCAGGTAAGATCCTATTCCTCATGCAAGAGTGGTTTGGACTCATAGATCCACTGGGTTAACACCACCTTAAACATACAGCATCCAAGCAATAATACCCAATCATATCCAAGCAACCAATCTCACACACAAACATTAATAGGAAGTTAGAACTGACTACATGTTCGCTGAATTGTTTTATTTAAAATTGAATCAGATTGTCCTAATTTATGACCTTATTCATGTTAATTATCTGATACCTTTCTCCTCTTTATTTTCCATTTTTATTTTTTATAATATTATTTCAAGATGGCAAAGCCCAACCTGAAACCTCCTTTTGCTTCAATCTTCTGTTTTCCTTCCCTATGGCCTGTGTCTCCCTGTGCCCTGTGACTGTAGTTGGAATTACCCCCATCAAGAAATCACATGGCTACCCCGTCTCTGCTTTCGAATCTTTGCTTTAAAGCCCCCTTGTCCAAGAAAGCATCTCTTATTTCTGTATATAAATTAGTACACTATCCTTAACATTTTTCCATCCCCCTTACCTTGTCTTGCTTTTCTTCTTAGCAATAAAACAATTGTCATCAGATATATTATACATGTATTTATTTTTATGTCATCTCCACTAGAATGTCACTTTTATGAGGACAGAGACTTCATCTATTACCAGTTTCTAGAATAATGTCTAGTATGTAGTATAACTCAGTAAAAATGTGTTGAATGGACAGATAAGTAAGTTAATTAGCTGCATGAATAAAATATATGGGAAGGATGTGCATGTATAGGTAATGGAAGTTCATTGCTTTCAGGATCATCTTATTTAAAGGATAAAGAAGCAAAAAAAAAATTAAAATATCACTTACTTATGGAAGTAAGAATGGCAGATGGCATGGATTATTTTAGGAACCAGAGACCTAATTTTATTTTGTATATTTCCCCTCTACCTTATAGCCCAGCACTTCTCATGAGAGAACTTGCTTACCTTCCTTCAGATTCACTGATCACATGAAGAATTTCTCTGAATCTCTTAAACTTAGAAGTTTATGTTTTCTGCATTTTCCGGTAAATTAAGAAACAATCCCAAGAAAGACCAGAGTTTCTTTAGAAACTCTAGAATATGTACAAATAAAAGCATAAAGACTTTGTTGAGGAGCATTTGAAATGTTTCAAATAGCAACAATGAAGAATTCATTGGCTTATGAAGTTGGTAAATCCACGGGACGGACTGGCTCAAAGCATGGCTGGATCCACTCTTCACTGATATTATCATAATTTTCTTTCTTTCTTTCTTTTTTAAATCTCCATTTGATATAATTCTCACTTTGGGTTTATTTTCAGAATGGATAGCAATAATGGGTCCTGGCAGCTACAGGCTTATAAAATCCTTAGAGCTTCTAATTTGAAAAGCAGAGAAACCTTCTTTTGCTCTGCATCTTTAACAATCCCCACCTCCCACCCAGTGATTCTGCTTGGCCAGACTTGAGTCTCATGTTCATTTCTGGAGCAATGAGGTTTGTGGGAGAATAGAGCACACCGGTCAACTTTTGGTACTTTGGCATTTAACCTTGACGGCTGCATTAATTACACAAAATACATGTGTGTGTGAGGGGTGGGTGGGTGGAGAGGACAGTGGGAGGCATAGTTTCCCCCAAATAAATTGATACAGGACATTTTACTTTGACATTTTGTGTCAAGCCAAAATGATACATACATGCATTAATTATATTCTATACAATGCGGCCACCTGAAGTATTATGACAACTTTGGACCATTTCGCTGACCTGAAAAGATAAATGAATTTACATGTCCAGTTTCCTACCTAAGAGAAAATAAGTTTTTAGGGAAATTGATAAGGCTGATAATTGTTACACTCTCATTTGGACAATGTATCATTTTAGAATGTATTTATTTATTTACTTGTATTTATATAGCAACAAGTCTGTTGCTTATGTGTAGATACCAGGATTATTTGAAAGGTTTTGTTTATTTAATGATAGTTTCAAAGACCCGGAGTAATGCAATTTGAATGAGATCTGTTGAGAATCACACTGTGATGCCCACTCAAACTCTTTTTTTTTTTTTTTTTAACAACATGTTAGGAAACTGAGTGGAAGGCAGACATATATTCACCTGGTTCAAAACCCCAAATATAAAAAGGTATTGTTCCCCTTTGCTGCAGTCTGCCTCATTCCCCTTCCCCCACAGGAAGCCACTTTTCCTGGTTTCTTGGGAATCCTTCCACATTTTCTCTAAGCAAATAAACGTGTATATATGAGCAAATAAAAGCGTGCAGGTAAGCTGCAGCAGTCTGGACTTTGCTGCCTTCACTTAACATAATAACTTGGGGGCTCTATACATAGCAGTACACTGAGAGTTTACTTTTTCTTTTTCTTACAATTTCAGAGTAACATATTTGAAGAATATACCTTAATTTAGCCAGTCTCCTTGATGGACCCTGGTGATTCCCCCTCATTCTCTCCCCTCCCCAATTCCCCAATCCCAATGAAATAATTAGGATTTCATATTTTGGAGCCTTGATGGCATGTATTAAAATTTATAAAAAAATAAAATATAAAATAAAATTAAAAATTATTTAGATTTTTGACCCAGTCCACTTTTGTTAGTTTTATAGAGAGTAATTTGGGCTTAGTGCCAGCCAACTGATGTAATTCAATTCCAACCTCTTAATTATTTTCAAAATACAATGAAAGGATGGAAAATAATTGCCACTACTGGTCTCTGAAAAGTGTGTGGCTTCAAGAGTTGGTATACTAGAATTGGATGGTTTTGATGGGCAACCATACCTTTGAGAAACATCATGGTTAACAATTACATGGCTTGCTCTGAAAGCTCTAAATTCCTTGCCATGTTGATATTTGTCTTAAATTTGGGGACATGAAGTCTTCAGGCATGCTGGGATTGAAGGGGCACCCCCTTGAGGGGTATATGAAGACAGCAGGGACTCTGCAGAGATGAGGGGCTTACTTGGCTGTAAACAGCACAGATGAGCAGCAGCCTTTGGTACTGGGAACCATATCTAGATAGGAGCAGAGCCCTCTAAGTAGCAAGGAGGGCAGTTAGTGTTAGGCACCTGGGAGCAGAGGAGGGTTGAGCTAGTTTGGTTCGGTTGCGGTTGCGAGGCAATGGGGAAACATTTCTTTTTTCTTTCTTAAACAAAGGGGTGATGTCATTCAATTGTACCTAGCAGCAGCCATAGGCAATGATTGAGGGGGCGAGCTTGCAGCCAGGAAAACCATTTTTGAGGCGACTACAATCATCTAAGTGAGAAACAAGGAGAGCAGAAACACAGCAGGGGAGTTAGAGGAAAGGGAGTGACCAAGAGAGACATTTAAGAGGTAACATCCATAGGACGTGACCATGGATTACAGATGAAGACTGAGGGAGAGGGCCAAGTGGGGGAGGGTTATGTATTCATTAAGCCTTTCAACAAAGGAAGATTGAGCACCTATTTGGTGACTGGCCCCATGCTAGCTTCTGGAGACATACAAAGTTTCCGTCCTGTTGGGATGTGTCTTTTCAGAAAGGCAGAAATTACCAAGTAAACAAAGAAGCAAGACGGGTGAGTTGCCTCATGCCTCTTCACAATCAGCTTCTCCTCTACCCCAGTCTGAGACAACCACTGATTTATTTAATGTTCCTATAGTTTTGCCTTTTCTAGAATGCCATGTGCATAACTGTGAAAATGGTTACAAATGTGTATGTGTTTGATGAAACTCATACAGCTGGACACTAAAAAGAATGAGGTCTACTCTATATAAATCACGCCTCAGTAAAACCCACATGAAAAAAGCTTGTATACCAAAAATGTAAAAAAATAAGAAAAAGATAAGGAAAAATGGATTAATGGATAAGAATAACCGGCATGGCAGAGGGCTGGGGGTATTTAAAATATGGAGGTCAGGAAAGCTGTCTATGAAGAGTTTACATTCTGCCCACGATTTGTATATTTCACGTGTTCGTGGGGGGAAAAAGAAAAAGAGACCATTGTGGCTAGAATATAGTTAATAAAGAAGAGAGTTGCATAAACTGAGATTAAGAGGCAAGCAAAGTGCAGATTGTGAAGAGCTTTTTAGGTCGCAGTGAGGAGCTTTGGATATTATCCTAAATGTAATGGGAGGCCATTGAAGATTTTGGGTGGAGCTGTACCACCTTCTGATTTCCTTTTTTAAATGATCTCCGTGTTGTCATTTGGGTAATTAACTATAAAGGGAACAAGTGCGAAAGCAGGGAGACCAATTAGGAGACTACAGTAAAAGTCCAAGTGAAAGATGAAGGGGAACCAGATGGCCACTATGGCAGTAAGATGGGAGCAGGTGGGTGGGAGTTAGAAATAAGTTGTAGATGGATGAAACCAATAATCCTGCTGATGGTTAGGATATGAGGATAAGGGGATCCAGAGTGATTCTTATTTCTTTGGTTTGAGCCAACTGGATGATGGTTCTGTCACTTACCTGGTTGGAGAATTAGTGAGGATTCATTTTAGGGAGGAGAGTAAAGATTATTTCCCTCATAGACACAAAGAGAGTCACAAAGTTTGGGAGATTTTGGAGATTGCCATCTTGATTAGTCTAGATCAATCACATTCACCCTTGAAATGGCTTCTCCCAGATTTTGCCTCTCAACGCACTGTTCCTTGAATAACCCCAGTAATCTCACATCCCTGGATCTTTCAAGTTTCTATTCTTGTGGACTAAGGACAACCCACAAAATTACAAAAATGGCTACAATAATTCATTGCACCCCCAAAAGTATGCCTCTTTAAAATGGCTTCTTTTTTTCAATCCTCCTATCAAGAGGTAAAGCTCATTTCTCCACTCCTTGAATCTGTGCTTGGCCAAATGACTTATTCTGGCCATTGGAACCTTAGAAAACATGACATAAAGAGAATGTTGAAAAGTACTTGTACATCGAGGCTTGTCTGTCTTACTGAAGGAAACTCCTCCATCTTTCCATGAATGAGTTCAGCCTAACTTCCTGGATGATGCGAAACTTGAAGTTGTCACTCCAGCTAACGTTATCAATAGAACATTAGCCTTGGACTTTCCTTTCTGGGCTATGATCACAATGTCAGATGCCAGGCCCAGGATGGTGGCAATGGTCAAAGAAGGAGTGTTTGGAGTCCCAATTGGCCTACTAAGCAACCAGGATCTTCCCTTCAGCAGACAGATGGAATGTGCCTCTTGTAACACACCTAACCTTTTGGTTAAAAGCAACAAATGCACATTTACTTAAATAACAAGAAGGAAGTAGAGTGCTATTTTTGCTCTAAATGAACCAAACCCAAGTGGCATGAAGAGAAAAAGGAAGCTAAACCTATTTTCTTATCAGCTGAGCAGAAGTTAGCGAAGGAGACCATTCTATCTAATGGAACTGAACAGACACATTCAAATGGGCGTATTTATAGATGTTTTATTTGTTTGTGACTTAGAATAAAGCTCTGAACTCGAGGAAAATATTGTGAAGTCCTGAGAAGGTTGTAAGGAAGTCTTGGGAGCAGATGACCTGAATAAGAAAGGGAAGAAAATCTGGGGGCTGAGATCAGAACTCAAAGAAATAGTATTTAAGGAGTATGCACGGGAGGGGAATTGAGAAGGCAAGATCTAGAACGGTGAGGAAGAAGCAGAAGCCAACAAGAGGCATGGCGATTTGAAGTACCCAATTGATATTTAGATTTTTGAGTTTGAATTCCAGAGTAACCAATGACTAGCTGTGTAATGTTGGGCAAGTTTCTTAACCTCTCTTTTCTTTAACTTTCCTAAGTTAAAATGGGGGGATACTAATATATTTAACTCCTAAGGTTTATTCCTAAGGTTTATTGTGTGGGATAAATATCACAATATAGTTAGAGTTTTCGGAACAGTGTCTGGCCCATAGTACATACCCAGTAATCATTAGCATTATTGTTATGACGCTTAAAGGAGGCAATGGGTTTCAACAAGGAGTGAGAAACTATCTGTCATCAAATACTAAGGAAAGACGAGTAAGAAACACACGAAGAATGTTTATTTGATCTAATAACTAGATGTGTTGGGAACACTGGCAAGAATAGTTTTCCCAGAGTCATAGAGCTCAAAGTAGGTTGCTGAGACTTGAGGCTCAAGGAGGAAATGAGACTTCTGGTGATCCAGGCTTGGCTCCATCGTTGGCTGTGTGACCTTGCACAAGCTTCCTAAACTCTCTGGATCAGTCTTCTCTGCTATAAAGCAGGAGGAGGAGGAGACTTGGTGATCTGTTCTCCATTTTGAAATGTTGTCAGCCAACCAATGGGAATTCAGATGGTCAGTCAGCAAAATGTTCTAGAAGTGATTTTTAAAAAATTTTTCAGATGGGAGGGTCGATGACCAGCCAAAGTTTATGGCTCCCCACTTCTCATTTTCCTTGGTGCTGCTCCTTTCAGAGCCAGACATACATGCCAGTATAGTAATAAATGCAGACGAGAGTGCGTTCATGTAGGTGTGCACCAACAAACACAAATTGTGGTCCTGAGACCCATACAACAAGACTATACATAAGCAGATTATGTCACAGACCACAGATTCGACCCTCCACCTACTAAAAACCTACCATGTTCTGGGTTTTCTGCTAGATATTGGGGGACACATGGATAAATCCATTAGGATGGTTGTCACTGAAGAGCTTATAATTTAATGGGATGATTAGGAATTTACCAAAGACAAGGTAGCTGACTGGTAATAAGATCTATGATACAATTCAACAAATATTTATTGAATGCTCTGTCAACAACTGTGCTGGGTACTGGGGAGAGAGGCCTGAGAAAAATAAGGAGAGTGTAAAATTATTTCTAATCAGAAGTCTCATAAACTTTCTGTTGTTTTTTTTTTTCTATGAGGTACGTTGATTGATAGTCACCAGGTGATCTCAACATGTCACCTGGGAGGTCTGCTGCTGGCCTCAGTCTTTGCAGTAGAGTAAGGGAACCATGGGAAGATGGGGGTTGGGATGGGGGGAACAAGCTGGGATCTTGCTTTCCTACACTCACCCAGTTTCACTGGGAAGCCACCATTCTCTTTTCAGAACTGAGAGGGTAGCACTTCCCACATCCGTAAGTGTGCTTTGGGAAGGTTTCTGTGATCACTACCCTGCTCCACTATTCTGTTGGCACTGATATCAGCCTCAGCACAATTCACTGTCTGGAAAAGTCTCACCAAGTTTGGAGACCCCTGTGTTGGAGACCACAGAAGCTTCCTGGGGAAGACTCATTTCTGCTCTTCCCATAAGAGAGGAAATGGCTTCAAAATAAGGAGACATATCTCCTGCCAGTTCTCAGAATCACATTATAGCCGACTAAGGGTGGATGAAGCTGATTGGGTCTTGCAGGTCTGTGTCCCTGAAGCTCTCTTGCTCTTTCTTTGTCATATCCAGAGGCTCTCATTCCTCTCCTACTAAAACTTGTGAGAAAACTCTCCGATTCTGACAGGACTCTTTCAGGTCACTTGCCCTCGTGAGGAAATGGTGGCTCCCACTGGAACCTTAAGTGTACGGTTCTCACCACTTTCTTGCAAAGAGCTTGGGGTGAGACTTGCCATCCACCCATCCCTTGGTGAAAACCACTTTTCATGGGTTGACAGAAATCTGCATTTGGGGGCAATTTCCAGTCATTTGGCTTTTGAGAGGAAACGGTGCAAATACAAATCCAGGGATTAGTTCTTGGGAAATTCAGGAAGTGTTTTGCAGAAAGGGAGGGAGAGAAGGACATTTGTCAAAGTGCCTGTGCTGCTAGTCCTCATATAAATGCTCTCTCTCCTTTGTTCCTACCGGACTCTGAAGAATACAACTCAAGCACAAAGCAAAGGAGGCACTGGCAAGTGAATGCAACAGTGTTTTCTAATCTGTGTGGATGAAAATCACACAAATTTTGATTCTCTAAAGAGTCTTCCTTAGCATGCTGGATTAATCGCATGGATTAATAAAACACAGACGCCTCCACTCACTGGTGCCTCCTGGCCTTTGTACTTGCCTTTCCCCCACCGCCTTGCTTTCTAAAATTCTATGGAAAAAAAAAATCCTATGGAACTTTGAAGGAACAAAAGTCATTTTCTATGAGTAAATTTCTCATTTTCTATGAGGCATTTTCTATGCTGGCCATTGGTCCATCGGTTCAACCCGCCTAGAAGGTAGGCTCTCTGAGTTTCTCAGTGTGCAGAACCCTTGTTTGAGCTTGTATACCAACCTCTGTGCCTTGGGGAAAACCCAGGGTGTCTTTTGGACCCTACACTTTGCATAGTTTGCTGTGAGTGAAGAGTAGCACATTACAGAACAATGACTAAATTAAAGGCATGTAGTGCATGGTGAAGGATACTAGATAAGGGCTCGGTTAGGAATGTGTATGCTGGTCTCGACTCTGTTTTAACCTATTTAACTTTCATAAACCCAAGCCGCCTTGTTTTCTGGGATAAGATCATTCAGCCCAGGTCTAAATGAACAACAACTAATTTTCGATGAGTGGGACTGTGGTACCAGACGTTGTTTTACGCCTATACCTGAAGTATTCATTTAATCCTCAGAGACCTTATGAGGTGCCATGGTATTATTTCTATATTCTGAAACAGTAATTGGGACCAGCAATGTCCAGTATCTGACTGGAGTTCATGCCACTGCTGCGGGGTGGAACTGAGAGAAGGCTGAGATCCAGCATTCTCCCAAGCTGAGATCCTAACCAGTGGTACTTCCTTGCCTAGAGCTGGTTCGTTTAAGCCTTGTTTAATGGTGCCTTCATCCAGTAGATAGATTTCTATGCTTCGTCTGAACATTTCTTTAAAAAAATTTTTTTAATGTTTATTTTTATTTTTGAGAGAGACAGAGAAAGAGAGCGCGCATGTGCGCACACACACACACACACACACACACACACACGCATGAGTGGGGGAGGGCAGAGAGAGAGAGCGGGAGACACAGAATCTGAAGCAGGTTCCAGGCTCTGAGCTGTCAGCACAGAGCCCGATGCAGGGCCCAAACCCACAAATGGTGAGATCATGACCTGAGCTGAAGTCCAAAGCTTAACCAACTGAGCCACCCAGGTGCTCCCTTTTTAAAAAAATTTTTTAAATGTTTTATAAATTTATTTTATTGAGTCATCTAGGCACACCGAAGCAAGAGGGGGCCACAGGTGGGCTCCCCCTTTAGGAGCTACCTGCTACCCATCTTAGAATCTCCGGGTGGTGGGTACATGCGCCATCTTTTTCTTGGTCCAGCTTCAGCGCCCTCACTAAGATACGGGGGGCATGCCCGTTGTCTCTCTTTGTGCATATATGGGGTAGCTGGTCTCTTTACTTTTGATTCAAAATCGTATTTGCCGAGTGCCCACTCTGTGCCAACCAGTAGCCAGCAAGACACGGTCTTTGACATTTCAGAACTGGCTTTGTAGGAGAGGATGCAGCAAATGAAGCCACTAAAATGTATAAGCAACATAATTAGGGATTGTGCAAAAACACACAGTAGGAGTAAACTTGGCACAACTCCCTGCAAAAGTGACAGTTAAGTCTGGATCAGAAAAATAAGGAGGACCTAGTTACATGAAGAGCTTGGGGAAGAAAAGTATGTTACTAATTTTTAGGGCAAGACCTAGGAAGTATATTTTTAATAGGATTTCCTCACATCTCTCTTTAAAAAAAAATAAAGTCTTCGGAAAGATCAATAGAATGTATCCAAGTTGAACAGAAGAGAGAAAACAGACTGCAAAGAAAAGAACGTTCTAGTGGTTATGTGGAACAGGTACCAAAGTGTTTATTGTTGGAAGCCCAGAAAGGGGGGAGGAAGTGAGGCTGAAGAATAATTTGAAGCAATAATGTCTGGAAATGTGCTAAATTTGGTGAAAAATGTAAACACACACATTCAAGAAGCTATGAGAATTGCAAATAGATAAACTCAAAGAAATCCACATAAAGACACATCCAAATTCAACTTCTGAAAACTAAAGATAAAATCACCATGATCTGTTACCCTTAAATGCCTGGTGTAAATTTTTAAAATTTACAGATTTGGGGGCACCTGGGTGGCTCAGTCAGTTAAGCATCTGGCTCTTCATTTCTGCTCAGGTCATGGTCTCATGGTTTGTGAGTTTGAGCCCTGCACCAGGCTGACAGTGGGGAGCCTGCTTAGGATTCTCTCTGCCTCTCTCTCTCTCTTTCTCTCTCTCTCTCTCTCTCTCTCTCTCAAAATAAATAAATAAATAAATAAATAAATAAATAAATAATTTTTTAAGAAGTGAAAAGTTAGTGTTTTAAGGGCACAGAAAAAGTGATAACTGGTTGTATTAGTAAGGGCACAGCAAGAAGTATTTGGCACACATTCAAGGGTTTCACAGATAATAATTCAGTGAAAGGGACAATAGGCAGAGAGGGGTCTTGCCCATCTTGAGAGGAATGGCACATTCATTTATCCTTTCTTCTGAGGGAAGATTTTATTCATTTATTTTTAATTTAAAACAATTTTTTTAATGTTTATCTTAGAGAGAGAGACAGAGCATGAGCAGGGGAGGGGCAGAGAGAGAGGGAGACACAGAATCTGAAGCAGGCTCCAGGCTCTGAACTGTCAGCACAGAGCCTGATGCGGGGCTCAAACTCACAAACTGTGAGATTATGACCTGAGCTGAAGTCGGACGCTTAACCGACTGAGCCCCCTAGATGCCCCTGAGGGAAGATTTTAATCTGTCTGTACCTTTTCCTCCTACTGTAACACTCAGATTATAATAGGGTCTTATGTTAGCGGCAATCTTTAATATTTTATGAAATATTCTTCGATATGTATTTCTAGGATGGAAAATGTATGCAAAAAGTGTATTTTGACTTTTCCTTCATAAGCAAGGAATTTAGCAAGCCATGCTTATTCCCAGTGCCCCTTAACTTCCCAGTCTGTAGTTATGTCATTTAGAACTTGGATTACTATCTACTAAAGTAAATCTTTCATTTAATTAATTATAAGTACATTGATTTTAATTCAACTATATAGCTCCCCTGATGTGTTTGAACCATATTATTTACCATAATCATTTAAAACCAATTTTTATGCTTACATTTTGTTTTCTGTGTTCACCCTCAGCCTTCTGCTAACTCTGATTTTTAATTTTTTTTAAAGTTTATTCATTTTTGACAGAGAGAGACAGACAGACAGAGCATGGGCAGGGGAGGGGCAGAGAGGGGGAGAGAGAGAGAGAGAGAGAGAGAGAGAAGAGACACAGAAAATCCAAAGCAGGCTCCAGGCTCTGAGCTGTCAACACAGAGCCCTACACCAGGCTTGAACCCACAAACTGTGAGATCATGACCTGAGCCAAAGTTGGAAGCTTAACATACTGAGCCACCCCAGCGCCCCACCTTTCATTTTTAATTCTTAGTCTTGATTAACTTTTCAGGTTATTAGGACACTATCAAGTAAAATTTTAAAGGAGTATACTTATTTGGTTTGTTCTTTTAAAATTTTTTTAAAATATTTATTTATTTTTGAAAGAGAGTGTGCAAGCAGGGGAGGGGCAGAGAGAGAGGGAGACACAGAATCCGAAGCAGGTTCGAGGCTCTGAGCTGTCAGCACAAAGCCCGACACGGGGCTTGAACTCACGAGCCATGAGATCCTGACCTGAGCCAAAGTTGGATGTTTAACGGACTGAGCTACCCAGGTGCCCCTGGTTTGTTCTTTTTTTATTTCACAAGGCGTGAGCTTCCTGTTTGTCCTCCATACCAGAATTCTTTTAAATCCAACCAGCAGAAGCCTGCCAAGCGCAGTGTGGGGGCCTGCTTTCAAATTAGTTCCCCTCCCACTAGTAAGACAGACTTACCTTCTAGAAGAAGAGCTGTCTTCCGGGTGCGGTCATCTTCCCGAGCAAACTCCTCTACGGAGCCGCCAGCCGACTTGCCTGCAGGTCTCATCACATTTAACTAAGTCACGTGTCCTCCTCTAAGCCAATCACGGTGAACAGAATGAGATTATCATTAACAGAGATTTTTCCTCAAACTCGGGGTCAGGCTACTTCTCAGAGGTGTGGCTACCCGAAAGAAAGGTGGCTTCTGTTTGCAGACAACCTGGTGTCATGCTGTAGCTGTTTTCACAACAGCGTCTGCTGCATTTTCCTTACTATTAATTTGGGGGTTTTGTTTTGTTTTGTTTTTGTAATGTTGGTGATTCCGTTTAGTCGTCCCAAGAAGATCTTGATGTTGTTATTGGACACTTAATTTACTTGGAAGTGGTCCTTATCTCAGCCTGCTCTGTCTTGTCTCTGCTTACTAGCTTTGCCTGGCATCCTGTTGTTTTTTAGTCACCGAGTGCTCCTGTGCTTTCGTCTCATCCTGGTCTTTTGCAGGTTTCTGATCTTATTCAGTAAGGCTATGTTCTTCCCATTAAGGATGCTGAGCTCTGTTTTGTTGGTTTGTTCATTTGTTTTTTTCCTGACTCAAACCCTACTTAATCTTTCTCCATCAGACACTTTTATTTTCCTTCCGAATTCGCAGCTCCCCTCTCTGGAAATCTCTTCCGCTCTCCAGCGCAACGGTGCCTCCCTTCACGTTCATTTCCTGCCCTGAGCCTAAGACCGTCCAAGCAGTTTGACAGCGATGTACCATCTCATCTTCCGTCGTTGAACTGGGCAAGCGCAGACGTCTTCCAGCCAGCCCTGAAAGCCCGCCTCCATAGAGCCTTCGAAACCCTTCATGTCATCTCTCTCTTCCTCAAGGTCTCTCGGTGACTTCCAGTCTCACGTTCCAGTTTGTGAAAGGATGTCCTGCTTGCAGGACTCTGCCTCTCGCCGGCCACGAAGACCAGTCTGTGTCTACATCTCCAAGCTCTGTTTTTTCAAATTCCCCAAATGATTGGTTGCAGGAGGTGTTTTTGTGAGCCTTCAGGATGATTCATTCTCGCCTTCTTTTTGCCGTATGTAACTACATTTCCATTTTATACAGCAGTATATAAAGTCATATTTTTTCATCTTTGAGTGAGCAGCCGTCTGGGGTCCTTGATGCTTTCTAGAAGACATGATGTACAAGTGCCATTTGCCTCTGTTCATTATCCACCCGGAAGCTGTTAGAATCTTTTTCAGGCCTACTGCTGACAAGTAGGTTGATGGTACAGGGCTGGACCTGTTCCCAGGGTTTAGCCTCCATCCTACCCCTAACCACACCTCCACCTGGTGTTGCTTTCCCAAGGTGAGGTGGGACCTCCCACCCACTGCCTGCTTTTCTGGTACTCCTAGATTGTAAGAGGGATTACAACTCCAGCAAGCATCGTTACCACGAAGCTAGCCTCTGTCCTAACACTTGACATATAGGATCTATATCTTTTGGGATAGGCTGTGCATCTGCTACTCTCCTCTGTCCCTCATAGATTCAAGCACGGTGTTAGGGCATGGATCAGAGAAATACATGGCCTGCCTCAAAATCTCGGTGTGCAGTACATGGAGGTGACTATTTGTTTTTATTTTTTTTCTGGCCCACAGACCCTTGTTATCTGGGCTGGGCTGGGTGGACAACTGGGTGGGGGAAATATCTCCCTCCTATTTTCCCATTAGCTGGGGCTCCTTTGTTAATCTTCCAAAGTAAGGCTATGGCATTGGCAGTTGCTCTCTTTCCTCCATCTCATTCTTCATAAAAATGCTCTTAGAATTCATCATAGAGTGTCTCACAGGCTTAGCTTTTCATAAAATGTGAGGAGAGGCTGTACCGGGGAATGATGGCCAGAAGTTCACACTGTTCTTCCAATAATGGATTTTTACTCGGAAATGTTGAGATGATGGAACTTTTGCTGTGTAACCTCATTTTATAGCATCCACAAAAGTGGTAATTACATGGCACAGGCTATCTGTGACTCCGTGATGTCAGCTCTGAGATGGGCTGACAACAGCTCCTCCATACTTCTCATGGCTTGGTAAATCACTTCATTTTTCACACTGAGCTTCTCGCCCCTTTCTCTCACCATTAAGGCTTGGAATGAGACTACACAGATAACCAAGAATGCATTTTTGACGTTATGTAGTGAAAGTTGTCTTCATTCATAAATACCTTGTGAGCTAGTCTTCGCTTCAACCTGTGACTCTACCAAGATTCTACCTGACATGACAACAGATCTCACAGGAGCAATGTCACAGAGCATCTGGACACAGGAGGCCTACTTAGTGAAATCATGTCAATTGCTGAGGGATTCTGCCCAGGATGGCCAAGCCACTGGAAACCGATGCATTTGTGTAGGAGTGCCTCCTGAAGTCACACGGAGGCTTCTAGAAGGAATGAAAATTCTTCTTTGCTAACTACATCTGTTAGAGGCTTACTTGGTTTCAACATTTTCTAGCATGGCACTGAGATGATTTATAAAAAGAAAGCTCTTTTGTACATTTGAGTCTTGAGCAACATAAGTTTAAACCACATAGGTCCACTTATATGTGATTTTTAAAAACATAATATACAGTACTGTAAAAATATTTTCTCTGCCTTATGATTTCCTTAATAACATTTTCTTTGCACTAGTTTATTTTATTGTAAGAATGTAGTATATAATACATATAACATACAAAATATGTGCTAATCGGCTGCTTATGTTATTGGTAAGACTTCTGGCCAACAGTAAGCTATCAACATTTAAGTTTTTGGGGAGTCAAAAGTTACTGCTCAAGGGCTGGTGCTCTTAACCCCAAGTTGTCCGAGGGTTAACTGTATATAGTTAAGTGCTAGTGTTTATAATGTTTATCCACTCATGCACCACAGTTATATGCTGCAATGAATTAAGGTGAGTTAGCCCACAGTTACATCAGCAATAACATATTATTTATTTAAAGATTTAAACTTTGACAAATTTTAATTTAACATTTAATGGAGTGTAATTAAGGAAAGTGATCACTGTCAAAACTATGGAGGAATGGGTACCTGGGTGGCACATTTAAGTTAAACATCCAACTCTTGATCTAAATGCAGGTCATGATCTCACAGTTTGTGGATTCAAGCCCCACATCAGGCTCTGTGGTGATGGCATGGAGTCTGCTTGGGATTCTGTCTCTCCTTCTCTCTGCCCTTCTCCTGCTTGTGCTCTCTCTCTCTCTCTCAAAATAGTAAAGTTAAAAAAAATTCAAAAAAAGCAACACATTAAAAAAAAACTATGGAGGATTATCATAAGCTTCCTCTATATTTGAAAACAACAGGACTTGTTTTCTATGACTTTTTCATCATTAAATGTTGGAAGAATCTAATTAATAGATCACAATATAATTATTTATATTATTATGAAAAAGTCATTGCAGAAAGTATGGCCAAAGCAGTGAGTTTTCAGATCCTCCTGACTTGACAAAACTTATCATTGTTTCAAAGACTTATTTAGACTTTCCCCATATGTGTAGGTATTACCAGAACTTCAATCATAGAAAATGTAAAGCTGTATATATTCTGCCCTAATTTACCATCACATCATTTTTCTCTAATGCCTCATCGTGTTGTCCAACAAACATTTTTTCATATTTTTTAAAAAAAATATTTATTTTGAGAGAGAGAGAGAGAACAAGCGGAGGAAGGAGAGAGAGAAGGGCAGAGAGAATCCCAAGCAGGCTCCATGCTGTCAGCACAGAGCCTGATGCAGGACTCAATCCCATGAACCTTGAGATCATGATCTGAGCCGAAATCAAGAGTCGGATGCTCAGCCAACTGAGCCACCCATGCGCCCCCATTTTTACCCATTCTTTTAATGGTTCAACAATGCTATACCCAGTTGGCTTTCCATCATTGAATTAAGCATCTCTCCCTTATGGGACAAACAGGTTGCTTTTATTCATTTTTTTCCTTTCATGAATAACTTTGAAATGCTTGCCTGGATAGAATTCAAGAACCACATTAACATAAACTATTGCTCTGTGTCAGCATATTTAATAGGAGTGTCAGCAAGAATAGCCCTAATGAAGCATCCAAGATTTACAAAGTCCTGAACGGAGGCAAGAATAATTCTATCATTTGCTGATGAACCAGCTTAATCTGCAAAAATGGTGATGTTGAAAGCACTGCCGGGTTCTGCAAAGCACTGGGATGACAGTAATAATAGCAGTAGTAATTAACAACAATGTCAACAATGCTAATAATGACAAATAAAATTTATGAGCCTTCACTTTATGCCAGGCGCTCTTCTCTGTGCTTTCTGTGTTCTTACAGCAACGCTGTGAGTTAGATATCGTTATTATTTTTATTTTGTAGAAGTGGAAACATACATAGAGAGGTTAATAATTCCTTATTATTGTAGAGCTGGTAGTTCTTGGATACCTTATGTCATTGACTCTACTAACTGCTTTACATGTAACCTTTTATTTATTCCTCCCCAAATCCTTATTAGGGGTAAAATTTCAATTTTCCATGTGAAGTATTTGAAGTCAAAGAGGACAAGTCAGGTGACTGAGGTCACAGTGCTTGTGAAGATCAATGCACAGATTTAAACCCAACTTTGCCAGACCCCAAAGTTGCTGAAGAGAGCTTAGCTGTGAGCTATACTGTCAGCACGGAACCAGAATTGAGCAAAGTCAAATGATTTATACGGAGCTACCTCATGAACAGCAGAAGATCCTGGGTTGGAAGGCATCTGCTTTCTCCTAGGCAAATGCCCTTTCCCGCACCCTGTTGTGATTTCTGTTGTCTTTTCTCATCCCCTTTTCCGGGGTTGCTCACGTGCACTCGCTTTCTCTCTCTCTCTCTCTCTCTCTCTCTCCTTCTTACTCCACGCACACCTGCTTCACTCTGCTTCTGTAGACCACCTTCCTCTGCTGCACTTATACTTGAACTATCACAGGCAGCCCCAAGTGTGCCCTTGTCCCCAGGTCTACCAGACTTTTTGGCCAGTTGATTTAGTCCCTGGGTCTGGATTTCAGATTTCTGAGACTGGAGGGTCTGTTTGGTCCAATCTGGCCCAGGATTATCCCACGCTGGGTGAGTGTGGGTCACATGGTACAAGGCTGTGGTGGGCCTGTTTCTCTCAGGAGGGGTACGGGCAGCAAAGCAGAGGGTGACATATTTGTTACTGATTGGAATCAGGTAGGCAAAACTGAGACCTTCCCAAGGAGATGACAAGGACTGCCTTGCCACCTACTGGTGCTTTTGTTGATCAGCCCCCAGAGTTGTCACACACAGTGAAGACTCCTGGAAGACTTCAGTGTCCATTGGCCACGCTCTGGCATCATCACGACCATTTCAGCAGTGGCCCCCTTTGTGCCATGAGAACACAGCTTGGGGATATTTGATTAGATTAATTTTCGCCTTTGTGGATGAGGTCCGGCAGATTTCTTTATTTTGATCCAAGACCCGGCTGCTCCACCTTCCCTATTTATTTGTGTAACAAAGATGAAAACCACCGAAAAACAATTTAGTTTTTTTAGAGAGAGAAAGAGAGAGAGAGTACAAGCGGGGGAGGAGCAGAGGAAGGGTGAGAAACAGAATATTAAGCAGCCTCTACACTCAGCACAGAGCCCAGTGTGGGGTTTGATCTCATGACCCTGGGATCACGATCTGAGCTGATATCAAGAGTCCGACGCTTAACTGACTGAAGGAGAGGCTGCAGATGCATGGCCTTTCTCTATTGTGGTCACATCAGCTGGTAACATGCTTGAACTTGGCCACTACTTCTTGTCCAGATTTAAAGATGAAAAAGATAAAAACATTTCCTTCTGGATATGTACATTCAGGGCACATAGATATACTAATTGGTAGTGCTTATTGTGGTGCCAGTTCAATAAGTTTGTACCATTAAAACTAGCAGCCCCGGAGAAAAATGTTGGACTTTCTCCCCATGATTCTATTCAAGCATTACTACAATTCTGGTTTCTGAAATGCCGTTAAAACGCATCTCAGGAAGTATTCCTTAGCTGACCCTACTGCTTCTGTTAAGATGTTCAACTACATGATGACTTTTATAAATATTCTGTTTCAAATGGAGAACTTTGTCCACAGTCTGATTTGAGAAAGATCTTTGATTTTTCCCTTTTTAAAGCAAAGTTTTAATTTTGCGGCACTGAATCTTCCCCCAACCCCTCACAGGGTAAAAAGAAGTCAACTCGAATTGATTTTGTGCTTCAAATGCCTATATGGAAACAAATTAAAAGAAGATATTAAATATCTCCTTTTTTTTACAGGAAGTTATTTGGGGGAATCATTGTGTGTCTGCTGGAATATAGAAGAGCTTTGCTTTCATTCATGAGCATTAGAACTTCATTTTGTTATATAACGTTGGCCACAAACATTGCAATTTTGAAAGTGGATCACTGTATTTGGATTTGTACTAAAATTCTAACAGTTATGTATTTTCCTTTTATTTTTTTCAATATTACAACATCTCTGACAGGTTTTTAAAGCTCTCTGCCCTCTGGACGCAGAGTAGGAGTTGTAAACAGGGGAGCAGGCAAAGTGTTCTCAAGCAGTGCCCTTGAATCTGTCCCTGGTGCTTGTCTGGTTATTTTCTTTCTGGCATCTGGAAGGGTGGCAGAGACCTGGTAACAGGACAATGAAGTTTTCCTATCAATGCTGACCCTCAGAAACTGACGTCATCTCTGTAATTTAATTCATCCAGCTGTCTCTGCATTCTGTAGCCTCTATCGTGGAGTTTTGTTCAAGAGTGGGCTTGTTTTTATAGAAAGATAGAGGAAAATGCGTATGTGGTCTTTGAATTTGCATTTTTTTTTATCTTCAAAGAGCAAGGGTGTTTTCTAGTTAACAAGTTTTCAGATTAACTTCGCTCAAGTTTCTTAAGGAGCATGTATTATGAGGTAATAATACTCAGGTACATTTGAGGACTGGAGATTGTATATATAGAATACCTAGTTCGGTGCCCAGTACAGTAGGTTCTCAATATATATTCATTTTTCTCTGTCACCTCTGTATTTGAGCATCATTTGTAATGGGATCCGGTAAGGCATCCTTCCTTGTCTAGATCTCTATAATCCCAGACTACACGGGATGAGAGATGAAGTGTGACACTGCTGCTTGATCTCTTTACAAGCTTTTCAGTCTTAGGAGATTTTTTCTTCTGTTAAAAGGTTGAGAAGGCCCATAAGTGTTTTGAGTATCGACTGAGTCTTGAGGTTCATCATGTGCCAGAGGTATCCAACCGAGTACCCTTCTAGCCGGGAGATCTGTAGAAATGCAAACATGCTTGCAAATTGATCAGTTTGGTGTAGATGTTTTATCCATCTGTCCAGCCAGCCAGCCAGCCATTTCTTCCTTTATCTTCTTCCTTTTTTTCTTTCTCCCTTCCTTTCATCCTTCCTTCCTTCCTTCCTTCCTTCCTTCCTTCCTTCCTTCTTTCCTTCCTTCCTTCCTCTCTTTCTCTCTTTCTCTCTCTTTCTTTCTTTCTTTCTTTCTTTCTTTCTTTCTTTCTTTCTTTCTTCCTCTCTTTCTTTCTTTCTTTCTTTCTTTCTTTCTTTCTTTCTTTCTTCTAGTTTTTATTCTTTCTCCTCTTCCTCTTCTTCTTTATCATCATCATCTATTTATTTATTTGAAGTATTGATTATACTAGCATGGTAGGTAGTGAATATCATAGACTAGGAAGAAACTGAAAGATGATGGGCCTATAACACCAAAGTACATTCCCTCTAGTTACGGGAACTTTTCTCTCTTTCTTTTTAAAATGTAAAACGGACTTAAGCTAGGCAATCTTTTAATCAAGGCATAATTGGCATAAAATAAACTGCACATATTTAAGGTACACAAATATAATAAATTTTGACCTATGTATACACCTGTGAAACCTCCAGCTCACTTCATGACAGTGAACATATCCATCACCCCCCAAATTTCCTCATTTTTCTTTTGTAATCCCTCCTTCCCATCCCTCCATGCTTTCCTTCCCCAGGCAACCACTCATTGGTCTGTTTTCTGTCACTAAAGGCTAGTTTGCATTTTCTAGAATTTTATGACAGCAGTATGTGCTGTGTTTTTTTGTTTGTTTGTTTGTTTGTTTGGTTGGTTGGTTTTTTTGCAGGGGAGAGGACCTGTTGTCTTTCAGCGTCATTATTTTGAGACTCATCCATGGTGTCGCACATACCGGGGGTTTGTTCCTCATCCTTGCTCAGGAGTGTAGCGTTTTGTAGTACCCACGGTTTATTCATTCACCTGTTGAAAGGGATTGGGTTGTTTCCAGTTCAGAACTATTACAAATAAAGTTAGTGCAAACGTTTGTACACAAACCTTCATGTGGACATATGTTTTCATTTCTCCTGGGTAAATACCTATTAGGGGAATGGTTCGATTGTCTGGTAGTTTAACTTTATTTCTTCACGTTGATCTTTGTAAAGTTCTAGCAGCAGTGGTGAAAGTTCCAGTTGCTCCATAATCTCACCCAAGGGTTCACTGGTTTTGATTCCCATTCACACAGGTGAGTAATGGCTTAGATTTGCATGTTAATGACTAATGTTGAGAATCTTTTCACATGCTAATTTGTTATCCACAGATCTTCTTGGGTGAATTGACTGTTCAAATTGTTTGCCAAGGTTCCCCTATTGGGTGCCACCAGGGTGCCAAGGCTCAGGGCTCTATGCAGGTGGTAAGCTGGACAGTCTCAAGGATCACCTCCGTCTCTGTCACCCCTCCAGTGTCACTGTGCTTTCTGATTTACTTGTAAATTTTTTTCCCAACAGCTTTTAAGAAGTCTTCTCCACTTCCCAAGAAACACTGTTCAATGCATTTTATAATGTGATGATAGTTTATTTTACTTAAATTCCGATGGAATTATTTGAGTGCAGTAGATCTTTTGAATATCACTTGCAGTTCTGAAATAAATATCCTTGCTAGAGAAGCACGAAGATGAAATGCAAAGTCAAATACTATGTATATTTGAATTTACCCAATAATATATGGATCTCAGTATGTCATCCTACCTGAGAGACCCAAAATGGAAAAAAATATTTATGTCTTAAATTATTCTTATTGTGAAAGTTAAGAAAAGAGAAGTCTTCTAAATGTAATCTGTTTGGAGTTTAAAAATCAGGAAAATGGGGCGCCTGGGTGGCGCAGTCGGTTGAGCGTCCGACTTCAGCCAGGTCACGATCTCGCGGTCCGTGAGTTCGAGCCCCGCGTCAGGCTCTGGGCTGATGGCTCCGAGCCTGGAGCCTGTTTCCGATTCTGTGTCTCCCTCTCTCTCTGCCCCTCCCCCGTTCATGCTCTGTCTCTCTCTGTCCCAAAAATAAAAATAATAAAAAACGTTGAAAAAAAAAAAATAAATGTTCTATTTAAAAAAAAAAAATAAAAATAAAAAAATAAAAAAAAAATAAAAATAAAAATCAGGAAAATGATGAAACTTGGGCATATTTACATTAATTAATTCAAACAAATATTCCAGATGGCTCTTCTAAAAATGTGCTTTTCTGGGGCGCCTGGGTGGCTCAGTGGGTTAAGCGTCCGACTTCGGCTCAGGTCATAATCTTGAGGTTTGTGAGTTCGAGCCCCACGTCGGGCTCTGTGCTGACACCTCGGAGCCTGGAGTCTGCTTCAGATTCTGTGTCTCCCTCTCTCTGCCCCTCCCCTGCTCATGCTCTGTCTCTCTCTGTCTTAAAAATACATAAAACATTAAAAAAAATTTAAAACGTGCTTTTATATCAATCTTTACCGTAAAAGAGACAGAAGGTCGTGCCCTGAGACTAGGTGGCTTAACAGAATTGGATTCAGCTAATAATTTGGTAAAAGTGTTGAACAGTTAGTCACAATGTCTCCTGTCATTGTCCTCCTCTCTGGTCCCCACTCCTGCCACCCTGCTTCCCATTCCAACCTCTCTGTCTGCAAATGGATATATCACCAGCCTTCATGAACTGAGAATCAGCCAGAGGATCCACCAAGCACCTCTGTTTTTGGACACGTGCCAGGGACCCAAGAACTATAGGCAACGAGGTGAAGCTGTGGTCTGAAAACTGAAAGGAGTAAAGTGTTGGAAGAAAATAGAAACACATGAAGAAGCTCTTACCTTGAGAAAGGGCTTTATGAAGCTGTACAATCTGGAAGGACAGGATTCTAAAGATTAAATGCAACAGAGCAATCCCAAGTGACCAGGAAACACTGCTTCAGTCCTCATTAGAACAGCTTGCTGTACAGAAGCCAGATGCTACTCTGAACTTTGCCAGGATGACATCAGTTTCAAGTGCGTCAGTATAGCAGTAAAACACAGAATCTGAAGTGTCGAGTTCCAGGTGTTGGTCAGAGAGTTGTTAATAGATTTTCAAAGGCAACCAGGAAACATGGGGCTGTTTCTTTGTCCTGTTAGAGAGTATGGTTGTCCTCTGAAGAGAAGAGATAGGGCAAGATACAAGGGAGGGTAAAGTCTCTAAGGAAGGATATACCAAAGAAGAGACAGAACTTTGTGGCTGTGCTGCTTAAGATACTAGCCACTAGTAACATCTAGCAATTTAAATGCAACTTAAGTAAAATAAGATGTAAAATTTAGTTCTTCAGTTGCACTAACCACATGTCCTGTATTATCAGCCACATCTGGCTAGTGGCTGCTGCATTGGACAGAATATTTCCATCTGTGCAGAAAGTTCTCATACAGTGCTGCTTTAGGAGATGCTTATGTTTTAGACAGGTGGAGGGTTAGACAGAGATGGAAGGAGAGCCAGTAGACAGAAAATGAGAAAATCAGAAATATGGAGGGTGAAGCAGAGAAGGCAATGTCTATAGAGAAAGGACAGTCGTGGAAGCAAGAAACATACAAAATGGCAAAATGCTGCAAAAAAAAAAATACAGTGAAATGCTGCCTGGTGGACAAGAAGGAAGAGGACAGAGAAGTGGTTGCTGGGCTGGGGGACTGTGGTGTGGTGATGGACATCAGGAGAACAGTGTCAGGAGTGGAGGCAGAATTCAAATAGAAGGATTAAGGACTAAGTTGGGGGTGAGAAAATGGAGGCATTCGGAATGGAGAGGACGCCCTTTCCCCAAAAGTTTTGGTAATACAGGAAAAAAGAAAGGTCAGATAGCAGTATCAGAGCTAAAAGATCTGAGTTGTCTATAGGTACAGAAGAGATGGAGATTTCCAACAGGAATGGGGACAGTCCACACAATGAGGTGATGGGAGAGGTAGCAGGGGATGAAAGGAAGAGGCCAGGTAGAGGCTCACCTGTGTCCTGACAAGGAGGAGAGGACAAAGAGTGGACTGGGTAGAGGCAGACAGAGGAAGTCCATAAAGGGGTTCATGGTAGAAGGCTTAGTCTACTGGGTGGGGTAAGGCTCAGGCTGGGGATGAGGTTCTGGGTTTGAGGAAAGCAGAGGAAGTTTGCATGGCTACCATGGCAAGTCCACAGAGATGAAGTAGAGTGAGAAGGAACCCATGCAGCATCCCCTTCCAAATAAAATGTTGGCTTTCTAATGGAGAACTTCTAGAGGCAATATCTTAGCCCCAAGACCATGAGTATTTAAGAGTAAGAATTCCAGGGTAACCTAGTGAGCCCAAGTAAAGACACATGTTGGGAAGGGCAAGGGGACCTTAGAGCACAGGTCAGCTCACCGCATGTGGGTCGGGACCCACTCCGAACTCTGTAGTATTAACCCCGATTGTCACCTCCCATGTACCCAATCAGCTCGTTCGAAGCAGGGCAGTCTTCCTCAGGGGAATATTCAGAGAATCATTTTTACACAGCAGTCATTTAACCATGGATTAGGGAGGCTGGGTAGCATGAGCATGGAGAGGGAAGAACAGACTGGGCTTGGACTGGTCGGGGGCGGGGGCATGGTGCGTGTGGCTTACTAGAGGCGACCCAGCTAGGGGGACACAGTCCAAGGGAGAAACCACATCTTACATTAAAATTCCCTGGCCCTCCCACTTTCCTGTCTGCTCCTCTGCATGGTCCCAGACCCTCGTCCCCAGCCCTACACCAGGGACTCCTAAGCTGCCGGCTCGGAACAAACTTTTCAGCTGTGCACAAAGGAGCAGACAGCACCAGGACAGAGGAGGTCTGCCAGCAGTGATCTTCTCAGTTACAGTGGACTTGACACTTTTGGCTTTGGTTTCTCCTTGAATACCTTTCTCGGCTGTAGACCGATCAGAACAGCAACTCTGCTTTAATAAGTTTCCAGCTCATTTCACTGTAACTTTGCAGGATCACGTTTTTGGTTATGCAGCAGAAGTATTTCCATTAAGAGCAGTTTCATTGGCGAAGCACCCCAACTTTCCCTCAAGGGCTGAACTTTGAACCAGGTTTGATGCCCACCAGCAGGATGAAGGTAGGATGTCAGAGATTTGAGAATCCTTTGTCTGACCAAGGTTTTGCGAATTCTCTTCAAGATGGAAGCAGAAGGGGGCTTGTTTCTAATGCCCTGTGTGAGCCATGAAGAGGGCTACTTTAAGCTGTTTCTTTCCCCAGTGATGCATTTTTAGTGTTTTATGAGTTGATAACTTACGGGCGGGGGTGGGCGGGGGGAGGCTTGGCTCAAAATAAGAGAGTAGACCCATAATAAACTCCTTTCATGTTCCAAGTTAGCATTTATTAGCGGTTCCTTCAAATAAGAAACTCTGGGATCAGACAGATTTGATGTTTTGAGAATAAATTCATTGATTGTGAACTCAAAAATAGCCAAGCTTTGTAATCTATATGTTCAGCACCACCCTAAGTAGTTTGCATAACTTACATTTTAATCCACAAAATGCCACAAAGGAGGTATTATTTTATTTGTTTCCTACCACCTTTTATCAACAGATAGAGAAACTGAGGCTTGGAGGAATCAAGAGGGAGTTAGTCAAAGGTGAAGTGTGGAGTGAAGCGTGAGATATATGACTTTCAAATTATGCTGTTGACCCTAGATTTTCTGGCCAAAAAATGTATAGAAAACACTATATCAGCTGCTCTCTGACCAAAATAGAGCATTTTTTTTTATTTTATTTATTTATTTATTTTTTTTACAATTAGAGTTTTAGAGCAGAAACACAGGAAGACTATAATTATAGGCCAGTGGCAGTCAGAAGGACGATACCATTAAATAGATGTAATGTTCAGTATCAACTTACCGTGCCCACTGGCAGAGTTCCAACTGTGATCTATAAAATGCTCATGGGTCCTAGACTCGTCTGGTGTCATATTCAAGATGATTTAAAGTATTGGGGCGCCTGGGTGGCTCAGTCAGTTAAGTGTCCGACTTTGGCTCAGGTCATGATCTCATGGTTCGTGGGTTCAAACCCTGCCTCGGGCTCTGTGCTGACAGCTCAGAACCTGGAGCCTGCTTCAGATTCTGTGTCTCTTTCTCTCTCTGCCCCTCCCCTGCTCATGCTCTGCCTCTCTCTCTCAAAAATAAATAAACATTAAAAAAAAAGATGATTTAAAATATTGAAAGTGTTTATTCAACGATTGCTTATTGAAAACGTATCCATCGTAACCCCAACCATCTAGCTGGTACTGAGCTCTAGCTACTAAGAATACAGCAATGAGCAAAAAGAAGCAATCTATGTCTCCAATAAGTTTATAGTTTAGAAGAGGGTGCAGATATTATTCTAAGAGATCACAAACATAAAAAGAGAATGACAGTAGTCATTCACTGTGTCTGGCACTGATTCACAGTTTGCTTGTGAGATTCCTCTCAACTGTCTCATTAAGTCAGTACCCCTCTGGTGATTTATTCCAGCAAGGCCTTTCTTTTTTTACCTGCAAATAAGAGGGAGGATCTTTTGGAACTTCTGCCATGGTACAATGGTCTGCAAACTGAAGATATTTGAGAACCACTGACCTATAGCCGGACTCTGAGAATTGCATTAGAGAACATGTCAATTGCCTATCTTCTTTTTTCTCAGGGTTTGTAATGTTTGCATGCAGAGAATGTGAAGGCCAAGGTCAGAAAGCAGTCAGATTCAAAAGGAAAAAAAACACAACTTGTCAGGGGTAAATCCATGTTGTTGCTCTAGAAAATGCAAAAATGGGTGCAAACTTAGGTATTTTTGTCTTGCAGCATCTATACTAAATGCATGTTTATTTTTCACTGTACAAAGATCTTTTTCTCTTGAGAGAAATTATCTGCCTACTCAGGCTTTTACTCTTGAGGTAGTGAACTTGAAATCTTAACTGGGTTCTTAAATCTTCCCGCTAAAGAACATCAAGTGCATTTTCTGTTGGAGTAAGGAGGTAGGTGTTTATTTAAAGAGGCCAAAAAGTGCATCCTGCTTGAGACAGCACTAATGGCATTCAACCTCTTATGCATCAAGGGCAAAAAGCATGCGGGTACTCGGCTTTGACGTCCCAATCTTTATATGGATTGCATTTGTCACTTTTTAAAAAAGTAGAAAGCCATTTGATTAAAAGAAAGATTTTTGGTTTTGAAATCTAGGCTTCTCCCATTGGGTTGTGGAGTCTCATTAAAAAAAAAAAAAAAAATTACAGTTTGCTCCTAGACTGTCACCTACTTGAAAGGAAGCAGAGCAAAAGAGACAGAGCTTGAAGCTGGAAAAGAAAAAAAAAACCCAACTTTTGTTAATGTATAGGCATTCAGCTCCCACTGTTCATTAACACACATATTGCTAATGCTTGGCAATGAAGCGGACATTTTTCTTGAGTGGGGTCGAAAAACTCATTATTCGCCATATGGTGGTTGGCCAGCAACAATTGCTGAAGCCGTGGAAGCAAAGGGAAGTTGGCCGAGCGATTTCTTTGGGCAGTTTGCACAGCTCTGACTCTCTTGACATATGCCATTCATGTGGCCTCTGGAGAACAGATGGACCAGGGCTGGGAACGGAGGGGAAATCATGGCTGGGATCTGGTGGCAGCCCCTGTCTCTTTATCCTTCAGAATGACTTGGAGTCACATGGCATGTGAAAATAACAAGCAGGGGATTGTACTCAGAGGATTTCCCTGCCTTCTTTTATAAAGCCACAGCGTAATTTTGACTGCCTTTTCGTATTTTGTTTATTAAAGGGATCAGGGTTTTAGATGAAAGAGATTCCTTGGTTGTGGGTAGGGTCTGGCCTATGCCAATGACACTTGCTCATTGTCAGCAGGAAAAATGCTGGCAGTTTGATAAGGGATAAGAAAATAGAGGGTTTTTTAAATTAAAATTTAAATTACTCTTTATTTGTTCTCTTCCCGTTTGTAAATCTCACATAGGCAAGTTAAGATAAGAGCTGGTTTAGATTCGGGATACTCAAACCTCCTGAAAGGAGTTAGTGTGGGCTATTTTTTTTTTTTTTTTTCCCCTCTCCTGAGGATCGAGTGCAGCAGGAAAGCCAGGGGTAATGTGGACATCGTGCAGGCACAGCTTGGGTGCTTTCTGGATTTTACATTGTCCAAAACAAACCAGACGGGAGAAGGAGAAGATGTTGCCAGTTAGAGATTAACTGGGCATTTACATGCGTAAAAACAGCTTTACCTAAAACTGTTCACTCAGCAACTGAAATTTTAATTAAGAGACACTTGCGGTTAGAGCAGCAAAGTTACGGCCCCAGGAAAGTATTTACTGCTATTCTTATTTTCAGTTATAGCCCTGCTATCTCCTAAATATGAGGAATTATTCTTGGTCTTAATTCTGGAGATTGACTTCCCAAGCGAATTCCTCAGAGACACATCCTGATTGTCAACTACAGTGGTTTACAATTTGTGAGCAAAATCACTTGGTGATTTGAAATGGAAGAATTATAGGTCTTTTTGTTTGTTTGTTTTTTTCTTTTGACTTTTTAACATTTTGAATGTCTAGCATGGCACGTTTGGCTCTAAGACAACAAGATAATAGGGAAAGAGGACACTGGGAGTTTTTCAACTCATCTGGGAAGTTGTTCTGAGTTCTTACAGTGAGAGCACAGTGTACCTGCTTAGAGCTGAACAAGGAAAAATGGGTTTTGTTCTTCCTTACGTTTCTTCCCTGTTTCCGAAATTTATTTTTAACCTTTGGTAAGGTTTGGGCAAAAGGCCATTACTCTGTTCTCAAATTTGTGTACTTTTCCTTTGTGGCCCAATGAGACAAGCATTTTACGGTTTCGTTTCTTGCCATCCGAAATCCCTCTCTTTGTTGTCTTCAAGCTCCGTGTTATGCAGTTTGGAGTGGCTTCCTGACTATTTGATTCTCAAAACAGAAGCAGACCTTTTAATCCAAGGTCAGCAAATTTTTCTGTGAAGGTCAAGATAGGAAGCAATTTGAGATCTGCAGGACACAGGTGGGCCAGATTTGGTCCGTGGGCCATAGATTGTGGATTTATGCACTGTTGCTGGCCAAGGGTTCTGCTTCGCTCAAGTATTGACATATTTTCAGCCAGGTCATTTTTCATTTCGGGCTTCTTTTGCTTGCTGAATCCATCCTTGAGATTGCCTTAAAAACAAATGTTTTCTAGCCCCTCCCTCACTGCTCAAAGTATGGTCTGAGGACCAGCAGCTTGGGCATCACCACTCAGGAGCTTGTTGGAAATGCAGCCTCTTACCCAGATCTCCTGAAACAGAGTCTGCTTTTTAAAGGTAAGAGGAAGCACTGGTAGACAACAGGGCCTGCTCAGAGATGTCAAATAACTACCCAAAGTCACACAGCCAATAAGAAACCAAGCCCAGATTTTTCTTAGGCCTGTCTCATTCAATGTTTTACTTTTAACCATTCTGGTATACTGCCTACAGATCTAAAACTCTTGAAGTTGAGGATCCACAATGGGAATCTTCCCAAATTGGAGTGAATCCTTTCAAGAATGACTTTTCAACTTTGAAACAGAAACTCAGACTCGTTCCTTCATAACGAGTCCTGTTGATGCTTCCAATGTACCTCCTTCCCATTCTTTCCATCCATTCCTGCATTCAACTCTCAATTCTTTCAACTTGTATCACCTCACAGTTCATTCATTTAAATTAAAATTTTTTTTTAACATTTATTTATTTATTGAGAGACAGAGAGAGAGCAGGAAAGGGACAGAGAGAGAAGGAGTCATAGATTCCAAAGCAGGCTCCAGGCTCTGAGCTGTCAGCATAGAGCCTGATGCGGGGCTTGAACTCACAAACCATGAGATCATGACCTGAGCAGAAGTCAGATGCTTAACCTGGATGCTTAACTGACTGAGCCACCCAGGCGCCCCTATTCATTTCGAAGACAGTTGTCAAGTGCTGTATTCATTTCCTAGGGCTGCAATAAAAAAGTAGCCCAAACCAGGTGACTTACCCAAAGTTCATTCCCTCACAGTTCTGGAGGCTGGAAGCTTGAGGTCAAGGTGTCACAGGGCATTGCGCTCGCACCAGGCTCTGGTGTCTGGTGCTCTCTAGCAGTCCTAGGTGTTCACTCCTTTATTTGCAGGTGAGTGGCTCTAATCTTCCTCTGTCATCAAACCACCTTCTGTCTGTGTGTCTCTGGGTCTCTTCTCCCTGTCTTAGAAGGACACTGGTCATTGTAAATTAAAAGCCCTCCCTATTTCAGTGTGAGCTCATCTTTTTTTTTTTAATTTTTTTTTTTAACGTTTCATTTATTTTTGAGACAGAGACAGAGCATGAACAGGGGAGGGTTAGAGACACGGAAACACAGAATCCGAAACAGGCTCCAGGCTCCGAGCTGTCAGCACAGAGCCCGACACGGGGCTCGAACTCACGGACCGAGAGACCATGACCCGAGCTGAAGTTGGCCGCCTAACCGACTGAGCCACTCAGGCGTCCCCAGTGTGAGCTCATCTTAACTTACATCTTGATTACATCTCTAGAGACTTTTTTTTTAAGTTTTATTTATCCATTTTGAGAGAGAGAGCAAGAGAGTATGTACTTTCATGAGCAGAGGAGGAGGGGCAGAGAGAGAGGGAGAGAGAGAATCCCAAGCAGGCTCTGTGCTGTCAGTGAAGAGCCCAATGTGATGCTTGATCTCATGCCCATGAGATCATGACTTGAGCAGAAACCAAGAGTGGGACGCTTAACCAACTGAGCCACCCAGGCTCCCTGACTCATTTGTTTTAGTTGTGTTTTTTTTTTTAATGTTTATTTATTTTCGAGAGAGAGAGAGAGAGAGAGAGAGAGAGAGAGAGTGTGTGTGTGTGTGTGTGTGTGTGTGTGTGTGAACAGGGGGAGGGGCAGAGAGGGAGACACAGAATATGAAGCAGGCTCCAGACTCTTAGCTGTCAGCACAGAGCCCGATGTGGGGCTCAAACCCACAGACCGCGAGATCATGACCTGAGCTGAAGTTGGATGTTTAACCTACTGAGCCACCCAGGTGTCCCAACTCCTTTCTTTTAAGGTAATTAATTTATTTTTAGAGAGAGAGTGAGACAGAGTGTGCATGCACGCATAAGCAGGGGAGGGTCAGAGAGAGAGGGAGAGAGGATCCCAGTCTGGCTCTGTGCCCAATGTGGGGCTTAAACTCACAAACCGTGAGATCATGACATGACCTGAAATCAAAAGTCGGACACTTAACCAACTGAGCCACCCAGGGACCCCTAAAGACTCTTTTCAAATAAAGTCACATTCCCAGGTGCCAGTGGTTAGGACTTCAACATCTGCTTTCTGGGGACACAATTCAAACCACAAGTGCCCACCATGGGACAGGCATTACTGAGGATAAGTGACAAATCAGCCACACAGAGTCCTGCCTTTAAGGACGCTCCATGAACTAGAAAGATAAGCACGTAAAATATTTTCAGATAGGGATGAGTGCTATTTAGAAAATCAAACAGGGGAGGCACCTGGGTGGCTCAGTTGGTTGAGTGGCTGACTTTGGCTCAGGTCAGAATCTCATGGTTCGTGAGTTCGAGCCCCACGTCAGGCTTGCTGCTATCAGCACAGAGCCCACTTCAGATCCTCTGTCTCTCCTCTCTGCCTCTCCCCTGCTTGCACTCTCTCAAAAATAAATAAACATTAAAAAAGAAATAAAGAAAATCAGACAAATATAAGAACTCAAGTGACTTTTTTTAGTTGGGGAAGTCAGTTAAGGCCTCCTTTGTTCCCCCAGATTTATTGAGGTATGATTGACAAAAATTATATATATTTAAGGTATATATATATATATATATATATATATATATATATATACGTATATATACTTACAGTATAAGATGCTGTTTTGATATATGTATACACTGTGAAATGATTACCGAAATCTAGCTACTTAACACAGCTATCATTTCACATAGCTTCTATCTCTGTATCTATGTATCTAACTATCATCGATCGATCTATTTATCTATCTATCTATCTAGTTGTGGTTTTGTGTGTGTATGTGTGGTGAGGACACTTAAATCATACTCTTGTAGCAAATTTCAAGGATGCAATGCAGTATTATCCACTCTAGTGGCCATGCTGTACGTGAAATCTCCAGAACTTTTAATGTTGTAATTGAAAGTTAGTACCCTTGGACCAAGGCCTCCCCATTTCTTCTACCCCCCGCCCCGGGCCCCTGGGAAGCGCTTTTCTACTCTGTTTCTATGAGTTCAGCTTTTGAGATTCTACATATGAGTGAGATTGCACATTATTTGCCTTTCTGTGTCTGGCTCATGTTACCCGGCATGATGTTCTCCACACTGCCAGGTGTATCCATGTTGTTGCAGATGACAGACTTCCTTCTTTTTAAGACAGAAGGTGGTTGTACATACATAGCCCATTTTCATTATCCATTCATCCACCAATGCACACGTTGCATCCGTACCTTAGCCGTTCTGAATAAGGTTGCAGGGCGCATCGGAGTGCAGGTATCTTCTCAGACATCT
This sequence comes from Neofelis nebulosa, assembly GCF_028018385.1. NCBI lineage: Eukaryota > Metazoa > Chordata > Mammalia > Carnivora > Felidae > Neofelis > Neofelis nebulosa. The sequence goes on from NC_080789.1 coordinate 18,749,612, forward strand.
TCACTCCATCTTCATTTTTTGGAAATATCCTCAGAAGTGGGATGGCTGGACCATATGGTATCTCATTTTAAATGTTTTGAAGAACATGTATATTGTTTTCCATGAGTGTACCAATATATATTCCCACCAACAGCGTAGAGGGGTTCCCTCGTCTCTACGTCCTTGCCAACGTTTGTGATCGTACGACTTTTTGAGAATAGGCATTGTAACAGGTGTGGGATGGTATCTCATTGTGGTTTTGATTTGCATCTCCCTGGCGATTAGTAATACTGAGCACCTTTTCGTGAGCACCTGTTGGCTATTTGTAGGTCTTCTTTGGAAAAATGATTATTCAGGTCCTGTGCTCAATTTTTAATCAGTTTGTTTCAGTTTGTTTTTGTGCTGTTGGGTTGTATGGATTCCCTTTTATACTTTGAATGTTAACTCCTTATCGGATACATGGTTTGCAAATATTTTCTATTATTCCATAGATTGCCTTTCGTTGACTGTTTCTTTTGCTGTGCAGATGCTTTTAGTTTAATGTAGTCTCCTTCGTTTATTTTTGCTTTTGTTTCCTATGCTTCATGATCCTTTCAGTTTGCTAGTACTTCGTTGAGGGTTTTGCATCTATGTTCTTCAGGGATATTGGCCTGTGATTTCATTTTCTTGTAGTGTCCTTGTCTGGTTTTGTATAAGGGTATGCTGGACTTGTAAAATGAGTTTTGAAGTGTTCCCTCCTCTTAAGTTGTTTTGAAAATTTTGAGTACTGGTATTGACTCTTCTTTAAATGTTTGGTAGAGTTCACCAGGACCAAAATCATCTGGTCCTGGGCTCTTTTTTTTTCGGGGAGAGGGGAGAGATTTTTGATAGTTAAGGACTCTTAAATGTCAGCAACCTCCCCATACTGTCCTTCATCTCACACTTCAAATTCACCTTGCACTTCATTGCTCAGGGAATTTGCCCCAAAACACTGATTTCACCATTCTGACTTATTACGTCTGGAATAAATTGGTGTGGTGAATGAGCCAGAGAGGTCACCACTTACTTTATGACCTTAAAGTAACTTTTGAAGAAAGCTTCAGTACTGTTATCAGTGAAATGGTAATATTGTGAAAGTTAAATGAGTCAGCTTGCATATGGTACCAAGCCCAGAGCCTAGCTCTCAGGAGCTTGATAAACAATTTCTCCACAGGGTACGAATTTTCATTTTCTTCTTTTACCTCTCCTTTATACTGCCTTTTGCACAAATTGCTTTCATTGTCATTCTCTTAATTTCTGTATCTGTATGTCTTTCCTAGAATTCTCCCCTCCCAATTTCTATTAACTGAAATCCTCTCCATTTTCCAGAGCCCATCTCAAATGCTGAGCATCTTTTTCTGTACTCCCCACTGTGGGGAGTCAGAACCCTTCTCTATTCTAACTCTCCATAGGACTGCATGCCTCATAGCCTATCCTGCTACATGGTATCTTAACCTGCCTTCCTCTGTGGGCAAGAACTATCTCTACCTCCAACTCATGTATTTAATTCTAAATGTCTAGGCTAGTGACGCATTTGCCAAGACCCTACACGACTTAGCCCTGCTCACCTCCTCAGCATCCTTGTTCTTCACGGTGTACTCCCATACTGGGCTCCCCTCACGGCCCTGTTTTTCACTCCTACATTATCTCTTGCCTTCCATCTTTCACAGTGCAGTTCCCTCTGTAATGTGACGGCTTCCACCCCTTTACAATCAGTGAACTGGGCCACATGCTCCTCCTATGTTCCCCTTTGGCTCCCTGGGCTTACCTTATCTTCATACTTTCTACATTGTATGAGAATTGCTGTATTTCCACCACACATAAAGAAGAAATAGCCTTCCATAGTCTCCTTCCATATAACAATTGCTCAAACATTTTATGAAGAAATGAGTGATTACTTCCTTGCTGTTGAAGTAGCTAATGCTTTCATCAGGGTTATCATGAACTCTTATGTCATATAACATATATTACATCTTACGTGTTGACAATTTGCTTGTTTTTTAACAAAGACCCACTAGTTAGCAGATGTGAGTCTTATATATATTATACTTGGTTGTTGCCCATACTTTTTTATAAGATAAATAGTACTTATTTGATAATGGACTTGAACATCATGAATGTCATAAGGGATTTTCTGAAAGTTAGAACTGTTGAGGGGATGCCTGGGTGGCTCAGTCAGTTAAGCATCTGACTCTTAATTTTGACTCAGGTCATGATCTCATGGTTTGTAAGACTGAGCCCCACATCGGGCTCTGCTCTGACAGTGTGGAGTCTGCTTTCATTTCTCTCTCTCCCTCTCTCTACCCCTTGCATGCTTGTGCTCTCTCTTTCTTTCTCTCTCTCTCAAAATAAATAAATAAATAAATATTAAAAAAGTAACTTTACTTGAAGCTGTGGATTGGATATATTAGTCTGATTCTGTTTCCATAAAAAATATACAGTTGATGGCAGTGGTTCTACAGGCCAAATTTGGCCAATAGATATGTCTGGTTTTCCTTGTAAAGCAGCTTAAAATAGAAGGAAAGAAAGAAGAGACGGAAGGAAAGGGAAAGAGAGGGAAGGAAAGGAAAGGAAAAGAAAAGAAAAGGGAAAGAAAAGAAAAAAGAAAAGAAAAGAAAAAAGAAAAGAAAGGAAGAAAGAGAACAATACCGGAAAGAAAGTGTAACTAGGAGGATATTAAGGTTTTTTAGTTTTTGTTTTCAGAACAAGTAACTTACATGTTTCTATTCTTTTTTTAAAAAATGTTTGAGAGGGGCGCCTGGGTGGCTCAGTCGGTTAAGCAGCCGACTTCGGCTCAGGTCATGATCTCGCGGTCCGTGAGTTCGAGCCCCGCGTCGGGCTCTGTGCTGACAGCTCAGAACCTGGAGCCTGTTTCGGATTCTGTGTCTCCCTCTCTCTCTGACCCTCCCCCGTTCATGCTTTGTCTCTCTCTGTCTCAAAAATAAATAAACGTTAAAAAAAATTTTTTTTTAAATGTTTGAGAGAGAGAGAGAGCGCGAGCATGAGCAGGGAAGGGGCAGAGACGGGGAGACACAGAATCTGAAGCAGGCTCCAAGCTCCAGGTTCCCATCACAGGGCCCGACGAGGGACTGGAACTCATGAACTGCGAGATCATGACCTGAGCCAAAGTCGGACGCTTAACCCACTGAGCCCCCCGGGGGCCCCATACTTACATGTTTCTGTTTGTAACTCCTTGTCTATAGGTAGGAACATGAATATGAACATGAATTGAAGCAATATGTTAGAACAAGAGCAATGTGTTTGATAGTTTACCAGAAACTTTCTTACACATTGTCACCTCCTTCTCACATCAAGTTCCTGAGATAGATGGCAATAGTTATTTTTGTTTTATGTGTGATATTATTAAGGTTAGGAGAGTTTTGTTTCAGTTCACCTTTCATGAATAAGCTAGTATTCACCTCCAGGTCTTCTGTTGCTAGGTTTAGTTGCACCCCTACAGTCCTGAATACAGGTAGTAGGTTGTTGTTTAAAACATTTACTGTCCTGAATTGTGGGAGGTTCATGCTTCTCTGCCTCATTGACGTCAGGATTGGCTATGTGATTGTTCCAGTGAAGTATGAACAGAAGTGTGTCACTTCTGAGCAGAAGCTGTGAGAGCCACGGCCTCTTTTCCCTGTGTTATGATACAAGCAGTATCCCACATAGAGACTGCTCCTTCTACATGACACCAGAATGACACTGATGTGGAGCAGAGCTGAAGCCAACTTGCTAATGAACATGAATTGTGAATTAACGAGAATAAATTTTTTTCTGTGAAGCACTGAGACTTGAGGGTTGTTATTGCAGCATACCCTAGCCTTAACCTGACTGATAAATAGAACCTGAAATCATATGCTAGGTAATTTCCCATGAGCCATAAGGTCTAGAAGAGAGGTTCAGAGAATCATAGTATCAACATGGGGTGAAGCAATCTGACAGAGGCCTTAGGTAATAATGGATGATGTCCTCAATCATCTTAGCTTCCTTTCCTTTCCAGGATAAATGAAGTCCTATGATTCCACAGAGGTACCATTCCGTAGTGCAAATGCAGTGGACCAGAGCTTTCTCTAGCTCTGCGTAATGATCTTGTGTCATTTAACTTTGGGGAGCTTAGTGTTTCTGAGCTTCAGTTATCTCATCTGTAAAATGGGAATATTAATGTCTGCTGACTCTGTATTCCAGGGCTACAATGAGAGGCTCCTATCCTACTGGTGCAGGCTTCCATGACAGCCTTTGTCACACCATGTGGTGATTATTTAGTTATCTTGCTGTCTCTAGGCTGGAGCCTCTGGAGGGTAGAGATTGGGCTTCATTTATTTATCGGTTTAAGACCAACATGTAGCACAATGCCTTGCATGTAGTAGATGACAACAGTGCCTTGTTAGGTGAACTTTGAAAGTTGTAAGTCCTCTTTGTGAGTGAGTGTGGCATGGGGTCAAGGCCTTTCCATGAGGTGATGTGTGTGTGTGGTACAGGAAGCTGATTGCACTCTCACTGAAGCCATGTCTGCCTTTGTGTATTTCCATAGAGTGGGGGTGATAGAGGTTTGGAGGTAGGCAGTCACTAATCTCTCCCCGTCAAATTGGCAATTGACACAGGAGCCAGAATAGGACCAAAGCCTCAGTTTGATCAATGAACGGTAAACCCGGGTGGGAGAATGTGGCAGTTTGGCCTGGTGTGCTTATAGCATGGGTAATGGAGGCACCAGTGAGCCTGCTGCACACATGAGCAGGCATAGAAGAAAATAGGAGTGTGGCAGGAGGCATAAATCCTATTTTCCTGCTTTGGGGTACAGTGATCCCTATAGCTGATAATCTGTCCAGTGTTGAAAAAGGGAGAAAGAGAGAGGACTGGTAAGACCTTGACATTGAGTTCCTCCTACACTTAAGTTTAGACGCAACGAAACAAAATAGATGAGGAAGACATAAATAATCCTTGCAAACAAAAGAATCAGGTAAGGACACCGATGCCTGTAGTTCAAGGTAATACAGGTGATGAGAAATAAAGCCCCATGGGGAGTTAGAGCACAGAAAGATCACAAAAAAATACAATTGCAAAGCAGAAGATGAGGATTTGGGAACAGTGGTGACAGTGGACAAATGGCCTTCATCCTTCCCCACAGAATCATGCTTGTCTTGGCCAACTGTCTGAAATAAATTCAGATCCAAATAGTGTTTCTATGTTGTGGCCTGAGCAGCCAACTACATCAGTTTAAAGTTAATGGTTACAGATTATCCACACTTTGACACCAAGGGATTTATTGAAACTAATGGGTCTAATCCTATTAGAACTCCCTGTGCCCTCCTGGGTGCAATTCCTTTACCTCCAATGGAACTACCTCCTCATTTTTGAATTTACAAAATAAGATAAGATAATCTGAAAATCATTACTTATATTTAACACACATGGACATCTGTGAAGTCAAGAACCACAGCCTCTGTATATAGGTCCATCTGGAATAAGATTGACTCATTAAATTCTTTTCAATGGAGTATTAAAAGTAACTGATATTCATCCCAACCCACCACTATAAATATAATAAAGAATGCTTTGATGCTGGTCTAAATGTGAAGGAAGACATTATGAAATCACATGAGAGTTATTTGTTAATTATATTTCATAACTGCTTCTATACTTGGAGAGGTAAATGAGCAAAGGAAGTCCAATGACATTTTTATCTCTCTTAAAGTTTATGGCACTTCAATTTTCTTAAATTTTTTGGAGTTGTAAATCTCAGGCTGTTTTGAATTTGACATCTTTGCCTGCCAAAATGAGTCATTTCACTTGACAATTTCTTTTTATTGCTTCTGTCAAAAAGACTGTCCAAAAGGAATGGTGATATTATCATACAGCAATATTATAGAGTCATAAAAAAGTCTTCAAAGGAAATTTATTGGCATTGGAAGTGTCTAATGATGGAGGGTTAAGTTAAAAATAGAATATAAAATCATCTATATTACTATTGGTGTCATATATATCTCCATGGACATACACATCCATTATACATTTTATATATACCACATTAATACATGTATATTACAATGGTCTATTTTTAGACAGAGAAAGGAGGAAGATTGGATAAAAATAGCATAAGAGTGCTAATAGTGGTTATGTATTTTTCCCCTTTTCCCATGTCTTTTCTTTATTTGCCAAATTTTGTACAATGAATATGTATGCTTTTATTAGCAAACTAAAAGCCTTTATGTTTTATAAAGAGCGATGCGATGGCTCATCATTTAGTCTCTTTTGGACTATCTTAGTAACCATTGAAATGGCAAGGTGACAAACTAAAAGATGTTGCAAATCCTCGCACACAAACATATGGCCCCTATATTATGAAAAGCATAGAGATGAGAGCCCTCCGTGTGGTCCCCTTGTGCTAAGTACCATCTCCTGTGCTGCCATAGCCTTGAATGCATATCTGCCTCACTATACTCATCACATCATTTTGTCATCTCTGCATTTTGTTTTCTCTCCCTTACTAGGTCAGGATAGTCTGAAGTACATGAACCATGCTTTAGTTACTTTTGTCTTCCTGGTTTGGGGACACAGTAGCAGGGACGTACTAGCTGCTCAACAATCATTTTCAATTCAGAAATTTTCAAGAAATACAAAGGAGGTCCATCTCTCTCTCTCTCTCCTTCCAAGGTACTGAGTTCCTAGTGTTGGACTGGTCTGTGAAACAGACCCACCCTCACCTAGAACAGGCTGCCTTCCTCTATGACTTGCACAACCCTGGAGGTGGGAAACCACTGCCCTTAGAGGCAACCTATACCACCATCGTCCACCTGTATTTATTAGAAAGGTTGTCTTTCTAAAGAATTGAAATGTTTCCTGTTCAAGAACTGTTTTCACTCAGTGGAACTGAACAGTGGGAAGGGGACCGATTTGGGGAGGTGGGGAGATGCATCTTCCTAGTGTGAAGGAAGAACTTGTTGAAATTGTGAAGGCGTAGCTGGAGCAGGATGACTTTAATAAAAGGGTGTTAGCATGTGTCATGCTATTAATATCACCGATGTAGACTGAACTTGAAATATGGGACTCTCTGGTATTTTATCTGCCCAGCATCCAATACCCTTTTTTTTTCTGGTAACATCACCCTTCTCCCCCACTTTCAGTCCCTATATTTTGGGTGGGGCTGACCCTACTCCCAATTTCATGAGCACATGACCTCAAGAGTCTCATCAGAGCACTTGATTCTCCTGGGCACAGTAATATTGGTTTGAGGGTTGGCATCTGACCCAAAGCAGGCCATGAGATGATGTCCTTGCAATTTTGCTGAAATTACTAAGAAGAAGAATCCTTTTCTCCTGATTAGATTGCTGACATGCTAGGATGTTGGCCTGGAACACAGGTGATCATTTTATCACCATGAAAGAGGAGATTGCCTGAGAAGGAAGCCAATGCAGGGAAAAATAGTGCTGAGACATGGATCTGAATCCTGATGACATAATTCCTACACTCCTGAATTCACTCATTCCTGAATCAAGAATGTCCTTTTTTTTTTTTTTTTCAGTGCAAAATAACAAACCCAGTTTTTTGCTTAAGCTCATTTGTGTTGGATTTTGGTTACTTTCAATGAATGGAGTCCCGTCTAATACAGAGGAAGTCTGTCTGGTCTCATCCCTTCTGGCCTACTGAATTCTTAGTGTTGGAGCAGACTTTGGAACCAATCCACACTCACCCAGAACAGACTCCTTTTATCAACATTCATTCAAGTCTTTCAACAGTATGGCTTGCACACTCCTGGAGGTGGAAAACCACTGCCATGAGAGGCAATCCGTTCCACCATTGCCCACCTGTACTTACTGAAAAGATGGTGCCAACATCTGGTCTTAGTTCTATCCTCTAGAGTCACAGAGACTAAAGATCTTTTTCTCCTCAGATATTTGAACATCCTTACGAATCATATCTCTTTCTCAATCAAAATTATTTTCTCCAGACTGAATATCATCACTTCCTTTACCACAGGGTTTTTCTCTAAGTGTGACACATAATGTTTTCAGATAGAATGTAGGACACTCAGTTTATCCTCCAGATTAATTTTTAGTATAAGCATGTCCCCTGCAATACATTGCTTATCGGTTAACTAGGCATCCTATGGGTTATTTGCTAAATCTGACAACCTTATCCACATATCACCTGAATAAGATTCATCTAGGAGCTTCCCACGTTAGCGATTCTGACACTAAAGTGCATTGTTTTTCCCTGGAGTTTGAGGACCACTTCTTTAGCCATTTCTTACACTCCTACCTGTCCTGCTTTGAGCATACTTGTGTTGGCTAGTGTTCCAAATTTTAGAGACTTTTGCCATCTTAAGCAACATCAAGGCTCTGGGATAATTTGTAGAATGTATTGAGTGTTTTTTATATGGCAGCATTGGTCTAGGCAATAAACAACACTAAGGATCCTACTTTACAGAATGTACATTCTGGTGGGACAGCCAGACTACAAACAAGCGAACAAATAAATATTTCATCACATAATTTCAGGAACTGGTAAGTCCTGTGAAGAAAAAATGAAAGCAGTAGAAATAAGAGACGCCATTTTATTTATTTATTTATTTATTTATTTATTTATTTATTTATATTTATTTATTATTAAGAGATGCCATTTTAGAGGAAATGATTCAAGAAGACCTCTCAGAGGGGGCAGAGAGCCTGGAGGAGACAAGAGGTTGAGCCAATACCAAGGTCTAGAGAAATAACATTCTAAAGGACAGGCACCAGCAAAGGCATGGAACCTGGGTGGGAACGAGTTTGGAGTGGTCAAGAAGCTGGAATGGAGTTGAAAAGATGGAGAGTAGCAAGGTATGTGGGCAGAGAGATGAGAGGGGCCTAGATTGTGTAAGGCTTTGTGACTGTGATAAGACATTTTGATTTTTTAGATAAGTGCAATGGGATGCGATTGGAAGGGTTTTAGTGAGGAAAACAGGATCTGATTTAACTTTTCAAAGGATCCTTCTGGTGGCTCTAACGAGAATAAACTGAAGAGCACAAGAATGGACACTGGACCCTGGTTGCGAGGCTATTGGCAAAGTTTTGGTTCTTGCCTTTGACAACCTCTTCTTGTCTTGCTGATCTTTCTCCAGTTTTTTCAAGAGCACCACAGTATAATGGTGAAAGAATATGGGCTCCGAAGCCAAATGGCCTCGGGTTTGAATCCCAACTCGGTCAATTACTATCTGTGGGATGTTGGCCAAGATTTTTAACTACCCTGGGCCTTGTTTTCTTAATTTGAATAAAATGAGGGCAATAATTACACCTACCTCATTAAGTTGTTGTGGGGAATTAAATTAGTTGATACAAGGAAAATGTTTTGAACAGTTCCTGGCACATCATGAGCGCCCAATAAATGTTAGAGACCATTATTGAGCATAACATGCTCTTTTTTGCCGTAGGACACTATTGTCCATTTCCCCTCCATCAGGCTAATTTCTGCTCATCCATCATGCTTTGAGTTGGCACAGGAAGCCTTTCCTAACTTTAACCACATCCTTGTGGGCAAAATGAGTCACATGACCAGCCCAGAATAAGGGGTGGGGAAACACACTCTATCCTGACATGGGGCAAAGTCACGCTGCAGAGGAAGGGTGGAGAATTAGGGCCATTTGTGCAATCTACCACCAGACATGCTGAGAGAACTATTGTCAAATGCTGCCAGGACACCCACTTCTGGTCACTCACGTGCCCAAAGGACCCTGCCTCAAGACGGTTTCAGCATCATGTTGTGACCTTCAACCTTGGCGTGGCAAGACTCAGCTTTCCTGCTGTCCAGAATGCTGGCTATTCTCTTGGCTGTAGTCGCTACCTTCTGGATGGAGAAGTTGTCGACAGCAGTGTGGGTGCATGAGAGCGTGATGGGAGGTGTGGAAGACAGAGCCTGTGTCCCAGCAGCTGCCTGCTCTTCGGCCAGCTGATTCCTCAGTGGAGAACCCTCCAGCTTGATGCCAGATCTCAAGGGCTCAGGGCCATGGGGCCTTGAGGTCTGTAAACATCAGATGCTTTTAACGCTGCCATTCTTGCTTTGCCACAGGAGCGGCGCTCAAAAAGGGAGTCCCTCCCTCTGTCCATGAATAAGGCCTGCCTGCCAACACCAATTCCAGCTGTGAACATGTAATCAGCTCTTCTATGGCCCGAAAAGGGGAGTCCCAGAGGCCTAAATTTAATTTTCATGCATATTTGTCTTCTCCCTCTACTTTATGCAAACACTATTTTGTCGCCAGCACAGGCGCCAACTGTTTTGTTTGGATAATTGCTCGAAGTCAACCCCAAACTACAGGGAGCTCGGTTTTTTCAGAGAGCGCATTTTGGTTAATTTTCGGTTAACCAAATGATCTCTTCCTTCAGCTCTGCCTTCAGGGTTCCGGCGACGATTTCTGTAAACATTTTATTCATTTCGAAGCAGTTCACCACCAGCGTCAGGTCTATTATCCTCTGTCCTGGGTCGGTTGGAAGGAGCAAAGAAACAGGAGTTCCGCAGCCCCATGGATCATCTGCTACTGCTGTTTTTCTTTCAAATAATTCTCTATTCATCTTGCCACAATCAGCGGGTCCTAGAGTGGCTGTAATAACCCAAGTAGAGGTTCGTGGCTATAATAGGGATGAGGGGAGAGGGAAAAATGAACTCTTGTAAAACAAAGATCTTATTTTTATGGAAATGAATAGAAACTCTAAGTAAGGATGAGACATATGGAAAAGCATAAAATATGAACAGAACGTTTTAAAATAGAAGGTCTTCAGAAATGCTCCATATGGCCCAGCAGTATTTAAGGTAACAGAAAATAGCTCATGTTGCAGCTGCTGGCGTTCATTCCTGGGGTTCAGGACTCAGTCCACAAAACTGTACTTTCCAATTTGTCTTGAAGAATGCTTCCTTTGTCTAACTCCTGGGGCTAATTCTTTTAGGGTTTGGGGGAGAGTTAAATGCAGTAAGTTATTAATTAAGACCTACCATTTTAATTCATTGTATTTCATTCTTGACGAAGGGAGAAATTACTCATATGTTATGTCTCTTTCTACCTTACGTGATAATCAATAGTTATGAAATAGTTATGAAAACTTCATGCAGTTTTAGAGCCTGTTTGGAGCTTAGGGGATGTAGATACTAGAGCACAGTGATAACACAGTCCTCGTAATGGAACATCATTCTAAAAGTGACACAGGACATTAAAATGACATCTCCTAAAAGCCCAGCCCGCATACAACACTAACACTGAGTAGTCAACAATTACTACCTAAAGAGTCAACCAAAACAGTTACGCGCTTTACCGAGGATTGTCAGATTGTTGCCATGGTATTAAAAATGACTTGGGAAAATCAGTGTGGGAACATCAAATGAGTTTTGTTATTCAGAATTCTCCACAGATAATATACATCTCAGTATACTTCTTGCCTGGTCGAAAATGAAGGGAATATTTACTTCACCAGATATGAAACGGAATCACATTGAGTGATTGCATCATGATATGTCATATGCCAGACTTACTGTAGGAAAGCGCTTCTTTTTAATATCCTGGACTAATATGTGACTCAGATCTGTGGATACTGGCTTGGATTTTTCTTGATTTCCATCTTCAACTGGAATGTGGAAAATGAAATAGAAATAACAGAGGAAACAGAGGAACGTAAAACTCCACACAAAATTAAGGAGTCTATTTTTGTTTGTTCAATAAGACCTTTTCATTTTTCTGACAGCTTCAGCAGTCTCACTCTTACTTCTGCCAGGGCGTTTACCATGCTATTGTAGGGCCATTCGTTTCTCATTTTATTTTGTCTGCACAGTCCTGATCAACTAATTTCATTTTTTTCCTGCCGCTAAACCATTTTTTTTGGGGGGGCTGAATTGACTGGATGTTTGGCTTTGTGTAGACACAGACTCACTGTAAGTTGGCCCCCTAATTCAATAATTCACCATGAAGACTGGTTTTCATCCTCAGTGTGTTGAACAGGCATCTAATCAACCATTAATTTCCTTTTTGTTGGATGAACATAGTAACTATTTCTTTCCCTCTGATGAGAAGCAGAGGCAGAGAGGATTAGAGGTTGCCCTAAGTCAGAAAGGGAGGTTGTAGAAGTCAGCCTCAGGAATACCTACAGTCTTCAGGAGTGATGTGGTGGAGAAAGGCCAGAATTGGGAAGAAAATTGATGGAGAAGAACTGATGGATAGGTGCACCTGTGGGTTGCTAGACATGGCGTTTGGCACTTTAAATGGAGCCTAGAAGGTTCTTCTACCAGTGAAGAATTGGACAACCTTGCACACGTCTCTCAGCTTCTCTAAAACTCTTTCTTTGTCATCCTCGAGTGGAACAGAGCAAATTTAATTTTCTTATAGTGCATCATGGCAGTATTTCCAATGGGAAGTGGGAAATTATGCAGATCATTACCTGGTACCTTGTCAATATCACTCTGATCTTTTGAATTTATTAAGAGATGGTAATAAATTTTACTATATTTATGAGTATGAAAAGTCTTCATAACTTATCTATCTTTTTGTAAGCATTCCACTTATTTAAGAGAAATATCAGATGAGCTTATTAGCTTTCTTATGAATTGAGACACTTGTGATGGAGACCAGTTCAAACTTAAAAAGAAGTGCAGTTATAATTAATGTGATATGGTTATACTGGCTAGTTTTATTCAAGGTATTTTGAGTAGACATGGATATCAATCTGAATTACATTGATCTTATTTTTCTAAAGTAAATGGAATTTGGGGTGAAGCCTCAGGGATGATCTGAACCAGGGAATCTGAGAGTCTCGAGGACCCTCCATCATGTACCTGTCATTTTTCCTGCATGTTGCCTTTGTTTCCTCAGAGTAGCTTCTTCAATGAGGATGAAAACATGGTCTCTAATAACTCACAGCTCATATTTCAGAGTATCTCTCTTTGGGAAGGAGTAGAGATGTGGTCTTTTAGGTCCTAAGAACAAAACTCTGTTGAGAGAATCTGATTGTCCAAGCTTGAGTCAGTTGCACAAAACCATGTGCAGGGAGTGTGGCACCAACTTGGATGATTTTCCCATTGTAGTTAAGAAGGGAATATTCTAAAAATAAGGAAGCTCTTCTTTAAACTGCTTTGACTCCTAGGATCATTGGCCTAAAGCAAGTGTGTGTGTGTGTGTGTGTGTGTGTGAGCAGACAGAATAAAACATGATTACTAAATAAATTTAATAACGCATCGTCAACAGAAATTCTTCTTTATGAATTTGCTTAAATACTTAGAACAATGACTTTTGTATGTTAATGCATTTATTTAGAAAACACCTCTTGAACCCTCACAGAGTGCAACATGCTAGGCACTGGGCTGGACTCAGAGAAGCATAAATATGCAGATTCTTTCCTGAAATAATTTACAACTTTTTTTGGTTAAAAATGGCATACTCACCTAAGACTTTGAATTACAATGTGCTCGTGTCCGGTGAGAATACAGGAAGAGGTTAGTGTCCAGTGAGAATACAGGAAAAACTAGAACCACTTTCTCTGAGTATTGGCAAAGGACTGTGAGCCTGCACAGCAAGCGAAGGCTTCATAAAAGGAGTGGTACTCCTCCTGGGCCTCGAAGACTAATAGGATGTAGACAGGTAGACAGTATTCCAAATGGAAGACATTCTAAGTGGAGTCAATGTACAGGGGTGGAAAGGAGGACTCAATGCCAAGGCAAGGGGCTGAGTGTTTTGAAACACCATGATTCTGCATAACTTTGTACCTGATATATTATGTACACAGTTATTTTGCTTAGAAAATGCCCCATATAAATATAGTTCAAAAGTTGACTTCCTTTTATTCCTTATCTGCTTATCCCTGTTCTGATGAATTTGTGAAGCTGTATTGCAGTTAGTGGGTGTCTTGTCTACAGTACAATAAAGGAGAATTGCTCCAGTGCTGAATCCTTCCTTCCTTAATGAGCATGAAAATTTCTTTTATTTAACAGAAACTTATGAGCCAAGAGGTGGTATGTTGAGAGTTTGATCCTATTTTATTATTGAAAGTTGCTATTTACGTACAAGTTTTATGGAGCACCTACAGTGATGAAATTGACATATCCAGTCTCTCTCCTTACGAAGGTTGGAGTAATTTTGAAGACAAGATAATTCAATAAGCAATTTCAGGTGTTGATTGTTATTATAAAGCTAGTCCAAGGAACTATGAGAACATAAGAAGAAGGAGCTAAGCAGTTCAGAAGTTAGGGGAAAGAAAAAAAAGAAAGAGAGAAGTAGAAATTGGTCAGAGAAACAGGGTCTGTGGAAGAAATGCCAGATAGAAAAAAAATGTCTGAATGTCAGGAGACAGTGTCAGAAGTATGATGTATCCAAGGAACTAAAAAGAACTCTCTGTCGTCTTTCTCTTTCCCTTTCTTGTCTCTCCTTTCTGACTCCCACCATGATTATGATTAAGGTCAGAGAGACAGAGCTGAGAGATATATGCTTATTCACTATTTTTTTCTCTTACACTGTTTTCAGATCTCTTGAAATAAATTCCAGTTCCTTCCTAAGATGGAGCTTAATAACCAGAACCCCATATTTCTAATATTGAACATAAAACTGATTCTGACCAGACTGTCAAATAAGAAAGCTAGCAATGTGCTCTTGGGTTTAGTAATAAATGCATGTGATGCAATTAGCTTTATTCAATTCTGCCATCACGCTTCACTTTGGATCACCTTTAACCAAGACTCAGTGTTGTCAATGACCCAGACCTTTGAGTTCTTTTGTGCCAACTTTATCAAATCTCACTGATAGAAATTTCATGGACTTGTTGGTGTTTACTATTAAGAAGACCATTCAAGACCCTGAGATGTTAAAATAAGTGATTTCTCTTTTCAGTGTGGAAGGTTATGCCTGTCAGGAGGAGATGCCATTCGGTCTTAATGATTACATGTTATTAAATTAATATTTTAATTGGGTTGCCTGGTTATTCTAACCCCCTATGGCCTCAAGGTATATTTCTTTAACGTGATCTCTCACCATAATTATCTTCTGCTGATTCAAAGAAGTGGAAGGATACTTGTTAAAAGAGGAGATCATCACTCAAAATCACTTGCCTTGCTGGTGTCAGCCATCAGGCTAATACATTTATTTGGACAACAGTGGGTTCTGACAGAACTTAGAAAGTTCTCTTTCTCGGTTGTGAGATATGATGGATGTGCCATACCGGTGACCTTTACACAGGGCCACATGTTAATATTCAGGACCTCCCTTTTGTTGGCCTCAAACAATGGCTGTCATTAAGAAAGCTTGGTTTGCCAATATGCCCTCTGTTAGGATGCTGGACCACTCCTGATTGGTCACTGGGAAGTATCATGTGCCTTTGATGGAAATGACATGGAAGATGTATGGTCAAAGTGCTGTGCTCAGCACCACTGCTGTGCAGGGGAGAAAACCACTATGACCCAAATAGCCCTGCACTCAAACAATGTCGCACCAACCAAAGACAACATATTGGGAAGAAAAATGCTTGTAAACTGTGTGTGTTGGAAGATGTATTGGCCAGACGGCCATAGGGCAATCTTTGAACCATTGAAATCTTTAGAAATATTGTTTGGTTCTGAAACAATACTTACAAACCTAATTAATCAAGCATAGATGGTTTATTTTCAGGCTTTCCACAGTGTGTTGCTTTAATGCAAGAATAGGGTCTGTCGGATTCTTTTTGCTGTTTCACAGAGGCACGCAGAAACTCAGCATGGGCATTCATGTTCATACAAGTTGAAGCTCTAAATTTCAAAATAATATCTACATAGATCTCTGGTGAGCCCGTCAACAAAGGCCGGGGTTAGGGGTAGCCTGGATTCCTTTTTCAATTGTTCCTGATTCCATGTGTGACTTTTTCCCCCCACCTTTCTCCTTCATTTTATTTGTCAGAATTATTTATTCACAGAATCACTGAAGAAAGATCACCATTTCTGTGGCATTTTCCAGCTTGAGGGGAAAACACTTTTGCTTTTTATTTTTTTTTATTAGCAGAATAACTGTCATGAAGGTTGCCTTTCCTGAATATGTGCTACGGAATCACCATTCTTTTCCAGTCTTACTATCACATTTTAAAAGGGTCATCGGGAAACCACACATCCCCCGGGGGAAGGGTGAAAGATGTGAAAAACATTTCATGTTAGAAAGTAAGGTGCCATCTGGAGCGATACCACAGGTAGGTAGCACAAGCCTTTTGTGTCTCAAGCAAGCTGTGGCTGAGATAAGCTCATCACTCAGATGAAAGAATTGTCCAAGTACTTAGTTGCATGCAAAATCGTGCCGGGCCAGAGTTTTAGCAAGACATGAAATATTACACTGGGTCATGGCAGTTGAATTGTGTGAATACAATCCCCGAGGGTCAATTCCTGGTTATTTATTTAGGGCAGGTTATCAAGTTGGTGGATTATCCAAGTGCTCCCCACTGTGTCCTCCAGGGCTATGTCACTGTTCACCAGCTGGCTAGAATTTGAAGAGCAGGAGAAGGCAAAGGGGCTGAAACTCCACCCATGATTATAAAGCTTGCAAACAATTCAGATGAAAGATTTGGCAGGAGGATAGATGTTCAAGCTCATTACTTATCAGGAAAATACAGGTTAACACCACAACACAGTACTGTTTTGTACCTGCCAGAATGGCAAAGATTGAAAAACATAATCAAGTAGTAGCAAGTGTTGGCAAGGTTGTGGAACAATAAGAAGTTGGTGGAAATGTAAATTGGTAAAAACACTCTGGAAAACAGTGGGTATTATATAATAAGGTGGAAGATGTGCATACCCTGTAACTTGGCTATTCCACTCCTAGAGAAACTAGAATACACACAGCAGAGACGTGTGCAAAAATGTTCATGGCAGCCTTGTTTGTAATATTGGAAAACAAGACAAGACTGGATTTCACCCGAACACCCATCAGTGTGAAAATGGATGAATAAATAGTGGATATTTATATAATGAAATTGGGTTGGTCTGTGGCTATTTGTTTTCTTTAAACTATGTGTATATGTCACATATACTCTTGTGGGCATATTGAGTGGTAAAATATGAAATGGCCTACATTTGGCCATTTTTGTCCTACAAAATAGCAATTGCATATGGTAACACAGTGTTCTAAAAATAAAGAAGAACATTTTTAGTGTAGTTCAGAGACTCATAGGACTGGAAGCCTGGAAGATAATTTATAGATCATTTTAATTCATCTATAGGTGAGGAAACCAGGGTCTGGAAACATTCATTCAATGAATCCATCAGCAACCAAGTGCGTTGACTCTCAAATTATACTCCATGTTTGAAAGGATCTGTAGTCTAACTTAGACGTTTAAAGACAAAACGTTCCACTCCACTTCTATGTCCCTAGGTTGAAAAGTTTCTGTGATTCTGTGTACTTAAAAACCAAGTAAGCCTGAAGTATCATGGGAAAAGAGGTGGTGTCATGGGAGGACAGTGAGTTCCGTCTGAATGCCCTTCAGTCACTTTCTGATGTGTGGTGAGAAGTGGAAGGTGGACTCTGTGTCCTTTCACTAGAGTGATACCAGGACAAGGACCATCCCTCCTCCAGAATGCAGGGACAGGCACCTGCACACTCAGCAGAGTACCTGAGCAGTGACAGGTGCCTGCTCCTCCAGTAGCCACTTCATTGTCCCACCTCCATGGTGGGTATCAGCAACTTCCCCATGAACCAAGGCACAGACCTGGAACTCCCTTTAAAAACTGACTGGGCTTCTGGTGTTTGAGATGAAACTTGTTTGCCCTTTTGATTGGGGACAAGGCTCTGGAGCTGGTGACTGTGGTGAACTCTCTCTGAGAGAAACAGGCTTGCTGGGTACTTACTTATGTGCTCTTTCTTTCCCCGAGGAAAGAAAAGGGAAGTGGTTACCCTCATACAGGTCTACTGAAGGGGAGGATGGAGGGTGATGTGCACGTGGAGAAGGGTAATGCTATAACGCTAAAGAGCATCCATTGGAGGGGTGAGCAATTCATTCACTCATTTGTTTTTTCTAGGAGAGGTTTCTGAGTGTGCACTATCTGCCTAGTGTTTGAGATACTGTGGAAAACGATTCAGAGATGGTACTTGCCCTCATAAAGCTTACATTCTAGCCAGGAAGATTGGCAGAAACTTGAAAACAATTAGATATATAAACTATTGTTATACTGAATAAAAATCAAACAGGGAAAGGAGACATGATGGAAGTCGGGAGGCCATCTTGGAATGAAATGGGGAGTAAGCTTCTTTTAGAAGCAGTTACATTTTAGATCAATTAAAATAAAAAAATTTAAGATATTTATTCTTCTCTGAGTTCTTCCTTTCTTTATGTAGATCTGAGTTCATGACCTCTATTGTTTTCCTTCTCAATGAGAACAGATTTTAGCATTTCTTGTAAGGCAAGTCTGTAGACAATAAATTTTCTCCACTTTTAAATTATTATTTGAGAAAGTTATTTCTCCTTAAGTGTTGAAGTATAATTTTGCTGGATATAAAACTCTAGGTTGGTGTGTGTGTGTGTGTGTGTGTGTGTGTGTGTGTCCTCCAATATTTTGTTAACGTTTCATTCTACTCTCTTCCTGCTCATAGTTTCTGATGAGAAATCCACTTTGATTCTCATCATTATTCTTCTAGAAGGTGCTCCCTGCCTTCCCCACCCCCTGTTCTTTCAAGATCTTCTCTTTGTGTTTGGTTTTCTACAGTTTGAACATGACATAGTTAGATGTAATTTTTTTTTTTTTTTTTGGCATTTATCTTGCTTAATATTCTTTGGGCAGCCCGGATCTATGGTTTGGTGTCTGTCATTAAGTTTGGAAAGTTCTCAGCCATTACTTTAAATATTTCTTCGGTCTCACTGTCTTTTTTTTCTCCTTATGGTATTCCAAATAGGATATGTATGTTATATCCTATAAAATTGTCCCCTACTTCCTGTATGTTCTGTTCTTTTTTAAAAAAAAATTAAATTTTTAATTTTTTCCCCCATTCCTTTCTCTCTGAATTTTCGTTCAGAAGTTCTCACTGACCTCTCTTCATGCTCACTGACTCTTGGCCATGTTCATTGTACTGATGAGCCCATTAAGTACGTTCCTTATTTCTGTAACAGTGTTTTGTATTTGCAGCATTTCTTTTTTTGTTGCATTTTTGGTTTTTTTTCATTTTTTAATAAAAATTGTATATATTTATAGTGTACAACATGATGATTTGATGCATGCACACACACACACACACACACACACACAGTGAAATGATTACTGCTTTAAAACTAACATGCCATCTCCTTACATAGTTGCCTTTTTTTTTTTTTTTTTTTGGTGTGTAATGACAGCACCCGAAATCTACTCCCTTGGCAAATTTCCAGTATTCCAGTGTTGTTAACTATACTTACCAAGCTGCACACTAGATCTCTACATGTGTTCATCCTATATAACTGCAACTTTGTACCCTTGGACTAACATCTCCTCGTTGCCCCCACTTCTCTGTCCCTGCTTCGGTGTGTTGAACTTTGTTGGAATCCACAGTTAAGTGAAATCAAGTAGCATTTCTTTTTGATCCTTTATTAGCGTTTCTGTCTCTCTGAGAGAAACAGGCTTGCTGGGTACTGACTTATGTGCTCTTTCTTGTTGTCTTCTTTCTCTATTAGAGCCCATCACATATTAATTGCAGTTATTCTAAATTCCTTCTCTGGTAATTCCGACAGCTGTGTCATAGCTGAGTCTAGTTCTTTTGCTTGCTTTGTCTCTTCAACTGCGTTTTCTGTTCTTGCCTTTGGGCATGCCTTATGATTTTTTATTGAAAGCCAATCTTGATAGATGAGGAAATAGGAACTGAGATAAACTGATCTTTGTTGGTGGTGGGGGGGGGGGTGTTTATGTTAATCGGGCTGGGGGGTGGGCCACGTTTAATGTTTGTTGTAGCTGTAGATGCCAGAGGCTCCATACTTCTTCAGTGTTCTTGCTTCTGTCTCCCCTCTGGACTTGGGCTTTCCCTCACTATTCTTCCTCAGAGAGAGTCTTCATCTTCAGCTTTTCCAGCTGTAATACACTATTATTGCACTGGAGACCTAGTGGTGCAATGATAAGGTGTGGGTGGGGAGAAGTATTTTATGATTTTATGATTAAATCTCAGTCTTTTGGTGGGTCTGTGTTTTTGGGTTGTGACCTTCCCAAGTATTTCTTGGCTTTTCTTTTCTCCCCCTTATGTGAGGCAAGATGGCCAAATGGGGCTATAGTGGGACAAATGCCCTTCCTTTGGCTGGGATAAGGCTCTGGTGTGCCTTTCTTATGGAGAGTGCTCTGGGCATATTTTGCAGTGACTTTTCTTCCCTTTTCCTGTGTCAGAATTGTGAAGGAATCTTTCTCAGATCCTCAGCTTGAGAAACTGGGGTGGGGAGACAGGATTCTTAGGCAAAACCTACTGAAGTCTAGAGACCCCATAAAACTGTAGTCCTCAGGAGTTTCTCACTTTCAAGCTGCTCTACACTTAGCCTCCAGCTTCATCAAAATTGCCATGTAAATGATCCTACCACTTACGGCTTCAGAGGCTTCTACTCTAGGTACGTTGATCTTGGTTTGATTCTCTGGGTTCACCTGTGTCTCCAGGTGGGGTGCCAGTTTATCCTGCAAACTCAGTTCTCTGGGTTCAAGTGAAGTTGTTGATTTTTATTTTGTTTAGCTCTTTCCTGTTGCAAGGATAAGAATGTCAATTTCCAAGCTGTTTCCATGCTGGAGCTGAAACTGGAAGTCCATTTCTTGTATTTTCCCCCATTTTTATGATCATCATCCCCATTTTACAGATGAGACAGACCCAACACCGACTGGCTAGCTCGGAACTGCTATATAAACTACCATTCACGTCCAAGTTGCCATCCCTGCAACCTTTGGCTGATTGTCAGCTGCCTTCTGACTGGCTTCCACTCTTGTTCCCTCCTGCCCACCTTCCCTTAGAGATCTTTCCAAAGGTGAGTGTGGCTGTCATGGCTCATCTATGTGACACCGTTAGTAGCTTTCCATCGTACATTGTGCAGCCTCCAGACCTCGCCTGCTCCTTCGCTCCCGCTGACTTCCATTCAGCCACTGGGGCTGGCAGTGTTGGGAACACAACTCAGTCCTTGTCAGGCTGAAATGCTCTTTTCCCCACTCCTGAACAACTAAGTCCTTTTCAACCTTCGGGTCAGTGTCAGAGTAAATGTTGCCTTCGTGAGTCCCCACCCATGTTTCTCTCTGTCAGCTCCTTGTATTTTCTATGCCTTCACTCACTACAATTTGTAACCGCTTAGTTGTGACCTATTTTTGGCATCTTCCCCAGGAGCTTGCAAACTCCATGAGGTCAGGGGCCACGTTTGTCTTATTCTGCTGTGTTCCCAGGATCAAGCACAGGGCAAGACGCAGAGAAGGCATTCAATAAATATTTTTGAACAAATAAAATGAGGCAAACTCTGGATGGATGGAAAAGATATTGTTTTATCCTTTGAGTCCTTATTGCTGAAACAGGCCATTCAGGAGCTATAGAAGGAGAGATGAAGGGACATTTTCAATAACAACAACAATAATAATAAGAGCTAAGGCTTGCTGGGTACATCCTGTGTGGCAGGCACTGCTCTGAGCTGTTTATTAACCTACTCTGCATCTGAACCCCATATGGTAGGTGTTCTCATTACTGCTATTTTATGAGTGTGGAAACGAGGACAGAGGGCAGTGGGGCAGCTTGGCCTGGTAACACAGAGATTTCTTTGACCCAAGGAGTCTGGCCACAGAACTTGTACACTTGGCCTCTGAGCTCTACCACTGCTCAGGGCTTGATGCTTCACAGACTCCTACCGCGGGCTCAACCCCATTGGCTTAAAAATGACTCAGTCCACAGCTAGAAGACATGCTGAGTGTAAGGTTGTGGATTCCATTAAAGTTCACGACGTGGTCAAAAATCCTTTTAAAGAGTGTATCGCTGGAGTTCTCAGCATTAATTAAAGACCTGTTTAAGGGTTGTGTTTGATTTTAGATACATAGGAGATGACATCAATTAGCTTTAGCCCCAGTTGGTGCCAACAGTTAAGGGCAAAATGAACCTTGGGGAATTAATGGTCCCTGGGTTTTCAGTAATCCTTCCAGGACAGCTGCCTCTAGTTTTCCCATAACATGAACACGCCAGTGAGGAGCCCAAGAAAGTGAAGAGACTGAGGGGGAGGATATAGACACATAGAAGTCATATGCTGAGGGATAGCTGCCGGGCATGGGCACAAAGTGGGGCAGCACCTTCCTTGTTGGCATCTAGAGGGGCTGAACATGCGGGAGTTACCACATTTGTCATTTTCTTTTCTTTTCTTTTTTAACTTTTTTATGTTTATTTATTTTTGAGAGAGAGACAGAGTGTGAGTGGGGAAGGGGCAGAGAGAGAGGGAGACATAGAATCCGAAGCAGGCTCCAGGCTCTGAGCCGTCAGCACAGAGCCCGACGCTGGGCTCGTACTCACTAACCTCGAGATCGTGACCTGGGGCGAAGTCAGAAGCTCAACCGACTGAGCCACCGGGCGCCCCACCATATTTGTCGTTTTCTAATGAACAGAAAATGGATAAAATGAATAAATCAGAATCTGTCATGACTTATCATGAACTACTTTGCTGCCTGAGAGAAAGATAAATTGCTTCTGTGAAATACATTCAGCTCTGAGGCTTATTTTATTGTACCTTGAAATCTCCTGTCTGCCACGATATTACTTCAAATGAAATTAGCAACGGATGGAAGACCTGAGCTGCGAGATGACAGGCAGAGTCGCCTACACACGAAAAGAACTTGTAAAACTGGGATATTGGGAACAATTTTTTTTTTAAACAAACAACACTCCAGAAAACAAAGACCCCAAGTATAGGAAAAATTGGAGGGGCAGCCTGGGAGAGTGGCCAGAATGCGGGCTTTCATGGAAGCTGATTCCAGTCATTGGGCCACAGGCAGATGCCCTTTCTCCCTCTGCACATTAGAAGCACTGCCGATAGCATTTACTATGGGCCAAGGCATGGGTCCCAGGGCAGTGCCAAGTCCATGGTCAAGTGCCACAGCTTGCTAGCTGTTATGGTGGGCATTTATATTCCTTCCTTTGCCAAACCCACTTCATGACAGTTTGCTCTGGCAATGCTGACACTGATTGGGTAGTAGAAAAACAAAAATCCCCTCAAAATCTAAGACCTGAGTCCCCAACCCTAGCTTCTCTGATGTTTGGCTAATGACGTGGACAAGGTGTTTACTCTCTGACCTCAGTTTCCTCCTCAGGAAAATGAGGAAGGAGGAGGGTTATAGTCAGGCTCAAGTGGGATTACTGATGGGAAAACATAACATATAAAGGAATATACAAGTTGCAAAGTCATACAGAACGCTGGTTTCTGAAATGAAGACTTGTCCACAGAGAGAGCGGAGAGAGACACTTTTGACCTCACGCTTTGGCACGTTCATGATTGTTTGGACTGAATAATATTTATAACAGTACCTGAAATTTCTGATGAGTGAATTAGACAAGTGTTTCCCTGATTGCTTAATATAATACCTGCGGGGTTTACGAAGCCACAGGTCCTGGGGTCCTGGGACCACATATCTGTATTTTTTAAAGCATGCCCAACATTGGCTAATGTGCAGTCAGGATTGGGAAATACTGCATTAAACTCAAGAGATGTGTAACCTAACAAAGAGCCCTGGACTTTAAATCATGAACAGTGGATTTTGGCTCCAGTTCTGTCACTGTCTTGGTAGATAAATTTGAAAACTTTTTTTTTTTTTTAAAGACTGGAAACCACTGGAGTTTGCGAAAGGGCCTTCCATTTTCCACAGTCTCTGGTTGTTTAATGCTAAAACAACTGGTTGTTCTATGTGATTCAGGCAACCTGGTAGTTGCGTCATAGAGGAAACTTGAAATTTGCTCTGGTGTCCATAAACCTGAGAGGCTCTGGGTTTCTGTGCTGAAATCCATTTTGCTATATATCAGCTGGTCAATTTAGTCTCAAAATGATCAATTCTGTTGGCCTGAGTAAACTTTTGTCATTGGATTAGTATCTGGTACATGACAGGAGCTCAATAAATATTGGTTATTCAATTAAATAAGCATAGTCACCACCTGTCCCAACATCATCCAAGGTGGCTTTAATATTATTCCTCGTATGTAGTATTATATATAACCGTGTGTGTGTGTGTGTGTGTGTGTGTGTGTGTGTGTGTGTGTGTATGCTTATCATATAGCAAATACAGTGTTACTTATTTGCCCTTCTAATAAGATGAAATCCCTGATGCAGAGATAGTGAGATTCAGGCTCCTAGAGGTATTTAAGCAGAGGTGGTTGATGAGGGTGGTGGGGTTGAACTTTAGATAATCTATAAAGTCTCTTTCCACTCATAACTTTTAGGATGTGAAGGTGTGTAGAGAGCCTTTGAGACTTCCCTCCTGTTCTTGATGGTTGAACAACAGAACAAGGGCAGATCAAATGCCACTGGTTCTAGCTTTGTAGGTTTTCCTTTGGGATCGAGAGTCCCGGAGCTACTGTTTTGAAATATTCTAGATAGTTCTTTGCATTCGGGAAAGCCTGACGGATTTGCGCACCATTTCAAATTCTGGACTTCAAAATGAAATGAGGCAATCGATTAAAATGAAAATAAAAGCTCAATCTTCCTAAAGTGTTGGAGGTAGACAAAACGTCTAGAACCCTCAAATCTGCTTATGCACAAAGCTTGCATACGCATGCCCATGGTGCCTAGCTGAATACTTATAAAATCATATTCTGAAATATGAATATGAATTCTGAACAGAAGCAAATGATACCGTGACTTTTACAGGGCTGGCCATAGGCCAAAGATGCAAATTGATGGCCTGTGGTGATTCAGAGAGCAGATGTGTTTTGTGGAGCCCACGCTGCATTTTTTAAAAAACTTGAGTGAGTTACCAACACTTAAAAATCAGAAGTTTTTACATAAATAAAAAATATACTTCTGCTTCTCCTGAAAATCCAGAACAATCCGTCTACACTGGGTTCACATGCCCTCATGGCCACATAAAACAAGGTCTGAGAAGTGGCCAGCCCCTGTGGAAGTATGGCATGTACTTCCAGGGTACCCCCTCCTTGGCCCTTTCTCCCCTTTCTGTTATCTAGAAGTCCCCTTGCGGGGACATTTGCTTTGATTCCTCCTTCTGCAGACAAGGCTGTGGTTTAAGAGGAGGGCTTCCTGGTACCTAACACGGCCAGCGCCCTCTTCGCCACTTGACAAACACCTCGAGAACAGGGAATAGGAATCTTGTAAAAACTTGTGTGCCCTGGCACCATTTCTGCCACACAGAAGAACTCGTGGAAATAGACTCGCTTCCCTTTCCCATTCCACACCTCCTGGCTTTTCCTCTTTTCTACCTTCTACTCCCCAAATCTGAACACCTTATTTTTTCCCCCCAGACTGTTAATAACTCTTCAGGGGCAACGTGGGTAAATTGGAACTATTGTGGATCCCCAAGTTTCCTAGGCCTGATGTAAGAAATAACTACAAACTGGATGTTGTAGTTCTGGCAGCCAGAAGTCAGAAATCCAGGGGTCAGCAAGATTGGCACCTTCTGAAGGTTCTGAGGGAGAATTCACTCCATGCCTTTCTCTTAGCTGTGGGTGGTTGCCGTAACCCTTGACGTGCTTTGGCTTGGAGATACTGTATTCCAGTCTCTGCCTCCGTCATGATGTGGTGTTCTTCCTGTGTGCCTGTGTCTGATAAGGACACTGGTCATATTGGGTTGAGGCCTCGCTCTAACAGCCTCAACTTGATTGCATCTGCAAAGACTCTATTTCCAAATAAGGTCACATTCACAGGTGCAGAGGGTTGGGGCTTCAATATACCTTCTTGGGAGACACAGTTCAACCCATTAGCCTCAAACTAGTTTTCTAACCTGTAAAATGGAGTAATAATAGCATCTGTGAGACATGGTTCTTGTGAGGACTGATTCATCTTGTCCAGGTCTTCACATGGTGCTTACAGCAAAAGCATGTTCAGCCTTTTGCCTCATTTGCTGTATCTTTTCCCTCCTCCACTTCTTCCACTTTGGTACCCTGGTCTTTGGATTCTCTGTCATTTGTTTGTTCAGTATAGAAGTAGCAAACAAAAAACCAAAATCAAATATTGCTTAATTTCATCCTTCCCATCATTAATTTAGTAGGTGATACTGAAGTCCATTCTTTTAAATGAATGTGTTTGTTTTTTGCAGTGTTTCCAGGAAAGGTTCAGACTCCAGGGGCATGTAGAAGACTACTTTGTGCTCAACAGTACAGTATACCCAGGTCTCCTGCTGTAAGTACAGCTTTTTCTGAAGAGGAAATCCATGGAGAGGCCAGTTTCTCCCAAACACCATCCAGTGAATGGGATGAGACCCGATTGATCTTTGCTGTCAGACAAGAAATGAAAAAGAGAGCCAGAGGAGCACCCAATGCGGCCTGGAGTCGTCCACTTTTGGAAAAGTCCATGACAAAAAAACCTATTAGACCCAGTCACAGTCACTCCTGTGCATCTAGAGGCTGCAGGAACACACAGGAATAGATACATGAGGCTTCAGAATCAGCCTTCCTTCGATTCCAGGAGCGATTCCACCCCACTTGGTAAGGATCACCTTGTGGCTTTTAATTCCTTTTTTTTTTTTTCAATTGGTCACATTTTGTTTTTAACCTCATACAAACAGCAAAGCTACTGACCCAATGGCAGGTCTTATTCTAGAAGGTTCTATAAGAACTGTATCAGTCAGTCTTGAATGGAAGTCTTCTTGTTGCCGAGTATCATATTGGAGGAGAGAACAAGTGTGATTTGATGACAAGTAATGTGATGATTCAGGTGTTGCATAATGATAATGATAGTGATAGTGATAATGATAATGATAATGATAGTGATAATGACAGTGACAATTATTACTATCACGATCGCTTCATCCCCCATTTAACAAGCTCTCACCATGTGCCGTATACTGTGCTGAGCATTTCACATTATTTTATGAAAGCCTCATATAACACCTTTAGGCAGGTATTGTTATTATCCCCATTTTACAGATAATGAAACTGTGAATTCATAGCACAGGATAATGTATATTATCCTGTCAAAAATTCTCATGGGAGTAATGATTAAAAGTAAGGAAACAGACCAGAAGGAATGAGCTTCGAAACCTTGGAGACGTGGGCTCCAAACTCTGCTTTGTCCCATTTCAGTTCTGTAGCCATGATCAAGTCCTATAAATGTTCTTTGAGCCCAGTATTTTCATCTGTTAACTAATGACAATTACTTCCTTGAGGAGATGTAATTAGAGGATTGCTCTAAATGAAGTTCACTGAACACAGCAGGGACTGAATGGTGGTGGTGATGGTGGTGGTGGCATTTATGGGGCTGTTGTTCAGATAGGAGGTGAGAAAATGTGAGGAAACAATGTATATTCTAGACACTCTAGAACTGTCATGTAGAAGGATTATAGTAGTCTTACATAGTTTTGTTTTTTTTTTTAATCTTTTTGGTATATTTCGCTTCAAATGTTTATAGTTTGCTGGAATTGACCAATGGAAGAAAGAAACAGATTTTGACTCAGTACAAAGAAGAACTTTCTTTGAACTAGAGGAGAATGTACTGCTTGGGCTCAAAGTGGTAAAGGAGGCACTGGTAGACCTTCTACCAAAGATGCTGATTCAAAGATTTCTTCATTTCTGGAAAGCTGGGCTTGCGCATGGGATGCTGAGGATACTGGTTGGTTAACATGTTTTTCTCTTATTACGTGTAAGGCAATGTGCTAAACTCTGAACATACGTCTTCAATTTTGATCCATATGGCCAGCCTCTGAGATAGGAACTGCTATTTTCCCGTGCTTTGGATGCAGAATCTGAGGCCCGTGGAGATTCTGTAACTTTAGGGCTGGAGTCAGGATTCAAGCCCTCCAGTTTGACTCCAGGTCAGAGTATACCTCTGTTGATTTTGAATATGGCAATAATAGCTCTTGGGGATTGAGCACTTACTACGTCCTAGATGCTTTAATTTTAGCATGTTCTTCTCTTGGATCCTTAACAAGTTTGCTTTTTCACTTCCTTCAAGTGTTTATTGAAGCTGTCACCTACATGTGACATTTCTTAACCCCCTTTCCCGCATTATTTCTCTGCTTTGGCTTTATTACCAGCTGATACTTACACATTTCTTCATTTGCTTATTAAGTAGTCCACTTCCCCGTCCCCACCCCCTCTCCCCATAGCTAGGATGTAAGTTCTATAAGTGCAGGGATGTTTCCTGCTTTATTCTTTTCTGTATCTCTAATGTTTAGAATACTGGCAGGCATATAACAGACGAGTCTTAGTGAATGAACAAATGAATGAACAAATTTAATCCTATTAGTGACCTTTTGAAGTAGGTAATACAACCCTTATGGTTCAGGTAAGGACAAAGAGGCTTAGGGAAAGTGATGTGCCAGGATTTGGATCTATGATGGTCTGACACCAAAGGCTTGCTTCTTCTATGACACCACACTTCTCTGTAAGACAGTTTGTTACAAAATGCATCATTACCGCATTGCATTCAGGGAAGGAATTCCTATTCTTTGCTTATGACCGAGCCTTGATGTGTCTTGACCTGTCTAGGTTATATTCTATTGCGCAAAGTTCCAGAGCCACATCCACGTTCTTCTGTGGAATTCCCTTGCACTGATTTTTGAAGGCAACGAATTAGTCATCTGCCAAGGCTGCAAGTCCAAATCTGCAAATGGTTATTAAGCATCTAGTTTTCGGAAAGTGGTATGTCCGGCATTCTAAAAGCTTTTACTTACCTGGAGATAGAGAAATGCCATTTCACCTTTATTTCCAGGAAATAATTCTCACACTGAAAAATCCAATTCACTAGAAGTTTTTCAGTGTTTGGCTTAGGTATGTTGAGTGTATAGTGGGAGGTGCCCAATACATACCGGGCACAGTATGCGATGAACTAATTGAATTGCCGAGAGATAGACTGGCTCTTGGACACCCACTGTAAGGAAGGTACTGTGCACTTTAATCTCATGCATATTTTTTGAAATGTGAATGATCCCATAGGTGGTTCCAAATACTCTGTACATCTACACGCTATTCAATGTCCTTTAAAAACTTGTGGGAAGTGGCTTAAAACCCATAACTTATCTCACTGTACTACTGAAGAATTAGGCTATTAGGAAAATGGGCAGAATTTCTCAGGGAAAAACCCTACATAGGAAAAAATAGATATACATGGAAATCAGATGGAATATGTATATATTCTTTTTCAGTATTGGCTGTATTGCAAACATATCTCATCTTTTACATAAAAAGTATTTGGTTGGGCAAAGAAAATCACTGAATTTATTATTAATATTAGTGTGTATGTAGGTGTTGTATAGATCTGGATCAGCGAATTCCTGGATTGTTTTAATTTTCAGCTGGTTTGAAACTTCTTTTTTTTTTAAATTTTTAAATGTTTTTATTTATTTTGGAGAGAGAATGAACAGGGGAGGGGCAGAGAGAGAGGGAGACACAGAATCTGAAGCAGGCTCCAGGCTCTGAGCGGTCAGCACAGAGCCCAACGTGGGGCTGGAAGTCACAAACCACAAGATCTTGACCTGAGCCCCGCGAGATCATGACCTGAGCCGAAGTCGGACACTTAACCGACTGAGTCACCCAGGAGCCCCATGGTTTGAAACTTCTAATAAAACTTAGGGAGTATTGCCTTTTGGATGTTTAAATTACTAGTTGGAAGTCTACATGGGCTGTGGATCCACTGGTTTTGTATGTTCTCTGATGCCACTTAGTTTTCCATGCAAAAACTTTTCCCTGATTCAGAATTGGAGGCTCTATTTTAGTCATGAATTCTTCTGTTTCCCCTCTCTTTAGCAGTTTTGAACAGTTTTCCTTGAATTAAAAAGGTTTATGAGGATCTTGTAAAAATTATTTTTTGGAGGAGGTGCTTTTAAAAAAAATTTAATGTTTATTTTTGAGAGAGATAGAGGCACTGAGCTGGAGCAAGGGAGGGGCATAGAGACTGGGAGACACAGAAACTGAAGCCGGCTTCAGGCTCTGAGCTGTCGGCACAGAGCCTGACACCAGGCTCCAGGCACGCCCAGACTCAAGACCCTTGAGATCCTGACCTGAGCCAACGTCTGATGCTCAACCAACTAAGCCAGCGTGCTCCCCTGGAGGGGTGCTTTCAAACAGCAGGAAAGGAATAGATGGCATTTTGTTTTCTTAAAGCAATGTGGGGAACCATGTAAGGTAACGCCAGGGATCTCTCTCTCTCTCTCTCTCTCTCTCTCGCTCTCGCTCTCGCTCTCGCTCTCGCTCTTGCTCTCGCTTTCGCTCTCTCACTCGCTCTCAGCACATTGCAAATGTTGATTTCTCAAACATCCAGTCATCAGCGGAGACCTTCCGCAAGTCCCGGCGGGACGGGTGAATTCCACCCATTTCAGTGCCACTCCTCCCTGTCTGCCTTCCAGGTTCCCCTGCGAGGCCTCCCGGCGCCACAGGCCTCTGCAGGAGAAGCCAGGCCCCGTCGGCCTCGTCGGGGGGTCTCCCAGAGTCCCCCAGAGCCCAAGCTGGAGGACAGGGTGGCAGACGCAGTCGTGGCTCTGGCTGACCCACCTCTCCAAAGCCGGCCTTGGGGCGCATCCGGAAGTCCGGGGGGGTGGGGGGTGGGGGGCGCGGTTGCCATGGCACCGGAGATGCTCCCCAAGCATCCTCCCTCATCCGGGGGAAGGGGGGGAGGGGGGAGAAAAGGGGACCCAAGGCGGACGCCTCCCTCCACGGCAATCTGGCAGGGGCGCCCGTTCCTCTGCCCGCCGGTGCTCCCACCCACCTTCCCTCGAAGAGGTTAATCAAGGTTTGCTCTTCTCCTCCCTCCCCCCCCCCCCCCGCCCACCCCAGCGTTTCCATACGGCTTGTTCACAGGCCCCTCCTAGGCCGAGGGTGAATGCTCCCTTACACTGACCGCTGCGAGGGAATTGTCCGCGAGTGCTGCCCATCTTCGAATCAATGCCTGCCCAGAACAACAGAAAGGGCCTCAGATGTACTGGTTTCCACAGAACCATTGTTCGGCTTTTGTGGAGCAGTTTTGAACCTAATAAATAATGTCAAAAGTCTCTATCGCCGCCCAAAATGTTCCTTTTGAAGCATTTCTAATAGTATTTCTGTTCTGCGGCGTCTCCCGGTGTCACAAAGAATTTGTGCCTCACAATGGGGATGGGGTACGCGGCGTGCCACTTCGCACCGCGCCTGCGGGGACTGTGAGGACCCCTCTCTGTTTGGCTCTCGCAGGTAAACGGCTTCATTTGCCAACTCGAGCTGTGGTTTAGGGATGTTTTCTAAGGGCCTTTTGAATTTCTAAACAGAGGGTTGGAACACCTAATTGAATGTCTGTAATTTAATAGTTAACACGAAATTTGATTACTCCTGAGGTGCCTAGGGGAATTCTTCAGACCATATTAAGGTCTTTATGGCAGAAACCCGAAGCTGGATCCTCCCTTGAGGTCCCGAGACTCTTGGAACTAAGTTTAATGCAAAAGACATACTGAGTTCTCTTACTGGCGATAAAGAAACACTGGAGAACCTTAGCTAACGTTCTATCAAATTGGTCATTTTAGGCACTACTTTTTACTTCGGTTAACTTAGGTTAAACACAGCGTCTTTTCACCATGATTTAATGCGGAGACTGACTCTATCAAATGATTTAATTTTACTTCAGTTTTTTACATGTAGTATTCTTTTTCTCAGCATTGAAAGAGAAACGCAAATCAATGAGACCAATACATCCCTATGGAGATTTGCACTCAAGTTCCTTGCTATTTTCCTCCCCCAGGCTTGTATTCAGAGAGTCTGATAAGTGGAGTTCATAAATCCTCCTGCATTCTGGCCCCCCCTTCATTTCAAATTAGTATGTAGAATATGCCTATATTCAAGACTTATCAAATCTAACGTCCAAATTTACGTCTCAAATTTTAATAGGAATGAAATGTAATAACCAGTAACTGCTTAACATTTAGAAGTGTGTTTAGTCCTTTGAGGAAGATTTGATTTCCTGGCATTCGCTAGGGATAATGTGCTTTAAAGGAAAAAAAGGATCCCCGAACTTTAGAGCTTACCTTCTTCCAGACTATGGTTTTATAATAAATACATTTTTTATTTTTAGTATTTATGTATTAACATGACCTTATTGTAAGAGAGCATATGGGTTATCAGTGGTGGTTGCTATTGTTTCCTGAGGGGATAGTGGCACCTGCTCACCAGAGTTCACATGACAATTATAAGTTCAACTTCATGCCTTTTGGTTGGAGAAAAATGTGTGATTAACTCCTGGGTGTACGTAAAATTTTGATTTTGGGATATTTTTTATTATTTTTTTTTAATATTTATTTATTTTTGTTACAGAAACAGAGCACGAGTCGGGGAGGGGCAGAGAGAGACACACACACAGAATCCCAAGCAGGCTCCAGGCTCTGAGCTGTCAGCACAGAGCCCAATGCAGGGCTCAGATCCACGAACTGTAAGATCATGACCTGAGCCGAAATTGGACACCCAACCGACTGACCCATCCAGGCATCCCTTGATTCTGGGATATTTTAATTTGCTATCTAATGATGAGTTAGTACAACTTTTTCAGATCAAGAAACTATTGCTTTAAGTGATTGTAAAACAGTTAAGCAAGAAAATTTTTTTTAAAGTTTATTTACTTATTGAGAGAGAGAGAGAGAGAGAGAGAGAGAGGGGGGGGGGAAGGGCAGAGAGAGGAGAGAGAGAATCCCAAGCAGGCTCTGCACTATTAATGCAGAGCCCGACTGGGGGCTCGAATTCATAAACTGTGAAATCATGACCTGAGCCGAAACCAAGAGTCGGTTGCTTAACCAACTGAGACACCCAGGTGCCCCAATTAACCAAAAATTTATAATCGTTAATTACAAGGGTGGAGAATGTTTTTGATATCATCAATAGATTCACTTGTGGAAGTGAAAAAATGAATTTACTAAAAATACAATACAGAGGAAGCAATTCTATTCATAATTGAGAAAAGGGATACAAGCAAAAGATGTGAAATATGTGGTATACCATATTGTAAAGAGGTTTCTCAAAGTGTGTTCCATGGAACACTGGAATTACAAAGACGCTTTGTGAGATGGGGAGTCTATAGATAAATACGTGTGAGGGATGTTGTCCAGCATGCTTCCTCTTGGAGAAGCACAGTAACATATTAAGGATCCCCAGAAATTAGCATGATAAAAAAATCTGATAACTCTATTTAGCCTAGTGTTTTTCAATTTACTTTGGTCAGCAAATCCTGATTTATGTGTGCATTTGTGTGTATACACACACACACACACACACACACACACACACACACACACACACACATTTTTAATGTTTATTTATTTTTGAGAGAGAAAGAGACAGAACCCAAGCACAGGAGGGTAGAGAGAGAGGGAGACAGAATCCGAAGCAGGCTCCAGGCTCTGAGCCAAAGTTAGATGCTTAAGCTACTGAGCCACCCATGTGCCCCAATATATATATTTTTAAATAGCACCTATCGATATCTTGTAGCACTTGTGTCCTATGGAACACAGGTGGGAAAACTTTGCTTAAACTCTATTCTAAATATACCAGAATTCATGTAAACTGGTAAGGTTCAGATTAAGGATTTCTTTTCAAGGTAGTAAAGAAAGTATCAGAACTAAAGAAAGAAACCCTTGGGGTGCCTGGGTGGCTCAGTTGGTTAAGCATGAGACTTCGGCTCAGGTCGTGAGTTCAAGCCCCATGCCGGGCTCTGTGCTGACAGCCTGGAGCCTGCTTCAGATTCTGTGTGTGTGTGTGTGTGTGTGTGTGTGTGTGTGTGTCCCTCCCCAGCTCACATTCTGTCTCTCAAAAATAAATTAATTAAAAAAAAAAAAAAGAAAGAAAGCATCCCTTAATAAATACCTCCAGGAACACATTCTTCCTTGGAGGAATGTAACAAACTGTTTCCAGTTATTTTTTTCTCATTTTGGATACACATGGTTGGGAGAAGTTTGGTCAGTCCATCCATGACCATGCTTTGATAGTGATGGATGAGGGACATTTTCAATTTGACTGTGACACTCATGGGCTGTGGGTGTTCCAGTTCTGAATGGCGACTACTTTTTTATTAGAACTTAGACACAAATGCCCCAATGTAAATGCAGTTAAATCTTTCTCAATGCCATTATTTCTGAAAACAATGCTGAATTAAACAACCATAATTGAGGATGAATTGCTTTTAGGATATAAATAATATGTATTTATTTATAATACTATCACTGAGGAATAGAAAAAAGTCCTATAGTTTAAAATAATTGTTACTAAGGTTCTGAATTACAACTTGCTTATATTTCTTCAGGGGTATGTGATTCAACTTATGGTACATTTTACCATATAGTGTAAGTGTCTTGTAAGGAAGATGATATGCCACTTTAGCAAAAAATGTTTTACTGAAATTTGCATTAGAAAATAGATATTGATGGGGCATCTGGGTAGCTCAGTTGGCTGAGCATCCAATTCTTCGTTTCAGCTCAGGTCATGATCTCACAGTTTGGGAGTTTGAGCCCAACGTTGGGCTCCATGCTGGCAGTATGGAGTCTGCTTGGAATTCTCTCTCTCTCCTCTCTCTCTCTCTGCCCTTCCCTGCTTGCTCTTGCTCTTTCTTTAAAATAAATAAATAAATGAACTTAAAAAAAAGAAAATAGATATTGATAAATTTTTTAAATTGGTGCATTGAAGAAACTAAATATTTAACACACTCTTCAGTGAATAATGTTTACAAACGAGGAATCCTTTGATAATATATAAAGTAAATAATTATAATGACAGGTGGCATTTATTAAGTGTTTATTATGTATTAGGGACTGTTGTAAGTGTTTAGCATATATTAATTCATCTAGTCACGATGGCTTTATGAAGTACTCATTATTATATCTGTTTCATGGGTAAAGGAAGCTTTATTTTTAGCAGTTGTAAGATACATATATATGTATGTGTAGGTATATAAACACATATATGCGCACACACACACACACACACACACATATATATATAAGCTTTGCAGGGCACCTGGCACTTGGGTGGCTCAGTCAGTTGAGCATCCAACTCTTGATTTTAGCTCAGGTCATGATCCCAGGGTGGTGGGGTCGAGCCCCACAGCAAGTCCCACATCAGGAATCAGGCTCCGCACTGAGTGTGGAGTCTGCTTAAGATTCTCTCTCTGTCTTTCTCTCTTTCTCTCTCTCTCTCTCTCTCTCTTTCTCTCTCTCTCTCCCCCCCCCCCCCGCCCCTCTCCCCGGCTCATGAGCTCGCTCTCTCTTGCTAAGATAAATTTTAAAAAATAAAAATAAATAAATAAAAACTATATTAATGTTATATATTATGCAATTTATTTCATATACAAAGCTACATTATTATATAGTGTATTATTAAAGTTGACATATATGTGCATATGTGTGTGTATTCCACTTACAACAGACAGCATCTATAAATCTGTAAATACACCATGATAGGGGTGCCTAAGTGAGGTAACTATAGAAAGTCTATTCTTATCCCTTTCCTCCTGATAACAAGGTACAAGTGGGAGTTGGTAACTATGGGTTGATGACATATAATATGTTTCAACACTTTGAAGAGCAAAGTGGGGTCTGAGACTATTATCACATTGTTCTTTTTGTTTGAAACACCATCTCTGTGAACGAAGGCTCAGAAAATAAAAGAAGAGAAGGTGGTTTTGAGGCTCATTAAAGATGGCAGCACTTTTTCAAGGCTACTGGAGCTGACATCAGATTTGTGGAAGGGATGGGGTGCTGCAGAGCGGGGAGTTAAGGAAGAGCTAAGGTGCTGAGATCCCCCTGGATCCAGAGAACTAAGAATGCATTCAGGCATACGTGAACCTGAACTCAGTGTCACTCCATCCTTTGGCAGGACTTTCGTCACTGTGAATTTGGGGTGACATGTTTTGTTTACAGCAAAGGTGATTTCGGGAGTTAAGTTTTCTATCAAATCAAGGCATTTTGAAAAGTAAGAACATTATGCAAACGCAAGTCCTTCTTTGGTGACCAATACCAACAATAACTGGCACAACACTATCATTGGTATGCAGGGCTGATTTTTTTTTTAAGTTTTTTTTTTTTTTAATGTTTATTTATTTTTGAGAGAGAAAGACAGAGTGTGAGCGGGGGAGGGGCAGAGAGAGAAGGAGACACAGAATCCGAAGCAGGCTCCAGGCTCCAAGCTGTCAGCACAGATTCCAAGGTGGGGCTTGAACTCATGAAGGGTGAGATCAAGACCTGAGCCAGTCAGCCGCCCAACCGACGGAGCCACCCAGGCGCCCTCTTCAGGGCTAATTTAAGGACTTTTCATCCAACGTCTGCTCACACTGCCAGGGAGTACTATTTCTGGTGATCATGTGATCGTGTCCCTCTACGAAGTACTGTACCTTCATCACAGCGCTTGGGGTAAGTCATAGTATCCCATTTACTGGTGGGGAAACTGAAACAGAGAAGCCAATTCGCTGCAATGATGACTGCCTCCAGTACCCACGCTTACAGACATTGTGCATTAAAAAACAATATATGTAGGGGCGCTTCGGTGGCTCAATAGGTTGAGCGGCCGACTTCGGCTCAGGTCATGATCTCACGGTCCGTGAGTTCGAGCCCCGCGTCAGGCTCTGTGCTGACAGAGCCTGGAGCCTGTTTCGGAATCTGTGTCTCCTTCTCTCTGACCCTCCCCCATTCATGCTCTGTCTCTCTCTGTCTCAAAAATAAACGTTAAAAAAAAACACAACAATATATGTAGTTGATAAATTAACAAACCATTCCATTTAGAACCTCCAATTTAGAAAAGTGCAGTTTTTAAAAAAAAAAAACTTTTTTTAAGGTTTATTTGTTTTTGAGACAGAGAGAGACAGAGAGTGAACAGGGGAGGGGCAGAGAGAGAGGGAGACACAGACATTGTATAGCTTTGTCTCACTGGAGTGAATAGTAATGTATATTGACAAAGATGCATTAATATATTTGATTAGGGGGGTTACCTTGGACCTGATGGGTAGTGTTACATAAAACACAATTTATAGACCATTACATAATATATAGGGCATTTTATACACTATCACGTACAAAAACATTTAAATTCCTGAACGCAACCTGGAGGGTTTTGGAAAAAGGATTTTGAAGTTGTATAATGGATAAAAGCAGTGGCAACTTAGAGAAGGGAGAAGTCAGTCTGAGTTGGAGCAGTCATAGAAGGCTTCCTGTGGCAGGATTTGAACTTTGATTTTGGAGAAGGAACAAAGAAATGAATGGAATGGGAAGTAGCAATCAGGAAAAGGTTCCCTTTTATGGGGCCTAAAGCTTCCACATTTTGAGGGGGGCTTTTTAAGGAATAAAATATAAAGTTATGGATATTATTGGGTAGACAGCCTGGGAAGAACCTTTGCAGATGGAAGGCCCTGAAGCTTAAGTGTTGTTTGTTTCTTAGTAAATCTATCTCTGAGCAAGGCCAAAAGCATAGATCATTTATTTTACAAAATGAAATACACTTGTAGATCTATGTTGGTGAGGAAGAAAGAGAGAAGACTTGAATTCTCATAGGAGAAAGGAGTGAATTTGACCATTTTCATCCTTTTGAATTGTTTGAGATTTTGAAAATTGATAACCACAATAAACTCTTTTTTTTTAATCAAGGCGTAATATGCATGGCCTTTGAAAAATGGTCCAAAGAGGTTTTTTTTTTTCCTTAAAGAATGAATCCAATTATGAGTGTATTTCAGAATGAATGACCTTTCTCAATTTTCCCATGTTTGATTCTGTAGCTAGTCAACTTCTAAAGCTACAAGAAGATTTGACAATCATAAATAATTTAATATACT
The DNA here is from genome assembly GCF_028018385.1 of Neofelis nebulosa. Classification (NCBI taxonomy): domain Eukaryota; kingdom Metazoa; phylum Chordata; class Mammalia; order Carnivora; family Felidae; genus Neofelis; species Neofelis nebulosa. Next base: position 18,787,423 of record NC_080789.1, read on the forward strand.
TAAATGGCAGGCTCTTTAAAGGAGAGGAAAAGCTGCGTTTCACTTAAAAAAAATTTTGAATAGACTAGGCATAGATTGTCTTTAGGTCTTAGGGGATACACTTGCATTTACAAAAAAACCTTCAGAGATGAGTAATTTAAGATTAAATTGGAAATGTCAGTCTATTAGTCAGACTACATAGCAATACTCTTTTCCAAAGCTATACACAATGATTCATATTTATTCATACAAATAATACTGATAGTCAATGTTTTGTGCAAACTCACTATGGACCAAGTGCTATGCTGATTCCTTTATCACAGGGTATCTCCACCCTCCTCTCTTGTGTTTTGTTTTTGCCGTGAAGATCTGACGGTCATTCCTGCTTGGCTCCTTTTGTTTGTTTATTTATTTTTAATAGCTTTCTTAAGATATAACTCACATATCATGCAAATCATCTGCTTATAGTGTACATTTTGCCGGTTGTTAGTATATTCACGGATCTGTGCAGCCGTGATCACAGCTAGTGATCACATGAAAATGTGCTCCCATAGAAACTCTATACCCCTCAGCTATTATCTTCCACCCCTCCTCTTTGCCCCTGCTCTAAATGATCACTAATCTTTCTGTCCCTATAAATGTCCCTATTCTGGGAACTCAGTATCAATGGGATTATATAATATGTGGCGTTTTGCGGCTGGCCTTTTCCATTTAATGTGATTTGTCACGATTCATCCATGTTGTAAGCAGGTGTCGTATATCATTCCTTTTCACGGCCAAACAATATTCCCTCGTGTGGCTCTGCCACACTGCATTTATTCATTCTTCAGTTGATGGACATTGGGGTTGTTCCCACTTCTTGGTTATCACGAGTCATGCTGCTATAAACATTTGTGTGCAAGTTTTTGGGGAGACATATGTGTTCATTCCTCCTGGAGGCTTTAATCCTCTCGGCGCTCCTGTGGCTTATCGTTGTTACCCCTTAGGCACAGGTGGAAACAGAATTGTGAGGTTCGGGCTGTTGTCCAAAGTCACGTGACCTATGCAGGCCATAAACCTAGTGCTTCTCTCTAGACCAGCTCTTCTCAGAGGGGTTTCTGGGCTTTCCTTTTAAGGATGTCTAAGAAATTGTACAAAAGTAATAACCTCCATTTAAATATACACACCACCCCCCCCCCCGCCACTTACCTGTCATCCAACTAAATGCTACGTATATTTCCTAAAGAGCATCCATAAAATATCATTCTGACAAACATAGCCTGCTTGGAATTAGCACCCCTTGCACATTTTGTATCATTTTTTTAAAAACTCACATTTTTGTCACTTTGCCCCAAATTATACTTCTATTTCTAATACGTATTGTGGGTAGAGGTTTGGAATGGCAAAGGCCATCCCCAAACTATTAACAAGTCCTCTCCCCTCTCTCTAATTTTTCTTTGGGATGAAATCAGTATTGCAAGTTAGTGCCTTCCTTCCCACACCTCCTCTAGGTTAAAGTTGAATTCTTTGAGATCGCAATTTTGTGTGTGTGTGACTTTAACAATATTCTCTTCACATGTCCTTGCATAAGCCCAACAATTGCTTGTTGACCCATTTTAACCTCTTTTGAGCGTCATCTTCAAAGTGTAACTGTCCTTGACAATGAAAGAGACCTTCCTATTGTCCGGTCCTTCCAGGCAATCTTTAGCATGGCGCTAAATGGCTTTCAGATGGAGGAGTTGGCCAGAGGAAGGAGACAAAGTAAGCTGTTGTTCCTGAGTGACTTTGCTAAAGTTTCTCTTTTCTTTCGCAGAATGGTGCATTTCTATAGAAGATGACAGACGTTTTGACAGGTGCAATATGCTTTGAACTGTTGTGTCCGATAATTCTTTTGTCTTGGGTTTTCCCAGCGGAGTGGTACATCTTAGGATGTTGATATGCATACTGTTTGCCTTTCATTTAGTGTGGTGAGCCTTCCTCTTCACTTCCCTCCACTTCACCCTTTAGGCCCTTTGCATGCAGATGGGGAGGCTGGCCTTGGTGCAGGAACCTCTCCCCTAACCTCTCCCCAGCTTTTTTTTTCTCAAAATGGAAATCACTTCTTGCATAGTTTTATCATTATTGTTAAAAAGGAAAGAATGGCAAAAGAAATTACTTGGAGTGGGAAAAAACACAGTGGCCCATCAGAGGCAATGGCTGACAGAACTAAAAGCCTAATAATAATAATACCTAATATGTATCGGCACTCTCCATGTGTCAGATACAATGCTCAGACTTTGACATGCCTGGTCTGTTGTGGAAAAAGTGGAAGTTATCTATGACCTAATAACCCAATGACCACCATTGTTTACATTTTGGAGCATATCCTTTCATACCTTTTTCTTAGCTTATTACATTTTTTGCACTTTTTTTTTTTTTTTGGAAAAATTAGACCATACTGCACACACTGTCTGGATTTTTTCCCTATCACAATGAATGCGGATATCTTTGCCAAATCAACAAATAGTTGTTATCATACCATTTTAAATACCTACACGGAATTTCATTGTACCATCATAATTTAATTAACCAATTCATTATGTTAGGACATTTTTGGGACTTCCAAATTTCACTACTGCAGATACTTTTTGTGATGAATATGATGAATATATTTTACATATCCTTATATGTACTTTTCTGGTTATTTTTGTAATGACGATTCCTAAAAGTGGAATTGTTGTTCAAAATGCATGCAGGATTTAACTTTTGATTATCTTTTGCCCTGTCCAGAAAGATTGCTAAGTGTTTCATCTGACATGCTCTCTGACTTCCAGAACTTAAAGAAGAGGTGATGTTACAAAAGATTTAGCCTAAACAAAGATAGACACCAGAGATCCTAAATTAAATCATTTTGCCTCTTCACCTTTTGTCACGGTGAGTTAGATCTGCATAGATTTTTCTTTATTGAGGGAACGTTTTTCACAAAATTGAAGATTTCTCTCACTTCAGAAACTAAAACTGGGTGCTTAAATATATAATGAAACAGCACTAATGTTCCATATCTGAACTGATATGGAAGCAGAAACTTAACATCGTCCAGTTTGTTTCTCTGGATGTTCTCTTGTGTATTTCCATTAAATGTGGCTGTTGCCAAGGACTGTGTCCCACATATGACTAAAAAGAACACGGTGAACCATGATAGGAGGGAATCATTTATAAAATAAAATGAAATAAAATGAAATGAAATAAAATAAAATAAAATAAAAATTGCCCTGTTCCTTGTAATGAGTAATTTTACTTTTCATTCTAATTCATATTTTTCTTTGTTTTTTATTTTATTTTTTCATATTTTTCTTTAGTATTAAGAAAATGTCAGAATCGGAGGAAGAATGAACTAACGGGGAGCTTGGATTTGAGGTTTTGCTAACGTTAGAAATAGTTAGAGATGCTGAGATGTTTATGAATTTACCTTCAGAACCATCTAAAGATACTTATAAATAAAGTGCCTTACCTATAAGCAGCATCAAACAGAAGTCAATGAAGAGCAAGTTCTGTCACAAGTCTGGCATAATGGCATCTGGTTTAGAAAATGCCTGAAAACTCAAAATACCGTGCTCTGTGCAAAATGATGAACTCTAGCATCTGTGGTTTGGGTTGAAGAAAGGAAGGCAGGATTAAATTTGAATGTGTATTGAAAATAATGAGTGAAAGTACCAAGAACTCTCATAAGGACACGTTAAATGAAATTGCATGGAGTGCTAAATATAATGTGTATTTCCAATTTTTTTTCTTGTAAGCTGTATGGCCAAGTCCCCCGCCTGACTCTGTGACGCCCCAACCCTGACCTTTTAGCCCCCACCTCTAGCTTTCTACTTCGTTTTACTCCGTGGCTCTGTGCAGTCTGAACTGAAGGGTGGAGATGGGAAATCAGTGTGGGTTGTGAATTCCGCGAAGCGGGAATAGTTACAAAGTCACTCCTGCTTTCGTTGGAGCAGCAGGACACTGGCCGTTTGGCAGGCCGTGGGTCATGTGATCTGCTGACCTCTATCTGGGCTCCGTGACTCTGCCTAGTAACAATTGATTAATGGTGTATGGTAACTCTGAGAGCAGGGCTCATCCGTTCCCCTGAGTTTGAAGACTTCCTCATTATCTTAGGCTTTTCACTGCTGCCCTTAGGAAATTTTACTCACAAATTAGGTGGAACAAAGTCTTCTCAAAGAAAATTATTTTCGGTGTTTGGTCATCAGGGAGCAGAAGGCTTGATGGTCATTTACTGCATTGACAAAGGGTATGGGAGGCAAGTGGCGATTATAGGGCTGGACACCGTTCAGGCCCCCTTCCTCTGTACTCCGGGGCTGGGTTTTCAGAAGAGGCAGTGTAACAAAAACGATCACTCAAGTGACAAGTTGGCCTCAAACATTTTTGGGGTGGGGACAGAATATCTGATTTTTGTGCTGGCACAGAGGTTATGTACACATGTATTTATTGAGCTTTAGTATTCAATAGCCATCCGGATTTGTGACAGGCACTGCTAATTGTCTACCCAATATTCATTCTCTGCTTCTTAGTAACAGAACCCCAGTTTTATTTAGGGCAACAATACGCTAGGTTAAAAATATTCTTATCTCCGCATTTCCTTGTAGCTAGAGTAGTTGTGTTAACCTGTTCTGGTCAACTCGTTAGAAACAGAAGTCTCCTGGAAAGACCACCATTTTCCTGAAGAAAAGGGAACAGATTCAGCCGGCATGTCCTTTGTCCCTTGCTCTTCTCCCTCTTGCTTCATGACAGATGCGATACCCAGAGATGGAGCAGCCATCCATCTCCTGACCCCAAGGACAAGAGCCACAAGCTAAGGATGGTACAGCTGAAAGCTAGAAGGAAACTGAGCTGGTGTGTGAGCCCTGAATTCTCTACCCTTGGACTTCTACTTATGTAGGAAGATTGTACTCATTTGCTTAAGCTACTGAAGTCTGGTTTCTACGGTATAGAATTGGATATACTTAAATCCTGGCCTATCATTTCCACTTGGGTGATGCCCTCTGAACTTCAGTTGCCTCATCTACCAGGTGGGGTCGTCAAAAGCCGTCCCCACCTTATAGGGTCATCCTGAAGATTAAACTCGATAGACAATGCACATCAAAGTCTTAGCAGAATATCTGACACGTGGAAGGTGTTGATCCTGTATTAGCTGTTATTATTATTACTAAGGATTTAGCTCTGGCTGCCATCGCCTCTGATGTGCCTCTTTGTGTTTTGTCTCTCTCTGATATTCAAGTTTATCCCATCATTTTTAGGATCCAAAAAATGATCAGATATTTATGTATTCATGTTGAGATAGCATTTGACACGTCACTTACTTCTCATCTATTGTATATGTATCCAGACCATGGACAAATTGCTAACTCAGGAAACAAAGCCAATATATACTATTAAATATCATTGGATTATGATTTGAGTGGCTGTTTCTCTTTCCAGAGGGACAAAGAGACTGGACTTTTTCAAGGGAAAACAAGCCATGATTGGAACCCAGACCACCTATTTGAGTACTGAATTAAAGATTCCTCTTTGTTACCAGGGGCAAGGAATCAAAAGTCCAGTTTGTCATTAAAGCACATGCTATAGATTAGGAAGTCTTTTGAAAGCAAGTTATGTCCCCTGGGCTTTTGTGTCACTCAACTAACCGAAGAAACTTTGGAATTCTCTGTTGTTAACAGTCAGAAAACTTCTACTTACTAACCCCTCGTGGGTCAGGGTGGAGGGATAAAAATATGGCAGATTGACAGCAATTGATCCCACAAATAATTTGAGTCTGTTCTAGGTATTTTTTTCTCTGTTACCCCGAGACCGCATTTTCATTACATTTTTTTTTAAGCCTCAGCTTTAGGAGACCTGATTTCTAATTTAAATTCTGTATTACCTTGAATAAGTTACTTCACTTCTCTGGGCCCTGGGTTCCTCATCTGAAAAATGAGAAGGACTTTCAGAGCTGATTTTCTATGATTCTGTGCAGTCTCCAGCTTTGTCCACCTCCCTCGACTCTACTTCCTTATCCTGTTTTAACTACGTCCATTTATTCGGCACCACCCTTCCTACTTGCTATCCCATAGAATGCTTGATTTTATTCTAATTCACTCCCATTCTCGCGGATCCATTTATTTTTCTTCTCTATGTCAGACCTCAGAAAAGAGGGGCAAACATCTAGAAGTTGAGTCTTAATCATAAAGAGAAACTACAGATGGTTTGCCTCTTTATTCCAAAGTAATAGTAATAATAATACTGATAATGATGAATGGCTGAAGTGTACTGATTACTTAGTATGTGCTAAGCACTTTATCCACACCTCTGACCAGCGGAGCATAAAACAAATCTGTTGGGCTGCTCAGGAAAGGTCTACTCATCATTGTTAAAGGAGAGGCATGTGAGAAGTCCCAGTTCAGGGCAGCGGCAGCCATCTTTACTCTGGATAGGCAAGTCAAGAGAGTTCCAGAGATGCTGGATAATGTCCCTGTTATTGCTAAACAGGTGATGGGCAGCCCACCTCCAGACTTCTTGTCAACAGAATTACAAGCGTTTACATGATTTCAGCCACCACTAGTCGGGTTTTCTGCCCCTTATAAGCAAAAGCATTCCATTGGACGTGAATCATTGTGGCCAGGTATTGCTAAGCCTTTTATGGCCATTATCTTTTTAATCCCACAGCAATTCTAAGAGGTAGGTGCTGTCACTTGCAGGTGAGGAAATAGATGGAGAGGGCTCAGGAACCAGACCCAAATCACAGATGGTTAGTGTCTCTGTGATGATGCCCATGTTCCCCATAAAGCCCTGAGCCACTTGTGGTCGGGGAGTGTTGGTCACTTCTCCTTGCATCTCTAGGCGGCAGGTGGATCTCCAGAAAGCCAGTGGAATGATTACTGAATGAATGCTCTATGCTTCAATTTTAGTTCACTCTACCCTTTCCTTCAGATTTGTCTCAAGCCAGTACAAGATCATGGTCAAAAGATGATGATGCTCGTGAGCAAAACATTCTGTTTCCCTATGCATCCAAATAGGCATGATAGAATAAAACACACAAACTCCAAATATTTATATCTACAGCAGTTTTGAAATTTTGGAAAGGTAAGAAGCCCTTGCCATGTCATTTAATGTTCTCAGGGGACAGCTTTGATTACGACCACTCAGGGGTCAGAACTCAGGAAAGATTCATATACTCTGTCACAAGTTTTTTTTTTCTTTCTTTTTTTAATGTTATTTATTTTTGAGAGAGAGAGAGGGAGAGAGAACACGAATGGGGGAGGGACAGAGAGAGAGAAAGGGAGACAGAGATTCCCAAGCAGGCTCTGCACTGTCAGCGCAGAGACTGACATGGGGCTCAAACTCACGAACTTTGAGATTATGACCTGAGCTGAAATCAAGAGTTGGATGCTTAACTGACTGAGTCACCCAGGTGCCGCTGTCCCAAGGTTTAGATGCGACTCTGCCACTCAAATTTCTTCTTTATCCCCAAAGTTACCTAAATTGTGCCTTAGATGAAGTTGGCACAAAGGTTCCAGGCTAACTTTTTTTGTTTCCATCCTAATAATTAGAATGGACTTTTAAGAAAATATGCGTTGCATTTGAAAATTCTTGCAAGTTACTTATTCTCTCTTGGCTTTAGTTTACTGGACCTGAAAGAAGACGAACGATTTCCTAGCTCATTCATTCTGTCATTTATAAAGCATTTATTGAGCAGCTACTACATGTCAAGGAAGGTGTGAGGCACGAGAAACAGACTGGTACAGAGCAGACATTACCTTTCTCCTGAAGGAGCTCAGCACCAGTGGGTGGGAGACACACAATGCTGTTGGATTCAGAGAAAATTGACTTCTTCAGGGGGTTGAAACAAGAAGTTAAAGGGAAACAAGGTTAAAGGGAAGAACATTTCAGGAAGGACATTAGCTGGTCCAAGAATGGAGAGGAGATAAACTAGCATGTGTGAGGCCAGTTTGTCTGGGACACGGAGAGTGAGGAGACTGTGGTCAGAGATGAGGTTGGACACACTGATGGGGGCCAGACCACGAGGGCTTTGGACTTGCTTTTGAGAATGTTGATTTTCTACTGAGGGTGATAAGCCAGATGGCAGTTGAGGACACGAACAAGTGGACAGATTCTGTTGGTAACAGCCACTGACTCTTGTGTTCTCTGTCAGCACCTCACTCCATGCCCACAGATTATGATGATGACACGCCAAGGCACAGGATGAAATGCTGGGGAACCTTGTCAATTTCAGACGTCAGTTTGAGATGTTGTTTTGTATTACATTAAAAAGAATAGGGGAAAAAAATGAAACGTCCATATGACATTTTAAAGCCCAAATGGAAGACTTCAAAGACATTTTCGTTTTGGGCCAAGATCCTTTAGTCTCTGCCTCCTGGTTTCCATGTATGGGTCTGTGCACTCACTCACGCACACGTCATTTACCTCTGATAATAAAGGTGTTTCTATGGAATAACTTGAAAACCATTGTCATGAGGTGTCATCAGACCCTCCTCCCCAGGGTGTCTTCCCCACATAGAGCCTTTGTGAAATGTCCATGTTGCTAATGTGAACAGCCAAAGAGGGGTTTGTCTTGTCTACCTGTCTTTGCCTGCTGTTTTGAATCAGTACGTACCAAGAGGTCATGGGGCATCTCACTCATGCTGATGACAGATACAACGTGCCCAGCCAGAGCCAAGTGGGTGAGCAGAGACAAGCCATCCAGCATCCCCAAAACTCCCTCCAGTGCTCCCTTTGCCTTCCTTCCAGATGACGGTGCAGGCTTCATTTTTGCAAATCCCATAATGCTTCGTCTGTGATATTACCACTTGGACTGTTTTTGCTTCCTCTTTTTTCTTAGTGGAGAATAAAAGAGATGATTTTTTTAAAGCCTGTTTTTGTCCAGTGGAGGGGAAAAAATGATTTCTAGAAGTATATCTTGAAAATAGCTATTTTCAATTTCATTTACCATTTAAAATTTTTTAAATGTTTATTTATTTTTGGGAGAGAGAGAGCACGAGTAGAGGAGAGGCAGAGAAAGAGGGAGACACAGAATCCAAAGCAGGCTCCAGGCTCTGAGCTGTCGGCACAGAGCCCAACGCAGGGCTTGAACTTACCAACCGCGAGATCATGACCTGAACCAAAGTCGGGTGTTCAACAGACTGAGTTATCCAGGCGCCCCCATTTTCCTTTATCGTAAAAAGATCCAATCAATAATCAAAAATGCTTCTGAGGCTTCCCATAGAAAATATTTCCCATTTTTACATTTGTTAACATAATGATTAATTTTATGTATTAACTTGGCTAGGCCATGGTACCCAGATATTGGGTCAAACATCTAGATATTGATTTAAAGGTATTTTTTACATGAGATTAACATTTAAATCAACAGACTTTGAGCAAAGTGGATTATACTCTATCTTAGTCAGTTCAGGCTGCTATAACAAAGTATACTGGGTGGCTTGTAAGCAACAGAAATTTATTTCTCACAGTTCTGGAGGCTGGAAGTCTATGATCAAGGTGCCACCAATGGTCAAGTTCTAGTGAGGGCCCTTCTCTGGGTTGCATCTGGGCCATCTTCTTGCTGGGTCCCCACATGGCAGAAAGAAGGTGAGAGAAATCACTGTCAGGTTCCTCCCCTGTAAAGTCACTCTTTTTATTACCTTTCCATACTGTCCTCTTTGGAAGGAAGTTGCTATGCGCAGCCCAAACATCAAAGATGGGGAGTGATGGCCCACCTCTTTGAGAGATGAGTATCATTCATGTGTTTTTGCTGGTATTAAGTTATTGATGCTTTGGTTGATTTTATATCCAGCAACCTCCTTGGACTTTTATGAGGGCACTAATCCCATTCATGAGAGCGCCACTGTGATGACCAATCACCGTCCCAAGAAAAGCCCTCCCCCACAGCACCATCACATTGGAGGTTAGGATTTCAACATATGAATTTTGGAGGGACATGAGCATTTGGACCATAACACCCTCCATAATGCAAATGGGCTTCATCCAATCGATCGAGGGCTATAAGGAAAAGACTGACCTCCCCAGAGAAGGAGGGGACTCTGCTAGCAGACTGCCTACAGAATAAAGCTGCAACAGATACATAGATGATAGATAGATGACAGATAGATAGATAGATAGATAGATATACACACACACACGAGTGTGCACACATGCACCCTGTTCGTTGTTTTTCTGGAGAACCCTGACTAATACAGGCAAAAACAAACACCCTAAATAACAATTAATGGTGCTACATTTATAACCTTTTGACTCTTAAGTGGATTTTCTATAATCTACATGAGCCCGGGTTAGTTGATCCCTCTGAAGGCAGTAAGTTAACAAATCAGATATTTCCAACATGGCAGAGTGCTGTATATGACAGTAATAAAAATAGCAGGTATGACTTTTGTTAAGAGATGAATATTAAAATCCTTAAGATTTAAGCTTCTGGATCAGAATAGAGGCATAAAAACATTTGAATGGGTGAGCATTATGTACAGCAACCTTTCAAGAGTATAAACTTTCGTCAACAAATAAGCTTCTAGAAAGTAATGACCAAGTTAAGATTTTTGTTTTGTATTTTCCTCACTGCTTTACATACCTCAGCATCTTGGTGTTGCCCTCAGTACAGCAAGATCTTGGGCAGAGCAGCTACTGGCAGCAGAAAGGGTGAATCAGTGGAAATGGCCAACCATTATTTACTTTTCATTGAGACTCTATTGAGTAAGGTTATTGTTGATGTTACTGTTATAATTGCATTGAGCTATTATTTAGAATCCTCCTTGTTTTCCTAGGAAGTGGGTTGTGATCACCAGAGAGCTTCTTGCTTGCCCAGCACCCAGACAAAGAATATAAAAGTTTGGAAGGCATGGGATGCAACTCATTTTCCCAGTTTAAGACAGGGCTATACTGGGGGTGGGGTGGGAGCGGGGAATCCTAGAAAGTGAGAAGAAGGAAAGCAGGTATGAAGACTGGGCAGGGTGTTGAGCAAAACAATGTAGAGTATCTATTTGGGAGAGCAGGTGGGGGTCCTAGGAGAAAAGACAAGTCAGTTATTTTTGTGGTTGTGCTCTCCTGTGGAATGTATGATGTCAGAGATTTTACTGTTTTTCATTACAATCTTGAGTAAAATCTCTATCAATCACTTGTACTTTTGGGCAGTGGATTCTGTCTGGGAAAGTAAAGAGGGGCTGAGATTTACATTTTGCTAGGGATTGGAATAGCACATAATAGCACATCCCACGTGGATGTCTGGGTTACACAGGGGTAATAATCAACACCTGACCCTATGGCTTTCAAACTCAAATCTGTAAGAAGGAAAGACAAAATGAAAATGGTTTGGCCTATTTTCTTTTCTTTTCTGGCAACGATAAAAGACAACAATTATAGTTATGAACTTTGCTAGTGTAATTAAAAGTTGTGGTTTGCTCTTGAAAAGTGATCTTGCATAGAAATATGTTTGGTCTTTCAATGAATAAATATTATCTTAAGTATGTTACACAAATTAGTTGATGCAGTATTGATACATTTTAAGACTCCTGGTGAAAGACAACACTGAATTCAAGTCAATTCTTGGGCAAGTGGTGATGTCCATCAGAGCCAAGGGGAGTCTCACATGTGGGAGCTGGCCCTGGTGATCAGGAGGAAAACTGTCCCCTCATTTGCTGATACCACATCTGAAGATGAACTGAACCAACTTTTCTGAGAGATTATTTCCCCCGTGTGTCCATTGAGTGGGGTCACTTTGGAGGGATCCATGGAACAGCTAAAGAAAGGCCTTTAAAGTGAATGCTTGCTGAGCCAATGCAAACCTTCTGGAATTCCAATGAGAATTCCCTCTTCATCAGGTCATACTGTTGATGGAGTACTGCTTAAGCCATGTGAGTCCTCTCCAGCATCTACTGAGTGGAGCCAGTTGGGTGTCCCACGCCCTCAGCTGAGGGATGTGACTGGATTTCACAGCTTTGTTTGAGTCAGAAATCTGAGGAGATCAGAGTCACGTTCTGATGCCCTGTCTCTAATATTACATGACTTTTTCGAAGAAGAAATGTTTATTTAGTTTTTAAAGTTTATTTTATTTTATTTTATTTTTTATTTTATTTTATTTTATTTTTGAGAGAGAGAGAGAGAGAGAGAGAGAGAACGGGCATGTGCAAACAAGTGGGGAGAGGGCAGAGAGAGAGGGAGAGAGAAAATCTCAAGCAGGTTCCATGCTGTCAGTGCAGGGCCCAACATGGGGCTCAGACTCACAAACCGTGAGATCATGACCTGAGCCGAAATCAAGAGTTGGACGCTTAACCAACTGAGCCACCCAGGCTCCCTGTAAAAGAAGAAATGTTTAAACTGGAAAACCATTTTATCTTATCCATCCCAATGGTACTGCACTAGAGAATTCCTGCTCCCACTGTTCAATTTCTGTCTTTGGAGGCCAAGGCTGGTGGTAATGACACTATAATTTAAATACTGTTGTTCCATAGCAACCCCTTCAGTCAATATTTTTTATCATTTACTCTTAGTTTCACAACTTTGTAGAATTACATTCTGATAAGATGAGAACAAAGCACTTTAACATAAAAATTAGTAGTTTTCAATAAAACTACATGGTCTTACAAAATTTTTTTGCTCTCCTTAAAAATTTGTTATTTGTGTATCTCTATTTTAATATTTTCATTTTTGAATGAGTTCATTAAATTCCCTCACCCACTTCACCCCCCACCCCAAAAATCTTGCTGGAATTTTTGGTATTCATTGAGCAATTTTGAGACAGAAATTTACTTTAAACAATGTTGTCAATCTACCCATGAAAATGATTTATTTTCCATCTTATTCAGGCCTTTGTTGTATCCCTTAAAAGAGTTAAAAATTATCCTGATCAGGGTCAGATGTGTTTATTTATCACTGGTTGTCAAGTATGGTCGGAAAGCTTCTAGTGGTCCCTGTAACCCTTTCAAGGAGTCTGCAAGATAAAAATGATTTTCATAATTATAGTAAGAACGTTTTTTTAAGTTTATTTTTTAAAATTTATTTATTTATTTTGAGAGAGAGAGAGAGAGAGAGAGAGAGTGTGTGTGTGTGTACACACGCGCACGAGCATGCACACACAAGCAGGGGAAGGGCAGAAAGAGGAGAGAAGTGAATCCCATTCAGGCTCTGCACTGTCAGTGTGGAGCCCGACAACGAACTCGAACTCACAAACCGTGAGATCATGCCCTGAACAGATATCAAAAGTTGGACACTTAATTGACTGAGCCACCCAGGCACTGCAAAGAGTTATTTATTTTTTTACTTTCATTTTCCAGAAGCTAAATGACATGTGATATAATAAATTGAATGCTAGAACTTTATTTTGAGGGGAGAGAAAGGATTTTATGCATATGATTTCATTATCTTTAATAGGTGGGGCATTCAAGGTTTCTGTTTCTTCTGGTGTCAGTACAGACTTTTTACATTTTTTCCAAAAATTAATGCGTTTAATATAGATTTCAAAATTATTGGCATAAGGTTTTTCATGATATTCTTTTACAGTATAAAAGATAACTATTATATCTTTTCCCCTAATTCCATCAACTTTTTTTCTTTCATCTTAAATGATTTTTAATTTTCAATGAATTTATTTTCAATCAAATTATTATCCCAATGTTTCTAGATGAATTATTCCCAGAAATAAGGGTCTTCTTTTCCAGAAGTCAGTCATAGGAAAATGGAGATATAGGATACACCAATGAAAATGCAGAATTGGTAATTAAGGATTAAAATTCAGCTGAACTTAGGTAAGGCATTCACTTAAGTCTTTTAAATAAGCCATAGATGAGAAAAAAAGGAGTGATTTTTTTTCTCCAAATGTTGTCTCTTTTCTCACAAAAGGAAACTCTGAAATGTCCTAACTGTACATAGAACCAAGTAGTTAAGATATCAGGAGGAAAGAGATATTCTGGCATATCAGTCAGGACCTTGGAAACTAAAGGAAACAAATTTCAAATTGAGCATGGAGTGTTTGGCTAGCTCGAAAAAATAACAGCTGGAAACTTCTGCTTATTAAATCTGAACAAGCTGTATTTCTGGGGCTTTTTTTCCCAGTAGCAAATGCTAAAACTTGAGAAGGATTCATTTATTCAGTACATATGAAAATATGGTTTTACACAGTGTGCATGCGTGCACACACACACACACACACATACACTGACAAACCTCAGACAAACAAATACCTATTTCTTTTAATGTTTACTTATTTTTGAGAGAGACAGAGGATGTGCATGAGCAGGGGAGGGACAGAGAGAGAGAGGGCGACAGAGGATCTGAAATGGGCTCTGTGCTGTCAGCAGAGAGCCCAACGTGGAGCTTGAACTCACGAACTGCGTGTGATATCATGACCTGAGCCGAAATTGGACGCTTAATTGACTGAGCCACCCAGATGCTCGAACCAATACCTGTTTCTATGCCCAGATGAGTCTTGGTTTAAAGATGCACCCGAGGTTAACCATCTCATATGTAAGGGCCCAAGAGGGTCTGATTCCGGACAGCCACGTATACATTTGCAAGCACAGACACCGCAGCCACACAGTCTGACTTTGAACCCTGCTCTACCACTTGACAGCTGTGTGGCCTTGGGTATGCTACTCAACCTCTCTGTGTCTCAAATTCCCGGTCTGTAAAACAGAGTTACTAACAGTACCTACGTCCTAGGGTTGTTGCTAGGATTAAATGGAGGAATGCATGTAAAGCACTCGGAATGGTTTCTGTCCCCGAATAAGGCCTCGGTAATACCCTGTTGTGAATCTGGAAAGGGGACAAAACAGGGAAGCAGGGGAGGGCATAGGGATGCTCTTGGGAGGATTTTTCTTGACCCTAGACAGCACACTGAATACTTAACAATTCTGCTTTCCCTTCTTGGACTTTAACTAGAAAGTAAAAGAACCAGTATCGGGAGACATTGCACAAGTGTGTCAATTCTGAAACTGTGGACATGTCAATGCTGCCTCAGACCAATTCAGAAATCAAGTATACACTGGGGTTTCTATTCTTCTCCTTCCCACACCCTCCCTCTGCCTCTGCCTCCACCCCCTTCCCCTCTTCTCTTTTACTTTTCCCCAGTTTCTGGTTTTTTCATTTACTGGTCCTATTCCCATACCACCTCCTTATTCTTACTCCTTAGACCTTTATTTTTTATTTATTTATTTATTTAAATTTTTTTGTTAATGTTTATTTATTTTTGAGACAGAGAGAGCGCATGAATGGGGGATGGTCAGAGAGAGGGAGACACAGAATCAAAGCAGGCTCTAGGCTCTGAGCTGTCAGCACAGAGCCAGACGCGGGGCTCAAACTCACGGACCGCAAGATCATGACCTGAGCCGAAGTCGGCCGCTTAACCGACTGAGCCACCCAGGCGCCCCACTCCTTAGACCTTTAGACACAGCATCCTGCATATTAACAAACTTGACAGATTTTCCAGTCATGAAATTAGGAATTAAAGAGTCTAGACCTGGGGCGCCTGGGTGGCTCAGTCAGTTAAGTTCGGACTCTCGATCTCAGCTCAGGTCTTGACCTCAGGGTTGTGAGTTCAAGCCCAGCATTGGGCTCTTCGCTGGGCATGAAGCTTATTTAAATAGATGAAGAATCCAGACCTTTGATTTAATCGATGAGAACATGCGCCAGGAGAGTTCAGTGATGTGCCGAAGACGACAGAGGTGGTGAAGCTAAAATGACGACACGGAGACGTGTCCCCAGAGGTTTCCCGCCCTCCATTACGGCAGGACGTGGCCAATATTCAATGATGTGTCTGTTTTTAAAATAATTCCTAAAAGCAATCGTTACAGCCATCAACATTTTATTTATCGTTTCACTAGGTAGTAAATTATGTACATGCAACACATTCTTATTCTTTTATTACCTTTTTTTTTTTTTTAACCTCAGTGGCTAAAAGGTTAAAAAGTCTTCACCCGCTGGGTCCCTGGAGGATCCAGGCTGGAAACATGAGTTTGAGCTGTCAGATGCTCCGATACTGAGTCACGCCAGCATAGAAAGAGTGACTAATATCCTGACAGCTAAACATCAGCAGGTGTTAAGATGTAAGAAAGAAAACAACCTGCATTAAAAATACTCTTCTGCCTTGTGTCTAACAGGGAACACACGGGGAGCTTAAGAATAAGCTGGAACAAGTGAGCAAAACTCGACTTCATGTGTGAGTATGATGAACTTGTGATTTTGTGGAAGCAGAAAGCGTGATCAAATAGTGAGCAGAAAGTATGCTTGGGTGACAGTCAAGAAACAGAGAAAGGCAGGTCCCAGGCCAGTCAGGAGGCCTGAGTGGTTCTGCCTCTCACCAGCCGCGTGTCCCGGGGCTATTTTCTCCTGGGTGTAAGGAAAGGTTCAGATGGACCGGTCCCTAAATTCTCTCTAAAGAAAGAGACCTTCAACAGTTCCAAGTGGACAGTTCTATCTCGTTTTGATCTTACGCTGCTTTCTACGAGCCTACTTTCTGTAGGAAACAGAAACCACTGCAGCCCCCGCAGTATGTGTCCCAAGTTGTTCATTAGAAGAGTGCTCTTGTTGGTGGGAATGCAAATTGGTGCAGCCGCTCTGGAAAGCAGTGTGGAGGTTCCTCAGAAAATTAAAAATAGACCTACCCTATGACCCAGCAATAGCACTGCTGGGAATTTACCCAAGGGCTACAGGAGTACTGATGCATAGGGGCACTTGTACCCCAATGTGTATAGCAGCACTCTCAACAATAGCCAAATTATGGAAAGAGCCTAAATGTCCATCAACTGCTGAATGGATAAAGAAATTGTGGTTTATATACACAATGGAGTACTACTTGGCAATGAGAAAGAACGAAATATGGCCCTTTGTAGCAATGTGGATGGAACTGGAGAGTGTGATGCTAAGTGAAATAAGCCATACAGAGAAAGACAGATACCATATGGTTTCACTCTTATGTGGATCCTGAGAAACTTAACAGAAACCCATGGGGGAGGGGAAGGAAAAAAAAAAAAAAGAGGTTAGAGTGGGAGAGAGCCAAAGCATAGGAGACTCTTAAAAACTGAGAACAAACTGAGGGTTGATGGGGGGTGGGAGGGAGGGGAGGGTGGGTGATGGGTATTGAGGAGGGCACCTTTTGGGATGAGCACTGGGTGTTGTATGGAAACAAATTTGACAATAAATTTCATATAGTGAAAAGAAAAAGAAAAGAAGAGTGCTCTTTCCACATGTTCACTGGCTGATGAATGGATAAGGAAGGTGTGGTGTCGGCACAACGCAATGTTACTCGGCAATCAAAAAGAATGAGATCTTGCCATTTGCAAAAACATGGAGCTAGAGGTATTATGCTAAGTGAAATACATCAGTCAGAGAAAGACAAATACATGATTTCACTCATATGTGGAATTTAAGAAACACAACAGATGAACATAGGGGAAGGGAAGGAAAAACAAGATAAGAACAGAGAGGGAGGCAAATCATAAGAGACCCTTAAATACAGAGAACAAACTGGGGGTTGTTGGAGGGGTATGGGGGAGATGGGCTAAAAGGGTGATGGGCATTAAGGAGGACACTTGTTGGGATGAGCACTGGGTGTTGTATGTAAGTGATGAATCACCGGGTTCTACTCCTGAAACCATTATGACACTATGTTGACTAACTTGGATTTAAATAAATACATTTTTTAAAAAAAGAAAAAAATGAAAGAAAACAAAAGTGCTCTTTATGTAAAATGTAGTAAATGAAATCCAGTTTTCCCACCGGGGCAATTCAACCTAATGACTGGTGCATAAGCGTCGGAGGCAGACCCCTGGTACCATCACCGATTAGCCGCTTCCCAGTTATCAAGGTGTGAAATCGCTGTGGTCCTTGGTCAGTTGGCTCAGGGGGGCCATGGGAAGGGTGCAGAGATTTCACACAGTGCTGGGCACATAGTAGGCACTCAGTGTTCTGGTCATTTCCTTACTCGTTCTAAACATGTTCAGCTCAACAGACTGCGTGAGTGTCTCTTTAAGGTCAACACCGTTGAGTCAGTGCTGAAGAAGGAGAAATAACACAGTCACGGTCAATGTTACGGCCCAGGACAGCGTGTTCCTCTTCCATGGCGCTAACGTCATGCTTAATTTAGTCATCCAATTTCACACCACCTCTTTATTCTCACCTCTTAGGGCTTTAGTCACCGCGTTCTGTATACTGGTAAACTTGACAGATGGACAGACATGAAATTAAAGAGTGCGCATCTTTCATTTCATAGATGAGAAAATGTGCCAGGACAGTTCAGAGATGCGCCCAACATCACAGAGTTGGTGGTGGAGCCAAAATTATGTTGGTCATAGCAGTGTGGCCAACATCAGTGCTGTGTTTATTTCTGAAATAATAATCAAAAGCTAGCAACATGGCAGAAATAAGTGAGACCATTAAAGGAACCTCCTGGAAGGAAGTGTCAGTTGAAGCCTGCCAGTGGCGAAGACTGGCTCAGAGTGACTGACTCCTTCGATGGCTAGTGCCCTCGTTCTTACTCATCGTGGTGTTAGCAATCCAGCCTCGCCGTCATCCACCCAGAGTTTCTATTTACTCCACAGTCTCTAAAATGCTGGTCATAGTTCTTTATCTCCTCATAAAAACCCAGGGAAATAGGCATCAGTGTCTCCATTTCACAGAAGAGTAAACTAAGACTCAAACAGAGTGTCTTGCTGAGTCCCACAAGTGGCACAGAGGCAGACCCAGGATCACAGAGGATGGGTCTCTGCTCCTCTGCGATTCACTTTCCTGCTCTCCCTCGGATTCAAAGCCACTCTCTAGGGCTGCCTGTGAGACACAGTCAGTCTCAGCGCTGTGTGAAAGTTTCATCTGAGCATTGTATTTTCCCAAGGACGATGATTTCAAAGTGGCTTGTTTGTCTGGTTGCTGTGGTTAGGCTATTAGTGTACTCAACGTAGTAACAAGTGATTTCCAACTTTGAGTGCAGACCCCGAGGGTAGGTGCTGAGCCCTCCAGCGGAGAGGAGTGTTTCCAATGCCCTTCCTCCCCCTCTGCAGGGGAGGCCACTGGGGCTGGTGAAAGTTACACAGCCCTTTGTGACACACAACAAGGTACCCTCTGGCTAATTTAGAGCTGAGAAAAAAACAAACACTTACAGAATTATTGCTTTGTCCCCAGCAGAGGAAACAATAGGATCCACATTTCTGGGTTCTTGCTTTTGTCCTCTATTTCACAATTCTTTCCTACCCTACTCCAGGAAACTGTCAAAATGATCTCACTTTTGCTACTGCTGTAACTAAAGAACAGCAATAGGCTCAGTTTGAATAAAGTGAGTACTGGTTACAGCTCCTTTTATGTATCAAGCCGACATGTTTTGGATTTTGCTTTCATTTTTAAGACCTAAGTTTTGTAAGATTATTGAGAACAGAAAACCAAGAATCATAATCTAATCGGAGGTTTCTTTAGTTTTTCACAGCTCTCTAGAAATTTTCCTTTCCTTCCTTCCTTCCTTCCTTCCTTCCTTCCTTCCTTCCTTCCTTCCTTCCTTCCTTCCTTCCTTCCTTCCCTCCCTCTCTCCCCACCTCCTTCTTTCCTTCTTCCTTCCTTTCTTCCTTCCTCTCTTCCTCCCTCCCTCCTTCCTTCCTTTTCTCCTTCCCTCCCTCCCTCCCTTTCTCTCTCTCTCTCTCTCTCTCTTAATCTTTCCCCAACACCCCCACCCCAATCTACTGGAAATGCTTTCCATTCCCTTTGTGTCTGGTATACTCCTACTGGTCCACTAAAACCCATCTGAAGTGTAACTACTTTGCTCTACCTCTCTCCACCCCCAGGGCAAAGAGCTGCTTTTTTATGTTTGCATAGTACTTCGATCGTGTTTCTCTCACAGTGCCCACCATATTGTATTATAAACATTTGCTGCCAAATGCTTATGGGCCACATGGCTCCTCTGCTCAAATCCTTTAGGGACTTCTTCTTAATTTCAGTATAAAGTCTAAAGTCCTTAGTCTGAAATCCAGAATCCTTTGTCATGAAACCCTGAGAAGCTCTCACTTCGTAGCTCACCATCCACACTTTTATCCTGAGCTGCAGACATAAAGCTGAGATGCTAAAAAGGGTTGTGCTGTTCATGTCGACATCTCTAGCTCATTCTTTCCCCAGCACCCAGAGGACCTCCCCTCCTCCACCCTTTGCCAGGGGACGTCTGAACGTCACCACTCTTGGGAGCCCTTTCCTGAGCTCACTTGGTTCCCAAGGTACAACTTCCGTGCTTTCCCATGACACCCTGGTACCATTACCACCGTGCTGAGCATATTGCATTGACTTTGTCTCTCCCCCACCACACCATTACTTCAGGGGAAGTTCTGGGTCTTCTGTCCATGTATCTCCAGCACCCAGCTGAGCGCCAGGCACTTTTTAGAGGCTCAATAAATCCTTGTTGAATTTAACCAACGAAGAACAGCCATTGCCCGTGGTGATTCCAATAGTCATTGCATGAATATTAAAAACTGGTTTATAAACTTGTCATAGGATAACAGAAAAGACAACCTGTGGGCGGACAGATGCGAATGGAACAGACTGATTCCGAAGACCATGATTGCGATTGCTACTTACTGTTCTTAATTTTTTTCTGAGTTTCGGAAGATGAAACACAAAATGAGTGTGCCCCTCTTCAGTGCAACTGGTGGGAGCAGCCACACCAGAGGCTTCCCCCGAGGCCAGCCCAGATGCTTGCTCTCAAACAAAGCTCCAGCCACGCTTTACCTTCGCTTTACCCTGTCATTTGCCTACTTAGGACATTTATTTGCTTTCACTGACCGGTTCTCTCTCAACTCTGATTTTTTATTTGACTTTGGCAGGTGTAACATAGCATTTTGTGGTAGCGTATGATTGTTTTAAAACAGCCCTTCATTTGCAGGTTACAAAGCTAACAGAGACCCTTGAAATACCACAAAGATCATGAAGACAGAAAGTAAACACCTCTGGAGTTGTAGTCAGAAGTCATTTCCCTCCTAGTTTCTGGTTACTTTCCTCTTAATTCCTGGCAGCCTGCAATCATAGGGCTCTGGTCGCAGGCACCAAATGGTAATTTATCATCTTTCTTGGCAGGCTTCCTGCTTCATCCTGCACCTGCCTTCTTGAAAGAAAACAAGACATCAGATACTTATTCAAATAATGGAAGAGCTGATCAACTAGGTCTCCACACAATAGTGAGTTATCCATGATAAAAGGACAACTTTTTCATGCAGTGTATGTGACATATGCATCCCTTCTCTTAAGATTTATGAACCCATGACTATTAGTATTGTTAATATAATCAAACCTTTTACAGCCTCACTCCAAAGCTTAAACGTATTATCAATTGGCTGCTAGGGGGAGTCAATCAATTTCATAAATGCTTAAACACCTGCCCTCTCTTCGGATCAGGAGAAAAAATCAATACCAAGTCTTCGTTTTTCTCCAACTATAATGCCACGCAATGTTGCTTACAAGTTTGGGAGGACTTATAATTAAGACAACCACACTTAAAAGATATGGTGAGCTTGATCCCTAGTGGTGGTTTTCGTGGTGTGTGTGCATATTTTGCAACAAACATTTATTACATATCTGTTAACAAATCATGGTGCCAGTCCTTAAATATACAAGGGTGACTGAGACAGGAGACCTGCATTCAGGATGCTCAAGATTACAATCAGGATTACAAGACCTGTAAACTACTTGCTGTAATGGTTATATAAATCAGAGTAATGTATTTGCTGAATGTAGGGACAAAGAAAAGAAGGGGAAAAGCAAAGGAAAGGAAATGAAAAAGAAAACAAAAAGAAAAGACAGCTTATTAGATGCTAATCACCAATACTAATGCAGGCTACAAACTCCACTTCTCGATGACATTTAATTCTTGCAGTACATGGTGACAACAGGGAGGGAAGTGTAAGCATTCTTAAAATGCTATCAATTTCCTTTTTGTCATAGTTTTTTCCTTCTTTGTTATTTGAAAGATTTTTTTTTTTCAAAATGCAGAAACGCAGTATCACATAGAGGAACTGTTTACTCATCACCAAGAATTAACTGAAGTTCACTTTTTGCCCCTTCAGCTTCAGATTTCATTTAAATAGAAGAAATGGAACGTTGCCGACAAACTTCAAGTCACCTTGGTTCCTTTTGCCCACCTCACGCCTCATCTTTCCTCCCTCCCTAGAGGCAGCCCCTTGCTGAATTTGCTGTACCTTCCAGGTCATGTGTTTATAGATTTATGCCACTTACTGATTCTTTGCATTTGTCATCTGTACAAAGAAGTCATTAAGGGGCACCTCAGTTGGTTAAGTGTCCGACTTTGGCTCAGGTCATGATGTCACAGTTTGAGAGTTTGAGCCCCATGTCAGGCTCTGTGCTGACAACTCAGACCCTACATCCTGCCTCGGATTCTGTGTCTCCCTCTCTCTGCTCCTCGTCTGCTTGTGTTCCTCTCTCTCTGTCTCAAAAATAAATTTAAAAAATTAAAAAAAAGAAGTCATTAAAACCCATCCAAAGGGACTTCTTTGAGCATCCGATAATATCCTGATGTGAAGGTGCTTTGTAGACTGTAAATTATGATTGAAATGTCATTTGTTATTATTTTTTAATAACTCGAATCCAATTTATAAACAATTGTGATACTGCTTATGTGCTTGTAACTTGCATAAATACACACACACACACACACACACACTACAACTCCTCTTTTCCCTCCTCAATACCTGGTTTTGATATCTACCATGTTAATGTGTATCACAGGAATAGGGCCTGGCCCACAGTAGACACTCAATGAATGTTTGTTGAATGTGTGTTGTCTATCTTTTCATTAGACGCTCAGTAATATGAGGCCAGTGTCTATTTTCATTGTCGCCGATCCCTTACTACCTGAAACAGTGTTGGTGAATTGACTGGAACCAAGGACAGTTTCTGGAAGTGAAAACATTCTATCTGAGACTGGAAGTCTTTCCACAGGCGAGTGAATGATGGACGGGCCCTGCCTCTGAGAATAACCTTAGAAAAAAGCTGGGGATGCTGGAAACAGGCACTGTGTGCTTCTACTCTGCTCTCTATATGCTTCTCCCTGGGTTTGGATTAGAAGGTGCTCCTAATTAGCATATATCTTTTTAATAGTCATATTTTCTTTGTAGTTAAGTTGCAAAGCGAAATGGCTGCCAGGGGTTAGGATAATAACTGTCTGGTCTTTCTTGGAATTTTCCCCAGATACCCTAGAATGTTATTTTTCCACTTTTTACACCTGCTGTTTGATAGTGTGACACCTGGTGACTGGAATTTTCTAGCTCCCCACCTGTTCACAAAATATGTTATTTCTTTAATCTAAAAATACTCTACTTTTTTTTTTTTTAAAAAAAAGACGAAGAACAGAAAAGAACCAACTTAGAAAGTTTAAATAGTCAAGGTAAGCAAGAAACATTCAAGACTAACCTGGGTTCCGACTGACTGATGTTTTTATACCCCAAATCTATACAGGAATGGAAGAGATGGCCCACTTTTCTTTTTTTTTTTTTTGAGATCGCCCCACTTTTGCGCACGCTTACCTTAACCAAGTTGACGTTCCTTTGCTTTGCTTTATATTATTTTTTAAATTTCCTTAGAATTTAAAAACCACAAAGAGATAAAAACACAGCCACTTTGACAACAGACAAAAAGAACTTTGCAGAAGGGGCTGCTCAGACTAGATAATCTAATAGAAATTTCCCCTCCCTGACTTCTCTGGTAACACAGTGCATGCACGTTGTCTTGAATAATAGCACTCAGCTGGACGGTCCAGGACTAGGCCATCTGCCCTGCAACATGAAAGATACACACATAAATACAACCAGCCCTGCAGATTGAGTTTTATAAGATTTCTTCCTTCTATTTTGGATATCTAGTTTTCAGAGCTTTGGTATCATTTCCAAATGAAAATATATTTTTGTATTCAATTATGGTGATTTGATCTTAAAGAGACCTCTTCAGTAATCACTTGTTTGGTGTTTTTAGAAGCTTCTGGTGGGAGTTAATAGAAGGAAGACACAGTGCCTGTATTCAAGGAGCGTAAACTCAGAGGATGTTGGCAAACTTGTCTGGACAAACATGCTGTTCTCTGCTTGTAAAGCTGATGGATTACACCCTACCAGGGGTCTCCCACCAAAAGTCAGCGAGAGGATATCTGTTTAGGGTGATCAAAGGTAGGGGCCCATACGGGGGCTCTGTCGGTTGAGCGTCTGACTCTTGATTTCGACTCAGGTCATGATTGCAGGGTGGTGGGCTAGTGTGAAGGCTGTTTGGGAATCTCTCTCTGTCTCTCCCTCTCTTCTGCCCCTCCCTCGTTTGTGCTCTCTCTCTGTCTCTCTAAAATTAAAAAAAATAAAACGAAATATTAAAAAAGGATGATCAAAGGTAGCTTTGGTCAACAGACCTTCCAAGGCAAGATGTCCAGGCATGGAGGTCAATAGCATGTGACAATGGCATGAGTCCTGTAAAAGTCAAACAAACAAATCAACTAACAAACCAGTCTAAGAAATTTTGAAGGGTGATGGCAGGCAGTGCGTCTGGACTGTATTTTCTCTAGCAGATGCTAACCCCTGTCTTCTCCCTTTCCCACTTGCCATGCCCCCCACCCGATGTGTGTTTCAGTTTATATGTACCCTCGGAATGACTCCAGCTAATATCATTCTGTTCAATGCTTTGCCTGTGTCATCTGTAAAATGATGTCAGTAAAACTAGCCTCCCCTTTCCTACTCCATGGGACTTTTTTTGAGCGTCAAATAAGATACAAGATACTGGGTGTAAAACTACTTTGTTAATGTTCAATTATTGTTAAAATGGTTTTTATCACTTTTTAATGTAACTCTAAATCTATTAAAATGGAACAGGATGAAATAGAATCAAAATAGGGGCTCTTGGGTGCTCAGTCAGTTAAGCATCCAACTCTTGATTTCGGCTCAAGGCATGATCTCATAGTTCATGAGATTGAACCCCACTTTGGGCTCTGTTCTGAAAGTATGGAGCCTGCTTGGGATTCTCTCTCTCTCTCTCTCTCTCTCTCTCTCTCTCTCTCTCTCACACACACACAAACACACACACACACACACACACACACACACACACAAATACAACACAAACACATGCACACACACTCTCTCTCTCAAAATAAATTAATTAGTTAAAAAAATAAGAAATAGAATCAAAATATTGTGAGGCACTTATCTGCCACTTTGGTAAAAGGTAAACAGGTCAGGGACATAATCAGTTTTATTTATTGTCACATCCCTGACACTTCCCATAGCACCTGCCACATGGAGCTCACTTGATAAGTATTTGCTGGAGGACAGCAAGTACTGTAGAGAACGAGTGGCAATGTTCTTGGTTCCGTGTGCCCAGGTAGCCAGATAAATAAAGGAGAGGAGGAGAAACATAAGAGATGGAGACAGTCATCCAATCGGATGAAAGTACCATATGATCAGGGTGTGCTTTTGCTTTAGACTTTAATTTGGGAGTTATAAGTAAACAATCATTTCTTAGCTCTTAAGTCCATCTGTTTTCTATTCTTTGGGACAGACCCTACCCAGTCCAGTCTTGAAGTAAACTAGTTGCACACAAAGATCACATGACCTGCTAAGTTGTGAATTAGTGAACGGGAAATGTCAGCCTTTAGGAATTTGTAGGCTAAACTAGTTTAAATTGTGTGGAGTGGCACTGAAATCCATTGTTGAGTCAGCTGATAAGCATGTGTGGAGGGTCTGCTGTGTGCCTGGGCCATCGGGAACTGCGGGGGCCGAGGTCCCCAGGGCTCTCTCTTTGGCTCACTCCTGATGGGACAGCCGCTCATTTCCTTTCTGAATCCTCTGGGACACAGTAGTCAGTGGAGCAGTCTGCTCTGCATTAAACCCTTTCCTCTTTCAACCATTTCAACAGTATGATTGGTTTCATTTTACCCCGGCTACGATGGCACAACTTGATGTACGGTGGCACTAACTCTGGGACCTACAGCGTGGGGAGGCCTCATGTGTGGGTTTACTCGATGTACGTGTTTTAGAAGCGTTGTCATGCCATCAGGTTTGAAACTAACAATGCCGCGCATTAAAGAAATATATTCCCAAGACAGGGTACATGTTGATGGCTGAACTCCACCGGAATTGGTATTTTGGAGGGAGGGGGTGGAGGGCGACAATGTTTCACAAGCCACAGTGAGAAACACAGAGGTAACTCACCCTCCAGCCAGTGGTAGAGAATGAGAAAACAGCCCCTCTCTGGGGCGCCTGGGTGGCTCAGTCAGTTAAGTGTCCGACTTTGGCTCAGGTCATGATCTCACGGTTAGTGGGTTTGAGCCTCGTGTTAGGTTCTGTGCTGACAGCTTGGAGCCTGGAGCCTGCTTCAGATTCTGTCTTCCTCTCTCTCTGCCCCTCCCCTGCGTGTGCTTTGTCTCTCTCTCAAAAATAAATATTCAAAAAAATTAAAAGAAAAACACCAGTCTCTCTCAACTAAAGGATGGCTCCAGGGGACAGTCAGGCTTCAGTTAAAGAACAAAAGTGAAGGAGATGCTCAAAGAAGAGGTGGCCAATGTAGGGCATGCTGCCGCTGACCAAACAGCCTTTCCCAGGCTGCAGTAGAAGTGTCTGGAGTCATGAAGGAGCACGCGAGATTGGGTCAGATTAGGGGATGCACAGAGATGCATAGGGGTGAGAGTCAGGGTGGCATGGGAGGACCTGGGGTCATAACCAGGTATGCAAGGGCATGATGGGATTAGCCTCGTGGTCTCAAGGCCAGGGCGGGCAGGTGGAGAGCGTGTGGAGCGGGAAAGGCACAGCTGCCTGCAGGGACCACGTGGCCAGGCTGCCAAGGGTTATCTTCTTGAAGCCTTTATGGTTCTGTGGGTGCCCCCTGCCCCCGTTTCTATCCAGATAGGAGAGACAGCCTTACAGCAGACCAGCCATGAAGAGAACATCCAAAAGTTTGAAATAGAGGGGTATCATGGCTTCACTTAACTCAAATTTGTTTTCTTGTGGGTAGCTGTTCAGCTTGGCCACTGGCCAGTGTACCTTGAATAAAAGGTATTCTTAAGATAACATTTCTTTTCCCTCTACTTTTATACGTGCATATGTGTTTGTTTTATAAAATTAGATATGCAGAAAAAAATAAAAGAAGAAAATTAAAAACACTGGTAATTCTGTTACTCAAAAAACAGACTCAACTCCTCAGTGTGGTTATAATCACGCTTACAAGTTTGGTCTACTTTTTTCAGACCAAAAGGTACCACCTCGCACATCCAATTTCATTTTATTAAACTGAAATTAGACTGTAGGCAATGTACCTTTTAAAAACTTAACATTATACTAAGTGAATTTTGCCCCACGACTCCACATCCTTCCAAACTGCATTGTATTCTACCGGATAGGTGTCACATAACTTACGGTGGGACATTTTGATAAAAGGCCTGCAATAATAAACTTGCACATGAATCTTTGTGTGTATCTCTCATTATTTCCCTAGGATACACCCCTAAAAGTAGAATTATTGAATCAACGCGTGCACGCAATTTCGAGTTTCTCGGCTGTGATCATAAACATTCTTCGTGCGGATTTATTTCTCTTCTGTTGAAGTAGAGGCACTGTGACCAGAAATAACCAGTAACCGTTTCCAGGCGCAGTACATGGCACGCTCTGATGGCCTTCTCGTCTACAAACATCCTAGAAATTCTAAGAAGTCACTCATGACAGGGGAAGTCCTGGCACCGAAGTCAAGAGATCTGGGGGTCAGTCCCATTGTGGCACCAACCCGCTAATTTCCCTTAGGCTCCACACTATTTTTGCAAACTTACTTTTGCAATCTCTTGCGAAATCCCCTCATCTTCTCTAAAATCGGTGTGTTGAATGAGTAACCCGCGGCACCTCCCATCTGTGAAATTCTATGATCTTGTTTTTTGTAATTCTGTGAAAAAATTGCTTTACGAAGAATAGAATATTAACGTGTTCCCAGCACACGGTACAGATTCAATAAACATTTGTTGAATGAGGGGAAAAATCAAAATTACAGAATTTAGTATATAAAGCAGAGCTAAATCTTAAAAAAATAAACAAATTTATTTCCACTCAAAGACTATTTTACTGCAAGTCTCCCCTGGATAGTAATCACTGTCAAGTTTTACGAAAGACAAGAATATAAGCAGACAAGTTTTGTAGCGCTTTTGCATAAAGAATCATAAATGAATTTTGATGGGGAGATAATTTACAAATAAATCAGAATTATGACAGTTACTCTTAGGGTTATATAATTTCATACACAGAGACAGAGTTTGTGACCCTAGTGAAATACATTGAATAAAGTGGTAATAAAATGCTAAAGGTATAAATGATACAGTTAAGAAATGTTGTAGGAAGTGTTCTGTGTATCCTAAGTGTGACATTCTTAAATTTCTTCAAGGAAAATATCAGATGAAATAATGTTCTATTTTTAGGAAAAAATGTCCTCAATTTTGTTAAACTGAGAATTCAAGGGACCCCTAAGATGAACACAAAAACTAGCTGAGTATGGGCACCCCTGGAAATGGTTTTGGAAAAAGTCGTACAAGAACAGCTATGCACTTGCATGGTATCCTAATTGCGAGTTTCACCTGTTGGCAAGGTTCTCAAGATGTCTTTGTCCACATTTAGTAAGGACCACATGATATTCAGCAAATTAATTTCCTGGCTATTTTTATTTGGGCTCTTGTGGTTTATTATTATTATTATCATTACTAGTTTTTCATTCATTGGGTCACCTTGTGCTCTCTGCCACTGGTTAGCATATCCTAATTTTTCCAAGGAACAGTTGAGTAAAAAATCAATTACTTAAGACAACTCTGAATGCCCATGACTTAGAAAGTTCGCTCAGAAACCAAAGAGCAGAATTAATATACAAAGCTTGGCGTATCTGGTTGCCTGGGCAAGTCGACTTGCCTTGCATATGTGAAGATATTAAATTCCTATCCAGTTAATTAAAAGAACTTCTTCATGTGTCAATGCAAGACCTACTCCATAAATGGGGCATTAGGGGCTTACTCATGTTTCAGGACACAGCACACTCTCCAAGTTTCTCACACTTAAAAAAATTTTTTTTGTTTGTTTTGAAAGTGCCTGCTGGTCACCTGTGAGTTTCTTAGCAGCAGACTAGAAATGTTTATTACAATGACGTTGGTTTAGTTCTAGAATGATATTTTTGGGAGAGATAACTGGTTGCTTTGAATTTATTCAGATTATATAATTTTTCCTTTTCTCTGATTTTAAGGTGAAAACATACCATCTCAGTTTCAACCAGAGAAATGACAATATTTTATGGAGAGACTGTGGAGTAGTAAGTAAGAGACCAGGTGCTGCTGTTCCGCAGATGCAGATATAAGTCCTAACTCCATTACTTACTCTCCAATTGACCTTGATCTTGGGAGAGTTACTTAATTCCTCCTAACCTCAAACCTCTTTTGAGCCTTGGCATGATAGTGAATAGAAGTGGTGATGGGGCATCTCTGACTTGTTCATGACTTCAAATTAAATGTTTTGTCACGAAACGTAACATTCGCTCCAGGTTCTTGGTATGTGACATAGTTCTTGCCATTATGATCACATTTTAATCTACATTATGATATCTACATTATCTGAGCATCCATCTATTACATAATATCCTCTCTCCCTCAAGCTCATATTTAGTCTTAGTCCTTCATTCATTTAGGTTGTTTGAAACTTATTCTGTAGTAAATTCCTCAGGAAGGGCCCTTTAGAATAGTATTCCATTCATTCTTTTTAAAAAAAAAATTTTTTTTAACGTTTATTCATTTTTGAGACAGAGAGAGACAGAGCATGAACGGGGGAGGGTCAGAGAGAGAGGGAGACCCAGAATCGGAAGCAGGCTCCAGGCTCTGAGCCATCAGCACAGAGCCCAATGCGGGGCTCGAACTCACGGACCGCGAGCTCATGACCTGAGCTGAAGTCGGCTGCTTAACCGACTGAGCCACCCAGGCGCCCCAGTATTCCATTCATTCTTGCATGTTGGTAACAGTTCATTTGTGTCCAGTATTCTTTAAAGTCAGTTTTAGTAAATATGAAAACCATTGCTCATACTTTTATCCTTTAAATACCTTAGTGATGCTATTTATTTTCTTTAGGAATAAAATACTTTCCTGTCAAAAGTCTGGTATAACTCTAATTTATTTCCATTATAAATCACATGATGTTTTTTAGTAGATGCCCAAAGGATTTTTTCCCCTTTTTCTTGAAAGTTTATTGATTTTGCTAGGATTCTTCTTGATAGTGGTCACTTTAAGCCAATAGTGTCAGGTAGTGACAAGTTTTTTTGTTTTTTTTTTTTTTATTTCAGGTTTTTTTTTTTTTTAAATTAAAAAATCTGCACATGTCCTAGTCTTTTGCTCTGGTTTTATTCATCAGGGACTCCTAGTATCTGTATGTTAGATCTTCTTTGTCCATTTTTGTATTTGTCACTTTCTCTTGAAGCTTTGTAGTATCTTTATTTCCCCTGATTAAAAAAAAAATAGTTTTCATTTTCTATTTCCTTTCATTCATTTGCTGTGTATTTTTTCCACACTGTATCCTTCTATTTTGGTCTTAATTTCTTAAAGCATATTTTCTCTTATTTTTGATGCTTTCCTGAGTTCTGTCATTTCAGGTCTCAGCTTGAAAAATTCTGATTTATGTTATTTTTTAATATCCTGTATAATTTTCTTGGTGTCTTTTAATTAAGTTTGAAATGGTAAGTTGCATGTTGATCTGTTGGTGAACATAATTTTCAGGCATGCTTTCATCATCTCTAGAAATGTTATGTTCCATTTATGTTCTCTAGAAATGTTGCCTCATTTCTTATTATAACTTTACATGGGATTTGCCCTTGAATACTTCTCTGTTGCTCATATTTATGTGAAATTGGTTATCCTGACCTTTCAGAATGAGACAAGATTCAGGGATGCTATTCTAATGTCACAAAGCTCCCTCTTCTGTTATTTTTATGTAATGTCTAAAAATATGGCTCCTTGTTTCCTAAGATTTCCTGACTGTCTTCCTTACTCCACTTGGATCTGAATCTTCTCTTTTTTTCATCTAATTTTCCTTAAATTGCTCAACTTTATTCTATTTCTAGTAGTTTCTCCACAGCGTGGCTTCTTTATTGAAAGGAAGAGCATTTCAGGATTGAAAGTTCATAAGGGTTAAAGTGCTCCAACTCGTTCAACCACTTGGGATTAGAAAGAGAAAAATCCATTCTCAGTAGTGTCTGGTGGTCCAAATTGCCCCTCTGTGCTTCCCAGGAAATAACTGTTGCTTGTTTGGGGGTTCTGGTCAACAGTAGACACAACCCTATTTGCTTCCCTCTACTTTGTCCTGCACAGATGCTAATACCACGTGTGTCTTGTGACTGTTGCTGGCTTGTCTCCATTTGCTCCTTTAGGGCATACGTTGTTGCTAATTTTATTGTAATTTTGTACATGGATCTTTGGTTTCGCTATTTAATTGCTGTGTCTGCTTTAATGTGGGGATTCAAAAAAGATTTAAAAAAACCACACTGTCACTACCATCTTCCCAGAATCTCCAGATTGGATTTTAAGAGCAAACACTACAAGTACAACCACACATTCAGTTATAGGTGTGGTTTTTTAAAATAAAAGGTGTAGCTAAGGCATAGTTATGCAGAAAATTTTAATATAAAAGGATAGAAAAAGGTACGCCATGCATTTACAAATCAAAATATAACTGGTATAATCATATAAATTTCAAATAGCCTTTAAGTCAAAAAACATTATTTAAAAAATTATCATTACAGGGACACTTGGGTGGCTCAGTCAGTTGAGCGTCCGACTTCGGCTCAGGTCATGATCTCACGGCTCGTGGGTTCGAGCCCCGCGTCGGGCTCTGTGCTGACAGCTCAGAGCCTGGAGCCTGCTTCTGCTTCTGTGTCTCCCTCTCTCTCTGCCCCTAACCCACTCACATTCTGTCTCTGTCTCTCTCAAAAATAAATAAACATTAAAAAAAAATTATCATTACATAGAAAATGATTCACCAGGAATATATAAATCATGAATCTATATCTCCCTAAGAAAATAACCCTTAACACTGTATAGAGCAAAAACTGAATAAATTGCAGAGAGAAATTGACAAATCTGTAACTTACATGGGCAATTTTAATCCATGTATAATACAAGATCAAAGGTGATATAATGAATATATACAAATAATCCTGCATAAAATAATTATAGAATATGTCTTTTAAAGCTATATGGAAATTTACAAAATATGAGTCTGTAGAAGGTCACAAATGAAAACTTAATAAATACCAGAATTAATATTACACAGACCACATTCTTCAACCACAAAGCAAAACAATTAGAAAAAAAGATTATCCCTCTTTCCAACTTTAAAAAACATCCCTACTATGTTAGAAACAAGGAATATAGTGAAAACTTAAAATATTTAGAACTTGGGAAGGAAAACACTTATTGCAAAACTTAAGGGATGCAGCTAAAACTGTAGTCTTAAATGTATATGCCCAAAAGAAAATAAAAAATTAATAAGCTTCCAGCAAGCAGTTCACAGAATGGGTTTAGAGACCACCAGTCCATCCTGTTCTCTTTTCGTAGCACTAATTACATTTGCAATTACTCACCTACTTCTGACCTTCCATGCCGGAATGAGTACTAGGCAGGAATGACATCCTACTTTTGCTTTGTTGTTACCCTAACATATCAAGTGGTGAATGGCATATTGCAGGTGGTTAATAAATATTAGATGAGTGCAACTTGAGAGTCCAAGAAAGGGGTGTTCTTTGGGAGCACCAAAGAGGGAATCTGAATTTGAGGTATGGATTTGAACAGTGCTTGAAGCCATGGAAGTGGATGGATTTATGCATAGATGTATACACACAATGATAAGAGAATCCCCAGGGCAGGTCTTTAAGTACACTCACACTCAAGGGAACGACAAAGAAGAAAAATCTGGTGAAGTGTTCTGAGAATAAGTGAATAGAAAAAGTGACATTTGTAAAAACAAGGAAAACATCATTTGAAAATAAAGCTTGCTGGCGCACCTGAGTGGCTCAGTCAGTTAACCATCCGACTCTTGATTTCGGCTCAAGTCATGATCTCATAGTTAGGGAGTTTGAGCCCCACGTTGGGCTCCTTACTGCCAGCACTGAGCCTGTTTGGGATTCTGTCTCCCCCTCTCTCTCTCTGCCTCTCCCCCCATCTCAAAATAAATAAATAAACTTAAAAAGATAAAATAAAGCTTGCTATTGAAGTAGTGTGACTGCTATAAGTCAACCTCTATAAGGATGGTGACACTCTTTCTCACCTAACATCCCCTTAAAGACCAGCTTGATTTGCTTTTATTCTCTTCCTTTTTTCCTTTGAAGAACCCTTGAACCGTATTTCATGAACACTCTGTATTCATCGTTTACCTCTCCCTTCCCTGGATTTTGTCAACATATTGCATTCCTGTGGCCATAATGATTGTTTTCTTCCAGGGTGGGCACAGTGCAAAGCTATAACAGTCTCAGAACATTTTGTAGGTTCTCTTGGGGAAAAGGCTTGCCTTTCCTACTAGATATGAGGGTGAGAAGTATGAAGTTTGGGGCTGCTTCAGCCATCTTGTGACAGCAAGAGGAGAAGGGAGCCAACAGAGAGGAGAGAAGATCTCAGAGACAGGAAAACCAGGGCCTGGCGACATCACTGGAACTGCCAGTCGAGACACGCCTAAGGCAAGCCCAATCTCTGTTATAGGAGCTGATAAACCTCTTTGCATTTTTATCTCAGAGTCTCAACTGACATTTAAGAAACAAAATATATTAGAGTCCTTTATAAAATTAAACAGAGAGAGAGGGATGTAATTTTTGGGAAAGTGGGAAAAAATTTTTTGTTTGCCTCAACTCAGATCGTAATTTTAACTATGCGGAAGCTGATGTTCTTCAGGCAATATTGTCATAAATTGAACAAAAACCTTAGTGGGTGTAACATGGCTTTCTTTCTAAATAGCAACCAGCCCTGCTGAGTCAATGTTGACATATGTAACTCTTTCCTGGAAGGCAAGAAAATCTAAGGGTTGACTGGTACGTTCACTCGCCCCGGCTTTTGTTTCCTAACGAATGGGTAATATTAGTCTTTCAGTATGATAACATAAAGCTGACTGATTTGCATCACTTGGTATTGTCCTCTCCCTGTGTTTGAGTTTGTTCTCTTATTTAATATGAGCTGTACTGAAACTAGGCAGTCTCTGTTTACTCAGCGGCCTCTTATGAGTGCTGCCTTCTCTCCTGGATTGAGTTGGACCGGGGAAAAGACAGATGTGGGATAACGTAAGGAGGTTTTCTTAGCTACTGCAGACATTCCCTAACTTTTCCCCACCCCAAAGACTTCGGATGAGGCCTTTTGGTGTCTTTAGAACACTACTCACTCCAGCCTGGAATATAGAGTTGATGTTCGTCTCTTGCTTTACTTATGTTGAGACTCTGGCCCAGCAACCTGGTTTTTGTCAATTACCCTCTTTTGCCATGCCTTTGAATTATGGTATTCTATTATTGCCATCCTTATTTATTCTCTGGTATTCATCTTTATGAACATTTGGGAAGTAGTCTCCAGACCCTTCTATTTCATCATCTGGAAAATGGAAACAGTTATATGTAACATACAGGTTTGTTGTGAGGTTTAAAGGAGAAACTGAGTAAAGAAGCTGACTCTCAGTCTGCGGGAGTGTTCACAAGCTTGGACCACCCATCCTCTCTGACGGCCCCCACTCCTACCCCCACTCCTCACCCCAGGCCGTCCTCACCTCTGTGCAGCACAGATTATGTTGTGTTTTGTTTGTTGGCCTTCTGATCATTCTTAGTAAACTGCGGAGTATTTTGGAGGCTCAATTCTGTCTGTCAATTTCTGTTTTCCCAGGGAACGAACCATGAGTAGGACACTAGTAGGGGGTCAATAAATGTATGAAAAAGGTTAAAAGAAAGAGAAAAGGAGCTAACTTTTAAAAAGAGTCGACCAGGTACCAACATTGTTGAAGACATCTTCACATACATAATTACATTTAATTATTTCAATAAACCAGTTTTTACAGATGGAGAAATTAAAAGACAAAGAGGTTAAGTGGCTTCTCACCCACAGCAAGAGGGTGTTACACCAGAATATCACCCCTTTTCTATTTGGCTCCAAAAATGTTGCCTCAAAATAATAGAAAATCCCTGTCCTTCATGACTTCCTTAATCTTTGGTATTTTCAAGGTCGCTCTTACATCTTTATGTTTCTCAAAGGAATGAGAAAATCTTTTTTACATATTCTATAATATATATGTGTGTGCATATACATATTATGCATACATTTACATATGTGTACATATATGTATGTATACCTATCGTTTTTTTAAAAAGTCTGAAAAAAAGACAACTTAATTTTCAAGTTAAAAATGCTTTGTTCACATGGAACCCTTAAATAATTGCCTTTCCTTGACTTGAATTATCATTTAGCTATGAAGACTGTGCCAAAGATAATTTAAATCAAACTATTTTGAGTACTTTATTGTTGACTTACTGTAATGTCAGGTCATGCCGTTTGACTAGTGAGTGTTAAACATCATCATGCTGATTTCCAGAGACATAAGTGAATAAGAGTAGTAGTATATGCTAAAAGTTCATTATACAATGGCCGAACATTTGATAAGAAAACCACTTCATTGTTTTTGTTGTTTTTAAAGTTTATTTATTTATTTTGAGAGAGAGAGAGAGAGAAAGAGCGCAAGCAGGAGAGGGGCAGAGAGAGAGAGGGAGAGAGAGAATTCCAAGCAGGCTCTGCAATTCATTGTTTAAAAGGACAATGAGGGCCACCTGGGTTGCTCAGCTGGTGAAGCGTGCGACTCTTGGTGTCTGGGTAGTGAGTTCGAGCCCCACATTTGGTGTGGAGCCTATTTAATTAATTTTTTTTTTAATTAAAAAAATTTTTTTAAATGAAGTTTTCTTTTCATAAATGCTTCTTATAAATTTCGCATTTATATCTCAAAAGAAGTTTTAGGTCTTGAGCATAGAATAAAACCCTAAAGAAAGGTAGCACATCACAATGATTAACAGAACAGATTATGAAGTCTGGAAAATCTGGGTTGAAGTGCTCCCTCACTGCAAATGACATGTAGCATGACTTTGGGCAGATTGCTTATCTTTTCTCAAGCATTAGTGTCCTCATTTGTAGAATGGGAATAATGATAATGCATACCAGTTAGGAGGTTGAAATGATAACCCATGCAATAGCAGATCCTGCCACCCAGTGAACATTTAAGAGCTATTAGCTATTTTTTTTCTTTTCATAACTAGATATATTTCATAACTACATATATTGCATATATATATACATATACATATATGTATACATACATACATATATATATATATATATATACACACACAATATACATATACAAATATATATATTTAAGTAGGCTCCACACCCAGAATGAAGCCCAATGGGAGGTTCAAACTCAGGATCCTGAGATCAAGACCTGAGCTGAGAAAGAGTTGGACACTTAACCGACTGAGCCACCCAGGCACCCCTGATTGATTACTTTATTTTATTTTTAAATGTTTATTTACTTATTTTGAGAGAGTGTGTGTGTGTGTGTGTGTGTGTGCATGCAAGCAGATGAGGGCAGAGAGAGGGAGAGAGACAGAACCCCAAGCAGGCTCCATGTTGTCAGCACAGAGCCCGACTTGGGGCTCAATCTCACCAACCATGAGATCATGACTTGAGCTGAGATCAAGAGTCAGACGCTCAACCAACTATGCCACCCAGGCACCCCTGAATGATCATTTTAATACAAACTTTACATTCCCAGTCTGTATAGCCAAGTCCAACCACTAGAGATAAATACAGAGTGGTCAAGAAGCTCTCCCAGCTGGACCAGCAGCAATCAAGCAGAATCCCAGAGAGAAGGTGTGAGAGAAGGTGTTGGGTTAAGTTAATCTTAAAGGGAGGAGAAGTCATGAAAAAAGAGGATGGGGCACTTCGGTGGCTCAGTTGGTTAAGCATTCGACTCTTGGTTTCGGCTTAGGTCATGACGTCAGGGTTAGTGAGTTTGAGCCCCACATTGGGCTCTGTACTGACAATGTGGAGCCTGCTTGGGATTCTCTCTTTCTCTCTCTCTCTCTCTCTTGTCTCCCTCTGTCTCTCAAAATAAACAAACTTAAAAAAAAAGTCAT
Organism: Neofelis nebulosa; assembly: GCF_028018385.1. Taxonomy (NCBI): domain Eukaryota; kingdom Metazoa; phylum Chordata; class Mammalia; order Carnivora; family Felidae; genus Neofelis; species Neofelis nebulosa. The sequence goes on from NC_080789.1 coordinate 18,824,548, forward strand.
GAGAAAAGAGGACAGGGTTGGGGTGTGCGTGGGGAAGACCACTGGCCTGGGGGTAGGCATGGGAGCTAGAGGCCCAGAGCTGTATTTCTGCTTTCTCATTTCAACCTCACAGCACTTCAACATCTTATCCCTGAATGGAGTAGCAAATAGCCACTGTTGGGAATTGCGTAAGAGATGCTGATTTCATAAATGATATGCTCATAACATAAAATGTTCCTTGATATCAAATGGATAGAATGTTAGATCCGTTCACCAGGACTCAAATTATTTTACGGTGTCAGGGAACAAATGAAGTCTTTGTTTTTGTTCTATTTTTCAAGCAAAACTACAGAAATGACAAGGCACTTAGCTGCCTTAGGTTGTGTTATATGCACATGTCCAGTACATTTTCTCAATATAATTTGATTAAATGTTAACTGAAAATATTAACATGATACTACTAAAAGTAAATTTCTTTGTTTGTTTGGAGAAAATGGTGCTTGTTCTGTGAGAAAGAAGCCTTCATTTGACCAAGTTAAGAATTCATAGGCTTGAAACTTACCAAATATTGCTCTTTATGGTTGGTTCTTTTCTAAAGATCATAAAAAAATTTTTGTTTCTTGCAAAGCATAGTATTACCAAGGTAAATATAAAGGAACTGAAATAAATTACTGAAAATAAAACAAAATCTGATAATTTTATTTAATTCAGTTTTTATAAAATTAACTCTGAATAGTAAAACCAAGCATTCCTACTGATGAATTACTACTATAGTCATCTATTTCTGGGTCAGAAATCTCAGACCCAGAGGATTTTCATGTTTCCTTATACCTGTAATAATGAGTCTGCAGGCTCACACTGAGCAGGGAAGAAGGTTTTTAAAACATAGTTCAAATGGTCACTTAAAGCTCTGCATTTTTATTCTTCTCTGCTTTCTCCTTCCCAGATTCAAAGCCTCCATCTGTTGGGCCCAAAAGTGGGTTGTTTACACTGACCATATGAACAGATAATCCCTTTCTCTCAAGTCTATGTCTTTAAAAAGATATTAAATCTTTGCACGGTTGAACTACTTTTATGACTTCATTTCCAATATTTGGAATGTTTAGGTTCCAAGGGTTATACACACACTGTAGGCAAACAATGACATCTTTTTTTTAAAGTCAGTTTAATTAAGTTTGATCACATATGGTACAGAGTCATATGGCATAAGATCATTTGAATATATTTGGTATTCTTCCAAATCCTTTAAATCCTGCCCTCTTAAAATAGAATTAATTGATAAAGAGGTAAATTAATGTACGGCAAATGTTTACCCAATGAAACTTCCCTAGGAAAAGTCACTTTGGTTTCCAGTTATGTTCTCTCGAAAGAAATTGTCAAACCAATATTATTTGGTTTGGGGAGACCTGATATTCTCGATCACATGGCATATTTCCGCCTGAGTGTTCTCAAATGATGTTATAGTTATACAGAATGCCTCCATGTCTTGTGTTTTTTTTTTTTTAAATATTAGTCTATTCTGGATTTACTTTGACTGAATCTGTAATCAAATGGACAATTTTAGGATGACTCATAATAACTGGTTAGCTATCAAATTACTTCTGGTCGCTTCTGTCAAAAATGTGACCAAATTAAGTAAATTCTATCCATTATTTTGGCTGCTTTATTGGCTAATTCATAGTTGTCCCACCTGGATACCCTTTTGGCCCATCCAGCTCCTTCAAGGTCTGACTCAAAGGCCAGTTCTTCCCTCTAGAATCTAAATTGCTGTAGCTGGAAACTTCTGCTCTCTTAAAAACACTTAGGCTGGCCAGCCAGGTATGAGGTACTTAGTACCCAACACACTGCTTGTATAAGTGTCATGTCTTTTCTACATTATGACCTAGGAGACACCTGGGTGACTCCATCGGTTAAGCTTCCAACTCTTGATTTTGATCTCATGCTTTGTGAGATCGAGTCCTGAGTGGAGCTCTGTGCTGACAACCAGGAGCCTGCTTGGGATTTTCTCTCTCCTTCTCCCTCTGCCCCTCCCCTGCTCGCATGTGCTCGTTTGTGCATGAGTGTATGCACACACTCTCTCTCTCAAAATAAATAAGCAAACTTAAAAAAATAAATTATGACTTATTGAGGGCAAAATAATGTTGTACGCATTTCTTTTTTGTTTCTGCATGGTGGCTTCTATGCATCAAGGTACAATACACATTTACTGAACAAATTAAGAATTTTTGGCCCAGTTTCTGGCTCTTACAATCACTAATCTTTGCATTAGCTTCCAGCTTTAGGAGAAATAATAATCAATACCAATTAGAAAGTGCTTAGAGTGCTCCCAGCATCTAAATAGGCACTTTAAACATGTTATCTTATTAATCCGTTAAATAATCAAGGGTTTATTTCACTCTTTTTCACACGAAAAATGTGAAGCTCAGAAAGGTCAAGTAACCTGCCTATAATTGCTCAGCTAGTATTTAACAGAAGTGGAATTCAATGGCACATCTTTCTGACTCCACAGAGGTGCTCTTCTGTGAAGCAATTATGACCTCCAAGAATTACTATCACTGTACAGGTAAAAACACTGGAGTTAAGAGAACTTGATAATTTTGCCTAAGGTTGTATAGCAAAAAACCACTCGTAATGTCATCACGAGGTGGGTTTTCTGATGTCTGTTTCCAATTAATTTTTCTGATCTCAAGATAGCATTATTAGAGACTTTTTATACTGTTGGAGTCAAGCTCAAGTTTTGAAAAATGCACTCTATATCAATCTCTGGGACTACTTCAATTCTATTCATTGCAGACGGCTATTGATTACATTTGTCCCTGATACTTGGTGGAAATAGGATAATACGATAATAGCCTCTTGCTTTTTTTCTTTGCTTCTATTAATGCTTGCCATTAAATACGTTCTTTGAAGACATGAAGTAACATTTGCTTTTGAAATCGGTTCAAATAAAGACCTACAGAGATGTTTATGTATTTGGGAATTATCATTGGTTATTTAGCAGGAATAATAGTATGAAGACAACGTACCCTGACACACTGGACAAATGTCTAGAAGTAAATGGAGAAAACATTAATGGCATTAAAGGGGGTTGGGAGAGAAGTGGAAAAAGAGAGTCCAAAGTACATTATGTCCGAGTAAAAAAATACACTTTACATGAAGCCTTGGAATCAAGACAAGAAAGGACATTTAGGTATCTTATTTTATTTATAGTACAGTATTATATGTCTACAGCACCGTTTTTTGATCAGAATTCTACCTTGATATTAACGCAGGTATTTTTAACCTCTATTTTCTTCTTTACAAATGCTGGGCATTGCTTAGGTGAAGAGATATACTTGTAATTGACGGGCAATTGTCAGAACAGGTCTCAAGGAGGGGAGAATGAACACAGGGGAGGGCTCCTGTAGTACGTGGAGCGATACCATCGCTACTCTTGTCTAAGCAACCACACAAAAGCCAAGCTACACATGGACCAGGCCACGCAAAGCAGATGACCTCAGAGGGGATGCCATGCTGCTGGCAGAGGGATTGGAGCGGATGGCCCTCATCTTCTCAGGGGCACAGCTCTTCCCTGGAAGAGCCCTTCTCAGATTGACATCAGCGCAAGATCCCAGGTCAGGGATTGGGACCCTTGCCTATTATGAGAACAGGACTTTAAAGACCAAAAGTTCTAGGTGGCTGAATGTTTTTATTTGGTCACCTCAGAAATGCAGGCTACTGGTAATGAGGGCTAGGAAGGCCGTCAAAGGTCAGGTGTTTTATTCCTCTTGTGCATCCTACAGCCCCAGTTCTCAACTTGGTTGCACATTGGGATCCTCTCTGAGAGCTTTACCGAACACTGGTGTCTGGGCCACACCTCCCAGAGATTCTGATTTAACTGGAATAAGTGTAGCCTCTGGAATGAGATTTTTAAAAGCTTTCCAGGTAATTCCAATGTACAACTAATATTGAGAGCGACTGCCCCCAAGTACGCCTTTCTTGCTGATATAAAACATTTATTTTATGTTCTTTCTCTTCTGGCACTGACAGAGACAACAACCACTTTTCTAACAAAACATAAGTGACTTTACTTTGTCCTCTACCGCTGGGAAAAGGACACAGACCTGAGCATTTGCACAGAATTAGATCCAGTAACTAAGAACAATTATCAGTATATTGTTAAGCTTATTGTGGATAAAGTTTTGCTAAGAAAAAAGAAACATTTCCTACTTGTAGATCATTAAGGGTATAATTATAATACTAATATGCCTTTCAGGCAGATTTTAAAATTCAGATGGTAGCACTTATTTCCTGAATATCTAAGTGGAATTATTTTAATGATTATAAAAAGTTATCGTAAACATTTTTGCAGAGATTGGGGCATGTACGGCATGGGGTCATTTGCCAACTACTTGTCTTTTTCAAAATTTTGTTTTCCCATCTTTACTTAATTTCAAATACATTATATTGCAGGGTTTTCCATAACATTCAGATACTCAGTGATTTCCCACAGAAATCCAGAGAGTTTAATTATGATGAAAAGGCAGTAAATGGCAAGTAGTAAAGTAAGAGTATTATAATATAATAATATATAGTAATATAATTATAATAAGATCATAATTTCCATAATAGGTAAGTGCCACTAAAATTGGATCTAAGTAAAATTTATATTAATAAACTTACTTTCAACGTATTAGCAAAATGTAATAATAAGTATAATTTTATCGTGAATCTTTTTACAAAGTGAATCATCACACATATATTTTTGCATAAATGTGGATTTCCATATATTGATTTTTTTCCCCAAAGTAGCTACTAAAATATTGTCTTTATTTTTTATAAAGGATGTTTAATCACCTAACCCAAAACGATTGCCCATATATTTCTATTCCAGATGTTAGAATGGCACTATCTTGGGAGTATACATCTGATACTTATTTTATTGCAGATGGTTGGTGGGACAAAATGACTTCTTGGAGGTTAGAATTTTGGTGCTAAGTGACCTGTTAAGATTTTTTTCAGTGGAAAAATACAATCTGGTAGAGCATCTGACTTCAGCTCAGGTCATGATCTCCCAGTTCGTGAAGTTTGGGTCCCACATCAGGCTCTCTGCTGCCAGTGCGGAGTCTGCTTTGGATCCTCTGTCCCTCACTCTCTGTCTCTTCCCCTCCACAGCTTGTGCTTTCTCTCTCTCAAAAACAAACATTAAAAAACTTAAGACTGAAATGAAGTCTGGAGAAAGGCTTCATACCACAGCTGAAAGAAAATAAATTTAGGTGAAGCACAAATGCAATCTGTAGTGTCCTCACATTTGCCCATGTCAGAACAGGTGGGTCTCAGAGCTGGGTTCCGGTGCTGACTTTGGAAAGCTCAAGAGAATAAGGTTAACAATTAGTTCTTTGTTGGCTTACTGAAGGCAAGAGGTTAGAGAATCCATGATTCATGTTCTAAGACTTGAAATAGTTAAATTCCATTAGCCAAATGAAGGAGAAGAAAAAGATGCATTCACCATGGGAAAATGTTTCTCTCACATGTGGCTTTCATTTTTAATTGTCCTTAGAGGAGCTTTCAGCAAGCATTTAATTAAAGGAGTGTATAGGTATAAATCCAGAGGATTAATAAAGGAGACCAGGACTAATAAACAAGATTAATATATGGCACCTGGGTGTCTCCGTCGGTTGAGTGTCTGACTTCAGCTCAGGTCATGATCTCGCAATTCGTGGGTTCGAGCCCTCCATCAGGCTCTGTGCTGACGGCTCAGAGCCTGGAGCCTGCTTCAGATTCTGCGTCTCCCCCTCTCTCTGCCCCTTCCCCACTCAAGCTCCATCTCTCTCTCTCTCAAAAATAAATATCAAAAAAATTTAAAAAAAAAAAGGAATACCATTCTTTGAAAATTTATAACATACACTAAATAGATAACCTTAAAACAAATGACTTTAACACACATTTCAAGCTTGTTTTTGATCCTATGTCCACACTCTGGTTACTTTCAAGCCGTGAGAGAGCAGAAGGCATCTTGTCTGCAACTCTGTAGCCCCTGAAATGCCTTGCAGAATGCATTACTCAGAGTGGGTCTTGAATGAATATTTATTACCTGAATGAATGTAGAATTTTAAGATTGGAAAGACTTTTAGAGAGAATTTGGTCCAATCCTCCATTTAAAGACCAGGAAGACAAGACCCAGAGAGGAAAGTGACCAGCCAACAGTCACAACGGTCTTAAGATCAAAGCTCTGGCTGTGACCCAGATTTCCTAACTCATGTTCCAGTGCTCTTTCTACTCCACCTTCAGAAGGTAAATACAGAAATTTGCCAGATATTTTTCAAATTGCCCATGGAAAGTGGTCTGAATGGCAGGTGCAACCACCGGACGTTGTTACTTGATCTGTTCAGTTGTATTTACTTTTCAGTATGTTTGCTTTCCCTATGAGAGAGACCAGCTCCATTAGGTAAATGACTAATCCACTAAAATGGAATCTAAATAAATGAAGTGGCATCTTAGTGCTGCGTGATGTTATGGGGTGGGGAAAGGGAAAGTCAGAGACAGGAGAAGGAGGAAGTAACACCTAATAAAAAAAATGTTTTTAAACAAAACAGCTATGTTTTTCGTAGGGATTTTTTTTTAATATATGAAATTTATTGTCAAATTGGTTTCCATACAACACCCAGTGCTCATCCCAAAAGATGCCCTCTTCAATACCCATCACCTACCCTCCCCTCCCTCCCACCCCCCCATTTTGTAGGGATTTTTAAAACAATGTCATGGTGCATTTTGAGACCAATGATTTTTATAATCTTCCTTGTCAAAAAATTTGAACATTCCTCCCCCCCCGCCCCAAGATGTAATAGATTGTAATAATAAATAAATGAATAAATAATACACAAATCAGAATAAATGTAGTGGACATTTTTATTAGATATTTGCATTTCTTTTAGCGACATGATCTGACTGTCTTTTCACAGGGATTGAATGATATGAGAACATAGCCTTTACTGTGAGCAGTTTGTTATGTCAGCAATTCATTCATTCTTTCATCCATTTTGCAACACGTGTAGGGCACCTGCTATGTCCTAAATGTTTTATTGATACCTGGAACACAGGGTCAGAAGATCCGCAGTCCTTGACATCCAGGAGCTCACAGTCCTTCTGGAGGAAGTACACATATACTTAAGTTCCATGCAATGTAGGAAACACTTTGATAGAGGTATGTACAAAGTAGTCCTTATATCAAGCAAGGTATGTCTCTAAATGTGTGTATGGAGCAGAGTGGGGACACTCAGGAGAGGCAGCAAGCAAAGTGCAATGTTCGGGCTGAATCTTCAAGTAGGAATTGATTAGCATTCCTATTATCCTGGGACATGAAAACAGTTGTTCTTGCATTAAATAAAAACGCCAGCTATAGGCCTATATATAATCCAACTAATATTGTGGCTGGTGGCTACCATTACTTCAATTCTGGTTAATTCAGGAATAAGTATGACTCTTCAGAGCTCCAAATGTTGTAGGTAAGGATGAGAGGACTCTGGAATTACACGCCTTAGCTGCAAATACTCAGCACAATGACTTGCCGGCATGCGTCTCTCTTTCCGTGTCTTAGTTTTCTCATTTACTAATGGTGATAATAATACAAACCGCATCTAGAGTTGATGTTAAACCCATGTGTACTCTGTGGTCTTACCAATCGGTTCTAGCTGGCATCTGTTCAGACTTCTTGATGTCTGGGCCATATAGGCTGTGAGGCATTCTGAGGGTCTCCCCGTCTGACCCCAATTTGTTGTGAGGTCTCAGTCAGAAAAGCATGTTAAGGCCTTGTCTTACTACCTGGCACACGGTAACACCCAGTAAATGTTGATTTTTAGAATAATATTTATTATTATAAGTGACATGCCACATAGTAAATGCTCAGTGGTGTTTGATAATCGGAATGTGAAGTTCTCGATAAGGGTCTGTGCACATGGTGGAAATCCCTAACTGTGGATTGAACGTCTAGTTTTCAGAGTTGTACGTATTGGTAATATGGCCCCTTCCATATTTATTCTGATGTCTTTCCACACTTCTTCCAAGCTGGAACCTCAACCAGCCTCCAGCTGGAGATTCAGGCACATTTTATCTCTCAATTTTACCTTCACCCTGACAATAAAAGCAAGAGCTTCTATCACCTGCCTCCTCAGGGGCTCCTTTCCCATCCCCCAGACCAACATAGAGAAGACCAAACTTCAGTATCTCTCCCACCGACACCCTTTTCCAAGGAAAACCACCCACCCTCATCCAGACATAGCTGATTGGACCAGGGGTGGACATCTGACCCAAGGGGACTCAATCGCAGGCTGGCTATCTAACCATCTCTGGACAAGGCAGAATAAGCTGGACAAATCAGACTCTTTCATGAGAGGAAACTTGAAGAGAATTTTCCAGCTGGCAGTGAAGCTGCAGGTGAGCTTAGCGTGGCAAGCCAAGGATATTTGTAATTCAAAGTTGTGAGTGGCCAGAGACGCAAGGAGGAGAGGAAGAGGAAGATGATGCGTAGAAAGAGAAAGATACCCTAAGAGTGGTGTGCAGAGGGGAGACAGGTGAGAGATGGGAGGAAGGTAAGAGAGACTCAAGGACTGAAGCTGATCCCAAGAGCTGTCTAAAGCCCTGATGGCTTTTAGGTTCTTGTTCTGAGGCTGATGCTGAGGAGGAGGAGGAGGAGGAGGAGGAGGAGGAGGAGGAGGAAGAAAATGATTGAAATAATAGATAACACTTCTTGAGGGTTTTGTATGTTTTAGGCAGTATTTTAAGCCTTCGTATGAATTAACTCAATGCTCACAAGAAATCCACAAGGCAGGTTCTGTTATATTCCAGTTTTATGGACTCCCCATTATAGCCTCACAGAAACCCTTCATGCGTATTTGTTTTCACTCATATATTCTTGAGAAAAGTAAAAAACTAAAATCCCAAGGAGACAGCCTGAGCCAGCACCCCCACCCCACCCCCAAGTGCAGGCACAGCGGCCCAGTCTCAGCGGCTCTACGAGTCTCAGCTGATGGCCATGCTCGACACCTGCGGTACTACGGTGGCCCCCGAATTGCCTGTTTCCCTTAACCCTCTAGGACTCCAAGCTAGAAAACCAGCTTCTGCCACTTTGATTCAGACCGTGCTCCTGACTATTCCCTGGTACCTCCTCCTCTGGTCCCTCAGAAATCAGACCCCGGTCCTGACCAGCCGATTTGCCTGGGGCGCCCACAGCCTCATTCTCGCTATCTGCACTCTGGGACCTCCTTTCCCTTCTGTATCTCTAGGTTGAGGGCGTGATCTCTGCCAAAGATGGACAGAGCTCCCGGAACCAACGCGGCAGCCAGGCGGGCTCCCAAATGAACTACAGCTGTTGGGCTTTATGGCCAGGGCCGGTGTTTTCAGGAGTAATCCCTGGGACCCTTACACGCTCCTCCGAATGTGTCCAACCCGTGTAGCTGGTATCTAACCCAGCATGGCTCAAACCTTAGTGTGCATTGCCAGAAGAAACTTTTTGCAGATTCTTAAACAGTAGACCTAAGATTCTGCATTCCAACGGGCTCTCAGGTGATGCCAAATCTGCTGCTCCGTAGACCACACTTAGGGTAGTAAAGCTCTGGAGAAGACTTCTGTAAGGAACTGGAGAGTATCTTGGACTTTCCAGGCTATAGCATCTGCATTGCTACTACTCATCTGTGCTACCACAGTGTGAAAGAAGCCATAGATAGTACATCAGCAAATAGGTGTGGCTGTGTTCCTATAGGATTTTATTTATAAAATCAAGCAGTGGCTTACTCTACTCCAGGTGACAGATTTGTCTCTATTTGTCTCTCTGTCCACATACTGTGGGATATATATTACACTGGTGACCTCAATAAATGGCGTCCCTATCTCAATGCCCTTTGCGATATGACTTTACAGATCATTTCTTTAATAGACAGAATTTATTTCCCTTTACCTTGAATTTAGGCCTTCCTGGTGACTTGCTTAGGCCGACAGAACATGGCAGGAGAGACACTGGCCAATTAAAGCTCAGTTCTCAAAAGGCTTTCAGCACTTCTGCTCCCTTGGAGCTTGGCCTCCACCAAAGGAACAAGTGTGCACTAATGTAGGATGAAAAAGCACAAGGAGGCACCCCAAAAATGGCATAAGCAGAGCTGTTCACAGATGCATGTGGGAGGCCATCCAGGACCACAAGGACCCAGCTGGGCCCAGTCTAACATACCATGCTTCAGGATCACAAGCAAACTAAATAATTTTTGTTCATGCTTCAGACTTTGGGTTGGTTTGTTTTATTTGTTTTTAAAAAAAATTTTTTTAATGTTTATTTTTGAGACAGAGAGAGACAGAGCATGAATGGGGGAGGGTCAGAGAGAGAGGGAGATACAGAATCCAAAGCAGGCTCCAGGCTCTGAGCTGTCAGCACAGAGCCCGATGCGGGGCTTGAACCCACGGACCGTGAGATCATGACCTGAGCCGAAGTTGGACGCCTAACAGACTGAGCCACCCAGGTGCCCCTTTGGGGTTGGTTTGTTGTGCAGCAAAAACTGACTGATACACCTACTATGGGGTAAACCATAGACAATATCAAGGATCCTCCCAACTACCACATGATTAAGTATGATGTCCACTTTATACACATGGAGCCAAGGTTCAGCTAGTGAACTTGCCCAAGGTAGCATGGCAGGTAAGTGATAAAGCTAGGATTTGAACAGCCCCAAGGCCTAGTCTCTTGTTACTATGCCAATGTTGTTTGTCATCTCAGTTTGGGTTGCTATCCCCCTCTTCATCTCTACCCACAACCACAGGATGGCCACACACACACACACACACACACACACACACACAGCATTGTAGAGGACTTAACACTGGAAGTTCAAGCCCACCAGGAAACAACAACTCGCTCGGATGCTGAGGGGTCCCTTTATAACAACTCTACAGTCCTTGTGATTGCTCCCAGCCCAGGCTGCATGTGTCACATTTCAGAGCATGCAAGATTTAACTTCACATATATCCAAACCCAACCCAAAAATTCCTACTTAACTAAGGAACATTGACATCAGTGTACCTGTATAAAACTGAAAAAAAAACACATTGAATGGTACTTCCTTAACAGATATGTTAATGTACGTTCTGCAGAGTGTGGGCATTGGATGAGGAGTAATGCTTCCCTGGACACCCTGTATTTGACAAACTTCTGGATGTGCCAGGTCTACAGTCCTTTTGGCAAGCACAATTTTCAGTCTCACAGATTTAATGAAAGATTGGTTTTCTTCCCTCCTGGACAAAGATAAACCTCATGAAATGGTGATTTAATTCACAACACAAAAGCATGAAAGCCCTCCTTAAAATTAAAAGAAGTCTTACACACACACACACACACACACACACACACACACACAAGCAGGTTCATTCACAGCAATAGGCCACTTTATTTTTTTTTTTTTTTTTAGGGCAATAGAACTTTGCTAATTCTCACTAATGACATAGGAGGCCCATTGTAGAAGAACCAATTTTACTGATTACTGAATCGTATAAAATATTCTGAGAAAGAAATGAAATCTTGGTCATTCAAGACCCCGTTGTGGCTCCATGTGTCTTGCTGAGAAATAGGCAACCACTGCTGTTTTAATTGGGAGAATAATCAGGTTTGCAGTTTAGTGAACTGAGATAATCGCAAATACCATCCAAGTGCAAACCTACATTTCAACCATTATTAAAGAAGACACTTTCTGGTGATAAAAACCAGTAAGTCCCATGGGGCAAATCAACAACTCACTGAGTTCAAGGTAAGTGTTTTCAGAGGTGTGCTTAATTTTTCAAGTCATTAGGCGAATAAGGTTTCAAGTTATACTTCAAAGTTTACTCATCCGGCAAAGTCTGACCGGTAACGTATTATCTCAAGGTACACTTAGAATCTCAATATTAACATAGCATTTGACATTAAAAGTCAAAACCAGATGTGGAGTTAGAATACATACTCAATTCACAATGGATGATTAAGATGTTGAAAAGTGTGGTTAATTAAAATGTTTAAATCAGGGCCGATGGGGGGTTCAGTTGGTTGAGTGTCTGGCTCTTGATTTTGATTCAGGTCATGATTCCAGGGTCATGGGATCAAGCCCCCATGTCGCGCTCCTTGCTGAGCATGTAGCCTGCTTAAGAGTCTCTCTCTCTTTCTCTCTCACCCTCTCTCTCTCTCTCTCTGCCCCTTGCCCTTCTCACGCTATCTTTCTTTAAAATAAAATAAAATAAAATAAAATAAAATAAAATAAAATAAAATAAAATAAAATGTTGGGGTGCCTGGGTGGCTCAGTCAATTAAGCATCTGACTTCGGCTCAGGTCGTGATCTCACTGAGTTTGAGTCCTGCATCGGATGAGCTCAAGCCCTGCTTAGGGTGAGCTTGTGCCTCACTTGGAGTGAACATGAGGTTACCATGAGCCCCACTTCGGGTGAACCCTGCTTCTCTCTCTCTCTCTCTCTCTCTCTCTCTCTGCCCTTCGCTCCCTTGCACCTTCTCTCTCTCTCAAAACAAAAAATGAAAAATAAAATAAAATGTTTAAATTGAGTTAATTTGTTCATAAAATAAAAAGGAACAATAAAATATTTGGTAAATACAGGAATTCCTAAAATATAATCTCAGAGAATTTCAACAATGGCAACCGGGAGGTGTATACTCTCAGAGAACTTGTCTTGTGTTTGACTGAGAATGGTTTCTTACTCAGTTATTCAGGTCATCAAGAACATATCTGATGCCAACATCAGACACCACCAGAATTGGCAAGAATATTAAAAAAGATACGCCATGGGGCGCCTGGGTGGCGCAGTCAGTTAAGCGTCCGACTTCAGCCAGGTCACGATCTCGCGGTCCGTGAGTTCGAGCCCCACGTCAGGCTCTGGGCTGATGGCTCGGAGCCTGGAGCCTGTTTCCGATTCTGTGTCTCCCTCTCTCTCTGCCCCTCCCCCGTTCATGCTCTGTCTCTCTCTGTCCCAAAAATAAATAAAAAACGTTGAAAAAAAAATTAAAAAAAAAAAAAGATACGCCAAAGTTATTGCATGTATATATTTTAAGCTCAAATGTCTTCATTGTTTTATTTTACAAACATATGGATTCATCATTTAATTTTTTTTTAATGTTTATTTTTTGAAGGAGAGAGAGAGATAGAGCATGAATGGGGAAAGGGCAGAGAGAGGGAGACAGAATCCAAGGCAGGCTCCAGGCTCTGAGCTGTCAGCATAGAGCCTGACGCGGGTCTCAAATGCACGGACCACAAGATCATGACCCGAGTGGAAGTCCTATGCTCAATAGACTGAGCCACCCTGGATTCATCATTTAAATGAAGAGGCAGTTGTAGTTGGATCTCCAATCCCAACATTAACATGATAGGAAATCAACATCTACATATGAGAAAGGCATTGTTCTAGAAGTTTTGCATGCATGAACTCTCTTAATGCTCAAGTCTACTCTTAGACAAGTACTATAATTAAATCCATATACAGATGAGGAAATTGAAGTACACAGAAGTCATATAACTTGCTCAAGATCCCTGCTAGTTAAGTGGAGGAATTAGAATTCAGACCCTGGCAGTGGGGCTCACCCAGTACTCAGATCTCCACTGCCTTAATACCATTACAAGGTGCATTTGTCCATCTAGGCTTCTGAAGAAAAAAAATTCTTTTAAAAATCGTTATAAACACAATTTTGTCTAAAATAAAGTCATCATTATTAATATTTTCATAAAAAGTTCATATTTAAATGAAACTTCTAAAATCATCAATATAAACTTATCTTTTTCGATTCTCACAACCCTCTCTTAATGCTTTGGTTAAGTGTCTGACTTTGGCTCAGGTCATGATCTCACAGTTTGTGAGTTCAAGCCCCACGTCAGGCTCTGTGCTACAGCTTGGAGCCTGGAGGCTGCTTCGGATTCTGTGTCTCCCCCTCTCTACCCCTCCCCTGCTCACGTTCTGTGTCTTTCTGTCTCTCAATAATAAATGAAAACGTTAAAAAAATTAAAAAATAAATGCTTCCATCTTTAGCCAGTTCAAGTTACCATAATGGAGAAAAAGGAGACAAATCCAACGAAAGACAAAATGTGATTTGACTTGTCACAAAACCTGCCATGGGTGTGAATGAGCCAAATTGATTCAAGTTGTTTTAGTACAACAAATCTGGAACATCTGGGTCTTGGATTACACAACAATTAATGTAAAAATGTCAGTAGTATTTATGGAAGTTTATTCATATCCTATAATTAGTTTGCTCTAACTTGGAACATTTATGATGTTCAGGCAGACAGACTCCTTCAAAGTGATTTTCAATTAGTGAAGTTACAACCATGAATGTTTCTGCATTTGAACATGGAAATTTGCATATTCTTTTAGCACTTATATATTGGATCCTTCCTAGGTAATGTGAGGCTACAAAGATGACCAAGATTAAGTTCCAGACTTCAAGGTTCTTAACAATCCAGTAGGAGAAATAACATATGTTCACAAAAAATATCATGCAATGCAAAATAGGGGCAATTTATAACTGAGAAGTAGAGTAAGTGCTGAGATGCTTCATAAAGAACACAGGGGGTTTTGATATGTGTATGTGGGTTGAGAAAGTTCATTCTAAGAGGAGGGAAGAGCCGGAGAAAAGGCAAGTCATGGCAGGGAAATAAACCAAGGTAAGTGGTCCAATGCATCAGCGATATTAAATGTATGAGGGAATTGGGGGGAAAGTGTAAGAAATTAAATTAAATGCAAAGTTGTAGAGAGACCTATGATCTTCCAGAACACCAGTCAGTTAGTTGAATGTGTTGTGCGCCAGCAGAGTGGGAGTGGGCAGGCGAGAGTGCATCCAATGCTGCTCTTATCCATGCAGATTTTTTTCAGAAGACATAACACCATCGTAACACCAAGAAGCCTTTCCTTAGTCCTCCTACTTCCTCAGCCACCATCCACAAGACATTACCATGACAAACCACTCTAAAACAGTAATCAGACAAAGTTTATAAGATATACAAGACTTGAAGAATAAAATTAATGATTATTCTAATAGGCAAATATGCAATGTTGCCTAAGCACGTGAAAAACATTTATAAACATGGACCACATTTTATATCATAAAAGATGCACCAAGTTTTTAAAAAAAAAATAGTGTATATAAGACCACAGTTAAAGATGATATCAAAAAGGGATAATTGTTAAAAACCCCATACACTTGGAAATGTAAAGTATACTTCTACATAATTTATGAACTATAGAAGAATTATACTGGAAATTGTACTATAAGTACCATGTGGATATTAAAAAAGTACATATAAAACTTATAGGATGCAGCTATAGAAGGGACCTTTATATCCTTGAATGCTTATATCTAGAAAAAGAAAAGCCCAAAGTTAATAAATTAAATCTCTAACTTTAGTTGTAAAAAGAACAGCATAATAAATCCAAAAAATTAAAAAGAAAACATATTTAATATAAGAGCAAAATAAATGAGAAAGCAAATAAAAATAGAACTGAGGAAATCAACAAAGCTAAAAGTTAATTCTTTGAAAAGACCAATATTCTTGTCTCTGGCAGGATCAGTGGAGAAAGTCAGAGAAGAAAAGCTTCAATATTAGCAATGGAAAAAGGGCCATAACTATAAATGCAACAGAAATTCAAAATGATGAGTAAACTACAAATATCTTTGTACCCAAAATTTTGAAAACAAATTCCTAGAAAACTACTGCAAATAACTGAAGCAGGCTAAAAAAATAGAAAGTCTGAGTGGTCTAATAACCATGAGAGAAATTGGATCTGTAGTTTAAAATCTTCCCACAAAGAAAACACCAGGCCCAGATGATTTTTATGGGCTCTAGAAAACATTCAACAAATAGCTATTTCTAACCTGGAATTTTTCTAAAAAAATTTTTTTTACATTCCAGCTTATTTTATAAGCTAATGTAAGATTTATACCAGCAGACAGGAAAACTATAACAGAGGGAAATTAAGTATAACTCAACCTGTAAGTGTAGATGTAATCTTCAAAAATTATTACCAAAGCAAATTCAGAAATGAACTATATAATTTGAACTCATTCCAGAAATGGATACTTGTATCAACATTAGAAAATCTATTATTATAATGCATCATGTAAACAGATATAGGAAAATCAGTAAAATTAAAACATATCTATAAAAAATTCTTAATAAACTAAAAATAGAATATACCTCACCTGACAAAAGATATCTAATAAACATCTCCTGAAAACAGTAAAAACATTCTTTTTAAACTGTGAAATAAGGTAAAGGTACTCACCATAAACACTTGTAATCAATCCTATATTAGAGACTCTAGACAGAGCAATAAGACAAGAAAAAGAATTGAAAATAATAAAAATGAAAAAGGAAGAAACAGATGTCATTCCTAGATATTATTCAAATAAAATCCAAAAGAATTTATAGTTTATGAATGAACGAATGAATGAGTTGAGCACGTTTGTAGACTGAATAGTAGAAGCTGAAGGAGAGAGAGGGCCTGGAGATATAGAAAATGAGGGAAATGTTGGAACAAGATTCCTAAGAGAGAAACAGGAAAGGTAAATCCACATAGAGATGAGAGAAATTGTCCTTGTAGGCAAAATATACTCATTATGAAGGGAATGTGTAAATTTTAGTTTCCATGGCTAGTATTTCAAGATCTACCAAGGCTGCAGCTTTCCTGTCGTCTCCAGTCCCACTTCCTAAACATTCTTACCCAGAAGCCCCTGATGAGATTATCTGCTTCTATCTGCAAGCCTCATGGACACTGGTGGCTATTTATTGTCTCAAAAATAACCACATATAATCTTGGGTCTGATCTAGGCTTAAGCCTATCCCTGTTGCTTTCTTTCCTGCTTCATAGACTTAGCACAAATTTCAGTCATAAATTTCAAGTGTGCATATCTTTACCACAGATCTTAGTGTCCCTGGGAATTCAATGAGAGAGATAAGAACTGCCTTCAAGGTGTTTAAAATTGTATAAGGGTCCCTAACCCTGCTATTTCATCTCCTTGCCCCGAGGTCAAGGAATCACAGATGTTGGCACCGGAAAGGATGATGGAAGAGGGCTTTCCTTATATTATAAATGCAGAAAGTCAAGGACCCACTTATTAAAGGGTTGTCCAATACCATGAAATCAGAGGGACAGTCAGAGCCTCTGATTCCCAATTAGAGACTTTCCGTATACCATGAGCAGCTACCATTTGGAAGATCAGTGTGAAGTGCAGTAAGAGATGGTACAGGATGAAGGAAAAGTCCTTGACCTTTAAGGTTGCACAAACAACAGAGGCAGAATCGCAGGTAGTTATACTGTTGGGGCCTTTTTTAATGACTAACTGCTGAAATGAGTATAAAAGTGAGTGCAGTGGAAGACGTTTGAAAACTGGGACTGTACTTTATTCATTTCTATTCTAGCACAGTACTTAGCACACAGTAGGTTTTCAATAAGTGAATGCTATGTGGATATTGAACCACAAAATATTTAATGTATTTGGAGTAAACATTTCCTAGAGTCTGGACTCAAAGTAGATGTTTTACAGATTTTTCTTTGACATGGGCTGTGCTATAACATTTTTCAAAATGATGGCTGCATAAAAACAACAGAAATACAAATGTTGTTAGAGGTCTCGGTCTGTCCATGTTAAAGTCTATCTCTCTAGAATGTTCTAGAATCCTCTCTATGTGGTATTTATAAGTTCCCAATTTATTTCACACACTTGTATGGCTTTGGTCAAAATAAGGCTAGTATTTCCTGAATCATTTGACATTCAGCTGTTGCTGAAGATGTTAAAACTACAGCAAACTTGCTAATCGTAGGCAACAAAGCAACTTAATCCTGGCTGACCAGCGATTTGTTTTGGAGCCTTTGGAGCAACAGAGAGATTCAAGTTTATAAAAGGAGGTAAATAGTCAGTTAGAGATTAGAAGCGAAAAAAGGAAAAGACTTCTTTCCCCCAGACCACACACTGATAGGGAATCTTCCTTGAGCAATTGTTTGAGAACGTTTCATGTTTTGTCCCCCTCACCTCCCCTCAGCGCCACTGCCCATTCCTCCCCCTTCCTCAGCCACAGAAGGTTTGATTGACACTTGTCACCACTGATAGAGAGAGAAAGATGTTGGGTGGGGGAGGGAGTGTGTGGGGGGAAGCAGCCTCGTCAAAAGCAGCCTTCGTCAAAAGATGATTCCTTCTTTCTGCATGTGTTTTGTCTCTCTCTAAATTATTCAAATCTGGGTGGCATCTAGGATAACTGGCATTTTGACACAGCTTAAGGGATTGTCTCACTAACACTATTGAACTGAAGCTACCACCCTTTAAAAGTTGTATAAAGAGATCTTTGGTATAATCTGATATGTCTACAAATGAAAGGCGTTTTATGAAAAAGGCCTTAAATATTTTTGACTTATTATTTTGTTTCATCCATCCCTAAGAGTAATCTGTACTAGCTTAAGAAAGGGAAAAGCTCCTACTTGAATTTATTTAAAGAATAGGCATAATAGCTTGGTGGATGTTGGTTGGTCGTACAGCTGAGGCAGCTGGTTGAGAATGTAGGTGTGGAATTTCTAGGCCAGAAAAAGTTTGCCTTTGTTAGAAATATTTTTAGTGTAGGGTGTAGAAGGGGCATTGAGGAGTTGGGGTGATCTGGTTATAGCCCCAGATATGCCACTGCCAATTGTAAGGTCTTAGACGAGTCATAGAAACACTCTTGGCCACATTTTCCCCCCTAGGGAATGAGGCAGTAGACTGGTGTCCCTACCTCCATTCAGACTTAGGATTGTGCAATTATTGACATTCTGTCACAGTCCTTTGTGCATGTGAGATACTTAGTGGAATTTAAAAACTTTAGTTCAGGTCAGCAACCAGTTATTGGTGTGCCTGGGTCAGGTACTGTGCTGGGCACCACAGGGTGTGTGTGTGTCGTGGAGGGGGCGGGGTGTGCAGGGGATAGAGAGAGAGAATGGGTGGAGCAGATACTAAGGGAGGCTCTTGACTCCTTTTCTCAAGAAGTCTGCAGTTTTCACCTCTGTTGTTGGCTTACTTTTAAATCTCCTGTTAATAAGATCCTCTGAACATAGGGTCACTAGATGCAGCAAATAAAAACACAGGGTGCCCAGTGAAATGTAAAATTTAGCTAAGCGACAAATAACGGTTGTACAATATTTGAGACAAACTTAGACTAAAACATTATTTGCTGCTTATCTGAGATTCACGTTTAACTGAGCATTCTGTTTATGTATTAGCTGGCTACCCTACATGAAGTCACCCCCAAGCTCTTTCCTAAGATGTCATGAAAATTCTGCTCTTATGAGACTTTTTGAGCCTTGACTAAAACTGTCGAAGTTATATGTATAAAATCTGGTAAGATTGGTTTATTCACGCATTTAACAAATATGTCTTGAAGACCTACTATGTGCTGGGAACTAGGCTAGGTCCCGGGGACACAAGTGGAAGAAGAAAGTACAACCCATGCTCTTATGAAGGTTATGGTCTACCAGGAGGGAAAAAGACATTTAAAAATTAATCACATTTAATAAGTACTTAATTCCAATTGTCATAATGCTCACGAAGGAAAATATAGAATGTTATACAATGAGAATATTTAACAGAGGTACCTAATCTCATCTTGGGGGTTGGAGCAGGCATCTTTGAGGAAGTGCTATTAAAGCCAAGATGACTGGGTTCTGGAGAAGAGGGTTCCGGACACAGGAGCCACTAGGGAGCTTTTGTTGTACCCATGAGGTGGGGAAGATAAGTTCAAATCCAAGGGAGATTAGAAATAACAAGGAGTCATTTCCTTTTCTTTTCTTTTTTTTCTTTTCTTTTCTTTTCTTTTCTTTTCTTTTCTTTTCTTTTCTTTTCTTTTCTTTTCTTTTCTTTTCTTTTCTTTCTTTCTTTCTTTCTTTCTTTCTTTCTTTCTTTCTTTCTTTCTTTCTTTCTTTTTACTATAAATGCAAGAACAACTATCACCTCAGAAAGAATTATGTTTCTAGAATCAAATATTAGGGTTGCCAAAGTCCATGTAGCAAATAGAGGGAAGGAGAGAAGACAAAGAAAATTGTCTTGGTTTCTTTGCCAGGATGCCAGTGAGTCTATACTTGTCACCAAGAGCCCATGATCTGTGAACTTAAACACAACTGGGAGAACTCTCTCATCAGGAGAGCAATTCAACATGATTTTTACCACTTTGGTGTGGTGGATGGTGTATTCGTTTGCTAGGGCTGCCATAACAAAGTACCAGACTAAGTGGCTTATTACACAACAGAAATTTATTTCCTCACAGTTCTGGAGGCTAGAAGTCCAAGATAAAGATGTTGGCAAGGTTGGTTTCTCCTGAGGCCTCTCTCCTTGGCTTGCAGTTGGCTGTCTTTTTTTCTGTGTTTCACATGATCTTTTCTCTGTGTGTATGCATGTCTGTGTCGAAATTTCCTCTTCTTCTAAGGACACTAATCATATTGGATTAGGGGACTCCCTAATGACTTTATTTAACTTAATGATCTCTTCAAAGACTGTGTCTCCAAATATGTTTACATTCTGAGGTCCTGGGAGTTAGGACTTCAACATATGGTTTTGGAGGGGGACACAATTCATCCCATAACAGGTGGCATGGAAAAATAGTCTTTGCTACATCCTCTCTCAGAAGACTAGACGGGGCGCTTAGCTAAGCAAATGGGCTGGCTTGCTCTCTGCACCACCAGCCCTCAAAATCCAGGCCTTCAGGCAGGACCTGAAGGACTCTGGGTCCTACAGACACTCTTATCCAGGATTACTGCCTTTTGTGGGCAGTGCTTGGATAAAGAGAGAAGAAAAGAGAATAAATCTTCAGGGATTACAGCCTTTTAATTGATTAGTGGCCCTTGCTCATCCATTAAGCTACTCATTTCTTCTCCATGGAGAGGAATAGGTAAAAAGAGGGGCAAGTGGCCAGGAGTGTTTCTCTTGTGGAGGTCCATCCACATGGGGAAAAAGAAGAAAACGAGAAATGGTTGATTCGTACCAGTACCAGTATCAGTCTTTGCATTAGTATTGGTCTTGGTAAATAGCATCAGTATTTGTGTTAGTATTTGTTAGCATTAAAATTGGTATTGGTGTTAGTATTAATATAATTAAACATCTAGAACAACGTTTTGGCACAAATAGGGGCTCAAGAAAGTCTTTTTTCCCTCCTTTTGTTTTAGGGAAAGATCGATTCTTTCTCTTTCACCCAAAACATTTTTATTGGGAATCGTTCTGCTGAATCCAATGAAGTGCCACGGCAAAGTATTGACTTTAAGGTGTAGAAAAGATTCTTGGTTGAGAAGAACCTTGAATGATAGAGTCATTCTTGGGGAACATGGGGAGCCCTTGACAGAGAAAGGAATCTTTTTTGGCAGTTTTGGTGAGGTGTGGTTCTGGAAAGCTGAATAGAGAGATCAGGGTAGTGATGGAGGCAGGGGTGGCGGGGCAAGGCATGGACAGATCTCCTCCCTAGTGTCCATCCTTGCAGGGAAACAATGGGAAGAGTGAAGAAGCATTTCAGGGGAGTCAGTGGGAGCAAAGGTCTTGGCGTTTTCAGGGGTGTCTCTTCGTGATGATAGTTGTTTCCATACAGCAAACAAAAGCAGTGAGGACGTTTCTTCTTCAGATGTCTTGCCTGAGTATGATCTGCTCTCCTGCGGACTTGATTTGGATATGTGTTCACATCAGCATTTTTTTTACTCAGGATACATTTTCTAAGTAACAGCTTGTCAGCCTACTTTGTTAGATATAGAACGCCACATGCTAGGTAAACTGGACCTTTGTGTTGGGGGGAGGATTGAGCTGTTAGTGCTGAGAGGAAGCAGGACATAGTCAACGGAAACTGCATTTGTCAGTATTTTGGAAAAGGGGATGCTTAGATCATTGCTACATGCCGTGGTTTCTCCCTTGCAAAGTTAGATACTGTTCAACAAGTCTTCCTGAAGCATCCTCAATATCCCCTAAGTCATCACTATAAGACAAAAAGAAGAAGAGAGAGATCACAGAGTTGTACCAACAGACTACACAATGTGATTCTTACATTTATGTTCTGTGATCTCACGAAGAGCTAACATTCTAAAGTCTAAGCATCCAGTCATGGCAGCTCAGGTGCAATTGTTCAGAGTACAATCGTCCCCCCCTTATCTGTGGGGGATATGTTCCAAGACCCCCAAGGGATGCCTGAAACCGTGGATAGTGGCAAACTCTATCCTTATATCTATACTATTTTTCCTATGCACACATACCTATAATAAAGTTTAATGTATAAATTAGCATAGCAAAAGATTAATAATAATTAATAATTAAATAATAATAAAAATAATGACAACTATTAATAATAATAAAATGGAACAATTATAATAATATACTGTAATAAAAGTTATGTGAATGTGCTCTCTTTCAAAATATCTTATTGTATTGTATTCATTGTTCTTGTCATGGTGTGAGATAATACAACATCCACATAAGGAGATGAAGCGAGGTGAATGCTTCAGTCATTGTGACTTAGCATTAGACTACTACTGACATTCTGACAATATGTCAGAAGGAGGGTCATCTGCTTCCAGACCGTAGTTGACTCCAAGTAACTGAAACTGTGTAAAGCAAAACCATGGATAAGGAGGGACTACTGTATAGGGTCCTAGGTCAGACTGCATGGATTCAACTTCAAGTATCATAATTTACCAGCTGTGTGACTTTAGTCTATTCTTAGTCTACTAATTTACCCAAAGAAAATGAAAACATTAATTTGAGGTATATGCACTCCTATGTTTACTGCAGCAATATTTACGATAGCCTAGATATCAAAGCAACCCAAGTGTCCATCAATAGATGAATGGATAAAGAAGATATAGGGGCGCCTGGGTGGCTCAGTCAGTTAAGCATCCGACTTCAGCTCAGGTCACTATCTCACGGTCTGTGAGTTTGAGCCCCGTGTTGGGCTCTGTGCTGACAGCTCAGAGCCTGGAGCCTCTTCAGATTCTGTGTCTCCCTCTCTCTCTGCCCCTCCCCTGCTCATGCTTTGTCTCTCTCTGTCTCAAAAATAAATAAAAACATTTAAAAAAAAAGAAGATATATATAATATATGCTTATATATTATATAATGGAATATTACTCAGACATAAAAACAGTGAAATCTTGCCATTTGGTACAGTCTGGATGGACCTAGGGGGTATTATGCTAAATGAAATAAATCAGACAGAGAGAGACAAATGCCATATGATTTCACTCATATCTGGAACCTAAAAAACAAACAAACAAAAAAAGAATAAACAAACAAAAAGCAGAATTGGACCTATAAATACAGAGAACAAACTGATGGTTGCAAAATGATACACTGTAAAAAAAAAAAAAAAAAAAGCACTTATAAAGACCATCAAATAAATAAGAACCCTGGCCAGATATTTGATGTTATTAAGGAATAATTATTAAATTTGGTGAGTAATAATAATATTGAAGTTATGTTTTAAAAAAGGCTCACTTCAAATACTCTCTTCTTTTCCCTAAGCACTTAAAACCATAAACCATTGCAAAAAGAAAGATCTTTCTCCCTTCACACTTAAGCACCAAGAAAAGGCCGTTTTTATGCATAGCCACAAGGCAGCCATCTACAAATCAGGAAGATAACACTTGCCAGAATCTGACCATGCTGGCCTCTTAATCTCAGGCTTCCAGCCGTAGAACTTTGGGGAAACAGATTTCTGTTGTTTAAGCCCCTCAGTCTATGGTTATGACAGCTGCAGATGACTAATGTACATGCCATTACTTCCGCCATATGCTATTGCTTTCACAATGGAGCTGAGGATTACATGAAGAAGCAGGGAACATTGGAGGCCATTGTGGAGGCTGGCTGCTATAGCTTATATCCAAAATATAAATATAATTGTTTAAAACAAATAAGGCAAATGCTCCAATTAAAACTGGGCAATATCCTCTGGGTGACTCTGTTGGCTGGGCGTCCAATTCTTGGTTTGGGCTCAGGTCATCATCTCACAGTTCATGGGTTCAAGCCCTGCATCAAGCTCCATGCTGATGGCGTGGAGTCTGCTTGGGATTCTCTCTCTGCCCTCCCCTCCCCCACTCTCTCCCCCTACCCTGCTTGCTCTCTCTCTCAAAATAAATAAATAAATAAATAAATAAACTTAACATAAATTTTTTTAAATGGGCAAATATTTAAACAGACATTCACAAAAGAGGATACATGTCATGTCAAATATGTCATGTCAATATATGTCATGTCAATGAACACATGAAAAGATTCTCAGTTGTCAGGAAAATGCTGGATTAAAACTATAAGATACACTATATACTTGCTAGAATGTTTAGAGTAAGAAAACAGACAATTCCAAGTGTTGGTGAACAACCACAACGGTCATATGTTCCTGATAGCAATACATAATGCTACAGTCACTTTTGAAAGAGTTTACCCATTTTTTTTATCAAGTTAAACACGTTCTTTCCACGTAACCTGACACTCTCATTTTTAAATATTATCTAAAAGAAATGAAGGTATGTGTCCATACAAATACTGTAAGCAAATATTCATAGCATTATTCATAAAAGCAAAAAAACTTGGAAACAATTAAATGTTCATTAACTGGTAAATGAATAAGTAAATTCCAGTATATCCATACTATGAAGAATTTTCCAACAGAAAACATTAAATTGTTAATGGACTCAACCCACATGGATGAATCTCAAAAAGAGTAGGTGAAGTAAAAAAAAAGTCAAACACAAAAAACTATATATATTGGATAACACCATTGATACACAATTCTAGAAAAGGAAAAACTATAGTTACAGAAAGCAGATTACTTGGGCCAAGAGTGGAAGGAGTGGATGGTCCACAGAGAACATGAAGTATCTTTTGGGCGTGATGGAAATGCTCTTTATCCTAATTGCAGTAGAGTTTACACAAGTGTATATAACTATCAAAATTCAACAAACTGAATGCCAGAAGTGGATGAAGTTTATTCTGTGTAAATTAAACCTCACTACAGCTGTTACCAAAGAATGAAAAAGAAGAAAGAGTGGAAGGCAAGAAGGATTCTTTTCACACATGCATACTACTCACATTCCGTTGGCAAGCACTTAGTCACGTGTCCCCACTTGCATGAGAGGCTGGAAAGCATAGCTTCCAGGTGGATGGCATATTCGTTTGCTACCTACCCCCCCACACACGCATACAGTTATTTACACACCTTTCTTTAGGAATTGAGGGTAAGTTACAACAAGGTGAGTACGTAAACAATGATGGAGGAAGCAGGGAATTCATGAAATGGACAGAGCACACGGAAGAGGCATGGGGACTTGTCAGTCAATAGCCATCAGAAAGCCCAGGATGATGGTGCTGCAGATGGAAAGAGGAAGCAGTTTTGTTGAGGAGAAGTGGAGGTGGTAGAATATCTAAGTATCTGACTGTGTAGAAAAGAATATTGAGAAGTGATTTACAGTTTAGGCTGTGAGTGTGGGAAGAATCACAAATACGGAAATATAGAACATTTTACAAATGGAAAATGATGTTGTTGACTCCTAGTAGAAGTTGGGTAAGGGGAACAGTATCTAATCCGTTCACAGCTTGACTCAACAAAGAACGATATTTGCCTGGACTTAATAATGTGAATATTTGATATTGATTTAACCAAAAATTGTGATAGAACTATAATCTGGAATAATGGGAGAGGGAAGACAGATGGTGAGAGGGATAGATGGTCCTCTTTTGGATTAGGAAGATAATAGGAAATGTCTAAAATTGACAGAGACATGTCATTTAGAAATACAGAGGGAAGAGCTGAGAGACCAGGAAGCTGTTGCTTTTACAGGAGGACAGGGTTCTTTTGTTGCTGTTGATTTTTAAATTTATTATCAAGTTAACTAACATACAGTGTAGGCTTGGCTTCAGGAGTAGATTCCCGTGATTTATCACCTACATAAAACACCCAGTGCTCATCCCAACAAGTACCCTCTTTGATGCCCATCACCCATTCTCCGCACCCCCCCAAACCCGGTTTGTTCTCTGTATTTAAGAGTCTCTTATGGTTTGCCTCCCTCTCTATTTGTAACTTATTTTTCCTTCCCCTCCCCCTTGGTCTTCTGTTACGTTTCTTAAAGTCCACATATGAGTGAAA
Organism: Neofelis nebulosa; assembly: GCF_028018385.1. NCBI lineage: Eukaryota > Metazoa > Chordata > Mammalia > Carnivora > Felidae > Neofelis > Neofelis nebulosa. The sequence continues at coordinate 18,850,638 of NC_080789.1, forward strand.
TCATATGGTATCTGTCTTTCTCTGACTGACTTATTTCACTTAGCATAATACTCTCCAGTTCCATTCACGTTGTTGCAAATGGCAAGATTTTATTCTTTTTTATCACCGAGTATACTCCATTGTATATATGTACCACAGCTTCTTTACCCATTCATCAGTTGATGGGCATTTAGGCTCTTTCCATAATTTGGCTATTGTTGGAAGTGCTGCTATAAACATTGGGGTACATGTGCCCCTATGAATCAGCACTCCTGTATCCTTTGGATAAATTCCTAATAGTGTAATTCATAGGGTAATTCTATTTTTAATTTTTTGAGGAAACTCCACACTATTTCCAGAGTGGCTGCACCAGTTTGCTTTCCCACCAACAGTGCAAGTAGGTTCCCCTTTCCCTACATCTGATGGGGTTTTGTAACTTACTTGTTCACTTCTCTTTAAACATGTGCATGTATGTTGTTCTTTGATAAAAGTGAAATTTCATCTCACTGGGAAAGAAATTGTTTGAAGGATGAACACTAAAAGTCAAAGACAGAGAAATCCCTTCTTTTCACCTCACATCTGGGAGTGTAGTTACTGAGTGGAAGGTGTAAGCCAGACCGCAGGGTTGACTGACCGTGCAAGATAGGCAGAGCTAGCAAAGGGATCATCAGGGACCAGGGAAAGGTTGAGCCCCTCGAATCTGCTGGGAGGTAATCTTAAGAATGAGAGTTTCTCCAAAGATTGCCCTCTGAGACCTCTCCTTTGAAAAACGGTCCCAATTCTGTGACTCAATACCGGCTGCCCTGTGGGTACAAGTCAGATTCGGGGCATTTTAAGAACGGATGACACTGGTAGAATTTTCTTGGCTTGCAAATCATCTTTTTTTAATCCTGTGTCATAAGGACTATGTGACATAAGCTAATGAATGGAAGCCAGACAAAGAAACTTTGCTGGTGAGGTGCTTACATGGACAGCTTTCTAATGAATTATATATATCCTAAATACCAAAGCAGGGGTCTGTTTCTTCTCTGCTATGTCTCCTAGACCGTGTTACCATTAAGAAATATAATGGATATATGGATGTATACTGGGGATCATTCCACCTGGTGGAATGAATGAATGAGTAGGTAGAATGAATGAATTGCAAACTATTGAAATGATAAGGTTTTATATTTCTGAGTGAGGTAAATAGGCTGCCTATTCAAATCGATCTTATGACAGAAAGTTGAAGTTTTCTCTTTCCATAAAATAGATGTATTGAGTACGTTCTAAAGAAAGTTCATTTTTGAATATTTCAACATTTCACATTCTTTCCATAACCTCTCACCCCCAAACCACAACAGGGAGTTAGTTGCATTAATGGTCCTCAAATGTCATCATTTGTCCATTTTACTCTGCTTTTTACCAAACTTGAGGAAAGGAAATGGGAAGGAACAGCTCATCTTGACTAAATCAGCTGGAACCATTAACAGTTGTTTGGGACTCAGATAAAACGAATTTCACTTTGTTTCTATAAAATGAGGAGATTAGAAAAAGGGACCAACTCTGTCTGGGAGGATCATTCTTCCTCACTCGAAGGGCTGAGAGCTTTTCTGATGAGGAACAAACACTAAGCCATTTTACATCACCCAGGAACCCAGCATTTCCACCTGCTTCAAGGGAGAGCACACTGAATAAAAATAACACAAATGAATGCAAGAAGTTACCTCAAAATGGACCTGCTTGAAGCTTCACACGGGAGAATGAACACACATACTCTTCTGCAAAAGCGTGGGAGAAGAATGGAGTTGCTGTTGTTCTGGATGTTTCCCTAAGGCAAGTCTGACCAGAGTCCAAAAGAAATATGTCTATGGGGCGCCTGGGTGGCGCAGTCGGTTAAGCGTCCGACTTCAGCCAGGTCACGATCTCGCGGTCTGTGAGTTCGAGCCCCGCGTCAGGCTCTGGGCTGATGGCTCAGAGCCTGGAGCCTGTTTCCGATTCTGTGTCTCCCTCTCTCTCTGCCCCTCCCCCGTTCATGCTCTGTCTCTCTCTGTCCCAAAAATAAATAAAAAAAAAACGTTGAAAAAAAAAAAAAAAAAAAAAAAAAAGAAATATGTCTAATATAAGGCCAAAAAGTTAATCTCTCTTGGCACAAAATCATGTTGATTCCCTTTGTCATAATTTAATGCCTTCCTGTAACTTCTACTTTTTTCTTCAGTCAACAATGCAGAAACAAAATGTATCGCAGATCCGAAAATTGTCTTTTCATGGGGCATAAAAACAATTCATGGTTTATATAAATGTAGTAATTCTCGAGATTACCATTTCACGGTCCACCGCACACCAAAGAAAGCAACCTGTGTCTTTCTCGAAAATGTATGGGTAGGGGGAGGGGGGGCCCGGAGGGTGGGTGTGGGGAGCCCCCAGCGCCAGAATGTGATCAGATAAAGCTCGTGGCGTGGTATTAGTGTGTCAGCTTCGCCTAAGTCTTAGCATCTTCAATGGGCCAGCCCTCTCCTCATTTGTCACCCCAGAGCACCTTTTGTGCACATAATTTCCCATTGGTATTACCCAGAGCTTGGGGTCGATAGCCAACTAGCCTCTTTGCTTGTACCATTATTTCCAGCAAGCTGGCTACATCTGCAATAAATCCTGGAGGCTTTGTGGGTGGACTGAGAAGTATGAGTGACAGAATGAGGTGATAAGGCCTGGATTCGGCTGAAACAAAAGCCTTTCCATTCTGGCCTGATGTGACTGAGCCACAGCCTCTGCCGGCTCGATTTGATCAGGGTTCTGCCAGCTGTCCCGCGGAGTTCGAGCAAGTTAAAAATGAGGCCCTTGACCATTTCTTTCCCTCTCTATTAAGCTCGCCTGAGAGGACCGGTGCTGAAAATGCCTCTTTTCTTGGCCGTTTTATGTTGCGGTGCTTGGTGGTGAACACTGGATGTTCAAGAAGATGTGCTGGCTGCGTCCGGCGGCTGTTCTCAGTGGCAAACCCAGATGAGAAGATAGGCGGTGGCTTCATGAGGCAATCACAGACCATTTCCAGGCGTGGGAGCAAGAAAGGCGGTTTAAGCAAAAATTTTCAGCTTACTGGCAGAGGGGCTACGCCAAGCTCTTCAAAGTGGAATCGCTTTTCAAGCATGATCAAATCATGGCTGTCGTTTTATATACGTTTTTCTCTTCTTGGGTTTTACTATTATTTTTTGATGCAGAAAGGCTTAACTTAGAAGTGGTGTCTGTTACCAGAATGGCGCATTATGTCTTTGTATGTGTGTGTTTCAACATGTAGATGAAGGGAGGGACTGTGGCTTCTGAAAAGCATGTTGCATAACAATCTGTACAATCGCTGCGATCTTTTCATGTGGTTCTTGGGACGTCAGCGTCCCTTGCTAGGTCTGTGTATCAGTCAGAATAGTCTGAGTTATGTCTTGATAACAAATGCCTCCAAAATTTTAGCGGTTTACAAAGAATGAGTTGTCCATGCTACGGGTCTGCTATGGACTGAATGTTCGTGTCCCCATGAGTCCGAGTGTTGTAGCCCAAATCCCCAGTGTGATGGTATTTGCAAATGGGCCTTGGGGAGGTAATTAAGTTTAGTTAAGGTCATGAGGGTTGAACCATCGTGATGGAATTGGTGACCTTACACGGGAATGAAGAGACCAGAGCGTTCTCTCTCTCTCTCTCTCTCTCTCTCTCTCTCTCTCTCTCTCTCTCTCTCTCTCTCTGTGTCATGTGAGGGTATAACCAGAAGACAGCCATCTGCAAACAAGGAGAGCTCTCACCAGACACTGAATACGCCAGCACCTTGATCCTGGGCTTTCCAGCCTCCAGAACTGTAAGAAATAAGTGTTTGTTGTTTATCGTGTGTGTTGTAGCAGCTCGAGCTGATGAACACAGTGTCCGCTGTGGCTCAGCTGTGCGCTGTGCAGGGGCCCAGGTAGACGGAGAAACCTCTGTGGGAGACATTGCCTGTGTCACAGCAGCAGAAAGAGGGAGAATGACAAATCTTGCAGTAACTCTTAAAAATCTCTGCTTACAAGAGACACGTATCACCTTTGCTCACATTTCCTTGACCAAAGCATGGCACAGAGCTAAGCTTGTCATCAGTGGTGTGGGGGAAAGAGAAGCATTCTACATGAAGGAAACAGAACTGTTTGGAGACGCAGTAATACAATCTTTAGCAGTCCTCAGTTTCCCCGTAGGTAAAGTAAGGGAATTGGATGTCTCTGATTCCATTCAGTGACACTGTGAGGCAGCACTTCTGGCTACAGAAACCTGTTGGAGATGCTCTGGTGCAGAGAAAGCTCCAGAACCATCCTAACATGGCTAATGAACGTGAAGTTCCAAGTTGGTTGGTTGAAAGGTATATGTGTCACGGCCAAATAATAGCTGTGGAAAAGGAAGGAAAACCCAAAGAGAAACTGTTTTCAAATATTACACTTTATTTAAGTTAGAAATCATTTTTTCCGGGGCACCTGGGTGGCTCAGTCGGTTGAGCGTCCGATTTCGGCTCAGGTCATGGTCTCACGGTTCGTGGGTTTGAGCCCCGCATTGGGCTCTGTGCTGACAGCTCAGAGCCCGGAGCCTGTTTCAGATTCTGTGTCTCCCTCTCTCTCTGACCCTCCTCTGTTCATGCTCTGTCTCTCTCTGTCTCAAAAATAAATAAATATTAAAAAAAAAAGAAATCATTTTTTCCTCCACCCATGAGGAATACAAATCATTTTTAATCCAATTTCGTGTGTATGAGATATAACAATTATTAAAAAGTTTTGAAAAGGTGAATGTGCAGCTTAATGGCTTCTTACAGAGAGAACATACATGCAACCACCACCCAGTTCTAAAAATAGAACATTGCCAGTGTTCTAGAAGCCCCAAAGTGTCCCTTTCCAAGAACGGCTCCCTTCACTTATTTTTTCTCAAAGATAATGGGTAAGGTCTCTTTTAGAGTTTCCTAAAAAAGACTCTAAGATAGAAAGCTAAAGGCAGAAGGTTTACCAGGGATGTTCTTGGGATATGCACTGTAGGGAAACCAGGAAGACAAGATGAGCAGAGGGTGAAGCTCGTTCACAGCATGGTTGCCCCAGAGGACATCGTCACTCCTGCAGGTGTCTCAGAGATGGACTAGCCTTTCAGAGTTGTCCTAAATTGAGGCAAGTGGGCGGGGCTTTCTTATTCCCACCTGAGCTAGTCATTAGACATAAGCCAACCCCCAGGGAGGGAGGAGTTGTGACCTTGGGTGTAGAGTTTCCTATGGCCAAGGGTAATGCCCAGTGAGGGACCCCACTGGGAGCCATCAAAAGAGAATAGTCTCGGCAGCGGAGGAAAGTGCAGGACTCCCGAAGAGGGGCTCCCTTAGAGCAAAACAACATCTGCAACTCTAGCTCTTACGGTAAACCACTTCCTTTATATACTTTCAAATTTAAGCATGCCACATGTATTTTTTAAATATCTGGTTTGTTTGACTCAACATGACACTTTTAAGGCTCAACATTGTTGTCTGTGATTGTAATTTATTCATTCCCTTGAGAGTACTGTATTCTATTTTGTTATACCCCAATTTATTCATCCATTCTGCTGCAGAGGGACATTTGGGCTGTGTCCCATCTTTGGCTATATATACATTGTGCCATATGAATATCACCATATGAATGGCTCCAGGTGCATATTTTTATGTGTGTGTCTAGACTGGGCCCCCAGGAGCCACATTGCTGGGATGTGGACTAAAAGACTTTCAACTTGCACGGAGAATGTCAAAGCTTACTTTCCCAACAACTGCATCTGCATGTCCATTGTTCCACAGCCTCTTCAGAACTTAGTGTTTTTATTTTTGTTGTTGTTGTTTGTTCTTTTTAAAAAAAAAAAAAATTTTTTTTTTTTTTTTTTTACTATTTTTTTATTTTTTGAGAGAAACAGAGACAGAATGCAAGTGGGTTAGGGGCAGAGAGAGAGGGAGACACAGAATCTGAAACAGGCTCCAGGCTCCGAGCTGTCAGCACAGAGCCCGACGCGGGGCTTGAACTCACGAGCTGTAAGATCATGATCTGAGCTGAAGTCGGCCGCTCAACCGACTGAGCCACCCAGGCGCCCCTTGTTTGTTCTTAATGTAGTTATCTGGTAAGTAATCAGATAATGTCTCATCATTATTTTATTTTCCATTCCCTGCTGACTAATCAATTCGAGCACTTTTTCACCCACTTTTTATCTGTTTAGAGTTTCTTCGTTAGTGAGGAGAAACTGTTTTTGTCCTATCTTCTTCTGAGTTCTCCTTTTCTTAGTAAATTAAATAAGATCTTTATACATGTCAAATGTATAAAATATTACAAGTCAGAAAAATACTGCAAATACATTGTGATACTCTGTGGTTGCCTTTCTTAATGGTGTCTCAGAGGTTCTTAATTTTAAAATAACCAAAACTTACCAATTTTTTCCTTTTGGTTAGTGCTTTTTGTGGGTGTGTCTTGTCAAATACGTTTATCTTAAGCTTGTCTAAGTCATTTTAGATACAGATACCTTGTGAAATGCACGATCTCATTTAGTTCTCAGATAAGAAGGTATCTTGTACTATTCTTTCCTTAAAAAAACATTTTGAGTATCTGGAAAGAGAAACTTTTGTTGTTGTTGTTGTTGCTGTTGTTGTTGTTTGTTTTGTTCTGTTTTGTTTTTTGCAAAGAGATAAGTTTGCCTTCATTTTAACTTCAAGTTCTTTTAACTTTCTTTGCTCACTGAATCCATAAGGAAATGATGCTAGTTATTTAAACAGAAAAAAAAAAAAAAGGTAAATCAACTTGCAAAAACATACAGATGCCATTCCAGTTCAGCTAAGTGTTTAAAGTTGAAATCTCTTTTTAGAAGGCATGATCACCGGAATGGTTAAAAGGAAAAGAAAAATTAACCCTTAGCAGGAGGCTGTAAAGAAAATCTGTCAGATGTAGTCTGGAAAAATGAACAGATCCAAAAGGGTTTAGATGAGTTCATGGACTGGTGGTTTTATAATGGGATTATTTTAAGGAAGTTGAGAGTTTTAGGGTCTATGCATAACCTTTTGAGAGCTATGTCATTCAGGGCAGCGACTCCCAGCAGTGCCGTAGAGCCGTCTCATTGGACACTAGTAAGACCATTGACCCTAACATATTCCAAAGTTGCTAATTCCTCTTTCCCCAAGCATCTCTCAGGGCCAAGAATGTAGGCATGAATTTAAGATGGCAGAGGCTGAAGCTATGCCTTCAAGTTGGAACTGGACCTGTGCATCTGGTGGGTTTTACCAGCTGAAGGAGTGATTTCATCAGCATGCTATTTTAGTTTAAAGGAGAAGGTGAGCTCATCCTTAGGGGGGCTTTCCCTCAATAGTATCCTTCCTACCAAAAACAAATTCCTGCTCTTCCCCCCTACCCCTTTGCCGTTCTCTGGCCTGAGAGGTCGGGTGCTCATCTTTCCTGGAGGTACGTCTCAATTCTCTGTAGACTTTGGTTACACTTGCCTGTGCTGTAGCCCCCAAGGTTGAGAGTCACTGACACCAAGCAACTTTGCCCTTCGTTTTGTAATTATCACATACTAGTCAGCATGGGAGTGTCCATGCTCTCATGTTTGGGAAACTCAACCTGTCTTTGTACTGCAGTGTTGCCATTGGTGACTTCTCATTTATGTATCCTTGTCCTGGGAAGGGGTTCCATCTGCAAAGATAAATGTCCATCTCAGTTTCAAGAAAGGATATGAGAAAACCATGGTTTCCAACTAATCAACCTGGACAGGAAGTTCTTTATAAAGTAATTACGAGCTTTAATTGCCCAAGATTTTACAAGTTTGGGTAAGATCAACCTGCGTGGTTTCAATCACAACAAGAAGTCAACATTTTCTTAGTAGCCTTTTCAGGGGCCTGGTAAATATTCTTTTCACTGCCTGGGTTCTGAACCATATCGAGAAAGTAAAGAAATGGAGAACTAAGGGAGGTATAAGAAAAATTCTGTTATAGCATGCCTTGTGACCATGCAGGATTAGAGATTGGGGTCTGTCCAGCTGTCTTTCTCAAGAAGAAGGGAGGGGGGGATGTGGAAGGGAGGTCAGAGCCAAGTAAGGTAACTTCAGGTAAGCCCATCTTGAAACATGGGGAGGTAGGGGGTGTATCTGCATATCTCCAGAATTCTCCTGATCCAATATACTTGAAGCATTATGAAAAAGCAGGTATCAATTAGGTGGGAAAGTCCGGAGCTGCTGCCACTATCCAATCCCAGCCAGCTGCAAAATTTTGAGTCGATCATTTCCCAATGGGGTGGGGCCAGGATAGATTTTAGTCACAAACTGGGGCATGAGAACTGTCGGCCAGCTAGCTACTCAAGCTCACCAATTAATCCATCAGTGTCCTCATTAGCTGACTGTATATCTTATGGCTGAATCGTTTAGTCCCCACTTACTATGGGTTTTACCTTCTGTCCTTCATTACAGATGAAGGCTAAGTTAAAGGAAGTAGTTTAGTTTGAGATAACTAAGCCTGCTAACTGAACTCCAGAAGTAGACAGATTTTTCCATCTTATATAAGGTGGATAGAATATATTTATCCACAGATATAAGCCATATAAGCAATGCTCCCCACATTAGAGCAACCCGAGTAAGACTTATGACATAGAAAGGCAAGGAACTTCCTGTGAGCAGCTGTCTCTGAAGAGGAGAAATGGAAAAGCTAAGCAAATAATATGCAGTTTATTCTTTCCAGATTTTCCCTTTAGGTATTTTCAGGATACACTGTCTCAAATCCTTTGTCCCTGTACACTTAAAAATCATGGAGAGGACAATATTTGTAAGGATCTGAATAATGGGTAGACTATGCATTTCTCCAGGTCACTGGTTCTTAAAAAAATTGTGTTCATTTGTTCAAAAACTCTTTAGTAAAGATCTCTCTCTTTCTCCCTCCCTCCCTCCCTCCCTCCCTCCCTCTCTCTCTCTCTCTCAATGAAATATGTAAACAGATGCAAGCAGGGACTCTAGTTAAAGAATACTGGGGGACACAGATCTTTTTTCACTTATCTGTCATTCTTGTGAGTTTCAGACAGGGCTCCAGGGGTCATTGGGACTCTCCCAAGGATCTACAGGAATTCATTACTCCAGAGAATCAGAAACATTTCCCTGCATTAATTGAGGGCTAAAGAAAGCTAGATTTTAAACCCTGGTAGAGTTATTTTTACTAAATTATATTTGGTTGTGGTGCCTTCAGCATACACTACGGGAGGTTATGAAAACACAAACAGGCGCACGAAACTAATTTTATTTATTGTAAGGATATTATTGAAGATATTGTTTACCGTATTAAATAATGTTCTCCATATGAAGACCCAGGGGAGAAGTGTTTCTTAGATTGTTGTTTCTAGGAATAGTTGCTCTTTTTCTTAGCATCTGGCTTGTTTTAATCTATAGACACTGTGAACCCTGAAAACAACTGTCTTACTTCATTCAGGCTGCTCTCAGAGAATACTGTAGACTGGGTGGCTTAAAAACAATAGAAATTTATTTCTCACAGTTCTGGAAGCTTGTATGTCTAAGATCAAGGTGCCAGCATGTTGGGTGTCTGGTGATGGACCATGTCCTAGTTCACAGATGGCTGCTTTCTTGCTGTGCCTTCACAGGTGGAAGGGAAAATAGAGCTGTATGAGACATCTTTTAATTTTATAAGGGCACTGATCCCATTCATGAGGTCTCAACCCTCATGGCCCAATTACCTCCCGAAGTCCCTACCTGCAAATAGTATCACATTGGAGATTAGGATTCCAACATACAGAATTTGAGGGGACACATTCAGTCTATAGCAACAGCCATCCATATTTCTGCTTTTGTATTGACTGCTAAAAAGATCAGACCCAAACTGGTGACCTACCTGAAGCAACTGGATGCATTTCATGTATTAACTCCAGTCTTGCCTTTATCTTTTTTTTAAGTTTATTTATTTTGAGAGATACACAGACAGTGTGAGTAGTGGGGAGCAGAGAGAGGGAAAGAGAGAATACCAAGCAGGTTCCACACTGTCAGCACAGAGCCCAATGTGGGGCTCAAACTTAACGAAACTGAGAGATCATGACCTGAGTGGAAAGCAAGAGTCAGAGGCTTAAAGGACTGAGCCACCCAGACACCCCAAGTCCTGCCTTTATCTTATGTTTCTTACTCTGTATTTTTTAATTTTTTTTTTTTTTTTTTTTTTTTTTTGGAGAGAGAGAGAGAGAGAGAGAGCATGAGTGGGGGAGAGGCAGATAGAGGGAAAGAGAGAGAGAATCCCAGCCAGGCTCCATGCTGTCAGCTCACAGCCTGATGCAGGGGCTCAAGCTCAAGAACCATGAGATCATGACCTGAGCTGAGATCAAGATTCAGACACTTAACCAACTGAGCCACCCTTTGCCCCTCTTACTCTGTCTTTGGAACTATGTATTAATTAGGAATATTTTTGGCAACTGACAGAAAATCCAACTCAACCTATTTGGACACGAAGATGAGACTGATCCCACCCAACACACATTTATGGATGAGAGGGGTGGATTTCCAAAGGAAATTCGGGGTAGTCTTACCAGAAGAAAAGGAATCATGGCAGCAAAGTGGCTTTGGTAGCTCCAAATCTCACACCAAATCACTACCAAATCAGGTGAAAGAAAGGAAGATTCTCTCTTCCCTTCAAACTTTGGGTAATGTCTGATTTTTTCTCACTGGATGAACTGATGCTAAGTGCCTATTCTTGAACCAATTCAGTGGAATCACCACTTGGCCTAAGAAACCCTTAGTCAAGGGGCAGCTGGGTGGCTCAGTAGGTTGAACGCCTGACTTTGGCTCAGGTAATGATCTCATAGTTCTTGAGTTCAAGCCCCATATTGGGCTCTCTGCTGTCCATGCAGAGCCCACTTCGGATGCTGTGTCTCCTTTTCTCTTTGCCTCTCCCCCCCACCCCAATAAATAAGCATTAGCAAAACAAAACAAAACAAAACAAAACAAAAACGCTTAACCGATACATCTAATGCTATAACATGGATAGGAAGTGGGTAGAATATGGTTCTTTTGACCTAAGTATTCCTGCTCTGCCCTTCCCCATGCCATTTTGTTTAGAATTATCTATTTCATAGCTGTTTCAATGCAGTTTTGGCCTAAGCTTGAATGGGTCAATCAGATAACTAATCCCTGCTCAGCTGGTAATTTCCAGATAACATAATGCCTTAACCTCATTTACAAGTCCCTTAACGAGCCATAAATGCAGGGGCCCTGGTTTACTTTTTATTTAAGAGCATAAAGTGGAAGTAAGAACAAGTCTAGTAAAAACATACCTAATATTGAGTCCCTTCTTCTTGCTACTGGAGGTAATTCTGACTTCTTTTTTAGCAGCTCAAATGAAAGGGGAAGAGGATAGAGACAAGAGCACAAGAGATGATGGGTTAGCTTCATTGACAGGTAGATACACAGATCGATTGTATATCTTCAGGCAATCTCCATAGATGCTTTTTCTTTTATGAGTTTCTGATGGATATTATACAATTTCAAAGCTGAGGCAGCACTTGGTACAGAGTAGAGTTTGCTAGGTGAATGAAGAACTCCATGCTGACACTCTCATGGTTTATGTGGAACAAATCCAGCTGCCCAGCACCCCACCCCCTGCCATGAAGACCAATGTCTGCCAGTGGATTAACTCCTCCTTTCCAATTTACACAGGCCCCTGATGTTTTAAGCTGAAATGACCACAGCAACATTGCCAGAACTTCCTCTATCTCTGTCTTTCTTCTTTTACGAAGAGTGATGGGTTGCCCATTCTCGGGTTTGGAAAGTGAAATCCATGTTCTCAAATTCTACCTATGGGATTCTGGTGCTTCTGCACTGTTTCTTCTTCTTTCAATTTCATACCACCATCAGGATACTGCCTCCTACTCGTGGCTCAGATCCCTGTATTTTTTAATTTGTTAGGGCAGCGTATAAGAAGCAATTAGTCAGTTTATTTAAAATGCAGATTACTGCGCTCCACTCAAATGGAATTCTGAATCAGTATCTTAGGAGGTAGGAGTCCTGGAATTGCCACTTCGAGAAGCAAACCAGATTCAAATTTTAGCCATTGAAGTCAACTCTTTTTCAGCTTTTAATACCCTACAGTAAAATCACAGTTTAAGTTAGCCTTGGTCAACCTTTGGCTCAAGGAGCTTGGGGGGTATATATATATATATATATATATATATTTTTTTTTTTTTTTTTTTTTTTTTTTTTCTTACTCACCACCTACCTTCTCATCCCCTGCCATGAAATTATATGTTTTGATACTGTGGTCCTATGAGGGGATACAAACCATGGTAATATTTAAGTATTTTTGCCACCCCCCACAAGGAATAAGTTTTCACCCCCCCTGGAGGAGATATTGGCCTTTTTGGGAATACACGGTTTCAGTCAAAGACTTTTGGAAGCTCCCTGTGCCCATGCCTGACTGCCCTTTGCCCACGGTGCCAGTGGGCACCCAAATTCACCATGCTTCATAGTCACTTCTCTCCTCCACCTTCAGACCATCTTTTCTGAGTGCTTTCTGCTGGTCAACAGCACTTCCAGTTAATGTTGTCCAGATAATTCCAGAAATGTTGGAATGGTCCCAGCTTCTCCCTATCCCCTGATCCTGCCAATTTTACCTGCCACACACTTTACGAACACGAATCTTCTTCTGTAACCCAACCTGAATTCTAAACGTCATCCCCTCTCCCCTGAATGATTGTCACAGTCTGCTAACAACTTTCTCATCTTATTCAAGTCCAAAGATTTGACTAAAGATTTATACAAAGATCTGATCCCCTTCACACCCTTGCTTTAGCCTTTCAGTGGCTCCCTGATGCCCTTGAAATGAAGCACAGAGGTTTTCAAATGGTGGCAATACTCTCTAAAGCTTGGTCGCCTATCCTACTTCTCTGCCCCATCTCCTATGTTTCTGTCTTCACATTTTATGCTCCAATTTAGTGTGCTGTGAATCTCACTATTTTATGCTTCTTTGTCTTTCTTTATGTGGTTCTCTCTTCCCGGGATTCCTTTCTCATTCTTCACTAACTGGTTCATTACTCTATATCCTTTAAAACTTTAAGCCCAGTCTCTGCCTTCTTGAAAAGCCATTCCCAAGAGCCCAGACTGTGCTAAAGCTTCCTCCACACAATCCCAGGCCACTCTACATTTCTTTTTGTGGCATTGCTTTGAAATCATGTCTGTCTCTCATTAAATCCCAAACTCGTGGATGGCAGCAACCACCTCCTTTTTTATTTTTCTATCTCCAGAAGCTAGAGGAGTGCTTGGCACATGACAAATGTTCAATAAAGTGTTTGTTGAAGTAAACCGAACTACCCTTCCCTAGGTTGGGGGTACTAATTAGTATTAAAATGGACCAAAAAAGCAGGTGCCCAGGAAGGAAATAGAAAGGCCTTGAGAATCCACCAATGGGATAATTACTTCTAAATAATTCAGATTGAACCAGAGTTGTTCCTGAAAGATGCCAAAACAACTGGTCAGTTCATCGGAAAAGTCAGCCAGTTGGCATCGGAGACCAAAACATTCAACCAGTCATTTCACTAGACTTGTGACTTTTCAGCAGGTGTCCGTGCAGCCTGGGATGGAAGAAGTTACTGATCACTCTTTGTCTCTTTCCACTTTCTCCTCCTTCCTACCCTCCCACACCCCCCACAACCTATGCTGGTGTTTCAGCACCCGTGTGACTATATGAACATTTTACAACACTCATGTTTGAGAAAATTCCCTGAACCGGCTAGAAAAATTCCCTGAACTGTCCACACGGAATATCCTACAGGCGAAAAGGCGACTTGAACCAAGTTGCTCTAAAGCACTAGCCCCTTTCAGGTTTTGGACACGTGGCCTCTCTGTCTGAATGGACAGAAAGTCTGAATGTGTAAGAGGAGCTAAAAACAACGACTCAAACAAGACAGCCATTCTCACTCCCCTCAGACCACCGCTCCGAGAGGCTTGCTCTCCGACGGGTTCTACATGCTAAATAACTCCCTATTCTTAGTTCACGTTGACTTGGTGGCCCGAGCCAGGTGAAAAGACAATTGACCCAAACAGCCAAAATGAGCTCAAAACTTCGCTAATGAGGTGAATATTTTCTAATCCCAGTCGGCATTGTCCAGCACCAAGTGCCGCTTTCTAAAAATATGTCCTTCATGTAAAAGGAAAATTGTTAAAAGAAGGTGGGGGTGAGCAGAAAAGGGGTCCCTTAATGGACTGTTTTCTAGTTTTGTTGTGTGCTTTCTTGCAGGCGACTTTTTGGCAAATACTGCATCTTCAGCCAGGAGAAGTTGGCTGAGTACAAAAGACCTTTTGAAGCGGTGAGTGTAAATTCAGACTCCTTTTCTTTCTCCCTTCCTTCCTTTCTTCGCCCTCTCTCTTCTCCTGTGTCTGGAGACCGCTAAGCAGAAATAATAAGCACCATTGCTTGCAGGACACGTCCCATGAATGATTCAAGCATCAAATGCAATGTTAGGATGGAGACACGCTTTATTCTTTTCTGCAAAAGTTTCCCTATCCATTCTTTATTTACATGTCATGGTAAGGCTAAACGATGCACAGCCAGTCAGAACACACACACACACACACACACACGCACACGCACACATGCACGCGCACACACACACACACACACACACACACAGAGGAGGCCATTAAACAAATTAAAAGGGATGGGGATGACTAATACAGTACTCTTGGAATCCCCAATTTGATTAGTCTGAGTTTAATACACAAAAGCAGCGCCGGAGAGAGAGAGGAGGCAAACTGCTCTTTAATAACCTGTACAATTAAATTATGGTGATGAATTTAACTATTCCGTGCTTCTTAAAGGAGTCTTATTATCTGATTGCTTGTACAAGAAAGTCAGTTTTTCTTTAGGGTTTTCTGAGTGAGTCGCTGGATATCTCACGGTGGCAGTTCTGTGCTTTAAAAGATGTTTCTTTCCTCTTTGGGGACTGCTATCCTCTTTCTGAAGCTTTGTCTCCAAAAATTATTCAGATAGTGTTAGCCCCTGGGGAATGCTGACCTTTCTTTAGCCCTCTGGAAAACTGGAGCCAGAAAGGAAAATATAGGGTAAGAAGATTGGTTTTCCCTTTGGTAGCTATAGCTGGATGCTTAGGGATGACTTTTGGTCGAGGATCCTAATATGCTTTATATTGTGGAGAGCACCCTGGTTCTTTCTTCATGGAGGCTCATTTTACCTTAGGAATAGAGGCACCTCACCAAACATCAGGGGGCATAGTGTGTCAGAAGCTGGGCTTGATTTTCTAGGGACCAGGCTGCTACATTTGTTTCCTTCTTGGGAGGCATCATGCCATTTTCCGGTATGAATGAAGGGTGGCGGTTTCTTATTGGCACCTGAGTCCTGAGAGATTTACATGTACTCTTCCCGTGTAGTTACCAGAGTAGACTTTGTTTCCAGGAAGTACAAAATATGTGTCAAGAACGCAGATTCTGGAGCCTGAGAGCCTGAAATCCTGGTTCTGCCACTATGGCTTCAAGAACCTAGGTATGTTGTACATCTCCCTGTGCCTCAGTTTCCTCATTGCAGATGCATTTGCATCTCCAAATGCAGATGATAATGATACCACAAAGAGTTGTTGTAAGACTTAAACGACACACGTAAAGCCCTAGGACAGGGCCAGATAGGTGAATTGGGACCTCACTAATTATTAACCAGTTACCATATGTCAGGCCCTCTGCTGAACTGCTTTCTTATCTCATTTACACAACAACCCTAAAATGTGGTTGGTAACGTCTCTATTTGAGAGACGGGAAACTGAGGTTTATTGAAACAACGACTTGCCCAAGGTCACGGGATAGAAAGTGGTGAATCCCAGAGTTACCTCTATGAATGTGGGTAGTCTGACTCCAAAACACGTGTGCTCAGCCACTTCTTATACAAATGTATATTTGAAAATATTTACCTGGTTCCCCAAAGTGTATCATCCAACAGAAAGGAAAACAGTGAAAGCTTTTGGAAATGCAGATAGAATGTTCTCCTTGACTCAAATTCATCATCTCTTTTCATTTGCTTCCCAAATCGGTGAATATCTACCATAGGCAGGGTAGGAGTGAGCGTTTGGGAGTTCCTGCAATGAAACCATAGGGTAGGTAGGACATGCTGAGAGAACGCCACTGGTCATGAGACCAAAGTGGAGAAGGAGCCATGACGGTGACCAGGAGGCAGAAGAAATGAAGAACGAGCGTGGCCAACCTTTGTTGCCTTCTTTTGTTTTTAAGTTTATTTATTTATTTTTGAGAGAGACAGAGACAGAGACAGAGACAGCACAGTGCAGGGAGGGCAGAGAGAGAGGGAGAGAAAGAATCCCAAGCAGACTCTGTGCTATCAGTGCGGAGCCCAACACAGGGCTCCAACTCATGAAACTGTGAGATCATGACATGAGCCAAAACCAAGAGTTGGACCCTCAATGACTCAGCCCCCCAGATGTCCCCCTGTTGCCTTCTTTTGGCACAGGACAGAATCACAGGAAATGGGCTTTAAAGACAGAAGGAGCACTTGTTTAATGGATGCTATTGATGGGAAAAAAAGAACAAGGGATGGAAATCTAATGAAAGTTACAAAGACTCTTGGATTGCTTTCCCCTAAAGGTCTAAGATCCGGGAGAGAGCTAAGATTTGCTTTCTTGTAGCTTGAGGTACTCAAACCTGCATGAGAAAATGGTAATGTCAAGGTTCAGAAGGTTCTCAGGCACAGGCTTTCAGTCTCCTGAGCGACTACCAGAAATCACCATGCAGTTAAGTCCAGAGTGGGAAGCTGATATTCTTTAACACAGGAAGGTGTCTGTGGAGCGTATTTAGAGAAGAATTATCCTATACCAAATCTCCAGAGAGGGAATGGGGAGGTCTGGATTTCAGCTTTCACGGATTCCCCATGTGAAATCAGACTCATCACTTAGCCTCATCACTCTGTCTCCTACTTTATTAAATGAGGGTGTTAAACCATGTAATCCCTGATCAATTATACTTCATGATTTTTATGTTCTGGGCATATAGGTGCCAATAAAAATGCAAAACTACACATGTATGGATTTAATAAAATGCTCAAACAGTTGCAGAACCTTGAGAATGTTGCAAAAATCTTTGGTAACCTTAGGTTCAGTTCATAATTTGAAGAACCTGGACTGGATTATCTTTCACAGCCATTGTGGTGCTAATTTCCCCAAAGGACTATTTTGTTCCTGGAGAGAAGAGGACACACACTTCAAAGCCTTGTTTGGGGGAAGCTCTGTCCCTGGACATCAATTATTGGGCAATACAAACAAAAACACCCATGGAAATTATGTGGTGGGAACTTTAATTATTAACATAGGGTGTGAGTTCAAGAGATCCATTTGATGAAACTCAGAATCTAGGCACCAAGGAGGCTGATGTTAGCTTTAGAATTGGGCTATTACACCATGTTCTTTTTTTGGATAAAATTCCAGGAAAAAAAGAAAACACTAAAACCGTTGGAAAGATTTTGTAAGGCTATCCTTGAAACAGGCCAATAAAATCTTGGTATGGTTTATTAGGAAATAAATGGTGTTGGCAGAGGACTTTGTGGATTTGCTGCATGAAACTGCAGTGAAATATCACCTCCCAACTTAGAACTGGCTTGGGGACCGTGAACTTTTAGGCAAGTCCTTTGCTTATCTGAGCCTCTTCTTCCTCATCCATAAATAAAGGGGGAATATTATCCATCACATATAACATGAAGAATGAGTAGGACATGGGGGGAGGTGGAAAAGGAACCAGACAAAAGGGAACTGATATTTCTGGGAAATATGATTGTTATCACCATCACTGTCCTTACAACCATAGGCTGCTCATCTCTTGTTCATTCTGTCAACTTCTTCCCACCATCTTGGCCCTTAATTACATCACCAGTTACTTGCTCACTAGGCTTTCTTAACTTCACTGCTTCATTACTTCTATACTCAGCTCCTCAAAATGCCCTACTTCATTCATATTACTCTCTTCTGTTGTTCTTGCAATCACACACTGGGACACCCTTGAAGGCAGGAGACCTAGCTTATTCATGAATTTTAGTAGCCTCTATTTGGGAAGCCTAAAATTTGGGAAATGAATGAATGAATGAATGAGTGATGCTCATTCTTAGAAATAGGCTTGGCCCAACCTGATCTTCACCTCTGGAGTCTCCATTCTGCCCTGTCTTTACATGATAATTCATTCTGGTGGCCCAAACCAGCCCTTTCCTTGTTTCATGGCCCTGTAGTGTTCAACACAGAAACATTGGCCTTTGACATTTCCTCTCTGAGTATTTCCCACCACCATGGCCTTTGTGTGTCCTTCTCACCAGGCTCCCTTTGTCGTCCCTGGCCTGTCAACCAACTCATCTGTAGTTAGGTACATTCTCTAGTCCCAAGATACCAACTAGAGAGAAGAAGAAAGGAAGTCCTACCTCTTCTTCCCAACCCTAGGCATGAGTGAGCCCCAAGGATTAATCTTTGACCTTGTGCTTTTCTCCAGTCTTTTTGTTCTCCAGCCTGAAATCGTAGCATAACCCCAGTCTTCAATATCACTGTCTCTCAGATAATTTCTGAACTTCTCTCCCTAGCACTTATTCTATTTCCCAACTCCTGAACTTTTTAAAAGTACTCTTCTCCCAATGCCTGAGACTCAAAATTTCTTAGACCGTTCCTTTGCCTTTGGCTTCTTAGATCCCCTCAGAAGGGATTATAAAGTATGTGTTCATAACATCCCTCACTTCTGGCTCATCCTTTCCTTATCCTTTTTGAACTTCTCATACCTATCTATCTGTTCTTTTATTTGCTCATCCAGTCCTTCATTCAACAAATACGGCGAACAAGGCTGACAATTTCTCTATTCTCATAGAACTCACTCTCTAGGAAAGGAAGATGGATAAAGGCAAATAAATAAACACAGACTTAAGTGTATACATAACTTCAAGTAGTCATACGAAGAAAAATTGAACAAGGTAAGTGAATAGATGGTATCGGAAGGCTGCCATTTTAGTGGCCCCTCTGAGTAGGTAACATTTAAGCAGAAATCTCAATGAAGTGAGAGTGAGCAGGTGGCTATAGTTGTCTTGAAAAGAGAACAGCCATCATAGAAGCTCCAGGAGAGAATGTCCTTGGTATATTCTAGGAACACTATGGAGATCTGTGTGGCATGAATGTATAACATAGAGAGCAAATATAGCATGGTGGGAAGAGTATTGGGTAAAAAGATCAGAGTGTGCAACCTGATGTGCAGTCTCAAGGAGTCGTCTCACCTCTCTGGATTGAAAGAGTTAGATGATCTCTAAAATATGCTCAGGTGTTGAAAAATTTTATCATCTCAATGAGACTGTCAGTTATCTGAAGGCAAGGAGCCAATTCATATTCACATCCTCCATAGTTGACAAAGCAATGGCAAACACTGCATTCAATTGAATACATTAGGTATAAATTGAGTGATAGAAAGAAGTGAAGATAAGGACAGAGAGATAGCAGGGGGCAGTTCATGTAGGACCTCATTGAGGACAATGATAAATCTTGGATTCTACCGAGATAGACAATCAGTGGGGGGGTTCGAGCAAGACAGCAACACGATTTTACTTCCATTTTAAAAATGATCACTCTGGGGTGCCTGAGTGGCTCAGTCAGTTCAGCGTCCAACTCTTGATTTAGGCTCAGGTCATGAGCTAACGGTTTGTGAGTTCAAGCCCCATGTTGGGCTCTGTGCTGACAGCACAGGGCCTGCTTAGTGTTCTCTCTACCTCTCTCTCTGCCCCTCCCCTGCTTGCACTCTCTCTCTCTCTCTCTCTCTCTAAATAAATAAATAAACATAAAAAATAAAATAAGATGATCGCTCTGACAGCTATGTAGAGAGCAGACCATGTACATGTGCGGAAAGGAGAGCTGGAGAGTTGAGGGAGGGTAGTGGGAGCCTGATGGGAGCTTGCTCTAGGGCATGAGGGAAGTCAAATTTTGAAGTGGTCAGATTTTGAAAAAAGAGCCAATTTGCTGGGAAAGAGTGTGAAAAAGAAGCATCAAGACTGACATTGAGCCACCGAATGGAGAAAAAGCAAGATTTGGAGAAATACAGAAATGTCGGCTTTTCATCTGGCTACATGTATGTCTAGATATCCAAGGGAAAATGTGGAGCATGTGGTTTGGAATCACCAAATGGTAGGTCATTTAAAGTCATGAAATAAGGGCATAAGTGTAGATAGAGAAGAGAAGAGCTTTAAGAGTGCAAATCTGGGGCCCTCCAAAATTGAAGGGTCAGGAAGATGAAGAATACCCAACAAAGGAGGCTCAAAGGCATAGCCCGTGGGCTGGAAGAAAACCAGAGTGTTCGCCACCCAAGCCTGGATTGCTGCACTGGAGTCTTGCATTTCAGCCTCTTGACTTTCCCATTTTTTCTGACATGTTGCTATTGGTTTCAGCCCCATAAAAAACTGAGAATCATTTTTAATTATGTTTAAACACTTCCAGTGTAGAGAATAAAAGCATGAAGTGTCCACCATAATAATCATTTCCTGGTTCTCCTCATTGCCTCTCCCTCACTCCTCAATAAAGACATATATACACATGTGAACATGGACACAATTTAAAACATGGAAATTATTTAGAATTCAATTTTAAGAGAGAGCTGTTTAGAAGCACTTACATATTCCCACACAAACATACCCCCCAACACACACGTACATACCCTCGGGGAGAGTTTGTTAAATGCTTCTTTCTGTTTCTAGCTTACTTTTCTTCATACCTCCATCTATAACACTTTCTCCCCCTTTGCTGCCTGTTTGTCCTGTGACTCGGAAAGTTCTTCAAGAAGAAGTGTCGTTTATATTTTTGTTCTGTTCAGTGCTTGAGCCCAAAGATGATGCTTACTAAGTGATTATTGAAATCAAGTTCTAACATCTCATCCAGTGAGTGGAAGAAATGCAACAAGAGATTTTGGTCACTGGTGGGTAAAGGATAGCATATTTCTTCCAGCAGAATCCATGGGATTGAAGCAGGAACCAAGCCAATGGCTAAGCAGGAGATGTAAGAGTCAAAAATGTCAGGATTTCAGTGGGTTCAAATAGGATCCACGCAGCTTCCAGAGGTGACTACTGTACAAATCAGGGACTAGAGATTTGCGGTCTGAGCCCCAAAGAGGAGACTAATGCGAAAAGCCTCACTTTGGGGAAACCCAAAATTTTCCAGTGATTCTCCAGGTACCCTGTGATCCAGGTTTAGGGAAGTAAGGCTAAATATATGCATGATTGACAGGTGAAGAGCCAGCTTCTAACCCCTTGCCAGATGTAATTCTCTTTGGAAAGGGGACGTGGTGATACTGACTTGAGCCTGATGGTCCTTGGTATCTAGAGCTGGGTCAAGTTGGAGCAGGTCAGGACATTCACCTGGAAAGATCTTCATGTGAAAAAGGCCATGATTACACAACCAGTGAAGCTATCAGACTCGGAGAGACCTGCCAAGCCAGAGGTGCAATGTGATACAGGAGCCATATATACTGATGAGTACAGCGATTCACTTCAAAAGCAGGAATATTTGGAGAGAAGCAAAAAGAAATTTATTGTGGAACTAGAAATACCAAAATTGTTTTCAGGTACCTGTTTTTAAAGAGTCAGGAAAGACAGAAAGACTAATAATAATAACAACAGCAACCAATCTCCTGAGCCATTAGTAAGTACCAAGCTCAGTCCCGAGCTTTTCATCTGTAGAGCAGTTTAAACAAAAGAATCAATGCATGAAACTTTGCCCCAAGAAATTAATCAGCATGTTGAAAGGAGAAAATTTGCCCATCATCAATATAAAACCAAATGAAAGGGATATGAAGACAGAGTGAAGACAGTGCGAGAAAAAGGAAAAGGATAAATATGAAATGAAACATCTCTACTCATCTCAGGTGAGAATTTTAAAAATGAAAAAAAGAGCTTATTGCCTTTGGATTGAAAGATTTATTAAGGAATGTTGAATAGTTGAAAGAGCATGACCTTAGGGAGCAGACAGGCTTCAGTTCTGATCTTGACTTCATTTGTTATGCGATCAATCATCATTAAATTATTTTCAATATTTTGAGTTTTTATATTCTCATTAGTAAAATGGGAATAATATTACCTACTTCACTGGGTTGTTGTAACAGTCAAGTGGAATGAGATTAAATATCCAAAATGTTTGTTAGAGTGTCTGAGTCTTGAAGCTAAGGATAGTTCCTTGATTATATAACATATTCTATGTTATATTTTGCATATTATAATAATAATAGCTAACTTTTGTTAAACATTTATCTTGAGAAACATCACTAAGTACTTCCTGTACAATATCTCATTAGATATGCAGAATAACCACCCTATGACACCCATTCTATGTTCTCCACTGCATAGGTGAGGAAACCGAAGCACAGAGCCATTCACATTTCTTGCGCGAGGACTCAGATTCAACTTGCTGTGGAGCAAGAGTTCAAAGCCAGGAAGGCTGACTGCAGGGCCCATGCTCCTGACCACAGTGCCATGTGGTTTCCTCAGATTATGCGCTCCTAAGCACAGTAATCTGGTTTGGCCTCGTCATGCTCTGTCCACAGCTCTTGGTACAATACCAAGCCCCTGTCGGTTGAAAGGCTAACCTATGTGGTTTTCTCATGGCTTTTGTTAGAGAAAAACAAGAAGGAAACTGTCCACTAGTCGGTTATGTTACATGAGTTTGCAGGCCTACCTACTATTGTTTCCATACCTCTCACACCTGTTATTACATTTGACATAAACTTGCCACTCTCTCCCGTACTTAAGAGGTGGATTTTGGCATGAAGAAAACACACTGGATTGCATGCATGTTGTGGTGAACCTCGCTGCCTTTGTCTGAAGATTCTTGTCCCAAGTTTCATGGGTCCCATTACCCTAGATTCCGTTAACTCTGAGCGTATTTCATCCTAATACCCTACATTCTACATTTGGGAATATATTAATAGGCACATTTTACCTGCTAATTTATCTTGTTTCTTCTACTGAGCCAGTAACTCAATTCAATACGACATAATGCAACCCTATTCCTGTGCAGGGTATTGTATGGAGTAAATACATGGTTCCCTCTCTCCGAGAGCTTAGAATCTGGATGAGAATAAAAGGTGTACAAACCTGATACAAAGGACAGGGCAAGCATAGAAATACTAGTGTGAGTATGAGTATGCGGAAAATAATGTGATTTGTGAGTTCCTACTGGACAATGTCTGCTTATACTTGTACCCCTCTGGGCCTACCCGGGAGTCATGCAGCGGTCAGTCCTTCTGTGAAAAATAAAGAAATTCACTCATTCGTTCATGTATTCATTTATGTCTTCCTCTAACACCTGTTTGCTCAGAGCTTACCATGTTTTAGGCACCATGCCAGGTACAGGAAACTCAAATATGATCTGGTAGTAATTTGTTTTCAAGGAGATGCTGCCCCGAGGAAGAGAGAATATATATAAATTGATAATTTCCATGAAGTGGGAGGCAAGATTCAAGAGGAACATATATGGAGCTGTGACGTCAGAGAGCAAAGAGTGACTAGTAATGTCCCCAAGACTCAAAGCTGCTGGCATGGGATCATACGAAGACAGGAATAGCATTGTCACTTCCGTAGTGACACAGAGTCTCTTTGGGGAGTCTTAATCTGCTTATGGTAAGCACTAGGCGTAAGTGCTCATCATCCGGACTGCTTTAGAGACAAAAAAAATGATAGAATTCTTTTGTCTTTCTTTACAGATCTTAGCACAGAACCTATAGCAGAGGGCATACAACGATCTCTTTCTATCATGGTCACCTGACTGAGGAAGGTGTATAGACCTCAGTGACCAGTAAATCTAATTGGGACCCCCTAATTCTTTGGCTTATTAGCAGTGGGGTCTGAGACAAGGTCATCTTCTCTGAGCTGCTTCCCCCAGCTATAAATGGGAATGAGCATCATCACACCCGCAAGAAGTGCTTTTTGGGGATTATCGCTTTTGCCTTCATTATTATTATTATTTCCGTTTTACAGATGAGAAAACTGAGGGTCAGGGAGCTTAAGTCACTTGCCCCAAATTCACAGCTAATACTTAGAAGCTGGCAGTCAATCCCTGGTGCTCCTTCTCCGTTATACTTCACAGCTGACTTTTCAGGTCTATGGTATGAAAAATAATTTTGTCAACCATCTAGCTCAGTGCCAAAAACATAGCGGGTCCTCTCTGCTATTGTGTTGTTTTTTTTTTTTAATATTTTGATGTTTTTATTTGTTTTTGAGACAGAGAGAGACAGAGCATGAGCAGGGGAGGGGCAGAGAGAGAGGGAGCCACAGAATCCGAAGCAGGATCCGAGCTGGCAGCCCAGAGCCTGACGCTGGGCTCGAACTCACGAACCACGAGATCATGACCTGAGCCGAAGTCGGACACTTAACCGACTGAGCCACCCAGGCGCCCCTCTGCTATTGTTGTTTAATTAACTGGTGATAGAGGGTCAAACGCAGACTTGCAAAGCTGTAGGCACAACAAAGGACCTGCAATGTCTAGATCCTATTTTTCCAGCTCTTCCTTTCCGAGCTCACTGCCTTCTATCCCTCCTCTTGGAAGAAAGGGCAGTCCTGGAGCCATGATTCAGCAGCCCCAGCATTTTTGGGGGGCGGGGGGGGGCGGGGGTAACAAAGCCAACACAAAATGAAGGCATTTTTGCTCCTTGAGGTCTGACTCCCAACCTAGAGACAGTGGACTGCCTGATTCCTTCCCCTGATCACACATCACACCTCAATCTGCCATTGATTGGATCTAGATGAAGCACCCTTTCTATGGAGCAGGATCAATTTAGCCCATTTGTCTGATTTAGGTGCTGCTGAGATCAGTTCCTTGAAGCCCAGGATTGGCAAAGGGCAAACTCCTTTACGCGAATTTGTATTTCATTAAACCGCTCCCTGGTCTGTTAGTAAAATTCTCCCCCTGGTTCCCACATGCTGGTGTGAGCAAAGAGTGACCTCTGAAGTTGGCCAGGTGATGTTAAACGTTGCCATCATGCAAACACAGTGGCTCCCAGGGAACAGAAGCATTTTTTTTCCCTTCAGTAGAAATGGTTTTCAAATATAATTTACTGTTTCTACCTGGTGAAAGGGCATCTCTCCCCATGAATCCACAGGATGCTGAGATGAGTGCCATTTCTTTCCAGAAGGCCATGTTTCCAAATTAACTTGTTCAGATGCTAAGCAGAGAAGCAACCATGCTGTTAAGTAGAACAATTACTTTCCCTGGGTTGCCTACGTGCTGGTTAGTTCAGCTCTCTTTATGTTCCAAACTTTGGCCGGCTGGGGAATGGTGGTTCAAGACTGTGGGGGTTCCGAGTTTTTATTTCAGCCAAACTGGTGAAAGAAAAAAATGAGAGCCTGGCTAATTTCTTGTAACGTGCCAGGTTAGCGCGACCTGTCTTTGGGGTGACTCAGGCAGACATTGTGTGCACACATGTGCACATGTGCAGACACTGCATGCATCGTGCGCATTCGGGTGTGCACACATACGGGCACACACACGCACAGACGCACATCCGGTTCGATATCACCACAGCCTCAGATCTGTAATTGAAGGTGCCTTTGAAAGGCCATTTCAGCTGTGGTTACAGCTTCCCCCCTGGCCAGCCTTGCAAAACAAGCCCTGCGGGCGGTTTGGACTTTGGACTCATTGCTTTGCATTGTCTGGTGAGGCAGCAGCCTGCCCTGGTGGAGACTGCCCTCAAGGTAGGGGCTGATCCTGACGACGTGTGGTGGCGCAGCCCCCGCACGCCTTGCTCCATACTGTCGCTGTCACTGTTCATGGCCCAAAAGGTGCCGCTTCCTTACAGAGTGCTGCTGATGCCAATTCACTCTCGGGGGAAACAGGACAAAGGCGCACGCTGGATCTTCACATTTTAGAATGAGGATAATCAATCTTACTCCATGTATAGAGCAAAGCCAATGTCAGGGAAGAGCAATAAACCCTACCAGCTGCTCGGGGGCATTGGAAGGCAAAGGAGAAGGGGGGCTGAGGGTGTGTGTGTGGGGGGGCTTGGAAGCTTTTTTTTTTCTTCCCCAAACCTGTGGGAACAGATCCTGTAGTAGATTACTACACAAAGAAAGAGTGAGAGGCAAAAACCTATTAGTGTAGAATGGAGTCCAAATGATCTATTATCTAAGGAAGACAACTTTCTTCCGAAAAAAACAAAACAAAACAAAACAAAACAAACTCAAAGTCAAGTTATTTGTGCTTGATAAATGCATAAAGCTTTTCACAAACAAACAGGTCATTTACGTGTTACTGGACTCCTGTCATCATCCCCCGAGTCTACGAGACCTCAGTTTTGTGGCCAGGTAAGATCATTTGATGAAAGGACAACTTAACTGTGGCCAGTATTAACTACAGAGCATTTTTAAAAATGTTTGCTGAGAGTTTGGGAAAACTGAATGGCGGCTGTTTCCAGTAAGGTTTATTGGGGTTTTTTTTGTTTGTTTGTTTTGTTGTTTGATATTTCCCCCCATTTCCAGTGTGTTTTCCTAAGAGCACAACTTCCAAGATATTAACAAAGAGTCTGTAGTAAAATTAATGACAGCAATACTACGTGAGGTGAAGCCCAGTAGGATTCCTGGCTGAGTGATCTTTTCGAGCTTTTCGTGTGTTGATGAATCTGAGAATCACCAAGATAGGGAAAGGGTAGCAGAGTTTTTAAAATATATTTGACCAGAGAGCTGCCTTTTCTTGATGAGCACCTGGTACCACCAATGCTGGGCATTGACTGTTGCTTTGGAACATGCTAGTGTGAGGGCTGTTTCCCTCCTGGAATTACTTTAAAAGAACCCATCGCCGTGCGAGCCTTTACAATGCTGATCTATGTGGAGGTCACAAGATCTCTGCTCTAGTGTGGGATTCGGGATAAGAAGAGGGGACATGAGGGAACTTCAAGAGGAACCCTGTGAGTTAGAATCCATGCAAGGGCCAGAAAGAGAAGTCTTACCCACCTGGATGGTACTTATGACACAGTTTGACAGTGGGACAAATAAAAATTGAGCGCTCAGATCTATGGGACACTATGCTCAACATTTCCCTGGGTGGTTTAGGCTTCCAAATAGTTCGGTGAGGATTGTTGTTTCCATGCTACTTTGGAGGAAAGTGAAGTTAAGCAAGTTGCCCCACAGTGTAACTGTTTAATGGGTGGTGGAGCCAGGATTCAAACCCACACACAGTGTCCAGAACAAAATGAGGCAATAGGTTATGCCTCTAGGTTATGTTGACATATCTGTGTATCTTACCTTGTCCAACTCACAGTTTGCTTGAATCCCAGAACTTTATTTTCTCATGGAGATGGAACTCCTCTGGGATATTAAAGCTATCTTGAAATGCCTTTGGGAAGTTATGGGCTGGGAGTCAAGAAAGGTTGAGGGTGTCTGTCTGTCTAGTGGTTCCCTAGCAAGGGATCGTATGAACAAAAGTGAAGAGTTGTGTTTTCAGTAGACTTGAGAGCTTTTCTTTTGAGGGATCCAGCCCATAATTTGCAAATGGTGACCTCGAGTCACGCTACTGATTATTTTTTGCTTTCTTTGGGGAAAAATTACATTTGACAGCAAAGAGTCTATGCCACAACGTCATCCCCTAGAAGCCTTTTTCACTAACTTCTAGAACACCTGGACACCTTTGTGGGAAAAGAGGAGTGTGGATGGACTAGCACTGGGCAGTTTTGCTCAAAAGAATTCTACACATTTCCTTATGGTTATAGGGATTATTCCACTCTTCTTTGCTGTAGAACGTCAGGAGTTTTTGATAGCAGTCCAGATTCTGGGAAGGACCAAAGATTGCCCATTTATTTAATGCTACCTGGATACTTTTTCTCACTGAATTAACTTTAACAAGGGAATTGTAGTGCTCATTATCAGTCACCTGTGGCAAACTCTCAGCATCTGATAACACATCAAACACCGTAAGGTGAACACCCCATCAAATAGTGCCCTGTTGTTTTACCTCTGGTGCCCTCATCTCAGAGAAGCACTTCTAGATTAGCCAGCCTGGTTTGTTATAGGGGATAGGTGGTCTAGAGTCATGCAACCATTATTCAGTTGATCAACAGTATTTCTTAAGCTAAGTTGGGTGAACAAGGTGTTCTAAGCATGCACGAACTAAAACATAGAGTCCTTGCCTCCAAAGAGTTGGGGATATCTAGCTGGAGAAATGAAATACATGTGCACACACATGCACACCTAGGATACAACTGGGAGGCGCCATGAACACAGCATATGAACAAATGGGACAGTGAAAAGGAAAGTGTGACCTTAACCGTGGAAAGGAGAGTGTTTGTTGCAGAAGGCAAGTGCCTTGGTCAGTAAAAGGTTGGGGGTGTCTCAGCTGGCTTGATCTAAGCAAAACCAGTTGTTCTAGGAGTAATCTACAGATGCAGGCTGGTTCTGAGGTGGTCATGAGGCTTTTGGATCCCAAATCCATTAGTGACAAGAGTGGGAGCTTCTTGAGAGCAGGAAAAACGTCTGACTCACCACTGTATCCTCAGCATCCAATACGTAACACATCTGGTATATGGCAGGATCTCAGTGAAGTTTTGATTAAGGACACAATTACCCCTAGCATTAGGCCAGGGTCTCCCACATGCACTACTGGAGTTCATGCAAAAGTAGTGTGATTTTGATGGAGCAAAGATAAGGGGAGGGGAGTCTGTCCATAAAGCAATCATATCAGCCTAATTTGGGTCTTCTTGTACATTTGTTTTCTTAAAAGCCCAGTATGAATAACTTTACTTCCTCATCTCCTTGAAAAGAGATGACTGAAATATCCTCTCTTCTCCTCCGGGGGAGTTAAAAGTCTTACTGAGGGTTCTACAAAATGGGATCTTCTCCTGTTTTGGGCCTTGACACAAGATTGTTGTTTCTCACAATTTAGTAGATAATCCACCTCCCCCCAACTCATGTCTCATTTTATTTGCTATATTTTTAAAAAATGAAAAGAATCAGCCTTAGGGTATCTAGACTATTGACCCATTTTTTTCTTTTTAAACAGCAAAACTGAAATTGTCATTTGTGACCACAGGGATGGTCCTAGCAGGTGTTATGCTAAGTGAAATAAGCCAGACAGAAAACGACAAATACCACACCATTTCATTCATAAGTGGATTCTAAAAAACAGAACAAACAAAAGTGGAAAAAGAGAACAGACTGGTGGTTGCCAGAAGGAGGGGAGGTGGTTGGGGGCATGGATGAAATAGGTGAAGGGGATTAAAACAAGTTGAAGAGCTGAAATTGAATGCGTATCATGGAGCTTCAAGCAGCATCTAGGTAAGAGGACCACTGACTTAGGAAGACTAAGATGAAAAAAAGTCCACAGGCTAAGGAGTCATTGGGGAATGGAAATGAAGGCAAAGGAGTTCTCGGTCTCTAGAATGCAGCACTCATGGAGCCACTGCTTTGTCTCCAGACCACATTGCAACAAGCTGGTGTTGTCCTGAAAAGCAGAGACGTGGATGACGTGGCATGGTGCAAAAGGAACAGGTTTGGGCATGAAACAAACCTGAGTTAAAAAAATCTTTGTGGCCTGGGGCGAATTATTTTATGTCTCGGAGCCTCAGTTACCCCATACGCAAAAAGGAATGACAAAACTCATCTCACCAGGTGTTGGATAATTAGAGACAACACATGCAATGCTTGTGACATATACGAGACGTTCAAAAACTGAGACTCCTGCTTTTATGGTTAACATCCTTGCCGTCAGAGTGAAGAGACTTTTCCTTCTTTCTTCATTACCTTTTGGAAACATAACAGAGTAAAACTTTTAAAAAAGACCACATAACCAAGCAACTGTTTCTTAGTATAAACGATACATTGATGCATAAGGAAAATGTTGTAGTATATGTAAAACACAACTTGATAAAATTACAATGTGTAAATTTCCATAACCAATGTGTAACCAACGTCATCCCCATTCTTGTATGTCTTTGTCAACTGTTCATGCTCACTGTTGTGAGCTCACTGCTGTGTGGTATTCCATTGTGTGACTACACCACAATTTATTTACTACTGATGAAGGGGATTTGGGCAGTTTACAGTTTTTTACCATTATGAATAGCAAAGCTCTCAAATATTGTAGTATGTGTTTTTGGTGAACATATGTTTTAATTTCTATTAGGCATACACTTAGGAGTGGAAATTCTGGGCCATAGAATATGGATATATTTAGATATTATAGATACTCAGTTTTCCACAATGGTTGTACCAATTTATACTCCTGCCATCAGTACATGAGAGTTTCACATGCTCCATGTCTTTGTCAATACTTGGTCTCTTTGTCTTTTCTATTTTCTATTTTCAAAAAAAAAAATTTTATGTTTATTTTATTTATTTTATTTTTATTTTGAGAGAGAGAGAGAGAGACAAAGACACAGAATTTGAAGCAGGCTCCAGGCTCTGAGCTGTCAGCACAGGGGCAGGGCTGAAACCCACAAACCATGAGGCCATGACCTGAGCCAAAGTCAGATGCTTAACTGACTGAGCTACCCAGGCACTCCTTGTCTTTTCCATTTTAATCATTCTAGTGTAGATGTGATAGTTTTAATTTCCCCGATGACAAATGAATTTGAGTACCTTTTTAAAAGTTCAATGGCCATTCGAATATCCACTTTTATGAAGTATTTGTTCAAAGTTTTTGATCATTTTTCGATTGGAAAGTCTGCCTTTTTCTTCTTGAATTGTTGATGTTCTTTATATATTTAGGGTATGAATTCTTTGTTGAAAAATGCATTGAAAATACCTTGTCCCATTCCATAGGTTTACTTGTAACTCTATTATTTGTGTCTTTTGAGAAACACAAAATTTTAAATATGTATAGTTGGATTTAACAGATGTTTTTCTTGGGGTGCCTGGGTGGCCCTCATTGCAGAGCCTGCTTAAGATTCTCTCTCTCTCTCTCTCTCTCTCTCTCCCTCTCTCCTACTCACACACATGCTCCCCACCCCTCTCTCTCTCTCTCAAATAATTAAAAAACAGATGTTTTTCTTTTATAGTTTTGCCTTATATGTCAATTAAAAAAAAAAAAACAACTTTGCTTTCCCCAAGTCAGGAAGATGTTCTCCTTCAATTTCTCTCTAAATGATGTATTGTTTTATTCTTCACAATTAGATCTGCAATCCATCTGGAACTTAATTTTGTATACAATGTATGGTAGGGATTAAAATACATTTCTTTCTATAGTGATATTCAGTTGACACAGTACTATTTATTGAAAAAATAATTCTCTCTCTACCTAGCTGATGTGCCACAATAACCTTTTCTTAGCTCTTCTTAGACCTGTGCATACTGGCAAAAAAAACAGGCACATAGACCAATCGAACAGAATAAAAAGCCCAGAAATAAACCTACATGTATGAGCTCAACTAGCCTTCAACAAGGCCTCCAAGAACACACAATAACGAAAGGATAATCTCTTCAATAAATGGTGTTGGGAAAACTGTATATCCACATGCAAAAGAACAAAGTTAAACCCTACCTTACGTTGTTCAAAAAAATTAACTCAAGATAGATTAAGGATTTAATTGTAACACCTGAAACTGTAAAACTCTTAGAAGAAAACATAGAAGAAAATCTCCTTGACATTGATCTTGGCAATGAATTTTTGGGTATGACATCAAAATCACAGACAACATAAGCAAATTAAACAACTGGGACTACAATGTGTTAATTTTACCCAGAAAACTTCTAACTGCTTGTCCCAGTGACCTTGGGCAGCTATAACAAGTTACTATAGCTACTAGGTTGCTCAAACAACAAAAATTTATTTCTCACAGTTCTGGAGGCTGGGAAGTCCAAGATAAAAGGGCTGGCAGACTAGTGTCTGATGAGGGGCCTCATCTAGGTATGCAGGCAGGTTTCTTCTTGTTGCTTTCTCACCTGGCAGAGTACGGGGGTGGGGAGGGAAGGGAGAGAGAACTTTTAAATCTTTCTTCTTGTAAGGGCACTAATCCCATCCATGAAGACTCCTGCCATGTGACCTAATTACCTTCCAAACGCCCTATGTTTTAATATCATTACAGTGGGTGTTAAGGGTTTCAACATGGATTTTGGAGGGACAGAAACATTTAGTCTGTAACTGCTATAAATTATATTGGGACTGCAGTAGATATATAGATTAATTTGTGGGGACTTGATAGCCTCAAAATTCATGAACATGGTATATCTCTTTAATTGCTTAAATCTTTAATTTCAGTAATGTTCATTAGTTTTGGGTGCATAAGTCTTACACATCTTTCATTAGATTCCTCAAATATTTTGATTATTTTCGTGCTATCATAAATGATCTTTCTAAAATTTTATTTTCTACTTTTTGTTGCTTACTAGCCACAAATACAATTATTGTGTTTTATAAAAATATAATTATTCTTGTATATTGATTTTTCTTGTGCTCAGCAACTTTGCTACATTTGTGGTCAATTCTAAAAGTTTACAGATTTTTTTGCATATTGTAGTTCCACAATCATGTAAACAAGATAAGTTTTATCCATTTCTTTTCAATCTTTAGTGCTTTTTATTTCTTTTTGTTTGTTTGTTCTGTTGTATCTGTCAGGGCAACCAGTAGAATATTGAATAGAAATAATGAAAGTGGGCATTTCTGACTTCAAATAAAGTTTTCAATATTTGTCATTTAGTTTGATATTTCTTCTGGATTTTTAAAATACAGATTTGAGTTCCTTTTTCTTGTTACAGAACAAATTATTACAAATTCAGCAACTTAAAACACCACAAATGTGTTATTTCACAGTTTTGTAGGTCAGAAGTCTAGGCGGAGTTCAACTCGATTCTCTACTCAGGGTCTCATAAGGCTGAAATCAAGGTGAAAGTTAAAGCTGGGTTTTGGTCTGGATATTTGGGTCTTCTTCTAAGATCTTTCATTGGTTGAATTCAGTTCCTTGTGGTTATAAGATTGAGGTCTCTATTTTGTTTTCTGTTGTTTTCCATGTGGGGGGTTTCTATAAGCTTCTAGTGGTCACACTCAAGTCCTGGCCATTGGGCCTCTTCCCTCTTCAAAGCTAGCAATGGGGAATCTCCTCTACCACAAATCTCTCTG
Organism: Neofelis nebulosa; assembly: GCF_028018385.1. Taxonomy (NCBI): domain Eukaryota; kingdom Metazoa; phylum Chordata; class Mammalia; order Carnivora; family Felidae; genus Neofelis; species Neofelis nebulosa. The sequence goes on from NC_080789.1 coordinate 18,883,649, forward strand.
ACTTCAGGGAGGTCTCAGGCCCTTTTAATGACTCAGCTGATTAGGTCAGGCCCACCTGGACGATCAGCCCTTTGATTAACTTGACGTCACTAATTAGTAACTTAATTATGAAGTGATATCCCATCATATTTACAGGTTCTGCCCACACTCAAGGAGAGGGAGCTGTATAGAGGATTCTTTATTAATTAATAAGCCTATAATTTGTCAACAGTTTTATCATAAATGTGTGTTGAATCTGATCAATCTTTCTCATCTCTCAAGATGACTAATTTTTTTTAATAGTTGAATTCTACTGACTTTTTTTCAAACCTTATTTGATTACGATGCTACTCTTCTTAAAGAATTTGCTAACGTTAGTTTGAGTCATGTGAAATGGCGGCTTTTTGACCACATTTCACCTACAAGTGGTAATTTATATGTTAAAACTCGTGTTTCTATAGGTTTCATATCTATTTTTATGAGAGACATTGATCTGTAAGTTTTCATTCTGGAAAATATTCTTGTTGGGTTATGGAATTGAGATTATTCTGGCCTCCTAAAATGTGAGGAAGTAGTCTATTTTTTTCTGTTCTCTAGAAGAATTTGTGCAAGGTTGGTATTATTTCACTCCTAAATGTTTGAATTAATTCCCTGGTGAAGCCATTTGAGTGTCTGCCAGTATTAATCACTTTGGAAGCTACCTTCTCTTCAGGTGATAAACAGGTCAAGAAATCTGGGCTGTAATCTATGATGGTTTTCTGGAGCAAAGTGGTGATGATGGGGGAAAAAAAAATAATGAGTCAGTCCAGCAGAGAAAAACTCAGGTAGATGTGAACAGTTATTAGTTCAACAATCTGCAGCTATTTCAGTATTTTGTATTGGAAATAGGCACGACGCTATTGGTGATCCCTTAAGGAATTTACTGCGAGCAAACAAAAACTCTGAATCACTTTGCCTCCATTCTATATCCCGGTACTTCTGATTCACAGCAGGCATCGACTGGGCCGCTTGCCAAAGATGGATGCACTTGGGCATTCTGTCTTGCTCTGCCTCGGTTTTCTCACCTGCAAAAAGGGAATAATAAAATAATGTATGCCATAGAATTATGGGGATTCATTTAGGTTATGGATTAACCTAAATTAGCACATGACTAGCCCACAATAAGCATTCACTAAAAGGTAACTTCAAAAATGTTTATCTAGTCGCTGTTTTAGAAGCACTTTGTTTTTTTGGAACATGTATTCTTAGCAGAAGTAACATTTGTGGGTGGTATTTCTGAGGTATTTTAGCAACAATGATACATTCTTGCATTTAGCTCACCCCCCCCCTTTTTTTTTTTTTGGCCAATTTGTGAGATTCTTGAAGAAAGGGACATTACCTCATTTATATTTATATATCCAGTGCCTGGTATAGAACAGGTGTTCACTAATCTCTAATAAAAGACCAAATAAAAAGAAAAATCCCAAAGTATGAGTGACAGAGATCTATTAAATTATGTCATTATCTTAAATTTTAGGAGCATATATATTCCTAAAAACTTTGGTTTAACAATTCATCCCCCAAGAATTACTTTTATAAATTCCTTACATTTTGGGAACCTTGGCGTTTTTAATAGAGGTGCAAAACTCAGCCATTTTATAAAGATAGCTGCTTTACAAAAGTAATGAGCAACATGTTGTTGATATATTTCTGTATAGACAGTCCCAGATTATTAATGCCAAACATAAACACGCTCTTTGCTGAAGAAACTTAGAACACAAGGAGTAAATTAAAAATGAAATTTTAATTTCATGACTAGATTGGTTCTTAAAAATTTTTAGAAGGCAGGGACATTTACTTAGATTTCTATACATGAACAAAATATTCATTGCTTATCTGAAATTCAAACCTAACTTGCATTTTTACTTGCTAAACGGGCAATGCTAAATGTGTCATTTTTCACGCTGGAACCAAATCTTAAGCCACTCTTTGCCACACAGTGTTCTGTGGCAACACAGTTGAAGAATTGTTTTTTGGGTTTTTCTGGTCCCCAGATCAGAATGAACACTTCAGTTGTTCTACTGACAGAAAACTAATTCTCAGCAATGGTTTCATTTTACAAATCAATGAAAAGAGAATACAGCTTAAGTTCAATCTTTGAAAATAGTTTTGCTTTGGGGGACCTGGGTGGCTCAGTTGGTTAGACGTCTGACTTCGGCTCAGGTCACGGTCTCGCCGCTCATGGGTTCAAGCCCCGTGTCAGGCTCTGTGCGGACAGCTCAGAACCTGGAGCCTGCTTCGGATTCTGTGTCTCCCTCTCTCTCTTCCCCTCCCCTGCTTGTGCCCTGTCTCTCTTTGTCTTTCAAAAATGAATAAGCATTAAAAAAAAAAAAAAAAAAAAAAAAGAAAGTAGTTTTGCTTCAGTTGTACCTCAAAATGGATTTTTGAAGGCAAGTAAACATTTAGGTAGAGTGGTCAGGTATCGGGGCTTCCTAACCCACGACAAAGGAAATTTGTCTTTCAGGATAAATGAGAACAGAGACTTATACACCAACTATTCTCAGTGCCCTGTTTTGTAGTCTTTTTTTTTTTTTTTTTTGAGAGAGAGAGAGCAGGGGAGAGAGAAAGAGAGAGAGGAAGAGAGAGAATCTTAAGCTGGCTTCATGCTCAGTGTGGAGCCAGATGCGGGGCTCAATCTCATGGACCCTCGGATGAGAACCTGAGCCGAAATCAAGAGTTGGTCACTCAACCAACTGAGCCACCCAGGCACCCCTGTTTTGCAGTCTTACTATAAATCTGTAGAAGGAAGTGCTACGATATAGTAATTCCTTCCTGAGTGATTAAGGAAGCCTTAATTCTCTGGCTGCATAGACATCTTGGGAAGCTTCTTGTGAAATTTCCCCAGCCCTGGTTTTTAACCAAGTGCAAGCTAGAGCATGATTTTGTATAATGGTTAACCAATCTGTCTTTAGTTTCCCACATGGAAAGTGGAACCATCATCTACTTCCACATATGTTACATGACAGAGATAATTAAAGAAATACTGATAGAATATGAAACAAATACCAATTTCTTGGTTATTGCAAAGTACCTCACTTAATGAAAGTGGACACCAACCTTTATATCTGGTAACAAATCCTAGTGGGTGGAGTGAGCTCCATTTAGCATCTTTTCAGTTTATGGTCCAAGGGCCCAGAGAACAAGACAGAGGGCTAAAGGAAGAAATTGAAAAAAAAAAAAAAAAAAAAAAGTCCTTCATGATATAAATCCAAGCATCAAAAAAAAAAAAAAAAGGAACCCTCTCTCTTCACACTCTTCAAAAATGCTCCAACATTTCAAATAAGGATGGTAAATAAAGAAGTAATTTGGGGAACAAAAAGCACCCAACTGCAAATAAAGTGGGATTTGCAGAGAATTTCCAACTCGTTGTTCCTGTTAGAACGGTATGGGCCAAACAAGACCATAACCAATCAAGGCTATAAACTAGACTTTTAAAAACATAATTAGAACTACGAGAGTGCCTTGGGTTAAAGCGAAACATACTTTGGTCTGAAATTAATTAACACTGAAGTCACATTCAAGGGCTTGACTCTTGATACAGGCATATAGTGATAACTACATTAACAACCTTTATTAATTAGCAAAGCCCTTTACGTGCAAGAACCTAAAATAACCTAAAATAATTGGGTTTCTATCAGACCCACACATAAACCTGAGCATGTCTCTGGTGTACCACAGTGAAGACTGAATTCCACAAACTTACCTTGTTTGTTTTTATTGAACGGAGCAAATTTATTTTTCCATCTGCCTGCGTTAACTGTCGCCCATCAATAATACAGAGAGAGAGAGAGAGAGGTATGATTCTACCACACATGCTGGTCCTTTTCAAATTAAATGGCCCTCTTTTGTGTGAGTAATAAAAAGAGGAAGGGCTGCTCACATTTATTTCTCCCATTGTTCCCCAGGAGCTTTGTCCCGTGGTTGAGAGACGAAAAGTTAAACCACAAAGTTGGTCAGGCTGTTTGGTTTCTGGCCCCTGTGCCTTGGGCAAACGGACTTTCTCTGCAATCTCTTCCCCCTCTTTTGCTGGGCATTTAGTCCTCTCTTGCAACGTCTGAACAAGGTTTTCCAAAGCAAGACAGACCTAAACAACATGACATGTGCCGTACCAACAACCCAAGCGAACACCAGCCTCACACAGTCGCGGCCTTACAGGGCACACTTTGTGTGGAAGTTACTGCGTGTGGTGCAGAAATGGGAGGGAGCCAGAGGCAAGGTCTGGTGCGGTGCATTCGATTCGGAGACACAAAGACAACTGGCAGGAAAAAGAGAGAGACAGTTTCATTAGAAAGAACAAAAAAAGAAAAAAGAAAGGAAAAAAAAAACCCCACCCAAAACAAAACAACAACAAAAAATTAACCTCCGCCTTGCCCTGGGGTCCTAGCCATGGATTTCTGTATAGAAAATGCTCCATTCATTGCAAAGGTCCAAACTTTAATTTGGCATAATGTTAGTCCTCCATTTTACAAAGTGTCTTTCATCATACTAAGCATCTGAATTGGAACATGATTGCTTAGGAAAATGAAAGCTAGAAGCCACGAGAAGGGGAAAAGAAGTAGACAAAATTGTTTTTGTCCTTTGAGACTTCGTTTTGACCACAGCACAGGGAAATGCTTTAATGCTTGCTTTCCTGCCCCCGTTAGAGGCCCCCTTATTTGCAGAAACCACGATTCAGGCTTAATTTAAATACAAAGTGGACATATTCATCTTGGGCTGCACTAGATGAGTGCATCTTCTGCATGGTGGGGGGGGGGGGGGGGGGCTCTGAAGTATGCGCCGTGAACCAACGTCGCCCTTCTAGAAATCAGGGATTAGGCCACTTTGCTTGCTACTTTATCTATTGATCTCACATCTGGACCATGCCTGAATGGCATTTCTGGCTACCTTGGCGGGACCTTCTGTTTATCTGCCCAAATGCAGTTTTCTATTCTCCCACCCATGAGAGTTATGCAAACCACATGAGTAATTTTTTTAAATTGCTTTCGCCTCGGGGCGCCTGGGTGGCGCAGTCGGTTAAGCGTCCGACTTCAGCCAGGTCACGATCTCGCGGTCTGTGAGTTCGAGCCCCGCGTCGGGCTCTGGGCTGATGGCTCGGAGCCTGGAGCCTGTTTCCGATTCTGTGTCTCCCTCTTTCTCTGCCCCTCCCCCGTTCATGCTCTGTCTCTCTCTGTCCCAAAAATAAATAAAAAACGTTGAAAAAAAAATTTTTTTTTTAAAAAAAAATTGCTTTCGCCTCATCATGTGAACAGAGACCTAAGAAAGAACATTATGATCTGTCTTATAAACATGTAAGGATGCTTTCAAGATGATTCGGACTTGTGCAAAGAGGCATTTTTCCTAAAAGAGCACAATTTACACAAAGCAAATTCTGAAATAGTATCTGTGATATTGACCTCGCCTCTACATGCTAATTTATGGTAGATTATATATCCTTTTTTAAAATTTTTTAATGTTTATTTTATTTTTGAGAGAGGGAGGGGAGGGGCAACGAGAGAGGGAGACACAGAATCCAAAGCAGGCTCCAGGCTCTGAGCTGTCAGCACGGAGCCCAACACGGGGCTCGAACTCACAGACTGCGAGATAATGACCTAAGCTGAAGTCAGATGCTTGACTGACCGAGCCACCCAACCGCCCCGGTAGATTATATATTCTTAACCTAAAAAAAGCCTTATTAAAAATGTTTATTATATTTCAATTATATTTATAGTACATAAAGACAAAAATATCCAACAAAATACAAAAAGAAAAACATAAAATCACCCATAATCCCATCCCCTGAGGTTACCATTATTAGCATTTGGTGTGGCTTTCCAAACATTTTTTTCTTCTTTTTATGTATTTATATATATTAATCTACACAAACTGTATTTCCACTTTTTAAATAGAAAGTTTGCCATATTTCACATACTCCTTTGTAACATTTTTTTGTTCATCAACAACATATCATAAATATCTTAAAATATTGATAAATATTCTCATAACATCTTTTAATAACCAGAAAGTATTTCATTCTAGGGTGTACCACAGTTTAATCAACCAATCCATCGTTTGTTGGACATTTTTGTGGTTTCTAATTTTTCACAATTATATACAATGTTGCAATACATATCTTTGTGCTTGGACTATTTTTTCCCTTAGGATAAACTTCTAGCAGTGGAATTATTAGGTCAGAGGATGTGGACACTTTTAAACCCCTTGATACATAATACTAAATTGCCGCTCAGATGAGCTGCACAAATTTAATCTCTATCTAGCAATGTATGAGAGTGCCTGGTTCACTATAACTTCATCACTGCTGGGTATTATTCCATTTTCGTGTTGGTCAATTTCATATACAAGCAATAAATTTAGCCCATCTTTTTCAAAGCAACGGAGGTGAGCCTGAACTATAACATCTCTGTTAATAGCCGTGCTCATTTCTACCCTTTCTCACAAGACCTCTTGGAGATAAATTAAGATCCATACCTACTGAATTGGAACTAGAAAACTCAGAAGTCTAAGAATTACCTATTTAAATTTTTTTATGTTTATTTATTTTTGAGAGAGAAAGAGAGAGAGAGAGAGCAAGCAGGGAAGGGGCAGAGAGAGCAGGAGATACAGAATCTGAGGCAGGCTCCAGGCTCTGAGCTGTCAGCACAGAGCCCCAGGCCGGGCTGGAACCCACAAAAGGGGAGATCATGACTAACGGAAGTCTGGTGCTTAACCGAATGAGCCGCCCAGGCACCCCTAAGAATTACCTATTTAGAATAAATATAGGAATTTTTAAAAATGTGTGAAAGGTGATAACCATGATTAGATATGAGTTTAAATCTAACTTTTTTGCAGTTTAGAAAAGTACAGTGTAGTAGCAATTTATCCAGGTGCCCACTATCCAATACTAGGCCTTGGAACATCCTTCCTGCTTTCCTGGAGAACTCTCCTTTGGGGGCAGCGGTGCGAGGAGATAGTGCTCTCCTTTTGGCGCTGGGGAGAACACAGCCCCAACACAGCCCAGAACAGCAGGGAGGGGCACATGACCAACCTCCACCAATCAGATATGCTGTCCTAGGATTCCACCTCTTGAGAGTAGGACACAACGTGGAGAGGTCAGTGATGACTCTTCAGCCGCAGAGGTGTGCTTCTTACTGCTTTGTTCCGCGCAGTCGCGATGGTTCTTGTGCATTCTGAGGCTGGTCCTGCTAAACAGTCTCGTATCATTCTGGAATAATCCCTTTTGCTTCAATTGCCCACCTCAGTTTCTGTTGCCTGCAACCAAGAAGGCCAGCTACATACAATGGATAATGTGATATATACATATTTTTAAGGATGTGAATGCTAAGTAGTTGTTCTCCCACCCCTCAAAATTGTACCACCCCCTGTGAGCATGAGGAATGCATGTTAAAGCTCAACCCTCAAATGTAATAAATCCGTGTGGAAGACTTCCCTCACTGCCTTGCCATGATGAAAGCTGATACCAACATCTACTTTGCCTAGTACATTGTTAAATCAGAAAATCGTACATCTCTGCCTCTTTGGTGTCTCATTTTTCATTAAGGGACTTACCTCATTACTTCAGATATGGCTTAAGGATGGGAAAATACCACGGGACTTTCCTCAGTCTTGCAAAGGTGGCTGCAAATAGCCACAAAGCTCTGGGGAGATAAATGGTTTGTGTTTAGAGCCAAGATTGCCTATAAATGCATTCTTTTGGCTTTTTCTTCTCCTCCTCTTCCTCTGACTTATTTTCTTTTAAGAGAAGGAAGCCAAAGAAACACTGAGAAGCATTTCAGCCGAAGCTCCCAAAGTATATGTCCAAGATTCTTTGGTCAGGAGTCTCCCAATCAATACACATTACCCAAGTTTATATTTTATTTCTATTCAGAAGATAATAATAATGGTAAACATAGTAGTAATTGAGTTAACTCCTGACTGTGAAACACTAGTATATGCTATGTTTGGATTAGCTCCTTTGATCTCCACAGTAATCCTGTGATAATAATGATGATAATTCTTCTTCTTCTTCTTCTTCTCCTTCTCCTTCTCCTCCTCCTCCTCCTCCTTCTCCTCCTTCTTCTTCTTCTTCTTCTCCTTCTTCTCATCATTATTATCATCCCTATTTTACAGATTGGAAAGCTGAGACTAGACGTGTAAAATCCAAGCACATCATATACAAGTAGGAAATGGCAGAGCTGAAATTCATCCTCAGGTAGTCAGACTCTTAATCAGTATTTGGTTTATGCTTCAGAGGTTACCGTCATATAAAAAATCTCCCAAACGTTTCTGTTATCTCATCTGATAAATTCTTCAAGGCCCTTTTCTCCTATTAGAAAAAGACGTTGTAGACGCCATTTGGAATTCCATTTGGAACTGCAAGTCTTGGGAGATACTTGTTACAAAATATGAGGTGAATTTTCACTCTTCTCATATTAACTGGGTGAGGTTTTGCAAGTCTCCATTGAGCGCGGGGAGACAGTCGGGCAACAGGGGGCAGGGTTTGTCACTCATTGGAAAGCAGTTTTCCCGGGTTCTTGGTGTCTGGGGTGGTACCCACCGCCCCCCCTCCCCCCCCCCCCACGCTGACTTCTCAGGTCTGGGATGTGACCCAAGCAAGGAGGAAGGAGTGTAGGGGTCAGGAATGGCATTGAAGGTAACAGTCAGGGAGCCTGGCCTCCTCCAGATCCTCTGGCTTATTTTGCTCTTAGAAATTGAATTTCCTTCTACCTAGTAATTTTCCAATACGGAATTCCAAACCTGCCATTTGGTGGGCATTGAACTACCAACGTCCCCTTTCATGGGTCAGGGGGTTGAAAACGCCATTGCTGGCTTGGAAAAGGGGACACCCCACCTTGTCTACTATTTGCTAAAATACATTTACATTTTTCCCTCTCCTTTTTTATCCCCTGGGGTGAAAACTTGCAGACAAATAACCTTGTCACCTGTCACGTTCCGGTGTAAAATGTGCTGCTTGCAGACAGATATTCTTGCACCGACCCAATCCTCTAACCTTGTCTCCTTTCGCACTTTCATGTTCTGAGCTGGGAGGTTGCCCCAAAATATGGTTTTGTGTGTTAAATGGAATCGCATTATGTTTTCATTTGAAAGGCCAGTGTCAGGTGCTTAAAAACTTGGCTTACGCACACTTGGTGGAGTTGGTTAAAATATATATATTTATATTTTTGCTATTAGTTATTATGGGAAAAGATTGTTGGCTACACATGTTGAGTTAGACATAAAATGCCCTGAGCATGGAGATTAGGCCATTTCTGTGGCACACACAGACAAATAAATGCACATGAATTTAATTTCCATCTTCCTTTTTGATTTCTCCCATCACTGAATCAAAACCATCATTTCATAGTTTAGTGTAAAGACATAAACGAAATTAAATTTTTGGAAATAAAAGTTCTCTCTTTCTCTCTCTCTTTGAGACACAAGAGTCTTAAATGTGGGGCCAGTCCCTTGATAAAAAATACATCTAACGAGTTTAGTGACTTAGATCCAGCGAAGGCGTGCAGGAAAAACAAACCAGATACAGTTATCTTAACTGGAGTAAAATTTGCAGAAAGCATTCCAAATTCCAAAAGCACTCTGAAATAGCTGACATTTTAAAGTGGTTTTGTTTTCTCATTTTATTTTGTTTTTATTTTATTTATTTATTTATTTTAAATATTTTTGTTGTTGTTGTTGTTGTTTAAGTGATTATCTGTCAGGAGAAGAAGCTGGTGAGGAGGAATGAAGGATGTGTACTGTTCATTTCAAGGAAAGTCCATTTCTGAGAAAGCCAGAGTAAAATCTACTTTTTGTACCAAATTCTGACTTTTCCCCACTCATTAATTTTAGTTTACTGCAAACAACAACGAAATAATAATATTGGAGTTGGAACAGCCACAGAAGTGGTCACTCGAACTTGGCAATCACGTACTTTAATCCATTTCTTCCATGTCTACCTCAAGTGACATATTTGGAAACAATGCCAGATCAGAGAAAAATGGTAATTAAAGAGATGATTAATTGGACATTTTTAAATATCTAGGATTTTGATTTCAGTGTTCATTTCATTTTAATTTTTGGAATCGCGTATTCGTTTGGGCTTTTTGGAACACTTTGCTGTGGACATTTTCAAACTCGGACAAGGATTGCACAATGCATATCCATATGCCCACCACCCAGATTCTACAATTAACATCTCTCTATATTTGTTTTATGATAAAAAGATCCATTCACCCATCCTTCTATCCACCAATCCGTTTTATTTTTGGATGCCTTTCAGGGCAAGATGGGGACATCAGTGGACACCCCTTCCCCTCCCGCCCTGAAACACTTCAGGCTATTACACTAGAGTTCAATTTTTGTTGTGAATTAGTTGCTTTTTAACGTACTTTATTTTTGTCTTATATCTTAGGGCTCTCTACTGACATCACACCTTTTCCAGATTTTCTTTTGTCTCTTTTGCTATTTTTCTTTCCCCGGTTGTCCTCATCTACGTTTTCCTTACTCTTTGTCACCTTGTTTCATTCTTCCCCCTTTAGAAACAGTATTTCTCAGGTGTAATGATGAGGTCACTGTTGAGAACTGCCTTGGCCTGGTAAAGATTACGGAGTTTTCAGGCAGCTACTCGGGCAACTGAAGAGTCTAGTCCTGATCAAATGGGAGGCCCTGGCTTGTTTGCAATAGTCCAAGTGGGTTCTGACTCTTCTCTTACCCCATAGTAACGAAGGTGGTTCGCTTGGGAGGTGGTGAAGGCCAAATGCCTTTCCCAGGCATGTAAGCTTTTGAAATTCAAGTATAGGCTTATATTTAGCGTTTGAATCCAACAGCAAGTTTGCGCATCTGTGTGCCCGCGCATACATTGTGTGTTGTTTGTGTGTGCGTGTCTCCCCGTCGCCTTTGGGGCCCCCGTGACCTACAATTCAACATGGGGTTTGTCACCAGGACTCTTTAGACTGTCAGCTTTATTGGCGCCATTTTTTTAAGTTTGTTTTGTTCCCTATGCTAATAAAGCTTGTCTCTGCTTCAATCAAAGCATATTATCTCTCCCTTTTTTTCCCTGTAAGTAAGGCAGCAATCTGTTCTGTTTAAATGCCTCATCATCTTCGCTCTCCCCATCCCCTGTTTCCCTAGATTTTTGAGATTGTTGACTATTATGTAACAGATGGCCTGACAGACCTCCGGCTCTTTGCGATGTTGGCCGGCTTGGCTCAGAAAAATCGCAGCACTGGAGTAAATTTTCCCAGGCGTGGGGCGCTCATGAATTTTAACTCCTCTGCAACAAAGGAATTCAAAGGGGGTAAGAGCCAATCTATCAGGAGCCGAGGCAATTAAAAGATGTAGGTTGGCATTCTGCTGTACAGGATTCCCTTCTAGCGTTCTGAATATTTAGACTAGATTAGGTCAGCCTGGCTCCCATTCATTGCTGCCCTGCCGCAAGGCGTCAAAACAATGAAATGACTCAAACACAGAAGCCAGCAGGTTTTTAGCTTTTAATGATAAAATGTTCGTATTGTTGTGTAAGAATACCAGGGGGAAGGGGACAGAGGAGCCATCCTGATCTTCCCGATGGCAGCTCCACTGACAACTGGCAGAAGCCATTTCTGGCCTCCAGTCACCTCCCAAAGCCCCGGCCTTTAGTATGTTGGCCTCGCAGAGGTTGGGCTAGAGCTCAGGTTCCTTCCACTTTGGCGATGATTTCAGGGTAGGAAGAGGGACATGTGAGCAGTGAGAGGAGACGGAGGGGTAGTTATTTATCTGTGTTTTAACTTTAAAAGTATGGAAATGGGCAAAGGAGAAAATAGCTGTTTTCCATAGTCCCACCATTATACAACACTTGGGGCACGTTTGCTTCCTGACTTTTTTTTTTTTTTTTTACTCTATATTTGCATTTTTTTCTTTAATTGCATATAATATGTATCTTTAAAGATTAGACTATTACAGATAAAACTTTACAGATTCAGTACCTGAGCCCCTGCAGCATGGCCCCAGTTCCATGTCTGGCCCTCTCTGCCCCTCAAAATCAGCCCAAATTCATCTCTGAGTTTTCTGTATGTCACTTTTTTCTTTTCTTTTTTTCCTCTCCTCTCCTTTCCTTTTCTTTCTTTTTTATTTAACAGTATTTTTTTGAAAGAGAGAGAGAACACGTGAGCAGAGGAAAAGGGCAGAGAGAGAGAGAGAGAGAGAACTTAAGCAAACTCCATGCTCAGCACAGAGCCCTATGTGGGGCTCGATCTCATGACCCTGGGATAATGACCTGATCCAAAATCAAGAGCTGGATTCTCAAATGGACTGAGCCAGCCAAGCCCCTCTCTTCCTTCCTTCCTTCCTTCCTTTCTTCCTTTCTTTCTTGAAACATACACATCATATTTTTTTTTTGGTCCCTGGAAATCTCCTTTTTTTGCTCCCGTTTTTGAGCTCAGCTACACGTATATTAATATTTTTTAAATACTATACTCTATCATTTCTATGAGTATAGAAGCAGAACAGGGATGATCCTCTGTGTGTTTAAGCCACCATCTAGAAAAAGATGAAGTTAATTTTTAACCTGAAACAATAAATGGTAAATTCAAAAGTTACCCTTGTAATTCATTGAATAATATTGTTTGAAAATATGAAAGAAATTTATATATCATCCACATGCTTGGAAAAATGGTGCTGAATGTTAAAAGTCTTCAGAGGGCAGTCCTTCTGTATTGAATTTCTTAGATTTCTTATGAGAAAACAAGATAAGAACGAGCAAAGATAGTATAGATACTACAAAGGATCTTGGAAATCCGAGGTAATATGAGACGCTAACTAAACCACAGACGATATGATGAAAGTCATTACAGAAAAAATCTGACCACCTCTACCAAATGAAAGTGTATGAAAATGGAAACTTTCCAGATTACAACTTTTGGATTAGAATGCAGTTTGGGGCTGAAAAAGCATGTGCTTTAAAGTGACTTTGATTAGAAGAAATAGTAAATATATAACTTTTAACAAATTAAAAGTCAGGACTGGTCATACTCATGCGTCGAATTTTGTGTGTATTCCCAAAGATTTCAAAATCCTTCTCTTTCTATGTGACTTTTCAAGGACACCAAATCGTTTACAAATGCCTCGCAATGATTTCTAATTCAGGGACGTTTATTGTCCTGTAATAATAGATCGAATGCAATGACTCTGCTATATGCTGCCCCCGTAAGTCCCACTAACAGGCTCACCAGCATTCACTCTGGGTACCCAGGGAGGCAGCTATAAGTATCAAGATGGTCAAAACAAAGTATTGGATTCTGACTTAGCTTCCAAAGCAACCAAGAACAGCCAATGCTTGGAAGGCAATGTGACAGACTCTCTAGAGAAGTACAAGGGTGTCCATGTGAGTGTCTGAGGACAAGATCCTCATTCTGGCTGTATCACTGACCAGTTGGCAGCTGTGAGGAAAAATCCAGTGTTCCCCTCAGCTGTTGGGGATTGCGGTGGCAGCAAAGAGCTACCTGGCATAAGGCCATGCAAACTTCTAAGAGCAATCTATATCCAGTGACCAATCACCGTAAGATAATTTGTCCCTGTCCCCTCACCCCTGCCTAAGGCCATTTTATCTCCAGAGCTCTCCATCCTTGGCTGAGGGTGTTACTGAGTCTGCACTGAGCTTGACTTTGCCTCTGCCTACCCCACTTCCTTTCCCTCTTTCCTCTTTCCTTGAGTTTCCTTCCTGCAACCCCTTCCCCAAGAAATGACCTAAGCCCCAAGTTCCACCTCCGAGTCTGCTCCCTGAAAGACCCAACCTGCAAATGTAATCCCGGTCTTCTCTGTCCGCCTCGGTGTCCTCTTCCAACCCATAGGGCTCTAGTGAGGATTAAATGAGGCAGATCAGTAAAATGTCTTTGAAAACCACAATGTAAGGGTTTTTTTTTTCTTTTTATTAGGATGATGATTAGAGATAAATCCTCAGTCGAGCCACCCCAGTGTGGAATTTGAGAATGCTGACTGAAGGCGGACAAACTTGGTTTAGGATCTCTGCTTCAGCACCTGTAACTACATGACCTTGGGGGAGTGACTTTACCTCATTTCATCTCAGCTCTCCAATCTGGAAACTGAACACAATGATAATTATCAAAGAGTTTTGTGAATCAGATGAGAAGTAACACTTAAAGGGCTAGACTCCAAGGTTGACTTGGAGGAAGTGTTAACTATGTTGTCTGTATCTGGAGGAAGAAATTTAAAAATGTGAAGTACTTACATGTTTCCGGGAATGATTGATGCAAATCTCCATGGAATTGGCACTTCTCCCGAGGGAAGAGGATGGGGAGAACGTTCAGGAATCTGGTTAGTTAACATCCTCAGTGTTTGGGGGTTTGCACAGGCACTAGGGATGAGAAGTGGGCAAGACAGGGAGAAGTCCACACGTAACACGGAGGCTACGCCAGGCAGCGGTAGGTGGTAGCCTATGTCCCCCAGCTTTGGGCCAAGAAGACATTTGGGGCAAAGTGGGTTGGAAGGTGCTGGAGGGTGTAGTGCAGGATTAAAAGACAAAACTCATTCAGCTTTCTGGAGAATGGTGGATAATGCAGACCACGCTGGAATGCCGTCCAGTGTTCTTTAGGAAGGTGTGGGTAGAGAAAAACACACCATAATAGGCAAGAAAGGAGATTTATTTTTTTCAACGTTTTTTATTTATTTTTGGGACAGAGAGAGACAGAGCATGAACGGGGGAGGGGCAGAGAGAGAGGGAGACACAGAATCGGAAACAGGCTCCAGGCTCCGAGCCATCAGCCCAGAGCCTGACGCGGGGCTCGAACTCACGGACCGCGAGATCGTGACCTGGCTGAAGTCGGACGCTTAACCGACTGCGCCACCCAGGTGCCCCAAGAAAGGAGATTTAAAAAGGGCTTGGGTTGAGGGGGACTTGGACTCTAAGAGACATTATCAAAAAGCAGCAAAACCAGTAATCACTTAAGATGGGTCTGATACTAGTAGTTGCTAAAGAAATACTTTGGTTGATTGATTTATTGATTGGGAAAAGTGGGAGAGGCAAATGGAATAAACCAATGAACTGTGTCCAAAGAAACCTCACCCCATCCAGTTGATTTCTCCTATCAACCTTCTAGTCTTTGATGCCATCTGAGTCAGCTCTGGTCAAGGTCCAGGGTCAACACACCCCGATGCCACTCCATTCCGTGTATCGTAACGTACTGGAATCATGTGCAAAGTTTGGACAATCAATAGTTTTTCTTGCCGTATCTGTTCACGGTTTCGTTTCCTGTAGTCCAAGTATTTTTCTAAGCCCTGAATCAGCATTTTCTCTCTCTCCGTGTTCTTGCCCTCTGGTCCATGACTCTGATGTGGGTCTTGAAGTACAGCTTTCAAGCATACAGCATGCAGCCCCTGTGTCTGTCAAGGATCATAGAGTGGTTGAGGCAGACTGTTAAGAACACCGTTGACTAATGTATGGGAAAGCCGCCCCACTTACTGGGCCTTCCCCATATCACCTGCATATCACCCCTCAGACTGTGCAGTCAGCCAGCTAGGGTGACATCCCAAGAGAAAGTTGAAGTTTCTTTCCTCAAGAGCGTGTAAAGTGCTATGCTCCCCTCTAGCAAGCCAGTAATTAATTTGTAGAAATAGTTTCAAGATATTTATTAAATCTCACAGCCCCCTGGGCTCATTAATAACTAATCACCTGCAAAAACTTCATTGGATGACCAGGATGACAAGGATAATGATGGTGCCAATGAGATGATAATAATTCTATTTACTGAGTGCTTACTGCACATCGTGCCCTGCCCGTAGCACTCGTCATACATGATCATATTTACACGTCATAGCAACTGTGGAGGGTACCGTTGTTCCCATTTCACAGATGAAGGATCAGGGCTCTAAAAGATTAACGCGTCTGTAGAAGATGACACGGTAAATATTTGCAAAAAGTTTGGAACGGTGCTTGCCAAATGGAAAGCACTGTGTGTTTGTTATGTCAAAACAGCAACAACAATAAATAAAAATAGTGGGTTGCAAGATCAAAATTTGAGCCCATCTCTCTAACCCCCCAAACCGGTGCTCTTTCTTCCCTCCCACGTGGCTTTCATTGTATACTATGCTGCCTGCTCTCCGGGCTGCCCTGTGCCAGGTTCTGGGGTAGAAGGAACGGTGGAAACTGAAGATTTACAAAATCAGCAGCTTTTCTGTTATATTCCTCCCTTCCTCTCTTCCCTTCTCTCCTCCCTCTTTCCTTCCTCTCTTCCTGGCTTTCCCAACCGGTTGCCAAGCACTTCTCGCATGTCAGGTTTGGGAACATGTGAGAAATGGCAACGCGATTCCCCTTTGAAAGTTGTTCATGGTTCCGGACCTCAAAGGGTTTATAATTTAGCTAGACAGTTGAGACAAACAGAAAACTGTACCAGAATAACACCAAATGGGCTATAATTGTCCTACGTGCTCTGGTACCCACTGGAAGTACGATAGTAGTTCAGAGAAGGGAGATGAAGGTTAATGAATAAGAGGCAAGCAGAAAGTGACACTGTGAAGGCATCTCTCCCTCCCCCAAATTGGATATTATTTTATGATTTTTCTGACTCTAAAAATAATCGAGCTTCTTTGCCAAAAACATTTAAGCAACAGAAGAATATAAAGCAGCAGAAAACAAACATACAACAAAACAAAAACAAAAACCCAAGCAAAGAATATTCCCACAAGTACCATGCACAGAAATATAACTGCATGTATATCAGGGTTTCTTAACTTTGGCTGTTGACATTTGGCCAGGTAATTCTTGGTTGAGATGGGGACTGCCCTGCACATTTTAGGATACTTAGTAGCATTCTTGGCCTGACCCGCTAGATGTTGGTATGTTTCCCCTATCCAGTTGTGATTAACAGAAAATATCTTCAATTGACCAAATGACTCCTGGTGAAGAGGCAAGGTTACTCCTATGAGAGTTCCGTCTTTCTCTCTGTCTTTGTCTTTCTCCACACACACACACACACACACACACCACACATATATATGTACACACACATATACACTGACAGTTTAGTTCTCAGCATTTCTCTGTGCGAATGATATGCTTCAGTATATCAAAATTGGATTATGTAATGCACATTGTTTTATAACCATTTGTTCTTGTTTGGGTAAGAATATTTCAATTATAATACGTAGGCTTTTTTGCAAAAATGTTGCATTTTATGTCTAGTATGGCAGGATACCGTAGTATTTTATTCCTATATGATATTTGCCAAACCATAACCCTAGTTTTGCTCATTAAAGTGATTACCAAATGTTTTCCCAGCATAAGAAATACTGCAGTGAAAATTCCTATTCATAGATATTAGTAGAGGAAGATTTTTTTTTCTGATAAACTCCGAGAAGTTTTTAGGCTGATGACCTTTGTAGATTTTGTTAATCTTTCTCCAGAAAGTAATCAAGTAATTAAGTAATTCTCTCAGCACTGTATGAGAGTTCTTATTTCTCGTGTCATCAACAGTTGGTATTAAGAATATTTTAAATCTCTCCCAGTGTGACAGGTAAAATGAATAGTATCCCGTGGCTAATTTGAATTTTTTGATTATTAGTGAAATTGAACATCTATTTGCATATTTTACCTACTTGCATTTCTTGATTTTAGCATTGTATTCTATGCCCTTTGCTAATTTTTATCTGGATGTTTTCTTTTTTAAGAGTTGATTTATAAGAATTCTTCATATGGTATATAGAATGATCCTTAACATTCTTATATGCAACAAATAATTTTCCAGTTTGTCATTTGTCTTTTAACTTTAGTTATAATTTTTGTGATTGTACCAGAATTGTTAAAAATTCTTAAAGTCATTTCAAAATTCTTTAACATTATTCGTAAAATTTATAAGTAATCCCATGAGGAATTTTATTGGAATAATAGTCTTTTCAGGTTAAAAAACTCATAGAGGGGCACCTGGCTGGCTCAGTCGGTTAAGTGTCCAACTCCTGATTTTGGCTCAGGTCATGATCTCACAGTTCGTGAGTTTGAGCTCCGCCTTGGGCTCTGTGCTGTTGGCACTTCTGCTTGGGGTTCTCTCTCTCTCTCTCTCTCTCTCTGCCCCACCCCTGCTCATGTGTGCGTACCCACCTGCTCTCTCTCTGTCTCTCAAAATAAATAAATACACTTAAAAAATGATAGACTATAGACAACTTTATATATTTCAAGCTAATACTTTAACATTAATTTTGGGAAAATTGACATTTTATCATTTTTAGAGGAGGAATATTGTATGCCCTTCCGATGTGTTTATGTCTCCTTTTAAGTCCTTCGGTAAGTTTAACAGTATATTTTTATAGATAAAAAAATTCCTATAGTTTTACTTTCAGCTATTTCATATTTTGTAGTTCTTGTCAATAGACTCTTATTTCTGGGAAAGAAACTTAACTGTCATGTGGGAAACTAAGCGGGGATGATACCTGTGAGCACCCTTCTTGGCCCTTTCTCTCCCTTTTTTCAGATAACACCATGACGTTTTCCATCACATCTACAAGTAGCTATAGGCTTACATCTTCCTTTCTATTATTTAACCTCTCTTCCCATTCTTGAACCATTATATTTATTATGGCTTCCAGAAACATTTTGATAATGCTCTCATAACGGGCATCTTATCTTGTCCCTGATGTTAACAGATCTGAAACTAACATTTCACCACTAGGTATGATTATGGTGATCCTTCCGAGAGAGAACTTTATTATATTAAGAAATTTCTCATTCCTAGTTACAATGGGTGTTTCTCAATTGTTTTAGAATCAAGAGTGGGTATTTAACGATTGAGATGACATGGAAAGGGCCAGAGCTGTGGCCCTCCCCTACAAGAGACTGCACTGGCATCATTTCTTTCTGCTTTCAATAAATCCACTATCTCTAGGAGGTTTGTCCTAATAGCATCTGTCTTTTTTATTTTTTAACCCAGTTTCCTGGGGCAGATACAGGCGGCTGTGTGGCCTGTATCTTCCACAAGACCTCTTCCTTGTGTTGTCAGTCTAACCAAGAAACAGCTCCTCCCATGCTGTAGTCACTGTCTCCGCCTTCATCACGCATGAACTCTGAGGGCAGCCCAGAGTTACAAGCTGCTTCCACAAAAGCTCAGTGCGGCGAAGAGGGGCCAGACTGTGTGCTCTCCATCTCCTGTTTGTTCTTAGGATGAAGCACTGGGAGTCGATAATGTCTCAGTCCAACATGGTCTCTCTTCCCCCGTTCCTGGCAGAAATCTGCCAATGTTTCTGGCGTCACAAAGACATTCTTCTTTACTTTTGGTGAGGTTTCAAGTCTCTCCCACCTTCATTTCTATATTGTGAAGGTGGTTTTAATGGGAGTTGGGAAAGATGGAAATGATCGCTTGTGAACACATTGCCGTTCAACCCAGAGGTCCTTATCAGCGGTCAGTCGCCTGGTAATTAGTCACTGCCCTCCCGCTTCCAGTACAAAAACCAAACTTCCTGATACAAGAAACAGAAACAAGTGAAAGAGGTACTCAGCTCTCTCTATCTTTGGTAGCATGATACCAAGCAGTGGGTCCATCTCTTTTTAATCTTTAACCTCTCATATAATTTTCTTTTTTTAAAAATCTACCATTTTTTGTGTTCTTGATGTTGGTGGCCTCTGCACTTACAGATAGGGAACATTGTTGTGCTTGCACCAGTCTGAGGTCATAGAGAGTCCCCTGCACGGTTTTGCTGGTAATGTGGGTACATCCCTGTCTTCTTCCGGGATTGATATCATAGGTGATTTTATTCCCGGCCTCTTAGGATTTTTCAGAGTACTCTATGGGTCTTGGATTATTTTCTAGATTGGAGTTTCTGGTTTGGGTTGGGGGGGGGGTCATAGCTACATTTTCTCTGAATTTTTTACAAGGTACCATTTTCTGATCTAGATTGCTACTAACTTCCGGTGAATACGTGCAGTCTGTAGCCTTTCCCCCCAATGTTTTAAGGACCAAAAGACAGAATATGAAGGAGTGGTAGAGTCCAAATCACCATGACATTTGAGAATGAAGAAAGAATTTAGGAGAGGAGAGGATTATTTTCATGAGCCTCGTAGAGGAAAGCCCAGTTTACCAGCACGTATTCCTGGCCCTGATTCCAAATATCTACATCTACTATACACCTGTATCAATATCCCAAATATCTGAAGATAATCCTACATAGTAATGACGTAGGATGTATAGGTATGAAGACTAATAAAGAACCAGTGGTGTCTTCTTATGCTGTATATGACCGTAAACTACTATGGCCCTTTGATTTGAGTCTGAGGTGAGTCACTTGGAAGTGCCTGCCTTCCAGATGCTGTATTGCCCAAAATAGCTCTCAAGAGGTCTGAAGGCAGGGCCACTTTATGGCTCTGACATGTGTAGTGGTAATGTTACCCAGGCGTCTACAGGGGCTTTGGAGGCTGCTTGTGCTCAGAGACTGTGTGATGCCAAGGACCTCATTGTGTTCTTCTCAATCTCCTTTGTTGATGTTGATGACTTTCCCATCACACCGAGACAGACCGATACCACCACAAACCCACCTCTTATCAATAACTTAGCATAGAAACTCAGTAGAAGTGACTTTCTTCCCCCCTTCCTTCACACTCTATAATGAGGCTCTAAGGAAATCAAAAGAAGCTTACCATGTGGAAACGTATCCTTTGGAATCCTGAGGACTTGCATACGACCTGCGAGCATCTTGGGGTCACAGCGAACGGGAGCCCTGGCCAAAGGAGCAGAGTTCTAATGTGAGCAGAGCTGTCGTCAAGAGAGGCTTCCAGGGGAGAAGGCTTGCTGCCCTAGCCAAGGTACATACTCTTTTGTGGTGCTCCTAAATACACTGATAATCAGGGACATTAAATGTGTCCTAGATGGACACACCAGATAGAATAGACCTTTGAAGACCAAAGAGTTGCACCAGGGAGAAAAGACACTGTCTTTTCTTAAGACAAGTCATGATTAATTTAAAGTAAATGTGGGGAGCGTCGCCTGGATGGCTCAGGCGGTTAAGCGCCTGACTTCAGCTCAGGTCATGATCCCACAGCTCCGTGAGTTCGAGCCCCGTGTCGGGCTCTGTGCTGACAGCTCGGAGCCTGGAGCCTGCTTCAGATTCTGTGTCCTCTCTTGCTCTGCCTCTCCCCCACTTATGCTCTGTCTCTCTCTTGAGAATAAATAAACATTAAAAATTTTTTTTTAAAAAGTAAATGTGGGGCAATTGAACTATCAGAGATTTTGAATATCAATTAATTTGCTTTGCTTCCATTCTTTTTTTTTTCAAAATTTTATTTTTTTTTAAGTTTACTTATTTATTTGAGAGAGAGAGAGCAGAGGAGGGGCAGTGAGAGAGGGAGAGAGAGACTCCCAAGCAGGCTCTGCACTGTCAGCGCAGAGGCTGATGAGGGGCTCGAACTCACGAACCGTGAAATCATAGCCAGAGTTGAAATCAAGAGTTGGATGCTTAGCCAACTGAGCCATGTCGGCACCCCCTTTGCTTCCATCTTAATACATAGTCTTCCTATCATGGCTGAAAGAATAAGAATTTCAACCACTGGCTGAGTGTCCTTTGGTAAGGATTCTCTGAACTTTGATGTCTTCAAGGAAAGCAAAACCAAACTGGCACTTACCTTGAAGCATTGCTGGGAAGTGTTCTGCACACTCCGAGCAGCTCTGCCCGATAGAAATATAACACAGGCCACAAATGGGACCCATAGTATATTTTTACCCCCTTTAATTTAAAAAAAATTTTCGTATGTTCTTTAACAGAAGTTTGGTTGACATGAATATTGTGTTTGTTTCAGGTGTCAAACATAGCGATTCCACAACTATATATATTGTGAAATGTTCACCATGATAAGTGTAGTTACCATCTGTCGCCATATGAAGTTGTCACAACATTATTGACTATATTTTCTGGGCTGTACTTTCCATCCCTGTGATTCACTTATTTAATTTTAAGATTTATTTATTTTTTTATTTTGAGAGAGAGAGAGCGAGAGAGCATCCAACACAAGCACAAGGGGCAGAGAGAGAGAGAGAGGGAAAGAGAGAACCCCAAGATTCTCAGCACAGAGCCCGATGTGGGGCTCAAACTCATGAACCATGAGATCATGACCTGAGCCCAAACCAAGAGTCAGACGCTTAACTGACTGAGCCATCCAGGCGCCCCTGACTTATTTATTTTATAACTGGAAGTGTGTACCTCTTAATACCCTTCACCTATTTCCAGCCACCCCCTGCCCTCCCCTCTGGAACCACCAGTTTGTTCCCTGGACTTCTCAGTCTGTCTCATTAGTATAATTTTAATTTTTCTAATGGTCGCATATTTTAAAAAAGAAAGGAGTGAAATTAATTTTAATACTCTAATGTATTTATTTAAAGTTTACCCACAATGTTATTTCAGCATGCGATCAATATAAAATCTATTAAAGTGGTATTTTACCTTCTGTTGTTCCGTACAAAGGTTCTGAAATCCATGTGTAGTTGACATTTTTCAGCACATCTCAGGTCAACTAGGTGTTTTTCAAGTGCTCAATAGCCACATGTTACTCATGACTCCCATATCAGGAAACATTTCTCAAACATTAAACATAGGCTATTATTATTATTATTAATTATGTCAGGCACTAATTCTTCCTCACCAAGTTCCTTAATTAGTGCTTTGGGTTAAGCAGGGGAAGTCTAATTGCATAGGTCCTGTCTCCTGCCTATTCCTTGAAATCAGGTACCTCCTGTGACCCAGTGCGGGGACAACCAGGACCGGGGGCATCCAGGATTATCCTGGACACTGACTTCCTGCCACCTGCTATAAAGCTGGCAGCTTGCTTTCTGACCCAGTCAGTTGGAGCATCCGAGCAGCACTGCGGCAAGCCTTCTGCGCTCTCTGCTCGCAATTCCTTGTCTGCAAACATTTGCCAACTGGCTGAACTTTTCCCCAGGTAATGTCCTCAGTCAAGGATGGTTTTGACTCTCTAGCAACACAGGGCAGGTGCTGGCCCACGCAGATTGCGGCAGAGTCTCTGAAGATCCCCAAATTTGACCCCGTTAGCTTCCCCCTAACACGCACCAGTCTCTACAGGAGCCCCTGTGAACAAACATCTCCAATGAAACATGTCCAGAATTTCACGACTTTCCACCAGCCTACTGCTCACAGCTTGATTCCAACCACCATCATCTTTCACCTGGGCTGCCATAGTGTTTTCCTGCCTCCAACCCTCCCCCTCTTCAGTGTCTCCCCCCACAGCAATCAGACTGATTCTGTTAACCTGCATGGCGGCTTACACCATCCCTCTATCCCCACCCTCCAACGTCTTCCCGGCTCAGTCACAGAAAAAGGTCAAAGCCCTGTACCAGCCTGTAAGACCCTTCCCAATAAGGTTCTTGTTACCCCATCCCCACCCCCACTTTCTTACTCTGCTCTAGACCTTCTTGTCCTCCTGCTCCATAGCAAGAAGTCTCCTCACTCAGGGACTTGGCACTTGTGTTTCCCCTGCCTGGAACGTGCACCCCTAAGAGAGCCACATGGCTTGCTCCCCGATGTCCTCGGGTCGTTCTTCAAATGTCACCTTATCAGTGAGGACATGCGTTATAATCTTGTTCAAAATTGCAACCCTCCGCCGAGACTTGATCTCCTTTTCCTGTTCAGTTCTTTTCATAGAATTTATCAATGTCTAACATAGTAATACATTTTACTGACATATTTATATAGTTTTTCTTATATACCAGATCCAACTGGGATCCCATTCCTGCCTCTGATGATTAAAATATTCTTACCTCCAGAATGTGCTGGATCACTTGGCACACTGTTAACATTGTTCATCATGTCCGTCTGGAAATGATGGATTTTTGACCTAAGATCACATGCAGAATTAATCAACCCCTTCTCCTTCTGAGTGTTCCCACTATTGCTCTTACCTAGCTGTCCCAGAAATGTGCTTCTTGCCTGTCCCTTGAACTCAGTTTTCTGGCAAGGAGCTTGTCTTATATCTGTGTCTCCAGTGCATGGTATACTGGCCAACACATAGTAGATGCTACACAAAGAACAGTTTTATAGATTAAAAACATGTTTTCCAGGGGCGCCTGGGTGGCTCAGTCGGTTGGGTGTCCGACTTCGGCTCAGGTCATGATCTCGCAATCCGTGAGTTCGAGCCCCGTGTCGGGCTCTGTGCTGACGGCTCAGAGCCTGGAGCCTGTTTTCAGATTCTGTGTCTCCCTCTCTCTCTGACCTTCCCCCATTCATGCTCTGTCTCTCTCTGTCTCAAAAAAGTGAATAAACATTAAAAAATTAAAAAAAAAACAAACGTGTTTTCCAGATGCACAGGAAATGGCTCCCTTCTGTGTCTTTTGTCTTTCCCTGTCATTCCTTGCCCCCAGGCCTCTAGCGCTGAAGGGACTCCCCACTTGACACCTGAGTGAGACAGCCAATGGCCAATTTTCCCAGAAGCAGAAATAACCCAGGGATGTACCACATAGGATCTTCAGGTAACAACAAGACCAAAAGCCAAGTTTGGATTGAGCTAGCAAAATCCATTGCCTCTCCCTTCGTATCATGAAGGGTAATGCTTTCCTTGGGGTGATATGTCAGAAGTGGTGACTCCATGTGTTTGCACACACACACGTGTAGGGTGTCACCGTCTTCAGCCCTATTCATTCATCCTTTCAACTAATATTTATTCAATGTCTTCTATATCCCATATGTTGGGCGAGGTGCTGAGAATACAATTTTTACAAATAGTAAAAAGGTCAGATATAGCCCTGCCCTCATGGAGCATATAGCTGAAGGCAGACATTGAAAAATCACTCCATTCTCTGAAAAGTTATCTGGATCTGTCAGATCATGAGTCTTCATTAATTGTTGGGTAGTTACCACCACTATTCCCTGCTACCACAGTCTCTGTCCTGGGCTCTTCTCCAAGGCTCAGGGTAGATGCCACCAACCACATTTAGTGGCCATGCTATTCCTCAATGGGACAAAAATGGGAGGGGAGACTACCTTCGCAGCTGATAACCAATATTTATTGAGCGATTATTATACAGCAGGCTTTATACTTCTCCTCATGTATTATAGTATTTAATTATCATACCAAGTATCAAGGTTGATGCTATTAGCAATTCCGGTGGGTTTTTTTTAAGTTTTTATTTATTTATTAAGTAATCTTTGCCTCCAGCGTGGGGCTTGAACTCGTGACCCCGAGATCAAGAGTCGCTCGCTCTTCCGACTGAGCAAGCCAGATGCCCTAGCAATTCTGTTTTAATAACGGTAACATCTAACTATACTGCTTCCTTCAGGTCTAGCGACAGCAAAGGAATCCAGCAAGTTCCATCCATGCCAGTTTTTCTTAATTATCCAAAACAGAATGCTTTTGAGAATAAAGGAACTGTTAATAATTAACTCCCCTTCAGGACAGCAGATATAAACCAGGACATTTTAGGCAAGTTGGGGCATGGGGCCACCCATTTCGTGTTTACTTTACAGGCAATCTCAGGCTGAATTTCCAGGAATGTACAAATTTAAATCACAGATATATAAAGAGGGGTGCCTGGGTGGCTCAGGTGGTTAAGCATCTAACTCTTGATTTCGGCTCAGGTCATGATCTCATGGTTCTTGAGTTCGAGCTGACAGTACGGTGTCTCCTTGGGATTCTCTCTCTCCCTCTCTCTCTGCCCCTCCTGAACATGCTCGATCGCTCTCTCTCCACCCTTCAAAATAAATAAACTTAAAAAAAAAAAAGAAAATCCTTAAAAAATAAATAAATCATGGAAAGGTAAAGGATTAAATACCTTGATTTCCATAATTTCATAAATCTAAGGCATAGTTTATGATCGTGTGAAAGCTAGTGTTTTCATAGCGACAGGTACTTAAAGAAAGCGGATATTTACAGAAGTAAACTAAAAAGGTCATGTATGATCTTGGACCAACTCTAATTTCTATTGGCTCTCATGCCTTTGCATTAGCAGGGGAGCCTGATGATGAACTTCAGGGCTTTATGCTCCCTTTACCATCTCACCTCCCAGTAGACAGTTGGATTCATTCATTCTTGAAAATATTTATTAAGTGCTCAAGTGTTTTTGTGTGTGTGCATGCCAGGCACTGGAGATCAACAAACCAAAAAAGTCATAGTACCTGCCGTCCAGATTTTCAGTCAAGTGAAGGAAGCAGACACAAAAGTGATCGTTATAGTGGCATAATTTCTCTGCAGGTCTGAGCTCCCTCTAAACCTCCTGAGTTATGAACACACTAGCCTTCTACCGTCGTGACCTTATGCCCCAAAATGAAAATTTTAAGGATCCCAAAGTATGCTACACTTCCCTTTGTGACTTATGATTTCTAGATCATTTTTACATAAATTAGCTCATTTAATCCTTACAATAACAACAGAATGAAGGTATTCTGTCTTCATTTGGTAGATGAGGATGAACTTTAGGATCTTTGGGACCATAGGGCTAATAAGCTGGGGCGCCAGGGTTTGAAACATCAAGGTTTTTATTTACAAATCAGAGCTATACCCAAATTGCATTCATAGAACACACTGGAAGGAAATAAACAAAACTCAAATCTTTCTACAAATAGACTCTTACAGAATTAAATCTGACCCTTTGAGCTATTGCAACTTCTCTTCCTTCCCTTTGGGGATTGTTCTTAAAATATTAAAACAGTCATTATCAACCACATACGTAAAAATATGTTTTAAAGACCAAGTGATCCTGCACTAACATAAATTGGCTAATCTCAAGATTAGTCAGAAACATCCGTTTATTGAAAGGAAGGAAATCACTTCAATGACAGAAGTGGGGCTGTTTGTCTGATACTCAAGCTCCATACGCAGCCACAAAATTCCATCCTTTCTCTGAGAGCCACGTGCTTCCATGGCCACTCAGGATTGAAGGCAAACCCAGTGCATGAAATCGGACAACTGGCTTTGAATGCCAACTTTGTCATTTACTTAACTCTGGGATCTCAATTTCCTCCTCTGCATACGGGATGGTAACAGGGACGAGCACTCACCCCCCTGTGTTGAAGGTTATAAAAAAAAAAAAAAAAAACAACAACCAAAAAACAGAAAGTAAACAATCAACATAAGTAATAAGCAACCGTACTTTAAACTCAATGAGTTATTCTGAATCTATAACTCCTCTGTTGAAAGAGTATTTAGAGTTTACAATGCTCATGACAAAAAGGGCTAAACGTCAAATATAGTTGGAAGCCATCAGGCATTTTGAAAATAAGATGGGAATAAGAGTTAGACAAACCTGGATTTGGATCCGGTCTCTGAGTACTTAAACTCTCTATACCTCATTATTGTAATCTGTGAAATGGGAATAAAAATATCTGTCCTGTAGTGAAGACTATAGAAGACTATAATGAGTACATAAAGAACCGAAGGGGGAACTCAGTGGGGCAGGGACTGGTTTTGTCACATGCACTGCTAAATTTCCAGCATGTCACCCCGTGTCTCCACACAGCAAATGCTCACTAAGGAGTTATGAGAGGATTTTACTGGCACAAGAGGAATGCTCAATGGGTCATCACTACTTTTATAAATAACACCTGCTGGCACTGGAGATTTGGGGCCAAGGCAGTGGAGGGCACATCACAATGCTCGCAATATAATGGAACAACTGAGCTTGGCTGAGAGTCACTATGACGTACTCAACAAGGCAGCACCCTAGCACCCTAAATTTAAATGTCATCAGGAGGCAAAGGACACCTTTATGAGCACCCCACTTGGGCAGTAAAAATTTGCTCTGTTTGACTCTTCTTATCAGCAGGGACAATGATATGTTCACATATTGATCCATTGTTTCACAAATGTTCTTTAAAACCCAAACGCCACGTCCAGAGCACCCCATGACTGAAACACTGTCCATCTCGCTACCTATGTGGATAGCCTGGTTAAAAAAATAAAATAAAATAAAAAAAGGCTATAGTTTTTGTGAAACCCATCACTATATTCATGATTTCCACAAGTGATTCCCGTCCTATTTACCAAGAAAATTCCAACGCTGTGGGTAGAATTGGGAGAGGTTGTTAGATGTTCACAAAATCAAGCCTTGGGCCTTTGAACTAACTTTTGGAGGTAAATCTAAGTGATCTTAACTGAGCACTTAGTATGTGCCGACCAATGCCAGAAATTCTTTGCATGTACTAAACATCTTATTATCTCATTAAATAATCCAAACAACTCTGATAGGTGAGTGGTACGATCCTACTTTACAGGCCTGCTGTGAATAAAAGACTGACTTTTCTACACGCCCTAAATAAAAACAGCATCTACACTGATTTTACTTAGGTGCCCACACAGTTCTCTAAGATACTCTTCTGACTTCATGAGATTGGGAAAACAAAACAGCTTATAGAACTCTTAACTTCCAGTAAATAGAGGCTTTGAGGGGCTGTGGCAGTGGGGGTAGGGCAAATACCCTGATAACATCACCTTGGAACCTCAACTAAAATGGTAAAAATCTCCAGATTATTTTATAGTCATAATCAAAAAATAATACAACGGCTATGTGGGGATCCAACTGAGACTCCACAATTTGTGTTATTCTGAGAGCATTCGCTGCTCTGGCAGCTTAGCCATGAAGAGGAAAATGAGAGATTAATTTAGAAATTCTTCATTTAGAGATTAATATAAAGGCTCCATTTCTTTTGAGAGGTGATGGGTGACCAACCAGACCAAATGCCATTCTCACAACATGTTTTTAGTTCTCAGACCTTACCGGTGAGACTGAAGTTCAGTGTACAATTTGTTATCAACAAGGACCGAGTACATCGGGATACAGTTATGCCAGGATGAAAACAATCGTTAAGTGTTTTGGGGTGTCTTTTTTGCATGGCTTGCAAGTTTTCTTGTTTGCCCTGGTAAACACTGGGTCATTTCCATGAACCCTCGAGCTGACTGATAAATGGCCTCAGCTGCTTGCCCTAGGAATGGACATCTCCACTTTGGGGATAACGGACAGAAAAAGTCAAGGACATATTTGTGGGTAAGGTCCAGGCCTTCTGTCCTCAACAGCATGGAGGACACTACTTAGATTTAACAAAATCTGATTTGGCTATGTTGCAGATTGATAATACTAACGATACACCATGCCGTTTGCATAGCACCTTTGTAGTGAAATCCAGAGAGGCAAAAACACAAATTGAGGGCCATAGAAGGTGACTAACTTGGCCAAGGGACATCAGTAGGAAGGGAAAGAGCTTTAGGTCCGTGGCTCTCACACTTGGGTGTGTGCATCAGGGTTGTACGGAAGGTCTGTTTGCCTGCCCCAGCTCCTGAGTGTGAGTCAGCAGGTCTAGGGGGGCCCCAGAATCTGCATTTCTCACAAATTCCTAGGTGATGCTGATGCTGTTATTGCTCCGCGGACCACACTTTGGGGACCATCAGCGTCAGAGATGGGCTCCTGATTCCTAAGCCATGCCTCTTCTTTCTAGACCCCACCGCCACCGCCAGGGTACAACAAATGGCCACAGCTCCACTGGCTTTCTCCCTCCAGCCACTTTAAATGAATCTTTCTTTAAAATGCAAACCACAACATCTTATTTGAATAATTCGAACATTTACAATTGAGTATCTTCTATCTTTTTAAAACATTTTAACAAAAATGGAATGTGTCTTTTTTTTTTTTTTTTTTTTTCCTGGTAGGGGAAAGAACAATTACTAATCACGGTATTCAAGATTATCTTTTTAAAAGATTTTTTTTTTTCAACGTTTTTTATTTATTTTTGGGACAGAGAGAGACAGAGCATGAACGGGGGAGGGGCAGAGAGAGAGGGAGACACAGAATCAGAAACAGGCTCCAGGCTCCGAGCCATCAGCCCAGAGCCTGACGCGGGGCTCGAACTCACGGACCGCGAGATCGTGACCTGGCTGAAGTCGGACGCTTAACCGACTGCGCCACCCAGGCGCCCCAAGATTATCTTTTTAAAAAACAAAAAAAAAACAAAAAAACGCATGATTTGACAAGAAAATGTAAACTTTGACTGTATTGTAGTATTCATGTAAATGAACTCATTTACTGAAAAGAGACATATACTAGATAAAGTGAAATGTGGTCTGGTTAGAATTGATATTTCCATGCCCCCAAACCCTATGTAAGTGTTCACAAAATGAAGAATCTGAAACGTATACTTGAAGGACTCCATAGCATCTAGGAGAAACCAATTAATTTAATTTAAAAAGCAGTTAGCTTCTTCCAGATCTCTAATGTTAAACTTCAACACTGAACTGGGAGTCTCTCAACCTTGAAACTATTGGGACTTGGGCTGGGTACTTCTTGGTTGGGGCAAGGGAGGAGGGCTGTTCTGTGCATTATAGGAACTTCAGCAACATCCCTAACCTCTACCCACTAGAGGCCAGGGGCAGCTCCTTAGATGTGAGGACCCAAAATGTCTCCAGAGGTAACCAAATGCCGAGAACAAAGACTTATTTAAGAGAAGGGAACTGAGATTGGTTGACTGCCTGCCCTGTGTCCGAGGCTGGGTGGGGCATTTTGCATAGAAGATGATTGAGCTAGTTTAATTGAACGTGGATCTAGAGATGGGGGGGCAGCCTCAATCCCACAGCATCTTCTTTTCTTGGTTGCTGTTCTTGAAATCCCACTAAATGTTTGTTTTCCTTTGGGCTAAATGCCAGCCTTTTGTTTCCAGGAAATTCTTTAAAGGTGCGGGGACTCTGAAAGTGGTAACAAACCGATACTCATACTTCGAGTATGACTGGGGTTTGGGGACACTGACTAATGGCAGAGAGGCCCAGACAGGGCAGGGGTTCATGGTTTGAATTCACATGTTTTAAATCTATTTTTCTGAACAAGTGATTGTTTAACACGTTAGTTATTCTTCGATGTCTTATCTTTGTTTGGGGATTAACTTAAAGGACAATAAGATGGTTGAAAGGGAAATCACAGATGAAAAACCCAGTGAAAGATGGAATAAATAATTAAGATGCAAAATCAAGTTAAGCTGGCAGCTGTACCTGATAATTCAGCGAGCTCTGAGTTTCCTGGAGGCCAAAGCATACCGACTTTTGATAAAAAGCAAGAGTGGGAATTGATAATGTTAGCTCTACCCCATGCCATTTGCATAGCACCTTTGTAGTGAAATCCAGTGCTCTCTGCCCTTTCAGCCATCAGTGGGGTGAGAGCATGGGGAACATGACATTTAATAATGACCAAATAACCTATCTGGTGTTACCCACTTAAAATGTATTCGCATGTTTGCCATAAATGACTAAAAATTAGTGCGTCTAGGATATTAGCATTGTTTGTAAATAAAATCCTTGCCAAATCTCTCCTCCCAAATGTACAAGCCAATTTAAACTATAGCATGCCTCTTTTCTAAAATCCAGACGAGTTTTGAGAAAAGATAATCAAGCAGTGGGTTTTTGTGTTTCTTTGTACTATAAACACTCATAGAGATTTCTGGTAATTTTATGTAGTGTTTGCATTAGCCAGAAATTTTGTATGACTTTTGAAAACTTTAATTTTGATACATTTCATACATGAAATGAGCCTGTACAATAATATATCAGGCTCGTTTGTACCCACTACTTAGATTTAACAAAACACTTTGTCATAATTACTTCAGAGCTTTGGTTTTAAATAAAATAGGTTTGAAGGTAACCTTCCCTAACCCAACTCTCCTTTCGCAGTCCCAGGAAGAACTCTTGTCCTGAGGTTGCTATGTATCCCTCCTGTGGCTTTTAGCACACACCTGTTTCCATAAACAGCAGGCAGTTTTGTTTAGTATGTTCTGAGAATTTACATAAATGATATCATACCCAAGGTCCATTTTTGATCATTGCTTGGTTCACTCGGCAAAATTTTCTAGTTTCAACCATGTTGATACTTAGAAATCTCATTAACCAATTTCTCTGCCCCGTAGTATTTCATGGCGTAATACATTTTGTACCCTCTATTGATGGACACATAGGTTGACTCTCCAAAGAGGTTATAGCAGACTGTGGAAGGGACTGTTTCCAGGATTAAAACCTTTTACCGGACACCATCAGATGTGTGACATCATCAGACGTTTTGTTTTTACAAAGTGTAAGAGCGAACATTCTCTCACTGGTGCTTTACTGATTTTTTCTGATTATTATTGATGTTATTGTTGGGATTTTTACTTCCTCTGTGAATTTCTCATTGCAGAGAGCTGGCGATGAGGGAAGAATTGTCTGCCACCCACTTAATATTAATTGCAATTGTTTATGTATTTTGGAAGCTAATAAATTGTCTTTAGCCGTTTAATTTGCATTTTTAAAAAAATCTGTGGCTTATCTTTTGTATCTGTCCATTGTGTCCATTTTTATATAGGTATTTAAATTTTAATGTAGTGTCATTTATAAGAAGGCTCCATTTATGGTTGATGATTTTTGTGTATTGTTTATGATATCATTGTTCATCCAGATATTATAACGATGTTTTGTCTTCTAAGCATATAAAAGTTTCGCATTTCACATCAAGAACTTTAACTTATCTAGAATTGCTTTTAGTGAAATGCTTAAGATGGTGATCCAATTTTCTTTTTTTTTTCTGTATGCAAGCCATTTGTCCCAGAATCAGATTTAAGTGGTTCTTTTTTTCCCCCACTGATCTGTAATGGCACCTGTCTCATAGACTAACTTTACAACACTCACACACGTGCATGCACGCATGCATACACACTCACATGCACACACGCAGCCATACACATAGGTATGTGTATGGGCTTGTTTCTGAGTCGTCAATTATGTCGCATCGGTCTGTTTCTCTACACCAGCAGCAAGATCACCGTGTTTTTATTAATCTGGCTCTATAATAACTCTTAATATCTGATCAGGCAAATTGTCCTCCTAATTCTTCAAAATTATCTTGATTATTCTTGGCCCTTTATTCCTCCATACAAATTTTAGGATTATCTTCCTGCCAAGTTCATGAAAAACTGTCCCGGTTGTGATTAGATGCATTAAATTTAGAAATGTATTAGATAAAAATCAACACCTCTATGATATTAAGTCTTCCTACAATGACATATACATCTCTCCAAAGATTAATATCTTTCCTTATGTACTTCAGAAAATTTTTATAATTTTCTCCATTGGGTCTTTCATATCTTAGATCTATTTGTAGATAACTTATAATTACTTAAATATTCCAGAAATATTCTTTAACATTTTGAATGTAAGTCCTTTACCAAATACATGTTTTGCAAATATTTTACTTCAGTGGATGGCTAATCCACAGTTTTTAGGTTGCAACTGGTTAAGATCTTCTATACAATGTTAAATAGAAGTTGCTAACTGGCCTCCTTGATTTGTTCCTAATTTCGGAGGAGTGCTCCTATCAGTAATTATGACATTTGTTTTCAGTTTGAGGTAGCTTCTCTTTATCAGATGAAGAAAGAATCTTTCAATTCCTGTTTGGCTAAAAGTTTTTAAAATAATGATTGTGTTGTATTTTTACAAATTACCATGTGTTTTTTGCCCCTTAATCTGTTGATGTGATAAACCATATTAACAATATTTTAATATTGTCATATTTACCTCTTATGATATCAACATATAAACATACACATTCTCTCTCTCTCTCTCACACACACAAACACACGCACACACACACACACACACACACACAGAGTTGGGTTCGATTTCTTGCTATTTCATTTATGATTTTGCATATATGCTCATGAATGAGTGTGCCTTGTAAGTTTTCTTCCTAATACTGGTTTGTCTGCTTTTGCCATGGAGATTTTATTAGCCCCATGAGATTGTTTAGGGGACTTTCTTTTCTTTGTTGTTTTCTGAAACAGTTGATATAGCACAACAATGTCCGTTCCTGGAAGATTTGATAATTCTCCCCAGTAAAATTTTCTTGGCCAGTTCTTTTTTATAACAAGGAAATTTTGGATGTAGAGCAAATTTGTACGAAGATTATAAATAAATCTGCTCGTGTCATCTAGTGCTGCTTTAGCCAATTATAGTAATTAATATTTACCTGGACGATTGTTCATTTTAGTAATTTTAAAAAATCATTGGCATTGAGCTGTTTTTACTTTATATTTTTACAAAATGTTCTGCCTGTATTTATTTGTCCTTTTAAACTTACCAATTTTTTTTTTTTTGTTTATTTCTCCTCTTTTTTTAAATCAGTCATGCTAGAGAATGATTTTATTAGTCTTTGCAGTAGGACAGCTTTTGGTTTGTTGGTTCTTTATCTTTTTTCTTTTCATTAACACATTTCTTTATTATTTCTTTTACTTAAAGTTTACACTGTTGCTCTTTTCTAACTTCGTGACTTAGATGCTTAACTCATTCATTTTTTTTTTTTTTTTAATTTATTTTTGGGACAGACAGAGACAGAGCATGAACGGGGGAGGGGCAGAGAGAGAGGGAGACACAGAATCGGAAACAGGCTCCAGGCTCCGAGCCATCAGCCCAGAGCCTGACGCGGGGCTCGAACTCACGGACCACGAGATCGTGACCTGGCTGAAGTCGGACGGACGCTTAACCGACCGCGCCACCCAGGCACCCCAACTCATTCATTTTTAATGTCTCTCTCTCTTTCTAACTTATGTCTTTAAGATCATAAACGTCGTCCGAGTATTGTACAGCTCCATCTCATAATCTTTAAACCGTAGTGTTTTCATTGTCACCTAATTTTAAATATTTTGTCATTTCAGTAACACATTTTTAACCAGCAAACTATTTAAAAATATATTTTGTTAATTTCCAAACACATGAGAGGTTTGTGACCACAATCTTCTTACTGTTTTTTAATATTTATCTATGTCATGGAGAAAAAAATCAAACCGGCACCTTGACTCTTTGGTACTTTTTGGCAATTGCTTTGTGACTCTGTGCATGGTTAATTTCGTGAAATGTCCACTGTGTGCTTAAAAAGGATACTGTTCTCTAATTTTAGGATTCCATGTTTCAATATACAGGAGATATATTCAGGAGTTTTTATTTTGTTTTTCAAAATGTTCTGTGACTCTGCCAATTATTTTGTCTGCTTAACTGACCTATCAGTTTCTCAGCTTCTCCTGTGAATTTGTCATCATCCGATTGCAGATTTAGATAGTGTGAATCTGGATGGTGTGGTTCTTGCAGGCCAGGATTGCCATAGTTTTCTGATAAATTATTCTTTTTAGCATTACTTACTTTTAGCATTCCCTTTGACAATGTTACACTGTCTTCTTTTTCCCCCCCAAGTTTTTATTTAAATTCCAGTTAGTTAACATACAGGGTAACATTAGTTTTAGATGTGGGACCTAGTGATTCATCACTTCGTTCAACACCCAGTGCTCATCACAAGTGCCCTCCATAATACCCATCATCCATTTAACCCGTTCCCCCACCCCCACATCCCCTCCGGTAACCCTCAGTTTGTTCTGTAATATGAAGAGTGTGTTTTCTGGTTTGCCTCTCTCTTTTCTTCTCCCCCTGTGTTCCTCTGTTTTTTGTCTTAAAATCCACATATGAGTGAAATCATATGGCATTTGTCTTTCTCTGACTGACTTATTTCACTTAGATAATACACTCTAGCCCCATCCACGTCATTGCAAATGGCAAGATTTCATCCTTTTTGGCGACTGAGTAATATTCCATTGTATGTATATAGCACATCTTCTTTATTGAGTCATCAGTCAATGGCATTTGGATTCTTTCTATAATCTGGCTTTGTTGATAATGCTGCTATAAACATTGAGGTGCATGTGTCCCTTCGAATCTGTATTTTTGTATCCTTTGGGTAAATACCCAGTAGTGCTATTGCTGGATTGTAGGGTAGTTCTGTTTTTACCTTTTTGAGGAAACTCTATACTGTTTTTCAGAGTGGCTGCCCCAGTTTGCATTCCCACCTGCCTTCTTCTGATTAATATTTTCCTGGTAAATACTATTCCTTCGCATTATGTTCAATCTCTCATCATCATCGTATTTCAATAGTGTCTCTTAGAAACCGCCTTAGGATTTTAGGATTTTATAATTTTATTCAATCTGAGTATATCTGTCATAGTCTTTTGACTATGGAGTTTGACAAATTCATGTTTGTTGTGATTAATGATACATAGGATTTCTTTTTTTTGTTCAATTTTTAGTTTTATTTTCCCCATGCATTCTATTTTTGCTCCTCTTTTCCTGCTTGACTTTTCCTTATTTCCTTTTTTCCCACCATTAATGTTTAGAAGTCATATACATTACTCTCATACTTTTAGTGGGTACCCACAATTTTTAACTCTATTCACAAAGTCTAAAGTTTAACAATATTTCTGCATTCCTTCTTAATGACACAAAAAGTTTAGATCACGCATCTCACATTTCATGTTACTGTTGCAAAGTTATAATTCCATAGTTTTATTTTAAAAATAAATTTTATTTTTGCGTAAAAATAAAATTTTAGGGGCACCTGGGCGGCTCAGTCAATTAAGCGTCTGACTTCAGCTCAGGTCATGATCCCAAGGCTCGTGGGTTTGAGCCCCGTGTCAGGCTCTGTGCTGACAGCTCGGAGCCTGGAGCCTGCTTCGGATTCTGTGTCTCCCTCTCTCTCTGCCCCTCCCCCACCCACCCTTTTGTGTGTGTGTGTGTGTGTGTGTGTGTGTGTCTCTCTCTCTCTCAAAAATAAGTAAATATTAAAAAATTTTTTTAATTTAAAGAAAAAAATTAACTTAGTTTTAAAACAAAACTATGGAATTATAAAGCTGTGGAATTATAAAAATAAAACTATGGAATTATACCTTTAATTAAAAAAAATATTTTTTAATTCTCAAGTTAGTTAACGTAAAGGGTAGCCTAGGCTTCAGGAGTAGATTCCCGTGATTCATCACTTACATACAACACCCAGTGCTCATTCCAACAAGTGCCCTCTTCAATGCCCATCACCCATTCTCCCTCCCTCCCAACCTCCACCCCCATCAACCCTCTGTTCTCTTACGGTTTGCCTCCCTCTCTATCTTATTTTTCCCCTTCCCTTCCCCTATGGTCATCTGTTAAGTTTCTCAAATTCCACATGTGCGTGAAATCATGTGATATCTGTCTTTCTCTGACTGACTTATTTTGCTTCGCATAAAACCCTCCAGTCCCATCCATGTTGTTGCAAATGGCAAGACTTCATTCTTTTCCATCGCTGAATAGTATGGAATTATAACTTTAAAATTACCCCTTTTTAGAAAATAGTGCATGTTTGTTCACATTTACCCTCGCATTTGGTATTTTATTTTTCCATCGTTGCTGGAGCACACTGCTCCCTTCAGTCTCAGCTTCCTTCTCACTCGGGTGTACCATTTACTAATCTTATTTCGGTGAAGGTCTACAGACGATAAACTCATCCTCATTCTTGAATTTTAGGAAAGCTGGACATTATTCCATCATTTTCTGACTTCTATTTTTGTTGCTGGGGAGTCTTGTCAGTCTTTTTGCCCTATGGCAACATTAAAATAAGTTTTCTCTGCAACTGCATCATGATTTATCAGATACGACTTCATTCTTTTTGTCCCAATTGGTACTAATGTGGCTTGTCAGTCTGCAGTTTCACATTTCTAATGAATTTTGGAAAGAACTTTGAATATATTGTCTTCTCCATTCTCAAACCTCTTCCAAAATGTCTGTTGAAATGTTATATCACTATGTTCTATCCTTCCTGTCACTAACATTCCTTTCAAACTTCACATGTGGATATAGAAGATTCAGAGGACACATGGGGCACCTGGGAGGCTCAGTCGGTTAAGCCTCTGGCTTCAGCTCAGGTCATGATCTCACAGCTCGTGGGTTTGAGCTCCGCGTCGAGCTCCGTGCTGACAGCTCAGAGCCTGGAGCCTGCTTCAGATTCTTTGTCTCCCTCTCTCTCTGTCCTTCCCCCACTCATACTCTCTCTCTCTCTCTCTCTCTCAAAACAAATAAACATTTAAAAAAAGATGAGCACTGAGTAATGTACAGAATTGTTGAACGACTATATTGTACTGAAACTAATATAACACTGTGTGTGAAATATACTTCAATTAAAAAGGAAAAAAAAACCCAATAACTTCCACATGTTCTATCTTTTCATCCCTCTGTATAGCATTCTGTGTAATTTCCTTGTAGGTAGCTCCACATCTGTACTTTTCCTTCTTGGATCTAGTCTGCTGTGTATTTGTATATTGAGTTTTTAATTTAAATAAGATATATTAAATTGCAGGCAGTTGCGTTCAATTTTTCTTCAGATCTAACTATGTTTAAGTTTTCAGTCTATGTTTAAAATTAAGTTTTTTGTTTCCTGTTTTATAATCTTCAGATTATAATAACGTCTGATATGGAGCTGCTCGTCTGCTCTTTATTGGGTCTGCTGCCTCTCCCTTATAGTGGATCATTCCCTTGTGTGATTGGTCATTTTTCACTATGAATTCATCTTCATCTGTATTTTCTTCCTGCCAGGTCCCACGAGCCAAGGTAGAAGCGTCTCTACTTATGAGGATAATGAGCATACTCATTTGCTTCCGGTTTCTGTCTAAGACAAATCTTCACGTGTGTTTCTTTGCCTTCAGCACCAGCACAGCGTGGGGACGTACGTTCCAAGCCACCCCTGCAGGCAGTTCAGGCGTGGGTTTTGCTATTTCATGGGAAAGGTGGGGCCTTTTTGTTCTGCTAGAGCCCCAAGGAGAGGCAAACATCCCTGCTGCTCTCACGGCCTTGCGGGTAGAGGTTTTCTCCCCACTCTTACTGGTGAGGGAGGCCCCTCAGGCTTAGAACATCCTGCACATGCTTCAGCTCCAGCTGCATATTTTGGGCATGCCCAAGGCCACACCTCAGTCTTCTTTCCCTACATGAACATGAACACCCCCAACTCCTAGCTATTGGAATATATTTCTACATCCAGCGTCCCCCTCGGTTACTGTCGTGCTCATTTGTTCAGTCTTCACTCTGGCTCTTCATTCTGGTATCTGGGAGTTTGTCTTTCTTTATTTGAATTCATGTGTATTTAAGTAACCATGTTATATTTTATTCAATGTGTGTGTGTGTGTGTGTGTGTGCGTGTGTGCGTGCGTAGTCTGGGAAGGGGCCCTTTGCACTGCATCTATCATGTTTCCAGAACTGAAAGCACTCACATGTGACTTCATTCATATATATCTGAATATCATTTTTGTCACTTATTAGCTCTGCTCTACCTATGTTCCTTTTGCCTCAGTTTCCTCATCCAAAAAATGGAGCCAACCATATCTACTGCATTTGCTATAAAGTTGAAATGAAATGCTGCATATAAGCAAGTGCACAGCACCTGACATAGAGCAACCACATGATAAATGTGAGCTATTGAGATTGAGTACAGTTGACAAACTTTAATGATGTTGTTGAATATCTGTAACGCTATAGATTTTAGGCATTATTGCAAATGGTTTTTGCTTATTTATTCTTAGTAAATGCCAGCTCGTGTTTGTATGCAGTGTATTTATTTTATTCTCCAGAGCCTTAAAAAGAGTGAAAAACCCATTTGGCCCACACAGTTTCCTTCTGATTACTTTTTAGTGTCCAGAGGTCCCAAGATTAAATATAGTTCAAAACTGAACAGATGCTATGTTTTGAGTTCAAGCCATTTATATCCATGCCACTTGCCTGCTGGTCTAGCCTTGTCTCTGACTTGATGAGCTTATTCTAAACTGAGAGTCTTTTCTGTGTGTCCCGGCTTATGTGAGAAAGACTTTCAAGGGAAAGATTTAATCTGTCAAGGAAGATGTTTACCTTTTAGGTGATAAGAACACATGAATGGATTAAAAGCCAAGGAGTGGCATAATCCAATCTGTATTCTGATGAGATGGCTGTTTTTGGAGGACGTATAGTAGACAGAATTCTAAATGGCCCCCAATATTCTCACTGCCTGTGAGCAGGTGTGCAAAACGTGTGTAATCCCCTACCCTTGAGTGAGAAGAACGTGTAAAGGGTAAGTCAAGTCATTCTTGTGATTTAGTCATATCGTATATAAGATTCTGTCTTGGCGTACTGGGATGGACAAAGGATGGAAGTCAGAGAGATGCGCTCTTACTGACGTGGAAGAAAGCAAACTCCTGTGTTTATAGAGCAGGCCTTGTAATAGGACCAACAGGTGGCCACTCGTGCTGATGGCCAGTGAGAAAAGTAGAGACCTCTGTCCTGCAACTGCAAGGAATTAAATTCTGCTAACAGCCCCATGAGCTTGGTAAAGTGTTCTGAGCTCCAGAAAGGAAAATAATGCAGCCGACATCTTGTAAGACTCTCAGCAGGGAATCCATCTCACCTGTACCCGAGTTTCTGACCTACAGACACTGTGAGATAGTAAATGGGTCTTGTTTTAAGCTGCTAAATTTGTGGCAAACTGTGACATAGCCATAGAAGACTAATATAGAAAATAACCCTGAAAACACATCAGTTGGGTTGTGAGAACAGTCCAGGTAAAAATGAGAAGAATCTATATTCATCCTGAGTCTTTCAGAATGGAGATGATGAGAGTATTGAGTAAAGATCTATCAAGCAACATAACACAATTCAGCCACCCACTAACTGTCAGCATGGAATGTCCCAGAATAACCTTAAAGTTTTTGGGTGGGGCTTGATGGCTTTAAGCAAACTGGTAAAAACAGGAGTGAGGAAAGTTTCACTGGGAACATAAGTTCAGTTTGGGATTATCAGCAAAAATGGCCATATTAATTCCTCCCCATGTATCCATACTTCTTTGCAGTGAAACTTTGGCCCAAGAAATGGAATTTACTCAACATTTTCTCCCACCCCTTGGATCCGGGCTGGCCTTGAGACTGGCATTGGCCAGAAGAATGCAGAGTAAGGAACATGTGCCAGTTCCAGTCTAGAGCTCTGAACATCTCTTCTCTTTCTTTTGGAACCATGTAGCCCCATGTGAGCCTAGGCTGGCCAACGATAGGACGGAAGATCGTGTGCAGCAGAGACAAGCCACCTTGGCCGAGGCTGTCCTGGACCAGCAGCCCACCCTACTGAACAGTCGAACCTGGATACATAAGCCAGTCCAGCCAACACCAGCACAGACACCCTGCTGAACCCAGTCCAAATTGCCAACCCACTGAATCATGAGCTACATCAATAGTTACTGGATTTTTAAAAAATTTTTTTAACATTTATTTATTTTTGAGAGAGAGAGCACAAGCAGGGGAGGAGCAGAGAGAGAGGGAGACAGGATCCAAAGGAGGCTCCAGGCTCCAAGCTGCCAGGACAGAGCCCGACGCGGGGCTCGAACTCATGGACTGCGAGATCATGACCTGAGCTGAAGTCAGCCACTCAACCAACTGAGCCACCCAGGCGCCCCAATAGTTACTGTTTTGAATGACTAAGTTTTGAAGAAGTTTATCACACAGCAAAAGCTAACTTTTTTTTAACTTTATTTTATTTTGTTTATTTATTTATTTATTTATTGAGAGAGAGAGAGAGAGTGCGAGTTGGGAATGGCAGAGAGAAAGGGAGAGAAGGAGAGAGAATCCCAGGCAGGCTCCACACTGTCAGGGCAGAGCCTGATGCAGGGCTCAAACTCATGAACCATGGGATCGTGACCTGAGCCGAAGTTGGACGCTTAACCAACCAAACCACCCAGGCGCCCCAGCAAAAGCTAATTTTTATGGAAATATGAAGTTTAAGAATCTTGGGAAGTATCCATTTAATTAAGAAGGAAGCTTGGGCGCCACATCTGGATCTTAGGAGAGCAGATGAAGTTCTAGGCAGAGATTTATAGGTTATCAGTATGGAAACAGTGATTGATGTGAAGGATGTATATGAAAATATTTCTTATTTTCTGAGCAAGATGTTAATCTTCCAATGAATATGACTGTCATGGCATGTTGTTCTTCATTCAGCTCTATTGCCATTATTTCTGAGGAGATATCATGAGATGAACAACTAGGGAAAATACCTCTAAGAGAGTGATTGACTTTTCTCTTGAGGTAGTTTGAAATGTTATGTAGCTTGAATCATTCCTCTCAGAATAAAATATATGGAAAACAAAGTTTAAATTTGCCCTTTCACTGACTGTTTTTACCTTTCTTTACCCTGATAGACCAACCTACCTGCTGGATATGTCATACCTGTGCCGAAAGAAGGTAGTTCAAAAGTGAGAGATAACCAACAGTTGTGTGATTCAACATAATCTACGAGCTTCTTCCTCCTATGATCCTTGCAATAACCCTAGGAAGTTGGGGTGATGATTATTCTCATCTTACAGGTGGGGAAATGGAGATTCCTTAGTTTTAAAAGTTGCCGACAGTCATTCAACAAACACATTTTAAAGCCAAAGTTCAAGCCTGGTTTTCTAGCTAAGTCTTTTTCACCTCCTGCCACGCCATCACATCCTTGATGAAGGGCTTTTTATATATACAATTGAATTCAGTTCCCGGCATTATTTCTGAGGTATTCCTTATCATTAAAACACCTCCTATATCTTATAAAGCTTTCTGTTTTTGTCGTCCCCCCACCCTTTTCTATAGATTATTTTACCCTGTCCAAAATCCCACGGATGCCCCTCCACATGGCCCAAGAAATAGGGCAGGACCAGACCGCGTTATGCTCCCGAGTGAGTTACACTAACCTATCTTGTCATTAGAAATGGCTCTGAGCCTTTATCTGCCCACAAACTCTAATTAATGATCATTTAACTGTACTGTCAACTCCGGTTAAATTTGAGTGATACCAGTTGTTCCTTCCTTGGGCCGACCAATGGTAACAGGGGAAGGCATTCATGCATGCCGTTGTCCGGGTGGCTCTGGGCCTATAGCAGCCCAGTTTAATGGGCATTCAGAGCTCATTAGTGGGGAAACACATCGGGAGTGACCGCTCCGGTGCCACACGTTGCAACTAATAGCCCCGCCGAACAGAATCGTTTCTGTTTCTGCTCACTTGTTGTGAAATCCTTTCAATGTCAACAAGTGGTCGTGTCGGCGGGAGCCCGCCATCCTGCCCAGCAGTTTTATCCGTTGCTCTCCTGAGCCAGACTTGTGTCCTCCTCCATTGTCCGGTCCCACAAAGGAGCCTGAGCAATCACAAAGCCTTCACAGCCATTCATCATCAGCTCACCGATTCTGCGGGCGAGATTGCCCGCCAAAGTTTGGGCCAGGCCTGTGGGCATGGCATGTGTGGCTCCAGAGGCAGGACACCAGGCCTATACCCTCCTGCCTTGGGAATCTGAACAGCACAGCCATCCAAAGTCTGATTTCCTTATCTAAGAGGAAACCAAAATCGCACGCAAGTTACAGAACCGGGCTAAGAATGTACTATGAGCGTAAGAGAAAATTTGCAGGTGTGGCAGGATCGGGTAACTTATTTCATCAACAAAACTATTCTAGAGTTTGGAAAAGAGAGGGAACCCCCTGATCGAAGGGGTAATTGCACCAATTATACAGGTTTCTCTACTCAAAGGATGTATATGGTTTTTATTCTTGAGTAATTTGGTCTATTTTCCCAGTACACGGAAATGAAAGTTGTCTAAAATGTCAGGTAAACATTTTATTTATTTTTTTAAAAAAAATTTTTTTTCAACGTTTTTTATTTATTTTTGGGACAGAGAGAGACAGAGCATGAACGGGGGAGGGGCAGAGAGAGAGGGAGACACAGAACCGGAAGTAGGCTCCAGGCTCCGAGCCATCAGCCCAGAGCCTGACGCGGGGCTCGAACTCACGGATCGTGAGATCGTGACCTGGCTGAAGTCGGACGCTTAACCGACTGCGCCACCCAGGCGCCCCTAACATTTTAAATTTTATTATAGGTTTTTAGAAAGAAAGGTGATACTCTTATTTGTGCAACGTTTTGTTAACTAGGTGGTTAAGCATTGGTCACATTTTCCGGAAATAC
The DNA here is from genome assembly GCF_028018385.1 of Neofelis nebulosa. NCBI lineage: Eukaryota > Metazoa > Chordata > Mammalia > Carnivora > Felidae > Neofelis > Neofelis nebulosa. Next base: position 18,927,387 of record NC_080789.1, read on the forward strand.
AGAAGCACTAAAAATGATTTTCCAGATATAGCCCTTCATACCACTGGGGGAAATGCATTATGTTTTAGCTGAAAGAATAGAGTTTCCTGTGTTTGGATGCAATATCTTTTCCAATTCTTTCAGAGTTCTCCCAAAAAGTCTGTTGTAATTTATTTTGTATTTGACAAAGTAGGCAATGGTCAACACGATAAAGATCCTCAGCCCCTCAACTCACCCTTCAAGCTGCTGTATGCCTATCGTGTGCAGCTTCTGGATGCTCATATATATAGTTCTTTTCTCGTTGAGATCTACTGGATTTTTAAGTTATTGGCTTAAAACCAATGTGTCTGCATCCCCGCTACCCTGACAACTTCTAGAAAGCTGTTTCTACTTCTTGCTTATTTTGGTTGACTCAGAGCACACAGGTGAGTAGATGAGCAACAATTATCTCTTGAAATAAGAATCGATGTCACCAAGTCATCAACAAAGGGAATCTATGCCTCTGTATTTTCAACCTAGTGGTACCACAAAAAGTGATCAGCCTGTTCAACATTTTTCGGATGTTACATCCAGTCGACTTTACTTGCAAATACCTTGCCAATTTTGGACTTTAGGATAGAAAAGATAAAAATCACCTCCCGATCAGAATGTTTGCAGTAGGATGAGCACATTTTTTTTTTGATATCCATGTTGTAACTGACAGCGTGTCTCCAAATTATTTTTGTTTTCTTCTTAAGATACAGTTTCTTTGCCATCATATCTGTTATCATTGTTACTGTCACCGTAGCTTCCAATACTTGAGCGCCTACTATGTGCCAGATACAAACTGAGGACTACTGTCTTTGCTCATTCAAACCCATCTGGCTGCTTTCATTAATTCCATGAACATATAAGGTAACACGATGGTGTGCAATCCTTCTATGGAGTGGTGTAGCCGCAGCCCTTTGCAAAGGTTGTGTACTTAATAACAAATCGTGAAATATGTCCAAGGTTGTTCTGTTTCAGATACTGAACAATTTTTTGTGGTCTTATCTCACATAGCACTTCCACATAGTCATAGTGGTCTCACACTTGGGTTTTAGCTCTGTGGATGAAGGAATAAAAGAATATATATCCCTTGAGTAGAGAAACCTACCTAATTGATGCAATCTCCCCTTTGATCAGAGAATGCTCTCTCTTTTCCAAATTATAGAAGGTTAAGCACACGGCCCTTGCTCCTTGTTATGGTGAGAGATGAGTTGGATGGGTTTTGAAAGGCAGTGCCCAGATGATGGCTAAGAACTCAGACTTTGAAGTGTTTTTGTCACTATTAAAATAAGAAAAACAAAGAACTGTACATTATTCATGGTTTGCTTTTTAAAAGAGTTTCCTTAGCATCCATAGGAGGTTAGCTCTGACCTTCACAAGCACAATTTGGTTATAAATACTTTATATGAATTATCTCATTTAATCCTTCTAAGGGTCCTCTGAGATAAGATTTACCATAATCTCCATTTTGCACATGAAAAAACTGAGGCGGAGAAAACCTAACCAATTTACCCAAGATTAGGGGAGCTAGAGAGCCATAGAAACAGGGTTCAAGCTTCTTTTTAGAGCTTGTGTCCCTAAAAGAGTACACCCTTCCATTGGTTTCCATTGTGAGGCCAGGGCTGAAATTTAAGTTTATTTTGCATCTTTGGGCTGTTGCAGATGGAAATTCCCTTAAATCAGTCTCTCGGGATACCACAGCGACTTTGGCAACATTAGCCCAGCATCCCTAGCAGGGTACCCTGCCTGTTCTCATGCACATGCCATCCTGTGTTCCCCAAGCCCTGCAAAAACAGCCCTTCACTACCTGACCATCTCTGATATTTTACAATAGAATACGTTCGGGGTTGTTTTGTTTTTGTCGCAGAGTAATATAGAACTGCTATTAAGAGCAGCTTTTGTGTCCCTGCCCGCCTGGGTGGGGAATGGAGAGCTTTGCAGCACATTTCTTTGGGGGACTTTAAAAAGGGTAATTGAATTGTTTAAATCAAATTTGGGGCCCCTGTCACAAATCATTACCTTGTCTTTCCTCTATCTCCTTGTTTTTCAAATTAATGGCACATACCACACACTGACCTCCATTAGCTTAATTTGGTTGAGACATTTTCCAGCCCATATCATCAAAATGAGAGAGAAAATTATGTTGGCCAGGGGACCATCTGTGGAGAGCAAAATGCAGACATTTTTCTGCATTTCTCATTTTTCAGTTTTGAAACTATTCTATGTACAACTCTAGATACTATGGCTACTAACTCAACACGTTTCTGAGACTGCTGACTTGGATTTGGTCAATCAGACTGGTGTTTCTTTTTTTGTTAATTTTGTTTTTTGACGTTTATTCACCTTTAAGTGACAGAGAGAGACAAAGCATAAGCAGGGGAGGGGCAGAGAGAGAAGGAGACATAGAACCCAAAGCAGGATCCAAACTCTGAACTGTCAGCACAGAGCCCTACATGGGGCTTGAACCCATGAACCTTATGATCATGACCTGAGCCAAAGTCGGACACTTAACCGACTGAGCCACCCAGGCGCCCCAAGACTGGTGTTTCTATTGTCTAGGATGAAATTCAAAATATCCTTATCCTCAAGCCCTAACACGTAAGCTACACAAAAAGTGTTAAAGGCTTTGACTTCTTGATCAAACATTTCTCTTAACTAAGAGACCTATATATAACTTTCTAGAGCTACATTCTTTCTAGCATTTCACAAGAAGTTCTGTGAAATAAAGTCATCTCCAAGCACACCTGTTCAACCCACTCAATTTTTAACGCATTGACACATTAACCAGCACTGATTCCTTCCTTCTGCGAACTAGGCAGTTTTTCTAACTTCCCTGTCGGATTAATTATCATCAGCATACATCTGAGTTAAGAACTATTGTCTATATGTGGAAAGGTCACTATATAATTCAACCTAGCATGCGTTTTTCGAGTATGTTCCAAGAATTATGCCGTGTCCAAAGGACGCGACAAGGGGAGGAAAAGTACACTCTTCACTAGAGCACAGAGAAAATGATCACTTTCCTTCCAAAATCTAATGTATTCAAAAATCCCTCCACAGACTCTGCATAGACCTAGGGGGAAAGCCTGGTGAACTAATATAAAAGGGACGAGAAGAGATGATGACCCTGGTCTTTAGCACAGTTTGGGAGCCATGAAACTAGACAGTTTTATCATAGGCAAGTGTTTGTTTTTATTAGACTTTTTGGAAATTATAGAAAGTGCTAAGAGATGCTATTATGACTTTCAGAGACCCCCAATCAGAAATTGCTAGACCAGAGAATCTGTAGAGACCTCCCTTCTAAGTCTAATACAGTACCATTCATTTACTCCATATTTATTGAGAGCTATTATATATTAGAAGTAGGGGTGCCTGGGTGGCTCAGTCAGTTAAGCCTCCATCTTTGGCTCAGGTCATGATCTCACAATTTATGAGTTCAAGCCCCACATCAGGCTCTGCACTGACAACCTGGAATCTGCTTCAGATTCTGTGTTTCCCTCTCTCTGCTCCTCCCCTGCTCATGCTCTCTCTCTCTCAAAATAAATAAACATTAAAAATTAAAAAAAAAAAAAGAAGTCAATCTATGGCCTTGGGATATACCACTGAACAAAACAGACAAAAAATCTGTCTTCGTGGGACTTACATTCTAGTGGAGGAAGACAGAAAATAAAATAAGTGAATTATGTTGTATGTTGGAAGGTGATAAATGGGGGGCAATCAGGAGTCCTCAGGCAACTACAATTTTAAACAAGGTTGTTGGGAATAGATCTTATTTGCATCCACACAGGGACTTGGAGGAAATGAGCTGTCAGTCCCGTACAAATCTGAGAAAGGTATTGCAGAGGGAGAGGCAATCAGGCACAGACTTTAAGGCACAAGAGTATCTGCGGTTTTCAAGAACCAGCAAGGACCCCAGAGGGACTGGATGGGAGCCATCAGAAAATGGAGTGACAGGAAAAGAGGTCACAGATGAGGCAGGACTGGAGGCTGAACAGGTAAGGCCAAGTAAATCACTATAAGAACACTGTGCCTCTTCTGAATGAGATGGGAATCCACTGGAGCTTTTGTGTGGGGGAGTGACATGATCTGACTTACATTTTAACAGAATCAGCTTTGCTGTTGTATTCAACTAGACTGTAGGGGCAAAGGACCAGTTAGGGGGCTATTACAGTAATCTAGGTGATGGTGATTATAATATGATATGATAATGTATAACATATAATTATATATATTATACATTATATATAAGTATATACTATGTATATAGTATACTATGTATACTATATGTGTGTGTATGTATATATATATACATATATATATACACATATATATATACATATACATGTATATATACATATATACATACACACACACACACACAGTTGATGGTAGCTTAAATCAAAGTAGTGGTACAAGTGGTAAGAATGTCTGGGATTCTGAAAGGATGTTCTGATAGATCCTGGGATGTGAAAGAGTAGAGTCAAAAAGAATTCAAGATGTGGGGCACAAGGCAAAAATAAAATGCCACAATTTGAAAATTTGCTAAACGTTGATAGGAATCAGTCCACAAAGTAATAAAGTTAACCTGACTGTTTGATTTTTGAGTGTTTCTACTTTTTTTCACCTTTTGCACTGAATATTAAACAATTTTACTATGAAATGCCTTCAGAACACACTAACAGCTCAGTCCAACCAGATGCATAGCACAAACCACAGATACTTAATAAAAAATTAGATTTCCTCTAACAAGTATGCATCTTGAATTTTATGCAGCAGGCAAAGCCAACCTTGGGTTCTTTGGAGATGAACATAATTTGCTCCTGCCCTCAAGAGACGTACGATCAAAGAGGTAAACAAAATACGTACATATGGAATATTTACAGGTAAAGGGGCCAGAAAAAAAGGTGCAGATAAAGCACTGTGGAGAATCAGAGGAGGAAGAGATGACTTCTAGCTTTTGCTGTAGAAGGATGATATCGGGGAAAGGACCCATGAATTACACGGACCTCCAGGAGTGGAAGGAACTGAAATCTATTGAGATAAGAAGGAACCTCTGTTGTCGATGAACTCAAACAGAGCCAGGAATGGATGGTCCCTTTAAAGCTTATGGGAGGGAAGACTGGCTTTTAGTTCCTGTGTAGATAAGATGTAAGAGTAATTTGAACTTGATTCAGTATGAAATGGAGGACCACTCATGGTGTTTCAACAGTAAACTAACTTGAAGGGACCCAATATGCAAGACAGATGGAAAAACTAATGACATGCAGCACGAATAAGACGGTAACAAAGACCTCATATAGGCTAGTGGCAAGCAAAGTTGAAATAAGGTCACAGATTTCAGAGATCGTGGGTGGTTGTTTCTCCCACCACAGCCTTGACTAAGAGGACCACTTGGAACCTTTCCTCTCACACCAACATGCTCTCTCTAATATGCAGGACAGAGCCCATTCTCCGCTTCAAGGGATAGCTGGCAGGGAGAGGTTTACAAAGCCAGGGACAGGAGGTTGCCCATACATGGTAAGTTAGTAGGTCACGGTGAGTCATTTAGGACTTTGATGTCCTAAGTCCCAAGTCCTTTCTGCTGGTTACTCTCCATAGGTGAGCACCAGATGCCATCATGAAAAAGCACTAATGGAACTGGCCAGCATGGCCAAGTACACTGTACACTGAGATGAATCTCCACCTGAGCACTGGCTCAGCTCTCCAAGGCTCACAGGACTGGCTAAGGATGACATCCAAAGGAGTGGAAGCTGTGAAAATCCTCAATGTGCTCCATCCTGGTCCCCTTGTCCTAGAGTTCACAGACTTCTTTCCCTACTTACCCCTCTGGTCTGATCATTTTTCCCTTCAACCCAAGATATCCTTACTGAGCTGATGTGGATAGGGGGGCTGAAATTTACCACAAATTGCTTCAAATTCAGTGTTTACAGAATGAGTTCCCTTGGAGTCTTGGTTTTGAACTTGAAGACCCAAGATTTTTTTGTTCTGTGACATCTCCTTACTGCCAGGTGAATGGTGGTCTCTGTAAGACAAAATGTATGTGTAAAAGCACTGGGTGTGAGAGAGCCAGTATGTGTGTCACTGGCTGTGAACTCTAGTTCATCAGAATATCCTGCTGTAAGACGTTATAGGGTTTGAATATTGATGACCAATTGGTGACCAATTGATGACCAATTGGTGACCAGTTGGGGAAAATGCTACAGAAACGGGATCAGGTTTAACAACAGCTAACTTAGAAGTAGTCGAGCTGAGCTGGGGACTCATAAGACATTCTCGAGGGAAGAGGAGATCAGGTGTTGGGAATGAACGACCACAGAAGTGTCCACTTGAGGTCGAAATTTGGGGCTGTCTTTTTAGAGGAGATCACAAGGAATCACAGGAGAAGATAAATTGCGAAGACGGAAGATGTAGAAAGAAAAGAGAAGGGGGCATCTGGGTGGCTCAGTCGGCTGGGCGGCCGACTTCAGCTCAGGTCATGATCTCGCGGTCTGTGAGTTAGAGCCCTGCGTCGGGTTCTGTGCTGACAGCTCAGAGCCTGGAGCCTGTTTCAGATTCTGTGTCTCCCTCTCTCTCTGACCCTCCCCCGTTCGTGCTCTGTCTCTCTCTGTCTCAAAAATAAATAAATGTTTAAAAAAAAAAAAAAGACAAGGGAAATAGAAGGAGAACCAAGATGGTGACACATCACAAAGGCGTCAGGCTGAGTGGTTCTGGACAGAGAGGCAAGAGCTGTTCACTAGAACAAGGTCAAGGCGCTTGAGGGCTGTAAACAGGATTTGGCTACTCAGACATCCCTGTAATAATCTTGGTTGCACAGTAACCAATTATTCAAATCTATAATTATCCCATAATACAACCTTTTTCAAAACTGGTGGCAACAAAGACTTGAGAATGATTCCATTGGTACTTCGTGATATTCAATCAGTACTGACCGGATGGGTACAAGGTAGGAGGCGGTGGGTGTTGGGGAAGCAGGAGAATACATTTCACTGAAGTCATTCAATAAATAAATAGCATTTGGAGAAAGAATGTCTCAGATGAGTTGTGAATTGCTGTAAAAAATGCATTCTTTTGGGGCCCCTGGGTGGCTCAGTCGGTTAAGCGTCGGACTTCGGCTCAGGTCATGATCTCACAGTTCATGAGTTCGAGCCCCGCGTCGGGCTCTGTGCTGACAGCTCAGAGCTTGGAGCCTGCTTCACATTCTGTGTCTCCCTCTCTCTCTGCCCCTTCCCTGCTCATGCTCTGTCTCTCTCTGTCTCAAAAATAAATAAACATTAAAAAAAATTTAAAAAATGCATTCTTTTGTTGTTACAGTCATAGATGCTGCAGCTCAGTGTCATTAAGATTTCAGTTAACAGACCCAGCTGTGAGTATTTTCGTGTCATAATATCCCAGTGACTGGAAACCCCAGGTACTCTTGGCTAAGAGAGGGTCACAAAATCCTAAATTCAAATTTTGTCTTTCTTCCTGCAATTTAACAAAAGAATCTGAGATTCCTTCTTTTATGAGCTTCCTACATGTTCAAAGAACCTGGAGGGGGAAGTTCTACCAAAAGGCAGATGGTAGGAAAAACTCATGTGCTTCCTGCTCTCCTCTCCGATGGCTTGGACTCGTGGCTGAGAAGTATTAGGAATCCCTGCAGGCCAGTAGCTACTGTAGGAAACCAAAATCCTTCATGATGTCCCCCAAGACATGCTAGAATCAGAGGAAGCCATCCTCTAGCAAACAAAAACAAGACAAGCAAAACATAATTTGCTTTTCTTTGTACATTGACTCTTCTCCTCCCGTGCTCTGACCAGTTACCATTACAGCATCTGTCACAAGTCCTATTGATGACATCCAACTCCTCAGTGCCCTCTCTCATAGATGCTCTTTTAAAGTATGGAATTTGACACACCACTAGGTGAAAGACTTTAAAAGACACTTTCCCTCCCAGGAAGGGCAGAATTAATCTTGTAAAAAAAACCCAACATCGCGCATTCAATGAGTGATACGGTTCATTTAGGGGAAAACGTGATTTCAAATGAAACACATTATTGTTCTGTGGGTTTTTAAAGGCAGAAGGTAGATGGCAGCCCCAAATGTCTTGAAAATAAAGGACAACAGATCTCTAGGCTTGTCAAATGATGCACCAGTAACAAGAATCTATGCCTTGATCACCGCACTTGTGCCTGACAATCGAATAATCCCAGTTTGCAGATTAATTATAGATTTGCACTATCTTTTACTAGCATTAGAATTTTTATTTGGATGAAACTTTACATTTGTTCTGTTTCTTTCTCCTATTTCTATCCCAAACCAAAAAGAGGACAGCTCCCCTATCATATTGTCATACCAGACACAAAAACAGAAAATAAGTAGAAGATATAATGGACTCTGAGAGTGTTCTGTGACCCCAAAGAAATATCTGTTCTTGTATCCTTTTTTATTTAAACCGGGGGGAAAAAAACTTCACAGAGAAGTAAACCTGAGACACTGATTCAAGAGCCAGACAGTTCAATGAACAGGATAATCGGGGTAGTTTTTGACAGGTGCGGCTGCCTGCCTATAGCTGGCATATAATCATTACCATTTTAATAAGGCTCTAATAGGGGGGCTGATCATTCAATGGGGTGTGAGGATCCTAATTCAGCTCCCAATCCCACATGAATGTGCTAGAATTTGCAAGCTTTGTTTTCCTCTTTTGTACCTCTGAATGCCAATAATTACTGGCTATAGATTCAAAAATTCTTAGAACTGGAAGCTAAATTAGCTCTCCTAATACTGCACAAGAATGTCAATACTCATAAAAAAGGAAGCAAGTGGTTTTTTTGTATTCTTTTTTTTTTTTTTTTTATTACACTTGTAGGCATTATGAAGATCAGCAGTTGAAGTGGGCTGGCTTACTGCATGAATAATGACATTACTGTCTCTCACAGGAAGCGCCCTCCCCTTGCAGGAACAAAAGTTATCCATTGGTCCCAGTGAAATAAGTCTGCCCCAAATCATACGTGGCTTTTTAGCTTTCTGCCTGGCTTGTTGTGAAAGACTTTTGTCTGGTCTGGTTTAGAGACAGGATTTATAAATATTCTATAACTCCTGGTCGAAACCTAGGTATCTCCCCACCAAAAAAAACCCATTTCCAAAGCCTTTCTTCAAACCACTTGGGTCAAGGGTGAAATTGAAATAATAGTTATTATGATATAGGTATCATTTAGACGGCACAGTGTGTTAGACATTGTGCTTGATGCTTTACGTGGATTGTTACATCCTTCAACACCCCTATAAGGTAGACACTGCTTGATGTAGACCCATCTACAGAAAATGACACTTAAAGTAACTAAATAATTTACCTAAAGCCATACATCCGGTTAGTGTTGGAGAAAGGATTCGAGCTGCCTATATAACAATAATTTCAGCCTGTGCTTCTTATACGTGGCCTTCATATTGTCTGAAACTCCCCAAGGCACACGCAGTTAATTTAGTGGTGACTGTGCCTCCCCCCACATCCCACATGATGTCACAAGGTGCCACTGCCGTTCGTGTCTCGTGTGGGCAGACATGTTCCTCCACGGAGCTGAGAAATCGGACCGATGCCAGGAACACGTGTATTCCCCTCCCTCACACATCAGATCCCACCCTCGCCCAACAAGCCGTGGAAAATGAAAACTTCAGGTGTTGGCAGGTAATCTCCAAGTAGTTTGTCTACGCTGATGACTTGCTACCTTGCTGTTTAGGAGCCACGGCAGCTGCTCTGCCTTCTAACACAGTGCGTGGTGGCAGTTAGGTGCCAGAGACTTTTGGGGTATTTTTGCCCACGTGCTCACCTTAAACCAAAACCTCTTTTGTGTCCATCAGGGACATGCTGACGTTCCAAGTACCCACATTTTAAGTCCGAGGGTGGCCGATCACCATTGTCAGGCCTGGTTTTGTTTGGTCGCTATATCTTATTCATAAAATTTTTAGCTAAAAGAGATTCTCAGTTTTACAGTTCAGAGAGATAAAATGTCTTGACCATTGTCACAGAGTAAACCTGACACCAGGATCGAATTTTCATGATGTGTCAGAATTATTTTCATTATGAATTGAAATCACTAGGGAACTTTTTTTTTAATTTTTTTTTTTTTTTACATTTATTTATTTTTGAGAGACAGAGAGAAACAGTGTGAACAGGGGAGGGGCAGAGAGAGAGGGAGACACAGAATCTGAAACAGGCTCCAGGCTCTGAGCTGCCAGCACAGAGCCCAATGTGGGGCTTGAACCCATGAACCATGAGATCATGACCTGAGCTGAAGTCAGATGCTTAACCAACTGAGCCACCTAGGTGCCCCCCCCTTTTTTTTTTACTAGGGACCTTTAACACACACACACACACACACACACACACAATCTCCACAAATTGCACCCAGACCATGTGAAACATCACTAGGAAAAGATACTGTTAGGCCTAATTCTTTTTTTTATTTTTTTTTTATTTTTTTTTAATTTTTTTTTTTTAACGTTTATTTATTTTTGAGACAGAGAGAGACAGAGCGTGAACGGGGGAGGGTCACAGAGAGAGGGAGACACAGAATCTGAAACAGGCTCCAGGCTCTGAGCTGTCAGCACAGAGCCCGACGCAGGGCTCGAACCCACAGACCGTGAGATCATGACCTGAGCCAAAGTCGGACGCTTAACCGACTGAGCCACCCAGGCGCCCCTAGGCCTAATTCTTATATAAAAGATTGGAGTCTCATTGAGTGGTTTGCGATGGACCAATACAAATCGAAAAAGATAAGCAATAGAACAAGTACCACATGATATCATATATTTATTTTCTTAAATGTCCGAGTCGGACTCCGTGTCACTAGATATGACTCTGTATTAGCTATCACTGACAAAGGACTTACTTCAAAATTTAGCAGCTGAGGGCAATAATAGACCTTTTTTTGGTCTCAGATTTTGTGGGTCAGGAGCTCAGGAGCAGCTGAGGTCAGTGCTTCTGGCTCAGGGCCTCGCATGGGTTTGTTGTCAAGATGTCAGCCAACACTGCAGTCACCTGAAGCTTGCAGAGCTGAGAGATCTGTTCTGAGGAGAACTCACTCACGTGACTGTCCCACTGACCCTTCACTGTCCCATCACAGAGATCTCTGTACTGGGCTGCCCGAGTGTCCTCACACGAGGTGACTGCTTCCCACAATTCCCTAAGAGAGAACAAGGTGGAAGCCATGATGCCTTTTATGACCCAGTCTTAGGAGTCGTACAACATCCTTTCTTCAACATTTTGTTGGCTCTTAAGTCAGCCCTACTCAGCATGGGAGGGGACTACACAGGGGCAAAAAATACAGAAGGAAAGAATCACCAGGGGCCACCTGAGCGGTGGCTATCACAAACTTCACCACAGAACTCTTGAGCCTAGCACTGCTTTGGATGCAAAAGGAAAGGGGTAGTTCTCACACTGTTAACAGAGTTAACAGAGTTAACTCTCCACACACAAGTTGACACGGAAGCAGAGACCTCAGGGACCCAAATCACAAACCATCTCATATGTGTTTTTATTGATGTCCACCTCGTGGCTAGGAAATACGAAGACGTCTATTTCTTATTTAGTCATGTGTTCATCCTCTCTTTCAACAAAAACTTGCCGAGGACCTGCTACCTGCCAGGCACTGTGCTAGGAGTTGGATACCAACCACGAAAAGTGTAGGTAGAATGTACCCTCTATAATCCAACTTCCACTTTCCCAGAAGCATACCACTGAGGCACTGACTCTCCTAACATTCTAGGTTTGGGACTCCTTATGTCATCCTTAAGGGAAAATTTAACTCGTTTGTGAGTCTCCTTCCAATTGCCATGTTCCTTAAGGATCAAAGAACTATCAGACCCGGGGAAGCGTTAGACAAATAAGATACATTTCCCAGCTAGTGCAAGGAGGGACATTTTGGCAAAGATCAGCTAGACAAGAATAAGGCCACGAAACGCGGCTTGCAGTATTTAAGACTGTCGTAACTGAGATGATACCTGGTCTTAGTTCGTAACATCCAACTCCTTACATTACCTAGAGTATTTATGCGCAAATATTATATTATTCATAAAATGGAGTATATTAATCATGTCCTATGAAAAAAATATATCGCACTAATGTAAGAGATGATTGAAATAGCCATACCTGATCCAATAGTCTTTTTCCCTTTAAATTGTTGGACCTCATTTTACTCATTAGAAAAAAAATGAGTGTAAAAATAATAGCATCCAGGGCACCTGGGTGGCTCAGTAGTCTTTTTCCCTCTAAATTGTTGGACCTCATTTTACTCATTAGAAAAAAAATGAGTGTAAAAATAATAACATCCAGGGCACCTGGGTGGCTCAGTAGGTTGAGCATCCGATTTCAACTCCGGTTATGATCTTGTGGTTCGTGAGTTTGAGCCCCATATCAGGTTCACTGGTGTCAGCACAGAGCCCACTTCGGATCCTCTGTCTCCCTCTCTATCTGTCCCTCTCCCACTCATTCTCTCTCTCTCTCTCTCACTCCCCAAAATAAATAAACATTAAAAACTAAATAATAGCCCTTATTTCATAGGATTATGTGAGAATTAAATGCAATCATTTATATATAGCACTTAGCACAGTGCCTGAACCGTAAGTGCTCAGTAAATGTTGTGATTATACACCAGTATGTTATTATAAACCACTCACAGATAACTGGCTTTACTTTGATGTTACTAATTTATTATAACTCTTCTAGAAAATGTCAGTGATTGATCAAAAACTCAAATTTCAAACTAAACTTTTGCCCTAAAGCACCAAATTATCCTCCATAATTACTGGATTCTCTTATGATCTAAAGGGAGTGTCTCTTCTTCTACGTAATTTCTCCTACATATTTTTCACCAGTGCCACATGACCCAGGAACTCATTATATGACTCAGTGTAGTAGTGTTTTCAACAAGTTACAGTGTCATTTTGGACTAAACTCGGAATCACTTTAGTCTATGACGTATTTTTCCACGTGCAAAATGCGATGAATGTTTTTATTAGTCTTCTGTCATTTAATCCACTACAATTAGTCTCTTACAAAGCAGAAATGTACGTGTTGATGAAATTACTAAATGGCAAAGTAGATGAAATTAACCTATGGTGCCCCACCTCAGATGATATCCTTGAATTTTTCACTCGTCAGCATTTTCACTTGTCTGTTTCTGTAACAGAGCAGAGCAATTTATTTTGCCAGTACCCAAACTTCTGCTGGTTTTGTGAGTGCCTTTAGAACCAAATCTAGGCCTCCCTGCTTCCAATCCTGCTGAACGCGAAGAAAACGTGATTTCCTGAAGCAAAATAAAAGGCTTAGAAAAAAGACTGAGAAGTCTCCTTAGATATCAGATAGCTCTTACGAAACACGGTTTTGATGAAGCAGTGTAAGCGAATCAGAAACATATGTGTTAAATTTCCCTTGAGTTACTCGGGGTTTCAAAATCAAGGGATTAAGAAGACGGTAGGGGTTGCCCTTCAGTTGCTCGGTGCCCTTTGAAACCCCCCAAAACATGTTTTGTGGGGGAGATTTAGTCAATCCCTCAGAATTTGGGGATATTCTCTGGCTGACCAGGAAGTACCCGGAACTCCCAAGACTGGCTCTTCTTGTCAGATCTCCAGGCTCATTTCTAGATCAAAGAAGTCGAGTTAAGTACCCAGATGCTGGGAGGCTTATCTGTACTGAAGCAATGATCCTTTCCTTAGGTTTGTCATGAATTAGAAATAATCCTCTCTTTTTTCCATCTTAAACCAGAAAAGAAATATTAGACACATTTTTCTGTACTGAACTCCCATTCTGAAGCTATTGCCCTCAGAAGAATTCGTGAAATTAAGAAGTGTGACTATCTCATCTTTCACGTAGCTTAATTGAGTAAAGTAACTCTTCGGTGCCTCAAGCCCCAACTCTCTGATTGTTTTGTTATTGGAGGGTGTCAACGTCTGTCTCCAAAGGACGTTGGAGCATGCTTAAAAATGCTCCGATTATATTGTTAAACTATATTCTAAAAAACCGACAGATTCCTAACGTGACTATTAAAGTGGAGGAGAGGTGGGAGAAGGAGTGAGTTGTCCAAAAGTCTAACAACAAAAGGTCTGCTCTGAGGTATTGGAGTTCCATGTGTTGAACAAATTCAGATTAAATTTAAATCCAGCAAGATTTGGAGACCATTCTCTCTGGAGCTTGGAGAAATTGGCAAATCAGCTATTAAAAATAGGACTGGAGTGTTTTATCTGTGTTGTCCTTTGTAATTAGGCTGCTGAATAACAGAAGTATTATCACACCAGGGTTAGTGCCAGAGGATTATCCAAAGTTTTACAAATGGGATGCTAAAGTGGCCCGAACAGGTGCACACACAAAGAGTAAGGGAGGGGAGAAGCAAGAGAATGAAAGCTGAGGCCTACTACTTTGAGCCACATAGTAAAATTAATGGTTTCTGTAAATGAATGGCACGGTTAGATTACCATTGAACTTGTAAAATTAGAGGAAGGAGTCAGATTCTTCATTACACTCCTTTTTCTCTTTTTTAATTTGAACGGAGGAGGTCGACCTTAATTGTCGTTCTACCTCCGAAAAGAAAACCTTTTCATTCGAATAATTTTGCAGCAGGCACAGTGACTCCTCAAAGAAATTGTGCTTTCTGAAATCTTTTTTTTTTTTTTTTTCCTTCCTGGTCTTCTCGTGTGACCTGTGGGCTGGAGAGAAAAGGGGGTTAGATTTAAACGAGTTCATATTTGTGAAATTGGTGAATTTTTAAAAAGGGAAGAAAAATACCCACTACCTTAAGAACAGTAGCAAAAATGGAAAGTCATTCTGGGCTTCACGCAGGTGAATTAAAGAATAATACTTTTTTTTTTTTTTTTTACTAAGATCTTTGCTTAGAGTTAGAAGCACTTGTATAGGAATCCCTGGATTCTAAGTGTCCTCGGTTGGACTTTATATTAATTCCTCCCAAATGTATCTATTTTCAAATACAATGGTAGTTCCATTCATTTAACACTGAGTTACTTCTTTATTATGATTTACTTGCAAAAAAAGCTTGGGTGATTTAACTTTGGAAATTTAAACGTCCTGAAGCTGCTGCCTGAAGATGATTCATTTCCATTTCCAACAGCTCTCCCATGCTGTCTTCCTCAGTTCCCCCGAGCTGAATGGCACACGTTTTTTATTTGGCTCTCTGGGTAAGCCTGCAGCACTGCCTCTGCCTGACTGGTTTTAGATTACAAGAACCTGACAACGTTACCAGGTTTCCAGGCCTTTCCGGGGCACCACAGTTGTGTCTTGACTTCAGCCAATATAATGCGTGCGAAGGATGAAACTCAGCTCCTGACCAATGACAGCATCTCAAAATATATTCAACTGGTGTTGTTGTTGTTGCTGTTATATCATCTTTCTGCCAACACCGCCTCAACACACCCTACCAATATAAAACGGCTGCCGGTAGGAACAGGCTAGTGCTCCCTAGTACAACCACAGAATCTCCTCATAAGCACAGCCCGTGGCCATGAAATTGCATCACTGACACCCCCTTCCAAGAATGAAATATGGAGTCTGAATTTCATCTTGCGCTAATCAGATGATCTTGTCCACTATGTCGAGATTATTAGCTCTGTAGCTATTGGAGAAAAGTGTCAAAGCATTACATACATTTACCACTAAATCTGAAAACTGAGTTTCCTTATTTGCATAAAAATTGGGGAATTAGAAACCACAGTTATCACTGGCTAAGTACCGCATCAAGCACTGCGCTAAGGACATTGTGCCCAACACTACATCGAATTTTCCAAAAAACCTTCTCTGGAAGTATTATATTTTCCTTTTTTTATAGCTGAGGAGCCTGGCGGTTAGAATTCGTGACAGTTTTGCCAAAAGGTGCAACGAGTGGCAAAGTCAGAAAACTCACACATGGTTGTCTAGTAACTAAAGACCTTGTACACTACATTGTTTTAGGTCTTATTTCAGTACACTATATTTATTGATTGAAATCAAGACTGTTCATATTATCCAAGAGCCATAGAAGATCCCGCAGGTGGTGTAGAAGCTTCATCGTCAGTTCTTCATATGAAATTACCAGCCGAAGTTTTGTCCACCTAAAGAATGACGCACTTTAAAATCCATACCTGAGATGAAAAACAATTTATATTGAACAATGGACAGCAACAGCCTGAGAATCTAGCTAGCGTGTCTATTAAACTGCCAGGAAAAAGACCAATTAGCTTAACCTTTCCTGTCACACTCTTCTCATAAAATGAAGTTGTTGTTTTTTTTTAATGTTTATTTATTTTTGAGAGAGAGAGACAGAGCATGAGCGGGGGAGGGGCAGGGAGAGAGAGGGAGAAGGGAGAGAGAGAGAGAGAGAGAAAGAGAGAGAGAGAGAGAGAGAGAGAGAGAGAGAATCCAAAGCAGACTCCAGGGTCTGAGCTGTCAGCACAGAGCCCGACGCAGGTCTCCAATTCACGAACTGCAAGATCATGACCTGAGCCAAAGTCAGGTGCTCAACCGACTGAGCCACCCAAGCACCCTATGAAGTTCTAATTCACATATTTAGATGATCAACATAGAAAGTATACCTTAAAAAATCACCTTAGACAACACCAAGAATGAAGCCTAACGTAAGCCATGAACTTCAGGAGATTATGATGTGTTGATGTAGGTTCATCCATTATAAAAATGTACCCACTGGTGAGGGATATTGATCATGGGGGAGGCTAGGCATGTGTAGGACAAGAAGGCTGTGGTAAACCCCTGTACCTTTCAATTTTGCTATGAAACTAAAATTGCTCTTAAAAAGTAAAGTTTTTTTTTAATCTTTTATTCACTTTTGAGAGGCAGAGACAGTGTGAGCATGAGCAGGGGAGGGGCAGAGAGAGGGAGGACATAGAATCCAAAGCAGGCTACAGGCTCTGAGCGCTCAGCACAGAGCCTAACACGGGCCATGAATCCACGAACCGTGAGATCATGACCTTGGCCGAAGTCGTACGCTCAACCAACTGAGCCACCCTGGCGCCCCGAAAAAAGTAAAGTCTTAAGAAAGTAACCCTGAGCATCAAATTGGATGCTGGGACTTGGAGATGATTTTTTTCCTTTTGTGTCTACCCTTGAGTGGTTTTCTACTTTGGGCCTCACTTTGTATCTCTACCCTTGGTAGGCACCCCCTTTGAGCTTGCTATAAGGCCGTTCCCGAAATGCCCACGTGATGAGGGTGCCATTGCCTTCACAGAAACCTGCGGAGCCCCCACGGCCTCAGCTGTGTGTCTAGTTCATGCTGACACTGAACTAGCTCATTTGCAGCATGCTACGAAACAGCGTCACAATTTACCTACCAATTTACCTCTCGCGTAAAACATGGTGGTATCAGCTTCTATGGTGGTAGTTTTGGAATAGTTGTACTGGCTTTAGGCAGAGAGGATATTTTAAACAGAGGATAATGCTAACCATTTAAAAGGATAGGAATGACTTTAAGGATCAGAGGTGAAAGTAGATGTTCAAAAATATTTGTAGAATGAAGGAAGGAATATACGAATGAAATAAAACGATGCGAGAGAAGAAACCACTAAACAGAGATCAGACTGAAGTGAGGTTAGCGCAAAGTGGACTAACAGGGGAGAAAAACCTTGCAGACAAGAAATGGAGAGTTAAGCCTCATTTGAACCATGGCTCCTGGTTAAGCCATGATTACCATGGGCTAAGCATATGTCCTAGTTTGCTCAGAACAGGCCTAGTTTACCTGGTTTCCATCTGCCTTTCTTGTGTAATTATTAATTACAATTATCATCCACTTTTACTCTCGAAAGTGCCCTGGTTTGAAGGATATAGTCTATGGTCACTTGACATATTAGCATGTGACACTGAAAAAATTATGTAAATTTTTCCAGATTTTTTTCTACATATAGAATAAAATAGTTGAACCAAATAGACTGTGTCTCACCTTCAGCTCTGGTACAAACTGCTCCCTCTTTCTCAGGTGTGTGAAGTCATTCCTTCCCCATCTCCTTGCCAACTGTTCCCACTTTCTACTGGTTCATGTATGTGTGTGTGTGTGTGTGTGTGTGTGTATATATATATATATATATATATATATATAAAGTGACAATATTAAAAGAGCTTCTGCAGAAACAAAATCAGATTGCGGGAGAGAGGAGAAATATATAGTTGTGTTAGCAGTAAAAGTGAAGACAATCATATTTGTTTTTTTTAAGTTTATTTTTATTTATTTTAAGACAGAGAAAGAGCATGCACGGAGGTGGGACAGAGAGAGGGAGAAAGACTCCCAAGCAGGTTCTGCATTATCAGCATGGAGTCCAACATGGGCTCGAACCCATGAACTGTGAGATTGTGACTTGAACCAAAATCAAGACACAGAACCTCAACCGACTGAGCTACCCAGGTGCCCTGAGGACGATCATATTTGAACCATAATACGAAGCATATCCAGGTTATTCTGCAACTATAAACCAAAAATAAAAATCTTACAAATATCCACCATGTACACTGTAAATTTAACAAAATATCAAACTAAATTAGTAATTAAGAAAATTATGTGATTATTTTTGTAATGTCAGTCACTTACTAAGTGGG
Organism: Neofelis nebulosa; assembly: GCF_028018385.1. Classification (NCBI taxonomy): domain Eukaryota; kingdom Metazoa; phylum Chordata; class Mammalia; order Carnivora; family Felidae; genus Neofelis; species Neofelis nebulosa. The sequence goes on from NC_080789.1 coordinate 18,945,952, forward strand.
ATCAAGAACCAGAATGGAATTGAACCCCCTTAAAGCAATATTGAATGCTAGAAGATGATGGAGTAAATGGCTTTTGAGTCAGGAGGGAGACCTTACTTCCAACCTAGACTTCTAGGCCCAAACAAACTATCATTAAGTGTGCACGTTGAATACATACACTTCCAGAAATGAAAAGTTTTAATAAATTACCTCCCATGCACCCTTTCTCAGGAAGCTACCGAAGGATGTGCCTTAACAAGACAAATAATGGACTAAGAAAACAGAAGGTATGGGATTCTAGAAATAAGGAAATCCAACACAAGAGAGAGGTGAAGGAAGACTGACAATCTATGAAGAAAGATCCAAAACAGTAGCTCTGGACCGGGCCTAGAGAATCATCCGCTCAGCTGAGACTAATCTGGGGGACTCTGAAAGCAATCGGCAAGAAGGTAACATCTTTAGAACAGCTAACATGGTTGAATGTATGGCACGGGGGTTTTCACAAGTTGGGGAGATTTTGAAGTTAAATTAGCGGCTTGTCTATAAATATACTCACAGGTATACTGATTACTAAATATCTCTATAGCCCGTGGAAGATGGCAAGTGTGTCTGTGTGTGATGGGGAGAAGAGGCAGACACGGGGTGGGAAGCTAATGGATAAATATTTAAAACTGAAGAATCAGAATGCAGATATAAAAAACATGCAGCAATTCAATATAGCATAGTAGTTACATGCGCAGACTCTTGATTCAGACTCTGAGTTTAATTCCCACCACCGCCAATTAATCACCATACGACTTCAGGCGAGTTGCCTTACTGATTTGTATCTCAGTTTTATCATCTGAAAACTGGGGTAGTAGTTTTCTGCCTTCTAAGGTTGTTATGTGGGCTAAATTTCTCAAGTGCTTAGAACAGTGCATGGCTCTCCGCAAGCAATATGGGAGGGTTAGCCACTAAGAAAACATTACTAGAGATATGGAAGTAAAATATCAAAAGAATTCAATTGAAAAAGTAGAAACTGGTTGTGGGGGAAGGGACTGATGCCATAGAAAGAAGATTGTTGCTTTTCACACTTTGACAGCATTTGACATCTTATTTTAGTTTATGCTCACAAATAACTTCACAAAAAAACAACTAAGTTTGAAATGATAGGAATTATACTTTTGCAGTTGAGCCCGGGGTTGGATAAAGCATCTTTTGTTCAGGTGTTTGCAAATGTTGTGATAAGTAGGACAAGGAGAGTGCATGTCATTTCAGACCACTTGCATTAACCTGATTCTTAGATGTAAGCAAGAGATTTGTTGAGCTGGTTTCAATACAAGATGTTGGGGAGCATGCCAGAGACCTAGGCTTTAAAACGGACCAGTGTGTGGGAAGCTACAGCCATAACTATGCCTGGAATCTCACCGCATACCGTGAGCTGAGCTTTCCGTACTGTTCACCGTTGGACTCTGAACACCTCAGTTCACACTTAGATGCTGGAAGTCATTACTGGCAAGGTTGCCACAGCCGTCCCTGAAAATCATATGCTGGGGCCACCACAGCCTCGCCGAAAAGAATTTTCCCCTCCTGTGTTGCTTTATATTACTAACCCCAGTTCAAATCATGCCCCAGTGTATATGATTGGGGCCGTAAGACAATTATCAAGTATTTATAATTTGTATACCCAAAGACAGGTCCTGCTTCCCTCCAGGAGCCATAGCATAGGTAATTTCCCAATTATAGAACAGGACGAGGTGGACCCTTCATTGTCACTTATACTCATTGCCTCTCTAATGGGAGAAGCACATTATCTACCCCCAATTGACTCAAGCTTAGCAATGTGATTAACTTTGGCCAATCAGGTATGAGTAACAGTGACATATATCCCTTCAGGACAGAAGCACGAAGGGCCATCATAGGGTCCTCCCAATTTATTTTTCCTTGCCTCTGAAAATATGGAAGCATGCTAAGATAATGCTTCTATCAGTCTAAGTCCCTGAGTGACTACAACAAACAAAATCTCCTTGCCAAAACTGTGATGGATATATAACTGACTATAACTGACTATGGTGATAGAGTTGCTGGGAAGTCAAAAAAGGGACAAAGACTCAGCATAGTACGTATCTGTACACCAAACATCTTGAAACTTGTCAAACTTCTTAATTATTAGCTAATAACTGTGAGAGCAGCTTCTCTGACATTATTCCAGAAAACTGTTCTTAGATGCCCTTTGTTTGCCTTTGACCTATACTCTTTCAGAGCCTATTTCTATCTAGTTACTATGCCTTATCTCTCTTTCCCACTCTTGCCCTATGGAATCAACTCTGATACTTGTTTTCCTAAACCTTGACTCTGGCTTATTTCAGACATAGAGAAGTAAATAAAACAGACCAAAATTCCAGGTCTTCAGAGCTGACATCCTAGTGGAGGGAAAATGGTAGAGGGGTTTATGGTAAATACCATAGAAATTTAAACATTAAATTTAAACCTTGGTCAGGGTTAGTCCTCATTAAGAAGGTGATATTTGAGCACAGATTTGAAGGATTAAGGAAGTGAGCCATGCGGTCATCTGAAAGAAAAGTATTGCAGGCAGAAGGAACTGGCAATGCACACTCTCTGAAACAAAAATATACCTAGAATTTTTGAAGAACACCGAAGGGGTCTTTTGGGAAACTCTTAACTTGTTAGTAAACATGGGTACCCACTTTCTTTGATATAATACATTTTTTTCTAATTTATGATTGCACAATCTGGGCTTCCAGATATGGCTTTGGCAATATCATCTACAAGTTTATATCCTCATAGAAGAGAAAATTCTCAGTTCCTTTTATCTTACTTTTTTTTTTTTTTTCAACGTTTTTTATTTATTTTTGGGACAGAGAGAGACAGAGCATGAACGGGGGAGGGGCAGAGAGAGAGGGAGACACAGAATCGGAAACAGGCTCCAGGCTCCGAGCCATCAGCCCAGAGCCGGACGCGGGGCTCGAACTCACGGACCGCGAGATCGTGACCTGGCTGAAGTCGGACGCTTCACCGACTGCGCCACCCAGGCGCCCCCTTTTTATCTTACTTTCATACCAGTAAATTATTTGGCCATAATTATCCCAGAGATTTGGGCAGGGGAACTTTCCACAATCAATTGCAACTTATTGTAATGGCCCATTCCACTCACATTCTTTCTTGGAAGTCATCAAGAGTCCCTATTTGGCCCAAAACAACCACCACTGGAGACCGTAATGTCTAGGTGTCATGGAAGATGTTTAAGTGCTTGAAGAACTGATGGCCATTTCATAAAAATAAAAGAAAAGGGCAATAAAAAGATGTGTTCACAGATGTCTTCCCATCCTCTGAGAGCAGCATGAGAAAGCACACTGGAGCCGACCTCAGTTTTCAAATCAAATATACATTCCGATAGCTGAGTCGTTTGAAGTTTGCCCCGTGTGGTTTAGCGGTCGGTATAAGGTGTCAAATAAAGCATAGTATAAGATGTCAGTGCCCTTTTGGACCAAGCAACTTCTGCATTTTCAGCAGGGACAAAATTACATTCATAAGAGTAGAAAACACCCACTGCCATGAACGAGACCCTTCTTGTCTTTAGAGCAAGTCTTTTCAAATATTTCAAGATTAAAATAGAACGTGCCAACAATACCTATAATCAACTTTTCTTCCCCAATACCTGTCACTCCCTAGACATCACTTAGCCTCCTAAGGGAATGCATTCAAGGTTTTCGCTTTATTGGGTTACTGTAGACCCACGGTATCAAGCGCTATGCATGCAGATGTCCTACAGTTGACCAAATCTAAATTTTGATAGTGAGAATGAAAATATATTTCCATTGTATTTGACTATTAAATCGTAACCCAAGGACAGCACCCAAGAGACGGAGGTTAAAGGTAGGTTAACATGATGGTCACCCAAGTAGTAGCACTAGAGTTCACAGAATAGCAACAATACCACACACCCCTTTGTGCACTTCTAAAATTTGGGAAAAATGGATTTGCAGTGATGAAAAGAGGTAAAATGCAAAAAAAAAAAAAAAAAAAAAAAGAAAGAAAGAAAAGAAAAAAAAAAAAGGAGAGAGAGGGGAAATTTAAACATGTAAACTTTGGTGTTGTAAATGCTACCAGCTGAATGACTCAAATTCTTTTTTTCTTTTTTTAAATGATTAAAAAGATGTTTTAAATGTTTCAATTATTTGATTTTCATTTTACACAGTGTTATACTGGTTTCAGGCGTACAATGTAGTAATTCAACACTTCCAGACAACACCCCGTGCTCATCACAAGTGCCCTCCTTAATCTCCATCACCTATTTCACCCATACCCCACCCACCTCCTCTCTGGTAACCATCAGTTTGTTCTGCATAGTTAAGAGTCTGTTTCTTGGTTTGTCTCTCTTTCTCGTTTTTCCTTTGCTTATTTGTTTTGTTTCTTCAATTCCACATACGAGTGAACTCATATGATATTTGTCTTCCTCTGACTTATTTCGCTTAGCATTATACCCTCTAACTCCATCCATGTTGTTGCAAATGGCAAGATTTCATTCTTTTTATGGCCGAACAATATTCCATATATATATATATATATATATATATATATGCCACATCTTTTTTATCCAATCATCAGTCGATGGGACACTTGGGCTATTTCCATAGTTTGGCTATTGTAGATAATGCTGCTATAAACATAGGGGTACATGTATTTCTTTGAATTAGTGTTTCTGTATTTTGGGGGTAAATACCCAGTAGTGTGATTACTGGATCATAGGGTAGTTCTATTTTTAACTTTTTGAGGGACCTCTATAGTGTTTTCCACAGTGGCTACACCAGTTTGCATTTCCACCAACAGTGCAAGACGGTTCCTTTTTCTCCGCATCCTCACCAACACTTGTTTTTTCTTGTGCTTTTAATTTTACACATTCTGACAAGTGTGAGGTGATACCTAATAGTAGTTCTGATATGTATCTCCCTGATGATGAGTGATGTTGAGCATTTTTTCGTGTGTCTGTTGACCATCTGGATGTCTTCTTTGGAGAAATGCCTATTCAAGTCTTCTGCCCATTTTTTAATTGGATTATTTGGTTCTGTGTGTTGAGTTGTAGAAGTTATATATTTTGGATACTAACGTTTTATTGGATATGTCATTTCCAAGTGTCTTCTCCCATTCAGTAGGTTGCCTTTTAATTCTTTTGGATTTTTTTCTTCCTTTTCTGTGCAGGAGCTTTTTATTTTGACATAAAAATAGCCCAATAGATTATTTTGGCTTTTCTTTTCCTTGGACTTTAGGCAAATTCTTAATTTCTTTAAGCCTCTGCTTTGTCAACCTTAAAAATGGGCCATAATCTATCAATCTCTAATATTTTGAGGACTAAATGAACCAACACATGTAAAGTACCTAAAACAACACCTTGTATATAAAAGGCAGTCAACAACTTTAGTTTCTTCTTCCCTTATTTTATAGATGATTAAACAAAAACCCATGCGGCATCAGAGAACCACCCAGCGTTGGTCATCTAGTGAATTAATGATAGAACTAAGGCCCAGCGTTGGTCATCTAGTGAATTAATGATAACACTAAGGCAGATTTTTAAAACTTTAATCTGGTGCTCCTTTGATATTTTGCAAGTTTTCACCATCAACTTTTTCTTGATGTTTTATTTTCATCAAATCATATTTCATTTGTTACACTATGGGGCTGAAAATGGGACCAACTCAAGTTGTGACTACATAAGAATAAATGTCACTAATGGAAGGAACTATTACAGACCCTAAATTCAGAATTTTGATTCCTAACACTGACTTTGGGGACTAAGGTACCAATGGCCATTTGGATCCCTTCCATGACACTCATGACACACCAGGGAGCCTTGTTCTCATCCTCACTGGATGTTAGTAGGTCACAAAGGTGGAAAATTATTCTTTTATGGCATAACAGGATCACCTGGTACTAAAAGTGTCTCCAAGAATTCTGTTGGCTTTCTTGGGGACTTATCCCAGAGAGCTCCCAGGCACAGATGCCAAACAGTCTCTTCCTTTATCACCAGCTGCTATGTGGCTAGTCTGGATCAAGACAGTATAGTGGGTAAGAATAGAGGATCGGGGTTCAGCTGCCTGGGTTCAAAGCCAGTTCCACCATTTACTTGTTAGGTGACTTGAACAAGTTACTTAACTTCTCTGCACTTTGGTTTCTTCCCTATATAAATTTAGTCCCTATGTATACAGCTTTTAGAAGAGTGGTTGCAACACAGTAAATGTAATATGTTTGCTGTTACTAATATTATCAGGCTCCCTCCAGAGTGTAGGTCTGTCCTGACTTTATAATATCCAATACCAAAATATTTGTAACTTTCTTCTCTGTTGACTGGCATTTTACAATGCTTAATGGATGTTTTCTACATGAGGTACTCCAACTAGCAATTTAAATTCAATGCCTCCAGATTTGTAGAACATGTTAATTGCATCTTCAATTATTTTTTGAAAGAAAGAGGGCATAAGCAAACAGACAAATCCATTCTTTCATATCAGTCCTAATAATTTGATATTAGATTGTACATACTTTGGGAAAATGGGTCTAAAACAGAGTGCCAAGATCTTCCATGCAGTATATATATGGGTACAGTTCTATTTTTTTTCAATCTAGAAACTCAATTTAGGTTAATTGGCTGATATGAACAATAGTACAGCATAGGCTCTGGGATTAGACTGCCTGGATTTGAATCCCAATTCCATCACTCACTATCTGTTTGACTTGGGGAAATTTATTAACCTCTTAACTCAGTTTCCTTATTTATAAAAGGTGGATAATAATTATACCTAATGACAAGATTGAGACAAGGATTAAATGGGTTATTATAAAGCACTTAGCACAGACTATGGTACATTGGAGTGCTAGATACACATTTGTTTACATAAATAAGGGTTAGGTATCATTAGAAAGGCACGAAGGGTGACTAGCATGGAATAGAATGATTCCAATATGAGATTTTACCATATGATTCTCACAGGACTTTTTCCTACATCATCTATCAAGACCAAAAGAGACTTTACCCATTCACTGGAGTCACTGAATAAGTCCCTCTTGTGACTTTGTAAGAATGGCCCTGGACCCAGTCCTCCTATGTATCTGAGAAAGTCTTCTCTGGCCCTAGAATAGGCACGTTACCAAGCTTCTCAAGCTTAAAGAAACATATTGGACTTGAGTAGTCAATGCAACAGTGATAACCCATATTTCTCTGCCTTTTGCCCTCATCTGATTGCACAGAACATTAACTCCCTATAAATTACCCAACAAACATTCTAGAGAGGTCCAACACAAGACCATACTTGTGTTTGAGAATTTTGCCTGATATTAATGCCTATTTTAAATATGTTGATTTCTTGAAGACAACCCAACCTTTGGAAATCACATAGATGTCTCAAAGAGTTTCAAATGACATCTGCCCCAAACCAAACTCAGTTACCTCCCTTCCCTTCACACTATCCTGGTTCCTTCTGAGTTCTTTGAGTTCCCTTACCCAAACTAGAAAATGTGGGGTTGTGTGCAACATCTCACACTTTCTCTTTACCCCCTCAACCCTCAATCAAGTGTAGAATCTTAATAATCATGCTTCTAAGATGTCCTATAATGATCCTCCTCTCCCATAGTGACTATTCCGATCATACCTTCCATTGTTCATAAGCTAGGAGGTGATACTGAGACTTCATTCTTACTTGCCTGGCTGGGTGGCCAAAAATGGATTGGTTGAGGGTAAAGTTACATAAGAGAAATAGCTGCTTTCAAGAATTAGGCAAATAAGCTTTATGGAACAACACAGGAGCTATGAAATGAGTGAAAGGTGTAAATTAGTACAGAACATGAAACTGGTCAGATTCTGGCTAAAGTGAAATATAACCTATGGTTACAATGTGCTATTTGCATGCATGCTCCATCTACTCTACTCCATGGTAAACTTTTCCATGGAAAGGTCTGTGTCTGATTAAGCTCTGTATTAACCAAAGTATTTTCATCATACCTAAACAAAAAGTGTTTATAAAGCAGACAAATGTGGCAGTGGGAACTGCTGTCTTCAACAATAAGTAAAGTTTCTTTCTGAACAAGAGTTCTACAATCCTCAGATACTTTCTCTGAGATTATAACTTGTAGCTCACAGCTCCCATCCTTCAGTTTCATTTAAATTATCTCTCTCCCAATTCATGCTGTACCTTTTATTTGCCTATAAGCAAGCTCATTTATCTAAATTCTACTTACTCATCAGGGTTTAGAAGATGCCAGACTGGAAGGTGATATGCTGCAGGGGAAGGGCATAAACTATGGAGTTGGTTCTCACTGGGTTCAAATTCTGCTTGAGCAGAATTAGCTATATATTGCTCTAGGCCAATATCCTTACCTCTGTAACCCCCACTTTTCTCATCTTTAAAAATGTCATGATTGGGGGTGCCTGGGTGGCTCAGTTGGTTAAGCGGCCGACTGCGGCTCAGGTCATGATCTCACGGTCCATGAGTTCGAACCCCGCATCGGGCTCTGTGCTCACAGCTCGGAGCCTGGAGCCTGCTTCGGATTCTGTGTCTCCCTCTCTCTGACCCTCCCCTGTTCATGCTCTGTCTCTCTCTGTCTCAAAAATAAATAAACGTTAAAAAAAAATTAAAAAAAAAAATGTCATGATTGGGAACCTTCCATGAAGAAATGCTTTGAGAAATTAGTGATCTACCGTGTTTGATGTTTTTTGCTCTCACTTGAGACACAGACAATATTAGTTTCCTTCCTGTGAGACAGATCAATCAGCACTTATTATTTCTTCTGAAAATCATTTTGCCTATTGTTTGTTAATGGGGCAGCCTGTGTCTTCTCTTCTCTTTGGAAGTCTTTGGAAATTTATACAAACAAGGGCCCTCCTGTCACTTCCAATGGCTTTATACAGGTTTCAGGGGGTCATTAGCCATGCTTACAGAGGATCTCCCTGAAAATTTCCTCAACTCTGCTACTCTTTTGACTACACTATGTTTGGCTTTTGCATTTTTAGACTTCTTTTCCATATTCTTAGAGAAAATAATAATAGGGGAGCCCTCACACTTAGTTTTAAGCTCATCAGTGAAACTACAAAATGTACAGTCAGGGGTAGAGACAGAAACTTAAAAAAAATAGCTGCCATTAAGCAATTACTGTGCATTGTAGGGGTGAGGGCTACCTTTTTCCAATGGTTTGTATGAGGCAGGGCATTCTCACATGCCCAGACCACTTGCCCTTGTGGAGCTGATGTGCTGGTGACCAAAATTTCCTGCTATAGGATATAATGCTCATGAAGGCTCTTGTTTTCGTAAAGATTCTTTTTCTTGGTTGAAAGAAAAAAAAAACAAGCATGTTTGTTTGTTTGTTTGTTTGTTTGTTTTTATTAGAGTGGGGTTAATTCTCCCCAAATGGATCTATTGATTCAATTGAAATCTCACCAGGATTTTTTTGTAGAATTGCAAAGCCGATCCAAAAATGGAAGGGAGGGATTCCATTCGTGGGTAGTTGGAGTGGATGTACTTTATCCTTTTTATCCCACTAAGCACATGAAATACTCTGGACTTTACATACAAAACAATCATACGAAGGCTGAAAGATGGACAGAAGGGAGACTAGCTAGGGACCTGAGACCTGCAAAATAACATGGAGGTAACTTCTCTGGGTTTCCTCTCTGACGAACAGATCCTAAACTTGGTAGAGAAGCCAGCGATTTGGAAATACCACTAGGACAACAAAATTCTTAACATAAGCCTGCTCTCTTTAGCCAAAGCACCAGGAAAAGGACAACTTAGCAAGACAGGAAACTTTTACACAATAACTTCTCTACATCACCCAAATACAAAAGATTAAACTGGGACCCCAATCTCACCAACAGCAACAAAGACTAAGAAGGAAACTTGCCGAGCTTTCTACCCATACTCGGCTGTTAGTGAGTTGCCTTGATCATCCTGCCCCATAACTTGGGGTTGTGCCAGAGAAGATTAGCTGGCTGGCTGTCTCCCCAGTTTCAGTGGAGATCATATGGGAAACTTGGACTTCCCTTCTACCTAGCAGTAATGAGGGTTCCTACTTACTTTTCCAGTTGGACAGTGCCAAAGGAGGCCAATGGAAAGCCAGGACCTTCACCACTAACCGGCAGTAAAGAGGGCATCTCTATCCATGGGGTCAGTTGAAGCAATACGGGGAGCAGTAATAAGACACACCTACTTCCCCCAGCAAAGGAAGTATCAGTGGAGGCCTACTGGGGAGCCAAAACTCTCATCACCACCTACCAGAAACCAGGAGCACCCCCCTCAAGTATTAACAGAGGATTAGAAAAATATGCAAAGAGGGACACCTGGGTGGCTCTGTTGGCTAAGTGTCCTACTTCAACTCAGGTCATGATCCCACGGTCCATGAGTTTGAGCCCTGCGTTGGGCTCTGTGCTGAGAGCTTGGAGCCTGGAGCCTGGAGCCTGCTTCAGATTCTGTGTCTCCCTCTCTCTCTACCCCTCTCCCACTCACACTCTGTCTCTCTCTCCCTCAAAAATAAGTAAACACTTAAAAAGTTTAAAAAAAAAGGAAAAGAAAAATATGCAAAGAAATGATGAAGAAAAATTCTAAACTTTGGCAAAAAACATAAGCCAAAAAACATTCAAGAAGTTGAACATAATCTATACATGATAAACTTAAAAGAAATTCCATCCAAAGCACATTATAGTCCATCTTTTGAAAACTAAAGACAGACAAAATATCTTGAATGCAATGAGAGAGAAATGACACCTTACCTACAGCAATAAAACAATGTAGATGACAGAGTATTTCTCATCAGAAACCACAGTGGCCAGAAATGGCACATTTTTCAAATGATAAAAGAAAAGATGACATCACAACCCTGCATGTGCATGTCCCAAACAAAGAGCCGCAAAATATGAGAAGCAAAAATTGCTTGAAGAGAAAGGATAAATAGTCAAGTCCACAATTAGAATTGAAGACTTTAACATACTTCTCTCTACACAAAAAATTAACAACACCATCACCAATAAGATCTAATGGACATTGACAAGACACTTGAACCAACAAAGCACAATACAGATTATTTCCAGTGTCCACAGAATATCTATCAATATCTATCAAGATATCCCATATCCTGAGCTATAAAACAAACTTCAACAAATTTAAAAGAATTAGAATCATTCAGAAAGTGCTTTCCAACCATGATGTAATCAAAACTAGAAATCAATGACAGAAAGATAATGAGAAAATCTCCAAACACTTGGAAACTAAAGAACAAGAGTCTAAATATTCAATGGGTTAAAGAAGTTTCAAGGGGAATTTAAAAATCCATTTAACTGGGGGCGCCTGGGTGGCGCAGTCGGTTAAGCGTCCGACTTCAGCCAGGTCACGATCTCACGGTCTGTGAGTTCGAGCCCCGCGTCAGGCTCTGGGCTGATGGCTCAGAGCCTGGAGCCTGTTTCCGATTCTGTGTCTCCCTCTCTCTCTGTCCCTCCCCCGTTCATGCTCTGTCTCTCTCTGTCCCAAAAAATAAAATAAACGTTGAAAAAAAAAAATCCATTTAACTGAATAAAAGTGCAGCATAATACAACTTCTGGGAGATAGCTAAAATGGTATTGAAAGGGAAATTTATAGCACATTAAATTCACACATTAGAAATTTATAGCACAATAAATTCACACATTAGAAAAGAGGAAAAATCTCAAATTAATAACCTAAGCTCCTCCTAAAATGCCCACATAGAGAAGAGCAAATAAGCCAAAAAACAAGCAGAAGGGAGAAAATGATAAAGTTAAGTGTAGAAATAAATGAAATTGAAAACAGAAGAACAATATAGAAAAACAACGAAACAAAGAACTGGTTTGAAAAGATCAACGACATTGACAAACCTCAAGCAGGACTGACACAATTTGCCAATATTAGGAATGAAATAGGAGGTATTACTACAGACCCTGCAGACATCAAAGAGGTAATAAGGATAGCGATGAGAAGCCCTGCATACATCCATTTTACAACTTAGATGGAATGGACCAAAAAGAAAGGATTTTTAAAAAGAATTAACCATAAAAGGCACAACTGATAAATTGGATTTAATAAAATTTAAGAACTTTTGTTTCTCATAAAATACCATGATGATAGTGCAGAGAAAAGCCACAGAGAGATTTCATAGTGTACATATTTGACAAAGGACTAATATCCAGAATATATAAATAACTCCATTGAATCAGGAAAAAAGACATTCAGACAACTGAGTAAAAGATGGACAAATGCCTTGAACAGGCTTTTTGGAGAAAAGGATTCTAAATGAGTGACAACCTATGCAAAGATGCTAAAGATCATTAGTTATCAGAGAGATGCAGACAAAACCACTACATATCCATCAGAGTGTCTAAAATAAAACACGTGGAAATACCAAGAATTGGTAAGGATTTAGGTCACCTGAACTCTTCACAGACTGCTGGCAGGAATATAAATTGCTGAAGCCACCTTGAAAAATCGCTTGGCAGCCTCCATAAAACCAATGATATGCAGACCCTGTGATGAGAACATTCACTGTTGGTATGAACCCAAGAGAAATATGTATTTAGGTATGCAAAAATATGTACCAAGCATTCATCGCAGCGTCATTTTTTCATAACCTAAAACTGAAAACAGCAAAAGTCCATGCACAAGAAAATGGAGAAACTGTAAATGTTTATAAATGAGATATTATAAAGCAATCAAAGAAATACATTACTGCTACACACAACATGATAAATGTCACACACCAGATGTTGAGGGCAAGAAGCCCCAGTCTCACCAGAATATGTACTATGTAATTCCATTTAATAAAGTTTAGAGACAGACAAAACTAGAGCCACATTTTGTAACTTGATTAACGACCGGGAAGAAGAAGGAAGGAAACTTCCAGGATACTGCTAATCCCCTGGGTTGTGGCTACATGGATGTGTATACTTCTTAAAATTCATTGACATGCTCGCTTTAGACTTGTAAACTTTTCTGCATGTACGTTATACTTGAATAAAAATGTTTTCAAAAATTATAGGGATTTGGCCATTCGTTGGATGCAGGCAGTAAGGAGAAGTGGCCATTGGTCTCTGGCATGAACAAGTGGGGCAATGGAAAAGTCGTCCAATGTACAAAGCAGGCTGGGAGGCAACACTGCTTAGTGGTTCACCGCATGGGCTCCAGAGCTACAACGCCTTGGTTTGAATCCTGGTTCTGTTACGAATTCTAGGAGTTTAGGTGAGTTGTATAACCTCTTTTGCCTCTGTTTCTGCAACTGTGAAAAGGTAAGGCTAATAGTAGCACTTATTCCATTCATTGGCTTAGTGTGATGATTAAATTATTCAATATTGGTATGGTACTTAAGTTAGTGCTTTACAGAAGTATATTTTATATATGTATTTTTTTTTTTATTTTAGAAAGAGAGCAGGGAAAGGGGGCAGAGAGAGAGAGAGAATGTCAAGCAGGCTCCATGCTCAGGGCAGAGTCCAACCTGGCGCTCGATCCCATGACTCTGGGATCATGACCTGAGCTGAAATCAAGAGTCAGACGCTCAGCTGACTGGGCCACCCAGGCACCCCTATATATGTATTTTTTTTTAATAAAATAAACATTCAGGGGTCCAGTTTAGGAAGGAATTAGGGAATTCAGTTTTGGACAAGTTGAGTTGGAAACATATCTCTCTCTCTCTATATATGGATACATATGACAGAGATCGTGGGGATACAGGTGTTGACTGAAACCCTATGAACGCACAAGAGTCCTCCAGGAAAAGCATATATTAGAACTACTGACAGAAAGAGGATAGAGCCATGGACAAGAATTACCCATGATGTGGAGGAAGAACGGAAAGACAGCTTCACGGACAGTCAGAAGTGCATGGTTTCTCGGGAGCCAAGGAAATAAGGCACGTCCTGCAGGGAGAAGAAAAATATAATTGGACTGTTGGTTAGAAAGTCAAGGGTTACCTTAGCAAGATTCGTATCACTCCAGCAGGGGGGTGGAAGGCAGCTCAGAGGGGCTCACGCAGGAACAGAAAGTGAGGAAGTGGGGAAATAAAACAGGTGTGACTTCACTTAGGAAAAGCTTGGAAGAGAAAGAGAAAGAAACTGGAGAGAAGTTGGTGTGGCCTCTAGGCTTGGGGAAGGAGCAAAGCTGTCTGCAGGAGGCTCAGGAGACAAGAGAGGGAGAGGAGGCCGGGGGGCTGGGTGGGGGGGGGGGGGGCGCTGTCTAGAAGGGGCAGACAGAAATGAGGTCAGGGCTTGCATTCACTGAAGCCCTTCTCACCGATGAGCGGGTGTCCTCATCCGACACCAGACTCAGGAAGCCAGCCTGCTCACACTAAATGCTGATGGCTTTTTATGATTGCTTTTGGCAGATCTTCAGTGGTGCTTGAATATAAATATCTCTAAAAGAAGAATATTTGTCTGTTAGGCGGCAATATCTGTGTCCTAAAAGGGAACAGAGGGAGCCGCAAAGAGTAAAATGGATGATGTGTTTCTGGATCTCCTGGGACAGGTTGCTGGGATGGTTGTCATTACCTCTCCTGAGGTCACCTCTCCAGAGCCTCAGCCTGTCCTGGCCTGCAAAGAGATAAAGAGGAGGGAGGTTCATCGGTTCCTTAAGGCGTGTAGACCGTCCAAGCCTTGAACGCCAACTACTCCAAGGGAGGGATGCCGGTGCCTTTGGCAAACACGTCCTCGGATCACCGCCTAAGCTCAGAGGTTTTACCACCCAGGAGTGTGGCTGACATCTAATCCCTGCCCTGTTCGTTCATCACAATCACCTATGGTTAATTGAGTATCTGGCCCCTTTTAGCACAAACCTGCTGGAGGTTTTTGTTTGTTTGTTGTTTGTTTTTGTTTTCTTGGTTGTTTTTTGGTTTTCCTCAGATTTGCTCACTTCATCCCTTCACTGGTCATTATGGGACACTTCTGGTTTTATCTTCTTTCAGGAAATCATGTTCTTCAGGCCTCTGAAGGAGCTCCACTAAAGGAAATACAACCAAGGGGCCATTCAGAAATGTACAGAAAATATTTGACTGTCGGTACAGGAAGCAGAGCTGGGTAAGTGGGAAAGGCAGTGAGAGCAGAGTAGTTTTTAAGCCTGTCGCTTCCGATGCTATGTGTAGGACATGAATAATAATGCTTCTTCTACTAATTTTGGAAACTGGAGGAATTCACATAAATTGATTTTTTTAGAGTCTTAAAGCTTCCTCATGTAAGATTCGAAAATGAGTTTCTATAAAATTTTGACCATTTGGTATGAAAACCTTTCGGAAACATATTACATTTCCTTTTCTTGATGCCTCGTGTCACGAGACCTCCGGCCTTTACTGAACGGCTGAGTTTTGTTTCTCCAGGTCTCCACAGACAGACAGCTGCCGAGGTACCTGCGACCGCTTGCCGCGGCACTCGGTGACCTCAGGTGGCCATGCTCTCTCCATCCTTGTGGCTATTCTGTGTAGGATTTATCTCTCATATACAGCCATGAGGACACAATCAAAACATTTACTCTCATTTTAAACATAATTAAAATTACGCAGTCATCTGGATTTCTAGCCCGCAACAGATAAGAAGCCGGGGCTGTCCCAGTGTCTGTTTCTGGCAGCAATCCCATCTAAATCTCTGCTCGAAACCCATGTGGGCTAAATACAGGCGCCGTGATAAACACAACAATAAAGGTAGTAGTGTCTTAGGATTGTGTAACGTTTTATACAAACACACCCTGTTTCTTCATTCAATACACTATTTGGTCCTAACAAAGACCCTGGGAGAAATAAAATAGCATTTGTGGAACATCTGCTGTGTACCAGGAACAGAGTTAAGCTTGTTGCATTCGTTATTTCATTTCTTCACTCGGTAAATTTTCACTGATTGGCTACTCTGTGCCAGGCACTGCTCTAGGCCCAGGGAACACTGCAGGGAACAAAACAACCAAAGTCCCTACCCTTGTGTAGCTCATATTTTAGTGGAGTGACAGATAACAACTAACCAGCCAAATAAATACATATGTGGTGCATCAGATGGAAAGAGTGCTCTGGAGAAAAATAAAGCAGGGACAGAGGTAAAGGATTCAAGAGAGGGGGGACAGGAGCCATTCTGAGCAGGGGGATTGGGAAGGACTCACTAGAAGGGAACATCTGAGCAAAGAACTGATGGAGATCAGGGAATCATCCAAGGAGAGTATCTAGGGAAAAAACATCCTGGTCAGAGGAAAACAGCAAGTGCAAAGGTCCTGTGGTGGGAATGAGATTTGTGCCCCAGGAGTAACAAGGAGCCAGTGTGACTGAAATAGAGTAAACAAGAAAAAGAATAGTAAGAGATGATTATAAAGGGTCATTGAGAGAACTTTGGCTTTTCTTCCGAAAAAGAAGGGGAAGCATTGGAGAGTTTTTGAGCAGAAGAGGAGTTAAGACCTGACTATATTTAAATAAGATCATACTGATTTCCGTGATGAACTCTGAAGATATAGACTCAAGGGGGATTATTGATGAATCAGATGTGGGATTTGAGAATCAAGGCCCACTCCTACGTTGGTGGCCTGATCAATCAAAAGAATAGTTTTGCTCTTCCTAGAAATGTCAAAGATAAGGGGAGGGGAGGAGAAGATCTGGGGGGGAAAGCATAAGATCTTTGTTCTGGACATGCTCCTTTTGAGATGGCTTTCCCACATTCAAATGGGAATATCAAGGAGACAGTGGCTGTATGCATTTTATTGGCGTTTATTTTTTTTCAAATCAGAGGCGGATGCGAGAAGATTGGATCGAGAGTAGGCAGGGAGAAGTTAGCTTTGGAGAAAGAGCATTTCTTTTTCCCTTGAGATACTTGCTAGTTGAGATAGTTGAGAAGCTCGGTGAAGACAGAAGGAAATAAGGAAGTAGAGTGTAAGTCAGAGAGCTCATTCAGGTGGCCTCAGACTTCAAATGAAAGAATAGGCAAGTGTAAGAAACATACCATAACCTCTCAGGAAGGACTTGCAAACATGTAGCGAATGTGCAACCAGGGTCTGTTCTAGCCCTCGAGGAAGACATCACTAATCGACCACAGCGCTCTTTCCTGCTGATCTGGGAAGCAGCCTCCATCAGATCTGGCTCTACCCTTAGCTCTACCCTTGCCAGTCCCAGCACAGCACTTAGGTCTTGAAACTAGACCAATTGCCAAACCTACTCCAGAGTGAGCTCCAGGCTTTCCCCTCTACTCACTCCATCCCGAAAAAGAAGCAGTTTGGATAAGAGTCAAGTATGAACTGGAGTTGTCGTGGACACAAAATTAGGTTTCCTTAGTAAAGGGTGACATTTGCTGTCGGAAGATGGAAGGTGTTGGAACAGAACCGGATGGCAGCTCTTTTCCTCAGTATCTTGCCCATCCTGCTCTCTACTGGAGAGACGCAGACATATCGCCTCCCCTTGGAAGGCCAACGGAGAACTTCTTCTTCATTATTTTCTTGAAATTTTGCCCCTGCTGTAAGTAGACCCACTTTACTGTAAGTACCATTTATCCTTGGGCATATAACAACCTGGAGTTAGAAGAGGCAGAGAATTCTTCTGGGCCACTCAAGAAGGGCTTCCTGGAGGAAGAATATTTTGAGCACTTGTTCATTAGGTGGACCAATGAGAAAGGAAAAGTCTAGACAGGGAGGATGCATGTAAGACTGTGTGTGAGGACGGGGCACAAGCAAAGAGGCATCAAGGAATGGTGGACCCATCACCATTCGTGAGCGGCAAGGTGATGTTGGAAGGGAATGTGAGGACGTGAAGGCAGCAAAAGCACAATTAAACAGGAAGGTTGTAGTCAGACTACTAAAAACACTGATGCTCGAACAGGATGCTGTAACTTCTACAAAGCTGAAGAATAGCGAAAGGGGGTTTCATTTTCTTATAATACAAATATCCACCCATTTAAAGCCTTCCTAGAAACTATGGGCTTCACAGACATTACTCATTTCATTCTGCAACAACCCTGTGAGGTAGGGAGTTAGTATACCCATTTTACAGATGAGAAAACAGAGGCACAGAAAGGTTATGTGATCCAAGGTAACACAGTTAGGAACTGATTGAATCAGAATTTATAGCTGAATCATCTAGCTCTTTAAATTCCTTGGGACAAGACCCATGTTGGGTGTTATTATTTTTTAATACCCCCCCCCCCCCCACTTCCTGATGTGGGCAAAAAAATCCATCATGGTACCTGGTATATCTCAGGCACTCAGTAACCTTTGCTGATATCAGCCAGAGACCTCTCTGTCTTACCTTCACATAGTCTTCCTCCCCCATAACCTAAGAGAGCCTCAGAGCACCATTTTATAATGAAGACTGGCAATTCTAGCAAATGTGGCTGAGTTCGGTGCATGACTCAAGTGGCAGTGTAACAGCCCTATGCGTTAGCCACCGTCTCCAGCTGAGGCTCAGCAAGGCTAAATAACTTACCCGGAGTCACACAGTAAGTTGCAAGGATCCTGAGGGATCTGGCCACCTCTAGCACCCACTCCCCACCGCCTCCCCCCACCTGCCTCCCTTCCCACCTCGTCCCAGTAGAAATGAGCCTGCCTCGGCAGGCCCCAAAGACAGCTCGCTTCCTGACGGTCCCCCACAGTGGAGGATGGATTTGCTAGGCTCTGGCTGGGCTGTTTTGTGCAGTGACCAAGGGCACACATTTTGTTAGACATTCGGCCTGAATGAGGGGCTCAGGCCTTTAGTTTGTGGCTGTGGAACAGAGAAAAGCCAACTGACCCAGAAGGGGATTGAACTTGTGACCCAGATTTCAGAGCACCGGGCTCTAACCGCTGGGCTGCAGACACAGCACCTCCAGAGCGAGGTTTTTAAGGGAGACCTGCCTTGCATTTTAAATCCCGTGCCCTTCTCTCCAATGCCCCCGCCTCGGCGCTGAAGATTAAGAAACTGAGGTTCATGCGAGAGCAGAGCGAGAAGAAAATAAATCGTGATTTAAATTCATGCCCCTGGACGCGTAGCTTAGCCCGCTGAACCCCTCTCGCTTCATCTCTGCCACCTCCATTCTGTGATTTATTTCAGGCGATGGCCCTCTGTGTATGTGTAAAAATCCCCCTGAATGCTTTCCCCTGAGGGCAGTCAATGCGTCTCTCTGAAGTTTAGCGCCAATGCTGATGTGTGCAAAGGGATGAAAAACGTACATTTTCAAGTCTCCCCAAAGCTTCGAGCCAAAAGAAAAAAAAAAGAAAAAGAAAAAAAAAAGTTGTCCATTCCCCTTTTTCAGCCCTCGCACTTCAAATGCTAATGAAAAGTGTGTTGTCTTGGGCCGTGAATAGGTCTAAAATGCTCTGGTTTGGAAGTATTTGCATACCCTCCTGAATAGGGAGGCAGCCAGCAGACAGGATTAGCTCTACACATCAACTCCTCCGAAAAGGAGCTGACAGGGCTGAAGAAAATTGAGTGTCGGCAAAAGCCTGACTGGAAGGTGGGGTGGGGGAGACAAGTATCTTCTCCGGAGACTCATCCTTTCCTTCTTTCTCTCTCTCCAAAAAAAAAAAAAAAAAAGGGGGGGGTGGAGTGGGGGAAATACACCGAGTAGGTGAACTATTCCAAGTAAAGGAATTTGGAAAAAAGGGGGGGGGGGGATCTTAACCCATCACTCAAAAACAATTGGCAACTTCTTAATTTTGCAGTTCACCACATGCATGCAGTTTTTATTTTTATGTCTTTATGTTTCTTTCATTGAAGCGTAGTTGACATACAGCATGCGGTTTTTAAATAGCTGCAACTGTTTTGCATTTCTGATGTTCATTTGATATCATGCCTTCTTCCGGTTTTCCTATCTATGTAGCTCTGTAAAGTGTTTTTATTGGCCGCTTAGTCTTCCTTTGTTGTGTAATGCGTTCCTCTTCCTTAATTACAGTAAGTGTCCTCTTGCTGATCACGCTTGATTCTGATGAGATGTGTCTTTAGAATTAATCTCTCCAGGGTTTTTTCAGGCCCAAATGGCATGAACATCTTCATAATTTTTCTCCTCTTATTGATTTGTGAATTACTGACTCAGGGTGGTATCAGAAGTGTGTGAATTTCCCAGTTTCCCTTCAAACGTGCAATCTGTCCCAATGATCATTCTTATTGAATGTTAGAGTTCCTAAGATCTCCACTTTGATATGCTTTAGCGTCTCTGAGTTGGTATCTTTTTCCTATCCATCTCTTTAATACCTATCTCTTTGATCACTAACAAGAATTAAAATGTTTTCATTTGCGCGTTTCCTATGTGTATTTTCTCTTGGAGGAATTACCTGGTTTTTGC
The DNA here is from genome assembly GCF_028018385.1 of Neofelis nebulosa. Lineage (NCBI taxonomy): Eukaryota > Metazoa > Chordata > Mammalia > Carnivora > Felidae > Neofelis > Neofelis nebulosa. Next base: position 18,966,179 of record NC_080789.1, read on the forward strand.
TCATTTATCAAATGGGATGTGGACTTCTTTTATAAACCTGAATTGGTCTTTGCAAATATTAATACGAGCACTTTAGATGCAAATAAATAGTTCCAGTCTGCTGCTTTGTTGATGTTTTGTTCTTTAGCATGGTATAAGCACATTTGAGACTTTATATATTCCAACTAAACTGTCCTGTTGTTTGTGGTTTCTACAAATATTTTGTATAGAACACTGAGCTGCAGCCTAAATGCAAGACAACGTGCCAACTTACACTGTAGCTGAAGGTGGAGAGAGTAGTGAAGGACACGGGACAGCTCTGAGCTGAGAATTAAATGAAGCACATCTCCAAGCCCGATATCCTGGATTCTATGACATACCTGCCCTTCTTTGTCCATCTATGGAACCCAGTGATCAACAGCCATTGGACGATTGCAGGACAGTCTGATGTGAGCTCTCAGGGATTCCTGCTTTCCAGACAAGGATGGCCAGGGCTCATTTCTCTGGCCACTGTTTTGTTAGCATCACAGTACAAAAGAAATTAACCATACTGCACCAAAAACTTACTTCTTGTTAGTACTGAACCACAGATTAATTCATTAAAGACATTTTTGCTCTTCGTATCTAACATAAAGGCTATGAGCTTGCCTGAAAAATGCACTAGATTTATGACAACTTTTTGTCATTAGAGCATTAGAGGTGAATCAAAAACTGTCAGACTCTAAGGAGCAGGTGAATTCGGCATCTGCCTTTGACTTTGTTGAGTTTTGGAGTTAAATTTTCTATCAAGGAAGCTCAGAAGATGCAAAAAATTCATCTTCCTCCTTACAAGAATGGCATACAGGGTTGTATTAAAGAAACATTATGCACAACGGAAACACTTACTGGGAGTTTTTAAATCTCTGTCCCAAGAGATCTTTAGAAGCAAGACACTACAAACAAGTTTGCTGATGTGCAGGTGCAACTCTTCGTTTTAAAAGAACTTATTTAAAAGGTTTCTAAAACTATTATTTTGTGTTTTTGTGTCTATCATAAACATTATGCTCTGTAATAGTTATCCTCATTTTGAAAACTTTTTAAAGAAGCGTTTTTATTTCCTTGTTAAAAACTCTCAAGGGGCGCCTGGGTGGCGCAGTCGGTTAAGCGTCCGACTTCAGCCAGGTCACGATCTCACGGCCTGTGAGTTCGAGCCCCGCGTCAGGCCCTGGGCTGATGGCTCGGAGCCTGGAGCCTGTTTCCGATTCTGTGTCTCCCTCTCTCTCTGCCCCTCCCCCGTTCATGCTCTGTCTCTCTCTGTCCCAAAAAATAAATAAAAAGCATTGAAAAAAAAAAAATTAAAAAATAAATAAATAAATAAAATAAAAACTCTCAAAACTTTGAGCCAAGTAGGCATATAAACTTTGAGCCAAGAAGGGATATAAAAGGGAAAATAATGCAAATGTGTGTGTGCGTGCGTGCGTGCGTGCGTGTTTAATAAAGTTCTACCTACCTATCTACTTCCCTCCCTCTCTCCCTTCCTACCTCCCTACCTTCCTACCTATCATCTACCTATCAGATGTGTGCACATCAGCACACATTCTTTCATTGAGCATCTAACCAATACAGTGTTTTTTCTCCTAGGTATTTCAAGGACACGGATAGAGATCACTTGCTTTCATGAAAATGAAGATAAATCACAATAAATGATCATATATGCTACATACTAAATTTGTGGCAATATGTAGCTCATGCCAGTCCCCAGAGTGTTCCGGTCTGAGGTGATACAAATACAGAAATGGAGACTCTGCATTTAGAAACTTTCATAGAAATTTGACAAGGTGATTTTATGTTTGTTGAGTCTCGTAATTATGTATCTGGCCTTGTATTTCATATGGCTTTGGGTTTTTTTATTCCTTTATTCTAGTTGTTTATTTTTATTATATTTTGCAAAAACAGAAGTCTGTGAATGGTAATTTTATTTTTTTATTTAAAAAAATTTTTTTTTAATGTTTATTTATTTTTGAGACAGGGAGAGACAGCATGAATGGGGGAGGGTCAGAGAGAGAAGGAGACACAGAATCAGAAACAGGCTCCGGCTCTGAGCTGTCAGCACAGAGCCTGATGTGGGGCTCGAACTCACGGACTGCGAGATCATGGCCTGAGCTGAAGTCGGATGCTTAACCGACTGAGCCACCCAGGCACCCCTGTGAATGGTAATTTTAAAAACAAAGCTTGGTCCTTCACTCTGAATAGCACTGAGACAGAACATATGCACTTACATATCCACGCACGGCTAAGTGTCCTGTCTGCAGGAGAGAAATACCCTGTGGGGGAGTGTGCATGTGAGTTTCCCTTGTCCTCAGTTGTGGTCAGAAAAGGAAGTTCTTGGGGAGCCTGGGTGAGTCAGTCGGTTGAGCGTCCAACTTCGAGTCAGGTCATGATTTCATGGTTCGTGGGTTCGAGCCCCACATCAGGCTCTGTGCTCACAGTGCAGAGCCTGCTTGGGATTCTCTCTCTCCCTCTCTCTCTCTTTCTCTCTCTCTCTCTCTCTCTCTCAAAATAAATAAACTTTTTTTAAAGGTGAAATTTTTAAAAAGATAAAAAGAAAAGAAAAGGAAATTCTTTCTTTGAAACTCTACCTCTTCTTTCTGTCCCCTAAGAAATCTTTCTCTACCTTTGTATCTTCAGAAGCTGTTATCTTTCAAGATAATGATTATCACCATATGGTCTTGATGGTTTAGTACCAAAGAATGAAGGTCACATTTCCTGCTGAAACACAAGTATCTGGATGAAGTCCCAATGGTTTACTTTTGCTTTTGTTTCCCTTGCCTCAGGAGACATAATCTAGTAAGACGTTGCTACGGCTCATGTCAGAGAAGTTACTGCCTGTGTTCTCCTCTAGGATTTCAGTGGTTCCATTTCTCAAATTTAGGTCTTTAATCTATTTTCAATTTATTTTTTTGTAAGAAAAACAGTTTCTTTTGCTTGTTGCTGTCCAATTTTCCCAACACCATTTGTCGAAGAGATTTTTTTTTCCCATTGGATATTCTTTCCTGATTTTTCAAGGATTACTTGACCGTATAGTTGTGGGTTCATTTCTGGGATTTCTATTCTGTCCCATTGACCTATGTGTCTATTTTTGTGCCAGGACCATACTGTCTTGATCACTACAGCTTTGTAATATAGCTTGAAGTTAGTAATTGTGATGCCTCCAGCTTTGCTTTTCTTTTTCAAGGTTGCTTTGGCTATTTGGGGTCTTTTGGTTTTATAATTTAAAAAAATTTTTTTAATGTTTATTTATTTTTGATAGAGAGAGAGAGAGAGAGAGCATGAGCAGGGGAGGGGCAGAGAGAGGGAGACACAGAATCCGAAGCAGGCTCCAGGCTCTGAGCTGTCAGCGCAGAGCCCAACCCAAGGCTCAAACTCATGAACCATGAGATCACGACCTGAGCCAAAGTGGGGCCCTTAACTGACTGAGCCACCCAGGTGTCCCTATTTGGGGTCTTTTGTGGTTCCATACAAATATTAGGATTGTTTGTTCTAGTTCTGTGAAAAAATACTGTTGGTATTTTGACAGGGATTGCATTAAATGTAGCATAGATTGCTTTGGGTACAAACATTTTAACAATATTTGCTCTTCAGATTCATGAGCAGGGAATGACTTTCCATCTCTTTGTGCCATCTTCAGTTTCTTTCATCACCATGTGATGGTTTTCAGAGTACGGGTCTTTCACCTCTTTAGTTAGGTTTATTCCTTAGGTATCTTGTAATTTTTGGTGCAGTTGTAAATGGTATTGATTCCTTGATTTCTCTTTCTGTTACTTCATTATTTATGTACAGAAATACAGCAGACTTTTGTACCTTGATTTTCTGTCCTGCAACTTTACTGAATTTGTGTATCAGTCCTAGCAGTGTTTTGGTGGAGTCATTCTAGTTTTCTATGTATAGTATCATGTTATCTGTGAATAATGAAAGTTTGACTTCTTCCTTGCCAATGTGAATGCCTTTTATTTCTTTTTGTTGTCTGATTGCTGTGGCTAGAACTTCTAGCACTATGTTAAATAATTGTGGTGAGAGTGGACATCCTTGTCTTGTTCCTGACCTTAGAGGGAAAGCTCTCAGTTTTTCCCCCAATCAAGAGGATATTAGCTGTAGGTTTTTCATATCTGGCCTTTATTATGTTGAGTTATGTTCCCTCTAAACCTACTTTGTTGAGGGTTTTTTATCATGAATGGATGTTGCACTTTGTCAAATGCTTTTTCTACATCTATTAAAAGGATCATATGGCTCTTATCCTTTCTTTTATTAATGTGGTGTATCACATTGATTGATTTGCCAATACTGAACCACTCTTGCAACTCAGGAATATATCCCATTTGATCATGGGAAATGAAACTTATAATGTATCATTGGATTTGGTTTCTTAGTATTTTATTGGAAATTTTTGCATCCATGGTCATCAAGGATATTGGCCTGTAGTTCTCTTTTGTCGTAGAGTCTTTATCTGGTTTTGGTATCAGGGTAATAATAGCCTCATAGAATGAATTTGGAAGTATTCTTTCTTTCTCTCTCCATTTTTTTGGAATAGGTTGAAAAGAATATGTATTAACTCTTCTTTAAATGTTTGGTAGGATTCACCTGTGAAACCACCTGGCCTTGGACTTTTGTATGTTGGGAGATTTTTTTTTTATTATTATTACTGATTCAGTTTCTTTGCTTGTTACTGGTCTGTTCAAGTTTTCTATTTCATCAAAATAAAAAGCCTGTGCACAGTGAAGGAAACAATCAATAAAACTAAAAAGCAACCTATGGAATGGGAGAAGATATTTGCAAATGACATATCTGATAAAGGGTTAGTATCCAAAATCTATAACTTATAATACTGAACACCAAAATACAAATAATCCAATTAAACATGGGCAGAAGACATGAATAGACAATTTTCCAAAGAATATACACAGATGGTCAACAGACACATGAAAAGATGCTCAACATCACTCATCATCAGGGAAATGCAAATCAAAACTACAGTGAGATATCACCTTACACTGTCAGCATGGCTAAAACCAACAACACGGGGAACAACAGGTGTTGGCGAGGATGTGGAGAAAAGGGGACCCTCCTATACTGTTGGTAGAAGTGCAAACTAGTGTAACCACTGGGGAAAACAGTGTGAAGTTTCCTCAAAAAGTTAAAAATAGAACTACTCTATGATCCAGCAATTGCACTACTAGGGATTTACCCAAAGAAGACAAAAATACTGATTCAAAGGGATTCGTGCACCCTGGTGTTTATAGCAGCAACATCTACAATAGGCAAACTATGGAAATAGCCCAAGTGTCCCTTCGACTGATGAATGGATAAAGAAGATATGGCGCATATATACAACGGAGTATTACTCAGCCATAAAAAAGAATGAAATCTTGCCATTTGCAACAACATGGACGAAGCTAGGGAGTATTAGGCTAAGTGAAATAAATCAGTTGGAGAAAGACAACTAGCATAGGATTTCGCCCACATGTGGTATTTAAGAAACGAGACAGATGAGCCTAGAGGGGCAAAAAGAGAGAGAGTAAGAGGCAAACCAAGAAACAGACTCTTAACTCTAGATAACAAACTGCTGGTTACCAGAGGGGAGGTGGGTGGGGGGATGCGTGAAAGAGGTGATGGGGATTCAGGGGGGCACTAGTTGTGATGAGCAGCAGGTGTTATATGCAAGTATTGAATCACCGTGTTGTGCACCCGAAACTAATATTACCCTGTACCTTAACTATCTGGCATTTAAATAAAAACTTTAAAAAACCCACACAAGCATCTTACAAAAGCCTTAAGATAAAGAAAGCTAGAAGAAAGCTGGAAGAAAAATTTAAAAGATATCCTGTCAAAGTCTGTCATGTGATTTTTCCAACTTATTTGGGTTTTCAAAAGGAAAATTTCCATTTGCATATCTGCCTGACAAACTTCCTATAAAGCTAAGGGAAAATGATTAAAAGCCTATACCTTTATAAGCTAAAGATATCTTTATGCATATATATTATAGGTTTTTATGTATGTTAAGTATTATATATTCTTTTATACAGGCTTTATATTATTATTATATACTATAAATATGTAACATACATTGATTATATTACACATATAATATTTTATAATACATGGACTATATGTAACAAAAGCATAATTAGTTATATAATTTTACAGATGGCTAATATTGATACAAGCACAGATGTATGAAAATCTGGAATTGAAGGAAATCTTAAAGGTTCTGCCAGGTATTTTACAAAATACGTTACATGGAAATATTGTGAATGGTCATGCTGAGGGAAAAAGGCTTCTGTGCTTAAATAAGTTTGGATACTTTTGAGTTAAATAAGAAGTTACCACTGCTGGATTTCTCAGAGCCTGTAGTAAAATTTTCTGAACAAAGGGTCCCTGCATTTCTGTTTTGCACTGAGTCCCACAGATTATGTAGCCAGTCCCACTGGGAAGGCTGAACCACGAAGGGAACTTTTGCACAAAAATGTGAGGGAGGCATGAAGGAATGTGTGCAGCTATGGGGGGAGGGGGGGCGGGGAGCATCCTGGGCAGACGGAAGGGCAAGTACAAAGCCTCTGAGTGGAAACATGCCCAGTGTGTTGTAGGCACAGCAAGGGGAACAGAAAAAATGACCAAAAGAGAGAGGAGAATCAGCTGAGGTCATAGTGGTTTGAGTCGGGGGAAGAGGGGCTGGGACTCGGGTAGGGCCCCGGAAGGCCACTGGGAAGATATTCAGCTTTTCTCTGAGTGAGAAAGAAACACAGGAGAGGAAGGTTTTGAGCAGAGACTTGACATGATCTGATCTACCTTTAAATAGGACCACCTTTGCTACAGGGTTGAAGGTGGATTCCAACGGGGATGTGAGGGTGGGGAACGGGCAGGGACAACATTAAAGGCAAAGCAGGGACACCACTTCAGAGGCCCTGCAATGGTCCTGGCAAGACCTGATGGTGGCTGGGAGGTATTCTTAGAGGGTCACAAACAGTCCGAGCCAAACGGTTGGCTGTGGATGTCAGAGAGGGTCAAGATGACCACAGGGGTTTGGGCTTGCAGCAAACAGAAGAATGGAAGCAAAAATAAGATAAAAAGAGAGAGGCAAACTGTAAGAGACTCTGAAATACAGAAACAGACTCAGCATTGCTGGAGGGGAGATGGATAGGGGATGGGCTAAATAGGCAATGGGCATTAAGGAGGGCACTTTTTGGTATGAGCGCTGGGTGTTATATGTAAGTGATCACTAAATTCTATCGCTGAAACCATTATTATACTCTATGTTAACTAACTTGGATTTAAAATAAAAATAAAATAACATAAAATAAAAGGTGGGGGAAAGGGATTGTTAGTGCTTAGTATAAAAATAAGTGAATTTCTTTCAAAAATTAAAAAAAATTTAAAAAATTTTTGAAAAAGAATGGAATTGCCAATAATAAGGATATGTTATTATTAAGCATTAGGACTTAAGCATTAGGACTCAGGCAAGATGGTGTGGCTGAAAAATATCAATTTGAAAGTAGTCAATTTATAGATTGTATATAAAGTTATGGGACTGGATGTGATTCTAAGGGAGGGGGAACTGACCAAGTCAAGGAGAGCCCAGATATGAACCTTGGGATACATGAAAAGTAAAGTGACCAGGGAGATGAACACATTCTTGCCTAGAAAAGGCTTAGAGTTTTCAGGAATATCCTGGATTTGCATCTTTTCAATCATCCTTATGCTTTTTTGATACCCATAATATTATAATAGGTACTTTGTAAGGATTTCATGGCATTATTTGGATATTTAAAACAATCTCTGGCCTGCAGTAAGATTCAATAAATCATCGATATTTATTATTATTTAAGGATTGCTCTTTTTTTTTTTTTTTTTTTAATTCATTCATTTCTTTGGAGAGAAAGAGTGCCCACGCGAGTAGGACAGGGGCAGAAAGAGAGGGAGAGAGAGAATCCCAAGCAGCCTCCACGTCGTCAGTGCAGAGCCCGACACAGGTCTTAATCCCATGGACCCATGTGATCACAACCTGAGCTAAAACCAAGAATTGGACACTTAACCCACTGAGCCACCCAGGAGCCCCAGGGTTGCTCTTGTTATTTCACCAATGAGGAAACTGAGGTTTAGTGATTCCCAGAAGTTTCCTGGGCTAACGATTGGCAGAACCAGAGTTACATCCAAGTCCTTGGGTCTCCACAAATCTATGCCTTTTTCCACTGCTTGTCCTATATGACTTTGCTCCCAAATATTTTTACCTAAGGGGCGCCTGGGTGGCTCAGTCGGTTGGGCGTCCGACTTCGGCTCAGGTCACGACCTCGTGGTCCGCGAGTTCGAGCCCCACGTCGGGCTCTGGGCTGATGGCTCGGAGCCTGGAGCTTGCTTCCGATTCTGTCTCCCTCTCTCTCTGCCCCTCCCCCATTCATGCTGTGTCTCTCTCTGTCTCAAAAATAAATAAGCATTAAAAAAAATTAAAAAAAAAAACAAAAACAAATGCTGAAAGCTATTTTCCCTCTTCATCTTTTTCCACAACCTAACCGAAAGAATAAAGAAAACAGGTACTACCGTAGGTCTTTCGTAAAAGCAAACTGGCATAAGGCAAACTTTCGGAAAGCAGGGAATACCTGTACGGCAGCTTGCCTATTTATGTGATCTGTGCTACCCTGGAAGCCCCAGAAGGGCTGGGACCAGGCTTTTCAATAACTAAAAGCCTTGTTTGGAAAAATAGTGAGGAGCCCAGTAAATGGGTAATACAGCAGAGTGGTTAAGAAAGTGGGGTCTGCGGATTGAATGCAAAAGATTGAACTGGGGGCGGGGGGGGCATGCCTGGGTGGCTCAGTCGGTTGAGCGCCTGACTTCAGCTCGGGTCATGATCTCACAGTTTGTGAGTTTGAGCCCCGCGTTGGGCTCTGTGTTGAGAGCTTAGAGCCTGGAGCCTGCTTCGGATTCTGTGTCTCCCTCTCTCTCTGCCCTTCCCCTACTCACACTCTGTTTCTCCCTCTCTCAAAAACAAATAAACATTAAAAAAAATTAAAAAAAAAAAGATTGAACTGGGTTCTGTCACTTACCAGCTTTATGACCATGGACAAATCATTTAACCTCCCTGAGCCTCGGTTTCCACATCTCTAAAAAAGAGATAATAGAACCTCTTCTTCCGGGTTATTAGGAACTGACGCATGTGGCACATGATGCTAATCCCTCTTCCTGAAACACTTTCCCCAGGTGGCTGCAAGGCAAATTGCCTTGTCTCCTTCAAGAATCTGGACACCATCTTTGCAGCGAGCGATATCCTGACCATCCTATTGAAATTACAATGCCCTCTGTCCCTTGCTTGGTCTCCCAATTCCCTTGTGACGATTGTACTTATTGTGTAGCATGTATCATTTTCTGACATACTGTGTGGTTTACATGTTCACTATGGGCTATGTTCTAAGCTGGAAATTCAGTAGGTGGGACCTAAGGAACTTCCAGTCTAAAACAGCTCTGCCTGATTACATGTCTGACCCCTTCCTGAAGTGTGACATTAGCATGCAATGCTTACGGTTGGCTTCATTTGAAGTAAGTCCTTGAACACTAAACCTTCTTAGTATTTGTTCCTGAGAAACTAAAGGAATACTCTCCTGGATGTTTGTGGGCAGGATTATGTACAAATGTTAGTCTCAAACATTCCAACTAGCCTGCCCTTTTGGCCGTGGCTGGGTAGTTCCTTTAGGACTGACTGTCCTACACATATCAGTATAAAGTCTGGAAAGAATATAAGAAACAATTGCCTGAAGGCCCCGGAAAGTTACCTCAAATGGGCAGATTCTGGATGGAGGGGAATTGATAATTGGAAAAAGGGAGTGGCACTGGATGAGTTCCTGTTCTTACAGCAGTCCGTGGTGTTACTGGTCTGAGGCAGCAGAGGACAGATTTCAGAGCAATTACAGGAAGAAGAGAGATTCTCTGGATGAACACGACAGAGACAGAGCCATAAATTCTGCATATAAACTTTGCTTACATCCCTGGCTGATCTCTACACTGTACGTAGGGAAGTTAGTGGCAAACTCCTAAAGGCTCATCCAAAGCAAGAGAGAACTGAATTAAAATCTTAGCTACTGCTCACTGTAGGGAGACAAAAGTTTGCAGCCGAGCTCAGCCAAATTAACTGCTTGATAGATCAAACAAACATCAATACTCCTCGTAGGAATATAACACTATCAAGTGTCCAGACAATGTATCAATTACAATTTCCAGGACACAACCTCAAATTATTTGACACTGAAAGAAACAGGAAAACGTGATTCACAGGGAAGAGACAGTCCATGAAGACTGACTTTGAGATGACCCAGAATTTGGAATTATTGGATAACAATTTTAAATCATCTGTGATACTCATAACCAGCTAAAGACAGAAAATATCAACAAAAAAAATAGAAATCATAAAATTCAAATGGAAATTTCATGACTGGGAAATGTAATGTAGGTAACAAAAAGTCACTGGATAGATTGAAGATGAAAAATAGTTGATCAGTTTAAAGATAAATCCATAGAGATATTCCAACAAAAGAATGGCAATTTAAAAAACCAGGACTCATTGGTGGGGGCGGGGGTTATTTGTTTGCGGACTACGGCCAGGCAGTCTGGAGCCCTATTATGGGGCCCTTTCAGAACCTACAGTCTGAATTTGGTGGGTTTACCTGCAGGGGCTCTGAGACCACAGCTGAAAGGAGCTGGAGCCAGTTCACAGGCCACTTAAGGGTCCACAGCCTGGATGGAATTCTGTATGCTTATTACTCAATGCACAGGTAGTTGTGGTTCCTGAGTCCCTTGGCATACGTTGCTGGTGACAGCAGCAAGCCCAATGGGGCTATAGCTGAGTCCCCAGGGTATGGAGTTGTTCCTAGGTCTGTAGCTAAGACCACAGCCACGGTCGGCAACCTGGGTGCGGGCCTGTGTTCTCATAATGGCTTACCTCAGTCTTAGACTACACCAGGGTTTCATGATCTCCTACCTGGATCCCAACGCCCCCATAAAAGCACGTTGTCTATGGACGGATGTCACGTTACTATTGCTCAGAGGGAATGTGAGAGGGGGACATCTTAGTCGACCATCTTGCTGTCATCACTCTCTGCAATCTTGGCTTTTGATCTAGCCTTTTCTATGGTGTATTAGTTAGGTCTTCCCACAGACATAAAACCAATAGGATATGTACATAGAGAGAAAGAGATTTATTTTAAGAAATTGTCTCACTCAGTCATGAAGGATGGCAAGCCCAAATCTTCAGTGTGAGCCAGGAGGCTCAGGAAAGTTGATGGTGCAGAGGAGATCTAAATCGAAAGCAGTCTGATAGAGAATTTCTTCTTGGTCTAGAAAGCTGATATTTTGGTTCTATTTGGACCTTCAGCTGACTGGATGAGGCCCACCCACATTATAGAGGGTGATCTGCCTACCCAAAATTCACCAATTTAAATGTTGATCCCATCCAAAAACATCATCCAGGTTGACATGTCAAAGTAACCACCATAGATGACAGCCTATAGCTTCACTGTGTTTAAGAGTCTTAGTGTCACCCAGTAATAATGTTTACATTATCCTGAAGTCTGATAGCAGTGTAAGGGAAGAAACTCTTCAACCCGGTTCTCATCAAATCATAATTCTCATTTCCCTGATGTTAGTTATACAAAATGACCATCCATCCCGAGATGATTATGGCCACATTGACAAAATCACGTGGAGATTTAAGGTATTATCTGATCAATTTTATCAATTTCAGCAGCTGGCACAGTTCATTAGAGCAAGAAGAAAACCTCTTCTTTTTCTCAAAGGTATGTCTTTTGGTTTAAATAGTTCATGTCACAGCTTTACAGCTTCCCTTTGCTTGATGGATACACCTATTTTTTCTTAAGCCACAGATCTTATTACCTAGATAGCTCAATAACTTTTTAACTTTAGCCACCATTTTTACTGGGAAGAACATTTTCATGGGTAAAATTATTCATTCTAGGGAATACAAGGCCAAAATTGAATCTGGCATTTTACCCTATGAGACCAGAGTTTATATGGAAGAGATCTATATACTATGCAAATTGTTTTTTGTTTTTCCGTGTAATCTTCATAAAGCTTGCTCCCCCTACTCTTAAATAATATGCTTGGGTTTGAGATAGGTTAATTCACTGCAAGGTCTCCTTTCTTTTCTGAGAGCATGTGACACACTCACTCAGAGGGGCCCAATGCTGCTGTGTTATTGACACATAATCTGACTCATTTATCAGTTTTTGCTCTGTAATCTGACTCATTTATCAGTTTTTGCTCAGGAGGACCTGGAACAGAGCTAATGTAGAGACTGAATTATCTCTGGCCCTCAGAACCAGATGGCAAGTTCCTGTGAAGGTGGGAAATATTGCGTCCAGCCATTATTGGAAAGTAATCTCCACACCTGCCGTAGCCTATAGAGCAGACTGATAAAAACAGAACATTCTACATGCCTCCCGCCAACCCACGGCCCCAAACAAACACTTCTCAGTAGCCAGAATCAACTTCAGCATGAAATGTAGAAGTTATCAGTCCCTTTGCTTCTAAGTCCCATTTGACCTAAACTCTCTCAAACACTGACTCTATGTTTTCAAGCATAAAACTTGGGTTAGCTATCACTTTCCATCCAGGTGCTTAAGTAAGTCTTTTCTTCTTCTCGTCGTTATGAAACAACATGGTCAAAGGCAAAGGAGAATGAAGAATGGGGAAAACACTCATGTGTAGGTTTACAGGAGTATTATTAAAGAGAAGGAATTACTTTGCTTCAAAGGAAGAGATTTACAACACCTGTATAATGTTTCTAAAAGGGATAATGGAAGGTTTGACCAGAGTTTTACTTTTTGCACTGATGGGTTTTTTGACCTGCGTGTGCATATTCAGACACACACACACACACACACACACACACACTTCTGTGTGATATGTGGATTCTGTATATTCTTCCTGCCTCAAAAGCCCATGTTCTCCCTTGCCTCTAGGAACTTTCCTTATCTTTCCTTATTAACTTAATACATACAGCCAGAGGAACATAATAAGAAACATTCATGCTGAAAATGATAAAATGTTGTGGGTAGACTACAAAAAACCCTGAAAAATGTCAACTCAACTTGTTACTATAAACCATAATGCCTCTTGGCATTATTAAGAAAGCGATTCACTCATTTTCTCACTTAATAACTCTGTTTGAGGGCAGCGATGCAAACATGGAGAAGACACGGTCTAGTTTCTGAAGGAATCCATCTTGGAAAAAGGATTAGATCATGTAATAATACGGATAGTCATTAATATTATTTAAGAAAGTTGCTATTGTGCTAATACTAATATTATTTAAGAAAGTTGTTATTGTGCTAATACGTTTTCATAGTTGGAGGCCTTTTATTTTCATCTAGAAATGCCAAATATGGGCATGTTCAGAATTATTGGAGTAAAATGGTTTATAGTAACATGTGAGTTGACATTTTTCATGGGTTTTCGTAGTCCACCCACAACATTTTATCATTTTCAACATGCATGTTTCTTATTATGTTCCTTTGGCTGTATTAAGACAATAAAGAAACGTTCCTAGAGGCAAGGGAGAACTTGGGCTTTTGAGCTAGTAAGACCTGTCATTGACTCTTAGTTTCACCAGTGAGTCACTGGGTGACTTTGGGAAAATCACATAAACTCTGACCTTTATTGTCCTCATAGGGATAACAATCGTTAATTCTCAAAGTGTTTTTTTTATAAGAGTTATATATGATTCCGTATTTAAAAAGCACCAAAGAGAGTAAGTGTTTCTATAAATGGCAAAAGTAAATGGTGGCCAGATTTTGTTTCATATAAAACCTGATTATTATAATATGACAAATTAATTGAAGACCTCAAAGTCATACCTTTCCCAACCCAACTCTAGGGAATCATCTCAAGGAGGTCTTAAAAAATTGTTAAAGCCATCTATGACTGTCCTAAGAGATTTTTGCCATAATAAATAAAGAAGTCTAGAAAGTCATTCATATGACATCCTTCTCAGCCTGCTAGAGTAAAATAAAATGCTAAATCCAAAAAGGGGATGAGGACTTCAGGCTGCTGCTTTTTTTTTCCTTCCAAGAGGGATAGCTCTTAATCAGAGTGCATTCTCCATTCAAAATAATCTGTGAAGACTGGCATGAAAATGCAGATTCCTAATTGAACAAAGACAATTATTTCCAGATTGAAGTACAGTGGTGAATAGCTCTGTGCTCTAATTATCGTCAGACTTTTATTTCAAATGGGAGGCTGAAATCACAGATGAGTTAGCCTTAATTGGGAGAAATGGCTGCAATTGTACTTTTAATACCCTACTGTAACATCGTCTATGTAGGTCACCTTTTCTCATGTATGCACAACAGTGCCCTGCTTATGTCCATTTGGGGCAGCAAACTGTAATGGCAAAAGGGATAGCCTTCTCTCAAACAAAGGTAAAAGCATGCAGAAGTTACTCAGAGCCATAAAACTGTAAGGATTTTGAATAAAGGAATCGAAGAGCACATTATTATTATAGCTATGTGTAAAACCAGACTGATGTGAAAACCTAACTCAAGATAGTATTCGTTCAAGCAACATTTTCCTTGATCCTGACTATTGTTTCATAATATAGCCATTTCAAGCTATCAGAGGTACCCCAGTTGTGAATGTATGCCTCCCCCCAAAATTAAGGCAGGTCTAACAGATGAAGAAAAGATGACTGAAAAAAGAAATTTAATGAAAAGGGTATACAGAGTCCATGCTTCTCAAACAACCCGTGAACATTAATGGAGTGTCTGCCTCATGGCCGAGTTGGAAGTGGTGGTAGGTTGGGAGAGATGAGGGTGTAGAAACTGTGTTAGTCAAGATTCTTCTTCTTAGGTTCTTCTTTCACGCCAGCTGGGTACTCTAGACTCGGACATGTGCGGCCATGTCACCAAAACACCATGGATCGTTTGTATTTGTGTAGACATCCCCAGTTTCCAATGGGATTTCACAAACTGCATTTCATTCGATCCTCAGCCCTCCAAGCTAGGTGTGGTGGATATCATCATCTCATTCTATGAATGAAGAAACAGGCCCAGATCCTTGCTGAGGGTTTCAGAATGAATGAGTGCAGAGCTGGGATTAGGACCCAGCCTTTGATTAATGACAACTATCCCAAGGTGTAACATGTCACTTGAGGAACTGTAAATGACTTCAACACATTAACATGGGGACCACAACATGCCACTATTTATCAGGCCATAGATACAACAATAAAGGAGAGCCACCAACAAAAGATACCTGGGTGGCTCAGTCGGCTGAGCGTCTCACTCTTGATTTCAGCTCAGGTCGTGGTTCCAGAGTTGTGGGATCAAGCCCTGCATTGGGATCTGTGCTGAGCATGGAGCCTACTTAAGATTCTCTAGAAAGAAAAGAAAGAAAGAAAGAAAGAAAGAAAGAAAGAAAGAAAGAAAGAAAGAAAGACACCTGTGCTGTCTATTGCCTTACATTCATTAGCATTTATAATTAACAAGATATTACGATCCCCATTTTGCAGATGTGGCTACTGGGACACACAAAGATTAAGTGACTCTTCCAAAGTCACAACTATTTAAGTGCTGGAGCTAGATGCAAACCCAGACTCACTGACCCAGTTTTTTACCTCCAGCCCTTCTGCTACTATTCACAGAATGTATTCATTCATTCAACAAAAATCACAGCAGTAGACAAAACAGAGCCAAACCTCTGCCCCTATAGAGCTTACATCCTAGTAAGAGAGACAGACAATATACAAAGCAAGTAAAAAGATATTGTGTATTTGATGATGGTAAGTGCTATAGAGAAAAATAAGGCTGAAAAGGATTTGCTGGGGACAGAGAAGTTCCCACTTTAGGTTGGGTGGCTCATGGAGGCCTTTCTGAAAGGTGACATTCGAGCAAAGACTTGACGAAGGGAGGGAGTGAACCTCCAGGTGTCTGCATTTCAAGCAGAGGGAGGGGGAAGCAATCCTGAGGTCACACTTGCCTGGCTTATTCAAGGAATAGCACAAAAGCTAATGTGGCTGGTGCTGAGCAGACAAGGGGCAAAGTAGTAACCGAGGAGGTCCTAGGAGGTCAAAAAGAGCCAGACTTCAGGCCAACATGAGGTCTTTTCTGGGCAAAATAGAAACTCTTAGAGGGTTTTGAATAAAGGATTATCATCAGTGGACACGTCAAAAAAATAGCTGTAGGTCTGTGCAGAGAACGGATTGAACCAAGTTCAGGTCAGAAGCAGGAAAATCAATGAGGAGACAAATAATAAAAAACAGGCAAAAGCTGACACTTGGCTCAGCTCAGGGAGATGGTGAGAAATGTTCAGAAAGATGAAAAATAGGTCTGACTCAACCCCTGTGCTGCCTGTTTACCTTGGTGGCTAAGTATCCTGGAGATCCTGAGTAGGAAAAAGCCCTCACAGGAAAATGCTGTGGTCACAGCTGAGGGAGTAGGTGCTCAGATCTTTCTTCAAGAGAGAACCTGGTGTGAGAAGTGGAGGTAGCTGAGGGCGCCCAGCTGCTGAGCCTTCAAGATCCACTAAGAGGGCTCGCTCCCTGGGGCTGAATTCTCCCCAGGCTGCTCCCAGCCAGTGATGGAACCCAGTGGAGGCAAAGGAGCCAGGTTCCTGCCAGAGGCAGGGGTCTTCTCACAGATAATCCTTGCTGTGGACGGAGACTTCCTCAAGGCTGCATTGCAGTTCCAGATTCTTCCTGTCTAATCCTCCTCGTCTCCTCTCTCCCTTCACAGACATCACACCTGCGATGTGCTCTGAAGGTCCTCCCACCTATTCCTGTTCCCTCTCCCCTTAATCCTTCCTACGGATTCCACCCCCCCCCCAATAAATGTCTTGCACTTCAAATTCCACCTGGCATCTGCCTCTCAGGGGACCCCAACTGACACACAAGGCCTCTCTCATCAGCCCTAAACTTCAGTAGTTCTGTCTTTCTCTGTGCCGAGGTTCTTGGAGCCCCAAATAGCATATCCAATTGTTTGTTCTAGCCAATAACAAAAATGATACTAATAATAATCGTGAATATTAAATTGAGCTCTTACTATGTGCCAAAAACTGTGCTAAGTGCTTTACGTGGAATATATGTTGTTAATCTTTATTACAATTTAATGAGGAATGTACTATTTTATGGATGAGAAACTTTGTCTAGAAAGGGTAATGGATTTGTCCAAATTCAAACAGCTGGTAAGTGAAGGATTTTCCATGAAGTTGGTCAACTTAGGTATAGAATCTAAACTCTTGCTACTGTATCAACCTCAGGACAGGGTCTTCCCAATGCGGAGACCCATTGGCTTCTTGGCTATGTGATGCCAGTCTCCAAATATCAACATAAGATTTTAATTAAACCTGTCCCTGGTAGTCAGCAAGAAATCAGAGCACCACCCTAATGGCTAGGCTTCTAACCAACTTCCCAGGAGTATACAATTCCACCTCTCTAGGAGAGAACTATTCTCATTTCTCTGCAAATATTAGTCTGATGCCTGGCTGATGTATTTGTTACCATATTTCATTTATCCTTTATTAATATCAAGTCACTACTTTATAAACTGTCATGAGGTGTGGGAAGAAGCACTAAATTGGGGTGTGAAGACCTGAATTATAGTCCCAATACCAACACTAAGATAGTTCAAGACTTTTTCAGTTGCAAGTCACAAAACTCCATCTGAAGTAGCCAAAGCAAAAGGGGAAGTTCAAAAGGTACCCTAACTCCATACATGACTATCAGGGATTGAAATAACAGCATTAGGACTCTGTCTCAGTGCATTGATCACCTCTGTCTGCCATTTGTTTTGGCTTTATTCTTAGTAGACCCATCTTGTTTGACCGTAAACATGGCTCCCCTTAATTCCATACTACATTTTCTTTCACACTGCAGATTGCAAAAGAAGAGAAACTGTCTCCCAGTATCCGTAAAAATCCCCAAATAAGGACTTGATTGGGCCTGTGTGGGCCGGTGCTTGACCATGAACTGGTTATTGGTTCCAGGGTAATGACGTACTCTCATGCACCAGCCTGAATCATGAGTGCATCTTTGCAGTGGGGAATGAGGGACCAAGTGATGAGACAACCCATGAGTGGAAAACATTTCTTTCTGCAAAAAAAAAAAAAATAAATAAAAAGGATGCTAAGCAAGTAAATGTAACAAGTCTATCAACAACCCCCAAGGCTCTTCCAAATATAAAACCCACGCATGCCCCTCCCCAAGGCAGGCAACCCCAAACCTCATCTATATGCCACATCCAGCTCAAAGACCCAAACTTCTGGCTGATATGCAGTCTTCTTCATCAGGTCCAGATATAAAACTAAAAATAAGTTATCTGACCCCATGTATGCCTTCCCCCACATGCACATACATATAAAACACTCAGTATACAATGGTGAAAGAGGGACAGGCTACTTGCGGCAAAAAGCCTTCATTCCAGACAGAGAGGGATGGTGAACTAGCAACCTCTAGTCTGCAGCTGGGAGGAAACCCTTGCTCTGGTGTCAGAAGAAGTTCTTTTATTTGATCCTGGAGATAAGCTCTAGGATCTATTTGCCTTCAGCCAGTTCTAAGTGTCAGTAACCAAACCCAGAGTTCTTTCCTAGACTTGTCCTTAAAGCCTGCTTTATTTATTTGCTTTCTCACCTTCCACCTCTCTCTTCCTGTCAGCTCAACATTGGCCAACTGGAGGCCAAATCAAACAATAACCAAGGCTAGGAAGGCAATGCAATCTGAATTCTGCTACAAACCCAAATCCTTTAACTGCAGAAATCTCTAGGGTCTTTGTCATTTAACATCTTTCTGTTATTTCCTGCCATTTAGGTCAAGAAGTAGATGACTCTTCACCTCTATGGGGCTTTCTATTTCTAGATCTTTTTTCTGTTTTCTTTCTTGTCTTTGCAATTCTTTCCTGAGGGCGTTTAATTCTTGGAGTCCTTGGAATATACCCAGAATCATCTGGCTCTTCCAAATTCTTCATGTAACGATATAGACTCCAAAAGTATTTCTTCTGCCTTCCAATTGCTGCAGACGGCAGTTTTATCAAGTGTTTTTCTTTAGCATTAGATCTCTGGTCTCTGGGACCTCTGTTTTCTCAACATCTGACAGCCAAATACTAAACCATTGCCATATATTTTAGGTTTTAATTACAACATAACACCACTTCAAGTATTAATTAGTAAAGCAAGATACATGGCTGTGACAAATACATCTAAAATAAATATATAGAGATTTATTTCTCATTTATATGCCAGTCTGGGAGTCAATCGTCCTAGCTTTTGGGTGGCTCTTCTCCATGTTGTCATTCAGGGACCCAGGTTCTTTAGATTATTTTCATCTCACAGATCCATTATCCCCTAAAGCTCTGTTGTCATCTTTATTCAGTCAACAGAATGGGGGGTGGGGAAAGAGCATAAAGGACCTACATACTTCTTAAAAACTTTGGCTCAGACATGGCACATGTTGCTTCAACTCACATTCCATTGACTAAAACTTAGGACTCACTTAACTGCAAAAGAGACTGGAAAATGTAGTCTAGATGTATGGCCAGGAAGAAAAGGAAACAGATTATTGGTAAACAACTAGGAGTCTCCTTTGTGTTAAGTAAAGAAAAAGTGTGTCTAAAGAGAGGGAGTGTTTAACTCTGCCAGATGAAGCTTAGGGCCTGCAGATTACACACACACACACACATATATATCTATCTATATCTATATATAGACATATATATCATTACCCCTCTCTCTCTCTCTCTCATATATATATATATATATATATATATATATATATAATCCCTTGGGATTTTCTGAGCAATTAAGAATAATAGAAGTACCTTTTGTTATAATATTTGGTCTCTTGACCTCAGTTTATGGCTCTATTTATGGCTTCAGAGCCATAAAGATGAAATGGATGTCTTGTTATTCATAACCCCTTCCCACCACAGCCGGGTTTATATTGATGAATTTAATTTTGGAAAGCACCTAAAAATGGGGGCTGTTTGCCAGGGGAACCAACCAACCATGATTAGAGGGTTGGAACTTTCAATCCCAACCCCTGATTTCTCGGGAGGAGAGAAGGGCTAGAGGTTCAATCAAACACCAATGACCGAGTTAGTCAAGCATCTGTAATAAAGTCTTTCATAAAAACCCAAAAGGATGGGGTTTGGGGTGCTCTCGGGTTGTGAACATGTGGAAATGTTGGGGAAATGGCACTGAGAAATGTCCCAGGGGAGATGGAAGTGCCCAGAAAAGGTCCATATAAAATGGAAGTGATTTTTCTAGGATCATGCTGCCTGGGGATTGCAAGGAGATACTCATAAGCAGGGATCCTCTTGTCCCCTAGGGCTGTCCCTGAAATTGCATGGGTTGCTGCTGGATTCTCCAATCATTTGTGCAGTGCCCTAAAAACCTCTCTCTACTGACCAACCAAGAGCTGCTTGGCTTATAAACAGCAGTTCCAAGGTGAGTGGATAACGTCCTGTTTGGAAGTCCACCGCTTCTAAATCAAAGAAGGTAAAAAAAAAAAAAAAAAAAAAAAAAAAAAAAAAATCAGCTCAGCGGGCTGAATTGCATGCTGTTTTTCCTAGCATTGGTGGAGAAACTGAACAGCGGTGAAAGCCTCCATGTTTGGATTTTTCCTGACTTGTAGGCAGTAGCCACTAACCTGCCTCCCTGGCAGGAGGGCAATGGAAGCCTGTTCTGTTACAGGGATGCCTGGGTGGGGCACAACCCGATGGAAATTTGAGGGTGCTTTAAAATGGAACACGCCAGTGCCCACAAGAACCCTTTCCAGGTTTGGAAGGTGATCAGAGCAAGCAAGCAGATATCCTTGTGTGCGTGCTTGAGGTGGCCCCCTGGGTCCATGAAGTGAGTGAACACTGGGGGTCCGTGGCAATACAGGGATGGGCTGAGTCTAGACATTCCTCTTGCACCCCCTTGGTCTGAAACGCCAGTAAGAACTGTTCTGTCTGCCAACAGATAGAGAGTAAAGATGTGGCAGATTCCCTGCTGGGAAAGCCCTAAACACAGCTGGCAAGTGAGACTGCTGGTAGCTGGTGGACCACAAAAAGGTCTTGACAAGAACAGACACTGACTCTGGACTGGGCTCTGCTTACCTGGTGATGGATGCAAATACTCAGAATGTTACAGAATACTGTACGAAACAAAACAAAACAGCCAGAAGAGAAGATATTGTTCCTGTTTGAATCGCTTTTGCACTGCCGGTTTTTCAGAACAAGGAGTACATTTTACAGCCCAAAATATCAGGCAATGGACAGAGATAATCTCCTCAGGGTACTAGTCTGATAAAGAACTGGAATGGGTCATTGCAAGATTGGTTGTCTAAAGCGGGGCGGGGGGAAATAAAGGCATGAAGGACTGGCTTACACACCTTCGTATGTGTATGCACACACTTAACGTGAGTGTCCCCACTGGCGAGATTTCCATGTATTCCTGGTGGATCTGGGGAAAAGGACATGGGAAGGGTGCTGGTAGTCTTTCCAGCCCACGTCACTTCAATTTTTCTCCCTACCTGATGAAGCGATCATGGGACCCGCGCTGCAACTACAAGGGGTGTAAACAAGGATGTTTCCCAAGCAAGAACCTGTAACTGTGATTTAAGCTTCATGTAAGAATTTCTAAGGACCTGAGGGGGCGGGATGTGCCTTCACTTCATCGGCCAAAGGGAGGCTAACAACGAATGCTGAATTGCCTGGTGGTAAAGACAGGCTTGTAGTCCAGCACCTATGTAACCCGATCTTGATCTTACCTAAATAGAAGTGGATGAGGCAGAGACACTTGCTAGACTATTATTGCTGTCTGTGATCTAGAGCAGCA
The DNA here is from genome assembly GCF_028018385.1 of Neofelis nebulosa. Classification (NCBI taxonomy): domain Eukaryota; kingdom Metazoa; phylum Chordata; class Mammalia; order Carnivora; family Felidae; genus Neofelis; species Neofelis nebulosa. The sequence goes on from NC_080789.1 coordinate 18,987,998, forward strand.
CAATGACCAAACCTCATGTGCCTTTCAAAGGTGGAAGAGGTTGGGTATAATGGAGAGGAAATGAGAGAAGTAGCTGAATAAATGGGTTACGTAATGAGGGAAATTAACACCTCGAAAGAGGCTCAAAGCAAAGGATGGTATTGTCTGTTAGCTCAATTACACCAGATCTCTCAAAAGGTGAAGTCATTTTTTGCCAAGACCACTCTTGCTTTTAGAATCTGACAAGATCAAATGGAAGCCTGTCGATCTAACCTAAGCGCACGCCGGGCGACCTATTCATGTGCTATGGCGATGAACTAGATAGTTTGCAATGACTGAACGGGATTCCAGTAATGTGCCAGTAGCCTTAGACTTTTATGAATGTTTTGCTATAAGGGATCAATGTTTGAAGGCCAGGGGATGGACTATGATATTGTAATTTATTATAAATTATATTATAATAAATAAAAATTTATTATAAAAAATTATTATAATTTATTATCGTATTTGCCTTTTGCCCATGTTTCTGGCACATAGCTCCCAAAACCCTTGGAATTTCTTAAGTGTTTAAAGTGATAAACGCATCTTTTGTCATGTTAATTAGGTGACTTTGAGGAGGGGTGGGGGAAAGCCCCCAAGAATGGAGGATGGTTGCCAATCCTGTGATGAGAAGGTTGGAACTTTCCATCCCACCCTCTGGACTCTGGAGAAGGGAGAAGGGCTGGAGATGGAGTTGTCACCAAGGGTGGGTGACTTAATCAGTCATGCCTATGTAATGAAGCCTCCATAAAAACCTAAAAGGATAGGGTTCGGAGAGCTTCTGGGTGGGTGAACCCATGGAGATCTGTGGAGAGTAGTGCATTCGGAGAGGGCCTGGAAGCCCTGCTCTTTCCCCATACCTCGTCCTATGTGTCTCTTCCATCGGCCTGTTCTGAGCTTTTATAATAAACTGGTTATCTAGTGAATTCTCACAGAACTCTGGAGTTCTGGGAGCTGCTCTGGCAAATTAATCAAACCCAAGGAGGGGGCCCTGGGAACCTCTGATTTACAGCCAGTTGGTCGGAAGAACAGGTAACAACCTAGACTTGCAACTGGCGTCTGAAGTTCAAAGAGGGTATTGTCAAAACCCCCAATCTATACAGCACAGGTGAGAACCTGGGTTTGCAACTAGCATCTCAAGTTTGTGAATAGGGGGAGCAGTCTCTTAAGACCAAGTGGAATCTGATTCAATATCCAGTAGTAGTGTCGGAATTGAGTCGAATTATAGGACATCTGGTGTCAGAGCATTGTTTGTTGTATGTGTGAGGAATCCCCACCCCCAAATCGGAATTGGTCAGAACCTATTTAGGGATCAAATAAGCTAAGAGCTGGTTTACAACCAATTTGGATAGTGGTGATTTGAATGAGAGTTTCCACGCAATTAATAAGATACTAGCTGGCTTGCCAATGGCTGAGAAATGAGAAATAAAGTAATGAAGGCAGCAAATGTAGTCAACCCTTTCAAGACCCCTGGTTAAGAAGGGCAGGAAAAAGCTGGATAAGGTGGGGTGGGAGTAGGCAGAGGATTTTCATTTTTTTTTAACTGAGAAGAATCAAGTATGTGTAAATACTGACCGAGAGGCTACCAACAGAGAGGTAGGTGTTTGTAATTCAGCAAAAAAGGGGTAATAACAGATGGTGTAGGAACCCCAAAAAGGCAGGAATAGGCTTCTAGAGCAGGAATCATCTCGCTTGCTTACTCTTACTTTCCTTCCCATTCTCACACTTGCTTTCTCTTCTATGCATTTTCCTTGCAGTCTTCCCTCTTGTCAGATGAGAAAAGAATGAAAATAACGGTCGTTTTCACTTTGCAAATGTTTGCAACAAATTTGTTACTGGCTCTTCCTCCTGCAAAAACATGCAACAAACAGGAAAATCAGATGAGCACTTGTTAAAGATGTCATGTTACAGGATAAGAATCCCTTTCATCGAGTACTTGCTATACTGTATGCAAGGTGCAAAGCTAAACAATGTCTCATGGACCCCAATAATTCCATAAGGAGGTTATTATTAGCTCTAATTTTTACAGATGGGGGAACTTAGGCTTCAATGAGTTAAATATAGGATCAGTCATCAATCAGTACAGGAACAGAACCCTCTTAGTTATCTTAAGCAGAAAGAGATTTCATTTAGGGATCTGATTACTTAATAAATCACTTAGTATATCAGTTGAAGAAGAGAACTTTAGGCTGGGCCTCCAGGACTGACTCCCAGAAAACTGCGTGCCAAAGAAGTGGCAACGTTTGCCACATTCTCTGGAATTGTTGATTCAAGAACACACAGTGGTGGTTATGCAGGGGAAAACAAGAGCCCAGCGATGCCACCACAATTTAACATCCAGAAGCTAAATTAGACATTGGGATATTGCTTCAGGAGAAAATTTTTTAAAAACACAGGATTTTTTTTTTTTTTGCCGCCAACAAAAACACGGGCCCTGCCTCACTTTCACATTCTAAATCTCACACATCTAAATGGTGGAATTTAATTTGCATCCAAAAAAAGGGTTTCAAGGGAGTCTGAGAAACATAGTGTTTAGCTTTCCAGTCTCTACATTATCAGGAAGTCCAGAGCATAAGGTTGAAATGGATGCTGGGAGCCAATTCACTGTTAACAACAGAGATGGTTGTCAATAGCCTAGGATTCACACAAAACCTTTCTACTACTTTCAGGTTTTCCCTAAGTAAGTCCATGGAAGAATTTCCCAATCTGAAGTTGTGCAACATTGTTCTGCAGGATGTTAATTGTTATGCCAGAAAAATACATTTGGGAAGCCCTAGCTTATCCCAAGTAAAAATATGTTTCTTGGAAACATGGACTTCCATGGACTTCTTAGAACCTTTGATACGCATGTAGGTTATCTATTACCACAACAATGTTAAGTAACTCACCTCATAACTTGATGGTTTAAAACAACACCATCTATTATTGCTGATAAGGCTACCAGGTGGCTAGATGGTACCACAGATTTTGACTGGGCTTGCTCACGTGTCTGGGAACCGGCCGGTGGTTGACTTCTCTAGCATGGCCTCTGTCATGATGACATCAGCTTGGTCCTGCTCCACGTACTGCGTTTTCCAACAGCCTAGCTGGAAGAGAAAAGCAAGGAGCAAACATGGAGTAGAAAAGCACAGCACATCGAATCTGCTAACATCACGTTATCCAAAGTGAGTCACAGAGCCAAACAAGGGATGGATCAAGGGGCAGGGGAGCGTACTCTACCTTTTGATGGAAGGACCTACAAAGTTCCATTGTAAAGGACACGGATGTAGGGAGAACTGAATATGTGGGGGCAGTGACGCAATCACTCTACCATGATAGGCTAACATGCATCGAATGTCTTTAAAAGAGGGATAATTGTAGAGCACTTTCCAAATGTATTTGACTAGGGAATACTCTTATGGAGAGTCTCCTAGAAACATCAATTGTGGAAAAACAAAACTATTGCACAGTTACCTTGTACACATTTATTTATATATCATACCCCTTTCCCCAAACACATATCTACATTTTAAGAAAAACTGTTTCCTTTAAATGATTTACATTACATTCTTTGGACTTGGAGGGTATAATGTCAGGGAGGCACCCTATCTGCTACTAAGCAGTAGCACACATTCTAGGTAAAAGGCATTTCCTGTAGTAAAGGGTTAAATCAAGGGATCAGAGGCTTTTAGACCAGGAAATAAAGTATCTATTGTAGAGGCATGTTATGGGTTGAATTGTGTCCCCCCCGAAAAAGATAGGTTGGAGTCCTAACCCCCAACACCTAAGAGTGTAACTGTGTTTGGAAAGTGTCTTTACAGAGGTAATCAAGTTAAAATGAAGTCATCGGAGTGTGCCCTGTCTCATTACAGGTTCTCCATAAGAAGAGGATACTTGGACAAACATATATATAGGGAGAATGCCAAGTGAACACAAAGATGACCATCTATAAGTCAAGGAGAAAGGCTTGAAACAGGTCCTTCTCTCACAGTCCTTGGTTTCTGGGAAGAAACCAACCCTTACTGACACTTTCAATTTCAGACTTTGAGTCTCCAGAACTCAGACAATAAATTTTTGTTTGTTTGAGCCCCCAGTTTGCAGTAGTTTGTTACAGCAGCCCTTGAAAAAGAGTACCAGGTGTCTATTGTTTTTGTCTGCCTGTCATCCATTCCTCCTGTGGTTCTTCTGGGGACCCTCTCCTTCATGCCTCTCAGTCTGGATCTGATCCAATCCATAGTTCCAGGAGTTAGCACAATCAATCCAGGCGCCCACAGTGATTGGTTAGTGAAGACAGGCAGGGATTTTTGCCAAAATCTTTATCAGGAGGTGCTATACTGATAAGATGCAGGCCTGGAGCTAGCAGTGGTCACCTTGCTAACAGGAGGGGACAACCTTTTTGAGAGTGCAGCCAATGCAGAGAAAAGCCAGTTGAGGAGAGGGGGATAAAAAGAGTTCTGATAACATATAATTTGAGCACCTGGATACAACTATTCCTGATGCTGCATACTCTTCTACTTTGTCATATACGACCAACAGCTTCTCTTTTCTTTGGATTTGATTTGGGTTTCTTTCACTAGCAAGTGAAATAGTTCTGATTAAATGATACAGCTAGTTATTCCTACCTGCATCCAACTGCCTCTTTACTTTCTCTAGTCACATTTTCCTTTGCTTCTTAACCCCATCCTGAATTCTCCAGGCAGGAGGTGTACTTTAGTACTTTAGTACAGAGGTGAGAGTTAAGGAACCTCTATACACTTCCTATCTTCTTTAGTCTACATGAAACTTGAAAGAAAACATAATCCTAATCCATTCTTTGGATACTCCCCTCTTCCCTACATTCCCCATTAAGCACACATTCAAACTCAGAGAAAGTTTTGCTTTAAAGTGTCAAGAACATTTTGCAGGAAGGATATAAGAAAAATCTAATCTTGGTTAATTTTATCATTCATTGCTGAGTAACATCAAGTGAGTAAAATTGAGAATGGAATACCAAAAATGAATGAAAGTAAGATTAACTAAAGATCTACTGTCCCCAAACATGTGTTGTTCTTTTAGAGTAAAAATATAGCTTTGAAAATAGAGATTGTACAAGCAGACTGCATATATAATTTTACTTTTGATCATGAAATGAAGCATATTGGGCAGAAGGTGGACCTAAAATATTCTGAGCTGTCTGTGGTCCTGAAAATGGTTATTAAAAACATGGATACTCTTTATTATTTATTCTTATTGCAAGTAATAATGAGGCCTTTCCCCATAAATACAAAATGATCCTTAAAGATTTCTGAATACAGGCAGAAAATTTAATTCCATTTTCATTGACTTTACTCCTAATCACATAAATTAATGGAGCAAATTGCTTTTCTTATTCTGGCAGAGAGTTTTAAATTACAATAATGTACAACTACAATATAATAATAAATACAAACAGAAAAAAAAATCACTAAACAGGAACTAGAATGCCTAATCTTCTTGGTCTTAATTATGTTTTTCTTGCAAAGAAAAACGTCCAACTCTCATCAGAGCTTAAATATTGCCACATAATCTTTGTTAGATTTTTTCTTTCTAATATTTATAAACAAGAGCCCTTTCGCAATTATGTTTTTTCTTTCTATCATGAATAGTCCAAAAAATAAACGTAGTTATATATTCTTGATGTTCTTCCTATTTGCAACACATTTTAGGGTTTGGTTTGTTGTATTTTGGGTTTGGTATTGTTTGGTTTGGTTATTGTTAAGGTTAGAGGGCAAAGAATTATTTCTGCAATGTAACTGTCCATCTAGGCCACTAATCTTTCTATAATATGGCTTCCCACAGGGTGGAGGGCAGAAGTGTGTCTGTGAAGAAGGTATTACCCACTCAAATTATCACTGAGGAAAGCTGAGATTCAGAGCACCTAACACTAAATAAGTAGCGGGATCTGTACTTAACGCTGTCTGCCTTCATGTCTGCGATTAGCCTTCCTCAAGCAGTCTTCCTGCTAATTTACTGATATACTATGCTCTTGGTTACTTTGCACTTTGTGGTTCTTTTCCATCATTGTAAGGGTGTGTTTTGTCTCCAGAGCCAGATGGGAAGCTCCTAAAGACCTCAACTTCTGTTGCATCTTCTTTGATGAAGATAAGCCATGCAGCCTGTGGCTCCAAGCATGGGTTTTGCAACTGGACAGGCCAGCTTTCAAAGCTTGGATTGCTAGACCTCTCTGAGCCTCATTTTCCTCATTTGTGAAACAAAGTTAACAGTACCTGCCTTGTACAAATGTGTACGAAGAGTTTTAGCAAAATATCTGATGCATCATAATGTTCAACAAATGTTAACTTTTCTGTACGTTACATATGCGTAAGATATAAAGATGGATGGATGCAGTAATGGATACTTGGCACAAAGCTTGAATTTTTAGTAAGCAAACAAACAAAAAAGAATCTTTTTTGGGCGTTGTGGAAAATACATTATATGATGACTTAGGTACTCGAGTAATATCAAATGCCAATAAAGGAAAGTATAATGGTCTCTCTAGTTCCCAGTAAGGACTCAATATATTTTTGTTGAATTTGACTTAAAGATTGGTTTGCATCCATACACTTTTCTTTGCCTCATCTCTGCCCTATCTCTTGGCAATTTCTTTTATTCCTGGGAGTCAGCAGTGATTTTTAGGTGTATTTATAAACCAGAAAGGTTATTGTCCTTAGAGCTCTGGACCTGTGTGCCACACTGCCTAATAGACTCTTCTGTGCCTCAAGGTCAGCATGTCCCAAAATGAGCTCATTCTCATTCTTCCCCCACCCATTGTACTTCAAACCCATTCCTTAACCCAGGATATGAGACTTCAGTTGACTTACTAGAAACCCCAATTCTTCCTTACCCTTCCATCCAATCAGCCCCCAACTGCTATTAATACTACCTACAGAATACCTCTTCCTCCACATCCCTTCTCTTTCTCCACTCAAATCCACCACTGCCACTGCTTTCCATTCACACTCTGCCAATAATCCCTTTCCTCCGGGATAGATCCTAACCTCTTTAGTTGGCCTTGACATTTAGAGGGACTAAAAATTCGTATCCATGTTATTTGCTCAGCTGAAAGGAACCAAAAACAGAGATACAAATGTCAGCTTTATTAATGAAAATACAGCCGAAGAACCAGACTCAGGTCTGGGGGAAATGATAGCTTCGTAATACTATACCCCTAAATTAGATCACCTAACAGGGGACATCCATGGATATTCTCACCCTGTAAGGACAGACTCCTTTTGCAGTGTGGCCAAGAACAGATCAGAAGGACTGCCCTGTATAGGATCAAAGAAATGGAGCTGAACTCCCTGCTCCTGAACAGGAGTGAGTGAGGAGGCAGAGAGCCCTGGGGAGTAATGCTAATAGAGGTCTCCCTACACATGGAAATAAGAAGCCAGGAGAAATAAGGTTCCTTCTCATCACACCATCTTTGAGAGTAGCCACATCAACAAAGCCCTTTATGTTGTTGCCCCCCAATTACTTCTCCAACACCTCTCTCCCAGCTCCTTTCTCTGACTTCCATACCCTGAAGCCATTCTTGTTGAAGGACTTGCAGGGGCTGGAACACACCAAGCCTTCTCTTGCTGCCATGCCTTTGTACATATCCCCCTCTAGGTCTCTGTCCAGGAAAATTTTCTCTGGTACCCATCCTTCAAGTCACAGGCATCTCTTCTTGAAGTCTCCTTTGCCCTTCCCATTCACAATTGCACCAAGAAGCATAAAATACCTAGGAATAAATCTAACCAAAGATGTAAAAGATCTGTATGCTGAAAACTATAGAAAGCTTATGCAGGTAATTGAAGAAGATTGAAGTCTCCTTTGCCTTACTCCCGCAGAGCCCTTCTCTGGTCCTCCCATTGTATATTGTACACATGCCCACCTGCCTGCCCCTAGGTCTGGGAATCTCTCCCTTGCAAGGTTGGAAGTTTTTTTTTGAGGACAGAGACTGGCACTTTGATCTTTGAATTCCCAGGACCTAGGACAGTGCTTGACCTACAGAGTAACCTCCAATACACATGCAACAATTGAAAAATGTATAGTGTGTGCTTCCATTACTTTGCTTGTTCAGCATCCCATTCTCCTTTCTTATAGAAACAGCAGCTTGGCTTTCCTTTGGAGAGCTAACACCCTCCTCCCCTGTCCCATACAGGAGCCCAACAGACCCAATTTGAATCTTGAGCTTTGGGACACAAAAATTGAAAAAGACCAGAGTTTACTCACTTTCACAATGGTGCCCAAGTGCACCTAGTTGATAATGAATGATGAATGTTGGTTCAAGGAAGGAAGAAGAGAGAAAAAGGGAGAGAAGAAGGGAGGGATGGAAGGAGGGAAGGAAGGGGAGGGAGGGGAAAGAGGGAAGGAAGGAAGGAAGGAAGGAAGGAAGGAAGGAAGGAAGAAGGGAGGGAAGGAGGGAAGGAGGAATAGCTAGAAAGAATCAGCCTAGCTGAGCTACAGACAGGGAGCTGTAAACCCTGGGGACTGGAAGCCTCCTACCTTCTCTACTAAAGGACTCTGTATTTAAACCACCGCTTCCTCCCCTGGACTATTTTGGTACATCTATTATTGGCTCCCATTTAGTGTCTGTTTATTTAAATCTGCTTTCAACTAGAACATAATTCTCTTGATTATCAGTTGATGCTGCGACACAGTAGGAATACAGATAATTGTCACTGTGCACATTCTGCTGGAAATATAAAATTATTCTCTTTAGAGCCGTTGAGTAGGGTGTTTGAGCATAGACGTTATGCAGTGCAGGCACGTGGGATTTGTAGAGCGCTAATTTGCTGGCTCCTTTGCCTTCCTCCCGGGCTGTCATCTGAGCCTCCCCAGAAACTCAAGCAGACACGCAGCCCCTCAGCCTCCTGCGAGGAGAGAGCAGGAGTGCAGTCTCCCCTCACTCAGAAAGTTGGGGCTTCCTTCACGGTGATCAGGGACCAAGGGGCCGGAGACACAGACCCTGGGTGCCGGTCACTGCCTCAGGCTCCACTGCCTTTTTGGGATTGCCTGACCCAGGGCACAAAATCTGAGCAGAGGGGGCAGCTGCACAGCCTACATAAGGCTCCAGAGCGGCCTGGAGGCCGTTGTTACAGCAGGGAGTCGGCTGTGGCTCTGGGTTCCATCCCTCCGCTCCTCACTTGCCTCCTCTGCCCCTCAATCACTCCCCACCTCACCCCTACCCCTCACCTGCTCCCTTTCTCCCCCCACCCTCTGCCCCACGCACCTACCTCCAGCCCACAGCTCCCCACCCCAAGCGGGCTGCCTCTTCATTTACAAGCGGCATCACTAATTGCTTTTTAGGGTCCCTTTTCTGCTCTCTGTTCAAAATTCACGGGGCGTTCCCCAGCCCCTTTTATGCTACTTTTCTGAACCTTTTCAGCCTCTTTTACAAACTTAGCACTTTCTGTGCCTCTTTTAGTCTTTGCGAGAAGAAAGAGACTTGAGAGGGTTTTTTTTTTTTTTGGCAGTAAAGCTCCTTCTCCCGTACTCCCTCCCCCGCCCGCTCCCCACTCCCCGTCTCCACACCCCCCCCCCCAAAAGCACACGCATTGGCCCTCCTCCCACTGAATGGGGCTTTGTGCAGGGAATTTCCGGAACATAGCCCAGTGCCCAGGCCTCTGTGTGAGGAGAGGAGGGGCCCAGCCGGGCAAGGAGACCCTTAAGCCCACCCCATTACCACGGTCACTGTTTGCCCTGGATTCTCTAAAAGGCCTATTGTTGCCGGTTGCCAGGTATTCCTTAGCAACACTTAAGCCAAGCTGCCTACCCTATTTAGGCCCAAAACTTTTCAATGGCCTCCAAAACCCGTGCTTGTCAGCGCTGCAGACCGCTCCTCAAACAGCCTCGGAGGGGAGGGAGAAGCCACACCACTGCCCTCCCCCCCCCACCCCCCCGCACCCCAGCCGACTCTGCCTTTCAAATATCTGTGTTTGAGGCAGCTTGAAGGCTTCTTGTCATTTGCCTAGGATCAGCAGGCCAAACAATCGCAATTAAAATTTCTCTCTCCCCAACCCTGGCATCTCCCTTCTCTCTCCAGCCCCCACCGCCGGTGGCAGACAGACCTCTAACTTAATATTCGGCTGGGACTGGGTTTCATCATTTTCCGCAAGGGCCCCCTGACTTTTCTTCTCAACCATTTCAAAGGAAATTGCTTTATCATTTTAGGAGAGTTTCGGTGAGCTTGCATGCAGGGTTTTATACTCTTCCCCATCTCTGGTGAGGAGGAAAATAATAGAATCACAGAGTCTGTACTCTAGAAGGAATCTTAATGATGGTCCAACAGATGAGGGTCTGGGAATGGACTTGCCCAGGTCACAGAGTTATTTAGTAACAGATGGGGCTCTGGAGCCCAGCGTCCCTGGCCACCAATCCTGTGCTATTCCCTACTACACAGCTCCAAGTTAACATAAGAGGCAGACTGGCAGACTAAGAAAAAACACAGTCTGTGCATCTCAAAACTCGAAAGTGGAAGGAAAGCACATTCTGATTTCAGAAGAAGATAGTGTCCTGGGTTCTTTCCACTCCTTTCTTTCCAGAAGAAACATAAATTTGTCCGAGTCCAGTGATGAGCATTCTTGGAGTGTAGGAGTTTTATTTGCCGCCTTACTCACTGTAGAGATTTGAGGCATCTCTCCCAGGTCCTGAATTAGATGGGGCTGGACTTAACTAGAACATGACGGCCTTTCAGTTGCTTCGTGTGAATCCTGCTGCCCCAGGCTTGCCTTTTGAGAGAAATTGAATGACCCGCCCATCATCACACAGCACTTAGAATAAAATCAAGATGACTCGCCCATCGTCACACAGCACTTAGAATCAAATCAAGCTCCTTCACACCGCCTGCATTGCCCTGCTTGCTCAGGCCCACCCAGTCTCCCGCCTCATCCTCCACCTCTGCCCACTGACTCGGTTTATTCCAGCCACATCTACCCACCCTCTGCCCCTCTGCACAGCAAGGTCACTCCTGCCTTGAGATCATCCTTACTCTTCTCTCTGCCTGGAAAGCTCTGCCCTCAGATCTTTGTGGGGCCAACTCTTCTTACCATTCAACACTCAGCTTCTATGTCTCCATCTCAGGAAGACCATCTCTGTTCACACTCTGCCAGCTTAACTTTTCCTGTTTTCCTTTTTAAATTCCTTTATAGCAGGTTCTAGTATACATTTTTACAATTGATTATTTGCTATAAAATGTCTATTATATTTACCATCATCATTATTATTGATAGACATCTGGGCTTATTCATTATCTGTTCCATTCCCAAACAGAAACTGTATCAGACCTCTACGCTTTGTTTATCATTATACTTCTAGGGTCTAGTACAGTGCCCGGAGCATAGACAGTTCTAAGAAAATATTTAATGAATAGATAAAAGAATGAATGTGCTCATGAGTGGTAGACAGGAAAATCAGAACGCAAGTCTCTTTGCTCCCACTGTGATATTCTTTTGTTTGGGGCACTATGAGGCTGAGTGAGTGTATTTTTAAGCACTTCCTTATAACCCAGTGTAATAGTTTTTTTAAAAAACTATTGTTATTTTGCTCCACTAAGGAGCCTTTTTAGGCACTTTTTTGCCTAATTGGCCTCCATGAAATTTTCAAAGCTATACTGTATATATATTTGTGTTCTGTGGTCCTTTGAAAGGCTACAAACCACCATAATGTCCAAGATTCTCCCATGCCAAGAACCAATTTTTACCTCCTGGAGAGTGACATAACCTCCTTTGAGAATGTGAGTGATAGCCAATACAGTCAGTCAGAGTAAAAGCATACGGATTTCTAATGGTGCTATAAAACCAGGGGATGAATTCTGTCCCAGATAGAAATGGAGGAGAGCTGTCTCAGAGCTTAGGTGTAGAAGAATTCTAAACATAGAAAATGACAAAAATGGGCAAAAAAGATGGTGTACGTGTTCACTTTGGGCTTAGCTCAGCCTTCATATTACATACTTCACAAAGGTTTTTTGCTTTTTGGTTTTTTTAAAGATCTTTAGAAAAACCCTTTTCAGCTTAGGTAAATGTGTTAAACCACTAATCGTTACCCCTTGCCTCTTCTTATTCAGCTCTTAATCAGATTACACAAAAGCTTTCAGATGTTCTTGGTTTCCAAAGCCAGTGTGTGAGGCTGAAGTAGTTTCTAAAATGCTGGCTTGGAAGTTGGAATTTTAAACTTTTACTACTGGATGTAGGTCCGCAAAATAAATCCTTCATTAGAGGAAACTCAGTATCTCCTCCTAAAAGCACTCATAGAGTAAGGGCTGACATAACTATATTCAGTGTTTTCATTTATGCATTCATTAATTCAACAAATGTTCGTTGAGTCCTTCCTGTGTGCCAATCGTCACGCTAGGACCCACAGAGATGTGTTTTCACAGCATTTATACGTGAGTGCCAGGTACTAGGGAATGAAGTCTATTCTTTGTAGGCTGTATAATTGAAGGCATGATCATTATGTGGCCTCTCATATTGATTGCCTATGCATAGAATTCTTAACGATGCTACATGAATTCCATGATCTCCTTAGTAGAAAAGTTAGGCATCTATTCCCAGTTTAGTGGACATCTGTTTTGTGGCCTTTCTGTCTTATAGTTATAATAACCCCCTGTCATTAAGGGAACTAAGCTCCCTTTTCCATGTGGTTCTGGAACTATTGCAATTCAGAGTATCCCTCTCTGCACCTGGGTGGAAGGCAGATAACCTAGGTACAGATATTCCCTGACCCGTTGATTGCCCCAGAGATGGAACACATGGCCCCAAATTAATCAAGAAGGGCCTTTCTCTGGATGCTTGTATGTTTTAAAGATAGGAAATCCCAAATGACCACTTCAGATCCCATGCATCTACCATTTCTTACTGAGGGGAGGAAAATACCAATTCTAGAAGTTGAAGGTACCTAGAGGTCTTGAAGGGTGTTGTTACTCACTGTAGCCACATTGAAAAAAAGAATGAAACCTGAAGTCAGATGAACCTCAATCCCAAAAAGGAAGGTCAAGGACCACATTCCTGAAAATCAAGTCTCGATTTAGACCTAGGAGTCAAGCCAGGAGTTTAGAGCTGATTATGGAAGGCTTGGAGAGCAAATAAATCAGAAACTGGCAAATGGGGCCTGGATGATTGCACCCTACACCATTTGGTCTTTTTGTTGACTTTGTAGGCCAGCAAGGTGAACCTAGTGACTGGCACGTTTACAGGAACCAAGGCAGAGAAGACTCTTAGAGGGTTTTAATTCCTCAGTTTAAAAATTCCTTGATCCAGGGGTGCCTGGGTGGCTCAGTCAGTTAAGCATCTGACTTTGGCTCAGGTCATGATCTCACAGTTCATGGGTTCAAGCCCTGCATCGGGCTCTGTGCTGACAGCTCAAGGCCTGGATCCTACTCCAGATTCTGTGTCTCCCTTTCTCTCTGCCCCTGCCCTGCTCACACTCTGTCTCTCTCTCATACAAATAAATAAACATTTAAAAAATTAAAAAAAAAAAGAAATTTCTTGATCCATTGACTTCTCAGAAACATTTATTATCCAGGGATCTTCCTTCCTCTTTCTGCATAAAAATTCCCCAGATTTTTACATTCAGTTCTTCTCTTTCCTCATTCCACCAGACTTTCCTCATCTATCCCTATAGTAGGCTGCACAATGCCCCTCCTCCAAAGATATCCATGACCTAATCCTTGGAAGCTATGAGTATGTTACCTTCCATGGCAATTCTGCATTTACCTTAAATGAGATTCTGCAGTATGATTAAGTTAAATATCTTGGAATAAGAGGATGATCTTGGATTATCTAGATTGGCCGGCAGGTCAGATTCAGAGAAGGAGACGTGACAGTGGAAACATAGGTTGGTGATACACTTTGAAAATGGAGGAAGGGGCCATGAGCCAAGGAATGAAGCAGCTTCTAGAAGCTGGAAAGGGTAAGGAAACAAATGTCTTCCCTTGAAACCTCCAGAAAAAACACGGCCCTGCTCACACCTTGATTTCAGTCCTGAAAACTCATTTCAGACTTCTGAAAGATAATAAATCGGTGTGGTGTTAAGTCCCTAAGTTGGTGGTACTTTTTTATAGCAGCACTAGGAAGCTAACATAATCCCATTTTCTAAGGATTCCCAGATCGATTACCCTTCCATTCTGACCCCTGTCCTGAGCTCCAGTAGTCATTTGTAACCGACAACTTGCACATCTCCACCTTAGCGTTTTCTAGGTTCTTTAAAGTCAACACATGAGGATCTTCTCCCCTCTTGCTTCTCTACCTGTGCACTCTCACAGTGCACAGTAGGTGGTGATGTTAGCAGTATCACCACCTACCTGGGAGAGGCTCATTCAGGAAACTTTAAGAATTCTTTGGTTCTTCTTTTAGTCCTTCTTTTCTATGAAACATTGTTCCATCATGTTCTCTATACATACCTGTCACTCCCAAATACCCTAGTTCAGATCTCCGAAAAGTAGATTATCCTGACACCCACGTGTCTCTCTGCCCCCGTCTCTCCCCAAGAAGTCATGCTCAGCAATGCCCACAAGGTTATCTCTGATAACGGAACATATCATGATCCTCCTTGAGATGTTAATCTCAACACATCTACAAACTGAAGCCTGAAGTTATTAGCACATCCAAATATCTTTGGCATCTTGCTCTACCTGTTTGAGTCTCATCCCTTACCACTCTTTCGCCCATCAAATGCACACATGCACACACACACATACACATGCGCTCTAGTCATGGTAGACCACATACAGTTCCCCATTTAAAGAAAATATCTGGTTTTCTGTACCTCACATGCCCTTTACCCTCACTCTTCTTTGACAGCAGACTTTTAATCTTTCACTGCCAATACAAGTGTGGAGCCTTCCCCAAACCCTCTGCATTCCCAGCCAGAATGAAGGGTTTTTTTCTGTGATCCCACACCATTTGCTTTATGCCCTGTTATGGTATTTATCACCTTGTGTCATGGTCTTTCCTTTATACACCTGTGTTTTCCCTACTAACAGGTGAGCTCCTCAGTACAGGGACTGTGTCTCATTTCATTTCTCTAGTCTTTAACACCTGAATCCCAGTACACTGCATTACCAGGCCTGTCCCTGCACAAGACTGAAGGAGTGAAATGGGCCAGCAGTGGGCGTATTTCTTATTTCTGGAAAGCATGAGGGCATATAATCTAAGAATAATGGGTAAAGCAAAGGAACCCACTTTTCTGCCTGACAATAAAGCTTTCTGACTCCATGGCAAAAGGTACTTTGCAAGTTATAAAACCATTAGATAAATATTTTGTTCCTCATTTTGGGTTTAGGGTTCTGGCGCTGAGAATTAATGTCTGTCCTTCTGAAGTACATTTATGTACTTAATGAAATGGGTTAATGTTTACATGCAAAATATAAAAGAGAATAAATAGGTGTGACTATAATCTTCACTGATGGGGAGATCTCAACGGAGACTAGACCTGGGAGGTTTCTACAATTTTCTGTACAGCTGAGAGCCCCAAACACCCTTAGTCCAGTCTCATTGGCAGAATTGAGGGTGTGAAAAGCCATCAATATATGTCCAAATAATTCTCCATCTTACACACATCTCATCTAGAGTGTGACTTAAGCAGAATAATATGAAATTGAGGAAACAGACTACAGAAAGAAGGAATGTCGGAGGCTAGGATCCCTTCTGGAGTGTAGAGTAGAAGTTCACATTAGCGAGGTTAGAAAAAACAGGTTATTTGGGAGAGAATAAAAACTGAGAATACGAAAGCCAAATTAAAATCTTCAGATGTGTCTACTTTTAGATGGCTTTAACACCATGGTTAGCACGTAATAAATGTCACACAAATAGTTTTTGAATTTCAGAAGTGAAGGACTTGGTGTTTTATATGCTTTCCCTTGGACTCTGGGAAAGTCATAATTATCATACAGCTTTTATATTTCTCCTTCCAACATTATAATTTTCTCTAATTACTCCTCAACTATTCATTAAGGGAAGCCATAATCACTGCTGCAGCTTGTGTGGAGTGATGCTGGGAGGTTAAAGGGGCAGGACAGTTAGGGAGGAGAGTGGCCGGCCCTCACCCATTTCTCTGTGCTTTTCCACAGTAAATCAAACAGTGACCCGGGGTGGAACTGGGAGTGACAGAGAAAATAAGACACTGAGAAGCAGATTCCGAGACTCAGTTTTAGTGAAACGTAAGAGGAAAACTCCCACTGTTCCAACTACATACTCCAAGATGGCCCTAGAAAGGCGGGTTGGGGGAGTGGTAGGTAAAACATAATGGGGCATTGGAGTTGGCTGATACTGGCTTACAAAGAGCCAATTGCTAAATTTTCCTAAATTTTGTAAGCCGGTTTTTAAACATAGCCATTATGAAACATTAAATAAACTTAAACCAAATTAATTATATTAAAAACAAATATGGGGCACCTGGGTGGCTCAGTCAGTTAAGCATCCGCTCTTGATTTAGGCTCAAGTCATGATCTCATGGTCATGAGATCAAGCCCTGTGACTGGCTCTGTGCATGGAGCCTGCATAAGATTCTCTCTCTCTCTCTCTCTCTCTCTCTCTCTCTCTCCCTCTGCTCCTCCTCCCCTCAAAAAAACAACAAAAATAATGGTAACCAAAACTCATCACATCTCATTTTACTTCATCTTATTATTATCTATGCTCTTGAGGTGATCAGCATGTATTGTATCTGAATCTGTATGATGGAAATCTTGTATAACAGTGTGTTACTATTCATTTCTTCCCAAGTCTATGTTCAGTGATGTCATACTGATTGCTTGAAGTCAGCTGGGGTGGAGTTTTCACTCAGATAATGGCAAATACTACCAATCAGGTGCCTTTCCCCCCCTGTAGAGCCGGTTGTTAAATACTTTGCAGTATATTCTCAGTGAATCCTGACTACAGTGCTATAGAAACATTGACTGGAATCATTACTATGAATGAGAGAAAAGTTAACTCATTTTGTGAAAACCATACTGTGTTAAGGCACTAATATATACTTTTGGTAAAGGATGACATTTAATAATCCTCCATAACCCAATGCTATTCTCTCCCTTTTAATAGACTAGGAAACTGAGATTCAGAGATGTTTCCTAAAAAGTTGCCCATGTCACTCAGCTACTTACTGCTTTTAGTTGCCAAGAGAGACACAAAGAAGTTATATCTGGTCCTTGACCTATAGAAGTTAGGCTTTAAGTGAGAAGTTAAGTGCATACGAGTAGAAAAAGTTTAGTCTAAACTTTTATCCTCAGTTGAACGTCAAGAGATAAAAACTACAATGCTTCAGGTAAAAATAAAAACACTGCTAGGATTAATAGCAAACTAGACACTGAAGATTACTGAAATTGAAGACAGCAGTAGAAACTGTCTAAAATGAGATGAGAGGGAAAAAGACTATTAAAAGTGAATAGAATATCAATGAGCTGTGAGGCAACGTACACGTCCATGGATGTGTAACTGGAGTCCCCAGATTGCAAGGGTTTGTGTGTGAGTAGGACAGTGTCTAGAGAAAAATATTTAAATAAAGAATGGCTAACATTTTTCCAAATTCGAAGAAAACTACAAACTCAAAATTCTAGAATCTCAAGTGCCAAGTCAAGAAAAATGAAGAAAAGTATACCAAGGCACATCATGATCAAACTGCCTAAAATCAGTTATGAGAAGAAAATCTTAAAATCAGAGGAGAAAGAAATGTGTACAGAGGTACAAAGGTTAGGATTCCAGCACACACCTCAGCAGAAAGGGACATAAATGAGAAGATAACGGGGCACTATCATCAGAAAACTGGAAAAAGAAAACAACCTGCCAACCTAGAATTTTGCCCTTGGTAAAAATATTATTCAGAAACAAAGATGAAATAAAGAACTTTTCAGGCATACAAATAGAAAAGATGTATCACCAGAAAAAAAAAAAGTTAAAAGGAATGCTAAAGTGGAAGGACAGTGGTACCAGGTGACAATCTGGATTTGCCAAAGGAATTGAGCATCAGAAATGGTAGCTATGAGGGAAGAGTAAATGCATTGAAAGGGTTTCAGAAGTCTTGCGTATAGACTTCTTCTTTCCTCTACCACCGGATCAGGTTATGTAGGGCATACATAATCTTCACAACTCAAACTACCACTAACATTGTGCAAGCATCTCAGTACAAGAAAACCAAAAGCCTGTTGATGGTGGGCTTCTTCTGCAGTTGACTGGTCACATAAACACATCCTAGTTCTGTGGGCTGACCAGGCTTTAACCATTGAAACCCCCAGGATCCACTGAAACCCCACTGAAATCCTGAGTCCAATCATCAGCACTTAAAACTGCTGACAATCTGGGGCGCCTGGGTGGCTCAGTTGGTTAAGCGTCCACCTTCGGCTCAGGTCATGATCTTGCAGTTTGTGAGTTGGAGCCCCGCATCCGGCTCTGTGCTGACAGCTCAGCCTGGAGCCTGCTTCGGATTCTGTGTCTCCCTTTCTCTCTGCCCCTCCCCTGCTCACACTGTCTCTCTGTCTCAAAAATAAAGAAACATTAAAAAAAAAAAAACTGCTGACAATCTGATATACCCTGTTATGAAATAACTCACCCAAGGTTGCAAAATAGGATTAGCCAAGAGTTAGCATCTCTGGAGACAAGCATGTGGTCAATCCAGACCAGCTGAAATTAATCCATTATATATAGCCCTATCAATTAAAGAAATTGATTTTGTAGTTAGGAAATACTTCCTACACAGAAAACTCTGAATCCAGATGGTTTCACTCATATGAAATAGTTAAGAAAACAATGTTTATTCTGCCCAAAACTCCCAGAAAAGTGAAAATCAGAGAAAACGGAATATTCACCAACTCATTCTTTCAGGCCAGCATTATTTTGATACCAAAATCAGACAAGGACGTTACAAGAAAACTGTAGATCAACATCTCCAAAATTTAAAGATGATAAATGTATCATGACCAAGTGGGATTTATCCCAGAAATGCAAGGTGGGTTTAACACCTTAAACTTTATCAATGTAATTAACCGTATTAACAGACTAAAATTGTAAAAAATATGATAATCTTATTAGATGGAAAAAAGCATTTGGCAAAATTTAACATTCATTCCCGATTAAAAAAAAAAAAACTCTCAGAAACCTGGAAATAAGAGGAACTTCCTAAACTTGATAAATGGCATCTATAAAACACTTTCAACTGATGTCACACTTAAGGAGGAAAAACTACATGCTTTTTCACTAAGATCAGAAAAAAAGCGGGGCACCTGGGTGGCTCAGTCAGTTGGGTGGCCGACTACAGCTCAGGTCATGATCTCGCGGTCTGTGAGTTCGAGCCCCGCGTCGGGCTCTGTCCTGAGCGCTCAGAGCCTGGAGCTTGCTTCCTATTCTGGGTCTCCCTCTCTCTCTGCCCCTTCCTTGCTTGCTCTCTGTCTCTCTGTCTCTCTCACTCTCAAAAATAATAAACAATAAACAAATTTTTAAAAAAGTTTTCTATTCAACACTGTACTGTAATTTCTAGCAAGTGCACTAAAGCAAGAAGAAAAAAGACATCTACATTAAGAAGGGTAAGATAAAACTGCTATTATTTGAAGATGACACGATCATCAGTGAAGAAAACCTATGTGGAAAATTAAATGGAATTTGCAACATAGCAACTAGAACTATTAAGTGGCAGAATGTAAGATCAAAATACAGAAATCAATTTTATTTCCACATATGAGCGATGAACAATTGGAAATTGACATTTTTACAGAATCAATACCATTTATAATCCTATAAAAATTGTATCAACAGATACAATGATTATAGAACAGAGTAGTAGTGAGCACAAGTCAGAAACCTGTGGACTAATAACAAAGATCCAATATTTACATCATTATAGTGCCAGAAGAAAAGGAGAAAAAGAGGGAACTGAAACAGGATTTGAAGAAATATTCACTGAAAATGTCCCAAAAGACACAAAACTACAGATCCAAGAAACCTAGTGAACTCCAAAGAGAATAATCCCAAAGAATCCCATGCTGAGACACAACATAATTCAACTTTGGAAAACTAAAGACAAAGGAAAAAAAAATTGAAATGACACACTGTCTCTAGGGAATAGAACTTGAATGGCCAATCTGAATGACAATGGCTTTCTCATCTGAAACCACTGAGGCCAGGAGGAAGTGACACAACATTTCTCAAGTGCTGAAAGGAAAAAAAAACTGTCAAGTATGAATTCTGAACTCTAGAATAGGTGAAATGATCTTGATAAAGAAGAATAAAATAGAAATTACCACTCTACCCAGTAGTAAGTTTCACTATTTACCTACAGTAATCAAGACAGTGTGGTACTGATGGATCACTACATAGTTAAATGGAACAGAAGAGAGAACCCAGAAATAGTTTCACATAAATATGCCAGACTAATTTTTGACAAGGGCGCAAAAACAACACAAGGGAGAAAAGAACTTCGCAACAAATGATGCTAGAGCAATTAGATGTCCATCGTCACAAGAATGAACTTCAATCTAAGATAAAAACAGAGAGGGAAGCAAACTATGAGACTCTTAAATACAGAAAACAAACTGAGGGTTGCTGGAGGGGAGGTGGGTGGGGGGATGGGCTAAATGGGTGATGGGCATTAAGGAGGGCACTTTTCAGGGTGAGCACTGGGTGTCATATGCAAGAGATAAATCACTGGGTTCTACTCTTGAAGCCAAGACTACACTGTATGTTAACTAACTTGAATATAAATTAAAAAAAAAAGAATATATGAAAAAAAGAATGAACTTCAACCTATACCGTACGCTTTATAGAAAAATTAACTCAAAATAGATCATGAACTTAAACATAAAATGTAAAACTGTAAAACTTTTTAGAATAAAAATAAGAGAAAACTTTGGGGACCTAAGGCTAGGCAAGGAGTTCTTAGATCTGTACAAGGAAAGATTAATAAATAAAACTGCAACAATATTAGACATTTTTACTTTGTGAAAGTCTATGTGAAGAGAAGGAAAAGATAAGCTACGGCTTGGGAGAAAAATCTTTGCAAAACCACACACCTGACAAAAGATAAGTACCTAGACTATATAAGCAACTTCCAAAACTTAACAGGAAAGAAAAATTTAAATTAGAAGGCAAGAGATATGAACAGACATTTCACAGAAAAGGATATGTATATGGCAAATAAGCCCATGGGAAAACAGTCCACATAATTAGCCATCGGAAGATGAGTGTTAAAACCATCATGGGATATCACCGCATACCTATTAGGATGGCTAAAATTTAATTTTTTTTTTATGTTTTATTTTATTTTTGAGACAGAGAGAGACAGAGCATGAGTGGGGGAGGGTCAGAGAGAGAGGGAGACACAGAATCCGAAACAGGCTCCAGGCTCTGGGCTGTCAGCACAGAGCCCGACGCGGGGCTCGAACTCACAGAGGGTGAGATCATGACCTGGGCCGAAGTCGGAAGCGCAACCGACTGAGCCACCCAGGCGCCCCTAGGATGGCTAAAATTGAAAATAGTTAAAACACCAAATGATGGTGAGGGTGTGGAGAAACTGGTTAACTCATGCGTTGCTTGTGGGAATATAAGATGGTCCAGCCACTCAGGAAAGGAATTATTTATTTTAGTTTCTAATAAAGCTAAACATTCAATTATGACACAATCCAGCATTGTACTTTTGGGGATTTACCCCAGAGAAATAAAAACCTACGTCTACACACACACACACACACACACACACACACACACAACCTGTATACAAATGTTCATAGCAGCTTTATTTATAACAGCCAACGACTGAAATAAGATTGCATGTCCTTCAACAGGTGAATGGTTAAATGGGTGTGGTACATATACACTATGGAATACAACCCAGCAATAAACAAAGAGCAGGCTACCGGTACACAGAACAACGTGGACAAATCTTCAGGGAAGTATACTGATTGGGAAAAAAGAAAGCCAAGCCAAAAAGATTAGATTCTACACAATTGCATTTACATAACTTCTTTAAAAATTACAAAATTGTATAACTGAAGGGACAATTTATAGCTACCAGGGATTAGGGATGTAGGGAAAGAGGAGGGTCTATAAAGGGCAACAAGAGAGATACTTGTGGTGATGTGACCAGTCAGTATCTTGACTGTGGTAGTGGATACAAAATCCTGCACAGGGGATAAGATTGCACAGAATTAAAGACACACAGAACTGAATATGAGAATAATCACACTCATAAATGAGTGCATTGAATAAGATTGGTGGATTATAGCAATGTCAATATCCTGGTTGTGATATTATACTATAGTTTTGTAAAAGGTTACCATTTGTGCAAACTGGGAAGAGCATACATGGGATCTCTATTATTATTTACAACCACAAGTCAATCTACCACCATCTCAGTAAAAATTTCAATTAAAAATCAAACCAAATCATACACTTACCCTACAATCCAACCGTTCACTTCTCAGGTATTTGCCCAAGAGAATTGAAAGCGTTTGTCATACAAAGACTTTTACATCAATATTTATACCAGTCACAGTCAAAAGCTGTTAACAACTTCAATGTCCATCAACAGGTGAATGGATAAACAGAGCTATGTTGCATCCGTACAATGGGAAACTACTCAGAACTGAAAAAGAATGAGCTACTGATATACACAACAACACGGATGAATCTCAAAATAATTATGCTGAGTGGAAGAACCCAAACAAACAAACAAGATGAATACATGCCGTATGTTTCCATTTCACAAAAATTCTAGGAAATGTAAACTAGTCTACACTGACAGAGAGCAGATCAACTGTTGCCTGGGGAGGGAAGAGGGGTTGAGGTAAAAACAAAAACAAAACAAAACAAAAAAAAACAACAACAAAAAAAAAAACAAAAAAAAAGGAGGACTTACAAAAAGGCCCCAGGAAACTTTTCTGGGTGATAGATCTGTTCATTACCTTAACTGTGATGATAGTTCACAGCTGTACATATATGTCAAGCTTATTCTATTATCCACATTACACACATGTAATTCATTGTATATCAATTATTCCTGAATGAAGGTGTTTTAAAAAGATGATTTAGGAAAAGGGAAGCGAGGAAGAGATTATTATTTCCATTAGCCTAAGAACCGAGGCTCAAAGAGGTTTCCCCCAAAGTCCCACAGCTAGTAAATATTTGGAATTCAGGATGCTAAACTAAGTCTATCTTATTCACAAATCTATATTATTTCCATGGCATCTTATTGAATGGCAAGATGTACGCATGAGTTATCACCACGATAATTCTGTGTAACAAACCATCCCCAAATTAAACATATATCCTTGCTCATTCATCGGCAAGTCAGCTGGAGGTCTGCTGATCCAGGTTAAGTTCAACTGGGCTTGGCTCCTAGGTGCAAGTTTCATGCAGGTGGGTTCCACAGAAGGTGCTGTCTTCCAGGCAATGTCAGCAGGGCAAGTGTACAAAGCCCAGCTGCTTAAGCATGACTCAAGCCCCTGCTTCTATCCCATCCCATTGCTGGAAGCAAGTCACCTCCACAGGAGGGGCAGGAAACACGCTCCACCTCAAGTGGGAGGAGCTGGAAAGCCACATGGCAAAAGCAGTTGATACAAAAAGTACAAAGGGAATGAGAACAATAATGCAATCTACCCGGGCGCCTGGGTGGCTCAGTTGGTTAAGCCTCCGGCTTCGGCTCAGAGCCTGATCCCACAGTTGGTGGATTCAAGCCCCGTGTCCAGGCTCTGTGCTGCCAGCTCAGAGCCTGGAGCCTGCTTGGGCTTCTGTGTCCCCCTCTCTCTCTGCCCCTCCCCTGCTCACACTCTGTCTCTCAAAAATAAAGAAATGTTAAAAAAAAAAAAAATTCATTAATTAATTAAAAAATAACGCAATCCCAACGCTTGATCAATAAAAGGAAGAAAAAATGAATACCATTTCAAGATAGAGGCAACACTGGAGTGGATCAAGGAGGACCACTTCTGTGATGGTGACCTCAGGTGCTGGGGGGTGGCAGCAGGAACCGGAAGCCAGGGTCGGGAGCCTGACACAGCCATACCTGAAAGGACGAGATGACTATTTCTTTTTTCCCTACAAGCATCCAGCCGGCCCATACTTCAGTTATAAAGAAGCCTAATTTCCATCAAACGAAATTTCCTTCCACTCCCTCTCGGCAAGTAGGGCCACGGCAACGCATTCAGACTATCTCTGTGATGCTTTAACTCTTGAGTGGAGTGAGGTCCCAGTCTTGCCGGACTCACCGCAGCAGAGAACCCAGGAGGCCCTTGCGTCCTGGCCCTCAAAGATGTCTCTCCCCTGCTCTCCACCAAACCTGCTTCTTTGACTGTTCTCTAGTTTTATGAGCCTCCCCACAGCTTTCCAACGCGTTTCCTTTTTCCTCACGTCATCAGAGTTAACTGGCTTGCAGCCCAAAGAACAGAGTAACAGAGTCCACGTTCCTGTTTGCGGTGCCCCAAAGACCACAAGGTCTGAATCAAGTCTCCGGTGGTTCCACAGCCACGGTAGCAACTGCCCCCTCAGATGGTCTTCATCACAACTCCTCTGTACTCAGGACTCAGTCCCTCTCTCTGCCTCCACTCCACCTTCTCCTCCAGACGGGCCTTCCCTCCACCAGTCAGCTGATTCCCCTTCCTGGTCCATATTTCCCTTAGGGTGTCTCTAGTCCGACGTCCTCAAAAGAGAAGAGCTGTCTGGGCGCTGAGGTCACCAAGAGGCACTGAGCCCCCTTGCTGGCCAGAAGTCATAAGCCACCGCCCTCCTTCTTAGGCTGCCTATAGATGGCTTCTCCTGGGGCAGACACCTGTGGTCAAAGTCGTGCGGCTAGAAAGCATCAAGACTTACGCATAAAGTGACCTCCCTCGGGAAGGGCTGTAGGCACGCCAGCACCGGGAGCCCTGCCCACGTACCAGCCTTTGTCTGAGTGATGAAGCAGCTAGCGCGAGATGCGGGGAAGGGATGAGAAGGGGAGCTAGAAGGCTAACGTTACAAATGAGGGATCCCCAGGGGTGTGGGCGAGGGAGCCAGGCAAGAGTTTTCGCGGCCCATTAGAATACCCCGGTGAAGACCTTGACAGAGGTTCTGTCTTGCCCCCAGCTGCTCGAGCTGAAACAGGTCTAGGGAAGCCAGCCGCGCGGCAGCTCGGAGCCACCTCTGAGCCACGCTCTGATGCGCGCTGTCGGGTCACGGAGTGTGCAGACGAGGATGAGCTAATGAGGGATGTGTCAAGAGACCCTGAGATCTTACAGAGCCTAAACCAGGCTGCTGGCGCTCCCCCTATTTGGGGAGTGGTGCATCCAGGAACTCTTGTCCCGCTCCCTGCTCCCTCGTGGTGGGAGCTTTTGTCCTCCCTCCCTAGTGGCAAATCTCCAGCCAAGAGAGTGGCTCTGCCTTTAGGGCTGCGCGGAGGCTTAATTACAGCTGGGGTCAGACCTGGGTGATGTTCAGTTGGAAAAAAAAACAGGGAAATCACCCTGCCTTTTGAGAGCACCTGATGCAAATCAGCCCCAAAATAAAATGCAATTTTAATAACTGGCATTAATTAAAACTTTGCACTTCAGAAAATGCTTTTAAATACCTAACTATAGATCATCTTTGAGGTCTCGCTTACTATTGGCAGATACGGAGCTAAATGTGTTAAATATATAATCTTATTCAATCTTTTCAATAAATCCTTAAAGTAGAGGATATTATCTCCCTTTTACAGATAAAAAAAAAAAAAATCAAGGGCTTGGGAAGCTTATACAATATGCCCAGAATCACACAGAGCCAAGACTCTAACTTAAGGTCGTTTAAACCCAAAACCTAGCCCTTACCACTACATTCTACTTCAATTTTCTAGAGACTCATAAAAATCAGTGAAGATGACATTTATTAGCTCCATTTTAAAGAGGAGAGATTTCAGCAAAATTAAGAGATCGAGAGACTTACTCCAGGTCACATCACTTAGTAGAAAATGGATCAGGACTAGACCCTGGGTCTGACACCAAAGACAATGCACCAGGTACAGTAGAAAGATCATGTGCTTGAAATCAGACAGACTTGATTCAAATGTTTGTTGCAGAATGTATTTACTGTGTGACGTAGGCAAATTTCTCGACATCTCTGAGTTATAAGACAGAATTTTTATACCTACACCAAAGGGGAATTGTAAGGATTCAATGAGGTAACTTACATGCTATCAATGTTAGCTTCCTTTTTCCTCTCCAAAATGATATAATCTCCCTTGGTGATCTTTTCACCAAGCTGGTAAAAAATGGCATACTCCCAGCTTAAACCCACAAATATATTCATAAAAACTAGAAGCTTAACTTATCAATGATGGTATTCAAAAGATTCCTTTAGCAGGTATTATTTAGAACCCTGGATGGATTTTCCAATAGAAGTAATTCAACAGTGGGTTAAATTGTGTCTCCCCAAAAAGATACATTGAAACTTCTACCCCTGAAACCTGTGAATGCGACCTCACTGGAAATAGAGTTTTTGAAGATGTAATTAAGATGAGGTTGTACTGGATTGAGGTGGATCTTAATTCAATGTCTGGGGTTCTTCTAAGATGAGGGAAGTTTAGAGGCACAGAGAAGAGAACACCATGTGGTGACACAGGCAGACCCGGGGCGGAGGGGGGGGTGGGGAGACAATGCATCCACAAAGCCAAGGAACATCAAGGATTGCAGGTAAGGATCAGAAGCTAGGAAACCCGGCAGGAAACAGATTGTCCCTCAGCATCTCCAGAAAACACGAACTCGCCAATTTCAGACTCCTAGTCTCCAGAATAGCAGAGAATAAATTTCTGTTGTTTTAAGCCACCTTGCATATGCTACATTGTTACAGAAGCCCTAGGAGAGAACACAGTATGTTACATGGAGTGTCAGCTTCTGCTGCCTAAAATATAAAACCAGCATGAAGCTTCCTGGCCTAAAGCAACAGGTATTTATGTAGCCCATGCTTAGTGAGTCAGCAATTTAGACTGGGTTCTGCCGAGCAGTTCTTCTGGTGCTGGCTGGGCTTTTTCATGCATCTGCTGTCAGCAGGGAAGTCAGCCCGGAAACAGCTGATCTCTGTTCCAGCCACCGCTGGGATGGCTGGCTTGCCTGGCTACTTCTGATGGGGGCAGGACAACGTTCTAGAGGTGCACAGGGTAGAAACATACAAAGCCTTTTGGGACCTAGATTTGGAATTGGTACACCACTCTTGCCATATTTGGCCATATTTGGCCAAACAAGTCATAACTCCAGTCCAGATTCAAACTGGGGAAAGAAACTCTATCTGTTGGTGGGAGATCTGAAAGTCAAGCATCAAGGGGGCTTGGTCACCTGGAGGGGAATAATGGTGGCCATTTTTACCAACAACTCCCCTGAAAGGCAGAGAAAGCCACTATCCCCACTCAGGAGGAATCCCTAGTAGGTTCTGATGAGGACCTCTCCTCCTAACAAGTTACAGGACAAGGGGATTTTCCTTTGCCTTCCCCCTTCCCGCAGTAGCTCTGTTGGGCATCTGAGGCCTCACCCTCCCTCTCTCGGGTTTACAAGCATCCTGGGATACCTGGGAGAGAGCTGTCCTGATAGATGGGCAAGATGGGAATGGAGAAAGTCTTGGGACACAGCTCTCTCCCCACTGCCCCACCTGTGCAATGCAAGGTGCTGGGGCTATAGAAAGGATGTCCACGTCAGAGGCTGACCATAAAATAAGCTCTCTCGGTCTTGGGACACCGAGGATGGCAGATAATGCTCACTCATGGGAGGGCTTGGCAGGCTATAGGTGATTCCATTTCTGGGTACTCCATAGAGGCCCTGCATCTCTAATTCCTGAATGCATGGTATTAGGGTCCCATTGACCTTTGTCACTCTTCTAAACATTTCATTTTACCCAGAATTTCCTCCGTTACTGAATGTGCAGGTGGGTGGAAATGAGTCAATTGGACCAGGTAGGGGCTGTGGCCCACAGGGGACCCTGTCTCTGCCATGTGGGAGGGTAGGCCGTTGTACCCAGACTATCCAAGTTTTTAACGTTTATTTATTTTGAGACAGAGAGAGACAGAGCATGAACAGGGGAGGGGCAGAGAGAGAGCGAGACACAGAATCGGAAGCAGGCTCCAGGCTCTGGGCCATCAGCCCAGAGCCCAACGCGGGGCTCGAACTCAAGGACCGCGAGATCGTGACCTGAGCTGAAGTCGGACGCCCAACCGACTGAGCCACCCAGGCGCCCCTATCCAAGTTTTTAAAAGAAGACAGCAATCTGAATTTGTATGTGAAATCCAACTATTTTTACATATTAAAACAGTTAAAATTCTAAGCATGTGTTAATATAAAATTCTAAGATGTGTTAATTGGAACCTATCTTCAGGATAGATTTGGCCTGAGGGGCACCAGATTGTGAAATTTCAGAAAGGAATATTCCTTTACTTCTGTTTCCAGTCTTCTCAATCCTTTCCCTGAGGCGGAGTACAGAACTGACTCTCTTTTTCACTAAGACCTGATGGGGGCTGGAGGGGAACAGGGGATGTTGGAAAATTGTGGACCATGAGGACCAAAGCATATGATATTATCACTGGTGAAGCCTAGTGTGAAGTCAGCCTGTGGGAGTTGAAGGCATGGCCCAACCCCCTTCAGAACCTGGCATCTGGCAAGTGGATTGATCCCTTGTTAATCAAAGTGTGGTCCAGGAACCAGCAGAATCAGCACCATCTGGGAGCTTGTTAGAAATCTCAAGCCCAACCTAGCTAGGCCTACTGAACAGGAACCCACATTTAAAAAAAAATCCTTGATTCTTATGCACATTAAAGTTTGAGAAGGACTGAATTAATACATCTAAGTCTCAGGCTCCCATTAATAAAATGGGGAGAACCATAGTAGCCTCATAGGATATAGAAAGATTGAATGAGTTAATGAGTGTAAAACATTCAGCGCAATGCCTTGCAAACACCACACGCTCAGTCATCTTAAACAAACAAGGCTTAGATTTCTAGACCTCCGTAAAATGAATGATAAGAATGATAAAAAGAGTCATATGTGAGAAGCTAACTCCACCGCCCCACCCCCCACCATTGCCAATGTTTTTTGGTATTCTGAATTCTGGCTGAGAACACAGGGATTTGTCTTTTTCTTCCCTTCTCTGTGTGGCAGCCCCAGGTCCCACCAGAGAGGACCTAGCAGAGGGGGCCCCTGGATAGGACTGCAGTGGGGGTTCAGCAGCCAAAGTGAAATACTGTTTACCAAGTGCCCAACATCCTGCCTGGCACATAAAGGGTGCTCAATAAATGGCATTTTTATATCCCATCATTAACTTCCTATGAATGAATCTGTGAATCAAACCCAGCTTTATTCTGGGCTTTGTGAGTCAAAAAAAAACCCCAGACTCTGAAAAAGTACTTATTCCCTAAATCATTTATGATGCATACTGGGGAGTAGGGAAGGAGGGAAAGGGAGGTTGCTTGTTTGTCTACCTGTTGCTAGATTTCATACCATTTGCATTTTCCTGTTTATATAAATAAAATGCACTCTCACATAGGAAATGCTTAAAAAGATAATTAAAACCATTTGAAATCCTGCTACCCAGGAATGTTAGCATGCTGTTTCTTTTCTTTTCTACTCTCTCTGGGTGGTTGTATATACCATATTTATACAGTTGGGTGGGGGACGTACTGAATATGCAGTTTCTGGATCCCTCTTTTCACGTTTCACTTCACATTTTATTGTGATCATCTCCATGTTAATAAATAGACTTCAAACAAACACTTTTTTTTAACATTTACTTATTTTTGAGAGACAGAGAGAGACAGAGCAGGAGTAGGGCAGAGTCAGAGAAAGGAGACACAGAATCCAAAGCAGGCTCCAGGCTCTGAGCTGTCAGCACAGAGCCCGACGTGGGGCTCAAACCCATGAACTGTGAGATCATGACCTGAGCCAAAGTCCAACGCTTAACCGACCCAGCCACCCAGGCGTCCAAAACAAACACTTTTTGATGGAGACCCTAATAGTTCTCGTTATGGCTCCACCATCATTTATGTTACGATTCCTCTGTTGTTGGTCACTGAGCTTATTTCCAGGTTTTTGCTATGACAAACAGTCCTTCAATTATGGTCTTTATAGATAAATCTTTGGCTGTATTTCTGATTGTTTCTTTCTGATTGTTTTCTTGGATGTTAATCCCAATGAATGGTATTTCTGTTTTACAGGGTATGAGATTGTCAAAATACTTTTTTTAAATATTTACATTTATTTTGAGAAAGAGAGAGAGAGAATACACATGTGTGAGCAGGGGAGGAACAGAGAGAGGGAGAGAACCCCAAGCAGGCTCTGAACTGTCAGCTCAGAGCCCAATCGGGGCTCCATCTCACAAACCATGAGATCATGATCTGAGCTGATATCAAGAGTCATCTTGACCAACTGAGGCACCCCAATTGTCAAAATTCTTGAATGTGTGTTGTAAAATTACTTTCCAAAGGGCTACATCAACTTGGATTCCCACTTGCTGTTGTGAAATATTTATTCCCATGGGCTGAATTGAGTCTTACCAGTTTTTTAAACTTTATATTTTAGGGGTGCCTGGGTAGCTCAGTGGGTTGAATGTGTCCTTTATCTATTTTCTGTTGTAAATTTTTGGTAGTCTATTGGTTTATAAAAACTCTTTTCCTTGGACAGAAGACATAAATAGACATTTTCCCAAAGAAGACATCCAGATGGCTAACAGACACGTGAAAAGATGCTCAACATCACTCATCATCAGGGAAATACAAATCAAAACCACTGTGAGAAACCACCTCACACCTGTCAGAGTGGCTAAAATTAACAACACAAGAAACAGCAGGTGTTGGTGACGATACAAAGAAAGGGGAACCCTCTTGCCCTGCTGATGGGATTGCAAACTGGTGCAGCCACTCTGGAAAACAGTATGGCGGTCCCTCAAGAGACTGAAAATAGAACTACCCTACAATCCAGCAATTGCACTATTAGGTATTTACCCAAAGGATACAAAAATACAGACTTGAAGGGGTACACGCACCCCAATGTTTATAGCAACATTATCAACAATAGCCAAACTGTGGAGAGAGCCCAAATGTCCATCGACTGATGAACAGATAAAGAAGAGATGGTGTATATACTTGCAGTGGAATATTGCTCAGTCATCCAAAAGAATGAAATCCTGCCATTGCAATGACGTGGATGGACCTAGATGGCCCATGTAGGATGGACATGTTTCACTTACTAAGTGAAATAAGTCAATCAGAGTTAAGACCATACCATATGATTCCACTCATATGTGGAATTTAAGAAACGAAACAGATGAACATATGGGAAGGGGGAAAGAAAGAAGAGAGAAGGAAAAAAACCCGCAAGAGACTCTTAAGTATAGAGAACAAACTGAGGGTTGACAGAGGAAGGCTGGTGGAAATGGGTTAGGTGGGTGAGGGGTACTAAGGAGGGCACTGATTGTGATGAGCACTGGGTGTTGTAAGTAAGTGATGAATCACTGAATTCCATTCCTGAAACCAATATTGCACTGTATGTTAACTAGCTAGAATTTAAATTTAAAAAGCTCTTTTCTTATTGAAAGTACCAAATATTTATAATATGCGTTGCAAATGTTTTTTCCAGATTGTCTTTCACTTTTTAATGTGATGATGACAATTTAATATACTGAATTTTAAATTGTCCTTACAGTCTAATTTATTTATTTTTGTCTCATGTGTTTTCTTTTCGTCTTTGTGCTGAAAAATGTCTTCACATTCCACAAATCAATTAAATGAGGATGTACTTTGTCTTTTAATTATTCACGGCTCTATTTTTTTTTTATATTCCCTCCAGTCCCTCGCCCAAGCCAGATTTTATTGCGTTATAGAGTAAGTAAGGTCAGAAGGTCACTTACTGTTTTCTCCTCAGCCAATTTTACCATCATATGTTGAATAAAGCATCCATTCCCAACTGATTTATAGTGTTCCACTATCTCATACTACTTTCTTTTTTGAAATATTGTTTCAAGATGCTGTATTCCATTCCACTGATTCATTTGTTAACTTGTGGATTATTACCATACTGTTTTCATTATTGTAGCTTTCCAAGAATCTTTAACTTCTGGCGGTTGCACTCAGACTTTTGATATAATTACTCAGTTAGAACTTCTAAACATTCTGGTAACACATGAAAAATAACCACTAACCATCAACTCCGACATATAAGAGCCCTTGTGTCTTAACTCGCTAAACAGACAAGTTTATTCATGTAAAAAAAAAAAAAAAGCTGAAATAACTTGCCCAAGATTTCTGAGCTCACTAGAAGCAGGGCTAGAATTTGACCCCAGGCTGCTACAACCAGTCTAGAGTACTTTCCACCAGTTCATACGATGTTTTGCTTTTATGAGGCATCAACAAAATGCAATATTGAATGGTTTCAGTTCAGCCAGAGTGAGCGTTAAGCAAGATGCAAGCACTGTAATATGGTTCCTGACGCCGGAAGCCCTACTATTCTACAAGTTTCTTCAATAAAGTATCCAAGTGTGGGAAGTGTTGAAGGAAGGGTAGAGAGAGAGGGAGAGAGTCATTCCAGCTGGAGGTTGGAGGTTTCCAACAAGGGATGGCCTCTGTATGGAGGCTCGAAGGATGGGTGGGACTGAGATAGAAAGGAGACAATGAACAGTACAGAATGGACGAAAGCATAAAGCATAAAGCAACAGGATTTTCGGGGGCTCTTTTATTCTGTTCCCTCACCCTAACGCCACTCAGCCAGTCCATGAGCTCCACTGATGACTCCACTTTCAAAGTAAATCCTGTGCCAGCTCATCATCATGTTAGTGATCATCTCAGATAATTGTGTTCCTTCAAAATGAGGGGCGCCTGGGTGGCTTTGTCGGTTGAGCGTCCGACTTGGGCTCAGGTCACGATCTCATGGTCCGTGGGTTCGAGCCCGGCATCGGGCTCTGTGCTGACAGCTCGGTGCCCAAAGCCTGCTTCCGATTCTGTGTCTCCCTCTTTCTCTGACCCTCCCCCGCTCACGCTCTGTCTCTCTTTCTCTCAAAAATAAATAAACATCAAAATGCTGCTTATCCCTGTGGTCCTGTCTGGCTGCTGAGCTCCCAGAGCTGCCTCCCTGCATCCTCCACCTTTCCTCTTTACCTCGTTATTCCAATAAGCTTTCATTTTTGCATCTGAAAAAAAAAAGAAAAGAAAAGAAAAGATCTTCACTTCTCTCAGGAAACCCATTCTCTGCAGAATCAACCGTTTGGGATAATAAGAGTGTATTTCATTAATGACCCAATGAGGCTTTTAAATTAAGTACAGCAGGTGACAATGCTTACTCGTAATGTAATTTTCCAAACCATCCATTTTGTCAGATTCTTGAGCCCGCTTTTCCAATTCACCAGCTTACATGACAGCAAAATGAGACAACATATATGAGAACACTTCTTAAAACATAAGTGGCTGTAGAGATGTGAACTGCGATTGTTCCACGGTTGTGAAAATCCTGTGCAACGGCCCTTTTGACATGTACAGCAAGCCATTGTCTATCAACATCTGATCTCGCTTTCTCTTTCATAGTAATGGAACCATTGTTGGTGGGTTTTTGTAGCTGAATGCTTGACTATATTAAAAAACAAAACAGCTCAACATTTCCCAGACACCTTTGCAGATAGATGTGGCCACGTGACTAAATTTTGTGCATGAGCAGCGAATGTGACTTCAGGGTGCATGCTCCTCCTGTCCTTGGCTGGAAGGTGGATGTGGCCATGGGCCATCTTGGACAAGATGGAACAAGACAACACCTTAAGACAAGTGAAGTAAGATAAAAGGCTCTGCGTTCCTACCACGATGGATCTTCAGAGCCACCCCTGGACTTATTACATATTGATAGTTATGTGTGAGAACTCATTTTCCAAACTTAGTTTAGCCACTATTATTTTGGATCCCGGTTCTCCACCCTAAGTGATGCAACATGGATGGGCCAGAGGTTTTACAGTTTCTGTCATTTTCAACCCCTTAGTCTGAAATGCTGGACCTCTGCTTAGCTCAGTTGGTCAAAGCACAGTGCTCAAGTAAGAAGTACCACCCCTGCCTGGGTCAGGTAATTCCACAGTTTCCAACCACCTCTAACGGACTTCTCCTGTGTTGGAAATGAGAGTGTGGATAGATCTAGGCAAATATATCCCTTCCATCGTGGGTGAGAAGATTTCAATGAATACAGCACCTACAAACAGTAGTACTCTGAAAGACACAACCAAGAAATGGTACATGATCCTATAGTCTGGTATAAGTTGGTTAGGTTATTGAGGAGGCTAATTTGGCAGTATTTATTAAAATTAAAATGCTGATGCCCTGTAACCCAGTAATTTCACTTTTCAGTAGCTATCCCAGAGACAGACTCGTTGATGTATGACAAAGAGGTATGCAAAGTATTTTCATGGACAGTCAGGCAACATTGACAGACGACGGATGTCTTTAGAATGTAGATGCATACTTTGAAACTCTGTGCAGCCATTTCTTGAATCAGGTGATTCATGTATACCAATTTCACAGATATTATTGATTAGGGCTAGAGTAAAGTAAGAATTTAAACAAAAGGCATGAGTCCATTTTACACATCTGTGGCAAATATAATGAAGTCATAATTTGAATGAGTTATGTTTGTGATAGATACACTGACAGTCAGCATCCCACAACAGGCTTTACTATTCTGTGCCGAGCTCAGTGTCTGAAGAATGGTTATCATGTGTCTTGTCTCCCCAACGGCACAGACCTTGCTCTCCTTTGCATGGCCACTGCTGTGCATATAGCCTGTGCACAGAGAGCTCTTAATGAGATATTGCCTTTGAACCAAGTGACAGCTAGTTGCTTCCATATTGTAAATTGTAAGATGGCTTTCCTCAGTGACAAACAGCCCCTGGGAGGGTTATGTTGGGGCTGACCTGCTTGCTGTAGGTCAGCAGTTCTTGACCTTGAATGCACATAAGAAACACCTGTGGAGGTTTGTAATCTCTCCATGCCTAGGCTGCACCCCAGACCAATTAAATCAGAATCTCTGGCCAGGGGGACGAGGCCTCTGTACTTTTGTAGTTCCCAGGGGACTTTTGACATGTAGCCAAACTTGAAAACCACGAATCTGTGATAAAGCTGCCACCAGCTAGCTCAGTGACTGAAGGACAGTTGATCTTAAAGAAAATGACGGGCCTCAATAGATTCTTAGACTGTGAAGGACTTCACTGTAGGATGTTCTCTCTGCTAGAATGCTTTGCCTTTGTATAAATGCGTCGCTGACTCTCTCATTTCCTAAAGGTCGCCACCAAATCCCACTTTCTCACTGAGACTTACTCTGACCACCATATTTCATACTTCAGTCTGCCTCCAACCCCACCCCGTGGGGTTCCTGTGCCCCTTATTCTGCCCTCCTCTTTCTTTATTACCTTATAAAATGTACACTTTACTCATTAATTGCTTTTATTGCTTATGATTGGCTCATCCCTCTAGGATATAAGCTTCTGGGGCACAGGGATCTTTGTCTGCTTTCTTCCCTACATATCTCAAGAGTCTGGAAGAGTGCTGTGTACATGGTGGGCACTCAGTAAATATTTGCTAACTGAACAAAACTCAGAGCCAGCAAAGGCCTGTGAGATCGTTTGCTCAACCCAACCTTCTCATTGAACTGATAATAAAACCGCTGCCCAGAGAAGGGAAGAAAATGCATCCAGGGCCACAGAGCAAGGCAGTGGCCGAACTGGGACTGGACCCCAGTCCCATGATGCCCAGCCCAATCCTCCCTCAATCCAGTAAGCAGATTTTCTGTTTATAAGTGTGCATGCAGGTGCACCTGGGTGGCTCTGCCGGTTAAGTATCAGACTCTTGGTTTCAGCTCGGGTAACAACTCACTGTGAGTTTGAGCCCCACATTGGGCTCTGCACTGACAGCAAGGAGACTGCTTGGAATTCTCTCTCCCTCTCTCTCTGCCCCTTCCCGGATCTCTCTCTCTCTCTCTCTCTCTCTCTCTCTCTCTCAAAATAAATAAATAAACACTAAAAAATTTTTAAATAAATAAAAGGACGTGTGCATGCGAACAAGTTCCAAACTGTGAACCATGAAGAGAAGGCTTTGTTTCTGCCAGCATTTGCAAAAATCTCTTTGCTTTGAGAGGGCATCATTGGCATTAGGCCTTGATGAATGTGATTCAAAATTTGGGAACACCACTGTATGCTGTCTATGTAATCACTCAGAACCTAGAGACCGTATAGACAGATTGGTTTTTACCAGGCTTTTCTCCCTCCCTCCCTTCCTTCCTTCCTTCCTTCCTTCCTTCCTTCCTTCCTTCCTTCCTTCCTTCCTTCCTTCCTCTTTCTTTCTTTCTTTCTTTCTTTCTTTCTTTCTTTCTTTCTTTCTTTCTTTCTTTCTCTCCTCTCCTCTCCTCTCCTCTCCTCTCCTCTCCTCTCCTCTCCTCTCCTCTCCTCTCCTCTCCTCTCCTTTCTTTTGTGATTTTTGTTTGTTTTTTGTTTTCCCTAATCTGGGCTGAAATAAAGAAGCCCTGAGATCTGCTCTTTGGATGTTGTAAATGAGCCCGCCGCTCATCGCACTTTCCAGCAAGATAAGGCACAAATGGCATTTGCAGAAATGCTTCGCTATCTCTCAAGCAATCCGGCTCCAGTGTGGGCCCCTTGGTAACAGCTTGGCAAATCCGCAAAAGGAATGCGACTATATAGTTTGTGTGTGGACTGCGGAGTTATTATGGCTTCCAAATTGCCTAGCAGGTCATTAATCATAGGCCAAGATAGGCCATCGCCGCGGCAGTGGAGTGAAAGCGTCCAGCATAATGCCAGCGAAATCATGTTTAACATGCAGCTCTTGGCGGTGTAGATATGGAAGGGGGAGAGGCAAGGAAAAAAATCACTCCCCTTTTAGGAAAGAAAACTTCTACTTATCTTTGATTTGCATTCAGTCTTCCCTCAATAGTCCTTAAGCCTGTTATTTAATTCATTTTGGTGCCAGGGTTCATCACAAAGCAAAAACCCTAAGCGAGACCTATGCAGTCTGTGACCTCCAAACCCCCTGTCTTTTCTTGTCAGTTCTATGTCATTTGTGCAGTTGAACTCCACCAATTTGAAATGCTGACCTCTTCCATAGACAACCTTATTCTCCTCCAGTGAAAGAAAGGCCCAGGGCCGACAAACCACTCAAGCGGAGATGGCAAGAAAAGAGAAAAGTGGTTGACTCGTAAATCAATTTCCACAGCCCACCCAAAACCCACACACACATTGAATTTGTATAAATTAAAAAAAAAAAATTGCTGAATGGATCTATAAAGAAGAGGGCTCCAAGAACAAAATAAAAAAAATTATGAATCAGGGCCAGAAAGAATGGGAGTCGGATCCCCGCTCCCCGTGGGCCCAAACAGCACTGAGCCTCCCCCCACCCCCACTTCTTTTACACCTGGACTTCCTTCCTGAGGTTGTTTGAAAAGAAAAGTTGAAAATAAAATGCAGGAATAAAGTTCCATGTCACTGGCAAAGGCAACAAAAGAAAGGGGGTGGGGAAAGTGCTGGAAAAACAGAACTTGAGTTGTGGAACCCAGAACTGCTAGGCACAAGACCTGGGAAGTGCGTACGGCCCCCGTGCACCGTGTTCCATGTATGCACAGGTAAGACAAATTCCCCAGGGCTGTGCACGGGTCCTGTCTACCCACAAACACAGAACTAGATCATCCCCTGTGGCCTGTGATTTTGCACAGCCAGTGTTTTTGGGTTTTTTTTCTTGCCATGTCTACCACTTCCTTTAGATTTTAGATCTTTTCCCATCAAAACCAATCACCAGCTAGATAATGTTATTTAATTACAATCGGCACTTACTGAGCACAGACTGTGTTTCTGCAGTAGGCATTGAGGATATAAACCACAGTTGCTTTCCCAAATATCCAACAATCTATTGCGAAAACAAAATTCAAAAGCCCCTCTTATGGGAAAAAAATATTATGAGAATAGAAATATGAGTTTCTCTTTTAACATGTGAATCCGTTTTTCGTAGATTCTTTCCATACCCCCCATATTCTTGCTACCTGGATTTTTTAGGCTGAGAAGAAAAGCCCAAAGTCAGTTTGCATTTTGCTACAGACTGTTCTTTCTGCTCTCTTCTGACACTTAAAGAGAAAAAAAGAAAGAATGAACGAACGAACGAAAGAAAGAAAGAAAGGAAAGGAAAAGGAAAAAAATAGTTATCTTCTTGTGTTCTGAAAATTGAGGGTTTCTCCCTAATTTGAAGCACACACTAATACCCCTTATATTCAGCTACTTTTAAAACTTGTGAAGCATTGGTAGACAATTAATGAGGGTTCACAAATTGTTATAGTTGAGAAGCATCATGGAGTTTCCTGGCTCCTTTTCTTAAGAGCTATTGTTCTCAGAGCTACAAAATGCTCATTGTAACTCCTGGTGGTCAATATGAAAATTGTCATCATTTCCCTTGTTGATACAGCAGAGTCTACTTAATAAAAGTGATTAAGGCAGTTTTTCTGAATTTTAAACACAATTCAAAGTCCTTTTGTTTTAATCATTTCTTTACCAAAAAAAAAAAAAAAGGGAAGATCCATAGTCAAATAAAGGAGGGAACATTGTGATAAGGGCAACTAAATAACAACAGCATATGTAAGAGTTCCAGAGAAAAAGTGATTCATCTGTGTAAGGTGAGGTCAAGGAAAGCTTCCTGGAGGAGGCAGTGTCTGAGCTGGAACGTAAAGGGTAAACGAATACACCAGACTAACAAAGAGGGCATGTGCAAAGGTAGTGAGAGGAGAAAAAGCAGGAGCATGCAAGGGATCAGAAACTGATTGGTGCTGCTGGGGTTTCAAGGTCCACGGGGATGACTGGAGATCTGGATGGGGCTGCAGGCAGAAGCAAGGTTTATCAACCATTCATAAGTGAGGCACTATCATGGGCAGAGGGAAAACCATAGAAGTGTCTTAAACAAGAAAGATACATGGTCACACTTCAGAATGGTCACTTCGGTGGCAGGGGTGTGGTCTGCATATTATGTTTAAAGTACTCAGTTGTGCACAGTACTGATTGGATGTGACACAACAAGGGGTGAGGCAGAGACCCAGGGAGAAAAGAGAAGGTCTTAAACAAAGGTAGGAGCAATGGGGCTGGGAAAGCAGGAGCTGAATCGAAGAGATCAATCTAGGGTGTCTAAAAAGTCTGGAAACGGAGAAAAAAAATTATGTCTAAACAATAGATTTGCTACATTTTCAAATAACATGCTCTGTATGTTTCCTTCAACTGCTAGATGCCTTTACAGGCAAAATATCTCTAAATTAAAGCCTAATGGGTCTAACTTTTAATCTGAGGAGTTCAATAACAATTCGGGTATGTTCCCTGTTTTTATAGATCTTTCAGATATTATATAGCATCTTTTGGATTTAGTGATGCTCCCTGGGTGCCAGTTGGAGAGAATGTGAGAGAGAGTCTTGCAAATGACTCTTGGGTTTCCAGTGGAAGACACGGGGTGTGTGGCAATATCAGCCACGCAGATTTGGAAACTAAGTTCCGTATGTTCTTTCAATGAACATATTCAAACCTCCTAAACACCTAATGACCCTTAGAGGCTCTAGGAATGGAAAAAAATAGGAAGAACTGAACATGGAGTTCCAAACATCAAGGTCAGTGCCATGGGCTTAAACGTAGAATCCAGCAGCAAAAGGAACTAGTTAGAAAAGACGCCAGCTGGTCTTGATGGTTTGAGATTCTTGCCATCTTGAAATCTGAGAACATGACCCTTTGAAAGGATATACCTGGCATTCTGTCCATGTGTTCTAATCTTGGAAATACTCTTTCCTAGCTGTGTGGTGTCAGGCAAGTCAGTATCTCTGGGCCTCCGTTTCATCATCTGTAGCTCACAGGACTGAAAGAGGACACCTTCAAATATTCAGTGACTCCACAAATGAAATTGGTGATGCTGTATCGAGAAATCTGATCTAGTTTCCAACTTAAAAGTAGAGACAAATAAGGGAGGCTGAAAGGACTGAGAACAGATGCGTGCTTGGCGTGGGCCCCAGGAATCAGTAAAAAGCGACTCTTGGGGTAGAATCTACTGTAGAGGGACCTTGAGTGCCTTTGAGACCCAATGGGCCCCAGGAATCAGTAAAAAGCGACTCTTGGGGTAGAATCTACTGTAGAGGGACCTTGAGTGCCTTTGAGACCCAATGTTCAGCCTCGTCTTGTTGGTTAACAGAATCCCATTTGTGTTTGAAGCAGCCACATTCCCGGCTTAAAAAGTTGATTTCTGGCTTTTTTTTTTTTCTCCCATTCCATAAGCCATTTGATATAGTTCTGGCCAAAGGGATAAAATCGGGGCTATGAGAAGAGGTTTCAGGAAAGTACTTCAGAGGAGAACAGCTTCGGTGGGCACAGCCCTCCTTCTCCTTACGCTCCCCTCTGCTTGCCTTAGAAAGCAGACATGATCTGGAGGTGGAAGGGCCATCCTGGGGCCACAGGGCACCGAGCCAAATGCTAAGTAAGGATGGAAAGGTAGTCAGCACGGGTGGCCTGGGAGCACCATGAACTATCACCCCAACCCTAATTCCAACAGCCAGACTTCTTGCTCAGAGAGAAAGGAAAGGAGGGAGGGAAGGAGGAAGGAAGGGAGGGAAGGTGGGAGGGAGGGAGGCAGAGGAAGGGAGGGAGGGGCAAGCCCCTCGTGTCTGGCTCACCATCATGGGTTGGCTATTTTGCACATATGCTGCCAAACCTACTTCTGATAAAAGTGACGCCTGAGCTCCCTCCTATCGTGATGAATAAGCGCATTTCCCTGCAGCATTTAGTAGGCTTGGGAGACCCAGATATAATAAATGACTGCTTCTGGAAAAGAGCTTGCTTATAAAGATAAAACTAATTGCAATCCTCCAGGACAGAGACGCTATTTTATTCATCTTTACAGCCCCAGTGCCCAATGTGGACATGACATACTTTAGGATCACAGTCCCCGAGTTAAATGAATGATGAAGAGGAGACGATCTTTTTCCATCAAGGAGTTATTCTATCTATATGACAGCAAACATTCCCCTGTGATGATTTGTCAGTGAGTCCATGGCACTGACTTTCAGGCCCCCCACCCTCCAGGTCACATAAACCAGCCTATGGGAATGTCACGTAGAAAATATAAGAAGCTATTGATTTTTTTCGCCAGTGTGGTTGACAAGCCTCAGGAAGAAATGAATCTCTAGGCTCCTGGAGTAAACTAAAGGCTCTTCTGGTACCATCATGGCAAGCAATGATGACGCTTGCCCTAAAAGATGTAGCAGAGCTGCAGAGAGAAGCACCTGGGAGAGCCAGGGGGCCCCTGGGGTGACCGTGCAGGAAGGCAGAGACAAAGAAGGCTCTTCTTTTGCTGCCTCTCCTCTGCCACACTCCTCACCTGGACAGTGTCTCATCTAAGGCTTAGATCTGAACTTCAATTCTATTCAGATGCAAACCGTTTCTGTGTTTTTAACCCCCCAAACTAGGAAACAATTTTCAGAGAAACCAACAGTTTCCAGTGGCAGAGGCACCGATTGAGGGGAGATATCCTGCGAGAGCACGATGTAAATATTGCTCCTCTCTCCACCTGCATCCATTTCCAGCCAGGACCCGAAGGACAGTTTCTAAAGTTACCCTAGTTGTCACCATCAGCATCGCTCTAGAGCAAGTAGCTGCAAAGTATGATCTGAAAGCCAAATCCCGTCTTTGCAAATAAAGTTTTATTGGAACACAGCCACCTTTTCATTTCCATATTGTTCCTGCTGCTCTTAAACTGCGATTGCAGAACCCATCTGCTTGTTACTCTTTACAGATAGTTTCATGATCCCTGCCCTAAAAGCTGTTTGTTGGTTTTTATTGTTACTTTTTGTTTGTTTGCCGGTTTGTTCTTTTGTTTTTTTGGTCTTTGTGTTGTGCTACCCAGCATCTGAGTGTCCTTCCTTGCATGCTGTTAAGCATTTTGGTCGAAAGCAAAGCCTATCTGCTGCTCTAAAAGCTGGCGAGGCCAGACGCTGCCTTCCTGTCTCCCCTGCATCTAGGTCTCAACCAATCAGAAGCTCCTACTCCAGCTGTGGACTTGACAGCTAGTGGCACAAAGAAGCAGGGCCGGCAGAGAATTCATCTTTATCACAATCGCAGCTGGGGCTATGGCCGCGGCCGGCCAATTTCACAACCAATATCTAGCGCCGGAGATGGTGTCAGCATCAATGGTGGTATCCAGAGGCTGGAGGCAGAAGGGGCTGCCGCTTTACCCAACTATTATGGAGAAATACGTTGGCCATGATCTTGACTTCTGTCAGCCTCATTTTCTGACCCCCGGAATCAGCCTTTCCAATAACTCTGTGAACAACTGAGAGCCTTTCAGTAAATTTCTTTTCAGTGTAAGCCACCCAATGCATCTCTGTAGCTTGCAACTGAGAGCTCTGACCAATGAAACCATCTTGGGTATTTTGGGGTTTTTTTTTTTACACTAGTAGAGCCACTAGCAGATTACAAATCACCATCACATAACCTGTTTTGTTCTTAAGACAATCCTGTGAAGTGTGTTTTTATGCCCTCTTCACAAATGAAGAAACTGAGGCTAGGTGAGGTCAAGCAATCTCTTTGAGTCAGTCGACCCTTGGAATCCCTTTTGCTGCAATCTCTTTCTATTGTGCAAAGCAGGCAGAGCTGTTTTATAACATCAGGGACATGCTCATTGGTTATACTTACAAATTAAACAAGTCGCATCTCAGCCTCAAAGGGCACAGAGGGTTGAAAGCTCTGTTAATCTTGTCAACTTTTGCCTCCTT
The DNA here is from genome assembly GCF_028018385.1 of Neofelis nebulosa. Classification (NCBI taxonomy): domain Eukaryota; kingdom Metazoa; phylum Chordata; class Mammalia; order Carnivora; family Felidae; genus Neofelis; species Neofelis nebulosa. Next base: position 19,030,698 of record NC_080789.1, read on the forward strand.
TATTCCAGTCCAGGTGGCTTTATTTTTGCATTTGAAAATGTCATCACTGCGTCATTAGCAATGCACTGTTACCTGGCAGTAGGAAGAAGCATCCTGGGCCATATGGCTGAGTTTAATCTACATGGTCACGGTGTAATCCCGTTGAAATGGCTTCCCTTTGCAATCAAAACCGAATTTCACACTTTACCAAGATGGGGACAGCTCTTGTCTTCCCCAGAGTAATATAGATCTCCCCAGGCAGCCAAGGCCAATGGAAATGGCTTTCTTCTCTAGGCCAGCAGCAGGTGGGGAGCAGGGCTGGGAGGTCAGCATGAATGGGAAGAAGCTGGAAAGGAGAGAGGTGGGAACACTTGGGGAGTCAGAATCCAAAGTAATCCTTCACGTTCCCCACCTATGGATTACCATTGGGAACATGCAATCTCTGGAACTTCAGAAAAGTAATTTTGGGATATAAATCACTTTTATGCTATTGGTGGTTTTATCCCATTCACCGTTGTCATTTCTAATGTTGGTTCTCTGACTTACCTCCCCAGGAGGGCTCTAACATTAAAATCACTGTCCACAAACAGGCCTTATATCAGAATCATTTAGTTCATCAGAATCTCCAGGAATATGTATGTTAGGCAGATATGCCCCCATTTCTTATAATGCAGCTTCATTATAATGCAGTCTAGTATATGAGAAACACTGGTGTAAATAAATATGGAAAAAAATTGAATGTCACTAATGATGTAAGACAAGCAGAATGCAAGAAAGAGATGTTGCTTTAAAAAAAGCAATTGGTAAGGTTGTTTGTTTGTTTGTTTGTTTGTTTAAAATATAATAATATCTAGTGAGGTCATGGTATTCATCATTGCTGGTGAAATTGCAACTGATTCAGCCTTTCTGAAGGCAATTATGTAACATGAATCCAAAAGTCTTCAGAAAACACATTTCCTTTAACAGAACCATTCTCCTTCCCATATGTCCTGAGGATATAATTATGTTTGGTTATAAAGTTTTTCATCACAGGATTTAGTCACACATGGCAAAAATAAAAAAATAAAATAAAATAAAGAAAAAGAAATCTCTTTGTGTAAAATTACACAGATTAGTTAAGATGTTATGGGACATTCAGTCAATATTTGAAATGATGTTGTGGAAGACTGTGATGAATCAGAAATATGTAACTACAAGATTTTTTTCATGTCTTTCTTACCGCGCAGACTGTAAGGGCTGGGGTCATGTTGGTCTCTCATTATGGTATCCTGAGGGTCTAGAATAGGGCGTGGGAAAATACGTGTGGAATTAATAGCTAAACTGATTAACGTTCATATTTTAAGTAAAAGTGTGAATTATATGAAACCACTTTGCCAAAGAATATATAGATAATTGTACATTGACTGGTTTTCTCTGGCTGGTAAAAGTATAGATGATGGCTATTCGTTTTACTTACAAGATAGTTATATCACGGATTTACCAACCTACATAAATTTCCTAAATATATATCACTATTTACAATTCTGCACAATATACTATCGTAGAATCCTACCAATATGTATTTGAACCAAAACTCCAACATAAAAGTTTTGGGTTGTTTTAAATTCTTCAACACTATAAAAAAATAATAATACTACTACAACACTCTTTGCTGTGTGTCTTTTGAGCATATCTGATTTTTTTTTTCCTTAGGAAAAGTACCTAGAATTAAAATTAGCCTGTTTTTTTTTTTTTCATCTCTAGAGGATCTCTGTCAACATATAAGCTGTTCACTGAAATGTTTACCCTATTTAGGTGCCACGGAAAAAACTGCCCTTTGTTTGTGTATCTCAGTGAAGCAGGGGAATATTCCTGAGGGTGGGAAGGTAGGTACAGAGCAAGCTTCTTGGCCACTCTGACAGGAAAAGACCGGGAAAAGAACATGCCCGGGGGGGTCTGCCTTCTCCCCAAGCCTTTGCCTCCATCCCCTTGGAAAGTGGAGACATTAGGAACTGTCTGAATCCTGAAGCTGGTCTGGTCCAGCCTGGCCCCTCCAAGGGCTGCGATGTTTGCTCATTCTGGTTTTTTTTGTTTGTTTGTTTTTTGTTTTTTTTTTTCACAGAAAAGATATCATCATCAGTTTATATAAACCACTACTGGCTGTATCCCTGCAGTAAAAGAAACCAGTCTTCACTTCACCCATCTTCGATCATGTGCTTGAGGAGGGGGGGCGCTCCTAAAGATTGGCCTGCCTTTCAACATGACTGCATTCTGAACATACTCAGGCAACACAATATTGTCATAAAATATGCTCAGAGTAGACCCTGTGTTTACACTCCTCCATGATCACGGCCGGCAGTCCATGAGGTAATGATTATTTATCAAGGACAGACTCTGTCTTCTGGAAGATGGAGAAGGCTGTTCAGAGAATGAGTGAAAATGAAAATGTGGGAGAGACAAAGGACGTGACAATCATTCACTCCTGTTCTCTGGAAACCAAAACATCCCCACAAGAAATCGGAGGAAAAACAATGATGGAGAAGCTGACCAACTGTTGCAGAATTATTAAACATTCCTGGGCTTATAAAAAAGCTTCACTGGTTTCCTTTCTTTCTTTTCCTTTTCTTCCTTCCTTCATTCATTTTCTTCCTTCCTTCTTTCCTTTCTTTCTTTCTTCCTTTCTTTTTCTTTCTCTCTCTCTCTCTCCTCCCTCCCTTCTTTCCTTCCTTCCTTCCTTCTTCCTCCCTCCCTCCCTCCCTCCCCCCTCCTCTCTTTCTTTCTCAAATTGGTGGTTAGGAGCCTGGAAGAACTGATTGGTGGAATTACAGAGATTTGAGAGTTGATACAAATGTAAGCAATCTCAGGAGGCCCAGGTGGCTCAGTTGGTTAAGCAGCTGACTCTTGATTTCAGCTCAGGTCATGATCTCACGGTTTGTGGGATTGAGCTCCCTGTCAGGCTCTGCAATGACAATGCAATGATTCTCTCTCTCAAACTAAATAAACCTGAGAAAAAAATTAAGTCATCTCACCAGTGCCAGATGCAATGGCAGTGATGGCCATCCTTGAATTTCTACGAATGAAATGTGCTTCCTTTCTCCTGGCAAAGCGATCACTTCTTGGAGCTACATTTTCGCCTTCCACAAAATGGGCTGATGATTTCCTGCCTGTCTCGCTGGGGAGCAATAAGCCACAGCCAAACCATTCAGCTCTTACTAGACGGTGACTGCTCTCTTCTTGGGGGCCCTGGAATTCTTTCCCACCACCAGACAGTCTCCCTAAGACCCATCTGCGTGGATCCTGCTGTAGCTCATACCTTCCTGTGGTAGGAGCACCACAGAGCAACAGTACAGAACCGCCTGATGGCTTAGCTATAGCCGTCATCACATCCAAAGGTCATTTTTGTTTCACGGATGTAATTGCACACGCATTTTTCTCCTGGCCCACAAAAATAAAGGACTCAATCCTGCTTAACTTTCACCTGAATTTTCTTGAGCAGCCTACTGTGTGCTTCATACCAAGCTAGGCACTTTTACGTAGTTTATCCTATTCTGTCTTTGTAGTTACCCTCACGGATAACTGTTGTTATCTCCGCTTCTGCAGATGAAGAAATGGAGATTCAAGTCCCTAGCTAATTGATGATGGTACATGGAGAACCCCAGCCTGATTTCTTGACCCCAAAATCAAACACCTGGAACAAAATCATGTTCAATGAAAATCAGAAGGACCATTCTAAGGAATCCCACCCTCCCTTCCTCCTTTCATTTCTTCCTTCCTTCGTCTTTCTTTCCTTCCACAAGGTTTTGAGTGCCAAGATGTGGGCCAGATGCTGTTCTACAAGCAGGAAGTGTTCTTGGGAATACAAGAAAGAACATGCTTGCGTCTTGGTCATGTTTTCAGAAGCAGACAAACGGAAAGTTGGTCTCTGGATCTTATTGGAAAGACTACGTATGGGCTAGATTATGGTTGAAAGCCTGGAATTGGGAGTCAGGCAAAACTGGGTTCACATCCTGACTCTGCCACTACTTAGCTTTGTGATCATGGAGAAGTCATAGAGCTTTCTCTGAGCCCCTCATTTTTTTCCATCCGTAAGGTAAATATAATAACACAACACCTTACAGGATTGCTCTCATTATGAACAAAAGGAGACGCCTGGCACTTGGAAAATGCTCAGTCAGAAGAAATGAGGGTCTGGCCACGTGCGCCCAGCCGCACCACGGCCATTGCCAGAAAAGGGCCTCCTCCACTGCCCTCGTCCAGGAGGTCCGTGTGCTCACCCACGGGACTATCTCCTATGACCTCTCCCAGGCATCTGGTGCTGACTCTTAGGAAGAAGAAGCCGGAGGTATCTTTGCACACCCCGACACTGAAGGAACCCCACTTAGGACCCATCTCCTTCCGCTTTCAAATCTGCGCCCCTTCGGCCCGGCGGGTGCTTCACCGGGTAGACGGGCCAATTCGCCATGGCGGTTTGTATCTGCAGCACGCCTGACAGGCTGGGAGAGGAAGGCGTTAATGTTTTCTGACAGGCGACCCCTAATTGTGGGAGCTTTTCTTCTCCGGCTTTCTGTGAAATTCTGACTTAGGCGAGCAGCATAACAAAGTGGTAGGGCATTGAGTGGGGCTTGCACTACACTGAGCTGGGGGGGGGGGGTAGGGGGGGTTGGCCCAGCATTATTCATGAAGACTTTCAGCTGTTTTTGTCTTTTAACTAACCTTTGAGTTTGATCAGAGGCCTGGCCGGCCTCCCTTTCGCCAAAGGCCTTGCTGGCATCTGCACAATGGGGACAGACTGTTTTTCCTAGTAAAGAGCGATAGCTGGGGGAGGCCAGGGCTGTACGTGTACTGGAGGTGGGAGGAGAGGGGGAAGCCAGCTTTACTTCTGTCCTGGTCTTAGGAGAGGGGTGATTACTGATAGATAGAATTTCCAAGCCCCAGCACTAGCGGCCACTCTGATGGCTCCGCGACTTTACCCAGGAAAATGCACACAGTGGGCTGTTTTTCCCATTTGATTTTCAAATGCCACACTCCCTTTCGCCCCAAATATTTTTCTTCCTCATCCACTCCCTCCTTCCAAAGGGCCCATTGGCTGGAGCAGGGGTCCCATCTAGAAGTGTTTGGGTGTTGTTAATTGAAAATAATGATGGGGGAAAGAGGAGACAGCAAATGAGGGAAGAAAGGCGAGGGGAAGGAAGAAATAAGGGGAGAAAGGGAAATGAGAATGGAGAGGGAGAAAGTGACTCAAAAGACAGGGGAAGACCCAACGGAAGGCTGGCCGAGGGACCCTGCCAGGCAGGGTCTGCGAGGGCGGGCTGAGCGGCGGCAGAGTCCACAGGCGGCGGGGCTGGGCAGCGCCGAGCCCAGAGGCGCAGCCTCCCCGCCCTCCTTCCCGCAGGGGAGTGGGGGGGGGGGGCGTCGCGACGCGAGGGGGGAGGTGCCCTCCAAGCGCTCTTGCGTTTGGCAGGTGCCGCGCTTTTGTCCCCGGAGTCCACTTCCTGCCCCGACTGCCCGGACCAGGGCCCAGTCCTCTCCAACGTACTTTGCAGAAAGTGACTCCCGTCAAGGAGTGTGGGTTGGCGCCTTTTCCCCCCCATCTCATTCCCAAAATAGCCCTGGTAGCCAGCGCATCAAAGGCGGCTTTGTGAGCGGCCGCCTGCAGGCTGCCTGGAGGGGGGCGCACGTGGGACGTTCTGGGAGCGCTTCCCACTCCCCTCTCCAGCCTCTCTCGATTCTCTCATTCATTTCTCCCCTCTGCTTCTTTGTCTCTTTTCCCCCTCTGGTTTTCTCCTCTTCTGTCCCCTCTCACCTCTCGCTCTCGCCTCCCCTCTCTACCCCGGACTTCATTCTAGAGTTTTTCTTCCTCCTCTCTCCTGCCTCCCCGCCTTCTCCCCCCTCCCCCCCATCCCAATCTCTCTTCCCCTTGTTCTCTCCCTCTCCTCTCCCCCCACATCCCCCCGTCTCTCTCTTCTCCTCTCGCTCACCTTCTGCCTCTTCCGCCCTTTCACACCTCCGGGCTCCGGCGCCCCGCCCCCTCCCCACTCGCCTCCGGCCCCCACCGCACCCCTGCAGTCAGGTAGCTGGGCGAGGCCGGCGCGCGCAGCTGACAGCGGACGCATGCCTGGAGCCAATCAGCGCCCGGATGCTCTGCAGCTTGAATAAATCATTAAACCTGACACGCGCTCGGGGCCCGCGCTCCGCGCTGCAACTTGCTTCCTGCCATTAACCTACACACCCTCTTTTGTAACAACCTAATCTTGCATACAAAGGAAGAAGGAATATAACTTCGACCTGCCTTAGAGCCCAGCCCTTTGCACGCGCAGCGGGAAAAGAACGTTAGCGTCAGTGAAACCACGTCCCTCCCTCCCGTTGACTCGGATAACCTGGAGTTTCTGGGGGAATCCGAAAACGGATGATTTCTTGGCCCGGGAGTGGAAAGAGGGAGAAAAAAAAAAGTTCAGAGCCTTCTCGACAGTGGGAAAAGGAACATAGGATTGAGGGCATTCAATACTATCAGGGACGCATCCACAGTGTTCTGAAAGGAGGTTGCAATAAAACAAGCTTCTCAGAGAGTTCACTCTAGCAGATACAAGTTAGGACAATGAAGTCCTAGAAATGTGGGCTAAATTTAGTAACTTGTTCCTCCATTTCCTGGAGGACATAAATGGCTGAGTGAGTGAGCGAGTGGCTCCCCCACCTTAAGCATGGCCTTTGTCTTGTGGCAAGCCTCCAGCACCACCTTTCTATCTGGTTCAGGAAGATAGGAGAAACGGTTATTTCTTGCAGTGACATTTCTTGTGCTGTCAGCTCTAAAGCCCTTACGTTTTCTATTTACCAAGAGAGGGTGTTATCCTCATTTTCCAGAAGAGCAAACTATAATTGACTTCTTTTGCCAACGCTCTGCTAAGTCATTCCTAGCTCAGAAAGATGAAGTGATTCTCCAAAGTTAGGTCCTGAACAGACCTAGGTCCACCTCTGACCTAAGAAGTTTCTTACTGACAGACCTACGAGTCCCTGGAAATCTTAAAATGAACACATCCTGGAGATCCTGTAGAATAACCAGTGTACCAGCCAAGGTCAACAGGACCGAATGGCACACTTGAAAAGGTAAATGAAAGGAGTTTAACGGGGAGACAGAGTTGTGGGTGGGACTAAGGGAAGCAAAACCGTGCAGCACCCTGAAGACTCCCAACAAGGGGGAGCCATTACCACCTTACTACATCCCAGCAAGATCTGCTGTCGTGGGAGGGAGGCCTCCTGACAAGAGCCATGGGCTTAGACCAAGGAGCAGAGCCACTGCCAGAGCAACTGAGCCCAAGCAGTGAGGAGCAGGTCTATAAACCTCCCAGCCTACCTCCCCTACTACCTCTCAATCTCCTCTTGGTGCCTCCCACTGGCCACACCCAGCAGAAAGCCGGAGGGCAAGGGAGCCCTCCTGAGGAAGTCCACAGCAACCAGCCTCCTCAAACACAAAGCACAGCAGAGAGGGGGAGGGGGGAGACTGGAGGAGGAAAGGAAGGTTAAGTAGCTCGGCTATGAATCCAACAGGGCAGACCATTCAGTCAGCAAATACCTATCTCCACAGCAGGGGCTGTGGAGATTCCAGTGCGCAAGACGGGTAAGGTCCCTGTCCTCATGGAGCTTACTGTCTAGCAGGGGGCGACTGACAGCAATCATATAAACAAAGATATAGCTTTCTCACATAGTAGTAAATGCCAGGAAGGAGAAATAGCGTAATGGGTAGAGAGTGACTAGGGCCAGCGGAGAGCTGCTTTAGATAGAGTGTTCAGGGAAACTTCTTGGAGGAGGTGGCATTTGAAGTAAGGTGACCCGAACTTCCCGGTAAAGCGGACCTTAACTGCATGTCGACTCCCAGACTTCTTTCTGTTTTATGGGTAAGCCTCAAATCTAGGCTGTGATTTACACGCATCAGCTGACCGTTCCTGTGGAAACTAGAGGCAGGACTGGAAGTCAAGAATTCACAACCACAGGCTCTGCCATTTCCATATAGTTTGTAAACTCCCCCACAAGGCAAATGCTAACTGCTTTCCATTGTCTCCTCTTGCTGCTGTGGGGACCATAACACCAGGTTACAAACAAGAATACTGAAACTCAGAAGGAATCGAATTGCCCTGGCTTCTGTGTTCCACCAGCCCCAGCCCTGCAAAAACAGCCAAGTGGGAATGCACAGCCACTCCTTTCTTATTACATCTCAGCCCTATTCCTTTGATGCTCTGTGCAGAGAACAGACCCATTTCTTCACTCTCCCTTGGGCCAGCCTGATGTGAACTAGAGATAAGTTCTCCACACACACACAGTCGTACTGCCAATTAAAAAAAAATTTCTTTTTTAAGGCTTTGTTTGCCAGGGAGGTGCAAAGTGTGTCCCAGCAGCTCCAGCTCAGCCTATAATACTCGCGTTCAACAGTTCGGCCGCCAGCGAAAGTCTGCTTTTTTCTTTAGCTCCAGCATTTTGCACTCCTCCTCGTCAATTTCAGGCGTGCCTCCAGTCTTAACTCGGTGGTCTCCAGGCTATTCTTTGAATAGGTAAGATTTCTCAGTCAATAAAGTCAAGGCAGTTTTCTTCTCCAGTTACCCCTCTCCAAAAAAAAAAAAAAAAAAAAAAAAGTGAGGTGGGGGCTAGGACGGGGGAGAGGCCGCGATTGCTAGTCGCTGGGGTCCACATTTTGTATTTCGCTGACAGCCCAGGGCCGCTGCAAAGCCCGCGGCGCAGCCAATGGGCAGCGGTGATTTATGGAGCTGACTAATGCTGGCTGAATGCGGCCTGTCAGAGCAGTGTGAATGGCTTCCCTTCCCCGCACAAGCCCCGGCTTTGTGTTGCTAAGCGATTAGAGCAGATGTAATGAGATTTTGCCCAATCCCCGCTTTGCCCTTTCCTAGCTTCGGCAAAATTGTGTGTGTTTTTGTGAATTTTTAGAGTTTGCCTTCGCATTGTGGCAAACAACGGCTAACTTTGCCTCGAGTTTAACGAGACTGGATATTTCCCATTCAGAAGTGAGTAAAAGAACACCTGTCTTCACGAGGAGAAGGGGGGAAAAATCCCCTTTGTGGGTGCTGAAACATTATCCTAATGTTATATTCATAGCCATAAATGACTTGCTACACTTTCTTTGCATACCTTATCTGGAAACTTGCAAAGGAGCTAAATTAAAAGAAAAAGAAATTGGGGGGGGGGACCCCAGCTCTGGTCCTCCAAATGAGAAGATAAAAATAAAAGCAGGCATCACAAAGGCATTACTTCCCTCAAGTAAGCTCTAAATTGGCCCACTGCTGGCAGAAAGTCCGATTATTTATGGCGATGAGGAATTTACTGATTTTTTTTTCCCCTTAATTACGCTCATCTCTTTGAAAAGGACTGAAGCTTCAATGTGCATTCTATAGAGGGTCATTTACCAAAATGACATCAGACGCTGTGGCGTGCTCCGTGCATCGCGGCTTTAAAAAATGATTATTCTGTGCACTAAATGGTATAGATGTACCAACACAGACTAGATTTTTAACTCTGGAAGACATGCTGGCTCTCCGTTCTTTGTTGGGTTTTGTAAGATGCATTTTGCGCTAGGCTTTCCGCTTGGCTGGAGACACGCAAACTGAATCTGCAAGTAATGCAGGCAGCGAGCGAGGAGCCAACGAGAGAGGGGGTAGGATTCTGATCACGTCCTTGCTAACTGACAAGAAGCAAGCCAGCCAAAAACCCACCAATTTCTTTTTGAATCTTGGTAATTGGGTACTTTTACACGCAGCTCACGCTATTCGGATAGAGTCACAAACGTAGATAGGCCAGTGTCTCAAAGCGACCACACATTTCTAAGGCTTTTATTCATTTAAATCTAACTCCTTCTGCAAAGAATTCATATCATAGGTGCTCCTTACTTAAAATCAATATGGGAAGTGTGTGGAGTGGGGAAAAGGAACAGAAAATGTGTGCCTAGAAGTGAAGGAAGAACACATCCACCACTGGGAGCACAGCAAAGACTGCCTCCCCCCCACCCCTGCCCTGCACAAGCTCCAGTAACAGCAGCTTTACGCCCACCCCTAATATCCATTATCTCATCCAGCTTTTCCATGGTTTCACAATGAGAAACTCTCCAAATGGGGCTAAGGGTTAGAAAGTGAAGGTGAGGATCCTCTCCTTCCAGTTCATTTTTCTGGGAGATTTTTTAAATATACAATCATTTCATCAAAAGACATTGCAGTCATTACTCACCACCTGTTCTCTAGGTGTGTGTGTGTGTGTGTGTGTGTGTGTGTGTGTGTGTGTATGTGTGTGTGTGTGTGTGCACGCTTGCACGTTTGCAGCATAAAAGTGGAAGAAAGTTGTCTTTACTTACCTATCTTTTCCCTCTGCGTTTGTCATAGAGTCACCTTGGGTAGGACTGGTTATAGCACTTATCTTTGTCAATTCTGCCACTTAGCATGCTGTATACCACCCTCTTCTCCCCCACCCACTCCTCCCCTTTGGCATTTCAAAAATAACTTGTACAGGGACCGTGGAGTCAAGGAAGACGTGGAGGAGGCTGATTATTTTCATTTGTAAAAAAAGAAAAAAGTTTTATTACGAAACTAGTTTGTATAAAACAGGGTTATACACGTTTCTTGTAAGTCTGTAATAAAACAGTAAGGAAAAAAAAAAGGCAGTGATAGAAATTTCCCAAAAGGCAACCTATCAAAACCAACTGGCTGCCACTTTACGTTTGGACAGTAGCTGCATAAACTTTGTTCTTCTTGAACAGTATTTAATAACATCATTAATACATTAACAAAGTTTCTATAAAGTAAGACACATTGGTGCTGAAGGACATCTGGTGGCCTCTTGATCTCACCTGTGAGGAGAGTTCTTTACAAAACCACGTGGGGAAAATGGCAGTTGTAAGGTGAACTACACATCTAAGATAGGCAGAGGTAATAGCATTACATGTTAAAGTATCAAGATATACACATTTTAAACCATTTGTACAAAACTCTATAAATTTTTTCTCTCTTTCTCTCTTATGTACAAAAATATCTTAATATATCCCCAAACTGGTTAGGATAGATACAAATAGATTTTTCTTATAATAAAAAAATTCACAAAAGATTGGAAGCATTCTATGATGAAAATGGTAGAAAAGATGGTGTGAGGAAATGGGGTTTGGGGAGCCCCCCCCCCCCCGGGGAGGATCTGGGTTTCAAAGGACTGAGTATAGCATAATTTCACTGCAGACAAATGTCCACAGCATATTGGGATGGGGATAATGAGAAGAAAGACACCAACCCATTTCTACAGGGCTTAGAACTGCACTTTCAGAGAGGGCGGGGAGGTGAGGGCACCCTAGCAAGTGCTTTCAGTTCTGCCTGTTACTGGTGGGTGGGAGTTTTCTCTAGGGCTGTGCTGCTCCCTTCCGCCAGAAGCCCACTGCTTTTGCACGCAAGCTGCATTCTGCACTTTGACTCAGGTCCTAGTCACCCTTCATATCTCCGTAAAGAATTGGGAGTGCAAAGATAGAGTTCTGAGCGCATCCCTGTTTCGAGAGAGCCTTGCTTCTCAGGCATGCGCTGCTTAGTTGGTCTTGCGGTTGGTTGCCTGAATTTATTTTTTTCTTTCCTTCTTCTCTTCTTTTTTCTTTTTTTTTTTTCCTCCCTTCCAACATCGCTGACAAGAAAGCACTAAAGATGTAGGTTGTGCGGTGACCCTATAACTTGAGAAGAAGGGGAGAGGTTAGTATGAACTTGGAGGCTGGCAGTGGAGGAAAGTGGAGGTTTGAGGGAGGATCTGTCAGGTGCAACACCTCTTTTGACAGGTCCTAGTACTCGGTTCTCCATCGTTCGCAAAACGCCCCCCCCCTTATCCCCCCCCCCAGCCACTCTTAGAGGCCAATACTGAAACTAACAAACCAGGGTTTGAAACCGACAAACTTTAAATTAATTTACAAATTCTTTAAATCAACCCCCTCCCCCCCATCTCCGTGGAGACAGTCCCCCTCCTACAGACACTAAGACGGAGGAAAAAGAATGAAGGTAAGAATATCACACCGTTCACTCCCAAATGCAACCCACCTGCTTCCAAAGTCCACTCGCACCGGGGCCAGGACAAGGCCGAGCCCCTCAGAACCAGTTGGTGAAGTCGAGCAGCTCTTGCTCCTCGGGGCTGAGTGGGTCGTAAGAGCCCTCGTCGGACGAGTAGGAGGAGACCGGCGAGCCGGCCATGGAGTTCATGTCGTTGGAGTAGTTGGGGGAGATGGTGGGCGACAGGACGCCAGCCTGGAAGGCGGCGCTCACCGCATCGTGTTCGTCCAGCAGCTGCTGTAGCGCGCGGATGTACTCGACCGCGGAGCGCAGCGTCTCCACCTTGCTCATCTTCTTGTTGGCCGCGCCGTTGGGGACGTGCTCCCGGAGCGTGGCAAAGCCCAGGTTGACCAGTTTGACGCGGTTGCGCTCGCGCTCGTTGCGGCGCGCCACGGCGGCCGGCTGCTGCTGCGGCAGGCTGTAGCCGAAGCCGCTGAAGTTGAGCCGGCGTTTGCAGCGCATCAGTTCGGGCGAGGACGAGCGCTGTCGCTTGACTTGCTTGGACGCTGACTTGTGACCGCCCCCTGAGGGCTGGCCGTCGGCCGCCGGGCTCAGCTGCGGCGCCTGCTGCTGCTGCTGCTGCTGCTGCTGCTGTTGCTGCTGCTGTGCGCTCTGCGCCGCCGCCGCCGCTGCCGCCGCCGCCGCCGCCGCGGCCGTGGCAAAGAAGCAGGCTGCGGGCGGCAGGAAGGGCTGCTGCGGCTGCGGCTGCGGCTGCGGCTGCGGCTGCGGCTGCGGCTGCGGCTGCGGCTGCGGCTGCTGGCCGGCGCTGCCGCTCTCCATCTTGGCAGAGCTCTCCATGCGCAGCGGCCGCCAAAGAGTCGCCGAAGGGGAGCAAGCGGGGACGCGAGGTGCGGGCGCGCGAGGGGACACAGACAGGACTTGGGTGCACGAACAGAGAGGGAAAGAAGGGGAGAGATGAAGAGGCAGCCCGGAGGGAAGTTAAAAAAACAAAACAACAACAACAAAAAAAACCCAAACAAAATCCCAGGGAGACTTCTTTGGGTGGGAGCAGCGAAGGTGCAAACGCTTTTCCTCCTCCCTCCACTCCTCCTCCTCCTCCCTCCCCTCCTCCCTTCGCGGGTTGGCTTCTGGAGCCTCGCGTGGCGCTCGCGTGTGAGCCTGCCGCTCGCGCCTTCTTGTTTTTTTTGTTGTTGTTTTTGTTTTGTTTTGTTTTGTTTTGTTTTAAAGGCAGAAGGAGCAAAAGTCAGTGGTGAGCACGCTCTGCTGAGTCTCCCGTTCCTCGCCCCCTAGGGCTGCGCTCGCTTGCGCCGGGGTCTCGGTCTCTCCAGCCGTGGCTCAGGCTGTTTTTGTTTTGTTTTGTTTTTTTAAATTTTGTTAACTCCCTTTCTTTCTTATTTCCTTCTTGCCCTCGCCCTCCCTGGCCGGTGCCCTGTCGGTGCGCCTTCCACGTTCCCTGGCCAGAAGTGAGAGAGTGCTGGGCGGCCGGAGTGCGGCCGCCTTTTCAATGGGACACCCAGCCCCACGCGCAGCGCTGGCCCCGCCTCGCCCCCCACTCCCCGCTGCTGTAGCGAGCGGCTGCAGCCCCCACTCCCCCCTCCTCCTCCCTCCTCCTCCCACCCACTCCCTAAACTCTCCCTCCTCCTCTCCCCTCCCCCCGCCCGGTCCCTGCGCCGGCTCCTTGCAAACTCTCCATTCAGCCGGGTTTGTTGTTGCAGTGCGTGCGCCTGGCGCGTGCCGGACTCCCGGCTGAATAAACAGGCGGCGCGCTTAGGGCGGGCTGCAGCCGGGGGTGGCTCTAGAAAGGGGGGGCCGGCGTGTCTGGACGGGCGAATGGCCCTGGGAATTGGGGGTGTATGGGTGGAAAGGTTTGGGGTGAAGTGCCTCGGGATTCTCCTGAGAACTTGGAGCAAAGCTCAGGGAAGGCTTTGAGCAGAAAAAGTGCCACGAGGCGGTGTGCGGGTTGACGAGACTGGGGCTCCATTTTTCCTGCTTTCTTCTACCTACTGTCATTCTCTTGCGGGGGGGGGGGTCTTCGCCTTTCTTGGGAGCTGAAGCAAATTTGGGATCGAAGGTTAGAAAGATGGGGAGAACTCCGTGGGAATTATTGGACTGCGAAAGTAAATAAAAGTACCGTTAAGGCTGGGTTCTAGTCCCAAAGCATCCTCTCGCTAGCTCTGTGGCCCTTGGTGAGTGGAATCCGCTCCGAGCCTCAGTTTCCTCGTCTGTAGCAACAGAAGTTTGGATTGGATGGTCTCTAATGTCCCATACAGGTATAAAAACTAGGATATGCTCCTCACGACTGAACAACTGTGGAGGGGGCCGATAAAGACGGGAGGTGATCTCCTTGAGGGTTGGTTGGGATCAGAACTATACGTAGGTGTTTGGCCGCGATGCCCCCCAGGATGACCTCAGTGGCTTTATCCCAGAGGATGATTTCCGGACCGGCTGGGGGATGCATAAAGAGCGGGGCGCTCTGGGGTTTCCCAAAGTGGGTCTGAGAAAAGAGTTGGGGGTGGAGGTTGAGGGGCCAGAGGAGTTTCTCTGGTCGTTGGGCACCGCCGCAGTTACCTCGGCTGCCTTGGCGCAGCCTCCATCCCGCCCCAGGCGTGTGCCCGGCGGGCCGGTGGCAGGCGACTGGGAGCGGAGCCCGGCGGGGCCGCGTGCTGGCGCCGCGAGGGAGGGGGAGTCGCTTGCAGCCGTCGCTCGGCCGCTGGGACTGCGCCCACCCAGGCGCCCTTCCTGGGCCTCGGCCCTGGCGCTCTCCGGCCGGAGCCGGGTCCAGCTTCGGGGCGCCTTGGGAAGCGGCCCTTTGGAGAATGCGGACCCAGCCGCCGCTCCCATCTCTGCACCGCTCTGCTGGAGGCGGGGGAAGGAGGCTGGGGGCACGTCTCAGGTCGCGTCGTAGACAGAAGAAGAGGGAATCGTCCGGCTGATCTGTGCAGTAGAAATAGACAGTTTTGATCGGAGACCTGCAAGCAGGGACGATTGTGGAGAATTACCCAAATAATTGCTTCTCATTGGACTTCCCTTTGGGGAGATGGGTCTTTCTAAAGGATCTATGGGGGTGACCCAAGGAGCCACCTTTGGTTTGTGTGCCTAGCTTCCAGGGTTGCCAGAACAGTAGCGGTGGCGGTGATGGGCAGTGAGGACGAATGGCTCCGAGATGAAGCACCTGTCTTCTCTGCCTCAGTTTCCTCTTTGAAAACGTGTGGGTTTGGGAAGCACGGGACCTAACCGTGCCAACAGAGACCAGTTCTGTAACCCTCTTTCCCCACCCAGCCTCCTTCCTCACAGTAACCTGTGGCTTGTCGACCCCACAGGACTGATGGACTCCGTGGCATATACACTTCTGTCCTCTCCCCTCACCCCCAACCCCCGCCCCCCACCCCGGGAAAGGAGTTGAGAGGACTCCAAGATAACTTTTGTCTTCATTTCTGGGAAGTATAGGAGGCTGTGAGGCCTAAAACAGCCACATCACCAATTTGGTACCCGAAGAAGCCCCTGGTAGACCACCTGAGGAAATAGCGGTTATTCAGGCGTGTCTCCCCACCCACACGCCCCGGCGGTGAGCCCCGGGTGCAGGCCGCTAGGAGGCGTCCACGAAAAGCCGCCTGTGCCCCATTCACTCCTCTTGAGCAAAATGAGCGGAGTCGCCAACACGGACCCATCCAAGTGCGTTTTCTTTCGCAGGCTGATTCAAGCGCCCTTCCAATTCAGACTCTATCACTCCTCATTTGACAAAGCCTGTGGTCCTGGCTCTAGCACTGTTTCTGCGTTTTAACCTAGAACAAGCTCCTCTTTCTCTACGGCCCTCAGTTTCTCCATCAGTGCAAGAGCGGCGACCACCAGCCCATTTCCAGTGGTGTGTCTAGGGGTGCGGAAAAGTTGCCAATAGCCCGAGCGCGTCCTCGGTTTCTTTTTCGGGTGCGGACTTCACTCGTGCGCGGAGATCCTAATTGTCAGAGACTTCAAGGCCACAGCCTAAGTCCAACCCCCAGCCCCCCCCCCCCCACTCCATCACATGGGCTCCCGAATACTCCGACTAGTGAAGCCATGCATTGTAGTGGTCCTGCGTGTTGGCCTCCGCCCAGGAGAAAAGACAGCGGGCGCTGGGATCCTTCCGGCCAAAGCCACCGGAACGTTTGTCCCTTTTCTCCCCGCTCCAGCCCAGAGCCAGCTCCCATTCTCAACCCGCCCCACTCCCGCATCCTCAGCCTGAGTCCTTACCGGCTTTGCAAAATCTCCAAAAACCCAGGCGTTCCCTTCTGCCTACTTGAGTGAGCGCAAAGCAGGCTCCTCCTGCCACCCACCCTTCCCAGCCCGGCAGTGTCCTCTCCATCTTCTCCGACCGCAAGGTTGAGTGGGCTAGCTTCCCTTTCGAGGGGCTTGGCCTCTGTCTTTGGGGATTGTGCACCACCAGCAAGAGTTTGCCACGGAAATTGCCCTTCTGGTTGTTTCATCAGTTTGAAACAAACACCGAGGCTTAAAAGGCCATTGGAATCCTGCTTCTGACCCTGTGACCTAGATTAGGACCCACCCCTGCACACACACACACACATACACACACACACACCCCTGAGAGAACTGCCATATACTCTCTGAGGCCCAGGGAACCTAGACTTTGCACTGGCAGATAGAACAAATGGATTTGATTTGGTATCCAGGCTCTATTGCTTAACAGCTATGACTTTGAGCAAATAGCCTCTGTTCTAGTCCTCATAGCTAGGACTTGATATAGTCCTCACCTGCCCCATACTCGGAGTTATGGTACCTACGTCCAAGAGTTGTGAGGTTTCAACCAGATGTATGTGGAGCGCTCTGGGCCAGGGGTAAATAGGAAGGGATTAATGAGAATAGCCTTTCTAAAACTATGAGGAAGTCACTGCTCACACAGCCCATCCAGGAAAGGGATTGTGGGAGGATGCTTCCTGGTACCACGCTGTGATAATCGCTGTAGCCATTGTCCAGCCATCGGATCTTCATCACCACCCTGTCCCACTGTCCCAGCATCTGGAAATGGGTAATTCCTGTCATTTTAGAGGAATGGGGTGATGCTCAAAAATCAAGGTGGCACTGAAC
Organism: Neofelis nebulosa; assembly: GCF_028018385.1. NCBI lineage: Eukaryota > Metazoa > Chordata > Mammalia > Carnivora > Felidae > Neofelis > Neofelis nebulosa. Next base: position 19,047,755 of record NC_080789.1, read on the forward strand.
CCAACATTTTAACGTAAAACAGAAGCAAGTGAGGTCAGATACGGACAAGCTTCACGGCTTGCGCATGTAGGGGCTTTAGCAGAACCACTGGCCCTGACCTCTAGCTTTCTGTGGCTCTCTTGGCAACCAGGGGGCCTGCCTCTGAGCAAGTCCCCTGGGCTTTACTTGACTAGGACACTCAAAATGCCATTTATCTAGATGCGGAGGGAGAAGAAAACTCACAAAAGGAGTGTTTAATACCTTCATCCATAAATGGAGTAGTGACACTTTCTTTGCTCATCTGTCAAGGCTGTCAGGAGAATTAAATCTGATGTTTGTGAATTCACTTTGTAAATCCCTCCACACATATCAGGGATTGCCATTCTTGTAATGGGGTGGCAGGACATTGACCGCCTTTGGTGTGTATTACCCAGAATATAGACATCCCAGAAAAATGGGAAGGTTTCTCTTTCTCCTGCAAAACAATGAAAGCCGTTCTGTTCTAGCATTGCAGGCCCCTCTTCTATGTTAGGGAATCCTGGAACTGGACCATACTTTAGTTTAATCCCGGTCTGCCTTCAGCACTGGTATCTACATGGGGAGCCGGCTTTCCTGGTGATACAGGAGGATCTGCTGGCCCAGAGGCCTGAGGCCCTGGTACCCCAAGTCTGTTACCGTAATTTCCACTCACAGTTAAAGGCCAGACCAGTGCTGCCTTTGCTCACACACTCTCCTCAAGCTCCAGAACTGTGCACCTTCTCTCCATGGAAAGGAGATATGCCTTATGTCTTTTAAAAGGTTCCATCCATCCTTTTTGTTTGGGGGGAAGAGAGTTAACATTAAAAGTAAAACTAGATCTTCCACTGAACAGATCACTTAACAAAATTACATTTAAGTACAAAGATGAACACAGGCCTTGATTCTTGATTTGGAGACAATAGTTTTAGCATAAACCTCAATTTCAGTGAGTGCTAAGTCCCAGAAGTCACAGATGCTTCAGGAAAAGTGGGTATACAGAGTATTCATGGCCTGTACTCGACACTGTCCTATCCAGGAAAAATGAAAAGTTTATTAGTGCTTAATCTGTTGTCTCCAAGCTCACCCTTCCCAAGGTAACTTCAGAAACTGTTGCTGCCCAGCCCCGAGTTAGGTCTGACCGGCCTGGGATGGCCTGGGGAAGCGGGGTGGTGGTGGTGGGGGGGGGGGGGTGGGTGTGTGAGGCAGAATAGCGTGAACCACAGATTTGGCTTGGCTTCTTGGTCACAGCAGCCAGGCCTGCACCTGCATTAAGGAATCCAGGCTTCAAACAAATCTATTTGCTTTTTCAATACGCCTTAAAAAGGAGAAAAAGAAAAGCTGGAAAAAAAAAAACAAAACAATAAAAGCACAAACTATTATTTTATTGTGGCTTTTTGGTTAGGGAGGGGGGGTTTCGGGCGGGGTGAGGGAGTAATTTGCAGCCACTCTCACAAGTCCTTTTGAAGTTCTCCAAATAGGAGAACTAACGCTGCTAAGTCTTTATTTTTTCTAAAGCCCCATTTACATTATGATTAAATACCTTCCTGGGATAAGCATAAAGAAAGTCGTTAATCTATATAGCTCTCCAAAGAATCAATACATTCTAAACTTTTGTAGGATTTGTTACACTCTATTTTGTTACAGTAGGCCAGCTCTTCCCCGTCTAGGCACATGGCTCTCTGTCCCTCCCCCCCACCCCACCTCCTCCAAGAATGAAAATAAAGTAAAGGTCTTTCACGGTAAACAAAACCAGCTGATTCTTCACAGAGACCCCATGAATAGCTGCAGAAGAAAAAAAAAAAACTTACAATAAATGGTGCATTTTTTTCTCTGCTGGGTATAGTATTCAAGGATCAGGGCAGTATTCAAACAGAGGTCCATTTTTTGCTCAGCAAGAGAGTTTAGAAAAGAAGCGTGGGGTCCATTCAGAGCTTTCCCCCCTTCACAATCGCTGGGTTCTATGAAACCTATATTCCATGCCTTGTCGGAGTGTTTCTGGGGACCAATTATTGCTTTGTTGCACGGCTTCTTTGCTGAATCTTTGAGCAGCAAGAAAAAGAGCTCTCGAGTCTACCCTTATTTTGACCATTTCAGTCATTACTCAGTGTAATAATTAATATGACAACTGGACGCTTGAGTTTGTATAGAAACACCTCAGCTACAGGAGCGAGCGTGCAGTGGGTGGTAACGAGCCGCACATCAGCCAGGGAAGCCACATACACAAAAAAAGGAATGAATGGCTAAAGAGAAAGAGAAGGAATAAAGATAAAATAGTTGGCACAACGCAGAGGAACATAAAACAGACTCGAATGGAGGGCGGGAGGGGGAGGGGGGGACAATTAGAAGGGGAGATGGGGGGCACCCTACCGAGGTTAACTTATTTTGAAACTGTTTTCTGAATAGAGCCCTGGACATGAGTGGCCGGCTTGCAGCCGGGCGCCTTTCCCCCCAATTTACCAACTCTCTCGGAACGCGGCGGGGGTAGCGGTGGGGGAGAGGGGGAAGAGGGCTCCCCCAACCTTCGGGTTCTCCCCAGGGTCCTTCTGGGCGGTGCACCCAACATACCACCCAACCCAAGCTCCAGCTCCTTGTTCTTTTGCAAAAATCCTTTTTCCTTCCCACCAACTTCGGTCTTTAGATTTGCTAATTCAGAGGACCGGGCGCAAGTATAGACTCGAGAGGTGAGGGCTGCACCACGTCACTGGGAAGGATGCGGGGGGGAGGGGGGGGGCTTTCTGGTAGGCCCCAATAATTCTGCCGCGTTGCCCTGAGGAACAGCTCCCCGCGGGGCTCCGTGCAAGGAGGATCTCACCCTGGTAGCTTGGAGTCGCACTGGGCGCTGCGCCCCAGCGGCGCGCAGTGTCCGCCTCTGCGGGTCCCCGCAAGGGCGCCCCGGGGTTGCGACCTGCTCCGTGACGGCATAATAAATAATTAGAGGGTTTAAGCGCGTTCTTCACAGCTCATGCTAATGAGCCAGATAAGGGCTCACGCTAACCCGAAGTGACAGTTTGCATATAAGGAGGGAAGAAAAAAAAAAAAAGCCTTGCTATTTTTTTCCCAACTTGATCGCTCCTTCTCAAATTCATACGGCCTCCACTCCCATCCCCCCCTTCCTCTCGGTTGCCTCTCCTCCTATCCCTCCCCCCCTCCCCCCCACCTCCCACAACACCCTCTCCACCCTCTTTTGGCCTTTCCTCTGTCTTTCGCCCTGCCCGGCCGCGAGGAGGCGTCACCTAGTCCCTGGGTGCCGGCATCTGACACGCGGGGAAAGTTCGTTCCCAGCACGTCCTGGCCAGAATCAGCCCCAAGAGGAAATGGTCCTTGTGCCTGTCTTCACACAGTGTGCACCGCATCAAGGCTCCCGTGCTCCAGGAAAGGCTTTACAGCTCAGGGTGAGGGGCCTCTCAGAGCTCTGGAGGGGGGGGGGGGGGTGGGGATGAGCGCCCTTGGGTGCTCTCTGCTCTCAACAGGGTGACACGAGCTACGGGCTGGGGCGAAGGACGCAGGCGCCCAGGGTTCCGGAGCTCCTGAAGCTTTCCTGCCGCTCTCCGAAAGCAGGGGCAGTTTGCCGAAGTGACTGAGGTCAGTCGTGTGTCCCCATTGTGTGGCCACGTGTCCTGTGTCCATCATCACCTCCCAAAGTCCGAGCTCAGCCCGACTCCTTGCGGCGCGGCCCGGGAATGCGCTGGCCTATAAATCAGCCAGGCGGCTGTGAGCCGTCTCCACCTCGGTGCAGACCTGGCCGGCTGCCCCAAGGGCCAAGGGCGTTTGCTCACTTGAGGTGAGGAAGGAGGCCACCGCCAGGGTCCCGGAGTCTATTTGGGAAACTGAGCCCCCAGGTGGGCCACTTAACTCTTTCCTTTCCCCCCAACACTTTCCCCTATGCCCAGTATTGCAGGGTCTTTTGGGGGGGAGGAGGAGGGAGAGGAAGAGGGTGATTTCTGACACATGGATATTTATTGACAGGGAACCTTAGAGAAACAGCAACAGAAACGAAATGAAATGAGTTAATATTTGTAACATTCTGAGAACAGTGCTTGGCACAGAGTGAACACTATATGCATTTGCTAAATAAGTGTGAGCATACTGAGTACATAACAGGAGGAATATGCTATTCATCTAAGGTGTTAGAAAATGCCACTTTGATCCCAAAGTGATCAGGGTCGATATGCTCATTGATGCATCAACTAACTATAGAACATAGTTAGAGGTAACTAAGACAAAGCATTGTCTTCACTAAGCTTGTAGTTTAGCAGGCAGAAAAGGAGGTGTGTAAGAAAAGGAGGTCTATTAAAAAGTCAAGGTGGGAAAACAATGGCGAGCCCTCTGACTCAAGTTCCATTAGTCTAGACTCTCACCCTCCCTCATCCGCCAGCCTACCCCCATTGGGTAAATACACAATCTAGTTAGGAAGGGGAGATTCTTCTTGGAATCCTAAAGTCAAACAGCTTCTCTTCCCCAACCAAATGGTCATCCCTAGCTTCTCCCATATGGCAAGTCATGAGCAGACACTGGTGAACTGCAGACACATGCATACCCGTAGTGTTAAGGACAGTGCAAAAGCAAGCCACTTGAATTCAAAGAGATAGACTCCAGGTTCTGGAACTTTCTAGTGCTGTGTCCTCAGGCAAATTGCTCACCTTCTTCCTAGACTGGTTTTCATCTACAAAATGAGGGACTGAGTAAGATACCTCCCCTCCGGCTCTGACTATATAGACAATACAGACATCACCACGTGACCCTTTCGTGGTCATGGCTCGCTTCTTTGAGCAGACAAACATCTTTTCCAGTTTTTTATGGAAAGAACCTTCAGGGGGCAAATGATCTCATCCACAACCTCATGATGTAGACCAGTACCTACGGATACCAGTACCTGCCAGACCAGTACCTGCTGGCTCGTGGGGAAAGGGAAAGACGTGGGTGGGCCATTGCTTATCAGGAATCTGGTGTAAAGGGAAGTAACTCACCTTATCACTAACAGCTTTGCTTAGGAAACAGGATTCTTCTTTATAGGCCTGAGCAGTTTTTGGTCAGGGATTTGGGGACCAGGAAAACTCACAGTCCTCCACTGCGGGTTGTGTGAGTCGCTCGCCACCTGCCGGTTGTTTCTAAATCTGCAGGGAGTACTGCGTGAAAAACCTTGGCAATTCGATCCATTCTACTGATTCTACTCTGTACAATTGACTTCCACCATAGAGTTCTGTGCGGCTTGTATCGGGTCCCCACAATACCCACATTAGAAACACACGAGGGGCGCCTGGGTAGCTCAGTAGGTTAAGCGTCCCACTCTTGATTTCCGCGCAGGTCATGATCTCACCGTTTGTGAGTTCGAGCCCTGAAATGGGCTCTGTGCTGACATTGCAGAATCTGCTTGGGATCCTCTCTCTATATATATGTGTTCCTCCCCCACTTGTGCTCTCTCTCTCTCTCTCTCTCTTTCTTTCTGTCTCTCAAAGTAAATAAATGAACTTTAAAAAAAAAGAAACATACGCGGTGATTGTTAACGTTCAGATTCTGAAACTTCATTCCTGACCCATCAAGTTATAATCTGGGGCCAACTGGCCTTTTTAAAAAATGTTTATTTTTATTTTTTTTAGAGAGAGAGAGAGACAGAGAGAACAAGGGAGGGGCAGAGAGAGGGAGACAGAGAATCCAACACGGTCAGCACAGAGTCCAACGTGGGGCTCAAACTCAGGAACTGTGAGATCATGACCTCAGCTGAAATCAGGACTCTGGTGCTCAATTGACTGAGCCACCCAGGTGCCCTCCAATTGGCCTTTTTGACAAGTTATAGAGTGAAATTTTTGTACTCTGAAAATGGAGTACTCTAGAGGTATTCGAGATCATGAGACACAGTCCATTATTCAGAGCTGTGAAGAAGGAATCTCTTCTGGTAAAGAAATTACACTAGTCCCATAGATACACTCTCTTTGGGTAAAGGGGATGCCCTGGTGACTTCTGAAGGGGGTGGAGAGGTTTGGTAAGTTATTACAGAGATAGTCTTTGATGACGGCATGAAGAATGGTCAGAACTATTCAGTCTGAATAAAAGGGCCATGGGAACACCCAGTACCCAGCTTCCTTGACTTTTGAAACTCAAGCAAACTTCACTTCCCCTTTGGCCACTCCTTTTGAGGCTACATCTTGGACTTTGCACCCAGAACAGCTCCACCTTGGAAACCTTAGCTTTCCATTCTCCACTTTGATTCCTTCTCATCCTTATTCCTACTGGATGTCTCTCCAACCTCCTTTCCCAAGTTCTATTTCTTCCCAATCTGGTCTCTCCCCAGCTGAGTCTGGAAGGTGTGATTGATTATTTCATAAACCTGTAGCATAAAATGCTTACCTTCCCATCCTAAAAATCAGCCAACCCACTCCTTGATCTTATGACCACCCTAAGCTGTCAATCATATTTCTTAGAACAGTAGTCTACACCACAGTTCCATTTATTTAATTCCAACTGATGCTCCGAGGTTGGTCCCCAATATAGATGGGGAGCACCCAATTCACTGAAGGCCAGAATAGAACAAAAAGGGTAAGTAAGGGAGAGTTCCCCCCCACCCCCCTCTCTCGTACTCTCCCTGATCGTCTTCAAGCTAGAACATTGGTTTTCTCCTATCTCTAGACTTGGACTTGTACTGGCACTTACACCATTTGTTTTGCTAATTCTCAGGCCCTTGGATGCAGGCTGGAACTACCCCATTCTGTTCTCCTGGGTTTCTAGCTTGCTGACTGCAGGTTTGAGGACTTTTCAGCCTTCATAACCACTGACCAATTTCTTATAGTGTCTCTCTCTCTCTCTCTCTCTCTCTCTCTTTCAGTATTTACCTATCATCTGTCTATCTATCTATCTAATCTAATCTATCATCTATTTACTAGTATAGATATAGATAGATACATATATAGATACAGATCTCTCCTACTGGTTCTGTTTCTCTGAAGAATACAGACTAACACACTCACCAGTACTCCACTTTGTTGAATGTAATAGCTACTTCCGGTCCTACATTACTTGGCTGTCCCAATGTCCTTGGCCTTGTTGATTGCTCCCCTCTTCTTAATGTTCTCTCCTCCTTTGGCTACCGTGATTCTTATCCCTTGGGTAATTTTTTCTCAGTACTAGTTTTTAGTTTCCCATCTCCAGTTTCCCAAGGACACATGTTATCTGTAGATTTGAGCTTCCACATCTTTTGCTGACGACTCTCAAATTCCTTTTAAACTTTTAAAAATATTTTTAATGTATGTTTATTTTTAAAATTTGTCTTTTTTGAGAGAGAGAGAGAGAGAGCATGAGTGGGGAAGAATGGCAGAGGGAAAGAGGGAGAGAGAGAGAGAGAGAGAGAATCTTTTTTATTTTTTTAGGTGAATTCTACGAAACATTCATTTATTTTTTTCAGGTCTTTAGATTTTAACTTTTTTAATTTAACTAATCAATTAATCTTTAATTTTATTTTAAAATAAATAAAATTTATTTTTAATAAATAAATATAGTGTAATAATGGTTTCAGGAGTAGAATTTAGTGATTCATCACTTACATATAACACCCCGTGCTCATCCCAACAAGTGCCCTCCTTAATGCCCATCACCCATTTAGCCCGTCCTCCACACCTAACACCCCTCCAGCAACCCTCAGTCTGTTCTCTGTATTTAAAAGACTCTTATGGTTTGGGGCACCTGAGTGGCTCAGTTGGTTAAGCTCCTGACTTGGCTCAGGTTATGATCTCACAGTTCCTGGGTTCAATCTCCACATCAGGCTCTGTGCTGACGGCTCAGAACCTGCAGCCTGCTTTGGATTCTGTGTCTCCCTCTCTCTCTGCTCCTCCCCTCTTGCACTCTGTCTCTCTCTCAAAAATAAATAAACATTTAAAAAATGTTTAAAGAGACTCTTATGGTTTGCCCTCCTCTCTGTTTTTATCTTATTTTTCCTTCCCTTCCCCTATACTCATCTGTTTTGTTTCCTAAATTCCACATATGAGTGAGATCATACGATATTTATCTTTCTCTGACTGACTTATTTCACTTAGCATAATATACTCTAGTTCCATCTATGTTATTGCAAATGGGAAGATTTCATTCTTTTTGACCCCTGAGTAATATTCTGTTGTGTGTGTGTATATATATATCTCTATATCTCTATATCTCTATATCTCTATATCTCTATATATCTATATATCTATATATCTATATATCTATATCTATACAGAGATATATATATACCACATCTTTATCCATTCATCAGTCAATGGACATTTGAGCTCTTTCCATAATTTGCCTATTGTCAATAGCACTACTATAAACATGGGGGTGCATGTGCCCCTTCAAAACAGCACACCTGTATCCTTTGGATAAATACCTAGTAGTGCAATTGCTGGGTCATAAAGTAGCTCTATTTTTAATTTTTAATTTTTTTTTTGGGGGGGGGGACAGAGAGAGACAGAGCATGAACGGGGGAGGGGCAGAGAGAGAGGGAGACACAGAATCGGAAACAGGCTCCAGGCTCCGAGCCATCGGCCCAGAGCCTGACGCGGGGCTCGAACTCACTGACCGCGAGATCGTGACCTGGCTGAAGTCGGACGCTTAACCGACTGCGCCACCCAGGCGCCCCTATTTTTAATTTTTTGAGGAGACTCCATACTGTTTTCCAGAGCGGCTGCACCAGCTTGCATTCCCATCAGCGGTGCAAGAGGGTTCCTCTTTCTCCGCATCCTGACCCACATCTGTTGTTTCCTGAGTTGTTAATTGTAGCCATTCTGACAGGTGTGAGGCAGTAGAGAGAGAATCTTAAGCAGGCTTCACACGTGAAGCCTGACGCAGGGCTCAATCCCATGACCCTGGGATCATGACCTGCGCCGAAATCAAGAGTGTGACGCTCAACCAAGTGAGCCATCCAGATGCCCTGACTCTCAAATTCTTATTTCTACCCTGGACCTCTCCCTGGGATCTCAAAGTGCGCCACCAACATGGCTACTGGGGTGTTCCCCTGGTGTATCCACTACAACACGTGTAACACTGGGCTCATCATTCCGACTCCCTCAAATCCTTACCTCCTTTTTGTTCCATAATTCAGGGCTTGGCATCATCCGTCCACGCACTCAAAACAGAATCATGGGAGTCGTCCTACATTCTCACTGCTCTCTCACGCCCTCTCCACAATGGCCAAGTCTTAACTATATATAACCTCTTTCATCGTCTGTTTGTATAATTTATATATCGTTATATCGATCAAGGTATATATTTAATTATGTATTTATATGGATTTAAAAATATATATTTATATAAATAAATATTTCCCTCCCGTCTAGTGCTAATATCATTGCCCTATGACGATAGTCTTCCAGTTGGTCAACCTGCTTCGGGTTTTTTCCTGCTTCCAGTATAATCTCCCTCAAACATCGTCACTGCTGCCAGAACGATGTAAGTAGATGACACAGTCAAATGCATAAAAGGCATCAGAGTGCAAACAAATGGTACTTTATGTCGCAGCTCAGGCAAAGTAAGTTTTTCAAAGTGTAACGTAACCTATTGCTCCTCTATTCAAACCTTTCAATAGCCTCCCAATTTTCTTAGGACAAGAATCCACTGCCCTGACTGCTCCATAATAGTAGGGGTTCTGCTTGGCCTCCTTTTGCATGCTCAGCATGGTATCTGGAACAAGGCAGGTGCTCAATAAATGCTTGTTGATTGAATGAATGGACTTGGTGGAACTAAAGCTGCTTGAATGTGTGCATCTGTGATACAGAGAGTGGCATGCAAAATGCTCTTAATGAAGAATTTAAAGGATTCAGAGAAACCATCCCCCTCCTTTGGGGTGTCTGTCCCCTCACTTCCACTTGCCCTAGGCTCCCTAGAGTCAGCAGTGATCTTTTATGTGAATAGCTTCCTCGCCTCTAGGAAAGCAATCAGATCTTCTCTCCAAGGAACACAGAACCTGGTATTTAGCAGGTACTTAGGATTCGGCGTACTTGACATTGATGGGGTCACATAATGAGGGTTGTTAACGTGTCAGAACTCTTCGTGTCTGTTTTCACACACGTGTGAGCAGGGGAAGATAGGGAGGAGCGGGGGCCATGTTATGGTGAGTGGTAAGGGCTGGGTTGGGTTGGTTTGGGCAGGGTAGGCTGGGCTATGGGAAGCCTTGAATGACCTACTGATGGTCTAAGTGTGGTGGTCTGGGACATTTTAAAACAGGAGAGTGACACCATCATATCCATGGGGTCAGTCTGGAGCTAAGGAAGAGAGATGTGTGGGGACAGACTTTGATTAGCTCAGTTCCTTTTCCTAACATCTCTTTTAGTGAGCTGTTTTAACATACACAGTACCATTCATTCATTCTTTCAACAGATACTAGAATGTAGGCCCCAGGAGGGCAGGGATTTTGCCTGTTCCGTTTATTAGTGGGTTTTGGTGTCCAGAACAGGGCCTGACACATGACGGGGCTGAATAAATATTATTTGCAAAAACATTTATTGAATACCTCCTCTATGCCAAGCATGTAGTATGCTCCAGGATGCAAAACTTGAAAAAAGACTCAGTTCCTGTGTTCTGAGAGCTCACGTAATATTCCTTTTTGCAAGAGGGCAAGCAAAAAGGCAGTTTTCAATGCAAGACCAGACCGAAGGAAGGGGCAGTTGACTCTCCTTGGTGAAGTTGGGCCAGATAATTCAGGGAAGCAGTAAAGGAGGAGGAGCTCCCAAGCTATTTCGAGTCATCAAAGCTTTCATTAAAAGCCATTCATGAACCTTAGATCAGCTAGTGAAGATTTCATGTCACACTTATGTGAGCTCAGGCTCTTCTTTCTACCTAGGAAATTCTCACCTCACCTTGCTGCTTGGGTACCAGGGTATCCCCTTCCTTTCCTAACCATTCCCATGGACCGTAAACACGGTAGGGCGCTTCCGATGCTCTCCCACACCACTTGGCCTTCACCTAGCCTAACTTGTACTCACCTGCTGCTACTGCTTGTTTCATGGTCTATTTTCTTACTAGACTTTACGTTGGATCCAGGCAGGGCACTTTTTTTTCCTGTCTTAACTACGTAATTCCTATGCAGGGACAGATCCAGATTAGGGGACTCTGATGCATATAAAACTTTGGGGGCTCTATTTAGGAAAAAGATAAAAAAAAATTATAAATATTATGTAGAAAAATGAATATACCTTTAGAGCAGAAATATAAACAAATAACACATTACATAAAGCTAGCAAAATGCCACACAGTTCAGACAAATTAACATATTTTTATAAATTAAGTGCCTGATAAACTTCTACAACTTGTTCTATATTTTTGGTGAACACCCTTATCATCTCATCAAAATGTTTACTCTTACCTACAGAGCAAATGAAAAGATAAATCATTTTTTTTCTATAACATATGGTTGATGTTTGTTCTTTAGTTTTGATAGTTTGGAAGCTTAAAGCATATTACTTTACAAACTAAAGTTTACAGAACCGCTGTAGATTTGTGCCATATAAACACGAGAAGTCTGATAAATTTATTTCACAAAATTCTTATTGAAAAAGGAAAAAATGATGTGTTAATAATTTTCATGCTTTACTGTCAAGTATATTCCTAATAAGGAAGGAAATTCTGATTTTTTTAAATTAGGGGAGGGGTTATCCAGGCATATGATATTTTTCTTCAGCTTTATTGAGATATAATTGACAAATAAATATGGTGTATATTAAAAGTACACAACTTGATGCTTGGATATTTGTAACACCACAATCAAGTTAATTAACATACTCAACATGTCACATAGTTACCACTTTCTTTCTCTTTTGTTCTCCTTTTTTCTGTGTGTGTGTGTGTGTGTGTGTGAGAGAGAGAGAGAGAGAGAGAGAACACTTAAGATCCACCCTCTTAGTAAATTTCGTGTATACAACACAGTATTACTAACTGTCGTCACGTTGTTGTATGTTAGATCTCCAGAAAGGAAATTGTTTTGACCAGGGTTGGAAGAAAACTGGACACTTAGAACATAGCCTCAAGACTTCTGTTCCCAAACCTTAAGACTCCCTGACTTAAGAGGGTGGACAGTGGGAGTGTTCCTGGAAACCCTTCTTATATCCAGACAACCAGCAATAAATCTCCATGAAAGCGACCACAAAGATAATAAATGCATCCACCAAATGCAGATAAAATGCACCTTCATCTTAACTTCTCCTTAGGTCGATCTCAAAGATGTCTGGACCACTGGACACAACAAGTGTGATACAGAGGATGTCAGAGTAGAAAGACAGGGCAGTCTTGTCTGACTGTGGTATAAGTATCTTTGGAAAGCTTTACAAAAATAGAAGCCCACTTATGGCCAGATGAAACTATTGCTAGGGTCCCTTCCAGGGCCGTGGAGGGGTGTTTGTAGGTGCAGAGCCCCGATGGAGCTTTAGCGACATTAGCTCTGTGACAAATCTGCCTTTGGTGCCTGTGAGTAGGTGGTAAACATAGAGAATGAATGGCTGAAACAAAGTTTTAAAAGCATGGAATTTGGATTCAGATGGCCTGTGTGACTTTGAACAAATCACTTATATATTCAGGGTTTATTTCCTAAATTTTTAAAACAGGAAGAGTACTTCATATCTTACTGATAATGTGTGTGAAAGTACTCTAGAAATAATAAAAGCAAAATACACATAGAAAACTTGTTTTTAGAAATACAGCAAGTAAAGGGAGATCTAGCTTCTCCACCTTTAATTTAATATCCCAATGAGTTCCAGTTCCACAGGGATCTTCTCAGTGGCTAGCTAGAGAGTCCAACTCTGATAGATCTCCTTGGTCTGTCAAGAGCAGGGACACAACACCTCCAAGAATGGTACTATCTTGGTCGACTCGGCAGCTCAGGATTCATCTTTGACCTGTTACTCCCCTTCACGCCTCGTATCTAAGCTGACTCCTTTTTTCAATCTTCTGACTCTCAAATCCATCCCATTTTCTTCATCTCCGCCATCCGTCATCGATGCCACTTTAATCTGAGGAACCATGGCCATTTCTCACCTGGACAACTCTATTCATTTCTTAACTGCTCTTGTTGCCCTCCCTCCACTCTCCACACTGAAGCCAGAGTGGCCTTTTGACCACTTATGGTCAAATCTCAGAGAAGCACCTTCTAATTATATACCTTGCTGGCTTCCCAACTTTCTCAAGATAAAGGTTTTTAAAAAACCAAAAAAACATGGAGTTCCTCGGTGGTTCAGTTGGTTAAGCATCCGACGTTGGCTCAGGTAACGATCTCATGGTTTGTGAGTTGGAGCCCCACATCAGGCTCTCTGCTCTCAGCACAGAGCCTGCTTCAGATCCTCTGTCCCTCTCTCTTTCTGCCCCTCCCTTGCTCATTCTCTCTCTCTCTCTCTCTGTCTCAAAGTAAATAAATAAACTTAAAACAAAAAACCCTCAACATGGTCTACAAAGCTGTCCCTAGTTCTCCAGTGGCATCTTCAACCATGAATCCTATCGTTTATACCACATGAATTTTGCATACACTGCTTATTTTGTCTGGAGGTGCCAGGCAGTTCCAGGTTCTTCTCTTTCCCTTTTGTTTGGGGATTTTCTACTTCCTAAGTTTAGACTGAGAGCACTTCCTGTGGTGAAGTTCTTACAACAGCATGCACATCTCCTTCATGCCATTCATTGCAGTTGTAAATTTAAATGTATTCCTATGGTTTGATTAATATCCATTCTAAAAGAGTATTCTAAAAAAGAATATAAATTCAGGGAGGCGGTTACATCCTTGAACCTAGAACAGTGTTTGTCTTATAGCACAAGCTTCATAGATATTTTTAGGTTGGATGGATGAATATCACTTACTTCTAGTTCCCCAAATGTCTTCTCAATCTTAGAGTTCATCCACCTGCCCCCCTGATGAGACAGAGGCAGAAGAATCCAAGCTGCAGAGCACATATTTGTCTTATCAAGAAACCGAGCATTCCATGGTCTGGTGGGTTGAGTGCCTCAGTAGATGTTTCCCAAAGTTATTACTCAATGAGTAGCGACAGCGGCCTCCAAGACTTAGATTTCAAATGGTCAAACCTACTGAGGAGGCTCCACAGGGGCCAGGAGTGTTTCAATGGACAGGGATGTTTATACCACCGTCTTCTTCTGCAGAGGAAGGATTCATGCAGGAGTCAGAGAGAAAGGATAGGAGGTAATTTTCCCAACCCTAACATCACCGCCCCAGGTCTTTTGCCCCCTATCCCACAAGACCACAATATCCTCATTCATCCAGTGAGAATACTAAAAATCTATCTCATTGGATTGTAGAAAGCATTAAATAAGATGACCTCTGCAGTATGCCTGGTACTAAATAAATATTTAAGTGCTGAATAAATATTTATCCCTTTCTCTCCCCAGAGAGGATGAGATGGAAAGAATAATGCTGAGGGATGGCTAACTAGAAATCCAGTATGGCTTTGGGCAAATTCTTTAGGTAAGCTACTTTTTCTCTTTGCAACTTTTCTTCCATACAAATATAAACGTGAAAGCATAAAGATAACAAAAAAAACCTCTTTCCTAATCCTACAATCTAAAGAAAACACCTCTTTCCCCTCCTTTTTTGTGGTTGTATGCCTCTTTACATATTTGCACAATGGGAAATACAAGACTTTATATTTTATCAATCACCAATTGAATTGTGAGCGTTTTGAGATACGCAAATTTTTAGTGATTTAAAAAATAATTTTTATGGCTGAATCTGAGAATGAACTGTAATTTAATTATTCCCTTACTGCTGAAGTTTTAATTTCTCCTTAAGCTTTTTTGTCCCAGACATTTTTGTGTATGTTTTTCTACATTTCTGATTAAACTAATATGAATTGGGTGCTTAGTATGCACTAAGCATCATGTTTAGTCTTGGAATTTGAAAAGACTAAGATTTGGTCTCTGGTCTGAGAGCTCTTTATCTAGAAGGAGGAGACAGAAAAGTGAAAATAAGACATGAAAGTTGATGAGTTTAGTTATAGCGGAAATTTCAAGATGCTGTCTGAGTTGACTGGGGGCAGTGACAGAGAAGGCTTTTTGGAAGAGGTCGTACTTGGGTTACGAATTGGAGTACTAATTACCTACTTGGTGTACTAAGCCTTCCTCCTGAGTCCCACCATTGAGGTGCCTTCCCTAGCTTTGACTTTGGATTTTTCTTCAGACTGAATCTCACCCTGATCTTCTTAGATTTGATGGTGTTACTCCACTGACCGGTGACTGAGTTCATTCTGCCCTAAAATGTCTTCAATCACTGAGTGACATTGCTGTCCTGCCCTCTGAGGTATCTGGCTTCAATCCGGTTCTACTTGTGGTTTTGCTGCCATAGTTATGGTCAGTGGGATGTGGTAAATGTTTATTTAGCAAACCACTGACTCTACCCCTGATTTGTAGCGTTGGCTGATTTCCCTGGTGTAAATATTCCCGCTATGGCAGATTTCACGCTACCAATATGAACACGAAACTGAGAAGGGGTATGCAGTAGCATTTAATATAGTATTTCTACCACACAGATATCATAGGCATAAATAACCTTAAGAGCATGGACAATTAAATTGGTAAAATAATTGTGAAATAATGAATTTTGAGTATTTATTACCTCTGTTTTTAATACACTCCATTCAATTATAAGTTTACGTAATTTAGTTTTTAATCATGGGTATGTTTAGCAACAGGCTCACCAAAAAATCAGCTCTCTGAAATCACTGAAAAATCAGCTCTCACAAGTCTGTATGAGCTGACCTTCAGACACCACTGGTCATAAATACAGGAACTGGTTCTGCTCCCTCTCCAAACTCAGTGCACACTTCTTTCCCCTCCATTCTTTCTACTTCAACCACAACTGGCCTCTGTCTGCCCTTCAAAGAAGTCCCACATGTTCAATATCTCAGAGATTTTGTACAGAAGTTCCCTCCACTGGGAGCCTCTTCCCCCAGATCTTTTTATCTAGAGTGAAGCCTTCTCATAATTCAGTTCTCAGCTCCAACAATGCCTTCTTGAATAGGTCTTCCTTGTGCGTCCCGCTGAAATCAGCCTCCCCAAAACAGTCAATCTCTTTTACAATACCTCTTTTTAAAACTTTATTTCTACTCGGTGCATCTTGCTTTTTTTTTTTTTTTTTTTTAATACTGCTTGTTCACTGGTCATGTTCCCTAATAGAATCAATGAGAGCTTTGACTGTCGTGCTCGTTACTATGTGGAATGGTTTCTGACACCTAGTACATTCTCAACAGATATTTGTTGAATCAAGTGAACGTATGAATGACAACACTCAGTGACCTTATGCTGATGTTGCCAAGAATGAAGGCTAATGTAATGACTTCAGAGTCTTCAGACTACACATTCATTCTCACACACACACACACACACACACACACACTAAACCTCTGATCAAATACACTTGATTTACCA
The DNA here is from genome assembly GCF_028018385.1 of Neofelis nebulosa. Classification (NCBI taxonomy): domain Eukaryota; kingdom Metazoa; phylum Chordata; class Mammalia; order Carnivora; family Felidae; genus Neofelis; species Neofelis nebulosa. The sequence continues at coordinate 19,064,129 of NC_080789.1, forward strand.
GCTGATTTTATTATAATCTGAAGAAATGTCTAAGTTTTCCTAAGAATTCCAGGAAGAGCCTGCTTTAAATTTTATTTTGGTTAAAACCACAACTTCACATGTTAATTGCATTTAGTTTGTGTGGGCACCGGTCGGCGGTGATCTTCAGATTTCTGGATCGTCTACGTGGGAAAAGCTAGACGAAGAAGAAGTATGCCACAGAAACGAGGATCTGAAGAAGCTCACAGTTAACTGATTTTGCTGGGTGGGAATTTCCCAAGTTCTTCCAATGAGACATTGCATTGTTCTCTAAATTCTGATGACAAAAGAGTGGTTCTTGGACAGAGAAATCCATCTGAAGTATCATTTCCATGCTTCTCATATTCTTAGAATTAGATTTGGCTGTGAGTGACAAAAATTTCAAAATAAAGGCTTGAACAAAACAGAAGTTAATTTTTTTCCTATATCAAATAAGTCAAAAGTCCAAGGCTGCCGGAGTGATGCTCCATGATGTCAAGAACCAAGCTTCTTTTACCCTTATCCTTCTCTCTTCTTACTCTGAAAAGCACAGCCCCCACTCCTACATTTACCTCATAATCCAACACGGCTGTTCCGATTCCAGTTAGCACTTCTGCCTTCCAACCTGCAAGAAGGAAACCATAGAAGGAGAAAGGCATGCCTCCTGCAGATACACCTCTCCGATGTTGCACAGACCTCTATTCCTTGCGTTTCTTTGGTCAGATATGAGACCTGCAGTACGTCTAGCTTCAGGGAAGGCTGGGAGGTGTGGGTTTTTATTCTGGGAAGTCTTGGGGATGGCTAGCTAAAATTTAGAGCTTTTGTTTCCATGAGAGAGAAGGAAGGAAAATGCTAGCCATCATATGCCACATCTCTGTGCTTTCTCTGTCAAGTAGGTCAAGTGGTTCCTAAACATCAGTGTGACTGTTGGGATATTTGCCACACTTCCATGAAATTGGCCAGCAGGGGATAATGAGCCCAGTCGTTTAAACAGTTTATTGTTCAGAGCACAACAGACAACGTGTGCGTCATATTTACATGACTCATCGCCCACGTCCCATGGATGTCAAAGCACAGTGGATCTGGTGAATGCTGAGCACCCACTGGATCTGTGTCACAGATGAGGAACACTGAGCTTAGGAAAGTTACATCTTCTCTGGGGCTGCTGGCAACTTCTACAACCTTCTCTCCAAAGAGAGGCGTTTTCTTTACTCTGGGATGTAAGCACATTTTCTTCAGGGAGAGGGGAAAGACTTTATTACCATGGGATACTTTGGGGGATGGATATCTTCTCTATCTTTCACACTGGTCAGGAACCAAATCTGCCCTTTGACCCAGAAGGAAATACCATCTCCTCCTTCCAAGGCTGTTTCTGCACAAAGATTCTTGAAAAAATGGTCCAAGATGGGTACAAATGCCAGGGAAAGTATGTCTCAACTTTCACCTTCTCTAAATTCTGCATAACTGCATAGACTTCACTAAATATTTAAGGGAAAACCTCAAATTTAAAAACATCCATCAGTCCAGTTAATACTCCAATTATATGTTAAATGTGATTGTTTTGGAATATGAGACTTTCTATACAGGACATGGGGAAGCCCATTTTGCAATCCTTGGCTCAACACTTATTGTAAAGATTTATAAAAGGAGACTAAGACACTAACACAGATGACTGGAAAGAGAGAATTTTATTAAAGAGAGTTCTGTTAGTGTGCTGTGATATTTCTCTTTCCTTTCCAGAAATCCCTCTCCTTCCCCTGGTACCAGATTAAGGAGGGTAAAAAGAACCTATCAGAGAACAGCCTATGTCCTCTGAAATTTGAGGGCCGTAGGGATTCTACCTAAGTCATGTATAAAGGCAAGAAACTGTCTAGCTTCTCTGAATATTAAATATAGACAGATGGCCACAGTGAGGACAAGCTGTACTTCACCATTGGCAAGAGAAAGGTATATAGTTTATTGTGAGATGGACGTCTCTTAGTGTGGATCACAGAACTGTGTTTCAAAGTCCCTAGTGAGTAATTTCCAAGGCACATACAAAATTCCCCATTAGAGAAATAACCAGAAAGCAGACATATTTTTTTGGTACCAAATGACAACAATGCTACATTGTAACTGTAGATGCTTCCATGTAGAGCACGTACCTTCCGTGGTTTAGTGTATCTGATTTTGGGGGTGGAGGTTAGGGATGAAGCCTAGGCCAACGTGCCGCCTGATGATTTTAAAAATAAGTGGCAGGGATATAATCCAAGGAATAGATGGTCCACGGAAAAGTAAACGCAAAGACAAACCTTGCTCAAAATAAAAGATATTGTAATGAAAAGTATGATGAGTTTTTTGTTCTCCAGATGGTCAGGGATTTAAACATTTGGTAAGTGCAGGAGCCTCATGACTGGTCTAACGGCCACATGTCTGGGCATCTAACATTTGTTCTGGTCCCACAACGATAAATTCTTAAGTGTTCTTAGCTCGAGCGGTTTATGTTGTTAGTGTAAGGAGTTTGAATGTGATACATGGGAAATTGGTTCTGAGTTTTGTGCTATATATAGCCTCTCCATCAGCCTGTGGAATGTATGGCTGAGATTAATGAGTTATGTCTATTTTAGAAAAGACTCTGTCCAGAACTGCTTTAATCTCATGGCCATTAGTTGGGTATAAAGGTGGTGGTGGCGTTGAGCTTCCAGAAGGGGTGATACATCTCTCATTCCCTCCGGTGTTACCATCCACAAGTGTGTGCTCCTTGGTGAGGGTTATGGGCTGGAAACGTAGACTCCTGCTTGTCCCTAGATAATGTTGACGATCTTTTTGCTGTGACTGTTGACTCAGCAGGCTTGTTTGATTTACCCAAGTGATATCTGGTCTTTTTGTGTATCTGAACCGATCTGTTGACCTTTCTTTTTTCTTTAAACAGAAAAGCACTACATATGCTTGTTGACATTTCTTAATACTGAGGTAAGCAACCTCCCATGGGGTGGAAACATTATAAAGAAATAGAAGCTGTCATATTTTTGTTGTCGTGTGTAAATTGGCAGAACACGTGTGTATTGGGAGACCATCCATAACAGTTTGCCTGTGATAGTCCCAATTTATACCCATTGTCTCACTATATATACCACGAGCACTTCTTTTCACTCTCAAAAAACTCCAGTTTGGATACTAAATTATATGGGCACCCTCTGGAGGATTATTTGTCAATATCTACTAAAGTGGTAAATGCCCATATCCTTTGACGCGGAAATTCTGCTTACAGTATGTTTTCATACAGACATATCCTTCCATGTATATAAAATGTGCACACATGTGCACACATGAAATTATTCATCACAGCATTAGTCGTAATAGCAAACGATGGGAAACAATAACATTAACAAGTACTGATTAAATTATGACAACCCATACAAAGAAACACAATGGAGCTATTAAAACAGATCGAGGAAGATTTGCATGTAGCAAGCAGGTGATCTCAAGATATATAAATTAAAAGTTTGACGTGGCGAGGTACATAACCGTGGCCGCTATGCTGCCATTTGAAAGGGAGAGGAACACAGGCGCCAAACATGAACACAGATGTGCTTAAAAATCTCTGAAAGAAACTGATAGCACTCGTTGTCTTTGGGGAAGAGAATCGGGTGTCTGAAGGACAGGGAAGCGTGAGAGAATTTTCACTATGTATGTTATAACTTTTTTCTTTTTGATTCATATGAGTATTTAACTCTTCAAAAATAAATAAATGACATAAAAATTATGTCTCACTTAAAAAATGAATAAAGACTTAGAGATAACCAGTTTCTTTTTTTTTTTTTTTTTTTTAAATTTTTTCAACGTTTTTTATTTATTTTTGGGACAGAGAGAGACATAGCATGAACGGGGGAGGGGCAGAGAGAGAGGGAGACACAGAATCGGAAACAGGCTCCAGGCTCCGAGCCATCAGCCCAGAGCCTGACGCGGGGCTCGAACCCACGGACCGCGAGATCGTGACCTGGCTGAAGTCGGACGCTTAACCGACTGCGCCACCCAGGCGCCCCGAGATAACCAGTTTCTTAAGCAGCGTGGGATGGCACGTTTAAACAACAAACATTTATTTCCCACCGTTGTGGAGGCCACCAAATCGGAGACTGAGTCGCTTGCAGATCCACCCTTTGGTGAGGGGCCCCCATCTGGTTGGCAGATGGCCATCTTCTTGTATCCTCAGACAGAGAGAGAGGAAGAGCAGAGGGAGAGGAAGCAAGTTGTCTCTACTGGGAAGGGCACTAATCCCATTTATAAGGGCTCTGCCCTCATGACCTAATTACTTCCCAAAGTCCTCAAATACCATCACACTGGAGATTATACTTTCAACAGAGAAATTTGGTGGGGTCAGGGGACAAACATTTCAGTCCATCATGACCAGCAAAGGAATTAAAATAGAAAGGAGAACTTTCAAATCAGCAAAAGAAAACTTGACCTATTCCTCCAGTGGAAGGCTTAAAAAGAGAAAATGAAGCAAATGAAGTGTGGGAAGTGGAAAATATGAAATAAAATGGCAGAAATATGTACTAGCATAAAAGTTTTTATAACAAAGTAATGGGCTAAACTTACCAGTAAAAAGAAACTATCAGATTAGATTAAAATACAAGTTATACACACACACACACACACACACACACACACACACACACACACATTTGTATCTATGTATAAATGCATGTTCTCCAACTTTTTTCTGATTTATATATTAATTTATGAAATAGGGATTTTAAAATATAATAGATATATGTACACACACACACACACAGACACACACACACACCACATATATACCTTCAAGAAATAAAGAATACCCATTCTTTGCTAGTATACCTGAACATTTACACAAATGGACCATATGTGCCTGGTCACAAAGCTTTGATAAATTGCAAAGAGTAAAATCATGAAGACTGGCTTTTTAACTATAATGTAATATAGTTAGAAGTTAAAAAAAAAAGAAAGAGAACCAACAATATCCCAAATACCTTGACTTTAAATAATACACTTTTAATAACTCTTAGGTTATTGAGAGAATTACATTCCAAACTTAGAACTAAACAATGATAAAAACACTAACTGTATCAAATTAATGAGACACAGCCAAAATGGTACTAATAGTACTTAAAAAATATTTCATTTTAAATGTTTTCTTCAGGAAACAAAGAACTTTGAAAACAAATAAGCCAAGGGTTCAACTCAAGAAGTTGGGAGCACTGCAGTAAATAAAGCAAGCTCAAGTAAGGAAATAATAAAGAAAACTGGGGAGAAACAATTCAATAGAAAACAGCACAAACACTAAAGAAAATCAGTCTTATGAATGCTGAGTCTTCACGGACAAACATCTGGCAAATGGGGAAAGACACAAATAAAATATGGAATTAGAAAGAGAGAATAAAGCAGACAATATAACTTTTAAAAACAAGGAAAGAATGTTATGAACAGGAATATGTCCGTTTTGTTGAGACCTTGATGGACTGAATTAATTTTGGAAAAATATAGAATGAGAAGAAATAGAAAGCATAACTAGGTCAATAATAGTTAAGTAAATTGAAATATAATCTACTACTTTCTTTTCCTGGCCCTTCAAATTTTAGATCCATTGTATTTATAAAAAATATTACCAAATTTTCAAGAAACAAATAATTTGCATCTTCTGTAGTTGTTCCCAAAATTATAAAAACAGGGAAATTTTTTTTTTACAACTCCTTGTGTAAGGCTACTGTAATCTTGATTTCAAAATAAAATAATGATGGAACAAGTAGTAAAATGGTTTATCTTAGTATGCAAGGAGAGCTTAACATCCAAAAGTTTTGCCAGTATAATTTTCCATCTTAATAGACTAGAAGGAAGCCATCGCATAATTTTCTCAGTAGATGCAGAAAAGGCGCTTGCTAAGTTCAACACTTTGTGATGAAAACAAACAAACCTCAGCACACGAGGGACAGAGAGGATTTCATAAATTTAATGATGGTTCCGACACCAAAACCCTATAACACACATAATAGGAATGGAGAAACTTTGGCTGCATTCATAATAAGCTTTGGCTAGCATGTATGTCTGCCATTAATGCTATTGTTTAACACAAGCATCCCCTGATGAAGCCAAATCAGAACCAAATTCAGAGCCAAATCAATAAAAATTTCAGCTGGAATATGGAAGAATAAATGTGCATAACAGATAAGTACACTTCGGGAAAAATAAGAGAAGAAGGGGGACTTGCCAACTTGATATTAAGATACATTACCAAACCATACTGTGATATTAATAAATGCAGCAGGATAATGACACAAAAGGAGGCATAATAGAATAAACCAATGGAATAAAAATTAAATCTCAGAGACAGACTCAAATATAAACGGCAATTTGGAAAACTGTACATGTGGTACCAAAAGTCAAAGGGGTGTCTCTTATTATGCATCTCTGAGAAGGAGTCATTTCATCTCAGCTGAGAAAGTTCTGACATAAAAAGTCAATGAAGAAAAGTCTTTGTCCATGTTGTTGAAAAACTGACTCATGACATGAAGAGAGGAGAGACAGAAAAACAAAAACAAAAACAACTCTGGGTCAGTACTCTATCCCACCCACAAAGAGATACAGATAGATTAAAGATCCAAATGTGAAAGATAAAACCAGTGATGATGAAAGGAGAGAATATTTTTGTAACTTAGAGATGAAGAAGGACTTCTTAAACAAGACACTAAGAGTACAAACCACAAAAATTTTAAAAGATCGATCTTTATTACATCAGAATTATTTTTTTTCTCAAGGAAGAACACCAGTTGACGACTGATGGTGATAGATTAGTGACTGAGAAAGGCATATGGCTGACATCTAGACTATACAAGTTATGCCTGCAAGTCAACATGGAAAGACAGGAGTCCTAGTAGAAAAATAGGCAAAGGATATAACGAACTATTGACAGCATGGGAAATCTAAGTGGCATAAGTGTCTAAAGAGATATTCAAACTCAGTTGTCACAAGAGAAATGCAAAATAAAAACAGCAAAGGCATACTTTTTTCAAACTGACCAGATTGACAAAGAATCAGACATTTAGAAGATGCCAGGTACTGGGGATGCTCAGCAACAGGAACTATTTGGCCCTTTTGGTAGGGATGTGGGCCAGTACAAGCCTTTCTAGTGGGCAATCTGGCAGTAGTTTGTGCAGTTAAGAATGCATGTTCCTTAGGATCTAGGATCCCACCCCTCTATCCAAGACAAATTCTCACACAGGTCTCTAAGGGGACAAGGAGGAAGGTGTTTCTTGCAGAATTGTTTGGGGTGGAGGAAAGTTAGAGACAGCCGAGGTGTGCATCACTGGGGAATGGAGGAATCAAATATGGTGGAGTAGTCCACACCAGTTAGGAAAGCAAAGAACTAGATGTACATTCACAGCATGGTTAGATCCTAAGGATATGGTCAAAGAAAAAGTTAGAAACTGTGAAATCTATAGTCCATCTATGTTCTATAGTAATACTATACCACAACATCACTCATATCCACGAAAAGTACATACAAGCACCAATATTTGCATACATTCTAAAAATCCAAGGCTAGGGGTGCCTGGCTGGGTGGCTCAGTTGGTTAAGCGTCAGACTTCAGCTCAGGTCATGATCTTGAAGTTTGTGGGTTCGCCCCCCGAACGTCAGGCTCTGTGCTGACAGCTCGGAGCCTGGATCCTGCTTCAGATTCTGTGTCTCCCTCTCTCTCTGCTCCTCCCTCACCCACGCTCTGTCTCTTTCAAAAATAAATAAACATTAAAAAATTAAAAAAAATAAAAATCCAAGGCTAAGTATTAAACACAAGGATGATACCTCCGGGGGAAGGGAGTAGAGGTAGGGAATGAAGATGAAAAAGAATGAATAAATTAAACAAGACAGGACCTTGTAGGTTTTGATTATGTGCCATGAATTCATAGATTATGATTAACTCAGCTCTCCGCATATGAGGTTAAATAAAAGAGATTGATAACCTGCAGTGGTTGGGAAATCTTCACCTTCCAAATCGGTGAAGGTCAGCTCTAAGTGTGCCATATACACAACTTGCGACATGGTGGACCTTTCTGTGGCCATTCACAATATCTCAATGGTCTGCACACTGCATTCTTGGATGCTCCTTCTAGACCTGCACTGGGGTCCAAAGCAATTTTTTTTAGGACTCAGCACCACCCTTGTTATAAGAGCAACACATTATATTCCACACACACTTAACAAGAAGACAGCTGAAAAATCACCTACAAAATTTATATAACAACCATTGGGAGTTTTTATCTTAGTGCATAGAGAAATGTTCTCTTTTTTGCCAGAATAATATTTTTAAAAGAAGGCATTAGTGTTTTTCTCTGAAGTAACTGAAAATTAAGTGTGCTCTAAAACCCAGGTCTGGGGCATTTTTATGTGGGACTAGCTGTCATTGTTTGCTTTTATTTATGGCATGCCTGTTATATGGCAGTTGCCATCACATCCATTGCTGTCCTTAGGATGCCAACAACATCAATGGATGAAATGATGCTTGTGACGCAGTCCTGGGGCTGAAGAAAACTCTTCATCTCATGTCTACGGTGCTAAAAAAAATATTGACATTAGATAAAGGATAGATTCTCCTGAGGGTGGAAGTCAGGGTTTGCCCTTTCAGGTTCAACAACATTGATCTTCCAGTTTACCGTAGGAAATTCCAATCAGACACTCAAAGACTCCTTTTGGACCGAAGTCACATTTAATTATGTCTATATTCTTAGCAGCCAGTAGAAAGCCTGGCACATCATAGAGGCTCAAGGAACCCTAAACAACAACCCTTAAAACCCCCATTTTGAAGACGAAGAAACTGAGCCATGGATTTGTCCAAAGCTACATAGCATGGCTAATCAGTGATGGAACCAGGAGTTAGTCCATTTGTTTTGGATCTCAAATAGGAGATTTTTTTTTTTTTTTTTTTTTTTTTGCAGATGTTTGGTCGTTCTGTCACAGCATCGTGGGATAGGAGGGGGTGGATCTCTAGCAACCTCTATCATTGGCTTATTTTCTCTCCTGGGTAAATATTAGGCAGGCCCTCCAGGCCTTGATGCCCCGATTTTTTCACATCTCTTCTGAACCTCTGACGTGGCTGTGTCCTCGTTATTTTGTTTTCCCGCTGGCAACGAATGCTTCATCTCAGATTCCTGCTCTGAAAATATGGGAGTGAATGACATCTTCCTGCTCATTTGAAGGAGTCCAGTCTCCAGTACCCACCAGCTCTGTCCTAGCCCGTCTCCTTGTTTTATATTCTTCAGAAGGCTTAGCTCTGCCTAAATTTATTTATTAACGTATTCTCTGTCTCGCTCACAGAAAGGCAGCTTGGCGGGGGAGGCGGGGGGCCTCTGTTTCATTCACTGCTTCACCCTCAGTGCGGAGAATACCTCCCCACACACAGTACAGGCGTTCGATGATTATTTGTGGTCACATACTTTTAAACAGGATCTTCCATTTATTGAGGGTTCAACTCTATGGCGAGAACTGTACTCAGTGCGTAATACGGTACCTCGTTCTCATTCTTACCCCTATTCTCACAGCATCCCGGCCAGGTGGCTCTCCCACTCTCCTTTGGGCGCTCCCGGCACTTGCGTGAACAGCTCGAGGGCGTGCGAATGCATTTCTGAAGTCCCAGCACAGAAAGTCTTGCTTTCTGAAGTCCCAGCACAGAAAGATGGTTGGCTTAATGGTGAATAGAAAGGACCCCGCCCCCCACCAATGTAAATCTAAATTAAGATCCTGGCTGTGCTCCTATGGGGAGGGGGGTTGGGGAAGAAAGGATTATTTCTTACAGGTTTTGTCATCAGGGGATCGCGGGGTTCTTCGCACTGCACAGAACCCGCTTCCCATGCTCTTGCGTCCTGGAGGTGCCAACCCTGTCTCATCGCCAGCGCGGAGGCGGCCCCGCGCCCCACCGAGGGCGGGCAGCCAAGTCCTGCCTCCCCGCATCCGCCACACCCTCCCCTCTGGGCGGTCGGGCCAGGTGACCCGGAGCCCACTACGTCAGGACAACGCCTACCTGGGGCTTCACTGTGGCCGGTACGTGGCAGGGGACATCCTTGCAATCTCTCCTCTCCTCCTAACGCCAGGTTAAAAACCTCAGGAGCAGCACTTGCTGTTTGCGAAACCGCCTGCCACCGACGCCCCGGAGTTAGACGCCTCACTCGCACGGGGAGCCAGCATGTCGGCTGTGGTCCTGGAAAACCGAGGTTTTGGCAGGAAACTCTCTGACGGACAGGTGAGCCGGGGCTGGCCTCAGGGAGGGAGGGACGTCTGGTCCCCCATAGGAAAGGGTCTGAGGAATGTTGTTCTTTCCTACTCCCTTAAGATCACCGAGAATTTGAAGAATGATGGAAATGTCCAGGAAGGCAACAGATAACACGTGTCCTCAAGGACCGTTCCCTAGGGAAGGACATCTGTCCTGTGTGGCTTTCAGGGAAAGAGCACTGCTTTAGGAGATGGGGATCTGGCTTCCAGAGCTGCCCCCAAGTAGCTGTGTGTCTTTTGACAAGTCACTGGCCCTCTCTGTTGCCTGCTTTCTCTTTCCTACAGTGAAGGGGCTGGTTCTCAATGATCCGGTATGGGAGATGGGATTCTTCTAGATCTGCTCTCCTGTGATGTTTATGTAGCGCTCTCAGCCAGCTTTCAAAATGGCAACGTTGTAAGAAATTGTATTCTTTTTTTCACCTTTGGGAGAAAAGGAGGCATGAAGAAGTCTTGGACTTACTCAGACCTGGGGAAGGAGAAAAATTAAACAGAGAGGGAGATGAACAGGACTTAGCCTTGGACTTGAAATGTGAGAGAACCCTAAACGTGACTTGGGGATAATACTCAGGGTGCATTCTGTTCTTCGGGACCCGTTGCCTTTCTCTTGAGGTGAAAAATGGCAGCATACATTCTTGAATTGACTTATCACACTTGCAGACTCTGGGGTTCAGACGTAAAGCCCAGCCCTGGGAGATAACGTGAGCTTACAGACAGCTGTCATTTACAAGATCAATGAGACCCGTCTAGAGAACAGAAGCTGGAGGGGAGAGGATAGTCGATGTTTTAGCATAACTAGAGAGACCACAGAACTTTGGACTGACTTTTTTTTTTTTTTTTTTTTTTTTTTTTTTTTTTTTGAGTCCTGTGAGAAAGACTTCCTTTGGAAAGGTAGCACTTGGGAGACAGTTTGTGTTGAGGAGGGACAGTGTGGTTGTCAGATGGATCACAGAATAGATTCTGGCCCGGTCATCATTCAGTCCTGGTGTTTCTGGCAGTGGGGCCCCTACAACCATGGGAGGAAGTTAGGGGCTATGATCTGGTTAGGGAGCCATGGGGGCTTAAAGCTTTCTTCATAGAACACTTAGAAGATTGAGAACCACAGATGATCGCTCTTGATGACTGGGGGGTAAAAAGTGAGAGTTTACAGCATGTCTTACCTTTGCATGGAAAGCAGGGTATTTAACTTTGCAAAGCTGCAGGCTTATTCATTTGAAAAATTAGGATAAAAATACCCATGTCCTAGGGTTAGGATGAGAATGAAAGGAAATAGTGTCTGTCAAGCTTTTAGCACAGTTCCTGGAACACCGTGTCTAGCCAGAACCGACTGACGTGTTCCACAAACTGGGTATGGAACATTGGCAAGAGACACAGGCACTGAGTCAAGCACAGTGGTTGGTATGGCTACACCATGGAAGGATGCTGGACGTGGAGTCAGCGGACATGGGCTCTTGCCTTTGGTTTACTGAAGCTGTGTATCGGGGAAGTCGTCTAACTGGGGCAAAGAGGCTCAGTTTGGTATTTGTAAAACTGAGGGCGGGGGAGTTGGACCGGAATAGTCTCAAGCATTCCTTCCAGCTCTGAAAGTCTGCAAGAAAGACCTACTTTCTGCCCTCTCGAAGCTCCCGACCCAGATGAACAGCACGTGCTGGACGTAATGCTGACATAAGGCTGGAGAGCATGTGATGTGTCAAGTGCTTTACCCACGCCACAGGCACAACAACCCTGCAAGAGGTGTTCGGCTCATTCATTCACCCAGTGGACCTAGTGTGCACCTACTCTGTGCCAGGCGCAGTGGAATTTCTGCGCTAGTGAAACTTACATTCTAGTGGAGGACAAAAGTAATACTAAACTAACCAAATGAACAAATAATTTCGTGTAGGGGAAAGAGCTGTGAAGGAAAATAGAACAGGGCAGTGGAATACGGGATAAGAGGAACTCAGAAATCATAGCTCTGAATGGTGAAGCCAGTGTTCAAATGTAGATCACACTTCAACACCCTGGGCGCTCGCTGCCACACTTCTTCCTCCTGTAGAAACACGCTGGAATACGGGGTGTAGTGTGTCCATGGCAGGATGTCTGCATCCTTTTTTCCGGTTGTCTTACACTGTGCCTGTGTATACATATAATCACACTTGCAAATACAGGCCTCCTACCATGACACTAAGATTGAAGGTGCCCTTAGAATACCTTGCTAAAGAGTATTATTGTTTGCAATTTTGAAAAATGCTCTTTTCCAAGGATAACAGAATGCATTTGTTAGATACAACCATAGGGAATATATTTCTGCTGTTAAACGTATTGCCCAATGATCAAAACTCTTTCCATCCTGGGCGCTAGTAAAGTTCATTTTCCCTGCACTATTTCTTCCTATCTGGTGTCTGAGCTACTTTTCTCTACCTTTGCCCATCCCGGGTCTACATGCGTTTCTAAGCCAACTCATACGCTTTTGGGAAACAAATAAGGCATGGATGATGAGCCAATACAAATATATTCTGGAAGAGACTTGCCCAAGGTCCCATGCTGGATCCACATAGTGATGTTGGAATCAGAATCTACCCAAGGCCACCTTATTTCACAAACTCCCTTGAGCTTCTTTTCATTTAAAGTCCCTCAAGTTTTGCAAAGGGGAGCTATATGTTGTCTCCCTCGGGTCTGTCACTGGGAGGCAGAATACGGATTTTGGAACTGTTGGACTCATGTTCAAATCCAGGCTCTGCCACCATTGGCGGGCTGTCCTTGGACGATCCACTTAAGCTGGCAGAGTCTGTGTCCTCCTTTGCAAAATAACATCACCCACCTCATGGGGCTATTGTGAAGACCAGATGAGCTACTACTTGTAGACTCTTATAACAGTACTAGCTGCTGGCAATGATGATGCTTATTAACTATAAAAATCACCAAGTATGGCTCCTGGCACATAGTGGGGATTCATTCAATGCCACATCCTACTATTAATATTAATAACCATAAAGAGTAGTACCTTTCCATATGGCAAATGTGAATTTGCAGACGTATTTGGGAAAAGTCATAATTAAAAACATTGGGCTGTATATTTATCAGTGGTTTCAAAATCTTCCACGGTGAAGTATCATCTGGGACCTTTTGAAAATGCAGATTCTAAGATCCTACCCCACATACTCAGATGTGATGGGCTAGGGCAGGGCCCAGGAATCTGCATTTGAACAAAGACTCCCCAGGTAATTTTGGAATGGAGAAAAAAGGAACACTCATTGACAATCTGATCTAGAAAGTGAACCGGGGGAAAGAAGAAAGTGAAGGGGGCAGGTGGGGATTAGTATGGGCTGTCAGGAATGATATTGGATAACTGGTCTGCAAGACACAGAGGCTTTAATGTGGACATAAGGCACATAGCGGAAGGAATTGTACAGAATGATACTTAGGAGCCTGGGTTTTTGACCTGCTACCCACCACCTGTGTGACTTCAGAGGAGTCACACCTTTCTCTCTCTGGCCCACAGGTTCCCCATCTGCAAAATAAGGGGGTGGAGCTAGATCAACTCTAAAGACAGGGCCAGCTCTGCCAGTCAAGTCCCACATGGACATCAGAAGCCAAATGGAACGCATAGGTCAAGGAGGGAGTATTCGCTTCCGCTGGGGAGGACCGAGGTCTTCTGACAGAAGTGAGACCCAAGAGGGCTTTAGAGGCAGACTTAGATATTTGAAAGGGGAGCGTGGAGACTGGGGCAGAGCATCTGTTCTAATGAGCTGAAAAGGCAAGAAGAAAGATGATTTGCTAGAGAGGCAGTTCCTGAGGGCGGCCTCGGGAGATAAGGTACCAAGGAACTCTTGAATATCAGAAAGAGGTATTTTCTCCTGCTGGCCTTGGGAGCCTTTGGGGAATTCTGAGTAGTAGAAGGACACAAGCAAAATTCTGTTAGAACCAGACTGATACAGATCACTAAGGCTGGATCACAGCGGTGGCAATAGAACAAAAGAAGGACCTGACCCCAAGGGTCACTTCTAGAGGTCAGGTGGGACTTGGACAGGTACAGGAGCGGGAAGGTGGTGGTGACAGAGTTTTGAGCCCAGGTGCCTTCAGGTCTGAATTGTCCCAGTTATGGGTGGCACCTGTTGAGGTATATCCGGAATGTGTTTTTTTCTTGGAGGCCAACAGAAGAGAACGTTGCCAAGTGAACCAGAAATGGAAATCTTTTGTCGTTTCAAAGAAATCAGAAAAGACTAAGGACTCAGTGTTCTCTGGGAGGAAGAAGATGTATATCAGACACTCCTCTGCATGTCTGTGGCGGGGTTTAAAAGAGGGAGAGGCAGGATAGAGTCTTACAAGAAGCCGTGATTCATGGATGAATGCTGGGCTCAAATGGCGTGGGGTCTCACCCTGCTGACTGTATATCTCTGAGATTTCATTTTGTCATCAGTAAAAGCAGACACCTGCTGGATAATAAAACCTGCCTCCTAATTGTATCAAAATTAAATGAGATAATCCAAATCAAGTGCCTATTATAATGCCTGGGACATTACAGGCTCTTAATAAATGGTAGATTAACTCTACTGGAATTTTTTAAAAAGACAAAACAAATGTTTTTTAAGAAAGATAATATCATGGTCCATATAGGGATATATAACGGTTCAGTCTTCCAGTTCATTTGAAGCCCTCTCTAATTACACCTGCTGATAATTTAGAGCCTGGGTTATTGACCTGCTACCCAACACCTGTGTGGCTTTAGAGGCATTACACCTTTCTCTCTCTGGCCCACAGTTTCCCCATCTGCAAAATAAGGGGGTGGTTGCCCCACCTCTGTGAGGCTCTGGGAAAATCTGAAATTTCTGAATGAAAAGAATTTCATCCTAAAGGTCATCAATATTCATGCAAGGGTTATTATGCCGTCACTGGTAGAGTCTGCCCAACACAGCCTTCTCATTAAGATGATGTAACATCCATCCCACCAATTTCATTAACTTGATTATAAGAGAGTAATTGTTCTGCATGGCTTTTCCTTCATAGTTTGGGGTATGTGCTATTTATTTGTCGGTACACATGGAGCTTTGTATATTATTATTGCAAACTTTATAATTTTTAAAGGTTTCAGCTAACCCTGAGACGCCAACCCTAATCCCACATTAGTTTGCTGACATGTGCATGTAGAAAGTGCTAGATCCTTGAGAAGCTTTGCTATATAGTTTAGGACATCCCTCTTCTGGTAGGTTATTTGTGTTTCTTTTATGCATTTTGTGACTTTTTCAGTAATTGGATATCATAGATCCCAGCATGCAGGACAATGGTTTCCTGAGCATAATGCTTCCCTGGGATCTTTGCCAAGGCTAAAGAGTCATTCTTGTGTATTTACAATATTTCCATCATTAAAAAAATTTTATTGTTATTTATTTTATTTTAGAGAGAGTGTGTGTGAGAACAGAGGAGAGGGGCAGAGGGAGAGAGAGAGAGAGAGAGAGAGAGAGAGAGAATCCCAAGCAGGCTCTGTGTTCAGCACGGAGCCTGACATGGGGCTTAATCCCATGACCCTGGGATCATGACCTGAGTTGAAATCAAGAGTTGGACGCTCAACCAACTGATCCACCCAGGTGCCCCGTATTTCCATCATTTTTATATGTAAACTGTTTTATCTTTTTTTTTCATCATGTGAATATTGCTTTGACAGGGTTTACTATTAGCATGATTTTCCAGATAAGGAAACTAAAAAGGCCAAGCTATTGCCCAAAGCGTTTCAGCTGATAACTGGAAGACAGAGGGCTCCAACCGAGGTCTTTGGTCTCAACCACCCATTTTTAGTACTTTCCACACCGTATTTTTCAGTGTTTTTCTGGACACTTTTTGAATTGTATTATACTACCTCTAAGGCTCTTTGTGTTATGTGTCTATTAAGCCAAATATTGAGCTCCTGAAGGATGGGAATTGTTTTATTCATTTTTGTATCTCAGAGCCCTAGTAGTGCCTGGCACTTGGTAGATACTCATTAAAAGGTACTGGGTCTATAGGGTGACTGGTGATATCAGTGAATAATGAGAGTTTTCTAAAAGTGAATCCTGACCTAGGAGCATCATTGTAAATATCACTCCCCTTGACTTACATATTTTCTACCAGAAATCATATACTTACTGTGTAGAATATATGTAACTCATCGCATTCCAAGCCTTAACTAGAAGAGAGGGTTTATGCCGGCCTCTTGCTTGCAGATTTCATAGGAAAACATTTTAACCAGGAGCACTTCATCTTGTAGGAAACAAGCTATATTGAAGACAATTCCAATCAAGATGGTGCCATATCACTGATCTTCTCGCTCAAGGAAGAAGTTGGTGCCCTGGCCAAGGTCTTGCGCTTGTTTGAGGTAAGTATTCATTTCCACCTTGGATAATGCAGAGCAGGCTTCTGTGTTATTTCCTAGTTGGATGCAGCGAAAAGAACATGGGATCTGGAATTGGAAGACTTGCTTTTCAGCTCAGGCGCTCACGTTAACCAACTATGAGACCTTAGTGAAGTCTTTCATTCTCCCTGGGCTTCAGTTTCTCCGTTCATAGTCAGAATCGTTCAGACTCACTGGTTGCACACATGGGAAGCTGGCCCTGATTTCAGACTTCTTTTACCGAGCTTTCCTTGAATGAATTACTATCTTCTCAGTGTTCCCAAAGCACTTTACTTTTAACCGCAGCACGTATTTGCCTGGTTATGCATGCACATTTTCTGTCCGGGCCTGTTTCTTCAGGCAGGGAACCTTGGCTCAGCCATCTTATATCCTCTACAGACCAGTGTTATATATATTAAATGTTCAATTAAGAGTGAAATTAAATTTAAATACAAGAAAAGTCAATTAGGCTTTATTTTTTTCTTAAATTTTTTTTTTGTCCTGGATTTTAAGAAGGAATGTTTTTGAACCAATTAACTTTTACCCCAGGTAAATTTTATTCTTTAATAAAATTATATCTGGTGACTGGATACATAAGTAAATGGGGGTACAGACACATGTCCACGCAGAAGATTTCAAATAATCTAAATAGATATTCTGTACTTACAGAAGAAGAGTATATGCACTCTTTAAATGTGAGTGGCACAGTGTGACTTTCTTCCAAACCAGATGGGATGGAAAGGGCATGGGAAGCCCAACAAACAGTAGCTCAGCCAGGTAATCAAGGTCAATACCAGCAATGATGAGTCATGTAGATCGTAGGAACCTTTGATACGACATGATGAAAATGGCACTTTACCTCTGTGGTCTTCCTCCCCTAAAACCATAACCCAGTCTAGCTATGAGAAAAACATCACACAACTCAGTTAAAGGACATCATACAAAATACCTGACCCATACTTCTCAAAACTGTCAAGGTCATCAAAAATAAGAAGTGTCTGAGGAATTGTCACAATCAAGGGGAGCCTAGAGGAATGTAACATCTGAATGTAATGTGGTGTCTGGAATGAGATCCTACTGCAGAAAAAAGGACATTAGATACAAACTAAAAAAATTCAAATACATTATGGTCTTTAGTTTATGAAAAGGCATAAGTGTTGGGCGCCCAGGTGGCTCAGTTGGTTGAACGACCAACTTGGGCTCAGGTCATGATCTCATGGTTTGTGAGTTCGAGCCCTGCATCGGGCTCTGTGCTGACAGCTCGGAGCCTGGAGGCTGCTTCAGATTCTGTGTCTCCCTCTCTCTCTCTGCCCCTCCCCCATTCATGCTCTGTCTCTCTCTCTCAGAAATAAATAAATGTAAAAAAAAATTTTTTTTAAAGAAAATGCATAAGTGTTAATGCATTAACTCTGACACATTCCACACTAACACGAGATGCTAATAATAGGGGGGTCTGGGTACAGAGTGTGTGGAAATTTTTCATACTATCTTTTCAATTTTTCTATAAATCTAAAATCTACCTAAAAAGTAGGGTCTATTTTTAAAAATACTGAACTTGGCTATCCAAAGGAGGCAGGGGTGGGTTGGGGAGGGGAAGGTCTGCCTGAGTGAGAGCAAGAAATGAGAAAGAACAGAGAAGAGAGACTGAGTACTTTCTGAATGACAAACTGTTCACGAGAAAGAATGTATCTGTAAAATGCTCCTATGCAACATTTTAGCCTTTGTATTATATAGTTAATCAGCATTTTCCCCTTGAGAGGTCAGGCCTTAATCAGTTAATAAATTAAATAATAGCAAATTAACAGGATGTTTTCAACCTAATTAATAAACAACAAGTAACTAAATTACCAGGACTAGATAAAATACACCCAAAGGGTCTGTGTGTGTGTGTGTGTGTGTGTGTACTCTGGGTGAACTTTTTAAAGCATTATCCCAAGTCTCAACTTCCATGGTCAGTAAGTGGTATTATTCTACACATTCACAGAGGAGGAAACAGAGGTCTCTCTATCAGTGATTGGTGAAGGGTTTTTGTTGCTGTTATTGTTAGTGTGTGTTGATTTTTTTTCCCAAATATACTTTCAGAAGCTGCTCTAGACATTGTATAGGCCAGCATGCCTTCAACCCTTCTTTTTTTTTTTTTTTTTTTTTAAATTTTTTTTTTTAACATTTTATTTATTTTTGAGACAGGGAGAGACTGAGCATGAACAGGGGAGGGTCAGAGAGAGAGGGAGACACAGAATCTGAAACAGGCTCCAGGCTCTGAGCTGTCAGCACAGAGCCCGACGCGGGGCTCGAACTCACGGACCGTGAGATCATGACCTGAGCCAAAGTCGGATGCTTAACCGACTGAGCCACCCAGGCGCCCCACCTTCTACCCTTCTTAACAGCCCGGCAAAAAGCACAGTTAAGTTACAATCATTCAAAGTGTTGAGGGAAGATAGAAAGTCAAATTCTAGTGTCCGTGGAACCACAGTATGTGACAAACCAGACACGGAGCGGGCGGGATTTGGGTCCCATTCAATTTGGTAGAGGAGGTATTACTCCATTTTACGCATGGAGGAGCTGAGGTTCTGAGAGGCTAATTTGTTCAAGATCACGCAGGTAATGTGTAGTGATGATGGGAGACGGGATCCCGGTTTTCAAAGCCGTGAGCTTTCCCTAGAGCCCCACACCTCTGCCAAATACAGCTGTCCCTGCCATCTGAATACCTCTGGATGGTTTTTTTAATGCAGATATCCTGGCGCCATCTATGGGGACAGGGATGCTTTCCTATTCTTTGGGGAAAGGGATCTGTCACCAAGTATTCTTTTCTTTTTTTTTTTAATGTTTCTTATTTATTTTTGAGAGACAGTGAGAAAGCTCAAGCCGGGGGGGGGGGGGGGGCAGAGAGAGGGGCCGGGGACAGAAGATCTGAAGCAGGCTCTGTGCTCATAGCAGAGAGCCCGATGTGGGGCTGGAACTCATGAACCTCGAGATCATGACCTGAGAGGAAGTTGGACGCTTAACTGACTGAGTCACCCAGGCGCCCCACCAAGTATTCTTTCTTTCTTTCAAATTGAGCCATGTATCAAAGTGCAAAAAAAATAAAAATAAAAATAAATAAATAAATAAATAAATAACTATCCATATTGCCCTCATCTGTGTCAACCACTGTTAAAATTTTGCCAAGTTCATTTTCATTTTTTTCATGTTTGATTATGGTTTCAAAAATTACAAATTAACATACTGTTTCTTAAAAAAAGAAATATAATGTTAAAGATACTGCTGTAGTCCTTTCTGATTTCTCCTCAATCCCGTCACGCTGCAAACTTCCTGGCCAAGGCAGCATGAAAATGAGTTTAGTATACTTCTTCCCATATTTCAGTTCCTTTAAAAAATGATATTGATACTAACAAGTACTGTCCTGTGCATACGGTTTTGCAACCTCTTTGGGTCAGGTGAGTAGAGTCGTCAAAGGCATGGACTCTGGAGAGACAGAGCTGTGACTTTGGGAAAGTCGCTTGACATGTCTGTGCTTTGGTTCCTCATAATAATGATAGTATCTGCTTGAAATAGTAGATCTGAGTATCAAACAACTTAATGCATGTAAAACCCTCAGAGTAGGTACACATTAAGTGTCCAAGAAGAATTGCTACATATATTTTTTCTGAATGCAGTGTTTTCGAGATTTATACAAATTAAGTTAAAAACTTCTGAAGAGTTGTTCTTAAAATGCACGGACCATATTTTATTTATCCAGACCCCGATTTTTTACATCTATGGTGTTTCCTATTTTCTGAAGTCACAGACAATTCTGCAGTACTTTGTTCTCTTTTTTTTTGTATGCAATGTGCAAATATTTCTCGAGGGTAGATAGCAAGAATTTTGATTGCTGGTCCTAGGTCATGGACATTTTTAGTTTTAAAAGAAACTACTAAGTCGTTCTCCAAATGTTCTTTAACAATTTATGCTCCCATTAGTTCACTGTGGGAATACTTATACTTCTAAAGTTATTCACGTATTATTGCTTTTTAATCATGGACAATATAATGGGTGGGATGTGGTGATTTATTTTTTAATTGTTTTTTTTAATGTTTATTTATTTTTGAGAGAGAGAGACACACAGAGTGTGAGTGGGGGAGGGGAGGAAAGAGAGGGAGACACAGAATCTGAAGCAGGCTCTAGGCTCTGAGCTGTCAGCACAGAGCCTGACGTGGGGCTCCAACTCACGAACGAGCCGTGAGATCACGACCTGAGCCAAAGTCGGGACGCTTAACTGACTGAGCCACCCAGGCACCCCGGGATGCGGTAATTTATTGTTTTAATTTTCGTTTCTCTGATTATGAATGAAATGATGGGGTGTCTTCACATTACATGACATTGGATTTTATTCTTTTGTAAATTGTGACATGTCCATTCAGGTTTTAATCTTTTTCTGCTACAAATGTATCTTTTTCTTACCAATTTCTTGACATTTTATATAATCTGAATACCATTGTTTGTGACAAGTATTTTCTCCCTGTCTCTTTGTGTTACTTGGGTTTATCATATTATTTGTCATACTGAACTTTCAAGTTCTACTGTGATTAATATTTTCAGTCATTTCCTTTATGAGTTTTGGATTTCTTTGTTTGTCTGTTTGTTCTTGAGTTTTCCTTAAATTCCACTGGTGACTCTGATGCCCAATCAGGAATGAGAACCACTGCTCTAAGCTGTTGCCGGGGAAGGAGTTCCTGCTGTCACCAGGGACTGTACCCTCTACTTTCCATGAAATAAATCATATTTAGCACTCAGAATATTTTAATATTTTCCATAAATTAAATAACTTAGTGGAGGTGAGTGATACCATACTCATTATAGAGACAAGGAAACTAAAGTTCAGGGGGCTCAATAGCTCGTCTCAGGTGAACACATAATGTGGTAGAACCTCAGAAATTGACTAGGATTCTAAAATGCCAAGCTTATCATTTTTATCAGAGTACAATCAGTTGTTTATGAGAAAGCAGAACAACTTAGCCTTTATCTTGCATGTGTTCTTTTCAAGACAACGGTCTTTGAGCTGGGAACGCTGGAATAAAGTACTGAAAACCAAGAGAAACATGGCTGGGCTTTAGTATTTCAGGATCTGGGTCCATGGTGAAGTCACTTTATCCTATCATCCATCTGACACTTACAAATAGGTGGATTAGGGAACTTTCCGGGGCCAAGACTTTATGAGGATTCAAGGGATCACTCATTTGCCTTTAGATGAGATCCTGTCTTTGGTTCTAAATAGCATACTAGCTACATGTTGTGATATAAGGCGTATAAGGAGCAGCAGTTTTGCCCTGTGCAATTTAGATCCCAGATATCACTGACTTTGGCAGATAATTTAACATATGTGCCTGTGTTTATTCATCTATAAAGTGGGGCTAATGATCTACCTCCAGGGGGCTATGAGATTTTACATGGTACATAAAATGTGTGATACAAGTTGAGCTTGCAGAAGATGCTCATACAATGTCTTTTCCTTTATCCCTTCCACATGTGATCTCTGAACCCTATTAGAAACCTTGGAAAAGACACAATGATGGGGAGGCTGCTAGAAGACTAGAGGGAGTCAGAAGCCTTGATGTTTAATTTTTCTTTTCAAAACAAAGTGAAAAACCTAGAACGAATGACTTAATATAGCCTGTGAGCATGCACAGGCAAATGGCAATGGGTTGGGGCAGGGCCATTAAAGAAGGCAGAGTAGCTTGGTAGAGCGGAGAGATTGTGGTGGCCAGAGAGCGTTTGTGTATTTATATCTCTCATCATATCTTTGCGAATGAGGCGTACGAGCAAGCATTAGGTGAAAATACAGACAAACCCCCTAAAGTGTGTCATTGACACTGAACCTCCGGACCATGTATAAGGAAACCAAAGGTAATAAAAAGAAAAGCCAAGGAAGGAATCTAAACTACACCTTACGCAGCGTTTCCGAAACAATAGTCTATCACATTCTACACATTAGTAGGTGTTTTATTAGAAAAGAGTTCTGAGAGGGGCTATGTCTGGAAAATTCTACATTTAGATTTTGGAAATCCATTGTATGCGTAAACAGATTAAAGGCTCTGAGAAGCCCTGCAGAGAGGAAATTTATCCAATGTTATGTTGCTTGGTATTTCCCAAATGTATTTGGCCAGGAGGTATTGTTCAAGAAAGGCCTATCAACATGTTTGCAGGCATGAGCGTTCCACTAAGCTTATGCTGTTTCAGAGTTATGAGCTCCAGACCATCAGTTGTAACCTAAGTTTGGGGCCCTGAGGAGTAGAACAGGACTGGGTCAAGTGTACTGTTGGGAACCAAACTGAGTTCAACACCCTGTTGCACCACCTGTGAGCTGGATGGCCTTGAAAAAGTTATTTATCCCTTGGTAGCTTTGTTTCCTTATTTTTATTTATCTATTTTTAAACACAAGCTGTTTGTTTTAAGTTTCTTTATTTATTTTGAGAGAGAGAGGGAAGGACAGAGAGAGAGAGAGAGGGAGAGAGAATCCCAATCAGGCTCCATGCTGACAGTGCACAGCCTGACGTAGGGCTTCATCTGACCAACTGAGAGATCATGACCTGAGCCGAAATCAAGAGTTGCACATGTAACCGACTGAGCCACCTAGGTGCCCCTTCTGTATATCCTGTTTCCTTATTTTTCAAATAAAGGAAATACTAAGCCTGTATTAGAGGGTTGCTGTGAGACAGGGATTAACACATGTAAAATATTTGTCACAGTGTCAGACACAGGGTAAGAGCTCTATTAACTGTCATTCTATGCACCACATTTTTAGAGTGCCTAGAACTTCAGGAACTCTTAAATTCTTAGCAATATGAAAAGGAGTTAAAGGATTAGAATTGTTTGCCTTGAAGAGGGAAGATGGGGCAATGAAATCTCTTTTTTTCTTCCCAAATATTCGAAGGACCATTATGGAAGAAAAACCCTGCTTACTTTCCATTACTTCAGACGTAAAAGGGCAAGGTGTTGCAATTATAAGAAGCATATTTTAAATCAAGTAAAGGCAATATCTCTGTGGTGGAAGAGTGCTAGAAGGCACTAGTTTCGAGCATTACTACTATGAAAACAGGCAGCAAAAGGCAGGGCAGAGTCAAAGCAGACATTATGGTGTAAACAAACCTACTTTCCCTTAATAGAGTCAAAGGATACAAATCTCTCCAGCTCCCCCAAGACTGGCAGTAGAAGGAGAACATTCCGTATGGGAGAATCACCTGTACCCTGTGAATCCTTCACTGCAGTTCCGTCCATGTTTAATGAGCTGGACCATCCTTTGACGCCTTGTAGCAGAGATACATCGGGGACTTTTAACTAAACCTTAATACGTGCTCAGAGTAATAAATGAAAGGCTAACAATCATGGGAGCCTAGCCCATCTTACCCCCCCCCCCCCCACCCTGGCCTGACTCCATATGGTGAAAACTTTCTTAACCCCCGAGCTACCAGGAGCACACACGGACATGCCAGCCCCTCAAACAAGAAATGAGATCTGCAGAGTGAGCGCAGATTTGTCCCTGCATTGCCAGGCTTCATTCTTTGCCCAAGAGCCTGTTCTTTTCCTCAGGTGCTTAGCACCAAAGTCACCATTCCATTAAGATGTCACCGGGCAGTGGACGTGTGTCCTTGTAAACCTCAGCCAGGGACTACATCAGAATGTAACACAATCAGTTTGGTATTTATCATAAAGATACAGAAGAACTGTGTTTACGTATGTTGTCTGGGTGGTGAGACAGGGAAGCAGATGTTCTAGTAATTGGGGTCCAGCATCCCCTGTCCCCAGTTGTTTTAACTTTCAATTCTTTATGCATTTATTTAAGCATTTTCTGTAGCTCTCTATATTTTTAGCCTCTGCTGGCTCATGTCTGTGCCTTCTTAGAAAAATAGTCTCCTGAGAGTCTTTGCTGCAAGTGGCTTAGTAATGGGCTATAAAATTAGATGCCAGCTCCCTGGGGAAGCTGCAAAGAGGTCTCCCTCCACCAGTCAGCGTTCCACTAATCACCTTACCTGAGATCCTCTAGGGAAAAGAACAAGCAAATGCATGGGTATACAGAGTGCTGAAGTTCATGGGTATGCTCAATTAGCATCATTTAGTTGATGGAGACACAGAGGTTCTGACTAAGCAAGCTGCCCAAGGCTAGACACTTAGAGCCAAAAGTGCCTCAGAGTTCACCCTCTGTATTCACAGTAGCCTGGGCTTTTGGAAACAAATGGAAAGGGCCAGTCAGTGTTTGTCACGTTCCCGTCCTATGCTCTGCCTCTGCCCAGCTGACCCATGTCTTTTCCCCATCGGATATTCAGTGAGCTCATCCCCCCTCATTTACGTGTTCAATTAATATTTTTTGAGTATCTACCATTGTCAGACCCTATATGGGTGCTGGAGAGCCTGGGGTGAATCAGATAGTCATTCTCTGACTCTACAGTAATTAGAGAAGCTCAGGGCTCCGTGAAACAGAGTCAGCCAGGGAAGGCTTCTTGCAGATGGGATGCTCAAGCTGAAGCTTGAAAGCGGTGACCGGGGGAGAGGAAAGGGGAAGTTCATTCTAGAACAAAGAAACGAATGGCTTGACGTGAGTGAACAAACAAGTGGTCAGGTCACAGAATCCTGAAATCCTTTCTGTCTCGCCACCTCAGCATTCCTGGGGACAGAGGCTGGGTTGCAGAGGGGACATCTAAGCAGATATTCAATGTTTACTACTCTAAAGTTCGGACTTTAAGGTCGCGCCTGTGACCCCTGGGGCCTGGTGAGCGGGGCAGGATCTAGAATGACCCACAAGGGTTGCCTTAACCCCTCTGGGCTTAGGTCCGGAGCAGTCGTGAGCAGTACAGCGTTTCCTGGAACACTGCTTCTTTCATCAAAATAAGAAGAACTTTGAGTTTCACCAGAAGAAAAAAAGTTCTTACAGCCAGGATGACTTTCAGAATTTTCTTTAAAACCCCTAGTACAGATAATGATGTAAAGAACACCCATGGGGGCGCCTGGGTGGCTCAGTTGGTTCAGCGTCTGACTTCGGCTCAGGTCATGATCTCACAGTTTGTGAGTTCAAGCCCCGCATCGGGCTCTGTGCTGACAGCTCGGAGCCTGGAGCCTGCTTGGATTCTGTGTCTCCCTCTCTCTCTGACCCTCCCCCCGTTCATGCTCTGTCTCTGTCTCAAAAATAAATAAAAATTAAAAAAAAAAAAAAAAAAGAACACCCATGTAACTCCTTGCTTAAGAAATGAAACCTTGCAAAGGGATCACTTCTATAGTTCGTTACTAGAGAAGTTTCTCTGAATGTGTAGAAATGAAACATGGCATAAATGACTGAAGCCCCTGAGGACCCTTCCCCATGAACTTCCTCTTCACGTGTAGCTGTTAATCTGAATTCGATGTTCCTCCCACTTATCTTTTTATGCTTTGCTGTATAGAGCCACCCATTAATGATCTACGGCATAGTTTTGCAGACTTTGACTCTTCATAAAATTGGAATCATATTACAGCTCTCTTTTTGCAGTTTTCTTTCCCGATGACAGAGAGGCGAGCATTGTTTTTGAGGTTTGTCCGTGATGTCCTGGCTCATTCATTTCCTCCTCTGTATGTTCACTGGGTGACTATACTTTACCTCTCCTGTTGGTGGGATATTTAGGTCATGATCGTTGTTTACCCCAGGAATGGTGCCACACTAAACTTTTTGTGCAGCCAGATGACTGTATTGACTAGAAGAGCCTCTAATTGAAAATCAGTGCTGTTTTTAGCTGTTAATAGTTTAGAGTTGGACGTATTGGAGAATTAGCAACACAGAGCTTACGTTTTGAACTTTTATTATGAAGTTTATTATGAAGTGGAAATTTGAAGCGTGCCATGACCCCCTGATGGCACGTGAGTTTGGATTGCTCTTCAGTAGCTTGGACTGAAACAGGACACAGGGGCTTTTAGATCTTATGACTCTGGTGGCAAGAAAAGGGGTACAAAGAGGAACACACAGACAAAAAGGCTCTTTTCTCCAAAGCCTCGAAAAGAGCCTGGATTGAGCTGCTTCCCCAGTTATCCCCAGGCTGGGGTCTTCCCTGAGGTGGATGCAACCCCAATAAGTGGAGGGGAGGGTGGAGAAGAAATAATCTGACAAAGGGGGAAGGCTGAGGAAGAAAAGGTCCAGAGATCACAACAGAGACACTTCCAGAGGAGGCAAGAGTGTGTCCCAAAAGATGGTCTCCAGGGTGTGAATCCTGCTTGAACCCATCCGAGAACGCTCTTCCAGAGCAGAGCAGGGAACAATCTGGAGCTCGCTCCAGGATTTAACTGTGCTGCCCGTACTTTCCTGAATGTTTTTGGTTTCCTGTTCACCCCAGTGGGTTTAATTTCTAGATTCTTGGTCAACCAAGGCCGTTCCTGGCCCCCTCACAAGAGGAGATCAGTAAAATACATAAGCAGCCTTGCCCGCGTCTCCATGAGACCTCTTCTCTAATCTTTTAACTGTCGTTTCTTACCCCAAATAGTGTAGCGGCCTCCAGACTGGTTCTGCCTTTGCCTCATATGGTCTATTCTTAAAACAGCTGCCAGAGCGGCCCCTTTTGAAACGTGAGTCGAAGACCGTATCTTCTCTGCCTGATTACCTTCCATAGCTTCTTAACATCACTCTGTGTGAAAAGCTCAGTTCAGGTAATGGCCGATAGGTCACGCTCGGTTACTGCTCTGCCTCAGTCCTGTTGCCCGACCTCTTGCTCATTCTGCTCCAGTCATGCCAGTCTGCTTGGGGTTCCTCAGTCATGTTGTACACTGTCTTGCCCCAGGACCCTTGCACTTGCTGTTCCCTCATGGCTTGCTCTCTCATTGACTTCAGGTCTGTGCTTAAATGTCACTTGTTTATTTTTTGAGAACTTCCTGACCACACCGTTTCAAATAGCACCTTCATGGCACCCCCGGGATATCCAATCCCTCTTTCTGGCTCTGTTTTTCTCCATTCCATCTGAAGACTGTAAATTCTACTTATTTTTCATAGTTACTGTTTGTCTCCTGCTTTGAGAATATAAGCTCCAGAAAGGCAGGGATTTTTCCCTCTCTGTTCACTGTTGTATCCCAGCACCTGGAACAGCGTTTGGCACATGGAAGGTGCTTCATTAAATAAGTTCTCGAAAGCTACTGTCTGTTTACTTGAGACCAATGATTTGGGGAATTCTTTGTGAACATCTTTGATGTTGCCCCCAGAAATCTCTGAATAGGCCAGAACATAACTTCATTTAAGTTTATTCTAAGGCAACAGCACGGAGTTCGTCCAAAAGATCTTCCTTTTCCAGCCTAGTACCATCTGAAAATACCCTCAGCTTTTCCTTCTCCTTTTTGAAACATGCTCTCAGGAAAGGACCTGAGAAAAATTTAAGGTAAAGCAAATATTAAAGGGTAAAATAACTCATAAAACATAATGTGTTTTGCCTCCCAGGAAAGTGTGTTTATCTATACCAAATTGAGAGAGGCAGAGTATGGTAAGTCCTTAGTGGGTCTCCAGCAGCAAAGCCAAAATCATATGAGGTGAATTTCCCTTTTTTGTTACTGAGATGCCATGTAATATGATTAGTTTTACTTTAAACACAAGCAAACAGAAGTTTAGAATGACCAACTAATGTATTCAAAGATGGTGAGCAGCTGAACCAGACCTTGAGCTAAGATTGGCTCCAAAGCCCACACTCTCTTCATTATACCATTCTCCTTTTCTTGAGGAATGAAATTAAGATGCAAAGGATGGGCCCTAAGCCTGAAAAGATCCAGAAGGATAGATCCATTTTGCACCATTGTGAATTCTGTATCTGTAATTTTATTCACCAGTTGACCAAACCCCCTTTAGAAAGGTTTTCCTCAAGGGCGGGAACAGAAAGGGATTTCTGGCCAATCCCGATTGAAATAGGCTCTTCATTTCTATTTACTTTTCTCTGAGTCCTCAATCTCTGCTCAAGAGACCTGATTAATTAAGGTGTTACACGGCTGTCTTTTATGCATAAATTAGCTATTGGACAAATTATGAAATTGTCTTCGAAATATTTAACTCTAAACCTTTCTTGCCTCTATCCAGATGTCCATGTGGAGTAACAGGCAGGGTTCTTTGTCCCTCACCCAAAGATGTGGTGATGTTAGATGGGTCGATTTGTAAACCTACACAGACCCCTTGTTTAAAAATAAAAATTCATTTACTAAATGGTAATTATGATCATAATCAGGTTTAGAGGTTCGTTTCTAAAGCCTCTCTTAGCAACCAAAATTAATGGTATCTAAGGATCCACACTGATAAGCTGGAAAAACTCCAATAAGGAAATTGCATGCCAAACTTGAGAGTTAATTATTAACAAATTGATTCAAAAGGGAGAGAAATGGTTTAGAGAATTTGGCTGAGTGTTCTTAGCCAAAAACTTCACTCACATTTTAAAAGATATATTTTTCTTTTCATTATGTGCATAATATTATTTTTAAATTATTTTTTAATTTTTTTAGAGCAAGACCAAAGGAGTGCAAGTGGGGGGAGAGGGGCAGAGGGAGAGAGAGAGAGAGAGAGAGAGAGGGAGAGAGAGAGGGAGAGGGAGAGAGAGAGGGAGAGAGAGAGGGAGAGGGAGAGGGGGAGGGAGAGAGATGGAGAGAGATAGCAAGAAGGAGAGAGGGAGAGGGAGGGTGAGGGAGTGGGAGGGAGAGAGAGGGAGAAAGGGAGAGGGAGAGAGAGGGAGGGAGAGGAAGAGGGAAAGAGAGAGAGAGAGAGAGAGAGAGAGAGAGAGAGAGAGAGAGAGGGAGAGAGAGAGAGAGAATGCCAACAGGCTCTGTGCTGGGCTTAATCCCATGACCCTGGGATCATGACCTGAGCTGAAATCAAGAATCAGACCTTCTAGGTCCATCCATGTTATTGCAAATGGCCGGATTTTTTCTTTATTTTTTTATGACTGAGTAACATTCCTATATATATTCCTACACACACACACATATACATATACATATACACACATGCACACACACCCTATCTTCTTTAGCCATTCACCCATTGATGGACACAGGTTGTTGGCATATCTTGGCTCTTGTAAATAACACTACAATGAACATATGTGTGCATATATCTTTTCAAATTGATGTTTTTTTTTCCCAGATAAATACCTAGAGGTGGAATTGCTAGACTGTGTGGTAGTTCTATTTTTAATTTTTTGAGGAACCTCCATACTGTTTTCCATAGTGGTTGTACCAGTTTTCATTCCCACCAATGCTATACAAGGGTTCTCTTTTCTCCACATCCTTGCCAACACTTACTTCTTATCTTTTTGATAATAGCCAATCTGACTGGTGTGAGGTGATACTTCATGGTGGTTTTGATTTGCATTCCCTTGAGGATTAATGCTGTTCAGCATCTTTTCATGTACCCGTTGGCCAACTGTATGTCTTCTTTGGAAACAGGTCCTTTCAAGTCCTCTGCTCATTTTTTAATTAGGGTGTTTGCTTTTTGACATTAAGTTGTGTAAGTTCTTTATATATTTTGGATATTAATCCCTTATTGGATACACAATTTGCAAATATCTTCTCCTATTCAGTTGCTTTTTTGTTTGGTTTCCTTTGCTATGCAAAAGCTTTCCAGTTTGACACAGTCCCATTTGTTTATTTTAGCTTTTGTTGAACTTGCCTTGAGGAGTTGGCAAGTTCAAAAAATATTGCTAAGACAAAGGTCAAAGAGCTTACTGTCTATGTTTTCTTCTAGGAGATTTATGGTTTCAGATCCTACATTCAAGTCTTTAATCTATTTTGAATTTATTTTTGTGTATGGTGTAAGATAGTGGCCCAGTTTCATTCTTTTGCATGTGACTGTCCAGTTTTTCCCAGAACCATTTATGGAAGAGATTGTCCTTTCCCCCATTGTCTTCCTCCATATTCTTTCTCCATTGTCATAGATGAATTACTATATATCCATGGGTTTGTTTTTGGGCTCTCTGTTCTATTTCAGTGATCTGTGTGTCTATTTTTGTACCAGTACCATACTGTTTTGATTGCTACAGCTTTGTAGTGTAGTTTAAAATCAAGAAATATAATAGTTCCAGTTTTGTTCTTCCTTCTCAATTGCCCTGGCTACTTAGGGTGTTTCGTGGGTCCATACAAATTTTAGGATTTGTTGTTCTAGTTCTGTGAAGAATGACACTGGTATTTTGATGGGGATTTCATTTATTTAACCTGTTGATTGCTTTGGGTAGTGTGGACATTTTAACAATATTAATTCTTCCAATTCATGAATACAGTATAGCTCTCCATTTCTTTGATCAGTTTCTTTTATCAATGTCTTATAGTTTTCAGAGTACAGGTCTTTCACATCCTTGGTTAAATTTATTCCTAAGTATTTTATTCTGCTTGATGCAATTGTAAATGGGATTGTTTTCTTAATTTCTCTTCCTGACAGCTCATTATTAGCATATGGAAACTCAACTGATTTCTGAATGTTAATTTTATATTCCATAATTTTACTGAATATATTTATTTGTTCCAGTTGTTTCTGGGTGGAATCTTTAGAGTTTTCTTCATGTTGCATTATGTCATCTGAAAATGGTGATAGTTTTACTTCTTCATTTCCAATTTAGATGCCTTTTATTTATTTTTCTTGCCTAATTGCTTGGCTAGGACTTCCATGTTTTGTTTTGTTCCAGATCTTACAGGAGAAGCTTTCAATTTTTCACTGTTGAGTAAGATGTTGGCCATATATGGGCTTTATTATGTGGAGTTATGTTCCTTCTGTACCCTACTTTGTTGAGAGTTCTTATGATAAATGGATATTGTATATTGTCATATGCTTTTTCTATGTCTATTGAGATGATTGTGTGGTTTTATCCTTTGTTTTGTTAATGTGTTAATGGTGTACCATGCTGATTGACTTGTGATTGTTACTTGCTTTTCATTGGTTGCATAATCTCCACGGAGTGATTCCACTGCAATTCACCTAATCATTCTCCCATAGCAGGAGTTTAGTTAGCTTATGGATTTTGGTGAAAATTTCCCCCATATGTTAGATCTCCAGAATTATAAAAACTGAGTCATGGCTATTGCGAAAGTGAGAGACTTCTCTCTGGAAGTGCTTTTGCTGAGGGTAGAGTGTGGGTGTTGAACATTAACAGCCTATAGTCTGTCTGCCAGCCCTCCCAGCCCCTTTTCCACCTCCCACCCCTTCCTACCCCTCCCACCCCTGCTGTACTCTTGTAAATAAGCATGCCAGAGGTGTGTCCACTCTCAGTTCTTGGCTTTGATGTATTCTCTGGTCTACACAAGGCAGGAATTGGTTATCTCTTCTTTTAAACTTTCAACTTAGGCAAATACTAGATGAAACTTATCCCTTTTCTTTCTTTCTGAGCCAAGAGGATGACGTTGCTCTTTGCTTTGTTTAGGAAGTCACCTCTGTTTGTCTAGAAAGCTTCAGAGCGACCGCTATCTCTCTGACCTTCCCTCCTCTAAGCACTCTCTCTCTCTCTTTAGTTGGGGCCCTCAAATTGGGCTACCTGGCCATCACTGTTAGGGGTATATTTTCTGCAGTTGGTGCCCATAAACAATGGCTCCATCATGTGCCTTCGGGGATTATGAGGAAGAAAGTTCAGGAAGAGTACCTGTATGGGGTTACTTATTGCTGTGCTTGCTATTTCCAGAGGGTTTCATTTCTTGTGCTTGCCACACTAGTAGTAATAATGATAATAGCTAGTGCTTGCAGAATTCTCACCGTATCTGGCAGGAAAGGCAGTGTAGTCAGAACACCATGACTCCCAGGTTGGAAAAAAATGGTCCTCTCTCTCCAGCTGCTTTCGGCAAAGCACCATCATCTCTGATTTCACATATTACATCCCCCTTAACCTACTCTAAGGCTTGTTGGGAAGGTCATAGAACATAATTCTAAACTGTGAAGTAATACTCAAAATGGAAATGTTATTGGGTCACCTGGGTGGCTTGGTCAGTTAAGCTTCTGACTTTGGCTCAGGTCATGATCTTGTGATTCGTGGGTTCAAGTGCTGCATCAGGCTCTGTGCTGACAGCTCGGAGCCTGGAGCCTGCTTCACATTCTGTGTCTCCCTCTCTGTCTGCCCTTTCCCTGCTCACACTCTGTCTCTCTCTCTTTCTCAAAAATAAATAAACATTAAACAATTTTTTAAAAAATTCAAAATGAAAAGGTATCATCATTGTAATTATCCATATTTTCTCTTCAACCCTATGCTACTAACAATCAAGGAGAAAGATACACTTCCCGAACTACAAGGGATTTAAACCCAATAAGCCTGACTCCCCTGGACCCTATTTAAAACCAGGCAATGTTGCTTCTGTATTGTTAATTTAATGAGATATTATTATTGAGATTCTATGGGATTTTATTTGGGAAAGGAGGTTTCCTTATGTAAACATTTTTGGCAACGCTGCTCTAGTCATTTGAACCAAACCAAAATCTTAGGTTTGCAACACTAGGCTTTTAGCAGATTTCCATGTGATTAGATTCTGTCATTTGCACTGTTTCCCCGACCTTTTGTTACTTGGTTTTGCCGAAGAAAAGTAAACAACTTTTGCTACTTGAAGGACTTGCTTCTACTCCGTGTAACAAAAGTCCTGTTCCTCCTCTCTCTGCGTTGTATCATGTTGTGCGTTTTGCTCTGTTTTGCAGGTTTTGTCTGTGTTAATTCCACTGACTGGCCCCTCGGCCCTCCTACTTCTCTCTTTTAGGAGAATGATATAAACCTGACCCACATTGAATCCAGACCTTCGCGCTTGAAGAAAGATGAGTATGAATTTTTTACCTATCTGGATAAACGTAGCATGCCTGTCCTGGCAAACATCATCAAGATCTTGAGGCATGACATCGGTGCCACCGTCCATGAACTTTCCCGGGATAAGAAGAAAGACACAGGTAACAAACAGAGGGATTTTGCAACACCAGCAGTTTGACGCTCTCTTCAAGAAACAGTGGCAAAAATACCATCCACTCTGGTAGACCATTGTGGGGGATTAATCTGGAAGGTGTATGTTAGGGACCTGGAGGAACCCCTGGATATTTTAGACATTGAGTAAATGTTAGTTCTTTCTTCACTTTCTCAAGATAGAGATTTCTTATATTAATAATTTTCTTCCTCTTGCTGCAATTTTTTTATGTTCTAAATTTTGGTGATCACGAGTAAAGCTATTATAAAAATTCGCGTGCAGGGTTTGTGTGGACGTGAGTCAAAAACTCATTTGGGTAAATACTTGGGAGTGCGATTGCCGAGATGAACTATTTTTTCTCTTAAATAATCAAAACGCTTTTTCCTACCATAAAATCAAAAGTTTTGCATTTGTTTTTGTTTTGTTTTGTTTTTGTTTTTTTGCCAACACTGAAGAATTTACGTCAGGAGGATTTCAAACGTTATTTTAAATAACAATTTGAATGGGCAGAGATGCTTTCAAATGAGACCCACCTCTTCGCAGAGGCCTTTGAAACATTTTCTAAAACATACCCCCAGGGCCTTCCTAGGAGACCTCTCTTGTTTTCCTGCCCCCATCCTTCTGTGGCTATCACCAGGACAAGGAAGTTTATTCCCAGATTCTGCCCCTGTGGAGCCCAGACGGCCGCGCACATGGGCTCAGGTCACCGAGGGGCGGCCACTTGGAATTCCTCCTCAGTTCAACCCGTTCTGCCCTCCTTCTCTTCCACCTCCCGAGCTGCTTCGCTGATGACTGCCTTCTCTTGCTTTTCCGGCCACCTGCTCCCAACAGGAGCTGCAGGCCCTCAGGACAAAGGGCCTGCCGGATCCTGGGGCTAACTGCCTGGCTTGGAGCAGGTGGAGGCTGGGCCGGCTGGAGCCCTGGGGTAAGAAATCAAAGCAATTGACAAGCAGGCAGGCAGCCCCTTGGGGAGCCAGGGAAAATGTATGTAGATCAGCTGAAGGGCTGGTAGCCTGAACTGGAGGCTCAGAAAGGAGGTTCTTAACGGGGACGTGCAACACTAGTTAGGAGCCCAGACCCCTGAACCAGGGGTGACTTTGGGCAGATGACTGACCTTCACAATCTCCCGCTGCATCCAATGGGAGTAACAAGAGTGTCTGCCTCGTAGGGTTAATGAAACACCACCGGTGGAGCATCGAGAACGGTGCAGAGCATGTTTAAGGGCTTAGTACCTGTTCTCTATTCTTAACCGTTATCATCACTGTTACTGTAAATAATGGCCCCAGCGCAGGAGCCGTGAAAAGCCAGCCTGTACACAGCAACTTTTCCAGAGAATCTGAGACCTGGCAAATGACCTCAAAGGTCGTGCGGCCCAACAGACGTCTTCATTTTTCATTGGAAAAAACGGAGGCCATGACTTGCCTTAAGGCACAGAGTGAATTCTGTGCCGCTGTGGGTAAGCATGTGTCGCGCGCTTCTCTGCGCCAGGCCTGGTGATGCGAGCTGCGGGGAGAGAGGCCCAACACTACCCGTTCTTAAGGTGCTCACAGGCTGACCAGGGCGACAAGACACCCAGGTGAATACAGTCCAGGGACAAGTTCTGTAACGAGGACAAGGTGATGGAATCTGGCGGGGGCTGACCTTTGAAACCGGGTTGACATCTGACCTGTGAAGACAATCCTGGAGGGACTAACCCTTGACAACAACACGTTTCATTTTATTTATTCATGTGGTCGGTCATCCCATCCCATACTGGCTGTCCCTACCTGACACAGTTTCCTGGGCCCAATGTGCACATAACGGAAGGGCTGCTAAGGGTGCTGGTCCTGCTCGAACAGCACAGCCTCACCCCTGCAGGGAGGGGCGGCTCTTGGGTTTCTCGGTTTTGAGAATTGCAGTCTGGGCCCAGAAAGATTTTTTTTAGGGAAAACAACCCATCCCTTTGCAGAGTCGTTCTTGCCATGGAACTCAGTGGGAGAATGATTAGAGGGAGAAAGCCGTCCTGGTAGATCTGAATCTTTGATTCTGTTACTTGACAAAATGCCCTTTCTTTTGAGGGGCTAAGATCTCAGGAGCGAGTCTGACAGCAGGTTGAAGTGGGAGATCTGAACCCCTCGAATCAATTAGGCTAAATCACTTTTCACTCTAGTTTTTAAGCCATTCAAAAGGCCATGTGGATGATAGAGAATGAAAGTTTCCAGTTTCTTAATTGCCAAAGTTCCCCACCCAAAACAGCTTAAGGGAAGGTTAATTATGGTGACATGTTAAAGAGACTCCAACCTTCTAAAATGCCTCCTGGAGGAGCTGATGTGACTTTAATAGGATTTTAATCCAGAGAGTCTTTTGAATACTTGAGATCTATTCTCTTGCTACCCTCTCTCCTGATGACCTCAAATCCTTCTTCAACCCAACATGAAAGAGCATTAATATCTTCCATCGATCAATCTACTAATCCTTTTACCTTTCCCTTTGAGTCTTCTGCATGACATTACATTTAGAGGGGGATGGAAAATTCCTACATGGAGGCAGATTGCAGCCAGGAGAAGCAGACGGACAGAATGTCTTGGCTAGACGGAGGTATAGGATTATCACCTTCTTAGAAATGTATCTGTTTGGGGTTATTTTCCAAGAGCAAATGGACATCTGGTGGATTTTGTTCAAGTTGTGGTAACGATGGGAATCCTGGTGTGGAAGCAGAGGGAGTCCAGACTTCCGGTACAACTGTATTTTCTGTGGGGAGTGGAAGGGCTATTTATATATTTATTCGTCTGTCTGTTTACCTGTTTCTATCTGTCTGGCCTGGGGGCATTTCTGATTTTGTCTTTTTTATTTGGATCAATGCCTGAAGCAATGATTTAAGGGAACATATGTTGTGAGAAGACAAGAGCAGCATTATTACTCAGTCCTACCCCGGACACTGCCCCTCCGCCCCTGCTCCCAGCTCCGTCTTCGGGCCCCCTTACTGCTCCAGTAGTGCTCCCCTGAGAAGCCTGAGGTCTCAGACCGATCGACGGTGGAGGAAGGATGGGACTCCATGCAGGAGTCTGAAAAGCCCCTGGGGTTGTGGGCAAGACGGTACACATACGTGTGCATGCATATTTTTCAAGAGTGATTTTCCAAGGGGTCGTGGTCCCCAAGGAGTTAAGGACCCTTAGAGAGAAGCCAGTTTAGGGCTGGTGGGGGGTCCAGATGGCTGGAAGTTTCCCCATTCCCACTGCCTGTGGCAGCCTTTCCTTTCTCCCTTCCTTTGCTCTTCTGTTCTGTGCTTCCGCCTTCCCTCTGTCCTCTTCCCCCTTCCAAATCATCTCTGGTGCATTTCCCTTCGCCCCAAAGGGCACATCTCAGGGCTATAGGTGCTTGTGGCCCTGGGTCTGCATGGGACCAAGGATCTTTATGTTTGTAAAATCACACAGGATTGATAGCCTTTTTCAGTCTACCTGGAAGCTTGCAGGATGCATTGATGTTGTCATAAGTCATGGCAGCTGGGGATGAGACTTTTATTCCAGCAAAATGCCTCATTGATACAAGCCGACACACTCCTAAGAGAGTAAGCAAAGCAGGGGGTGTGTACCAAGCCCTGAGCTGAAGCAGAAGCTCTTGGGGTTGTCAGCATAGGGCGGTTCCTTTGCAGTGGGTTAGAGGCAGCTCCATTCACCTGTGAGGGAAGGTCCAGGGCAAATGCTCTTTCTACAGCCCAGTCCATTTGCCAGGCTGGGAAATGCTAATGAAGATCAGAAATTTAGAAGCAGGCTCTCTTTCTAAGGTGGGATCCCTCATTTGCATGCCAAGTCCAGTGTTTTCAAAATTCTTTCCTGTTAGGTTGTTTCAGTTAAGCTTTGCAACGGCCACCTCAGCTAGAGCAAGCAGATGACATTATTGTCATTTTCCATATTAGGAGATGAGACGCAGTGCATCTTTCGGAACAATGAAGACTCCACACTCCAGGCAGCCATTCAAGTTTACCCTGTCAAATATCTTTCCTCTGGGTGGCAGGTGTGTTCCCTCGGTTGGAGGAGGTACTAAGAGAATATGAAATGATTGTAACAGTGTTGATTGGCCATTCATGTTGGACTGAGGGACCATGATAGCAACTCAGGAAAAGCCATGAATTTAGAGGCAAGAATTAGGATTTGGACTCCTATTCTGTATACCGCCTGCTAGATTTGACTCCCGTGTGACCCCCTGACAGCTGGGTGGCCTCATTACCTCTTCTTTCTCATAGGTGAAGTAGAACTGAGACCGACCTGGCCATTTTTTAGAACTTATGGGGAAGATCATGCAAGATACTCTGAAGGTTATGGTTTGCTATGGGTTGAACTTGCTTGAGTTGAATAGCCCCTGAACTTAGACATCCTTAAGCCTCGGTAGGGAGGGGCTCTATGATTTACAACGCCAGCCTACTCTCGGGCTATTTGACACCCCCAGCTCCGTGGGTCTGGACACTGGCCAGGCTAATAATATATAGAGAGTTGGTGGCAGCCACCCCCTTGCTGGGTCCAGCCTCACCTGGCAGCCAGGGAGACAACTTCATGTGTGAGATGATAGGAGGGGCGCTGGGAAGACCTCTCATTTCCAAGTATCACTTCCTATGAACGTGATTGTGATGCTTACCATAATCCGCTTGGCTGTGTGTTATATTGGAAATAGCACTGTTCTAAGAGACAGAAGGCCAGCTTCTCATACGGGTTCCCTCCTTCTTCCCTCCCTCCCTCCCTCCCTCTTTTCTCCCTTCCTTCTTTTTTCTTCTCTTCTTCCTTACCATTCTAACAACACCCATTACCCAAACCAGTAGCCTCTTTTTTTGTTGTTTTCACTCCTTTTGAAACTTTTGTAGTGCTTGACCATGCTACCCCTGGCATTCTCTCTTTCCTTAGCATTTTGTAAATTAGGTGGCTCTTACTTATTAAGATTCTGACTCTTGGGGTTTCCTTTCATATTCTTTTACTACTCTTTCTCAAAAATCACAGTCAGCTTTGCCACCTTCTCCTCTTTCATTCACATTTATGCCCTAATTCAGTTGATCATTCATTTGCGCAATTCATATTCATTGAGCCCCCATTCGGTGCCAGTCACAGGATGGGGAGGGTGGGAAAAAGGATACACACGGTGCTGAGACCCGTGTGTCTTATAATCTAGTAGGTGGTTCCTATGTGGCACGATGCGGGCAGGATTAGGAAAGTGTGGTTTGCATCAGGAGCACTTAAGAGGTGCACTGAAGCCAGTTTGGGGCGTGGTGGGGAGAAGGGGGAGCAGGGTCAGGGAGGGACACGTGAGGGAGACAGACATACTGTGGAAGAGGCTTTAGATGTAGTCTGTTCGTCTCAAGGTAGGTCGGCCATAACTGCAGGGGTAGGTGGCAGGTGTGCAAGGAAGGCTCTCAGAAAACACGACTCGGTATCTGGGGACATAGTGGGCAACTCGCCAGTGGATATGTTTATAAGATACATGGAATCTTAGAGAGGATATTGCGAGGATAGTTCCAGCTTAAGGTGGAGATTGGAATAAAGGATTCTGCAGGCCGTTCTTTTATTTATTCATGATTTCACGCGTATCCATTCACTCATTCCATCACTGATTTATTTGAACAGCCTTTCACCCCTTTTTGCCCCTTTGCTTCATGCCTGGGTCCTTTTATTTGCCTGGTTCTCATTCTCATTTTAACGTGGGGACGCAGAGGTCAGAAGCTTTGCCATCATGTCACCAATACAGGTGCACCCTGAGCCCTCCGCGCCTCCGATCTGCCCAGGAGGACGCAGGAACTAACTCGGCACCGTCAGCCAGCATTTGGCTCACCCGTTCTTGCCAAGACCTTTCTGCGGGGCATTCCTTACCGGGAAAGAAAGTCGAAGCACCTTAAAAGAGAAAAAATAAAACCCTCCAAAGCCTTCATCCCGCAGGGTGTTGGCACTCTACCTTCTCCCTGTTGGGACCGGCACACCAACGCTTCTCTGCGAGGCTGGAGGCCATTGCCTCAGAGGAGACATCCAGGAGCCTGGGAAGAGGGAGTGAAAACACCCTTCTATTTTGGGCCCAGGAAAGGAGGATTTATTGCCCTCCCTGAGCTGGCTGGAGGCAGAAGTCTGGGGCAAGGCTGGGTGCCTCACTGGCTGGACCCTGGGGCTGGTGAACGTCTGGTGGACGGAGGGGGTTCGTGGGACTCAGCCTGCACCTTGAACTGCTATAAATTTAATAGACCTCCTCTGACCCGTTGGCCAGGAAGCAGGCTCCCTCCAGGCCCGCGGGGGCCTGTTGCTCAGGAATACTCCTGAGCCAGCCACCCCTTGGCGTCCGGGCTGAGCAGTTGACCCCGACTTAACGAGACCACGACGTGGGTGTCCAGGGCCGGCTCTCCTGCAGGCTGCTTCCCCTGGAGCCAAATCAATATTTATTAATGATCTGCACCCCCTCCAGTGCCTCTGACTTCACAGAGGGTCTCTGTTGCACCAGCCTGCCCAAGTCATTCATTAACGCCGAGCCCAGCGGCCCGTGAGGCAGGCGAGGGGCCCGCAGAGGCCAGCCCACCACGGAGATATTTGCAAAGGTCATTAATGAGCTAATCTGATTTAACTTTTCAAGACGGAGGCGTGGGTCGCTGGGGTCAGTCTCTATTCCCAGCACTGGCCGGGGTGGGGGAGAGGCCCGCCGCCGACCCTGAAGAAGAGAATGGAAAAGTGAAGGTGTCTTTGAGGAGCTGAGAACTTTGGTGTTAAAGATTTCCTATCCCCAAATCCAGGGAGGTTTGGGATGGGAGATGGGGAGGACCTGAGGCTGTCCGAGGGATTTGCTTCAAGCGCTTTAGATTCCTGCTTTAGCTCGTTGCCCCCTTTCCCTCTCCAGGTGGAAGATCTGGAATCTAAGACACAGCACCCGCCCCCCTCCCCACCTTATTCTCAGCTTGCCCAGCACAGCGGGAGTTGCAGAGTCCTCATTTCCAGTGAGCTCCGTCATCTCGAAAAAGTCCCTTTCCCTCCGCGAGCCTCAGTTTGCTCATCAGTAAGGTGGAAATAATGTCTACCTCCTAGCATTGTTTTGAGAATGAAAACAGACAATGGAAGTGAAGCGCTTAGCACAGTATCTGGTGCAGACTCAGCTCTTAAAAAATTAACTTCGGGGGCACCTGGGTGGCTCAGTCGGTTGAGCGTCGGGCTCAGGTTATGGTCTCATGGTTTGTGAGTTCGAGCCCCAAAGAATCGGGCTCACTGCTGTCAGTACAGAGCCTGCTTTGGATCCTCTGTTTCCCTCTCTCCACCCCTCCCCTGCTCACGGGCTGTCTCTCAAGGATAAATAAACATTAAAAAAATTAACCTCAAAGGGAAAAATGTAGCTGTAACTTTTGGCTGGGAATATCGGAAGATCCCAGGTGTAGAGGACAGGGGCACAGGTGTGAACTCTGACCCTCCCGCCAGTGGCCTGTGCGACCCTGCTTAACCAGACAGGTGTCTCTGGGTTCTGCTTGTGAATTCACGTGTAAGGGTGACAGATCGACCTACGGTGAGCCGGTTGCTTCTCCCCTCAACCGAAGAAGCCAGCCAGGGTTTGGCTGTCTCGCCCATTTCACAGATGAGAAGCCAGAGGCTTGGGAACCAAGTGACTTGCTCAGAGTCACAGAGCTTATGGGTGGGAGAGATGAAATTTGAACACAGACCTGCTGGCTTCAAGTCCAGGATGTGCACGCCCTTTGCACGGTATGCGATGTAGGCTTTCCAGCTGGGTTTGCAACCAGTCCGCCTTCCCTGGATCCTGACAGCCTCTCTGACTCCTGGGCCGGGTGAGTGTCATCAGCTGTAGACAAGGGACCCCTGCTCCTGCAGGACACCTGCTTCATCAAGGTCGAGGCACTTAGATGTATAGACATGTAATGGCTCTGAACTCTGATACATACATAAATATATGTGACTTATGTATGTAAATATATATGTAATAGTGCAAGAAATAAACACAATAGACTGTAAAAAGAAAAAGTGTAGGGGCGCCTGGGTAACTCAGTCGGTTAAGCGTCTGACTTCGGCTCAGGTCATGATGTCGCGGTTCCTAGGTTTGAGCCCTGTGTCAGGCGCTGTGCTGACAGCTCGGAGCCTGGAGCCTGTTTCGGATTCTGTGTCTCCCTCCCTCTCTCTGCCCCTCCCCCTTTCATGCTCTGTTTCTCTCTGTCTCAAAAGTAAATAAACAATTTTTTTTTTAATTGTAGGCTTCATATAAAAATGTAAAGGCTTGGTCCTGTTTTGTCTGGGGTCCGCTTTAGTCTCCTTTAGGACCTGGTGTCCCTCTGCCACACTGCTTGCTTCCGGCCTTGCTGAGTGGGCCTCTTCCCCAGGAAGTGAGCCATGTCAGAACCTTGCTTCCCCCATTCCCAACAGCTTGCACTCGCCTCTCTTGGGTCTCATTTCCTTAAACCTTGTCCTGCTCTCCAAGGTGGTGGCTGGTGAACTCCTCTTAGTTGTGAGGCCTGGCCTGTGTCTTCCTTCCACCTCAGATGACACATTGGCTGTACTGAGCGGCCTCTGGGAGGTGATGCTTTAACCTCACGTGGGACCTGGGGAGGGGACGGGGAACAGATTTAAAGGTAGGGCTGGGCTGCTGCCTGGAGAGAGACTGTACCGGACTTATCGCTCCTTGTCACTTGGCCTCCTACAATGATTATAATAAAACCAAATCCTTACAAAGCACTTGCTGTGTGCCAAGCCCGGTTCTGAGCACTATTCGTGCATTAGCTCATTTAATCCTCACACACTCTGAAGTGCATACATTTACTCTAGTCTTTTTACCAATGGGACACTGGAGGACTTTGCCGGAAGTCCCGAAGTTTCACAGTAGCAGAGGCCAGGTTTGGACCCAAGCAGTTTGGCTCTGAAGCCGATATGATTAGCCAACCGAGCTTTGCTGCTGCTCCAACCTGGCTGTGTCCTGGGCCTTTTCTGGGTGGTGACAAGGCCCAGAAGGTACCAGAGGCCCCTGGACATGGGTGAGCGCCCCACAGGCTCATGGCGCTGTCTGGGGGTCCCTCACAGTCTCTGTGACGAGGGCTTGGGGCCTGGTGGGTGGCTTCTGCCTTTGTCTTCTCTTGGCCAAACCTTGAATCCTTTGAGGTCTTGCCACCTTCTCAGGTTCTCTGATTATTTTTTCGTTTCGACCAAGAAGTCTGAACTGAGCCATGTGGTCCAACAAGTGTTCTCCCTTTGGAGGAGGGGGTGGGGGGGGGGGGGGGGGGGAAGAAATCAGCCAGAGCTAAAAATATACTGATTCTGCTGCCCTCTGGCGTTCAGTGGGGAGCCTGCAGGCTCGCACAGCTCTGAATCAAGGTAGGAAAAGGCTTCTGTGGAGTAGAACCTTGTTCTCTTGGTGAGAGGAGCCAGGGAAATGGGAGGTGCAATGCATTTTGGGAACCGTGGTTATGCTTCCAGAAGCAAGCAAGATTGACCCAGTAAGTCCCTGGAAGCATGTCTCCATGTCCCCTCTCACCAGCCTCAGCCCTTCACCGGCATTCTGTGGGGCTGAAAACCCAAACCCAAAGAGGATTCCAGCCAGGATTCCAGAAGGGGAAACTGAGGCCCAAGATTAGAAAGCCTATTAATACTGGGGCTTGATTGCCAATGGGCTTCTGACTCCAGTTTCCCTTCTCTCCTCTTCCTCCTCCTCCTCTCCCTCCTTCCCTTCCCCCTCCTGCTCTTCTTCCTCCTTTTTCTTCCTTTTTATCATCATCACTAAAATCTCTGTCACCCTAATGGTTAATACAGATAAGCACTTGCTGTGGACCACTTAACTGTATCGCATTGGCTGTAGTATTTAATGCAACAATATAGAAAGATGCTTCTAACCGATATGGTGGAATAAAAACTAAGGCTCCGAGAGATAAAATACTTGCACAATTACACAACAAAATAAGTGGCCTACTTTCTAGTCCTGCTGGAAGACTTTCAACTCTGCTCTCTGTGCTACGCTGAACTAAGGACAGAGTGTTAAAAAAATTCCTGGAGCCTGCAGGTGAACAATAATAGTATTTACTATGTGCCAGTACTGTGCTCAGTGAATCACGTATATTAACTCATTCAACCTTGTACCGTTCCTATAAAGTGGTACTTTATAGTGCTATTATTATCTCCATTTTACAGGTAGGGAGACCGAGGCACAAAAAGATTTAATAATTTGTTCTGAGTGGCACAGATAGTAAGTAGAGTGACAACATTCCAGCCTAAGCTGTCTGGCTTTGTTGCCCAGGCCCCTGACGATTGCTAGACTGACTCTCCCTAAGTCAGACGGGGAGCCAGCTCTGAACTGACGACAGACTCTAGCTCTCCCAGATCCCCTTGAGCAATGGGAGGACGACATCAAGTTGCCAAGGCCCTCGTTCTGGGGTCTGGAGCCACAGGATGACGTAGGAAGTAGTGTCCCCCTTCCTCTCCATCTCCTGAGTTCAGGAACTTCCTGGCATTGGTATCTATTTAAATTTCTTTATAATTTCTTTCTTGTCACCCATACCCACTAGAATGGAAGCACCACAGGAGTGAAGACTCCCTCAGTGTCTAGTGTCTGGTAGCAGTCGGTGCTGAACACATATTTGTAGAATCTACTTCGACGAGGTTAAGGGTGACCAGAGTCAGAAAGTGGGGGAGCAAGACAGGGCTGGCTTGTCCTGTCTCTGGGGCAACTGTGACCGCTGGAGCTATGGATGACTCCCAAGCAAGAGAGATAATGATGACATGGGGAAAAGATGCCTTGGGAGAGAGCTGATGGGACGGCAACATTCTGGGGAAGCAGGAATGGTCTCAGAGGGGATCCCGAGCCCTACAATAAGGTGTCCTTTCTGAAGTCCTTCCAAACCTGAGTAAGGGATAGACCCCATTTTCAGTGCCAACAACAGAGATCCATTGTACAGGGGGAAGCAGTGGACTCAAAGAGAAAGGAAAGCCTGGAGAAAAGTTCAGGAGACAAAGTGGGAAGCCAGGTGCCATGCTGGGTGAGCCGCGCCTGGTGATGTCGTCCCAGACTCCAAAGTCCGGCAGTTGGGACTCAGAAGGTCTTATCCTCTGAGACTCTGGGACTCAGAGACTTATCCTCTCTGTTCCTCCTTGTCCTCATCTGTGAAATGGGGATAATAATAACGCCTACCTCTTGGGGTTATTATGCGGATTGGGTGAGGTGCTACATGTAGTGTGTCTAAGACAGCGCCTGGCACAAAGCAAGTGCTGTATAAGCCTTAGCTCCTGGAATATTCCTGCAGTGTCTGTTCCTGTGCCTATCACCACAGAGAGCCACCCTTGAGCAGTGGGCTGGGCTGTAAGGGCATGGAAACCTCCAGCTGGGAAACTGAAAGGACAATCAGGCAGTCAGGCTCCGGAGGCCAGCTAACAATGTGCTCCGTGTAACTCCCCAAAGCGGCAGGATGGATTCATGGTCAGGACGGAAGGCACCAAGTCATCCAGGCCTGAGTTTGAATCCTGAACCTCCTCTGTTTCCTGGCAGTTAGGTATTTGGGTTTACCACTTAACCTCTCT
Source organism: Neofelis nebulosa (assembly GCF_028018385.1). Classification (NCBI taxonomy): domain Eukaryota; kingdom Metazoa; phylum Chordata; class Mammalia; order Carnivora; family Felidae; genus Neofelis; species Neofelis nebulosa. Next base: position 19,109,105 of record NC_080789.1, read on the forward strand.
GTACCTCAGTTTCCTCATTTGTAACGTGGGAGACTACCCGCCTCACAGGTTAAATATTTAGAATGGCACTCAGTGCTAGTTTTTAGCACTACCATAGGCAGTAGAGAGCTTTGCACCTCTTATCTATGGAAACAGCTCTCTAAATGGATCTTTATTAATGCTGTTGAAGTAAGCGTCTTGTTTTGGTGGAATGTGGAAGATTCTTGCCTGATGCTTCTATGTATAGATCATGGCTGGCATTTCCCCAGGCTGGCCACTAGATGGCATGCATGCCCTTTCCCTCCTGACCTGAGCTGGGCCAGAATCAGAAAGAAGGTGCCAGAGATGGAAAGCTACCTTTTATGGGCTAGACACTGGGCCAGCCCTTTGCCTACATTCTTATTGACTCCTCACTGTAATACTCAGATTAAAAGAGATATTGAACCAAAATAGTAAGCATAGTGGATGCCACATGGTTAGGCCTCAAGAAACATCTTCTTCCTATTACTGTTGTTATTATTGCCATTTTTACAGTTAGGACTGAGGCACAGAGAGGAAAAGTAGGTAGATGGAGCCTGGATTCCAAGCCAGACCTTACTGACTACAAGTTCGGCATCTTTTCTCTAAACCTCATTTCAGGGGAAGCATTGGATGGCTGGACCTCACTTCACAGCTCTCCCTGCCTCCCATGTCCTCTTTGGCTCTGTTTTTCTGTCTCTTACTTCCTGTGTGGTCTTCAACTAGTTATTTGGACTTTCAGAGCTGTGCAGTCTGTACCATAGGGGTCACTGTGCCTTCCTTATTTTGGAGATACTTCAGAAATAGCAACTAGATCAGAGTTGATGCTCCATGGATGACAGTTACTGTTGTGAGTTACCTTACAGGTTAGCACAACCAGGCTTCCTTCCTTCCTTCCTTCCTTCCTTCCTTCCTTCCTTCCTTCCTTCCTTCCTTCCTTTCTCCTTTCCTTCCTTCCTTCCTTCCTTCCTTCCTTCCTTCCTTCCTTTCTTCCTTCCTTTTCCTTCCTTCCTTCCTTCCTTCCTTCCTTCCTTCCTTCCTTCCTTCCTCCTTTCCTTCCTTCCATTCATCCTTCCTTCCATCTTTCCTTCCTCCTGCCTCTACTGCTCCTTCCCTTTCTTTCTTCTTTCTTTTCTTCCTTGCTCTCTCCCTCCCTCCCTCATGACCTCCCTCTCCTCCATGCAGTTGAACTACAGTGCACTTATGGTTCCTACCCTCATGGACCTTACAATCCAAATGTCCTAGTCTCTGTTTATTCCCGGGGCAATTCCACCCCCAGGGGTCTTCTCTGTAGACCACAAGCCCAGGCCTGATCTACTCCCCCACTAGGCTGCTCCAAAAGCAAGCCTGCAGATTCTCTAGGTACAATGAAGTGCTGTCTGATCCTAGACTGACTGACTCCATTCTGTTTCACCAGTGACTTTCAAATTGGCTTTGGCATCAAAAGATTCTGCCAGGATGCCTGGAAGTCTTTGTGAGGGAAGCATGTGTTAGGAAGATGGGGTCATGAGATAGGGTCCCTTGCTTAAGACAGAACAGCTCTGGTTTTATCTAATTTATATTCTGGGGTTACATGCAATACTCTGCCACTAAAGAAAACTATAAAAAACCACTCCCCTTTGCTATTAGAGGTAGGAGGGAGGCAAATTTTGAGGAAATTCAGAGAAAATCTCCAGGAAAGAGAATATGCTTGAGAATATGTTTTCAAATTATTTTTCCAAGGTGCTAAGTGAAATAAGTCAGAGAAACACAAATAATGCATGGTATCTCTTACGTATGGAACCTTTAAAAAAAAGGCACGAAACTCATAGAAACAGACAACAGATTAGTGATTGCCAAGGGCTGGGGGCTGGGGAAAATAGGGAGAGGTTGGTAAAAGGGTATATTTCAGCTATAAGGTAGATAAGGTCTGAGGACCTACTGTAAAACGTGGTGACTGTGGTTGATAACACTGTATTATATAACTGAAATTTGCTAAGAGAGTAGAGCTTAAATATTTGTACTAACCCCCAAAGGTAAATATGTGTGAGTTGACAGATATGTTAATTGACTAGATGGGGGAAATGCTTTCACAATGTATACCTATGTCAAATCACAACGATGTACACTTTAAATATCTTATAATTTTATCTGTCAGTTACACTTGAACAAGGCTGAAATTTTAAGAAATTAGTTTCCAAAGAAAATGGGAGTCAACTTTTGAATTATAGTAATTTGGGGAGCCCACTTGCCCCCTCACTGGTTTGTCTAATTGGGGCTGATCCCATGCTTCTGACCTTCGGCCGGCCATGTCCTGCCAATCCCCTACTCAGGATGTTGCCCTCTCTGTGTTTCAGTGCCCTGGTTCCCAAGAACCATTCAAGAGCTCGACAGATTTGCCAACCAGATCCTCAGCTATGGAGCAGAACTGGATGCAGACCACCCTGTGAGTCCCCGTGTCTGTGGTCCTTCCCATGAGATCCTTTCAGCCCACCCCTCCCTGCCCCTACTCCCCTCCCTGATCCCCAGCAATGTGTCTTCATTTGTTTGCTTGTACTACAGACATCTGGAGGATGTCTTCTTGTACATCATCAGCACCATCATTATCATGGTCATTTTTATTGTTGGAGCAAATATGGATCGGCCTCCAGAAGCTATTGTTTATGTATAATATATGGATGTAGGTGTGTGTTTGCACACACACACATACACACACACACATGTAAATCATCTTTCTGGCTTTGTACAATTAAAGAGGTTCAGTTCAAGTGTTTGGGAAACAGTAAACCACTAACAACTCTGCCAGGTACAGCAGGGCAGTGAAGAGAGGTGACATTGGAACTGGATCCCCCAAACTGAGTAGAAGATGCTGAGGGAACAGTATATGTGAAGGCTCAGAGTCCTGAAGGTATCTGGAATATTTTGGAATGGCTGACTGGTGCATGAGGTGTGAGGGTCAGATTTTAAAAGGTCTGATATACCAGACAAAGAAGTCAGACTGCATCCCATGTCCTGTGGGCAGGGGAGCAGGTTGTTCTTTACTGGTTTCTGAGAAAAGGCCCAGGGTGGGGGGACTTTATCACCATTTTTGTGTGTGGTGCAGGGGTTTGGGGAGGGGGAGCAGCTCAGGCTGCACTCAGGGTCAGGACCAGTTCTGACAGCCTCCATAGATGAAAAGTGCCACAGTCATATCGTCTGTCACTTACTCTCTGCCCAGGTAGATGGCTCCTTAATCTTTAAATGACTTGGTAGCTGTTTCATTACAGTGGTTTAGTGGAACTCAGTGAGAGTGTCTGCATTTCAGCGGTTTTCTTACATCTCTGTGGGTCTTTACAGTTGAGTGAATCGTGAACTTGCTCTTCACAAAGGCTCTTTGCAGTAAGCAAAGTAGATGTTCCCATTTTACAGGTAGATTCATTGAGGTCCAGTGAGAGTAAATGACTTTTCCAAGGTCCCATGCTAAGCTTTGGGTTTTAAGATTCCTAATCCAGTCCTCATGGTGCCAAAGACAAAGGTCTAGCCAGTGGCAGAAACGCTGGTGCTTTCTCAGAGACAAAGAGAGACCTATTTCTGGAGTAGGCTGGCCTTTTCAAATATGATCAAGTGTTGCTTATTCTAACTCAAATAGTAAACCCCTGATAGTGGACTCAAAAATACAGAAAAGCATGAGAGGAAAATGACGATCACCCATAATTCCAGTTATTTCCCTTTTTCTCTTGGTAGTATTCTGCATTTTTTTTTACAATGAGAAACTATTTTAGAAACAGAGGTGGGTTCCCTCCTGACACCCACACATCAAAATTGAAAAAAATTATCCCCTATTGTCACACTGTCTGGAAACAATCAGTGTTAATTTTGGTGTGCTCCCTTTCTCTTCTCCACATCTCCTTCCCCCTCTTTTTCTATTATTTAGAAATTAATACATATTATTAAATTATATATATCATAAAATTATTATATATATAATTTTTTGTGCATTGCCGTAACTTACTAAGCAGCCCCCAATGGCAAGCATTTAGGAAGTTTCTAGTCTTTCCCTAGGACAATAATTTGCTTGCCTGGGTATCTTGATGTGGGCTCTCCATAGCTTCCTTGATGCTTCCTTGTGAAACTACTTAGTCTAGGGATAGAAATTGTAGTTCAGTCTCCTAATATATATACTTCAGTACCTTATGCCCCCCAACATAAAGCTGGATCCCCATTCACCTTCCTGGGGATGGTGCAGCCTTCTCCTGTGGCTCCTGGGGGCGGCAGACCTGAGCCAAGAGAGGTTCTAGATCCCCACTGACAGGTCTTCGGCCGTGGACCTTGGGAGCAAAGCATCTGCAAAGATATTGTTCCCCTGGAAGACCTGTCTGGCCACCTTGACCCAGTCAATGGAAAATTAGCCCATCTTACCAGCCTCCATACCTCCTGCCGTGACCCAAGACCCTTCTGCTGGTCACACTCACCGCTCACTTGGGGGAACGAGTATGGCCAGGAAAGAGGGAAGAGGTCACAGACATGGACATTTCCCTCCCTTTATCCTTGTGTCTCCTCAGGTAGATAAGCTGGTCTTAGAATTCTCTAGAATTCATTTCTCCTTACAGACCCAGCCCCTATCTTTGTTTCCCTGGCCTCTCACTGTGATGAATTTTATCATAAAAAAACCCCGTCTGTCTGGTACACGGTCCTCCCGATGAGGAGGCCAGGCTCTCTCTGTTCCTTCTTGTGGCTTTTCATCAGATCCTGGGAACTGATGGGCCAAGGACAGAGTAAACCCTCCAGAGTGCTCACAGGCCCTGGCTGCCATGTGTGAGGAGTGGCGGTGTTCTTCCCAAAAGGACCCTCTGTTCCGCTCTGTACCAGGTTCGCAGCATGCTCCCCTGCCCTTGGCAGTGTGCACTGACGTTTGACCCAATATCTCACTTCAAGGCCTCCAAAACAGCCACTCTGAAGAATGCGGCCAAGGAAGGATTGTTCCTGCCCCAGAGGGTAAAGGGCATCTGCCTGTGTGCGTTGGCCAAGTGGGAAAATAAATTAAGAGCTGCATTCCACCCCGTGCACACTGCCTTCTTTCCTTTGTTGCCTGTGTCTCCCCTTTCTTCCTTCCCCAGGCATTTACTAAGCGAGTGACATTCATAGCAAATGTTTCTTGAGCGTGGACTGTGTGCCGGCACTGTGCTAAATGCTCTCCCTGCATTTTTAAAATTTCGGTGTTATAACCATCCATCCTGGGAGGGTTGCGCTTTCCGATTTTCAGAGAAGTCTCAGATAGAGACGGCCGTGTGGCCTCACGTATACGTGAGCCGCCTCCCAGGCTATGTAAAGGAAAGGGGGCTGAAATGATTAATACGGCATGACCTCTGCCCTCCTGGGGCCTCCAGTTGTGGGGTGGAGGGAAAAGGGGTGTCCGCTCTTCCCAAAGGGGTGCCAGAGGTGACGGGGATACAACTGTAAGCTTGGTAGACAGAATCCAAGTGGTCTGTTTGATTTCCGTTCTCAAACGGACTCTTTCTCTGCCTGTTCCCCAGCGTCTGTGGTCCTGTCCCTGTTGTCTCCTTCACCTGGGGTAATTTTCCTTATCCTCTCACCTGTTCTTGCCCTGCTGGCAAACCTCTATTCGTTTTCTACGGCCTAGCTCATATGCTGGCCTCCCTGAAGACGTCGCTTCCACTGGCCCCTTCCCCAGGCTAAGTTTTCTGACACTGATGTCATAGAACTGTGTGTGCTGTGCTTTATACTTTGAGCACAGACTGTCAGAGAAAAATAAATTCACTTCCTCATGACTTGTAAAGGCATAAGACAGATACACATGCGTGCGCGCACACACACACACACACACACACACACACACACACACACACGTGAAAGGGGCATATGCATGTTTCCCAAACTATAATCTATGAAAAAATTTTTCCATGATCAAAGGGAGAAACAGTATATGCTAGAGCCCCATTTGAAGCATATGCAAGTCCCGTGATCTCATTAGGGATGTTGGAAAGTCCCGTAAACATGAACTCGTTCAACCTAATGTTTCTCAAACTTTTTTTTACTGATGGAACCCCTTTTTAATGGAATACCTAGCGATATTATCTAAAATGGTAGTGTTCCATGGAACGCAGTTCGGGTAATATTTAGTTTAAATCATAACACACAAAAAGTAGACGATTAAACACCAGGTTTAATGAGTCAGACGGCATGTACTATCACTGTGGACCGGAATGGTTAGGGAGGACTTCTGGAAAGAGGGAGAGGTGAGTGGAGTCTTCTAACAACTAGGGTAGGCTAACCGCTGATCAAACAATCCCCAAATCACCATGGATTAACTGAAGGTGTATTTCCAGCGTAAGCCAGTAGGGAGATTTCTCCACACAGTCTTGCAGAGACTAAGCCCCTTCCACTTCAGGGCCATACCTTCCTCCAAGTCTCAGACCCTTTTATTTTTCTGCCAGCACCTGGGAAAAGAGAGACAATTGCTCCCAGGAGGTTTCTGTGGGCCATGTCTGGAGGTGACTCACATCCTTCACTCAAATTTCATCGACTGCAGCCCAGTCACATAGCTGCTAGGAACTTCAAAGAAGACTGAGAAATGTGGGTTAGCAGTGTTCTCTGAAAGAGGGATGAGACACAGACCTTCGGAGCACCAGCAGCCTTGGCCACACAGATCCTAACCCCAGAGCTCCCTATGCCAGCTCCACTGGCACCTACACCAGTGTCTAGACTTAAGATTCACATGAGGGGGTGCTTTCTGGTGGAGAAAACATCAATCAGCAGTGCTGTGCATCTGTGTTATTTCTTCTACTATCCAAAGGTCTCAAACTGTTTTTCAGTCTTTCAGATGTAGGTACGGAGTTTCTCTTCTCTCCAGAAAGAGCCTTGCTCTTCCCTGAGTGGAGGCCTATCATTCTAGTACTCCTCTCCTCTTCCTTTCTGCCAATTAAAATTCTCCACCCGAAGGCCCCATTAAAGTCTATTCTAAAGATGCCGGCCAGTTATCAAAGACTTGTGGCCCTCCTACTAAGTTGCTCTGTCCAAACATAATCTTCAAAAAAGTAAAAACAACTATCATGCAGGTATGTAGTCAACATCGGTCAAAAATCTATTAGCGCATTAACGAGGGAACCAGCAAGATGACGATGTTGGTGCAAAGGAAGCTATAAGAGAGTAAATTATGGACGGTCATTGAAAAATTGAGTGCTGGAGCAAGACCACGGAGATGGAGATACAAGTGATTAATGCTCTCAAAGGCAAGAAAGCCATAACTGTGAGTGTTTTTATCTACTGGACATAAATCATTTGCAACTTGATCATAAAATAAATCTTCTGCTACTTGCCCATCTTCTGTAAGTTGGCATCTAACCCTGAAGAATCTGGGCCTTACTAAGTAGTAAATTGCCCACCAGACAGATATACATGCCTCTAGAGCTTACCGTGAACTTGTTAGGCAATGATCTAATGTGACTTTGGAAAGGCGCATGGTAATTTTTTTGCGTAATTTTTTAACAGCTCCTACCCAGAAGTACGCTGAGTTATGCCATGCACTTAAAATCTAGTGATAAGTAAGACTAACAGAGTCCTGAGTTTAATGATATTAACAAGTATAATGATTGTCTGAAAGGAGAAACACCCAGGTTGTTGAGAAAGTGTATTGTAAGGGAAAATCAATAAGTTTGGAAAAAAGCAAAGAAGGTCTATAAACTGCAATTGAACCAGATGGAAAGGCCAATTAGTAGCTTATTGGTCTAGAAGAATGGGGAAGGGTATTTCAATAACAGGGAACAGCATGTGTAAAGGCCTTGATGTGGCAAAAAGCCTGGTGGGTTTAAAGAATAAAAATAAAACCAACTGGGACAAATTTGGGACATAGTATGCAGGACTACCACTGTAGTTCAACACAGAATTGGAAATGTAGGAAAAGCCAGATTGCATAACGCCTTGTGGACTGGGTTAAAAATTTTGGACTTTACCCTTAAATTGATGAGAAGCCATTGAGAGTTTTTAAAGATGAGAGTGACTGCACCAGATCTGTACTTTGCAAATCTACCGGGGCTGCATGAGGGGGGAGGTATGGAAAGGACACAAAGAAAGTCCACTTGGAAAGCAGTTGTGCTAGCCCAGGCAAGAAGTGATGGGGTCCTGAACGAAGGGACAGCAGTGAGGATAAAGTAAAAAGGACAGACTTAAGATATTTGGAAGGAAGAATGGACAAAGATTGGTTATGGGATGTGAAGGAAGAGAGGAGGAGAGAAGTAAAACAATGACTCTCAGGTTATTGGCTTGGGCAACCAGGTATCTGAGTCCTTTCCAAAACAGACTTTGTGGCTTTATAGGTGGTAGGCACGGCCGGCAACAGAGAGTGGGCAAGGGGCGGGGCTGTTGTTGGTGCTGCCCTGGTCTATTGGTTTGCACGTCTCTGGGCGGGGTCTGCAGGATGGCAATGGCAGTTACTAAACCACTTTGAGACTCTTGTCTCCTGTGTACCATCCTTTCTCCACTTGGTGTGGGGCTGATGGAATGCAAAACGTCTCTCATTGTTGGCATAGATGGAATATAAATAGGAAAGAAAGAATTGCACAGATGCTGTTTAGAAGGCCCAACCATGGGTGATGGGGCTCAATGACCCTTTCCAGACTCTATCCTTTTTATGTTCTGAACCAGACTTCTCAGCTTTTGAATTTTCCACCATTTTGCACAGATGTGTCATTTTTTGATTGTCTCCTTTGTGTTCAGAGTTTTACTTGGTGCCCTGCGTACCTTACCTACTCTAACCCACCCAACACCACGAGGGAACTGGAGCTAACAGTCTCACTTTACTGATGAAGAAACGTAGGCTCTGAGAATCGAACTGGCCAACCTCAAGCCAAGCTCCTAGTGACTGGGGTTAGTAATCCACCCAGCCTGCCTGACTTGAAAACCCCTGTTCTTGCTAGTCTAAAGATGGCATTTCTGAGATTTAACCTCAGCCATGATATCAAGAAAGGGTAACATGAAAAGCTCAGTATGAAATACCCAGAAGACTTTTCCATACGGTTACCTGCTCCCTGAAATCCCCGCAAAAACAGAACCACACACGTCAACACCCAAGTCACAAAAATGCTGAGATTTAGGAAAGTGATTGCATGTAGACTGCCTCCTGTAGAATTCCCTCCACTTTGTCCCTTCCATGCCTCCCCCCCCCTTCCCCACTCCTCCTTCACCAACAATATATTTTCCTGTCAAAACATACTTGGTTACACGCAGTGCAACCAAAATTGCTGCTATTAGCTTAATTGAGACAGGGTGATTATAAATAAATTACATGCAGTGCTACTGAAATTGCTGCTATTAGCTTAATTGAGACAGGATGATTAGTCATCATCAACTGAAGCTTAATTCAGAGTGTACTGTGCATGGCTGCAGAGATCCTGTGGTCATTTGGCTGCCCAAAGGATCAAGACCAAACCGCCAACAGATGGACTTCAGGGCCACAGCTCCCTTTCCCTGGCAACCGAGAGAACAAAAGTCCTTGCAGCCTGGTTGGTGGTGGTGGTGGTGGTGGGGGTGGGGGGGTTCTTGACGGCTGATAATGAACTTCTTAGGCACTTTGAGCTGGAAGGGACTGTGGTTAGAAACGTTCCCTGTGGAAAATCTGTGTAGAAAAGTATATATGTACGTGTATCGATGTATCTCAGCATGTGAATCTTCTGTCGCTTCCTCACAATGATTTGAGATGGGATTTCTAATGCTATTTTACTTTTTTTTACTAATTATAAAAGAAATCCATACTCACAGTACAAAACCTCAAAAGCATAAATAGTATAGAAAAATCAAAGTTACTCTCTCATTTTTGTAACGTTTGTTAGGCCCTGGTGTACTTTTTCCATCACTTCATTTGTACATTCCCTCCATCATAGTTGATACCTCCTGGATATGCAATTTTATATTAAGCTTTTTTTTCCACTGATGAAAATATCTTCAAACTACCTAGACAACGTACATTACAGATCAAAGATAAAGAGCCGAATAGGGCAGAGAGATTGTCATGGGCTTCTCACTCCTGGAGGCAGCATGATGAAGTGAAAATCCACTGGTTAAGGGAGATCTTCCCTCATCCCTCTGGTTTCCTGCCGCAACCCTCAAACCTCAGCTCGTCAGCCATGGTGCAAGCAGAAAACTCCCATGGAGGTGCTCCGTGGGCTTCATTTTTCTCATATCTTGATCAAAATATAGAAATATTCTCCGAGACGGCTTATAGGTGCAAAAGTCTATGCTGTATACTTAAGGGCTGGGGAGAGCCATTTATTACAGACTGTTATTTTTTTAAATTTTTTTTATGTTTATTTATTTCTCAGACAGAGAGAGACAGAGCATGAGTGGGGGAGGGGCAGAGAGAGAGGGAGACACAGAATCAGAAGCAGGCTCCAGACTGTGAGCTGTCAGCACAGAGCCTGACGTGGGGCTCGAACTCACAAACCGTGAGATCATGACCTGAGCCGAAGTCGGTCGCTCAACCGACTGAGCTACCCAGGCGCCCCCATTTCAGACTGTTAAATAAGACTTGTAGGTGAGGATGACTGTGGTCCACCAAACCTTAATGATTGGCAAGTATTAAGTTCATATTTTGAGTCCTAACTATGGAGATGTGTTCTTCCTTTAGCCCGGTAGGCAGGCTCCTAAAGGGATGCATTCAGTGCTGCTTGGAAATCAAATCATGGTGCGCAGTTTACTTACTGCATCATCCCAAGGCAACTTATCTTCATCCAATAGAAGGGCACCAAGGGTAGTTTTAAGTTTTCAGATTCCTAAGCCTTCCTTCCTGTAATTAATGACTCCAAACCATTCAGCACTGTGAGGAAAACTGAAGAGCTGTATTTTGTAATAACTGTGTCATGGAATGTTTTCCAAACTGAATAATCACGTAATTTACTTGGGATTTGAATTTGGAATAAGAATACGTAGTAATTTTAATTTTCTGCTGTGAAACATTTAGATTTCTCTTTCTCAAAATATATCTTAAGAAGCAAACTAAGAAATTCTTTCTTCCCTCCCTCCCTCTGATCATCCCTTCCTCCTTCCTTCTTTCCCTCTTTCAACAAGTGTTTGTAGTTCTTTCTGTGTGGCGGACTCTATGCTACAGACTCTCAGATTACATATATATATATATATATGGACCCTGGTTCTTTGGAACTGCTGGCAGACGGATTGAAACCAATGACGACAACAACAACAAAATAACCAACCAACTAGCCAATCAGACGAGACAAAACAAGAAAACAATATCTAAAAATCAGGGAGTACTTATCCTTTAAAAATACTTCTCTAAATATGACACTCCGTGATGCAAGCCCTTGTTTATGATTCATCAACACCTTGGTTTGAAGGGAAGGTGGGGCAGGTGGTAGAGGTCCTCCCTTATTGGGAAATTCTTGGAATGAACAAAGTAAGTTCTAGTGGTGATGCTAGTCTCTTGTTTTTCTAAAATTCAGATACTATCATTTTTTTGGTAAAATACCCCCCCTCCCTTTCCAGGTTTATTAAGTATAATTCACACATAACATTGTGTAACTTTAAAGTGTATAACGTGATGATTTGATACACATATATATCGCAAAATGATTATAACAGTAAGGTTAGTTAACACCTCTGTCGCTTCACATGATTGCCATTTGTGTGTGTGTGTGTGTGTGTGTGTGTGTGTGTGTGTGTGTGTGTGTGTGATGAGAATATTTAAGATCTACTCTGTTACCAACTTCCAAGAATATAATACAGTATTATTAATTATAGCTACTATGCTGTACATTACATTTCCAGAACTTACTCATCTTACAGTTGCAAGTCTGTACCCTTTGACCAACATCTGCTCATTTCTCCCACCCCAGCCCCTGGCAACCACCATTCGACTTTGCTTCTATGAATTCAGCTTTTTTTCAATTTTACATAGAAGTAAGATAATGCAGTATTTGTATTTCTCTGTCTGACTTACTTAGCATAATAACTTCACAAGTCATCCATGTTGTCAGAAGTGGCAGGGTTTCCTTCTTTTATGGTTGAGTGGTAGGATATATATCTGTATGATATTACTATACTATATATTATATATTATAATACATGTGATATATATGGGTACATCTTCTTCATCCTTTTGTCTATTGACAGACACTTAGGTTGTTTCCATATGTTGGCTATTGTGAGTAATGCTACAGTGAACATGGAATATAGATATCTCTTCAAGATCTTATTTTCATTTCCTCTAGATGGAAACCCAGAAGTGAGACTGCTGGTTCATATGGTAGTTCTGTATTTAATTTTTTGAGGAACCTTCATACTGTTTTCCATAGTGGCTACACCAATATACATTCCCATATGCAGTACGTGAGGGTTCCCTTTCTTCCATATCCTCACTCATTCTCTCTTGTCTTTATGATGATAGCCATTCTAAAAGGTGTCAGGTGGTATCTCATTGTGGTTTAGATTTACATTTCCCTGAAGATGAGTGTTGGGCGTCTTCTCAGGTACTTACTGACTACGTGTATTTCGTCTTTAGAAAATGTCTATTCGGTTCTATGGCTTATTTTTTAAATGGAAAACTTAGGGCTGCGTTGTATGAGTTACTTATATATTTTAGGTATTTACCTTATGTTAGATATACGGTTTGCAATATTTTTTTCATGTTCCGTTGGTTGCCTTTTCATTTGGTTGGTTGTTTCTTTTACAGTGCAAAAGTATTAGTTTGACATAGTCCTACTGGTTGACTTTTACTTTGTTGCTTGTACTTCTGGAGTTATATCCAGAAAAATTATTGTCAAGAAGCAATCCTTCTTGAGAAAGAAGAACAAAGGTGGAGGTGTCACATGTCTTGATTTCAAATTATATTACAAAGCTATACAAATCAAAACAGTATGGTACCGGCATAAATTGACCAATGGAACAGAGTTGAGAGCCCAGAAGTAAAGCCATGCATATGCAGACAGCTAATAGTTGACAAGGGAGCCAAGAATACTCAATGGGGAATGGATGATAGTCTCTTCAGTAAATGGAGTTGGGAAAACCAGATGTTCACATGCAAAAGAATGAAATTAGATGCCTATCTGACACCCCTTGCAAAAATTAACTTGAAATGGATTAAAGACTTAAGTGCAAGACCTTAAACCATAGGACTCCTAGAAGAAAGTGCAGGGAAAATGCCCTTTTAATTCATTGGGCTCATCTCTGACTAAGGTATATGCCCCACCAACACTGAAAGACACCCTTGGCTTCTTTCCACTCTTCAGAAATATGCTGCTTATGGGGGTGCCCGGGTGATTCAGTCAGTTGAGCATCTGACTCTTGATCTTGGCTCCAGTCATGATCTCACGGTTTGTGGGATCGAGCCCCGCGTCAGGCTCCGTGCTGAGTGTGGAGCCCGCTTGGGAGTCTCTCTCTCTTCCTCTCTCTCTGCCCCTCCCCCACTCACATGCCCCCCCCCCCTCAAATAAATTATATATATGTGAAACATGCTGCTTATGATTGTTGGGGGAAAGGCTGCCTGCCGGTGGGTGAGCCTCAAAGGAGAAATGATTATCTTCATTTTTCTATATTGAGATTGATTTCTCAGGTGAGCCCCTGCTGTGGGATAAAGGTTGACCCTGAACTGTAATGAAAACAGCATGAAACTGGGTGCTTCAAACCCTCGTCTCATCTTTGCTTGACTCCTTTTCCTGGGCCACTGTTTATGCTGGATGCATGAGGATAATCATACTGAGCTACCATGCAAGATTTTTGTGGGACTTACAGTAAGTCCCTAGCACACATAGACAGGCATATAATAACGACCCAATAAATACTATTTTAAAAAATTGCAATAGCAGCAAGCATGTACCTGTTTGTTTATCAAGAAGCTGAGGAAGGAGAGCGGGGCTGTCAGAGCTCACGAGCCCCCATTCAAATCCCGCAGGGACATGCTAGGCCTCTCTGCCCAAGCCTTGAGAAGTCAAGTGTCTCCTCTCTCCTAGGGTTTTAAGGATCCTGTGTATCGAGCAAGACGGAAGCAGTTTGCTGACATTGCCTACAGCTACCGACAGTAAGTCCACTTTGCTGGTCTTGGGGAAGAGAGAAGCGCACGCTCCTGGCTTACCTTTTCCTTGCCCAAGTTTGGAAAATACCAGCATAGAGAGTCCTGCCTTCGGCGTGTGTGTGTGTGTGTGTGTGTGTGTGTGTGTGTGTGTGTGTGTGCGCGCGCGCGCATGTGTGTTTAAACCCTCCCTTTAATAACACATGTTTCAAAAAAAAATTGCTGCTAGACAAAACAAAATTACCCACCGTGCCGGCCGGCCTTCTTCCCAGCTTTGTTGTGTCCTTATGCGCTAACGTCTGAAGTAATTACAAAAGGCCTCGGCCCTGAATAACACAGCCTCTGGTATTCTCCACATTAAACAGGGAAGAAGGAAAAAGAGAATCATTTACATTCAAGGAGGAGTTGGCTGCTTTACTGAAATAATGAATCATTTGAGGTTTTAGATGAGCCGTGCCTCAGCGTTCTTCTTTGATCTGATCTGACCCAGCTGCGAAGGGCAATTTTCAGAGGAGTTTATTGTTTTCTGCTGGGATTCTACCCTATTTTAGCCAAAGGAAAATGCAAATATCAAAGATGTCAGTTTGGGAAGGGAGCTGTTTTTGCTGTTTTGAGCCCTCAGGAACTACAGAAATGCTACCATGGGGAAACTTAGCGTTTGAGGCCTGAGCTCCATTCCTGAGTTAAGACGTGAGAAAAGACATGCTCAAGATGAGACATAAATGTTGACCAGGATCCGGGACACCTGGGTGGCTCAGTCGGTTAAGCATCTGACTATTGATTTCAGCTTAGGCCATGACTTCATGGTTCGTGGGTTTGAGCCCCATGTCAGGCTCTGTGCTGGAGCCTGCTTGGGATCCTCTCTCTCTCTCTCTCTCTCTCTCTCTCTCTCTCTCTCTCTCTCTCTCTCTCTCTCTCTGTCTCATTCTCTCTCCGCCCCCCCCCCACCCGCCCATCTCATTCTCTCTCTAAATAAATAAATAAAAATTTTTAAAAAGTTGACCAGAACCCCGAGGGATGGTACTTTAACAGCTTTGATAGATTCTGAGGGCGATGAAAATAATAGGGCTCTGTTGACTAAATACAAAGTTACCATCCAGATGGAAAGACCTCCGGAGAAAATAAGACAATTCCCTTCTCTGAATGACTCCCGGCAGTGGAAAGATCCAGAACTTTGGTTAAACCTGATTTTGGTTAAACCTAGGCCCATTTGGGTTTGGGGCCTTGGCTTGTGACAAACAGGAACCACAGAACATGGCAACCTCTCCCCACTTTGCCTTTGCCCTAACATGGTCAGGTGAACACCATCAAATCGGGTACAGACAGGAGCCTTTTTCAGGTAGCCAATAATAATAACTTAAATTTATGATCTCCTTGCTCTGTCTGGGGCTTTGCTAAATGCTTTGCTTACATTATTTCATTATCTTATTTAGTCTTAATAATAATTCCCTGGTTTTCAGATGGGAAAAGTAATGCTCAATACAGTTAAGTAACCTACCAAGGTCATAATATAACTAGTAGGTGGCATCATCCCCTTTTGAATTCAGATTTCTCTAACTCCAAAGTCATTCTTACCCACTTCCCTGAGTGCCAGGATTCTCAGCGTCAAGAGACCACACTTCTCCATATAATCCAGGAGCTGCTTAGGAAGGACATTCACTTACTGCCTGGCTCTTGCGATTTGAGGAGAGAAACTGATCCCCTAACCTCCTTTCCATAAAAATGTTAAACCTGGGCCACCTGGGTGGCTCAGTCAGTTAAATGTCTGACATCAGCTCAGGTCATAATCTCACAGTTTGTGAGTTCAAGCACCACATCTGGCCGTCTGCTGTCAGCGCAGAGCCCGCTTCAGATTCTCCGTCCACCTCCCTCTGTCTGTCCCTCTCCTGCTCACGCTTTCTCTCTCTCAAACATAAGTAAACATTTAAAAAAAATAAATAAAAATGTGAAACCTAATGGAGAAGCCTGGAATGGATTGAATGCCTCACCATTCTCCATGTTTATCAAGTAAGTTAAATTGATTATTGAAAACCATCCATGGATGCCTGGCTCTCTGAGAATCGTTAGAGATCTTCTAGTCAATTTCCCCATTTTTACAAATGAATCTCAGATGGTTAAGTGATGTGGCCAAGGTCATGTGGCTAGTAGGGCTGAACTTGTTCTCAAATTCAAAGCCTATTTCAGAACTCATTTTAGCTCCTCTCTTTTAAACTTTTGACCCTGTTTACCATCCCTTTCTTCTTTGAAATGGTCTCTTAGCTCAGTATCTGGCACAGTGGATTTTCATTATTCGAGGATTACTTGCTTCATTTATTTGAGACCTCCAATTCAATTCTTGTGGCACTTTTGCAATCATTCCCAGACATGCACAGAGTGGGGGAAGATTGGAGTTGCCTGATGCACGAGGTCTCAGACTGAACAAGGTGACACTGCCTTCTTATTTCAGCTTCTATACTATAAACAACTATTCTTATTGAAGTCTATTTAGATTAGAGACCCGGTTGCCGAATTTTTGCATTTTTTTGTTGATCATTTTCCTGTTTAAAATGCCCCCCTCCCCCCAGCACAGTGGTAAAGTGCCGTCTAGGGTTCCTAAGTGTGAGAAGGCTGTAATGTGTTTATGGAGAAAATGCGTGTGTTAGATAAGCTTCGTTCAGGCAGGAGTTATAGTGCTGTCGAGATCAACGTTAATGAATCAGCCGTATATATTAAATAAGATTTCTTTATACAGAAGCCCACACAAAACGAAGTTAGGTGTTATCAGTTGATGAAAATGTGACAAGAGCTCATGGGACCCTAGTCCTGTATTTTCTTCTGGACCAGTGGTTCTGCGTTCAGAGTCCAGCTCAGAGCTCATGGTGACCTTATGTAGCACAACTACCACATGTAAAGAGAATCAAATGTATTCTACTCTCTACTGATTTCCCTCCCTCCTTTCTGAGGTTTGTTCCCAGTTCTCCCTGGCCTGTTCATCTCACCCCAGAGCTTGTAATGTCTTTCAGACTCAACTTTGGCCCTCTTCCTTGGTTTCTCCCACCCTCCATACCAATAGCTCCCACGTTCAGATCTCTGGCACTTTCCGCATGGGGAATGAGGCCCAAGCTCCTGCGTTATGAGTCATGGAACCACAGGATATTGATCACATGACAGAAGGTATCTACTAAGTTCCAGGGCCCACCCCAAGAGCAAGACCCCCAGAGCCCATGCCCTCTGGGGAATACGGGAAGGCAGTGACAAAAGTAACAGTAAACGAGATAGGTGTTCCCAAAGTTAAAACTTGGCTGTCCGGAGGCCATATAATTAGGAGTTGGAATGTAGATTGGGCAACTAGGTCAGCAGGAAGTAAAGTTTAGGCTGAGAATTAAAGATTGAGCTGGAGTTTACAGCCAAAGAGAATGGGAGTAGTGAAGGAGAGAGGGTGGCCCGTTTAGCTACAGGGCTTTTGTTTTCAGATGTGAATATTGGGGGCCAGAGTCAATTCCTATAGAGAGTAAAGAAGCAACTAACCCCCACCACTGCTAACTAATGACCTCTTCTCCGCCCATCTGCCGTGTGGTGCTCCGACTCTCCTGCCCAAGAACATTTAATGAAAGTCTTAAAACATCAGATTGAAGAGGCGCTGAAAAATGGCAGTTGCAGTTCTGAGGCACCAAATTATTTTTCTTGTAATAATTACCTCTGTGGGAAGATCTGGTGTAAAATAAGACTCCAAGGAGACGGAAGGCTATGCCAGGTGCTGGAGTATCTTGAATGCCGTATTTGGTTGGTGAAATAATTCAGAAACAACGTCGTCTACTTAAAACACTTTTTTGAAGAAGGATCCTAATTGGCTTAACTAGATATCTCTTCCTTATTTCAAACTAAATGGACACTCTACCTAAAATGTCTTAGTTTAGTTTACTTAATGAGACCATGACTTGATGAGAATAATTGACAATTTCTTCAAAGATCAAGGATCTTATGAAACTTCAGGTCTCTTGATGGAAGTGGAAGATGGAATAAAATGTGCTGTGTTTACTTTCTAAGTTAGTGTGTACGTATGAGACAGAGAGAGAAAATAAATTCTGAAATGTTTACTACATCCAGACAGCACTTCAGAGATGACTTATTTGATTCTTATTACAACATTACAAGATGGATTTGACTGTCCTTATGTTGAATATATATATGGCTCAGAAAGTGGCAATAACTTGCTCAAGTTGCCACATGCTTCTGTCCCTCCCACCCTCCCTCTCTCTCTCTGACTCTGGAGTCCTCTGCATTGGCCCTGCTCTCTGGCCATCAGTGGCATCTCTCTTGGAGGTGGGCCCAGCACCACAGGCTGACACCTCAACACAATTAGAGGTTCTATCTCCTTCCAACAGGTTCCACAAAAGTTTTCTCTGTGAGTCTCATTGGCTCTGATTAGAACATGGGCCCGTCTCTCCGCCACTGTCTATGACCAGGGAAATGAGATGCTCTAAATAGCCAGGCCTGGTCACATGCCCAGGTAAGAGTGGTGGAGTCTCCTCCCACCTGAACCTGAGGCTGGGAGGGGAGGAGGCTGCTTTACTGGAAGAAAGGGGAAGGGACATGGCACACCCTGGAAAGGTAACTATTAACCAAAGGGACATCATGGTACCCAGGATGTTACTATCTCTTTTTTAAAAAAATTTTTTTTAGCATTTATTTATTTTTGAGACAGAGAGAGACAGAGCATGAACAGGGGAGGGGCAGAGAGAGAGGGAGACACAGAATCTGAAATAGGCTCCAGGCTCTGAGCTGTCAGCACAGAGCCCGACACGGGGCTCGAACACACGGACCGTGAGATCATGACCTGAGCCAAAGTCGGACGCTTAACCGACCGAGCCACCCAGGCACCCCTGTTATTATCTCTTAAAATTGTATTACCAAATAGCAAATCACCTTTCTTTTTAAATAAGACTCAGTTATGATAATTATCCATTACCCAGTGGTATTATTATTTGTCAGCACCAATATTTGGTACTTTGTACATAGTATTTCACCTAATTCTCCTCTATGCCTCCCAAATAGTTACTTATCAGCCTATGTACCAGCGGCACAGACTAGATTTAGAGAGGTTTACTAAATTGCCCGAGCAGTTATTCAGCTAGGAACTTGTAGAGCCAAGTAGTGAACCCTTCTCTGTCCATGTTCGAAGCCTGCTTCCCTCCATCAGCACTTAGCCCGGAAATAATGGTGCATCCTCAGGCAGGAGCTTGCCTGATGTTTTCTTTTCACAAACCCTGCTGGCCATTATAGGGTCTTCTGAGTTTGTGTTGCTTCCAATGCATCAGCAAAAATCTGCCCTAATCTCTGCCCACCTTTCTGTGGAACATAACACTGACTTTGCTTTAATGGCCTTGGATGAGCTACAGCTTTGAAAGGGCAGGAGAAACCTAGTTTGGAGCCTGAAGATGATCCAGCCTGAGAATGATCCAGATTCTTAAGCAAAAGTTCTGCCTCGTCCTGGACACTGTGTACCCTGTTAGGAAACAGGTCTGTAGTGCAAAGAACAGTCGCTAGATTTTTAAAAGTCAGGCTCTGTTTGATTTTCATTTGTTTTTACTCTTGAGAACACAGCTCATTCTTAGATGTTTTTCAAAAGGACCTTTTGAACTACTGACTCTCAAACTATAGTGTATCCCCTGGAAGCTTATTGCAGTCCAGATGCCTGGGCTTTCTCCTCCCCCACAGAATCAGGATCTATGGGACAGGGTCCAACATATGTATTTTAACCAGCTCCCTGTAGCTCTGTTATGTCATAACAGAAGATGCTACAAAAGCAGATCTTATACCTGGCATGGGTTTAAATACCGAAGGTCAGAAATATCAAATCTAGGGGCACCTGAGTGGCTCAGTCTGTTAAGCGTCCAACTTCGGCTCAGCTCATAATCTCACGGTTCATGAGTTTGAGCCTCATGTCGGACTCTGCGCTGACAGCTCAGAGCCTGGAGCTTGTTTCAGATTCTGTCTGTCTGTCTGTCTGTCTCTCTGCCCCTCCCCCACTCATGCTCTGTCTGTCTGTCTCTGTCTCTCAAAAATAAATAAAACATTAAAAAAATTAAAAAAAAGAAATATCAAATCTAGCAAGTGCATGCCCACTAAACAAGGGTCTCAGGCTCACAGTCCATATGTTAAATCCACTTTAGACCGCAGATATAATTGCGTTAGTTGACATAATGCAAAACACGATATTGCTTTACTTGAACTTGGATGCCTTTGTTTAGAAAGAGGATGTGTCTTTCAGTTGTCTTGGCTGCCACCCTCCACTGTCCATACCCACTACTTTGCCCATTTATGTTACCCGCTGGGCCCTTGCAGTTAAGTGAATTTCCACTCTGGGTAAACAATTGGAGAGAGAGAAGAGCAGAAAGGCCAAGTGATTTTCCAAAGTGAGAACAAATCTCTGGTGTGGTTGGTGAGTTGACAGCTTGTATCGTGGCTTAGCCAAATTGCATGAATGTTTCCTATATCAAGAAGTGGAACTTTCTTCTTTCGAATATCTTAAGAAACCCCCTGTAGTCTGTGACAGTTCACAGGTTCTGGACCTCCCTCCCTCTGCTAATGCTCCTTCTTCCTCTGCTTTACACCTGCCTTTCTGGAGACAAATCTTTCATGCCTATATTCCAGTGGGCAGCCCATCCCTCGAGTGGAATACACAGAGGAAGAAAAGAAAACCTGGGGGACGGTGTTCAGGACCCTGAAGTCCTTGTATAAAACTCATGCTTGCTATGAGCACAATCACATCTTCCCACTTCTGGAAAAGTACTGTGGCTTCCGCGAAGATAACATTCCCCAGCTGGAAGAGGTTTCTCAATTTCTGCAGAGTAAGTCTACTTCAGGGACAAAAGTGGGGGGAGCAGGAGGGAAGGGAAAGGGAAGAAAGTAAATCACGGCTAGTACCAGGGTATGTGTGGTGATGCAGGCAGGTTGATGGTCGGAAAAACAAATCTCACTGCTGGGCTCTGCCTCACCACCAGCTTCCACTGTTAATCCACTCTCATCCAAGACAAGGCATCGTGTGTGGGTTTTGCCGTATCCCTGTCCCTGAAAAGCTTTTTTTCCCCATTCTTAAAGTCCCAGGTGCCCAGGCAGGGTTCTCCTTGCAGTTCCCGCTGGGTTATAGATGGCTGCAGTGTGCTTTGTGTACGAAATGTGTTATTTGTGGCAGTACCAAGAGCCCTGAGCTCTAAGTCCATGCCTCTGACTAGTAGGAATCTTGCTTTGACCCCATCTAGTTAGGGGAACCTGCCTCAGTTTGCTCACCTGTCAAATAGAGACCGTCTCGTAGGGAAATTGTGGGAATGAAAAAAGACGTAGTAAGTAAAAACACCCAGCATGGTGCTACATATACTGGGGGTGCTCAGTGAATTTGGGCTGAATTGGAATCTGAGTAACTCTTGTGGGGAAAACATTATTGGGATGCCTGGCCTCTGCACATCATTTCCAAGTGAGGTAAGTGTTTTCCTTTCTGCCTGGAGACATTAATTTGGCAAAACCAAGATAAGACCCACCAGCTAACGCATACTAAACACCTAGTATGTGGCAGGTAGAATGAGAGAAAGTAGGAGGACAGACCACAAGTTTACAGAAATGAAGAAGTTTCTATGGCTCTGAGCTCTGTGGAAATGGTATGGCCAGCTCTGGGGCAAGGAGCCAGGGAAATTATGTGACAGGGAAGGAAGTGGCAGCTGGGATAGACTGGGGATGAGCTAGATGAGCTTTGGGTCCCTTCTATCTAGAGGGTCTCTACTTGCCAGTTGAAGAGGGAAATGAGAGGCCAAGCAGAGTGAATTTCAGCCTGCAGGTCCAAGGAACATAGGCAGATGGACAGCAGGTCCTAAAGGCATGCTCTGGCTAAATATCCATTTTGCCATGACCAATAGTGAGATAATAAAGTGGTAACACTAGCAGCTGGGGAGTTACAGAGAAGTCATTCAGAGAACAGACTTTGGAGCCAGACTGACTGTAGATGTAACCTTGGACAAGAAATTAAACTTCTCTGTGTCTCAGCTTTCCCATCTGTAAAGTGGGAATAATACAAGTATCTACCTCGTAGGGTTATTAGGAGGATTAGTTAGTAGATATAAAGTGCTTAGAACAGTATGGCAGGTAGTATATGGTGCTAGCTATCATTACCATCATCATCGTTGTCGTCATCATCATCATCATCACCATCATCACTGATTATTATTCTCCTTCCAAGTTTGAAACAAATTGGGAGACAGATAATTGGAACCAGAGAGAGGATCAAAATGTCAACTTTATTACTGATAAAAGCTACTTAGAGAATGCGGTGTGGATGTACAAACAAAATGAACTTCCTAATATTTCACCTCTGAATTATGTAAACTTATCTACCAATTCATGGTCAAGTGTATATTCCATTGCATGGCCAAGAGCAGACCAGAATGTGCACCTCTGTGAGCAGACAGGCGAGAAAGGACCAAAGAGGTCACACAGGGAGCATTCGTTTTCTCTTCCCAAAGGCTCCAATCAGACAAGTCCTTGCTCTTTGGGGGGGGGGGGGTGTATGTGTGAAGGGCAGTAAAGAAGCTGGAAGTATTCCTTTCATCCTTTTCCCTTCTGGAAGTGGAGTGAAAAGTCCCTTTCAACTCTAGAGACATGAGAAATAGGGAATAAGTGTTTCATCCTAATAAACAAGAATGAAAGCTAAATTTATTAAATGTCTCCAACGTGCTAAGGACTTTATATTTACTAGCTCGTTTGATTCTTGGAATAAAGCTAGTAAACATCTATCTACATTTTGCAGATGAGGAAATGAAGCTCAGAGAAATGAAGTTACTTGATGCAAATCGCCCAGCTACAAAGCGTAGGGACAGAGCTGTGAAGCCAAGTCTACTTGGCATCGGTGTCTATTCTCCTAGGCAGTTGGGTCTACTGCTCCCTTGCCTAAAGCTTTTCAGGCTCCTCTGCCTCTGCCATGATGGGCGTTGAGTTTTCTTTCTCTTTTGCTTCCCAGCTTGCACTGGATTCCGCCTCCGACCTGTGGCTGGCCTGCTTTCCTCTCGGGATTTCTTGGGTGGCCTGGCCTTCCGAGTCTTCCACTGCACTCAATACATCAGACATGGGTCCAAGCCCATGTACACGCCTGAACCGTGAGTATTCTCCTCCTGCTACCAGTATCCAGCCACCATGAGTGCCATTGATCCCTGCTCCAGGACTGAGGTTTGGCTTCATCGTGGGCTGATCCACAGGACTAGTTTTCTGGATTGTTTGATGGTAGTACAAAGAGAGAGATTCATCTCTTCTGGGGATTTTCTCTGTCCAGATAGACCTTACTGATTGGAGATTTGGGCATCTTATGAATCACATATTCAGATCTTCTCTGGCTGTGGGAATAAGAGGTCACAGTCAACCTCCAAAGGGATTGTAGGAATCAGAGCTATGAAGCTCCAAATGTGAACAGGAGCAAGTGGTGGCCAGGTGATCTCAGCACCTCCTGAATACACATCTGGATGATTCTGATCTTTCTATGTCTAGATATGTTTGTATGGAGGTAGAGAATGGCCTTACTTTGACAGTTAGCCATCTTCTTAATCAAATCAAATAGAACTTATGCAATTTATACAAAAAGTAGTACACCTGGGGCACCTGGGTGGCTCAGTCAGTTTAGTGTCTGACTTTGGCTCAGGGCATGATCTCACAGTTGGTGGGTTCGAGCCCCGTGTTGGGCTCTGTGCTGACAGCTCGGAGCCTGGAGCCTGCTTTGGATTCTGTGTCTCCTTTTCTCTTTGCCCCTCCCCTGCTCATGCTCTGTCTCTGTCTCTGTCTCTCTCAAAAATGAAGTAAAAAAAAATGTTTTTTAATAGGACACCCAAAATATTTTTTGACTGTCCACAAAGTTTATAACTACAAATCAGAAAAGACCTATTTCTAATGGGCCTGGCACATTAAGTGTTAAATAAATGTAAATTTTCTCCTCTGAATGACTTTTGCCCCTCTCTTGAATAAATAAGCAAAGAACAGCACTATTTTTTAACTTTAACTTTTATTTCTCATGGGGAATAACTGAACACATTGCATTTGCCCATGATGTCACTACCAAGATGAAGACTTGGGATGGGAAGTGTTTGTGACCTACAGCTCACTCAGGTGTATGGGAGGAGGTCCATGGGAATATTGGCTCTTCTGTTCTGCACCCCACTGAGGATATATCTAAGGCCCTCTGGCGTTTGTTCCCTGATTTGCTCCTTACTTTTCTTTTCCCTTCTTCCTTTTCTCTTGTATCTTGCCTCATTTGATCCCAAGCTTTGCATGCCACTAATGCTTGGGAGTGAGGTCATAAACCTGAATGGCTTACCTCCTTTCTACCTGCCTATTTCTCATGTAGAAAGAATGCATCTGGCTTGACTTATAACCTTCCTCACTTCCAAGCTCTGTCCTTTGTATCTTTCAGTGACATCTGCCATGAGCTGCTGGGACATGTGCCCTTGTTTTCAGATCGCAGCTTTGCCCAGTTTTCCCAGGTGAGGAGTGAATCTTTTTGGCCTTTTAATTATAGAATGAGATCTGGATTGCTCAATGAATTGAACATATGGAGGGGTCCTTGTGTCCTCTGCAAGGGTGGAAAGCAGACACAGTTCTGTGATCCCACTAGAGATGGGCATATGGTCTCATGGAGATGGCTAAATACCCTTTCAGGGACCCCAGCATGATAAATCCCTCATCCTTGGAATTATATATGTGCTGTTGAATTTGCTAATCTCATTCATCCTACCAGGTTTAACTTAAGGGTCTTTTTGTCCATGAAATCTTGCCTGATCCTCACAAAGAAGTAACCTTACCTTCTTCCAAGTTCTCCTGGTATCTTTCCTCTCCTCTAGGGTCTTGTCACTTCCAGGCAGCCATTTTTGTATATGCTTTAATTAGATAAGATAATATTTGCTAATAATCCAATGCTAGTAGCCCAACTCATAGTTGGCAAAACTAACTAACTAACTAACTAACTAACTAACTAACTAACTAACTAAAGTGGCAAATGTCTTGCCATTATAATAAAAGCTGCAGTCTAGGCCTTGATTCATCTATCACTGTAGTGAGCTTTCTAGATGAGTGACAGGATCCTAGTAATAGCTTCAGGGCACTCAGAGGATAAACTGGTTGGGGAGAATTGAGTGATGCACCCACATGTCCCACCCTGACTCTAACCAGCAATGTGACCTGTGTGCCTCAGTCTCCACAAATGTGAACCAATACAAAGCTTTGCCTGCCAATCTTCTTCCTCACAGGGAAGAATAAAGATCAACTGGAATAAAGATAAACTTGAGATCACATACTGCAGCAAATGTGAATTATGGGTTTGTGTGTATTGGGATTGTGTGTAAATTTCATAAGTTTTCCCTCAGCTGGAAGAAATAAATATTTCTATTGTGGATTGAAGAGGCGATCACTTAATACCTGAAACAAACAAACAAACAAACAAACAAAAAAGCTGAATTAACTGCCTGCTAGGTAAGGGAGAACTGCACTTGTAAGACACAATCTCTCTAAACAAAGAAAACTATTGCTTTTATATGGGATTTTGGGAGCTGTGGTGTTCAGAGATTGTTGGACTTTTGTAAATGGAAGTGTTTGAGGATTAGCTAAACTTTAACTCACAAGTGTCACCATTGGATTGAGGCTATTGTTGACCAGCTGACCTTCAGAAAAATCGTTCCTGTTGTCAAGTTGTCATTGATTGCTTTGGACAGCTTTAAAACTGGGTTTTGTTCTTATGGCCAAAGAAAAATCAGTTTCTTCCTTAGAACATAGGAACTTTTTATTCTCACTACCAGAAGCTATTCTGCCCAGTCAGAGGCTAAGTGACAATCCTCCATATGCCATTACCAGAGGAGTGAACAATTACTTGAGTTGATAGATGGATGCTACTGGGCCATCAGTGTCACATGCTCCAACCTATGCCTGGATAGTCCCAAGGCAGGGTGTCATTTTGAAAGTTCCCTGAGCACATTCTTTTTGGATCTAAAAGGAGGACTTACTTTCCACTTCAATGTAAACACCAGGAGGTCTAGGATCTTTATTGATCTTGTACACTGCCATCCACACAGAAGGCATTCAATAAATATTTTGGAATAAATAAATGCATATAGTAGAGAAGGCAGCATATACCTTTATAGTATCTACACTGTCTGATACAAGACAGGCTGGAGCTCTGATGAGAAGTGGTCCATAGCATTTCAGACTCTCCAGCTATGTATTTACCTGGGTGGCTGTCAAGCACTTCTCTGCAGTTCTCCTGTGGTATCTTCAGGGTACATGACTAAGACACTCCTCTTGTATTCCATACATGTTCCACTTGAGCTATGGGGGGATAATCACTGAGCTGGAATCAAGGAATGAAGCTTCATACACAACTTACTGTGTGAATTTGAGTAGATCACCTCCCTTCTCTGTGCCTCAGTTTTCTTATTTGTAAAGTAAATACAAAGGGCCAAGTGATGAAGTAAGATTTCCCTGCTCTTGAGATCTGTGATTGTATGATGTGTGCCTAGGGAAGACTTGAAAGAATAATCAGGGTCTGTCTGAGCCGTTGTGAAGGCAGGTTGTCAGCCGTCACCTTCCTGTGGTCAAGTACGAGGTTGGAGCTGAGGGTGAAGGTTGGTCAGAAGTTGAGGGTGAGGTTGAAGATAGGCAGACCCCAGCCATGCCAGTGACTCTGTTTCTCTATAATTACAGGAAATTGGCCTTGCCTCTCTGGGTGCGCCTGATGAGTACATTGAGAAACTGGCCACGGTAAGTCCCCTCTCTCCCTGGCAGGTAGTGGGAGTGCTATAGACTATAGCCCTCAGATCTTCAAAGCTTTGATCCTCCCACGCCAATTGGGGGAAATATCAGAATGTGCTGACTTACATGAACACAAATGAAATTTCACATTTTGATTTTTCCTTAGTGGTTTGATTTTGAAATCAGCAGCATGCAAATATTTACATGTGATTTTAAACAAAGAATCTTAAACACAAATAGGCTGTAATGACAGCACTTGAGAACCTTTGGGCATAAAGTGTGTGTGGGGGGAAATAGCTTGGATTCATGGCTTTGAATAGGAAATATTTACTCTCTACCTTTGCACTGGAGCCAGCGTGAGGATCTTTCCTTTATTAGATAGGAGGTGGAAGTGGGGGTGGGCTTTCCTCTTCTTGTCAAGCACTTCTCCCTCCCCAGTGAATGTGATAACACTCATCCATTGAAGCATGGAATCCATGACTCTGTACAGCAGGGGGTTTTCTTCCTACAGACTTCTTTCCAACTTGAGTGCATCCCTCCCCAGCCTCTGAGTCACATTTCTTATAACTTTCTCAGCCTGGAAGATGAAAAAGAAAGCTTTGTAAGGATATTAGAACACGAATGAATGCAAATTTATCATTAAGCTATATCAGTTTAGTAGTTTATTCTCTAGGGTAATAAACCGACTTAACTAGTAACCCACCCTTAATTCTCCAAGACCATGACTGTCTCCAGCAGCTAACGGGGACCTGGGTTCCTCTTGGCCCTGGTCAGTAGGGTTATGCCAGAATTCCAGGACCATCTTTCCCAGGCCAGGCATCTAAGACATGTTGGGGTTGGCTATTTGGAGAGGATAGGTGCAGTGGTTGGCAGTACATCAGAAACCGCCCCCCCCAAGTTTTAGCACAATGATGGGATACCCCCTCAATGATTTTATCACTACTGATCTCCTACCTCCCATGACTGATGGGATTGTTGGCAAGTCTGACCAACTAAAGGGAACATCTCACTGCAGTCATGCCACAGAGAAGAAAGCAAAAGGGGTTGAGGAGTTCCTGTCCAATAGACTTACTGTTGGGGGTATCTTCTTTGGGCTTCCTCAGTACTCCCTCACTGCTTCCCAACACATCTTGCATTCAGCCAACTCTTGATTCAGCCAGTGACTGGATAGGGTGGGACATAGGACACAGAGAAGCGACCCCAGGTCATGGTGATTCAGAGAAGAGACCTGCACAAACTCCCACCTGGGAAGTCCTGTCTTTAGCCCTGGGGCATTTGCTGCTTTTCCCCTCCTTGGGGTGTGCTCTCAACTTGACTTTCCATTCCAGATTTATTGGTTTACTGTGGAGTTTGGCCTCTGCAAACAAGGAGACTCCATAAAGGCATATGGTGCTGGGCTCCTGTCATCCTTTGGTGAATTACAGGTAAGACTCCACTTATATCCATTTTGAGATTCAACCCAGGGGTTAATCCTCAAGTGTACACCTGTGTTTACATTGGTATGTAAACCCCAGGAGGTCCAGGATCTTTATCCATCTTGTACACTGCCATCCACACAGAAGTCATCCAATAAACATTTTGGAATAAATAAATGCATATAGTAGAGAAGGCAGTATATACCTTTATAGTATCTACACTGTGTCTGATACCAGACAGGCTGGAGCTCTGATGAGAAGTGGTCCATAGTATTTCAGACTCTCCAGCTACGTATTGACCTGGATGGCTGTCAAACACTTCTCTGCAGTTCTCCTGTGGATACATGATTTCTTCAGGGCACATGATTAAGGCGCTCCTCTTGTATCCTCAAGTGATTGGTACCTTAGCAGCTATGATTTGTTCATGACTTTGGGTATTAGATGTAAACTTGAACTGCAAGCACACGGGTCTCCAGGACAGAGGGGCCTCCCGATCCCAAGGCTGAATTGTGCACACAGATGTATGGAAATACATGCCAAAAAATGTGGTTGGCTCTCATATCCTCTATTGATCATCTCACATGAAAATGGCTAGTGTGAATTCCTCCTTTCTACCTTGACTACAGATTTTAGATGGGCTTTGAAGGGTAGGATCTTCTATATGCAAAATAACTCAGTTCACTGCATTTGGGCTGGGGTGTGGAAGGAATCAGGGCGAGATGACAGAAGGTATACAGACAGCCTGACCCTGATTTAACTGTGAACATTTTCCACTCGGGGCCCGCAGTACTGCTTGTCGGGCGAGCCAAAGCTCCTCCCCCTGGAGCTGGAGAAGACAGCCGTCCAGGAGTACACTGTCACGGAGTTCCAGCCCCTCTATTATGTGGCTGAGAGTTTTAATGATGCCAAGGAGAAAGTGAGGTGAGGTGGTGACTAAGGTGGGTCAGCGGCTCTTGGGGCCTCCTGATTTGTCTGGTGCCGCTGATCTGTGGGTGGTTGGCCAGAAGAGTGGATTCCAGTGCTTACAACAACAGTGTGCAGCAGACGGAGTCTCCCCACCTTTGTCCCTTTCACTCTCCATTTTGGAGAGGTTCCTTAGTGGGACCCCATTTCACAGCTAATTGTCTGGATATGCTGACCCCTGCAGAAACTCTGCCACTGGATCCTTGCTTGAATGTAGCCACGAAGTCCAGGTACTGAACTCTTCTGTGTACATAGTAGCCACAGAAGGCCCCCAACAAATCATTCCAGAAATCTTCTAACCTGGGGGAATCCCTTGTTCACTTTATTCTCCCAACACCTGCATCATTCACTTGCTCAACTCCTTCAAGTCTTTTTGACCTTTTTGACCCTTTGACCTTTTGATCTTTTAACCTTCTCTGTGTGTCTTTCTCTAACCAATTTACTTTGTTTGCTTGTTTGTTTGTTTGTTCGTTTGTTTGTTTGAGAGAGAAGGTGTGCAAGTGGAGGAGAGCGGCAGAGAGAGACAGAGAGAGAGACAGAAAATCTTAAGCAGGCTTGATCCCAGAGTTGTGGGATCTGAGCCAAAATCAAGAGTCAGACATTCAACTGATGGAGCCACCCAGGCACCCTGTAACAAACTTATTTAAAATTCCCACACAGGGGCACCTGGGTGGCTCAGATGGTTAAACCTCTGATTTGAACTCAGGTCATGATCTCATGGTTTGTGAGTTCAAGCCCTGCGTTGGGCTCTGTGCTAAAAGCTCGGAGTCTGGAGCCTGCTTCAGATTCTGTGTCTCCTTCTCTCTCTGCCCCTCCCCTGCTTGTGCTCTCTCTCTCTCTCTCTCTCTCTCTCTCTCTCTCTCTCTCTGTCTCTCTGTCTCTCAAAAATAAATAAACATTAAAAAAATTTTTTTTAAATCCCTACCCAGCCCCACCTCACATCCTTACCCCTTTCTGCAGTTTGTTTTTCTGCTTACCACTTGCTAATGTTTAATACACCAAATGATTTAAGCTCCATTTCCATAGGAATTTTTGTCCTTTCTGTTTTCCTGTTCTCTCCCCCAGCTCTAGAACAGTGCCTGATACATAGTGAACATGCAATAAGTAATAGGCAAATGCATCTGTCTCAGAGGCAATTCAGCAAGAGGCTGACGGTGATGGAAAGGTAGCAAGACTCAGGCTCAGCCTTCTGAGCTGACCGCCCTGTCTATAATCTGCTTGAGTGTCTCTCCTCCCAGCAGGAGACAGGCTGGGCAGAGGCCTCCCTGGACGTGGCTATCCTGATACTCAGTGTTTGTTACCACCTCTTGTTTTATATCTGATGAGTGAGGGGTGAGAGACATGGATACAGAAGTTTCTGGGACCCTATGAAGCTGAGTATGCAGCTTCCACTGCGTTGAACTTAGATGATAGATGGTAAAACGTTGGCTCCCGGGTCCACATGGTTTGGCCTAAGATGACTTCCTTCCTCCTAATCTCTCCAGGGCCTTCAGGTTTTTTCAGTTACTCCTTTCTAGTTATTTCTTAAATCTCCACCCCTCCCTGGGAGCCTAGCCTTCCCCTAGCCCCTAAAGGCTATACTCTGCCATTTTTGGGACCTTTTGCGAGTTATGGATTTCAGTGGATTAGTGTATTACCCCACTTGGGTAATAATAATGGTAATAATAATAATAATAAGCAGGTTAGATGTCTAATATCTATTATGTACCAAACACTGTTCTAAGTGCTTTTCATGTATTAATTTATTCAAGCTTCAAATAAAACTACAAAGTTTGAGGGTGGGGGTTAGAAGCACAGAGGTGGTTAGTAACTCACCCAGGGTCATACAGCTAGTAAGGGACTGACCCAGGGTTTGGATTCAGGTGTGGGGCTCAGAACCAGTACTCATAACCATTCTGTCAAACCAGGGTCACATTTAAATGGGTCCCTTCTGGTGGTGAGTTTCTAACCCAAGAAGTGATCTGCTCCAGACCAGCAGGAAGAGCTTGCCAGAACCTGGGTTTCTCAGGCCTTTGAAATCCCACCCATTTTGTCAGTGCCCTCCGCCCAGAGGGGACACCCACAAAAACTCCATTCTGTTGAGAGGTGACTCGGGGTCAAAGGGAATGCTGAAGAACAGGGTTCAGAGAAGGAAGGGATGTCCTCAGAGCATCTCAGCTAAGAGAAATCAACTTTGACCATTTTCAGCGTCAAGAGTCAAGCTCTAGGCAGAAAGAAACAATGCCGAGTGTGGTCACGTGCCCATTCTCTCTGTCTGTCTGTCTGTCTGTCTCTCTTTCTCTCACTCACTATGCATCAGGCACTGTTCTCTGGCTAGAGGAGGGATGGCCCCAAGACTGACTGCCTAACTGAAGCATTTCTAGTGGTGTGGAGGCAGATTGCCCAGAGCAAAGATGAGGTAAACTATGTAAGAGGGACGAGGTGCAGAGCAGGCCACATCACAGATATGCGCTCTATGCATCATGTCACCAGCAGGGCTGAGAAAGCTCTCTTCAGAGAAATAGAGGTGGAGAGACATACTTAACCACTTGTTCCTCTTGAGTCCCCGGTCGCTGATGAAAGAGAACAGCTATCGCACATGTAGCAACTTTACTCTATTTTATAACAGCGTTGGCTACGACCCTGTGAAGTAGCACTGCTCTCGTTCCAGTTTTATAGAGGAATGAGGACACCAAGGTGCGGCCCACAAGGGCTGTCACTAGCAGAGGCAGGATTTGAGTCCAGGCGGCCTGGCTCTGGAACTTGGGTTTCCAGCCACTATAATCTACCGCTTTTGCCAAACTTGGAAAACCCACTAGTTTCCCTTAGAGTTTGTCTTCTTGGGATGGCAGCTTTGAATCTTACCAGCAGCCAACTTAGAAATATCATTTGTGATGCCGTTGCAATCTATAGGCCATTTTTGGAGTATCTTGTTCATTACATCGCTTGAAGTTCTTCATAAGGCCCTCCTGGTACTTTCCCAGATCCGGGAGTAATGCATCAAGAAGGCAAAGCAGTGAAGGGCACAGGCCAAAGTCAGACTACCTGGGTCCCTTCTCAGCTGCACGATTTATTGCCAGTGTGACCTTGGTATTCACTGAAACTTCCCAAGCCTCAGTTTTCTCATCGGTAAAATAGGGATAGTAATAGTACCTTCCTCCTAAGGTTTTCATGAAGACTAAATTAGGAATGATAGTTGTAAAGCGTATACAACAATTGGGATTTCATATAGTTCTTGGTACATAGGAGGCACTCAATCCATGTTAAATTTCATTAATAGCATGGTGTTTTCTTCCACTCTTGAGAGAGGTGCTTCCCTTTCTGCATTGATTGTCAAGCATCTCGGAACTTCTTTTATTCTATAGCATTCTTTGGCTAGATTTATTTACTCTTTTGGTTTTATTTGATGGCAAGAATTTTGGCCTTAATGTATTCTGTGCTTTTACCATAAGCTACCTCTCTCTTTTTGGAGGTAGGTAACTAAATAAATATGTGCCTACGTGTGTTTGTATATACACCTCAGCACATACACAGCACACAAAAGCTGCCCAACAGGATCCCACTAAAACTCCATTTCCCTTCTCAGTCTGCTTTCTAAAGCCCCGGTTCTAGTAAGATTGAAGTGAAATGCCACCGGGAAATCTTTTAGAATGATTTTTCCCCAAATGGTGCCCTTCACTGAGCTCTGTGGATTTGCTTTCAGGAATTTTGCTGCTACAATCCCACGGCCCTTCTCAGTTCGTTATGATCCATACACCCAAAGGATTGAGGTCTTGGACAATACCCAGCAACTTAAGATTTTGGCTGACTCCATCAACAGTAAGTAACTTACACCTCAAGAGGCCACTCCGTTCACTAGAAAGAGAAAGTTGGATTTTCTTACCTTCACCATAGGAACAATAAGAAATTTATTAAATATTGAATTAGGGAGAAACGTATCTCCAGGTAAGCTATTTGTTTGTTGAATGAGGAAAACTTGGCAAAAAGGCCACGGTTGCCTTGAGTGTCTTTTCTTCTTTGACTTTCCTAGATTCCACCCTACCTCCTCCCATCATAACATCCTGGCTTGTCAGTGCCATGTTCCTCTTCCTCCTTTGCCTCTCCACTCTGTTTCCTCTAAGGGTCCAATGCATATTTCTATGCCTGGGCTTTCAACCCCTACAAGACAGATTCTCACTATTTTAATAGCCATCTACTAGCTCATCTGTGGGCCTTCTACCCTTCCAGGACAATGACGATATTATAACAGTTGCTCATAAAAATGTCACAGTGTTACATTGTTCTTCACTGGACTCCCTCTCCAGTGCTTCAGGCTCCCCTCCAACGACACTGGCCAGCTTTTAGTTCCCACGCTTCCTCCTGGCTTCTGGCCTTTGCTCATGCAGTTCTTTATGTTTAAAATATTCTTATTCCCGCTCTCATTTAGAAGTCCCCAACTCTAGCTCATCTTTTAAGTCTTTCATAGACATCTCTTCTTGTAGGAAGACTCGTCCGGGTGTCCTTCCTATGTCTTGGCATCCACACAGATCCCTCTCCCAGAGCATGTACCACTATATTGTTTTGTAATTATTTACTTGTCTGACTCCCCAACAAGACATGAGCAGAGGGCCAGGTTGGGTTCACCGTCAAATCCCTAGGGGTTAGCCCTAGTCCTAAAAAAGTATATTAGGTGCTCAAGAGTTGTCAAATGGATGGATGAAACTACTGAAGGGGTGAGCAGCCTAAACAGAGGAATTCTAGACCAGGTGGAGGCTCCTACCTCACGTAACGCTAACAAAGGCCAAAAATGAAAGTAGGCTTGAAGTATCCCTCTAATACCCCACTGATGTTGCCTGAGGCCACATCCAGTAGTAGAGCTGTCCCTGGCCATTATAGTCATTCTTCATTAGGTATGGCCACCTGTGACCAGACATTTTGAAATAGTTCAAGGTTGATTCCCCACCCCTGCCCCATAGACTCCATTTTGGATACTCAGCTGGAATAGATCTGTTCACGAAAAAGGCCAGCCAACTGCTCCAGAGGCTGGGATGTAAGACAGAGGGGTCAGCCCATAACTTTTTTTGTCTCTCTTATTTACCTTTGAAAGGCAAGAGTAACTCTTGTTTTTAAGAGAGTTTTTTAAATCACAGAATAACAGATTTAGGAATTGAAGTGTCCTTAGAGCAATGTGACTTTATGTAAGACTCCATCACCTCTCTATACTTGTTTCCTCAGGATCTAGGAGAGCAAGGCTTGTCCATCTCCAAGATTCCTTCCACTTCTCTGAAATGTCTATGTTCCTGTGGCCTCTTGGCATGTGAGAACATGGCATGAATGGGAGTGGACTCCGTCATAGTCCAGTGGTCTAGCAATCTAGGCTGAGTTATCTGCTCAAACCAGGCATTCTCATGAATCAGAATGAGTACATCAGAATCATTGGAGAGCTGGTTAAAAACGAACAGTCCTGAGTCATAACCCCAAACTAAATTTGCTAAATTTGTGGTAAGGCTGAGAAGTTTGTATTTGTAATAAGGCCCTAGGTGATGTTGCCACAGGAGGTTTGTGTGAACCACATTTTTAGGTTTCATGGCTTAGATCCTTGCAAGCATGTATAGATGTCCCTATAAAAGAAAAAGAAAGAAAACGAACTCTTTCTATGGAAAGGTGAAGCTAACTACATTAAAACTTGTAAGGCCCTATGCTATAACTGCCCAAATACTATCACCATAACTATTCTGTAAGCTCCTTGAAGGTTGGGGTGGCGCCCAGAATATCCATACATCCCACGCATCCTCTAACATGTTGCACATTGTAGACATTTAAAGGGTATTTTCTTAAGATATGTGTGGCTTTTTTTTTTTTTAAATTTGTAGGTGAAGTTGGAATCCTTTGTAGTGCCCTTCAGAAAATAAAGTGAAGCCATGGACAAAACCTGTCAACTGAGAATCTGTTGATGGAAATCCAACTACTTTCATTTCATCTGAAAAAGTCTGAAAAGCAAACCTTAATTTGAATTGAGAGCCTTAAATCCTTTTTTGGAACAAGATGGAGCACAAACAAATAAATCAAACTAAGTTGAAATGACAGTGTATTAAGACACACCCAAAAGCCTAATCTTTTGGGGTCCTCTTTGATTTAAAGATGGTAATCCCATACCCTCAATTCAGTTAAAATCAATAGTATGTCACATTTCATCAGTTAATTAAAATTTGGGACCTGATTTATTCAAGCTTCTATATGTCACTCGATGTAAAACACAAGCCTGTCATTAGAATTGAATTTGTTGATTTAATCTAAATCTTAACCTACGCAAGTAATTTTTTATTTCAGTGAACTATGATTCTACTATTGCTGTGTTTTACCCATGTAGATTTCCTTTAATTCAAGAGCCCATTAAAATACTTATAAAGGTTGAAGTTCATAGCATAATATCGAAGCATTTCTTATATTTTATTGTAATCGTACATACTACTGTGGAAAGTAGTAGAAGTTCTCACCTGACTCCCACAACTTTGAAGCTCATCTTCCAGTTAATTGTCAAGTCCGTTTTGGGAGATATTTTGCAGACATGTGTGATGCAACAGATGTTGACTGAAGGCCTGGCTGGTAGATATTCAGTAAATATTCATTCAAAGAATAAGGGAATACATTATTAACTAGCAAATCCTCAACAAAAATGAGAATTTTAGTTATGTTAAAAAAAAAGTCTAGTGGTTATAAAATTTTGCAGTCTCAACTTCATTCTTGGAATGAACTATTCCTCTCCATTCCCCTAGAAATACATTAACTGGATAATCTTGTGACATGAAAAAAATGATCAAAGATTTCCAACCCATTATAGGAGCGCATTGTGATAATCGATGCTATGTCTGGATAGTCAACAGATTTTGACTTCTTATTGCTTGTGCATTTTGCACAAACACATGAAAATCCAGGAAATGGTGGGGAAAATAACAGTGTCTTCAAAGCTATGCTTTGAAATTCTCAACCACTTTAACACTTTATTTTGGAAATAGTTCAGTGTTAAAGAACTTGCATAATATGTCTTCACATGTGATTCTCAGGCCAGCTGTATCATCATCAATGATAAATCCTGGGCACATCCCAGTTCTGTCCAACTAGAATCTCTGGGTATGGGGCCACTGAGACTTGCATTTTTAAGTACCCCAGCTGATTTTTTTTTTATGCCCAGCCAAATCTATCAGGTACGTTAAATTTGAGAAAACCTGACTTCCGGTGGCCAGTTCTGCCACTTATCAATTATGTCACTTTGTATAATTCACTTTGGATCTCGGTTTTACTCGAACAACGAAGGAGTTTAACTGGAGGAATCAAGGTTTCTTCCAGCCTGGAAATACAATTCAAATGCTACCATGTGTCTTTAAACAGATGTCCCTGATCCACCAATAGTGTGTAATAATACCAGCCCAAGTATGCTAGCCAGGTGGGAAGAGCAATTTGGTCTGATTGTGTCTGAGATCTCATTGCTTTGGAGTTGGGTTTTCACGTCTGTGTTTAGTTCCTCATGGCTCTGTAGAACCCACTGACAAACGCTGATTCTAAAAGGGACAGCGTTCTTTTTTTCCGTTTCTTTAGGCCCCAAATACTCTGCAAAGGGACTTTTTTTTTGGTAAATGTTTCTTTACACTAAATGTAAATCCGAGAATCTCTTGATTTGGGAACTAAAATGTTTTATAGTACTTTAGACTGGGTATTTTATTTTATAGTGATTTTTAGTCTAACTGAAAGTCGTTTTGTGCGTTTGAAGTTAAATCTTAGGTTTAGGTTGCAATTTTGCAGCAAGAAATTACATACTGAAAGATGATCTTTAAGTGTTTAGTAATGTGTTACTCAGCACTTAGCTCTTTTTATCTGGATGTAAAAGCCCAACCTACAGCGATGGATTCAACATGTTTTCATGGGTTAGTATTATTATCTGCCTAATAATTAATAAATGAGCTGTTTTTTAAAAAAACAATAGTAATGCTTTACTGATAGCTATCCTGTTGTATCCAAAAAAGAGAGATAAATGTAAGAACATTACAAATTTTTATTATTAGTGTTCAATAAGTTTCTAAAAGGATGAATCTAAATTTCAATTATAGGTTCCTAAGTTATATAGTTTAACTGTATCAAATAATCTACCACTAAAATGTCAACTTCATAAAAATGTGAACCTTGCCTATCTTCACCTCTAAAAGCCTTAGCATATAATACATAGTAGGTGCTTCATAATCTTTAAAAAAATTCTGAGTGAGTTGAATCACAGGGAGTGTAGTGAAGATTGTCTCTCACACATAAGCTATTTTTCAAGAAAAACTTGGGAAACAACTAAATCTGCAATTTTCCGTTTTAAATTCTGTTGAAAATGTTGCATCTTAATCTAAATTATGACCTTACTTTAAAAATATATGTATTAGCCCTTTAGACTAGATTATGGCTAGGTAGTTTGTATTTATACTGCTTTGATAATAACTGACATATGAAAGTGCTTAATAAATGTAATAAAGGAAGCAAAATGGCATCAATGAAATGTCTCAGTTATCCATGGTGGGGCTGAAATGGTCAGAGAGCATTACCTATGACCAGAGGGTCAGAGAGGCTTACCCTGACCAGAGAGAGAGGTCAGAATGGCTTACCTAACAACTGCAAAAAATGACAGAGGAGACAAAATAGGAAAGGCTATAAATATGGACTCCGCAAAGGGAAGAGAAAAAAAGTGATCAAAGCTTCTTCTCTTCAGTAGAGTGTGTACCCACCTCCCTGCCCCCACACAACATCCCTGCCTTCTAATAGCTTTCTTGTGCAGTTTCAAAAACTATAAACAGTAGTAGATTTGTTATGTGCTAGTAATGGCTCTAACAGTTTGTGTGCTGTGAATTTTCTCATTTATAATCTTACTTTAAGTTCTGCTAGTTCCAAGGTACAGTTTACCTTCTCATATGTATTAAGCTTAAAGAATAAGCTCAGAGAAATAAGCAATAGCAGAGAAGACTGAATCTAACCCTCCAGCGTATATATACAACTCTTCTTACAATATAATTCATAGTTGTTCAGGGTTGCTCTTCAACAGTACTTCTTTTGTATGTTTCTTGCATTTTGTTTGTTTTATGACACCAGTCTCTAAATAATAGAACATTAATGGAAAAAAAGACAAGAAGGTGTACCTCCCTGAGATATGGATAGACTTCTTACGTCTCTTAGTAGATGATGTTGCTGCAGAAAACGTAGCACCCGCTTATTTTCCAGTTTGCCCAAATGGATAAAAAAAAAAATAAATGATTATAGCTTGAACTGCAGCCTTTATTTTTTTCAGACCATTCTTTGGAAAAAGGTGATGCCAAAAGAAAGCAAGTGTATCAGTATCCCTTATTGAAATTATAAAAATTGGTGCATACTTTGACGTTTATGATTTATTCTTCCCAGAAGTGAATTAAGGAATATCTACTTAAAAAGAAAGAGACTTGGTCTTCCCTGAGATGTCTTTATTCCTAAAGGTTCTCAAAGAAATGCCAGTTGCATCCTGTCCTTTTGTGCAATAACCTTGCAAGTGGAGATGTTTGTGTGGCAAAGGGCTGATTTCTACTATTCCTTGTGAGTGGTCAAGGGAGAGTGGTGTTTGGACTTAGAAAAGAAGGTTAGGAATGTATCTTTGTGTCGTTGAGTTTTTCCCTTATGTCTCTCCCTTCAAAAGTGTGGGTTTCTTTGAGAAGTCACTCATCCAGTCACACACACACACACACACACACACACGCACACACATGCACAAACCATCCCTTTGACCTCTGAGAGGACATAAGATGATTTGGGAATGAGTTGAGGGCTCTGGCAACAAGGATAGAGAGGCTGGCCTTTCCCATAAACCTCTACTGACCCTGTTGGAGAATAATGCAGTTTGAAGCCATTCTTTGGAAGGCCTTCCGCGATTGGCACCACCCAGAAGTAGAGAATCAGCCTGGAACAACAGCATTACTTGCAAAGGGTAACTGTTGGACCATGAAGGCTTTTAAGCTCCTTCAGGGTCCTAATACTCCTCTCCACCACCATCCCTGATGCTGTGGTGTCCGAAGAGCTCTGTTTCCTTGGCCTAACAAAAAGTCAGACTTGGGAGTAAGGAAGGAGAAAACAGAATCTTTCCAAAACTTTCAATTCCCTGGATGTCCTTGGGAAAGCCGGAGAAACGAGAGGCTCCCTGCAGAGTCTCTCTTGGGAAAAAGAAAGTTTCCTACAGTGGAGGGCAGTCTGGGACTAAACAATCATGGTTTTATGACTTGACTCTTCAGAAGAGAGTGTGCTGAGGCTGGAGAGCAATGAGAGGATAAGACCATTTGAGCCTTTCAGAGCAGAGTTTCTCAGCATTGCCGACAGTTCCCATGACCAGCAAGGTGTTGTGGGCACAGAGGGGAGTGGTAAAACCCCAAAGCCTATCCTTTTATAGAACAAAAGTCGGAATGGCGTAAGGCCATGAAGAAGTTAGTACCCAGACCAGGAAACACGATTCTGATGATTTTCTCTGCTCACTGCAGACTTTGAATACATTTTGGCTGAATAACGGAAAGACAGAATAGATATGTGTGATATTTATTCCCTTGGTGGTAATGACCAGTTTTTTGCACTTTATACAGAGGAAAGCCAGGTGATTTTCCTTCTTTTCTTTTTTCTTTCTTTTTTCTTTTTTTTTGTGATGCACTCCCACATGATACTGTTTGAAATGGAAGGAGTAACATGTCTCAGTAACACTGCTCTGGAGATCCTGATTCAAATGCCAGTTTTTCCATCAAGCTGAACCTCTCCCTGAGCCTCAGTTTCCTCCTCTGTAATATGGGGAAGATGCATGCCTACCTCATAAGATTGTCACAAAGATCAAGCAGCATATTGTGTGTATAGAAGCCTCTCAATTACTTTCAGCTGCATCTAGCAATTTTAGATGTTTATTATTCTGTTACAAAGCACAAATGGGCTCCCATAAGAATTGGTTATTACTTGTTTTTTGGTCGTCTTGGCCCAGCAACATGATCTCAGATGGCCCCTCTTTCAAAAAAAGAAAGAAAGAAAGAAAGAAAGAAAGAAAGAAAGAAAGAAAAAAGACAGTTGTTGGAGTGTCCTACATAAAGAGTTTGTCTTCCACTTGAGAAAAGAGTTTGACCAAAGCAAAATTTAAACCTTTCAGCACAGCCCAAATCTAGATGTACACATAAATTAATGTTGTGAGCAATAAAAAGGAAATTTGCATCAATTTGAAGTTAAAATTGTATCATGAAAAAGACAACTTTGGAGATTGAAATGGAAATGTCCTGTTTGAAGCTAAAGGCAATAGAACTCCACTTTACACCTTCATTTCTGACATTAACACACCATTAGGCATTTCCCTTCTTCCTGAGCTCTACCATTATCAGTAAAGTTTTAAATCATAATATCCAGAAAGCCAGCATTTGCTCTGCTGCTAAGGACACTATTTTTCAGCAGAAAATATCATGTGTGCTCATTTTATGAAATAGTTAACATAAACAAGATTGATTTAAAAACCGATCATTCTCCATACATGTTGTTTTGCTGAGGAACTAATATATGAAAACATGGCTTCACTTTGCTGCCTAATTTTAAGGTCACCTTAGGAAATGAGGTTTGGGAAGGTATTTGTCTTTCCGGAGGCAGGAAGTGAATACCAACTTTAAAATTAAAGTCGTTGGAACTGTGGTCAAGCCATTTCCCCCTCTGCGCACTTTGCTCCAAAGCTAGCCCTATAAAACACCAATGTATAAGGCAAAGTGTAAATAAAGATCCTTGCAAAATGGGGTAGGACAAATTAGCCCTTCAAATAAGGGGATGTGATAAGGAATTTTGCTCCTCTAAGAGTATTATTCCATTCCCATTCATTACAAGAGGGTAGAATAAATACCAGCAGAAATCTGCCATTAGCTGTATAGTTTGGGGAAAGAGAAGCAATTAAAATGATTAAAATAGCAATTTATTCCTTTTTTTTTTTTTTGGATTAATTCAACAAGTACTTGTTTGACTGTCTATTTCCTGCTCAGCCTGAGAACAGGAACATTGAAACGTTTACTGTGAGGGCGACCCAGCAGCTCCTCTGTGGCCCCACTGCACAGAGTTGATTTTAGCAGATCTATATCTCCACCTGTACACCACCTCATCCTTCAACCTTCTTTTTCCTTCCCTCACCTGGAACTCTCTGAACTAAAAAGGGGGCAACTTCCATCTTTCAGTCCTAGTTCAGAATCAGCTCAGATGAAACTGCAAGGATACAATCCATTTAAGGAGGTTTAAACCTCATCGTTCCAAAGACCCAGTTTCTATTTGACGACATTAAAGTTCCATCATCTCCACAAACAGGCCAGGTTAGTGGGTTTTAAGCCAATCCCGGCCTCAGTCTGCCCTGAAATGATCAGTATCAACTTGATGTCTTGGGGATCCGGAGTGAAGATGAAATGAGCACGTGGCTCCGCAGTCTTCACCTCTTGCTTTTCCACTTAGTTCCAGAGGTGGGCCAGGGGAGGGAGCTGGAGGAGGAATAGATTCCGGGAAAGGGGAGAGTGAGAGGATGGGAGGCATCAAAAGAGTTAAAGTCTTTAAACCCAAAAGGTCTGGCACTGAAAGGAAACGTGAAAAGAAACTTTCAGATTTGCCCAGACAATGACTTACTCTCCGGAGGGTGCTGAAACGCGACTCTCAGACTCTCAGACCTTGCATGCGTGGGGGTTCATGAAAACCAATTCCAGCCGCACAGTCCAGGACTCCATCCTCTGTACTGTATGACGGGCGGGCTGCTCTTTGCCTTAAATATCCACGCGTTGACGTAGGGCAGGACCACGGACAGCTCCCGCCCCGAGGTCTCTGCTGCTCCGGTTCCACCCGCGACAACAGGGAGAGCGGCTGCCCGAATCGGCCTCCTCTGGCTCTGCTCCCTCCACAGCCATCCCTGGGTGTCTTCTAGGAGCCCGGAATTCCTTCTTGAGCTAGGGGCCCACAAAGGGCCAAAGCCCGAGAACCGAGAAAGGGGCGCCGCATGAAGACCGAGGTCCGCAGCTTTCTGGGAGCTTAGGCTCATCTCCCGAGAGGCAGCACCCAGGAAGATGACTTCGGGGAGAAGGCGGCTGCGGGGCCCCGGGAGACGACAGGGAGGAGGTGACCTTGCTTTTTCTCCCCGTGGGAGGCTGGCTCCTGCAAGCCAGCCCAAGTCATCGAGGTACCGCTTTGCTTTAGGTCCGTTTTCGCTTCCAAGTTGAGGGAAAGGGGAGACGTGTCAGAAGCCTCTCTGCACAGTGGAGCTGAGATTTCCCAGGGCGAAAAGTTCAGTCACCCTCTGCTTCCCCCTCCACCCCTAGCCTCCAGCCCTTCCTCACTTGGCTCTTTGGGGGGAGGGGCTGGCCAGATGTGTAATGCTCTCACTCCTAGTCTCCCTTTCCAGTGGCCCAGATTCACCAACCACTGGGTGGTCTCCACACGCCCCACCTCCCTTCTTCCAGATCTGGCAATCTCGAGGTCTTGTGGAAACTGCTGAGAGGAAGGTCGGTGACCAAACCAGGCTGGGGCTGAGGCCCGGGGATTCTTGCCTTCTGCTGAAAACTGGGGAAAGAATGTGAGCAGTCTTCTCTGCTGGCTTCCACTGTAAATGTTGAGGCAGAGTGCAAGGAAATAAAAGGTCTTCCTGTTTCTCCCAGACTGGAGAACCGTTTCACAGATACAGCCTTTGTTCAAGGAACTGGACCTTTTGAGGGGGCAAAGTGGGGATGGAGGGAGGCATGGAAAGCATATTTCAATACAACGGAGCAATAGCTTTCAAGGCTGGAATCCAAAAAGACTTAGGGCTAGTCCTGTCGACAGCGGTCAGGATGGAAGCCTGGGAGATGAAGGACAGAAGATGGAGGAAGGAAGAGGGAAGGTGCCTACCAGGTTTTCTTCTTGGCTGGATATTGGAACGGGAATGCAGACACACAATTAATTGCCTTTAAGAATTCTTAATTTAAATCATTGTTACTGGTGGTAGGAGTTAAACTAGAACCAGAAGCAGGAAGTATTAATAGAAGGGAGTTGGGAATCAGAAAACCAAATACCCAGTTAGACTACTTGGTTAGTTCAAAGGGGAAAATTCCCCACCATCTGACATCTTTCATGCCGAATGGTCTAAAAAGACACCAGCTGGGCAGTGTAGGAAGATACACCAAGATGGTCTTTGCAGCACTTTTTGTATCAGCAAACAAGTCAAATGTCCATCGGTAAGAGGTTGTTTAGATAAATTATAATCTGTATAATGAAATATTGTGCAGGAGCTAAAAAAATGAGGTGAACCTGCAAACTATAAATACTGAGGATCAATGAAGTCTAGGAGGTATTGTTAAATGAGAAAAATCATGATCACATTTTTTTAAAGCTGTCAGTCGTGCATATGTATGGCCTGTAAGTGTATTTCTATAATCACAGAAGAAAGATAAAAGACTAGGGCTGGAGCGGGGCTTGGAGATTACTCTCACTCTTTACCTTACTTATGTTGTAAAGAGAAGAAAAATGATGTGATTAAAAATAATTTGAACTTTGTTTTTCCACTGTTCTTTTCCTTGTTTCAATATGTTCTGTTACAAACAAATGCTACTAAAATCAGAAATAAACCAAGTACATGAAAGTGTCAATTACTGATCTTTCTCTTTTAGTCCTTTTGTAAAAAATATTTTTAAAAAACGTTTTTCTTTATTTTTGAGAGAAAGAGAGAGACAGAGCACGAGTCGGGGAGAGGCAGAGAGAGAGAGGGAGACGCAGAATCTGAAGCAGGCTCCAGGCTCTGATCTGTCAGCACAAATCATGACCTGAGCCAAAGTCAGACACTTAACTGAGCCACGCAGGCGCCCCTCCCTTTTAGTCCTTTGAAACAAAGCTCCACCATCTATCATCCAGATCTGCTCCCCTTGGCCCAGCTGGAAATTTACATAAATATAACATTTCTAAGTCCAGTATTATCCTGGTTATTGATACCTTAAAACAAAGGTTCAGAGATGTGGATGTTTACCCAGAAGAATTTTCCTATTCAGACTTTGTAAATCAAAACTGACCAGGGAGGTTCTGCTATTTCCCTGAATTTGTTACATTCGTTAACCTTGTCTCCTTTTAAAGGTAGTTCCTGGAATTGCCAAGCACCACCATCTACTCAAAACTTTGTTCTTTTAAAACTTTCTGATGAAGGAGACAGCACAACATAGTGATCAAGCAAGGGAACTGAAATCGGACTGAACCTCGGTTTTCCCACTCACTGAGTAAACGGCCTCATGCAAGTTCTTTACCACCTTGTGCTTCTGCTGCCTCATCCTTAATGTGGGGATATAATAGCACCTACTGCATAAGTTTGGTAAGAGCATTAACTAAGATAAACCCATACAAAAACTTAGAAGAGTGTGAAATGTCAGCAGTTATTATCACTAATTTCTGTCTAGAAAATGCAATCAAGGGGTAATGGAGACCTGTTAAAGCAACTTAGATCTTTTCTGGAAAAAACTACTGTGGGCAAGAGCGATACATTTGGAGAATGAGAATAGCCTCAGGAGCTTGAATCTACAGTCTGCATA
This sequence comes from Neofelis nebulosa, assembly GCF_028018385.1. Lineage (NCBI taxonomy): Eukaryota > Metazoa > Chordata > Mammalia > Carnivora > Felidae > Neofelis > Neofelis nebulosa. The sequence continues at coordinate 19,153,750 of NC_080789.1, forward strand.
CTTACATGGAAGACAGTGGTAAGTTTCAAGAGTCAGACCCCCTGGATTCAATGCCTGACTTTATCATTTCCCAGATATTTGAACATAAACAATGATGTTACTTTTTGTTTGCTCGTTTTAAATGTTTGTTTATTTATTTTGAGGGAGAGAAGACACACACACGTGCACAGGTGTGCAAGGGCGTGCAAACATGAATGGGGGGTGGGGCAGAGAGCAAGGGTGAGAGAGAATCGCAAGCAGACTCCACGCCGTCAGTGCAGAGCCCAATGAGGGGCTTGAACCCACGAAATGTGAATCATGACCTAAGCTGAGACCAAAATTTGGCCTTTAACCAACTAAGCCCCCCAGGTGCCCCTGTTTACTTTCTGTTAACTACAAAGTGCCAACAATAATAGTGCCCAGTTTATATGGTGGCTGTGATAATTAAATTAATTCCAAGCACTCAGTATATGCTAGCTTCTGTTTGTCTCTTGCCCTCTGAAAGCAAAACTGCTTTACATGCTGTCAGTAACACAACCTATCCCTTTACCTTTTCTACTTTGGGGCAGAAAGCTAACTTCCAACTGCCAGCTCCTGCGTGTTTCTTTCGAAAGCTTTATCTGGATTCTAAGGTACTTTGCATGCCCTTATGGTAGGCCAAAAGTGTCTGGAAATTAACAGCCTCCCATCAGTCTTCTACCAAGACACTAGCTCCCAGAGTGTCCTCATTGGGATTAAGCTCAGTTGCCCACAGTAATAGCTGCTTGATAACACTCCCTTTAATTATTGCCTTTCCTTCTCCGTTTCTTTTTCCTACTTTTCTAACTTCAGCTCTTAGGCTAGAACCCAAAGTAGGACAGAGGTACACGGTGTTTTGTGATGATCATGGCAGCATCTGTTGCTCATACAAGCTTCTGCATTATTTCCTTCCAAGGCTGTCATTCAGAATCAGATATCTTAACGCAGATGTCTTCACTGTGCTTTCTTACAGTTCCCTGGTTTCCAAGAAAAAAGACAAGCTCTTGACCACTGCCACCATCTGGTAACCAAGAACAGACCCAATTTGGACCACTATTACCCTGAAAGTGAAATGCTCTTGTTTATACGAATTCCATTCTATGACTTACTATTTATACTCTCCAAAATTTCAAAAGAGGCTTTTCTTCTGCACTGAAAAAAAATACCATCGCTGTCACTGTCACCGCAGGAATCTGAGAGGCAAACTTCTATCTTTTCAAGGAATATGGCTGGAAATCTGAATGTGGATTTAGGCTAGTATACATGTTGCACTGCAAGAATTCTGACTCCAATACACCAACAAAGGTAAATTGAACTCTCCTGTTCGTGAGTACTGTGGGCAGAGCAATTGCCCACGGTAGAGCGGGCAGCCCAGGTTAGACAAGCTGGGCTCTCATCCTGGCTCTGCCACTATTAACTGTGTAACCTTTAGAAACGGCATTCGGGGCGCCTGGGCGGCTCAGTCGGTTGAGCCTCCGACTTCGGCTCAGGTCATGATCTCGAGGTTTGTGGGTTCGAGCGCCGCGTCGGGCTCTGTGCTGACAGCTCAGAGCCTGGAGCCTGCTTCGGATTCTATGTCTCCTCCTCTCTCTGCCCCTCCCATGCTCATGCTTTGTCTCTCTGTGTCTCTCAATAATAAATAAACGTTAAGAAAAAAACAATTAGAAATGGCATTTAATCTCTTTAAACTGGTTTTCTTATTCACAAATTGGGGACGAAAATACATTCATACATACATATACCTACCTCACGGGCTTTTTCTTCCTAGGGATTTAGTATATGCTACTGTATAGTAAGCACTTAATACAACAGCATATAGTATAAGTTCAAGGAAAATCGTCCCTCTTTTTCCCTATTGATAATAACAACAACATTTTATAAAGGAAACATAAGGGCTATATAGTATGCACTGAATTTGTAGATTCTGGAAGCTGAAAAGAGATCATAGACACCTTGCAGGACAGCTATCCTCTAACCAAGGTAAGGCGAGGTGACATTCTGCAGAATACACCATCGTTTTCAGCAAAGCAAACGCAATCATTGTTCACTACATGTTAGATATGATTGTTAGAATTGGTGCTGCCATTGGAACTACAGGCAAACGGACAGCTAGTTGTTGGGAGGCTTTAAGGTTATAGGTCAGTGCAGAGCCTACTCATTGTTACCTAGAACATGGCCATGGGTTACACCTAACACGATAGGGGACCATTTCTCTCCTCCAAACCAAGAATGTGGACAGGGACCTACCCACCTTGGAAGAAGAGGTGGGACTTCCTGGATACAGTTTCCCAGAGGGAAGAATGGGTTTTATTAGTATGACACTGAGATGGAAGTCCATAGAGACAGAGAAAGGAGCATGACTTCTGCCTAGATACTCGCAGTGGGTTGATATCTTGATGGTCCAGTTAACCAGTTCTCAGGGTAGAATGAGTATTCACAGTCTGCAGGTCACATTGCTGCTGGGGGCACACACTGTGGCATTTGCCTTGGAAATTTCTGCCACGCCCACATTGGAGGCCTTATCCTGAGTGAACTGCTGGAACTTTTTCAGAGATTTTAACCTAAACAAAGCTGTACCCCTTGTGGCCTAGCTCATCACAATATTCCTTTCTAAAGAAACAAAGCATTTTTGAGCAATAATTCTTTACTGGAATCTTTGGAAGGGGGAAATTCCACTTCATTACAGCAAAATATTCTGATAATGTGCAAATTTGTCTTCTTTCTCTTACCCGTACTTTCTATCTCAAACTTTCAGCCAGTGAAGCTTTTCTTTCTTTCATACTTACCTTCTTATCTCCTGACTTTTTTGGTTCTAAAAATAACATCATGATGTGGTTCAGAGCATGTTTTCTGGAATCAAATTGATGAGTTTTGAACCTAGCATTGCTCCTGTTTGCTTGTGGCCTTGGAAAGGTTGCCTAATATGAGTGGACACGTATTGACCTCTACCTTGTGCCAGAAATGTATTAAGTAACTTGTCCAAAGTCACTAGCTAACTGGTGATAGAACCAGGACTCGAGCTCAGGCAGCTTGACTCCAAAGTACACACTGTTGGTGGTGATACTATTCTGTCATGCTATGCCTCAGTTTTCTCATCTTTAAAATGGGGATTATAATGCCTCCCCATGGCAGGAAAGGCAATATACTGTTAAGTGGTAAGACCGTAAATATAGTAATTTCCTCCTGACATCAAATGGCCTTAAATGGTTCCATTTTACTGAGTTCACTGAAGTTCAGAGAAGTCAAGTTACTTTCCTATAGTCACACTAGTAAATTGCTAAAGCAGGCTGGATTTAAATTCAAGTCTATCCTACTTCTAGAGTAGGTAGATATTCAAACATATACTCTGCCACCTGCTAATATCACTGGGCATATTTGTCTATCTCCCTGGGCCTCAGTTTTCTCGTCATTAAATTAAGGGATGACAATACCTGTCCTGCCCTCTTCACAAAGCTGAGGTAAGAATAAAAACAAAATATGTAAATGTAATTCACAAGCTTTCAAATGGCATGGAGCTGTAAATTAAGGTACTGCTGCAGATTTCTTTTTTTTTTTTTTTTAATTTTTTTTAACATTTATTTATTTTTGAGACAGAGAGAGACAGAGCATGAACAGGGGAGGGGCAGAGAGAGAGGGAGACACAGAATCTGAAACAGGCTCCAGGCTCTAAGCTGTCAGCACAGAGCCCCACGCGGGGCTCGAACTCACGGACCGTGAGATCATGACCTGAGCCGAAGTCGGACGCTTAACCAACCAAGCCACCCAGGCGCCCCTACCGCTGCAGATTTCTATAAGCTTCCTCTTATGTTGCACACAGCTAAGGAATGAGCAAAGTTTGATAGACACACTAGACACACGAAAACTACCCAAGGGCACCATAGATGGTCATTCAGTCTGCTGGACATCTATTAAGAGATCCTAGTGAAGGGAGGACAGAGGGATGGCCACCAAGATACCTGGGACCAGAGGTATCTTGGAATCATTTAAGGCCATTTGATGTCAGGAGGAAATTACTATATTTACAGTCTTAGAGGTATAGGAGAGCCGGGGAGAATCCCCTGCTACATATTTTGGGGATGGAAGAAGAATCTATGTTCTACTGAGACAAGAGTGTACTTCGATTCATGGAGAAAAAAAGGGAGCTCGACAGTTGAGCTCATGGAGAATCCAGTCACCTCCACATCCAATCTTCCTTCCTTGTCCTTGCCCTAACAGCATCACTAGGATTACCTTCCGTCTGGGGGCAGGTGGCTTCAGTCATTTGTTCAACAAATATTTGTTAATCGCCTATTATGTGCCAGACACTATTCCAAACAATAGAAGTAAATTTCCTGTTTTGTGAATCCTGCATCCTGGTATATGTGTAGGGGGACAGGAAGGGAGACACAAAATAAAGAACTCAAGAAAAATAATTATTTTGTGTGATAAGTGCTGTGAAGAAAACAAACATCTGACTGCTCACTAAAATAATTTCTGATGATAGATATATACTTTTGTCAAATAATCTGAAGGTGTTCAAGGAGTCAAATGACATTACTATAATAAACCTTATATTCTCATTTCCCTATTTATGTCAATAAGGTTTCTCAGCACCTACAATTATAAAACATTAAAAATCACCCACAGAAGTAGAATCAATAAATCAATATTAGTTCCTATCTTATTCTAGCTATAAATAAATCCATTATGAACTAATAGAGGTTAAAGCATATATATCTAATCAAAAAATACATTTGCAATTGAAATATACTTTTTTGGTTAATAATTACTTCTAAATTGTATACTAATGATATTTGTGCATTTTACCAAGTCCAAAAGAAATACTTTAACCTTTAGGACATTATGGCCATAGGAATTTTTTTTTTAAAAACTTACTTTTAATTTATATTTTTATTGTCAAGATAAACAAATCGCTTTTAGAAATAAAATATGTTGCATTGGGGTAAAATTCTGTTTGCAGTTTGTAATATAAATAGGATTTAAGAAAATATGAAGACATAAAATTATAAAGTTTCTAACTATTATCAAAGTGGTTATTCACATATTTTGAATGGATTATGGTGGATATCATACTGAAGTGGAATTCAGATTCCATTGGCCACCTACAGAATGATCTACAGTTTTATTTTAAGAGTCTATATTTTAATACACCAGGAATTACATTCTTTGCAACCTATGATAACAAAATATATAAGGTATATGTATATAATTTTTTATAAAATTGTTTTAAGGAGTGTATGAGATATGTTTGAATACCATGTGTTATCTGTATGCTGCAACCACGCTTAGTGGCCCCTAGAGGGAGTCATTTCTCACACATTGTCTCAGTCCCACTTCAAGGACAATTTGGAGGGGTAAAGAATTCTTACTTGCATTGATTGCTCCATAAACTATTAGAAAGGCCCTAGATGGGAAGCCTAGTGACAGGGAAATGTGGCATAGTGGAAATAGCACTAACAGGGAAATAGATAATAAATCTAATGTGAGTCCTGGGTCTTCTATCACTTTAGCTCTCTGAACAGTGGCTTCCCCACTTGGAAAATGGGCATAAGAAAACCTATCCTTTCTAATCCACATGCAGTAGAACATAGTGATAAAGAACAAAGACTATGGAATTTGATTGCATGGATTCAAATTCCAACTTTTCCATTTAACAGCTGGGTGACCTGATGTATATTTTTGATTTCTCTCTGCCCTCTGTCGTCTAATAATAGCTGTAATGTGTATAATAATAGTACCTACTGAATAGAGTTGTTGTGGTGATTAACCAAATTAATATTTATAGACAAAATGCTTTGAAAGGTGCATGGCACATAGCTATTATTATTACTTAGTACCTTAGCTATCACTATTACAATCATTTCACATGGTTATTGAAAAAGTCAAATAAAACAATATATGGGAAATGCTTTAAAATCTATGGCTGCTATACAAATAAAAGAAATGCTGGTAAAATTATATTGGTTGTGGTGCTTTCAGTAGCAAATTACAGAAAAACAAAACCAAAAACCCAACTAAAATTGGCTTAACCTATAAGGAGATTTACTATTCCCCATAACAGTAAGTCTATACATGTGATAGTTGGGGTCCCTGTGCCATTACACCGGGCTCTGCCCTGTGAATGTGCTCAGTGTTCATAGTGACTTTCCTCATGATCACAGGATGGCTACTGGCAGGAAATGAGGTTAGGTGCTTCCCTTCCGCTGTGGTCTGAATGTTTGCATCTCCCCAAAATTCATACGTTGAAACCCTCACACCCGAAGATGATGGTATTAGGCCACGACACCTTCGGGAGTTTCTTGGGTCATGAAGATGGGGCCCTCAGGAATGGGATCAGTGCCCTCATAAAAGACACCTCAAAGAGATTCATCTCCCTTCCACATGTGAAGACAATGAGAAAATGCCAGCTATGAACCAGGAAGAGGGCCTTCACCAGATTTCAAACATGCTGGTGCCTTGACACTAAAACTTCCCAGCCTCCAGAACTGTGAAAAATAAATTATTGTTTATAAACTACCCAGTCTGTGGTATTTTGTTATTATAGCCTGAAAGGACTAAGGTATCCTCCACCTAACTGGCCAGCTTAAGTCGGGTGCCCATCTCTGGATCAAAAACATTTCTTAAGGGAATACCGTGCACTGATTGCCTTAGTGCTGGCTGTCTGAACTGATTACTGGTGGCAAATGGGATACTGTGACTAGACTACACGATCAGGATCCAGCCCTTGAAACTGGGGATGTGAGTCTTAGGATGTCTTAGGATCCCAGCAGGAAGTGATAATAGATTGAAACTAAATAGGAAAATTTAATAAAGCGATTATTTTTGAAGTTGTAGGCAATGTTAGGAACTCAATAGTGGAGGGGTGCCCAAGAGCTAGCAACAACAAGGAGCCATTATTACTCCCCAGGCCAAGGATAGTGTTGCCCAAAAGGGTCTTTGCCCATTCCTAGAGAAATGCTATCAATCTGCAACTGCTTAACAATGGAAAATACCAGTGGAATAAATACCCCAACTGTTGTGCCACTTGCTGAAAGCCACAGTGCACGGGAGCCATTGATGCCAGTGTGCACGCCTATCATCAGGTCAAGCACCCAGGCCCTCGGTCAGACTAGAGAAAGATAAAGATGTATTTGGAGGAGCACATGAGATAGTGAGCACAAGTGAATATTGAGCACACAGGGCTGCACAGAACAGGGGAGTGATGTCTAAAAAGATCATGCCTTGGAAAGGGGAGGGGGGAAGCTGGATAGCTATCTCACAGGATTCCTATAGGCATCCTTGTTCAAAATAAAATTGTTCGGTCTCCTTTTTCAAATGTAAACTATCTAAAATTGCAGACATCTCTTATTTGTAAGCAGAATTCATCCTCAAGGGAGCTGCACAAGAAGATAACAAAAGGCTGAGCTGCCGCTACTTGATGAAGAATTCAGGGCAAGGGGGATGTCCTGACCTTTCAGGGAAAAGTGAAGAAATCCATTCCCAGAAGGGGGATTGCAAAGGGAAGTGGCTGTTCCCTTAATAAAGCCAAAGAGGGCAAGCCTAATGAGGCCTAAGCCAGTTACATGGTGTAATTTACTGAATGGTGTTGGCTGTCTTGCAATATTTTAAGGCGATTTTTTTGTAATACATGATTAGTAGGAAAAGATTTGGATGTTGCCATTTTCCAAAGGAAACTTGACTACTCTTAGTAATAGAGAAGAATGTTCTCCTTGGAAAGTCTCATATTTCAATGCAAAGTGGTGTCCCATGTCAGAATTTACACAATTTATTATTGCCTAGCATATGAGGATCATCTAATTAGCTCTGAACTAAATGTCAAGATAAACAAACCCAATCTCTAAGGGACTCCGAGAAGCTCTATGACTAAGTGGCACCATCAAGTGCCCACCAAGGGTGAGGAGAGTCTACACCAGTGGTTCTCAACATTGGCTGCACATTAGAACTACCTGGGGAGCTTTAAAAAATTTTTCATACCCAGACTCCACCCCGGAGTAATTAAGAAACTTTTAGTGAGGTCCAGACATTGGTACTTTTTGAAAACCTCTCTAAGCGATTCTAATATTCCACCATAGTTGAGAATTTCTGGTCTACAGGACACTTATTGATAGACGTTGCATGCCCAAATCAAGCAAGCGGTTGGTTAACTCACCAGTATAGTTCAAACAGCTGTTCCCGCATGTGGAATGTGTGGGTCTCTTGCCTTTCAGCCAGATATTGAGGCAGTACAATAGATGGATTAGGAATGAGGTCTCTGTGATCAGGCTGTCTGGATCAGAAGTCTGAGCCTGCATGACTTTGAGAAAGTCACTTAACCCTTTGGAACCCTTAGTTTTATAATCTCCAAAATGGGGGCCACAGTAGAAATTATGACTATAATAATTTCGAGGATCAATTTAGAAAACATGTATAGATGTTTTAGTGCAGGGTCTGACATAGATTGAACTCTTAATAAATGCAAACTATTATTATGTGTCCAGATCTAAGCCAGCTGGAAGTCTCAGAAGGATCATTCCATACATGTTGACCTCCCTGGGGCACAGAACATGGTATATAAGGTGGAGAATGGACTGGAGGGGCAACCAGAAAATATTCAGCGCATATCTGATCTTGGGCCAATCAACTCCTCTCTCTCTCTAGAGTTTGAGATTGGAAACAGAAAGCCACATAAACTGTCATTAGAAACTGTTCAGGGGCGCCTGGGTGGCGCAGTCGGTTAAGCGTCCGACTTCAGCCAGGTCACGATCTCGCGGTCCGTGAGTTCGAGCCCCGCGTCAGGCTCTGGGCTGATGGCTCGGAGCCTGGAGCCTGTTTCCGACTCTGTGTCTCCCTCTCTCTCTGCCCCTCCCCTGTTCATGCTCTGTCTCTCTCTGTCCCAGAAATAAATAAAAAAAAAAAAAAAAAAAAAAAAAAAAACGTTGAAAAAAAAGAAACTGTTCATGGTTTGTGACAGAATGTCCATGAATTTCTGCTGCTGAGGAATCTTGAGCTTTCTGCTTCCATCCCTTCTACACACTGGTTGCTCAGCTCCCTGGGTTGTTTCTGGTAAGTTCCTTACCTCTGCTTAACCCAAGCAAAGTCACTTTTGGTTGTTTGTAACCCGAGGGTCCCTAACTCAACAATGCCCAAGAGTCTTCTTCAGCATTACAATTTAGATCACTGCATTTATATCTATAATTCCCACTATATTCAACAAAACCTCCTATTGGAGAAGGAGAAGGGGAAGGGGAAGAGGAACAGAGTGGGAAAGGAGGAGGACAAGAGTAAGGGATTTTCAAAACTTTGCAAGTAAGATCACATCTTTGACATGATCCTGTTGAGAATCATTGGTCCCACCTTCCACTTGCTTATGCTGCTGTTCCAGAGAAAAGCTTAATTATAGGATTGCAACTTTTTTTTTTTTATGGATTTAGCTATTCTGGTTAATTAAATTTGCTATTTAACCATTCAGACCTTTGAATTTTAATTCTAGTTGGCATCTTTGTTAAAATGTTATTAGCTTACTTTCCCTCTTTAGTGAATACTGAATCATCTATCCCTGAGAAAAAGTTCCAAGCCATATTACCTGGAATTTTACGTCCATCTGCAGCAGTTTTCTTGAGTTCCCTAAAAAGTGGATTGGAAAGACCACAGTCACTCAAATTTCCTGTCCCTCTTTGTAGAAAAACCAATCAGCCACTCATTAATTCTGCAAATGTATGTTGACCACCCATGTTGTACCTGTCCGGGCAGTGTTATAATCAGGGAATATAAAAATGCAAAGACAATGTCTTTCCACAGGGGGCAACTTAAAGCCTTAGCTCTTGCTGTTCCTTCTGCCTGGTAATATTTAGTTTTATACTTAGTATTTTAATTAAAAGCTCTTCTTCAAACTATTTAAAAATACATCTTAGCAGAAAAACCAGTTGTTTGTCTTACTGTTCTTAACTGCACCTGTGAAGAACTTGGCTCTTCAGACTTTAGGTTTCTGGCCAAGACCTTTCAATCCACCTGGGGGCAGCATATCCTTACATAGAAAAGCACCTTGAAGGAAATGACAGGCTTTCTGAGCTCCTAGTTTTTAAACACAAGCTTTTAGAGTAGTGTTTCCTGAATGATTGATCCCATAAATATTAATTCTGAAGAATTATACTTGAATGAAAGGTTCCATAATCAAATAAGTTCTGGGTAACTCTGGCTTAAGCAAAGTTAAAACTTGTTCTCCCTGCAGGACTCCTCAGAACCTTTAATATGCTTTTGCGGTACGAATCAACATTAGGATATGCTCACACTGTGCCTGGCACTGTGCTAAGAGCTTCATCTATAATTGACCTATTTAATCCTCAGAATGACCCTATGAGGGAAGCATTAATACAATTCTTCATCTTACAAATGAAGAAAGCAGAGGTACAGAGATCCCGAGTGGTGGCTGAGTTTCAAACCCAAGCCATCTAGCTACAGACCTTTCATGTCTGACCACTACAGTATAATGCTTTCCAATGTGAGACTCCAGGAGGGGCGATTTAATAGTCAGGGTTTCCTGAATTTATTTGGCTTTGAAACTCTTTTCTTCCCTCTGGTCATCACAGAGGACTAGTGTTTAATAGAACACATTGTGAGAAATGCTTCCTTCCATCATGTGATGACTAATGTTATCCCTCTTTAAAATTTAACTGGAAATATAAATCCACAGGCCCATTATGTAATTGAATGGTTAACATTCAGTTGAATTTTGATTTGATGGGAAGGCTCCTTACAGGTTCATCTCTGCTCTCAAAGCTAGTGTCACTGAATCCAGACTATTTCCTTTATTTAATGTCAAACACCAGTCAGAATTGGGTCTTCAGGAAGAGAAGAAGGTGTGGGGTGGAAAGGTATGACTAAAAAGACATAGGATGTGGCAGGGAAGCCAACTATAGTGGGGAATGTTCTGGGAAATTGAGGAAATGCGGGCTTTTTTGTGGGAATCCAAAAATAAGATTCTAAATAACGTTGGAGAATTACAGCTGGAACCAAAGTGGTACCTCTGACCAGAACAAGGCCTTTCTGGAATAAAGTTAAAAGAGTTAAGGGATAATCTACCAGATGTTAAGTTTTAAAATATAATTATACTTTTTCTACTATATAAATTTAAAAATCAGTAATTGCCTGTGTTCCATCTAAAGTGGTATGCGTACCAGTCTACGGAAACGCTTTTCTAAAGGACAAAAAACCTGCCAGCATTGCGAAAAAAGAAAATGGTAGAACTGAGACTCAGGTAAAGGTAAAAGTAAATTTGAAGAATAAGACTAAAGGTGAGTGATGAAGTCTATCGCCACTTTGACATCACAACTTCAAATTCTTTTATAGTGTGTTTTAAAATTTTTGATTGCTTGTTATTAATTATTTTAATAAATTATTAAAATTATTGTTCTTTTGCTTATATTTTAATACAGTGATTGAATAAATAGATTATCTTTTCCTCGGTTCTAATAACTATAACAAAAATATCAAATATAATTCGTATAAATTGCCAAATCAAAAAAAAAACCAAATTGCACGCAGTATTTTATTTATGACAATCTGCACTGAAGTTTCGTGTTAACATTAGCTTTATGGTTGTTTAGTAATCGATCTTGGATTTTTAAAAACTCATCTTTTGCTTCTAACAAGTACAAGATATATTAAAATACTACAAAGTTCACTTCATCAAACAACATTTCATCAATGTATAGATAACCCAAGGCACCAAATAGTTTCTCATATAGGTACTTGACACAGAAATTAAAACTCAGCAAGTTAAGACTGCTCCAACAAAATATGACACAGCAAATTATTTGATAAAAACAAGAGATATTCCCTATAGCAATACTATCCAACAGAACTTTCTATGATGATGGAAAAGTTATGTATTTGCATGTGCAACAAGTAGCTATTGAATTGGAAATGACATAGTTTGATGTAACCATGACTAAAGCATGAACAATGATAGTCACATACATGTCACATAATGCCAAACCAAAAATCTACCTGAATAACCTATTTTATGTTTGGACCCCAGATTTATAGAGCAAAGGCCAACCTGATTTGGGCAGAATTATATATGTGTCTCTGTTGGTGATGTTATTTTCATATTTCCAGGTGATGGCTTAAAAACTATTTATTTTCTTTATTGCCACTTGGTAACAGTATAAATATTGCAAAAGCAACTTGAATTTATTCATTTGATAAACATTTATTGCAAGCTTACTATTGGCAAGATCCTGGAGATGTAGTACTAAACAAGACAGACATGATTCCTGCCTTCATGGAATTTAAATTCTAGCTGGGTGAGGCTTGTTGGGACCAGTAATCTTCACCAGTGAGCAAACAACCTCATGAGAGCATTGCCCAGATAATCCAGGAACTAAGGTGCACAGAACTCCTTAGACATGTCCACTAAATTCCAGTATCCATGTGAGAGGAAACTAAATCAGAAAGTGAGACTCTATTTACAAAGTGTGTTTTCCCTTTCTCCCTACTTTCCAAGTGATGACCCTTTTCCAGGAGTGAATTATGTACCCCAGGAGATTTCAACTTGGTGAACAGACCCCATTTTTTTATATTCTTTTTTTCCTTCCTCTCTCCCTCCTTCTTTCCCTCCCTCCCTTTTTCCCTTCCTTCCTTCCTTCCCTTCCTCCTTCCTTTATCATTGTCTTTCTTCATTCCTTTATTTATAGATATTTATTCCTTTTATTTATAGATACAGGATTTATAGATTCCTTTATTCATGAAGAGAGTTTCTGAAATCATCATGAACATATTAGTTGTATAATTTTTTATTGATAATTCTGCCATGCAGGTATGGAGAATTCATTGCTCTAGATGTCAATCCCCTTGGCATTTTTAAGCAAGTGAGTAGGGAAGTTAAGGCTTGGCTCTAGCCAAACATTCACTCTCTATCACAAATAGAAAATCTTAAATAATCAAAGAGAGCCAACTGTATTCCTCAGATCTATGGCTGATTTATGTTTCAGAGCTATGGTTTGTAGGCAGGGAATTACAATTTATGAAATAACAAGAATTGGGGCTGGAAGGCATGTTAAAATTTTTCTCATGAAAGATAATGAGCAACAACTCCAAGGCCAGGTAGATAATACAAACGTGTGAAATGAATGGTATGTGAGACCCAGAGGCTAAGCAGCTTGTATTCCTACCAAGTTAGCTCCTGGCCAGTTTTATTGCTTGTTAAAACACCTATTGGCCAAAAGAAATTAGAGTAGTTTCATCTATTAGGTATTTCTGAAGACTCAATATCTAGATCCCAAGTTTTTTAGAGCCTATCAATATATATGTATGCGTGTGTGTATGTGAGTGTGTGTATGCTTCAAAATATAAAAAGAAAATATCAAAATCAAAATTAACATTTAATTAGATACCTATACAATGTAACATTCCTACTCAGCAACAAACTTTAATTCAATTGTTTTGTAGCTAAATCACATTTCCATTTGGAAAGTGGAATATGATTGATTTTAACATGCTTGATAGATTTGATGGGCCTACAAGAATAGGAGTATTTAGAGCTCTGACAAAATGCCAATACAAAACTTTTTTGGATGCCATATTGAGTCCCCAAGTTGCCAGTTTACAAGCCCTGAATTATGTGCTCATTGTCCAGTGAAGAAAGTCATGTCCAGGGAGATTAAATGAATTGGATAAGTTCTCACAGCTACACAGACACATGTCCCCAACTAGAACTTTTATCTTTTGACTTCTACATTGGGGCTTTTGTACCCAATGTCATCTGTATTGGATTGACCAGGATGCTGGTGAAAATGCATATTCACAGGCTCTACTGCAGTTTTATTGAATTAGAACCTCTGGGGCTCAAACCCATGCATCTGCATTTTGCCTTATATAATGCTGCCTTCATTTTACCCCTTTCCATTTAACTATTTAGCTAGTCAGCTCTGGTCAGGTCATTGAACCAATTTGTTACCAGTGAGATGATGAATTATATTCAGTTGACCTGTTGGTAAGGCGGACATAAGTCTAAAAGTGGTTTCCTTTTTTTTTTTAATGACCCTAGAATGCAGAAATAATAATGCTTAGGTTTTAGCAAAGCTCTCTTGGGAGAAGAACCTTGGACCTCCTGGTCAAAATGCTAGGAGATATCTGTGAAGGAGGAGAACTGAAAACAGAGATGCTTATGCTGACTCAGTAAATGCTCAGGGCTAACCACTGCAGCCACTCAACCTTTTGGTCTCTCTGCGTCTTGACTTCTTCGTTTTTCTAAATACATTAGTTTAAAATGGTGGATGTATGGATGTTCCATGTATGTAAGTGCCAAGCACTGTCCTAGGTGCTGAGGGATCCATGATGAGCAAGTCAGACACAGTCCTTACCTTAAATTTGTTTATAGTCTAGCCAGAATAGGACAAACAAAAATTTAATTCTAGCCCTGCCACTAACAAGCTACATGACCTTGGATAAGACAATTTTCCACCGTCTTATTTTAACTTCTAGTTCAGCATTGCCCCTTTAGGAGCACCAGTAACCTTAGAGAGCGGTGGGCTACCATCTACACTGGTATTTCACCAGGGCTTGTGCCTCTGTCTTCCTGCCAGTCAATTATTGTTTAATTCCAAGTTAAGCCATGCCAGCCCCGTGAAAAGGCTGTCTTCTCCACATGGCCCCACCCAAGGACCCCTGGGGCCAATTACCTCAACTCTTTCTCGAAATTTGCTCTCCAAATTAGCTCTTATGTGCTCTGGCTATGTGAGACGGTCACATCCATTACCTCATGGATGTGATGACTCCAGCAAAGCCCCCAGGGAGCTGTGCAGCCCACTGCAACCTCCTCCAAGGGCTTTCAGAGGAGTGGCGGCAGGATGCTTTCCCTCTGTAGTGTCACTGGTCCATAAAAAAGGAAAAAAATAATCCCAGAGTCAAAAGATTCCCTTCCAAAACAGCCCCAGGGCTAAAACAAACAGTGGTGGCAGACTGGTGGGAAGGAGATAGAATGATACCCATGGGAAGACAGTGACATTTGTGGATAAGGGAAACTATGCATCTTCTGATTACAAGCCTAACCACGTCTGGCAAGTTCTGATGGGGGCATTTTTATGAACGTTTAGTTTTAATCTGGGCTCCCTATTACTAAATTAGCCCAGAATATACATTCGGGGTAACATATAGGGTGTAATAGTAAGGCATAATTACTGTTGATTTAACTTATATTGAGCAATATTGACATCATTGTGCACTGGGACCCATGTATGAACGAAACATCTTTGCCCTCATGGTACATGCATTCTAGTTACAGAAGACAAAATAAAAACAGATTTTACATATATATGTATGTGTGTGTGTGTGTGTGTGTGTGTGTGTGTATGAAACACAATTTCAGTTAAAGATAAGTGCTTTGAAGGAAAAGGAAGCAGGGAAGGGGGTAGAGAATGAAGAAAAAAAGGACTGCTCATTAGCCTGGGGGTCAGGGAAGACTTCTTATCCGAAGTGATATAAATGAAGGAAGGGGGTGATCTAGGCAGATATCTGGGGAAAGAACATTCCACACAAAGGAAAGAGCCCTATCAAATGTCTGGCCGGCTGCTATGTATTTTACACCCTTTATAAATACTTGCCGAACTAGTTCATAAAATATCAGACAGGTATTTTTAGGGACATTTGAGAAACCGAGGTTCAGAGAGGTTAAGTGATATGTCCAGAGCCACACAGCAAGTTAAGTGGCAGAGCTGGAAGGTGATTCTACCTAAGTGCTCTTCATTCTTATGCTGAATTGTTCCTCAAACTGATCATTCCTAAACTTCACTTGGGTCTGATTCTCTGTTCCCTCCACCTAAGGCATACTCTCCCAGCATCCTAAGTTTCTACCAAGCTTTGTCCCTAGGGGTTTGCATCAAATTCCAGAACTCAGAGCTGACAGAAGCTCTGTCTCATGTGCCCAAAGATGTCTGGGTCTACAAGCATCTAGAAGCATTGTTGGAATTTGTTCTTGTTGTGCCATGAGGAGGCCAGCCTCTCCCGGGCGCTCGGTTAGGCTGCTGACTCCGTTTCCTTCTTTCCGGGGAGAACTTGGTGTGGAGGGGGTGTCAGTCACACCCGCCCTAAGGAAATGCGCAGAATGGAAAGACAGCCATTACCCCCGGCTGGCTATCGCCTCCTTAGCAACAATAGCTGTGTACACATTCACACACAAACACTGCACCAAAACAAGCAAAGGTCACTCTCTCTGGGCACTTCCAAGAATGATCTCAATTTTTCATAAAACAATGTTTATAAATTAGATGGAACCCCGGAGCAGTCCGGGAATAGAAGTAACCATTTTATGAGGCTTCCTGCCATTACATTACTGCTTATTTGCTTTGAATGAGCAAAATACAGTGTGCAGCCCACCCCTTCCAGAGCCAAGCAAAGATCTCTTTACAAAAACCCCAGCCAAGCAAGCCCAAAGGGGAAGGTATCCTTGGTTCTCGTAGGGACTTCCATTCATGGCCTTTTGACTAGGAACATCTCAAAGGCAGAGTGTTTCATCCTAGCACTAAGCACAGTTCTAGCACACATGAGCATTTAAGAAATGATTGTTGAATGAGTGAATATGTGACTGAATCCATGAGTGGAAGAAGAAATGAATAATCTGACCTCCCGGGGCTTGTGCTAAAGAAAGTGGGATAGATACCCAATAAGACTACGAACTCTTCTGAGCCCTTGTTACATGTCACAGCTTTATATGTGATGATGTTGAAGAAGCGTCTCATGTTCTTCAACCTGCTTCCTGCTCTTACTGGCTTTTCTTCAGTTCCTCCGGGCCTCCATACTGCTTACTACAGCCCTTGTCCCAGGCTGCTCTCCAGCCCTAACTCCAGGATTTACTTTCTCTCTTTACCTATAAAAAAGTCCTACTATCACAGTCCCTTGATGTAACTGGCTGGCATGAAGAAAAGAATTTGAAAAACTAAGTGCCTTGGTTGAGTTCCCTCAGAAGCAGAGCCTGAGGCAAGAATTCAAGTTCATGTGATTTATTTGGGAAGGGAAGCTGGAAGGGAAGACAGCCAATAAAGGGTATATTCTCAAGTGAGTTACCAGTATGGGCAACCGGACTTTAGCTCCATGTGGAAACTCTGAAAAATTATGTGAGAAATATGCTACCTTAACTCCAAGGCATCCCACTCAGGGCAAAGAGCTGGGATATTTATACACCATCTTGTCAGTCACTGGTTGAGAGGTATTAATTTTCACTTCCAGGCTTCCTTGCACACAGGCAATTGGCTTTTCTCTGTTTTAGAGAAAGCACTCAGGGAAAGAAATGCTGATACCTACATCTGAAAATAACTTGGGCACATTGCAGGGGTAAAGGTGAAGGGTTGTGGGTGGGGCACTGACAGCATTGGCCACCCTAACTCTTAAGGGTGAAATGGCTGATGGCGTTTATCACAAATACCCTAAAGATCGGACTTTCTAAAGAAGAGCTTGGATGGAATAATGCCTTAACTCAAATGATTGCCTCTTATATTTAGGTTGGAAGATAAGAGAGGAAGTTGAGATTTGTGTAAATGAAAGGAAAGAGCAAATGAGCTTCGTTTAGATATGGCAGATCGTGAGCTTTTCTTGGGATCTTGGGTGAGGTGAGCTCCACTTTCATAAAGGAGTGATAACGCAACTAGTATTCTTTCCAGGAGAGAAGTCTATATCACACACTGAGTTGTCTGTATCAAACCCATGCCTGTAAGCAAGTTTGCCTCTCAGCTACTGGAAAATTCAGTGGCTACTCAGAGGACCATATCCCTCACCTGCAGGACATGTTTAGACGCTTTTGAGAGAGGGACAAGCTTCCCTTGCCTTCACCCCTGTGCTCACAAACGCATGAGAGAGAACTTATAGTTTCGAGGAGTTTCACTGATGTTAAAATCAGAAGGAATCCGGGCGGTTATATCCTCCAAACCCTTTATTTTTTTCAGAGCAGAAGCTGACACCCAGAATGGCAAAGTCACCTGTCACAATCACACAAGTGTTGAGTGGCAGGCTGGTTTCATCAGGCAGAATTCAGAAAAGAAAAGAAAACCCTCTAGATTTAAATACTTTAAAAAAGTATTTACCATGAGGAAATAAGCACTTACAAAACCATTTAAGGCTAACAGGGCAAGAGTCAGGAGGACTGCCACTAGCTTTTAAATTGTGGTTTCAAGAGTCATAGAACTTTGGAAGCTGTCCAGAGCTTGGAAACCAATTTCTTCCCATGCCTGAGGCATGTAAATTTCAAGAGACCACTACAAAACCTTCCATCTGCATGGCATCACACGCTGCTCCTTCCAGAAGAAAATGATGGCTGCAAACCTCTTTTCTACCTTCCACATCTTATGCCAGTGGATCTCACTAGCAAGCTGGAAATCGCATTTAAACTGGAAATCACATTTAGATAACACTAAAGGCAAGGGAGTCTGGGAAATGTAGTTCTCTGGCTCCCAGCTGTTGAGATTCACAGGAGAGCATAAAACTAGTAACAACGAACGCTGATGGTCCCAAACGAAACAAAACAATATCTAGAACTATGGTGAGCCCCAGTTTGTAGGTATAGGTGTGAACGGGGGTAATAAAAGGGACATCCGCTTCATGGTGTATGGTTCTCCCAAAGAGTAAGTGGGGAACAGGAACAGGAAAGAGGACCAGCACAGGCCAGAATTCTGTGCCTGGTCCTGCCCCTGGCAGCAGTTATAGAGATCCTGCTGAAGAATCATTTCCAACGTCATTTTTCAGTCCATCGTGTTCATTATCTTTGTTTTGCTGCCTCCCCCACAACCGTCCGTCTATCATGCCACACCATGAATATGTAGTGACAGACCTCAGGGGGAAACTGGGGGTCCTCAGGGTCTGTGCGACTACACAGAGAGCAACAAGATACAAGCATTCAGAAAACTCCCATTTGTGGAATCTGCTGAGGTTCCTCAACAACTCTTATTTGAGCTTCATTGCTGTATATGAGTTTGGGGAAAAGTGACTGGTTACTATCCAACCGTTTGGAGCAAGTTGGTTGGGGTTATGGCTTTTACACTGATCCGATGTATGAATTTGCGCAAATTACCTGAGATTCTTCATCTCTAGGGCAAATGTTGTTGGGCTGTATTATGTGTGTTCTCAGTCCTGACATTCTAGTGTCTTTACATCAAAGCATCTTAATTGTAACGTTGCAACATCGTCCTCAACCCTAGGGTATGGCAAAGTTTCATTAGGATCTGGAACTTTCTATCCTAAGGGAGAAATTTCTATTTAGGCAATTCCCTCCTTATCTTCTCTCCATTAACCAGAATTAGGACTGACCTGTTGAGGCCAACAAGATCACTATAGTATCTGGGTCACAAACAAATGTGTAAGTTATAGTGCGCAACAGAATTGTGAGTTTTCCATTAGAAAACACCCCAGGGCCCTGAATCCTGTGCCCAGAGAAACCCTGGTGCCAAACTCTGAGACAAGGCATTTTGGAGGACAAAGTTTCTATCTCCTTTTAGGCTTCCTGGGCTTTCCTATTGCTCCCCTGATTCAAGCTCTCCTGGTGTGGAGGCATTCCATGTTGCTCACCTGTCTATTACTAATCAACATTTGTCCAGCATCATTCCTTCCTAGGCTATTGCTCTCTGTTTTGAGATGGGAACAGCATTAATCAGATAATATCCCTGAACTAATGTGCTATCTCAGCTAATCTATCGAATATTCGAATCAGTTGGAAATGTGACATTCATGGTGTATTTATTAGGAGTACTATTATCATTATTATTACCAAATAACACTTAAATATTTTATTTATTTATTTAGAGAGTGTGAGTGGGAGAGGGGCTGAAGGGGGGGGGAGAGAGAGAGAGAGAGAAAGAGAGAGAGAGAGAATGGTAAGCAGGCCCCACATCCAGCATGGACCCCATGTTCTGCGGGGCTCGATCTCAGGACCAACTGTAAGATCATGACCTGAGCAAAATAGAGTCAGATGCTTAACTGACCAAGCCATCCAGGTGCCTTAAATATTTTAAACATAATTATTAGTATTTGGTGATAATAATTATTATTGATGATAATGATAATGTTGATAATGGCAGCACTTTATCTTCCCAGAGAGTTTTGTGATCTTCAAATTGTTTTGTTGTTAATTTTCTAAGGATGGAACTGAGACTCAGATAAGTGAAGAGATTTTCCCAGGATCACCCAAATGATTGGTGGTACAGCTGGAAATAAAAACCAAGTCTCTTGGCTTCCAGTTCATGCTCTTTTTACCGCATCTTTCATTGTTGGAAAGAAAAGCCTTACAGAAGTCCCAGAGTAAGGATGATTGAGGAGGCTGGGTGAGCCAAGTAAAGAGACTGATGTTGTGTCCCAGTGTGTCCTTAGACAGATTCTCAGTCCTTCACAACAAAATACCCTTCCAGACCGAGCAGCAGGCACACGTGATGTTCTGATTTCCAAGCTTCAGAGTTGGTAAAACACCTATTTCTAAATATATCAGTTTGACTTCCTGCCTTAGGAAGTGCAGCCAGGCTGCCATGGGTAGTGTGTAGGTTGGACACTGCACAACCCCTGGGAGTACCACTGACGTGATAGGCACTATATATTTATATACTTGCTATTAAACATTTGCAGAAGATGATAGTAAATTGTTTAGCCCTATCGAAATCAATGCACTATGACAATTTTTTGAGAGTTGGAGGTGAAGTATCTTGAGGAGGTGAGCTCTTTCAAATTCACTCAAAGCCTGATAGGTAAGTGAGTATCACGGCTGTAATCCAGGGTCCAGATCAATGGAAGAGAAATTCGGCTTTCATTTATGTACTGATTGATTGAATGACTGATTGAGTCATTCATTCATATATTGTGCACTCCTTTAGAAAGTATACTTTGGGGTCTATTCTGTTAGACATTGTGTCTGACCCTGGGATGCTTAAGACCAAATTACTGCTGTCAGGGTACTCAGTCTGATAACAGAATCAGACAAGTAAATAAAATATCTTAGAGTAGTGTATGGTTTCATGCAGACCCAGAGACAGGAAATAACCCAGGCTTATAGGAACAGACAAGGTGGGAGAGTCAGCAAAAGTCACTTTTCTGCCCAGATGGCATGAGGGTGTTTCAGGCCGAAAGAGCAGCATGTTCATAACCCTGGAGGTCATAGGCTATGTCCTCCGCACTTAACATGTATGTCTTCATTTAAACCTCCTAACCACCCTATCAGACAGGCTCTATTATACCCATTTAACAGATGAGGAAACAAGGCACGGAGAGATTAAATAACTTGCTCAAAGTTACACAGCTGGTAAAAAATCGACTTGGCATTTGAACCCAGAGAATCCAGCTACTGAGTTTATACTTCTTCCCTCTGCTTCTTTCTTGAGAGAATGGGTGCTTTAGGAAAACCCAACTGAGTAGAGGCTCAGCACCGGGGTTGGAGATAATGAGACACAAGGTTGCAGAAGCCCGTGGGTGCGAGTTAAAAAGGAGCTTTCATGCCTGGGATGATCTGATTCAGAGCTGGTTGTAAGAGCACAAGCCTTGTCTCTTGGTTAGTTCCAGCTGGTGACTCCACTTTTTCTTCTGGCTGCTTCCCGGAATCGCTGCCCCAATCCCCCAAGGGGAATATACCTAACAAACTGTGGGGACCCCAGGAAATTACTCATCTTCCCCTTTCCTTGTCTGTACTGACTCAAGAGACATTTTCCAGAAGTTGCTTTGTCAATTTTTAAACTAAATTTCCATCTGCTTATTTTGTTGCTATGAGGCTCTTTTCCCTACATGTTGAGGGATGGGAAAGGGAACCTGAAAGCTGAATTTCAGCCCATGAGAGGGCTGATTCCAGCTTAATTGGGAGTTGACTCTGCTGTGTTAGTATATTATTTAAGTTCCAAAAATGCTAAGAAGAATGCATACATGTCAAAGTATCTGTTATTTGCTCTCCTAAGAACTTTTGCTCATTTGGGGAAGAGTCAAAATTTATCCTTGAGAGATCATTAAGAAAAAAATTAAAATTTTACTGAAAAAAATTAACTTCTTCTGTATCTGATGTATGTGTAATGGCACATTGAAATCACTACGCAAGTTCTTGCCACTGTCCACAGTGTTTGATCAAATGAGCAGAGAGCTTTTTTTTCTCTATCTTGGATTTGATGACAAAAATACTCAACTTTGAAAATACCAGATCATTGCACACACAAGTTACAAAATATGTTTTAGCAAACACCGGAGTATTTCCATGCAAGACATAGCAAAAAGATCTTAATCAAATGTCCCTTCTGCAAACCAGGTCGATGTGGGTGTTTTGTTATTGATCATGGAAAGCAAAGCCTTGTCTATCATTTTGGCCTGTTTATGTGTGGATGACCCCCCCCATGCTGGGGCAGCAGCCATATTTTTAGCAGAAAGGGTACTGGCCTCAGAGTCAGGGGCCTGGGGAAGGGGACTCAATACTAATCCCACCTCAACCATTACCTAACCCTGAATGAGCCCCTTTACTTTGGGAACCTTGGTTTTTTTCATCTAAAATGGATTAAACTCTGTGATCTCTGAAGACACTTGTTCCCCCAATTCTATGGTAAAATAAAGCCACAGCTTTGATACTGATATAGACAGACAAGCCTCAAGCAGCCTTACATTTTGTTTAAGCAGGGCTCCACAACCTTTTTTCTGTAAAGGACCAGGTGGGGAATATATTGGACTTCACAGATCGTATTCTCTCTGTCAGTTGCATAGTTATTCAACTCCAAGGTAGCAGGAAAGCAGCCACAGACGGTACCTTAGCGACAGTACAGGACACTCTATTGACAAACACAGTCAACAGGCAACCTGCAAAATTTGGCCAGCAGCCTTCTGACTGAGATGGCGGCTGTAATAGGGTCGGGGGTACGTAGTGAGGAACCTAACTGGCATGGGGGAGCTACATGCACCTGCTTCAGGCCCACCTTGGGAAGGCCACCAGAGCCTCTCAGCCCATGCCACGTCTAAGGACCAAAGAACAGACCTGAGTGTCTCTCCCACAGGGATGAAAGAGTTAAGGAGACAGGGGCAGACACAGTTGTTTCTTTCTAGGGAAACTATTCGGACTTGGGAATTTGCTCTGCCACACAGCTGGAACTCATTACTGCTGAAGTTTTTTAAGTTAAAAAGTTTTATTTAGGCCCCTGCAAAGGTTTTCTCAGGCCAAGAGTGAAACCCTGTGCTCACACTGCAAGCTCTCCCCAGCCAAGTGCTTCAGTCAGCCCTCCCATCATTCTCTTGCCCTCCTTGTCTTCCTGCTGACCCTGCCACCTTGCCTTGTCGCTCTTTCTTTCTTCTAGGCTCTTTCATCAATTACCGGTCCACACGGATCCTCTCTGGCAAGCAGGACTTGCCTGTTTCAGCAATATGGAAAATTGCATAGCTGAACAATAGTAACATTCACCTTCTTGTTAGCTCGGATCCAAAAATGCTAAAGTTTCGGTGGCCTCTAGGATCTCTCACCCAGAGCCTTGGGTACAGACACAAAGGGCGGGGTCCACAGACCATCGGAAGGCAGATCAACACACACTGAAAATCGAGTGAAGAAAGTAGACTCTTCTCTCTTCATTAAGGTTGATTCAGACAAAGAAGGCAAAGCGGTGATTTGCCTGGTGTGAGTGGTAAACCTTAGCTAACCAAAACCTAATAAGCAATAGCCCTTAGTTAACTAAACACCTTTTTTCTTCTTGTTTCTTTACTTGTAGGCTAAAGAAGTAAGGATGAGAAGGCAGCTGGTGTCAGGGCTTGATAAATGGGATGTTTACAGTTAACTTCCTTGTGTCATTGTTTCTGGAATCCTCTATACAGCCCAGAGTAGCGACAGTGAACACAACTGGAAATAAATAATTCAGGTTCACGGTAACCCCTTTTAGCGCTGTCTGTAGGTTCAGAATCACTGCAATTCAACTGCACTCCCCCTCCTGTGGATCATCAAAGGCCGGTACCCCCAGACTCCTGATAGGATCGTCTGTAAGTCTGGACAGAGGGTTTCTCTGATGAAGCCCTTAATTCATCAGAAACCTTGTAAGAGGAGCAGCTCTTTTCCCAAGCACTGTGTTAAAGATCTACTAACTTTAGGTAACCGTGAGTAACCCCGGTCAGGTCAGTCAACATTTTGGAAGTTGGGTAGCAGAGCTGACTGTGGCTGGAGTAGAAAGAGGACATAGAGGGAAGCCTGGGTGGCTCAGTCAGTTGGGCGTGGGACTTCAGCTGAGGTCATGGTCTCCCAGCTTGTGCGTTTGGGCCCCGCATCGGGCTCTGTGATGACAGCTCAGAGCCTGGAGCCTGCTTCGCATTCTGCGTCTCCCTCTCTCTCTCTCTCTCTGCCCCTCCCGTGCTTGTGTTCTCTCTCTTTCTCTCTCAAAAATAAATAAATAAACTAAAAAGAAAAGAAAAGAAAAGAAATAGGATACAGAGGTTTGAGACGCAAAGATTTGGGTCCGAATCCTCACCAAATAAATTCAGCATTTAGTATGTAAATTTGGAGTAGCCAAACAAAATATTCTGGAGTTGAAATAGATCATAATAGCAGTCATATTAGAGAAGACTAATGTTTGCTGAATCCTTACAACGTGCTAAGTGCTTTCCAAGCATTATGTGAGGCAGATATAGCTGCTCCCATTTTACAGGCCAGAAAACTGAGGCGCAGAGGTAGAATGGCTTTCTCAGTGACGCTGGGCTATCTCACAGCTGAACCAGGATGTGGGCCGAGGGCTGGCTAGTTGAAGTGCCCAGGAGGAAGGCACCTAAATTGTACCTGCAACTTGCATTCTAGTGGAGGGTCCGCCTGTGGCCGGGTAAACAATGTAGCCAGGTGCCAGGGCAACTGCGGTGAGTGAGACAGGTCCCTCCACGCCTGGAGCTTCCTTGCTTATGGAGCGACAAGCGACAAACACAAAACACCCACGTGAATACGAGAGCAGTAGAGAGCCGTGTGTGCAATGCAGAAATGAAAATACAGTTAAGGAATAACTGGGGGAGGGGACTTGAAGTTCAAGCTCTTCGACTATGGCCTCTCTGAGGAGGGATATTTAGAGTGAGACATTTATTAGGAGCCAGCCAGACGAAGATGTGGTGAGCTGGAAGTCAGGGAGCAGGGGCACTCGGCAAGTCCCAGTGATGCCAGAGCCCAGGGGCGGAGCACGTACATAACAGCCTTGGGGCCCCAGGGCCTCAAGGCCTGCAGGGGAGAGGTGGCATTTACTTGGGCTATGTCTTAGAGGGTGCATTAAGTTCACCAGGAAGAGGACCTGAGGGACAGAGAGAGGGAGAGAGAATCCCAAGCAGGCTCAGCACTGTCAACACAGAGCCCAACGTGGGGCTTGAACTCATGAACCGTGAGATCGTGACCTGAGCTGAAGTCCACGCCCAACTGACTAAGCCACCCAGGCACCCTTCTACATCCTCTTTCTACTCCAGCCACAGGTAGCTCTGCTACCCAACTTCCAAAAGGGTGGCTGACCTGACCAGGGTTACCCACGGTTACCTAAAGTTAGCACATCTTTAATACAGTGCTTGGGAAAACAACTGCTGCTTTTAGAAGGTTTCTGATGAGCCCGATACGGGGCTTGAACTCATGAACTGTGAGATCATGACCTGAGCAGAAGCCAAGAGTCCAATGCTTGACTGACTGAGCCACCGAGGTTGGGGGGGAGGAAGGGGCGCCCCAAAGCACTTTTTGATAATGGACAACCGTCTGGAGCATTTTGTGGTGTTTGGGGTGGGGGTTGGGAGAAGGTCATGAGAAGCTAGACAAGAAAGCAGAGGCCAGAGGCAAGGTAACTAAATGACCCTCCTTCCAAGCCATCCTGTGTGTCCCAGCACAGGCCTGCTGCAGCCGGGGAGGCCATTCTGCACATGGCTGTGTCTTATCCGACATCCTTGGAGGCTCATGACGGGACTCAACCCCGTGTCCTGAGGCGTTGAAGAGTCCACGGTTCTCCCCTCTGTGAGGTCTCTTGGAAATCACTTTCAATGCCCTCCTTCTGCAGAAGCGAGGACCGAAGCTCAGAGAGGTGAAGCAACTCACCCAAGATCACACGCCCAGCACCCGGTCTCCCCCAACACTGCCCACGTCAGCCCTCATATTCCTTCAAGCTGCTTATTATCCAAACCACAGGTTCATTGTCTAAAGCAGTTGTTCCAAATTTGTTTCCTGCCAAAGCACACGTGGTGGGTGTCACTTGAGTTTCTGACAGATGCCCTGAGATGTGCCAAGATCAAACACTGTGAAATAGATGAGCTCCATTGTGGGGCATGTATAATGTGTGTGCAATTCACGGCCGAGACCCAGACACCACCCCTTCCACACTCCAGAAAGCACATTGCTATGCAAATGAGCGAGAGGGAGGCTATTACAAAAGCGGCCAATTTTGAAAATCATTAATGTGTTTTTTCTTTGCATTCTAATTGCAGCATTCCTAATTTCTCCCCTCTGCAGATGGATCTGCTGAGCCATGTACAGAAAAGCAAGAGTATAAAGCACATTATTATTTTCAAAATATTACGCGACTTCACTCCCTCCTTGGTAAACCTTGGCATACTCATAGATAATTTTTACTTACGTGTAGGGGCCACCTTCTTCAAGTTGGTTGGGCTCAGGTCTGTTTTGAAAATCTGTTTTTCTCTCCATCCTCCAAGCTCTCCAATGCTGCCTTGGTAAACCCTGGTGTTGATGATATCTTACCTCCTACCACTAGGGGTCACTCCTCAAACCCTGAAGAGGTTTGGCTCTCCCCTTGGCGTTGACCCCATGACTCCCCCAAGTTGCTCATCACTGGAGCAGATAGAGTATACTTAGCGGAACTAAACCATAGCGGGTCCAATAGTATTGGGAGTAGCTTGTTTGTTGTAGCAAGTATGGGCTGATAATTCAACCCAATCGTCCATCACGTTCCCCTCCCAACCTCCTTGAATGATCCAGGCTCCTGCTTGCCTGGCTTGAGAGAGGAAGTGGTACTAGACGACTAGCCTTTGCAAGGTCCATGTGACTCTCACTCTGCCTCCCAGGGATTTCTTAAACAGGTCCTGGTGTTTATATTACTACCTGCATTCTTTCTGACCTTGTTATGGAGTCCCATCCTTTTCTCCAGTGTCTCAGAAGTCCCAAGCCAGTGACTTAGTGGTCTGAGCTCAGGTGGAATTGGAATTGTTTCTTTGCTTGTTTGTGGAATAAAAATTAGTCTTTCAGGGGGTTTTCAGAATTGAAGGAAGAGCTTCATGATAACTTATCTTGTTCCTTCCATCTGCTGATTATTCTACATCTGTCTCTGACCTTGGCATGACATGCTTCCCTAAGTTTAGTTTTTTAATCTTCCTAAAATGTAGACATAAGATGTCCACAGACCCTTGAAACCCTAGTTGATTTCAGCACTACCCCCCCCCCCCATGGAGCTGGCCATAATTTACTCATCCAACAACTCAAATGTGTAAGGATAATGCAACTTTATTTCTTTATCTGTAACTAATTCCAGCCTATTTCTGATAGCAGGGGGTGGGGGTGGGGGTGGATAAGTTTCTGTCCTAGCTACTTGAAACTTTAACAACATCCGTTTACTAAAATAGTCCCTTTAGATAGTGCTCAGTGTCTCAGAGTTTTTGGTTTTCTGATCATCTCTCCGATTCTTCTGCAAGAGGAATCTGGGGGTACAGAGGGCAAGGGGTGGCTCATATGACCTTGTGCAGTAGGGGGAAAGCTGGCTTCCAATGCAAAGTATTCTTTGACCTGGGCAGTGCTCTTAGGGAGGGTCATGCATTCTCTTCTTTGCTAACTTGGCTTCTTCTTATTTCCTTGTATAAAGGCCCACCTAGCATCTGTTGCAGGGTCATTTCACTCACCAGCCATGGAAAGGACCCCACCACAGTCCTCCTGGCTCTCAATGCCATATTTACCCCAAATGGGAACAAAAGGTAGCCTAAAAAAAATTTCAACTCAAGGCCACCTTCAGCCTGACCACACTGTCTCTCAAGCCTATTTTGTTGCAGCTGTGTCTCAGGATGCCATGGGAATGCCTGTGATTTGACACCTTCCCAGAGCCTCAAAAGGGGAGTGAAAGATCAGAGATCCCCTCTTTCTTCAGGGTTATCTCCATCTTCCTAATGTACCTTCCCTTTTCCAAGCCAAAGTTAGGGGGAAGAGAATATCAGGGCACATAGTCTATCTGCTTTGCTTTCTGTCTCTACTTTCTTTTTTTCCTGAGAGTATTGGGAGAGGTATATGACTTTTATTTGGACCTTTTTATCATACTCTATTACTATGAATTCCAAGTTCTATAACATACAGAAGAGGCATATTCACCACCCTTCAGGAGATATCTTAGGGCTGAGTCTTCTGGGAATGGCCCATGCTAAAAGGGAGACAGAAGGACTGGAAAGCCTTCTGAACAAAAACCCCAATACAACACCCTCTTTCTTGCTTTGAAATCTTATTTTTAATGAACGTTAACTGCGAACTCCTTTGTGACATCCCCATTTCCCCATCAAATGAATGACCAGTCAAGCAGGGTGAGGGTCAAGACCGTAGAAGAAAAAGACAGTAAAGTACATTAGATTTTAAAAAAATATTATCTCCATCTTGCTATGATAGAGATGATCTTGTATCCCACTTTTAGCTGTTATGAGTAACAAACCATTTGTTAACCGATAGTATCTATCAGTGTGATTATGTCATGCTAGGGAAATGTGTCTAGCTAATTTGTCGCCTAGCCTCATAAAACCTCATAGGCCTCCCAGTTATCTCAAGACATGATGCAAAGCTTTCAATAATAAATTGTACCTCTTAACTTCCTAAGATGCATAAGGAGTTGGCAAGTTCTCTGAATCATCATTTTGAGCCATAATTGCTACTCTATCCATTGCACTCAACACAGCAAGTACAGAAGACCGGGTTGAGAGATATGGATATTCTCTGTAAGTGTCCTTTCTCTTGTATGGAATTGTTTGTGTCACTTGGTTTCCCTATCACTTCATTTTTTAAGTGTAGGATAAAAAGTGTCTGTCCAACTGAAAGGTTTTTTGGCTTTGGTTCTAGTTCATCCAAGATGTTGCTGTAATTCAGATATAAGCAATCTTCTTGCTCCAAAATTTGAGGCAAACCTCCTGCACTCTTCTTATGAAAGCTGGTCTGGACTGTTGCTCAAAATCTGCCAGCCATAGAATAAGCCTGCTTTAAAACTGTTGAAAGTCCCAGGGCCAGCTCCAGAAAATGTTGGGCAGAAAGCCCCATCATCATCTTTGAGTCTCAATATTCTCATAATTTTAGCTTTCATAATATTGGCACTGGCAAAAGGTCCCCCATTCCGATGATAATCTCAGGGTTTTTTGCTTCTCTCTGGTTATCGTGGCTTGAGAGGGTAGCTCGAGGAAGAAGGGAGCTTAGCAGTCCTGTCTATAAATTTGATTTGACACAACTCCATTAAAGAGACACTTCAAGCGTCTGGGTTTCCAAAGCACATTTTCTGTTCAAACAGCACTTTCTGCCATGTCTTCAGGCAATCTGATGGTTGGAGAATAGATATGAACTTATTAGCCGTCTGGGGCTGTGCTGAATTCTTCCTTTTCATAAATGTTCCTTGGCTACAAGTGAAGAACACCACTGGGCCAGGCCAGGCCTATGAGAACTAATTTTAAGCCGACAGACTTCCTGCATTCTAAAAATACCTGAGATTTTGGCTGTCTGTAGGAAATGGATATTTCCTTTCAAGACCATCAAACTTGGGATGGATACTCTTTTTCTTGACAGCTACCTAATTTGAGCCACAGGGATAGTATACACATTCACTCGGATGAATACAATATTCTATTTCTGTAATGCGCAGAGACATGATCTATAATCCAATCGGGAGTATATTTTTATTACCTATTTCCTTTTATAAATATTGGAATCATTCAGCAAATAGTTTTCGAAGTCAACTCTATGCCAGCACTGATTCCAAGCCAGTTTCTCAAACTTTTTGGTCTCAGGATCCCCCTTACACACTTAAAAATTATTGAGGACCCCAAAGAGCTTTTGTTTATGTGAGTTATATCTATCAATATTTATCAATGTAGAAGTTAAAACCAAAAAATGTTTAAAAATTGATCAGTTGACTTTAACAATAATAAATTGATTATATGTTAATGCAAATGATATTTATAAATATCATATTATGCCTTTGTTTTTCAAAACCACAAAAAGTAGTTAGAAAAGTGACATTGTTTTACTTTTTTTTTTTTTTAATTTTTTTTCAACGTTTTTTATTTATTTTTGGGACAGAGAGAGACAGAGCATGAACGGGGGAGGGGCAGAGAGAGAGGGAGACACAGAATCTGAAACAGGCTCCAGGCTCCGAGCCATCAGCCCAGAGCCTGACGCGGGGCTGGAACTCACGGACCACGAGATCGTGGCCTGGTTGAAGTCGGACGCTTAACCGACTGTGCCACCCAGGCGCCCCCATTGTTTTACATTTTTAAAAATTTCTTTAGGGGCGCCTGAGTGGCTTAGTCGGTTGAACATCTGACTCTTGATTTCGACTCAGGTCATGATCTCACAGTGCATGAGATCAAACCCCACATCAGGCTCTGTGCTGACAGCATGGAGACTGCTTGGGATTCTCTCTCTCCCTCTCTCTTTCCCCCTGTCCCTACTCATACGCACTTGCATGCACACTTTCTCTCTAAATAAATAAATAAACATTAAAAAAAAAACAAATTTCTTTATTATCTGGCTTCATCTGATAACTGCATTCAATCTGATGATACATGTTTTGGTTAAAGTATATAAAGGAAATCTGTTTCTCATATAGTTATGTAAGTTGGAAAAGGGAAAGTATTTTATTTAAAAAAAATTTTTTTTAACATTTATTTATTTTTGAGACAGAGAGAGACAGAGCATGAACAGGGGAGGGACAGAGAGAGAGGGAGACACAGAATCTGAAACAGGCTCCAGGCTCTGAGCTATCAGCACAGAGCCCGACGCGGGGCTCGAACTCACGGACCGTGAGATCATGACCTGAGCCAAAGTCGGACGCTTAACCGACCAAGCCACCCAGGCGCCCCGGGAAAGTATTTTAATAGCCTTTTTAGATCATTGTAGATAATCTTCTTTGATGCTAAAATAAGCTCAATTCATAGTATGTTTTTAAAACTTAGTTGCAATGAAGAGTTTAAAACCATAGCAATTAACTTTTCATACTCTATTGCATTAAAATCCATTGGTCTGAGGGGCCTGGGTGGCTCAGTAGGTTGAGCATCTGACTCTTGGCTTCCACCCAGGTTGTGATCTCACAGCTCACATCGGGCTCCACACTGGCATCTCAGAGCTTGTTTGGGATTCTCTCTCTCTGCCTCTACCCCACTCACATGGTCTCTGTCTCTCTCTCTCAAAAAAAAATAAAATTAAAAATTAAAAAAAAATCCATTGTTCTATCTACTTGGAATTGATCTTTTAACCATGCATAATTTTGTAACTTTATGCATTCTTCACTTGGAAAATGATAGTTCACTGAGTTATTCAGATAGTCTAAAAGTTGACACATTACAAAAGATTATGTGTACTATATTTTTAAAATCACATATTTGTTAATATCACTATCGGTTTCATCAGTAAAGTTTTTAAGTGTCCAGAAGCTGTCAGAATGATAGTGGTAGATGCCATTTTCCAAAATTCTCATTTTCACTTGAAAATTTTAATTGTATCATCAGCAAGTGTACTGTCAGTTATTTTCCTCAAAGTGGCATTTTCATTCATTTTTGAGAAAATATCTACCATTTACCCAAATGTAATAACCATAGTTTAACTATTGGTTGTTCTTTCAAGTAATAATGGGGTTCCATGAAAAATAGAGCCAGTGAAGCTTATAACCACACAATCATACAAAAAGGCTTTTCCTCAAGACAGTCATTATGCTTTGTTATTGAGGGAGTATGCCTTACCGGTGCTTTCCTTTAATCACATGGAATTTAATTTTTTTAAAGTTTATTTATTTATTTTGAGAGAGAGAGAGAGAGCATGAGCAGGGGAGGGGCAGAGAGAGGGAGAGAGAGAAAATACCAAGCAGGCTCCCCAACAGCAGCGAGGAGCCTGACGGGGGTCTCGAACCCACAAACCATGAGATCACGACCTGAGCTGAAACTGACAGTGGCTGCTTAACCAACTGAGCCACCCAGGTGCCTCACATGAGATGGAATGTTAAAAGAATGTGTACTCCAGAATCACAAGTTTTAAACAATTTTTATTGCCTTATCAAGGACACTCTTTAATGAAGCTGCCTTTTGTTTGTTTGTTTTTTTTTTCCTGTGAGGACATTACAAAGAAGGAATGACTATCTGTGAGGCTTAATGGCCACTGCATGATTTGTGCTAAGAAACCAGCAGTTTTACCTACCATTGTTTTCCCACAATCCCTGCAAAATGTCAACACAGTAAAAAAAAAAGACATTTAATGTCTTATTATTATGAAAATGATTTGATCAGGGGTTTCTGGATCACACTCTGAGAGCCACTATTCAAAAGCACTGAGAATACTCATAAAGGCCCTTCTTTCACGGGGATTACTTTTTTATGGAGATCAGGCACTAAGGGAGAAGACAATACACACAAAAAAGAATAAGATAATGTCAGAGTAGTAAGTGCTAATATGAATACGTAGCAGAGAGTGTGTTAAGGAAGAAAGACTAGAATAGGAAGGCTACCTTATGTGGCCAGGGAAGGCATCTTTGATATGTCCCTGGATCTGAGCCCTGAGTAATGAGAAAGAGTCAGTCATGTAATAATTTGGAGGAAGACATTTCCAGATGGAGGGAAAAGGAGATGCAAAGCCCTAAGTTGGGATTGGGTGTGGCGTCATGTTCAAAGAAGGCAAAGGAGGCCAGTGTGACGGGAGTTAGCAAATAAGGTGTCTAATGGCAGGAGATGTGGGTACAGGGGTCACCATCCATTCATAGGTCCACATAGGTCCACAGCACAGCAGATCGCTGTGCTGATAGATCATGGAATGTGCATTCTGGTTCTGTTATTTGCTAGGAGGGTGACTTTAGTCAGGTTAGTTGTAGTCATTAGGTTTGGTTCCCCAGGCACCAGGTTGTGCGGTGGAGATTTGCATGCAGGAATTTAACTGGGGAAGCACTGAGCATCTATACCTAAGAGGGAGTGAGGACTGGGATGAAGTAAAAAGGGTATCGTGGCACAGTTTAAGAACAGTGAATCTGGGGTGGCCCTTTAGAGATGTTCTGAATGGAGGCAAGGGGGACACTTTATACCCTTTTCTTGATAGGTCAGTGGATGGGGGCTATCTTGGGAGGGGGACATTGACTTTGTATGAGGCAGCTTTCTCTCCTGGGGAGGGGCTCAGCTATGATCCATTGGCAGCTTACAATGTTGGCTGATGAGGGGAGTCTTGGGACTAAGGGGAATGAGGGTAGCACACCCCATCCACTATACTTAGCCTCTCTGAGTTTTCACTTCTTTATAAACTGGAAGTAAAAGTCAGAATGGCTGAGTGACTCAAACATGATAATGTATAAGAAAAAACTTTATTGACTACATGGTTTTGCAAATGGGGGTTGTTCATATCACAGGGAATTTATTTGACTTTGGTGTTTCTGCTGTGAATCCTTTGTGATATTTGAACCTATTTGTACAAATGTAGTAATATTTGTTTTAAATAGGAATTTATCTTCAGAATACCTGGACTTTCTAGGACAACATTATTTTAGCAAGCTAGAAGGTGAGCTGTTCTGGAATCATTTCTGAATGTCAAAACATAAGTCATGTTTAGCTTTTTCCATACACACCCCTTCATATAGCCTTTCCTATGTGACTACAGATTATATTTATCACGTCCTGTTTTTCTCCTCTAGAGACTGCTGACAACTGGATCATGTTTCCTTGTTAGCAGATAAAGAATTTTCCCTGTTCTACAGGTAATTATTCTTTTGTTTTTTACTCATTGTTGTCTTACTGATAAATTTAGGAAAACTAGGCTAAGAATTTCTTAAGGGGAAAGAAAGGATGCCATGATGAACTAAGTCTAGGCGACAGCTGCTTGAGCAGAGCTTACTTAGTGTCGACCTTCTTGGGGCCTTTAATAAGCTAATGCATTGTGATGTGTAAGTATGGGATATAGTATCCCATGAGATACATGAGAGCGTGGACAGAGCAAGACTGCATAGACCTAACGACTAAAATTCTGAAAAGCTGATTGTGACATATGTTGGTTAAAATTTAATAAAGTTATTATAAGGCTTCAATGTGTCTCAAAGACCATCCTCTCATCTAGTTCAATCACTTACTGGCCCACCCCTATGTTATAGACGTACAAACAAAAGCACAACCAAGGGTTCAGTACAGTGAGGTTATTTTGTTTCCAGGAAATAATTTCTGGAGAAACATTCTGTGTCTTCACCCGATCCCCATCCAGCATCCAGCCTATCACAATGCCAGGTCCATCATCACCTCTCGGTCCAGGCAAATCACATTCCCATGTGGTTCCTCGGCCATGTGGAAGGACAACAATTTCGCTATCAACTTCTTATTTGGCTCCTCTCAACACACCAAGCAGAAGTGTAGATTTTATTTCAATATGTAAGTTTTAAAAACAAATTTTATTCCAATCAAGGCCTAATCAATTCTAGTTTCTTAAAACAACAACAACAACAACAACAACAACAACAACAACAACTTGGGTATTAGCAAGCCAGGACCTAGTCACAGGCTTAGACATGATGTAGACAGGGCCTGCAATTAAGACCTTCTTATTGAATAGTGGGTGAGGGGAAGAGATGGAATTTCAAGGGGAAGTGAAGCAAATGTGAAGCAAAAGCAGGTGTCATTTGACTTCAGGCTATTGGAAAGGCAAGCATAGATGGCTGTGTTAACTCTTGTTCCTCTCTTTTGCTCACTAGAATACTAGACTTGATTATCTTAGACCATTTAATGCTGATTTTAAAATTCAGCAATATGATGGGGTACCTGGGTGGCTCAGTCGGTTGAGCGTCTGACTCTTGATCTCAGATCAGGTCATCATCTCAGAGTTCATGAGTTCAAACCCTGTGTTGGGCTCTTCACTGGCAGCACGGAGCTTGTTTGGGTCCTCTCTCTCTCTCTCTCTCTGTCCCTTCTCTGCTTGGACTCTCTCTCAAAAATAAACTTTAAAGAATAGAATAGAATAGAATGGAATGAAATGAAACCAAATAAAATAAAATTTAGCAATAAGAAGTGTACATTGCTCATTGTTTCACATATAAGGAGATAGGATGAGAGATATAAGATTTTTTTTGGTTTCATGACTTTTAAAATTAGTCATGGATGCACTGCCCTTTTATGAAGATGACATGGTAGAAAGAATACCAGACTAGGAGACAGAGACCGAAGTTGAGGTCTTGGTGTTGCATTGGATTGACTGACGTGGTCCCTTGGTCAAGTCACTTCCTTGTTTCTGGATCTCAATTTCCTCCTGACCCTCAACTGGATGAGGTGACTTCCAGCTCCAACATTCCAAGTTTCTTGATTCCATGTCATTCTTCTTAAACATTGACCCACTCTCCCATTTCTTGTAAGATTAAGACTAAAGTTCTTCAGCTGTTATTCAAGGCCTTCTAGCTTCTGACTCCATCCTTCCTTTTCAGCCTCACCTTTCAGGCTAACCTATTCTTCCAATGACGCACCTGCTTTCCTGCTGCCTATTCAGATCCAGTTTCCGTGTAAGCTAGCCCAAAGTATCACCTCTACTCTGAATCCTCATTTTCTGGAAAAGATCTCTACCCCTTTAATGCTGATGGCTATTGCTGTTACCTTTGGCCCTACCCATTTACTGTAGGGTACTCTTAGTCTTTCATTCCCTCATAAGCATTTATCTCTGCAAATACACTAATATACTGTAAGATTCATGAGAATTCTTTTTAAATTCAGGACTTGGTAATGAAGACAACATAGTAGAAGTTTGTTAACATTTTTGATTGATTTATGATTTGATGATTTCCTGTTATTTTTAGCCATGGTGATGGATTAACTCACATTGGACCAATGTGTCAACAGTGGATTCATTTATGAGTTAGGTTTTCTGGAATCAAGGGTGTGGCTGTAACTATGGAATGATGACAAGCCACCAGTTCATGGGGACATCTTTAGATTCCTATTCTGGACAATTATGCTACATGTCCTTATTATATTGAAATGTTCTGTGCATTCTCATCACATTCACCAAGGCTTCAGGAATATAATCTCATTCATTCCTTACAATCATCCTCTGTGGTAAAAAAAACTATTTTATTGGTTAAGAAGTCTTGTCAAAAATATATCTAAGTAGTTTGCCCTTGGTCACTCAGTGAGTATAGCACAGAATTGATATTTGAATTAGGTATTTCTGAGTCTAGGGTCAACATTCTTACCTGGAGTAGTCAGGAAGAATACACAAGAAGAAAGCTTTATAAAGTCTTTTTTATGCCCAATATGCTACAGAAAGTGTACCTAGAATGTTATCATTTGTAGGATTTCCTTTTAGTATCAGCCCGGACTAGGCTAAAAGAGAGCTCTTTATCTCATTGGCCCGTTGAGGACAGAGAATGAGTTACACCATGGAAATGTATGACTCTACTTTGGAAGGCCTAAGAGAAGTTACGGTCAAATGCTGATAACTTTAGTCTCTAGGAATTGGTGCGGAAGGGACTAGGTAAGACTATACCTGAAAGCTACCAATTTTAGAAGTATTACATATTATGCATTCTGGCAGGAGAAGAAGTATAGTGATACCCTGCAGTTAAGTGATCAGGGCAAAGAAACATTAATGACCATCAGTGTGACCTTGGGTAAGTCACTTAACCTCTCTAAGCCTTACTTTCTTCATCTGTAAAATGAACATAGCAGAACCTGCTTCACAAGTTTTTTGAGAATTTTAAATAATATAATTGATTTATTGGACACATATTTGCTGAGTGCTTACAACAGACACACTTTAGATCATGGAAGCTCAACAGAGAACAAATTAGACAAAAATCCTTGCTCCCAGAGATTGTTTGTCCAGAAAAGACAAATGATAAATGAAACAGATGAGTGAAATTTATAGTATGTTAGACATTGATAAATGCTAAGGTGAAAAATTAAACAAGGAAATGGAAGGTGGTTCTGGTAGGTTAGGAAGGTCAGAAAAGGTTCACTGAGAAGATTGTATTGAAACAAATCAAGCACAACTCATATAGTTAGGCAATGAGAAAGTGACAATGAGGACCCAGAGGCAGGAATGTGCCCAAGAAAGAGCAAGGAGACCAGTGTGGTTAAGCAAAGAAGATGAAAGAAAAGAGCAGTGGGAGATGAGGTTAGAATCAATAAGGCCTTATAAGTTATCGTGAGGACTTTGGCTTTTAATTTACTCTGAGTGGTGTGTGAAGCCTTTGGAAGGTTCTGGACAGAGCAGTGACATGATCTGACTTAGGTCTGAACAGCATGACTTTGGCTGCTATGCTGAGAACAGACTGAGGGCATAAGAGGGGAAGAAGGGAATCATTAGGAGATTGTGGCAATAATTCCAGCCAGAGAAGGGGAAGGGCATCATAACAGTCACTCCCATCGTATTGTCTGGACATCTTCTAAGTACACCTTAATTTCCATGTGTATCAGGGCACATTGGGCAGCTGTGGAGACGGACTTCCCTTGCTGTTGGGTTGGGGACAGATATGGAACCCCCAATGCCAATCCCCAGAGGCTAAAGAAAGTTCTCTGAGCTTTCCATCCCACCATCCCAACAGGTTGGTTCGTGGTTTCAGAGACATCCATCTAAAGCAGGAAAGATTCACTTACTGGGCGGAGGGACCACACCCAGAGGGATGCTGACCTAAGTCTTTCATTAAGGCTGCCTGAGGGCGTTCTGTTTGTTCTAGCAACCAAGCAGATCACGTTATAAATCAAATAAGATTTCAGGTTCTCTGGGACTCCAGGCTGGCACTGGCATCATTGATGTGGTACATTCTGGGAAGTCTCACCCTGATCTCTCTGCAGAGCGTAGTTCCTGGATCACAGAAGAAAACAATGTGTATAAGACAGTTTCCACTGTAAGGAAATTCTCCCTAGTTATGTATACTTGGCTTCTCTGCTATTTAGAAGCAGGTGGAGAGTTGTTTTAATAAAATTATTATTAAAAAATGTTTTAGATTACCTTAAACAAGCATTGGTAGATGACTGGCTCTCTCCCACACTGACCAGCCATCTGGTCTGACCAACTCGTTCCATGCTTTCAGCTGGACATACCTTGCATGAGATCTTTGACATGGCAGCTATATTGTTGGCTTTGCCAACCATGACAGAAAAGTCAGGAGAGTTTATCCTGTGTTCCCGTTGCTGAAGCACTTCATTTAAGGATTTGGTGAGCAATGCAGCCTGCCCCAGGTTATCCCAGACCTAGCAACCCACAACCATGCAAAAACACAGAGGCTCCCCCAGAGGCCTTCTGCAACGGTTCCATGGCCAAGTGCATTTTTGGCACCCAGAAACACAGCCTTCTACTGGAAAAGTTTGCTTGCTACCCACCCTCTAAGAGCTAGAAAATAGGGCCAAGGTTGCAGAGAGGCTGTACCCATTGAAAAGCAGCCATCTCAACTCTCTCCCAAAGGGGTGAATGAATATCCAGTAACTGAAGTCCATATGGCACAGCCAGTAGCTTGTCTTTCCTTTGGGAGCCATCAGTCTCCTACGTCGCTTTGAAATGGTTCCCATGTTGATTGGCCCTCTGTAGCCTCTGTAGGATGGGATGAAGAATGCAACCCTGTTTCTAGGACAGCAACTCTTAAGGGAAAAGAGCTGGATTGCAGATGTGTCCACGAATGTGGTTGGAGAAGTCCCGGGGTTAGAGATGGCATTACTGGGTTACTCATCCAGTAGAAGCAAGACAGTGGCAGCTACAGCGGCCCCAGCTGTGGGATTGGGGGATCAAGTCAGAAAACATTTATTTCTTCTTCCTATGGAATTGTGTCACAGTTAAAGACTGCAGATAAACTCACTTTAAATTTCGCTTTCTGGCTTAGCGCACCAGCCTTTAGAAGCATCACTCTAATGTGCAAAACAAACATGCACCCCTCCTGATGTTGTCCTCTGCTCCTAGCTTCCACACAGAGACTCCGCACAAGGTGGACAAGGGCAGAGTATGCCTCATATTCACTTCTTTTTTTTTTTTTTATGTTTTAAATGTTTGTTTATTTTTGAGAGAGAAAGAGAGAGAGAGAGAGAGCGAGCGAGCAGGGGAGAGGGTGAGAGACAGAGGAAGACACACAACCCAAAGCAGGCTCCAGGCTCCGAGTTGTCAGCACACAGCCCAATGTGGGGCTTGAACCGCAAGCAACGAGATCATGACCTGAGCCTAAGTCAGACGCTTAACTGACTGAGCCACCCAGGCACCCCTCCTCATCCTCACTTCTATATAAGCCTCTCTTCTGTGCAGATTTTCTGAGTAAGGGCTTCAATGTTTCCGTATCAAGCCGCTTAGCATAGGATTTAATATTTTTCAAGGTAGCTGTTACATATTAGCTTTGCCAATGCAGAAACTATCAGGCAAACCCGAGAGCAGACATGCCCACTCTCCAAACCCAATTTCCATTCTGAGCCTACCATCTTAGAACAGAAATGGATCGTGCTTTGATGTCAGACAGACCCCTCTCTGAATCTCAGTCTCTCCACCTACTGTATAGGCTACTTTGATGGTTTTATAACCTTTCAGAAACCCTTCCTCTGTATCTTAAGGACAGTAATGACTTAAGTTGATTGTATTTTAATTAATTAAATAATTAATTTTAAAAATATTTGTTTTTGAGAGAGAGAAGGCACATGCAGGGGAGGGACAGACAGAGGGAGGAGGGCACAAGATCCGAAGTGAGCTTTGCACTGACAGCAGAGAGCCCAATGCAGGGCTCGAACTAACAAACCATGAGATCATGACCTGAGCCGAAGCTGGGCCCTTCAAGGCTGAACCAACAGAGCCACCCAGTCACCCCATGAGTCAATTATATTTCCAAATGCTCAGTTTACGTCAAGAGGTTGGTTGAGTGAGTGAGTAGCCAGGTACTCAATAAACCTTATTTGTAACACCCAGGGATGAATGGTCTTTAAAAAATTCTTTAATAATCTTAAAAAAATCAAAGTACATATGGAGCAGTATTTAAGTATGTCTGAGTCATTACCAGAGGATTATATACGTCATTACTAAATAATGAGAAGTCTAATAATGAAAAAACACGGATTCAGTTATAGAACTCAGTACTCAAAGTAAGATGATTGATGGATTAATATCAACCTAGAAGTAAGTTCCTAGGTCCACATGCCTGTCAATGATTTGGATGAAGATATAGAATGCATGTTTATCAAATCTGTAGATAGCTAGAGGCCAGGAGAGAGAACCAACAGAATCAAAACCAACATATACCTTTACAGGTTAAATTGATAGGTCAAGATAAGATACAGTAAGGACCAAATGCAAGCTCTTGTACTTGCTTCCAAAGGAATGAAAAGGTCCATCCATGTTCTTGCAAGTAGCAGGATCTCCTTTCTCATGGCTGAATGATCTTCCGTTGCGTAGACATACACCACATCTTCTTTAGCCATTCACGCATTCGTGAGCACTTCAGTTATTCCCATAGTTCGGTTGTTTTGAAAAATGCTGCAAAGAGCATGAAGTGCAGATTCTGTCTTCAGGATTCTGATTTTATTTCCTTTGGATAATATATGCCAAGTGGAATTGCTGCATCATACGGTAGTTGTATTTTTAATTTTTACGGGAACCTCCGTGCTATCGTCTATGGGAGCCATACACCAACAGTGCGCAAGGCCTCCTTTTCTCCCCGTACCTTCACCAGCACTTGCTATGTCTTGTCTTTTTGATGGGAGCCACTCTAAGAGGTGAGATGATATCTTGTTGCGGTTTCGACTTGCATTTCCTTGATGGTACACCTATTAGTGTATTTATTGGCCATTTGTATGTCTTCTTTGGAGAAATGCCTATTTAGGCCTTGTGACTATTTTAATTGGATTGTTTTGGGATTTTGCTATTGAGTTGTAGAAGTTCCTAACATATTTCAGGTATTAACTTCCTATCAGATGTATCATTGGCAAATATCTTCTTCCTTCCCATAGGTTGCATTTGCATTTCATTGATTGTTTCTTTCGCTGTACTGAAGCTTTTCAGTTTGATGTAGTCCCGCGTGTTTATTTTTGCTTTTGTGGCTTGGGCTTTTGGTGTCATGGCAACGGGCTTTACCCCTATGTTTTCTTTTAGGAGTTTTATGGTTTCAGGTGTTATGTTTAAGTCTGTAATGCATTTTAAGTTAATTTTTGTGAATGGTGTAACATAGGGACCCAATTTCATTCTTCTGCATGTGAATATCTATCCTTCCTAGTGCCATTTATTGAAGAGACTATGCTTTTTCACTTAGTGTTCTTGGCCGTCTTATCAAATATTAGTTGATGGTATATGTAAGAGTTTTCTTCGAGGCTCTCAATTCTGTTCCATTGATCTACATGTTTATTTTTATGCCAATACCATACTGTTTTGATTGCAACCGATTTTTGGTTTAGTTTGAAATCAAGAAGTGTGATTCCTCAAACTTTGATCTTCTTTCTCAGGATTGCACTGGCTATTCATGGGCTTTTGCGGTTCCACACAAGTTTTAGAATTACTTTTCTATTTCTGTGAAAAATGCCATTGGGATTTTTATAGAGATTACATTAAATCTCTCGATGGTTTTGGGTAATTTAGACTTTTTAACAATATTTATTCTTGAAATCCTGGAACACAAAATCTTTTAATTGATTTATATCTCCTTCCATTTGGCACTAAACTAGGTAAAATAAGTCAGAAAGAGAAAGACAACATATGACATCACTGTGTGCTATCACTTACATGTGGAATCTGAAAAAGCTGAAATCATAGAAACAAGAGAATGAAATAGTGGTTTGCCAGGAGCTGGGAGGATGAGGGAAATGGGGAGATGACAGTCAAAGGAAACAAACTTCCAATTATAAGATGAATAAGTTCTGGAGATCTAACATGCAGCATGGGGATTGTAGTGAACAATATTGAATTATGTTGTTGAAAGTGTTAAGAGAGTAGACCTTAAACCACAAAAAGAAATGATAATTATGTGAGGTGTTGAAGATGTCAGCTTTTGCAATAAGTGTACCAAATCAAAATATTGTACACCGCAAAGTTACACAACATTATATATCAATTATATCAAGATGCTATAACACTGACATGGATAAAATAAGGCTT
Organism: Neofelis nebulosa; assembly: GCF_028018385.1. Taxonomy (NCBI): domain Eukaryota; kingdom Metazoa; phylum Chordata; class Mammalia; order Carnivora; family Felidae; genus Neofelis; species Neofelis nebulosa. The sequence goes on from NC_080789.1 coordinate 19,195,934, forward strand.
AGAGATGTTAAGGACCAGTGAAGTCTTTAGAAATACATACAGTAGTTTGACTGCTAAAAAAGCTAATGAAAATACAGATTGTATTGACGAAATCAACCATAAGTAATGAGAGAATTTTATGAGACTGGCCTTCCCAAACCTAAATAGGCATATGGACAAACTGAAGGCAAATAACCAAGGTAGTAAATTAATTTTCCATAATGCTGGGGATATTTGTTCTAATGAAACCTCTGGTAGTTATTTTCAAATACCGTATAGTCCTCCACTAATCCATAGTTTTGCTTTTCATGGTTTCAGTTACACATGGCCAGCCACGGTCCAGAAGCAGATGGTCCTTCCGACATATTCTCAGAAGGTCAATAGCCCAAAATAAGTCACAATACCTACATCATTCACTTCATTTCATCTCATCACATAGGCATTTCATCATCTCACATCATTATAAGAAGAAGGGTGAATACAGTACAGTGAGATACAGTAAAACCTTGGTTTGCGAGTGTAATTCATTCTGGAAACATGCTTGTAATCCAAAGCACTTGTATATTAAAGCTAATTTCAAGAACCATTGGGTTTAGTACTATCTGCTGTTTCAGGCATCCACTGGGGGTCTTGGAATGTATCCCCCATGGATAAAGAGGGGACTACTGTATAGAGAAGGGACACGTATGGTGTTTCCCAAAATGAGATATCCATACACCATTAACACATTAATAATACACTAATACAGATAATACATGTAATTAATAAAATGCTGATAATATAATTAATATTTATTAGAAAAATATAGAATGAACATATCAAACCTATGATTTCACAGATGTTATTGCTTAATTTTTTTATAAAAAATTGTTCATGTTTTTATTTGTTTTTGAGAGAGAGAGAGACAGACAGAACGTGAGTGGGGGAGGGGCAGAGAGAGAGGGAGACACAGAATGTGAAGCAGGCACCAGGCTCCGAGCTGTCAGCACACAGCCCAACGCAGGGCTCAAACTCACAAACTGCGAGACCATGACCTGAGCCGAAGTCGGACGCTTAACCCACTGATTCACCCAGGCACACCTCGTTGCTTAATTTTTGAGATTAAAACAGGTGTTTAAGTTACAATGAGTTGAAAGAATAATTATTAAGTGTATAATTGTTTTAGTGCGTGGTATGACAAGGAGTGTGAGAACAATATGGAAACACTAATCATGTGAATAGCACATCAGATTTCTGGGTGACCCCAAAATTAAAACCAACGAGTAGAAGCCACCTGGAGCAGGTCTCAGCTCAACATACGGCAGACTTTCCAGCTCCAGGGGTGTGAGAACACAGGCCAGGAGGCAGTTGGTGGGGACGGATGCATCAAGCAAACGGTTGACTATGTGACTTTCAACCTCCTTTCACCCCGTTATTGTGGCACTGAGGTCTGCATCCAGTCTCATCACAGAGACTCCTGGCCTTTTGGTGTCAAGGAACATGTTGTATGTTTCACTTTATTGGGAAAATGTTGGAGGGAATCAAGACTGCATTATCAGAGCTGCCCTGGCTTCCTATTAGGCTGGGGCTGGTAACGATTGCCTTCAGGGCATTAATTTCAGCTGCCACGGTACCCACCTTCAGCTGCAACACATTAGGTAGAATGCACCATTCATCCATTCTCAGTTTAGTCTGAAAAAGAAGACCGTGTTCCCCAATAACAAAAATAGGATCTGAGGAAAGAATGAAATTTCCCCTTAAAGGGAAGGAAAAGGTGAATGTGTTCTCAGGCCACTGGTTCCTTTACTATCTGTTCTTATAGCTTTGAAGCCCTGGAAAAGTCGCTTAGTATCCTTGAACTTCATTTTTTCTCATATCTAAAATGAGAATATGATACTGAATGCTAAGAGGACAATGATTATAAAGTATGTGGTATCATGTTTATCACATAACAGAAGCTCATTAATTCACACACATTGTTGATTATTCCCCTTCTTTTCATCATTATTACTACTTACGTAGCAAGTGGAATTTCAGTAATAATACTTCTAATTGATTCCTCCATTCATTAACTCATTCAGCAGACGTTTCTGAAGGTGCCTATGAAACCAGACATAATGCCAAGTAAGCACAGTGATATTCGCCATTCCAGAAACAGGAGGCCAAGCTTAACAGGTGGGCAGAGACCATATTGGTCTAGTTTATTACTATATTCTCTGTTCCTAGCAGGAACTCCAGCATATGTTGAGAACTCCATAAGTACTTGGTTTAATGAATGAAGAAAAAAAAGTCATGAATCAATGAAATCAGCCAAAAAGAGAGTTATTGGTAGCATCGTTCTGCAGGTAGAGAAATAAAGTGTCATTGGCTTTGGTATTTACCAGTCACCGAGTAAAGGAGTGACTTAACCAACTAAACCACTTGTGGAGTAGCTTAGCATCTCACCCTTCTATTTTCTTGGACAGCAAATGAGAATAAAACAATTCAAAATAAATGTAACATGATATATTAGTAGTAATAACAACAACAATGAAAGCTAATATCTACAGAATGCTTACCATGAACTAGGCTTTGTTCTAGGCGCTCCATGCGACCACAGTGAGTACCCTATTGGATGTGCTTTAAAAGACAACGTATTTGCAACGTACTCTACCTTCATCTATCGAGGTCATCTTCAGAACTTGTGTCTTCCGCTCTTCATGTCTCCTTGAGAGTACCCTCTTTGTTTTTTTCAGATCTGTGTTTCTGGTGCCATGTTATGCACATAGCAGTGTTCCGTATGGCTTTGCTGAATAAATGAAAGGGTAACCTATCTGAAAAAGACATACTCAGTGGGGCCGAGTCGTGAGAAAATTTAAAGAGGACACTTAAACTCAGCCTCAGTTGAACGGAGATAGATAGAGAGTATAACGTATTAGGAGAAGTGAGAAGCTTGTGTCATGCCTAAAGACTAAGATGGAGTGGGGATTGGGGAGAACTAGATGACCTCTCAGCCTCTTGTAGGATCTCCCAGTCCTCGGTGCCCTGGACTAGGTATTTGGTTTCAGTCGTCACCCTGTTCTGCCCTTTCGTACGTTAGTCAGCTCTACTGGTTTGCTATTGAGTTCAATCTCTGCAAGTGAAGTGAAGCCATCAAAGACTATGGGACAGGAATTCTTTCATCATATAGGAAGCTTAAGGCAAGAACCTTGTGGTTGTTCCTCTAGCATTGCCCAAAGTACGTTCCATGAACAGTTGTCCAAAGGGATGGCATGGATTTATAAGAAAACAAAACAAAAAAATGTTCAGTGGTCACACGCATCTGTGTGGGAAATAGGATTTCATCACTTGTATAACTTCCCAGAGCCTGTACGGTCTGAGCTTTTACTAAACACTTTGATTCTGTAGTGGGTGCTTGGGAGCATGGTGTGCAGAAAACTCCTTACTTAACCATGCATGGGTCCTCAGAGGGGCTGTATAAATGGATTATCACGTGGGACTAGTGGGAACATTATATTCTATCGGAAGCACCATAACAGACGTTTTTAGCTGTACATTTTTAGGGCACTTGGATATTTATTAATTCATGGACCTTCTGCAGCTACAAGAACGTTGCTTCCCTCTTCTCTAGCCTTCCACCTAGCTTTGGCAGGAACGCTCCAGGATTCCCACGGCTGTCCCTTTTTTCACACTAGAGGGCAGTGTTGAGCCTGTTTAGAATTTCCCGCTCTTGGGACGCAGCAAAAGTATGATGAAATTGCCCTTCCTTTTTACATAAATCAGGAGGGCGAAGTACCCAGCAGCTGTTGCTCTTACTGTAAAAATCATTGTGATGGGCAGGATTTTGTTCAAAATCCCTAAATTCATAAGTTCTTGAAAACCACAGGCCAACTCTCCTCGGAAATGTCTCCGTCTGTATTTCTGTGCCCTGGAGGATCAAGTCCTCATGGGGTTCTCTAGGGGTTTGTGAGTGGGTGCAAAATAATAACAGGGTACACAAAACTAAAAATAAATAAAGTAAAGATATTTCCTTATTTTGTCCTGTCTGGAGAATTACAAAGGTTGGAATGGAATTAAAACATCCAATAGAGTTCTGTCACAGAGATGCTTCTTAGTCTTTAACTTCTCATAAACACTTCGTGTTTCTCTAGCTGTCTCCAATGCCAGCCTTCCTGTCTTCTCAGTCCTCAAGACTCAGTCCAAACCCCACTCCTTCTTAATAATTTAAGACCCGAAGGAGTCACCCTCTCCGAACTGTTATGCTCAGCCGTGGATTAGTAAAGTCTTAGCATCATCTTTTAAGCGTTTGCATTAATACTCTTTTTTTTCTATCCACTGTATTCTGAGGGCTTCAAGAATCAGGGCTGTATGTTACACTTGTCTCTATTCCCCAGTAAGGATTTAGAATCTTGACTGAAGGACACAGACATCTGTTGAGTTCCTACCACGTAGCGGGTCCTGAGCTAGGTCCTCTCACGTTTTTGCTCAGTTGAGCTGGACCACAACTAGCTGCAAAGGCTGTGCCCTTTCCACATAGTTGTGTTTGTAGACCACTCAGAGTACACTGAAATGACAGAACGCATAGAACCTTATGTCATAGTTTGCCTGCGAGGGTCCTGACTTACACCTGTTGTCTAGATGGAATTATTAATAGGGTCTCGTTTTGCTCTCCGAAGGGTCCCCAGTTGGTTTGTGCATGCTAGGACAAACAGCCTCTGCAGTCAGACCCTTTGGATTTGAATTCCGACTCTGCCACTCACTGTGTGGCTTTGAGCAAGTTACTTAACTTCTCTGGGCTGAAGAGCTGGCACGCGGTAAGCACGCAGCAGTGACAGGATCGCCAAACTGTGCCGGATCACGTGAGCCACCCCGGAAAGGCTCAGACTGAGTGCCGCTGAAGTGACTCAGAACGAGAGAGAAGCGAAGGGCCGAGTGCTGCCCTGAAGGGAAAGAAAACATGTTAGGTAGTGAGTGGTTCTCTAAGTGCCGACCCTGAGCAGTAGCAAGGGCAGCATCACCCAGGATCCTGTCAAAGGTGCAAATTCCCAGGCCCTAGCTTAGATCTTCTGACTCAGAAACTTTGGGGGTTGGGCCAAGCAATTTGTGTTTTAACAAGCCCTCCGTGTGATTTCGATGTGTGCTAAGGTTTGAGAACCACTGGTCTAGCACCTCCCGGCAATCAGATACCCAGTGTCTGGGGCTGCGGGCTGGGTAGCCAGCAACTTTGGTTTTCCTGGAAAGGAGAGGGAAGAGCAGAGACTCTCCGACCCGCAAGAGAACAACTTATTCAGCCAGGGAGGTTCAGGGTCAGCACAACTCAGAACCCTCGTGCCAAAGGCCACCCTAAGGAGCTCTGGTCTAGAGGTTGCAAATGTGGGCTCACAGCCTGAATGTGCCCTGTACATGCATTTTGTTTGGCCCCTTAAAATTTTTTTTATCCAGCAATTAAACATGAGAACAACTTGTATAAAAACCTAGATTCCTGGCATCCCTTAAAAATTCAGGTCATTTGGCATCTCTATGTGGCACCCCCACCCAGCTGCAACTGACTACAAGGAGGAGCAGTGGCCCCTTAGAGCGTGCAGCCTCTAGCTTCCCCTAAGTCCCAGCAGGCTAGCAGCACTCCTGTGCTCATCACCTGTCCTGCCCTGTTTCTCTTCATGATTTAGGCGCGGCCTCCTGCTTTTAGATGAGAAAGGGTAGGGCGGGTGTGTTTCAGTGATTTGTGTACGTGTGTATAGCCCAGGGTCTGGACATAACACTGCGTATTGGGGGAAGGGAGGTCTCTGATCTTTGGAGTCTTGAAGAAGAAAGAATTTGGGAAGCCTGAAGCACCAGTCTGAGGTTTTCTGTGTATCAGAATCATCCGGGTCAGAGATTAAAAACGCAGCTATCTGGGGCACCTGGGCGGTTCAGTCCCTTAAGTGTCCAACTCGTGATTCCGGCTCAGGTTCGTGAGTTTGAGCCCCTTGTCAGGCTCTGTGCTGACAGTGTAGAGCCTGCTTAGGATTCTCTGTCTCCCTCTCTCTCTGCCTCTCCCGTGCTTGCGTACTCTCTCTCTCTCTCAAAATAAATAAACATTAAAAAAACAAGCCCGCAGCTTTCTGAAGTTCCTCCTCCCATTCTGGTTTGGTGGGGTTGGGTGGACTGGACCCAAGAATCTGCATGTAAAAAAAAAGACAAAAAACCTCCTTTCTTCTTCTTCTTTTACTCCTACTCCTGTGATTCTGAGGCAGCTGGTCCAGGGCACACATTTTGGGAGACAGGGAGCTATTGGTAACATTCCGTGTGATGTCTAAACCTCGGAGGGCCTGGGGAGGTATGGGCAGCCAGGATGAGATCTTATCACAGGCTGCCTGAAGGCAAGGTGGGGAATTCAGTAAAGAGAGGTCAGTGTGACAGGGTCAGGTAAAGGTTAATAGCCTGAGGAAGTTTCGTGTTTATTGAAAGGTATTTGACATAGAGCACTGTGTAAATTTAAGATGTACAACATGTTGATTTCAAACATTTATGAATTATAACATGATTGCCACTGTAGCAGTAATTAGCACCTCTATCGCATCAATAATTATTTCTTTCCAGCCAATCTTGTAAAAGACAGAGTAAAATGGTTACCAGGAAGGTGTCTGGGTGGCTCAATCAGTTAAGCATCTGACTTAGGCTCAGGTCATGATCTCACAGTTTGTGGGTTTGAGCCCTGCGTGGGGCTCTGTGCTGACAGCTCGGAGCCTGGAGCCTGCTTCGGATTCTGTGTCTCCCTCTCTGCCCCTCCCCCACTCGTGCTGCCTCTCTCTCTCTCTCACAAATAAAATATATATATATATATATATATATATATATATATATATATATAATTAAAAAAAAAATGGGTACCAGGGGATCCAGGGTGGGGGGATAGGTTGGATGCAGTTTAAGGATACACGCTTGCAACAGATAGTAAGTAAGTCCTAGAGGTCTAATGCACAGTGTAGGGAATATAGGTTACAATATTGTGTTATAACTGTCAAACTTGCTAAGAGACTATATCTTCATTTTTTCCAAACACTAAGACTTTTAACCCATAAAATGTAAGTGTCCCTGAGCCAGAAAGTGAGAGCGGTGAGGGTGAGGGGGGCAGGAAAAAATACAGGAGAGCGTTTATGGTGAGCACTGGAAATGAGTGATCAGGGCTGAGGGCAGGACCCGACATCTAGTTCTGTGCCTCCCATAGGACTTAAGGGGAGTCCGGGAAGTACCTTTTGAAGGATACATTGACCATCCTTGAGTACAAAGAAGCAAAAAGAAGGGGGAACCCTGGCATGGGGTCCTCCTTCCCTCTGTCCTCACCTGACTCACCACACTTTTCCCTTCTGTTGTTCTCTGCCTTTGCCCATCTACTTGCAACCGTCTTTCTTTTTCTTCCTCTTTCCCTTCTCTCTTTATCTCTCTGTGTGTGTTTCTCTGTCTCTTTCTGGGGGCTTTCTCTCTCTGTGTTCCTTTCTCTCCCCTGACCCTGTCCCAATTTGTAACTCACAAACCACACAAAGAGTCGTAGTATCAAAAAATATTCTGGAAAAAAAACATCCATCACCACGCAAGGAGAATCCAGGGGAAGAAACCAAATCCCTGAAAAAAGCTTCTAAAGTAATCAGTCCTTGTCAGATTCTAACCAGCCTGGGCCTCCAAATGGAGAGACAAGAGGTATTTTTCTCCTGTTCCAAAGGCGTGAGCAACGGCCCGCAGAGCTGTTCGGCCCCCACTGTGCTTTTTCCTTTGACTGTTGCTGTCAAATGTGCGTCTTCATGTCATTTTAGCACCAGACCTGGCGCGCTCTCTCTATAGTAAAAGCTAATGAACCGTATGGCTTTTGGCAGCCTCGGGCAATATACATGCTCCATTTGGAGCAGAATCAGTCCTTGGAGTCTCTAGCTGTGTGCGCAAGCTCAGGCTGTCCCCTGTGCTTCATGGGTCTGTAAATACCATAGCTGTGGTCACTGCTCAGAATTATTAATATTCCAGAGGCCTGCTTTGACCTTACCCCCTACAGCGCAGGCTTTGGTAACACACAGCTTCGCATTGGCCCTCATCCAGTTGGAATTTATGACTGGAAGTGGCAGAAGGCCTGCATTATAGCAATGCCTCACCTTCAGCCGGCTCCACGGCGTGGGCCCTAAGGACATCGTGGTATTTATTCAATTCAAAGCCCATTTATCGTGCCCCTAATGTGCTGAGCACTGTGTGAAGATGGAAAGATGTAGAGAGAACAAAGACCTAATCCCTGCCCTGAAAAATGATCTGGTAAGGGGAGAGGGACGTGTAAATAAGGTCCCTGGATGCTAATAGATTTCAGGTACACCCTTTGGCAGATTTTGGAGAAAAGCCACTCATTCTTTCGTTTGCATTTCCCGAACTTTACTACTCAATGTGTGGTTCTCAGAGAGCCTCGGCACCTCGGGGCTTTTTGGACTAGCAGAATCTCAGGCCCCATTCCAGGCTGGATCACATTAGCCTGAGACGAACAAATCTAAATCAGGGCTTGGGGAATCAAACCTATCAAATAACAAAATACCAAATATCACCTGGTGCTTCCATTTCTGTTTTCAAGTGCCAGGAGAAGTTTTTAAAAGTACCCATTCTTGGGACTCAGCCTCAGAAATTTTGACACACTAGGTCTGGTAGAGGCCTGGAGATTTCTTTTTTCTTTCTTCCCTCCCTTCTTTCTTTCTTTCTTTCTTTCTTTCTTTCTTTCTTTCTTTCTTTCTTTCATCTTTCTTTCAATTGAGGTGCAATTGCGATACAACATTTTATTAGTTTCACGTGTACCACATAATGGTTCGACATTTGTATACATTGTGCCATGATCTACAGAGTAAGTCTATTTACCATCCGTCACCATACACATTGGTGACATTTTTTTTCTTGTGATGAGAACTTTTAAGATTACTTTCTTAGCAACTGACAAATTTACAATGCAATTTTATTGACTATAGTCACCACGCTGTATATCACAACCCGTGACTTATTTATTGTATAACTGGAAGTTCATACCTCTTGAACACCTTCACTCATTTTGCCTAACTCCCACCCCCCTCCCCTGTGCCAGCCACCAATCTGATCTCTGTATCTATGAGTTTTGTGTTGTTCTGTTTATTTGTTTTGTGTTTTGGATTCTAGGTATAAAATAAATTATATGCTGTTTGTCTTTTTCGGACTTATTCCCCTTACCTTAATACTCTTGAGGTCCATCCATGTTGTCACAATGGCAAGATTTCACTCTTTTTTATAGCAGATTACTATTGTGTGTGTGTGTGTTTGTGTGTGTGTGTGTGTGTGTGTGTGTATATATATATATACCAATAGTATCTATCTATATAGATATAGAGATAGAGATAGATAGATAGATAGATATCTACCGCATCTTTATTCATTCACCCATCAATGGGCATTTAGGTTATTTTCATATCTTGGCTATTGTAATGATGCTGTAGTAAACATAGGGGTGCATGTATCTTTTTGAATTAGTGTTTTTGTTTTCTTTACATAAATGTCCAGAAATAGAATTGCTTGATTTTATGGTCATTCTATTTTTAGTTTTTTGAGGTACTTCCACACTGTATTCCATAGTGGTTGCACCAGTGTTACACTGTTTCCTTGTGGTTTCGATTTGCATTAAACACATCATCCATTTTTTCATCCCTTCACTTTCAGGCTTTATGTGTCCTTATATCTGAAGTGAGTCTCTTGTAGGCAGCATAGAGATAGATCTTGTGTTTTGTTTGGTTTTGGTTTTTGTTGTTATTGTTGTTTATGTTGTTTTCTTTCTTTCTTTTTTAATTTTATCCATTCAGCCACTCTGTGTTTTTGATTAGAGAGTTCAGTTCACTTACATTCCAAGTGATTATGGATAGGTATGCACATATTGTCATTTTGTTCATTGTTTTCTGGTTGTTTTGCAGCTCCTCTCTGTTCCTTTTTTCCTCTTCTGGTTTCTTCCCTTGTGGTTTGCTGATTTCTTACACTGTTACGCTTAGATGCCTGATTCATTATCTTTTGTGTATCTACTATGTGTTTTTGCTTTGTGGTTACCAGGAGGTCCATAAATAACAGCTTCTGTATATAAAACAACCTATTCTAAGTTGATAGCAGGTTAAATATGAGTGCATTTTAGATCTCTACATTTAGCTGCCCTGCATTTTGTTTTGGCGTTACATTTTACATCTCTTTGCGTATGCTTTAATTAACTATTGTTGTGATAGCTACTTTTCCTACTTTGGCTTCTTAACCTTCATACTAGCTTAATAAGTGATTAATCCACTGCCTTTGCTGTGCACTTACCTTTACCAGTGAGATTTTTACTTCTGTATTTTTCGAGTTACAATTAGTGCCCCTTCTTTTCAGTTTAAAGAAGTCCCTTTAACATTAATTATAAGACCAGGTTAGTGTTTTGGCTTTTTTAGCTTTAGTTTTTGTTTTTTTCCTGGAAAGCTCTTTATCTCTCCTTCAATTCTGACTGATAACTTTCCATGTAGAGTATCCTTGGAAGTTTTTCCCTTTCAACGCTTTGACTATGTTGTGCACTCCCTCTTGGCCTGAAAAGTTTTTACTGTGCGATCTTCTAATAGTCTTATGGGGGGTTCCCTTGTGTATACCAAGCCGTTTTTCTTTTGCTTCTTTTAAGATTCTCTTTTGGGGGCGCCTGGGTGGCTCAGTCGGTTGAGCATCTGACTTCAGCGGCTCATGTCATGATCTCACAGCTTGTGGTTTGAGACCCTCGTTGGGCTTTGTGCTCACAGCTCTGGAGCCTGCTTCGGATTTCTGTGACTCCCTCTCTCTCTCTGCCCCTCCCCCACTTGCACTCTGTCTCTCTCTGTCTCTCTCTCTCTCTCTGTCTCTCTCTCTCTCACCCTCTCTCAAAAATAAATAAACGTTAGCAAAAATTCTCTCTTCATCCTGAACTTTTGATGTTTTAATTATAATGTGTCTTGTGTGGGTCTCTTTGGGGTCATCTTGTTTGAAACTTCTTGGGCTTCCTGGATCTGGATGTCTGTGTTCTCTCCCAGGTTAGGGAAGTTTTCAGCCATTGGCTCTTCAAATAAGTTTTCTGCCCCTTTCTCTCTCTCTTCTTCCCCTGGGAGCCCTATAATAATGTGAGTTATTACACTTGATGCTGTCCCCTAGGTCTCTTAGGCTACCTTCGCTTTTTAAAACTCTTTTTTTTTCTTTTTGCTGCCCTTTTTGGGTGAATTCTATGCCCTGTGGCTTTCCTGGATGTACGCTGTGTAGGTTGTCACCCTAGACATTTTGGGGGCTCATCTCTTTGGGTGCAGTCTCGAGGGTTGGGGTTGGGTGCCCGGTGTGGGGCAGAAACCCCTCACTTCTCAGGGATTAGTTCCATATTTTTGAGCTCTCCCCTGAGGGTTGCCACAGCACGGGCAAGGTCTTGGGAAAACCACGTCTCTGCCTCTCCTACCCATCTCGATGTGTCCCTTTTATCCTTTGTTGTGTTAGAGCTCATTCAGGTAGTTTTCAGGTCTTTTTCATAGGGAACACGTCCATATGTAGCTGATTTTTTGTGTCCGTGGAAGGAGATGGCTTCAGGATCTTCCTACACAGCCATCTTGAACCGCCTTGCTGAAATATTAGGACTCAAAGCCTCCTCATGGACATTCCGTGTAAGTTTAATTTCCTCCATGGCCATGATTTTGTTAATGTTACTACTATCTTAATAGCCACACGTCCTTTCCTTGTTGGGCAACTCTCCACCAAAACTTTCTTCTTTAAAAAGGAGATTTAAGATTTAAGATTTAAGATTCTCTTTTTGGGGCTCCTGGGTGGCTCAGTGGGTTGAGCATCTGATTCTTGGTTTCGGCTCAGGTCATGGGATCGAGACCCATGTGGGGCTCCACGCTGAGCGTGAAGCCTGCTTCAGATTCTCTCCCTCTCCCTCTGTCCCTCTCCCCTGCTTGCGGGTGCTTTCTCTCTCTAAAAATAAATTTTGAAAACAGGAGAATTCACCTTCAGTGGTAAGCATGCCAGGAAATGGGGTACACTGGTGAGGAAGCTGGGGAATCACTGCTCGTCTGAATGTCTTCAAAGGGTTAGGTGGTTCAACCTCACCACTACAGAGCTTTGCAAGAAAGGACAGTTACATGGCCAGGAAAACCATCACAAGAACTCAGCGCGCCTGACTGGTGCTTGGCTGGCAGAGTGACTGGACAGTGACAGATGGTCCTGTGCGGGCTCCAGATGCAGCCCACGGCCTCAGGCTTCTCTGCAGCACCAGCAGCCTCCGTAGTGGTACCAGTCACACTAGAGATTTCTTTACAAGTCCTCCAGGCGCTTCTGATACAGCTGACATTCGGGAACTAGTCTCTAAAGCTGTTGTTCTCAAACTTGGTTGAACATTAGAATCACCCGGGGAGCTTTTACAACGTTTGATGCTCAGCCTGTACTCCCAGCAATTAAATCGGAAGCCATAGGCATCGGGCTGAGGCAGCAGTAATTTCAAGGCCCCTTCAGGTGAGGCTTCCGCGCAGCTAAGGTTGAAGCCCGTGGCTGTAAACCAATGTTGCAAAAATTTCAGCTTGTGCAAGAATCACTCAACGTGCAATCTCGTAGCGTCCCAGGGCCAAGTAGGGCCCCAATGGTTCCTAATTGAAAAGGAGGTAGAAATAGGGCTGAAACCCAATTTTCCTGGCCCCTCATCAGGGTATTTGCCACCCGCAAACCCTCCAGGCAGGGTAGTGAGAGCTACATTGGGACTACCTGCGTCCCTACTATGGGATATGTTGAGGAAGTTCAGACACATAGTTCAATGGCTTACTCCTTCCAGTCTTAGCTTGGACACAATTCCCAATGGCTCATTCCCTATCTTGTTCTTCAGGGTTGAGACCCTTATCCAAAGAGCCCCAGCTCTTCTGAGACAGAGGTGTTTTTCTCAGCATACGGGGCTCTAGACATAATGGCTTTCTTTCTGCATCCTCTTCCTCCCACCTCAGGACCCTTGCACAAGCTGTTCCCTCTGCCAGGAATGCTCACTCTTCTTCCCTCTCTCCAGTCATTTCTTCAAGAAAACTCTTCCTGATCCCCCCACCAACAAGCCCAAATTCCCCCTACTGTATATTTGTATGGTACCCGTGCCTTTCCAACATCACACTTGTCACAGTTTTAAAATGACGTATTATGTTGATATTTGAGTAATTTCTCCGAACAATTCCCACTAAGACAGAAACGACATCTCTGACTCAGAACCGCATCCCAGCCACTCGCACTGTGCGTGGAACACAGTAGGAACTCAATGAATTCTTGACTAAATATAAATCACTCCTCCCAGGCACTGGAGGCCACAGGTCCCTTACATATTCTCCCCACTCCACCCAAGACGATCACCATTTGCCTCAAACAGACAGGCACCCCTATTCTCATTTCATTTGCCAAGACGACTCCTGTAGCCCCTGCTAATCTTCTGGGCACGTACTTCCTCCTTGGATTACTATCCATCCCCAAATTCTGGACACTGTCAGCCCATCTGAGGACCCTCCTTCATGTCTGGGTACAAGTATTAGCATCCTCTGCGCAACCCCCCAAGGGACTGAGCCTCCATAGACTTCTTTTGGTGCTACTCTGGCACTGAACTTGCAGAATTCTCCGAGTGTTTTGGTTCTAACACAGTATAAAGCAGGAGGTATTATTAGCAATGTTCTAGTATATCTTATACTCCTCTTGTCTAAAGTGGGAATAATAATACCTACCTCAGAGGGTTGATGGAGAATTAAGTGAGGTAATCTGCACCTACAATACAAGGCCCAGTCAGTAAATATTTAGGATTTTTGTTACCACTAATAACTTCAAAAATCCCAGTGGACCTCCCAAAATGTATCTGTGCTTCTGGGTGTACTTAGCGAGTAAGATGATGGGAAATTAATGTGGATTCGATAACAATTTTAAATGAGCTCACGTTTTATTGGTTATGAAAGGATTACAATCCAATAGTCACCTAGGAATGGAGAATAATGTTTATTTCCACTTTCAGAAAATGTGTGGCATGTCTGAGGATGTAAAGGTCCTTCGTAACCCTTCCATGCCCTACCCTTCCCACGCTGGGTCCTCAGGCTTCAGGTTGGAAAGTAGCTTGAAACTGTAAGCTGAAGGCACACACTTTGGCAAATATTACACACGTGGTCTCTCCTCTCATTTTATTTTTCCTTTAAGCACACTTTGTCAAACAAGCCAGAATACTAGCCCTATTGTCAGCAGTTGCTACTGTTCATCTGTAGAAAGATCAGGACTTTCGGGCTATTTATTTTGTGGCAGAGAACTTGGAAGATATCAGGGCTGGATCCTGAGTATGGGGGCGGGAGGTAGGGGAAAGGAATCTCAGTGTGGCTTCGATCCCATCAGAGAAGGTGTGGGCAGACTGGAGAGGAAAGTAACTCATACATTTATTCTTTGACTCAACCAACCTTTATTGAACACCCTACTATGTGCCAGGAACTGAATTTGGCCTAAGGACTCCCTAGCAGTGTGACCTGAGGCAAGTTAATTAATTTTCCCATCGTTAGACTGTCAGCTGTGACATTGGCATGTAGATTAGCTAAAACAGATTAGCTAAAATAGATTAGCCAAGATAACATGCACAGGGAGAGACACACAGTCAGCGATGTAATGAATTTTAATTGCTGCTGCTGCTGTTCATGTTGAACACAGTGGATGCAGTGTTACTATCATGACATTTGGGATCAAATGGAACACGGAGAAAAGTGCACAGGAAATTAACAACAGCGATTAAGAGGAGAAGTAGAGGGAGTGCTGTGAGCCCGTAGGAGAGGCATCTAATGCAGACCTCCTAGAAGAAAAAGAATTTTAGGTTTACAGTGAGACATGAAGGGTGGGTAGTACCTGTTGAAGAAAAATCATCCTGGCGCTTGTTAAAGATGGCCAGGAAGACTTTTTTCAAGGGGGACCACTGCAGTGTGGGTTCTGCAGTGGGAGACGTCAGGTTCAACTCTGAATAGTTAAGGGAGCGGGGATATAACCAAGGAGCTGGACGGAGGTCAGTGGATGGAAAACTACCCAGACGGGTAGGATAATTCTGGCTAAACTGACCAAACAGGATTCTTGCTGAAGGCAGGTCAAGGTGATCAGATGTCACCTGGGAATGATAAGGGATAAGGATGGTGATCAGATATTGAGGGGAGGGATCCTGGCTAAACTGACACGGCAGGATTCTTGCTAAAAGCGGGCTCTGCAAGGACAGAGGCGGAAGCTCCAGTCAGGCTAGCCAAGCAGAGGGCTTAGAGGAATCTGATTAAAGTCTGGTTAAGGAGAGAATCTTTGTCAGCAGTTCCCCGGGGTAAAGGGGGTCAGATAGAAAGACAATCTCATGTGAAAAGACTCAAGGCAAATGGAATCACATTCACACCTCTCTCACGGTCAATAACCCATCTCCAAGAGAAGGATTAACTTTTGCTGCATATTGGAATCACCGAGGGATCCTTTAAAAATACTGATGCCTCGATCCCACCCCCAGAGATTCTGAATTAATTAGTATTGTAAGCAGCCTGGGGTCTGGGTTTGGTTCTTTCCCTAGCTTTATTGAGATATTATTGGCATAGAGAACGTGAGAACATCGTGTAAGTTGAAGGTGTACGATGTGATGATTTGATACATGTATATACTGCAAAATGTTTACCACAATAAGATCAGCTAACATATCCTTCACCTCACATAACTGCCATTCTTTTTCTTCTTTGTATTATTATTACGGTGAGAACATGTGAGATCCACTGTCTTGGCAGCTTTCAAGTCTATAATACAGTATCTTAAACTATGGTCGCCCTGCTGTACATTAGATCCCCAGAACGTATTCCTCCTATAACTGGAAATGTAAACACCATCTCCTCATGTTCCCCATCCCCAGGCCCTAGAAGCACCAATCTCCTCTGTTTCTATGAGTTCAGCTTTTTCAGATTCTACATGTAAGTGAGATCACACAGTATTTTTCTCTGACTTATTGAACTTAGCGTAATGCCATCAAGATTCATCCATCCTGGCAGGATTTACTTCTTTTTATGACTGAATAATATTCCATTGTGTGTATGTGTCCACTCATCTGTCAGCGGACACAGAGGTTGTTTTCATGTCTTTACTGCTGAGAATAATATAAACAGAGGGTGCAGATACCTTTATGAGGTAGTGACTTCCTTCCCTTCAGATACAGGTTTCCCCAGCCATCTGAAAGTAAAACATTCCTTTAGTAAGCTGAAATGGCATCAAGTGAAAAAGCAATTACTATTAATTCGCATGCAAATATTCTTGAGCATTCCCAGACCCCAAAAATAACCTCTTTTAGCTTTTTTAATATTTTAGAACACACATCTTGCTAACGAATGCACAAAAGAAGTGCAGAGAAAGCACAGATACTCACAGACACAGTGCAAAACTCTGGGGGCTTGGTGCTGAGATGCTGAGTGTGGAAGGGGATGGACAAGGCCACAGTTTTGCTGCGCGGGGTGGGCAGCTGACTCTAGAACAGCTTACTGCGAAACAAACGCTGAATGCTACATTTGCTTCTTGCTTTTATTGAAAAAGCGAAAATCCTCTTCGGATTTCTTTCAGTTTGCAAGAACAAGTAATGATGTAGGTCCTTCATAAATGGGGAGAGATGTAACATAAACTTTTGAAAATCACAAGATTCCTGGGTGCCTGGGTGGCTCAGTCGGTTAGGCGTCTGACTTTGGCTCAGGTCATGATCTTGTGGTCCATGACTTTGAGCCCCGCATGGGGCTCTGTGCTAACAGCTCAGAGCCTGGAGCCTGCTTTGGATTCTGTGTCTCCCTCTCTCTCTCTTCCCCTTCCCCGCTCGTGCTCTGTCCCTATCTCTCTCTCTCTCTCTCTCTCTCAAAAATAAAGATTGAAAAAATTAAAAAAAGAAAGAAAATCAGAGGATTCCTTTATATAGCTAGAAGTGGAAACTATGGAAGGCACAGTATTTCTATTTTTAACTTTTGGAAGAACCAGCATACTGTGTTGCGCAGTGGCTGTACCAGTTTGCATTCCCAACAACAGTGCACAAGGGTTTCCTTTCCTCCACCTCCTCACCAGCATTTGTTTCTCTTGCCTTGCCATTCTAACACGTATGAGGTAATGTCTCATCGTGACTTTGGTTTGCGTTTCCCTAGTGATTAGTGATGTTAAACACGTTTTCATGTACTTATTGGCCATTTGTATGTGTCCTTTGGACTTCAGAAAAATGTCTATTCAAATATTTGGCTGATAGATAGATAGATAGATAGTTATGGCATAGAAATAAAAGTATGAAAATTCATATAGAAGAAACATACTCCAACAGAATAAAAGCCTATATGACAAGCCCGAGGTTAACATCATATTTGATGGTGAAAGGCTGAAAGCTTTCTTTCTAAGATGAGGAACGAGACAAGGGTGCTCACTCTCATCATTCCTATTCAACATAGTGCTAGAAATCCTGGCCAGAACACTCAGGAAAGACAAATAAAGTAAAATAAATAAAATAAAATAAAATAAAGTGAAATAAAATAAAATATATCCAAATTGGGGAAAAGGCGTAAAATTACGACATGATCAAATGTCGTTAAGTGACAAATGACATGATCTTCTATCTAAAAAAAATTTTTTTAAACATTTATTTATTTCTTTTTAGAGAGATAGAGGCAGAGTGCAAGAGCAAGAGAGAGAAATAGAGAGAGAGAAAGAATCCCAAACAGCTCCGAGCTGTCAGCACAGAGCCTGATGTGGGGCTCAATCTCACAAACCGTGAGATCATAACCTGAACTTAAACCAAGAGTCAGACACTCAGTCGACTGAGCCACCCAGGAGCCCCACATGATCTTATATATAGAAAATCATAGGGGCGCGTGGGTGGCTCAGTCGGTTGTGCGTTCGCCTTGGGCTCAGGTGATGTCACGGTTTGTGAGTTGGAGCCCCAGGCCAGGCTCTGTGCTGCTAGCTGGGAGTGTGGAGCCTGCTTCAGATTCTGTGTCTCCCTCTCTCTCTGCCCCTCCTCTGCTTGTGCTCTGTCTCTCAAAAATGAATAAATGTAAAAAAAAAAAAAAAAAATTAAAAAAAAAAAAAAGAAAGAAAATCGTAAAGACTCTACCAAACAACTGTTTGAACTAAAAAATGAATTCGGTGAAGTTTCAGGATTCAAACCTGACATGGAAAAATTAGTTGTGATTCTATACAGAAAACCAAACTATCTGAAAAAGGAAATAAAGCAACCCCATTTACAATAGCATCAAAAACGATAAAATCCTTAGGAACAATTTAACCAATGAAATGAGAAAGTTGTACACTAAAACTATAAGACTTTGATGAAAGAAACTGAAGAAGGCACAAATACATGGAAAGACATCCTGTGCTCATGGATCAGAAGAGTTAATATTCTCAAAATGTTTGTACTACACAAAACCATCTATAAATTCAGTGCAATACCTGTCAAAATTCCAAAGACATTTTTCACAGAAATAGAAAAACAAAACAAAACAAAACTAAAATTCGAGTGGAACCACAAAAGATCCTGAATAGCTCTGGGGTTTTTAAAAGCTCCCTAGGCGATCCTATTGTGCAGTCAAGGCTATGAACAACTAGCTCTTTTCACTGCAAGGATGGGGCCTTTACCCTCCGCATATCAAGGTTTTATCAGCTCGACTCCTATTATTTCTGTAGGTATTAAATTAGTATCTGTTTTGGGGAACCAGTGATAATCATACTGTAGTGGCACAGGCCACGTTTCTCAGACTTTAAACTGGTAAGATTCACCTGCCCATCTTGTTAACATGCAGATTCTGTTTTAATAGGCCTGGGGTGGGGCCTAATAGTCTATAATTCTTTTTTTTTTTTTTTTTACTATTTTTAAAAACGTTTATTTATTTATTTTTGAGAAAGAGATAGCAAGAGCGAGGGAACAGCGAGGTGGGGGTAGGGGTGGTAGACCGAGAATCCGAAGCAGGCTCAGAGCTGTTAGCCCAGAGCCTGATTCAAGGTTCAAACTCACAAACCACGAGATCACGACCTGAGATGAAGTTGGACATTTAAGCGATGGGGCCACCAGGGCTCCCCTAAGATTCTGTATTTCTAACAAGCTTCCAGGTGATATTAATGTTGTGGACCTCAGACTGAAATTGGAATCTCAAGAACCTATATGTAAAGATTTTCTAGTTTTTCTACATTTGAAATAATATATATACTCTCTCTATACTTTTTAACGTTTATTTATTTATTGGGAGGGGGAGGGGCAGAGAGAGAGAGAGTCCCAAATAGGCTCAAAGGGACATGTGGCTTGATCTCACAAACCGTGAGATCATGACCTAAGCTGAAATCAGGAGTCGGATGCTTAACTGACTGAACCACCCAGGTGCGCCTGAAATAATATATTTTTAAGTACACAGCATAACTGGATAGGTCATTCCTAAGGAGTACTGGAAGTACAAAGACAATATAGTATGACTATCCCTGATCAAATGATGTGCTTTACTAGACAGAGGCCAGTTATAGTGATTTGGCTGTAAAATGAATAGCTAAACAACAAACTAGATTTGGACTATTGGTTTTCATTAGAAGAGTGGAAACATACATTTTCAGGGAACAGCTCCCCATGGAATCTGGAAAACTACTGAGGAAGATGAGGTTATATATACAGCCACAGAGAGACCAATATAGCATAATTATTACCAGTTTTGCCTCTGGATTCAGACTCCCTAGGTCTAAACTTGATTCTCTCATTTTCTAGCTGTGTATACTGGTTCAGAGAATTAAACTTCTCTGAGCTGCAGTTTTCTCCCTTGTGGAATTAAGAGAGTAAACTATTTCCTTGAGTTGTGAAGATTAAGGAAGCAAATGGTTGCAAGAAGCTGAGGGGAGTGCATCTATGGCACATAATTTGTAATCAGTAGAAGTCAGCCAGGATTACGTGACTCCCCCTGGGTTGTGTAGTGATGCTGTGATTCTTGAGAATTTACTGCTAGTTCACTCTGTCTTTGAGAGAGGATTCTGCCCAAACCTCTGTTGTGGCCACATTACTCTCTCTTCCTGTGTTTGATTCTTCAACTTTTTGCCGCAGAGCTCTTTATTCAGCTACTACTATGTGACAATCACTGCCTAAGCACCAGGGTACAAAAACCAATCTTCTGTTATCAAGAAACCCAGAAAGGAGGGGCACCTGGGTGGCTCAGTCGCTTAAGCTGACTTTGGCTCAGATCATGATCTCACGGTTCAGTGAGTGGTTCGTGAGTTTGAGCCCCAACAGCTCAGAGCCTGGAGCCTGCTTCAGACTCTGTGTCTCCCTCTCTTTCTGCCCCTCCCCTGCTCACACTCTGTCTCTCTCCTTCTCTCAGAAATAAATAAACATTAAAACAAAATTTAAAAAAAAAGAAAAGAAAAGAAACCCAGAAAGGAAAGTGAAACAACATCAAGAATAATCATGATGATTATTTGTGTGGTTTTTTTTTAAGCCTATTTATTTATTTTGAGAGAGAGAGAGAGACATAAAGAGAGCAAGTTGGAGAGGGACAGAGAGAGAGGGAAGGAGAGAGAATCCCAGGCAGGCTCCGTATTCTGCGTGGAGACCACTGCAAGGCTCAATTTCACCACTGTTCACAACTGTGAGATCACGACCTGAGTGGAAATCAAGAGTCAGTAGCTCAACCACCTGAGCCACCCAGGCGCCCCAATCATGATGATTATTTGTGATTAGAACTATCAGACAGGAATGGACAGAGGGTTGGAAGATCACAGAGTACTCATTCTACCTTAGTTAGGAATTGCCTTTGGCTTTCAAACTAAGAACTGCAACGATGCTTTATTGTAAGTGTTTGCCCTTTGATCTGTAAACCTCTTATTTGCAGTTTTGGGCCATCTAAAACTAAGCAGTGTTAAATTGAATTAATAATGTACCATTGAAGTTCTACATTTTGAGTCTGCTGAAAATAACAGATATAAGCTAAGATCCGCTTTCGGAATATAATTCTATTTTCTGTCTTCTAAGTCAGGGATCAGAAAGTTGTTTTCTATAAAGAGCCAGATGGTAAATACATCAGATTTTGTGGGCCACACATATATTCAATTCTACCCACGGATAATCCATAAGTGATTGGGTGTGGCCGTGTTCCAATAAAACTTTATTGACAAAAGCAGGCATCTGGCCTAAGGTCTCACTTTGTGCACCCTCCCATCTAAATGCTCCTATTCACATGGCACACATTAAAGACAAAAAAGGATTCCATACTTTCAAAGAAAAAAATGACCTCACTGTTTCATTTTCATTTATTATCTTCATCTAGTCATGAAATGCTTGTTTTTCATAAATCTATAAATTGCCTATCTAGAAAAGTGTTTTCATCATCATTTTTGATACTATAATTTTCTTTAGTATCTACAGCTGTTTCCTACAGCAGCCAGAAAAACTATAGAAGGAAAACTTTAAATATTGTAAAAGAATTCTTTATTCTTCTTCATCTTTCTTTCTTTCTTTCATTCTTTTTCTTCTTCTTTTTCTTCTTCTTCTTCTTCTTCTTCTTCTCTCTCTCTCTCTCTCTCTCTCTCTCTCTCTCTCTCTTTCTCTCTTTTACCTTAATAGGCCTCAGAAAACAATGGTTAAGAACATGAACTTTTGCTAACCACCCAGGGTCAAAGTCCTGGCTCCACCATTTATTAGCTTGTGACCTTGGGGGAGTTCTTAACCATTTGGTGCCTCAATTCTTCATCTATAAAATAAGAATATTAATAGTTTTTACCTAGTAAGTCTATAGCAGAGACTGATTCAGATGACATACATTATATGAATAGAACGTAATAAGCACTCAATAAACATAGCTATTACTTTTGTTCTTTCCCCCCTTCTGCATATGGAGGGCATCTGTACCACGTGCTTGCTTCTGTTTCTGCCAAGAAATATGCTCTGAAGCATGAGAGGACCTTCTCAGCATGCTACAGTCCCATCAACTGCAGCAAAGATGTGTGGGACTCACCCTAGAAAGTCAAGATGGTCCTCAAACAAATGGAAGCAAATTTGTAATAACCCTGCTTTAACCTTGAAGAAATTCCTTAAGCCTCAGCTACACATCTTGGGGCAACCTCCATCTACTCTGAGGTGTTTAGTTCCAAGGCAGTTAAATGAAACATCAGGAGGGTCATAAGCGTGTTCCCACAAGTCCCCTTAGACTCTTCACATCACGTTTAAAGCGTGAGTATTTGACGGTTATTCTTACAAGGTTGTTTGGTTTCATTGTTGTTGATTCTGCTTCATTTCTACTGTCATTTTTACCTCTACTAAGATGGGTTACGCGGTTGGAGTCAAAGCCTCTCACACATACATTTGGAATATACATATGCATTTTCACTAAAGGCCTATAAATCCTCTCTTTTGCACATTCTCCAATTTTCCAGCAATCACCATGCTTTGTGGCCTTGAGCCAGGTTAGAACACCATAGAGAGAGACAGTCTTGTCCAAGAGACTGTCAAAGGACATTCCAACTTTCCCGGACGGGTAGTCCTTCAGTCAGGTCCTAGGTATGAAAGTGCTTTGAAAACTAGGAAGCAGGAAGCAACAATTATGTATAAAGTACCTTCTTTGTGTTTGGCATCCTCTAGAATATACCGTCCAATTGAACTTTCCACAATAATGGAAGTGTTCAATATCTGTGCTACCCGATATAGTAGCCACAAGCCCCACGTGGCTCCTGAACATTTGAAACGGAGCTAAAGTTTTCATTGATTTAATTTAACTCATTTAAATTTAATTAGCCGCGATGAAGTTATACAGCATGCTGCATGTGTTAAAACAAAACAACTTGTAAGGCAAGTAGTGTATACCTATTCTCCTTTACACAAGAGGGGGAGATCTCAGAGAAGTTGAGGAACTTTCCAAGAATCGCAGACACGCAAGTACCACATGGTCAGGCAGGATTTATTACCTCCCTCTCCATGCCATTTCCAGGGTTTTTACTTGCATATCAAACTGTATAGCCTTGTGCTAGAGCATTAGATGAGATGAGATTAGATTAGATGATTACCATTATTTTTTTGAAATCTGTCATTACATCAACTGAATACTGTTTATGCAGATAGAATCACTCTAACCCATTCTCTCCAGCAAAACAAGGTTAGTTAACATGACTTGGACCTACGGAGAGAACTCACAACTGCCTACGGATAATCCAGTACCTACTCCCCTTGGAAGACACTTCAGAGTAGGTCTTACCCTTGTGTTTCCATACTCACCACTGAGACAATGGATGATGACCTCAAAAAAACAGTTAGCTATCACAGCAAGCTGGTAGTTTGGGGGCAGCAGCTCATTCCTTCCAACAAAGTTACACTGAATTGATTTCCCAACACATGTTTATAGATGTGCTCTCCTGAGTTCCACACACAGAGAGCCATTTCCCTTTTCAACAGCTTGTCTGGTTACATCTTGTAGTAATTTATCTGTGTGCTCCCTGCCAACTGGTTCGTAGGGAAAACATGTTTGATGCATAACAATAGATCATTTGGGGATAAATCAAACTCTTAATGAAGTCCTGCTTCTCTTCAGCAAGGCATTTCACTCAGAAGAGTCTCTTGGGATCCAGTGACGTGAGGAAAGGGAATGTGGGTGCCCCAATCTGTGAAACAAGTAGGTGCATAGAAAGCTGGTTTTCTCCAAGACAAGACTAACGACACAGCATCCCTGGGGTCCCTTCTCATGGAGTCCAACTGAAACCACTGAAGTTGGATTGGAGACTGGAGCCTGGAGACAGTTCAGATTAGACCTATGTTTGGAAGAAATGAGAGATCTATTTTGCCCAAAGCCTCACACTTTCCTTGGAGGGACGCCATGGCCGCCCACACACCCTTGTCTTTCCCAGTTCCTGTAAGGAAAAAGAAAGTTACAAGGAGATAGAAAGTAAAAAGAAAAAGGAGGAAAGAGAAATGAAGAAACAGTGAGCAGGAAGAAAGGGAGAAAGAAAGGAGAGAAGAAATACGTAAATAGGTGAATTAGGTTTAATAAAATTTAAGTAGGTTTCCATTTCCATTTAAAACCGTACTATCATAAACATCATTACCAATCGGTTGTAGTTGCATCCCTGCCAAGTGCCAGACGCGATGTGAGGTATTCCTAGACTCTAAAGACCAAATGAGACTTAGAAAGCTTGAGAAAGCAGCAGTTAATTCCTACAGAGTCCTTAACCTGAGAATCTACACCACACATGCTACTAAGAAAGTCTCTGATCTTACAGCCATTTTCCTCTGGATATCCAGAAGTGAAGGAGTCGGAGGCTAAACAGTGGAGAGCAAAGGCATGAGAGAGTCAAAATAACCGATATGAAATTTTTAATCATATCAGTCTGTCCTCATTTGAGGACACACATCACCCATAGACACGCTTAAATGCCAAATAAAACACATCTTGTGCTTTGAGTCTGAACTCATGAACTTCCCCTGGGAGCCATGCAGGGGCTGGTATATGCTTTTCACAGAGTTGGGGGTGCATTTAAAGCTAAATTCTGAGATTGTTTTCTAAGGAGAAAAATGAGCTGTGCTGGTGCTTTTCTTTAGTGAATGAGGAACTCTTTCATCAAGTCAACCCCTTTCCCCAGTCTTCTCTGGCTCCCACTGTCTCCAGGATCAAGTCCAAACCCTTTGTCCTGAAATCCAAGGCCTTGCACAGGCTGGCCCCAGACGGCCTTATCAACCATATTTTTCTACCACTCTCCACTGTGAACTATCAACTGCAGTAAGGCTGGTCACGAACATACACATTCTGCCCCTGACAGGACAAAGCATGACTCCTTCAGCTTCCAGTGCCTTTGCTCCCATCGTTCTTTTCACCTGGAGTGCCCTTGTGCCTCTCACCCTTCCATAACTCCTACATAAAGTTCAAGGCTCCATTGGAGGCCAATCTCCTTAGGAAGGATTCCTTGACCACCCAAATAAATCCACAATGATCTCTCCCTACTCTGTCTTTCGTGATATTCAGTTTTGGGACTACTGTGATGGCAACTATAGATTGTCATTCAGCTATGCCCCACGTCCTTATGGAGGGGATTGTTTTTGCTTGTTTTTTGTCCTGCTGTGCTTCTGGTTCTCTTGTATTCCTTTTCTGTCTCCTCCCATCATGGCCATCAACACTGCCCATTGTCAATGTTCCTTGTAAATTGCTCTCCGTCTATCATCTCTCCTCACTTGCCAGGAAGCCGGATTATTAATCTGCCCCACCCCCAATGGAGAGAAGTACTTCCTCCCCTCTCTTCCCTAAGGACTCTGACCATCTGCCAGTATTTACTGCAGGGTTTATTTCATTCCTCTGTTAGGCTACAGCAATTCATGTACATTCCCATCTTCTCTATTAGATTGTAAACTCCTTGGGCGTAGGGATTTGGGTCATCTTTGTTTCCCTCTCAGTGCCCACCACAGTGAATTGTATATAGATAATACCCAGTAAATGCTTAGGAAATATATTTTCATCACTATTGCACTTCTCACTGGTACCTTAAATACAGGCAAATATGCTGAATGAAGACTTAAAGAACACAACCATTTTGGGAAAAATGAGAAACATCTGAAATATTTGGGGGTGGAAGTGGGGTTCTTTTCTCCCTTATTGGTAGGGTTCATTCTCAGATGGGCTTTTCTCTCATGGGGAGATGTTTCACTTAAGGAAATTCAGGTATTATTTCCCTAAAAAGAAGGGTGGATATAGGACAAGTGGGGGCAAGTTTCCCCTAACTCAAGGACACCCAAAGATTAGAAGCCAAGTATATCAGGGTCTCACCAGAAGCAGATTTGAGAATGACATCAAGCTTTAAGCTCTCAACCTTTCAGGGCCACCTGGTGTCTTCTCATTGCCTCTTTTGGTGAGAAAGATATTCTCCCCTCTCAATGGCTTTTCCTCACCCCCGTAACTCAGCTTGCACAGGGCTTTGTCTTGCTACGATGCTAACTGCAGTGAATAGTCTCTCCAATTTTTTCCCCTGCTAGCCGGCAATAGTTACTCAGCTTTCTAATTCCAACGTTCTGAGCGAAAAACGTGAATACCCTTGCTAGCTTTTCTTTGCCAGGCCAGAAGTCCCTTCTGGCTTCAGGATGGGCCACTTCTGAATCAGTTGCCCTCCGTGGTGGCACCAGCCACAGCGGAGAAACGGAGGGCTGGTGGCAGGTAACGTCTTAGAAAATAAGGCTGCCTGAGCCCATCTCGCTAGCAGGTACAACCACCTTTCATTGGACTTGTCTATGACAACAGACACTTTCATAACAGGGTAGAAAACACACACCCCTAGAGAGGTGAGGCAAAGAATATAGATGAAGAGAACAGTCTGGTGTAAAGTGATGGGAAATAGTGGCTCCGGCAGTTGTAAACATGAGGACATGTTTCCGGATCTTTCCGTTTTTAAAGCGAAAGTATAAGTATACTATAGTATAGTATAGTATAGTATAAGTATAAGTATAGATTTTAGTGTAAACTCCCTGAGTTTTAAAACATTGTGCAACCCAAACCAAGCTTAGCCGTGGGCCATATTAGGCCCACAGGCTGTCAGTTTGTGGGTCCTACTTGAAAAAGTGATGTGCAGGAGAGATCGGAAAGTAAGCGATGTGTGAGCAACTGACCCATTACGGAAATTTATTTCCTTCCACTACAGTTATTTGCATATTAATCCCTCATTAGATACCTCTGACTTATTAAACTAAGTTATTTGCTCTGGATTGTTTTGAGATTAACACACTTGCATCATTTCTGAACTGTTCCAACTTCTTGCCCGAGCTCACATGACACTATGTTCAAGTAGGAGAAAACAAGGCTCTGGCAGAACTTCAGCTTGAGGTTTTCATCAAAGGTCAATTTGGGGAAACGATCCCTTATTAATGACCTTCTCCTCAGATTTCTGAAAGACCACCCAGGCCCCTGGCTCGAGGATAAATCCCAAACTAAGGACCAGCAGGGTAATCAGGAACAAACAAACCTCATGCCCTTGGAGGTGTAGAAGGTAGATTCGGCAGGGTTGGGCACAGAAGCCAGAATGATGGGCATGTCTCCTATGTCAGGAGGTGATGGATACATAAGATGGGGCTAACGATCCCCACCGCATAGAGATGCCATGAGGATTCATGAACTACCTAAGTACCTGCTTCAGAGTAAGTGCTTACCCACTGATAGCAATTTGCTTTTCACAGCACTTGGCACAATAACAAGGACTTGAAATGCTGCCCTACTACTGGTCTTGGAGGAGGTGGTCCACATAACATTATTCTGATTAATTTTGTTAATGTTTATTTCTTTCTGAGAGAAAGAGAGACGCAGAGTGTGAGAGGGGAAGGGGCAGAGAGAGAGAGGGAGACACAAAACTCAAAGCAGACTCCAGGCTTGGCTCTGTCTGCACAGAGCCTGACGTGGGGCTCGAGCCCATGAACCATGAGATCATGACCTGGGTCGAAGTCGGATGTTTAACTGACTGAACCACCCAGGTTCCCCAATAACATTATTATTAATAATCTCAAGGGGCTTACAATCTAGGAGAAGGTGACAAGGCAAACCGTAAGAACTTTAAAGAAGATGAGGGGCACCTGGGTGGCTCAGTCAGTTAAGCATCGACTTTGGCTCAGGTCATGATCTCACAGCCATGAGTTCAAGCCCCACATCGGGTGAGCTTGAGTCCTGCTTTGGACTTCACGCTAACAGTGTGGAGCCTGAGTGGGGGTTCCTTCTCTCTCCCTCTCTCTTTCCCCCTCTCTCTCCCCTCGTGGGATTCTTTCTCTCCATCTCTCTCTACCCTTCACTCACTCATGCTCTCTTTCTCTCTCTCTCAAAAATAAATAAAAACTTAAAAAAAAAAACTTAAAGAAGATGAAAAATTGTTCTTATAAAAGGATCCCTCTCCGAGCTGGAGGCCCTATAAAAATTAGGATTCTAAGAAGGTAAGCACTAAATGTAGTTCAGAACAGATCAGCTAACATTTCTAAGCACTTGGCTTATACCAGGCATAGATAGAACATTGTCTCTTTCCATACACCCAACTATGAAGGAGATAGGTACCATTCAAATTATCCCCATTTTATAAAATGAAACCGTGAAGTCCCATGATGTCAAGTAACTTGCCCAAAGTCACCTGAATATTAATTGGTGGAGCCAACATTTGCCCCTCTGACTTCGGAGCACATGCTCTTTACCATTTACTCTTTTAGGAAGCTATGGAGACTAGAGTGACCAGTTGTCACAGTCTGCTTGCAATGGAAGAGTTTCCCAAGATGCAGGAAAGTCCCCAGTAAACCAGGACAAACAAACTGGCCACCCTGATAGGGACTTAATCACAAAATCTATGCTTGCACCAAGATGCCTTGTCTGACTGAAGCAAGGGTTTCTGGTGCTAAGTGGAGAGTACTGTTCTGTCCAGTCAGAGATCTGGTACTCCTCAGCTTGCCCTCAACCTGCTCCCTGCTATTCCCAGTGATATGATAGCTATGGGGACAGGCCTTCCTCCTCCGAGTGTGGACTACATTCCAAATTTTCCTCTCTGCCCCTCAGAACCTGCATTGAGAGTAGGCCAGCATTTTTCAACCTTTAGCGTACAAATTGCCTGGGGGTCTTGTTAAAAGGCAGATTCTGATTAGGACTGAGGTGAAGTCCAAGACTCTGCATTTTCCATAAATTCTCTGATGAGAATTTTGCTGGCTCGTGGCCACACTTCGTAGAGTAAAGGATGCCCATTTTGAAAACGGGCACAGGAATCCTCACTCTTACACAGTGTTTAAATCGGGTGACTCCAAGTAAACAGTTTATTTAACTCTCCTCTGAGACCTTCCCCTGGTGTCTTATAAGTTCAAGCTTCATCTCACATAAATCTGTATTCAAATCTATTCCTCACTGATTAGGCTACTTTAGACAAGTTGTTTGATTTCTCTGAGCTCCAGGTCTCTCACCTGTCAAGTCAACTCCTACTCTTCCCAGTCTTCTCATGAAAAATAAAGATAAGGTCTACGAAGTGTGTACTACATTCCCAAATAAACAGGGATTGTCTTTACTGTTCACAAAAGACTACAGTTAATGCTATTGTTAAAAGTCTCCTTGGGTCAGAAGGACGAAATAAGTTTGTAAAGTCCACAGGGTCATGAGTTGGGAAGGCTGAAAGCATTACCCATATCTCAGAGATAATTGCCTCTAAGCTCTGATGGACGACCCAAAGAAATGAATGTCAAAATGGCAGCATTTCTGGTTTCCTTCATCCATTTATTCAACAAGTATTTTCTAGGTCACATGACATGCAGACACAGTAATAATAAACAGAACCGGTAAGATTCTTGCATTTACAGAGCTTACTTTCTTAGCAAGGGCTTTCACAATTTCAGGTCGAGAGAGACTCAGGGAAGAAAAGAGCCTTCAAATCATACTACACAGGCTTCCTGACACCCAGAAATGGATCCTCCTTCTAATACTGGGGGTGCCTTTGCATAAAAAGGCATTGTCCTCACACTGCTTCATGATCTGACTACTGAATACTCCAGCAGAGAAGTCGACAGGTAGACTTTTACTTTCCCAACAGACCATAATAAATGAGGTGAATAGGGCATCTTAACACTGTTGAAAAGGGAATATTTCTTGGGAGCAAATTGTTCTCCCAGCCCTCACTTTACACTACATGTATATGAGCACGGCAGCTCTGTTGGATACTTTTCCATGTGGGAAATGACAGGCAAAACTCGCGTATGTGTCACACGGGGTGGCTAAATGGTGGCACAGGCAGAATGCCACCCACAGTGCTGGGAACTCCTGATCAGGGAGGTCAGGCTGTTTTGGTTCCTCTGCTTCTCCCAGGAGTTATAGGTTTAAACATATGACTCCCACGATGTCTTTATGGACGAGAATCGAATGATCACATTCGTGCGTTCCTGGCAGCGACATTAGCAACAACCGGAAGACTCATCCCAGCAAACAGGGAGGATCCATTTCAAGTTCCACGAGCGACTGAAGCTTGGCACTCCCTGACAAATGTATTCCAGCTGGTTTCAACCCACACGAGACACGAGTGTGTGTGTGTGTGTGTGTGTGTGTGTGCGCATGCATGTTGACGCGTCCACATGTTAAAGAAAATGCGCCCAGTAAGCGGGAGATCTAGCTCCCAGGGAGAGGGAGCCATTAAATGTCAGAGAAGATTGTAACTCCAGGCAGTCCAAGGAAATGAGGTAGGTAGTTGGCCTTTGCAGGAGGGAATTTAGAAGATTATCAGAACACCTAATTAGAAGAGATTTTGTTAAGCAACTCCTGCCAACTTGCCTGCAGATAATGGTTAAGCTGTGGGGCCCTGCTCTAGACCACGAGGGAAGCAGGCAGCCATGGCCTCCTCTCGGCATGACGCACCCTTCAAGTTAGCGGAATCTAAGTAAACAACTGATTTCACTCATCTTGGAGGCCTCCCCCTGGTGCCTAATAAGTACAGTCTTCCTCTCAGCATTCGCCTCTTCTCCATGGCTCCCTTATGAAATGTGAGGCTAGCTGCAGAGTTGGAAGGACAAAGGAACTGAGTAAGTGTAATTTATTATCCAGGATTGTTTTCAACCTTTTTCCAATTATACACATTTTTCTTTTGGCTTTGGCAGACCTGGGTTTATGAGGCTGTTCTTCTGATCACTAATGGGCTGAAAAAAACGGGCCCCAAGTATTCCTTGAAGGATGTGTTATGGCCTTTAGTAATTTGCCATGGCTATAGGTCTGTTGAATATGGTTAATTAAATGAGAAAACGAATACTGACTCCTGCTTCTCCCCTACTGCCTGCCTCCTGCCCCCCATGTACACCAAGCCTTAATATGAGATCATTTCATTTAAAGAGCAGAAAGCTGTCAGACCAATAGAGGTGGAAACCCAGACTGGGTGGGAGTGCTCTCCTGGGGATTGATCTATTTGTTCTCACCTGATGGGGAGAAAATTGACTTAGGGAAGACAGAGGCCTCCACTTTCAGATTGTGGACAAAAAGCAATGAGCAGAGGGACAGGGACCCTAGTTTCTGGCCTGGGTCGTGTGTTTATTTGATGTGTAACTTTGAACACGTCACTTTGCTCTCTGTGTTTCAGCTTTTTGATTTGTAAAAGGTGAGGGGTACTGATACCTGCCTTTTGGCTTTTGGAATGGTTGTGGATCAGAGACTCATTTCTGTATCCTACCCACTTGCTGGTGGGCATTCTTCAGGATGTAGGGTTTGTACTTCATTCTTTCCATGCCACCCCTTGATGATGGCACCCCTTCTCATAGCTTTAGATCTGACATCTATGCGGGTGACCACAAAATCTATATTAACAGCTTCGACTTCTGCCCCAAGTTCCAGTCTTATAGAGCTGGACACTTTCTAGGTGACTGTTTTTTGCTTTATCAAATTTACTCCTATTTTACCAGAACTCACCGAGGCCACACTTCAGTCTCTATATGAGAACCACATACATGGCATAATAGAGTATAGGCTTTGGGTTCTAATCTAGTACTTCTAACTTTGTGACTTGGGTGAGCCACCTAATGCACACCAAGTTTGGAATGGTGATAATCAGGCTACTGTATATGGAGAAGTCTTGGCAGATTGGCTATTATTTCACAGACATTCAAGAAATAATATTATTCTTTCTATTCTGGAACTGTTTTGGAATTCCTATAACCCTCACAGTATCCTTTATGTCTATTACACAAACTTTTCAAATACAGAACAAAGAAGTCTCCAAAAACTTGACCTCACAGTAATGTTCTAGACCTTGAGTCTTGTTTCCCCATTGAGTTCCACTATTAATTTGGAGATAAGTTCTTCTGGTGACAAGAAGCACTTTAAATTATCCTAAATCTGGGATGCGTGGGTGGCTCAGTCGGTTAAGTGTCCCACTTCAGCTCAAGTCATGATCTTGTGACCTGTGGGTTCGAGCCCTGCATCAGGCTCTATGCTGACAGTTAGGAGCCTGGAGCCTGCTCCAATTCTGTGCCTCCCTCTCTCTCTGCCACTTCCCCACTCACTCTCTTTTTCTCAAAAATAAATGAACACTAAATTATCCTAAATCTATCTGTAAGAATGCAACAAAGTCTTCTTAAGCACAGAAGAACCCTGATAATGTTGTGACAAAATGCTAGTATTAGCATTCAAAAGATTCACCATTCACATAAAAATAGATGGCCACTTATAAAATAAATAAGTGCTGGGGATATCATGTACAGCATGGTGACCATAGTTAAAAATAATGTATTGCTTATTTGAAATGTCCTAAGAAAGTAGAAGTTCTCATCACAAGAAAAAACATGTTTTGAACTATGTGTGGCGACAGCTGTCAGCTAGGTTTATCATGTGATCATTTTGCAATATACACAAATGGCCAATCATTACATCGTACACTAGAAGCTGATCAAATATAGCTAATTCGCTAATATAGCTAATACAGCACTAGGAACTAATATAATTTAGTTAATATAGTTTCAACTAATATAATAATAAATACATAGAGAGAAAGCAATCAAAAATACCAAGTCCAAATTGTGGAAAACAGTGCAGTGCAGAAGGTTTCTTCTTCTCATCAGACTTGGGTCATTTTCTTATTAATTTTAAAGCGTTTTGGTATTGGTGGTTTAAAAGCACAGTTTATCAGGACACAGCTTATATCCAGCCTTTCTTTCAAAGCTTCCTCAGACCTTTTAAAGTAAGGGTCTGTCCTCAGAGGCTGCACTTATACTTTTGGCCACAAGGTGTAATGAAAACACACAACAGCAACAACAACCTAAGGACCCCAGAGGAAGTAAGTCAAGCAAATCAAAACACGGAGACAAGTGGAGCTGGTCTGGAAAGCCAACAGTTGCTGAAGTGTGGTAAGTAACCTTCCTTCCTTTCCTTCCTTCCTTCCTTCCTTTCTTCCTTCCTTCCTTCCTTCCTTCCTTCCTTCCTTCCTTCCTTCCCTCCTTCCTTCCCTCCTTGCAGAGAGAAAGAGAGAGAGAGAGCCCATGAAAGTTGGGGAGGGTCAGAGGAAGAGGGAGAAAATCATAAGCAGGCTCCACACTCAGAACAGATCCCAGTGTGGGGCTCAATCCCAAAACCCCAGCATCACCACCTGAGCCAAATCGGATGCTCAATAGACTGAGCCGCTCAGGCGCCCAGATGGTAACATTTCTAATTCTCGCCTGTGCGCCCTGGAGCTGGCTGGGAACCAATACCTGTCCAGGCATCATCTATCTTTGTCACTGTTGTAGTCAACATTGTCATTGTGTCGTGGGTTTAGAGCGCTTCCATTTGCAGAAACTCCATGCTTCCACAGTGACTGTGAAGTGAGGGTGGACATATTTCTTTGGAAATCAGTTCTGCCTCTATTGTTTATGCAGTGTCATAATAGCAATGTAAATACTGAGCTTAGTGAACTGATGAGAGATAGTGGTATCATAAGCTTTGAAATATCTCTATGGAGGATACAGAAGACATAAATTACTCCATTTTATACACCTAAGAAGACTATGAAAGACCAGTTATGTATTTTTTACTTACAATAAAAATGAGCCTGATGCGGCCTCCTCAAGTTGTGCCTTGCCACTGGGATCAACTTGGGGGAAGGGGGAGTCTTAATTTCCCTATGAGGAAGAATCCACAGAACATGCACACACACACACACACACACACACACACACTTGCCCTAAATTCCTAGCTTAGATGTGATGGCTTAAAAGAAGAATTGATGGAATAAAACAGATCCTTAGTTTGTGGTAGATATCTTCCTTCTCTAAGAGATGAAATAACTTTTAACACTGGGAAGTTCTAACTTCAGAAGGTCTTCTGAGGTCCAGTGGGCATGGGAGCAATTCGGCATAGGGTAAATAGGCTAGGACTTCTACCCCAAGAGAAGAAGACTGGCATTTACAGAAGCTTCCATAGAGATTCTCTGATGACTAGTCTAATTTTGCTAATCTCTCTTTGTGTTAATAACAACAAAAAGATCTATGGAAATATGTACTGGAAATCTCCTGCTTCTCTGTCTTTCACATGGATCCCATTGCCAGTGCTTTCTTACATCCTGGGAGGAAATGTTCAAAGAGTGGCTGGATATTGTACAAGCGATTCAAGCATTATGAGAGTCATTGGGTTCGATAAACTTGAAGGTCCTTGTCCACCCTAAGACGCTGTGATTCTATAATTTCTTCTTTCATTCAGCTGTGGTGACAGCAATTGTGCTTCCACATTCTAGAATGTCATTCCTTTTGCACCATGATGAGTGGGAAATTTATGTATATGTGTGTGTGGAGTGTGTGGGCCATTCTGGAGAAAAATAACTAATTTTTACATACATTAGAAACTAACTGATTGATAAATTTCTATTGGCATTAACGCATGCAACTCCATAGGACACTGTGTTAAACTAATGCTGTCAACATCACCCAAAACCCATGTGTCCAATTCAAGGTGGCCAGAATCATCTTGTAACTAGAAAAATAAAAACTAAATGCAAGAGTCAAAGGCAAAGGTTATATGAGGACCCAGATCTCTCTGGTAATTGTGTTCCACAAGTGTCTCAGTAAACTCTCATTTCTTCACGTACATACACCTGATCTGTTGACAAAGGTCATTCAGGGTCAAAATTCCAAATTGCACAGGTTGGTCATCATGATGGCAGATGGTAGGCCAGGACCAGTTAGGTGTTAACTACATTTCAGAGGAAAGTAGTCTTGAGTATATTTCAGTGTTATTTGTATTTTGTCCACAAGATGGTAGCGTACCCTTTCCATTTAATGTAAAGCTGGCCTGTGATCCCAATTTCCCGTAAAGTAGAGAATAGTTTGTGTTGAACCAAGGTCAGCCACTCTGGATATCATTTAGGGTTTTCTTCTTCTTCTTTTTTTTTTTGTGATGAATTGTTGATTTGGAGTATATGAACTCTGCCATAACAAGGTGGGGATTCATCTGAAATAAAGAAAGCCCAGAAATGCATCACATTCCAGCTTCTTAAAGGGAATTTGAGAAGTGGGAATACTTTGGACATCTAAAAACCACACACCAAGAATCAGATACTGACATTTTTCAAAAACACTACCTTAGTACATCATGCAGAAGACATTCAGGATGTCAACTTCAATTAATCTTGGGTGAAATTCTGCACAGTAACCAAGTTCCTGCCATGAAACTAGTTCAAGAGGGCTATAGGTAGTTTTCCCCTCAAATCCAGGGGGAAAGTTAGACCTTAGATGCTATGAAATTTCCGTGAGCTAAATAAGAGGGCGGCATCAGCAAATTGGCATGTTCTTCTGCTGTGTGCTTCCTTCCCTCATCTGGCCTCCATGCCAGAAGGAACGAGACACAGATGGGGAAAACATCTGCCCCCTCTCTGCCTCCATTGACCAGAGGGCCTTCTTTAAGGTTCAGGTCTCAGACTCACATCATCTTTTTGTTTGAACTCTTTTTAAAATGAGGAGCTCAAGTGGGATTTCCTTTCATCTTACTATATTATTTTCAAATTAAATTAGGTCTAATGCTGTGTAT
This sequence comes from Neofelis nebulosa, assembly GCF_028018385.1. Taxonomy (NCBI): domain Eukaryota; kingdom Metazoa; phylum Chordata; class Mammalia; order Carnivora; family Felidae; genus Neofelis; species Neofelis nebulosa. The sequence goes on from NC_080789.1 coordinate 19,231,336, forward strand.
CAGAACCACAAAAGCAAAGCTCCAGGGTGTCTCAGTCACTTCCCATTCTGTTGTCCAGAACAGCTGAGCCCCCCACCTAAGAAGAGAAGGAGACGAGCCAGGAGCAGAAGTTGAGACAATGTAATGGCAGAGGAGCAGGAGAGGAAAGGCTGCTGTTGCAACTGTATGGTTGTCTTTCCAATGAGCCACAGAACCAAGTCAAGATTCCTTGGCCTTCCACAGTGTGGACCCGTCTTAGCTATCTTTTTTATTACCACCCCCCCAACCCTCCAACAGGCATCCTCTGATCCAACCCAGAGAGGCCACCTCACTGTGTCTTTGATTCTCACTGTCTTCATTCTTATACCTTGTCTTTCATAGTCTTTTTGGCTCCAGAAACTCTGTCCTGAATCAGAAACCCCATGTCTCCAGCTTGCACAGGAGGAAGATTTGTACATCAAACTTTTTCTAAGAAGCAAAGCAAAGGGTGAAAGTGGTGATTTTTCCCCCCAGAAGATAAAAAAGCATAAAATGATGATTAAGAGAGAGAAAAGAGTAAGGCAATAGAAATAAGCAAATTTCAAGGCTATGTTGTGATTGAGTAACTTCCGTTCTCCATAAACTGGATATCTTATCTTCTAGATTAACCACTTTCATCATTACATCTGCTTAATTATATGGCAAATTCAAGGTGACCTAATGGAATTTTCTGCTCTAATTACTCTTGGTAGGTTTTTTTTTTTTACTATAAATAATAAATTATATATTATGGAATAAATATTAGCAAGAAGAGTTCACTTCAATAATGCCTTACTTGGAGACTTCTGGAAGCCCAAGCCTACTCTTGTGGAGGATTGTAAGCATCTGTTTATTCCAGAGTGGAGTTGGGTTGCTGCAGAAATGTATACAAAGATGGAAAAACTATGGTGATAGAGAGGAAGCAAAGAGAGAAGACCAGAGCAAGAAGGGCTCCCAGTGACCCTCAGCGGCCCATTGAATTGACTAGAAGGAAACTATGGTGCTGTGCCATTCCCTGAATTCTCTGCATTTGCATTTTTGTATTTGAGTAATAGTAGGATTGTTTTCCTCCTAGAAATGCTCTGTGTCTACTTGTCTTTCTAGATAGTGTAAAGGAAAACAGGTTATAGAAACCTGTTCTATATAGTTCCTCAGAGAAGAATTAAGTGTTTTGAAGAGTTCCGTAGTATTTTGAAGCACTCATCTTTCATGCTTACTTGCCCTATCTATCTATCTATTTAACCTATCTATCATCTATCTATCTATCCATCCATCTATCTATCTGTCATCTAATCTATCTATCTGGATTTACTACACATATTGTCGTATGAACTTCCTCTTCATTTAGCTGAAGCTGTCTGGAGATGGTGAATGGCATTGTTACCTCCTTGCCCAGGGAGAAAGGAAAACATAGGCTGGACCATGCTTAGTGAGGAGGAACTTTAGCCCTGGGTGGTTGAGAAGGCCATGCCTTCTGACACTGAGAAACTGAGATTCCAGCTGACTGAATGAGCTTCAGTCACCCAAGCTGGAAAAAGCAGGAGGAAAAAGCAGACAAGCAACATTTCTGTGAGCTGTTACTCAGCTTTCTCATACTGTGGCCTCTTTCCCATTGGAAAGGGAGTCTTGGTTTTATGCTCAAAAGGACAACATGTGCTTGGCCTCACAATCACCTATGAAGGCAAGTATCAGTTGACCTAAGTTCACACAGAGATTTATGTGTGGGAAAGTGCTGTGGGTACTGCTTGAAGCCTACACTTAAGATTCGCAGATGTTCTACATGTAGTATTCTTCTGTGTGGTGGAAATTAAGAAAATGTTCGGCTCCTAATTCAGAGTCTAAGTGGAGTCACCCAGCAGGAGGTATGACCCAAAGAGAGCCCACGGACATGGGAAGTGGGCCAGTGCCTGGACTGAATCACTTGTGCGAGGGAATGACAGCACGATTAATAAGGCTGTTTGTGCTACACAGAAGGTGGGACAGATTCTAAATCATTTTATATTATGATTAGGTGCCTTTATTTCCTCCCTCACCCCAAATCTTATCTTTTTCAATAAAATATAATTTGTCCTCCATAGTACTTAAGATGAGGCATGCAAACAGGCAACCAACAGGTTCCCATCTGTCTGTATTCCCTCCCCTCCCCTGGGGCGCTGTGCTGAGCTGGGAAAGGGAAGCAGCAGGGAAAATCTCAGGTGGGCTTAGTAGGCTTTTCACACTCACTCAGAAACAGAGGACTTTAGTGCCAAGAAGAATGAAGCACCATGACCTGCCATGACCCCCATCCTTTAAATCCAAGCTTAGTTCGAATCAGTGTTAACTAAGCACCAATTCTATGTCCTGACCGCCATGAACTTGGTGTTTGTGCCTCCCCAGAATTCCTATGTTGAGATCCCAGTCTCAATGTGATGGTATTTGGAGCTGGGGCCTTTGGGAGATAGTCAGGTTTAGAGGAAGTCATGAGGGTAAAGCCTCCCATGACAGGATTAGTGCCATTATAAGAAGAGAAAGAGACCAGAGCTCTCTCTCTTTCTGCCACCTGAGGACACAGCAAGAAAGTGGTTGTCTGAAAACCGGGTGGAGGGCTCTCATCACACACCAAATCTACCAGAGCCTTGATCTTGGACTTCCAACTTCTAGCACTGTCAGAAATAAGCGTTTGTTATTTAAGGTATCCAGTCTATGGTACTTTTGTTACAGCAGCCTGATCAGACTCAAACAGGGACTGTACTAAAAAGCAATAATCAAACGATAAACTCATTTCTTTATTCATTCTGCAAACACTCCGTGACTGCCTACTGTATGCTAGGCACTGTGATGAGCACTGGGAAGACAATGTGGAAACCAATAGATGTAGGGGCTATGTTTTCATGAGACTTTCCATCTGGTAGGCAATAGAGATACTACATTAAAAGTAATTTTAGCATTTTAAGAAGTCATATCATACCTCTCTCTCACACAATTTCTGAATCAGATGAGAGAGAGAGATGAGCAGTCAGGTAGAAGTCACAGTGCTGGCTTTATGAATGACAAAACTGTCTGAGCATGTGGCTTCCTTAGTCATGTAGCTTTCTAATATTCCCCGGAACTGAATTTTCTCTACAAAACTGCAGGCTTTCTTCACAGTAGACGGAAAGTCCCTGAAGGAAGACAGAGCCAAAAATCATCCAGGTTTCCTGCCAATAGCATCGGCTACAATCTATGGCCACCTTTACCCTCTCCTATCTTCCCAGCAGCTAACCCAGAGTAGCCCTACCAGTTGGTTAGTCTCCTCCACTGAGGAAGAGAGCTACACTCATGGCTAAGCCCAGTGGTTAAGGGTACAAAAAGTTGGGAGGGGATATGAGACCAAGATTATCACTCTAATGGAGCTCTCTCCACATAACAAGCCGAAAAGTGAGGGCTAAAAATATTCCTTATACTTATGATGAGTCCTTCAGACAGGAAAGCCCAGGGTGTTATGGGAGAGCACAACATGGGGACCTAACTTATTCCAGGGGTGGGCTGTGTGAGCAAGGCACGGTTCCTATTCTCAGGTAATTTGCAATTTCATTAATGGGGAGAGAAGATCATCATAAAATAATGAGGATAAATTATATACTGCCACCATAAGTTAGACACACAAGAAACACTGAGGGAGTAACAAATTGATATTTGCTAACCATGTTTAGCCTTTACCGTCTACTTCTTACCCCTATTCTCACTGGTATTAGAGATAATGCCATGCAGAGACAGTCTCTCTGTTTTTGAAATAGGAGACTAAATCAGGGCACCTGGGTGACTTAGTCGGTTAAGTGTCTGACTCTTGATTACGGCTCAGGTCATGAACTCATTGTTCATGAGTTCAAGCCCCAGGTAGGGCTCTGTGCTGACAGCTCAGAGCCTGGAACCTGCTTCAGATTCAAAAAATGAGAATAAATCAATTATAAACTAGAGACTCCAATTATATTAGGGACAAATTTCAAGTCTGGGTGTTTGGGGTTTTTTGTTTGTTTTGTATTTTGCTGTTAGATCTGTGGATTGTCTAAGAAACTACCAAATCAATTGAGCTTTATGATACCATGTAAACAAAATCCTAAACCCACCACAAAGTGAAAACACATCTGAAAATACTTTCAAAAATCTGTTTTTTATTATGAAATTAGTGCATATTGGTTAAGTATTTTAGAAAATCCAGAAAAGTCCCACCATCTACGGCTGTCACTTTGATGTAGTACTTCCTTTGCTTTTATTAATTTTTTTTTTCTTCTGCAGAGTATTTATTTTGTTTTCTTAGTGGTTTTGTTTTGTATGTGTAACCAGCTCTCAATTATCTGCAGTAGATCAGCTAATTTGTAGATTGACTCTCCTTCCATCTAAGACAAATAATCTGTGGGAAAATATTAAAACTATCACTACTCAGCAAAAACCCAAAAACCAAAAAACAAAGCAAACAAACAAACAAAGAAACAAAACCCACTTTATTCCACAGATATCTAATGAATACCTATTCTGTGCCAAGCACATAACCACAGAGCACTCAGCTGGCACACGTGGAGGTGACCGCAATACAGAGAACACCCCATCTCCTCCTTCACCTACCAGCAAAGGAGCCACTTCAGAGCAGAAGCCCCTTTGCCCCCACACCCCGCCCTACACCGGTCAGTGGCCCAACAAAGAAAACACTTGAGAGGCTCTGACTTTTATAAGCTTAAGGTTAGAAATGGAAGGCTTAGGTAAAAAAGAAGAAAGAGGGAACACGCCTCCATCCCACTCCCGTATCTGAAGAAAGGCAAAGCAGAGATAACAATCTCCTTATTTCATTAGTTAACCTCTTGATCATTCCCCCCCCAAGTAATTAATAGGACATGATTCTTACTTTATTTAATAATTTTTAGCAGTTTTAGCATGTAGGATGCTACATGCTAAATAAATAAATAAATAAATAACTGGATTCCTAAATATAGAATGGGGTTTTAATCAAATAAACGTACAGTCAGTCCATTTCCTATATTCTGTGGCTGGTATAGTTTCAACCATGATTTGAATGTTCTCTATCAGTTGCTTTCCTAGAGCCCCACAAATAACTTTTATTGGAAGTTGGCTACAGTTGCAATTGTTGACACAGACTTTCTTTTCTCAAAATAACTTAGTATTACTGTAACCAGGTAAGATGCTAAGATCTCTTCCTAAAAAATTTTAAAAATAATGTTACCATTATTTCTGACTCCAAAGTAATATAATCTCATTAAAGATAATTTTGGAAAATACAGATATAGTGATGTATCTGGGGAGGTGGAAGTTTATTTTGTTAAATCTCCGTCTTTTCTCAAATGAAATGTTGATATTTGGAGGCTGAAGATTAATGCAGAGGGAAGAAAACATGTACAAGTAGTCCAAGGACTTTTAGGGTAAAGAGAAGATCAAGACCTCGACCGCCTTTCCCAGGGTTATGGTAATTTATCAGGGTGGCCCAGGGAGGGTCTATACTTGCCCCAGAGGCAGAGAAGTAGCCCAGGAAAATGGGGATTCCAGATAAAGGGGATTGTGGGTGCTGACATCTCACCAACCAATGAGATTTTTGCATTCTGGATGACTGTTATGATCATTTTGTTAAAATTTCCCCCTCTTCCTCCAAAACTCTCTGAACTTTAATCTGATTTATTTTAATTCTATACATTGATTTGTAAAGCAGCATCCCCCCCAGTATTTACTCTGTAACCGTACCCCCCGCCAGAACATAAGCTCTGAATTTATTCAAAGCTTCTGCTATGCCCCAAGTATGTTTGCATTTCTCTTTGTATAAATCCTTCTTAGTTCAGAACTTACATTATATATATATATATATATATATATATATATATATACATACACACACATATATATATATACATATACATATGTATATATGTATATATATATGTGTGTGTGTATAACATATATATAATATTATATCTCTATCTCTATATATATAATATTATAATATATATAATATATCTCTCTATATATAATATTATATCTCTATCTCTATATATAATATATATATAATATTGAGATATAATATATCTCTATATATATAATATATAATATATAATATCTCTCTCTATATATATAATATAATATAATATTATATATATAATATATAATATATAATATAATATAATATAATTATATATAATATAATAATATATAATATAATATAATATATAATATTATATATATAATATATAATATATAATCTCTATAATATAATATATATATATTATATCTCTATATAATATAATATTATCCTATATGTATAAGGATATATGGATAGTACACCAACATACATATGGATATTATACCAACATATATTTATTTATATGTTCATATATTTTATATATAACAATTGATGTATTTTTCACTATATTTTCAGATTATTTCATATTGAAAGGAATTTTGTTTATTTCTATTGTATATACCTTTTAAACCAACAGTTGTTTTTCAATTGACTTTTTGTGATTTGTAGGTAAGGTATCACGTCATCTCGTACGGCTGTGATCTTTATCATTTGGCCATTTGTTTTCTTTCCTTTCCTTCATCCGTGGGCAGCCAGGAGTGCCTGAGGAATATCACACATATGGGGGTGTGGGGGAGAGGCTGTGCTAGCTTGTATTTTGCCCTCAGCCTGCTTCAACCTTCCACATCAAAAATACTACTAGATCAAAGTGGAATTATAAAAAAGTAGAATTAAATTGATTGGTCTTTTATCTTTATATATATTGATTATATATTTATTATTTATAAATGTGTAAGTTATGGATTAGAAATTATCATTTATAATTAACTTAATTAATTTGTAATTAAATTTGTACTTGATTGTCTTCCTGCCTCCACACAATTGCTTGGAGTGCTGGCAGCCATCTTGAGGGGGTAACCGTCAGGCTTGCTGAGAGGAAAACTAAAAAGATACTGGGTCCTTGAATGATATTTTGGGCTGCCTTCCAGCTCACTGAACTGCCTATCACCATGCTTCTTTTACCTGCCAGGAAGATAAACCTTATCTTATTTAGGTCATCACTATTTTGGGTTTTCTGTTTTAGGTAGCCAAACAAATCCCTACCTAATCAGTGGATAATTGTTTTTATTGTCACATTCTTTGTCATATATATATATATATATATATATATATATATGTATGTATAAGGTTCACAAGTATACATTATACAATTATACAATGCCAGGGCTAAAACACCAAAGTAGCTACCCACTTCCGCCTAAGCCTGAGGCTCTTTAGCTAAGGTTCTAGTTCCCTCTGGCACACTGTTTCTTTTGCTTCTCAAAGTCAATTTTCAAGAAGAGAGCCAAAGGTAATTGTAGTAAATGTGACAAGGACTGAGAGAAGAGAGTTAATCTTTCCACTCCTACTTACATTTGCATTTTAATAGGAACAATGTTTTTAAACAAAGGGATTAGAATTTTTCTCCTTTTAAGTCTTCTTGGAGAGTTTGTGAGGAGTTCCTAGATGGGGCCAGGATCCTCTCTGGTCCCCTCTCCCTACACCTTCCTCATTTCTTACTGACTTCATATCCTATAGACATCTATCAATAATGCAGACAGCTAAAGGTGAATCCTGGTAAGCCATTTGCTAGATACGTTGTTAGGGCAAAGTCTTTAACCCGTCTCCGAACTTCACTCCGATCGTCTGTAAAATTAGTAAGGTCTAAATTCAGTAACATATAAGATGTTATAGCTGGCCCCTGATGTTAGCTCTTCATCATTCATGACAAGCATTTACTTTCCAGAAATGAATTGAGTGATTCCGATATCTACCCTGCAGCCAAAATAAAACTGTGTCTACCATCATTAATGCATTCTCCCACCTGCACGTACCAACAGTTTGCGACATACCTTTGCTTTCACGACCGTGAGAAACATAACGTGCTCAATGTTTGGGATACTAGGCATGACTTCAAAAAAGGCTCACAATCTTGGAGCAAGTTTTCATATCTGTTTACTTGGAATTTAGTGGGCCTTTGGAACAATGTGCTGAAGAGTTTCTCTAGGCCAAGAAAGTTCTAAGTGTTTTTGGTTTGACCTCTGTTCTCTGCCTTCTGCTTCCATCAGCTTCACTAGAAAGCATAACCGGAGTGCAGTTCATTTGCACAGCTTCTGGCCAGTGCTTATCAGGAGTTCACCTAGGTCAGTTCTCCTGGCCCAGGATGGAGGGCTTCTTACCTTTGTTGTTCAGGAACTGCATTACTTGTGTTTTTGCCTCAGCTCCTGGCTACCTGTTGCTGAATTCCTTACAATGCTTTGCTTGAGGGAACTCAACCCCCAGAATGCAAATGCACAGTGATAACCACTTTCACCACCATCCTACGGTCGCCTGTCTGGCTTTCTGGAAGGAACCCTCTGTAAAATGATATTGAAAGATATATCAGAGGTGCAATGGTGCCTTCACTCTGGCTGCTGTAACAAATACCATAGACCAGGAGACTTAAAAACATTCATTTCTCAGAGTTTTCAGGAGGCTGGAAGTCCAAGATCAAAGTGCCAGAGTGTCTGGTGAGGGCCTGTTCCTTGTGTCCTAACTTGGTGAACAATAAAGAGAGGAAGTGAACTCACTCTTCTCCCTTTACTAAGAGCGCCAATCCGACCATGGGGGTTCTACCCTCATGACCTAACTGTTTCCCAAAAGCCCACTTACAAATACCATCATGTAAGGGCTTTGCCAGATAAATTCTGGGAGGACATATTCAGTCCATAGCAGATGGGGAGTAATGCTTACCTAATTGAAGCATGGCTATCTGGTGTTTTGATTAGTAAAGGTCTGGAGTCACTTAGCCAGAGGGCATACAGTGGGGAAGAAATGAAATACCATTCCACCTATCCCAACAGTTTAGGATTTCTTAGTCTTTTTTTTTTTTTAATTTTTTTAAAAATATTTTATTTATTTTTGAAAGACAGAGAGAGAGAAAGAGAGTGAGAGCAGGGGAGGAACAGAGAGAGAGGGAGACAGAATCTGAAGCAGGCTCCAGGCTCTGAGCTGTCAGCACAGAGCCTGATGCAGGGGCTCAAACTCACAAACTGTGAGATCATGACCTGAGCCGAAGTCAGACACTTAACCGACTGAGCCACCCAGGCACCCCTGGGATTTCTTAGTTTTATTGGGTGATGTGTTGGTAGGCCACCGATTGTTTTTTGTCAATCAAGCTCCACTGACCAGAAAACCTATAGAAAATTGTCACAGATTCTGGCACTAGGTTGTTTCAGTAATCATGTTCAATATTATGATATTTTTTCTTCCAAGCATAACACCATAGATTTTAATATTGTTTTTTCTTGTAAAAATATGCCTCCCCCCACCATTAATGCTGTGATTTTTAAATACATTGTATAAGGTGTCATTGTGTTTTTAAAATTGAAAGAGACTCCACCAGGGACTGTAGAATTATAAACCCATATAAGTAACCCCTAATAACTCACAAAATAGCATCCTATTTTATCTAATCATTTAGTTAAGCATTCAGATTTTTTATAATTTTTGCTATCACAAAATAATCCTAAATAGTACCATATTACTTTCCTAGAGTGAGATCACTGGGTGAGAGTTAGGACTGTGTTTCAGGCTGGCAGCATATGTTAAATACAACTGATAATTGATTAATCACCTATTAAACTTATCATCTGTCATCACCTAAAGTCTTCTTGAGTTTTTACAAACTTGAGGGGAAGATGAAGTCTTTCTTGGTCAAGTTTATAATTCTCCTTTACTTAATTTAATCTCCTCAGTAGTGTCAGATTATTTCTATGTATGTTTCTCAGATAAAGAAACTGGTTTAGAGTGGCCATCTGTCTGAGATCACAAAATAAATATGTAGCAAGTTAGAGGCAACTGAGTTAGAGTTATCTTGGGAAACCCAATCTCCCAACCTCAAATCCAGCGCTCTTCTATGTGTCTATGCCAACTTTTCCCATATTCTCACTTCACAGGTGAAGACACGAGATAATAAAGTAGTTCTAGGTCTGCAATTTTTATTAAGAACATGATACTGGGGAGCCTGAATGGCTCAGCCGGTTGAGCATCTGACTCTTGACTTCAGCTCAGGTCACGATTTCATGGTTCATGAGATGGAGTCCCATGTCGGGCTCTGGGCTGACAGTACGGAGCCTGCTTGGGATTCTCTCTCTAGAGCCCCTGGGGCAGTTTCTCTCCACCCCTCCCTGTGCCCTACCCACTTCACTTCTCTTCTTTCAGCAGAACAACCCAGAGTTTGAGTTTATCCACCATCTGAGTTTTGAGTTCAAGGAAGGGGCAATCAAGAAAACAGATTTCAATGACAAAATAATGCTGAAAAGGAGAGCATCTTTCCTTTGTACCCTGTGACAGACCAGTTGCAGCTTTCCTGATGAAATATCTGTTCTTGGAACGCTTCCTACCACAAAGACTGGCTTTCTCATCTTCTATTCTAAATTCACTTACTCTTCATGTTTATTTGACTATGGTTGGGGTAAGAGGCAGTGTCTCCAGGCATGACTCCCCTTGTCTTTGTACTATCTCTGTGTACTCCACACCATGTTTTTTGAAAAGCCGGATTCCTGTTGGAATGAATGGCCATCAATTCCCAACGAGTGTTCATAGTTTCCCAATCATAAAACATAATAACTTTCCTATGCAAACGTCTTTACAAAGACATAAATTATTAGGAGGCTAATGTCACGATGACCGGATCCGCCCCTGCTGCTTTCCCCATCTTTTACATGGTTAACCGTAACAGTATCAGTTGTAAAAAAGTGAGTCATTCAGAAAGCCACAGTAGTTCCGATGAATGCTACCAGATAGGGGATTCCCACGTCATAGTTAAGAGTTTGGAGGTTTTTTGGTTTTTTTTTTCCCCTCTCTCTCTCTAGGACCCACCCACCACTCGCCTAACCTACTCCTTCTGTTCCCCCCACACACCAGATGTGGCAGCTGCACTGGGCAACTTAATGAGTGATTCCCATACTTTCTGCTTACTTTCCTGACTCCTTTGATCCTACTGAGTCTTCCTCTGAAATACCCACTGGTATCCACTGAACAAAATCTTACCTGTTGTGATGCTCAACCTAAATTTCATCTCCTCTTCTAAGGCTTCCTTAAAACTTTCATAGAAAGAACTGATCATTCCCTCCTTTATACTCTCATTCTCATGGTTCACTTGTCCACTATAGTTGGTCGTTGGGTTTTTTCCCATTGGTCAGCCTGGTCTGTAAACTCTGCTGGCAAGCACAATGATGTGTGTGTCTTTGTAGCTGGGGCACCTAGCACAGCAAACTTTTTCTGTAAAGGACCAGGCAGTAAATATTTTATGTTCCGTGGGCCATATGATCTCTGTTGCAACTACTCAATTCTACTGTTACACTGAGAAACATAAACAAATGGGTGTCATATACAATATTTTGTGACAACCTGGAAGATCAAACCAACCGATATTCATCCTTCTTTGGAACTGTGAGTTGTAAATCAGATTGTCTCATCCCAAATGGGACTGATACCAAATTTATTTGGAAGTGGTATTAGGGTAACAATTATGAGACAGATGAGTTGAGGTTTGTAAGGATACCGTGAAGACCAGTAGTCACTCCTGCTTGAGTTGAAAGATGGTTGTGACCCCCTGACACCGGCTAGTAAGGGGCAAAATCCCCAAATACAATGTATGGAAGCCATAGCTGAGAAACAGCCCTCTCAGCACCCAATGACTAATGATAATGATAATGACGACAATAATATCAGCAGTACTGATTATAGGAAACAAACACTGAGGGCTTTCTACGTGTCAGGCACCGTTCTGAGCACTTCACGTGCATTCATTCGTTGAACCCTCGCAAGAATCCTCTGGGGAAAAAAGTATTACTTGTGTCTCCATTTTACAGATGGAACTGAGACTCAGAGAGGTTAAGTAACTTACTCAAGGTACTACAGTTGGCAAGTGGTGACGCTGGCAATCTAAAACTGATGGACAGCACACACACTCTCTGGTGCTTAAATGCAGCTCCATGGTTGAGATGAACAAGAATCGCCTGAAGCCACAGACAGCTACACACCATCCTCTGAAATGCGAGTCAGAACGCACGGAATGAAATCAAGGAATCTCTCTCTCTTTCTCATTCTCTCTCTCTCTCTCTCTGTCTCTGTCTCTCTCCTTCTCTTTCAAAGAACCGCCCTATGGATTCGGATATGTAGCTGCAATGAGTGGAATGGTGGTTCCCAAAACGATGTGCCCGTGTTCTAGTCCCCCAAAACTGTGGGGATTACCTGATTTAGGAAAAGAGTTTCTTCAGAGGTATGAAGTTAAGAATTTTGGCACAAGGAGGGCCTTATATTATCACGTTGGCCCCAAACCCTATTTCAACTGTCCTTAGAAGAGGAACATGGAGGAGACAGAGAAGAGGAGGAGGGAGTGTGACCACAAGGCAGAGATTGGAGCGATGCAGTCACAAGTCAAGAAATGCTGGTAAGCAGCGGAGCCTGGAAGAGTCCTTAGAGCCTCCAGGAGTGGGGCCTGCCACTATCTTGATTTCAGACTTAGAGATTTCAGCACTGTGAGAGAACACGTCTCTGTTGTAAGCTACTGGGTTTGTGGCACATCATTATGGCAGCCCTGGGAAACTGACTCAGAGCCAGTCTTAGTTCCACTCCTTAATTCCTGACCCCGTGTCTGTGGAAAGTGGGGAAGGCAGCACATACAATGGTCTCTGATTTGAAGTGTATATCAGACTGTGTAAAACAGAACCCCATCATTTCAGGGTTGTCTCTCAGCTGGTGCTGTAATGGAGTCTTCAGTAAGCCAGATACCTCTCAAGTATACCAGCTGGTTCCAGAGGATGGAAGTATGCAATAAAAGCAGCAATTTCATGGGAAGAGTCCATTTCTGCTTTTTTGGTTTTGTTTGTGTTTTGTTTTTTTGCTGTGAGATGATGTTGCTTCTCAGACATCATACTGCACAGGATGGCATGATGGTGGTAGCTGGGACATTCTATAAGTCCATGGTTGGTGATGGTGGGAGAGGCACTAAGGGCTAGAAAACAAATCCATATCCAGGACATATGTCTATTCCAGTGAAGGTGACTCTCTGACCTTTTAAAGAGAGAAGTTCAGTGGAAGAAATCAAGAAGTAGGTGTGTCTCCTTCTGTCTTATGAAGAAGCTGGTCAGCAGTCTCAGCCAGTGTGGCTAGGGGGCTCCAGATTGGACCCCCTTCTTTTATGTGGTATTGCTATGATGTTTGCTTCTTGTCTTAGGGTCCCTATAATAGTTTCCTATTGATGCTGTAACAATTAATACACGTTTATTGGCTTAAAAAGACAAATTTATTATTGTACATTTCTGTAAGAAGTTAAAAATGAGATCCACTGGGCTAAAGGTATGGTTTCAACCTGTCTCCACCTTATTTCTTACTACTTTCTTTCACATACCCTTTGTCTCAATACACGGTTATCCAGTTCTGGCCCCTTTATAATTTGTCACACTGTGCTCTCTTTTGAAGACCATCCATCCCTTGTGCCCACATTCCATGTGTCCCAATCCTTCATCCATCTAAATGCCCAATTTGAATGTCACAACCACCAACCCCCAATTGAAAGGAATCTTTCACTCCTCCCAGCTGCCATTAAAATCCTCTCTAGGCCCCTGACATTACATTTCTTGAGGGCAGGAACTAGACCTTGTTTGTATCTTCGTGTCCCCCAAAGCAAGATTGACATGGATAGTTGTGCGGATTGTACGTTGTGACCCTTTTACATGGGAGGCACTTTATCAATAACTCCTAATAAATGAATGACTCAGAGTTCTTTGATGTTGGCATTATGTTCAGTTTCTAATGTAATGAACTCAGATCTTAAGATGCTGAAAAGTTTGAAGTCAGAATTTCCAGAGAAATAGAAAGAAAGACAACACTAAATAAGATGTAAATCCTTCACCAGATGATGAAGGGTCTTGACTCCCTTTTAAAAGAGATCTGATGAGAGCACACCTCCATCCTTCACACACACACACACACACACACCACACAGTTTCTTTCTAACCTTGACTGCCGGGACCACTGTGTAGGGTCATGATAGTCATGCACTTTTTTTGTGTCTGTGACAGGCCTGAGCTTGGCCGCTTGGTTATGCCTTTCCCTACTCCACCCCGTTCCCCACACCCCTGCCAGGATCCCTTTACGTGAATACAACTTACCATTCAGTTTCTGTAGCCAATACCAGGAAAACTGCTACTAGAAATGACATCCAATGCCAACAACGTGATTTCTTTTCATGGGAACCTACCTGGCTTTGTGAAGAAAGAATTAGAATATATCTTAATAACAATAATGCTTCATTGCCGAGAAATCAGATTCTCAATAGATGGACTGTTTTTGAGCTGGACAGTTGCCTTGAAACACAGCTTGCTTATTCAACAGAACTTTGTCCCTGGATAGGTATCACACTCAGCAGACGGGACAACCTAGGGAGATAACAAGCCAGTGCTTTCCAAATGAAACCAGGTCCCCACCACTCTTGTTACCACTTATGTAGCCAACTGAGATGAGTAAACAAACCAAGACGTCCTGACAGGTATGGGTGTCAATTCATATCCAGATGGCCTGAGCAGTTAGTTCCCCCACCTCACTGCTCTCTTACTGACCTGAGTGCCAGAATTCAGAACACACCTACCCAGGCAGCCAGAACCCAGGATGAGAGGCAATATTGCTTAGCATCGCAGATTAGCAGTGTTGCAGGTTATGGACTTGGGTTTGAATTCTGATCCACTGCTCACAGAAAGTTAATTTCACTTATTCACACTCTGCCATTTGGAAATGTGCAGTCGTGTTATGGGAGGGACTGAGTCAAATTTTACTTTGTACTCACAGGAGAAAGTAATGGTTATAAGTAGTGATTCTGGAGCCAGATGGGCCCAAGCTCCACCCCCAGCCCTGCCACTTATTACTTAACTTCTCTAAGCTTCAGTCTTCCTATCTGTAAAATTGGACTGCTCATAAGAGCACTGAATTCAGAGGGTCGAGTACGATATTGTTATAAAATATTTGGTATAGAGTAAGTCTTCAGTAAGTAATAGCTATTATTAAGGAGGAAAAAAATGACATGCAATGTTAGCAAATTAGAACCTACATTGATTTTCTCTTTTACTTAACTAGCTGTTTTGTTGTTTTTTTTTTTAAGGTGAATATATCCCGTCTTTCTAAAAATTCTTTTTCAGCTCACATGATTTGAGTTCTTACTATGGGCTGGCCAGGTAACACAGTTAACACATGGAATCTCTTTTATCCTTACTGTGGTTATATATTGGTGAGGCAGGTATTATTATCCTCATTTCATAGTTGGGGAAATTGAGGCCCAGGGTGTCTAGTTGACTTTCCAAATTCATTAAATAGATATAGTTGAACACTGGGGTCCCAGTTCTGAAGTTTCCTTAGTCTAAGACTAATTTATGCTCTAATAGCCAAATGGGAACCAAAATATCAACTTCATCAGTGACCTAATAAAGTAGAAATTGAGATTATCTGGTAAATGTCATTGGAGAACACAAAATGGGACTTTATGCTTTATTTCTAAATCCAGATCTGGGAGCCTTATAGCAAGAAGTAGGTCCCTAAGGGTGCCTGGGTGGCTCAGTTGGTTAAGTGTCTGACTTTGGTTCAGGTCATGATCTCGCAGTTCATGAGTTCAAGCTCCGTGCTCTGTGCTGACAGCTCAGAACCTGGAGCCTACTTCAGATTCTGTGTCTCCCTCTCTCTCTACCCCTCCTCTGCTCACACACTCTCTCTCTCAAAAATAAATAAGTGTTTTAAAAAACTTAAAAAAAGAGAGAGGAGTAGGTCCCTAGGTAGCCCCTAAGCCTACATAACCAGTTAGTCACAAGTCCACCTTACCTCCCAGCTGGCCACAGGAGACAGCAGCCAAAAGAGGATGGTGAAATCCCCCAGCCCCCTGTGCTGCCCACATAGAGATAAGAAACAAGGGTCAAAGGCTGGGAGTGCTTGCCACAATATCAGTAGAACATGGCATGATCAAGGACCTTTGAGAGTGACTTCATCCATTCGTAAAAACAAGATGGCCTAGCTTCTCTTCAACCATATTTGCCATTCCTCCCGAATGGATGAGGGGGTGTATGAATAAGCAAGTGCAGAAAACTGACCAGTTCAGCCAAGACTCACCATTTCTGTGGAAACCTGTTGAAGAAGTGAGGGAAGGTGAATAAGGACCCTTTCCTAACGATAATGCTTCCAAAGCTCACTTCATGCCATCATATCTGCCTACTATAGGAATGTATTCTCAACAGATACACAACTTCTTTACTGCAATTTATACAGCTTTCAGTGTGGCTGTCAAAGAAAATAAAGCCTCCCATTGGTCAATCTGCCCTATGGAAATGCAGTCAGAGTCTTCAAGAGAAGGAAGGGTAAAAGTGACTTGGAAACACACACTAAATAGTGTTTTTATTCCCCTGGATTCACCAGATGGGAGCGCTGTTTTCTTAAAAATTGGGGAGCTAGATTCCTCACTGAAATTATGAGGCTTTCAGTATGGTGGCTAAAAGTATTGACATCAATGTTAGAGAGATCTGGGTTTGAATTCTGACTCTGCTGCTTAGATGTGCAGAATCATTCTTTTTGGCTGGCCCATATCTGAAATCCCTTCCAATGTTTGGAAGATGCCCTCCCATATATAACTCTTCATGGGAGGTAAGGCCCACCTCCAGGTATGAAAGCCAGATCCCGTCTCTCCAATCTCCCTTACAACTGTACCAGGAGCAGGATGTCTAGGGTTTGTGTCATTGTCAATCTCTTTCAGCAATGTCTTACAGTTTTCAGGGAATAGATCTTTCACTTCCTTGATTAAATTTATTCCTAAGTGTTGTATTGTTTACTGCTATTTTAAATGGGATCATTTTCCTTATTTCTTATTGAGATAATTCATTGTCAGTGTATAGAAATGCAACTGATTTTTGGATGTTGATTTTGAATCCTGAAACTATTTAATTCCTTTATTAATTCTCTCAGTTTTATAGGAGAGTCTTCAGGATTTTCTCTATATAAGATTGTGTCATCTGCAAAGACAATTTTATTACTTCCTTTCCAGTTTGGATGCTTTTTATTTCTTTTTCTTGCCTGATTACTCTGGCTAGGACTTCCAGTACTATTTTGAGTAGGAATTGTGAGAGTGGGCACTCTTGTCTTGCTCTTGATCTCAGAGGAAAAGCTTTCAACCATCCGCCGTTGAGTAGGATGTTTGCTCTGAATTGTCACATATGGTCTTTATTATGTTGAGATAGGTTCCTTCTACATCCAAGTTGTTGAAAGCTTTTATTGTGAAAGGATGTTGAATTTTGTCAAATGCTTTTTCTGGTTCTATTGAGATGATCATATGGTTTTTATCTTTCATTCTATTAATGCAATGTATCCCATTTATTGATTTGTATGTGGTGAACCATCCTTACATCCTAGGGATGAATACCCCTTGATCAAGGTATATGATCTTTTTAATGTAATATTGAACTCTGTTTGCTAACATTTTGAGAACGTTTGCATCTATATTCATCAGGGATGTTGGCCTGGAGTTTTCTTTTCCTGTGTTGTCCTTTTTTGGCTTTGAGATAAAGGTAAGGTGGGCCTTGTAAAGTGAGTTTGGGAGTGTTACCTCCCATTCAATTTTTGGAAGAGTTTGAGAAGGATTGACATTAATTTTTCTTTAAATGTTTTGTAGATCTCACCAGTGAAACCATCCAGTCCTGGGTCTTTTCTTTTGGGGAGGTTTTTGATTACTGATTCAATCTCTTTACTCATTATGGTCTGCCCAGATTTTCTATTTTTTCATGATTCAGTTTTGGTAAGTTGTATATTTGTAGGAATTTATCCATTTTCTGTAAGATGTCCAGTTTGTTGGCATATCATCAGGGAAATGCGAATCAAAACCCAATGAACTATAACCTCACACCTGTTAGAATGATTATTATCAAAAAGACAAAAAACAACAAATGCCGGTGAGGATGTGGAGAAAAGGGACCCTGTACACTATTGGTGGGGATGTAAATTGGTGCAGCCACTGTGGAAACAGTATGGAGGCTCCTCACAAAACTAAAAATAGAAACACCATGTGACCAGCAATTCCACTAGTAGGTATATTCTGAAGGAAATGAAATCACAATCTCAAAGAGATATCTGCACACCTATGTTCACTGCAGCATTAGTTACAATGGCCAAGACATGGAAATAACCTAAGTGCCTATTGGCAAATGAATGGATAAAGAATATGTGAGATATATATATATATATATATATATATATATATATGAATATTATTGTATTTTGCTTAAAACATGTATTTTATAGTGATGTATATAGGAATATTATTCACCATAACAAAAAGGAAATCCTGCCATTTGTGACAACATGGATGGACTTCAAAGGCATTGTTTTACATATCTCACTTATATGTAGAATCTAAAAAAAACAAACTTATAGAAACAGAGAAGGGATTGGTGGATGCCAGGGGTGGTACATTAGGAGGGAGGTGGGGAGAAGAAATAAGTGAAGATGGTTAAAAGGTACAAACTTCCAGTTTTAAGGTACATAATTTCTGGGGATATCATGTATAGCACGGTGACTATAGTTGACACTTTATTGTATATTTGAAAGTTGCTAAGAGAGTAAATCTTAAAAGTTCTCACTACACATGCAAAAATTGTAACTGTGTGAGGTGATGGGTGTATGAACTAACGTTATTGTAGTCATTTTGCACCGTGTAAAAATATCAAATCATTATTTTATACACCTTAAACTTATACTATGTTATATGAAAATTATATCTCAATCATGCTGGAAAAAATAAAATAAAATAAGTAATAAAATCTAAAATAATAATAATAAAAAGGACAAACGGTTATTTTTTAGTATCATATGGAGTGATCTTTGTGTCTTATAAGTCTTTGGGAAAGAAATTGCAAGACTTATTTCAGTACTACTGTGTTCTGAAAATATGCCTTCTACCAGTAGTTTATAAATATATACTTTTTCATTTTCAATTAACTTTTATGAAGCATTCAGATTCATACAAATATTTCCATAAAGTTTAAAATAGCATATCATTTTAAAATGTTTTCTTTCTAATAAAAAGAGACAAAAAAACAGATGCTTAAATAGGGAAAAAACTCATGGTTACCAGAGGGGAGGTGGGTGGAGGAATGGGTGAAATAGATAAAAATTAAGAGTATGCTTACCTTGATGAGCACTGAGAAATGCATAAAACTGTTGAATCATTATATCGTATACCTGAAACTAATATAACACTGTATATTAATTATACTTGAGTCGAGAAATAACTAAAAAAATAAAAAATAAAATGCTTTCTTTCTGTTCCAACAACAGAAAACAGCAGCTTCAACACATAGGCACTGCTTCTTTCACATATCTAGAAGCCAGGAGGAAGTCTGCCTAGGGTGATGAAGTTGCTCACCTACGCTATCGTGGATTTGACCTCTGTCTATCCTTCTGCTGCATTTCCCTTAAAGTGATGGTATCATGGTTGTTGCCTCAGGATTACAAGCAATAAAATCCATCTGTATTTCAGCTGGTAAGTAAAAACTGGGAGGAACTCAATGCCAAAGAACCACACTTTGGGGGTACAGCCTTTTGAAATGGCTTTTCCTAATGTTTCATCCAGTGGTTTTCTCTTAAAGCTAGTGAAATCACACATGCACATCTAATCAAATCTCTGAAAGCTTCTAGGAGAAAGCAAGTTCCAGATAGGTTTGTGTCCAGCAATGCTTCAGGGTCTGCCACAAGAAGTAATAGAATCAAAACTGAGAGGGGCGCCTGGGTGGCGCAGTCGGTTAAGCGTCCGACTTCAGCCAGGTCACGATCTCGCGGTCTGTGAGTTCGAGCCCCGCGTCAGGCTCTGGGCTGATGGCTCGGAGCCTGGAGCCTGTTTCCGATTCTGTGTCTCCCTCTCTCTCTGACCCTCCCCCGTTCATGCTCTGTCTCTCTCTGTCCCAAAAATAAATAAAAAAACGTTGAAAAAAAAAAATTTAAAAAAAAAAAAAAAAAAAAAAAAAACTGAGCTACATGATGGGGCGCCTGGGTGGCTCAGTCGGTTAAGTGTCCAACTTCAGGTCAGGTCATGATCTCACAGTTCGTGAGTTCAAGCCCCGCATCGGGCTCTGTGCTGACAGCTCAGAGCCTGGAGCCTGCTTCAGATTCTGCGTCTCCCTCTCTCTCTACCCCTCCCATGCTCGCACTCTGTCTCTCTCTCTCTCTCAAAAATAAACATTAGGAAAAAATTTTTTTAAACTGAGCTATATGAATGTTCAAATATGGCATAAGAAAAGGAAGTTTGGAACCTTCATTTATAATAAAGAAAGCTGAAGATAACGTGTGAAGAATAACAATAATAATAATGTACTATAGCTAGCAATGACTAATATTCGTCTGGGACTTACTATACACCAGGCACTTTTCAAACCACTTATACACACTACTTCATTTAATGCTTGAAACAACCTTATGAGGTAAGTGCTATTATTATTCCCATTTAGCTATGCATAAGCCAAGGCACAAAGAAATCACACAACTTGAAGGAAGTCGCTTGGTGAATAATGCTCAAGCTCCAGCTGAAACACAGTGAACAAAAATTCTACAACCAGTTTTGCTAAGAAAGAAGAAAGGCAAGTCCAGGTTTTCCTTGTCTTTATAATAAGATTTTTCTCAGTAAGTCAGCAAATGTTTAGGCAATATGAGCCTGAGACTTAAATTTCTGACTCTCATGACCAAAAATATCAGAGCAAGAATACCAGTCAGTGCATTATATTAGCATAGGAAATATCTGATTTGGCATTGATTATCCTAAATGATGGTCTGGGGGGGTGGGTGGAAATTTGCCTTGATCATAAAATTACTACTACTACAAATGTCAGCAATGTCTTAGCTACAGGCCTCCTATGCCTATAGATAAAAGGACATTTTAGAACACAGCAGATACAATGAAGGAAGGGATCCCATAGCCTGGAGTGTAGGCATCATCTCTTCACTACCAGAAGAAACAATCCACATGTGCCAGGGAATCATAACTCTCATCAAACACTACCAGCAACAAAAAGCTCAGATATAAGCTCACCTCTCACTGGCATAAAACAGTGTTTCTCAACCTTTTTTCATCATTGTTTCCTGAGGAGCCTGTGCAGACATTTCCCCCCCAATTGTCCCCTCTATGACATTTAAATACCACAGACATAAGTATAATATCTGTTAATGTTGTGTGGCTCTTAAAAGTTCTAAATCTTTTTAGTCCCTGAGAATCAATTTTCACCCCCTTGACATGATACTGCCCTTGCTTAAAGTGCTTGATTTATGACTTTAAGAGTTATTCTGAGAAATAGAGCTGGCTCATGGCCTCACTAAAATTCTAATAATGGGCAAGTTCCCCTAAAAAAACTTTAATTAAAGCCTTGCAGCTCTTGATATAGTAGTCATTATTGCTATCAATACTTTTGTAGCACATAGGAAGACTGCACACATACCCTCCATGTCTCCATGTGGTTTGAGGAAGGCCACATGTCTGCCCAAAGAGTTGTCAGTGAAGGAATCACATGTCACTTCCAAATCAGAATCTCCTATTGCTATTTGGAAACATAGAACTCTTGTTACCTCTACCCATGATAAGCAACAGTCAAGATGTTGACTGCTTTGTCAGCCTGGGTCCCAAAGTGATGACGTATGGAGCAGAGCTCCCAGCTGACCTACAATGCATAAGAAATAAACCACTAATATTTGCAGGTTGTTTGTTATTATAGAACAACCCAGCCTACCCTGATTGATACACTGGGTCACTCATTTACTCATTTAAATGAATGAGAACCCACTATGTGCCAATGTCCTGGGCACTCATGATATAGCAATAAACCAGATAAGTCTGTGCTTTCGTGGAACTTATATTCTAATGGAGAAATCTAGTGAGATCAAATTCAGCAGCCCTTCAGCCCAGAAGGGAAAGGGCATACTGTAGAAAAGAATGAGCCCTTCTCCTTGAAGACAAGGCTAACTTAGGAAATTCCATCTTGCAAAACACTCTCCACAATCTTTTTTGACATGAAGATAATTCTAGAGGGCATTGGTCCCTCTGCTCCTCCCCCCAAGACAACAAAGGGATGCTAAAATCCTATTTTCATTTTGAAATTTGAAGTTCAGTGATTTGGGAAGGTTACAGAAGGGAATCCTTGGAGAAAGAGCAGGATTTAGGAACGTGTGAAGGTGTGGAGGGGTCTTCTAGGTTGCAGAAAATAACGGGTGCAGAGATGTCAAAGCGCACATAGTTCTCACTCCAACCAAATGGCCCACAGGAGCACCAAGATCTAGGATGAGCTAACTCACCAAAACATCAACCTGAGCTCTTGAAAAAAGTCATTTTATTTTGCCTCAGACCCTATATTACTCACAGAGAGATAGATGTTCATTTCCCACAGGATGAAGCCCATTCTTCCTTGAGAGGAATCCTGAACAGAAACACAAATAATTAAACTGAAATAGACCATTTTAACCCCCACTGCAGTTCAAACACCCCAGCCATCAAAGCTGGCCAGCCAAAACCAGCTGCTTAAGATCATCCTTTGAGGTTCAATGAACTAGGGCTTTGTTAGACCAGGAGTGAGAAAGGATTTCAAAGACAAGGGCCCTCCTTGGGAAATGATTTCCTGATGACCTCTTCGAATTACATGCTTTTTCTCATAATACAGTTAGCCCCCTAATCCTTATTCCCTCCACTGCGAATCTCTCCTAAGCCCCTCAGCTGGGCTAGAAGAACATGATGGGAAGAATGGTCACATCCAACTCATGGCAAAATTTCCCCGATTAACCTCACACTCCATAATATAAAATAAACGGGAGACAAGTTTTTCTGTTTCTGACCGCAAGTTATGGATAACTGGAGTTTGGGTCTTTGTATGATGGTTCAATTTCAAAAGCAAAAAGATGCTAAATTTTAGCCTTGCAATTAAACCTCACTTTCAGATACTGGCATCATTGCCACTGTCTACTTTAATAGCTTCACCTACAACGGTTTCTGAAGATTTTGAATACTTGGGTAATTCTGGAGTTTCGAGTCAGAAACAAACACACATAGTTGAGTTTTTGATAGCAGATACTGCTTTTTTTTCTTTAAAGTGAAGACAATAATTTTTAAAAGGATACATACCATAAATTCAGCTGTTCAACTTTGAGCTAGGATGATTATTATCATTTAGAAATTTATCAAAGGGCTTTTTCCCCCAGGAGTTAATATTACAATACCAGAAAGAAAAAAAAAAGAATAGGAGTAAATGAATACGAATCAGTTCCTAGAAGCAAACACACACCCTGAGACTTGAATATCAATTATGTTGAGAGTGCTCATAATAATCTGTTTTTGAAAAAAAAATACTTGTCTGGAAAACAGGATTGGGAGTGAGAATTTTGTTTTCTGCCATTAGCTGGTTGGATGGCCTGAGGGAGGTAACTTTGTGCACTGTCTTCCAGGCATCGTATGAAGCATTTTTTATGAATTAACTCATTTACTCTTCATGTCATAACCTTTGTGGCAAGATAGTGTTGTTCCTATCCCCACTTATGAGATAAGGAATCTGGTGCACAGAGAAGAGACAGAACTCTCCCAAGATCACAAGTTTCAAAAGCAGATCCTTGCCTTTAACTCTTTCATCTCTAGATGTTCTTGAAAGTCTCTTGTAGGTTTAGCATTCTAAGTTTCCAGAATCTCTAGTTCTATACATACTATGGCTTCATTTCTAAAATTATGTGTAATTCTACCAGTGACTTTATGTTTTATTTCTTTTAAAAATATTTTCTTTGTAAGACTTTGGTCTGAAATCTTAAATGAAATCTCAGGTTTGGGTTAAAATTTTAAATGTTCATTTATTTTGAGAGAACCCAGGCACACCTGAGTGGGGGAGGGACAGAGAGAGAGGGGGGAGAGAGAATCCCAAGCAGGCTCCACGCTGTCAGCACAGAGCCCATGTGGAGCTTGATCTCACAAACCCTGAAGATCATGATCTGGGCCTAAATCAAGAGTACACTGCTTAACTGACTGAGCCATCCAGAGACCCCTGGATTCAATTTTTTTAAAATTTTTTTTAACATTTATTTATTTTTGAGACAGAGAGCATGAACAGGGGAGGGTCAGAGAAAGAAGGAGACACAGAATCTGAAACAGGCTCCAGGCTCTGAGCTGTCAGCACAGAGCCCAACGCAGGGCTCGAACCCACGGACCGCGAGATCATGACCTGAGCCGAAGTCGGATGCTTAACCGACTGAGCCACCCAGGCGCCCCTGGATTCAATTTTTAAAAGAGAAGATGAAGAATGAAGAAGAGAGAAAACTTCACTGATTCTTTCTTGAGAATTTGCCCATAAGGGAACCACTTTTAGGTCTATGCAAGGTCTTACTGATTTTTCTTAAGGGGATTGGGGCATCATCAATCCATTGGAAGAAGCTGGAAGAGATGGAAACCAACAAGGATTTGCTGTACAAATATTTATTCATTCAGTTCTATTGTAGTTTATTTTCAAATAGCCCCATTAAACCAAGAATGATCTAGGACCCAACACATCTCACTTTCATTTTAAAACTTGAAAACCAGAGAGGCATTGTATCATGGTGACTTAGCTCAAGAACTCTGGAGGCAAATGCCTAGTTTAAAACCTGTCTCTGCTACTTAGTGTGGGAATGTTATTTAACCTCTCTGAGCCTCAGGGGATTCAAGTGTAAAATGGGGACATTAGCACCTTGCTCTCAAGGTTGTTTGAGGAGAGCAGGCCACAGGATACTCATTAGGCACACAATATTTAAGTGACGGCATTATTCTAATTATTTTATAATTATAAAAACCCATTTAGAGGCTCTAATCATAAACTTCTAACTCTCCTGAAGCGAATCTTTTCTTCCATTAACTCTACATGCAAGAAAATTAATTATGTAAGAACGATTTTGAGCATTTTCCCTAACCCAGACACTATTCTAAGTAGTTTACAAGTATTAACTCAGGCGATCTTCCTTCCAACCCTACCAGGGGGTCCTGTTATTATAACCATTTTGCAGAAAAGGAAACTAAGGCACAAGGAGATTAAGAAATCTACCAAAGGCAGTAATTAATTAAGCTAGGGGTCAAATCCAAGCCCTTGGTCTCACAGCCCCTGCCCTTCTCTACTCTTCTCTGCACACCCATTTGCTTAAATGATATAATGCTGTCATTTTTGTAAGTCAAAAATGGTTTAAAAAGAGGCAATTTTACACGATACAGATTAAAACGCTCACGGAGCCTACAGAAGGGAGAAATTAATTTTGCTTGGAGAAGTAAAGAAAAGATTTACAAAGAAATTGGACCTCGATGGAACCCTGCAGGGTGGGTAGACAGTCGCTGAGCAGAGAAAAGGAGAGATGATATTCCAAGGAGAGAAATAGCAGGAACAAAAACAGAGGACGTGAGAAAGCATGGCCTATAGATTCTTAAGGTCAGAATGCAGAATCCACTGTGGGGACTCTGGAATTGAGACCAGCCCATTCATGGCTAACCTACTTAACTTGTTCGCATTCTGACCTCAATGTTATAAAGGGTATTGGTGGTTTTTAACGAGTTAAGAATGCATTGTGGCATAAGGAAATGAGTACGCATGAATTCTGGTGCCAGATAGACCTGGTTTGAATCCCAACCCCACTATTTCCTGAACGATTGGACTTGGCCAAACCACTGAAATTCCATGAGCCTCAATTTCCTTATCTGTAAGATGGGTTCAATGGTAAGATGGGTTACCCTGCAGGATGGTTGTAAAGATTATAGATGATATATATAAAGCACTCGGTGGATTACCTGATGCATTAATAGTTTTCAATCAGGATTGACCCTTTTTAGCAGTAGTAATAGTATTCATGTCTAATAGGAACAGATTCATTGGCAACCTGCAGGGACTAGTGGCACTAATTATGGTAGTCCAGTCAATGAAAGGTAAATACTATAATTACCCAGCCAGAAGACTTTTAAAAGGCCAAAGATGATTGTGCTGAGAAGATGCCTCATCCGAAAAATAGCCACATCAACTAACATTTGCATAGCAAATTTTCATATGTGAAGCACCCTCTTAACTCATCTGCTAGTCTCAGCAGCCTTATGAAAGAAGTTGATATTATTGTCTCCACTTGAGGGGAAATAAACCTCAGAGAAGTCCTGGCTCACGGTCCCATGATAAGTGGCAGAGCAGGGAGGCGTGATGTAATTGAAAATGTAAACTGTGTCTTTGTCTATTCTTTATGAGACCGAACACAGAATTTGTTTTGAAAGTTTAGGAAGTGGTAACCTGATGGCCTCCGTTAAGAATGATAATGCAGGGCATTATACAATCATAAAATTTTGTGTGAGGTCCATCAACAACCATCTCCCCTAGCCTTCTCATTTTACAAAAGAGAAAATTGAGAAAAAAGCAATTAAATGAGTCTTCTGTAGTCACTTTGAAAATTCATGGCTGTGCTTCTAGTTAGGGATGGCAGATTTAACATATGCTTCACATTAACTCCACCTCCAAAACCCACTAAAAAGACAGTGAAGAGATTGATTTTAAAGACATTAACCCATAAGGACAAAAAGACTGAGAAAGAAAACAACAACAACAACAACATTTCAGAAGATAGAAAGCAGATGGTTGAGTGGTAACTGGCTTAGCAGAACCATGAAACTGAAATTCAAGTTGACAGTGGGGGAAGCCCAGAAGCAACCCGATTTGCGCTGCAAAACCCCAAGAAGCCTCAGAAATTGGCAGGAAGGAGTACCTCTGAGAGTCGGGGTGCAGCGAAAGTTGATACAGGATTTGCTAACAGTCTGTTTGAGAGTAGTCCCCTCCCCTGCTGCCTTCTTCTCCAGGGAGGCTGTATCAGGAAGCTACTAGACAGAGGGATGCCAGGCATTACTGAACGCAGAGAGACTCTATTGAAAACAGGGAGATTCAGTAAAAGTATGCCTTCTGAATGATGAAAACAGCAACCTCCTGTCTTACCTCGGCCCCCCAGAACACTGACAGCCACGATTTTAGTCCCTAGGCTGAAGATTGAATGATTTGGGTCTGGGGACTCTGACCAGCCCAACAGTAAAGACCTAAAGATACTACTGCTTGGGCAGCTTCTAATGAAATGGCTCTGCCACATCACCTAGTGACACCCAGGAGTCAACAAGTTTCATCCAAGCACACAGAGTTTTCTTCAGCTACTTTGTGCGCCTCTCTTAAGATGACCAGATTTAGAAAACACAAATACGATATTTGGGACATACTTCTACTAAAAATGTATCCATTGTTTATATAAAATTCAAATTTAACTGAGTGTTAGGGCGCCTGGGTGGCTCAGTTGGTTAAGTGTCCAACTTTGGCTCAGGCCATGATCTTACAGCTGTGGGTTCGAGTCCCACTGTCAACTCAGAGCCTGCTTCGGATTTTGTGTCTCCCTCTCTCCCTGCCCCTCCCCTGCTCACGCTCTTTCTCTCTCTCAAAAATAAGTACACATTAAAAAAAATTTTTTTTAATAAATTAAATGACTGCTAACTTATCTGGCAACCTTGTCTTCTCTTACATAAAGATGGACATCCAAGAATCACCAAACATTTGAGTAAAACCTCAACATGAAAGACGGTGACTAAAACATACTAATCAGAAAAAAAAAAAAGGAACATAAAGACCAAAAAATGCAAGAAAAACAAACCAAAAAAACTTTCAAAAATAGTGCCATTTGTGGGGTGCCTGGGTGGCTCAGTTAAGCGACCGACTTTGGCTCAGGTCATGATCTCACAGTTCATGGGTTCGAGCCCTTCATGGGACTCTGTGTTGACAGCTTGGAGCCTGGAGCCTGCTTCAGGTTCTGTGTCTCCCTCTTTCTCTGCTTCTTACTCTCTCTCTTTCTCTCTGTCTCTCTCAAAAATAAGTAAACATTACAAAAGTTAAAAAAAAATAGTGCCGATTGTTTTCTCATAAAGTTAAAGGATATTGTACCTTTGAAACAAGATGGGTTTGTTTTAAAAGAATTAGTCAAAAAACATTAATGAGTTATTATTAATGTTGTGATAGCAGA
This sequence comes from Neofelis nebulosa, assembly GCF_028018385.1. Lineage (NCBI taxonomy): Eukaryota > Metazoa > Chordata > Mammalia > Carnivora > Felidae > Neofelis > Neofelis nebulosa. The sequence continues at coordinate 19,259,420 of NC_080789.1, forward strand.
AATGAAAAATTCAATAGAAGAGTTTGAAGAGACAATAGAATTGTGAGAAATAAAACAACAGGAATGGAGAATAAGAAATGATCAAAGAAATAATCCAAGAAAATTTTCCAGAACTGAAGAGTATGAGTTTCCAGATGGAAAATACCCTCTGAATACAAAGGATGACAGAATGCCCTCAGTAAGGGAAAAGAGAAAGAGGAAAGAAGGAAGGAAGGAGAAAGAACCTGAACGAGATATATGTCTTTTTTAGTTCCAGGAGGCCAGGATGAAAGATGCTTGATAAACTTTTTTTAATGTTTATTTATTTTGAGAGAGAACAAGTGAGAGAGAGCATGCACATAAAGAAGGAGAGAGAGAGAATCCCAAACAGGCTCCCCACTGTCGGCACAGAGCCAGATGCAAGGTTCGGTCTCGCCAACCGGAGATTGTGACCTGAGCCAAAATCAGCAGTCGGACGTTAGCCTACTGAGCCAACCAGGCACCCCAAGATGCTTGATAAACATTAACCAATTTGTTTACAGTTGCTTTAGTGTGGAATTAATACGGCAGTTTAATAAACCTACCAAGCTTTAAGAAATGAGGTTTTAGGGCACCTGGCTGGCTAAATAGGAAAAGCATGTGGCTCTAAATCTTGGGGTCATGAGTTCAAGCCTCACGTCAGATGTGGAGATTACTTAAACAAACCTAAAGAAAAGTGTTTCTAAAGTTGGAAACAAATGAGGTCTTATAATAATAATGATATACAGGAACATGCACAAAGTAGTGAAAAGAACTCTAGGTCAGAGGCACGCGTTCTAGTCCTGTGTCTTCGCTGTGTGACTTTAGATACGTCACTTCACATCTCTGGACTCAGTTTTATCATCCGCAAGTAGTTTAGATGATAAAATTCTATAATTCTATTTAAATACACAGTCATGAACTATGTGGCATTAACATGATTGAGCACATAATTAAAATAATTTTAAAAGTCCGTATCTTGGGGAGCCTGAGTGGCTCAGTCAGGTGAGTGTCTGACTTCAGCTCAGTGCGTGATCTCACAGTTGTGAGTTCGAGTCCCACGTCGGGCTCTGTGCTGACAGCTCAGAATCTGGAGCCTGCTTTGGATTCTGTGTCTCCCTCTCTCTCTGTGCCCCTCATCCCGCTCTCTCTCTCTCTCTCTCTCTCTCTCTCAAAAATAAACAAAAAAAATTTATATAAAAAAAGTCCATATTCTAATAATACTTAGCTACGTCAACCTCTTCTTTCCCAAACTTCATTTCCTCCTCTTTTTTCTTAGATACTGTATATTATTTTATTAAAAAAAAATAATGAATTCACATTTCTCTAACATACCACAAGATCCATCCATTCAGAAAGTCTCAAAATTGATGCTATGTAACACAGGCGTGAGATATATACATAAGTGACCTATAGAGTCCTGGCACCTGTGCTCATGGAGCTTTCATTCTAGTGCGGAATGAAAAAAGCGTAGCCTAGTCTGAAAAAATTTAAACACACAAACAAATACATTTCTTTATGGGGTAAATTGAGGGAAATAAGCTTCTATGAAAGAAAATAATAAAGGGAACCATTTTTTAGAGTTGGTGGTTAGCAAAGGAATTTCTGAGAAAGTGGCTTTCCAATGAGGATAAGTAAGAGTCAGGTGAAGAGCAGGAGAAAGAGTTTACTAGGAAGAGGAGGATGCACATAGGAAGGTCCTGGGAGAAATCATACTTCTAAGGAAATGAGTTTGGCCAGTGTGGAGGCATGAGACTCTCCAGCAGGAAAATGGTATGAGATGAGGTTGATAAAAATGCAGCATTCAGATTATTCTGGGTCTTTGAACCCATGAAAAATGGTTGGATTTTATTTCACTTTTTTGTTGTTTTGTTTTATTTAATGTTTATTTATTTGTTTGGAGAGAGAGAGAGAGAGAGAGACAGAGACAGAGAGAGAATCACAAGCAGGCTCCACATTGTCAGCACTCACGAACCGTGAGATCATGACTGGAGTGGAAAACCAGTCAGACACTTAAACTGCTGAGCCACCCAGGTGCCCTGGTTGGATTTTATTTTAAAGGCAAAGAAAAGACATTAAATTATTTTAAGCATTAAAGTGACTTCATCTAATTTACAACATATAATCCCCCTTACTGTTATTTTATCTTTTTCGATCTTGGATGCTCTGCTTGGAGATAAGCAGTGAGGATGTACACTTGATTAAGAAAATGAAGTACATGGAGGTTAGTGGCTGCCTTGTGAACAAGCTCGATGGTTAGTATATTGCAGACCCAGAGCAAGACCCTGGGTTTTCCAACTCCAGTTACCTTAGTACGTTGCCTGACATATAACAAGGACCCAATAAATATTTGTTAAATAAACGCACATCACACTAGGACATTTTAGCTACTGAGATCCATGGGTCTTTTGGTAAGGACAAATGTGTTAAATCAGCCACCAGAGGGAGTGTATACTTCCCCCATGTAATAGAAACATTGACCTTGGCAAAGACAGCCGGCTGAAAAAAAAAATCTTTAACTGAACAAAGTGCTTTCTCCGGTTTATACCAAAAAAGATTTCATGAAATAGAATTGGCAACATCACAACAGACCCTTTGTTATGTATTTGAGCCGGCCATCTGTCCGTGAAGCTCAGCTATGGACAGCCTCCTGACTTAGAGTTCTCCTGACTTCGTTAAAAAAAAAAATTCCTCCCAAGTAAAGTGTAATGAAATGGAAGTAGCAATATTTCCTGACACGATTCAAACTGTACATGCTGAACAAAAGACTTCTTATTTTTTCTACCAAACTCTGCTGTTTTGAATTTCCTTGAACTTGCTTCAAAATAAAGTTTGGGAAGAAGGAAACTTTGCCTGTGGCACAGAAATGGTCCAAGATGGCTACAGGAGTCTACCTGTTGAAGAGGGCTCCAACTGCCCCAAGGAAGATAGGACTGCTTGTTTCCATTGCAGCCAGGGCACAATATACAAATGCACCTGGAAACACACACACACACACACACACACACGCACACACACACTGTAAAAAGCAATGCTTTAAAAAGACTTGGATCCAATCTGCCAACTATTTTTTATTTTCCTTTAATAAAGCTTTGTCAACAACCAATTGTTAAACAAGATTTTGCGTGGTTGGTTCTCAGCCAATACATGGCTCTAGACACAGGTTTGGTCCACACATGTTGTCAGCTTTCACCTGAGTTGAGGGATCAAGGAAAGTTTCCAAGAGAGTCCCTTAGGAGTAAATCAACGGTCTATAATGGATTGATGAAAACTGGTCATTCACTATGTCCTCAGAACTGGATTTAATCCTGTGGGAGACATAAACAAGGTACTGACTCACGGTCCCTGCACTCAATAACCAATTCTTTTTTTGTTATTGAGGGTATTTTCCAGATATTGCTTTTTTTTTAATTTGGGGAGCCAATAGTAAGGTAGTTAACTCAGTTTAATCTTTTCTCCTGGATGTATAAGGCCATGAAATAATATGCAAAGCTTAATAGATCTAAATTACTTTAGTAGTATCAGCCCAGGTGCTGTACAAGATTCTTAAGATGTCTATGATATACTCTTTCCCCACAAAGGTCTTACAAACTGGACAGGAGAAAAGTTGAGAGGTTAATCTCTCAAACTGGGCAATATAAATTTGACAATGGTCAGGGACACAAGGAGGCCCAAACTAAGTTTTGCAGGGATTCAGAGAAGGGATAGATTCTACAGCATTTGAGCAAAAGTGCTCTTGGGGGTATTAAGCAAAAGAAAGAGTAGAAACAAAGGGACAGAAATTGGAAAGCATTGGGCATAACTAGGAAATGCCACCTCATTTTTAGAAAATAGGTTAATTACAGGACAGTAGTGAGAATTAAGCCTGAAAAAGATCTTTTAGCACCAACATATGGAAAGCCTTAAATAGCATTTTTAAGAGTCCAAATTTAATTGAGCAGAGAGGCAAAATCAACAAAAGACTTTCACTAGAAGTGGGCTTCTGGAAGATTGATGTGTGTAAAACAAATTGACAAGAACATAAAATCAAGGACACAACCATTTAAGAGGCCATTGCAGGAATCCTGACACGTGTAAATTTGGGTGATAACAATTACAACAGAAAGGAGGGAGAGCGGCCAAGAGACAACTCAGGAAACAGCCTAACATAAAAAGTGAGTTAAATAAATGGGGTGAGGCAGAGCAAAGAGTCAAATATTTTTAGTTTGCATGACTAAGGTAATATTTGCACAGTTTACAAAAATAAAGAAGGCAGAAGGTTGAGTAGGTTTGGAGGAGAACAGGATGGTTTTGGTCTTGAAAACTCTGTGCTGCGATGCCAGCAGGACATACAAAAGAAGAAGTCCAGCCGATTCTTAGAATTATGGGTCTGGAATCCAGGAGGCAAGAGAGTTTTCTGGAGGAAAGGATTTGGGAGTTGGTTCTACCGAGGTAAGGGTCTGTGGCAGTGGGTGACCCTGTTGAGATAGAGAAGGGGTGGGGCAGGGAAAGAGTGTGGGGGTGGGATGGGGAGGGGAGGGGTGAAAGAATGGGAGCAAAGGAAAGGAATCCTGGGAATGCTTTTCTTTCTCAGCCAAGGAGACGCCATTTAGGGAACTTGAGAAAAACCTCATTGCTGCAAAAGGAGAACTACCACCCATTTGGTCAATAGGGCCATATGCCCTGGAGGAGGGTAGGGGGAGGGTAAGCCTGCGAAAGAAAAAAGAAAAACAGCTGATTTTGTTGACTGGGGAGTCAAAGTTGAAACAGTTATTTCACCAATTCTTGTAAGGCTTTCAATAACATCCTTGGAGTAGAAGTCAGATTGCAGGGTGTGAGGAATGAAAGGGGCTAAGAAGCAGAACCAGCCAGTGTAGACTACTAATTCAACAATTCCAGTGAGGACAGAGAGGAGAGGGGTGGTGGGCTAGTTTCAGGTTGTTAAGAGATAGATATTTGTATTGAGTTCACATGCTGGGAAGGACATTCTTACAAAATGGGGAAAGAAACTGTGAGAAAGGACAAAGTGGTCCCCAAACGGAGACAATAACCAAGAGATAAGATCACGGGGGTGGGAGAGGGATATTTGATCATCAGCCCAGGTGGAGACTTTCGGTTTGGTGAGGACAACTCTTCCTCTGAGGGCAAAGGAAAGGAAGAGAGAGTGATACCAATCAAGGAACAGAAGAAAAGCTTTGGAGGTGGAGCGCAGTGGTGAGTTGGGAACACCCATCTTCTCAGTTCAGTGGGTGAGCCTGTAGCTTCTTTGAGAGTCTGGTGGTGAGGAGGGTGGGTCTAAGGGTTGAGAATCATAGAGAAGCCTTAATGCAGCTCCTAGGGTGGGGGCAGGGGGCACAGTGGGAGTAACAAGTGGGGAGTGAAGCAACAGATTTTTTTTTTCCTCTCTGGGCTCCTGGACCCTAAGGCTGCTCTGGCTGCCTACAGCTTGACTTCAAAGCCACCAGGTTGGAACTCTTAGCTTGGTAATTCCGGGCAGTGAGACCATGACACCCGGTACTGCTGTGAGAGGCTTTCCTTAGGCCCCATCTGCAAGAAAAGATATGCCAAGGAACAAGGCAAAGAAGTATCACTGAAAACCAGTATTGCATCCCAGCCATCTTCGTGCCCCTCACTGAGCTAACACGCCAGAATCGGGGAAATGTCAGACCTCCTTTCGTGGGAAGAGTGAGGTGTGTATCAAAACACATAAATCCTAGGAAGCTCACTGTGAGGAGCAGAGTCCTAACGATTGGTATTTTGATCGCTTTTAAATATTTTTAAAGTGAGCGCTTCCAAGGGTAAAGTAAATAGTCCCATTTTGTGGGGCATTTGATTAAATTCCAAACATATCACTGTTCTGGGGTGTGCTTGGTGACTCTGATACCTTTTTGGCAGGTTTGCCAAGAAAGTGCAAATCTGAGGGGAGCCCCAGGGAAACAAGGAAGCTATTCTCCCAGGAGCAGGTTGAAGGGCTATGCAAGGGAGAAATGCTCATGCTCTCGTCTCCCCCGTGAAGAGGAGATTAGGCTGGAATAAATTAGCAATGTGGGCAAGAGCTGTTACTATATAACAATAACACTTTGTGCTCCATTCAAGGGGCTTCAAGCCCTTTGACAGGACTCTTGGACACCAAGAAGGCACTTGCTAAGCACATCCCAGGTCCGGAGAGAAGTGTCTCTCCCACAATATTCTCACTCTCTGCTTTTTCTCAAACAACTTCTTGCCTTCTTTCCTTTCTGCCCACCTCTGCCCACCCTTCATAACTATGATATCTGCTTTTGCCTGAGAGGAAGCAAAACCGTACTGAGCATCCACTTATAGTAACAATAGACACATTCATTTATTGAGATCATTATGCGATCTTCACAAAAGCTTTATTAGACAAGTGATATTCAAGTGATGGTCAAAAATATTTGACATTAGGTTTCACCACCAACCACCAGCCACTAACCAATCAAAAGGGATATGGAAGTTGCACTGGGGCCAGTATCAACATGTCAGCTGTGCTAACCATTACCTCCTAGCTGCTGGAGCATGGCAAGAGCCACGGGTCCCAGGACTCGATGAGGCCTGAACGCACAGAGTAGCAGAGATGGGGGACACTTAAGTGGCAAAAACTTATACCAACTGTTGCAGAAGTATGTCAATGTTTAGACACCTAGTACTGTTGAATCTTAGCCCCAACTTATCTCCATATGACAGATGAAAATGGAGCCACAGAGGTTTTAAATACCTCACCCGAGGTTGTCCATTGAGTACAAGGATTGGGACCCAGTGACCCTTCTGCAAGGCCTTTTCCGCCCTTCTTGCTGGCTCTCTGACTATTTCCCTTCATCTGTCAGTGTGTGCTTAGAGATGAGAGTACACAGTATTCTGGAGAGGGTGTGTGAGGGCACCTGAGGACTCCCAGGAAACCTCTAAAGCTGCATCTATTAGCTCTCTGTTCGTCCCATTAAAAGTTTTCTCAGTAGTGGCAAGGTCAGGAGGGGAGGGAGTAGGAAAAAATCGACTGAAAAGAAAGCCTATTATTTCCTTTTTACCCCACAGAGAGCAAGAACCTTGTTTATTTTGTTCCTCAGGATACCAACAGAGCCCAACATGTGGCTGACACCCAATACAACTTTGTTGAATGAATGAATGAATGAATGAATGAAAAATTTCTTCCCTTTCCATAATGCTTCATGTTCTTGTAAGTGCCTTTACACCTGAGCTCGTTGGACCCTCAAAGAGTTCAGCAGGATTATAGGGCAAATATTGTGATTCCCGATGACAGAAGAAGAGGCTGAGATGCAGAGGACTAAAGCAGTCTGCCCACATCACAAAATTAACCAAGGTGCAACTCCTGGTCTGGGGCTCTTTCTCGCACATGTGGGCTTTGCTAATATGAATAAAAATTCACATAATTGGAAAAACAAAAGAACATATAATTTACAACCTATCATATGCTTGGTGATACTGTGAAGGCACAATGGGTCTTGTTTCCTCTCCTGCTTACCCCATGTGCACCCCAATTCACCAGACCACCAGACCCAAGGAAACCCCCTCACTCTCTCTGGAGCTCAGCCACATTGCCCTGCATATAACACCTAGATTTATCTTTTTATATATTTTGTAAGTGAATCCCCCCAAGGAATTCAGCTGGCACACGCCTCCCTTCCCCACTGAGTTCAAATATGACATTTAATGGACACAGAAGACTAATGTCCCTCTAACTATGGAGAATGCCTGCTCTTATAATTCCCTGTCTGAGTCCTCCAGAAGGTGGTAACTTTGGGCAGTTGCTATCTTCTTTTTCCTCTTTACCTATTATAAAATTTCCCCAAGTATGGTTTCTGGATCAGTAGCATCAGTGTCACCTGAGAACTTGCTAGAAATGGAAAATTCTCTGGGGTGCCTGGGTGGCTCAGTTGGCTCAGCATCTGACTTTGGCTTAGGTTGTGATCTCACAGTTTGTGGGTTCGAGCCCTGCATCAGGCTCTGCGCTGAGAGCTCAGAACCTGGAGCCTCCTTCAGATTCTGTGTCTCCCTTTCTTTGCCTCTCCCCGCCCCCCAACCTCTCTCTCTCTCTCTCTCTCTCTCAAAAATAAATAAATAAACACTAAAAAAAGAAATGACAAATTCTTTGGTCCCAGACCTACTAGAATCGCAGGCTCTAGGGGTGAGGTCCAAGAATTTATGTTTAAAAAGCCCTCCAGGTGATTCTGGTGTTTGCAAAAAGTTTGAGGGCTACTATCCTATTAAATCCAATTTTCTTTTCTTACCTGAGGCAGGAGTCACCTCCTGTTCCCATTGGGTTCTCTGGGGACCACTCAACTCACTGTTTTGTAACCCCTTCTCTCTCCACGGGAAAGCCTGTAGTATAGTCTTGTTAAAGAAAATATTAATTTACCTCCCTGGAGAAACGGCTGGACTAGATGATCCACTGGGACTTTTTCAAATTGGGAAGCTCTGATTCTTCAAGGGAGTCACGGCTAAGCAAATGGCCTTAAAAAGAAGGCAGAAGACTCCTGCCTAGTGAGCTTCCTCTTGCTGTGGGCCCAGGGCTGGAGTGAAGCGAGGACATAGGCCAGTTGCCAGCTCTTAGTTGCAGCCCCAGGAGATCTTTGATGTTCTCCCCTTGCAGTCTAGGGTCCCTGTTTTCAAGAATTTATCAGAATGACCCAGACTTAGCAAACTTGCTCTATGTACCTTGGACAAAATAACCGCTGAGTCAATTCTGCGAGGAGTCTTGGATTGTCCGACTACAAACCTGTTTATAGTTGACTTCCTCTGGCAAACTGCTATCAGATGCAGAAACTGGTGTCATTGGTTTGGCATATAGTGGATCATTCTCAGCATTTGTGTTGGGTGGGTAGTCAATTCAAGAGCCTTTAGCAAATATGAAAAAGAGATGGTCCAGTCCTGCCTTCACATCTCCCTCACTCCCACCCCTCCCTTCTTTCCAAATCCCCACCCCCGAAAAGATAATGTGAGGATTCAAAAGGAGGATAATTTATCCACATTCTGGAAAATCTGACACATTTAAGAGAGGAGGAACCTAATCCCTGTTCGTTTGCTAAGTTCGGATACGCTTTTCCTTTTTAAAGGCTCTACAATCTACTTCTCATTGATTCATTTTGCCAACCAGAAAAATTACCTGACTCCTCTTAACCTTTGTAAATTTCTGTTCCTCCCTCTTCTGGGTTCTTCAAGTTATGAAATCACAATTACTGAATGGAGAGATGGTCAAGTGGGATAAGACCAAACTGTTACAATCTCCATTGAAGACAACATGTGAAGGTCCTGGAATTGGATTCATGAGACTTGGGTCCCAACCAGGGCTTTGCCACTGGGAGATTGTGGCAGGTCACTGCTCCACTCTGGGTCACAAAAACAGATCTTTAGCCTGTTTTCCAACTCTCTGATACTATGAGTAGGCACACATGACATAGGTACATCCTATTAAGGGGTTTTATTATCCTTGTCTAAGAACCTAGGCTTGGGGGCAACAGGTAGACTTAAATTTGTTTGCCAGTTTGACCAATTGGTACCAGCTGTCTGGAATGTGGGAAAGGCTGTCACAATGACCAAAAGGTCAGCCATGGGTGTGAATGGAAGAAACGGGAGGGCCAGCTGGTTACATTCCCAGTGCTTTGTTTCTTTCATAGTTCTTTTACAACTAGCACTAATTTTATGTATGTGTCTGTTTAATTGTATCTTAGTTGCCTACACCATCATATCATAGAGTTCAGTGCCTGGCACAGAGCCTGTTACCTGCTAGATGCTAATATCTTTTGAGTAGATGAATGAGACTAAGTAACTTAAGGGCATGTCCAGGTAACTTAAGGAATAGAGCAGCAGCAGGAAAGGACTTCAGGAACACTTGACACATGTAGAGAGTCTAAGAGCCCCATTCCACGCATCCTCTCAGATCTTTACTAACTCTGATTCTTATTTTCTCTAAGACTGAATGTCAATCTTTCAACTTCATGGAGAAGAAGTAGAAGTGGTGGGAGGAGGAATTTTACTGGGATTCAATGAACACTTCTTTTGGATATTGCTTCTTTTTTGAATGTTTTCATTGAGAGTTTGAATAGGCACCAGTTAGGTTGAGAAAAGATTCGGTAGGGAGTGTAGCTGCTCTGTATTGCTCTGATTTTCCAACCACCAGGTGAATTTTCCTTGAGTCTTGAAGACCTCACTCTGCTCCTCTTTACTCTTCGTTTGTGTTGGAGGGTGCATATTATTATAGTTGGGTATTAGACTTTACCGAAGGCTGGGAGAGAGGGAGGCTTTCTTGGTAAACTTGGCTCTGTGGCTTGGCAGTCGCACAATAAAATGACTTTATCCCCAAACCAGATGTTCAAGTTGTTTTAATAATATCTTATGATCCCTCTCCTAAATAAAACAAAAACTCACTCTATCAGTATGTTCTCCAGGATTAGAAGTTCGATTTCTGCTCTCAGGTTTTACCCACCAGAGGGTAGCACCAAGACAAAATTGAAATAAATCGCTGGCAAAACTCAGACTTGGTTTGGGATAACTTGCTCTGGATTCTGTGTAAAATTACCTGAGCATATCAAGATAAGTTCCTAAATGCCTCATAAAGTTTCCAGGTAGCCATTGGTCTCTGTTAGCAGGAATAGTATTGGGACATAGAACAAATCCTCACAGACTGAGTGAGACTGATTATCATTCTCCTTGCATAATCAATTTACCTAGAACCTTAATTCTAGGTAAGCTATTCCAGCGTATGTGAAGTTGGATTCAGTGATTATTGGGTCCTCTTTAACCCAACGAGTTAAAAAAAAGCAAGACTTGTTACAAAATAACTTACTGACTTGTCCACATTTTCCAAATTGGCATTTAATTGGCCCACTATCATCAGTGGCTATTGACTCAGGGGTATATCCTCAGGGGTCAAAGGATGACCCACTTGAACCTTTGGTAGGATTGTAGGATTCAGGAACTCTTCTTCTGTTCAGTTTTATATTTTCATATAGCACTCTTTCCCTTTCTCCCATAGCAATCTCCCAACTTGTGATTAGACAATTCTGATTAATGTCAGTGGACTGCAAGCCTCTTATAAACAGGAACCGTGCATGTTTTCTCACCTGAGCCTTCAGAAGAATGCTTAACACAGACAGGTCCTCCCTCAGTAAATATAATTGAAAGAATGAACAAATCATTGGATGCAATAGCGAATGAATAAGTATAGTAATAAGCATTCTTACGGAAATGTTCTCAAGAAGTTGGAAGTAAATTGCAATTTTTTCTTAATTAATTAATTAAACAAATATTTCTTTTTTTTAATGTTTTACTTAGAGAGACAGAGAGCATGAATGGGGTAGGGGCAGAGAGAAAGGGAGAGAGAGAGAATCCTCAGCAGGCTCTGTGCTGTCAGTGCAGAGTCCCCATGTAAAGCTTGATCCCACGAACTGCATGATCACGACCTGAGCTGAAATCAAGAGTTGGACACTCAACAGACTGAGTCACCCAGGTGCCCCGAAACAAATATTTCTTAAGCAACTGGGTCTAGGCATTGAAGATGAAAGTTTTTGTTCCTAAAGAATTCGCAGGCTCATGGGGGAAGCAGACAAGAAATTAGACAATTAGAATTGATACCATATGAAAAAGGAGAGCAGTAAGTTTTGTAGGAATACAGAAAGCAATGTCTGGCTCAGTCTGGAAAAGATCAAATTCTCAGAGGGGGTGATACCCACTCTTGAGGATCCAGAGGGGGCAGTCAATTCAAGGAATCCCTCTAGCAACAGATCCTCAACACAAAACTTCCTGTAGGGTCAGTAGCCAAATCAGTGAGACAAAATAACAGAGAAGTTAAGAGCCCAGTCCCTAGAGGCAAACTGCCTGGCAGGAATCTTGCTTCTACCCCACTCATAAGCTGTGTGACTTTGAGCAAGTTACCTAAATTCTTGTGTCTAGGGTTCTTTATTTTAAAATGAGAACAATAGTAGTATTAGCCTCGTGTGATTTCATGAGGAATAAATGAAACAAAAGATTTGAAGCACTCAGAATAAGCCTTGACACATGGAAGAACTCAACAAACATTGGTTATTATTATTATTATTGACATTGTTGATGAGTACTTCATGGATGTGGCACATGTTGAGGGCATGGTTTGGGAACAATGGAGGAGAGAGAACAGTGAGTTAGGAAAGGACCACACTGATTAAAAAACAAAACAAAACAAAACAACCTATATCAACTGTGCCTAAATAATGACCACTGGTTTTGGCCCACCCACCAATCCTCTGTGGGATCATTTTGACATTGCTGATTGTTTGAAGAACAAAATAGAAAATCCATGGGTCTCAACATGTCACTTTCAAACCTGCCTCCTCAGTTCCCGGAACAGATTAAGAAATTACATCAGCAGCAGCAGCATCCTATTTATAAATATGTGAAGAACAGTCTACCTGTGCAAGTTGAACATTAATTCAAATTCATTCATTCAGCCTTTAACGAGCACTTCCATATGCATGAGCATCAGGGATGACCATGACATGATCTCTGTTTGCAGAGCTCAGAGCCTTATGAGGCAGGTGGATGTGTACACAGAAAATTAGAATACAACAAATGTGCAGTGCCAGAGGAGAAGTCTGCATAAAGGGCTACTGAAGGATCGAGAAGAGAGCAATACCTTCACCCGGGAGCCAGGAAAGTCTCTACAGAAAAGAAGTAGGACTAAGTCGAGCAAACATGAGAAAGGCAGTCTCTCTGACTCACTTTGAGAAATCCACCAGACTTAAGAAAGTACCTTGTCGTAAAGATGCTCCATAAACAGCTATAACATTGCTGCATGGATGAATAAAGAGGCTCACTTTTCCTACTACCCTATTCTTTTTTACCCCCTCCTCCCAACAACATCTGCCCACATTCTCTCTTCAACCCCAGGGGGAACCTCCATTTCATTACTCATCGCTTTCACTGCCTGGTCTTTTGTAAACCTCTCAAAGGCCTCCTCTAGTATTGCTCAACAAACACAGGTGTCCTGGGTGAAGCATACAGCATTTAAATCACGAGGAAAGCCTGACACAAATGAGCATTTTCCACTAATTTTTCACTGGAGAATGTGAAGTGCCGAATCAAGGAGGGACAATGTGTGCTGTGTGGTCGTTGTAATAACCATGCCATGTCCCACCTGGCCTTTTCCCCCCCCGAACTCCCTTGGGGAGGCAAGTCTCAGGTCTGCTAAGTTTCACACATGTCTACAGACACAGGCACAAAACACAAGCTCCCCCACCGCTGCCAAGAGTGCTGAGCCCAACATGCCCTGTGTCTCCTCACCACTTCATCAGAAAAAAAGGAGACCCTAAAGGAATCTAGGAAATGGGGCCCCCAAACCATCCCATGGCTGCATGCAAGGTAATGCTTCACTAGATTCAAACCGTGCGTTCTGCCCAATCCATCCTTCCATTCTGCGTCAGCCCCACCCCCCTTCATCCTTTCCGCACCCAGATTTTGTCCTCACTACTAAACAGCCAACAGTCGAAAAGGTCTTCCAAACAAAATTACATTTCCTTCTCTTTTCATCCCCAGAGCATGGTGTATCCAAACCACGTGGCAGCTTCACTCCTCATAAATCAATTGTTTAATTGACAGAAGAGGAGATTTGTTTAGAAGCTCCCAAAACTCAAAATTGCATATGACCCATCTTCCCCAAATGCCCAGAAGACCTTGATAGTCTATTGTTTTTCCAGGAACTTTGCAACTTCCACAGTCTGGAGAAGGGTCAAGTGCCTGCAGTCCAATTTTCTCCCCATTTTTCTGGTCTGAGAAGATGAGAGTATCATTTGGGATTTGTGGCAAATTATAATCTGTGTGGCCTCTTTACATGAGAATGAGATGGAATGTTTGCATGAAGAATTTTTCTTATCCATAGATTGCCCACAACACTATGTAGTGAACTCTCCAAGTTTTGGAATTAAAAAACAAACAAAAAAAGAAAAAGAAAGAAAAGAAAAGAAAACTTTCAAATATTTGAGGAAGTATTTTAGAAAGTTCTGGGGAAATAGAAAGTACTAAGATTATAGGGAAAAATAAATGGAGAGAGGAAGAAAATTGAAGCAGGAGGAAAAGAACAATAATGAGAGGAGGCTTATATCCAAAAGCTTCTTTCTTTGAGCAGAAATTCCACTTAAATGCAATTCTAAATTCCCGGAAAGCAGGTAGTCAAAGTCTCTCCACTGATTACTGTAGGGTCTTTTAGAATATTATGGAATGGGCATCCAAGAAGTGACAGGCAACATGTTCCCGGATGAGCTCTGCCATTTTTATTTTATTTTATTTTATTTTATTAATTTTATTTTTTTAATTTACATTCAAATTAGCATATAGTGCAACAATGATTTCAGGAGTAGATTCCTTAATGTCCCTTACCCATTTACCCATCCCCCCTCCCACATCCCCTCCTGTAATCCTCTGTTTGTTCTCCATATTTATGAGTCTCCTCTGTTTTGTCCCCCTCCCTGTTTTTATATTATTTTTGTTTCCCTTCCCTTATGTTCATCTGTTTTGTCTCTTAAAGTCCTCATATGAGTGAAGTCATATGATTTTTGTCTTTCTCTGACTGACTAATTTCACTTAGCATAATACCCTCCAGTTCCATCCACGTAGTTGCAAATAGCAAGATTTCATTCTTTTTGATTGCTGAGTAATACTCCATTATATATATGTATACCACATCTTCTTTATCCATTCATCCATTGTTGAACACTTGGGCCCTTTTCATACTTTGGCTATTATAGATAGTGCTGCTATAAACATTGGGGGGTATGTCCCTTTGAAACAGCACACCTGTATTCCTAGGATAAATACCTGGTAGTGGAATTGCTGGGTCGTAGGGTAGTTTATTTTTAATTTTTTGAGGAACCTCCATACTGTTTTCCAGAGTGGCTGCACCAGCTTGCATTCCCACCAACGATGCAAAAGAGATCCTCTTTCTCTGCATCCTCACCGACATCTGTTGTTGCCTGAGTTGTTAAAGTTAGCCATTCTGACAGGTGTGAGGTAGTATCTCATTGTGGTTTTGATTTGCATTTCCCTGATGATGAGTGATGTGGAGCATTTTTTCATGTGTTGGTTGGCCATCTGGATGTCTTCTTTGGAGAAGTGTCTATTCATGTCTTTTGCCCATTTCTTCACTGGATTATTTGTTTTTTGGGTGTTGAGTTTGATAAGTTCTTTATAGATTTTGGATACCAACCCTTTATCTGATATGTCGTTTGCAAATATCTTCTCTCATTCTGTCGGTTGCCTTTTAGTTTTGCTGATCATTTCCTTCACGATGCAGAAGCTTTTTATTTTGATGAGGTCCCAGTAGTTCATTTTTGCTTTTGTTTCCCTTGCCTCTGGAGACGTGTTGAGTAAGAAGTTGCAGCGGCCAAGATCAAAGAGGTTTTTGCCTGCTTCCTCCTTGAGGATTTTGATGGCTTACTGTCTTACATTTAGGTCTTTCATTCATTTTGAGTTTCTTTTTGTGTATGGTGTAAGAAAGTGGTCCAGGTTCATTCTTCTGCATGTCGCTGTCCAGTTTTCCCAGCACTTGTTGGGAGGCTGTCTTTATTCCATTGATTATTCTTTCCTGCTTTGTCAAAGATTAGTTGGCCATATGTTTGTGGGTCCATTTCTGGGTTCTCTAATCTGTTCCATTGATCTAAGTGTCTGTTCTTGTGCCAGTACCGTACTGTCTTGATGATTACAGCTTTGTAGTATAGCTTGAAGTCTACGATTGTGATGCCTCCTGCTTTGGTTTTCTTTTTCAAGATTGCTTTGGCTATTCAGGGTCTTTTCTGGTTCCATAACACTTTAGGATTATTTGTTCTAACTCTGTGAAGAATGCTGGTGTTATTTTGATAGGAATTGCATTGAATATGTAGATTGTTTTGGGTAGTATTGACATTTTAACAATATTTGTTCTTCCTATCCAGGAGCATGGAAACTTCTTCCATTTTTTTGTGTCTTCAATTTCTTTCATAAGCTTTGTATAGTTTTCAGTGTATAGATTTTTCACTTCTTTGGTTAGATTCATTCCTAGGTATTTTATGATTTTGGTGCAATTGTAAATGGGATCAATTCCTTGATTTCTCTTTTTGTTGTTTCATTGTTGTGAATAGGAATGCAACCAATTTCTGTGCACTGATTTTATATTCTTCAACTTTGCTGAATTCATGAATCAGTTCTAGCAGTTTTTTTGTGGAATATTTTGGGTTTTCCATATAGAGTATCATGTCACCTGCAAAGAGTGAAAGTTTGACCTCCTTCTGCTGATTTGAAAGGCTTTTATTTCTTTGTGTTGTCTGATTGCAGAGGCTAAGACTTCCAATACTATGTTGAATAACAGTGGCGAGAGTGGACATCCCTGTCTTGCTCCTGGCCTTAGGGGAAAGCTCTCAGTTTTTCCCCATTGAGGATGATATTAGCGTTGGGTCATTCATATATGGCTTTTGTGATCTTGAAGTATGATCTTTCTATCCCTACTTTCTTGAGGGTTTTTATCAAGAAAGGATGCTGTATTTTGTCAAATGCTTTCTCTGCATCTATTGAGAGGATCATATGGTTCTTGTTCTTTCTTTTATTGATGTGATGAATCACGTGAATTGTTTTGCAGATATTGAACCAGCCCTGCATCCCAGGTATAAATACTACTTGGTCGTGGTGAATAGTTTTTTTAATGTATTGTTGGATCTGTTTGGCTAATACTCTTGTTGAGGATTTTTGCATTCATGTTCGTAGGAAAATTGGTCTATAGTTCTCCTTTTTAGTGGGGTCTCTGTATGGTTTTGGAATCAAGGTAATGCTGGCCTCACAGAAAGAGTTTGGAAGTTTTCCTTCCATTTCTGTTTTTTGGAACAGATTCAGGAGGATAGGTGTTAACTCTTCCTTAAATGTTTGGTAGAATTCCCTTGGAAAGCCATCTGGCCCTGGACTCTTGTTTCTTGGGAGATTTTTGATTACTAATTAAATATCTTTACTGGTTATGGGTCTGTTCAAATTTTATAATTCTTCCTGTTTCAGTTTTGGTGGTGTATATGTTTCTAGGAATTTGTCCATTTCTTCCAGATTGTCCATTTTATTGGCATATAATTGCTCATAATATTCTCTTATTATTGTTTTGAGCTCTGCCATTTTTAATCAGAAAATGTGGGTCATTGTCTCAGTTCTGCTGATAAAGCAAGTGATCTGGGGCACATCTTCACCTGGCTGGTCTCAGTTGTATTTCTTATATCCCAGCCCAAGTCCAACCACATCTCACCTACCCTCCCTGTGGTCTTTATCACCATCATCTTCCTCTTGGGGAACTGCAACAGCATCAGAAAAGTCTAGAAAGACCATCAGCCCAGGATACTCAGTTGTGGACACATATTAGAATCACCTGGCCAGCTTTTAAAAATACCAAGGCCTAGGGGCACCTGGGTGGCTCAGTCGGTTGAGCGTCCGACTTTGGCTGAGGTCATGATCTTGCAGTTCATGAGTTTGAGCCCAGGGTCAAGCTCTGGGCTGACAGCTGAGAGCCTGGAGCCTGATTCAGATACTGTGCCTCTCTCTCTCTCTTCCCCTCCCCCACTTCATGCTCTGTCTCTCTCTCTCTCTTTCAAAAGTAAAAATTAAAAACAAAAACATTAAAAAAAATACCAAGACCTAGGCCAGCCTGTTAAATGGTTAAATGGACATCTCTGAAGGGTGGCTCTGGGAGCTGTATTTTTTAAAAGCCCTCCAGAAGATTCTAATGAGCCTGCCTGGACTGAGAGTCACTGTTCTAGCCTAGTCTCTGGGAAATTATTTATTTATGTGTTCAAAAGATATTCCTGAGTGCCTACAGGTTATCTGTAACTGTGCTGCGTATTTTGCAGTGAACACTACAAAATGTTAAGCTCTTATACATTCAACTGGAGAGAGGAAGACAAAAATCAATCAATCAATCAATCAATCAATTACATAGCTCCACATAGTGATATGTGCTATACAGAATATAAGATGTGATATAATAGAAAGTAATTGGAGGGGTAACTGCATGGTCAGAGAGGGCTTCTCTAGAAGATGATTTGGGGGCTATGAAAAGGATCCTACCAGGGGATTAGGAAAAGAGCATTCCCAGGAAAAGAAGCAGCAAGTGCAAAGGCCCTGGGATAGATGGCCAAGATACTGAAAGGCCAGCACTGCTAGAACAAAGAACTTCAGTAAAATAGGGATGGTGACAGCTGCCCTTAAATTATCACACTGCTATGTTGCAAAGATATGTGAGGTTTCAGGAAGCACCTGGGAAAGAAAACCCCCCAAAAATACAAGGGTGCACTATTCCATTGTTATCACATCTTTGTAACACAACTCAATGACCTGGATACCAGATGATAGACCCATGACATCCCACTAACTTAGCTTTGGAACCCAATCACTGCACTGTGATGTATTTGCAGAATCCAGGCCTGGACTTTTCTGGGAAGTCCTGGATAGACTTTATAGATATGCAGTTATGTTCCAGAAATCTGTGATGAAATGCTGAGACAGGTTTCCATTTATTAGACTCTACTCTCCTGACACAAGAGACAGAGTTCAAAGTAAAAATTAGAAGTCCTTAGAGCCACCCAGGTGCCCCAAATCTGTCAATTTTTAAATATTGGTCACTCTTCCAATATTAAAAAAAAAAAGGCTATGGCCTGGCTGGCTCAGTCAGTAGAGTATACGACTCTTGACCTCAGAGCTGTGGGTTTGAGCCCCATGTTGGGTATAGAGATTACTTAAAAATAAAATCGTAAACAAAAACAAAAACAAAATTAGAAGTCCTTAAAATGAGCTGAAGGAGGATGGGTTACCAGGCTGCTAAATTGGGTAATGGTCTCCTGTCAGATGGCCTCCTCCCTGGGCAACCTGACAGCTTGCCTTTTGCAACATTCCATACCTTCACCCAGAGATGAGAAAGCCTAATCACATTACCACTTTCTACTATCCCTGAGAAAAGTACTTTGGAAAAATGACATTAATTATTTTTAGCTAAAATTGTTTCATTAATGCTTTAATCATCTTTAATCACACAAGTAATACATACTTGCATTTTGCTTATTATGAAACTAAAATAGAGAAGGTGGAAGTGTCTTTGAACATGAACCCTGATCTTCAGAAGTAGCTACTATTAATAGATAGTTGCTGTGCATTTATGTACATACATATGTGCCCATGCCATGGAAAATGTGCAGAATTTTTTTTCTTTTTATATAAATGGCATCACAATGAATGTCTCCAAAGGGATATGCACAAGGATACTTACTGTGAATGTTGGCTGTCAGTAGGGGAATAGTTGAATGCATTGTGGTATATTCAAACTTGGGGATTCTGTGCAGCTGTTTTGAAAAATAACACAGCTCTAAGTGAACAATTAAAGCTTCAAGAGGCACTGCTGAATTTCCTTCACTTTCTTTGGACTTGATTTTGTTGTTTCTTCAGTCATGTCTCAGGAGTCAGGGAGGTTTATCCAGTTACATAAAGAAAGTAGAGGCATCTGGGAGAGGCAACAGGAACAGACTCCAGACCTTCCAAGAGAGGTGAGATGGGGAGACATAGTGAGAGAGAGGGTTGAGTTTGGAAAACCAAGCATATTCAAGGGTATAGAGCAATCTTGTTATGGGTCAGTTTAGTAGCAATTGGAAAACAGCACAAGAAGGTGAGTTCCAGGAGGTAGATGAAACTCAGAAGTAGAGAATTCAAAGCAGATGCTACTTTGACATGCTCAGCTGTGGAGGGTCCTGTTAGTGGTAGCTGGGTTCTGGGAGCTAGGCTGGAATTCAAGGCCAGGATGGTCAGTCCCCAGAGGGAAGCAAGGAAGAACAAGGCAGAGTCACTATTTATTGTTCCATGTATGTATGTATGTATGTATGTATGTTTATATGTATATATGTATTGTCAAACATCTCCTATGTGTTAAGCACTATTCTAGGTGTTGCAGCTACAGCTCTTAATATGACAAGCTCAGTTCCTGCCATAAGCACACAAATAATATATTTTCAAAGAGTGACAAATATATAAGGACCTAGAGAGGGTCAAGTGCAGACTACATGAGATGGGAGTCAGGGAAGGCCTTTCTGAGGAATAGACATTGCAGTAGACACCTGAGTAAAGTGAGGGATAGAGCCAGATAAATCTCAGAAGGTACAGAGTATGCTTCAAAATAAGGATACTCAAATTGAATTGGAAGGAGATAGATTAATTCAATCCACTCTACTTCATCCGTTCATTCATCTATCAAGTATTTGTTGAGGGTCCATTTTGGAGTCAGACATGCTCCTGTTGCACCACAAGGTCAAGGAAGTTGAGAGTCCACTTTGTAAAGCATTATGCTAGGACTTAGGAACACAATAACAAGCAAGGTAGACAGGGTCCTGCCCTCATGAAGTTTACGTTCTATTAGATAAAGACAGAAATAGGCATAAGGAACATCATATGCAAATCCAAAGTTATGAAAGAGCTTGAGTGTTGAGTGAGAGACCAAAAGAAGGCTACTGTGTAGTTGGAGTGAAGTGGGATATGTCTAGGAGAGTGATACTGGAGATCAGAGACGTTGGTAAGAGCACAGTCTTGTAGGATCTTATAAATCAGGGCAAGAATTTTGCATAAATTCAAAGACTTCAAGCAGGAGGTGGAGTGAAGGGGTGACATTATCCAGTTCATATTTTAACTCCTAGTAAATACAGAGAATGGTTTGGAGAGAGGCAATATGGTAGCAGGGATATGAGTTGGGATGTTGTTGGAATAGTCTGGGTTCCAACGATGGCAGTGGAGACAAAAAGAATACGGCATATTTGAGAGATATCTCAGAGATGGAATCCAAAACCTTGAGGATAGATTGGAATCAAAGATGGAAGGAAGGCAAAAAGACAGGTTGACTCCTAGGTGGGTATCTGACAGAGACACTGGGTGGATGCTTGTTCCATATCTGAAATGGACAAAACTGTGGAAGACTCAAGACTGTGGGCACACATCTCTCCTTCTGTTTCTCAGAAATACACCTACCCCCCTTTAGATGGTGTCTTTTCAATAACTAATAAGCTACACAGTAAAATACTGCAGTCCTTTCAGATATTTTTAAGTTAATTTTATTCTTTATTAGTAATACATTTACATGGTTTACAAAATTTAAATGATACAAGTCTTACAGAATAAGGTATACACTGAGAGGTCTAGCTACTAGCCCTGCCCCATCTCTTCTATTATCTACCCACCTCATCATTTTTAGATATTCACTTGTATCAGCTTTTGCTGTGCAAGAAGCTCAGGGGCTTAAAACAACAGTTTATTTAGCTTGTGATTCTGTGGTGGGCTGAACAGGTTTTCTGGTCTTGGTGATCTTGATGGAACTGAGTATGCTCCCTGATTCTGGGGTTAGTTGGCTACTTGGCTAGAGGCTGGTGATCTAGACTGGTGTGATGATTATGCTGTGTTCTTAGCTTACCTGCTTAGCTTACCTGCTACTGCATTTCCCTTCCCTGTATAGTTCTGGATAAGGGTAGAAAACACGATACGTTTGCATGATGTTGGAGGGTAAGAAGGAAGTGACTGCCATTTATGCTTGGAATGTTGGTTTAGGGGCCCAGGCACCACTGCAGCTCCTGCTCTTTGTTGTTGACCAACTAGGTCACCCTTTGCCTTGGGGCAATGGCAAGACCCACACTCCTTCAGCTCCAATGGATGTCCTCCTTTGCTTGCCTGAGTCCTGAGCCAGGCACATGTACATCTCCATAGCAAACAGATTCAATGCAATGGGAGACAGACAGAGATTCTAGTTTGTCCTCAATCCCTTTTGCGTTGTGTTCACCTTTTCTTTTTGACTACCTGCCCTGCTGACCTTCAGTGACTTCAGGAACAGCATCAGATGAAAAAGCAGAAGGCTTCCATAGATTTCTTTAGCAGCTCTCCTTTGTGGTCTCCGACTAATGTCTTTCAATGTGTAAGGTCTAATCCCATTAATACAGCCTCTATTCCACATCACTCTGCAATTGATAAGTTGCTGACTAGGTTATGGGGGGTGGGAAGTGGATAGGCAGCTGGGTCATATGTCTCTCATCATCCACTGGCCTAGCCTGGGCTTCTTCACATGGCACTCAGAAGGCTCCAAGAGCAGCAAGACAAGGCAATTCCCCAATTCTCCTTGCCTCACATTGGCCAAAGCAAATTACGTGGACAACCCAGAGACAGTGCGGCCAGGCACTGCCCAAAAAGAGTGAATAAAGAGAAGCGTGAGCCTGTAAGGTTATTACTGCAAACAATATGTCACACTACTTTCGTTGGTTTCTTCTGTATCCCTCCAGCATTTCCTCATGGGAACATAAGGAAATATGAATACAGAGCTTACCTTCCCCCTAGAAAGTACATTCCTCTTTCTCTTGTAAAAGAAAGTACACCATATGGACTGCTCAGAACTTTGCTTTTTTCCTCTATCAACAATAGTCAAATTATGGAAAGAGCCCAAATATCCATCATCTGACAAATGGATAAAGAAGATATGGTATGTGTACGTACACACACACACACACACACACAATGGAATACTACTCAGCAATCAAAAAGAATCAAATCTTGCCATTTGCAACAATGTGGATGGAGCTAGAGGGTATTATCCTACGTGAAATAAGTCAGATAGAGAAAGACAACTATCATATGATTTCACTCATATTGGAATTTAAGAAACACAACAGATGAACATAGGGGAAGGGAAGGAAAAATAAGATAAAAACAGAGAGGGAAGCAAACAATAAGAGACCCTTAAATACAGAGAACAGACTAGGGGTTGCTGGAGGGGAGGTAGGTGGGGTGATGGCACTCACTGGGATGAGCACTGGGTGTTATATGTAAGTGATGAATCACTGGGTTCTACTCCTGAAACCAATACTACACTGTATGTTAACTAACTGGGACTTTAGAAATAAATTAAAAATAAATAAATATCTATTAAGAAAAGAACTTTGCTTTTTTCATTTGACAACATATCTTAGCAGTATATAGTGTTGTATTCTTTTATACAGCTGCATAGTATTTCTTTGTGTGAATGTATTACAGCTTAATTAATACCTCATATGCGGATATTTTTCCTACTTCAACAATGCTGTAAAGAATCAGTCTGTACCTTGGTCATTTTTATTCATGATGTTGACCTTTCAGTTTAGCATATTTTATACTTTCCTCTAGGGATTGCTTTATAAGCTGAGATTTTTCCCTTACTCTGCATGTGCCATTTTGGTGTCCTACAGTCTGAGTATCCAACTTACCTCTTCATGCTGGACATGGGGAAGAACATTTATGTACTATCCTCAGTGCAATCCTTTTCAAACTTTAATAAACAAAACATTCACAGGGGACAGGGTGGAGCTAAATAAAAGTTCATATTCCCAGGTCCCTGTCTCCAGATACTCTGAAAAGTGGTTCCAGAGTGGAACTTGACCTCTGTATTTTAAAATAAGCATCTCCGACCCACATTAGGAAGCAGATAACCCACTACACAAGCACAAGCAGGTTTTCAAATATCGGTTACCTGGAAAGTATAGGGTGGAAAACATACCAAGGGCTCACAAGAGGAAGATACATTCTCTGGAAAACACAACCCACATCTTAAAGCACTTGTTACATTTGCTGACTCAATTCATCTTGTCTCCCTTGATATTTCCCACCCCCCACTGTGTATTATGGGGTGAGAGCTGTTATGGGGATAGGGATAAAGGTGCGGAATTAGAAGGTAGGGGCGAAAGATTGCTTAATTTGGGCAGAAGCCGAGCCTGTGTACAAGCAGGCTCTGAGATGCCAAGAAGCAGCTTGAGTTCAATGGAGTTTTCTAAGATTCAAGCCAGACTGAGTCCTCCCTATGCTTATGTTCCAGGAAAACAACACAGCTGGCAGAGTGACATAGATATGCCAGTAGTGGTAACAGAGCCTGAGAACAGGCCCTAAGAAGAAAATCCGATACAAACTGCAAGGAGAGAAAAGAGGTGTCGGGATGGGTGCAGGCTCTAAGATGTTCAAAAAAGGGCCTTAAGATGGAGTAGGACAGGCTTCCTCTGACTACAGCCGTATTTCCTCGGCCTTTCTTCTATTAATCCAGTGTCCATCACAAAATAATTACTGATGAGGTTCCTTTCTTATGCACTCTTGTAGATCAATGCTCCTTTCCTCGGAAATACTTACCTCATGTCCTTTCAGTGTGGTTAAGTGATTAGCACCTGTTTCTACCTAGAAGGCCAAAACTCCACAAAAGCAGGAGCCTGACTGAATTTTGCCTATTCTGCTTATGTGGCCAAATCACTGGTGTTACCATCGGGAGGAAAGCAGAGCTTGTATCTAGATGTGAGGGTGTCACACCACACCTGGGTAAAAAAGGAGACATCAGGACCAGAAACTTGAACAATTTTCTAATTATCACACATATAAGACTGTAAGCAGACGATTCACTTCTCATCGATGCCTACTTACAACAAACTTGAAAATGCAGCCTATGGAATTGGAAATGCCAAATGCATTTGTTGTTTTTCTTTTCTAAAATGGAAAACAAAGGAAGTGTAACTTATCATTATGCTTATGTTTGTAGGACACAAATCTATATTGGTACTCTAAAGTTTGATCAACAAAAATGTCATATTTTTTCATTCTCTTTGCAGAAAATATTACTAAACCATTGTCATATGAAGAAGCAATTAAAGAATACTGAATCGGAAATTTTCATTAGAAAATCTATTGTATCAATGTGCCAGAGAGCTAACAAAAATGTTATTTTGTGATTATATGCATGTTATTTGTCAGCTTTTAAAAATCTGTAATTTAGGGGTGCCTGGGTGGCTCAGTCAGGTAAGCGTCCGACTTTGGCTCAGGTCATGATCTCACCATTCATGAGTTCGAGCCCCATATCAGGCTCTGTGCTGACAGCTCAGAGCCTGGAGCCTGCCTCAGATTCTGTGTCTCCCTCTCTCTCTGCTCCTCCCCCGCTCACACTCTATCTCTGTCTCTTTCAAAAATAAATAAACATTAAAAAGTAAAATAAAATAAAAATAAAAATCTATAATTTATTGTGACTCCTTTTCCTATAATCACAATTTATGCTATTTTTCTGAATGAGGGCTCCCCGCCAAATCAGAATCTGCCTGTGGGCACTCTCATGACTTTTCTGTGCATTTAGGTTATAAACAGTTGTACAATACTTTAAATTGAGAACATATTCTCAATATAGTAAGCTCAAGGAGTATCTAAAATATTTTTTTAAATCCCAGATTGATTTAGGGTTAATCCTTCTTTCCTTCTTACTTAAGATATATTTCAGGTTGGAAAACTGCAGTCAGGAAGGGGAAGTTTAGTTGATTTCTCCTATATTTTTCTACCTTCTCTTCTTTTCTCTTCTTTATCCCCTCCCTTGCTGGCCAGCAGTTTCTGCCCCCTCAGAGGTCAGAAGGGAGTAGTAAAAAAAGGTCTTAATGGAATCACATCATCTAGTTTCCTATTCTCTGAGTCTGGTGGATTTTGTCTCATTGGGAGTATTTTGATAGGCTCTCAGGAAGTTCTCCATTGGGTTCCTCTCTCCACAGATCCCTTGATCCAAGAAGATGTGAGTACATGTCTCTTTTGAGTGGATGCTCTTGACTCCTTCCTTACCAAAGGTGTTCACCAGATTCTTCCTGCTGGATCCTTCTGTACCCTCAAGGATCAGAAATAACCCATCTCCCTCTCTCTCTCTCTCTCTCTCTCTCTCTCTGTTGGTCCACATTTGATCCTTAAGAAATCTTGCATCCCTTGCCCCAACATGCCCTAAGACATGTCCTGACTCCAGTGCCAAAAACATTGGACAACCCTCTTTGTCTTACAAATTTCCCAGGTATAGGGTCAGACTACTAATTGAATAGTGGTTTCCTCAAAATCTCCTCTCACTAGACTAGAGGTGATGGGTAGTAGATCACTGTTACCTTTCCCTTTTTATTGCCTTGACCTGGTTGAGGGGTCAAAAACTCATCCACCAGTTCCTCATTTTGGAATTTCCCATCAGTTATATTTTGGGACCTGGTCATAAGTTCAATTTCAACATCCTGTTACAGGCCAGTTGCCTTTGCTTCATTTCATGGTATGCAGCTCCTTTATTTTTTGGACCACTAAATTCATTCGCTATAAAGAGAGGCATGGTCTTTCTAAAATGCTAGGTACTGTGTGTTCAAATTAGGTCACTCTTTTGTTCTCACATTTGCTCATTTTTAATTCCTTTGGAAGGAATCAAATTGCACCAAAGTATTTTTGCCCAATGGATGGGCCTATATAAACACAAAATTAGTTAATTCCTTCAACGTTGAGTATATATTATTTCTTTTGTGTAAAGCACTCTACTAGGCACAACAAAATCAACATAATACAAAATGGGTTGTGTGAAAGGAGAATGTTGTACATCTATTTCTCACCTTCTCAACCATCTTTTTTTGCCTAAACTCTTCCCCAAACCCAGAAAAGCTGGAGCCAGACTGGTAGGAGGATGTTGTTAATGGCACACCAATGCTTTCCTTCAAAGCAGTATTAAACTCTCTGTAGATTGGAACTGAGAATCTGCCTCCCTTGTGTCTCCAAAAGAGAGTTACCCTCTTAGAAGCTTTTGTTCACCATCTCACAGGTGTTAGATTCCAATGTGATGGCCTTTCTGCCCGGGAGTACATTATACATCCAATGTGATTTCCATTGCTTCCTGGCACCAGAGTTTTCTCCTTGATTTCCCACCTAGACTCTTATTTTGAAATTGTTTTTGTTTTGTTGTTTGTTTGTTTTTATTATTAAATTTAGTCACTTAGGCTGCATGATTTGATAGAATTCTTCACAGGTCCGCTTACTAATACAAGTTGATGATGAATTCCCGAGCCTTAGAAAAAGAACTTTTTCTATCTTGGGGTTGGGTTTGGCAAGGATCCTTTTCAAGAGCCCTGAAAGAAGACAGAATCCTTTTCTTGAAGTGTTAACTTTCTCAATCAAGACAGGCTCTGTTGAGAGTTGGATCTCTCCCCAGTGCTCTTTGCTTTAGATGGGGAGTGGAGGGGTAAATTGCTTTCCTGGAACCCAGGAGAATAAGGAGTGACCTTACATGTCTCCTCCTAGGGCCTTCTGGGAAGAAGTTGCAGCTGCCATTTTAGTTTTCATACAGACAGTATCCTGTGTCTTTTTTTCTTTTTCTTTTTCTTTTTTTTTATGGCTTCAAGGAGTAAAATCAAATATATCTTCTTTATGACCATGCCAGGTTCTGCATTTTGCTAAGCACTAAAGGTTTTCTTAGGTCTTAAAACAAGTGTCAGGGGTTTTAATTCTATAAAAAAGAAAGAACTGGATGTTCTGAAGACAGACCACATGGTCACCACTTAAAAGTGCAAGTTTATAGCATATGGCTGAAACTTTCTAGTAATGCTGAAATGATTTTGTATAAGTGTACTGTTTCCAAATATTTTTCAGGATTCATTTGGGAATGATTAAGCTAATGTTACATCTTTTCAGTGTTATGAAAAAGATGACTTTCAATGGGAGAGAGATTTCAGCAGATCACTAAGGAAATAAAACTGACCTGGTCCTCTTCTCCTGGTATGTGGAGGGAATGGGCTTTTGCTATTAGGGCACCTCAGGACACTCTGGGTGTCTGCTATGTATCCAAAAGAATGAAGAGCATGCACCCTCTGGAACTCCCTGGAGAGTTTAGAACTGACTTTTAGTTAAAGCAGGGTATTGCTATCATGCCCACGACAACCTTGGAACTCTCGGAAGGCATGCCACCAATTTGCTCTGCAGTCCCAGCAAGGATATGCTTCATTGCATTATACAAATATACAAATGAAATGAAAAGGACTGGTCAGAACCATCTGGGAATAGGTCAAGAGAGGAATCTGCAAGGCATAGCCAGCCAAGAGCTGAATGGGTGTTGTGAGGACAGTGTGCCTATTGGGGGGACCCCTGCATGCATTTGGACAACCCCATGCTGACAGGGAGGTCTTCTGAATGTTTCATGTACTGGCTACAGTCCCATGAATGCTGGCCTGAAATCATTGATACATGATGGAGAGAGGCACAGCTTACCCAAGGTAAACCCAAGAGAGGAAAAAGCAAAGCAGATGTTGATAAAAAATAATTTATAAGTCTCTGGGTTAGTGCCCCCATTGGCTCAAGGAGGGAAGGAGGCAGGGCTGGAGAGGAAGGCCCAGGATTGCTAGAAGATATTTTTAGACCAGTCTTATTGTCTATATTAATCCAATTCCAACTTAATAAATTTTAAGGACACACTACTTCATGGATTCATATAAAGTGTGTGTGGTGGGGGTTGTGAATGTGTGTGTGTGTAAATAAAGAGATTTATTTATTTATTTATTTATTTAAGATTTTATTTTGTTTACTTTTTTGCAGGTATCAGTTTAAGAATTTATTCAGATTAAGATCATCAATGGATATTAAAGCTTTGGGTGATAATTTGTTCAAAAATGGGAAGGTTTCAGGATTTCAAAGTAACACTCCACAGATAAACTTATTAATTACATTAAGGAAACATACTTTTACAATGACGGATGTCAAAATTAACCAAGTGATCAAATTTAGCATCACCAGTAATGGAACGAACTGGCACGATGTGATGTGTGGCAATAGGAAACGTCACTCATCTACTGTGCTTGCCAAAGCCTTTAATCTGTATCTGCAGGGAACAATCAGACGAATCCAGAACATGGGACAGTCTGTATGACAATTGGCCTGGCATCTTCAAAAACGTCGAATAACAAAAAAACCCAGAGCGTCTACTGAGGATAACATGACACTAAAGAGATATTTCAGTGTACATGTAATATGTGAACTTTGATTGGACCTGGATTGGCAATGGGAGGAGGGGATAGCCATGAAGATGTTGGGATAACTGGAGAAATGTAAAAATAGAGCATATATCAGAGAACATTATATACATTTTTTAAAAGTTTATTTTTGAGAGAAAGAGAGACAGAGCATGAGTGGGGGAGGGGCAGACAGAGAGAGAGAGAGAGAGAGAGAGAGAGAGAGGAAGACACAGAATCTGAAGCAGGCTCCAGGCGCTGAGCTGTCAGCACAGAGCCTAACATGGGGCTCGAACTCATGAACAGCAAGATCATGACCTGAACCGAAGTCTGACGCTTAACCAACTGAGCCACCCAGGTGCCCCAGAGAACATTATATTGATGATGGGTTTCTTTGGTGTGACCATGGTATTTTGGTTACATAGAAGAATATCCTATTCTTAGGAGAAATATGATAAAAGACCTGCCTGCAATTTACTTTCAAATGGTGACACAAAGTAAATAAATATGTAGAAAGATAAAAAGTTAGCGTGACCATGTTAACAAGCAAATCTAAGTGAAGGTTATACTGGATTCTTTTGTACTGTTCTCTACATCATGTAGATTTGAGATTTTTCAGAATAGTGTAAAAGGTGAGAGTAAGTCTTATCTATTTTGGGTTCTTTTATGTCCACATATATTTTAGAATTAGTTTGTTAACTTACACAGAAACATTTAAAAACCTCTAGGTATTTTGCTTGGGATAGCATTGCAGCTCTATAGGTCAATTTGGGGAGAATTGACACCTTGATAGAAGTAAATTTTCTTGTTTATATTCTCCCATGTATTGAAGCCTTTAAGTTTTCTCTAAAAATATTTTATGGTTTTATTTATAAATGTCATATACATATTTTGTAACATTTCTTGTTTTTTATACATTTGTTGCTATTGTAAATGAAATCTTTAAAAATTTTATTTTCTGTTGTTGATATGGAGAGATGTAGCTGATTTTTTAAATGTTTATTTATTTATGTATTTATTTTTGAGATCTGTGCATCCAAGTTTATTTTTAAAAGATTTTTTAAATACACTTTATTGTCAAGTTAGCTAACATACAGTGTATACAGTATGCTCTTGGCTTCAGGAGTAGATTCCCATGATTCATCACTTAAATACAACACCCAGTGGCTCATCCTAACAAGTGTCCTCCTCAATGCCCATCACTCATTTTCCCCTCCCTTGCCCATCAACCCTCAGTTTGATCTCTGTATTTAAGTCTCTTATGGTTTGCCTCCCTCTATGCTTGAAACTATTTTTTTCCCCTTCCCTTCCCCCATGGTCTTCTGTTAAGTGTCTCAAATTCCACATATGAGTGAAAACATATGGTATCTGTCTTTCTCTGACTGACTTATTTCACTCAGCATAATATCCTCCAGTTCCATCAATGGTGTTGCAAATGGCAAGATTTCATTCTTTCTCATTGCTGAGTAGTATTCCATTTTTTTAAAGTAATCTCTACACCCAACAGAGGGCTCGAACTCACAACCTTGAGATCAAGAGTCACATGCTCCACTGACTGAGCCATCCAGGTGCCCCTAAAGAAATGTATTATAAGAAACTGGCTCACACAATTACAGAGGCAGGCAAATCCCAAGATCTGCAGGGTAAGTCAGCAACCAGGAGACCAAAGAGCCAATGTTTTCAATTGTGTCTAAAGGCAGGAAGAAAGCCAGTGTTTTAGTTTGAAGGTGATCAGTCATGAAGAATTCTCTGTTACTCAGAGGCCAGCACTTTTGTTCTGTTCAGGCCCTCAACTGATTGGATGTGGCCCATCCACATTAGAAAGGGCAAGTTGCTTTATTATTAAGTCTACCAATTTAGATATTAATCTCATCCAAACACATCCCCACAGAAACAATCAAAAGGATCTTTAACCAAATGCCTGGGCACCCTGTGGCCCAGTTAAGTTGACACAAAGCTAATCATCACAACTCCACCCCTTATCAACTTGGCACCCACATGCATCTCCTTAAACCATACTTAATCTCTACATGAAGACAATAACAAGGTCATAATTCTACCTAAAATGATACAACTATCCTGCATACAACCAAAAATGCAGTAACCCCTTCCCCAGAAGAGAAAGTAGACTACTTAAGTGGTATTTACTCTTCTCCTTGGTATCTCATTACTCAAATACTATGATGTAAGGTTAACAACGCTTAAATACCACAATATAAAATCAATATATCTTATGGTCCACGGTAAAGAGATAAGAGAGAGAGAAAACAAATATATTTAAATATCCATATACAAATACATACACACATAAATGTATTTGTAACAAAATAAGGAAGAAATACTCATGACAGTTACAATTCTCATTTCTGGAACTGGTTCCATGGTTGTAATTTGTATGTATGACTTCTTTAATCCATTGTCCACTCGGTATTTTCTTTGCCTTCAGCAAGTATCTCAGCTGGTCACGGTTCTTTATCTGGTGAGGCGACCCAGCCTTTTAATCATGAAGAGTTTGGGCCATTGGTAGTCCTACTTGGACTGGGTTATTATAGTTTTCCATTGACCTTAATCACAGGGGCTGGTAATACTGAGATGTGCCCTATAGTCCAAACTTACTCTTTCTTACTTTTATTGTAGAATAGTAATCCAATTTGGCCTTGGTAATCGGGATCAATCACCAGATCAGCACAGTAACTCCTTTCTTAGTCTGTTGATTCAGAAGCATGATGAGTCCAAAGTGGCAAGAGAGCAGTCTTAGTTTACAGTTCAGTGGAATCATTGTTGTGTCTTCTGAAGGAAGCATTCCTCCTTTTGGAGCTAAGACTTCTAGACCAGCAGAGCATAAGGTCACAAGAATAGGAAGCAAAAGTTTTGCTAGTAGATCACTAGGGGTCATAGTGAATGGTGCCACTCCCATTTCTACCCCATATTTGCTGTTGTGAATCCTAGGTATATCAGAGAAATAGTACTGTTTATTGGGTGCTGATTCAGAGTATATATAGCCTTCTAGAGAATCTTGCCTTAGTTCTGTAATGTATTCCCACCTAGCTTGCACTGTAACTGAGTCTTCAAAGTCAATTCCACCCTTCTTTCAAAACAATTGCTTCAGGATGGTGGGGAACATGGTAAGGCCAGTGAATTCTATAAGCATGGGTACATTGCTATGATTGTCTTGCTGTGAAGTGAGTTCCTTGATCAGAAGTGCTGCTGTATGGAATAATCACTATGGTGGATGAGGCATTCTGTAAGTCCACAGATGGTAATTTTAGCAAAAGCATTGCATGCAGGGAGGGCAAATTTGCATCTAGAGTGTCTATTCCAGTATGAACAAAATGCTTGCCCTTTCATGATGGAAGGGGCCAGACAGCTGGCTGATGATCCTGGGGAAGAGTGCCACATCAAGCACTCATTATTGGTCTCTGCTGATGGTACACGGGCACTCAGCAGAAGCTATAGCCAAGCTGGACTTATTGAGCAGAAGTGTATATTGTTGAACCCAGGCATAACCTCCATCCCTGCCACCATGGTCACTTTGTTCATGAGCCTATTGGGCAATGGCAAAGGTGGCTAGGGAAAGAGGTTGACCGGTATTTACAGAATGGATAATCCTGTCCACATTATTTTTTTTAATGTTTATTTATTTTTGAGAGAGAGAGAGACAGAGCGTGAGTGGGGGAAGGGCAGAGAGAGAGGGAGACACAGAACTCGAAGCAGGCTCCAGGCTCTGAGCTGTCAGCACAGAGCCTGACACAGGGCTCTAACTCATGGACAGTGAGATCATGACCTGAGCCGAAGTCAGACGCTCAACCGACTGAGTCATCCAGGTGCCCCTATCCTATCCACTTCTGGATAGGATAAAATCCTCTTCTGCTGATGTTACCTTTTGTTGGGCCTTCAGATTGGTACACAAATTTCTCCAAATTCTTCTTACCCATTCAGAGAGGTCTATTCACTTACCTCTTCCCCAAATTTCCTTGTCATTCGGTTTCTAATCATATTCCTTCCAAGTCCTTCCCCATCCAGCCAAACCATTGGCCACAGATGATAAATCAGTATATATCATATGTCTGGCCATTTCCCCTTCCAAGCAAAGTGATCAAGCAGATGCACTGCTCAGAGTTCTTTCCACTGGATATTTCTTCACCACTGTCCTTCAGGGATGTCCCAGAAAGGGACTGTAGTCCTGCATTTAATGCAGAACCATCTGTAAACCAGGCCTGAGTCTTCTTTGCCAACTGATGGTAGGGAACTCTTCTGAGATGAACATGCAGGTTGAGAGAGAAAAGGTAAAACAGCAGGAGTGGTGACTATGGGTATTTGGGGTACTTCGTCACATAACTCACTTGTGCCTTCATGGCCTATGGGGCCTGATTACATTATAACCACTTGAATTTGATGATGAAGTGCTGCTGTGCACACCCAACTCAATGGTTTGCTGGGTCAGACAACACCCAGGTCATGATGGGCAGCCCTGATCACATGGTAATTTTTTGGTCTATAGTTAAATGTCCAGTATCTACTACATTAGCAGGCCAAGAGCTGTATCTACAAAGAAGAATAGTTATCCACAGAAATGGCAGGCTCGTGCTTCAATTCACCTATAGAGACCTGCCAAAGGCTCCAACAGCTTTCTTATCTTCCATTGACCCTCAATCACCATTGGAGCTGCTGGATCAGATGGTCCAAGTGGCTGAGCAGCTTGCACAGATGCCTGGACCACTGCAGAGCCTTCTTTTGTTCTGGGCCCACTCAAAGCTAGCAACTTCTCAGGTCACCTAGTAAATGGGCTGGAGTAATACATTCAAATGAGGAGTATGTTGCCTCCAAAATGTAAAAAAGCCCACTTACCTTCTACTTTAGAAGGTATAGCTTGACTTGCTTCACATTACTGAGGTCCTAGAAACCTCATGGCAGTAGAAGGCCCGTAAATTTTAGTCAGATTTATTTGCCATCCTCTGATATGTAAACATCTTTCCAATGAGTCTAGTGTAGTTGCTACCTCTTACCAATCAGCATAGTGTCATCAATATAATGGACCAGTATGATATCTTGTAGAAGGGAAAGGTGATCAAGATTCCTGCAGGCTAGTTAGGCTCTAGAGTTGACATTCCCCTGAGATAGGACAGTGAAAGTATATTGCTGGCCTTCCCAGCTGAAAGCAAATTGCTTCTGGTGAGCCTATAGACAGGAATGGACAAAAAGGCATTTTTCAGATCAATAATTGCCTACCAGGTACCAGGGGATTGATTAATTTGCTCAAGCAATAACAACACATTTGTTTTAGAGGTTATAATTGGAGTCCTCACCCAGGTTAAGGCTACAATAGACCACTGTCATTCTTCAAGGTCCATCCATCTTCTGCACATGTCAAATAGGCAAGCTGAATGGGTATGTGGTAGGAATCACCACTGCTGCATCTTTCAAGTCCTTGATGATGGCACTAATTTCTGCAATCCCTCCAAAAATGATGTATTGCTTTTGGTCTACTATTTTTCTAGGTAAAGGCAGTACTAGTAGCTATCACTTGGGCTTTTCCATGATAATAACTTCACTCCACAGGTCAAGGACCAATACGAGAATTCTGTCACCTCCTGAGTATGTCTGTTCCTATCATGCAGTCCAGAACTGGGGAAATAACCACAAGGTGGGTTCAGAGACCCACTGGGCATATTGTTAGATAAACCTGAGCTAAAGCCTCACTAACCTGATCTCCATAAATCCCTACTCTGACTATACCATAGTGATATTTTGGGTCTCCTATTATCAGTGTCACTTCAGAGCCAGGGTACAGCTGACTGCAAAAGTTCTGATTATTTATTTTCCCCCAGTCCACAGTTATCCTGGAATAAGGGTATAGGCCCCTCTGGGGGAAGATTAGGAGGAAGATTAACAGCATAAATTTTTGACAGTATACTGGAGTTCTTCCTCAATGGGATCCATTCATTCAAGGGCTTCTATAAACCGATTCAAACCTTGGAATTGACTGAGGGGCTGTGACTCTGTTTTTATGATTCAAGTTAGGCTTTTGTTCAATGAACAGTAATATTGTCTTATTCTTGGTGAAACTGAGAAGTTTCCTTTCTGTATTATAAATCTTGGCATCTTTCTTCCTATGGGTTGCATTTGCTTTTCTGTCTGCTAAGCCTACCAGATTTCCTAGTATCACAGGAGCTAGCATTTATTCTATGCCTACTATTGACAGGCACTGTTCTGAGTGTTTTACTCATTTACTCCTAACTCACCTCTCATTAGTAGGTAGTGTTCTTTGTTATATTCATTTTGTTGATAAAGCAGTTGTGGCACACAGAAGGGAAGAAGTTGCCCAAGGTTGTATAGGCAATAAGTAATATAACTATTGTGTGAGCCTATGGGTCTAGCCCCAGAGCCTCTGATTTTACCCAGCCTCTTTACACTGGGCAGGAAAGAGGATGAAGAGACACTTAGGAGTTTTGTAGTTCCTAGAATCTTTTCTCTTAAGACATTTTCTCCTAGGACATTTTGCTGAGTCATTTCCTACTAACACCTGCCATCCCAAACTGTTTTCAATTCTTGGAATATACCATGCTATCTTACCTCTCTATCTGCTTTATACATACTGGTTCCTCTGTCTGGAAGTCCATCATATTTTCATTTGACAATTGTGGAACATCTTTCAAGCCTTAGCTCAAAAGTCACCCCCTTAATGATTCTTCCATGACTCCCTCAAGCTGGCTCAGGCCTTCCTTCTTCTGTGCTTCTGTTTCTTTCATAATGATTTGTACATCTGTAACCCATGGGGGCTGTACAAGGCTCTCATTTGTTGATTCAACAAAAATTTCTTGAGCTAGTTGTGTTCAAAGCACTGGGAACACAGCCATGAATCGACCATATGAATCCTAGCCTCAGAGTGCTTACATTCTAGTGGGCTGAGTGGATTTACATTTTCACAACTGTTTGTTGAATGAATGGCCAAACATTTCAACAATTTCACTTTTAAAGCCTTCCAACAGGAGATGCTATTAGATCTCAGTAATCTATCTAAGCACTTCTGTCTTCTTCAGCCACAAGAAAAAGCCCTACAGAATCCTCAAGAACATTTTCCCCTTGGAAGTCTCCTGGCCCAGTCAGGAACTTAGATACTTAATGATGTCACTCAATGTGATAAGGGGTGGTGATCCTGGCGATGAAACTAACCAAATAGTTGTGAATGTAGTAATAAGAACTCAACGTGTCTCTGACTGAAAGAGACCTGCGGTTTCAAAATGTCTCCAGAAAAGGTGAGGTGAAAGCAAGGACAAGGAGAATGACCCAGGTGATAAAACTGGCCAGTTGCAAAAAATTAATAAATAAGTAATGTGTGGTATGCAAGTATAAGTGATACAGAAGGGTCTGTTTGGTTGTGGTATGACCTGCTACAAGGCTTATATCCTGGCCCAAATTTACATGGTAAATCAAAGAGCCAAAGGAAGACTTGAAAAAATAATCATGTGTGTCATACGATTTCACTCATATATGGAATTTAAGAAACAAAACAGATGAACAAAGGGGAATGGAAGTAAAAATAAAATAAGGTAAAGACAGAGAGGGAGGCAAACCACAAGAAACTCTTAAATACACAGAACAAACTGAGGATTGCTGGAGGGGAGGTAGCTAGGGGGATGGGCTAAAAGAGTGATGGGCATTAAGGAAGGCACTTGTTGGGATGAACACTGGGTGTTATATGTAAGTGATGAATCACTAAATTCTACTCCTGAAACCAGAAATCATCATCAATCATCATCATCATCTTGGGGATTCTGGGTAGCTCAGTTGGTACGGCATGTGACTCTGAATCTTGGGGTTGTGAGTTTAAGCCCCATGTTGGGTGTAGAGATAACTTAAAAATAAAATCTTTAAAAAAGATCTTTAAAAAATAATCTTCATCAGGTAACTACTTGATCAAGTGTGCCTACTAGGAGGTGGCCCCACTGTAGGTCTGACATTCTAAAGATAAGGAAGAGATGTTCCTGCATTGTGCCTGCCCAACATGAGCCTCAATTAGCAAAAACAAAGATCCCAACACAAGCAATTTAGAACCTACACTCTACCTGGAGTATGATACCTGAGCTCTCCCTTGTCATTGGAGTATGAGGTAGGGATTATTGCACTCATTTTATGCATAAGGAGCTTGGATTTAAACCCAGGTTGGCCTGACTTAACACAATC
This sequence comes from Neofelis nebulosa, assembly GCF_028018385.1. Lineage (NCBI taxonomy): Eukaryota > Metazoa > Chordata > Mammalia > Carnivora > Felidae > Neofelis > Neofelis nebulosa. Next base: position 19,296,373 of record NC_080789.1, read on the forward strand.
CACACGCTGAGTCATCGGTACTGCCTGGATAACTTGAAGGGTTGGGCATTTTCAGACTTGAGAGCATGGGGGTTCATCTTTTCTAAGCAGGAATTTAAGCTTTTTTTTTTTTTCTTTTCCTCAAAGGGAATTGATTGGGTAACTGTAAATTTCTGGAGATTACTCCAGGACTGGAGTCTCTTGTTTGCTTAATTTGCCTAATGTGCATTCAGTTGTATTATAAAGGATTTGAATATGCAACAGCTTTTGAAAACAATAGCAAAGAGAAAAAGTTCTCCAGCCCACACTTACACTTGGCAGCCTGAGCCCTGGCCTGAGGCAGGATGTGAGAAAAAATATAATTAGCATCCACTTAGCCATAGACTCTCAGGACACAATTTCTTACCCTGGTATTAATCAATGCACATTTAGCCCTGGCCAATGTACACAACCCCAAGGCTCACAGTTTCTCCATCTTCTCCACCCACCCCCTGGCTTAGACGCACAATAGAGCTAAAAAGAGCTTTCAGGTAGAGTCTTGGTCCCATTAGCTCACTCCGTGGCAAAGGCAGAGGAAAGTGTTTGGGATGGCAGGTTTTCCAACCCTTGGGGAATCCAAATCCAGACAGACACCCAGAAAGCGGCCAAGCATTCTTTGGTAGGGAGGGTTCCAGCAGGCAGCTTCTTAGCTTGGTAATTGCTCTTGCACCACACAGGGCTCCTCTGGCTGAGCTGGGACTCCCTAGCTACAGCTGTACTGCGATCTCCTCCAGTCTAGACAAAGCAGACAGTCCCTCCCTTGGTGTGCTCTAGGAACGCCAGTACCCGCAGACAGAGCCCAGGCACCGACAGAGGTCTTTAACTATTTTGTCCCTTTTGTTCATCATGATTCTTAATGCTTAAAATAAAGTACATAAGATTGCAAAGAAAGCTGGGTATATCAAAAGAATGAAATATTTCAAAAATCAAACTTCATGGAATGATACATGTGTTTAATAGATGTGTTTAATAGTGAATTACATAATAAGATCTCTCTCTCCCTTTTTATTGAAACCAGGATTAAGTTTCAAGATCAAGAAAATTAAACATAACTACACCTAGCATTGTTTTTGTGGTGGTAAAGTTTTAAACATTTCAACTCTCCTAATGTTATATAGTTTTGTTCTTCGTATTCATTTATCCATTCTACTCAAAAATATGTCCTGAGCAAGGCATTATGATCGTTTCTGACCGGGGGAAGAAAGTGATGCCTGTTGGCTAAGTCTTGCCATTCTTATTTATTTATATTTGGTCTATAACTGCTTTCACACTGTATCAGCAACGTTCCATAATTGTTTGAGACTACATGACTTTCAAAGTCAAAAATATTTACTATCAAGCCCTTTACAGAGAACATTTGCTGACTCTTGATCTAGGTATAGCCCTTACCCTTAAGTATTTTTCAGTCTGCAGGAGAACAATAAAAATAAATTGATTCTATGTTATAAATGCACCAACAAAAATATGCCTAAGGTGTAGAAACTCCCAAGAGAGTACTGAAGGGAGATTTCCTAGAAGTGACATTTGAGTTGGTTTTGAAAGAATAGAGGTTGGCCATAGGGACCAGCTATCTGGGCAAAGGGTATATAGCATGTGCAAAGTCATGATTGCATAAACTAGCGTTGTTTCTGGAAATTATATGCACCTCACTCTCACTGAAGTATAGAGTTCAAGAAGGGAGTGACAAGAGATGACTGAAGGAACAAGGTAGGGATCAGACAATAATACACTTCATCTACCATATCAAGGAACTCAAATACTCTTCACTGGTGTGGGCTGTGCTGTCCAGTAGAACTCTCTGTATGATGACAATGTTCTATAACTGTAACCAATCTGATCCCCACCTGCCACATGTGGCGACTGAGCACTTGAAATATGGCTGCTGCCAGGAGGCACTGAATTTTTAATTTTCTTTTATTTTAATTAATTTTAATCAAAATAGCCACATGTGGCTGTGGCTACCATATTGAACACCTCTAGATGGTGGAAACTGAATTGATTTTCACACAGTTATATAGTGTGAAAACAATCACTGACCAAATGTAAATGAAGGGGCATGGCCCGCCTTAGCTAGCAGGCATCCTTTTCTGACCCTTGGTCAGAAATTCTTTTAATGCCTTGCTCAGTGGGTGTTTTTCAGTAGAATGAGTGAATAAATGAATGATTATGAAAGAACAAAATTATACATCATTAGGAGGGTGAAATACTTAAAATTTTAGCACTGTGACGTATAATCATGTTTATTGAGAGTGTTTTTCATAATCTTAAAATTTAGTCCTGGTTTAAAAAGGGAGGAGGAAGGGCACCTGGATGGCTCAGTTATTAAGTGTCTGGCTCTTGATTTCAGCTCAGGTCAGGATCTCCTGGTTCATGGGATCAAGTCCCGTGTCAGGCTCTGTGCTGATGATGCAGAGCCTGCTTAGGATTTTCTTTCTCTCTCTCTCTCTCTCTCTGCCCCTCCCCTGCTCTCTCTCTGTCTCTCAAAATAAATAAACATTTTTTAAAAAAGAGGGGGGAAGGGAGATCTTGTTATTAATCCACTCTATTAAAATCTACTATTTAAACAGACAAATGGGCCATTAAATCTCCCCTTCACCCCTTTTACCAAGATTATTCTGGTTATGGATGAATTAAAAGAAAGGAAGAGAGAAACACCATTTAAAGACTAAGCATTAGTTCTGAACAAAGAAGATAAAGTTCTGATCTAAGGCAGTAGTGGTTGGAATAGAAAAGAGGATTCGTTATGAGGTATATTAAGAAAGAATTGACAGGTCTTGGTGATCAATGAAATAAAGGCAATGGAGCATGAAAGAGTTGCTAGGAAATCTCGCTGGTTCCTGAGTGGTGCCTGGACAGGGAGGTAGATGCCGAGATAGGTGAGAAGGCTAGAGAGTAGTCATGGTTGGGGGAAGCCTAGATAAGGAAGATGACAAATTGAGCCTAAGTTGCTTGGGTAGCTAAGTCTAGTGAGAGGTCTGGGTTGAAGATACAGATGAAGCACATTAACCAGTAAAGAGAACAGTATTGTGCGAGCCAAAAATATTAACTTCCAGTTCTAGCTCTCTTACTATCTAGCTGGATGCTCCGAGACGTCATTTTTGGCCTCAGTTTCATTATCTGTCCAATGGGAGAGTGTCAGACCAGAAGAGTTGGGCGATTTTTTTCTCTAAAGGGATAGAGAGTAAGTATTTCAGGCTTTGAAGGCTATACACAGTCCCTGTTGCATATTCTCATCTCCCTCCTTCTTTTCTTCTTGTTTTTTTTCTTTTACAGTCCCTTAAAATGTAAAAAACATTCTTAGCTCATGTACTATGCCAGAACAGAGCTATAGTCTGTTGACCCCTGGACTAGATAACCTTCAAGATTCTTTTCCAGCATAAACTTCTTTAGTAAGATAATACATGAACTTCTCAGAAAAAAAGCACTCTCTTACCAGTAGTTTAAATATATTTTTAATAGGCCCATAACACACATGGTAGGTGGACCATCTCGACGAATGTCTACAAAGCAAATGCAGTCTTACAACTACCACCTAGATCAGGAAGTAGAATATTACCAGCAACCCCAGAAACTCCTCTTGCTCCTCCTCAAGGTTATTACCTACTTCCTCTCCCTAAAGGCAGACACTGTCCTGACTTCTAACAACATGGATTAGTTCCATGTCTTTTGAGCTGCATATACTCCTTAGTGTTGGGCTTTAACTCACATTATATTTATGAGATTCACCCATGTTGTTGCAGATAGCAGTAGTTTATTTTCATTGTTGTATCATAGTCTATTATACAAATAATGATACAATCAATTTATCCATTCTATTATTGTTATGTCTTTGGATTGTGTTCTGTTTAGGGCCACTACGGCTAGTGATGTTATGAAGATCCTCGTATCTCTTTTTTCCCTAAAGTTCATTTTTATTCATTTTGTGAGAGAGAGATAGAGAGCAAGCAGGGGAGGGGCAAAGAGAGGGAGACAGGATCCCACGCCCACTCAGTGCTGTTGGTGCAGGGCCCGACGCAGGGCTTGAATTCATGAACTGTGTGATCATGACCTGAGCCAAAGTCAAAAGTCAGACACTTAACCGATGGAGCCACCCAGATGTCCGGTATGAGTTTTTTGATACACAACTATACGCATTTCTGTCAGAAAGAGAATTGCTGAGTCACGGAGGTGTACGCATATTCAGTTTTTAGAGACAGCCAAACAATTTATATAAAGATCTTGTGCCAATTTATAATGCCTCAAGCAATATTCAAAAGATCTAGTTGTTCTAGATTGTCACAATACTTGATAATGTCAGTCTTTCACATTTTAGCCATTCTGGCAGATGTATGGGCATATATCAGTTATCTGCATCTCACTGAAAAATGAGACTAAGCATCCTTTTATGTATTCATTTGCATTCCCTCTCGTACATTTTTCTAGTGGAGGCCTGCTATAGCACTTCTTAATATATTCTACGAGCACTTTACCCTCTATATGTATATTGCAAATATCTTTTCCCACTCTTTGACTTGTCTTTTCACTCTCTTAGCTATCTTTTGATGACAGAAATTCCTAATCTGAATGTAGTCCAATTTACCAATCTTTTCCTTTGTGGTTAGCACTTTTGGTGTCCTGTTTAAGCAATGGTTGCCTTTTCCAAATGTCATAAAAATATACTTCTATCAGGTCATGATCTCACAGTCTGTGAGTTCGAGCCCCGCGTCAGGCTCTGTGCTGACAGCTCAGAGCCTGGAGCCTGTTTCAGATTCTGTGTCTCCCTCTCTCTCTGCCCCTCCCCTGTTCACACTCTGTCTCTCTCTGTCTCAAAAATAAATAAACGTTAAAAAAAATTAAAAAAAAATATACTTCTATTTTACTTTCTAGAATTTTCATTATTTGATTCTTCATAGTTAGATACACATTCTGCCTGGAGCTGATGTTGTGGACAGTATGACATGGCAGAGTCAAGATGTAGCCGATTGACCCAGTGACATTTATTGAAAATGTTCTTCTCTGCACTGCATGCCGCATCACATTTGTTTTATGTTGCGGCAATGTATGCGTGTGTCTTTTTCTGGAGCTTCCATTTTCTAGTTATCTACCCATAAATATAATATATGCCCTCTGCTTCGATCCTCTTTAACTTCCTTTAAAATAGTTTGTAATTTTCTCTGCAGAGATTTTACATACCTTTTGTTAGATTTAGTCTAAATACTTGATGTAATTTGATGTCATTGCAAATGGCATCTTTTTAAACTTTTTCCTTTTCAGTTGTTTTATTTCTGGAAGAGAGAAATATAATTAATGCTTATATATTGACTTTGTATTTAATGATGTGCTGAATTCACCTACTAAATCTAATCCTAGTAATTTTTAAAAGCAGGATTTTATCTTCTCCATAACTTTATAGACACAATATATTAAGAAAAAGAAATTTTTCTCTGGGTAACTAAAATATGAACAAATTTCTGATTTTAATTTTCTTCCTGCTGTCATCAGCACATGGGCTTGGCATTTGAATGAACCACAACTGGATTTCAAGGACTCACCCAGCCCTGAGATGTTCTCAATGCCACTTCCTTCATGTCAGCAACTGTGACAGCTAGTTTAATAATAAAACAGCTCCAATCCAACCTTAGTGTGACTTCAGATTATTAATAAATATGTGTACTTAACTGCAGGTGTACTTAATTTCGAGGAAAATCCACTTTGCATAATCACAAAATTTAATGATCAATTGCTTGGGATTTGGGGGGGTTTGGTTTTGTTTGATTTTTTTTTTTTTTTTTTTTTGAGTTTCTGAAGAAATTTCCTCAGTGGAGAACATCATCAAGTAAATGGCAACGACTACTGGTGAAATTTTATTTAACTGGTTTGGTCCATTAGACACTGTGATCATAAAAGCAGACGGTTGTTAAGATTAAAGAGGGCTTAGAGATGATCCATTCCAATACAGTTCCTGTTTACAAATGAGGAAATAAACCCAAATAGGTTCCTCAAAGTTTCAGAGCTAGTTAGCAGTGAAGCCCGAACTATAAGCCAAATTCCAGTCCAGTGTCTTTCCATCAAACCACACTATCTCCCGGTGGTGGGGAGATCCATGATACACAATGGTGGGAGCAGACCAAGGAGACTAACATTCGTTAGGTGTTTCCTACATGCCAGGCAATGGTCAAGGCATTTTCCACAAAGTATTTCATTTAAACCTCTCAGAAAATTATAAGGTAGGCATTACTATTCTCCCTTTACAGATGAAGCCATGAGTCTCAGCAATGTGAAGTGGTTTGCACAAGAGCACATGTCCAGAGAACCACAACTCTAACCTAGAAATGCTTAACTCCAACCTTTGAGCTCTTTATACTGTTTGGAAATGGAGATGTGGCAGTTTTACGCTATAAAAGGTTTTATTTTTTCAATGCCATCAAGAATGACCAGAATTATAAGCCATGGAATTGGCTAGCATTCCCATTTCTGAAAATGACTCCGTTGGAGACGTTGAGAATTCTGGGTTTGAGTCTCGCCCGCTTCCATCGCTACACTGCCCATTCACCTGAGAGTCCACGGCAGCAGCCCTGGAACACGTGGCAGGATTCCAACATACCCAATGGCAGCAGGACAGCAGCTAGTAGATGAGTGTGTTCTGCTTTGATTATTATAAATAATAATAATATAAATAATTGCTTTACAGGTATGCCATAAAAGAGAGATTTAAATTCACTTTGCCAAATGATCCAAAAGACAAAAATTGTGTCTTTATTTAAAAAAAATTATTTGTGTATAATTGACACATAATGTTATGTTTATTTCAGGTGTATAATGCAGTGTGTCATACGCTATCGTCACACAAGTGTCACTACCATCTGTCACCATACAACACTATTATAATACCATTGACTATATTCCCTATTCTGTACCTTTTATTCCCATGATTTATTGATTCTATAACTGGAAGTTGGTATTTTCCTCTCCCCTTCTTGCATCCCCATCTCTCTTGCAATCATCAGTTTGTTCTCTGTATTTGTAGGTCTGATTCTGTTTCTTGTTTGTTTGTTTATTCATTTGTTGTTTAGGTTCTACAAATGATTGAAATCATATGGTATTTGGCTTTCTCAGCCTGACTTATTTCACTTAGCATGATACTCTCTAGCTCTATCAATGTTGTCACAAATAGCAAGATCTCACCCTTTTTTATGATGGTATAATTTTCCATTGTGTATAGACACCACATCTTTTTTACCCATTCATCTATCCATGGACACTGAGATTGCTTCCAAATCTTGGCTACTGTAAATAATGCTCAATAAACATAGGGGTGCATATATCTTTTTGAATTAGTGTTTTCATTTTCTTTGGGTAAATACCCAGCAGTGGAATTATTAGAATCCTATGATATTTCTATTTTTGCTTTTTTAAGGAAACTCCATATTGTTTTTCACAGTGACTGTACCAACCTACATTCCCATCAACAGTGCACAAAAGGTCCCTTGTCTCCACATCTTTACCAACACATGTTACTTTTTATCTTTTTTATTTTAGCCATTCTGGTAGATGTAAAGTTCTATTTAATTGTGATTTTGATTTGCATTTCCCTAATGATTAGTGATGTTGAACATCTTTTCGTGTGTATGTCTTCTCTGTAACCACAAAAAAACCTTGACTAGCCAAAGCAATCCTGACAAAAAAGAACAAAGCTGGAGGTATCACAGTTCCAGATTTCAAGATATACTACAAAACTATAGTAATCAAAACAGTATGATACTGGCACAAAAATAGACACAGAGATCAATGGAAAAGAATTGAGAGCCCCAAAATTAACTCTCACTCACATGGTCAATTAATCTATGACAAAGGAGGCAAGAATATGCAATGGGGAGAAGGCAGTCCCTTCAACCAATGATACAGGGAAAATTGGGCAGCTACATGCAAAGGAATGAAACTGGACTACTTTCTTACACCATACACAAAAATAAACTCAAAATGGATTAAGGACCTAAATGTGAGACCTGAAACCATATAAATCCTAAAAGAAAACATAGATAGTAATTTATTTGACATCAGCCATAGCAACATTTTTCTAGATAAGTCTCCTAAGGAAGGAAACAAAAGTAAAAACAAACTATTGGGACTACATAAAAATAAAAAGCTTTGGCACAGCAAAAAAAACCATCCACTAAATGGAAGAAGATGTTTGCAAATGATGTGTCTGATAAGGGGTTAATATCCAAAGTATATAAAGAACATATACAACACACACACACAAGATATATATATATATATATATATATATATATATATATATATATGGGTTATACAAACTATATGAACACCAAAGAAACAAACAATCTAACCAAAATTATGACTTTAAAAACCATATATACCCATCTACCTGCATAAATCACCTTCTAATTATGCATGAATTAAATCAATAAGTTAATAAAAAACTTCTCTCAATCCGGGACTATCTACAAAGCATGTGCATTAAAATCAGCTATAGGATTATGTCTGGAGAATGCTGAGTACAGTGCCACTTCATTCATGCATTTATTCATTTGCTCATTCACACTCACTCATTCACACATTTATTACTTTAAAACATTACTGAACACTTATAATGTATCAGGCCCACTACTAAGTGTTGGCGAGGTCCATGGGTGAAACACAGTCTTTTATAATGACCTATATTTACATGGAGAGATGCAAGGAAACATATCACTATAAACCAACTGATAGGTTCCCAAGAGAGGCATATGCAAAGGGCTATGGAGACACCAAAAAGGGACTGATTATATCTGCTTGTGGGAAGGAGAGGCAGTGTCAGGAAAATGTTCACTGAGGAAGTAACCTTCAAATTCAGCCTCTAAGAGTGAAAACCATTTCACCTATTATCCTTTACCTGGAGATTTTCACCTGCCTTTTCAATGGCTTCCCTGACTTTCCCCTGCCACCTCATTCACAAAGCATGTGTGATTTTGTAAAACAATTTAGACTATGCCTTCTTTGCTCAAGCTCTGCAACAGCTTCTCAGTGAAATTAGAGTAAAATCTAAAGTCCTTAGATAGTCTTCAAGATCCTACAGGACACAACTCTTGGCTGCTTTTCTTCTCGTTTCACTGGGGTCCCACCCATCCCCCATTATGACTGTTCAGCTACTCTGGTCTTCTTTCTATTTACGTATGTGTTCTTTCTAGAGATCACATTTACACTAAAATAAATCTTCAGGCCTTCAAAACATTTATTGTTGAAAAGGGATAAAACACCATAACATTAAAAATCAAGGAAAGGTTTCCTGCTTCCTGTCTCAGGGTGCTTGCACTTTGTTTCTTCTATTTGGACTACTCTGCCCCAAATCTCTGTAAAGCCTTGCCTTTCTCTTCATTAGGATTTCAATTACTGTGAGGTCTTCTCTAATCATCTTAGCAAAAATCTGTGCCCTCACACATATACACCCAACCTTCTCCCAGAATTATTGTATTCACTTGTTTTCTATGCCCATTCATCTTTGCAATTAGAATGTAAGCTCCCTGGGGCATAGAATAGTGTTTGGCAAATAATAAATGATCAATAATAAAAGATCAAGTAGAAAATGGAAGAGTTTATAATAAGGGATTTTAAAGATGCTCATCTTGTTATCTAATTATATCATACATTTGTTTAGTTGGTAGAAAAAGTTTTGGGGACTCAAGTGTTAAAAATATGCGAACTGTTATGTAGTAACCCCTTGAGTCTTTCTTATTTGAGATGACATCAGTTCATTGGAATTGTTGAGGGTACAGGGAGCACATTTTCCCCCATGTGGGTCAGTAAAAATCTTAAAGTAAATTTTGGCTTTTTGATTATGTTTTCATTGAAATTCCTTGATTTTAACAGCCAATTGCCCCACCTTCCTGTGAAGCATTTTAGGACATGAGTATGATGTATTTAGGGAACTGTCAAAATGTAAATTGATGTTGTCATAGGTTTTCAGCAGTCAATCCCTAAGAAGCAGTGAAAGCTGTGTTCATGGCTTAGTGTCAGAAACTCCAACCAATACTCTGCTGTGTGCCTTGTAAGCCTTAAAAGGCCTTTTATCAGCTTTAAGTATGAATTTATGGTCTTGTAACACTCCTATATGAGCCCCAAAGAAATCATAAACATGGAGAGCTGCCCCTCCATTTGCTGGATTATCACAGAGGTTTCCTCTAGTACTGGTCCTTTTAAGGTTCCCAGAGCTGTTTATTACTCCCTTATGCCCCTATCCACAGTAGGAGAAGAGTGTGTTGATCTCCAAGACTTGGGGTAAAGGGGAACAATCTGAACAAGGATTTTCGTTTGAAGAAATCTTTCCAATGTGTATTTCCAGTCTCATTCACAGCATAGAGATGGAAAGGGATTAACAGATAAAGCCATTTATGAGATGATTAAATGAACTAAGCTATAGAAAGCTATCAGCAAAATCCTGATCATAACAAGGACTCAAAAAATGGTAGCAATTAGCTATGATAGAACCTGTATTCTATCATTTGATTAATCCATGGTGTTAAAATCTGATTATGTGTCTGTCTCCCATAAGACAGAAGACTAGAGGTCAGGGAATTGATTTCTGCAATCAGTGTCTCAAATATATTAGTCACTCAATTTATGCTTCCTGACCTAGACAGAGTATTGGCTTCTGGGTCCCTCTCTATCACTGATTATCTGTGAAACATTGGGTAATTTTGCATAGCCTTCCTAGCTCTCACTGTCCTCATTTGTAAGAGGAAGAGATTGGATTTTATGGTCTCTAAGGCCTTTTCCAATTCTAACATTCCATGGCTTTACTAAAGCAGTGTTATTAAGCTAAGGATGATTATTAGGAACTGTTGGTGCCAAATTCCATTTCCCCTTGCCTGTCCTATGTTCCCTACAATGATGAATTATCCAAGCTGATTTCCAAGCAATCCAAGTGATTGTTTTGCTGTTATTAAGATTCCACCCTAGACTTTCAGAGTTTATTCCAACCCAGAAAACATGGTGGAAGGTGGAGATGGATATGAACCAAATGTTACCCTGGTCACATTGCCCAACTCTATTACCAGCAACCCATGTATGGTTCACGAAGGCCCACAGTCTTCAGTTCATAAATAATTATTTAATAGCTTAAACAAGGATCTAATTTAAAAAAATGGTTTAATTCAGTTCAGCAAATAATTGCTGCATACCTACTGTGTGCCAGATAGATCCTGGATAGATTCTACAGATGCAGAATAAATGAGAAAAATAAAAATGCATTATGACTAAAGAATGCTATCTGCAAGACTGATATTTCTTCACACCCAAATTGAACATTTTTTCCCTTTTTCCAGATAAAGAAATCTAGATGCAGAGACCTAGAGCCAAACCAGTTAAATCCTAAAATAAGTGAAATGTAAGCAATGCAGGTCTTCTAGGTTCCAGACGATCATATGTATAAATAACTAGCACAGAGCCTAGAAACTAATAAATGTTATTTTCCTTTTTTACCTTGTTCAAGTTGATACCTAGAAGTCATTCTGCATTCCTCTGCCACTCACCTACAACTTTTCAAATCTGCCTTATTAATAGTGCTTCATTTTGGCCACTTTTTTTTCTACCTCCAAACCTAAAATGACCTTGAAGTTTCTACTATTTCTTTCCTTGAATTAACCTTCTAATTTTTTTTCCTATTGCCAGTCTTGCCTCCGTCAACCCACTTTCTACATTGAGAGTGGAGTGGTTTTCCTGAAGTTCAGGTGTGTACATTCCAGCTGATTAAATCAAAGATAGTGAGGAGAGGACAGAGTCTATAAATATTTAGAGAGGTAGTAATCAATAATTTGTGATTGAGTGCATTCAGGAGGAAGGGGCAAAAGTTATGGAGAAGGAGCCAATTCAATTTCATTGACTAAGTGAGCGATGGCGTCACCAAAAGAAAAAGGATGAAGGAGGAACAGGTTTGGTGAGGATAGTAGTGTAGTGAATGCTCTGGCGCACTGCCTAGGATTTATATTCTCATTCTCCCGGTTGCTGGGAGCGTGGCTGCAACGGCTCAGTCTAAGACTCTCCCCAAGAATGTCCCCAAGAATCGCCAACTGCACTAGTGCCTCTTGCTTAGCTCACACCTATGCCTTCATGAGAGTTCCTTTTGATCAAGTTGAAGGAAGAAAAATGACAAAATGTCCCCAAATGCCCAACTAGGTTCATGGATGGGTCCACTCAGTATGGCAGTCCAACCAAAAGTGACTGCTGCTGTATTATAGCTCAATTCAGGAGTAGCCCTAAAAGATAGTGGTGAGAGAAAATCCTCCCAACGGATAGAACATCAGGTGTTACATTTGACTATCCATCTTGTGTGGAAACAGGGGTGAGTTGAGGAAATGTTATTTACGAATTCATGGACGGTGGTAAATAGCTTTCTAGCTGGTCCAAGGCCTAAAAAGAGACATTTTAATCTGGCTTTTAAAAAAATCTAATCTGGGATATTAAGAAAAAAAGATCTGGAGAAGAGGGTTGATGGATTAATCAATATGGATTGATTCATGAAAGTAAGCACAAAATGTGAGTAATATAATTATATCTAAAGGCCCACCAGAGAGTATCCCTTACTAGAAGAGGCACTAAATAATCAAGTCAACAGAATGACTCAGCAGTTGACATCAGTTATTGGCCACTCCAGTGCTGGTACAATAAGCACATGAATAAGAGTAGCCATGATGCCAGGCCCAGATGCTACACATAAGCTAACAGCATGGGTTTACATGGCTAGGCTGGTCTTAGCTTTCATCATTGCCAAAAGTCCAAGCTGCCAACAACAGAGATTTAGCATTAAAACCCCAATAGGGCATTATCCCTTGAGGAGAACAGCCAGTCACCTGGCAAGTCAACTACACTGATGTCCTCTCATCCTGGAAGGGGCAAAAATTTATTTTGACCAGAATTGACACGTCTTCCAAGTATAGGTTTGCTTTTCCTGACCACAGAGCCTATGAGCACCACTATCAGAGAGCTTAAACAGTATTTATCTACCAACATAACATCTTATTAGATGAAAGGACCTACTAACATTATATGAGATATGGCAGAGGCACATGACAATGGGATTCACTATGCATTTTATATACTGCACCACTTAGACAATGCTGGCTTAATATAGGGGTGGAAGGTCATTTGAAAGTGCAACTGAACTATAAGCTTGGAGATAATATCTGTAATGATGGACTGCTATTCTTTAGGACATAATGTCCACCCTAAATGAAAAAAATAATTAAATGGGACTAAGTTTCTGATAGGTAGAATACATAGGTCTAGGAACCAAGATCTGAAAGAAAGAGTAGCTCTTGTTACTGTCATTCCCACTGATCCCTCAGGAATTTGTGTTCTCAAACACACTAATTGTAGGTTCCTTAGGTCTAGAGGAGTCTGTTTCTAGAGTCAGAAAGCGTGACTAGAGTCACCAGGAGCGTGAATACCATTAAACTTTAGGTTATGGCTGTCACCCTACTCCCTCTAATCTCCTTGTACCAAGAGAACTGCAGGCAAAGACAGGAGACAGCATACTGTTACGGATAATTATCCTGATTGTAAAGAACAGGTAGAGCTGCAGTTACACAACTGGATAAGGAAGAATCGATTTGACACCCACTTGATCCAGTGGGGCATCTCTTGGTACTCCTCTATCCGGTTTTGTCACTAAATGGATGGGGAAAGCAGCCAAAGCTTGACAAGAACATTATGATTAGAGGATCAGACCCCTCAGAGAAGGTGGTCTGAGTCACTCTTCCAGGTAAGCCACCTAGTTTAGCAAAAGTGCTATATGAAGGGAATTCACAATGGATACTAGAAGAAGGAGATGTTAGGTGTCAGTTGTACCAAGACCAGCTGAGAAGAGGGGTTTACAATTTTAATCCCACCGATCTTCCTGTTGGAAGTTTCACCAGGAAAAGAGCAAACCATAGTCCTGGAAGGAGCTATTTCCACATGAGGAGAATTTATTAGAAGAAGTGAAAGAATTCAGTATCTCGAAAGGTGTAATATATGTTCAGCTACCCAGATCTTCCCTTCGGTATTGAGAAACTCATTCCTACATCTGCCAGGAGCATTATCTGCTGCTGGTCTACAGATTCATCTTTCCCTAGGAAATATCATCTGCTAAAGGAGCTGCCTCAAGTCTATATATTCTTCTCTGGGGGGAGAACTTGCCTCAAATGACTGGTCACTGTAAGGACACAAAAGCCTATCTCCATTTCCTCAATTCAGCCTATTCTAAAACTCCAGAACCTCATACTGGATCACCCGAAGCCTTTGTTGTAAGTACATTTTCGTTCAAGTTCTCCTTCTACCCAGTCCTGCTTCTTTCAATCCCTCTTAGTCTGTTGCCAAGAGCACTTCTCTATAAATTTCTTTCTCTATAAAGCTCCATCTAAGAGTCTGTATTCCAAGGAAACCAATTTAAGACAGATCATGAGTTCAATTTAGGTTGAGATAATTGTAGGACACCCACAGAGAGATATCTAACAGAAGTTTGGGTATTTCATATTGAAACTGCAAGAAAATATTGGACTGAAGAAATAAATTTGGAAATTCCTGCATAGAAGTGATAGTCGAGGCTGTGAAATTAGACGACTACTTTGTGAGAGTGCACATAGTGGTAAGAGTAATGGGCTGAGAATGGAATCTAAGGAAAATGCCAGAAAGGAAGAAAAGGGGATGAGAATCAAAACAGAGTCCCAGGAAGAAAAGGGTCAAGAGATGAGAGAATTTGGAGGTCGCTGGTGATCTTAGCAGGAGCCATTACAGTAGAATTATTATTATACTACAATATGATGAGCTAAGGAACAAATGGGAGGTGAGGAGGTAGTTATGATGAGTAAAGACCAGGGATCAGAGATTCAAATATTCACTTGGGTCAGATAGGTGAGCCAAATAGGTAAACTACGGTAGTTTATTCAGTAATATGTGTCGGTACATACATGTGCCAGGTAATATCATAGACATGGAGGTTTTCAGTAGTGATATGGGGGAAAACAAAGTAGTAAAGAAATGATGATTTGGGAATTATTTGAAAACGAAAAAAACAGGACAGGGAAATGGAGCAAAGAGTGAGTTGTTGAGGGGTGGTGTGGATCATGAAAGACTTCTCTGAGGAGATGACATTTACACTCATCCCTGAATAATAAGTCAACCATGCAAATATGTGGGGAAATAATATTCTAGGCTAAGGGAAAATAGTAAATGCAAATATTCTGGAGCACCCGAGTGGCTCAGTCAGTTAAGTGTTTGACTTCAGTTCAGGTCATGATCTCACGGTTCGTGGGTTCGAGCCTTGTGTTGGGCTCTGTGATGACAGCTCAGAGCCTGAAGCCTGCTTCAGATTCTGTGTCTCCCTCTCTTTCTGCCCCTCGCCTATTCGTGCTCTGTCTCTGTCTCTCTCTCTCAAAAATAAATAAACATTAAAAAAAATTTTTTAATGCAAATAGTCTGAAGCAGGAATGAGCTTGGGGTATTTGAGTAACAAAGAAGATGGCATGGCTGGGAATGGTTAACAAGGTGAAGGGAATTGTTTGCAGATGGTTTAGGACGAAGTGTCCAGAAAGCCCAGATTAAGCACAAGAATAAATCATCCTGGAGATGATAGAAGCAGTGTGGATCATGGCAGAGTGGGGAGCACTTGTCTAACAAAGGGGACAGTTGCTGGCCAGTAGCGTGTATTCAGCTCCACTGAAGAATGTGGCCTTAGTTTCCCAATCTCCAAATTAAAACAACAACAACAACAACAACAACAAAAAACAATAAAAGTAGAAATCTGGATTCTTAAGTGAAATCTTTCCATTTCTAAATGATGTCATTAAATTACAGTCTTGTTTTTTAAACAATGTAGCCCAACACTGTGCTGATCAAATGACAAATCTGAAGGCTAGACTTGCCCACAGGTTTTCAGTTTGTAACACCTGAGTCTCAACACTGTTCTTCTAGAGTTAGACAAGAAGAGAGACAGAGGGTGGGAAGCGGGATGATATGGGGCCAAGGTAGTTTAGTTTAGAGTGGGACTGGTTTATAGTCCAAGGAGAAGCCAGGAGCGAGAAAGGCAGGAAGGAGCAGGAGAGAAAGGGGATGGTAGATTTAGTGAGGTCTCAGAAGAAGAAGGAAGGGATGGGGTCTGGATGAGACGAAGAAATGGCCTTGAATAGGAGGAGGGCTCTCCCCTTCTCTAGAACAGGGGTTGACAAACTACCACCCCCGGGCCAAATTGGCTCATTAGTGTGTTTGCACAAGCCTTGGAGCTAAGAATTATCTTTCCATTTTTAAATGGTTGAAAAATAATAAAAAACAATACTATTTTGTGATACACGAAAATTATATGAAATGCAAATTTCAGTATCCATAACTAAAGTTTTAGCAGCCCATAGCCATGCTCATTCATTTATATATTGTTGATAGCTGCTTTCTCACTGCAGCAGCCGAGATGAGTGTAATGGCCCACTAAAATATCTACTAGCTGGTCCTTTACAGAAGAACTTCTGTGATTTCTTTCTTCCATTAGGAAGAGTGTGGTCACAGGTGAGCTTCTATTTCATGCCTTCATGACGCAAAATGATTTTTCTCAAAGTGTTGCTCAAAGACCAAAGGCATTAAAGCCACTTGGGGGTGCTCTGAGGTTTACTGAACATCCAGGGCTGGGACAGGGATATGCATTTTTTAACAAATTTCTTGGGTGACTTTGAGGTATATTAAAAGTTGAGTTTGACTTATAGATTGGTAAACAAAACAAAACAAACAAAACCCAAGCACCAATAGCAACATTCAATCTTTAAAAATTTATTCCAATCAAGTCTGTTTGAACATGTAATACAAGCGGAAAATTAAACTCACAGCTGAAACATCCACTGAACAGGGGAGTATAGCTGACGATAGCACCATTTTAAAAGATCTAGTCTATACGTGGACAATGACCACATGGTGTGGTGGGATGGAAATGAGTTCAGATGCAATGGGAAAGATAGGGCTCTCCGATCTAAGTGGTAAAAACTAATCAAAAGGATCAAACCAAGTCAACTGTGCAGAAACCAGTCCAAAAAGAAAAAAAAAAGTGAAATTATTTTATTTTTTCATGGTGTGCCCAGATAGATTTTTTTTTTACTCTGAAAATCAATTCAAAACATTTCAGATATTTTAACTACGAAAGAATTCCTGCCAAAGGATTCCTTTTTCATTGTCTACTCAGTGGCCACACGTGACAGAAATAACTTTCCAGTTACTTCCTAATTACTACAGTTCTTTCATAACAGGTACTATGATGGGGAGGAAAAGAAACAAACTGGTTATTTCTGCTTCTGAGTAAATTGCTGTTGTGATATCTAAAAGGCAAATTACATAATAATGCTCCTTTAAATGGCTTAGGATTACAGGATCATCTCATGGTCGACTGAAGTCCTACAGCCTACAGTACACGTGAGATCCAAGTGTATGAAGTGTACATGAAGCTATTACTTAGGGCTTTGGACACTTTGGAGGGGAAGCACGCTTAGGAGCAATGCATGAATCTTTAGCCCCAGTGAAATTAACATTTTTCTGCTCAGTGAAGACTGTTTTGTTCAATTGGGCAGGCAAATGTTTTCAGGGGATGACAAAGGAACAGAAAGCAGTAGAAAGAAACCAGAGAACTGGCAAAGATGAGGACGTGGTGGAGGAGAGTATACGATGACTGGCAGACTACAAGAAATTAGAAATGGCCCTCTCAATTTGACAAGCACGGGACTTCTTAATTGCACAACACTGATTAGAATTTGACCTTAGTGGGATAGCAGTTCTCAGAAAATCCTGTTACAAAGTTAATAGTCAATGGTCAAAAGTACAAAGAAGGCATGTGCCGTGGACTCACATTATAACTAAAGGTTGGCTTGTTGGTTCTCTGGGTTAGCCATGTTTACCTTGGTTATAATGTGTCTCTATTCAAAAAAATAAATAAATAAAAGTAAAAACAAGAAAGAAGTTTTCCTTTTTGTGGATGGCCAGAAAATTCATTGGTGATAATAGCAGTTAACTTCTATAACTAGTTTGCTACATGCTTAGATGTGCTAAGAGCTTTATGCGTGTCGTCTCATTTATTTCTGCCATAATCCTATGAGGTCAGTATTGTTATTATATCCACTTTTTTATGGAAGGAATCAAAGGTTTAGAGAATTAAAGGAACTTTTCCAAGTTCATTGCTGTCTTATAATCACAGAACTACTCTTTAAACTCAGGTCTGTTTGATTCCAGAGCTGCTTCTTTAAACCTCTAGGCCAAGTGATTATTAGGACATCTGGGAAATTCTCTAAAATCCCAGAGTTAACATACATTTTTGGACCCTTAAATCATCTCCTCCAATTTCCCATTCAATATATACAGGAAACTCTCATGTACCCAATATTCTACCACCCAGAACTCTAGTGACTGGCAGCTTCACACGTCTCTTTTTACAGTTCAGTCCTAGCATCTATCACACCTCTTGGGGAATACAAATGACATTGTGCCTTTAAGAACCTCGCAGATGTATTATAAAGATTAACTGCACAAGCAGACAATACAAAAAAGATGTGTGATCAAGAAAAACAATCATAGGCGGCTTGGTTAGTTAATGCGTTAACGTTCTGCTCTGTTTCAAATACGTAGACATGCTGATTATAAGCATAAAAGGAGAAAATCAAAATGATATAGTTGAACTATTATTAAGAAAAAAAACAAGGAAAACATTTTGGTAAACATGAAATGGAACAGCAACACTAAATAATAAATAGACATACTGGGCTCTGGTCTAGAATAACAGGGTCTGGAAGTTTGGCTCCTGTGGGTCGATGGGAAGAAAAGGGGCTCCGTGTGAGACAAAGAACTAAAGTCAGTCTTCCTATCATAAGAGTTGTCCAAAAAAATTTCTTGACAACTGCTGTCTAGAGCACTAAGCTCGAGGATTCGGAGGTCCAAAGGAAGAGGAGGGTACCGACATAACTTTCCTACCAGAAATGAAAAACATAATCCAAGCTTGGTGACTAGACAGGTGAAGACGGCAGTAAGAGCACAAGCACAAAAGCTCCGCACCACGAGCAGACCTGCCTACTAAAGCTGGGAGATGGAGAACAGACAGAGCCATTGATAAAAAGGCGTGAATATATAGACAAAGAAAACATTCCCCACTCAAAAGTCACCTGCAAATCAACATTTCAAAAATACTCAAAGAAACCTACCTAATGATGTATAGAACAGCTGTAGAAAATACTGTAGACTGACCTCCTTAACATCTAACCTCCCTTTTACTTTTCTTCTTCTACTACAAAAGCTAGAAAAAGAGGAGCGCCTGGGTGGCCCAGTCGGTTGAGTGTCTGAGTCTCGATTTTGGCTCAGGTCATGATTTCCTGGTTGTGAGAAGGAGCCCCACGTCGGGCATGGAGATTCTCTCTCTTCTCCCTCTCCCTCTGCCCCTTCCCTGCGCTCAACTCTCTCTCTCTCTTTCTCAAATAATAATAATAATAACAATAATATTAATACAATTTTTAATTAAACTTTTAAAAATTAAACAAGCCAGAAAAAGAAATATCCACTATCCCAGCTCACCTGGACAATGAGATTAAAGCAAAAGTTCCTGGGAAAAACTTGTTTTCCTTAATAAAAAGACAAAGCCTCACTGGAAGAAGGCCTTTTTGACATTTGCCTTTTTTTTTTTTTTTATGTCTGGAAAGCATGCATGATTCTGGAGACACACACCCATGTTGTGAAATGAGGACAAATGATTATGGAGTAGGACAGAGCAGGATCATTGGTGACATTCTTGAGGAGTTGTACAGTCCTGCACTGCCTACTTTGAAATCCCTTGTTACATGAAACAAAAATTCTTGTTCCATGGACACCTGCCCACACAGCCTGTCCCACTATCAACATCCTGCAAGAGAGTGGTGGCCCATTTCTTACACTCAGTGAGCCTACACTAATATATCATTGTATCATTCGAGTTCTTTCTTGGTGTTGTACATCCTGTGTGTTTTGAAAAAGATATGATGGCATGTATTCTACATTATAGTATCATACAGAATAGTTTCACTGCCCTAAAAATCCTCTGTTTTACCTATTAATCCCTCCCCCCCCAACTTTTAGCAATCACTGTTCTTTTACTGCCTCCATAGTTTTACCTTTTCCAGAATGCTATATAATTGGCATCATATAGTATGTAACCTTTTCAGATTGGCTTCTTTCACTTAGTAATATGCATTTAAGTTGCCTCCATGTTCCTTCCTAGCTCATTTCTTTTTTTAAACATTTTTATTCAAATTCCAGTTAGTTAACATACAGTGTAATATTAATCTCAGGTGTACAACAGAGTGATTTAACACTTTCATACAACACCCGGGGCTCATCACGGCAGGTGCACTCCATAATCCCTATCACCTATTTTATTCTTCCCCCTACCACCTCCCCTCTGGTAACCATTAGTTTGTTCTCTATAATTAAGAGTCTGTTTGTTAGTTTGCCTTTCTCTCTTTTTTTCCTCCTAGGTTCATCTGTTTTGTTTCTTAAATTCCACATATGAGTGAAATCACATGGTATTTGTCTTTCTCTGATTTATTTCTCTTAGCATAATACTCCCTAGTTCCATCTACATCATTGCAAATGGCAAGATTTCATTCTCTGTTATGACTGAGTAATAGCCCATACAGTAGGGCAGAGGTGTGTGTGTGTGTGTGTGTGTGTGTGTATACACACACATCTTTACCCATTCATCAGTTGATGGATACTTGGGCTGTTTCCATAGTTTGGCTATTGTAGATAATGTTGCTATCAACATCAGGGTTCATGTAGCCCTTTAAATTAGTGTTTTTGCATTCTTTGGGTAAAAATCTAGTAGTGCAATTGCTGGATCGTAGGGTAGTTCTATTTTTAACTTCTTGAGGAAACTCGACACTGTTTTCCATAGGGGCTGCACCAGTTTGCATTGCCATCAACAGTGCAAGAGGGTTCCCCTTTTTCCACATCTTCACCTACACTTGCTGTTTCTTGTGTTGTTGATTTTAGCCATTCTGACAGGTGCAAGGTGATATCTCATTGTAATTTTGTATCTCATTTGTATTTCCCTGACGATGAGTGATGTGGAGCAGCTTTTCATGTGTCTGTTGGCCATCTGGAAGTCTTCTTTGGAAAAATGTCTATTCATGTCTTCTGCCCATTTTTTAAACTGGATTATTTGTTTTTTTGGACATTGAGTTTTATAAGTTCTTTATATATTCTGGATACTAACCCTTAAGCAGATATGTCCTTTGCAAATATCTTCTCTCCTTCCATTCCATTATCTGAAAGTACCGCAGTTTATTTATCCATTCACCTACTGAAGGGCATTTGGGTTGCTGCTTAGCTTTGGCAATTACGAATAAAGTTTGCAAAAATATCTGTGTGCAGGTTTTTCTGCACATACAAGTTGTCAACTTACTTTGATAAATATCAAGGCATACAATTGCCAGATTATATAGCAAGAGTATGTGTAGTTTTCTATGAAACTGCCAAATTGTCTTCCAAAGTGACTGTACAGTTTTTCATTCCCATAAACAATGAGTAACAGTTTCTGTTGCTCCTCATCCTTGCTAACATTTACTGTTGTTAGTATTCTGGTCTCTGGCCATTCTATAGTTACATTGTTGCTTTAATTTACATTTCCTTGATATATGTGATGTGGAGCATCTTATACTTGTTATCTTTACATCTTCCTTAGTGAAATGTCTGTTCAGGTCTTTTGCCTGTTTTTAACTCAGATTGTTTTCTTATTGTTGAGTCTTAAGAGGTCTTTGTACATTTTACTGTTTTTTTAATGTTCTTAATGTTTATTATTTATTTTTGAGAGAGAGAGAGAGATCAGGAGCAGGAGCAGGGGAGGGGCAGAGAGAGAGGCAGACACAGAATGTGAAGCAGGCTCCAGGCTCTGAGCTGTCAGCACAGAGCCCGACTCAGGGCTTGAATTCATGGACGGTGAGATCATGACCTGAGCGGAAGTCAGATGCTCAACCACCTGAGCCACCCAGGCTCCCCAAGAGTTCTTTGTACATTTTAAATAACAGGATGTTTAAAAAAATTTTTAAGAACTTTTTTTAAGTTTTTATTTTGAAAGAGAGAGTGTTGGGGAGGGGCAGAGAGGAAGAGAGAGAAAATCCCAAGCAGGCTGTGTGCTGTCAGCATGGAGCCCAATGCAGGAGTCAAACCCACAAATTGTGAGATCATGACCTGAGCTGAAGTCAGATGCTTAGCCAACTAAGCCACCCAGGCACCCCGCCTTTTTTAAACTGAATAACAGTTTTTTCATTTTAATTGTTTTTAACGTTTATTTATTTTTGAGAGATAGAGACAGAGCAGGAGCAGGGGATGGGCAGAGAGAGAGAGAGGGAGACACAGAATCTGAAGCAGGGTCCAGGCTCTGAGCTGTCAGCACAGAGCCCAATGCGGGGCACGAACTCACAAACTGTGAGATTGTGACCTGAGCCGAAGTCAAATGCTTAACCAACTGAGCCACCCAGGTGCCTCTTGTTTTTTCCTTTGTTTTTAATATGTCTTTTGTAAATATTTTCTCCCAGCCTATGGCTTTTTTTTTCTCATTCTCTGGAAAGATAGAAATTTTTAAAATGGAAAATGTCATTGAAATTAAACACACACACACACACATACACCCCCACACAGTGGATGGTTAAACAGTAGTATAGACACAGTGGCTACAGCTGAAAACACTGCTAGAAAATTGGAAGATAGATCTGAGCAAATCCCTCAGAATTGGAAAACATGTAAGTGCTATTAAAATACACTAAACAAAGAGTGAGAAACTCAAATGTAAAAGAGTTCAGTAAGGAGAGAACTGGGGAAATGGGCAAGAGGGAGTTATCAAAGTAATAATGGTGAAGAATTTTCTAAAGTTGAGGAAAGACATAAAATATTCATCTCAACATACTGCGGGAGTTTGCAGAGTATCGAAGACAAAGAAAATGTATTAAGAGATAGAAAAACCAAAAGATAGTTTTTGTACAGATGAATGAGTTCTATAATTAGAGCTGCAGAAAATTTCTTGTCAGCACTAAGATGTGTCAGAAGACAATGAAATAATGTCTTTGAAGTGTTGAGGAAAATGGTCTGTGAGAGCATAACTCTATATTTAGCTAAACTACAATTCAAGAGTGTGGGTAAAATAAAGATTTTGTTTTTACATGTCAGAACAGAAAATTCACTGGTCATATACCTGAATGGAAAGATTTGCTAAAGGCTATAACATAGTAATAAGAAATTGAACCTGGAAAGAAGGAGTAGAAAACAAGAAACAATGATAAGAAAAGAAGTAAGTATTGACTGCAAAACAATGGTGCATTGCTTATTTTGGGGAGAGGGACAGTGGGTAAGGAATGTTAAAAACCTAGCAGACATATTTTTTTCCAAATGAGTAGCTAATTTTTCTAACATTGTTTATGAATGAAATTATGTTTCCCAATAGAACTGAAATGCCATCTTGATCACATATTAAATTCTTATATAAATAATTTATTTTAAACTTCCTATTATCTTCCCAGTGAGCCATTCACCTTTTGGCAAATTGATACTATACTATTTTGATGACGGTAGCTCTATAATACATTTTAAAATCTGTTTGAGGAGTTTCACCCCTTTTGATTTTTTTTCCAAAGTTTTCTTGGCCACTTTTGTTATGCATGCTTTAGACAAGGGGTCAGCACACTTTCTCTACAAAAAGCCAGACAGCGATTAGACTTTGAGGGCACATAGTTTCTATCACAGCTACTCAACTCTGCCATTGTGAAGGAAATCATAAATAATATGTAAATGAATGGACAATCCTATGTTCATATAAAGGCTTATTTATAAAGCAGGCAGCAGGGTCAAATTTGGCTGGTGAGCAGCAGTTTGTCAATCCGTGCTCTAAACCATTTTTTACCTCCAAGTTGTTTTCCAATCTGGCTTTGCTGTATTCTTTCTGAGTTCTGCCTTCGGGAATTTTTACTTTAGCTGTGTGTCAATTTTTCATATGGTCTTGGATAGTGTAATACCATCATACTACTTTGGAAGTCCGTATTTGGGACTTGTCTGTTTGAGGGCAGAGATGATTCCTTGCCTAGTCTTTATGACTCCATGATGTAATAGAGTGTTTAACAGAGAGTAGATGCTCAATGAACATTGTCAGAAGAAGGCAGAGAGACAGGAATCTGAATCTATTCTAACCCTCTTGTTTGATACTGTGGAAACATACTTGCTCAGATTTGCAAAATAAGTTAATGACAAAATGGAGAAACGGGTAAAAAGACAACTGTAGGATAAAGAAAATAGCGGCTGGGTTGGAATTAACACAGGAGTTCTATGGAAGCTAATGATTGGCAAGTGGGGGTCAAAGAGAAAGTCATGCTTAAGCAAAGAGCTAAAGGATGAGCAGGAATTCACCAGGCAAAAGGGAAAAGAAAAGAGAGAATGCTCCAGAAAGAAAGGAAGGCACACATAAAGGCTTAGAGGTGAGATAGAGCATGGCTGATCTGCAATAGTTCAGTGGGGCTGGAGCTTGGGAGGAAAGGTGGACTGAGAAGGGAAGCAGAGGATAGATAGATAATAGACTCAGGTAAGCAAAGGGTAGGGAGCAACCTGTAACTGAACTCTGGGCTTAGAAGCAAACTCCTTTATGTCATAGAGATTTCCCAAGCTGAGCCAGCAAAGCTCTGGATGAAGTAAAGGGAATGGGTGTACCTAAGTGAAGAAAGATACTAGAGTCTTGGGCAAATTGTGATTAGCCTGAAGCAGGGGAATAGGCTGAAGCACTGGTGTAAGGGGCCTGAGAAAGAACAGCCCATGGGCCAGTTGAGAACATCTGCTCACAACTGTAATGGGAACAAAGGGAGAAGGAACACACACACATGCAGGAGCTTGCATGCCAAACAGTCATCAGTGTGCGATTCTCTTGTTCCCGCTCTGTACTCTCCTGATCAAACACACAGCAGCAACGTGATGTGCTCTCTGGGGCAGAGAAAGGTTTCAGCAATTGGGGTGTGTGTGGGGAGGGGGGTATGAATGGGAACATCTGCTCTATGAAGACACTTGAAAAGTAACTTTCTAATCACTTGGGGAAAACATCTGGGCCACACAGCCCAGACCACCATTGGTGCAGTAAGTGGAGAAAGATTGGGGGAATTGATGGGGAAGGAGGCAGAGTAGATGCAAAGTGAGGTGTAAGCTAGACAGGAATAACATGGACTCGGGGAGAGGGGTGTGGCTCCTCTGGAGAGGTCAGTCTCTTGGGGATTCTCTCATGCAAAGACCAAAGACAGATGGAATTTTCACTCACTGAGCTCACTGAAAAGGCTCACTTGGTCCATGACACTTGAAAAACCATTCCCAACTCTTCAGTCTTCAGAGTACTAAAATATCAAGTGGTGAACAGCTACCATGAGAAGGAAAGACTAAAGCTTCCAAAGGCTTCATTCACTTTTAGGAAGGTGCGTGTGGATAAGAAGAAAGGAGACAGAACAAATTTTGAGATGAATGGACAGGGATCCTTAAATCTGACATATTTCTCATACATCATTCTCCATCTCCCATCATCCCATTAATTTGGGAAACCCAACTTGAATTACTTACAGTGGATTAGAACATCATAGGTTTTCTTCAGTTCATCTATGAATAAGTATATTATTGAGTTTCTATCTTTTTTTTAGAACTCTGCAGGGTTCTGGAGCTAATTAAGAGAAATAACTTAGTAAATAGTTGTATATAGTTTTCAACTTTCAAATTCTGGGAGTTGAGGAAAATAACATGCAGAGAAGTAAAATTACTTTCCAGGATCACTCAACTGGTAAAAGAATAGATCTTGTACCAGTTTCAGTTTCCTGACTAATTTTGGTGTTCTTTCTATAAAATGTTTTCTTCCCTATGTGAAAGGGCAAAGGAATCCTTTCTAGCGGCAAAGGTAAGATGGCCAAGCAGGGAATAGTTAAAGAGATACTGCAAAGTTAAGTCTGGAACAAAGCATTTGCTTAAGCCATGAGACCATTCAAAACTGGGAAAAGAGAAAGACCAGTGGGGAGAATAGAAGGGAGGAAAGGCACTTCTTAGGGAAAGGAACTTGGATAAGAGGGACAGGTCTAATCTTTTCTACATCTGAATAAGCTCTAGTTTAGACACATCTTGGTGCTCCACTATCTCATTTCTGGAACTCCAAGGTAGAATAACCAGGCACCTCTACACATCTGAGGCCTATTGCAGTTGTAGAAAGTAAAGGCTACCAAAAAAAAAAAAAAAAAAAATCCTGGGACCAGTGAAAGGTATAGATATAGTTATTTGGCATTGTGCAATCACTGGGTCAAGACACTGTATTAAGTTCTTTACATCTTTGTAACAATTTTCTAAAGCAGGCATTATCTCCCTTACTTTATGAAAGAGGAAACTGAGACTTGGACAGTTCACACATCCAGTGAGTAGAAATAGAAAGTTAGATCTCCAAACTTCTCATGTCACAAATGCTTTGTATGATAGGGGTCCATGACAGATCATTGTATATGGCTTATAATTACAGAAATTCATGCTTGAGTCACATCGTATCATGTTACCCACAAGCTACCCCCGTTTCTCTATGCAACATTTTATATTGGACCAATCACTTTAAAATTAACCAACAAAGGACATCAGAAGCAAACAAATCCCAAGAAAGGTAGCCTGGTTTGTGTCTGAACCTGATTAGGCATTGCTCTGTTCATTGCAGCTGGTGATACAGGTGGTTGGGAAAGCAGGGATCTGGAATCAGAACCATCATCTGGGAGGAGTGAAGGTAGGAAAACAGGCCCAGGTGTAGGACCTGGGAGTTCATAGCCATGTGCAGAACAGCACCTTGAAAGAATGAGAGCAGACAACAGGTGGTAGGTCAGTGAAGCAATGGACATCAGAGAAGCCCAAGGCAGAGCACAGCATGTCCTGAGCCATGGAAGGAACATATTGAAAGGGAATGTTGGGAACAAGCAAGAATGCATACTTGAACTTGCTTGACTAAAGGATGGGACTTCTGCCTAGGCACGCACAGCTTCAAAGGAGACACATTTGGAAAAGGAAAGGAGAAGAATTAGCAGGATACAAGAGCAGGCTATGCCAAGAAACCCAAGCAAACAGGCAGAGACAGCTGGCACCTGGAGAGCAGAGGCCCACCCACCACCAGAGATGACGATTCTAGTTCTTGGGAGGTGATTAGCAAAACAATGCAAAGTCTGCAGCACGGATAGGTTAGCAAGGAAGAGGCTCACACATGGGAACAAGATAGTAATTCAATTCCCCAGAGAACAGTACAAGCTTGCCTCTTTACCTGAACTTAACCCATTCCTAAAAGCCTGTTGGATAGCAAATGCTCACATAGTGGGAAGCCCATAGCCTCTTATTTTTAATAAATACTAAATAATAATAATAATACAGTTGTGTCCCTTAACCACCAAACATTTCTAAATGTCACTGAGCAGCCACATTTCAGTCCATTAAGGATTTCTGTGCAAATACACCAACACTACTTTAATAATTTTTAAATATTTTCTCCCACATAGGACAAAACGGTATACATAGTAGAGGTAGACAAAATTACGATAACATATTTTTTACGCAGTCGCCCTTCTTAATTAGCTTTATACTTTCCAATCTTCCAGTGAATGGACTTTCCAAAGTGTCTCAGACCTACCAACTTTCTTTACAAGCTTTACCATTTTCTGAGGAGACATCATCACTTAATGTGGGGAAGAGGACAATGATAATACATAACATGTTGAAATAATGAGATGCAACAGGAATACATTATGACACTCTCTCATCTATAATCACAGGTGACAAGCAATCTGGCTAGCATCTATATGTTTGGCGCTTTTTTTTTTTTTTTTTTTTTGTAAATATTTGAGTAAGGAGAGTTCAGGTAGTAAGGGATTTCTATAAAAAACAGAAACAGATCTTTGCCACAACATAGCAACAGATAAACCTGTGATTTACAAGTTTTGATTTCTTCTTCATGTGTCCCAGGCATACTGAAAACAGTAAAATCTTGCCATCAAGCTTTAGTAGAGTCTATTGTAAATTTGTAAAGTGTGGGTCTCTTTGTTTCAAGGAGCCTATGCAGCCTACTGGAACTCCTTTGTCCAGAAATCAATTTCCAAATATCCAAACTTGAGTGGGGTGCATAAGTAAGCTTGGGCTTTTACTGTGAAGTAGATGCCTTATTTCATCCATTTTACAGGTAAGAAAGCAGAGGTCAGACAGCTAATAGATGGCAGAACCTGTGCATGGAATGCCAGATGCCAGAAGCACATAACTCTAACTCCAATTAGTTAATAAGCATTTGGTGCCTGGATCAGTATATCTTAAACCTCAGTGATATAAAGCATCTTTAAAGGCAGGGATTGGCTAATTTGTCTATAGAAGGCCAAATATTGAAGATTTTAGGCTTCATGGGCTATACATTCTCTGTTGAGACTACTTTATCCTTGTGGCCAGAAAGTAACCACAGAAAATACATACACAAATGGGTTGTAGCTAAGTTCCAATAAAACTGAATTTATAAAAGCAGATGGAGAGCTGGATGCAGCCTATGGGCCATAGTTTGCTGACTTCTCTTTCACGGGAAAAAACTATTTCTGATATCCACAGATTTATTTTAGGATCCTAAGAATCTATGGACTTGAGTTTTAAAAATTCTGATGTAAGAAAACTCATTTCATGCATACAGTTTTGATTTGTCAATAAAAAACAAATTATTTTCTTTTTGACTGGTAAAGTCACTTTCTTTTCAAGGTTATACTTGAAGGAAGAAAATAATTAAAAATTCCCTAGCATTCTGACAGTCCTCTGACTTCAGCACTGGCCTAGATTATTTCCCATCTTCCCACCTTCCTTCTGGGGGGAAATGGGGGGGAGGGAGGTAGGGACACACAACACATAAGACTGGATTTTGGCAATATTGGGAGGCATGTAGCTTGAGATCTGTAGCAAATAATACAATATGGAAATGGGAGGATCAGAGAATTTTCCATTTATTGGTCATAGTTTTCTTACCTCCACCACACTCTTTCCCCCATTAGGGTTGAAAAGCTCTGTGATTATCAAGTATCAGATGCTGGGGACTGACCTTTTAGAAGGAATAGGAACTTACTCCCTGGCAGGGCTAAGGGGTTAGAAATTTAAATCTTACAGGACTAGAATTCCAGCCTCATTCCTTAAAATTGCCCACTAATGCTCTTTGCTCTTGTCTGTTCTTATAGACTCCTATACTCCTTACTCATGAGGGCAATACTGGTAACTCTGTACCATCCCTTCTGCAAATGACTTTCAGGTTGTGGTCATCGCAATGTCTGGTATCCTCCTTTCTCTATGTCTGCATCTACCCTTCCACTTTCGTGTCTAAATCTGACCTAGCTTAGAAAAATAAGCGCTTAATAAATGGGGACTGTCATTATGGGAATGCCTCTAAAGCATTTGAAAATCCAAACACCTTTTGTGGTACAACAAGACTTCCTCAATCACACTTTCCATCCCCTTAGACATCATATTCCATTGTTCTTTTCTCATGTCTTTTTCCCTTCCTGACTTTCCTCACACATTTTGTCTTAAGACATTATTACTGTCATGTCCCTTTTTGATCAGGGTAGGATTTCTCACCATGTTGTGCCCTTGGGCAGGCTGCTTCAGTCTAGAATGCCCTTTCCAACCCTATTGTCAGTTTTCACTTGGCCAATGCCCACTCATTCTTCAAAACACAGATCAGCGTACTGTTCCTTCCCTGAAGTCTTCCCTGAATCCCATAGCCAAAGGTGGTTATTACTTTCGGTTATCCCAAGGCACTATGTTCATACTCATATCCTGGCGTTTTGTA
The DNA here is from genome assembly GCF_028018385.1 of Neofelis nebulosa. Lineage (NCBI taxonomy): Eukaryota > Metazoa > Chordata > Mammalia > Carnivora > Felidae > Neofelis > Neofelis nebulosa. The sequence goes on from NC_080789.1 coordinate 19,326,224, forward strand.
CACTATATTGTAAGTCATTGTAACTCACAGTAGTGAATTCCAAGAGAACAAGAATGTGTCTTGTGCACCTCCATGGTTCCCAGTTCCAAGTGGCTGGCAATACAGAGAAGTCAGTGAAAACTACTTAACTGAATGAATGGATATCTTGGTTCCTGGAACAGGGTTGATGTGGAAACTTCATGAAGATCCCATGAACCAATATTCCACCATTCATCTTAAAACCAATTCCTCAAACCATTATTCAGAAGAATTATTTACGTGGCACTCTAAGATCTTTCTTCATTTATCCATACTTCTTTCACTCCTTTGGAACTCTGACAAGACTGGGGTGCTCAGGGCATACAATCTCCTCCTCCAAAGAAATTTTTTCTTGGCCTCTCATGGATCCCTCAAGCCTACCTTCCCAAGAGCTGTAAAATGCTCTATTAACACATATCAGATCCATAGTCAGCCAATTGCTCTGCACAGTATATGCACCTGTGGTAGCCACTATCCAAGTTGTCCTGTCTTTACATTTTCTTCCCTAGTCCTCATTAGTACTTGTGTACATGGGTGTATTGGTGTGTGTTTTAATTGTCATTTGATCACGTCACTAAATTTCTATGTTTGAAAGTCAAAAGACAAAGATGAACCCTATATGCCCTAAGTAGTTCAAGCAGTTCAGTCATTGTTGAAAAGTTCTTTACTCTTTTTCCTCCCCTCCAAAAAAAGAAAATAAATAAGCAAACAAAAATATCACTGCCTGCTTTACTTGTAAAATGTTTCTAACTTTAAGCTGGTCTAGCTTACTTCTTATCTAAGTAACCATTGATGAGGCGTCTGGCACTTCGGTACTCCAGGCACTCAGATAAAACTATTATATTCCTTCTCTTTCTTGCCAAAGAAACTGTATATCTAGTATTAGTTTGGCAACACACATACACAACAATGGGCTTTTACACACAGTCATAAACTTGAATACTATTCTGATCCTGCAGTTTCATGGCTGCTCACACAGAAATGTCAAAAACACATGAGTAGGACACAGAGACGATAATGAAATCAGGCAATTAAACTTATCACTTCCCATCAAATCCTATGATTAGAGTCCACTTCAAGTCTTGGTGCTACTTGTCAATAAGAAACTCGTTAGAATATCCTATTCATCAATTCCTTACTGGCATGTTTATTGGGCACCTCCCGTGTGCCAGGTGGGCTACAGGCACTAGAATACAAAATTAAATGGGGCAGTCAAAAGGCTTAAGGAGTTCTCAGTCCAGTGGGAAAAACAGCCAAGGAAAGAGGCAGTCGCACCTCTCTGGGGCAGTGCTGCAGTCAAGGGGTGCTCAGAATACCACAGAAACATGGAAAGTGCACCTAAGCCCACCTCCACAATAGGTCAGGGAGAATAGGTAGAGAGAGTAAAGAATTTTGATTTTGTAACACAGCACAATGACTACAGAAATGCAGCTGAGACAAGTATAAGATGGGAGAGGACATACTTGATCTCAATGACAAGAATGAAGTCACTCCCGATAGCTTTTCCATCTCCCCAAGACTTTGCTCAATTGTTCCTGCTAAAATGAGTCTGTCTGTAACCACCATACTTAATTCTGCAATCCCGCTCCCCATCACTCTTGAATTCTCCTTGTTCTACTCCACATTTTTGTTTAATAAAGTACTCTTTACTTTTGGCCACCTTAAATCACTTACTTTTACATTACATTTATCTCTATCATCTGCCTTCCTTTCACCCCACAGCTAGAATACAGGTTCCACAAAGACAGGGGTGTATTTTCATTCACTACTATATCTCAAATACCCAGAACATGGTGCAAGTAGGCATTCAATACTGAACCTTAGGGATGCAACTAACTGAAAGACCATGAAGGGCAGGAGCTTTGCTTTGAGTAAAACTTTTAAAAATACCAGTGTCGGGCTCCTGGGTGTCTCAGTCAGTTGAGCGTCTGACTTCATCTCAGGTCCTGATCTCAGGGTTTCTGAGTTTGAGCCCCTTGTCGGGCTCGCTGCTGTCATTCTGTCAGTGCAGAGCCTGCTTCGGATCCTCTGTCCTCTTCTCTTCTCTGCCCCTCCCTCGCTTAAGCTCTCTTTCTCAACAAAACAAAACAAAACAAAACAAAACGAGTGTTGTTCCATAGATTAACAGCTACCTATTGTCATGGAACTGAGGAGCTGCAGAAAAAGAAAACTGTTCCATGAACAGCAGCTTTGTGTGCCCTGCTTGTCAAAGATAATGACAAGGACCTTCCTAGGTGGGGTGTGTGACTGTTTTTGCCTCATACCCTGTAATCAATTTGATGTTTCATTGAGATGACATCTTAACAATGGTTCACAAGTGTCCACCTTCTCCATCCCATCCTTCACAACCCAACCTGAGGCCATGACCATCTCTTAGTAATGCTAATGAACAATTCATAAGTGGTCATTCTGGCTCCAACCTTGCCCACCTCTAATCCATTTTATAGCCTGAAGCAAAAGGGATTATTCTAAGGCACAAATCTGTTCCTGCTTAAAAGCTTCAAATGTTTCCCATTTTCCTTATGATAAAGATGAAATTCTGAAACATGAATTATGAAGCCAGCTTCCACTGGCTCACGAGAGCTGATTATGTACATCTCTTTCCAGCTCTGTGATTAGTAGCTTCACATGGGTAGCTTAAAATTTGCCATGGTGAGAGTATGGAAATTGGAAAATACTACAAATCGGAGCTTCGTTGTCCAAACAATGGTTTGTTTAACAGCACACCCCTGGACAGACACCAATATCCTTTTTTAAAAAGATATGGCCAGATTTGATATGTTAATATTTTATTGAGGATTTTTGCACCTATGTTCATGAGGGGTATTGGTCTATACTTTTTCCTCTCTTGTTATGTTTTTGTCTGATCTTGGTATTAGAGTAATAGTAGCCACATAAAATAAGTTGAGGAGTGTTCCATTATCTTCGATTTTCTGGAAAAGTTTGTATAGAATTGATATTATCTCCTCTTAAGATGTTTGATAAAATTTGCCAGTGAAACCATCTGGCCTAGAGTTTTCTTTGCTAGAAGGTTTTACTCACAAATTCAATTTTTTAAATATATATGGGACTATTATGTTTTATATTTCTTCTGGTATGAGTTTTGGCAGCGTGTGTTTTTCAAGGAATTGGTTCATTTCATTCTAGTTGTTGAATTTACAGGCATAGCATTGTTATTATTCTTTTAATGCCTGTACATTCTGTAGTGACTGATAATGTTGCTCAAGTTGACTATATTTTTCTTATTTTCTAGTTGTTTTATCAATTATTGATAAAAGAGTATTAAAGATTCCCATAATTGGGGCACCTGGGTGGCTCAGTTGGTTGAGCCTCTGACTCCTGATTTCGGCTTTGGTCACAGTCTCACGGTTCATGGGATGGAGTTGTGTGTTGGGCTGTGCTCTGACAGCACTGAGCCTACTTGGCATTCTCTCTCTGTCTCCCTCCACCCCTCTCCCGCTCATACTCTCTCTCTCAAAATAAATAAATAGATTTTTTTAAAAAAGATTCTCATAATTGAGAACTTACCTATTCTTTAGCTCCATCAATTTTTGCTTCATGCTCTGTTTTTGGAATGTGCACATTTAGGATTGTCATGTCTTAATGACATCATCATTTTAAAGAGATTAGTTCACTCTTTTCTAGTCTCTGTGGTTTCTGATGAAATTTTCACAGTTATTGATGTTTTGTTTTAATTTATTTTATTTATTTTGAGAGGGGAGAGGGGGAAACTGTGAGATCATGACCTGAGCTGAAATCAAGTTTAACCAACTGAGCCACCCAGGTGTCACTGCATTGTTGGTTTCCTAACCATTGTATTTTAAAGCCGCTCAATTCTGAGGTGTTTTTTTACACAACAGATAACTGAAACACCCTCTAGCCCTATATTCCAATCACACTGAACTTTGAAAGCCATTCACTTTTTTCTTCCAAAACTTGGCATCTGCTATTCCCTCTTCATAGAAACGATACCATCATACGCTTACACAATCTGTTGCACTTTCCCAAATGTGTCGCACTGTGTACTCATCTTTCAGGTTTCAGGTAACTGTTTCTTTCTCCAAAAGGGGCTTCCCTGACACACATACTCCTGCCCTTACTCTGTAAGTCTAGATAAAAAGCCCCTCTTACACATTCCAGTAACAAAACTGCTTCTCACATCGTGTCTCCTAAAATAAAATGATACAGTTATTGATCACTCACTGCATACTAGGTCTTGCTCTAAATCCTTTGCGTGAATCTACGAAACAACCCTATTATTGCCTCTATTTTCCCAATAAGGAAACTAGAGAACAAAATGGCTAATTTACCTGCCCATAATCACAGAGTACTGTTAGTGGTTGAGTCAGAATGTGACCCAGACAGTGGCTTCCGAGACATGTCCTTAGCCACTATTTTAAGCTGCTCCTGACTTACTGTATTATAATATTATAATAACTTTTATACCATTCTCTATAGCCAATACGAGTCTAAGCTTTCTAAAGAAAATGACTAGATATTGTCAACTACATGGCATCAAAAAACTGCATTTTATTTCACAGGTTATGTTGTGTGTGTTTTCTCTATACAATGAGATTATAGAGGTCAGGGATCTTCAATTCCCATCTATCTATCTCTAGATTCAGAAGCCTAAAATATGTTAGATCCTCAATAATGTGTCATGACTGCATGATTGTTGAGTGAAGAGAAACATTCAGGGCAGACAGTTAATATGTCATATCAATCAAAAAAAGGTGTAGAGGTCCTACTTAGGGAAGCCAGGAACTCAACAACAGTACAATATAAATAAAGGTAAGTACAGAAAAATAAGGACCAAGACTTCTAGAATCACTTCTCTATCAAAGGTTACAAAATTCACTAGTAATCCAAAAACAGGACTTAAAATAAGAATAAAACTATTTTTCACTTATTAAATTATCAAATTGAAATTAATAATATGCAATGGTAGTAAGGGTATACAGTGAAAGCACACTAGCATTATTATGCTTGTGGAGATTTAAATTGGTATATTTGTATCTATCAGTAGTCATTCAAAATATTTATACAATCAAGACTCTAATTCCATTTATGGAACTCTATTCCTAAAGAAATATGGATAAAGATTTAGGTACCTATGTTAGTTAAAATGGAAAAATAATCAGAATCAATCAAAATTCTATAGCCATTAAATTTTTATTTAGAAAGACATGAAGACATGCCATATATATATATATATATATATATATATATATATCCAAAAAGCTTGAGAGAAAATATTCTAAAATGCCAATAGTGAAAAACTCTAGATGATGGACTTATGAGTAATCTGATTTTTCATTTTTATACCTCCCTGTATTTTTCAATTTTTTAAGCTTTGGCATGTATTTTTCTTTAATCAGATGAAAACAATAAATGTTACCAAAAAAACTGCAAACTATGTTTGCAGCTGACCACAAGGTCCATAACAAATAAACAATCTGGAGCAAGCCATTTCAAGAAAACAGACGTAATAACTGACAGGGTGGTGGGAAAGCATGCAAGCCAAAGGCCCTTCTCCTTCAGCAAAGTAAAGATTATGTTGCTAAAGACACCCTGGGAAAGCAGTGCAAGCATCAAGGAACACAAGGATCCAAGTGTTGTTGGAAGGAGAACATATAGGTTTACATCTGCCTATTAAACATGTCTTGGAGAAAACTTTAAAGCAATTAAATCCCAGCTCTCCAGCGGTCTAAGTGAACTGCCAATCCATAGCCAGAGCCAATTTGACTTTGGACCCTTGACTTGAAGGTTCTTACTGAGAAGGGAATTGGAGACCCTAAAAACTTAACTCAAGCCCATACTTTTTTGTGTGCTCTTTGCTTGGCCAGCACTCTACTGAGTGCCTGCTTGGATAATAGTTTCAGGCTGTTGACCTCCCTCCCCTGATTGTGTCTTGTCACCAGACATTTAAGTGATGTTGCAAGAGCTCTTTCTAGCTCTCCATCATTGCTGTTGAATTGTCCTACAGGAAACTAACACATTTTCTGTACATCAAAGCCTGATGCATAAAGTAAAGTCAAGATTTTTTCTTGAGCCTCTACTGCAATCTGATTATACCATGGATATACTTCTTCATGGCTATGTTGTAAGGAAAATGTCTAATATTTTAGATACTCAGGCATTAGACATTTAGACCTCTTTATTTTCATAGTGCCAAGCCCAGTTCTGAGCAATACTTTATCCAAGATAGAAGATGATCAATAAATGTTTGTTGATTGATTGACTAATCGATGGTTTTCCATTTTCCACAGGTGGGGTGGCAAATGCATTCACTGCACTGCAGTTGCCATTCTTCCTCCGACACTATCCGATGATATCAAAAATCATTCACACTACTTTCTCTGAAATGCAGAAGGGACCTTTTAAAGTTCCCCCCAAGTGGCTTTACATGCAGACAGTACCAAGGCACTGGCATACAGACAAAAGCCTATTTTCCATCCACTATGCAGGATACTGCCCAGACTTCTTAGAACCCCAAAATCTGACCAAAACACATCTCCTGTTACAAGACCATATGCCCCCTGCCTCCCTATCCATCCCAAGTGATCACCACACTTTCTTGCCTCTCAGGCCCCAAGTCAAATCACTCTTCCTTTTCTGTACTTAGCAGTTTGCTTGTTCGATTGTACCATTTATTTATTTTGACCTTGGAGTCTTAGTCTTAACCACGATAGCATTCATCTTCGAAAATCAGAATTCTGTTCTTTAACATCAAAACTTTCATGGATTCCATAATTACAGAAGGACAGGGATTATATCTGTCTTAATTATACCTGTAACTCCAGCACCCAACACAATGCCTGTCCGCATGGTAGGTGCTTGGTAAATATTTATTAATGAGTAAATTCTATCTGTTAATGGAAAAGTATGTAATAACCAAAAAGCTACTATGAGCTCCTATTTTCTTACAAATTTGTATTTTAGAAATTACATCAATACTTACATACCTTTTAAGGATAAATAACCAGACTTGAAATAATAATACATTTTCTCTTTGTGGGGTTCTGGTTCTTAAAATATTTTAGATAGTTTAATGGACCTATGTTATTCAGAGATTACTAACAAAGATTTTGAAGAATAATAAGACAGGCAATACTAAACTTAGAATGAGCATAATTTCAATTTTCTTTGATAATTCAAAAGGCACATCATGACCAAGCAATACTCAAGGGCCATTATTATGCATCAACTACTCTTCCCAGTAATAATTGTTAATAGAAATTTCTGCTAGTTAAATGCCAAATTAACAAGCCGTTCCTGCCTTTGGAGCCCATGTGTACATGGACACTGCCAGCTCCAAACTGAATGAAGTTATTTCTTGATTTTAGTGCTTTTAGAGTTTCCCAGCAGAGTAATTCAAAGTCTAATCATTTGAGGGAATTTTAATTGGTTTCCAATATGACCAGTTTCTATACCCATCTCCAAATGATAAGATGTAATTGATTTAGCATATTATGATTAGCATTGAATAGTAATTCCAGGCTCTATTTTTTTTGTGATTATGTGTGGCCTTAAGAAAGTCACTTAACTTCTCTCTTATGTGGTTCTCTTATAATTTTTATTTTAAATTCTTTAGTATTGCTATCATAATTATTATCATTATCATAATTATCCTCTTATCTTTTAATAGGAATGATCATGGTACCTACCTCATAGTATTATTGTAAGAGTTACACATACTAAAACACTTATCAGATAATAGCTGCTCAGATAGAACATAACTATTATTATTACTGTGATGTTTATTCTCCACCTACCATTGAATAAAACTCCCAACCAAAAAACATTATCCCCTACCCACTCAGGAATACTTATCTGTTCATTCAGTGTACTCAGCATTTGTATTGAGTGTCTACTCTGCTCCCATCTCTGTGACAGGCATTAGGAAAAGAAAGGTAAAAGAGATTTGATGTGGGGGAGGCAGACATATAGCCAGATAATTATAAGACAATGTGGTATGTGGTATGTGTAAGACAATGATAGACCTATTAGTAGGTCTATCCCTACTAATAGGGATAAGGCTGGATGGACCAGGCTCAGGGAGGACTTTCCTTGGAAATGACACCTGTGTAGGGTCTTCACAATAAGACAGGGGACCCAGGGGGAATACAGCAGGAAGATAATGAGCATTTACCGGGAAGAGGACATTGCAGATAGAAAGAACACTTTAAAAACCCAAAGGCAAGAAATATCATGGATTTGTTTGGGGACTGTGGAGATTTGGGGTGGCTTGGAATTGCTGGCATACAAAGTACTAGGCAAGCAGTGGTGAGAGATAAAATGGGAGTGGTAGACAGGGACTAGATCACAGACGAAATTTTAGATCATGAGCCACCACCGAAGACTTTAAAGCAGACTTAAATCACAGATGTGGTGTCTCCAACTGCATCATTGTCTGAGCCCTCTCATCCTTCAGCAAGGTTCTCCGGATAGTATCGAGTTGAACCATGGCAACTTTCCCAAGGCAGGAGGCATAGAAAACAGTTTGCTCCTTAACTGAGTGCCAGCAGTAAGTCTTCGTGGGTGAATTGGATTTGGGTTAAAACTATCAAGACCAAAGGAGTCCAGAAATGTTCTTTTGACCCAGCTGTGTCTCTCTCTCCAATTAGGCCCAAAGGCTTGTCAGACAAATAAGAATGTGCAGGTAGTGAGCCTCTAGATTTTTGAAGAAGTCCAGGAGAGACTCCTTGCTTCATGGGAGTTGTGTGTGAAAGCCTGGCCTTAGTCTACCCACCTCAGTTGTAGTTAAAAGCCACCAGAGCCTCCTCTGGGTCTAGGCTGTGGTGAGTGGAAAGCCAGGGGTCTATGCTTACAGACTAGCAAGGGTGTTCTGCTCACAGGTGCCTCACAAGCCATGGCTTATAGCCTTGTATTCCAAGAAATTCAACATCCCCACAACGCAGCCAACATTGGACATAAATGTCCCCAAATCAGCAAATAAAAGCTGTACTGTGGCCAAGGCAACAGCAGCTGCTTCTGAGAATATGATGGGGTAAAGAAGGGACATGGAATGTTTTGCTAAATTCTCTTTCTACAGGAAACTGGGAAAAAATGAATTAAAACTCCAATGGTGGGGGTTTAATGGTTAATAACTCTTAACAAAAGATATATACACCCTGTACTTATGTAAAGTAATATGGGGAATTGAGTTCTTGATCTAGATAATTTCAGACAATTTTTCTTTAACACATTCACCTAAAATATTTGGATAATTGAGGGGAAACATCTTTTGCCATTCGAATTATCTGAAATGCTCCACTTCACTGGACTGTGTAGACACAGGTCTGAATTACATTTATCCAAGAAACACTGCTTTGAGAAGAAAGCTTGATGTTTGAAGGGAAGAATGGGCCTCCTTGAAGCAGTCCAAGATTATTTTTTTAAACAGCTTCATAAAAATCAACAGGAAAGGAAAGGGTGATATGAAATGCTTTTAACTTTACTGTCATTCCTGAGCATGTACAGATCCCCTCATCTCCATGAAGTAGAAACATGTTCCCTCAAATTCAAAGCAGACTACCTGAATGATCACATATAAATCCTATTTAATCTGGAAAAATGTCAGCAATGCTCCTGCCAGGACATCAATAACGATTTTGGTCACTTGGGCCGAGAATAAGAAAGTCATCCAAAACTAAACAAGGATGGAGTCTTTGAAGGTGGCCGTGATGGGGCCTGTCACAGTGTGTTAAGGATCTCAGAAACATTTCTCTGGAAGAAGCCAAGGCACAAATGGATTTGAATTTTCAGAGAACAGATAATCCAACAACTACGTTACATCAGCTCAAAGACTAGAAGGATGAAGGCCAGGATGTTAACCATTCTTGTCCTATTTCTCAGTGTTATGGGTCATTCATCCACCCCAACATTTCATGAAAATTTCAAACCATCAGAAACATTCATCATCTACGGACAGTTGTCCAGGCACTACGGAAGTATCAGAATAGTCCAAATTATCTAAGTCTTGTATTTCTTATGTACATAAACTGCCTCAGTAATATACTCACTCACCCTTAAACAGGTATACACACCAGACAATGCTGTTACAATTCTTTTGAAGCTTATTAATGGATTATACTATTTTTGTTGTTGTTTTCAGAGTCTATAGGAATGGTCAGATGCTTGGTAGCACCAGTTTCCTTCACACAAATCTCAATACTAACTGAAGGTCAATATTAACTGACTTTCAATTTGTTTCTTGTGATTAAGTTTCTTCAACCATACTGGAAATTCCTAGAAGGCATAGACTAAGCTTCTATCCTTTGCTTGTCTCCTCCTTTGCAAAGTGGTGGCTATAGAAAGGGCTCAATGAATATTATATGTGCACTGACAGGTACACATAGAAATGTTTGTTTCTGACATGACCCAACTAGACAAATTAATTTAAAAAGACAAAGAGTTGGGGCGCCTGGGTGGCGCAGTCGGTTAAGCGTCCGACTTCAGCCAGGTCACGATCTCACGGTCCGTGAGTTCGAGCCCCGCGTCAGGCTCTGGGCTGATGGCTCAGAGCCTGGAGCCTGTTTCCGTTCTGTGTCTCCCTCTCTCTCTGTCCCTCCCCCGTTCATGCTCTGTCTCTCTCTGTCCCAAAAATAAATAAAAGTTGAAAAAAAAAATTAAAAAAAAAAAAAAGACAAAGAGTTTATCAATGGCTTTTAAAACCAATCAGTTGGCATTTTGAAAGTAATTATACATTCTCAGTGGCGAGGAGACTTGGCCAGGTCATTGTAGCTCTAAGCCCTAATATAGCTTATGCTGTACTCCGAGCTCATTATGGAAAGACCTAAAGCTCAAGGCTCAACTTCTAAGAAGTGAGTTTGGGGGCCCTCTCATTTCTAAAGAGCTGATTCTTATTTTCTATCTGTCAGTTTTGGCACATTTTACTATGAGAGCGTAAGTTCTGAAATCCCAAAAGAGGCCCAAAGGATCACCAAACTAATCGACAAAGCAGAGCTGGCCTTATGACATATAAGGGGATACATCCCGGGGAATTTTGCAAAACTTGGATATATGGAGTAAGCAGTTCTGGTGATTTTGAAGAGGCCAAGGGAAACAACTGAGGCTCTATTTGGGGCTATATAAAATGAAACCATGTCAGCGACATAAATCATTGGGGGAAACATTTCAAATCCAAGGTAAACCATAGCTAAATGTTCTATGTCTGGATAGCTTGCCCTCCAGGAGATCTGAATTTACCCAAGGTCAAATGGAGACCAAGGTCAGAGGCAGAACCTGGAATAGAACCCTTAATTCCCAGTGTGCAGGGTACAGCTCCAAACTCAGGCTGAGCGTTACACCCTAGGCTAAAACTGGCATTACAACAGAGATCTGTAAGCCTTGAGTAAAATAAAACAAGTTCATTGAAATCAAAGAAATTCTACTTTTGGACATTGGCCCATAGGGCTTGATGAGTGGGAGGGACAAGAACAAGATTATAGTATGTGTGTGGCATGTGTGATGCCTTCTGAAGTGTCTCTTAGGGGAATTCCTGAGGAATAAGCAAGCCACCTGTGGGTCTGGTGGAAACCATGGCTTAAGATACTCCTTAGGAAGCTTAAGCCTGGCAGACCCTCACAGTTATAAAGCATGAACACTGAACAAAATAAATGAAAATGGATTTCTGAGTAACTGAGAGGAAATTGGATTTAATGTGGCCAGACATCTAACAGACATGCTGGAAATTGCCTAAAGCTGGAAATAACAAATGCTACTGAAAAATAAACACTTTTTTTTTTAAAGACCTTAACATTTTTTAAAAATTGCCCACATCACATGAGCCTTGCTGTCTTAACAGAGCCTATCTCGTTAGAGATAGTGGGAGTAGAAAAGACACACCGACGGGTTAAATAGGAAGGAGATGAAGGGAGACCCTTTCCAGATTGAAGACAACTGATCATTCAAGTTAACACTTAAATATGGAATATCTGTAAGGCAGGCTCCATCAGACTGGGTTCTAAGAAACCTATTCCATGGCCAAATGAGTTCGGGAAATTCTGAATGTTATATTCTCTTCTAAAGGCCCACAGTACACATAAGCATATTAAAGGCACAGAGAAATGTTGTGGTATGGAGACCTGTTTCATTTTAACAGCATTGAAATGGGCAGAACTGGGATTCAAACATGGTCTCTGAAACACACTCTTAATTACTATAGTGTACTGCTCCATTCTAAGTGAATATTTTTTTCTCTTTCTTAATTTTGAAAAGCTTAAATAAATAATGCATTAAAAGAGAAAATAAGAAAACAAAACATCGTGCACCCAATACCAGAAATTAACAAATGTTACCATTTTATCATGTTTCTTATTTTTACATGAAAGAAAGGGAACACTACAGATTAAAGCCCCCTTTGCTCTCCTTCTTAATCTCCCTCTTTCCTCCCCAGAAGCAAACATTATGCTGAAACTGGTGTACATCCTTAGAGTTCACATTTTTCTATCTTATAACAAGTGTGTATTATATGTATTTGCTAGATAAATAGTATCTAGGATAAATATGTATCTAGATAAATAGTCTCTGGAATCTAGATAAATAGCATCCGTCATTTCACTTTTTTAAAATGTTGCATAAACACTATCATGTATCATTCTAAAATTTCTTTTTGTCACTCAATATCAGGTTTCTGAGAGCTAACCTGTTGTTTCAAATGTTGTATAACATTTCATGGTATGAAAAGAACATAGCTTACTTATTTGTTCTCCTTCAAATGGATGTTAAGTTCCTTCCAATTATTGCTATTACCAAATAATGCTCCAATAAGTATTCTTGTTCACGCATCCTTATGCACCTGTAGAAAGATTCTCTAGGGTATATACCTAGAAGAGAGCTGCTGGGCTTGCACATTGTCAGACTTGCAGAATATTGCCAAATTACTCTCAAATGGCCTTCTTATTCTTGCCTTGTTTACTCCACACAATCTCCCAAAGCATAAGACACCATGAGAAAATTAACTGAATTTTGCAAAAACAATCAGCAAAACCTATGTTCTAAGCCCTAACTGTGACCTTAAGACAGTCACTGAAAACTTCTCAGAGTTAAGTTTCTTCAGCTATGAAATAGAGATGATATTTTTTTTGACTTTACTCCCCAGATGTTGGTGAACACAGAAAATCTGTGATAGTGAATGAGCTTTGTAAACGAGGAAGTGCTGAATCATGTTAATTATCACCTACACATAAATGTCATCTTCATTCTTCAAACATCTGATTGTCTGCTGTGCAACAGGTACCAGATGACGACTCAGCTCCTATTCAAGAGTGTATAGGTTAGAAACTACATTTAATTTTTTTTTTTCAAAATTTTAAGTGCCATGATGCTAAGTACTTTACAGGAAACTTCTTGTTGTTAATGACTCTAAAATTAACTTGCAAATTTGTTGTTTGAAATTCAAAACAGATTTTTCATAAAGACACTGTTATCAACTGATCTAGATCCAAGATTTCTTATAAGTTAGGTATAAGGGAACCAACATATATGGAATACTGGCAATACATAAGAAGAGTTGTGCTAAATAATCTTGTATATATTATGTTCTATATTCACATTAACAACCCTGGCATATTTAATAATTGCATCTTACAAATAGGGAGCTGGGGGTACAGAGAAATTAATTAACCTGCCTGAAGTCACACTATTTGAACAGTAGAGTCAAGATTTGAACCAAGGACTAATGCTACGTGTTCTTTTTACTACTTTGCATGCACCTGTGGTGCCGCTTCACCATTTATAACACTGAGTCTGTAGGAAAGTGAAAGACAATAATGGCAAGAAAAGGTGGTGGTAGCTCCGAGAATGTGTGCCCTTGGCCAGAGCCAACTCAATCTCCTAGTAACTCATGAACAGTAAATGTGACAACTGATATATTAGTTCTGTTTCCAGCAATGGTCTCAGAAAGCACTGGAGAGAAAAGGAACTATGAAGAGAAACTTATTTCCCTAGGATTGGAGACAGAACTGTTTCCCAATCCTGTCACAGAAGAGTGACCGTTCTTGTAATGACTAACATCTGTATGGTTCTCTATAGCTTACATATGAAGTATCTGTAACATGTATAAAGATGAAAGGGGATCTTGATGCATGATGGCTGGGACCTTAGAGACTGTTTTCTCATCCCTTTTTTTTCCTTTCCAAATAAAAAGCACATAAATCAGAGTATATGTCTACACTATACAAATTACATACCCTGAAGTTATGAGACAACTATTGAAACCAAGCATGAAACTAAATAAATCCCTTCAAGGGCAAAGTGTCTCTTTCTATCAAACTCCACTAGGTTACGCTGAGTTTCAGAATTATTTTCAATAATTAGTAATTTATTTGAAGCAGTGATAACCAATTAGAACAAATAATAGGAAGGATGTTCCTATTTATGTTCACAACAAAAACCATAATTTACTACCTATGAATAAAATCCACACACAGACACCACACACACACACACACACACACACACACACAAACACACACCCCAAACCAAAAAGTATACACCAAATATGACTTATGAACATAGTCTGGTTTTGATATCATTGTTAAGCTAGCCTTACAAATATGTTGGGTTGTTTCCCACCTTTTTATATTGTTTGGAACAGTTTGCATGAGATGAGAATTATCTATTCCTTGAAGATTTGCTGGAACTCACCCATAAAGTTATCTGGGTCTGGTGCCTTTTCTTAGGAAATATCCTTGGCTTCTGTTTCTATTTCTTTTATGTTTATTGGCCTATGTTGTTGAGTTCATTTTTGTTATTTAAATTTTCCTTAAAATATTCTGCTTAATTATGTTTCAAATTCCTTGGTACAAAAATATCTTAATTTTTAGAGCATTTTTATGTCCCTATTTTCATTTCAGATTCTATTTATTTGTGCTTTCTTTTCTCATAGAATTTTTCCCCAGAGTATTACTTTATAAAACTTTCAAAGAACTGACTTTTGGTTTTGTTAATCAACTCTACTTTGGGTATTTGTGCATTTTTCTAATTTACTAAATTTTGCTTTTATCTTTATTTTCCTCCCTTCTATTTTCTCTGGGTTTTTCCTAGCATTTCGGATGGAAAGATTAGTTTATTTTTAAACATTGTGTTGTATAATAAACCACTTAAGGATATAAATTTGTCTCTCCATATCACGTTAGTTAATACCTTACAAATTTTATTTCATATCTATTCTAAATACTTCCATTAGATCCATGAATTAAATTGATGTGTTTTACTTGTAATGTTTTCATTTCCAGATATCTGGTCTTTTGGAAGGCTCTATTTTTGTTGTGAACTTTTATTTTTATTTTACTGCAGTCAGTGAACATGACTTATGCAATATCAGTCTTGACAAGGCTTCCCCTGTGGCATAGTATATAATCAGCTTTTGCACCTGTTCCGTCTGTTTGACTAAAAGTTGTGTTATTCCTATGTGTTGAATTCAGAGCTCTTTGCTTGGTATTAGATCAATCTTGTTAAATGTGTAATTAAAACTACTTCAAATTTTATTACAGATATCTTTACATTTTACGTTTTTCTCTTACCATGTCATTGCTTTATCTCTCTTGAGCATTTGGTTGGACTGAGTACATTTTTTGTTCCATTTTCTCTCTATTGCTTTAAAGCTATTCACTATCTTTCTTCACCAAGTGTTTACCCGTAGTTAGCTTTCAAATGTATATTTTTTAAAAATGTTGTAGAATTAATCAGCATTTTTATTCTTTCTCATCCCAAATAAGACGACAAGAAGTTACTTATCTTAGCTACTCTCCTCACCTCTAAGGTCTCATATGTACCTTTAGTTACAATTTAATAATTTGTTAATCAGATTTTTTTGTACACAATAAGCATTGAGACCATTTTCTTTGTTCACCATTGACTCCTGTATTCTACTATATCTTTGAATTCATTTGTCTTCTTGCTGGACCTTATTATCTACTAGTTCTCCCCCTCCTGCTAAGAGAGTCCTTAGAAAAGTTTATGTGCCTTTGCTTGCTTGAAAATGTCTTTATTTTATCCTTGCTATAGAATAAAAATTTGTTTAGGTATCAAATTCCAGATTCAATATATTTTTCCACAAACATTTTGCAAATATTTTCAACTGCTTTCTTGTTTCTGAGGTTATTGGTGAAAATTGATTTTAAACTGATAGTCATTCCTTTGCAGGTGATCTGACCTTTCGCTCTCATAGCTGTTAGAAATTGTTTTTTTATCTTTTGTCTTTGTAAAGTTTTATAGCACTCTAAAGTGTAATTTATTCTCTATTTGCTTTGTCACTTGGTGAACTCTTCAAACATTATCTCTCCTTTATTTTCCTGTTTTTATACTTCTAGTAGGTGAGGGTTGGATCCATTTCCAGTCTCTTAACTTTTTCCCCCTCTTTCCTACCTCTTTATTATTTTGTACTGTGTTTTGAAAAGAATTCCTCAGTAAAGATGTTTGCTAGTTGGTATGTTCTTTCTTTAAAAAAATATTTGTTTATTTTGAGAGATAGTGCCGATGTGTGAGTGGGAGAGGGGCAGAGAGAGAGAGAGAGAGAGAGAGAGAGAGAGAGAATCCCAAGCAGGCTCCATGATGTCAGTGCAGAGCCTGACATAGATAGGGCTCAATTCCACAAACCATGAGATCATGACCTGAGCAGAAATCAAGAGTCAGACACTTAACTAACTGAGCTCCCAGGTACTCCATTGTTGATTTGTTCTTTAGCTCTATCCAGCATGTTATTTCCTTTTGTATATAGAAACACCCATGCACATACATACATGCATACATACTTCCTCTCAGGTCTCTAATAGGAGATATATAGATGATATATAGATTCAGATATATTGATATATCAATCTGCTCCTGTTTTATAAGCCCTATTCTTATCCCAAATTTCCTTCCTTTATCTCTATGAAGAGCTTAACTTATTTATTTAAAGTCCTTTTCTAATTGGTTTACTAACTCTATTTCCTAAGCTGAAAGTGTTTCTATTTGTTAGGCTTGATAGACCCTGATGAGGTGTAGTTGTTTCTCATAGATTCAGTTATGTTTGGTTGTGAATTCATCTTCTGCAACAGAATTCTCATCCTTGTGTCCTGAGCTAAAAGTCTTCCTATGACTTGTGGCTTTCTAGGTTGAGCTCCTGCCTATAGGTGGCTTACTGCAAAAGCAGACTTAACTTAGTGCTGAGATCTCCACTCTCCATTTTCTTCTATAGATTGGCCTTTGGGCCAATATAAATTATTTTCCTATTTTCAAATATTATTCTTATTAGTTTAATATTTAAATATATCTTTTATTTCATTTTTATGGGGTTGGATTGAGAGAAAAAGATTCCAGGATATACTCATTCAACTTTATTTGTATTTCTAGGGGCGCCTGGGTGGCTCAGTCAGTTGGGCGTCTGCCTTCGGCTCAGGTCATGATCTCGCAGTCGGTGAGTTTGAGCCCCACGTCGGGCTCTGTGCTGACAGCTCAGAGCCTGGAGCCTGTTTCAGATTCTGTGTCTCCCTCTGTCTCTGACCTTCCCCCATTCATGCTCTGTCTCTCTCTGTCTCAAAAATGAATAAACGTTAAAAAAAATTTTATTTGTATTTCTAATTGTCTTTGTCTTTTTTTAGTTCAATAGTATAGCATTCAGCAAGAAAAGGTTCATGATAGTTATATCTTTATTGTATGTCAAAGATAATTGTTTGTTATCTGTAATGTTTTCCTTGATTTTTGCCTTGAAATTAACATTACAATCTGTTTCTTTCTCTTTGAATTTTCAACATCTACCACTGCTAATAATTTTGCTCTTTGCCTTTGTTATATATGTTCCTTACCAAGACAAAAATGATTAGATTATTTTAATATAGTTTGAGACTCATTTAATAAAGAAGATTTGCCCATGGATGCTTTTGATTAACACTAACATATATGATCTACAACTTGTACTGTATTATTCTAAAGATTTCCTATTATTAATTTTACAAATTGATACTTATAAAATTTTCAAAAGCATTTTTTTAACCTTTAGTTATTTTTATCTTTGTCGGGAATGAGAAAGTATCTTTTCAATCCCCTACTTTTCTCCTATGTTTCCTTCATTTCATGGTCTTCATTGATTTAATCTGGAATTTTAAATCCAAATTATTTATAATCTAACAATACTGTTTGTTTTATATTTCCAACTTGAGAAAGATATATATCTTGCATACCATTGTATCTAAAGGGCCTGACATTTAACAAACATGGCTATATTTATAGAACAAATTAACTCAATGACATTTTAGTACTTTACCTATGAAAAAGTAAGATAATTTGGTGGGATATAAAATTCCTGGCTAATAGGTTTTTTTAAAATTTCTTCCCTCAAAATTTCTAACCATAGAATTTATTGCTATGAAAAAGAATAAACATAGATTTTCCCCATTATGGCTTTTTCTGCCTGGATTTTCAGTGGATTTTTCTTTATCCTTCTAGTCCAGAAATCTTATCTGGATGACTTTAAGTTTAATTACATTTTCAGTGATTTTCTCCTGGAATGGAGTGAGCTTTTAAATCCTTAAGCATGTCTCACTTCACCTCAGTTAAGATTGTTTTGTCTTATATCTTTAATTAATAATTTGATTCTATTTGTGGTTTTTTTCTTTTTTTCAAGAGAGCGATTTATTTAGTTTTTGGTTCTCTGTTTCCGGCTTCCACATTGGTCATTTTCCCTTTCAATTTTTAAATTTCTTTGAGCTTTTTTTTTTTTTTCCTGCATTACAGGAGAACAACTCAGATATATCTCTTATACCACTTAACTGGATTTTGTACAGTATTGATTATGCTCTCTGCTGCCTCCAATGTAGATTTCAAGGTTATTATTGTTAAACTGTACTTTCAACATCTTTAGCTCATCATTTCTTTTCTCTTTTTCATCTCCTATTCTCTTTTTAATTTTTTATAATATTCTGTTTTATTTCATTGTGTCTTATGAATTTTATATTAGTGAAATTGCTGCCTTCCCTTTCTGAAGAATTTTTTGTTGTTGTTATCTGTCTGTATGCAGCATGGTGTTAGTGTCACACATACAATGAAGATGGTCCACTAAGGCAGTGCTATTCGAAGTGTGCCTACAGAAGTACAATCTGAAAATTGTCTGTTCCTGGTTAGTGGTAAGTATTGTTAGTGCAAAATCAGAGAAGATAAACACTGCCAGTTTCTGTACTTGTCTCATTGCTGACTGTTTTCAAGAAGTGAGAAGATGGCTCGCTGGTTTGAACCACACTTTGAGTAGTATTTCTCTAGATACTGCAGAGTAACAAGATAGAAGGCATCTCTTAGAGCTGCTATCCCATGCTTGACCATCCTGCCTCTAGACCCTTATAAGAAAGGAGAATTAACTTCTATCTTCTTTGAAACACTGTATTATGGGTTATCTTTTTTAATAGCAGCTTTATCTATATTTTAATACAGTGCAAGAGATCATTTTCAATTTTTTTTTTTTAATTTTTTTTTTCAACGTTTTTTATTTATTTTTGGGACAGAGAGAGACAGAGCATGAACGGGGGAGGGGCAGAGAGAGAGGGAGACACAGAACGGAAACAGGCTCCAGGCTCTGAGCCATCAGCCCAGAGCCTGACGCGGGGCTCGAACTCACGGACCGCGAGATCGTGACCTGGCTGAAGTCGGATGCTTAACCGACTGCGCCACCCAGGCGCCCCAAGAGATCATTTTCAGAAATAGGTTCTTCCTTTGAATCTTCCAATACTTGTCCCTTTCTCTTATTCTACAATATTTTTTCGTAAGTTCCATATGGTTCTTTCCATTGTTTTCCATCTTATTCATTCTTAAACATAGAAAAGTGCTTTCAGATAGAGTTTGTCCACAAACAGTATGTGGATTGCATTGGACTTATATTCTGTCATATGATGGAAAAATCTCCTTTACAGCTGTACAGCTGTGGGCTGCTGGTGCTTGTGGTGGTGGTGGTGTGGTAAGGACAGGTAAGGTTAGGTGGGTGTACTTCATTCCACTTCAATCCTCAGGTTCTACCACAATTTCATTTAATGCCCTCCTTTCTCTACACTCATCACCTTGTTCTCTGATAGTGTGATCTCATAGTATTTATTTAGAACTCAATTTCCATTATCCACTGTTATTAGAGTTCTTTATTTCAGCATATGCCTCCTCTACACACACACACACACACACACACACACACACACACACACAGGCTTTCCATTTTACCAGGAAGTGTGTGACCCTATTAGGATTGAGCTAGAGGTGAAGAACATGGAAGGGAGATGAAGTTTAAAGGTTACTGGCACCAAATCAAAGGTCAATGGGGGAGGGGGTGTCTTAGTTGTTTGTCTGTTTTTTTTTCTATCATCTTCACAATAGGACCTAGTGAGTGACTGAATATTAAGGATAAGGGAAATGAAATATTTCAAGATAGTTCACAACTTTCTAGTTTGAATGACTGGGAAGATGGAGAAGGTGGTATTTATTGAAGGAAGGGCAGATATGGCTAGAAAGAGAATGATTTGGGTTACCTATGAAATACTG
This sequence comes from Neofelis nebulosa, assembly GCF_028018385.1. Lineage (NCBI taxonomy): Eukaryota > Metazoa > Chordata > Mammalia > Carnivora > Felidae > Neofelis > Neofelis nebulosa. The sequence goes on from NC_080789.1 coordinate 19,346,747, forward strand.
TCATAACATCCCAGTGGAAATTTCTAGTAGGAAGATGTTTGCATACTTTGGGGCTATGGACTGAGCATTAGATTTCAAAATCATTGGCATATGGGTAATAAGAGAAACCATAAACATGACCACCCTGAGTAGAGTGAGAGAGAAAAATGCTCAGGAATAACCCTAAAGGAAATCATAAAATGGTTAAGTATGTAGCTAAAGAGACATGGAAACTATCAGGAGAATAAGTCATGAAAGCCAAGGAAGGAAAATGCTTCCGGAGAGAGGGGATAGCCCACAGGGACAAATGCCATTGAGAGGTTAAGCCAAATAAATATTAAAAATCAACCCTCTTGATTCCGGAATTAGGTTGACTACAAGTCTAAATTTTCAATGTTCTTGTGACTCGTTTCTAAATCCTTTAATTTATATGTATTTTTGTGGGAAATCAGAAATTCTGCAGTAGAAGCTGTTCTCCTGCTGACTTTCAAAACAGAAGTCTACACTAGTACTGGGTTTTTCGTTTTGTTTTGTTTTTCGTATTCTTGTAATCCTGCTTTTTTGGTCAAGGACCATTTGGTTGCAAATAATAGTATCCCATTCAAATTAGGGTAAGCCAAAAGTGGAATGTTTTTAAAATAATACAAGTGTAATTCATAGAACCCAAAGTCAGGAAGTCTTGTGAGGCCTCATGGGAGACTGGAATGAGGAACTGGAAAGTTGTCAGGGACCAAGATAGCTACTTTCTCTCTGTGTCTATCTCTCTCCAGACTCTGTGGTCTCTTGTCTCTGCTTTTCTTTGTTCATCTTCTTACTTCATTCCTCTCTGCAGTTCAGATCTCTATTTCTCCAAGAACAGAAAAGGAAATGGCCCCCAAAGTAGTTCTACCTTTTTTCTTCAGCACAATCCAAGCCTGCATAGCACTCCTGGGTCTCTATTCTGACTTTCTAGAAGGAAAGAATTGACTGGCCAAGTTTGGATCATGTGCCCATTCCTCATCCAATCAACTGTGAGCAAGGCAAACCATGTGCCCTTTCCCCAGTGGGAGTAGAAGCACAGGCTCAGAAAGAGGAGTAAGGAGGTCAGGTAACTAAATTGGTTGCTGTGTCTTCCTTATGTCACCTAGTTCTCGTTTTGCTCAACATATTGTCTTCACATTTCATCTTTCTGTATTTTCATTCCAGAATGTTCTCTTCTCATTGTTCTCTGCTCTTATCTTTAAAAAGCACGTATCTATTTGAATCTTATTATTAAAAAAATTCTGGTTCCCATTAAAAAATAGTTTTTAAAGATAATGATCTTCATTTTCTAATCCAACACAAAGAAATGTGTTCCTTTTTTCTGCCATAAATTTTCATAGGCCTAGAGGAATCCTCTTTTACAGAGTGTATTTTCATACTCCTCAGAGGTTTCTCTTTTCTTCTCCTGAAAGTAGGAGAGACCTATATAATTGATGTTTGCTAATAATAGGGTATGTGACTTGCACTTTCCCTACTCACAAAGGTTTGGAAAAGTCCCCCTATTACATTGGGGCAGGGTGGAAGAGGGGCACAAACTGATGTGAACAAGTTCTTGCCCAATCCACCAGGCCATCTTCTGCTGTTGCTCTAATGGACTGAGAGGTGAAGTCCTCCACCCTGGTATCCTTATCCTCTACACTAAAAAAGGGCTGAAAAATCCACAGCCCCCTCCATGTACTCTATTATAAGTTCCAGAAAATTGCAATCCTCAAGATATTTTATCTTTAGTCTGTCGCAGCTTCACACAGAGCATATAGTGAATGTTCAACAAAAGTTTGATTTTATTTCTTTCTAAAATGAAAATATGTCATTTACCTGCCTGCCTATAGTCTTTGGTGTGTCATTAAATGCAGAGAGAATTTAAGTTTCTCATTTTGATTCTAAGTCCTTAATAAATTGGCCCGTACTTCCCCCACTCTTAGGAGAGAAGCTCTAACTACATTTTCATAGGCATCTTAATGGGTCATTATCAACTACTTTCAATTCCACTATATATGATTCATTCTCACACTTCCACGTCTGTTTTACTTGCATCATTTCCTCTATCTCAAATCTTTCTCCCTCCTCTCTGCATGGTAAACTTTCACGGATCCTTCCAGACTCAGGTCCATCATAACCTCTAACACCTGGGACAAATGTCAGAGTTAGACTCCCATCCTCTCTTCCCCCACAGCACCTACATCTATGCATCTATTAATGTACCCAATGCACCTTTGCAGAATCATTTTTTAATTTCTTTACTTTTCTGTCTCCTAAGTAGACTGGGAGCTATTTGGAAAAAAGGACCAAGTATTTTTTAATCTCTGGATATCTATCTTCTACTTTGAACCAGGTAAGAACTCCATAAATGTTTGATGAACAAATCAATTAGTGTCTAGATATTAAGCTTGAAGATACAAAACCAAAAATACCTAGGTTGGTAAAACAACCCAGTCATTAGTTAAATATTAATCAATTGACTAGCCAATTGTTTGGTGTTACATGGTTAACTAACTTTCAAGAAGCTTGAGCAGTTAGTTATAGAGCCTCTTAATCCTAATTCACAGTAACACACCAGCCAGCTGTTAATTATGTACTCGGAGACAGGGAGGTAAATAAAATTCGTATTTATTGGCAAAGCTCTTCAACTTTCCCTTTGTCACATGAACTAAAACAAAGTGAACTTTGCTAGTAGAGCACAAGGGAAACACTAATACCCTCTTCATGTGTATATTTTGAAGCTTACAGTGTGCTCTTGTCTCTCATGTAATCCTTAAAGCAATCCTGTGAGTTCGAGTATCGTAAGTTTACTTTACAAGTGTGACACTTTTAAGGTTCAAGAGATAAAATGACATACCTAAAAATCACTGTGCCAAAAATGCTCAAATTTAAGTCGACTCCTGTGTTTATATCAGGTGTTCGTTTCATTTAATCAGTTAACAGAGAAACCCAAACAACAAGTACATTTAATAACTTGGTTCTGAGACAGCAACAAAATCAATAACAATTTATTTGCTTTACAATATATATGATATTCAGAAGCTTTCATATAATTTTGTTGGCTACATAAAACAGCCCTGCAGAGTAGATTGGACAAATACTCTAATGCCTGTTTAGGCGATGAGAAGTCTGAGGTACAATGAGACTAGATGACTTTTCCAGGTTATTCAAAGTTAGTCAGTGACAGACCTAATTCCTGACTGATTGTTCTATCCACTCCCCTTGGAAACCAATATCTTGATATATTTGAAAGGCTCAACAGTTACTAGAGAGTTAGCCCACTCTGGCGAAATCAGGAAAGATAAATGCAAATAATTAGCTCACGGGAAAGTGGCAGTAATGCCCTATGATGCAGTCCCTTTTGTACTGATTCTTCAGGGAAGTATCCAAAATGGATCTGTTATACCCCTGGTTATGCTGATGTGTGTGGGGTTCATTTCTACTTGAGTGAAGTCCTATACCATTAGTCTAGGGTAAATTTAAATGGTTCGTATTTTAGGGAATGCATTTTGAATTGTGTGAATTCATACATTTCTCTCAATTGAATTTTAAACCTTTCTTCTCTTCTACCTGAGCCCATGTACTCTCCCAATTTACATGTTCACTTCTATGATTATACACACAAACCATAAGCGAATATACACATGACTGCATAATCACCTCTTGTACACACAAACTTTATTTGCACAGACACACACACACACACACACACACACACCTTTTGATTATACTCCCCTTCCCCAATAGGAAGATCGTTATGGACACAGAAGACATACACATATCTCTTTGGATAACATCTCCTGTTCATATCCTACCCCCCACCCCTGTAACTAAACCTACACATACACAGGTACTCACACACAAATGCCAGGTTTCACAATGTTCAAGAATCATGTCAACTTTGAGGCCCTAAATGTGTCTGGCAAGTTCTTTGGACTTCACCCTAGTGACTGAAATTACTGCTTGGGCAAGAGAAGAGGGAAGAATTGCAAAGTAGGGAGAAGAGGGCAGTATAATCAGAAGGTAAGTTGGGAGACTTCCCTATCCATAAAGCCAAAGGCCAGAAAACAGTCCCAATCGAGGGCACCTATCTACAATTATTTCCCTGACTTAAATGTCACAATGCTTTAGAAAATTACCCCAATGAGCTTAATCTGGACATCCTTGAAGTCTTCTTTCACCTCCAAGAAAAAGTCCACATACAGTAGAGGAAAGACAACGGAGTCCTGGAGACAGAGACCTCAGTTTGAAACCCACGTCTACCTTGTAAACTCTCTGAGCTTCAGTTTTATCATGTGTAAAAGGAGATGATAATACTCACCACTTAAGTGTTGTAGTGAGAATTAAGAGAAGTGACAATATATGTAAAGTACCCATCATAGTCAATTAATGACGGGTTAAATGCTGTGTTATACTCTACATACATGAGATGTTACACAAAGCCAAGTTCTCTGGGGGTAGATGTGGGGTGCTTTTACAAAAAAATGGCATTTCAGCTGAATTTCTCATTGCAACACTAACAAAATTGGTAAGGAAAAACAAAATTTGGATTCTTCATAAAAATTAGGCAAGTATTTAGGAATTCTTTGCATGAGGCTTTGGATGAGGCTTTGATTTCCAAATAGCTAGATTCTTGCTTTGCAGGGAAAAGTTCAACTTTCTGCCCATATTTCCCGGCAAAGGTGGCAAGTGGGAATCAAGAATCTCAAGATGTGAGCTTTTTTTCTAAAAAAAATAGTGACCTTTAGTCAGGTGAGGGTGTAAAGAGTATTCACAAGTCAAACTTGAGATCTAGCTAGCCAGTGTGGCTATAGCCTTAGAATACATGTCCACAATAGTTTCTACATTGTTTGTAGAAAAATAAGAAAAAGGTGTCTCAAAGATTAATTGGTAACTTGAACGACCCATACATCAAACCACAGAGTTAGGTCTCTGTGACAGAGTGGGAAATAAGTTGGACTGGGAGTGAGATCCTTGGGAAACATCTAAAAGCCTTAGTTTCCCATTTATAAAATAGGGTTAATATTAGTGCTCATCTAGTGTCTTCTTATAAGGATTAAATGAGATATTGCATGTCAAGTGCTTAGGAAAAGGCTTTAAACAAGCGGTAATGGTAGTTATTATTTTTACCTACCTCATAAGTTTATTGTAACAGTGAAACAAATGCACTGTAAAATATTATTTTTAGTTTTTTAAAGCACATTTAATATCAACTAAATGTATTTTGAGTAGGGGGAGGGGTTCTTAACTCAAATGTTCACTTTTAGCCAAAGTGGGTTTCTATAACATTTTATTTTCATTAATTAATTTTTTCCATTTAAAAGATCAGAATGTGGGGCATGCTCCTTCTACTTTCTACTCCCTTCCCGTCATATCACCCAGCTCTACTGGGCTTCATTAAAGAGAACACTCCCGGGGCGCCTGGGTGGCGCAGTCGGTTAAGCGTCCGACTTCAGCCAGGTCACGATCTCGCGGTCCGTGGGTTCGAGCCCCGCGTCGGGCTCCGGGCTGATGGCTCGGAGCCTGGAGCCTGTTTCCGATTCTGTGTCTCCCTCTCTCTCTGCCCCTCCCCCGTTCATGCTCTGTCTCTCTCTGTCCCAAAAATAAATAAAAAAAAAAAAAAAAAACATTGAAAAAAAAAAAAAAAAAAAAAGAGAACACTCCCACCTAGCCCCCACAAAATGTCAAAATGAAACATGATTTTACCCAGAAACTGCTTACCAGTGATATTTGCAAAACATTTGTGCTCATCTGTCAGGCTTCTTGGCCAAACATGGCCATCCTACAAAGCTGTAATAAAACATGAAATAAACCTTTCCATAAAACATTTAATAAAGCTGTAAAAGTTAAATAGTTCATAATAAGCCACCATAAAAAAAGCATGTAGCCCAGTTCTTGATCATTAACTTTCATTAGGGCTTGGAAGAAAACCCAGGCCATTCTTCTAAATTGCCCAGCTTACAGTGTGGAATTGAATCAAGGGTATTGTTCCCGGGATCCTCTCCACTTTGAAGCCAAAGGGATTTCACAGTTGTTTCACTGAATCGAATCTAAGATGATCAGATTCTTCTCACTGAGGTAAAATTAATTTGCAAAGAGACTTATTGAATTTCTTGGAATTCCTGCGTTAGATTTGAGAAGAGTGGGGATTTTTTTTTTTTTTGCTTATTTCTCTAAGTGTGATGTTAAGCAATAAGTGGATGTTGTTTTTGGCTGCTCAGCATTCAGTTCTCTTTCCTAACAGTGCCCTATTTCCTTTCAGAGAGATTCCATTAAATGGGTTGTTGGAGGTTTGGGGTATCCCAAAAAACAGGCCCTGCCTTTCTCTAGGACAAGAATGAAGCATGTGATGGAGCCATACTAATCAAACTTAGTCTCCCAGGACTGGAGTGAATCTTCTCAGAGTGATAACACAGGAGGGATGGAGGAAGGAAATAAACAGTTGGTGCTCACTGGTTGTCTCATTCCATAGTGGCAACTTGATTGGTTTGTTCAATAGTTCCTGCTCCCAACCTCACAGTTTTGCTCAGATTTCTGTACTCATCAGGGTTCAATCCTCTGGCCCCCTCTTTGATTTTGTAAGTACTCAATAAATTCCGTTTCAGCTCAAGGTTTCCAGAGTTGTTCACCACTGCTTATGCTAAAGCATCTTAATTGCTACAGAGTGTCAAGTAATAATTATCATTGATTCCTATTTATTTTCAAAGCCAGAAACACAAGGTACAGGGAAAGCTGCTAAAAGGAAGAATTATGCAATAATAATTTGTCTACCTCACCATTCTCTTCATCCAAAAAAAAAATCTATCAAAGGTTTGTCTATTACAAATTACATCAAAAAGAAATTAAATCAAATGACTGTCAAAACTACAGGAAAATACAAAAGGAAAAGCATAAAACTCATATCAAAAAATTCAATTGAGGAAGTATAGACCAGAAATTTCTATTCCACACAAAATGATTTTAAATCCCCTAATAGCTGAGAACTTCATATAAATATTTGCCTAATGGCCTGAAAGGCACCGAGAAGAAATGAAATCCCTGTGAGTTGAAACCTTATAGATTACAGTTGGTGGCTCCAAATTGTTTGAGGTTAAGAGGATTTATGATTTATAAAAGACTAGTATTGTTAGCCCTTGCATAAAACAGCTACATCTCACAGGCTCATTTTTACCAGGAGCAGCTCCTTGGAGCCAAAATGATATACAAAATGGAACACTAGCTTCTATATTTTGTTCAAATCCCTTCGTCTTTCAGGCCAAGTTAATTTAAGTGAAAAAAACTCAGAAACTTGGGAAGTAAATTGGCATTTAATACAGTTGCATCAGATCCTTTTTTTTCCCCCTGAAGTCTTACTCACTGAAGAAATCTTAATTAAGAAGAAGGAAAGGAATTGGTCGAAATGCATATATGACAGACCATTTGCACACTGACCTCACTGGTGAGCCAGAATACAGCACAAGCCTGTAACTAGGCTCAAGGGCAGCTTGAACCCATCACCACCGAATAATGGCTGCTGTCTTTTTAAAACTCTCCGAGGTTCACATTGTAGATTTCCTTCCAGTTTCCAGTGGTATGAGAGACACCGCCAGTATAAATCTTGTTGTCACAAAAGAACAAGTTATAGTATATATTCAACCACACACACAAAAAAACTTTCAAATAACATTAAGTTAAACCCACAAAACCAAGGAGAGTCAGAAGCAAAGCTGAAACTCTGTCCTTAAGTCACCCCCATTGTGTTTAGATCTTGAAGAATACCAAACTCATCCTGGGGTATCACCAGGGTTGTGTCTACACAATATTAAGACAATAAGTCAAATTGGTTAAGAAAAAAAAATTTCAGCAGCAGCAAAGCAAAAGAAAAGAAAAGAAGAAAAATCTCGTAGTTCAAGTCTGGTTGACAAAAGAAATACAAACGAGTCTCCTTTTGTGAATTTTCATTTCAGTGTGTGGACTTAAATAAACACCCTGTCTGACCCCCACAGACCAAATGCTGAAAGAAAGGGAAGATGAAGCTTGGTGCAACTTGGAAGTTTCTGCCCTAGAATCATGGGTTCTAAGCAAAGGTTTTTATGAAACAGTGTTGCTATTATTTGGCTTAACAGTGTATTATCTTCTCTTAATACTTTTATGAATCAAATCTTCAATTTTTAAGTGGACACTTGACCTCAATAGTCAGGAGGCCTGGCTATCCCTGGGAATCCATTTTGAAGAACTAAAAGAATTGGCAGATCTGAGACATGAATGCTGTTTGTGAGGCAGAAAAGCCTGGTGGTCATAAGGACCTCAGTTTTCATGCTGATCCAGCAGTCACTTGCCAGCTGTGTGACTTGGGCCAGGAGCTCACCTCTCTGAGTGGTGGATGTTTCACCTATTAAATGAATAAAGTAGCACCCACCTTACAGGGTTTCCATGGGACTAACTGAGATATTTGTGAAGCCTTTAACATGGTGTCTGGAGCATGGTTAACCTTTCTTAAATGGTACCTACATCTGTGAGCATCAAACATTTCCAAAGAGAAAAAATAAGACAAGACCTCTTTAAGATCAAGATTGTAGGATGTTGAAGGTTTCTAGATGCAGAAAGAATTTGCTTTCATTACATGGAAAGTAGCTTTCACATAGGGAAAAGTCTACAGAAGTGAATCATTCATTCCACAAATATGCCAACTATGTGCCAGCCATTGGGAAATTCAAAGATGAACAAGATAGAAAAGGTCCCTGCCCTCCAGAAAATAACAGTCTAGAGGACACACACACATAGAAACAGGCAATTACAGCAAGGGTCCCATCTCTTACATAGTGTCCTGGTGCCCTGCCCCCCACATCCCCACCAGAAACCACACCAGGTCCCCTCCCTGTCTCACACTCCACTTCCTGTCAATCCAGACAGAAGACATGAAATCCTTGACCTGGGTCTTCCTGGGCCATAGGAGCGTCATAAGATGAGCAAATGGCTTCTCACTAATGACTGAACCTCAGAACTTGACCTGTCCTAGGCTACTGTTAGAAACTGAATTGTGTCTCCTCAAATTTCATATGTTGAACTCCTAAGCCGCAGTACCTCAGACTGTGACTGTATTTAATGATAGGAGCCTTTAGAGGAGTGATTAAGTTAAAGTGAGGCCATTTTAGGGTAGGCCCTAATCCAATCTCACTGGTATCCGTATGAGAGGAATTTTGGACACATAAAAGAGACACCATGGACACACATGCACAAAACATCATGTGAGGACACAGTGAATAGGTGGCTGTCTTCAAGCCTAGGCCTCCGGAGAAACCAAAAGAGCCAACACCTTGATCTTGGACTTCTAGCCTCCAGAATTGTAAGAAAACAAATTTCTGCTTAAGCCACCCAGTCTGTGCTATTTTGTTATGGCAGCCCCAGAAAACGAATTCTGTTGCTTTCCTAGGTGAATGTAAGATAAAAGAGGAGGCTTTGTGCCCAAGAGGATACAGAAGTGTATTGAGTGAATGACAGAGGGTGTGCATTCTACTTTTAGAAGGATATGATGCTGAACAAAATCGACCATATCTCCAGAAAGGCTTTTTTTGATAAGGGCATTGTCAAACATCACTTTTACCCATCCAAGCACCTACTCACATATAATTTCCAGCAATATGTTCAATGGGACCTTTTCCCAATCAAATAAGCCCACCCAGGGGACTGCCACAGAATAATGCCAGGCACATAATAATGGTTGATATTTTATTGAGCAAATACTACATAGCAGCCACTGTTCTAAGCATTTTACACGTATTAACAGATTTAATCTTCACCACAACTTATGCATTACTTTCCTGTGGTTGCTATAACAAATTATGGCAAATTAACTGGAGGCTTAAAGCAACAGAAATGTATTCTCTCACAGTTCTTAAGTCCACATGGAACTGGCAGAGCCATACTCCCTCTGCAATCTGTAGGAGAGAAGCCTTCCTTGCCTCCTCCGGCTTCTGGTGGTGGTGGGCTATGCCCGGCATCTGTGGCTTCTAGCTGCTTCCCTCAGTCTTGCCCCCATCATGACATGGTGCTCCCTGTGTGTTTGTTGTCCTATAAGAACACCACCAGCCATTGGGTTACGACTCACCTGACTTCAATATGACCTTAATGTAACCAATTGCATCGGCAAAGACCCTGTTTCCAAATAATGTTACATTGTGAGGTTTCAGGGAGATGTGAATTTGGGGGGACACTATTCAAGCCAGCAGAGGTAAGCACTGATATTGTTATGTCAGTTTTAGAGATTAAAAGCCCTGAGCACAGAGATGAAATAACTGTTCAAGTTCGCCCAGATAATCAATGGCAGAACCCAGATGGAGCTCCAAAGACCGTGTTAAGAGCTATGCGATGCTGCCTCTCGAAAAGTATTTCTTAAATGAATAAAATGGTCACAAATGGCTGAGTGCCAGCATGCCCTAATTTCCCTCCTCAGCATCCCTCTCTGAGACCGTTCCACCAGACTCATAAGTAATGTCCCTTCTCAAGTCTGCCCTCCACATGATCTCCAGATATGAGTTTCCAAAACACAGATCTGATCACCAATTCTGAAAAGATCTTATTTACAGTTCACAAAAATTGATAAATTCCTAACTTAGCACAGCAACCAATTATTCGTCACACACTGGACGAAAAGCTCCATGTGGGCAGGGATTGTGTCCATTTTTGCTCACCACTGCATCCTTAACAACATATACAGGTTCCCAGTACCTAGCAGGTCCTCAAAAGTCATTGTCAAATAAGTGGAAAAATGAATGAATGAATGAATGAATGATCTGGCCAACCTACATTTCTAGCCTCAGATCCTACTGATTTACCCACAACCATTCTTCACCACTCAGATCTCCTCACCAACCGTGTGCCTTTCCAGTGTTGTAGACACTCTTGGCAGCTCATATAATGAACCCCACTGATGTGCCCAAGTGACCTTTGCTTACACTGTACCCTGTGCCAGGTGTACCATAATCACCATCAGAGCCTAATCTAAACCTCCCCTTCCCAACAGGTATGTTTACACCCACATCTACCCACCCCCTGACACACATCTCAGACACACAAATAGCTTCCACTCACAAGAGTACCATTGAACTTTGTGCTGTCATCGACACTGCATTTGGTTTGCTCTATGACATCCAGTTGTAAAAGGTTTCTTCTTATCTCCACTCTTGCGAGGGGGAGGGGCTGTGTCTTCTCCATTTTATATAATCAGTGTCTAACACAGTACTCATCAGACAGTGGACACTCCATAAATGTTTGCTGGAAAATGACTGAATGAATAGTCTAATGTCAATGTGTATATAAACACAGATTTTACTCCTATTTTGACCAAGGTTTGACTGTGCACATACAGAATCCAATTCCCAAAAGATGAGGCAACTTCTTGGCTTTCAAAACTACCCAAGCACAGATGTCACACAGCTAAGGGAAGGCTGAAGCTGAAATTTTGATTCAAAAACATATATCCTAGGGGCAAACTTATTAAAATGCACTGGAGGCCCCTGCCACCCCCTGAATTCCTATTTGCCTATGTGATGGGTAAGTGAAATGGAGGCATGAAGAAATTTACAGCGTGATTCCAGCACTGAGGACTGCTTTTGCATCATTGACATAGCTTTATAACTGTGCTGTTTTTAATCAATTGCATGTGGAGTCCATTTCAGTCCACTAATAAACCTATTTAGTCACTTCTCATTTAATGTAATTAGAGGGATAGTGTGGCATGGAGGTTGAGAGCATGGGCCTTGGAATCAGAGAAACCAAATATGCTGTAGTGTCCCCCATCTTTAATATGTATGTGAGCCTGGAGGCATGTATACATGCACGTATGTCCCTCCCTTGACCACACATCCTCTTTTTACCATGTCATTTCATTTTGATAATCTCCTTCACAGCAAGACTCTCTAAAGAGTTATTTACATATATTTATACATGTGCCCCACTTCCTCACTTCACATTCTTTCCAGAACCACAGTTAGGCTTCTGTCCCCTCACACCGAGGTCACTCATATCATGGAGGTCACTGTCCTCCATGTTGTCACCTCTCTGTCTTTATCTTACTTGACTTTTCAACAATAATCTACACATAAGTACCACCTTCCTTGTTTGAAGCATTTGTCTCTTCTCTTGGTTACTGTCAGTTCCACTTTCTCCTGGTTCCACCCCCCTCCCTGCCATCTCCCAGGCTGTCCACCTGACCTTGAAATCCTGGTGTGCCCTAGGCCTCCAGCCAAGCTTTCCTTGCCTTTCTGTCTGTCTCTCTTCCATTAGATCCTGTCCAGTGGTCTTAATGCTGTATGTACACTCACAACCCTGCTTGTCTTGGCTTTGTTTATGGACTTCTCACTCCTCTAACAGTTCTCTTGCCAGACAGTGTTGAATAGAAGTAAGCCTGGGCCCCATACAGTCAGAGTGCCTGACTTGGAATCCTTATTTGGTCTTTATTTTCTTCAGAGCTTTGGGAATTTAAGGACATGTTTTCTCATCTATGAAATAGGGATAATGCCTCACTGTATCCTTTTGAAGATTAAATGAGTTGATATATTTAAGGAACATATACCAATTCCAAGCACATGGTAGACACTCAGTAAATTACACCAATTATTATTACCAGTGGTGGCAATAGAGTCTTCTCTTAGATACCAAAGAGGCATCTTGAAGTTAATGTTCCTAAAATAGAACTCTAGATTCTCCTATAAAAACTCATTTCTATTCATGTCCCTGTCGTATTAATTTACCTTATTTTCTTCATAAAACTTACTAATATCTGAAATTTCTTTATTTTTGTCTTTACCGGTTTATTGCCTACCCCACCTCCAGGTAAGAAGCTAGGATTTGAGCTTCATGAGAGCATAGCAGTATCTGTCTTGTTCACTGCTGTGATTCTACGACGTCAAACAGTGACTTGTATTAACACATGGTAGGTGCTCAATACACAGCTGCTAAATGAATGGATTGATGAATGAATGGATAAACAATTTGACTTGGATTTGGTACCTACACCTAGCATTTACTAGCTATGGGAGATTAAGAAAACATTTAAACTTTATGAGCTTTAGTTTGCTTACCTGTTAAATAGGATAACAATGCTTCCTTACAGGGTTACCATGAATGTTAAGTACACTAAGCGCAGTGCCTGGCCCAGAGTAAGACTTCATTACATAGTAATGAAAAAATGAAAATAATCATTCGTATGAACCACAGAATAGTCATCAATACTCAGCACCTTATTAGCTGTGCATCCTGGGGCAAGTTACTGAACTTCTCTAAGCTGCAGTGCCTGCCTTTGCAAAGGCAGTATCCTGAAACTACTAGAGTATATTAGTATATATAGTATTCTGAAACCTACTATACTGGAATTGGAATCTAAAGAATGTGAGGCAAGGTATTGCCAGAAAATGAAAAGTGTAGTATATAGAATCGTAGACTTTTTAGAACTAGAAGGAATCTTCAAGAAGAAACATTTTTATTCATTTCATGAATATATCCAGATGAACACACTTTTTTATTCATTTCATGAATATGTAGATGTGCAAACACGCCTGGGTAACTGGGTGATTTGCCTAAGATCACAGACATAGAAATATAACTAGAATCCAGGTCCCGTAACTGCAAGTGCATTAAACATTAATACCGTGCCTCACCTCTTCCCAATTATTTTGGTTTGAAAATTAATCTACATGAATGAACTTCTTACATGAACTTCTGGTTGAATTGCTTTTCTTTTTTTAAAAAAAAATATTGATTGATTGAGAGAGAGAAAGAGAGAGAAAGAGAGAGAGAGAAAATACCAAGAAGGCTCCATGATCAGCACGGAGCCCAGTGCAGAGCTTGTTCTCACAACTGTGAGATCATGACCTGAGCTGATACCAAGAGTCAGATACTTAACCAGCTAAGCTACCCCAGGACCCCTGAATTGCTTTTCATGTAAGAATATATTATATTATAACTATTTGAAAAAAAAATTATAACTATTTGAAAAGTATTTCTGTTACTGGCAAAATGTGAAAAGACATACAAATGTGAACACATGCATACCCAATATTTCTCTCTTCCTCATTTATCTATTCATTGTTTGGTCACCTACTATATGCTCAATGCTATGCTTGATGTGGACGAAAACAAGTGGAAGACACAGTCCCAACTTTCAAGGAGTTTTGGTGCACAGACAATTATTCATGTTGGTTACTCAACGAATTCAGTGGGTTACCCTACCAATACATGTTGAGCCTCTGCTCTGTGCCAAACACTTTGCAAATTTCCAGAAATACAGTGGAGATTTAGAGTGAGGCTAGGCTGCCATAACAAAGAGAACCAAAATAATTCAGTGGTTTGAAGAAGATTGAAGTGAATTTCTTTCTCATGTAATAGTTTGAGGTAAGATTCAGGCTGGTGGGTAGCTTTACTCCACTTGGTCATTTGGAGACCCAGGTTTCTTCCCCCACTTCTGCCATTCTCTGGAGGCTTTGCCATCCATCCTCCTATGGTGGACACTGGATCACAATTGATTCCAGCTGGCAAGAATGGAAAGGAAAACTTAAAGTGACATCCATCATTTGTGCCCACATCTATTTGCAGAAACTTAATCATGTGGCCACACACAAATACAAGGGAGGCTGGGTGATGTAGAGAGCTGGGAGTCATGTGCCTGGGAGTGATAATTCTATCATTGTGGACAAGAGGAAGAAGGGTGTGGAGAGACAGCTACCTGTCTTGGCCTCTGTAAGGCAAACCTTCCCAGTATCCCTGCCTTTGTTATGTCCACAATTTAGAGGGGACAGAAAATAATCAAACCCTTGTTGAACTCTGATAAACATCACGAAGGAAACATATATGGAGCCTGAGAGCATAGAATGGGGAGACTAACCTGGTCAAATCCAGAGCATTCAGGAAGCAGGAATAGCCTGACAGCAGGTGGGGAGGGGCAGTTTTGAAGTTCTGCTCTGGAAACCAGTCAAAGCATTCAGGTTTGAGTCTTAGTTCTAGAACTTTTAGCTGTGTCATCTTGACTATGAGTTATTTAACCTCTTGTGCTTTAGTTTCCTCATTTGTAAAATAAGATTTAATAATAATTATTTAATAACAAATTATTAGACATACTATCATAACATAATAATTTTATTATTATTATTACATGTCATATTTATTATCATTATTATTATATCATAAGTTCGTTTGGTATGAAGATTAATTTTAAGTGCTAAACTACAGACATGTACTAAGTATAGCCAACACTCCTCACTTGTTTGGGGGGACATACATCAGGAGGTCAGGAGGTTAGCAAATAGTAATCTAAGTGAGTTACCTAGTGGTAAGGCAAAAGCACATACATTTCTTATGCCAAGTAATCCAAGAGTTTCTATGTTTTTATATTTTAGTCTATGAGAAAGTCCAACCCTGACTAAGTGTGCCCTATATATTGAATGAGGAGAAATGTCTGACTAGTAAATCTTAGCTGTTGCCTCCAGATAGGTACAAATAATGTTATTTGTACATGACACATTTATTTGGGAAGTAGCAAGGGGTTGTAAACGAGAACCTCTGTCCATACACTGAGGTGAATATTCCTATTTCTTCATGCCTATTCCTTTGTGTTTTAGAAATTAACTAATTTCAGGGGGTGCCTGGGTGGCTCAGTCTGTTAAATGTCCAACTTTGGCTCAGTTCATGATCTCATGATTTGTGAGTTCGAGCCCCACATCAGGGTCTCTGCTGTCAGTGCAGAGCCAGCTTCGGAGCCTCTGTCCCCCTCTCTCTCTGCCCCTTTCTCTCAAAAATAAATAAGCATTAAAAAAAAGAAATTAACTGATTTCAGTTCTAAGTCCCCATTACAGTATGCAGTTATTCAACCATGGTCATTTTGTGGTTTCCTCTCCCACCTGGCCCTAGATAAATTCTGAGGACTTAAGTAGCACCCAGCAAAAGTGAAGCCCCTTTATTCACCAATCACAGTAGAGATTGAGTCACTTTGTGATTTGTGTTTTTTCCATTCAGATGGTTCCCTCAGGTCGTGGGATTGTGATGTGCCTCTGGGGAACTCAGTGTTTACTCTTGGTCTCCTCAGCCACTGTTCCCTCTGGGATCCAGCCACCTCCTTGAAGCACTGCCAGTGAGGGATGGTGAGGAGAAGGATGTTGTCCACTGCTCGCAGAAACCACAAACCTCTGCCCCTTTCTACTGTCTGAGAATTATTTTTTTTTAGTCTGGAAGAATCTCACTCTTTATGGTTCCCTCAGGGCCATTCTTGCTCTCAAATTCTCTAGACTTCAGCCTTAGAGTATGTCCTCAATGGAATGGAACTTTGAAAACAAAAGCTAGAAAAGGTCATTGTTTACATCCTTTGTTCTCTTCCATAAAACTTCCTGAGAAAAGGAAGCAAGATCTCACTCTCTGCTTAACTGGGGGACAGCAAAAGAGAAAACTCAGGTGGGGGGGGGGAACTGTGTAGAAAAATCATCTTGCTACAATGACACCTGTGTTTCTGTCCCACGGAAAGGCCATTTTCCTCAGAAACTCCCCCAGAATTGCCTCTTTCAGAGATTAACTTTTGTCCCTCTGCCTCAAGACATCAAGGCTAAGTGCAGGACTCCAGCAGCAGCAAGATGAACACGGGAAGAGAGGGGGATCTCAAGTGCAGAGAGCGTGTGCGTGTGTGTGTTTCAGTTTGGGCTCATTTGTTTCCATTAACAGTTGAATTAGTTATCAATGATTAAAATGCTGGACTTTTCACATTAAATCAAGATATCTGGCATTTCTTTGGGGAGAAAAAAACCAGAGTCTTAAAATACTGAACCTGTATTGTCAAATGGCAACACTAAGACTGAGTCGCAACATCACCTTCACAGGGAGCACGTGCCCTCTGATTTCCCACAGAACCCAATACTCCTCAGTCCCAAAAATCCAGACGTGGTACCAGATGCCAGGTGTCATCGTAATTGTGATGTTGTTTTCCAACTATAGAATTAAGAAGAAAAGGAGCGCCTGGGTGGCTAGTCGGTTAAGCATCTGACTTCGGCTCAGGTCATGATCTCAGGGCTTGTGGATTCAAGCCCCGTGTCGGACTCTGTGATGACAGCCCAGAGCCTGGAGCCTGCTTCAGATTCTGTGTCTCCCTCTCTCTCTGCCTCTCCCGGGCTTGCACTCTGCCTCTCTCTCTCTCAGAAATAAATAAACATAAAAAAATGCTTTAAAAAAGAAGAAAATAACTATTTTATGGCCTCCTGTTCCATATAGAGAAATTAAAGATAGACAAGAAGGCATCTTTGCTTTAGGAAAAGTGAGAGTGAAGGTATTTCCTTATGCAAGTGAAAAATATTCTTAATTATTTAATATGTACATGAAGTGTGTCTAAGAGTACAACTTAAGAGTATATTGTCAAATAAAATACAAAATAAAATAAAATTGAATCTTAGATAAATAATAGATTTTTTCTTTACTGTAACTGTTTTCAAATATTGCATGAGACATATTATAAAAATAACAAACCATGGTTTTTCTAAAATTTCAATGTAACTGGGCATCTTGGGTTTTTTGTTTATTAAATCCAACAACCCAATTTATGAGGCCATTAGAAAACAAATCTGTCTCCTCATTCCCTTTACCTATCTCCTTCACTCTCTGTTATGGTTGTGTAGGGAAAGGAGAAGAAAAGGACCTAGAGAATTAGGAGCTGTCAGAGAACATTTGGCAGAATGCTAGAGAAAAACAACCTCCTTAAATGTAGATGGTGCAGATCGTATTTCTACCCTGGAGATGGACACCGAACAAGTGCTAGACAAAGAGGATGAACCTTCTCTTTCCAATAGGGATCATGGTAGTAAATGGAATGAGGCTTGCATGTAAACATCAGAGACCATAATAACATAAGACCCCAGAATAGGATCAGCAGAAAGTGTAAAATTAAAGGAAAAACGCATCTGGACCAGACCAGAACAGAGACAATTCCTCAGCCCCACCTAGGCAAGAGATTTTCGCAAATTCTTACCAAGGAGAAATTAGAAATTAATAGCCTCCATGGTCACATATGATTAAGTTTGTGTTAATTGTTATGTAACCTAGATGCAGTCTCCGCTTCAAAGAACATGTTCATTCACATTCAATGAAACCTGAGTTAAAGAATTATT
Source organism: Neofelis nebulosa (assembly GCF_028018385.1). Lineage (NCBI taxonomy): Eukaryota > Metazoa > Chordata > Mammalia > Carnivora > Felidae > Neofelis > Neofelis nebulosa. The sequence goes on from NC_080789.1 coordinate 19,364,842, forward strand.
TTACAGGGACTGTTTTAGATAGATTTCTGGGCTGAGTGTATCTGACTTCTACCTGAGTACTCTAGTCAAGCTTGGGTTTCCAGAGTGATTAATTGGGAAATAGTTCCCCTGAAAGAAGTCTGATTGAGAAGCTGATTCCTGTCTTACATATGGAGTGAGAATTTGAAGATAAGAATGAGAGCATCCCTGCCATCCTGTGACCTATGGCTGAGTAGATAGAGAAGGACTTGTGAATACATTGCTGCAATATAGTGTGGTAAGCCTGTGATAGAAGTAGGTGTGGATACTACAGGGGACAGAATTCTGTCCAGGTATGAGCTATTCTTGGAAGGCTTTCTTTAACTGGTAATACCTCAGCTGAATCTTCAAGAATAAATTAAAGTCAAATGAGAAAAGTGGAAAAGTGCATTCCAAGAAGGGAGGTCATTTTGAGCAAACTCAGAAGCCAGGAGAGCCCTCGTGTTGCCTAGAAAGCAATTTTTTAACTGGTAAGTGCCAAGGAGGCAGAAGTGAGAGATAAGACTGGAGAAACAGGTGAGAGCTGGTCACCGGAAGTTTGTGTGGCCATGCTCAGGAGCTCAAGCTTTGTTTATAATCACTAGCAAGTCCCTGAAGCATTTTAACTAGAAGTGACAAGGTCTAAGGTGAACTCTGAGTCAACTGTAAGCAAAGGGCAGACAGAGCAGCTGTAGGGAGAACACTTACAAGATTTTTGCAAAAGTCACAGTGACGGTTGACCAGTGCTTAAACTGTAGCAGCAAAAGAGAAAGGGAAGCAATGAATCGATCTAATACCTAATATGGAGGTAAAACTGATAGGATGTAGCAATTGATTGAATGAGAGAATATGAGGAGTCTTGGATAAGATCAAAAAGCCAAGGATGACTTCCAGCTTGGATGACTGGGTGATGCCAACTAAAATAGGGAATACCAGAGGGAAGAAGATGAATTTGGCCTTGGACATGCCAAGTCTTAGATGCCTGTGGAATATCCAGATGGAGATAATACAGGAAGTGGTGCTGTTTGTAAGACCTTCAAAGTCCCAGGCACTCTTATTTCTGGAAGCCCCATCCCACATCATAACAAACATATTAAAATTACCCACATCCCACATTAAATTTAACTTTTTCAATAAAAAACTTGAGAGGGTTTTTATAATTTTGATTTTTGAAATTATTTGCAATGCATTTAATTTTTGATTGGTTATAATTTTTTCAATTGTTCACAAGTTGAACTTTTTAAATAACAAATTTACTTTTGTAATGAAATTAACAAAATGTTATGTCTTAAATAACACTTATTAATTCATCTTTTGCCGTTTTTTTTTTTCATGTTTTTGGAGCTTATTATTTCTTTATTTAGGTCTCACAGGTGTTGATTGGCCCTTGAAAAGCTCATGGGCTCTAGCACAAAGTCAGTCATGCCTGATATCAAACCACTGGGTGAGCAGACAGTTGAACATATTAGTGTGATGCTCAGGAAGTGTGTGGTTTTATAAGGCAAAAATATGTAAGTTCTAAGAGTGAATGTAATGGCCTCAAGAAAACATATAAATTGAGAGAAGAACTGGGCAAAAGAAAGGAAAATCACTGAGATCCAAGAGAAGGTAAGAGGAAAAAGGATTTCACAATGGACATGGTGAAATGGTTAGAAAGTTGGAGAGAGAATGAGAGTAGAGAACCAAGGGAGCCAAAACATTAAAGAGATTTCAGTGGATCACAGAAGTGGTGGCAAAGGAAGCGGAGTGATCCATCCAATAAATAAGGACTGAAAGTGTCTAGAGACTGGGCTGATGATCTTAGCTGCTGTGAGGAGGCCGCCAGATCTTAGAGAAAACATCTCCAAGGACAGCGAGTGATAAAAAATGAGGGTAGGGAGAATTAAGAAATGAAAGGCAGATGACAGTGTAGAAGCAGTGACTATGGAAATGGAGAAGAGATAGGACAAAGAAGGGTGAATAGTTGTAGTGAGACATTGCCCAAGTGAGGTAGTTGTTGTTTGTTTAGGTTAGGAAAGTTCTGAGCACTCTTCTGAGCCCAGGAGAAATCTACAAGACAGGTGGAGATATTAAAATTAATTGAGAAGTGATGAAATTGGTGGAATAATGACCTGGAAGAACAAGTGGAGTGGAGCAAGAGCCCAGGCCAGCGTCCCCTTGATTGGGTGCAAGGATATCTTATCTCCTGGGGTGACAGCATATAGACCTGCGAATTGTTTGGACTTAAGTATGTGTTCATTTGTACCGTTATTCCTCTATTTCTGAATGCGTTTTATCCTCCAATGGGGTCGTGCAGCCCAGAAAAGGACTGCTTATAACCCAGCCCTTTGCTTCTTTTCTACATGTGGAGCAAAGGGCTGGGTTAAGGGACAGTCCTTTTCTGGGCTGCATGGTTAAAAGACATTAGAGATCATGTTTAAAAAAGTTCTCTCTCTTGGGGCTCAGTTGGTTAAGCATCCAACGCTTAATGATTTAGGCTCAGGTCATGATTCCAGAGTCCTGGGATCAAGCCCAGCACTGGGCTCTGTGCTAAGTGTGGAGCCTCCTTGGGATTCTCTGTCTCTCTGTCTCTCTGTCTCTCTGTCTGTCTCTCTCAAAAAAATAAAAATAAGAAAAATTCTCCCTCTTTCATTTTTTTAAAGAAGAAATTTCAAAGAATATATGTTTATGTTTTCTAAGAACATAATAGTGGAAAAGGGTTTCCTGGTTCCAAGGGTAAGAGCCCGTCCAGTAATTCACATGATTAGAAGAGGAAGACAAGAGGAGAAAGAAGTGGAGGGGCTGTCACCTATGAGAAATTGAACTCCTCTTCCTAATCGGTTACATATCAATCAACTCTAAGTTTATCCAAACCCTGTTTCTCTATTTATTACATTCCTTCATTCAACAAAAATGCTTGTGGACTTGGCATTGAGGCTCCAGGTTCCTATGTGAAGTGACAAATTCCGAATGAATATTATTCAATGTATAGCACTGTTCTCCCTTCCTTGCCCTCAAATACTTCCAACTTCGAAGGGATCCCCACTGCTCAACTGTTTTAGGATTTGATGAACGATTCTCTGCCGACCCTTTCTCAAGCTTTTCATGCCCACTACGAACAGATACAAATACAGTTCACTTTGAAAACTTGGGTTGGCTCTGGAATGGGAGTGGGTTTGGATTCATTGTGTGGCGTGAGTTGCAGAAGATGAGAAATGAGCATACTGACGTGATCTCCTATTAGTCAGAAAAATTCTAAGAAACTGTTCCCAAAGAGAGGCGGTAAGAGGATTTTTTCTCCTCTATTAGACTTATATAACTCGTAAAATAACAGGCTGCCATTTTAGAATAGTTGGTGTTGGCATGCTGTGGTGAAAATTACATGAAACTATTCTTTTTAGAAAATATTACTTCAGGTTTTAGGTTAAAGCTTGATGCCAAACACAGATGAGTAGTTGGTTTACACAATTATCGCCTTTTTCTTAGAAGTAAGGGCAAAACCTCAAAACATGCCACAGCAGAAAAGCTATTTCTGTCACTGGCTAACAATTGAAGGACATCCATAAACCTTTGGAAATTAATATCCCCCAGGAAAATCTATTTGACGAAAGTCACAAGGAAGTTATTAACTAGAGTTAAGTCACTGACAAGAGATATTATTAATGATCTCATCAAAATTTCAAGTGCATTTAACTATCACATTGCAAGCCTTATTATTGACGACTCAGAGAATATTAAATTATCCTACAGTAGTTACTTGGCTAGAGATCAAATGAAAAAAGATGAAAAGCTTAAGTTCTAGGTAATTCCATAATTCTGTAGGCTTCACACAATTATAAAGTTAGAGTCATTAGCCTTTCTGTCTCCCTCTCCCCCAAATCTACTGATTGCTAATACAGTCGGTTCCTTTTAATTGTTAATTGTTCTCTGTTTCTCTTCCAAATGCTGACGCAGGCAGGATGAAAGTCAGAAAAATCCTCCAAGCTTTGGTTTTCCAAAAGCAGCTCAGGAAGCTTAGTTTATTTTCAGATTGGAAGAGACACTTTCAAGTACACTGGGTCTTTAATTGCCATCCCTCAAAGACATTTTCCACAAGGGAAACAAGCATTCTCCTTCCCACTCAATTCTCTCTCTCTGAGATCTTGACCAAACTTTCAAGTTGACACCGGGTTAAACTCCATGCTTTGCCTTTGTTAATGTCCTCCATAAGTGCTAGAGTTTGACCAAGCACTTATGTTGGGTAATAACTTCTATAGAGACAGATATAGATTTTTCTTTAAAAAAAAAACCCACCTTTTCAGAAATGGTATACTTTATAAGGTTTTTCTCAATTGTAAGTTTATCTGGTCACCTAAGATAATTTTCTCCTCACTGCAGAGCCCCTAGTTCAGCAAACTTTTAATGAGTTTCTATTACTCACGTAGCACCGTGCTAGGAGCTAGCGAGACAAAGGTAAATGTGAGATGGTTCCTAGCACTCAAGAAGATCCAAAAATAAAAGCAGGTAATTCAAAGGTATGCAATAAGGACGACACACACACAGGTTGTATGTCAGGAAGTCTGGAATGTGGAGAAGAGTGGAGTACTAACCCAACATGGAAAGAATGAAGAAAAATTCAAGGAAAACAGCCTGAAGGGGATGACGCCTATGCTGAACCTTGAAGAATGAAAAGGAATTAAGAAGGAAGGAAGCTTGCGTTCGTTAGTGTCTACAATGGCCAGGTACTTTACACGTGGTTTTCCATGAAATTCTTTCAACAGCCATAGGAAACAGTATTGTGTTCTCCTATTTATAGATGAGAAAACTGAGATTCAAAGACAGTCTGCAAATGGCAGACTTGAGATTCCAAGCACATACTCATAAGCATTGTAGTCTGTCTTTATGATGTAACCCCCTGTTCCTGCTCCCTGGGTCCACCATTCTAATATCTGCAGAACTTTTAGACAATCCCTCTACAAACACAAACTTTCAATTCACTTGCTACAGTTTGTTTCAGTCATTATTCTGTGGGCCACTGTGGATGGCTGCAGAACATCAGGTGTTCTCTGAGACAGAAGCCCCCTGCAGGCTCAGGCACCTCTCTCTTCCGTAATGTATGGCACTCAACCTATGGACCACACTTTTTGGTACTTTATAAAACCATGCCTTCCTTGCTGATCGGCCCATTCATTTGTAAATATACAATGATTTTTGTATTTTTGGTCAGAGGATTCTTTCAGAGGAAGGAACATCGCTGATAGAAAAACGTCTTGAGGGGCAATCTTGGGATAAGAGCATCTCTGTGGGGCACACGTGTTAGCTGGAGCCTGAACTTCAAAGAAGAGAGCTTCACAAATTCAGCTAAGGCAAAGAAAAATTAGTTATTCCTGAGATCATGGAGAGGGGAGCAGAGGGGAAAGTGAAGAAGAGTGTAAGTGAAAGGGGCAAGAGAGACATATGGTGTGATGGGACTTTTTGGTGACCCTCAACTTCCCAGCTAAATCTCTTGTCACACTAAATGCTCATTGAGGTTATTGGAATTTTTGTGAATGCGGGTAAAGAAGCAGCTTCTGTATGTAGAAGCCCCAGCAGAAGGGGTCCCAAAAGATAAGCTATAGTTCTGACAGAGACACAAGCCAAAAAGTGAAATGTGTTTGATTTCTAGAGGTGTGTATGTTGGTCCATCACAGTCTTCTCTTGCTGTTGTTTTTAATCAGAATGAATTTAACATCATAAAATTCAGCAAATTTGGCTACTAAAAATCCAGAATTTCATCTTTTCTTGAAAAAGTAAAATGGTGTGGCAACTCGGGGCCCATAGTCTCACAAGGAAATAATTGATGGAAATTGGGTTTCCCTGTTAGATGGGGCACACACTCTCCATTTTGCCACAATCCTCACTATTCCACAGTACCCCCATGTAACTGAGGGAACCTAAATAGTTCCCCTCATTTACATTATCTATCTGGCTCCAACAGGCTTTTGAGTTTGCAACCCAGATATGAGGCTGAGAAACTATGACAGATCTCTTGGTGGTGGGAATTGTGATGGCAATGTCTTCTTGAAGAGAAGTGTTATGCACTTAAGATTCATTTCTGCAACTAGGGAAGGAGGGAAAGAAGTAGGAAGGAGGGAAAGAAGTATCAATTATTAATTATTAAGTAGTTAATTTAAATATATTGAATCTTTGAATCCTCACAAAACCCTGGTAGGTAAATATCACAATTAACTATATTTTACAAATAAACTAAAATGCAAAAAAAAAAAAAAAAGTTAAGTATCTTGGGCAAATTTAGCCTTCCACAGATGAGAACTGGGATGTGAATCTGGAACTCCAAGAATGCTAAGGATTCCACTCTTACCTGTGTCTTAGCTTTTTGCCAGATTGTAAGATCCCTGTCTTTTGTGTTCTCCCACACTGCTCCTTATAAGTGCCTAGTAAATAGACAGTTGTAACCTTTATTGAGGCAGCAGATTGTGAAGAATGCTTTGGCCATGCTCGAATCCTTTTGGTTCTGAGCCAACTGGTGTTGGTGAACTGGCAAATTCTGGTACTCTCTCCAGAAGCTCTTTCCTTTTCATCTATGTATGGGCCTCTGTCTATGTTTTTCCATAATATAACTGAGATTTGGAATAATGGGGCGGGGGGGCAGAGGGAAGTTGTGGATGTTGGGATGAGCTTGGGGAGGCCTGGCCAGGGGGACCAGCCTTTGAAAGTCATGTAGATTTGAAAACAATAACTGAAGAATAGGAGATGAAGTGGAAGAAAGAAAAAGAGAGAGCAAAGAGAGAGGGGAAAGACTTGGTTAAAAATAGGGACAGCATAAAGAAGAGAGAGAAGCAGGAAATAAGAAAAAGGAGGATAAAGAAAAGTATGTACAAGTAACTAAAGGACATAACTGTCCCTGAAAACAACAGAAAAGCTTCCACTGGAGAGGAGAAAGAGCCTCTCTCTCTCTCTCTCTCTCTCTCTCTCTCTCTCTCTGTGTGTGTGTGTGTGTGTGTGTGTGTGTGTGAGAGAGAGAGAGAGAGAGAGAGAGAGAGAGGGAGAGGGAGAGGGAGATTGAGACCACTTCACCACTGATCTCAGACCACCTCTCCCCACATCTTTACATCATGGTGCTGTGTAAATCCTTTCCTTGCCTCATTTACCATACCCAACCTCCAAGGGTATTCTGTTCCTCTTCACAGCCCAGGACTGGATAAATCTTTTCTTCTTTGCCTTTTTTGTCACAAGAGACAAGCATGAATTTAAAAAAAAAAAAAAAACAAAAAACTTTGTTAGGAACTAAGGGGAAACATATATACAAAAGTGTGACAAAAGTTAAAAATACCACCACTATGCTCTAAACTTAAGATAGCTAAGTCGGACCTGCAAGCTGCCTGAGTCAACCTGAATTCTATCTTGCATTCAATCAATTGATATTTTTTAAGTGCCTATTTATTATGTGCCAAACATTGTTCTAGGTGCTGAGTATAAGTCAGTGGGCAAGGCAGGGAAGCCCCTATTCAAACTCCTGTCTTCTGTCATCTTTTGGCCTTTATGACCAACTTGCTGCATTTCTTTCTGTGTGTATCTGCTTAGAATATTTTGTTTGTAAGTGACTGAAACCCAATTCAAACCAGTTTAAGGAAAATTGGGAATTTACTGGCTCATATAACTACAGATTTTCTCCCACTATCTGAAAGCAGAGTGTTCCTCTGAAAGCATTTGTAAGTCTTAGTGGCATAAACTGAAGAGTATCCTCATTTTCCAAAAGTTTGGGTTATACCACTTTGCTATTATGAAATATCTTCATTAGTACAGTAACGGATATTTTCACAAATCCTCTTTGGGTTTTTTTCAGTTAGTGAAAACAAGTACTAATGTACGTCTTCATAAAAGCAAAGTGGTGGGGCAGGACACCTGAGTGATTCAGTCAGTTAAGCGACTGACTCTTGGTCTTGGTTCAGGTCATGATCTCATGGTTTGTGCATTCAAGCCCTGCACGGGGCTCCATGCTGTAGGTGCATAGCCTGCTTAGGATTCTCTCTCCCTCTTTCTCTGCCCTCCCCTGCTTGTACTTTCTCTCTCTCTGTCTCTGTCTCTCTCTCTCTCTCTCTCTCTCAAAATAAATAAACTTTTAAAAAAGTTTTTTTTAAAGCAAAGTGGAATAATGTGAATTTTCAGAAAATAGAGGATACTTGTAATATGTTAGCTTCAGGTATGGCTAGATCCAGCATTCCAATGCTTTTCTAAAGGAGTCTTCCTTTGCCCTCAATCCTGGGCACATCTTTTTGGCTTTATTTTAAGATGGGCATTGTTTATCTGGTAGTAAGATGATTGCTGGCAGCCTTAAGCTTACTGTGTCCTTATAGTGCTAATCCCCAAGAGAATCAGGAAGCATCTTTATTGATAATGCCAATAAAAGTCCAGTAGAGATCTCGGATTGGTCTGGCTTGGGTCATGTCACCATCCTCGAACAAATTAAGCTAATTTCAGTCCCATACTGTCCTAACTTAAATATACAGTGGCAGTCACAAACATGAAGCCACAAATGGCAGTCTACTCACAACAGATATCCTTAATCCTTCCTCTTCTCAATTAATTAGTATCTTAGCATCAGAAATTTTTGAATGCCACATTTGGAAATTAAAGGAAAGAGGGTGTATTCTTAAACAAGACTACCTTTAAGGACCCACCCCACAAGGAACAGGCTCACTGACCCAGCTCCAATTTCAACCTGTCAATGTTTAAAGGTCTCCTCGGTTAACAACAATGTATCTTCTTCACTTTTGACAGCATGATAGTTTGCCTACAGCAGGCACTCCAAAAATGTTAGCTGAATTGCCCTGGTGAATGGAGGAGAGAGGGAAGGATGATGAGATGAGAGGAGAGGAGGGAGAGGAGGAGGGGAGTGGAGAGGAGGACAAAGGCAGTAAAAAGAAGTACAGAAAGAGAACGGAAGGAAAGGAAAGAGAAAAGGAGTACAATACAGTGTTCAGAGCCCATACCCTGAAGTCCAACATCTTGATGTTCAAATCCCACACTGCCATTATCTTGAGAACATGGACAAGACATCAAAACCCAAAGCCTTGCTTTCATCATAATATAATGGGCACCAAGCATACCTTCCTTACTGGAGTCTTTTGAAAATGACATGCAGTGATGGTTGTGATGTTCTTTAGCCCAGTTGCTGGTACATGACATTCATTTAATGATAACCTCCCTTCTTTTATGCCTATTGTTACTGTTGGGGCTGGGGTTCTAGGGAAGGGCAAAGTGAGGACCACCAGAGTCTCAGATGCCTCTCAGAGGTCATGAACAGCTCTCTGAAGAGGTTCAAAATGCGTTCTGGAAAAAAAATAAAGTCTGCAACCAAAAAACCCAGACCATTTCTAGAACCCAATCCAAACCAAACCTTCTTGAAGGTCATAACGTGTTCTGAGGTTTCATTCCACTATTTTTCACTTATACAGTCCACAGTCCTGCCAGGGCTGAGCTAGGATTTGAGCTCAACATAGCCAAATACCACAAGGGGAAAAAAAGCCCAAGCCCTTTGCCCTGAATGTATTTCCAGGCCAATGGAGAACTGAAAGCCCTGCAAAGCTCTAGACAGCCAGTGACCCCAGCAGCCACCTCTTCCAAGTAGCTTCAGAGCATCATTCTGATGGCCTTGGGGCGCTGATGGCAGCCTCCAGCTTCCTCTGTCACCTCCATGGCCACGGAAGCAGAAAGGGCTCGCAGTAGTCCTTGTGCTCCAGCAACCTAACCACAGGCTTGGTGAGAAGGGAAGGCTGCCAGAAGTGGGATAAATTGACTGATTTTTCCAGAAAGTATCTTCTCTCCAGCAAGGCCAATGTAGAATGTAGTCACAGAGCCTATCCATGCCCACTTCTTTATGGAGAAGAATTCCCCAGTACTCAGTAGACTACATGTTCAATAATTAGCTTCTTGCAAAAGTAACTGTATGGAGGGTCCAATGTGATGGGTTCATTGAAGAAACTGGGTAAGACAACTGCTCATAGAAAGTGGGGGGAGGGGAAGGACAGGAGAATGAAGGTGGGAGGGGAGCCGGATGGGGGGAGAGAGAGAGATTGAGAGAGAGATCAGAACACTGACATCTGCTGAGGTGAAATGGAACACAGCGTGCTGTCTTATAATACCGTGTACTTTACAGTGACTCCCATGGATTTTGCTAGAACTGTGGAGAGTAGTTGTGGGAAGAATGAGTTCTAAAAAACAGACTTTTTGCACTTAAGATGAGAAGGATAGATGAATTGAGAGACAGAAATCTCTTACTAAGATGGGTAATAGCCATCAATTAAGCCAATGTTTAGGTCACTGATAAAATTGTGTGTGTGTGTGTGTGTGTGTGTGTGTGTGTGTGTGTTGTATAGGATAGAGAGAGACACTGAGAATGATAGGTTATTTTTTGAGAGCCTAAGACTTTTCTTATATAGTCAGTACTATAACTTGGCTTGTTGAATTCCCTGGAGACAAAAAAAAAAAAAACAAAACAAAAAAACTCAATTTGAATCCCAACTACCGCTTACTGGCTGGGTGACGTTGAGAAAGCAATCTGACCTCACTTTTCTTATCTGGAAAATGGACATAAACTAAAACCTATTGATAAGGATTAAATGTGATCCCATGTAAACTACATGCTGCTGCGGACATCATACTTATTTAATAAATAACTGTAATAATAAAAGTGTCATTAACAATATTGTGACTTGCTGAGACCCCTCTTTGTTTCTAGCACCAGGTTTTTACACAGTAATGTTAATTAATATTCACTGATTCAATCAGAGGAAGGACTTACTTGTGAACTGGGCCACAAAAAGCAAAACGCAATCACTCAATAAATATTTATTGAGGACCGAATTTGTATAGGCAGTCTCAAAATGACCTAACCCCAGGTATTACTCATTATTACCACTTTTATTATGCATAAAGACCTAGTACAGTGCTTAGCACATAATGAACTTTCCATAAATACAATTTTTCTCCCATCAACCTGTTTACCCAAGTGTTATTTCAACCTCCAACATCTTATTCCAGGTTCCTAGTCCTCTTCTCTTCCGTAAGCAAATGACTTGCTAATAGTTCTTAGAGATTATTATGAAATTTCCCAATCTCCTACCCCACCCCCACAAGTACAAATACACCCATTTCTCTAAACATTCTTATCTTCTTCCTTCCTCTTTTGAAAGGAGAAATGTCCTGCCATCTGTCCTGTTTACCCTGGCCTTTGGTCTACTCTGGCATTTCTATCTATGCATTGTGCCTTCTTCCTCATAAATCTTGAGTCTTTCTCTCTCTCCTCTCTGAGTCTTGCAACCCAGAAAATTAACTCACTCTTCAAAAATACAAGCAAATGGGCCAACAACATGCCCCCTCTCTATCCTCCATTTTTCTTTGTGGTTCCTGCTCTATCCTTCTCCCTCCCTTCCCAGGCAAGTTCTTGGAAATCTAGGCCACCCCTTGCTGATTTCACTTCCTCCTCTCCTCACCCACAGCAGTCTGGCTCCCAGCCACCTCTCTACTCGCCCTGTTCTTGTCAAGGTCACGCTGACCTCTGTATTTACAGATCCAATGGTGGCTCCACATGCCTCACCTTACTTGACCTTCCTAACGCATTTGGCACTAGGAGACTCTTCCATTGAATTTTTCTCAACTTCCAACTGTCTCTTCTGTTTAGTTGATCTAGGAGCGCTTCAAAATCAGTGTCAAAATTGAACTTTCTTTCTCGCCAAACCAAACTATCCTCTTCTATTTCTTATTCTTGCTAATGGCACTGGCATTCATCAGCTCACCCAAACCAGAAACTCAGAAGTCATCCTCAGTTTTTCTTTCTTTACTTTCCATATTCAGTTTCCCACTGAATCCTATTATCTGTATCCTCTTAGCTTTGGGACTCATCTGTGTCACTTTTTTGTACTATTGCTACCTTTTCTCTGGATATTAAGACACTCATCTGAATTATTTCAATAGTGTCTTAAGTGGTAGAAACATCTCTAGCTGCTCTTAATGCCACAAAATCTGCCATAGTGTAGATGGCAATACAGCATAGTAGTTAAGGGGACAGACTATCTCTCTTCAAATTTAGCAGCTGTGAGATATTGAGCAAAAGATTTATCTTTTCTATGACTCAGCTTCCTCAACTGCAAAATGGGGATAATAATGATAGCCTTCCTTTTAGGGTTCTTGTGATATCAAAGGACATTAAAGTACTTAGAATAGTGTCTGAAAAACAATAAATGTTCATTAGGTATTAGTTATTATTATTACTATTATTTACCACTGCCAAAATAAACTTTTAAAAAACTAAAATTAATTAAAGCACTCCCTCACTTTAAAATACATTGATTCAGGGCACCTGGGCAACTCAGTCGATTGTCTGACTCTTGATTTCAGCTCAGGTCATGATCTCATGTTTGTGAGATCAAGCCCCACGTCAGGGTCTAGGCTGAGTGTGGAGCCTGCTTGAGATTCTCTCTCTGCTTCTCTCTCTCACACAAAATAAATAAACATTTTTTAAAAAATAAAACAAAATACAATAGAATAGAATAAAATAAAATAAAATAAAATAAAATAAAATAGATTCTACAACATGGTAGACAAGATGCTCTGTGTTATACTCCCTACTTGTCCTTCATTTTCATCTCTCATGTTTTATGCTCCAATCTTACAGTGCAAACCACACTCTTAAATTCCTGAAACTCTGTACATGATTTCCCTGTACTTGTTATGCTCTAACCCTTCTTATATACCACGAAAACTTCTATTCATCCTCAAATCCCCTATACTGTCTGTGAAATATGGTTATTTTCTACCACCTCCAAATAGAAAAAAAAGTCACTATTTCTAGACAATACTTCTACATCTTACATATATGTATGTGTATACATATATATTATATACATATATATACATATTATATACATATATATACATATATACACATATACATATATGTATATGTGTATATATATATATATACACACACACACACACACACACACACACACACATATATATATATACATTATACTGTATTGCATTTGTGTATTTGTATGTCTGTCTCTCCTAGAAGAAAAGTTCTTAAGGAGAGAAACTATCTTACTTACCTCAGGGTAGACAGACTTGGCCTACAATAAGCCCTACATCATTAACATGTTACATTCTCGTGTGCCTCCTAATTTATAAAATGATGTTTGTAGCAGATAGTCTCCAAAGCTTGCCATCACTACTTTCTCTCCTTGTTGCATGTGCATGCTGCTGCATCTATCAAGAGTTGGGAACATTTTCCTCTCCTCTTGAATTTAAACTGGGTTTGTCTCTGCTTTGACCAAAAGCAGTGGTAGAAATAACGTTTTTGAACTTTTAAGCCTAGGTTCTAGGATGACTAGAAGCTCCTGTTTTCCCTCCTTCAAAAACCAGCCACTGTATCAGAAGTCCAACCGCTATGAGGCCACCATGATAAAAGGAGGCAAGGCTATGGACAACCACAGGAGGCTGTCTCCTTCCCATCTTCATCATCATGACCATCCAGGGCAAAAGCCCAGCCGTATTTCAGATCCAGTCTTCTTCACCCTTAGCCAGGTTGGTCAATCCTGCTAATTTACCTGGGATGTCTATGATTTTAGCACTGAAAGCCCTATATCCCCAGGAACCCCTTTAGTCCCAGGTAAACTGGGACATTTGATCTTCCTTACTTTTGGATTCCTACCACTGTTAATATGTTCTCCTGGATCTCTGAAGTGAGCCATTCAACTATTGCCTCAGATGTCTCTGGGTTGGACAAGGACATTTATTACCTTCAGGACCAATTTTCTCATAAGCTAAAGAATCACTCTCTATTCTATTTCCCGTCTCCAATCATGCCCAGCCACATAGTCTGATAGAGCTTGCCAGAGGTTATACAATAAACTCAACTAATACAATGAAGACTATTCCAAAGTTACATAACAGAAACTCCCTCTAATTGTTCAATTCCCAGTGAAATGAAGGCCCAAAAGTTAAACCCCAAACAGAGTGCCTTTTTAAAGCTCAAAGTACAAAAAGCTAAATACATAAAATCAAAATTCCTCTCTCCTCCAATTTCTTCTCTGTTCAGTCTTAGCTAGATGACAATTGGGTTCATTCAGCATCTCCTGCATTACCTTCCCCCAAGAACTGATAAATCTCCTCTACTTCCAAAGATGTACATCTTCAGAGCTGCCTCCAGCACCCCCAAATAAAACCTCCAGAGCAAATCTGAACACTACCGATCTGATTGCATAGCACAGTGGACTCCTCAGCACCCATCACATAGATAATTTAGACCTACAATGTTGTTGTTAGCCACAAAACACCAGACACATGGTGTTATCTAGGAGCCCAGGGTTGAGAGAAAAAAATAAATGGACTAAGGCAGGAAATTGAAAGGTAGTTTTCATCCACCCTAAGGAGAGATGAAAGGAATTACAATTATCATAGGGGTCTTGTCTTAGTTTGTGACTCTCTATTCAAATGTCCAGGTAAGATGATTCTACTCACTTTCTGTCCTTGGAGATCCATAACATTTCTCCTTATATTGGAACTAGTTTGAACTATATTTGAACTGTGACTTTCTGTTCCCTGCAGCCAGAGAACCTTGACTGAAATACTATTTTTAAGAAGTGACTTATTAGGAAAGGTACTTTTCCCTACACCAAAAATCCCATTCATTTTGCTCCCTGAATTATCTTCTTATACAGATCGAAGAAGCTATCAATGAAGCACACATTAAATACAATGTGAAAATTAGTTCTGAGAACATAACTGAGTAGATAAGAGGCATGAGCAGAATATGTTAAATTTTAATGACTAAATTGCACTTCTACTCATTTATCAACTTTTAAAAATATTAATGCTGTAGAATCTATAACAGCATTTCTATTTTAGGGGGAAGCTTCCATAGACATGTATCATAGTATGATTTAAGATTCATGAAATTCCAGAATGCTTAGAAATATAACTGCACAGATATATAGTCCTTATTATGACTATATTATTATTATTTCCCAAATGGCAAACATGTGAAGTAGATGAACTTACAAAAGATGCATCCAAGGACATTAGGTGTCTTTTTAAAAATAAAATACAACTGTAGATGCTTCAAGGATGCCAGTGAATAAAGAGAAAATCTTCACATTCGAGTAGGGGTAGGGAAGTTGGATCATATAACCACCAACCTTGTCCGCCAAATTCACCATCACCATGAACATCTTTCACTAAGAAAAATTGCCACTACTGTGTTAGCCATAGGAGGTGGAGGGGGTGCTTCTTCCCTGTTTCACTTTCTGGTCCAAGTGTGGACACATGAGCTTTCCCTTCATAGTCTGTACTACAGCTTGAGACCATGCTGGAATGTTTAAACAAGACTTTTCTACAGGCTCAGGAATAACAAAAGGAAAGAAAATGCAGATGTAAGCTGAAGTCCTTTCTATGCCTTTGTCCTAGAAGAAATTCCTTTAAACCAACTGCTACACCCCTTCCTCCATCACCAATTACCAAGGTCTGGGAATGTCCAGAAGCTTGTCAGGACCCTATAGCCTCAGGACCCTCCTGCCCTGGGTATCCTGCTCACAGATGCTGCTTCTGCCTTTACACTGAATTGAACAATACCTGGAAACCAGCATCTGTTCACATTCCCAAGAAAGCATTGCGCACTTGGGCATACTCACGGGTATACTCAACACAGCACCATGCAATCCGGAATCCAGACTCCTAAAGATTCTACATAGGAGCCCAGGGGAAGTGGGGACTTAGATCACGTGGACTAAACAGAGGAAAAATCCCTTCTTAACCATTTGTTATCCCAAAGTCCCCTACCCATGTTGGGGCCAGCAGGCATCTCTCTCTTGCCCTTCTCCTTAGCAGTGTCCAGTCTCCACTCATCTCTCGTATCTTCTTCCTTGTTGTGATCTCTCAGACTTCCACCCCATCAGGAGCCACATAAGCTTCTTTCATCATCTTAGCAATTTAGGAACCATCCTCTGTTATTTAAATATACCCTTGGAATCTCACCCTCCAGACCTAGAAACTTATCAAAGAACTCTTTCCACATAGATACAGTGCATTTCTAAGAATAATTCTGCTGAATCCCCCTTTCTCTGTCTCTGTAATAAACCTGGAGAGTAATATAACATTACAGAATCTACTTTGAAATTTTATCTGCCTTCAATGGTCATAGACCTGATTTTATCCAAGCTTCGGGCCTGGCTTGATGTGGAGAATGTCATGTGGAAACCACCACCATCGGGCAGCACTATCCTTGACAAGGAACCCAAGGGACCTCAACTAGGACAAAGATGCGTAGGGCCCTTTTTTTTCTGGTTTTCTATCTAAGGATCCATCTAGTATTCATTTGGTTGACACAGGAAATCTCTCCTTTCTGAGAAAACTGTCCTTCTCAAGTGGGCATGACTTTACCCAGTAGACTAATCATGGTCACATGGTAGTGGCAGCATCAGGGACAGCTTGGTGACAGGTAACTGGGCAGTCACACAATGTCTCACCCTCAGAATGGACCCAGGCTTGTTTTAATGTTCTATAGTCACTGCCTCATAATTCTCAAATGTCTCATTAAGAAGCCCTGCCCCACATTTTCACTCTGGGCCCCACAAATTATGTAGCTACCTCTGACCAATATTCATAGAAGAGGTACACACACAGAGAACAGTGGGCGGGTCTTTTTCTTACAATGGTCTTAAAATCAATGGCAGCAATGATCTTAGTATCATTACCTACAAATCTTTCTCGTCAGGTGAGAAAATAGAATCCCAGAGACATGAAATAATCGGCCCCAAGTCTCACAGCAAATTGGTGGGAGGGCCATTGCTTTGCACAACTCCAGGGGGCATCAGCCTCATTATCTTAGAGCTGCGGAAGTCACCATCCACTTGATTTTCTATGTGAATAGTGGTCCCTAGAGGAGTCACACAATGACTCAGAACCAGTTCTCCAAACCAGAATACTCTCTACCTAGCACCACGTAGCTCCTGAGCACATCCTGCCTTCCAAAGCTTTTGCTCTCTCTTGTGCCCCCTAGGAACATGCACTTGGGTAGAAAAAAGGCAACATTTTAAAAGGACATCTCTAGGAACAGGTGCCCAGAGAACTGGGGAAGATCCTAAATGGTGGAGGAAACCAGAAATTCGTCAAGAAAAGGAGGCTCAGGGAACATTTGTTGTTGTTGTTGTTGTTGTAAATTAAATCTCATAATGCTGGCAGGAAGATGAAAACACTAGAAAGGCAAAACTGGAGTGGGTGGCTGACAGCTGTAGGCAGCTGGAGTGAAGAGAAAGAATAAGGAGACCATTAATGTGAAGCAGTGGGAAAAGGACCTGGAAATAATGAACGTAAAAGCCTACTGAGGAGCGAGGTGACACAATTAGAGACACATGATGGGCCAGTAACACAGTTGTTTCGTCGCCTTTATTCTCAGCTAAAGGAGTTTTAATTTGCCACTAAGAATTTTGATGTGCTAACATGTACTGCCCAAGGAAAGGAACACACTGTTCACATCTCAAGGTCATTTGAGCCTGGTTTTGAGGCGTCTCCAAATAGGGCATATCTGAGTCTACCTCTGGCAAGAGGTTTGATTGAGGCAAGACTTGCCTCAGAGAATAATCCTCTTGTATTCATGTGCAGTCATTACCCGGCCCCTGTGGATGCCTCTGGTGTTTGGGAATTCTCTTTCTGTTGGGAGATTAAAAGAAAATTTTTAAAACTTACAAACTATAACCCAGATTAAAGCTCAGCCCCAGGGGGTAGTATCAGATGGGAAATATGAATATAGTGAAAAAGCATCTGAACATTTGGAGTAAATTTGAAAACAGAACCATCTGTTAAATAATCAGATCCAGTAGACTCCACACTTTGTACCACCAGCTGCTGTCAAATAGGAGATTATGAAACCTTGTAATAAAAGCTCCACTAAGCCTGTTTTCTTGTTTCAGGGTTAACTTGGGGCAGAGCTGCAAGGCTGCAGAGATGAAACTCTGGAGTCCAGGTGTATGTCTTTCTTTCAATTTGTTCATCCACTGTGGATGCAGAAGGGACCTCAAACCTGGTATGTGAGGTTAGTAGAGGCACACAAGACGCAAATTCCACAGCAACCCAGCTCCTTTTTTAGTGTAAATCCTGACTTCCTGTCCCATCTCCCCTAACATGTCTCTAGTCATCTTCCATTTTCTTCCCCTCCATGGCCCAGCACCATGGGATAATCTCAGAAACGACATGGGAAGAGAAGTATCAACCAGGTTTGAAATGGACGTGAGGATCAACATTTGAAGGCTTTTCTCTGTTCTTCTGGCTTTGCTCACAGAAATGAAGAGGAATTTCAGAAGAGAGGAGCAGTCAACAATAAGTTCAATGAAAAGACCAGAAGAAAAGAAGCTAAGACATTCTTCCTACTGCCACACCACAAGTTTTCCCATTGCTTTGGTCCATTCCCAGTTTCCTAAGCTTTTGTTCTGAGTAGGCCTTGCTCACTTTGATGACTGAACAATTCTGGGTGTGGCCGCATGAAAGCTCCTGGTTGACTGCAATCTCACAGAAGAATGTATACTTAATGAGAATCTGGAGCAAAGAGATTGATGCAAGAGCTTCCTTGTATCTGGTTAAAACCTGGGCATCTTTCTCAGGTCTCCACTCTCTCATTACCCATGTTTAAGCCATTAGCAAGACCTTTTGCTTCTGTCTTAAAAATGTCCCAAAGTTCTCTCTACTCCTTTACCACCTCTGGCCTGGCTGACTGTCCCCTGACTGGTCTTGCCCTGTCACACTTGCCCCACCTCAACCCTATCTCCAGCCAGTGACAAGAGGGCTCTTGAGAAGCTTAAGTCAGATGATGTCATCCTCCTGCTTCAATCTTCCAGTGGCTTCTTATTGTACTTGGAATCAAGCCAAACTCTACCATGTCCTGTATGACCTGGTCTGCATGATGTGATCACTTCAGTCTCATTTATCATCACTCACAACACTACAGAAACACGGGCCTTTTTGTTTATTGGCTAGGGCAGATCGGTTTCTAGCTAAAGGGTCTCGGCACTCTAGAATCTCTATGCCCAGGAGCTTCTCCTCCTGGATATGCCTATTGCTTCCTCCCTCTTGCTCTGGCTGCCCATGTAAAAGTAGCTGGCAGCCCCTGCTCCCCAAGTCTCTCTCTTCATCACCTTGGTTGTATCTTTCATAGTACTTAACACCATCTGAAATTGGAGAACTTGTTTATCTGGTTGTTTGCTCACTGCCTGTCTTCCTTCAGTAGAATGCAACCACACTGAAGCCCAGGAATGTTTCTGAATAGTTCACTCCTGTGCCCTGGCTGGTTGCTTAAAAAAAGAAAAAAAAAGCTTGTGAAATGAATGAATTCCTGGCTGGAGATGCCAGAAAGATATTTAGGACTGAGACCACTCAACATATTCTATCTCTCCTCAAGGCTTAAAGTTTAATCACTTCAGGATATCATTTGAAAATTTCAGTCATTATATTGCTTTTGCTCAACATTTATCTGTGTTTATCAATGGAAATTATTTACCTGGACAATATGCTTTGTGTAGAGTCCATTGTCTCACCAGCATGTAGTTATTATGACCATAGCAACAACTGTATTTGTAGAGAGCTCAACCATTTTCAAAGTGCATTCTTCCAACAACTTCCAGGGAGGAATGATTCCCATTTTACCAGTGGGGAAACTGAGGCTTGGTGGCATTAGCTGATTTCCCCCAAAGGTTCCCCCAAGACAGGGAGAAAACTTCGGCACCAGGCTCTGACTTCCCACTCAGCTGAGCTGCCTCTCATTTTCTCATTTGATGGTCACAATATTCCTGGGAGGTCAGAAGGGCAGGATCATAATCCCCATGACATTCCAGTGAAATATTCACATTTTACAAATGTGTGCCAACCCTGGCTGAGAAGCCTCAGTCTGTGCAGATCCAACTGGGAGACAGGATTACAAGGGGGCTCTTTTAATGCCACACAAGTGGCAAGGCAGGCTATTCTAAGTTGCCGTCCTGTGTGCAGCTGAGACAAAAGATAGACCCTTGCTTTCCCCAGCACCATTTATACCAGTACCCAAGTCACGACCTTCAGGATCTGATTCTTCTGTCTCCTTTATGACTGCCACCCTCCTACCACTAACTCACCACATAGGGTCAGTTCTCCTTCCAACCTGCCATCCTCTCCTCTCTCACATCACTCTTCATTCCTGAGTTGTGAGCCAAACTACCTGGATTAAAATCCTTGCTATACACCTACCAAGGGGTGTGTGGCTTTGGCAAGTCCTTATCTGTAAAATAGAGGTAGTAATAGAAGTGATTACACAGGAGAGTTATAAGGATTAAATTTGTCAATGTCTATAAAGCACTCAGAACAGGGCACAGAGCCGTGAGTTGTAATTACTAGCATTAGTCTTTCTAGGTCCTTGTTAACATTCCTTTGGATTTTCATTTTAGTCTCCTAACAGGCCCTTTAAATGCTGTCTTGCTTATCTCTTCCACTCTGCATGGAACTTCTTAACATATAGAATTGACCACACTCTTCTTAACGTATAGAATCCTTGGCTTAGAACCTTCAGTGGCTTTCCACTGAACTTTGGATGAAATTCAGTTGCTTCACCCTAGCACACAAGGTTGTGGTCTGGCCCCTCCTCTGCTTTTCTCATTTGGTTACAACCTTATTGAACTTCTGTCAACTTCTAGAACACACTAAAATGTTTTACACCTCAGGCCCTTTGCACATGCTGTTCCTGCTATCCTAAACTCTCTTCCTCTTGTTCTTCATATCCTTTTGATCTCAGAGTAGTCTTCCCTATCTTTATCATACCGTCTAATTATTGTGTATTTGTGTATTTGAGCCTGAAGACATGACCTACAGAAATGAGCAGATGTACCTATAGCTAACACTATTTCTAATCCCATGGACTTTATTTCTCTTATTGTTTTTGACCATAACTTCCCTCATTATAAGTAATGAGGGAAAAGTTTCAAAGATGCTTGATGCTTTAAGAAATCAGCTTTAAAAATTCATTATTGCTTGATGTTATACACGCACACACATTTTTATGAATAAAAAGTAAAGCTTCCCAGAGAAAGAAATAAATACAGAAGAGTGATAGTCATAGATATATAAGTGGATCTGAATAATTCAAATGTCACCCATGAGTTTTGCTAAAGAGAAATTAAAGGATAATTCATGAAATTTCTTTAAGTTTGAAGGGAAGGGAAAAGGGGCCTATTAAAATTAATTGTGTTGCTCAAAGGTGAAGCTGTGGCTGTGTGTGTGTGTGTGTGTGTGTGTGTGTGTGTGACTGTTAAGCTCAGCAAAACCTCATCAGACAGTATTGCAACCCTGCTGACTGTCACATGCACTTTGAAGGTTTCCTGTAAGTGTATAACTACAGAAAAGAGCCAACTAATTTGATGTCTCCCTCCCTCTCTTGCTTGCTTGCTTGCTTGCTTCCTTCCTCCCTTCCTTCCTTCCTCCCTCCCTTCCTCCATTCCTCCTTTCCTTTCCTTTCCTTTCCTTTCCTTTCCTTTCCTGTCCTTTCTTTTCTTTTCTTTTCCTATCCTTTCCTTCTTTCCTTTCCTTCCTCCCTTTCTTCTAGGAGATCCACATATCTGTAAAGAAGACAGATGTGTAAACAAGCAATGGGCCAAGACATCACAGCTACAAAAGTAGGTACAAAGTACCAGAGCAGGGGGATGAATTTTATTTAGGGGGAACTAGAGCACAGGGTCATAGTAAGGAAGGCTTCTCTGTGGTGGTGACAACTGCATTGGGCTTCGAAACTTCCACGGGAGCTTGTGCATGATAAGGCAAGGACAGACAGAGGCAAGAGCCAGGGCAGAGACCCTACACTGCCATCCTATACTACCTATACTACATCTTATAGTACCATATTTGTTCACCCTGCCATCAGGACAGCCCTGCCCAGGCCTGGTGCTGGGAGGGAAGACAAATGCACTTGAGTGTTAAAAACCTCCAAGGAGGGGCGCCTGGGTGGCGCAGTCGGTTAAGCGTCCGACTTCAGCCAGGTCATGATCTCGCGGTCCGTGAGTTCGAGCCCCACGTCAGGCTCTGGGCTGATGGCTCGGAGCCTGGAGCCTGTTTCCGATTCTGTGTCTCCCTCTCTCTCTGCCCCTCCCCCGTTCATGCTCTGTCTCTCTCTGTCCCAAAAATAAATAAAAAACGTTGAAAAAAAAAATTAAAAAAAAAAAAAAAAAAAAAAACCTCCAAGGAAACACAAAACAGAAGTGGGTTCACATTGGAGAGAAAGTAAGCAAGCAAAATAAATACATGAATGAATGAATGAATGAATGAATAAATAAATAAATAAAGCGAAGACTATTAAGTAAACTTGGGATTCACCAAGCCCCTTGTTTTCCAGATGAGAAAAGGGATTAAATTCAGGGCTCTTTTCCTGCCCTTCCTCTACCATCCTTTTCTCTGGCTCTGCAAAATCAACCCACACCCTGCAGTATCCTGCACAGTCTCCACCACCAGGGAGTTCACGTTCAAGGCCTCACTGCTTCCTTGCTGGGTGACTCTAACCAAGCTAGCTGGTATCTGTGAGTCCGTTTCCTCATTGGTAAATGAGAGTGAGAATATCCTGCACCCATTTGTAAGATTGTCTAAGAAGCAATAGCAGATAGCAGTGTGTGTAAGTTTGTACTTACACTTGATAAGTTTTATTAAGGAAATCTGTATTCACAACTGCAAAACAGCAAGCAAAAGTGAAGGCCCAGGCTGCCACAGGTGGCTGACAAGGCTAGGCCATTCCTGCCTCTAACGCTGGAAGGTTTAATACCAGAGTGTCCTTGAGAGGTGCCTGCTGAGCCCCTCAGCCCGTGCGTGTGCTTCCCTGTGACACAGACCTTCTGTGGACCGGTGGTCATGCTGCCCTGCCCTGAAAATGCATCTGCCCAGGATCACAGAGATGTCAGGGGAAGCCGCGCTCTGACTTGGTCGCAAGCACAAGCTGACACTGGAGTTTTCTTTCACCAGCCAGCAAGGAAACATGTGGGATGAATTAACGAAACCAGCCAGAGAAAGCAGCAGGAGACGGACTTCAGTAGGCTCCCTGACCATGGAGCAGAGTGGGCACCCCTCTGCCCAGCACTATGAGGGCCTTGGGGTGTACCCAAAGTGTTGTCCTTTGGCCAACCATCAGGTCTAGGCATGTGCGATATGAACACAGGCAAGCTGGCTCATGACCAAGGAATTGATGGTGCAAGAGAGAGGGATAAGAGTGAGCAAGACAGACATGGTTGGGATCTCACAGGCAGAGCAGGCTGAGACCTCAGCTTCACATTTACAGATCAGAAACACTAGGGAGCCAGGCCCGGGCCGGGGGTGGGGGTGGGGGGGCAGGAATCAAAAGCCTTACAATGTATCTTTAGAGTCCAGGCAAAGTTGAGGCTGGGAGACTGTGCAGTCAAGGACTGAACAGCTGTAGCTATAAATACTCCATTACACTCAGAAGCACTTCTTTTTCCAGCCACCCTTGCTCACAGTTAAGCCTTTGTCCCTATAAGTTAAGCAGTAGCTTCTTTCCAGCCACACCTTCCCCAGGGGTAGAACTGAGTTCTGGATTTGCTACTACTCTCTCCTCCCATCAGCCAAAGTGTTCTGGCTCTTCAGGCACCAACTCCTCTCCTTCCCTGGCTGCTCTGACTGAGGACGGTTCTCCATGGAGACATTTTTATGCATTGGCAGCTGATACCTGGTTTGAAAAGTATGGTCTATGATGACAGGTGTCTGTTAAGCGCTCACACATGTCTGATACAGAACATCCTTTCCTTTTGAGGAACATGATGCAAGGGGCTGGTTGAGGAGAAAGGAGAATGAGAAACAGGATGCTCCATACACAACAAGGTACTTGAAATGGAAACAAGAAGGGGTTCTCCTAAAGGAAGACTGCAGTCTTCAATCCTGTTGGCAGATAACCACAGCTAAGGCTTTTGTGACATCCTGCTGTCTTCAGCCAAGTGAAATGAATTTCTCGCCTCCTTGGGGAGAAATGTTTATCAAAGCAGGCTTCATGGGGGAAGGCAGGAAGTGAGAAAGAAGGTTAAATGCAGCAGGCACTGAAGTAGAGTCTTGGACAGCCTTTGGTAATTCCAGTATGTTTATTCCCATCTGAGTTCCACACCCCTCTGTGCTGCCAGAACCTGCTTTTAGCATATTCCCAGTTCCATCAGGTTCCCTGTGAAGGTGATACTTCCCAGGAAGGCCGTCTTCATGATCTTGTCTCTGTGATGGATGGCCGCCGCCATCTGTCTTCCCCTAGGAGCCTCCACATCTGGGCGTACACAGCTTGTGAGAGCAGAACAGGGCAAGGAACACCAGGGTCACTGCCAGCTAATTGACACTGTGAAAGGTGGAGCACAAAAGCACTGGTCCCATTTTATAAAGGATTCCAAGAGGGGCAGCCATAGGCTCGGGCAAGTTCTCCCTAATGCAATAATCATGGGATGTTGTGAATGGTGGATTTTCAGTCACATGAGGCTTCCTTTCTTCTTTTTTTATTCTTTTAATTGTCAAAAAATACTCACAACATTAAATCCATCATTTTAGCCATTTTAACTTCACAGTTCGGTGGCATTCGGTACATTCACACTGTGGTGGTATATCCATCACTACAATCTATCTCCAGAACTTTTTTGTCATCCCAAACTGAAATTCTGTACCCATTAAAGAGTATCTCTCCATTTCTTCTGCTCCCCAGCCCCTGGCAACCACTATTCTACCTATGAATTTGACTCCTGTGGGAATCTCACACAAGTGGAATCATAAAATATTTGTTCCTTTGTATGTTTGGTTTATTTCATCTAGCATAATATCTTCATGGCCCATCCATGGTGTAACATGTATCAGAATTTCATTCCTTTTTTAAGGCCGGATAGTATTCCATTGTATGTATAGACCACATTGTGTTTATCCATTTATCTGATGATAGATGCTTGGCTATTGTGAATAATGCCGCTATAAAACGAGTATACAGATATCTCTTCAAGACCCTGCTTTTAATTATTTTGTTATATACCCAGAAGTGGAGTTGCTGGATCATATCACAATTCTATGTGAAGTTTTTTGGGGAACCACCATACTGTTTTCCACAGAGGCTGTGCCATTTTACATTCCCATCAGCCGTGCACAAGGATTCCTCATTTCTGCACAATCTCACCAACAACTATATTTTTCTCTTTTGTTTTATTTTGCTTTTCCTTTGGCTTCCCTTCCAAATGGGCAACTTATCTTTTCCAGTGTAAAGAGATTCCAGTTCACCTTCTTTTGTTTGGACGGAGTCGGTGGGGTGGGGGGCAGTTATGTCACCAATGATACTCGTCTACATGGCGCAGCCACCCCATTCATGAATGCAACAGTCCCTGCAGGTCTGATTTTTGGGACTGAAGTGTTTTTCCAAAGTTTAAAAGTTTCAGGAAATCTGTTTTCTCTTCATGGAAAATGCTGTGGATGATTTCTCTTTCCATTTTTGCTAAGGAAAGTTACTCCCCTTTAGGAGGAGGAAATAAGGCATAGGAATGAATAATGTGGGAAAGAAGAAGAAATGTAGGCTGTAGAGTTAGAATTCTAGGAACATAAACCCTCCTATACAGTTCCTGCATGACTGTGTGGCCCTGGGCAGCCATGGAACTCACCGAGTCTCTGTTTCCCTGTGTGAAAGTGAGTAGTCATGCTTGGTCATAGGATTGATACCATATTTATATTAAAATTGCTTCATATATATAACATATACATATACACACTGTATATCCACAAATGTATGTGTACACACACACACACATACACACAGTTTTTTTTCCATAAATGCTTGAATGTGATCAATTCAGACATACTGTTTGTTTGTTTTTTTAACTTAGCATCTCCCTTCTTCTTCTCTCCCCAACCCTTGCAAACTTACCCTCTCATAATTATGTAGCCCCTGTGCACTATCTGGTGTGTCTTTCCATGATTTTCTCCATGCCTATGTAATCATGACAATTAAATTCATGTTCATATTGCATATGGAAACTCGTGAAAGCCCTTATAAACATGGGGTGTCATACATGCTTTTCTGCATTTTGGCTTTCTCGCTCAATTTCCTCATGGGATTCCCTCCAAATCAAGAGGCAAGCTCTAAGTCAATCTTCATCATGGCTTAATCCGTGGTTTGACTGTGCTATAATTTATTTAACCACCACCTCTTGGTGAGCGTTTGGTTTTCCTGTGCTCTGTGGCCTAAATGCCACTCATAGATTGTGACTTGGCTGATCAATGCCCCCCAGAGGCACCCTTTCTCACTCAAAATGAGATCCAGAGGCCTCATAATGGCCTGTGAGGTCATGAATGATTCTTCTACCCTCACTTCCCTTCTATCCTCCCTGGGCATTCTTTGCCTCCCCCACTGCTCCAGCCACACTGACCTCCTTGTGGCTCTTCAAACCTATCACACACGCTCCTGCCTCTAGGTTTTTGTACTTACTGTTATCCTGGATCTACATTTTCCACCTATATCTACACAGCTCACTTCCTCATCTTCTCCAGGAATCTCTATTAAGACTGTCTCAGGGCACCTGAGTGACTCAGGCCATTAAGCATCCGACTCTTGATTTCAGCTCAGGTCATGATCTCACAGTTCATGGGATCGAGCGCTGCATCAGGCTCTGTGCTGACAGTGTGGAACCTGCTTGGGATTCTCTTTCTCCCTCTCTCCCTCTCTGCCCTCCCTTGCTCATGCTGTCTCCCCCACCTCAAAAATAAATAAATAAACAAAAGACTGTCTATAGCTTCCCAGCCTAAATAAGCAACTCCCCTTCCCCTTAGAATTCCACCTCTCCCTTCCCTGCTTTATTTTTCCTCCCTAGGACTTATCACTTATTTATTTGTTTATTATCTGACTCTTCCCATTGAAGTGTAGACAAGGCAGGCATCTAACTGCTTTACTCAATTCTATAGACTGAGTACCTACAAGGATGCCTGGCCCTTAGTAGGGTTCAATAGATATTTATTGAATGGACCAATGAATGCATGAATAAAAGAACAAACAAAACTACATAGATAAGTGTGGGATATGGGTCATCATGGGACACAGAATAGCATCTAATCAGAACCAGAACAAAGGCGATTTTCATAGCCCTATCAAATTAAAGTTTCACCAAATTCTTAGCAAAGAGGAACTGACATAACACTGGAATCTGAGTCTTATGTATTAATTATGGATACACACATGCTTAACTACTCACTGAACTGTAGAGAGCTTATTCCACAGGATAGATCTGTCAGTGCTGTCTTTGTTAAATCTATACTCAAACCCATCTGGTCTCAATATAGAGAACTCTGTATCCAGTAGGTTATAGCTAAACAAACATTGGGATAGTGTGGCACGGTAGCTGACAATGCTAGGTCTGGGGTCTGATTCCCTGGGTTTAAACCTCAGCTCTGCTAAGTACCTCTGTGCGAGCTTGGACGAATTACCTAACCTGTCTGTGCTTCAACTTTCTATGTGCCAACTGAGAATAAAAAGGGTGCACACATCAAAAATTTCTTGTTGCATAGGGCAAATGAGTTAATACATGTAAGACACTTGGAACTTAGCCCATAGAAAGCACTCGCGTGAAAATTACAGAGGAAAGAACACAAACCCTCAAGACAGACTGCCTGGGATTAAACCCAGTCTCTGCTACTCAGTAGCTATGTGACCTTGGGCAGATCACTTAACTTCCCTGATTCATTTTCATCATCTGCAAATTGAGGATAATCATCGTCTCCCCTCCCAAGAGTATTGTGACACGTAAATATGTTTAGAGAGAGAGAACCTAAAATAACGCTGAGCAGTATCATTACATGCCATCTACCATCTGAGCATACAATATAATGTTTGCTGTCATCATCATCATCACTACATGTGGAGCCCAGATTCTGAACTACAGAGAGAGCAGATAAAACTGTCTTTCTAATAAGAGCGCATAAGCAACACCTGTCCCTTCCTAGGCCTGCCACACGTCACCCAGGCCATTCTACCAGCAAACTGGACCTGACATGTTTGCCAGGCCACTGCCTTCCTGTTCCTCTTCATCAACAGAATTAGCCAATTCTGTGTTCCCAGAGCACCTTGTCTTTGTTCCCGGTTTCCTATCCCTGGCCGGAGGTATTGCAGGTGGTCCCACCTCTGGGATTTCCAAAGCCGCTGCCATCTCTGGAAGCTGTGGAGGAGACAAACAAGGAAGGCTGGTAGAGGCAGAAATCAGAATGGGCCACCACAGGGTTAGAGAAACACAGACAGAAGCAGGAAATAAACAGCTAGCTGTCCACATCTCTACCTCAACGTCTTCCTCTGTAAAGTGAGGTTCATAATAGCACTGACTCGGCAGAGTCACTTGTGAGGATTGAATAAGAGAAAGGGTGGGAAAAGCTTAGCCTGGTGTCCGGCATAGTGAGGACACAGGTGTGCTTGGGGTACTACGGGAGCACAGGACACCAGCTTGGCAGGGGCAGAGATAGCAAGGTGAGGCGTGCGGGCTACAGTAAACTGTTTCTCCTCCCTAGGGAGGATGTACTTGGCATTCCACGGAGGCAGTCTTGGCTATGTGAATTTTTGGCCAATGAAAGGTGAATGAAGGGTGTGTTACCTCTGGGCAGCAGCTTTAGGACTCAGTGCCTGGTTCACTGTACTGTCTTCCCTGCCTCTGCCAACCTGGAGCTTGTTTTGGGATCGAGCCTCCATCAGTCTGGAGGGCTGAACCATGGTGATGATCAGAATCGTTTTGCTCACTTGCAACTGGCATGCAGCATGCTGGAGAAATAAGTTTTGCTTTAATCCACTAAAATATGGAATTGTCAGATGCTGCATCCTGAAAACACCTTAGTATTTTTGGAGCCTGAAATCATGGAGGAGAATGTTAGGAGATGTGTCTGGCGGGCATGCTAAGGTACTTGAGCTTTGTCTTGCAAATCACTGGGGAGATGCTTTAGCTAAGCCCTCTTGCCTTTGAGGAGCTCACAGTCTCATGACACATAATTTGCGTGGTGCCTGGTCTAGGGTCACATAACAATAAACCAGCTTCAAAATCCTCATGGCTCATTCTTTGAAAAAAGATGAATTCACAACACTTACCTGGCATTTAAAAATGCATATAAATGGCCCTGCTCATCCTACTTATTAACACCATAACTCACCCACTGTAGTAACCACAATGGTCTACTTACTGTCTGCAGAACGTGTTGGCAATTCTATTTTTTAGCCTTTGTTCATGTCTTTCTCTTCCATCTGTATTGCTCCTCTTTTCCTCCCAATTTATCAAAGTCCCAGGAAAAAGGCACAGACCTTTGAGGGATTGAAGTTCTGGTCCTGGTTAGTTTAATGGACCCATAGGAACCCTGTTACCAACTTTTGAAAAATCTCTTAACCACTCTGGTTCACATCAATAAAATGAAGATTATTGGGCTGGTGATCTTAAAGGTGTTTTTTAGCTTCTTAAATAACTATTATTTAATATTACATTTGACTGCAGATGAAAGAAAACCCAAAATGACTAGAGTTTAAGTCACACAGAAGTTTATCTTTTACCTTGTGTAAATGAAATCCAGAGGTAGATAGTTCAGGACCACAGTGGCACGTTATTACTATCTTAGCTCGAACTGCTATTACAAAATACCACAGGCTAGGGGTGCCTGGGTGGCTCAGTCAGTTAAGCGTCCGACTTCAGCTCAGGTCACGATCTCGCGGTCCGTGAGTTTGAGCCCCACGTCGGGCTCTGGGCTGATGGCTCAGAGCCTGGAGCCTGCTTCTGATTCTGTGTCTCCCTCTCTCTCTGCCTCTCCTCCATTCATGCTCTGTCTCTCTCTGTCTCAAAAATAAATAAACGTTAAAAAAAAATTAAAACAAACAAACAAACAAACAAAAAAATACCACAGGCTAGTGGCTTAAACAACAGAAATTTCTTTCTCACGGTCTGGAGGATAGGAGTCAAAGACCAAGATGCCAGCCAATTGAATTTCAAGTGAAGGCCCTCTTCCTGGTTTTCAGACTGCTGTCTTTTCATTGTGGTCTCACGTGACCGACAAAAGATCATCTCTCTCTTGTCTTTTTTTTTTTTTTTTTTTAATAAGGGCACTAATCCCATTCATGATGGCTCCACCATCATGATCTGATTACCATCTCCAATACCATCTCTTTGGAGACTAGGGCCTCAACATGTAAATTTTGGGAGGACATATTTGGTCCATAGCATTCTGCCCCTGGCCCTCCAAAATCCATGTACTTCTCACATGCAAATACATTAATTCCACCCTCGAAGCTCCAAGGTCTTAACTCATTTTAGCATCAGCTCTAAAGTCTGAAGTCCAAAGTCTTATCTAAATATCATCTAAATCAGAAATCAGTAAGACTTAAGATATGATTCTTCTTGAGGCAAAATGCCTCACCAGCTGTGAACATGTGAAGCCAAACAAGTTATGTGCTTCAAATACATGAATACCTAGAGGCATAGGATAGACATTCCCATTTCGAAAGTGAGAAATGGAAAATAAAGAAGGGATGACAGGTCCCAGGGTAATCTAAAATTTAGCAAGGCAAACTCCATGAGATGTTAACACTCAAGAACAAAACTCTTTAGCTGAATGTTCTGCCTTTCAGATCCACTTTTAGCTATCTTATGTCATCAAAGAGAACTGGCGTCAGCCAATTAGCATCTTGGATGATGACTCATTTGAATTCAAAAGCTTAAAAATATTAGATCTTTATCAATAGGCTCACCTTCTGGACAATTCTCAGAACTAAAATCTGTTGTAGTCAGGGCTCTCCAAAGAAACAGAAAGACAGAGATAGTGACAGAGACAGACACAGAGAGAACTGGCTTAGAAGTCTCATGGTCTGTCACTTGCAGGCTGGAGACATAGGGAAGCCAGTGGGATAGTCTGAGAACTAAAGAAGCCAATGATACAGTCCTGGTTGGAGTTTGAGTACAGGAGAAGACTGATGTTCCAGCTGTGCAGTCAGGCTGAGAGATCAGATTCTCCCTTCCTCTGCCTTTTTATTCTCTTCAGGCCCTCAACAGATTGGAAGATGTCCACCTATATTTGGGAGGGCAAGATGCTTTATTGAGTCCACCAATTCAAATGCTAATATCTTCCAGAAACATCCTCACAGACACCCCCAGAAATAATGTTTAGCCAAGTGTTTGGGTACTCTGTGGTCTAGTCAAATTGAAATATAAAATTAATAATCGCAATGGCCATCAGAAGACCAGCTTTTTTTGTCCTATTGTTCCATCATTGTCAACATGTAGTTAGAACTCAGTGGGGCAAGATGGCTTATTGAGTTCCAGTCATCACACCACATTCCACTCAGCAGAAAGAAGGAAAGGGATAAGGAAAAATTTCCCTTTAAGGGCTATCTGGCAGTTACACACACCATCAAATTGCATTGGACAGGACCTAGTCATATGGGCATATTTAGCTGCGAAGGAAGCTAGGAAATATGGTCTTTATTATGGATGACTATGTGTCTCACTAACACCTGGGAATTTTATTACTAAGGAAAAAGAGGGATTGGATATTAGGGCTAGAAGTCTTGGCTACTTAATTCATAAGAGAGATCTTAGCAAACCCATCTAGCTGTGTTTTAGGACTACCCTTTCACTTATTAGTCATGAAGGAAAAATGTGGATCTCCATTGGTCTGCCTTTTATGTGATTCTCTCAATTGTTTCAAACTCAGAAGTGGAAGAAGGGATTTATTTACTAAAACCCAATACCTTCAATGTATCGTAGCAAATCAGTATAGATGGTAAACTGTGTCAATTTTGTTCTGGAAACAAGGTACCAATATACCAAAGAAATACCTTCCATCCCCACTCTCAATAAAAACACTAGAAATAATTACAGATAATGTAAGTATGAATATATGTACATTTTGATATAGAAGACAAGCAGCTTATGAGAATAGCATATAGCAACATTAAGAGATTGTTCTGGAGGAAGATAAATGGGAAAATATTATCTTCTTATTTCTATACAGTGTCCAATTCCAAAGTCAAAGAAAGATGCTAGCCATACATTCTCAAAGAGCAAGGAGTTGATACATGAAAACTTACTTAAGTGTCTTGTTCCTCTTTTCGCTAAGGTGAATCCAGAGCCAACATAATACTGAACAACCGTGATGTTTTTACAAGAAGAATTTTACCCATTTTATGTTAGACACATATGTTACTTTACACATTAGTACATATTAGGGACATAAGTGTTCAACACATATTTTGTTAGATACTAACAATGCTACCCATCACTTTTGTTTAAGGGCACCCATCATTTAGGAAAGAGCATTACTGCTGAAAAAACACATTTAGATAAATAAGATTCCTTCTCTTATTCACATAATGATTCATTTCATGTCACACACACTTCATTTTTGACTCATAAAGTGTGTCGCAACAGGCTTTGTAAGACATAATTATTGAGGCTATTTTTGTGCCGCTATTCACTGCCTCTTCTTAGCCTCTTTGCATTAATAACCAGTTTCTTCATCCTCATTATTTTGTATCCGACCAAAGAGAACTGTTGTCAGCCAATCAGCATCTTGAATGATGACTCATTTGCATTCAAAAGCTTAAAAATATTAGGTCCTTATCAACAAAAATTAAGCCTTCTGCTATACACTAGGCACTGAGGTAGGACAGGGGATACAGTAGAAAATAAGATGTGGTTCCTGCTCTAGTCCTCTCCTGCTGAAAACTTAAACATTAGATTATATATCACTGAGACCTTTCCAGAAGAGATTCATATTTAAAAAAATTCTTTTAATGTTTTATTTATTTTTGAGACAGGGAGAGACAGAGCATGAACAGGGGAGGGTCAGAGAGAGGGAGACATAGAATCTGAAACAGGCTCCGGGCTCTGAGCTGTCAGCACAGAGCCCGACGCGGGGCTCGAACTCACGGACCACGAGATCATGACATGAGCCGAAGTTGGCCGCCCAACCGACTGAGCCACCCAGGCGCCCCGAGATTCACATTTTAATACAAAATAATTAATGCCATTGACTTCACAGCTAACAAACTGCCTTCATTTGCACTGAGCTCATATGAGCTGTGCAGCAACCTCTAGAGAGAGGTGTCTCCGCTAACAACCCTATTTAACAGACCAGAAAACTAAGGCTCGACATAAAAAAAACTAGCCCCCACATAACCTTGACTTCAACATCAAAATTGTCTTTAAAAATCTCACCCATATGTTCCTTAATTCTGGAATTCTTTTCAGAATGTCTGGATAAAAGAATATGGAGTTTTTTCAAAGAGTGGCCCTTGAATCTCCAACATCGGAATCATCTGAGATGCCTGTCTAACCAGCAGACGCCTGGGTTCCATCCCAGACTGCCTGAGTCAGAATTTCATGAGAGGTCCAAAAAAGTGGACAAGTTTTCCCAGGTGATTCTCCAGCCTGCTACAGTTGGAGATCCACCAAAGGAGGCCCTCTTCAGGCAGAAAAGAAAGGGAAGAACATTCCAGGCAGGGAGAAGTGTGCAAACTGATGTCTGGAGTTATGGACGTTCATGGAAAACTCAGAATCCACAAGGATTATCCATTGCATCCATTTCTAGGTGATGTCACAGACTAACCACTGAGTTGAAAATCTTAAAAGGAGGAGCTAAAATGCTTTTGGAGCCCTAGTCCCTGAGTCTCTAACACCTTCAGCCTTTTCAATCAGATCTGGGCTACCACAGCTGGAAGGTCAAAAGTCTGCCTCTCTTGAAACCAGGGACACTTAATATAATCCCTGACATAGTCTGTCCCTGGCTGAAAAAGTCTGCTTTGTTCCTCTGGGAGAAGAGTTTTCTCACTAAGTCACATCCAGGTTCTAAACAAACTTCATGCCATAATCACCAAAGTACTGGGTTGGAAGCCGGGACTTGGGTTCAGATCCTGTCTCAGCCACTGTGCTCATTATATGTCTTTGTTTGCAAGTCACCAGGATAGCTTAAACTGACAGATTTATCATAGAGACATGGGGTGTTTCATTGGTCCAAAAGACAGATCCAAGCCTCTGGAAAGAATATGCCTTCTCTATTATTCTTTTCTACTTTGCTCAACACATCTGTTTATTTTTCTTTTCTCTGCCAGAGTAGATTTTCCTGCTGCCCTATTTATGGGATGGAACACAGCTGCCCCTCTGCTCCCCGTAATAGCTAATAGTTACTATTAATGTGGGTCAGACACTATTCTAAGCTGTTTATAAGTATTATCATGTTTAAGCATCACAACGATTCTTTGTGGTAAGGATGCCATGAATACCACTTTTGTACAGATGAAGAAACAGAGACACAGAGAAATTAAGTAATTTGCTCAAGGGCACACAGCTGGTTCTATTATGGACTCCAGGTAGGCTGAACTCAGAGGCAATAGATTTGTATCCTGCCTCATACTCTTTCATGTCACATAGAAAGATGTAATGGCTACCTCTGTCTCATTTTATATTTCCAAGTAAAACCAGATTGTCCCAGTATGGCTGGAGTCTAGGGTCACACAGAACAATCAAGAATGAGAGGGCAATGCTAGCAGAAAGTAAGGGTTGGGGAAGTCCCTGTTCTCTCTACAGAAGGGCCCTCCACACCTGCTAATCTAACCAAGTGATTTTCTCCAAGTCCCTTTCCATCTTTGGATTGCAGTTTCCTCCACCATAAAGTGAAGTTGTTGATCCTGTTCAGCCTTTTCCAGAAAGTCTTCTGTGAAACACTGGTTCCATGAGGTGCTATGCACCTAAAGAGCTCTGTGGTGCAATAAGGAATGATATGTGCTCTATCCCTCCTTGGACACCCACAAGGAATTCTTGTGTACTAAAGACTCTGAAAAGTCCATTGGTGAAGATAATTGCTTGACCTTAACACAGTGTTTCCCAAATGTATCTGAGCACAGAAACTTCCCGTCCATTCTCCATACAGACACAGAGCCTCCTGCTTTACAGAAACCGTAGAAGAGTTCAAATAGGAATGCTATCCTAAATTAACTCAATATGACCGCAGAAAAGGACTTGTTTTTCCATGGTTAAGGAGAAGCTCTCTCTCTCTCCCTCTGTCTCATTCTCTTTCCTTCACCTCTCCCTCTCCATGGGTTAGAAACAAGAAAGCATGTTGTCCCACCTGCCACTGACAAACACCTTATGACCATAGGAAGTAGCCCAAGAACACAACTTGTACACCAGGGATGGCACAGCAGAGAGAGAAATAGAACCCAGACTTTATGGCATCGTTGAGTTCCTGGATCAACCAAACCTGAAGTCCACCTTACTGCTAAACTTATTACATGTGATAAGTAAATATCCTAGTTGTATAAATTAGTTTGTTTTCTGTTACTTGAGATACTCTCCAATTGATTTGTATGAATGATCCTAGATGTGGCTAAGATCTACATGTAGCTTCTAGCCCTGTATGTATTCAATAGAAAGGTAAATGATTCAAAGGGGTACAGGTAGAAGACGGCGGGGACGACTACATTTTCACCAAATGAAAGAATACTTGTTTACCACTTGGGCCGTTTCACATTATCTATTCCTCTCAGATCTATCTCAGACATATTCAGGACATGTTGAAAGGCAGATAATTTATTCTACCAAGATGATGACAGGTGTGTTTGTGACCCCATCAACCTTGCCTTCTGCCTGTTCCTATGGCTTCAGTCTCAAACATCTGCTCCTTTCTCCACTTCTGATGGGCTGGATGTTCAGGAACTATCTATCCACCACCACTGCCGCCACCGCCATCATCATCCATCACAGCTCCAGATGCTGTGGTCACTTGCCATGACCATGAGGCACTGATTTTAGGACAAACAAGCCCAAATTGCTGAGTTCTGTGTTAGAACGGAATTTGGACAATACCAGTGATAGCCAGCATGACGGAGCACTTGTGATGACCGCTGTTAGCACTTTACATACCTTTTGTTATCGAATCCCCACACTCGCTCCACGATGCCATTCACTGATCCCATTAATCCTATTTTCCAGATGAGGTAATGGGCCACAGAAAACTTAAACAATTTGCCAAAGTCCACACAGCTAGAAAATGAAGCCCTTTTTCTTGCATCCTAGAAAATAGAGTAGGTAAAGTCCGTATGATTTAGTTTGTTCTCATTAAATTTGTCTTTTCTTAAAATTTCCATTAAAAAGCAACACCTACATGAGGTAACCTATCCGAACAGTGTGGAGAGTGATCAAATGAAAAGCAGAAATCGCCCTCACCTGGCTGTTCCTTTCCACCTTTCCTGTTCACCTCTGTGAGGGAAACAAATGCAGCTTCTGGAAGATGTTTTGCTGAAATCCCCTTTGAGTAAAGAAGCAGTTCTTCCTTTTCAGTCACATTTTCCTACCTCCCCCAACTGTTCAGGGCAGCACTCTCTTGACACAAGCCATCCTTTGCTTCTTTCCAGTGTCTTTCCCACCTCCCCGCCTTACCTCCACCCCAAGGCCTCTTGGCCCTTCCCTGGAGGGCAGCAACTGCCTGTTGCCAACTTTTGCACAGTTGCAAGTCCTTTTGAGCACAATCACGGAATACAAGGATGAGAGCTCAATCACCAGCAGCTTGCGATGAGAGAAAGAAGAAAAGGATAAAAAAAGAAAAATCCTGAAAAGCAGAAGGTCCCTGAATAGTCTTCCTGCAGCCCTGTGGGACAGCTCTCCCTTTCTTAGGTCTGAATTGTCACCCTAAATGGGCAGACTCTGCTTAGTTGCTGAACTGTCAGGGTGAGCCCTCAGCTGGACAGTTAAATAAACACATGAGGTCACTGGCAAAGAAAGACATTCCTAAGGATCTGTGCTGTCCTTGAGATCCCCAAGTTAAGACAGCCCCAAGTGTTAATTTGGGGTTCCACCCACTGTTCTGCTTTCACCACAAACTGCCTATATTTTTTTATTGTTTTCTAAGTTAAAAAGTGCAGCTCTCTCAGAAAAGCCCCAAGAAATAACCTTTCAAATAGGGCCTTCCGAATGTGTTCTATTCCAAATGCTTGCTCTGTCCAGAAGAGGCACACATTCCCACTCACTATGAATCCCAGTTCACTCTCCATCTCTCTATTATATTCCTCAATAGCATCGACCTAAGTATTAGCGAGTAACAAACATTTCCTCCTTAGAAAATCAAATGGAGGGGCACTGGGTAGCTCAGTCAGTTAAGCATCTGACTCTTGATTTTGGCTCAGGTCATTATCTCACAGTCATGAGAGAGTCTCTCTCTCTCTCTCAAGAAATAAAGAAAGAGATAGAGATAGAGAGAGGGAGGGAGAGAGGGAGGAAAAAAGGAAGAAAACCAAATGGAAATTGGGCAGCAGGCACTGGATCTCCCTAGAGCCCAGTCAATGCTGCTCCTGTCTGAGAAAGATAATTTCCTGAGCAGGTAATGGCTCAAGAAAATGGGGTGAAAGCTCCAAGCCCACACCTGGAGGATTTCATGATATTGGCAACAGGGCAGGGACTTTGAGAGATGCCCTAGTCAATAGGGAAGAGAATTGACCAGCTGGTAAAAACAAAAATATATTTAGATGCCTCATGAGTATATACATGCCATGAGCACATAATCCACCCTTTGATTTTGAGCTAGGTAACTCAGATTGTTCCCTCCAAGATGAGGTATGATATATAAAGATCTAGTCTTGCTTTCGACATAGCTCTATCTCCCTTTCAATGCCCATCACCTCCACCTTGATGGCATCTAGCACTTTCATCAAACTCCACCCCCCAAGCCACCACCACCACCAGACAAGCATCTGGCACTCTCAGTTTGTATCAACCCTGCGCTGATACCCCAAGTTCCAACTTGTGTGAAAGACTAAAATATTAATATCTGGACACCCTCCACTGATTGATAGAGCCTGCCTGGTGGGCCTTGTCCAGATTCAAGAGGAAGACCTTATGAAAAAACCATGTTTCTGTCATGGGTACATAACTGGGGAGTTATACAGTTGGATTGCCACAGATTTGCAACCCTGACAAATTCCTCCTCTCCTATCAAATTAACCTGATACTTAGCATCTCTTGGAAACTATATCAGGTCCATTCATTCATTCCACACATATTTATTGAGCATCAATTATTACCGTTGGTACTTGCGATATTTTAGTCTATGATACAAAGAAATTTTGTCCTCATGCAGCTGATACTCTATGGAGGTATGAAGAGAGGCAGGAGTGAAAGTGGAGATAGTGAGTAAACGATAAACATGATAAAAAAACTTAAGTTATATAGTATCAGAAGTGCTATGAAAAAGGGAAAAAAGAGTAAGGGTAAGAGAGATTGGAAGTGATAGAAGGTCAGACTGCTATTAACATTAAGGGTTTAGCATAGGTCTCAGTAAGAAAGTGACCAAACAGGTGGCCTAGAGTCCTTAAGACCACGTGCTCCTTGAATGCTTATGTGTGAGCAGGATACCCAGTAAAGCTAAAGTAGAATGGAATGGAGAGAGTGGTAGGAGATGAGGGAATGAGTTAGGAAAAGCAGATGCTGTACGATCTTTTACTCTAAGGAAAACAGGGAGCCATTGGATGGAGACATCTGTAGCTTTGTTGCCTACCCAGCACCCATTTCTCACCTTTTATCATACTTCCATTTTCCCTCTCCCATTCAGTCCATGTGGTTTAGGCGGGGCTTACCAAACCTCATGATCCGGGTTTGGACACCCAGGTCTAGCAAATCAGAATCCTGGTCATTGGGATCGGTTCAGAGGTGGACATTTGACCCACATTAAGCCTAAAATTCAATTCCAGGGTTTTCACTGAAATAAATGAAAAGAGGAATGCTCTTTCTGCCTGGGTTGCCAAGTTGATAAAGTAAATCTGGAGTTTTCAGCAACCATTGTGGCATCATGAAGCAACAGCTTGCCTCAGCATGATGCCAACACAGAACCTAGGGATGGAAAGACACAGAATCCTATTCACATCATCTGAGCACCTGGATCCAGCCCTGCCTGAAGCTAGTGTCCCATCTTTTTAGTTATGTTAATAATTTCCCTTTATAGCTTCAGCTAGTTTAAGTTGGATTTCTCTTACTGGAATGGGAAAAGTAATGATTACAACACTGATTGATGCAAATTAGTTGTTGTTTTTCTAATGGTCTTAATGTGTTGTCCCTTCAGCCAAAGGAGTAATTAATGCAAGACAGCAAGGAGTACATGTGAGTTGTGGATAACATTTAAGAGAACATCAAACCTTATGCTCAGCCTCAAACTTCCACAACTGAGACCATTAAAGCCCCACCTTCACACTCAGCCTCACCTCAGTTCATGAGGACTTTTCTAGGCAAACATGGATATATTGGAATAAATAGGCCTTATATCTGGGTCCCTCTGACCGTTGAAGCCCCGTTTCACAGTAACTGACCTCCTGCTTCCGCCTCCCCCTGTGTCTGAGTCCTCTTTAGCTCCGAAGCTACCGGGGACTTCACTTCCTTCTCCTGAGTCTCACTTTCCCCACGCCCGCCTGTAGTCGATTGAATCACCAGTCCCAGGTCTTCACTCCTACATTCACAGCCTTTCATGGCCTCTTCATGGGGGCAGTGGGCTTCCCTACCTTTTGATTTTTGAGTCTGGCCACATGATTTGCTTTGGCCCGTGGCATGTGGGCAGAAATAACAATGAGCTAGTTCGAAGCTTAGGCCTTAAAAGGGCTCACATATTTCTCGCCAAGGTGACTCAGTCAGTTAAGTGTCTGACTTCAGCTAAGGTCATGATCTCTCGATTCATGAGTTCAAGCCCTGCATGGGGCTCTGTGCTGACAGCTCAGAGCCTGGAACCTGCTTCAGATTCTGTGTCTTCCTCTCTCTCTGCCCCTCCCCTGCTCACACTCTGTCTCTCTCTCAAAAAGATAAACGTTTTAAGAAAAAATTTTTAAAAAGGACTCACATATTTCTGTTTACACTTTGTTATCACTGGTTCCTAGAAGAGGATAAGAGATATGTGAGAGCCTTCCAATCTGCAATAGCCTGAATGGAGTTATCCCTATCTAACTAAAGATAACATTTACAGGCAGATTTGCTCACCCAAGTCCATTCCAGATGAAAAAACCACAGCCAACTTGCAAAAGCACTAACAATGTATGATTATTATTTTGAACCACATGATTTTGGAGTGATAGGTTACGTAGCATTTGATAACTGATACACTGACTTCCTTATACTGGCTGTCAATATCACCTTCCTGGCCCATATTCTTGGACATTTACTGACTAGATATCCTGGGCATCTTGGAGCAAGATGTTTAGACTTCACATCTGAAAAGACTTCTCTTTTCTTCCCTGTAGGGTTGCCGGATAAAATATAGGACGCCCAGTTTAAGTTGCATTTCAAATAAAACCTGAATGTTGTTTAGTGTTAGTATATTCTGAGCAATATTTGCAAATATTTATCTGAAATTCAAATCTGGGGCACCTGGGTTGCTCACTTGGTTAAGCGTCCAACTCTTGGTCTCAGCTCAGGTCATGGGTTCAGCTCACAGTTTGTGGGTTCGAGCCCTGTGTCTGGCTCCATGCTGACAGTGCGGGACCTGCTTGGGAATCTCTCTCTCCCTCTCTCTCTGCCCCTCCCCACTCACGTCCCCTTGCTTCAAAATAAATAAATAAACTTACAAAGTTTCAAATTCAAATTTAACCGGGCATTCTGCACTTTATATTTATTAAATCTGACAACACTGCTCCTCTACTGCTTAACTCTGGTTGGTTATGAAAAAAGAAAAAGATGCCCCTCCCCCACAGCACACACACGATTCAGGTTTAGGATCACTTACTCTGTCACTTCATGGAAGAGTTATTTGCAATGAAAGTTTAGAGCATTTTTTGGGTCAGTTTGTTTGAAGTGACTGCCCTGTGAATATTCTCTCCAAATTCCAAGGTGCAGAGGTGAGGGAGGGAAGATATGTGGAGTTGTTTACACTCTGTGCTCGTGCAGTTAACTGAGTAAGGACTCCATTTCTCTCTCCGTTGGGAAAATCTGTCCATTCTCAACACATTAGAGGTGAAACATAGAGTTAAATTCCAGCAGCCACATATTGAGATTGCAAATGGCTGCTTATCATTCCTCAGTTCATAGAAGGACCATATCTTTTATTGTCAATTTGATTAAAGGCTTCAGCTTCAAAATAAAATTCGTGTCCAAGGGGCTTTCATTTTCCCTTTGATAAACGGGCATAATTCACTTTTCTTTAATGTTATTCCAAAGAGTGTTGTGTTACAATGGGGTTTTTGTGATGCCCCAAAAACATTTTTTGAAACTGTTCTTATCTTTCCAGGCTCTTGCTAACAGCCACCACGATACTCTCTTGGGCATAAGTGTGCCTGCTCTAGTAAAGGCTCAAGAAATAAGTTCATAGCCTCTGGAAGTTGGATCTCCTGGGTGGGAGGGAAAAAAAGGTTGCACATAAATTCTTTTCCATAAAAGGCTTTATCAAATGACTGAAACAGAGCATACTAGGTAACTAGTTCCAGATTCATTTTCAATCAGCATTTTGTGAGCACCAGCTAGGTACAGGGTGGTTCATGGTGGTTCCTAACCTTGAATGCACATGAGAATCACAGAGGGAGCTTTTTAAAACTACTGCTCCCTGGCGCCCACCCTCAGAGACTCTAGCTCAATTGGTTTGGGGTGGGGGCTGAGCATTAGTATTTTAAAAAGCTCCCTAATGATTCTAAGTTGGAGGCAGCAATAAGCCACGCTGATATATACAATTTCGTTTATTCTCCCCTACAATCTGACAAGGTCGGCAGGGGTATCAAGTATAACACAGGAGGGGATTTCTCATTATAAAGCAGCCTCAGTGACCTCCTCAAGCTTGGGCTTATTTCATGCTCAATTTCATACTATGACAGCTCCGGGCACCAAGAGACTGAAGGGAATTTTTTTTTGAGGCCTCTAAAAAGAGTTTAAATGCTCAGAGCATCTCAGAAAATTAAACTCAACATACCAAAACATGATAGATGCACCTTAAACTTTATATTATCAAGTGATTAACACACATAAAAGCAAAGGAGCAGTGTGACTGACCCCCCATTACCCATCTCTCAACTTCAGCAATTACATACAGTTTCCTAGTTCTGCTTCCTCTCTGTCCTCCAGGGTTTCGTTGTTTTGTTTTCTGAGATTATTTATTTATTTTTAATGTTTTACTTATTTTTTAAAAAATTTTTTTTTTCAACGTCTTTTATTTATTTTTGGGACAGAGAGAGACAGAGCATGAATGGGGGAGGGGCAGAGAGAGAGGGAGACACAGAATCGGAAACAGGCTCCAGGCTCCGAGCCATCAGCCCAGAGCCTGACGCGGGGCTCGAACTCATGGACCGCGAGATCGTGACCTGGCTGAAGTCGGACGCTTAACCGACTGCGCCACCCAGGCGCCCCTGTTTTACCTATTTTTGAAAGAGAGAGAGAGAGGCAGAGAAAGAGGGGGACAGAGACTCCCAGGCAGGCTCCACACTGACAGCAGAGAGCTCGATGTGGGGCTTGTACTCAGGAATGGTGAGATCATGACCTGAGCTGAAGTCAGACTCTTAACCAACTGAGCCACCCAGGCATCCCGCTCTATCAGGTTATTTTAAAGCAAATCCCATCCTCTGGCGGTTTTCTGGGTTCAATGTCACTCCTTATCAGGGAAATACAAATCAAAACCACACCCACACTCAGATATCACCTCACGCCAGTCAGAGTGGCCAAAATGAACAGATCAGGAGACTATAGATGCTGGAGAGGATGTGGAGAAACGGGAACCCTCTTGCACTGTTGGTGGGAATGCAAATTGGTGCAGTCGCTCTGGAAAGCAGTGTGGAGGTTCCTCAGAAAATTAAAAATAGACCTACCCTATGACCCAGCAATAGCACTGCTAGGAATTTACCCAAGGGATACAGGAGTACTGATGCATAGGGGCACTTGTACCCCCAATATATAGCAGCACTCTCAACAATAGCCAAATTGTGGAAAGAGCCTAAATGTCCATCAACTGATGAATGGATAAAGAAATTGTGGTTTATATACACAATGGAATACTACATGGCAATGAGAAAGAATGAACTATGGCCCTTTGTAGCAATGTGGATGGAACTGGAGAGTGTGATGCTAAGTGAAATAAGCCATACAGAGAAAGACAGATACCATATGGTTTCACTCTTATGTGGATCCTGAGAAACTTAACAGAAACCCATGGGGGAGGGGAAGGAAAAAAAAAAAAAGAGGTTAGAGTGGGAGAGAGCCAAAGCATAAGAGACTGTTAAAAACTGAGAACAAACTGAGGGTTGATGGGGGGTGGGAGGGAGGGGAGTGTGGGGGATGGGTATTGAGGAGGGCACCTTTTGGGATGAGCACTGGGTGTTGTATGGAAACCAATTTGACAATAAATTTCATATATTGGAAAAAAAAAATAAAGCAAATCCCAGCTGTCGTATTATTCACCTGTGACTAATCCAGAATTTATCTCTAACACCTGAGGACTTTTTTTGTTGCGATGGTAAAATAAACACGACACAAGATTTACTATTTTAACCATCTTTAAGCGTACAGTTCAGTGGTATTAGGAACATTCACATTCTTTTTTAAATTTTTTTTT
This sequence comes from Neofelis nebulosa, assembly GCF_028018385.1. Lineage (NCBI taxonomy): Eukaryota > Metazoa > Chordata > Mammalia > Carnivora > Felidae > Neofelis > Neofelis nebulosa. Next base: position 19,408,372 of record NC_080789.1, read on the forward strand.
TAAAATTTTTTTAATTTATTTTTGAGACAGAGAGAGACAGAGCATGAACGGGGGAGGGGCAGAGAGAGAGAGGAAGACACAGAATCGGAAGCAGGCTCCAGGCTCTGAGCCATCAGCCCAGAGCCCAACGCGGGGCTCGAACTCACGGACCGCGAGATCATGACCTGAGCCGAAGTCGGACACTCAACCGACTGAGCCACCCAGGCGCCCCAGGAACATTCACATTCTTGTGCAGCCATCACCACCACCCATTCCTAGAACTTTTCTCATATTCCCAAACTGAAACTCTGTTCCCATTAAACAGTAACTCCCCGTTCTCCCTTCACTCAACCTGTGACAACCACCACTCTACTTTCTGTCCTTATGAGTTTGACTCCTCTAGATCCTAGTTTCAGTGGAATCATATGATATTTGTCCTTTTGTGTCTGGCTTATTTTACTTAACATAATTTCTTCAAAGTTCATTCATGTTGCAGCGTGAAAAACACTAAGGACTTTTTTTTCTGTAGCAAAATCCAGTATCATTTTCATCCTTAATGAAATTAATATGATATTATTAAGATAAATTTCCTTTAATCTAATAGTGCCCTCTTACCCCAAACCCGGCGCCATTTTGTGCCATTTATTTGTTAAAGAAACCAGGTCATTTGTCCATAGAATTGTCCATGTTAAATTTGGCTGGTTAGATTCTCACTCCCTGGGAAGGATTTGGTATGCCCCTCAATCCCATTATTTCCTGAAAGCTGGTGGGTAGAATCAGAAGCTTGACCAGACTTGGACTATTGTCCAATTTTTTGGCAAGAAGAATTCACGGAGGGTGTGACATATGTTGTATGGTGCCTTTCAGGAGGCTAGTAATGTCTGATTGTCCTTTTAGTGATGTTAAGTTTACTCAGGTGATGCCACCCTGATCTTCTATCCAACTTCTCCATGATAGAATTTCAATACTTAAAGAAGCCACTTTGAATTTATGACCCCCCTACCCAGCTTTTCTCCTCTGTTTGAAGGAAGAAATAGTACCAAAGAAGCTTAAGGATTTGTTCAACATCATTGGTTTGTCAACCAATATATATCAAGTTCCCACTCCTGAGAGAACTCTTTCTTCTCCATCCTTCCATGTGGCTCAGTTCGTAAAGAACTTACTAGGCCATGAAAACTTCCTAGAGTAGACCACAAGCCACAGGAGGGAAGAGAGCTTATCTATTTATTCTCCTTTGAACTCCTTGGGCAGATGGCACAGAGCCAAGACTACTAAATATTTGTTATATCAAAGAAAGACAAAAATGAATGAATGAATAATTACTTAATTTAATTAAAAGATGCATGAACTTTTTGGGCACTTTTCTAAACATTAGTTTCTACATACATCTTCATAAAAGAAAGCCAAGTAGCTTTTAATAGATTCTGTCCATGATTCCATCTCAATATAAATTTTAGATACTTGTAGAAAAGCAGTGTAATCCTTTGCAAAATGCCTTTTCTGGGAGCTCTCACAAGGGGTCAAGGACTGGCTTTGATTCCCCCACAGGGCTCTGAAGTCTCTTACCTGGATACTCTGATGCCCCTCTACAATTTGCAGAGAGCAGCCAGGGTGAAATTTTTCAAATGCAATTCTGATCATGTCATTCCACCACTGAAAACCCTCCAATGTCCTTCCATTGTGCTTTAGAATAAAGCCCAAACTCCTAGCTGGGACCCCCAAGTTCCTATCTAGCCTACCTCATATCCATCTCTCTAGCCTCTTCTCTTAGCTTCTCTTCTCCTTCACTGGCCTCTTCATTTCCCTGACCCTAGAACCTGAAGCCTGTTCCCACCCAAGGACTTTTGTACCTGCTTTCCCCTCTGCCTGGCCTGTTCCCCAACAGATCTTCCTAAGGGTGGCCTCTAATCAATCGCCCTGGGAAAACCCTACTTAAAATAGGCCTCCCTCCTCCTGGTGTTCCATCACTGGGGGTATTTACTTCTGTTCCATCACTGTGGGTATTTACTTCATAACACCATCACCATTTTATTTTATTTATATTTTCCCTTGTTGACTATCCCTCTTCTCCATTAAAACAGAAGCTCCATGAAGACAGAGAGTTTGTATTTTTACCATTCTATTCTCAACAACTAGCACAGTGCTGAAAACAGAAAATAAATTGAATGACTGTTTACTAGGTGAATGAATTAAGGCAAACCTTTATAACTTGTGAATGCAGAATGCCTAAATCCTTACATCAACCTTGCTGCTCCCCTATCCTGGGCCTCAACGCAGTATACAGCTAAACCTTTTGATGCACTATGGCTCCCCTCAGACCCAGACTGTAGGAAATGCTGAAAGAGCCCTGATTTGCTTGGATCTCACATCTAATTTCCCTCATGTGAAGCCTGCTCCCACTTTGGGCCTGAGGTCTAACTCCTAAGGTTGTAGCTTATTCCTTCACCTAAATATCCACATTATTCCTCAGGTCATACATAGACTCTGCCTTTTTCTCCCTGCTTCTCCCTTTGCCTTATTCTTATCCACTCTCCCCTGATCACAGGAGTTAGAGCCTGGTCCTTATCCTATCCCTGTGCTTGGGCCATGCTGCTGCTGACCTGGTGGGTCTCAACTGGATCTATCTCCACTCCCCCATTGAAGCCTCTCACCAACTCTTGACCAAAGCAGCCAACACCAGAATGGTGGGCCGTCTTAAGTACTATTACACCAAGAGCAAGCAAACTGGTCTTGCTTCTCCTCTATGGAAGATGGAAAGGGTGTCCCCAAGGTCTTGAAAAGGAAGACGAAGTGGGCCTGTTTCTCTCATGTTTATGAGAGAAACTTAGCATAAAAAGAAACATCAACATTGCAGATTTGAACTATTAAGTTGAACTACATGAAATTGCCAGTATGCTACCTACCAAAAAACAAAAAAGAAGGTTCTTATCAGTCAGCCTAGAACATTTCCCACATGCCTCTTCCACCCAGTCATGGCACACAAAACTATTGTCAGCTGTTTTAGACTAACTTGGAGTGAAGAAAATATGGACCATAATTAAAGGGTGAAGTCTGAGACCAAAAAATTCTGTGGAAGAGAAAGCCTCCCAACCCCTTTGTCATTGCTTAGGAACACTTGAAGCCAAGGATAAGAAGGAAATATTGGTCATTCATTCGATTCCTCAGCACAAATGCATTCAAGTCCTATGTGCACTAGTCGCTATGCCTTTAACCTAACATTATCTTCATACTTCATGTTTAATCCTAGCCTTATTCTTCCTTTCTAGAAAGATCTTTGTGTTACAACAGAAACAGCACTGCTTTAGGGTCCCATATCTGTTCTTAATTAGCTGCATGACCATGGGAGAAGTTTCAGACTCTGAGTTCTATTTTTCTCATTGATAAAATGGGTATAAGAAATACCCACACTATACTTTGAAAATGAAATCAGTTGATCCATACAACAAGTGTACTCACTACAGGAAAATTCCCTTCATTTCTCCTTTTTTTCATAAACACTTTATATATTCTCAGATTTCCTCGTAGCAGCCACAGCCTCTATTTTTGATAGGTTTGTACAGTTGGAGCAAACACTTAAAAAAGTCTGGGGTAAGGTTCATAGACACCAGGTGAAGAGTCCCTGATGTATGTTTACATGCTCCAATACTCAGTGGATGACTCTGACCCCAAATGATCAATGTTGCTGTTTGCTTTCCTGTTCTATTTTTGGATGTTTTATAAACACACTAATATCAAAGAGCAATATCAGAGTTTGGCTGTCACACTGGACTTTGCCCAAAGTCCTTGGCCAACGTGATCATTAGTCACGACTAATTGTTAACAAAGCTGCAAAGAAGAGCCACCACTCTTATGTCCTGCTAGGGAAAGTATAAATTCAGAATACTTTTTGGAAGACAATTTGACAGTCCATATTAAAACCCCAGAAATGTGTATAACTTGTGATCTAAAAATTCACCATTAAGAATACCTGGTGGGAAAATAATACATTAGATGTTTGTTTATAACACATTGGAGGGGAACCCCTCAATATCCACCCAGAAACTTAATTAAATCAAGTATAGCTTCCCATAAAATGGAATACAATGAGCCACCAGACATTTCACGATGAAATGAGAAAGTGTCATCTGTCGCTAAGTGAATAAAGCTGACTATAAAACAACATAGAACAATTATTTCATTTACTTATTTTTAATAAATACACCAAAGGCTTAACAGCGGTTACATCTACATGAAGGGATTATTGGTGGTTTTTGTCACCCTCTGTGATTTTGTATATTTTCTAAATTTTCTGCAACCCACATAAAGTACTTACAATGCTTTCAAAATTAGGAGGTGGGTGAAAGGATGCATCTTTTTGTTTCTAAGTAGTTGATTTAAAAACAACTCTTCAAATAGCATTGCCCCATAGGGTTGTAGAGCAGAGAGCACGGACTTCTGAGAATGATGGGGATATAAATAGCCATTTATGTCTATGAAAGATTTGAGGATCAACCCTGTTGACATTTCCCTGTTCTATATCATTACATGTTTAGAGGATGTTGTAAGTTTTCCAGGTGACATATAAAAGATTGCCTTGACCAGTTGCATTAGACTCAGTGAATAATAATACAATGGAATTTCAGGGCATAAAGGAATCTTCAAAATCAATTTGTTTTGTTCCCTTTCTTAGATGAGGCATCTACTCAGAGGAGTCAAGTGACTTGTCTTAGGCTACAGAGCTAGTCATGTCCTTACAGATGACACTATGTAGAAAGTATATTGGGGTTCATATGATGAATGGGGAAAGATTACCACATATTGGAAAGACCCATCACAAAACTATCCATCTGGAACAAGGTGGAGTATAAAAATCAGTAATGAAACAAGATGAAAACTGTGTCCGCCAGCATTCCACTGAAGGAGAGAGCACAGTGTTTGCTTTAAGGAATGTTATGATAAGCTTACTTGGACTGGAAGTTGAGGCCATGGGGTCATGAAATGGTTGGTGCCAAGGCTTTAGGAAGAGGGCAGAACCTCTCTCCACAAGAGGAGAGAAATGTATCTTTTCCTTAAAAAGGTAAGGATGAGGAAAGAGGAAAGAGATGAGAAATGTTAGTCATGAAACATTGGTGAATAGATGTTTTTTGGGGGGAGGTCCATGAAATAGCTATGTTCTGTACCCAAGTTGAGGCAGTCAGTAGGCTGACTTGTCCCAACTCATCCAAGTTTGCCTAGGACTTTCTTAGTTTAGGGGTCATAGTCCCATGCCCCAGGAGACCCTCAGTCCTGGACAAACCAGGATAGTTTATCACTCCATGGCAACATGCATAGTTATGGGAGTTGGAGGCCTCATTTAACATTTAGTTTACAAAATAACTTTTTTAAAAATCCAAAGGACTGTCAAATTTTACAAAACACTATGAAGTTTTGTAACAGGTTAAGTGAGCAAAAAGGGAAAGAAAACATCTCTTCCCACATCAAAAGAATGTATAATTTTTCAGAAGCCACTTCCTAGGATAATAGTAATGCTTTAAATTATTTATGAATGTGAGAATCTTAATTAGAAAGCTTCTCTCTTGCCAGTCTTGTGCCTGATGAGCAGGGATTAAATTCCTACCCTCCCAATGGTGAAGTTTACCAAACTTCTGTGATACATGTAGAAATAACATCTCCTATAAATAAAATCAAACTTCTATATGTAAAATGGAAATATAATTGTTGTACTATTTCAAAGTTCCAAGGTTTAAATGAGCTCATGAGTGTCATAGTGACTTAAAAAGTTGCTAGTTTCTTTGACTTTTACTGGTTAGAGGTGCCGTTTGCATTTCTATTTCATTTTTAGATCCTCTGAAAATATGCTTAAGATTGAAGGCAGAAGAAAATTGAATGCAAAAATCCCCACATCATAGTGTTGGGCCAGAAGCTGCTACCCAGCTCATAGAAACTGCCACTTTTTCCTCTTCTAAGTTTTCTCACTTTTCCTTTCTTAGTCTAATTCTCTGCAGCTCCAGAGTGAGGATTTGGATGGCCATCACCCATGCCTCAGGGGAGAACTTGCCTTGGGAGGAAGAGTCAGGTCAGTTGGAAAAAGATGTGCCTTCCTTCTTGTCATTGCATTAAAGCCCTCCAGAGTTTGGTACAGCTCTCATAAACTGCCTTTCTTGTGGTCTCTTTGTGGCCACAATGGTAAGGATAGCATAAGGGGGAGGTGATGATGGAAAGATGTGAATTGAACAACAACAACAACAACAACAACAACAACAATGAAAACATCTGTCCATTTAACTCCTAAATAAGAGTTAGGAGTATCTTGTTCTAGTGGGTATAGAATAATGGTTCTCAACCCTAACTGAGCATTAGAATCACCAAAGAAATTTGTTAAAAATAGAAATGCTACTATAGATTTACTCAATCTGTAGGTCAGCTATGACCTGAATGTTTGTTTCCCCTCAGAATTTATACATTGAGATCCTAACACCTCAGGTGATAGTATTAGGAAGAGAGGCCTTTAGGAAGTAATTAGGTCATGAGGGTGGCACCCTTGTAAATGGGATTAGTGCCCTTATGAAAGACATCTGAGAGAGATCTCTTGCCTCTTCCACCATGTGAGGACACAATGAAAAGTCTGCAGCCTGGTAAGAGGTCCCTCACCCAACTATGCCAGGACCTTGTGGTTGGACTTCCAGCCTCCAGGACTGTGAAGAATAAATTCCTGTTGTTTTTAGGCCACCTAGTCTATGGTATTTCGTTATGCCAACCCAAATGGAGTAAGATCAGGTTTATATTTTTAGCAGGCATATGTATATTTAACTACTTCCTCAGATAATTCCAAAGTAAAGTCAGGATTGAGAATCTTGAGTATAGCATATGTGTGCTATACTGGGTGCAATGGGTCTCAGACTGGGGGTTCTGAGGCAAGTAGAATGCAAGCTGCACTCTCAGAAAGGGTGCTCCAGTAGTTAAGAGCACAGGTTCTGAAGTCAGGAGGACCTGGGTTGGAATTCCAGCTCTGCCCATGTATAATCAGACAAATTACTTAACCTGAGTCTCACTTTCCTTAGGTATAAATTGAGAATGAAAATAAGACCTTCCTGTTAGATGAGAGAATGTTTGCAAAATATTTATAAGCACATTAACAAGGTATACAGTAAATAGCAAAATATAGGCGTTCCTCTACTTCTAACTAGTCACTTAATCCTCTGTTAGTCTCAACAACCTCATCCACAGAACAGAGTGTGCTCAAGATTATCTCTCTGGTGACTCTCAGTTCCCATTTTCTATGACTGAGTAGGATGTAAAGGAGGCATTGGAAAACTTTTTCTCTAAAATGGTAAATATTTTAGTCTTTGCAGACCATACAGTGTCTGTTGAAACTGCTAGATTCTGCCATTATAATGTGAAAGAAGCCATAGTTAATACATAAATGAGTGAGTGTGGCTGTGTTCCAATAAAAGTTTATCAACAAAAACAGGCAGTGGTCCAGATTTGACCCTGGGCTATAGTTTGTAGAACCCTGATATGAAGGATAAAAGGAGAAGGCAAGTTCTCTCCACTCTGTGCTAGTCAGAACAACTGCAGGTACTACAATTTTAGAATATACTAAGGCACAGAGAGGTTACATAATATGCCTATGGTATGCATATTTTTCGAATATGGTCATAACAACGTCTCCCACTGCACATGCTGTTCACACAATGAGACTTTGACATCCTTTCATCAAGAGGTGGGGTCCATATTTCTTACCTTTAACTCTGGGCAAAATTATGACTACGGAATGATGGCACAATGTGTCTTTTGAGACAAGTTCATAAACAGTGATACAGCTTCCATCTGGTTCTCTTGGGACACTTCCCTTTGTAACCTAGACACTATGCTGTGAGAAGCCCAAGGTCTCCTTGTGATAAAACCCACATGGAGAGAAATTGGCAGTTAGCACCAAATTATCAGTCACGGGAATAAGCCATCTTGGAAGTGCATCATCCAACAATAGACGGACCACCCCAGCTGCGAGGATCAGAGATGAAATGTTCCTGCTGAGTGCTGTGCAGGTTGAAGATTCATGAACTAAATAAATTATTGCTTTTACTCTAATCTGTAAGTTTGGAATGGTATATCATGGAGCAATTGATAACATTTGGTACTGGGAACGGGAGGAAAAAGTAAAATACACCATACCAGCTTTGGGATTGAACAGTGGGCAGAAATCTAAAGGGTCTTGAAGAGAGTGAAAGCCAAAAGGCCTTAAGAAGGTATAAAAAAAAAAAGTGAATTCAATGTTATTTTGAAGCTAGAGGAAAGGGTATCCATATTGTGTAGTGGCAGAAAATTTGACAAGTCAGTCACCTAGGGTAACATGGCCAATAGGAAATGTACCCAGTGAATTTGATGACTTAGCTAAAGGGATTTCCAAAAATATTGGAAAAAGCCACCTTGCTTCTTCTCACTATCTATGATAAAATGTGAGAGGAGACAAATTAGCTAAAGAACAAACTATTGTGTACAAATAAGCCAGGATTTGCAGGGTTTGAAAATAAAACTGTCTCATTCCTAGCCTTTCCAAGATTTTCAAATCTATAAATGGCTTCAAGGAAAAGATGATTAAATACAGGGTGTGACTATAAATCCTTTTGTTAGGGCTTCAGAAAAATTTAACCTGGTGCCTCAGAGACCTTGATAAAAGGACTTCTAAGAATATGAGGGGCATAGATCACCAATGATCTCCATTAAATAATAGGGTTTCCAAGAATCTTAAAGGCACTGTCATCCAGTCGACTCACAGGGGGCCAAATATTTAAAGGTCTGAAATAGGTTTGTGGGTATAACTTTTGTCTAATGGGTAAAGATCAATATGATGCATAGAAAACCCACAGTGTTTTTAAAATAATTTTTCTGGTGGAAGCACTGCCAATTTAGGTTGAAAGGACAAAGACTATATAAAATTAAAAGACTTTTGGACTGGGATATGGACTAAGAAAATTACTCAGCTGCAAACACAGTCTACTGTTTATGCATAATAAAGGATAATTCAGAAGATGGAACCAAGAGTTAGAAGGTAGAGAACCAAGAGCTGTGGAGAACCATTCTAGAGAGTAGGATAAGCCCTAATCAAGGACTAACATATGTGTCTGGCTGGATTCCAAAATTATTATAGCCCCAAACAGTTGTGTGTTTCTTATTTTCCCTCTCTCTGAAAGACAACGTCTGTCAAGTTATTTAATGCCTATCCCAAATTATATGTTGGCTATGAGAAGAGCAGATAATTTGCCTCTCTAGTCACAAGTCATCAGAATAAAGACTCAAATGACTGTACTTGATGCCATAACGAGATGAGATTTGGGGTTCCGGGAGAAGGGGATGGCACTCCTCTATCAAAATGTGATACTCTGTGCCTTCTGAGGCTAGGTCATAAAAGATAATACAGCTTTTGCCCAGTTATCTTGAACTACTCATCCTTGGAATTCAACCACCAGGCTACAAGACAGCCCAAGCTCTCATATGGAGAGGTCTCTGTTGAAATTGTCAGCCATGTAAGTGAGCCATCTTGGAAGTAGATCTTCCAACCTTAAATGTGCCACCCCCAGCTGATACTGTGCAAAAGAGAGATGAGCCACTGAACCTTACCCAAATCGCAGATTTATGCCGTAAATAAATGATGATTTTTTTTAAGCCATTATGTTTTAAGCCAAAACATTATTATGTTTTAAGTTTGTCACATAGCGACAGATAACTGGAACACTTAACAAATGGTGGAGCTCACACCTGAACACGAGTAGTCTAACTCCAGAGTCCACATTTGCAGTTGATACAGAGTTGATGCAGGATCTGCACTGCCCAGATTTCCCTGCAGGAAAGAAAGGTGTATTCACTCAAGTGCTGCGTATGTTGCTCACCAATGGCTCTCAATTCTCAGGCCTCTACTGTAATTGCCCTTGGCTGAAAAGAGACACCTTGCCTAAGGTCATGGCTCTCTCCAGGAGCAGCCTGCATCCAACATCTGGTTGATGTAGAGACATGAAAGTTCGGCCTCCTTCCCCTGACCTGGGCCAACTCTGAAGGGCTGCCCCAGCTTCAGAACTCTCTGAGGTCAACTAAGGCCTTCCTGCTGCTGTGCCACAGCACAGCTTCTCTCTCTTCCCAATCTGCTTCTTTCACTTCCTCCACAGGTGCAGATCCTGAGAAACCTCCACCAAAACTTCCTGCATGCAAATCTCCATTTCAGAATATTTTTCTCGAGGAACCCAACCTGTAACACTATTCTTATCCATCATGAAAATAGAATGAGATGTCTACAAAGGACACAAGTTGAAGGCATTCAAGCACAGGCACTTGATGGAAATAGGGTAGAGGGAAGTTAGTCTATGTAGGTAACTTTTAGTGATTACCTACTACATGGGAATATAAAAATAAGAGACTGCCTTTATCTAGAAAAGCTTGCCATCTAATAAAGGATATACACAAACATGGAATTACAATACAGTGTTATAAGTACTATGAGACAGAAGGATTCTTTTTTTAAATTTTTTTTTTCAACGTTTTTTATTTATTTTTGGGACAGAGAGAGACAGAGCATGAACGGGGGAGGGGCAGAGAGAGAGGGAGACACAGAATCGTAAACAGGCCCCAGGCTCCGAGCCATCAGCCCAGAGCCTGACGCGGGGCTCAAACTCACGGACCGCGAGATCGTGACCTGGCTGAAGTCGGACGCTTAACCGACTGCGCCACCCAGGCGCCCCTGAGACAGAAGGATTCTAATGAGTCCATGAGAACCTAAAGGACCAGGGACAGTGTCTCTGTGTTTTGAAATATGGCAGAACACGAGCAGCATACAGGGATCCATTGGCACTGCTGAAAATACAAAAGGATGGGAACTGGTAAGTGATATAGCTATAGGAGTTGGCATGGGCTGGACCATGAGAGACTGTGAGTACCCTGCTTAGTGGAATGTATTTTACTTTATAGGAAAATAGGCTTCCACTGAAGGGTTTCAAGAAATGGATCATCAGAGTTATACCCACATTCTAGAAAGATTACAATGGTCACATCTTGGAAGAAAATTTTTAAAATGGCAACACTGGAGACAGAAAGAGCATTTAAGGTTTGCTGTAGCAATGATCCAGATGTGAAATTAAGATCTTTATTATTCTTCAGTGGTGCCGACTAAGAAAAATGGGAATTCTGTACCTCTTCCCCAACTCCCTGCCAAAGATTAAAACATCTAATCTGGGCAGTCAATGTTAAATGTGGCTGTCTGGACTGATTAAACTGAGCAATTAGCTGATTAATCCTCTCTTCCATGGAGAGTCTGAGAAGGCAGAAGAAACAGCAATAGGTCACCAGTTTTGTTAGGGAAAATTAGTTCCTCCAGCGCCAGCACTTCAGAGAAAGCACCAGTTCCTCAAAATGAAGATCTGTATTAGCCACTTCTGTGACATGCCACTGCCCAGCCAAGTGTTGAGACATTCTGGGCACCCCTAAGGAGTGATTTCCCTGCCCCAGAGTGTCAGGACCACTCGAGGGACTTTCCTCAAGGATGAGAACATTTCTGCTGGCAATGTCTTATCAAGAATATCTAGTCCAGCTTGTGCCAGAACTTATTTCTTGTTTGTGTTTACCTTAAAAAGTTATCAGCTGTCGTTTCTTTGGTTCACAGGAAAGCAGAGACCTGAGAACAGTGCAACAGCAGAAGAAGTATGGAGGAGGTCATTCTCATGATTGGCTGGGAGCAGAATAATCTCAGCATTAGGACATCTAAGAGTTCAAGAAAATTGCTGGAATCCTTTCATATTCAATTCCCTTAAGATTAGAAGGTGGGAATGGAAATAGGAAAAAAACTTTCTATTTTGTTTCATTAACTACAATCTACACATACACACATACATACACAACTACCCCAATTCACTTAACATTTTAATTTCTTAAAATAGGTCCTACTTGAGCATATTAAAAAAATTACACAATACAACATACTATAGTAAAAATAATGTTTTTCTCTTTCACCCTGTCTATCTTGTCTCTCATTCTTCCAATTTCCATGTTAGGGCAATTACTGTGTGCAGTTTCTTCTACATCCTTCCAGTGATATTTTCCAGTGTGTATATACACACACATACACACACACACACACACACACATATACACACATATATACACACATTTTTACACATATGGTAGCATATTACTCAGGCCATTATTAATCTTGCTTTTCTATACTGATAATACACATCGATGATCTTTCTGTATCCGTACAGATAGAACCTTCTTATTTATTTAGCAGCCACATAGGATTCCAATATATGGTTGGCAATAATTTGTTTAATCAGTCTCTTACATTGATAGACATTGAAACTGTGTCCTAAATTTTGCTACTACAAATAATTAGTCAGTGAATATTGTGTGTATATGTGTACGTATTTGTGCAGTTGTATGCATTTATCAAGTGCATAAATTTATAGAATTGGAATTATTGCATGGAAGGGTATGAGCATTTAAATTTTTGAAATATAGTGCCATACAGGCCCTTTGCTTCCGATGCCCCCACCATACCCTTTCCTTAGTCACTAATGGCTTCCTACTACAAGCACCTGCATGGCTTTGTCTGAGGGATTTCCCTGGCTGTCAAAGTGTGTTTTGAGTGCTCTTGGGTAGGCCAGAAAAGCTGGGAACTGAACATACCAAAGAGAAGTCCTCAGTCAATGACAAATAAATGCCCCCACTTTCTTCACCCATTGGCAGGGAACATCTCTATACTGAGGTCTGTAGTGGAACTGAGCCTCAGCTATCCACAATGATAGCCCTCTCATTAACGTACCCTTTTATTGGCTTCCTTCCCTTCCCTCGCCTTTACCCGTGCTACATGGGATCGCCTACTAAGTAAACTACTTGCTCTCAAATCTTTGTCTCAGAGCTTACTTCTTTTTTTTTTTTTTAATTTTTTTTTCAACGTTTTTTTAAATTTATTTTTGGGACAGAGAGAGACAAAGCATGAACGGGGGAGGGGCAGAGAGAGAGGGAGACACAGAATCGGAAACAGGCTCCAGGCTCCGAGCCATCAGCCCAGAGCCTGACGCGGGGCTCGAACTCACGGACCGCGAGATCGTGACCTGGCTGAAGTCGGACGCTTAACCGACTGCGCCACCCAGGCGCCCCTCAGAGCTTACTTCTGAGGAAACACAATTAAAAGTACCCTCCACAAAATTTGTGATAATTTGCACCTCCACAAACAATGTCTGATCCCATCCCCATTTCAATTCCATCCCCACTCCAACTCACTATCTGTTTTATTGTTTTTTTATTCATTTGTTCATTTGTTCAATAGATACTTCTTGAGTATTCTCTATGTTTCAGGCACTTAGCTGGCCCCTGGATACAATATGAAGCACTACAGATCAGACGTACCTCCATTGCCTGTATTCTTCCTCCTTTAAGTTGACACTTAAATTGCTTCTAAGAAAAGGAAGTCCAATATTATTCCACAGTCAGAGGAAAAGCATTGAAAATGCATAATCTTGACTAAAGAAACACACAAGTGAGGGATTCCAAAAATCTGTTATCAGCAGCAACAAGACTGATTATCAAATCCTCCCCAGGTTTGTAGATGGATGGGATTGAAGAGAACAGGAGATGTCAGACCTTTGAAGTAGGTCAAAGGGACCTAGGACAGAAGATATTCTTCAGAGATTTCACATGGTGATCGAGACTAGGGTCTGGTCCAGTACAAAAAGAAACTGTGTAGTAAGCAAGCAATTCTGTCATACAACTACAAGTGTTCTGCTTTCGTGATTTATGGACATGTTTTTGTTTTTCAGACTGCCTGTTTTAATAGTAAAGAACTTTATTCCCAGAGTACTAATTAATGGAGGTATTATTGTTCTTAAAAGAACAAGAAGGAAAGTCACCCCTATTCTGGACAAATGCCACAGTCTGCCTTCTCTGTTCCTAAACCAGGCTGCCAAGCTTTGCTGGGAAGAAGTAGCTCCATTCTAAAATCATGGACTCCAACCACAACTCAGCCCTGGTTGCTCTGAATATGACCTGATGCTTGCCCACAGTCAATTTTCCCCCATTTTTCTCAGCAGCTATTTTAAACTTTCTCCTTTCTCTTTAACCCCCCTGAGCTTCTACCTTTTGCCTTAATCTAAGCACATGACACTTTTTCCTATTTTAAGGGGAAAAACTGGGCAATCCAAACATGGGCTCCTCCATCCACAAATCTCTCCATATCTGCTCCATCTTCTGCTCTCAATTACTGAGAGGACTCAAGGACCTCACCTATTTCTCTGGTCTCCTCCAACTCATTATTCTAGGGCTCACCTCCTATACCTCTTGTATCTTCATTTTCCCAAGGCTTCACTACAGACCTTTGTTTTTAGCAAATAAACATGCCCAATCTTTCCCAACTTTAATTAAGAGGTGCTTTTTGGGTCATTCCCTCAAACTCGCTCCCTCTCTAATTTCTTTGATAATTTTATGCCTTGAAATAATTGCCTATCCTCACTGCCTTTACTCCACCTCCCCATCACTCCAAACTCCCTGCATCTTCATCCACCCACCACAAACACATGTACTGTTCTCCTTTTCCATATTTTCAAGTCGAATAAACTCTTTTCACATTTCAACCTTCTTCAAAATCTCCATAGCAGTGGTTCTCAAAGGTGGTCCCCAGACCAGCAAGCAATCAATACATACATACATACATACATACATACATACATCACCTGGGAACTCTTGAGAGATTTAAACTCTTGGGCCCCACTCAAGACTTACTGAATTAGAAATGCTGGGGTGGGGCCCAGCAATCTGTGTTTCAGCAACCCTTCTAGGTGACTCTGAGTTTAATACTTCTAACCTTTCCTCTTCCTTTCCAAGATTCCTTCTTCACTTAATTTCTGTGAGCTAGATAGTACTGATTCTTCTTTTACATTTTAAGCTATTCTTTTTAGTCTCCTTCTTCCATTCATCCATAAATACGGTTTTTCCTGGTGCTCTATTATCTCACTATCTGTCCTGCCCATGTGGTGTAATCTATTTACAATACTTCAATTACAACCAGCATTAGTCAGGAGTCTAGGTTATAAATGGCAGAAAATGCAATTCAACTTAAGTGATGTTGAACAACGTTAAACAAAAGATAGAATTTATTGGTTCGTGTAACATGTTTGTCTTGCCCCAGGATCTTAAATAATGTTATGAGGATTTGGCCTCATTCTCTTTCTCTCTTAACTCTGCTTCCATCCAACTTGGTTTTGCTTCTAGTCCACGTCCCTCTATGTGGTCCCTTAAAGCTCCAAAAATACATGCTTTCAGTTCCAGGGCCATATTGGTTTATGTGCCCATCTTAAACCAATCATTGTCTCCAACAAAGTAATATGATTACTTGTTAATCCTGAGTCATATCACCATTTCTGGAGGCAGGAGTGAGGTCAACCTCAAAAAAACTGGTGTTTATTTAACATACATTGAGCACTTACTATGTGCCCAGTTCTTTGTTCTAGGAATGCAACAGTGACCAACAGAGTCAAAGTCCCTAGGCTCATGGAGCTTATATTACAGAGGGAGATATAGTCAATAAACAAATAAAAGAAACAAACAAAGGAAGATAAGCATAGGAAGATAAGGGAGTGGAGAGTGGTAAGCTGCTGAGAGGGACAGGGGTAACTTCCCAGAAAATATCAGGATGTTGTTAACAGAAGGAATAATGAATTCTAAGTGGGTAAAAACAATAGATACAATTCCCAGGTCTACATCTTTAACAATTATAATCAATTGCCTATTGACCCTATCACTTAATAGGAAAATTAAAATTCCCAAACTGAAATTAGCATATGCCCTACTTTGAAGTCCTTACTCAGTTTTCTTTGAATTGTTTTTCCTTTTTAAATGCATGATTTTTTTTTAACTATTAGGGATCAATATCTTGTCTTCATCCCTTCAAACAGGAAGTTATAAATAACAAAGGATAGTAGAATGGAAGCCTCACAAACAGGAATGGAGAGAAACTACAAAGACTATTTTTGAGAAGTCTTAGGTAGGAAGTTTGTTGAAAGGTGAAGTGTAAAGAAATGAACAACAACCTATGAACAACAGAAATGAACAACTTCCTATGAACAATAACCTTCCTATGAAGTCCCCTCCAATCATCCAATGAAATATTCTGGGTAAAATCTTAAATCTAGAATGACTTCATTTGTCCATTATCTCTAGCTTCTACCTGATGGTTCATGATATGAGCCAAACTGATTATCTAATTTCCCAAGTCAAGTTTCACTCACCAAATCTTGCAAATTCTGCTTCCTAAATGTTTTTGGAAAATATTCTCCAACCAACATTCCTGTGACTATTTCTCTAGTTCATGGCCCACCATCTCTTTTCTGATTCTTTCATCTGAATCCTACCCAGTGTTCTTGTTTGTAGTATTGTCCCCTTCCTCAATATTCTTCACATTATTTCTGGAAAGGTCTTAGATTTCCAAGCAGTACAACCTACTGTACTGTAGGTTGATTTGATGTTTGAGGGGAAAAAAATCTAATGTGAGGCTGCTCAGCCTGATTATGTGTTTTCGTTAGCCACATTCAACTGATAAGGTGCAGCTAGGGAATCAACAGAGATTTAGAGTTGGGGTTTTTGCCTGACAAATGTGGTGGGAGGAGGGATGGACAAGGTATATATATACATAGGGATGGATTAAAGTGCCAGGTCATAGAACCTAAATTGGTAGAGAAGGAAGCAAGGGCATGAGGGAATAAGACAGGGAAATACGGTAGAATCAAAGGATTGGATATCCCAGTGGGGTTAAGAATGGTTAGAGGAAGAGCACTGAAAGAAGTAAACTGGAGAGATAGAAGATGGTATGCAGGCAGTGGTAGGTATACTTGGAATAGGGATTTTGGAGATGATTCTTTTTTTTCTTTCCTGAGAACATGTTTATCTAACATATTCTGAAAACAATGGAAAATGGATTGAATTCAATTTAAAGTGAAAGCATGTTTTTGCATTGGAATTTTGAGGAATAATACTTGGTCACCTAAGTAAGTGGCAAAAGCCACAAACCCCCAAACATAAACTTGAACCCTGAACCCTCGGATTAAACATCTGATGCTCTACCAATTGCTATACCCAAGAGAGTAGTAATTGAAATAGAAATCTCTAGGGTATAGTGTGTGCATGTGGAAGGTGGGTGATAGCTGAGACAGAGTGGAGGAACAGATGATTGGATGCGAGGAAGCCAAGGAGTTCAAAGACCACATTATCAGATGGATTGTTCATATGGATGCTGTAGTCCTCAAGAATGGTTATAAGAAAAATGATGGAAGGAAAGACAATGATCCAGACAACAAATCTTCAATGAATGAAAGGGAATGACTAGGAAGACAATGGGTAATAGCAATAAGGTGGGATAGAAGGTGGCATATTCTGATAGCTTGTGCTCCCCAGGAGCTGGAAGTAGAGTAGCTTGGGAAAGAAAGAGCAAAATCAGAAAATTGTCATGGGGAGTAAAAAAGACATCTATCCATCATTTCCAGACCCTGCTGTTTATGAAATATAACATGAAAAAATAAAAGTTTCAAGAGAAGACTAGAAAAAATTGCTGTCCTCAAGAAACAGATGGGTTTCAGTCAGAGTAAAAAGGGGAAGCAAAAGATGAAGAAATGGGGGATTTTGCTGATGACATGTCATGAGTTCCAAAGAGCATAGTTGAAGAGTTTGGGGAAGGAATACAGAAGACTAAGTCAGATTAAGGAACGTGTAGAGCAGGATAAAGAATATTCATTATGAGAAGTGACCTGAAATGTAAACAAGGATCAAAAACATGATGGGATTAGTCTACGTAGTCTTTTAGAGGGAAGTTAGTAACCAGCTCTGGTTGTAGTCTCCTTTCTGTGACTGGTCTCTGAAGCAGTTTTCAGTAATGAGGTGGGAAGTGTTGGAAAGCAACATGGTCTTGCTAAAAAGCACGAGAAGCTCTGTTAGCCTTTTAAGGAACCCCAAAGCAATTCCTATTAACCTCTGCATAAACTGGAACCTTTCCAGGGACTGTTTGTACTTCTAAGTGAGGCTGTTTTCCTTAAGTATATGGAGGGAACGGATTTGGGCCTTTACATCTTGCCTCCTCTGATCCATTTTTATGTACGTTCCTCCACTTCACCTCAGCTAATTGTCTAGAGAGTTAACATGGCAGAACAAAAATTACAGTTGCTACTCAAATCATCAAAATAAGATAAATACTAATCATCAAATCATCAAAAATAAACAAATCATCAAAATAAGATAAACACTAATATTTAATGTAATGTCTTTCTAAATTAAAGCTAACAAATATGACAGAGAGATCAATGTGACTATTTTCAGTTTGAATGAAATTTCAGAATCTGAAATTCTTTTGGATAGCTATTAGGTGTCCACTGTGGATTAATGACAGGGATAGTAAATTTTATAGTAGGTGATATTTCCTATGGACATTGCAATCATTCATATTAGCTAGCTTATCTATCAAGGCTTAAATAAATTTGAGAACATCCAAATTGGTTTGAAACAGGTCACCTTGACCTTGACCCAATTTTTCTACTAAAGAGAGGCCATCAGGAAACTCTGTATACAGATAGCACAAAATAGGTTCCAAATTGGAAAACTTTATGTTAGTGGTTTATACTCAATGTATATAAACATTCTCACACTAACAACATCTACTTTACTAGCACTTTTTGTGTGCTCAATCCGTGAAGTATGTATCCATATCCTAATTTTATAGGTAAGTAGTTTTCCAGAGAATAAATAACTAGCCCAAAATCATACCAGCAATTAATGATGCTGCTGGGATTTAAGTCCCAGTCTGCTTCAACCTGGGATTATAGATAGAAAAGCTCAGAGAGAATGAGTAAATATCCAAGGTCATAGAACTATTTGGCAATACTTCTGGGATTTAAATCCAGGTCTTGTCTCAAGTTCTGTGACACTTAATTTGGGGTTATTTACTCTTTCCAACACAATGCTTCTATGTCCCAACCTAGACCATCTTGAAGCTTGGCCTATCCACCCAAAAATCTATGTCTAAACTTCCTTTCTTTTAGTGTTGCCTCTCTTTTCTGAGGCACACAAATCTAGAAGAAATCTTTTTCCCAGGCAAGTGCCCATCAATGTGTCCAAGAGGCCATTCTATTTATTCACCTACCTCTTCCACAAAGTGCCATATTAGTGAACATATATAGCAAAGATACATTTCTTCTTTCTTGTTCTGTTGCCTAGTTGAGATCACTGTACCTCATTATTCTGTACATTATCCCTCATCAGACCTCCCATTCTCCATTTCAGTAAGATATCAAATGAATAGTCAGGTGGACTTGTGGTTTCTAAGGTCCCTTCCAATACTAAAATACCATGAGTCTCTCAATACTGTACTTCTGATTCTTGTCTTGAAACATGGTACATTAAGCACTGATAGCAAATATGTGCTTTTCCTTGCTATCACTCCTCCTCCACCCCTCCACAAGGATATGCATAGTATTTATTTTAAGTGTTGGCTTTGCATTTCTATAGTTTCTTCTATGCTGTTAAGTAATAAGGTTTAGTCATGAAGAGGGAAGGTTGTTATGGTTTTCTGTATTTGCCATCTCAGTTTCCACATACTCAGTAGTAAGATGAAAAGATGATGTTGGCTTTCCTGTCTTTGAGGCTGAGAGTCCATATGTACTAATGAGTGGTTCATGTGCTTCTTCTAGATGTCTACAGATTGTCTGTTTTAGAAACTTTCTTGGCAATTTACCAGTTAAGCTTTGTCTATTGCAGCTTCTGATTTTCTATGAGTTTTCTCAAATAGCTTTCCACCTACATCTAACACAATTTTGGTTCAGTTCTGTGAACTAGATAAAATTATTTTCTTTTTTTTTTTTAATGTATATTTTTCACAGAGAGAGAGAGAGAGACAGAGCTTGAGCGGGGAAGGGGCAGAGAGAGAGGGAGACACAGAATCGGAAGCAGGCTCCAGGCTCTGAGCCGTCAGCACAGAGCCTGATGCAGGGCTCGAACTCACAGACCGCGAGATCATGACCTGAGCCGAAGTTGGACGCTCCACCAACTGAGCCGCCCAGGTGCCCGAGATTAAATTATTTTCTGCCAATAAACTAAAATTATCATAATTATAATTCAGTAACATAAGAAGCAGTATCTAATACACCAATGATTTGTGTTCTAAATGTTTATGTATTCCAAGAAATCGTAGCTGCATGAAGGAACTGACCCACTTGCTAGGATATTGGCTATGAAGTCACACTGAAATACAAAGCCCTTCCTTTTATTCCAATTTTCTTTTTACTCTACCTACTTTTAAGAAGTGTTTTTTTTTTCCTAAAGAAAAGATTATTTCTATTCAGTTGGAATCAGACCTTTAGGAATTCTTACCACTGATAACACTGTGATTTCCCCTACTCCCTATAACAATATACACATTTTTAATTCAGTAGGGAAAAGTCCAACAACAGAAAGGTAAAAGGAGAGAGAGAGAGATGAGCTGGCAGCTGGATGGGAAGGTAGAATCAAGATGCGAGAAGGGCAAGCATATTTATGTGCTAGTGAGAATGATGCAGGAGGGAGGACTAATTGAGAATACAGGAGAGAAGGGAAGAATTTCTAGAGTGAGGTCCTTGAACAGGCAAGAGGGAAGGCAAAGGTGATTAGTCTCAACTAGGAGCATGGGCATGTACATCTGCTAGTGGGAAAGCCACAGTATGTGGCTACAAAAAAATGGGTGGACAAAAGAATACTATAGGAGGAGGTTGTAGGAAGTCTCTTTTGATGCTTCTATCTTTTTGATGAAACAGGAAGTAAGGTCTTCAACTAAGAGTGAGGATGGTGGTAGAGGTGGTAGAGAATTTGCGAAATGAGAGAAAATGAAAACCACCATCTATAAGAGGAGGTGAGTGAACAGATAAAGGAAATGAAGTATGATTGCTAGCCCAGGTCAAGGGCCCATTCTCCCCTCTCTGCTGACCATAGCAATAAATACATACCAATAATCACATAATCTAGGAATTCGTCACCACATGTTCAATTTAATACTTCATGGTTATATCATCTCTAATTTTTGTGTGTGTTTAGTGTCTCTTAAATCAAAAGAGCTAGCTCCTCCAAGTCATAGATCATGTCATGTATTTCTCTGTGTCCTTCTGGTGCCAACTAATGGAGTGGGACACATAGTAGAAGTTCCATGAATGCTCACTGCATTCGATTAGAACCATAACTGCTCCCTCTCTAGAATCAGAAACTGACCTCATGTGGCAGCACTCACAAGGATGATGCCAACACAAAAAGAGAATGTGGTTCAGAATGGTTGATTTTAGAGCTTGGGGATTTGGACTGGGGGTAATGGTTACGAAGGTACCAACTGGGATACAAATATCTACACTGGAGAGTTGTATGCTCTGTGGAGACTTCAGACTACAGAGGTGCCTTTGGAAGACTTACTGTGTTCAAGTAACGTCACCAGGAATGCATGACAAAACCTTATCCAGCCCATGGCAAATACAGTAAAACACAGTCAAATCTTTATCTGTGCCATTTAGATAAGTTAACTGTTAATCCATTTGCTTGCTCATTTTTCAAGAACATTTGAATATTTGTTTCAATTTATACAAACTACAACTTTAAATGAGGAAACTTTGATTCAACTCTTAGTACTAAGCTTATTCTGCCAGCTAAAAAGTTTAAGCAACTTGAGATTTTAGTTTTTATTATTGGTCCTTTAACCATGATTATCATAACAGGTAATTTCTTTCAAAGAACTACTTCTAGATTCTTACATTTTTAATCTTATTTCAAATTTAAATTATTCACCATCTCTTGAGTCTAACCTATTTTCTACCTGCATTTAAAAAAAAAAAAGTTACTTTGGGTTCATGTTGTTTAGTGAAAGCCCACAGTTAGTGCCCACAGCATACTTTCCCTTTGTGTTTCTAGGAGGCCTTTTTTCAAAGTGGGTCAGTGACACAATCAATTAACCCAGGTACTGGATAGAAGAATGCAGCTAGAAGAATATAGATTGTATTTCTACTTTTTACCATGTTGCCTACTTTGCTCAATGACTATCTTATGAATGAAGGAATAAATATACAAATAAGTGTCTGTATGCCTATACAAATGCATACAAGAGGAGAAGGGCATGAACAAGTGATATGGGAGTTTACAGGGATGAATCATCACTTCTAGCCAGTGCAGGGGTGAGGAGGGTATGGAAGAAATGGCAGGAGGATTAAGGAAGGATGGGTGGAAAACATGCCAGAATTTTCAAGCCAAATGTGCTGAGGTTGAGGTAAGGATGAAAATGACTTTAGTAGGAGCCGAAGGTACAAATGGGGCAACACATGTCTAGAGTATAGTAAGCAGTCTAATTTGGTCCGATGGACAGATGAGTTATGGAACAAGAGGTACTTTTGTTTGCAAAGGTACGTTTAGGCTTATTTGTATAGGGCTTGGAAGTTGTACTGATTTATATAACTTCAAAATAAAAAGCTGGTGTGATTCAATACATTACCCTCCAGGATAGAGAACATTGTGAAGCAGATATCTACAAAGAATCTAAATACTTCTTTTATTTTTTAATGTTTATTTATTCATTTTGAGAGAAAATGCAGAAGCTGAGGAGGGGCAGAGAGAGAGGGAGAGAGAGAATCCCATGCTGGTTCCTTGCTGTCAGCACAAAGCCCAACGCGGGGCTTGAACTCACAAACCACGAGATCATGACCTGAGCCAAAATCAAGAGCTTAACAGACTGAGCCGCCCATGTGTCCCAAGTCTAAATTCTTCTTAAGATGACTCTTTAGAGGTTGCTTAGAATGTCTCCTTTTGGAGGACATTCTGAAATGTAAGCAACACAACAAATAGAAGCCTCTTGTTCTGACAGTGCAGGACACTGAAAGGTCTGATTTTACAAAGTTTGGATACTCAGTGATACAGTCAAGGTGATCTCTATCTGCATTTGCATTCCTTGTCCCTAGAAATTTCCGGCAAAAGTCCGTTTGACAGTAGAAATGAGCATGGCACCATGAGACTAAAGTGAAAAAGAAAGATCTCAGATGGAAAGGTCCTTCAGTATTGCCTTTGCTTGCTTTTTCTTTTCTTTTTCTCTTTCTTCCCACTGCTTTTTACGTGTTTGTTTTGTTTTGCACACGTACACTTACTTAACTGGAACTATGGGATTTAGCATTATAATTCCACACGTATCATATTTCAAGTGTTTCTCTGTCTCAGTTACTAAAATCAGACTTCCTGGGCAAGGAGAAAGCCTCCACTCTGCTCCCAGCAGATGATTGGGACATAATGAACATCTGGAATGTATACTCAGCTTCTTTACATGATTACTGATAGACCCAATCCTATTGCGTTCTTCCAGGACTATAAAAACGTGTTAACATGGTTACATCACACACTTCAGCTGGTTTGTATAAGGCTGATTTTGTCACATGATATTTACTTTAAAAAGTAAATAATAGTCTCATTCAAAGTGATGCTGTAATTCAGCGCACCCATGTCAGCCCAGCCCTGGCATTTCCT
Source organism: Neofelis nebulosa (assembly GCF_028018385.1). Lineage (NCBI taxonomy): Eukaryota > Metazoa > Chordata > Mammalia > Carnivora > Felidae > Neofelis > Neofelis nebulosa. Next base: position 19,431,868 of record NC_080789.1, read on the forward strand.
GCCCATTTTCTGGACTTAACCAAATTACTTAGCACTGAGCTATGTAAATGTATTCTCCAGGCAGCATAATTTAGTAGTTTCAGGAGAATGAAGTTTTCTCCAGTTTGGGATGACCCCAGCTTCAGTGTGAATAGCTGGTATGCCCTAAATGATGAATTGGATCTTCTAGTCATATGTTTCAGAAATGTCTTACCTTTCACAAAGAAAATCCCTCTTGTGTAGGATAACACAGCCCTGGGTTTGGCATGTTCAGGACATGATTGCCGGTAAAATTTTTCAAAAGAGCTCAATGAAGATCCTGTGGAATTGTTATTTATAACCTGCAAAAATGCAAATTTATCATCACTGATGCTAAATGCTGACAATTGCTATTGTCTGGTTATTCCTGACTACACTTAGCATTTGTTCTTGGTTCTTCTCTCCCACTGAAAAAAATTCCCTTCATTCCCCAGGAACTTTGGGTTTTATGCCTTGTCTATTTTGTGTTTGGGTCTTAAGAGTTGGTTAGGTTTGGATCACAAGAGTCCCTTGCCCCACTGAGGCTATCCATGGATGCAACACTGGCATATTGTCTGTTGTTTCACAACACATGCTTTATCTGAAAAATCCACAAATGAGTGGGTAGAAAAAGTTCAGATGTTGGAAAACTTGACCTAGATAGCCGCTTGGGAAAAACAGATGCCCTCACTTAGCAGCCCCAGCCTCTCTTCAAACACTGCAAATGCTACAAATGCCTCTGGATGTCTCTTGCTTTCCAAAGTAGTGGAGTGAGTTTAACAACCTTGGCACCTTGCAGAGAAGCTAGCTACTCCAGGATATGGGATTGCTACCTTGATGGGAACCCAAGCGGGGAAGGAGCCTGCCAGTTGGATTGGCAGTGATCTAGCCCCAGCAAGATCCAAATCTGAAGTCACCATCTTCTTTGTGAAGAATCAGAAAAGGAAAGCCAGAGAGCAGTTGATTAAAGGGAACTAGTTCAGCTAGTATTCATTAGCCAGTAAAAGAATGGAAAGAAAGGGGTATGGAAACGAACACAAAGAGTAACTGGGAATGAAAGGCCAAAATACTAGTTAGTGAACATACAGTCTGGCCAAAGCAACCTACCTTGAATCGCAGAAAAGTCAGCAAAAAATTAGGAACTGTTCCTAATCTATCCTGAGGTCCATTTGGGAATTGCCAGACAGGAAAAGTAATAGCTTTCTGAGAACCCTCAACCTGTACTGGTTCTAAGGCAGGTTGAGAGGGATTTGCTATGTTATCCATCCCAGGACAACCTGTAGCTGTTTCCCAACCTTAAGAAGTACAGACACCAAAAATTGAGTTTGCCCTAATGTCTAAGAGTCTAAGAAGTTGAGCATAAATTACCATCAAATAGGAAATGTTAAGATCTTAATGTCTCATTGGAACAAGTTCATATAAAGCAGAGTAGAATTCAGTAGATAGATGTTTGGCGGTGTGAGTTGCTTTACTGCAGCTGCCCACATGTACATCCCAGAAAATCTACACTCTGTTCTTACTGTAATCAGGAGAGTATAAGCCTCCTGTCTGAGGCAAGCTCTGCCTGAGCTTTTGGCTTGGGCTCTTGTACCTTTTGCTTCTTGAGAGTAATTGTCTATTTATTTGGTTACTTGTTTTGTTTTATTAGACACAACATAGTGTAGTGAAAATTCTGTGGGGACTTGTTTTCTTCTCTATGCTTCTGAGGCAGCAGCTCAGGCTGGAAGTAAGCATAATCTTTCTTTGTTAGTTTCTCTTAATATGCTCCAAACCTGGCTGTAACCAGACTCCACCCTAAGAGCTCATCTCTGAGCTCTTCAGGCTGGCTATTTTAGAAATTACTATTACAATTATTCTAAATTCATGTTTAGAATTAATTATCCCTTTACTGAGCAGCAAGGAAAGTAGAATATTGTACAATGGGGGATGGAGGGATTATACAACAAAATACTGAAAGGATCATCCATCTACTAAAGATGTATAAACCATGTCATGTTATATAGTAGACTAGCCTGAATTTGATCCTGGCTCTGTAATTTACCAACCATGGGACATTAGGCAAATCATTATGTTCTCCTAACTCAATTTTCTCTTCATTCATCCAACAAATACTTTTGAGAATCTGATTATGTTCTAAGAAGTGTGCCAGGCACTTTGACATGAAAATGGTAATAGAGTATTTCATTGGGATATGTGAGAATTAAGTGATACAATTAAAGTAATATGAAATAAAGAACTGAATATAATATATACTTAATAATATCAGTAGTTATTGTCATTGTTAATTAACAAATATATACTGAGAGCCTATTAAAAAGCAAGCACTATGCTGGGACTAGGGATATGCTAGTGGACAACAACAGGTTATGAAGAAGCCATGATGAGCATTATCAAGAGAGGAGGCTACTGGGAAAGGGGGTGTTTTGAATGGGAGGAGAAAGACTTAGATGTGGCCAAGGGACTCTGAGGCAATGTGAAACACATGAACATGGCATTTGAGGAGGATGATTCTAGAAACCAGAATTGGCTAGAATGACATGAGGGAGGACTTGTTAGGAGCCCATGCAATAATCCAGGAATTCATTAATCCAATCTAAAACAATGCTGGGCAAATTGAGAGGAAGAGGCTGAGCTTTTCAGACATTATAAAGGAAGGTGGAAGAATGAGGGTGAGGTCTGATGAGTGAGTGTGTATCCACATCACATAAGTAAGCCAAGACCAAGATAGTAATCACAGAAGTTCAAAATATTTGCAGAGGTAAACTGAATTACTAGATACACATCTTCTCAAACACAAATGCATATATGCTCCTATTCAGTCAATACTAAGGACAGATGACATTTTCAATAAAATTTTTGAGACTTTTATTGACTATAAAAGTAATACCTGCTGAATATAAAATAACAATAATAATAATAATAATTGGAAAATGCAGGAAAGTATTAAGAAGAAAGTTAAAATACCACTTGTCTTCCTGAATCTGAAAAGAGCATCAGCCCCAAAAAGCCAGGCATGGAGTCAGTCTCTGGAGGCAGAAGCATGTGGGAAATTTCTCTCCCATTTTGCAAAAAGGCAAGACATCATCCTACCCAAACACCACCATAGGCCTGAAACTTCTCTCCAGTGATCGAAACAGCTATTTTTAAAATAAGAGAATGAATACACTTATTATCTAGAGAAACTAAGCACTGATGTTTGAGTGTTATTGTGTGCATACGTCAGAGTTGTGTGAGTGTGTGTGTATGTGTGTTATGTATATTTGTTCCCATTAGTGGTAGGGAAAAAAAAACTGTTATTGTTTTTTGTCACCAGTGAGAAGTATCTTCATAAAATATAATGACATGGACAAGGCAAGTGCCCTGTGACTTCCTTTTACCAATAATCAGGGAACAGTGAGTGCAGGAGCCAAAGGTTTAAGAAAAATGTATAGGAAGAAAACTTAGAATTGGGAAATATAATCCATTAACTTGAGTTTTCTTTTCTGCCAGGAAAAGACAATTATTATTGTTCAATTTTAGTGAGGGAGGACTAGTGAATGTACCTTTGGAGAACCAGTGGTGTGATATTAATATATATGTCAGCTTGGCTAAGCCACAATAGCCATATATTTGGTCACATTCTAGATGTTTTGTGAAGTTAATTTTTTATTTTTGAACTTTTATTATTTTTAAGTTTATTTATGTATTTTGAGAGAGACAGAGAATGTGAAGGAAGGGCAGAGAGAGAAGAAGAGAGAATCCCAAGCAGGCTCCACACTGTCAGTGCAGAGCCAAATGCAGGGCTCGAACCCACCAGCTGTGAGATCATGACCTGAGCCGAAACTGAGAGTTGGACACTCAACTGACTGAGTCACCCAGGCGCCCCTGTGAAGGTAATTTTTAGATGATATTAATATTTAAATCAGTATACTTTGAGTAAAAGCAGATTACCCTCCATAAAGTGGGTAGGCCTCATCCAATTAGGTGAAGGCCTCCACAGAAGAAGAGGGAATTCTACCAGCAGACCACCTTTGGATTCAAACTGCAACTCTTCCCTGAGTCTCCAACCTGCTGGCCTATCCTGCAGATTTTAGACTTGCTAAGCCTTCACATTCATATGTACCAATTCCTTAAAATACATTGAGAGAGAGAGAGAGAGAGAGAGAGATCCTATTGGTTCTGTTTCTCTGGAGAACTCTGATCAATACAACTGGGTTTAAATATTTATGTTGAGTTCTGGAAGAAGCTGAGGCCTATAGCAGGTGTTGTGAAAAATAGCAAAGTGTGTTATAGGCATATCTGAATCCCTGCCTGTAAGGTGTCCATAGCCTCCTTTCACCCCATGCTCTCAAAGAGAACAACAAAACGTCCCTGATTGACCCACATAAAGAGTGGGATGCTCTCATGAACCGGTTTTTATAGCAAATTCAGGTCTCACCAGAAATAAGACCTTTCTGACTTATTGTGCAAAATCTTTATCAAATATAATTATTTCATTTTTCCATTAAAACCTACTTACCAAAGTATACACACAATTTAATCTTTCAAAATGGAAGCTCTGGCAAGACCATTGGGTGACCAATAGATACCTCAGTCTTTCTCACCTAGCACTGCTCAAATTGACCTATGTTATAATGTAACCCAGGTTTGTTCTTGCATATTTACCTTGAGGCACAATGCTATTCCCAGAGGTAATCACAGATTCAGCTACGTATAAATCTTTGTATCATGAGAGAATTAAGACTATTTTCCAGTCTTGTAGCCAAGCAAGGACTACTGATGGTGAAAGAAGACAAAAGGGTTTCCACAGTGCAGAAGTCTGAGAGCATAGCTACAGCCTCATCCCCCCACATCCCCCCAACAATGGGAACCTCTTCATTCCTATATAACTTTGTCCAAGCTGTTCCTTCTGCCCAGAATAGCCTTTACTGATTTTTTTTTTTTTTTCATCTTGGACGTGAACTCATGCCTCAAGACCTAACTCAAATGCTATTCACTCCTTTTTCAACATCTCTAAGCTCTATGAAAGACTGGAATAAAAATGAGTGTGAGTTTAAAGGGTATTTAAATTATTAAGAAACGTAATCAATACATTTATATGGTAGCATTTTTTACATGCAGGGTCTTTGTTCCATACCTTTTCATTGTGGCTATGAACTTTTTTTCCCCAACACATGGCAGAGTCTACCGCAGTGATTTTCAAACATCAGATATTCAAATATCAATTACATATTTGTTTTTTGGTCATAACTGTTGGCCACCTATATTATCTACTTACTTAGTTTTTTTTCTTAAATTGATTTTTTAAAAGTTAGATGCTAAGTTAGATTCTGAAAGAATCTGAGATTTAAAATATCTATTTCAAAAACAGCATCAATTGCCTTAAAAAGAAGTTATCCTTAAAAATAAACTCCATGAAAACAAAATAGTACTTTTAAATTCTGGATAAAACCGCTGCACGCAAAGCCTTTGGGCTTAAGGTCCATGTTTGTTTGTTTGTTTGTTTGTTGTAATCAGACAGGAAGATTAGGAAATGTTAGAGAGGCAGTGAAGGCAGGCTGGTACCAAACTGAGATTTTCTCCCTGGTAAACTTAGGGTAGAAAGAATTGACAATAAAACTACACCTACACTTGCGTGACTCTTTAATGCCCTGTCTTTGACCATCAGTGTAAAAGCCCTTATTTTGAACGGTGATGAGCATAGAGCAAACAGGAAGAGTGGATTTGAGATCCACTTACAAGCACCTAAATTTGTTTCATTAAACAAGTAAGTCACTTTTCTATCCATCGATGCCCCCCCCCCTTTATTTTTCTTATTCACCTGCAAGAGAATTTATTAAAGTTTTCACGTGAAATAGTTTACCTTTATCATCACTTATTTTCCGGACTTTCATTAAATCAACAAAATGTTTTGAACCCATACCAGGAGCTCAGCATTGGGACTGCAGTCACGGGAAAGACATGTGTGCCCTCGCTAAGTTTATCATCTTTCTCTCCCCTTAGCTCTCTTCCCCTTTTTAAAACTACAGCGAATCAAAGACCCAGCTTATTTATTTCAAAAAGATGAAAAGATTAAAGATTAGTGCAGCTTAAAGTCTATTTGAATCTGGAGCTTTTCAAAACGCCCCACCCATCCCAAACTCCACACATTAACCACGAAGATTACCCTGGCACTTTCCCTGCAGGCCACTAGGCGGCGCGCACATTTTTCGATTCCAAAAGAAAGTGCGTATGTGGGTACTTCCGCTGAAGTTTGGAATTGGTATCTCCTTTCCCCACTTTCTATTTAACTTGGGGCAATTGTGGCGCCCTCGGGTTCTCTCACTGCACCAAGACATCCCCGCCCCATGCAGTGACTCCTTGTCTGCCATTACGAAGAATTCTTTTGCTCCCCAAACCACAACAGTTTTGCTTCTGACTGTTTTCAGCATTTGCCCTTTTGACATTTTAGAAGAAATGGGATCCAAGTTTGATGTTGAAAAGAAAGCACTGATTTATTTAGTGAGAAGATCTCTTCTCGCTATTACCGTTTTCCCTAGCTGTGGGGAAAATGCTCCTCTAAGGATTTAAAGCAGTTCATTTGAGCTAAAGATCGTCCTAAAGAATAACAGAGCTCCTTCTGAGCAGATCTTTCGGAGCTGACATTGGTGCCCTCGTTCAGCAGCATGTTGTATTTTTGAGGTCCAGCGTTCTTCTCTGAGTTTTACATTCTGAACTGACAAACGTTTGATTTCAAACATTGCAGAATACGCTTCCAGACTAACCGTCCCAATAAATCATGGTCTAAGACATACATCCAAGAGTTCCCTATGTTCTTTGCCTGGTAGGTGGCCCTAGAACCTTACACCTCACTGTTTCTCTGATCCCAAAGTCCCCTTCCCTCTAAATATCCATCCTGAGCATTTCTTGGGAGTCAGCAAAGCCATTAATGAAATAAATTGTAAATATGCCCTATTGTACATGGATACGAAATTGCCTTTTGGGTGAGTTCCTCTGCAGTTGACCCGGGGAACGCTGGGAACATGTTTTGAGAAAAAAGAGTGAAGACTGGGCCTTGCCCACTGCGTTGTGTGAATTTCCATCAGCCTGCTCTTTTTTTTTTTTTTTTTTTTTTTTTTTTTTTTAATTTTTTTTTTTTTTTTTCCAACGCTTTTTATTTATTTTTGGGACAGAGAGAGACAGAGCATGACCGGGGGAGGGGCAGAGAGAGAGGGAGACACAGAATCGGAAACAGGCTCCAGGCTCCGAGCCATCAGCCCAGAGCCTGACGCGGGGCTCGAACTCACGGACCGCGAGATCGTGACCTGGCTGAAGTCGGACGCTTAACCGACTGCGCCACCCAGGCGCCCCTCCATCAGCCTGCTCTTTAAGGAGATGAACAACTTTTTTGTTTGTTTGTTTAAAGAGAGGTGTCAGAAGTCTTCTGAGGCTGCAGCTTTATGCAAATACGCTACTCAAGAAGCCGGCTCTAGGGGAGAGTTATTTATATCCCATAGGCATTACACATGCAAAAGGTGAAACTGTGAATCTCTGAATTTCCAGGAGTGGATGTTCTCATGATGAGCACATCCTTGCAGTTAGCTATTTTGGTGGCACACAGTTCCCATACCTAACTGTCAGATTGTTCCAGACAGGAGACTACATAATCATTCAGTAATTTTAGAATGACCCCGTATGTTTCTCTCCCCATGGGACTTCATGATCTGAACTTTTCCTAGGATCAGATTTACTACCACCTTGGACTGTCTGGTAATAGATACATTTCATTTCTTTTTTTCCTAAACAGGTACAGCCCTCAGTTATTAAAAGGTAATCATGTGGCACATTTATTGCCCTTTCGCTTTCATATTGACTCGTGGAATTAGCAAAGAAATTCCATTTCTCTAGGAATTATTGCCCCGCTCTATTGCTGGCTCACCCTACCCAGAAATACAGACCATTCTCCACATCGAAGTATACAATAATCACTTCAGGAAATTGCTTTCCCTATTGGAAACTGAGAGCTCACATCGGAATGTTTCCACAGCACAGCTGATGATAATTACGACTCACTGAAATTTCAGTTTTCTTTGATTGTGACATAAAAACTGGGACATAAATTAAAACCCAATTATCCTTTAAGGGTAATTGGGGTTATAAAACCAAGAGACTGTGAGTCAGTGTGTCGATATCGCAGGAGCACAGCGTCTGACGGAACAATATGTGTCCTGTGTCCCAAACAGCCTTTCACACGAAATGGTTGGGGATAAGGTGATCTGTGCACAATGCATATGCCGAGAGAGTACATCAGACTGGGTTACGGCCTTGGAGAAATGCAGTGAGCCTCTAGGACATCTTGGAAAGATTAAAATGTGCTAACACTGCAGTTGGAACGTCCTGGCCTTCACCTGTGAAGGTGTCCAGTGGTGGAGCAAGGCACTCAGCACTGAGACTCCAGCCAAGACCTGACTGCACGCTTGGAAAATGCAGTTCTTTCTACCTGGGAAATAGGTACAGCTGTTTGGCTCAATACAATCTATATCATCAATGTCCACGAAAAGGTGGGCTTTGTTTTTCACAAAGGGCATGATCCACAAAGGCTGCAGAAAGGATTTTTGGTAAATCATGTCATAAATTAAGTGCACAGAGAGGAGCTCATTAAAGGAAGATCTGAGTTATTCTTTAGGACAGGAATTGCCCACACACCCGCAGCTGCCTACCAGGCCACCTCCCGCTGATGTGTATTTGTATACACTCTTCAGGTCACATCAAATCCACTGAAACTTCACAACGTTGTACCCCAAACCCTCTCGTGACACATCCCTCATTCTGGATTTCCAAAGAGTTTCACTTCCCCATCTTTCTAGAGAATTTTTTACTCCCTTTCAGTGTGTACTATTTGTATTCTTACAAGAGCACATACCCGCCACATGACAGTGACATTTTCCTCTCTGGCTCTGCCACTCAGCTGAAAGCCCCGTGGGGGCCTTGACTGCAATGCATGCAGCTGGGCACATAGTAGACACTCACTAAATGATGCTGAATATAATGCACCATCCAAACAGCATGACTCCAGATTTCCAGTTTTTCTTTCTGGAAGGTAAACATTGCCACGAGTTATTAACTACACAGAAGACTTGACCAAACCCAACCCCCTTGCAAAACCAACCAGGTTTTCCTTTGAGGACACTCACCTCTGCAAACAAATTTCTGGCCACAGGACACCATAAGGGTCCAGACTAGGGTTTGGAGCAGACCTCTGTTTTAGTTGTTGCGTCAGAGCCATCGAGGCCCCTGAGAATCACGAGAGAGAAACACGAGGTCCAGGTTATTTCCACCAACCCGGGAAACCATCCCTGGATAGACATCTAGGGAAAGTGTTATGTCTGATCTGGGCTTTTGCAACCTTATTTCATAATCTACTTTCTTATCTACTATCTCACAAAACCAAAGAGCAATTGGTACAAACTGTATTGACAAAAGATCAGAACTTGATTCTCAATGGCAAAGGCAAGTATACATTATAAATAGCAAAACAGCTGGCTTGGACCATGTTGCCGGCCACTCATCCAGTTGAGGGATTTAAATGACATCATAACCCTTGAGAGGGTATTGCTAGCCAGCTGGTGTTATTTAGAATACACAAACATTGGAGAAAGAAAAACACACACACACACACACACACACACACACACACACACACACACAGGTTCAAGTTATGCAGAAAAACACGAACAATGGAAAAATAGTTTGCCCCTCAGGTGCCTTTCCCCTGGGGGGTTGATAGGAAGCCTAGCGGAGAAAGGAAGAAAAAAATTTTATTTTTTCAATTGGCTTTACAGCTCAGCAAAGTCTTTGCCCTGTTGTGGGCAAAAAGCATGAGACAGTGTCCTAAAGGGAGCCAATTGCAATGCTGCCTGCCCCTTTTCTAGGTTCTAGGAAATGAGATCATTCCCCTTGCTTGGCAACTAGGACAAGGGGTCACCCCAGTGCTATCTTCCAACCTAGTTTACCCTGGTCATTTCAGGGTTAAAATTATAGGGTTTGCTCGAGCTGGTTTTTTTCTTCATTTCTGTCTTTTAATTTTGCATTTGCTCTAGAATATAAAAACGTTTGCCCATCCTCCATCGTATGTTCCTTTAATACTGGTAAGGTGTATTAGCAGATGTGTCTCCCTGCCCAGCAGAAAGTTAATCAGAGAACAGATCCTTATTTTCTATGGCAGCATCAGTATTTTAATGTCTGCTAACCCTGTCACTAACACACATTCTTTTAAGGGAAAAAAATGCTTCTGTGCTCTAGTTTTAAAATGCAAAGGTATGATGTTATTTGTCACCATGCCCAAAAAAGTCCTTACTCGATAACTTTGCCAGAAGAGGGAGAGAGAGAGAAGGCAAATGTTCCCCCAGCTGTTTCCTGTCTACAGTGTCTGTGTTTTGTAGATAAATGTGAGGATTTTCTCTAAATCCCTCTTCTGTTTGCTAAATCTCACTGTCACTGCTAAATTCAGAGCAGATAGAGCCTGCGCAATGGAATAAAGTCCTCAAAATTGAAATGTGACATTGCTCTCAACATCTCCCATCTCTCTGGATTTCTTTTTGCCTCATTATTCCTGCTAAGCAATTCATTTCCAGACTTTGCACTTCAGAAGCAATGGGAAAAATCAGCAGTCTTCCAACCCAATTATTTAAGTGCTGCTTTTGTGATTTCTTGAAGGTAAATATTTCTTACTCTTTAAAGTCATTGGGGAATTTTCTTTAAATTGTGTACTGTTTGCTTCTGCCTAGAAATGTTATTCACTTTAGAATTTTCATTGTTTCGGAACTGGGAGTTATTTATAAATTGCTGAATATGCATTTCTGTGGGATCTGAAAAAATAGCTCCGGGAGATGGATGCCTTTGCACAGATATCTGTATGAGTAGAAACTATTGCAAGGTACTTGTGCTAAATCCTCCACTTCTGCAGGGCTTCAGTGGTGTCCTTATAGAAGATTCCTTTAAATCCTGTCTATGGTTAAAGACTGTAGAGCATGGATATGAACTTTTGGATTTTTTTTGCAGGTGCAGATGTTTTATTTTTAAGACCATGTTCGTGTGTGTGTGTGTGTGTGTGTGTGTGTGTGTGTGTAACTTGTCAGGACTGGACTTTTTATTACAAGGCACATACGAAGACTTATCTTTTAGATGATATTAAAGCTTTTAAATATGATCTTTGGAGCTAAGGTCCCAGAACTCTCTGCACTTATGCCCAGAGAGTCAAAGTTAGAGTTGAAGTTTAATTTGCTCTTCCGAAAAAGAACTCCTTGACAATTCTTGCTGACCTCGCATATTCGTATAATTTAAACAAATGCATACTGTATATACGGAGAGGGAAAACTTTCCAGCAACTGCATGTCTAAGTTTTCTCTTTTGAAGAGGACTATCATGGGCGAAGTTTGGACTTAGGGTTTCATGTTGTAACACTCTGATTTTATACTCGGTGTTGTAAAGTCTCTTTAGGTAAATTTGGCTGCTGTTGTTAATGCCAACTTCTCGTTTCCAATCACTGGCCCTAGTTCAAGTTTCCATTCTCAGCAAAATTATATCCTTCAAGACTTGTGTTTTTCCAATTTGCAAGCACTTTTAAGCCGCTGTCACTGGCTTCTCAATGCAATTGCCTAAGAGCTCAATTCATAAAACGTCCCTGCACTTAGTACAGCATTCATTCGCTGCTTTCAAATACTCCACCACTAGGACTTTTCTTAGTCAAGTAAGTGGCTTAGGAGTTAGGGATACGGCTTTGTCAGGCACCTGATTCTGCTACCCTCAAGATACAAAGCCACATGATGGGTACTTTGCTTTTAAAAGAAATGAAGTCTCTCTATATGTATATGCATGTATGTGTGTGTGTGCGTATATATATATATATATATATAGATATAGATATAGATATATATATATATACATACACGTATATATATCCATATATATGTGTGTGTATATATATGTGTGGATAGATAGATAGATAGATAGATAGATAGATAGGTAGATCAGGCGATCTTACAGCTAGGGTTTTTGTCTCCCTACTTAGATATTCATAAAAGAGGTTGTTGAGTGTTATTCTGCATTAATTACAAGTTTAGAAAACTGTCTCCAGATGAACTTTTCAGAAGTAAAGCTAGCAATAAGTTATTGCTTTCCCCCCATTCCTGGAGCAGTAAGTGGTTTGAGGAAGCCGTGTGATCCTTCAAACATAATTCAGTAAGTAAAGGTGTCCTGCCTAGAGGCAGCATTCACAACTTGATTGTACTGAGTCTCAAGATATTTGCAAGTGTTTGAGTCAGAGGGAAGAGGGTAAGGCAGAAGACTGGAGCTTGGGTCACTGTTCAGGGTGGCTACAATAGGCACACAATGGAAATTGGTGCCTTGATTGGGAGGAAAAGATTGACTCAAATCCCAGCTGTGCAATTTGTTCATTGTTTGAATGGACAAAAGGCAGTTTACCCAGGCTAATAGCATACCTGCCTGGGTGTCCAAATGTAACTAGATGCTTTCACAAGCCCCACCCACAAAGCAGCACATGTTTTTAAGTCCTGTTTTCTATTCACATCAGCCTCATAATACCCACCCTGACCTGCTGTAAAAGATCTGGAAAAACAAAAATGGTTACACCTACAGTGAGTATTTTCTTATGACTATTGCCCTGAAATTTTGCTGGGCATTTTCGTTGTAGCCCAGACATCTGGAATCAATTGATATTCCATTTATTTAAGATAAAAAGAAAGGTCTTTTAAATTTTGAAAATGTGAATGATTTTTGAGAAACAATGTTCTGATGTTTTTCCCCTTTTTTTCTCTCCTTCTCTTTCTGGTTCTTCTTTCCTTTCTCTCTGTATCTTTCCTTTCTCTGTTTCTTTTGTGTTTGGCAAAATAAAAGACCAAGAAAAGGATGAACATATGGGGCCACTTGTTTCAAACTTTTAACTCCTAAGCGAGTTTGTTATTGTTTTCTTTTAGGGGAACATGATGTGATAAAATTCTCTGGTTCTCTGTGGGTGTACTGGACTGTTCTCTGAACTAAAGGAAAATGCAGTAGAGGTTCTATCCTGTCCTAGAGATAAAAGTGCTGATATTTATCTAACAATATAACTCAGCAAAAAAGAAAAGGAAAAAGAAAAATCTATATAAAATCAATCTCAAATTCTTAAATGTTAGTGATCTATAGGTATTGTTGGGGTTATATGTGCCATACCAGAAATAACTATGGAAAATACAGTTTTGACATCTCCCGAAGTTCTCAATTCACTAAGGCTACCTCTTTCCCTGGATTTCACAAAAACTAAAGAACTTCAAGGCATCTACAGTTGCAGGTGCTTGGCCCTCGGCATTACTATAAACTCAACAAAGAAGGGAGAGATGGAGAAGTGAGACAGGTAGACTAGCATACATTCTAAAAATGGCCCATTGCCAGAGTGTGGGGTATGTTCTGTAAGATCAGTTTGGAGTTTGCTCTTTTGAAAAACGCAGTGAAGTCCAGTTGGGTTGGAATTGTTGAGATTTCCACTGGAAGTATTGAAGGGGAAAGCCCCCACCAATTATTTTATAACTAAGACCAATGCAGATTGGCTGATGACCTGTGCCCAGCAGTCCTGGTGGCTTTGGCTATGTGGTGGCAGAGGGCTTCCAGGCAGAGATCCTCCTGAGAAAATGGAAGAGATGTTCAGTTGGGTGTTTACCTTCTCTTCTATTTTACGGTCATTATTTATGATGATCTGCAAACAGAGGGCACTTTTCATCTTAAACTATTTTACAAGCATTAACTAAATATTTACGTTGTGTTAACAAGAGTCAGGGGTTTAAGGTTTTTTCCCAATTTCTGAGCTGAAGGTCTGGCCACAAAAATGGAAATCTTAATTAGAATGATGGAATAAAGTCTGCCACTGATGTAGAGAGCCATTAAGTTGAGAGTTAGGAGGGCAAGGAGGACAAATGATGGAGTCTGTTTCTCCAAAAGGGATGGGGTTGAATGGACCGGCCTCTACTGTGAGGTTCAGAAAAGCCTCTTTTTATAATGATCACTTCCAGCGTAACTCCTTGACCCTTTTGACAGGGTCCCTCGCTTACATCCTGTCAGTGACTCATCCAAGGCCACTGAAAGTAAATGCATCTGAAAGAGATGAAGCTACTTGCCTTGGGAGTCTTCCTGGAAGAAACCACATCTTTGTGCCACAAGTAGCAATGTGGGAAAGTTAGTGATCACTACTACTCTGAGAGTGGATGGAGCCTTGAGCCACAGAAATCTTGCTTTAGGCAAGGCTGCCATTTGGCTTCTATTATTGGCTAAATAAGTCAACCAGGGGTCCCTTGGTATATTTTGCTGTAAAATGGATACAGTGACACATAAGTCCCTCCGAGACATGAAGTCACAATTCCTGTGACCAAAAAAAAAAAAAAAAAAAAAAAAGGAAGTCTTTTGCAGGTTTTGAGCTTAATGCCCTGTTCTTGAAAGGCAATATCTACACATACGTTGATTTGATAGTGCACTTGACACAGAAGGCATTAGAATACAGAAGGTGAAGGGTCTACTTAGCATGAGCCAATTTCATTCCTAAATCCTCATATTTCTCCAGTTTCTGTTCATATTTTCACTTCCACTTGTGGTTGTGTTAACTACTGATATTCTCTAGGTAAAAAGTTTCTCTCTTTGTGCTTCTCTCTGTCTCTGTTTCTCTCTTTCTCTCTCTCATTAAGTGAAAAATTAAAAAAAAACCCACCCTATAACGACATACAGTATTTTCACAAGTCCTTTTTTATCCACAGTAAATTCTTTTTAATAAGTAGCTGGAGAATGATGTTCTAGTTAACTTAATATTCTGGTCCATAACGACTGCATATGTCATCTTTGAATGCCAATCTTTAGAGAATTTAAATTAATAAAACGTATTTGGCCCCAAATCTGGACTGAGCATAGTTTAACCTTTGAAAATTCAGAAGGTTTACCAGGATCTCTGAGTGGTGTGGGATTCTACTGCAATAATAGCATTTTTCATTTACATAGTAAATGTTTCTAGATGTTTTATCTCATTGAATTGTAATAGGAATCTGTAAAGAAGGGGTTCGAAAAAAGTCCACAGTGGCAAGGGGATTAAACACAGGTTGTTTGATGCCAAGACATGATCCGTCCACACCACCCTATGGTCTGCCATGCACTCTGATGCACTTTTGTGCAGGGTAGTTCGGACTAATGGCAGTAACAGAATGTGTGTGTGAGGGGAGGGGCAGGGGGGCAATGTACCTTTGCCTCACCCACACTGCCCTTGCAAGGACCAGGGAGGAAACATGACCATTCTTCTGTGTTTTTGGCAGGTAAAGATGCACATCATGTCCCCCTCTCATCTCTTCTATCTGGGCCTGTGCTTGCTCACCTTCACCAGCTCTGCCACAGCTGGACCAGAGACGCTCTGTGGGGCTGAGTTGGTGGACGCTCTTCAGTTCGTGTGTGGAGACAGGGGTTTTTATTTCAGTAAGTAGCCCTCCCTCTCACTGCTCTGTGGATTTACAACCGCAGGGAGTGTGTGAATAACTGAATGACTGCCCGTGGCTGGCAGCCATCCTCAGCCTCTGAGATTCTTCACCTTAAAGTAAGCCTAGTGTTTCAACGGGGCTGTGGCAGGTTTTGCAGATTTAGGATGGAATTTTCCTCCTTAGCAGTTTGTCTTTTAACTACTTCCTGCTGAGAGCTTTCCCAAATCTATTGTGCTCTACCCTCACTATTCCTTTCCTTTCAGTGAAAGGATGGGACAAGATGGAGCCTAGAGGATTGCGGTTTTTTTGTCTCAAGATCTGTGGGTGCACATATAAACATATGGAGACAAGTGCTAGGTAATTTGGAGTAAAATAGTAAGGGGGACTTGGAGAAAGAATTAAGGGGGGCACATCCCAGATGTCTCCACGCAATATGAAATCACCAGGAACAGAAGGTGAACTTCACTCAAAGGCACATTTGCAAATACACAGACAGTCTCTAAATGCAAACTCAAATGCCATATTAATTTGTCCTCTGTGCAAATTGACCTTGATTTTTTTGGTTATTGCCTTCCTTTGACTTAGCTTTTCTCTGGGACTCTCCATCTGGAAAAGGGTTTCTGACAAGTGTGGGGTTACTTATCCCATAAGTAGATCTCAGGTGATTAAAATGTTGACAGTCAATAAAAAATAGACAGCCAACTCAATGTTTCCAAATAATAAACACAAATATAACTCAATGTTGCCTGGGGGAACTGACCACTTAAAGAATCTACCTCAGAGGTACCTATCAAATTGTACATTATAGGACAGTGAAAGATTTAAAGCCAATTGCTCATTCTATATAATTGTTTGGAATTTTAGAGAGTTCCAGGAAACTGATGTTCAGGTCCTCAGTGAGCATGAATCATTCTTAGAGGTTCATTATCACTCGAGTGTAGACAGCTTACCTCAGTTGCCCATTAAGCTTTGAATAGCTCCTCTGATGACTCACAGACTTCAAGTCTCTCTCATCTTCTTCCTGGGGAAGGTGGCGTGTGTGTGTGTGTGTGTGTGTGTGTGTGTGTGTGTGTGTGTGACAGAGAGAGAGAGAGAGAGACAGACTAGGGGAAGGGTCCTGAATATAGCAGTCTGTGATGAGTCGGGGAGATGGGAAAGGAGAGGCTGGTGGAGGACTGATGGGTACTCATCACAGATTTGGCAACAAATAGTCTTTAAACAACTACTAACAGAGAATGAGAGGTGCTTTCTATACTTGAATGAGTAAATTCCCCCTCTCTGTTTCCAGCTAATGCTTCAATAGAGTGAATTCAGGTATTTTTCTCCCAACAAAGCAATTCTATCTGGTTCTCTGTTGTAGTGCAGATGAATGAGTTCATTGGGTGGGTAATTTTAAAATAGCAGACCTGTTTTACCTTTGAAATATCCAGTGAAAGGCAAATGTGTTACATCAACATCACCCAATGGTGGGTTGTCATTACTCTTTATTTTGCTGCTACTGATCCACATATAAAAAATGAATAAGTAATTCCACTTATTATGCTCAAGAGATTTTTCCCCTTGATAATCCATTTGCAAAATTTCCTTTGATCCAAGGATCCAGGTGATTGCCAAGCCCACAATTGTCTTCTGTTATGTGCTAAGCTGAATTGTCTTGTTTGACATGATGTGCTGCAGGATTCCCATGCACAGTGCATGGAAACTGGATCATTCTGTGCCTATGATGTTTGAATTAGATGATGAAAAATGGGAACAGAAATAGTGATTTGGTCCCACATAATCATATAATACTGATACATGTGCACACAGACAGTTAAGAGTATGGGACAACTAAGATGGAAACCAATTTCAAGCCACTGAAAAGGTTCTTTTATTGTTACTACAATGATCAAATTTTAGCAGATGTTTTTAAACTCCATTTTAATAACTTGAAAGGGAAAGTTTATATATAGGCACTCTATATGTTTGAAGTATAACTTTGGATAGAAAGTGGTTTCATAAATTGTGATTATTGTCAGCATTGCCATTGAGACTCTATGTTTCATAAATTCTGCCTAATAGAATTCTATGACTTACATAAATTTTTTGTCTGACACAGAACCTCATGAACAAAAGTATTCTTGTTAACTTTCTAGTCAACTGGACAATCTCTTTTGCCAAAGAGAAGTTAGCTTTAATTCAAAACATTGATGGAGCATGTGCTATATGTGAGATACTGTACTAGGCATGAATAAGATGCCTAGAAATGAATGAGAGATTGACTTGGCTTTCAAGAAACTCATAGTCTGATCAGGATGTTTCAAAACTGCATGTAACTATTATCAAATGTCATATGAGAAACACAATCATAGAAGGATAGATTATAGTCCTTTATGCTTTTCCTGAAGATTTTGTCCCATTTGAAATCACCTAGCCATGATCTACCCTCTCAATGGGCTTCTTGATGCCAAAGACTATATTTATTTACCATTGAATCCTAGTATCTAGCCCTATGCCTGGCTGATATAGTAAAGGCTCGTATTTGATTATTGAACTGACAAGCTTGAATTGAATTTAATTGAATCCAATTGAATGGAATGGAATTACTTATTTGGGATCTCAGTCTTCAGAACCTTAAAGAATTAGGTTTGTCAAGTACTTTGGACAATTTATACCTCCTATATATCTAGCTATTGGATAAAACTATTTTTCTTTTATTCAACTGAATACAGTGTATACTAACAATGTCTTAGAGACTGCATTCTGGTCATCCCCAAGCTACACTGATGGTCTGGTTTGTGTCTAAGCCAATTATTCTAACAGGCATTAACTGTTGTCAACAAATTTTATTGAGTTTCCTTTTTGTCCGCTGAGATTTAGTGTGTGTAGAAGTCAGCTTTAAGCATTTACAGTCTTTGAGATACTTTTTAGAGGAAATCAGTCTTCCCCACCTCTATCCCCTGTCAATTGACTCTTATCATTGTTTTTATCCTTATTTTCAAAGTTTTACTGTGGCTGTGCTTTTTATTTTAAGCTGTGTCAAATCCATTTTGAAAGTATAGTTTTGTTGTTCTTGTTATTTTTTAATAGTGGAAGGCAGTTTCTGATCTTAGTTTGAAATTCAAACATCTAAAAGAAAATTGCCTCCATATTTATCTTTTTGCTTGGCCCGAATGTTTAACAAGGGGAATTTTCTCAACCTATTAGAAAAGAACAGTTCTGAATATAAAAAAAGTTTTTAATGTTGACTTTGTATTGACTGACCCAGTGTGTGAATGAGCTCATCTTTGTCTACAAGCACAAGTTCCACTACAGCACAGTGGAAGCATCCTTCCAGATTATCTGTTTTGTGAATATTTTCCCAGCATAAGTGGAACAGTTCCTCTATAATTAATGCAGCTTCCCCAGACATTTTATGAAATGAAAGTTCCAATGAACAGCTAATTACTAATTCTTCCCTATGTATCATAGTAAGAGAAGGTATCAGCCAGTCTTGTGCTCTCACCGTCCTATGAGGAAAATGGTAGCATAATGAAGTGGCACGTTGGGAAAGAGCTAGCTATTATCTTGCCAGATTGATGGAGCCCTCATAGAGGAGGGCTTGTTATAACCTCATTTTGCATGAAACATAGCAAGAGGAAAAGAGCTTCAACTGAAATAGAAGTTAAGCTTGCCATAGATATAATTTTTTGACAGTCATGGTGATTAACCATTTTAACATGTACTTTAGGGGCTCGTGGAATTTCTCTCTTTGGAGATACTTAAAAAATTGACAGACAACCAACTATCTTGGATGGTTTCAATTAAGAGCAACCAAAAGGAAGCAAGTTTCGGGGGTCCTTTTTAGTTTTAAGAGTCTATAAACAGTCCCTTAAATAAACTGTATATGCTTTACCTCGGCAGTCTGGGAAAAAGGAGAAGTAAATCAATTAGAAAAAAAGTTGGATACCCTTTCAGCTATTCCAGATTTATGGCTTTTGTAAAACATACTTCCAATGCATAGTTATTAAGAACGGGTCTGAATAAACTAAAGGCATTCTTCATGTATTAAAACATACTGCTTTAAGTGAAACTTTGCAATGAATTTCATTGTTATTGATTGCAACAACCTTCCTAGATCTAGGTATTATTATTAACTCAGGCTTCTTTCATTTGAAATATAGTGCTCAGAAAACTGCTCCCAGACCTGTCATTCATTAGCTGTATGACTTTGGCAAGCATTTAAACTTCCTGGGTCAAAATGTCCTTGTCTATAAAACAAGGGGATTTTGTTAAAGCAAATGACTTCTTCTAACTTTAATGGACTCATAGTCCAGATTGTAATTATCAAGGATTGGGTGCTATTCAAGAAAGGAGAACCTTGGATTTAAGTAGTGGCCAAAGAACATTTAGTGTCCTTTATCTTCTCTACAGAGTTTCTGTTTGCTCCTAAAGATAGGCGATTCCACCTACTTAATGAAAGAGTAGCCAGCTTCTTTTGTTTTGTTTTGTTTTGTTTTGTTTTGTTTTGTTTTGTTTTGTTTTAAGGTGAGCTTCAACCCCTCAGGGATGGAATAAAAGCTCAGACATGACCAAATACATGAGGGTCATCTGGCCAAAGGAGCACACACCTCATGAAAGCAGATAGCCATCTTTCTTTGCAAGGAAGGACTAGCTCACAGGTCTCATCTTCACATATTCTTACTCTCTTGAATGTGAGAACAAGTGAGTAGGTCAGTTTTAAGTTGCACTTGATTACAATTGAGGGGACAATAAGAATCTATAGGCTTCTAAACCTTGACCAGCCACCTTTTGCCAGCCTATTGATACTGTCTTTCCAACTAAAGAAGGAAGTGTATAGTTTGGGGCATTCAAAGATACATACTATTAGCATTGCTTTGAGTGGGGCTGGGTTTGGGCTACACCATTTGTATTCCTTGTTTTGGTACCCCTTGGACTGCCAGTCATGCATTTGTATGACAGCTGGTCAAAGTTAAGGGTACACTCACTGGCTGTGGAAAAGCTTTTCAAAGAGAAAAGCTTTGAAATTAATTGGCACATGTGGGGTTTGACCTATGGCCCTGGCCTCATTAGCACCACTAAACTAATAAGTCACAGGTATTCTTAAAGAAAAGCAAAGAGTTTTTACATTGACCTGAAGTGCTTGCTACTACTCTAAATATGCCCAAGAGGACCAGTCTATGCAACCAAAGGACCACTTAAAAAGTGATAGTATCTATGCAAAATAAGAAACTAATTTGCATTTTTCTGACATTTTCAATGTTCTTTGGGTTTATCTTCCTGATGGAGAATTATGGGAAACAGAAAAGTGAAGGGTTCGAGACTAAGATCCTGGTCTCTATTGACAAAAATTTAGAGTTTGAATTCTAATTTACTTGGTGTGTGGCCCTGAGCAAGCTACTTAACATCTGTTCCTCAATTTCCTCATCTGTAAAATGGGGGCCTACCTCATAGAAGTAGTGTTAGGATTAAATGAGTTAATGTATTAGAACATATTGACTTAGAATACTGCCTGGCACATAGTAAGCACATCCATATGTTAGCAATTATATTTATTTATTCTTTTCTGGGATCTGTTGCAGAGTCTATTGCAAAGGTTGAGGAATCTGCACAGCCCAATAAGTTATACACTCATTTTCTCTCCTTAGGGACAACTGATAACACCTGTTATTAGTAATAATTGGTATATAGCAGTATCAGTAACAAGAAGAATGTCTTGTGTTTGAATAGTACATTTACTTTTTCAAAATTCAGTTGCATGAGTTTTCTCACTTTGTTTGGTTTTACCCCTGGAATGCAAGACTTATGGCTTCACTGAATAAATGAGAAACATAAGACACTGAGACTTTGTGACTTACCTCACTGGCTGGATCCAGAACCAAAGCTAAGGTCTCTTGTCTCCAAGAAGCATATTCATTTGGCCATTTACATTGTTTAGAGGCCCAACGTGTGATAGCATAGGGAGATGCTTCCAAAAATCCCAGTCCTCTTCCGAGAGATAAGGAGCAGAAACCCCTGGGTAACCAAATTGATTCTGAAAACTTCTTTGGAAGGAGGCATGAGGGAGATATTCATGTGATAACCCTACAGTTTCTCTTGTAGGAAAAATTAGGAAATACTAGTAGAATTTCCTCAGGGTGCACAACAAAATCTTTGATTGGAGGCTACTGCTGTTCAAGAGCCTTCAGAGACTGGACCCCATTCAGACAGAACACTGCAGCTCACCTGTGAGCACCAGGATATGTAGTATGATCTGCGTGGGGGGGAGGGGGACATCTCCTCTGGCCAACTTCAAGTTCTCTTCATTCTCTTCCAGCAAACTTCAGGTGCCTCATTTCTTGCAGCTGTTAGTTCTGTTGCTTTTTCTCAAAGACTGGTTGAAGAAGGGCTGTTTATTTGGACCAGAAATCTTTCTCTGGGGATTATGAGAGAGATGTGGTAAAGGAGAGGTGGTCACAAGGTTCCATAATCCAGATAGTGTGCCAGGCAGGAAGAGGCTTCTCCAATTTGGCCATGGAAGGAGTTATGAGAGCAGGTTTGGGTTTGGATGAAAGGCTTCCACCTGTGCAGGTATCACTCAACCAGCTTTTTGAAGACCATTGGTTTTGGATGTCTCGTATCTTAAGTGGCTGGTAGGTTAGGCATTTTAGATCCAGAAGAGAGTTTTGGCATTCTTCAAATTCCTTGGGCCTCCATATACCTTGTCCAGACATCATGTTCCATGCCAGCATTCCTCAGGGCCTCTGTTAAGAGATGACTATCCCTCTAGCAACCTTCCTTCCCATTTCACAGCCTGTAACAAAGAATCCGACACACTGAAAACAGGCACAAGATCTCTCTCAAGTACATTTTTCATTGTTCTCAATAATGGACTACAAAGCCTTTGCTCTTTTATGCAGCCAGACGTCTTTGACAACCATGGTGGCAAAAAATCATTTTTGCACTAAGCTGCTGCTCTGGCAAAGTTCCATCCTACACCTCTCTGTGAAACATCAGCAAGCTCTTACATCACAAAGAATTACTTTTGGTTGCCTGGAAAGTTCAAATCCTCAGGCCTTATTAGCTGTTAGACTAAGAAGATGACAACACAGCATTTTGTTTGTCTTTATCTACATGTGAGATCATGTTTAAAACAGCAAAGAGCTGTTATTTGACATGCAATTCCTGAACCGTAGTAAGTTGTATGCCTATTTAATGCATTGTTTAGTCTCACATTGGCTAAAGCCACTTAAAGAAGCACTTGGCAAGCTCTGGCTTTTCATTCTTGGCATAGCTGCCCCTCTTACTTTTTCACTGAACCTTAAATACCAAGAAAAACCCTTCACTTACTTTATATCTGGCATATTGCTTTATGCAGTTGGCCAGAACTTTTGCATGTGGCCCTCTGCATTTGTCCTAAGGTAATTAATGGCTTTGCAATATTTGATCAGCAGCGGTACGGATACAAAGAGAAATTGTGCAACCAGTAGAGACCACACAGTCTTTTAAATTAAAACCTTTTGCATTTAATGCTCAGGCATACTACAGGATAATGGTTTCCATGCCAAAAAAAAAGGGGGGGGGGCATGGGGACGCCCCTGGGAAGACATGCAAAAAACTGATTATTGATTAAGCATACATCTCTCTAATATCTCCCTCTTAAAACTACCTGATTGTTCAAAGGAAGTAAAATTAAAGACTGCTACAAGCTTGGAAAGCCTTGAAAAATAGTCAAACATCAAGAATGAAATCCAGAGAGGGGTGCCTGGGTGGCTTAATCAGTTGAGTGTCTGACTTCGGCTCAGGTCATGATCTTGTAGTTCATGAGTTCCAGCCCCACATCAGTCTCTGTGCTGACAGCTCAGAGCCTGGAGCCTGCCTTGGATTTTCTCTCTCTCTCTCTCTCTCTCTCTCTCTCTCTCTCTCTCTCTCTCTCAAAAATGAATAAATATTTAAAAAAGAGATTTAAACTCAGAGAGAAGTGATGTGTCCAAGGTCACACTGTTAATTAGTGACAGAAATAGAAAAAGATACTGTTGATTCTGTTTTCTGATTCTAATGCAGTGTTTGGCCTTTAGAAGCAATGAACCATGCCTATATCAAAATTACCTGGTAAATTAAAATGGCCAGGAGGGGCCTCCAATCAAGCTCACCCAAATGAACGTAGATCTTTGTGGCTCTCATTCCAACAAACTCACCTGAAAGTTAACACTTTTGTTCCCTTGCTGTAGAAATTTTCACAAACTAAAATAATTCCCTGCCTGTTTCTTATACATTACACAAAACCTGCAGATGCTTTGGGCATTCCACTCCACTTAAGGTCATAATTTAGACTATTATTGTATATTATATTATTCTGACTCTTTGGTCACTCTCTCCAATGTCAACTTGGGTAGAACTGCCTTGGAATGACTTAGCAAAGCTGTGCTCCTGGAAAATCTGAAACAGTCTGACGAGTTGTTGGATCAGCTTTTTTTTCTGGAGATTTCTCTGACGGCCCTAGGCCAAAAGAAATTTACACCTGATTTTTTTGCAGACTTCCAAGCAAATACTCTATGAATCTCTTCAGACTTTCTTCTTTCATCTGTGGTCTTTATGAGGTACTAAAAAGGCTGTTGAAGGGGTCTTTTTAAACTTTGAAATTTTGTTAGTCATAGACTCAATTCTGTGAATATTGCTGGGAAGATCGTACTACCTCTGTGCCATTTACCCTGGTGAAATGGTCTTTCATCAGAAGCAAGTGATTAAGAAAGTCCACACTGAGCCAACCCACAAGCAGCCAACTCCTGATAATCTATGATACTGGGGAAAGGAGCACCAAGAGTTAGAATTCTGGATTAAACTGATTTGAGGACACTGTAGATTTTGGCTTCCTTTCTCGCTGCCCCCTGCCCCAGCTCCTTTGTGAGACCAAGTGGCCTGTTTTTAAATCCTACTTCATTCTCATACTCCCCACTTGCCTCCGTGAGCAGTGCCATTGGCAAGAGAATTTCTCAACCTAAGCACTATTGACATTTTGAGCCAGATATTTTTTTTTGTTGGAGGAGGAGGGCTGTTCTGTGCATTGTGAATGTTTAGCACCACACATGGCTCCTACCTTCTGGATGCCAGTGTCCTTCCTCCCAGTCGTGACAATCAAAATATCTCCAGACATTGCCAGATGTCTCCGGCGGCGGGCCGGGGGTGAGGGGTAGTGTGGAATCACCCCTAGTTGAGCACTACTAGACTAGAGGTTTCCAGAAGAGAAGCAGTTCGAGAGATGAGAAAGCCATTAGTGAAACTAACATAGAAAGTAATTGTCAGTCACTGGTTAATCAGAAGTCTATGTTCCATTACCCAGAGTAACAATGAGAAGACTCATTGTGGTTTCAAAAGTCTTTCCCTGAAAATAAAAAGCTCTTCCTATAGACTATCTAGAAGGTATTTGTAGGTGCTCCTTCTTGTCTTATAGCTGTGAAATTCATTTATTTTAGTAACGCAGCAAAGGAAGGCAGAAATGGTGTAAAGCAAAACTTTGTGCTTCGAAGTATGATTATGACCACCTGGAGCAAAAGATAACTAGACAAGCTAGTTATCTTTGACCTCAATATTTATGGCCATTCCCTTCTTAGTCATATAACAAATAAGCTGTCAATGTCCCACAGTTGAAAAGGCCTGGTTCAGATATGGTGGCCATGATTTTTCTCTTCCCTTCTTGTGTCTTTCCTATCTGAATATCATCAGAGGCATTTTATTGCCAAGAAACAGCCCCAGCAGAAAACAGAAAGAGAAGACACTGGAAATCAGAAGTTCCACATTTGGGCCTCACCCAGCTCCCCTACTTAACAGCATTTCTCCCCTTTGGAGCAGTTAGTTAATATCCTTGCGTCTTACATTCCTCATTAGTAAAGTGGGAATTAAAATATTATACCTCAGAGTTCTTTTGAGGCTCAACTATAGAAGGGTTTGGAAAACCTAAGGGGTCATCCAAACATGTTGCTATAATTGAATGAATTAAATGCTTTGCCTTGTCCCTCTAATCACCACCACAAATTAGTTTAGTGGTTCAACTTCAATTATTAATGACATTGACCCATTAGTTCAATTGTTCTGCAATAATTATAATCTAGACAAGTTAATTTGGCAGTGTATCACCTCAACCTTATTAATTAGAAAGAAAAGTATGTTGGTATCTTCTGTTCACTTCTATATCACTTTACATTTAGACCACCCAAGAGTTAATTAATGTATTTTCAGAATGCTCACCCAGTATTACTGTTATGTCCTCATTGCAGGGAACAGGAAAGAGACAGAGCCTATCACTTTACCACACTAAGCTTGCTTAAAAAGTCTGTCTCCACAAGGTGGTTTTGTAGGCACTGAGGTATCACATGTAGGCAAGAGATTTCCATTCTCCCAAGTCAGCTATTGGTTATTTCTGCTTAGCCTCAAAATGCGGTGTTCAGCAGAGGGAATGTACTCGCTAATCAGAAAAGTATCTTTGCACTCTCAGGTTGCCCATTGTAACAGCTTCCTTATCATAGCCTGACTTAGGGGAATTGAATTTTTTTGTTCGAGCATGGATTTGATGAAATCAGAATTGTGAGTTTTATCACCATGCAGTCCAGTGACCAACTGGCACATGTTTCTTCTATCCCAGAGGCTTCAAATCCAACAGCTCTCAGATACATAATATTTGACTTAGCAAAGACACTTTTGAACCTCACAATCAAGTACTGGTTACCACTGCTGTGAATTTTCATTCTATTTTGAGCTATTTTAGAAAAACAAAGTTTTACTTTTTTTCCTGTCCTCCACACCATCCAATATTGGGCACTTAAAACTCATTGCTTGACTTGATGTTAACAAAGTCATTCCAACAACTATTTCCTTCTACCAGTCCCCAGAATATACCCCCATCTGCTGCTGCCACCATTAAGGATCTGAGATTTAAGATATAGAATTAAAAATCTATTTGAGGTATCTTAGGACCCATTCACTATTGCCCCAGTAAAAATTTCTCCTTGCTCAACAGTAGGCTAATTCTAGTCAACAGAGAGTTTTCGAGGTCTACAATAGGAGCCTTCACAAAAAGATTCTACCTGTGGAAATGGCTTTGAAAACAGACCTCTATTTAGTTCCTCTCTATTTCATCTGAGGTATCCATACTAAAAGGAGCGATGGTAGCCACGGGCAGGCAGGTAACAAAAGGTAAATCCCTGGCAAATAAGCCCCCAAGGTGGGTAAATCAGCTGGAGTACCAGCCCTCAGAGAACTCTACAAGCAGTTTTTATTTGCCAAAGTATAATTGAAGAATCGGAGAGCTAGAAAGAACTGTAGAGAGCAATCTGGTCCAGTGCACTCACTTCCCAGATGAAATGAGGTCCAGAAGAAAACAATGTGCATCAGGTCACAAAGTACACTGGTGGGCAGGCTGGGACTGCAATTCAGTCACCTTGCTCAGTCTAGGGGTTTTTTTACACAGGAAGATGCTTTGAACTTAACCTTGAGAAACCCACATGAAGGTAGCATTAACAACTCAGAACTGCTATGTCATTCTTCTGTTGTAATGCATTAGAATAGTATTTGAAAATCTGAGCCCTTAACCAACAAGAAAACATTTTTTCCAAATATTACCACCCTTTGGATAACATCATCAAGTCTCTTTATCTCAAATCTGATCAACCTGACTACAGGACTATGGATCTTCATAGACCCTAGTAGTTTGATGAATTGGAGGCCTAAAAGAAAAAAGTGACGAGCTCATTTCTTTTTAGAGATACTTTTAAAGTCATGTCAGTTGGTTGCCTAGTTTATGCATTTGTATTGCATGTTAACTCAGAAGCTACCCAAAACAAAAGGCACTGTCAATACATTATTTCTGTCTCCACATTCCTGACTTGCTAGTCTTCCATGAAGGTCTTCCATGAAGAAGCTTAAATTTTCCTACGTATTTTGAGTTTTATGTTTCTTTCCATTAAAGTTTCCAGCCGTTCATAGACATATTTAGTTTGGCAGAAGGTCGTGGTGACTCATGGAATGAAGAAATTTGAAAGCAAAGCTACTGAAAATGGATCTAATTTCTTTTTGGGGTAATTTGGGAGCGAGCGATTGATAATTTGTCTAATTTTTCCTGGTTTCATCAGCTGCCATACTGCCAAATATTTGTTCCATATGGATGCTTTGTTATTACTGAAACATATAACAAATTTCAGCTGCAACTATATCTAATATGGTCAAAGGGCAAGACTATTGTTGGCTCATTTTCTCATTGTTTTTGGCTGGACACCCTCAATCAATGGTTATTGAGTGAAAAAACAGGATCATATTGAAACCATTTTCAGCATGTTCCTTCCTATGGATCTAACCGTTTCACTGTGAGTTTGTCAAGCAGGGCAAATGTTCCTTATTAAAGGGATGATTATGTTTTCGGCATAGACGTGACTGCCAGTTAATTGCATTCACCTTATAATTCCACTCTCTCAATTTGGTATAGAGATAGTTTTTGGCTTTCCAAAGATTCCTTCTTTTCTGCTGATTCTTGCCTCCCACTATGGAATAGATATTTGGGAACAGATTCTGAGGAGATCAATGACATACTCACACAATAAGCATCACTTCAGACTTACCTTAAGATAGTCTATGAGCCCTGAGTCATTTGAATCTTAAGACTTATAAAAGGTATTAGTGCCACAAATCCGGCTGGCATTCTGTAGATTACTAGTGCTTTGCATGCAATTGTGGAAATCTCCCTTACCAGAGAAGCCAGACAAGGGTTCAGTAACAATGCACGGAAACACTGGCCTGCATAAGCTAAAGACATGGAAGGACTTCTGGCTGATTCTGAAGTAGGCATTGATCACTTACTGTCTTAAAGTCATTCAGCAGGTAACTAATTTCTTTCACTATATATGATTTCAAATCCCACCCCACAAAAAAACACAAAAGCAATAATAAAAAACAGAGAAGTCTATCTCTTAGAAGAAACCAGATGTTATTGAAGACCATGGAAAGTGATTTGTGGCAAGTAGTCTCTTGTTTACGATAGGAAAATTTGGTTTGACTAACAAATGTTCTAAGGGGCACACATGTCACATAGTAAAAATATAGCTTAGCATATGAAGACAGATACAGAACCTTGCTACTTACTCAACGCAACCTGATAGCTTGTTTGAAGTGCAGAATCAGGGGCCCTACTTCAGACTAATTAAAACAAAATCTGCACTTGTAACCAGATACCCAGGAGATTTGCATGCACGTTAGGATTCAAAGGGCCCTGGTCTAGGGAATCACAGGAAATAACAGGTACATGTTGATTAGTGACTCATCTCTGAAGAAAGAGAACACCAACTAGTCAGGGCTGAACTTCCACTGACGTTTTGAAAAATGTTGTTGGGTCAAACATGCTTGTGATCATTAACAATGTATATACTGATTGAACAGTATTAAGTCCCTGATTCCTTAGGTCAATGGAGCCTTTCCTCAGGGGAAGTATAGAACTGCTCCAAGGATAACCCCAAGGCCTGACCTTCTGTGAACTGGAAATTGGAACTCCTAATTGCTGTGGCTGCAATTTCCAAACCCATCACTGGGGCCAGGAACTGAGATCCAGTCCTTAAGATCTTGCCAGCTTCTTTTTCAATAGTTACATTTTATAAGAACAGCCAAGCAAGAGTCCTTAAAAAAAATATTTCTAATTGCATTGAGTGGACAAATGTGTGTTTTACTCATATCAAATTGCTTCCTTTGTCATGCTCAGCCAGGTTCTAATATTATTTCTTATGACTCTGGGTTGATCAGATCCATTAGATTTGTTATCAAGATTTAAAAGAAATGGTTTTGAGCTAAGAAAAGTGGGTTTCTATCTCCTATTGGAAGATGAAGGGTAAACTTTAAAACTGCTTTTCAAAGAGGCAGTTGGCTCCCCAGTTGAAAGCCTTCACTGGATCCATTCTGGAACTCGGCAAGCTCCCCAGCCTGAACTTTAATGAAGGTCTAGATATCTAAAGGACATGTTTCTTCAGAAAGATCTTATCCCACAGCAGGGCAGGTAAAAGTGATAGAAGACCAGTTTATAACTTATTTTCCTTGAATGACACTAGAAAAATGGGGGAGAGCTTTGAATTAGGGAGTTAGGGAATCTTGGATTTACTCATAGGTTTATCACTAAATAACTTGGTAAATTTGGTGAATAGTCCCATGAGTCTCAAAACCTGTTTCTATTGGAACAATACTATTAAGATGAACCATGACATTCCACTACTGAAATGGGATCACTGTGATCTCTTTTCACAGTTTTCTGGGGGGGAGCCGGGGGAGGGGGGAGGAGAGAATAAGTCATAGACATAGTTTTCACATTTTTTTTTTCATATTCGTTTTCCTTAAACTTTAAATAACTGTCACCTCTTGATTGCGTTCAATTCTAGGATTGGTGGTATTGGACTTAGCTAACAATTATATATTTTATTTGTTCAGACTTAATCCACAGCATTTTAATGCAACAACCCTTACTCCTTAGCACTATACCCATTGAAAGAATGTTGATAAGATACTAAGACCTTTTCCAAAACTAATATTTACTATTGTTTCATGGAAATCTCTAAAATCCTTTAAGAAATCCAACTGGATATAAAGCTATTATTGTTTCTTTATTAGCATTCTTCTTTCATTACTTTTATTCAGAGCTTCAGTAAAATGTATAGAAGTAAAATTATGTACTAACCAATTTAATTATAGCATTGACTAAGTATCTGCTCTGTGTTAAGCAATACCCAAGGGAGGATGAAACTATGCCTTGAAAGAGGTTTCACACTGGTGCATGAGGACCCATTAAATATCAATCTTAAACCCCAAGCTTGGGTCAGATAGAAATATCTCTCCCCTGTCTTATTCCAGTCTACACCATCCATTGAGTGCCTTCTGGTTAGCAAAACACTAATGATTGAAAGGAATGTAAAGCATACCTACTACCCTCATGGAGTTACTTTAGAGCAGATGTCACAAAATGGTGCCCTATTCCAATCCCACCTGAATCTAGCTCAAAACTGTTTTGTTTTCTCCAGCCAATATACTTTCTAAGTTTTGGAAT
Source organism: Neofelis nebulosa (assembly GCF_028018385.1). Classification (NCBI taxonomy): domain Eukaryota; kingdom Metazoa; phylum Chordata; class Mammalia; order Carnivora; family Felidae; genus Neofelis; species Neofelis nebulosa. The sequence continues at coordinate 19,462,351 of NC_080789.1, forward strand.
TATAAACACCAAGAGATTTAAAATAAAAACAAAGATTAAAAGCTCCTCTTGAAAAGTTAGGTGATCTAGCATTGCTGGCCAGCATTCCTGAGTAGCAGCTATTGGCTAGAGCTTTTTAGGTGGGATATGTATCCCTCCAGCTCACCACAGGGCCTTACAAGCTTGCTTTATTCATCTATATACCAACCCGGCCTTAGCATACATGGACAAATGCCTTTCCTACCCCAGATATGCAAGATCTCTTAACACAACTTTCTTTTTTATTCAACACAACATTCACTTATTGCCTTTGTACCATCACCCATGCATTAGGCCAGCCACTGCTGATTCATATGAATAAGGCACAAAATTTTTATTTAAGGCACTTCATAGTTCTTCTCAAACATAGAAAAGGTATAGTTCAGGTAAAATTTAAAAGACAATCAAGTCCTCCTGGTGAAGGGAGAACCCAAATATGAAAAATTCAACATTCAATAATTTAGAGATCATCAAAGGGATATTTCTTCAAGAGTAAGTGGAGTTTTTGGCCAGTGACCTTGTAAAGCAGGAAAGACCAGGTTCCCAGCCAATGCAATGGATGAGTTACGCAATCACTCAGTGTTTAGGACAATGGAGACCATCAGACCCAACTCTTCAGACAAAGTGAGTTGTAGCATTGTAGTTTGTTTTCCACCAAGATCCAGAACAGCTGTTACCAATTCACTGGAAGATTACACATGTGTCCTTCCTTCCATTCCCATCACTATTTAGGTCCTCCTCATCACTCACCAAAACTATTGCAACAGCCTCCTCAATGATCATTCTGTGTCCAATATTGCTTGACACCAGCCATCCCACCCATGAAATTAATCTTTCTAAAGCACAGTTCTAATCACTTTATCCCTTTTCTAAACAACTTCAGTGACCATCCATGGCTAAGTAAATTGAATCCAAACTCCCCAACTTGACAGTAAGGCATTTTATATAAGACCTCTACCTAACTTTTCAACTGTATTTCCTAACATTTCCCTACAGCATAGCTCACAAACTGGCAGTCTGTAAATTGTATCCAACCTTCAGGAGTATTTTGTTTGGCAAATGCAGTGTTTTTACAAAACTTTGAATTATCTGTCAATATAAATAACTCTGACTTCTACATTGGCACCAAAGTCTTCACCATTCTCTATTGCATTACTGTGGCCCACTCACTCCTTTACATGATTTTCTTGGCTTTTGTAGGCATTTGAGTTTACAAATGCTCCCTACATATTCCAACATCTAACCTAGATGATTTCCTACTACATATATTATTTTCCTCCTGTTTTTTCACATGTCACCTCCTCTGAAAAATCTTCTACTAGATGTCAACTCCCTTTCCTTTGAATAGCAATAATATTACTCTTACAACTCTTATAATCTATTCTATATTGTGTTTTTTAGTGAGTGTTTGTGCTTTATACCATCTGGTTGGCTGTAAGTTCCTTGAAGGTGAGAGCTGTTTTATTAATCTGCTGTAAAATCCCACATACTCCCTTGTATACAACGTAGTCAATGTCTGCATGGAATTAATTAAGCTATCCATTTTTCTTTGGCCTTCCAGGCCTATATTATTGTGTGTGCCCATAAGAAGGTAGTAACTCATTTGAAACGCAGACATGGCTGAGTCAGAAGGCCTCCATGGACTTTTAAGCATTTTCAAGTAGGGAGTGAGAAATGCTGTATCTAAAGGAAACTACTGAGGGAATTTAGGTAAACAGAACATGATCCTTTTTGTTGGAAGCTGGCTGTGATCTTCAGATTAAATCCTTATTGCATGTCTCACAAGGAGTGTCAGCAAACCCTTTAGTAAGCTCAACTTTGTCAGAATTACAGGAGTCAGTCTATTCCTGGGGGCCCAGCTGAAACAGTGAGCTGAGCCAGCACCAGGTAGAGCACAAATACCCCAGAAAAAAATGAAACAGAAAGAACTCTGCACACTGCATTCAAAAGTGTCCATTTCCAGAGTTACTGAGTGCCCAGAAATGCACTCTCATTCCTGTTTGCCCTGGGAGAAGGGCCATCAATAAGTTGCAAGCTTATGGAGTCAGAATTCAGTGGTTCCAGAAATGGATCCAACTTCATGGATTTTGAATCAGAATGATCAGTTGTAAAATATGAACTAAAAAGAAGAAAGTCACTCTTCTAAAGTGTAATTCAATTCAGCAATGTTTTATGGACAAATATGCACCCAGGACAGTGCTAGAATTCAAGAGAAAGCTAAAACAAGAAAGCAAGTAGGGACAACTAACCATATTCTCAAGGTATGACATAAAAGCCTGCCTCAAGTTACCTTCAATCTGGTTGAGAATGTAACCCTTACCCATGTGTAGGAATTATCATCAAAGTAAACTGACAGCATTAAAATAAATAATAAAATATAAAAATGGCATTCTTTTTTTTATTCCTGCTAGACATGGCAGATGTCAAACATGTTTACTAAATTTCCAAATGAACACTGAGAATTTTCATTCTCCTCTCTCTACGTTCAGTTTTGTAAAGTTTTCCATGGTTGTTTAAAAGGAAGGTGGACTTTGTCACTTTCATGTACCTTCTGTCTGCCTGGATCCTTAACTAGGTAGAGGTATGGATGTGCTCTGTTGCTTGAAAGAGGCAAGAAATACTGGGTGAACAAGCTGCTTTGACTTTGAGCTGATGGAAAGTTCATGAAAAACTCCCTCCCTTTGTGAAGTTGCCAGACCAATCTTTCCAACTCAAGTTCAGTGATGTATCCAAATCTTACCTGGAGTCAGAGGCTCTCCTCCCATCTGATTTTCTGTATCTCCCAGTCCAAACAGGATCTGACACAGAGAACATGGTCATCATTGGCTCCTTTTCTTTCACCACAAGTATTCCTCAAAACAGATATTTTCCCAAATTAAACAGAAATTCAACTGTGAGTGTCCAGGTATATTTGAATAATATGTATGTATGTATGTACGTATGTATACCAAAGGGTCAACGTTAGGTGTCAAAAGAGGCTCTGATTATAAAATAAGGAGACTTGAACACCTGAGGAGACTTGGCTTTGCTAGTTATAAGTTGGGTGCCTTTAGGTAATTATCTTGTTTCTAAAAGGGGTACAGTCAGCCCTGTTCTGACTCCAGAAAGGGGTTTTTGTGAGTTTCAGGTGAGATAATACCCATGGAGGCATCACAAAGTTTTCAGGGAATCAAGGCCAGCTACAGGTTTCTAGAGATAAACTGAATGAGGTGTTGTTTGAATTGATGGACTGCTAGGTCAGAGTACATTCTAAGTTAATTTGGGTTAGCCAAGATGACATTCAGTCATCTTCCTCCAGAGGTTGAGGACAGCCATCTCTTTTTGGGTCGCGTGCGTTTTTTTGTTGGCATTACAAGGGCAAAGTAGGAGTAGCTATATTATTGGTCAGTGCTTCCCATATTCCACTATCCCATGAGTAGGGATAAGAGGTTAATTAAATATATCTCTCGGGCAACAGAAATGATCAAGGCTGTCCCTGGAACACAGTTGTTTGAAAAAGTAGGCTTTTGTTTCAGGGAAAATCTCCCACAGAGAAACATGGAACACCAAAGAGAACTATAAATAGGACTATCATTTATGTCAATTATAAATAGATTTGTTCCCTTTTGATTAGAAGATTAGTTCTAGCTGAAAGTCTGTAGTTGAACAGAAATGAGGGAAAAACTGACAAAATATTATTACATGCTAACAATTAGATTTGATACCTTTTCCTCCCTGAGGTATTTTCTCTGATTTTCCCTAAATGAAGACACTTGTGTTTAGAATCCAGATTTTAGTCTTTGAAGTACATTTATTCATATTTCATCACCTCCTCAGTATCTCTCCTTACCTTCTAGATTAGAATACACACACATACACACACACACACACATGCACACCACTTTTTAAATTGAAAAAAAAAATGGAATAAATTGAATATCTGTGTTAGAAATTCAAAAGAGGTAAAACTCTCCTCAGAGGCTCCTAAGATGGTCTTCATGCCCTATTACAAATGTTTGCCTTTTCATGAAGCAAATTCTGTACCAAATTGTGGGTCCTTAGCAAACAAATATTAGCACAATGACCTAAGGGACCAGAGTAAAAGAGCTATAGAGGAAGGGCCATATCCCATAGGCTCTTGCTACTAAGCACTTGTCAGACATGCAGCCATTTTTCTTTCATTCTAGAGGGAGCAATATCCAGAGGGATCCCAACTCTTTAGATCTGGTTAGCCAACTCCTTCTCCTTTGCTCATGTTCATGACTCATCTCTTCCCAGGGCCAGGGAGAAAAGTGGCAGCTTCCCATCCAAGCCGTCTGCTAGGTTCATCCTGGGACGAGGATTTGCGGAGGGAGCAGCAGGGTGCTGCCGTACCAGGCATGATGGAATACAATGGAATGTATGTCTCCTGCCCACTGGGATGAGGGAATGAAAAATCTTACCTGAGTCTAACCTACCTTGCTTCATGGAGACTCTTGATCTCAGCTGCCCCAGACTCAGCATTAAGAAAGAGGCTATAGGTGGGGTAATTGGGAGGAGAGGGCAGATGCAGTGAGCAGGGGCCTTTCTGGGAAATTTGTCCCCACTTTAAATGCCCTATTCTGGTTTCACTGTAGGATATTTTAAAATGAACTTAGCTTGTCAACTGGAAATTCACTGCCTGACCCAAGATTCAAGGGAGATTTCTGGAAAAACACTAATCAGGGATTTGGAAGGGCTGGGCCCCAACACATAAAGAAATATATTGAATATTTTTAAAGATATAAAATTCTTAGAACTGTTGGACAGGTTTCTGCGTGTGACCTCTCTCTTCCAAGTGGCATTGCTCAACAGCCCAGCTCTCATCAGAAGGCTGACATCATGCTGTTGTGCAACTCACAGCCATTGCAATGTCACTTTACTAACTGCATTTGCTGTGCATTCAACTACTGAGAAGTCGAGCTGCTTTAGGTTTTGAGTCAGAAGTTCTGAGCAGGATCATTGCCGTGAAACCTGAGCCCGTGGTTCTTTTAAAAAGTCAAAATACATTTGGATCTTGCAAATGGAGAATGTCAGAGCCAATATTTTCTTCTTTAATCAAAACTCGGGAATGGCACAGTGGGTGGCTCGGGCCATGTCCTCCCTTTTTTTCATTCCCTTCCCCCACACTCTCAGCCAAGAATCTTCAGGCATGAGAGAGATGAATGGAAAGAAGCTGTAGGTCTTGCATGTTCAGTCCTGAACTTCTCTGCTGAGCACTGCATTATGGAGGGCTCTGACACAGTAGGATGTGGAAACAGGAAACTGGGTTTATCCATTTGTTCCCAGACTGATAGGTCAACAGAAAATAGGAAAGGCTTCTTTCCACTTGGCCTTGCATTACCAATCAAGTATTTGGGATTCCACCTCCCAAATTTTTGGAAGCTCCCTTTCTGAAAGGGACCTCTCAGTCCAACAGCCTGACTCTACCTCCAGTGCTGGCCACTGACTCTGTTGACTCTTTGATGGGGAAATCTTCTATCCTCATCCCCTTGGATCATTCCTATAGCTCAATCTATGAAATAGTTTTCAAAAATGAGGAGATGAGACCCTTCTCCATTCTTAAATATGCTGGTTGGTCCAGAATATTCTTGGGAGCTTCATGAAGAGTTCTGAGTCTTGTCTTATTCACAAAAGTAGCAATGGCCTTCAGACTGAGTTAAGTGAAACATTGCTATGTTCAAGTGACTAGCTTTATCTTGTTGCCTCCGTGTTGCTGTCTTCTTTCAGGGAAATCTAGGAACAACAGAGTTGAATCTGTTCTTCCCCCTGGTACATGCACTCCCCTCTAGGGAAAACCCTGACATTCCGAAGACCTCATGAATCACTCCAGAATGTCAGTAGTAGCCTTGGTTAATGGGAAGTTTCAGAAAGGGAGCTTCCAAAAATTTTCCACAATGCCTGTGAAGTGAAATAAGTATATTCACGTTTGTTTAGAAGTCACGTCTGGTGCTTAAGATAGGCTTTGAATAGATAGGATTTTGAAAGATGGAGAAATTCTGAGCAGAGAAAACAACTTAATGGAAAAGCATATAAATGCCAAAATATAGGGCATCTTTGCCGGTGCATAAGCTATCCAGCCAGTTGTTGGGGTAGTATGCTCGTGGAGAGTAGTGCAAAATAAGCCCAAAAGAGATAGGCTGGAGAAACATTTGTATTGAAAAATAATAATAACTAGCACTTTCCCAGCACTTATTATATGCATGGTACTGTTTAAAGCACTGATACAAAAAGCTATAAAGTATGTACTATCAGTATCCTCACTTTAACGTGAGGCACAGAGAAAGATATAATGTGTATAAAGGCACATAGCTTCTAAGTGGGACAAAACCATGGTTTTAATTCAGGCAGCTGGCCGCAGCACCCATTGTACCTGGTAGACTTTCAGCATACTGCTCATAGCATGACTTTATTCTTTGCTTTTTCTTCCATCCCCTCTTCCGTAGCTATGAAAATACTGGCTAGCCTCTAAGGGCAAGTTCATATATTCCTTCTTTAATGAGACCTCTTCCACTCTATCAGTAAGAATTTGTCTTTCCCTACTTGAGGTTCCCCTTTATTTGTATCTACAGTAATTTTTATCATCTTACTTATATTACAGTTAAGTATGTGCTCATTTACAAACTCCTTCAGGCCAGAATTCATCATATTCCCCTTTATATCCTTAGACCCTGAGATAGTACTTTACATGTGGAAAGTGCTCAATTAACATAGCCTGAAATGAATATCACAGTCCACTGGATGAAGCGTGGAGATATGTCCCCTAATCCCACATACCTCGTTAAGATCATCTTTCCAAATTCAAAACAACAACAACAACAACAACAACAACAACAACAACAACAAAACTAAGAAATCATGAGCCCTACAGAGAACTCTTCCACTCCTGAAATCCTACAGCCCATCAAAAACCATTTGGAAAAGCACAATGTGGACAATCCCAGGCCACAAACCAAAAATACCATTCCAGGGTTGGCCCTGCTTGGCTGCAAAAGAATGCTAATTCCAACAGTGCTTTTAAAGGCTAAAGCATGGCCACACGTGGATGAAGTATCTCACAAAAGGCTGTGGGGTTCCAGAATTTCTGAGAAGGTTCCCTTTATCCTAATAAAGTTCTCAGCTTCTCAACCCCCAAATCTCAACTCCCTGCGGGAGACTCAAAACACCCAATTTAATTAAAACCTCTCTTTTTCACATTGAAGTCACAAGTTTTCACAGGGTGCGACGTGTTGCTAACCCAGCAATTTCCAGACTAGACTGCTCAGCAAGGCAGGTGCTGTTTTCTTTTTACGGCCCATATCCTCAAATTGCTTTGCTGCTTAGATATCACTGAGGGCCAGGTTGCTCAGGCAGATTCCAGTCCAAGCTCTCCCTCTTTCACCCAACTTTTTAACGGCATGGAAGATTTCTTTCTCCCATAGGTGAGGCTATCCAATAGGAAGAGAATGTCTTATCTTTTTTAAAAAGTATCCTTTTAATGTTTGTCATTCATTACCTCCAAGCTCAGGGAGTCAATAACAACAAGTAAGCACAGTGTGATGCCTTTGAAAGGATGTCAGACGAGCATGTGGAATTGCCTACAATTATCTAATTGTCAAGACCAACGCTACACAGATTGAGCGTTATAGATCGGCAAAGTTGAGTGCTGAAAGGTGATGGATAAGTGCACAGTTATTTGCTGAGCATCTATTATATGCCAGGCTCTGTGGCAGGTGTTGGGGATTTAGTGCTGAACCAAACTGACAGGGTTCTTGCCTTAAGCACTTAGAATTTAGCTAGAAAAGTACGGATGGCCAGTGCTAAAGGTAAACAAGGAGTGGTGAGGCCGTTATGCCCTGCAGTTGTCTAGGAGGAGAACTATACAGTACATTCCCCAACCCTTCTTTTCTTCCCAACTGTTGGAATATGTTTAAATCTCCTATTTTCTTCTTAGCTTTTCTTCTTATTGTTGCCTTCTATAGCAGGCATTGTTGCACACCCACTGTAACAGGCACTGGTTTAGATTCCTTGTGTCAAGGAAGCCTCACTGTTAGCTTCAGTTTGGGCTCTGGATCTTTCATCTTCTTATCCCAGACAATCAAAGGAGCCAGCTTAAATTGTGTGACTAGTTTGCTTCCATCAGGAGTCAGACTCATTGTTCCCCCTCTGTTTTCCTGCAAATATTGGGATATTCCAGGTACACTGGAGTCTGGAGTCTCTTGTCCTGGGAAGGCCCACAGTTCCTGAGGCGTTAAGAAAAGGAAACCATAAAATGTCCGTGGGCCTACGTATTGGTCCCTTGGTCTCAAGCTTCTAGAAGTGCCAGCTTCCTGGAAATTTTTTACCCACTCTGTGTAAGCAAACAAAGTAGAAAATGATAAGAAACACTGGATATGTCTCAAATTATTTGTTCAGGAAATATTCAAGTGCTCTGTGCAAGGGAGAGCAATGGTCTCTGGTCCCTGATAAAATCTATGGAAGTCACAGGTTTTGATACAACTTCATTGATGAGTTTAATGCCAATCAAGGAGCCAAATTGTTTACCTAGAAGAATTCTAGGAATATACAAGACAGACCTAATGTGGAGAATCATTAATAAAATCATATCAAATTAGATATGAAACTGACTCACTTGATATGACATTAGAATGCATATTTTGACATTGCTATTTTTCTCACCAGTAGCCTTTCTGGTTTTCCAAAATCCTCTTCCTTGTTCTCCTCTGACACTATCACAGACTAACCTGCAATAACAAGATCATCTGAAACTTCATTCAAGGTTGAACCTCTGAGATTCTGTATCCCTATATCCCAAATCCCATAATTAATAGAAGTTTAGGAGAAATGATCCAAGACTCTTCTGAAAACCTACCCAAGGTGTTACTGGAGTCTTATTAGAATGACAGGAATGAATCAAAATTAGATGCCTAGATATAAGGATAAAATACTGATAAACAGCATGTAGATCTTGAGAAAATAAAATCAAAACTAGCAGAGAACTTGTTTAAGCGCACCAAAAGAATTCGAAAGAAGAGCCAGTGTGTCCTTTATCTGTATTTGCCAACACAAAGGAAAAATCATAATCTCTAAATGAGATGGTTGAAAACTCTGGCTTTTAAATGGGGGGAGGGGGGGCAGTGAAAAGAGATTGAGAATTCCAGAAAAGCAGTGTTTTATCAGGTCTAATTTAGTCCCAGAGCTATTGGGAGTCCATTTGTCTCCAAGTGGAGCATTGCCTGGTGTCTGTGTTTCTGTTCATGCAGAAAGCTGCTGGGGCCATCAGAGCAAGAGAGACTTCACAAAGAAAGTCAGAAAGCAGTGCCAAAAGGCAAACACGGTTCCTGTCACAGCCAAAATAGTTCACTTAGCTCTTTGTGTTGCTCTCTTACTCTGTAATGGAGCAATTTCTATGAGAGTTGTATAAAAATAAGGAGATTTTTAGCTTTAAGCAGCAAATGAGTGAACTGGGCAAGAAAAGCATGAAATTTAGTGAGGGAAAGAGTGATAGGGAAATAATATAAGAGCCCTGGAAAAGAGTGCTTCCTCTTTAGAGAAAATACTATGTGAAAATCCACACTTGTAAAACAGATACACTCTGGATGGATTTTCTCAGTTCAGAACAACTTATCACTTTACTGAATGCTTTTTTAAGACTTCGTCTTGTGACTTCACATTTAATATGGTTGAGCACTTCCTTTTGCTCTCTCTCTCCCTTACCCCTCTCTCTACCCTACATCTACTGGAGAGGTAAAGGAGAACCCATGAGGTGTAATCCCTTGTAGGTCTCCGTGCTTATCCATGTTTGTAATTCACTTCTACCATAGTGACAAGACTCAGAAATATGTCAAGACTTAGAAACCCTTGGTAGTCCAGAGGGTAAGAGTTTCTGTCAAGAATGGAGACAGAGGGACTGTAGAATTATAGGGCTGCAAAAAACCTTCAAACTCAAAATCCCTCTGCTCAGAAAGCAATCTCTTCTTCAACATCCTGACAAAAGGACTCTGCTGAAATCTTCCTCAACCTTATTGTGCCCCTCTTCTGCAAACAGAAAATCTTAGCAATGGGGTGTTATACCAATCCACGAGATGGTCATCTCTTATGGATGGAAGTCACCCCTCAGTGACTCAGCAGGGCTTTCTCTGAACCTTCCTTGTACCTTGTACCTGCTAAGGCACTTAGCCAATTCTGCTTTGTATTATGGTTATTTATGGGTTATCTCATCCCCTGTTGGGTCATAAACTCCTTGAAAGCTAGGGCTTTGCCTTGCCCAACTATCTGTCATACTCTATAACACTTAAGATAGTGCATCTTAAAAATGACAGGTAACAAAAAGTTTTGTTTGCTTTTTAAAGTGACTTGTTTTTAAATGGAATTCTATCTTAGTTCTACAGGAAGAGTATCTACATTAGAAATTATTTTGTCACCATAGGTTTAAATTTCCTTAATGTTCTCTTAATATTTAATCCATAGAAAGTATGCTTAACACATAGTAGACAGTGTATAAGTTTGTTGAATGAATTTATGAATGAATAAATCAATGTACAACTGCTCATAGAGGGTGTTCCCCACTTCCCCTGTGAAGTTAAGGCAGTATTAGGAGAATGCTTTACTTATCTGAGCCTCACTCTCCTGTTTCAGTCTAGTATTGCTGATACAAAGGTGTCATCATCACCGTTAACCCAATGCTGATGTAACCTGAACTTTTGCTCTGTGTAATCACAGATTTGGGTGAATTTCCTAGAAAAGAACAGTCCTGAACTAAACTGTTAAGTACATAAAATATAAATTGGGCCTCTTCCATATAGTCAAGAGCAAGGGAGGCCCTAACTCTGCTCTGCCCCTTTCATTCCGACACCCCCCGCCAACCTAGCAAGGCCTGCAACAGAGTTATAAGAATCTTAAGCTTGCCTATTTTATGCCTCCTCCTACTCCATTCATAAACCCTGAGTGATCTGTTACCTTCCTTCCCAGAAGCTCTGTATAAATATCTCCTAATCCAATGAGACAAAGCCATAATAGGGTCATTAGAGGCACCAATAACAAGCCAGTGTGACCTTCAGCAAACTTTGCTCTTTCAAGAAGTGGTTATCATTAAGATTCTGCGCAAGTAACAGAGTTCCAGGGCTACACTGGCTTAACCAACATGGAAGTTTGTTTCTCTCCCACATAGAAGTCCCAAGATACATAGTTCAGGGCTGCTGAACTATCAGCTGAACAGAGTAGCTCAGGTATCCAGGCTACTTCTAATTTTCTGTGTCACTATGTTTACACTGTGGCCCTCCTCTACATGGCCCAAGATAGCTGATGGAGCATCTTAGAACAACATTCTTACCAGCAGGAATATTTTTAAGAGCAAAGGATACATACTGGTTGTCTTTTTAGGAAGTATCCAGAAGCTGTCTTGTGACACTGTAACTTATATCCCATTGTCTAGAATTTAAGTAAATGGTCACACTTAGTTTCAAGGGAGGCTGGGGAATATACTCAGCTGAAAATGAATGTTTCCAGTACCATGGAAAGAGGGAGAGTGGGTATTGGGCAATGAGAAGGAATTCATGCCAAAAGGACCACCCACAGAGCTCCTTAAGTCATATCACTTAGGTGCTCACCTATGCACTACAAAATCAAAGTTTGATCTTGTGTCGGCCAGATCCAGATGCCAATTCTGGCAGCATCACTTAATCAGCTGTGTGACCTCTGAACCTTTCCCATGCTATTAAACATGGGAATAATACCTCCCACTTAGGTTCCTATAGGATGATGTGAGATGACTGGTGTGCATAGCACAGTGCCTGGTACACAGTAGACATTTATTATTGCTCACATTTATTATTATTATCATCATTCTCTCCATATATAAGACTCTGCATTCTCTGTTCCAGGCTTTAGACCAAGTTGGGTGTGAAAACATTAACAAAGCTCCCAGTGGTGGTATTTCTTAAACAATTTCACACCCTATCCATTAGCCAGATGTGTTAGAGCAATGAATGGCTGCTCAAGAGAATGCCTTTATCCTTAGTTGTCCTTTCCTTTCTGTCTTTGTTGCATGGTGTCAAACAAGACAAAAGCAATTAATAAAGTTCTCAGCACTGGAAGAGATGACAATTAGAATTAGCAGAGATCAGAAAGGAGCTTAAAATGATGAAGGGAGTAGTGGGATTTTTAGAATACAAAGAGTATTCATTTTGACTTCACTGTTTATCAGGTCAAGCAAACTATTGTGGAAAGTCACCCTGGAAAAGGGTAAGGAATACATACCTCTTTGGCACTGTCCACTCTGCTATATCAAGTAAATGGGTTAAGAGGTGTACGGAGCTTTATTTTCCTCTTAGAAGATGCTCCAAGATGCACTAAGCTCCTCCTATTGTTTTCTATCAAGGCAGGAACTTGCCATTCAAATTGAAAAGTATTGTAATAGAACTATTTGGTGCTTGGGCAGACAGGAGTTTAAATCATGGCTTGGCCACTTAATAGGTGGGTGATCTTGAGATATTAATAGACTTTTCTAAGGATTAGTATTTTCAACTGTAAGATAAGGATAATAATGGTGTCCATCTCATAGGATTGTTGTAAGAATTAAATGAGATAGTGTATGTATAAATCAGATGCCCCCAGGTTTTCTGGTATGCTAGGGTCACACTTTTATCCACTATCTACATAAAATGGCTTAGAACCCCTTTCCACATTTCATGGGAAGTCCATGCACTTCTCCAAAGCTCTGAATATTTGGGGCACCATGCTTCTCTTTAGTTCATTCCACAGTTTTCTTCTCCACTATTTTCCACTCGTATTGTCACTCTTGAAACTGTCATACTCTGTCACCTTCTGCTTCTTCCATAGTTCATCTAAAAGATGAATCAAGGATAGGAAAACATGGAGACAGGAAAGTCGTGAGTGCCTGAAATTTTGTGGGAGCCCTGAGAGCTATGATAAAAAAGACTTGAGGGGTACCTGGGTGGCTCAGTTAGTTAAGCATCCAACTCTTGGTTTCAGCTCAGGTTATGATCCCACTGTTTGAGTTTGAGCCCTTCATCAGGCTCCATGCTGTGGGTGTGGAGCCTGCTTGGCATTCTCTCTCTCCCTCTCTCCCTGCCCTTCCACAGCCCCCCTCTCTCTCAAGAAATAAATAAACTTGAAGAAGAAGAAGAAGAAGAAGAAGAAGAAGAAGAAGAAGAAGAAGAAAGAATGAAGGAGGAAGAAGAGAAGGATGAGGAGGTGGAGGGGGAAGAAGAAGAAGAAAGAAACTTGATGCAATACATTGCTTGCCTGGATAAAGGGGGAAAGGAATAACAAGTAAACAAAGGTGACTGTAAAACTTTGAGTCTAGATATGCAAGAGGATGATGGTGCAGACCTGGACAAGTCCAGAGGAATATTTGAACTTGGTCAATGACATAGATGTTGACTTTGGTTTTAGAGATACTGATTCATAGCCATAGTCAAGACAATTCCCATGGCTCATTATTGGTGCTGGTTCAAAGCTCAGAGAGATGGCAGCCCAAAGAAACAGGTTTGGAAGTTTCCTTGTAAACATGGTAGCCAAAGTGTGATCACTGTCACTCCAATATTTAAATATTAAGTTATTTTTTTAAATAAAAAGGAAGAGGGGCACCTGGGTGGCTCAGTCGGTTGGGCGTCCGACTTTGGCTCTGGTCATTATGTCACAGTTCATGGGTTTGAGCCCTGCGTTGGGCTCTGTGCTGACAGCTCAGAGCCTGGAGCCTGTTTCAGATTCTGTGTCTCCCTCTCTCTCTGCCCCTCCCCTGTTCATGCTCTGTCTCTGTCTCAAGAATAAATAAACATTAAAAAATTAAAATAAAAAGGAAGAAATAGAATTACCATTTTGGAGTCTCACAAGAACTGAGCATCATCCAATTACATCACATATGATCTCCCCAAAAAACCATTTCTTCAGACCAGAAACTGAGTTTTTATTCATTGTTATTTTTTAAGAAAAATTTAAAATTACAGCATCATAACATTGCAGTTGGAATAGGCCTTAAAATGTTCCTGGTCCAAATTCCTCACTTATATATGGGGAAATTGACCTTCTAGAGAGTCCAGGAGAGTTATCCTTGTCCACTCATGCTGAATAGTGATGCCAGGTATCCATAACCCACTAGTAGAATTTCTGTTCTTCTTTGCTCATTTTTTCAGCTACAGTTCGGCTACCAAAGCTTTGCTTTTAAACATTTTACCTGATTAAAAATGTTCTTTCCAATTAAAGTACATACACAGGCAGTGAGGAGACAGGGTAAAATAAGGAGCCAGAGGGTGTGGATGTTAGTCCCATGCAGAAAGAATTGGCTATGTGACCTGAAGGGAGTCATTTAATCTTTCAAGATCTCAGTGTTCTGGGGCACCTGGGTGGTTCAGTCAGTTGGTTGAGTGTCCTACTTTGGCTCAGGTCATGATCTCACAGCTCGTGAGTTCGAGCCCCGTGTCAGGCTCTGTGCTGACAGCTCGGAGCCTGAAGCCTGCTTCAGATTCTTTGCCTCCCTCTCTCTCTGCCCCAACCCACTCGCATTCTGTCTCTGTCTCTCTCAAAAATAAATAAACATTTTTAAAAAATTAAAAAAAGAAAAGATCTCAGTGTCCTCACTTGAGCAGCAAAGAGATTGGTCTGAATTAGCTCTGAAATGCCTTGCAGCTCTGATGTTCCTGGGTTCTTGGAGGTATCAGCTGTCTCCAACTGGATCCACATTTTCTAATCCCACACAAGATGGAGAGCAGGCCCATTCCAGTATTTGGGGAGGCCAATCAGGACAAGAACTGGCCTTTCTCTGTGGGGGCTGGAGAGGGGAAGCAGCTGAAGCAACACTATCAGTTTCCTTCCCATTCAGAAGAGAACAGTTGAGCTCCTCCCAGGGGAAGCCATTTGGATTTTGACAGTGCAGGGTCTGTCTTATGACGGGAATGGAGGACTACTGTCAAATGAGGGTGCTTAGCGGCTGTGATTCTGAACACAAAATCAAAGATGGAAGGAAATCCAAGAGGTCCTTGGGTCCAGTCCCCTGTCTCTATCTAAGCCTTCCAAGGCAGATGGTTGTCATCCTACATTTAAAGATCTCGAGGGCAGCTTCCCACAGCGCCCCGGATCAGCATGTTTCCCCCTCACAATCAAGAAATTCTTCCTGGTATTTAAGTGGAAACACTTTCAGTATAGCACTAGTTTGTTTACCCTTGTCTAGTCCTCAGTGGAGATGAGGAAGAATATTGTGTGTAATAATAACCCTTCTTACACCTGGGAGTGGTAATTAAGTCATTTATTAGCCCTTTTTTTTGGGGGGGGGGGGTAAATATTAACTCCATTTTCCACCCAGTTAATCTTTTTTTGTTTTTACTCCTAGCTGGATTCTTTCCAGCTTCTCCAAATGAGTCTTAAAATAGGAGGATGAAATCTGAGTTCCCACTCTAATTAAAACCTCAGCAATGCCAAGTTTTGTAGAAGGATTACTCTCTAGGCTTTCATTTCATAATTCTCAACATACGCCTGCCTCATATTACAATTTTGTTGTAGTACTCTCCTGCTGACTTGGGGCCCACAGCTATTTTGCTATAGTACTTGTCTCTGCCAGTTGGAGCCCATTTTTGTCCATTTAAACATCTTCCTGCTTTTAATGACCTCCCCCATTCTACATTGTTAAAGGTCACTTTAAATTATTTTTTTTAGTTTATTTTATTTATTTTGAGAGAGAGAGGGAGCAAGGGAGGGACAGAAAGAGGGGGAAAAAGAGAATGTCAACCAAGCTGCATGCTGTCAGCACAGAGCCCAATGTGGGGCTAGGTCTCATGAACCGTGAAATCATGACCTGAGCCGAAATGAAGAGTCAGACACTTATCCAACTGAGCCACCCAGGTGCCCCAGGTCACTTTAAATTCTAACCTTACCTTCTAATATTTGAAGACCTTTTCCTGATTTAGTGCAATCTGAAAAAACATTCTAGTCTATTATTTCATTGAGGAAGGAGTCTCAATTTTCTTCCAATACCCACAAGCATGGTTTGAGCATGAAAAACAATGTAGTAACCCCTTTCCAGTCATCTATTCAACAAACATGTTTTCAAGCACTCATGGTAAGCACTGTGCATACATTGATGGGTAAATCATAATTTCTTCATCCATTCAGCAACATGTACATACAATGCACACAAAATGGATTTATAAAGTACCTACTCTTTGCAGGCCTGTGGTGGGTATAGGGCATATAGAAGTGAACAGGACATAAAAGGCTCTTCCCTTTATGGATCTCACATTCTAAGAAAAATGGAGGAGGGAGACAAAACACTCATCAACCAATAAATAAATACTACTTTGTCAAATCTCGATAAATGTTCTGAAAGAAAACAATGGGACAATAGACATCAGAGTGGTGGCTATCTTAGGAGAGACCTCCCCAGGCAGGGAGGGGGACTCTGAAGACCTTACAGTCTCACAGGGTTTTGCTCTTCTGAACCCATTCCCTCTAGCAATCCAACCTTGTTCATGGTCTCTTCTCCCAGACCCCGAACTAACTTTTGCTGGGATGTTAATGGCTGATAATGTACTTTCCCTAGTTAATTATTTATAGTTCCAAAGGACTCTTTCATGTTCTTTAATCAAAAGAATAGATAAAAGAAAGGAATTTCAGGATATAGGTGTCTTAGTTCCACAAGAAGTTAATATACATACCTGGAAAACAAGGGTCCAGTGGTCCCTTAAGTGTGGAGAGAATGGACTTCAATAGCATCACATAGATTTCTTCACTGTAGAGTTTCTCACAATCTTGAATAGGTTGATGAACGTTAGGACTCTCCCAAATGGATGTTTATAGCTGTTCCCTAAGCTCTTTGCATGGACTCTGTGAAAGAATATTCTTTGATGAATGCCAGGCTGAGGAGATGTCCTGAATCCTTCGCTGTCTTTTGATGTAGGGTTTGGCATTTGGGATATGATTCCAAATCATAATCACCCAGTGTGCAGGTCAACCTTGGATGTTTCTGAAAGATTTGGTAACAAGATGAGCTTCTCCATGAGCCTGGGACTGTGCTTCTCTTGTTTCCTTAGATCATGAAGCCTTTTGAGAGTCTTTTGAGTGTCTTGAATAGCCTCTTTCCAGGAAAATCCACAAATATACATTATTACACATGATGCCAAGGGGCCACAGGCCTCCTACAAAAATGTGTGCATGGAATAGATTTCTAAGGACGTGTTCAATGTTAAAAGTCTAAGTTTCTGCTCTCAAATCACACTGACCTCTTGGTTCATATTTTTGGTTAGCCTGTGAGTTTTTTGAGACTGGGTGTTCCACCACCTCCCAAACTCCTTCAGCTTTGGCGGAGTGCTCAGTACACAAGGATGCTAATAAGTTTCCCTATGCCTTTAGTCACCTCTTCAGAGGGTCCTGTGGTGGCTGCTGCCTGAGAAACATCCAGGGAGGTTGAGGAGACCCCCCAACAAAGAAGTACCAGCCAACCCTGGGGATACCTGGTTGGCTTCCCAATCAGTGAATGAGATCATTTTCCCTCTGATCTTTTCCAGAAATAGATCTGTGAAGAAAGCGTGCACTGAAATGACCTAGCGAGGCAATGAGAAGGAAGTGACTAGAAAGGGAATTATTAAAAACCCAACTTCTTCTTTAAAAGGGAAATGGAAACAGGGACCTGGAGGAGGGTTATAACTGCCAAGCCAGCAGTGGCTCCTGCTTTCCTCTCCATGCTCCCAATATGGATTTCCTGCCTGCAGGGTACCGTTTGATTTAGAGCTATGAGAGCCTCACACACACTCTCATGAGAAGGGCTTGGAAAAGAAATAGAGCAGCATTTGCCCTCTTCCTGCCACTTCTCTATGAAGGTAGTTAGATTAATTAACCCTGTTTCCTCAGCAGGATTGATCCTGACACTTGCTTGAGAAATTTGATGATTATGTGTAGCCTGACTGACAAATAACAAATTAAGATTTTTCTTTTTTTGCAAAACTGAATGTCCTCTGGTTTATATAACCACCTTGGTTCTATAGGCAATCATCAGTGGCGTATTTCCCTTTCACTCTCCTTTGCCATGAGTTTTGAATGAACCATGAAAGGATGTTTTGATGATGTGGTCCTGAAGGTGTGCCAAAAACCCACCCCATCTTTTTGGCTTCGCTGCATTACCCTGGGAGGTTATAAAGGGTGAAGGCATAGAAAAAGTAGATTTGGGTCCTTGGGAAGTCTGTCTTCTGAAGTAAGTTTTACAATTGAGCAGATTGGCTTGAATACCCACCTGACAATTTTGAAAGCCTAAAAATAAATTGAACCTGGTACTTAGAAAAGGTGGCTTTCAATATCAGAGGACGTCCCTGTGTTTCTAGCTTTCCATGTGGTCGGGGAATTTGTTAAGGCTCTAATTTCCTTCCCTGCGACCTGGCTTGTCTTCAGGTGCTAGCTGGAAGTCAGAATGACACAGACTGTGCAAATAAAAATTGCAGGGAAGGGGAAAAGGTCAACATGTGTTTTTTGTTTCAGTTTAGTTTCTTACTTTTGAGGGTTATGATTTTTTTTCCTTTTTGCAATAAAACTGGTCCTGCTACCAGACTAACATATGGATACCTTTATTAGGCAATTATCAAAAGAGATATCAAGCATTTCAGGAGTTTTTAAAGCGTAAGAGGTCTTTCTCAGAACTCCTGTCTTCATTGGCCCTTTCCTGCTTGCTAGTGTTCTACTAAGTCATATATTATATATACCCATTGGAAGTCTGCATCATATATAGGCATTGGCATGGGCATCACCTGAGAACTTATTGGAAATACACATTCTCAGGCACTGCCTCAGACCTACTGAAACAGAAACTCTGAGGATGGGGCCTAGTGATGTTGTTTTAACCAACCCTCTAGGAGATACTGTTATGTTGGTCATGTTGTGCACACTGACTGCTTCAGGAACCCCCACAGATTTATAAATCTGAAATTCATCCTTGCATGGAGGTTAGTGGAGACAAATTGTTGCTGGAGAAGACCTACCATTGGAAATCAAAGGAAATTTCAGATTCATAAATCACTTAAACTTTCAGTTTTCTCATCCAGAAAATGGGGACAATTCCATCTGCCTCATAGGGTTGTTGAAGTGGCTGAAGGACAGAATGTGTGTGAATGTGATTTGTGAACTGCCAAGCACTCTATGCAGTTACCCCTAGAGTTAGCTATACAAATCAATAATGCTGAACCAATATTATGAACTGCAGGCTCATGGGAAGCAGGGGTGGGGAGAATGGCATAGGCAGGGACTGTGTCTCTTCTGTCCTTATCAGTACTCTAAACCCTGAGCTCAAGCACATAATGGCCATTAATTGACTTTTTGCTGAATAATTATAACTAACATTTGGTAAATGTTTACTCACGCACTCATCAAATACCCTTTGAGGTGGCTACATTCTGCATCCCCCTTTTTGGATGAGAACTGGGATGTTCAGTAACTTACCCATGCCCACAGTTAGAAATGGTGGAGCCAGCATCTGAATTTAGGCAAACTGGCTCTGGTGCTCTGACTTCACTGCATAGCCTCACAATTAATCCATGAGTAGTAATGCTAAGGGTTACTCTGTGCCACTCACTGTTCCAAGCTTTCCTGGTGCCTTCAGTCATCACAATCTGATAGAGGTACATACCATTATCACCCCCCTTATTAATATAACTTATTCTTATACATGATTTCAAGGAGTAGAAAGTTACGTGAATAAAGACACTTACTGGGGCGCCTGGGTGGCGCAGTCGGTTAAGCGTCCGACTTCAGCCAGGTCACGATCTCGCGGTCCGTGAGTTCGAGCCCCGCGTCAGGCTCTGGGCTGATGGCTCAGAGCCTGGAGCCTGTTTCCGATTCTGTGTCTCCCTCTCTCTCTGCTCCTCCCCCGTTCATGCTCTGTCTCTCTCTGTCCCAAAAATAAATAAAAAAACGTTGAAAAAAAAAATTTAAAAAAAAAGACACCTACTGCTATATTTGTTAAAATAAACAGAGACACAGAGACTAGCCCTGATGTTGGATTTCTTCTTACCAAGGTAAAAATATCTTCATATTGCATCTCTGCGTGTACTGTTTGTCCATCTGACTTGCCAGTTCACTAATGAATAAACATTTACGAAGTCCCTGATTAGTGCCCAGTGCTGTGCTTCTAGACACAGAGATATGAAACACAGTTTCTGCTCTTAAGATGCTTCAAATCAAGTTTCAAAAATGGGCCAGTCCTCATAAAACAGAAAATAAAGGCCAATAGATAGTTAAGTGCCAGTTATGATGCATAAATAATCATTTTATACCTTCAGAGAGGTTAGAGGGAATGAAGTCTTCAGACAAGAAATTTCACAAGGGCCTGAAAGAAACTCCTCTTTTGGGTTGGATGGGGAAGCCAATGGTCAGGGATATTACTCCCTAAAAGTAGATTGGGCAAGAGTCTGGTATTCCACAGAGACCTTGCACTCAGAAGGAGAACAGGAGGAGAGACTTTTGTCTTTACAATACAAATCCCTCCACTCCATACAGTGGGGTGTGGTGTTGTCTCCCCACCCGAGAGAAGAAACCTCATAGATACTTGGTGGTTTTGAAGATTGAGAACCAGTGTGTCTTGTCATCAATTTCATTTTCCCTGGTTTTACTTCTACTTAACAAACCTTTGGATGCCAAGCCCAAGTCTTGGTTACACCCCATGTTTCCTTCAGAGGAAACTGTATTAGTAACTGAAAACAGAAATGGTTCTTTTATTCTAATTCATGGGATGCAGGTAAGATTCCTGTTTGTGCTCCACCTTGGCTGGTGTCTTTACTAATCCTGAGACAATAGCTGGATATAATTCTCTGTTTTGATCCTTTGGTCTTCTCTTCTGGTCTTTATGAAAAGTTGTGGGCTTTCATGAAAATTGGATTGTCTGACAATATCTTCTGACTCAATAATTCCATTCCTGAGGATTTATTCTTATAAATTATCTCAAGGAGTAGGAAGTTATGTGCATGAAAACACTGCTACATTAGTTAAAATAATGATAAAACTGGATATAGCCTAAATGTCTAGTAACAGGAAAATGGTTAAAGAAATAAATGATGAAAAATCTACTCAATAAAACATTCTTCTGCTTTAACATTATAATTCTGAAGATCATGTAACAATATGGAAAATGCTTGCAATATAATGTTAAGTGAAGAAAACACGATACTGCATTAAATTTAGGCTGTGACTGTAGCTATGTCAAAATGATGTGTGCATCTGGGTGAGACCTAGAAAAAAAATTTTTGAAAGCTAGAAAAAAAATTTTAAATGAAGATAATGTTATTTGTTGAGATACCAAGATTATGGGTAAAATTTCTTTATTTCAATTTCTGCTAAAGTTGTTATAACTTTGGCAATTCAAGAGAATTGGAAACAGGATAGTCTGGCTGCTGCCCCTTCCTCAACTGGAAAGAATCACAGTGTACTGGGTGAGATGTGAGTATCCCATACCCAGCTGTGCCCCAAACTGCAGGATTACACAGACTTCTCTCTCAAGGGCAAAAGCCATGGATGGCATTCCTTCTGATACTCCTGGAATACCAAGTATAAAACTGTCTACTGCATGTGCTCAAGCCTTGGGGTTGGCTGATATAGACAGCCTCACCCATATCCTTCATGGATGTTAGCATTACATGCCTTTAAGAATCTAGCCATATGATTTGGGTCAAGTTACTTAACCTTGTTAAACCTCCATTTCCTCAGATGTAAAGTGGGTATAGTAATAATGTCTATTCCATGTAGTAGTTGCTCTAGGACATAAATGGGAAAAAGACATAAAAAGTAATATTTACTATAGTAGTTTAATAGAAAGTACTCAACAAAGGGAAGCTATGGGTAATGTTTTATTGCAAAAGTCCCCATTGTTCTAAATGTCAAAGAAATAAGTTTAAATATAAAATGAACAAAAGAATTAAATGCTGCCTTTCAATCTCAAGAGAAACTTGGGTTTAATGGAAAAGTTTCCAACCTCATTTGGTTATATCTTTGGGTCTTATTATAGCTCCTTCTCTCTTACTAGCTCATGATTATTTCTAGGTTTGAGTCTTGTCAAGTGTTCTTGCTGTGTGAGGAGGTTGTCTGCACTACAGTGTTTAAATCATGGCAGGGAGTTTACCCAAGCATCAAACAAAGTAGCATGGTCTGCATAGTAACTCTGACATTTGAAGAAATGCATAATTTTAGGCCAGATAGAAGGCTAGAAGAAAGAGACACTGCTGGTGATACCACAGATGACTAACCCAGATGAAGGAGGTGAGAAGTCTGAGAAGCCAAGAGCCACAGCCAAGGACAAGAGAGGAATTTGGTTTGAAAGGAGAGTGTTAAGACATCAACAGACTGGAAAGAGAAGTCCAGGGTAATTTGTGGCTTGTTGAGTACCAGGAAAAAAGATGTGGCAAAAGAAGGCACAGATGTTGTGAAGAATGCAAGGAATTTATGACGATTCATGGTCTGACTGCAAGAAATGCCTGCCAAGGGCAGGTCTCAGTGGACCGTGGGAGCACTGGTTCAGGGAGAAGATATGTGAAGATCAGGACTTCACAAGTGACCTTTACCAGAGTATCATCTTGAACCAAAAGCAAAGGAGGAGAAGAGGTAGAAGACAAGAAGTTGTTTGAGAATAAAAATAAATGTTAGCAAGGCTTTAGAAGTAATTAAAATGTTTCTAAACCAACAGCCCACCTTTACCTATCACTCTTTTCTTTAAAAGTCATCAACAGTGACTTGCACTCACAGTTCTCTTATCACAACCCCTACTACTCAGTCAAAAAGCTTTGCTTCTCTCCTCTCATCCCAAGTATACAAAAGTTGCTATAAAACCTTGAGGATCATTTCTTCTCATCATCCTAAAGGTTTATACATGCAGTTTTTATACAAATATGCATCTAATCGACATGGTGGGGATTATAGAGACCACACTTATCAAGTGGTCAAAGGATTTGATATTCTCCTTTCCCACAGATGTGAGGGGCTTGGTGTAGTGCTGCAAGGAAAAAGGTACTTGCTGGAATGCTGGGAAGGGAGAATGGAGGCTACCCTGCTAAAAGACTATGCATCAGAAGAGATCTTTTAGCCTCTGAACTTGGGCCCTCACTTCCTGCTTGAGTTAGGACAGAGCTAATTATGCCAAATTATTAGCATAAGCAATGCCTCCATGCAACCTTCCCAGACCCAGATCTGAGCCAAAGAGAGCAGACAGAAAGCAAGTGTTGTGGGAAATAAAATGTCCCACAAGCAGTTATCCTGGCCCAGAGTTCCTGCACAAAGGAGCCTCCCCAGCTATATTAGACCTCATGTCCCTTGTTCCTAATGAGGCTAACTAATTCCCCAACCATGGACAAAGGTTTTGTGATAAACTGAAAAATGACTTCCGGGGCAACTGTCTTTAGTTCTCAGAAAGTAAATTCATGGAAGTGAGTGACTGGCCAGAAGGCCAAGAGGCCATTGCTTCAGAGTGGGGTCCCAGAGCAGAGCGATGTAGTTATTCACAGCATGTTTGACCATGTGAGAAAAAAGTAAAAATAGAAGAGTTTGGTTTCTCTTTGGTGATTTCTCAATATCACAAGATGAGAGTACTTTTCTTTGCTGAATTTAGTAAAATAAATAAGAGAATCAGAGAATTTTGTTCATTGATAATATTTGTTAAATAGCATTAATAAGTTTTGAAGAGGTAGGCATGGTAACAGTCTTAGATGAAATACAATTAAGAAAAGTTTTTATCTTGGAGATAAGCTACAACTTAACCACACCTCTCTCTCTCTTCTTATTCATAATTTACTTCTTCAACTCAGAAAAAAAAAATACTTGGGGGAAGGAGGTTGGGATGAGTGGGTGGCTAAAAGCTAACAGTTTAGTGATTGCCAGATTACTAAGAAACCTCTTTAGTTGACCTCAAGTTTGCTATCATGTCCAAAGATATATGAAATTATAAAATACAATAATTTGAGGAAAGCACTTAAAGTCTCTTGGTCATGTTCAAGCAATCAATTAAGAGAAAAGAGAGAAAATATAGCAGTTTAATAGAAATTTAATAGAAAAAAAAAAAGAAACAAAGGATGGTCTCATGAGTCCAGATTTTAGCCGAAAGTTCCTGAAATAATATAATCACTCTAAATAAATTATTCAGCCTCGGTCTGCATACCTGCTTGGTATTTTGATAAATACTATTACTTTCTTGAGAACTCCTTGTACAGATTTTTAAACTTTAATAACCTTAACATTAGTTTATTTTACTACAAAAGGGAGTGATGTTTGAAAAGACATGTTACAATGGTCATCTTGTAATTTTGCTCTGGGCAGATCTTGGGTACCAAAAGTAGAGATGATGACCTGTCTGGAAGTCCGTTCACTTTACCAGAGATGAGACAACATGTAGTTGTAGCTAGGATTTTCCAGGGAAACCATGTATCTGTCCCCCTGGAAGGAACTGAATATCATATAGGATTCATATACTATTCATAGACACCAAGGAAACCAGTGAAATAAAAGTCAGCCACAGCAAGGGTTACAATGTTTAGCAATTTAGTCCACAACATTAGCAACCTTCCTGGGGCTTGTCACTTACTCATCTTTTGAAGATGCAGCTTCGTGAGGGGTAATGATCAAAGGTGGTGCCCAGGATTTCACGCTAATCCTCATTTCCAAGTGCCCACATAAGTGAAGGCCATGGCTCACTTATTCCTCAAAGCCTTCAGGACCTTGATTTTCAGAATATAGTTTGGTTCTTTCTACTGTTTCAATAGCTCCAATAAATGACTCTCTTTCTTATCCTGTTTCTAATTCACACCTGTATCTTCCTTGAACCGGCTTCTGCAATCCCCATAGATGGTCTTGTCCCCTCTTCTTACTCAAACCCACCTCCACGTTGGACATTCCCTATTTGCCTCCATGAAATTCAACACTGATCCCTGCTTTCCTTAAATTCGGCCTATAAATCTTATTTTCATCTAAAATTAAACCTGACAAAGAGGAAACTCCTTGTTCTCTCATCAAACTTCTCTTCACTATATATTTTCCTATTATTAGGGAGAAGCACTGATATGCCATATACACATTATTGATTAAAAAGTGGATAGCATAACCATCCAGATAATCCTGAGTCATACTGTTAGAAGGAGCGCTTGATACTATCAGTACTTTGTTTTGTCGATGTGAGAAAACTAAATCTCAGAGAGTTCGGGTGACTTGTGAGTTTGCACAAAGGATCTGAGGCAAAAATCCAATGTTGTTTTCAATATACCACATTGCCTTCTTTTTATTCCCTCTCTGCATATGGCATGGTTCTAGGTGCTACAGAAACACTTCCCAGGACCTTTCAGTTCAGGAACAACACTGTTCACAACACCGGCATGAAAGGGACATCACACACAACCCACTGGCACTGAAGTGAGCTCCGTGTAGTTATTTATATCATGTAACGCCCTAACCACCTTTTCTCTCCCTCCTCTTCTCTGTGTTCAGTCTGTCGCTGACTCTGGCTGTTTCTTCTCTGCAGTGATGCCAAGGGCTGTCTCTGCTGCTGTGGAGGCTGCCTTCCAACAGCTCACTCCCTGATGCAGGCCCAGTGCCTCTCCTTACGGGGCCTCCACCTCCCAACACTCTCCTTCAGACACGCCAGACTGCCCTGGCAGCTGTCACCCCCTTCACCTGCCATCCTGACCGTGTCACACCCACCCCTGGGAAAATCTCCAGATGCACCCTGAGCAAAACACAGAGGCCTGAGTGAGGAGACTGACAGGGAACAGGGCCCCTGAGAACGCAAGGCAGGTGCCAAGTTGCAAAGAAAAGAGAAATGATAGACTTTAGAGTGAAACTAAAAATAAAGAGAATGTGTTTTAATACCCTTTTGGCTGAGTCATCTTTCTGTGGCACCCGCGAGAGAGGCGTTACCCTCTATTCACCAGTGCCTTATGTTTCGCCTACAAGGCCTCTCTTCTCACGTCTGAAAGAGTAAATGAACAATAACAATGCAAGTGTAGGAGATAATGTTGGTAGCATGGCTGTAATCTCCAGGTTGGAGCCAGACTCATCTTACAATTTCCGTCATAGCCTTTCTCAAAAAAAAAATGAGATAACTGAAGTCCATATATGCAATTCCTCAATGTCCCTCCGTATTCTTTCTCTTGTCTGTTTTCATCTCATTCAGGCATGGGTCCAAGATGGAGTAGTGATTAAGTGGGCCTGGTGACACTGTATACTTGCTGACTGCTTACTCCCAAAGTGTGGTTGGCAGGACAGGGAGACCCACTTTCAGTCATTCCAGGGAGAGAACTAAACACTAATTCCCGTGAAGTCTGCATAGCATCAACTTTTGTGCTAAAATTCATCAGTGGTAAAAACGTCAGTGGCTGTCAATAGCAGGGGAGAAGAAATAGAGGAAGAAGAGAAAAGAAAGAGATGAGGCATGAAGCAAAGTAAAGAGAGAAAGATACATAGGCTGGTCGAAAGTGATTGGGAAACCACTTCTGATCATCTATTTTGCCCATACCCATCTCATGCCTTGCAACACTGTTTTTGAAATAAGCAGATGGACATGGATGCTAACAGTGAAAAACTGTTGGGGAGAAATACAAGGTAACAAAAGGTCAAGATAAAGCCCATATGACTTTGCTTTGTTAGACTTGATATGAGGATCCATTCTGAGGGTGTCTATTCCAGATTAAAATTATTTAGAACAGGCTATACAGCATGTAGTTTGAATATCCTTTAAAAAGAACAGTGATTCATTTTTTAATGGAGAACAGTCCTCCTTTATCTAGAAAGGATCTTTTTTAACCAAACTTTGGAAAAGATGCATTTTTAAGAGGAAGAGAGGAAGAGGATACCTGCCCAGCTAGCTATGTTATCCAACTCAACTCCACTCCATAATAATAATTACTATTATAGCTAACATTTATTTAGGCTTTACTGTATACCAGACATTGTGTAAAATACTTTACGTACATTATTGCTTGATCTTCCCATCAGTCCTGGGACTGACGTGTTCTCTTTTACATATGTCCATTTCATACAACCTTTGAGTCTTGGAAGATTTTGGTGCCTGCCCAAGGTAAACAGTAGAATAAGTGGCAGAATCCAGGTCTGTCTGACTCCAAAACCTGTGCTTTTAGCCAGTGCACATATTGTCTCCTTCATTGGTATGACTGATGTCACTGGCAGATAATACTCTAATCCCATAATATGTTCTAAATAATTGAAACTACATAACTAGAAAATGGTAGCTAACGTATATAGCAGGCCCAACTGAAGTAATTCAAACATAAAAATGACCTCTTGGCATTTGATTATCTTTTACCTTAGACGTTGATAAACCAAACCATTCCCTTAGGACAACATTTCTGTCCAGCAAAGCATTTCTCTTGCCAAAGTATAATTTTGTTGGCTACATCTATCGCCTCCAAGCCCTGGAATCAGACCTAAGCTAGTAAATTGTGCTGTCCTGGCAAGACGCTCATCCTCCAGGGCATTGTATCAGACTAAAGCAATACATCATGTTGCTTCCCACTCTGTTGGACCATTTATCCAGAGTCCTAAAACGGTAATGTTTCTTCTCTGAGTCTCTAGTTTTCTTGTCCCTGGGCCTTGTGCTTTAGCATCCTGATCTTAGAGATGGAGGCGAATTAAATCGCATTATTTTTACACCTGTCCTTGAGTTGAGGCTTCCAAAAGAAAGGAGGGTTTAAAGAAAGGGGAAGTGGGGCGCCTGGGTGGCTCAGTCGGTTGAGTGGCCGGCTTCGGCTCAGGTCATGATCTCACAGTCCGTGGGTTCGAGCCCCGCGTCGGGCTCTGTGCTGACAGCTTAGAGCCTGGAGCCTGTTTCAGATTCTGTGTCTCCCTCTCTCTGACCCTCTCCCATTCATGCTCTGTCTCTCTCTGTCTCAAAAATAAGTAAACGTTAAAAAAAAAATTAAAAAAAAAAAAAAAAAAAGAAAGGGGAAGCCCCATAGATCTCTGTTTCATTCCTTTCAGACCCACAGACACACATTCACTTGATTGGGTAATGAGAATACTTTGATCTTTTGGGGTTGTGGGGATTTAGTACCTGAGAAAGAGGTGCTGAGTGGTGGGGGTAGAGGTGGGTCAAATAGGGCCAAGATTCCTAGAAAAGATGACCTCGTCCAACTGAGAAGTATTGGGACCAGCAAACACCAGCAATTAAAAATTAACATAAGCCAGAGTGAAATCAATACCAAAATGTGATAGGTTTTCCAGAAAAGTTCATGACATGTAGTTCATAGGCAAGAGGACATTTTCTCAGCATTCACTTTTACAGATGCCAAAGGTCAATCCTACTTGGAAAGATCCTTCTGCAGGGAAGCAGAAATGTATAGAGTCCACTAGCAACATATAAGGCAAGCAATAGGTATATATTTTAGAAAAAAATCTTCAAAAACAATCTTAATTTCAAAGTGTTTTATAGTAGCTTTGATATGATGGTAAGTCACTTGACTCCCTGATACATGTGTATGTATATACCATGTTATTCTAAGTGCATAATGATGTGCCTGGCCTACAGTCATGAAAGCTTCTTTCCATATCTTTACTAAGCACAATGGGACATATATCTCAATAACTGTTTTCATTCAAGTGTGATTTCTACATAATTTGTTTAAAAGGTAAAATAATGACTCATCAAAAGGCCTTGAGTTAAATGCAAATCCTATGAATTCACCCATCAGTGTATTACATGTTGGGTTTGAATAAACAGTCTTATTACAATTTTCCTTACATTAGGAATTCACAAAAGGAGTCCAGTTTTCCGTATAAACCCATAAAATGTGTAGGAAGGATTGAGAAGTGATTCTCACTTTTCCACAAATGAAAATAGCAATTAAAATGCTAAAATAGAGACAACTTTAAGATTACTTATATTTTACTCAACTTTCCTACAGTATACCATGCAAAATTATGTCAACTGAATGATTTTTTTTTTATGAAACAAGATGGCCCATGGGGAAATGTTGCCTTAAGAAACTAACCATTCTGAGTTACTCTAAATTGTCAACATGCCTGGAGGTTTTGGATAAATAGCTGGTGTAAGAAACCTAATTTTTTGGCTTCTGTAGATTCTCAGTATAGTATTTAATTTGGTGATCAATCTTCAGTTAATCAAAGTTAAATGGAAAGTAGTTTATTATTACTTAATAACCCCATCTGTGCTTTCTATCAAACACATAATCATGAATTTTTTAGGAATAGCCAGCTTGAATTGTCTTACTTATTTTTTTCTGCTTTCAAAATATGATTGACTTTAGAACCTACTCCTATTAGCAATTTCTAAAGAATAGTTTTATTCCTCAGAACCCAAAAGGTAGCAAGGTGTTTTTTCAGAACTGGATATTTCTTTATTTGCAAAATGTTTGCATTTTTCATTATTTAAATACTGATTCTTGGGGCTCTTGCGTGGCTCAGTCAGTTGTGTCTGACTCTTGATTTCAGCTCAGGTCATAATCTCATGGTTTGTGGGATTGAGCCCTGTGTTAGGCTCTGCACTGAGTATGGAACCTGCTTGGGATTCTCTCTCTCTCCTCCACTCTCTCTCTGTCTCTTTCAAAATAAGTAAATAAACATTTAAAAATAATTAAGAAAAAATAAATACATATTCTTCAAATTAGTGTCTCCTCTTGCCACTGATAGGGTTGAAATAATTAAAGTAAAGCTTTCTCAAGAAGAGGGGATGTTTCAAAGGAAATTAAAATTGGGTACAGCATCCCAACTGTATTCTGAGAAACCTATAAGAAACACAAGCATATATAGTAACAGTAAAGATAGTACCATTTTTACTAGTAATGAACAATTAGAGCTCTTTGTTCTAGAAGTGATGACCCCAGTTAAATCTCAGAATTATACCTTCTTCAGAGATGGAGGGAAGCAAGTTGCTTGCATCCATGACAAAATGTGAGACTCAGCTAATTGGTGTGGTTTTGATGATGCCACAATTCTGCCCAAAACCCTTGTAACTAGCAAGTTTGCCCTGAAGATTATTGAATTACTCCACTGACCATGCATTATTTAAAGGGAAGTGCTATTATTATAGAAGCCAGCTGCTTAACCATTGGAATTTTGTCTGTTGGCCAACTTTCAAGATACAGCAGTGCACTGTGACTATGCATTTTGTCTACACATAGAGCAGTCAAAGCCTAGGTTAGGTGGTGGCCAGCTTGTCTACTAAGCAATATTTGATGTGCATGCTTTGGAGAAAAACTACTGATAAAATAAATATATAAAATTTCAATGTCAAGATTCTGTCAGCAAGAAAACTGTGAAATTTTATACATGCGTTGTCTCTTCATGCTAATGGTTGAGTGAGTAGATGGTCATTTCTTAATGAAGTGACCAGTACCACAGAACTCTGGGACTATACTAGTTGTAGAAAGGTCTATCCCTTTTCTATTTTATTTGTTTTGTGGCAGTTTCAAGGGAGAAAAATATTTTAAGACTCTTGGGGAACTTAAGTGATAAATAGAAAAAATATTTTTGCTTTCTAAGTTAAAAAATATTTGAACCTCTTTTTTGAAGATAATGTAAGTAGCTTCCTACCATATTGAATATTTTGCCTAGAAGGGTTTTCTCCTACATTTCTTTACTTGTTAGAGAATCTTTGAAATAGGACCATGGCAGTCATATGTTGTGTACAATACAGGAGTATGCTCCTAGGATCTCTGGCAGGTGTTCAGACAGCCTTTACTTAACTGTTTCTAGAAATGGGAAGGTCATTACCTTTAAAAGAAGTTTGTCCCATTTTTAATACTTTTGAACACAAATTGTTAGGTTTTTTTCTTATACTAAGGCAATATTGTTTCCTATTCACCTACCAATTCTGACTCTGCCCACTGGAGTAGAATTACATAGTTACTAATGAGGAGCTTTTATTTTTTTAAAGTTTATTTATTTTGAGAGAGACAGAGCATGAGCTTGAAGGGGCAGAGAGAAAGAGAGAGAATCCCAAACAGGCTCTGCAGGGTCAGCACAGAGCCTGAGCTAGAGCACAAACTCATGAAACCATGAGATCATGGCCTCAGCCAAAATCAAGAGTAGGATGCTTAACCAACTGAGCCACCCAAGCACCCTACTAATGAGTTTTTAAAGGTAAGGATAGAACAATTCATTCCATCTCATTTAAAAATTAATCATAACGACAATAGCTGTAATTTAGATGTCATTTAAAAATCCCTATTTTTCTCAAAATTTATACTGGAGCAAATTATTTTACTGCCTTTCTAGTAAACCACATAGTTTCAGACTTCTAGTTTTAACCATACCAACAAATATCATTATTTTTTGTTTTGTTTGTTTTTTAGAAAAAGAGCACAAATGGGGGCAAGGGGCAGAGGGAGAGAGAGAGGGAGAGAGAGAGAGAGAGAGAGAGAGAGAGAGAGAGAGAGAGAGAGAGAATCTTAAGCAGGCTGCATGCTCAGCGTGGAACCCAACACAGGGCTTGGGATCCAAGCCCAAGACCCTGGGATCATGACATGAGCCAAAGTCAAGAGTTGGACACTCAACCGACTGAGCCACCCAGGCACCCTTTTACTTTGGTTTTAGAAAAAAAGCAATATGAGTATACTTGTAGTGGGAATGCAAAATGGTACAGCCACTATGGAAAACTGTATGGAGGTTTCTTAAAAAATTAAAAATTTAATTTTCATATAATCCAACAATTCCACTTATGGGTATTTATCTTAAAAGAATGAAATGTTAATTTGAAAAGATTTATGCCCCTCTATGTTCACTGCAACATTATTTACAATGGGCAAGATATGGAAGCAAGCTAAGTGTCCATCAATAGAGGAATGAATACACAAGATGTAGTATAGAGTATATACAATGGAATATGACTCAACCATAAAAAAACTGGAATTTTGCCCTTTGTAACAACACGAATGGACCTAGAAGTATCACACTAAGTGAAATAAGTTATATTGAGAAAGACAGATAACATACAATTTCACTTATATGTGGAATCTAAAAAAACAAATGAACAAACAAATCAAAATAGAAACTGACTCACAGATACAGAAAACAATCTGGTAGTTGCCAGAGGGGAGAGGGTGAGGAATGGGCAACATAAGGGAAGGGGATTAAAAGGTACAAACTTCCAGTTATAAAACAAATGAGAAACGGGGATGCAATGTGCAACAGAGGTAATAGTTAATAATATTGTAAAACTTTGTATGGTGACAGATGATAGCTAGATTTATCATGATGATCATTTCATAATGTATAATGTTGAATCACTATGTTGTACACCTGGAACTAATATAATAGTGTATGTCAATGATACTTCAATTAAAAAAGAAAAAGAAGCAATATGAGGTATTTGAAAGATAAAGGACAAAACTTTGACCCTCAACTATGGCCTCTCGATTAGTGAGAAATGATTTTTTTGTTACATATCTTGATATAGAACCAGAAATCAAGCCTATAGCATACTTCAAAGGATGAATTAAACTTCAAAAGGTCATAAATAAACACTTATTATATTCATATATTCCAAATGAAGTATAATTAGTCCATTGTAATATTATGAATACTCAAAGAAAATCACCTCTCTAGAATTATGGTAGCTAAAGACAACCAGTAGTTACATTTATGGTAAAAATCCAAGTTTTTATACCACCATTTCAACAACATTTAAAAAAAAAAGCCAAACAAATATGGACATAAGGTCAATTTTCTTTATGGAGCATTACAGAAAAGTCCTAAATTTCTGTTCTTAAATTCATTGACCTAGAAGCACAGCTATTTTATAGAACTGAGCCATGTCAAACTCTGAGATCAGCTAAGAGAGGTGACAAAGCACATGCCCAGTATGTGTTATTATTTTTGCTATGTTGATGATTACTTTATATTTCATAAGAGGAAATAGACCTGTGGTGAGTTTCATGGCTATTGAGAATCTCCAAGAAGGGAGTATGCAATACATACAGTGTTTTCTGCCTTCCCAAGATTAAGGTTGGTGTCTTCCTCTAGAAGGAACATTATATTAGAGATGCATGAAATGGAAATGCTAAAGAGGTCCAGGCATTGCAAAGCCTATCCCTCTCCATATTCAACCCACAAGGATGAATTTTGAAATCAGTTGTTTCTGAATTAGCCAAGTTTGAAGATTTTTGGAATCACCTTTACCACCCTACCTCCAAGCATCAGATTACTATTCTATACGACACAACAAACGAATCCCAATTATGTCTCATTAAGAAATGTATACTTTTGACAAAGAGCAATCATTACCCATGATGGACAACAGGGATACCTCAAGGTAGGCTGAGTCACTTTCTCCTTCACCCTAAGAGAAAAACCAAAGTGTATCAGCTACTCTCAACTGGCTGACCCCTTCAATCTCTTGAAATAACCACTTAGCAAGAAGTATGTAGAAGTCCTTTGTGGATTACAAAGAACCATGTAAGCTCATTTGTGTCTTTCCTCTAATTTATAGTCCCAGGAAAAGATTATAAAAACAAAACAAAAAAAAACAAAAAATATTGTTTACGTTGCCCAAGGGACTGGTCGAGTCTCAGCTTGCCAGGGCCCGGCTGGCGAGAAGAACAAGTCTTCTGCACTGGTAGATCCTCCAATGGCAAGTGAAAGCACTGCTGAGGCCTCATGTGGGGCCAGCTGACTGGTCCCTCCCAAACCTCTCAACCATGAGGCGCCCACAGGGTTTGCCCCTAAGCAAGAAAGCAGACCCCACCCAAAGAGACCACAAATGAACCCTCACTGAGTTACTACCCCCCAGCTGCCCTAAGTATGACAATAAACCTGCCTTACAGGGAGGAAGCATCCCCAGGCTCCTGTGCCAAACATCAGGAAAACATTTGGGTTTGTAGAGGATGCCATGAATGGTTGGCCCTTCAAGCGGCAAGGCAGCCAGACTAGTTTGGTAGCAGGCCATTACCATGGGTCTGATCTTCCCTAACGAGGGAGTTCAAAATATACATGAGGATTTTGACTTTCAAAACTCCATTCTGAAGAATGGTGTCATTATGATACAAACCTAAGACTTTTTATTTAAAATATAACATTATCTTCTCTGTCAGGAATAAAGATCAAATAAATGCCAGATTGATGAGTTGGATTCTTCTGGATCAGTGGTTCACAAATTTTCTTCCATGAAGCCTGGATATCAGTGCAAAAGACCCAGGCCCCCTACCTCCCTTGGGAGGAGAGAAAGCCAAGATCCTGTCCCCCTGCCTTTGCCCAAGCCAGAGCAGTTTCACTTTTGTCTGTTTTATCTATTGGTATATAAGCAATATTTGATTTAACAGAAGTTCTACTGTGACAAACAGTTTACAAAGAATTCAGGTACATTTTAAGTTCCTGTAAGCTTGTTTTGCCCTCTCTTTTAGTTGTAGAGCCAGGAAAAGTGTGTCCAAATCAAAACAAAGCAAAATAAAACTAAACCAAAACCTACTTGCCAAGTAAAGAGGTCTAATTGATTTGTAAATATCAAAAGAAATTTGATTCATCATATGCCCTCTGGGCAATTAGAATCACATGAAAGATGGACACTTAGTTCATTCTGTCTCAGTGTAGTAGTTATTCTATAAGAAAACAGAATTGATTGCTCTGGTCTCTCTAGGGTGAAAGGAGAGGAAGCCCTGTAACACTAATATTGCTACCAATTCCAAGTTCCAAGGCTTCTGGATGCAGTTAATACAAAAGCTGTTTCTTCAGAGACCATATAAGACCCTGGAAAAGGATACTCAGAGAAGGTGAACCAATATTTATTTAGGACCTGCTATATGTCAGGGGGTGTTCTAAGCACCTTTAGCGCATTTTTTCATGTAATCCTTAAAGAACCTTATAAGGAATGTATTAAATCTACTTTACAAATGGGTAAACTGGGCCCCAGGAGGCTTAAGTGTCTTGTCCATAGCTACTCAACAGATCTCCTGGGCTGTCTGAGGAACTTGAACTTTGCAGGGAATAGATCTGAGTTTGAGCCCTGGCTCCATCCCTTACTGCATGAATGACCTTAAGCAACGTCAGTAAAATGAGGAGCCCTTTGAAACTCAATTTGATGTTACAATGGAAGCAGTTAAGCAAAAGAGTAAACACTTGAGCCATCCTGTGCATAAAAACTATGCAAATTTGCTAAAAAGATGAAGAAAACTTGAAACATGATCTTCCTTTAATTAATATTCCTAGCAGCCTCCAAACTAAGGGAATATATAAGGAAAGACTGGGTTTGGGCATAAATAAGATCCTTGACTACAGGCTTCTGAGAACTTGAGAATTAACAAAAATAAACTGCATGGTGCATGAGTTAGTGCTAAGGAGTGTAATGCAGAGTCTAGAGACACACTGTGATCCAGAAGAATCTGTGGGATCAGGAATTGTTGGGGAAGCTTCAGGAAGAGGTTGAGGTGTGTAGGTTGACCAGGTGTGGGGAGAGGAGAGGCTCTAGGGGCTGGGTGGAACTGTGAAGATAGCTGATTCCCCTCTAAAGCCAGGCCCCTCTGTTTGATTTGTACAGACAAGCCCACGGGGTATGGCTCCAGCAGTCGGAGGGCACCTCAGACAGGCATCGTGGATGAGTGCTGCTTCCGGAGCTGTGATCTGAGGCGGCTAGAGATGTACTGTGCACCCCTCAAGCCTGCCAAGTCTGCCCGCTCAGTCCGTGCTCAGCGCCACACTGACATGCCCAAGGCTCAGAAGGTAAGCCAGCTGGTGGGGAGGGATCCAACATCCTCAAGAGACTGAGGTATCTTATGCCTGTGGGTAGACCAAACAGAAACTGTGTCCCATAGTCTCCTGGCTTCCATGTCCAAAAACCACCATTCTCACCTCAGATGTCCATCCCTTTGGTCACTCCACATTGCAAAGTCTCCTTTTCACCGCTCTGGACAGTCTGATACTGGAAGACAATGGAGAACAGTCACTGAATGTGAGCTTTGGTATCAGATAAAACTGAAGTCCTAGCTTCACCAGTCACCAGCTGAGAGCCCGTGGCCAAGTAACATAACCTATCCAAGCATTAGTTTCATCGGTAAAACTGATACAATACCTACTGCATCAGGTCGTTTTAAGAATTAATAAATACACATGCAATTCTTTTCACGTTCTGCACAAAGTAACTGTTGGACAAGTGTTAGCGTCTGTCATAATTAAAATTAATAACAAAGCACATAACTTTTCAAGTCCTGGTATTCTGCATAGGTGCAAAGGAAAAAAATGTGCTAAAATGGGAAGTATTTGAAACTCACATTCAATGGCAAACCTGATTAAAGAAAAATATATTAAAAACAGAAATTTCTGTTTGGTTCTCAGAACACCTAGAAACTTCTAATGATCAAAATCTGTAGATGTCTTTTTCTATGAACTAGACTTCAAACAAACCTCAGAGGTACTATTTATGCCATCCAAAGCAACATAAATCATCTAATACACATTAGCCACTTGATAAATTTTGTTGAATGGGTGAAGAAATGAGTCGAAGTGATTAAACTCTAGTAACTAAGTAGAAAGAATGAGAACTAAAGAGCAGGTGGTAGGTGAAGGAGAAAAAAATAAAGTGAGGATGGGTGAGTAAGGAAAGAAAAGCTCTCATTAGGGTCTCTTTGGGGGCACTATTTAAAAAACCAAAAACCAAAAACCCAAACAAAAAAAACTGCGGTTTTACTCTTTGGAGGCCAAACTAGCATTGTGCAGAAAGCATAAGAAGAGAAACCAAGAAGTTCACAATGACACATTTACTGCTTCCTGGTCCTAAACTGCAGCTGAGCCTGGAGGAGGACCAGGGAGCTTAGCAGAGATGTGACCCCAGGGAGCCAGCTTGAATGATGGAAAGGGACTGGGCACAGTCTGGTGCAGAGAGAACACAGTAGCCAATGGGTGAGTCAGGGAGGAAGCACCACAGAAGTAACTCAGGAGAATGTGGCTGAGAAGTGTGCTTGTGGGGACAAAGACAGGTTAATTCTTTCTCTTCCTAGGTGGCTCAGTGCCTCTCAATTTCTAGTTGGGGAGGGGGTGGGGATTAGAGATAAGTCCCAAAGTTCTAGAAGCTTGGTTCTTGTGACTGAGGCCTAGACATCCCTCCAGCACCAATGCTGTCTCCTGTACCACATGGATCCCGGGCATTCTGGGCTGACTCAAAGGCTCTGTCTTCTGGGACACCAAGGGAACCATCTGTTCTCAATGCAATTATTTTTGTGATGTTTACAGTATCATCCCCCATCTACCACCAAGAAAACGAAGTCTCAGAGGAGAAGGAAAGGTGGGCCAAAGAAACACCCAGGAGGGGAGCAGAAGGTGGGGACGGAAGCAAGTCAGCAGATGAAAGGAAAGAAGAAAGAGCAGAGAAGGGAGACTGGAGCTAGAAACTGAACACAGAGGCAAAAAAGGAAAATGGAGGAGAGAAGGACTAAGCAGACAGAGGCAAGGACGATGAGAGAGAAGCAGACAGCGATAAAGAAAAGTGGGAAGTGCTATAGAGGAATGAAGAACAGTAGGCCTGGTGGAGCTAGATAATGAATGTGATGGAAGGAAGAGAAGTAACCTGTTGTAGAATGTGGATAACAAACATGGAGACAATGGAAAAGAAAAACGTAATGCTCAAGGAAGTCCAAAGAAAGACAGTGGCAAGAATGAAAAAAGAACAAAAATTATAAAAAAGGCAAATAAGACACTACATTCCCCTCCCCCCAAAAACAAATGAGAGTTAAAGGATTAAGACAAAATTCAAGGCTTTTACATGTATTTTAAAATCTTGTGTGAAGCTATTATAGAAGAATTGCCCATGTCAATATATGTCCAGAGTTAAATATTAGCCCAAAATTCTCAGCAAGACTGAATTGTGTCATAGAAGTTCCCAGATTTTCTTTCCTGCAGTGTCATTGGAGGCTGCATTTCTTAGTCAAGTCCAGGTTGAGGCCAAAGGGCATCCAGTATTTGCTTAAAGGCCTATGAGGCCTGTGGGGTAACCTGCAAGAGGAGTCATTGAACCTTTTCTTTTTTTGCACTTTGGAATCAGATATAAAAGATGTATTGGTCTGCTTGGGCTGCCATAACAATCGCCACAGACTGGGTGGCTTAAGCAACAGACATTTTCACACATTTCTGGAAGCTGAAAGTCCAGGTGAAGGTGTTGACCTCATTTTAACTAAATTACCTCTGTAAATACCGTATCTCCAAATAGGAAACAGTTTAGGTATTGGGAGTCAGGACTCTAGGTACTGGGAGTCAGGACTTCAACATATGAATGGCTGAGGAGAGACACAATTCAGCCCAGAACAGTTCCTAATGTCTGATCACTGCCTTCTGATTCTATCTCCTATAAACCTGTATGTCTGTCTCTGTCACACACATGCACATACACACACAAACACATGCACAAATCTAGGTTTTCATATATGAAATCCTATGAGTTTCTGTTCCATGGAAACCCTAGGACCGTGTTACTTTAGAGCTGAAGTTCATTGGTTCAATCCTTTCATTTTAAAGACAAGGATACAGAGATCCACAAAAGGGTAAAGACGTACTTGAGTTCTAAGCTGCCCTCCTTCTGGCCAGCAGAGAAGAGCACATAATCAACATGGACTAAGAAAGAATTCCAAAAGGAAAATATGGGGCAGAAATAGGCAGATGAAATCTTCCATTAATTCAATATTTTTCCACCAGAAGGAAGAACATGAACGAGAGCAAGGGGTTGGATTTCCCTGAGGGTAAAAAGAGCTAAGTAGAATCACAGAATTTAGGTCTTGTAAATCTTCTCCTTCAGCGTCTCTGATTTAATTAGTAGGGTTAGAGTCTTAATAGATATAAAGCAAAAAGTTTCCAGATCATCCAAATTGTGAATTATAAATGCTGAGAGAGGGTATAAGAGAAAAGTGGTCAGTCAAGCAAATAATGAGACTTTGGGTAAGAAGATGACTAAACCAAGAAGTGAAGCATTTCATCCAAGTAACCTACTTTGAAGATGTCATGGTATAAAGGAAACTTTCTGCCTGGTCCTTCATGTCCCTGCTGTATTTCTACTTCAGGATCATTCTTCCTCTATGGTCCAGTGAAAACCCAGGATTATATAATAAATATAACATAACATAACATAACATAACATAACATAACATAACATAACAAAACATATAAGGCCATGCCCAAGACTTAGCCCAGGAGGAAAATGTCCAGTCAGAAGCATGTCAAAGCCCCAAATGGGAGCCAAGCCACTTCTGCTGTGGTTACAAAAGGCTGGCTGATCTGAAATGACAAAAGCTAGGCTGGTGCCTAAGCCCATCTAGCCAGCCACCTTATTCAGGAGATGCTGAGTTCTTCTGCTAAGACATCCATGCTTTGGAACCAGTCTCAGGCATAAGCCAATATTTACTGTGACTACCACCTGAGAGTAGCCTGCAAACACAGATGGCTCTTCAAGTTCCTCAGAAGAATTAATGATTTGTGTCCTATGGAAATGTTCCTTAGAGATTTTCTCTTCCCTATTTCACTGTTGACTGAGTAAATGTCAATTATGACTCAAGGCTTTGAATAAGCTATTAATTATCCTCTATAATAAACTTCATTCAAAAGAAGTAAGGCAAAGACTTTAAAAGAAAAAAAAAAAGGAATAGAACTTTCTAGTTAAAGAATGCTTAACTCTCACACTATGGCTTATAATACACTTCTTCTTAGAATGGGTTTTATCAACTCTAAAGCAGTCATCTTGAATTCCTAACATGATTTCTGAATAATATGAACGAGGTAAACAGGAAGCATCTATTATAGTCTTTCCATCTCCTCCTTTCTAGTATCAATACTAAGCACCTAGTGATACATGGCATATAATGCTAGATGGATGGATGGATGAAATAGACAGACAAATACTTGTTATATGCAGCTTAATACTGGAAGAGAAAGACCATAAAAATGAGTAGCATTGCTGAGATGAAATGACTCCTCTTGTCCTGGCATAGGATAGCAGGGCAAGGACACAGTAAAAAAAGGAGAGCAAAGGAGTTGCACTGACCCAAGTCTTGCCTGTTTAGAACTTCCCTCTATAGCTTAAATTGAAATCATTCATGGACCTACTGCTAAAGGTGGCAACTGTCTGAGTAGTACTTTATAGTGAATGTTATGTACCTATCTCTCTCCTTGCTGCTTTCTTGAAGTAGGCAGAGTATTGATCATCATTTAAAATTCTACTGTTTCTCTTAGGGCAAATTGACTGTGTGTAAAACAAATGGGAAGATATAAGGAATCATGATCCTGAAATAAATTTGTTGAAAAATATTTTTATTGAGCACCTACAATGTGCCATCCTCTGTACTAGGCATGAAGGAGAGTTATAAGGACTGAAGAGGCAATAAAACATAGTAGTTAAGAATACCTGGCTAAGAACACTGCCTGGGTTCAAATCCTGATTCTCACTTACCGGTGGTGTGGCCTTTGGGCAAATCATGTCATTTACCTGTGCCTTATTTTACTCATCTGTCAAATGATGGTGCTGATTGAATCTGTCTCCTACAATTGTGAGAATTTATCGAGATTATGTATGTGAATGTGTGTGCACAAACTTTTATATTGCTTAAAATGGTACCTGGCACATAGTAATCACTATTAGAGTTTTAGTTAATATTATTTTACCTAGTTCTGAAAATTCGAGCCATCTGAAAAAGAAACAGATCTCTTCATGTGGAAGTGAGTCTTGTATCACCAAAACCTTCGAGGCCAACTTTGCCAGCACTTTCTGGTGAATTTTCAGCACTTCTGAATTGTAGGGTTTCAAGCAGATGATAGAAGGGAACTCAGTGATCTAAGAGCCCTTCCAACCCAGAGAACACCAGTGCTATGAATAATTCCAACTTAAATGGAAGCTCAGCTCTCCCATGTGAGGAACTGCTAACTTTTACTTCAAGGTCACAGAATGAACTTTCAAAAAACCACCATTTTTCTCAACCAGTTAAAATCAAATGTAATATGTGTTTTCATTTCATGGTGCCTGAGGAAAATTTAATTGTAGCATGAACTCCAGCTCTTACTAGTTTTAAGTAAAATTGCCAAAGTAAATAGAAATGTGGGATATTTCCGGGCTCACACAGCTTCCGGGACATTTCAGTTTCTAGGGCTGCCAATCCAGTGCCTTTCACAGGCATTTGATCTTCTTTCAAACATCTCTTGAAAACAAACAAAAGCTCATACAGCTTCGAATGTGCGTGCTGTTAGGATGTAAGGGTGGAAAAAGAAGCAAAAAAAAAAAAAAAAAAAAGAGTCCTCAAAGAGACCCTTCTCCCTCCCGTCACCCCTTGACCACCTCCCTCCCACCAACCACCACCAAGAAATAATGTTTTCTTAAGTAATACATTTTGCAGTTTCTTAAGTATATTAACATCCATGGGGAAAGATGAAGTCTATTCTTTTTACTTGTCTATGTGAAAGGAATAGGGCTTTTGCACTATTTACTAGGTAACATGGAGTTGACTTTTAAAACAAGGGCAAAGTTGATAGTTTGAAGTTAAAGTGGAAGCCTTTGGTAGCAATAAGAAGATAAACTGTTTTAGGTGAAGCAGCAGCAGAATGCCCTTTTATGAGGTTAGGAATTTGGGGTAAATCATTTTCCAAAATTATAGGTAAACAGAGTTTCTTGGCTTTTCTTTCAGTGAAGAATTCCTCAGGTTGTATGCTCATCAAAATGAATGAAGGCCCAGCTACCAGATTTCTTTGAAAATCAGTGACAGTATTTACTGACCTAATAAGCAAGACAAATCCATTTTTAAAGGAGCGGGTGAGGTTAGCAAATGTTCCTCAATGGCTACCAAACTTCCAGGTCAAAATCAGCTTCTCCATCCTCAGGGTATTAACTGAAATTTGAGCACCTTTCCCTGACATTGGGGTTCATCTTTAATGGGGCACTGTTATGCCTTTAGTGCTACCTCACTTGTATCCACCAACCAAAAGAGATTGCTTAGAAAGACAGACTTATATTTAAACTCAAAAAGAGAGAAATAGAAATTGAGAACAGCAGGGAAATTATGTGCGATGTGGGACAATGGGCCTGTGAGTCCATATCTGATCCTTCTTGAGAGCAGCCAGGAAAGTTCTCACCATATACTAGAAGCTCAATTACAGATCTGATGGGCTACTGCTAGATAAGTAACAAAAGCTAGAAAACATTTTGGAAAATTCCTAGCTTTATTTTATTAACTAATGTGGTTACAGTTTTAAGACCTTTAGTCAGGAAACTAACTCTTTTGAAAAAGTGGAAGTTTGATAGAAGTTTGATAGAAATAAGAATGCTTATTGGTACAACCAACTAATTTTAATTTTAAATGCCCTTGCTGGTAATTTACAATCTGTAATTAACTACAGAAAATAGCTTTGAGAAGAAAGGGATTCTTTTCTCTACCTTCTCCATGTGCATGCGTGCGTGCGTGCGTGCATGTGTGTGTGTGTGTGTTTGTATAGTTTTGTGTTCTAGTATTGTTTCAATCACTAGGAATTTAGGGTGAATCAC
Source organism: Neofelis nebulosa (assembly GCF_028018385.1). Lineage (NCBI taxonomy): Eukaryota > Metazoa > Chordata > Mammalia > Carnivora > Felidae > Neofelis > Neofelis nebulosa. The sequence continues at coordinate 19,504,778 of NC_080789.1, forward strand.
TTTCCAAAAGTATAGATAAATGCAGTTTCCTTGCTTTTCTTTCACTGAAGGCACATTCTTATGGAAAACTAATCATCGTTCAGGAGAAATCACATTATCCCTTTGTCTTCTCAAAGGCCCAGGTTTAGTTCTAAGTTAAATATTATTCAGGAAATAAAGGAAACATTACTGAGGGGGCAGAAAGAAGTTGGTTTTCTTTCTGTTGTACCTAAGGGTCGAAGGATTTCAACTACTTCCAATCTGATCTATAGAGAAAGAGAGTGACTCTATAAATCAGAAAACAGAAACTTTCATACAGAACCAATTTGCAACTATAGAAATTTTCAGGCCTAATTCTTGACTTAGCACAAAAGTCATTGCATCCAGCCTGTCTTCGTTCCAGCATTCTCTTCCCCTATTTCTATTAGAGATTGGGGGTATTGGCAAAAACTATTAACTGCCTTTTTCTACCATGTTCCCCTTCTGTAACCATAAACGTCTAACCTCCTCAATTCACTTGGGCATACACATTTGTTCCCATTGGATCAAATAAAGGAACATACATTTATTTGAGTAGGCATGTGTCACTGTCAGTCTGGAAAGAAGGTGGCAATCGTTTCTACCATCCTCCTTGGCTCCTCTAACTGGTAGGATCAGAATTTCTGTAAGAAGGTAGGATGTTAAGAGTAAGACCTATGAAAGGCTGCACATGATGGCAACTCCTCTGTCTGGTAAAATAATACCTAAGTTCCCAATGAGGGACCAAGAGATTTTCCATCAAACCCAAACTGACCAAGAGGCCCAGGCTTCCAAGATGGGATTCATATGTCAAAAGTTTTAATATAATTCTGTGTAAAATATATAAATGCTTGCATGGGGCTCTCTGTCTGGCCAGCTCCAGGAGGTCAAGCAATCAAAGACCAGCCATCTCTGCCATCTGTGAAAATATGATGTGCTCTTTTCTTAGCCATAGATCACAGTTATGGCAAAACAAAAATTTCAAATGATTAGGTTCAAGACCATGGCAGGCTGAGGGTTGGACAAGAATTTCTAATCAGTTGGACTGTTGTAGACTTGGAGGGTATGCAATATTCATGTCATGGTGTGAGTGTGGCATGCTTGAGTAGTTTCATGAGGCATTGCAGGACCAGAAAATAAGAAAAGTATAAATGAATCAGTAAATATATAGTATCATACTGTTACTTTGTCAGTATTGGTTGACTTAGGCCACTAGTGGATGCTCTGGCTTGTCCTTCTGTAAATAATGACATGCTTCCTTCTTCAAACGAATATTAGGATGGAGGTAAAAGTGATGATGGCACAATGAAGCAATTCTGATTTCTAAAAACTATACACTCATGAATTGTTCTTGTGCCATGTTTTTGTCCTGGAAAAGCTCCGTCTGGCACCATGTGTGTTTACTTTTATATGCTGAAAGGCTCCCATCAACCTCAAACAGATGCAAATCACTTTAACTTGTCATAGTGTTATTTTGTTCATCCTAAAAGTTCAGACAAGCCTTCCAAACTTCCAAAATTTCTCTCAACTCAGTGAGGAGGAAAATTTAGAACACAACATTTGAGTGTTCTGCCCAGATGTGTCACACACACAAAGAATGAGTGGAGGAGGACAACACCCTTTCCTACCGATTCTGTGAACTCTTCACTATGGTGTTGAAATGACACTGAAAGGTACAACCCTGGGCCTTAGAACATTGTAAGATAAATCACTGCATACACCACTGTAAGTACCCCTGCATAAGTTGTATGTCAGATGAAACAATGGCATTTTGGAGGCTTGAGAGAAAAAAATAATCAAATCCAGTTTTTAGGTAAAAATGTGCTGAATCTTTAGCACATATCAGTGAAATTGCTAGAATCTGGTGTTTCACTTTTTAAAATACCACAACATTTGAACCTTTCAGCAATTCCAAAATCAACTCCTTCTGGGAAAGATAGTGTGCTTAATCTTTTTTTTTTTTAATTTAAAAATGTAACACAAACACAAACAGCTAACTAAACAAGCTGCCCATAAAATCAACAGTCTAAGCAGACTGAACCCTGAAGTGTTTTACAACATCCTTCAAGACTATTAAAGGCAACGTAAATACCTCTTGCCAATGAGGGAAAATACCCTTCAGTGCCTTTTTTTGCCTTTTATTTCTTTCCCAGGCTTTTAAACAATTTTGGTAGTGATTTCTTACATCACAGACAGAAATATTTAAATGGAGTCAGGTGGTATCTTTTGAAGAGTAAGAAAGTTGCTAAATCAGGATAATCTGTGAATAATTATGGGACAAATATAAATTCCCTAAATCCCGGGGATTCCTAGGGATGTACCAGTCACTAAAAAAAAAGAGGTATACATCTGGTATCCCAGCACTCAAGGGAGCTCTGAGCACCCAATAAGTAGATTCCCTTTCTCCAGCCAGGGAAAGGACAGCACCCTGCCATGGGATGCTCTTTGACAACAATAACTATAAAAATGGGGGGTGGGCAGTGAGAACACCTGGTATTTATTAAGCACAAGCCCTGTGGTAAGGTTTATAGTGAATTATTTCAGTTAATCTTCACCATTAGCCTGTAGGGTAAATACTAAAATTATCCCCCATTGTATAGATGTAAAAACCTGGGCTGAGTAAGGCTAAAAGTCTTGCCAAAGTCTTGCTCTAACAAGTGGCCAGACCAGAATCTATACTCAAAATGGACTCCATTGTGTTAACCATGTACCACCCTCTCTTTTCTGCATTTTTCCATTGATATTTCTTGTGCCACAACCTACTAATTGTGAGTTGCAAGACAGGAGGGGCTCTGTGCTGTTTGTCCCTGTGAAGAGGACAGTAAAAGTAGGACACCATGCAAGGGTTGCTATTGGCCTGAACTCCATTGCACTACTTCTTCAGAAAAATTTAAACAATTTAGCAAGAATTTCCTGGTTTGCTATGTTTGCTCAAAGCACCATGTCTATGGGGAGGGTAGGGAGATGAAGGAGACATGCTACTTGTGCTCAAGGAGCTTACTTTTCAGTGGGGAAACAAACACATACAGTACTCTGTAGCACATCAATACTCCAACAAAGATAGAGGCAGAGTAAACTCTGATAGCAAAGAAGCCTGAGCAGACTGATGTTGCTAATAAATGAGTTCACAGAATAGATCAAAATCAAGGGCCCTTGAAATAGTAGGCTTTCTCACACACAACTATGCCAGGTAAATGTGTAAGGGTAAACACATGCACTCATAACAACATTATGAGGTGGGTACCCTTACCCCACTCTTTCGTTTTACAGAAGAGGAAACTGAGAAGGAGAGAGCAATATAGTGATTGTCAAAGGTCCCTGAATTCCTACGTGGGGAGATGGGATCTATACCAGGTATGTGAGCCTAGGTCTTTGGGGAAACCAAGATGAGACTAGGCTAAAGAGTAGGATTTCATTAGGAAAAATACCAGTGTGAAAGGAAATAGGGGAGGAACGAGGAAGCCTGGGCAAGCCCTCAGAACACAATGCAAGTCTGACCCCAAGTGAAGGAGAAGGGGAGGGAGAGAGAACATTGGGTGAAAGTGTCCTATACTGCCATACAGGCTAAGGAAAAGTTCAGAAAAGTCACTAGGGAGTCCTTGAACTGAAAGTTTGCCAACAAAGGAATCTCGTGTTTCTCAGGAATGGGTAACCTTCTATCCCCACCAAACTCAGTCTTGGCATTGGGTGAGGTGCCAGCTCTGGGCCATTCCCCATGGCTAGAGGAAAGGGTAATATTGGAAAAATGGCCATTACCATCATAACCACAGAAAAAGTAGGATGAGGTAACTTCCAAAAAAAATAAGAGTCTGAACAGACTGACATTGTGTCCAGTCTATATACCTTTCACTTTGCTAAAGAGGCAACCATCCTACCAGCCTCTCAGAATGTGCACCTTTGTCCTTTGGTTTTAAAAGTCACACCCCAAAGCGCTGAGTAGATTGCATGACACTTACTCTCTTGGCTCCCAGAGATGAAAGGCTGACCCAACTCTCATGGAATTTGAACTTGTGATTCCCTGAAGTAAAGAGATATCAAAGTTGATACTGAAATATTTAAACCACTCTCCACAATTTCATGTGTCTCCAGGCCAAACCAGCAAAATAGCTATAACATGTTTTTTTCAACAGGTAAAGAGCTGATATGTGGGTGATCTTTCCAATTATATGATCTTTTTTCCTCATTTTGCCCTTTTTAACAGAAGGTCAATGCTGAATTATGACTTTATGCTATACAATAGCTGCTGATATTCCATGCTGGACAATAACTTCCCAGCATTTTTTTATAGGGTGCCAGGCTTTTCTTAGACTTTATGTCATACAATACTTACTTGTTTGGAGTAGTTGAGATGGAAACAGTCTATTGAAAACATCACTACTTCCTTTCTGAAATTTAAAGAGACTATTATCATCCTGCTTTTAGATACTGTTTCTCAGGCAAAATCTCATAAAGATAGGCAGCAAAAAAAGGGCTTATAATATCCACAGGGTTCACTCTTACTAATTGAATATTGTGCTACTAGATTTCTATCAATAATAATAGACATGGGGCCCAACTCACACTTGTGGTCAGGGAGGGCACCCTACTCCTGAGTTTAGAGTCTTGCCTTACCCTTTAAACAAGAATCTACCACCATCTGGGATCATGGGCAGCTCATAACATTGTCAGTTATTGTCATTGGAAAGAGATTTGGATTTTGAAACACCCAATATTGTTTTATCTTCTGGGGAAGCAATATGGTAGAGTGGCTAACTGATGAGCTCCAGAATCAGAGGGAACTGGTACAAATCCCAACCATGGTCACATCTTCCTTATAAAAAATTAGGCAAGTTTTCTAAGATTCAGATTCCTTCAAGGTAAAATGGGCAAGACATAGTGTCCATCCCCAAGAGAACTAGAAGGATTAAGAAAAATATATGCAATTAACATACATAATATAGTGCCCAGCCCCTAAGTGATAAAATTATCTTATTTAAATAATAAATTGTTTTATTATTAGTCCTAGGTCTATCAATTTGTTCTTATGTGACCTCAAGCAAGTCACCAAATGTTAGCAAGCCTCAGATTATAAATGGACTGAAGCAAATAATATCACCTTACTAGAGATCACTGTGTAAAGTATAATGTGTCTGCAAATGTTAATCAAGGTTACTGTTACTGCCATTGCTATTAGCTCTCAGTGATCTTTTTAATCAAAAAGTTTGTGGATTGTTTTCCTTTATAAAGTTAGGAGCTAGGATAAGAGCCAAAAGACAATGGGAGAATGTGAATGTCATGCAACATTTCAGGGCATTTTTCTGCTTCCTAAATATCTGTGCATGGTACATAATGTGTTATAATGTATATTGCATATTAGGACCTTGAAACATATTCCCTGATGAGTTGGTTTCCTTCAGAGTGATAAATTTCCTCAACCAACCTGAGTGAGCTAGAGGACCAACTTTTTTTTTTTTTTTTTAAATAATCTTACCTTCCCTGGTGTCAATAGGAAACAGTATTTACTCACTACTGTTTTCCTTTCAAAAATCTGTCTAGTTGCATACTAGAAACAGTTTCAGCTGGTTTGTTTGTCTTGGACAAGCTGTTGAAGTGAAAAGTTTTTGCTTGGCTGAATGTGGGACAGTTTCATAACCCTCAAGAAGTGCATTGAAAGTGGGTGCCAGCTCCGGCTGCTTCTAACATGCCTCCACTTGCTGCCCATTGTCAAGGGTGGCCGGCATAATTAAATTAAGACAATGAGCAAAGCAACAGATGCGACTGAGACCAAATCCCTGAGTGCTTTTGTTTTGTCACCATCATTGTCTGCAACAAAGAAGTCACATGTGAGAACCTGGGAAGAGAGCCAAATGCAAACCAGACAGCATCCCAGCTGGTTTTGAATGGCCTCCACCTTACGCGTTTGTGCATGGGAACCATGCTACTTGGAGCAATGTCTGCTCTACTCAAGTGAGTTTCTGCTCATGGTTTTGCTGCAATGTCGGCATTGCAGACCCAGAAGAAATAGGCCAGAGTATCCCTGTGCTCAGACTGACACTTTACACCTCCACTTTGAGAGAAAAGAAAAAGAATCTCTCTGTTGGGGAAAAGGATAAGATCTATATGATTGACCAATCTAAACTCAATCCTTTTTGCTGTGGCCTTCATGAATCTGAAGAGGGAAATATAGAAGATACCTGAATTTTTTTATTCTGTAAATCTGGGATTAATTTGGTTTGAGAGAAAGATTGGAGATTAAGCACCTCCTTTAGCTTTCTTTTAATTTGTTACTATTTCATTCTTGAGCATTTTCCTATGTGGGCATTATCCAGATTCTTAAAAACCTTCTTTTCCAAGCTGGTATGCCTGTTAAACAGAAAAAAGGCAAACTCAAATTAGTATATTTCTAGACCTGTTATTTGGCTAGCAGTTTGGTAGAGAAGTGGTATCCTTAATAATCGCCATTTGGGAGCCACCTACCATCAGCAGGGTCCACTGAGTATTGAACAGAAATGTTTCAAGGAGTTTGGGACAGTAGTGATCCTACTCTGTAGCCCCATTTGTCTTTCTTCCATTTGTCGGCAGAATTCCTAAGCAAGCAGAATAACATGTAAGATTAGAAATACAAACTTACTGGTAGCTTAACAGTAGATGTTTTGTACAGCAACATATGAACATTAAATGGACTTGGTAAAGTTGTATGATATTTGGGGGAAAGTGCCAGGATTTTAAACAGATGGCATTTCAAGCTATCCTGTACAAATGCCAAACTTCCTCCCACAAGCTTTTTTCGATGGCCACTGAGCTAGTTATTTTAATAAACATATTTATACAATGACACTATCTTCCTTCTATTCAGTCAGTACAGGATATTGACCACCAACTTACAAAGTGCTAACTAGTTTTTTTGAAGGACTTGGTGATAACTCTAATGTTCCAGGTACAGCTGGAAAATATGTGTAAAAAAAATTACCAATCTCTATGGGCCTTAGCCAATAGATATTATTTCCAGAGACTGTAGTTAATTTTGTTCCAGCTTCTCACACTCTGCAGGTCTCAGGTCTCAGCAATCTCCAAGGTCCTTACAATGACCTCTAAGTTCCTAAGAATGATTGGATTGAGCAGTTGTTACCTTAGCCAGGAGGAAGAATTTGGAGATTCCAGACATCATAATAAGCACTCTTGTTTTGGGTCATGATGAAAGCATGTTCTGGGGAAAAGGGATACTGCGGATTCTTGACCTCACTTTGTACCAATAACTATTCATTATGTTCTCCTCTAAGGTCCTCCTGGCTAGAGGTGAAACCAAGAGGAGAAGCACCTTATGTTTATGCATGCAAATGCCATTTCTTCCTGGATTTAATTCACATTTTATTTGTCTAAATAAACTTTGCTATTTAAATATATTCATGGATAAAATAATAACCATAGGAAAAGCATAATGACTTCGTTCTTCACATTATTACAGGGTCCATTATGGTCATCCATTTAATTAATTCTCTGGCTATTTATTGAGCAACTGCAATATTCCAAGCATGTTTTGGACATACGGATATAACAGTGAACAGACAAACATGTCTCTCTAGGGCTTCTATTTTAAGCAAAACTCAATATTCCTTGGATAACAGCATTGTTTGCTAATAAGTGAATGGTAGCACCAAAGCAAGGAACCAGGGTTTTTAGTCCAGGAAGGTGACTTTCCAATGAAGATGAAAAATAGTAATAATGAGTAAATAATAATAATAATAATAATAGCTAATACTTACATGGTGCTTACCATGTGCCAGAACTATTATAAGTCTACTTATATACTAATACTAATTCTTTAATTCTTTTTTTAATATGAAATTTATTGTCAAATTGGTTTCCATACAATACCCAGTGCTCATCCCAAAAGGTGCCCTCCTCAATGCCCATCACCCACCCGACCCTCCCTCCCACCCCCCTAATTCTTTAATTCTTAATCCTACAGGTAGGAACTATTATTATGCCAGTTTATAGATGAAATTGAGACACAAAAGACTGCCATTTGCACAAGTTCACACATAACTAAACATGGAAGAGCCAAGATTTGAACCCAGCTCAGTATGTCTGTGATTTGATAGATTCTAAATCAATTATAAAATCTCCCAATCTTCTACTTCTAAAACTTTCCCTCTGTCCAAAGAAGAAAAAGATAAAAATGAAAAAGAAATGTCTCCTTTTTACAATAATTAAAATAGAACAAAATGCAATAAAACAATAGAGGATGACCCCAGAATGTGTTCGTTTTTAAATTTTTTTTTTTTTAATTTTTCTTTCACCGGGGAAAGATGCCACAGGCCAGAATTCTCAATTTTTCAGAATCTCCTACCTGTCAACGAATCTGTGATGGCGGCAGTTGAATAGAAACATATTTCTGTGTGTTTATAAAGCAATTTGTGGTCCTCAAGACACCAAGGGCACATAAAAGTAGCCTGAGTGAGGTTCGACTAAAGTAAAAACTAAAGGCCTATCCACTTCTTTCTTAGGAAAAAAAACAGACCCAAGCTCTCTATGAGATTGACTGATGAGGCATAAAATAGGAAAGGTTGAAACCCCATGTTACAAATAGATGGGTAGGGTACATAAAACTTCAAGTTAATGTCACTTTTTCTCCTTCATTTTTAGGAAGTACATTTGAAGAACGCAAGTAGAGGGAGTGCAGGAAACAAGAACTACAGAATGTAGGAAGACCGTCCTGAATTGTGAAGAATGACATGCCACCGGCAGGATCCTTTGCTCTGTATGAGTTACCTGATAAACACCAGAAGACCTACCAAAAAATAAGTTTGATGACATTTCAAAAGATGGGCATTTCCCCCCAATGAAATACACAAGTAAACATTCCAACATTGTCTTTAAGAGTGATTGTTAAAAGCTTTGCACCTTGCAAAAATGGTCCTGGAGTTGGTAGATTGCTGTTGATCCTTTAACAATAATGTTCTATAGAGAAAAAAAGAAATATATATATATATATTTCTTAGTCCCTGCCTCTCAAGAGCCACAAATGCATGGGCGTTGTATAGATCCAGTTGCACTAAATTTGTCTCTGAGTCTTGGCTGCTGGAGCCATTCATTCAGCAGCCTTGTCTAAGTGGTTTATTAATTTTTTTTTATTTGCACTTCTTTCTACGCAACACAGGCCGTTTGTTTTACAGTGTCTGATAATCTTGTTTGTCTATCTTCACCCCCTCTCCCACCTCATCATCTTTATATTTGCCAAATTTGGCCTCCTCAAGAGCAGTAACAAGCAGTCCAGTAGCACACCCAAAAGATTTTAACCCAAAAGATTCCATCTGTGGCATTTGTACCAAATATAAGTTGGATGCATTTATTTTAGACACAAAGCTTTATTTTTCCACATCCTGCTAAAAAAATGCAAGTAGTTGCAGTTTTGAGGCCAATCATTTTTAGGCATATGTTTTAAGCATAGAAAGTCTCAAACTCTCAACACTTCTTTCAAATGATGAGTTAGTGTGCAACCTGATTAGTAATTTCTCTCTTTTTATTTTTTCCATATAGAGCACTATGTAAATTTAGCATATCAAGAATACAAGATATATCACAAACAGTATGTAAAACTCTGTTTTTTAGTACAATGGTGCTATTTTGTAGTTTGTTATATGAAAGAGTCTGGCCAAAACGGTAAAAGGTGAAAGCAAAACAAAAGAAGCCTGGAGCCAAAAATGACACAAAGAGGAAGGGTACTAAAAATCCATCCATTTGGGAAAGAAGGCAAAATTCCTGCAATTATGCCTTCCAAGAGAAACTTAAGACACAAAGTCCGCTGATGCAAATTTGATTGGTGAGTCTAGAGAGGAGTGGAAAAAGCAGAAGGCTAGGAATTTAACGTCCTGGTTTCTATTTCTCATTGAAGAAACAAACATCTGCCCACTCTGTCTTGGACTCACCGCTGTGTGACTTTGGGCAAGTCACTTCACCTCTCTGTGCCTCAGTTTCCTCATCTACAAAATGGGGGCAATATGCCATCTACCTACCTCACAGGGGTGGTATGAGGATTAAAAAGATAACGCTCCAGATTTTCTCCTGGGTTGCTATGAGGGCACACGGTCAGAGCCCTTGAGTTGCTGGGATGCCAGGAATTCTATAAACAGCCCATCTGCAATATAGCTAGAAAATTGATTAGCCAAATGCTCCTGACATGCTAATTCTTGTCAATGAAGCTATCCAATGAACTATCCAACTATCTAGTTGTTAAAAGCTAACAGCTCCATCTCCTTTAAAACACTTTTCAAAATAACTTAGAAATGTCTGACTTACATTTGATCTGAATTCTGCGTTTGGATTTATGAATACAAAATGAAAAGAGAGAAAAGAAAAGAAAAAAAAAAAGATTTCCACCAGTGAAACAGCAACTACTCCATCTGACTCTTCCGGGCAGTTACTAGTAATGTGGTAATACTTTTTGCGATATTATAAATGATAACTTTATTCATTTTGAACAATATAGTTATTCTTTCTCTTTGGGCAATCTAAAAAAATGGTTTCAAATATTTAAGATTTCAAATATTTAAATAATATCTAATTTTTAAAAATCACAAAATTACTTTAATAAATTTGTGCTTCTCCTTAGCTGTATTTACTTATATATATATATTTTTTTTTTAATTTATGTTAAAATATACTTGACTAGAGTTGCTAGTTAAGAGGCAAAATTTTCCTTCAAAACTAGAAATTTTCCTTCATGTCTGCTTACAGAAGTGACCCCTGACCCGCTGTGGGTGCATCTTATCCATTCAACTGAAAATTGATATCAAGAAAATCCAACAGAGAGGACAGGCCCATGGTGGCCTAGAAAATGTTTCCCATCTGCTTATCAAGATTTTCTTATTAGAACAATGAATCATCCATCATTTAGATCTTTTTATCTGCCTTCAAACTTTTTGGTGAAAAGCAACCAGGCTTGATTACTTCATGCAAATTGTATCCCTTTTATTCTTAGAAAGTGTACATAGAAAACAAAAATAACAGCTTTAGTTTTCATCCCACTGGTTCACCTCAGGGTTGAGAGACCAGAAAAAGTCTGACTTCCTGGATCTTCAGACATACCCAAAAGAAGGCCTATAGAGCAGGTACCTCTGCTCAGCCAAAAAGTGTTTAAACCCTCAGACCCTCAGCATTATTTGAATTGAGCACTTCTGTCATGCTGAGCAATGTTCTGATCACTACAGACAAATGTAAAAGAAACTGTAACTCATTTTTGCCCTTCATCTATTTTCCAGACAGATGTGTTCGATGGAATTAGGTGCTTGACCCCTCTTCCCAAAATGGCACTTCTGGTTTTTATTTCGTGTTCTTTATGTATACCTTCTAAAATTACTGTTTCCCAGCAAAACTTTACCTGTAATCCTCTGCAGACCTATGAGTTTCCAGACACAGTTGAATATGGTAATTCTAAGAGTGTCTATGACTTATTTGATTCACTTAATAATTCTATTCACAGCCAAAAATACCCCAGTGAGGAAAGCTTAAATGTGCAAAGTCATATTATCTTTCTTAATTTTTCCAACATATAATCCTCTCCTTTATACCATAAATCAATGAATTAAAAATTAACTAATTATACTAACTCAACTATCTTATTTTAAAATGAAATAAAACTAGAAGACAAATCAATGTAAAACTTCAAAAGTCAGTTGATGCCATACTCTACAGCAGAATGACACAGGATTGATAGAAAGGAGCACCTGAAATTTCACAAGTCAAAACTTTTATAAGCTTTGCTTTTGATTTCTCAAATGAGGCAATTTCAAAATGTTTATGAAAAAGCTGTCAATATTGGTAATAACAGACTTAGTTCTAGTTTAACTGACAATACTGAATTACCTACATCAAATCTCTGTTCCCAATTCCCCAAATAATAGAACAGTATCTTTTGAAGACTTTAAGATGAGGAGGCTCCACTGAAAAAGTTAATGTATCTTTACATCAGAATCTACTCTTCTAGAGATAGAGAAAAATTTGCAATACCCACTCCTCCATACACACATGCATGTGCATGTATGTATACACACACACACACACACACACACACACTCATCCTAAGGGTCCAATGGAATACTCAGAAGAAATCACTTCCTTGGAAAATCTTATTGAAAAAAAAAAAAAAAAAAAAAAGCCTGGCCTCCCTTGAGAATCCATCCCCTCCTTGGAATGTCAATGTTTATGTAGATGAAACCATCTCATGCACTGTGGCTCCAGGGTTTCTGTTACTAGTTTATGCACTTGGGAGACTGCTTGAATGGAAGATGTAGCACATTTTGCTTTCCCATTTATTGTTTGGCCAGCTATGCCAATGTGGTGCTATTGTTTCTTTAAGAAAGTACTTGACTAAAAAAAAAAAAAAAAGAGAAAAAAAAGAAAAAAAAGAAAGCATAGACATATTTTTTTAAAGTATGAAAACAACAATTCTATAGATAGATGGCTTAATAAAATAGCATTAGGTCTAGTCACCACCACCTTTCAACTTTTTATCACTCACAAGTAGTGTACTGTTCACCAAATTGTGAGTTTGGGGGTGTGGAGGCAGAAGATGGCATTTTTCTGAAGTTAGAAGCCTCCATTATTCTGCCGGCTCTCAAACTCAGAAAAATTAGCAATATATTATCCAATCTAAATACCTTAATCAAGAGCATAGAGTATATATGGAGGGCGGGGAGGACCTTACAGGCAACTGGCAGAACAAAAGATGATAAAGTTACTTATTGATTTTTGTGCTCTCTGCTCTAAAAACGGATATTCAGCAAGTGGAGAAAATAAAAACAAAGAGAAAAAAGGCATAGATTAAATCTGCTAAAAATAGCTTCTGCCATATCCCCCTTAAGTCATTCTTTGGCATTTACTGGTTTATAGAAGATATTCTCCCTTCATCTAATCATCTCAAAGAGCAGTAGCTCTCATAAAAAGCAATCACTGATCTCATTGGGAAGTGTTGGAAAGTATTTCCTTATGAGATGGGGGTTATCTACTGATAAGGAAAGAGAAGAATTTATGAGAAATCGTTGAAAGAGATGGCTAACAATCTGTGAAGATTTTTTTGTTTTGGGTTTTTTTGTTTTGTTTTGTTTTTTACTTTATACAGTCTTTATGAATATCTTAATGTTCAAAAATGACTTGGTTCTTCTTTTCTTTTTTTGTATTGGAATGAGGGATGATAAGTTAAACCCACATAGACTCTTTAAAACTATAGGCTAGATAGAAGTGTATGTTTGACTTGTTGAAACTATAATCAGACTATTTAAAATGTTTTTGCTATTTTTAATCTTAAAAGAGTATACTAATTTATTAGAGACAGATCCTGTTTGGCTCTTTTCATAAGAAAGAACATTCCCACTCAAATCACCTGTGCTTTCCCAACAATATTTTCAAAAGATAAATCTGATTTTTTAATACAAGAATTCTTTATGCCCCTTGCCTGCAATGATCATGAAGTTCAGAATATGAGGGGGCAAAAACAAGAAGAAAATTTAGTTGATTCTTTGTTTTTGGTTTGTTTGTTTTCAATGCTAGTGTTTAATCTTATAGTACATATTTGCTTATTGCTATTTTAATATTCTAAAAGACTTTCCTATTAGGTATTAGAAACTGATACATAGGTATTTTTGTGTGTGTGATTTCTATTTAAAAAAAAGGATATGAGAAGACTGTCTGAAGCTTTAAGTGCATATGGTACAGGATAAAGATACCAACTGAAATAACCAAGTCCTATCTGGAACAATACTTTTTTGGGGAAACCTCTCATAGATAAGACAGAGGCCCAGGGAGTTTTTGAAACTGTTTCTATTCCTCCCAGTCATTCATTTAGTATCTGCCTCAAAATTTTATAAAGGGGTGACCAGGCTGAAACCCTGGAATTAAAGGGACCTCTTTAAAAATAAATACTCCTCATGTTCCCTCTTAATTTATGGTTACACATTGATCTTAAACATGGTCCTTCTTTCTCCCCATTCTTCAGCTGTCATTGATAAGGTCTTTGAAGGGAAAAAAAATTTTTTTTTTCATTTGAAAATGGAGAACACAAAGTCCAAATGTTACTGCCCAATTGAAATGTGATTTAAGATGGAGATAGTTTCTCCTACTTAGTCCTTGCTGAATCACCTGTCACCTTCAAAATGACCTTTCATAAGACTTAGAATCTGCCCTTTCTTTTAATTGCCCAGGCCTACTGTAGCCTAAAAGTAAACATTATATTCATTTTCTTTTACCCAAACTACACTGATGTAAAAGTAGGAAAAATAAAAACAAAACTCAAAATCCCTTCCAAGCCACCCACTGGCCCCCTTTACCTACCCAGTGCAAAGTCACTTCTGTGAATCTCTTAATCTGATTTTGTTTGGATATTTATCTTGTACCTGCTGCTAAACACACTGCAGGAGGGAGTCTGCAACCTCAAACTGTCTACTCACATCTCTTATCTGTGTCTGTGTATCATTAAAATGTCTATTCAAATATTAAAAACTTTCAAACACCATGCAGCTTGTATTCAGTTTACATAAAGGCCCCAAGTACCATGTCAGATCTCTTGTTACTAAGAGAGTTAATGAACTATGAGAACTGGGATTATATCATGTGCTTTGATTCATATGTTTGTTTGTTTTTTCACACCTACAAACCAGGTGTGATAAAGACACTTACAGACACTGAATTTTTCCCTGCTACTTTGGAACAAGAAAATAATGATTGGTCATTCATTATATCTGTCTTAGTTCAAAGGCATTTTTTTATTAAATTAATTCTGATTGCATTTGAAATCATTATTCACTTATGGCAGAGGATATCAATCCTAATGACTTCTAAAATTGTAACTACTGAATCGTTATCTTACATTTACTGTTAAGTAACCATATTTGGAAAAATGTATGGCTAGAGCGTCATAATAAAATGATATATCTTTCTTTAGTAATTACATTAAAATGAATCATGTTTGATTAATTAGTTCTTTTGGACAATGTTGGTGTAATGTGTCATTCCTTAAGAATTCTATTGTTATGTAGCATTTTTATTAATGAAATCACTGCAATAAATAAACAAAAAAATTTACCCAGAAAAATAAAACTAATCATATACCAGGATGGAGATATCTTATAGAATTTACAGATTATATTTAACAATAAATGTTTCAAAGAACTTGTACAAACTATGTAAAAGATGTATGAATTGTACAATATATGCATTAACAATAAAGCAGGTTTAAGTAACTGACCCCACTCACTGTAACCCAACAGTGAGTTATAATCCATGACACAAATGGTCTGGGAAAAGATTTTCTATCATGTAGGACACATCTACAAGTAGCATTCAATACACTCCCAATATTGTGTGGTTCCATCAGAATGTGGTCTCTCAGCATTGGGTTTTTATTTCAATAAATTTTTCTAACTCTTTACTGAATATCAAACTCATAGCAGTATTTGTGGAAGCACAAAGTGGAAAGATCAGTAATTTCCCTCTTGTTATATGAAAGCATTTCATTCTATTTGCCTTTTCTTAAACCTCCCATGAACTATTTGGAAAGTTACCTAAATGTCTAAAAGGCTCAGGAGTCTCGTACGTATTTTAAGAAACTCCTAGCAATACCAGTTTATTATTTTCCCACGTGCAGCTCACCGTTACTCTGTGACTCCCTCAGAGTTTCTGCGGCTCTCCTTTGACACTGACATTTTCCAGGCCTCCTTGTCCTATTTGTGCTCAGCATCTTGCTTCCAGTGGCCATGAGCTTCTAACCGCATTGTTTCTCTCCACCTTCCCCCCTAGACAATACTTTTCTCCCTTCCTTCACACTAGGCTAATGTGGGTACCGCCTTTCACTGAAGGCTCTGGGGATGATGAAGTGGGAGGCAATTAAGCATGGGGCAGAAATCTGCTGCCAATGTCAAACATCACTGTCACTAAAATCCATTAAGGAATCTCTGGCTGCTCAAGTGTCTCTTGTCATTTTAGTAAGACCCCTTCCTCTCCTCAGCAAACTCTCCCTGGAATTACTTCCTATCCAATCCTTCAAACTCTCCCTTAGAAAGAACTTTCAAGGACATTCTATTTCATTCTCATGCAGAGCAATCTTCCCTGTCACAGCTTCACCCCTGGTGGGAGTGGGAGGAGGGCCTGCTCACTTTTTATTACTGAATATGACCCAAAGGTGATTTTTCCTAAACAAAAGAGCAATTCTGTCCCTAAGAGGAATTTTGTCTTCCTTCAAGGTCGTCTGAGTAAAATTGCAGCTGCTTTTTTAAAATGACATTTTTGCTTTCCTGTAAGATCTGTAAGAGTGGTAATATTGTTGATTAATAATATTAATATTTGCTGAGCACTTACTATGGGTCAGTCACTATGCCAAGTGGTTTACCTCTATTATCTCATTAGTCCTTATAAAAATTCTGAGTCAGGCACTGTTATGAACCCTATTTTACAGATGAAGAAATGGAAACTCAAAGACATTATTTAACTTACTGAAGGTCACAGGCAGGGTGGGCTTGAATCTGGAACTGAGGACATCAAAACCTGCGTTTTTACTATTTTGTCATTCATGCCTCAATCCAGACCCAAGGTCAGTTCCATATACTGACAGATACATTCTTATTAAAGTTTGGTTTTACATGCTATAGGAAAAAATATAGTTAATTGCACCTTTGAGTGATAATTTATGAATATTATATTCTGAACATAAGTAAGCATTTTTGCTCAATAACCAACGTATCTAACTGGGCCTTCAACCCTACCTGTCGCCATTTCTCTGCTCATTCACACTGCAGGGTCACTTCCTGATAGTCCTTCATATAGTGATTGTAACATCCCATGGTAAGCCAATCTCGGGATTTCTCAATGAGGAGGTATGACTTGGGTCCTTATACAGTCCAGAAATGAACCATTACCCACATAAGTAAAACTAGAAGCTGATGATGAAGAATCTCGCCAAGAACTTTGGCAACAATATGCCTATTATTCTCTTGACAGCTTATCACAGCCAGTGTGGTCTCCAGGGACATGGTTGAATTGGGGCTTCGTAGACAAATGTGGATTCAAGGGGTGAGTTTCATGAGACACATGTTCTTATATCCCTGCCCTTCAAAAGGGCCTTAATTATACCACTCTAGGGCTTCCCAGTGGGTATAATGCTAGCCCCAAATGGCATTTTGGAAACATGTAAGGACATTTGGGGTTGTCAGTCATGATGATTGAGGAAGGCATTATTGGCATTTAGCTGGACAGGGGTTAGGACTCCAGACATTTCACATAGATGACAAACCTATTTGTAATCACGTAAGCCTAGACTGTAACTCCAATTTATTCATAAGCTCAAAGTATTCTTCCATAACTTTAATATAAGCTGATTTTTTCCAGGAATGTAATTACCATGTAAATTAAGAGGAAGGTGGTACTTTATTTCATTTGGAACTTTACCCAGTGTTGCCACTATTTTAGAAAAAAAAAAAACATCATTGATGACAATGCTAATTGTGCTATTTGAATCTCTCCATTCTCTGAACGGATCAGTCTGCTTGCAGCTGTCACATTCATGATTCTCCACATAAGTGTAAACATCTGACCACTTCATTATGTGTTCTAATAGAGTTGTGCCTGAGCATTTCTATCTTGTAATGCATGTTATTCTATTATAAACTATCTTCATTTTAGTTCTCCTTTATATTATGGTTCAGGCAACATTTTGTTTTTTGTTGAAGTTGTATATGTCAGCAATATCTATGAATTTCTCTTTGGGGCATTAAAGGGTATATCATAAAATATTTGTTCCATAAAGGGGAGCTTTGGGTTTGACAGAACTGAACCACTGGGCTATACATACCAATTAGGATCCTCCCTGGGTTTGCCCTCTTCTCAGTGAGGCGTCTTTAAAGTATAAATGCTGAGCTGAAAGCTGGTGTCTTCCTCACCTGTTTATGGATAGAGATTAAATCTCTCTGGGATCCAATAAAGGATAATGGTTATGGTTAATATAACATCTGGTTTCTGAATGTTCTTTCCTTCACCCTGTGATGGGATGAGATGATTTTGAAAAGAATAAAGCAATCAGTAAAAACAGAAACAGATGTAAATTGGATTTGAGACAATTGCAGCAGCACATCCGAAGTAAAATTCGACCTTGGATTTCAAGCAAGGTAGGAAATGTGGCCCAGAAAGGAGGTTTCTCTTTTTAATGACTACTACCAGGAAAGTTAAAAATGGAGTAACTGTCCTATAATTTCCTAGCTCTACTTTGTTTATTTAACTCAGTGGCTCCTACTTAGCTCCCAACCTCTTTCTCAGGGAACAGTAGTAACAGTCTCTCTCCAAATGGAAATGGGGAGTGGGGTGTGGGGTGGTCATCATCTCTATTCATGGCAAGTCTCTATATAAGTACTATGGTTGAATCTATCATTCCACCCCACAACTATGGGACTGTCCTTCCCACCTCAAATCTCTGAGAGACAGTGAGGAGAAAGTAATTGTTCCTGTAAAGAAGGAAGGAGACAACAGTATCAGAAGCAGAAACCATGCCCAGGGTTGTGCTCTGCCACTTTATTTGGCCCAGAACTTCTACTTCAGCCACGCTCGTAGAACCTAAAATACTCAAAGGCAAGGTTACCCCAAGACCAAAACACTCTTCTTATTTCTTTTGCCTCTCTCTGCTTTAAAGGCCATTTGGAAATAGAAACATTCCCATCCCCTTCCTATACCAAATAAATTCTCTTACACTGTTAATATTGAAAAGTTTCTCCTGGTATCTCTGGACCTCACAGCCACAGTAAAAGGTACATATTTTACACTAGAATGTTTATCTGTTTGCGCTCATACCCATTTCCCAACATTCCCTTCATTCGTTATTTCACAAGGAACATTTCCCAGTCCCTGTGTTCCCTGGTTGCTGACTAGGTTTGCCTAATAAGAGGCACTGTGACAAAAGAAGCAAGGCAGGAGGAAGGAAGAAGCCGGGGTGTTTTCCCCATTTTCTCTCTCTGTTTCAAGTAGCATCTTTGGCACTGATGGCAAGTCCTTCATGGTTCCTGCTCCCACCCTGAGTAGCACCCTGTGCCAAGAGGGGACCTAGACCCACCCAGATGGTTTTTCTCAGATGGGAACACCACCTCCTGTCTGCAACGATGGTAGTGACTTCCTGATGTTGATCTCTGGGTTGACTCCCCTTTCTTACTTGGATACTCATTTCTTCCATCACCTGTATTAAATACCCTCTGTTTACAATACCTAGAATGGTTTCTGCTCCCCTCACTGGACCCTAACTCATACCCACAGGGATAACATGGTGGTAAGAAGCATGAGCACCGAAATCAGGCAGATGTGGGTTTGTGTTGTGGTTCTGACATTTCTAGTTGGCTGCTTTGGACAAATTAAAACAACTTCTGTGAGTCTCGGTTTCCTCTTTTGTAAAAATTAATAATAATAATAATAATAATAATAATAGTCTACCTAATATTAGTATTTGAGGATTGAACATTATCATGCAAGTCCCTAAACTTCTAGATTTCTCAAAATAGTGCAATTTCCAAAAATAAACATGTAAATTGACATAAGGTAGAAAAATATATTTGACTACAGTAAGGACATTTAAAAAGAATCTTTCTGTAATTACAAGGGAATGCATTTAAATATCATGGATATAATCTCAGAATAAAGAGAAGTTTCTTAAATTTAATAAATTAACCTTTATGGAAACTCATCACTTTGTATTAATTTTTTCTTTTCATCTTTTCAATTTCTCTATGGCTAGATTAAAACACTGGCACAGTTCTGCATTGGTCTGCTCATCAGCTCTTGTTTAGTGTGATTCCTAACTTTTGTACGATTTCCTTCATTAGCTCTACTTCCATTGTCTTATTAGTCATGAGAGAGGTAATTAAAGACCTAAGATACCCAAGGTAGAACTCTCTCCATTGGCTTGTCACACCCTTTCCTATGTACGCTCTGGTTCAAGGCCTCAACTTTTCTGACACTGACCAAGTGACCACTTTTTTCCTTAATTTGATTCTGACAGCAAAATCAAGTGAAAAGAACTGTTGGAACCTAAAAATCCTTGCATCACAAATGTGAGCCCAGCATTTTCTTGCTGTGTCACTGATCCTTTCTTTTTATTCATCCTGGCCCAGCCCAGCCATCAGAGGTACAAACTTTCCATATAATGATTTTTAAGAGCTTATATGGTATTTTCAGGCTGTCCCTATATAATATCAAAATAACTACTCTTTTACTATAAGTTCAAGAAAACAATGCAAATAAGTCCCTTGTGTTTCATTATGCACAACCTAAATACCAATAACTTCTTAATCAGTTTTCCTGAATTCATCAGCATATAACTTCAGTTATTCTACCTTTTACTTTTAGTCATATTTGTTCCATGCCGTATTCTTCTAAGTCATCACTGTAATTTTTGGCAACCTGTTAAATAATATTTGATGGTCTAGTCTCTTACTACTCAGCCTTTCAAATTTTCCATAATGTCAAATAGAAATATCCCTGATGTGGCAAACACAAGAGTCCCTGAAAGAAAAGTGAACCTATTTTCAAGTGCTTCTTAAACTGAGGATTTAGTTTGAATCTTTCAATATGTGCGTAACATTATTCCAAATCTTCTTTGGGTTGCTCTTGCAGGACCCAGGGGTGTATCAGTCAACTGGAAAAGCAATTTGAGAACCTCTAGGATTGATTTTTGAAAATGCAGTATCCACAAAAACAGACTTCAGATGCTATCCCAGCAAATCTTGGCAACTCTGTACTTATGTAGAAGATGCCTTCTGTGGGTTTGTCCAAAGGTTGTTCTATGAACACCGTCACTCTTTTAAACACAGCACATTCTATGCTGCATCCACGTATGATCATTTCGCAAGAATTCTCAGTGTAGACTTGTATTTCCCAGTAAGGGTAGGCAGCAAGCTAGAGCAGCCTGATAAGATAAGGAAAATATGTCAGTAAAAGGTTTGCTTAGAGAGTCTTTTGGGCACATTCATGTTCTCCAGGGTTTATTTGTACAATATTAGTAAGCCAATTCCCAAAGTCAGACTGATAATATTCAAATACTTCCAAGAAGACACTTGCACTGAACAACACATTCTTGGATCATCATACTGCCTTTTACCTGAGAAGTAAATAAATGTGGTAAAACAGATGTGGGTGGCCATAAACAATACTGTTCCATGTGCATTTGGTCATGACGTTGTCTCTGAAAATATGATCTCTGAAGAAAGGCAAACAAAATTTCTTGAAGAAGCAACCCAGATAAACCCACGTGAAGCCACTCTTCCAGTAGTTTTAATGGATTGCACATAATCACTCATACTTTCTCATGTCCCCCGCCTTGGGACCAATGCTACATAGTTTAGAGACAAGTAGACAGGATTAGAGGTGAAGTCTGTGAACCACAGAAAACAGTTTTCCTCTCCATGAAACTAACTGGCCCTTCTGGGGATCAAACCCATGACCTTGGGCTCATTAGCACCCTACTCCAACCATGCCCAAAACAAATACAGGTTTGAAGCAGAGGAGCTTCAAACCACACATAAGAATGTAATCAACAGAGCCACAGGGAAACACATAAAGTAAACACTTTTTATATAGGCAAAAAGAAAAAAAATATTTGGAAAGAGACTACATTCTCTAAATCCCTTAGTCATCTGAAGTCTTACTGGAAATTTCCACTTGGATATCTTCCATCACTTTGACTTCTACTCACTTTCCTCTCTCAGCCCCTACCCCTGAAAGGAATTTACCATTTGGAACTTTTGTCTATGGCACCATCACTCAGTCAATCACGTTAAGAACCTTGGAGTTGTCCTTAGCAACACATTTGACCATCCAATGCATATTTAGGCCAAAACAAAATCCCCCTGAGATCTTTATTCAAACATCTTTCATATCTCTCTTTCTGTCTATCACCAAAGACATCACCATAGTGCAACACCTACTGCCTTCTAAACAGTTGCAATGACTGCCTATAAGCTCTCCCATCTCCAATCTATTTTATATAAAATTCTAAAAATCCTAGTTAGCATATCTTCTCAAAAACCTCAGTGACTACATACTGATGTCTCAAATGTCCAATCTGATATCTTAAATTTTCCCAATATCTACTACAACTAAACTTTTGACATGTATCCCACCTTTGCATAAACCATTCACCCTACCTGGAAAGTGCCCCCCTTCTTTTCCAAATATCCAAAGGCTAGCCATCATTTAACATGTGGCCCATGTTAAAATTCTGTCTCTCTAGCCTATTTCAAGCCAGGATTTTCCTGGATTTTTCACTCTTTTAAACTCCTGAACCCCTCATTAGCAGTACATTCATTAGGAATCTAATTCTCTACTAATCCATCATTAGTTTATTTTTCCTCTATGTAACACTTGTCCATCAACCATATTGTAGATTCTCTGAAGTCAGGGATTTGGCTTTCATCTCATAGGAATTCATTGAGTTCTAATGTGTGAGAGGTACCATTCTGGGAATATAGTCATGAAAAAACCATTATATGATAGTAATAGTATAGTATAGTCGTATATCACAGTAAGAGTGAGATGGGAAATAAACAAATACATGAACAAAGTACTTGCTCTTTCTCCCAGGTATTCCCATGGATCTTCCTACTTCACACAGTTTTCACTGAAAAAGAAAAGATGCCATCCCTGGCCTCGATCTAAAATAGCATACCCTGTCTTGGCCTTTTGATCCCCTTACCCTGCCCCATAGCACTTCCCACTGGCTCTATATTATACATATGCTTATGTATTGGCTTGCTTACTGTTGGTTGACCTCAGTGATGTATCTCCAGCACCTACAACTTTCTGATACATATAAGGTCCTCAATAAAGATTCATGAGATGTATGAATAAATGAATGAAAACTTGAGTTGGGGCCTGAGGAAAATGTGGTAGGATTTTGTGATGAAAAAAATATAATAAACAATAATAAAATATAATAATATGATATATAAACAATAATAATATATTATTTATTATAAACATATAAAATAAAAACAATTAAAATATAAACAATAGCAGCAGCAACCATTTCTTGAGGAATTCTATGTGCCAGGTATTGGATGAAGGGCTTTAAATATCTTATCTCAATTAATCCTCAAAATAACTCTATTAGGTATTCATGATTACCTATTGACTAAAGTGAGCTTAGGAATATTAAGTAGCATGAACATACATAACAGAAGAAACTGCCCAGAATCTACACATAATTCCTATAAATCAACATAAAAATAAAAATAACCCAGTATAAAATTGGGCAAAGATATGAACAGAGAACTTGTGGAAGTGAACATACAAATGACTGATAGTCATATGAAAAAGAGTGCTCACTCCCATTTATAGTGAGGAAAATTAAAATCTAAGCCACAGTGAAATGGAATTTTTTACTCATAATATTGGTAAAAGTTCTAAGGTTTAGTGATATCAAGTATTGACAAGAGTGTGGAAAAACATATTCTCATATTCTACTTGTGGATGTATATTCTAGTTCATTGGAGGGTGAGTGGGCAGTAATTAGTAAAATTTAAAATGCCCATATCCTCCATCAATTCTACTTACTACCCTAGAGAAGTCCTCAGCAGTGTATGCATGGGGGAAAGCACAAGGATATCTGATGCACCACTATTTATTAAAGTAAAAACCTGTAAATAATATCAATGTTGACAGGGGTGGGAGGTAATGATTAAATAATTGTGAATGTATTCATAGTAATGAGCACTACCATGTCGTTTTGAAAAATGGGGTATATCTCTATAAACTATATGATTAGGTGTTCAAAGAAAGATTTAGAATGATATCAAGGGGCACCTGGATGGCTGAGTCAGTTAAGCATCTGACTTCAGCTCAGGTCATGATCTTGTGGTTCATGAGTTCAAGCCTCACTTCGGGCTCTGTGCTGACACCCTGGAGCTTGGAGCCTGCTTAAGATTCTGTGTCTCCCTCTCTCTCTGCCCCTCCCCTGCTCTCTCTCTCTCCCAAAAATAAACATTAAAAAAATTTTAAGATTTATAATTATATCTAAAGTAGCCTATAATATATGCAATAGAAAACAAAACAGTGCATTTTCTATGGAGATAGATGTTAGATAGATAGATAGATAGATAGATAGATAGATAGATAGAAAAAAAGGAGATAGGAAGAGAGGTGGGGGAAGGAGGGAGGAAAAAAGGAAGACAATTTAGAAAAAGAAAATGGATAAGAACACCTAAGGAGAGAGTATGGAGAAGAGTGGAGGGCCCAGGACTAAACCCCAAAGAACTACATTACTCAGTTTGGGTAAAGGAAGAGGGTTCTGAGAAGCTTCAGTCACAAATATAGAAAGAGAGCCAGAACACTGAGGTGCACTGAGTGAGGTCAACAAAATGTTACAAGGAGACTATCAGTGTTCCACTACATTGAAAGGTGATAAAATGTTTAGCAGGTTACTTTTGCATCATAGCAGATATTGGTGGCTTTTCTTGACTAATTTTTGGACAAGAGAGAGAAACACATTAAGGCAAAAATAAAGAATTAATGAGAGGTCAGGAAATGAAGAAAAAGATATAGAGAACTTTTTTTTTTTTTTTTTTTTTAATTTTTGGGACAGAGAGAGACAGAGCATGAACGGGGGAGGGGCAGAGAGAGGGAGACACAGAATCGGAAACAGGCTCCAGGCTCCGAGCCATCAGCCCAGAGCCCGACGCGGGGCTCGAACTCACGGACCGCGAGATCGTGACCTGGCTGAAGTTGGACGCTTAACCGACTGCGCCACCCAGGCGCCCCAGAACTTTTGATCAAGGTGTCAGAGACACAATGGGATTGTGGGCCCCAGAGTTATTTTTAATGGAAGATACTAGAGAAGGTATGTTAAGAGAAATGACCCAGTAAAAAAGGTGAAGATCAAAGATTAAAATAGAGAAAAGGAACAACTTGAAGAACAAACTCCTTGAAAAGATTAGAAGGGATAAGATCCAGACCCCTGCAGAAAAAAAAAAGTTATTTGATAAGAGAAGGGATACTTCCTGAAGGGTAGCAAAAGGGAAGAAAGCAGTGCGACTGCAGGTAGGTTTATAAATCCAGTAGCAAAAGAAATGGGTTGTGCATGTCTGGTGACGTCTACATTCCCTGTGAAGTAGGAGGATTCAAGGTAACCATAAAAAGAATGAAATCTTTCCATTTACAACAACACGGATGGAACTTAAGAATATTATGCTAAATGAGTTAAGTCAGAAGAAGAAAAATACCATATGACTTCACTCACATGGTATGGAATCTAAAACCAAAACCAAAACCAAACATGTAAGCAAACAAAACTCATACATACACAGAACAGACCAGTGCTTATCAGAGGGAAAGGGGCTGGGGGTGGGCAAAGGGGCAAAGGGGGCCAACTGCAGGGTGATGGGTGATAACTAGACTTGGGGGTTATCACTTTGTAGTGTAAACAGAGGTTGAATTATAATGCTGTACAACTGAAACACATATAATGAAAAAAAAGTGAGGGCAATGTGGGGAGTGGAGGAGGTCAAAGTTTGAGGTGGGAGAAAAAGGTATAAAATACATTTTTTGTGGCAGGTAGGAGGACAACCTTAGCAGAGAAATGTATTAGCAGAGAATGTCTATTTGAAGTTGAGAATATATGCCAATATAATCATTTGTGACTATAGGTTAAATATACCAGAGAAAATGTATAGCATTAAGCTTTCCTTTCATTCAACTTTCAGTAAACATACAGTTAATCAGTGTGCAATGTATCAGGCATTTATTTTCTGAAATCAAAAAATCATTTGAAGAATACTGTTCGGTGCTCCTTCGTTAATGCTGTTCTGAAAGGAAAAAAAAACTGTTCTGAAAGCTTCTCCGTTAATTAAATGGGCAGTATTCTTTTTGTTTTTGTGAATGAACTGAGAAACAATAGGTATAAGTGAGTTATCTTTGATCCTTCTTTCCTTCATTCCTGTAGCCACCTTAGCCATCAAGCCCTCGCATTCTGCCTTCCTGGTGCTTCTCCAGTATGTCCTCCTGTTCCATAACTACTGATATTACTCTAGGCCTGCACATCAGTGGGGCAAAAGCCAGCTGCATATAAGAATCCTCAAGCTCTACCCGAATTGGTTCAGCACTCTCAGACACTGGAACTCTAAAGTGTCCATTTTTAAAATTGAAGTGTAATTGACATATAACATATTAGTTTGAGGTGTGCAACATATTAATTCAATATTTATATACATTGCAAAATCATCACCACAGTAAGTCTAGTTACCATCTGTCATTATGTAAAGTTACCAAAAATTTTTTTCTTGTGATGAGGATTTTTAAAATATACACTTTCAGCACCTTTGCAATATATAATACTATTGACTATAGTAACCCTGCTGTACATGAAATCCCCATGACTTATTTATTTTATAACTAGAAGTGTGTACCTTTTATATACTTGGTTATAGATCCCGCCCATTTTGCATACTCCCTAACCCCCTCGTCTCTAGTAATCACCAATGAGTTCACTGTATCTATGAGTTTTGTTTGTTCATGTGTCTTCTTTTTTAGATTCCACATATAAGTGAAATCATACAGTATTTCTCTTCCTCTGTCTTGCATATTTCACTTAACATAATACCCTCAAGGTCCATCCATGCTGTCACAAATGGCAGGATTTCATTCTTTTGTGTGACTGAACAGTATTCCATTATATATACATTACATCTTCTTTATCCATTCATTCATCCATGGGCACTTAGGTTGCCTCCATATCTTGTCTATTCTAAAGAACGCTGCAATGAATGTAGGAGTGAATATATATTTTCAAATTAGTGTTTTCATTTTTTTAAGATAAATACCCCAGAATGGAATTGCTGAATCATATAATATTTCAATTTTTAATTTTTTTGAGGGAATTTCATACTATTTTCCATAGTGGCTGTACCAATTTACATTGCCACCAACAGTGCACAAGGGTTTCCTTTTCTCCACACCATTGCCAACACTTGTTATTTTTTTCTTTTTGATAATAGCCATTCTAACAGATCTGAGGTGATATCTCATTGTGGTTTTGATTGGAATTTCTCTGATGATTAGTGATGTTGAGCATCTTTTCATGTGTCTGTCTAATCAATCCTCTGCCTATTTCTTAATCAGATTGTTGGTTTGTTTTGTTATTGAATTGTATAAGCTCTTTATATATTTTGGATATTAGCCCCCTATTGGACATATGATTTGCAAATACCTTCTTCCATTCAGTAGGCTGCCTTTTGATTTTGTTGATGATTTCCTTCACTGTGCAGAAGCTTTATAGTTTGGTGTGCTCCCATTTGTTTATTTTTTGCTTTTGTTGCCCATGCCTTGGGAGTCAAATACAAAAAATTATCTCTAAGACTGATGTCAAGGAATTTATCTCCTATGTTTTCTTGTAGTTTTATGGTTTCATGCCTTACATTGAAATTGTTCATCCATTTTGAGTTAATTTGTATGTGTGATTTAAGATAGTGATATAGTTTCATGCTTTGCATGTGGCTGTTTAGTTTTTCCAACACTGTTCATTGAAGGGATTGCCCTTTCCCCATTGAATATTTTTGCTTCCTTTGTCATAAATTAATTGACCATATATGTATCCATTTATTTCTGGGCTTTCTGTTCTGTTCTATTGATAAATATGTTTGTTTTTATGCCAACACCACACTGTTTTGATTACTATAGTTTTGTAATATAGTCTGAAATTAGAAAGTGTGATGCCTCCAGCTTTGTTGTTTATAAAGATTGCTTTGTCTTTTGGGATCTTTTGTGGTTCCATACAAACTTTATGTTTTTTATATTTCTGTGAAAAAAAGTCATTGGAATTTTGATAAGGATCACATTGAATCTGTAGGTTGCTTTGGATAATATGGACATTTTAACTATTAATTTTTCCAATCCATGAGCATGGAATATCTTTTCATTTATTTGTGTCTTCTTCAATTTCTTTTATCAATGTCAGTTTTCAGTGTATAGGTTTTTCACCTCCTTGGTTAAATTTATTCCTAGGTATTTTATTCTTTTTGTTGCAATTATAAATGGAATTGTTTTAATTTCTCTGATAGTTTGTTATTAGCGTATAAAAACACAACAGATTTTTGTATATTGATTTTGTACCCTGCAACTTTACTGAATTTGTTTATTAGCTCAAAAGTTTTTAGTGGAGCTTTAGGATTTTCTATACAGTTGACCCTTGAGCAAAATGGGTTTGAACTCTGTGCATCCACTTATACATGGATTTTTCTCAATATAGTACAGTACTATAAATATATTTTCTTTTCCTTATGATTTTCTTAATAACATGTTCATTTTCTGTAGCTTATTTTATTGTAAGAATACAGTAATACAATACATACACAAAATATGTGCTAATCAACTATTTTATTGGAAAGGCTTCTGGTCAACATTAGACTATTAGGAATTAAGTCAAATTTGGGGGGAGTCAAAAGTTATACACAGATTTTCAACTGTGCAGAGGGTCAGCATCCTTAGATGCTGCATTGTTGAAGGGTCAACTGTATGTAAAATCATGTCATCTACAAATAGTGACAGTTTTACTTCTTCCTTTTCAATTTAAATACCTTTCATTTCTTTCTCCTAAGATTCTAATTGTTCCAGCTACTACTTGAATAAAAGTGGTTGAATAAAACTGGTGAGAGAGGGCATCTTTGTCTTGTTCCTGATCAAATGCTGAATGTTTTTGCACGGTTGAGTTTGATGTTAGCTTTGGGCTTGTCATTTGTGACCTTTACTATGTTTAGTTACATTTCCTCTATATTCATTTCACTGAAAGTTTTTATCATAAATGGATGCTGACTTTCTACATCCATTGAGATGATGATTTGGTTTTTTACCCTTTATTGCATTAATGTTGTATGTCACATTGATTGATTTGTGAATGTTGGACCATCTGACATCTCTGGAATAACTCCCACTTGATCATAATGAATGATCCTCTTAATGCATTGCTGAATTTCATTTGTAATATTTTGTTGTGTTGAGCGGGGGGAGTGGTGGTGCATCTATATGCATCAGGGATATTGTTCTGTAATTTGTTTTTGTGATATGTTTTTTCTGCTTTTGGCATCAGGATAATTCTGGCCATATAAAATGAGTTTGGAAGACTATACGTTTCTAGGAATTTATCCATCTTATTTTATTTTTTGCTTTTTACTGGATTTTTTTCCCAATATATGAAATTTATTGTCAAATTGGTTTCCATACAACACCCAGTGCTCATCCCAAAAGGTGTCCTCCTCAATACCCATCACCCACCCTTGCCTCCCTCCCACCCCCCATTAACCCTCAGTTTGTTCTCAGTTTTTAAGAGTCTCTTATGCTTTGGCTCTCCTTCACTCTAACCTCTTTTTTTTTTTCCCCTTCCCCTCCCCCATGGGTTTCTGTTAAGTTTCTCAGGATCCACATAAGAGTGAAACCATATGGTATCTGTCTTTCTCTGTATGGCTTATTTCACTTAGCATCACACTCTCCAGTTCCATCCACGTGGCTACAAAGGGCCATATTTCATTCTTTCTCATTGACACGTAGTACTCCATTGTGTATATAAACCACAATTTCTTTATCCATTCATTAGTTGATGGGCATTTAGGCTGTTTCCATAATTTGGCTATTGTTGAGAGTGCTGCTATAAACATTGGGGTACAAGTGCCCCTATGTATCAGTATTCCTGTATCCCTTGGGTAAATTCCTAGCAGTGCTATTGCTGGGTCATAGGGTAGGTCTATTTTTAATTTTTTGAGGAACCTCCAGACTGTTTTCCAGAGCGGCTGCACCAATTTGCATTCCCACCAACAGTGCAAGAGGGTTCCCGTTTCTCCACATCCTCTCCAGCATCTATAGTCTCCTGATTCGTTCATTTTGGCCACTCTGACTGGCGTGAGGTGATATCTGAGTGTGGTTTTGATTTGTATTTCCCTGATGAGGAGCGATGTTGAGCATCTTTTCATGTGCCTGTTGGCCATCTGGATGTCTTCTTTAGAGAAGTGTCTATTCATGTTTTCTGCCCATTTCTTCACTGGGTTATTTGTTTTTCGGGTGTGGAGTTTGGTGAGCTCTTTATAGATTTTGGATACTAGCCCTTTGTCTAATATGTCATTTGCAAATATCTTTTCCCATTCCGTTGGTTGCCTTTTAGTTTTGTTGGTTGTTTCCTTTGCTGTGCAGAAGCTTTTTATCTTCATAAGGTCCCAGTAATTCATTTTTGCTTTTAATTCCCTTGCCTTTGGGGATGTGTCAAGTAAGAGATTGCTACGGCTGAGGTCAGAGAGGTCTTTTCCTGCTTTCTCCTCTAAGGTTTTGATGGTTTCCTGTCTCACATTCAGGTCCTTTATCCATTTTGAGTTTATTTTTGTGAATGGTGTGAGAAAGTGGTCTAGTTTCAATCTTCTGCATGTTGCTGTCCAGTTCTCCCAGCACCATTTGTTAAAGAGACTGTCTTTTTTCCGTTGGATGTTCTTTCCTGCTTTGTCAAAGATTAGTTGGCCATACATCTGTGGGTCTAATTCTGGGGTTTCTATTCGATTCCATTGGTCTATGTGTCTGTTTTTGTGCCATGTTTCTAGGAATTTATCCATTTCTTCTAGGTTGTCTAATGTGTTAGCATATACTTGTTTATAGATTCTTTGTATTTCTTTGGTATCAGTTGTAACATCTCCTCTTTCAGTCCTGATTTTATTTATTTGAACCCTTGCACTTTTTTTTCTTCATGATTCAAGCTAAAGATTAGTCTATTTTTTTTATCTTTTCAAAGAAACAACTTACTTTCATTGATCTTTTCTATTATCTCTTTAGTCTCCATTAAATATATTTCTGCTCTTTATTTATTATTTCCTTCTACTAACTTTTCCTCTTTTTCTAGTTCCTTTATGTGTAAAGTTAAATTGTTTATCTGAGATTTTTCTTGTTTCTTGAGGTAGGCCTGTATCACCATAAACTTC
Organism: Neofelis nebulosa; assembly: GCF_028018385.1. NCBI lineage: Eukaryota > Metazoa > Chordata > Mammalia > Carnivora > Felidae > Neofelis > Neofelis nebulosa. The sequence goes on from NC_080789.1 coordinate 19,535,716, forward strand.
CCCCTTAGAACTGCTTTTGCTGCATCCCACAGATTTTAGTATCTTGTATTTCCATTTTCATTGTCTCAAGGTATTTTTATTTCTCTTTATTTCTCCTTTGATTTCTTCATTGACCCATTGGTTATTCAGTCATATGTTTAACCTCCATGTATTTGTGGGGGTTTTTTCCATTTTATTCTTGTAAGTTTCCTACTATTGTAGTCAGAAACAATGTGTGATATGATTTCAATCTTCCTAAATTTTTTGAGACTTATTTTGTGGCCTAATACATCTTCAATCCTGGAGAATGTTCCATGTGCACTTGAGAAGAATGTTATATTCTGCTGATTTTGGGTAAAATGCTCTACATATATCTATTAAGTCCATCTTGTCTAATGTGTCATTCAGGGCTGACGTTGATTTTCTATCTGAATAACCTATCCATTGGTGTAAATTGGGTATTAAAGTCCCCTACTATTATTGTATCACTGTCAATTTTTCCCTTAAGTCTATTAATATTTGCTTTATATATTTAGGTGCTGTCATGTTGAGTGCATAAAAATTTGTAAATTTTATCTTCTTGTTGGATTGACCCCTTTATCATTATGTAATGTCTATCTTTGTCTTATATTACAGTCTTTGTTTTAAAGTCTATTTTGTCTGATATAACTACAGTTATTCCAGCCTCCTTTGGTTTCCATTTGCATGAAATATCTTTTTCCATTCCTTCACTGTCAGTCTCTGTGTGTCCTTACATCTGAAGTGAATCTCCTGTAGACAGTACACATATAGATCTCTCTTTTTTTTTTTTTTTTTTTTTTTACAGTTCAGTCCCTATGTCTTTTGATTGGAGAGTTTCATCCATTTAATTCATACATTTAATTATTGTAGGTATGTACTTACTGCCATTTTGTTAATTTTCTAGTTGTGTTGTAGTTCTTCTCTTTTTCTCTTGCTTTCTTTCCTTGTGGTTTTTCTATAGTGTTATGCTTAGATTCCTTTCTCATTACCTTCTGTGTATCTACAATAGGTTTTTTTTTATGGTTACCACAAGGCATAGATAGATAGATAGATAGATAGATAGTGCATTAAATTTGAATGCATTCTAAAACTCTACATTTTTACTTCCCACCCTCTATGTTTTATGTTTTTGATATCACATTTTATTTTATGTATCTCTTAAGTATTGTAGCTATAGTTATTTTTCTAATTTCATCTTTTAACCTTCATACTAGCTTTATAATTGATTGATCCATTAACTTCACTATATAATTTCTTCTAAAGGCAGTTTAGTAGGTGATGAACTCCCTTAGCTCTTACTTAGCTGGAAAACTCTTTATCTCTTCTTCAATTCTGAATGATCACTTTGCCAGGTAGAATATTCTTAGTTGGAAGTATTTTCTTTTCAGCACTTTGAATATATCATGCCATTCCTTTCTGGCCTGCAAAGTTTCTGCTGAGAAATTTGCTGACAGTCTTATGGGGGTTCCCTTATACCTAACAAGTTGTTTTTCCCTTGCTGCTTTTTATATAATTATTGTATTCTTCAGTTCTGTGACTTCTGTTTGGTACTTTCTTATACTTTCTCTTTGTTGAAACTCTGTGTTCATCCATTCAGTGAGCATATTTATGTCTAAGTTCAGTGAGCATATTCAAGTTCAAGTTCAAGTTCAGAGAGCATATTTATGTCCATTTGAGCTCTTTACCAAGTAAATTACTTATCTATGTTTTATTAAGGCTTTTTCTGGAGTTTTATTTTGTTCTTTCATCATACATGTACAACATATTCCTCTGTTACCTCATTTTGCTTGACTTTCAGTGTTTGTTTTTATGTATTAGGTGAAACATCTCTCCCAGTCTTGAAGTAGTAGCCTTGTATAGAAGATGAACATTATTTAATGTTGCCCTAGCTCTTGGTTGTCTCTTGAGCCTTTGTTATTGCCCAAGCAGCCTGATTTATTCTTGATAGAACCCTATTGTTGAGATGTGTCAAATGTTCCAGAGGGAGGGATCTCGGTCACCACCTAGTTTTAGGCTGATTGGAAGCTAGAACATCAGAAAGCAGCTTTAAAAATGTGTAAACATACACAGTCCTGTGGGGTTGCAATTGTAAATCCTGCTGGCTTTCAAACCAGGTGATCTGGGGGTATCTCCTTGGCAACGTTGCAAAAATCAGGGCTCCAGACAAGTGTATGAGCTCCTTTCTGGGAGGTACTGATGAGCTGCTGTGAGGCCAAGAGAAAGTACAAAAATGGTATCCTCTGGTCTATGTTCCTTGAGAGCCTCTAGATGTGTAGTAAGCCTAGAGTCTGCCCCTCAGGCTGAAGGTCCAAGACAAGTAGATAGGCCTTTTTCACAGGAAGACTAGGATATGTTTTGGTCTGCTGTATGTGCGGCGCCCTGGAGTGGTAACCTACCAGGAACTGTCCCTCTGATTGTTTCAGATCCATGGGGCCCAGAAAGAGAATCCCCTCTGGCCACCTTACCTAGGTGCTCCAGGGGCATACCCTGTGTGGTCTACATATGTGGCTTTGGCAGAGCCATGGGAATAACACCCTTCCCTGCCCTATGATGCTAGCAGGTTAGAGGGAAAATATAAAAATGGCACCTGCCAGTGCCTCAGTCCCCAGAGTTCTAACAAGCTCCTGCCCTTCTAACAGATGCTTTAACATTAGCAAATGAATCCCTTTGTCACATGGTCTAGGTGTTTTTCAAACCGCTGGCTTTTCACTGGGTCCCAAGGTGAATGAGTCTGCATGTGAACTCAGAATGTAGAATGTTCATTTAAAAGTAGAATGTTCATTCCTGACAACCCTCTGGTTCTCCTTAACATAAGCCCTATTGGGTTTCAAAACCAGATGTTTTGGTGTGGAGCACAAACCCTTGGCTCCTCAGCGATAAGCTCCATATTTATGAGATCCTTCACAATTGTGGGTCATCACACCAGAGGTGTTTTTTTGTTTTGTTTTTTTGGTTTTTTGTTTTTTTGGTTTTTTTTAGCAAGACTGCATGTCTGCCTCTCCTTATCTCCATATGGCCCTTCTATCCTCTGTTGTGAGGATGCTGGTTTTTCAGAGGGAATCATCACATAGGTAGGTGTCCTTTTGTTGTGTCTGTGGGAGGGGAGTTCAGGATCTTCCTATACCGCCATCTTCAGGCTATCTCCTAAAACTCCATTCTTGACAAACTCAAGTGGTATTTTCTCAAGTCTACATCTGTCCACATTTGGAACACACTCTAATACATGCAAGGTATATTTTGGTCTTTCCGGACTCTGGAAAGAAGCACACCACTGCCCCACCTGATAGAGAAACGAATCTGAGCAAGTGAAAGAGGACTTCCATGTCTGCACCAATAAGTTATCCTCACAGATGACGGCTTGAGTCTAAAGTACATAAGGCCATTTTGTGTGTAAGAATTGTTTGTGGAATGAATAAATTAATGAATAACAGTTGAGTCCAAGAAGGGGACAAGGAGATGCTACATTTAGTAGTAGTCTATAAGACTGGACAAGAACTTTGCACATCCTCTGTTGAAGAGCTGCCAGGGATAAGAAATGCTTAAGGCCAAGGAAAAGTAGTGTAAGAGGAAAACTTAAAGAGGAGTATGAAGCTTGGAAGGAGCCACATATAAAATAAAATGCCATTTATTCTTTTCTAATCACAACTCAGTTTAATGAGGGGATTTGGCAGGGAGGGGGCCCCGGCTGGAATAAAGATGCTCTATTAACCAAAGAAGCCAGAGGAGATTACGTAGCCAAATAAACTGTAACGGCCTTCCCTAATTTACCAGCTGTTTCCTTTCTGTTGAATGGAAATAGAAAAATTAAGCCTCCTAAACTCAATATAAAAATAATTCCTTTAGACTCTAGAGAGCATGATCAGGTTCTTACAAGAGAAACTATTTAGCAATGACTTAATAATGCATCTTCAGAATACAAATTCAAGGGACCAGACATGGAATGTTCATCAGTCTTTCTAATGACATTCGCAGAGTTATTTTTATGCTTAATCAAATGAGTCTCAGACAGCTTTTGAATATGGAAAGGATGATACACAAATGTTTGTGCCAATTTCTGGTTATGCACTTTGCTTAAAAATTGACTTGGACTAGCTGAAATTTTGGCTGAAGGGTTTTCTTGGTAAGAACACAGTAAAATATGTGGGCATTTCATCGGAATTGGGGAAGGTGTCACTTCACTTTGGGTCTCAGGGTTGGAAAAGGTCAGCTAGGTGACAAAGTGACAAATTCTCATTACACTATTTAACAAGATTTTATAGATTACATGTTGAAGTAGGCAATTTCCATTACCGTTTCCTGGATGGGGAATGCACTGAAATCGATTAAAAGGATAATAAATGACTCAAAACATAAAAATTAAAGTATATCCCCTGCATTTGCTTTTGCCTTAGAAATACAAATGCATGATACAATTTAGAACTAAAAGAAAGCTAACTCAAAACATTTGTTTCACAAATCAAGAGAAGTTGTCGGATTTAGTCCAAAATTAGAGCACCTAAAAGTTGACTGGCTTTTGATAGCACTGCCAACTTAGTATGACTGAGAACCTTGCTTCAATTTTCCATATATGCACTGGAAAGACCAGGGCTCCCAAAATAACACCCCATAATGGACAGCTGTCATTTCCCTCAAAGTCCTTGTCTTCATATCTTTCCCACAATTTGCTGGTTTCTAGGAAATATCTGTTGGAATAAAGCAAAGAGGGGAAGGGAGACCCCTACAAGATCTTACCAAAACTACCAATTCATCTTAAGAGAAAAAAAAATAATTTTTTCCTTGGCTAAAGTAATTTGGTTTGGCTTTCCACATGACCCAAATTCACCAGATAATTACCAGTTCTCTGTTTCTCTTCATGCCATTTTGGTCTGGCCTTTGAATCCTGAGTGTACCCACAGTCCAAGGGATTAACTGAAAATTTCCCTTGACATTATTAAACCCATATACCATGCATTTTATGGCCTGCTACAGGACCCCAGATTGCCAGCACTATGGAGTATGCTCAGGAGATTGTGCTGTGTTCCCAGATCAGATAAAGGGAAAGAAGCTATGTGAAAAGACTATTTGGGGTTGCAAACTACATGAGGGCGGAAATATGTCTCTCTTATGTCATTGTATCTTCACCACCTTGCACAGTACCTGTCAGTCAGAAAGAAGGGGCTCAGTAAATAGTTTTTGAAGGCACATATAAGCAAATGAATAGAAAATCAAATGGTAACCCTAGAAAGTTGACACACTGAAAATGTAACTTCCCTTTCGGTTACAGTAAAAAAAAAAACCTGTCAGTTTGTTAGCTCTGACACACCACACACACACACGCACACACACACATTTGCCTTGGTGTGACTGAACAGAAATACTAAGAACAACTGGAGCTAATAATTAGTGGACTCTTTTATGTATCAGGTATTATTCTGAGTGGGTCCTTCATGTGTATTAATTCATTTAACCACTGCAAACCTATGTAGCAGACATTGTGATTATGACATCTGGCAGACAAGGAAACCAATGGGTTGAGAGTCTGGTAAATTTTCTCAAAGATTCCCAACTAATAAGGGGAGAGAACCAGGATATTAGGCACACACTCTTAATCACTATGCTCTGTTAACTTCTAAAAGTAACATTAAACCTAAGTAATGAAGATGGCTGGTGACCCAGGATGAGTGTTAGGGGCTTACTCTCTACATTTCCACCCATCTTCAGAGAACTGTGGCTGTGTTATTTGTTAGTGTCATTGGCCACCAAATGAGAAATATCGGTAGCTCTTATGGAGCTTAGCAAACAGGTAGCTCTTATGGAGCTTATCAAAATCTTGAGACATTGTAGGGTTTCACTTCTGCTGATAGCCCACATATGACATACAGGCAGCTGTTTACAGAAGGTCCTCAACAAAAAAGGATGAAACAGCTAACATGACCCTCTGCTTAATGGGAAAGCACAGTCTGCAAGGCATGCCCTGTCCCTCAATGCTCACCAACTCCCCTACATGTGGCCCCCTCAGGTCAGACCTGCTCACCCCAACACTCATCTTACCCCTTATCCTCTCCCTTTTCTAGCCAGACAACCACCACTTGCTAGCCCAAAGAGGAGGTGCAATAATCTGGCTCTTTATTTTCTTTGTCACCTAATTTGATGTCATAGATTCTATAGCTTGCTTCCTTAAGGACCTTTCCTTCGGATTCTCAAGGTTTTTTTTTTCTCTACAAAACCTCCATCTTACAAATCAAAAGCTTTGATTTAGCATTCAAATCTATGCTTCTGTAGTAGGCTGCATGAACATACTTTGTTAATTTCTTTCTTTTTGCTTTCTTTATCTAACAATCCTAACTCTCCTCAAAGCAATATAGATGCTTCTGGCTGAATAGGGAAAAAGTGCTGAAACATAAAGAGAGGCTAGTATTTCAAAAACAAAAATAAAAATAAAAACCTCCCTTTCATGCCAGCCAACCATAGTCCACTCAATTTAAGAAATCATCAAAGCTTAATAATTCACTTCATTGAAGTGTTTTGTTTCTTTTGTTTCATTTTGCCTCTTCCCAAAATCTGCGGAAGCAATTCATGGACATGGCCCGATTTGCTCCATAGTGGAAAACAGCTCTGGGCCTTCCTTAGCTTTTGTCCTAAGTCTGCCATTAACTTACTGCAAAACTTGGGCTGGCCACCTCCCTGCACTACTGGGTAATCTGTCCCAGTTGCACAACCTATGGAATAATCATTTCACCCACTGTTTATGAGGCAATTACTGTGGGCCAGACCTCTCTAGGAAGGGGTACAAGCATTGCCTCTCCTGACTTCACAAGAATCCTGAGGACAAGAAAGGTATTTTCATCCCCATTTTAGAGACGAAGCAACTGAGGGTAATCCAGGTGTGGTGACAAATCCAAGATTCAAACCTAGGTTTTCTGGACTCTGAAATGTTTTTCAGTCTACAGCTATTAGTGTGTGTGTGCGTGTGTGTGTGTGTGTGTGTGTGTGTGTTACTATAGAGCTGCTAAGTCCATCATAGGGGAAACATTAGTGGGCAAATAAATACAAATTCCAAAACACATCTATGCCAAAGAGAATACCCAGTAGTTAGTCACCCTAGTCAAGGGGCAGGGCCATGGGGATATCCTCATCCAAGAAGATACAGGCAGCAAATGTGAGCGAACAAGCAAATTCCCTTTGGTTGACCAATCTGGGTTGATTACATCGTTGGGACAATTTCTCACCCTTCTAAGGCGAGACCAGAGTTGCAAAATCTTTTAAAAGGGCAAGGCAGAGACCACAAGCATTCTGGCAAAATTCTGGTTTGCAGTGGCCTCTCATGATGACTTATTTCTGCTGAAATGATAAGGATCCCAGGCAGGCTCTCCAGGCAGGAAACTCCAGCGCCTAGGGAGGGAGCCTAATTGGGAAATGGATAGTGAACCATATGCAGACTCTCATATCCCTGACACAGCAAAATACTCTCTTTGCTCTGGATGGCAAAGTTGTTTTCCCACTGTGTGCGTGGGAGAGAGATGACGCATTCTGTGACAGTAACTGCGAACAGGTGGGGGGAAAAACAAGGGTCACTTCCAAGAGGTCTGTTAAAACTTTCCCTTTTCAAAGTCTGAGGAAATAATAATGTGGCTGCACAAGTGAAAGTCTATCTGTTGCTATGTGTTCAGTGTACACCTTGCTTATCCACTCAAAAGTCTCAATTAAAATCACAGCTGTTATTTGTGTATTGGGTTCAGAAACTTTCCCATGGCCATAGCAAAGGAACAAAGGAAAATAGCCTTGTTGGTTGTTACACCTGCAACTGGGATGAATGGAGGTTGATGTCAACTGCATTCATATTATGTCTGGAATAATAATAATGCTTTTCATTTTCAGAGAGCTTTACAGTTTATGAAGCCCTTTTATGTACATTTCATGTATTCATTTAAATATGGTACCTCCCTTACAGAAAACAGTACAAAAGGATACTTTTTTTTTTTTTTTTTTTTTAATTTTTTTTTTCAACATTTTTTATTTTTGGGACAGAGAGAGACAGAGCATGAACGGGGGAGGGGCAGAGAGAGAGGGAGACACAGAATCGGAAACAGGCTCCAGGCTCCGAGCCATCAGCCCAGAGCCTGACGCGGGGCTCGAACTCACGGACCGCGAGATCGTGACCTGGCTGAAGTCGGACGCTTAACCGACTGCGCCACCCAGGCGCCCCAAAAGGATACTTTTTTAAAAAAATCAGCTTCAATGTCATGTAAATGACCAAATGGTTTTGAGTGTCTGAATACATTCATTACATGGTCATAGAGCCCCAAGATTTCCCACTCAACAAATTTCTCCTCCATCATAACAACAGTAACACACACACACACACACACACACACACACGCAAAGTATGTAAACATATTTCCTGTTTTTAGTTGGGTTGTCTCTTTTTTGCTTATTGATTTATAGGCATCCCTTACACATTCTTGATATGGGTTCTTTGATACGAGTTCTCGATATGAGTCAGATATATGATTATAACTATCTTCAAATTCCTTATGAGTCTGTGATTCATATACTATTTGTGGAACCTCAGAATTAGAAAAATTATTAGTGATTCTTTAACCCAACCTCTTCATTAACAAATGAGGGAAATGGGAGCAGAGAGAAGTTTATAAAGCTGCTTAGTGGTAAAATTAAGATTAGAATCTTCTGACTTTTTCTCCTGGGCTGTAGCTAATGTTCTGCACTAGTAAATCCTTAAGTTGTATGATTGTCATACAATGTGATATAGTCATATAGTTCATACACACAAGTGAAAATAAAACAACCTCCTGACATGTGAAACAACACAGATAAATCTCAGATGTAATGTTGAGTGAAAGTCAGACATAATAGGTTATATACTGTGTGATTCAATTCAGATAAAGTTCAAAACCAGGCCAAACCAGACTGTGGTGGTAGAAATTAGATCTCTAATTCCTTAAGAGAGGATAACAACTGGAAAAAGGCATGAAAGAGCTTTCCCATGGTGTTGAAATGTTCTATATTTTGATGTGGGAAGTAGTTGCATGGATGGATACGTATGTAAAAATTCACCAAGCTGTCCATTTAATATTTGTGCATTTTACCATATATAAGTTATACATTAGTGTAAAACAAGGAAGAAAACCAAAGCAGCGACTCAACTATTTCTCATTGACTTGATGGATATTGAGCAAACTAGAGTAATTCTGGCCCTCAAATAATTTTTAATCTGAATTGTTCTTTTTGGCTGACTTTCACTATTACACAAACCACAAAGTTGCCAAATCTTCACTTCTTTGAATAGTCTGGCTCTGCCTTGAACATGGTATGGGTTGGGCTAATTGACCTTCAAAGTCATTCCTGGTCCAAATTTCTGGGATTTTTGAAAGAGATGCCAATATGTATATATAATCTCTGAGTGAGAAGGAACATCAGAAAGTGTCTGGTTCTTATCTACTGTTTTGTAGGAGCAAAGAGTGAGTGTGGAGAATGGAAATGACTTGTCCAAGGTTGCCCTGATAGTAATCAAGTGAAGCTTCAGATACCATCTCAGCTCAGTGCAGCAAATAACCTGAGTGCCTGCTATGTATGAGGCACTGAGTCAGACACCACATTGGCTTCCCAGGTCCCAAAAGGCCACAGCTAAAGGCACCACTGTGTTGCTTTGTAGAGAAACAATTATTTCATTTCCCACATCCTACTGTGACAGCAGCAGCAGACAAGCTCAGTAGACTTGAAAAAGAAGCAAGACAAAGGTCACAGGACCAAAGTAATGTAATCAACCACATAATGTCCTTTCCTGCGCTCAGCCACAGAACCATGAAAGTCTTTCCCTGTCCCAGGGTAGTGGTTCTGGGACTCTAAATAATGATGTCAAGATACAATTCTAGAATCTACTATATGAAAAAATCTGATCATTTGACCTAAAATTATACGAACCTGAAATTCCCTATTTTGTAAATTTGTACTTCCTTTCTGGTAAAACTTGTGTTTTTAAACAAAGTAGTTTTCTTCTTCAGTTGACTTGACAAACGTGAGGAACTACTTGTTGTAGCCTCCTTATAAAATGTCTGTAGGAACCACACATGATGAATATAAAATTTCCCACTAAAAGCTTGCAAAATCTAAGAATTCACCATTGTGATAACAGCTTAGTACAGTAGACACAGGCTCAGAAAGTCAAAAGACTTTCTTTTGTTTGTCTGTCTTTTGTTTGTTTGTTTTGTTTTGTTTCTTTTTCAAGTTTTTATCTCAATTTCAATTGGATAATATACAGTATAATACTAGTTTCAAGTGTAGAATTTACATAAAACCCCAGTGATCTGCCTTACTTCTACCACTGACTAGCTGTGTGATCTTCTCCTCTCTGGGTAGTCACTTTTCTTCTTCTACAAATTAAATGAGTTGGACCAAAAATTGTCCACATTTTTCTCAGCTCTAAGATTCAACAAAGGCTGTGACTCCTGGGCTCATTTAAAACTTGAGTCTGGTGGGCTTTGCTGGTTGTTCCTGGGAGCCCTGTGGGTAACGAGGTTGCAGAGGGTTAATGAAGAGGAGAAAAGATGGAGAAGACAGAAGAGAGAAAGGGGAAATTTGAGGAGACTAGAAGAGGAGGAGATTTCACCGAGGTCTGCATGACTAGGTAGGGCCTTCAGGTGGTTCCTGTACTGGACTTCTGACCTCCTTTCCTTTCCCTTAACATCTGTACCCATAAAATATCTCATTCTATCTTGATCAAGGTGACCACTAAGGTCCCAGGACCTCAGACTGGGATGGTGACTGGCTGTTGTCCTATACTTTCTCCCGCTTCTATACTATTTGATCCACCCCAAAACTACTCCTCTGTGTTCTAAATGTACCATAATCCACACATTTCTTTCTACTCATGAACCTCAGGGACTTGGGTGAAGCTTATACCTCTAACCTCTGAGCTTAATGGAGGCTAAAATGTGTAACCCCCACTACCAATCTCCTTGCTGTCTTGTCTCCTTGAGGCTCAGAATCCACCTGGGGTACAAACAGGGATTTTTCAACAATGGCCACAAGATAGGTGCCTGATGCATCTCTGAATAAGCTAACAGGAATACTCAGTGCCCATGTACTGGGAAAGTGCAGCCATCCTAAGGCATAGCTGAGCCACTTCATGTAGACAAGCTTCCAGGAGAACATCCCTTCCCCCAACACAAAGTGTATCCAAACCAGATTTGGTCTTGTTTTCTACCACCACCGTTTAGTGAGACCTAAAGAAAAACGTGAGCTTGTAGGAGCCACCTCTATCACCCATAAAATCAAAACCAAACTGCCCAATCTGGCATGGAAGACCCTTCATGAACTTCTTACATCTCCATCATAATTTGTAGCAGCTCTCCATGTGCCTATTTCACCTTCTTGAATCTGATGCTGTGGTCCTATGGTTCTCAATTTGGGTGGAGTGGTTCTCCAAATTAGAATCACAAGGGAAGCTTGCCCTGATACGCAGGCCACACCCAAGGACCAACAAATGAGAATCTTTGAAGGTGAGACTCAGGCATTAAAATTTTCTAAAGCTCCCCTAGTGATTATAGCATATGGAAGTAGAGAATCACTGCATTAATTGGTTTAAGAATCATCTAGGAGCCTTGTTAAGAATAAAGATGGCTTAGCCCCAACCCCTGAGATTCTAAATCAATGACTGTGAGGTGGAGATCTTGAAATGTGCATTTTCAACAGGCTCCCCAAGGAGTTGTGGTGCAGATGGTGTGAGGACCACACTTGGAAAAAACACTGCTCTTTGTCCACTAGGCTGCTCAGTCCAAGTTGCCTGAGCACAGAGAGCACTCTCACTCTCCTTGGCTTTGATTCGGCTTTGCTCTCTCCCTGGAATGCCTTCCCGTCACCCTGACCTCTGAGAGAACTTTCAGTCACCTTCCAAATGTAAACTCTTCTCGGTGACTTTTCCTGACCCTTCCCAGGAGGAATTAATCACTTCCCCGTCTGAGTTTCCATAGCACTTTGTACATGCTTCTGCTAAAGCATTTATCATGAGGTATTATGGCTGTTTCTTTATGTGTCTGTCACACCCTTTAAACTATGAGTATTTTCCCTTTTTCATCTCGCCAGCACCTAGCACAGTGCCTGGGACATAACTCAAGTCAGTAAATGTTTATTGAATTAAGTGATGTTGTTTGTGGAGTTGGTCATCATATTTGATATCCATCCATGCATGTGTGGCAAGACTACAGACGCTGGGATAAGGCACAGGAAAGATCTTAGGGCCAGAGAGGAGTGTTGGCCATAATGAGGTGGGGTAGGAGGACTGCCAGCCCCAGGACCAAGGCTAGGGCATGACTCCTTCAACACAGAGGGCATACAAAACAAATTCAGGTTTATGTCTTAACACCAGCAGGGACAAGGAAAATACCCAGGATAGTAATTGAAAGTTAGAAGTAGGTATGAAGCTGAAGTCCAGGCTCATTGATATGGTTAGTATTCATAACAATAACTGGTACACTTATTATTTAAATTCAGATAATGCAGGCTCTCAAGCCAAGGCTCAGACCTATAATAAAAATCTCCATGAAATGTGCTAAGAATCCAAAAGTTTAACAAGAGCCACCAGGGGATCCTTATAATCAAGTTTATGAAACACCTGGCTAAGCAACTTTAGGAAGTGGCTGAGAATGGGTAGAAAAAGTGTTTAATGCAAAGGAAAGCCAAGCACCTAACGACCCATCCTGGTGGCACCAAATCCATATCTGATAGGAAGTGAGGGAGGTTTGAAGTTTGGGGAACGTGGGTATTGGTCATCCCTGGGTCCCTGAAGGTCATGTCTAACTTTTAGAGAACACAAATAGTGAATTGCACCAGCTGAGAGGCAGCTGTTCCTATCACAAGATATATCACTTGGAGAAGAAAATGTTAACAACAACAACAACAAAAAAAAAAATGCACACACATAAAGAAGTCAGTAGTTTGCTGGAAAAAGGAAGTGTGGAGCTGAGCAAGGTTGAGTACAAGGTAGTGGACATTGTGAAGAGGGAAACCAGAAGTTGAGAAAGGGCTGAAGAAATAAAGCTGGCACAGACTGAGTGGGTGGAAAAATAAATCAGAACAAAAGAAAAGGTCAGTCCTGTCTCTCCCAAACTACAACAATGTAAAGTTGTGATTCTGGTCATGCTTCAAACTCTGAGAAATGAGGGGAATATGAGGGTGTCATTATCAGAGTTAGTCAAACTGCAAAGTCTCAGGGCACAGTCTCTCAGACTTCACTCATGTCTGACACTAAATGCAAGTTCAGGGATTCCCACCACCTCAGTTTTGATCACTCACTAGAAAGATTCACAGAACTCACTGAAGTTATTATATACACAGTCATAATTTGTTACAGAGATTAAAAAAAACTATATAGGGTAGAGTTTAGGAGGGTTCCAAGTGCAAAGCTTGTGTCATCCTCAGGACACATTACCCTCCCAGCATCAATGTGCAACCATACAGACATGTTATTGCCAACTTGGGAAACCCAGCTTCAGTGTCCAGAGTTTTTACTGGAGTTTTATTGCATAGGTATAATGGATGGAAGGATGGATGGGTGGATGGATGGATGGATTACCCACATTGTTGAACTTGGTCTCCAGTAGCACTTCCACTTCCCCAGAGGCTGGGCTAGAAGAGGCCTGAGGGTGACAGGATGCTTGGTCTTTGCCAAACTTGAAATGGGAGTTAATGCTTGAAGAACTAAAACTGGACTTTCTGTGGAGCTGTGTGACCCCCATCTACAATACATAGTCAGGTCATCAATCCAAGAACAGCTTTGCTGAAAGTCTGGAATAAAAGTAAAGGTATTCAAATGTGTGTGTGTGTGTGTGTGTGTGTGTGTGTGTATCATGATTCACCTAAATTTCAGTAAAACCCTTAATTAGTAATCAATCAAGAAATCTATCAATCAATCAATTGCTTTTTGTTGAAAGAGTACTTGCAATATGCCCAGCACTATCCCATATGTTAAGCCACTATTTGGAGAAACACTATAGAAACATGAGATACAGTCAAGGATCCCAGAAGTTACAAGTTGAGAAAGATAATTGAGACAAATTAAATCAGCAGAGGCTTTCAAATAGAATGCAATTGGGGCATGTCAAATTCTCCACTATTGATGATTACTGAGAGAGATGTTGCTGATGAGAAAGTGGGAAATGGTAACTACCTAGAGAAAGAAAAGAGTTTGAATCCCCCAATGAAATAGAATGCCTAATAGTATGTAAGCAAGGGCTTCAATGTGAGGTAGAAACTATATATGTAAAATGAGCTCAAAGGAAAAAGAAATGAGGCATGGAAAAGCGGCAGACATTTCTGGACCAATCTTGAAGAAGCAGGATAGTGTAGACAGAACAAATGGAAAAATAAGGCCACCTTGACTGCCCTGATGGGCCAGTAAAGAGTTAACTCCATACTATATTTCACTAAAGCCAACCCTCTGAGTAGCAGTGTGGACGTTCTGATAATGAAAGCAAAAGCTTCAGATAGCTTCAAAAGCTGATATGCAGAAGCAAACGGGGACATTAATCAGGATGCTGGGTGATAACAAAGATATAAGGCCCTTTCCCACCATCTTTATGAAACAGCTGCTCAATAATCAAGATATATCACCTAGAGAAGAAAATGTTAAAAAAAAATGCACACACACACACAGAAGTCAGTAGTTTTCTGGAAAAAGGAATTGAGGATGCTCAGAAGGGAGATTTGGAGGTGGTTTGGGAAGAATAGAGATAAACTTAAAAGCATTTTCAGAGTAGAATAAGCCTTAGTAGAATTCTGAATGGCTAAAGAGCTTGGAAGATAGCAAAGGACTCTGAGAAATTTCAAAAAGTCCCTAAAACATCTTTTATGTTATGCTTATTAAACTATCTGAACTTTGAGAGATACAAACATCTCATCTGATTCCCAAGTCTTTCCATGGTCTGGTAAATACATTTTATTTATGGCATTAATTAATCAACTAATTAATTAAATCATTTATTCAATGAATATTTGAACACCTCCACTATTCTAGGCCCTATGGATATAACAATAAACAAAATGACTCTGTCCCCATGGAGATTATATTCCACTGGAGAGGAACAGATAATAAACATATATATGCCTATTATCTAATATGCAATATAGTCATTAGTTCTGTAATGGGAACTAAAGCATGGTTAAGGAGGTAGAGAGAGAAAATGGGACAGTACAATTCATATAGTGTGGCCAAGGAAGGCTTCACTGATGAGGGGCATTTGAGCAGAGATCCAAATAAAGTGAGAAATGAGACCATTTGGATATCTAGAAGGAGGGCATTCCAGGTTGGAGGAACAGGTAGTACAGATCCTTGAGGTTAGAATGAACCTCCCTGGTAAGCTTTAACATGGCAGACAATGGGTGAAATGAAATGAAGTAAGAGGGATGCCCATCTCACATGGGCTTTCTTTGGCTTTTATTCTTGTTGCAAAAGAAAACCTTTGGAGGGTTTCCTTTATGTTCCTGAAAATGCAGATTGTCTCCTATTCTTTTCATGTGTACTCTCAAACTATGATTCCCCTGGTAAGGAGACCATAGCAAATATTTATTATTTCAACCCTCCACTATTCATCCCTTTACTTTCTTTTCAGATGGCCAGTGTTCCTACTGTGAAGTGACTCAAAACTTTGTTCCTGAAGGATCTGAGCTCTCAGTGGTTCCTGCTTAGACAGAATTGAAATAGCTTCCCTTAATTTATGACTGAACAGGGAAGTCCTGGGAGTTTCACCTGGATTTCATTCATATTCTTCTCTGATCCCACTGTATAGCAGAATGTATATCAGAAAACTTTGATAACCAGGATCACTCACATCAGGCACCCCAGCCAATACTATGGCCTATATTTTCCTGGTCCAGTGGTAAAAGGAGCCTGGAAAGGCAGAATGGCAGTCTCTGTTGTTTCTTCTGGTGGATGCATGTCTTCTCCAAGTACTAAAGCTTTTATACAATTGTTGCATAGAGTCACAGTATAATGACCATAATATTAAATATAATTGTGAGAAGCAGCACTTACATTTCTTCACCTTGGTCCTTGGATCCATGTTTTCTGCAAGGACCTACAGTATATATCAAACACAAGTTGTTGATCTCACCTCTAAGATGGCACCCCAACATTTCAAGATGTTGACTTTATGTTGGCATAACAACTGAGTCTTCTTTCAGTCATTCTACTGTAAAAAGCCAGGTGCTTCTAAGACAGAATTTATGATAAGACTATGAATTTCCATGGGCACCAGCCCATTGGCTTCCTTTCCTAAACTATGAGTTTCTTTGTGAGAAACAACACTGGGTGAGATACTGTGATAGTGAACAAGGTGTTCAGAGTATCTGCAGATGATGGCTTTGGCAGAAGCATGGAAAGAAGGGAAGTAAATCCAAATAGTGTGTATTTTAGCAAGGACATACTACTTCTCCCTCCACAAAATAAGTCAAATACGATGAACCTTCCACCATTTGAATGACAGGAATGGTATCAGTCATTCAGGTTAAGGTTGGTCACTAGAGCTGGCAAGTTGGTGATTCTGGGAAATCTTTAGTGAAGGGAATTCCACATAAATAAACTAGTAGGTTAGTTCCTGCTGCCATGGCCACTTAACTAATGAGCCCAATGGGCACCATTGGCATAGCTGAGGTCAAAGACCTACTGGCATTCAAAGGACAGATCATGTTAATCATCTAATTATCACAGGCACTTTTAGTGAAATATTTATATGGAACTCAGATATTATGGATCTAATCTGAAAGCACATAAGATTAGAGGGCACCTGGGCACACCTGAACGTATGGTTCTTATGGATCAGAAAATACTGTGCATGTTTCCAATTTCTGTATCTATTATTAATTTATAAATATCAGAAACAAATTTTGTATGATTTACCAAAAAAACGATATAGAGTAGCTCACCAGATCTCTAGGAAAGTCGGAAAGCCAGACTCAGATGCTACACATTCAAGGATCAAATTCAAAATCATGCTACAGAATCTGGCTGGTGAAGACACCATTGCCACTACCACTACCGCTACCACTACCGCTACCACTGGATGTCCCATACCCCTATCACGGTACACTGCTGATAGCCCTGTGGCCATTGCTCTCCCTGGAAATCAGATGTAGCTGCTGATCATTTTAATGGATCTGTGTGGTCTTCAATGCTCTGCATCCCTGGCTTGCTTTTGCCTTTGTGCTTATTTGTTTTATTTAAAGGTTTATCTCCAGCTGCAAAGTCCAGAGAAATAACAAAGAGTGTATATCATAAACCAAAGAAAAAGGGAAAATGGGTGTTGAACTAAGAGCAGTTTATTTACCTCAAAAGAAATTAATGTAACCAATAGGAAGGAGCACAAGGACAATCTCAAAAAGCTTAACTAGTGTTTATAGAAAGTAGGTCACTAAGAAACGACAAACACCCTGTCTCCCTCACAGGGTCATGAAAGGGTACATGAAACCCACAGTATGTTCAGGGAAACCTAACTGTTGAAAGGAAACATTGCCTATATTCCAGTGCATGGCCCAGGAGACTACAAACCTCGCCTGAGAGCCTTAGGTCCACCATGATGATAAAATAGCACTGACTCAAGGAGGTATAGCAGTTCAGTGTCTAGTGAGGAACACAGACCTGCCAGAAGCATTTCAAACAGGAACAATGGAACTGGTTCAAACAAGGAACTGGTTACACAGGTGATGGAAGAGTGTGGCTGAGAAGCCAAGGAAGGATGGTTAGGCAACTAATATATTAGCAAGAACAGAAAGCCACCACTACATCTAGGGTCGAAGGGACACAGGGAAGATGTGGCATTACCACAGCCAGGAACTGAAGCCAGTGGGTGAGATTTAGAACTGTGATAGGGAACACTCCACAGTAGCTGGGAACACAGAGGATGGGATTGACCAGTAAGAGCTGAAACTGCATAAATAAACAAGCAAACAAAAGCAGCTAGTGCTGGAGGCCTCATCTGAAGCAAAATGGAGGAGAAATACTCTGGTACATCCTGCCTTCCAGTCTTCCACCGGTACCTCGCACTGGCCAAACTTACCTGAAAACCAATTGGCGAGGGACCCTGGTATATGTCGCTCCCTGCATGAACATGGTATGAACTCTTTGAGGCACACCAAAAGGTATGGGGCTCCACACTATGCACACTGCTGACTTGAATCACATCACCCTGCACAAATACTGGAGGCATGGGGAGGTCACAGCAAGGCTGGAAGTACTCAGTCCCTTCCAGGCCTCGGCCTAAAAGATAGTCATCATTAAGGTCACATTTGTGTGACATCTAATAAATTATTTTATAGCCTGTGGCTAAGACAGGAATGCAATGCCAGTGTAACCATGAGGTCACCACACTGGGCTCTGGGGTGTCCTGGATAAAGGTTGAAGAAGTACCTAAATGGATCCCCTGTTAGGATCTGCGGGTTCCTGAAAAGCCACACTCAGCAAATGCCCCTATTTGATATCATCCCCAGTCTTGCTAAAACCTATTTCCTTTAAGTTTACCCTAGGAAAGTATAACTCACATAAAACATACATGTATGGGTGCCCATTTTCACCAATTCTATCCCCAGTTCTCCATTGTACTCCTGGTGAGGAGGAAGGGGTTAGTGGCTGACCGCTTCAGGCAGCCAGAGCTCTAAGAAGAAGTCTACTACTGGGGTTGAAAGCAACAATGAGACTGTCCATTACTTATGCCTGTTCAGCTATTAGGACAAAGCTTGTGTCTTTGGAGCAATCTTTGAGAACATCACACAATGCTGGCTTGCTTTTTTCTGGGGCAAAATCCCCCAGGCTACTGGGGCAAAGGTGACATGCTACATGTCTGGCCTTCTGAGAGAAGAAGGGGCATAGTTACTGAAGAAGGACTTCTGTGTGCCACATGCCTTGGCACTTTTCAAATACATCATGTAATCAGTTCACAGAATTTCCTTATATGGTAGTAGTGGTGAACTATTTTATAGACAAGAAAACTGAAGTTCAGAGAAGTAAGGTACTCTCCTAAGGATATAACTAATATGTAGAAAACCAGAGTTCGAGGAACAGCACCCAAAGCTATCCCCCCAGAAAATGTTTGAGAAGGCCCCTCAGAGGGAAAGATGCAAGTCAAGGATCTAGTTATCCAAACTGGGGCGATTGAAGTCCCTTAAGATTAAATTAGATCTGATTCAACCTGGATCCATAAACAATGCAAAGGAAGAATAGCTAAGGATTCGTGACATTGAATTGACAGAGGATTCTGGAAATTCATCTAGTACTGGTTGTTTTCCAAACTGCTCCTGTATTTGCTTTGGATTTTCAGCGACTCCCTCCCCCCAATACAGCCTAGATGGTGGAAATGTTACATCAAATTACAAAATGCCATCATGTGAAAGTAACCCGACTGTGATGATTTCCCAGTCTGAGTTCCCCATTACCTACCCAATCTGAGAGCTGGGGGAGAGAAAAGAGGGAATTGTCATAATGCACTTGCTTTCCAACACGGGGTGCTTCTTCTCCTCTTTCTTTCCACCCCCAGTTAACATCTGACTCAGCTTCTGGGGTCCTCTCCCTCACACAGTATCGGTTGGGCAACAACTCCAGACAAAAAACTTTCCCACCTGTGAGGTAATTTTACAGTCTCAGCTTCTAGAGTTGAAATAGAACGCCATGTTTCTAGTAAGCTCAGCTCAAGTTCAATGCTTCCCACTCCACATACTCACTTATTCAATAAAGGAATGCTTTCAAAGTATGAGACAAGCCCTTCCTGGCCTGAGACTGCAGTCTCCATTAGTATGGTGGCCTTTCTGCCAGGCTTTCCCTGACAGTCTCCTGGCTTCAGGGATCAGGTTCTCTCTCCTGTCAGACTGTTTGTTCCATTTCTACCTTCTAGACTCAAGTTAAGCTATTGTCTTATGAGAAAGGTTAGGGCAGGAATAAAGGGAGGGTGGGATGGTGGGACAGGCTTTGCTCTTTGGGTCCCTAGAGAAGCTGGGTTCTTTCCTGTTATCTATCTTCTCCCTCCAGCCCTTAACCTAGGTCCCTTTAGAGGATGTCCTTTTTCCTGTCTCTGGACTAAACAAACTGGGATTCTCTCTGGCTTTTGGTCCTGAGGGCTTTGTCTGCTGCCCTGCCTTTATTCTGCATCCTCTCTGATCTCCCTCTTCCTGCCCAGTATTTCTCACCACCCCCATCCCCAGGGTCACTTTTCCTGCCCTCTACTCTTTCCACTTCCCTGAGCTCTCAGGCTATTGTCCCAGGAACTCAACCATTCTCCTCCCTCATCACCTTTTCTGCAAATAACGTTGGCATTACCCACTCACATCTGACACAGGTCCTGCCCTTTTCCTTCTTCCTTGTGCAATCCTGTTCACAGCTTCACAATCCACATCGGCATTTCAAAGCAACAGTCACTGATACCAACCACACTAATGAGATACTTAAGACTGAACTTTTTAATTTTAACAAAACATTTTTAGCCAATGATGACTACGTTTTCAGGGGACAATGCACTCTTTCCCAAAGAGAGCACTGGCAAATACACACAGCAAATCAGAAATAATTCTACAAGTATGTGCATATGAAATGTTTCGGTATAATATTAAAGTTACTATGTGTCTAACAACAAGAGTTTCTCCTCTCCCCTCTGCAGTCTCTAGATCTTAGTACACTTACCATCTAAAACCTCCATAATCTCTTGGGGAAATTTCCTTGACATAGTCCTGGTCTTATTTACTATAGGCATGAGCAAGTCTATTAAAAGGAAAATTTATGTTGTCCAGTGTCAAAGGCCAAAAATAAAAATATATTTCAGAATGAGAAACAATCAAGCACTACAAAGTCAAGTAGAATTCTGGAACAACTTTAAGAAATGATGGAGTGGACAACCAGGAGAAATTTGAAGCAGAATAAATTGATTTTTTGGTAGATGATTTCTTGCTAAGCCAAAGAAACTCTGCTGGCATCTGTTCCTTCATGTACCACAAAACTCAAACCATAGCGAAAGCCACTCTAAGGAAAGTTAGGGACCAGAAAGCAAGGTATTTCATGGAAGCGTAGAATTTTAGAGCTGGAAGCAACTTTAAGGATCAGTTACCCAAAAAAATCCTGTAAGAAGACAGGATCCATAAAGCCAGTCTCAAATGGTACCAGATAACAGAATGATAGCTAACGTTTATTTTTAATTATTGTAGAAGGAACACTTAAAGTGAGATTCACTCTCAACAAATGCTTGAGTGTGTGATATGTGATTATTAACTTTAGATACAATGCTGTACAGCAGATCCTAGAGCTAACTTACCTTGCTTGACAGAAACTTCATGTCCATTTTTAGTAACTCCCCATTTCCCTTTTTCCCCAAGACTTTAAAAGGGTTATCCTCCAAGCTAAGTGTTTCTAATATATTATTTTACCTCACTTCACAATAGCCTTGTATGGTAGGAACTTTAATTGTCCTAATTTTCCAAATATGGAAATTGAGATTCAGAGATTAAGTGACTCATTCAAGTCTTTACAGGTAGAAAATAGCAGGGCTACTACTCAAACGGAGGCAGCCTGAGTGCGCAGACCTCTTAACTTCTAGATTATCCAATCATCACAAGGGGCTGGTCTGTTCAAACCTCTGCTTAAACCACTCATATAAGGAAAGCAGATACATTTAGGAAGGGCTTTTGGGGGTTTCTACTTTCTGGATGGATGGAGCCTACATTATTAGGTAGAATGATCTAGGTTGTGGTTCAATAACAAACAATACCCAAATCTCAATGTCTTAGAATGAGTTTATTTCTCACTCATGTAATATTGGGTCAGTAGTGAACTTGGCTTCGTGTTATCCTCTCTCGGGATTTGGCCGGCAGAGCCTCTCCCTCTGGAATGCTGTTGGTCATGATGGCTAAAGGATAAAAAGACAATTTGTACACTGGCTTTAAATGCTTCTACTTAAAGGTGATACTCATCAATCCGCTCATATTTCATTGGCCAAAGTAAGTTACATGGCCACATCTAATTTTAAGGATGTGGGAAAATAGAGTCTGACTCTGAGTATTACTTAGTAACATGTTATATGGCACAGGGTATTGCTGAAGGGGGATGTCTGGAAATATTGATGAATGGTCTCAATAAGTACCAGAGTACCAAATTCTGGGAATTACCCTGATTGTTGTGTTGACTGATCCTAAGTCTGTAATTTAAATGTATGTGTGCATTTTGAATTTATATACTTCATGAACAGGTCTAATTCTGAATTATTTACTACCACCACTGCTCTTTTAGAGTATCAAATTCACTTTCCCTCAAGTACAAAATGACATAGGTAACATTTCAGACAAAATTAATAAAAACAAGACTTAAATAAAACCAAATAAAATCTATATTCTAACTAATATGCACAAAAATAATTGAAACTTTATGACATAACACATGCAGAAATTCCTAGCATATCGCCTGGCACAAAGTAAGTACCCGATAATTGTTAGCTTCCTTAAACATATCACACTCCAGTTAGTCTTTCTCCAAGAGACACATCTATCTCAATATCTGCCAAAGACTGTTGAAGGCTAGCAACACTTCTGGCTCTATACTCAGTACTGGACACATGGCATACTAAAAAATTAAAAGACAACAATGAATGACCTTGAGAGATGTTGTCCCAAAGCTCTTCCCCCGGGAGAAAATACACAAGTTAGTTGTCTGGGCCACAGTTACTTTCACGTGAACTAAACCTCCACCACCACATCTCTTCTCCTTAATGAACCACAACAGTTTGGTGACGTGTGCCGATCCCCATCACCGCCTCCCTGACAAGCAATTACACATTAGTACAGAATACAGGAGGTAAAGGCAGGTGGAGGACAACAGAAGTTGTTTTCTCAGGGGAAAAAGAAAAAAAAAAGCAAAACCACAATTGGCACAATGGAATTTTCCTACTAACTGCTGGAATAAAGATAGATATGGGTGTCCAAAGGCAAAA
This sequence comes from Neofelis nebulosa, assembly GCF_028018385.1. NCBI lineage: Eukaryota > Metazoa > Chordata > Mammalia > Carnivora > Felidae > Neofelis > Neofelis nebulosa. The sequence goes on from NC_080789.1 coordinate 19,558,665, forward strand.
TGCAGAAAACTCCACACAAAAGTGAACCATAGTAATCAGAACTGCAGATCTTGAGGGAAACCCATGGTATGAGAGCAATTCTCTTTGAGAATTTAGAAAACAAACAAAGGCCGTGCCAATTGCATAATTCTGCTCATCCCTTTTCTGATTAAACCGGGGTCAAAGGAATGCCAGTCTGCTAGAAAAAATAATGTTGTTTTTTTTTTTACTGGTTTCACCCATGATTGAAGACATTTTGATGATAGAAGATCTCCCCGATTTTACTCTACCTTACTTGACCCCAAATATGAATACCTCCAACTGAAACCTTGCTTCTTCATTTTGTAATATGAAGAAATGCTTGCTGGGGGAGCTTTCTAGCCGGATACCCTTGAATGCACTTCCTGATGAAGTGGGAGATGCGCCAGCTGCCACTACAGATGCTGAAAGAACTAGGAACAAGTGAAGCTGATTGTAATAATATGCTGCACAAGGCTGAAGGAGCAATGGTAGTGGAGAGCCCCAGTTCAGTGGGTAGGCACCTTCCAGCTAAACAAAGGCCAAGGCAAAATTTGGTCCATTGCTCTAACAAAACTATGAGGATTGCTTGCTGACATTATTATATAGTCCTGGAGGCTACTGAATATCTCTTAAAAAGAAAAAGAAATAGTGGCACCAAGGGGAAACTGAAAGTTTCTTATTCCTAGAGATTATGATTGCCAATTTAAGTGAGCTGTATAGGCTGTGATTTCAGAGACATGGAGAAGGCTCTCAGCCAAGAAATACATCATTTTACTCCTTGCAAATGCTTTACCTTCCATCATTATAGATGTATTACTTTGATCTAAGTCTTTTTCTGTTAAAATAAAAATTCAGGCCATAGTAACCCAACATCAAATAATTTACACCTTACTATGAACTAATTAATAAATTAGAATCCCAGAAATTTCTCAACATCCTGTAGTAACAAAATGGGGAGAAAGAAAGATAATAGGGTGTTCCATGTCTGAGGGAGATCTTATAGGAACAGATTATTTTAAACTTAAAAATCAGAGGTTGAGAGTTAGGTTTCTGGAAATATAACAGGAAGAGGAAAACAGATGGGGAAGGCAAAGATAAAGTTAAATTTTATTCCTTCATGTAAGTGTTTTTGTTTCAGGAAATTGATTAATGGAGCGATTTGCAGAAATGAGGTTTTTGAAGGCTAAGATATACTAATCTTTTAGGCCAAAAATGAAGTCCTGAAAATTAGCATTGTCTTATTCTTTTTATTGCTTATAACTGCCTTTTCACTGCTTAGAAAACCACCTGGCATGTGGCAGATAACACATTTTTTTTATGAATGAATAAGTGAATGAATGACTAAAATTGAAGCTTCAAACACAAATAAACGGAATTTGCTTCAAATTAGCACATGGAAGGTGATACTTATCCCAATCACTCCTTTATTGCTCAAAACATATCCAGATGCTCTTCTGAGACTCTCCAAAGCAAGTGACAAATTCATTTTAAAATCATCCATGACGCAACTCATCTCTCTATGGTGAAATATTTGGTTTTATGAAACAACAACAACAACAAAATTTTGTTACAAAATTTTCAATCCAGTTCTACTTTTTAAATAAAAATGAGATAAAGTTTTATGAGAAAGTTAGGCTGACTTTCTCATGTCTCATAAGCAAATCTAAAAAGTGAGTCCCAATCATTCCAAGAAAGTTCTAAGCAAGGGAAGCATTGTTAGGCCAATTGACTGCCCTACAAAGTGGCTCCTTTGAAGGATAAGATTTATTTGAATATCTAAATTTTGCTCTGTTTGCCATTAAACACACAAATAAACAGATAAATTGCATTAAAGTCATACTCTGTTACTTCCTATTATTCATTACCTGCATCATAAAAAAGCATAACATAACGTATACACTTGTTGAATCTTTATGTCGCACACCCAAAGCTAATATAACATTGTGTGTCAACTATACTAAAGAAAAAAAAAAAAGAAGAGAAAAGATAAAATTAAAAAAAAACACCCTCATTTAGGATAGGGCAATGATGTATATATTTCCTTTGCTGATTCACCTCATTTCCCCACTCACCCTAGATCCAGCTTAAGTAATAAATACCATATATAAAGACTAAGAACATCCACATATATGTCTCCCACTTGGACCTACCTCTTGAGCTCCAGACTGATATTAGATTCCTCACTTGGATGTGTAACACCTATCTCAAACTCAAATGTCTAAAAAAAAGTCTTATATTCTTTAGTCTTTCCCATCTCAATTCTTGCTCATAAGTCTAATCTCCTCAGCCAGAGTGATCTTTCAAAAATGTAAATCAGGTAATATAAACCCTCTAAGACCTACCATCACTTTAAAGTCCAATCTTATAGCTGTGGGGCACAGCCCTCTGACCTGGTCCCTGTTTCTGTGCCAGCCCAGTATTTCTCCCCTTTACTCATTCTGCTCCAGCCCGTCTACTCTGCCTGCTGTTCCCAGAGCCACTAAGCTCAAAATAGGTTCAGCCCCTTACACTTTCTCTTCCTTCTGCTGAGAATTCCCTTTTCCCTAAATTTCACATGTTCAATTCCTTCTCATCCTCAGGACTCTGTTCAGATGTTATCTTCTTTAAAAGATATTTCCTAATCTATGTAAAATTGCCCCATTCTAGGAACTTTCTATTCTCTAATCCTGATTTATTTTACTTATAAGACTAATAATATCTGAAGTCATTATTTTGTTGTTTGTTTACTGTCAGCTCCCCTACATCTGGAATGTCCCCTACATCAGTGTCATGAGGGTAGGAATTTTGCTTAACATGTTTACTGTTAGAGTTTAGAATAGCATTTGACACATAGTATGCATACTACTGTAAATGAATGAATGAATAAATAAATATTCAATAAGCCATATAGAAAGATCTATGATCAGATGCACTCTTCTGAAAATAAAGAACTGCTTATGAAGACAGCAACCATCAGTTATGTAAACAAAACATTGGATTTAGAACTAATGCATCTACATGAGCTTATGTAAGTTGCTAGATATATAGACTGTATTAAATATTAGCTGGCAAACAGGTTATGCATCATTTCACACTATCTTCAGAATCTTCAAGCACTAGATAAAATGCTACCTTGGGCAGGTGGAAGATAACCTGGAAGAAATGAATAATCGTCCCCTGGCCAGCCCTGACAAGGTGCAGACAAATGCTGGCATCAACTATTTTTCTTTGTTCTCTCTTATTTTAGAGTGTGGAGCCCATTGGAAAAGAAGCATCAGATGAATTCAAAGTATTATCTTATCAAATCCCCATAATTATTTTAACTATGTGGCATAATCTGTGCACAGCCAATGATTAAGCTGTGCCACAATTAAAACAGTATCATGAAACTAATTACATGAGCTAGACAGACTGTGCTATCTCTCTGCTTAGTGTCCGAATGCTACATTACAGAAGAATATAATTCTCCTCTGCAGACACTATTAAAATCTTCCAACATATTTTTAAATCCCTGGCTGTCTGAGGGATGAGTGGGGTCAGGGAAGGATGGGTGATGACAATGAATGGGGAAGAATCCTGAATGAAGTTTGGGCTTTTAGATAAGCCTTTCATCATGAAAGGGGAAAATAACTAAAAATGATTCTTGGGGAAACATTTTTTCCTCTTTATAAAAAATGCTTAATCAGAAAGCCAGATAGTTTGGCTGGACTACAGGAACTATCTAGAAGACAGAAAGACCTGGCTGATATTTCCCCATTTAGACTGAAGCTACAATTATTTTCCTAGTCAGAGCAGATGAGGGAAAGAAGTACGAAATCCAAGAGCTAATGTTAAATTCATCGTTTCAGGTAGTTATTCACACAAGGCCAATGGCGTAAGTAAAACACTTAACATGTATACATGTCTTTGTTAACAGTAGGCTTATGTGTTGTTTTCATTGATATTATCATTGTTTTTATCTCCAACTAAATGGCAGGAGAGGCAGCTCATAAGTACATAGGCTAAATGGCAAAAGGAAAACATCTGACATTAAAAAAAAAAAAAACAAACAAACTTGCCCTAGATCACTAAGAAATGGCTACAAAATAATTCAAACTGATTTTCTTTTACCCCAGGCCAAGACTACCCTGACAAAACCATAAAAATAGAATCACCCTATGGGTTATAAAGAGAATGGCAGAACAAGACTTGGTAGAAGGTAAGTATTGAGCTTACCTCAGATCAGCTGGTCTGCCTGCCTGCACTGTGTCAGTGTCACCTGCACTGCCTGGGACCTTTTCAGAAATACAACTGCTGGAATCCTAACCCAGAACCACTGAATGAGGAATCCTGGAGGTGGCACCCAGCAATCTGTGTCTTAATAAGGCCTCCTGGTGATTCTGATGCTTGCCCAAGCCTGAGAGCCACTGTCTTTTAGTTCTTATTGTTGAACTCTTTTTTCCCAGTTTCACTGTGACGTAATTGACATATGTAAATTGACATCATACAAATGGAAGGTGTACAAATGATATCTCTCCATGATTTTTCCTAGAGAACTGTAAGAATCCAGACATGCCATCCCATGGGTGTTCTAGGCCTCCCTTCCTGCTCTAATCCTGACCTTCTCATATGCTAGATGGATGAATAGCAACACAAATAAACTGCCAGTTAAACTTCCCCCTACAACTGAGGAGAGGAATGTCGGCAGACCCACCTATAAAACCAAATCAGAGAAGGAGAGCTAGAATTTCATGTCTTTTTTCTGGAGAGAGTTATGCTATTGGAAAAAAGTAATTTATGATAACATTATACACTGGATATTAGAACAAAAGATTAATATATTATAAACTCTTTGATTTCTAGTTACCTTGAATTTTCTTCAGTAGCTGGCACAAGTGCTTTAGCTATGTTGGCAATCTATACATATTTGTTCAAATTGATGAAGTAATATTTTTAATAGACTTCAGTTATCCTACCTATGGGAGGCAGCTGTTCTCAGTTCTGTTTTTTTTTTTTCCACTGTCTTCCAAAACACTGCCTCACCTAGCCAAGCATATCATCTTGAAAACAGAAAGAAATGGTCATTTACCAGACTCCCTGACTTCAAAGTCAGACCTTACTGGAAAGGCATGAACTTAATTTATTCATACTTCTGTTCATTCAACAAATGTTAACTATACATCTGTCACATGTCAGACGCTGGGCTAGAAACTAGAGGAACAAAATCAGATATGACATCACCCTACACCTGGGAGGACACAGCGTTGTAGACAGCAACATATGTGAATAATTAAGCACAAAAGAGCTGATAGTTGTTATGATGGAAGTGAGCACAGGAGATGATACAAGGTAAGAGGATACATTCGAGTCTACCTCTAAGAGTGTGGCAAGATGTCTGGTAGTATTATGTCTGAACATACTCTATACATACTTCTAACCCAGCAACTCAAACTAAGTCAACTCTGGGGATAAAAACACATCCTACAATCTAAGAGTGGTAAGGACTAGTATTAGTCAGTTTAGAATTGGCCAAGGACATGAGGATTTGAAAAAATAAAACCTTTCCTTAGACGGAATTGTCTGAATACTCTTACTGCGAACTACTTCTCCTGGACTGTATACTGAATCTGCGTGTCGGTTCATTTGTGCCTCCTTGACGACTGAAGTCAGGGCCTAATGCTTGGCGAAAATAATTTCAGCAGCATGCCACCCACTCCCCTCTCTGCTGCCACAGTGATTCTAGACTTTGTGCAAATCTACCCTAAGCAACTAGGGGCTATAACTAGGGAAATGGATTTCCTTAAAAAGCAAAGGGAATGGAGTTGCCAAAAGAGTTTCTAGGAGGATATGCCTGGAATTTGGGATTTTTGATTTGTGTTTCTACAAAGCCTGGGCAAGCTGCCCTACTAAAATTACCACTAAGTTGAATTTATGACCAAGTAATGGTACATTTCTCTCATTAAAGACAGATCTTCTCTATCTGTCTGGGCTTGAGGGTGACCTGTGTGGGAAAACAATAAATCACTAGCCCTGCATTGCTTTTTTGTGCGCCTTGGGAGTAGAGGGGGATGCCAAAGTGGTTAAGGTCAGCTTTGTGATTTGTGTCCCAGGAGGGCAGAAAAATCAGTTTGAGGATTTGCTAAAGGATCAACAAAATAATTGATAACCAGTGCACTGGCATGATTTTGCCGTTGGAATGCCTTTGAAACCATTCCCAAATGGCACCAGGGATTAGGGAAGATTCTTGAACGGAGAATGAGTTATGCGACCTGGGGCATACTTTAACTCCGCCTTCAACCTGGGTGTCTGCTGTGAAGAACACTTAACCTCAGGGACCTCCTCATCTGTCAAGTATGTAAAATAATGGCTGCAACCCAGATGGAGCCCACAAGCATCGAAGGACACCCTCAAAAAACGGTCAGTTATTTCTGGGGACTTCCTCAAGTTTTTTAAATTAAAACCAAAGAAACAAAAACAGATGAAAATAAAACCTGATCTCAATCCTCAATCACAAATTATGGGACTGATAGCTGATGTTCTTTGCTTGAATTTTCCAGTGCTTCTTCACTTTCAGATTTCTGCCTAGAAGAAACAATAATGATAATTGTAATATTTAATATTTATTGAGTGTTGGAAACCTTGGGCCAGGTACTGTACCAAGTCCTATACCTGCATTCCATGTCATCTTCACCATTATCCCATGAGGTGGGGTTTCTAGTTCCATTTTGCAGATGAGAAACCTAGAGTTTGGAAAAAAACAAAAACAAAAACAAAAACCCAGCGATCACACTGTAACCTAAACACAGTTTGGGCTGTTTCTAAAGTTACGTTGTTAAGCACTAAAAAGCTCTAACAGAGGAAATAAAATTCCTTCCTTCAGACCTACCTGTTCTTAAATTTCTAGATCAAATATTTCAAATGTTAGATAAAATTTTAATTTCATGAGTCTTAATAACTGGTTGCGTGGGAATATCCCTTTTCAATTACTGCCAGAAATCCATTCAGTAACTATTAGTTTCTTCCCTTCCAATTAACTGTATCTTTCTATTCTGTACTTAGAATATTTAAAGTGGAAGAATTTTCAAGATAAACTCTACCTTAACTTCATTCAGCTTTCTGACTCCATTCTCCTGTAAGTCTTACATTTTCATAGCCTCAGATTCTTTCATTACATAAATTCTTTTATATTATCAAGGATTTAATTATGTGCTTTTCAAAACTTTATTCCTTTTAAGAAGTTATAATTTATTTCAACCATTTCTGAAATAAATTATTATAAGTTTTTGATGACTCAAGGTGCTCTGGAGAATTCATGCTTATAAGGCTTTCTGTAACTATATAAAATAAATCCAGACTTCTGTGCATTGTAGTTGTTGGATCTGTATTTTATCTCTCTCTCCTCCCACCATTGTAAACTGTTATTCCACATGCTGTCAGTATGGCCTCACTGGTTATAATCTATCTTACTTTATAAATAATTGTCTGGATAAAGGCCTGAGAGAAGATCCATGTTTTCACTATGGACTAAAGTACATGGTTTTTGTGACACGTACTATATTATCATTTAGTTTACTTCTGAGTTCATAACAGTGTTCCCAATGGTTATGTCTGACCAAAGACATGAGCAGAATGTGAATGCAAGTTAGATTTTTTTTTTGCAAGTCATACACACATATATAGAAATAAAAATAGTTACAGATGCAGATGACGACATAGGTGTAGAAATACAGATAGCATGCATGGGGTTTTAGCATAGACTATTCACAGATCAGACATAATACAGTGACAACCAAGAGAATAGGTCTTCTCTAAACTGGAGACTGTTTTCAAAAGTTTTCTTTGGGCCCAGAATTCAAGTTTAAACATTACTTACCAAAATGCTTATTTATATTACAATGGTTTATAAAGAAAAGTAGGGGCGCCTCGGTGGCTCAGTCAGTTAAGCGTCCAACTTCGGCTCAGGTCATTATGTCGCGGTCTGTGAGTCCGAGCCCTGCATCAGGCTCTGTGCTGACAGCTCAGAGCCTGGAGCCTGCTTCAGATTCTGTGTCTCCCTCTCTCTCTGTCCCTTCCCCGTTCATGCTCTATCTCTCTCTGTCTCAATAATAAATAAACATTAAAAAAAATTAAAAACAATGGTTTATAAAGAAAAGTCACTTAACAAATGCTAACTAAAGAAAACCATACAAAAAGACACTCAATACCAAACCACTGAATTGTTTGCTATTACTTTTGTCATCCCAGATCCATCTATGCTCCTCTTTGAGCATAAAACAGTTTGTAAAATAAGTCACCTGTGTTAAAACTCTCTCTTTAAGAACATACTAAACATTAAGAGAATGAAAATATAAGCCACAGACTGAGAAAAAAATATTTAAAATTATATATCCAATGAAGAAATTTTAACAAGTATATTAAAAAAAACCTTCATAAAACTCAACAATAAAAAAAAATGGACAAGAAATTTGGACAGATATTCACCAAAGAAAATATACAGATGGCTGATCAGCACATGAAAAGATTTTCAACACCATTAGTTATTAGAAAAACACAAATTTAAACCACAAAAAGATACAACTACATACTTCTTAGAATGGCTAAAAATTTTTTAAATAACCATTCAAAATGTTGGTAAGGATTTAGAGGAACTGGAACTCTCCCAGACTATAGGTGGGAATGTAAAATGGTACAAGCACTTTGGAAAAGCTTCTTGAAGTGTTAAACATATAACTACCATTTGATTCAGTCATTCCATCCTTGATGTTTATTCAAGAAAAAAGAAATCATATGTTCCTACAAGGATTCATATGTGAACGTTCATAGCAGATTTATTTATAACAGCCACAAACTAAAAACAATCTAAATGTCCATCAATAAGTGAATGGATAAACATAACTATAGAATGGTATACTCTTTAGCAACTAAAAGAAATGAACTATTAATACATGCAACAACATAGCTGTATCTCAACATAATTATGCTGAGTGAAAGAAGCCAGAAAAAAAAATACATACTCTATGATCCCATTTAAATAAAATCCTGGAAAATGCACACTAATCAGTAGTAACAGAAAATAGCTAGCTCAGTAGTTGTCTGGTGACTGGGGTGGATAAGGGTGAAAGGGAAGGCTTCCCAAAGACAACAGGAGATTTATAGCAAAGATGGACATGTTTACTATTTGGATTATGGCAATGGTTTCATGGGTGTATAAGTGTGTCAAAAATTCTCAAATGGTACATTTTAAATTTGTGCAGTTTATTTTTTGTCAATTATACTCCAATAAAGTTATAGCAAAGGGCAAAGCAAATAGCAATAAAATGAAAGGAAATAAAAGCACTTTCAGGATCAAATATTTAGATCTGAAAATATTTAACAGATCAACTCATCTACTTATTCATCTTACAGATGAGACAATTGAGAGTTAGAAGATTGTTGCCCAATTAGCTAGACTAATAAGTGGTACCAAAAGAACAACAACGACAAAAAAAAAAATAGCAAATTTGACAGGCGGTAATTCAAAAAAAAAGCATCAAGTGGTCATCTTGGGGAAAATCAGAAGTTTTTTGTATTTGCTTACAGTTAGATCTGGGATCAAGGGGCCATGATATACTCAATGCCTAGTGCTTCTAAATGTCTTAGTCCTCCATGGACCCAGAAACGTTAAATGACTTGACCAAGTTCATAATCACTGGCCAAGCAACAACTCACATCTTTAAATTCTCATCCCAGGGTGCTATCCCTTAGAAGAAATTCACAGAGCTGTAAGATAAGTCCACACCTGAAGAATTAGCAGAGGACTGATGATACCTTACCAAAAAGAAAAAGGAATTATGCAATTTAACATATTTGAAAAGTACCCATGCAGAAACTACAGATCTGACAGATTGTGCAAACTTCCACTGGTGCAAAAGGTATTCATACCCAATCCCTGCCTCAGCTTGAGTTTTGTATGATGCAGATTCCCATCAGAAAGGGCCAGGCAGAAGACAAGGAAACTTTCCAGAAGGGAGAAAACACAAGAGAAATCTATGTACTACCTCCACGTGAACTATTCACCAGGTAACAGTAAAGAGAGATGGCTAGGTGCTGAGAAAAATCTATTAGCTTCTTCTCACAGCTGCAGAAATTTCCAGGTGTTTCAGATTTCTATTGCCACATAACAAGTCACCCCAAAACTTAGTGGCTTAAACAACAAGCATTTATTTGGCATATGAATCTACATTTTGAGGGTGGCACTTGGGTGGCTCAGTTGGTTGAGCATCTGACTCTTCATTTTGGCTCAGGTCATGATCCCAGGATCCCAGGTCCATGGGATCAAGCCCTGTGTTGGGCTCAGTGCTGACAGTGAAGCCTGCTTAAGATACTCTCTCTCTCTCTTTCTCTCTCTCCCTATTCCCCTCTCCCCAACTTGTATTCTCTCTCTCTCTCTCTCTCTCTCTCTCTCTCTCTCTCTCTCTCCCCCTCTCAAATAAAAATTAAAACAAAAATTGGGGCCAGTTTTAGCGGGGGCAGCTCTTCTCTGTTCCCTGTTGCCTGAAGCTGAGTGATCCACCTCCCAAAAGTCTCATTTAGATGACTGGTAGGTTGGTGTTACCTAATGGTTCCTCTCTATGCAGTCCTCTTCAAGAGGTGGTTCAAGCTTCTTTGTAGCACGGAGACTGGTTCCTAAGAGCAAGCATCCCAAGAGATAGGAGTGAAAGCAGTCAATTTCTTAAAATCTGGTTGTGGACTTACCAGAGTTCCCAAATTCATATTTTAAGAAACTGACACAGCAATACTTCTGTCATGTTGTATTGATCAGGCAATCATAACCCATAATGATTCAAGGAAAATGGACATAGACCTCCCACATCTAGAGGAAGGAGAGTCAGAAATTTGGAAGCCATATTTTAAACCCATTACACCAAGGTGCCACACAATCAGTACTGTTAAATATTACCTGCACACTTTAAGATCTTGTTATCTGATAAGAGAGTGAAGGGATTTGTATATTTATCTTGACTACAACACCAGTATTATGAATAAACCATTTTCTGCTGGTATGTGTGATCTTGGCATCCAGATTGTTTTCACTCTTTACAAATACAAATGGTAACACTGCATTTTGAAATCACTCATGGTACAATCAACCTAAAAGTTCTGTGTAGACAGAGACTTTATTGTGCTACAATGCCCCAAGCATAGTATGCATTTAGTGATATTGAAAATTGATATATGCCAAGTTGTCCCTACACAATTGTCACATTCTTTTGGTAAATATTGATTGCCTCCACATTTGGTAATATAAGATAAGTAGAAGCTATGACTTCTTCCCCATGACCTCACCACTAGGTGATAAGTGTAGTGAAAGTAAACATCTGACCAAATTCTGCCTCATAGGAATATTTATTAGCAGGCAAGCTTCAAAATAGTCATACAAGCTATTCCCATGGGCTTGAGGAAGTCCCTGCTCTCTACCTTTTAGGCACACCAACAAGCTTTATAATAATAGTTGAATAAAAAATTTAGCAAAACTTCTCATTAAATCAGACAGAGTCTTGAGTAAATAGGGAGACACAGGACCAAAATTCTAGACTGAGAACATACTCTAAAGATGTTAGTCTTCTGGGTTTTGTTGGATCCTTCATTTTGTTCCTTCAAGGACAGAGATGCCTGTGTAATCTTTTAGCCAGGTATATCCCTTGCACACTATCATTTGCTTACTCTCCAGAAATTATGTCAACATCCCTTGCACTTATCACCAAACCTTCTGGTGAAGACTTAAATAGCAACATTTGAAGTGTTCTGGATCTGGATCCCTAAGTAAAGAACTGTAAGGTCACAGTGTTGTGCTAGAGCTGGCTTGTACTGGCTATGGGTCAACTGTGCACATCTCTTCCCAACGCTGCACTCCATGACCTCACACTGGTAACTTGAAACTGGCCTGGTGAGTGGGAATAGTTACACAATGGAAATCAGCAAATACTACAAATCAGGACTCTGCCCCTCTGAGAGCTGGTTGCTAAACATTTGCCAGCACATTATTCTAACTGACCACCCCTATGGTATGAATTAAATTTAATTGACATCATACTTATACAGGAATATTTGAAAGTAGCTTACTAATAACATAATAAGCAAATATTAATTGCTTAAATTAATTACTGCATATAGTTCTTATATTTAATTAAATGCCTACGAGTGTGTGTGTGTGTGTGTGTGTGTGTGTGTGTGTTTTGAGTGAGTTGTTTGTCCAATCTCACAAGCTCATCAAATTCCAGAAGTTTTCAGTGACATCATATTTAATAGAATATAAAAATTAAGTAGAATAGAAATTGATCAGCAGGGGTAAATTAAATGACAATATAAGGGCTTTTGTAAGATTATCTACTCATAAATTTAAGACTGATGTAAAATATAATGACACATATTTATTGAATTTTAATTTTATTTTCATTGACAATTTTGATCTCCTAATCTGAGGTATGGCCCATTTATGTGCAGTATGATGGAAAAGACCAGAGTTCAAGTCTCTACTTTAACATATACCAGTTGTATGAACTTGACAAGCTATTTCTGAGATTCAGTTTCCTCATCTGTAAAATGGGAACAAAGATGTGAAAGCATTTTCGACCTGTACAATGCTACAAAACATTGGTTATTATTACTAAAGTGCCTCATAAAGAGCTAGCTGTTAATAAGTTAAGATTAGGTCTGGAACATACTGTTATTTCCTTAATGAGAAATAATAAATAAAGCAGTGAAATATTTAAAAAAAAAAACTTTTCTCTCAAAACTAAAGACTACTAATAAGATTAAGCTTTCCAGGTTCTCTGAGGTCGCAAACAGAGACTGATTATAAAACTGTCATCAGACACACACCCTTGGACACAGTGAATGTCATTCTTTTGGGTGCATACAAGATGCACTAGCTGAAGCTCACTGCCTTCAGAAAACCTGCTCAGGCCACACAGTTCATTGTCTGTCACAGTTCATTGTAGTGCTCCCTAGATCTTCACATTTTTCTTCCCTTCTGCTTCTTTATTATAATTGTTTAAATGTTTATTCATTATTTTTGAGAGAAAGAGAGAGACAGAGCGTGAGCAAGGGAGGGGCAGGGAGAGAGGAAGACACAGAATTCCAAGCAGGCTCCAGGCTTTGAGCTGTCAGCACAGAGCCCAATGCGGGGCTTGAATTCACGGACCATGAGATCATGAGCTGAGCTGAAGTTGGGCGCTTAGCCGACTGAGCCACCCAGGCACCCCTCTGCTTCTTTATTATAAAACATCCTCCCTGGCCCATCCCCCCAACAGACACATTGAGAGAGTGAGAGAGAAAAAGAGACCCGTTAGTATCTGTGCTTAAATCCAACCTCCAATTTCACTAAACATACCTCTACTCTACCATACCTAATAGGTGCTGGGATTTCATACATTATCCCATTTAGCCCTCTTCAAAATATACCCTTTTTAGAGACTAAAAATAAAACCAAAAAAAAAAAAAAAAAAAAGCAAAAACCTAATTGAGCTTCAGAAAGGTTAGGGACTTGTCCAAGACTCACAAAGCTCAAAGGTGGTATAGTCAGACTGCTAATCCAAGTTTGTCTGGATTTGAAGACTATTCTCATTTGTCTTTTTAAATAACCCCTCTAGAAGGCTTTCAGGTTTTTAGACTCCAAGAAATCAGTCAATATTTTTAAACGTCTTCTAGGCCATATAAGAGTTTAAAAGTTGAATTCCCCATTTTCCATTAGAATAATTAGCACTTGATTTAAAGCTGTATGTCTGACACCAAACAAGGGCCCTTGTTATGAGTATGAATTTCCACCTTTGAACTCCTAGTGAGTACCCCAGTGCCTGGCAAAGAAGGTGTTTTAATAAATATTTGTTCTTGAATGAAAGAATGGTTCCAAATGGTTGTGCACCTATGCCCAACTAAATAAACACTTCCAGTGACAGGGAAGTCACCATTGCCAGAGGAAACCATTGCCTTCAAGATCTCCTCATGTCAAACTACTTACATGATGTAATTTAAAAAAAAAAGGAAAAAATAAAACATAAAGAAGGAGAGGTTCCCCAGGAATTGATTTAACTACTTGAAGCAGACTACTTCCAAATAAGATGCGATGGCTAGAAAACTGAGCGAAGACAGACGTCCTGCCTTCTTCATGTCTACCCTGAGAAAACCTCATTGCACTCTATACCAAAGGGACATTCTATCAACAAGGGTTAAAAGAGATTCATAAGGATCCACTGTCATCAGTAAATGCAGTGCTTTGAGTCAATGGTCTGCTTGCAAAAATAAACCAAAGTTAACTATGAAAAACATGAGTCAGTTTTGAAAGAGATGAAAATAGTGCATATATGCCCCAAAATAAGCAAAGCTGGAATAAATAAAGATGATTTAAAGTTTAGAATTCTTTTTTGAATAATATTTTATATTTTAAAGTTTACAGAGTTCAAGGGTATGTTCATGGGATGCTGTACTTCTTCAAACACGCATAAGTTGGGAATGCCTCTCAACAGGTGTTCCTATAAAGTATTGTATAGATAAAATCTTTATAATAAAGTATTTTAAACACATTTAATGACATAAGTTATTTATAGTATCTTGTTATAAATCATTTTAAAAACCAGGTACCCCATGATACATCTACTTTTCTTTTATGGTCTTTTGTAAACTATGGTAAGAACCATTTCTCTCTCCTCTAGCAAAATTACCAAGCCAATAATTTAGACATAAATTCCAGGTAATGTATTATTATTTTATTAAACTCACTTTGCATTAAGATAAATTTCTAAACACTACTTTGTATTCTGATACTTCATTGTGTGATTATATTTAATCTGTTTAATTTCCGGCCTCCTTTAGTAGATTTAAATATATTATTGTGCAAATGAAATAACAGAATTCCGGAGAAGGCTAGTGGCTTTTGCAGCATCTCACAGCTGGACCACCATGGAGTCAAGGGTAGCGGGGACTTCTTCAGGTTACACTGATTCTCTCCTGACTTAACAGACGGAACTCTGCTTTTCATCATTTAAATGTCACACATTTAAATTCTTAGTCCACAAATATAAATTTGAGAAAGGGCACTTTTGTCTTTGATATATGTCAAAATGAAGAGAAACTGATGTGGAAAAGAACCTTATTCTATTTCCTTTCCTAGCTTCCCCTAAAATTCTGAAGAAACATTTCAACTTAATCTTTTCAGTTAGGGCAGATGGCCTCTTTGTGCCTTTTGTACAAGACAATATGTGTCCTGAGAATGTATAAGAGGCACTGAGTGAGGCAACAGCTCAACTGTGAACCCCTAAGACCAAAAGCACCAAGAGCAGGGGCCAAAGAAAACTTTTTTGAATGTAGCACAAAAACCTTCTGGGACTGCTTCTGTCTAAAGAAAAACAACAACAACAACCACCCACTCTTCTTCCTTCCTCATGTCCTTTATTTATGCTATTCTTTTTCTAAGACTGTTTTTCCCTAGCCCTTTTCACTTGTTTCTTCCCACCAGGTCTTGGAAAATACCTCAGACATCACTTCCTAGGGGCAATTTAAAGTCAATTTCTCCTGTTTGTGATCCCTCCATAGCTCCAATCACAACTATAGTTAAATTGTTGATTTTGTGACTGTTAATATCTGTTTCCTTCACTAAGTATTGACCTATAGAAGATTAAGAACTACTCTCGCTTGTTTGCTACTGTATTCCCATCACTTAGCCTAAGACTTGACATATAGATGGTGCTAAATTAGTTCATCTGTTTAACAAATTTTATTGATTACTGACTATGTTCTAGCTATTATGTTGAACACTGGAGATACAGTACTAAATTAACTCTCATGAAGCTCACATACTAATAAGGGAGAAACTAAAAAAACAAACTAAAAAAAAACCCTCAAATAAACAAACATCTATTTAGGGAATGCTATGAAAGAAACACATAGGATGCCAATAAAGGAAATCTGAGGGCTTGAGGAGGTGGAGATAAAGCTATCTTGGACATGGCATCATGAGACCATAAAAGGCACATGTAGAGACAATATTAAAGCTGAGATCTGCAATGATAAGAAGTCAGTATTGTAAAGTTCTAAAAATGAGTCTCCAGGCAAAGGGAACAGCAAGGAAAAAGATCATGTGGAAGATAACTTGATGTATTCAAGAAACAGAAAGAGTGAGTAAGGAAGAAAATGGCCCAACATGAAGTTGCAGAAGTAAGCAAGGCTGGATCATCCAGAGCCTTGCAAGCCACAGTAAGGAATTAGGATTTTATTCTGAGGGCAATGTGAAGACATTGAATGATTATAAGCAGAGATGTGGCATGTTCTGATTTAACTTCTGCTTTTAGAATGTGATTAGACTTAGATTTTGACTTTGGTACCTGGGTGGATAATGTAGTCTAAAGGGACAAAAGTAAAACCTGTAAGACCAGTTTGCTAGTTTTCAAATAAATTCAGCAAGAGACAATGACAGCCTGGATTACATTAGTGATAACCATAATGGAAATAAGTGAATGTATTTTATATCTATTTTAGAGATAGAATCAGTTATCACAGTGATTACTGTTGGATTGAATGTGTGGTGTGAAAGAAAGAAAATAAGGATAACTCTTGGGTTTCTGGCTTGACCAACTAGGTGGACAGTAGTATAATTTATCAAAATAGATTTAGGATGGAACAGGAAGAAGTTGGGGAAACTCAAAAGTTTCATTATGTATACATTCAAGTTCGAGACATCAATTAGTCTATTCAGGTGTACATTTGTTGATATAAATATTTGTTAAATCAATACATGCAGTTCTCCTTTCACTTTGGATGTAGAAGCTACAAAAGAACATCACTATCACCCAAACAGATAAAGTTGATAATCTGTACTTTTTGTTTTTCAATCCAAATACCTATAGTGTTTGAATTCCAGGTACTGATAGGCTAATAGGAAAAGATTTCTTGGACAGAGTATGACCTGAACAATTCTAGCCTTCATGAGTCTAAGAGTTCTTTTCCTATTAAATTTTTATTTGAAGTTAATGTGATTTTCAAAAGGGACACATTCTACTTTCTTAAATTTGTTTTAAAAAAATCAGTGAGTGAGTGTGTGTGTGTGTGTGTGTGTGTGTGTGTGTGTGTGTGTAAACTTATATCATTATCATTGCTTTATTTAACAAAATCTTTACTGAGGACTTACTACGTGCTGTTCCCCTCAGTCAAAGCTACCGTCATTCTCCATAGGAGTAGACCATAGGAGTAGTTTCTCTGCTTACATAGTTTCATACCTTCTTAATTCATTCTCCTCACATATGCTAGGTAATCTTTTTAAATTCTAAGATTACCAAGATTTTAATTCAAATCTCAGATACCATCACTTTGCATCTATATATTTTATTATGTATTTCTAAAAATGCATTTTAACATAATTATAATATTATTATCTCTCATACACAATTAGCAATAATTCCATGGTATCACCTAGTTAACTAGTCCATATTCAAAATTTCCCAATTAAGAAATATCTCATCACCGTTTGTTTGAAACAAGAGACAAACGCAGTCTACAAATTACCTTGTATTGTTATATTTCTTAGGTTTCTAACTATTGAGTACTTTCTCCTTTTATTTATTTTTCCATACCATTGACTTGTTGTAGAAGCTGGGTCAGTTGTCTTACAGAATGTCCTGAAACAATGTGGTTTTCTGGATTTGTCTGTTTGCTTTCAATAATCCATACTCTTAAGTAATCCACACTGCCTTAGAGAAGAGCAAATAATCTACAGAATAATCATTCTTGATTTCATCAGTGAGATGAGGTTCAGTGTAATCGGGTGAACTAAATTCCAAAGGGTAAAAGGCTGCGCAAAAGAAACATGGGACACCCAATGATTTACCCTGTAGGGAACATAGGAGAAAAGAAGATATGAGCGGCTAAGAAGAACACAAGCGAATTTTTGTCACATTCTTAAAGGACAAGTGTGGACTAGTGTGAAAGTGTAGAACCCCTACAGGTCACAAACACAAGGGTGTCTGCACCCACACACAAGTTACTCTCAATAGGCCTCCACTGCATATTCACATGAAAGAATGGGTACAGGTTGGAAACTGGAAAGCTCCTCTTGGTAGCAGAGATGTGCAGGGCCTGCTAAGGTTTGAAAGTAGAACAAGAATATCTACAGAATTTCCTCTCACATTGGGCTCTGCATGAGTATAGGATGTTGAGATGCTGCTACTGCCCACAGCTCAGAATCTCCTTGATAAGAAGCAAAATTTGTCTTCTCTTGGTGGTAGTGGAAAGAACCTGCTCATATCCCAAATATCACCATGTTTTTACATGAAATAAAATGCATCTGGTATAGTGAGAGACCAGGAAACCCTGTCATATCTCTATTCCCAGGCAAAAGTTGGCTGCTTCTGAGGAAGAAGTGCCTAAGAACTTGCTTGCACCCAAGATCCTATCCTCCTAACAAAGCAGAAGACTGTTACTGCTCAAGGAGGAGCAGTAAACTCATTAAAAGGCAGAGGAGAGAGGAAAGTGCAGGGAACCTACTTGCACTGAGAGGAAGGCAAAGATAGCTTGTCTGGCAGAGAGTTAGGAATGATCAAACAGCCTGACAAGTGAGGCTCAGGGGCATAAGGTCTGCCAAAGACTGAAGCCAAAGCAGGAGAAGTGAAAACCCTTAGCCTAATCATGAGCCCTGCACAGAGTAACAAGCAATAGAAGTCTAAGGCTAGAGGAAAAACAAGAAGGTAGAGAGAAATCCTCTTTGTGGCAAAGGCACTTAGGGAATGCTAAAAGTTGAGGATGGAGGAGGAACATTTAGAAAATTTCTCTAGTATTCCAGGCCTCACACCAACAACAAGGTAGTAGCAGTCCACCCCTGGAGAAATTTGAAGCCGAGAGTTCACTACAGCCTAGATTTCACACATCAACAATGACAGCAAATCCAAACTCAGATCATCTACTGTGTAGCCTCAGTTGCTCAAAGATTAATGACCTAACAGAAAAAGAGGCAGATCCAGTTTCTGGGCTCTAGTCTCTAATGTTATTTTATATATATTATCTGCTATGTGAAAAAAAAATTGTAATGAACATAAAAATCAAGAACAAAATGACCTGCTGTCAAGAGATAAAACACACGCAAGATTTGGCTCAGATACTGAAACTAACAGACAGGAACCTTAAAATCACTATAATGCATGTTAAAGGTCCTAGTGGAGAAAGTATAATACATGAATGAATAGATGGGGAAATTAAACAAAGAGATGTACTCATTTCCTAGTGGTGCTGTAAAAAATTACCACACATTGGGTGATTCAAAATAAGAGAAAATTATTCTTTCACAGTTCCAGAGGCTTAAAATCTGAAGTGAAGGTATCAGTAGGGCAATACTACCTTTGGAAGCTCTAGAAGATAATTCTTCCTTGCTTCTTTTTCTAGCTTCTGGGAGCCATCAACATTCTTTCGCTTCCTTCACTTGCAGCCACATCACTCCAATCTCTGTCTCCATCTCCACATTGTCTTCTTCTCTGTGTATGTGTGTCTTCTTCTGTCTCTTATAAAGATACTTAACATTGGATTTAAGAACCACTGATGTAGTCTAGGATAATCTCATCTCAAGAACCTCAATTTAACTACATCCCAAATAGGATAATATTCACAGGTTCCAGGGATTTGGACATGGGCATGTCATTTGGGGACCACCATTCAACCCACTAAATATAAAAACCATTAAAAAAATGCCCTGGTTAGCAGAATAATGACAATAATATTCACAGTTTCCAGGGATTTGGACATGGGCATGTCATTTGGGGACCACCATTTAACCCACTAAATATAAAAACCATTAAAAAAAATGCTCTGGTTAGCAAAATAATGACGCCTCTCCAAAGATGTCTACATCCTCATCCCCTAAACCTGTGAATATGTTACCTTACATGCCCAAGGGGCTTTACAGATGTGATTAAGTTAAGGGTCATGAGATGGGGTTATTATCCTGGATTACCTAGAGATGTCCAATGTAATGACAAGAGTTCTAAGTGAAAGAGGGGGTCAGGGAATTTAGAGATTTGAAGATGCTATGCTGCTAACTCTGAAGATGGAGGAAGATGCCATGAGTCAAGGAATACAAACAATTTCTAGAATCTGGAAAAGGCAAAGAAAAACACTCTCCTCTAGAGACTCTACAAGGAAAACAGCCTACTGACACCTCGATTTTAGCCAAGTGAGACCCATTTCAGGCTTCTGACTTTCAGAGCTTTAATATAATAAAGTTGTATAGTTCTAAGCCATAGTGTTAATTTGTTACAGCAGAAATAGGAAACTAATGCAGGTGGAAATATTAAACACTATTTTTTTTTCCTTTGCAAGTTTATCTGCAGACTGGACACAGCAAGGAAATAATCAATGAACTTGATAGATAGATAGAAAGATAGATAGATGATAGATAGAAACTATCCAAAATGAAAAGCAAGGGGGAAAGTGGGAGAAAAAAAAAGAATAGATTATCTAAATTTTGGAAGAAAACCACAGTCTAACATGTAATTCCATACATAATTCCCAGAATAAGAAGAGAGAAAAAAAAAAAACAGATTAAATAGAGGTAATGGTTGAGAATTTTCTGAAATTAAGGCAAAAAAAAACAAAATAAAAACAAAAACAAAAACAAAAAAAGAAACAAAATCAAAGAATCCCAGAAAACTTCAACAAGATAAATACAAATAAAAAACTACAGCTATGAAAACAGTAGTCAAACTACTGAAATTCAGGGGGCACCTGGCTGGCTCAGTCAGAAGAGTGTGTGACTCTTGATCTCAGGGTCATGAATGCGAGCCCCACATTGAGTGTACGGATTACTTAAATAAATAAAAACTTTTTTAAAAAAAGAAAGATAACCAAACTGCTGAAATTCAAATATAAAGAGAAAAATATTGAATTAGAGAAAGAGAAAAGAAACGTTTCTTATAAAAGAAGAAGAGATTATAGCAGACTTTTCATCAAGCTATACAATCCAGGAGATGATGGGACATCTTTAAAATAATGAAAGAAACAAAACAGTTAACAGGATTATATACTCAGCAAAAATATATTTCAAAATAAAGAAGAAATCATAGGTGAGGACAGTTCCCAAGGAGGGACTCACTCAGCTATGAGCAGTCAACAGCCAATATTCCCAGCATCTAGCAAAATGAATGACTTGATCCCAAAGGGGAGCTGGATCTCTGGATGGTACCACACAAGCATTCTCTATAAGATATAACAAACTAATGGGGACATTGACATGTAGTAGTTAGACTCTGAAGAATAATGAGATTAAGGCTTTAATAGCAGCAACAGAGAGTGTATTGTAGGAGTCTGAGAACTCATAGCCTGGTTCCAGCCAGGGGCAATGGGATCTAATGATGTGTCATTGGGACAACTTTATTATTATATATTATTATATAAATTATCACATACACTGGTATTGGGGGCTTGGAAGAAACCTAAGGGCTGATCTCTTACAGAATTTGTCATCAGGGCTCCCTTGTCCTCTGGCTGCCATCGATTTGGCCATTTTCAAAGGGTAGAGGAAGCTGAATTTGAGGTATTCATTCCCTGCTCCCTCCTTGCCTCTCAATCATTTTGACGGAAGCTGTGTTTCTCCACAGCAACTGGTCTTGAATCCCTGTGTCTCCTCCTTCATGGCTTTAGCTTTCACTGGGCTGCAATAACACCATTTCCTCCCCTTGCCCTTTCAGGCCCCAAAGTAGTAACAGCTTCCTGCTGTTGCTAGTCACTATCTACTATCTCACTATCTTTTGTTGGTTCCCTGAACTTGGACCTGAAATAGTCCCCTTATAAGTCTGTTCAACTCTTCCAAGTATGCCAGGTTTTTTGTCAGGACTCCCTAACTCCTACTTTTGCCCATTTGTGTTCTAATTTAAAGTCTGTTTCTCCTTTCTCATCCCTCTTCTTTAACTTTTGGGACCTATCAGCCAATTAATTTGAAGATCTCTCTGATGGGGCACCTGGGCGGCTCAGTCAGTTAAGCATCCCACTCCTGATTTCAGCTTAGGTCATGATCTCGCAGTTCATGGGTTGGAGCCCTGCATGGCGCTCTGTGCTGACAGCATGGAGTCTGCTTGAGATTCTCTCTCTCTCCCTTTCTCTCTGCCCCTACCCTGCTCACTTTCTCCCCTCCCTCTCTCTCCCTCAAAAGTAAATAAACATTTTTTAGAACACTTTTTTGAAATGAACATTTTTTAGAAATGAAGATGGCTTGGATGATATTTCTGCCTCATTTAGAATCGGTTTATTTATCCTACAGGAATTAAAAGAAGTGAGGGCTAGGGTATTTAATAATCTAACTTCCATCATTCTCCTCCAACCCATACCCATGGGCCCATACTCTTCCCTTTGCCTTCAGAACTTGCCTGCCCCTACTCATCCTACAAGACCTACTATAGGGTTAGCTCTTCTACAGAGACTTCTGTGACCTGTCCCTCCAAACATCAGCAGATTTAAATGCTTTCTCCTCTTTGCTAACATAGCTCACTATAAATTCCTTTACATAACACTTATCACATTGCTCTATAACTATTTACACACACTTCTCTCCATTAGACTATTAATTCCCACAAGATGGTATCCTGTTAATTTTTCTATCCCTATCATTTAACACACAGCTGGTACACAGAAGTTGCTCAATAATTATGACGAATGAGTGAGAGAAAGAAGCTACATTTTTCTATAACAGTTCTAAGTATAATCCTGTAGATTTAAGGCCACCATTAGTCAACAAATCCATGGCTAGTAGGGGTCAGAAACCAGGAAGAGTAGTCACTAATCCCACGTGGAAACATGCATTTCCAGTTTTCCAGTTTCATTGGCTCATTCACACTCCTTAATGTTAGCTTCTATGTTGGGCCACAGAAACTCAAGTTTACAGAGCTGAAGTCCAAGAATCTCCTATACACACATGGTCATGGTCATAGCCCCTAGCCAAGGCAGAATTACAGCAAATCAAAGGAAGGCATTCTTTTTTCTAGATTCTCCAAAGTGGAAACTTCAGCAAAGGCAATGAAATTGCATACCTTGTAGCATTTATCCTCTCTCAATCTTTTTCCATAAACTAACTTTGGAATCTTAAGGTTTCAAGATAGATCTTGAAAATTAGACACCTCTATGAGGATGCTATTTAAAAGTTTTCCAAGGTTATCCTCCGGGAGGCTTAAGTTTATATACTCTCTGTTTCTACTAAAACCTCAGTCAATCTGCTGTTTTCTACTCCATATGGTCTGGCAAGTAATTCCTCTCTTTTCCACTGCAGGGAGTTAACCCCACAGCAGAAACAGTGAGTCACAAGGACAAGAACCAAATTATGTAGACGACCCCATCACAACCACTCAAGCTGGTGTAAACATTCTAATATGGCATGGAGATTAGACATAGTACAGTGCTTCTTCTTCCCAGACTTGAGTCATCTTCCTGTATGGATCAAATGTAACAGCAGTCAGTTTTAAATTAAATTCCTTAGAGCAGTGGCATATATTTTGCTTATTGTTTACACCGAAATTTATGTCATGGAAGATGTTAATTTAACTACAAAAAGAAAAGAATGCTTTCTTATCTCCAACTACTCCCTTTTAGCTTGCTATGCTCTAGCCACCCTACACTAGTTAGTGATGAATTGTTTATTCAAACCTCTTAAATGTGACATTGGTATCCTTTCACATACAGATGGCTTATGCCAAGAAAATTCTCCTAAACCAGAAAATGACTAGAAACTGGTCTAAAGAAACGTAATAATAGTAGAATTAAAATGATCTATAAGAGGGAGTAAGAGATTTCTTTATGGTATAATGGCACTGGAATTAAGCTGAACTCAAGGACCTGAGTGAAGAGGGATGATACAGTGTGAGAAACCCAACTTAGTACCTTCCTTTTAGTTTTCTATCTCATTTAAGCCTTATAGCATCCATGGCTGTTCAGTATGATTAACTCCATTTTACAAATAAGGAAACTGATTCAAATTTAGAAGGGTAAGGAACCAGACTTTACTCTACTTCAACTCAATGAACCCTTCAATTAATAGGATTAGTGGTGGGGGTGGGATGGTTTCTGCTCCAAACGAATTGGCCTGTTCATTCAATGCTGCCCTGACCCACTCAAACATGTATTATACTTTTTCATCTCAATGTCTTTTTTTCTTCCCTCCCTGAAAACTTTCTCCCCACTGTCCATTCCACTAATCCAGACTTCAAATCTCAACTCTAATTCCATTTCTTCCAAGAAGCTTCCTCAGATCATGCTGTGCATAGGGACTATATACCCTTACTGAACTCCTATAGCCTTTTCTTTCTGCTTGACTCTCATAGCATTTGTCATATTTTGCCAGGTATTGGTAACTATTTTCCCAACTGCATGTCTTCTTTCCTTCTAGTTTATAAGCAAGTTCAGGCACTTGATCTTAACGTTCCCTAGCCTTTGTAAAAATAACCCAATTGAAGGGCACCTGGGTGGATCAGTCGGTTAAGCGTCCGACTTCAGCTCAGGTCATGATCTCACAGTTTGGGAGTTCAAGCCCCGCATCAGGCTCTGTGCTGACAGCTCAGGACCTAGAGACTGCTTCAGATTCTGTGTCTCATTCTCTCTGCCCACCACCACTTGTTCTCTGTCTCTCAAAAATAAATAAATGTGAAAAAAAAAATTTTAATAATCAATTAAATACCAATATATAAGAAGCATTTAGGAATAAAGAAATTAATAGTTTATGGAAGAGACATCTAAAAATTGTATTGTGTATGTCCTATCACTCTTTATTGCCTACGGTTTACATATTTACATTGCAACACAAGCATAATTATCATTTGCCATAGAAAACACCAATCTATTTACTAAAGTAGGAAAATAACTAAATTCTTCTATAAGAGCTTTCAACAGCAACAGTTGAAACAAACAAACAACAAAGCATGAATCACCATGACTTGAGTTAACTGGGTTGGCCTACATTGTACACAGGCTATCCTTATATAATGTCATTTTCCCTTGTTAGAGAATTTACCTTTCTAAAAAGGAGTCGAGAGGCAAAAGGCACTTGTTGGAGGTCACACAAGCCCCCTTGGATATCCCTGTATTCAGAGCACAAGCTCTAGAAAGAGTGACAGGTTGAGGAAGGAAGTCAAAAATACTCAAGGTATCAACTGAACCCCAAAGTTAGGAGAACAATAAACTCAGAGAAAACCCAGACCAAACAAACAGCTTCCATGAACAATCTACCCCTTCAAAGGAACTGCCCACTCTTGGGAATTGTGAATCTTTTCTGTCTTTCTTTTGTCATGGTACATGATTAAGTCCGCTAGTTAATGAGAAAAACATTTAACTTACTTATGTTCAATAAATTCCCATGAAAAAGATGGAAATTGGAAACAATTTCCAAGCTGAGAAACATTAAAAAAATTTTCAAAAGCATCCATCAAGCCACCCTGCAACAAATGGAGGTATTTAGCACTATCCTGGCAACCTGAGCCATAAACCCTTCCTTTCCACTCAGCAAGAAGCATCTAGAAAACCACAGGAAGCTCATCTTAGGCTCCTCCAGCAACATTCCTCCTTCTCAGACTGGGTCCAACCCAGGCTGGAATGGAGCCTTAAAACCAGCAGATGTCCCAGATGCAGAATTCAGAATGTTACCCACATATTTTCTTTGGTCATTAAATTATTTTTACTATTAAAGCATTCTTTAAAAAGACCAGGGTGCCTGGGTAGCCCAATAGGTTAAGGGTCCGACTCTTGATCTTGGCTCAGGTCATGATCTCATGGTTCCTGAGATCAAGCCCCATGTCAGGCTCTGTGCTGACAGTGTGGAGACTGCTTAGGATTCTCTCTCCCCCTCTCTTTCTTCCTCTCCCCCACCAAAATAAATAAACTTAAAAAAAAATTCTCCAGACTAAAAAAAAAGGATAAAAAAATAACTACCCATAATTGTACCTTCTTCAGCCAAAATGTATTAACAGAACTCTTGGCTTTCTCTCTCAAATCCTTACGTATCTCTCAGCCACGCTCATTTCATTGAATGGTATTACCATCCACCAACTGGCTAGATATGCCACAACTCCAGCAATCAGCCTTTATTTCTCTCTATATCCAATTAATCAGCATTTTTTCTAAAAATTTTCATATTTATATTTATAAAATTTCAGCCTTGTTCAAATTTAGTGGAGTTGCTATTTTGCAAATATTAAACCAGTGTTCTTTTTTGTTGTTTTTCTATTACTCTTGTTGCTTGACAGTCATTTAACTATTATATGCCCAGAGAATTCCACCCTCCCCCTCACTGCATCAAGGAGATTATTGTGACTCAAAGGAAGTACCAACAAGACAGGAAAACATAGAAAGCCTACTCCTCCACCCCTAATGGATTGTGAAGGAGGGGGGACAGAGGCCAGGGAAAGCATTTTGTATAAGAAAAAAAATATATCTTTGAGGTTGTAAGTCATCAAGATTTGGTAGTGCTTTGTTACAGCAACATTACCCAGCCTATCCTGACTGATATACTAAGTTATACCAAACCCACAAAGCTCTGATAAGCACACTCATGCTATCTCTAGAGTCACCCAGAACCACTCAGAGCTAAAAACTCTCTGCCTTTTCTCTTCTTTGTACAGAGGTAGCACAATACTTAGACTATTCATGAGAATTTATAGAATAGGTATGGCTCCATGCTCCAATATCCAGAGCATATTTCTCAAGGCTCATGTGGATGGATGTTAGATAATAACTCCAGGTCCAAGTCTTACCACTGCCTAGATATATTCTATATACTCTATTCCCCATGGGTTTGCATTTTGCTGTCTCCGATCCCTTCTCAACTACAACTAATCATTGGTAGGAGATGTACTCATGTAAATCAAGTATAAAAAGAAATAACTTCTTTTTATCTGTCCTCATTTCCTCTCCTTTTTTTTTTCTTTTTTCCCATTAAAAACCTAAATTTAGGGGCACCTGGCTCAGTTGATTAAGTGTCTAACTTTGGCTCAGGTCATGATCTCAAGGTTCATGAGTTCAGCCCCGTGTGGGACTTTGCATTGCTTGGGATTCTCTCTTCCTCTCTCTCTTTGTCCTCCCCCTACTCATGCTCTTTCTTTCTCTCAAAATAAATAAAAATAAAAATAAAAACTTAAAAAAAAACCCTAAATGTAGTAATTGTCACTTCGTGTTTCTTCTATTACCACACTATTTTAGAAAACCTGAATCTAGTAATTGCCTTCTATGTATGACCAGAAAACATACTATGGCCTCCAGAATATCAGCTTAACATCCCTTTTCCTGAAAGTTACTCTTTCAAAGGCAGGACATGGCATCTAAAATTTAAGCTTCCAATGTAAACAGGTACTTTTTGATTGAGATAGATTAGCCCCTTCCACTACTGCATATAAACTGCAAAAGACAGACTCCTAGCTCACCATCATTAAGTTTTAATAGTCTACCTCCTAATAGTTATGACTGGATGAGCCATATAATAGCGGGACAGATGTTGCAGCAATACCTTGAAGACCAGGTCACTTGACAGACAAGGTACCTAAGTCCAAGAGTAAGAAAAGGGGATAGATTATCCTCTTAAGGTTCTTTCTGGATTACACAGGTGCTAATTGGCAAAGCCAGGATTCAACCAGAAATCTGGTTCCAGAGTCTGTGCTCTTAGTCACTAAGCTATGATGCCACTCAAGTAGGAGACACTGAATATCAACTATAGGTTGACTAGAGACTTCTGGAAACCTTCTAAGAATCTTAGAGTCCGGAGGGATTTTGAGGGCCACCTCCTGATAATATTTCATCAGCAAGTCATCCAATCTGTGCCAGAACACCTCCACCAGTGGGAAACTCACTATTTCTCAAGGCAACTCATTGGATAAATATAATTATTAGAAAATTCTTGGTTGTATTAAGACAAAACCTATTTCTTAATATTATCCACCTATTAATTTTAATTCTATGCTTTGAAGTATGTAGTATGAAGTTCACATTCTCATGCCTTCCTTTCAAGTATATGGACATGTCCCAATAGATCATTTTTTTCTCTTCTTCCATTGTGCTCTTCTTGGTTCTTTATTCAATTATCACACATGTGGCAGAGTTAAGAATCATCACCAGCCTCATCACTGTTCACTGGAGACACTCTAATTCATCTATATCGCTCTTAAAATGTGATGCATAGAATTGAACAACATACTAAAGAATCTGATGATCAGGACTAGATAAAGCAATAGCCTCAATTTTGTCAATTCCAAACTTCTCATAATACCATGTACAAGAACAACTAACTTTTTTGAGTAAATCATATCAATTCATATTAAACTCACTGTCACTTTTATTTTGTGGTTAAAATATAGCATAGTTCCAAAAGAGTGGAGAAAACATATGTAAAAATTTAAAAACTAGAATGAAAATGAGCATCCATGTATCCGCCACTCAACTTTAGAAATATGGAATTAAAAGTGGTATACAAGCCTTCATACACATCTAACTGCAGCCCTCTTGCCACTTACCCAAAGTAACCACTAGTTTATATTTTGTGTTCATCATTTCCGTGTTTTTCTCATCATTCTTTTACCAACCATGTATCACTAAACGATATATTGTCCAATTTTGTTTCAAAAAATATTTTATAGGGGCGCCTGGGTGGCTCAGTCAGTTAAGCACCAGACTTCGGCTCAGGTCATGAACTTACAGTTTGTGGGTTTTAGCCCCGCATGGCTCTGTGCTGACAGCTCAGAGCCTGGAGCCTGCTTCAGTTTTTGTGTCTTCCTCCCTCTCTGCCCCTCCTCTGCTCACACTCTGTCTCTCTCTCTCTCAAAAATAAATAAGCATTAAAAGTAATAATAATAAAAATATTTTATAAATGGAACCATAATCTCTATATTCCTGTTTCATTCAATATTATGCTATTGAGAGTCATCCATTCAAGTTCTTTTTTTTTTCATTGAATTCATTTTATACCTTTCACAGATAAACTTTTTCCATAGACTTTTTAAAGATAAATGAATAAAATTTTATATTCACCTTTATTACATGGAATCTTCCATCTTCCATCTCAGAAAACATGTCTCACTGAATAAGAAAAATCCTGAATTAGTATAGGGATACTGTCTATACCATAATCCCTGGATTGACCTCTAGAATCCCTTTAAATACAGAAGCCCCAAGTTTTGAAGGAATTGCTGAGAAACAGCTATGCTTCCATCATTTAAACCACATACTGAAAAGAATGAATTTTTATTTAAAAAAAAAGGGGGCAGGTGCCTAATATATTTAAAGTTGATTATAACTAAGTTCAAAAGAAAAAAGTAATTGTATTTTATTTGCCACAGGTGTAAACTTACACATTTAATTTGTCTTAGAAAAGATATTCCTCTAGCAACATTTTCAAGTTGTCTCAAATTAGCACAGAAAGTCAATATGCCACTTGAAAATAAAGAATTTTCTGTTAATATGCAGGAAATTTTCAGTCAGTAAAGGACCACAACTCTGATGCATATACAGGCAACCCTAAATTTCTAGAATCAGAGAATTTGGATACCTTTAAAACTAACATTTAATCCATTCTCTCTCTCTCTCTCTCTCTTTCTCTCTCTCTCTCTCTCTCTCTCTCTCTCTCTCACACACACACACACACACACACAAACACATATTCCTGAAAGTCATAAATATATGAAACAACACCCTGAGGTACCCTTTAAAAATCAGAACTATTAGTCTATTAGTATATAGGAAAAGAGTTTAATTTCCTCTCTTTTCTCTTCCAGTCTTCTGGTTGAGGTGCTAAAAGCAGAATAAACACCAAAAGGTAAATGAAAAAAAAAAATGGAGAGACAAGCAAAAAGATTTTGGTTAATACCTGTGATTATCCATGCAATCTCTCATTACACACTGACTAGACATAATAGGGAGATGTCAATAAATAACCACTAGACAGTAAAGCTAAAGGAATAACTCAAACATTTTCAAGTAAAAGAATCCTATGATTTTAAGCCAAGACGCCCTTGTATACTTGGAGAATAAACTCTGATAAACATACTTACCTCACTACTATTTAACTATTTGTTAAAAAAGAAGGCTAGCATACAGCAGGGATCATGTTTAGAAACCACTATCCTGTCCCATTAAGAATAAACTGTCTGCCATCTCCATTCATTTCTTCAATTAATAAAGACATCCAACATATTTAATTTTGAATGTAAAGTCACCAGGCCATCTGGATTTTTATTTTGCCATCAACTTCTTGATGGAAACTAAGTTTTTAAATGAAGACATTTTACTCAGAAAAAGTTACTGCAGTAACACACTACCCCAAAAGTCTCATTGGCTTGTACAAAAACAAAAACACTTTATTATGACCCACACTACATGAAAGGGAGCTCCCATCACTTGGGTCAAAGGGGCCTTTGTTCCAGGAATCCATTATATAATGGAGACTCTATCATATGGCCTTCTTGCTCAACAGGGAAAAGATAAGCGAGTTGGAGATTTTCACGAGGCCTCTTCTGACATTCATTTCTCAGAAGTGACACATGTCATTTCTACCCATAATTAGCCACATGACTCAACCCAACTATAAGACTCCTGAGGGGCACCTGGGTGGCTCAGTCAGTTAAGTATCCCACTTCAGCTCAGGTCATGATCTCATGGTCCGTGAGTTCGAGCCCCACGTCAGGCTCTGTGCTGACAGCTCAGAGCCAGGAGCCTGCTTCAGATTCTGTCTCCCCCTCTCTCTGTCCCTCCCCTGCTCACTCTCTCTGTCTCTCTCTGTCTCTCTCTCTCTCTGTCTCTGTCTCTCTCTCTCTCTCTCTCTCTCTCCCTCTCTCAAACATAAATAAACAGTAAAAACTTAACAAAAAATACTCCTGAGAATTTGGGGGGAATATTATCATCTCTGCCTTAAAAGAGTAACCAAATATAGACTGTATAGTCATTATGGTAGAAAACTAGCAATCTCTAATTTTTTTCACACCCTTCCCCTACCATAGACACACTAATGGAAATCCAATGAGGAATGCAAAATTTCAATAGCCCTAGAAACAAGCACTATTCATCTCTGATCTGAATTGTATGAAAAATTCTACCAACCAAATGGCAAGTAAAATCTATAAACAATTACGGAAGCATGTGAACAAAAATATACTAAAACAAACCCATCTACCCAGCCAGGTTTTTACCCTCTGAAGCTCAAGTTGGAGAGTCTTGGTTGACTCAGAGTTGCTTTCCAAGGCGACCTGGCATGTTTTACTCCCTCCCCAATTAGTACTGCTACCGTTTTCTGCAGTGTTATTCAATAGGGACTAGGGATAGATGGGAAGAGCTCTATGGGATGGCAGTTCTGAACTCCACATCTTTTAATGAGACAACCTAATAGGACAAGGAATTTCATTTTAACACAATCAGAATCCGCATGAAATAAAAGATAGGAATAAACTAGAAAATAGGTAAGGAGATACGCATATCAGCCAGTCTTCCAGCTTAAGATACAAGGGTGCTAGTAGTAAGCAGGTAGGAAATTATGAAAATCAAGAGGATAGAGCAACCTTTTACAACTGGCATTGCCCTTCCAAGTTTGGGATGTGAACAATAATCTACTTGTGATTATTAAAAGAGAGGTACCTATTGGAGGAAGAGAGTGGGATAGTCTTGGTCATCCTAGATAGAAGCTCCAGTGTAACACTAAGACACAGTTACCCAGATTAGCAGAAAGTTTAGTACCTGTCCTCTAGAGATCCCACTTCCTGAGTCTAAGAACCCCCCCCCGCCCCCAGAGAGCTTATTCACTTTATAGACCAGTCCTGCCTACTCTACCTTGATTCTGAGGCCAGAAAATAGATATGTCTCCTTGAAGATAAAAGATCTGCCACCTTTTCCAAACTCTGATTAAGAGCTGGGGTCTCCCTTCTTCTGTCCAGGCCCCATTCATGACATGGAGGTTTTTACCTCAAGACCACTGAGAATA
Organism: Neofelis nebulosa; assembly: GCF_028018385.1. Classification (NCBI taxonomy): domain Eukaryota; kingdom Metazoa; phylum Chordata; class Mammalia; order Carnivora; family Felidae; genus Neofelis; species Neofelis nebulosa. The sequence continues at coordinate 19,590,565 of NC_080789.1, forward strand.
CTGGGACCCCAGTTGCCCTTTCCCTAGCTTTTAATGTGGAGGTCCCACACTAGAAGAGGAAAGTCAAGGAGACCTGGGGCTGCAGCCCCTCCCCACTAAGTGCTTAGCTCCTAAAGTGGGAGTGTCACTCAGAGAAGCGTGCCATTGTTCCTGGCCACAGGTCTAAACCTGTGTCTCTGAGATTTTGCCCAAAGGGAGAAGCAGACTATAAGACAGCAGACTCATAATCTCTCCCCAGAGGAACTGACTTCATTTTCAACAGAGGATGAAGAAGTTCAAGCCTAAAGATACTCAAAAACAATCAAAGTGTAGTGAAAGACAACTGGGATGAAATTGATATTCACTGAAGATACAGGTTAAATTATAAGCGGGATGGGTTTGCTGAAGAGAAACAGGAAAAGAGACAACTGGGAGGGTCCTTCGTGGTGTCAGGAGATATATCAAACACTGACCTCAGAAACTATTCTTTCAAAAAAGACCAAATTTTATTGGATCAGTTTGTAAGGCAATTTGTGTCCCAAGGCATTGTCAAAAGCAATAGAGCAATCAGGTAGCAATTAGTAGAGCTTAACAGCTGGCTGTGACCAGAGAAATTTACAAAGACAAAGAAAGCCCTGCCACATCTGTTGTCTTTCCAAGGAAGTGTGGGCATACCCAAGTTTCCCCCATGAGGAGCAACATCAGAGGCTTCAAACTGCAAGGGAAGAAACAGACTTCACTAAAATAATACAGTCAGTCAATAAACAAATAAGCAAATAATAATAAGCTCTAGAGGGTGGGAACTAGTACTCAGAATTGTTACAATAAATTATCTAAAATGTTCAGTTTACACACACACACACACACACACACACACACACAAATGAGATAAGCAAAGAAACAGGAATGACTCATACCCTGAAAAAAAAAAAGAACCCAAATAACCATTATAAATATTTTCAAAATGCTAATTACTATGATTACAAAGTAAAGGAAGGCATGGTAACATTGTCATAACAAAGAGAAACTATCAATAAGGAGATACAAGTTATTTTTAAATGAAAATTCTGGTCTTGAAAAGCACAATAAATAAAATAAAAATTTCATCAAAGGGGCTTAATAGAGGATTTGAATTGGAAGAAAGAATCAGTAAATGTAAAGGAAGATTAATAGTGATTTTGCAATTCAAAGAACATAGAGAGAGGATGGAAAAAACAAACACAGCCTCAGAGAAATATGGAACACCATTGAACAAACCAAAACAAATGTAACAGAAGAATCCAAAAAACAAAAGAGAAAGAAAAGCAGAAAAAAATATTGAAAAAAATAGTAGCTGAAAAAGTCCCAAGTTTATTGAAAACATTGATCTACACGTTCAAGAAGTTCAATGAACTCCAAGTGGGATAAATACAAAAAGATCCACAAACATATACATACTGGTAGAAATGCTGAAAGTCAAAAATTAAGAGAAAATTTTGAAAGCAGCAAATGAAAAATAACTCATCACTTGCAAGGGAACTACAGTAAGATTCATACCTAACTTCTCAGCAGAATCTATTGAGGCTAGAAAGCAGTGGGATAACATATTCAAAGTGCACATGGAAAACAAACTATCAACAAAGTATCATATTAAACAAAAATAAGGCAAAATAAAGACATTTCTCAATAAATAAAAACAGAATTTTGTATTTGTTATTTGCTAGCAGACCCACCTTATAAGAAGTACTAAAAGAAATGCAGGCTGTAAGCAAGTGGCTCCTGACAATTATCCCAATCTATATGAAAAAAACAAAAAGCACCAGTAAAGCTAACTCTGTAATTATAAAAGACAGCATATTTCTTCTCCATTCTTCTCTTAACTGGTTTTAAAAACAACATGTGTACAATGTATTGTTGAGCCTATAACACATGGAAATGTAATAGATTTCCCAATAACAGAACAAAGGAGATGAGTGAGAGTACAGTGGTATTTGGCTAAGGAAATGATGCCCATTGGTAACTCAGATCCATGGAAACAAATGAAGAGAACCAGAAATGATCAATAAAAAGGCTACACAAGATATATATACATATACATATATATATACATATATATATATTTATATATATATACATATATATTTATATATATACATATATATTTATATATACATATATATGTATATATATACATATTTATATATATACATATATATATCTTTTGTTATAGTAGCCTTTTTATTGATCTATAAAATTGATATGTAAAATATATTGAGATATATATATATATAAACTTTATATATATATATATATATACTACACAAAAATGTACTTGTTCTCTCTTACATGAGAGTATATATACTTGCTGTTGTTTCTTTTCTCAGCTTCTTTAAAAAACATAAAAGTATATAGAGCAATAATTATAACAATGTGTTGCTGGGTTTGTAACATTTATAGATGTAATATGCATAACAATAATGCCACATAAAAGGAAGGCAGGAAATAGAGGTATAGAGAAATAACATTTCTATATTTCACTGTAATTAAGTTAGTATAAATCTCAAGCTGATTCTGATAAATTATAACATATATAGTAATCCCTAGAGCAATCACTAAGGAAATAACTCAAAAAGTACAGTGAAAAAAATCATTAAAGAAAATAAAATGCTACATTGGAAAATATTCACTTAATACCAAAGAAAGCAGTAAAAGAGGGATAGAAGAACAAAAAAGACATGAGACATATAGAAAACAAAAAGTAAAATGGCAGACATAATTCCAACTTTATCAATGATAACATTACATTTGAATGGTTTAAATAATCTGATTAAAAGGCAGAGATTGTCAGACTAGATAAAAAATGAGATCTGATATATGCTGTCTAGAGGACATATACTTCAAACTCAAAATACGAACAAACTCAAAGTAAAAATATGGATAAAGAAATAATGCAAAAAGCAACCACAAGAAAGTTAAAGTAGCAATACAAATAGATCTTAAAATAAAAAATGTTACCAGAAATGAATGAAAACATTTTATAATAAATCAATCAATAAGGAAAAAACATCCATTATAAACATATATGTACCTAACAACAGAGCACCAAAATACATGAAACAAAAACTGACAGAAGTGAGGGCAAAAGTAGACAATTCAACAATAATAGTTGAAAACTTCAATACTCAACTTTCAATTGTGGATAGAGCAACTAGACAGAAAAGCCACAAGGATATAGGAGACTTGAACAACACTGTAAACCAGCTACATAATAGGCATATAGACCACACTACGCACCAGCAGCAAAATACACAATCTTCTCAAATGCACAAAGAACATTCTCCAGGAGGTCATATACCAGGCCATAAAACAAAACTCAGTACATTTAAGATGACAGAAATAATGCAAAATATGTTCTCTGATCACAATAAAATAAAATGAGAAATCAATAACAGTAGAAAATTTGGAAACACAAACTTCAGAAATACATGGACATTAAACACCAACCTATGGATCAAAGATGGAATCTGATAAATTACAAATGTATATAGTAATCCCCAACATTATAAAATATCTTGAGAATGAAGACACAACATACAAAAACTTATAAGAGGCAGCTAAAGCAGTGCTCAGAGGGAAGTTTGTAGTTGTTGTTTTTTTAACGTTTTATTTTATTTTTGAGGGAGAAAATTATAAATATATATCTTAAATATATATATTTATGCATTAAATATATAAATGATTAAATATAAATATATTTAAATATAAAGAAGGATCTTTAAAAAACTAAAATCAGAACATGACACTCTCCTCTTATGTCTGTTTGATGACTTACGTGATTCGATGACCTGTATTCAGAATTAAGTGACTTTGTGCACCACCCCCACCCCAAACTGTATAGTATATTTAACTAAGCCTCCTTAAGGCCTTAGAAGTGCCATGCTCTTTTTCCCTTGTGTGACTTTCTCATAATGGGTCCTCTGGATAATCTGTCCACTTGAAACTCTATTCCTCTAACCCATTCACTATCACATGGCAGCTCCTACCCATCCTTCAGCTCTCTGGCTTAGACATAATTTGGTCCAAAAAAACTTTACTGATTTTTTTAGTCTGGGTAAGGTGTCTTCCATTAAGCAACTGCAGCACCCTACACAATTCCATCATAGTAGTTTTTGTACTGTATTATGATGACCTGTGTATTACCTGAGTAATAAATATGCCTGTCTGGTTCATTGTGGTACCTACAGCATTTATAGCACAATATTGGTGTAATAGGTGCTTGATAAATTCTTGTTAAAAATAATAGCTAACACTTATTAAAAATTTACTATGTGCCAGTCACTATTTTAAGTGCTTTATGTGTGTTATTTCACTTAATGCACAAACATTTAATGTAACTCCTGTTTATAGATGAAAAAACTGAGGTATGGGAGCTTTGAGTGAATTGCAAAGGTAACAGCTGAAGGTTGCAGAACAAGATTTGAACCCAGGAAGTCTAGCTACAGAACCCAAGTTTTTAACCACTAAGCTATATTCGTAAGTATATGCAAGCATGCAAAAATGCTGTCCTAGATATTTTGAGGAACACAAAAATGAGAGGGGGAATGGAATAAAAAAGTACACAGATATATGAAATACCCAATGGAGTACTGTGTCATACAAGGCTTTCTTGCTTTTAAAATACACAAACAGTAACAAAATCTCTCTGTTTGGTGAGATGGGACTTGTTCACAAAGAAATATTTTAGTATAAAAATTCCTGAATTCAAATGTGTTTGTGACTCAATTACACACTGGCGGTTGATATTTATGTTAAAAATGAAAAAAAAAAAAAACCCGACAAGTTATTCTGGGCACTAAACCATGTTTAAAACTGCCGCATTTATGTTTTTGAAATATTTTTCTATAACTACTAACCTTTTCAACAGGACTCAGCTCTTTGACATTTCTTAAGAGTTTCCATGCAAGGCCTATGTTTTTCTGCTTTAAAAGAAACAGACATATTATGACTGTTGGGTGCTTGGGTCTGTAAATAATTAAAGGAGACTTTACTCACCATCCCCAAAATTAAATTAAAATTTAGGGAAAAAACGTAAAAGTACTTAATAACAAAAGTTGTAATCACTTAAATATTACTTTCTGTTTCATAAAGGAGTTACTTCCCCATTATAAGAATATTTAATAATGTTTTGACTAGTTCTATTATAAGACTGTTCAAGGTAGATAATCAAACACAGCAAGAATAAAAACCCACTTTGCATATTCATCTGAAAGAAATGCTGCTGTTTTATAATGTGTGATTTTCCAAATGTAGGTTAATGAGTTGTGGTGTTTTAACCACAATTAAAAAATTAAAAAATAATAAAAACTGTATTAAAACAATACTCTTTTTAGTGACCAGGAACAGCTTCCCAAAAAAAAACAAAACAAGAAAAAACAAAACAAAACAAAAAAAACCAATGGCCATTTGCTGATGATAATCCAAAATGCTGTTGGATCTTTCAAATCTATAGAAATTTTCTAACAAGTGTAAAATAATATTGCTATATGTTTATGCTAATGGAAAATATTAAAATAACAGTCTGTGTTCTTATTCATGATAAATGAAATATGAGCAAGCTTGAATTCTTCTCTGAAAATTGTGAGAGGTAAGTGGATCTAATGATGCTTGAATAATATTCATAGGACAGTAAATGTTAGAATAGTCTGCAGAGAAAATATATATAATCTCATTCTCTAAGAAGTATTTAAAATTTGTCCAACAACTGAAGGCAGGCTTACCTTTGGAACTGAATTGGATGCCCATCTTTGTAGCTATAATGAATATAGTAAATCATTAAAAACAAACTTACTAGAGTAAACTTCCAATTTGGACCTATTTAGGGAAAGGTCAGTTGGAAACAGTTAAAAGGCTAGACTTGAGAACAATTCAAAATTAAGTATTATTTTTTAAAAAAACATTAGTAATTTGAATGCATACATTTAACAAAACTTTGGTGAATTTTGAGAATTGAGATTTAATAAAGAATGAGAGCAAAGACCCATAATTTTTTTTTTCCATTTTGGAAAAGAGTTTATTCTCAGGTTTAAAATGCCCCATGTATTTTTAATAACTATTTCCTTAGGAAGCCCTTTGTTTATATGTAGCCCAAAGTCAAACTTTTATTCTATCTTATACAAATGGTTACAAATTCTTAATAGCATTTCTATGCATCATAAAATTATTGCGGGACCATTTCAACATCTATAATTGTAATATCTGCAAAGTAACAAATTACTTTGTGAATATGTGATTGGTTTCAAACAGTTCAAGAGTATTACTCTCTAAATCACAGCTGCAAATTTTCAGTAAAAATTAAAACTTTTTCCTAGGGAAAAAAGCAATGGCTAAAGCAAAAACCAAATGATCAGGAATAAAAATAAAAATTGTAAATGCTCCTGTCTATAAGTGTTACAGCTGGATAATTTATTCATTAACTTTGTTAGTTGAAGAGAAAGTAATTTTGAGTAGTTACTGTAAAAGGTCAGATGGAAAACAAATTTCCTCTGTGTCAATAGGTTAACAAAATGTTATGCTTGCTGACTCTGTATAAAGAGGGCAACTCAGAGAGCACTTGACCTGATTAGATCATCAACAGCCCATTAGGAGGTTTTTCTTGGAAAAGAAATGGGGAACCTATTTGCACCATTTTTATCACCTTCCAGATTTTTGTATGCTATTGTATAGCAGACGCTTAGCTACTAGTGGGCATTTGATATGCAATTATTGGCATATCTGAGTTCAGGTTTAAAATTTCAGGAATCCAATGGCTTCTGGGTTCCAGAGGAAACTAAAAGGGTAAAATATTTCACACAAATGTTATCTTTGTTGCCAACTTCGGTTTGTATACACAGATGCTTCATTTTCCCTGTATATCCCAAGGTATATGATATATACAAATAAATTATATATACAAGTATATAATTATCATATTATACTATTATAATTATATGTATCATTTGTATAAATCATTTTTACATCTACTGGTTGGGGAGGGGAAAAGAGAGAGAGAATATCACATTGTAAATATTTATTTAATGTTTGTACCAATCAGTCCCCAACTAGACTCTGAGCTTCTCCAGAATAGAAACTTTGCACTTGAGTTCTAAAATGGTTTTCTGAATGTATTTTTCTATTGACTGGACAAGGACTTTCAGAATAAATTTACCTTTTGTTTTGTTTTTTGAGAAAGAGAGAGAGCACACGCAAGCAGGGCAGAGGGACAGGGGGAGAGAGACAGAATCTTAAGCAGGCTCCACAACCAGCATAGAGCCTGACTCAGAGCCCAATCCTACGATCCTGGAATCATGACCTGAGCAAAAACCCAGTGTCGGACATTCAACAAATTGAACCAACCAGGCGTCCCCAGAACAAATATTTCTTACAAGTGTTGTCAACAGGTATATCCACAAGTTGTCTCAATGCTCATTTATACTCATTTCTCTACTTCTTTTAATAAATAAGAAGGAATTAGAGGAACAGAAAACATCTAAGCATTCACATTCCTAAGGTTTACCTTAGATTTTTCCACTTCTATCTTCTTTTGAAACCCAGATGATTTCTCACATTTATATATTACTAAAAATGCCTGTGTATAAATAAGACTTAAGTATCTTCTTCCTTACCTTTATGTTAAAAAAATAATTGTTTGCATGTTTAAATTTTTTGATGTTTATTTATTTGGGGGGTGGGTGGAGAGCATGAGCAGGGGAGGGGCAGAGAAAGAGGTTGAGAGAAGGAATCCCAAGCAGGTTCCATGCTGCCAACACAGAGCCTGACACCGTGCTCCATCCCAAAAACCATGAGATCATGACCTGAGCCAAGGTCAAGAGTCTGACGCTTAACCAACGGAGCCAACTACCCAGGTGCCCCTGTTTACATGATTAAATGTTACAGTTCAACTGTTTTACCTTTTATTGTATGGTAGATGCTTACATTTCATTTCCTTGGTTAACTCTTTTCAATGGAATTCACCATTTAAATGTCATTGTTATCTCAGTTTTTTAAAATGATGATAAAAACTTTTGAAAATGAATAAATAAAATCACAATAGACTGAAACAAAGATTCTTCAACAAGGAAAGATACAAATACTGTGATTAATAATCAAGATAAAACTGGGGCTCCTGGGTGACTCAGTCAGTTAAGTGTCTGACTCTTGATTTCAGCTCAGGTCATGATCTCACAGTTGTTAAGACTGAGCCCCACATAGGACTCTGGGCTGACAGTGTGGAGTCTGCTTGGGTTGCTCTCTCTCCCTCTCTTTCTACCCCTCCCCTGTTCTCTCTCCCTCTCAAAACAAATAAATAAACATAAAAAAAATAAAGATAAAACTATTTTCATAAAAGATTTATACTAGGACATAATACCCAATAAAGTTACAAAAATCATCATTTATGTAAAGAAACATGACTCAAAAATAACTAAATATTAAGGCAAAAGAAAAGTGCAAAAAAAATTTAAAGCTATAAAGAAGTAAATAATGTCATAAATATCTTATACATGACTAGAAGTAGAAATTAAAATAGTAACAACACTACAGGGAGGAAAATCACTTATGTGGTAGACAAGCTTGAGAAACTGTCCTACAATATAAAGGAACCAAAAAATGAAAATGATAGACATGAGGGACTCAGTTTCTAAAGCAATGATTGGAAGAAATGAAACAACAGTGATAAATAAAGATACAGTAAAATGAAGATTTTATTTCCCTGGGGAAAAAAAAAACCCTGAAAATCAGTAAAACAAAATGAGTTACTTTGTACCAGGAAGAATTAACTTTCAGAAGTTGTCACCTTAAAACATCCTGGTGATATTTTTAAATTTTAAGGAAAAAGAGAGAATTCTGTGAGCAATTAGGTAAATTTAAAAGATTTCCTACAACGTCCAATTTCAGAAATGGAAGGTAGTTTATTCATACCAATTCTAATTGCTAAAATCATTTTCTTAAAACCATCAAACAATTCAAAGGATAGGATGAAATGCCAAGGCAAACTCTAGAAGAAAGTAAATATCTAGAAAATAAATAGCCACAAAGCTACTTTTTCCCTCCCGAGGACATCTGCTGATCCAGATAAGATGGGCTGCAATTTAGATAACACAAAGAGGCATGGAGTACATGAGTCAAAGTCCAGACATCACCAGCTGTGAGGAACCATAGATGAGATAAGCACATTAAATAAAACTCTGAAGTAAGTAAATGCACCTTCCTAACCACAACCCACATGCAGGGAACTTGAGGAGGGTGGGATTTCATGCTGAGCAAAACAGAGGGGGGGAAAATAGAATAAGAAAAACCTGCTTCTTAAAAATGGTAACCACAAACGATCTCTTGCATAGATTTTCAGCCCTAACTTACATCAATGGGGTGGTCCAGGAAACCACAAGCTGTAAATTTAGTTTAAAGTGGTTCTGCACTGTTTATGCCTCTGGGAATCTGACAGGCATAAATGCAAATCTTAACTAGAGGAGAAAACATTACCCTATGCCCTAGGGAGTCCTCACAAATAATTTTTCAAGGACAATTGGTAGTATATAATCAAAAATAAGCAAGCCCACAAGGCAACACGATACCATGAGTGAGAACAGAAACACAAACAGCCAGCAAAAAGAGATCCACAAAAATGTCACATATTGGAATAATCAGACACAGATTATATAACAAACAAGCTTGCAAAGGTTAAAGAAATAAGGTCAAGATTAAAAATATCTGAAAGGAAGTAGAAATTATATAATGCAACCTACAAGATATGAAAAAAAATGAAATAGACTAATTTTAAAAACTGAATTAGATGTTTTTAGCAACAGACTGAACAAAGCAAAAGAGAGAATTACTAAACTGGAAAACAGACCATAATAAGTCACCCAAAAGGTAGCATAGAGAGAAAGAAAAATAGAGCAAATAAAAAAAATATGAGTGAAAAAACAAAAGAAGATAGAGAAGGTCAAAGATTAATTTGATAGGAAAAGTAGAAAAGAGTTGTGTAACAAAGACAATATTTGAAGAGATAAATGATAATTTTCCAGAGATGATGAAAGATACCAATCCACATATTCAAAAGAAACTGCAATAATCAATAGGCATGGATAAAATAGTTTGCAACCTAAATAATGTAAAATTAATAACTGGAAAAATATAAAGAATTCTAACAATCCTATAAGAATTTGAAAATTTACACTGAAAAGCAGCCCAGGGGAGCCTGGGTGGCTCAGTAGGTTAAGCATCCGACTTTGGCTCAGGTCGTGATCTCAAGTTTCTTGAGTGTGAGCCCCACATAGGGTTCTGTGCTGAAAGCCCAGAGCCTGGAGCCTGCTTTGGATTCTGTGTGTCCCTCTCTCTCTGCCCCTCTTCCACTTGCACTTTGTTTCTCTCTCTCAAAATTAAACAATAAAACATTAAAAAATTTTTAAACGATTAAAAAAAAAGAAGAAGAAGAAAGAAAAAAGACAAAAGAAATGCAGGGCAAAAGAAAAATGAGCAAAGGAGATGAACAGGTAATTCACAGAGGAAGAAACTTGAATGGTCAATGTATATATGAAAAGATAATCAACTCAGTAGTAATCAGTGAAATACAAATTAAAATAATGAGATACTAGTTCACATTCACCAAATTAGCAATAATTTTAAATGTTTGACAAAATCAAGTGTTGAAAAGATTTGGGGGCAATCAATCAGTATTCTTATACACTACTGGTAGAAGCAGGAATGAATACAGCCACTTTGGAGGATAATTTGACAGTATATTAACTCAAAATGCTCATACCTCATAACCCCAAAAATCCTATGTTAGAAATTTTTCCTTAAAAAAATCATCACTGGAACATAAGGAGACATTTACAAGCATATTAATTGCAATGTCATTCATAATAATGAAAAACTGAAAGAAAAATACATGTTCATCAATAGAGTAATGTGAATAAATATGCAATATTCCACTTGATGGAATATTGTGTAACAATGGAAAGAAACTAACAAGATCTAAATGTTTCAATGTGAATAGATCTAAAAAGTATATCACTCAATAACAAAGTAACACAACTGCAGACATAAGCACCAAACTCATAACAGTCTGAGGCTGGGATTTTTTGGAAGAGAAGAAAACAGGTAAAGGAGTCTCTACAAAAAGGATTTTAGCTTTATCTATTATATTTAAAGTTTTCAAAACTGAATGCATTCATTTTGTTGTGTAATTAAAAATTAAATTTTTTAAAGTTTAAGAATAATAAATATCAGTAAGCCTGAAAACAGGATATTATTGCAACATAGTTTTCAGCTGAGTTAAATTCAAAGTGCAATCTTTTGCGACATCATACAGCTTAAGTCTAGTATTCATATAAGTTAAAGGATATTATTCTGTGCCCAAGGTCTTTGACTCAGCCTTGGTTAGAGGAAGAGTTGTAATGATAACAATGCATTTCAACATTATTTAATGTGAAACTTTTAGTTGGGACATGAGTGCTTTTAAAAATGCGAAGCATTGGGCTAGCCATTACTCTTTGTTCTAGCTAGATAATGAAGGAGTTCACATAATATTTATATATCAGTTACCATAAAATTTAAATTAAAACTATACTTATTCTGTATCATGTTATCTTAAAGTCAAATTTCTACCTAAGTTTACAGAATAAGACAGTTTTCCTATAATATTCAAAGGTTTGTCTTAATAATTTCAAGGACTGTTGACTTAGAATGTTGAGAATATAAATTCTTGTTTTAGAATGTTGGCCCTGGAGAATTGTCTTTGTTCACATCAAACTGTAAACCAGGTTTGTCATGGTTTGAATTTGCTCTCTAAGTTTACAATAGTTAGACACTCCCCCTGACCTTCTCTCCACTCCAATCTTGTTACAATTAATTCACCCAGAGTGGATGGCTTTTTTAGGAGTCTTGAAAAGTATATTGAAGACTTTTTTTCTTGCAGAACTTATTTTTGCAAGTAAATTAAACAAGCAATTTAAACATGATTTTGAAGGTACAAAGTAGAATCTTATTCCATTCACATGAGTCATCAGGAACTTAATTTAAAGTCAAAGTTATAAATGGAATCTCATAAACACGGCAATTAACATTCTGGTTTTTTCCCTTTACAATAAGTTCCTCAATGAGAAAGATTTAAACAGAAAAAGAAAAAAAGAAAAAGGTACTGAAAGAAAGCATGAGGTTTAAAAAGAAAATCTCTTGAGTGGGAAGAGTCTGACTAAAACCATAAAAGATTGATGAATTAAACTATATATGAATAAAAAGTCTAAATCAACTAAAGAAATAAACAAAATCAAAGTACAAACAATAAACTGGAAGAAAACATTCACAAAACATATTATAAAGGGCTAACTTCATAAGATGTATAATGTATTTTATGAACACATAAAACATAAAAATCAACAAGAAAAGTGAGCAAAGGGCTTGAGCAGATAAAAGAAAAAGAGTACAGAAGAAAATACAAATTAATTTTTAAAATAAAATAATAAAATAATAAACTACAATGAGATACTAATTTTCACTTGTCAAGCGAGAAAAAAAATTTAAGTTTGATAAAAGGAGAGACAGGCACTTATATATTAGGTGGGATTTCATGGGATTACCATGGGACTTCACACGGTATAATTCCAATGAGAACCACCAAACAGTGTCTAACAAAATTTTTATTTTATTTTATTTTATTTTATTTTGTTTATTGTCTGTTAAAATTTTAAATGCACATATTGTCATTCCTATGTCCTACTTCTAGTATTCAAATAAGATGCAAAGAAGTATGTACAAACAAATGCCTCATACCACTATTCTTAACAGCAAAAATCTGGAAACAACCTAAATTCCCACCAATTGCTCAGATAAATCATGATGCATCTCTAGAATGGAATGCCAAATACAACTGTGGAATAATATCCAAGACATCTTGTTACATGGAAAAGGCAAGGTACAGAGCAGTGTGTAAAATATGATTGTGGCCTGTTTTTAGACTGTATAAACATATGATAACAGGTGACAATAACACATGACATCCTAAGAAACATGAAAAACTGACAGCAGTGGTAGGACTGAGGAGTAAGGGTAGGAGGGAGACTTACGTCCCATTGTACACTAGCTGATACCTTTTGAATTTTTTACCAAGTACACATATCACCTGCTTTGAAGTTAATTAAAATTTGGGGGAGGGAAGAATATGTAAGTACATGTAAGTGCTTGATAAATTGGGCAATTTGAGTAAAATATAATTTTAGAGGATCAGCTAAAGAATTAGCCACAAAAACAAAACAAAGGAAAACGTTAGAGACTAAGCAGTATAGTATCTGGGGATCTTAAAGTACGAACCCGGATAAATACAAGCACATAAATGTTATTGGGATAGCAATTGAATTTTATTAGTCTGGAACTGCAGCTACTTTTCTCTTCTGTGGAGTTGTGTCTAAGTTCTGGGGAGCTGATGTTGATTGTGAGGGAGGGAATAGAGCAGATCTAGGGCTGAGATCGCCTCTTTACACAGATGTCCACTGAGACATCCACTATCCCAATAGCTCTTCAGTCATCAGTCCACAGAGCTTAACGAGAAGCTGTCCTCTTTCCTGTCTAAATGGCTGCTTCAGAATCTACAGTTCTCTTTGCTTCTTCCATACCATGCTGAGAATAGAACAGGATTCTTTTTCTTCCTGTTTCCATGCCATGTTAAGGAATATGACCCTCTGTGAGGCTGGCACGGCTTTATCTTCTTGGATATGAAGGACATGGTATCTAAGTCAGCTCCCATCCCATCCCCAACTTCACTAAGGTCTGGCACCTCCCCAGATGTCCAGGGAGCAGGAACCCTTTCTCTGGAACCCCTAAGCCCCCTGCTTTCATCAATACCTCTCCATAGAACCTCTCTCCTGTCAGCCCTGAGGAATCCTTTCCTTGTCTGGTAAAACAAGAAGCATCCACATTCTTTCTCATATTGTTTCTCAGAAACATTTTGTCTATATTCTGAATCTTCTTAACTTTACCTAAGTCTTAGGCTTTTAGAACACATGCCTTTTTCTACCATGTTACATCACTTACCTGGGGAAAGGATCTCAGGACCAACTCTCTTCTTAACAGCAGCAATTCTAAGAGGAAAAAAAAGCATAAGTTACTAGTTTAACACTGAATATTAACCCACACTAAAAACAATGGGAGACATCTAAATTGGTAGGACAGGGATTGGAACCAAGCACTCTGGCTGCAAGCCACATGCTCTTTACACTAGGTTTGTTTTTGTTTTGTTTTGTTTTAAGTGATAACAGACTGAAATATCCAGTGCCTTTAGTATTCTTATTGATCTGGGGAAATCCAAATATGTAACACTGCTCTAACTTAATCTGCTCTCATAACCATTCTGGTTTCTGCCCTTTCTTTCTGCAGGGAGCCAGCAAGACAGTGGTTATGCTATGGACCCTGAAATCAAATACCTAGGTTCAAATTCTGACCTCCTGCCTATTGGCTATGTGTCTATGGGCAAGTCACTAAACCTGTCTGTGTTATCAGTCTCCTCATTAGTAAGATGGAAATAATAACAGCAACCTATCTCATAGGGTTGTTGTAAAGACCTGGTAAGTTCCTTAGTGAGTGCCTACTGTATAGTATGTGTTTAATGCTAGCCACTATTGTTATCAGTTATAAGAGTAGTATTGTTATATATAATCATTATTCTTACATTCTTCACATGTCTACTCACAAAACACCTCTGATTGTCCATTGCACAACAGAATGCATTAGAGCAAATTTTCACCTCCAAATGAACTTTGAAAATACTATTTGAGAGAGAGAGAGATTACAGGGAGTTCAAGATAAAAAGAGCTAATGCCTTGGGTGGTTTTGGAAAAGATATAAAGACAGAATACACAAGATACTCTTTTACTCACTTTTACCCCCCTGGTCAGTGAAAGCTCCCTGTCTCCAAGGTAGAGGACATCATGGAAATGGGTAGACGTATTCCAGCATTTACCAGCTCAATCCCAGTTTCCTTCCTCAGAGCCTTTCCACAATTTGATTATTAGAAATTCCTTCTGGTATAGGCCAAATCTTTGGCTGATAAGCCAGGGTGTTAGTATTACCTTAACTTCTTATTTCTTCAAGTGTCTTCATTAATTAATATTTAAAAGGGGAATTGGGAAATGAGTGCCCCTCTACCCAGTTAGGTGGATGTATAGGGCAATGATATTTATAACCTGAAATTCTTCACTGAAGAACTAGCCACCTATAAAATTTGTTACCACTCAACATCCCTTCCCATGTAATAAATACACTAACATCTACCCTCATGGAAATTCAGACTCCTTAACATTTGACAGCACAAAGCAAATATATCAAAAAGGGAAATTCAGGTCTTGCAAAATGAAAAAACAAAGTAGGTTCCTAAAAGAGAATAATTTGAATATAAAAGTAAGAAATAAAGTTGTTGGGAAAAGTAGGGAAGCTCTTGAAAATTTTTGCAAAAAAAAAAAAAAAGACTATGTGATTACACTAAAAAAAATAGAAGATAAAAATGTCATATCCTACTATCATGCCATTTTTCAGAAAATGCATGCCAAATTACAACATTTGATTCATTTCTTATTTTAAATCAATGCATAGACAAAAGCTAAATAAAATAAATTTGTTTTAGGGACTATATTTCTTTTTCAAACTAATGCTCTTCTAAAGCTTTTTCACTACTTATCTTAAATTTTTTGCCACCGTTTAAAATGATTCCTCTTAAAAGCAGTCTTTTTTCTAGTACCCATTTTGCACTGTCTATGAGGACTTATCTGTGTAACAAAAGTGGAACTGGAGAACTTTCAAACTCAAACCTTAAATCCCTATTCCCTGTTCTCCATTGAGAATCCGACACAAAATAAGAGTCGTTGTTATTTTTCCAAACCCCAGGAAGAGTGCACATAGAGAATTAGGTACAATGTGTTCACTTGTGGACAATGTGCTCAATTTTATAATTTTAAATTAGAAGAATGGCTTCAAAGCCATAGTATCTGGGAGAAATACTAGATCTAACATAGTAAAACTATTTTCCATTAACATGGTTGATACTATACATAGCTCAAATATACATACCTTAAATTTATACATTTGGAAAACTCAGTATAGGTTACAGGATTAGGGTTCACTACAGCTTTCTGACTGGATCTAAACCTAGAGCAGAAATAAAGATTCTTTTTCCCCATACACACTATCTCTATTAATACACACACACACACACACACACACACACACACACACACACGTAAACAAATCCAGACTCATTGCTTTGATTAAAACCATAAATTCAGGCTATGCTTTGCAAGATAGCTCTGTTGGTTTAACTATACCTCTGGGGGCCAGACATCACACCACATGTCTCTGATTCAGATCTCTTCCTGTGGTTGACAAAGAAAAAGGTTCAACATGAAAACAAAAATGGGCTCAACCTTTCTCAAGTCCTAAAGAAAAGCAGGGCAAGTTTGTTCTTAGAGCAAGTCATTTTTTAGATCTGAAAACAAACAGGCTCCATGGTTTGTGGCCTAGTTCACTCTTCTCAGATTTCACCATCTAGAATCAAACACTTTTGCCAAAAACACCTTCAAGATTCAATACCAATTAAACTAAAGCACTATGGCAGAGAAAGAATGAAGATCGGCTCCAATGTTACTGTCTAAAAATCCATGACTAATATAGTTTAGGGTCATGAGTGAGACTAGGATAAAGAATCTAAGGCAAACATGCTTAACCTTGGATTCAAGGGTAGAATTTGAGAGTTTCATGACCATGGGTGGGTGAAAAAATTATATCTTTTCTTCCTCACTAGACTCTGACTTGGCTTTTCCCTTGAGTATAAATATAGGCAACAAATCACAGCAGTATCAGCAGCATCTATAGCCTTGTCACCAAAACAAATCACAAACATTTTTATATATCATTATAGTTACTACAGATACCTAAAAACAGCGTTTACGTGTATCACTACTTCAAAATTATGGTGATAGCTAACTTGTTGCCATCTTCCTGCCTAAGTAATACTCAGGATGCAACATGGATAACCACCTATTGAATAACTATTGTGCATACCATAGTCACTTGTCCACTGTATCCTCAAATGTTCCCACTTGAAAGGTGCGTGTTCTCGGGGCGCCTGCGTGGCTCAGTCGGTTGAGCGACCGACTTCGGCTCAGGTCATGATCTCAGTTTGGGAGTTCGAGCCCCACATCAGGTTCTGTGCTGACAGCTCAGAGCCTGGAGCCTGCTTCTGATTCTGTGTCTCCCTCTCTCTCTGCCCCTCCCCCACTCATGCTCTGACTCTCTCTGTCTCAGAAATAAATAAACATTAAAAAAATAAATAAATAAAGGTGCATGTTCTCACATAGGGGACACAGACCCATATTGCTTTCCAGGACTCCCTACCTATAATTATCGGTTGATCATTGAAAGAGGTAAGTCAGAGTCTGCCCTAGAACTTAATGTTCTCATATAAGTTAAGCAGCAAACTCTTTATAATGTCTTTAATAAATAAAACTAACTTAGCTATATTTTAAATGACTTGTTTTATAATTTAATGTATTAATAAAGAAGTACATATATGACTATTCTATAAATTTAATATTTTGATAACTGTACAGAATGTTATCTTTATAATTCAATGTATCTTATTATAATCTTTATCAGATGGCCAAAAGGGCCCATGGAACTAAAAAGGTCAAGAGATGCTAACAGACCAAGGCAAAAACTACAGAGTTAAGGCAAAACACACTTTTCTTAGGCAAATTTGGGTCTATCAATATAGTCAATACATATGACTTAGACAAAAAATACTGTTTCTGTGAAACTGGATACATAATTATCCTCTCCTATACATCAAATATAAGCACTATAAAAGAATTTGACAGTCAGAGGAGGAATACAAGACAAAACTTTTAAATCTGGTAGGTAATTGTTAATAAGCTTTATTATTATTATTATTATTATTATTATCATGGTAAGCACTATGAGCCAAGGTAGAAATCCTAGAGAAACTCCCTTCCCTGACCACCGCCCAACATATTACATAAAACAGTCACTAAATTCTTTTTTTTTTTTTTTTTTTTTTTTTAGAGTATCTGACAGTTGTATTTTTATTAATAAATTGCTTTCTAGTATTTTTTTTTTAATTTTATTTTTTAATATATGAAATTTACTGTCAAATTGGTTTCCATACAACACCCAGTGCTCATCCCAAAAGGTGCCCTCCTCAATACCCATCACCCACCCTGCCCTCCCTCCCACCCCCCATCAACCCTCAGTTTGTTCTCAGTTTTTAACAGTCTCTTATGCTTTGGCTCTCTCCCACTCTAACCTCTTTTTTTTTTTTTTTCCCTTCCCCTCCCCCATGGGTTTCTGTTACGTTTCTCAGGATCCACATAAGAGTGAAACCATATGGTATCTGTCTTTCTCTGTATGGCTTATTTCACTTAGCATCACACTCTCCAGTTCCATCCACGTTGCTACAAAAGGCCATATTTCATTCTTTCTCATTGCCACGTAGTATTCCATTGTGTATATAAACCACAATTTCTTTATCCATTCATCAGTTGATGGACATTTAGGCTCTTTCCATAATTTGGCGATTGTTGAGAGTGCTGCTATAAACATTGGGGTACAAGTGCCCCTATGCATCAGTACTCCTGTATCCCTTGGATAAATTCCTAGCAGTGCTATTGCTGGGTCATAGGGTAGGTCTATTTTTAATTTTTTGAGGAACCTCCACACTGCTTTCCAGAGCGGCTGCACCAATTTGCATTCCCACCAACAGTGCAAGAGGGTTCCCGACTCTCCACATCCTCTCCAGCATCTATAGTCTCCTGATTTCTTCATTTTGGCCACTCTGACTGGCGTGAGGTGGTATCTGAGTGTGGTTTTGATTTGTATTTCCCTGATGAGGAGCGACGTTGAACATCTTTTCATGTGCCTGTTGGCCATCCGGATGTCTTCTTTAGAGAAGTGTCTATTCATGTTTTCTGCCCATTTCTTCACTGGGTTATTTGTTTTTCGGGTGTGGAGTTTGATGAGCTCTTTATAGATTTTGGATACTAGCCCTTTGTCCGATGTGTCATTTGCAAATATCTTTTCCCATTCCGTTGGTTGCCTTTTAGTTTTGTTGGTTGTTTCCTTTGCTGTGCAGAAGCTTTTTATCTTCATAAGGTCCCAGTAATTCACTTTTGCTTTTAATTCCCTTGCCTTTGGGGATGTGCCGAGTAAGAGATTGCTACGGCTGAGGTCAGAGAGGTCTTTTCCTGCTTTCTCCTCTAAGGTTTTGATGGTTTCCTGTCTCACATTCAGGTCCTTTATCCATTTTGAGTTTATTTTTGTGAATGGTGTGAGAAAGTGGTCTAGTTTCAACCTTCTGCATGTTGCTGTCCAGTTCTCCCAGCACCATTTGTTAAAGAGACTGTCTTTTTTCCATTGGATGTTCTTTCCTGCTTTGTCAAAAATGAGTTGGCCATACGTTTGTGGGTCTAGTTCTGGGGTTTCTATTCGATTCCATTGGTCTATGTGTCTGTTTTTATGCCAATACCATGCTGTCTTGATGATGACAGCTTTGTAGTAGAGGCTAAAGTCTGGGATTGTGATGCCTCCTGCTTTGGTCTTCTTCTTCAAAATTACTTTGGCTATTCGGGGCCTTTTGTGGTTCCATATGAATAAATTCTTTTATCAATACAGAAACACACAAAATCCCCATCCATCCATCCTCAATTGTGCCCAATACCCAATAACTTCATTCAATGCTACCCAAACTAACAGGTCTCAGGTTAAACCATGTCCCACCCCCCCGCCCCCCGCCGTCTTAAAAGAGGCAGTAAGCAGCAGGAAGGATTTTGAGGCTCAGTTTAAAATGGAATGATTCAAAAAATTCATTGGTATTCAGTTTACAGGACTGCTTTCTCATCTAATGTCATTTACTGGTTTTTCCTCACAACACAATGCACATGTCCTTTTTACTCAGTTAATGCCTTCCACTCATTGACCACTGATAAATGCTTCTGAATCCTCTTTTTCATGCCTCTTCCTGCCCTCCCTCTCAATAAACCTTAGATTGTGACTTAGAAAGTCCTCAACTTGCTGTAACAAATTTTCCCATTTTCATGATTTTTTTTAAATTTCTTTTTTTTTTACTCTAAAAACAGTACATATTTTTTTTATTAAAACACTGGATAATATAAAAAAAAAAAAACCACCCTTATTTTTACTACCTGAAGACAACCAGTATATTTTTCTGTGTATAGGTTTTTTTTTTAACATACAACATATAAAATTTTGTATTTTGCTTTTTAATTTTTTTATGTTTTATTTATTTTTGAGAGAGAGAGAGAGAGCACTCACAAGCAATCATGAGTGGGTAAGGGGCAGAGAGAGAGGGAGACACTGAATCTGAAGCAGGCTCCAGGCTCTGAGCTGTCAGCACAGAGCCTGACAAGGGGCTCCAACTCATGAACTGTGAGATCACGACCTGAGCCAAAGTCAGACACTTAACCAACTGAGCCACCCAGGCGCCCCTGTATTTTGCTTTTTAAACTTAACACTCTATCACATAACTTTTTGTGTGAATTCTTCTAAATTTTCTTTTATTGTAACAAAGATAATCACCAAAAGAATATATTATGGTGTTCTTAACATTCCCTCATTGATGTTCACCATTTCTTATCATGATAAGCAAGGCTGTAATGAACATTTCTATGCAACGCTAGATCTCTGGATCTTGGTTTATATTATAGCTTAGTCTAATAATTCTATATCTGAAAACCGATTTTCATTTCTTGTCTGTGCCTCTTCACCTTATCAGAAACCCCTCTAGGTCACACTGTTTCACATGCTCATTACCCTGACATATACTGACTGCATAAAATATGCCTCAAGGAATTTACAGTCAGAGGAGGAATACAAAAAAAAAAAAACTTACTTGACAAAACACTGTGATGAGTGCTATGACAGAAGATTATTCAAAGTGCTACAGAAATACAGAGAATGAAGAGATTGGCTCTGCTTGGGGAGGTCAGATCTGATTTACATAGAGGATAATCCCAGGGTTAGATCTTAAAGAAAGTGGCTACAAAAAACAAAATGCAGGAGTGCCTGGGTGGCTCAGTTAAGTATCTGACTTCGCTCAGATCATGATCTGGTGGCCCGTGAGTTTGAGCCCAGTGTCAGGTTCTGTGCTGACAGCTCAGAGCCTGGAGCCTGATTCAGATTCTGTGTCTCCCTCTCTCTCTGCCGCACCCCCCCCCCCCCATGCTCTGTCTCTCTTCTGTCTCAAACATAAATTAACACTAAAAAATAAAATAAAATAAAATAAAATAAAAGCACTACAATCAATGATATAATAAGAAAAACATTTTCTGTGCTGAAAAAGATATGCCAAGGGTTGAAAGAGCTCTGAATTAAGAGAGAGAGAAAGAGATATTAAAACAGAAATTGAGACAAAAGGGAAGAGAGTGAGGGAGGAAAAGGCAGAGAGAGAGAGAGAGAGAGGGAAAGAGAGAGAGGCTAGTCAATTTATAATTAAAGAGAGAAAATAGAAGTTAGTGTTAATATTAACTCAACCTCTCCTGAAACCTCACTAAAATAACTTAAAAGGAATTTAAGATAGGAACTCATAGGTATAAAGAAAATAGCAAAGGATATGAAAGCCACACAAATTTGGAAACAAGAAAGCAGATGCACAAGTAGAACTGACTAGCAGCCCAGAGAAAGCTGAAAGCAAATTGGCCACGAAGGAAACCCAGAACCAAAGTGATTCGAGCTGCAGCATCCAAAACAACCTCAGTAATTTGAATCCTCAGGTATCCCAGAAAGAGAGTGTATAGGTGGACTTAAATATGGGCAACTGACTGAAAAGTCCAAAGAAGCAGCAGTAGGATTCCTGGACCACCAGCTCATGCTATCAGGTGGGTGACTACTCTTCCCCAACCTTGGCAGAATGTTGAAGGCTTTCTTCTCTTGCATACTAAACCAAATCCAGGATTTGATCCTGGCTCATTGAGAATTGGGGTAAGATTCATATTTTTTAAAAAAAGAGGGGGTAATATTGGAGAGAACATACCAAATGATGATATTTGATATTGGGAGCCCCCACTTTTAACTTGCTTCTCAGAATACTGGTAGTCAGGATTTTACAACTCTTAGGTAATGGATTAAAGAACTTTGCTCTGGAGAAATTGACTCACTGAAAAAATATGTGCATGTGTGTTTAATATATGCATATATAAATGTGCATCTTTCTTCCAAAGAAATGGCCCACTTCTATCTCCCAACCATGAAGCACATCATTTAAAACCCATGGACACACAGAAACAGAGCCTCTTAACTCTTAAATAAGATGGAATCACCAAGATCAAGAGACAATTGAGGAAAGCCTATTACCCTAAACAGAAAAACAGAAGCAAACCAAAAAGCAGAAGGAGAAACTTGGAGGAAAGGACTTCCAAGGACCTTATCCATTCAAGGGCCTTATCCATGAATTGCAAATTCATGCATTCAATAGTCTACCATACTTTGCTATCTGGCTACCTAATAGAAATCTCAAATTCGACGTGTCTAGATATATAATTTTTGCTATAATGAAGTAAGTGGTATGCTTCTGCCTGGAAGCATCTTACAAATAGCAGCACAGACAGTGGATCACAAATAGGGAGCAGAAACCTTGCTGAGTAGAGAAATCAAAGTGAAATTTGTGAGGAAAGGCACCACAGTTGTATAGAATAATAGCTCCATATATCTGCATAGAGATCCCTTTTAGTCTCTGGATAAACACTAAGTTATGCATGCACAGAGCAAGATTCCAAGAGGTCTTATAGGGAACTATTCAAGGGCCATGAGACTAATGCAGATTCCAAAGCTATCACAATACTGAGAGATGTTTGTGTTTTGATAAGCCCAATGAAGAGACTTGGCTGAATACCCAAGCATTCAGGTGGGACCCTAGAAAGGACACATTTGAAAATTTTCTCAATTCATTGTATGAGACTAAGATAATCCTAATACCAAAACTAGACAAAAATCTTGCAAAAACAAGATTATAAACCCATATCCCTCATGAATACTCTCAAAATTCTTTAACAAAATATTAACATATCAAATCTGAACATATAAAAAAATTGTCAAGAGTTAGCTAAACTACCTCATGGTATTGATGCCTCAGCTTCCATTTTGTTTACTTAAACAGACACTAGTCCCCTCACTGCAAGCACATGCCCCAGATAATAGCCCACAAACAAATATAAGTTCCTCATTTGAGTTTTCCAACAGCCCTTGCAATTAATAGTCTCCTCGGCCTGTCAGGGTCTTCCTCACATGCTCCTTAGATAAGACCTTCATAGAGCTTACCCAAACCCCATTCTTTTTGGTTTGAATTGAGCAAAACAGCCTTAGCCTGGGAACCCCAAAGCATTCCTGCTATGGACCCTAATAAATGCCTGTGCCACAGGTCCTGTCTCATTCTCTGCCTATACCCTGTCTTGATGTCCCTATGTGACACCTTGAGACCTACTGTATACTTGCTTCAGGACCTATGAGTAATAATCCTCTATTTCAATTTCTCTTGTGGTCATTTGTAGAACCATAGCTCACCAACCAGCACCTGTATCCCACTTAGCAAATGTTACATTAACAAAGTCATAACAAGAATAATACCTCATGACCAAGTAGGGTATATTCCAGAAATGCAAAGTTGATTTAGCACTGAAAAATAAATCCATAGGGGTGCCAGGTGGCTCAGTCGGTTGAGCATCCGACTTAGGCTCAGGTCATGATCTCGCAGTCTGTGACTTCGAGCCCCGTGTCGGGCTCTGTGCTGACAGCTCAGAGCCTGGAGCCTGCTTCAGATTTTGTGTCTCTCTCTCTGCTCCTTGCCTGCTCATGCTCTGTCTCTCTCTCTGTCAAAAAGAAAATAAACATTGGAAAAAAAAATTTTTTTAAAAGAGAAAAATAAATCCATAAAATTCACCACATTAACAGAATAAAATGATTACTTCAATAATTACTTTGGTAGAAGCAGAAAAAAACATTTGACAAAATTAACATTTTTTTCTTGATAAAATCCCTCAGCAAAATAGTAATAGAAGGAAACTCCTTATATTTTTTCCTTATACTTGTAATAGTCTTCCTACTTTAGCCTTTGTACCCTTAGAGTCTTTTCTCAACAGAGCAACAAAGTTATCTTGTTAAAATACAATTAGATTAATTTCACTTTTTGTCCAAAACACTCTATAGCTCCAAATTTTGCTTCTGCATTTTGTTTGAATTGGAAAGATATTAACTTAGCTGTATATATATATACATATATATATGTATATATATGTGTGTGTGTGTGTATATATATATATATGTGTGTGTGTGTATATAGATATATGTGTGTGTGTATATATATATATATATATCATAACCTCTAAAGCAAGCACTAAAAAAAAAAATACAAAGATATATAGAAAACAAGCCAATAAATTAAGTGAGCTACCAAAAAAGAAAAGAAAAAGAAGATAAGAAAAGGAAATAAAGGAATAAAACCAGAGGAGACAAGCAAAAAAAGAAAAGAAAAAAAAGAGTAAAATAAAAATAGACTTACATGCAATCATCAATAGTTACATTAATGGCAAATGATCCACATATCAATTAAAAGACAGTGATCATTAGATGGAAAAATAAAAATATTTTTAATAGAGTCAACTATACATGGTCTAGAAAAAGCCACTCTAACAGTAAAACAGTAGATGTGTTCCTATTATAATCAAGAACAAGTATGCCTGCTACTTCTATTACTAATTAACATTATTCTGGAAAAATTTGTCAATGCAATTGGGTAAGAAAGCAAATTAATAAATACAAATTTCATACAAATAAAATACAAATATTGAAAAAGAAGAAGAAAAACTAATATTGTTTGTAGATGGCATCATTGTCTATGTATAAAATTCAAAAGAATAATCTGCAAAGCAACTAGGATTTATAAGAAAGATTAGTAGAGTAGTATTACAGAATAAAGCTCAATATTTTCTTATTTTAAAGCAATTACAAATTAGAAAATAAATACATTCTTAATAGCAAAACAATATAGAACACCTAAGAGTTAAACTCATGAGAAATGTGCAGACTCTCTGTGAAGAAAACCACAATATTGTTGTTGAAGGACATAAAGAAAACATGTCTAAATGGAGAACTATATCATGTTACCAACTAAGAAGACTTAATATTATCAAGATGTCAATTCTTCCCAAATAAATAAATAAATTCAGTGCAATCCCAGTGGGTTTGAGGATATATTTTTGGAAACTCAACAAATGATTCCAAAGTTCATCTGGAAGAATAATACATGAAACTAAATAAGAGATTTTGAAAATTATAGTAATGGTAGAATTTTTGACCTGTTAGAAAATAAATTATAATAGTATGTAAAATGATAATTAAAATATTACAGTACTGCCATAAAAACAAGCAACCAATGGAATAAAATTTAGAGTTTATTTTATTTATTTATTTTCTTAATGTTTATTTATGTACTTTTGAGAGAGAGAGAGAGAGAGAGAGGGAGAGAGAGAGACAGAGAGACAGAGAGAGATGGTGAACAGGAAAGCGGCAAAGATAGAGGGGGACAGAGAATCCCAAGCAGGCTATGCACTGTCAGCGCAAAGCCCGATGTGGGGCTCAAAAATCACAAACTGCGAGATCATGATCTAAGCTGAAAACAAGAGTCAGACGCTTAACCAACTGAGCCCAGGCACCCCAAAATTTAGAGCTTAGAACTATTTCTGTATGAGCATATGATTAATGTGTAAATAGTGGTATCTTACATCAGTGGGAAAAAATAATTTAATCTGCAAACAGTGAAGGAGTGCATGACTAACAATTATGGGGAAAATCAGCTAGGTTAATACTTTTGACCACATTTAAAACAAATTCCAGGCTTATTAGAGATGTAAATTAAAAAATAAAATCTATAACACTAAAGGAATATATTTCTCAATATATAATCTTAAAGTGGTAAAGAAAATGTCACCTAAGGTATATAGGAAAATATTAAACTTGCTATAAAAATATATTTTATTTGGTAAAAGATTATATTAAAAATGAAACTAAAACAGGCAAATGACTAAGAAAAAGATATGCAACATACCTTTCAGGGAAAGCTTATATCAATCCATAGAAGGTTAACAAAGTCATCAGAAGAAAACAAAAAATCACTAATAGACAATAAGGGAAAATTCTCAAAAAAAAGATAAAATTATTTGCCACCTAATAATTAAAAGTGGAATTTAAGGGGCATATCATATTAGAGTATCAAATAGACAAAGCTCTATCTACATAAGAATAGGAGGGGTGCCTGGGTGGCTCAGGCAGTTGAGTATTCGATTCTTGGTTTTGGCTCAGATCATGATCTCACAGTTGGTAGGATCAAGCCCCATGTTGCACTTCACACTGACAGCATGGAGCCTGCTTGGGACTCTCTCTCCCCCTCTCTCTGTCCCTCCCCGGCTTATGTGTTCCCTCTCTCCCTCTTTCTCTCCCTCCCTTAAAAATAAATAAATAAATAAATAAATAAATAAATAAATAAATAAATACTTTAAAAAATAGGAAAATAGAAACACTCATATGCTAATGGAGTATACAAACAAAAAATGTTTGTATAACATTTTGTTAAAGATTTTTTTTTCAGTGTTTATTTACTTTTAAGAGGGAGACACACACACACACACACACACACACACAGAGCATGAGCAGGGAGGGCAGAGAGAGATGGAGACACAGAAACCCAAGCAGGCTCCAGGCTCTGAGCTATCAGTGCAGAGCCCTATGCAAGGATCCAACTCATGAACTGCGAGATCATCACCTGAGCTCAACTGGCTAAGCCACCCAGGTGCCCCAAGATACACTTTCTTTAAAGAGAAAACCAGGGGAAAGCACGAACACAGTCCCCCACTACCACCAATTATGTAGTTGAGCTTCCCACATTTGAGGAAATTGCAAAGGTCAGCACATCCAGAGTGAAATAGATAAGCCTCACCTTGGGAAAATCACCTTCATGATCATGGTATCGCCCCTGCCAGGTAAGTATTAAGATTTTTTTTTAAGTAATCTACACCCAAAGTAGGGCTTGAACTTACAACCTGGAGATCAAGAGTCACATGCTCTACTGACTGAGCCAGCCAGTCATCCCTGTATAACTTTTCTGAAAAACATATTGGAATTCTTGTAATTTTGTTAATATACCACTTAAAGAAATTAATCCTAAAAAATAATGGATTTCCCTAAATGGACTATGCATAGACCTGCTTATAAAGTTCCAGACAAAAGATACCTCTATCCAGTTTTCTCTAAGAAATAAAATCACAGTAACAATGAAAAGAGAGAGAAAAATGATCTTTGATAAAGCTAGAAGACACATGTAACCCTGTACTGTAATATCTGAGGAAGAGCCACCTGATGCCGGGAAATGCCTAAAAAGACATATGTGGCTAAAGATCTCAAACAAATCAGACAGAGCACAGCTATTCAAAGTATGTGGCAGGACCACAAGTGTTGCTTGAAACAATGGGAACAGGATGCATGGGCCTTTAGTGGGAGCTTCCCTGGACCCCAGAGAATAGGCAAAGGAGGTCGGACTAAACAAGGAAACATGCATTTTTGAGAGAATCAATGTGTCTTGTAGAAGGGTGAAGGAAATGGATCTTGAATTATGAAAAGTCCAGAAACTGTTGATTTCTTTGAACTAGGGAGAATGGAAGGTTAAAAGAATTCACACACACACACACACACACACACACACACACACACCACTGAGTCATAAAGAGCTTTGCTGTGAACCAAAGAAACTTACTGCTTGCCTGGAACATTGCTCTAGTCTCTCCCCTGAAGGAACCTCCCACAAGTAACTGGAAGAATTCACGTCATTCACAAAAGTAATAAGCAAAAAAGAACCAGCCAAGTATGTATGCAAAGTTACTTTCAGGAAAAGGAAGAAAAATGTGGGAAAAACAAGTGGCAGGTGATGAATACACACTAGAAATATATGGCCACTGCTCAGATAAAAATCATGACCAAATATATGGTCATGAATAAAGACACCTAATGAATCAAAGAGCTCAAAGCAGAGAACTGGAGGAGATGAAACATGAGCTGGCAGACTTAAGAAATAAACAGAAGAAAAAAATAAATCCATCCAAGAAATCAAGGCCACATTGAGCAGCACAAACAGCCATCACTGAAATTACACCAAGGAACAGAAAAGGACTGAGAAAAGAAGGCAAAATGAAAGATATGAATTACAGACTACAATAATAACAAAAAAACAACACAAAAATAATTTAAAGATGTAATTTTGAAAAACCGAGACTTAAACCTATAACTTAATATAGCAGCTCATTAAAAAAAAAAACTATTTCAATAAGATTACCAAACTGAAACATACCCTAGTGATAGTACTGGACTTCAAAGATGAAAAAACAACAACAAAAGCAAAGAACTCTGGGCATCAGACAAAATGAGTAAGTCACCAACAAGTCTGAGGTAGATTCCTTGTTTCCTCTAAATTTCCTCTTTTTTCTGGCCACCCAGTAGACAATACACTTCCTAGCTTTCTTTGTAATTACTTAGTATGGACACATGAGTATGTTCTGGACAACTGGATATGCACTACAGTGAAGTGTGAGAAGTCATCTACAATTTAAAAAAATGCTGTCTCTGAATTTTGGCTCTTTTTCTCTTTTGCAAGCTAGAATGTAGATGTGCCCAGGGTCCCACCTCCAATCTTGGGGATGAAAACAATGCACTAAGGGGGTGGTAGAGCAACAAGACAGAAGAAATTGCTCCCTGGATGAATTTATGCAGCAGTTATCTGATAAACCAGACCAGCCAGACTGATATGTGAGAGAGATATAAAGTTCAATTTTATTAAAATCGTTGTATCTTATACTTTGGTACAGTATCACATTCTTTCTTGTACCTAATGCAAAGGGAAAAAAATGAGACTGGCCTCATACGTCACAACGATATTCGATGCTTAAAGACAGATATGGTCCTCACTGTCTCAATTCAGGCTCCTATAACAGAATAACATACCCTGGGTGGCTAATAAACAACAAGGATTTATTTCTCACAGTTGCAGCTCTGGATGCTAGGAAGTCCAAGATCAAGGTGCCAGTAGAGAGTCCACTTCCAGGTTCACAGACAGCCATTTTCTCACTGTGTCTTCATATGTCAGAAGAGGTGAAGGAGCTCCCTGGGGTCTCTATATATTAGGGCAATAATCCCATCCATGAAAGCTCCATCCTCATGAAATAACCACCTCTCCAAATCCCCACCTTTAAATCCAATCACACTGGGTATTAGGTTTCAACATATTAAATTTGGACCTTGAGACAAACAAGATCCAATCAAAAAGATATTACAAAGAACAATTTAATTTAATGAAATGCCTAGGTTCAAAATTAATATAAAAATAATTTCACTAACAGTTTGATAGACACGCTTGTATCAAACCAAATCTCCCTACAAAAACACAAAAACAAAACTAGAAAAGTTGGATAAAATAGAAACAAATGATTGAAAGCATTAGAAACTCTCTAGGCAGCCAGAACTTGAGAGGTAAGGCTCTCCAAGAGTCATGAAGTACTGAAATAAGCTCAACATTCTGCTCCACTTTTCTTCTGAATGCATTTGCTGGTTTGCAAGGGTCTACCATCTGAGAATTGAGTAGAAAAAGTTGCCATGAGGGTGAGAAGCTGAGCAGAAGCTGAGCTGAGTAGCCTCGCAGGACTAGAGAGAAAAACCTGGAATTCAACAAGACAGCTAAGCCTTGAGAATTTCACAGGGAATGGAAATGTATTAAGATGAACCCAACATTCAACTATGTAATTAACCTTTAGGCGTTAGCTAATTCATAAATAACATGGAGCTAAGAACATAAGAAGGTAAGCAGAAAGTTGCAGCTAGGATCCTATATCAGTTTGCTAGGGCTGCTATAACAAAGTACCTCAGATTGGGTGGTTTAAACAACAGGAACTTATTTTCTCACAATTCTGGTGGCTAGAAGTCTAGGGTCAAAGTATTGGCAGGATTGGTTTCCTCTGAAGCCTCTCTGTTTGGTTTGTAGATGTCCATCTTTTCCCTGTGTCTTACCTGGTCTGCCTTCTGTGTGTGTCTGTGTCCTAGTCTCTCTTCTTAAAGTACACTAGTCACATTGGATTAGGGCCCACCATAATGACCTCACTTTAATATAATTAACTTTTTAAAGATTTCATCTCCAAATACAGTCACATTCTGAAGTACTGCAGATTAAGACATAGGAATTTGGGAAGGACACAATTCAGCCTATAACAGACACTAAGAAGTAGAGCAAAACTTTAGGCAGTTTACTGGAGCTAGAGAGACAAACTTGTACTTCAGGTCCCATCAAGGAGGGGAAACTCTAGTAAACATGCTAAGGATTTAGTTAGTGCCCCCAAAAAGATTACTTCTTATAGCCACAGTGGAAGTGGATTAGCCTTCACGTACACTGGAATCCATCTTTGAACCAGCTCAACCCCAGACTAGACTGAAGTGAACTCCCTGTCAGAAGCAACTACAAAATCATCTCTGAAGAAAAGGACAGTATTCAGACTCAAATTCTAAAACTTTCTCATTTTTAATATTTTTCATTTGATCAAAAATTACAAAGTACAAAAAGAAATAGAAAAAAAATAGCTGAAAACCAAGAGGAAAGGATTTGGATTTACCATTTGAATATTGGAGATCCAGAGTTCTAATCTAGATGCACTGCACCAGTTTTCAAAAGGGCTTCATATGTAAGTGATGAATCACTGGGTTCTACTCCTGAAGCCATACAACACTATATGTTAACTAACTTGAATTTAAATTTAAAAAATTTTAATTTAATTTTTAAAAAAGGGCCTCAAAGATATACAATAGATTTGAAAGTAAACTAACCACCTGTTGAAACAAAGCTTAACCATCATTAAAGGAAGACCACAAAATAAAGACACTCAACAATGCAAACCACATAATGACCAGTATTTAATATAAAATTACTCAGCATGCCATAAAGCAGAAAAATGTGATTCATAAAACAAAAGAAAAAGTACTAAAAACTGCATAATCAGAAATGACAATGATGATGAAACTAGCAAACAAGAGTGTTAAAATATGTAACTGTGTAAGTATTTAAGCAAAACACACACAGTAAGAAAGAAATTGTATGAGGTCTAGAGATAATGTCAAAGATAGAAGCAAACTTATAAAAAAAACTGCTAAAAACTGATGGCAAAGAAAAAATCTTAAAAGAAATCTTTTAAAAAATTAACATGATAAACAGAACAAAAGTAAAAGTAACTGAAGACTTCTCATCATAAACTATTCAAACTAGAAGAGGATGAAACAAAATTTTAAATGACTAAAGAACAAAACAGAAAACTTGTCAATCTAGAATTCTACATTCAGTAAAGGTATCTTCCAGAATAAAGATGAAATAAACATATTTTAATTAAAGATATCTTCCAAATGTTGAATTTATCATGAGGATATCTATATTAAAAGAATATGGAATTTTTTCAGAGAGAAGAAAAATAATACCAGATGGCAAGTTGGATCTACACAAAAGAATAAAAAGCACAAAAGTGGTAAAGATGTGGGTAAATGTAAAAGCTTTACCTCATTTTTAAAATTTCTTTAAAAGATAACTGTCTGATTAAGACAAAAACTATAATAATGTATTGTGAAATTATAACATGCATAAGTAAAGGGTATGACAACAATAACATAAAGGTAGAGGTGAATGGAAGTATACTGTTCTTACATTACATGTGAAGTGATGTAACATTATTCGAAAGTAGACTGTTATAACTTAAAGATGCATGTTTCAAAACCTGGAGCAACCACTAAGAAATAAAGAGGTTTAGCTAAAACTAATAAGGGAGACATAATAGAATTCAAAAAATATTCAATCCAAAAATGTAGGAAAAGAGAAAAAAAACAAAGGGAATAGATGGAACACATCCAATACAAAAAGCAGGATAATAGATTCAAGTGCAATAATTTCAATATTACATTCAATATATATTGTCTAAACATCCCAGATAAAGACGAAAAATTCCAGATTGAAAAATACATTAACCTTACTCATAATAAAATACATACAGATTTGAACTGCAATCAGAGGTAATTTTTAAATTTTCAGACTGGCAAAAAAAGTTTGCTAACACTATTACCATGCATTTGTGAAGAAACAACCACTCTCATACATGTTAGTAGGTAAGTAAATTGGTACAATTTTATAAAGATCAATTAGCAACACTTACAAGGATTAAAGATGCACATAAAATTTGACCCAGGAATGTTAATTACAGGTATTCGTGCTACAAGTATCCTTGCTTGTGTATGAAATGATACATATACAAAAATATTAATTGCAGAACTGTTCATAATAGAAAATGATTGGAAGCAATCTAAATGGTCATCAAGGAGAATGCTAAATAGAAGTAAAATTATGACCAAACATATAAATAGAATACTATATAGTCATTAGCAAAAATGAGGCTGCTCTATTTAAGTGGCTCCACAGAATATCTCCCTAGTTAATATGTTCCTTATAAAACATCTTGGATTTTAATAACCAAGATTGTGAATCTCCCAATACAAAATTTTCTAGCCAAAGCCTATAGAAGGACATTTAATAGTTGCTTCATAAAGCCTTAATACATTTTTACCAAAATGATAAGCAGGGAAAGTCTTGATTTGTATTCCAAATACAATTAAAGATTGTCAGAGTAGGATTAGTTTAAAAATCTCAAGGTGGGTTAAAAAATGAAATGTGAATCTCTGAATATTGGTGCTAAGAGAGACATCACACGATACAAAACCATAAAAATTATCTGATATTCAGAATGTGATATTTTAATCACTTTACATCCTAACATGATAGTTTGTTACTTATACATTGGTATTTTACTAGAGGAGAGATGGTTCCAACCTGGTGGTTCTCTAAGCTCAAAATATGAGGCATTTGGTAGTTTCTATTCTTAACTGTGAGGAAACAAAAGGCTGCCAAGAGTGTCCTGTTAGTTTCAGTGTACAGGAGAAAGGAGTAGAGACGAGGGAAGCAGATCATAAGAAAAACATATGAAGATATTTTACAAAACAAAACAAAGTATAAAGCCCAAGAATGATTTTTACGATCAAGACAAACTAAGCAAAGGATTATGCTGAGGTGAAAATCTCAGTCAAGAGTAAGAGTTACAAATCAGGGATAAAGAAAAGGCATTTGATGGAGTAAGCTGCCTGAAGAGGTAGAAAAGGTAGGATAGAACACAATAGCAAAGGACAAAGTTGAACAAGAGGCAGGATATTGAAACAAAAAGGAAAATAGAACAAATGGGTACAAATGGAAAGAATGTTGTAGAAGTTAAAGATGAAAGTTATGGAATTACTTACTGGATCATTTTTTGCATAGCAGAATTTTTTAAAAACAAGGTTATGCTTTCCAAAGATTCTTAAGCTTATATGGCGTATCCATGAATGGAAGAGAGAGAGAACCCATGGATGATTCCTCAGCAGTGTTGAGAACACAGTGGGATTAGATACCACGAAGCTGTAGGGACTCTGTGTGGCTTCCTCCACAAGCACTTAACGTGCTACAGGTCAGAGGAGGACTGGAATGACTGGATATACTTTGGTACTGGCCTTTTTTAGGATCAGTAGGACAAAAGAATAGGAGGTATCACTATTGAGGATAATAGAGAGAGAGACAAACTGAAGGAGTGGATTGCAGGGTATAGGATAAATACAGGGGGGAAAAATGGTGTGGGAGCCAAAAATGAACTAACATATTGGGACGAACTTAATTGGACAGGGACTAAAAGAACTGATACAGTCAAAAGAGCATCGAGAGTTGGAGACACAGGGAACACGGCCTCCTCTAATATCTGTAGGGAATTGGCAAGCATACAAATAGATCTACTTCTAAAATTAAGGGTAATATGAATTGCCCAATATTGAAAACATTCTTAGTTCTCCATGAGCAACCATTGTGAATATTGTGCTAATTTGTGAGTATCTCCAGAACCACAAATTGGAATGTGAAAGAAAAGGTGGCATTAGCTTAGGAACCCCTCTAACATTTGGTAAAACTGTTGCTTGTGATAACTTGGAAGATGGATTGTGCATTAAATGAACTTGTAGCCCTAGGAAAAAAGATTGGAAAATGGAACGTGAGTAGCATGATTTAGTTGCCCTTGGTGTGCCTGGCAAGCATTGTGGGTTAAATTGTGTCCCGCTTCCCACCACCAAAAAAGATATATTGGAGTTCTAACCCCACTACCTCACAATGTGACTTTATATTGGAAATACAGATAATCAAGTTAAAATTAGGCCATTGGGGTGAACCTTAATACAATATAATTGCATCAAAATTAAAAAGGGATATTTGGGCACAAAGACACACAACAGGGAAAACACCATATGAAGATGAAGGCGGAGTTTAGGTGATGTATCTAAAAGCCAAGGACATCAGAGATTGCCAGCTGATCACCAGAAGCTAGGAAAGAGGAACGGAACCATCGTCCCTCACAGCCCTCAGAAGAGACCGATGCTGCTGACACCTTGATCTGGGACTTCTGACCTCCAGATGTGGGAGACAATACATTTTTGTTGTTTATTTAAGTCATCCGGCTTGTGGTAATTTGTTACATCAGCCCTAACAAACTAGTACAGCAAGGTATGGCAAGAAAAAGATGAACTCAGAAAAGAATTCACCAATGTGCAAACAGGAATCATGGGGAATAAATTCAGGAACTTGGGGACTTGATTACAGAAAGCAACTGATTTTCCATCCCAAAATAATAAAATATACAATTGAGCAATGAATGCTGATAAAAACTCAGTCTTAAGGCAAAGATCAAATCAAGGGTATGGCCATCCCATTCATTGTTAACTTTTTCTGAATAGGTTAAGATGTCCCAAAGCAAGGTCTTGATACCAGTAAATCTTTTCAGTCATATGAAATGGCTTACAAAAAATAAATTTAGAGCATGGATCTCCATCATTTGAAAAATGGAGGGAGTTCCGGAAGATGGCGGCGTAGGAGGACGCTGGGCTCACCGCGCGTCCTGCTGATCACTTAGATTCCACCTACACCTGCCTAAAGAACCCAGAAAACCGCCAGAGGATTAGCAGAACGGAGTCTCCGGAGCCAAGCGCAGACGAGAGGCCCACGGAAGAGGGTAGGAAGGGCGGCGAGGCGGTGCGCGCTCCACGGACTGGCGGGAGGGAGCCGGGGCGGAGGGGCGGCTCGCCGGCCAAGCAGAGCCCCCGAGTCGGGCTGGCAAAAGCGGAGGGGCCGGACGGACTGTGTTCCAACAGCAAGCGCGACTTAGCGTCTGGGAGGTCATAAGTTAACAGCTCTGCTCAGAAAGCGGGAAGGCTGGAGGACAAAGGGAGGGAGAGCTGCTGAGCCCCCGGACGGCAGAGCTCAGCTTGGCGGGGAACAAAGGCGCTCGCCAGCGCCATCTCCCCCGCCCATCCCCCAGCCAAAATCCCAAAGAGAACCAGTTCCTGCCAGGGAACTTGCTCGCTCCGCGCAAACACCCAACTCTGTGCTTCTGCGGAGCCAAACCTCCGGCAGCGGATCTGACTCCCTCCCGCTGCCACAGGGCCCCTCCTGAAGTGGATCACCTAAGGAGAAGCGAGCTAAGCCTGCCCCTCCCGCCCCCGTGCACCTTGCCTACCCACCCCAGCTAATACGCCAGCTCCCCAGCACCACAAGCCTGGCAGTGTGCAAGTAGACCAGACGGGCCACACCACCCCACAGTGAATCCCGCCCCTAGGAGAGGGGAAGAGAAGGCACACACCAGTCTGACTGTGGCCCCAGCGGTGGGCTGGGGGCAGACATCAGGTTGGACTGCGGCCCCGCCCACCAACTCCAGTTATACACCACAGCACGGGGGAAGTGCCCTGCGGGTCCTCACCACTCCAGGGACTGTCCAAAATGACCAAACGGAAGAATTCCCCTCAGAACAATCTCCAGGAAATAACAACAGCTAATGAACTGATCAAAAAGGATTTAAATAATATAACAGAAAGTGAATTTAGAATAATAGTCATAAAATTAATCGCTGGGCTTGAAAACAGTATACAGGACAGCAGAGAATCTCTTGCTACAGAGATCAAGGGACTAAGGAACAGTCACGAGGAGCTGAAAAACGCTTTAAACGAAATGCAAAACAAAATGGAAACCACGACGGCTCGGATTGAAGAGGCAGAGGAGAGAATAGGTGAACTAGAAGATAAAGTTATGGAGAAAGAGGAAGCTGAAAGAAAGAGAGATAAAAAAATCCAGGAGTATGAGGGGAAAATTAGAGAACTAAGTGATACACTAAAAAGAAATAATATACGCATAATTGGTATCCCAGAGGAGGAAGAGAGAGGGAAAGGTGCTGAAGGGGTACTTGAAGAAATTATAGCTGAGAACTTCCCTGAACTGGGGAAGGAAAAAGGCATTGAAATCCAAGAGGCACAGAGAACTCCCTTCAGACGTAACTTGAATCGATCTTCTGCACGACATATCATAGTGAAACTGGCAAAATACAAGGATAAAGAGAAAATTCTAAAAGCAGCAAGGGATAAACGTGCCCTCACATATAAAGGGAGACCTATAAGACTCGTGACTGATCTCTCCTTTGAAACTTGGCAGGCCAGAAAGGCTTGGCACGATATCTTCAGTGTGCTAAACAGAAAAAATATGCAGCCGAGAATCCTTTATCCAGCAAGTCTGTCATTTAGAATAGAAGGAGAGATAAAGGTCTTCCCAAACAAACAAAAACTGAAGGAATTTGTCACCACGAAACCAGCCCTACAAGAGATCCTAAGGGGGATCCTGTGAGACAAAGTACCAGAGACATCACTACAAGCATAAAACATACAGACATCACAATGACTCTAAACCCGTATCTTTCTATAATAACACTGAATGTAAATGGACTAAATGCGCCAACCAAAAGACATAGGGTATCAGAATGGATAAAAAAACAAGATCCATCTATTTGCTGTCTACAAGAGACTCATTTTAGATCTGAGGACACCTTTAGATTGAGAGTGAGGGGATGGAGAACTATTTATCATGCTACTGGAAGCCAAAAGAAAGCTGGAGTAGCCATACTTATATCAGACAAACTAGACTTTAAATTAAAGGCTGTAAAAAGAGATGAAGAAGGGCATTATATAATAATTACAGGGTCTATCCATCAGGAGGAGCTAACAATTATAAATGTCTATGCGCCAAATACCGGAGCCCCCAGATATATAAAACAGTTACTCATAAACATAAGCAACCTTATTGATAAGAATGTGGTCATTGCAGGGGACTTTAACACACCACTTACAGAAATGGATAGATCATCTAGACACACAGTCAATAAAGAAACAAGGGCCCTGAATGATACATTGGATCAGATGGACTTGACAGATATATTTAGAACTCTGCATCCCAAAGCAACAGAATATACTTTCTTCTCGAGTGCACATGGAACATTCTCCAAGATAGATCATATACTGGGTCACAAAACAGCCCTTCATAAGTTTACAAGAATTGAAATTATACCATGCATACTTTCAGACCACAATGCTATGAAGCTTGAAATCAACCACAGGAAAAAGTCTGGAAAACCTCCAAAAGCGTGGAGGTTAAAGAACACCCTACTAACGAATGAGTGGGTCAACCAGGCAATTAGAGAAGAAATTAAAAAATATATGGAAACAAACGAAAATGAAAATACAACAATCCAAACGCTTTGGGACGCAGCGAAGGCAGTCCTGAGAGGAAAATACATTGCAATCCAGGCCTATCTCAAGAAACAAGAAAAATCCCAAATACAAAATCTAACAGCACACCTAAAGGAAATAGAAGCAGAACAGCAAAGGCAGCCTAAACCCAGCAGAAGAAGAGAAATCATAAAGATCAGAGCAGAAATAAACAATATAGAATCTAAAAAAACTGTAGAGCAGATCAACGAAACCAAGAGTTGGTTTTTTGAAAAAATAAACAAAATTGACAAACCTCTAGCCAGGCTTCTCAAAAAGAAAAGGGAGATGACCCAAATAGATAAAATCATGAATGAAAATGGAATGATTACAACCAATCCCTCAGAGATACAAACAATTATCAGGGAATACTATGAAAAATTATATGCCAACAAATTGGACAACCTGGAAGAAATGGACAAATTCCTAAACACCCACAATCTTCCAAAACTCAGTCAGGAGGAAATAGAAAGCTTGAACAGACCCATAACCAGCGAAGAAATTGAATCGGTTATCAAAAATCTCCCAACAAATAAGAGTCCAGGACCAGATGGCTTCCCAGGGGAGTTCTACCAGACGTTTAAAGCAGAGATAATACCTATCCTTCTCAAGCTATTCCAAGAAATAGAAAGGGAAGGAAAACTTCCAGACTCATTCTATGAAGCCAGTATTACTTTGATTCCTAAACCAGACAGAGACCCAGTAAAAAAAGAGAACTACAGGCCAATATCCCTGATGAATATGGATGCAAAAATTCTCAATAAGATACTAGCAAATCGAATTCAACAGCATATAAAAAGAATTATTCACCATGATCAAGTGGGATTCATTCCCGGGATGCAGGGCTGGTTCAACATTCGCAAATCGATCAACGTGATACATCACATTAACAAAAAAAAAGAAAAGAACCATATGATCCTGTCAATCGATGCAGAAAAGGCCTTTGACAAAATCCAGCACCCTTTCTTAATAAAAACCCTTGAGAAAGTCGGGATAGAAGGAACATACTTAAAGATCATAAAAGCCATTTATGAAAAGCCCACAGCTAACATCATCCTCAATGGGGAAAAACTGAGAGCTTTTTCCCTGAGATCAGGAACACGACAGGGATGCCCACTCTCACCGCTGCTGTTTAATATAGTGCTGGAAGTTCTAGCATCAGCAATCAGACAACAAAAGGAAATCAAAGGCATCCAAATTGGCAAAGATGAAGTCAAGCTTTCGCTTTTTGCAGATGACATGATATTATACATGGAAAATCCGATAGACTCCACCAAAAGTCTGCTAGAACTGATACATGAATTCAGCAAAGTTGCCGGATACAAAATCAATGTACAGAAATCAGTTGCATTCTTATACACTAACAATGAAGCAACAGAAAGACAAATAAAGAAACTGATCCCATTCACAATTGCACCAAGAAGCATAAAATACCTAGGAATAAATCTAACCAAAGATGTAAAAGATCTGTATGCTGAAAACTATAGAAAGCTTATGCAGGTAATTGAAGAAGATATAAAGAAATGGAAAGACATTCCCTGCTCATGGATTGGAAGAATAAATATTGTCAAAATGTCAATACTACCCAAAGCTATCTACACATTCAATGCAATCCCAATCAAAATTGCACCAGCATTCTTCTCGAAACTAGAACAAGCAATCCTAAAATTCATATGGAACCACAAAAGGCCCCGAATAGCCAAAGTAATTTTGAAGAAGAAGACCAAAGCAGGAGGCATCACAATCCCAGACTTTAGCCTCTACTACAAAGCTGTCATCATCAAGACAGCATGGTATTGGCATAAAAACAGACACATAGACCAATGGAATCGAATAGAAACCCCAGAACTAGACCCACAAACGTATGGCCAACTCATTTTTGACAAAGCAGGAAAGAACATCCAATGGAAAAAAGACAGTCTCTTTAACAAATGGTGCTGGGAGAACTGGACAGCAACATGCAGAAGGTTGAAACTAGACCACTTTCTCACACCATTCACAAAAATAAACTCAAAATGGATAAAGGACCTGAATGTGAGACAGGAAACCATCAAAACCTTAGAGGAGAAAGCAGGAAAAGACCTCTCTGACCTCAGCCGTAGCAATCTCTTACTCGGCACATCCCCAAAGGCAAGGGAATTAAAAGCAAAAGTGAATTACTGGGACCTTATGAAGATAAAAAGCTTCTGCACAGCAAAGGAAACAACCAACAAAACTAAAAGGCAACCAACGGAATGGGAAAAGATATTTGCAAATGACACATCGGACAAAGGGCTAGTATCCAAAATCTATAAAGAGCTCATCAAACTCCACACCCGAAAAACAAATAACCCAGTGAAGAAATGGGCAGAAAACATGAATAGACACTTCTCTAAAGAAGACATCCGGATGGCCAACAGGCACATGAAAAGATGTTCAACGTCGCTCCTTATCAGGGAAATACAAATCAAAACCACACTCAGATACCACCTCACGCCAGTCAGAGTGGCCAAAATGAAGAAATCAGGAGACTATAGATGCTGGAGAGGATGTGGAGAGACGGGAACCCTCTTGCACTGTTGGTGGGAATGCAAATTGGTGCAGCCGCTCTGGAAAGCAGTGTGGAGGTTCCTCAGAAAATTAAAAATAGACCTACCCTATGACCCAGCAATAGCACTGCTAGGAATTTATCCAAGGGATACAGGAGTACTGATGCATAGGGGCACTTGTACCCCAATGTTTATAGCAGCACTCTCAACAATCGCCAAATTATGGAAAGAGCCTAAATGTCCATCAACTGATGAATGGATAAAGAAATTGTGGTTTATATACACAATGGAATACTACGTGGCAATGAGAAAGAATGAAATATGGCCTTTTGTAGCAACGTGGATGGAACTGGAGAGTGTGATGCTAAGTGAAATAAGCCATACAGAGAAAGACAGATACCATATGGTTTCACTCTTATGTGGATCCTGAGAAACGTAACAGAAACCCATGGGGGAGGGGAAGGGAAAAAAAAAAAAAAAAGAGGTTAGAGTGGGAGAGAGCCAAAGCATAAGAGACTGTTAAAAACTGAGAACAAACTGAGGGTTGATGGGGGGTGGGAGGGAGGGCAGGGTGGGTGATGGGTATTGAGGAGGGCACCTTTTGGGATGAGCACTGGGTGTTGTATGGAAACCAATTTGACAGTAAATTTCATATATTAAAAAATAAATAAATAAATAAATAAAAAAAAAAAAAAAAAATGGAGACACCGCTCAAAGAATGCTCAGCTCTCCTCATACCCATAACCTAGATTTGAAGGACAGGCAGCCAAAGCTTCAACATATGGGTAATTTGGTAAATGAGAGCAACAAGAAAGGGTAGTATTTCTATATACAGTGTAAGTTTCAAAGGAGGTATTATTATCCAAGGAATTAAAATGATTACAAAATAAATTCCATATACAGTCTGTTTTGTTCACAGTTACATTCTCAGCACCTAACCCAGAGCACCTAGACTACTAGCTGCTCAACAAATATTTGCTGATTGCAAGAATAAATAATAAAAGGGAAGCCAGAAGAATGTTGGGCTTTTCTCTGCTTGCTCTTCCTGGTCCCTGATGCTGAAAGAAGGGGAAAATGAAAAACCCACTTAAGCAGAATTCTCAAAGGGAATTGAATTTTGCTGACAGTAAGGGGATAAAGGGAACCTTTATTTAAGAAATTTGTATAAGACTGTATAGGGGTTCTTTGGCCCTAGTCACTCATAGGCAGTCTTGCCATTGATTGAACTACCTAGCTTAATACTTCCAGAACTAGTACAGATCTCTCTTGTAAATCCCACAATTTTCTATAATCCCAACTTTTATTTTTCAGCAGATGATGCTATTTCCCTTTCTTTACCCAGAGGACTGAAACCATTCAACATAAGCATTCTCATCAAATCTTGTCATCTCAGCCTCTAAGTTGTGGAGAAGATTGGGACTTTCTAGTATCCAAATCACAGATGAGGACATAGCTTCATCTTTAAGGCTGCATATCTGGGCTCCTACTTCTTTGCGAAGAGGACATTTTTGCTCCTTACATTCATATAGAATATCTGTTCTTTTCTGAATTGGAAACCAATGCCTTGGTTCTATTGCCCTATGCCTTGTGCCTCCCCAACATCTGCTCTTTCAGACCAACAACTCTTCCTGAAAATCTTGAAACAAATATTTCCAGGTGAAGAAAACTCCCATTTTTTTTTTTTTTTTGGCTCTGGATTCTAAATTAAAAGCATCAACAGTCCATGTGTACTACATTTATGTAATGCATAGGAAAAGGAACAAAGGCACTAGAACTCAGTTAAATTCATTCCATAAACTAGGCCCATGCTGGAACTACACCTCAAAGTTTTTTATCTTTCAACCTCCCTATTTGTAAACATCATTGTTCATATTCACTTTTTTGATATGCACCTTTCTTATGACACCTCTAATCACATTCTTGTTCCTCTAAGGCCATGAGAATATTTCAGAAATAGTATTTTCTACATGTTCCTTCTCTCATATATTCACCCAAATGTCCCCTGGTTACATCTATCCCATGAATAACTAGGTGAAATGGGTTTAAGCCTCCAATTCTAGTCTGTAGAAATCCTCAGTTCTCTCTAAGATTTCCTCAAATTCCCAAGACTTATGTTCTTATGATCTCTTCTGATCAGTTCTACATTATATTAATCCAGAATTAAATCCAGCCTCTTCACTGATTGCCATAAAAAAAGCCTCTATTCACACAAAATATATATTTTCCTAAATATACAGGGACCACAGGGAAGGACCACAGAGCAAACACCTTGGAACTCCGTATCAACCATTCTGCTTCTCCAGAGTCCTTTCTGGACATCTCACCACGGGAGATTCCTCTGTTGGCCTTTAACATACTCAGCACCTAACTTCATGTCTTTCCATAAACTCCCCTCTATTCTTACTCCCTGCCCTGTCCAGAAAACCCAGACCCCGGAGGTTTTCCTGTCTACCTCCAAAGTGTTTTTCCAGACAAGTACTGTTTCTTCCTTAAGAGGAATTCTGATGCAAGCTGTTAAGGTTGGGATCTATGTTAGTTTCTGGAAATAGTTTACTAATTCTAGTCTTGCTTCCTTTTGTGTTTTGAATGAGGAAACTGAGGCTCAGGGATCTTAAGTGGCTTGCTTACTGTAGCTCTTAGAACAGTGCTTACACAGACTACCTGATTCAGAATCACTGGGTGGTTGGTTTTTTATTTTTGTGTTTTTTAATGCTGAATTTGGGTCTACACTTTTGATCTACTGAACAAGACTCCCAAATAATTTTTAGCACACAAAACAACTGCCTTAGACTTATAACTTAAGGACCAAGGTGGAAAAAAAAGCCACGAAAAGTTGTTACAAATTTAATTTAAATCTAAGCTGTAAGAATGATAGCTTGGATTCATGCAGCACCCGAAAAGACTTTAGACAACTTTGACACAAAACAAAGTAAATACTAGTGTCATTTTGGTGGAAAGAACACCAGACTAGGAGTCAAGGCTAATTGTGTGACCTTGAGCAAGTTACTTAACATCTCTGTACCTCAGGTTCCTAGGGGAAAATACTGCTTTCTCTATTTAACTCCAAGGACTATGTGAAGGATAAAATGAGATCATGTATGAGAAAACATTTGTGGGAGGAGGGGAAAATAAATAGTTCTCTACAACTGCTAGGTATTATTTCAAAGTCCTGCTTGGGCCTGGAAAATATCAATCTTCTGCATGTT
This sequence comes from Neofelis nebulosa, assembly GCF_028018385.1. Taxonomy (NCBI): domain Eukaryota; kingdom Metazoa; phylum Chordata; class Mammalia; order Carnivora; family Felidae; genus Neofelis; species Neofelis nebulosa. The sequence goes on from NC_080789.1 coordinate 19,634,078, forward strand.
ACCAATATGCTAGTAAGGCAGCCTGTGGAGTTTTTCAAGAAGCTAGTAGGATCCAAGTTAGGCAGCTCATTGCTCAGGCTGAGTAGCCAGAGAGGGGAATTCTTGATTCAGAGCAGCATCTGTTAGTGATTACGGTTTCAGAGGCATGTGCCTGAACTGAAGGCAATGCTACAGAACTGGCCATAGCAGCAGTCCCAGTGGTAAAACAGATTGCATCTTTAAAGTGGATATGAAAGGTAAACATGAAAGCATGATGCTACAATCGCATGGAGTAAAATGGTGCTTGTTTAACATCCCCCACAAGACACTCACAAGCACATACAAAGGAAAACAACAACAGGCAAAGGGTTATGTGAAAAAAGAGAACCCCAAGAAACAATTGCCGCCATCAAACTCAGAAGAGCTCACTTGCACTCTGTTAATTGCACAATATATTTGCAGAGTGGGCCTCTTTGGCATCCATTCCCCGACATGTTCTCCCTTCAAAACTCGAGTTTGTTCAATTTGGATCCCTGGCAGAAAAAAAATCCCTCATCCAAAAATCACTATGAAGTCTATCAGAGATCCGACTATAGTTAAAGTAAGTAAGTTTATTATAAATCAGAAGATATGATGGACTTGGAACAAAGACCAAAGATCTAGGCCCAGTGGGGAGAAAATAATCCTGGGACTTTCAGGTGGGTCAGGTGAGTTAGAAGTTCTGAGCACGACTGGGGTGGAAGAAGTCTAGAGGCAGATTGAGACCCCAGGGATTTCATTAGAGTGATTTTGTAAAAGTGTGCATTTTCTACCTATGAAAGGGGATGTACGTGTGTGCTCAGGTTGAACTTAAAAAGCCTGGAGCAGGATCTGTTTAAAATGTTAAAGAAAAAGTCAAGACTAGAAGTTTAAGGTAGGTCAGAATTTACTGATGAAGCTGTAATTTCAGTTGAAGGTACATGAAGGTACAAAAACATGATGTCCCACACCAGGGGAGAATCCTGGTTTTTATGAGGAATACCTAGAAGATACTCAGAAAATCAGCAATTCAAATGGCCTGGCTGGTTTAAGTCCATCTTTCTAGAAGTACATGAAGAGAAAGCAAGGAATGATGTGCCTTTGCCCAAAGTAAGTGACCAGTAAGAGAAAAGAGAGGCAAAAGCTGACTATATGATACATGTATCCAAGGACTATTTTAGTACAAGAAAGCTGCTCCAGTAAAGCAGAGCCCTGGGCCTGTGGGCTACATTCACTAAGGCCAGAGGAAGAACAGAGGAGACGAACTACAGCCACTTCTATTTAGTTAGAGGTTTGTTTCTTTGACGGCTTGTTATCCACATGGAAATGAATGGTCACCTCATAAACTAAATCTAGCCACAACTCACTTAAACCCATCCTACAGAAACTACTTTTTTAGGCCATGAAACAGACTAAGAAAATAAAATTGTGGGAGGCAGTAGAAAGGTCATTTAACTAGGCGTGAAGAAACCTGCCTGGGTTTTAGTCCCAGTTTTCTCAATTACTGGCCGAGGTGGCATTTCCGGGGACGCGGGGAGGGGGCGGGGGGGGGGGCATTTAGCCTTTCTGTATCTACTGGAAGCCTGCAGTGAGTGGACAGTGGAGGGTGGGGGAGATGGAAAGATGATCTTTAAGTTCCCTTCCAGTGAAAACAGTCTATGATTCCAGTTAGCATATAAAATAATTGAGGAAGTCTGAAAGGCTATATAACAAAACATTACCAGAGGAGACCTCAGGGGAATGGGATTAGGGCAGGGGTAGAGAGACAAAAGAAAACAATTGGAGAACACTTTCAGTAGGGAAAAAATGCAAAGGCAGAAGGGATTTGTAAGTGAAATATTAAACAAGAAAAGTTTCAGTTAGCATATAAAATAATAGAGAAAGTCTGGAAGGCCATATATCAAAACATTACGAGTAGTCAGAGTCTAAGCACGAAGCAGAAATAGTGAAGGGACTTGGGAGAGCCAACGGTGTGAATATTATTTGCCATCTCTCTCTCCTGACCTTGTTGGAAAAACCCATGGTAGAGCCACTAGACATCTCTCACTTCCATCTAACTGCTCTCTGACCTTGGGTCCCAGCCCTCCATGCCCAGTGACAGAAGGAAAGACATACAGGAGGGAGTTTCCTGCTCTGCAGTCTCTTGTACAAACCACCATCTGATTTTGTGGCACAATTTGAAGAAAGCTGAGCTTGTCTTTCATCTTATGCTGACAGTGCTATTTTCCCTGAAGATTTTAGCCTTGTGACTATGGCCTCTTATGTCATCCTGCTTCTTCTCTTTGCTCCCATAAGCTTCAGGGTCTACAAGTCTATCATGTAAGCTGTACAGAAGTCAAAAGGCCATGAAATCAAACTGTTTTCAGAAGTTTTCCATAGTTATGAGTGACCCCGTCACTAGGATTCCAAACCTCATCATGTGTGTGTTTCTGGTGGAAGATCTGGCTGTCTTCATGTGGCTAATGACCTATGTTGGTGTGGTTGCAATGGAACTACCCTCCTGATCTTAGCCAAACTGTAAATTTTCAGGGTTCCAATGAAATGTACGAACCCTGGATTATTATGTTGTGTCATGGGGATCAAGCCAAGTCAGTTATTGAAGGACTCAAACAAAACTCTATGGCATTCCAAAGAGAAAAGCAGAATAAGCCCATAGAAATAAATAAATAAATAAATAAATAAACAAACAAACAAACAAACAAACAAACTGCTGTGGGTGTCTGGGTGGTTCAGTCACTTAAGTGTCTGACTCTTGATTTCGGCTCATGCTATGATCTCACAGTTTGTGAGTTCAAACCCCACATCAGGCTCTGCGCTGACAGCACAGAGCCTATTTGGAATTCTCGCTCTCCCTCTCTCTCTGCCCCTCTCCCACTCATGTTTTCTTTCTCTCAAAATAAATAAACATTAAAGAAATTAAACTGTTGCTAAATCACCACCAAAGACGTTTTTAACATTATGCTTATACTACAAAGGACATGTCCAGTGTCTACTTCCAAACTTAAAATTTGATGTTTTCTTACCTATTTTTTTTTCTTTACTCTCAGTACCAAGCTCCAGAATATATTAGGTTGAAAAGTAATGGACAGCTTCAAAACTAAAAGATAAGAAAAGACTCAAGTGACTGGGTTAGCCAGAACTTCTAAAGGTGGTAGAGCTGTTTCCTGTGACTTGAAAAGGCAAAGGGTAAAGATAAACACGGGAATGAAAGAAAAAAACACACCTCTCCAGTTCTTCTAATACCCAATTATTGGTTTTCAACTAGTTTCTCACCACAGTTTTGCCCCTATTCCAGGAATTGTGATTATAAAAAAAATTATGGAGGGTAGGGATGGAATGATGTTGATATAGTTAACTTTTATGTAACCCTTGTTTTTGTTTTCTTGTGATTTCATCTCCCTATCCCACAATATGAGCAGTTTACTCCTATTATCATCTCTCTTCTTATATCTCATCAGTCAAAGTAACTTTCAGTGCTATTAATAACTTATAGGTGATACTGAAATCCCTGCATCCTCAAATACCATCTGATAATTAAGATGGGAGCAGACAGTTAGCTCACTGAGGTCACTACTCCTCCTTTCACCGCTTCCCCTTAGGAAATGAAAAGCTTCACCATGGGAAGGTGGTTTCTGTTTTATTTGCTCTGGATATGAGTTCTGAACTTTGTATGAGAAAGGTGCTTCTCACCTTCTTCCCCACCTACCTCAAGCTTAACAGATAAGGCTGTGATTTTATCATGAAATTAAATGTTTGTAATTTCTATGAAAATAGCATTAGTAATTGCCTCTGGGTAAATGGACACACAAACAGGTCACAGAAAGTTATTTCAGTGAGTATATATTAGTAAATAACTATAGTAAGATGATTCATAATTTGGAAAAAGGACTAAATATGATAATAGATAAGAATTTCTGGATGCTACATCCTTAATAAAGGAAAAATACCTACAAAGTGAGATTCATGTTCTGCTACATTTTTAAAACCACTTAAAAGTTGGTTTAAATGCTATTGCTGTGAAATTCAAGGAAAGAAGTCTTATTATATTTGGCCTAATACCTCCTGGTTACCAAAACTCACTGAACAGGGTCAATGCCTCAGTTAGTTTGCACTGTAACTGATTTTCCCAATGACACAAGTCTCTGATATTTTTATGGAATGAAAAAAATACCATGAAAATATGTACAAAAATGGAGGAGTAAGTGGAGTATGTAACAAAATAAGAAAATATCTTACTCATAGCCTCTTAGATAGGATGATGCTCTTAGGGCTCACTTAAAACTTCATTACCTTGGAAGCTCAAAGGGTGAGAATAAAAATTTTTTTTAAAAAAACATAAAATGAATTTTTCTGGGCCACACCAGTGCTGATTCTGAGTCTAATGTATCAAACGTGGTTGGTTAAAAGGAAAAGTAATTTAAAAATATTAATCCATAAGCTTATCAAGTCCAGAATAGCAATGAAATAAATGTTCTGATAACACTAAAAGGAAGAATATCATGAAGCCCATGTAGCTGAGTGCTTTGCTTATCTAACTTCGCTTTCCTTTTTACAAGGAAACTACCCACAGAGGCAGAAACTAATGGTCATCTTCTGGAGTCTAATTATTTGTTCTCAGAAACTCAAACCACTTCGTTCTACCCAAACAGCCCAGAAAGTTTGCAGGTAGAGCTGAGCCAGACTCTGGTTTGGTTACATGAGCCAAAACATGAATCGACCCATTTGAGCTGACTAGACACAGGCAAAGGAAAATACAAAACTTTATATACGTGTGTGTGTACGTGTTAGTCTGTGTCGTGTTTGTGCAAATGGTCACTGGGGCTGACAGTCATGACAGAGTATTTTCACTGGCTTGTCTTTTCCTTGGCTCATCTTTACCACTGGAGGCAAAGCAGCAGTGTTAGATCTTGGCTCACTTTAATTCACCTACCTCATCCCTTGACAAGCAGGAATAGAAAGTGCAGTGGTATTTGTTATTTCTGCAACTGATAAAATTCTTTTCAAGAGGCTCCCCACCCCCACTAAAGCATCTTTCTTCTAAACCCGAATATGCTTCCAAGATTCTGTGTAGCATTGAAGAGAGAAAGTTATTATTCATTTATTTAAAAAGTGTTTGACCTTCCACTTACATGGAACTGTGCTAGTCACTAGAAAAAATAAAATAAATTTAAAAAACAAAGCATAGGGGCGCCTGGGTGGCTTGGTCGGTTAAGCGTCTGACTTCGGCTCAGGTCATGATCTCACGGTCCGTGGGTTCGAGCCCCACGTCGGGCTCTGTGCTGACAGCTCAGAGCCTGGAGCCTGTTTCAGATTCTGTGTCTCCCTCTCTCTCTGCCCCTCCCCTGTTCATGCTCTGTCTCTCTCTGTCTCAAAAATAAATAAAAGTTAAAAAAAATTTTTTTTTAAACAAAGCATAACACAAAGTTTTAAAATCTAACGGTAGGGTAAGAAAATGTTTGTTAATAATGTAGAATTCTTTTTTTAATGTTTATTTATTTATTTTGAGACACAGAGAGAGAGAGAGGCATAGAGAGAGGGAGAGAGAGAACCCCAAGTGGAGAATCTCCACTCAGTGTGGAGCCTGATGCGGTGCTCGATCTCATGACCATGAGATCATGACCTGAGCTGAACTCAAGAGTCAGACACTTATGCCTGGGAGGCTCAGTTGGTTAAGCCTCGGCCTTCAGCTCAGGTCATGATCTCACAGTTTGTGGGTTCGAGCCCTGCATCAGGATCTGCACTGACAGCTCAGAGCCTGGAACCTGCTTCAGACTCTGTGTCTCCCATTCTCTCCCCCTGCCCCTCCCCTGCTTGTGTTCTTTCTCTCTCTCAAAAATAAAATAAATTAACATTTTTTAAAAAGAAATCATGTGGGGCGCCTGGGTGGCGCAGTCGGTTAAGCGTCCGACTTCAGCCAGGTCACGATCTCGCGGTCTGTGAGTTCGAGCCCCGCGTCAGGCTCTGGGCTGATGGCTCGGAGCCTGGAGCCTGTTTCCGATTCTGTGTCTCCCTCTCTCTCTGCCCCTCCCCCGTTCATGCTCTGTCTCTTTCTGTCCCAAAAATAAATAAAAAACGTTGAAAAAAAAATTAAAAATAAATAAATAAATAAAAAGAAATCATGATACGGGGGCACTGGGTGGCTCAGTCGATTAAGCGACCGACTTCAGCTCATTTCATGATCTAGCGTTCCATGAGTTCGAGCCCCACATTGGGCTCTGGGCTGACAGCTCAGAGCCTGGAGCCTGCTTTGGAATCTGTGACTCCCTCTCTCTCTACCCCTCCCCATTCACGCTCTGTCTCTCTCTGTCTCTCAAAAACTAAATAAGCATTTAAAAAAATTTTAAGCATGATACAAATCTCTCTTTCAATATAGATTGATCTACATGTATCATTATAGGTATACAGATAAACAGATGACAGCTATAGTAAATAAATCTCCCTGCTACATAAGCTACATAAGGATTTTCTTTCTGAATCCCATTTAGAAGTTTCTACACATGCAGATCTGGCCCTGGACAAAACAGTGAGTGGGGCCTTCACCTTCAATGCTTCCCGACATTCCTGTAGCTTTTCTCTCCTTTCAGGGTCCATTTCGCTCATGATTACTCTAGTTTCCAAGAGTCCTCTACTATGCCCCTTCACTAAACAGTCCTCTACGGTTCTTATAAATTCTTTCTCCCCAACTCCACTTTCCCAAATGTGGAGCCCTCTGAGGATGACTATTCAGATATATCAATTTTGCTAGATTGCCAGCAGGCAGCATGGTGTGCAAGTTATAAGGATTGGTCCTGGATTGAGTGAGACAATTCTGTGGAATCCTGGCTCAAATATTTACCAGTTCTGTGATCTAGAATAGCACACTTAACCTCATATCTCAGTTTCCTTTTAGGTAAGATTGGATAAAGGAGGATGGTGGCTAATAGCATATTTCATCTAATCTATGATGCCTTCTATTTTCAGTTTCACCATGATTTTACAACCCTTGGATAGAAAAGAATGTTCTAAATTATACATGTAAGATGCGGTTGGTTGTAAGACACATCCCAATTTCAGTGTTAGAATGTGTGTGTGTGTGTGGGGGGGGGAAGTACATCTTAAAAGTGATTACATACGATAGTATCCACTTGGTAGGTTTATTCTCAGTATTAACTAAGATAACTGATATAGGGTACTTAGCACAATGCCAGGCACAAATTAAGCACCTGAGTGTTAGCTAATATTACTAATGAGTTTCTCCTGCCAGATATACATTATCTTAACAAGTGTTCTTTAAATACATTGCCTTAACATACAGAGTCACTGGGGGCAGGGTATGAGGGCTTAGAGCCCAATGGAAACATACCTTATGGGTGGTTTAGACTTTTCGATGTTCTCATTCAGGTTACATATCTTGAAAGTTATTTGTAGGATTGCTCCTAGTCAAAACCTAGTGACACAAATCTGGGATCAGAACTTCTATCACAGTTTAGACAGATTTGTCCCTACATTAAACAATCAAGCCTGTCAAAGGCTTTCATAATTAGCTGAAGTTTAAAACCAACCCCACTCCCCACAAAAATCACTTTCCTGGCTTACTAGCTTTCTCATGTTCTTTAAACCTGAAAGTTTATTCAAAGCACCAAAGATCACTTATTTTTGGTGTTCTAATTTTTGTCATTTGATGTGTTAAGTTGAAAAAAATGTTCAAAGACAAAACAGGAAAGAACACCTTTTCACCACCAGAAGACAGTTATCATTAAGATGAGTGACATTATAGAACATTTTAGCAAGCACTTTGAATGACATAAATGCCTAAATTTAGGAATCTAATTCTGTCACCTTTATGTTAAATTTAACACATAAAATCGAAGGATGGCACTCATCCAGAAGTCAGATCTGATGTACATAACAAATGTAATACCCATAGAATGTACAGTAAAGCATCATTATTTTATAGGTCTTCAGTTTAGTCTGTAGCTTGATAACTTGTTTATGCTAGCATGCCTGTCTATCAAGTAGTATACTAACTCTGTTGATGTGATTTTCTAAAGATTTGACTACTAGTGTAACAGTTGACAATATGTTGCCACAATTACATAACTTCATGAAAGCTTTCACCTCAATCTTGCCAAAAACTTAGTGTCTATTTATAACCAATCAACCATTTTCAGCGAGTCAGTCCTTTTTAATCTCTTGCATGAATGCTATGCTATGATCTAAATTGGTTCATGAAATTGACTAAAACCCTTTGTATACATTTGCCAAAGATAGGTAGATCAACTTCTTTAGACCTAAGACCCGAGTGACACTAACAGCTGTCTTCTGAGGCAGAACTTTGGAACAGCAAACACCAGAAGACAGTTATTCCAGTTTGCAACCCTGAGGACAGAATTGTAGTCATCCTACACCTGTCACTTCCCTCTGCTGACTACCCTTTTCATGCACTCACATGGAGTGGCTGTTTATACTCCAGGCTCTCCTATTAAACAATATAGTTCCTTGAAGACATAAATTGGACCTTATTCATCTTAGGACATTCCTTTACCTATTCTTCTTCCTCTCTACAATGTTCCATACCTAATGGAAGCTTAAAATTTATTAAATTAAATTATATGTCTCAACCTTTGCGATTTGATTGCACTTAAAAAAATACACTTATTAGTCTACACAAGTTCTTGAAATTAAAAGTCTAGAAAGACCTGACAATGAATCTTTGTTTAAGCTTCTCCTGGTGGAGGGAACCTTGGGTAGAGAACAGACCAAGTAGAACTATAATTCATCACGACCAATTTTTATTAACCCGCATTTTTTTTCTTGATACTCAGCTATGGGAAATTTGAAAAACCCTCTACAAAGACTGTAAATATAATGGATTTTCCACGATAAGGTGGGTCTAGGAATGCTACTCAGAACCCCCTAGACCATCAGATCTCTAAAAAGAGAGTTACATCCTTAAGAAACTATGGAGCAGTATGTTCCCTGCTGGTAAGACTCAAGTCAATCAAGTAAATTAGAGAACTATCCTAGAAATTGACACTGGGATCAAGAAACTTGAAGGAACCTTAGATTCCTTCTAATGATTCTAGTCAACACCCTCATTTTACAAATGAGGAATTTAAGCCCCAGACTAAGCTATGTGACTTGACTAAGTTCAGAAACCTTATCAGAGGAAAACTCATGGGGAACCCAGGTATTGAATTTCTAAAAATATTTTTATTGGGCTGAATTTTTAATCCAGATTTGACCAGGACAGAAACTAATTGTTAAATTTATCTCCGGGACATTTTATATATGGCAAAAATAATCCACTCTGCAGAGTTTGATGTCACAGAATAATATATCAATCCAGGGTCAAAATATAGGCTGTGCACATGAATCTACTCATAATACCACAGTCCAACAGAGACATTCTCAAATGCTGCACTACTTGTGTTCATCCTACTCTAAGATACGTCTCTACCCCTTTTTCTCTCTGGTGCCACAGACTTTGTTGAGGCCTCTATCACCTTTCCTGGGTCAGAGCAACGGGCTCTGAACTGCTCTCCCTGTTCTCAGCTTCTCAAGCCTTCCCTCTGCTACAAAGTTATCCAACAAAAAGCCTGGCTCTTTACATCACCCCTTGCTTTAAAACCTTAATAAAATCCAAGCACAAAAAGGTTTGCACAATCTGGCTTCAATAGCTACTTCTCACCCCTTGGCATCTGAGAATAGCCACTCTGAATTTATCACACTTTTATGATCACCTGACTTCCTGCCTTGGCACATGACACTTCCTAAACTGGAACGATCTGCCACCCTCACCCCCTTGTCCACTCTAACACTATTGTTCACCTGCAAACTCTTATGATCCGTTCATATGCCAACTTCTTAGTGAAGCTTTCCTTAATTCCTCCATATGGTTACTCCATTCTAACAAACTTGCTTGGCTTAAAGAAAACAAGAGGCCATGGAAACATGTTAAACAAGAGGATGATAGTGATCAGATTTGCAAATTTAAAGGATCATTCTGGCTGTTATGGGAGCAAGAGCAGATACAGAGAAACCACTTGGAAAAGTGGTCCAGGTGGTGATACCAGAGGTGATAGTGGCCTCAACTAGGGTGGATAATGGATATGGAGAGAAGTATGTCCATAAGATCTGGTGATGGATTAGATGGGATGAATGAAGAGGAATAACATAAATGATCCCAAAGTTTCTAGCATGTGCAAATGAGCAGTATGCCATGTCATTTATTAAAATAAGGATCTGATTGTTTATTTTACTTGTATTTTGGTTTGTTTTTGTAGTTGGTGAAGGTGGGGTAGATCATGAGTCTAGTTTTAGATGTTTAAGTGAAATGCTTATTTAATACCCAAGTAGAGTTATTGATATATGAGAGTTAGGGACCAGGCTTAAATTTGAGATATAATTCTGGAAGCTACTGACATATAAATGGCAATTCTACATGGGACAGACTGAATCTGCTTGGGGAGAGTACATCGAGTGAGAAAAGGAGAGGGCCTGGGACTTGTCTTGTTTTTTCTCCTTTCTTCCCGAGTCAAATTATTTAGAGGGGTTATATAAACATACTGACTCTGTTTTTTTAATTTTTTAATTTAAGTATAGTTGACACACAATGTTACATTAGTTTCAGGAGTACAACATAGTGATTTACCATCTCTACACATTCTTCTATGCTCACCATAAGCATAGCTACCATCTGTCACCATGCAACACTATTATAATATCACTGACTATATTCCCTATGCTGTGTCTTTTATTCCTGAAAACTATTCATTCCATAACTGGAAGCCTTTATCTCCAACTCCCCCTCACCAATTTTGTCCATCCACCCCACCCCTGCCTTTTCTTTAATACTACAAGTCCCTCTTTATTACTCATACATTTTGGCTCTGTTCTTCTTGCTCTATGATTATTATTCTTAATTGGCTCCAAAGTCTCCCAGTTGTCAAAATCAATGGATTTTTCCATTCTCTGTTCTACAGAACCTCTTTGAGGCATGAGATACTGTCAATCACTACCATTTTTTTTTAATCTTCTAGTTGTGATTCAAAAATTTTTAATTCCAGTATAGTTAAAACACAGCGTTATATTAGTTTCAAGTGTACAATATAGTGATTCAACAATTCTACACATTACTCAGTGCTCATCATGGTAGGTATACTCTTTAATCCCCATCACTTTTTCATCCATCCTTCCTCCCACTTCCCCTCTGGTAAGCATCAGTTTATTCTCTATAGTTATGGGTCTGCTTTTTGGTTTGTCTCTCCTTTTCATTTTGTTTGGTTTCTCAAATTCCACATATGAATGAAGTCTTACGGTATTTGCCTTTCTCTGACTTATTTCACTTAGTATTATACCTCTGGATCCATCTATGTTGTTCCAAATGGCAAGATTTCATTCTTTTTTTATGACTGGGTAATATTCCACTAGATAGATGATAGATAGATGATTGATAGATAGATAGATAGATAGATAGATAGATAGATAGATAGATAGATAGACAGACAACACATCTTCTTTATTCATCTATAGATGGACACTTGGGCTGCTTCCATAATTTGGCTATTGCAAATAATGCTGTAATCAACATAGGTGTGCAAGTATCTTTTCAAATTAGTGTTTTTGTATTCTTTAGGTAAATACCCAGTAGTGGCATTACTGGATAATACAGGAATTCTATTTTTAATTTTTTGAAGAACTTTCACACTGTTTTCCACAGCAGCAGCACCAGTTTGGATTCCCACCAGCAGTGTACAAGGGTTCCTTTTTCTCTATATCTTTGCCAACACTTGTTGATTCTTGTGTTTTTTATTTTAGCCATTCTGACAGGTGTGAAGTGACATCTCATTGTGGTTTTGATTTGTATTTCGCTGATGATGAGTGATGTTGAGCATCTTCTCATGTGTCTGTTGACCACCTGTATGTCTTCTTTGGAGAAATATTTGTTCATGTCTTCTGTCCATTTTTTAATTGTATTACTGGTTTTTTTGTGTGTTGAGTTGTATAAGTTCTTTATATATTTTGACTACTAACCCTTTATTAGATGTGTCATTTGCAAATACCTTTTCCCTTTCAGTAGGTTGACTTTCACTTCTGTTTATTGTTTCCTTTGCTGTGCAAAGCTTTTTATTTTGATGTAGTCTCAATAGTTTATTTTTGCTTTTGTTTCCCTTGCCTCAGACCTATCTAGAAAAATGTCATTATGGCTGATGTTAGAGAAATTACTGTCTGTGATCTCTTCTAGGATTTTTGATTTCAGGTCTTATATTTAGGTTTTTAATCCATTTTGAGTTTATTTTTGTGTATGGTGTGAGAAAGTGGTCCAGTTTCATTCTTTTGCATGTAGCTGTCCAATTTTCTCAACACCATTTATGAGGAGACTTTCACCCATTGCATTTTCTTGACTCTTTTGTCAATGATTAATTGACCATATAATCATGGGTTTATTTATGGGCTCTCTACTCTGTTCCATTGAGCTCTGGGTCTATTTTTGTGCCAGGACCATACTGTTTTGATTACTACAGCTTTGTAGTATATCTTGACATCTGGGATTGATACCTCCAGGTTTTATTCTTCTTTTTCAAGATTGCTTTGGCTATTTGGGGTCTTTTGTGGTTCCATACAAATTTTAAGATTATTTGTTTTAGTTCTGTGAAAAATACTGTTTTTATTTTGATAGATCTGTTCATCGCTTTGGGTAGTATGGACATTTTAACAATATTTGTTCTTCCAATCCATGAACATGGAATATATCTCCATATGTCTGTGTCATCTTCAATTTCTTTCATCAGTGTTTTATAGTTTTTATAGTACAGGTCTTTCACCTCCTTGGTTAAGTTTATTCCCAGGTGTTTTATTACTTTGGGTGGAGTTGCAAATAGGACTCTTCTTAATTTCTTTCTGCTACTTATGATTGGATAGAAATGCAATAGATTTCTGTATATTGATTTTGTATCCTGTGAGCTTACTGAATTCATTTATTAGTTCTAGTAGTTTTTTGATGGAGTCTTTAGGGTTTTCTATATATACTATCATGTCATCTGCAAATAGTGAAAAGTTTTACTTCTTCCTTACCAATTTAGATGCCTTTTATTTTTTCTTGTCTGATTGCTGTGGCTAGGACTGCCAGTGCTATGTTAAATAAAAGTGGTGAGAGTGGACATCTTATCTTGTGCCTGACCTTAGGGGAAAAGCTCTCCGTTTTTCACCACTGGTTTGGATATTAGCTGCGGTTTTGTCATATATGGCCTTTATTATGTTGAGGTGTGTTCCTAAACCTACTTTGTTGAGGAATTTTACCATGAATGGCTGCTATACTTTGTCAAAAGCTTTATCTGCATATTTTGAAATTATCATATGGTTTTATCCTTTCTTTTGTTGAGGTGATGTATCACAGTGATTTATTTGAATATACTGAACCACCCCTGCATTCTCGGAATAAATGATTGCAGTGAATGGTTTTTTAAAATATATTGTTGGATTCTGTTTGCTAATACTTTGTTGAGGATTTTTGCATCTATGATCATCAGACATACTGGTCTGAAGTTCCTTTTTTTGTTGCAGCTTTGTCTGGTTTTATTATCAGGGTACTAACCATTACCATTCTTAAAAGTCTTTCCTTTTTTTTTTTTTTTTTTGACTTGTCATTCTACCATATTCTGATTCTCTTTGCCTTATGTCTCCTCCACTGTCTTCTCTCCAACTTTCATCACCTAAGTATGGATGTATCCTACAGCTCGTATACCAAGATAGTTGTTCTTCTATTCCTAAGCCCTTTGGTGATCTTTCAGGGATGAGAGAAGCAAAAAAAACCTTCCATGCTGCTCCACCATCTTGGCCCCTCCCTAGCCCTTTGGTGATCTTATCTACTTTCCCAAGATCAATTCTTCAACAATTACTAACATAGATAATGCCCAAATCATTATTACTAGTCTTGCCTTTTACTTTCTCTAATAAAATTGAGTCCTGCATTTCCAACTGCTTTTAAAGGACATGTTATCACCTCAAGAGCAATTCACCTACAAGCAACCCTATATTCTCCCCTAATTCCAAGCTAATTAATTATATAGATTTTTCATTTATAATAATGCTCTGCAACCATTCTCCCTGATACACAGGTCCCAAATCATACATTAAACCAAAAGATGCTTCAAGTTGTTCCTCACTTCCCACATCTAACAACCTCAAAGTATATTGATTCTCCATTCTCTTCCTACTTATTTTCTTTCCATTACTGTAGCCACTACTCTACACTAGACTTATTATTTTTTAGGTTAGTGAAAAAGTTTTCTAATTGGTTGTTCTGTTGTCAAACACTCCCCTTTCCATCTGTCTATCCTACCAGTTACTACCAGTGTTATCATCCTAAACTATCACTTGACCACTTCATTCCTCATCTCAGAAACTTAGAACAGCTATTTATAACTATAGGATAAAGCTCAGACCCCTTGGCTCAGTCTTCCAAAATGTGGTTTGATCCTACCTTTCAACTCTAATTCCCACTACTCTCCTACATTAACTCTCCATCCCCCACACAATTTGTGCATTTACCAGTCTGATGCATTGATCTCTCACATCTCAAACAACTTGCTTATTCTTCTTCAAATCCATATACCCTTCAATGGTGAACACAAATATCACATCTTCCATGAATCCTCTGACCATCTCTATCTGGAAATTATTATTTTCTTGTTTGGAACTGACTGTCCCTGCCACTTAGTAGACATTTAACACTCAAGTTTATTTCATTTCCTCAACCATTAGTTCACTCCCTAAATACAGGACTTTACAAAGATTATTAATTGGTTGTCCACTAATAGCTTTGATAAATATTCCAAGAATCGAATTTTAAATTCCAAGTTATTGAAGAATGTTATACTCCTATATTTCCACTGTTAACTATAATCATTATGACATGAGTATTAGTTCAGAAAATAGTTCTAAGAGTCTCCAAATTTTGGAAAGTTAACTATATATATTTACATTCTAAGAAACAAACTTGCTTCCTGTAGTTCTAAAGTACAAAGATAAAGAAGGAAAGGAGTTAGATATTGATGTCACCAAGACATAATATTAAACAATATTTTAATAGAAATGCAAAAAAAAATCTCAGGTTGCAACAAACATCATTAAACAGTTCATTGGCTTGTGATTCATTTGAGATTTCATGTGAATTCGTTCAGATTTCATAGCAACATGATTCCATGTAATAGCAGAAATAATCACTTAAAAGAATGGTGAACGTTTACTATAATCCAACTTAAATCACTAACTTCATATATTCTCAAGTAAGAAAAGCAGCCAGTTTGATAAAAATATGGATTCTCTGGGGGAATACTTATGCTTTTTGCTCACCAGAACCTTGTCAGTTAATCACTTCTATTATATCTCTACCTAAATAAGAAAATGCGTACTTTATTAAATTCTCAGTATCTCTGAGGCCCCAAATCTTTCCCAAATCCTTTGAGACTGTGTGTTTCAGAACTTCAGCAAGCCTCTATGACTCTTTGCCCCTTCAGGCTGTCTACCACATCTGCAGAGCCTGAGGCTTGACCTCATTTTGCTCTGCAGTATTTGATAAGTGAACAATTGTAAATTAGGTGAGATAATCTATTGGGTATGTTTAGAAATCAACTCAAGTTTTTTCTTAATTATTTCACAATGAATCCTTTTTGTATTTGTTTGGTTCTAATATGTTTCCATTGTTGATCATAGACTGGTCCGTAAGATCTTTGAGGAAAAAAAATTTTTTTTCTATGTTGTATACCCCTGCCTGGAATATATTCTCCTGTGCCAGATAAAATGAAGCCCATGAAGCCACTCAAGAAATAGTCATTAAATGGAATTCTTATCCCTGGAACAAATAAATAGTATCCAAGGAGGATAGGGTCTAAATTATTGGGCTCTCTTTGAAGTGGAAAATTTGTTTCAGAAGTCAACTAGGTAAAGAACTACAGTGGTTCTCCTGGGATGACTTTTGAAATGAAAGCTGACCATGAGGGAGATCACTATGACAGGCCTTAACCCTGTTGGATTTAATCACCTATGAAAGATCTTTCCCTGTTGTGCACATCAGGAGGCTTATAAATTGGATGCAGACAACTCAATTGCTTTCAAAAGTCAGCTCTCTCTGAAGGAATTGGAAAGAACAGTTTCATAATTCCTATAGTAAGAGGAGTTGCCACAGTAAAATAGCAGCAATTGGGGTTAGGTAGGCCCCCTTTCCCATGCAGATTCCCCAGTAAGTGTTTTTGTTTCTTGGTTTTGTTAAAATAAGATCCAAGTTATGGTTTCATAATTTCCCCGTCACTAGCCCTGAAATGAAGTTACTACAGCCCTTAAGCTGGAATGGCTCCACTAGCTGCATAGCAAACTTTTGTCCAAGATTCAAACCAAACTGAATGTTTGAGGGTTTGGGTTGTTTTGAGTTTTCTAAACTTCAAGCTTAAATTTTCATGAACCTTATTGCACTTCCTGATCTTTTCTGGGAGAGAGAGTGGAAAAACTGAACTCTTTGGTGCCAGTGTTAGAAGCAGCCCTCCAACTGTTGTAACTAACTGCATGGAGAAAAGATAGGCCTGGATAGGAATATTGTAAGATGGTCAACTCTGGAACTATTTTCTTCTTAATTCTCTCTGAAAACTTCTCTTAAATTCCATTCTCCTAATACCTACCATTTAATTAAAACATTCAGTGGCAAAACTGGAGTGCAATGTCCCTAAAAACCATAGCACAATGATAAAAGCAAGCCAGCAATTTTAGTTCAGAAGTGAAATAAAATAGAAATTACATATTATAACAATAATAACTAAGTATTAAACAAACATACAACATACTACCTCAATGCCATCTTAGAAAAGGAACTGATTGGAAGAAAAAGGAATGTCCAGATATAAGTCTTTAGGCTTGGAAGATTCATTGAATCCTACAGACCCATGGGAACAGAGTAGAATTGTAGGAGGAAAAGAATTTCAAGAAATAAAGGAACTAAGAGAAACAAACCTTCATAGCAGAGCTATTTGGTGCAGTAAGACAATGTAAGCCATGGATCAGACTTAAAATCAAGAACTGTGTCGTTCTCAATTAGTGTACTGCAGTCTATTCCTGGCTTAGGTGGATGCCAGTTCAGAAAACAACTCCATAAATGAGAGCTTCAGAGTTCCATATTGATGGTCCATGTCAAAGAACCCTGATCTTCAAAATCAAGGATGAAAAGGGCAACTATAACCACTGCATCACCAGCACTGTCTCATTTTTTCATCACTGTGAGGGATAATTTGCTCATACAGAAATCCACAGTGGCTAAATATGAAGTGGCATCTGAAGTTGTTTGGCATGAACTTCTGCTTAATAAACAAACACCATATTGACCCAGCCGGAGCTTCTCTCTTAAGAAACATAAAGGGAATCATTTGTAAGCAAGCCAAATTCTGAATGAAATTCTTTACAAGCCCTGCTAAACATCCTTCTTGGAAGTACTAGGACATAGGCCTCCTCACTTCTGATAGAACCCCATAACCAAACATATTTGGACATTTCCCTAAAGAGCTTAACTAAGGCAAGGTTGGTATATACATTTCAGATTCTTAATCTCTCTCTCACCACCAATTTCTAGAGATAAAAAACACTTTTATTCAAATATTTATAAATATTATCCTCAGTATTCACAACTATCCATAAATAGTCTCTGAAAGAAAGCATGTTCAAACAAAACTGACCACAGGGCAATCATCAGGTGTGGGGAGTTCTAGGGTCATGACAAAGGGAAACTGCTTGCTAGTCACAGACAAAACAGGAATGTTAAAAAATCAAGGAAGTAGATCAAATTATGCATCGGTACAGGGTGGGGTGGGGGGATGGTCTCAATCTGGAGCTATGAAATCAATAAGAATTAGTAACAGGATGGCCAGAAAAAAATTTAACTATGTGAGTTGCAAACCTTTTCTTTTAAAGCTACTCCTCCATCAAAATATATTCCCCATATGAATCCTGATATAATTAAAGCAGGTAGGGTGATTTGTTTTGTTTTTAGTTCACTATTTTTCCATAACAAAGTTTAATATGGAAAATTCAGAACACAGATAAACACAAAAGTGAATATGTGTATTTTTAACTACCTATAATCCTCCTACCCAGAAATAACTATTGATACTTCAGTGTATAATCTTTCACACACACACACACACACACACACACACACACACACACACACAGTATTTTTAAAAGGTAACTAAAAATAGCTGTATAACCTTTCAAAAATAATATATTAATAACATCTTTGCATATACACAAACACATACCTACATCATCATTCTTAGTGACTACATAGTATAGCTGTATTGTAATTTGTTTAGCCAATTCCCTATTTACGGTCACTTAAACAGTTTCTAATTTTTTTAAAAATATTTTTGCATATACTTCTGGGCATTTCCTGATTATTCCCTTAAAAGGACTTCTAGATGTGGAATTGCTTGGTAAAAGATACATATTTTGACATAGATTTCCAAATTACCACCCAGAAATATTGTATCAATATATTCTTTTACCAGCAGCATATGAGAGTCTTCATTTATGTATCTCTTCACCAATCCAATCTTTTATCATTACTCTAAATCATTGCTAATCTAATAGGAAAACTGTAGGAACTTATTGGAGTTTAACTTGCATTTCTTTATTAGTGGAATGACTTGTGCTTGTTTTTGTTTTGTTTTTGTAGTTTTGCTGGTTTACCATACAGAAATCAGATTTAAATATTTACAAAGTTTAGATATATTCTCTAACAGTATACCTTTGGAATTACATACAGGCCTTTTCCTACCATAATATTATCTAACCATTCTCTTATGTTTTCTTCTAGTCCTTTTACAGTTCGGTTTTTCACAATTTAAATATATACTTACACCTGAAATGTGTTTTTCTTTAAGGACTATTAGAGTTCCAACTTTAGTTTTCTCCAAATGGTTAGCCCATTTTCTCAACACGACTCTTTGAGTAAACAACTTTTCCTCATTGATTTGAAGGCAGTCTTTATTCTAAATTCTAATAAATATTTGGGTATATTTGTTTCCATTAAATTAATTTACCTATCTATTCCTGGTTTTGTATATACCACACTATTTAGTTAATTCTTATAACTTAAAAAAATTAATTTTTTTTATGTTTATTTAAAGAGAGAGAGCACTAGCGGCGGCGGGGGGGGGGGGGGAGGGGCAGGAGAGGGCAGAGTGGGAGAGAGAATCCCAAGGAGGCTCCATGCTGTCAGCACAGAGCCAGTGCAGGGCTCAATCCCATGAACAGAGATCATGACCTGAGCCTAAATCAAGAGTTGGACACTTAACAATCAACCATCCAGGCGCCCTTTGAAAATAAATTTTATTATCTGAAGGTAAGGCCCTATTCAGAATTCTTTTCCTCAAAATGTACAGGCTATTTTCTTAGGTGATCATGTTTTTTAAAAACTTATGATTTTAATTAGAACTATGTTAAAATTTTTAATAATCTAGGGAAAGTTGATATTTTTATAAGCCCTCTCTCTCCATTTGTTCAAGTCTTTCCTTGAATTTCACAGTGAAATTTATCTTTTGTTTAAGTCTTTTCAAAATTGATTAGTCTTTACTTTTAAGCCTTCTTAAAGTTTGAGTATTCTATAGGTAAAGTATATATTCTAAATATTCTATTTTATTACTCTGATAAATAGGGTCTTATTTTTTATAAAGATATTCACAGTATATAGATGTGTCAAGGGTCCCCAAGACCACCCTCAAGCCCCTTTATTTACTTTAGGACTCCTACATAGGACTCAGAAGTTGTTACACTCATGGTTATGGTTTATTACAGTAAAATAATAAAAAGGAGTAAAAGGAAAAACATAGAGGGCACAACCCAGAGGAAACCCAACTCAAGATTTCAATGTTCCCTCCCAGAGGAATCACATGGGACATACTTAACTCCTCTAGTGGCAATGTGTGACAACATATGCAAAGTGTTGCCAGCCTGGTAAGTTCTCCCAAGCTTGAATGCCCTGGGTTTTTTAATTTGGGTGGGGGGGGGGGGGTCCATTCATATAGATATATAGCACTTGCACGATAAACATCAGTTACCCAAGCTCCAGATCCAAGAAACAAACCTTAAATCACATTGTTAGCATAAACTATTTGGACAAACTGGTACAGCATGGCTCAAGGCCTCAGGCATGAAAAAAAAAAAAAAAAAAAAAAAAAAAAAAGAACACTCTTAATAGAAAGAACATTCCAAGAGCTCAGCTCCCAGGGGCCAGCCAAAGGCCGGCAGTCTTCAAAATGGGCATTTCTTGGGAATGTGCAGGGTTTGAACAACCCAAGCCTGCTGAGTTAATCCTTTCCTGCATAATAGGAGAGCTAATGATTTTGTTTATGGACATTGACTCTAGCTATCATAGTGAATATATTTGTTTCCAATTCTGTTTTGTTGATTTTTGTAGTCTTTGTAGCTAGATGCTCATATCATCTGTGAACAAAGGCAATTTTGTCTCCTCTACTCTGGTAAATACCAGAATATATTCTGTTTCTTGTTATTAATGCATTTGCTGGAATTTCCAGAACAATGATGAATAACAATGATAACAGTGAGCATTAGCTTTTGTTCCTGACAATAGTGGAAATGTTTTAAGGCTAATTATTTTATTGGTGTTAGTAAGTGACATATATTCTTTTTTATGTTATTTCTGATTTATTAAGAATTTTTTTTTTTCATGAACAGCTGTGGAATTGAATCAATGTTTTTGGGCATTAGTCAAAGCAACCATATCTAAGATACTCAAGAAAACAAATTGTGAGCTAAAAATTTTATATCCAGCAAAATGTTCTTCACTGAGAAAGGGTACAAATGATTTCACAACATGCAAAACCTCAGGAAATATTGTTCCTATGAGGCCTACTAAGGGGCATACCAGAGAATTAGCTTCATACAACCAAAATGACTATAGACATCAACCTAAGTCTAGTAATGAGCATTAAATATAAATGTATATTCATAAAATTAATACTAAAGGAGTGTTAAAAAAACAGAAAACAGTATGTAATACTTATATGCTCATACAATGGTAAACTGTTGCACAACTTCAAAAATGGAGCGGACACATGCAAAAACCAAAAAAAAAAAAACAAAACAAAACCCACCTTTTTAAAAACTTTCTTCAAGATATTGGTAGTGGAAGTATTAACAGATTAATATTTTGAGATTATTTAATTTAGGACAAAATACATGAGTAATTATGAGATATTCTAATATCCTCTGTGTCCTTGAGAACTAGGATTTTCAGTGGGAGAGAAAAAGCAGATACAAATACAACACAAAGAGACTGAGTTACAAATTATTATAGTTGAATTTGAACTGGAAGCATTAATATGAGTTCATCAAACTATTTAACATAATGTGTTTATTTGCTCTATCCACTGGAGAGGCTTAGAAAAAAATGACGAACCCAATAGCAATGAGAGCTCTGTTACCCAGATTGTAGCACTGAAATTCCAACCCTCACTTCAAGACTTTTGAAGAAATGACAAATTCAGGTCTAGCAAAAGAAATGTATAAGATGAACCGGGAACAATGGACCATACTAGATGGCAAGAAAGCTATCACAGACTCAGGAGCCCATGTAAAGAGGCTCCCCCTGGCCAAAGATGGCACAATTTGAGCTCTAAGTCGTGTAATAATCTCAGTGAATGAAACACAAAAAGTATGTTTAAATTCATGAGTTCATATTAATACTTAGAAAAACAAAAGATCACCTTTTGAGAATGAGAGGGATGCCAATTCATTATCGTGAACACTGAAAATAAGGGGGAAAAACCAAGCATTTATCCTTCATTTCTTATATACAGTGTACCACCAAGAAACAAAATATTAGACAAGAGGAAACATCTCTTATAAAAGTATTTCAAATAATAAATGAAAAAAATGATAAATTAGAATTTCACCACTTTTAAACCCCCAATTGAGCATCAATACTTGATAATAACATGAATAATTATGTGCTTCTTGATTAAACAAAACAAAAACCTCACTTATACCCTTACTGAAGGGTCAAACGTGAGTTTTATTAAGTCTCTGGATCCTACTACCAACTTGCATGAAATAAGGAGGTCAAATAAGTAGGTTGAACTTCACCATAAGTACATAATTAGTAAAATCCTGACTGTAGGAAATTCTACAGGTCAAATATCTTGGGCTAATCAACAGATAAATTGTGTAAAAAAGAAAAAGATGGAGGGGAAACCTATTTTCAAAAACAGACTTCTAAGACAAGTTTTGGGGTTTTTTTTAATGAGTAAGACTAAATTATGGTGTCTAGGTATGCACACTTGAGTATTCAAAGTACACAGAAATCCAAAGAATCCATTACTATAAAAATAATAATAATAATGGTTATTTTTGAGGTGTTAACTAGGAGGTTGAAAGATTGGGCACACAGAGGTTTGTGGAGTGTACAGAAAAGTTTCATTTCTTGAGTGGTTATTTTCTCTTGTAATAACCTATTAAGCTATACATTTGTGTGAAGTTTCCTTCTGTATTTTTGTGTGATTTTATAACAAAATGGCAAAAAATTCCACTAAATATTTGTTAAATGGTCAAATAGCCTTATTAAAATAAGTCCTTAGCAAATGTTGCTGCTGTATTTATTTAAGTTCTAGTTATTTATGTAAATTCTAGTGAGTTAACATATAGTGTAATATTGGTTTCAGGAGTAGAATTTAGTGATTCGTCATTTACATATAATACCCAGTGCTTACCACAAGTGCCCTCTATAACACCCAACACTTATTCCCCCACCCACCCCCCCTCCAGCAACTTTCTCTGTAGTTGAGTCTCTTACAGTTTGCCTCCCTCTTTTTCTCCCCCTACTCCTATGTACATCTGTTTTGTTTCTTAAATTCCTACATGAGTGAAATAATATGGTATTTGTCTTTCTCTGACTTACTTCACTTAGCATAATACCCTCTAGCTCCATCCACATCATTGCAAGTGGCAAGATTTCATTCTTTTTCATGGCTGAATAATATTCCATTGTGTATATACACCACATCTTTATCCACTCATCAGTCAATGGACATTTGGGCTTTCTCCATAGTTGGGCTATTGTTGATAATGCCGCTACCTACATTCAGGGGCATGTGCCTCTTTGAATCTGTATTTTTGTATCCTTTAGGTAAATACCTAATAGTGCAATTGCTGACTTTTTAAGGAACTTCTGCACTGTTTTCCAGAGTGGCTGCACCAGTTTGTATTCCCACCAACAGTGTAAGAGGTTTCCCCTTTCTCCATATCCTCACCAACATCTGTTGTTTTCTGTGTTAATTTTAGCCATTCCGACAGGTGTGAGGTTGTATCTCATCGTGGTTTCTATTTTTATTTCCCTGATGATGAGTGATGTTGATCATCTTTGCAAATGTCTGTTAGCCATCTGGATGTCATCTTTGGAAAAATGTCTATTCATGTCTTCTGCCCATTTCTTAACTGGATTATTTGTTTTTGGGTGTTGAGCTTGATAAGTTCTTTATAAATTTTGGATACTAACCCTTTATCAGATACATCATTTGCAAATATCTTCTCCCATTCCATAGGTTGCCTTTGATTTTTGTGGATTGTTTTCTTTGTTGTGCAGGTTTTTATCTTAACAAAATCCCAATAGTCATGTTTGCTTTTGTTTCCCTTGTCTCCAGCAACTTGTCTAGTAAGAAGTTGCTACGGCCAAGGTCAAAGAGGTTGCTGCCTATGTTCTTCTCTAGGATTTTGATGGTTTCCTGTATCACATTTAGGTCTTTCATCCATTTTGAATTTATTTTTGTGTTGGTGTAAGAAAGTGGCCCAGTTTCATTCTGCATGTCACTGCCCAGTTTTCCCAACACCATTTGTTGAAAAGGCTATTTTCCATTGGATATTCTTTCCTGCTTTGTTGAAGATTAGTTGACCATATAGGTGTGGGTCCATTTCTGGGTTTTCTATTCTGTTCCATTGATCTATGTGTCTGTTATTGTGCCAGTAACATACTGTCTTAATGACTACAGCTTTGTAATATATCTTTAAGTCCAGAATTGTGATGCCTCCAGCTTTGCTTTGCTTTTTCAAGATTGCTCTGGCTATTCAGAGTCTTTTGTGGTTCCATACAAATTTTAGGATTGTTTGTTCCAGCTCTGTGAAAAATGCTGGTAGAATTTTGATAGGGATTGCACTAAATCTGTAGATTGCTTTGAGTAGTATAAATATTTTAACAATATTTGTTCTTCCAATCCATGAGCATGGAATATTTTTCCATTTCTTTGTGTCATCTTCCATTTCTTTCATAAGTGTTCTTTAGTTTTCAGAGTACAGATCTTTTACCTCTTTGGTTAGCTTTATTCCTAGGCATCATGGTTTTTGGTATTGCTGTCATATTCTAAAATGAGAAAACTGAACAAATGAAATAATTCGAGTTTTCATGATGTCATCCTTCATCAAGTGGCATTAATCATTCATGCTAGTGTAACATTACCCTGTATTAATAAGGAAACCACATAATGAACTTCTACCAAAGATAGATAAATGTGATTAATTCCAGTAAGATTTATTGGGTGCCTACTATGTGCTTGATTTTTCTTTCCTGAGTGAACAATACTTCAGGTCATGGGAAATACTTGACTAGCCAGGGTCAAACAAAATGTACCAAAAATATTTCATTACCTCAACCAGTTTTTCCTTTATAAAAGTAGAAAGTGTATTTTTCTTGCTTTCCATATAGCTACATTTAAGTCATATTCATAAAAGTGGACTCATGAGCAATTTCACACTCTTAATAACAGTAGTTTTTCCACCTGCCCACAGTTTACCAACAATATGTGTTAGACAGTGAGCAAGACTGTAAGCTATCAACATCATATCTATACTCTTAATTTTCTTTACTTTTAATACTATTTGGGGTGCCAACTAGATCTACCTAAAAATTACTTCCTGGCTTCCCTTGCAATAAGGAATGATTTTGTGAGAGGTAGATAGACATACCTTGTGTGGCTTCAACTGATGTGTGCTATATTTTGCCTTCCCCCCCCCCCCACCTCTTTTCAGCCAGAAATACAGATATGATGACTAGAGTTGCAACAACTACCATAGTGATGTTGGAGATGGAAGCCAGTACTAAGTATGGCCAAGAACAAAGAGAGAACCTAGTTTCTGGTGACATCGTGGAGCCACCACACTGGCTGTGCTCTGATTATTCCCAAACTCCTCTTTGCATAGGAAAACTAATCTCCCAATTTATTTGCCTCTATTGTGAATCTGTTACTCCACTAATTATTAACCAATGCAATAATTCCTTTGATTATTATGGGTACTGGCAGTGTCAGTGTCTAACAATAAAAAGCACACACAGACATACCACCTAGAGAAGTCTAAAGGAGGTTACAAAACTCAACAACAAAAAGAAAATTCTCAGAGGTGTGAATTACACTTCATACCCCCTTCCATATTAAAGGAGAATTTCTATGACTTAACAGCACAAGCAAGACTTGCTGATTTGAAGGGAAAAATGAAATTAAAATAATAAACAATGATAAAGTGCCAGTCTCCATGGCACTTCTAGAACTTTCTATGGAATGTTATTGGCAACAGCAGCGGCGGCAGCAGTATTGAACACATTTATGAGGCATCTGTATAACTGCAAATCACACAGAGGTAAGCAGTGTTTGAATCAATTTGACTGCTTCCTAAGGAACAGTCATATATGTACATCACAAAGTATGAAGAGCTTCGAAGACACAATGATTGCCATTAACAAGAAAAATATACTTCTTGGCAACTACCAGGACACATCATTTCTTTCCATCATTGGCAAGATCTTGGCTGGAATTCTTTTGGATCAGCTACTGTTCAATGATGGCAACTGTGTACTCTCAGAATAACTGTGGCTTTAAACCACAGGGCAACTGACATAATCTTTGCTCTATGTCCGAAATAAAAAAAATACAAAAGGCAGTCTGCATATTACTAAATTTATTAGCTGCACAGAAACTTTTGACACTACATGTATACCTGAAGTATAGGTATACATACTTGGGGATATAGTAACTATACATTACTATGTAACTTTTTGTGCCTATTTTTTTTTTTTAATTTTTTTTTAACGTTTATTTATTTTTGAGACAGAGACAGAGCATGAATGGGGGAGGGTCAGAGAGAGGGAGACACAGAATCCGAAACAGGCTCCAGGCTCTGAGCTGTCAGCACAGAGCCCGACGCGGGGCTCGAACTCACGGACCGTGAGATCATGACCCGAGCCGAAGTCGGCCGCTTAACCGACTAAGCCACCCAGGCGCCCCTGTGCCTATTTTATAAGGATCTAAGAAGTTGGTGAGACTGTACATATTTGTTAATTAACCAGTGGTTGTTTAAACAGCTACTTTATATCCAGCATTATGTAGATTATAGCTATTTGTATGATTGACTATTTAATGAGTATCTCTCCCATTAGAATATAAGCTTCATACGGAAGGGCCTGAGGCTATCCTGCCAACTACTGAATTCCTAATGGCTAGCACAGTGCCTGGCATGTATTATCAGATACACAGTAACCATCTGTTGAATGAATAAAAGCACAAGAGAACTACAAAACACAATCCTTATACTTTCCCTGGGGAGACAAAACATAAAATAACTGTTACCTTATTATCTAGATCAATCTTCACAGTCCCCACTGTGTAGGGCAGTGCTGTCCAGTAGAATTGTTTGCAATGATGAAACGTTCTATAACTGCACTGTTCAAAATGATAGTGACTAGCCATGTGTGACAACTAAGCACTTAAAATGTGGCTAGTGCAACTACACTATAGTACCCTTTATTCATCTTATGCTACATAGCCTCATTTGCTTTTTATCAAAATTTCAGTTAAGAATTTTTTTGGAGTTTTAGGGTCACCCGGGTGGCTCAGTGGGTTGAGCATCCGACTCTTGATTTCGGATCAGGTCACGATCTCAGGGTCATGGGATTGAGCTCCATATCAGGCTACATGCCGAGTGTGGAGCCTGCTTAAGATCCTCTCTCTCTCCTTCTGCTCCTCTCCCCCACTCACATGCTCTCTCTAAAACTAAAAGTTAAAACATATATATATTTTTTTAATTTGAAAAAAGAACTTATTGGAGTTTTAAGTAGAGAATGGGGAATCCTAACTTATGGTTTTCCATTAAAGTGTCTCTTTGCCACCACTATCACTGCCCCCAAAATATACACAACTAAAAGAAATCTAACAAGACGTTTAACAGGTTGTTTACCTGGGAATTCCACTCCACAAAGTTGTAAAGAAAGGGATTAGAGAGTTTAGCCATTTTTGACTACATGGAGAATTAACAGCATTTCAAGTACACAGTACTAAATACTAAAATCAATCAGTCTAAACCAAGCATTTAGAATACAGAAAAATCCACAGAAATATTATCTCCACATAGTGTTAGATAGGCAGACCATATCTCAGCAATCTGGGTGGCTCACTGGACTGTCACATTGCAGAACATTCATTGAATTATTCAATATACATTTATTGAGTGCTTACTATGTGCCAAACACTATTTAAAGCCTTGGGGATATAGCAATGAACAAACTGATAATATCCCTGTCCTCATGGAATTTACATTTTGCTGGACAGAGAAAGCCAGTCAGCAAAGAAATAAGTAAAATACTAAGTTCTAGGAGAAAATGAAAGTGAGGAAGAGGGGCAGGGCATAACAGGAAAGGGTTGTGTAGGGAAGACCTTACTAAAAAGATGACCTCTGAGACCGAACTTAGAGGGTAAAGGGGCAAGCTGGCAGATACCTGGGGAAAGAGAGTTTCAGGCATGGAAACCACAAGTTTAAGAGACAGCAAATAGGCCAATGTGCCTGGAGCTGAGAGAGCAAGTTTAGAAGCACAAAAGAGGACATCAGAAAATCAGAGAGACCATCAGATCAAGGAGAGGTTTGGACACCACTATGCAGCCTGAAGTTTTTGGACGTTTTTGAATTGACAAGTGAAGTGATTTGACTTGCATTTTCAAAGGTTTTGAAAAGACTGCTGGTGGGGGCAGGGGGAAAAATGAAACAAAACAAATTCCCCTGTCCTCAGTTAGCTTACATTCTAATGACCAGAAGCAGGTATTTCTCAATCGCAGAAATAACTTTTCTTAACTCAGTTATTTATATAACTGAATTTTGGAAGAAGAGGAAATAGCACAGTGAGCTTACATAACATGGTCACGTGTATGTAATACCTTATTTGGAAAAAAGGGTCTGTGCAGATGTGACTAAATTCAGGATCCTGAGATGAATAGATATTCCTATATTATCCAGGTGGGCCCCAAATGCCATCACATGAACCCTTAGAGGTAAGGAGCAGAGGGATATTATGGACAGATACACAGAGGAAAGACACAGAGAAGACCTTATGAAGACAGAGACAGATGCAGCCAGCCAAAATGGCAACAGCCACCAGAAGCTAGAAGAGGCAATGAAAGATCTTCCCTAGAGCCTCTGGAGGGACTGTGGCCCTACATACAGCTTGATTTCAGATATCTGGCCTCCAGAACTGTGAGAAATAAATTTCTGTAGTTTCAAACCATCAAATTTATGGTAATTTGTTACAGCAGCCCGAGGAACCTATCATACTTTGTATTGTCTGTCATCTTGATTAACAAAAATGTATTCATACATTTACCTCTTATTTAATGAAAGTCTACTATATGCCAGATTCTGTTCTTAATACCAGGGTTAAGAAGGTAAATAAAACAAAGTCCTTACCCTCCTGGACACTGGGGAAAATGGGCAATAAACATATACACAAATAAGATAATTTTAGAAAAAACAAGCACAGTAAAGAAAATGAAAAGATGAGATAGAATACAGAATGACTTAGAAGAGGGCTCGTTCAGGCAATGGAATCAAGGAAGCATTCTCAGAAATCATGCCACGTGAGCTGAGCCTCAGGATGATGAGGGATAAATGCCCATACAAATAATAGGAGGAAGATGCTCCTGACAGAGGGAACAGAGTAGGGCAAAGATCTAGAGCCAAAAATGTTATCTTGGCATATCAGAGGAACAGAAAGAAGGCCAATATGGCTACACAGTCATCAAAGACTGAGGGAGAGAATAGTAAAAAAACTTAGCAAGCAAGACAAAGGCCAGGCGACACAGAACATTTGTATCAATTATCTACTGCTATAATAATGCTGTGTAACAAACACACACAAAACTTTATGTTTATATAGCTTGTGCTTCTAGAATCAGCTGAAAGTCTGTTAGGCAGCTCTACTGACCTCAACTGAACTTGCTTTAACGTCTGATGTTTGAATGGGTATCTGCTGATCTAGGAAGGCCTCAGCTGTAGCAAGGCTCTGTTCCATGTGGAACTCTCTCCAGTGGGCTAGCAGAGGAATGTTCTCCCGGTGATGGCAGAGGTTCAACAGAGAATCCTCAATGTGCAAGACTAGTTAAAGTCTCTTCTTGTGTAATATCTGCTAACTTCTCATTAGTTAAAGCAAGTCACCTGACTGAGGTCAAAGTCAAGGAGTGGGCAGGTCACCCTGCCCACAGTGGGAAGACAAAGTTACATGGTAGGGACACAGGGAATGATAAACAATTGAAGTCATCAAGACAAGTTTCTGCAGATACATAAGGCCTTGGTAAACTAATGAATGTAAGAAACAATTATTTTCTAAATAATAATGTAATACAAATGTTGTAGGAGTTCAGAAAAAGGTATTTGACTATAATACTCAGAGAAAGCTACAAAAGAAGAGTCTTGAAAGGTATTTTAGTTTTAGATGGGCAAAGGGACAAGATGAGGGAATTTTAAGAGCAGAGAATAACATGAACAAAGTCATGATGGTAGAAAAGAGCACTGTATTTACACAGAATGAAGACTAGCATGCATACCAATATCAAGATGTTTCCATCTGATCCCATCTCTATCACAAACAGAAGAAAATGAAGTAGAACAAACGAATCTCATATGCATCCTACATAATAGAAACCAAAATGTTTTGAGAGTCTAGAGTTCTCAATGTGATAATCAAGAATGTCTGAGGGCTGAAGACAGCCATGAGAGTACAAACATAAGATTCCAAACATGTGCAACAATGAAGTCTCAATGCAGTATTTACCATAATGGTGAAGAAACCTGAAATTATGAATCAATGTATACAATACAACAATCCTTTTTGGTAACCCAATGTTGAAAGCTATCATCACATTGTTATTTTGGAAGCATGCTATCAGATGACTCCAAAATTGCCAAGAATCAAAACAATATCCAAGAATTTTCTTTGCAAGGCAACTGAAAAATTTGGCCACAAACATAATCTCAAGCATGTTCATGTAACTCTTGATGTTACTTATATCTTGATTCACGGCATTAAGGTTTTAAGGCAATTCTCAAGAATTTTCTAAGCTCTAAAAACTGGTAATGTGTAATTCACTAGAACAGGCTCTTCATTTGACTCTTTAAACAATTTTATTAATTCTGCTTATATGACACTAATAGCAACATCATCATCCAGTAATGAGATCCTGGGAAACAGCCAGTCCACCAGTGTTCATAGACAGAGATGAATTAAAATCTTCATACATAAATAAAAAAGAGGAAACCTTATGCAAGGCAGCCCCATAATTCAAATACATATTATAGAGATATAAATATTTAAGTCAATTAGCAGCCATGACAGAACAAAGCTTGAGGATACCAATGTTTCTACTCACTTGGTCTCATATTCACTGGGCTAATTTCAGTAGAGCATCACCAACTCTCCCATCTTCCACCTACCATCCCACAAATCCATTACATTGAGCATGGTGACAAGATACCCTACCCACCCACACTGTATCTGCAAAACTGAAAAGCTTTATAGCCTCTACAACCCTCAGCTGGGCCCCATATCATGAAGAATCTCTAGGCCTGAGAATCTCTATGAGCCTGAGCCTGTGTGCTGGGAGCCTTGTATCTCTCCCAAACCCTCAAATTACAGACAGACTTAAGTTGATTCTTGAAAAGCTTTATAGCCTTCACAGCCCTCAGCTGGGCCCCATATCATGAAGATCTCTAAGCCTAAGAATCTCTATGAGCCTGAGCCTGTGTGCTGGGAGCCTTGCATCTCTCCCAAGCCTTCAAATTACAGACTCAAGTTTATTCTTCACAGAAAAACTAGAATCAACTCATCAACTAAATTCAAACTCTTAGAGGTATAACCTCTCAATTCCACTGCTGCATTCTGAGTGGCCTAAATGCCCACCAGGAGCTACCCTTTCCTGTCTACTACGTAAACACCACACACAGAAACACCATCCTCTTCTAAGAAGTGCTAGGACTAAATCTCTTGCCAGCCAAATCCACCTTGCCATATACCCTGCTGTCCTTGTTCTGCACCCAAATGTGAGCCCTCCAGTCATCCATCTTTCCCACACTGTCATCTCCAAACAGCTCTGTGCTTTCTCTTCTCTCCCCCTCCAATTTGTACTACACTTTCTGGGTAATAACATACCTATACCCTCCTCCATTTCACTGATATTTTAACACCATACATACTTAAGGGTTGGAAGGGGAATGAATGTCCTTTTTATTTCACACTGTCAATAACATGTGAAACCTTCTGTTATTTGAGTCCCACAGATTCAGCAATGACACTTCTTTCTCTTCATTATCATCATGATATAATATCTTCCACCTTTAAATAGAAATATTCCCCTGGTGCCACATCCTCTTCTATCCACAGCCCAATTTTTCTGCATTCCTCAGCATAAATTGTTGGCATTTTGTTTATATTTAACATCTCCACTTACTCTCTTCCAGTTCTTTCTTAAATCCTCTCCTACCGGGGTTTGGTCTCTACCAGCATCATTGAAACTTCACGTAGGTCACCAAGGACTATCCACACGGCCAAATCAAAGATGAATTCTCAGTTCTTATCTTACTCACCCAGTTGCATTTGGCACAGCTGATCACTGTGCTTGTCTGCATTTATTGAGATGATCATGTTTTTACTCCTTTATTAATTTAATGTGGTAAATCTGATTTATTTTTGAAAGTTAAACCAGTCTACTTTCCTGAAGTAAACCTCATCTGGTCAAGAATTATGATTCTTTCCACATAACTAGTTTCTACTAGATAATATTTTGTTTAGAATTTTTACATTAAAAAAAAAATTTTTTTTTTACATTTATTTATTTTTGAGAAACAGAGTGAGACAAAGCATGAGCGGGGGGGGGGGGGGGGGGGCAGAGAGAGAAGGAGACATAGATTCCAAAGCAGGCTCCAGGCTCTGAACTGTCAGCACAGAGCCCGACGCGGGGCTCGAACCCACGAACCGTGAGATCATGACCTGAACTGAAGTCGAACACTCAACCGACTGAGCCACCCAGGCACCCTTAGAATTTTTACATTTTTGTTTATGAGAAGGATTGGCCTACAATTTTTCTTATTGTAATATCTTTGTCAGGTTTTAGTGCCAAGTTTATGCTAGACTCAAAGTAAGAGCTGGGGAAATAGCAGGATTCAGAGAAACAGAACCAAACATGTATACATACATACATACATATACACACACATATATAGGATTTGTTATAGGGATTTGGTCTCCTGCAATTGTGGAATCTAACTGGGCATTCTCCATAAGAGTGTAGCATCCAATACTGGAGTCCCCAGGGCAGACAGTTGGGAGGGAAGATAGATGTAAGGAAGAACAGGAGAAGCTGGAACCCATACGCATGAGTTGAAAACAGTGAAACAGACTGAAACTCATATCTGATCTTGCTGCATCTGATATGTCCTGTAGGAAAGCTAGTGCCCTTTATCACAGAACTACACACACACACACACACACACACACACACACGCGCGCGCACACGCTGCCTAAGCCAACCAGATGAGCCAGCAGGTAAGCAGCATAATGTGTAAGCTAAATGAATGCTGATTCACACTTCTGTCCTCTAAATCTCTTACAAAATGTCTCTTGTGGCCAACTCCAACTAGAAACATACAGATAAAGGGAAGGAAATTTTGGAAAATATAGTTCAGCCTAGGTAAGGTGATAGATTACAAAGCTACCACAGAAACTGTTTCCTCTTTTTCTATTGTCTGATAGAATTTTTGTAAGATTGCTATTATTGCTTGGAAGAATATACCAATGAAGCCATTTGGGCCTGGAGTTTTCTTTGAGACAAAGGGTTTTAATTTATGGATTCAATTTATTTAGTAGATACAGAAATGTTTAGATTTCCTATTTCTTGTGGCAGTCTTAACGTCTTTTTTTCGTACAGCATTTGTCTGTCTCAGGAGTCAGCAAACTATGTCCCTCAGGCTATCTGTATTTGTACATAAAGTTTTATTGGGACACAGCCATACCCAGTTTTGAATGATTATGCACAGCTGCTTTCATGCTGCAAAGGCAGAGCTGAATAGATGTGACTATACAGTCCCCAAAGCCTAAACTATTTACTATCTGGCCTTTTGCAGAAGGAGTTTGCCAATCCCTCATTCATCTCACCTAAATTTATTGGCAAAAAGTTGTTTATAATATTCACTTATTATCTTTTGTAATATCTGTAAGATCTATAGCAATGTTCTCTTTTTACATTCCTGGTATTAGTAACTTGTGTTTTTTGTCTTTCTTAAATGGTCTTGCCAACAAGTCATTAGTTATTATTCTTTTAACTTTGTAAAATTTTTCTATTCTATGACTGCCTTCTATTTTATTGATCCCTATTTTATATTTAGTAACATCTCCCTTTTATTTTCTTTGAGTCTACTTTGCTGTTCTTTTATTAATTCCTTAAGACATAAGCTTAGATAATTAATTTTTCAATTATTTTTATTTTCTAAAATACGCATTTACAGCTATATATTTTCTATAAGCACTACATAACTAAACCCCATCTTTTGCCATATTTTCGTTATCCTCAGTTCAAAGTATCTTCTAACTTCTATTGCATTTGCCTTCTTGAACCATACATTATTCAAAAGTGTGTTGCATAATATGTAAATATCTGTAGATAGCCTTAACTATTTTTCTATTAATAACTTCTGGTTTAATTCCAGAGCGATAAAAGAATGTACACTACAATTTTATAATTATAAACATGAAATAAAATATCCAAAGCAGTTTTGAAAGTGAACCAATTTGCGCCACTTATACTCTTGACTCCAATATTACTATAAAGCTATAGTAATCAAGATAATATGGTACTGCAAAAAGAATAAACAATTGGATCAATGAACAAATTAGAGGATCCCAAGATAGGTATGTACTTTTGGTCACTTAGTTTTTAAAAACAGCACCAAAGCATCACAATGAGGGTAAGAAAATCTTTTCAACAAATGGTACCTAAACAGCTGTATATCCATATATAAAAAGGAAAATAAAACCCTACTTCATACTCACATCACACACAAAAACTAATTTGAGGTGGACCATAGACCTAAATGTAAAAGCTAAAACCATAAAGTTTTTAGAGGAAGTATAGGGGAATATCTTTGTGTCTTGAGGTAAGCAAAGGTTTCTTAGGACACAGAAAGTAATGATAAAGGAAAGAACTGATAAATTTTATCAAAATTAGAAACTTCTGTTCATCTAAACACCCAACTAAGAAAATGAATAGTCAAGAGAGAAAAAAAATACATACACACACACACACACACACACACACACACACACACACACACAAACACAGAGCAAAAGATTCGAATTTAGGATATTTAAAAACTTGTTACAACTCAACAATTAAAAAAAAATCCCGGGGCGCCTGGGTGGCTCAGTCAGTTGAGTGTCCGACTTCGGCTCAGGTCACGATCTGGCGGTTCGTGAGTTCGAGCCCCGCGTCGGGCTCTGGGCTGATGGCTCAGAGCCTGGAGCCTGCTTCCGATTCTGTGTCTCCCTCTCTCTCTGCCCCTCCCCTGTTCATGCTCGGTCTCTCTCTGTCCCAAAAATAAATAAACGTTAAAAAAAAAAATTAAAAAAAAAATCCCTCTCACAAAAAAAGAGCAAAAGATTTAAACAGACACCTCACAAAACAAGTATGTGAATAGCTAATAAGCACATGAAAAGTGCTCAGCATCATTAACAGAGAAATGCACATTAAAACCACAATGAGATATCATGTTCATCTATTGAAATGACTAGAATTAAGAAGACTGACAACATCAAATGTTGGTGAGGATGTGGAGCAATTGAAGCTCTAATAAATTCTTGGTTGAAGTGTAATATGGTAGAATTACTTTAAAAAAACAATCTGATAATTTCTTATAATATCAAATATACATACCCTATGACCCAGCAATTCCATTCCTAGGTATTTACACAAGAAAATAAAAACATGTCCACAAATAGACTTGTACAAAAATGTTCATAGAAGCCTTATTTATAACAGCAAAAACTAAAAACCAAACAACTCAAAAGTCTATCAAAAGGAGAATGGATAAACCAGCTGTGATTTATTCAAACAATGGTAATAAAATGGAAGGAACGATTAATTCACACATCATAGATGAATGTCAAACATGCTAAGTGAAAGAGGACTTACACAAAAGACTACATACTGTGTGATTCCAGAACAGGCAAAACTGATTCACAGTGCAAAAAATCAGAACAAAGATGGCCTCAGAGCACAGAATTGGGGTAAGGCATGGAGATGGGAGAGTGGTGGCAGTTAATGATGAAGAGGCAAGAGATAACTTTCCAGGGTAATGGCAATATCTTACCTTGAAAGGAGTTTGGGTTATATAGATATATAGATTTGTCAAAACTTACCAAATGCACAAATTGTACATTTTTTGTAAAATTTTACCTTAAAAATTTGTAAACAAATATTAAATTGTACTTAATGATATGCATACTGAAGTATTTAGTAGAAAATATATTGATACATGTATTTTGAAATGCATTAGAAGAATAAGATGATTAGAGTGCCTAGATGGCTCAGTCAGGTTAAGCATTTAACTCTTGATTTCCACTCAGGTCATGATCTCAAGGTTTATGAGTTGAAGCCACACTAGCATCATGGAGCCTGCTTAGGATTCTCTCTGTCTCTCTCTCTCTCTCTGTCTCTCTCTCTCTCTGTCTCTCTGCCCCTCACCTGCTCATGCTCACTTGCTCACTCTCTCACTTTCTCTCAAAAATAAATAAATAAACCTAAAAAAAAAAAAAAGAATAAGATGATTAATGGAGAGATAGAAAGATGGGTAGATAATAAAACAGGTATAGTAAAATATTAGTGGTAGAATCTAGGTAGAGGTATATGGGTTATTCACTGTATAAATTTGAGGAGGAATTTAAGTTTTCTTATATCTTTTGGTAATTGAGCAATCTTGGCTGTTAGACTCATAAAATTAGCCATTAAATTCAGGGTTCTCAATAAAACAATAACCAATCCCTTCGATTTGCACTGCACTTAACTGGCATCGTATGGGAAAGATCTTAACTGGAGAAAAGAAAAATTTGATAAAGCAACTTACAAATACATGGTGTTAGTAGTTCTTCAGAAAATGAAGATCACATTTGATATAAACCCTTTGCCTTTCCAAGGTTTACTGAACCACCCAAGTCCCTCTGGCAAGAGTTTTTCTTCTTCAAAGTTCCTTTCTACCACTTGGGGATACTTCATTTTCAGCATCAATGGAAAAGAAATCTACTATGCTCCACTGCACATCAGAGTAACCAATGTTTCAAAAAAAAGTTATCATTTAAGAAAATTGGAAACTATCTCCATAATTAAATGATTGTGGGAAAACCCCATACTGTTCAGAGTCTAAGACAATTTAAACAAAATAAAGGAAAACATTAACTAACTTTTCTAAACTGTTAAAATGGTTTGAATTTGGTCCCAATTTTGGGTGAAGATCAGCCAAACCAATTCATGCAGTGAAAATTTAACACAAAATACATAATTATAAATATTTATTATACTTCTAGAATAGCAGCTAAAAAAAAAAAATTACCATTAACAAGGACTTTTGTAGATTAAATAGCACCTCCAAAGCAGGTTCAAACCCTGGGGAAAATCAAGGCATGACTAACATTAAAAAGATAAAGAAAGCTCTAAGAAAAAAGTCAGAGGAGTTCAGAGTCTTTTATTATAAATGCTCTCAGAAAACATATCCCTAATAAGATTTAAGTAGTCCCCAAAAGAATTAGCAGCTCTTTCCGTCTCTAACAAAACATACTTACAGAAATCAGAATATTAAACAGTACCATTGAAGAACGTGAAATATAGCCCTATAACACAAAAGTTAAAAAGGATATAATTTAGCATGCATTATATATACATTTTGCACAAAGATTCCCTTGCAGAGAGAATTTTATACTAAAGTATGAAGTGATATGTCCAACTCCAGTGATATGGCAGACTACTTATGTAGAGACCACCTCTCAGTAAAAAACATCTTGACAAAATGCTTGACAAAAACATCTTTTATAAAGTATGGCTGGACGGGTGGTAAAATAAAGGAAACCATACGAAGCTAGAAAAGAAAAAAAATTCCACAGGACTTAACAAGGGTTACAGACAACATTTGCTCTGAGAGATTCTGTGAATTCCTGGTGGCCTAGCACCTGGTTTTAATGACCCACATATGCTGGGACAGAAGACAAACCTTAGGACCCAAGTAAAATGAGAGCTCAGATCAGAAAATCCCACATAAAGCTGGGAACCCCATAAGGAAGTAAACGACAAAAAAAAATCCAGCCTGTAGAAGGAAACAAGTCTACGTTGGGAAAGGCTCTAAGAAAACAAGGGAGGGAGATGGGGCGGGTGGAGAAAAAATATATACTGTCCTGAGAATTCCTAATGACAAAGGCATACTGACTTAGTTTGGTATTTGTACTGATGCTGTGGCCTGAAAAGCCTCAAGCAGAAATTTTAAAGTGGCCCTGGGTTGCTAGTGCTCCAGGGGCCTGGCAGAAGCCAACACAGGAATTTCAAGAACTCCTTTGGATACAGTTCAATGAATATATACAAAAAATGAAAATTCACTAAACACATGAAGAAGACACCATGAACTAGGGATAAGCGGAAATAAGAAACTATAGAATCAAACAGACAAAGATAGCAGATACTAGAATAATTAGATACAAATATAAAATCAATGTTTAAGAATAGATTTAAAGCAATAAAAGATTTCAAATTTTTAAAAATGGAAAGCCATTTTTAAACTGACCAGGCAGATATGAAAAGGAACCAAAAAGAATTTTTAAAAATAAAAAATATAAGAAATTAAATTAAAAGTTCAATACACAGATTAAACAGCAGATTAGATATAAGTGAAAATGCACTGGTAAGCTGGAATATAACTCTGAATAATTATTTAAAATGCACAGAGGCAGAAAGAAAAACTAGGAAAGAGAGGGTTACAAGAAATAGAGGACAGAGTAAGCACAGAAGCCCAATATTATATTGGGAATTCCAGAAAAGGGAAAGGCAATATTCAAAGGAATAATAACTAATAATTTTCCAGAATTCATAAGAAACACTCAACCTCAGATTCAAGAATCTAAGCATAAATTAAAGGAAATCCAAACCCAGACACATCATGTGAAACTGCAGAACATCAAAGCCAAAGAGAAGATTTTAAAAGCAGACAGACAGAAAATAGAGATTACCTATAAAGACATCATGATTAAAACCAACAGCATTGATAGCTCACTAGTAACAATGAAAACCAGAAACTGAAATAATAATGTACTAAGAGAAAATGATAGTCAAATAAATGACTGTATAGACACTGACACCATTTTTTAAGAACAGCAAAATACATTTAACTAAAACAAAACAAAACTTAGTTCGTAACTAACAGACCCTCAGTAAGTTAGCATCTAACTCAGTATACTTCAGAAACTTGTATTTCAGAAGGAAGACAATTACCAAAGATCTCAGATGTAAAAAGGAATGGTGAGGAAAAAAAAGTAAGCTTGCAGGTAAATCTAAACAAGAGTTAACTGTATAAAACAACAGAATAGTCTCTATTTCATTAAAAAAAATCAAGACAGAACTTAAATCTTAGAAAATAATAGCATTGGGGGGACTGGGTGGCTCAGATAGTTAAGCATCTGACTTCAGCCCAGGACATGATCTCACAGTTGGTGAGTTCGAGCCCCACATCAGACTCTCTGTGCTAACAGGTCAGAGCCTCAAGCCTACTTCAGATTCTGTGTGTCTCTCTCTGCCCCCTCCTCCATGCTACTCTGTCTCTCCCTCAAAAATAAATAAACATTAAAAAAATACCATAATAGCATATAAATTAGGAATAATGGTAACTGGAGCTAAGGATTTGAAGGTGTTTACCTTATTTGGGAGAAACGCAGAAATACACATTAACTAAAACATAAATAACTAAAGATGATATTAAAATCTCTAGGGTTGCCTCTAAACGAACAAAAAATAGATTAAATTTAACCAGAAGGCAAGAAAGGGAGGGTGGGGTGAGGGAAACATATTAGAACAAATAAAAATCACAAAATAAGACAGTGGTAATGAATCTCAGTAATTCAGTAAACAGAATAAATATAAAGACTAAAGTCTCTAAGTAAAAGACAAAATTGTCAGACTAAAAATTCCAAACTTAGCTACATGGTATTTACAATAGGTATATCTAAAACATAAAGATACAGGAAAAATAACAGTAATAGACACATTATTAATGCTGCAGAGGGTCATGATACATGATTTGGCTTATAAGCAAGATGAAACAATTTCTAATTTGAGTGTCCTAATAACATAAGCTCAAAATAAATAAAGCAAAAATTGCAAACTACAGAAAGAATTAAGTAAGTCCATTGTAGTGATTTGTGAATATCTCTTTCTATAATAGTTCATGTGGACAAAAAATGAATAAAACATCTAAGATTTAAACAACATATTATCATGTTTCATCTTATGGACACTTATAGAACCCTGATCTCAACAATAATGTATACATAGTCTTTTCAAGAATAGACAGAACTTTTATGTAAAGTGAAGATATTATAGGCCATAAGGCAAGTTTCTCTATGTTGAACTATATGAAATTTGTATTTGTATGCCAAAAACAGTTGAAAATCATTACATATTGTTGAATCTAGATTTCAAATACTCTATAATTTATAGACCAAGACTTCTGACACAACTTTGTTGAAAATTGGTAGCCCCTGCCCCCAAATTTCAATTCCCATATATTTGGAATGTTAAAAGTACCTAAGTAACTGAGGGGTCAAAGAAGAAATAATGAAAATAATAAAAACTTAGAATTAAACACTGAATATTCACTTATCAAAATTGTAGGAATTAGCAAAAATGATACATAAAAGGAAACCTATAGCTTATTTTCTTAAAGTCTAAATATTAATGATTTATTCTTCTAATGTAAGAAGTTATAAAAATTAAAAAATATCCCCCCAAAATAATAAACAGCAGAAATTAATAAAATAGAAAAATATAATAAAGAGCAACAAACCAAAAGTTTGTTTTTAAAAAGGCTAACAAAACTGATAAACTTCTAGGAAGCCTGATCAAAACAGAGGGATGAAAGAGAGACAGGCAGAGACTGTAAGACTACAAGTAAACATAATTAGAATAAAATATAACTACAGATGAAGCAAGAATTAAAATATTTAGAAGAAAATATTATTAATAACTTTATACTAGCAAATTTGAAAACTTTAGTGAAATGGACAAATTCTATAATAATACACATTCCTGAAACAAACTAAAAAAGAAACAGAGAAGCTGAATACTCCTACAGTCACTGAACAAAGTGAACTCATCGTTATAAAAAAAAAAAAATCCCAGCAAGAAAACACCATACTCAAATAGTTTTTACAGGAGAGAAAAGAAATGCAATAAACATATTCCCCAGTTCATTTTATGAAGCTAGCATAACCTTAAAGCCAGACAAAGGCAACATAAGAAAGAGAAAGTACGTATCAATCTCACTCATGATAATAAACGTAAAATGTACCAAATCAAATACTACCATATTGACTCCAATTATATTTTTAAAAGGTTTGTTTCATGTACACATGGTTGATTTAACATGAGAAAAATCTGTTCATTTCATTTACTAAAGATCGAAGGAGAAAAATGATATGATCATCAGCAAAACATTAAAAGCATTCTCTCTAAAATCAGTCATACTGCAAAGATGTCTGTTATCTCTATTCCCAACATTTACTGGAGGTTTTGGTCAATATTAGTGTGCATGCTTACACAGACAGACACACAGAAGAAAGACACACACACACATACAAATATAGAAGGGCTTGGAAGGAGGTAATAAAATGCCATTCTTTTATTTTTTACATCAATTGTCTTCATGGAGAACCCCAAAGAATTAATACATTTATAAACTATTTGGAATTAAAAAGAATTTAGAAAGTATTTTGTTTATAAGAGCACTACACAAAAGCCAACTGCATGTCTATAACCAACAATAACATTAGAAAAGGTAAATCTCTTAAAAATACCATTTATAATAACTAAAATAGTTTAAGTATAATTATAAAGAATTATAATCCTTTCGACAAAAACATGTAAGAACTTTATGAAGAAAATAGTAAATGTTATTAAAAGATTAAAGAAGATCTAAATAAATATGGAAAAGTACCATGTCCATGGATAAGAAAATGAATTATCCTAAAAGTGTCAATTACCCTCTAAAATTAATCCACAGAACTAATACTATTCCCTTCAAAATCCTACCAGTTTCTCACAGAACTTGAAAAGATGATGTTAAGATTTATATGAAAAAGAAATGGACAATAGCCAAGGAACTGCTGTAGAAGAAAAACTGGTGGGTGAGCAGGCAGCTAGGAAACTTGACCTACCAGATATCAAAAATTATTTTAGAATTATAATAATTAAGATTGTTGATTTGGCAGTGAAAGAAGAGTTCAGAAAGAGACACACATGTATACAGAAAGTTGATATACTGCAGAGACAGCAGTACAGATTAGTAGACACAGGACAAATTATTCAAGAAATAAGTAAAAACATTTGGAAAAAGTAAAATTTATCTCTATTCTAAATCATACACAAAATTTCAGATGAATTAAGAATCTAAATGTCAATGTCAAAACATTTCAGCTTTAGAATGTATAGAAATATGATAATGATCTCAGGGTTGGGAAAGATTTCTAAATAAAAACATGTTGAAAGTACTAATCATATTATGAGGGAAAAATTTTTAAACAATAAAATTTAGCAGTTTGGTGCACCAAAAGAACCATAAAGGGGTTGAGAAGACAGGTCACAAAATGGAGAAAAAATATATAAAACACATGTAACTAACAATAACATCTAGGATATAAAGAACTCCCATAAATCAATATGAAAAAGACAACCCAAAGAAAAATGGACAAAGATTTTTTTTAAGGGGCATTTTACATAAGAGGAATGACAAATGGCTCATAAATATATGAAAAGACATTCAACTTCTTTGGTAATTAGAGAAATACAAATTAAAAGGACAATAAGATACCCAAGTATTGGTTAGGACATGGAGCAATGGGAATTGTCAAACCCCTGCTGGTGGGCAGGTAATTGGCTACCACTATTCTGTAAACATTTTGGCATTAGTAAAGCTGAACACGTGTATTCCATGACTAATTCCACACCTAGGAATATACCCTAGAAAATTTTTGCACATATGTACCAAAAGACAAATAGGAGAATGTATTCTCCTACTTGGAGGGGTCAAAATGAGAACTTAATTGCAAAATGTTTAATTAACCATTATACAACATATTCACCCAAAATTAATATTTATAGAACACATAAATACTCTTTTCACGGACTTCTTATTCACTGTCAAATTCATAATTAATATCCTCTTGTAAATGCAGAGATAAAACACAATGACAAGCCAATTTTTGATAAGGCATGAATGACTTTTTGTTCACACTGACAGGCATATATACTTTAATTACCAAAAACTAAACTGAGCATTTATGAAAGAAAATCCTTTTGGAAGGCTACTTCAATTTAATCAGGATTAAAAGTAAATAAAACCTTTATCATCCTTAAATAAAATAACTTTAGCTTTAATACCATGCCTAATCAGAAAATATAGAGAAGAAAACAGTAAGAGTATGGAGAGCCTGGTGTCCCATGGTCTTCCTTAATAACAATCCACTTTCAAGAGACTGTAATCTATTCAACAGAAAGCATTCTACCAAGGATCTTAATCAGATTCTGAGAAAATACACACTCAAAATAAACAATATGCCACTAAAACCGAAACAATGTAGGTATTAGCAGCTATACAAGAGGTTAGCCTCTATCTGATGAGTCATTTCTAGAATGATGACAGTCTACGTCTTTGAAGTGCTTTCTATTCAAACTGGAAAATATATAAAGGTAGGAATCACCTTCAAAGCAGGTTGACTTGAGAAATTTTCCTTCACTTTACATACTTTTATTTGACTCTATGCAAACATCAAACTAAGAATGGCAAAAATGAGTCTCTCTTCCTACATATTAATACTAACTTTTTCTCTGTTTTCTCAAGGCATTTTACTTTCAGCATCCAAGTCCATAAGAAATTTAGAAGATGACATGGTATTTAATACATTCAGGCTGGGGAAAGCTTTTCAGAAGGATGATACTCCTCAAAAATCAGTCGTCGTTCCTTCTCTGGAACAATATAAAAATGATGAGAGCAGTTTCATGAACGATGAGGAAAACAAAAATTCAAAGGTAAGTGGCAATGGGACTTATCCTTTTTTCAGTAGAAATCTGAATGATGTTTACAATGCTTTTGAAAGTAAAATTTTATAAAAATATATGCAAGCAGTCACATTACGCTTTAGGACAACTGACGAAATTTCGTACATAGCAGGTGGTTTTTCCATTCTGGACAACACCTCCTATCCAAAAGGTTTTTCCCAAAAACCTATATCTAATGTATTTTTAAAGACTCAAAACAGTACACAGCCATCTTTGAAATGATCAGTGAGAATACTATACAACTATATTATAGTTCTATTCCCAATAAGACAACTAAAACACAAATCAACCTTTTCTTTACAGAACACAGGCTCCAAACATAATTTCTTAAATCATGGTCTGCCACTGAATCTGGCTATAAAACCTTATCTGGCACTAAAAGGATCTGTAGCTTTTCCAGCTGAGAATGGAGTTCAAAATACTGAAT
Organism: Neofelis nebulosa; assembly: GCF_028018385.1. Taxonomy (NCBI): domain Eukaryota; kingdom Metazoa; phylum Chordata; class Mammalia; order Carnivora; family Felidae; genus Neofelis; species Neofelis nebulosa. The sequence continues at coordinate 19,678,199 of NC_080789.1, forward strand.
CAACACAAGAAAAGAGAGAAATTGGGGATGAAGAAAACTCAGCTAAATTTCCTATAGGAAGGAGAGATTTTGACAGTGAGTAGTCTTTTTAAAATTCAATTCTTACATCTTAATACTATAAAAGAGAATTCTGACTTTAAGTGGATCTGGATCCAATCTTAACAAAATCAAGTAAGACCATGGTTCAATTACACTTGACATTAAGTGCTCCCTGCCACAGATGTGGGATTAAAAAGAATTTAAGAGTTATTGTAATTCTGACTTACTCAGAATTAGCTGTATAAGATCCATTCTCTTATTTCTAATAAATTTTGTGTGATAATAATAGTCCTTTAGACAATTTAAACTATTTTATTCCTTCAGTGCTCAGGTGCATGCTGGGAAGAGTCTATCGACCTTGTTGGCAAGTCTGAAACCTGCTGGACCACATCTTTCCTGAAGAAAACAAAATCACTTAATTGTCTGTCCAGGAAAAAGCCCTTAATGTTACTATGACTTGTATTATTTAAAATGTCTGTTTTAAAATAAAGTAAATAAATCTGTAACTTAAATGATATCCTTTATCTGTGCATTAAACTTTGTGAATATTCTGCATAATTATGATTTATGAGTATTTTTTAAAGCTTAACATACTAACCTTATATACACTTCAGACCAATATAATAAAGAATCATAACTTATACCTTGATCTCTTTTTTAATTTTTTTTTAAGGTTTATTTATTTTTGAGAGAGAGAGAGACAGAGACAGAGCATGAGTGGTGGAGGATAGAAAGAAAGGGAGACACAGAATCCGAAGCAGGCTCCAGGCTCTGAGCTGTCAGCACAGAGCCCGTTGTGGGGCTCAAACCCATGGACCACGAGATCATGACCTGAGCTGAAGTCGGACACTTAACCGACTGTGCCACCCACACGCCCCTATATCTTGATCTCTTAAAAATTAAGTAGATGCCTTTGGTGAATGGTTTAATATATTCAGAAATCTAAAGCAAATAAAAAACAAATTCATAGTCTAAAAAATTGAGTTAACTTTGTCTGGCCAGTAATCAATTTGTCCTTGCCTGTACAGTTGTTGCTTTTTGCTACTCTAGCTATTTTGCCACACAATTTATTCTGGAAATTGTTTGATGTCTTAGGTATTTTAAAATTTTTATGTTGAGATGGTTCATTTCCACTATCACAAAGATTATTTTCATCATCTAAATCCACCTGTTTCCTCTTTGAGCTTTTATTTCCTGCCTGACTACTTGATTTCCTTGCAACTTTTTCACTTTTACTTCTGTCCAGATGAACATTTCCAGAACTCGTTCCAACTGTTGGTCTTCTAACAGATGAATTTACACCTTCTGTTATGCAAGATGAAAAGAGGAAAGAGATTACATAATATTTAGTATTATTACCTATGAAAATTTTACAATAAAGTTTAAAATTCACTAAAGAATATTCAAAAATTTGATTTGCAATCACATAACACCATAAATTACATGATTAGCAAATACAGCCATATTACTATCACATTAATTTTCATTTTCCCCATATCACTTTTTACCTCTACAAACAAATATTTGCTTTGTTTGAATGCATGACACTTAACCCTTAAATACTACAAGTGATTTCTTAAATACATTTAGTTGAATCAAACTGTGTCCTATTCCTCCTAGATTTGTACATAGATATAACTTTTTAAATAAACTCAGGTCTTATAAATATAAACCTTTACATTTCACATTTCATACTTTGCAAAACAAAATCTAGTTTTATTTAAGTTAAAACTAATTAATACACTAGAATTAAATTGTTATTTAATTACTCAAATAAGGTCAATTACCAGAAAGGTCATTTTCCATGTGAAGTACATACAAAGGCTCTGATGCTGAATTAACATCATTCCATTTATCCTTGCTTATTATCCAGTCCTCTTTATAAGTACAAGCAAACTGGGATCTAATTAAGGTTTGCTTCATCTAGTAACAGAAAGAAGAAAGTGTACAATTTATTTTGATTTATTTTTTCATCTAAATAGAAATATACTCTATATTAATCAAGAGATCATAAAAATTTCCCTTGGGGCACCTGAGTGGCTCAGTCAGTTGAGTGTCCTACTCCTGATTTTGGATCAGGTCATGATCCCAGAGTTGTGAGTTCGAGCCCCATGTCAGGCTCCGTGCTGAGTGCAGAGACTGCTTAAGATTCACTCTCTCCCTCTGCCCCTCTCCCCTGCTCACTCTCTTGCTAAAATATTTTTTTAGTTGCCCTTAAAAATTCCATTATTCACTGGGAACTTTTAACGCTTGATGTTTCATAATCTGCAAACTCATTCTTTGCTACAACTGGCATTTTTGTTCTTTTCAGTAATACCACCTTTATGCACATTTAAAAAATTTTTGTAACAGTTTAGAAAAATCAATTTGAGACTCCAGAATATGCGAATACTTAAATATTTAGGAAAATAAGAAAGATGATTCAAATATATCATTCTAGGAAGATGTGACCAAGAGATTTAATGGTCCAATATTCAAAATAAACGCTCACATTTATCTTCAAAGATCATAAGTAGGAGAAAATCAGAAAGCGAAATTTAATTCTCAACCACTAAAAAGGACGTCAAGGAAGTAGTTTTGGAAATGTACTCTGCAAACATAAAACCAGTGGCTGTTTTAGGGAAAGAAATTAATTTCAGAACAAAGTAATCTATATGGACAATGCAAATTTCAGTAATTACGGTTGATATATAATGACATTTAGTTATAACTTGCAGATATCTCCAAATTGAGATGTCAAATCCCTTTCAGAAAAAGGTGTTTACATTTAAGATAAATGAAGGGCACTTGGGTGGCTCAGTCAGTTAAGCGGCCAACTTTAGCTCAGGTCATGATCTCACGGTTTGTGGGTTCGAGCCCCACATCAGGCTCTGTTTTGACAGCTCAGAGCCTGGAGCCTGCTTCGGATTCTATGTCTCACTTTTTTCTGTCCCTCCCTTCCTTGTGCTCTGTCTCTCTCTCTCTCTCTCTCTCTCAAAAATAAACATTAAAAAAAAATTTTAAGAAATTTCAGATGAGTAAATATTAAAGAGGACTTCAACAATTCAAAAATTTAATACTTCAAAAACTACATTATGTGGAACATTACTTACAAAATATTGATTGATACAGTTCATAGTCTAAAACAGCACAACTTTTTATTTCATATTCAGCAATTAAGTATTATGTTATACATTCAGAGAGATCACTGCATTAACTCAGTTAGATGTTTGCAAAGATAATGGCAGTGAAATACAGACTATGATTTAAAAGGAATTAGATTAATCCAGTTGCTTCATAAAAGCAAGTGTTCCTGTCGTAGACTCTAAGTCTGAAGTTCTTTCTTGGCCAGCAAGAAAGCGGGATGCAGGATTAAAAGCGAGAGATGGCTAATGTCCGGGAAAAGACAAGAGCCCCAAATAAGGGTCCTTGCTCCGTATTTATTAAAATCAGACGGCTTACAAATGTGATGGGCATGCACAAAGACACAATGAATCTGTGAACATTAACTCACGGGCATGAGAGAAAAGGGGGTATTGAAGATATATGGTATTTGGGGTTTGGGTCAATATAAAACAAAATCCTGGCGCCTGGTAGATGGGCAGATGGTTAGATGGTTAGATGGTTGTTAACGGCAGGACAGGAGGCATCATGTCTGTTTATCTTAGCTAGCCTAAGAGATGAGACAGATGGGGCAAATAACTTCAGGGTTAACAAGGCACCTTTTCTTTTGCTAATCAGCTCTGCTCTGGGTAGCTTCAGCCCTGGAATCTATAGCCCTATATACCTATTTACCTAATTTGGTCCTTCCTTCCTGTGAAAGCAGCTCTCTGCTATACTACTAAGTTGGGGGATGTTTTCACCCTAAATGCCTAATCTTGATTACCTCATATACCTTTATATTGGGGGCCTTTGCCCCCCTCTCTATTCTGGGGCCTTTGCCCCTCCCTCTGTATCCTGGGGGCCTTGGCCCCTCCCAACTTTAATCTGGGGTCCTTTGCCCCTCCCTACTCTATTCTAGGGTTCTTATTCAGTTTACCCAAGCTTGGGTGAGAGCAACCTAAGGCTTTGTAATTGGTGTAAGCCCAGGGAATTTCTAAGCTTATTCCCCACATGTTCCCAGAGTGACATGTTTATGTCCTTCTAATGGTGTCTATGAGAGCTCCAGTTCCCATACCACTAAAAATTATGTTTAATTTGTTTAAAAAATTAAACAACTGGAGTTTGATATCTTCCATTTTAAGCATAAAAACTCACAAAATTGAAAAAGAAATGTGAAAATGTAAAAGATCAAACACTATTTGAAATAGTGTAAGAAAGTGGCTCTTGATTATGGATGATGGAACTATAATCCACTATCCTCCTGAATCCACATTAATACAACTACTATTATACATTTTCCATCATGAGATCCACTAAAATATAACTAGCCCTTTCTGGACTTTATTAATTCTATACATATAGAATTAAAGCAAATGATAAAGCCATTAAAATACATTTTGTTAATAAAATGAACTTCGTAAAGTTTATATTGCACCACATCATTACTCTAGTAACATTATCAAAAACTTTTATTTCTATCTGCAAAACCAGTACTAACAATTGACATTATCTCTTTATACAACATTTCTTTCATTTCACCAGAGTTATTGCTTATAAAGAATTAAAAACTAATTGCCCATAATGAGTTGTAAAGAGTACAGCAAGACCATGAAGGCAAATGAATGCTAAGTGGCTGGCTAGGATCATTTCCATGGTACCCAGATAGTGATAGCCCCTGTGGGTGGCTTAGACCACTTTAGCGTCCCACACTCTGAAAAAATATACAATAATTATTTACTACAGACAACTGATGTTTTCTCAGTCTCACATTTAGCAAAAATAAACATTTCTTTAGAAAGCAGTGTCATTTTTAAAAATATTTATTTATTTTTGAGAGATAGAGTCAGAGCTTGAGCAGGAGAGGGGCAGAGAGAGAGGGAGACACAGAATCTGAAGCAGGCTCCAGGCTCCGAGCTGTCAGCACAGAGACCAACACAGGGCTCAAACTCACAAACTGCAAGATCATGACCTGAGCCAAAGTTGGACGCTTAACCAACTGAGCCACCCAGGGGCCCCAGAAAGCAGCGTCATTTTTATTGTTGACATACAACTAAGTAAAAACCTTTCCTTGTTATGTAAATACAGTTACAGAATAAGTGTCATAGCCCTTGTCACAACTACATTTCCTTTCTTTAGGCCCCCTATAGAGAAATTCTTGAGGCTTAGTGACAGTAGGGTAATTTCAGAAGCCAGAATTATAAGGCAATGGATTCCTAAAATACTGAGAATAGATTCAGATGTGAAAGGAAATAGTTAACCACTTTATTCACCATAAAAAATATTATTTATAAAAATATAAAAACATGAGAACCACAACTGTTCTACAGTAATCTTGGAATACTTATGTCCAAAAGAAATAACTGAGTAGTTACAATGAAGGTATTTTTTTTTCTTTCTGTAAAAGATTACACGTGGGTTTTCTTTCCCCACCCTGTACAAAAATCTCTTTTTTTAAATCAATTATGACTTATTAAGTTCCAACTATGTAATAAACAGGCACACAGAATACTAAAGGGATTACTTAGATGGCTTCTATAATCACAAAGGTATTCTACTTATAAAACCTGCTGTTGACACACAGCTGGAAGAAATAATAAATAAATTGGATATCAGACTCAAGATTGAAAAGATGTCAGAACACTAGAAGCATAAATAGAAAATAATAAGATGAAAATGAATGAGGATAAACAAAGTCCTGTATTTAAGTTCAAAATATCAGTTACAGATGAGGATGACGAAAACCTGACTTAAATGCAATATATGAAAAAGACCTGGAGATTTTCATTGATCGTGAACTTGACTAGAGCCAACAATGTGATGTCCAGCTAAAAAAAAAAAAAAAAAAAGCAAAACCAGCACAAAAAGACAGTGATGTGATTGGAAAGGCTCCAGATTTGCAGTTAAAAGACGTGCCTTCTAAAACTGGCCCTATCACTTATAAACTGGATATTTTGGGTAAACCTCTGAACCTCTCACTTATCCACACATAAATGGGAATAATATTAATCTTACAGAACTGTCAGAATTACGTAAAGTTAAAAATAGGAAAGGACCATATAAGCTCTAGAGATCCATGTAGATGCCATGCAATTAATTAACGTAGTAACATATATGAAGACAGTTTCCTATACAGTAAGAAATCAGTTAGAGTTCTCACGACCAGGACAACTCTAAAATTATTCTAGGAATGCAACTCAAAAACTGAACTTACAATCAACATCTTCATTTCAGTTATCAAAACAATACAAGCTGCATTGGCTTGTATTTGTAACTTAAAAGAGATTGCTTTTGTTCATAAAAGTTGAATTTTTCTGCACAAGATTAGTGGCTACATAGAACTGAGATTACTTCCTGTTGCAAATCTTCCAAATCTCTCTGTGTATTTGATTTGGAATCACAAACAAGCAAAACAATTCCCTCTTGAAACTGCTTTTGAAATACTAAACAACTAAGAATAATGTCCAGATTCATACATGGCTGTTAAAATCATTTTATGTTCAAGTCACATGAGAGAAAAGGATTGAACATTTTCCTTTGTAGAGTGATTTCCCCCCTTTGGAAAGATTTCTATCCACAGTAAAATTGCAATGAACTTCAAACTTGCCAAGAATTGGAAAAGTCCTTTTGCCACAAGCTCTTTTTAAATTGGAATTATTAGTAAGTTCCCAGTTTGAGGAAAATAGTACTTCACATAGGAAAGCCTGACTCTAGCTAAATTAAGACAAATGAGTCAAAATACTGTAAAGTTGCAGTCACTCTCTGAGTTAGGTGTATTAATAAGATAATGAAAGCGCTAAGCCCCATTATGTTGATAAATAAATCAACAAGTTTGAAAGAGGAATTTATTCTCAACATACTCATTAAATATGCAACTGAAAATAAATATCCTAAATTTATCTTTTCATTCTTACATTACTGCCTTTTCAAAAAGACCAGATTTGTTATCGTTAATGGCATATGAATGTAAAATACATCAAATAATTCATTGCTTCATCAGTGAAATTCAATTTATTTCATTAAATAGCAGAAAGATATTTTTGACCTAAGTAGTAGCATTACTTTTTTTTATGACTCTTGACTATAATTACTATGCCTTTATCTACTCTTTGGAAAGAGCATAAAGTCTTTGAAGTCTTATACCTGACTACAAACCCTTACTCTGTTACTTACTAACTGTAAGGTCTAGAAAATGATGTCTTCTAGAATTGAACAAGGATTAACTGGGATGAAAGATATAAAATGTCTAATATAACACTTGACACTTAGTAGGTATGCAATAAATCCCAACCTCATTACTTCAGCCCAACGAATTCAACTTTAGTTCAGTCTAATACAAACATCCCATTTTCATTCTAATGAAAAATGCTGCTCTCTCTCTTAAATAAAGTCTGCTTAATGTCACCTTCTCAAAGAGATTTCTACTGGTCATCCTATTTAAAATCAAAACACACACAAAGGAACACACTCTCCTTATTCCCCTCCCTAGCTTTATTTCACTCCAGAGCACTAATAAACTTCTAATGTTCCACATAATTCACTTGTTTTGTTGTTTGCCTCTTCCAACTAAAATGTAAGCTCTGTGAACAAAACCCTTAATTTGGCAACTGGTGGCCAAACCCTTAGTTTGGTTCTGGCCTTCCTGTGGCCTCCCCAACCCCACAGGGTGAGGAGTCTATAGGGCCCACTTGGAGACTATCACTCCCTTTTTGATCCTATTCCAAGTACCTGGGACCCCAGAATTCCCTGCTCAAACTATCTTAGGTACTGGGCTGGTGCTGGCCTCTTTCTCTAGGTTCAAGGGCAGACTGTTTATGGCAAGGGTGATGGGGAGGAGAGTGCGTACACCTCTTGAAGGAATGTCCCTAAGAGTACAGAACAGAACAAAGATTGAAAGGGGCTCTGGAGGTGGGCCATGTATGGGCTTCCATTTATATTCTTGTACTCCAGCCCCACAAATATTTGGGGAAGACCTGTCCATGAGGGCAGGGGCTTTTGTCTGTTTTGTTCACTGAGGTATCTCCAGTGCCTAGGACATAGCCTGGTACCCAGGAGGCATATAAAACATGTTTGTTGAACGAATCAAGTAAGTAAAATTATAAGACTATAATAACAGATATATGCAAGAGGAAGGTATGAGGGAACAGAAACATGAGTAAGAAAAGGCTTGGAGGTAGAAAAAAGATCTACAGAATGGATTCTACTCTTTAATACAGACAAAGGAAACCATGTGATACAGAAATGAGAGAAGTAGACTGGCAAAGAACAGCTAAATCACCGTAAGAACACAAGCTTTGAGATAGAAACACGTAAGACAAAGTAAGCCCCACTCTGTTCGGCAGAGTAATGAAACCGTTCGATAAAGAAACAAGAGAAAGGTATACATGCAGAGAAAACCTAAGTCAACATTTAAATACTGAAAACCATGCAGCTGAGTCCTTAAGCCCCATTATATCCACTGTTCCTTTAAAGTTCTTAAATAGTCCACCTTTTTCAGGCTCTCATGCACATATCCTCACAGTAAGCCCTACAAAAAATAACCATTCCTTGAAACCACAAAAGCCACACACACTTTCCTTAACCTTGCCCTACACTATTTACTCACTTATTTTGTACAGCTACCCAGTACACAGTCTATACTAGTGAGATAATCTCATACTTTCATCAGGTTATTTGCTCAGCTTAGAAGTCTCTCTTGCATTCTCTCTGCCTTTTTAAATCTTACTCTCATTTCTCAAGGTCAGGGCACCATTTTCTCTACTTATTGGTCTCTAGTTCTTCCTTTTGTGGGTATCTCTAATCCATCAGAACTACAACTCCTCTAATATGCTAGCCACATGTAGCTAATTAATGAAAACTAAATAAAACCAAAAATCCAGCGCCTCAGTTGCAGTGGCCACATTCCAAGCGCTTGACAGCAACATGTGTTAGCATAGTTACAGAACATTTCCACAGAAAGTTCCACTGGAGAGCATTGTTCCAGAGCAACGCGTTATCATCTACACCCTGTAGCACTTTCATGTGCTGCAAATGGATTCTCAAAGGAGTCTGGGACATGTTTTGTTTGCTGGGTGCATAATATTGAAACCCATATGCAACTTTATATTACTAAAGGAGAACTCGCATCTGTTCCCCACGTCTTCTAACTACTACCTGATGTAAAAGGATCAATTAAGCTTTGGAAAAAAATTGTAATCATTTTGTCTTCTAAAAATACTATTTCTTTCCTATTTTCTCCACTCATTCTGGGACTCATTAGGCACATGTTAGATTTTTCTCTGTGTCCTGCGCTTTTCTATAGATTTTTAAATTCTTTACTCTCTCTTTGCTTTAGTTTGGATATTTTTCTAATGACCTATCTCCAAGTCTACTTTTGCCACCTAATGCTATGTCTGGTCTACTATTAAACTCATCTAATGAGTTCTTAATTTCAGATGATGTTTTTACAGTCCTGGAATGCCTCTTTGGTTCTGTTTTATAGATTTTAATTCTCTGCTGGAATTCCCCAATCATCATCCATTTTGCCCATCTTTTCCTATAATTACTTTTACATGTTGAAAAAATTTTAATTCCTTGTCAGTTAATTCTAGTATCTGGATTACTTGTAAATCTGCCACTGATGTTAGTTTTCTCTCTTAATTAAAGGAAAAATCTGCCTACCTCTTTTCTTTTTTTTTTAATACGAAATTTATTGTCAAATTGGTTTCCATACAACACCCAGTGCTCATCCCAAAAGGTGCCCTCCTCAATACCCATCACCACCCTTCCCTCCCTCCCACCCCCCATCAACCCTCAGTTTGTTCTCAGTTTTTAAGAGTCTCTTATGCTTTTGCCTACCTCTTTTCATGTCCAGAATTATTTTATTTCATGTTGGATGTTGTGTATAAAGACTGTAGACACTCCAGATGAAGTTTCCCCTATCTAGAAGGGTTTCCCTTGTCTCTGTTAAGCAGACACAGCAAAGGGCTGATAACCTACATGCAGTCAGGGACTAAGCTGATTAAGAGCTAGGTTCTACTTATCATAACTTACATTCGTCTTCTGGTTCTCATCTCTTCCTCAGGAATGTCCCTCTCAGGCTTTCAATCGAGAGCTTTGTGGATCTCTATTGTCACTGATCTGAAAGTCTGGGGGATTCAATCTGTCTTTCAGAGGTTTTTCCACTGTGCTCTTAGGCCTCCTATCTTACTTACTCCATTTCCAAATATGACAAATAAGTTGAAAAGGAGACAGCCGTGGGTTGAAGGCAGTTCCCACTCCTCAAGCAGGGCCTTGTCTTCTAGCTACCTCAAGAGCATAGGTGATTTTAGTCTACTGAATTTTTTTTGAATTTTTTTAATGTTTATTTATTTTTGAGACAGAGAGAGACAGAGCATGAACGGGGGAGGGTCAGAGAGAGAGGGAGACACAGAATCTGAAGCAGGCTCCAGGCTCTGAGCTGTCAGCACAGAGCCCGAGCAGGGCTCGAACTCACGGACCGTGAGATCATGACCTGAGCCAAAGTCAGACGCTTAACCAACTGAGCCACCCAGGCGCCCCTGGTCTACTGAATTTTAGCCACCCACTTGGCTTCAAAATTGAGCATATGTTGGCATGCCCGGGTGGCTTGGATGGTTGAGCATCCAACTCTTGATTTCAGCTCACATCATGATCCCAGGGTTGTGGGATTGAGCCCCACGGCAGGCTCCACACTGAGAACAGGGACTGCTTGGGATTCTCTCTCTCCCTCTGCCCTTCTCCCCTGCTGGCACTCTCTTCATCTCTCTCCCTCTCTCTAAAAACAAACAAACAAACAAACAAACAAACAAAAAATCTAGCATATGTGCACTAGGTAAAAATAATCATGCATTCAGGGCTCCTAAAGTTTTCAAATTTTTGCCAACCCCCCAAGACACCCAGTCTTTGTTAGTTACTCCTTCCCTCAGAAGAGTTCCTTTATGTGGGCCAACGTCAATCCTTGGCTCACATCTAAAACTGGCAAATAATCTCAGGGAACAAAACAGCTGATAATAAGCTGCTCACCTCACAAGGACTTTACTCTCCCCAGACTTTTAGTTTACTTAAATAGCTGTGCTTACATACCTTTCCTATGTCTTTAAAATATATCCTTCTCCATTTATCTGCTTTTTATTTTGTTATTGTAGCAGAAATGGTATTCTGTCATGGCCTACTATATCCTAGTTTGAAACAGAAGCAACCAAGTATGTGAGTGATTTCTTGATTCTGTTCGCTCCTTTTTTGAGAGCCTTTTATTTTCTCCTCAGTGACATTTTGAAGGCTGCATATTTTCTGTTTTTCCTCATTTTTCACTAGCCTAAGGAATGATAGAGGCAGAAGTAGTGTTCAGCCGAGGAGACAGTTTGAAAACATTTCTGGGTTCTACACTCTCTCCTAAGAGTTTATTATACATTGTATGTATTATAAGAAGATTCACTGCCTCTACTTAGACTATATCTCATTCAAATGGAGAGGGATCATTTAGATAATTTCCCCAGTTCACTATGTAGCACTAGAGGCTTCATTTGTGTGTGTATAAGTTCCAGGGTTATTTTTTACATTTTAACCAGATTACTATCTACTTGCCACTTCTACTATTCCTCTGAAAAGGAGGAAAAAAAATATTTTCCAGTTTGAGAAATATTAGTGATAATTCTCAGGATCTGTCAACTGACTAGTATGATATCTGGGGACTGGGGCTATATTAAGTTGCTAAGTCATGCCGTGCATCTTCACTCTGAAATCTTCAGTTTCTTTCCTTGGCCATCGTTTTTTAAGTTATTGTATCTAATTGCATTATTCTTTGTTGTTTGCTCTTGGTGAAGGTTTTTGCTAGTTGGTACTATTTTACAGTCATTTTGAGGGGAGAGAAATTCTATGAGTTAGACTCAATCTACCATTTTAATTTGGATATACTCAGAGGTTTGTTAACACTCTAAAGTTTGAAGTTAGAGGTCTAATTAAGAATTTTCTAACACCATGAGCACTGGACTGCCTGGCTACTTATGAAGATACCAGAGTTACAGCCAGTCTATTTTTCACACTACCTGAGCCCTAATTTTCACTGCCCTGGCTACTCTATGTTTTAAAGATCCAACATTTTCCTGATCAGCTCACATAAGTTATGAAATCAGTTAATGCTAATGATTATGTATGCATTATTTTACATCTGTGTGACATACATTCAATATGGACACAAACATTAGACTCAGAATAAGGAAAAGACATGTACATGTGACTTTTCAGTTGTGCCTGATGTGCAAAATACTGCTAAACCACACTGAAAGGAATAAAACTAATTAATATACAAGGATAGAAGGAGGAAAATCTTTTAAGAAAGAGGTATGAGGATATGTGTATAAACTGCTTGGAATTGGGGGGTAACAATGAGGAGTGAACATTCTCAATAGCTTCCTATCAAAACCATCTAGGTTCGGAAGAAGATTCTGATTTCTACTGCAGGGGAACTTATTTGACCATCATGGACAAGTTTCCTAATAAGCAGTGTAGGAAAAACAACTCGAGGACTTAAAACGAATATGGTTTCACAAGATTTTGTGATCAGAGGGATGTCTATTTTTATTTATAAATGAGAAAACTAAAATCTAAGAAAAGTTAATTTGCCCCATATAATAATGACATAGATATTTCAATTAATTATCATCTATGACATCAAAATTCTAAGTTCCCTAATATTTTCTACTTTTGAAGTGCTCTTCCCAAGACACTGTTTCAAGTGTAGATCATATATTCTTTCCATGACTAAAAAAAGAACTTTACGCCAAAAGAGCAAAAGTAACAGGATAGTAGGTAATAAGCTGTTAAACTACTTTTCCATAGTTACCTGGTAGTAAATATTTGTAACATTTTTTGCTATTCCAACAAAATACTGTACCTGGCTATGGTACAGCTGTGTATACCTGGCTAAACCAATTATTTTCACACTTTGCTTTTTTACAGTATATTTATCACAAACAATTCCTTCTCCTCTCCACTGCCATCTGGTTTCAGAGCTATGTAGACTAAGCCAGCTGCACTATTAAGTAACAGAAACAATGTGATTCTAATCTCAATAGCATTTAACCATGGCTTTGCGCACTGGTATAAAAGATTTCATAGTAGTTATGAGATCTTAGATAAGTTATTTTCTCAGGATTTTGGTCTCCACATTTATAAATGAGACTGGATTAGAAAATCTCTCCTCTACTTCCCAAAACTTTCTAAATTTGTTTATAAATTTTATAGTAATTAGCTGACTCTTACCAATTTCTAAACAAAATAAAATAAAACACAACAAAAAAAAAGACCTCTCATTCTTCAGATAGACTTCCTCATTTTGATTTACTTAGTTCTAACAAAATATCCCAATGACCTTTAAATGAAAATATTAGTTTGTCAGTATCCATAACAGGTAAAAAATTAAAGAATTTATACAGTACATTTCTGTTTCTAATCAAGTCCAAAGAATGGATTTTTTTTGTTTGTTTAAAATCTTCTGCCTTGACTACAAGTACTTATGTAATACAACAAGAGGTTGACAAGTTTTATTCACAGAAAAATCATATAAAACTCTCTGATGTATCCTACAGGTATTAAGTACTAACAACTAATAACAACCAAAAGAAAGACAAGACTTATTAATATAAACTAAATGGGTTTTGAGTATGTAGATGAAACTGATGATAAATAAAAGTTTTGTGAACTGGGACTAACTTTCCAAATGGGAATATAAACAGCATACAAATCACAGTTCCTAAAATTGTATCAAGATGAATAACTGATAATTTAAGGGTAAATGTAAATTTGACATGAAAATTTTGTTGAACAAATGAATGAATTCCCAACCACAGAAGAGCGTCTAGCACATAGTAGATACTCAACAAATGTATGCTAAATGAGTTAAGACCGGTTTCTTTTTGAAAAATAAGACCTGGGTGCCTGGGTGGCTCAGTCAGTTAAGCGTCTGACTTCGGCTCAGGTCATAATCTCATGGTTCATGGGTTCAAGCCCCGCATCGGGCTCTGTGCTGACAGCTCACAGCCTGGAGCCTGCTTCAGAATCTGTGTCTCCCTCTCTCTCTGCCCCTGCCCTGCTCACACTCTGTCTCTGTCTCTCAAAAAGTGAATAAACGTGAAAAAAAAAGTATTAAAAAAAAAAAAGGAAGAAAGAAAAAGAAGACCAAGAAAATTTTAAACACTTAAAAAACACATTATTGGCTACTTACTGGCACAAACACTTGAAATGAAGACAGGAAAACTTATTTCAAACCAAATAAAGATATAAAGAATAGCTCTAGTCAAGAAACAATGTAAAATATTCTCCATGTCTTAACCTACAATTAATTATAGTCTGCCATAATATCTTCAGAGAGGAACAAAATGGAATTTATATAGTCTCTCAAGATTTAGTTTAAAATGTGAGTAATGAAGGGTGCCTGGGTGGCTCAGTTGGTTGAGCATCCGACTCTTGATTTTCGCTCAGGTTGTGATCTCACAGTTCATGAGATTGAGCCCCATGTTGGGCTCTACACAGAGCCTGCTTAGGATTCTCTTTTTCCTTCTCTCTCTGCCCTCTCCTGCCTTGTTCTCTCTCTCAAAATAAATAAATAAACATTAAGAAAAATAAAAAATACAATGTGAGTAATGTAGATGAGAAAACCATGTCTTCTTCATTTTCCCCTTCATTCACTGAAAAGACATTTATTGAACACTTACAAAAGCAAGTGCTTATTCCTTCCCTTCTTTTAGGTCCAGCATATAGGCTAAGCCAAAGAACAATGAGCCTAGGTTGTATAAAAGGAAAGTTTCAGTATGTCAATGTCATAACTCATTTTCCATTCAATTCCTATTGTTCCATGTATGATATATATTTATAACATCCAGATCAACTTTCTATATTTATCTTTTACAAATAAAAAAAACATTTTTATCATTTTTATGACAGTACATTAAACTGTACCTTAGTTTTTTTCTCGTGCATTGACTTATGGATGCGTTCTCTTAGGGGTTTCATTGATGAATTATTCACTTGTGTGGGAGAGCTATGTCCAAAGAAAAGCAAAAATCTATAAACAAAAGTAGCTTTTTAACTTGTTTTTGCCCCTCCCCTACCCCAAAGCAGTAATGAAATAAAAAGACAACTAAATCTTGTTGTTTATAATACTATATAAAAGTGTCAGTATTATTATTTAAAGTTCTAAATATTAATAATTTGCTATGTTAATTAATACAGTCACTACATATTTGAATTTCTGATATATGTAAGGTACTGTGTAAGATATTATGAAGGACAGAAAGTAGATTCATTCATTGCCCTGAATTCAGGCATCCTGAAGCCTAAAGTACAGGAAATAAGATACCCACACAACTAAAATTTAAAATAAAAAAGGACAAGAGCCATAGCAGGGGAATTCAAGAGAAAAATATAGTTTAGAAATAGGACGGTCAAAGAAGGCACAACGGAGAAAGAAACACTGGAGCTTTGGAGCCAGACAAACCTGGATTCCTCAATAAATTCCTTTCTGGCTTAATAGAGCCAGAGTCATAACCTCTTTAACTCAAAAGACTGTTATATAAGAATAAAGAATAGTCTATTCTAAGAAACACTCGTTTATAACCTTACATTGACTTATATTCATACACCACATTGCCCTTAATTTTATCATTTCAATGCAGATCACTAAAAATTCACTTTACCATGAATTGGTACTTGTCTGCACAATGACAATTGTAAACACTAAGGTAGCTATAAACAATTGAAATATGTTTGGCCACATGATTGAGAAAAATACTTCTTTAAAATGGATGTAGGGATTAATTTTGTTTAAAAAGAATTCCATAAACACAAAATAACTTTCTCTACGAAAATGGTAGAATTGAATCTGAGAAAAAAATTAATCATTTATGATGTTACCTAAAAAACAAACTGTGCTGAACAGAAGTAAGGTAAAAGAACACAAAATAAAGGTTCAGTTCCTTTATACTTTTTTCATAAGCCAGTGATAAATTTTCATTGCTAGGAAAATATTTGGACAATTTTGAGGTAGAATATGGAAGAATTATATCATGCCCAGATATAAAAGAATAATCACTGAAAGCTGGTGAAAAGGGTTTAAATAAATTGGAGGACAACACTGAATGACAGACCATTGCAAAGTTTCTCTTTAAAGGGAAGAGAAAAATAGAAAAGATCAAACAAGTAGGATGACTTTGTAAAGTTTCTCCACAATGTACTAAATACAATTTGAAATCGTTGTTCTAAAGTTTTACACGTTTCTATAAATGAATGCTCATTAATGAAAAATATCACCAACCTACACAATGTCTGACCTAGTGGTTGTTAAAAGTGGGGCATATCAATGTCTTGCATAGAATACTAACACTAATTTAGTAAGTGTTTGTCTTCATAATGTGAGGAAGAACCAAGAGATATCAATTCCAATTTAAGTTTGGTGTATATGCTCTCTCTGGTTCTCACGCAGAACAGCACAATCCTTGGAGGAGAGACCTTAGGTTTTGGAGCAAGACACTTTGGCTACTTGCTTAACTGTGCTCTCTTAGGCAAATTACTTCATCTTTCTCTTTCTCAAGTGTCTAGTTCTTCACTTATAAAGTGGGGATATTATTGAAAGAGGTTGCTATGAGAGCTAATATAAGTGAGAGCAGTTAGCAAAGTTCTTGACATACACGACAAAGAAAATGAATATTTCCAAAGCAAAAAACAAGCACAAAAAAAATAAAAACAAAACCAAAAATACCTGTCATACTCTCAGAAGATACTACGCTTTTATATATAACTTTCTCACATCCAAATGTTCAATCTCCCTTTAACTTTTGTCTTCTCTCTTCACACTTTTCTGTAGTCTCCAAGTTTCTTACCATAGCATGTATTTCCTTTTACTTAATGAGGTATTTTTTCAACATTCCCTTTATAGACTAGAGTTAACATTCACATACATATAACTTCCACAATACTTACCTAAAAAGTGTAAGAATAGAAATCCCATTATGATGAATTGTGTTTTCATCATCATATAAAAGCTCTGCTTTGTTTTTGGTAGGCAAACTGGCTGCTTCCTCATCCAAAAGAACTAGTAAAATTTTCACAGTATCTCTGCCACAGTATGCAGTACCATGGTTTATAGCATAAGATTTTGGCTAGAACAAAAAATAATATTAAGTAAATGTAATAATCACCTAAGTTGGGTCAATCAGTCATTCTTTTCCATTTCTTGTGCCACCATTCTCCTCCTCTTATAGTTTAAGTAATAAAAAAAAATCAGCCATGGGAAATGGCTTTAAGGCATGTAATATTTCTCCCTCAAGTCATACCAAGGTCAATCTTATCACCTTCCAAAAGCACAAAAAATATAGAAAATAGTATCATCAGGGAAGACATTGGTTCTGATCAAAATAACATCCCAGGCTTGAAGTCAGAAAATTTAGTAACTATCTAGCTATGTGACCCCAGCCTCATGACTTAATCTCCTTGTATATTTTTTTTCTTTTTTATACCAAAGAGAGATGGTCTGAATACCAACCCCACAGATGGCCATAAAGATCTATTCAAATGCAAAAATTAAAAATGAGTTCACATTCATTTACTCAGTAATCCATTCATAACCACACACCAAGTCCCAAGCACAGTGTTTGAAGCTAAGGCTACAAAGGTAAAAACCGCTGCCTCAAGGAACCCATAGTCTCCTAAATAAAATAAGAAAGTAACTAACAAGTGCATTACAAAGTACTAAGGGCTATTTATTTTTTAATATTTATCTATTTTTGAAAGGGAAGGAGAGAGAGGAGAGAAAGGAGGAGAAAGAGAGATAAAGTGCATACATGCAAGCAGGTGAAGGGCAGAGAGGGAGACAGAGAAACCCAAGCAGGCTCTGCAGCTGTCAGCACAGAGCCCACCACGGGGCTCATGGGAGCTTGATCTCAGGAACCGTGAGATCATGACCTGAGCTGAAATCAAGAGTCAGATGATGTTTAACCAACTGAGCCACCCATGCACCCCCTTAAGTGCTATTTCTAACAGAAGATATACATGGCATAATAGGAGCACACAAAAGGTAGTGAACAATTTACTCAGGAATCAACGATGTCTTCATAGAGGAGGAGACACATAGGGGTAGGAGAGACCGTGGTACTTTGAAGGATGAGGTAACATGATATAACTAAAGAACAAAGTAACAGAGAGAGTTACGCAGGATGAACATGGGAAAAGCTTTGTATATCTGGCAAAGAAATTGTAAGTCAGTCTGTTACAGAGTTAAAATCTTTTGCTTTATTAAGCAAGGACATTAATGATTCTATTTAGATTTTTAGAAAAATGATGGCAATGTGTAAAATATATTCTAGGGTAAGAATGTTACTAAGTCTTGAGACAGGAACACAAATTAAGAGACTGTAATAGTCCAGCTTGGAAAAGGAGAAGGTAGTAGCAGTGAACTAAGATAGTAGCAGTGGAGATAAAGAAAAAAGCAGATTAGGGGCGCCTGGGTGGCTCAGGTCGGTTGAGCGTCCGACTTCGGCTCAGGTCGTGATCTCGCGGTTTGTGGGTTCGAGCCCCGTGTCGGGCTCTGTGCTGACAGCTCAGAGCCTGGAGCCTGTTTCGGATTCTGTCCCTCTCTCTTTCTCTTTCTCTTTCTCTTTCTCTCTCTCTCTCTCTCTCTCTCTCTTTCTTTCTCTCTCTCTCTCTCTCTCTCTCTCTCCCCCCCTCCTCCACTCACACTCTGTCTCTCTCTCTCCTTCGGAAATAAATAAGCATTAAAAAAAATTTTTTTTAAGAAAAAAAGCAGATTAAAAGAGGAGAGCTAGAAAAACTTAGTGACTACACAGAATAAGGGAAAATATATGATAATATAATATTATACACGGACACACGTAAGCACAAACCCTGAAGATATCTCTAGCTGGGTTTGATACCAACTTACTAGTAGCAGGTGCTTTATAACTCTGGGAAAGTTCCTTAACCTCACTGTGCTTCAGTTAAATCGCTGGTAAAATAGGGGTAGGTAAAATAGGGGTAAAATAGGTAAAATGCCTAACCCATACAGCATGGTGGACATTGTGCCTAAATATCAGAGTCACCCTTTCTGAGACATCTGTTGTAGCTGCACCACTTCCCTCAGCTTCCATCAACTTGGTCTTGGCCTCCTTTCTCTACTTGGCTTGACCAAACTAACCTGTATAGCTGCACTGGAATTTTAACAAACTGCTTAGCACAATAATGATTACTAATCACATTGTATGCACTTATCACAATAATAATGACTTATCACAATATATGTGCTTAACATAGATTTTTCATTAGTACCAGAGAGAGAAGTCCACATTGTTTAACATTAACTTATTGAGAATTATTGGATAGTATTTTTCAAAGATTTCTGATTTGACTGAACACATAAAATCAAGAACCAGGTTGGATCTTTACTTGTTGTGACAGGAAATGGGAGAGACTGGTGCTCTTAATTACCTGAGTTGTGACAATTCCTGACTTAGACTAATAGTAATAACGTGGTTCTCATTTGAGCCAAGCTAGTCACAGGAAGTGTTAGCACACATGAGACAACCACATGGGGCACACAAGGGGCAACAACCCAGAATCTCCCCTATCTCCCCTATGTCCCACCTTCAAGTTAATGTGAAAACATGCACTGTTACAGAAAAATAACTAAAAATGGTTCTGTGAATAAACAGATGAATAATAAAAAATTAGCAAAAGTCTTTCTTCATGCTCTGATTATTACAATCATACCTAATGAAAAAGAGCTTTTGTTGCTTGAGTAACTAAACTGCAATAAATGGATTATAACACATTCCCCAAAATTCTTTTCTAGAGCTGAAAACATGGCAGACAATTTCTCCTATAATACTAGTTTATTGTACCATAGAGTTTGATTCCCTATGTTAAAAACAAACAAACAAACAAACAAACAAACAAGAAACAGGTAAATATTCTGGGAATATATAGTTAAAAGATTTCTAAGTATAAGAGAAATTCCTAATGTTTGCAGTAGGCTGGTAAGAGAGGTAGAAAAGAACACATCATAAAGATTTTAAAAATTCTACTGAAGAAAAATAAACTGAATAGAAACCATTTCTCTTGCTGTTCCAGAGTACCTAGTACAGGGATCAGAACCAGAGAAACCTGGTTCTTATTTTATATTTGAGTAAATGGGAAAATAATGGTTTCATAAGAGTAATTATTGAAAAACATTACAAAACACCGTAATATCCATTAAGAATTATAAACTTCTAGTGCTACAAGGGATAGTGAAGATTATCCAATGCCTTCTTTAACAAATACACACAATTGGCCCAAAGATGTTATGATTTACTCAAGTCGAACATAATCCTATATAATCCTATTGAGAAACTTAAATTTTCAACATCTTAAACGCAGGAAACACATGCTTATGACTTAAGTAGCAATAGTAAACCATTTCTATAACAAGTAGAAGCGATAATGTTTTGTATGGAAGAATAATGAAACATAAAAAGCTCATTACCCTTGCAGGACTGATATCAGTGGTACCAAGAATTACATCCCCTTGTTGAGAATTGACAATATTTTTAATCCTCAAATCCAAATCCTGAGCTACTTCCTCTACTGCTTTACAAAAAGGATCCCTGCTGTTCTGGCCTTTAATCAGCTGCATCTTTATCACTGAGAGTATCCGACCCCCTGCAATGCTGAAAATAGAAACAAGATCACCCTTACAATAGTATTAGAAATGACAATATGCTTATAAGCTTGAAAATATACTTCTCAGAGTGAATCAACACTTTTCAAAAAATAGGACATTGGTCTTATAAATCAAACTAACACATTTAAGAAAAGGATGAGAACCATGAGAAACAAAATTTTAAAGTTTTTCTGAAAGCAAGTCATTTCAATAAAGGTAAGTTATTTCTTCCTTGATTTGAAAGCTGAAGGGAAATATTTTAGTTATATATGATACATAATAACAGTTTCAGGTGCAGTTATATACACATAATATACTTAAAAATATGTATCTTTAAATACAAGGTAATAGAAACACTACCTCTCAATTTATACCTAGAATCTTGCATTACTTTAATCTTAAAATCCATTCACTATTATTATCCTTAAATCACAGATGAGAAAATCGAGTCTCAAAAAGGTTAAATAGCTTGTCCAAGAACACAGAGTGCCTGAGCTAGGAAAGAGGTAGTGAGGACTGACCTGAAGCATGATATTACATTCTAATATGAGAATTGTTATTACGTGGAAGCAGAAATTAAGCTAGTTAATACTGATCTAAAGCAAACCAGAGACTGGACCAACTAACTATGTCCAAAAGACAAGTGTTTTAAAAAACCTGAAATCAATTACTTTATACTAAGCCTGAGCCTGAATGAATTTAGGTTGCAGTTCCTGCTCTAGAAGGCTGACCTAAAAAAATGTGAGAAATATATAGGAAAAAGGAGTTTGATCTATTACAAGGAAGAAATTAGAGGTGTCCAACAATAGAAGAGGGCTCTTTTTTTAAGTCGGGAGATCTCCATTCCTAGAGCTATCCCTGGAAAGGTTGTGCAGTGCTGATTGAGAAGGTGGTATGGCCTGGCTATAAAGTCAGATTACCTGAGCACAAAATAACACCTGTCCCACCCCCTTCTACCTTGGGTATGCTGTTTAACTTTTCTGTGACTTTTTTTTTAAATGTTTATTTATTTATTTTGAGAGAGAAAGAGAGAGTGTGTGCCCATGCACATGCAAGGGCAGAGAGAGAAAAAGAGAGAGGGAAAGAGAGAGAAACCTAAGCAGGCTCCATACTGTCAGTGCAGAGCCCACACAGGGCTTGATCCCAAGAACTGTAAGATCATGACCTGAGCTGAAATCAAGAGTTGGAAGCTTAACCCACTGAGCCACTCAGGTGCCTCAAACTTTTCTGTGACTTTTATAGTGGCATAAAGGAAATTATGAATTAAAGTTTTAATCCATGCTGTCTTATTGCCAGGTTTTACGTTTTAGGGAAGAAGCCAGGTTTCCTAAGAAACACTGGAAATATGATTGTTTACAATCAAATAGCTGGTCCAAATAGAGATGGAAAGTTAGAAGAAAATTGCAGAGACACTTAATGTATGATTAGACCAGTGTCTTCCAAATTTGCCTAATTATCAGAATCATATTCAGCATTTGTTTAAAATATTAACTCCAGATCCCACCTTGTTGAATCACAAACTGCAGAAAAGAGTACTGAATAGCTGCATTGTTTTAAAAGTACCACAGGTGATTCTAACAACCACATAAGCTTGGGAAACATTTCATTTAAAAGAAAAAAAAGGAAGAAAAAGCTTCTTGAGAAAGGAAGAATGCTAATTTTTACACTACCAGTTTATACTTGGCACACAGAAGAAATGATTGATATGACCACTATCACATGCGACAATCTAAAATTTTTTACAATAAGACAAAAGATACATATTTTATGATTATTCATATCGTTTGCAATACAAAAGTACTTAGGAGCTTTCCACCTTCCACTTACACTATGGTAGACTAAATACCCTGGGGGAATATCTCACTGAGTTTGGCAGGAATAGGGGGAAATCTCTAAATACCACTTAATTTCTCCCCCAAAAAAGGAACAGACAAGAGCTGGAGTAGAAAGTTGGGAGGGCACCTTTTGGGATGAGCACTGGGTGTTGTATGGAAACCAATTTGACAGTAAATTTCATATATTAAAAAATAAATAAATAAATAAATAAATAAAAAAAAAAAAAAAAAAAAAAAAAAAAAAAAAAGAAAGTTGGGAGCTACAAATGGGAGGTGAGCAGAATGAATGGGTTTTCCTGAAGGCAAAAATCTCTAGCGGTACTTTGATCAGGACACAAAGCCCTGGGTGGGAGAAGGCAACCAGAGAATTTCACATTGAGTCTGAACCTTCTGAGGGAGAAGGAACTAGTAAGGGTTGTATTAGATTTATTTTATGTATTTTATCTTTTTGAAGCTCTTTTTTAAAAATTGTTTTCCTATTTGGTGATGACATAGAAAAACAATTGCTTATTGTTTACTGACCTTGTGTCCAGCAACATTGTTAAACACTACTATTAATATGAATAATTTGCCTTTAGATTTCTGGAGTTTTCTACATATACAATCATATTATCATCAAACAGAATTTTATTTCTTCCTTTTCAATTGTTACATCTATTTCTTTATCTTGCCTTACTACACTGAATTGAACATACAATATTGTGCTAAAAAGAAATGATAAGAGTAGGAACTCTTACTTTATCTTAAACCTTAAATAGAATGCTAAAACATTTTACCAGTAAGGAGGTCTGTATAGAAACCCTTTATCAGGTTAAAGCCTTTATTCTCAGTTCATTTGACACAGAGTGGGTAGCCCTGTGAGTGTGGATGTCCCAACAGACTCCTCATCTTAGACAGTCCCTAGGCTTTGTCCCTGCTCCCTCAGAGTTTACCAGCATAAGAACAGACTTTCCAAATCACCAAATACTCTCAAAATAAAAGCTGGCTTCCCTTCTTGACTTCCCTCTTTGACTTTCTTCCTTCCTCTAGTTTTTGGCCAGTATTTTCATTATAAATGCCTATTCATCAACGCATTCAAAAAGTATTTAAAAGATATGTATCCAGCATTATTAACTATTTTCAAGGGAAGGTTCAATCAGCAGACCTAACCTGCCATATACCTGTCATCAGAAGTCTGAGTAAACTCTAAGAATTCTTTTATATATACAATCACTATCTTTTTCAGTGGTTTTTCCTTGATTTTCAATCAAAAGCACAGAAAGTAATTGGATGAAATGAAGCCGAAATGAAAGCACAACACTATGTGCCTCTTCTGGCAAATAATCTAATGGAAGAGTTTTGTAAGATTCAAAAGGATAATAAAACATGAAAGAGTGTTGTAATGTCAACTACAATAACAAAAAAATGCTTTTAATGATATTAGGTAAAAGTCACCTTTGCCTCCTTTTCTCAATTCCTTCCTTCTAAAGATGATATAATTCCCTGACTGAATTAAATCAGGAAAAAGTGTGTAAGATTTGTGTTTCAGATCCTTGCCAAGTTCAACATTTTGACCTTGGTAAAAAATACCTCAAACACTAGTGCTGTGACTAGTCTATTGCTTGCTATACATTCTCTATTAGAGCCCAATATTAGCTCTTCAAAAATCTGCTCAGCAACATGGTAGTATAATCCAGACTCTTGCTTCTAGAGCCTGTAATCTCTGAAGTTTTAACTCAAATGACACCAGGATATTTGTGCTAGGCAATGGGGATACAATGAATAAAATATTTCTCTTTAAGAGGTCACAATTAACCACATGAGAAAGTAAGATACTAAAGGTATAAAGGGAGTTCAAGTGGGGAGGTAAGGGAAGAAAGAGTATTTCACGAAGGCATCCCAGAAGATACATTATGAGTACTCTGGAAAAACATCAATAGAAGAATTTAGGGGTGCGTGGGTAGCTTGGTTGGTTAAGCATCCAACTTCAGCCCAGATCATGATCTCATGGTTCGTGAGTTCAAATCCCACATTGGACTCTGGACTGATGATGTGGAGCCTGTTTGGGATTCTCTCTCTCTCTCCCTGTTTGTCCCACCTCATTCACACTTTCTGTCTCTCCCTCTCTCTCTCTCTCTCTCTAAGATAAATAAACTTAAAAAAAAAAAAAAAAGGAAGAATTTAGGCGAAAAAGAGGTAAACTGTACCTACTGACTACCAAATGTATCAAATTAAAGCCCTGGGGCAGAAAGAGAAAAATAAAGCTAGTGAGGGAAAACAATTAAATCGCCAAGCTTGTAACAAAATATTGTGAATGAAGGAGAACAATAAGCAGTAAAACACAAATGGATGGTTATACTTTAGTGTATTTATTGAATATTCTTACTTTACTGTATGGATTGGCTTTCCTCTACTATCTCCAAGAATTAGAAAGCTATTTGCTAAAACACATTTTTAAAATTTAAATATGATTAAAAGTGCTACATAAGATATATCAAAAGTGCTTCTAGAATATTTTTAAATGATAAAAATGTAACATTAGAATTTTGGACCAGAAAATTTCAACTAGATTTAACATTCTATAAATGAATAATAGTTAGTCCAATAAGTATAACTCAAGTATACATTTAAAAGTTGTGTCGGGGCGCCTGGGTGGCGCAGTCGGTTAAGCGTCCGACTTCAGCCAGGTCACGATCTCGCGGTCAGTGAGTTAGAGCCCCGCGTCAGGCTCTGGGCCGATGGCTCGGAGCCTGGAGCCTGTTTCCGATTCTGTGTCTCCCTCTCTCTCTGCCCCTCCCCCGTTCATGCTCTGTCTCTCTCTGTCCCAAAGGGAAAAAAAAAAAAAAAAAAAAAACGTTGAAAAAAAAATAAATAAATAAAAGTTGTGTCATAAATTTGAAATACATATTGGAATTTGCTTCCATTAAACAAATTGGAATTTGTTTCCATTAAATATTGGAACAATAGAGAACAAATTTATGTAACCTGAAACCCCTAATTTAAGATATTTTTCAGGAAAGTATATGCATTTTATGGTGGCACCTACTGGCAAAATGTAGAAATACAACCAAATTATAGCTAAGATGGCCTGATGAAAAGTTGGCAATGGGGAGGGAAGGGTAGGAATTGATTCTTTCATTTCTTCCCTGTCTGTTTGCCATCCTCCCTTTGATTCAAAGATTACTGTGTTTCCCTACTACCTCCACCCTATTCTACTCAGTTACAAGAGTTAAGCACATTTTTATCTCTAAGTTTTAAGGTTGAGAGACAGGCTAGAGAAAGATGCAGGCAGGAGTTAGAGCATTTAGAATTTGTATATCATACTGAGGTTTCTGGAGTCTTATCCTGTACCTAATATGAATCATTGAAGAATTTTAATCATGGGAGTAACATTAGTTGTTTCAGAAAGACCACTGGCAGTAGTGAGGGCAGCAGAATGGGGCAACTCAAAACTGGAGGAAAAAGAACTCAGAGAGAAGTGAAGAAGTTCAGGCAAGAAAGGATAAAAGTCTGAAAACAGACTTTCCATACAAAATGGAAATATAAGATAGTAGCTACAGGAATAGAGATGAGAAGAAAGAATATCAAAAACGTTAAGTAAGAAAAATTGATGGATCTTGGTGGCAGAAGGGATAGAGAAAGGAGAAAAAAGGAGTTTAAGATATGTTCCAGATTTCTGCTTAGGTAGCTTGAGAAAGAGAGGCTTCAAAAAGCTGGGGCACTTTAGAAAGAGAAAAAGGTTTGCAGGAAAGATGAAGACTTAGTTTGGGACATGTTAAGTTTTAGTTGCCTTTGAGGTCACAACCTATAGACAAAGATGTATTTTTGAAACTCAGGAAAGAGGTTTGGATCCCACTGAAATATAGATTTAGAATTTATAGATATAGAATTTATAGGAGTAGATGGAAAATAAGAGAATGAAATCTCAGAAGTATGGGGAAAAGGGTTCTAACAGAGAAAATGATCAAATTTAAGGACGTTTGGAGTCCAAAAAAGACCATACCAATCTGATCACAAGTGACCTTTGGCAGAATAGCTTCAATAGAGTGGAACAGTGAATGATTGTGAGTCAGTTAAGTACAGACAAGTAAATAGATATTGAGTGTCTACTCTGTGCCAGAAACCATGTTAACTCTAAGGGATATTAGTGAAGAAAATCAACAAAACCCTCACAGAGTTTACAGTCTGGTGAGAAATACATATTAAATAATTAGAATTGGGAAATGGAATAAAGGACAGCATTTTTTTTTTCAAGAATCTCAGTTATAAAAGGAAGGAGAGGGGCGTCTGGGTGGCTCAGTCAGTTAAGCATCCGACTTCGGTGCAGGTCATGATCTTGCAGTTTGTGAGTTCAAGCCCTGCTTCGGGCTCTGTGGTGATAGCTAGGAGCCTGGAGCCTGTTTCAGATTCTGTTTCTCCCTCTCTCTCTCTGCCCCTCCCCCACTTGCGCTCTGTCTCCCTCTGTCTCAAAAATAAACATTAGAAAAAATTGATTTAAAAAAAAACAAGAAAATAAAAGGAAGGAGAAGGAATTGACAAAAACAGAGAAGATCGTTTGTTGTTTTTTCTTATAATCTTTATGGACTGTGGCAAAAGTACTAGTAGAAGTTGAAATTATAAGACAAAATGAATAACCAATGAAACAATGTCCCAATAGGCTAGTCATATTATCCCCACTGTAGAAAATATCCTCCCTTCTCCCCATCTGGGCTTCATATCACACCCATTCTCCATGTCCGTCTAACTCCTTCAAGTCCATACTTTCAGATTAAGCTGAACTATAACAGCCACCCAGGTAAGTATTCCTGACCCTTTATCCCTGCCTCCCACAAATAAGGCAATTGTCCTTTCCTCTGTACATCCTCCTATTGCATAAATAGGATATATGGTTTTAGCTTTTAATAATTCTTTACAATTATGAAATGAATATATACTTAGTATACACAAATGTCACCATAAAGAAGAAATAAAGATCGCTTAGGGCACTATTTAGACACCCACATGAATATACCCACTACTTGGACACCTACTTCTTCAGTGTCTTCACAAGAACACAGAGTGAATTACTCACTGTGACAAGACAGGATATCCACAATAACTCACTGATAAGTTAAAGAATTTAAGATGCCTCATCCTAGATGCCTCTAAAATGTACTTCTATCCTATAGATAATTTATCCAAACCAGACATTCCTCCAAAGGGAATGCAATTATAACAAACTACAGTGGACTGAATGTACACATTTATATCTGCTCCCTCCTAAAGCTGCAGAGAAATGACAGAAATGCAAGTGTTTTAAATCCACGAAGAAAAAGAATGGAAGAGGAGACAATAGCGGATGACAGCAGAGACATACAATGAAAGGATGGAAAGATGAAAAGCAGACGGACATGTGGTAGCTGACTACTCAGAACAAAGAAAGCTAAAACATATGTAACTGCTAAAAGAGATTCCAATAAGAAGCAACTCCAGAAATTCTCAGATATTGAATTCAATACTGAAGGCTATGATAAAGGGGCTGCAAATAAGAACTAGTTGACAGTCTACATCAGAACACTTGACGCCTCAATCTCTTCTCCTATTCTGAGCAGTCAGGCCAGTGCACTTCCCTCCCCTCAGCATGGAAAGCAAGATTACTCTGAAGAAAGTAAGCCAGATGAGCTCTAGACCGCAAGGCAATGGGAACTGAAAACAGAGAGACTGAGTAAAAGTCTACAGACTGAACTGGGAGACTGAGCATCAGCTCCTATGCGACTTCAAATCCCAGAATATTACTAGACTAGCTAGACTTACAGCTTTCTGAAGGAGACTAAAGAATGCCACTGTGTAAATTCTGGGGTAAGTTCCAAAGAAAAGACCTATAGTTACCGACATTGGGAGAATCCCCAACAAAGGAACTAACTGGATGCCAGGCTATAATGAAATCCACTGTACAGAACTACTAATCAGCTTTACAGAGTCTCATTCTGAAATATGATGGAAGGGCTGTTCAGAATCACCATACATTTTAGGAATACCTCTAACATGAAAGATTGCAAAACTAACAAAAAAGAAAACATTCAACTTAGATAACAACAAAGACAATCCAGGAAGCAGATAAAAATAATCTTAAAAATATAATACTTTTAGATAAATAAAACATGATATAAGATCACATTCAATCAAATGGGAGAATACAATAAAAATATTTGTCTCCTGTTTTTCTCAGAAAGCCATGTACACCAATAAGGGGTATACCAATTAAAAATAAAGTCATGGGGCGCCTGGGTGGCTCAATCGGTTGAGCTTACGACTTCGTCTCAGGTCGTGATCTCGCGGTTTGTGAGTTCGCCCCGTGTCGGCCTCTGCGCTGACAGCTTGGAGCCTGAAGCCTACTTCGGATTCTGTGTCTCCTTCTCTCTCTGCCCCTCCCCCACTTGTGCTCTGTCTCTATCAAAAATAAATAAATGTAAAAAAAAATTTTTTTAATAAATAAAGTCATGAGATTCAGAAAACAAGGCAGAGGCAAAGAAAATTCATAAGGTAATGAAACTTCACAGTTACCACTGTGAAACAGGCCTGACAAGCAAAAGTACAAACTGAATGAAGAAGATAGTGCATTCTCCAAAAGGAATGTCTTCAAGGGCAAAACCCAGAACTTATAGATAACCTTATTATTAGGTCTAATAAGAAGAAATTGTATAGTTTTATTGGAAAGCTTGATAAAGAATCTATAATAAAATAGGAAGTCAAGCAAAAGAAAAAAGTAGATAATTATCAACTGTAGAAAAAAAAAAACGGGCGCCTGGGTGGCTCAGTCGGTTGAGCGGCCAACTTCGGCTCAGGTCATGATCTCGCGGTCCATGAGTTCGAGCCCCGCGTCGGGCTCTATGCTGACAGCTCAGAGCCTAGAACCTGTTTCAGATTCTGTGTCTCCCTCTCTCTCTCTGACCCTTCCCCGTTCATGCTCTGTCTCTCTGTCTCAAAAATAAATAAACGTTAAAAAAAAAAAAAGAAAGAAAAAAAACAAAAAAATCTATACAAGAAAGGAAGTATAATCACAGCATATCACATAGCTTAGGTGTAGGCAGTATTTACAGAGTCATAATAAAAAAATTCTAAAACATAACTTAAGCTGAAATTGTAGTATAACTAGATATGAAGGATGAATGAAGTCTGTGTGTATCTGTGTGCCTAACAGGAGGGAGAAGACAGAAATGGGGAGCTGGGACATTGGCATAGGAAGTTAATATTGTCTAAAACTGAAAAAAATCAACAAATAGCTGAATAAAAATTTCATTTAAATGAGGTAAATCTAAAAACAAAAAAACTTAAAGTCAATTCATCTGTAGAGGACTATTTTACTGTAAGTCCATAATGCCACTTGACTTTAACAAAATATACCTATATTTGCTTTGCTAAAAATAAAATATTTTTTTAAATTATCTGTGATCTCAGAAGAAACAGCCAGCCAATATATTTGAAAGTTCAGAAGATGTCACTATTATTGACTATAAGTCATATTCAAAAAACCTCTTCCAAATTTACTTCCTTGGAATGGATATCCACAAAGAAGACAGAAGGATATAATTCAAAATAAAATCCTAAGAAAAAAATCCTTGGAATCTTACAATGAAAAGAAGTTTCATGAAATAAGATATAGTGATTAAAAGAATGGGTTCCAGGTTCAGAACTGAGTTCAGATCCCAGCTCTGCTACTTAAATAACAATGTGACTGAGTTAAATTACTTAGTCCCAGTGCTTCAGTTTCTTCCTCTCTAAACTGGGTGTGTATACAGTACCCATAATGTAAGGCTGCTGTAATGATCAAATGATAACCCCCACAAAGAGCTTAATATAATGCCTGACACATAAAAAGTGTTGAGTAAATACCAGCTCTTTTTATTAGTACAATGCTAAAGCATACCAACCAAATTGACAGTGATCTACCATGATTGCTAACATATACAATACACTTCTGTTCCCCACCAAATTACTCTCAAAATTCTTATCATCCAAGATGCATATATTATAAATAGGAGTCTATCAGATACGAAGATCTTACTTCCAATATAATATAAAAACAAATTCCAGATAAACTAAAGATTTACACCCAAGAAAAGGAAAAAATAGTAGCAGGAAGTAGAATATAGATTTCATCATATCTCTATCAATTTCCTTACTCATTCCGGGCATAAGTTTCCTTTATTGCTAAATAAAAACTTTAAAGAAATGATCTGTTCAGTCATGTCCAGTCCTCAAAAATCTATTTATTCCAGAAAAAGACAAACAGAAATCCCTCTTCTATAGTCAAATTTAATTGAACATGCCATTTGACTTTGGCAAAAATTTTAGAATCAAAGATAGGCAGAAACTAGAGGGATAGGTCATGAGGTTATAATTTATTCATCTAGATATTTTGTTTCTTCTCCCTACTGTTTGGTTTGATCTTTGGTCATTTCAATAGCTCCTATATTCAAATCTACCTCTGATTCTATAAGTTTTAAAGCTAGATTAGTAAAAAACATTTGTAATTTATGAAAAGTCGTTACCTTGGATTTGGTATTTCTCCAAGAATCTCATCTAATTTGTCAATGAAGTTAATAAAATTAGACAATCCTTTTACATGTGCCCTTAAAGGATCAGATGGTGATGGTGCATATCCTTTCCCTCCAAGCTCTAGTGTCCTAATAAATGATGTAGCCACCTATGAATTAAAACAAATGATTTAGTTATGTTTAATGATTTAGTAAGTTAAAAATAAAACTTTATGAAGCTGGGTGCATTTATATTATTTCTGGGTATAGAGGTAAAGTAAGCACTTTTTACAATTCATGCCACTTTGATTCAGAAGCAAATAATTAAAGAAACAGATGCCATGCAAAATTCATGCCAGCAGGGGTGATGGCAATGCAAGTGGAGACTGGGGAGCCAAGTTAGAAAACTAAGAGAGTAAGAATATATTCATAAGAGAATATCACTGACTATAAAATATTAGTGTAGAAATATATTCTTGTAGAGATTAAACTGGAGTTTTTATATGGATCAAAGGGTTTTTAAGTATCAACTGTGTTGATTTATTCAAGGGTGGGCAATTAATTCAATTCTTCCAAGCCTTATCTTACTTTAAACACTTAGACTAAATAATCACTATGTCCTATCTAGCTTTCACATTTTAGGATTATTTCATCATGTGTAGTTCAAGAGGCCTTACCTCTACAATGATAAAATTATGTATATGATGGCTATACTTAAGAGCATCTCCATCAAAGATGAAATGTTCTAAAGCTGTATTTTCCAAAGTGTATCCTAAGACAAATTCTATGAAATTTCAGTAATTTGGAAGAAAGTTCCAAGGTTAAATAACTTAGAAAACAACAGATTAAATAACATGGTTAATTTAAGCATATTTCTTAATGGTAGGACCTCTCAGAGCTTTTGATATATAAACATCCAATAAAGGTATATACTATTTCCAAACTTTTTGCCCTTGGACACATTTATTCAAGGAGCATTTAACAGGGACTTCTTCCTTTGGACGTATTTACTCAAGGAGAATTTAACAGGGCTACCACTCTATAGAACACACGTAGGAAAACACTGTTTTAGAGATATTCTCCCTTGTCAAATTTGAAGAATATGGTAATAATACCACAGATTTTCAAATACCAAGGAAGAACATATATTCACAGTTTAAAACCTGTTTTATCATAAGAAGTCTATATTACGGTACAGGTATCCACTGTTCATAACAGCCTTTTAAAACATCTTGAAAATGTAATATGTCCATACCAAAAAGATAGACATCTTTTTCTCTTGAGCAGCATGTTTCAAATCAGTGAAGGCTTCTCGTCCAAGTCCTCTATCAGGAATATTAAGAATATGAGCCAGAGCCAGGTCATTCTTTGAATTCACTAGCAGGCTTAAATATGAGTAGATAACTTTCCTTGCTAGTAACTGCACCTGTACAATAAAATATTATTTTCTTTATTGAGGTTGTTCTAAATCAATAATCTTTTCTTATATGCAGTAAAAATACTTATGACCATTCAATAACAATCTCACTCAACTCTTTGGGAAAAAAAGAGAACTACCATAAAACAAAAGTTTGAATGGGACAATTAACATATTCTTGATCGTGAAACCAACTTGCCACCAGTGAGCATCTATGAGCAAATAACAACTATCATAATTGTTGAAAATGTCTCTTAAAAAAATGATATAAAAAGATAAAGTCCGAAGTCTGCATTTCTGATAAGGCTGGATCTCTTTCCCCTGCACACATTTGTCACTAAATAACAAGGAGTGGGGCGCCTGGGTGGCGCAGTCGGTTAAGCGTCCGACTTCAGCCAGGTCACGATCTCGCGGTCCGTGAGTTCGAGCCCCGCGTCAGGCTCTGGGCTGATGGCTCGGAGCCTGGGGCCTGTTTCCGATTCTGTGTCTCCCTCTCTCTCTGCCCCTCCCCCGTTCATGCTCTGTCTCTCTCTGTCCCAAAAATAAATAAAAAAATGTTGAAAAAAAAAAAATTAAAATTAAATAACAAGGAGTAATGATGCCCCCCGAAGCTTAGGGAATGAGCCAACTGGCACTATTTGGTCCTTTACCCATACAGGACTAGATATAGGCTGAAGTTAAAAGGTTAAATTTTGGAGGAAATTATTAGATATTGGTTTTGACAATACCAAATAACCAAGTAAGTATTGCAATGAAGAGATAGAAGCAAATGTAAAAAAAATAACAAGTAGTTGATGTTGACATTAACTGGCCTAAAACAGAGCTATGACTGTTTAAGCACAAGATAAATAATATCTGCTATAATTTCATATGGATATTGGTTCTTTCATATATACTGTATTTGTCTTTTATAGTCAAACAACAAACCAGGGTATTCAATGATCTTATTCTTAAAATTAGCTATTTATAGCTATTTAAGGCCTTGCAACTTCTATCTAGTATGGGGGAAGTGATAGTGTGAACTCCCACAAATTAGTATAACTTATTAGGTAAATTTTCAAAAACATAAATACATAAAGACACCGGAGGGACGCCTGGGTGGCTCAGTCGGTTAAGTGTCCAACTTTGGCTCAGGCATGATCTCATGGTTTGTGAGTTCAAGCCCTGCGTCAGACTCTGTGCGGACAGCTCACAGCCTGCAGCCAGCTTCAGATTCTGTCTCCCCCCACCCCCCCTGCCCTCCCCCGCTCTTGCTCTGTCTCTCTCAAGAATAACATTTAAAAAAATTTTGTTAATAAAAATAAATAAATAAAAGACCCTAGAAAGGATCCAAAAAGCAGACACAAGCTGGAGGAGAACTTGATTTTAAAAGAACTGCAACAAGAAGGGTAAGAATAGCAAGCCTGTGGTTGTTCAAGGCCCTCAACTTCCTGTAGTACTGAAGTGAGTGATCATGTGAACCTCACAGATAACAAACATAAAATGGGAAGAAATTTTAAATACTATTTAAAGACACTGAGAAGTGTCCAGAGGGTAGACAGAAGCTGGAAGAATATTTAATTTTAATGGAACTGCAATAAGAAGGGTATGAATTAAGTTCGTGGATTACTGGCCCAAATTTCATGACTATGGCGGCTGCAGAAGGTAGAAGTGACTATAAAGGTGTCCTTAGAATCCAGAGCTGGGAAAGCAGCTAGAAATTTAAAGGGGAAAATCTTGGAAAAATTGAGAGCATAAAGAGTCAAAATCCCTAGCTGACTGGGAAACCACACAAGCATGGGGGAGACTCCAGGAGGCCCATCAAAAATGCAAGTCAAAATGAGAAAGAAACATATTCAAAAAATATATTCAAGAAAGACTGAGCTATGAGGAACCAGAGCTATGCGTTGGAAGGTTTGCTAAACTGAGTGCATTCCTCAACTGTGTATAGCTTAAGTGGCAGAAAGCTGAAGGTGTACAGGCTTGAAGTGTTAAATGTACACAGCCAAAGCTTATCAGAACTGGAAAATTCAGGAAAAACCCTAGGAAAAGGAATCTATGGAGAGAATAAGCTCCATACTTCCCCCAAACTGTGCCTGACTGCCAAATTTGGCAGGCAGAAGAAAGATCTACAAAAGCCAACCCAAAAAAACAGCAAAGGGAAGCCATAATAATAGATATCCAAAAAGGTGCATACTGAGGAAACAAAATATGAAGTTGAAATCCAGGCAAGTAAATTGCCTACTAGAACAAAAACTCAACTGTCCTCAGAAGAACATGATATAACCCAGAGTCAATATAGAATATTATCTGTAATGTCCAGTTTTCATTCACAAATTACTAGACAGTTTTAAAAAAAGGGGGGGGGGCGCCTGGGTGGCTCAGTTGGTTAAGCATCCGACTTCGGCTCAGATCATGATCTCACGGTTTTTGAGTTCAAGTGCCCCATTGGGCTCTGTGGTGACAGCTTGGAGCCTGCAGCCTGACTTCGAATTCTGTGTCTCCCTCTCTCTCTGCTCTTCCCCTGCTCGTGCTCTGTTTCTCTCTGTCTCTCAAAAATAAATAAATACATTTTAAAAAATTAATTAATTAATTAAATTAAAAAATTTTAAAAAGAAAAGGAGAAAGTGTTACCCCTTCTTAGTATAAAAAGCAATCAATAGAAATTATCACCAAGTAGACCTAGATGTTAGATTTAGCAGACAAAACATCAAGGTGTTTGTTATAAATACATTCAAAGAATTCAAATGAAATATGTTCAATGAATTTAAAAAATGTTATCAATGAATTAACAGAGGAAATGACAACAGAAAAGTGGACACTATAAAAAAAGTAAATTCTAGAAATGAAAAGTACAATAACAAAAACAAAATTTGCCAAGTGGGCTCAATAACAACTTGGAGAAAGTGGAAGAAAGTATCAGTGAACTTACAAATATATAAATAGAAATTACCAAATCTGAAAAACAAAGGAAGAAAAAAAAAGAAAAAAGAACCAACGAACACTGTGGGATAATTTAATTAAATCAATATATAAATACTTAGAATCCCTACAGAAAAGTGAAAGAAGCAGGAAAAAAAATACTTGAAATTATGGCCAAAAGCACGCCAAATCTGGTACAAAACATTAATTTATAGATGTAAGTGGCTACTCAAGTAGGAAAAACAAAAAATCACTCCCATATTATAATCAAACTTTGACAGCCAAAGATGAGAAAAAAAATCTCAAAAGTAACCAGGGCAAAATGACACATTATGTACTAGGGAATGATGACAAGATTAATAGACCATCAAAAAATAAGCCAAAGACACTGGAACAACATATTAAATATGCTGAGAAATTATCTTAAATATTGCTATACAATTACAATAAGCAAGATAACATAGTATTTGTGAATGAAACAGAACCACGTCCACAAATAGACCTAACATACATATGGCCATTTGATTTTTGACATAGGTGCAAAAGAAATCATAGAGAAAGGACAGTCTTTTCAATAACTGGTGTAGAAGCAATTGATCATTCATATGCAAAACAAATGAACCCCACCTAAACCTCACACCTTTTGTAAAAATTAACTCAAAGCAGATCACAGGTATAAATGTACAATATAAAACTGTAAAAGTTTTAGAAGAAAACATAAAAGAAAATCTTTGTAACTTGGATTAGGCAGTTATTAGACATGACACCAAAAGCATAATCTATAATAGAAAAAAAAAACGATAAATTGGATTTCATCAAAATTAAATTAGTTTTATGGAATTCTTATCACCCTCTCAACTGCTTCCACCCTATCTTCTTGCTCTGGAATCTTGTTTGTAACTAATTCTTAAATGTTGCTCCCACACTATTTACCTGAAATCTTCTCCTTGCCTATACCCTTAGAAAAATGGACTCCACGAATTCTAAACTCAATTCCCTCTCAAAACATGAAATTCATTAAACCCTTCAGAGACTGACAACATAGCTAAAGATCCCATAATTTATCATCTGTAACTAAGAAAATACTTTCTGAATTAAATCTTTTTGTTTTTAATGTTTATTTTTGAGAGAGACAGACAGACAGACACACAGACAGACAGCATGAGTGGGAGAGGGGCAGAGATAGAGGGAGACACAGAATCCGAAGCAGGCTCCAGGCTCTGAGCTGTCAGCACACAGCACAACACGGGACTTGAACTCACGAACCATGAAATCATGACCTGAGCCAAAGTCGGATCCCTAACTAACTGAGCCACCCAGATGCCCCAATACTTTCTGAATTAAAATTAAAATTTCTCCATATTCTGTTTAATCATATTTTAAATTAGGAAGCATAAAAGAAAGCTTTAAAAGGTAGGAATAAAAATTACAAATCAATAAGAAGTGTCATAGACAATTACTAAGAGAGTCTCTCAAGTTCATATACATATTAAAAACACTTTTAAAGGTAACATGCTTTTGGATTATTTAAATATCATATGAAAAACAATTTTTGAAACATGGTAGGCAGTCAGGGTCAATTTAAAAAAACTTTGAGGGTGCCTGACTGGTTCAGTCAGTTAAGCAACTGACTCTTCATTTCAGCTCAGGTCATGATCTCACAGTGGGTCAGCACAGAGCCTGCTTGGGATTCTCTCTCTCCCTCTCTTTCTGCCCCTCCCCTGCTCACTCTCTTTCTCTCAAATTAAATAAATAAACTTTAAAAAATACTTTAAAAAAACTTTATTGGACAGGAAAAAATTACCTTAAATATGGACTCAAAATTTAAGCAAAATTGATTTTTTAAATAAAGTTTGAATATTAACACTATGAAACTCTTTTCTTAAATATTAAAAATATTAGACAAATGTTACCTTTGCAGAGAGGCTCCCTGATTTCCCATATAAACAGCAATTCATGTACTCCCTTTCTTACCACCCTGTAATATTTCTGCATATCAGCCAATTATAATTCCCTGATAGACCTTAACGTTTTCTGACATTGTGTGTTTTCTTAATCTTTCTACTACTTCATAAGTTCCAGGAGAGCAAATGATATATCCTTAGGGCCTTAAAGAATGACTGGCATTATAGCAGGTAATCAGTCCATTTTATTAATAGGTTCTCAATTAGTTTTTGTTCAATGATAAATGGAAAAAAAAAACTTAATACATGCATGTGGCCCTTTTAGATATTACAAAATGAAAACTACTGATAAAATCTTACTTGAGATCGAATAAGCACTCATGTATTTTTATTACATTGCCTTAAAAAGAAAATCACTCTAAGGTACAACTCTAAGATAAAATCATCTTTCAGATCCATCCTAAAATTTTATAACATAAGGCACAACATGGTTTTCTGCTTATATTTCAAGTGTCCTTTTATTTTTATTTTCAGTGTAAATCATAACACTTCATGTGACTCTATAATACAAAAGTTTCCATTTTAATTTCACAGTGGAATAGTCTGTCTAAAACATATGAATCTCCTCTATCTTATCTCTTCACATTTCAAAAGACTAACACATTTGTCAAAAATTAAAGCAGAGAGAAAGTGACATTCACACTGTAATCAGAAACTGTTTTACTCTTTCTAGATTTAATTTCATTCAATCCCTGTCTCACTGTGCCTCTACTGTTCAAAAATAATGAGGATATAACAATATGTATAGATTTGATCCTTATTGGGTACAAACCACATCTACAACTTGCTCTTTAAGGCTAGCAAATTCTGCCCTGCTGATCTGTGATGCTAGGCAAACATCAGGGAAAAACATTTTGGAGTCCTCACAGTTAGAGTGTTTCTTTTAACTCATGGCTACAATTGGAAATCTATCCCTATCATTATGGTCATATAACATGGCAGTTATGGTTTCCCTGCTCTTGTATTTGCAAGTGTGTTTTAAAGAGGCTCTCTGGAAAAGCATTCCACATAAATACAGTTATGATGTCCAGAAGCAAGGGCCTAAATTGAAAAAATCCACAAGATTGAAGCTTTTACCAAGATACCAAAAATAAAGATAATGTTCTGTTTATTTGTTTAATAAACCGATTCAATCCATACCACAAAGTATTTGCAATGTTTGTTTAGAAGTTGAACAATCTTACTTAAGCTTTCTGGCAAGTCCAAGCTTCTTTTCCTATCCCTTAATTATTACTGAAACGCAGATATTCAACCTCAATTTGGAAGTTACTTTTGCTAGATTGAGATTAACAATTTATACAGGTATTTTTTACTTTCTTTGCCAATACATAAATTCTTACATATAACAACAACAACAAAAAGTTGAACTAGAACTAATATACTGGTAGAATTTTTTATTTAACTGAGGGTTTTCTTTTTGGGCCTTTATTCCATTTTTCCCTTCCTTGCTTCAGAATTTCTAGTGCAGTTTAGTACCTTAGGAAAAATGAAATAAAATAAAATAAGGAAACAAAAATATTTTTTCTCAAATTCATGCCATTCATCTACTTAATGACTCTGGCGTGGCATTAGTTAAGGTACATTTTGTGATCAAAATATATCTTTGCAAGACTTCAGCCCAAAAAAGTCACATTAGAATTTTAATAGAAATATATTGCCTTCCAAAAATACTTTGCAAAAAGAAAAATTAGAAGTCTGCAAGTAAAATGCAAAATGGCTAAGAGGATGGCTGTGACTTTAATAGTCCTCATAAAATCTAATCTATCAGCTAACTACTAGACAGAATACTCTCGGAAAACAATCCAAGGAGGCAAAAGATAAAAGTAGAGGATTAACCCAATGAAACTATCGTTGTATTTTTAATTTTTTTTTAATGTTTATTTATTTTTGAGAGAGAGAGACAGAGTGCAAGTAAGGAAGGGGCAGAGAGAGACAGAGGGAGACACAGAATCCAAAGCAGGCTCCAGGCTCTGAGCTATCAGCACAGGGCTTGAACTCATGGACTGCGAGATCATGACATGAACCGAAGTCGGATGCTCAACTGACTGAGCCACCCAGGCGCCACTATCATGGTATTTTTAAATGAGAAAACTATATGCTTGCAGTGAAGACTCATCAGTTTCTATGTACTATGATCTTTTTTCATGAATATCCCTTTAAGATATAACATTTTATATATGTAAGCCAAAATTATAAACACGTAGGTGTTTTACACAAACTAGTTCATTTCTATTCATTAAAAGGCACAATAACAATTACTGTTTTTTCCCTGTAGAGCCTGTAACATAAATTAAAGAGATCTGTAAGTGATCTAGTCTCTTGATATATATGAATGTACTCTTTAAGAACCAATGAGAAAAGACCAGGTATTTGGTAAACATTTTATCAATATTTGGGACAGGAGGGAAAAACAATGCAAGTGAAAAATTAATTTCAAGCAAGAGAAAATAGTTACAAATCACTAAATAAAATCATGTCTGGGAAGAAAACATTCAAAGATGGGCTTGGAATATTTTCTTGTACCAGAAAAAAAAAAAAGTAAGTGCTCAGAAGTCAAATAGGGCATGTAAACAAAAAAAAAGACACAGAAGCCAGCATGAAGGGAATCTACCATTTTAGAATCAAGGATTAATGACTGTAATTGATTTTAAAACTCTGAATAAATAAAAAGTCATGAGTATATAGGTAATAAATACATAAAAAAGGAGAAAGATAAATAGAAAAAATCAAATTTGCATCTTAAATAACTATTATCCCAACTCCTAAGCTGGTAATGAAATAGAAAGAATTAAGTAGTGACCCTGTCTTTTTTAGGGAACTATATACTTCATCTCAATTGATAAGATAAGTTCTTCTTTACTGAAAAATGGCAGCTAATCAAGGTAAAGACATGACAGGGTTAGAGATTTGCCACTCCGCAAACACTAAAGAAATAACAGAGTCAGACAAGGATCATCAATGCATGTGCAAAAGATTGTTGGGAAACAGGTTATTTACATAGTGTTACCCCATAGATCTCTGCTGATAGCAAAGGAAAAACTACATCTTTTTTCTAGACAGATCTGGCAATTTGGGACAACTTGAAACTGTGTCTCCTGATGTGATACTTACCATCAGTTAAGAAGCATGTACTATGAAATGTTAAACCTTAATCTAAGCAAGCTTTTAGCTGAAACCTCCAGTTTACTGGCAATAGAAGAACAAGATAAGTAATACCAGGAGAAATTTATCAGATAAACAAAAAAACAAAAACAAAAACAAAACAAAACATAAAAACGGAGGGGAATTCTAGATTAAAAGAGCTATAAAACCGTTTGGGGGACAAATGGAGAAATCGGAATTGGGAAGACAGTAAGTGATAATAGGGAATACTTAAGTTTTCTTACAGATGATAATGATATTATAGTTATGCCTTTATTTTCAGGAAATAATATGCTAAAGAATTTTAGGTATTAAGGGTCATGATGCCAGAAACAACTTTCAAATAAGCCAGAAAAAATATTAAATGCAAATATAAAGAACCTTAGTAAATCTAGGAAGTAGGTATACAGGTATTTACTTGAGGGCAGTGATAAACATATTTCTTTTTTTTTTTTTTAATGTTTTATTTATTTATTTATTTTTGACAGGGCGGTCAGAGAGAGAGGGAGACAGAGGATCTGAAGCAATCTCTGCACTGACAGCAGAGAGCCTGATGCAGGGCTTGAACTTACCACAAGATCATGACCTAAGTCGAAGTTGGACACTCAATTGACTGAGCCACCCAGGTGCCCCAGTCAATATATTTCTTAAAGGCTATCTGTATCGCATGGGACTTATGGGAGAATCTGCTTTAGCAATGTTTCCTAAAAAACGGAGAAGGTGATTCATCAAATATATTAACTTGAAGAAGATGGATTTAGATATGTTGAATGTAATTTTACTGCTTTTTCCAATACTTCTAAATTTTTATCTTGTCAATGGTGATTTTATTTACCATAGGTACTTTCATAAACATAACTCCCATGGTTGGTAAGGAGATACTATATTCAATTAGGTACCTAGCATAGTATTTAGCTAAAGGTAAATTATATTAGACCAAACATGTGGTTTCTTCACTGTGGTTTGTTTGTACAACAAACTCTATTATCACGATTTGTGATGCATCAGTTATTCTGCAAAAGGGACAGATTTTTCCATTGTATATCCTCCCAAGAATCACTCATTTAAAACCATAATTGTGAAATTTACCAAATACAAAGATTCAAAGAACTCTGGCAACCTAGATCTTCCAACTACTTTTCAGATACTTAGAATGATAACCTATTTTTGCACAGTGCCTGTGATCCTGGCCGGAAACCAGGAAGAAACTGACTGCTATGCTCTTGCCAGTCTCTAACGTATTACTCTTTGCAAATACAGCTTTATTTAAGCAAATTAAAGAACATTTTTGATTAAAAAAATAACATACAATCACATTCATAGTGATTTGAAGAGGATCATATCCTGCTTTTTAATTTACTCACAATTTATCAGTACCTTTTCATTATCCTGGTTGTGTTTCCTCATTGGTGATGTCGGTACATAAAGATCAGTTTCATCAGCTACTGCACACTGTCTCCCAAGCAGAAAATCCCGTAGTTGACTCTGTAGAAACACAGGAGGTTGCTAATAATAAACTGCTTTTCCAACTATAAAAAATACTTCACATTGAGCTCTACGTAGTGTCACTAATATCCCAGCATACAGTATTATTACCTGATCTTTGTTGGCAGTAAGTATACATGGAATTAAACTCTCTAACAAAATGCTTGTTTCCAATGGCTGTACTCATAGAGTTCACAAGTTTAGAGTTAAAAGATAACCTTGGAAATTTAATCTGAGCCTTTAATTTTTATAGAAGAAAATTAAAGACAAAATGCTTACCTAAGGCACACAATAACTGCTTCATTTTGGGATTATACAAAAGTAAACCTAGTGTCCTAACAGCATATTTCAAAGTAAGAATTTCAATGAAAAAAAATATGGTTATTTGCTTTCACTGTGCCATGGTACTCAACATCTCCCTATTATTTGTTCTAAGCGATCCAAGATTATGTAGGTATTCACACACCTCATTCCTGATGAGTAAACTTGGAGGGAAGGTATAAACTGAATTAACAAAGCCTAAAGAGATTGCAAACCACTTTCCTCTCAGCCATTGCAAAATTATAACTAAAATAACTCCCCAATACATACTTCTTAAAAGGCAAAGTGGGATTTTGTTGTTCATAACT
Source organism: Neofelis nebulosa (assembly GCF_028018385.1). Lineage (NCBI taxonomy): Eukaryota > Metazoa > Chordata > Mammalia > Carnivora > Felidae > Neofelis > Neofelis nebulosa. The sequence goes on from NC_080789.1 coordinate 19,720,869, forward strand.
TGAATTTCAAAATTCAAGCTCACTAAAAAAAAAAATTTATTTATTTTTTTTTTAAGTTTTGACTTTTACTCCTTTGCTACAAAGGGCAACTTAGATACCTATTTTCTTTCTTTTTCTTTCTTTCTTTCTTTTTTTTTTTTTTTTTTTTTTTTTGAGACAGAACACCAGCTGGGGAGTGGCAGAGAGAAAGGGAGACACAGAATCTGAAGCAGGCTACAGGCTCCAAGCCATCAGCACAGAGCCCGACATGGGGCTCCAACTCAGACTGGGAGAAAATGACCTGAGCTGACGTTGGACACTCAACTGACTGAGCCACCCAGGTAGCCCTGGATACCCATTTTCTAAATATTAGCTAGCCAGAAACTTTTAATGACCAGTGACAACATACAGTGCAACTTTTCAATATTTAAAAAATTAATCTTATGAAATAATTCAGGTTCATTGTCTTTAAACAGAAAAATTGTTTGGGGAGAATTTGACGATTACTTTTTTTTTTTTCATTTTTATTGTAATTCCAGTGTAGTTAACATACAGTGTTATATTAGTTTCAGGTGTACAATATAGTGATTCAACACTTCCATTCATCACCCGATGTGCATCTCGCCTGCACTCCTTATTCTCTATCACTTATTTCACCCATCTCCCACCCACCTCCCCTCTGGTAAGCATCAGTTTGTCTCCCACAGTTAAGTTTGTTTCTTGGTTTGTCTTTTTAAAAAGAATTTACTATTTAAAAAATCTTGAATAGGGGTAGTCCTCACACTTGTGGTTCTTATGTTTTCAGGAGAGATGTTAAAAGCAAAGGTTTATTCTTCCATAAATACAATGTTATTTTCTTGAATCGGATAATATTACCCTCTGGTTTAAACTATGTTCATGTTGGGGTGCCTAGGTGGCTCAGCCGGTTGTGTCTGACTCTTGATTTCAGCACAAGTCATGATCTCACAGGTTCATGAGTTCAAGCCCCACATTGGGCTCCTCGCACTGACAGTGCAGAGCCTGCTTGGAATTCTCTGTCTCTGTCTCTCTGTCTCTCTCTCTCTGGCCTTCTGCACATGCTCTCGCTCTCAAAAGAAATGAACTTTAAAAAATAAAGCCATGTTCATGTTTAATGACATGTAAAGTACAATATTCTAGATCAGTTCAGTGAGGAGGGTCCATGGACTCCTGAGGTCCTTAAGACCCACTCAGGAGACCCAGGAAGTTCACCCTTTTTCAACTATGTATCAGTGTGAATCTGAATTTTCTTGATATACTTCAATCAAAACAACATACCAGACAGAAGTAGACATGAGAAACAGCTATTTTCTATCATACATGACATTAAGGATATTTATTAAAAATGTAAAGAGTAATAAATACAAAATAGGTAAAGCATTCTCACAATGTTTTATTCCTAAAAAATTTATTCATAACACTATTCACATAAACAGGTAATAGGTTTATTATCAACATCTTAATTACTGATACTTTGAACATATCTGAATTTTAATCTTTGATAAATATTAACAGATAAAACTCATATAAACAAAATCTCCTTGTAGTCTTAATTATTTTTTAATTTTATTATTATTTTTTTAATGTTTATTCATTTTTGAGAGACAGGCAGAGGACGAGCAGGGAACGGGCAGAGAGAGAGGAAGACCCAGAATCTGAAGCAGACTCCAGGCTCTGAGCCATCAGCACAGAGATCAAACCAACTGAGCCACCCAGGCACCCCCTAATTAATTTTTCAGCGTGCAAAAGGGTTCCTAAACTTGAAACTTTGACAAGGACTCTAGATAATATGGCATAAAGCTTTCTGAAGTAAGCAGAAAAATCACAATGTATTTTCTGTGATACACTATTAATTGTATTGATTTATACCTTTACTTTGTAGGTAAGTTGTTATTCATTCTACTTTTATCCTCTTATCAACCATATTTTTCCATTCCATTAATGATTACCTTCACTTTCTGGTACTCAAATCAGACCCGTTTCTCTACTGTCATTTAAAAGTGGTAATGCCTGCTTATTCCCAACAAACTACAACATTTAGCCATCTTAATTCTAAACTAATATCAGAATCTCCCTTAGCATCAGCCTTCCATTTCAGCACACATATCCCCAGTCCATCCTTATCATACACACGCCAAGTTTTGTTGCTCACTACCATCTTCCTCTAGATACGTATCTGCTCCGATTCATCTGTTTAATTGTTACGGTCTTTGAAAAGGCAAAGTCTTCACTTGAAGTATGAAGACAACATTCTTTAAATTTTTCCATAGCCTCACAAGTCCTTCCTTTGTCTTAGCTAGTAAGGGATACCTTGTTGAGGATCAAGACATGTTATTTAATTTTTGTTCTTTTGAAATAACTTGTTCTCTCCACTAGGAAACTTATAATATTTATCTTTACCCTTAAAGAGTCCAGGAATTTTACCAGGACATGTGTAAGTATGTGTCTTTTCTCTTGATTACAGGCTGGAACCTCAGAAACACCCTTAACTAGCAGAATCAAAGAAATATTTATTATAATAGATGTAGTTTCAAGAAATATTTTACTTAATCATGGCCTCTTCTGCATCTGTTCTTTTATCTCCTTCTGGAACTCCTATCATTTGTATGTTAAATCCTCTCGATCTAACCTCCAAGTTTCTTAACTTTTCCTTCACGATTTCTTGAACTTCAGATTTTTCTCTCTGCACTTTAAATATTTATTTCAGGACAATAATTTGTGTCTGAGTTCATCTGTTGCATTGGGAAAACTTTCTTCTTTTTTTTTCATCTACAAAGTCTCACGTTTAGGTTTATCCTTGAATTTCCTTGAGTACTTACTATTTTTATGGATTCAAGTTGTCACTCTCCACTAGCAGTTCTATTCTGTTGAGCATGTGTGTTCTCAGATAACTCATCTTTCTGTAACTGCTAGGACTCCTTAGGTGGCTATTGCTTTTCTCATTGGCTTTTTGGGGCTCAGCCTTGAATGCTGAGGTACTTCAAGTGTTGATAATTTTACAAGTAACGGAAGTTGAAATAGTCTCTACTCTTCATGAAGCAGCAGTGGAGAAATAAACAGGATGCCAGGCACCTGCTGAGGCCAAGGGAGAGTCTTCTTGTGGTCTCTCAAGGATCACCAACAGTACACCCATCCATTCAGCTACGTTTTGGCTTCCTCAGAGACAGAGAATCCTGGCACACTCACAGAGAGCGTTTGTTAACCTTCCCCAGAAGGTCCCCAGATTTCTGAGGGCTGCTAAGCTCTTCTCAAGAGCTACCATTTCTTCTCTTCAGCCCAGGGCTCTGATTTCCCCCAGATAATTGCTTAATTCATGAGAAAGCAAACTCTGTACCAATTGTCTCTTCTTAAAGTCTAGTTAGAATCCAAGGCCTTGTATGCTCCAGATATCCACAGGCCCTGCATCCATGTTCCCCAGGAGAGGAATTATAATGTACGAAATACAGAGGAAAGGGGCATTGTTCAAGTTATAAGGTTCCCAGAACTTCCCTGTCTTACCTTTATCTAAGTTCCTCATAATTACTGCCTTCTTTAGGTTACAATAAACAAAAAACAAAGAAGACACATAAGCATATGTATCTTTAAAGGCACTTTTAGCATAAATTAGGGTTATATTTAGTGCATTTTTGAGGAACCAATCTAGGGATATGTTTGCCTGCTCACTTTTTCCTCTTTGGAAATTTTCCTAAACAAGTATCAGAGATCAAATCTTTCATTTTAAATGCAGAAAATTTTCAACTTCACATACTATCATCTTAGCAGCTTGCACTCCACTCCTGATGTTCTGCAGAAGAACATGTTGATATCTGGAGACACAGAACTCCCTCCAATATAGACTTATACATCTCAAACTATAGGTGATTCACTTAAATGAAGAGGCTTATTAGAAGATTTAAACAGGGGCATAGGATAAGATGAAAACAATGTGCCCAAAAACCTCAGGCAGATTATATTCTCATTGGCTTATCAGAAGATTTTCTTTGTTGTTCCAATACTATGTTTGATCAGCCTCTAAATTAACTATGTGAAAAGTAGTCAAAAATCATCTCTACAAGCAAATAAAATACAGGTGAGGAGGAAAAAACAAAAACAAAACTATCTTCCCTCACAATATCTTCACCATAGTAAGGGTGTGATGTGTGGGTGTGCATGTACACATATGCATGTGCATCTTAGAAAGTTACAACAGGACAAAGGGTTCCATTATAGCCCAGGGAGGCCAAGACAGCAAACTGCCTGCCAATGTCCACTCTCCCCTTCTTTCTCAGTAACAGAGAGTTTGTTTTTATTCTGGCATGTTATGCAGGAAAAAAAGACTACATTTTCCCTAACATCTTGGTGTGGTCATGTGACTAGGCTCTGCACAAGGACACGGAAGCAAAAGAGCTATGTCTCTTTAAAAGGAAAGGAGAATACTGTGCTCCCTTACCACTTCTTGATGCAAGGAATGCCAGTACGGGATCTGGAGCTCTAACAGCTGTCACAAAGGACCTTGAAGGCAGAGGGTAGGAACTAAGATGGAAGAGCAGAATGACAGAAAAGTCCTAGGTATCTGATAATCACAGAGCTATCACATCAGTCCCAGATTCTTACCTTTAGATACCTTTTATAAAAGAGTGAAATACACTTCCATTTTGTTAAACCACTGCTATTGCAGAGGTTTCTATTAAAGCAGCCAAAACACCATTCCCAAGTATCAGACAGAAATATTTATAAAATATTTTAACAGCTTAGAAAATATACTAAATCTACAATTATTTAGTTATTACCACTATTTAATTACTACTTTATTGGTACCCAGTAAATGTTAAGATAAAGAAATATATTTCAACATTTTAAAACAAACCAGATACCAATTCTAATGTAGATAAAACCAAACTGCAAAGGATAACATTCCATTAATTTTAAAATTTATATTCAATAAAAAAATAAAGCAATGAATATGTGTATATGTTTAAAAAAAAAGGAATAGTGTATTACTTCATGTTTATTGCATTATACTATCCTCACAAAATGATATCCCATCTAATTAAAATAATATTATTAATCCATAGAAAGAGTCATAGCATTTATACAACATATGCCAAAATGAACAGATGCACATTAAACCAAGTAAGTAAATAGAAAAGCAATCCTTGAAATGAATTCAAAAAGAAATCACACATTTGGGACTGATAACTTTGTTAAAATTTTTTGATCTAGTAAAAAGCTGTTCTTATATTTCAACCAAATAACAACAGAATCTCAGCAAAATTTACCACCAAAATATTTCTTTCCAGTAATAACTAGCTTTCAGGTAGCTAAATTTTCCATTTTCTAACATGATCTGAAAAGCAAAAGCATTATCAAGTTACCATAAATGCTGATAACATAATTTAAAATAAAAATAAATCTAGCCAAATTTTCATTTAAGACAGATTTTAAAAAATACTTACAGGGGATATGTTGGCATTATTTTCACACTTAGAAATCAAAACACTACATTTTTTATAAACATCAATCAGATCTAACATATTACTATTCTTTAAGAAATCATCGTAAGTCCTCCTAATGTCCTCATAATGGTCAATCACTTCCATATTTTCAACTGGTAAGTTCAACTTCTCATGTAGGAAGAATTTCCAGGTCAATAAGACATCACTGAGAGGAACTGTAAATTCTCCATTGTGCTGAAAGAGACAATGCCAAAAATAAAAAAATAAAGTTGGGTGCCAGAATATTCATTAAGTTATAATTGAGGTAGGAAGCACAAATTGAATTTTGTTATGTAAGTCTACACTGAATTGTTGTGGATTTGAAGAGAATATCCAAATTAACTATGGAATAATTTTAAAACCAGATATGAAAGAAAAAGATTTTGATGGTTTTATAAAAATATAAACTACTATGGCAAGTTTGTGCATGACACAATTGGCAAATATACAGTTATTCTTCACTGAATTTCTCCTACCCAAAGTCGGGGGATGGGTGGGCAGAGATCTGTACTTAAGTACTACCGACTGGGAAAACATTTCATTCCATTAATACTTAGTTTCTTTCAGCTCTTTCAGCTAATGTATTTTTAATCTCTTATTCAAAACTGTCAATGCCATGGTGAATTACCACATACCGCACTATTCCAACTGTTAGTCTTAAAACATGATCATAAAAACTAAATTTTTAAAAATCATGGTTTGGTTTGGTTTTTTCATTACTATTCCAGGGAAGACAAAATATCAGTGCTAAAAAACCTTGGGTCAGAGAATTTTGATTCTTCCCTGCTCATGGACACACTAAACCATAAACAAACAAGTTCTAAAAAGCCAAGGTTTCTTTCTATAAGTTGTTGGATGCTCCTAATCAGGCAAAATTGTCCTTTTTCTCTTCTTCAATATCAACATGATATATTATGCCAGTAGCTGAAGGTTTGTTTTTTTTTTAATTGATTGCATTCTGCTCCCACTTAATATTAATCTCAGATATTAGTAATGGTGCCCTCCAAAATATGCCAGCCCTAATTCAGTAAAAAATTCTAACTACTCCTTTCCAAAGCAACATGAATAACAAATATTTTTAAATATCCATACGTGATTTTGTGAAATGTATTGCGTTGCTCCTTTCACAGTTAAGTACCCTTAATAGGTTAGTAGTTTCTGATAACACCAAGATCTTTCCATTAATTGTACTGAAAGATGTGTGGATATACAAATAAAACTGTAATTCACTGGAACTAAAATTGTAACATCATCTTTAGCCTAAGAAGAAGACTAATGAGAATCAAATAGACCCAAATAATAAAGTACTTTCTATTAAATCTATATTTCTTTCAAATCTATATTTCTTTTATAGAAATGAGCCACATTGTCTAGTTACTATCCAAATTTAAGACAATATGTCCAAACTGCCTTAAAATAATTAACTTTTTACTCATCTGTATGGAAACAACTAAGGAAATTACCCTTACTATCCTTGGAGGGACCTGTTATACCAAAATTATAAAAATTAATTATATTTCATGAAATTAATTCAATGAAAAACCAAAAAAAAAAAAAAGTAACTCTCAAACCTTGAATCCATAACCCAAATGTAAGTCAGATTTGTAATTTCTCAGCATTGAATCTAAAATTGTACACCTCACTTCCCAATCCCGTAAAAATTACACAATAAAATTTCCAAATGTATCTAAGTTAAATAAATCCAGTTATTTAGAGTTTCAAAACTAAATTGTTTTATCTCAAAAATTCCAAAACTATTTTGGTATGGCATTCCTCACATTAAAAATAAATTAAACGTATGCCTAATGTAAATGTACAATTTACTCTCATTCTGTGGACTATGCCTAGTTCAAGTATGCAAACTCTTGATCTTGTGAGAAAAGGTTTTGACTAGATTAACAGTGTTTATACTGGGATTGTAAAAACATTTTAAATCCAAATAAAAATGTACTCCAGATATCAGTTTTCGTGATCAGGTGCCCACCATGACAGCATATTCTATTATTCAAACCAGTAACAACTGATTCAGAGAGCTTGTGGTCAAATCAGAAAATGTTTTGCTAGGAAAACATGCCAGCTGGCTAATATCTGAAGGAAGTTCAAGATGGTCAATGCTTTAATTCTCTAATGGACATAAGAAAGATTGTATTTCCTAAGAATAAAATAAGAAAAAAATGAGTTACATTTTTCCAGAGCACTGCACTTTGTATATTTTACTGAACTTATTTTTATAATTATTCAAAAATTTAAATAAACTTTACAATTTCTAACTACATGGAATTTTTGTTGTTATCAAAAGAGAAAAAATAGTAGGTCTACTTAACAGCTATTAATTGGCTGTGTGACCTTGGGTAAAATACTGAAATCCCTGTGAGTACATTTCCTTGGTTATAAAATGAGATTATACAGATTAAATAACACCTGATAAATGGTAGGGGATAAAAAATGTCAGTCTGCTTTCTCTTTTCTTACTCAAAGTAAAATAATTATCTGTTGGGGGGAGTATTAGATAAATGTAACACAATTGTAAAAACTGTCACTTCTTATTTGTTATGTCAATGTTAGGTCATTTTCAAATCTGACAGTTAACCACAGGCTGTGAGTCTCCATGAAGTTATAAAATTAATATCTTTGTTTCATCCACTGGAACATTTGTAACACTCTTAAGGCTATTTAATGTGAAAAATAGCATGTATAATACAATTGCCAGACAGATTCAAATAATGAAGCCAATTCTAAAGAAAGGAAAAGCTAAAACACTATTTGCAATCTAAAAAGTCACATATATTTGCCATATAGTCCTCAATGAATCTATAATAAATTAAAACCTTAGCAGTATAAAACCCCTAGAGGTCAGATGATTTAAGCTAAAAAAGACTTCCCCTCAGAAAACATTCCCAAAACCTAAAACTCAAAGATTATTTTAATGTACCTTTTCTTTATCCCAATTAAAGCAACTAAGAAAACAAACATGCCGGTACACAAGCAACTCTACTAGGTATTCGCAAGTTTTACTAAAGTCAAATTCAATTCAAAGGATCACATACTTTTAGAGACTCATGTTCTCAAACTTCAGATAATTGAAAACCTAAACAGAGCTCAAACAGAGAGTGAAAAATACAGGTGAAGCATGTATACAATCAATTCTACTTTTTTATTACTATTACCTATGAATGCACCTGCAGGCATATGTGTATGTTTTTCATATTGCTGAGTGACTTGGAAGTCTCAGCACAGTTGGGGATGCCTGAGCTAACGCTACATGGGGAGTGAGAGTCGAACGGAATTGCAACCCACCATCTCCACTGCACATGTACATACACAAACTGCGAAAAGCTCAGTTGCAATTCACCTCTCCTCTTCTTTCCCACCCAGAGTCTGAACTTTCACAGTGAATTAAGTGAATTAGCAAGTAGAAAATTAATAAGTAGAAAGAGATCCTGAGTGAGTGCTACACAGACAAGTCCTGAAGAAAAAATGACTTGACCTGAGTATCTCAATATATCAAAATTTTTACAATGAAAACTAAATTTTCTTCACAGTACATTTAGCATTTTGACATATTTATGTTTCAAAAATTATTCATAAACAAACAACAAAAGGTGAGTTGAACGTAGTCCGTTTAATTCCAAAACAATAGTACTCAATTACTATACAATAATGATTCTTAATAATTGCCTCAATTTCTCTCTCTCCTTATTTTCCAGTGTATGGTTACCAAAGTTTAACCTTTGGTTAGCTTATTCCATTTTTACAATATCCTCAGAATCTATTACTTACCTTAGTACCATTTCTTCTGGTTATTAAAGGAGAGTTGTTTTTTTTTTGTTTTTTTTTTTTTTTAACAATCAGGCAGTAAATTGGAAAGACTTGAATGTGGATTGCAATGGAGAACAAAGGAAAGAGACTTTAAAATGACCCTTGGGTGTCTAGTTTCACAGACTGAGTGAACAATGGTATGTATAATTGAGACTCAGAATATGAACAAGAAGGTAAATTGACAGAGGAAACAATATGGTCTACTTTTAAAAACACTGATGCAGAGACAGTACTAGACATCAAGGTAAAATGTCCAATAAGTACCTGATCATACCAAGACTCAGTAGAGAAGTCTAGCATATAAATTCTGGTGAAACAATGTAAGGCAAGTATATCTAGTGGAAAGTAAAATGGAGCATATTGGAAGATATTAACAATGTGTATTACAAAGAGAGTATCTAAAGAACATGTAGAACTCTTTTAAAGAGTAAAAGAGATAAAAACAACTCGACAGTAAAATAAGCAAAAGAATATGCATGAACTGACAATAAAAAGAGGATACCTAAATAGTCAAATAAGCATTTAAATTGAACGCTTTAGTTAATGGAAAAATTAAAATGAAATGCCACTTTCTCTCTTTTCCAAGAGGCTCCATGCTGGCAGTGTGGAGCCTGCTTAGGATTTTCCCCCACTCTCTCTCTCTCTCTCTCTCCTTCTCCCTCTCCATCTCCCCCCATCTCTCTACCCCCTCCCCAGATCTCTCTCTCTCAAAGTAAATAAACTTTAAAAATATAAAATAAAACAAATGTAAATTCTAATAACCAAGTGGAAGAGCAATGTGGTAGCATCAAATCAAAGATGTATCTATCATATGACCTGCTGTGTAGGGAGCCTAGAGAAAATCTTGTTCCATGCACAGACATCTCATTTCAATGCAGAATTGTTTATGATACCAAAAAAACTTCAAACAACCCAAAGGTCCATCAATGAGTAAAATGTATCAGTCACACAAAGGATGATTGTTACAATGAATAAATTAGATCAACTTTTCTATCATACCTAAAGAGGTCTTGAAAACAATACTGGATGATCAAAACAAGAGGCAGAAAGAATGTATACCATCTGTTATAACTTTAAAATAGACACATTAACAGGGAAATCTGCCTGGCTGGATATGTAGAAAAACCCCTCCTATTGGTATAAAACACCTAAAACTAAAAGAGAAAATAGAGATCACTGGAAGATGGCGGCGAAGGAGGACGCTGGGCTCACCGCGCGTCCTGCTGATCACTTAGATTCCATCTACACCTGCCTAAATAACCCAGAAAACCACCATAAGACTAGCAGAACGGAGTCTCCAGAGCTAAGTGCAGACGAGAGGCCCACGGAAGAGGGTAGGAAGGGCGGAGAGATGGTGCACGCTCCACGGACTGGCGGGAGGGAGCCGGGGCGGAGGGGCGGCACGCCAGCCAAGCCCCCAAGTCTGGCTTGCAAAAGCGGAGGGGCCAGACGGAGTGTGTTCCGACAGCAAGCGGGACTTAGCATCTGGGAGGTTATAAGTTAACAGCTCTGCTCAGAGAACAGAAGGCTGGAGGACAACGGGAGGGAGAGTTGTTGAACCCTGGACGACAGAGCTCAGCTTGGCGGGGAACAAAGGCGTTTGCCAGCGCCATCTCCCTCACCCATCCCCCCGCCAAAATCCCAAAGGGAACCAGTTCCTGCCAGGGAACTTGCTGGCACCGCGCAAACACCCAAAGCTGTGCTTCTGCGGATCCATCCCTCCAGCGGGTCTGACTCCCTCCCGGTGCCACAGGGCCCCTCCCGAAGTGGATCTCCGAAAGGAAAAGGGAGCTGAGCCTGCCCCTCCCGCCCCTGTGCACCTTGCCGATCCACCCCAGCTAATATGCCAGATCCCCAGCACCACAAGCCTGGCAGTGTGCAAGTAGCCCAGACGGGCCACGCCACCCCACAGTGAATCCCGCCCCTAGGAGAGGGGAGGAGAAGGCACACACCAGTCTGACTGTGGCCCCAGCGGTGGGCTGGGGGCAGACATCAGGTCTGACTGCGGCCCTGCCCATCAACGCAAGTTATTCAAGACAGCACAGGGGAAGTGCCCCTCAGTCCCGCACCACTCCAGGGACTATCCAAAATGACGAAACGGAAGAATTCCCCTCAGAAAAATGTCCAGGAAATAACAACAGCTAATGAACTGATCAAAAAGGATTTAAACAATATAACATAAAGTGAATTTAGAATAATAGTCATACAATTAATCGCTGGGCTTGAAAACAGTATAAAGGACAGCAGAGAATCTCTTGCTACAGAGATCAAGGGACTAAGGGACAACCAGGAGGAGCTAAAAAATGCTATCAACGAGTTGCAAAATAAAATGGAGACAACTACGGCTCGGATTGAAGAGGCAGAGGAGAGAATAGGTGAACTAGAAGATAAAATTATGGAAAAAGAAGAAGCTGAGGAAAAGAGATAAAAAAATCCAGGAGTATGAGGGGAAAATTAGAGAACTAAGTGATGCACTCAAGAGAAATAATATACGCATAATTGGTATTCCAGAGGAGGAAGAGAGAGGGAAAGGTGCTGAAGGTGTACTTGAAGAAATAATAGTTGAGAACTTCCCTGATCTGGGGAAGGAAAAAGGCATTGAAATCCAAGAGGCACAGAGAACTCCCTTCAGACGTACTTGAATCGATCTTCTGCACGACATATCATAGTGAAACTGGCAAAGTACAAGGATAAAGAGAAAATTCTGAAAGCAGCTAGAGATAAACGTGCTCTAACATATAAAGGGAGACCTATAAGACTCATGACTGATCTCTCTACTGAAACTTGGCAGGCCAGAAAGGAATGGCAGGAGATCTTCAATGTGATGAACAGAAAAAATATGCAGCCGAGAATCGTTTATCCAGCAAGTCTGTCATTTAGAATAGAAGGAGAGATAAAGGTCTTCCCAAACAAACAAAAACTGAAGGAATTCGTCACCACTAAATCAGCCCTACAAGAGATCCTAAGGGGGATCCTGTGAGACAAAGTACCAATAATTTTATCACTGTACATGAGAAAAAATTTAAATAATCACAAGGACTTCTGGGAAATTTCAAAATTAAGATATTATCAAAAATGAAAAAGTAAATAAAGTTAATCAGTTTTTAGAGCGGCTTATTTTTACTGTGTCCTTACCAGGAACTAATAAAGAGGAATCAAATGGAAAAAAATAAAAAATAAAAATAAATAAATAAAAGAGAAAATAGAAAATATTTTTTCATGACTGAATTGTCCATAAAGGAAATTACAAAAAGTCAAAAATAATCAACTATTGGGACTTCATTAAGATAAAAAGCTTCTGTACAGCAAAGGAAATAATCAATAACACTAAAAGGCAGCCTATTAAATGGGAGAAGATATTTGCAAATGACATATCTGATAAAGAGAATCCAAAATCTATAAAGAAGTTATCAAACTTAACACCCAAAAATCAAATAACCCAATTAAGAAATGAGGGACGACATGAATAGACACTTTTCCAAAGACATCCAGATGGCTAACAGACACATGAAAAGATGCTCAACTGGGCCACCAGTTTGGTTAAGCATCTGACTCTAGATCTCAGCTCAGGTCATGATCTCAAGTTGGGGAGATGGAGCCTCACATCGGACTCTATGCTGACAATGAGGAGCCTGCCTGAGATTCTCTGACCTCTCTCTGCCCTTCCCCCAGTCACCTCAAAAATAAATAAATACATAAACATTCAAAAAAAAAAAAAGATGCTCAGTATCACTCAGCATCAGGGAAATACAAATCAAAACCAGATGAGATACCACCTCACACCTGTCAGAATGGCTAAAATTAACAACACAAGAAACAAGGGGTTGCCAAGAATACGGAGAAAGGGGAACCCACTTGCACTGTTGGTGGGAATGCAAACTGGTAGACACTCTGGAAAACAAAACAACTACAATAGAACTACCCTACAATCCAGCAATTGCACTATTAGGTATTTACCCAAAGGATACAAAAATACAGATTCAAAGAGGTACATGCATCTTGATGTTTACAGCAGCATTATCAACAATAGCCAAACTATGGAAAGAGCCCAAATGTCCATCAACTGATGAATGGATAAAGAAGATGTGGTATATATATATACGATGGAATATTACTCAGTCATCAAAAGAATGACATCTTGGGGCGCGTAGGTGGCTCAGTCAGTTAAGCATCCGACCTCAGCTCAGGTAATGATCTGGCAGTTCACGAGTTTGAGACCTGTGTCTGGCTCTGTTGCTGACAGCTCTGAGCCTGGAGCCTGTCTTTGGATTCTGTGTGTCCCTCTCTCTGCCCCTTCCCTGCTCACACTCTGCACACTCTCTCTCTCTCAAAAATAAATATTAAAAAAAAAAAAAATGAAATCTTGCCATTTGCAATGACATGGATAGAGCTAGAGTGTATTAAGTCAATCAGAGAAAGACAAACACCATATGATTTCACTCATATGTGGAATTTAAGAATCAAAACAAACATATGGGAAGGGGCGGGGGGGGAGGAGAGACGGAAAGAAACCACAAGAGACTCTTAATGATAGAGAATAAACTGAGGGTTGATGGAGGGAGGTGGGTGGGAGATGGGCTAGATGGGTGAGAGTTATTAAGGAGGGCACTTGTTGTGATGAGCACTGGGTGTTGTATGTAAGGGATGAATCACTGAATTCTACTCCTAAAACAAATATTGGACTGTACATTAACTAAAATTTAATTAAAAAAAAAATGAAAATAAAAACCCAAAAGCTCAAAAACAATGAGAAAGTGCCAATACAGATGGGTAAGCAAATGATGGAGCCTATATTTCCCTGGTAACTACCATTCCCTGACACTAAAGAAGCTGGTTTTTATGAACGCTGAGCACAAATTTTAGGAGACAAAGCTAAGCATAAGAAAGGTGGAAAGTTGCATCAGAGACCCTCCCTGCCCACCCTGCCAGATAAAGTCAAAGCCTCTAAACGTCAACGCTTTTTATGGGTCAGGGCACCTGGGTGGCTTATTCAGCCAAGCTTCAGACTCTTGATTTTGGCTCAGGTCATGATGTCTAGTCGTGACATGATAGAGTCATGAGAGATCGAGCCCTGCATTTGGTTGGGCTCAGCGATGGGCACGGAGCTTGCTCAAGATTCTCTCTCTCCCTCTCCCTGATCCTGCCCTCCTCGTGCATGCTCTTTCTCTTTCTCTCACTCTCTTTCTCAGAAGCAAATAAATATATAAATTAATACATAAATACATAAATGATCTAAAGGTCAACACTCTTACTATGTCCACTAGAAGAAAATCTGCCCAGCAAAAGGTGATAATGAAGATACTTGCCAGGGAAGAGATTTCTTTTTTTAAACGTTTATTTTTAAGAGAGAGAAAGAGAAAGAGACAGAGAGGAGAGGGGGTTAAGGGGAGACAAAGGGAGAATCCCAAGCAGGTTTCACGCTGTCAGCACAGAGCCCAGTGCGGGGCTCAATCTCACAAACTGTGAGATCATGACCTGAGCCGAAACCAAGAGTTCGATGCCACCCAGGCACCCCCAGTGAAGAGATTTCTGAAGTAGCCTCAGTACTGTGCTTACCTCTCTGGATAATCTTCTTTTAGACTTTGTCTAATAATTAATTTCTGCTGAGAAAGGGGAGAACAGTCATCTACTTTGGCAGAAAATTGGCGGTTTATTCCCTGGAGAGCGTAAAACAGTCTCTGGACTGAAGGGTTCAATTGAAAACAAGAGTACCCAAATGGAAACAATAAGAATCACATGACCATTTATATTCTAAATGCTGATACTTCTTTCAAGCACCCAACACTTGGCAGCTCAACTTTACACTATTCGTGCAGGGGCAAAGAGGATTCTTCTGATTCTTCTGTTCTAAAAGGGATATCCTAAAGAGATAGGCATCAAAGCTTCCCCAGCCAAATAGCCCAGTTAGGTCGGACTGACAAACTCTAATACTCCATGAAGAGTTTCCAGTAAGCATTTTAGTGCTCCACTTAAATGTAAGTGGATGGTCAAGGATCATCATGAAGAAAGTCTCTAGTAGGAAGAAAGAAAACTCTTCCCAAACAAGACAAATAAAACAAGGAACTTAGAGGAAATATTACACAAGAAGAAAACCTCAAAAAAAAATTTATTAATAGTCTCAAAGGAGAAATACTATATGCTTGCAGAACAGAACAATATTTCAAAAAGAGAGAAAAAAAAGAGCTCTTGGAAATTAAGAGGATGATAACAGAGGCTGACTCAGCTGGTAGAGCACGTGACTCTTGATCTCAGGGTTGTCTGGGCCCCACATTGGGTGTAGGGAGTACTCAAAAATAAAATATTAAAAAAAAAAAGAGGGTAACAGCAAACCCAATAATTATTAAACTAAAGAACCTATTAAATATTGAATATCTCATTGAATATTGGTTGGAAGGAAAGTAAAAGATGAATGGATAAACTGATAGATTCATATAGTGGATAACTATTCACTGCTGAAAAGAAATGAGCTATTAAGCCATGAAAAGACATGGAGGGACCATAAATGCATCTGAAAGAAAGTAGAAGAAGCCAATCTGAAAAGGCTATATATACTTCACAATTCCAACTACATGACATTCTGAAAAAGGCAAATCTATGCTGACAATTAAAAGATCAGTGGTTGCCAGGGGTTGGGGAGAGGGAAGGATAAATAGGTGGAGCAGAGAGGAATTTTAGGGCAGGGAGACAATTCTGTACAATACTATAAAGGTGGATACATGTCTTATATATTTGTCAAACTCCACAGAATGTACAACACCAAGAGTGTCTAGGGATAAAAATTCAGGGTGTCTGCTACTTACCATCAAATGGTTCATATAGAATAATATGAATAATATGTATGTATGTGTGCAATATATATCTGTGTGTATTTATCTATTTCTATGATATACACGTCCAAAAATATTAAAAGAATGATACAAAGGTAGCAAAATATTAACTGGTGAATCTAAGTGAAGGGCATAAAGGAGTTCAGTGTACTATTCTTGTGACTTTTCTGAAAGTTTAACTTTTTTTTAAACACAAACTCTAAAAAGTGCTACTTCCATTTTTTTTCCCGCATACCTACATAGAGTTGATTTTTAACAATGACTATGATTAAAAATAAAAAAGCAGACAAATGGGTCATGTAACCGCCACCACTTCAGCTACCCTGGTTCTTTTGCATTTTCACAAACCCTACCTACTGTCTCCTGCCCAAGGCCTCTGCATATGCTGTTCCTTCATCCTCATCATCTTGCCCCAACTCTTTGCCTAGTTAACTGCTCTCCTTGCTTTACAGTTCAACTTCATCTCTCCAACCAGGTCAACTCCCTGGTCTCACAGCCTCATACACCTCTTCTCACAGCCATAGTTTTACATTTATTTGTATTTTTCTCTACTAAATGTCTACCTCACCCACTAGGTAATAAGTTAGGCAGGAGCCATGTCTGGTTTTGTTCATCATTTTAACCTCAACACTTATCACAATGCTTGGCACACAGAAGCTAAAAAATAAATAAATAAATAAATAAATAAATAAATAAATAAATAAATAAGAAAAAAAATCGGGGGAAGGGAAAATGAAAGGGAAGAAATTAACAATTAACATTTATATAAACAGCTGTGTTGGCCTCTTTGCTGTTCCTTGAACATGCCAGGCACATTCCCACTTCAGAGCCCTTCCATTTTGCCTGGCAGTCCCTTCCCACAAAAATTTCCATGCCTAGTTCCTTCTTTTCCTTTTCGAATCTTTGCTTAAATGGCAACTTGCAGATGAGGCCTTCCTTGACCATCCCTTTTCAAATTGCAAGAAATCTTTTACCCCAAACTCTATATATTCCTTAACCGCAAATCTGTGTTTTTTCTCTACAGTACTTGACCTAAAATACTAAATATCTTATTTATTATCTCTGTCTCTCCCCACTAGAAGATTAATGTCATAAGAGCAATAGTTTCCTTCAGAATGTTTAAAGTTTCTTTATTTATTTTTGAGAGAGAGAGCATGCACACATGCAAATGGGGGAGGGGCAAGGAGAAAGAGGGAGGGGGAGAGGGAGGGAGAGAAGGAGGGAGAGGGAGGGAGGGAGGGAGGGAGGGAGGGAGAGAGAGAGAGAGAGAGAGAGAGAGAATGAATCTGAAGCAGGCTCCACACCGCCAGCCCAGAGCCCAATATGGGGCTCGATCTCACAAAATGTGAAATCATGACCTGAGCCGAAGTCAGATGCTTAACCAACTGAGCTACCCAGGTGCCCCGCTCAGAATGTTTAGAATAAGGTCTAGCACAGGGGTGCCTGGGTGGCTTAGTCCATTAAGCATCCGACTTCAGCTCAGGTCATGATCTCATGGTCCGTGAGTTCGAGCCCCACGTCGGGCTCTGTGCTGACAGCTCAGAGCCTGGAGCCTGTTTCGGATTCTGTGTCTCCCTCTTTCTCTCTCCTCCCCTGCTCATGCTCTGTCTCTCTCTTCTCAAAAATAAATAAATATTAAAAAAAAAATTTAGAAAAAGGTCTAGCACATAGTAAACACTCAAATATTTGTTAAAAGAATGACTATGTCAGAATTTTATCAAAATCTTCCTATGTCAAAGTTTATCTTAATATATATGCAAAAATATACACACATGTTGTAAACACACAAAACTTCCAACTATCATGTATAACAAAGACTATGTCTTGTTTTAAGATTATACAATTCCTAATTTTTAGGTGTTAAAATATTCTTCCTTTTCCAAAATTATGGTTCCAAGTAACTAGTTTTTCTCAATGGTCTTATTTGCCAATGTGACAAATGTTCAAATCTGTCAATGTCTAATAGTTCTTTGGAACTTTTATTGGTATATGAAATCTAAAAATCTGGAACCTACTGACATAACAGATTAAAATAACTCATCAGAATGTCATTTCACTCACTATCTTGCCCAACAGGCCCACTGAAACTATTCCACCCTTCATATTAGGAGACATTCTCCTTGTTATATTCAAACCATCAAGACTTTGACCCTCTGGATGCTTCTTAACTGACTTTCCCTTCCTTCATCCCTTCTTTAAAACCTTGCCATCCAAAGACTCCCCCTTGCTTTAAGTACATCACCTAAAATCTAAAATTTTTAAATCATTTTCTTACCACTTCAGCTTATATTCATCCTTCTCTCATCTGAACACCTTTAGGTACAGCTCATTCCAAACACTAGTTTGGTCCAAGCCAACTACATAAGAATCAGATTAAGAAAAGATTTTAAAAAGACAATTTCCAGAGTCTCAGTGCAGATTACAAGAATCAGAATTTCCAAGACTGGAAATTCCAAGATTTGTTTAAAAACCTTCCCAAGTGATTCTGATTCATAACATGGCTTAGAATAATCAATCTATAGCACTGAGTCTGAAATTAGTCATAAAATAGTTCAATTATATTAAAATAAACATAATTTATGTATGCCTTCTAGAACTTTTTAAAGAAGTCATAAATAAAAACATTTTTAACCATAATACTAGTTGCATATTTATCTCAAGATTTCAAATTAAACATTGAATATGCATGTCCTACGTTAAATTATACATATGAAGGCCTTAATTTTGAAGCAAATCATTTCAAATCCAATTGTAATATTTTGACGTAGATATACACAGAGGCATTTTTGAAAATACTATATTGATATTATCATAGGAG
Organism: Neofelis nebulosa; assembly: GCF_028018385.1. Lineage (NCBI taxonomy): Eukaryota > Metazoa > Chordata > Mammalia > Carnivora > Felidae > Neofelis > Neofelis nebulosa. The sequence continues at coordinate 19,739,804 of NC_080789.1, forward strand.
GACATATACTGCAAAGAAATTGATATAATTAAAATGAGCAGCTACCAAAATTCACTTTAAAAAAATAAGTAAACCCAAATATAGTCTACTAACCTGTTTGTTGTTGTCTGCCATGGAAAGCTGCAATGCCAAGAGCATGGAGTCTGCACCACATACAGTAGTTCTCTCAGAGTCACAAAGAATGTGCCAATTCCTTCTGAACTCTTTAATCATATCCAAGATAGACTTTTGATTAAGCACAGCCATTCTCTGAAAGTAGAACAAAATGCAATGTTAAAAAGCTTTATTTTAATTGGAAACTAATATTTAACATGTGTAAGAAAGCAGAGTTAGGGAAAAATAAGTAGTGAATGAAAGGTCATTTCATATTTACTAAGATTGCTTTTAATTAAATTTAGGAAAACAGAACAACAAAACTTCTGCACAATCATATTTTCCTCTCCTTTAGTTTTCTTAAGCCAAATCTTTTGAAATAACAAAATCCAACCTTCAGACTGAAAATTCATATAAAACAGATATGTAAATTCTACAAACTTAGTAATTATAGACACAGACATAGCTAATTAAAGGAGTTTCAAAATATTTGTTATACTTGTTTTGAGATAGGTGGTAATATGTGTGGTAAATTAAAAAAAAAAAAGAAAAAGACCAATTTCCTCCCATCCCTACATTATCCCAAAATAACTGGTCTACTTTTTTACCCTTTTAAATATGGGTCAGTCTAGTGACTTGATTTACCAAGTGAACATGGCAAGAATGACGTCATGGGAGTTCCAAGCCTGGCTCGCAAAGGCCCATGTTGAAAAGAGTTACTACTACAGGGGCGCCTGGATGGCTTAGTTGGTTAAGCGTCCAACTTCGGCTCAGGTCACGATCTCATGGTCTGTGAGTTCGAGCCCCGCGTCAGGCTCTGTGCTGACAGCTCGGAGCCTGGATCCTGTTTCGGATTCTGTGTCTCCCTCTCTCTCTGACCCTCCCCCATTCATGCTCTGTCTCAAAAAAATAAACGCTAAAAATAAATTTTTTTTAATAAAAAAAAAAGACAAGAGTTACTACAGCGTGCCTGATATCTATCTTTTGAAAGTCCTGCCTACAAGGTTGGCCCTTGGCTGCACCTGGGAACTCAGAATTCAGGAGGGTTCCCAGTAAGAGTGGCTCACTGTGGCTAAACTGTTTATACAAATAATATAGTTTATGCTGAACACAATGCTTTCTTTCTGAGTCTGGAATTTTAGAACACAGACAGAGGATACCTACATCAGTACCCTGGGCACTGCATCTCTAAAGAGTTTTCCTGATAGACACTATTTCATATGGGTTGTCAAGACTTTTTGCTGGAGGACTTAAGCATGTCGTATGTGACTCCACTAAGAACAGACTTCTATAAGCTTATGCCTGATCACCCCAGGACTTTGCTTCATGCACTGCCTCCCCATGTAGCTTCGCTCTTTGTTGATTTTGTTTAGCATCTTGTTGCTGTAATAAATTAGAGGTATGGGCACAACTAGATGCTAAGTCCTCTGAGCCTTAGCAGACATCCAACCTATAGGTGGTCTTAGGGGCCTCCTGATACAAGGCTTTGCAGCTTTAGTTCTTACTCTCTTTCTTACTCTAGACTGCCATATGAAAAAGTCCAAGCTCACCTCTCAAGAGGCCATAGAAAAGAGAACCAATGCACTCCAGTTGACAACCAACACCAACTCAAAGACATGTGAGGCTATATTAGACTTTCCAGCCCCCATCAACCTGCCAGAGAAACTGCAGCCACATTAGTGATCCCAGGCAAGACTACCAGAACCACTTAGCTGAGTCCAGCCATTGCTGGTCCACAGTATCATAAGCAAATAAAGTGGTTGCTGTTTTAAATCCACTAAGTTTTGGATGGTTTGTTACACAGCAATAGATAACCAATACAATATCTAATATTCAGCAGTTTCTTGGTGCCAGAAACTTTTCAAAAGCTTAATATTTATTACCTTATTCAATCTTTGCAAGAGTCCTATGAGGAAGGTCTATTATTATCTTCATTTTACCTTTGAAGAATGTGATGCCCCATGTCACTCAGCTAGCAAATGGCAAAATAGACTTAAACCCAAGATGCTTAACTCCATAAGCTGTGCTCTTAAATCACTGTATTACATAACTTCTCTTGACAGACAAAAGTCTTTCAAAATAACTGGATGTAGTTCCAATGTCTTATAAGCCCAAGTGTAAACAAGGAAGTGGTTTCTTTCTCTGAGTTTACAGTTATGCCTGCTAAAAGTTGTTTTTTCCTACCTCCTCTTAAGTATGCTCATTTCTAACATATTCATATGACATTATCTTATTTTGGGTATATTCTACTGTACATATCCCATTTATTAGCTTCCTGTTATCTTTTTCTTTCTTTACGTGGCATAAATAGAATTCCAGATATTTACTAGGTATTTTGGGTTTATATGATCAAGAAAATGGGTACATAACATTTACAAAGCAATAATTCATAGTTGCATCAGTGATGCAATTTAAAGATACAAATAAAAAACTTTACAATATCTACATCTATACAAATACTAGTAAGTTGCTAAAAGTTATATTTCTCTTCAAAATATCACCTTCATTTCTTTTTTTTTAAAGGCTTATTTGAGAGAGAGGGAGAAAGATCGAGCGCACATGCCAGAGAGGGGCAGAAAGAGAGGGGACAGAGGATCCAAAGCAGACTCTGCCCTGATGGCAGAGAGCCCAATGCAGGGCTCAACTCACAAACCACGAGATCATGACCTGAGCTGAAGTCAGATGCTCAACTGAGTCACCCAGGTGCCCATCACCCTCACTTCTTAAAAAAAAAAACAAAAACAAAAACAAAAAAACGAAGGTGAAAAAGTAAATTTTCAGTGATATGATCAGTTTACCCAACAAATCTTTAGCACTAAATAATTTAGGGTATTATTTAAAAGTAATATGAGTTCAGATTGCTAAGAATGAAAACTAGTCAAGAATTAACTTAATAGCTATGAGATCTATGCCAAGTTATGTCACCGCCCCTGACTCAGCCTCCTTGTACTGAAAATGAAAATAATAGTTCCTATCTCACAGGATTTTGTGAAAAGTAAATGACATAAATACAAGTTTAGCTTTTAGCAGTGTCTGGCACATATAAAAGCCAACAGTCTCATCCAGGGGTCAGAACACATTTTGGAAAGGACCAAAATAGTAAATATTTAAGGAGTGCAAGGCATATGGTCTAGATGTCACAACTATTCTACTTGATCTTGCTGTACGAAAATAGCCACAGACAATACATAAACAAATGAGCATAGCTGTGCTTCAACAAAACTTTATGGAAATTAAAATTAAGTTTCACAAAATATTATTCTCTTGTTTTTGTTTCAACTATTGAAACATGTAAAATCTATTCTTAGCTCAGGAACTGACTGCAAAAAAACAAAAGCAAGTAGTGCCCTAGTTTGCCAACACTGGTGTAGTCTCAGCTTGTCAGCAGCTAGCTGTCTGTATAAGCCTAGGCAGTCAGTTTTATAACTGACTGCCTAGGTAAAAGTATCATCACATAGAAAACAGGACTAATACCTTCCAGCCAGTTATGAGAAGTCAATGAGACAATGAATATGCAAGCACTCTGAATGTTAGGCTGCACTATACAAAAACAGTAGAAGGTGGCATCGATAATAAATACTTGTTTTAAAAAACTGGATTCCAAACTGCACTGTAGCAAAAATTATGAGACAGGAAATTATCACTGTAGAGACAGTGTGAGATGGTAAAAGCATTTTTGAGTCAGATATTCCAGGGCCCACATCAGGTTCCCCAATTTAAGAGATGTATGGCCTTCAGTATTTAAAATCTCTGATAAATATTAATTTCCTTAAATGTAAAACCAGTTAAGAGATCTCCTACCTCATAAAACTATGAGACACAAGTAAATAACCCAACTAGTGCCTGCACACTTATTAGGTGCCCAACTGAAAAAAAAAAAAAAAATGGCAGTCGTTGGTGCTATTATTGTCAGAATGCTGATCCTAAATATTCCTTAGAAGAATGTAACAGGGAGAGGGCGAAGTCTCAGAATTGGAGTCTGCGCACGTTTTGGGACTAGGACCTGGTTTCCTGCCAACCTAATGAACCTAAATAGGCCTCTACGGGGCTCAGTCTTCCAGTCTGCAGATGATCCCTCAGGACCTTTTAGCTCTATTCATCACTAGGTACCGTGAACTCTGTTCAACACCCCGGGACCCAACCAGGCTCGAGAGCAAAGCCACTGAAAAAATAATACCCTAGACGGTTACTTAGCTGTCACCGAAAACCCCTCCCCAGCAGCCGCCTGAGTCAAAAATTAAAGTACGACAGCAGGGTAAGGAAGACATGAGACTCACCTGGCTCAAAGTAGACCCGCCAGGTGCAGACCCAACAGAAGCAAACTCCGGCCGAGCTGCAGTCTCCAAGTTGTCCATTTTAATTTTAAATCTCGCGGGAAGGCTCGGGAGCCAATCGCTGCTTCCGCCCTCTGACCCGGAAACTAACTCCGAGCGCGCCGCAGCAGCCCCCAGCGGAGACCAGATTCCTTCTGACCACTTCCCGACGCCCATGGTGCGTATCACACGGGAACCCAGGGGGCCGCGCCGCTCTGCTCCTGGCCGCCCGCGCTCGCATCCTTTTCGTGCGAGTTCCTTCTCTCCCCAACCGTGTTCCACCTCTCTTCCTTCTGACCTGGGGCTTCGGGAGGTGGTAGCGGGGTCTCGCGGGACTTGCCTGCCTGGGGAGAGGTGTTGGGGTTCTTTGAGAGGACTTCAGTTGTTCCTTCCGTCTTTTCCCCTCCAGTTGTAGAGGACAAGTCCAGCCCGCCTTGTACAGTAAAACCCTGAGAATGTAGTGAGATTGGGCACTAGTTTAACGAGGAATAGGGAACCAAGTTTCCTGACCTCGAATATTTTCCACTTCTGACACGGCGCTGCCTCTGAGGGCATCCACCTGCTGGTCACCTTTAACTATTGCTCAGTCCCGGATCCCCTCTCCTATGGTTACTATTTTATAGGCTCCCTGAGGTGGGATTCCTCTGATTCTCAATAAATACTTATCAGGTTCTTGATGTGTTTGTTACTGAGCCCAACTGTTCTCAGGACAACTCCTGCATCCAGTTAAGAGAAAAAAGACCTCTTTAGATCCCTAAATCGTCTGGGAATGCTGCTTCCACAGTGCACACCAGGCCATGACAGGCTGGTTGAAATTTTGTGCCTAGTTTTATGAATATTATCTTTATGTCACACATTTCGGCACTCCTTCCTCCAGATCCTCTATTTTGGATCTGCTTATTTTATTGCTCTTTTCACACTGAATCATGACCATTACCGGATATTGTAATCTTCAAGGTGGAGGGCTGTGTTTTACTTCTCTAGCACTGGTGTCCAACACATAGTAAAGTATTTTAAATGCTGTCTCGTCTTAGGAGCTTGGCAGCTAACCTATTAAAGTCTCCATTTCTTTCTCTGTAAAATGGGAACTGTAAGTAGTACCTTCCTCTTAAGTTTGCAAATATAGGTGTCCTGATGTCAGTTAAATCCTCAACATGGAACTTACAAGTGGTGCTTCGTAAATGTTAAGTATCATTAATTTTTATGAATATATTTACTACAGTGGTTACATCTTCAAGTACTTACTATATCTTTTAGGTCATCTGAACAGGATATTATGATATACTCTGCAGGTATCACTCATAAAGTATTTAAAGAAGTACTTGAAATTGTTTAGCTGTCTCTGGCATCTGAAACACCATGTCCTTATTTTATTTGCTGAAAGTGACTAACACTTTGATGGTTTCTGTCTTAACTGTGTCTGTGCTATCATCCACAGTTTCGTGACCTTGTCCAGTAGAAGGCTATTTTATTTTTACAACTGTTCAAGTATTGACATACAAGATGAAGCAAGATGCCACAAGAAATGCTGCCTACACTGTGGATTGTGAAGATTATGTGCATGTGGTAGAATTTAATCCCTTTGAGAGTGGGGATTCAGGAAACCTAATTGCATATGGTGGCAGTAATTATGTGGTCATTGGCACGTGTACATTTCAGGTTAGTGTACAAACTCAGTGAATGACTGCAGCTATTTCAGAGCTTAAAAAATTTTTTTGGTAAACTTTGGCTAAATTTGGAAAGCATATTGAGTTTGAATGTAAGAAAAAAAATGATATGAAGAACTACAGAGGAAGATATTCCAGTAATATATGCCTGAGACTTGTGGAAACATTAAATAAGTAGTGAAAAAAAAGACTGTAAGGCTTCTCTTTTGCCTCATGTTTAGAAATGCAATATCCTAGTAATTGAAGGTTGTGATTAACTGAACATTTGGTATATACAGGGAAACAATTGAATTCTAAGTAATTAATCTAATTTTTCTGCATTCCACTTTGACTTAGGAAACAAGTCTTAAAAATTGTACTCCAGGAGATTTTCCAGCTGTCAGGATATTCAGCTTTTCTATTCATATGCTCTCTTGCTTCTCATACATCTAAAACATACATCCAGAGTATACAAAGTATGAGACCATATTAATTGAACAGACAATTTAGCACAGTCATTAAGACAATGAGCTCTGGCACCAAAATGCTTAGATTTTTACTCCTACCTGGCTTTACCTCTTAATAGCTATATGACCTTGAGCAGGTACTTAACCTCTGTTCTATAAAAATGATGAAAATAATACTTAATGGGGTGTTATGAGAATGTAGTGAGTTAGTACATGAGAAGTTCCTGGAAGGCATCTGGCACATTTAATGCATACACACACACACACACACACACACACACACACACACACACATGTTTTAACTGCCATTGATTTGGTCAGCATTGCCCCCTAGCACAGGCCCATATTTAATCACCAAAGCAAGATTGTTTCTGATGAGCACACACCATGTTTTCTCACAGGAAATAGTTCCACATGTGGAAGAGTCTAAACAATGAGAGTTCAACTCTCAGAAATCTTGGCTAATCCTTAACTTACCGGAATATTATTCATAGAACAGTATTTCTCAAGTTAAGATTAATCAATGAGGTAATTTGGCAGTGATCAGTTTTCAAAGATTTAAAGTAACTTTACCACTCCCATACTGTTTATAAACATTATTTTCTCTTTTACTTGGGAAGCAGTTCAGTATCTTACAATGTTTTGGCATCATAAATGCAATTTAGCATTTTGCAATGCAATAAATATATAAAGTTATACAAAATTAGACTGCATGAGTATTTATCCTAAGGAGAAAGTATGAATTAAAGGCTTCAGTTTTTTGGTGTCTGAGTAGAATACAGGAGGTCTTACGTTGTCCCACGTTGTCTCTTAAGGTTGGGATAGGAAGTGCTCGCTTTCACACTAAGTGACCCTCGGTCTGACTAGCTGGACTACTTGGTTAGGATCAAAAAAAGTCCACATTATTAAGAGAAATAACACACTCTTGAAAAAGACTGAGGGAAAAACCATCTTTCCAGTGTAGGCTACTAACCTACGAAAGAATAGAGCAGCTCCTTACAGGTAAAACTTTTACTTCATTACTTTTAAAATTAATAGCTGTAAACATAGAATTGTGTTTAAAAAAATACTGAAAAAGTATACCTTAATCTCTTGTTTATGTCCAGCTAGGAAATGAGAAAGTCAAGAAGGGAGAAAAAAATTAAGAAGAAAGGCAGAGGTGATGAGTGGCAGAGAGAAAATGAAAGCAAAAGACGAGAAGAGAACTAACAAAAACATTTGTATTGCTCTGTCATGTCTTGCACATTGTCCTTGTTCATCTTCAGACCTGTCAGATTGGCAATCTAGGTCTTACAGCCAAGTTACCTAAAGAAAGAATTGGATTTTATTAATTTGGCAAGTAACGAACACAAATATTCTGTGCCAAGTATCGGAGATATAATTAAACAACTGTCCCTGACCTCATAGAGTTTCCATTTTACTTCAAAGAAATTCAGGGATTTGTAAATGACTGGTAAATAAAAAAACAAGATCTAGACCTTTGTTCTAAACCCCTGTTCTTTTCCCTCTGTGCTGTTCAGACAGGTTGCAGCCATATTTCAAATAGTTCTGCAAGAGAATTGAATCCCAATAATCTGTGTTTCAGGATTCAGAATAAATTATTGCTTCCCTTTTAAGTTTTTTTTTTATCTAATTAAACACTATTAAACATTGTGTTTTCTCATGTTAGAATCTTCAAGTTTCATAGCATCCAATTTCTGCCTCCCTCTTGTCTGAGACAACATGAAGTAAAGGTAAATTGAATTGAAAGCTTTCCACTCTCCTGTTGGAAAGGCAATCCTCATTCTAAGACTCTTAGGAAACAGTGCACTAGGTTTAAATTTCAACAAAGCATTTTTCAGAATCTTATGGTGTTCTTTTGAATATGGAAATTTGAGCTGAATGATGGTACTGTTAATTGATGTCATGTATTTGTCAAGTATTAAGTGCAAATCAGGTGCTGGGAACTGGTAACACATGTTAAAAAAGCAAGGACTCTGACCTCAAGATGTTTAAACGTAAAACAATGCAGTAAGAAAACTGCTCTAAAAAGTCCTATGTGCAAAGGGTGGAGGAAACATGAAAGTTTCTAGTCTATTCAAAGGGTCACCAGTAATGCATCGGGACCCTTCCTGGGATTTGAATGAGAACATTTGATTTAAACAAGCTCATTGAATTTATATAGAACATGAAGCTGACAAGGATACCTAATGCTTTGATGATAAACTGCATTTAACAAGTATTTATTAAGCACCTATTGTTTGCCAGACACTGTACTTAGAATTGAACTATTCTTTGATAGATCGGATTAATGGACCAAGTTGAACAAGCTAAAAATTAATAAAGTCTTGAAATGATAGACTGCTAAAGCTAGAAGAGACAATTGTGACTTATAGTTTTTAGTCACCTGGATGTTCACCATGAGTCAGTGCAATGATTAACTGCCAAATTCAATGCTGTCCTGTAGAAATACAATGTGAGCCACAAGTATATAAATTTAAGTGTTATAGCAAACGCATTAAAAGTAAAAACCAGGTGAAATTAATTTTAATGTTTTTTTTAACCCATTGTATCCAAAATATTTCATGTGTGACCAATATGAGAAATTAATGAGGGGCTCCTGGGTGGCTCAGTCAGCTAAGCATCTGGTTTCAGCTCAGGGCATGATCTCGCAGTTTGTGAGTTCAAGCCCTTCATCAGGCTCTGTGCTGACAGCTCAGAACCTGGAGCCTGCTTCACACTCTGTGTCTCCCTCTCTCTCTGCCCTCCCTGGCTCACGCTCTGCCTCTCTCTCTCAAAAGTAAACATTAAAAAAAATTTTTTTAATTTATGAGATATTTTGTATTGGTGTGGATTTTGCACTTTATAAAATATACACGGTTTTGAACTAGCTGTATTTCAGGTGCTTAATCACCCCATGTGACTGGTGGCTACCATGCTGGACAGTATAGCTCTATATTCTCCTGTATAAATTCACAGGTTGTTTCATGTTTACTTCAGTTCTCAGCAGTGTATATTATGATGCAAAGCAGATGATGTATTCGAAGACAGATTTCAGAATGCTATTAAAATGTTTGAAACCATCATGTGAAAGAGGGATTAGCCTCAGAATGGTAGATGTATTTTGTGTAACTTGTCAATTCTGAGTTGAGTTGTGGCTTAATAGCGCTTTAAGACCGATGCTGAATCTGCTCTTTGAGTGCATTCACCTAAGGAGAGATCAGCTGTGGCCAGACACTTGCCGTCACTGAAGTAGACTTAATCCATATGGTTCCAGAAGGCAGGAGCACTGAATAGAATTTACATGGGAACAGAGTTAGGTTTAACGTTAAAGAGAACTCTTCTAATCAGAACTACCCCTGAGTTGAATAAGCTCCCCCCAAGAAGTAGCTAATTTCCTGTCACCGAATGTGCAGAGAAGGGTTGTGCAAACTGTCTTCAGATGTTCTATAAATTCAAGTGTGAGATGAAAGAAGTGGACTAGGTAAACTTTTACAGCCTCATCTGACTAAAATTCTGTGTTTGGCCTTAAATGGGTGTGGTGGGAAGGCCTACCAATTTCAAACCCTTAGAATAGCCCTTTCAGTCAACCTGGCTTTGTCCCAACCTCAAATACGCCAGAGCCTTATATAATGATTTGTACTGTAGCAAGTTTTCCAAAGTGTCTTAATTTCCTTCCTATACAATACTGCCTACACCCCAAACTAAACCTAAAATAACATTCGTCTCTGCCTATACCACACACACACCCTAGCCTTTTAGCTGGCTCCATGGCAGACATTGCTGCCAGGAAAAAAGGTTTCACTGGTAATACATAAAGCTCAGGGTATACAGTCCCTGGGTTTCTTTATCTCCACCGGCCACCCAATAACTCCATATATACTATGGGTAACAAATTATAGAACCCAATTGTCAACACTGTTGTTACAGTCGCAAAGTAAAGTGTGTTTTGATGGTGAAACTTCATTTTTAGAAGATTGATTTGTCCAGTGTGGAAAAATAGATGTAACCCAAACTATGAAGTCAGCTATGATTAGGCTCTTAACCTTATTTTAAAATTGCTTAGTGGTTGCTGCCTTGGCATATCTGGCTGTTAGCTATACAGTTATTATACACACAGATTATGAAGTAATAAAAGTTGACAGTGTTTTTCTTTCCTTGATAAGTACATTTCTATCTCCTTTTTTTCATTTATGGAAAAACTTTTTGTTGTTAACTCTAAGTTCATCTGAAATTTAAAGTTATTTTCAAGGGGCATCTGAATTATTTAGAGAAAACCCTGTGTAATGTATCTGTGAAATGGCTTTGCTAAGAATCCCAAAGGCTATCCTGGAAAAAATCTACACATCCAATAGGATTCACTTTAAGTACACACTCTAAAACTTTGCATTTATTTTTTTTTTTTATGTTTATTTATTTTTGAGACAGAGACAGAGCATGAATGGGGGAGGGTCAGAGAGAGGGAGACACAGAATCTGAAGCAGGCTCCAGGCTCTGAGCTGTCAGCACAGAGCCTGATGCGGGGCTTGAACTCATGGACTGTGAGATCATGACCTGGGCCGAAGTCGGATGCTTAACTGACTGAGCCACCCAGGCGTCCCTGAAACTTTGCATTTAGATTCAGGATGAATGGAGTTCTTAGAACAGGCCTTTAGGTAATATTCCTATCTATGTAGACATATGTATTCATTAAATAACAAGTTTCACCTGCTCTGGATTTTTTTGCCTTGATGATGTTAGAATTTTATAAAATTATAAAAGAATTATAAAGGATAACTTACAAAAGGTAACTACAGCCATTTAATACAGAGGATTCCTTGGGCAAATTTGTCACGAAAAATTTTGCTGGAGTCTCTAGACCAGTTAGGGTATTGATTTAAATAACAAGACAAGGATTTACTTATTTTTAAATCACAATATTTTAAGCCTATAAAAAGTATTTTAAAATATGTATTATCTATAAAAAGTATAAAGAATAATAAAATAGGGGCACCTGGATGACTCAGTCACTTGAGCATCCAGCACTTGATTTCAGCTCAGGTCATGATCTCATGGTGAGGCTGGGCCCCGCATAGGGGCTATCAGTGCAAAGCCTGCATGGGATTCTCTCTCCCTCTCTCTCTGCCCCTCACCCCTTCTCAAAATAAACAAATATTTTAAAAAAGAAGAAGAAGAAAATATGTTCCTGTATACCCACAACCTGGCTTAAGCAATGGAACATTAGCAATTCCCTCAAAGCCCTCTGGGTGTTCTCCCCTTACGGCCTTTCCTTCTCACCCCCAAGAGTCTGAAATTTTATGTTGGGGATTCTTTGTTTTCTTTATAGAATTACCATATATGTAGGTGTTACAAATCAGTATATTGTATTTCATGTTTTAACCTTTGTTTTAATGAAATTATTCTGTATTCTGTTCTTCTATAGTATGTTGCTCTTACCATTGTATTTGTTAGATTCCTCCATGTCAAAGTTCATTTATTTCCATTCTTATATGATACACAAATATACCATGATTAATCTATTCTTCTGTTGGCTATTTGGGTTACTTTTTGTTTTTTACTCTTGAAAACCTTGCCAATACGCATATTCTTATGTCTTCTGCTTGTGTTTTGTTACCTCCTTTCATTGTTTTCTTCCCTGTTAATTTGGAGGTTGTACATGCTGTTTCTTTTAATGGTTACCAAAGACACTTTAACATACACACTTAATTAGACAAAGTCAGAATTAATATCTTTAACTTCTTCATGAACAAAATAAGGATCTTTGACTCTGAACTATTACCACACCCTCCAGACTTCTATTACTGTCATATTTTAGTTCTGTCATTTTTCTTTTCACTTTAACACACGAATTTAAGTGTTTTATGTGGCTAATATTTGTTTAGATCAACCCACCTGCTTGCCTTTGATTTTTTACTCACTTTTTCTTACATCTCAGGCCTTCTAGGATCATTTTTCTTCACCTGAAAACACATTCTTTACTATAAGAAAAACTTTACTACTAAATTTTTACTGCTAAATTATTTACTACTAAATAATTTCTAATATTTTACATTTTTCCAGCCACTTAAGGTGTCTGTTGCAAATTACTCATAGTTATTTACAACTCCTTAAAAATCTAAAAATGATTTTCATCTCATGGGCCTTACAAAAACAAGCCAGAGGTCAGATTTTGCACAACCTTGGTTGCCACCATCTGCTTCAGATCTTTCAGTGAGAGTTTATTGATGCTAAGTCTTGGTTTTTGTTTTTCTGAAAATATCTTTAGTACAGCTTCATTCTTGAAGTGTTTAGTTCTAGAGTTTTTTTCAGTCATCATTTTGGAGCTCTTATTCTACTATCTTCATGCATTTGTTGTTTCTGCTGAGAAGTCCATGGTTGTCCTTTTATAGGAAATCTCTTGTGTAGGGAACCTGTCTTTTCTTCTGGCTGCTGTTCCTGACACCTCCCCCTACCCACCCCCCCACCCCCACACACACACCTGGCCTTCTCCCTCCCCACCACTCTCTCCCTCAATGTGTATATACATATACACACAAATTTATATCATGAGAGTTTGTGTGTATATTCTGAAGCTTCACTATGTTGTATCTGCCTGCAGATTTTTTATTTAAGCCAACTGGGATGTATTTTTCTTTCTAAATGTGCATATTGATGCCTGTCATCAAGTATGGAGAGGATCCTTTGTCATTATCTCTTCAAATATTGCCTCTTCCCTCATTCCCTCTATTCACTCCTTTATAGCCCCAATTAGATACGTGGTAGACCTTTTCATGGAATCCCTTTTCTCTTGTTGTCTTCACTTTGCTCCATTCTGAGTAATTTTTTTCAAATCTGTCTTACAGCTGCTCTAAGCATTGATTTTTTTTTTTTCCATTATGGTATTTTCATCTAAATTTTTTGTTTGGTTCTTTTTAAAATCTGCCTAATCATTTTTGGTAATCTCTTGTTGCTTACTCATATTTGTGTTTGTGATATTTTTTTTCCACGTATATGAGTGCATGCATGTAAGATCATGTTTGATTGAACTATATCTGTGGGAACTTTTTGAGACCTGGGTAGAGGTAGTTCATCCAAAGAGAATTTGCTTTTGTCTGTCAAGTGCTTGGGGCCACTACCAACATATGGCCATTTTAAAATGTTATTTTCTGAAGCACATAGTTAGTGTGAATTCAGGCCCCAAACTCATGTGAGGACCAGTTTATGGGTGAGATTTTCTTGTAAGTGGCATTTCTCTTTCTTAGCCTTCACCCATGGTAGACATTTTGCATAGTAGTTTCGGTTTTTTGGTTTTATTCCTACTTCCCCTTTAGAAGTCCTGGATCTATGCAGAAGTCTCTAGTCATCCTTCTTTGTGCAGGCACTAAGCTTTGTCTTTTTGCCTCGCAAACAAGCAGTTAGTTATTAGATGTGGGCAGAAGTACTTAAGATAGCTGCATGCCTAAGTGCTCAGTTGCTTCCCTGGACTTGGATTTTTGCATTATTTTTATAATGGGAAAGCTTTTCAGGTGAACGTCCATATTGCCAGACCTAGATGACTTGGCTTTTCAAAATTCATTTTTTCTTCCTCCTCTTCCCATGAAGATAAACAGAAATCATTTTACTAGTACTGAGCGGGTAAATAAGCTGACTTTAATTAAACATCTAACCTAGAATCCAAAAGACTAACCAGATTGTATCAACATATTCACTATTCATAGACTGTAATAGTATTAGATGAACAATTTGTAACATCTTATACATGTATAGTGCCACATATAATACTATGTGAAAATTATTGATATTCATTGTAATGACTGAGGCATTACCTTGTACATAACCAGAACTTTATGTTCGGTATGTATTTTTTTAATATTGTCAGTTCGATTATGTATGGTAACTCATTTACCTAGAATATTTTGATTTTTAGAGGATTCAATTTTCATTGCATTTGGTGTGAAATATGTTTACTATCAGGAATAAAATGTCTTCTAAGTAAGATAAAGTATAACATGTTCACTGTTTATTTTTAGTGGCCCTAGAGAGTTATTCTTTGAGGCTTAGAAAGTTTTATCGATTTTTGTCATCGTTGTTCAGTAAACCACTTAAATCTCAGTATCTAATTTGTTTTTGAACTTACAAAAGAATATATATGGCCTCCTGATAAATTCTTCATTATAACGAAATGGGGTGTTATAGTGTTTGTTCTCATAACTTATTAAAGCATTTACTATGTATGTTTAGGAAGAAGAAGCAGACGTGGACGGAATTCAGTATAAAACACTACGAACATTTCAGCATGGAGTCAGGGTTGATGGCATAGCTTGGAGCCCAGAAACTAGACTTGATTCATTGCCTCCAATAATCAAGTAAGTTTAAAACTATTAAATGCAGTATTTATTAATGTCCTTTGTTGTAAGTGATCTGAAGCCTTTGGTCATAAGGACATTTCTCCTCCATTTCCTTTTTCCCCACTTTTAGATATTAGCTTTTTTTTTAAATATTTTATTTCTTTTTGAGACAGAGACAGAGCATGAACAGGGAGGGGCAGAGAGAGAGAGAGACAGAGAATCCAAAGCAGGCTCCAGGCTCTGAGCTGTCAGCACAGAGCCCCATGCGGAGTTCAAACCCACAAACCACGAGATCATGACCTGAGCCAAAGTCAGACGCTCGACTGACTGAGCCACCCAGGCGCCCCTAGACATTAGCAATTTTAACATTGGCCATTATTTTGTAATTTAGGCTTATTATCTGAATATGTGATTTAAATATGCAACATGGTAGTGGTACTTTGAGAATATGTTTGGGCCTGACTACATAAATTTTTACTTGAGTTTCACCTAAATCATTTGAGGTCTTCACAGATTCTTCACTGAGTCCACTACTTCCTGAAAGTACAACTCTGTTGAAATAAGTAAATGTGGTTGAGTCATTAATCAAACTTACTGCTGCACACATAGGCCAATGTCACATGTACATGTTTAACAGTATATAAAGCAGCAGTTCTAATACTTGAGCTTCAGTTTTTATGAAAACATTAGAAAAGAACAATTGCTTTTTGAGAAACATCTTGACACTACCTGCTGAGGCCTTCTCCACAAAGGCAATAATAATATGTCAGGTTATTTAGTGCTTGTTGCAAAACACTAACCTTGCTTCCACAGATGTCAAATCTAAAAGATATGTCTTCTTTTAGTAAACAGCTTAGCAGCCATAAGTTAGCTCTTACTGAGCTAACCTAATTTTTTTTAATTAAGGGATAATTTGAAAACCGTGAAATTCTCAGTTTCTGGGAGTACCATTTGATCAGTGTTGACATGCATATACTTGCATAACACATATGCTGGCAATACATAGCATTTCCATCACTTCAAAAGGTTCTTTATGCTTCTTCCCAGTCAATCCATGTACCCCATCCTCTGCCAAAGCAACCATTGATCTAATTTTCAGAAATGAGTGTTGCCTATTCTAGAACTTCATGTAAATAGAATCATATAGAATGTATTTTTTGTGTCTAGTGTGATGTTTTTGAGATTTATCCGTGTTAAAAGTACCAGTGGTTTTCTTTTTCTTTTCATTTATTTTGTTACTTTGTAATGCATTCCAGTACATTGTATAAATACCACTATTTGTTTGTAACATTCTCCTGTAAATAAACACTAGGGCAGTATCCAGTTTTTAGCTATTATGACTAAAGTTGGTTGAGCGTCCCTATATACAGCTTTTAGTAGATACATGGTTTTATTTCTCTTAGGAGTAGAATTGCTCCTACTCTTAAGAGAATCAGAGTAGAATCAGAGGATAGATGTATGTTAACATTTTTTAAAAAGTACCAGTCTCCATAGTGCTTCTACCATTTTATGAGCCCACCAATAATCTAAAGATGTTCCACTTCCTCTACCAACTCTAAAACGTTTAATTGTTGTCAGTCTTTAATTTGGTTAGTACCACAATGACATTTCCCTGATGACTCATGATGTTGAGCACTTTTTCATATGCATTCTATTTCCTAACTACAGAATGGTTGCCTGCAACAAAGATTGTGAAGATGTGCTGTTTTCTTCTAGAAGCTTTACAGGTTTTAGCTAACTGAATTTTAAATAATCCACACGACAGTGCTTGTTAACATACATAAGTCATTGTCAGCAGCCAGTTTGCTGTTCATTTCCTTTTATATTAAAAGGAAGTGTTCACAGAATCTGAAGCTAAACAAGAGTCAGGCAGTCTCTTTGCATTCGCTAGCAGATTTTTAAAGCTGTAGAAACTGTTCTTCCCATGGTTCTGCTTGGTGCCTGTTTTCCTGTCCTCCTTTTAATGGATATGCTATACTGTTTCATCTTTTTTGTCGTTGCTTTTTGATAAGCAGCCTCAAATTTTGGGGAGAACTCTACAAATATGTATAATAAACTTGGCACATTAACCAGCCATTAATTTTAAAGACAGTATTTTTAGAGCAAGCTGGCAGCACAATTTTGTTTTTAAATAAATTATTTATTTTTATTTTAAAAATAATACACATTGGGGCGCCTGGGTGGCGCAGTCGGTTAAGCGTCCGACTTCAGCCAGGTCACGATCTCACGGTCCGTGAGTTCGAGCCCCGCGTCGGGCTCTGGGCTGACAGCTTGGAGCCTGGAGCCTGTTTCCGATTCTGTGTCTCCCTCTCTCTCTGCCCCTCCCCCGTTCATGCTCTGTCTCTCTCTGTCCCAAAAATAAATAAATAAATAAATAAATAAATAAATAAATAAATAAATAAAAATAAAAATAATACACATTTACTGTATCAAATTTGGAATATACAGAAACATTTTTAAAGGCCATCTACACACCCAGTACTCTATTTTTTTCATAAATAGTTTTACACAGTTGTGATTAAACTGTATTTTTTATATTTCTTACTTTACTTTTTTATATTTATAATCCAAAGTAGATACTATTTTTTTCATGACTGAAGAGTGGTCTATCAAGATGACTGAGGTATATAACTTTCTGTCTGTCTTACCATCGTTAACTTATAGTTAGAAAGAACCCATTCCTAGTGTTTTATCTTTAGCATTTAATTACCGTCAGTTCTTTCTCTCTCTCCGCCTCTCTCTCTCTCTGTTCATCCCCACTGCTTTTCTTTCACATTTGCTGGAGAGTAACTCTTCACCTTACCTCTGTTCTCTGAGTCTTTATGGTTTATTAAAGGATGATGTAAATATACTTACCATGTATAAAGTTAAGCAGCAAAGTTTGGAGAAAAGTAGAACACCACAAGATTTTCCATAAAGTTTTGTATGTGTGTTTTATCTTTTAATTTTATTTATTAATTTTTAAAAATTAGGTTTTTTTAGAGAGCATGCACACAAGTCAAGGAGAGGGGCAGAGGGAGAGGGAGAGGGAGAGGGGGAGAGAGAGAGAGAAAGAGAGAGAGAGAATGAGAGTCTCAAGCAGGCTCCATACTCTGCATGGAGCCTGCTGCCAGGCTCACTTCCGCAGCCCTGGGGTCATGACTTGAACTGAAATCAGGAGTCAGATGCTCAACTGACCAAGCCACCCAGGCACCCCTCTTTTAATCTTAATGAGATTCTTTCATTAATTCTTTTTTAAGTAAATAATCTTTGTCCCTGTAAGGCCTGTAGTCTTTGATGTTTTTACTGAACTTGGCATTATTCTTATACTAATACCTTCTTTATAAACCCTTTTGCTTGAGATATTTATTTTAAAAACCTTCTAAAATAGCCTTTTTCTATTTTAGAAACGATATTTTGGTGAGAGATTTTTAAATGATTTCTTATGACATCACTATGGGGAAATCTACTTTAGAAGACCCTCACATTAGTAATGTTGTAGCAAGTCTGTTCTAGAGTTTCCTCTGAGTGGGAAAGTATGAATACCCAAAACAATAATGGGACAAATTCAAAGAATTAGGTACTATAAGCTTTGGGTTTTTTTTTTTATTTTTTTCTTACCTTTAATTTGTATGTTACGAAATATAGCATATGTGCCCAAAGGTACAAAAGGAAAAAAAAGTACATGTGCAGTTTAACATGATTATTGTAAAACAAACACCCATGTAATGACCACCCATGGAAGGCAATAGAAAACATTGCCAGTACCTAAGGTCTCCCCCTGCCCCTTCCTAATTAACCTCCCTTCTCCTTAAAGGTAATTATTCTCATGATTATTGTGGCAATCATTTATCTTCTTGAGGGTTTTTTTTGTAGTTTTATCAGCTATTTTATCAACTATTGTTTCCTACCTAAGAACTTTCATACAAATGGAATAATAATATCCTTTTTTTTTGCCCTGCTTTGTTCACTTGACATTATATATATGAGATTTGTCCTTGTTTCTTCTACTTGTAGCTCTAATTACTGATTTGTGTTGGATCTTGTTTTTTTACTTCTAGATTTTGTACTTCAGCTGCTGATATGAAAATAAGGTTGTTTACTTCAGACCTTCAAGATAAAAATGAATACAAGGTAAGTTGACAAGTATACTTATAACTCTCTATTTTACAACATGTATTACTTTTGCTTTTTTAATTGAATTTATCTCAATTTAAAATGACATTTAATGTCATCTTTACTTGACTCTGTTTTAGGCTATAGTAAGGACTATAGGTTATAAATCTGGTAGCATTTATTAAAATATTACATAGGCACAGCACATGAATGAAAATTAGAAATTCACATTTCAGTACAGTAGTAGAGTAATAGACATGAACACACATAGAGTTGAGTCAGACTTGAAGGGAACCAACAGCTAGCACAGCATAGGGCAAGGTGGGATTAAAAGGGCTTCAGATCACAGACACAGGAGCCAGACTACCAGGGTTTGAAGCCCAGTTCTACCACTTTAGTAACAGTGTGACTGGTCAAGTTCCCAATTTCTTTGTGCTCAGTTTCTTATCTGTAAAATGGGGATAATCATAGTATCTGCCTCAAGGACCATAAGCATTGACTGAGCTAATTCATTTAAAACATTTCGAACAATGCTTTGTGTATAGTAAGCCCTATATATATGTTTTCTATTAGTATAATAAATAACCCTGTAAAATAAGACAAAGACAAATACCGTATGATCTCAATTATACGTGGAATTTTAAAAAGGCAAATTCATAGAAACAGAGTATACTGGTGGTTGCTGGGGGATGGGGGAAATGGGGAGATGTTGGTCAAAGGGTATAAACTTCCAGTTATAAGATGAATAAGTTCTCGAAAAACAAAAACAAAACAAAACAAAAAAAGATGAATAAGTTCTGGGAATCTAATGTACAGCATAATGAGTATAATGAACAGTATGTGTTACATACTTGTAAGTTGCTAAGAGTAGATCTTAGGGGCACCTGGGTGGCTCAGTCAGTTAAGCATGAGACTTCGGCTCAGGTCATGATCTTCTCATGGCTCATGAGTTCAAGCCCCACATGAGGCTCTGTGCGGACAGCTCAGAGCCTAGAGACTACTTCAGATTCTGTGTCTCCCACTCTCTTTGCCCTCCCCTGCTCATGCTCCATTTCTCTCTCTCTCTCTCTCTCAAAAAATAGACAAACATTTAAAAAAAATTTTTTTTTTAAAAACGAGCTTTGAGCTTAAATGTTCTTGCCACAAAACAAAACTGGATTTTTGGGTTGTTGTGATTATGGGCTTCTACTAACTGTCCCCGGTGATGGCAGTCACATTGAGGAAGTGAATAAAGACCTTAGAAGGTGAAATCCATATGTGTTTATTAGATAAAGAGTGTGCAGAGCAGTAGATGTGAGTTAAAAAGTTGAGGGGGACTCTATCTCAGTACCCCTAGAAAGTTCTTCTAGCTTTAATTTTTGCTTAAGCTTTATGTAATAAGAGGAGGTGATAGGAGGACAGGTACAGTAAAAAAAGTGTGTGTGTGTGTGTGTGTGTGTGTGTGTGTGTGTGTGTGTGTGTTTGTAAGAAATGCATACTAGAAAAGAAAGATCAAGCTAATAGCTGTGTGTTGAATGATCAGCTTCTTTCCAAGATAAACCTTCCAGAAAAGTGGGTGTATAAATCATGCTTTAAAAATAGCAAATTGCTTAAGAAATATTTATAGAAAAGGGAAGCATGCAGTGAAAGCTTTTAAGTCAGTGAAGTAAAAATATTAGGTAGGAATATTGTAGGTTATTTTCCGGTGTACTTATTAACTTCTCTCCTTTTATCAGATTTTAGAGGGCCATTCAGATTTCATTAATGGTTTGGTGTTTGAGCCCAAAGAGGGCCAAGAACTTGCAAGTGTGAGTGATGATCATACCTGCAGGTATGTTGCTTATGTTAAAGCCACATTTTTCAATTTTCATCTTATTTTAATGAGAATTACATTAGAAAAATTAGAGAAAATTTAATTTGTATATATACTCCATAAAATGTTATAAAAGAAGTATACTTGGTTTAAATTGTAAGCATGACACAAACATGAGTTTCACAACTGGTAAGTTGAGTTCTCATCCCAGTTAATGGAAACGTCCCTTGCTGACTCATAGGTGCCTCTCTGCCTCTTATTTTAGATGTGTACATTTATGAAATTTAAATATATAATGGGTCAAATTCTCCACTATCGGGTAAGATCAGTAGGATACTAAAAGGCAATTGCCATACTGTGAAGTTATTTCACAGATCCTGTCTGAAAGTTGTTTAATAATGAATTGCAAATCTCATTTGCTAAACTAAGACTCATGGGAAATTTCCTATTCTGACAAATTTGGAAGTCTCTATATTAAAGGTTTTCTGTAGGGGCGCCCGGGTGGCTCAGTCGGTTAAGCAACCGACTTCAGCTCAGGTCATGATCCCGCAGTTCGTGAGTTCAAGCCCTGAGTCAGACTCTGTGCTGACAGCTCAAAGCCTGGAGCCTGCTTCAGATTCTGTGTCTCTCTCTGCCCCTCCCCTCCTTGTGTGCGCTCTCTCTCTCTCTCTCTCTCTTTCTCTCTCTTTTCTCTCTCTCAAAAATAAACATTAAAAAAAATTTTTTTGAGATAAAAAATAAAGGTTTCCTGTAGATGTAGTGCGTTTAAATATCATATTCTTCCACCTCACCCCAAGTTTGGAATGGATGAGGTAGCTATAACATTTTTTAATAGTGCCTAAAGCTGGAGAATATCACAAGTAAAGAATAAGACGAAGAGTAGGAGGTGGAAATAAGCTGAGGAGTCAGGAGTGAAATGAGGGAATTCTATAGGAGTGCCAATCATTTCATTTGCTTTAACAGTACTGTGAGGAAAAATACCCCACAGCTCTGTTATTTTACATAGTTTTAATGTTTGATGAGGCGATGACAAAATCATTAGTGTTCATAAACACTTGTATATATATAAAACCATTAAATATGTGTCTTTTCACATTGGAAGTAAAGCCACGAGGAACTTGTTAAATTTTAATCATAACAGCTCATCCTTTTAAAGTTACAGAGTCATAGGCCATTATTCTTTATGTACTGCCTGTTAAAATTTTCATGTCAAGGACATGAAAGATTTACATGCCATTAAGATTTTAGGGCCTCACATGTTACAAAACCAAGTTTGTATAGAGAGCTGAAGAGTAAATGGGACCATTTTTAAGGTAAAAGTTAGACTAGATCACTAGATATAAATAATGACATTTTAGTTCTGTAACACATGGACTTTCCTAATCACAAGCATTTGGAATAATGAAACCTGAGAAGGGAGAAAATGAGCGTCTTTGCAAGCCAAGGAACAGCCTCTGAATAGTGAACAATAGCCAAAGACCTGGGATTACATTCAGTGGTCTATTATTACTTTTTTTCTTGTTGTAGAATTGGGGATTTTTGTAGACTAGTAAAATGGTCCTAAAATTTTGGGGACTGAAAAAGAGTTGCCAACTTTTTATTTTGTCAAGTAGTAAGAATTTTAAAAGGTCTACTGCCTTTTATTATTACCATCATTTTCTGAAAGTAAGAACATTATTGTTCTAAAAAGGAGAAAGACTTAACTTCAAAGTAAGTCCTTTAAATAAATTTAACTTTAAAAAAAAAACTTTGTTGCACCTAATTGCCTTATTTTGCTACACTGCGATCGATGATGTTATTGTTCAGCAAATGAATACTCTCCCTCCCCTCTTCCCATGGAAGGAGGAGATTTTCCCACTCCATTGGGCTTAGCTATGTGGCTTGTTTAGGCCAACAAAATGTTAGCTGGTATGATACAAGCAGACACTTTATCTGATTTACCTGGTTTGTCTTGACCTATTGTCCTCTGTCTTCTGTAAGATGAGAGTGGCCTAGATAGCTACTGGTCCCAGAATGAGAAACACATAGAACAAATATGGACCCATGTGGCATTATGAAATAGAGCTTCCTACAGATTCATGAGCAAGAAATGTATGCTTATTTTTCTTAGCCACTGAGATTGGGGGTTGATAACATCATTTTAGCAGTAGCTAAGGAGCTAAATTTAGAATTCGTCAGCTTTGGGGCGCCTGGGTGGCGCAGTCGGTTAAGCGTCCGACTTCAGCCAGGTCACGATCTCGCGGTCCGTGAGTTCGAGCCCCGCGTCAGGCTCTGGGCTGATGGCTCGGAGCCTGGAGCCTGTTTCCGATTCTGTGTCTCCCTCTCTCTCTGCCCCTCCCCCATTCATGCTCTGTCTCTCTCTGTCCCAAAAATAAATAAAAAATAAAAATAAATAAAAAAAAAAAAAAAAAGAATTCGTCAGCTTAGTTCACCAATCAGAAGTAAAGGATAATTCCAATTGGCTATTAAAGTCAAATGTCTTGGTCCAAAAGCTTCGCAATATAGATTAAAACTTTTAAAAGAAACAGCATAAATCAAGAAGTTTAAAGTAAGGAAGAGTAGTAGGTATCCTACACTTTCATAGTAACAAAGGAAAGAAGGAATTCTGAGAAGACTACAATAGAAAAACATTTCAGGAGTGCCTGGGTGGCTCAGGTGTTTAAGCATCTGACTCTTGATCTTGGCTCGGGTCATGATCTCATGGTTCACAAGTTCAAGTCCCACATCCAGCTCTGTACTGACAGCTCAGAGCCTGGAGCCTACTTCAGATTCTGTGTCCCCCTGTCTCTCTGCCCCTCCCCTGCTCATATTCTGTCTCTCTCTCAAAAATAAAGAAATATTAAAAAAAAAAAAAAACTCAAATCATTAACCTAAGTTTATATCTTAAAGGAACTAGAAAAAGAACAAAGGAAACGCAAAGATAGCAGAAGGAAGAAAGTAAAGATTATAGCAGAGATAAGCAGAGAATAGAAAACCACAGAGAATCAAAGACATTGTAAGTTGGTTCTTGGAAA
Organism: Neofelis nebulosa; assembly: GCF_028018385.1. NCBI lineage: Eukaryota > Metazoa > Chordata > Mammalia > Carnivora > Felidae > Neofelis > Neofelis nebulosa. Next base: position 19,763,530 of record NC_080789.1, read on the forward strand.
AGATTTAGCAAAATTGACAAACCTTTGTCTAGACCAAGAGAATACTCCAATTAGAAAAATCAGAAAAAGTGGGACATTACTACCAACCTTACAGAAATAAAAAGGATTTTAAGAGAATGCTATGAACAGTTACACACCAACAAATTAACCTAGATAAAATTCTGGTAAATTCCCAGAAACACAAAATTCGCAAAACTCAAGAAAAGAGAGAAAATCTGAATAGACCTATAACAAACAAAAAGAGATTGAATCAGTAATTAAAAGCATCCCAAAAAAGAAAACCTAGGACAGGATGCTTTACTGGTGAATTCTGTTAAACATTTAATGAAGAATCAACACCAGTGTCTCAAATGCTTATAGATAATAGAAGAGAAGGGAACATTTTATAACTATTCTATGATGCCCATATTATCCTGATACCACAGGCATTATAAGAGAACTGCAAACCAATATCCCTTACAAATATTGATGCAAAAGTCTTCAGCAATATCTAGCTAAAACTAGAAAATGCTTAGAAGATAACATTTTGTACTATAAAGGGTAGAATGAATATTTCTCTCTGACTCCATGCCAACTTAAATAATTTTTAAAATAAATATTTTGATCTATGCATATTTTCTGATGTTTGACTTTGTCATTTCCAAGAGAGACACAGTATTATAATTAGCTAGATTTATGGCCTTAGGGACATCATTTCAAAACGGTATATCCCCTGAACAGATTCATAAAGTTTATGTATTTTATTGAAAATTGCCAAATTCTGAATCAGACAAAATGAAGATAGTTCTTACTTGTACTAGCATGTCAATCTATCTGTTAACAAATCGTCACTTGTAGAAAGGACAAACAAATGTATTGAGACTCAATTAATATATAGACTAGTCCATTCAGTTGACAAGTATCAAATGTCTAGTATGTGCCAGGCACCATGCTAGCTAGGTACTTGGTAAGCACTGACTTTTTTTTTCCCCCCCTTTAGGGGTTGACAGGGAGGTAGAAAGGCAGTGAACAGTAATCATTGACTTATTTTTAAACCTGTGAATAATCATTTCAGAGGAAGGCATTTCAGGCTTCTCCAAGAATGATGAAGGTATTTTGTTTTCTATAAGTGAATTACAATATTAATAAGCAAAAACATTACTAAATATTTTATTGAGTGCTTTACTGTATATTAACCACCACTTACCTATGTAAATTTAATTAATTTTTACAACAACTCTGAGATAAGTACTATTTTTATGCTCATTTACATGATGGGGATATAAGATAAAGAGAGGCTAAGTAATTTGTGGAAAGGGACAGAGCTGTTAAGTAGAGGAACAGGAGTATCAGGCAGTCTGACCCTAGTACCTGCACTCTTACTCACCTGGCATGAGAAGACATATTTGTATCTAAACTATTTCAGCTCTTTCTTACTTCTCTACATTCTGTGATATAACTTCATTAATTTAAACAATGAACCACAGGGCTACTCATAATCTGAAATGTTATTATAGAAGATGAGAGATTAAATTGTAATCTAAAATTTCATCTAGTTTTATATTCTGTGATCTATGTAGGTTTATAAGAAAATTGAATTCTCATTTAAGTCAGCAGTTCTTATCAGTCCCAATATCCCCTTTTTAAAATAAATATTTTATAATGCCCATATACAGTCATAAATGAAACTCATAGAAAATATAAGCTATCAAAATATTCACAAAAAATTATTTTAGTGCCTTAATTGTACTATACATTTCTGTAAAAAAGAAAACTAATTGTTACAGAATAAAAGTGTGGTGTGTATATACTCAGGTAGTCTTTGTCTCTCTTTACAATGAATAAAGTTGAATATCAGAAAAACAAGATGATAGGAAAATATAAGGCAGAGACAAGGCTGCCAAATTTCAGGATTCCAGGGATATGGTTTGTATCAAGTACAATGTAAATAGTGCCATCTGGAGTTCTGCAGTGTCATAACTCAGTGTGTCTGAGTGAAACTACGGTTATTTGACTAAAACTCATGTCCATCTTAATAGAAAAAAGTGAAAGAGGGAAATAATGTTTTCAAAGTAAAAATAACACAGACGTATTATAGGATGTCAAGTTGAAAAACTAAGGAAGGATAATATTCATGGAAATCAATCAGTTTTTATATTGATAGTATCAAAATAAATCACTGTTATTCCTTGGGATGGAATACTAACAAAGATTGCAAAAACTTTATCTTGTATCTTGAAATGCTCCCGCCTTTAGTGGGATTTCTAAATTTCATTCTCATTTGATGGATTAATTCATTTAATCCTCAAAACCCTTATGTGGTAGGTTTTCCCCCTTTTACAGAGGGGAATCCCAGGCAGTCTTGCTCACTACATTATGCTGTTTCCAGTTTAACAGTTTTTAAGTTTTCATCTTTTTATATTACTGAAAAAGTAAGTATTCAGATAACCTGTGTGTTCTGTTCAAAATTAAGCATTCTGTAGGGCTTAATAAAATTGACACAATTGTGGTTAGAGTCACGTCTGCAGAAGTGTTATCTTCCGCTTATGTAGAGTTTATAATGTTTGAAAGATACCTTTGCTGAAACATTTTATACCAGTTCTTGAAAAGATGTCATGTTCCTTCTTCCTACTTCATTAGTGCAGTTTACAGATGAGGAAGAAGAGTAAAGAGAAACAGACTTTTCTAGAGGATAAGGAAAATTATTCTAGAGGAGATTGCTATGGCCTTTGCACTAATAAAGTATTTTTCAGGGTCAGCTTTGCTTTACTACCTTAGAGTCAGTCATCATAGCATCTGAGTGCCCTTGTGGCAGTACTCAGTGAGTGAGTAGGAGAAGGAATGAATACAACTCTGTACCTGTCACGTCTTGCCACCACCAAACAAAGCATCTGACAGGAGATGTGTTTAAGAAAAGAAATTCCCAAGTAAACAATGGCATTGCTAGCCATTCAGCCTCATGTTCGGTACCATCTCCTTTATGGCCCTCATCATGTCCACCATATGTAAATATTTACATATATATATATATATATATATATACACACACATACATGCGTATATGTATGTATATGCTTATGCACAGGAAAATGTCACTACTGGTGTTCAGACTTATGACCCAGCATTATCAAAAGAAGGTTAAAGTTATTATTATATTTGAGAAGTAAATAAGTACATATTCATTTAGAAAGACTTATTATCCCATACCTCCAAAGGAAGGTAAAAATGGTGTTTTAAGTATTTAATGGGTTAAGCTTATTATTTTAAAAACTCACTAATACAGAACATCTCATTCCCAGTCAGTGCCAAATAACAGATGTTCTTGTATATTAAAAACAGTACCGTTCTGTAAGAACAAGTCAGATCAACAAGTATTTATTAAACACGTTTAGTATAGCCAACATTTAGTACTTTGGGGGATACAAAAGAAATAGAAGACCCAGTACTCACTGTAACTACAAAGGATGTCAGAAGTAAATCTCTTTCCTCCTCCACCCCCCCCCGACAATCTTTTTAAATATTAGATAAAATTTATGGTGAAGGAAAATTGGCTTCTAGAAACCAAGGGATTCTTAGTTTAAGACTAAAATAATAGAAGCATGTAATGTGCCATAAAACACAATTGTCTATAAAACATGGGATATTAGTAGTTGTCATGTTCTAGCTGTCATCATTTTTAAAAAGAATGGGAAAAGGGGTAGCATATAAAAAATAAAAAATAAGATTTTTTTAGGAATGTAACCAAATCATTGGATAAAGGAATACTAAATTACCTAAGATATTCACTAAGCCAATTGTATTGTTTTTTGAAAAGTTATACAAGAGGAAAAAAAATGTTTATCAGATGTCTTCTGTGAACCCCATGCCAGCCAAGTTCTTTCCATATTACCTCTGTTTATGTACGTTCGAGAGTCTTCAGAATCCATAGTTAAGATGGTGTTCTGACCCACCCCACCCTACCCCTCCCTGACCCCAACTGGGATCACAGAATATGCAGTCTATTTAAAAATAGTCCTTGCAGGAAACAGAAAGAAGGGGACTGAGAGCCTTCAGTGAATTCCTATTCAGGAGCAAATAAACTTTGCCTAAGTAATTCCAGGTACAAAGTGAAATCGGGAGAATTTATATTATTGATTATAATGTTATGGTTAAATAAATCCAGAAATAAAGTTCTCTGCTTGCCTTCCAAAATTCCATGTAATTTTTTGTAACATTTTAAATCAAGATCAATTATTGCACAGTTATAACAAGAGCTTTAAGAATAGGATAAACAGTTTGTGTTAGGTTTGGTAATAGTTTACCTCCCTTGTGTGGAACATAAGGATCTGTTTCTTTATAAGAACTATCCAAAAGTTATACTAAAACCTGTTGATCACATTTGCAGACCTTTTTCAATTCAGTGCAGTTAAATAGTATGCAAGATTATAGTAGAGTAAAAGTTAGAAAGTGATACAAGACTTTTCTAAACTTTTATATGATCAGGTACTGGTCACACCTCTCTCTAATATTCAACTCTTTGTTCTCTCTTATGTGCTCCTGTAGATGAAATCCAAAACCATTACCACATAAATTGTATTACCATATCAGTGATTGCAGTAATTTAAGCTGGTTTTATGTGGCCCTCGTGTGGTTGCAGGAAGTGAATTGTATAATGAGAATCAGATCCATAAACATTTTTAAGGTTTGTTTTGAAAGTCCATTTATGTCACTAACAAGGAGTCCTTTCCCTCATTTATAACATATAGTCAAATTTTAGGTTCTAAAGTTTATCAACATTTTTCTTGGAAATAATAAAATGCTAATATTTCCTGGATAGTATTACTGGTGTTTATGTTAGTTAAAGGAAAAGTTCTTTTACTTTGAATTCCTTGAAGATGAAATCATTCTGTATGATCTGTTTGAAAACTACCATATGGTATTTCTTTGCAGTTGAGAGTTTAATTTTGAATTTATTTTTAAATGTGACAAAATTTCTCAGAATTCCTATCCTTCAAAAATCTGTCTATGTAAGTTAAGTAAGATGTTAATTCTCCCCTGGGGCAGCCTCACCTAGTTTCTCACCTCTGTGATGATAAACTTGTAGTTTCTGCTGAATTTGTTTGGAATTTCAAGAAAACAAAATGAAGCAAAAACATATGAGCTTGTAATATTTTTTTTAACTCTTCCAAAGCTTTGTAAAGATTTACAAAGGTAGATTATTTTATGTATGGTATAGTTGGTTTATTAGTGTTATGTTTGAAACAGGCTACCTTTGTCTCCCCTCCAAAACACACATAGTCTTTGATTATTGATTCTTTTTTTGACTCATTATTTTTTGTTATTGGAGGATAAAATAATAAGCATATGCAATTATCTCTCATTTGCAATTATCTCTCATTTTCGCCCTTATTATTCACCCTCACTATTCAATAAAATTTGTGGTGGTCCATTTCGTTTATCGTTAATACTTACTAGTACATTAATACTACTTGCATAGTAGTCTCTAACATTAAAAAAAAAAAAAGCTGAATTAGTCTAATCTTATTTCTGAATATATTTGAAACACAGACACATACTGAAAGTACCCTGTACAAAATTCTTATTTTATACTCTCATGCCTTTTTGTTGCCTCCACTGTTAAAGGCTTTTGCCCAGATGACAAAGTTTATTTATTCACCACTCTAACCTACCATACCCACTATGGAGATTGGCCCATCTTAACCCAAGATTTGTGCTTTTAGTTAATATGGTTTCCCACCTCTGAACTCCTTTTGCACCTAAAACCAGACATTTTAGCAGTAAGTTACTTTGTAATTTGTTTCACTTCTTCCTAATTCTGCATTCACTTACTAAGGAAATATACTATGTCTTTCCCTTTTTTGAATTATCCATAGTGTGATGTGTGACTTAGTGATTATTTGGAAATGGTAGGGGAAAATCTTCATTTTGTTATCACAAAACTCAATGAAAGAAGTGTTTGTTGTCTAAGAGTATTGGAAATCCCTTTCTTGCACCCAGTAACATTGTAAAGTACCTTCTCCTCCTTATTACTACATCTCAGCATTACTTTTTTTTGCTTGCTTTCATATTTAATTAATCAGTACAGCAATTCATGTGATCCAGTCAAGTCTTTTAGAAAGATTGCGGTTAGTATTTTTTGCTTTACTAGTTAGAGAAGGCCAGATGGATACAGATGTGTCATTTAATGTCATCCATTCCTTCTTTTGTGTTGTCAGAAACATTTGGTAGCAGAAATTTCCTTCTACAATGAACTCCTTACCAGACAATGAGCTGCCAATTAAAAATGGAGAACAAACAAATAAAAGAACAGAGTATTACCCAGGAAATTTCCTTTCAAAATCTCAGAGGGAACATCTCCCTCTATTAATTGTAATTTAAAAGACCCTTGAGAATATCTAGGATAGCTGCAATATGCCAACACCCAATTTATGGAATCTTTTTATTAACTAAATAAGGATACTTAATGTTCGGCTAAAAAGCACTCAACCTGAAATAAGGCAATAATTTTAAGAGTAAACTACCGAAAGTAAAGTAAGTATAATTCATACCTTAGATCTGGACAGCTGTCCATCTGTACATGTTACAGCTAAAATCTAAGAGTTCCACTGAGGACCACAGAGTTGGGATGGGTAGAGGTATTTGTTATAATTATAGTCAAGTTGGTTCAAAACTGTCATTTATTTTATTTTACTTGAAGAGTGATGCTATCTGTACTCCAGTGCCCTTTGATTTAATCCATAGTATTGGCTTCTCAATATGTCAGTAAATTAATTACACTTTAAAAGCTTTTTCTTTGAAATTTCCCATGCAGACATTTAAATAGGTATACAATATATTTCATATAGCTCCTGATTTTTGTTCGTTTAACTTGATAATGTTATATTTTTATGCTTTTATAAATAGTCCATTACCTTTCCATATGCTTGATTATGTGTATTAAGAACTCTATGAGGGGCACCTAGGTGGCTCAGTCAGTTAAGCATCTGACTTGATTTCAGCTCAGGTCATGATCTCACAGTCATGACATTGGGCTCCATACTGAGCGTGCAGCCTGCTTACGGTTCTCTCTCTCCCTCTTCCTCTCCCCCTGTTTGCACCTTCTCCCTCTCAAAAACAATTAATTAATTAATTTAAAAACTGAAAAGCCTATGAACTCTTACAGCTTTTATTGTGATGCCTCACTTTCCTGAAAAGTATGTATCTGTGGTTATAATTAACTTTAACTTTATTCATTATAAACAGATTTATTAGCAATAAATTTGGAAATATTAATATGAACTTTCAGTTCTATGAATTTTTCCCTGTTACAATAGAAACTCCCTTATCTGACATGGTCTAAACCTGTAATTCGTTAAACAATAAAAAAGTCAGTAAACTAATCCAACAAAATTAAAAGACAACCTACTGAGTGGGAAAAGATATTTGCAAGTGATATATCTGATGAAGGGTTACTATCCAAAATATATAAAGAACTTTTACAACTCAACACTCCCCCATCAAAAAAATTCCAATTAAAAAATGGGCAGAAGATATGAAGAGACATTTCTCCAAAGAAGACATACAGGTGACCAACAGACACATGAAAAGATGTTCAGTGTCACTCATCATCAAGGAAATGCAAATCAGAACCACAATGAGATATCACCTTACACCTATCAGAATGGCTAAAATCAATAACTTAAGAAACAACAAATGTTGGTGAGGATGTGGGGGAAAAGGAACCCTCATGCACTGTGGGTAGCAATGCAAACTGGTGCAGCCACTGTGGAAGACAGTATGGAGGTTCCTCAAAAAATGAAAAATAGAACTACCTTACAATTCATGAATCACATTACTGGATATTTATCCAAAAAATACAAAAACACTAGTTTGGAAAGATATATGCACCCCTGTGTTTATCACAGCATTATTTACGATAGCCAAACTACAGAAGCAGCCCAAGTGTTCATCAACAGATGAATGGATAAAGAAAATTAATATTACTTAGCCATAGAAAGAATGAATTCTTGCCATTTGCAACATGGATGGAGCTAGAGAATATAATGCTAAACAAAATAAGTCAGTCAAAGAAAAATACCATATGATTTCACTTATATGTGGAATTTTAGAGACAAATGAACAAGGGAAAAAAAGTGAGAGAAAGGAGAGAGAGAAACCAAGAAATCAACTCTTAAATATAGAGAACAAACTGATAGTTACCAGAGGGGAGGTGGGTGGGGGGTGGGTGAAACAGGTGATAGGGATTAAAAGTATACTTCTTGTAATGAGCACTGAGTAATATATGGAAGTGTTGAATCACTGTATTATACACCTGAAACTAATGTAATAGTGTATGTTAACTACATTGGAATTTAAATTTAATTAATTGATTAAACTAGTCTCAAAAAGTGAGTAAGCTCAGGAAATCATTTTAAGAGACTATCTACTTACCTTGTTTTATGAAATTTATGAAAATTTGCAGTTTGCTAATTGCCAGTTTTTTTTATATTAGGCCAAAACCTTTTTTCCCCCCCTTACTTTATGAGTCTGTTGATTAGCACTGGACCTCTTTTTTGCATGAACCATACCCATAATACAGAGTCTACAATGAAAACATTTGCTAGGCATTCTTAATTCAAAATTATCTAGGCTTTTTACTTTTATTGCTTAATCTTTTGTTACTTACACACCTGCCTAATTTAAGAGCATTTTTTTAAGTTAGAAATTTACCTTTAGTTGGTGGCCTTCAACTTCGTTTCATTGAAACAGCTCTTTCAGATGCTCAACATCACTCTTCGTCAGGGAAATACAAATCAAAACCACACTCAGATATCACCTCACGCCAGTCAGAGTGGCCAAAATGAACAAATCAGGAGACTATAGATGCTGGAGAGGATGTGAAGAAACGGGAACCCTCTTGCACTGTTGGTGGGAATGCAAATTGGTGCAGCCACTCTGGAAAACAGTGTGGAGGTTCCTCAAAAAATTAAAAATAGACCTACCCTATGACCCAGCAATAGCACTGCTAGGAATTTACCCAAGGGATACAGGAGTACTGATGCATAGGGGCACTTGTACCCCAATGTTTATAGCAGCACTCTCAACAATAGCCAAATTATGGAAAGAGCCCAAATGTCCATCAAATGATGAATGGATAAAGAAATTGTGGTTTATGTACACAATGGAGTACTACGTGGCAATGAGAAAGAATGAAATATGACCCTTTTGTAGCAACATGGATGGAACTGGAGAGTGTGATGCTAAGTGAAATAAGCCATACAGAGAAAGACAGATACCATATGGTTTCACTCTTATGTGGATCCTGAGAAACTTAACAGAAACCCATGGGGGAGGGGAAGGGGAAAAAAAAAAAGAGGTTAGAGTGAAGGAGAGCCAAAGCATAAGAGACTCTTAAAAACTGAGAACAAACTGAGGATTGATGGGGGGTGGGAGGGAGGAGAGAGTGGGTGATGGGTATTGAGGAGGGCATCTTTTGGGATGAGCACTGGGTGTTGTATGGAAACCAATTTCACAATAAACTTCATATATTGAAAAAAAAAAGAAACAGCTCTTTCACATTCATATTTTATCAGCTTACATAATACTAATTATGTAATTATACTAATAATTAAGCATGGGTTTACACCACCTACAAACAGTGGTTTGCTAAGGAAAAAAATCCATATTCCCTCTTGGTTAAGTCTATAACAAATGCACGTATAAGCTTATTAGAAAATAGCCTTCTTGTTCCTGTCAGTTGTAGAAGAGTCTGTCAAAGGAGGTCAGTTAAGACCTTTTCCTAGCCACTGTATTCACTACATTTTAAAACTGATGTAAGTTTTTCCATACATAGGTACATGAAAATAACATGCAAGAAAAAAGGATGATTTGAAAAATCTGTCTTACAAATAAGACCAACTGCAAACTACCTTTTGCCAGTCAAATGATTGCTGTTAAGATTGTTTTCGTCAGAAAATTTGTCAGAGACAGTATAGGTTTTTTTCAGTTGGTAATTTAAAAAGATGTGGGAAGAAAAAAGAAAAGGTACAAGCAATCTGGAAAGCCATTTGACAAAAACTGCTAGAGTTCAACTATTTATAAGCTATAATCCGTCAATTCCATACCCAGGTATATACTCGCGGGGGGCGGGGAGGGGGTGCATGTGGATGTCTGTATTCACTAAAAAATATGCAAGAAGATTTATAGCAACATTATTACTAATGACTAAAACTGGAAACAGCCTAAGTGTCAGCAGTACAATGAATAAATACATTACAGCGTACTTAATTCGTGGAATACTATCTACAACAATGAGAGTGGACAAAGTACAACATGCAATAATGTTGGTAAATCTCACAAAATCTAACCATAAGTGAAAAGTGCCAGACCAAAAAAATACATAATATATGATTGCATTTGTATGATGTTCAGACCTGGCAAAAGTAGGCTATGGTGTGCTTTTTGTGAGAGAGCAAGGAAGTGTAACTAGAAGGAAGCACAAGATGACTTTTGGAGCTGTGGAAATACTCTCTCTTAACTTGGGTGCTATTCTCTTTGAGCTGTATGCTTAAGATATATGTGTTTTTATTATGTATGGTGAACTGCAAAAAAAGAAAAGAATGTGATTTTATCTGATGGAACTAATATTAACTACATGAAGTAATAACAGAAAAATAAGTTGAATTCTACAAAGGGATTTGTGAAGAGCTTAATTATGGAATCTATCAAAAAGGGAAATAAGAGTTAACAACTTGAAGTGTACCATATGTAGCTTATTTAGTTATAACTCATTTCAAGCCAATTTGTTGTATTTTGCATGCTTAGTGCTTGGATTATGCAACCACTGAGAATTATTTAATAAGCATATAAATATAAACAATAAATTACTTTATCCTAGTCCTGTAAAGTAATCTGGATTGCCCTCCTCATTTTTTTTAAGTGTTAGGATCTGTTCAGGATAAAACACTATTTAAAAATTAGACTGAAATTTGGTTCATTGGCCAAAAATACACTTCATTAACTGACCTCTTTTTGTAGAATATCTTTATTGATAATTTTTACCTCTGGTTTTCCTCATTTCAAAGGAAAAAAATCATGAAAATATTCTGGTACGCATTTATTCAATTTATATAATGACAAACAAAAATCAAATACATATTAGAATAAGATCAAAAGAAGCCTTAAACCATTCTCTCTCTCATGAGACTCACTGAATTTGCAAGACATTCATATTATTTCAGTAGTGGTACAAATATATGCTAGCCCAGCACTTTATTATGCAAGAGGCAATAGAGAAGAAAGAAATATTCAGTTGCCATAATGAATAATCTTATTCATTGTGGGGAGTGAAACACAATTGCATAAACCATTAATAAATGTGATTCCCCTCTTCAATTAAATTGTAGTTGTTTCCCGTGTGTAGTAAATACAGATGAAAAGTGTTGATTTGGCAAGAGAAAAGAGTATGCTTCTAAAGTATTTAATCAAGTAGATAATCATTTTGAAAAACATTTATGTTAGTTTATATGTTAACTATAACATTCCATGATTGGAGACCCTATAATTTCTACAAAGAAGAAAAAATATTTGAAATCATGTGATTTGACACAGAATAGCAGCATTGTCCAATAACTATGTCTACTTTTTTTGGAAGTAAATCTTTGCCTAGACTTTAAACATATATTCCTTAAGTTTGTTAAAATTATTTTATGGTCCTCAATGAGATATGAACCATACCCCTAGAAGAAAAGGTCTAAGGCATTCTAATGAGTGAGTTCAATTCTTAAAGACCAGAATTCTGTGAATACTTTGCCAACCACTCACCACTTTTGCCTTCTGTCATGCTAACTCCCCCCACATTCTGTACCAGTGAGATACAGCCTTGGTTGAGTGTGAGGGATGAGCTGGGCAACTAACAGTGTGGGTGGGGGAGTAGCACCTCTCACAACAGAGTGCCATTACTGAGATTTCTAAGGCTTGATCTCTACTATGGGGAAAGTAAAGAAATTGAAGTAGAAAGCCATCTCACAGAGTAGCTTTGTTACTATAGATTTCTAAGTACTAAAAAGAGAAAGAGTGGAAGGAGCCAGGTATCTGTTCCTTCAACCAACCTTTAATCTGGTAACTTTCAATCAAAGCCACCTTTGACACCAAGAATTGGGGAAGTGAGCCAGATCAGAAAAGATATAAGATAGGAAGTAGCGCCTGGCATGGAAGGCCAAAAGCAGAAGGGATAAGCAACTATAGAAAATTACTATCTCCCTAAATTCACATCACCTCATATTAGCTTCTTTATATGTTATTTTGAAAAATGGGAGTATTGGGTGTGTCGGGGTATGTGTTAAGCACCCCTGGTTGAAATTATTGTTATTGAAATGACTACTGAACTAAGAATGCAACCTGTTTAGTGAACTGGAAACTTGAAGATTCTAGCCACAAAATAAAGAGTGTATGAATAATTTGGTTACTGTGTTACAGTGTTGCTGTGTTAAATTTTTCTGTGATTGAGTATGGTAAAACTCAAATCCTTCATACTATTTTCACATTTTTCTAAAACAATTACCATTATGTTATGGCTTAAAAAAAACATACTTTAGGTGTAAATGTCAACCTTGCAATCTGTAGTTAATAGCTTTGAATTCATGGAGGTTTCATTTTTTTAGTAGTGATATAGCAAAAATATTTAACATTGTACTCCTATTCTTTTATTAGGATTTGGAACTTGGAAGGAATGCAGACAGCTCATTTTGTTCTTCATTCCCCGGGAATGAGTGTGTGCTGGCATCCTGAGGAAACTTTTAAGGTTGTTATTTACAACTTAGCTTTCTTTTATCAAGCTGAAAAGACATATACATGTGTAATACATGCATACATAGAGGAGAAAAAGCAATTACTTTTTCCACCTCAGGGACTCTAATTGTCATAAGTGCATTTAGACTAGTCCAGAATTCTGTAACTTAAAAACTCTATAATTAAGTTTTTATTTTGCAGCCATCATCCATAAATGGAATTTTTTCAGAGTACATTTTTCCTACCCTCTGGTAGATTTCAATTAAAAAAAAGAAAAAAGAAAACTGATGCCTAGACTATCTAGTAGCATTATTCATTAGGGGAAAAAAAAAAATGTTAAAATCCACTCTTGCAAGCCATAACATGTAAACAGAAAGCATCAGTGGCATAAGGCAAATTTGACCTAGCTGCAGTGGTATTCAATTCCTATTATTCAAAGTAGAGCTTTCTAAAATTCTAAAAATATATTGCAAGTTTTTATCAATTGACCTTAATTCTTATTTCATTGAGAAGATCAGCTATATTCAATAGGAATTCTCTTATTTGCCAGTATCTTCTCTTGGGCATCACTCTTTTTTATCTTTCCCTAGAACCTAAGAAGTTCCCATGTTCATCTTCTTAAACTTAATTCTTTAGCTGTATAGAGTTCATGCCAGTTCCTTAGGCATCTTGATTTTATAGCTCTCTAATGTCTTTCATGCTTCTCCATTGACTCCTTCTGTCCTCATACTTGCAGAGAAATATAAGCCTGTTTAATTATAACAAATACTTACATATACTTATATGTACTTGGCCCATTATCAGCATTTCATGTTAGCTCACTTAATCCTCATGGCATCCTTATGAGATAGCAAGCAACTATGATGATCCTCACTTTACAGACAAGGAGACCACTTCTATCTTGAAACCCTGCTCACTTAATCTTTTTTTTTTTTTAACGTTTATTTATTTTTTTTTGAGACCGAGAGAGACAGAGCATGAACAGGGGAGGGTCAGAGAGAGAGGGAGACACAGAATCTGAAACAGGCTCCAGGCTCTGAGCTGTCAGCACAGAGCCCGATGCGGGGCTCGAACTCACGACTGCGAGATCATGACCTGAGCCGAAGTCAGTCGCCCAACCGACTGAGCCACCCAGGCGCCCCTAACTTAATCTTTAAAGCTGCATTATTCTAGTCCTCTTGAGCATCTCTGCATGTTATCTTCCCTTTTTCTTTCTCCTCTGTCAGCTTCTTTCACCATGTATTTGTGAATTGTTGCAAGAGGTAATTCTCACCTACACTGTGCCCTTTATTGTAAGAGAGGATAGAAGAATGAATAAAGCCCTTGCCCTTAAGTTACACATGACTGACATGTAAGGAAGAAAAACATGTAATTAAATACAATAACACAGATTTTAAGTGTTGGAATAAAGAAATCTAATAAGTAGAATGATGACATAAAAGAAGGATTAAACAGATCTGCTCATAGCCTTCACAGAAGAGGTCATCCTGAGCTGAAATATCCCAGACCATATAACTGTATTCTCTGAACCTTGGGATGCCATGAAAACTTGTTTCAGGCCTGTTGGATCTTTCTTCAGTAGAACTATATACCCTGTATATGTGCATGAGTAAAATTTTCCCATTTATTCATATTGCATATGTAGGGATTGTTCCATGTAGAAGTATTATGAAGCCAGGCCCTGTATTTTATTTTATGCCAGATTTCTCCCCTGTAGTAGTGAGTCTACTTGAAGTATAATTAGGGATCCTACCTAAATGTTAATATCACCATGCATAAATACAATAGGTTACTTTTTAAAATCTGTGACCTGGGGCACCTGGGTAGCTCAGGCATTTGAGCATCCAACTTCCACTCAGGTCATGATCTCACGATTTGAGTTCGAGCGCCACATTGGGCTCACTGCTGTCAGCCTGTCAGCACAGAGCCTGCTTCAGATCCTCTGTCCCCCTTTCTCTGCCTCTCCCCCACTTGCACTCTCCCAAAAAATAAAAATTTAAAAAATTAAATCTGTGACCTAGATGAGAAATGAGAACTTTTCTTACAACCTCTGTCCCAAAACTTGTATCTTAATGCTTATGATTCAGATCCCTTTCCTCCATGTGCTTTAAGTTAATTTCTGTTTTTCTTCTGTATATCATTAAAACTCCACCCCACCTCCTCTCCTTTTTTTTTATTGCTTCCATGACTTCAGAATGTTTAGAAATCCCTGCTGTAAATTACATAAACTCAAAATCTGAAATCACCTTTGATGTCTTCCTTCCCTGTATGCAGAATTTTCGAGGTTTTTAATTTTTCCTTCCCTGTTACTAGAACACATTCCTCCATCATTAAGGTATATTCTTCACCTTTCTGTTCTCATAAGTAACTCTTGCCAAGGCTTAGCTTTTGACTCTCCACTCTTTGATTTTCTTACCTACTTTAAGTTAGACTAATCTTAAAATATCAGTTTCATCATATCACCCCTAAATTCAAAATACATAAAGGCAACACAGAAGTGATTAAGAGTATGGACTTTCGAGATAACTGCCCAGAGTCAAACCCCAGTTCCACCACTTACTGGCTGTGTGATCTCTGGTAAGTTACAAAAGCTCTCTCAACTGCCTTTACTTCCTCCTCTTGTAAAATGGAAGCTCATAAAGACTAAATGAGTGAATCCTTATAAGGTCCTTAAAAGAGAACCTGGCACATAATAAGCACTCAGTCAATTTTAGCTGCTTGTCATTATTGACACTTACCATTACTACTAAAGCTAGTGGTTCGCTGTGGTCCACCATATCCATTCAAGCCCAGAATTTTTGTTCGGATATGCTTAGCCTGGGTGAAAAGGAGGCAGCCAGACAAGAGAAAGAGATGGGTCCATGATTACCTGTCTCATAGAATTCTTAGGAAAATCATATGAGGTGTGAACTTTGCAAAAAGAGCCATTCTAGGGCGCCTGGGCGGCTCAGTGGGTTAAGTGTCCGACTTCAGCTCAGGTCATGATCTCACGGTTCGTGGGTTCTAGCCCCACGTCAGGCTCTGTGCTGACAGCTCAGAGCCTGGAGCGTGCTTTGGATTCTGTGTCTCCCTCTGTCTGCTCCTCCCCCTGCTCACACTCTGTCTCTGTCTCTCCAAGATGAATAAACGTTAAAAAAAAAAAAAAAAATTTTTTTTTTAAAGAGCCATGTAATCTGGAAGGCACAAAGCAAATGCTAGTGTTTAATAGTTAGTAAAAGATACAAACGTCAAAAGATCTTGAGAAATTAAGGTCTTAAATCCAATTAACCACAATTGGAACTAGATTTTATTAGGTAGTAATAACAGAACCAAGAGTTTAGGATGTCAGACGATCAGAGAATTGGGACCAAGGACATCTCAGTCTCTGAGAGAATAGACAACTGCTAAATGAAATGAGGTGTAACAACTGACATTTGTTGAATGCTGAGTGCCAGGAATTGTGCTGAGCATTTTACATATGTTTTCATGTAATTCTCACAGAACACTCTGAAGTTGGTAACGTTATTCTATCCATTTTGTAGATAAGAAAACTGAAGCACCAAAAGGTTAATAACTAATTTTTCCAAGGCCACACAGGCACAGATTTGACCTCAGTCTGGTTCAAGTACTAATGTTCTGTGCTGCAAAAGATATTTCCCCTGTGAAAATTCAGTGCATATTCTGTTTATGGTTCTGAGAAATGGTAAAGGAAAAATTCCCCTGTAAACTTTTCAGCTCCAGCAGTTCCAAACTTATTTAACTTTTTTACTCTATCTGCTTTCAAACAAAAAAAAACCCCAAAAACTATCATCACAATTGAGCACAGTTTAAAAAGGATAAATAAGGGGTGCCTGGGTGGCTCTCAGTTGGTAAGCATCCTACTTTGGTTCAGGTCATGATCTCACCGTTCCTGAGTTCAAGCCCCACATTGGGCTCTGGGCTGAAAGCTCAGAGCCTGGAGCCTGCTTTAGATTCTGTGTCTCCCTTTCTCTCTGCCCTTCCCCTGCTCTTGTTCTGTCTGTCTCTCAAAAATAAATAAACATTTTTGGGGCGCCTGGGTGGCGCAGTCGGTTAAGCGTCCGACTTCAGCCAGGTCACGATCTCGCGGTCCGTGAGTTCGAGCCCCGCGTCAGGCTCTGGGCTGATGGCTCGGAGCCTGGAGCCTGTTTCCGATTCTGTGTCTCCCTCTCTCTCTGCCCCTCCCCCATTCATGCTCTGTCTCTCTCTGTCCCAAAAATAAAAAAATAAAAATAAAAAAAAAAATAAATAAAAATAAATAAATAAATAAACATTTTTTAAAAAAATTTTAAAGGATAAATAACTGAGAACTGAGTTTTCAATCTGACTTCAACCTATAATAATACCTAATGTTTTCTGAGTGCCTTTTCTGTGCTAAGACAGTTCTGAGTGCTTTACATGTGTTAACTCATACCATCCTTCTATTATAAGTAAGTACTGTTATTATCTCCACTTTTACTGATAAGGACCTGATGTATAGAGAGGTCTTTTGCTTAAGATCATAGAGCAGAGCTAGGACCCACCCAGGTAGGTCCCATTTTAAACCCAACTGCTTTATTGCCCCTCCTAATTTAGGACCTAGACTCAGACAGACTTTGCCCTTCCACAGTCCATAATTTATACCTGAAATCCTTAAGATTTTTAGAGTCAGGCTCAAAATTCCAAATATTTTTATTAGGTGCTGTTAAGGCTTCCTTGGTCTCCTCTCATTTCCACTGCTTCTTCCCAACCCTCAACTATATATAGCACACCATGCCATTCACCAGTCTTCAGTCTAGCTCATAGTAAGAAATACATGTGCTGTGTAGTCAGATGGACCTGGGTTCAAGACCAGAGTTCAAATGCAGGCTTTGCCACAGGCAAGCAGTGAGACTTCAACAAGTTACTTTTGTCACTCTGCGCCTCGGTCTCCTTTCTGAAAAATGGGATTAATGATAGTAATTTCTTCATACAGGGGTTAACAGAATTCAATAAGCAGGGCATATAAAGCTCAGTGTTGCATTTGGTTTTGTTGTATATGTCATTGACCTCATGTTATTGTTAGTAATATTAGTATTATTTAAACATTCTAGCTATTAAAGAATAGTTTTAAATTCCACCTTTTCTATTAAGAATCCAATAGTTGCAAAGACTACCAATATTCTACCTATATTCTATGTTCTGTTTTTTTCATAATTCTCTTCTTTAGATGGAAAGTTTCTTGATATCAAGGATCATGTCTTTTACCTTTGATCTCTTTAGAAATTAGCATAGTATTTTGCACACACGTGTATATAGTTAATCTTCATTATTCACAGGTTCCATATTTGCAAGTTTGTCTACTCATCAAAATGTATTTATAACCCCAAAGTCAATACTCAGTGGCATTTCAGTCACAGACCTGCTCAGGGCAGCAAGAAATTTGAGTCAGCTAATATGCGTATTTCCACCTAAGGCTGAATGAGGCCAGTGATCTGCCTTCTTGTTTTAGCTCTCATACTCTAAACAAGTGTCCTACTTGTGGTCTATTTAGTGACACATTTTTGTGCTTTTTGTTCATGATTTCACCATGTAAAATGGCCTCCCAAGCATAAGTGCTAACGTGCTGTCTAGGGTTCCTAAGTGTCAGAAGACTGTGATGTGCTTTATGGAAAAAATACATGTCTTAGGTAAGCTTTGTAGACATAAGTTATAGCGCTGTTGGCTGAGTTCTATGTTAGTGAAGCATATATATGAAGTAAGGTATCTCTAAATATACCTAAGGCAAGATTATGTATTGATCAGTTGACACAAATGTTATGCCCAGAGACTCACAAGAACCCAACGCTTTATTTTCTCTCTAGAATCAATGTTCAGAATTTACTAATTCTTTGTTCACAGCAACTTTATAGACTCTAAGTACCATGAATAATGAAACTCAACTATGTGTCAGCAGCAGGTGGGCTGGGGTAGATGCTTGGTAAAGGTCTCTTAGATGAATAAATAGAATGACTGCCAATAGTCCTGACCATGTGTGTCTTACTAGACATGATGTTCTTATTAGAAATAGTAACAATACTTTTATAGTGTTTTATGGGTTTAAGGAAGTACTTGTATATACAATACCACATTTTAGCTATATGGTAACCTTTGGAGTCTGATGTAATTATCCCACATTTCACAGACAAGAAAAGAGCAAACTCCAGGTCACTCACCAGTTTAGTAGAACCCAGGATTATTGACACTAAGTCTCCCATTCTTCCCAGGCTACCACTGCTACTCCACATCTTCAGGAATGTTTTCACCTTAACATAACTAGAATTATAAGAACATTTTATAAAAGTAAGAACTTTACAGAAAATATAGAGAGTTTTTAAACCATTTTGTTTGGGCAACAACTACTCATGCACTTAATATGTTCATAGCAGTCACTTTACCTTAATTCCCACAAATGGGTGTCCAAATGCCCTTACTTCTTTGAGTCTAAGAAACAAATTTTTTTCACATTTTAATATTTTGTAAAATTGAAATTTGTCTTATAACTATTTTTACATTGCTAAAGTATTTCTTAGGAAGGAGGGATAGGGGAAGCAAGCGCCTCATTAGCCAACATCTTTAAATCAGTACTATTTTAGAATTAAAGGAAATATTGAAGTAAGAGTAACTGCGATTTATTGAGTGAGTGGCTACAAGGTGTCAAGCACTGTACTGGGTGCTCTAGAGCTATTACTCATTTAATCAACACGCGATGCTGTAACTATTCTTATCCTCACGTGATGCATTCTGGAAACGAGAAAAGTGCCAATCAAAGACTTGTAACTTGGCCAGTCATTCAGCTTTTAGGTGGAGGAAGCAGTCTTGTCCCCAGGCCTATCTGTGCGCTTCACACCATGCTGCCTTCCATTCTGGAAACAAACTCACATCACATAAGAATATGTAACACACATTATGTATCTCTATTGAGAAATACACACTTAGCTACCCTTTCTAGACAATATAACTTAAAGGTATAACTTTTCCCAGAATGATTCTTTGGGCTTATTTTTTCCTGATAACCATACCTCATCATTTAAAATTGTACCCAATGTTCCTGAGTCTTTCTTTTGCCAGTATTCTGTAAGCTTTTTTTATTTTTGATAGAGATTCTTACATAGGCTTCTCCTGTTTCATTTGCATTTGATGTCCCATTTTTAATATATGCAAATATTTGCATATTACTATATAATATTGAATTTCTGCCTCAGATTTGACTAGTGAATTAGGTGAATTTTTTTTTTCTATCTTACAGCTGATGGTTGCAGAGAAGAATGGAACAATCCGGTTTTATGATCTTTTGGCTCAACAGGCTATTTTATCTCTTGAATCAGAACAGATGCCATTAATGTCAGCTCACTGGTGCTTAAAAAACACCTTCAAAGTTGGAGCTGTTGCAGGAAATGATTGGTTAATTTGGGATATTACTCGATCCAGGTACTTCCTTAGTATATTCATCTGTTGCTTACTCAAAAAGTCACTATTGCTAAATGATCCATTGAGCCATTCTTGTATACCTGAGCCTCACTATAGAGCAAAAATAAGTCTCTTGTAGAGGGACCAGTGCTACAGCTTTTCACATAACAGAGATAGATGCCCATGCTTTGCAGATTTACTTTGAGAGTAACCCAGAAAGAACAATGCAAAGGAAGAAATCTTAGACCTGAGCAGTATTTACTTATGTTTAAAAAAGAAGAAAAAAAAAACTGATCCTGTTGAATTATGGTGTTCTGTAACAGCTCTAAATTATGTCTATGTTTCTATCATATTTCATTTATGTTAATCCAGTGCTTATTTAGAATTTTATCACAGTTTAAGTACATTGGGTATTGTATCCTCTAAAGAGAAAATACCTTTTAAATCTTAAGTTCCTCTACTTGAGACCAGCATATGAATCCATAAAATGCAAAATGTTACCTTTTAGTTATCCTCAAGATAAGAGACCTGTCCACATGGATCAAGCCTGCTTATTCAGGTAATGTATGATTTTTGTTGGAGCTGTATTTGGTTTTTTTGAGTTCGGTTACTTTGTTGCATGCTGTGCCCCCAACCTGGAATACTTTGCCAGTCCTCTCCTTCGTACTGAGTTGTTTTGGGGTGTTTTGGGTTTTATTTGCTGACTATTTTATAAATGGTTATTTTGCTTTCCTAACTAAGTCTTTGCTTTTGTCTTTTTGTCTGGGTGAGGGAGTGATTTGTTTTCCAATATTTTCTTTGAAAATTTTTATAAAATACAAAACACATTACCACTCCACTAATACCATTACAACGATTTGGAGTATATACATCCTTATTGTTTGTTCTGATAAAGATATAAACTTCATTGTTGTGCTTCAGGTGAGAACACACTATATTATATATCTGTGACTTTTTCTCTACTTATATTAATATACATGTCTCCCTTGTTCTTACTGATTTTTGCATAATATTCCATTGTATATTTATTATGTTTATGTATATTTATGTGTTTTATGTATATTACCGTAATATTTAATATTAATAAAATGAATAAATTAGCAAATTAATGTATTTATTAAATAATATTAATATGCTAGTATTACTATAAGATACCATTGTATAGTATATTATTGTTATTGTTTATTATGTATATATATTCCTTTGCATAATTCCATTAGGGTGATTTTAGCTTCTAGTAACATGAATACTAACAGAATAAAACCAGTGGAACATTTATTATATGCTATATTTCATAAAATCTAAATTACCCCCAATAAAATCCTAGAACTTAGGGACACCATCATTTTTTGTACACCTTAGAAAAAACTACATTCGATTAAGTGTAAGAATGCTATAGATTGTGAGATACATTCTGATTTCAGAAATGTGAGCATATCACAAGAGATGTGATGCTTCGGACAGAGGCAGTCTCGAGATTGGCTTAGTAGCTCATCAGCGCCAACAAGTTCAGACCTTTCCCTCTGCCATCTGCAGTGGCAGGGCTTTGGGCTTGTTGCTTCAACATCACAAGACGACTGCCAGGGTTCCATGCATCAGGGCCTCATACAAGCTTGTCCAAAGAGGAGAGGAAGGAACACTGAGGAATTGCTGCCGTTGCCTTCACTCGGTCGTGTCTCATCCCTTGGGATCAAACACACTGCCAGACGTAGTTGGGGTTCAATTAGCATGGAAAGGGGCAGAAAGGCTGTTGGGCAAGCAACTAGTAATGTCTGCCCATATAAAAATACTAACTAGACTTAGGCTTTTGGATTTTTTGCTGTCGTTGTTTATCAATGAATTCTTTCTTTTTTCTTATATCTTCCCCATGCCCTTATGGTAGTGCTGAGCATGTTGCTGGAACACTTGTTGATTCATTAATTCATTGTATTTCAGTGTCTAGGATATCTTGAAACTTAAGCTTAAATATCTAACTATTCTAGGTGTTTGTATCATCCCAAGGAATTTAAATGCATGAATTTATTGCTAATTGTACAACAAATGTCAGTAAGAACAATGTGGGTTTTTTTTTTTCAATGTATTGCACTGTGAAATATTTTCTGTCTGTCTGATACCTTGTTTGTATCTCCTACCTCACTGTCGGCCCTTTGGTTATAAGAAAGGAACTGCTAACTTTGTGTAACGTTAGAACTTAACCAACTAGCACATGGTAAGCATTTAATAAATATTTAGAAAATGAGAAAATATTTATAGCTAACTTCCCTGGAATTTCCAGTCTAACTGTGAAGCTGTATTGACAAATTTAGACTTCAAAATTATTGGTTTTATGCAAAAAGAAATAACTTGTTTTAGAAAAGCTTGTAGTTATCTGTAGAATACTATACTTATTTTTTTCTTTTCTTAGGTGGTCTACAGTTAATGAGAACTTGTTTGCAACCACTGGTTATCCTGGCAAAATGGCAAGCCAGTTTCAAATTCATCATTTAGGACACCCTCAGGTAATGTAGAGTTGTTTTGTGGCATATATGTTTCTACATTTGTGTTTTTTACTTTTCTACTTATAGCCCCCAAATTTGTAATATGTAACTAAAGACATTTGTGAATGTCTTATCTGCTCAAATTGGTTGGAAAGAGAAAGCATTTTTTAATGTTTAAACCACCAGTGGTAACAGACACTTTGCCAGTATTCACGTAAGAAGAAATTTATTTCTTCTGTTTTATTTCCCTCTTCACTTAAATATAATAATTTTGCTTGTTTGCTTGGTTTAGGCTACAAAAATGTTTGAATCTAAGCTACTCCAGTTACTCGTAGATTATTTGTATCCTTCATTCTAGCCAGCTGCAAAAAATAATGTGTATTTCACTTATGAGGGAGCATATTTTTAATTCTGTTTCTGCTACATTAAACAAAGACAAGTTAGCAATGCATTTCTTATTTTTGAAGGGTAGTTTTTACTTATTAACTTTGGTGATCTATTGAGTTTCTCTAATTCTTTACGTATATTGTAGCCTGTCCTCACTGGTTCTGTAGCCGTCGGATCTGGCCTTTCCTGGCATAGAACTCTTCCACTGTGTGCAATTGGAGGAGACCACAAGCTGTTGTTTTGGGTAACTGAAATGTAAAACAAATTTTCTTTGTACCTTAGATGCATAAACTTTGTATTTTTAATACATATTTTGGAGAACTCCCTATTTTTATATCAAATATACTGTAAGCTCTAGTAATGTCCCAGTTGTTGCTTTTGTTAAATAAACTGTTAATGGTTTGAAAAATCATTTTCTTGCTCTGTGCTGTATATGTGCATGTATGTGTTTAAAAACATACATTTTTTAAAATCATCTTTCAAGACTATAATTGACTGAGCAGCTCCAGAAAAGAGATGATTTTATCACAGATTATCCAAAGTGTATCCTGTCCTCTATACTTTGAATATATGCTGTTTTCCTAATTCTCAGAGATGCAAACATTTACAAAAGGAAGAAAATGTCTTTCCTTTCAGTGTTACTCTGGAAGTGATCGAATGTATATGTGTGGGTATATGCATCTTTGTTAGTAGTTTATATGTGTAAGGGTCTTACAACTTCCTCAGTAATTATAAAAGATTATCATTTAATTTAATACAAAGAATGATTTTCACTTTCTTAAAAATGTGACTGATTGACTCAGTCCTGTTGACTTTATGCAAATTTCTTTTGACTAGACATCTCAACATTCTTAGAACATCTGGTGTATGGGATAAAGCTTACCTTGAAAAATGAATTATAATTAATATCTTTAACAGCCTCTGCCTGTTATGAATCTTCACCATTTTTATCAAGAAACTGCGACGTTTCTGAGATGGCACCTAGTGGCAGTAAAACAGCGCTGATAGCACAGGGCCTGCTTGGGATTCTCTCTCTCTCTGACGCTCCCCCATGCTCGCTTGTTCTCTCTCTCTCTCTCTCTCAGAATAAACTTAAAAAAAAAAAAAGAAAAGAAAATTAGCTTTACGAGACAAGGAAATGTTGCAACTAATTTTTTTAATGCAATGAAATGTTTTAATCATGTAGATATTTAAACTATTATGTGCTTTACTGATGAAAAAATGCATAGTATACCAATTTCTAAGTCACTTATTTGATACAATAAATTGTTACTAAATAATAGCAGTGGTTTCCTTTACCCCTTCATAAGCGGATTGTAACTTAAAAAGGCAAAGGTCAGGGAATTGGGACATGTTTCCTTTTAACAGTCTCTGTGATGGGACAGAGAACCCTGAAAGCATTAGGGTAGATCAAAGAATTTGTAAGAATTTTTCATTTCAGGATGTGTCCCAGATATAAGGAATACATATTGAGATGTCAGATTGAGCCAGTGCATTTGAAAATTGTCTAAGGACGTTGACTTAGGAATTGAGTGGGTTGTTATTAAGGGTGGAGATTGAGGGGAGCCTGGGTGGCACAGTCAGTTAAGCGACTCTTGGTTTTAGCTCAGGTCATGATCTCACAGTTTTGTGAGTTAGAGTTCCACATCAGGCTCTGCGGTGGCAGCACAGAGACTGCTTGGGATTTCTCTTCTCTCTCTCCGTCTCTCTCTCTGCTCCTCCCACACTCACACTGTTTCTGTCTCTCTCTCAAAATAAATAAATAAACTTAAAAAAAAAAAAGGATGGAGATTGAAAAGTATGTTGGCCTTGGATTTTTGGGTGTCTAAGAAATGGGTTCTTTGGAATAAGGGCTTACCCAAATATGAGTTATCTGATGAAATTACCCAGTAGCACTACTGCCTGTTAGGGGAACCTGTCTTGGGAAAAGATAACCCATGGTGGTCACATAAATACTTAATTTATGCAATTTATGCCGAGAAGCAGGAAGTGTTAACCCTTAAAGAAAGCAAATGGTTGTTTCATTTATAAATTAATATAGTGACTATAAGACTCAAGTCTCAAGAAATGAGAGGGATTTCTTTATCCCTTAGCTTCAGGAGTGGTATTCATGTTATCCTGAGTAAGCATTGTTAAACTTTACTATGTTCAATTACTTTAAATGGCATAATGATATTCTTTTTCCATAGTAAATTTTGTTCTTAGTAAACTATGTTTAAATTAGACTAACACAGGAGGCAGTGTTCAATGGAGAATTAGTTATTGGTCATCACTTCTAATTTCTGATAAATAACATGAGTTCTGATTTTGTGTGTGTGTATGTGTCCCAGTTAGTTTTAGTTTTTCCATGTTTGTTTATTCTAAGAGGGTTTTTCTTCTGCTGAAAATAAGTTTTCCTGAGGATTGCTTCACTTACAAATATTGTGGAAAGGAAAAAAAAGTTGTACTTGTGTTCTAAAATTCTTATTATTTAGAGATGTTGAAGCAAAAGTCAGGATATCACAAATCTGCAAGATGTCAGAATTAAATCCTACTCTTTCAAAATGATGGAATCATAAGTCCCATTTTATTTTTATGATTTGGCTTGTACGTTGTGAGTATTTCAATGTCTCTCCCATGCCAAAACACAAAATCGTACACCCATGCACTCCAATTTGTTTCTTTGGTAATTTGTGACTACATATTGACACTGACCTAGAAATGTTCCTGTTGCTGTTTTAAATCTCATGTCAGTGGAGAAGAAATTGAAATCTGGTTTGCACATTTGTGTCTGGTTTTTTGTAATTGTCCAAAATCTGACATTGTCCCAGAAATGCTGATTGGTAAGTTACGAGACAGTATTATACCCAAGACTGATTTCTTAGGAGAGAACATGTATTTGCTCCAGATTATTCCTCATGTTTCTGTAGCTCAAAAAGTTAAACTCAACCCAACTTTATGTGATACCAGTAATAGCCTTAGATTTGAGCCCAAATAAAATGTGCAAAGTAAAAATCATTATGATGGTCCATTTCCACATATTCCTCATGAGAGCATGGTCCAGCCTCAGAAGCAGCATTCTGTTCCAATATATCTTTATCAAGCTGTCGGTGTGCTTAATAACAAGGACAGGAGAGAACACTCTGTTTCTTTAATCTAACACCTTGCTGATTCAAAAACATTTATTTTAACAGGCATTGAAAAGGAATTTCAAAACAGCTAACATTCGTTTCTAATTATACATTTAAAGAAATATGCCTTTTAAAACATAGGTAGAAGTTTCCTTTTGTTGTTATTAACATGACTTTAATTTATAGCAACCATCTGTTAACTAAGCACAGAAACACAACAAAATAATTAGGATATCAGCTTTGAAGATCTCCTTTCAGAAAAGGAAAAACAAATACACATTTGATGACATATCCATTACTCAAACTCGACATAACCAATTTCTTTTGCATGCATGGACACAGACTTCATGAGAAATTGAAAGCACTGAATCTCCTTTCTGACCTTTTCAGCTGTTCTTTGAACTACCTTAGTAAAAACAATTGTTGCCCGTATGTTGGATCAAGTTACATTTGCCTGGAAATTTCTTTGGATCAGCTTATTTCTGTTTAACTGATGTGTTTGTTATATTGCTATTTGCCTTCTCAACTAATTTTTAACAGAATACTCTACCTTGGGACTTTTACACTTACATAAGTTTTTAAAATCCATAAGAACAAGGGTAAGTAAAAGGAGAGGCCACCAAGTTTCTCCGCCTTTGCAAAAACAATTTGAGTAACCCAATAGATTTAAAGATGTATGAAATAAAGCATTTCTACCAACTGCATGTTTAGTGCTATATTGAGTTGAGTGCCTGTGTCTTTATAGTAAAAGACAATAAATGCTGCTGGTATGTTTGCTTCTTAAACACAAAACTTGGGTCTTTCTTATAAGCACAGCTGTTGTTCTATTATTGAGCCAAATCCAGACAAGATTAGACTCTGGCCAAAATTAAGGTTAATCTCTGCAACCATCTCAAGTAAGAGCTTTCCAGTGCTGTTTTAGGAAATCTTTATTTTTGGGACAGTGTATAAAGGAAATAAGCCCAGACAACTAACCTCTCAAGAAAGCCAGAGGCAACTAGTCATAAATTATGCCACAGTGATAAAGAAGTTGGAGGCTGTCTAAACAAATTAGTTCATTTTGGTTCATTTTTACTTAGACTATAGCTGTAAGAAATGATTCTCTTAGTTGACATTAGTTTAAACCAGACCAATAGAAGTTATTATTATTAATTTTTTTTTTAAGTTTATTTCTTTGAGAAAGAGTACGAGTAGGGTAGGGGCAGAGAAAGAATCCCTAGCAGGCTCCACGCTGTCAGCACAGAGCCCGGTGCAGGGCTCGAACTCACAAACCATGAGATCATGACCTGAGCCGAGATCAAGAGTTGGATGGATGACTGAGCCACTCAGGTGCCCCTAGAAGTTATTTTTTACTTTTTTTTTTATTTTTTAATGCTTATTTATTTTAGAGAGAGAGAGAGATTGAGAGACAGAGCGTGAGTGGGGAAGGGGCAGAGAAAGGGAGACACAGAATCTGAAGCAGGCTCCCGGCTCTGAGCTGTCAGCACAGAGCCCAACACGGGGCTTGATCTCACAGTTTGTGAGATCATGACCTGAGGCAAAGTCTGGTGCTTAACAGACTGAGCCACCCAGGCGCCCCAACTAGAAGTTAAAGAACTTTTTTCTACCATCTTTTCTTAATTAGTGTTTCTTTGGTTAATTGCTAGTTCTTTCTTCCACTAGTATTAACTAAATCTAGGTATTTATTATGGATAAAATAACTCAGGTATATTTTATAGTAATTATTGTATAAGAACTCACTTTAGTTTTCGACTACAATTTTTTTTTCATTAAGGTTTAGACTCTGGAATTTAAAATACTTTGCCAAATGTTATGTAGGGCTGATTCTCATGTGAGTGGGACACTAGTGCCTCAGGCTGTGTTGTGAACAGCTAATGAGGCACTTCTCTCCCAGTTGCCTGTACCAAGGAGAAATCTGTGGAAATATCTATCCCTCACTTGCAATCTATAGAACTCTAGTAAGATTTCCCTGGCACTTTATTTTGAGCAAGTACAAAACCTGGTCATATATGTAGCTGCTTCAGAGGTCTCACCCCCTCCTGGACTTACCCACAAATACATTAGATCCCATGGAGCAATTCTAGATTCTGTCAGTGTTTTTGACCTAGTCTCTTCCCCATCATTCCATCTACCTGCCACAATAAGTTATGTTCTCATGTATATATAATCTTTACAAAACCCTGGGTCATTGCTTCCCAACCTGTTAATGGCAAATGGAAGAGTATGGAATTATTGTAAGGCTTCTCAGTATTCATATTCCCACTATTAAAATCCTTTTATACCTTTGAAACCATGACTTCCTGGGGTCCTGAAATACTATAAACAGCTCCAAAAATCAAACTTGCCCACATAATCCTAACAGACATTGATTTCAAGTGTTTTACTAATAGCCTCTTCCTCCACCAAAATGCTGTTAACAGGTAGGAGGAATACGCCTCCAATGAACCCTTCTCTCCAATTCAGTGAGATGGCTTTGAAGATCTCATTCAGAAATCTTGAGAGGGTTAAAAAGTTCCCAGATACATCAAGGTGTGCCTGTCATCTCGATATCTATTATGTGACCCCCAGGTTTGGCTCAAGTTCAAATGAGAGCCAGAATACTTCAACAATTCCTGCAACAACAGATGTTGGCAGGGATGCGGAGAAGGAGGATCTCCTTTGCACTGATGGTGGGAATGAAAACTGGTGCAGCCACTCTGGAAAATAGTATGGAGGTTCCTCAAAAACTTAAAAATAGAACTATGGGTCCCTACGACCCAGCAATTGCACTACTAGGTATTTATCCAAGGGATACAGGTATGCTGTTTCGAAGGGACACATGCACCCCAATGTTTATAGCAGCACTATCAACAATAGCCAAAGTATAAAAAGAGCCCAAGTGTCCATCAATGGATGAATGGATAAAGAGGATATGGTGTATATATATATACAGTGGAGAATTAACTCCGCAATCAAAAAGAATGAAATCTTGCCATTTGCAACTACGTGGATGAAACTAGAGGGTATTATGCTAAGTGAAATTAGACAAAGACAAATATCCTATGACTTCACTCATGAGGACTTTAAGATACAAAACAGATGAACATAAGGGAAGGGAAGCAAAAATAATATAAAAACAGGGAGGGGGACAAAACATAAGAGACTGTTAAATATAGAGAACAAGCAGAGGGTTGCTGAAAGGGTTGTGGGAGGAGGGATGGGCTAAATGGGTAAGGGGTATTAAGGAATCTACTTCTGAAATCATTGTTGCACTATATGCTAACTTGGATATAAATTATAAAAAATAAATTCTAGAAAGTAAAAAAAAAAAAAAAGTTAACAATTCCTGCCTATGTGACATATAAGAGGCAAGACTTTCTAAAGTAGGATGTATTGTGGGAAAACTAATAGAACCTAGCCTGGAAAATAGAAGGGAGTAAAATCCTATTTTGAATGAAAATTTGGGATTTTAAGATGAATTTCTCAATATAGTTCACCATTTCCATTTAATATTCCTATTTTAAATCCTCAACAATGTATATATTCATTCAATGGATATTAAATGTTCAGCCACAATCATTTGGGGTTCCTCAAAATTGTTTTCTATTAAAAAAGGCTTCTCATACTGGAAAATATTGTGAACCACTTTCCTAGACTGATTGGCTCATACCTTCTGGCCCTGTCATTTTTTAAAGGATAATAGCAAAAGTTCTAACAAGATCATTTTGGACTCTAGAAACAAGGCTACAAGAAGAAATGTTGATGTTGAACTTCCAGAGTAGTGTTAAGTGATTTTATGTGGTTGTGATTCAAAATAACCTGACCGCTTTAAGAAGTCCAGGTGCTGAGTCATTTACTGAAACAGCCAGGGGAGGTTAATTAGAAGCAGCTGATTGTGGCATCACTTGCTTTTTTTTTTTTTTTTTTTTCCTTTTTTTTTTAAATAAATTGAGAGGGCTATTCTATGAAAAGGCCAGAGTGCTATAAAAGGTGTACAAAGCTAAGTAAAGACTCATGACTGAGGCCTACTCATTTATACTCCCACCAATGAGGAAAAAAAGCTGACTTAGTAAATAAATTTAAAATAAAGTACCTTGGCAATATAAGAGTCATAATGGTCACTTCTCTTTTTTCATATTTATTTATTTATTTTGAGAGAGCACACACACATGAGCGGGAGGGGGGAGGGGTGGGGTGCAGAGAGAAAGAGAGAGAGAGATTCCTAAGCAGGTGCCTCGCTGTTAGCAAACTGAACACTTAGATCATAAACTGAGCCTAAATCAAGAGTCAGACACTTAACCAACTGAGCCACCCAGGTGCCCCATAATGGTTGTTACTTCTAAGAAGAGTGACTGTGCATGACATTTTTCTCTCCTATGCTTTTTTTAAGTTTTCCATGATAAATAGTTCCCTTTCCTTTTTTTTTTTTTAATGTTTATTTATTTTTGAGAGAGAGAGCACAAGCAGGAGAGGCAGAGAGAGAGGGAGACACAGAATCTCAAGCAGATTCCAGGCTCTGAGCTGTCAGCACAGAGCCCGACACAGGGCTTGAACCCACGAACCACAAGATCATGACCTGAGCCCCCTCCCCACCACCTGGCACCCCAGTAGTTCACTTCTATAATAAGTTCTTTTTTTTTTTTTTAATGTTTTATTTTTTGAGAGAGAGAGAGAGAGAGAAAGAATGAGCACTGGGGAGGGGCAGAGAGGGAGGGAGACAGAATCTGAAGCAGGCTCCAGGCTCCAAGCTGTCAGCACAGAACCCGAGAGAGGCTCAAACTCACAAGCCATGAGATCGTGACCTGAGCCAAAGTCAGATGCTTAACTGAGCCACCCAGACGCCCCATTATAAGTTCTTAACTTAAAAACCAGATAGTAACTAACATGTGCATGGCACTGTAAATAAATGGAAACTGGCTTCTGATCTCAAAGAAATTACAGTGGTTGGCAATACACCACTTGGTCACAAAAAGATAATGGTAGCGTGTGCTAGGTATCGAATGAGTGATGAAAACAAGAAGTGTTGTAAGGAATGAAAGAAGAGAAATGGCATCAACTTCTAAGTCAGGAAAGTTCCTCTGAAGGGGGCTGCAGTGCATCAGGGGTTACTAAAACAGGAAGTTTGATTGAGAGTGTGGATGAGGAGTGACTAGACACACCCCTTCCAAATACCCTCCCCCCCCCCCCAACCACTTGCATAGCCATACAGCTGCTCCTTCCCCTCTGATCACTTCTCCAGAAATTGAATGAGACTGTAGACTCAGGAGTAGGGTGCCTTGCTGAAACTATTACCTAAAATCCACATACTGAAAGGTGAGTATTCTCACTATTTTCTTAGATTCTGTATATGTCTTTTTAGCATCCATCACTAATTGTGATGGACCAATTAACTATATATTTTTTTAATTGTCTATATTCTTGAGACTCTGGCTTTTGTGACCTCAAGAGGAGAAACTGCCTCTTCCGGGGCTGGCTAGTTCCTAAAAATAGTAAAACAACTTACTTGGAAATACATTTTTCCTATGTAAACCAATCAATCTGGAGCCCTTATCTAACTCTTATACACCAAGCCAACATTCCCCCTGCCCTATATCAACTCAGGGCCAGGTGCAGACAGCTACGGGCAGCTCCCATGCCTAAAAGCTCACCAGAATCATTCACACTAGCCAGGCCAGTCTTCAACTGCTTCCTCTGCCCTGCTTTTCCTTTCCCACAGAAACCCCAGTAAAGACTCTGGCCTATGCTTTCCCCTGGCTCCTGCTTCTGTCTGCCTCCTTATCAAAATCTCGCATTTTCCTGTGGCCCTGTGTGGCATGGTGTGCCCCCTTCTTTTGGGAAATGTAAGGAATAAACTCTCAATAGCATTACTCTGTCATCACTTAGTCACCTCCAGAAATTAAAACTGGTGGGTACAAATGCAACAGTGACAGCTTCCCCCACAGGCCCCTTCAAAGAAAGCAGGATCATTACTAAGCTATTTGCTGTTTTATTGGGGATGACTAACTACCTTTAGATCTCTTCTCTTGAGGTGGCTTTCTAGAGGAGAATCCAGTTCCCTGCCAATAGGCTATAGGCCTACAACTCAACTGAGTCTGGAAGTTTGAAAAGGCAAAACAATCAAAAGAAGTAGCCAAGACATTTAATTCTTAACAGATTTGAAATAATTAGGCTAAAATTCCTTCACTTAACCAAGTCCCAATAGATAATTTGTATCACTTCATGAGCGATGGGGTGGAGAGAACAGATAGGAGACATTTAATTTTATTTTCCCACTTTTATGAAGAAACACCCCACCCCTCTATTCATCCTGTAGCAGAGCAGAAAGAAACGCAAAAGAAAAATAGGAACCAAATTCTCCTCATTCCACTTACCTAAGAACTTATCCATGATAAAACTAAATAAGTTATTTTCTAGTGATCTGTGAAAACAAACTTGAAAAATTCTTAAGATTTTTTATTGAATGGATGTATGCAGGTGATATATATATATATATATATATATATATATATCTGCCCTTTGAAATAAGTATTCATTATAGTCTACTTGTTTCACTGCCTCCAAAATTCACTATAGTAAATGAAACCTGGTAATACATTTCCAATGAAAGCCTGGAGGAAGAAGTACATACTTCAGAGGATTTCTGGCAGTTGGCCAAGACTTCTAGCTACAAATTGTTTGTAGTAGTCCTGGAAATTCAGTTATTAAACTATGAATGGCACTGCTTATCAGAAGCTGTGGATGACTGATGAACAGTAATCATCAAGGACCCCAGGAGGCAGAGAGAAGCAGCCAGTCTTCTTTCTGTTAACTAAAAATCACATCTAGCATTACATTTGTCTTTTTTTTTTTTTTAAGAAACCAAACCAGTTTGAAAACAAATTTGTCACCTGGCCGACTGAGAACAAGTTCATGTTTCTGTAGTTCTATACCATCTGTATGCATGCCTACTACTTACAGATGACATACATAACCATGAAGTGACTGTCTGGTTTTTTGGTTTTTTTCCTGTCACTGGGAGCCTCTCCTGGCTCTGAAGAGGAAGGCTAGGCTGGCCAGTTGGGGACTGTGCTCAAGGGTGGCTAATTGAATGAGTTTACTCAGAATTATGAGTGTGGTCTAAACCAAAGATCAAGTGGAAGATCAAGTACGATATGGAAGCACAAGGGTCATTAGGCCCAAATGTCATTTGACAGATACTTAAGGATTTACCTTAGGTCAGTCATTGGGCCAGGGCCTTACTAGTGAATAAGGCAGAATCTCTGCCTGGAATCAACAGTCTAGTAGACATTTAGGCAAATAGGCAAGTATAAAATGTGCTAAGATTGGGGAGCCTGGGTTGCTCAGTCAGTTAAGTGGCCGACTTCAGCTCAGGTCATGATCTCACAGCTCCTGAGTTCAAGCTCCGCGTCGGACTCTGTACTGACAGCTCAGAGCCTGAAGCCTGCTTCAGGTTCTGTCCCTCTCTCTCTCTCTCTGCCCCTCCCTCACTCGCACTCTGTCTCTCCCTTTCCCAAAAATAAATAAGCATTAAAAAAAAATTCTAAAATGTGCTAAGATAAAGTGATCCGGAGATGCTAGAGAGGCATATATTCAGAGGAACAGTTTAGCCTAATGTTGGTAGATCAGCTTCTCTAAGGATAGGACGATAAGGCTTCTGCTACTTGTTAGGATGAATAAAGATGCAAGAAAACCTCTCACATCTGTTGTAATGATGACCAGATAAAACAAAAATCATACTTTTCCATGGGGCTGTTGGAAAGCAGTGGATGGAATAAGAGCTTAATGAACTAAATTCTATAGAGATGTCTGGGTCTAGAGGCACAAAAACAAATCACTTAGGCCTACATCCCACCCCCAAGGTTGTTAAGAAAGCAGCAGTAGAGAGAATACACTAAGTCTTGCACATTCTCGTGGTGCTTGGATTCCTGGGCCTTGCTGAAGTCGAATACAAAGGCAAACCAAAATGTTCTGAAACCATAGACCATTCCTCTCTAACTCAAATATTGACAAGATAAAGAGCTCAAGCCTTTGCAGGAGACCAGGAGTTGGGCTAATTGCAAGTGAACTCAATCTAATTAAAACTATAGCCTAGCACCAGTTCAACTCAGGTTTTGAAGGAGTTCCTCACTTAATCTCCATTGTTCCTTTTTTTCCCCCCCACCATTTCCGGAATAAAAATTAAAATTATGTAGCATCCCCAAATGTAGGCAATATAACACATAATCAAGAAAAAGCCAACAGAAGCAGACATAATAGCTGAACCAGATATGAGAATCATTAGATAAGAACTTGAAAGTGACAATTATAAATTAGTTTTAAAAAATATATACAGGGGTGCTCATTTCGGCAGCACATATACTAAAATTGGAATGATACAGAGATATGATAGCATGGCCCCTGCGCAAGGGTGACACACAAATTCGTGAAGCTTCCATATTTTTGAGGGCTTTAAGATACAAAATAGATGAACATAAGGGAAGGGGAGCAAAAATAATATAAAAACATAAAGGGGGACAAAACATAAGAGACTCTTAAACATGGAGAACAAACAGAGGGTTAATGGAGGGCTTGTGGAGGGGGGAGGGGCTAAATGGGTAAGGGGCACTAAGGAATCTACCCCTGAAATCATTGTTGTACTATATGATAACTAACTTGGTTATAAATTAAAAAATAAATAAAATGGTTATACACACACACACACACATGCACGCACACACACATATATACAGGGTAAGATGGGTGCAGGGAATTTCAGGAGAAAAATAGAAACTCCTAAAAACGGACATTTTAGAACTGAAAAATCTAAAATAAAAATTCATTGGATAAGTAGTTTTATAATAAACTGAACACTAGAAAACAAGGTATCAGTAAGTTTGAAGATAAGTCGATAAGAATTATCTACTCTGAAGCACAGGGAGAAAAAAATGAGCAGAGCATCAATGAACTTTGGACAGTGTCAAGTGATCTAACATACATGTATTTTGGAGTTCCAGAAAAGAAGAGGAAATGTGACAGAAGAAAACTTTGTTTTGAAAACATAATGGCCAAAAAATCTTCCAAAATTTAAAACATCAAACCACAGATGTGAGCTCAGCAAATTTGAAGAGGGATAAATACAAAGAAAATTACGTCCAAGTTCACAGTATTCAAACCGTTGAAAACAAGGATAAAGGAGATGAGAATAAGTAGGAGTTAGGCAGGGGTGGTCAGGGAACAAGGGAGATTGTTCTAGGCAAAGGAAACAGCATATTTAATTCCCAGAGCAATTCCTGGTTTCAAGAACTTAAAGAAATTTGGGGGAGTTAAATGGAGGGAATAGTGAGAAGTGAGGTTAGAGAGGTGAGCAAGAGCCATACAGAGGGCCTTGTAAGCACATTAAACTGAGAGAAATGAGAAGCAAAATTATATCCTGTGTAATATAATCAGGTTTGTCTTTTAAACAGTCACTATATGGCTACGACGTGTTTCAGTTAGAGCAACACGGAGGCAGGAAGAGGCTATTACAGAAACCCAGGCATCAGAGAATGTTGGAACTTGAGATGTGGCTGTATAGATGGAAAGTTACAACGAAGGGGATCACATTTTGGTTTGGTGGCTCTTCCTAGGTCCTATAGGTGCTAAGCTGAACAGTCAAAATCTGAGCCAAGATCTTCAAACCCCTTGATGCAAAATTCTGTCCAGGTGTCTGTCTGCTGTACCTTTTTGATGATCTAAGTGAAAAAACAAACAAACAAACAAACAAAAAAACACTTTCATCGGTTTTTGCCTCACTTGTAGCATTTGACATTTTATTTCATGTTTAAAGTCCTTAGGAAACAAGTTTTGTGTCCTGCTTCAGGGCATTAACCTCTCCAGCGCAGCAGGCTAAACCTGACTCAATCTTTGTATTCCCCACAGGACCTAAAGGAGAGTACCCAGGATTTAGCAGGATTTTAAAAATGTATAGGTTTTATTAACGAATGACTTTGCAATTCATATGACAGGACTAAGCAGGAATAATCTTACCCAGACTCAATGTTTTACTTTTCTTTTTCTTTTTACCCCCTTTTAAAAACTTTACTGCTAAACGTTTTGCCCCACCCCGCGCGGGCCTTTGCGTCTGACGTAGTCACAATCCCGATTTGAACTACCAATCCCAGAATGCCGCGCAAAGAGCCGGGTTCTACGGGAGCAGTGGCGTGATTGGCAAGCGGAGGCGTTTCCTTCCGGTGGGAAGGGCCCTGGAGGCGGGGACTAGGGGGAGGTGTTTGGACATTATTACCGGGTTGGGCGGGCCCGGTCTGGGAGGGGTTTGTGGGTGAGCCCTGGGTCCCCCGCCCGCTGAGGAGATGGATGAGGACGGGCTTCCTCTCATGGGGTCAGGCATAGACCTGACGAAGGTTTGTAAACGACCGAGTTGAACTTAGGCGACCTGGGAGGAGGATGGGGAGGGAAACTTCGGTTCCCAGGGACACACCACCTCTCCATATCCAACCCTGTCCCTGGCCCCGGGCCTCTCTGGTCCTGCCCTCGGGAGGGAAGAGTCCCACAGTTCACCTTAAAAAGGGGTCCCTCCTGATCCGTTTAAAGGGGTGGTGTAGTTTTTCTGGTCTTTGCTTCCCGTATTAGGAGTCGCTCTACGCTCCGGTTACACGACGGCGATAGGAGCAGGTTGCGACCTCTAACCCTACCTCTTTTATATGGCCGGCAAGTTGTGTGTGTTTATGTGTGTTGCCTTTTATCTGTTAAAGTTCACGTTTGTGAATCCAAAGCGCATACTCAAACTTTGCGGCTTCTGTCATCAGACGACCCACCCCACAGTTTAGGAAAACGAGCTAGTGACTATTCGTAGTACTTAGAGTAACTCATATAATACAGCAAAAATGCCCCGTTATTATTATATATAATTGACGTCAAAGGGTTTGCACGGTGTACTTCCTCCTGTACAAATCATGTTTGTTTTTACATGACACAGGTGCCAGCTATTCAACAGAAAAGAACGGTGGCATTTCTAAACCAATTTGTGGTGCACACTGTACAGTTCCTCAACCGCTTTTCTACAGTTTGTGAGGAGGTAGGTCTGGTGATACTGGTTTAATGAGGAGCCTAGAAATCATCTTGTACTTTTGGAGGTGGCAAATGAGTAAAACAAGAACTAGGTACTCATGTACCATGACCTCTTGTCATCCAGTTATTGGGATAACATACCTTAAATCCTCTTTGATTCTATATCATCAGTCTTGCACCCCACCTCTGCTGAATTAATTTACTAGAGGCCTTTGTGCGATAGTTCAGTAAGGCTTATGTGCCTAAAGAGAACAAAAGGAATAACAGGGTTTCACAATTGAAAACATTTTTTTTAATTTTGAAATTTTACATGTTTTCACCAGAGATGTATATTTTTACGTACACATAGTTTTCAGTCTATATTAAAATTATTTTACATTTCTTGATCCAGAAGATGGTTGGGGAAGTAGCCTCGAAACATAACTTCAGTATCAAATGTCATTATGAAAATAATAAAAATACTTCCAGCAAATGAGTTGTGAGGTGAGGACTGAGTACCTAGTTTAAGGATTAGATACCAGATTCAAGGAGCCCTGTTTTTTCTTAAAAAGCCAAAAAAAGAGAATGGGGGAAAAAATGGGAACCCTGGGTTGAAGTTGGATTTAAAAAGGAGAAAGAGGAGTAAAATGAGATCATACACAAGTGAGTCACTAAAAATAGTATCTAGTTCATTCGGTCTTATTTATAAGGTATAGCTTTAGCAAGTAGTTTTTGTTGCATGTGTTGTTATTAACAGAAATTGCATGGAGACAGGAAAACTATTTTCATTTGTGTAACATCTTATTTTTGTCTAGTTAACAATCTCTAGTCAAAATCTCTTCTGCCTTCTCACTAAAACAAAAGAAAGTGAACTATGATGATAATCGATAGAGTAAGAGATGCAGTTCGTTATATTTTATCTAAGCACCAGAGGCTAGGCGCTTGCTTCCAGGAGTTTTATCTCCTACTGCTGCTTCTCTAAATGGGATATAGAATTGACTGACTAAAGAGCAGTAAGCCAAGGATTTAGTCCTTCACTTTTTATACCAGGGTAGGGTGGAGAGAGACAATTCAAGGATCGGTAGCAGAGAGGAGCAAATACTCCATCCACATGCTCCTCCTCACCAGGTTAAAAAAATAAAACAACCAGCAAACACAGCTATGAGGGCAACTTGATTAAGTTGCCCTGAGGCAGGGATAGCCCCTCACCTTTGTAGTGCTTAACAATTTTCACTGCCTAGGAAGTGAGTGCTATTTACTGAAGACTAAATCCAATATAACAATAATCCTGTCTTGTTTATTGCTTGCTTATGCATTACCAGAGCCTCCTGATTCACTCTTTAACCCCCTCTGTTCCTCTCTCAACTTTCCCTCAACTGTTTTGAGTATTTCACTATTCCCTAGCTCTTCCCTGAACCCTAGAGAAAAGCTTGTTGACCAAAAACTCATGAAGTTTACAGGTAGTTTATCGCCTTTTTCTCCTTAATGGGTGGTGGTCTAGGGTTGACTCTAGTGACTATAACTCATTATTTACAATTCATATTTTAGCAGTTTGGATATTTATGTCAGTTATAGACTGTTGGCTTGGTGTGATGACAATAACTAATATTTATTGTGTGCTTACCCTGTAGGTATTGTAGTATGAGCTCTACATGCATTTCATCATCACGGCCCAGCCCTGTGAGAGAGGTCCAATTATCTCTTTTTTAGAAATACAGAAATTGAGATGTAGAAAGATTTAAATCATTTGCTTAGTCATTTATTCATTCTTTAGGCATGTATTTGTTTACACAGTATTTATAGCTGCGATTGTTACTCTAACTTACCCACACTCACACAGCTAGAAAGTAATAGACTTGGAGTTCCAGCTCTGATCTAATAACTGTAAAAATCAAAAGCGTTTCACTCTTCTGTTACGTTGCACCTTCCGATCTGGGTAAGAGGCGTGTTTACATCATTTTCAAGTGAGAGACTGCAATGAGCTATTCAAAATTTATTTTTTAGGTTTGTATTCTCTTTTTTGTTATGCCATATCCTTTGATGTTATGTCTTTTTCGATATGATATGATATGATATGATATGATATGATATGATATATTC
The DNA here is from genome assembly GCF_028018385.1 of Neofelis nebulosa. Lineage (NCBI taxonomy): Eukaryota > Metazoa > Chordata > Mammalia > Carnivora > Felidae > Neofelis > Neofelis nebulosa. The sequence continues at coordinate 19,802,759 of NC_080789.1, forward strand.
CAAGGATATAACATATGTATTCAAACATCAAATGCCATTTTTTTCCCTTGAGTTAAGATCAATATGATTTTTCAAAATGGGTTGTCATTTGTCAATAGCACCTGTTAGACCTGTATTCCTTGTTTAGTTAAAGCCTTAAGCAAGAGCCAAAATGACTGTTTTCCTGAGCAAATAGGAAACTTAGGTGCTATTTTTTGAATTGGAAATGAACGGGGAAAAAAGAAAACCTGGGAGTTTTATCATTGTTGTTTTTTGTTTTTCATATAATCTGGTTTGAACCAAATACAAACTGTAGCAACTTCAATCACAGCTAAACTCAAACTGGAATTAAATTTGAAACAAATGATAAGGGCTCTTTCTTCATCACTAATACTGGTTTTGCAGTTCTCTAATAAAGAGAGGAGTGAAGGGCAGCCTGGGTGCCTCAGTTAGTTGAGTGTCCGACTCTTGATTTCAGCTCAGGTCATGATCTTATGGTTCTTGAGATCCATAGAGCCCTGCTCCAGGCTTTCAGCAGAGAGGGCGGAGCCTGCGTGGGATTCTCTCTCTCCCTCTGTCTCTGCCCCTCCCCTGCTCCCTTTGCATGCTTTCTCTCTCTCAAATAAATAAACTTTTTAAAAAAGAAAGAGAAAAGTGAAAAACTTAACTTTTAAAAAACTTTCTGGATACCAGAGTACTTTATAACTCTTCTAATGACTGAAACCAGGGTAAGGAAGAAAGGTTGGAAGCCAGAGAAAGGAAAGTAGTTGAATCAGACCCAAGTTACAAAGTTCTTTCTTCACAAATCCCCAGTAAGCATTTCTATTCTGGACACTACTCAGAAAAATCTTATGGTGGCCCCATCGGGTGTGCAAATTTAAAATGGGATGGGGTAGGAAGTGCAATGTAAGTTCTATGCATATCATAGATAAAACTGAGCAGAAATTTAACCTTATAATGAATTTTAAAGTCAAAGGTATTCTGTAAACAGGGCAATCATATGTGTTATTTTGACTCAGACTTGTAACATGTGTAGAATACTGAGTTTTTAATCATTTTTTAAATATTCCAAACTGGTTTTTTTCTAAATTCTTTAAGAATAGGGAAAAATGCTGGGGATTCTCATATAACGTAACAAATTTTAGAGTGCTTACCTTCTGCATCCAGTTTTTAATCCCACCATCAGACTTAACCTTCAACCAAATAATCTTGCTTAAAAACTATATTTACTGCTACAACTTTTACAACTGCTGGGTTTAAGTGTCAGATGAAGCTTAATAAAACCACTGATTGCTTCCCTTTCTGGCTTATAGGAGATAATCGACCCAGTGTGATATACCAAGGGATCCATTATTTTAAAACGTTGTTTCTCTTTTTGAGACCTGGATATGCAAACTGGATATTTTACAAACCTGAAAAACCACAGTATTTTATTTTTGTTTCCATGTTCAACTATTAACTCCATATTTATTTCATCTTTTTTTTTTCACTTTAATGAAATGCACTTCTTTAGAAGTAGGTGGGTGATAAATCAAGAAATTTTCAGTTTATCTGACAAACTTCAGGTACCTTGCAAATTACCCTGTTGTCCCAAATCAAGGCATTTCAGGTTTGCTTTAAATCCTTATAAAGATAGGAGTGCCTGGGTAGCTCAGGCTCAGGTCATGGTCTCAAGGTTCATGGGTTCTAGCCCCCCATCGGGCTCCGTGCTTAGGGCTCTGTGCTGACAGCTTGGAGCCTGGAGCCTGCTGCAGATTCTGTGTATCTGTCTCTCTCTGACCCTCCCCCGCTCACGCTTGCTAGCATGTTTTCTCTCTCTCTCTCTCTCTCTCTCAAAAATAAACATTAAAAAAATTAAAAAAATAATTCCAGATAAATAACATCTATTTTAGAAATTAGATCAGAATAATTTGATACCTTTTTTTTTTTTAAAGCACAGTAGCATCTTAGTTTTTGTGAGAAATGGATTGATTACTTACTAGCTTTGAATAACAAAATTTCGGTCTATGCAGTGCCTGGGAATTTTCCATCTTGGTGTGCATATTTTTAATTATATATATATATATATATTTTTTTTTTTTTTTTTTTTAAGAAAAGTTTTAGGTTTACGGCAAAACTAAGCAGAAAGCATTGAGTTCCCATGTGCTCCTTGCCTCCCAGAGTTCACCAACCACAACTTCCCCCGTTATCAACATTCCCATCAGTGTTGTACATTTGTTACAATGTACACTGACACATTATCATCACCTAGAGTCTATGGCATCATGTTCTAACAATGTATGATTCTTTCAAACAATGTAAAAATTCTTTCTTTGAAAGATAGTTACTATCTTTGTATCTCGATTTGGAGTGTTTAAGTTCAGATGCTTTTACTTGTATGAAAACTCAGTTTTCTGTTCTTTAAAATTGGCATGATAATCGTTCCTACTTTATGCATTTGGTGTGAGATTTCAAATTTTTTTTTAATGTTTTTTTATTTTTGAGACAGAGAGAGACAGCATGAACGGGGGAGGGTCAGGGAGAGGGAGACACAGAATCCGAAGCAGGCTCCAGGCTCTGAGCTGTCAGCACAGAGCCCGACTTGGGGCTCGAACTCACTGACCTTGAGATCATGACCTGAGCCGAAGTCTGAAGCTCAATCGACTGAGCTACCCAGGCGCCCCTGGTGTGAGATTTCAAATAATACATTGCATATACGGTGTAGCATATAAGGTGGATGCTGGGGCCTTTACAATGCTGGTGATTATTGCTTAAAAGTACATTTATATGGGGGCATCTGGGTGGTTCAGTTGGTTAAGCATCCAACTTCAGCTCAGGTCATGATCTTGCGGTTCGTGAGTTCGAACCCCACATCGGGCTCTGTGCGGACACTCAGAGCCTGGAGCCTGCTTCAGATTCTGTGTCTCTCTCTCTCTCTACCCCTCCCCTGCTCACAGTCTGTGTCTGTCTCTCTCAAAAATAAATAAACATTAAAAAAAAATTTTTAAGTGCATTTATATATCTAAACAATTTTTAATTCATCTTTTTCTGTATTCACTTTAATCAAACCAATGCATGTATTTATAAATAAGCTAGAAATTATCTCACTTTACAAATTAATTTGTTGTAGGATTTCTGCAGTTACAAGCTTCTCTATAAAATACTGATGAAATCTGCATAAAATGTAATTTTCATGATTTCCAGGAAAACACTTATAATTTGGAGAATTCATTCATATGTTTTGTAAACCAGTATTTGTATTTACATTAAAGACTTATATGAACAAATGCTAGAAATCAAAGTTAAAAGAAATGAAAGCTTTGAGTGCCATTAAAACTAGATTCTAATGTTGGAACTAAACATTATAAAATAAAAAATTATTATAGAATAAAAAATTGTAGCTTTGTAGATACCAGGATGCTCGTCTTAAAAATGTCTTGTGAAGCTCTAACTACATTGTGACTGCATTGCAGTTTTTTTTCCCCTCTAAATGTGGGCAAAATGACCATTGCTTGTAGTGTTAAAATTCTGCTTGGGAGTTAGTCAGGATCTTGATAATAACCCAGAAAGAAGTCAGGATGCTGCACATCTGCCAACTGTCAATGGGCCAACGGCCTTGGACTAGGTCACTGAATATAATAATGTTTAGGATTCGGGAGTTTTAAATAAATGCTCTTATGGATCATATTTTATGGTGTTACTTTTACTTGTGTGGCTATGTATAGTGTATATACACACACGGGTAATTTAATTCTACAGAATAACTAGAGCATGGTAAGCGTTTGGTTCTGTTTTTATCCTGGATTTTGATGGTAGGTTGATTCCTTTTGCTTTTTAGTACTCTAATTTTTTCTCTTTGTTTTACTTCTTTCCAACATGAACTGCTCATCTTTTAATTTCATCTTCTTTTAATTTTCAAACTTAAAAAATTTAAATTTGGGACTAATTATATATACTTAAGTGTTTAAGTAACTTATAAAGGCAGATCTTGTTCCAAGCTGTCTTGGGCTAATTTTTATTCTTCTTTTCTATGAAGAATTCCTTCATTCATCAACAAATAATTATTAGACTCCTGTTAAGTATCAAGTACTGCTCTGGACATGAGGGATATAGCAGTAAACAAAAAACTCTGTCCTGGAAGAAGTTTACCTTCTGATTCCAATGATTGAATATGGCTCTGATGAGTTTGATAAGGCTGAAAATATAACTTTTGCTTATCTGTGAATATAATTTTATAAAGTAGCCGTGAAGCATGCTAATGGAGGTTACAAAAATACTTACTTGAGCTCCCATTCCTACTCATGTAAGTAAAAGTGTAGTATATTAGAAAATGACTAATATTTAAACCATCGCGGGTTTGTTTTTTTCAAATCTGCCCTTTGTTAACCCTTGTTAACAGCTCATTTCAGTCAGACTTTGTTCTTTTATTCTGATCTTTCTTTTCCAGAAACTGGCAGACCTTTCTCTTCGTATCCAGCAAATTGAAACAACTCTAAATATTTTAGATGCAAAGGTTTGTATTTCTGAATAATTTATAATATAAATTTTCTGCATATACCAACATTCTCAGTCATACTTAACTTTAATTAAATTGGGAATGAATTCAATTTAGCTCCTGCATCCATGAGGTGGTACAGTGTTTTGTGTTTGTTTTTAATTCATTATAATTGCAAAGGAAATGATACTTATTATGAACCATTACCTGAGTCTGTTTAAATATACACATGAATTGAAATTTCTTTCATTATTCTAGTCAACAGCATGTGAATAACATGTTAACAAATTGGGCTGGTTGTATATAGTTCATTTGATGGAAAATTCATAATTATCTCAATAGTAATCATTTGATAACACAGTACAAATTAATAAAAGTTCACATGTCTCCAGAGCAAAATTTGGAGAAAATATCACTTTTCTGTATTCAAATATATTGAATGCTAATGAAGAATACCAGTTTTGAGGTCAGAAATTACACAATAGAACTAACAAAAATAGAGTGTTTTGATTTGAAAATGTGCAGGTTTTGTGTTTTCCCTGATTATAAAATACTGGAGACATGAGTATATTTTTGTGACTTTGTCCTTTTTCAAAAAAAATTGATCTGAAAAAACGCTTATTGAATATTTATGAGGAAGTAAAATGGCTGACATCTTTAGCATAAGGATTAGAATGTCTAGGTCGTACTTTCTACATCTTGTGGACTTCAGCCACTATATTTCTCTCAGCACGTTTCTGTAGCTTGGAAAATTTAGGATACCTGGCCTTGACCATGTTCAAGGTACTCTCCTAACAGCCATACCTACTTATAACTATTTGGGCCATAACCACTATGCTAAGTATTGTCATCAGTCAGCAGTTCTCAGTGAATATTGCTGTTTCAGACCTTATTACCATTGGTTTTTTTCATTATTCTTCATTATGAGTATGTGTCTAATTTTAATGTTTGGGCAATTCTTGAGTTAGAATCCATGGTCACAAGTTAAGTTACTATGTAGATAAGTTAACTTTAATCATTTCCATAACCTTAATTATTTCCATAACCATAAAATTAATCCCTAAAGTCAGCCAAACATCTGACAAATATCTATCACTGATATCAGAAAGAAATCAGAAAAGTGGGTTGGCGTGGATCTTGCAGATCCAGCCTGAAATATATAACCACTGACAACATACCTACCTTTTGTATATGAAAAATAACACATTTTAGTAACATTTGGTGATAAATGCTTAAAGAAAGAAAAAAAAGGGCTGTCAGTCATTAAAATGTGATGACAAGAGTTTTGTCATTTCCCAGATCATTCAAATTTAAAATGTGCTGCAAAGGACTTTTTTTGTGTGATTGTTTTTGTGTGTGTGTGTGTGTGTGTGTGTGTGTGTGTGTGTGTTGTTTTGTTGTTACAAAGCATGTTTAATAAAAATCTTTTTACAATAACTTTGTGAGGTAAGTTTTCTTATCCCTACTTTACAGGGGAGAAAATTGAGGTCTAGGGAGATTTACAGAAGGTCCCATAGCATGACTTAAACCTACACAATCTGACTCCAAAGCCCTTGCTTTTTATTCCTTGCACTAGGATCCCTTACATTTTTTAAAAATAATTCCCAGGAAAAGAAGGGCTATAAGCTAAGTTAGATTAATGATAAATTATTCATAAATATTTTACTTGTGCATGACTTTCACTTTTAAATAGTTAATGGCATGGAGAATTTCAGACACCAAAGATGAGATTTTACAAACCTTATTTCTATAGTTTTAAAAACTTAAGATTGCTATTTAAAACACATACACCTAGGGGCGCCTGGGTGGCTTGGTCGGTTAAGCGTCCGACTTCAGCTCAGGTCATGATCTCACGGTCCGTGAATTCGAGCCCCGCGTCAGGCTCTGTGCTGACAGCTCAGAGCCTGGAGCCTGTTTCAGATTCTGTGTCTCCCTCTCTCTCTGCCCCTCCCCTGTTCATGCTCTGTCTCTCTCTGTCTCAAAAAAAATAAACGTTAAAAAAAAAAAAAAAAAACACATACACCTAGAAATTTACGGTGTTTAAGCGGCTAATCTTATCCTCATATACCAACATTAATTTTCTTTTCTCAGTTGTCATCTATCCCAGGCCTAGATGATGTTACATTTGAAGTTTCTACTGTAAGTGCCACTGGTATCACAAATGAATCACATTCTGAAACCACTGCAGAGAAATCACAGGTAAGTATTTGAGTTCCAGGAAACACGAGCAGTTTGTCTTGGTTAAACCAGATAAACCTAGCAGCAGGTTTGAAGGAAGAAGTTAAATGAAGATGTAAAACTTTGAATAGTAAGATTTTAAACCCCTTAAGATTGAAAATGAGGTTTGAAAAGAAGTGAGCTGTTTTATTCTTATTTTGAAGGTCTCCCTGAAGTTAATATTTTCCTTGCCTATGAAAGAGAAACTATTTATAGGACTAGAAAAAATCTCGAGCATAATAATATTCTTCAAGTTCATTGTGGACATTTTTCCTACATTATTATAATAATTGTACTTTTAAGATGTTTTATTATAAAACCTTTCAAACACACCCAATAATACAATAGTACAGTGAATACTTAAATGTCCATTACCCACCCTGATTCTCCAGTAAAGATTTTGTTACATTTGCTTCATCTATCTTTTTTGTCACTTGCTAAAGTGAATCCTGGGCATCATACCATTTCACCACTGTGTAACTCCTTGAGCATCTCTGGAAAGTTCTGGCATTTTCTTGTATAACCACAATGTCTTTATCATACACAGTATAATTAACAGTAATTCCCAAGTACCATCTAACCCCTTGTTACTCCAGGTATGCTCCCGGCACCAGCAGCATGGGCATCACCTGGGGGACTTAGCAACACGGACTCTCAGGCTCCATCCCAGACCCGTTGAATCAGAATCTGTAGCATAATAAGATCCCCAGAGGATTTGTAGTCTCTCTCAAAATTTGAAAGATACTGATCTATAGATACCACGTATCTAAAAAGTGTGGGTTTGGAGTTGATTTGTTCAAATCAGCATCCTAGTAAGGTCCACACTTTGCATTTGGTTCTTATGTCTTAATGTTCTTTTATGCTCTGTATACGTTTCAATTTTATATTACTTTTTATTTCAAGGAATAAAAATTCTCATTGCTGCAGAACAGACGATCTCTAGTGTATCTCAGTGGGGTATTAAAATTCAAAATAAAATAATCACCAAAATGGTGATCTGTCTAGTGATACTGAACAAATAGACTTCTTATCTATGTGGGATTCTGCATTTGTATGTGGAGATACTTTTCACAGGATATTTTTTAGGTTATGATTACTTTGGCTGTGATGATAATGACTAACACGTGGAGGGTACGTACTGTGTACCCACCGGGTGTGCTTCTGAGCGCTTTTCAGAAATTAACTCATTTAATTCTCACAATAGCCCTATGAAGTAAATAACTTCACTTTACACTTCTACTTTACAGATGAGTGAAATGAGGTACACAGAGGTTAAGTAACTTGCCAAGGGTCAGAAAATAAGTGCAAAAGCTGGAATTTCAGTGCGGGCAATCTCGTGCCAAGAGTCCTAGCTCTTATCTGCTAGACTACACTGTCTCCAGCACCTGTGTTGAATTCATTAAATATACTGAACACATATGGTACGAGGCTGTGGGAGGAGGCATAAATTTAGTTATAGCCCATATTTGGAGAATGAATTAGATGACCATTTACTTAACAATTAGATATTAGAAAATTTAACATCCATTTAGTTTATATAGTAAATTTCACTATGATGACCATTGGAATATGTATAATATACAAGAAGGAATCCAGATATGTTAGAGGAGTTTAACTTTACGAGGCCCTTTCAATTAAATATGGACCATGCTTTTTCTAAAATAAGGCATATATAAAAATTATTAAGAAAATGTTTTCACTTTACCTAGTAGTTATTCTTTGTTGGATACTAGCTGTCATATGTTTCTGTAAAATTTTTAAGTGGTATCTGTCTAATTTTGAATATTTTTCCAGGTGTTATGAATGCTATCTACAATATGTACTTTAAAACTTTTGCAGTTGTGTTGATCCTGCCTATTTAAGGTCTCAAAAAATTGATTACAAGTAATCACAGCTAAATTTTCTAAAATTCAGAATGATTTGATACATTTTGACAATTTTATTTAAAAAACCATATATTAATTCATTTGGAGAATTTATGAAGTTCTTTGGGCTTTCTGAGTTTTAAAAACTGTAGCAAAGTTGCATGTTGATTAGTTTAATAAAATACCTATTCAGCATGTTCATAATATTTAAATCAACTTCTTATTTCTTCATTGTTATTGCTATGTTTTATGTAAAATGTTTTGAAATGTACTTAAGTACTGCTTAACACAATTTCCACTGCCTTTACAGTCAATTTATCTGATAAAGGATAACAATGCAATTTCTTACCCATTCATTCATTTCAGTCTCTAATCTATATGAGTCAAAGACCTAAGGTTTGCATACTGATTTTTCTGCAACTTTAATTTCATGGTTCAGATCTTATCATTACTCACAATAGAACATCCAATTGTGCAGATTGAGAATAAAATGAAGGGCAGTTGAGAGATATGATAGAGGATTTAATGGATATTTAAATAGTAAAGGTGTAAGAGCTGACATAATTAAACCTTGTTGAGATCTTGGTTATTACGCATAGTTAACAGCTGAGTTTTGAAATTCATTGGTCCCATGTGTAATTATCATTTGTTCCATTGTGCTGTTGTATGAGTTTATTGTCCATAATGTTTTTCAAAAACATACTTGGGTCATGTTTGAATTTTTTATTTAATTAAGGGTTTTGGACTTTTTGTATTTATGAATTTTAAAGATGAATAATACATATATCTACTCAGTACCATATAACAGGAGAAACCTAAGGGATTTGGGATGTTTTTGTTTGCTTTAGAATTTTCAACAGGTTTAATTTATATTTGAATGATCTGAGGAAAACTTAATATATAATTCACATTCATATTCTAAAAACTATGAACATTTAAAGATATTTCTTGATTTATCTACATTTCAGCATAGATATGTAGGCATACAATTGATTTCATTCTGTTCAGGAACTACCTTGTAAAGCTAATATATAGATAATGAGTGAGAATTCACAAAAATAAACATAACAAATGTTCAAGTTGATAGAAAAATCTAGAACTGTGTACAGACAGACCTATCTTTGCACTTCAGTGAAGACAGGATTCTAAAATGGACAATTTTCACTTAACACAGTACCACGCAAAGTGAGAACTGCCTATATGATAAAAGCATTTTTATATAAAAAGACTGTTCCCCTATATTCTTTATTGTAAGTAGTATTAACATTAATAGTTCCATCAGTACCTGAAATATATAGAACTAGATAATTTTACCATAGAAATGGGCTACTCTTCCACAAATTCTCTAGGTATTGCTTTCTAAGATGTTAAAAGAATAGACTATATCCACTTATAATAAGATTACTGAATAAATGAGGAATTCAATTCTATAGATGGTGGATACCTACAAAATCAATTCACTGTCTGCTAGTGTTGAATAACTGGCAAATCAAATAGTTTTATTAGCTTTTTTAGAAGTTTTGTTAAAATAATATGTCCATCTATAATTCATGTTCTATATCTATACTCTGGGGACAGCTAAAGCAGAATTCTAATATTTTTTAATGCTATGAATATATTTGCATTTTTTAAGGAACAATATAGTGTTGATATTAAGTGGAACTTCCTCTGAAATCATATTTAATTATTTGTAAATATTTGGAAACATATATCCCATAATTAAATTATTGGTATTTAAATTTAGAAATATGATTTTTTTATATTGATTGCTTTAGATTTATAAGAAGAAACATCCCTTTTTAAGTAACATAATGGACCCCTTTTGTGAATTGTCTAAAGATTTACACGCAATACTCTCTACAGCAGAACAGTTTACAAGACTCTGGACCACAGGAAAGTGAAGTAACACCAGAAAATATCTTAACTGTAGCCAAGGACCCAAGATATGCCAGATATCTCAAAATGGTTCAAGTGGTAAGCTAATTTGGTCTGTCTTCTCTGTCTAGCAGCCTCATTTGAAATTCTTAACCCTAGAGGTTTTGTTGTTACTTTTTCTGAGAAAACTGCTAAACCGAGTGACCACGTTTTCTACTCTTCTTTCCTATGTCTAACTAATGCCCTGATAAAAGAGTAAACAGAGGTCAAATCTTTCTAGTTAAAATTGATCTCACACTTCAAATTAACGTAGTTGGATATAGATTTATGTAAATTGTTTTGCTTTACATAAAGTTATAGCAAATCTTGGATGTATCAAAGGAATGAAAGTGGACTCTTTTTTAAATCATATGGCTTTAGCTTGATTCCTGTATGCTAGTGCAGTTTATTTTTATTCTGAATTTCATTTGTCAATGGCTTGGTCATAGAAAAGAGCCTAAAGGGGCGCCTGGGTGGCGCAGTCGGTTAAGCGTCCGACTTCAGCCAGGTCACGATGTCGCGGTCCGTGAGTTCGAGCCCCGCGTCAGGCGCTGGGCTGATGGCTCGGAGCCTGGAACCTGTTTCCGATTCTGTGTCTCTCTCTCTCTCTGCCCCTCCCCCGTTCATGCTCTGTCTCTCTCTGTCCCAAAAATAAATTAAAAAAAAAAAAAAAAAAAGAGCCTAAATCTCTTGGCTATTCACGGTAGAGCTTCTACTATCATATGACTTCAGAATTCATGTTTTTTTCTGAGAAATCATTACATGGTATGATACCAAAAAATATCTACAGTTGTCTGTACCAGCAGAAGTTGATTTCATTTTTGTGGAAAGTCCTATTGCAGTGGTTGAAGGAGCTAGCTCTTCATCATTTTTCTGTTAATTAAAAAAATATCATATTTATAAAATTCTATCAAGCAAAAGAGGTCATAATATTAAAGACCAGTTTTGTTTTTGATATCCATGACATTATTTATTACCAAAATAATTTAAAAACAAATACTGTCTGACATCAGAAAGAGTAGATTGTTCATTTAGAAGTAACAGAAGTGACATTGGGGAGAAGAAAGTATATTCGCTTTTCCTGGCTGTCAGAAGAAGTGGATTTATCACGTTCAAAATTCTTCATTGGCAGCCAAAAACCCTGGTCTAGACTTTAGAAAAAAATAAACCAGACTTTGAGATGCAAATATATAAAGTTCTTTAATCAGAATAAAGTAGGGCTAGTTTTGAGTGTGAATTATGATAAATAATTTTAAAAAATTTTTTTAACATTTATTTTTGAGAGAGACACACATAGTGTGAGCAGGGGAGCAGTAATGAACTAGCAAAGAGAAGGAGGCAAAGAATCCCAAGCAGGCCCCAGGCTCCAAGCTGTCAGGACAGAGCCCTACACGGCTTGAACCCACAAAACGTGAAATCATGACTTGAGCCGAAGTCAGACGCTTAACTGACTGAGCCACCCAGGCGCCCCTGATAAATATATTTATAAAGCTAGAACCCAGTAAAGCTCTGCTAAGCTTAAAGTATGGACTGTGAAAAACTGTGTTTTACTCTTTCAAACAGAAGAGGAAAACTTTCAAGATGACTCTGGAAGGCTTTTTATTTAGCCTCTTTTCTTACCTAACACATACAAACTATGAAATAGGAACAACCATTTGATGATACCTATAAGAATGCCTTGAAATCTTTGATAAAAAACTACATGTTAGGATAATTTTTATATTGTTGTTACATTGCTTCTGATTTTATAAGAAGTTCAAAAACTCATATTTTCCTTTTCAATATAAATTCACTGTCCATTTATTCCACAATTATTTATTAAATACTCACTTTAAGGTGCTATTATTAGGAATTGTCTACAGTTAGCCAGCGAAGGTTCTCAGAAATCCCTTGACATTTTTATTTTTGTTATTAATTACTTCGACAAATTTCATTGCTTTTCAGAAGCATATATATCACGTGTGTGTAAATGACTTTTTTTTTTAAGTTTATTTATTTTGAGAGAGAGAGATCGCGTGTGTGTGCGTGCGTGTGTGCGCGCACGCGCACACACACACACACACACACACACACACACACACGTGTGCATGTGGGGGAGGGACAGAGAGAGAGGAAGAGAGAGAATTCCCAGGCAGGCTCTCCAGTGAAGAGCCCGACACGAGGCTCAAACTCACAAACCATGATCATGACCTGAGCCAAAACCAAGAGTCAGACACTTAACCACTTAAACAACTGAGCCACCCAGGCACCCCTGTAAGTGAGTCTTTAAATATTCATTTATCTAATCTTATGGCTTACTATCTCTCTAGGAATAAAAAGCCAAAGTCCTTCACAAACCTATGAGATCCTATACAATTTAGCTCCCCTATTACTCTTTTGATCTCATATCTTCACTTACTCTGCTCCAGCCAGATGTTCCTTAAATAAATATACAGTCTCCTGTCTTAGGCCTTTTACATCAGCTATTCTGCTGGAAACACTTTTCTGCAGGTTTCTTGATAGTTTCACTACTCCACTTTTTTCAGATTTTTACTCAAGTATTACCTTCTCTCTGGCCCCATTCCTTTTACCCTTCCCTGCTGTTTTTTCTTTTCTTTTTTCTTCATATAACTGGCCAGTATTTTACATACTTTGTGTCTCTTCTGTCACTAAAATATAAACTCCATGAGGGTAGAGAATGTTTTGCGTATTGCACTACTCTCAGTTCCTAGAATGATACCTGGCATATAGTGTTTACATATGAATGAAAATGCCTACATTTTCCTCTATGTCATTTTACCTTTTGACAGGTTTGGTGATAGATTTCTTTTTTACCCCAGCTCAGTGGTTTTCAGACATGAAACATTGTCAAAACATGTTACTGATTCCCATCATATAAAAAATAATCTCTAAACTTGGGACTTGGAGCTAGAGCATATATGTATTTTGAAAATAGCTCCTCTGATTAAGAGCTATTTAAAAAATATTTTATTTTATTTTTTTTTATTTTTTTATTTTTTTTTTAAATTTTTTTTTTTTCAACGTTTTTTATTTATTTTTGGGACAGAGAGAGACAGAGCATGAACGGGGGAGGGGCAGAGAGAGAGGGAGACACAGAATCGGAAGCAGGCTCCAGGCTCCGAGCCATCGGCCCAGAGCCTGACGCGGGGCTCGAACTCACGGACTGCGAGATCGTGACCTGGCTGAAGTCGGACGCTTAACCGACTGCGCCACCCAGGCGCCCCAAAAAATATTTTACACTATGTACAACATCAATTAAAATATTTTGAGAGACAAAATAAATTTAAATAAATAAATTTAAAATTTATTTGAAAACATTTAAGAAATAATATATTGTGAGTTTTTGTTTTTGTTCTTAACTAATTCTGTAGCATTGCTTGGCACTTAGCTTCAGCCTTTTACTTGGCGTCACTGAGTATGAGTAGGGGCTCAATTTCTTCTGCTTCAGACTTATCCTGTTTTTGCCCCAATTTTCCTGATTTCAGTCCTTCGCCTCTCTTTTGCTTTGGTACGGGTGCTTCTAATTCCTAAACATTTCCAAAGTTCTGGAAGTGCTACTTTGTGGTATCCCCTCTTCAGGCACATAGACTTGGCCTTCCTTTGACATGCTAAGTCATCAATCACTCTTTTATCTGCTTTTAATTTTCATGCATTATGGTTCATATATGCCTCTTAGCCATTAAAATTAGTATTTGTGTTTTATTTCTTTTTGCCTAATTATTTGGGGGTAATTCTCAAGAAGAGGGGAGCAACATCTTTACACTGCCTTCCTAAAACTGCAAGTTCATCCAAGTTAAATTTAATTTTATTGTTTTCAGTTTATTGTGCCAACCTGAATCCCAGAATCTTATTACCCAACTTTTGTTTCCTTCTCCCTATCCTGCATTTCATTCTGCAGACAAAACCACAAACCCTTCTCAATATTAGCTCCATGCTTTTCCACCTCTGATTCTAGATTCCCCTTCTCTTGATTACTACATGTCCTAATTCTAGTAATCTGACATGTTCCTTCTGAACCCACCAACACATAAAGCTAGAGGTAATATCTCCCTTCAGTGATCTGTCCAACCACTTAATTTTTTTATGGGATTTATCACTCCATATCTTGTTGTTTTTATACATATTTTTATTGCCCCTGTTGAAAAGGAACCATGAGAGGAACTACTGTATCTTGACTCATCTTTCTATTCACTTTAACACTTTATCCAGGAAGGCACTCAATATTCATTGTATGTACTATTTTATCCTGCATATTAACTCTCCTTTCCAGCTTTGTGTCATCTGGACACATATAGATGCATTCCCATTTCTGCAAGTTACTGATTTTAAACGTTTTATAGGACCAGATCAAGAATATAGCAACTAGAGGTTTCCCTCAAGGTTGCATGAATCTACAAATCATTCTTTGGATTATTCTCATTAAGCCATACATAAATCTACCATTTTTCCTGTTTCCTAAGAATATCATGAGTGACTGTCAAAATATCCAACCACAAATGTAGTTACATGTTTGATAGTGCTCTGGATTGTCTTTCCTTGGCACAGTCACTATCAGAGTTCCTGTCACTTCTGCATCATAATTCAGTTCTGGCTTTTTGTTTAAATTCATGTATGAAATAGCTAAATCACTTCCTTTCATTATATCCTTTATCTGTTGGAGGATGAAGTTTTCAGCAAGGTGATAGGAGCTTATCAGATACTCTGATTTGAGGAAGATTAAGCTGCCGGTACATTTGGATAGCTAATGTCCCCCATGAAGCCTGTATCTTATTTTTTTTTAATTATTTTATTAAAATTTTAATGTTTTATTTATTTGAGAGAGAGAGAGAGAGGGAGAGAGAATGAATGAGCGGGGAAGGGGCAGAGAGAGAGGGAGACACAGACTCTGAAGCAGTCTCCAGGCTCTGAGCTGTCAGCACAGAGCCTGATGCAGGGCTCAAACTCACAAACCATGAGATCATGACGTGAGCTGAAGTCGGATGCTTGACCGACTGAGCCACCCAGGCGCCCCAAGGCTGTATCTTATGCTTGTACTTGTTTGCAACATATTTTATGAAAGCCTGATCTAAATCCTCCATCAGGTCAGGTGATCAAACTCCTTTTTATAATACAACTATTGCCTTCTTTTAGCCTCACTTGGCTGCTGGGGGTGGGGGGATCCTTTATCCCACGTTTAAGAATCTCCATATATGTGTATATATATTGATTTATAGGTATCTTCCACGTCTGTTGTAAAACATTCTAATATATTCCTTTCAAATGGCAGCTCCCATTCATGAATTCCTTTCTATTAAGTGTTAACAATCCCTGAGATTTACTTATTTTGATTTGCAGGTTTGCTGTCTGTAAACACACACTTTTTGAGAGGAAGGGTGCTATTGGATTTGTTTTCTCTTTGTTTATATTTCTCCTCTTTAATAATTACCTGCTAGGTCTTCCACTCTATTTTTTCTCCTGTCATATTATTGTTACCCATAGTCTTTCAGTTTTAAGTGAAGATTATTTTTATACTTTGATTTCAGTTTAAAGCCCCTTGATCATACCTATGTGGGTCTTGTTAAGCATAATCTTTCGGTTCTTCTGAATGCTTATACTTTCCCAGGAGTATAATCATCTTAATGCCATAATTCATTACCTAAAATATGGTTCTTCAACAGCATCTGCATACCTAGTTGTGCTTCCTATATCCATATTCTTACAAAACTGTAACTTTAACTGAAAGAACAGATGACAATACCACCTTGCTTTAGAAAAAAATGCCTCACAGCAGTGGAAAAGAATCATTGGAGGCCCATTATAATCTGTACCATTGAATCCTTCAGTTTTTGTCATTGATGTGGGAAGAATCTACATAGCTTTGTATCTCTATACTTCAGGACAGTAAATTGCCTTCCTGCTTTCTGTTTAGTCTTCTAATCAATTATTTTGCTTTGGTGGTTTAGTTCCTTGACTGTGATTGAGAACAAACAGGATTCAGAGGGACTAGATAGAAAGAAAACTGAATCTGACCACTTCCTACAAGGAGGAGCCTAATCCCAGCTAATTTGAGAGGGTAGCTTCATTAGAAATTGCCTTTCGCTTTTCTACCAAAATTGTAGATTTTTATTAAAATGCCCAATTTTCCTCAACCTCAGAGGGTGAGTAAGGTTTCTCTTGTTTGCCCACTACTAAAAATTTAGTTTTAGTTATTAATGTCGAGAAAGACCAATATCCACGTAATCCATCAAATGAATTGTACTTCGGCTACTTGTATTATCCTGAGTAGTTTGTCATCCGTCATGCATATTGCTACATGTTGTCAAGGCTGAATTTTAGAAGCCTGCCATCTGAAATGTAGGGAATTGTTTGTATTAACAAAAGGGAAGGTAACATGGTCTCAAAAATACCTGTCTTTCTGAAAAAAAAATCATTATATACCAGCAGTATAAAAATCTACTCCTAAAATCCTTCAATAATCATTTCTGCATCCTCAAAAGGGAATTAACAATGCCACAAACTCTCTAACCTCTTACGGACAATAATAGGATTTCTTTCATTTTTAATTGCCTTGATATTTTTGTCATTTAAAAATATGAGTTGCAGGGCACCTCGGTGGCTCAGTCAGTTAAGCATCTGACTTTGGCTCAGGTCATGATCTCGCGGTTCATGAGTTTGAGCCCCGCATCAGGCTCTGCACTGACAGCTCAGAGCCTGGAACCTGCTTCAGATTCTGTATCTCCCTCTGTCTCCTCTCTGCCCCTCCCCTCCCCTCTTTCCCTCTCTCAAAAATAAACATTATATATATATATGAGTTGCTGCTCCATAAGCAGAGTCTTGTACCTGTAATTCCATTTAGGTTGTTTCTTATCTTTTCCAAAGTGTAACATTCTTCCACTCAGTGTCTTAACACTTACTAGGCCCTCAACCCTCTTATAATCTGTACTCTTGCTTCCTTCCTGAATTATTGTCTAGAACCATTTCATTCTCTCTAAGACAGGGAGGAGACAAGTATTTCTGAAATCCTTTAAGCCTCTTCACTAGTATAAAAGCTTGAATTTTATGACTATCCAGGTAGTGATCACTCACTTCAGATAGAAGACATAGAAATCCTACAAGTCACAAATAAAGATTTCTTTTTTTTTAATTTTCAAGCTTCTTGGGTATCAGGATGAACTACAGAGTTTTTGGCTTTCTTTCTAAGCTGCCATGCAAACTTCCTCTTCCTGGGTCCTAGCAGTCTCCTGGAATATACTTCTTTTAAATTTGCCTTGCCTCACTTGCCATATACCTGCAAATCTGTTTAAGAAACTAGACAACTAAAACTGCTTAATAATTATAAACTTCTTTGAACAGAAGCCAACAGAATCTTTCAAGTGTCACAAGTACCAGTTCAACAGAGAAATAAACAGCACCTTGCTTTTTGGTCTCTATACCTTTTTCTGTCACTCCCATATTATTACCCTCTGTGAGATATAATAATGGTTACATTTCCAGAAAGTATTTCTTTTTCTGTGACACAATTTGAATTACTAGGAGTACACCTAGATCTTTACTTCTGGGGTGCAACATGGTATAGTTTCTTAGCTTTGTCATGCAGTCCTGAGTGACCTTGTCCAGGTCATATCACCTCTCAAGGCTTCAGTTCCCTCGTACATAAAATGAGATCTGAAGTTCTCTCTATGTTTATGATCTATTAATTGATCTCCAAATTTGAATCTCATTATTAATGAATGTTCCTGGAACACCTGCTGGCATTTTTTTGCATTTTCTGATTTTTTTTTCCTTTTTCAGCAAATTTTACACAAGATTTTTCAGTGAGTAATACTGTTGTGTTCCAAATGTGGCAGATAATTGATTCTGATTTAATGTTTGTTGTCATAATAGTGCAGCACAAGCCTTTACTAAATTACATATTGCTTTTATAACTTAACTGGAATTGTGTACATAGATCACTTTTCCAACGGTTCTCCCCTTTCTACTGGCAGAGCTTGGTGAATCCTTTGCCAGTAATAAATTGTGCATTGGGAAAGTCCGACTTCCACATTAAGCTAATGACTTGTATTTTTTCAAACTATATTTGCCAAAACAGTCTCTTCGGACACTTGGACTTTTTTAAAGTTCTATTTTCTTTGGCTGGCTTAAAATGTGAATTGAATAATCTCCTTGGTTTGGGTGGTTCTGATGCATCTGTTGCCAGCAGTGGATGTTGGCTTGGGGAAATGTGACTTCCATTAACTAAGGATGAAGAATCTCCCACTGATTATTAAAGATGTTCATCAGGAAGTTATGCACCTTATACATAGGAAAATAATAAAGTATGGATTAGAGTGCTCTTTAGATTAGGCCTAGTCTTTGTGAGAGTAGTTAAAGGCTTTCAAACCTTGTTTGGGGTATGACCTCAGTATAACTTCTCATGGTCTAGAGAATTCCAGGGTAGATTCCTCAGCACTGATCAACAGTGTAGTCAGAAGAAGGAGCTGCTGGGGCCCCTGGGTGGCTCAGTTGGTTGAGCATCCAACTTTGGCTCGGATCATGATCTTGCAGTTTAGGGATTTGAGCCCTACATCAGGCTTTACTCTGGCAGCGTGGAGCCTCCTTCGGATTCTCTCTGTCTGCCCCTCCCCACTCACATTCTCTCTCTCTCAAAAATAAATACACATAAAAATGTTTTTAAAAAGGAGGAGCTTTTGGTTCATATATAGTCAGAGTTGTGGAAAGCACTGGTACAGATTTACTTTAACTATATGATATTTATATTTTCATTGTTTTCTGACTCTGTATTATATTAACATGTGTTTTGTTCCCTAAAGTTGACTAATCAATATCAAGGTCAGTACTTTTTGAATACATAAAGGTTGGGGTGCCGGGGGCAACTTTCTGTGGTGTTTCAGCATCACACTATTCATTGAAGATAAAAGCTGCATGTGCAATAATTGATTTCCTAAACATATAAATGTGGATAACGAAAAGATACAAGTGAACATTTGCCCATTTAATTAATTACATGATTTAACCAACTTTGCAAATTGAAAAGGGAAAATATTCCATCTTTCCCATCAACTAAATGGTCGGCCAGGTACATTGGACTACAACTAAAAGAAAAAAGCAAAGCTTAGCAGAATGGTAACTTTGAATTGGGGTCAGTGGAACTCAAGAAACCACGGTTATCCTCCTTCCTCTCCATCCTATCTTATATCAGATGGAAAAAGTGTTGGATAAAGATTTCCCCAAAGGCCAAAAACCGTGACAGTTAGCCACCAATTGAGAGCCCTTGAGGTGTTATCTATGCTTTCCCATACCCTGAGTATCTGGAAGGCCTAGAAACAGGTAACTTTTTGTTATATTTTTGGCCCAAGAAAAAAAATTACTTATTCTCTGCTAAAGTCAATGAACTAGCCTCTAAGGAAACCATGTGTGAAGAATTATCATGCCTATTTTACTGGAAAGTGTTTCACTTTCCCAATAAGATTGTAGATTTTCATTAAAATACCCAATTTTTCAATAATTTCCAAATGAATTGATTTCAGAATCAATTATGATTTTTCAATGTTTGGCTGCCTTTTGAACTTCCCCAGGTTGCCTTGAGTTTGGAGCCAGTCATATTGTGTACACATTTAATGTTGAGAAGTATTGCTCGTAAATGATGTACCTGCCCTTTTGTTTGTGCTTTGCTATTTTACTTTTCTTGTATGTGTTTGTTAGAGAGTGGTAAATAATAATATTGCTAAGTTCAGGTTTTAAATTTGCTTTTCCTGATATATTTGTTTTCCTGATTTCTCATCTTCCTTAGAACACCGGAGGAAAAACATGTAGTGGGTCGGTACTAAATAAGATGGTTGTCAATATCCATTTGGTAATACTATATGCACGTACCTTATCTATTCCTCATATATTCTTTGCCAATAACACTTTGCCATAAACCTATAGCTCAGAATATTTTACTACTGATACCACATATTTTTCATTGTAGCTGTCCTTTGAGGCATTCTGTTGCCAAGAAAATGTTGATTTAAATCATTTGTTTCCAGGAACTAGTTGTTTAACCATTAATGGTATTTACAGTCTCTGGAGAAAATGCATTTTGAACTGTGAACTTCAAGAGTATTTAGAATCCTCAGTCGTATTTGAAGAGTAGTCACATACCAACAAGCTGGTGTACACAGATGTTAGTCTCCTTTAGAGTTGTAGGAGGAGTTCTGGCTGCTGTACACTTGAATTCTTTGTTTTTTAATAATATATGAGATAATTAAAAATTTTTGTCATGTCAGTTTTTCCTAAGTATAAATGTATGTATGAAGAGAATATATTTCTTTAGGAATTTATTCCCTGTGTCATATTTGTGTGTCATTGGTATCATCATTAAAATAATTTATATAGGATGGCCTATCTGAAATAATCCTTTCAAGCCAAAACATTCAATTCTTTATTTGTTTATTTTGTTGAATGCCAATAAAATTTATTTCATCTGCCTTAAATTCACTGTAACACCGTACCTCCCTATGTCACTTCCACAAAAGAAAGAAAAAGGAGTTAACCAAACAAAAACATAGAGGGGACTTTTAGAGGATAAGCTTAAGGTAGTTTTAAATTTCATAGGAATCACCTTTAAATGATATATAAAATGGGAACCAAAACAAAAAAACAAGGGGCATGTAGCAGAAAAACGTTTTTAACTTTTGATTTCATATCTTTCATTCCAACTCACTTAAAAATTGTGACAAGAAGAACGGTACTCTACTATTAAGGTTCTTAAGCTTTTGAAGATACACACTAACATGACAGTTTTTATACTTGCTGACATGTGTGGTATAGTTCTTTTACTCCAATCCAACTGTAATTTTTTTAGTCACCCAACTTTGATTTTTCAGTGCCCTTTTATCTTCTTTCCTACTGACCACCTCTGTCAGAAATAAGGGACCTCACAAAAAAGTTTTCCAAAGTAGTTTTCCTCACAAAAAAGTTTTCCAAAAAAGTAAGGAGGAAATAATAGTGATGTCAGTTAAGTAGTTACTTACTTACCCTTTTCAGAAATATTGTGATTCTCGCTTTAACTATAAATTTGTCTAAGATTACAGTTAATCAGTGGGAGAAAAAGTAAAAGACCAGAGAAGCAAATGAGCTATAATAAGGAAGTAGGCTCACCTCTCATGAGAGAGAAGTATCTTAGAGGTTTTATAGACCATCAAGTTGAGGAAGACATTTTAGCACCATTTTTGACAAGGATCTGATAGCATAAACATTCGTAATGGGGTAGACAGTCCTGGTGTGGAAGATAATTCATCTTGAATAGATCACAGCAATGTAACATACAATAACATATTTCATTTGCAAGTTAATTTTTTGCTAAGGATTGTTTTATAGTTTGGAAAAAAATGATACTATGTTAACTGTATGTTTTAAAAAGAAGTAGATTTCAAAATACTAAATTTTGTTGGGAAAATAATGATATTTATTTCTCTTCTTGAAGATATCTACATCTTAATACTGTAATCTTTAAAAATGTCTCTAGATATAAGTACATTTTGCCACAGTTTTTCATAATATAAGACAGCATCCCAACTTTCCTTGTTGTTTTCCTAGCCCAAGTTCACAAATGACTTTTATTCGGTTAGTTGGTTAGACTATGTGCTGATGACACACTGATAACAGATACAGGGCCCTTCATTGTGGTTCTGTAGCCACGTGGAATGGCTGATACTGGTCATACCTCCCGAAATGGGTACCTGTGGATCCCAGGGGCATTGAGTGAGAGACTTATAACACACCAGTTCACATTACCACTATTGGAAAATTAATTCAAAAGTGACTATTTTGTGATTTCAATCAGTAGAATCATCTTTATAATTAACTACTAGGAATTCTATTTTTATAGCTTTTATTGCTGTATTTGGAGATAATTCTTTAAATCTCTTTGACTAAGTACATATAAGTTAGTATAAGTAAGTTAGTATAAGTAAGTGAAGTTTTCAAAAACGGAACACAAGGCCATCTGAACTTAATTACACTCTTAAGTAGTGAATTCCAAAATGATTTGTTAGAGAAATTCTTTTTAAGTTTTTATTCCTGGAAAGTAGAAATGTAATTAAATTTAGGAAAATTTAATGAATACCTATTTCAACGAACAAGTATCATTTGAGTGAAATGTGGTATAGCAAAGCTATAATGTAGCTGAGGTATTCTACAATGGAGTTCTAGCATTAATTAGTCTACAAAGTCAGTCTTTAAATTTTAGATATAATTTTTGCATTATAATGCTCCAAATTACTCTTAAATCAACAAATACTTGAGTACCTACAAAATGCAAAGAAAACACAATGCACCATGATCATTGCACTTAATATTTATCATGTTACAAGAGTATCCAGGGGGAAAATAGGTCACATGGGGAAATTGATGCAGCTGTATTTTGAACTGACTCGTAACAATAGATCCTTCACCTTTTGAAATAATTTCTTTAAAGGTTTTTCTTGATAGGGATTTAAGTTAACTTTAGTTCCCATAGCTAAAAGGCACATGGGGAATTGCTAACATATTTATTTTTTATGAATAAAGTAATAATAACTACCTCACCAATTTCCTGGGGCCCTAGTCATGGCCAGTGTCATTTTTGTCCATTTTACCATGTGATTTGTTCCTTCATCTTTAAAGATATATCATGGGCACTCAGTGAGAAATACATTCTCACTGTGAACTTCTCTCTCGAGATAATCATTGTAAAAGGCATAATTTCCTCTTCGCTCCACTGTAAACCACTGTGTATAGCACTAGTCAGGATATGTGAACCTCTTTTTTTCCCCACATATTTAGGTTCAAATCAACAACCCTTTGTGGCAACAGTATTAGAGTTATATCAGAGTCTAGCATTTTCTAAATCTATGCAAGTCATTAGGAATAAAGCTTCCCCTTTTTTTGGACAGCCATATTCATTTTACAGTGATTAAGAGTTTATTTACATTAATCTTGTATTCCTTCACTGAAAACTTCCAGAAGGAGATCATTGAGCATGTGCTTGCTCTTGTGTTAGGGTTTGTTCGGTAAACATTTACTATTATATAGAATATTTCACCTGAAAATTGTATTCTAATTATAGCACCATACTTAGTATATTTCAGAAAAGGCAGTGTAGATATTTTTAAGATAGCACTATTGAAAATCAGAAGACAAAGAAATGGTTGAGTTCATTTCACTAAGCTAGTTTTAAATAAACAACCTGATTAGAGGACTGGTTACCTTTTTTCCAACCCGTAGCATCTTTTCAACTCCTACACATTCCCTCTCCCTGCAAATAAAAAAAGTACTATCCACCTGTCAACTCAACAGATCTTTTTTTTTTTAATTGTTGACCTACGTAGAGAAAAAAACTTCATATTTTCCATCTTTTATAACTGAATTGTTGTGATTCAAGCTTATAAACTGAGAGGGAAAACTAAAGTATAAGGAGCATTTTTATGTTACTTTATGAACAAATACTTTGAAAAAGGAAGGTCATTTATCTCTTAGATTGAGTAAGGGCCTTTTTTTCTCCTAATCTAAAACTTTAGGAAAATTTCAACATGGTTTACAAAAGAATTTAGTAACTTGTCTTTCATTAACACAATACATAAATGTAAATATTGGCAACCTTCAGTTTTTGTGATATAAGAAACTAGTAACTGTTAGTGTTGCCATCATAATTTCATTAGTGTGGCTTCTTTACACACTTTCTCCAGTGACGCAAATACAGACGTGATTTTTTGGAACATCAAACTTATGGCTGCCTTCTCTCTTCTTCATTACTTATGTTGGACTAAGTGCCATTATCACTTGCCAAAAATAATCCCACAGTTCAGTAGACTTCAGTTTTGAGGTCTCTCGTGTCCTCCTCAGACCACCAGTAGCTTTGTCTCTTGGAGATCAGAAATTGGACACTTCTTTTTGATGTTTAACAAACCCAGCTCTGTTCCTTAACCCCTAAGGAAGAATATATCAAAACAACAAATTTTCTAAGCAACATCACTGGAAACATAGCAGCAAATCCCTTTGGAATGCATCGTTTGGAACACAGGCCAAATTATTGTTGTGTCAAGCTTTATGAGATTTGTATTAAGGTGATGATAATGTTAAAAGTCTCTATTAGGCTAAGATATTATAAGTTATTTGTATTTTCTTTTATCTGTATCCATATACATAAAGGACTAAAGAGTCACCAAATTTTGGTAATATCAGTATTCTTACACTGTAAACAGCTTTAAGAAACGAAAGGTAAAATATGGAGCTTACAGATTTAGGTTTCTATTATTTTTATACTATAACCAAGTCCGTAAAACTAATGTTAAAATAGGGAGCTTATCTAATTCTGCCAACTTATCCTCCCCCATTACTCCTTACCCTCTGCCTCTCCTCATCTCCACTTTATACACACTTTTTTTGCTATCTTTTAGGAAATCTTTTTTTCAACCACATTTCTCCTCCCTTCTGTTTTTTTGGCTTTGTAACTTATTTATATAACCTTTCCGATGATGTCCTATGGATTATGCTAAAGTATAATAAATAAGTCATGTAGTTGAGTTTGTAGCAAGACCTTATACCATCAAACCATAGTTAATAGAAAGAGAGGCATTTTTAAAGAAATATAACATAAAATTCTGCTCTTTTTCACATCTCTCCTTAGCACTTTAGTGTATTTTTATGAAATATTCTAAACTCCTCCTTTTTTCTTCCAAATGTAAGTGTCTGTTCACATTGGATGGCCCTAAGCAAGTAACTGCCTTTTTTTTTTCCCTTTCATTTATCCTGAAACTTCATAAGCTAACAAGAGGCCCAAAGTTTTATCTTCCACATTCTTTGCCTTCCAAACCTACCATATTTTACTTTTTAGAATTTATTAAAGATTGTCCCATGGAACAGTTTTACTTTAAGGAGTATGGCTTTGAAGAAATTTTACAAAGGTGTTATTTATTTTCATCTTTCTAACATTTAGGATGCATTTAAATGTCCACTGCTTAGTAGATTACATTTTACTAATTTATAATTTAAACATAACAGTTATGAAGATGAATGTATACAAGGACCTGTAAATGACAGTCTTGCCTTTGCTGCCTCTCAGGAGAAAGAGTCTTCTGGGTAACCTATAAATTTGAAAGACAGCCTGTTTTCCCAACCTCCTTTAACCTAGCAAGCTGTAGAGAACTTGGACTTTTCCTCCTCCATTGCTGAAATAAGAAATTATGGTTATAGAAGGCAACTTATGACTCCTTCTATAACCAACTTTTCTGGACATTTTTCAAAAAGTAAACAAGAATTAAATGTTAATACATTTTCTGATTTTAAAAATGAGGATTGTAGTTAATAATGATCTGAATTTAATATGGCAAGATCTGTAACATTTTTGTGAGAGATATATGGTCATTAAATTTGAAGACTTTTCATATTAAATTTATAATCCATTTGATTCTCACATTTGTACATATACTTGCCTAGATTTAAATGCAGATTTTATCAGGTGAAATGTAAAATATAATCAGCATTGTTGGGGAGAGACCTATCTACACAAGTATATATTTGTTCTTAAAAATATATGTTTGAGAAAACTTATATAAGATAGATTATTTAAACATCGTGTATATTTCTAAGTCTTTTTGTTTTTCATTTTAATCAAAACTTCTATCCCATCTTTAAGACTCACCTCAGCAAATCCTTTGCTTGTCCTCAACTCAGTCTGCCTTTCCTTGGATCTAACATTACCCATTCTAGAAACCTCTGTATCAATTGCATGATTGTACTGTGATTACCTAACACATACATCTATTAGACTACTCCCTGAGGGCAGGGACTGATTATGTCTTTTCTCAGCATAAAGCACTCTGCTGCCATAGTGTTATTAAACATTGAAGGTATGGGATTGTGATATCAGAATTCTACCACTAACCCTAGAAATTTACTCTTTTGAGACTAGAAAACAAAAGGGACAACTGCAAAAGAAAGCAGGGGAATCTTAATTGGGTTGGTGCCAGAAACTTCAGGGTAGAGCTCTGAGAAATTGGACTGGACTATCAGTGCTCCTAAAGGGCCTCTTCTATATCTTGGGTTCAAAATTGAATGTCACACAACTGGCTAGTGACATGGAAGGCCTGAAGGGAAGAGTATGCAGCACCAGTGGAGAAGTGATTGAGCTTTTTCCCCATGTGGTCCCTGACTCAGCTTACCCCTTTGCCACATGGGATGAAGAGATAAGACGGAGAGGGTCCCAGCCATGTGTACAACCTTTTAAAGCACAGTGATTCTACTTTTGAAAATGATATAACCAAGGTCCTCAAATTTAACACATCATATTAACGTTTCCTCATCTTTTGGAATGATGTGAAGAGCAGGAATTGACAAAGAGACTTGATTGCATCTTCTTCCCTTAGAGCTTTGTTAGTGAGCTTTCAATAAATGTTTATTTATCATCAAATCACTTACCTTTTCAAATAAATTTGTATTTATTTCTGACATATCCTTTTCTTAGTTTTGATGTTCTTATCCTGAATTTTAAGATTCATATGTTCTTAGTATTTTTGTGACTTGTACACTATTAGCATTATCATTACTTAGTGTTTGTATTGGTGAGGCAAGATGTATAAATAGTCCCAGGAGAGTTCTTGAATTATTTGACCTTTGTGCATAATGTATCCAAATGGAGTTGGACCATTAGGAAAAGAACATTAACATAACTATACTTCAGAGTAGAAAGCTCTCAGGGTCACCTGTGTGGCTCAGTCAGTTAAGCGTCCGACTTCAGCTCGGGTCATGATCCTGTGGTCTGGGAGTTCAAGCCCCGCATCGGGCTCTCTGCTGGCAGCTCAGAGTCTGGAGCCTGCTTTGGATTCTGTGTCTCCCTCTCTGCCCCTTCCATGCTGTCACTCTGTCTCTCTCAAAAATAAATACACATAAAAAAAAAAAAAAAAAAAAAAAGCTTTGAAGTCTTTATTTGAAAAGACATTTACTCACCTTGTTAAGTATGTATTGTACCATCCCAGCCAAAGTTTTAATCATTTGAGTTATCACCTTTTTTTTGGTGATATAAGAAAGTGAGAATATGATATCTGACGTGTGTACAGCAGAATTAGTAACGGATAAGTGCAAATGATTTAATTTGGGGATGTGCTATTGATAGCACTGATTCCATGAAGTCAGTTAAAATGTGTACCTTGTAGGGGCACCTTGGTGGCTCAGTCAGTTAAGCTTCTGACTTTGGCTCAGGTCATAATTTCGCACTTTGTGGGTTCAAGCCCTGCATCAGGCTCTGTGCTGACAGCTCAGAGAGCCTGGAACCTGTTTCAAGTTCGGTGTCTTCCTCTCTTTCTGCCCCTCCCCTGCTCATACTCTGTTTCTCTCTCTCTCTCTCAAAAATAAACATGAAAAAAATTTTTCAAGGGCTACATACATACTAATATAAAGGCAAAAGAAGAGCAATTTTAAATAATGAGCCATATAAAAGGTCTTGTTTTGGGGGTATGTGGAAACCTATAAAGGAGGCTTTTTTTTTTTTAGCTTCTATTTACTTTTTTTCTAGTTTTATTGAGAAATAATCAACATACATCACTGTATAAGCTTAAGGCATACAGCCTGATGGTTTGATTTACATATATTGTGAACTAATTACCACAGTAGGTTTAGTTAACATCCATCATCTCACATAGATATAGTGAAAAGAAAAAAATTTCTCCTTGTGATGAGAATTCTTAGGATCTACTCTCCTAACAAGTTTCCTGTATGTCACATAGCAGGGTTAGCTGTAGTCATCATGTTTTACATTACATTCCCAGTACTTCTTTATCTTATAACAGGAAGTTTGTACCGTTTGACCACTTTCCTCCAATTCCCCTTCCTTCTTCTCAACCCCTGCCTCTGGTAATCACAAATCTGATCTTTTTTTTCTGAGTTTGGTGGTTTTGCTTTGTTTTTAGATTCTACATAGAATGAGATCATACAGCATTTGTCTTTATGTGTCTGACATATTTCACCTAGCATAATACCTTCAGGGTCCATCCATGTTGTCATAAATGGTAGTATTTTATCATTTTTTTGTAGTTGAATAAAATTCCATTGTGTGTGTATATACCACAACTTCTTTCTCCATTCATCCATTGATGGATACTTAGCTTGTTTCCATGTCTTGACTATCATAAACAATACTAGTAGGAAAATAGGGCTACAGGATATATTTCTGAGTTTGTGTATTCATTTCCTTTGGATATATTCCCAGGACTAGAATTGCTAGATCATATGGTAGTTCTATTTTTAATTTTTTAAGGAATCTTCATACTGTTTTCTACAGTGGCTGTGCCAATTTACAGTCCCACCAACAGTGCACAAAATTTCCCTTGTTCATTCACGTGCATACCAGCATCTCTTATCTCTTATCTTTTAATGACGGTCATTCTAACAGGCATAGAGGTAATATCTCATTGTGATTTTTAATTTGCATTTCTCTAGTAACTAAGGATATTGAGCATCTTTTCGTGTACCTGTTGGTCATTCATATATCTTCTTTGGAAAATGCCTATTCAGGTCCTTTGCCCATTTTTAAATTGTATTATTTGTGCTTTTTGCTATTGAGTTGTATGAGTTCTTTATGTATTTTGGATATTAACCCCTTAGCAGACATATGGTTTATAAATACCTAAATATTTCTGTAGGTATTTTATGTTCACTTTTTTAATGGTTTCTTTTGCTGAACAGAATCTTTTTAGTTTGATATAGTGTCACTTATTTACAAATGTTGTAGCTCATGCTTTAGGTGTGATTTCCACAAAAATCACTATGAAGACCCATGTCAAGGAACTTTTTTCCTATATTTTCTTCTAAGAGTTTGATGGTTTCAAGTTTTACATATAAGTCTTTAATCCATTTTGAGTTAATTTTTGTGAGGAGTGTAAAATAAAGATCAGGTTTTATTCTTTTACATGTGACTGTCCAATTTTCCTAGCACCATTAATTGAAGAGACTGTCTTTTCTCCATTGAGTATTCTTTGCTCCCTCATCAAATATTAGTTCACCATCTGTATTTGGGTTTATTTCTGGGCTTTCAGTTCTGCTTCATTGGTTTATTTATCTGTTTTTATGAAAGAGGCATTTTTAATAATTGATTGTCTTGTGTCCTTTGATTAGGGTGTTCCAGTGATGGCAATAAGAAACAAAATGATATCGGAAGGACTAGACCCAGATCTTCTTGAGTAAGTAATTTTTCTAATATAATATTACACTAATATGTTGAATTTATCATTTATAATAAAAATATTCCAAGCTCTATTTTTTCCCACTAAACAGTGTTTTATGGTTGAAGAAACCATCTTCATAAAGAGTGTCTTTCCCAATATTACAAAATTGAAAAATCTACCCTATGCTACTAAAAACAGCCTTTGCATATTTAAGGAGCAGTTTCAATAGATTCTTGATGAATATATATATATATATATCCAAGAGATGGAATTTGATGACAGTTTTGCTGCATGCAGTAATGTCTATATGAAGCAGGTTTTTTTTTTTTCTTTCATGCTACCTTTTCTTTTTTATTCTATTTTATTCTTCTCTTTTTTTCTTTCTTTTCTTAATTATCTACCAGATTTTTTAAGACCTTAGTATATAAGAAGTTTACTCTACCATGATCTAAGTTGAGCCAGATTGAGGAATAAAGTAAAGCCACTCTAGGTCCACATTAATAATTATTATGAAACTAGATATCTGTTTGTGTGAATTTTATAAAAAAAAATTTTGAGAAATGCTGACAAAATGTGGCTCAGAAATTTGACAATAATTTATTCCATCCAAGCAAACCTGGCTACATAGCTCATTCTGGATAAAATATATCTTAATGGATTATTCAGAGCTAGTCTGTTTTTCAAGTATCTAGATACTTGTAAAGAGTCCAGTTTGGGGTTTTAGTTCACTCCGATGTATTTGGTTATGTTATCCAGACATTCATATTATATTAGCAGTATACTTTGAAATTTTTCTTGGCTCTCAGCCCTTCAAGAAAATGTGTGCATTTTGGAGGTGAAACACCATAAAACAGTCTTTTTCTCCTATCTTATCTTTTAAAAATAATATTTAAGAATTTTTTTCAAGTCTGTAAGAATAGATTTCCAACATGTATCTACATTTAGTATATATCCAAGTAGCAAACAATTCAAGTACAATGGCGTATATTGGTAATTTGAACTAAAGCATCTCCAGGATATTTGGCAGTTGTTCTGGAAATTGTTTCTGACACACACTTTAAAAGCAGATGGATTGTGACATATATTTTAATGTGAATAGAACATATGGGTCCAATCCATTTTGGTATTCTTTGGAATATATGTTATAAATATATTTAACATTGACCATGACCTCTTTTTTGCTTCTGGAAATACACAGTAGATCTTCTATAATAACAGAGAGGTAAAATGACCTTTAAAATGATGATTTTTCTCTCTAGAGAAAATGTACTGGAAAACTAACAGTCCAATAAGTATCAGCATATGTTGGATATCCAATTTCTTTACCCCCTACTGGCTTCATTTCATCCTCTGCCCAGCCTAAACCTACTTCATAATCCTTTACTTCAATCAGCTCCCACACCAGGAACTTGAAAGTCATCCTTGATTTTACCCTCTTCCCTATCCCTGATTATGTCAGTCACTATGATTTTTTTCATTTTTAATCTCTCACAGCTGACCACATCCCTCATCATTCCTTACCTGAATTATTATAATTGCTTCTGATTGGTTTCCTTATTCTCTTTCAGTCTGCCACAAAAGCCTTAGTGGGTCTGTTCATGCTTTGTTCTTGTTTTCAAAACTTTCTGTGACTCTCAACTGCCTTCAACACAGAGTTTAACAACTTAGAATTGCATTTAGAGATGCTTTTATCATCAAGACCCAGACTCTTTTGCTTCATTTCTTGCCCCTCTTCCATACATTCCTATCTCCTGCAGCTGTAGCAGACTATTTGCAGTTCTCTGAATTCCCCTATTCCCTTTTGGTATCTTCAATTTTTTTTACCTCTCCTTGGACCTCTCTGGCCTGGCTAATTTCATATTAATTAAGACTCCATTTAGGTATCACTATGGGAGGAAGTCCATGGATGACTACCAAGGGGAGAATGCCCAGCACCCCGATACTTCCTTGACGTATCTCATTTAGAAGTTTGAAGGCCCGTCATTGTCCGTAAATGTTGAGAAACATTCAGTTGCAAGGTGGTGCCAAGTTTTGGGGTAGAATTCCAGTAACAGTTAACTTTGTCTTACAGAAAAGCTGCTCCTCAACCACAGCCTGGAGCCTGAATTCTGATCCATTACCTCATACGTACATGCCATCAGTCACAAGGGTTGAAGAGGGGGTGACTCACTATAACCTATCACTGCTACTACTAGAAAACCTCAGCATTTATCTAGATATGATAAGTGAAATCAACCATCTTGTTAAAGAGGAATCCTGACACTTTGAGAATGATGTTTATAGAAAATTAGGGAGTCTGACTTTAGGAGAAAAGTTGGAGATGCTGAAGGAGAGAAAATGTGCCATCTGAGGGAAGAGTATACTTTTATTGAGAATCTTAGTACAAATTAAGCCTCAGCCAAGAACTTTCAGTAAAGATTGTTTTGTTTTCCCTTTAAAGTGTAAGCATGCACTTTTTTTAAATTAGCCTTAAGTAGTAAGACAGACTCCTACAATGGTTAGAATAGTCTAGATCTGTCTGCACTGAGCAAAGAGCAAAGCTGAAGTTGATACAGAAATAAATACTGATCAAAAATACATTATGATTTCATTGACCTGTGTGGATAAAAATTTGGAAGCTAAGAGTATATAATTTTAAAATAAAACAGTTTATATAAGGAGAAATAAGACCTGGCTATTTTCCTAGAAAAACGACTGTCATTGAATTTTAGAAAGTTTATGAAACTGAAGAAAATGCCTGATAGTTACCAAATAAAATTTGTTTGATACTTTGTTTTATTTTTTTTTAATGTTTTATTTATTTTTGAGACAGACAGTGTGTGAGCAGGGGAGGGGCAGAGAGGGAGACACAGAATCTGAAGCAGGCTCCAGGCTCTGAGCTGTCAGCACAGAGCCTGACGCGGGGCTCAAACTCACAAACCACACGATCATGACCTGAGCCGAAGTCGGACACTCAACCGACTGAGCCATCCAGGCGCCCCTGTTTGCTATTTCTAAATGATGAATTATTTTTGAAATTCCCAAGATTTTGAAAATAACAATAGTGCTTATATAGCCAAGAACTATTCCTGTTTAGCTTGTAAAACTTAGTTTCCAATGACACTGAAATAAAGATATGTAAAAGAGTACCTTTGTCACCATCATACTCTAAAGAGTTTAAGGGAAGAGGCGACTGGTGGTTCAGGAAATTAAGTGTCTGACTCTTAATTTTGGCTCATTTCATCATCTCACATTTCCATGGGATCGAGCCCCACATTGGGCTCAGCACTCATAGCACAGACCTTGCTTGGGATTCTCCCTCTCTCTCTGCCCCTCTCCCACTTGTGCTTTCTCTCTCTCAAAATAAATAAACATAAAAAAAAATAGTTCGGGGCGCCTGGGTGGCTCAGTCGGTTAAGCATCCGACTTCAGCTCAGGTCATGATCTCACGGTTCATGGGTTCAAGCCCCACGTCGGGCTCTGTGCTGACAGCGCAGAACCTGGAGCCTGCTTCAGGTTCTGTGTGTGTGTGTGTGTATCTCTCTCTGCCCCTCCCCCACTTGCACTCTCTCTGTCTCTCAAAAATAAATAAATGTTAAAAAATTAAAAAAAAAAAAATAGTTCAGGGGCACCTGGGTGGCTCAGTCGTTTAAGTGTCTAACTTTGGCTCAGGTCATAATCTCACAGGTCCTGTGTTTGAGCCCCGCGTGGGGCTCTGTGCTAACAGCTCGAAGCCTGGAACATACCTCAGATTCCGTGTGTCCCTCTGCCCCTCCGTGGCTCATTCTCTGTCTCTCTCTCAAAAATAAGTAAACATTTAAAAAAATAGTGTAAGGAGAGAGAAAATGGAAATCTTTTAAGATTAATCTATTCTAGTTTTGCATTCAGAACGATAGAACAGGTATATTCTTTGAATCAATGCAAATTTTCTTATCAGGAGAAAAAAAAGTGTTTTCTCCCTTATCCTGTTCTTTTGTATACTTTTATGTCTTAGAACTATGGTTACTATTATTACCTAGTAATTACTACTTTTACTGTTCTAGGATACATAGACTAGCCTCTGGACATGCCCAGCAGGAGATGAAATTCATGATGGTTACGGCTCATCCTAAGGCAGACTCTAGAAATGGTCTGCATATTCAGATTCTGCCCTGCCACTGTCTAGCAATATGACCCTGGACTATTTAATTGCTCTGTGCATAAATTTACTCATCAGTAAAATGGTAAATAGGACTTCACCCTTCACAGAGTTGTTCAGACTTAGAGAATGATGTAAGCACTTAGCACAGCTCTGGACAAGCAGCAAATGGCCAGTAAATGTTAGTTGTGATTTATGAATGTTTTAATGAGGGAATAGGTATCAATGGATTTTCCAGGCTTTTGGATCGCAACTTATTTATAATCCTCTAGTCGCCTGTATACCATTGTGTTTTCAACAAAGACATACTTAACATACACAGAGTAGTTATCCTTTTGGTTTATACAGTTTTCATTTTCTCAAACTGAAAAATGTGTATTTTAAACTTTGCAGTAAAGAACAGACTTCTGAAATTGAAATTCAGCTGGTCACACTCTTAATATTAGTGGGGGATGCGGGGGTGGGGTACAGTTTGTAGCATTTTTTGAGGTAAAATTGGTACATAACATTTTATAAGTTTCAGGTGTATGACATTGTAATTTGACATCTGTATACACTGTATACACTACAAAGTGGTCACCACTAAAAGTCATTACCATCATCCATCACCATCCCTCACTCCACTCACTCATTTTGCCCACCCTCATCCTGCTCCCTTTCTGGTAACCACCAATATGTTTTCTGTATCTATGAGCTTAAATTTGTATTAATTTGTTAATTCATTTGTTTGCTTTTTTTTTTAGATTCCACATGTGAGTAAAATCATTTGATATTTGTCTTCCTCCATCTGACTTATTTCACTTAGCATAATACCTTCATGGTCCATCCATGTTGTTGTAAATGGCAAGATTTCATCCTTTTCTATGGCTGAGTAGTATTCATTGTGTGTATACATACACATATACATACATACCTATACATATAAATATATATACTACAACTTATTTAGCCATTCATCCAATGATGGACATTTAAGTTGTTTCCATTTCTTGGTTATTGTAAGTAATGCTGAATGAACATAGGGGTGCAAATATCTTTGCAAATCAGCATTTTTGTATTCTTTGGATAAATACCCAGAAGTCAAATAGCTGAATCATATACTTGTATTCTTAATTTTTTGAGGAATGTCCATACCGTTTTCCACAGTGGCTGTGCCGTTTACATTCCTACCAATAGTTTGTGAGGCTTACCTTTTCTCCAGATCCTAAGCAACACTTGTTATTTCTTGTCTTCTCGATAATACCCATTCTACCCAGTGGGAGATGATATCTCATTGTGGTTTTGATTTGCATTTCTCTAATAATTAGTGATGTTGAAGATGTTTTCATGTGCCTGTTGGTCATTTGTATGTCTTCTTTGAGAAAATGTCTATTCAAATCCTCTGCCCATTTTTTAATCAGGTTGTTTGTTATTTTGTTGTTGAGTTTTATAAGTCCTTCATATATTTTAGATATTAATCCTCTGTCAGATATATGATTTGCAAAAATCTCCCATTCAGTAGGTTGCCTTTTCATTTTGATGATGGTTTCTTTTGCTGTGCAGGGGCGTTTTAGTTTGATGTAATCCCATTTGTTTGTTTTTGCTTTTGTTTCCTTTGTTTTTGGACTCAGAGCCACAAAAATATTACTAAGACCAATGTCAAGGAGCTTATTGTATGTTTCCTTCTAGCAATTTTATGTTTTCATGTCTGACATCGTAGTCTTTAACTTTGAGTTAATTTTTATGTGTGATATAGTGATCTAGTTTCATTCTTTTGCATGTGGTTGTCCAGTTTTTTCAACATCATTTATTTAAGAGACTGCCTTTTCTCCTTTATATATTCTTGACTCCTTTCTCATAAACTGATTATCCATATATGTGTGGGTTTAATTCTGGGGTGTCAATTCTGTTCCTTTGATCTGTGTGTCTGTTTTTATGCTAATAGCATACTGTTTTGATTACTATGGCTCTGTACTGTAGTTTGAAATTGAGGCATGATACCTTCAGCTTTGTTCTTTCTCAAGATTGCTTTGGATTTTAGGGCTTGTTTCCATACAAATTTTAGAATTATTTTTTCCAAAAGGCCATTGGAATTTCAATAGGAATTGAATAGAATCTGTAGATTGCTTTGGATAGCATGGACATTTTAACAATATTAATTTTTCCAATCCATGAGCATGGGATATCTTTCCATTTATTTGTGTCTTCTTCAATTTCTTTCATCCGTGTCTTTCTTATACTTTTCAGTATACAGGTCTTTCAATTCAAAGTTCTATTTAGGCATTTTATTCTTTTTCATGAAATTGTTTTTTTGTGTTTTTTTTTTTATGTTTTATTTATTTTTGAGAGAGAGAAAGCACAAGCGGGGCAGGGGCAGAGAGAGGGGAACAGAGGATCCAAAGCAGACTTTGTGCTGACAGCAGGGAGCCCAATGTGGGGCTTCAGTTTGCAAACTGTGAGATCCTGACCTGAGTCATAGTCAGACACTCAACCAACTGAGCCATCCAGGTGCCCCAATCTTTTTGGTGAAACTGTAAATGGGATTGTTTTCTTAATTTCTGTTTCTGATAATTTGTTAATAGATTATAGAAACACCAAAATTTCCATATGTTGATTTTGTACTGTGCTACTTTACTGAATTCGTTTATTAGTTCTAATAGTTTTTTGGTGCTATTGTTTGAGTTTTTTATGTATAGTATCATGTCATCCGCAAATAGTGACAAATTTACTTTCTTTCCAATTTGATGCATTTTACTTCTTTTTCTGGTCTAATTGTTGTGGCTAGGATTTCCAATATTATGTTGAATAAAAGTGGGGATAGTGGGCATCCTGGTCTTATTCCTAATTTTAGAGGAAAAAGCTTTCAGCTTTTTACTATTGACTGGTGTTAGCTGTGGGTTTGTTATATATGGCCTTCATTATGTTGATATGTGTTCCCTCTATATCTACTTTGTTTAGAGATTTTATCATAAGTGGCTGTTGAATTTTTTCACATGCTTTTTCTGCATTTGTTGAGATGATAATATGATTTTTTTCCTTCATTTTATTAATGTGGCATATAGCACTGATTTATATGTGGATTTTGAACCATTCTTGCATCCCTGGAATAAATCCCATTTGATAATGCTGTATGATCCTTGTAATATATTATTGAATTCAATTTGCTAATATTTTGTTGAGGATATTTGCATCTATGTTCATCAGGGGATATTAGCCTGTAATGTGTATGTGTTTGTGTGTGTGTTTGTGTGTGTGTGTGTGTGTGTGTGTGTGTGTGTGCGCGCGCATATGTGTGTGCTGTCTTTGTCTGGTTTTGGTATTAGAGTAACGCCAGCCTCCTAAAATAAGTTTGGAGGCATTCACTCCTTTTTGATTTTTTGAAAGAGTTTGAGAAGGATAGGTATTAAATCTTTGAATGCTTGGTAGAATTCACTACATGTGAAGCTGTCTAGTCCTGGACTTTTGTTGAATCGATCTTCTTATTGGTAATCGGTCTATTCAGATTTTCTTTTTCTTTAGTCTTGGAAAATTGTGTATTTCTAGGAATTTACTCATTTCTTCTAGGTTGTCCAGTTTTTTTGGTGTGTAGTCATTCTTAGTAATCTCTTCTGATCCTTTGTATTTTTGTGATGTCAGTTGTAATTTCTCTTTCCTTTCTGATTTTATTAGAGACTCCTTTTATTCTTTGTCAGTCTAGATAAAGTCTTGTCAATTTTGTTTATCTTTTCAGAGAACCAGCTCTTAATTTCATTGATCTTTTCTGTTGTTTTTTTATTCTGTTATTTCCACTCTGATCTTTAATATTTCCTTCCTTTTACTGACTTTGAGCTTTATTTTTTCTTCTTTTCTAGCTCTGTCAGGTGTAAAGTTAGATGGTTTGAGATTTGGGGTTTTTTCTTGTGGTAGGCCTGTATTGCTGTGATCTTTCTTCTTAGAACTACTTTTGCTGCATCTTGTAGATTTTGGTATATCATATTTCTGTTTTCATTTGTCTCTGGGTATTTTTTTAATTTCTTCTTTGATTTTTTTAAAGTTTAGTAATTTGAGAGAGAGAAAGAGAGAGAGAGAGTGAGCACAAGCAGGGGAGCAGTGGGGAGAGAGAATCCCAAGCTGGCTCTGCACTGTCAGTACAGAGCTTGATGTGGGGCATGAACCCACAAACCACAAGATCATGACTGAGCTGAAATCAAATACTTAACCAACTGAGCCACCCAGATGCCCCTCTTCTCTCATTTTTTTGATGACCCAGTGGTTGTTCAGTAGCATGTTCTTAGCTTTTCCATTAATTCTTATAATGGATTCTACTTTCATACCATTGTGAGTGGGAATGTTTGATAAAATTTCAGTCTTCTTGAATTTATTGAGATTTGTTTTGTGGCCTAACACATGATCTATCCATGTGGGGTTGAGAAACATGGATATTCTGTTGCTTTTGGATGGAGAGTTCTATATATCTTAAGTCCATCTGGTCTAATGTGTCATATAAGGCTGATACTTCCTTATAAATTTTGTTTGGATGATCTATCCATTGATGTAAGTGGGTGTAACATATTGATTTGGCTAATGAAAACATCTAATGAGTCAAGTTATTGTGCAGGCTTTGAACCAAACAAGCTCATTGACATTTGTCCTGGAGATATTTATTCAAAAGACATTTATACCTCCTCCCAGACTGTGGAATGACCAAAGTTATGGTTGCCAGAAGTAAAAGTAATCACCTCAGCCTCACTTTGACAAGAGGGGATTTCTTTGTGTTAACCAAAAGGATACTGGAAAGCAAGAAAACTTTCTGTTAATTATACTGAAAGGATGCCCAGCCCTCTACGGGAATTCCTTATCTGCCAGTAATCTTTGTCTATGTCCTGCTACACACAACAACACAATGGATTAAAGTTTGGGCTTTGGCTGGTTGAGGGTGGGATAGACCTCAATTCCCCAACTGAACAATTCCAAAAAATAGTTTTACTGCTTCCATTTTTAATTCTTGCTGAGCTGGAATCCCATTCAATGTAATTATCGTTTCTCAACCACTGGCTGGCAAACTGGATAGAAAGTACAAGACAGGAAAAAACAACATCAAAATATTGTTATTGGTCTAGTGTTGGAGACCTTGATCACGAGAGTCAGAGAAATAATAGAAATATTAAAGAGATGTTATTAAAAAGAAGTTGTGGCCTGCCAATGACTAGTAAGCAAAAGATAAAGGAGCAGCTGGGAATTAAAGGGCCCCAAGATAAATGGCAAAAGCCAGTTCTTATAGGAGGGCTGACTTTCTTTTTCTTTACAGTATTAGGCATTACATTGTTTCCCTGACTGCAGGAATCTATGTACCACAACAAAGGACAGGATATACCTGGGTTGATGGGCATTCAGAAGAAAAAGACCAAAGCATGTGTAGTTTGAGTAAATGTAATGCTGAAATAAGTCTCACTAGCTACTATAATATCGTAGTCTAGATTGTCATTTTTATAACCACCCCAAAGGTCTTTATATGGTCAGTACAATCTTGGTTCAGGAATTTAGTGTTTTACTTTTTCCTGAAGACCACCTATTGCCATTGCCTAGAGCTATGACAGAACAGTCTTGAGTGACAACAGTATCATGTGACATTATAGCTCTAAGTGTGCTATAGTTGATATTGAAAAGTGATTTGGATGATAACTACTGTACTCTCTCCCCATAACCACCTACTCAGTAATATTTTTACTAACAATGTTTTTGTCACTTAATCTGCTTTAAGTTCAATGGTCTTAGGTTTAAAGAAAATGAAAAATATTTTTAAACTATTTATCTACACTAAAAAATGTTTTTCCAAAGTATGTTTATATGGTTTTTGTGTCCTCAAAGTGGCTGTGATTTTAAGCACAAGTATAAATATCTCTTTAACGAAAACAAATTAAATCAACAATATTTGTATGTTAGGACTCTTTTCGTGTTCAGAATCACAGAAACCAGCTCAAACTAGTTTAAACAAAAAGAGAAGTTACTGATTCACATAGCAAAGAAGTCCAGGTAGTAGGGCAGGATCTAAGGTCCTGTGTCATCAGTGCTTGCTGTCTGGCTGCCGGTGTTCTCTCTTTCCTAGCACCCATTCCACCTTTACTCCTTGGCATAGTCATTCACTTCTCTCCTGCTACAGATGAGCTTACTGCTTGAAGCCAAGGAATTCACAATTATGAAGGCTTTAATATTGCTAGTTTTGCTAACTGAACAAAATAAACTATGGAATATTATAGCTCATTTCTAGGGAAACATTATGATTGGCCCTGCGTGGGTCTTGTGCCCTCCCTTGAATTAATCTCTCATCCCAGGGGAAGATTCTTAATGATTGGCCAAGCCTGGATTATGTGACTAAAACAAGGAAGGTTATAGGGAAAGAGTGGGGGAACAGAGATTGTGATTGACATCCTTATTTGATTCCCATAAGTGAGAAAGGTAACAAAAAGAACTTGCACACAGCATCTACTATGCTAAAAAGTACTAATTTGTATGTGTTTAGTTCTTCCTTCTCCTTTCCTTTCTAAATTTTGGCTCATTTTTTTGTTGAAGTCAGCCTAGTAACTTTAATAAGTAACTTAAAAATACTTATTTTAGGGGCGCCTGGGTGTCTCAGTTAAGCATCCAACTTCAGCCTGGGTCATGATCTCAGAGTTTGTGAGTTCGAGCCCCACATTGGGCTCTGTGCTGACAGCTGAGAGCCTGGAATCTGCTTCAGATTCTGTGTCTCCCTCTCTCTCTGCCACTCCCCTGCTTGTACTCTGTCTCTCAAAATTGAATAAACATTTTTAAAAAATTTAAATACTTATTTTAAAAGATAGACTAAGTAATGAGTTTAATGTTAAACTCCTATAATTTTGATTTTGTTAAGACTTTTTGGATAATCTTGGTGCCACAAATTATATAAGTATGCTTATTAAAATGTAGCTACCAACCTAGCGTTTTGTTTTTTTTTTTATCATTGAACCACTATAGATTGAGATTTTTAAAAAACATGCATGATACATCATGAATGTACTTTTGACTTTATATGTGTCTCTATATTTTGCTGATAAACTCTTTTTTAGTGATTTACTTGTATATTTAAGATAAACTGTTATAAAGTCCTCATCTTCTAATTTTAGTAGTGAATCATTTGAATTTTTAGAAACTAAACTTTATACCAATACTTTAAGGTAGTAACTTTTTCAAATATATCTTTAAAACTTCTTTGCGTGGGGGGTGCCTCAGTGGCTCAGTCAGTTAAAAGTCCATCTTTGGCTCAGGTCATCATCTCATGGTCTGTAAGTTCAAGCTCTGCATGGGACTCTCTGCTGTCAGCACAGAGCCTGGTTTGGATCCTCTGCCTCCTTCTCTCTCTGCCCCTAACCACCTCCCTCTCAAAAATAAATAAACATTAAATAAAAACTTTGCATAAAAAGACAACTTAAAAGGTTCATATATACAGGATCAAGCAAGAGCACTTCTGATCATAAGACAAAAAGCCAAATTTTTGTTCCCACTAAGAATATGCTGGAAATGCTGGTATTATTATAAGTTTTATTACTGCTACTAACATTTCTATAAAGCTTTTTAACTTAGATAATGCTTTCATATACATTATTTCATTTGATTCTCATGGTATCTTGAAGTTTTTCTCTTTTTTGTACCCAAAGGGAACTAGTATATGCTTTTTCATTTGTCTGCCTAGCAATTCCAAGCCAAAGTAGCATACAATTTATTTTTAAGTGAATGAAGACAAACAATAATAAATACTGACAAACATACTAAGAAAATGGAACCCTTGGAATCCCACCAACCCCACCGGTGGGAGTGTAAGATGATACAGCTGCTATGGAAAACAGTATTGCAGTTCTTCAAGAAATTAAGCATAGAATTGCCATATGGTTGAGCAAATCCACTTCTAGATATATACCCAAAAGAAGTGAAAGAAGGGACTGAAACATGTATTTGTATACCATGTTCATAGTAGCATTATTCACAGTAGCCCGAAGTTGGAAACAATCCAAATGCCCATCCACAGGTGAATGGATAAACAAAATGTAATATGTGCATACAAAGGAGTATTATTCATCCTAAAAAAGGAAGGAAATTCTCATACCTATTACTCCTACCATATGCTCTAATTTCATCAAATTTGAACTGCAATTACTTTATACTCTACCTCCCAAATGATTTATAGTTTCCCAAATGCAGCATGCATTCCCATTTTTTTTTCTTTATTCAGAACACTCTCATCCTCACTTACTCCACCTTTTCTGTTTTTGAGAAACTCCTACTTATATCTTAAAACCCTTTACAAATGTCTCCACTTCTCTGGAATCTTCTCTGACCAAACCTCATAGAGTGAATTAACTTTTTACGTAAGCATAGTTACTACAACTGTATTTATGTATATCACATTTATAATAATAATTTATATTTCTGTCTCCCTCTAAAATATCCCCCTAAAATATCAGTTTCTTCAGGGAAGGAACTACTTGTTATTCATTTCTGTATCTCTAGCACCTAACACAGTTCCTGGCAAAATTGTGGGTACATGATGATGATGATGATGATGATGATGATGATGATGGCGATGACTATGACGACGACAATGACCACGAAGATAGCATTTATTTAATATACTTACTATGTGCCAGATATTATTTGATATACTTTACATATAATAATTCATTCTAATCATTACAATACTCCAGTCGGTTCGTTGGATCCAAAGTGGTTACCTAGCTTCCCCAGAATTGCTCAAATATGTAGCA
Source organism: Neofelis nebulosa (assembly GCF_028018385.1). Lineage (NCBI taxonomy): Eukaryota > Metazoa > Chordata > Mammalia > Carnivora > Felidae > Neofelis > Neofelis nebulosa. The sequence continues at coordinate 19,845,220 of NC_080789.1, forward strand.
AGACTGGGATTTGAATCCAGGCAGTCTGGCTCCAGAATGTGTGTTCTTAACCACTATGCTATACAGCTGTGATGATCACATGTATTAAAAAATGGTTACACACATACATTAATGTTATAATTTCAGCTCCTTTTAGGCTTAAGCTGCTTTTACCCTTAAGTAGCATTTATTTAGGGGTATCATATACATTGTTTTATTTGTTTGAGTTGCCATAGATATAATTTTTACATTGTATTCAAATTCCCTCTGGTAATTTTTTTCTTTTTTAACAAAGTAAAGGCAGTAAGAAATCACAAATACAGCAAAGACAGATTTACTTGGAAAATGTGCCCAGTATTCATGCCCAGTGGTTCCACAGTCTTGCTTCTATGGAGAGCAATGAAGACTGTGGTCTCATGTTAGTGTTTTAGGCAGATGGGGAGTATCAGTCAAAACCTGGTAAACGCCTTACCCAGCTTCAAAGTTTTACTGTATCGAGTACATGTGACTTCCTAATAGGTATAATCTAAAACTGTGCAGCAGAGCAAATGAGTTTCTGTTTTACCCATTGCTGGGGAGCAGTGCCAGCATATCTTTCTGTTTTGTACATGACAGATATGATATTAAAAACTATAAGCCAAAACTCAGCCATAGTTTTTAATAACTAAATGTACTTGGTAGACTATACATGTTTTAATTTTAGTAACAGTGATTTTATTTATGGCAAAGCAGAGTTTTATTGGTTGGTGTCCTAAATCTTTAATAAGAATCAAAGAGCCTGAGGGAGAAATAAGTCTGGTAGTTCTCAATTATTAAGACAGAGCAGCTATATTATTCTTCCATTCCCTGTTAGTTTCCCCAAAAGTATACTTTACTTGCTTAACTTATTTTCTCAGTGAGAGTGAATAGAGGCTGAATGATAGTATTACCATATTGATTAGATAATTTACGAGCAAACACTATGGAACTTATCTAGTTGAATGTTTGGTTTGTTGTAAAATTTCATTTGGTTTATTATATCTCCCTGCAAAGTTGAGTTTAATCATTCTCATATCTCCTTGTTTTACCTAGGGAATCTTCAAGACATTATTTTTACCAACTCATACTTTTTACATTCATTCTATGAAGATAAAATATAAGTGAAAACATTCAACAAACATTAAGAACCTTTTACCAGGCCCTCTTCTCCCCTGCAAAATTTCCATACTGTCTGTGTTTCTTAATGGCCATTCTTTAACTCTCTTCCATTTGTAAATTTCTTTCTGCAGCTTTCCTGGAACATAAAGATTTTCGTTTTCTTTCCATTTCTAGCTTTCCTTTCTCTGTACCTCTTGTATACTTGGAGACTACGGAGACGTAGCACTGGTCACGCCAGCCTCTCCACATCACATCTCTGTCTGTAGTTGGGTCTCCATGGAATGAGAAGCAGAAAGTACTGAACTAGAAAATTCTGTAAGGACTGGCAAGAGAAAACAGCACTGTGGCCCATACAGGAATAGCACTAGTAATCCCCAGAGTGCTGGAAAAGCCAAAGAGAAGCATGCTGTGGAGGAGACTGGGAGACTCCCAGTTAAGGACACAGACTCGGTGAACTTATTAACAGCAATATTCTACGATGAACCTAATTTGCAGATAGTAATTGCTTTTTTTCAACTGGAAAAACCAAATTGTTTCCTTCTCTTTCAGGAGGCCAGATGCTCCAGTGCCTGATGGTGAAGGTGAAAAAAATACAGAAGAAAGTTCAGATAGTGAATCTTCTTTTAGTGACTAAGCTTAATTTTGATAACAGTTACACATACATGTGTGGGTATGCATTTACATTCTATAAGAAAGAGAGCCTGAGCTTGAACTCTTAGTCATAAAAACATCAAATGGTTATATATCTACCACCAAACTCCCTCTATGTTAAAAAAATAATAATAAAGCATTTATAATCTGGCAGAATGTCTTATTACCAAAATACTGAAAAGTAGAATAACCAAAATAAAGTGCCATTAGTGCTGCAAATACCAAGGTGGGAGATTTCAGGATGTGGTGAGCATTGAAAATGAAGTCAATGTGAGTTTGGTGATCAAAAATAGACTCAATGCAAAAAAGTGAATTTGACTAAGTGAGTTATTCAATTTTTGTGACTATTTTAGCATGAAAAGTATTAAGTGCATTTATATTACAAGAATTGCTAAAGAATTTTCTGGCAGAGACTAATATTGGATTTAAATTTTCAGTGACAACTTGAAGCTTATATGTCATAGAAATTATGAAGTTGAAATTTATTGGCATATAGAGCTTTTCACCACTTGTTCATTAGTTCATATACTATCAAAGTGTCAGATATTCTTAGAATATTATCAGATAGAAATTGAATTGAAGGTAGTTTCAGTGTGTTTCACAGTGAGCAGGCATCATGTCATCAACTCTTTTATTGCCTAAACAGAAAAAAATCTTTAATTTAAAATGCTGTCCTTACCTCACCTTGCAAATAATTCTTCATGAATAATTATTTGCGCAGTCTAGAAAATCTCTAAAATACTTACATGGAAAGATATATAAATGCATTTGATTAATGGTACCTGTCTTAGTTTAGCCCACCTGAAAGTAGACCCTGAGGAAAAGACTTGGGGGTAAGTATGGCATTTGTGAGGTGATCACAGGAAGCAGAAGCGAGAGAACAGGAAGAGCAAGAGAAAGAAAACCCATACAAAAGTATATTACCAAGGTTGCCATTTTGAACTCTAAGACCTGAGAAGTTTACAAAGTGCCTCCTCAAAATATTCACCTAATACAGATAGGATAATTACTAACCAGTTTCCATCCCCTATTAGTTGAAAGTTACCTCCAGGAGAAGTGACTACCCCAGCATTTCTGAGCTATCCTTTTATGAGAGAAAGTAGGCTACCCCAACATTGAAAAAGGACTTGGAACAGAAAGCGGAAAAATGCATGCCTCACACTTGTGGTAGGATTTCACTAGCAAAAACGGACAGGTCTGAGTTCAGAACTCTCTAAGTGCAGTTATGGCTGATATCAGAAGTTGACAAGGAGATGTGATGTTTGGCAAAAGAGATGTTTGTTTTTGAATAAATAGTGCTTACCTATTCAGAACTGCTTGAGTCCCATGTTAAGTTCATTCTATCACTGAGTCTTCAAAGTGATGGTCAGCAACAGTCTATAAAATACTGCCCAGGACAATTAGACAAGCTACAGTTCCTGTTACTACAACTGAACCCAAGGCCAAAATATATTCATCATCTCTTTCTTCCACCAACCATTTGAGATTTTCATTGCTCTCTGCCAGAAATTCAGCTAGTCTAGTTTGGTTGACTGCCTGAGTGGCCCAGACCTTCATCCCTTCAGGGATCTAGGGTCTTGGTTACTTTGCCCTTTTTAGGCTATGAGTATCACAATTGTTTGTTCACTGTTCACATCAGGCACGGAAACATCAAGACATGCCCCCAGTGAATCACCTGAGTTCCAGACACATTCTCCCTGTTTCTTTTTGTAATCACATTTCTAGCTCCTCATGTTAACCAACATATTAATTCCCCTTTCTTGCCTGTTGTCCCACAGACATGAGCAACCCAACAGGACCAGTTGGCAGCTGTAGCTTCAGTTTTGTGGAGTCCTTACAGTGCTTCCTGGGGGAAGTGTGCCAGCTTCTTCCCCTTACCCTGTCAGGATACAGGACCTCCAATCCAGCAAAGCCTAAGGTGGTAGGAATGGGAAACACATTCTACAAGTAGCTCACTGGGAATGGTGGTAAGAAAGGCCAATCCTATTTCTATCCTCTTGGTTCCTGCACCTTGAAGTTGGGAACAGAGAATCATATGCTTTCATTGGTATAGTGCATGTATCCTATCCTGGAAAATAGAACCTTAATCCTACAGGATATTATATCTGAGCTGATGCCTAAGCTGACTCTGTAATAGGCCATTTCATTGTTCTACTAGATTAATTGCTTCTGGATGATGCTGTATACATAGGACCATGGATGTAATAACTCATGTTCTTTGTTTGCTATAAAACAGTTTCTTGATCCAAGGCAGTGTAATCCAGGATACTATGTTGATAATAGGCATTCTGTAGACTATCAGATAGTAATGATAGCAGAGGTACTGCTGGAAAGGAAGGCAAGCCTATATTAAGAGTGCAAATTAATTAGTATAGGAATGAATGAATTCCTCCTTCAGGGTGAAAGGAAATCAGTGCACACAACTTGCTACCAAGTAGCTATTTGGTTTCGATAAAGGAATGGTACCAAATCATTGGTCTATGCTGCTGACAGAGCACGTATTCAATAGTGGTAGTAACTAGAGCAGCCCTTAATGAGAGAAAAACCAAGCTGTTGGGCCCATACGTGGCCTCCCTCTATCTCTTATCACCATGATTACTCCATTCATGGGTTTGCTGTACAAACCTGGAGTGGGTAAGGATAAGACTGACTGAAATCTATTGGAATCATCCTATCTGCCTAATTGTTGCTTCCTCAGGTGAGTTGACATTCCATGATACAAAAATCTGCACATTTCACCATAATCAAAAGACTGTTTTTATCCTTAACTCAAGCCATGTCTTTCTCTATCAACATGGATGACCAAGGGCACTGTTAGAAGCTCTGTCCATCAGGAAGATTTTTGCCTCACCAGTAATCCGTACAGCCCCCTCTGAGAGAGGCTGTAGTGGAGAAGCCAGTCATTGTTGTCTCACCCCAATTTATCCAGCTGGTCCATCCCTGAACACGGCCTACTTTTTCCTTGTCTGTCACTTGGTATGTTAATATTGCAAAAAATAGCCGCAGTTCTTCACTTCCCCCTGTCTCCGTGCCTTTTGCCATATACTTTTGCATTGCCTTCCCACTGTGGGTGGAGCATTCTGCCTCACCTTCTGACTCTGAACTTAACCATGTGATTTTGCTTTGGGCCAGTAGAATGTTAGCATATGTGATTCAAGCAGAGGCTTGAAAACTACTTGGATGGTCTTGCCTTCTCTTGTGCCTCTGCCACTGACATAAGAATATGACCAGGATAGTCTGATGGAGAATGAATGACATGTGGAACAGAGCTAAGTTGTTCTATTCACCCAGCAGCCAACCCCAAAATGTGAGCAAGCGCAGCCAAGATTAGAACATATGCCTAGCCAATTCCCAGCTGGCCCTAGATGTGTGAATAATAAATGCTCGTTGTTATTATATGGTATAACTGTAGCAATATATAACTGATACAACTGATCATAGGTAATTCCCCATGAGATCATAGGAATAGGTTGAAGGAGATACATTAGTGTAAGAGATGTAAGTGATAGGGGAATCTAGGCTACGTGTCCATGTAACTTACACATACCGTGTGCACTTGCTCAGGCTTGATCCCAAATGTATCATTTCTGTCAAATGATAGATTGCTACTGGGACTATCTGACCTGATGATTTGGTGAATCTGATAACACCCACCTCATGATGGGCAGCTCTAATTAATCACTTGATATCAGATTTTCAGTTTCTGTTGGGTGTGGAGGTATGCCAGGAGCTGTTTTTCAAGCAATCAAAAGGCATGACTTTGCTCCAGAACCTAAGATCTGTGATGTTAACTTTCTAGTAGAGTTTGCCAGAGATGCTACACAGTGTTCTACATCAGGTATCTGTAGTGTCAATGGATAGTAGGTCATGTAATCAGCTGAGCAGCAGGACAGCTTATGTCACAGCCTGAACCTGGAACACAGCCCTCTCTGCTCTGTGCTCCATTTGAAACTGGCAGCCTTCCAAATCTCCCCATCATAAATAGGTGAGAGCAGTATTTGGCTTTCAAAAGCCAAGATCCCCAACATGCTATACCTCGTTCTTAATGGTAGAGGGCACAAGTTTAATAACTTGTCCTTTACCTCAGAGGGGATGTCCCAGCATCCTCCAGACCATTGAACCATTAAAACCTGCAAGGATCTGAATCTTCCATTTTCTAGCTTATGTGTATCTTATAGGGCACCAAGATCCTTCCTACGTCCTCTTCACCAAATCTTATTAGCCTGATTTACCAATACAAGTTACCAGCATGAGATTTTGTGGAATATCAGGATGAACAATATCCCTGCATCCCTACGGGATGTAGCTACCTACTACTGATTTTCCCAAAGATGTCGGCACCACCCTCATTACTCACATTCTTTATTTCCTTAGTAAAGAGAGTTCTCTAGATCCTTCCTGGGAAAATAGTAGGTTGGTTCTCTCAGCACAAGAAATAAATCTATTCTGACATTCCCATCTCTCTGCCACTGACCTCTTCCTCAGTCCTTTGACAAGGCAGTTTCAGCATCTCCGTCTAATTTAGTATAGGCCATCACGACCAAGTTTCAAGAAGCCATCCCGACAGCCTGTTAGCACCAGTTCCATGTGTCCTTGCCAGGATGTTAAATGTTGAGTGACAAGAGTGCTCTCATGTCAATAAACTCTCTTCTATCCAGCCTTATATTCTGCCCCCTCTGGTCTGACACACTCCAGATCTATTCCCACACATGTTCTCCAGATTTCTGCCAATACTTGTTAGCCAGTTCTAAAATTCAGTAAATAGGCTATTTCTTTCCAGATCAAGGACTATATTTTCTCTCTCAGCTAAAACTTGACATTAGTTATTCTTCTCAAGGCAGTGGGGGAAAGACAAATTAAATCTTGAGGTGGTAAAGGTCATGTTCCATAGAAGTTATCCACTTCAAGTGAAAACCGCACGGCCTCCAGGTAAGGCAAGGCTGCTCTCCTCTAGTAAAGGAGAAAGAGCTGCTTTGGCTGGCATGCTATTCAAGCTGGTCAAGCACATCCACTCAGATTTTCTCCGTCCCTCTTTGATATCAGGGCTATGGCGTTAGCAAAACAAATGTATGGAGGCTGCACATTTCATCTCCTTTTCAGGTCTGCCACCCTTAAACTCTGGACCTGATTTTCACCACAGCTGTCCTATGGCTGAGGAAATAATGATCTCTTTAAATACTGTGAAATTGGCCTTTTGGCTTTCAGTGTGCCCTAAGATGATAGTTGATGGATCTGAGTCTTTTACTTCCCTTTTTCAAGATTTCCAAGACAACAAATGCTAGTCAATTCTGCAATCCTTTACCCCCAAACCATTCTACTGACAGAGCCGCTGGATAACTCATGGCTTCTTGTCCCAATCCACCACCAGTGAGATTCTTACGAATTGTGAGACACACCAGAGACTACCACTGTCCTGCTTATCCTAACAATAGGGTAAGTGATCCAGTTCTAGAAGCCTACCCTGGGGATGTTTTCCAGGGCCACTATCATACCAAAGTCCTATGTTCTATTCTTCCTAAAACAGATCTGGAGACAAACACTCGGGCACAAGATGTTTATTTGTGAACTAATCCCAGGAGACAAGAGTGAGAGAGTAGGAAGAATGGGACAGGGAAAAAAATACAAGGGTAGATTACCAAGATTTCCACTGTGGGTGCTTGGGACTTGATTCCAAGACCAACACCTCCTTAGAAATGAACAGCTCCTTCCCAGAATTGTTCATCAGAAGGACTGGAGAATGGACCATGTGTCCACTAGCCCTGGACCCAATGACTGAGGGCATTATTCCTCTACACTTCTGTGATATACTTGCCTGTACACCTGGGTGGCTCCATGGCATTATAAAGGACATTTTGTCAGAAAGTGGAGAAGTAGGGCATTCACTGCAGATGGGTTGCTATCACCAAAAGAGTGAGGGAGTCCAAGATTGAATAGAACTCTACGACCGCTGTGACTGAAATCCAAGGTGGGCCTGGGTGATGTGTTGCAGGGCACTGCCAGAAGCTTCTGCTGCACACAATGCTGCTTCTAAAACACCAAATTGATCTGAACTTAACTTTTATTTAAAATGTATAATTTTCATCTTAGATATAAAGACAAATTGGATGGTAAGCCACACACGAGATTTCCAGAACTTTTTCATTACAAATTTTAGTTTTTAAAATCTTCCAAGAATGAGCAAAGGGTAAAAAATGATTAAATCTGTATCTTTACAGTCTGTGGTAATTATAATAAAATTTTTAAATGTTTCCTTTTACACATCCCTGCAGAGTTTTTCTGTGAAACTTTTATATCTGAATCAGAGCATGGCTTCTGTTAGAGAATAAATTGTGTCCATGTGCTCTTGAAGAGTGCCCAGACAACATAATGTTCAGTGAAACTGTTTTGTTTCTGATCAAGTTCTTCACAAAAACAAACTCGATTTCCAGGATCCATGAAGAACTTAAATTCCCACAATTTAGTCCTGTACTTCACAGCTGCTGCAACAGTGCCAAGGCGTCTTTTCAAAAACAGTCACTTTTACCTTTCTTGTTGGGAAGAGTAATAAACAAAAGCACTGACATTAAAAGAGAGTGTCATGGATTTTGAATAGGAAGCTTAAACAAGAGACATTTATCTTCCTTTGGAACGTGAAGTGTAAAGATTTTATTTGTGACTCCATTTTCTCTGTTCCCAAAACACTATTACTTTAGACTGGCAGCTTATAAGTGAATAAACTTGGGGAAAATTCATTTTACAATATCTACAAAATATTTATTAGTCATTTGTGTATACTTACATTCAAATTGATATAAGTAGATTAAAATACTTTAGAATTAAGCACTTCATAGTTAACTTTACAAATATTTTTTCTCAGTAAATTCTAAGTATTGGAATAATAACTTTTTAAATTTTATTTTTTATTTTTCAAAATTTACATCCAAATTAGTTAGCATATAATGCAACAATGATTTCAGGAGTAGATTCCTTAGTGCCCATTCTCCATTTAACCCATCCCCCTCCCACACCCCCTCCAGTAACCCTCAGTTTGTTCTCCATATTTATCAGTCTCTTCTGTTTTGTCCCCCTCCCTGTTTTTATATTATTTTTGTTTCCCTTCCCTTATGTTCATCTGTTTTGTCTCTTAAAGTTCTAATATGAGTGAAGTCATATGATTTTTGTCTTTCTCTGATTGAATAATAACATTTTTAAATCTAGAAGAAATCTTTGCAAATATCTAGTCTAATTGCCTCTTTTTTTTTTACCAATGAATAAATTGAAGCACAGAAGAGCTGAAGGATTCTCCCAAGAAATAGAAGAAAGAAAAGTTTATTTATATGAACAAAAATACTTCATCAGTTATATTCTTATCTTAAATAGATTTTTAGTAATCGTTTTTTAAATTATTTTTAATGTTTTTTTTGAGAAAGAGAGAGAGCACCAGCAGGGGAGGAGCAGACAGCGAGGGAGACACAGAATGAGAAACAGGCTCCAGACTCCGAACTCTGAACTCCAAGCTCTGAACAGAGCCCAATGTGGGGCTTGAACCCACAAACTGTGAGATCATGACCTGAGCTGAAGTTGGGCGCTCAACTGACTGAGCCATCCAGGTGCCCCATTTTAGTAATCTTCTTATGAGTTCACATTGTGGGGCACCTGGGTAGATCAGTTGATGAAGTGTCTGCCTTCAGCTCAGGTCATGATCTCATGGTTCTTGAGTTTAAGCCCCGCGTTGGGCTCTCTGCTGTCCATGCAGAACCTGCTTTAGATCCTGTGTCCGCCCCGCCCCCCACCACTTGCGTGCTCCCTCTTTCTCTCCCCCCGCCCAAAAAAAGAAAAGTTCACATTGTAATCTGCAAAGTGGAGTTCTGAAAATTTTTTTCTTTTTTTTTAATTAATTAAATTTTTTAAATTCTATCCAAGTTAGCATATAGTGCAATAATGATTTCAGAAGTAGATTCCAGCGATTCATCCCCTATGTATAACACCCAGTGCTCATCCCAACAAGTGGCTTCCTTAATGCCCCTTACCCATTTACCCATAGCCCCCACCTACAACCCCTCCAGCAAGCCTCAGTTTGTTCTCTGTTTTTGAGTCTCTTATGTTTTGTCCCTCTCCCTGTTTTTGTATTATTTTTGCTTCCCTTCCCTTATGTTTATCTGTTTTGTATCTTAAATTCCTCATATGAGTGAAGGGATATGATATTTGTCTTTCTCTAATTCCACATATAAGTGAAATCCTTTGGTACTTGTCTTCCTCTGACTGACTTATTTTGCTTAGCATAATCTTTAGCTCTATCTATGTCATTGCAAATGGCATATTTCATTCCTTTTTATGGCTGAGTAATACTCCAATGTGTGTATGTAATATATACAATATATATGTTATATATATGTCATATGTGTGTGTAGGTGTATATATATACATATATACCTATACACACCACATCTTTATCCATTCATCATGGATTAGAAGAACAAATATTGTTAAAATGCCTATACTATCCAAAGAAATCTACACATTGAATGCAATCTCTGTCAAAATTTCAACAATTTTTCACAGAGCAAGAGCACACAATTCCAGACTTCAAGTTATATTACACAGCTGTAGTGATCAAAACAGTATGGTACTGGGAAAAAATAGACACATAAGTCAAAGAACAGAATAGAGAGCCCAGAAAGGAACCCACAACTATGTGGCCAATTAATCTTTGACAAAACAGGAAAGAATATCCAATAGGAAAAAGTCTCTTCAACAAATGGTATTGGGAAAACTGGACCACTTTCTTATACCATACACAAAAATAAATTCAAACTGGATTAAAGATCTAAATGTCAGACCTGAAACCATAAAAATCCTAGAAGAGAACACAGGCAGTAACTTTGACATCGACCAACACAGCACTTTTCTAGTATATCTCCTGAGGCAAAGGAAATAAAAGCAAAACTAAACTATTGGGACTTCATCAAAATAAAATGTTTCTGCACAGCGAAGGAAACAATCAACAAAACTGAAAAGCAACCTATGGAATGGGAGAAGATATTTGCAAATGACATGTCTAATAAAGGGTTAGTATCCAAAATATATAAAGAACTTATAAAACTTAACAACAAAAAAATGAATAGTCAAATTTTAAAATGGGCAGAAGACATGAATAGACATTTTCCCAGAGAAGACATACAGATGGCCAAAAGATACACGAAAAAGTGCTTAACATCATTCATCATCAGGGAAATGCAAACCAAAACTTCACTGAGATATCACCTCCTACCTATCAGAATGGCTAAAATCAACAACAGAAGAAACAACAGATGTTGGCAAGGATGTGTAGAAAAGGGAACCTTCTTGCACTGTTGGTAGGAATGCGAACTGGTGCAGCCAGTGTGGAAAACAGTATGGAGGTTCCTCAAACAATTAAAAATAGAACCCTACAATCCAGCAATTACACTACTAGGCATTGACCCAAACAATACAAAAATACTAATTCAAAGGGATACATGCACCCTGATGTTTATAGCAGCATTATCTACAATAGTCAAATTTTGGAAACAGCCCCAAAACAAATATTTGTAAACAATATGTCATGTCCAAGTGGAGTTTATCCCAGGAATGCAAGATTGGATTAACACTTGAAAATCAATTTATCATATTAATAAACTAAAAGAAAAAGCATATGATCATCTCAAAAGGCACAGAAAATGCATTTGACAAAAGCCAATATCTGTTCCTGATTAAAAATTCTCAATAAACTAAAACTAGAGATGAACTTCTCTATTTGATTTAAAACAAAACCAACCAAACAAACAAACAAACAAAAAACCACAGCTAACATAATACCTAATGGTGAAAGGCTGAATACTTTTCCCCTACAACAGCAACATCCACTCTTATCACTCCTGTTCAACATTCTACTGGAGATTCTAGCCAAGAAAATAAGGCAAGAAAAAAAAAAAAAAAACATGGTAAGGAAGAAGTAAAATTCTCTTTACTTGCAAACATTTTTATCTATATAAAACAAATTATTGAAATCTACAAAAAAGCTGGAGCTAATGAGTTTACAAGGTTGAAGGATACAAGAACAATATATAATAATTGTATTTTTATATACTAACAATGAACAATTGAAATTAAAAATTACCATTCACATTAGCATCAAAACCTATGAAATCCTTATGGATAAATCTAACAAAAAAATATGAAATACAGGTACACTGAGAACTATAGAACATTGCTGAGAGAAACAAAGGAAGAATTAGATAAATGGAGTGATTTACTGTATCCATGGGTTGGAAGGCTCTATCTTATTAATATGTCTAGTCTTAGCAAATTGATCTGTAGATTAAATACAATCCAGTAAAAATCTCCAAAGCCTTTTTTAAAATAGAAATTGACCAACAGATTTTAAAATTCATATGGAAATTCAAAGAACCTAGAATATCCAAACAGAAAAAGAATTAAGTTGGAAGACTAAAACTACTTGATTTCAAGAGTTATTATAACCTGTAATAATAATCGAGAAAGTCTGTTATTGGTGTAAATAAAGACAGACCAATGGAACAGAATAGAAAGTCAATGGAACAGAATAGAGAATCCAGAATTAGACCAATACATATATGGTACTAATTTCCAGCAAAGATACAAAGGCAATTTAGTGGAGAAAGGGTAGCACTTCAACAAATGGTAATGGAATAATGGATATCCATATATTTTTAAAAGAACTTAAATCCATTCAAAACCTTATACAAAACTAGCTTAACATGTAAATGTAAAAACTAACAGTAGTTTTTTCAGTGACAATGATAGAGTAGGTCTTTGGAGTTGCCCATGGAGCTGGAGCTGTTGTGTCTCCTTCTACTTCCCATTGCAAACAATAAAGGCTCATCACACTGGGAAAAACAAACTCTAAGACTATAAACTTTCTAGAAAAAAAAAAAAAACTTGGAGAAAATCTTGATGACCTGAGGTTGGGCAAAGAGTTCTTAAATACAAAAAGCGTGATTCATAAAACCCAAACTAATAAATTAGAACACCAAAATTAAAAACTTCTCTTTGAAAGATACTGTTAAGAGAATAAAAAGACACATCATAAACTGGGAGAAAACGTATGCAAATCGTATATCTGATAAAGCACTTGTTTCTAAAATATAGAAGTCCCAAAGCTTAATAATAAAAAATTCAACCTAAAAAGATGGGCAAAAGATTTGAAAAATACTCCACCAAAAAAGGTATACCAATGACAAGCACATGAAAAGATGCACATTATTAGTCATTAGCAAAATGAAAATTAAAACCACAACAAAATACTTTTTTTTACCATTTTTAATTTATTGAGATATAATTGACACACCATATTATATTAATTTCAGGTGTACAAATAGGGATTTGATATTTGTAAACATCGCAAAATGGTCACCATAGTAAGTGTAGTTATCACTGTCACCTTAATAAGTTAATATAGCATTCTTGACTATATTCCATTACTGTCCATTTCCTGTCCATTATATCTCCACGACTTGTTTATTTTATAGTTGGAAGTGTGCAATTCTTAATACCTTTCACCCATTTTGCCCCCTCAATCTCCCCCACACTTTGGCAATGACCAATCTGTTCTCTGTAGCAATGACTCTGGGTTTTGGTTGGTTTTGTTTGTTTTAGAACCCACATATAAGGGAATTCATGTGGCATTTGTCTTTGACTTAATTCACTTAGCATAATACCCTGAAGGCCCATTCATGTTGTTGCAAATGGCAAGATTTCATTTTTTTATGGCTGAGTAATGTACCACAACCTTTCTATCCATTCATCTGTCAATGGACACAGGTTGCTTCCATATCTTGGTTAGTGTAAATGCTACAGTGAATATAGGGGTGCCTATATCTTTTTTAATTACTATCTTCATTTTTTCTTTTTTTGGGTAGATACTCAGTAGTGAAATTCCTGGATCATATGTAGCTCCATACTGTTTGCCATAGTGGCTGTACCAATTCATATTCCCACCAACAGTGCATAAGAAACACTTTTCTCCCTTTTCTCCACATCCTCACCAACATTTGTTATTTCTTGTCTTTTTGGTAATAGCCATGCTGACTGCTGTAAGGTGATATCTCGTTGTGTTTCTGATTTACATTTCCTTAATGATTAATGATGTTAAGTACCTTTTCATATGCCTATTAGCCATCTGTATGTCTTCCTTGGAAAAATGTCTGTTCAGATCCTCTGCCCATTTTTTAATCAGATTTTTTTGGTTATTGAGTTGTATGAGTTCTTTATATATTTTATATATTAACCCCTTATTGTATATATGATTTGCAAATATCTTCTCTCATAAAGTACATTGTCTTTTCATTGTGCTGATGGTTTTCTTTGCTGTGCATAACTTTTTAGTTTGGTGTAGTCCCATTTGTTTATTTTTACTTTTGGTTCACTTGTTTTTGGAGTCAGATCCAAGAAACATCACTAAGACCAATGTCAGGAAACTTACTGTCTAATGTTTTCTTCTAGGAATTTCATGGTTTCAGGTCTTACATTCAAGTCTTTAATCCATTCTAAGTTAAGTTTTATGTATGGTGTAGGATAGCAGTCCAGTTTCATTATTTTACATATAGCTCTCCAGTTTTCCCAGCACCATGTACTGAAGAGAGTGTCCTTTCCCCATTGTATATCCTTTTATCCTTTGTCATAACTTAGTTGACTATATATGCATGGGTTTATTTCTGTGTTTTCTATTCTGTTCAATTGATCTATGTGTCTGTTTTTATGCAAATACCATACTGTTTTTATTACTTTTTTATACTGCTTTTATTACTATAGCTTTGTAGTATATTGTGAAATCAGGGAGTAAAATGCCTCCAACTTTGTTCTTTCTCCATATTGTTTTGGCTATTAGAGATCATTTGTTGTTCCATATAAATTTTAGAATTATTTGTTCTAATTCTATTTAAAAAATTAGCATTTTGATAGGGATTGCATCAAATCTGTAGAGTACTTTAGGTAGTATGATATTGTTACAATATTAATTCTTCCATTAGCACAGACTATCTCTTCAATTTTTTGGCGTATAAGTGTACTCTCTTATGATCCTTTGTATGTGTTTGGTATCAGTTGTAACTTTCTGATTTTATTTATTTAAATCCTCTTTTTTCCTTGTTGAGTCTAGCTAAATGTTTGTCAATTTTGTTTGTCTTTTCAAAGAACCAGCTCTTAGTTTCAGTGATCTTTTCTATTTTTTTGTGTCTATTTTTTTTCACTCTCACTTTTTTATTTCCTTCTCTCTACTAACTTTGGACTTTGTACTACTTTTTTTAATTCCTTTAGGTGTAAAATTAAATTGCTATTATTCTTATTTCTTGAGGTAGGCCTGTATTGATATTAACTTCCCTCTCAGAATTGCTTTTGCTGCATCCCATAAATTTTGATATGTTACATTTATGTTTTCATTTGTATCTATTTTTAATTTTTCCTTTGATTTCTTCTATGATCCAGTAGTTGTTCAGTAACATGTTATTTAATCTTGTATTAAATTATTTGTTAATTATGTTAATTGTGTTAATTATGTATTTGTAGTTTTCTCATTTGTTTTTCTTGTAATTGATTCCTATTATCATACCATTGTGGTTTAGAAAATATGCTTGATATTATTTCAATCTTCTTGAATTTATTGAGACTTGTTTTGTTGCCTAACATGTGATCTATCCTGGAGAATGCTCCATGTGCACTTGAGAAGAATTTGTATTCTGCTGTTTTGAATCAAATATTCTCTATATATCTATCAAGTCTATCTGGTCTAATGTGTCATTTAATGACTTTCTTATTGCTATGTTTTCATTTTTTGTGTGTGTATTTACTATAAGTTTTTGCTTTGTGGTTACCATGAGGTTTATATATATAATCCTATATATAATAGTCTATTTTAAGTTCATAGCAACTGAAATTTTAACACCTTCCAATACTACATTTTTATACTCCCCCTCTCATGTTTTATATTTCTGATGTCACTTTTACATGTTTTTATATTATATATCCCTTAACAAATTATTGTAGCTTATGTCAAATTAATTACTTTTGTACTTTAACCTTCTTAGTAACTTTATAAATGATTATTCCTACTCTTGCTATATATTTACCTTTGTCATTGAAATTTTTACCTTTATATGTTTTCTTGTTATTAATTAGTCCCATTTCTTTTCAGCTTAAAAAGTTCCTTTAATATCTCTTGTAAGACTGATTGAATAGTGATGAACTCCTTTAGATTATGCTTGTCTGGAAAACTCCTTATCTCTCCTTCAGATATGAGTGATAACCCTGCCAGGTATGGTATTTGGGGTTGGAAGTTTTTTCCTTTTAACACTTTGAATATGTCATGCCACTCCCTTCTGGCTTGCAAAATTCTGCTGAGAAATCTGCTGATCTCCTGATGGGGTTTCCTTTGTATGAAACAGTTTGTTATGCTCTTGCTGCTTTTAAGATTCTCTCTTTAACTTTTGACATTTAAATTATAATGTGTCTTGGTGTGGTTTTCTTTGAATTCATCCCTTTTTGAACTCTCTGGGGCTCCCTGGTCCTGCGTACTTGTTTCCTTCCCTACGTTAGAGAATTTTTCAGCCTTTGTATTTTCAAATAAGTTCTCTGCCGTTTTATCTCTCTCTTTTCCTTCTGGGACCTGTGTAATGCAAATGGTCCCACCTGTGTAATGCTTGATGTGGTCCCAGAGGTCCTTTAATTAAAGTTATCTTAATTTTTTTTCATTCTTTTTTTTCTTTTTGCTATTCTGTGTTGGCAAGTTCCATTACTTTATCTTTCAGCTCACTGATCCCTTAACTTCATCCAATCTGTTGTTAAACCCGTGTATTTTTCACTTTAGCTTTTGTATTCTTCAGCTCTGTGACTAATATTTGGTACTTTCTTCTATTTTCTGTCTCTTCGTTGAAGTTCTCAATGTGTTCATACTTTCTTCTCCCAAGTTTGGTGAGCATTGTTATAACCATCACTTGAATTTTTTATCAGGTGGATTACTTATCTCCATATCATTAAGGTATTTTTCTGAAGCTTTGTCTTTTTCCTTCATTTGGAATATATTTCTCTGTTTTCTCATTCTGTTTGACTCTATGCTTCTATATATTTGATAAAACAGCTTCCTTTCTCAGTCTTGAAAAAGTGGCCTTGTATAAGGTGTTGATACTTATTTTGTTTTGTTTTTAAGATTTTATTTTTTTTAAGGTTATTTATTTTGAGAGAGAGACAGCATGAGTAAGGGAGGGGCAGAGAGAAGGAGAGAGAGAGAATCCCAAGCAGGCTCCAAACTGCCAGCACAGAGCCCAACACAGGTCTTGAACCCATGAAACTGTGAGATCATGACCTGAGCTGGAACCAAGAGTTGGACGCTCAACTGACTGAGCTACCTATGCACCCCTAAGATTTTATTTTTAAGTAATCCCTACACCCACCATGGGGCTCAAACTTACAACCCTGAAATCAAGAGTTGCACGCTCCACTAATGGAGCCAGCCAGTTTCCCCAATGATACTTCTTGATTAACTTTGCCATAGCACTTGGATGTCTCTTAAACCTTTGTGATTGTATAAACCTCTTGATTTATCCTTGATATGCCCCCATTGTTGAGGAGGTGTCAAGATCCATCAGTGATCCAAGGGGAGGAAATCTCAGCACCTAGTTTCAGGCTGGTTGGAGGCTAGACCCTCAGGCAACAGCTTTTTTTTGTTTGTTTGTTTTGTTTTAATTCCACTTAGCATACAGTGTAATATTAGTTTCAGTTGTACATATATGTGATTCAACAATTCCACACATTACACAGTGCTTATCATGAGAAGTGCACTCTTACTCCCCTTCACCTACTTCATCCATCGCCCCGCCCACCTTCCCTCTGGTAACCATCAGTTTGTTCTCTATATTTAAGACTATGTTGTTTGTCTTGTTTTTTCTTTGTTCATTTGTTTTGTTTCTTAAATTCCACATGTGAGAGAAATCCTATGGTATTTGTCTTTCTCTATTCCACATGTGAGAGAAATCCTATGGTGTTTGTCTTTCTCTGACTTATCTCACTTAGCATTATACCCCCCAGATCCATTCACGTTGTTGCAAAAGGCAAGATTTCATTCTTTTTATGGCTGAGTAATGTTCCATAAGGCTGAGTGTGTTTGTGTGTGTGTGTGTGTGTGTGTGTGTGTGTGTGTGTGTGTGTGTGTTTATACACACATACACGTGGATAAAAAAGATCTTTATCAACGTGGCACAAAAACAGACACTCAGATCAATGGAACAGAATAGAGAACCCAGAAATGGACCCAAATGTATGGCCAACTAATCTTTGACAAAGCAGGAAAGAATATCCAATGGAATAAAGACAGTCTCTTCAGCAAGTCATGTTGGGAAAACTGGACAGTGACATGCAAAAGAATGAACCTGGACCACTTTCTTACACCAGACACGAAAATAAACTCAAAATGGATGAAAGACCTCAATGTAAGACAGGAAGCCATCAAAATCCTCGAGGAGAAAGCAGGCAAAAACCTCTTTGATCTTGGCCTTAGCAACTTCTTACTCAACACGTCTCCAGAGGCAAGGGAAACCAAAGCAAAAATGAACTATTGGGACCTCATCAAAATAAAAAGCTTCTGCACAGTGAAGAAAACAATCAGCAAAACTAAAAGGCAACCAACAGAATGGGAGGATATATTTGCAAATGACATATCACATAAAGGGTTTGTATCCAAAATCTATAAAGAACTTATCAAACTCAACACCCAAAAAACAAATAATCCAGGGAAGAAATGGGCAAAAGACATGAATAGACACTTCTCCAAAGAAGACATCCAAATGGCCAACTGACACATGAAAAAATGCTTAACATCACTCATCATCAAGGAAATACAAATCAAAACCACACTGAGATACCACCTCACACCTCTCAGAATGGCTAACATGAACAACTCAGGCAACAACAGATGTTGGTGAAGATGTGGAGAAAGGATTTCTTTGACCCTGTTGGTGGGAATGAAAACTGATGCAGCCGCTCTGGAAAACAGTGTGGAGGTTCCTCAAAAAATTAAAAATAGAACTACCCTAGGGCCCAGCAGTTGCGCTACTAGGTATTTATCCAAGGGATACAGGTATGCTGTTTTGAAGGGGCACATGCATCCCAATGTTTATAGCAGTGCTATCAACAATAGCCAAAGTATGGAAAGAGCCCAAATGTCCATCGGTGGATGAATGGATGAAGAAGATGTGGTATATATATACAATGGAGTACTCGGCAATCAGTAAGAATGAAATCTTGCCATTTGCAACTACGTGGATGGAACTAGAGGGTATTATGCTAAGCGAAATTAGTCAGAGAAAGACAAATATCATATGACTTCACTCATATGAGGACTTTAAGACACAGAACAGTTGGGGTGCCTGGGTGGCTCAGTTGGTTAAGTGTCCGACTTTGGCTCAGGTCATGATCTCGTGGTTCGTGAGTTTGAGCCCCATGTGGAGCTCTGTGTTGACAGCTTGGAGCCTAAATCTGCTTCGGATTCTGTGTCTCCATCTCTCTCTGTCCCTCCCCCACTCCTGTTCTGCCTCATTCTCTAAAAAATAAATAACAAAACATTAAAAAACCAAACTTTGACATTGTTGTCAGCATTTAAAAAACAAAAAGACACAGAACAGTTGAACATAAGCGAAGGGAGCAAAAATAATATAAAAACAGGGAGGGGAAATAACATAAGAGACTCTTAAATATGGAGCAAAGAGAGGGTTACTGGAGGGGTTTGGGGAAGGGGTATGGGCTAAATGGGTAGGGGGCATTAAGGAATCTACTGAAATCACTGTTGCTCTATATTCTAATTAATTGGGATGTAAATTTAAAAAATAAAGTTAAAAAAACATCTTTATCAATGGATCTCCATCAATGGACACTTGGACTACTTTGATAATTTGTCTATTGTAAATAATGCTGCAGTAAACATAGGGATGTCTATATCTTTTCAAATTAGTGTTTTCATATTATTTGGATAAATACCCAGTAATGGAATTACTAGATAATATGGTACTTCTATTTTTTATGTTTTAAGGATTACTACAGCTTAATAATATATCTTGAAAACTGGAACTATGATGCCTCCAATTTTGTTCTTCTTTTTCAAGATTACTTTGGCTATTCAGAGTCTTTTGTGGTTCCATGCAAATGTTAGGATTGTTTATTGCAGCTCTGTGAAAAATGCTGTTGGTATTTTGATAGAGATTGAATTAAATATGTAGATTGCTTTGGGTATATAGACATTTCAATAATATTTGTTACTCCAATCCATGAGCATGGAATGTTCTTCCATTTCTTTGTGTCATCTTCAATTTCTTTCATCAGTGTTTTATAGTTTTCAGCGTACAGATCTTTCACTTCTTTGATTAGTTTATTCCTAGGTATCTTACTGTTTTGGGTGCAATTGTAAATGGGATTGATTCCTTAATTTCTGTTTTTGCTGCTTCATTATTGGTGTATAGAAATGCAACAGATTTTTGTACATTGATTTTGTATGCTTCAACTTTCCTGAATTCATGTATCGGTTCTAGCAATTTTTTGGTAAAGTCTTTTGGGCTTATATATACAGTATCATGTTGTCTACAAATAGTGAAAATTTTACTTCTTTCTCACCAATTTGGATGTCTTTTACTTCTATTTGTTGTCTAATTGCTGTGGCTAGGAGTTCCAGTATAATCTTCGATAACAGTGGCGAGAGTGTATATCCCTGTCTTGTTCCTGGCCATAGAGGAAATGCTCTCAGTTTTTCCCCATTGAGGATGATATTAGCTGTGAGTTTTTCATATCTGGCCTTTATTATATTGAGGTATGTTCCCTCTAAACCTACTTTGTTGAGGGTTTTTATCATGAATGGATGTTGTACTTTGTCAAATGCTTTTTCTGCATCTATTGAAATGATCATATGGTTTTTGTCCTTTTTTCTTCTCGATATGATGTATCATGTTGATTGATTTGCAAATATTGACCTACCCTTGCATCTTGGGAATAAATCCCATTTGATCATGGTGAATGATATTTTTAATGTATTGTTGGATTCTGTTTGCTAATAACTTTTGAGGATTTTTTCATGTGTTCACCAGAGATAGTCATCTATAGTTCTCTCTCTCTCTCTCTCTCTCTCTCTCTCTCTCTCTCTCTCTCTCTCTCTCTCTCTCTCTCTTTCTCTGTAGTATCTTTATCTGGTTTTGGTATCAGGGTAATTCCAGCCTCATAGAATGGATTTTGAAGCTTTCCTTCCTCTTGTATTCTCTGGAGTAGTTTGAGAAGAATAGATATTAACTCTTCTTTAAGTGTTTGGTAGAATTTATCATCTGGTCCTGGGCTTTTGTTTGTTGGGAGTTTTTAACACTGATTTAATTTCACTGCTGGTGATCTGTTCATGTTTTCTATTTTTTCCTGATTCAGTTTTGGGAGGTTACATGTTCCTAGGAATTTATCCATTTCCTCTAGGTTATCCAATTTGTTGGCATATAACTTTGTATTATATTCTCTTATAATTATTTATATTTCTGTACTGTCAGTTATTTCTCCTCTTTAATTTTTAATTTTATTTGAGTCCTCTCTCCCTCTCTTTTTTAATTTTTTTGGTTGAGTCTGGCTAAGTGTATCAATTTTGATGATCTTTTCAAAGATCCATCTCCAGGTTTCATTGATCTGTTCCACTGTTTTTTTACTGTCTATTTCATTTATTCATACTCTAATCTGTATTATTTCCTTCCTTCTACTGGCTTCGGGGTTTGTTTGTTCTTTTTCTAGTTCCTTTAGGTATAAGGTTAGGTTGTTTACTTGGGATTTTTCTTCTTGAGATATGGCTTATTGTTAGGAACTTCCCTCTTAAAACAGCTTTTGCTGCATCCCAAAGTATTGGACTATTGTGTTTTCATTTTTATTTTTCTCCATGTATTTTTTTATTTCCTCTTTGATCTCTCAGTTGCCCCATTCATTGTTTAGTAGCATGTTATTTAATCTCCATGTGTTTGTGTTCTTTCCAGATTTTTTTCTTGTGGTTGATTTCTAGTTTCATAGTGTTGTGTTTGAAAAAGGTGCATGGTGTGACTTCAATCTTTTTTAATTTGTTGAGACTTATTATTACATGTGACCTAACATGTAATCTGTTCTGGAGAATACTAATGTGTACTTAAAAAGAATGTATATTCTACTGTTTTAGGATGGAATGTTCTGAATATATCTATTATATCATTCTGGTCCAATGTGTCATTCAAAGTCATTGTTTTCTTATTTTCTGTTTGGATGAACTATCCATTGATTTAAGTAGGGTGTTAACGTCCCCTACTGTTGTTGTATTATATCTTCTTATTGGATTGTTCCCTCTATAATTGTGTAGTGTCCTTCTTTGTCTCTTGTTACAGTCTTTGTTTTAAAGTCTATTTTGTCTGATATAAGTATTTCTACCCTGGCTTTCTTTTTGTTTCCATTTGCATGATAATTTTTTTTCTAGCCCTTCACTTTCTTTTTTTTTTTAATATGAAATTTATTGTCAAATTTGTTTCCATACAACACGCAGTGCTCATCCCAACAGGTGCCCTCCTCAATACCCCTCACCCACCCTTCCTTCCCTCCCACCCCCCATCAACCCTCAGTTTTTTAAGAGTCTCTTATGTTTTGGCTCCCTCCCTCTCTAACCTTTTTTTTTTTCCTTCCCTTCCCCCATGGTCTTCTGTCAAGTTTCTCAGGATCCACATAGGAGTGAAACATATGGTATCTGTCTTTCTCTGTATGACTTATTTCACTTAGCATAACACTTTCCAGTTCCATCCACGTTGCTACAAAAGGCCATATTTCATTCTTTCTCATTGCCACATAGTATTCCATTGTGTATATAAACCACAATTTTTTTACCCATTCATCAGTTGATGGACATTTAGGCTCTTTCCATAGGCTATTGTTGAGAGTGCTGCTATAAACATTGGGGTACAAGTGCCCCTATGCATCAGCACTCCTGTATCACTTGGGTAAATTCCTGGACCCACAAAAGTATGGCCAACTAATCTTTGACAAAGCAGGAAAAAATATCCAATGGAAAAAAGAGAGTCTTTGTGCTTGGAGAATTGGACAGCAACATGCAGAAGAATGAAACTAGACCACTTTCTTACACCATTCACAAAAATAAACTCAAAATGGATAAAGGACCTGAATGTGAGATGGGAAACCATCAAAACGCTAGAGGAGAAAGCAGGAAAAAACCTCTCTGACCTCAGCCACAGCAATTTCTTACTTGACACATCCCCAAAGGCAAGGGAATTGAAAGCAAAAATGAACTATTGGGACCTCATGAAGATAAAAAGCTTCTGCACTGCAAAGGAAACAATCAACAAAACTAAAAGGCAACCAATCGAATGGGGAAAGATATTTGCAAATGACATATCAGGCAAAGGGCTAGTATCCAAAATCTATAAAGAACTCACAAAACTCCACACCTGAAAAACAAATAATCCAGTGAAGAAATGGGCAGAAAACATGAATAGACACTTCTCTAAAAAAGACATCCAGATGGCCAACAGGCACATGAAAAGATGCTCAATGTCGCTCCTCATTAGGGAAATACAAATCAAAACCACACTCAGATACCACCTCACGCCAGTCAGAGTGGCTAAAATGAACAAATCAGGAGACTATAGATGCTGGCGAGGATGTGGAGAAACGCGAACCCTCTTGCACTGTTGGTGGGATAGCCCTTCACTTTCAAACTGCATGAGTCTTTAGGTCTGAAATGAGTCTCTTGCAGGCAGCATATAGCTGGATCTTGCTTTTTTATCCATTCCACCTCCCTATATCTTTTGATTGGAACATTTAGTCTATTTACATTCCATTTACATTTAGTCCATTTACATTCGAAATAATTAATAGATATGTACTTATTGCCCCTTTTCACTTGTTTTGTGGTTGTTTTTGTAGTTCTTCTCTGTTTCTTTCTTGCTCTATTCTCTCATGGCTTGCTGGTTTTCTTTAGTGATCTACCTGGATTCCTTTCTCTTTACTTTTTGCATATCTATTACCAGTTTTTGATTTGTGGTTTATATATGAGATATTATGCATCAAGCAGCCTATATTAAGTTGGTGGTCACTTAAGTTTGAATGCATTCTAAAAGCACTAATGTTTTAATCCTCTCTCCCAACCCTCACATTTTATGTATACGGTATCATACTTTGCATCCTTTTATTTTGTGAATCCCTTGACTGATTTTTATAGATAAATTAATTTTATTGCCTTTGTACTTCCTACTTTTCTTACTCCTACTTGTGGTCTTTCCTTTCCATTCAATGAGTCCCATTTAATGTTTCTTGTAAAGCTGGTTTAGCAGTGATTAATTCCTTTAACTTTGCTTGTCTGGGAAGTTCTTTCTCTCTCCTATTCTGAATGATAGCCTTACTGGATAGAGATAGAGTATTGCTGGGTGCAGGTTTTTTCTTTCAGCATTTTTAATATATCATGCCACTCCCTTCTGGCCTGCAAAGTTTCTCCTGAAAAATTAGCTGATAGACTTTTGGAGTTTCTTTTGTGTGTAGCTGTTGTCTTTTCTCTTATTCTTACTTAAAAAATCTCTCTTTATCGTGACTTTTTACCCTTTTAATTACTATGTGTCTTGGTATGGACCGCCTTGGGTTGATTTTGTTGGGGGCTCTCTGTGTCTCTTGGATCTGGACTTCTGTTTCATTCCCCAGGTTCAAGAAGTTTTCAACTACAATTTCTTCAGTTTTTCTTCCCTCTTTTCTCGATCTTCTCCATCTTGGATCCCTATAATGCAAATGCTATTATGCTTAATGGTGTCAATGAGTTCCCTTAATCATTTTTATTTTGTATTATGCATTTTCTGTCTCCTATTCAGTTTGATTGCTTTCCATTATTCTGTCTTCCAGGTTGCTGATCCATTCTTCTGATTCCCTTAGTCTACTATTTATTCCATCTAGTGTATTTTGAAGTTGTAGTTGGGTTCTTCATCTCTGCTTGGTTCTTTTTTTTTTTTTTTTTTATGTTTTCTGTCCATTTCTTGAGGATCTCACTGAGGTCCTCCACTTCTTTCTCCAATCCAGTGAGTATCCTTATTATTATCACTTGAAATTCCCTATCAGGCATATACTTTTCTCCATTTCATTTGCCTCTCTTGCATGATTTTGTCCTGTGTTTTTATCTGGGACATATTTGTCTGCCTCCTCCTTTTTCTAACTCTCTGTCTTTGTCTTCCTTAGCTATATCTCCTGCTCTTGAAAGTAGTAGCCTTATGAAGAAGAGGCCCTATAGTGCCCTCCATTGCAATGCCCCCTGTTCACCAGAACGTATGTACACCCTACTATTGTGGTTGAGCTATGTTTGCCTTCAGCACAGTCAGTTGCAATGGCTCTCTTTGGCTGTTGTGGGCAGGGTTTAGTATGTGCATTATAAGTATGGGACTTCCTTGAGCTTAAGTTGAGTAAGACTGGGCATTTGCCAGAGCTGTGGTAGCATGGAACTGCAGGGCACTGCCCTTGTGTCCCCTGAGAAGCTTTCATTTGTAGACAGGGCCTGCAATCAGACCAGATGTCTGCCCCCTGCCTACTCCTGGAGCCACAGTTGGACTGATGTGTGTGGTTATCTTCCCCTCTCCATGGGACAGTAAACACTTTGGGGTGGTCCTGGATGGGCCCTGTGAGGGATACTTGCACATTGCCACAAGATAGACTTTGGATAGACTCCTGCCAAGGACATGGTGGAAGGAGTGGGTCCACAGGAGAACACAGGGGCATGTTATACTGAAAGACTATGGCATAACATATATAAGATATCCAAAGAGGGGTGCATGGCTGGCTCAGTTGGTTAAGCATCTGACTTTAGCTCAGGTCATGATCTTGTGGCTTTTGAGTTCAAGCCCCACATTGGGCTCTGTGCTGACAGCTCAGAGCCTGGAGCCTGCTTTGGATTCTGGTTCTCCCTCTCTCTTGACCTCACCCCCATTTGTGCACACACACTTTCTCTCTCTCCCTCTCTCTCTCTCAAAAAATAAACATTAAAAATATAAAAAAAATAATATAACCAAAGGAAGAAAATGTGTAATGTATACATTATAAAATGTATAATATTTTATATAGCCAAACTAAGCTTCAAATATAAACATACAGTCAAACTGCTAATCCTAGAATTCATCAAAACAAGCAGCAAACCAATAAAAAGTGGGCATAAGACTTGGATAGGTATTTCTCCAGAGAAGATATACAAATGGCCATTAAGCACATGAAAAGATGTCCAGCATCACTAATCTTTAGGGAAATAAAAAGCAAAGCCACAATGAGATATTACACCCCTTAGGATGGCTCTTATAAAATATAATAGAACAAGAGAGAATAACAAGTGTTAGGACATGGAGAAATTGGAACTCTTGTTCCTGGGGGAATATAAAATTGTGCAGCTGCTGGGGGGGGGGGGGGAAGCATAGAATTACCGTATGATCTAGCAGTTACACTTCTGGGTATATATGAAAGCAGGGACTCAACAGCATTATTCACAATAGCCCAAAGGTGGAAACAACTCAAATGCCCATCCATGAATGAATGGATAAACAAAATCTAGCATATACATACAATGGAATATTATTTAGTCTCAAAAAGGAAGGAAATTAGGATACATGCTACAATATGGATGACCCTTGAAGACATGATAAATGAAATAATCCAGATACGAAAAGACAAATATAGTATGATTTCACTTATATGAGGTAACTAGAGTGGTCAAATTCATAGGAACAGAAAGTAGAATGGTAGTTACCATTGGCTGTGGGAGGTGGTGGTGGGGAATAGAGAGTTACTATTTAATGAGTATGGAGTTTTATTTTTGTTTTTATTTTTTAATGTTTATTTATTTTTGAGAGAAAGAGCATAAGCAGGGGAGGAGCAGAGAGAGAGAGACAGAGGATCCAAAGTGGGCTCTGCGCTGACAGTGGAGAGCTCAGTGTGGGGCTGGAACTCACGAACCACAATATCATGAACTGAGCCGAAGTCAGACGCTTAACTGACTGAGCCACCCAGGCGTTTGAGTACGGAGTTTTAATTGAGGAAGATGAAAAAGTTCTGGAGATGGATAGTAATGATGCTTGGACAACACTGTGAATGCACCTCATGCCATTAGGCTGTACACTTTAAAAATGATTAAATGTTAAATTTTTTGTATGTATATTTTACCACAATTTTAAAAAAAACATCAAAATCATGCAAGAAACTAAGAACATGACTACAAAATATTGTTCTTTTGAGATGTTTGGTAGGAATCCAATACCTCTTGTAGGGAGCCAGATGGATAAACAAAGTTGTAGTAGAATGTGACAACCAATACCATGTTCTAAGTAGTGCTGTAAGTGCTCAAAGATTTTTGTTTGTTTGTTTGTTTGTATAACAAATAACTACTGAGTTGTTACTATGTGCCAAGTATTGTTCTAGGTATGAAGGATTTTGCAGTGAGTAAAATAGATAAAAGTGTCCACCTTCATGTAGCTTGTGTTTGTGCTGGGGGAGAGAGACAAAGAAGTAAAATATATTGTATACCAGATGATGATAAGAGCTTAATGAAAAATTAAGAAAGTAAGGTGGATAGATAGTAGATATTCACAATCTAGTGATGGGAAAGACATAAAAAGATACTTTTTTTTTTTTTTTTAATTTTTTTTTTTTTTCAACGTTTTTAATTTATTTTTGGGACAGAGAGAGACAGAGCATGAACGGGGGAGGGGCAGAGAGAGGGAGACACAGAATCGGAAGCAGGCTCCAGGCTCTGAGCCATCAGCCCAGAGCCCGACGCGGGGCTCGAACTCACGGACCGCGAGATCGTGACCTGGCTGAAGTCGGACGCTTAACCGACTGCGCCACCCAGGCGCCCCTAAAGATACTTTTTAAAAATCCAAATGAATGTTCCCCAAAGAATATATGTGGAATACTTTATGGATATAATGAGGAGGGGCATCTAGTCTCAGCCTGGAGAAGGAGAATGTCAGGGAAGCTGTATAGATGTAGCAATGTCTGAACTGAATATTAAAGAAGGCCATGAAGAGGCATTAGGGGAAGTTGGTAAGATCCAGCAGAAGGACCAACATGTGCAAATATTAGGATGTAGGAGAGACTATGGGGCATCCAGAGAGCTAAGTAATTCAGCATGAGGTGAGAGATGAGGCTGGCACATTGGGTCATTATGGCCCATGATGTAGAACTTGAGTTTTATCTGGAATTCTTTGGAGAACTATCAAAAGATATTAAAGATGAAAGTGACATAATTGGATTCTATTTCAGAAAGGTCACTTTTTGCTGCATGGATCTGATTGAAAGAAGCCAAGACCAGAAGCAGGGAAATATGACTACTGGATCCAAAAGAGAAGTAACGTTGAATTAAGGCACTGGCTATAGGGTTAGAGAGAAGACCCATTTGAGAAATGCCTAGAAACAAATCAATAAGATTTGACAACCAATTGGGTGTGAGGTTTGAAGGAGAAAGAAATCAAAGATGATGCCACGGTTTAAGACTATGAATGATGACTTGGTACCATTTACTAAATTAAGTGCAGATAATAGGCTTAGGGTAAGTAATAATTCCACTTAGACTGTTTATTTTGGGTACTTGTGGATATCCAAGTGAAGCTGTTTAGTAGATAAAGTCTGGAACTTAGGGGGAAAATCTGTGATAAAATTATAGATTTAGAAGTAGGTTTATACATTATAGATTATTATAGATTTATAGTAGGTAGATGAAATTATGGACATGGAGGAGATCACAAAGGAAACAAGACATATATTGGGAAGAAGGCCAAGGAAGGAGCCAGAGAGACACCACCTAACTCATAGGACAAGTGAGGAAAGAGCAGCCCAGTACAAAGTCTATGAATATATGGTCATAAGAAGACCCGTAAAAGATGGTATCACAGGAGCCAATATCAAAGAATGGTTCAAGTGGGAGGGAGCAGCCACCATCTACAAATGCTAAGTAGCACTTACTGTACCTTATTACTTAATCATTTGACTTTCCTGCCAGATTTAAGCTCTGAGAGGGCATTTGTACTTCTTACCATCATATTCCCAGCCCTGGGTACACAACAGATACTTAATAAATATTTTGTTGAATAAATTAAGATTAAAGCTAAAAGAATCCGTTAGATTTTGTAGCAAATAGGTAACTGTAGACCTTGACGGGAACAATTTCAGGGATGGTGAGGGTGAAGCCATATAGCAGTGGGTTAGGTAGAAAGGGGATGTGAGAAAAATAGAAGAATCTTTTTAGAGGCTTGGTTGTGAAGAGGAAAAGACAAAACAACAGCTAGGAAGAAAGTAGGGTGGAAGGGTCATGGGAGGGTTTTAGTTGTTAAACTTTTATTTTTTTAAAGATGTTAAATGCCTGAATAGGAAAAGATGAGAATTGATGGAGAAAGTATGCTCTGAAGAGGGAAGAGACAGAATCCAGAGGTTGGTTGGAGGAAAGACATAAATAGTTGAATAAAGACGTAAATAGTTGAATAAAACTAAAAAGCTAGGAACAGAAACAACTATGCAAGAACTCCCCCTCAGTCATTTCATGATTAATTATCAAACAGCTGATGTTCAAAAAGGGATCAGTGTTTAGGAAAGGATGAAATTATTTGGATGAGACTGGGAATGTTTTTTGGAGGCTGTGAGATCTGAGCTTAAAGTGTGTGTTAGGTGGAAAAGGTAGAGAAGCAGGGGGGGGGCATTCCTCTGAAGGGAATACAGAGGCAGTGCTTTGTAATAATAATTTAAAAAGAGCCTCTGGATCTTTTTCAAGCCATGCTTGAAATTTATCATATGTGGAAAATTTCAGCCATTGTTTTTTTTTTTTTTTTTTTTAACGTTTTATGTATTTTTGAGACAGAGAGAGACAGAGCATGAACAGGGGAGGGGCAGAGAGAGAGGGAGACACAGAATCGGAAGCAGGCTCCAGGCTCTGAGCCATCAGCCCAGAGCCCAACGAGGGACTCAAACTCACGGACAGCGAGACCGTGACCTGAGCTGAAGTCGGACGTTTAACCGACTGAGCCACCCAGGCGCCCCAGCCATTGTTTCTTTAAATACTTTTTTCTGTCTCCACTTGCCTCTCTTCACCCTCTGGAACTCCAATGAAACAGGGTGCCTGGGTGATTCAGTCAGCTAAGTGTCAACTTCACTCAAGTCATGATCTCAGGGTTCAAGAGTTCAGGCCTCACACCAGGCTCTGTGCACAGAGCCTGCTTCATATCCTCTGTCCCCTCTCTCTGCACTCCCCCACACTCTCTCTCAAAAATAAATAAACACTAAAAATAAATTAAAAAATAAAAGAACCCCTGAATCTTTTTCAAGCCATGCTTGTAATTTATCAAATGTGGAAAATTTTCAGCCACTGTTTCTTTAAATACTTTTTCCTATCTCCGCTTGCCTCTCCTCACCTTCTGGAAGCACATATGTTAGGCTGCTGGATGTTGTCCCATAGCTCACTGATGGTCTATTCATTGTGTCTAGTCTTTGTGTTTCATTTCAGATAGTTTTTTTTTTTTTGCTGTCTTCAAATTCACTCTTTTCTTTTAACCATGTCTAATCTGCCATTAATTCTATCCCTAACTAGTTCACTTTTAAACTGTAGAAATTTGGCTTGGATAATTTTAGATATCTTCCATTTCTCTTCTTGTCTTGCTCATGATTTCTTCTAATTCTTGAACATATGGGATGTATTTATGATAACTGTTTTAATGCTTTTGTCCACTAATTCTATCATCTATGTCATTTCTGAATCTCTTTCTATTGATTTTTTCCTCATTTGGCTGTTATGTTCCTGCTTCTTTGCATGCCTGGTAATTTTTAATTGTAATGTCAGACATTGTAAGTCTAACATTTTGAGGGTACTTAGTATGTTTATAATTCTTTAAATATTTCTGGGCTTTGCAATAGGATGCAGTTAACTTACTTGGAAACACTTTGTTGGGTGCAGAATAACTTTAAGCCTAGGGCTAATTTGACCCTTCCATTGAGACAATACCCATCTGAAGACTCTACTCAGCTCCTTCTGTGTTAGGAAGTCTTTCTACTCTGGCTAGTGGGAACATAAACTATTCCCAGCCTTGTGTGTGCTCCAAAGTTTGCTCTACCAGCTCCTTTCTAAGGATTTCTTCTCCAGTCTTAGTAGTTTCCTCAAATTCATCCACTAATTATTATTCAGCTAAAGATTCAAGGGGACCTTTTGCAGACATCTGGAACTCAATCTTACTTCAGCTTTCTTCTCTCCAGTGTCCTCTGCCCCATGAAGTCTAGCTGCCTTGGCACCTCTGTACTCTGAACCCTATCTCCTCAACTCAGGGACATAAACAAACTTCTCTGTGCAGTGGCCTGGACTTACCAGGCAGGAAACTCACCAGCTAGGGCATTCATCAAGTTTGTCTTGTCCCCCACCTCCTGCTCTTTTTCAGAGATTTCTATCCTGTTCTTCTTGTTTCCAGTGTCTGAAAACTAGTTTCATAGATTTTGACCGGTTGTTTAGTTGTTTAAGGAGGGAGGGTAAATGTAGTCCCCATTACTCCAATCATGAGTGTAGGTGGAAATTCAATGCTTTGCCTTTAGACCCTTAACTCTGATTAGAATGTGAGCACCTTGAAATTCAGCAAGAACAGAACCTGGCACATAGTAGACAGTTAATAAATATTTCTTGAGTAGATGAAGTCCTGTTTCCTTTCAACATTGTCCCCAATGAGCTTCTTTCAAAATTTAAATTCTAACCATTTCTCTAATATACCAAGAATATTATTAATTCTCTCCTCAGAAATATTGACTACCCTCTATTATATCCATCTTGTTGTGGTTAACATACATCCATATTGTTCCTAAAATGTTTAGGAAAAGAAAAAAGATCTTAGATGAGGAACTACAAAACTGTAGTTGCCTCTGGTTGACTTAATCCACTAATAGTTTCTTGAGCAGAATCTCCAATCTGTTGTGTACCCATCAGTTGGTGGTCTAATCCAGCGGCTTAAATTTTCCTTAGAGGACATGCTTCCTGTGCCTCATCTGCCAAAATAATTTAGCCTATCCCTGGTCTAGCTCTATAGTTTATGGATGGAGAATAGATAGTGCTCAGAAATGGCAAGTATTGGCGTGTTGATTCTGTCACTTTCAGGCTACCAGGCTAAGTGCTAAAAAAATGTCTTGAGAGAAATCATCTCCTAAATCAGGAGAAAGGGTAGAGTAAATTTTAGAAGGGTAAAGTAAATTCAGTTCAATTGTAAAAACTGCATTAAAACATAACAGACAGTTGTGCTTCCTTCATTATTTTTATAGCTGGTCTTCTTTCATCCCTATATTAGCACGTTTGACCTTTTGAAAATTAGAATGACATGACAAGAGTAGAACTACATATATTATTCCAGCACTAAAAAGGAAAAAAAAAAAAACAAAACACCTTTTTCCCTTTTTTTTTTTTTTTTACAAATCAAATGTGGAATTAAATGGAAACATTTTTTTTTAAGTTTATTTATTTATTTTTAAGAGACAGAGAGAGCATGAGCAGGAGCGGGGCAGAGAGAGAGGGAGAGAGAGAATCCCAAGCAGGCTCCACACCATCAGGACAGAGTCCAATGAAAGGCTCAGTCCCACGAACCACGAGATCATGACCTGAGCCGAAATCAAGAGTCGGACGCTCAACTAACTGAGCCACTCAGGCACCCTAAATGGAAATACCTTTTTAAGTAAAAATAATTTTTCTCCCTAAATTAAAATGCAATATTGTGTAGAGTAAGAATGCCACTTGGCAAGCCACAACTTAAGTGACTTCTTTTTTTTTTTTTTTAAATATATGAAATTTATTGTCAAATTGGTTTCCATACAACACCCAGTGCTCATCCCAAAAGGTGCCCTCCTCAATACCCATCACCCACCCTCCCCTCCCTCCCACCCCACATCAACCCTCAGTTTGTTCTCAGTTTTTAACAGTATCTCATGCTTTGGCTCCCTCCCACTCTAACCTCTTTTTTTTTTTTTCTTCCCCTCCCCCATGGGTTTCTGTTACGTTTTTCAGGATCCACATAAGAGTGAAACCATATGGTATCTGTCTTTCTCTGTATGGCTTATTTCACTTAGCATCACACTCTCCAGTTCCATCCACGTTGCTACAAAAGGCCATATTTCATTCTTTCTCATTGCCACGTAGTATTCCATTGTGTATATAAACCACAATTTCTTTATCCATTCATCAGTTGATGGACATTTAGGCTCTTTCCATAATTTGGCTATTGTTGAGAGTGCTGCTATAAACATTGGGGTATATGGGGTATAGCAGTGCCCCTATGCATCAGTACTCCTGTATCCCTTGGATAAATTCCTAGCAGTGCTATTGCTGGGTCATAGGGTAGGTCTATTTTTAATTTTCTGAGGAACCTCCACACTGCTTTCCAGAGACCCAGTAAAAAAAGAGAACTACAGGCCAATATCCCTGATGAATATGGATGCAAAAATTCTCAATAAGATACTAGCAAATGAAATTCAACGGCATATAAAAAGAATTATTCACCATGATCAAGTGGGATTCATTCCTGGGATGCAGGGCTGGTTCAACATTCGCAAATCAATCAACGTGATACATCACATTAACAAAAAAAAAGTGACTTCTTATTGCTGCTTCATTTTACTTACTTTATTTATTTATTTATTTTTAATTTATTTTTAATGTTTATTTATTTTTGAGAGAGAGAGAGAGAGCAAGCAGGGGAGGGGCAGAGAGAAAGAGAGGGAGACACAGAATCTGAAGCAGGTTTCAGGCTCTGAGCCGTCAGCACAGAGCCCGACATGGGGCTCAGATCATGACCTGAGCTGAAGTCAGATGCTTAACTGACTGAGCCACCCAGGCACCCCATATTTTTAAGTAGGCTTCACACTCAGCACGGAGCCCAAGGGGGGCCCTGAACTCACAACCCTGAGATCAAGACCTAAGCTGAGATCAAGACTTTGATGCTTAACCAACTAAGCCACCCAGGTGCCCCCTCATTACTGCTTTTAAAGGGAACATTTCCCAATTTACTGCCCTTGGAATTTTTTTCACTGGAATAAAATCTATTTTTCACTTTGGAATAATGAATCTGGATCCTTAAGTACTAGAAGAAATTGGCACTACTTTGCTAACAGTCCCCAGACTCCTAGGGCTTATCATTAGCAAGATAGAGTAGTCCCGGAAGAATGGTATGTTTGGAAAGGATTTTGAGTATTTCTTTTCAGATTTTGATGAGAAAGAGCAATGTGTCTGCTTATTTAGGCTCACTGGTGAGTCAAAGTTAAAACACAAAATTCACTTTCTGATTTTTCTGGGACATTAATGTGTTGATATTTGAAAATTTTCTTCTAAATGAGATAGTCAAGTCACAGTGTCTTTCTCATATTTACTGGTCTCATAACGTTTCCCATTAGACAGTTGAAACTGAATGGAAAAGAAGGGGATTTTTTAGAGTTTCTTTCCTTTAAGTAAAAGAATTTAATTATTTTAAACTTTATGGAATACACTGCCCAAACAGGCCAATAAAGCAATGGGAGTAGTAGCAAAGCAAAACTCTGTAAAGTTAATTTATTAACCAGAAATTTAGTTTCATTTTATGAAGGGCTAGAACATTTTGACCATAGAACTTCTGAGGTGCAGAAGGGGATGTAACATGGGGGTGGAAGGGCTGAATTTAATTTCTTTTTCCCTCATTTTATTTATACTAATAATTTGAGGGAGGAGTTTTTCAATGTTGGCTATAACTATCAGGCCAAGAGATTTTAGCTGACATAAGGTTGCAACACTCAGTACACAGGAAAAATGGGACAAATCAAAGTCAAAATAAGTTCCTCCTCCTGGAGCTATTAGAGGAGCAGGAACAGCTTGTTCACTAATTGCAGAGAAGTCATTTTTGTTGTATTAAAGGCATGATGTGAGAATCTTTCAGTTCCATCTTGCTCTGCTGTATAATGCTGGTGACAGGTATTTAAGAACTGCCTGTTCTGTCCAAAAAGTTCTATCTGTCTAGCAAGTACTATCAGACCATCTGTATACAGAGTTAAACTGCTCCCGACTGCTTTGAAGCACAGCAGACCCTCCCTGTGGCAGGCATGCCTCAGGTTGTAATTCTTTCCCTTGGGTTTCATCCTCCTCATTTAACTTTGGAATTTTTTTTTCCTCACTCTTCAAAGACAGTGAATGAGGTTTTGCTTTCTTTAAAGGAGTCACTTTTATTTTAAAGAAAACTTACTTGCTTCCTGAATGCAAAGAATCTTGCAAGACATAGCAAGATGCTTTCCATTATGTCTCAGATCCTCGCTTAAGTTTGTTTTCCTTGTATAATCAGTTCTATCTGACGGTGAATACTTGAGGCTATTTCACATTGTGTTCAATGCTAACTTAACACACCAAATTTGTAGAATCATACATAGGGGTTGTTGGTGTGAAGCCGGAAGTTTCTACAAAATTAGGGCAAATTAAGCTAAAGGTCAGTATTATGATTAAACATTATAATTTCCACTAGCCCACAAGAAAAAAAAAAAAAAAGCAGTGTACTGGAGGTCCCACAGTTGAACCCAGGAACGCCTTTTTCTGAAGTTATTTGCTGTTCACCAATGTGAAAGCAAAGTGATCAAATATTCTGGTTTTTGGGAATTTGCAGTTGTTATTTGATGTTCTAATAGAGATATTGGCTCCAAGCTCTTTGTGGGAGAGCAGTATTTTGCAATAACCTCTTCTTTAGAAAGGTTGAGTCTATTTAAATACGTCAGAGAACAACTTGCCCTGATAGGAAAGTTATTAATATGAGGTCTTTCCCCCCCTCCCTTCTTGCCTTTTAATGGCCCAAATAATAAAGTATTTCAAATTTTTTGTCTAAATAATTTTTATAACATGCAAACTGTACAGAAAACCATAGCCACTAAAAGAAGCCTGAAGTTGCATTAATCTCCATAGAAACACCAAAAGGCAGATAAACAATTCTATATGAGAATGCATTAACCTGTTTATTTCATTTTGAGTTTCTTCCTAGTGCACATGTTGACAACTTCCCTACAAAGGAAAAAAAGGTCAGAAAAATTGGAGGAGATAGACCTATTTTATTTTTGCAGTAAAAAATAACAGTGAACTTCCTACAGTAGTTCTGTCCAACAGAATAATATAAGCTGCATAAATTATTTTAAATTTTCTAGTAGTCACAATTTAAGTGAATTCATTTTAATGATATATCTTATTTAATGAAATAAATCTAACTAAAATGTTATCGCTTCAGCATATAACCAATATAAAAATTATTAATGAGATATTTTACATTATTTTTCTCATACTGAGCCTTTGAAATCTGGTGTGTATTTCATACTCATAGCAAATATGAATTTGGACTACTCACATTTCAAATGGTCAATAGCCACATGGGGCTTGTTGCTTACCATGTTGGGTAGAGCAATCCTATAGAGGAGTACATATTCACTGTATTTAAAAAGGAAATAGAGTCTCTTCATTGGAGAGCTCTTGCCGTTTTTTCCCTTGGACTTTTTAGAAGCTACTCTAGAAGGCCCTCTAAAGACTTGACATGTTCCTGTCCACAATGATTATGCCTCAGGGTACTCTGCATCCTACAGAAGCAGGTCCGCCAGAATCTGGTGGTAGTTTGCTTCTCTGTGTCTTCTGTATTAATATGTACATGAAGCCACAACGAATCTTGGCTTCTAGCTATCGTATTAATTTTTTCCAACGCTTCACACTTCAAAGCCCTCTGGCCTGACAACCTGCTGAAGCTGACTTGAATCTAAGGGGAGACGCATCCAATTATGATGGGCCAAGAGCTATTGCCTACTTGAACAGCCTGTCAAGTAGCCCACATTCAACACCTGTTATAAGCTGAATACTGGCTTAGCTCATAACTTCATTTGCTCCGGTCCTCTCATCTGCTTGCAACAATACTTCACTAAGATCCTCATCTCTGCCTCTATTCCCCAATTACCAAGTCACCCTCCACAGATCCACCAGAGAGTTTGCTTAAACATGTCTGATTGTTTTGCTTCCCTAGTGGACCTCTGAGATGGCTCCCACTGCTAATAAATTGCAAACTCTTTAGTGTTGCATATGAGGCCCATCCCACCTGGCCCCAATCCACATCTCAAGCTACCTTCATCTAGTTCCTTTATTGTATGGCCTCTCCCCATTCTCTCTCCACATGTCACCCAGCCAAATGACTTCTTGCCATTCCCTGACCATGCCTTGTCATTCTTCCATGTCAGGTTTATATATACTTTCCTTTGCCTGGAAAGAACTTTTTCCTCTTGTTCACATGTCAATCCCTACTCATCCATTCCAGAAAACCCAGCGGGTGTCCCTAGATTTCCTACTTACTCCATGAAGGAGCTTCCTGCTAATCTGAAAACATCTTTGTTTCTGATGGTCAAAGTCAAGAACCATTTTCTGTTTGGGGGAAGTTTTCTCAGTTTTTTGTTTTTTTGTTTTTTGGTGGTTTTTTGTTTTTGTTTTTGTTTTGCTAGCTGTCTTGTTTCAGAGAGGAGCTACTACTAATCCATTGGCAACCTCCAATAACGTTCAAACATCATACTGCATTAATGCCCTAGTCTTATCAAGAGTAATATCTCAGAAAAAAACAAGTTTTTTTTTTTTAATTTTTTTTTTCAACGCTTTTTTATTTATTTTTGGGACAGAGAGAGACAGAGCATGAATGGGGGAGGGGCAGAGAGAGAGGGAGACACAGAATCGGAAACAGGCTCCAGGCTCCGAGCCATCAGCCCAGAGCCTGACGCGGGGCTCGAACTCACGGACCGCGAGATCGTGACCTGGCTGAAGTCGGACGCTTAACCGACTGCGCCACCCAGGCGCCCCAAGTTTTTTTTTTTAAAGGTACACTTGAAAACTGTTTGAAAGTAAAAATGAACAATTTTTAATATAGTCACGTTAAGAGGGGACTTAAAATAAGACATGGGCCTCTTAACTCCTTTTGGGGGCTGAGTACACATAAGCACTCATTTTGTAAGTATTGTTATCTCTTTAGTGCTTTTTTAGGGCAGTTTCCCATTCATGCTTTTTATAGCAGAGCTATTAACAATTCATTCTCACACCTCAACATGTCCCAAGTCAAACTCACACCATCTCTTTAAACCTGTTCTTCTGGACTCTTTGAGTTCTGGAAAGGACATCACTTGGAATTGTACCAACATACCCTTCTCTGTCACTCCTCGCAACAAATATGTTGCCAAGTCCTTTTATTCTACCTCTACAGCCTCTCTGCCAATCATTCCCTTTCTGCTATTCCTACTGCCAACATCCCAGTTCAGGCCCATGTTGCCTCCTACCTATACCCTTGAAATCACCTCCAGCCCTTTTTCCTTTCAATTCCTAAACTCCAACACTTACCAAGACTTCTAAAGCCCAGCTCTAAGGATGTCACCTCCCAGCCTAAACCACCCCCAGTTTCTTCCTGTCACCTAGTAGACAAAATCCAAATTCTTTAGCCTGATGTTCAAGGTCCACCCATACTTTGACCTCAATATAACATTATAATGTGATTTCCTCCTACTCCCCTACATGTACTCCAGCTAGAATGTACTAATCGTATCCCATATACACCCTTCCCACTGTAGCATCTTGGCTTTGTCTGTGGTGTTCTTGTCTCTTCTTACTTTCCTAACTTATTGCTGATCAAAATATGACACCATTCTTCAAGGCCAAGTCAAAACTACTACCTCATCCATGAAGTCCTTCTGGATTTTCCAGCAAGAAATAATCTTTTGGTCCTTGTACATACTTTATCTGTTATGATTCTTACTATAGTTTACTTTGAAAGCTTGTTTTGTGTATATGTGAATCAATATCTTATCTCTGCTGAGATTATAAAGTTTATTTCATTGACTCAACAAGTATGTGTTGAGTGCCTACTAGGTACTAGTGCAGTACAGAAAACAGTGATCAAGCCAGACAAGGTATTTATTTTAGAGGGCCATGCTAGGGTACCTAGTATGTATTTAATTCCTAATTTATGTGAAAAAAAATATTTCTAGACTAGAAAAGTAGAATAGGAAGTACATTAAAAAGGCTTCAGAAAAGCTGAATTAGGAGTTCACAATAGCTAGGAGTCTGTCTCTTGTCCCTGTAGCCATGGAGACCCCAGCAAGCCCTCACACAGAGCCCTTTGCTCTCAGTTGCAAGCATCTCCAACAGTAATCATAACAACAACCACTGAGCTTGGACATGTGATTTCCAAACTCATTTCAGATGAGAAGCCACAAATTAGGAGCAGGGTGTAGAAATGGTACAGTCAGTCACATGGGCATCGGTGAGATGGACAGTCCAGCAGAAAGGGAGGATCCAGAAAAGCTAAAAAACAAAACAACAATAAAAGAGAGAGAGAGAGAGAGAGCAATCTGCAGCCATTTAAAATAGGGACAAACAGTTCTGCATATCTCTGACGGGCCTGAAGACTTCTCGGTGTCCTAGCACACCACTACTTCTAATGACACATCATCAAGCCAGGCTATGTTTACAGAGCACTATTTTAGAAGGCAGGGAAGATTAATATATTGGAAATGTTTCCATCCAAGATAATTAAAACCCTTGGTGTTTAAAAGGATGAATCCTCAGCCATCTATTAAGCTCACTTATCCACAACGGCTCTCTCCCACCCCCACCAGCAGGCTCTGGAGCCAGGGTTTTATTGTACTTCCTTGCACTTCTTGATTCATTTGCCTCAGAACATTCGTTGGCTCTCAGCATTCAGTTTAATTTTCATTCAGTAAGTTTCATGCCCGTGTTATTTGCACGACACTCTAAGAGGGCCAATGGAGAACACAAAAGATTTGAAAAGTCTAGACCCTAGTCTTAGAGATGCTCAGGGTCTAGTTTAGGAGATAAGACCTACATCCTTGAAGGAACATAAATACACAATAGAGATGAAAATAGTGTGTAGGGAAACAAACTTCGCAGTGAAGGATTGCCTGGGAAAGGACTAGGGCTAATCAGGAAAAGATTTCTTAGAGCCTCTGAGCCAGAAGTGGAAGATTTGGGACAGGCATTTTGGTAAAGAAAACAGGACAAAGAGGAGTGACAGCTCTAGGCAAGAAAGAGCAAACACTGTGTAGGCAGTGGTAAAGAGCTGGCCTGGCAGATGGGCTGAGGGCCCTGCTTGGGGAAAATGAAATATGTTTGATGCATTTCCACAGTTTTGTACAAATCCTTGTCATCTTTCTAAAGTCATGTCTTAGTCTGCGTGGGCTGCCATAGCAAAATACCATAGACTGGGTAGCTTAAATGAAAGATGTTTATTCTCACAGTTCTGGGGCTAGGAAGTCTAAGATCAAGGTAACAGCTGATTGGGTTTCTGGTGAGTGCCTGATTCCTGGCTTGCAGACAGCCACATTTTTGCTGTGTCCTTACTTAGGAGAGTAGAAAAGAGCAAACTCTCTGGTGTCTCTTCTTATAAGGACACTAATCCCATTGTGAAGGTCCCACCCTCATGACCTCATCTAACCCTAATTACCTTCCAAAGGCCTCATCTCCAAGTACCATCACATTGGTGGTTAGACCTTAAGCATATGAATTCAGTGAGGGTAGGGGAACTGGGGGTGAGGACATAAACGTTCAGTTTGTAACAGATCATATGAATGTAAATCCCTGCATCTTTTGAAAAGCCAGAAAAATCCATTTTGATGTATAGATTGGTACTCTTTTCAATGGTGTCATTTTGCTAGAGAGTTTATGCAACAGTTGGTTGCAAGCTACAAAGTTGACTTGATTTTCTTGTTCTAAGTTCATTTCACAAATGAAGTTGTAGGAAATGTAGGTTCTTCTTTGGTTAGAAGCTCTGGAGGATCCTACTTCTAGAAGACATCATCCAGTGCTGTCTGGATGTGCCTCAAGCTTTGGACAATGGTTAACAGATTCTATGAGCAATTGAATAGGAACACAAATAATAGGCTTACTTTCTATAGCTTGCTAACTGCTCAGGACTGGAGATTTATCAACCTCTTAAAATGAGGTTCTAATAACTGTGCGCTTACCTTTCTCACTAGACTGTAAATTCTGGGAGGGTGGGGTAAGTGTTTTCCCCAGCATCTAGACCATCACCCACCACAGAAATGGGACTCACTGCTAGATTAATAGCTGAATAAATGGTTGAATGCAAGACAAATACATTTATTAACATTTGACTAAAGTCAAGTCATTTATTTCTCAAAATTAACTTAGCCTGAGCTGGCTGAGATTCTTGTGACTGGTGCATCATGACTTTTTAACTAATTAAAAGCAAACCACAAAATCAGGGATTTTAAAGTCATTTTTTCACAGACATGTTCATTGTAAATCCAATACTGTATCCTGTTGAATTGGCTGTTTTGTGTAATTGAGAGCCAATTTCAATGTTCACATGACAATGAAAATCTCAAGCTTAAATTTATTAATATGTTGTCTTGGCAGAACACCAGGCCTCTTAATAACAAAATATGGAGAGAAATGATATTATTCTCCAAAGACTTGAATTTGATTTCGAAAATAAACTGATGTTGTTCTTAAAAAGATCATTCACAAGAAGACATAACTGTGGACCTGTGGACTATAAAGTAATTTAAATGAAAACTAATCCAAAGTACAGAGAATCAAAGTTCCAGTATGGTAGTTAGTTTGAAGGCCAAGGAGCAAAATATTCAACTGTTTTAGAGCCCACCTGAGCAATTCAAGTTCTGAATAGTTGCTAACTCACTGATCAGATCACTCCTAATCTGGACACACTTAACAAGTAATTTGCCAAATACACTAGAATATGAAGCAGAGGCACTGCAGATTCAACCAGTTGGATCCCAGAGAAGGAGACTGTATCATCTCTCATAACCATGGCCATGATTCATTGAACACATACTAGGTATCTGTCCAGCACTATGTCAAGTGCCATACAGACTTATCTAATCCTTAATAAACCCCCCATTGAGCAGATGAGGAAACTAAG
Source organism: Neofelis nebulosa (assembly GCF_028018385.1). NCBI lineage: Eukaryota > Metazoa > Chordata > Mammalia > Carnivora > Felidae > Neofelis > Neofelis nebulosa. Next base: position 19,886,952 of record NC_080789.1, read on the forward strand.
GCTTAAAAATAAATTAAGTGAGGGCGCCTGGGTAGCTCAACTGGTTAAGTGTCTGAGTCTTGGGTTCAGCTCAGATCATGCTGTCACGGTTTGTGAGTTCGAGCCCCACATCGGGCTCCATGCTGACAGTGAGGAGCTTGCTTGGGATTCTCTCTCTCCCTCTCTTTCTGCTCACTCTCTCTGTCTCTCAAAAAAAATAAGTAAAAAACTTTTTAAAAATTTATAAAAAACAAAATAGGTTAGGTAAATTACCCCCAAATCAATAAGTCTGTAAATGGAAAAGCAAGATTTTTGCTTTCCCTATTGGCCATTCCATTTTATTCCACTCAAAAGATGGTCCTTGAAATGACAACATCAGCATCACCTGGGATGTTGTTAGAAATCAAAATCTCAAACTCCATCCAGACCTACTGAATCAGAATCACTGATTATAGAACCTCTGCAAGAGGTTCTAAAACACTCTAAAGTTTGAGAAGCACATCTCCATTCTACTCTGTTTCACAAAACTTTAATAAATGTGTATATTTCATTTTGCCAGTACAGATTCTTACCACACCCAGAAAATTAATAACACATCCATTGCTCTGTTTGAACTATAGTCACCATACCAGTGTCCATAATTCCTACAAATAGAATATGTAAATTGAGCCCAAGGAAAACAACCCAATAGCATTATCCATCTAAAATATGAACAAGAGCTACAGTGATTGGAATTCTTTCAAGACCTGACTACACACATTGATTTGGGATTAAAACAGTAAACACTTAGCTCATTCTAAGCTTTAACAGATAAAATAGATTTTTAATATAAGCTCAGAAATGAGTATCTTGCCGAGAGGGCAAGAGTAAACATCCTGTGTGCTGTGACAAAAGTGAAATATAATATATGAAAAAGGCAGTCAGAATTCCAATCTATTGCTATGAGTGGTTGTCTTGCCAAATAATGAAAAGTATTGACATTGCTGCTGAGCTGTCATTGGCATGCTACACAAACATTGAGATTTTCTAGGCAAAGTGACTGGAAGTCATTCAAGTATTTATAATGGTGTAATGGGTGAACTGGAGAATTTCTCTTTCAAAAAAATTTTTGTTCCAAACTCCTTGATGAGAAAATATTTGGAATAAACCACAATAGATTTATATACAGACTTATATGGCTGAAATTGATTTTTGTTTCCCTGGGAATTTAAGAATCTTTTTAATAGTTGAGAGCTGGTGTACAGCTGCAAGAGGTTGGCTTAATACGAAGCCAATATTTATGCTTTCTTGATAGAACAAATGAGAATTCTCTCTCTGTTTTCTATCTTACTTATGTTGAAAGCCTGGCAACACTGGGATATAATACTTGCTTCTTCAAAATGTTTTTAGATTGTTATTCACTGTTTTGTATTTCATTTCGAAGCTGCTTTATTTATAGTATTATTAAACCTCAAAGAAACCCATATGGTGGAAGGGAATGGAGAAATTTTGCAATTTCACTATTTTATTCTTCTTTAATAGAATTTACGTGAAAATGAAAATTGTTCAAGTCTGCTTTTTGTCTCAAGGAGTATGTCTATACCTTGCAACAGGGTGGCTTAAACGGATGGGTAAATTCTATTACACAATAAATTTTATGGTTGGCATTTAATTCTGAAGAAATTGTCTTTTTCTTTTTTTTTTTTATTAAATTTTTTTTTCAACGTTTTTTATTTATTTTTGGGACAGAGAGAGACAGAGCATGAACGGGGGAGGGGCAGAGAGAGAGGGAGACACAGAATCGGAAACAGGCTCCAGGCTCTGAGCCATCAGCCCAGAGCCTGACGCGGGGCTCGAACTCACGGACCGCGAGATCGTGACCTGGCTGAAGTCGGACGCTTAACCGACTGCGCCACCCAGGCGCCCCAGAAATTGTCTTTTTCTAACAGGAGTGTGAAGATTTAGGTAGATACTTGCTATCTCTATATTTAAATAAAGCAACCCAACCTCAGAAAAAGTTTTGTCTGAATGCAGATGCAGCAATATTGTTACCAGCAGCCTCTATTTCTTAATAATCTCTAGGTTCAAATGGGGTGCCTGAGTGGCCCAGTTGGTTGAGCAACTGACTCTTGATTTTGGCTTAGGTCGTGATCTCACGGTTTGTGAGTCTGAATACCACATGGAGCTCTGCACTAGCAGTACAGAGCCTGCTTGGGAATCTCTCTCTCTCCCTCCCTTCTCAGCCCCTCCCCCACTCACATTCATTCTCTCTCTCTCTCTCTCTCTCTCACTCCCTCCCTCCCTCTCTCCCTCTCTCAAAACAAATAAACTTAAAAAATTGTTTAAAAAGGTTTGAAGGGCATCTGGGAGGCTCAGTCTGGTAAGCATCTGACTCTCAGTTTTGGCTCAGGTCATGATCTCATGGTTTGTGAGTTTGAGCCCCTCATTGGGCTCTGTGCTGACAGTGCAGAGCCTGCTTGGGATTCTGTCTCTCTTTCTCTCTGCCTCTTCTCTGTTTGTGTGTGCACTCTCTCTCTCAAAATAAGTAAACATTGGGGGGAAAAAGTAAGAGCAGGAATCCAACTGGTCAGTATAATGTAGAGGTTAAAATCATGGACACTGGAATCAGATAGTCTTGATTCCAATCCTTGATCACTTCTTACTACCTATGTGACCTTGCACCAGTCACACTAGCTTCTTATGCCTCCGTTTTTTATCTCATAGAGCTGTTGATCAGATTTACTCAGAGAGTGCTCAGAAAAGTGCCTGGTGTGGGGCAGGTGGTTAATATATGGATGCCATCATTGTTATTCTCAGGGCCTTTTCTATCTCCTGTAAATGGATGCAATAAACAAACAAATCTTATGGAATTTCTGTTATGGGGAAGGCTAGGGATTCCATGAGCTCAAGAACCAAGCATATCTTTTCACTATTGTATCCTAGCACATAGTGTAGATGCCTGACATACATTATGTATGAATGAAAATTTAGGTAAATAATTATATATGTAAAGTGTTTGGCACAGTGCCTGACACAAAGCAAGGGTTCAATAAAGGAGGGCTATTTTAAGTATTTTTAACTATTTTGTGGAATCCTTCATAGAGTTTTTGTTCAAGCCTGACCTCTGCCCATAGTACTGGGAAGTCTTCACTGGAATTATTCACTCTTAAAAACTAAGACCTCTGAGAAGCTCTATCCAGTGGCAGTATGGAATTACTTCTTAGGCCTTAAGGACAAGGGAATTAGTAGTCAGAGCATTGTGACAGAAATCTAGGAAATTAAGATTCAGGTCCTGGCTTCACAATATCCTACTTGTGTGGCCTTAGACAAGTTATCTCTTTGACTCTGTTTCTTCTATTGTAAATGAATGGTTTGGATTGAAAGATCTTCTTCTAACATTGGATCTCCATAATTTTACAAATTATGTTATAACTCTTTGTTCCTGAACATATGAACAATTTTTATGGCTTATCCTTCATGTATGTAGCATGCCTATTAAACACACATACACACACACACACACACACACACACACACACACACAGGTGTAATTCAGCAGTCCTGTTGTGAATTTTTTCATCTAATACAGGAACTTTTCTTCTGGAATAAAAAATTCCTTGGGGTACCTGGGTGGCTCAGTTGGTTAAGCATCCAACTCTTGATTTCAGTTCAGGTCATAATCTCAGTTTGTGAGTTCAAGCCCTGCTTTGGATCCTATGCTGACAGTGCAGAGCCTGCTTGGGGTTCTCTCTCTCCCTCTCTCTCTCTGCCCCTCCCTCACTCACACGTGCTCTCATACACACACTCTCTCTCAAAATACATAAATAAACTTAAAAAAATCCTCTCTCCATTTATACCTTTTTTGGAGATTCCTGCATGAGAGTTTTACATTTAGATCTAGCATCCACATTAGATTATAAATGAGAAATATTCTAAGAGAAAGCCTTAATTAAGTAAAACTAATAACTTATTTTGTCCATTCATCCCAACGTGATAGTCCCACCTCCAAACTCATCCAACTTTTCTTATTTGTGCCAATTATTTGCTATATCTTGAATATCCAACTGTTTAGGCATGTGTGTGTGCGTTGTCTCCCTGTGTAAGAAGAGCTATAACCTACTATTTGCCAGGCATCATGCTAAGGAATTCTCTAATTCTTTCAACGATCCTCAAAAATGACAGAGGAGGAAACTGAACTTAAGTGCGTAAGTGGGTGCCCAGTTTAAACCACAGTAATTGATGGATTCTGTTTCTACTCTATACTGTCTTTCAAATAGCTGCTTGCTGTCAAATACCAACAGTCTAAAAACGTCCCTCAAAGCAGATCTGTTTATTATATTTGTTTGAACTACCCTCCCCGTACACACACAGTGTTGTGAATATAATACGTGCTAGAAAATGTATGTTGAGTAAATGAAAGAAAAAAGGTGTGCATTGGGCCTTCCTCAATTTTGTGGCCTCATTTCTCTCTTAGAGTTTTTTTTTTTTTTTAACCAAAACAAGAAGTGGTAAGTTTGTCACAGGAATGCAAACCATGGAGTTATGACAAGTGGCAAACTGGCTTTAAGGCATTGAGGAAGTCAAAGCATAGTCCCTGCTATTTCTTTCCCAGCACACAGTGGACCTGAGTATCAGTATTCCCATCTCATGATGTCAGTAGACAGCAGCAGCCTGCTGTGAAGGGCACAAGCAATGTCCTAACCAGGGGCAGGGATCTCTAGGCCTTTTCAAATTCTATACCAAAGAGTTTTCTCTAGGCTTATTGAAATGTATTTTAAGAGAAGTTGTTTGGTATTATTCCAATCACATGTATTTTGAATATTACAAAAGTGAGAGATTGAACAAGGCCATTATTTCTGATGACAGAGATGAGAGGGTTTATACTTAAATGGGGGTGATAAATGCAATTTTAGAATCTTCTTTACTGGGTACTCTTGAAATGCAGGTAGTCATGATCAGTCTGAGAATGTTACATTAAACTTAGAATTTGTATTAGGCAAATTAAACTCAAGCAGTCCCCAAATTTAAGCTTTACATAATAAAGGTTTATTTCTCCCTCATGTAATAATGTAAGAACTCTTGGTCAGCCAATGATCATATTTCAAGGGTACAATCTCATTCCTTTTTATAGTGCCACCTGCTCTAGATCATCAGAGTACTGTCCACCAAGCTTCAGGTGGAAAAAAGGAATGTGGAAAATTAAGCAGAAAGTTCATATAGGCCAGGCCTAGATACATATCACTTTCTGTCCACATTTGTTTGGCCAAAATTCAGCTGTATGCACCTAACTGCAAGGAAAGCTAGGAAAAGCAGTCTAGCTGAGTGCCCATTTAGAAAAGGAAATGGGGGGCCTGGGTGGCTCAGGTGGTTAAGCGTCTGACTCTTGATTTTGGCTTAGGTCATGATCTCACAGTTCATGAGATCGAGCCCCAGGTCAGGCCCTGTGCTGACAGCCCAGAGCCTGATTGGGATTCTCTCTCTCTCTCTTTCTCTCTCTTCTCTCGCTCTCACTCTCGCTCTCCTTCTCTCTCAAAATAAATAAAACATTTTTTTAAACCTCATCCAGCATTATGGGGTTAGCAGTGTTCCATGTACAGAGCCAATAAATGGTTGTTCTTGTTACAACTGGTACATCTGATACAATCTAATAACCGTTATCTGAGACACTATACAGTGCAAAGCCAAGTGTTCATTGTGGGCTATGATAAATAAGACATGACTTCTGCCCCTAAGAATTTTGCACTAAAATAGAGCTCTCAACCAACTCTAAAATGGGGAAGGATAAATTAAGGATAAAATAGAGGTGAAAGTGTTTTTGGCATACATTTGATTATATACCTGTCTGCCCTAACTTTAAGCCTCTCAAGACCAAAATCTCATAACGAATCTTTGTGGTCTTTACTCAGTGCCTAGCATATAGGCACTGATATAAAATATATAATATTTTATATAAAATATAAAAGTATTTTTAAGAGAACAAAATAAAGAACCATGTCTAAGGAGTGCAGAGAATGAAATAAGTACTTATGTGTTGTTGTAAGTTGTGCACTATACAACTCTAGGAGGTGCGATTTATGTTGTGGTCATTGTGAATGTCTTTCCTTAGAGTTGTATAGTATACAATCTGCAAATCTGTATGTGACAGCCCTGGGGAAAAGAACAACCCAAAACTGCATCCAGAAAAACATGAAAATTGAGCTGGGCTTTGAGATATACAAAGACTTTCTACATATGAAAAAGGAGAGCAAAGGTATTCCAGACTGAGTCATCCAGAAGCCCAGAGTTCTGGAAAGGCAACTGGCAGATCAGGTAGCCAGGAGTTATACTGAGACAAGGAGGTAATGAATGAGAGTTGAAGTTACTTTATTGCTCAGTAGTGAAGGGTGTTGATTACCACACTGAGAAGGGTAAAGTTTTATTGGTAAATGTTCTGGGTTGTTGTTGTTTTGGGGGAACAGAAATAATGTGAGCCCACTCCTGTTTTAGGAAAATCATTCTGGCCATGATGTGGGAGATGAAGTGAAGAAATGGTAAAAAGGAGATCACTTGGGAGATCACTACTACATTGCAGCTGAGAGACGATAAAGACCTCACTGGAACAATGACAGAGTAGATATGAAGAAAAGAACGAAAGGACTTTGTGACTTATTGGCTACCCCAGGTGAAAGAGAGTGAAAAAATATTCCAAGGTGATGTGGAAGATAGTGTGGGCAATTCACTGCAAGAGAACAGGAGTTTTGAAAAGGGAAATGATGTATTCAGTTTAGTATGTATTGCATTTGAGGTGCCAGCAGATCATCTATATAAATACGCAGACAGAGAGGAGATGATTTCTGAGCTGTCAGCTCATATGGTAGTGGCTGAAATCATATAGGCCTGGTAGACAGTACAGAGCAATGGTTCTTAGCAAGGTTGTGTGTTTATGCGGAGGGAGAGATTGGTCTGGCTTACCTATCATTGAGTAAGAAATAAACCAGCACACAAAGCTTAACACAACCACTTATTTTTCTCGTTATTTTGTTGGTCAGTATTTGAGGAAGGATTAGGTAAGCTAGATAGTTTTGTTTTACATGGTCTTAACTATAGTGGCTGGGCCTGGAGGATCCACTTTCAGGGTGGTTCTTCACTCATCCATGGTGTCTCCATGCTCCACACATGGGGTCTTATCATTTGAGGTGCTCCATATGGCTTGGGTTTCTCATATCATGGTGGTCTCAGGATATTTGATGATACTTCTTACAGAGGCAGGAGTTAGAGCTACCAGGCCCGTAAAGGACCATGGCTAGAACTGGCACAGTGTTACTCTGTTACATTTTATTGGTCACAGGGCCTAATCATGTTCAAGAAGTTGAGAAATTGATTCCACCTCTTGATGGGGAAAATGGCATGGTCACATCGCAGAAGGGCATGTGGGATGGGAAATATTTTGGAGCCATATTTCAAAAATACTCTTTGCTACAGGAGTGTCCATCAAAGTCACCTGAGGGGATTTTTCAAATTATGGCTATTATGCTTCCAAGTTTTTTTTTTTTTTAAGATTTTATTTTATTTTTTTATTAGAAAATTTTTTAATGTTTATTCTTGAGACAGAGATAGAGAGAGTGTGAGTGGGGGAGGGATAGAGAGAGAGGGAGACACAAAATCCAAGGCAGGCTCCAGGCTCTGAGCTGTCAGCACAGAGCCCAACGTGGGGCTCAAACTCACAAACCGTGAGATCATGACCTGAGCCAAAGTCGGACATTTAACCGACTGAGCCACCCAGGTGCCCCTGTAAGATTTTATTTTTAAGTAATCTCTGTACCCAACATGGGGCTCAAGCTCACAACCCCAAGATCAAGAGTCACATGCCCTACGGACTGAGCCAGACAGGCACCCCTACTTCCAAGTTTTAAATAGGTTGCACAAGAAATCCTGATACATATCCCTGACTGAGACCCACTGGTGTAGAACAGAAAGAAAAAGTAGCCCAGAAATGAAATGTAAAAGGAAAAACAACTCTGAAGAAGAGCTCCTGCTGATAGACCAGTGATGAAAGAGATGAGTTTGAGCCAGAGCTGGAGAGAATTCAAGGAGGGTACAGTCAGAAGCACCAAATGTCATGGAGGCAGTGAGAATGAGAAGTGAGCAGAGGTTGCTGGATTTGGCTTTAAAAGTTTTCCAGGCATCTCTGAACTCTGTTGCAGTTGGCGTTGGGATCCAAATTCTGAGGCTTGCAAACTGAGTCCAAAACTAGGATAGGTTCCTTTTGCAGTCCATCTTCTGCGTAGAATATAGAAAGCACTAACTAGGCTTTCTATATTCAGGCTAGGGCTTGAGAGAATGAAGTTCAGATTCTGAGTTGGCTGTATATTCACTCTGTGACCTTATACAGGTCACTCAGTCTCTCTGGGCTTCAGACTCCTTTGCTCTGAATTCTATATTAATATTTAAAGTGCCATATTCTGGGGGCACCTGGGTGGCTCAGTTGGTTAAGCGTCGGACTTCAGCTCAGGTCATGATCTTGTGGTTTGTGAGTTTGAGCCCCACATCGGGCTCTGTGCTGACAGCTCAGAGCCTGGAGCCAGCTCCCTCTCTCTCTGCCTGTCCCCATGCTCTGTCTCTCTGTCTTTCAAAAATAAATGTTAAAAAAAAATTTTTTTAAGTGCCATATTCTATTCTTGTTTGCATTCAACAAATGTTTATTTTCTTGAGATACTTTTTAACAAGACTTGAAAATACTGTTTTTTAATGTGGTACTACTTGGGGCCAGGATAAGGGAAAACATCTGCTTTTATTTCTTTTTTTTTTTTTGACAGAAGTTCTAAATATTTATAATTTACATGAAAAAAAATTACAACAGTCGTACTGGGTTTCTTTCAAATGTGAAGAAAAAGAGAAGGTTTTGCAAATGAAAATGATAGAAGCCACCTTAGTAGGAAAATAATCTGAAGATGGTGTTTGCTCAGAATGGCTCAAAAAGGTCCCCAACTCCTTAGCTTCACCAGGAAGTCCTGGTAGATAGGTAATATAAGACAAATTTAGGTTAATAAACTCTCTGGAGAGTGCTATCAGATGGGTTATGATGACTGGGTTTGCTTTATGCTCCTTAGTCCCTTTCTGAAAGAAACTAGTGAGACAGTGGTATGAGCCTGGATGTTTCTGGATCAGCCACTGGGGAGCTTTTCAAGCAGTATCCTTCCAACCCAGCCCCCAACTGGGCTCTCCAGGCATCTGCCTTTAGCAAGGCCAAGGCTAAAACAGAGTTTACACAGCTGGGCCTAGGTTTCATGAGGATCTTCATTCTTTGTAGTCTGATTCTCAGTGCTACTTTGGGATACCTCTGAAGATGGGGAGCCAATTAGCTCTGGTCATCAAGTAAATTGCCAATCAGCCTTCCCATTTCCAACTCTAGACTCTTTTATTTCAGCCTGGTCCCTTCCTCCAACCCCTTAGCTACTTCTCAATGCTCATTCCCCACTCCATGTCTTAATCATATTTTTCCTTCCTTCTCTTTCTCTTTCTCTTATTCAAATTCTAATCAGAGTTCGGAGCCAGCTAAATTCTCTCTCTCCTTGGAGCTTCCCTGCCAACTCTAGGCCTCTGGACCACCCCCCCCCCCCCCCCGCCCGCCCAGGCATGAGTTACTCACTGGGCAAGCTAAGCATGTGCTTACAGCACTTGTGAGTCAGGGGTCTCAGCTGTCCCACCCCCTACCCCCGCCTTACCCCGCCCCCACACACACATCTCAGCTTGAATGAATGTATATAGAATTTTGAAATGGAAAAATCTAAAAAGATTTTATTTTAACTTTAGCATATGTAACCTTTGTGACGTTTCAAGAAATAGCATTTATTCTTCATTGTGTGGGAAGGGGGAGTACTCTTTTCAGTTTAGGGTCTTTAGAGTTCTTAATTTTATACTGATCTCTCCTCTGAAATTATATTGCACTCATTGGGCTTTCCATAGACATTGGCATTTAATTGTATATTGTCATGTGTATGACCTAGTGGCTGAGCACATGGATTCTGAAGCCAGACTGATGGGTTGAAATCTTGACACTGACACTTACTAGCTCTGTGACTTTGGGTAAAGTGTTTGTGGTAGATCATCTCCAATCCTAGCTGCCATAACTCCTTCCCTCCCCACCCCTCCCCCCACCCCAGCCACTCCTCCACTGAGAGATAAACCTTGTTTCTCCTTCTCTTAAATCTTGTTGGGCCAGTAACAGCTTTGACCAACAGATCATGGGATAAGTGACGTTCTAACCCAAGCCTTAAGAGAAGCGAGAGCTTCCATTCCTTCCCTCCTGGAGGGCTCCTTCTTAAGAATCCAGCTGCCGTCCTCAGAGGGACAGTGGAGGAATATGGATGTCCACGGGTAGACAGTCTCAACTCTGCTCCCAGCTGACATCCAGCACCAATTGCTAGCCATGTGAGCAAGCCATCTTGGATGTTCTAGCTCCACTGAGCCTCCAGATAAATGTAGCCCCATACAACATCACGTAGAGCAGAACTGCCCAGCTGAGCCTGGACAACTCAGAATCACGACACAATAAAATGATTATTGCTTCAAACCATTACGTTTCAAGGTGGTTTGTTGTATAGAAATAGATCATTGAAACAGTATGTAACCCTACTTAGATTTGGTTTCTTCTTCTGCAAAATGGAGTTAATAATGGTACCTATTTCATAGGATTGTTTTGAGCATTGAATGAGATTAAATGTATGCTAACTGCTTACTTATATTATGCTATGTTATATTAATTATCATTATTATTATATTAATTATATTATATAGTTACATTAATTCTTCAAGGAAGGCTCTGTCACTGGCTAAAAGATTTCAAGAATCAGAGTGCAGGAGGTGGGGGAGGGCAGGGGAGAAAAGTAAAGTATAGGACATAAATGGAACTAATATTTCTTGGGAATCTACTAAAGGTTCCCACGTTAGGCTTTAACATATATGATCTCCCTTGCTCTTGACAGAAAACTTGTTAACACATATCATTACCCTTATCATGGGAGTGGAGACTCAGAAATTAATTTATCCAAGGTGCCACAGCCAGGATATAATGTAAGTGGGCTTCAAAGTGGGCTATATGACTTTTTTTTTTCACTTTTCCACACATTTTGGACAGAGGAGCTTCCTGACATCTTTCAAAGTGTAATTTCTGCTTTCAGTGAGAAATTACATATCCAGCCAGATTCTCTTCGACCCAACCAACATTCTGCCTCTGATCATAACAATGAGAAAAACTTAAGAATATCCCCTAAAGTCCTTCACTTCCAATAACTATTACAAATATAGTACCAAGGAATATAGATAAACCTTTCATGAAACTAGTTATTTTTTAGATTATTTCACTTCTCAGAGAAACGATTTCCAGCCACTGCCTCTTATTTTTTCCTAAAATATCACCTTTAGCCCTCTAGGAAGGGCTTCACCACTATGCCTATATACATTACTGCTTAATTTGTAAATAAGACGTTACTGCATCTTTCCTCACAGAGCCAGTTTGCTGGGTAAGGACAGCACAATGCTGATAAGAAAGCCTCTACTAGGCCCCTCAAACCAGGCCTCTGAGATTCTGGCTGAAAGTTTACCACAGATCTGTGTCCAATAATAAAATCCTCCTCAAATCTGGGAGCACTCAGCTCATTCCTGCCTTCTCAATCTTTTAAGTGCCTCCTTCCCATGCTCCTTCTTTTCCTTTCCCCAGTCCCTTGCAAAATCCTGTTCCAAAATGTCAGTCAACCATCAGCTAATGGGATCAGAAGTTGCTTCACAATCACAAAACCTCCTGTTCCCTAGCCCAAGGGCCCCCGTTACTATCCAGTGTCCCAAGATGACCTCCAGCCTCCATGACGTAAGAAGACATTTCAGAGCAGCTTTATAAATGGAGAAACTCATTTGTTATTTTTTCAAGGGACCAAGAAAAGAAAATGTTACGAACAAGGAAATTGTTGGTGGGTCATTGGCTGGGACACTGAAATTTGAACATTGAACAATCAATTTGAGAATAATATAAACAGGTTTCATTATACAGATTTTAGGAATATGATATGAATAGTCTGTTGTTTTGAATTCTAGAATGTTCCTCCCCCTACTACACTCCCACCTCCACCCCATCTTACTATGACTTGGCATCCTCCCTCTTACTACTCTACTCTGCTTGTTGTTTTCTCCATCTACGTCTGCTGTTGGAGTGCAGATGAACTCTGCATTTGGCTTCATGTGTTTGCCTTGCCTACATTTATTCTGGTTTCCTATTGTGGTGCCGACACACGTTTTTAAGGGTTCCATTATGTTAGGGTTTTTTTCCCTACTCTCCTCAGAAAAAATTGACTTTTCAAAGGAATATTTAAAAAAATTTTTTTGTTTAAAGAAATAAGATTCTTTCTAGTTCTTTGTCCTCTTTCACAGTTACAGCCATGTAATCCATAAGGAATCCATTAGTGTGTAAGAGGCTTTGAAGCTGCTAGATGTGTGTGTGTGTGCGCACACTGTTTTTTTCTTTCTCTCAGAATGTTGCCGCTGCCAACCACTGATTTAGGAATGTTTAGGGGTATATGCCAATTCAATAATCAAAATCATTTTGGTACTGGGAACCCAACCGCAGTCTCTGTAGACCAGTGGAATTTATTGCTTGCTCCAGTTTATTAAGTAATAGTACCAACAACATTTTGAATAAAGAAGAGTCTGATAAGATGTGAAAGAATGTCAGCATAATTCATTTTGATCATAAAACAATTCTCGTTTTGAATTGAAATACTGAAGGCACAAATAGCCTGATGGCCCATGGCTTCCTTCCCTTAACCTGGTATAGGAATATGACTCATAGCTTACTTTAGGATTGAGGCTCTGTACAAACTTCTGTCTTGCTGCTACATACACATCCCTGTTTTCATTCCACAAATACGTATCTAGTGCTGATAATGGGCCAAGCACTGGCCGAGGCATTGGGACTGCAGTGGTGAAAAGGATAAACAAAATTGCTGCCACATGGCACTTTCTGAAGGAAGATATCTTGGCTGCAGAGATTACTTGTTGTTAAGACATCTGAGACACATGCATAACAAAGCACTAGTGAAGCTAGAGTCCTACTGAACTGTGTTCTGATCCAGACTATACCATTCCAAGCTGTTTTATCGTGAACAGTTTATGTGGCCTCACTTCAGATTCCTAAATTCCAATAGAACTTACCTCATAGGGTTATTGTTGAGGCTTAAGTGAAAAAATCTTTGTACAACTTTTGCAAACTTCCTGGTTAATAACTGGCAGTAGTAGTAGCAGCAGCAGCAGCAGTAATAGATGAGCTACATTGGCCTTCAGCAGAGAAGGGTAAGTTTCCTCGTTCTTGACACAGCAAACTCATGGGACCAGCCATCACTGGCAAGTTGCAGATTCATCCCACCCTGGAAGTCTCTTCAGTTTGAGGGGGAGAAAAAGAAAGGGCTGCCCAATGCTCAGAACCACATCCTCTGCCTTCTAAATCTGCAGTTCATCCTACTGTTCATGGAAGGAAATGCAGCTTCTTCCTCCCCGGGAAGGTAGTTGCCAGCCCCCTTGTGGTGAGGATCCTTCACACTACCTGAGCCCTGACATCTCTGACTCCATAAGGTGCAACCCCTGTCATCATCCCTGAGCCCAGAGCAGTAGATCTAGAACCCCCCAGGGATTCTGGGGCCTTACTGGCTCATAAGAAACCCATCTTTCTGATAGATCCTGGATTGTCTTTCCCTTGGGACAGGCCTGATTTCAAACATTTATCTCCAAAAGAGCCCTCGGCAGTTATCATATGGCTGTCAAATGCCCTGATGTTTTGGCTGAGACAACATGATTACCATACCTAACGAGATCTCTCCCAGAATAGTCATAAGGTTTTTCTGGGCACATTGGGGGCTACTCTGCCCAAGCTATGCTGCAAGGAAGAAAGCTGTGCTCACCTGCTCACCTGCTTCCTCTGCTCCTGTGCCTCTCCAGAGGTTGTCTTCTACCCAGCATGAAAGAGAAGTTTGCTTGGTTTCCATCCTGGGGATGTAGGTGCAAAAAGAACCCTCTCTAGTCAATCTTCCCACCCCCTTCCCTATTAAGAGGGCAGGCATGGAAAATTCCCCAAGATCCCGCCCAGCTCATTGACCTCTAAGGCCTTGCCACAACTAGTGTGTGGAAGGAGAACAAATTTAAATGAAATAAACATGAACATGCTCCTAACAATAGCAGTCCTATTAATCCAACGCTTACTGTATTCCAAATTACCTATGTGGTGCCAGAGGAGAGACAAATCTCAACCATCCTATTGGTAGTTTAGCAAGAGGCTGGTTTAACAGGTCTGTGTTAGCTTGAGGGAAGAACAGGCTGATGCCAGAGGCTAATCTCTGGAGGCTCTGTCCCACGCATACCATATGGTAGCACCTGGGTGGCTCAGTCAGTCAAACATCCAACTTCGGCTCAGATCATGATCTCACGGTTTGCGAGTTTGAGCCCCATGTCAGGCTCTGTGCGGACAGCTCAGAGTCTGGAGCCTGCTTCATATTCTGTGTCTCCTCTCTCTTTGCCCTTCCCATGCTTGTGCTCTGTTTCTCTCTGTCTCTCAAAAATGAATAAACATTGAAAGAAATTTTACAAAAAACATATACCATATGTTCTCTGCCATCCTTTTCCTATAAATCCATAGAGCAGCATAGGGCAAGGTCCTTTCCCTGGAGCCATTTCCCGGGGGGACATTCAGCCCTGGTCAGTCAAGCACACATCTCTCTGTTGGATGATGGGAGCCCAGGGTTCTGCGGCCTCTAAGGTGGAAGCTTCTCCAATAAACCATACTTCACTTCTTGCTGCACATCACTAGTAAGGTGTGTGTCTGCCACCTTGGCATGACAGCATCAGACCCCAGCATGCAGATGTGAAGAACTCAAGGTCCCTCTGCACAAGTAGTTCACAGTCTCATGGAAAAGAACTCAAAGGCAGTAAGGATGCAATACCCTTCGAGACACTTGAGGAAAGAAGGGACTTTGACAGACTGTCACAGCATTGCAACTCCAGGTGGCAGATTATAATCTGCATACTGTATAAAATGCATACTTCTGCCTAGATTAGTAAATTCCTGGAGGGCCACTCATAAAGGGGGCCCACGCTGGCTTCTAGACCCTCACTTTCACTCCTCAGGGAAAAAAGCCCCACAGATGACTGTATCTGATAAGAACTCGCACTAGGAACAAACCCAAAAGGAGGAGATATTCACTAAAGGGGAATTAATGTACTAATTTTTGTGGAGAATAAACAACCCACTTTTTACTCACACTGATTCATCTAAGAAAGTTAACAGAACATATATATATCTATATTACCCACAATATATTTATACCCACAAGTAATATTTCAACACGAGCAAGCAGTCCAAGTGCCTGGAAACACAGCCATTGGCCCTTTGAAGTTAGATGGCAAACCTAGGGAAATATTCAGGCTGGGGCTGCTGTGTTCAGGTTAGTCTTTACACACAAGTGCAGGCCTGGAGCAGGGAGGGGATACTTAACTTGGGTTTATACACCTCTCTTAGCTTGTTTATACACCTCTCTTAGCTTCCTGGAGGAAGGAAGCCAAAAGGAGTCGATTTTTCCCAATTCCTCTGCCTGAGAGAGCTCCTTTTTATAATTGTTATAATTTGTATGTGCTGGCCGGTGTCTCACCTTCCCTCAAAGCCATTCAGGGCTTGATTGTTCTGAGGGCAAGTGGGGTACAGGACACCTGACTACTAAGAGCTTGAGCTATCCATCCCCCATTTGGAAATGACAACTTCGTAAAGACCTTGGATTTTTAAACTCTGGTCCTCTCCCAGTGGGTAGCCAGGGAGATTTAGAGAATAATTGGTTTTTCTCATTAAGGTGTTTTTAAGTAAATCTTTTTACCTTGAGATAATTGCAGATTCACATGCTGAGAGATACACTTTTCACCCTTTACCAAGATTTATCAAGATTTAATTTTTTAAACCAACATTCATTGAACACGTTTTCTGTGCCAGCCATCAGGACAACGAAGATGTCCCAGCTGGGATCCCTGAGCCTTAGTGCCTTAAGCTCTCATGATGAAGACAGACACCAAAATATCTCTTTAGTGAAGTTCGTGGTACAAACTGCCAAGAGGGAAGTGAGCATGTTGAAGGAAGAATCCTGGGCAGTGTCTTGGGGGAGAAGTAGAAGTTTTCAAGAGAAATGAGTGTTGCAGGGGCAATCTGGGCAGAGAAAACAGCACAGGCATAGGCTCATAAGGATAAAAGAGCATGGTGTGTGCTGGGAGCCATTCAAGTAATTCAGCATGGATCGGAACAAAAAATTCAAGGAAGAGAGTTCAGAGGCATCTGGGGAATGAGAAGAGAATGTTGTGTGATCCTGGCCTCCCACATTCTATGCTGGGGAAATGAAAAACAGATGGGAAATATGCTCCCAAACATGGCCCAAGCATGGCTCTCAGAGAAGCAGGAGAGAATCTTGTTCCGGTTTGAGGAGCCCACAGAGCCCTCATTTCCAATTTTTGGGCTGTGGCCCACTTCCTTCCATGACCTTCACCCAAGGCCAAGGGCAGGAAGTCTAGCTCTTATCTTTCCTCTTCTGCACAAGGGTAGCAATTGGAAAGAAACAGAGTGCCCCCCTCTACCAGCCTGGGCTGCCACATGAGGTGAGGCAACTTCAGCTCCCATCTAGCATGCAGATTACCCAGGAGTCCTTTAAGGACCCAGTGAAGGACACAGAAGGTAGTTGATGGTGTTGCTGGCAAACTCAGTGGAGAGTTACCAAAGTGGGGCCTGTAGGGCAGATCACCTGAGCTGGAACTCAAATGGGAATCCCGTCTACCCTTCAAAGAAATAGGCAACCCCAGAAAACTGAGATGAGGCAAGTTAACCAGGACTCCAGGCCCTGACTGAGGTGAGAAACAGCAGACCTGGAGTATTCTAGCCCCAGATGTCCACAGAAGGTAGCAGCAAAGCAAGGCATAACCAGGTACACCAGGAAATAATTTCTTCGAAGACAGTGAAGATCCAAGGAATAGTGGGGATCTGAGTTCCCACCTGCTCACCACCACAGCCATACAATAAGCAAATCTGTGTACTTAATAAGCATTCTGGAGGAAAAGACAGGGAACAGACACTGAGGTACTTAAATCTAAGTTTCCTTATTACTCAGCAGGATGGGGCTCATAAGGCAGCTTAGGTAGTTTTCTAGAAAAATAAGAAAACCACATTTTCTTTGAAGAAATGAGTATATTGTGTGTAAATGATCAACCCCTCTACATGTGGTTTATGAACACCCCCAGTCAGGTTTTGGATGAAACACTCCTATTTTAATATGGAATGACAAAAATTCTATGCTGGTTGGTGACTTCTGAATCATGCCATACTCTGCCAGAGCTAAAATATTACTAAAGAAAAGATGAGCTACTTTCTCACCTGTCCTTGGGTTCAAAAGTGTGGCAACCCTGGTACATCCCCAGCAAATGGGAATGTGCCTTTATAAGAGGACTGGGGCAGATTTGGATCTTTTTGTTTCAGGACAACGTGTCTTTATACCTGCTTTATAGGCTGCTGGTTGATACAGAATTTTATAATGAACCTCTTCCTACATTAAAAATCATTCTTTTATTTTTTCATTAAAATTTTTTTTAATGTTTATTTTTCAGAGAGAGAGAGAGAGAGCAGGGGAGGGGCTTGAACTCATGAACTGTGAGATTATGACATAAGCCAAAGTCAGATGCTTAACCGACTGAGTCACCCAGGTGCCCCCAAATCATTCTTTTGAAATATCACTTTAGGGGCACCTGAGTGGCTCAGTCAGTTGAGCATCCGACTTCACGTCAGGACCTGACTCGTGGTTGGTGAGTTCCAGCCCCACAGGGGGCTCTGTGCTGACAGCTCAGAGCCTGGAGCCTGCTTTGGATTCTGTGTCTCCCTCTCTCTCTGCCCCTCCCCTGCTTGTGCTCTGTTCTCCCTCTTGCAAAAATAAATAAACATTAAAAATTTATATATATATATATATATATATATATCTCACTTTAATTCCTGTACAATTATTGTATTAGTTTGGCTAGGCTAGGTTTTGTAACAATAACAAAAAAAGGTAATTTTGTTGCATAGCTTCAAACCACAAAAGTTTATTTCTTAGTCAAGCCATATGTCCAGTGCAATTTGGCATGGAAATTCTGCTCATCTTGATCATTCTGGAACCAAGGCAAGTAGATCAGCTACCATCTCAAGTGTATCTGGCTATTGCGTAAGAAGGAAAGGAGAATATAGGAAAGGATGCATTGGCTCTTACGGCTTCTTCCCCCAAAGTTTTCACATTTTATTATCCAAATCAAGTCATGTGGCATGGCATATTTTTTAAATGGACACAATATTTTTCAGATCTTCCAATCAGGAGGTTGAGTCTACTTCTCTATCCCTCAACTCAGCTTGCCCATGTAACCTACTTTGGCCAATGGGACAGTAACAAATCTAAGCAGAGGCTTAAAATATGCTTGTGCATTGAGGCTTGATCTCTCTTAATGCTTTTTTTGTTGTTGTTGTTGTTGTTTATTTATTTTGAGAGAGAAAGAGGGGGAGAGGAGCAGAGAGAGAGAGAGGTAGAGAGAGAATCCGAGGCAGGCTCTGTGCTGTCAGTGCAGAACAAACTCGATCTCACGACTTGATCTCACGACCTGAGCCGAGACCAGGAGTTGGGACACTTAACCACCCGAGCCACCGAGGTGCCTGTCTTAATGCTTTTAGAACAATCCAAGGTTGATGCAGAGGATGGCAGACCACATGGAGAGAGAGAGAGGCCATGCTGTTCCAGCTGTTTTGGCAATCCCAGATACGTAAGTGAGGCCATTCTCAGCCATCAAGCTCCGACCTGCCTAGACCAGAGAAACCATCCATCCGCCCAGTTCCCAGATTCTGAGAACATCTTAAGCCACCAAATTTTGAGGTGATGTGTTATACAACAAGAACTGACTTGTACACATCTATATCTAATTTCATCTGGGAAGGAGCCATGATATCTTTTTAAAAGTCTTAATGACTACCTCAGTATGAAATCTTACAGATGTGCCATAATGTTTAACCACTTTCTTATCATCAGTGTCACATTGTTACCTAATGCATCATATCACCTTCATGATAACTAAAAATAAAACTACCATGAACATCTTTGTGTATAAAGTTTACCCAAGTTACTGATTATTTCATTATGGTAGATTGGTGGAAGAATTGCTGTCAAAATTTAGGCCTCTTAATAAAGACCCAATTAAGAGCCAAAGGATTATACTAATTTATAAGTCCAATGAAAGTACATAAGCACACCCATTGCTCTTCACCCTCATTCAGCATCTAAGTGTGGACTTTTAAAAGCATCTTTGTGAGCTGCCTGGGTGGATTAGTTGGTTAAGCATCCAACTCTTGATTTTAGCTCAGGTCATGATCTCACGGCTCATGAGATCGAGTCCTGCATCAGGCTCTGTGCAGTGTGGAGCCTGCTTAGGATTCCTTCTCTCCCTCTCTCTGTCCCTCCCCTGCTCGCTCTCTCTGTCTCTCTTTCTCAAAGTGAGTAAATAAACCTTGAAAAATAAATAAATAAAAATAAATAAAAGCATCTTTGCTAATCTAATGGGAGAAAAATCTCATTTGAATTTCTTTGCAGATTGAGGTTCACTTTGTCTTACACATATTAACCGTCAATAATTCTTACACAGTACTCAGAGTGTAGCTGATAAGATATCTTTATTTTTCTATATTAAATTAAATCCAACTTCAGTGCCACACAGGACAAAATTGGGAGGAAGCTCAATGCCAGGCATTTTCCCCAGTTTCTTTTCCTTTGCTTAGATGGTAGGGAACTTCAAGCCATGGCTGGGCATCATGAAGGTGGTGAGGCTCTGTGCTGGTGCCTTATCTCCCTCCAAGCTAGGTGCAGGGGAAACTTTATGAAGGGGTGAGGCCATCCGGGTTCCCACAGCCTTGAAGGTAGTGTCCAGTTTTCACACTTACACATACCGTATTCAGGTCCATCTATCTCAGAGGCATTAGAGTGGATGCAAGTGCCCTTCTGCTCAATCTTTAACCACCTGTTGCCTGCCCAGTATCACATTCTGTTAGCACCACAGAAAAGCAGGATGCAGATCTCCAGTTCCTTTTATTTGGCAGAGTTATGACTTGAGAAAGCTTATGTGTGGCATGTGGGGAGTAGGAAGTGAAGGGAGGTGTCTGGGATGACACGAGGTTATATGTACATATTACATAAAGCTTTTCCCAGTGGAATGAGCAGACATCTCAAAAGATGAACAATGTAAGTGTTAGAAGCATAATATAAATGTCCAAAGTCTATGAAATTACATTTAGAGTATTGAACCATAAGCCATCACATTTCTTCTGTAATCAAGGAAATCACATTTTTAGTGAGTTATAAAAGCAATACAAAGTCAGACTATGAACAGACTATGAACTTCATGGATAGATTTACTTTCAAGGCCCTCTGTATCCACACCTCCCATTTCCACCAGATGTCACGGGACATATCTTCTAACAGTCAATGAATTGACAACTGTTCTCATCCTTTGGGTTGGTGGGGTGGATCCCCAAACCCAGTCACAGTCATTTGCCTCCAAGGAGCATGTAGTCCTGTCAACAACTTCTTTTAAGGTAAGGCAGCTGAGTCACAAAGCAGTCTTCGTGAAACCCACTAACCGAGCACCCATTGGGCTATGTGCTCCCATGATATGGTGGTCAGTGGGTGCAAGGACATTGCCTGCATCTAAGACAAATGAAGAACTTGCAAGAAAGCACACAAAGGCCGCTGGTGCCAAACATGTTATGAGGCAACATTTGCCTTTGCAATCTGTGTGTTGTGTCTTCTATAAAAGAATGTCAGCAAAGGAAGGAAATGGAAACCATTTCCGATGTGGTCAACCTCCCCTCACCCACACATGCTACAGCTGGGGCAGTGGATAAAAAAAGTAGAGGAATGGGGGGCCCCTGCGAAGGCAAATTGGGAAAGGGGTCAGATTTTGCACTTAGAATTTGTTGCTGGAAAACAGAAGAGCTGTTAGATGCCCCCCCCCCCCGCCACCCCCCGCAAGTTGTTTTACTCCTCTAAGTCTACCTGGAGTTTTTTTGGATGTAATTACTCCAACACAAAATCTCACATCTCCTTACAATTCAACTTCAGCTAAAGGCCCTGGAAAAACAATGCCTCTTTTCAAAGAACTGAAGAGTCCAGAAGCTTCTAGGTTCAACAGGCCACTGTCTAAACTGACAACCTGCTCTCAAGCCTGAAGGATGATAAAACTTCGCGGACTGGGAGTGAATTCCATGTCAAGAATGTCTGCTTCTGAGAGTTTGCTCTGATTGCCCTCATCCCCATTAGCAAAAACAGATGTGTGCTCACAAGCAAAGTAAACATTGGAGGTCAATATACGTTCCTCTCCGCCAATGTAGTTTGGCACTTCAATGTCAGCAAGGAGTATATGAAGCAGAGTAGAACTCTTCTATAACACTGGTGTCAAATGACAGGACTCACATCTGTGTATTAGGTTAACTGTTATATATCTATAGAACAGACTTTTTCTGTTTCATGGGGAATGATTTGAGCTGTGATAAATCTACTGCCATGGAATAGTTATCCTCTATTAGAGAAACAAGAAAGCATGATATTTGAGAGCCTGAGTTTGAATCCTGGTTCTCTTGCTTGCTACCTATGTAACCTTGGGAAAGTCATTCAACTTCAGTTTCTATCTCTAAAATGGAGGTTTTAATAGCATTTGTCTCCTACCTTGTCAGCACTAAGCATGAAAAATGTGAGCTCATTCTAGGATTATTCCATAGCACTAAAGGAAAGGCTGGATCCCTAAACTCGTCTCCATTCATTCTTTCATCAAGTATTTACTGAGTACCTACAATGTGCTGGTAGAGATACAGCAGTGATGATGAAAGACATAACTCAACATCACATGGAGTCTATGGTTTCCTGGTTCATCTGCCACCCTAGATGTGACCCTTTCATATCACTCAGCGCCCTGAGTGTCATGTTTCTCAAAGTTATTTGAACATAAGAATTACCTGGCACTCTTGTGAAAAGACAGATTCTAAGACCTCATCCTGCTGAATATCACAGGGGGATTCTGACTTCCTTTTCTTCATTGGCAAAATAGGGAGCAAAGCAACCCCTACCACAATCTTATTGTGCATTCCAAGAGAAATAGCATATGGGAAAGGATTTTGGAAACAAAGTTACTTTCCAGTGTGTGGTATCCAGGATCTCTCTGGAGGTTTAGAGAAGCCAGCCAAGGGCTACTCGGCCTGTGTTCTGTCCCAGTGTCCTCTTACCCCACCTCCTCTTTCTGGACTTGCTGGAGACATGAATCAAAAGCCACCCACCCCCATTTTAACCTAATGAGCTAATGGGTCTCAGACAGAAAGCAGCCTCAAGTCTACCACCAAGGCGGACACTTGCATTGTATTCTAGGAATGCCTTTTATGGGGCTTCAGAGGGCCATTCAGTGGCCATAACTGGTGGTTTTCAGGGGACAGCCCTGCTTTCCCTTGTCACCTGTTCAAATTGGAGAATAACACAGTGATTAGAGTGGTGAACTGTAGGGTCTTGGTAAATCCTCATCACACAGTCCCTGTCCCCTCTCCAGCTTTATCTCCTCCCCCTCCTCCATACATCCACATAACCTCTGACTACCTCTCCCCTTTCCGTAATAAAATCTTCCAGTTTTTTTTTTTAATTTAATGTTTTTTATTTTTTTTTGAAAGAGAGACACAGAGTGTGGGTGGGGGAGGGGCAGAGAGAAGGAGGCACAGAATCTGAAGCAGGCTCCAGACTCTGAGCTGTCTGCACAGAGCCCGATGCAGGGCTGGAACCCACAAACTATAAAATCCTCCAGTTTTTAACTGGCCACAAAGCCATCCAGAATAATGACTACATTTTCCAACCCCCTTGCTACTATGATCAATGGGAAGTAAACAGAAATGTCGTATGGCCGCAGCCAGGAACAGTCTGCAATACATAACTGGCATGTGTTTTATCCCTTCTCTCTCCTATCCCGTCCTCCATTCTGATGCTTGGAATGTGTATGTAGTGGCTGAAACTCTAGCATCTATTTTGGATGTTGGGGACATTATTCCCAGACATCAGGAGTACTAGAAGAGAGAAGGGGCCTGGAGCCCTGAGCACTATGTGGAGCCAAGACTCTAATCTGGTCTTGAACTGTCAACCTCTGGACTTTTACAAAAGAGAGAAATAAACTTCTATTTTAAGCTGCTGTTATTTGGGGTTTCTGCTGCTCATATCCAAAATGCATCTTAAATGACATAGTGCTTAGGAGCTGGATTCTGGAATGAGATTGCCTAGGTTCTATCACTTATTAGTTCACAGCCATGGGTAATTTGCTTCACTTCTTTGCCCCAGCTGTAAAACGAGGATGCTAAAGATACCATCTGCCTTCCAGGTAAGAATGAGCTAACACACATGAGACATGATATCTGGGAGGCCTGGAAGGTAATCTACATCTGGAACAAAGGTGTGCCCCAAGGTAGCAAGATTGAAAGTTATTCTTCCCTTGAATCCGAGGGAGGCTTGTTTTTTTTAGTGCTGCAGCAATGGCAACAGCGCTAATAATAATATCTTTAAAATTTTTATAAAGCACTTTACAGGAATCTTTCCAACATCCCTATGAGTTCTGTATTATTACTTGCATTCCATAGAGAATAAAATGGAAGTTTAGAGAGGTTTGCTAACATGCAAAGATCACACAGCTACTAAGGGGCTGTGATAAGATTCACACCCAGGTCTCTTACCTACAAATTCCCTTCCTTTCCCACAAACCTCAAGTGCAAGTTGTTGTACTGCTATGCATTCCTATCATGTCCTAAACACATAATTTTTGCAAAGGGATTCCCAGGCTAGATTTTTTTTTTATTTTTAAAGAATAAAGTACCCAAATTCCCAGTGTAAGAAACTTTGCTTTCTGGTCCCTCACAGCTTGGATGCAAGTAAGCCTTTGTATGTGATCACAAAAAATGCTAGCCCTAGAACATACTTTGAAAAAAAAGGGATCTGCCCAGGGCCTCAGCACAGCAACGGGAGTACGGGAAAAGCCTTGATCCACCTTGTTGCGATCTGGGGCCTGATTCTGAGTGATGTTTCAGGCTCACTCTATGTTTTTATTTTGTTTTTGAGAGAGAGAGAGAAACAGAATGCGAGTGGGGGAGGGACAGAGAGAGAGGGAGACACAGAATCCAAAGCAGACTCCGGGCTCTGAGCTGTCAGCACAGAGCCCGATGCAGGACTCGAATTCATGGACCATGAGATCATGACGTGAGCTGAAAGTCAGACACCTAACTGAGCCACCCAGGTGCCCCCTCAGGCTCACTCTAAAAGGGACCAAAGAGGAGCGCCTGGGCGGCTCAGTAGGTAAAGCATCGGACTCTTGATTTCAGCTCGGGTCATGATCTCACGGTTCATGGATTTGAGCCCCACATCATGCTCTGCACTGGCAGTGTGGAGCCTGCTCGGGATTCTCTCTCTCTGTCTCTCTCTCTCTCTCTGCCCCTCTCCTGCTCTCTGTCTCTCTCTCTCTCGCTCAGAAAATAAACTACAAAAAAAAAAAATTTTTTTTTGTAATAAAAAAAGAGGGACCAAACAGGAGTCAAGCATCTGGGACAGGGTGAGGCTTCATGACAGGGCATGTGTTTTGAATTGCAGATTCTTTTAACAGAAGCAATTTGGAAGCAGGACTGGGAAGCCGCTGCTAACTGGAATGCTGTAGCCATCTTTCTTCCATGTTCCCTGAAGGCAGGGCCAGTAGCTCTCACTGCATTTGGGGGGTATGTAAGTTAGATGCTAGGAAGAACTTGCTCACGCTGATTGTGAAAGGCAGACACAAATGTGGTTGCAGAATACTGTTATCTATGCAGATTTGAAAAGAGTGTAGGAAAAAAGTCACACATAGAGGATATGGTCTGAGCATCACCCTGGTAGAAAACAGGAGGTGAGCACAAAAAGTAAAGGTATAATGGTTCTGAGCAGTGAAAACAGACCTGAGTTCAAATCCTAGCTTATAAACCCAGTGATTTGGGCCCACCTCCTCCACCTCTGGGATCCTCTTTTCCCCCCAATCCACAGAGAGGATCACAGGATGCCTACCTCTGACTATGAAGTTGAAAAATACATCCAATAATATGGGAGGCATTCAATACGTATTCATTTCATCCTTTTCTCATGAATCCTTTCCTCTTTTGTGACTTTATGATTCAGTACTTCCTGGAATTCAAAGCACTAGGAATTTTCCAAAGAGCTTAAACTGCTTACTGAGCTTCTGAGCTCTTCCCAGCATTACTTTCTGACAGAGGTGAGTAGTAGAGATGGGTCAGAAATCAGACAAACCAGGCTTTGCTTGCTGGCCCAGCAGCCACCTCTCACCTGCCATTTTCTCCCCTGTTCTCACTGGGCAAGAATGGTGTTGTCACAAACAAGAGAGTCCACACCACAGATACAATCAGTGTGGCGTGTGGCCGTTGATTGGTGCACTTTGCTGCCTACAGAGATGAGCACCTATTATCTCCTAAAGGGTTGGGACTGGGATCCAGCAGGAGGCCATTGGAACGACAGACATCGGCCAGCTGGTACACCTCCCTGCATGGCCTGGGGTCTCGGGGCCCCTGGAGTACACAATAAAGGGATGGGTTTGAGGGGGATGCTGAGGACTTTCAAGCTCAAAGTTCCTCTAAGCCAGAAGGCAGAGAATTTCTACCGGTGAAAAGTAGTATTTCTGCCTTCTGTTCCTTTCTGTAGGCTATACTCCTGAATTGTGTTTACACTTTTTCATGAAGAAAACATTTTTTAAGTCTATGTAGCATTTCATTCCTAAGAGGGGGACTTCTTGCAGGGACAACATGGGGGGGGGGTGGGAAGCAGGGAGTTAACAATGAGGGAGGATGTAGGAAAAATGACAATATCATCTTAGAACAGATCACCCCAATCTCTTCTGTTTGCCCAGGTTAAGGAGGCTTCCCTGAGTTGTTCTACTTCACAGGAAAATGACAATAAGTGGGAAAAAGTTATGTATCTCCATTTCCCCCCAAGCCTCTTACACTTGCCTGTGTAAGCCTTACACCCGAAGTTCAGAGAGAAAATATAAATTAAAAAAGAACTTACATCTGAACAAAGTTTTTTTCTTTTCTTCACCTGTACATTTTTTTTTTTTTGAGATGAGAGAATTGATGAAGGAAAGAATTCCTTTTTCAACTCAGAGGCTCTATGTTTAGTCCAATAATAACTTCCATTGTCAAGTGTCGCTGCCCCAAAATGAACACAATCAATGAAAAGCAGTTGAAAAGAGTTGTCTTAAATGATTTCTATCTCTGAAGGTAAAGGGCACACATACAATGTTATCTATCCTGATTCGATCCCAGTATTTCCTCTAAAGGAGAAAGAGAGAGACTCAAAAGGGAGAGGAGTTGGCTCTCAGTAGCTTTCCTTTCAGCTGGAAAAGGAATTGGGCTGGTTGCTACTTCAGTTGGCCGCTTCTCCTGGGGTTTGTGGAGGGGTGGCCTTTACTGCAGTCCACTAGTGCCCCCTACTGTCCACTTCAGGAAACACAAGGGCAGACTGAACTGCTAAACCTGGATAGGTCATCTAAACGCCCTTTCAACGTTTCTGACAAAGAAATCCCAAAAACTTGAAACGGTGTGATTCCATCTTTAATTCACTGAGGGAAGTTTATAGTCAAGTTATATTACTTTAGAGACTTACATAATGTTACGAAGGAGCTTTAGAAAATATTTAACTTTTTTTTTTCCTAAGTGTATTAGCTCTGAGATATATTAGCAGTTATGTGAAACCAAAGGGGACTAGGCAATGCGAAGTTAAATAGCCATTAAGTAAACGTTAAATAGGCAGGTTCTTTCCTGCTGGACTACTCAGACCCTTTAATTATGGATTATGTATCTCCCAAGGAGAAATGCAATTTCCCATTAGCACTTGAAAATACAACTACTTTTTATTTGAATTTCTTGTAGGGCCAATATCCCAAGAAACACACTTGGGTAGTGGTGATCCAGTCTAAATGAATCATTCTGCAAATTTGGAAACTGAGCCCCAGGGAGGTGCCAGTGACTGGGTGGTTAACAGAGCCATCCTGAGGATCCGTTGGGAGGTTCTCAAGCTCCCAGAGGGGCTTCTTCCCTAGAGCACCCCTGTCAGAGTTGATCTTTAGCATTTCTGTTTTCATAAAGCATGTGTATTTGTGGAATGGGGAAGGGCACTGCCTTTAGCCAAGGATACTGGGAAAGTGAAGTAGGCTCCTTTCAAGTATACTCCAACTCTCGCTAGAGAATTTGTTTCTGGTATTTTCAATTCAATTTCTGTCTCTTGTGAAAAACTTTATTGTTTTATAAAAACCCTATATTCAACAAATATTTATTTTATTTTATTTTTATTTTTTAATGTTTATTTTAAGAGAGAGAGAGAAAGAGCAAGCAGGGGAGGGGCAGAGAGAGACGGAGAGAGAATCCCAAGGAGGCTCTGCGATGGCAGCACAGAGCCCAACGTGGGGCTCAATCTCATGAATTGTAAGATCATGACCTGAGACGACACCAAGAGTAAGAAGCTTAACTGACTGAGCCACCCAGGTGCCCCTATATTCAACAAATATTTATTATGCACACAGCTCTGCGCTAGTTGGATGATACAAAGAAGAGCAACATGATACACCACGTTGGTTAAGAGCAAATGTTTGGAAGTCAAGTTCCGGTTCTGCCATATTCTGGCTGTGTGTATTTGGACAAGTTACTTATTATCTTTTATAGTCAAGATATGGAAACAATCTAAGTGTGCATCAACAGATGAATGGACTAAGAACCTGCCATATAGGGCATCTGGGTGGCTCAGTCTGTTGAGCCTCTGATTTTGGCTCTGGTCATGATCTCACAGTTGGTGAGTTCAAGCCCTGCATCAGGCTCCTCACTGACAGTGCAGAGCCTGCTTGGGATGCTCTCTGTCTACCTCTCAAAATAAATTTTAAAACTTAAAAAAATTTTTTGAAAAAGAAACCGCCATGTATTTGTATATATAAATACTGTGAGATATATATAATGGAATATTGTCCAGCCTTTCAAAAAGACATGTTGACATTTGCAACAACGTGGCTGAACCCAGAAGACATTATGCTAAGTGAAATAAGCCAGACACAGAAAGAAAAAAGCTGAATGATGTCACTTATTAAAAAATTGAATATATAGAAGCAAAGAATAGAATGGTGGTTACCAGGGACAGGAGGTGGAGGAAATAAGATGTTGGTCAAATGGTACCAATTTTCAGTTATGTAAGATGAATAAGTGTAGAAACCTAATGTACACCATGGTGACTATATTTAATAATACTGTAACAAATATTATAAACTTGCTAACAGAGTAGATTTCAGATGCTCTCCTCACAACAACAAAATGTAACCATGAAAGGAAAAGATATGTTAATTAGCTTGAAGGCAGTAACCATTTCATTACATGTGTGTGTGTGTATCAAATAATCATGTTGTACACTGTAAATATATACAATTTTTATTTAAAAATCAATTTAACATATACTAATTTGGATGTAAATTAAAAAATAAAATAATAAAAACTAAATAAATAAAATAAAAAACCAATTTAATAAATAAATATAACACTTAGACTCCCCACCTATAAAATGCAGATATCTTCACAGGATTGAGGGTATTATATACTAATACTTTCACAGGATTGTTTTGAGGACTGAATTAGAAAATACATGTAAAATGGTTAGCACAATGCCAGCACATATAAGCGTTCAATAAATATTTGCTGTTATATTGGAGCAAGAAAGAAAACAAGCACGTCCAAAACAGATGAACATATGGGGAGAGAGAGAAGAAAGGGAAACAAACCACAAGTGACTGTAGTGATAGAGAACAAACTGAGGGTTGATGGAGGGAGGTGGGTGGGAGATGGGCTAGATGGGTGATGGGTATTAAGAAGGGCACTTGTTGTGATGAGCACTGGGTGTTATATGTAAATGATGAATTACTGAATTCTACTCCTGAAACCAATATTGCACTGTATAGTAACTAAAATATAAATTTACAAAGGTACATCCCAAAACCTCAAATAACAATATAAGGGGATGGATCAGAGATAGCAACTAGGTTTCATGCTGCTTACAATCCACACTGAGCTTGTACTGTCTGCCTCAAGTTCTATGTTGATAATTCTGATGTTCCTACCAGCCTTAGAGGGAAGGAGCACCCATATCAATTAGTGATGTTTTTCATGAGTAGGGGAGTGTGGATATGAGGTTATATGGTACATGCCATTCTTAGGATGAATAAAATGTCACATGTGGCAGATTAGATAGAACAGTCATTTCTGGAGGAGATAGGACAGAGGCACTTGGGGGATGGGTTTGATATGAATGAAAGGACAGGAAGTAAGGCAGGAAGAGGTATCTGGCACCAGGAGTTTTCCGAGAAAATGTTAAGGATAAAACCCACATGGCCATTTGTGTGGCGGTAAGCAGACCAGCCTGTCTAGAGAAAGGTTTGATGCTAAAGATGAGCTCTATAAATATGGTGACCAGAGCTGCTGAGCTGGTGACCCAACATCAAGCAAGCTGTCCCATTGTTCCCATAAATTCCCTCATATGCCCTGGGCCATGTGCCTGAATCTGAAGTCCAGAAAATGTGGACGCCAGTAAGTTTCTAGTACCATCTTGTCTACCATGGAGCTATTCAAAGGCTCTTTCCCTTCGCTCGTGAAGACCATCCTTTCATGTTGAGTTCATGGCTGCCGTTCAAAACCCGTCACTCTATGTGCACTTTAGAAAGTTGTTACAAATGTCTTCCATCATGCACAGATGGCAGTGCAGCCCCAAACATCTTAGATTCTCAACAAATGCACTCACAGATTAAATTGTCATTGAAAATGAGAAACGAAGAAGCAACTCACCAGAAACTAGCTGCCATGTATATAGCATGTGCCTCCTCTATATTCAGAACTGAGCTATCTCTGGGGGTGGTTGGTAGAAGGAGGAGTATCAAAGAGATATGTATTAAAGCCACAAATAAGGATGGGAAGTTTTGAAAAATGCCTGCTTGTAAAACATCATAATTTGGCCTAATGAGGTTGTATTCATCCATTCTTCTTTATGGAGTGTCTACCACAAAGCAGGGACTTCTGTATTAGTTAGGACTTATGTGGTTACCAGTGACAGAGAGACCTAACTCAAACTCATTTAAGCAAAAGAGGGGGTTATTATAAGGGATAATGTGATCTCTGTGAAACCCAGAGACAGGAATGTGCCTGAGGCATGGGAACAACTGAAACCAGGAACTCAAAACCGTCAGGTTTCCTTTTTATTCTTCTTGTCTCTTCTGTCCATTCACTCTCTTCATTAGTTTCATTCTTCATCCAAGCTAATGATCAGCTTTCTTCATGGGGTGAAAAACATGGGGGCAAAGAGCTCGCTAACAAACAGTACGTTTCATAGCTTTGGTCATCAGGAAAAGGGGGAAAAAAAAGCTATCTTAACATTCTTTATGGTTCCAAGTTGAAAAATTCTAGGGAAGGACTCACTGAAGCAGTTGGAGTCAGGTAAACTCCACGGGGTCATGAAACAACATAGCAGATCCTGTGGGAACCACAAAGATGGGGATAAGGGAGAGGAAACTTCTGGAAGAAAGGGGGTGGGGTGAGGTGCTGGGCAAACAAAGCAAGAAATGCCTGTTACATCTTCTCTTATTGATTGCCAGCTCAACTCAGCTGTCAATCAATTCCATTCATTTACTAAGTACCTATTTGCTCACTTACTGAGTACCTGCTACCTGCCAGGTGCTGTGCTAGATTTAGGGATGAAAAGATGACGATGGTATCTCTTAAGAGTGCTAGGCATTCAGAAATACAAAAATACAAAATAATTATTTTGTATTTATATATATGTATATACATATACATATATATATATATATATATATATATATTTTTTTTTTTTTTTTTTTGGTTTAGGACCTTTAGGAACTTACCATATAACTGGGGAGAGAAAACTGTGTATTTGTAGAACAACCAAGTGTCAAGCTACGTGTTATGGATGATGAGGATAAAAGAAGGTAAGTGGGATCGGTGAGCCTGGAACCAGGGGAAGCATGTTGGAGGGGGTGATACTTCTGCAGGGTCTTTAGAGGGTGAGGAAGTTTTTGTTTATGACTACATGTGTTTCAAGTGCAGGATCTTCACAACATCACACTAAGTCAGGCCCTCTGCTCATGGCTCTCTGCATCTGGAGGCCTTTTGGAATGCAGCCGTCAGCCAGTGGCCCCGTTCCTTTCTCAGAGACAGGACTACCACCCACAGCTCTTCTGATAGCCTTGTTTTTTATTGCCATGGCTCATTGGATCAAAGCCTCTGAGTTTGATGTAAGTTCAGAATAATTCAAGGATTAACTCATCTTTCTGTGCTTGGGGAGCTACACAAGCAACATCTGGTACAGCCTGCAGAGGGATTCTTCACCCAGAGTTTCAAATTTCAACATGTGAGCCATCCTGCTGAATAACATCATCGACGGGAAACAGCACTCAGAGCCCTCATCTTGTAACAAGAGCTCTGTGTAACACCCCGTGGTCATGTTTTGCACACAACTATAATAAATGATGCAAATTGTAACAGGTTCTTTATCATCTTGTTTCTTGCAAAAGGACTGAATTCCACATTGATGGGGTTAAAATTCCCTTGTGGATTTTCTCTGGGGCCATTCCATAGCCCGTGCTAGCACCATTAATAACACCCTTCCTGTGCGTGGACCAGCCCATAGGCTCACATTTTAATGTTGTCACAGAGAATCTCTTGGCCATTCCTTTTGTCAAATCCCATCTGTCACCTCCCTGTCTTCCCAGGTCCTCTGGAAAATCTGTGGTTAGGACCATCCCCTGCCCCTTGGTAAATCCTGGTTTGGTAAAGCCCTTACTGTATCCCCCCATGGGTTAGTTCCACTACTCTCGGAGTTGTCTTCAAGTCACGATTTTGCCATGTTCTTAAAGGTGACACACTATAGCTTATTTATTTTTGAGGGGGGTAGGGGCAGAGAGAGGGAGTGAGAGAATCCCAAGCAGGCTCTGCACTGTCAGCATAGAGCCTGAAGCAAGGCTCGAACTCATAAACTATGAGATCATGACTTAAGCTGAAATCAAGAGTTGGATGCTTAACCAACTGAGCCACCCAGACACCCCAGGTTACACACTGTAATAACTAATAATTGGGTGTTTTGTGTCAGGAATGTATTATTATAGAGGTACTGTTATCTTTACCCGTAACTCACCGGAAAGGAAAAGGAGGCTCAGTGTTTGAGTTGCCCAAGCATAAGATATGAATCCACGTCTGTCTCATTTCCAAGACTGTGTTCTTTTTAAGGGATAAATATAGGGACCCAAGAATATGGTCATGGGAGTGTCACATGGGAATCCCTGCTTCCAAGTTGGGGAGGGAGAAGGGAAGAAGAAAATGCAAAGAATATGTCTCTGAATTCAGAGGAGGAGAATTTTGAGACATGGTAAACTGTGTCTAAAGCCAGGACAGGTTGGGGAATATTGAGACATGAGAAAAGTTATTGGCAAATGTTTTCAAGAAAAGCTGGAGTAGAGTAATGGACCTGGAAGAGGTCAGATAGTGAGTGGAATGGTACAAACTCTGCCAACAAAAGGAAAGAGCCACTAGGCAGATGATAAAGTGAAAGGCTGGTCCCCATCTACTGACCTTGAAACTCTGGGGATGGGGACCAGGAGTTGTTTTAACAAACCCTCCAGGTGATCCTGATGCACACTCAAGTTTGTGACCCACTTCTATTGCAGAGTTTCTCAGCCTTGGCTGCACACTGGAATCACCTGGATTCCCTCCGAGTGATTCTAACATGCAGCCAGAGTAGAAAACCACCTCCTCAGTCAAACGGGGAGGAAGGAATGATTCTAGCTGCACTGCAGAGTTCTGGCTATCCCAGGCCCTGTGCTAAGGATGGGCCCAAAGATAAGCCAACAAGCGCCCAGTGCTTTACAGGTCTTGCTCCAATGAATCCTCATGACAAGTCTATGAGGCAGGTACCATCATCCGTCCCATTTTATAGATGAACATGTTGAGTTTCCAAGAAGTTACCTGACTTGCCAGGATCTGGCAAGGCTGGAACTTGAAATTAAGCCTCCTTTGACTCCAAAGTACTCATTTTTTAAAAAATTGTGGTAAAATATACATAACACAAAAATCACCACTTTTGGATTTAAATAAATAAAAGAAAAACTATAGAGAACAAACTGAGGGTTGATGGAGAGGAGGTGGGTAGAGGGATGGGCTAGATGGGTGATGGGTACTCTGGAGGGCATTTGTTGTGATGAGCACTGGGTATTGTATGTGATGAGTCACTAAATTCTCCTCCCGAAACCAATACTACACTGCATGTTAACTAACTTAAATTTAAGTAAAACTTTGGAAGAAAAAAAAAAAAAATCACCACTTTCACCATTTGTAGGTGTATCATTCAGTGGCATTAAAGTATATTCACAATGTTGTGCAACTATCACCACTATCCATTTCCAGAACTTTTTTATCACTTCAAACAGAAACTCCCTGACCATTAAACAGTAACTCCCTATTCTCCTCTCCCTCCAGGCCTGGTAACCTCTATCCTGCTGTCTCTCTGAATCAAAGTATTTCTTCTAAATCACTGTTTCCAGATGGGCTCAAAGAAGAAATGGAGGTGCTAAAATTGATCATTTTTTCCCTTGAATAAGGGTATCTCTGAGTTAGCTAGGCTTCCATTTGCAACCTGTGTTTCCTAAACACTGAAAAATCTGTGACTCCCACCAAACAGTATATTCTCTCTTCCTCTCTGTGCCACAGCATAGGCGAATCCCTCCACTCTGTGTCTTTTCTCACCTTGCCTCCATTTAGCAAACTGGCTCCTCCTCCAGGTCTCCCTCCAGGCATGATTATCCCTGGAGATCTGAACCAGGTGCCTCAACGGGTCGCACAGACCAGGCTTTGCAAACCGGCGTGCGCTCCAGTCATGTTGGCATTTTGTTAAAATGCAGATTTGGACTTAGTGGGTCTGGGGCAGGACCCTAAAATTCTGCATTGCTATCAAGCTTCCAGGTGATGTTCATGCTGCTGGTCCCCGAACCGCACTTAGAGCAACGAGATCAAAGAGTGTAGTGCTTCTCCATAGTACGTTTTACAGTAGTATTCCCTTGGCTGTTTCTCCATTCCACTGTAAATACTTTGAGGCCAGAGCCCGTCTTATTTATTGTCGTATTCCGTAGCCTAGCATTGTGCCAACCCAGAGTGACTCTCAATAAATGTCGACAAATGAATAAGTTAATGAGCTCACAGCCTGGAAAAATAAAAAGGAACCAGATCTGTAAAGAACCTCACAGACCATACTAGGGGATTTATGGGGAGCCACTAAAGGATTTCAAGAGGGTTCTATATATCATATGTGTATGTGCAATGTGTTATAAAGGACCAAGACTGAGATCAATGAAACAAGGGTGAGCTACTGTACTAGTCTAAGCAAATGATTATGAAGGCCTGCACCAAGGTAGTGATGGTGGAAATAGGAGAAAGAGAATTCAAGACCAGAGAGATGGGTTGATCAGACATTCCAATTGCTTCAGACAGATCCGGTTTATTCTAGGTACAATTGCCAATAGTGTCCCTTTCATTCCCCCAAAATACCCTGGTTTGCCTAAACCATCTGTTCACCCTGTACATAGGAGATAAACTTATTAGAATATGAGGTGGGGTAGGGAACAGAGTAAGAAGTCTAGGATATGGTTCTCAAGTTTCTGCCCTGGGTGACCCAGTGGACGTTAACACCATTTACTAAGCTAGGCAGCCAGAAGGAGAAGCAGTGAGAGAAGTTTCTTCTTAAAATATAAATAGTTAAGTCATATAGCAAGTCACTGAAAAGTGTTAAGTAAATTGCAGTAATTTACTAGCATGAAAAAATTACAAAGGAGGCATACAAATGGTTGGAGTTTTGGAGAATACCGATCAAAGGGATCGCCAAACTGAGAACGACATTTCTTCCTGAAGCTCTGAATAGAATTAGTCTCAGAGCAATTTGTTAGGAAACCCGCCCTAATCTGCCACTCAGACCAACTGCAGATGGGAAGTCAAAATGGCCAATTAATTCTGGGTTTTGTGTCTCTGCATTTGCTTCCCTTCAAGTCACCTATGTGTCTACTCCCAACAGCCAACGATCTTCAGGATGCCCTGGATCACATTTGAGCATGGTCATTTCGAGTCTAGATAATGATGTACGACGCTAAGGTTTAACTAACTGAGTCAGAACAACACATCTCCTGAACACGAAAATGTTCTCTCTCATTTATAGGCCACGTGACCCACGATCCTTACTAACCTCTGTCCACACTTGTCAACACCTCAGCTTTTTCCCCTCTCCCCCAACATGTCAACAACTAGGTAATTATTTAATAAACCTCAGAACATACCTTTTCTTCTTCTCTTGGCCAGAGAAACCCGGGATTTTCCCAGTTTCAACTTCAAGGTGGCTCTTAAGGGTTCCAAGTGCAGTCAAGCGGAAGAGTAAATTCACCCACGAGAGCCTTTTGAGGGAACTTTCAAACAAAACTGTGACTTTTCAAGTATTAAGAGGAAATGACAGACTGAACTAAGCTCAGGATTCATTTTAGTACACGTGTTAAAGGTTATGTTAGCAGCTGTCAAATTGCTGGCCAGCTCTAAATACATCACTCTTCGCCTTAAATCAGATGTCTTGGGTGGTACCAGGAACCTGCTCCTCTGGGCTGACCCTGAGCAAAAGGATCACTCACGAAGGTGAAGTCTGTCTTCCAGGCATTCTTATCACTGGTGCCAATATCATTCTGATGGGCAAGAGACCTGGAACCCAGGACCCCAAGTCCTGAGACCGTTATGGTTTCCTGCTGCTGTTAGAGACTCAGAGAACTCTGACGCTGTGGGGGAAGCTGTGCATGTGGTGGGGGGTGGGGGAGCTCTGTACTTTCCACCCAGGTTTCCTGTGAACCTAAACCACTTTAAAAAGTAAAGCGTGTAAATATTTTAAATGGCATAAAAGGGGGTTGCTTGGGTGGCTCAGCTGGTTAAGCATCTGACTCTTAGTTTCAGCTCAGAACATGATCTCACGGTTCAGAGGATCCAGCTCCATGTTGGGTTCCACGCTGATAGCACGGAGCCTGCTTGGGATTCTGCCTCTCTCCCTCTATCTCTCTTTCACTCTCTCTCTCTCCCTGCCCCTTCTCCACCCACACGCTCTCTCTCTCTCTGTCTCTCTCTCCGTCTCTCTCTCAAAATAAATAAACATTTAAAAAATAGCATAAAAGGTACATTTAGGAAAAATTAAAACCTATTATTTCTAAATAAGTTTTTTTCAGTTTCTCAAAGCTGGAGTTTCCTCTCTCTCTTTGTGGCTCCTGCATTGCTGTATCCCCCACCCACTTGGGCCATTCCACAATGACCACCAAGCCAAGGGGTCAGGGAGGGCCAAAGGATCTGTGAATTCTCCCTGGTGTTCGGTCATGAGTCTGTCTGCCAGAGAGGGGAAAAGGGATATTGTGATTGATGACTGAGGTCTATAAAAGCAAAGTATTCTCAGAAGAAAGTGTAAGTGAATAGTAGCCCTTCAAAGAGATGCCAGAAAGTGGGTAGAAAAGGCACAAGATTAGAAGAGGCAATGACAAAAGTGCAAGATCACAATGAAAACCCCAAGTGAGATGGAGACACTTTTGACCATGAAAACGAGAAGAGTTGGAGCCTTCGGGGAGGAGAGAGAAGAGAGTCCTGCTGTCCGCAGAGAGGGGAGCAAACAGCCTTGCCCTGCCTGCCTTAGGTGCTTAAATAAAAAGGGGGAACAAAGAGGGAGAGTGTTTGTAGAAGGACAGTGACACGGTCAGCCTGCCTCTGTCCCACACCATCCACCCCAGAATCCACGTCTGTGCCTGTCGATGAATGACTGACTCACCCCTGCAAAGGTGAACTTTCAATCAGCATCCTCAGTTTAGAAGGAAGGGTAAAATAGTTGGAAAGATTTCCCAACAAAAAAAAATGATCAAGTAAAAAGGTTCTAAAGGCAAGATGACTATATTTGCCAAATTACAAACGCAGTTCCCATTTGTCCCAGCAGTCCCGCTTATGGGAATTTCTCCCACAGATTTCCTCGCACATGCATGAAATGATGTATGTACAAGGTCATGCAGGAGTCTGGAAACCACACGATAGCTCATCAAACAGGGGACTTGTTAAATAAATGATGGCACAGCCACATAATGGAATACAATGCAGGTGTAACACAGAACCAACTAAAAAAATAAGGAAGCTCTCTGTATTGATAAGGAAGCATCTCCAAGGCCCATTGCTTAGTCAAAAAAAGGAAGGCTCAAAGCTGTTGGTACAGTATGCTACAATGGGGGCAGAAGTTAAAAGGGAAACATTTTAAAAAGTGCTTCTGCTTGTATTTTCATAAAAAGTGGCTATCTGCACAAAGAGAGGTGTATCGAGTAAGTGTGGATAAAGGAAGAGTACAAAGGCTTTTCACAGAATACCTTTTTATTTTGTTTTGATTTTTGAATCCCCTGAATACTATTACTGATTCAAAAATTTTTAAATAACAAATGGTTCAGGAAGTAAGGGCTGGGAATGGGAGCAGCTGAATTCCCACTTATCTAGAAATTATCTTTCCACCCCAGGATGGTAAGGCCTATCAGTCAGGGCTCTTACAGGGCTATGCATCAGAAATCCTTATCAAGTTTATCGAAGTTCAAAAGACTCTGTCAACTCTTGTAACTGAAGAGTTCAGAGGTAGAGCTGGCTTCGGGGACAGTGGGGCACAGAGCACTCCTCACTGCCGAGGGACTAACTGTGGGCTTACTACGTGTCTGATGGCACCCTGGCTCAATTCTCAGAGCAGATGGTTGGTACCTCGTTCAGCATTTTCTGGGCATCGATTTTGGAAGTCACCGCCACCCCCCAGTACGGGTCTGGCATCCTGCTGCCCTTCGCTTTAGAAGATGAGTCTCCTGGGGGTGACCAAGGAGAGCCAGAAGCTTCTCCTCCAGGGCTTGAGGCTGTGGTTGCTCTCTTATGCAACAGACAGGACGCAAATGCATGACATTCCGGCCTTGAGAATGCCGGGCGTTCAGAGCCAGACCAAGAATATGTGTGTGGGGAGACGGCTGGGCTTACTGACTTGCCAGAATCAGGGAGTGGGAGAGAATGGGATGCCACTTATCTCCCTCCCGCTCCCCCTTCCTCATTCCAGGGCCCAAACACCACACCAGCATGTCTCCAACTGAGCGAAAGAATGAGAACATGGGACAATGCCACATGCAAGGGATGTTAGGAAACCCAAACACGGCACAACACTGATGTACTTAATTTGGTTTGTGAAATGCAATTTCTGTGGAATCCTCCGTTAGTGTTTAAAAAAAAAAAAAAAAAAAAAAAAAGGAAGAAAGAAAAAGACCCACTTGATCAGAAATCAGGAAAACAAGGGTCCCAGACCAGGATCTGTTGCCATCCCACCATAGAACCTCTTGCATATCAATGAGCTTCTCTTTGTCTTAGC
The DNA here is from genome assembly GCF_028018385.1 of Neofelis nebulosa. Taxonomy (NCBI): domain Eukaryota; kingdom Metazoa; phylum Chordata; class Mammalia; order Carnivora; family Felidae; genus Neofelis; species Neofelis nebulosa. The sequence goes on from NC_080789.1 coordinate 19,925,531, forward strand.
TTCCTCTTCTGAGAAATGTGATAATTGACTGCCTGACCAGACACATGGGGGTGAAATAAAAACACAAAAAGCTTGAAAATATATAACTTTGAAGTTAACTGAAAGTCTGTTTATTACCTAAGTGGCTGATGTTTACTTTTTTTTTTAACCTGAAAAGGTTGTCAGCGAGTATAATTTGCTTTACTTGGAAACAAGTTGTCGTGTGGTACCACCCAAGACATCTGGTGTGGGGGTTTGGGGGAAAGCTTTAATTCCATGACGGAATCTACTGCTTTGTGTCTGTCCCAGATCCATTTCCCGTTCCTTTCTTCTGAAAAACAACTTTCACCCACCATCAGCCCAGCATCTCAGACAGAGTTGACCTGTCCGGAGGTGGACAGGTGACTCAAGGCTGACTAATCAGAGCATCATACTTCCCTGAGCTGGGCATGGGCATGTGACCCAAGCCAGCCAGTCAGAGATAATGAGCTTTAACTCCCAGGCTTTTGATGGAACTATTGAGAAGTCTTCTCTTTCTGCTGGACAGGTTGTAGGCCTGGAGCTTCTAGAAGCCATCTCACTTCCACCAGAGGAAAACCTGCCTGAGAATGATGTCAGTAGAGAGAAAAAGCAGAGCTGCAAGAGGGAGAGAAGAAATGGAGTTCTGGTGCCACTTTCAGACCAGCCATCCCTAAAGCCAGCTGTACCCGTGGACTTCTCAGTCACTTGAGTCAACAGATGCCCCTTTCTTCCTCAACAAATTTGAGTTGGATTTCTGGCACCATCAACTCTAAGAGTCCAGACTGATAAGAACTTCTGATACTAATGTTTGAGTCTCTACAAAGATGAACCACTGTGCCCACATGCAAAGCTGTAAGAATTAAGAAAACATAGAGTTTAAATTCTACCTCTATAGAGTCCAAGTGGAGCAAGAATTGTTCCCTGGATATACACACTTCATGGTAGTACCTAGTCAACATGTTATAACTGAACAGAAACACAAATTACTAAAATAAAGAAAGATTTCATTTTATTCTACTCTTTCAGCCAAGAGGGCCAAGGAAATGCAAAGTCATGGAAATTAGAAATAATACCATAAATGTGGATGAGACCAGCTTTAGGGGTTTCAGGGAACCAGCAGAATGTGATTGTCTGGAGTGATTTTTGGCGTTCGCAGTTTGGCAAGCCAGGTGTACCGTTTTGTCTATCCCATGTAACAATTTTGGTGGTAACTGTCCAGGTTGAAGAGAGTTGGCATAGGGTCGTGAAGCCCAAACAACTGAAATGTTTACAGTACACAAAGCAAAACAGTCAACATTACTGAGTGATACAGACCATTTGTTTATCACTTAACTAGTAAACCAGTGTAAATCTCACTATGCAGCACTACAAATACCCCTAGTCATTCCTTCACTTGTTCACTCATTCATTCATGCATTCATGAGTATTTATTGAGCACCTGCTGTGTACCAGGAGGCACCCTGGTAAACGCCTGATTTACAAAGATAAAGATCAAGGCACATACTCTGCCAATCTATCTCACGGAGAGATACGGACATGAAGAATAATAATGCATCATGAGAAGTGCAGATAAGAAAAGTCTGTTCAAAGTGAGTCCCAGCTGAGGACTCATTCTCCTACAGGTTTCACGGCACAGGAATGTATCTTCAAGATAATGAATGCTTGCCAGGGCTTCAGTCAGTCTTTCAGTTCCAGTGTTACTATGGGGACCCATAGCATCACGACAAGTTGTAACAGACTCAGACATGGTTATCAGGTTCTCACTGCTGAATACAGGCAACACAGTTTGTTGTTGCTGAGGTGGCCGACTGCTTCATTCACTCGCTATTTATTGAAGAGCCATGATGTGTTCACCGCATAAAAAGAAGGATCAAATAAACTGCACCCTCTACCTTCTCCCGTCTCCTCTCTCAGACCTACATTCTCTTCCACAGGTTTACTGCCATGAAATAAATTCGAGAGGTGAGTTTCAGCTTCTGAGTCAGACTATATATCAATTTATGCCAGTTACAACAAAGGGTGGTTTTACAAATGGCCTTTTTGATGCTTTTCACAGCTTGGCTTTTGTGGAGGGTTCGTATTAACCAAAGGTCTTCCCACAATCCATCTCTTCCACAAACGGTCCCTGAGATACTTTCCATCCTTGGTCATCCAGCAAGGACAACGATCCAGAATCCAACGAGGCTTTCTTGTCAGGTGCTTGTTTCCATTTTCTGGTTGTTCTAAGGTTTTTCTAATCTGCCTTGCTGAATTCATCCCACCTGGAATTAGGCCCACTATGGCATGCCAGTCATCAGCAAGGGTAAACACTGTGGCTCTGCGGGCAGGGAGGCCCATGGGGGACGGAATTTAAAACCTGAGGTCTTCTGTGTTCACTTAGAGTTAATGTGCATAGAGATAGTAAGGCCTTTCAGCAGAAGCATTTTGCTTAGTTCACATAAAAATCAGAGTATCCTTGATAGTGTTAATTTGTTAACTAAATCATTGCGATCATTATAAATCAAATTTTGTTAAGTGTTCTCGTGATATAAAATTAGACAGTTCATGCTCTAAAAATAAAAATTTTAAATGAATATGCCCTGATTTTACTTCTTAGTGAATTCCTTATTTAGTGTATTTGCACCAATCACACACAAAGAAAACAAAACAGAATCTGTGCAAAAACAAGAGCTGTCCATTTTCTGTAACACCTTGTCTTCTCTGTAATGAATTTGCTAATACAAAAAAGTGTCTACTTAGAAAATTATAAAACCATTGCTACGATGTCACAAATGCTCTACACTCACTATGAAAACATACCTTTGGAAATAGTACAACTATCGGGAATTCTTAACGAAATTCAAGTCCCGGATGTACTGCAGATGCGTTCCACACAGGGCAGCATTAAGACCCTCCTCTGTACCACTTCCAGAAATTGCCTGCGACTTTCACTGAGTGACATATAATTCTTCTTTCTTCAAATATCATCATTGATTTCTGTGGATATCCTTAGGGTGACACTCTATTAAAGACAGAAGAAAAGGGCTTCAAAGGAGGTACATTGGTGCCAGCTATGGACTCCCGACAGCTTTGCCCCACCCCTTCAGAGATGACCTCACTATGGTTTCTGCAGAGTTCGAGTTGGGTCTTAAAGAATTTTCTTGGCTTTCTTCTATATCCTTTCAGCTAAGAATTCACTTGTTTCAAAATGTAAGATCTTCCCTGTTGTGAAACCTGATAAGGTCCTACCTTCTCTCTACCTTGGGAACATTTTCCACAACAAATTTTTGTTTATTAAACGGACATATTTCCTATTATTCGGAACTAGTAAATGAGGCCTTCAAAAAGCTAATAACCAGGATATCTGACTATAGGCATCTAGTGGCAGAGGACATATGAGAATTTCATTGTTGGGAGAGCTGTTAAAGATGCTTCCCTTAATATTTACGTTTTTCAAACACATAAGGGTAAAAAGACAGATAGTGCTTTCTTAATTTTTTAAAATTTTTAAATTTTTATTTTTTTAGTGTAAGAAATGTTCTATGGATTTCTCCTAATCCTAATTGTCAGCAATTTATAACATTTGAACTGGTAAATACCTACCTGGAAATCGTGGATGAATGTTAGGAAGTAGAAAATAAAACCAAAGGCCACTGTCCATTCACAGATTGCACTCACTACGTGATATATATAATCCTAATAGCAACAATAAAGAAACAGAATTTAGCCTAAATACCTTCACCATACTGTATGTATTGAAATACAACGCTGGTCAGACCAAATGAAAACCTTGTCTGATGAGCATAAATCAACCCCTTGAGAAAAGGCAGTGAAAGGCCAGGGAGATGAACACCTGCCCAGTGAGGGCACCTGCCCAATGAGAATGTGAATGCAATTATCCCAAAAGTTCTTGGGGCTCTCGTACACTCTGGTTTTACGACCTAGTCTGTACACTTCAAAAGGCAGAATAAGGGCCACAAAATGGCTGAGAAACACATTTGGACTCAAGGGAAGAAAGAACTTTCCATTCAAGGCATGACTTGCTCTCCCACTGCTAAGGAATCCCAAAGTTCAAAGGCATGCCTAAAAACATCTATCTAGTCAGCCTTTGGGCCCTTGTTAAAACAGAATGAGCTCTCGCACCTGGAGGAGACTGGCTGTCACCACTTGGTGTTATATTTCCTGTTACTATACAAAATGTCCATTTAGAACCTAATTCTGCTTAACACTGTAAGGTAAACACAGCCACAAAGCGCAGGCTAATGAGACATCTACACGTTAACTATCTTACTGGGGGCAGAGATGAAAGAATGGAAGGCTTTAATTGGGGGTTTCTCCTATGTGGGCCAGAGAATTAATAAAAATAAATGGAACTGATGATTGCAAAAAGAGAGGGAGGACTGAGAGCCCACTCCTCATCGGCTCAATTCCGTTTTCCTCAAATAGGAAACGGTGACTCCAGTGTTGCTTTGAGAGATTCAGAAGAAAGCCTGTGTTTGTGTGTTTGTGTATGTGATCTCTCCTGATTTTTAAATGCGGTAAATTACTTTAAAAGCATTTTTAGGGGCACCTGGGTGGCTCAGTCCGTCAAGCGTCTGACTTCGGCTCAGGTCATGATCTCATGATTCGGGAGTTCTAGCTCCATGTCGGGCTCTGTGCTGACAGTGCTTCAGAGCCTGCTTGGGATTCTCTCTCTCTTGCTCTCTCTGACCCTCCTCTGTCCCCCGCCACCAACTCTCAAAATAAATACACTTTTTTTTTTTTTTTAATGAGACAATGATATTATAAGGGTGCCTGGGTGGCTCAGTTGGTTAAGCATCCAATTTCAGCTCAGGTCATAATACTGAAGCTCACAAATTCGAGCCCCACATCGGGCTCTGTGCTGACAGCTCAGAGCCTGGAGCCTGCTTCAGATTCTGTCTCCCTCTCTCTCTGCCCCTCCCCCACTCAGGCTCCATCTGTCTCTCAAAAATAAGTAAGCAGTAAGCATTAAAAAGAAATTTTTTAAAAATAATAAAATAAAATGAGACAATGATTTTATAATTCTTACACTCCCTACCAAGTAAGTCAATGCACAGGAATGTGCTATAAAGTTCCCAAGCTCTCCACAGAAGTCTAGGGAAGTACCTAACTGATTATCCCATTCAGTGAGTTAATGCAAAGGGTTTTGTGTGCATTCTTTGATATTGGGAACAGAAAGCAACACAAGCATAGCATGGTAATTTATGGAGTGAACAAAAATGTGGTACTTTTCATATTTTTAAGATAGAAGTCGAAATAAAAAACAATTTTCAACTGTCTGGGGGATATATATACTCTGATGAATCCTTCCCAGCAGCTGGTTTGTTTGATTTGTGGTGAAATGCCTCCCCCCAGTGGCTGAATGGTAAAAATACACCTGAAGCTGCTTGGCTGTGAGGTCTGGCTTTCAGAAGGGACTTTCTTAAAACTTGTGTCTGGATCATTCTTTTCCTCCCCATCTTCAGTCTCTCTGTTGTCTCTTGCAGGCTTCCTCACATGACCCAGTCCTCTGTTGTGGAAAATCCACGGATCCCACTGGCCCTCTAGCCACCATCTTATTTCTCCCTTTCCTCACACCTCCAAACACTAGACTGATGAATGAATGAACCATCCCTCTCACCATTTCTTTAACCTCCTGCAATTGGCTTCTGATACCAACATTTTACTGAAACTGTCTTTTGAAAAACATTGGTAACTCCCCTGGTCCTTGAAAAACAAACTGCCATTCTCCCACTAACTCTCCTCTCCTGGGCATCATTCGTTCCCTATGTGGCATCTAGATGAGCCACCACTATGAGTAGCCAATGGCATGAGTCCATCTCAACTCCAAACCTTCAATTCCAGGTGTTCTGACATTTGGGCTGGAAATTACCAGTCCCTCTACCCTGTTCCCTGATGGTTCCCAGTTGCCCCCCCCCCATTCTATTCCCTCACAATAACTGGACATTTCTCTTTAATGTTTCACTACAGCCTCAGATTCAACAATTCTAAAACCAAACCACCCAGTCCCCACCTGCCCCCGGCCATGGAATCATTTATTCCTGTTCAGGACCCTATTTCTCTCTGTTTATGGGGACAGATTCTTTGCTTTCCCCAAGATAACACTTGGAAGTCTTCTTTGATTCATGTCCTTCTATTCTCATTTGTCACTTGCCAGTACCCATTAAATATTTCCCCATATTACTTCCACCCTAGGCTAATTTTTTTATTTCCTTTTTTTTTTTTACTTTATTTATTTATTTTGAGAGAGAGAGGGAGAGAGAGAAAGAGAGTGTGTGTGTGTGTGTGTGCGCGCACACACACATGAGCAGGAGAGGGGCGGAGAGGGAGGAAAAGAGAATCCCAAGCAGACTCCAGAGCTGTCAGCATAGAGCCCTACACGGGGACAGTTGGTCTCACAACTGTCAGCTGAAATCAAGAGTCAGATGCTTAACCAATTAAGTGAGCCACCCAGATGCCCCTCTTTTCATTCCATTTTTAAAAGTTTTAAATTTTCATTTCTGTATGGTTAATATAGAGTGTTATATTAATCTCAGGTGTACAATGTAATGATTCAACATTTCCATATATTATTCAGTCCTCATCATGATTAGTGTACTCTTAATCCCCTTCACCTATTTCATCCATTCCTCTACCCACCTCCCCTCTGCTAATCATCTGTTTATCCTCTATAGTTAAAAGTCTGTTTCTTGGTTTGTCTCTCTCTTTTTTCCATTTGCTCATTTGTTTTTCAAATGCCACATATGAGGGAAGTCATATGGTATTTGTCTTTCTCTGACTTACTTCACTTAGTATATACTCTCTGGCTCCATCCATGTTGTTGTAAATAGCAAGATTTCATTCTTTTCATGGCTGAGTAATATTTCATTGTGTATATATTCCACATCTTCTTTATCCATTTATTTACCAATGGGTATTTGGACCACTTCCATAATTTAGCTATTGTAAATAATGTAGTAAACATAGGGGTGCATCTATCCTTTTGAATTAGAATTTTTGTATTTTTGGGGTAAATACCCAGTAGCATGATTACTGGATCATATGGTACTTCTATTTTTAACTTTTTGAGGAACCTCCATCGTGCTTTCCACAGTGGCTGCACCAGTTTGCATTCCCACCAACAGCGCATGAGGGTCCCTTTCTTTTCACATCCTCCTTAACATTTGTTTCGTGTGTTTTTTTATTTTAGCCATTCTGACAGGTGTCAGAACGAGGTGATATCTCATTGTGGTTTTGATTTTCATTTCCCTGAGTGCTGCTGAGTCCCCTAGGCAAATCTTGATTTGAAAGCTAGAGAACTGCCTTCTTCCTGCCACCTTAACTCCGGGCTCTCTCCTCATCCATTCATCCCAGGGTTGCTTCTGACTAATATCTCCCTGCTAATCTTCTTTCCATGTACTTGCCCATTCAAAACCTTTGCGTTAACTCCCCTCCTGCAAATATAGCCCTGACCACATTTATTTTCCACTCCATCCTGAAACAAACTACCCTCCATGTTGGAGCTGATCTCATCCTCTCTGCTTAACATTCTCTGCTTCTTCTGCCCTCCATACACCTTAATTCATACTGACCCCCTGCCCTACCTCTTTTGATTAGGAAATTCAATTAGGAATTCAAAATTTTGAAAATAATCCCAGGAACCACGTTCAACAATCATACTGAGTTAAATTTTACCTTTTCTTTTGGATTCCATTCCAGCTTGGTTATAGAAATTAGTGAAGCACAGGCGATCACTAAAAAAAGGAGATTGTTAAGGAAAGTCCAGAAAAAAACCAGGTCTTTGAATGTTAAGACTATTCTGCTAATAATCATCACACAGGGTCAAAATATTAATACCAACATTTCTGTAATCAAACCAATTATATCAGCTTCTTATAATCTCAACCCTTAAATTAGACTGTGATGGAAATACAGTCATTCCTTAGCAATACCTTTTCAGTTACGTATAGTAAAATTTTCATTTGTGGCTACATTATGCCCCACTCTGCTTTTTAAATTTTGTCAAAATGACTGACACAGCCATCCAGATGGGTTCTTTTTGAATACTCTTCCCCTAAAATACTACTTTCCCTAAATAAAAGTATTGAATAAAAATACTCTTTCCCTAAAATACTATTTTCAAGACAACAGCTTTAAGGGAAGATTAACATTTCAAGGTACAAAAGCACCACAAACTACCAAGGTTCATCTACAAAAACAAGGTAAAGATTCAAACTCCTGTCTTTAAAAAACAGACTTTTCCCATCAAGTAATCGAGTATAAGCAGAGCCCTTCCTTCCTGGCCCAAAGGGTGTACAAATCAAAGAGATAATGTCCTACCTCTGACCTTAGGAGATACCCTGAGAGGCCAGTCAAACAGTGCCCAGGACTGAGGCCAGAGCCTCCGTTGACTGTCTGCACAAAGGCGGGGACAGCCATTCTGATGGAGCTTAGAAGGCAAAAGGGAAGGCTAGAGATGAGATGCTCTTAAAATGCTTTTGCAAACAGACGAATTCAAAGCTTAGAGTCAATGCCAAGTTTAGAACTTCCTCTGAATACAGAGTCAGCATCTCCTCTCCCTGCCCTCCCCACCCCCCAATATTTTGCAATTCTTAACACTTCTCGGTTTCTCAAAATAAAAGGAGTAGAAAGCATAGAAGATTCTCTGATCATGTCATTACCATATCTGTTTCTAATAGTTTAAAAATCTCTTAATTCTTTGTTCTTGAGTCCTATCTTCTGTGCATCAGGTACCATGCTGGTGGGGAGGAAGGGGGAGACAGAGAAAACTCTGGAAAAACAAACTTGGTGTCAGCTCTTGGAAACATCACAGCCTTGTCGGACGAAGCCCAGAGAATGTGCTGCATTAAGACAGAAAAGAACAGGGCACAGTGATGACTAGGAGGGAAAACGATGAGTTCAGAGTGGAATGGGGTGTGAGGGGTCAGGAAAGGCTTCACTGAGTTGAGCCTAATCTGAGTTGAGGCTTGAGGAGCTCTCTAGAGCAGCGTCACCCCAGAAATTAATGCCAGCCACATGCGTAATTTAAAATATTCTACTATAGTAGCCACAGTAAAAAACAAACAAACAAACAACAACAACAACAACAACAACAACAAAAAACCTAAAAAGAACCAAATGAGGGGGTGTCTGGCTGGCTCAGTCAGTAAAGCATGTGACTCTTGATCTCGGGGTTGTGAGATCAAGCCCCCTGTTGGGTGTAGAGATTACTTAAAAATAAAATCTTAGGGGCGTCTGGGTTGAACATCCGACTCTTGATTTTGGCTCAGGTTATAATCCCAGGATCATGGGATTGAACCCCACGTTGGATTCCGTGCTGAGTGTGGAACCTGCTTAAGATTCTCCCATTCTCGGATAATATATACATATATTACATATATACTCAACATATATATATTGATACACATATATACAATGGAGTATTACTCGGCAATCAAAAAGAACGAAATCTTGCCATTTGCAACTACGTGGATGGAACTGGAGGGTATTATGCTAAGTGAAATTAGTCAGAGAAAGACAAAAATCATATGACTTCACTCATATGAGGACTTTAAGAGACAAAACAGATGAACATAAGGGAAGGGAAACAAAAATAATATAAAAACAGGGAGGGGAACAAAACAGAAGAGACTCTTAAATATGGGGAACAAAAAGAGGGTTACTGGAGGGGTTGTGGGAGGGGAGGATGGGCTAAATGGGGAAGGGGAATTAAGGAATCTACTCCTGAAATCATTGCTTCACTATATGCTAACTAATTTGGATGTAAATTTTAAAAAATAAAAAATGAAGTTAAAAAAAAAAAGATTCTCCTAATCTCTCCCCCTGCCCCTCCCCCACTTGAGGATGCACTCTCTCCAAAATAAAAAAATTAAAAAATAAATAAAAATAAATCTTAATACATAAATAAAACCAAATGAAATTAATTTTAATAATATATCTTATCTAACTCAATATATCAAAAATGGTATCATTTCAACATGCAATAATATAAAGAAGTAATGTGATGTATTTTATATTCTCCTTTTCTTTCTTCTTAAATCTTTGAAATCAGTGTGGTTTTTACACTTACTGCACATTTCCATGTGGACCAGCCACATTTCAAGTGCTCAGTAGCCTCGTGTAGCTAGTGGCTACCATACTGGACAGCTAGGCTCTAGAAAACAAGGTGGAGGAAGATAATCCATCCAGGTAGAAGAGAATGGGTGAAAGCTGAGAACAGAAAGCAGGCAAGTCCAGAAGAAACAATGTAAAATGAGGTGTCAAATTATGGGTCTCAAGAAAAGGAACCTGGGCTTTATGCTGTTAGTGATTTTGTGAAGGTTTTGAAAGCTTTAGAAGCCAGGTGCAAGATGGATAGTCTCACAGGAAGGGCTTAGAAGCAAGATCCTAGCAACCAGCCTCACTCTCTGTTTCAGTTTCTTCAGTAGTCAAATGATGGTGTTTCACAGAAATACTGTAGTAAGGAGAGACAAGGGCATTTCAAAGATGCTTTGAAATCTTTGTAAAGAAATATAAATACCTTGCTAATGTTTAAGACAAAAGAACTCTTCATATGGATGAATTCATTCAAGTTAATTTAATACAGGGACATGACCTGTTTCTGTGGGAAAGCTGTCCCTTGGCATGGCTCATTGGAGCTGCCTAAAAATGGGAACTATTTGTGTGTGAAACTCTGATGGCTGAAAGCCTTATTCTGCTAAAATTCTCTCTAATTTTACCATCTAGAGATGTGTCTCAAAAGTTGGAAGCAAGGAAGGAACTTTGGTTTTAACACTACAAACACTTCTATATACTTTACAACTAACACAAGCTAAAAGTAGTTATATTTGAAGACAAACATGAGTGTCTTCAATCCATAAATAGAACAAAGAATTGAGAAGGAACCATCTCTGGAACAAGGGTCTGTATTTTGTTTAAATTTCTCAACACTAGGATTTGCTTCCTCTGTACTTAGAAATTTTGTAATCAAAAATTTCCTTCCCTAAGATGAAAAAAACAAAACGAAACCCAAAATCATACTTAGACTGTACATTTTGTATAGCTTCGATTTTATTTTTTTTTTATTTTCAACGTTTTTAATTTTTTTTTTATTTTTGGGACAGAGAGAGACAGAGCATGAACGGGGGAGGGGCAGAGAGAGAGGGAGACACAGAATCGGAAACAGGCTCCAGGCTCCGAGCCATCGGCCCAGAGCCTGACACGGGGCTCGAACTCACGGACCGCGAGATCGTGACCTGGCTGAAGTCGGACGCTTAACCGACTGCGCCACCCAGGCGCCCCAGTATAGCTTCGATTTTAAAGGAGAATCACAGAGCTTAATATTTAGAAGCACATGGTGCATTTTTACTCAAGCTTTGCCCACTTTATACAACTCAGTCCAGACTAACAAAGTTTCCACTAATTAAACAGTTTTCTATTTTTCTACAATCTGACAGGAATCAACATTTTTTGATGCCTCTGCAGTTTTCTCTGATAAGACTACAGACAGTATTTTGAAAGATGGGGAATTTTCCACCTCTTAAAGACACAGCTTTTTTTTTTTTTTCTGTTAAATAGCTCTAGAAAGAAAGAGAGAAAGATCAAGCTCTCATTCCCTCTAAATCAGAATGCATAAGCATAAAAATTCAGATTTTCTTTTCACATTGTGGAATACGAAAATGGAATGAGATTTCATTTTGAAACTGGCATCAGTGATAACAAGAGAAGGCTAAATGTATTTCGAGTGATTTAGAAATAAATGATAGAGAGCTTTCTAAAACCTCTTAACATGGATGAGTAAGTCAGACCATCTAATGAATCACCTACGTGCAGGGTGAGGGCAGAGTACAGCCCCTTGGGACTTCACAGGGCTATTACTTTAAGTACAATATCAATATTTGGTGTCTTTGACCAAGCACTACAAAGAAAAATAAATATTTTCACATGGCTTATGAAATTTTCCCTGTTGGGAGGAAAGGAAACAGACTAAAGTATTTGGACATGTTGCCATTCTCCCTGCACACCGTTCCCCACAAAGATTCTTTTGAAATAACAACACAATGTGGAAATATTTTCTTAATGATTTACACTTTTCCTCCAGTTGTTCTTCTGAAGCATGTGGAAACGGGGCTGTTAATATTTCCTTTTTTTTCATACTTTTTTGGGGGCGAGGGAGAAGGGTTAAGCTTTCGAAGACACTGACAAATGTGCAAAAGGATACTGGGGACCACAGCTGCACAGGAAACGGCAGAGATGGCCATCCGCACGTGGCACGTGGAGAGGCTGTTCCACTGGGGACACGATTTGTAAGAGATGACGGACTGCAGGAGTGTGTAGACCACACCACAGACAAAAGCCAAGAGGGCACCGCCGTCATGGACCAGGGGGACAGCTAACTCCTGGAGAGAGAATCACAAACAGGTGTTACTCCACGTGAGTCCGCGTGCAGTAGGCCCACGCACCCACCCACGCTGGTCCACTCAAAGCCACAGATGCACCCACCACTCCTTGGAAAATGCCACTGCCTGCAGAAGACTACCACGAGAAAAGCCTTCCAGACCCTGCAGTAAATGCCCTTAGTTGTTCCACAGCAAACGTGGGCATGCTGGACAGGGACAAAGTGATATCTGCCTTCGAGGGGGGGAGAGTTGAATATGGTGGGCTCTGGAGTCTGGCAGAACCGGATAAAAAAATTTCAACTCTGCCACTGGGTTCTGTGACCTTAGTTTATAACCTCAGTCTCGGGGCGCCTGGGTGGCTCAGTCGGTTAAGTGGCCGACTTCAGCTCAGGTCACGATCTCGCGGTCCGTGAGTTCGAGCCCCGTGTCAGGCTCTGGGCTGATGGCTCAGAGCCTGGAGCCTGCTTCCGATTCTGTGTCTCCGTCTCTCTCTGCCCCTCCCCCGTTCATGCTCTGTCTCTGTCTCAAAAATACATAAAATGTTAAAAAAAAATTTTTTATAACCTCAGTCTCTGTATCTGTAAAATAGGCATAATAATTTCTGCCTTGCAGGTTTGCAGTGAAAATTATATGATGAATTTCATTTAGCAGCATGTAACTGGTTCCGTGAAGGTACCAAGGGTGGCTTCGGGTTTTCAGGCTCCCTGCTCCCCAATAGTCTCTTTGTCTCTCCCCACATGCACATGCAAATCTAAGTAAAGACACTGCCCTTGCCATGCCAAGGTAGGTTCAAGTCAAGGCCCTACCCCTACATCCTCTAACCAGCCAATTCAACCAGAAGGCACCCTTACATCAATCTAGGCAAAGAGTCTGGTATTGATCCCCAACATGCTCATGATAGACCATTCAAGGAGCTCACTTTAGGCTCCTTTTAATTGTGCAACGGGCACAATTATGGTATAACTATGATATTGGATTGAACAACAGAGTCTCTGGTTGAACTTGAAGATGTGAGCTTTGCAAAGGGGGAAGTGAAAGTATTGTCCAAGAGGGCCTGGTTTGGGCCCCAGACTCCTGCTGGCCCCACTGTCCACACCCTGTCCTTCCCAGACTTTTCTTTGACCTGGATCACCCAGGCTTCCCCAGAACCACGGTGTTCTTCATCTGTTCAAAAATAAACTGATATCAAATCTTTATTCTCCACATGGGAAAAGAAGATTAAAAAAAGAAAAACCAGAGGTGCCTGGGTGGCTCAGTCAGTTAAGCGTCTGACTTCGGCTCAGGTCATGATCTCGCAGTTTGTGAGTTCAAGCCCCACATCGGGCTCTGTGCTGACAGCTCAGAGCCTGGAGCCTGCTTCAGATTCTGTGTCTCCCTCTCTTTCTATCCCTCCCCTTGCTCATGCTCTGTCTCAAAAGCAAACATTAAAAAAAAATTTTTTTAAGGAAAAAAAAAAAAAGAAAAACCACTTTCAAATTTATTTGCTAGGGAAATTTATTTCCTGGTATCAAACCTAGGAATATAGGGGAAAATCCACAACTTGATTTATGTTATAATAAAATATGGCTGCACTGACATTTTGCAACATGGCCTATCAATTACTCATTTATTAGGTATGGATTTTGTATTCCTAGGATACCTAGCATGGCATACAGATTTAGGAAAGTTATATATAGAAAGTAAAATACATTCTATGCCCTTTAAAAAATTTTTAGACATTTAAGTACTTTAAGAATTAAAAAAAAAAATCACTGAACTGTACACTTAAAAATGGTTTAGATGGCCAATTATTTTACTACAATGAAAAATAACAATAATTCAAAGAAAATGAAATCACTCTCTTGAATAGATAACTGCATGCTCATGTTCATAGCAGCACTATTTACAATAGGTGAAACATAGAAACAACTTAAGTGTCCCTCAATGGATGAATGGATAATTAAAATGTGATACACACACACCAATTACTATTAAGCCATAAAGAAGAAAGAAGTATTGCCATTTATGACAACATGGGTGGATACTGAGGGTATTATGCTAAGTGAAGTAAGTCAGACAGAGAAAGACAAATACTGTGTGATCTCACTTATATGTGGAATCTTAAAAAAGTTAAAAGCTGAACTCTTTGATACAGAAAACAGATTGATGGTTGCCAGAGATGGGGGGGTGGAGGTGGAGAAAAGGGGGTCAAAACATAGAAAATTCCAGATATAGGGCCTGAGGATGTCATGTACAGCATGGTGAGCATAGTTAACAGTGCTGTACTGTATATTCGAAAGTTGCTAAGAGAGTAAATCTTTTTTTTTTTTTTTGCTAAGAGAGTAAATCTTAAGAGTTGTCATCACAAGAAAAAAATTGTAACTATGTGAGGCAATGTATGTTGATGAACTTATAGTGATCATTTTGCAATATATACATATATCAAATCACTATGTTATCTTAGACTAATACAAGGTTATATGTCAATGATACCTCAGTAAATCTGGGGAAAAAACAATATTAAACCAAAATATAATAATAATAAAAGAATGAAGACAAACAGATCCTCTCCTCCCCCCCTTGAATGTTAGGCACATTAGGACAAGGGAAAACAAAAGGCAAGATGATGTCCACTGCTAATGAGTCCTTTTAAGGAATAATCTTCTGAGAATCCTGATGCTTTCCACTGTCTACTTTCTTTTTTTGCTAAGTAAATCAACATCCTGAACTTAAATACTCTGTTTCCTCCAATTACACTATCAGGGAATTCGCTTCTTAAACCCTGTCCAATTCAACACATCCTTTAGGATCTTAATCTGCAAACTTCATGGGCCCTCAAAAACCCCCACATTAACCCTGACATTACTGGGTCAAAAGGTCCTTGACTCTGCAGGGGTCGTATGTGGGATGTGCTTTTTCCCCTGTGGAGTACACACTCTCACATCAAAGGTCTTTTAGAAGCAAAATGATTCTCAGATGAGGCATGAATTGTGGATAGAAGCTAAAATAAAAACCCAGCACCCTTTTTCGACCTCTTTTTTGAAACTCTCTTATTAATTTAAAAAAGTAAAAAATAGAGGTGCGCCCGGGTGGCTCAGTTGGTTAAGTGTCTGACTTCGGCTCAGGTCATCATCTCACAGTTCGTGAGTTTGAGCCCCATGTCAAGCTCTGTGCTGACAGCTCAGAGTCTGGAGCCTTCTTTGGATTCTGTGTCTCCCTCTCTCTCTGCCCGTCCCTTATTCACGCTCTGTCTCTCTCTCAAAAAATGAGTTAACATTTACAATAAATAAACATTTAAAACAATAAAAGATAGTAAAAATAGAGAAAACTAGAAAGTTGAAAGGGTTAAACCTTGGAAAACAACTTTTTCCAAAAAGGAAATTTCTGGAAGGAAAGTAAAGCATTGAGAGAGATTGGTGAGGACACACCAAAAAGTTGCCATTCTGCCTACCAGCTCAGGACAGAGAGCTCTGGGAACTTGTGATGAATACAATTTACTCCTACACAAGCAAATCCCCCAGAGATAGCCAGCGCTCTCCTGCCCGCACACCTCCAATTCCTCTGGAAGAAACGGCTCAGGTTGGCATGCTGAAAATGAATTACAGGATATAAAACAAGGAAGTTGTAAAGATATATTTATGGGAACAATGACAAGGCAAACACTCTGCTCTCAGGAAAGCTTAAGATTCTATTTCTGGTTTTTGTGAAGATGTAATCACTTCATAGAAACCCTAAAGAGAACCACAAGTTCAATTATCTGACATCTAAGTTTTCTTTCTAAAGTCTGCCTTTCTGGTTTAAAACTTGATGGCTATGGTGCTTATACCATGAGTTATTTGGAGAATAAAGCGATAGGATATCATCTAGTGCCTATTATTCCCCACCGAATAATTCATATCCAACAATCTACTAACGATTATATCATTCCAAATCTTCCCTTCACCCCCCATTTTAATTTTGCTTCCCATCATGCTTTCTGGTACTAGGGATGTGAATTGTGTACATGCTTTCACTCTCAGAGATTTACCCATTCTGGCAATGGAGTTAACTCTTTCCCACAGGCTCCAGACAGACTGCTTCAATTCAAAGTGCCCTTCTGCCTTTCGGTGCTCAGACAATCCTGGGCAAGTATTAACCCCTCTGGGCCTCCATGTCTCCACTGGCAAATGAGGAAAATGCTACTACCTGTATTCTGAGGTCATTACTAGCATGATAGGAGTACTGGATGTTTTCATAAATTCCATCATATAGGAAATTTTCAATAAATGTCGTCATGAAAAGGGGCACCTGAGTGGCTCAGGTGGTTAAGCGTCTGACTCTTGGTGTCAGCTCAGGTCATGATCTCATGGTTTTGTGAGTTTGGGTCCCATGTGGGGCTATGCCGTGGGGGCATAGAACCTGCTTGGGATTCTCTCTCCCTCTCTCTGCCCTCCCTGCTCACGCTGTCTCTGTCTCTCTCAAAATAAATAAACTTAAAAAATTTTAAAAAAATTGTCATGAAAAACCAAACGCATACAAGCATAAAATATAAAGCAAGAGTCTCCACCATGTGACCAATGTCACCTGCAATCATGTATAGCAGCCCTTGTCTTATTTTGCCATAAAGGGACAAGAGGGGTAGCAAAGTAAATGGAGCCAGAAGCAAATGTATTCACACAATTCCTTCAATGAAGCCCTCTACACTTGCTCTGGGGAGGCTACAAACCTGCCTCTCACCTTTCTACCTACCTTTCAATGTTAATACGGAAACAACAAATACGTCCAAAAATGGATTTATAACGTCCAAAAATGAAAACTCGTCAGCCCTGAGGCTTGGGAGACCATCCCTGCCCCACAGGGTGTCCTGGAGATACTATGCAATATAAGGAAGGGTGTTTGCCACCTCACCCTTCACAACACAGCACCAACTTTCCTGGAGCACTTTATTCTGTCCCCTGATCGACAGATGGCATCCCCCATGTGCAGTGCAAAGAAAGTGATTTATGAGGCCATGTGGTGCAGGTGAGACAGAGGACTCTCTGACAACGGTCTGACTTCATGCAGGAGGGGGCATTAGCAAATGGATGGGAAGCAGACGGTACAGGTGGAGGCCCGAGGTTATTACCCTCGCAGATCCATAGCAGGTGCAACGGCCCTGTACTGCAGCTTCTGGGCACGGACGTGTACTTTAGCAGCTGGCTGGCAGCCAAGGTTGACACCTTTTTGTGAATATCAGCATCACACAAGATCAGCCCACTTCTGGTGGGAAAAAAGTTAAAGGAGTCCTCCTGGGCAGAAGCAAGTCTTCCGGGAGTAACTTCTTTTGTGCCGCCACAAAGAAACAACAGGGCCAGAGGGAACAGGACCACCTCGGTGTTAGCCTCTAATGATGGCCGGGGGCTGCCACGTACGGCCTGCTGGTTACTCTGCAACATCTCATGGGACCCTTTACAATAACCCTAGGACACGATACTATTATAACTAGTACGAATTTGAAATACAACACATTTTTTAAAAATATTAAATACTGTCTCCTTGGACAAATAGCTCACATGCCTTCCTGAAAGAGACCTTGGGATGAACAGGTATCTACAAGTTAGAATAAAGCAAGTAGGGTTTTTTTCAAACACTCAACACAGTAGGAATCTATCAAGCAGACTTCACAGAAGTCACCATATAAGTTCATTTGCTCCATGTTTTGGCTCCATAATGAATGAGCTGAGTAACCCTGAGCATATGATTTCACCTTCAAGTACCTATATCCTCACCTGCAAAGGGAAGAGATCAGGAGCTGCTCTGTGAACTGGTAAATACACACACACACACACACACACACACACACACACACACTCATATACACAAATACTTTCACACTCTTTATGGAACTATTACAGTGACTGAAGTCGCTCTCCCCACCCATCAGATCATGTTAGTAACATGGGGCAATGCAGAGTCCGGAACATCGTGTGAAACACGCTCTCTCATAGGTGTGCAAACGTGAACCCCACCCTCTCCCAAGCACCAGGCAGGACTGACTTTCAAATGATAAAGATGTGTTTCTAAGAAGCAAACTATCCCCACTTTTACAAACTCACCAACTATTTGAGAACTCTCCTGGCACAAGCATGCCCCTTGTGTTCCTGCTTCTCTACTCCAGACACACACATATTCCATCATCCCCAAGAACAGAAAAAAAACTTCAGGACACACCTGGAAATTGGCTACAATGCCCATTCCGATACATCCCACCAATCCAAGAACTAGCGACACCAGGTTAAAAACAGGCGTGCTGAAATAGCTGGTTTGATTTTGCTTCTCTACTATTTTATATCTTGTGTACATTGTGGCTGCACCTGAAAAAGAAGGGCACTTTGGTGAATTTTTATTATTTGACCTTTTAGAACTAAAAACACAGGGAAAGTTTTGCATTGTGTTTTTAAAATCTGTATTTCAGTTTCCCAACTGCCGTAGTCTCCCACTCACCCACCCTGTCCTTCCTCACCCCAACTCACTCTCCCCACTGTGTGTATCATCACACACAAACTTGCCCGTTATCTTTTTCACATAAATGCTACTGTGCACATATTCTGTGACTTACTCTTTTTCACTTGAGATAAGTCACCATGGAGATCTTACCATGTCAGTACAAGTAAGTCTACTTCCACATTTTTAGGGGTCTCATCACGGTGTATATTTATTTCATCATTCTCTTAATGTTCGACTTCTACATTGTCTCTCTGTTTCTCCTGTTACAAGGAATGCTCAGTGAACAGCCTTGTACACAAGTATTTGGCATGCTTTCAGTGTTTCTGAAAGATGAATTCCTAGAAACAATATTACCGGAACAAAAACCGTGCACAACTGAAATGCCAAGAAGTATCTGCAAATTGCCCCAAGACTGTATGGCAGCGTTTATACTCTCACAGCAGAGTTTGAAAGCAATTTTACAAGTCCTTTTAATGGCTTTTTTAATTGCTACTAACCTGATGAATGAGAATCAGCAACCTTTGGTTTAAACTGCATCCCTCTGATCATTAGTGAGATTGAGCAACTTTCAGTATGTCTACGGTCGTCTGCATTTCTTTTTCTAAAAATTGCATTTAAATTTCTTTTATTTTTCTCTTGAGTTCGTCTATTCATTTTTAAAAATTTTTTTCTATGTTTTATTTATTTTTGACTGAGAGAGACAGACAGAGCATGAGCGGGGGAGGGGCAGAGAGAGAGGGAGACACAGAATCTGAAGCAGGCTCCAGGCTCTGAGCTGTCAGCACAGAGCCCGATGCAGGGCTCAAAATCACAGACCACAAGATCAGGACCTGAACCGAAGTCGGACACTCAACCGACTGAGCCACCTAGGCACCCCTTCATTTTTAATTTGTAGTTGCTTTTTAAAAAATGTTTACTGAGAGAGAGAGAGAGAGAGAGAGAGAGAGAGAGAGAATCCCAAGCAAGCACCATGCTGTCAGTGCAGATCCCGACGTGGGGCTTGATCCCAGGAACTGTGAGGTCATGACCTGAACCAAAATCAAGAGTCGGACACTCAGCCAACTGAGCCACCCAGGCGCCCCTGCAGTTGCTTTTTAAACATTGTATACATTAGTCTACTGTCTGCTATAAATATTACAAGTTTTCTTCTGGTCTGTCTTTAATTTTGTTTTTGGTTTTTGTTTGTTGGTTGGTTGGTTGGTTTGGTATCCTTCATCAGTTAGAAGTTTTAATTTTTTTTAGAAGTTTTAATTTCTTATCTACTAAATCTATCAATTCTTTCCTGTTTAGCTTCTGGGTTTTGTGTAAGCTTAAAGCATCTCCATCCTCAGGTTTTAAAGGATTTTCCTATAACTTAATTATCTTACAGTGTTGCTTTTCATGGCTAGTTCTTTCATTGCCACTGGTTCTTGTGAATGGTGTGAGGACGGTACAAAGGGTATGTTTTTCCAAAGACCTTACCAATTAATCAAATGCCACTTATTGTTACGGAGAGTAATGTCACAATAACATATAATCTCTGGAGCACCTGGGTGGCTCAGTCGGTTGGGGGATAATGATGTGTCAATGTAGGTTCATCACTTGTAACCAACGTACAACTCTTTTCAGGGATGGTCACAGTGGGGGAGGCCACAGGGTGGGAGGCAAGGCATATATGAGAAATCCCTACCTTTTGCTCAGTTTTGCTGTGAATCTAAAATTGTTCTAAAAAATTGAGTCTGCTAAAAAAAATAACAAAAAATTATATGCAAACTGTAAATGACACATTTTACTTCACTTGACATTGTGAATTTTTCATAATAATTATTGCATACTTACCAAGAAATGCAGAGAAGTTTATCATAAATCCAAAAATACCACTTTCTGGAGGTGTTGTTCCTGTATCACTGACAAAGAGAAATTTCTGAATTATTAAAAAGGAATTCTGTTCAGACTATGTAATTGGCAGGTTTTATAGGGTGTTTCTCCTGGGTGTTCAGCCACTTTGAATTCCAAAGACTTGGTCTAATTTTGCTCTAAAGTATTCTCATTTTGGCTCTGAAAAATCTAAAACTCATTTTTCTACCTTGAGAGATTACATTTAATTTTTTCCCATCATGGGGCGCCTGGGTGGCTCAGTCGGTTAAGCGTCCGACTTCGGCTCGGGTCATGATCTCGCGGTTTGCGAGTTCGAGCCCCACATCGGGCTCTGTGCTGACAGCTCCGAGCCTGGAGCCTGCTTCGGATTCTGTGTTTCTTCCTCTCTCTGCCTCTCCCCTGCTCATGCTCTGTCTCTCTCTGTCTCTCAATAATAAATAAAAACGGTAAAAAAAAATTTTTTTAAGTAATTTTTTCCGATCATAAAAAGCTAGGAAATACTGGGGCACCTGCATGGCTCAGTTGGTTAAGCATCCAGCTTCAGCTCAGGTCATGATCTTGCAGTTCATGAGTTTGAGCCCTGCATTGAGCTATCTCTTATCAGCACAGAGCCAGCTTTGAATCCTCTCTCTGCCCCTACCCCCTCTCTCTCAAAAATAAATAAATATTTTTTTAAAAAAGCTAGAAAATATTTAAAGTCAATGGTAGTGATGTTTCTCAATAAACTTGATGTGTGTTCATTTTCAATAAGAATTGAATGTGACTATTTTGGGAAAAAGAAGTCTAAAATCAAGTTTGAAAAATCTACTATCTGGATTGTAACTATACATAAACACATCATGTACATTTTTTTAACAATTTGATTTATCCACAAGAGTTTACACTGCTGAAAACAGAATGGTGGAAAGCTGAGCAATATCATTGATACCTATTAGAACCTTATGGAAACAATAGGCATCAAGAATATATTAATTGTGATAAAGTATTTCAATAAAAAATAGTTTCTATAAGACATTTTTCTGGCGCAATCAATTAATCAATTAAATAAGCTGGAAAAAAAATAATGAGCTGGAAAGTAGCATTTGACGTGTTCTGTTTTCTATTCATTCATGCCAAAGTTTACATTTTTACATTGTCAAGCTGCTCCCATAAAGCAACAGTTTAAAACTGATGGCAAAAGAGTTCCCAGCATGAAATAATTCATACCAGTTTTAAGTGTTTCCGTGTTTTAAAACAGCTCTGAAATGTAAGTATTGAAAAACTGATCATGTTGAAAAGGCACACTTCAAATTATTTGAGAAATCCCACAAGAAGCCCACGTGTGCAGAAGGCAGCAGGAATCTAAGTTTTGTGCACACTTAATATTTGGAGAGTATAAAGAGGCTAATACTCCCCCTTACAACAAATACTTCTATTCCTAATGATTTCAATCTCAGTGCCACTTGCACCTGTAAGAATCTGGAAGGTTTAGAATCTAACATTGCCATTTAAATAACCATTTTTCTCCCCAAAGGAATGCTGAGGCAGAGAACACTTCACCATGTGTGGGACGTCCCTCTGAGCACGACAACGTGGATAAGAAAAGGGGACCGAACCTGTAATGGCAAGAAGGCAGAGACAGCTTATACCCTCCAGCAGCACTTTTGCCCAAAGATTAAATCTCATGTAGAAATCAAGCCTTCCATCCTTGGCCTCAGGATCTAAAGAGGCAGCTTCCAGGTGAGTTATGCAAGAGTACTTGCGATCACAGACCTGCGAGAGTAAGCTGCCGCATGCCAGGAAGACTGCTTACTTGTGAAGAAAGGCAAGGAAATGGAGGAGTGAGGAAGATATTTATGAGGATAGGTAGCTGGTGGGAAGAAGGCGCCCTAACAGGAGATAAGTTGACCAGACTCTGGAACTATCTGTCCACTGACAGCAAACCAAGACATATGTCAAGGGCCCAGATGTGCAATCCACATAACAGCAGACATGTGATCTGAAAGGTCAGAATTTCAAGGTGGTATTTTATTCTTATTCATTTGTACATTTAAAACCATACAGGCAAAATCAAAAGTGCTTTGTAAATAGCTATTCCATATGTATTTGTTGAATGAATGAATATCAGTACTGGCAATAATAAAAAAAAAAAAAAAAAAACAACCCAAACCTAATAAATACCACATACTGAGCATTTACTATGGACCAAACATTGTTAGGTGGTTATTATATATCATTTCTTTTTATCCTCAAATCTTGAGGTGAGATTTTATGATTTTTTAAATGTTTATTTTTGAGAGAGACTGTGTAAGCAGGGGAGGGACAGAGAGAGAGGGAGACAGAGGATCCAAGCAGGGTCCATGCTGTCAGCACAGAGCCCAATGTGGGGCTTGAACTCACAAACTGTGAGATCATGATGTGAGCTGAAGTCAGATGCTTAACCAATTGAGCCACCCAGGTGACCCATGAGGTAAGTCTTATTTCAACCCCATTTTACTAAGGAAGAAACTGGTATTAGAGAGGTTATAGAACTTGTTCAAGGTCACAGAGTTATTAAGGAGAGGAATCTATATTCCAATTATTAAACACAAAACAATAGACCCAAAATGGAGTTGCTCATGCTAAGCCCCAAGTCACCAAACTGAGACTTATTTACAGTTTCAGCTCTCCTGGAAATGGAATCTTAAACCAGTCATTCAGGAATCATCTGAACAGCAAGTTGCATAATCTGCCTTATAAGACCCCTGTCTTCCTGTGTAAGGAAAGTAACCTTGCAATAACCAATTGGCTTCTTGCCCAGTATAACTTCCTCGTTCCTGCTCCCTTCTGTCTATAAAAGTCTTTTATTTTGTACAATTCCTCAGAGTTCCATTTGTTTTGTTTGTTTTTTTGTTTGTTTGTTTGTTTGTTTGTTTGTTTTTAAGGTAGGCTTCACACCTAGTATGGAGCCCAACTCAGGTCTTGAACTCATGACCCTGAGATCAAGACCTGAGCTGCAATCAACAGCCGGATAGCTCAACTATCTGAGCCACCAAGGCACCCTCTCAGATCTTTCTGTCTGCTATATTGGATGCTGCCTGATTCATGAATCCATGAATAAAGTTAATAAGATCTTTAAATTTTTGTTCAGTTAAATTTTGTTTTTAATACAATCCAGATATCTGACTCCTTGACTTCCCTGTCTCCCCTGTGCTCTAAAGCAGGCAAGGAATGAAGAAATTAGAAGGATTGGCAGTGGGGGTAGAGAATGAACACTGGTATGCTGGTAAATGTTTAACAACTTGCTCGGAGGGAGTCTGATTTGTAGCATAGGCCAATTTCCATGGTGTAAATACTGCCAACAAGTCAAAGTTCAAGCTACCAAAATGTAGGTTATTAAACATTGAACTGGGAAGAAATGTACACGGTTGGCTCCCAGGAGCACATATCAGCTGGCTCCAGCACACCATGGGAATGAACCATGTTGGTAATGAAAAGAGATCATCATGCCCTTCTTGTACACCAGGAAAGTGTAAACTAGGCAAGAACTTGTAATTCCTTAAGTACCATAATTGAATTGTAAAACACTTTTGACAAATATTTACTACCATAATTAATCTGATTTTATTTCAGGATTACTGAGTCCACAGCACCTACCAGTAGTACGTGAGTATCAATGGGCCTACATTCCTAAACTTCGCACTACGACATAGGCAGTGACCATACTACAAAAACGGGAGCAAAATATTAATGCACCGCATTCATAACCAGTTGTTTGATTAAATGCAACCATCTTTAAAAATTTTTTTTTATTTGGCTCCACAAACAACCATGAAATTTATCTGCTCATGAACAAAATATTTAAGGGACACATACTACACGTTAGATACAATCTGAGTCACAAATTCCCCAATCTATCAGGTAAGAATGGTCAGTTTGTGATTTATTTCCCTTAAGTGACAAAATGGTACCTAACTACATATGGTGAAATTTCACTCAAGATATTTCAAGAAAACTGTCTAAGCAGCAAACGAAAATGTGACACTTCTAGGAACGTTCTTTTTTTTAAGATTATTTATTTTGAGAGAGAGAGAGTGAGAGGGGCAGAGAGAGAGAGGGAGAAAGAGAGAATTCCAAGCAGGCTCCGCATCATCAGCACGGAGCCCCACATGGGGCTTGAACTCTTGAACCATGAGATTGTGTGTGACCTGAGCCGAAATCAAAAGTCAGACATTTAATCCACTGAGCCACCCAGGCACCCTGACATTTCTAAGAACTTTTAAAAATAAAAGCCAAATTAAACTATTTGGGACTACCCCAAAATAAAAAGCTTTTGCACAGCAAAGGAAACCATCAATAAACAACCAGGCCCCCTACTGAATGACAGAAGATATTTGCAAATGATATATCCCATAAGGGGTTAATATTCCAAAATATATAAAGAACTTATACAAGTCAACACACACACACAAAAATAATCTGATTAAAAATGGGGACCTAAATAGACATTTTTCCAAAAAAGACATACAAACGGAAAAGATGTTCAACATCACTCATCATCAGGGAAATTCAAATCAAAACACAATGAGACATCACCCTACACCTGTAAGAAAGACTAGAATTTAAAAGAAATAACAAGTGTCAGTGAGGATGTAGAGAAAAGGGAACCCTCATGTACTGTTGGTGGGAATGTAAACTGGTGCAGCCATTGTGGAAAACAGTATGGAAGTTCCTCAAAAAATTAAAAATAGAATGACCATATAATTCAGCAATTTTACTACTGGGCATTTACCCAAAGAACATGAAAACACTAATTCAAAAAAATATATGCACCCCTATGTTTATCGCAGCATTATTTACAATAGCCAAGATATGGAAGCAGTCCAAGTGTCCAACAATACAAGAATGGATAAAGATGTGGTACACACACACACACACACACACACACACACAATGATGCAAAATGGAATATTACTCAGCCATAAAAAAGAATGAGATTTTACCATTTGTAACAACATCGATGGACCTAGAAGCTTTAATGCTAAGTAAAATAAATAAAAGAAAGACAAATACCATATTGTTTCATCCATATATGTTATTTAGGAAACAAAACAAACAAACAAAGAAAAAAGAGACAAACAAAAACACAAATTCTTAACTACAGAGAGAAAACTGGTGGTTGCCAAAGGGGAGGAGGGTGAGGGAACGAGCAAAATAGATAAAAAGTACACTTATCTTGATGATCACTGAGGAATGCACAGAATTGTTGAATCATTCTATTGTACACCTGAAACTAATATAATACTGTATGTTAATTTTACTTTAATTAAAAAAAAATAGTAATGGTTGCCCATTATCATTAATAAAAATGAAAGGCTCTTTTACTTTAAATTTTCTTTTCTTTTTTTTTTTAATGCTTATTTATTTTTGAGAGAGAGAGAGAGAGACAGACAGACTGTGAATGGAGGAGGAGCATAGAGAGAGATGGAGACACAGAATCCGAAGCAGGCTCCAGGCTCTGAGCTGTCAGCACAGAGCCCAATGTGGGGCTCAGTCCCATGAACTATGAGATCATAACCTGAGCCAAAGTCAGATGCTTAACCAACTGAGCCACCCAGGCATCCCATCTTTCATTTTTAATTCTTACTCTTAATTAAATTTTTATGTTTTTAGGGACATTATCCAGTAAAATTTTAAAGGAATATACTTATTTGGTTTGTTCTTTTTAATTTTTTTTAACGTTTATTCAATTTTGAGAGAGACAGAGAGACAGAGTGCAAGCAGGGGAAGGGCAGAGAGAGAGGGAGACACAGAATCCAAAGAGGGCTCCAGGCTTGGAGCTGTCAGCACAGAGCCCAAAGTGGGGCTCGAACTCACAAACTGTAAGATCACAACCTGAGCTGAAGTTGGCCCGCTTAACCAACTGAGCCATCCATGCACCACTAGGCTCTTTTACTTTAAAATGTTCTTTTAAGTCTTTCAGTCTCTGAGCTAATATGTGACATCATTAATAAACACTGCATCACATCTTCTGCCTGATATTGGAATCCAGATGAGTGTAACACCAAGGGGTACCAAGAGAAACTATGGGTAGACTCTTTTCATTTTTAATTTTTTTAAGCTCAAACTAAATGATCTCATTGCACAAAGGCAGAGGTAGTGGTCAGCACAGCTATACTTGGGTACTGATTCAGGAAACTGGAGAATGAGTAAGAGGTGAAACCAACTGCCTCCCAACCCTACCTGATAGTCTCCCCACCCAATTCCCACCACATAGTCCTGTACCTCATGACTTAAGCA
The DNA here is from genome assembly GCF_028018385.1 of Neofelis nebulosa. NCBI lineage: Eukaryota > Metazoa > Chordata > Mammalia > Carnivora > Felidae > Neofelis > Neofelis nebulosa. The sequence continues at coordinate 19,952,467 of NC_080789.1, forward strand.
ACAGGGTTCTGGCCCTACCAGGTCCCAGCTCCTCCTCACATGCTTCCTTGTAAATGAGGCACTTCCTGGAAGCTGCAACCAGGACAGAAAGTAATTGTTCATTTGCATGAGGCTTAGAAGCTGTTGAGGCTGTTGTGTGTAGCTGGTTGTTTCTAGATTAGGATTGTGTCTAAGTAATCAGTTTACATCTACATTTCCTGTATTTACATTTCTACAAATTAAGTTCACCATGGAAAATTCCAAGTTGTTTGTCTAATATCCTTCTCCAGACTAATTTATGATGCTATACCAGGGCATAATCACTTGATGCTGAGAGGAGTGAAAACAATGCAAAGAAGACCCACATGATAATATAAGCCGAGCTACACTCCAAAGTCTGGGGTCACGGTTTATCTGGGGAACTGACATGCTGATAATGCACAAAATTATCTGCCCAGAATGAGGCTTATTAGACTGCCCTAAAATTCTAGGCCCATTTTTGGTAAACTGATCAGGACTTAGAACCTGAAGACACTAAATGCACCAATAAAAAGGAGACCATACTTATTTTATCTTGGCAATATTTAAATATAACATTTGAAGGAAAGAAGTGTGATAATAAAGTCATTACATTTTACTAGATATTTTTAATTGTTAGGACTTTTAGCAGCTGTGTTTGCTCATGATTATTCTAGAGTAGGAGGCACCATACAGCTATATTAACCATTTTAATTTTATTTATTTATTTTTAAAGATTCTATTTTAATTAATCTCTCTGCCCAACACAGGGCTCGAACTTACAACCCTGAGATCATGAGTCACGTGCTCTACGGATTAAGCCAGCCAGGTGCCCCTATATCAACCATTTTTAAACTCGAAAAGAATTTCCTACTCATAAAAGCAAACAACTTGCTCTCCTCTCACCCCACCCACATGCAAATTGTTCCCCTTTCTATTAATTGTTCATCCTCTTTGTTCACAACATTTTTTTTAATTGTTAAGTATCTCTTAGAGGTCAGGAATGGTGCCAGGTGATGGGGATACAAAGATGAAAAAACATAACTAACCTTCAAGAAGCTTATCAACTAACAAAAAATTCAAAGATACACTGATTTAACACAGAGTTACTGATTGCCTTCAACGCAACCGGCAATTTTGTAGGCATGGTGAACGTAGTGACAAATAAAACAGAAAAAGTCCCTCCTTCATGGAACTTACATTCTGTGGAGGGCAACAAAAATAGTCTAGGGTGGGGGTGCCTAGGTGACTCAGTGGGTTGAATATCCCACTCTTGATTTTGGCTCAATTCATGATCCCAAGATTGTGGGATCGAATCCTGTGTTGGCTTTATGCTGAGCATGGAGCCTGTTCAAGATTCTCTCCCTCTGCCCCCTCCCCCACTCCTCTCTCACACTTCCTCCCTCTCTCTCTCTCTCTCTTAAAACAAAGGCCGGGGCGGGGTGGGGGGGGGGCACCTGGGTGGCTCAGTCGGTTAGGCCTCCAACTTCAGCTCAGGTCGTGATCTCACTGTTTGTGAGTTCGAGCCCCGCGTTGGGTTCTGCGCTGACAGCTCAGAGCACGGGCCTACTTCAGATTCTGTGTCTCCCTCTCTCTCTGCCCCTCCCCTGCTCACGCCTCTGTCTCTCTCCCAAATATAAATAAACATTAAAAAAAAATTTTTTTTAAATTGGGGCACCTGAGTGGCTCAGTTGGTTAAGCATCTGACTCTTGACCTCAGCTTAAGTCATGATCTCATGGTTCATGAGTTCAAGCCCCCAATTGGGAAGCACAGAACCTCTTGGGATTCTGTCTCCCTCTCTCTCTGCCCCTCCCCACTTTCTCTCTCTCTCTCTCTCTCTCAATAAAAATAAACTTAAAAAAAATAGGTTAGATCTGTTTTAAAAAAATGTCCAGGGTGATGAATGCTATCAAGAAAAGGAAAGTTGGATAAGAAAACCGAGAGAGAGTGGTGCTCTGCCTACTTGAGACAGAGTAATCTGAGAAGGCTACTTGAACAAAGGTCTGGATGAAATGGAATATTTGGGCCAGGAAATTTACAAGCAGATAAACAATAAAGTCAAAGGCCTTAAGGTGGCAATATGTCAGTAGCTGCAAGGAAGCGGGTGTGGCTGGAGGGGAGTGAGCAAGAACATGTGTGTATATGGGGGAGGGCATCACGGAGGGCCCCAGGGTCACGGTAAGGACTCTGTTATTCTAAGTTGATGAGAAGCCATTGAGAGCTGAGCACAGGGAAGTGATATGAAGTTGATTGATGTTTTTAAAGGATGTTGTGAAAAGGCTGTAGAGAGGCAAGCATGGACCAAAGAGACCGTTAGAAAGCTATTTCAGTAGTTTGTCAAGAGATGACAGTGGCTCAGACCAGGATGGTAATGAAACCGGAGGTGATAAGACATCAGATTTGGGAAGTTTTCCGAGAGGAGTCTTTAGGAAACTACCCCTGCTTGTATTACAGCTACTAATATTACATAAGAAATTTTAAAATTAACATTTCCTCAGCACTCACACTCAGCCAGGCACATCTTATTTGGTCTTCACAACTTCACAAGGAAAGTACTTATTACCTCCAACTTAAAGATGAGGAAGCTGAGTCTTAGAAAAGTAATTCACTCAAGGTCACATGGATAGTACATAGGAAAACCAAGCCATGCATCTAGAGCTGTCTAATTTCTTTAAATATTTTTTTTAGGTTCATTTATTTATTTTTGAGAGAGAGGCAGAGAGAGAGCAGGGGAGGGGCAGAGAGAGAGGGAGACAGAGAATCCCAAGCAGGCTCCACACTGTCAGCACAGAGCCCGATGTAGGGCTCAAACTCACAAACTGTGAGATGATGACCTGAGCCGAAACCAATAGTTGAACGCTTAACCAACTGAGCCACCCAGGCGCCCCTAGAGCTAATTTCAATGGACACAACTTAGGAACTCTACTCCGCTGTGCATCTTATGTTAGAGAGAGAGAGATCACATGCATGCCTGCGCACGAATGGGAGAGGGACAGAGAGAGAGAGGGAGAGAGAGAATCTTAAGCAGACTCTGTGCTGTCAGTGCAGAGCCTGATGCAGGGTTCGATATCACAACTGTGAGATCATAACCTGAGCCGAAATCAAGAGTCAGATGATTCTTGATTGAGCCACCCAGGAGCCACCCAGGAGCCCCACTTACATTTCTTTTTATGAAAACCTATCATTTCCATGTGAGTTTACGGTGCTGCATATCTACAGCCAGGTTTGCATCAGCTATTTCTTCTGGAGCCTTTAGTAAGTTATCCTTGGCATGCACTATGTCTACAATACATACACTTAATGGACTGAAATGTAATTACTGTCAGGTAAAGAAAAATGTTGAGTAGAGCACTCTCTATTTTTTAAGTTGAAATTGAGACCTTACAAGCTGTCCGCCTTGCAGAGGTTGGACTTCTGAGCATTTTACTGACTTTTTAGAAGTGAGAATAACAGAAGAAAAACATTCACAACTTTATTTTTCAATGAAAAAAAAGAATTTTATGTCATCAAATGACAATGGAAAACTTAAACAGAGGAGAAATTACATATGTTTATAGTTGATTCAGAAGCTGAACAACACTGCATCCATCACCTCAATTAATTCTGGAGCTGTGAAAGTTTGGGATCTTCACTGTTCTTACTATGCTTAGGATTAACTAATTTGGGTAATGCTTTTTTTGAAGAAAATGTGAAACTATATCATTTCAAGGATGATACTTTTCTAGCTACAAGTTTTCAATGGCAAGCCTGCTTTTTCATCCACATGACACCATGGCCTAGAGATACTATGAAGTAATAATCACTCCACTGTAAAGACTCAAGTATCATTAACATCATGTCAGAATATGTGCCTTTATACACACAGACCTCATTATCTGATTATTTATTATCCCAGTCCCCATTATTTTGGTTGAAATGGAAGCGAAAGTCACCATTGCCTGAAATTCAATGTAGTTAGCAATCAAAAAAGCCATTTAGGCAAAAAGTCATCAAAAATTATGTGGGTAGAAATAAAAATTATATGGATATACACACACCACAAGCATATAAATGTATGTACATTTATTTGCATACCTGTTGACATAGGCCAAGACTGTTATGTGAGTACCACTCCACTGTGTGTCTTCCTGGCATATGAGCCACACCTGCTATGAATCATTGCATTTCTAGCTATGGTCTCTTTAAAGTGGGAGGAGATCTTAAAGATACTTTTGAAGCAATTTGAGTGCAGAATCCTAAGGTTTTTTTTAATCGTTTTTTGTAAATCTTTACATTTGTCATAAACACTACTAAACAGACTGTAATTTTTTGACAACTTATGTCTTTTGAATCTTCCCAAAGCATTCAACTGAGTTTTCTTAAAAATTAGAATTCTTTTGGGGTGCCTGGGTGGCTCAGTTGGTTAAGTGTCCGACTTTGGCTCAGGTCATGATCTCGCGGTTTGTGGGTTCGAGCCCCGTGTTGGGCTCTGTGCTGACAGCTCAGAGCCTGGAGCCTGCTTCAGATTCTGTGCCTCCTGCTCTCTCTGCCCCTCCCATGCTCATGCTCTGCTCTCTCTGTCTCTCAATAATAAATAAACGTTAAAAAAATTTTTTTTAAATTAGATTTCTTTTTTTTTTGCATTTACAGACCAACAGTTTATATGGGTTGAGTTAAATCACACAATTACAATAATATATATATTTTTTATTTACTTTATAAATAATATGTAAAATATATATATATATATTTATTTATTTATATGTGTGTGAATGCACACATATATATATGTATATATACATATAGCTGGCAAAAACACATTTGGGAACAAACACAGCTGGTATTAAATAAGTATATAAAAAAACAGGTGAGAGAAGACAGCAAGACACCCAGAGAGTAGTCAGCACTGGGAAAGACTTTCAGGGACCAGTGGCTTCGGGTCAGTGTATTTTTCAGAGAATGAGGTGATCAATTAACCCAGCAAGTTGATAGAGGTTGGTTAAGAAAACTTCTACTACAGGGGCACCTGGCTGGATAGAGTATGCAACTCTTGACCTCGGGGTTGTGAGTTTGAGACCCATGTTGTGTGTAGAGATTACCTACATAAATAAAATTTTTTTTTAAAATTAAATTTAATCAAAAAAAAAAAGAAAACTTCTGCTATAATCACAAATAAGCCTACTACTCATAAAATTAGCCCTCAACCAAATGTCCCTTCCTACTTAACACTAGCATCTATCCAGACTACTGTGGACTGGTCCCTTGATAATACTAATAATATTAAGTGCTTACAGAGAACTTTTGTTCTTGGACCAGGGTGTTAATGAGTTCTAAGTGAGTTCACATGTTAACTTATGAGGGGGGTGCTATTATTAACCCAGAGAAAAGCAGAGGGAATTCAATTAACCAATCCAAGGTCCTATAGTTGGGACACATGGTGGAGTTGTATTCTAACCAAAGTTGCCTGCTCCAAAGTTGTTCCCTTACCCACCACGCTATGCTCCTTTCTCTGTATGATTATCAAAGATAGTAAATATTCAACAGTGTAAGTCAAACTACACTTGCAAATCCTGTAAAACATGCAGAATTTCATGAAGTTGACAGAAATCGTGTTGGAGAACAGCTAGAACAGCAGCCCAAGTTAATGAACAGTGAGCACTGGCAGAATCAGTTAACAATTGAAGGGAAGCTGACAAGATTAACAGGCACAACTAAAGCAGGCCCATCTGGGGCAAATTATCTTGGCGGTCAACCAATATTTACTAAGCACCTACTACGTGTCCGACACTGTCATACATGGTAGGGAGGCAACAATGAACAAACTCTAAATCTCCACCCTCATGAAACATATTTTGTGTGAAAAACACAATAATCAAGACCAATTTCCTTACATGCAGATTAAGAATGGTCATTGGAAAAAAAAAAAAAAGAATGGTCATTGGGGAAACTGAAGTCATAAAACATTTCTGCAAAAATGAACCTCTTCATACCTCCCTTCAAAAGACAAAAGTGAAATCAAGGACTTCATAACACACAATCATAAGACTATTCTTGGAAAAAGTATATATCATTCACTTAAAAAATCCACACCCGAATCATTTTAAGATTTTTGTTTATTATAAGAATTTTGTCCTTTCATTGTTTTGTTATTACAAAATGTGTTCATTATAATGAATTTTGTTCATTATTAGAACTAGCACCTAACTGTGATTATGACCTAAATTTTGTGATTGTTAACCAAGTGAAAGGTAAAATAATTTCCCTAATTTTTAGATTCATTTTTGGAGTTAAATACCCAACCTCTTTTCCTTTGTTTACTATGCCATTTTGGTCTCCCTTTGAAGGTAACTTAATTCTAGGTGACCCGGTTTTCTGCCACCAACCCCTGAGTAGGTTTGTGGTCGTGACGAGGAACAATGGGAGTGGCCAAAGGCCACAATCTACTCAGCAAACAGTACTTGCACAAAAAGTGAGATTAGGTTAATAAAAAGCAACCAGGATGCAGAACTGGCAAAACTTTGAAAATAAAGAGCTAGAGAATATTCTGGAAGCATGAAACACAGGCCAAAGAAGATGTAAAAGAGAGTGGCTTGGGGCAGCACCTGGGTAGCTCAGTGTTTAAGCATCTGACTCTTGATATCAGCCCAGGTCATGATCTCTCAGTCATGAAATTGAGCCAGGCTTCACACTGAGCATGGAGCCTGGTTGGGATTCCCTTTGCTTCTTTTTCTGCTCCTCCCCTGCTTGTCTTCTCTCTCTCTCTCTCTCTGTCTCTCTGTCTCTCTCCCTCAAAATAAATAAATAAACACTTAAAATAAAAAAAATAAATAAAAGAAAGTGGCTTATTGGCTGGAAGGAATTAATATGTAAAGTTGATTCATGATAGCCTGGGAGATTTGGTTACAAAGGGAATGTAAGAAACTATAACAAATTAAACATGATTGTGCTCAAGAATGTGGGTGTGGCCTTGTAAAAATTTAAACTAATCCTTTGATGTTGACTTTAACTTGTCCTCAGTTTTGATATCTTTGCATTAATAGTTTCATAATACAGAAGCATTACACTATGCTATTCCAGCTTGTTAAATTTAGCGGTTGTTTGAATCACATCTTTCTAATTCGATTTTCGGTAGGAAACCAAGCCATGTGGCTAAAACATAAATACATAAAATAAGGCATGCCAGGTATGGGAATGTTACGTTTGGGAGAAACTGGGTAAAAGACACATGAGATCTTTCTGTATTATTGTTTTATTACTACATGGAAATCTCCATTTATCTCAAAATAAGAGGATTAATTTAAAAAGGGTGGCACAAGGTCTTATTCCCACTCTCTTTTCCAACTGCTAAACTCTAAGTGGCCAGGACCTCCTCCCTCGATCATACACAAACCACTTTTATTAGTTTCTTTATGCAAGCAAATACAAACATACACTATTACTCCCTCCACCCTCTAACCCCTCTCACCCCCACCCACTAATAATGGCATATTTTGCTCTGCATCTTGCTTTTTTCCATGTAACAATGTATTGGAGATTTTTGCATACCAATGTATTAATTTAAAAAGAGTATTCTAGGGACGCCTGGGTAGCTCAGTCGGTTAAGCATCTGATTTCGGCTCAGGTCATGATCTCACGGTTCGTGAGTTCAAGCCCCATGGGGGACACTGTGCTGACAGCCCTGAGCCTGGAGCCGGCTTCAGATTCTTTGTCTTCTCTCTCTTCCCCTTCCCTGCTCACGCTCTGTCTCTCTCTCTCTCTCTCAAAAAAAAAAAAGATGAGGTGCCTGGGTGGCTCAGTCAGTTAGGTTAAGTGTCCGACTTTGGCTCAGGTCATGATCTCACGGTTCATGAGTTTGAGCCCCACATCCGGCTCTGTGCTGACAGCTCGGAGCCCGGAGCCTGCTTCAGATTCTGCATCTCCCTCTCTCTCTGCTCCTCCCCCATTCATGCTCTGTCTCTCTCTCTCTCAAAAATAAATAAAATATAAAAACAAATTTAAAAAAATTAAGAAAAAAAAGAGTATTCTATATAGACAGGGCTTTCCTTTGAGGTATTCTTTGGATAAACCATATTTATTTAGCCAGTCCTCCCTGATGGAAATCTGCATTGCTTCATCCTTTTGTTATTAAAAGTAATGCTTGGGGCGCCTGGGTGGCGCAGTCGGTTAAGCGTCCGACTTCAGCCAGGTCACGATCTCGCGGTCTGTGAGTTCGAGCCCCGCGTCAGGCTCTGGGCTGATGGCTCGGAGCCTGGAACCTGTTTCCGATTCTGTGTCTCCCTCTCTCTGTGCCCCTCCCCCGTTCATGCTCTGTCTCTCTCTGTCCCAAAAATAAATAAAAAACGTTGAAAAAAAAAAAATTAAAAAAAAAAAAAAAGTAATGCTGTAAGTACCCTTGCAGATATATTTTTGTCATCTTGATAGATGCCAAGTGCCTCCATAGAGACTGAATCTATTTACATTCCCAACAGCACATATGAAAGCCTGTTTCCCCTAAGTCTCACCAATATCAATACCAATGTTATCAAACATTTAGTTTTCTGCTGATCCAATCATGAAAAATGACATCAGTGAGTTTTAATTTGAATTTTTATCCCATTCATGAGGCTGAGCATCTTTCTATATGTCTAAAAGCTATTTGCTCATTTAACCAATATGCTGAAGAATAACAATGTTACAAGAAGATTTGTGATGAGAAAGCTGAGTTTGAATGTCATATTGGAAAAAGGTCCTCCCAGGATTATGGTTCTTATTTAAAATGCAATGGCTCTTAAAGTGTTCAACGTTGTTAAGAAATTCCAGAACATCAGATTGGTTGAACAATGTCATCATGTAAAAGGGGATCATCCTGAATACATCCATATCGCTGATCAATGACCAATGACCTTATCATCCCTAAAGGGATATTGCCCTAGGGGAAAAAATAACAATATCAATAGTGAATGCCCAAGAAATATGAATTCAACAAATATCAAAAGCCTTCATGGATCTTACATTCCAGTGAGGGAAGACTGATAATCAAAGTTAAGGGGCACCTGGGTGGCTTAGTTAGTTAAGAGACCGACTCTTGATTTCGGTTCAGATCATGATCTCACCATTCATGAGTTTGAGTCCTGTAGCAGGTCAGCAGGGAGCTTGCTTGGGATTCTTTCTCTCCCTCTCTCTCTGCCCCTCCCTTGCTCATGCACACACTTGCTCTCTCTCTCTCAAAATAAATAAATAAACATTAAAAAAATCAGTTAATCATATAGTTCGTTGCAAGATGATAGATGATACTATGGTGAATAATTAGACTAGATATGGGGGATCAGCAACACTAGCGTGCAATTTTATTTTATTATTTTTTTCAATGTTTATTTCTTTTTGAGAGAGAGAGCATGAGTGCGGAAGGGGCAGAGAGAGAGGGAGACAGAATTCGAAGCAGGCTCCAGGCTCTGAGCTGTCAGCACAGAGCCCGACGTGCGGCTCAAACTCACAAACTGAGAGACCATGACCTGAGCCAAAGTCAGATGCTTAACTGACTGAGTCACCCAGGCCCCCCACATGCAATTTTAAATAGGGCAATAGGCTTTACCAATATTTGAACAGAGGAGGAGGTAAAGGAGAAAGCCTGACAGTACCTGGAGGAAGGTACTCCATCTGGCAGAGGAACAGTCAAGGCAAAGGTCATGAGGAGGTGGTGTGCCTGACATGATCAAGACACAGGAAGGTGGGCCAGTGTGCTTGGAGGGAAGTGGAGGGAATGAGGGTAAGGCAAAACAGGAGACAAAGACAGTAGAGATAAGTTATAGGAGATAAGATCGAACATTGCTGGGGCCAAATGGATAAACCTGGTGTTATTCCCATCACTTCTTGCTCTTAATCTAAATCTTGCCTTTGCCTCAATGACTTAGTTTTCTAGGAGGGACAGAGATGATCTAGTGCTTTAGCTGCTCAAGTAGGCAGGAGAGCAGACAACCTAAACCGCCCCCCACCCCCCACCCCAGCACATGTGGACAAGTGCTTTATAGGCTGTTGGCTCCGGCAACAAGGTGACCATCTTCAGCCTTTTTCTCCTGTAAACCTGCTTTTCCTGAAGGCTTCCTTTCCTTGTTGAATTTAACACCTGCTCTTTGGACTGTCTGTGATTTGAGCATCTCACAAGTGGTTCGCCTTGTCAGCTCATTTCCCCATTTCTGAACGTCTTCCCTTTCAAGTTCACCTTGGGGTGCTATGAATCACAACTACCTCGGACATCACCACAAAGACTCAAGCTCTGCCTCTCACCCCTTCACCAATAAGTACCAAATATTATCTGTTCCTGACCTTTATATCCAGGACAAACACAGCTACTATTTTCTCAATAAAAAGCATTGTAGGGAGAGAAACTCTTCCCTTTTACAGGAGTCCAAGAGGATCTATCCCACTTCAGAATCAAGAGAAACCAGACAATGCCATGTGGGACTGAGATGAGCCATGAGAAACCAAGTCCAGGTTTCTGCAGGGTTCAAGGCCTGATGGGAAAGTCTCCTTGATGCATGGAACACTTCTTAAGTGGGCAAAACCACTGTTAACTGCAGATTTGCTTTTCTGCACTATTCTCCACATTGCTTTCTTCTTTGCTTCAAACTCTAGTCTCCTCTTGCCTCACCTTCTTTGTTTCCCCTTCCTGGCCCACGAACATAACAGAACGTTGCTCACCACGCAGCATGGCTGCAGGAGGGAGAGGCCCTACAATCTCTATAACCATCAAGTGGTAACAAACCTTGGTTGTCACCAACTTTACTATTCCCTCACCAACCAATGCAGGTTACACCACTTGGATAAAGATGGATCCTTCTAATGTTTAAGGAAAGCCCATTGCCACGGTCTAGGCACAGAGCTGGGAGGCATTTGAAAAGGATCAAGACCGGGGCGCCTGGGTGGTTCAGTCGGTTCAGCTGGCGTCCAACTTCAGCTCAGGTCACGATCCGTCTGTGAGTTCGAGCCCCGCGTCGGGCTCTGGGCTGATGGCTCAGAGCCTGGAGCCTGCTTCCAATTCTGTGTCTCCCTCTCTCTCTGCCCTCCCCCGTTCATGCTCTGTGTCTCTCTGTCTCAAAAATAAATATTTAAAAAAAAATTAAAAAAAAAAAAAGAAAAGGATCAAGACCTCCTGGGCACCAATGAAGTGACCCTCAAGAAAGGTAGAGGCTAAAACTCACCAAAAAAATCCCCAAAACCAAAAAACAAACAACAACAAAATGGTACAATGGCAACACAAAAGATGTCATAAGCTGCTGATAATTTGAGGGCTCTGACTTTGGGGGTGCAGTATCCAAAGGGATCTTACGCAGCTCCATCCAGGAATGCTTAAGCCTGACTCCCAAATCCTTGGAAGTGAGACAAAGTGTTGCTTTTGGCATGGGACGGACTTGGGCGTGAATTCCACTTCCATCATTTCTAACTGTGACATCAGTGTCATATTGATGATATTTCAACATCTGCTTAAACTTGGTTTCCTTGTATGAAAAATAGTCGGACATCCATCACGAGGATGCTGGGAAGGAAGCATGTGAACTGTTTTAGCACACACCTGGATCTGCCTCTTAACACACTCAATAAATGGCATCCATCAGGACCCATTCTTCCTTCAATACCGCCCAAGAAGCATCTTCCAGGGATTCTGTCCCACAGTCCGTTGGAAGTTCTACCGTCTGTCCTGGGCCCCTCCCGACGCCACTGGGTTCAGTGTTCAGGGTAAAGTCAGAACCGCCGGGCTCTGCACCCGCGGGCTCCCTACCGGTCCCGGCCGCCAGGAGCGCGCTCCCCCGCGTCGTCGGACCTGGGTCTGTCCGCGGGACGGCTGGGTCGGGACCCTTTCCACCGCAGCGACAACGCCGCCCTCTCTGCCCGGCCCCGGGCCCCCGCCGCCCAGCCCTCACCTGATGTAGGGGAGGAAGGGGTTGACGTGCCCCGAGAGCACCGCAACCACGTAGGAGATGATGAAGGCGGCGGACGACCAGGTCACCAGAAGAAAGGGCACGAAGGCCATTCCCCTCAGGAAGCACAGCATCGCGCCGCCGCCGGGAGGGCGCTGCGCCCGGCGGGGCCCGGCGCGGGACGCGGGGCGCGGGAGTCGCGCACGTGCTGGCCCGCAGGCGGCGGCTGGACGGGAGGCTCCGCGACGGCGGGGCAGGCCCGGCCTCGGACGGAGGAAGGCGCGGAGAGCCCAGCGAGGCGGCGGGCGGCGAGGCGGCCGGCCGGGGGTGGGTGGGGCGCGGGCGGCCCGGGCTTGTTGCGAAACCGGTGAAGTCACAAAACGGCGGCCCCCGCGGGCTTGGAGGCGCGCGGCGACCTCCTAGCGGCGCCGGACTCCTTTCGCTTTTGGTTCGGACTCGGCGGGGGTCGGCGCGGGAGGGCGGGGATGCCCGGGGCCGTCCCAGCCGGCCCGGCCTCCGCAGCTCTTGAGCAACTCGGGAGAAACGATCAGGACCTCCGGGCCCTCCTTCTTCCCTCGGGGTTTCCGGGATGCTGGGCCTCGAACCCCAGGGGCTTCCCCTCCGTGGTACGGCCACCTGCCCGTCGCGGGGGGGAGAGCGTGGCCCCCGCGAGGCGACACCCACCCCATCCCGCGGCTGCTGCTGCTGCTGCTGCCTGCAGGGGTCGGGTCAGAAGTACGGTGACGTTCACCAACTCACGGGGCACGGACGTGACACCCACCTGGATGCTGCCCACAAGGAAACCTAGAGCGTGGAAGGGGCCCGTGGGAGTCCAGGTCGGACTGACTTCAAGCGGGGCCCGAAGCGGCTCTTTGTGCGTCACAGTTCTGCTTTCCCCTAGAGCAGACCTGGAGTGTTTCCTAGAAGTTAGATTTCCCTTTCCCCGCTGACGGATCAGGGTTAGCCCACGCTGGGAGCCATGACCTAAGATGAGTAATGGGGACCTCATACATTTCAAACACTGCGAAAAGAATTTGTGTCCTGTAGGCACTTGTGAGCCCTGGTGATTTTGAGGGATAGTTTATAGATTCTGAGCCCGGGGTCTGTGTCGGAGGTCATGGGGGTCTCATGGGGACCAAACGTGGATTCATTTCAGTCATATAAACATTTCTTGGGTGCAAACCCTGCTAGGGGACAGGATGTAAAGATTAAATAGTACCATGGGGCCTAAGAGACTGACATCAAAATTAAATAAAATTACATGGAATATTACATAGAATATTTTTTAAAAAGGAAAAGAGGCATGTGCAGAACTGACAGGCCAGCGCTCAGAAAGGTATTAGGGAAGTCTTCCTGACAGATGATACTAGAGTTTTCGAAAGTAAAAGATTGCTAACCAGACAAAGAAAGGGGAGAGTAGCATTCCAGGCCAAGGAAGCAATAAGAGAAAATGCGTAGAGTGGTGTTGCTTATATTTCTGGAACTAGAAAAAGCACTCACATAAGTGTAAAGCAGAGAATGGAGAGGTGGGCAAAGAGGCCATCTCACAGGAGCCCTGGTAATTATTTTTATTTCACTTTTTGTTTTCATTTTTGCTTTGTGGTAGTGAGGAAATTACAGGAATATGGACAGCCCTGTATCTCAGATCACTGTGGCTGTGGGAGGAGTGACCACCATGTTGAATAAAACAGAGGCTTTAAATTAAGGCTTTTAAAAATCAGAAGAGCTGTCATCCATGGTAACCCCCCTTACATCCACACCTTGGTTTCTGCTTTCTGTAAACCACTCTCTTCCCTGGTCTTCCTTCCCTTTCCCTATGCCCTCCTTTCCCCCCTACTCTACTACTGATTCATCTGATTTTTTTTAATGTATATTTATTTTTTAATGTATATTTATTTATTTTGAGAGAGAGAGAGAGAGCACGAGCAGAGAAGGGACAGGGAAAGAGAGAATCCCAAGCAGGATCCATGCACCAGCATAGAGCCCACTGAAGGGCTCGATCCCACAACCATGAGACTGAAATCAAGAGTCAGACACTCAACTGACTGAGCCACCCAGGTGCCCCTGATTCTCTGATTTTAAAATACCCTCCCTGGGGCGCCTGGGTGGCTTGGTCGGTTAAGCGTCTGACTTCGGCTCAGGTCATGATCTCACGGTCCATGAGTTCAAGACCTGCGTCGGGCTCTGTGCTGACAGCTCAGAGCCTGGAGCCTATTTCAGATTCTGTGTCTCCCTCTCTCTCTGCCCCTCCCCTGTTCATGCTCTGTCTCTCTCTGTCTCAAAAATAAATAAACGTTAAAAAAAAATTTAAAAATAAAATACCCTCCCTGAGGCAGAGAAATTATCACATTAAATATAACTCAACTGATCACCTTATCCTTTCATTGCTTATGGTTGCTTAAGCAACCCAATTGGCTAGTCATTGTTAATACAAACACAATAAGAATTGTCTGACAATAATAGTAATAGATATTTTGTTTTTTAAAATAAGTACGTATACATGCATATATTTAAAATAGGTATATAACTATAACTGACCATTTATACTTCATATGGGGTCAAGCAGCTCTGAGAAGCACAGTGTTGCTTTCCTTTCTATAAGCCTTCCATACCATACATCATGAAACACCCTCTCCTTGGAATAGCAAAGTTTATGATAGGAATGTAAAAGTCCTGGAAAACAACCTTACTGGTGAAGGAAATCAGAATATGTCACTTCAAAACATGCCTCTTTGACATAATTATTTTGAGCTGAAGGCAATTAATCAGCAATAAAACAGGAAAATTTCTCTACACTCCTCCTTTCTGTCTAAAGGCAGGATATAAATTTCCTTTGCTGGAGATAGCTCTAAACTCAGCCCAGAAGTGCCACAAGAGGAATCTGCAAACTTTGCTCCATTGGTTTCCCCTCATATATTTACCTTCCCCCGGTTTCTGCCCGTGAAAGCCTAAAACCCTTTCCCTCTGTCCTGTTATTTCTAAGTTGATTGTTCCTTTGTTAAGATGCTATACAAAGTTCTAGCTGCCACTTTGAGTTACCCATCCCTGAGTGTCTCCCACATATATAGTTGACCCTTGAATAACACAGGTTTGAACTACACAGGTCCACTTACATGCTGATTTTTCTTTTGAAGAATAGAGCACGGTGCATTCTTGTAATTTTCTTGACATTTTCTTTTCTCCAGCTCACTTTATTGTAAGAATAGAGTATATTACACCTATACACACAAAATATGTGTTAATAGACTGTGTATGTTATCAGTAAGGCTTCCAGTTAACAGTAGGCTATTAGTAGTTAAGTTTTTGGAGAGTCAAAAGTTATACATGGATTTTCGATTGCATGGGGGTTGGTGCCCCAAACCCCACATTGTTCAAAAGTCAACTGAATATGAGATATACATATTAATAAAATTTGGTCTTTCTCTTATTAATCTGTCTTTTATTAAAGAGACCCAGCCAAGAACCTAAAAGAGGAGAAAAAAAATAATTTTCCTTCTCTACACTGTTAGGATATTTTTTTAATTTTTTTAATGTTTTATTTATTTCTGAGAGAGAGAGTACGAGTGGGGAAGAGGCAGAGAGCGAGGGAGACACAGAATCCGAAGCAGGCTCCAGGCTCTGAGCTGTCAGCACAAGAGCCCTATATGGGGCTTGAACCCACGAGCTGTGAGATCATGACCTGAGCAGAAGAGAGATGCTCAGCTGACTGAACCACCCAGGCGCCCTCTTTAGGATTTTTAATGAAAGTTGTGCTTCTCCCCTTGAATTAATTCCTGACTTTCTCTCTGTCAAAGCCACACTGACTCAAAGTAAGGATCTGGTTAGACTGCCCTTTTGAAGATGAAGACATTCTTCCTTGGTGACCACAATTTGTTGAAATTATGCTTCCTGATCTAAATAATTTTCACATGAGCACTTAGGTATCATCTCCCTTTTATGGCTGAGGAAATAAGGCTCAAATTCATGGAGCTAGTTAATGGAGATGCAGAATTTGAATCCAGATCTATGTGGCTCAAAAACTTGTAACCCTAACCATTGTGAGGAGCTCTCACTCTTCAAATTCCAAAGCTCTAAAATTTTAGAAACTCCTTATGATATATGCAGTTATCTTTTATTATTATGTAAGTATTTATGAATACATTGGATTTGAAAAACATTTCAAAATATTACACATTATTTAACAGTAAAAATAAGAAGCATCTATAGAGAAGCATCTACAATTCTCTGCCAACAAGTCAACTTTCCCAATTTCCTAATTATCATTTGGTTCTTACTCATAGGAATATTCAAAATCAAGTTGTAATTACAAATTTGTAGCTTTATTATCTTTATGTATTAAATATCTACTCCATGTTATTATAATTTTTGGGTTACTGGTTTTCATTACTCTATATTTGTCCGTTGAATTAATGCACTATACTTCACTGCCCCCAATACTAAGCATGTGTATTAATCCAAGTACTTCCCTATTTTAAATAACATTCTACAAGTATCTCAGTTGTTTCGGTATTTCTTTTTTCCTTTAGGTAAATTTCCATGAGTGGGATTGCTGTGCCAAAGGGCAAGATGAACATTTTAAAATCTGTAAACATCCTAAATTATTTGAAACTATTGTATCAATTTCATTGCTTCTAATAACCTGTGTGTAACAGTTTCATTATATATTACCTGTCTATATTTTTAGTGTTATATAATACCTATGAAATACTACTTGAGACTTTAGCATACTTCCTTTTAAAGTTTTGATCCCTTATTTCACTGTTGTGATAGAGACCACTAGCTACCCAGTGCAGCATCCGTTTTTCCTTTCTCCTTAGTAATAAATCCCCAACTTAGAATGGACACATTTTGCCCCCACACAAAAGGATTACATTTCCCAGCTTCCCTTGCAGCTAGGGGTGGCTGTGTGACTTGGTTCTGTCCACTTATTAACATATAAGTGTTATATGATAGAAGAAGGCTGCTCAAGGGAAACTGACTTGCAACATAATGGGATGGCTAGATTCCAGCAGCCATCTTGGACTATGCAGTCATTGACCTTGAGGAAAGAAGCTGTAAGTGAAAACAGTGGAGCAAAAAGATGGGTGTCATCGTCCCTGTTGACATTATGGAGCTGCTGAGGCAGCCCTGATTTTTGTCTAGCTCTAGGCTTCTCTTATATGAAAGAGAAATAAACTTCCACTTTACTTAAAACACTATTATTTAGGGAATTTTCTCTTACGTGTAGCCACAACTAATACTTCCCATATTAGTTATCACGTCCCGTTTATGGTGTCTCTAAATCTCAGGTCCCCAAGTTGTCTGATAGGCCATATTCCTAGAAAACTGAGTATAAATTCATTTTTCTAAATACCACCTTTGTAATACTATAATGTATCCTCTTGTAAATTACCCCATCATATATCCCCTTTGTAAATCTAGATTTGCATATGCTAAATTTGCTTAAGAGGCTTATTTCTTCTACCAAGTAATGATAATTTACAAACTCAAACTGCAGTCTTTTGGTTTCCCTCTTAAAGTGTGCTTTTATATCCCTGGAGTTCCCATTTTCAGGCACCATATTAAGTTATCTTAGTTGAATATTAGATATTGTATTTGAAAAATTATTTTTAGAAATATTTTTAGAAATCATTTTAGGTCTTAAATGATACTGGCTTTCTCCAGTGAGTATTCTGTTTACTTCTTACTTGCACCAGGGACACTTGCTATTCAGCATCATCTGAATATCATTTTAGGGCTTGAGGTTTTCTATCCACCCAGATAGCTTGAAGCCAGACTTATGGTATATATGAGGGCTGGTTGTTTCTTCTTCACCATTCCTTCAGCTCCATAGCCCTGGCCTCCAAGACTTATTACCCTGACCATAACCTATAAGGTAGTTGAAAGCCCTGCTCAGTGGCCTCTCCTGATAACAGATGTCCCTAAGCAAACACAGCCCCAGAGCTGGGCTCACTTCTCTGGATTTCTATTCTTTTGGGGGATGTTGGCCCCAAAACTGCTCATAATTTGGTTAAATCTTTGATACTTCTAGGAAGATGTTTTTATATTTCCCCAGATTTTTCATTTGTCTGAATTTCCTAGTCCATCATTATTAGAAGAAGAAGCTGGGGTACCGCATTAGGGCCATTTATTTTACTAGAAATATAGCATATTTTTTGCAAAAGCAACAAAAAAAATTACAGTTCAGCAACTTGGTCACTTGTCATTACCCAGCTCTTTAATACCAGATAAAAAAGTATAAAAATTAGCACTGTAAATCCCATTTCCCTCACCATGTCTTTATTTATTGTATATATTTTTACCTACAGGCAGTAAAAACTTGAATTATTTCTCCATTCTACAATTCGCAGTATCCTCTCTCCTTGAATGTGGACTGAACTTAGTGATGTGCCTTTGAAGCCTACAGTATGGAAGAGAAATAAAGTATCTCTACCAGAGGAGAAATCTGGCAGATACCACATTAACCAGATGACCCAAGTTAACCTGATAATAAATCAGTAATAGATTGAGACTCTATATATTATTATATACATATAATAATGCAATGTGATGAGAGTTAACTTGATAATAAATCAGTAATAAATTAATACTCTCTATATTATTATACACATACAATAATACGATGTGATAAGAAGAAGGTACATCACCTCTGTGGTATTTTCCCCCAAACCCATACCCACACCATGGTTTAATCATAAGAAAACAAACTGAAGGCCATTCTATAAAATACCTGATTAGTACCTTCTAAGTGTCAAAGTTATGAAAAACAATAAAAGACTGAAAAACTGTCCCATATTAGGACAAAGGAGACATGATGACTAAATGCAATATGGTATCCCAAATTAGATCCTGGAACAGAAAACTTAGTGGAACCTTAGTGGAAAAACTGGAGACATCTGGACAAAGCCTGTAGCATAGCTGATGGTAACATGAGATGTTACTATTGGGAGCACATGGGTCATGTATCATCTCAATTTCTTTGCCACCTCTGCAACTTTTCTATAAATGTAAAATTATTCCAAAATAAGTTTAAAAGTTACATTTATTTACTCCTAGATCAATGTTAAGATCTCATATTTAAAATCTCACACTTCATTAGTCACCTTATGATGATCATATTGCTTTTCTAAATTATATTGTAAAAACAGAAAGCATATATTGTGGCAGAAATGATTAGATGTTCACCTAGAAAGAAGGTTCCTGCTCCTTTTTCGTTGTGTAGCTCTTGCTGGGAAGGAATTTTCTCAGACACGGACCTCATTTCCTCCTGGTGGGATCATACTAGTTCTTGCCAATGGAAGATGTGAGTCATTCTCCAGTACAGGGGGTGAAAAAGTGAGTATGCCTTTTTTACTTTCTCTCCTCCCCCATCAACTGGCTAGATGTCAGTGCCCATGATGACCTTGGAAGCCACATGTTATGGATTGAGACTGTCAACCTAGGTCCCTGAACAACTTTGTGAAGCAATGTACTCCACCCAAACCCCCACACCCCACCATTAAGAAGCACTCCTCTGGGCCTTTTCATAAATGAGAAACTGAAGCTTTTAAGATTTCTGGGTCTTTCTACTATAGCAGCTCACATTATCTTAACTAGGATGTACATCTACTTCACTTGAGTCTCCCACCTTCCCTAACTCATCTGAACTAGGTTGACCTTACATGGTATTTCCAGATTCACAGAGTCAGGTAGAGGTTAACAAACATTGCTATGAACAATAAACACAGGAGAACTAAAGTGAATAAGAAGTACTGCAATTCAATACATTTAGAATTAAAATAGCATGTTTTTCAATGCATGGCAGTGGCACAGGGATCTTTCCACCCAAGTGGCATGTCACCATCGTTCTTCCAAGAGCCCTTGGAAAAAGTCCAATAAATTTATCGGAGCGAATGTGTGTTACCATTGCTTGGAAAAAAAGGGCACACATACCAACATGTACCATCTCTTTTAAAAGCACTATATAAAAGTTGTCTCCTTTTTATGATCAGGAAGAAACTTAAAATATGCTCTTGGGGTTAGGGGTTAGGTGGAATCCCTTCCCTGTATTCCTGCTTCTGGCACAGGGATATTGTCACCATGGGGATGTCATGACTCAGTCTTGGTCGCTGTGTGAATGGCCCACTCTGTGTGTGTGTGTGTGTGTGTGTGTGTGTGTGTGTGTCTTTATTATAGCAGGGACCCCTGAGTTGTGAATGCATTCTGGGCCCTGTTCCCAAGTACAGAAACCAGTCACCCATCTGTATACAAAGGCAGGAAATTTCAACATGTTCTCAACACATTTTGAATAGGACAGAAATTACAAAGTGAGCCAGATTTTTCTAGTGCCTAAACTATACTCACTTGTGCATAATGAATCCTTAAAGACAAATTGTTCATTTTCTTTTTAGATTGTTCATCTGGCAAACTTCCTTCAGGATATTCTCCAAAACTGTAAACTCCATAAGGACAGGACTTTCTGCTTTTTTCACTGCTATATTCGCAGGTTTGGAACAGCGCTTGACATGGGTAGTTTAATGAATATTTGATGAATGGATTCACCACAGCAGTGACCTGCTTCAGGATGTCTCCCCTAATACTCCCAAGGTCTGACCTCTGTGCCACTCCTATGCATTCAGAAACATTCTGGGCTACTTCTATTATATATTCTATTATATATTCGACTAAATGTCCACGATGTTAACTTGTCAGTCTACCCACTAGAGTCTAAACTCTTTGTGAGCAGGAAATGAATCTCCTTTATTTGTATCTCCAGTGCCAAGCACTGACACAAAATAAATGATTAATAAATGGCTTTTTGTGACAAAGTCTATACATACATGCTTGATACCAGCTTAATTGTACCAGCTTAACAGCTTTATACAATTGTATATACAACTATATGTACCATCAACATATTAACATCTCTTAAGAGGTGCTATTAATCCCATATCACTGAGTACAGAAATCAAAGCTGTGGCAAAGGTTTAGAAATTTCAGTTACTCAAAGGGAGAGAAACCAGAGCCTTTTGTGTGAGTGACACCAGTTAGTGAAGATAACTGATAATTACAAGTTACTACATGTTTGGGCAATGATACCAGATACTTCTTCAGTTTCAGAATATTTTCTGGTAGGTGTTTTTATGCTACCAGAGATAAAGAAGAAAGAACACATGGGAGAAATTTGGGAATTTCCATTTTGACAATGAGGGTGAGAATTTCTTGTAAATTTTAAGAGGTCTTTTTTTCTCCCTTCCCCTTGATACTTTCTAAATTAACTTGCAAATATAGGAACTCATATGACCTGACTTTCTCAGTTTAACTAATCTAAATCTCTATTTATGGCAACAGTCCCACATCGGGTTTTATTATGAGGTGCAGTTCATGCTTTAGTTACCACTATCTATGGAAAAACTGAGGTATGATACTCATGTTTACTATGATGTCATGAATAAATTTCTCTACACAGTAAAAATATTACAGAAGAGTGGGGAAGGCTTTGTCAGTTTGATAGCCTGACATGAATTACACAAGACTTGAACATGTCTGGGATAATGATGGAAAAATCAGGACACCAGGCAATTATTTGCCTCCCCCATCCAAAAAAGAAAGTAGTAAGAGGTTAGAGTGGGAGAGAGCCAAAGCATAAGAGACTCTTAAAAACTGGGAACAAGCTGAGGGTTGATGGGGGGTGGGAGGGAGGGGAAGGTGGGTAATGGGTATTGAGGAGGGCACCTTTTGGGATGAGCACTGGGTGTTGTATGGAAACCAATTTGACAATAAATTTCATATATTGAAAAAAAATAAAAAAAGAAAGTAGTTTTTTTGAAGGAGGCATTTCTTTTATAATTATTTTACTTAATTAATAATCAATATCTTATTGAAGAACCAACTATCTAGGATTTGTGCTTAATTCATCCAATAAACATTGATTGAGGAGATACAATTTGTCAGATGTTGTGCTTTGTGATTAAGAATAAAGAGAACACTCAGTGCCTGAAGTCAGAGTCACAGAGTTCAAATGAACTTAGTTTGCTTGGGGGATGAAAAGAGGTCTACGGTGACTGGAACACATGAAAATAAGGCTGGGAAGATTGTGGTGATGACATTGTGAAAGGTCTTCCGTTAATATGCTAAGATGTTTGAACACAACCTGGGAGCAACCTGTGAGGAGAAGGTGAGTAGAAGATATCATTATCAGATTTGTTGTCTCTGGTGAAAACTTCAGCAGGCTCTGGGTGCATGGACTAGAGATATCACTGGGGATTAATGACAGGTGGGGCTTTCTAAGAAATGCAAAAAAGTAATGTAAGGCAGTGGATTGTGGATGGAGAAAAAGGATTTGGTGAACAATTGGATGAATGGAATAAGAAGAACTGAAGAGGAGATGGGGTTGGTTTCCTCCTGCAGAGGCTCAGGGCATATTAACCCTTAACTAAGCCAGGGAACACAAGAAATATGGAGGATTATGAGTTCGGTTTTAGATATACAACAGTTTAATGAATAAGATGCTTGTAGGATACCTAGGTGAAGACAACTGATAGCTAGTTGGAGATTGACTTGGGAGGCATCAGTGGACAGGAGGTGGTACACCACTAAAATATGTGAGATCATCAAGGGAGTATATGCTGTAGTGAAATCCAGCACGAGAAGAGGAAAGATTGGCTTGGGAAGATACGAAGTCATTGACAATCTTTAGTAAAAAATATTTCAGTACAGTGGTACAAATAAAAGTTGGATTGCATTGGACTGAGGAGTAAAGGCAGTAGGTTCAGAATTCTATTCTAAGATGATAGGTACAGAAGTACACAAATACATCATGGGGAAACGCTCATATTTATGGGTTAGGATGGAATCGTATCCAAGGGAGAGAGAACTTGAAGATTTCCTAGTTCAGGAAGTAAGTGATGAAACAAGGTCATGGAAGAGGAGAGAGAACAGGAAAAGGGAACGTCAACAAGACCTCTTGCTCAACTATAGACCCCAATAGTTAAAACCAGAAGTAGACAAGACTGCTGCTGACTCATGCTCTAACTTAACCCCATTGTGCTTTTTTTTTTTAATTTTTATTATGTAAAAAAAAAATTGTTTAATGTTTATTTCTTTTTGAGAGAGAGGGCACAAGCAGGGGAGGGGAAGAGAGAGACAGAGACACAGAATCCAAAGCAGGTTCCAGGCTCTGAGATGTCAGCACAGAGCCCGATGCAGGGCTTGAACTCACGAACTGCGAGATCATGACCTGAGCCAAAATCAGATGCCCAACCGACTGAACCACCCAGGCCACCCAAGCATTGTGTTTATTTCTTAATGCCTTTCCTTGAGACACTGATGAAGACATTTTGCAATGGCCAGAACATTCCAAACACCAGAACAGAAAAGCCCTGATAGCACTGGAGTGCCTAGAAGAGCACATCCCACATGTCCCCTTCCCTGCCTATTGTGAGAAGTAAAGGAGATGAATCATTTTCAGAAATACCAAATAAAAGCTTTGCTGTCTAATTAACAATAGGTTTACAACCTACTGGAAATGTGTAAGAACCCCGCCCCTCCCCCCCCCCCCCCCACACACACAACGGAGTCCCAAAACCTGGGACACTTCACTTCCTGATTATTCTTCCTGTCTCTATTTCACAGGCTTATTTTTGCAGGCTTTGCAATGAGCTTGAGCTAAAGAACAAAGGGAGAAGGGACTGAAAGTCTTTGTGTCACCTCAGGGAATGTACATTTGTTCCAATCAGACTACTTTTTACCTTATGTGGGCATAAGCGATATCCGGATAAGGCTGTAACCTCTGTAGTACTCAGCCAATGAGGAACCAGGGAAGGGGCTTCCATGCTAGGAGATAAATTGTCTGCTGTAACTGCCCCGAGTATGCTTGTCCATCAGACACCTGCTTTTGCAAGAATGTTGCTTAAAGCCTCACTTCACTGTGCTCTGAGTCTTTGCATCCCTCCTTTGATTGGGTTGATGGGCTTATTTCTAACACCTGTATTTATGGGCTCAACTCATACCAACCCCCTACCCATGATCACTCACTCACTGCCTGCTATCTTGAACTTTGGTTCCTGCCAAATCCAGTTTTCTGTTTTTCCTCAACTCCATCATTGTTATTTGTCATTATCACCATTATCATCCTAATATTGAGCTCTAATGTTTATGGTTAAAATTTTAAATATTATACCTCAGCTGTATAAAATTGTATAGCTTCTTCATTTTCTATAGTTAATCTAAAAAAGGTGGGCAGGGGTGAGGTGGGAGAACACTCAAATTTTCTAGTTAAAGGATGATGTAA
The DNA here is from genome assembly GCF_028018385.1 of Neofelis nebulosa. Taxonomy (NCBI): domain Eukaryota; kingdom Metazoa; phylum Chordata; class Mammalia; order Carnivora; family Felidae; genus Neofelis; species Neofelis nebulosa. The sequence continues at coordinate 19,976,609 of NC_080789.1, forward strand.
CTGGTTTAATATTGTAGAAATACCTCCCCCAAATAGTTCTTTTCTCTGTAATCTGTTTCCTTCTCTTACAAACATTCTTAACTTCAAGGCTTGGACTGTTTTATTTATTCATTCATTCATTCATTCATTCATAAATTTATTTATTTTGAGAGAGACAGAGAGAGTGAGAGTGGGAGTGTTGTATCCACATGACTCCTAAAACAGAATGCTACGGGCACCAGTGACAGTCACAAAAAAGTTTATTGCAATGAGAGGCAAGGCCAACCGATCGGGACGGACACTCTTGACCAGAATGCGGTCATGAACAGCCGGGTACAGAGTTCTTATAGCCGACCACATCTCTTATCATCACCTGGGAACAAAACAAAGAAATAGTTCCCAGATGGAGGTGGAAACAGTTCAGACATGCCCTTGCCCCAATCCAATCAAACACTAATCCAGCTGATTTTCCTTGAACTTTTGTTCCCTTGATTGATAGGACAAGGCTGTTATCTCTTAATCTACAGTGTTAAAACAAAGCTGTTATTTCTTAAGGCTACAGGTTAGCCCAACACTACAATTTAACACTTACAGGGGGTGGGGTAGAGAAAGAGGGAGAATTTCAGGTAGGCTCCAGGCTGTCAGTACAGAGCCATGCAAGGCTCCAACTTACAAAACTGTGAGATCATGACCTGAGCAGAATCAAGAGTCAAACATTTAACCAACTGAGCCATCCAGGTGCCTCAAGCCTTGGACTGTTTTATTGGCTCAGAGAAAGGGAAAGGAACTAGCTTTGGATTAAGGAATATAAGAGAGGAAAAAATAGTTTTTCCTCTACCTATTTTAGGTTCTCTGGCTGGGGCCTTGAACATGAGACTAACAAAAGACAGATTAATAAGAGAAAAGCAAACAAGTTTATTAACATGTGCATTGAACAGACATATGGGGACACTCACAGATAAGCAAATCAAAGTGGTACTTGGAATTTTGGATTATATGCCATTTTAGGCTAAACAAAGGAAACAGGGTTTGGGCCTTTTGGATGAGAGGAGGTAAGGAAAATGCAAGTTATAAGAAGGTGACCTGGTAAAGTATGGTTAGGGAAGATTGTTTAGTAAGATTTGCTATGCAGATTTACTGAGTGCTTGCAGGTTGGTAAGAGTTGTGAAGTATTCCTCTGTCCTGCTTCCTTTTACAAATGGAAATTTCCTTTATAAATGTAGCTTTCCTTTACAAAAGGAAAATTTATACTCTATTTTGGAGTTTTTCCTCTATCTGCTGTTTCTCAATGGCCTTTAGCTCAAAATACTCCATATGCAGTGGAATACTCTGATGCTCTTCAGGAAGAAGGGTACTCTTGGGAAGCCACCTGTTGTCTACTGGTACAGGTTGTGGAAGATGTGGGAGAAGAGATTAGACATCAAGACCCTTGCTTGGCACACAGCCCAAGCTCCCTGCTGAAACTTCAGTGTGTTGTAGTTGATTAGAAAACTGTTAAAAAGGGGCATCTGGAAGGTTCAGTCAGGTAAGCATCTGACTCTTGATTTCGGCTCAGGTTGATGAGGGAGCATAAGGCAAGCTAAGAGCAAAGCACAAGCCAACCCTCCCCTCACCACCCTCTGCCAGGTGGGATATGTGTGATATTCCTTGGACACTCCTGGCTACCCAAGGACAAAGGAAAGGACAGAAAACAAATAGTTAAACTGATGAGTTTCCATCAGTTTACAAATATCTTAGTAAATTGCAAGAAAAAGGCAATCTTATCAATAGCCTATCTCCAGGAACTCCCTATTATCTTAATAATGCTTTGCTAGAGGGAAAAACAACCTTAGCTTGACATTACCTAGGCCTCCAGTAAACTGTAAATCCTCTTTAGCATAGGAAAATCTCTTTAAGAAACTTTCTCTTGACTTTACCTCTCCCAACTCCACAGTGTATAAGCAGTCACTCTGCACAACCCCAGTGCAGCTCTTCCTGCCCATGGGTCCTGTCCCTGTGCCTTAATAAAATCACCTTTTTGCACCAAAGACGTCTTAAAGAATTCTTTCTTGGCTGTCGGCTCTAAACCCCCACAAACATCCCAAAATCCCATCGATCAAGGTCATGATCTCATGGTTCATGATATAGTTCGTGAGATCGAGCCCCGCACCAAGTGCTGTTAGTTATCCCAGAGTCTGCTGGGAATTCTCTTTCCCTCTCTGCCCCTCCCCACCAAAAATAAATAAATAAACTTAAAAAAAAAAAAAGGTGTTAAAAAGAAAATTACAGGCCCAGAATGGTGTCACTTAAGCTAAGTCTCCAAACCGGGGCTTACTACCTAAACTTCTAGTAGTTTCAACCTCTCCCAGAAATAAAAGTCTTAACTAATCAGTCGGGTATTTTCTGATAACACCAATAAGGTAATTTGTCACATGGACTCTTTCCACTCCCCAAAGGAATAATGAGGTAATCTACCTAGTAAGGCTCCTGCCCTTTCTCCTTAATGGACTGTGACCTTACCTGCAACAATCCTTTCTCCTGCTAATAACATTCTTGTCCCACCCTCCTTCCTATAAAAACCTTCTATTTTGTATGGCTCCTTGGACTCCCCTCTACTTGCTAGATGTGATGCTTTCCCATTCATGAATCACTAAATAAGGCTAATTAGATCTTCAAATTTACTCAGTTGAATTTCTGTTCTTTAACAAAGGGGAAACCATGGTTTACAGTGAGGAGATAAACCAAATGCAAAGGTGTCCTGGCTTTTTTTAAAGGAGAAAACACCACTCAAGAGTGTCCCTACGCCTGCTCAGAGTGGCTGCAGGTATGATAGAAAAAGATAGGATGGAATAGGCAGAGACAGAAAGACTAGGCTCTGAGGTCCCTGGGTGGGGAAAAACACATATTTTGGAACAAGGCTGGGAATGTCTGACAACAGCAACCCCCCCTCAGGGGTAAGGTTCCTCTTAAGAATGTAACAGACACCACCTACTCCCCTTTAGGCATCCTTCAGGAATTTGACAAAAGACCTAACTAAAAATAAGTAGTAGGCCATAAAACATATGACCCACAAGGAATTATATGGCCATGGACCACCCCTCATATGACTGGGAGAAAAAATAGGATAAAATAGGCAGAGAAGGAAAGGATAGGACCTGAGGTCCCTGGGTAGGGAAAAACACATACATTGGACATACATGTCTTACCACAGCAAACCCCCGCAGGCTTAAGTTTCCTCTTAAGAATGTAACGAATCCCACCTACTCCCCCACAGGTTTCCCTCAGGAATTTGACAAAAAGACCAGAGTATGGCCTTAGGCCACCCCTCACACAATGGAATTGAGCCAATCAGAAGTGGATCACCCAGAACCTAGAGCTATTAGGCCAATAAGGGTGGGACCTGAGAGGGAACAGGGGCGAGGGGAGGGCTAACCAAAACCTTATAAAACCCTTATAATACCCCTTATAAAACCCCTTATAATACCCTTGCCTATTATAACGTGGGCATTCACTTTTGAATGTCCCCTCTCCGGAAAGAAAGCTTTCCTACTATTCTTCCTTTCTAATCTTATACTCTAATAAACTCTTGCCTGTTGCTCATTTGTGTCCATCTCTTCATTCTTCAAAGCAGGGAGACAACGGATCCCAGGTATTATGGTAAAAGATCCTACAACACAGGGACGCAACAATAGTTGACCGAGACAGAAGGAGCCTCCCTCGATGGCTTGGATGGAACCAAATCCCCCCTCCCTCATATACTTTTAGAAGTGGAAGGTAATTGAGTGGTAACCTGCCTTGGGGCCACCACGAGGAAAGAGGTGTAGGAGCAAGAAGTGACTTGGCAACCTCTGCCACAGGTCTGACAGAGAAAATGCGTGAGTTCTCTAAGGTAGGGCCAAGGGGCTAAGTCAGCATTTGTGGATCACTGGGCCCAGTCCAACCAGGAGTACAGGCCAATAGTCTAAATTCTGCACATTCCAATAGCAAATGTCCCCAGGGTCTCCACAGACATTGATTGATATCTAGGATACTAATTTGAGGAAGGTCTTTAAGACCAACAAACGTTTCAGAGCCTACAGAAAGATCCACTTTGGGACATAAGGACTTCTTCTTCCCGCTAAGAGGGTACACGGCTTTTCCCATTGAACTCAGACACCCTGAAAAGTAAGAAGGGGAGGAAGGAGGAAATGGCTTTGATGTAGAGTTACAGATTAGATTATTGAATATTTACCCAGCAAGAAACAGTTTAAACAGCACACACTAAGATAACTTTACTTGGCAAGTTTAACTCTTGTGGCATCCCATTTTACTGCTTCCCTTCTCCCTCCAACCAAGTGGGGTGGAGACTAGTGAAAATGTTTAGATCAATTATGAATGAAAGGGACCTACTATTATGGGTCAGAGAGGCTATTATTATACCTATTTTACAGATGAGAGAATGAGGTTCAGGGATAGTAAGAGGGGATGCGTTATCAAATCTATACTGATTGATTCCAGAGACTCTTCTCTTGAGGAGTTCTCTATCTTCTCCCTGTAAGTCAAATAGGATACTTAATGAAAGGTAAAAGTTTCAGTAATCAATTGATTAACTGAGGTATGTATACCACCCTAAACTTTTATATCTAGGAAAACCAAAACATCATTCATTCATATACCAAATATGTTTTGAGGGCTTACTATGTGTCAATCCCTGTGCTTAATGCTAGATATATACTGTCAAGAAACTGTGTTTGACAAAATGAAGGTGGTCATCCACTAGGAAGTCATGATCTTTTGCCCAGTTCTTGAGCCTGAGTCAGTTATCAGATCTGGTCCTGGTTGACTGAAGAGGTGGCCAGGTCACCAGGAGGAGGAACCCTGAAACCCCACCACAGGAGTATTCTATAGTGATTCTCCCAGTCCTTCCTCAAGGGGACATACGGCCATCCACCATGGTGGCTGTGTACTGGAGAAAGAGGAATACCAAAAGGTATTCGAGGGCTATCAAACGCAGGGGTGGAGTTGACACTGATATTTGGAGATCTGAAGCATTATCATAGGATGGTTTCCTGTTTTGTTTTGTTTTGTTTTTTAGGCTTTAATTTAACAACAGGTACAGCACACATTTAACATATATAACTTACAAATATTTCTTCTTAGAATCTAGATTTCTTTGATGTTATATAATGTGTCATATGTCAAAACAGGGTTTTAATTGGGTTTAGATTTCCTGGAGGAGACCAACGTGGTGCCTAAGAGAAGGTAACACTTCATATAAGGGAATAGCTGACTCAATAACAAGGGTGGTTTTGGTGGTAGATTTGTATAAAATTTCAAGATAACTAATTCTTTAAAAAAGAGAAATAAATACATGGAAGAACATTCCAGGGTTCTGCATGGGAATATTAAATGCCTTAAAAATGTCAACACCAGCACTGGAACTGCAGAACACCAAAAAAGACAGAAAAAAAAAAAAAATTAAAAGCAGCCAGACAGAAAAAACAGATTACCCACCCTTAACTACTGATTTCTAAACAGTAACAGAGGAAACTAGATGAGTGTGGAAGGATAGCTCCAAAGTTTTTACAGAAAACTCTTTTGAGATAAATTGAGAATTTTCAGATAAACTGAGAATCTTTATCACCACTAGACTTTCTCACTAAAGCAATGTCGAAAGAATGTATTTCAGAAAGAACAATGAGTACAGAAGAAAGATCTGAGATTGAAAAAAGAATGGAGAAGATGAAAACTATAAAACATGTACAGCATTTAACTCGAAACAAAAGAAGTCTATATAACTGGAGAAAAGTCTCATGTGCACGAATTGAAAGATTCACTAGTATCAGGGTGTAATTCTCTCTAAATTGACCTAATGATTTAATGTAATCTCAACCCAAATCCCAAAGACCCTTTTTATGTAGAAATCAAGTTTCCATAAAACTTAAAATTTTATGGAAAATCAAAAGATCCAAATGGTCAACACATTTTTTTAAAAGACAACAAAATTAGAAGACTCAAATTATCTAATTTCAAGATTTCACATAAAGCTAGAGTATGGTATCTGTGTCAGGAAAGACATGATGTTTGATGGAATGGAAGAGAGAATCCAAAAATAGGCCCACAGGCTTTGCACAGTGGCAGTATGGTAGCCAATGAGGTTTATCCGAGGCACGATTATTGCTAATTGAAAACAAAAATAGACCCACAGATAAAAGTCAGCTGATTTTTGAAAAGGTGTCAATTCAGTGGACAAAGCAAAGTCTTTTCTGCAAAATGTGCTATAATGATATACCAAAAAAAAAAAGAAAGAAAGAAAGAAAGAAAGAAAGAAAGAAAGAAAGAAAGAAAGGAAAGAACAGAAAAATAAAAAAACTACTGTGCTTCACACCATATACAAAAATTAACTTAGAATTGAGCATAGACTTAAATACAAGAGCTAAACCTAAAAAAATTTCTAGAAGTGTCGAAGAAAAATATTTATGTTCTTGGAAGTGACCAGTGGTTCTTAACCAGGGGTGATTTTGGCCCCAGGGGACACCTGGCAGTGTCTGGATACATTTTTGGTAAATACAACTTTGGATGGGGAATTGCTACTAGGATCTAATGAGTAGAAACCAGGAATGTTGGCAAACACTGTACAATACACAAGGGATCCCTCACATACAATAGAATTATCCATCACCAAATGCTAATAGTGCTAAGGTTGAGAAATCTGGGTTAGGCAAAAGTTTCTCAAGACAGACCAAAAATATGAACCACAAGAGGAAAAAATTGATCAATTGGACTTCACCAAAGCCTTTTCCTTTTGTGTAAAACACTGTTAAGAAATGAAAAAACAAGCCACAGACTAGAAGGTAATATTTGTAAAACACATATATGATAAAGCACTTGTATCCACAATATAAAAAGAACTCTCAAAACACAATAGTAAAAAAACAATTTTAAAATGGCCAAAGGATTTGAACACTTTCCTAAAGAAAATATACAGGTGGCACGTGAAAGGATGCCCAACATCATTACTCTATAAGGAAATGCAAATGGAAACCACAATGGGACATTAGCACATATCCAGTAGATTACCAAATGCTGGTGAAACTCTGAAGGAACTGGAACTCTGAAGGAACTGTCAACTGGAATGCAGTTAGAGATACTTTGGAAAACAGTTTGGCAATATCACAGAAAGTTCAACATACACTTATTATATGACCCATTGATCCCATTCTTTTGTACTTATGCAAGGGAAAGGGAATACGTCCACACAAAAAACCATCCAAGAATGCCCACAACAGCTTCATTCATAATGGCAATAAACCAGAAACAACTGAAATGTTCACCAACTGATGAATGGAGAAACAAATTATGGTACAAACCACACAATGGAAAACCACTCAGAAGTAAACATGAAATAACTACTGAGAGATGAAACAACATGAATGTAAGTACAAAAAGACACAAAAAGCTATATACCAGATGAGTTCATTTATACGACATCCTATAAAAGGTAAAACTACAGATACAAAAAACAGATATGACGTCTACAGGCTGGGGGTAAAAGTAGGAAATGACCTCAAAGGGGCATGAGGGAACTTTTTTGGGTGATGGAATAATCCTCTACCATGATTGTGGTGATGGTTATAAAAATGTACATTTTATCAAAATTCATGGAACTGTACATTTTAAAAGGGTAAGTTACATTGTATGTAAATTTTACTTCAATAGGCCTGACCAAAAAGAAAAAAGGAAGGAAGGAAGGGAGGGAGGGAGGAAGGAAGACACCCTTACAATTGGCTTCATTCAAAAGCATCACACATAGTAAAGTTATAGACTAACATTTAGTGATTGAAGGGAGTTTGGAAGTCTATGAAAACACTACGCTCATAAATATTTTATAGTCTAGGCACCAGAGGGGAGAAATTTGCTCCATCTGCATGGTAATTACAGAAGTAAAATTAAAACACTAGTGAGGTTTCTCAAATGCCACCTGATTGGTGTAACATTTTTTGAAGGCAGTTATCCAGTATCTATTAGAATTAAAATGTGTAGGGGTGCCCAGGTGGCTCAGTCATTTGAGAGACCTACTCTTGATTTTGGCTCAGGTCATCATCCCGGGGTCATTGGATCCAGCCCTGCTTTGGGATCCATACTGAGCACGGAGCCTGCTTAAGATTCTCTCTCCCCTCTGCCCCTCTCCCCTGCTCACACTCTCTCTGTTAAAAAAAATAATATCAAATCAGATCAAATCAAATCAAATCAAATGAATTAAAATGTGCAGACCTTTGACTCAGCAAGTCTACTTCTGTTACATATTTAACCAAAATATGTGCATACACAAAAATTTAAGAACATGTATATTTGCTGTGTCATTAAATATGACAGTGAAAAATTATTTTCAAAGTAAGGGATTCATTCAATACATTGCATGAAATTAATTCTGAGGAATATTATGCACCTGTGAAAAAAGAATAGGGTAGATCATATACTATTAACATGGTGATAATATGGGAGAGGCAGTGGTGTAGTGGTACAGCCTGTGGACTCTGGAGCTAGGCTGTCTGGGTTTATACTCCAGCTCTGTTATTTCCTAGCTTTGTGATCCTGGGCAAGTTACTTACTTTCTGTGTCTCAGTCTCATCATCTGCAAAGTGAAGATTATAACTGTTCTACTTTATAGGGTTAAATTGGTTAATATATTTAAAATACTTAGGGGTGCCTGGGTGACTAAGTTGGTTAAGTGTCTGATCCTTGATTTTGGCTCAGGTCACAATCTCACGATTGTGAGATTGAGTCCCATATGGGGGTCTGCATCGAGTGTGGAACCTGCTTAAGATTCTCTCTCCTTCTCTTTGGGGCACATGGGTGGCTCAGTCAGGTAGGTGTTTAACTTTGGCTCAGATCATGATCTTGTGGTTCATGGGTTCAAGCCCCATGTTGGGCTCTGTGTGACAGCTCAGAGCCTGGACCCTGCTTCAGATTCTGTGTCTCCCTGTCTCTCTGCCCCTCCCTCCTGGCACTCTGTTTCTCTCTCTCTCTCTCTCTCTCTCTCAAAAATAAATAATAAAAAATATATAAAAATAAATGATTCTCTCTCTCCCTCTCGCCTCCTCACCCTCTCTCCAGTTCATTTTCTCTCTCTCTCTCTCTCTCTCTCTCTCAAAAAAAAATACTTAGAGCAATGTCAAGAATATAGTGTACACAACAAATACAAAATTTTATTATATTGTTATAATAATGATAATTATTTTGTTGTTATAATGTTGTTATACATTGCTATAATATTGTTATACTACTAATTATTATTATTACTACTATTATGGAGAAAGTTTCAAAATCTCTATTAGAGTAAGCTCCGTGATTCAGGGACTGTATTTGTTTTACTCATCAGTGTAACCCCAGGGCCGAGCATAGTATCTGACACATAGTAAACCCTCAATAAAAATATTGAGTTATTGAATGATTGATGATAGATGTATAGAGCAAGCTGTAGAGCACCATGTATAAGAAGATTTTTAAAAGGCAATTTACTAATGTAACGTAGTGTGTCAACCAAACTTCAATTAAAAAGATAAAAGACAACTTAATGGTGAAATGTTTAGGGATGATGTATACTGATCTTTGCAACCTATTTTGAAATACATAAAAAAAAATGGATAGTTGAATAGGAATTGGCATAGATATTGGCACATATTTGAATAGATTTGTGGGAAAAAGAGTGAAGGCAACACATCAAGAGTAGAATCTAGGTGGTAGGTACTTGAGTGTTTACTGTCGAATTCGTTTAGCTTTTCTGTTGAATGAAAAAAAGGCTCTGTGAGTGTGTGTGTGTGTGTGTGTGTGTGTGTGTGTGTGTGTGTGTGTGTTTATATTCAGTAGGGAAGAGATCTTTAGGGTTTCTGAGCAGAAATGCTTGTGACATTCCAAGTGGAACAAAGTGTTTTATCTTGTGGGACCCTCCTAGGCATTCCACAGTTGTTAACATCTGAGCACTTTGTCCCCCACAGGCCACAGAGCTTCCTATCACTATGACAACCACAAATGTCCTCACATATTTCCAAATGCCTAAGTGTTGACAACCAGAATCCATAGCAAACTGGTAACAAATGATTACTTCTTTGCGATTCATTTAAGGGGAGGGGTGGAGTGAGAGGGACCAGGTAGGAAATATTATTTACACTGAATTTTAATAAAACTTGCTGAAACTTAAAAAAAAATTAAATCTGCAAAAAATAATAGTCTGGAAGAATATGCATCACTATGTTAACAATGGTTACCCCTTGGGAGTGGCAGCAGGACCTTCAAGGGAACAAAGTCTTTAACTTTTTACTCTATACACTTCTATTGTTTTTATTTTTGTAAGCATGAATTATTTTGGAACAATAAAAAGTAAAGGTCAATTTGCAAAAGAAAAAAGCAAGGTGAAACGTTTATAGAGAAACAAAAACAACAGGAAGAACTATAAGAGATTTTGTCTTCTTTGGCCTATTCTATACTAAGAATACAACACTTTTCATGATAAGAAAACTGAACTCTAAAACAAAAACAATTTACAATTCATAGAAAAGCAAAGCAAACACGTTTGATTCTTAGCCATAATTTTTTAGCAATTTATCTGCACAGACAGTAATCCATTGGTAATTTTTCACCAGAAAGAGAATAGCTTTACCAACAGGTTCTGTTCTTATCATACTCTTGCTACTATGATCATTGAAGCCTTACTGATGTGCTTCCTGGAATGGGGCCATTTTGGAAATTATCATTGAGGATGATGCCACTTAGTGGTGAAACACGCTGACTCTTTGTTTTCAAAATCTGTAATTTGGACAAGTGATTTAGACTAATTTTAGGACCATGTCTGAATCATTCATTCACTCGTTTTACAAACCTTTGCTGAGTCTCTAAACTAACAGAACAGAACCTAATAGAATAGAACCTCATAGAGCCCAGAGAGAATTTGAAGAAGTATCAGGAACAGACCCTGCCCTAAAAAAAATGCTTATAGTCTTGTTCAAGACACAAATACATACTTGAGAATTTCAATGAAATCATGATGCAATGTTGAGTACCATAAAACCATGCAACCTCACACTTATAGAAGATCTTAACAGTAGTCTGGTTCAAACCAGTGAGGTGATTAATGCCAAATAAGGGATACAGAATTTATGAGCAGAAGAGATTGACTGAGCATTGTAGTGTTTTCTGAGGTTCCAGCCTGGGAGACGGAGAGGGTAATGGCACCCCTAACAGGCACAGAATTTAAAACAGGGAGATGATTTAGGCACTAAGATGATGTCATCTGTTTTAGACTCTGAATATGAAGGAACAACAAGACATTATGTTGCCTATTCTCCATTTGCTTCTGGAGTCATTTCCCATACCCTTTGCTGACCCCATCGATGGCTTTACCAAGCTTCTCCTAATCTCTGGCTTCAACCAATGGGAGGCACTAGTATAAGATCAAAAGATGGAAATAGATAAAGTTTGGGGTGTTTCTTTCCTGTTCCCTCACTGCTTGGCTGCATCCCTTCTCACAGTGGCCGCATTTCCAATTTACTACTGCACCTCCTATCAGGCAGCTCCCCTTCAACAGCTCCAGCCCTCACAGGTTCTGATAACTCCATTTCCTTAAAGACATTATTAAATATCTCATTTCCTTTTAGACATTTCCTTAAAGATACTATAACTTGCCATGGAATAAAATGTAGAAGGAGAAGAGCAGAGGACATAGGTCTAGTCCATGCAGACTGAACCAGTTAGAGCAAGAGGAAGACTATTAACCAAAAAAACCAATTATCATAGAAGAATCAAAAAAGTATTTGTCCTTGGGAATGCAAGGTGGTGCAGCCACTCTGGAAAACAGTATGGAGGTTCCTCAAAAAACTAAAACTAGAACTACCCTACAACCCAGCAATTGCACTACTAGGTATTTATCCAAGGGATACATTTGTGCTGTTTTGAAGGGACACATGCACCCCAATGTTTATAGCAGCACTATCAACAATAGCCAAAGTATGGAAAGAGCCCAAATGTCCATTGATGGATGAATGGATAAAGAAGATGTGGTATATATATATAATAAATATATATATTATATATATACACATACATATACTATATATATACTATATATAGTATATGTATGTGTATATATATATACATATATACAGTATATATGTATGTGTATATATATATACATATATACAGTATATATGTATGTGTATATATATATATGTATATATATACACATATATATATGTATATATGTATATATATATACATATATATATATATATATACATATATATATATATACACAATGGAGTATTACTCAGCAATCAAAAAGAATGAAATCTTGCCATTTGCAACTACATGGATGGAACTGGAGGGTATTATGCTAAGTGAAATTAGTTAGAGAAAGGCAAAAATCATATGACTTCACTCATATGAGGACTTTAAGAAACAAAACAGATGAACATAAGGAAAGGGAAACAAAAATAATATAAAAACAGGGAGGGGGACAAAGTGTAAGAGACTCATAAGTAGGGAGAACAAACCGAGGGTTACTGGAGGGGTTGTCGGAGGGGGGATGGGCTAAATGGGTAAGGGGCACTAAGGAAACTACTCCTGAAATCATTGTTGCACTATATGCTAACTAATTTGAATGCAAATTAAAAAAAATAAAAAATCAAATTAAAAAAAAAAACAAACAACTATTTGTCCTGAACACCAAAGTAAGATGACATTTCAAGAAGGATTAATGAAGACACTATTGAATACTGCAATAGGGTCAAGGAGAAGACAAATTTTAAAACACTACTGGATTATTTCCATGAGGGCATTTTAAATAGGAATAAGAATAGAAATCAGGTTTTCAAAGGTTAAAGAGGAACCCAATTTAAATATGGGCAAAGAGTTTGCATAGAAATTTCACCAAAGACAATATACAAATGGCTTATAATGATGGGAAAAGATGCTAACATCATTGGTCATCAGAGAAATGCAAAGAAATGCAAATTAAAACTATACTGAGTGATTATAATTAAAATGACAGTGCCAAGTGTTGGAAAGGATGAGAAGGAACTGGAATGCTCCTGCATTGCTGGTGGGAATATAAAATGGTACAGCTACTTTGGAAAATGGCTTGACAGTTTCTTAAAAAGTTAACTATACTTACCATATAACCCAGTAATTTCATTCCTCCAAATTTACCCAAGAGAGATGAAAACATAGGTCCACCCAATGACATGTATGTGATTGATTGTTCATAGCAGGATTACACACAATAGCCCCAAACTGGAAACCATCCAAATGCCCATCAACCAGTGAATGGATAAACAAAATGTGGTAAGCATACAATGGAATACTATTCAGCAATAAAAATCAATGAACTACTGATACATGCTACAACATGCATGAACCTCAAATACATCATGTTAAGTGACAAAAGGTGGACACAAGGACTGGATATCATAGATATTGTATGATTCCATTCCATTTTCTAGAAATGTCTAGAGAAGGCAAATTTACAGAGATAAAAAGCAGATTGGTGTTTGCCTATGGCTGAAGGTGAGAGTGAGAATTAACTGCAAACAGGTACAAGAAAACTTTTAGGATAATGAAAATATTCTAAATTCAAATTCTCGATTACAGTGATGGCTGAATCACTCTACAGATTTACTAAAATCATTGTTGACCTAAAATAGGTCAGTTTTATGGTATATAAATGATACAACAATCAATTTGGTTTCTTAAAAAAGCTAAAGAGGGAATATTCAAGGAAATTGAGGAAAAATAATTAAGGCAGTAAATGGAAATGGAAACAAAAACATTATTCCATGGTTGCTCAACAGACACAGAAGTTTTGACCATGACTTTTTGAGATAAATTTGTCTTGACATGAAAGCATGTTTCTAGCTTAACTAGAGGAACATTCTTTTTTTAAAAAATATATATCATTTTAATTTATTTTTTTTTTTTTTTATTTTTTTTTTTTTTAAATTTTTTTTTTCAACGTTTTTTATTTATTTTTGGGACAGAGAGAGACAGAGCATGAACGGGGGAGGGGCAGAGAGAGAGAGGGAGACACAGAATCGGAAACAGGCTCCAGGCTCCGAGCCATCAGCCCAGAGCCTGACGCGGGGCTCGAACTCACAGACCGCGAGATCGTGACCTGGCTGAAGTCGGACGCTCAACCGACTGCGCCACCCAGGCGCCCCTTAATTTATTTTTTAATTTACATCCAAGTTAGCATATAATGCAATAATGATTTCAGTGATTCATCCCCTATGTCCAACACCCAGTGCTCATCCCAACAAGTGTCTTCCTTAACGCCTCTTATCCATTTAGCCCATCCCCCCACCTATAACCCCTCCAACAACCCTGTTTGTTCTCTGTATTTAAGAGAGTCTCTTATATTTTGTCTCCCTCCTTGTTTTTTATGTTGTTTTTGCTTCCCTTCCTTTAGGTTCATCTGTTTTGTAACTAGAGGAACATTCTTAAAATTACTTAGCAAATCTGCACATTATGAAGTGAAAAGAAATCCAAAAAGAATGACTTTACCTATTGAATCTAGATCAATATGAAGTGAGATGTGAAGCATGAGGAAAACTAGTCCTACCCTATCTGGATTGTAATTTTGATGCCACTGCTTCAAATTAAGAACTCAAAGAGCCTATCAGCCCTAGAGAGGAAGGGAACTGTCCACGTTGACAGTTGTGGCTTTTAGAATTTGTTTTGTTTCATGTGCACCTCACAGTGCAGCAACTGAGAGAAACCTGCAGCTAGTTTGTACTTGATGAGAGAAGACCAAAGTAAATCTATTCTTTTCCTTGAGCTTTCCTCTGTTTACTCTAACCCTAATAATTCTTAATCCTTTACCTTGGTATCCTCTAGAGATTCATACCATGACCATTGCCTAACTCTTTTAGCCTGATGTGTCAGAGCCATCAGTTAACTAGTCTTCTACTGTGACATCTGGACTTTAGTAAACTCTAAAATTTGGTGCCCTTAACTATACTGGTTGATGGTATTTTGATTCATAGAGTTTCTTTAAGATTGTTTACAGTGATGGGGCATCTGGGTGGCACAGTCCGGTTAAGTGTCTGACTCTTGATCTCTGCTCAGGTCATGATCTTACAGTTTGTGAGTTCAAAGTCCCACATCAGGCTTTGTACTGACGGTGCAGAGCCTGCTTGGGATTCTGTCTCTCCCTCTCTCTGACCCTCCTCTGCTTGTGCTCTCTCTCTCAAAATAAATTAAAAAACTTAGAAAAAATTTTTAAAAGATTGTTTACACCCTGGGGAATTCTACCAGACATTTAAAGCAGAGATAATACCTATCCTTCTCAAGCTGTTCCAAAAAATAGAAAGGGAAGGAAAACCTCCAGACTCATTCTATGAAGCCAGTATTACTTTGATTCTCAAACCAGACAGAGACCCAGCAAAAAAAGAGAACTACAGGCCAATATCCCTGATGAATATGGATGCAAAAATTCTCAATAAGATACTAGCAAATCGAATTCAACAGCATATAAAGAATTATTCACCATGATCAAGTGGGATTCATTCCTGAGCTGCAGGGCTGGTTCAACATTCACAAATCAATCAATGCGATACATCACATTAATAAAAGAAAAGATAAGAATCATATGATCCTGTCAATTGATGCAGAGAAAGCATTTGACAAAATTCAGCATCCTTTCTTAATAAAAACCTTTGAGAAAGTTGGGATAGAAGGAACATACTTAAACATCATAAAAGCCATTTACGAAAAGCCCACAGCTAATATCATCCTCAATGGGGAAAAATTGAGAGCTTTCCCCCTGAGATCAGGAACACGACAGGGATGTCCACTCTCACCGCTGTTGTTTATATAGTGTTGGAAGTGCTAGCATCAGCAATCAGACAACAAAAGGAAATCAAAGGCATCAAAATTGGCAAAGATGAAGTCAAGCTTTCACTTTTTGCAGATGACATGATATTATACATGGTAATCTGATAGACTCCACCAAAAGTTTGCTAGAACTGATACATGAATTCAGCAAAGTCGCAAGATACAAAATTAATGTACAGAAATCAGTTGCATTCTTATACACTAATAATGAAGCAACAGAAAGACAAATAAAGAAACTGATCCCATTCACAATTGCACCAAGAAGCATAAAATACCTAGGAATAAACCTAACCAAAGATGTAAAAGATCTGTATGCTGAAAACTATAGAAAGCTTACGAAGGAAATTGAAGAAGATACAAAGAAATGGAAAAACATTCCATGCTCATGGATTTGAAGAATAAATATTGTTAAAATGTCAATACTACCCAAAGCAATCTACACATTCAATGCAATCCCAATCAAAATTGCACCAGCATTCTTCTCGAAGCTAGAACAAGCAATCCTAAAATTTGTATGGAACCACAAAAGACCCTGAATAGCCAAAGTAATACTGAAGAAGAAAACCAAAAAGGGGAGGCATCACAATCCCAGACTTTAGCCTCTACTACAAAGCTGTCATCATCAAGACAGCATGGTATTGGCACAAAAACAGACACATAGACCAATGGAATAGAACAGAGACTCCAGAACTGGACCCACAGAAGTATGGCCAACTAATCTCTGAAAAAGCAGGAAAGAATATCCAATGGAAAAAAGACTGTCTCTTTAACAAATGGTGCTGGGAGAACTGGACAGCAACATGCAGAAGAATAAAACTAGACCACTTTCTTACACCATTCACAAAAATAAACTCAAAATGGATAAAGGACCTGAATGTGAGACAGGAAACCATCAAAACCTTAGAGAAAGCAGGAAAAAACCTCTCTGACCTCAGCCACAGCAATTTCTTACTCGACACATCTCCAAAGGCAAGGGAATTAAAAGTGAAAATGAACTGAAGATAAAAAGCTTCTGCACTGCAAAGGAAACAATCAACAAAACTAAAAGGCAACCAACGGAATGGGAAAAGATATTTGCAAATGACATATTGGACAAAGGGCTAGTATCCAAAATCTATAAAGAGCTCACCAAACTCCACACCCAAAAAACAAATAATCCAGTGACGAAAAGGGCAGAAAACATGAATAGACACTTCTCTAAAGAAGACATCCGGATGGCCAACAGGCACATGAAAAGATGCTCAACGTCACTCCTCATCAGGGAAATACAAATCAAAACCACACTGAGATATCACCTCACGCCAGTCAGAGTGGCCAAAATGAACAAATCAGGAGACTATAGATGCTGGTGAGGATGTGGAGAAATGGGAACACTCTCGCACTGTTGGTGGGAAACCAAACTGGTGTAGCTGCTCTGGAAAACAGTGTGGAGGTTCCTCAAAAAATTAAAAATAGACCTACCCTATGACCCAGCAATAGCACTGTTAGGAATTTACCCAAGGGATACAGGAGTGCTGATGTATAGGGACACTTGTACCCCAATGTTTATAGCAGCACTTTCAACAACAGCCAAATTATGGAAAGAGTCTAAGTGTCCATCAACTGATGAATGGATAAAGAAATTGTGGTTTATGTATACAATGGAATACTACTTGGCAATGAGAAAGAATGAAATATGGCCTTTTGTAGCAACATGGCTGGAACTGGAGAGTGTTATGCTAAGTGAAATAAGTCATACAGAGGAAGACAGATACCATATGTTTTCACTCCTATGTGGATCCTGAGAAACTTGGTGGAGGACCATGGGGGAGGGGAAGGGGAAAAAAAAGTTAGAGAGGGAGGGAGGCAAACCATAAGAGACTCTTAAAAACTGAGTCTCTGAGGGTTGATGGGGGGTCAGTCAACTGAGGGTTGATGGGGGTGGGAGGGAGGGGAAAGTGGGTGATGGGCATTGAGGAGGGCACCTGTTGGGATGAGCACTGGGTGTTGTATGGAAACCAATTTGACAATAAATTTCATATTAAAAGAAAGATTGTTTACAGCGTCTATAATAAATTTAGAGCATTTGCCAAAGCACTGTAGCAAGATATCAGAGTACCCCTGACATTCTTCTAGAAAGCATATGGTGCAAGATGCAAGTCTTCCTGATTAATCAGTTAATATTGCAATGTGTTAGATAACCAATCTTTGTAGATAATCAAATCTACATGTTGAGTGCTCACTACCATGACTCTAAGGAGCAGAAAACTAAAAACCAGTTAAAAAAATCACGGACGTCAGAAAATCCCAAAGGCTTGGAGACCAGGAAAATAGATCCAACTTTCAAACGTAACTGCCAGATTTACCTTTTGCAAATAGGTAGATACTGCAAAATATATTATGGTGCACTTGATATTGACCCTGGGAAATATTTAGAACCTATTGTTCAATGGATGGCTTGTGAGAACTTAAACAGGGAAGTAATTAGGAGCCAGGGGAGGAAGGGGATGTATATTCTTTTTGAGCAAACCCAAAAACGTTTGCAAAAATTGATCATGTATTGGGCAAGGAAAGAAACCTCAAGCAATTCCAGAGTTGATATCATACAAAGCCCATTCTCTTACCTTATTTCGGTCAGATTATTTGTAGACTAAAAAAGCCTCATTATTTTAAATAGAAAGGGATTCAGTTGATTCACCCATCAACTATTACCAGAGATGAACAAAGAGATTTTAGGTTGGATTTGTAGGAAGAGCTCCTCAAACCTCAGCCCAAGTGAGCTGCCATGGGGAGCTGCTGACTCCGCCAGCAAAAACAGGGGTGGACATCTTCTGCAGAGGCAGGAAGTCACTTCCAGCAGCGCTGGCTTCAGAATCATACATCTTCATTAGCTCACTAGCAAAAATAGGTACCTTTTCCCCTGCCTCTTTTCTCCCTTCCTTCCCAGATTCAAGCCTTCTGTGAATTCATCTGATGAGGAGGATCTATATCACATCTGGAACCCCGGTTTCAGGGATGTGCCAAGTGTCAGTTGTTGCCTCTCAGCTCTGAATTTACCCCTTCATCACCTGCTCTGTGATACCAGACTGGATTCAGACATTTCTTTGTAGTGATTATGATGTTAACCTTTGCCAGCAGAGGGTGTCGGAGGGATTTTACAGAATGAAGAGGGTTCTTGCTTTTTTTCCACCTGCTGCATGGATGGATTGGGTATGAATATGTGAGGACACCAGTGATGTTCTGCCCAGCCGTGCATGCCCAGAGAGCACAGTTACTGCCTTGGCCCAGGAATGGAGCCACTTTGTCTTGGTTTTCCTGATGTGGACACTGTGTGTCCAGGCCCAGCACCCACAGTGGAGCCCCAAATCCCAATGTGCACCTGCACTCCATGCCAACACTTATGGGATGCAATAAAATTATCATTTAAAGGGAAGTTTATAGTTTTGAAACGTTAATAAAAACAATAAAGACTGAAAAAATATTGAGTTAAATATTAAAATTGAGAAAGAGCAATGGAGCAAATTCAGAGAATAAGAGGAAAGGATATTACAAAGATAAAGGCATAAATCAATAGAATAGAAAATCACAGAAAAAGAGAGGATGAGCCAAAGAGGAAGTGAAAAAAAATAGGAAAAAATTGAGAAAATACAAAGAATACATAAGATGAAACAAAGTAAATCACAGTAAACAACAGATTTTAAAACCTAGATGATTTGAGTACATTTCTGGAAGTCCCCCATAACAAAAATATCCAGGTCCAGATAGTTTTAAAAGTGAGTTCTACTTAAAAATTAAGCTTGTTTTCCATGACATTCTAGTTTCCTTCAATTCAATTCATCAAAACTTTAAGCTCTATGTGGGGCTTGAACTCAAGACCCAGAGATCAAGTGTTGCAAAAACAAAAACAAAAACAAAAAAGTCACATGCTCTACCCAATTGAGCCAAACAGCTGTCCCCAATTCATCAAAACTTCAAGAGCTGCCAACTCTATACTTGGTACTTTTATCAGTGAAAAATATGTTGACTCATATGATAAATTTTTTTGCTTGGCTACAATCAGCAAGGCACAATGCCATGGGTAGGGATATAGTAATGAATAACAGAAAAATCTCTCGCCTTTATGATGCCCATATTCTGTGGATAAAACACACACACACACACACACACACACACACACACAAAACACCCACAAGTAATTATCAAGCAAATAGAATGAAGTATAGTCACACATGTGAACATTATGTATATTTGTTTATAAATATGGGATGTATTTGAATTCACAAAAAATAAATAGTGGGCCATATTATGCTTTGGCTCTTGAAATTCAGAAACAATTAAATTTTTTAAATTAAAAAAATTTTATTTTAGAGAGAGACAGCATGCATGTGAGCAGGAGGGGGAGGGGAGGAGAGGGAGAGAGGGAGAGAGAGAGAGAATCTCAAGCGACTCCATGCTCAGCACAAAGCCCATAGCAGGGCTCAAGGCCACAATCCTGGGTTCACGACCTCAGCTGAAATCAGTGGGACATTCAACTAACTGAGCTATCCAGGCATCCCAACAATTAAATTTCTTAATAATTTTATTTATTTTCTATTTTTCAAAAAAAATTAGAAACTGTCCTGGCTTTCTTTTTTAAAATAAAGAAAGGGATGAGGTCACTTACAACAGGCATATCTTTTATGAACATGTACTATGTATCCTGAAAGGAGGAAGGGGGCAAAAATCAAAACATGTTTCCTAGGAATAAGCAAGTTTTTCAGGTCTAAAGCTTAAAATAAAGTAAAAGCGTTTCACAATGTGAACATTTTATCTTTTTTTTTGTTAAAAATTTTTTTTTTAATGTTTATTCATTTTCGAGGGATGGAGAAAGACAATGAGTGGGGGAAGGGCAGAGAGAGAGGGAGACAGAATCTGAAGCAGGCTCCAGGCTCTGAGCTGTCAGCACAGACCCTAACATGGGGCTTGAACTCATGAACCACGAGATCATGATCTGAGCTGAGGTTGAATGCTTAACCGACTAAGCCACCAGGGCACCCCCAAATATTTCATTTTCTTAATCTTGAATAAGGCAAGGACTCAGCTAAATACAGATTTATCAGGAGTTATTTTAACTTGGCTTACTCTGCTAGTTAAAGCTCTTTGTTTAGGTTCAATATTCTTATCAGCTCAAGGTAAGGCCTTCTAAGTACACCATCTTTATATACGACACGTATGTTTTGTAGGCCCAGGGCAGGAGGTTCCTCTTTGTACAAGACTCTTTCTTTTTATTGTTCATTTTTCATCAAGGCCAAGCCAAAGGAGACTCACGCAAGGATGGTTGGTGTTTTAGGGCCCAATATGTAAAAGCATTCTTCCCTGTCTCTTGAATATTTGAACCAATTGAGAAAGCTGTGCAAGAAACAGACAGCTAGAGACCAAAGTGTTAGCTTTAGTACTGATAAAGTTAATTGGACAATGTTGTTTTCCGTTTGCAGACAAGTGGGCAACCAATATTTCGTTCTTGAATGAGACCGAGTTCCTAGGTTCTTGCTCAGGTCCTGGCACACATACTCCTATGCTGGGCAGATAGTGGATCAGAACTCTTGTCTCTGGCAGACTGGTTCAATTCCTTTCAGCCTCACCAGTCAGGTACATTCCTCCTCTCGTGGGGTGAGGGGTGGGAATGAAGATCAGGAGAGCAAAGTTATCCTGTATTTTATCTGATAACTCTACTCCCCCTGGTCCCATTTCAGCTCCTTGGGTCACCTCCAGTACATTTTCAACACCACAGTTATGATTCTTAAAATTCTTACCTGATCATGTCACTTTGCAGTTTTTATTTTGTTCAAAATTCTTTGTTCATGTTAAGGTTAAGTCCTTTTTTCTTACTATGGCCCTCCTGTCCCTGCCAACCTCTCCAGCCCCTCCTGCTTTAGATTAGAGCCTTCAACGTGCCAATTTTGCCTCTCACCTTTAGTCCTCAAGCTTTGGTGTCAGCATCTCCTCCAGAAAGCGTTCCCTGATCTTCCAAGCTAAGTCAGCTCCCCTCACAATACTAACTTAATACCTATTTGTCCTTCTAGAGTGTAAAATCCAGGAAAGACCTATAGGTATCTAGTAGGTACCCTCAGGGCCTGGTTACATGTCCAGAGCAGAGTGTTCATTGATAAATGATGAATAAATGAACACAAAACATTTCTTGAACTTTTCTCAAAGACTGGGTTCACCACTGTATCACCCATTATCCTACTCTCTGGGAGATACTGGTGCCTCCACTATATCTCTCTGTTCTTGCCTCTATTTATGTTATTGGCCCCAAGGTGGTTATACTTTTTGAATCAATTTGACTTTTTAAAAAAATATTTTTTCTCTTCTTAACTCTGTTAACTTTAAATATCATCTGTTAAAGTTACTTCTTGCTTGGGAGAAGAACAGGAAACAGATATCTTAATTCCGCCTCACCCCCTCCCACCCCACATCAATCTGCCAGGGACTGAGAACCCAGACAACAAGATCTCTGAGAACCACATTTATTAGATTTTGAGAGGACTGAGGGGTTCGCTTAAAAGGAAAACTCATGGATTTCAGTGGGTTCCTGGCAGTCTTATGGTTTTCTTGTTTTTTCTGGCTATTTTAGGTTGACAGATAAGAGATTTTGAGATAAATGAGATGCCACTGCGTAATTTTTCCACTGCTCAGATGCTGATAGTTTAAAATCGTTTCCACAAATTTCATACTGCTAGATTAGTCTTCTGGAAGAGCATATTTAATTAGATCATTCTCCTGCTGAAAAGCCATTGCTTAATTAGAACAAAGCTAAATATTCTTTTCTTAACTTTTCTTACTTTATAACTTTTTCTTAACTTTTATTTCTTTTCTAAACTTAAAATGTCCCAGGCACTTAAGTGCTTTCATGCATTTTATTTAATCTCCCTAATATCTCTATAAAGTAGGTACTAGAGATGTATCATTTTATACCAACACTTACTTTACTCAAGTTCAATGATACTGGCTCAGGAAAGAGAGAGCAAGCAAGAGTGAGTTCTCTAGAAGAAAGGACTTCGACAATACTTCTGACACCCCTGAGGCTCTCTGGTTGGAGCATAAAGAGATAGGGGGGAAAAAAAAGCATCCATCAAAACAAACTTCCTTAGACCCATGACTTCTAGGTAGGGCCAAGGCTAGGGGCCGGGACTAAGAGAGTGAGACACTTGCCTTCAGCGCAAAATGTAAGGGAAAGCCAAACATTCACTAAGCAAGATGAAATATTTAATACTGTATTTAAAAAGATCAAAATTAACGCAAAATATCCACCAAAAACAAAAGGTCAATTTTAAATGAAGACAGAATCTGTCTGACCTTGCACTTGCAGGACTCACCTCCCACTACTCCTAGCCCTGTTTTCCAGCCTAAGTATACTATTCAAATCTCAATCATGTCATTTACTGGTTGTGTGATGTTAGCCAGTTATTTCATTTCATGTACCTCAATTTCTTCATCTGTAGAATGGGGGATGATAATGCTATGTCCTTCATAAAGTTGTTGTGAGGATTAGCTGAACCCTGCTTACAGTGGATTCTAAGTAAACGTTGGCCATCACCATTGTGGAAACAAACACCTTAACAGAATCCTGTTCAATGCTAGATAGTTTTATACCTTTTCCCACTCTTGAAAAGACCTCAGAACTATGTGTCTCACACAACTGCCATAATTTTTGTCATGTATATATGGCATGTAATCAACTTTTCCTAAAGCAGGATTAAAAGAATTGACTAAAAAGTGTAAAAGCCTTACCTTGGATTGGAGTGAGGGTAACCCTTTTGCAAGTCTGTTCATTCCATCGACCATTCAGTTAAGTGCATATTTTGAATGTTTCCTTAAGCTAGTTCTGAAGATAATTCTAAAAATGCTATAAATGATGGCAACATGGGCTGAGTGCACTGTTTTCCAGGGTGACTAGATCAAGACAAAAATCATATTAATAATCAGAGTATACTGGGAGAAAAGAAAAATCTCTCTCAAATAAGAGGTACCGAGGGGAGGCCCTCTTGGAAATCGCCTGGTGCCAAAGCATGATTAATTGACCACCACTGCCTTGGTTCCCCTGCTATAACTTTGCACGATTTCTATCTTGACTTTTTTGTAGTCAGTGGTTTGCGTGTTTATCTCCCCAGCCAGACTCTCCGGCAACAGCGGCCCGGTCTACTTCATTTTTTTGAATACCCGACACCAGGCACTTGCCGGGCACGGGACACTCACTACACACTCAGTGAATACATGAATGAATTGAATTTGGGTTTGGGCACATTTAGCCCAAAGGTTTCCTCTTTCAAACAATACAGTTAAGGTGACAGGGGAAAGGAGCCCAATACAGCATCTCCTCTTAACGCTGTAAAAATTATTTACCATAAGTTTCCCAATTATTGTAAATGCAGAAAGGGGTTTGTGTACACAAGCACTCATAACGCCTTCTGTGGCACACCGATCTTGCAGGGATTGCTCTCGGTTGAGAGCCCAACCCAGCCTGCGGAGAGCCCGCTGCGCACGCGCGGACAGGAGGGGCCCTCGCCCGCCCTCCGCCCCTCCGCCCGCCAGGTGGCGCTGGCCGCCCCGCCGCTGCCTCCGCTGCCGCCACCTCCGCCTTTGCCTCTCGCCGGGCCAGACCGGGGCGGCGCTGGCCGCCTCGCGGGCCGCGGGTCCGCCTCCGCCGCGCCGAGGGCGTGGGCTCCCGGCTCCCGGAAGCGGCGGCCGCGGCGCGGAGCCGAGCGGGCGTCGATCCCCGGAGCAGCAATGCGTGGCGGCCGCCCCTTGTGACCTGAGCGTGGCGGCCGGGCTGGGGCCGCTGAATGGCGGCTCGCTGAGGCGGCGGCGGCTGTGGCTGCTCCGGGTGTGGCGTGGCGTGGCGTGGCGTGGCGTGGCGGCTGCCGGGGTGATGCTGCTCAAGCTCTTACAGAGACAGACCTATACCTGCCTGTCCCACAGGTATGGGCTCTACGTCTGTTTCGTGGGCGTCGTTGTCACCATCGTCTCCGCCTTCCAATTCGGAGAGGTGAGTAGCGGCGCGGGAGCCCGGGCCGGGGCGCCTTGGACCCGCACGACCCCGGGGCGCTCCGAGCCCAGGCGCGCTTGCCTTTTGCCTCCCCATCCTCTCTGCAGCTCTGGGGACATGTCCCATAGCCTGACTTTTCCCCCGGAGGCTCCTAGAACTCAGATCTCCCCGAGCTCCAGTTTCAGCATCTGGGATCCAGATCTCGTCCGCCTCAGGGTTTGGGGGATAGGGGCTCGTTCTACCGATTCCTGTGCCCTCCAGGTGCTTTCTTCCGGGCCCCCAAGTTATTTGATTTTCTCGCTCGGGCCTTGTCGTCCTCCCCGAAGCCCCCTCCCGGGACCCAGAGTCGGTGTCTTTTCCTATTCCTGAATTCTCCAAAATTCTCATTCCCTGCCCCTCCTACAGTTTTTCTCCTCTGCAGTCACCCTTCTAATCTTTTCACTTTTGACAAAGGCACTTTGTCTTCTTAATCTCGTTTCTTTCCGGATTTCATAACTTTCTTCAAGGGGTGTGTGTTTCTTTGCACGTGAATTTGCAGTGAGGACAGGGTAGTGGCCCCAAATTTAAAGACTTACTTGTGAAAGGGATTTTTTTTTTTTTTTTTTTTTTTTTTTTTTGCACTTTTGCTCTGTTATTGGGGACATCACCAGTTAGCCTGTAGAGGCTCTACTGGTAGATGTGCACACACGGATGTGAGAGATCTCTTGGCAGCCTCAGACATTCTTCCCTATCCTGAGATCAGCTGGAGGCTGGGGCCCCTTCAATTGACCAGGAAGCCCTGTCTTAAACTCCAGCACCCAGTCTCTTGGGAGCCAACACAAGCCCTTGGGTCATGGGATATGCTAATAATTTAGACTCCGAATAGGAATCACACAAGCCAGGCCTTTCTTGATCTGCCCTTAGGTAATGTGCAATAAAGTAGTTCAGTTAGATGCTGTAAATTCTTTAGAGGGTCCACACAACAGGTTTGGGAGATGGAAACACCCAAGTTTAATAGATTTTGTGCCTCTCTGGATATGTAGATGAAATATTTTCTTGAATGAAACAACCCTTTGGTTTAGGTTGGATGGTTACATTACTGACAGTCTAATTTGGTATTCATCATAAACAAGTGTACAGAGACTGGTTAGGTCAGAACTGGAAGAGCACATGCATATGATTTTAGAGAACATGTTTAAAAATAAGTATAGCAACTCAGAGAAAAGTTGTATTTTCAAATTGTTAAAAATCTGTTTCCTTGTTTTAATATTTATTCCCTGCTCCCCCTCCCCCCCGCCTTTTTGGGTAGGAGGTTGCAGAAGATTTTAAAATTAAGAGAACGGTTTTTAGAAATACCACAGTCTACATTTGCTTAAGGTCTGTACGCATGCTGGATTGTAAACTTCTTTTTTTTTTTTTTTTAATTTTAACGTTTATTTATTTTTGAGACACAGAGAGACAGAGCATGAACGGGGGAGGGTCAGAGAGAGAGAGAGAGGGAGACACAGAGTCTGAAACAGGCTCCAGGCTCTGAGCTGTCAGCACAGAGCCCGACTTGGAGCTCGAACTCACGAACCGCGAGATCATGACCTGAGCTGAAGTCGGACGCTTAACCGACCGAGCCGCCCAGGCGCCCCGGATTGTAAACTTCTTAAGAGAAGGTGCTGTCTGTTGAAATACTGTAATCCTGATGCAGGGTACCTGTGCCAGGTACTGCCGGAATATGCATTCTAAATATTTGTGTAATGAGTGAATGATTTGATTATGTGGCATGATTTCAAGTGTACACTTTTAGTAGTTCTTGTTCTAGAGAACTTTCCAGATTAAATTAAAATAAGTCTTAACAAGTAAGGGTGAGAAAGTGCCCCAGACTTGTAAGTGTGGAATATATACCTAATTATTATACCACCTGCTGTTTTCTTTGTTCCATATGTTGCAACTTAATACAGTGAATATATCTATGCATAGTTGTCTTATTCTTGATAGAAGATTTTTTTTGGCCCCGAGTAATTTTAAGTTAGCTATTTACTAACACCCCTGCAGTGTGAAGGTGACTTAAAGGCATCAGCTGTTAGAATTTTTCATTTTCTGTATTCCACGCATGGTTATTTATTTACCAAAAGAAAGACGTTTGTCAGCTTTGAAATGGTCACCAACCTTAGAGTTTGGAATGGACGAAAGAAATAAGAGGCGAAGAATAGGCATGGGAGGTGGAGACAGCTGGTCTAATGCCACTAATATATTGCCTGTAATATAGTTTCTTTCTTTTAAAGATTTTGTTTTTAAGTAATCTCTACACCCAATGTGAGGCTCGAACTCACAACCCTGAGATCAAGAGTTGTGTGGTCTACCGACTGAGCCTGCCAGATAACCCTGTAGTACAATTTTTGCAGCATAGTGGAAAAGAAAGCCATGGATCTGGGCAGGTCAGGGTTTGAACGCTAGTGCTTGTATTAATGATCATGATGATAGCTAGTAGATAGGGCTTACCAGATACTAGGTGCTCTCTTAACTGCTTTACATATGTTAGTTAACTCATTTAATCTTCATGACATCACCCCTGAGATATGGGTAATATTATAATGCGCATTTTATAGGTGATGAGAGTGAAGCACTTACACAGATTACTCCAGCTAGTTCATAGCAGAGCTGGACTTTAAATCAAGGCACTATATGGTTCCAGAGCTTGTACTACTCTTCCTGGTCTTTCAGTCTGAGCTGTCCTTTTGTATGATCTTGGAAACGATACTGAACCTTTTTGAACTTCAGCTTCCTTATCTTTGAAATTGAGATAAGAATACCATCCTTGCAAGGTTGATAGGATTAAGTAAGGCTTCTTATATAAGGTACTGCTTGAGGTTCCTAGTAATTGCAGACTTTCTTTAAATGGGAGTAATAAGTATTGGGGGTACCTGGTTGGCTCAGTCGATTAAGTGTCTGACTTTGGCTCAGGTCATGATCTTGCAGTTCAAGTGTGCCGTTGGGCTCTGTGCTGACAGCTCAGAGCTTGGAGCCTGCCTCGGATTCTGTGTCTCCCTTTCTTTCTGTCTGTCTCTCTCTCTCTCAAAAATAATCAATAGACATTAAAAAAAAAAATGGTAGTAAGTATTGTTACTGTTATTATTCTCATCAACTATTTTATGCCGTTTCAAAATATTTAAAATATTTAAAATATCAACTATTTTGAAATAAGCCCTTGAAATAGAATATTACCATCATACAGTTAATGTTACCAACTTGTTAATAACTTTGCTAATTGCAGTGGATAAAAGGACTAAGATGGTCCTTGTTAATTGTGAATTCATTAATATCTTTCTCCCACCTCTTGGTAGAAGTGGTATTGGCTGCTACCTTTTGATAAGCCATTTGTACACTCATCCAAATTTTGAGGAAGGAAAATGTAATTGAGGGAGGGAGGTATTAACACATAACAGTATTTAAAAATTTTTCCCTTTAAGTTGAGCCAGGTATTCTTTTTTTTTTTTTTTTTTTTAATTTTTTTTTCAATTTATTTTTGGGACAGAGAGAGACAGAGCATGAACGGGGGAGGGGCAGAGAGAGGGAGACACAGGATCGGAAACAGGCTCCAGGCTCTGAGCCATCAGCCCAGAGCCTGACACGGGGCTCGAACTCACGGACCGCGAGATCGTGACCGAGCCAGGTATTCTTTAGAGAACTCTTGGGAACTCTGATCAAACAAAAGCAGAGCTAGATCCAAATGCACAGGGAGAGCCCTCAGGATGGGGACTAATAACCACCGCAGTGCACTGCCTTGGGGTGAGGGTAGCAGATAGGAGCTTGTCTGTTGTAAATTAGTTGATTGAACAAATCATGAGGCTCTGGAAGCCTCAGTTTCCTTATCTATAAATGAGGACACTAGACTAGATTACTATGCTCTGAAGATCATTTTTTGCTCAGCAACTTCTGATTTTAAATATTTGTCCTCTGTTGGTTGCTACTACATAGAGTTTAAAACATGTGCTTTTGACGTATAATTTTATTATTTCAGGGCCATCATTATTTGTTGAACCATTTATATACAAATCCACAATTCCATATCTGAAAATTCTACTGAATTAACCTTATAATTAAACATTAGTATCTTTTACAGTGAACATAGGAGTAATCTCACTCAGGACAATAAAGACTATAAATAGCTTCAGGTCAGTTTAGGCCAAGTTTTGCCACCAAATGAGTTCAGCTCAGATCAGATTTTGTTGCCAAGTAAGGTACAAAAAGGTCTTCAATTTTTGAGAACTTTTTGGATTTCAGGATTGCAAATAGAAGCTTGTAAATCACTGTTGGGTGTGTATGTGTGTATCTGCATGTGTGTGTATGGTTTGTGTGTATATGAAATATACCACTTCCTTGTTTACTTTTGGAAACTAGTAAATACCCCAAAATTAACTTTCATGAGGAAGCAGATTCAGATGGAATCTACCTGTAGTGGGTAGTTTTCCCCTGGCCTGCTTGTTCCCTTTGGCTTGTCTGCCTTCCTGCCATTTTGGATTAGTGAGATGTTACTGTTCAGCGAAAAAGAAGGTTGAAAACTGGGTCCAGCCAAAGTCATGCTCAGCTGCTATGGCCAGTTTCTCATCCTGGCTCCATTTCAAGAAAGAAATTAGTTACCATGCTTGTATTTGATTAGTTCACTCATTAAACATATATTTTGAGTGTGTTCTTTCTTTGCCAAAGGCAACAAATAGGTGGAGTCAAAGGGACCTGGCCTAAGAATTGGGAGGCAGCCTCTGGCGTGATTCTAGCTCCTGGATAAACTGTGACCTAAGTGCTTTGTTACTTCCCCTGCTTTGTTACTACTTCTAGATGCCTCCTGGGCTGGCGGCAGCCACTCTTATTTGTTATCTTATCTCCTGTGGATTTGTTTTGGAGTGGGGAAAGCTTTCATTGTTAAAAATAATGTCTTAAAATATCAAAATTTCTAAGACCCCCCATTTTAGTTTTAATGTTCTATGAATATACATTTATAGAGTGCTTCCCATGAGAAAGCATGAACTATAATGTAACGTAGTTGGCACTACAGAGAAAATGCCTTGGCCACATAGAGCCTTTTTAAATCGTCTCTTTCTTTTGTGGGATTTGGGAAAGATACACAGTCCTGCTGTCAAAGCAGGGACCTTTTCTTAGTCCCTCTATATTCTTTGTACCTAGGAAGTGCTTGGTACCCAGTTGGTGCCAACTAAATACTTGATGATAGATGGATGGATGAATTAATTGGGGTGAGCTTAACAAACGTCCCTTCAAACTCATTTATTTACAATAAAGATAAGATTTCTACCCTGATGTTCAGACTGTCTCTAGCTACCTTTGATTTCTCAGACACAATTGGTCTGATTGTACTTTGCATGGTGAAAGGTTCTAGAAAAGATACAAAGAATTATAGCTCATCTTTGGCCATCTTTGTCTAGTTGAGGTGAGGCCATGCTATATATATGAGTAACAGTACAAGGAAGTGAGTGATTGAATGCCTGAATAGATACACAGTAATTGCTTAGAAAATCAGAGGAAAGGAGGAAAACTATGGGTTGAAACGTCCTAGAGGAAGGTGAAATTTTTTACAAGGAGGCAAACTTTTTTCCTTTTGAACTATTAGTGGTTTAAAATTGCTGCAGGTGTTTGTTAGCAGCACTTCAGACAGAATCCGACTCAGACCTGCCTTAAGAAAAAGGTAGGGGCGCCTGGGTGGCTTAGTCAGTTAAGCATCAGACTTAGGCTCAGGTCATGATCTCACGGTTTGTGAGTTCAAGCCCCACGTTGGGCTCTGTGCTGATAGCTTACAGCCTGGAGCCTGCTTCAGATTCTGTGTCCCTCTCTCCCTCACTCTGCCCCTCCCCCTTCATGTGCGCACGCTCTCTCTCCCCCCCCTCGAATAAATAAACATTAAAAAAAGAAAAAAGGTAGTTTTGGGGGCACCTGGCTGGCTCAGTCAGTTAAGCATCTGGCTCTTGGTTTGTCCCAGGTCATGATCTGCGCTGTGTGCAGACTTCTTGGGATTCTCTGTCTCCCTCCCTCTCTCTGCCCATCCCCCCTCACAGAGAGGTTGGGGTGGATAGAAATGCTCACATGATGTCATCAGGAATCTCATTTATGTCCCTGTTCTCCAGCTTTGTTGGTTTAGTTCTCAGGCTAGTGCTGCCCATATGGGAGGAGATTGCTGCCAGCAACTCCAGCTTCTAGTCTGCTAGTTGAGTAACCCTAGCAAAAAGAGGGTTTCATTCTCGTTAGTGCCAGCTAGGTCCAGGGTGGCCTGCCCAGCCACAGAATGAGTGCCCTTGCTATGCCCTTGTTAACCATCTGAATCACCCCCAGAGTGAGGGTTGTGGGTGGCATAGTCAGCCTTAAATGAACCACGTGAACTGAGGGGCTTCCCCAGAGGGAAATCATGAGGTTGTTATCAAGCGAAGGGCCGGAGCAACAGATGGCCTAGACACTGCCTCGAGCCAAAACCCATTTCCTTTCCTGGGCATTTAATGTTGACCTTGTGACTATGATAGCTCTTAGCCCTTTACCTTCTTCTAAAAGATGTAAAAGTTGTTTCCCTTTTTAAAAAAGATTTGATTTTTTTGGGGCGCCTGGGTGGCTCAGTCAGTTGAGCGTCCGACTTCGGCTCAGGTCATGATCTCATGGTCTGTGAGTTCGAGCCCCGCGTCGGGCTCTGTGCTGATGGCTTGGAGCCTGGAGCCTGCTTTGGATTCTGTGTCTCCCTCTCTCTCTGACCCTCCCCCGTTCATGCTCTGTCTCTCTCTCTGTCAAAAATAAATAAAAAACATTAAAAAATAAATAAAAAATAAAAAGATTTAATTTTTAAAAAAAAATTTTTTTTTCAACGTTTTTAATTTATTTTTGGGACAGAGAGAGACAGAGCATGAACGGGGGAGGGGCAGAGAGAGAGGGAGACGCAGAATCGGAAACAGGCTCCAGGCTCCGAGCCATCAGCCCAGAGCCTGATGCGGGGCTCGAACTCACGGACCGCGAGATCGTGACCTGGCTGAAGTCGGACGCTTAACCGACTGCGCCACCCAGGCGCCCCAAGATTTAATTTTTTTAAAGGTAATCTCTAACTCAACGTGTGGCTTGAACTCACAACTGCGAGATGGGTGTGTAGCAGTTGTCATGTTGAATGAGCACAACTGATGTGTAGCAAGTATCTTCATTTTTGTCTCCCGCTGGCCCTTTATATTAACTTGTAGGGTTGGTTCTGCCTCTGCTTCTGGGCGAAAACTCGGGTGGGCCTAAGCCTTCTCTTGTCACTCTAGGTAACCAAAAGTCTTGTGGTCACTTCAGGTTATAAAACATAATGTCATTTCAGCAACTTTGAGTCTGCTGAATTCATAGCCTCTTACCTCCCCGGCTCTGGCAGCTTTGTCTCCCTTTGACAGAAAGCTCTAGGCAGAAATCCTGCAATTGAGGAAGGAAGATGAGGCACAGTGGGATGCTTTTCTCTTTCCTCATCTGGTGCTTCTCTTTCTCCATAGCCTGTTTCTGGCCCCTCTTAGGGGTCAGCACCCTAAGAGGTTGGAGCACCTAGAAGAAGGAAAGGAAGTGAGGGCAGGAAAGTCCTTCCAAAACAGGTGCCAGAGCTCTGGAATTTCCAGGTGTCAAAGCTTGCTCCCTCTTGAGTGCTTTCAACGCACTCCTTCAGAGACCACACCCTCAGAGCCATGACTGACTGGCTTTAACTCTGATGAGAGCAAATGCGTCTTCATTTAGGCTGGTTGCTTATGCCTTCCTTGGTTCTTAGGAGTCTGATGCCATCGTAAGCCTCTTATCTCAGTGTCTGTCCTTTTCTTTTGGGGGGGCCCTGGACCTGAACTAAGTTGACCCTCTGCAGGTATTCTCTCTTTTTTTTTTTTTTTTAATTTTTTAAATGTTTATTTATTTTTGAGAGAGAGGGTAGATAGAACGTGAGTGGGTGAGGGGCAGAGAGAGAGGGAGACACAGAATGTGAAGCAGGCTCCAGGCTCTGAGCTGTCAGCACAGAGCCCGACGCGGGGCTCGAACCACGAACTGTGAGATCATGACCTGAGCTGAAGTCAGACGCTTAACTGACTGAGCCACCCAGGAGCCCCTCTGCAGGTATTCTCTTGTGCATGGCACTCATCTGGTGCATGGAGACCCACATGCTTTGCTTTGTAGGGGAGGAATTTATCTTTTTCCTCTGCTCTTCTAAAGTTCTTGGCTAGGGCCCCTGTAACTAAAGACAGGTTGATAAGAGAAAAGCATACAGGTTTGTTTAATATAAGTATTACATGTTGTGGGAGCCTTCATAAGGAAATAAAGACCCAAAGAAGCAGTTAAAGCTTAGTATTTTTATTGCAGGTTTGATGAAGAGTGGAGAGTTTGGGAAAAACGTGATAGGAGAGAAATGAGTATGAGCTAAGTGTAGTAGGCTGGGGAAACACGAGGCCTGTTCGTTCAGGTTCCTTTTGGCATCACTTGTTCTTCCGAGATAAGGATGCTCCTTTCCTCCAGGTGTAGGTAAGGCATTTCTCACAGAGGGTCTGATGACCTGCTTCAGGGGAAGGTCAGAAAACCCTTCCTGCACCTGCTGCTTCTCAGATCCCTTCAGCTTGAAATACTCAATAAGCCAATGTGCTATATTTGGGGGTAGCATATCCTGAACCTTGTCAGCTTGAAGTGAGGGAGGGTGGGCTGGCTCCAGCATAGCAGCAACCTCTTCCTTGCCCTCAGTGCAGGTAGCCAGCCAGCCCTTCTATTTCTCAGGTGTGAGTTGGATGTGGCATCCTCCCAATCGCAGGGATCTGTAATGGGCTATCTTGGCGGTCTCACTGAGCCCTTTTCCTGCTTGAGGTGAATGGAAAGATTTTCCACCTGTCCTCTTTAGATAAGGTGGAATGGAGTGCAGAATGCCAGCAGCTTCCTAACCTGTACCCTTCTGCCACAATTTGGATAAGTTTTCAACCATCTCCTCCAGAAACTGCCTCTTGTTTCAACTCTTCATTTTGGGACGAGGCATCTGGTCTTTTGGTGCCTCAGAAGAAACTTAGATTTTCTCAATTTACAATTGATTGAGAACTCAATCAAGTTTGCCCTGGAGATGAAACCTATTTGCCATTTCTGTACTCAGCATCCTCAGCACAAAGACATTGCCTTTCTTATCTTGCAGTCCCTGCGCCCCAGCAGAACACCAGAATCATTCATTCATTCAGTCAGTAAATTCTTTGTTTGAGCACAGTGCCGGGCCCCTGGGCATGGAGAGTGAACAGAGCAGACAGATTCCAGCAGAGGACCAGTTTATATTCTGGTTGTACAGTCAGACATTAAATGCTTCTTAATGACAGTTGTGAGAAAGGCTATAAGCATGAGAGGGTGTTGTGGGAGAGACCAGCAGTGTCTAGTCTGGTTCCTGGGTCAGGAGAGGCTTTCTCGATGCAATTTGAGCTCAATTTTGAAGGGTCAAAATTGCTGAGGCAGAGGACAGAGGTGGGCAGGTCTGTTCTAGGCCATCGGTTCTTAGCCAGGGACGATTTTGCCCCCAGAGGCATTTGGCAATGTCTGGAAACATTTTAGGTTGTCACAGATGGGGTGTAGAGTGGGGTTGGTGCTACTGGCATTCAGTGGGTGGAGGCCAGAGATTCTGTTAAACATCCTACAGTGCACAGGCCAGCCCCACCACAAAGATTATCCAGCCCCAAGTATCAGTAGTGCTCAGGCCCTGGAAACAATGTGAAGGGCTTGAAGTTGGGGTACGTTTGAGAAGGTGAATTGAGGCCTAAGTAGCTGGAGGTTAGAGAGCAAGAGAAAGCAAGGATCTGGGGAACACTGGTACAGTTGGTGGCACCCTCTTCCCAACACTTGGGAAGATTAGGTGTTCAGGATTTGGGTGTTCTAAGAACAGTCAGATGCCATTCAAGGTTATTATGTACTGGCATATAGTGGGTGGAGGCCAAGGATGCTGCTGAACTTCTTGCAGTGCACAGTGTAGCCCCCCAAACAACGTGTTTTCAGGTCCTAAATGTCAATACTGCCAAAGTGGAAAAACCCGGATTAGAGGGAGAGCAAGAATGGCTGCAGGGCACTTAGGAGCCTCGGACAAGGCTGGTAGAAGGGTATGTTAAGAGAAGTGGACAGATTGGAGAGATTTAGGAGGCAAAATTGTCTGGTCTTTATGTTGCGTTATGTGCCAGATACTCTGCTGCCATGTTGGGATACAAAAGTGAGCAAGGTAGACAAGTTCATCTCTCCCAGATGCTATCTATAGAGGCTACGAGAATGAATAGGTGCTTTGTTGAATGAATACTTAAAAAATTTTATTTTTACTCAGTGATTGTGATCGAGCCTTAGGAAGGATGGTTTAAATGACATGCCTAACGTTTATCAGGCACCTTGCACAGTGCCTGGTACAAGGTGGTCAGTAAATGCCACGTGTCCCATCCCAGGATTGTTCTTCCCTTGGCCATGAGGCTCAATGAAGAGAGCAGCGGGAGACCTACCTTCTGGTCTGGTGCCCAAGGTCCCATTGAAGAGTATATTAATCCTTAGGGACAGAGCAGAAAGGTTCACAATTTCTTTATTATGGTTAATATGAAAACAGAGGGAGCAAGTGCATTAATTTAATACAGCTGTGCTTTACGATAATGCATGTTACTCTGGTTCCTCCTAAAATGTAACAATCAAGTGTAGCAGTGATGAGTTATGCATATCTTTTAATATCTCTTATTGTCCTTTAGATTGATCGTTCCAGTCTTGTGATCCACATGCAGTATCTTTAGCAGGTGATTAGTCAGCCTATGTGTGATTCATACTTTGCACTAAATTAAGCAGGAAAAAAAAGTGATCTTTCAAAAATGTTATAGACTAAGTCACACTTGTGCAGGGATATTGCCCACTTTAAAATTGCTTCCTAAAATTGTTTCTTCTTTTAGGTTCTAGTTTATTTTTCCCACTGGATATACCTCCCCATCCCCTTCATTACCTCATTCCATTAACTTCATTTCTATCTGTGATTAATTCCAAATTGGATAAAACCAAATTTTTTGAAGCTGATTATTCGACAAAGATTTATGGAAGTGTTTGCTCTGGGCCAGGTACTCTTCTGCTTACTAGAGACACAAAGATGGTTCAGTTTCTTTCTACTCTTGAGGAACTCGCTCTAGACAGGGAGATGGGCAAGCAGATAGACAGATTAAGTTGAAGAAATAGGAATGGGTGTTTCTCAGACATAAGAGTGACATCTGAATTTGATGTTGAAGGAGATGGCTGAGGGAAGAAAGGGGAACTCCCCCGACCCCCTTTTTCAAAAGCAAAGGATGCCCTCGGTGTAAAGGCACTGGTTTGAGAGGCATTATCATCTTGCAGGAACAAAAGAAGTTCTGAAGGGCTGCAGCACACTGGGAGTTGAAGCTGGAGAGGCAGTAGCCTCCAGGTTAGGACTTGCCTGTTGAGTGATGGGAAAGAATATGGATTCATCCTGAAGAAAGTAGGGGCCATGCAGATGATTATTATTTGGCCCTTTATAGAAAAAATTTTGCTGATCCCCTGGCTTAAAAGAACATTCCCTTGATGTGCAGGACAAATGGGAGCTGGCTGATCTGGGTTGGATTTGGTGGGCTCTGCTCCACTTTCCTTCCTCCTCCTGGGACCAGTGGGCCAGCCTAGGTGTGTTCTTCTCAAGACAGTGGTAAGGGCACAAAAAATGAGATGGATACTTGGCAGACCTTTCTGAGGTTTAGACTTAGATCTGGTGTATTCACTGTCTTTTTATTCCCTAAACCCATCAAATTTGTTTCTGCCTTAGGACCTTTGCGTTATTGTCCCATTAGCCTGGAGAGGACTGCCTCCAGACCATCACGTGACGGGCTCCTTCTTGTCTTACAGGTCTCAGCTCAGTAGCACCTTCTCAGATGGGCCCTCCCTACCACCCAGCCTACAGTAGCCTCTTTCACCAGCTCATTCCTTATGATAGTCCCCCTTTTCTTTTTTAAATAGTACTTAGTCTGAAAGTGTGTATTAGTATATTTAATGTCTTATCTCTCTCCACCAAAATGTAAGCTCTGGGAACAGGGTTTCTGTCTTATCCAACCTTTCTGTCTTATTTACCACTGTATCCTCAGCTCCTAGAATAGAGCCTGGCACCAAGAAGTAGAGTGCAGAAATACTTTGTCCTAGTATCTAAATATAGTAAGGTCACCTGCAGTGATCAGTTTCTAAATTCAACCTTAATGGAAAGTATATAGGTTTAGATGATATACATGTGTACTTATATTAGGGTTCTTCAGAGAAACGGAATCAGTAGGATGTATGGCTGTGTGTGTATGGAAATAGATTTATTATTTAGAATTGGCTCACAGGATTGTGGAGGCTGACAAGTCTCCAAGATCTGCATTTAGCAAGGCTAGAGACCCAGGAGAGCCAATGGTGTAGTTCTAGTCTGAGTCCAAAAGCTTGAAAACCAGGAAAGCTGATAGTATAATTCCAGTCGTAAAATTGGCAGGCGTTAGACTGAGGAAGAGCTGATGTTTCAGTTCGAATCCGAAGGCAGGAAAAGACTGGTGTTCAGCTCAAAACAGGTCAGAAGCAGTTTTCTCTTACTCAGCTTTTTAATTTTATTTAGGCCTTCAACTGATGCCTAAATAAAATTCAACTGATTTGAATCAGTCTGTTCATTCAAATGTTAGTTTATCCAGAAACACCCTCAATGACATGCCCAAATAATGTTTGATCAAATATCTGGACATCCTCTGGCCTAGTCAAATTGACACATAAAATTAAACATCATGATAATTTAATAGGTTTTCTTTTCTTTTTTTTTTTACTTTTTTTAATGTTTATTTATTATTTTTTTTGAGAGTGAGAGCGTAAGCAGGGGAAGGGCAGAGAGAGAGGGAGACACAATCCGAAGTAGGCTCCAGGCTCTGAGCCGTCAGCACAGAGCCCCATGTGGGGCTCGAACTCACGGAACCGTGAGATCATGACCTGAGCTGAAGTCTGATGCCCAACTGACTGAGCCATTCAAACACCCCCAATAGGATTTATTTTCTATAGCAGCTTTAGGTTTACAGAAAAAATTGCATGAAAAGTGCAGAGATTTCCCACATACCTCCTCTCCCCCAGCGTATTATCCCATTTTTAACACTTTGCATCAGTGTGGTGCATTTTTATAATTGATGAACCAACATAGATACATTTTGAAAAATTTATTTATTTTGAGAGAGAGAGAGGATCCCAAGTGGTCTACAGAGTGCAACGTGGGGCTTAATCCTGCAAACCGTGAGATTAGGACCTGAACTGAAAGATTTGGATGCTTAACTGACTGAGTTACCCAGGCACCCCGATAGATTTTTATTAACTAAAAATAAATTGAACATTAGGGTTCCATTACATTAGGATTCATTCTTTGTGTTGTACTGTCATATCATGTATCTGCCATTTCACTATCACACAGAATAGTTTCATTGCCCTGATAATGCCCTTGCCCTGCACCATGCCTAGTGCTTGCTTTCTTCTCCACTGGCAATCAGTGATTTTTAAAACTTTTTTAAACTGTGTATATAGTTATGCCTTTCCCAAAATGTCATTTAGTTCATTGCTGTTATATAGGAAAACAGTAGATTTTTGTATATTAATTTTGTGTGCTGCAACCTTGTATCCTGTAACTAATTGTTTATTAGTTTCAGAAGATTTTTTTTTGGTCAGTTCTGTAGGATTTTCTAGACAGTCATGTCCTCTGTCAACAAAGACAGTTTTACTTCTTCCTTCTCAATCTATATACCTTTCATTTCCTTTTCTTGCATTATTGCATTATTTAGGACTTCAATATGTTGTTGAAAAGCAGTGGTGAGGGGTGATATCCTTGCCTTGTTCCTGATCTTAGTGGGGAAGCTTTGTGTTTCTCACCATCAAGTATGTTAACTGTAGGTCTTTTGTAAATATTATTTTTAAATTGAAGAATTTTCCCTCTATTCCTAGTTTGCTGACATTTTTTTAAATCAAAAATAGGTATTGGGTTTTGTCAAATACTTTTTTCTGCACCTATTATGATCATATGATTTTTCTTTTGCCTATCGATGTGATGGGTTACATTAACTATTTTAGAATGTTGAACGAGGATTCAAAAATTCATATCTAGAATATATCCCATTTGGTTGTGGTATATAATTCTTTCTGTACATTGTTGGGTTTGATTTGATAGTATTTTATTGAGGATTTTTATATCTATGTTCATGAGAAATATTATTTGTAATATTTTTCTTCATAGGATGAGTTAGGAAGTGTTCCCTCTCCTTCTGTTCTCTGGAAAAGATTGTAGAGAATTGGGATAATTTCTTCCTTAAGTGTTTGGTAGAAATCACCTGTGAACCTCTTTGGGCCTGGTGCTTTGTTTTGGAAAGTTATTAATTATTGAGTCATATTCTTTTATAGGTATATGCCTATTCACGTTATCTGTTTCTTGTTTGAGCTTTGGTAGATTGTGTCTTTCAAGGAATTGGTCCATTTCAGTTAAGTTGTCAGACCTGTAGTCTTAGGGTTATTCATAACATTCCTTTATTACTCTTGTAGGGAGTATTGTAGTGACTGTTCTTCTTTTGAATTATTGTCGCAAAACACAAATAACATTTACCATTTTAACGGTTTTTAAGTGTACAACTCAGTGGCATTAATTACATTTTCATTGTCGTGCAACCATCACCACTATCTATTTCCAAAACTTTTTCGTCACCCCTAACAAACTCTGTAACTATTAAGCAGTAATAGGGACCTGGTAACCTCTGATTTCTGTCTGTATGGATTTGCCTGTTCTGAATATTTTATATCATGGACATTTCATATAATATTTCTTTACTCATCCTGGCAATGTCTGCTTGTTTTTCAGTGTTTCGGGGGTAGGGGGGAGATTGGATTTGCTTACTCTGCCATTTTGCTGAAATCATGCTTCAGATTGATTAGTTTTGATTGTTGCTTTTTCACATGATATTTTATCAAACACTTTATCCTTTGATGAGATTGTTTGCTTTGTTTTGGCCATTACTATGTCCTCAGAGTCTAGAATGGTACCACATAGTATTTATTGACTGAATTAAGTTACTAATTTTTATAATTATTTGAAAATATGATTTTTAATAGCTTTATGATATTTGTATGACTGTACCATAATTTATTTTCCTGATTACCTATGTTTAAGTGTTAAACTACTGTGTCCAGGTTTTATTTTTTAAGTAATAATGGCCATTGTCATATTTATTCAGGTCTTTAGGTACATCTATGATGATTTTCTTGGCATGTATATCTAGAAGTGGCGTTAGCCAGAACAGAAGACATTTTGTTTGGTCCTTTGATACATGATGCTAATTGCCTCTCGTGAAGGGAGCAGTTTTTAAAATGGCCTTGCAGCTGTTTAAAAATATATGACATACTTTTCAACTTATGACTTTTCTGTACTTCAGACTCATAAAAAGAGATCTCTTCTTGTCACGTTTTTAAAAATGTTTATAACTAGCTAATAGTATGAGATAAAATTTGTTTGTTGATGGAAGCAAGTGGAGTAATTATCACAAGCAGATACTTTGTGAAACTACTCATTTTACTAAACTTTTTAATGTAAATTAAAATTTTATTTAATTTTGCCAAAAAAAGTAAAAAAAGAAACCTTAATTTGATGAGTTTGGGATTCTGGTTTAATAGATTTTCTTAAAAAAATTTTTTAGTGTTTATTTTTGAGAAAGAGAAAGAGAGAAGGAGGGAGAGAGGGGCAGAGAGAGAGGGAGACACAGAATCCAAAGCAGGCTCCAGGCTCTGAGCTGTCAGCACAGAGCCTGACATGGGGCTCAAACTCAAGAACCGTGAGATCATGACCTGAGCCTAAGTCAGATGCTTAACCGACTGAGCCGCACCCACCCAGGTGCCGCTGGTTTAATAGTTATAATGGAAATGTTTACCAGGTTCGACTATACTTTCAATCATATTTTGGTTACATTTTTCACGTGATATATTACAATTATTTGTATCATATTTGTCTCCCCAGCAGACTTAAGCCCTTTGAGGGAGTAATGTGTTTTCATAGTCTTAATATATTTCCTATAGTACTTTGTAGTTGTCATAATATATAGATATACATCTGTTCACTTGTTTTTTGCAACAACCCCTTATAGAATAAGGTATTACTTAAATTTTACATTTGGCACTGGAAGAGGTTTAAGTGACTTGTCTAAAATCACAAAACTGGGGCCTTCTTGTGTGACTCTTGTTTAAGGATTGAATGGCCACAACACTGTCCAATAGAACTTTGTGCATGATGGAAGTATTCTATAATTCTGAGCTGTCCCATATGGTAGCCACTAACCCAATGAGGGCTTGAAATGTGGCTGGTGTGACTAAGTTGCTGAACTTTTTATTTAATTTTATTTAGTCTTAATTTAAATTAACCATATGTGGCTAGTGCATATGGTTTTGGGCAGTGCAGGTCTAAACTCATAGGTAGAATAACTGTTTGCCAGGACATTATAGCAGAGATTCACACACTGGCTGCAGAGTAGAGCACTGGATTTAAAGTCCATCCTATACAATTCTGTGATTCTATAAACTCTGACCAGTAAAACAAGTAAACCTACGTATATCCCAGAAAGTCAGTTTGAATACATTTTGAAAGTCTCTTTGGTAGGGTTTTTTTTTTTTCTTTCATTTTATTTAAGTGTGGTTGTAGGAGGGTTTTTTTTTCCCCTTTAGATATAAATTTTTACAGTGAACTACTATCAAAAGGTTTAACATTTTTAATTCTGCCTTTTAATATGGTTTCTTCCATGATGTTGCCCACCTTTCTATCCCTGTGGCAAACAGTCCTCCTTTTCTGTCTGCTCCTTCATTTCCTTAAAAATCTCAGTTTTTGGGGCGCCTGGGTGGCGCAGTCGGTTAAGCGTCCGACTTCAGCCAGGTCACGATCTCGCGGTCCGTGAGTTCGAGCCCCGCGTCAGGCTCTGGGCTGATGGCTCGGAGCCTGGAGCCTGTTTCCGATTCTGTGTTTCCCTCTCTCTCTGCCCCTCCCCCGTTCATGCTCTGTCTCTCTCTGTCCCAAAAATAAATAAAAAATGTTGAAAAAAAAAAAAATCTCAGTTTTTGCTCCTAGGAAAAGGAGATTTTGTTAAGTTGCCATGATTAACCCTGTCTTTGGTTATCATTTTCCCTGACAGTAATCTGTTTTAATCTGTACTCATTTAAAAGCTGAAATATTCCTAAATGTTATTTATTTATAAGTAAATATTTCTAAATCATTTCATGTAAGTATTAGTCCTTAACAGGGATGTCAACTCTTTGAGGTCAGAGGCCTGATTTCTATCTTGTGCTCCTTAAAATGTGTAACAAATATATGTTGTGTGTCTAATTCTGTGAAGGATTCAAAGAATGTAGAAATGGTCTAGAAAAGTGTTCTTGAGTTTAATTAATGTTTGAGTAGATAATGGTCATACGTCTTGGGTGTGGGTCATTTCCTCTATGTGAAATGGGAGAAGTCACCCAGTTTTAACAACCATTCAACTCCTAATAAGAAATGGGTTAATCTTTTAATTTAGTCACTTTGCATTGAGAAATGCTATAGACTGAGTGGTTGTGTCCTTCCAAAATTTATACTGTTGAAGCCTTATCTTCAATGTGATAGTATTAGCAGGAGGGGCCTTTAACAGTGGGTGGTGGGGAGGTCATGAGGGTGGACATTAATGCTCTTATAAAGAGACCTCAGAGAACTTCCTCACCCCTCTTGCCATGGAAGGTGACACAAGGAGAAGGCAGTCTGTGAACCCGGAAGCAGGCTCTCACCAGACACCCAGTCTGCTGGTGCCTTGATCCTAGTCTTCCCAGTCTCCAGAATTGTGAGCAATACCTTTCTGTTGTTTACAAGCTACCCAGTCTGTAGTATTTTGTCATAGCAGTCGGAATGGTGATGAGCAGGTTGACTTCCTGATTGCTATCAAGGAGGAGAGGAGGGTTAGTAGAAAAGATAAAACTTAGAATATCTTGTCTCTCTTTTACTACCTT
Source organism: Neofelis nebulosa (assembly GCF_028018385.1). Lineage (NCBI taxonomy): Eukaryota > Metazoa > Chordata > Mammalia > Carnivora > Felidae > Neofelis > Neofelis nebulosa. Next base: position 20,019,420 of record NC_080789.1, read on the forward strand.
TTAATGAACAAAAATAAATTTTTTTCAGAAACTATGAAGAACATGTAATCCAGGAATATTATAAACTTCTTTTTTTAGAATATTATAAACTTCTAGTATTATTATTGATATGTGAAAAGCTCTGTCAGTGTTACAAAGGGTTCTTACTGCTTGAGGTTGGAGATCCCCTACATTTTAAGTTTTACAGAGTAACAGGTTACATTTCTATGCTTGAAAAATTGAGGAAGGGATATTTGCTTTTACAGAGAGTTTTATACCCTTGTGTACCTAGCCTGGTGTTGTCTCTTTATTAACTCTAGCCTTTAGCTTTTACCTTGAGTATCCTGGAATGAAATCTGAAAGCAGAAAGTCCTGGAGTGACACCATGTCATGTAAACTGTTCTAGGATGTTTGCCTTGTAAAACTAGTAGCCATATTTATTCATTCCAGAATGTTTATTGGTTTTATGTGAGGCACTGAGCAAGGTTCTGTGAAAAAAATTATAAAGAGATCAAGTTCGTGGCTTTGAGTTGCTCACAGAAGTTTACACAGATACTTAAACAGGTAAATTATATTGCAGCAAGAACTGGGGAACAATTTGCGTGGAGGTGTTGTATAGCCCTGTATGATCTACACATCTCATTTACTCATCAGATCATGTGAAATAGGTGGCATTAATTCCCTCATTGTACAAAAGAAGAAATTGAGAGTAGACAAATGCCCTAGATCATTTATTGATAAGTGTCAGATTTAAACTCATGTGTCTGATGTAAATCTTATGATCATTGCACTGTATGCCAGTTCTCTTCTGGATAATAACCTTCCTATTTTCCTTAACTGGGGAATTCCTCTGATACAAAAGATTATGGAGTTTATGTCTCATTAACTATTATTCCACCACAGGCATGCATTTGAACTTGTTCTGTGGTGACAAAAATCTTCAACCAAAGCACGCATCAGTTTTATAACTCTAAAAAGTTGGGGCGCCTGGGTGGCTCAGTCGGTCAGGCATCTGACTTCGGCTCAGGTCATGATCTTACGGTTCGTGAGTTCGAACCCCGTGTTGGGGCTCTGTGCTGACAGCTCAGAGCCTAGAGCCTGCTTCGGATGCTGTGTCTCCATCTCTCTCTCTTTTTCTGCCTCTCCCTTGCTTGCTCTCTCTGTCTCTCTCTCAAAAATAAATAAACATTAAAAAATAATAAATAAAAATAAAAAGTTCATCATCTAAAAATTTTAGTATTTGTGTGTACACGCCAGTTAAAGGACTGTTAGATATTCTAAAAACCCTGGGGAAAAACATAAATTTATTATGTGACTGTGGTCATTTAGAAACACGCATGGGAAACAGATTTGGGTCGTTGAATTAAGGATGGTAAACATACCAGTTTCAGAACTGGTTGAATGACCACATTTATAAATGTGTGTTTGACAAAGCTAGCTCTGTGTAAGTAAGCAACAGAGGAGGCAGCCTGGTGAGGCTGAGAGAGCCTGGGCAAAGCTAAACAGGATCATGGACTCCAGACTTGGATTGATTCACGTCTCAGCCCCATCATACATTGCTGTGTGGCCTGGAGCTTCTCTTTGGAAAATGAGCCATTGAAGTGCCTACCTTACTGTACCTTGTTGCAGGGATTCAGTGGGGAGGAGCACCTGGCATTATGGTGCTTGGTGAACGCGTGAAGGTGCCCCTTCTCAGTGATCGTTAAGACTAATCTTGGCTGCAATTTGTGAAAAATGATCAACAATTGATCTTGAATACCTTGAATGCCAGGATTATTAAAATAGAGTCTTAAAAGTAATAAATATTGTAAGCTAGTAGAAGAAACTACCTTTAGATGATTTTTTACAATACTTTATTAATAATACATTGTTTTTATGGTATTTCACAGCTCATATAGTATTTTAATAAATATTATTTTAGTTCCTTGTGTCTTAACTTTTACAACAAACTACTTTTAATAGCAGAAAAAAGTAAATACTCTGAAGAAAATAGTGTAGAGAGGAGATTTGGGGGGTGGGGGACGTGGGGATTGCTCAAAACGGTAAGTAGGAAATTTTTTGAAGGCCAACATTTTGTCTGTAAAAATCACATCAGTTTCCTCCATAAAATGTTTGCATTACTATCAATACAATATTTTAAATGTCTTACCATTATAAAAATGATGGTTCAGGAAGATATGCTTTTTTTACCCAAGATTTCTAACATGCCTGGTACCTTCCTCATGCCTTTTGTTTACATACGTCATTTGAGAAGCACTGTTCTCCTACAGCGACACAGCCGACTGATGAAATACACTTTGTACTTGGTTCATAGTTGAGGAAATTGAGCACCCAAGGTTACACGGCTACTAAATAGAAGAACTGGAAGGGTCTTCCCCTGGCCGTGTCCCCTATCCCCAAATCCAGTCTTCTGCCACTCCTGCTGTAATCAGATAATACTTAAGAACAAAAAGATGGTATATAATGAATTGTGCTGGGTATGAATTGATAAGTAGAATTGTAAGTAGTTCTTTACCCTCAAGTGGTTTCTAACTCCATTGATCTGATAAGATGCTACCTTGAGGGGGTTGGTAAATAACAAAAAAGCTAAGGGATTCTAAGGCAAGCTATGCTAAGGGCAGTGAGTAATTGATTTCCAAGTAAGTGGTTGAGACAAATGTTAAAGTTCTGAGATGGAAGCATTCAGGTTGGGCTAAATATAGGGAAGCTTTGTGGACGAAAATGGACTTGATTTTACAGTATAGTGTTTCTCCAGCCTTTTCCTCTGGTCTTTTGTTTATTGCTAATAATGGCTGAAAACAAGTTCTGATTGCAAGCTTAAGTCTGTTTTGGCTTCTTTGTTGTTTGAAAGGTATTTATATTTGTACAGCTTACCCCACAATAATAACTTGGTAATTGCCCATTCAAATTTCTACTTTTTTCCATCCTTGATAGTGTAAGAAAATGATCTGATGCTAGCCCTTAGATGATTTTTATTTCATTTTACAAGGCTCCTTTTTGATCCCCCATTAGCACATTACTCATTCACTTAAAGAATTTGGCAAGATTTCCATAATAGAGTGTAGTTGATGGTTGGGATTAAGCAGAAAAGGGAAATGGTTAAGATGGAAGACAATCCGGTTTCAATGTTGATGGTTAGGTCCTGGGACCAAAGACCTAGAGGAGACCGAAGACAGGAAGAGAAGAGACATAGTGTCCCAGTGGTGTTGACCTGTGGGTGCAGGGAAAAAACCGTGCCAGTCACACTGCAGTCACACAGCCCTGTGCCTCCTTCTGTCATATGTTCTTAGGGCTGGAAGGTATTTCAAGGATGGTTTGGTCAGACCCACTTCACAAAATGTAAAAGAGATGAAGAAACAGCCTAAACAGATCAGAGAACTTGCTTAAGGTCTCATAAAAGTGACAGAATTGGGATGAAACCCTGTGCCCCCCCGAGTCATAACCCAGCATTCCTACTATCTCCCCTGAGAGCATAGTGTGCAGAACTCTGGGCTGATAGGAGCATTCCTCAGTGTATTAGATAAGGACCTTTTGCTGCTGCTGTTCTTTCTAATACACCAAAGTGGTTTGGAGATGGTGAGATTAATTTATCTGATGAAGGAAGGCACGTTGTGTCAACACATAGCGTGTCAGAATTTTTCAGCCATTTGTGAAGTGTGCTTTCTCTGATATTATCTTCCCATCTTCTAGGTAGCCCTGCTAGCCAAGAGGAATGATACTGAGCTTCATTTTTTGTGGTTTTATAAAAATAATAGATATACTGGTTGTCCTTTTGCAACTATATAGGGATATTGATGAAGAGTCATCTCAGTTTGAACTCAATTAGTTGATCCAAATCAATACAATCATATTATTAAAAATAGATATGTATTCTATATTTAACAAGGAAGATGGCATTTTATAGCTATATGCCTGCTATATAGTTTGGTGCTATGTATGATACTAAAGTAGAGCTCATTGCCCCGCCTCTTGGAATTTCCAGTCCAGTTGGAGAGGCCAGTTGTATGCACATACGGCCTCAAATCTGCCATGACTAAAATGGGAATCCTACCAGCTCTCATCCCCACTACACCTGTTCCTCCCATGTCATTTAGTGGTCCCATTGTCTCTTCAGTCACTCATAGTAGAAATACTGGAAACCTGGCAATCACCTTTGCTTCTCTTCTTCTTCACTGCCCCATTCAGTCTGGTAGCAGATCCCTGTAACATACTCCCTGTCCCCCAGCTGAACTGCTGTCAGACTCCTGTTCATCCTTTAAGACTGTTAACATTGCTTCTTCAGGGAAGTCTTAAGTGTCTTCCTTCAGTGCACTTGTAGCCAGCAATAAACTTTTCTATTAAGCACTGGCTATAGTTTCTTGAAGTCAAGGAACTTACCTTATTTCTTTTTGTAAACCCAGTACAAGGCACATTAGACCCTAAGTTTTTAAATCAGTACCTTGAGTGATGGGAGGGTTATTAGTTGTATTTATGGTGTTTATGAAACAGCCCAGTGACGTAAGGCTATAAAGATAGGCAGAGGCCAGATGCTGAAAGCCTGAATACCATGCAAAGAAATGTTCAGTTGTAGTTGGGCACATGGGTTCACAAGGTCTTTCCTGTAGCCACATATTGTCATGTGACTGCATTCTGGCCAGTGAAAACAGAAGTGGTAGGTGCCCCTTCCAAGAAGTTTCTTTAATGGAAGGGCATTTCATTCCCTATCTCTCCTCTCTGCTGGCTGGAATGGAATCTAAATGACTGGGCTCCCCCGTAGTCATGTGAGTGTAGCAGGGCCACACATCCTAGGATTTGTAGTGTGGGAAGGAAGCCAGAAGAAGCCTTCGCAGAAAGGAGGACATTCCAGGAAGAGGAATAGAGTGAGAGGACACACTTGAAGGTCAGATAGAAGAAGATGACCTGGCAAAGGAGACTGAAAAGGAGTCACCAGAGTGATGGGAGGAAAACCAAGTGGTTCAATAAGGAGGAACTGGGCAGCCACTACCAACTAAGATAGAAATGGCAAAAAATGTCACTGGATTCGACAACATGGAGGCATTGGTAAGACCACTGATGTGGCGAGGGCAGAAGTGATATTGGAATAGGCTAAAGGGTGAATAGAGCCTAGGAGGTGACTTTCTAAAGACATTTGCCCTTGAAAGAATTTGGAACAGAGGGACCAGCTGGCAGAGCGTGTGGAGTGAAGGGAAGGTTTTCCTGAGATTACTGGAATATGCTGACGGGAATAAGCCTGTTGAGAGGAAAAGAGAGAGCCGGCAAGGTTTTAAGATGAGTTGATGAGATCCAGAGCAAGTGGACAGAGGTGTGATGTTTGCAAGGAGGAAGGACGCTTCCTTTGTGGTGAAGGGAATGAAGAAGAAATGGGGCACATTGGGTTGGCTTCTAGATTTCAAGTGCAGACATGAGGGAGCTCTGATCTAAAGACTTCCGCTCTCTCCTGAACTCTTCGGCAAGGTCATCAGCTGAAACTTCACAGATAGTAAGGCTTCATATCTTGTCAGTTTCTTCTGTTTTAGCTTTGTTCTGTGCTCTGAGGAGAGTCTCCAAAGTTTTGGATGGATCGTGTCGCTTGCTGGAAAATCCTTCAGTGCCTCTGCTTCCCATGGCACACAGGGCACAACACAGTCAAGGCCTGATTTCCCTTCTCAGCCCCATTCTCTCCACTTACTCCACTTTGCTGCAGCCAAAGCCAACTGCACCACTGCCCTGAAACAACTCATCCTTGCTGCTTCTCAGCCTCGGAACCTGCTCTTGTGATGCTGTCCTTTTCTCCCTACCTGGTGAACTCATTCTTGAAGACCCAGTTCTCATATTGCATCCTTTTAAATCTCTTTGATTTCCCTCCCCTTTCCACAGGCCAGTAACTATAGCTTTTATTTATATATCTGTATAACTTTATATATCTGCGTAGCTTTTTTATCTGGGTCGACCACAGTGTCTGGTATACATGAGTTGGCATTGGGTGAATGGATGAATTTTAATTGCTTTACCTGTTCCTTTAGTGATTTTTAATGAAATTGAAATGAAATGAAAGTTATATACTCTTAGTATTTGATGCAGAGAAAACATTTTTTTTTTTTTTTTCCCTAGGTGGTTCTGGAATGGAGCCGAGATCAGTACCATGTTTTGTTTGATTCCTACAGAGACAATATTGCTGGAAAGTCCTTTCAGAATCGGTAAGAAGAAATCAGTTTTGGAGAGTAGCTTCTTTGGACTTAGAGGATGAATCACGATTTCACTCTTGCTTTAAATGTAACAGTTCAGGTTGAAGGGGGGGGGGGTCTTTCCAAGTGTAGATATGGTTTAACTTATTCAAGGCTACTCCTATCTGAAGGAACCTTGTAGTCTGTCCTCACATTTTATGGTTGAAAAATCTGATTCCCAAAGAGTAATCCTGCCTTGCGGTTTATTGAGTACTTTGAGTTACACGATCTCATTTTATTATTGCCCTAGTTCTATGAGGTAAAGGTAATTCAGTCTGTCTGCAGGATGAGGAAACTAGCTGGCTACTCTGGCCAGTAGTCTTCTGTTCCAAGCCCTGGCCCATATTCTTGTTGACCTCACTCTGTTAACCAGAGCCATTCTGTGGAAGCCACTGGAATTGACCCCCTACCTACCTCTGTGGTCGCCATATCTTGCTGCCTCACTGTGAGGAGGAGCAAGCCTTACAGGTTGGGTCTTTTTCTCTTTAAGGCCAAGCTTCCTGGTGCAGCCACTCTTAGATGCTGTCTTCAACCTTTTCCTTCACGATTTTTTTCCTCCTTCATAAGACAGACCTCAGAGTGGACCCAATCTTTCCCCACATCTTCCTTCCCTTCCTGCAGCTAAAATGATTTGCACAGGCTCTTTTTGGTTTTTGTCTATAAAATTAGTGCTTAAGTTGTTTTATATCGTAAAAGCAGTTTATGTCTGTGGTTGAAAACAGTTCAAACAGTACATAAAAATAAAAAGTTAAGCCTCTCTGTTCCATTTTGAATTTCCCCTCATCCAGAGGAACCGTTGTTAATGATTTTTTTAAGTTTATTTATTCATTTTGAGAGAGAGAGAGAGAGAGAGAAAGTGGGGAAGGGGCAGAGAGAGAGAGAGAGAGACAGAGAGAGAATCTTAAGCAGGTTTCATGCTGTCAGCACAGAGCCCGACACAGGGCTTGATCTCACAAACCATGAGATCAAGAGTCGGATGTTCACCCAGGTGCCCCTGCTAACAAATTTTTGTTAATGATTGTTTTGGTAATCATCATTCTAACTTTAAAACAATAAGTGGAGTTCTCTCCTTTTTTATTCATTTTATGCAGTATCTATTGACTCTTTTCCATTGTAATGGTGCATAGCCAGTCGTTATGGGGCTAAGAGCAGTAGGTGACCAGAACAAATGTGGGGTAGCTAACAGGGGTAGTTAACCTCATTAGACCAGAGTCTAAATGTCAGAGGCCATAACCATAAACCTCCCTTGATCCTGACTGTCCATTTTCCCCTGAGGATAGTTCTCATAAATCTTTCCCTCTGCTCTCACTGAACCGGAAAACCTAACGAAACTGCAAATAACTACATTTGATGTCGGTTGGCTCACCTTCAGAGTTATCTGAGGATCTGTAGACTGCATCACCAATTCCTCTGGAGCCCTTGCTCCCTGCTTAGAAGTACTTCCTTGTCCCTCTGTTCACTTTTTATGAGTCCCTATGTGGTTTCTATCAAATAAGTGTTTTTTTTTAATTAGTGTGCTAATTAGATGTGTGCACTGTTACAGTCCTGACCATCTTAGGGAGGAAGGGCTATGGGATTCTTTGAATTGACTAAAGCTTTACTCTTTGCTCAGTGCCCTATGTGTGAATGACATCCCTCAATTTGCTCCTTTAACAGAAAAGGAATCTTTAAGCCTTACTCTGTTTTAGACACTGATATATAACTATCTGTGGTAAAGAATTTCATAGTGTGGTAGGGAGAATGGCTTGTAAGCAAGTAATTAGTGAAGTAGGGAAACTCGAGGCTTTTCTCTTAGGATCTCTTAAAGATAGTTTTCAAAGACTCTAGGGGTCTGCAGAATCCAAACTATTTTTTATAAGAGTTCTAAGGTGTTACTTGCCTTTTGTACTGTGCTGACATTTGCACTGGTGGTGTAAAAGCAGTGCTGGGTAAGATCGCCAGACCTTAGCATGAATCACTGTATTCTTCACCACCCTATATTTGCAGGGGTCAGATAAAGGTTAGTTTCACTTAAAAATGTTCTTGTTGAAGCACTAAAAGTTATTCATTTGGTTATATCTTGACCCTTTGGCCACACATCTTTTTAATGTTCCGTGTAATGAAATGCACCTGACCGTATGGTGATTGTCTTGAGGAAACCGTGGTGTGGTTGAGTTGCAACCTAGACCAGCCCTTCTGTTTCATGGGACACCACTGTCATAACTTGAAAGGACAGATGACAGTGTGATTACTCACAATGGTCATTTGACAGATGTTTTCTTGACAGTGAACAAAGCAATTCTGTCTCTTAAAGGAAAATGAATAATAGTATCCGTTGCCAATTAGTATCCGTTGCCAGTGATAAAATTTGAGCTTTCAAATGTAAATTAGAATTTGGGAAAACTTGTTTCTATCACTGTGAGCTTAACAGTTCACATATCATAAAGACTTCTCTGATTAGATAGATATGTGGCATTGTCCACAAAAATCACATTCATTAATATTATATAGGAAAATTAAGGAAATATGTCACCATTTGGCAGATGTGTATAACTCAGTAAGCTGTTATTTTCCAGATAACCGATACATTGTTACAGGATCCTTACAGGTGTTTACAAAATCTTGCATGGGTAAAAAAGTCATTCAAAGTGTAAGAAAGACCAATGGATTTTGGTGTAAAAGCACAAAAAGTTCTTTAATGTGGCTTCACATTCCACACTGCAACGAATTTTTAAGCAGCTACCACTTATTTTGGTAGGATCAAAGAAGAAAACCTGCTGTTACCTGAAAAGGCTATTAAAATATAACTCCCCGGGGCGCCTGGGTGGCGCAGTCGGTTAGGCGTCCGACTTCAGCCAGGTCACGATCTCGCGGTCCGTGAGTTCGAGCCCCGCGTCAGGCTCTGGGCTGATGGCTCGGAGCCTGGAGCCTGTTTCTGATTCTGTGTCTCCCTCTCTCTCTGCCCCTCCCCCGTTCATGCTCTGTCTCTCTCTGTCCCAAAAATAAATTAAAAATGTTGAAAAAAAAAATTAAAAAAAAAAAATATATATAACTCCCCTTTCCAGCTACATTATCTGTGTGAGCCTGGGTTTTCTTTATACACTTCAGCCAAAACAACACGTGGGAACAGATTGCAGACAGAAGATCCAAGGTGCTTGTTCTTTTCTACTAAGTCATTAAAGAGATTGGCAGAAAAGTGAAACAATGCCTCTCTTCTCACTGTTTTTTTTTTTTAATTGTTTGGGAGAGTATTATTTTCATTAAAAAAGTTATTCATGTTAACATTTTAAGATGAATTAAGTATTTTTATAGTGTTTCATTTTCAAATATGGCAAATGTGAATAGTTACAATCTATAAACAAAAGTTTTTGGGGATCCTTAATTTTTAAGTGTAAAGGGTCTGGAGAGTAAAAAGTTGGTAGAGAACCATTTCTCTCACATAGCAGTTCTTAAAACCTTAGTGTGCAGCAGAATGCCATGGAAGGCTTGAGAAGATACAGTTTCCCCCACCCCCAGAGCTTCTGCGTCTGGAGGTCTCACAGGCGCTCACAGAATTTCCATTTCTAACAAGTTCACTGGTGGTACCGAAGCTGCAGGTGTGGTGACTACGGAGAATACTACGGATTCTTGATGAAATACAATTTTCCTACTTCTTCATTTTCATTTTAGCTGATTTTCCTAAGAAAAGCTCAAAATGGATTGTCTTTTTAAAATCAAATATTTATCAACCTACTGTGCTTTATGCTGTGCTAGGTGCTGATGGTGCAGTTGCATGAATCCCTGCCCTGAAGGAGCATCCAAATTTTAGAAGGAAAAGTAGCTTTAGAAAATCCAGATATTGAGGTCAGCGGTTTTAATCAACCATTCTTGTTCTCTTTCTGAAAAATTTTGTGTATGGGTGTTAAATATTTCTCCTCCTAATTTTAGATTGCATTAAAATATAGTTTGGTTTTTATATAAGGATATTTCAAAATTGCCTAATTTTGAAGATGACAAGTAAATAGATCATATATAACATATCACATGTTCTAATACATTTTAAAATACCATAATGTTTATAGGGAGTTTTCATCATTTTGCCAGTTTCTCTGCAAGTCTTTTTAATGTTATTTGAAAAAAAAATTTTTTTAATGTTTATTTTTGAGAGAGAGAGTATGAGTGGGGAAGGGGCAGAGAGAGAGGGAGACAGGATCTAACGCAGGTCTCTTCACTGACAACAGTGAGCCTAGTGTGGGTCTTGGAACTCATGAACTGCAAAATCATGACCTGAGCCAAAGTGGATGCTTAACCGACTGAGCGACCCAGGTGCCCCTTTTAAAAGAAAGGTCTATTCTATATGTCAGTAACAAGTGAATATGTAAATTATCTACTACTAAATTATAAGGCATTAAGTCAGTCTGGGCCTAGTCTTGTCATCTCTAAAATGTAGGTATTAGATTAAGTGTAAAATCTCTTCCAACTCTTTGGCACTAAGATACCATTTAAGTTCTGAGTTTTCATACCTACTTTATAGAATGTAGAACCAAAGGACTACATTCGTAGTATCCTTTACATGTCATAGTGCCTGTGTATTCACTTAAACCAAACTGATTAAAATAAAAGCTGTATTACTGTCACCATGGCTTTGGTTCTGAGTCACAGGTGACTTATTTAGTCTTCAACTCTAAGATAAAGGCTTTCTTTCATCTGGAAACTTAGATATAGTGGTGTTGTGGTCAGAAATAAAGACTCAAACTCATTGTGGCCATGTCTAATAGTAGAAAAACAACTGACTCACTGACCTGGGGCAGATCACACGATCTCCTTAGTTTGTTAGTTTAACACCAGAGAATTAAATTGATCTTGTAATACAAACTTATTAGAAGAGCTAGTACATGAATCCATTATATACTTAATTATTTCCCCAAATGAACATGTATGGATATCTCTTGATTCTATTAAAAGATCTTTAATAGCAGGTGATTACTTTTACAGGATAGCTTTGGAAAGTGCAATTCTTTAAAAAAAAAAAAGTTTAAAAAATATGTCATCTAAGCAGTTTTTTCAAATTAATTTTTAGTCTGAGAAATTGAGAGTGAGATGACCTTGGATAATTTAGATGTGGGTAATACAAGACCTACCTTCCTTCCTTCCTTCCTTCCTTCCTTCCTTCCTTCCTTCCTTCCTTCCTTCCACAAAAGACTGATTTATATGTTGAGGGAATGAACTTAGAGTTTTAATTTAGCCAATGAGTAAATGTTAAATCCCATTCATGTACCAGGCCCTATTTTTAAGCATCTTGTGATGAACAAGAGAAACTCACTGACCTCATATAGAATTGGCATTTTGGGGGGGGGGGAAGTTTTTTTTTTTTTTTTTTTAACTTAAAAATGTGAACTACAACCTGCATATAAATCATTATTTCTCAGATTTCTGGACTGGCAGCATTGGCATTACCTGGGATCTTGTTAGAAATGTGAGTTCTCAGGCCCCATTCCAGACCTAATGAGTCAGAAACTCTGGGGATGGAGCCCAGCTATCTGTTTTTACAAGCCCGAAGGTGATTCTGTTGCCTGCTAACATTTGAGAACCACTGGTATAATAAATGCGATTAAAAAACCTAGCTGAGGAAGGTTTTGTGTACTGTTACTGATGGTGAGGAGAGAGAGTCTGAAGATATGGGAAAGAGAGGAAGTAATTGAAGCAGAGCACAGAATGCATAGTACCATTTCTGCCCTAGAGATACTCCATCTAGTGGAAGATAGACATGCATAAAAACTAGTACAACATAGTATGCTAAGAGTTCCTTAGAGTACAGAGTACAATGGAAACTGTGTGGTAAGCAGTACATTCTCTTTGTGGGAGGTGAGGGAAGAGGGCAATTGGGGAAGGAGGATATTTTAGACAGTGGGAGAGGCATGTTCAAAGGTGCAAAAGCTTGCAAGTCTTACCCTGCTTGGGTAAGCAATTGGAGTGTCTAGAGCACAAGGGGCACATTATGGAGGAGTTTAGATTTTATTCTGCAGACAGTGGTGAACATTAACAGGAGGGTTGGTAGATGCTCAGCTATCACATATGCCTGAGTATGAGGTGATTCCTGATTTCCTGTGAAGCTCTGGGTCCCTGGTTCCTCTTTGACCCTCATCTTCTCTTATGCCCTTCCTCTTGCTCCCCTTGTCTGTGCCACACTGGCCTCTAGTTCCTTGACTGTGCCTGTTGGGTGTCTGCCTCAGAACATTTGCACATGGTGTTCCCATTCTCTGGACCATTCTTCCTCTAGTTACTCACATGGCTTGCTTCCTCTCTTTCACGTCTTTGCTGAAATGCCACCTGCTTATGAGTCATAATGAACTACTATATTATAGATCTGAAGTAGACCTGAAAGATGGGGAGGATTTGGTTAAGTTGGTAAAAGAAAGGGGAAGAGAGCTTTCAGCAGGGTTAAAACCTGAACAGAACACAAACATGAGGCTTAGGTGGGATACTCAAGAATTAGATGCCTGCCTCACTCCTTATTTTGAGGAAAAGATTAATAAGGGAAAACTTTAGCAGTATCAGGAAGGTCTGTGCTAGTGTCTCACATATATCATGGACTCATTGAACAAATACTGAGTGCCTGTATGCTGGGCACTTTTCTAATTGATTGGGTACGTTAGGGAACAAAACAAGAAGGTTTCCTGCCCTCTTGGAGCTTACATTCTGGGGGAGGGACACATACAATTACCAGTGTAGGTAACAAGTTAATTATTTAATATGTTAGAAAGGTGGTCAGTGCTATGAAGACAAGAAAATGCAGGGCAGGGTGAGGAGGGTTGGGAGGGGCTGGGCTTGGGGCAGCAGGGAATAGGAGGACTGCAGCATTAAATAGGGCTAGGTCTTCATTATGGACTGTTGGATAACTCCTTTTTGGTAATTTTGTTTTGCTTTTAATTTCTTTTCTCTGTTTGGGGGCATTTGCATTGCAACACCCTTGTTTGTCAAACTGAGCATGTAGCAGTGTAAACTGAGCTTCTGGGACCTCCTGACGGTCTTAGAAGTGGAGTGATGGCAGCTTCTTTACAGGGTGGTTGTGAGGATTAAATGCAGAACTGCAGAAATTATCTGTGTGAATCTTGCAGAGAAAGTTTTTTTTCAACAAGTCGTCTCCCAGCTTCAGCTTGAAGTCATGCAAGTCTGTGATACAGTTGGCTAGATTACCTTTTCATTGATTTTTTTTCATAATCTTTGAGTTTAAGTCCTGTTATATACTCTTATTCCTAAATGTATTGGAAAAATGCATGTAAGCTGAAGGACCTGTGGCTTTGCCCTAGGCTCTGTCTGCCCATGCCAATCGACGTGGTTTATACCTGGGTGAATGGCACAGATCTTGAACTACTGAAGGAGCTACAGCAAGTCCGAGAACAGATGGAGGAGGAGCAGAAAGCAATGAGGTAAAATGGAGTTTTAAAAAACAAAACACACTCTGGGGTGCTTGGGTGGCTCAATCATTTAAGCATCTGACTCTTGATTTCTGCTCAGATCATTATCTCATGGTTCACGAGATCAAGCCCCACATCAGGTTCCGCACTGACAGTGCAGAGCCTGCTTGGGATTCTCTGTATCTCTCTGCCCCTCCACTGCATGTACCCATGCTCACCCTCCCCCCTCCCCCCCGCCCAAAATAAATAGAACTTAAAAAAAAAAAAAACTAACAATAATTGGAATTAAAAAGAAACAACAACACACAAAGTTCTATGAATACAAGTAACAGTGCATTTCAGAAGGGTAGGGTGATGTTCACAGTGCTAATCCAAACAAAAACCTGCATCTCAAATTCGTGCCATTACAAGATTTTGTCACCCATGTGTCTGACCCTTGTTTCTTGGTACCCAGTGAGGACTCAGCCACTTTGTCAGATGGCCATTTTATGACTGTGCTATTCTAGTGATGCCTTGCTCTCTGAGGGCCTGAAAGGAAAGGAGTCTCCCACGGGTTCTTGCTTACTCAGTCTGGGTCCCATGTGTGATACCTTCATGAAATAAGGTGTTATTATGGAAAAAAGTTTCATGGTAAGACCCATTATTCCCTTGAAAATAAAACAGGCCTACAGACTTAACTTTTTTCCATTTGATAAATACAGTACAAAGTATGTTCCCTTTACCCCTTTTAATGTTAAATCATACAATATGGAATTAGAAACTGCTAATTTTTTTATATGTGGAATTTTGATCATTTTAGTTCTTTTATCTGAGAAAGGTACAATGCACTTGAATGGAGAGCCTTAAGAGCTAGAAATCTGGCTGATATAACTTTCCCTCTGATTCCTTAGCATTTTCTGAGAATTTCTCCATTTCTCCATTCATTTCTTCATAAATATGATGGGTGCTCCCCAGTTGCAGGGCATTGGCCATGTTACACTGCAACAAATTTTCTCTTTCTCTTTGTGTCAGAGAATAGGATACCTTCCCCAGTACATGAAAATAACTTTGGCAGCCTGGTACCATGTTTTAGTAGTAAAATGTAAAAGCTTAAGTCAACTTTCATGGTTACTGTGGGAGGTATGTGATAATAATTTTTGAGCATATTTCATTGAAACTTAAAATTTATTATGCATATTAAATGATGTAAGCATTGTATTTCCTAACCTACTAGTTAGTCCCGTGGAGTAACTAAGAAAATCATTGTTGTTAGTTACCTTTTGTTCACATTTAGGACTAGTACTAGCTCATGAATATGTAATGAAATATATTTGCTTTCATTAGAGAAATCCTTGGGAAGAACGCAACAGAACCAACCAAGAAGAGGTAAGTGTTTTGATTTTCCTCTTAGGAATAGAAGTTGAAGTGAAACTTCCAGGTTCTTGTTTTTTGTTGGATGTACAGTATTTTGTGTTTATTGTTCCTGTTTAATCCCTCATCTGCTAGCTGTAGACCCCCAAATTAATTGCCTCTTTTAGATGGGAAATCTTGCAATGCCAGAGGCATAGTTGATTGAGAACTCTTGTTTGGGTTGTAGCTAACAAAAGCTTTATTGTTTCTGGATGGGTTAGGTTTTTGGATGTAAGGTTTTTCTGCTCTGCTGTTTCCATCAATCTGTCTTGGTGTGCTGTTCTCTTGGTCCACTTAATGTGTAACTTATACCCAGTGTTTTCATTTATAGGATTTATATCCATCATTCAATTGTGTGTTCATTATATATTTTCTTATTGTTAAAAGCTGTCATAGTTGTATGTCTTATATTTAAGGACTTGGGAAGGGGAGTTAGCTCAATGCCAAGAATCAGATGTGTCTATTGTGATTTGAATCCTACCAGACTCTGATAGGTCCTTAAAACAAAACTGCCTCACTGACAAGCAGAAATCTCTGTTAATGGCACTTTCTCACTTAACCATTAGTCTTAAAATAAAAGAGTTATTTTATAGAAATGATCCTGAGGAATTTTGAGATTTACAAGTACCTTCTGAATCATTTCTTTATGTTCTATATATTTATTTATAAATATACCACTGTTAAAACTGTTATTTTTAAATGACATAAATAAAATTTTTAATTATTTAAAGTAAGGATGCCATGTTACAAAGGATTGAGAGGAGTGAAAAGAAGATACTTCTATGGCCCCCATTCAACAACTGTGATCATTTTATTATTCCCTTTTTGTGCATATATTTATAGTTGTAATTTGTAATCTCTGTGCAATTTTGTATCCTGCTTTAAAAATTTTATATAATCTACACAGCTATGTTCATAAATTCTCTTCATGCTTCTTACTTATTCTTACTTATCAATTTTAATTGTATAATATCCCGTAAAGTAACTGTACTATAATTTACTAAATATTAGGCACTTCTGTATTTTCACTATTGTAAATAGTTTGCAATCTTATATTTGGGTCTGTGGCATTTTCTGTATGTGGGTTTGTTTTTCCTGTTTTGTTTCTCTTCTCCTACTTGGACTAGATTCCTGGAAGTGAACTACTGAGGTAGAAGCATATGTATAAGTTTTTATGGCTCTGAGTATACACACATATACTATGAAATTGCTTCTCCAGAGAGAAAATGGGAACACCCATCTGCAGTGACACCAGCAGTGTTTGAAAGGGATAGGTTTACTGGACTTGCAGTAACATTGAGTCCATTTTTTGAGCGATGCTAATTTAGTAAACAAAATGTGATAACTCTTTTTTTTTTTTTTTTGCATTTCTTTAAATATTAGTGCAGTTTGACAATTTTATATATTGCTTAACTAGTCATAGCTCTCTCTTTGTGAATTCTCTAGCCGTGTTTTGTCCATTGTTTATTTAGGTAATACGTTTATTCTAGGCATTCCTTACATTTAGATAGAAATACCTTATACATTTATATTAGAACCTTGTCACATTTGCTGTTGTTTCCATTGGTGTCGTGTCTTTCGAATGTACTTTATTGTATTCTGATCAGAATTGATAAATTGTATCTGGTAGGATGATACTCTATTAAACAGAATTTATCTATTCCTGCTCTGCCAAATGATATAGGTTTTACTGGAATTATGAATAATCTTTAAGATGGTAGTAATGAAATGCTTAGTTTCTTGTGCACCTTTGAGTTAGTAAATTTTGGTGACAATCATATTAATAGGAGCTTGAAAGCTTGAGAGCTGTACTTGTTTAATAATTTTATGTCCTACTTGCTCTCTTTTTCTATTCTTGAGATAAAAATTCTTTGTTTATTAAAAAACTATGATTTTTTATGGATCTAGAAAAACATCTGCAAAATTCAGTAGTACCAACAAGCTTTTTAGTGTTGATCACATTTTCACGAACGTTTGTGAGCATGTTGGTGTTTGTTTCCAGCGAGAAGCAGTTGGAATGTTTGTTGACATACTGCATTAAGGTGCCAATGCTCGTCCTGGACCCAGCCCTGCCAGCCAGCGTCACACTGAAGGACCTGCGATCTCTTTATCCTTCTTTTCATTCTGCCAGTGACGTATTCAACGTTGCAAAACCAAAAAACCCTTCCACTAATGTCTCAGTTGTTGTTTTCGACAGTACTAAGAATGGTAAGATCACCTTATGGGTATTTGAAAATCATGTTCTCATTGGCAGTTTGAATAACAAAATTCTGAATGGAACAGACATGATTCAATTTTAAAGAAGTGTCCGATAAACTAAAAACATAACAAGAGAGGCAGAAGAGCTGCTGCTGTATTTCAGCCCTAACTTCAGAAAGGGATTTAATACATTTTACTCTGTGTAATACACTTGTCTTTCTGTCCTGTGGTCAGGACCTTAACTTTGATACGTAGATTAACCTTATTCTCTAGCCTCTGAGTCATTGTGGAGGCTTATTATTATTATTATTATTATTATTATTATTATTACCACCATATACCTCTTCAGCAAGGTTGTTTTCTACAGTATGGACAGAACATGCCTGGAACATTCTTACTTTACGTCCTGAAATAACTGGTTATACAGTCGATTTGGCCAGATAATAGAATTGAAATTGTAATTTCCGGCCTAGAACAATACCTGCATCTAGAGATCCCATCCTCCTACTTGGCCACTGCGTTGCTGAGCCCCATGCCTGTGTCTCCTCTGGTATGCTGTCTCTCATGCTTCCTCTGCACTGAGCAGAGTCTCCTTAGAGGCTCTATGTTTTTCACTTGTGTAAAATGAAAGCTGTCACATTCCCTTTATAGCATTGAGGCCTAGTCTCAAGTTCCCATTCTTTCAGTGTCATACCTCCCAGCTTAAATCTTTGGAAGTATCTTCGATGTGTTCTTGCTTTTTAATCTCCATCACCAGTATATTGACCTCACCCTATTACTTTTGCTTTCTGCAAATGATTCTCCCCTTTCTTACTCATCTCACCTCCCCCACACCAGACCCAATTTCTTCACACAGGCTCCAGTGATAGCCGCCTAGCTGCTCTGCCTACCTACCTATAAAGTTCTTCTCCAGTCTGTCCTGCACATAACTGTAAATAAATCAGAAAGCTCTGATTTTATTGGTTCGCTCCTTTTTGAAGACAATACAGTAGTATTTGTTTTTCACACGATAGAGAATCCTTTTCCCTGGTGTTCAGGACTCAGCTTTGATTGCCTTGACTCTGCCCATTGTTCCTCACATTCCTGCCCTCCAGCATCTCCTCGAGGCTGCCCTTGTCATCACACGTGGTGCTGCTCTCCTGGTCCCCTTTCCCTCCTAGCCCATCTCCTGTTCTTTCCCACCCCATCTCAAGTTCTGTCTCCATGAAGATCCCGAGCAGTGCATTCACAGTGAATCTATTTATTTTGACTTTTCTGTATCCCTGTACTTGTCACCCGACTCACAACTTAGTTGTTGGTTGTGCAGGAGTTTATGGTATTTTCATCTAATTTTTTAATTGAGCAGAAACCTTATCACTTACCAATTTGTGTCCTGAACATTATCTGACATCACACTATCTTCCTGGTACTTAATGAGGTATTTGTAACTTGAAAGGAAATTCAAGTTTCCAAGTTAACCTTTCTAAGTATAGATATCGTCCCTTTATGCTATAGATTTGTTTCTGAACTGTTTTGTATAAAATATTTTTGTTTTTAAGTTACAGTTTAAATATGTAGGGAAAGTAAAGGGATAATCTTGGACAAATTATAGCAAATTAATCTGTTTTCTTGTTTGGCTAAATTCAGCTTTGTTATGTACGTATGTATATATGTATGTATGTATTTCATTTTGAGAGAGAGAGAGTATGGGAGGGACAGCGAGGGAGGGAGATGGAGAGAGAATCCCAAGCAGGCTCCACACTGGCAGCACGGAGCCTGATGCGGGGCTTGAACTCATGAACTGTGAGATCATGACCTGAGCCGAAATCAGATTCTCAACCAACCGACTGAGCTACCCAGTCACCCCTAGCTTTGTTCTTTAAGTAACTATAGTTAAGGTGCTCTGATAACATTCCATCTGAAGAGAAAAAGGAATGACATTATGTTAAGAATCATAATAATTCAGTTATAATATCTATGGAGAGAATCTTGGGTTTTTCCTCTGCGAATTTTATAACATAGTAAAGACTTAAGAGGTTGTAAATTTTGATATAAATAAAATCTGTATTAAACTAGAGTCTTCTAAACATTGTTTTTGAATTCCCACCTGGGTTTCTGTTTGCCTGCCCTACTTATTTGTTGAGTAAAGATTTGTTGGGCCATTGCGGTTGTTCCAGGAAAAAGGGAAATGTCAGAGAACAAAAAAGACACATCCCTACCTTCACGGAGCTCATATTTCTAGTGCACCATAGACACATTCTTTATCCTCAATTATCTAGATGAAGGATTGCCAAATTCTTTCTTAAAGGATCAGATAATAAACATTTTGGGCTTTATGGGCCAAGAGGCAAAATGGAGGATATTATGTAGGCATTTATATAAGTATTTAACATTTAGCCTTGTTAAGATGTCAAAACTGTCCTTCACTTGGGGCTGTACTCAAACAGGCAGTGGTTAAGTTTTGGCCATGGAATGCTGACCCTGATCTCGATAAAACATTTGTTCCACATTTGATGTTCCATTTATCTCATTTAACCTCTTTTCAGTTAATTATCAAAAACTGTTGACTTTTTTCCTCTTTATGAAATACATCATTTCTGCCCCTCCGATGACTCTGCTACCCTATCGAGTGGACAGTACTTCAACAGCCACACAGTTTAGCCCTGTAGCCTGGGCCTGGGTTTCCTCAGCAAAGTGGTGTTTCCAGTTAAGCTTATTCCCTTTGATCTAGAGGAATTGAATTTTCTCCTGTGATAGATCACTTTACCTCTTGACTACACTGACCTTTACAAGGAATTATAAAGTGTTTCCTTGTAGCTTTCTCATGCTGGTTAAACTTGTACCCTTTGGAATCTTACAGAACTAATGTAATATACTCCCTTTCCCATGTGACATTTCTTTTCATTCTTACTCCTTTAGCTGTCTCTTAGGGGCTTGTGTTCTAGTTTGTTCTTCTCAGAATGAGCTTTAGTTTCTGTTACTTTTATAGTGTGTCAAGTAGAATAGAACCTTTTTTTTTCACTGTGGTTCAGTCTGCAAAGAGAGTGGGTCTGTTCATTCAGTAAGTATTTATTATTGAGTGCATACTCTGTGCCAGGTACTTTTCTCAGTGCTGAAAATGCAGCAGTGAAGAGAGAGACAAACATCTTTGCCCTCATTGAGTTTACCTCTTGGCAGAAGGAGACAGACAAATACAGCATACAAATAAATTATATAGTTTGTAGGAGACAACTGGTGTACAGAAAAATTGAGCAGGGGAAATCGAGTGATAGGGGCAGACTCACTGAGAAGGTGATTTTTGAGTGAAAATTTAAAGTAGGTGGGAGGACCAGCAACATGAATATATGGGGAAGGAGTGATTCACTTAAGTGGAATAGCACTGCAAAGTCCCTGAGGCAGGAGTGTGTCTGGCAGGGAGGCTGGTGTGGCTGGAATAGGGTGAACAAGGGAGAGGGGCAAGAGATAAGCCTAGAGAAGTAATGGGGAACATAGGGGGTCTGCCCTGGCAGCCATGGTGAGGACTTTGGCTTTAACTCAGAGTGCAGTGAGCAGTCATTAGAGGGTTTGAGTACAGGAGTGATATGATCTGACTGATGTTCCAAAAGGAGCAGTCTGGCTGCTGTGGTGGGATGGGAATAAACTGAGGAGAGGCAAAGATAGAATCATTCAGGCAAGAGGGAAGGTGACTTGGATCAGAGTAGTGGAGAGAACAGGTTGGATTGAAGGTCAATCTAACAGGATTTCCTGATGGGTTCATGGTGGGGAATAGAGCCCCACTTTCGGTGAGCCACAGTTCCTTCTCTCTCTCTCTCTCTTCCCCCCCCTCCCCCCCCCTCCCCCTCTCTCCCTCTGACCTTCATGGAACACTCTCTCTCTCTCTCCCTCCCTCCCTCCCTCCCTCCCCTCCCTCACTCAGCACCCTCTGTCTATTAAATAAATGAGTGAGTAAATTAAGCAAGCAAGCAAGCACAGAATTACAGTAGAAATTCAGTATGGCCACAGCACATTGTTGACTCTTACTGAACTTGCCCTGGACTAAAACACCTGTCTTTCTAAAGAAACAATCCATGCTAATGCTCCAATACTTCTTAATTTATGCTCGTGTAGTTGGTTTTTGGTACCAGCTTAAAGGTCTTAACCTTTGTAGCAGATTTCATTTTGTTAGGTCTGACTCATTGCTCCAAATAAGAACTTTGGGGAACCCCTAGTATGTTATCCAGGATAATCACTTCTCTGTTGGCTTTATGTAAATCCACACATTTCATAGAAGCATGCCTTCTATGTCTTCCAAAACCTTGAAAGACTGTTGAACAACACAAACCTATGGCACGATCTTCGAAACCTCTCTCTAGGTTAATTGTGGCTTTATAATTTCAGTCTTCAGTCAGAATTGGTTATAATCCACTGAACTTAGGATCTAGGCTAAGTGTCTGTTATGTCCATAGAGATGACGTGAGATGTCATTAGCTACCTTGCTGAAAAATGTGCACAGATGACATACCACATCTATCAGAGTTCTCTGATCTGCCAGCATAGGAGAGAGACAGAAAGAGACAGGTGCATATCTGATAAATTTATTTGTAATGAACTCATAATTCTTAGTGCTCAGTGCTTCCTTTAAAGATTAACAGTATACTGCAAAGGCTTTGCTTTTTTTCATTGCTCACCAGTTCTATTTTTATGGTACCTCTGAAACTCTTTCCCAGGATCGACAGCCATCTTGACAGGCCAGACCCTGCTTTCCATGCCCATTTTGAAGATGACAGCCTTCTGACCTCTCCTATTTAACAAGATCCTTGGGATCTCCAGATGACAGCAGCAAGCAGATGATCTCATTTGTCCCCATCACTTTAGAACCCTCTCCCAGTTGGGCTGTGTCATCGCCCCTCTGCACCCTCCAACTTAATCTGCTCTTTTCGGCCTTACCTGATGAATTTTAGGAATTCATTGTCACCCTTGAGGGAACCCTAGGACCTACAGTGGTTCCCTGCTGTTAATCATAATGCCATTGGCCTGGCTTTCAAGGGCCTTTCTTCTGGTTACCCCTTTTTCCTAGTACCCACCACTCCCAAATGTTTTACTTGTGCCAAATAATTCTTTTTTTTTTTTTTTTTTTTATTAAATATGTCGATGTTTGCTCCTACATCTGCGATTCTCTCAATCTGTCATCTTCATGTTTCTGCTGCCTGTATGAATCTCTTCTACAGCACTGCAAAATTTAGCATTTAATTGCACACTGGTATTACATCATTCCCCTTTTGTTGGATGGGTTAATTTTGTTTCCCCCAGCTCCCTGTTTTTGAGACCATATAACAATCTGCTATACAGTCTCAAAATGCTTTGTAGTGTCCTGGCAGATATCATAGTAGTATTCATTAAGAATGTGCTTGCTTGGGGCGCCTGGGTGGCGCAGTCGGTTAAGCGTCCGACTTCAGCCAGGTCACGATCTCGCGGTCCGTGAGTTCGAGCCCCGCGTCGGGCTGTGGGCCGATGGCTCGGAGCCTGGAGCCTGTTTCCGATTCTGTGTCTCCCTCTCTCTGTGCCCCTCCCCCGTTCATGCTCTGTCTCTCTCTGTCCCAAAGATGAATGAAAAACGTTGAAAAAAAAAAAAAAATTTTTAAAAAAGAATGTGCTTGCTTATTGTATTCTTTATTGTAGTTGAAGATGCCCAGAATGGAATGTTTAAAGGAAACAGCAAACAGACAGTTTGGAGGGGCTATTTGGTATGTTATTTTAAATCAATTGTATTTATACAGTAGGTTAGAATAAAAGTATAAGTAATAAAGCTGTTTTACCTTGAGAGGCTTTTTGATACTTTTCCTCTCAGCCTAGCTTACAAGTATTAATGAGTGCCAATTTAAGTAACTGTAATGTTCTGATTTTGAAGCTGGTAGATAGATGTAGTAAATCTTTACTAGTTTTCCCAGCCGTAAGTTTTTACCAGCCATATGGTGTGGAAAGTGAGTTGTGTTTTTCCCTCTCTTATTTTAGACCACGGATAAAGAAGTCCCTGGGTTAGTGCTAATGCAAGATTTGGCTTTCCTGAGTGGATTTCCACTGACATTCAAGGAAACAAATCAACTAAAAACAAAATTGCCAGAAAATCTTTCTTCTAAAATAAAACTGGTAAGAGCATAGGAACTGAGCAGTGAGTATAACACATTTCATGTAATGCCCGACTGTTCTCTGTGGTCCATTTGAATTCTAGCATAGCTGATAGTCATAAGCAGAGCAGGTCTCTATTCTGCCACAGTGTTGTCTTTCTTTATGGAAGATCCTTACCCTTTTCTTTTTATTTGGGCAAAAGTCGAAGAGTCTTACTTAGTTTACTGGATTCCCAGACAGAAACATGATTCATTTGTTTAACAAATGAGCTCCTACTGTGTCTCAGGTGCTGTTACACCTGCTGAGAGTATAGCAGTAGACAAAACAGACAAAAGCCCTGGTGGAGCTGACAGTGCAAGGAAATGGAAGCACAGGGGAGGGAGTAGGGGAGGTCAAACTCACAGTAAGTAGACAGGGACTGCAGCCTGAGCCTTTATTAAGAGCCTTCACTCAAAGAAGGAGGATGCGTCAGATACTTGGAATTTTGATAACGTGAAAGCCTTCTTCACTAATAGCTAATTGAGCCACCAACGTATTTAGAACTTGTACCTATTAACTCCATATGTTTTTGTTTTTTTTCTAAAGTTTTTTTTTAACATGTATTCATTTTTGAGAGAGAGAGAGTGTGAGTCGGGGAGGAGCAGAGAGAGAGAGAGACACAGAATCCGAAGCAGGCTCCAGGCTCTGAGTTGTCAGCACAGAGCCCAACATGGTGCTCGAACCCACAGACCGCAAGATCATGACCTGAGCCAAAGTTGGATGCTCAACTGACTGAGCCACCCAGGCACCCCTAACTCTTAATGCTTTGATGCCATTTCTTAGGGTTGACTCTGGAGGCTGACCCAAGACATGCCTTTTCCTTAACATTTATTGTTTTCAAGCCACTTGCTCTATTGTGTGGGTGTTCTTTCCTTTTGACCTTATGTCAAGACGCCTGCGGTTCTGTCAGAAACATTCCGGGTTATGAAACATGAATGCCTTTTTCTTAGAACAGAAGGCATAAAGTTCTGGGCTCAGAAATTTTTAGGGTCTAGTTTTCTTGATTTTGCAAGGAAACATTCTTTAAATTCTGCCACGGTCAGTTTCCTGATTCTTACTTCCTTCTATTGATGTCGTTTAACAATTTAGAGGTGAAAGGGTAGAGATGAGGAAGCAATGGTGGGGGAGAGCAGTGATTGGAGAGTTCTTGAGTTCCTGTCTTGACCATATTTTTTATACTCTGCCCCACTCCTAAAGTTCCCTTTAACTTCTTTTCTCCATAAATGTACCACTGTTTTAAGATATACTACATCACCTCTGTAAGTGCGATGGTAATAGAATGATATTTATATTCTTTCTTTTTTTTCATATTTTCCTGCTTTTTTTATGGTACCTGGAAATATGGTAGTGTGCAGCTAGATCAGGGTTGAATTATTACTTATCTTCAGTTATTTAAAAATAGATATTCCGGGGCGCCTGGGTGGTTCAGTTGGTTAAGCGTCCGACTTCGGCTCAGGTCATGATCTCACGGTTCGTGAGTTCGAGCCCCGCATCGGGCTCTGTGCTGACGGCTCGGAGCCTGGAGCCTGTTTCAGATGCTGTGTCTCCCTTTCTCTCTGCCCCTCCCCTGCTCATGCTCTGTCTCTCTCTGTCTCAAAAATAAATAAATATTAAAAAAAAAAAAAAAAGATATTCCTCCTTCCTCTAAGTTTTTTTTGTTTGTTTGTTTAAATTGAAAAAGTTTGACATAACACTGTGTAAATTTAAGGTGTACAACATGTTACTTTTTTTTTTAATGTTTATTTTGAGAGAGAATGAGCGAGCAGGAGAGAGGCAGAGAGAGAGGAAGAGAGACTCCCAGGCAGGCTTCACGCTGTTAGCAAAGAGCCTGATGCAGGGCCCAATCTCACAAACTGTGAGATCATGCATGACCTGAGCTGAAACCAAGAATCGTCTGCTCAACCGACTGAGCCACCCAGGTGCCCCTATGATATGTTACTTTAAATACATTTATGTATTGTAATATGATTGCCATGGTAGCAGTATTTATCACTACATAATTATAGCACAGTATTGTCTATATTGATTATACTGTGTATTAGCTCTCTCTGGCTTATTTATTACTCATTGCAAAGTTTGTGTTTTAAAACATCGGTCTTATTCCCCAGTCCCCCATCCCCTGGTAAATACCATTTTACTCTGTTTTTTATGAGTTTGACTTTTTTGGACTCCACATATAATTTGTCTTTCTCTGACTTGCCTCACTTATTAGTGTAATGTACTAAGCATTAGGTCCATCTATGTTGTAACAGATAGCAGGATATCCTCCCCTCTCACGGCCAAATGGAATATTATTATATTCCATTATGTATATATACTACATCTTTTTTTTTTTTTTTTTTTAATCTGTTCACCTGTTGATGGGCATTTTGGTTGTTTCCATATCGTGGCTATTGTGAATAATGCTGTAATAAACATGGGAGTGCAGATGTCTCTTCGAAATCCTGTTTTCATTTCCTTTGGCTGTATGCCCAGAAGTGGAATTGCTGCATCATATGGTAGGTTTATTTTTAATTTTTTAAGGAACCTCCATATTGTTTTCCATAGTGGTTGGACCAATTTACATTTCCACCAACAGTGGACAAGGGTTCCATTTTCTCCACGTCCTTGCCAGCACTTGTTGTCTCTTGACTTCTTGATAGTAGCCATTCTGACAGGTATGAGGTGGTATCTCATTATGGTTTTGATTTGTATTTCCTTGATGATGAGTGATGCTGAACATCTTTTCATGTCTGCTGGCCACTTTAATGTTCTCTTTCAAAAAATGTCTACTTAGTTCTGCTCATTCTAATTTATTATTTATTTATTTCTCCTTTTTAAATTGGATTTTGTTGTTGTTGTTAAGCTGTATGAGGTCTTTATATTTTGGATATTAACCCCATTATCTAATATATGGTTTGCAAAAATTTCCTCCCATTCTTTAGGTTTTCCTTTCATTTTGTTAATTGTTTCTCTTGCTGTGCAGAAGTTGTTGAGTTTGATGTAGTCTCATTTATTGATTTTTTATTTTGTTGTTTGTGCTTTTGGCATCACGTCCAGAAACTCATTGCCAAGATTGCTATGGAGGAGATCCTTCCCTTTGTTTTCTTCTACGAGTTTTATGGTATCAAGTCTTATGTTTAAGTCTCTGATCATTTGTAGCCAATTTATGTGAGTGGTGGGAAGGAGGGATCCCTCTTTTCACTGTTCTGCATGTGTTTTTCTCCCGTCACTTATTTTTCGTACTGATCTGGACAGATAAAAGCATAGATTAGCATTCGTTTCCCCCAATGTTTATTTAGCTTCTTGGCTTCCAAGCTATTGGTTCGAGAATTATAGACACGTGTAGCTGTACTTCTGACTGTTAGCTCAACTTCCTTATGCAGAAAGAATGACATTCTTGAATCTGTTTATATGATTCCAACTGTAATACATTTTTAAAGGAAAGAAGGTTCATGATACGTCTCCATCCTCCACTCGGGTTTGACCACCCCACTGCTCTTTGGCTGCTGCAGGTGCTCACCAGTGCTGACGGCTTTTGGTGCGTCTGTTGGTGGATGGGTGTGTGCCACCAAAGAATGCCAATCCTAGTAGCAGTTAACCCTTCAGCAAACTACTTTGGGTATGGAGTGGTGTGTGCAGGTAGAAGTAGGGCGGGGAGTACCTTGAATTGGACGAGGAGTACCAGCAAGCTCTGTGCTCTGTGCATGATGATAGCCCCTTCCACCATTCATTCACCCAGCCGGAGCTTTATTTGGACTCCCAGACTTGTCTTTGTGGAGGCTATCACCCCCTCGGAGGGTCAGGCTGAGTACCCACAACATTCATTACAGGTCATTTTCCTGATGCCAACACCTGCAATCAATTTCAGGGATTAGAACTTCTGGTTTTTGGAGGCTCAAGAGAAAATGACCAAGCGGAACAAGAGGAGTGTATCAGCAGTTGAGGCCAATTCTTCGAGTGACTGTTTTTCTGTAGGTTCCTCTTCCTGGTTTTATTATGAATACCTTGAGAATGACGTTTCCTGTCACTGGGTTCCCAGTCCATTTAGAGTGTGAGCTTTTAGTAAATGTCTGCTGTGTGCCAGGGAGTGTGCTAAGGATCACTGAGTGAATAAAAGCATTTAAATAATTTTTGGGGGTGATCACTTCCAAGTAAGTGTTTATACAGTGTTGTAGGAACACCTGGGCTTTAGTTGTACTGGGGCAAGGAAGGCTTTGCAGAATAGAAGGAATCTTAGCTGGGCCCTGAACACAGCAGCCGTTCTCCTGGCAGAGAAGGGAGGGGGAAAGACCATTCCAACAGTAGGGAACAGCTTGAGCAAAGGACTGGAGGCCTATAAGTCAATGGTTTCCTGAAAACCAAGGCAGCTGGTTCCTGGAGGCTAGAAACCAGGCAGGGATTTTGCTGGTGCTGAGAAAGGGGAAAAGAGATTGAGGCCAGATTGAGAAAGATCTCCTGTTAAGGTGCCTGAACTTTATCCTGGAGACAGGGGGCAACCAGGAGCACTTAATCTGTTTCTAAGGAATGTAATAGGTGAAGGTATGGTAGGCAGAGATTAAGCAAGATGAGGCTGTGCAAAAAAACCAGTTCAGCCACTGTGGCTGTAGCCCAGCAAGATGTTCAGGTTCAGCAAGTGCCTTGGCAATGGTGCCAGTGATGAGAATGGTTCCAAAAACATCTGCAAGAAATCCTCAGCATGACCTAGTGACTTATTAGCCATTGGTGAGAGGGAAGGAAAAATGAAAGGGGAAGTGGATGTTACTAGTGAAGATGGAAGTGATGGCTTTAACCACATTTGGAGCCTCCATGGGAGAAGCAAGTTTTTTGGAAAGGAAATCCAGAGCTTAGCTTAGGGCGTGTTATGTTAGAGGTGCTTTGTGGCATGTGGGAGAAAAGGGCTGTTAGACACTGGACTTCAGGACCTGAACGAGCTGGACCGTTTTGCCCTCCCAGGGTCCTCCAGGAGGACTTGAGGTAGGCCTGTGGCCTCC
Source organism: Neofelis nebulosa (assembly GCF_028018385.1). Classification (NCBI taxonomy): domain Eukaryota; kingdom Metazoa; phylum Chordata; class Mammalia; order Carnivora; family Felidae; genus Neofelis; species Neofelis nebulosa. The sequence continues at coordinate 20,047,662 of NC_080789.1, forward strand.
GAGCACCCAGGGCTCGGTTATGTCCTTTAGACCCTGCCTGGGCACGAGTGCCCAGGACAGGCACTGCCTGTTCACTTGTGTACCCCTCATGATTACCACAGGGCCTGGCACCTAGGGGGCCACTCCAGAAATGCTTGTGGAAGGCATGAGCAAGAAGAAATGCTGTGACTGAGAACATACCTGCCGTGTACCATGGCCTGGAATATAAAGGGAAATGTTTGAGCAGTGTGATTATTCTAAGAAGTCACTTTGGGTTTTGGTACCATAGTCATATACGTACAACTTTGCATTTATTGTTCTGTTTAGAGCAAAACCAGAATCTCCTCACTCCCGAGGAGGGAAAGTAGGGTTGAATGTAGTTGCAGTTGCAGAACAATAGATTTGAATTCATTAAAACTTTTATGTGGCCTATAGTTTTACAAATAAGTCTTTTCTATTAAAAGCTTTCTAGTTTGATGTCATTAATAACCCTTTATCTGTAGAATTTTTGTACATGATGGACACAGAATTCACCTTTTGGGAAATGAGATTATCCTTTGGTCTTTATTTTTAGCTCACTCTAAATCATTCTGTATTTTCAGTCATTTTTACTCATAGTGGAGTTTTCACTTGTTTTTTGATTTTTTGTTCACTTCTTTAACATATGTTAGAGCATGTGGAAAAATCTTCCCAGAGCTCTCAAGTACATTCTACCATTTGGTTTATGATTCAGTACTACTGGTTGCTGAGTGAGTGTGCAAAAGAAATAGAGAACATGGACTTATCTTCAAGCTACTTAGAATCATGTTTTGGAGACAGTATGTGTGCATGTGAAGTATTCAAGCAGCAAGACAAGACAGTGTAATATTAGGTATCGAGCAGAGTAGCAGAGGCTTCGGGTTGGCATTTAGAGTCAGGAAAGGTCTATGTGGATTAGAGACATGAGAGAAGTTTTCAAAGACTAAGAGCCTGTACAGATCCTTGAAGGCTGACCAGGGTGTTTGTTCCGACAGGAAGGACAGTGCGGGTGGGGTTGAGAACAGCATATTGTCCTACCTGGACTCTGTTCCCTCAAACCTCTATTCAAGGCACATTCAAGGTAACAGTAAATTATTGTAATACTGTATTGATGCTCATTTTAGTGACTTCCCTGAAATTACCGTATGCACCTGCTCTTTTAAAGGATAGTACCCTTTGGCCTGTTTTATTCCTAAAGTAGGCCCTTCAGTAGATTAAACAAACAACTCTGGAACTGATTTTAGTTTTAGAAAATTCTTGAGTTGTCTAATTACTGGAATGAGTTTATTTTTCATTTATATTAGTTGGCATGTTTTTCCCCTAACCTTATGCCACCATGTATAGGTATATCGATCCATTATTCTAGATAATGCTATAGTAAACAAACATCCTGAAATCTCTGGCTTAAAAATAACAAACCTTTATTTCTCCATCAGGTTAATGAAATGTCTGTTGTGGGTCTGCAGTGGGTGGGTGTAGAAGTTGTTCTCTCTTTGAGAAACTTATAATTTAAAGAACTTAGATGAAATGATAATTTCACATAAGAAGCTATATATGGAGGCAGTTGCCCATAGTTGCCCAAACTAGGAACTCCAGCCTTGGGCACTTAACTACACCCACTTTTCCTTACCACCTCCTGTCTCCCTGCAGAAGTAATTAAGTGTCCAGGATTAGGGTGCCACCTAGTGGCTATCAGAGGATACTTCCTCCCCAACTTTTTCACCACTCACAACTTGATGGCAGCAGAAAAGCTTGTTTCAACATGTAAATAGTTCCTGAAGCTCTTTACCTTTCATCTTTCTAATTAGGAAAATGTCTATGAAATTTCAGAATGGTTTCCCAGACTACAATCATTTCGGATAGAAGAGATTAAGATAAGGATATTTACCCAATGTTAAAACACTACATTTATAAACATTTGGTGATTTTATATTCCAGGGAGCCCTCAGAGGTGCTGTGGGAGGCAGTGAGGGAGGGAGGGGTGGAGCAGGGGAGGCTGGGGTGGGCAGTGAGACTCGGTAGATGTCCGGATAGAAGAATATCTGCCCTGCCTCCTACCTGTCCCATCACATAGCAAGGTAGGATATGACAGCAGTGGGAGCTGACCTTCGGTGAGTGCTTAGTATATGCCAGGTGCCATTAGCGTGGAAGAAGGTAATCTGTCAGAAGACAGTATCCACTTGTGCATGGACATGCCCATACACTCACACACAATTTGTGTTAAGGGGAAAAATATAAATGAAATTCTAACTTTAACTTCTAGTTTTTGGCATGAATAAGCTGATGAAACATTGAAAGATGAGGTAAATATAGTCATGTGGCATATACAAGAGTTCAAAATGAGCCCATAATGATTTATGTTTGCTCTGTTTTATAAAGTAAGAAAGGATGCCATAAATTAAGGAACTGGCCCTGTTAGAAGAGTCAGTTGGGCAGAAGGTTTTGCTTTCCAAGATTAGTAGTTTCCAATCCTCCCTACCCTCTAAGGTCTGAAAGCCTCTTTTCATAGGAAATTGAATGATACAGAGTTAGAACATGAAGCAGCTCAAGGGTGGTGTGGACTCTGGTAGTGGTGGGAAAGCCTATTTGTAAAACATGTTGATGTTTGTGATGTTCCCTTAGACATGATTTCTTTGAAAGCTTTGCCCCCAAAAGCGCTTTTCATATGGAAGTCCTACAGTCAGTCCTGTCAAAGGTGCTCCTCTTAAATGTGGGGCACAGAAGCTGATTGGAGACCCTGCTAACAGGCGTGCTCTCTGCCAGTCTGGGCAGTTACTTTGCAGGTTTCTCCCAGTAGAAGCAGATTGGTAATATTCTAGAACAAAGGTCACAATTGGTGACCAGTTGTGTTTTGTTTGAGAGCATGACCATCAAAAACATTCGAGTCAGCATTGAAAAATGGGGAGATTTCTTACAACACTCGGGGATCCTGGTGTCTCAGGATCTGGCCGCATTTGTCAATGTTGAGCAGTGGCTGCAGCTTGTGGATGGCCCTGAAATGTCCCATTTCCCACAACTCCACCACTCACTCTGCTTTACATGCCTGGTCTCTTCCGTTCACTTGGGAAGTGTGTCTGGCCTGTTCAGGTCTTCTTTTGGTGATAATAGCCTTACTAGTTCATAATCTATATAAAGAGATACATTTAATCTTTAAATATATATACAATATGTTTAAGTATGCATCATACACTATGTATATATTTAAAGATTAAAGATCAAACTGGGATCAAACGTGTCTCTTCTTTGAGGTTGAGTTTTTCTACGCGTAACCCTTCTGTTATTTTACAGTTGCAATTGTATTCAGAGGCCAGTGTAGCACTTCTGAAACTGAATAACCCCAAAGACTTCCAAGAACTGAATAAGCAGACCAAGAAGAACATGACCATTGAGGGAAAAGAACTGACTATAAGTCCTGCATATTTATTGTGGGACCTGAGTGCCATCAGCCAGGTAAGGCATGAACCTGGATCAAGGGTTTAGATTGTTAAAGATTTGTAAGTCATTATATTAGAAGGAAGAGGATTTCCAGAGAGAGGAGTTGATTGGAACTTTTCTAATTTTCCAATCACTGCCATTGGTTAACATTAACCGAAGTGACCTAGAATCAGATCCGAGAAACTTCTCTCTTTAGAAAGTGCAAAAGAGGGCAACTGGGTAGCTCAGTTGGTTAAGTGTCCAACTCTTGATTTCAGCTCAGATCATGAGCTCATGGGTTTGTGAGATTGGGATTCTCTCTTTCTGTGCCCCCACTCATGCACACGCTTGCTAGCTCTCTTAGAATAAACAAACTTAAAAAAAATTAAAAAGTACAAAAAAAAGTTGGGTACGTATGTATGTATTTATTTATTTCTTTAGAGGTGGGGAGGGGCGGAGAGAGAGAGAATCCCAAGCAGGTTCCACACTCCTGGCGGAGCTTGATGTGTGGCTTGGTCCCATGACCTGAGCTGAAATTAAGAGTTTGATGCTTAACCAAATGAGCCACCCAGGCACCCTTGTGTTGTTGTTTTAAATATGCCAAGTGTTTCGCATTTTTTTGTAATGTTCAAATGTAGGGCTTGGTCTTTAAAAGTCTGCCAGAGCCTGAGAGCAGATTGGGCAGAGGGATAGCCAGGAGGAGAAGGTATGACTTAAGTGGTATTTTACATCTTCACGTGTGAAATGGTTTTCTCAGTCTAAGCAGGATGAAGATGTTTCTGCCAGCCGTTTTGAAGATAATGAAGAGCTGAGATACTCCCTGCGATCCATTGAGAGGCATGCTCCGTGGGTTCGGAATATTTTCATTGTCACCAATGGGCAGATTCCCTCTTGGCTGAACCTTGATAATCCTCGAGTGACAATAGTCACACACCAGGTCCATGACTTTCCATGTATCACAAGGCTGTGGTTTTTCTGTTGCTCACTGCACCTTTACCTATCCCTCATTTCATTCCCCGTACCCTCCTCCTCCCCACCTGCATCCCCTTCATTTTTCTTCTCATCTCCCTTCCTTCCTCCCATAACCAAAACCAAAACAAAACGATTCTTATCCACCCTCTTTTTCTCTTGCCTTTTTATGTTGTCATTTGCTTAAAAGGATGTTTTTCGAAATTTGAGCCACTTGCCTACCTTTAGTTCACCTGCTATTGAAAGCCACATTCATCGCATCGAAGGGCTGTCCCAGAAGTTTATTTATCTGAACGACGATGTCATGTTTGGGAAGGATGTGTGGCCAGATGATTTTTATAGTCACTCCAAAGGTCAGAAGGTGAGTGCCTAAGAGGAAGGGATGCCTAGCTTAGAAGTCACTTAGAAGTTATAAACAGTAGGTCAGGACATCATACTCGATGTCCTGTATTCAGTTTTGAGTGCTAAGCTCAGGAGAGTTAATAATTTGGGAGTACAAAAACTGTTCCTTAGTAGTTTTTTACTTTTCTGCCCTGTCAGACACCTAGAACCCACGTTCTAAATTATTCTATTACAATAACAGCAGAAAAAAGTAAAGTCACTATGAAATATGAAATCGTGGTTAGAACATCAGCAAAATGGCCAGGATAAAAGTGAGCTCACTTTTCTGCTTACAGCCATGGATAAAATTTCATTTAAGGCAGTGGTCTCACTCTGGCTTTGAGAGGCATGATGGGGAAGTGGCTTTGAGCACAGAGCCCGGAGCAACGGTTGAGGACCGTCCTGGGCCAGTGACTAGATGTGGGTTTCCTGTCTGCAAAGTGCGGAAGCTAGAAGTACCCCTGTGGCGCTGTTGGAGGGAATCAGTGATGAGTTGGAGACTTAGTCATAAGCTTTTACGTGCCAGAACCCTGCAGGTGGAAGTGCTAACTGCACAGAGCTACTTTCCTGTTGCTGTTTATGCTGCCCCAGAGTGCTCATCCTCTCCTCCCCTGTTCACTTGCCTCCTCTGTGTTTGTGGGACTGCCACGCTGAGCTGCGGCTCGGCAGTGGAGACGTACAGAATCAGGGCCTTGAACGGCGATTTCCGTGCCGGCAGGTATGCCCTGGTGCGAAGAGTGGGAGTTGAGGAGGCTGAAATCCGGGCCAGAGACTAATTCCCATCTGAACTGAAGTGAACTTTGAAGAACAAATAGGAATTAACTAGATGAAGAAAGACACTCCAAGTAGATGGAGCACGCAGAGGCATGGAGTGCATTTTTTAAAAAATTAATTTAATTTAAAAAGTAACCTTGTGGGGCGCCTGAGTGGCTCAGTCGGTTAAGTGTCCGATTTCAGCTCAGGTCATGATCTCACCACTCATGAGTTCGAGCCCCGTGTGGGGCTCTGTGCTGACGGCTTAGAGCCTGGAGCTTGCTTCTGATTCTGTGTTTTCCTCTCTCTCTGCCCCTCCCCTGCTCATGCTCTGTCTTTATCTCCCAAAAATAAATAAACATTGAAAAAAATTAAAAAAAAAATAATAAGGGCGCCTAGGTAGCTCAGTCAGTTAAGTGTCTGACTTCAGCCCGGGTCATGATCTCACAGTTTGTGAGTTCGAGCCCCGTGTCAGGCTCTGTGCTGACAGCTCAGGGCCTGGAGCCTGCTTCGGATTCTGTGTTGTCTTCTGTCTCTGCCCCTCCCATGCTCATGGTCTGTCTCTCTGTCTCTCAATAATAACATTAAAAAAAAAAAAAAAGTAACCTTGTACCTTGTCACTCATTTTGAAAGCAGGTGAGTTCACAACTCAGAACACTGTGCTGATAATGTATCACAGGACCTTATGCACAGATGTTAAGGATATTGAGAGTTCATCTGCTGCTTTTCTCAGCCTTGGGACAAGATTATACATAAACACATTTGGGAGTTAATGACAGTTGTTAACAGAAAAGCAGTAACTTGTATGATATACTTTCCACCTGCTTTGGCACGTTTTTTATTCACATTCAAGCCTGACATGTTGCTATTTTATTTCAAAATACATTGTAAGACCATGTGAAAAACTAACCCATGAATTGAGTCCTTGTCTGCTTTCCTTGAGTAATGGAAAAGAGTAAATGTACTTAGTAAGAATCATCAACAGAGCAGGAGGACTTTGCAAACTGTTGCAGGTACCTGCAGACTTAATGCAATATATGCCACATGGATGCAGACAGCCCAGGGAAAATTATAACCTTTTCTAGAGGCTCACTCAATTTCTTTTCTTTTTTTTCCTTTTCTTCTTCTTCTGTTTTTTAAAAGGAATCCTACTTTGAGATTGGAAAGTGTCAGAAACCATTTTCTTTCTGGCTTTGTCCTAGGTTTATTTGACATGGCCTGTGCCAAACTGTGCTGAGGGCTGTCCGGGTTCCTGGATCAAAGATGGCTATTGTGACAAGGCTTGTAATAATTCAGCCTGTGATTGGGATGGTGGTGACTGCTCCGGTAAGGGTGTGTTCACATGTAATTTGTTCATGTTTATGGACTTTTTTCATTCTTTTTTTTTTTTTTAACGTTTATTTTTGAGAGAGACATTGAGCAAATGAGAGTTGGGGTGGGCAGAGAGAGAGGGGATAGAGCATCCAAAGCGGGCTCCATGCTGACAGCAGCGAGCCTGACTCACGGCTTGAACCCACAAACTGCGAGATCATGACCTGAGCTGAAGTCAGATACTTAACCAACTGAGCCACCCAGGCACCTCTGAACGGTTTTTCATTCTTAGTCATTATTGAATATGTACAGTGACTTAAACATTCTGCTTGTATGAAAACAATCAGTAATCCATAGATTCTGGAGATAGTAGGGCTAGTGTCCCCATGTAGATCAGTTTTTTCATATTCTCCATTGTTGAGGGCATATTTCCATGCTGGCCCTGCACTTGAAAACGCCTTTTATTATTTAAAATACGAGAGTCAGGAATAGCCTTAATTATGTAAACTCAAGAGCAAGAATCATTCTGACTGGGTCTTGTAGGAGCTCACAGCTGGTGGCTTACAACAGCAGCTTGCTGTTAGTGAGTAACTAAAGAGAAATAAAGATCTTCTCTCTTCAGCATCCCCCTTACATGGTTATGTTTACACTTGTTGATAATAACGTGTTTTTACATTTGTTAATTGCCTTTCAGTTTATAAAGCATTCTCCATTATCCACTTGAATTTTTTAGTCACCTAAGGAAGAGAGAATATGTGCACAGGTATCATCCCCATATTCCACATGCGGAAACAGATTTGGAAACGTGTTGAGTATTAAAAAAAGCAAAGCTTGGGGCGCCTGGGTGGCGCAGTCGGTTAAGCGACCGACTTCAGCCAGGTCACGATCTCGCGGTCCGTGAGTTCGAGCCCCGCGTCAGGCTCTGGGCTGATGGCTCGGAGCCTGGAGCCTGTTTCCGATTCTGTGTCTCCCTCTCTCTGCCCCTCCCCCATTCATGCTCTGTCTCTCTCTGTCCCAAAAATAAATAAAAAACGTTGAAAAAAAATTTAAAAAAAAAAAAAAAAAAAAGCAAAGCTTTAAGTTGTAGTCTGGTCAGATCTATCCAATGCACTGAAAAATATAAGCAGCTGCAATAAGAGAATGCAGACATACCCGGTGGATCTGTGCAGTCCGGAGAACTCAGCCCCTAATAGAACTTTTTAACATTTGGTAGTGATATTGGCACCCATATTTGGACATGTTTTGGCAGTTCTAACAGTCTTCAATAACCTCTTCCTGTTTCCCTGCTCCTCCATACAACCTCCACACGCCCCCCCACACGCCCCTTGGAGCAAGTTTGTACTTCAGGGCTGCACAGCTAGTGAGTGCCAAGGCCTGGTCATCCCATGCCTAATCCTCTGGCAAGTGATGTCCCCTTTTTAGTTTGTTTTCTTCTTAAGGTACATGAAATCTGGGTGAACCTTTTCTGACTGAAATGTAGGCATTAATCTCAATAGCACTATTGAGAAAGAGAAACTGCCCTTTGTTCAAGATGATAAGCACAGCAGGATCCTGTTCTCTTCCTTCCTCTACAGGTAACAGTGGCGGGAGTCGCTACGTCGCAGGAGGCGGGGGTACTGGGAGTATTGGAATTGGACAGCCCTGGCAGTTTGGCGGAGGTCTAAACAGTGTTTCTTACTGTAATCAAGGATGTGCTAATTCCTGGCTTGCTGATAAGTTCTGTGACCAGGCTTGCAATGTCTTGTCCTGTGGGTTTGATGCTGGCGACTGTGGGCAAGGTATATTTATTGCTGTAAAAACATACTTAGAATAAGGGGATCAAAATCCTTGATGAGTAGAGGGGAGTTTGTATTGTTGTTATTTAAACTAATTACTCTCTATGTATTCTTCACCCATCCTTGCATTCAAACTAGCAGTAAGTGAAAAGTAAGAGATCTTTAAAAAATAGTAGATACTGGAGCTGCTGCTTTTCCTGCTATTGCACCAGTCTGGCTGATTTTGTACTAAGCAGATATACCTTTGTTGAAAATATATAGTAAAGGTTTAATTTAGAAATAATAAAAAGAGACCTTATAATGTACTAAATCCAATATAATGAATATTGGATCTTTTTTCTTTTAGTGTTTATTTTGAGAGAGAGTGAGAGAGAGAGGGAGAGAACAAGCAGGGTAGAGAGGCAGTGAGAGAGAGAGAGAGAGAGGGAGAGAGAGAATCCCAAGTAGGCTCCACCATCAGCACAGAGCCCGATGTGGGGCTCGGTCCCACAACCCTTGGATCATGACCTGAGCTGAAATCAAGAGTTGTATGCTCAACCAGCTGAGCCACCCACGTGCCCCTGGATCTTGCTGATAGCTTATCAGTGGGTCGTTTGGGCAGAATGTCATACTTTTTCAAATGGACACAAAGCTGAAAGTTCATCACTGAAATCTGCCATATCTCTATAGTAAGTTAGACCCTGCATTTCATGTTGATAACAGTGATTGCATCAGATAGTAAAATGAGCCCTATAACAGCAGCTCTTGTGTTAGAATGTTTGACTATTTTGAAGTCAATTTAAAGTCATTCTTAGAAAGTGAAAACTCAAACCCTCAGAATTAAAGGAAAAGGAGGGGAAAATGCCTCATTTTTTAAAGTCATGTTTGTGTTTTTTCCTCTAGATCATTTTCATGAATTGTATAAAGTAACACTTCTCCCAAACCAGACTCACTATGTTATTCCAAAAGGTGAATGCCTGCCTTATTTCAGCTTTGCAGAAATAGCCAAAAGAGGAATTGAAGGTGCCTATAGCGACAACCCAATAATTCGACATGCTTCCATTGCCAATAAGTGGAAAACCATCCACCTCATAATGCACAGTGGAATGAATGCAACCACAATACATTTTAATCTCACGTTTCAAAATACAAACGATGAAGAGTTCAAAATTCAGATAATAGTAGAGGTTGACACGAGAGAGGAACCCAAAGTGAATTCTACAATCCAGAAATCTTACCAAAATTTGGTTAGCCCCACAACACTTCTACCAGAGGCAGAAATCCTGTTTGAAGATATTCCTGAAGAGAAACGCTTTCCAAAGTTCAAGAGACATGATGACAACACAACAGGAAGATTCCAAGTGGAGATGAAAATTCCCCAAGTGAATATTTCACTCCTTCCGAAAGAGGCCCAGTTGAGTCTCAGTAACTTGGATTTGCAACTAGAACGTGGAGACATCACTGTGAAAGGGTACAACCTGTCCAAGTCAGCTTTGCTGAGATCATTTCTGAAGAACCTACCAGATGCTAAAATAAAAAGAAATCAAGCTATAATAACAGATGTAAGAAATGACAGTGTAGAGGCCCCGCTGGAAAAACAGGTTCACAAAAGCATCTTGCCATATAGCGTGGGAACATTTGAAAGATTACAGAAGTCAACTTTTCCAGCAGCAACAATAAAAGTGAATGGCCACTACCAGAGTCAGAATCCACCCCCAGACTTAGAAATGGAAGGCAAATTTAGATCTGAAATTCTGATCCAAGAAGTAAGAGGCGAAAGTGTGTCAAAAGAAAAACTCTCATCTCGAATTGTTCCACTGCAAGACCAGATGGCAAAAGAAAAAATCACAGGGAAAGAACAAGAGAAACACAGAATGGAGGAAAATGTGAACAATTATATCGATGTTAATGAAGTATTACCTGGCAGAAAACTGCAGCATCACGCAGACAGTTACCTGGGCTTTTTGCCATGGGAGAAAAAAAAATATTTCCAAGATCTTCTTGATGTAAGTTACATCCAGCCTAATTGCGTCCCATGCTCAGGAAGAAATAAATAACCTTGTGAGTAATAACTATAATAGGTGCCATTTATTTAGGACTTCCTGTGCCAACCATTGGACTAAATGTTTTTTTTTCTTTTACGTGGTTTAATATAATTGTCCCAATACCCTTAACATAAAAATACCTCATAAGGTTATCCACTGTCAGGATCCCCATGCTACAGTTTAGAGTGAAACAGCCTTAGAGTGAATGAGTTGGGAAGTTAGCCGGGGGCAGGCCCCGAGTAAGTAGTGGAACAGGGATGGCACCTTACCTTCACTTGGCAGGTTGTGATTTCAAAAAATGCTTTTGTGTATGTTGTGTGGGTCAGACCTAATATTTCTCCAATTTTACTGATGGAAAATACCCCAAGGTGCAGATATATTCATTAGCTTCCAGTGTGAGCCTAGCCTCGAAGTTTGAGTGCTCACCCTCCTATACCACGGCCTCCGCGGTGTCATGGTGTCATTTGTACATCTGCCAAGTGCTGGCACTGTGGTCACTGCTGGGGAATGCAAGACTATTAGAACACAGCTCATGGAGTCTCAGGGGGCAAGCTGGGAGGACAGATTCGTGTGTAAATAATTATAGCAAAGTGATAGGGGTCTCTTGAGGTAGGGGCAAGGAGTCCAAAGGGAAAAATTCCTTAACTCCACTGAGAGTATTGGGGAAGGCATCGTGAGGCAGTGCCCCATAAGCTGACCTTTTAAAGGTGTGTAGGAGTTGACCAAGAAAAACACTGTGGTCTAAGCTGGATCGTGAGCAGAGCACAGTCATGAGTAGATGTCCAGCTGGGAGAAAAAGAGGATGAAGAAGGGAACTTATTAATCTCATTGCCTTTGGAAAGTATTTGTTCCTGACACAGTAGTCATTTACTAATTGTTGAGTGAGGGACTGCGGAGTTCTTGCTTATGACGATTTCCTCACTTTTCTAAGCCCTTTTCTTTATTTTATGTTCTAAATGTTTATTTATTTTGAGAGAGTGAGCAAGTGGAGGAGGTGCAGAGAGCGGGAGAGAGAGAATCCCAAGCAGGCTCCACACCATGAGCACAGAGCCCAGTGTGGGGGCTTGAAAACATGAACCGTGAGATCATGACCTGAGCCGAAACCAAATCGGATGCTTAACTGACTGAGCCACCAGGCAACCCCTTTATTTTAAGTTACAAAAGTGTTGCAGGCTAGTGGTAAAAATTGCAAGCAATCCAAAAAATACACAATGAAAAAGGGAAAGATCTGCATCTTTCCTTCCTTAATCTCCCTACTTGAAATAATCACTATGAAAAGTTTCGTGGATACTTTTCTGGTATTTTTATATAGATATGCAAACATACAAACTATATAATACCTGTTTTGCAATGGTGAAATGACACTATTTAGATCTCTCTGCCATTGCCTGTTGATTTAGTGGTGAGCAAACCCATTTTTAATAGCTGTGTTTGTTTTGCAATTAACAAATAGGGTTGCAATACTCTTGTACACATATCTTACTCTGGAGGAAGTTTTTACTTCTGTGAGTAGAATTGCTGTGTTACAGTTAAATTTGACTGTGTCCTTCTGAAACCCTGTACCGCTTCATACTTCCACAGTGTATAGTACAAGAGTGCTTGTTTCTCCACAGGCCAGCCAAACAGCAGTTAATGTCAGTCTATGGTGTTTTGTTTTGTTTTACCAGTTTGAGAAGCAAAAATATTTCATCTTCATAAAGTGTGTTCATATATTTTGCAAATATTCTTTACCCATTCACTTAGTTCTGCCTCTTACTGGTTTTGACAGGGCTCTTTATGATTTATAATATTAACACTATTAAGATGGCAAAACAGTTTTTTAGTCCTTGTGTTCAGAACTCAAGTGCTGACTGCTTTGGTGTCATCAGTAGAAATAACTTGATATTGATCGAGTTATCAGGGGCACCTGGGTGGCTCAGTTGGTTAAGCAGCATCCAGCTCTTGACTTCAGCTTAGGTCATGATCTCATAGTTTGTGAATTTGTGCCCCACATTGGGCTCCATGCTGACAGTGTGGAGCCTGCTTGGGATTTTTTCTCTCTCTCGCCCTCTCTGTCTTCCCCTCCCCTGCTCGTGCTCTCTTTCTCTCCCAAAATAAATAAATAATCTTTTTTTTTTTAAACAAAGTGCTATCAAATTTGTTTTTAAATACATTTTCTAAATATTGCATTGAATTGGCTGTAAAATTTCATGCTTATCCTTGAAGAATACCCTATAGAACTGTATCATACAACAGTTGTTCACAAGCCAATAGTGGTGTTACTTTCACTGAAATCTAGTTTAGTTCTGCACTTAGGATCCTTAAAGTGACCTGTTAGTGCTCATTTCATTTGCCATTGTTAGTGGCTAGTTATATAACATAGTACCTTTATCTGTTAACAGAGTATACACTTGTGCACTAAACACAGCGCTGTGTTACATGGAATTCTCTTTTCAGGAAGAAGAGTCATTGAAGACACAGTTAGCATACTACACTGATAGCAGACACACTGGGAGGCAACTAAAAGATACATTTGCAGATTCCCTCCGATATGTAAATAAAATTCTTAACAGCAAGTTTGGATTCACATCTCGGAAAGTCCCTGCTCACATGCCTCACATGATTGACCGAATCGTTATGCAAGAACTTCAGGATATGTAAGTATTGATTGTTTGAGCTGCTTGCACATGCTCAGAGCTGCTTTAAGTCTGCTTAAAATGACACTTCGCTGTGCTACATGTATGGCTCTAATACTTGATGACTGATGTGTTGAAGGTTTACCTAAATAAGGAAAGAAAAAGATTCTAACTCCACAAAGGTTAGAATATATTTTAATGTAGATGAATGTCTATATATATTTTTTAAATGCCCAGAGCTCACTATATATGTTATGTTTGGGCAGGTTTCCTGAGGAATTTGACAAGACGTCATTTCACAAAGTGCGCCATTCTGAGGATATGCAGTTTGCCTTTTCGTATTTTTATTATCTCATGAGTGCAGTTCAGCCACTGAATATATCTCAAGTTTTTGATGAAGTTGATACAGACCAATCTGGTGTATTATCTGACAGAGAAATCCGAACACTGGCTACCAGAATTCATGACCTGCCTTTAAGTTTACAGGTGTTGTATTTTTTTCCCTAAACTTTCCCCTTTTCTCTTACATATTTCAGTACAATGCAGGTAAAAGTAATTCTCTTAATTATGTAATGAAGCTGTTCACAACTAGTCCATTTTTGGTGCCAGAATTAAACCAAATTTGAGGTTCATATTTTATGAGATTATGTTTCTGGCTTTATGCATTGCTGTTGTATTATCTGGAGAAGAGCCAGACTGTCCCTGCATATAAGATTGTTGTGACAAGTTCATTCAGGAGTTTCGGGTGTGGCCAACTGGAGTTGTGTCTCAGCCAGGCCTAGGTTGTTGCACAATCCCCAGTGTCACGGCATCCTCTAGTCCCAGGAGTGAGAGAGTCGCTAATGGAGAGTGCCAAAATGAATCTAATCACAGGACATCCCATCTGGGCACTCCACTGACCATCCTGTGTAAAATAGAGCCTCACAGTCCAAGATGTATTACTTCTAGATGAAGATGAAATATTTGTGTTTGTATTATCTCATTCTGTTTTTTCTAGGGTGTTTTTATTTCAAGAATCATCTAGTCAGACTCTCTTTGAAGATAGCAGTTAAATTTAAAAAAATTTTTTTAAGTTTATTTTTGAGAGAGAGAGAGAGGGAGAGGGAGGGAGGGAGGGAGGCAGGCATGAACGGGGGAGGGACACAGAGAGAGAGGGAGACACAGAATCCAAAGCAGGTTCCAGGCTCCAAGCTATCAGCCCAGAGCCCATGAACTGCGCATGACTTGAGCCGAAGTCAGCCACTTAACCAACTGAGCCACCCAGGTGCCCAGAAGATAGCATTTAAAGAAGTTTTGGAGACATTTACATAATTTTTATTTTTAAATCATAGTTATTACTTGTATTATACATAGATTTATCCTTTTATTTTGCTTTGTTAGGATTTAACAGGTCTGGAACACATGTTAATAAATTGCTCAAAAATGCTTCCTGCTAATATCACTCAGCTAAGCAGTATTCCACCAACTCAGGAAGCCTACTATGATCCCAATCTGGTAAGTGGCATGAGTTCCTTTATGTAAAACAGAAAATATACTTTAAACAGTAGAAGCAGGCTCTGTATTTATCTTTGGTAGAAAACAGTAGTCCAGATAATCCAGAATCGTTTATATCTTGCTTTTCTCCTGCCTAGTGGATGATAAACTAACGTTGAGATTGGTTGCTAATATTCTGTAACCAGACATCTGTTCACTAAGTATAGCAGGAGATAGCCAGTGAAAATACTTGAGAGAGTTTTGCTGGTGGCACATCCTGTGTTCACACTCATTCAGGACTTCCCCCCACCTGTACTTCTGTATCTTCACTGTCTGTCTTTCCTCCTCTAGTTTTCTTTCTAAAGCTTATAAACTTTGGGTTCTTAGTAAGACTTTACAGTTACCAAACCCCTGCACTTACACAGAATTTGCACATTTCTCAGGAATATGATTTACAGACAGAAAGCAGTTATTCTTGTGTTGTTACAGGCACAATTAAAGATTATTGAGAGATTTTAGTTCCCTTTTGAAATGCATATTTTCCTTTATTAATTAGCAAAGCATTTCAGTATTTGCCAGCTTTCTGGCATGAGATTTAGAATCAACAAATAAATATCCTTTGTATGTTAAGAATTAAGTAAAGTCTGTTAACGATTATAAGTTAGTCTTGAGGCTTATGCAAATAAACTGCTTGGAGCATGAGTACCAGTTATACTGGCAATATAAGTTAACATTACTCAAGTGAACTCTTAGCAAGATGTTGGCTTCATTACTGTAAGTAACTGATTACATGTAGGTTATTTCCTAATTAGACTTTAAGAATGACAGGTTAGCTTATGAGTATCATGTAGACCAGTTCATAACAGTTTGTTAAAAATTTTTCTTTCTGAAAAAAAAATTGTAACAATAACTTATGAGACTATTTTAACAGATAGTA
Source organism: Neofelis nebulosa (assembly GCF_028018385.1). NCBI lineage: Eukaryota > Metazoa > Chordata > Mammalia > Carnivora > Felidae > Neofelis > Neofelis nebulosa. The sequence continues at coordinate 20,063,311 of NC_080789.1, forward strand.
TATAGTAATGTGTGATTAAAAAAAAATTTACAAAAATAGGCTGTTAGCCTGCAGGCTATAGCATGCCAATTAGATATTTTTCAAATATTGGATTAAAATATTTGTCTTTATTACTGAGCCTTTGGTTCCCTCCTCCCCCCTTAAATTTTACACTGAGGTTAGTGCTTCACTTCCCTCACCCTGGTCTTGGCCTGATGCAATGTCTGTATTTTCTCATAGCCACCAGTCACTAAGAGTCTAGTAACCAACTGTAAACCAGTAACTGATAAAATCCACAAAGCATTTAAGGACAAAAACAAATATAGGTAAGTAGTACGTACATTTTCTCTGTTTAAGAATAATTGTAGGAGTCTGGTATTTTCATAATTTTACAATAGTTTATCTCTTAAGCCTTTTAAAATTTATGTGAAATTGTTTTCTTTAGTAATACCAAAAGGTTAAGTCATTCTCAGGATGTTGACTATTAAAGTTTTATAAACTACTTTTCTTATTGAAATTTTGTTTTTATTCCCATATAAATATTTAAACTCTTTAAATGTTTTGATAATTAGGTTTGAAATCATGGGAGAAGAAGAAATTGCTTTTAAAATGATTCGTACCAATGTTTCTCATGTGGTTGGCCAGTTGGATGATATAAGGAAAAACCCCAGGTACTTTTTTTTTTTTTAACCCATAAACTTTTTTGAGTACTTTTTTAAGTTCATAGCAGAGTTGAACAGAAAATAGAGAATTCCCGTAACTTTAAACAATTACCTTTAATTATGCAAACAAACAAGAGAAGGAAGTGGCTTGTTTTGTTTGGAGTAGATGGAAAGGTCTAATGGTGAAGTAGAGTTTGAGCTAGAGAAAGCAGTTGCGAGTTGAGATAGGGTTCCCCCAGGCACAGGGACTAGCATGGACTTCTAAGAGTTTGGTGACATAAGCTATTCAGTGAGGCCAAGCCGTGGGCTCCATTGTGGGGAGTGAGGCCAGACAGCTGGGACTCTTGTAGCCTTTCTAAAAAGGTGCTTCCAGAAAAGTTGTTTTGGCAGTTAGACTTTTTAATTCAAAGTAAAGTTCAGATTAGTTTCTGAGGAAAAAGAAATGTTCTCATAAATGTGAAAATGAATCCAGTAAACTTCAGTCATTCCTTGGGGATGAATAAATGTTCAGGTTTATATTAGCCTTGAAAATTTCCAGCCTGGGCACCCTAACATTTGCCTAAGATAGTTTGATAAAAATTGGTTAAAACCTGCATTTTTGTGTTTTGAACTTTAGTGGGAAGCATTTCATCAGGAAAAATTTCATCAGGAAAAAAAGGTCTTTTTTTCCAGGAAAATTGAGTATTTCTCACCTGAGTCTTTTAAAGTGCTTTTGTAAGTCTTTAGTTTCCTTATATGATGATTTTATTTATAAATGATCAGAAGATATAAAATTTCTAGACATTTTAAAGCCATGGTATTTTTTTCTGAAAATCTCATTCCTGGTTGTGGGTGGGGGCAGAAATGGGAATTTTAAGAAAAATGTAAACACCTTTAATGCTTATTTAGTATATTCAGTAATTTGGTACAATACTTCCTACAGAATAACAAGTATTTCCCAGAAGCCAAGCAAACAGTAAGCCATCATAATAATCACCCGGCTTGCAGCTCTCTATATTTGCTGTTCCCTCTGACTGGAATGCCCTGCCCTAAGTTTTAAAAATAACTTTAAAAACCAATTTCAATACTTGCTTTTTGCTTCTCCCATTTGTTGGTGTGCTCTCTCAGTCATTTAGTTATCTATAGCAATACCATGTGAGAATTTGTAGTTTTCAGTTGTACCTTATACTTTTATGTCTTTGTGCCAGTTTGAAAGTTTTTGGATGAGCAGTTCATAGACCTACATGGTACTTAAAGAGACAGGATTTTAACTAGAAAGACACATGGCAGTCCAGGCTTAGTGTCTCCTCTGCCCAGATACCTCCTGTGACCTTGAACAGTCTTACCATTTTTAACTCTTGATTTGCTTTGTTTTACTTTTATGGGTGCTCATTTATTTTTCTTTTAATGTTTATTTATATTTGATAGAACACAAGGGGGGAGGAGAAGAGAGAGAAGGAGACACAGACTCTGCAGCAGGCTCTAGGTTCTGAGCTGTCCACACAGAGCCCAGTGTGGGGCTCGAACCCACAGACCATGAGATCATGACCTGAGCTGGAGTCCGTTGCCCATCCGACTGAGCCACCCAGGTGCCCCTATGTGTGCTCATTTTTAAGTTAGGAGTGGAAAACCAGTATTCTGACTGAAAGTTTAAGGACACACTTGCACCATTAACAAGGAGTCTGGGCTAGGCTGAATCCAGGCTTTTTCTTCCAGCCTCCTCATCTCTGCTGCCCTCCTGTTTGTGTTGGCTTCATCTTCAGGCGGGAGATAGGGCAGCCACAGTAATTCTAGATGGCCCTGCAGATGGAGCCATGCTCTGAGGCAGAAAGGGACTGCCCCTTTTGTGCTGTCCCTCCACTTTTACTCCAGTCACTGTGAAGAGGAGGGATTCATGTAGAGTCAGGAGCTGCCTCGGGGGTGAAGTGGGCTTGCCTCCCTTTGAATCAGCTCATGGGGAGAGAAATACTGAACAAAATGCAAATTCTCTTTGGAAGAAAGGGGGTGGTGTTTGCTGGGCACCCAGCAGGGTCTGCTTTAGCTACTTGTATCCACCCCCACCCTTTGTCTCATGCACATGCCGCCTTCTTTCATTTTTCCCAACTTTCTGAAAAATTTTGAAGATACAGAAAAATTGAAAAAAAAAATAGTACAATAAGTCTCATAAATACTTAACCCAGATTTTAAAATTGTCAGCATTCTGTCATATTTGCTTGATCTCTTTTTATCTACACATACACAGACACACACAGGTTTTGTTTTTGTTACTGGATGGTTTTTTAACCATCTGAAAATTAGTTTCAGACATCCATATACTTTACTTCTCATTATTCTAGTACATATATTCTAAAGTGAAACCATTCTCCTTTATTTTTATTTTTTAAACATTTTTGAGAAAGAGCATGTGCGTGCATGGGGTAGGGACAAAGAGGGGTGGGAGAGAGAATCCCAAGCGGGCTCCACACTGTTAGAGCAGAGCTCGACGCAGGGCTCAAACTCACAAACTGAAATCATGACCTGAGTTGAAAACAAGAGTCAGACACTTAACCGATTGAGCCACCAGGAACCCTCAAACCATTCTCCTTTATACCAAAGACCATTAACATGTATCTGAGAACCTTAACGGTGACTAATACCACCTAATAGATCATCTATATTCAAATTTCCCTAGTTGCCTCCAAATGCCCTTTATAGCTATTTTTTTTTTTTTTTTTTTTTTTTTTTTTTTTTTTTTAATTTTTTTTTTTTTCTTTCAACGTTTTTTATTTATTTTTGGGACAGAGAGAGACATAGCATGAACGGGGGAGGGGCAGAGAGAGAGGGAGACACAGAATCGGAAACAGGCTCCAGGCTCTGAGCCATCAGCCCAGAGCCTGACGCGGGGCTCGAACTCACGGACCGCGAGATCGTGACCTGGCTGAAGTCGGACGCTTAACCGACTGCGCCACCCAGGCGCCCCTATAGCTATTTTTTTTTAAATGCAGGATATAATTAAATCAAGGCTCATGCATTGTTATTTTGTTAACCTGCCTTTTTAGTACTCCCTTAGTTTAAAGCAGTCCTCAAGTTTAGAGAGTAGATAGGATAATGAACTTTCACCCATCACTCATCTTCAATAAGAAGTGATTTATGGTTGTTCTTCTTTCATCTAAACACATCATTCCTTTACTACCACTTCCTGATTGTTTTTTTGTAAATCTCAGACACTGTATCATTTTATCTCCAGATTTATATATATATATTTCTCCAAATTATAACAACTCTTTAAAAATAACCAGAATATCATTATTTACTCCTTAATATGATAAACTAGTCAGTGCACACATTTCTCCAGTTGTCTTTTCTAAGCATTTATGTTTTTTAAGTTTATTGATTTGAAGTGGTATCAAGTAAATTCACTGCATTTAAATCTACAGGTTTTCCCTCAACCTCTCTTAGCCATATAATTTTTTGTGTGTATACGAAGAAACCCAGTTATATATTCTGTATTTTTCCTTACTTTGGATTTCTCTGATTGTGTCTCAGTTCTGTGTGTGTGTGTGTGGGTGTGTGTGTGGGTGGGTGTGTCTCAGTTCTTTAACATGTTCCTAGGTTTCTGTTTTTCCTATAAATTGGTAGTTGAATCTGAGAGCTTTATTAAAATTTGGTGGGGGTATTTTTGTTGTTACTTCTTTTTTTTATTTTAAAATGCACAAGTACTTCAAAACTGGCGTTATCCCTATTGTTTCAGTGGGTGACTTTGCCTTGAAGGGAACTTGAAACAAGTAGGGAACCATCTGTCATGTGCTTTTTGCTAGAACAGTAGTATCTTATTGGTTCGTTGGAGATATATTAAGAAGTCATCAAACTCACAGAATCTGTAGCTATAAGGTACCATATCTATGTCACTGTTCTTAGTAGTATAACTGTGGCAGTTTAGAGAACTTGCTTTCAGGTGCTTAACAGTTTTTTCCGTGGCTGCCAACAAAATGCTCTAGTCAGTAAACTACATTTATTAAACACTTAACTGGGGACATGCTAAACAGAAATCATTAAATTAATTTACTCCCAACAGCTAGAAGGCACTTTTAAGATTATCTTCCCTAGCTCTTCTTTGTTTTATAGGTGAGGAATATCCAAAGAAAATTTTATAGGATATTACGCTCCCAGAGAATCATATCAGTACAGCTTGGAACATGAGTTCATTTAAAATATATTTGGAATCTACATTTCTTGTTTTATTATGTCAAGATCATTCTTACCCCAGATCTCTATTATCTCTAGGAAGTTTGTTTGCCTGAATGACAACATTGACCACAATCATAAAGATGCCCAGACAGTGAAAGCTGTTCTCAGGGACTTCTATGAGTCCATGTTCCCCATACCATCCCAGTTTGAGCTGCCAAGGGAGTATCGAAACCGTTTCCTCCACATGCATGAGCTGCAGGAATGGTAAGGTCTCATGTTTACATATGGTGTGTGTGTATGTGTGTGTGTGTGTGTTTTAGAGAGATGAAATTTCTTTAATGTATTATTTGATCTATAATTACTTTGTAAAAATACACTTAAAAGTTTTTATTGAGCTTACTGGCCAAGCACATCTGCTGAGCCTCATTCTCTACCATAAGAATAGCTACCCTATTTCTTGAGTACCTGCTGTATGGGAGAACATAGTAACAGAAGCTGAGTGATTTGCTCAAGGTGAAGTACCTGAGAAGTGGTAAATCCAGTCTGATTTCCAACCCTCCAGTTCCACTGTAATCCAAAGCTATTTTATAAATGTTTCCTTCATGTCTTATTTTACTACTGTTTACCCCATGCAGGGCTAGGAATACATAGACAGAAGGAGTATGGTGCCAGGCTATGAGGCATTCACAGTCCCTTCAGGGAGACAGGCTGCAGGCAAACAGTTGTGATACCAAGTGCTGTGGCATGGTTCAGTGCTACTGGAGTTTGGATGAGGGAGTAGCTAATTCTGTTAGGGGAAGGTGACATTTGGACCTGGTTTTGAATTATGAAAAGGACATTTCCAGGTAGGAAAGCATGTTCCTGGTAGAAGAAATGGCATGTGCAAGGCACAGAGGTGTAAAATAGAGTGCTTTGGAGAGAAGGGAGAGATTGTGAAGGGCTGTATCTGAATTAGGCTTTTTTTCTTTAGAGAATGGGGCTCCCCAAAGAAATTTTTTTTAGATGTTTGTAGTGATCAGACTTCATGATTTGGAAAGATAACTAATAGTATGGGGTTGGACTGGTGAGGAAGTTCTTTGGAGTGAGGCAGTATGTCTAGAAACTGGAGGCAGGGATACAAGTACTAAGCATTTTAGTAGTTATGAAACAGTCAGTCAAGGTGTGAAGCAAGGACACACAGTTCAGGAAATAAGGAGAAAGCAGTAGACAGAATTGGGACAGATTGTAGAGAGAAAATTAGCAATATTGGCAACTAGAATACTTTGGTGTCTTGGAGTTGGGAAAGTGAGACAGCATGTCGATTGCTAATATTTATATATTTTTATTTTTGAAATGAGAAGTTATTACTAAATTGTGGGTCTTGTCTTCTAGGAATGGTTTCTCCTCATTTTATTTTCCTTTAGCTCAAACGAAAGAGATTTCTGGATGGTTTCCCCAAATCCAGTTTGTAACTTAATTTATCTTCAAGGGCCTAATTGAGTGAGAAAAGAGTGGGCTTAAGAGTAGTTTGAGAGGACTTTGATTTCTGTGCTATACAAATGAGATAAATCAGGTGTAGGACCTTTTTTCAGTTCCCTGATCTGGGGGCTTCATTTTCCTTATCCTGCTCCACTTCTGGATCATCTCTCACTGCTGAGCTCCAACACCACCCTACCTTCTAGAAACTTTACTTTTTCTCTTTCCTTTCATGACATCGTGCTCCTGTGTCCCCTATTACCTTTCTCTGGTTTCCTGAGAGGCTTTCTTCTTGTTCCTTGGGTACAGCACTTTCTGCACTGTACAGCAGTCTATAGGGTGCACTTGTCTCTCCTGGTAAACTGTGAGCCCACTTCAGGAGCAGAGATGGTGTCTTACTCTTTTTGAGTCCACAGTGCCTCTCTAGCACATGGTAGGTGCTTGGTGGATGTGAGTGACTGAGGAAACCTCTTTTAAGGTTCTCTGGTTGCTGGGACAATTCTTTAGTTGTGTTACAGTCTGTGATTTCTTGGCTCTTTAAATTACATATTGATTCTGAATAACACTGTAGACATTAACTGACTGCATTGGTTGTGATCCTATTAAGAGACATAGGAAATACAGGAGGAAAAACAGACGTACCATTATCAATACGGGACTTGAAGTAGAGACATCCACTGCCAAACTGTAAATGAGGTTCTGAACTCAGTGCAGAGGCCTAAATTTGGTAGTCATTAATACATCTTACAAGCCTATGTTAAAAGCATATGTTTAATCTTCATAATAAATTATTTCCAAATTACAGATGAGGAAACTGTGCTTTACTGCCTCTATCCCCAATATCCTATTTCCAAGTCCAGTTGCTTCTACTCTCAGATTGTCTCTTCTGTTGCTTCTTTCATTCTCACTGCCCTTCACTAGGTTTTCATACCCAGACTAATGTGACTGCCTGGCTGGTTACCTCTGGTCACCTGACATGCATCCTTCAGATGGCCACCTTTTTCACCCTGATTGTCTCTCTCACACACACAGACACACACCTGCCATTTCATATGCTTTCCCACTAGAGTATTATGTCCAAACCCCATTGCATGGTTTTCCAGAACACCTGCAGTTTATGCCCACCTGCCTTGCCGTGGCTTAGCTCTCTCCCTGATGCCCCCTAGGCCTGACTTCCTTCATTTTGCAGGACTCAGCTTGCTAATCTGACTCTGCTGATGCTCACAGCCTTACTCAGCTAAATGCTTTCCCTCTCTGCTTCAAGGCTTGAATGAAATGTCACCATCCCTGAGGTGCTTTCTTCATTATGCTGTTTTCCCCAAGACTTTGCTTTTGATAATACATTTTTGGGTCCATCTTGTGTGATGGCTGTTCATCTGCAGGTTAGTGACTCCCCAGGTCGGTAAACACTTTAGAGCATGGACTTCGTCTTGTTCATCCGTCTGTATCCACAGGAAGTATTGACTGAGTGACTATGAAGAAATGGATATGAATGAATAAATAAAAGTAAATGAAAGTGTGCTTTTGTTTAAATTCTAAATGCTAGAAGTAATTTTCTTTTGAAGTCCTCTTTTCTGCCTGGATAACTTTTACAATTCAGATATGTTTACCATGACATAATGAAAAATCTGAACTCGTGTTGGAAACGTACATTGTATTAACATTTTCAAATGCCTCCAGTGATTTTGTGTTTCAAGACTTTTTGGTAAACTAGCATATAACTAATACAGTGAAACTATGCACAGAAACCAAAGACTGTAAGACAAACATATTTGTTTTTTCTCTCTGAATAGGAGAGCATATCGAGACAAATTGAAGTTTTGGACTCATTGTGTACTAGCAACATTGATTATGTTTACTGTATTCTCATTTTTTGCCGAACAGGTAAGTGTTACATATTTTATGTGGGGATCAAACTGTTTTTTAATATGTGAATATTTGATTCTTTTAGTAAGTGACATTAATTCACAACAAGAAAATTTTAATTTCTTTTGGCATATAACTCAGGTGTCGATATGTCAAACATATTTCAAAATATTCAGGCAACAAACATAATAGCTTTTTATTCATTTACCTTCTGGATACACTACGAGTATTCTTTTTTACCTGGAACTCCGTAGATTAACTTGTAGACATCAAGCTAAAACAAAAAATCTCTAAGTATTTCTAACCAAAAAACCACCTAGAATCCTCATCTGATACTGATTTTGTATGGGCTTCCAATTTTTTTTCTTATAACCTTTCTAAAAGGTGACCACCACAGTGTCTTATCTTCAGGTCTCCCAGTGTTCTGTGGACAGTGCCCATTGTGCTTGTGTTTCTCTCAATTACATTTCCTTTGAATTGCTGGGAGTTCTCTCCATGCAGGCATGCACACAACTCCTTTAGGAGTATAAGGGAGGTTTGTGAGGTAAAAAGAAAGGGATCAAAGAATCCTTATTTGGTGTAGGCATGCAATGCTCTAAACAGAAAGGGCTGAAGAAGAAAGGGAACAGTGTCTGGGCTGACCTGACTTACTGGGGCATGCAAACCTCACCTCGGCCTTCATTTGAGGTGACTGTTGAGTGGAGATTTTCTAGCTGTCACTTATGGGAAACTTGCACTGAGTTTACATAAACTGAGAAGGAGGAAGAGGCTGAAGTATTGAGAACCTTAGAATAAGCAGTGCATGGGCCTTCTGCTCCAAATGGAAGGAAATGAGGAAATGGAGATTGGGCAGTTGAACAGGATTGCTATTTAATCTTCACCTGCATCCCAGTAAATCTTGTTCTTGATATTTGTTGCCATTATTCCTGGCGGGTAAAAATCTTAGAAAAAAATCTTCAAAAAAAATTGTTCCTGCTTTAGAACAGAGGTGCAATGAGGAACGTAGGAGTCAGCTGTGTGCTGGCCTGTGATGGGGAAGGAGAGGCATCTCGGCTCAAAGGAACAGCTCATGGCAGTGGGAAGGAGCAAGAGGGCCAGTCTGTCATCTGTGTCATTTATACCAGCAGAGAACAGGGAACTAGAGAGGAAGAGGGAGAAAAGGGAAGAATAAATCCTGTCTTGTCTCCTTGCTCTTTACCTACTTGAAGCAAATTCCTTAACCTCTACCACGCTCCCCAACAAACCAGCCAGTGCTGCTGCTTCCTCTGCCCCACAGTCCCAGCTCATCACTCAAACCGTGGTGGCCTGTGCTTGGGCAAAGCCCTGCTTCTACCTTGAGATGGAGGGGTAGACAGTATGATCCCAAATTGAAACCATAAAGAATCCATTTGTTTTTCTCACTGACACTTGGTTATGATGGGGGTCAGGTTTTTTATTTCAGATGTATCATGGATAAATTTTTTTTTTAATTTTTTTAAATGTTTATTTCTGAGACAGAGCATGAGTGGGGGAGGGGCAGAGAGAGAGGGAGACACAGAATCCGAAGCAGGCTCTAGGCTCTGAGCTGTCAGCACAGAGCCCGACGCGGGGCTCGAACTCACAAACCTGAGATCATGACCTGAGCCAAAGTTGGTCGCTCAACCAACTGAGCCACCCAGGCACCCCGGATAAATGGTTTCTATAAGTATTTATCCAAGTTCTAAGCCAGTAATTTACAAACTAGCGTTTTGTGTTAAAACCCATTTCAAACTCAACCAACTGAGCCACCCAGGCACCCTGGATAAATGGTTTCTATAAGTATTTATCCAAGTTCTAAGCCAATAATTTACAAAGTAGCGTTTTGTGTTAAAACCCATTTCATAAATTAGGTATTACCTATATTTTCAAATGATATTGCTATGTTTAAGGGGAAAGTGATAGGATTTTAATACACGGTTTTAAAAAATAATTGACATATTTAGTCATTTTCAGATCAAGAGGCAGTGTTTTAATAAGCTACACAGGTTTCTAGAAAGACTTGACAAACAGGTATCTTGAAAATAAATGTGCTTGGTAATCACTATGTAAAAATTTGTGGTTATAGGTCTTTTAAATAGTGGAGCTGGGCCAAAATAATTTTAATCCTTGTAGGTTTAAATATTTTGTGGGCACATATCTAGGCATATTGACTCTATAACAAAACTAGTAGTTGGTTTTATTTTGGGGAGGAATGATGGAGACTTGTTTTTTGTTTTTTGTTTTTTTTTTTAATGTAGAAGACTGGAAATGATTAAGGTCATATGACTATCAGAATTTAACGTGTGTCGACATGGAGAAAATTTATTTTCTGTCTTTATTATCTAGTTAATTGCACTAAAGCGGAAGGTATTTCCGAGAAGGAGGATACAGAAAGAAGCTAGTCTCGATCGAATCAGGGTATAGAAGATCTTCATTTGAAAATCATCTACCTCAGCATTCACTGAGCATTTTAAAACTCGGCATCACAGAGATGTCTTTGTGACATCAGCCAGCTTGGCCTGAAGAAGGAAAAGCATCCAGTACAATACTTGTTTTGTGGTGTGAATATAGCCTACTGACCAGTAATTGTTTAACCAAGACATGGAAAACTTGTGTGTTGAGCAGCTCTGGACTGGTTTTACTTTAAAGCATTTGCTCCTGGACCCGTCATTCTTTTACTGAAAAGGCTCACTGACAAGAGACAGCTGCTAAGTTCCCATAGCAACCATTGCCAATTAACTTTCACATGAGAAGCCTTGGCTAGCTTGGGAGCCATTGCTAAGAGAACCCAGTCTTTGCATTCCAAAGCCTTTTGCTGTGGTTTTACATTTTTGGTTTTTTTTTGTTTTTCCCATTTCCTATTTTTAAAATAAGTAGCTACTAAGTTAACTAGTTACCCTTGCTTCCGAAAATAATGAATTGGGATATCTAAACACATTTTTATAAATGTTATTTAAATAATGCAACAATACCACCTCCTACTGGCAATACCTAAATTATGGATTTTATTAACATTTAAGACTGTAAGTGGTCAACTACTGAGGAGATCAATGACTGACATCTGAAGTACTTTGTGCTTGTTTACTTCAGCCCCTAAGAATGTGATTTCATGTGGAGGCCTAATTACAAAGGGCTAGAGTTAAGTAGCAGAGCTACCTTTCAGATGTAATTATGTTGTGGAAATGTACATATTCAAACAGAAGTGCCTCATTTTAGAAATGAGTAATGCTGATGGTACTGGCACATTACAGTGGTGTCTTTTTTAATACTCAGTATAGTTCTAGTAGCTATCTCTTTCAGCTGGTTTCATATAATGCAGGGGTCAGCAAACTTTCTGTAACAAGCCACATAGTAAATATCTGCAGGCCATATGTATCTCTGTTGCATATTCTTCTTTATTGTTTAGGTGTTTGTTTTTTTTAACCTTTAAAAATGTCAAAACCGTGTTTAGCTTGCAGCTGTACAAAAACAGGCCACCAGCTGAATTTGGCCCACAGGCCATTGTTTGCTGACCACTGGGATAGAGAACTAGTATTTTTATGTATGAGTAAGCCCTGATGTTCAGCTCTATTTTATTTATATCATTATATGGTGGATTTCTGGAGACCAGATTCCGTAAGTCCTTTTTGAACTCTAACAGGTATTTTAGATCATGATCTCAACAGTATTCTTTCAAAATGGCACACATATTTTGTAAAAAAAACTTGTAAATACAGTGTTTGTGCTACAAGAGTTATGTATTTCAAAATGTGAAATCTCATAGAAACTTACATTTTGTCTGATGCTTTGATTTTTAAATCTTTGAGGAATGAGTTTATTGTTATCCAGAGTCCATAATCACTTGAGTGCTTGTACAGTGTATCAGTGTCTACTGAACACTACTGATAATAAATGGAAAGTAGTGTAGGAAGGTAGTACTATAACATACTGGAGAATGTCCTTTTATAGGGGGAAAATAAGTTCTAAATGGGATTTATTATACAGTAAAAATTTAGGATGTATCTGGGTATTCTAAGCATGAATTTATTATAGAAAAATTATAGAGAAATGAATGGGTGTACTGGAGATTCTGTAGTTAAATGAATAGTCCATATCTAATTAAGAACATAACAGATAATGTGATAGAAAACAGAATCCTAGAATATTCATAGAACCATTCATCTAAATGGTTCTGTAGAATTATCAGAGTGGAGGAACCTCAGAAGCTGATGAGTTTCAAAAATTTTAAAGCCCCAGAACCATTAATTCAAATGAAATCCTACCGAAGACTAGTGTGTAATATAGAAGGAAAGCTCCTCATCCTGCTTGACCCCAAGCTGATGCCTCCAAACTCTCAGCCTTGATAGGAAAAATTTTCAAAATGACTCCCTGGACTACCCGTTGCATTTTATCATCAAGGACACCAGAGTTAGGAAGATTATGTGATTTTTCTAAGATCTCACAGTCAGAAGTATATGTAGTCAGACTTCTGGGATTTGATGGACATGGTTTGCTACAATGCAGCTTTCTCCTAAAATGTGGGAGGCAGTACCTGGTGTTTACCTCAGAGACTTATGGTGATGATTAAAATAAATGGCAGATGTAGTATACCCAGCACAGTGCCTGGGAAATGACTCCTGCCTGGTAATGTCAGTGGTGATGATGGCAGGGTGAAAGTGTGTGTGTAAAGGACTGCTATCTAGACCAGGGGTGAGGTTTTTCATCCCATTTCATTGGGATGAAATGATTACGTTGCCCTTAGCTAAGAAAGTTATACGTATTCTCATTAAAAAAAAATTAATTTTTTTGCCTACCCTGTTTCTCTGAAACTATTTTATTTTTTGAGAGAGCAAGAGTGCACAAGCAAGAGAGGGGGAAAAGGAGAGGGAGAGAATTTTAAGCAGACTCCATGCCCAGCAGCCCCTGATGGAGCCTGATGTGGGGCTCAAAATCATGACCTGAGATAAAATCAAGAGTCGGATGCTTAACACACGGAGCCACCCAAGTGCCCCCGAAAGTGTTAATTTTTAAAATTATATCTACATATACCAAAAAGCATACAAAGTATGATGAGTAACAGCTCAAGGATTTAAAAGGGAAGTATAATCATAACTCAGGCCAAGATATTTAAGGAAGAAACAGCATTGATCCCACAAAAATCTAGATGGTAGAAAACAAAGGAAACACCATGTAACCTCATCCGTTGAGGTGAACACAAAGCCTGGCTCAGTTACCATAAGAGAGGAAAACCACACACCATCTTATCTCATAAGAATCCCATATGAGGGGTGCCTGGGTGGCTTAGTGGGTTAAGCATCTGACTTCCGCTCAGGTCATGATCTTGCAGTTTGTGAGTTCAAGCCCCACGTCGGGCTGTGTGCTGACAGCTCAGAACCTGAACCCTGCTTCAGATTCTGTGTCTCCTTTCTCTGCCCCTCCCCCACTTGTGCTATGTCTCTCAAGAATAAATTAATGTAAAAAAAAAAAATCCCATATGAAAACTAAGCCAGATTCAGTTATCCTTCAAAGGGGAACAACTCTTTTTATTGATCAAACTGAGTCCACTCAGGGAATTCAAGGTTGACCCAACACTTGAAAATCGGCACAGGTTTTGGGAACGCAAACTGGTGCAGCCAGTCCGGAAAACAGTATGGAAGTTCCTCAAAATAGTAAAAATAGAACTACCCTACAACCCAGCGATTGCACTACTAGGTATATTATCCAAGAGACACAGGTATGCTGTTTCAAAGGAGCACATGCACCCCAATGTTTATAGCAGCACTATCAACAATAGCCAAAGTATGGAAAGAGCCCAAATGTCCATCGATGGATGAATGGATAAAAAAGATGTGGTGTGTATATATATATATATATATACATATACATGTGTATATGTATATATATATACACACACATACATACAGTGGAGAATTACTCGAAATCAAAAAGAACAAAATCTTGCCATTTGCAGCTACATGGATGGAACTAGAAGGTATTATGCCAAGCGAAATTAGAGAAAGACAAATATATAACTTCACTCATATGAGGACTTTAAGATAAAAAACAGATGAACATAAGGGAAGGGAAGGGAAGCAAAAATCATATAAGAACAGGGAGGGGCACAAAACTGAAGAGACTCTTAAATATGGAGAACAAACAGAGGGTTACTGGTGGGTTGCGGGAGGGGGGCTCATCTAAATGGGTAAGGGGCATTGAGGAATCTACACCTGAAATCATTGTTGCACTATATGCTAACTTGGATGTAAGTTAAAAAAAATAAATTTAAAAAAATAAGTAAAAAAAGACAGAACCGAAAACAAAAAAAGAAAATCAGTACAGTTTACATCAGCAGGACTGACAACTGCATGACCATCTCAATGGACCTTTTTTCAAAAAAGATTATAAAAAATTTAAAAGTAGAGTCTAGCATAGGACTTACATCGGTTCAACAGTTACCAAGATTTTGCCAATTTTTTTGAGCTATTCTTTGTTTTTCTTTGTTGATATATTTTCAAGTAAATCCCAACTTCATGGAGTACAAAGTCTCAGTAAGGAGAGGTGAAGGAGCTTCTTGTCAGTCTTAGTTGCTCCTTCTTCCACTTGCCCTAATGACAGCTACATCTTTGTAAACACATTGTGTGTGCTAAATGCTTTATGTTCATAATCCCATTTCATCCTCCCCACATCCCTACGTTATCATTGGGACCTAACTAGTTTAAGTGGCTTGCTCAAGGTCTGTAACTATTAAGTGGCAGCATCAGCTTTTGACCCAAGTGTCTCCAAAATTAACTCTTAGCCACTAAGATACAAAAAGGGACTGTAAGGTTCAAAAAGAACAACCCACTTAAGGGATAAACAAGGGTGGAGGAGACAGATACCCTGCCAGGACTGTTCAACACAGCCCAACCCTGCCTTGTATGTCAGCATTTCTCCCCAATAGTGGGGTCGTGGCAGCTCCTGGCTCATATCTCTCATAGAGGCAGGAAGTTTCCTCTCTGGCTCCAGTATAGAAAACATTGATGGAGAGGAGTTACTGTGATTTGTGCCTACTTCTATAGACAGGCAGATGGAGACTTTTACCAAAAGAAAGAGGGGAGGGGTGCTGTGGTGACAAAAACACTAGCTTCACAGAATAAAGTTTGGGTACATGTGGAAGATCAATTCCCTGGGTTACTTAAGTTGAAGGCAAGCTGTCATACTTTAAAAAAAAATTAGAGGAAGGCTTCTGGGAAGATGGTGGCATAGGAGGATGCTGGGCTCACCGTGTCCTGGGGATCACTTAGATTCCACCCACACCTGCCTAAATAACCCAGAAAATCCCCAGAAGACTAGAAGAATGTATTCTCTGGAGCCAAGCATAGACGAGAGGTCCACGGAAGAGGGTAGGAAGGGCGGAAAGGTGGTGCGCACTACACAGACTGGCGGGAGGGAACCAGGGCGGAGGGGCAGCCCGCCGGCAAAGCCGAGCCCTGCGTCTGGCTTGCAAAAACGGAGGGGCCGGACGGAGTGTGTTCTGACAGCAAGCGGGACTTAACATCTGGAAGGTTATAAGTTAACAGATCTGCTCGGAGAACGGGAGGGCTGCAGGACAATGGGAGGGAAAGTTGTTAAGCCCCGGACAACAGAGCACAGCTTGGCAGGGAACAAAGGTGCTTGCCAGCGCCATCTCCCTCGCCCATCCCCCAGCCAAAATCCCAAAGGGAACCAGTTCCCATCAGGGAACTTGCTTGCACCGCACAAACACCCAACACTGTGCTTCTGTGGATCCATCCCTCCGGCAGGGGGGCAGGTCTGACTCCCTCCCGGTGCAGCAGGGCCCCTCCTGAAGTGGATCACCTAAGGAGAAGCGAGCTGAGCCTACCCCTCCCGCACCTGTGCACCTTGCCGATCCACCCCAGCTAATACGCCAGATCCCCGGCACCACAGCCTGGCAGTGTGCAGGTAGCCCAGACGGGCCACGCCAGCCCACAGTGAATCCCGCCCCTAGGAGAGGGGAAGAGAAGGCACACACCAGTCTGACTGTGGCCCCAGCGGTGGGCTGGGGGCAGACATCAGGTCTGACTGAGGCCCTGCCCATCAACGCAAGTTATTCAAGACAGCACAGGGGAAGCGCCCTGCAGTCCCGCACCACTCTAGGGACTATCCAAAATGACGAAACGGAAGAATTACCCTCAAAAGAACCTCCAGGAAATAACGACAGCTAACGAACTGATCAAAAACGATTTAAACAATATAACAAAGTGAATTTAGAATAATAGTCATAAAATTAATCGCTGGGCTTGAAAACAGTATAAAGGACAGCAGAGAATCTATTGCTACAGAGATCAAGGGACTAAGGAGCAGCCAGGAGGAGCTAAAAAATGCTATTAATGAGCTGCAAAATAAAATGGAGATGACCACAGCACGGATTGAAGAGGCAGAGGACGGATTGAAGAGACAGAGGAGAGAACAGGTGAACTAGAAGATAAAATTATGGAAAAAGAAGAAGCTGAGAAAAAGAATAAAAAAATCCAGTAGTATGAGGGGAGAAATTAGAGAACTAAGTGATGCACTAAAGAGAAATAATCTACACATAACTGGTATTCCAGAGGAGGAAGAGAGAGGGAAAGGTGCTGAAGGTGTACTTGAAGAAATAATAGCTGAGAACTTCCCTGATCTGAGGAAGGAAAAAGGCATTGACATACAAGAGGCACAGAGAAGTCCCTTCAGACGTAACTTGAATCGATCTTTTGCACGACATATCATAGTGAAACTGGCAAAATACAAGGATAAAGAGAAAATTCTGAAAACAGCTAGGGATAAACATGCTCTAACATATAAAGGGAGACTGATAAGACTAGTGACGGATCTCTCTACTGAAACTTGGCAAGCCAGAAAGGAATGGCAGGAGATCTTCAATGTGATGAACAGAAAAACTATGCAGCCGAGAATCCTCTATCCAGCAAATCTGTCATTTAGAATAGAAGGAGAAATAAAGGTCTTCCCAAACAAACAAAAACAGAAGGAATTCATCACCACTAAACCAGCCCTACAAGAGATCCTAAGGGGGATCCTGTAAGACAAAGTACCAGAGACATCGCTACAAAGCATGAAACCTACAGACATTACAATAACTCTAACCTGTATCTTTCTATAATAACACTGAATGTAAATGGACTAAATGCGCCAACCAAAAGACATAGGGTATCAGGAGGAGAGGGAAGATGGCGGCGTAGGAGGACGCTGGGCTCACCGCGCGTCCTGCGGATCACTTAGATTCCACCTACACCTGCCTAAATAACCCAGAAACCCGCCAGAGGATTAGCAGAACAGAGTCTCCGGAGCCAAGCGCAGACGAGAGGCCCACGGAAGAGGGTAGGAAGGGCGGCGAAGCGGTGCGTGCTCCACGGACTGGCGGGAGGGAGCCGGGGCGGAGGGGCGGCCCGCCGGCCAAGCAGAGCACCCGAGTCTGGCTGGCAAAAGCGGAGGGGCCGGACGGAGTGTGTTCTGACAGCAAGCGCGACTTAGCGTCTGGGAGGTCATAAGTTAATAGCTCTGCTCAGAAAGCGGAAAGGATGGAGGACAAAGGGAGGGAGACCTGCTGAGCCCCCGGACGACAGAGCTCAGTTTGGTGGGGAACAAAGCGCTCGCCAGTGCCATCTCCCCCGCCCATCCCCCAGCCAAAATCCCAAAGGGAACCAGTTCCTGCCAGGGAACTTGCTCGCTCCTCTGCGCAAACACCCAACTCTGTGCTTCTGCGGAGCCAAACCTCCGGCAGCAGATCTGACTCCCTCCCGCTGCCACAGGGCCCCTCCTGAAGTGGATCACCCAAGGAGAAGCGAGCTAAGCCTGCCCCTCCTGCCCCCGTGCACCTTGCCTACCCACCCCAGCTAATACGCCAGATCCCCAGCACCACAAGCCTGGCAGTGTGCAAGTAGCCCAGACGGGCCACGCCACCCCACAGTGAATCCCGCCCCTAGGAGAGGGGAAGATAAGGCACACACCAGTCTGACTGTGGCCCCAGTGGTGGGCTGGGGGCAGACATCAGGTCGGACTGTGGCCCTGCCCACCAACTCCGGTTATACACCACAGCACAGGGGAAGTGCTCTGCAGGTCCTCACCACTCCAGGGACTATCCAAAATGACCAAATGGAAGAATTCCCCTCAGAAGAATCTCCAGGAAATAACAACAGCTAATGAACTGATCAAAAAGGATTTAAATAATATAACAGAAAGTGAATTTAGAATAATAGTCATAAAATTAATCACTGGGCTTGAAAACAGTATAGAGGACAGCAGAGAATCTCTTGCTACAGAGATCAAGGGACTAAGGAACAGTCACGAGGAGCTTAAAAGCGCTTTAAACAAAATGCAAAACAAAATGGAAACGACGACAGCTCGGATTGAAGAGGCAGAGGAGAGAATAGGTGAACACGAAGATAAAGTTATGGAAAAAGAGGAAGCTGAGAGAGAGATAAAAAAATCCAGGAGTATGAGGGGAAAATTAGAGAACTAAGTGATACACTAAAAAGAAATAACATACGCATAATTGGTATCCCAGAGGAGGAACAGAGAGGGAAAGGTGCTGAAGGGGTACTTGAAGAAATTATAGCTGAGAACTTCCCTGAATTGGGGAAGGAAAAAGGCACTGAAATCCAAGAGGCACAGAGAAGTCCCTTCAGACGTAACTTGAATCGATCTTCTGCACAACATATCATAGTGAAACTGGCAAAATACAAGGATAAAGAGAAAATTCTGAAAGCAGCAAGGGATAAACGTGCCCTCACATATAAAGGGAGACCTATAAGACTCGTGACTGATCTCTCTTTTGAAACTTGGCAGGCCAGAAAGGCTTGGCACGATATCTTCAGTGTGCTAAACAGAAAAAATATGCAGCCGAGAATCCTTTATCCAGCAAGTATGTCATTTAGAATAGAAGGAGAGATAAAGGTCTTCCCAAACAAACAAAAACTGAAGGAATTTGTCACCACGAAACCAGCCCTACAAGAGATCCTAAGGGGGATCCTGTGAGACAAAGTACCAGAGACATCACTACAAGCATAAAACATACAGACATCACAATGACTCTAAACCCGTATCTTTCTATAATAACACTGAATGTAAATGGACTAAATGCGCCAACCAAAAGACATAGGGTATCAGAATGGATAAAAAAACAAGACCCATCTATTTGCTGTCTACAAGGACTCATTTTATTTTATTTTATTTTTTTAATTTTTTTTTCAACGTTTTTTATTTATTTTGGGACAGAGAGAGACAGAGCATGAACGGGGGAGGGGCAGAGAGAGAGGGAGACACAGAATCAGAAACAGGCTCCAGGCTCCGAGCCATCAGCCCAGAGCTTGACGCGGGGCTCGAACTCACGGACCGCGAGATTGTGACCTGGCTGAAGTCAGACGCTTAACCGACTGCGCCACCCAGGCGCCCCTACAAGGACTCATTTTAGATCTGAGGACACCTTTAGATTGAGAGTGAGGGGATGGAGAACTATTTATCATGCTACTGGAAGCCAAAAGAAAGCTGGAGTAGCCATACTTATATCAGACAAACTAGACTTTAAATTAAAGGCTGTAACAAGAGATGAAGAAGGGCATTATATAATAATTACAGGGTCTATCCATCAGGAAGAGCCAACAATTATAAATGTCTATGCGCCGAATACCGGAGCCCCCAAATATATAAAACAATTACTCATAAACATAAGCAACCTTATTGATAAGAATGTGGTAATTGCAGAGGACTTTAACACCCCACTTACAGAAATGGATAGATCATCTAGACACACGGTCAATAAAGAAACAAGGGCCCTGAATGATACATTGGATCAGATGGACTTGACAGATATATTTTGAACTCTGCATCCCAAAGCAACAGAATATACTTTCTTCTCGAGTGCACATGGAATATTCTCCAAGATAGATCATATACTAGGTCACAAAACAGCCCTTCATAAGTTTACAAGAATTGAAATTATACCATGCATACTTTCAGACCACAATGCTATGAAGCTTGAAATCAACCACAGGAAAAAGTCTGGAAAACCTCCAAAAGCATGGAGGTTAAAGAACACCCTACTAACGAATGAGTGGGTCAACCAGGCAATTAGAGAAGAAATTAAAAAATATATGGAAACAAACGAAGATGAAAATACAACAATCCAAACGCTTTGGGACGCAGCGAAAGCAGTCCTGAGAGGAAAATACCTTTCAATCCAGGCCTATCTCAAGAAACAAGAAAAATCCCAAATACAAAATCTAACAGCACACCTAAAGGAAATAGAAGCAGAACAGCAAAGGCAGCCTAAACCCAGCAGAAGAAGAGAAATAATAAAGATCAGAGCAGAAATAAACAATATAGAATCTAAAAAAACTGTAGAGCAGATCAATGAAACCAAGAGTTGGTTTTTTGAAAAAATAAACAAAATTGACAAACCTCTAGCCAGGCTTCTCAAAAAGAAAAGGGAGATGACCCAAATAGATAAAATCATGAATGAAAATGGAATTACTACAACCAATCCCTCAGAGATACAAACAATTATCAGGGAATACTATGAAAAATTATATGCCAACAAATTGGACAACCTGGAAGAAAGGGACAAATTCCTAAACACCACACTCTTCCAAAACTCAATCAGGAGGAAAGAGAAAGCTTGAAAAGACCCATAACCAGCGAAGAAATTGAATTGGTTATCAAAAATCTCCCAATAAATAAGAGTCCAGGACCAGATGTCTTCCCAGGGGAGTTCTACCAGACGTTTAAAGCAGAGATAATATCTATCCTTCTCAAGCTATTCCAAGAAATAGAAAGGGAAGGAAAACTTCCAGACTCATTCTATGAAGCCAGTATTACTTTGATTCCTAAACCAGACAGAGACCCAGTAAAAAAAGAGAACTACAGGCCAATATCCCTGATGAATATGGATGCAAAAATTCTCAATAAGATACTAGCAAATCGAATTCAACAGCATATAAAAAGAATTATTCACCATGATCAAGTGGGATTCATTCCTGGGATGCAGGGCTGGTTCAACATTCGCAAATCAATCAACATGATACATCACATTAACAAAAAAAAAGAGAAGAACCATATGATCCTGTCAATTGATGCAGAAAAGGCCTTTGACAAAATCCAGCACCCTTTCTTAATAAAAACCCTTGAGAAAGTCGGGATAGAAGGAACATACTTAAAGATCATAAAAGCCATTTATGAAAAGCCCACAGCTAACATCACCCTCAATGGGGAAAAACTGAGAGCTTTTTCCCTGAGATCAGGAACACGACAGGGGAGCCCACTCTCACTGCTGTTGTTTAACATAGTGTTGGAAGTGCTAGCATCAGCAATCAGACAACAAAAGGAAATCAAAGGCATCAGAATTGGCAAAGATGAAGTCAAGCTTTCGCTTTTTGCTGATGACATGATATTATATATGGAAAATCCGACAGACTCCACCAAAAGTCTGCTAGAACTGATACATGAATTCAGCAAAGTTGCAGGATACAAAATCAATGTACAGAAATCAGTTGCATTCTTATACACTAACAATGAAGCAACAGAAAGACAAATAAAGAAACTGATCCCATTCACAACTGCACCAAGAAGCATAAAATACCTAGGAATAAATCTAACCAAAGATGTAAAAGATCTGTATGCTAAAAACTACAGAAAGCTTATGAAGGTAATTGAAGAAGATATAAAGAAATGGAAAGACATTCCCTGCTCATGGATTGGAAGAATATTGTCAAAATGTCAATACTACCCAAAGCTATCTACACATTCAATGCAATCCCAATCAAAATTGCACCAGCATTCTTCTCGAAACTAGAACAAGCAATCCTAAAATTCATATGGAACCACAAAAGGCCCCGAATAGCCAAAGTAATTTTGAAGAAGAAGACCAAAGCAGGAGGCATCACAATCCCAGACTTTAGCCTCTACTACAAAGCTGTCATCATCAAGACAGCATGGTATTGGCACAAAAACAGACACATAGACCAATGGAATAGAATAGAAACCCCAGAACTAGACCCACAAATGTATGGCCAACTAATCTTTGACAAAGCAGGAAAGAACATCCAATGGAAAAAAGACAGTCTCTTTAATAAATGGTGCTGGGAGAACTGAACAGCAACATGCAGAAGGTTGAAACTAGACCACTTTCTCACACCATTCACAAAAATAAATTCAAAATGGATAAAGGACCTCAATGTGAGACAGGAAACCATCAAAACCTTAGAGGAGAAAGCAGGAAAAGACCTCTCTGACCTCAGCCGTAGCAATCTCTTACTCGACACATCCCCAAAGGCAAGGGAATTAAAAGCAAAAATGAATTACTGGGACCTTATGAAGATAAAAAGCTTCTGCACAGCAAAGGAAACAACCAACAAAACTAAAAGGCAACCAACAGAATGGGAAAATATATTTGTAAATGACATATCGGACAAAGGGCTAGTATCCAAAATCTATAAAGAGCTCACCAAACTCCACACCCGAAAAACAAATAACCCAGTGAAGAAATGGGCAGAAAACATGAATAGACACTTCTCTAAAGAAGACATCCGGATGGCCAACAGGCACATGAAAAGATGTTCAACGTCGCTCCTCATCAGGGAAATACAAATCAAAACCACACTGAGATATCACCTCACGCCAGTCAGAGTGGCCAAAATGAACAAATCAGGAGACTATAGATGCTGGAGAGGATGTGGAGAAACGGGAACCCTCTTGCACTGTTGGTGGGAATGCAAATTGGTGCAGCCGCTCTGGAAAGCAGTGTGGAGGTTCCTCAGAAAATTAAAAATAGACCTACCCTATGACCCAGCAATAGCACTGCTAGGAATTTACCCAAGGGATACAGGAGTACTGATGCATAGGGGCACTTGTACCCCAATGTTTATAGCAGCACTCTCAACAATAGCCAAATTATGGAAAGAGCCCAAATGTCCATCAACTGATGAATGGATAAAGAAATTGTGGTTTATATACACAATGGAATACTACGTGGCAATGAGAAAGAATGAAATATGGCCTTTTGTAGCAACGTGGATGGAACTGGAGAGTGTGATGCTAAGTGAAATAAGCCATACAGAGAAAGACAGATACCATATGGTTTCACTCTTATGTGGATCCTGAGAAACTTAACAGAAACCCATGGGGGAGGGGAAGGAAAGAAAAAAAAAAAAAGAGGTTAGAGTGGGAGAGAGCCAAAGCATAAAAGACTGTTAAAAACTGAGAACAAACTGAGGGTTGATGGGGGGTGGGAGGGAGGGGAGGGTGGGTGATGGGTATTGAGGAGGGCACCTTTTGGGATGAGCACTGGCTGTTGTATGGAAACCAATTTGACAATAAACTTCATATATTGAAAAAAAAAACAAATGAGAACAAACTGAGGGTTGATGGGGGGTAGGAGGGTAGGTAATGGGCATTGAA
The DNA here is from genome assembly GCF_028018385.1 of Neofelis nebulosa. Lineage (NCBI taxonomy): Eukaryota > Metazoa > Chordata > Mammalia > Carnivora > Felidae > Neofelis > Neofelis nebulosa. The sequence goes on from NC_080789.1 coordinate 20,086,821, forward strand.
GAGGGCATCTTTTGGGATGAACACTGGGTGTTGTATGGAATTTGACAATAAATTTCATATATTAAAAAAAATAAAAAATAAATGTTAAAAAATTAGAAAAAATTGATTATAATACAGTGAACCTTATAAATTTTTTTTGGAAAGATTCAAAGAAATGTTTGCAAAGCATCAGTACAGTACCTGCCACATAATACTCCCTAAATGGTTCACAATTATGGTTATTATGGTTCACAATTGGTCCTACGTTGTCTTTCTGATCTGCTTTTCCTCCCCTGCCAGTCTCACCCCTACCCACACTGTCAGCCACACTGCATTTTCCCAAACATGTTGTGCACTGTTTTGCCTCTGTACCCTTGCAGATAATATTATTGGTTTACCTGTCTTTTCCTTGCTTATCTATCCATTAAACTCCTACTCCTATGTCAAGGTAGTAGTCCATCATCAGTAGTCCATCTAATGAGAAGTTTCCTAAGAGACTGACTATATCGCCTTAGTTCTTTAAAGCAATGAAAAAGGAACCAAGGGATGAAATATTTAGGCTTTCAAATGACCTTGACAAGATTCTACATCACTGGTTGCTAAAGAAAAGGAGAGGACATTTTGTCAGGAATCCAGGTAATTAGAATAAATGGGCAATGATATACATGGAGGAGTATTAATGTGGTCTTCTAAGAATTACCTGAGTTCACTGCAGCATTATTTATAATAGCCAAGATATGGACACCTAACTGTCCATTGATGGACATACAATGGAATGTATACAATGGAATACTGTTCAGCCATAAAAGGAAGGAAATCTTGCTATTTGTCAACAACATGGATGGACCTTGAGAGTATCATGTTAAGTGAGATATCAGAGAAAGACAAATACCATATGGTGTTACTTATATGTAGAATGTGGAAAACAAAACTCATAGGTACAGAGAACAGACTGGTGGTTATCAGAGGGGAAGTGGTTTGGATGGGTGAAAAGGGTGAAGGGAGTCAACTACATAGTGACAGTAACTAGACTTATTGTGGAGATCACTTTGTAGTATATGCAAATATCAAATTGTTATCCATCTAAAACTAATAGGTTGTTATATACGAATTTTATCTGGGACTTTAGGCAATCAAAGTGTGATCAAAGTCAATAAAACCCTGAAGCCTTTGTTTGCCAAATTTAGATACAAGTGGTAAAATATATGGCTAAAAATAGGAAAAAGTTTGCAGAGTTTAATTGCAAATTAAGGCAGATACAAAAGTCAAAAAATATTTTTAAATTATCCAGGGGAAAATCCATTTATGCACAGAAAAAATGAAATACCTAAAATTTAATTGTGTATTATCTCTTGGTAGTGAGATTACAAGTGAATTTCATTTCCTTCATAATTATCTTGTAAAAATTGTTTTACAATGAATATTTATTACTTTTTAAACTAAGATAACAATTTAACAATACATTTTAGGTAAAATTTTAATGACCCATGTTAAATGCTTACTGGGAAGTAGAATGTGTTTTATTAGCTAACTAAAGAGAAAGCTAACTTTGAAAATCCATAAAATACCCTTGGTTCCATTTTAGGAGACTGTGTAATGAATGAAACAGTCATTCCAATCCTTATGTTTTTATTTAGTTGGATAAGGATTAAAATTTGAAACTTGAATATAAAGGAATTCTCATTTGGAGCTAGAAAAGTCAAAAGAGGACATAATCTAATCTTGGCTATTCAGAGGGCAGGTAATTCATTCATATCTTTTGTTTCTTATTTCCTTTCTGTTTTTTCACATCATTAAGTTTCCTAACGTTTGAAAAAATAAGGCACTGGTGTTAGTAAGACACGAGATGGAGATGTTGAGCTGTTCTTGTTAATGTGGCAAATCACATTGGTGGTTCCAAACTTTCATCAGTATGAGAATTACCTGGAGAATTATTTAAAATGCAAATTCCCAGTCCCCACCCACAGAGTTATTCATTTGTTAGGCCTTACATGGGGCTTAAGAATCTTCATTTTAACACTCCTCTACCCATCCCACCCCCCTACCACACAACACGTCCCCACTTCATCCTCTGCAAGTGATCCTACATAGCCTGGCCCATAAACCACTCTTTGAGAAACTCTTATATTTGAAGCCACAGGTATATATGAAAACATTTAGACAAAGAATACAAATTGAGAACTGAGAAAAACCAAGTTCTGGGGAACTACAACATCTGAGGGTCCACTGAAGAAGGAAGAGTTATCAAAGACACTGAGAAGTTGCCAGAATGAGAAGAGAATAAGAGAAGCCAAAGGAAGACAAGGAAGGAAAAAAAGTAGCTAACAGTTTTGCCTGTTGTTGAGAGGCAAATGAGATGAGGACCAGAGAACATCCCTTTGACATGGAGGTCACTGGTCACTTTAGAGTGAGCACCAATTTAAAGAGGAAAGGGCCAAAGGTGGTTGGGGTATTTTAAAGGGTATATGGAAGCAGAGGAATTTGAGGCAATAAGCTTAGATAATTCTTTCTTGAATCTGGAATGCTAAAAGGAAGGCATAGGGGACTAACAGTTTGTTTGGAAATAAGGCCCAGGAATTTAAATTGTGGAGAGATTTTGGGTTTTGTAAATGTTAATGGGAAGGGATAGAGCAGAGAAAGGGAAAGAAATAATGGCTAATGTAAGATTCTTGGAGCACAAGAGGCCATGGAATTCAGAACACAGGAGGAACATCTCTAGTCTAAGAGGAGGAAAGAATGGACACAGATGTAGGTAGGTTGTAGCTTTGATGGAAAAATTTTGGAGGTTTCAGTGTGAACTACTCCCTCAGAAAAAAGAGGAGGAGGGTTAAGTACTAAGTGAAAGAGGGGTGACAGTGTTGAAGGCTGAGTAGAGTAGAAAAGGCTTTAAAATGGTAATTGGGGACAATGAGTTGCCACAGGGAAATGGGAGAATCTAGGGCAATGTTGAGGGCCCAACTGAGGCTAGAACTCATAAATATAAGTGCTACAAGTTTGCTCCTTTGGTTAATTTGGTTAATTTTCCCCAGAGGCACTGGAGCAAGGGTAGGTAGTACAAAGAAAGGCAATTGGCTGTTTGCAGAAATAACATTTTGCCATACAAATGTAGTGAAAGCACAGGTTGTTATTTGCAAAAGACTGACTAAAATGATGGAATCTGAATCAAAGACAAGAGGGCCAATGGAAAAAGGAGAAGTAAAACAGTAACAGACTGAAAGTCTGGATGAGACTGGCAGGTTATAGTTATATGTATCTGTTATAGTGGAAACAGATGAGACTAAGCTGGAGAGGTAGGAGGTATTGATTGGTTTGAGGGTAAGATGTCTGACAGGAATTTTGAGGGTAGAACAGCTTCATGTGTGCCCATAAGAGTTGGGGGACTTTGAATGGAGTCTTTGAATGGAGTGCAGGGCCAGGTCATTTTAGATGAGGACCTTAAGGAACCGAGAGGTCAAAGGATGAGGGCAGGAGTCAAGGTGAGAAGACTGTGCCAAGCATCACTGTGTTCAGTAAATGAACAGGGAGACCAAGAAGGATATCAAGGATGCTTGGGATATCTGCCTAAAAGATTAACTTTCCAAACTGTGCTCTTTATTCTAGCTGTGACTGCAAAATTATTAACTAGTTATGTATAATTTTATTCTTTTCAAACCTTCTAAGGAGGGTCCTTTGTTTTGGTAACTGGAGTTACAGGGTGAATACAACAGAAGCATGAGAAACTTATCTTGTTTACTAAAGAAAGTAATAGAGTGACCCAAAAGGGAAGATCCAAGGCAACGGGAAAAAGGAAAACTTGGCCAGAGGTGTAGTGGGGAAGCAAGCGAGAGAGATAGTGGGAGAGAATGGATAGCTGCTATGAGGCCCTCTTATGCGGACTTGGAGGGAAAGAGCTCCCTGGTTAAAGAGATGTCTAGGAAGTTGTTCTGTTTGATATGCAAAGTGTCACCTGACTAAACTTAATAAAATCATATCATCTGCCTATTACAGGTGCAATGAGATGGGACATGTGAGAGAATGGCCTCAAGACTGTGAGGGGCGCCTGGGTGGCTCAGTCGGTTAAGCGACCAACTTTGGCTCAGGTCATGATCTCCCGCTCTGTGAGTTCCAGCCCTGCGTAGGGCTCTGTGCTGACAGCTCAGAGCCTGGAGGCTGCTTCAGATCCTGTGTCTCCCTCTCTCTCTGGCCCTCCCCCGTTCATGCTCTGTCTCTCTCTGTCTCAAAAATAAATAAACGTTAAAAAAATTAAAAAAAAAAAACAGACTGTGAGAGCAGTAACTACCACAGGGTCCTTTCAAACCAGCCTATGCAAGCAGTCTTGCTTTTGTTTACCTGTGGGCTTCTTAGGTCTTTTTTTGAAAACTACTTCCTTAAAGACTCAGAATGACCTGTAACATTTTATGTTCTAAGAAACTCTTATTTTTGAAAAAAGAAAACTCATTTTCTATCCCTAAATCTGCATTTGTTAATAAAACATTAATTTTTATGATTAAAATTTTCTATGTTATTTAATATGTCTGGCACTGGTAGGCCCTCACATGTTTGATATTCAGGAAATAGTATACCAGTGACTCAACAAGTACCCATTATAATATTAGTAATGTTGATAACTTGTATTTACTGAGTACTTGATATATACTACTGAGTGCTTACTAAGAATTTTTATGCCTTATTTCACTTTTTAAAATCCAAGCTTCTATGAGATAAATACTATTATTTTTATTCCCCCTATGTTAGTGAAGACTAACAGGTTTAGAGAGGTCAAGTAATTTGCCCAAGGTCTCATGGTTAACAAGTGGAAGAGCCTAATTTAATTTTGTTCTGTACTTTCATGTCATGTTTTAAACCATTTTTATTAATTTCTCCTTGAGTAACACTATACTTGCTGTTAGGTGTGAACATGTGACTGATTTTCTAGGTGATAAAATGTAAGCAGAAATAATGTGTGTCACTTTCAGGTCTAGCCCATAAAAACTTCCTATCTGGTGCTCCTCCCTAGTCTTTTCCTATTTAGCTGGCTGGGATAGAGACCACTTCTGTGGCAACTCTGAATGCCACAAGTTGAAGATGGCAGAGTTTCCATCAGTTTGGGTCCCTAAATGCCTGCATACATGAAAGCTGCCCTGAGGACCTATTTACTTTCCCAGTATAGTTATAGGAGAAATAACTTTTTTTTAAGTCATTATACATACTTGGTTTTATTTGTTGCAGTAATAGTCTACCCTAGCTAATGCAAACTGGGTTAAAAAAATTCAGTTATGCACTTTTGTATCATTCAGAATTGTATTTGGTTGCATTTCACATGGTGATTTAACCAAATATATAATTGTCCACACTGTAGCAGAGATACAGGGAGGTGCAAAATAGAAAACAGAGGTTTGTAATAACTTATTTGCAGACATGAATACAATAACGCCTGTGTCCCTGTAAGTACAGATTTATGCTGCTTCTCCCACCAAGAGGGAGAATTTATTTCTTCACTCTTTGAAGCTGGGCTTGGTCATTTGAATAATTTTGGGACATGGGACAAATGCAGAAGTTTGAAAATGATTGTGCGTTGGGGCTTGCTCTCTTTTGGCTTCAGTTAGAACCTAGGAACTGATGTGGATGGGCTTGAACTAGCTTCCTGGAGAGCCCACTTTGAGAAAAACTGAAATACCCCAGCCAACAGCCTACATGTTCCCAAACATTATAGCATCAAACAAAAATGGGTATGTACAATGGGATACACATGAAATATAAAAGGATGTAGAAAGTTTAAAAGTAAACACATGAGAAAAGATATTCTGGATAAATACTGAAGAAACATGAGGACATTTTATTAATATTAAACAAAATAGAATTTAAGACAAAGAGCATTATTAAGGTCACTACATAATGATTAAAGTTTCAACTGACAGAAAGATGAATTCTAAACATATATGTACCTAATTGTCTTCAAAATACAAAAATCAAAAACTGACAGCACTATAAGGGAAATTTACAAATCCACTATTGATGTAGAATATTTTAACACATATCCAATAACTCTTCCATTATTCCTAGACCAAGGAGACAAAGATATCGGCAAGGTCATAAAAGATTTGAATGACACAATTAGTGAACTTGATTGAATGGACATATCTAGAACTCAACATCTCTAAATTAGACCTTACTCATTCTTATTAAGCACACGTAGAATAATTTTTATGAAGTTTATTATATATTTTGAGAGACAGAGGGAGAGAGAGAGAGAGCAAATGAGGGAGGGTCAGAGAGAGAGGGAGAAAGAGAGAATCCCAAGAAGGCTCCACACTGTCAGCTCAGAGCCGATATAGGCCTCGAACTCACAAACCATAATATCACAACCTGAGCCGAAAACAAGACTTGGATGCTTAACTGACTGAACCACCCAGGCGCCCCTAGAATAATTTTTTAAATGGACCTTGTGCTAAGTCATAAAGCAAGTGGTAACACATTTCAAATCACAGGTATGATCCAGATTATAGGTATCAAGTTAGAATATTTCAATAAAAAAGATAAAACTGAAGAACTACATTTGTTTAAAAGTCTAAAAACATACTAGGTAACTCATGAGTCAAAGAAGAACTCATAACGGAAATTTTAAAATACTTAGCACCGGATAGTAATGAAAATACTGCCTATCACAACTTGTGGGATTCAGCTAACGGGCACATAGAGAGAAATTTATCCTCTCAAATGAATATGTTGGAAAAGAAGTCTTGAAAATAAACAAGTTAATGATCCAACAGAAAAAGTTAGAAAAAGACCAACAAAAGAAAATAGAAATAAGGAAATAATAAACAGCAAAAATTAATGAAAGAAAACTAAGATTTAATAGAAAAGATCAATAAAATATAAAAGTTATTTTTTTAAGCCTGGTGATGTTTAAAAACCAAGGAAAGATTTAGGAGAGAATTTGGCATATGGAGATTAATGGTGACCCCCTGAACCTGAATCTCTCCACACATCCTCTCTGAGAACCATAAGATAACAAAAGAGTGAAAATAAGATCATACACAACCCATGCCTTCAGCATTACCAGGAGACAGAGAATACAATGAACTTCTCTAAGTAGAGAAATGACAAATTCCAACAGAGCTTGTGCCATTGCTGCGAGCCCAGGTATAAGTACAGGTACAGGTATAAGTCTGCGCAGGGGAGGCTTAAAAGACTATGCAAAAGTGGGCTGGGGAGCGTAACACGTAGATGAAACAAGATAGAATAACGTCTAGCAAGACAAAGTCTAATACTAAGAGCCAAAATACAGAACACAGGCCTAGGATTTGGTAGTTCATGGTACCAGCTAGGTTTTGAAGGTAAGCAGGACCCAGTAGTGGTGGCAGCCTCAGGGCCCCATTGCTTCCAGAGAGAATCAGATAATAAAGAAGGGGTGGTGCCCCTTGGAGATACCAGAAAGTTAGAAGGGTATAATTAAACATCCTGCAGAAGCAAAAGCTAAACAAGTCACCTAACCAAACCTCCTCATTCCCACGTTATTATCACTTAAAGAAACTGCACTTCATTATACTGACAGAAGAAGGTGCTCTTGAGCTAGAAACACCATCCACAAAAAACAAACAAACAAACAAACCCCAGGAATAGGGGAAAACAAAAAACAAAAACAATCCAACTCCACACAAAACTCAAACCAAAAAATCCCAAAACGGACAGGAACAGGGAGGAAATAATACCGCAGAAATTTAAAAAATCTAAGTAGACTACACTATACATCTCTATGTATATGTTTACAAAACTAAATGAAATCAAGAATTACTTAGAAAAAGACAGTTTACTATAACTGACCTTAATAAAGACAAGTGTTTAAAATGACCAATTTCTATAAGAGAAATCAAGAAAACTATCAAGGAGCTACTTCGCATGACATCACGAGGCTCAGATTTTACAAATAAATTTACAAAAAAAGCATTTAGAACCAAAGAATCCCAACACAGCTGTTTCAGAGCATAGAAAATGAAGGAAAACTTCTAAATTCTTTTTATGAAGCAAGTATAACATGATCTAAACCTGATAATTGCAGCAACATAAAAGATAATTATAAAATAATATTCCTTATGAATGTTAATGCAGAAAACCTGATCAGACTTCAATATTACAAGAAGAAAATACTACACCATGGCCAAGTAAGATTTATTCTAAGAATGGGGCACCTGGGTGGCACAGTCGGTTAAGCGTCCGACTTCAGCCAGGTCACGATCTCGCGGTCCGTGAGTTCGAGCCCCGCGTCAGGCTCTGGGCCGATGGCTCGGAGCCTGGAGCCTGTTTCCGATTCTGCGTCTCCCTCTCTCTCTGCCCCTCCCCCGTTCATGCTCTGTCTCTCTCTGTCCCAAAAATAAATAAAAAACGTTGAAAAAAAAAATTTTTAAAAAAGATTTATTCTAAGAATATAGAGATGAAGCAATATTAGCAAACATTTTAATATAATTTATATTAATAGGTATAAGGAAAAAATTGTATGATTATCTTGATGGATGCTTGAAAGAGCCTGTAACAAAATCTAACACTCATTTTAAATAAAAATACAGTTGTAAAGTCATCATCTTAATAATTGGGAAATACCTGAGGCATTCTTAATAAGGTAAAGAACAACACAAAATGCCCACCACCTCCACTACTATTTAACTATTTGACACTGTTTTAACTACTATTTAACCATTTGACACTGTTTTTGCTAATGAAAGAATCAAGAGAAAATAAAGACAGGAATCAGAAGAAATAAAATGATCTCTATTTACAGATGTCATGAAAAATACCTGGAGATCTCTAGAGACTCAGTGAATAAACTCACTCAAACGTGAAAAGAATTCTGCAAGGTGGCAGGATATAAAAGTAACATGCAAAACCCAAAAGCCTTCATATACACAAAAGATAATCAGTTAGGTTATACAATGAAAGAGGAAATAAATTTCACTTATACTAGCAACAAAAAAGACAACATATTTAGGAACAAACAACAAGAAACATTCAAAACCTACATTAAAATACTTTAAAATACTTCTTAAAGACACAAAAGTATATTTAAACTAGTGGAAAGACATTCCTTGTTCTTTGTTGGAACATTTTAACATCATTAAGATTTCATTTTTTTCCTAAGTAAATTTGTAAGTGTAATGCGATCCCAATAAAAAACCAAGGTTTTTCTGAAACAGGAAGAAACAGAAAAAACTTGGAACAGACCAATAACCAGCAATGTAATTGAATCAGTAATCAAAAAATTCCAAAGAAACAGAAGTCCAGGGCCGGATGCCTTCACAGGCAAATTGAACCAAATATTGAAAGAAGAGTTAATACCAAATTCTTCTCAAACTATTCAAAAAAATAAGGAAGGAAAACTTCCAAATTCATTCTACGAGGCCAGCATGACCCTGATACCTAAACCAGAGACTCCACTAAAAAAGAGAACTAAAGGCCAAATTCCTAATGAACATGGCTGCAAAAATTCTCAGTACTAGCAAACCAAATCCAACAATACATTAAAAAAATTACCACGATCAAGTGGGATTTATTCCTGGGTTGCAAACATGGTTCAATATTTACAAATCAATCAATACACCACATTAATAAAAGAAAGGACAAGAACCATATGGGCAGAGTGGCTCAGTTGGTTAAGCATCCAACTTTTTTTTTTTAATTATTTTTTTTACATTAATTTATTTTTGAGAGACGGAGTGAAACAAAGTGAGAGTGGGAGAAGGGCAGAGAGAGAGGGAGACCCAGAATCAAAAGCAGGCTCCAGGCTCCGAGCTGTCAGCATAGAGCCCAACACAGGACTCGAACCCACAAACCATGAGATCATGACTTGGGCTGAAGCTGGACACTTAACTGACTGAGCCACCCAAGTGCCCCATAAGCATCCAACTCTTGATTTTAGCTTGGGTCATGATCTCATGGTTCATGGCATCGGGTCCCGAGTCAGGCTTTGTACTGACAGCATGGAGCCTGCTTCATATTCTCTTTCTTTCCCTCTCTGACCGTCCCTCACTTGCACGTTCTCTCTCAAACAAACTTAAAAGAAAAAAGAAGAATCATATGATCATTACAATAGATGCAGAAAAAACATTTGACAAAGTACAGTATCCATTCATGGTAAAAACCCTCAACAAAGTAGGTTTAGAGGGAACATACCTCAACATAATAAAGGCCAGATATGAAAAACCCACAGCTAATATCATCCTCAATGGGGAAAAACTGAGAGTTTTTTCTCTATGGCCAGGAACAAGGCAGGGATGTTTACTCTCACCACTGTTAATTGAATATTATACTGGAAGTCCTAAGCACAGCAATCAGAAAACAAAAATATATAAAAGACATCCAAATTGGAAAGTAAGAAGTCAAACTTTCACTATTTGTAGATGACATGATATTCTATATAGAAAACTGAAAGACTCCACCAAAAAAATTGCTAGGACTGATACACAAATTTAGTAAAGTCGCCACATACAAAACATATAGAGAAATCTGTTGTGTTTCTATACAACAATAATGAAGCAGCAGAAAGAGAAATTAAGGAATCAATCCCATTTACAATTGCACCAAAACCAGTAAGATACCTAGGAATAAACCTAACCAAAGAAGTGAAAGACTTGTACTCTGAAAACTATAAAACACTGATGAAAGAAATTGAAGATGACACACAAAAAAATGGAAAAACATTCCATGCTCATGGATTTGAAGAATATTATTAAAATGTCTATACTACCCAAAGCAATCTACACATTTAATTCAATCCCTATCAAAATACCAACAGCATTTTTCCCAGAGTTAGAACAAACAATCCTAAAAAATTGTATGGAACCACAAAAGACCCCAAATATCCAAATAAACCTTGAAAAAGAGAAGCAAAGCTGGAGGCATCACAATTCTGAACTTCAAGTTATATTACAAAGCTGTAGTAATCAAAAAAGTATGGTACTGGCACAAAAATAGACACATAGATCAATGGAACAAACTAGATAACCCAGAAATGAACCCACAACTCTTGGGCCAATCTTCAAGAAAGCAGGAAAGAATATGTATATAATGGAAAAAAGAGGCTCTTCAACAAATGGTATTGGGAAAACTGGACAGCAATATGCAAAAGAATGAAACTAGACCACTTTCTTACACCAACACAAAAATAAATTCAAAATGGATGAAAGACCTAAAGGTGAGACTTGAAACCATAAAAATCCTATAGAAGAACATAGGCAGTAACCTCTTTGACACTGGCCATAGCAAATTCTTTCTATATATGTCTCCTGAGACCAGGGAAACAAAAGCAAAAAGAAACTATTGGGACTTCATCAAAATAAAAAGTTTCGGCAAAGTGAAGGAAACAATCCACAAAACCAGAAGACAAACTACAGAATGGGAGAAGATATTTGCAAACAACATATCTGATAAAGAGTATCCAAAATACATAAAGAACTTATAAAACTCAAAGCCCACAAAATTAATAATCCAATTTAAAAATGGACCAAAGGGGTGCCTGGGTGGCTCAGTTGGTTAACGGGCCAACTTCAGCCCAGGTCATGATCTCCCAGTTCGTGAGTTTGAGCCCCGCATTGGGCTGTGTGCTGACAGCTCAGAGCCTGGAGCTGGCTTCAGATTCTGTGTCTCCCTCTCTCTCTGTTCCTCCCCTGCTTGCACTCTCTCTCTCTCTCTCTCAAAAATAAAGATTTAAAAAATAAATAAAAAATAAATAAATGGGCCAAAGACATGAATAAACATTTTTCCAAAAAAGACATACAGATGGCCAACAGACATATGAAAAGATACTCAATATCACTGATCATCAGGGAAATGTAAAGCAAAATCACATGGAGATATCACCTCACACCTGTCAGAATGGCTAACATCAACAATACAGGAAGCAACAGGTGTTGGCAATCATGTAGAGAAAGCAGAACCCTCTTGCACTGTTGGTGGGAATGCAAACTGGTGCAGCCACTCTGGAAAACAGGATGGAGGTTCCTCAAAACGTTAATATAGAGCTATCTACGATCCAGTAATTGCACTACTATGTACCCAAAGAATACAAAAATACTAATTCTAAGGGATACATGCACCCTGATGTTTATAGCAGCATTATATACAATAGCTAAATTATGGAAGCAGCTGGACTGTTCATCAACTGATGAATGGATAAAGTAAATGTGGTATAGGGGCATCTGGGTGGCTCAGTCGGTCAAGTATCCCACTCCTGATTTTGGCTCAGGTCATGATCTCACAGTTGTGAGATCAAGACCCAAGACCCACATCAGGCTCCATGCTGGGTGTGGAGCCTGCTTAAGATATTCTCTCTCTCTCCCTTAAAAAAATGTGCCAATATAATATATACATATATATTACTCAGCCATAAAAAAGAATGAAATCTTGCCATCTGCAATGTCATACAATTAAGTGAAATATTCAGAAAAAGACAAAGCCATATGATTTCACTCATGCAGGATTTAAGAAACAAAACAAATGAGCAAAGGGGAAAGAAAAGACACAGGGAGGTAAACCAAGAAACAGACTCTTAATTATAGAGAATAAACTGCTGGTTACCAGAGGGGAGGTTGGTGGGGGGATGGGTAAAATAGATGATGGGGATTAAGGGGTGCACTTGCTATGGTGAGCACCTGGTGTTGTATGAAATTGTTGAATCACTGTATTGTACACCTGAAACTAATATCACACTGTATGTTAACTAATTGGAATTTAAACAAAAACTTTAAAAAGTCAAGGTTTTTTCTTTCTTAGACATAAGATGATGCTAAAATTCATATTTAAATAATGTAAGAATAACTAGAAAAACTCTAAAAAAATAGCTATGGGGGAACTGGTCTATCAAATATTAAAATATACTCATAAGTGTCTGTAATTCAGTGTGGTACTGGTATATAAACCAATGGCATGTAACAGAAAATCCAGATGTTGACCCACTCCTTATGGAAATAAGTAAAGGCAGTGATAATAAAGGCAGTATTTCAAATCAGTGGGGGAAAAATATTGACATTTTAGTAAATGATGTTGGGATAACCGGATAGATATTTGGAAACAGATGGAATTAGATCTGTTCCTCACACTATATACAATTCTTTCTGCCCTTCAGAGTTTACATTCTAATGGGGGTTGGGGGAGACAATAAAGTAAATAAGTTACCTTTACAATAAAAAATGGTAAGTGTTGGGAGAAGGGTACATGGGGAAGGGGAATAGGGAAAGAGGCGAAATAAGGTGCAGAGTTTGCATTTATAATATCTAAAAGTAGGGGCAGAGAAGGCCTCATTGATATGAATAGTAGCATTTGAACAAAACCTTGGTAACATGAAGTAAGCCATGTACCTAGACTTGATTCCAAACTAGATAAGGGCAGAAAATTACAAGCCAATCTCAGTCATGAAAATGGACACAAAATACTGTACAAACCAAACAACAATGTGCTTAAAAAGTTAATCCATCATAATCAACTTGGGTTTATCACAGGAATGTAGATTTGATTTAACATTAAAAAAACATAAAGCTTATTCACCGCATTAACAAAATAAAGAGAAAAGATCATTTCAATAGATATAATAATAATTTAATAAAATGTAGCACTCATTCATGATTTAAAACAGAATTACAAAACAAGCAAACAAAATCTCTCTTAATGGAAACCTTAGAATCATAACCTTTAAAACAGGAAAGAATGTCCAGTATTGCTGCTTCTATTCATCTGTGTACTGAGCATTCTAGCAAGTGCAGTCAGAAGAGGAAGGGGGGAAAAAAAGCCTAAGAATTAGAAACAAAAAAGTCATTATTCAGATGATATGATTATAAAATCTCAGCCTCTACAAATTATTAGAAGCAGTAAATGTTTAGCAAGTTGCTGGATATAAGATCATATCAGAAATCAACTGGATTTTTAAGCAACAGCAGTTAGAACAAAGTAACAATAAAGTATAATTTATAAATAAATCTATTTAAAGTGCAAACCCTGCACAGACAAAAAAAGACTTAACTTTATTGAGGGATATTAAAGAAGGTCTCAGTAAATGGAAAATATACTATATTCAAGCACAGAAGACTCCCATTTACTCAAACTGAGCTACAGATTCATTGCAATTCCAATAAAAATCCAACATTTGCCACCCCGCCCCCCCACCATGGAACTTGGAAAACAGATTCTAAGGTTTACATGAAAAGCAAAAGTTCAAGAATACACAGAATACTCCTAAAGAGTATTGCCCTATTAGACAACAAAGATTTAATTAGGCTGGAATGATGAAAAACTCTTGTTTTTGGCACAGGTATAGAGGGACTGACCAGTGGACAGGATAAAGAAACAGACCCCAAAACATATAGAAACCTGTCATACAAACATGGCTGTTGCAGGGAAAGCATAAATTGGGTTCCACATAGGGCAAAAAAAAGCATAAATTGGGTTCCACATAGGGCAAAAAAAGTAACTGGATTCTACCTTGACACTAGGTACAAAAATCGATTCTAGATAAACACTTAAAAAATAAAACGCTAAAACCTTTATATTTTTGTGACTTCAAGATAAAGATGTGTTTCTTTGAAAAGATACAGAAAACAGTCATAAAGATTAATGGCTGGTATATATAAAGACTTATAAATCAATTTAAAAACCCCAAATAAGAGATTTTCATGGAAAAGGAAATGCAAATGGCCAATAAGCATAACAAGAGCTTAATCTTACAAGTAACTACAGAAACATAAAGACCCCAAAGTAATATCATTTTATACTAGAATGGCAAAATTAAGAAATGTGACTATTCTAGGGGTACCTGTGTGGCTCATTTGGCTAAGACAGACTTCCACTCAGGTCATGATCTCATGGTTCCTGAGTTCAAGCCGCAAATCAGGCTTGCTGCTGTCAACCCCAAGTGTGCTTGGGATCCTCAGTCCCCCTATCTCTCTGACCCTCCCCTGCTGGCACTCCTTCTCTCAAACATAAATAAACTTAAAAAGAAAAAAGAAAAAAAAAATCTGACTATTCCAAGGGGTGAGTATATTGAACAATGAGAACTCTGCCGGTGGAATTGGAAACCAGTTCCCCATTACTGAATGTCATCCAGCCTATGACCCAGCAACTTCACATCCAGATTCTCTGCGAAAACTTTAGCATATATGTAGATCAAAATTTCATAGTGACATTGTTTATACAGGCTGTATTCTGAAAGCAATCCACATGTCCATGGAATGAACTATGGAGCACTGAGTCACAATAAAATACTATACAGCAGTGAAAATGAAAGAACTATGGCTACACCTAATAATATAGATTCTCTTAGTGACGTAATGTAAAGAGATGCAGAATATTACAAAGAATACGGTACAATTTTTTATTTTTTTTGTATGGCCCAAACGCAAACAAAACCAAGCAAGTTTAACGGCACGTATGTAAGGCAACAAAATAAGAAAACAGGAGGATGAAGATTTACACAAAATTCGGGATAATTAAAAAAAAAATCTCTGAAAGGGGAATGGTGGGGGATAGGATGGTAAGGCAATCCTGAAGAAATTCCAAGGGTTCTGGTAAAATTCTACTTCACAAATGACATGGTGTTTAACCATGTTTCATTACTTACATATTCTTCTGCAATTTTCAAATACTACAAAAATTTGAAACTTAAATTAAAAATCAAAACTAGAAAAGAACATACCTCAACCATAGTAGACGCGCAGGCTACCACCCGCAAGGCACTCTGGGTCAGCAGTCTCGTGGTCAGTTGCCCGTGGGGGCGGAACCTGTGGCCTTCTATAGGCATGCGCGCTACCACCAGCCAATGAGCGACGCCCCCAGACGAGGGTCGCTTGGCTTTTCTCCCGCGGGAATTCTGAGTTGCCTCAGAAGAACGTCGCGACAGCCAAGCGGATACCTCAGGTGAGGTGCTGGGTTGTAGGATGCTGGAGTGGCGGGGACACCCGTAGAAAGACCTATATCTGTGGTCATCGGCCATTGGGGTTTTTTTCAGGGGTGAGGAGGGGAAGATTTTGTCCAGCGCAGGAGAAGGAGCCAGGGGCTACTCTTAATTTGTGAGGCAAATCTTTCCGACTGGCACTACCTGGGTGGGGCCTCTGACGGGAAAATCAAGTCCGTGAACTTCACCGAGGGCAGGGCCTTGAGCAGGCGAGGGCCAGGTGGAAAGCCGCGGGCTGAGTGGGTTCTGACAGGTCTGGAGACCCTGAGCACATTTATCTCTGGAGAGGAGGTGGGCCTTTGTCTGTGGGCGCATCTCTCCCTCGTCCCCGCCCCAAACCCGTCAGAAACAATTAAAATGAACCGAGGGCGTCTCTTCGTTTGTCCTCGATGTCTATGTTGTGAAAAATCATAGGTGGAATTGTTCTTTTCCGAGGCACAGATTGCAGAACGTTTTTATTTTATATTTATTTCGCTGTAAACTCATTTTGGGGCATGCTCACGACCGATCCTGTCAACAACTACAATTTCGCTCTGTGACTGAAATGCACAAACTAGATTTGCCCGAATTTAGCCAGAATCCGGCAGAAGCGGGACTAAAATTCAGATCTCAATCCTCAGGTGCAAACTCACCGTCGACGCTGTCTTTATCTTCTTTGTTAACTTTCGGGCCAACAGATTAAGTGAGGAGACTCCCCAAATGTTATTCACCTAAGATGATCTTTATTTGATAGCGCTAATTTTGAAATTTACCGGTTTACTTAAATGGTGTCTTTGGATTCAGAAGGTTTGAGAGACTTATTTTTTAAAAGTCAGAAAACAACTAAATATGGTGCCGTCTGGAAGAAAGCATACAGGGAAATCTGGGAAGACATCAGTGGAGGATCAGGTCGTAAGAGCCTATGACTTTGAGAAAGAAGATAAAAAGGATCTGAGTGGTTCAGAGGAGGATGTCACTGAAGGTACAGTATATCTAATATTGTTGGGCAGTGACCATGTCCTGTACTTCACTTGTTTTGAATGCACTACATTTTAAACGATAATAAAACTTTATTTGTAAAGCATTTTGATGTGCTTCATGTTTCTCATTTGGAGTTAGAAAAGCTTACACAGCATCTCTTGCCTTTACAGTCATTATTCTCCAGATTTCTGATTGATTGGTAAATAAAATATATAACATTTATGGCATAAATACATATAATATGTAAAAATAAATAAGTACAAACCTGGCCTATTATGACATTAAGACGGGAAGACTTGCAAAATTGTTCCTATAAAATGGTCATGGATCCTGATTTAATTGCATCCAAACTGCAGAGAAAGTACTGTGTTTATACGTCTGCTTTAAACAGTAATGTTGGCAAAAAATCCTAAAAGGCCTCAAAATTAAGATACTACACCATGAAAAATTACCATGAAAAATGGCATACTTAGTTTTGAAAATATTTTTCTTTCTTATTGTCAATGCAGGGAAGACTCCAGTAATTGATAAGCACGGGAAGAAAAGGACTTCTGCAGGAATATTTGAAGATATGGGGTGATGTGCTCAAAATAATTTTTGCCTGTTATATAAAGTACTTTAAGAAAAGTCTACTTTGGTTGTCCAGCAACTATTGTATGTAAAATACTGGGTGTGTGATATTTTGATCCTTAATTAAAAGCTTTTTAATGTAATTTCACAGGGGCGAAGTACAAAATATGCTGGAAAGATTTGGAGGTATGTTTTAGGAGATATCTATTTTTCATGTTTAGCTTTTTAAAATCATCTCTA
The DNA here is from genome assembly GCF_028018385.1 of Neofelis nebulosa. Lineage (NCBI taxonomy): Eukaryota > Metazoa > Chordata > Mammalia > Carnivora > Felidae > Neofelis > Neofelis nebulosa. Next base: position 20,104,480 of record NC_080789.1, read on the forward strand.
AATTAAAAAATTTAGTTAGGAAAGTCAGAATCGGGATAGTAATAGCTGAAAGTTTTCTTAGAAAAAAAGCAGTCTTGCTTTTTAATATTATACTTTAAGATTTAATTTTAAATGTCTTTCCAAAACTGTTGAACCAGCTGTACCCCTATTTAATTTGAACATGTGGCAACAAAATAATTTTCATCAACATTAAGTTTTAATAAGTATTTATTTTCAATAAAGCTGACATTAACAAGGCTCTCCTTGCCAAGAGGAAAAGACTAGAAATGTATACCAAGGCTTCTCTCAAGACTAGTAACCAGAAAATTGAACATGTTTGGAAAACCCAACAAGAACAAAGGTAAGGTTGTTGGTTTTTCACAGACACAACGTTTGTATCATTTCTTAGTATCCATTGGTGCAAATTATGAAAAATACTATCATTTTCTATTTATTGGTGTTTCTAGTAAAAAATATATTTGGCTTTACTTTTCTCTAAGTCCTTTCTTTAGTCTTATAACCGTACTCCTTCATAGACTTGAGATGATTTCCTAGAAATCAATGATTATCTTTTTCTCCATTTAAATAACCATTGAGTGGGGCGCCTGGGTGGCTCGGTCGGTTAAGCGTCCGACTTTGGCTCAGGTCATGATCTCGTGGTCCTTGGGTTCGAGCCCCGCATCGGGCTCTGTGCTGACAGCTCAGAGCCTGGAGCCTGTTTCCGATTCTGTGTCTCCCTCTCTCTGTGACCCTCCCCCGTTCATGCTCTGTCTCCCTCTGTCTCAAAAATAAATAAACGTTAAAAAAAATAAAAAATAAAAAAAAAATAAATAAACGTTAAAAAAATATAAAAATAAAAATAAATAAATAAATAACCATTGAGTTTTTTTTACTATAAAGGAATAAAAAGTAAATGTCATCTAAATTATGAGTCTTGTGATAGTTACTTATTTAACAATGTAGAAAAAGATCAATCTTATTGTAAATAATCTGTATATTTTAGCTGATGGCTTAATGTTACTGTTTACAAAATCATTGTCATACCAAAATGGGGAAAAATTAAGTGAAATATTTCTATTTGGAAATCTTATAAACATAGTAACTTCATTGAATCTGTTTATCATATCAGAAACTATATTCAGTTGGAGAAGATGAGAAATAAACTGCATGGAGATAAAATGAAGTTTTCTGGAAAATTTGTATATATAATAAAACTTCCATAGATCTTAAGAACTAAAGCATACAAGAGGGATTTTCTGTCAGCTGGTTAGGAAAATAAATACTTCTAGAATCAGCATAAATCATTATTTTACTTTTTGTTTTCACATCTGAAAATTTAAGGAGCCATTATTTCCTTCCTTTATTGTAGTATTAATTATGTCAAATCAATTTTGTTTTGAATGTTTTTTCTATTGGTATGACATATGATAATAGTCATTCTTATGTTTTAACAGGCAGAAGCTTAATCAAGAGTATTCTCAGCAATTTCTGGCTTTGTTTCATCAGTGGGATATAGATGTGCAGAAAGCTGAGGAACAAGAAGAAAAACTAGCTGTTAGTATCACACTTAGTTTTATAATTAATCTATTATAACCAAGTGTCAAGTAGGAATGGAGAGCCTAGCTATGTAGTAGATCCGTAACACTCAGCTGGGTTTCACTTCCCATGCTGGCTATGTGTTTTGGCCCTGCTGAACGGTAAACCAGAGAATTATGGGTACACACCGTATTTATAAAAGCTGTTGTTCCTGTATTGGTTGTGATTCTTGCAGTTCCAAGTGACAGAAATTGTCAAGGTACAAAAAACATTATTGGTTTATATAAAAGAAGTCCAGGAATAGTTTGGTTTCAGGCATAGCAGGATGGGTATAAGGAAGGATTGTTTACATAGTGTCATTTGGGCTCTGTCTCCAGCTCTTAATAGGCTCTTTCAGTGTGGTAAGCAAGATAGCTTCTTGCATTTGTAAACTTGCTACAAGTTTAGTAACCTCAGTGGATTAAAATAGACTTTCTCAATAACTTGCAGAAAGAAAAGTCCATTGGAGGAATATCATTGATCTAGTTTGGATTATTTGCCCATTCCTGAATGAGTCATTATGGTTAAAACATGGTTTACTTTTAATGACTAGACTGTTGTTACATGCCTATCTTTATAGGAGATGGAAGTGAGCCCCTCCCATATATAACTATGTTAACTATCCTTGTATTTAATTCTTTCATTTATAAAATTATCACACATTTCTTATTTAAGAGCTAAGGTACTATTCATATTAAATAATCTTAGGGGTTGGTTGATCAGCTCAGTTTTAGAAATGTTAATACGAAACAACCAAGGGGATGTGTTGAGTAGGCCATTGGTATATGAGTCTGGAGTTCTGGAAAGAGACATGAGTTGAACTTACAAAGTTGGGAATTCTCAACATAAATACATCATTTAACCATGAGATTGGATAAAATCACCAAGGGAGCAATTGTAAATGTGAAAGAGAAGTAAGTCTAAGAACTGAGCTCTGGAATAGGTACTTCAGTGTTTAGAGTTCAAGAAGATGAGGGAGAACCAGTAAAGGAGACTGAGAATGAGTGGCCTAATAGGTAGAAAAAAAGACTCCAAGTGAAGTCAAGAAAGCCTTTGAAGAGAGAGGATAAACTTTGTCATATGCTACTTATAGGCCACATAGGGTGGATTTGGCAATGTGGAGGTTGTTGGTGTTCTTTATCAGAATGATTTGGTAGAAAAGAGAGTACAAAGAGTTGACTGGAATGAGAATAAGAGAGGATAGGAAAGATAGAAATGGGGTGGTAGCCTGAGTAGAAAAGGAATAGTGTGTGGTTTTTTGTTTAAGAATGGAGAAAGAGCAACATGTTTGTGTGCTGATAAGAATAATCTTGAGAAAAAATAAGGAATTGAAAGAGGGGGACAATTGCTAAATTCTTTAGAATGGTTGGGACATGTGAAAAAGTTGGCTGTAGCAGAGAACAAGTATAGTTCATCCTTAAAAATAGGAAATAAGGTAGAGTATGTGAACACAGATAGATGTAGTTGTGTAGGTAGATATGGTGATGGGGACCAAAGTTCTCTTTGGATTACTTCTATTTATTTAGTGAAATAATTAAGGTCATTGGATGGTAGAAAAGAAGTTGCTTTTTGAAGTCAAATGAGACAGTATAAAATACTTTCCTGAAGAGTGGGCCAGTGAATAGACTAGGAAAATGTAATTTCCAAGTAGCATTAAGGACCAATTTAGGCTAGTGATCACAGTGATCATGATTTAAAGTGAGACCTACCAGCATATAAATGTGGGGTTTTCTGAAGTCATGACCAGCTACAGACAGAGTAGCTGGAAAGTTGAATTTAAAGAGTTCAGAGTAGTATCTAACACATGGTTACTATGAAGTTTGCTATTGTTAATACTATGTAGAGGTTGCAGATACTGGCAATTACAAAATCTAGGGTATGAGTATGTGCATGAATGGCTAAAGTAGAATGGGAGACAAAAAAACCATTGGTGAAAAGTAGGCCAAGAAACTGAAAAATCAAAATTATTGGAAGGATTAGCCAGGGTGATACTGAAAGCACCAAGAATTAAAACATATTTTGTGTATTGTTAAGTGTTCCTACTCAATAGCTGTTAGGTTTATTACATTATTGTTGTATATGGTGGTGAACTTGGTAATAATAGTTAAAACAGTGTTGATTAATTTTTTTAATGTTTATTTTTGAGAGAGGGGCGCAGAGAGAAAGGGAGACAGAGAATCCGAGGCAGGTTCCATCCAGGTTCTGAGCTGTCAGCATAAAGTGAGATGCAGGGCTCAAACTCACGGGCCATGAAATCATGACCTGAACCGAAGTCGGATGCTTAACCGACTGAGTCACCCAGGTGCCCCTTAAAACAGTGTTGATTCAAAAACTATACCTTTTAAATTTAATGCAGAATTATTTTTTGTTAAATTTTAAATTTTATCCAAATTGTTATAATTTTTTTTCTTTTACATTTGTAGAACCTGTTTCGACAGCAACAAAAGGCTTTTCAACAATCTAGAATTGTTCAGAACCAGAGACTGAAAACAATTAGACAGTTATATGAGCAGTTCATAAAGGTCTGTTGTATTTGGTTATGTAATACATTCTTATATAACATTATATTTGGAAATAGAAGATAATTTTTTCCTTCTAAGTTTAAGGGAAAAATTTTGCTTACATATTTTAAATTCTTACTTTCCATTTTGTTACAAGTGTTAAATATATTTTCATTTCAAGACTCTAATGTTATCGTGGGGATTATTAAAAACAGGAAATGGTGAATTGGGAATTTTACCTAAATGTACATATTATGCATAAAATTCATACTTTATTAACTTTAGTAATAGTTCTATCTTAACTAAAAATAGAATGTCCATTAATTATTTCTAGGTAGTCTTTTACTTGTCTTTGTATCTCTAATATTTGCTAAATAGAAAGTACCCAATTGAAAATGAGGAATATCTTATTTTCTACTGTATTATATATGTGCTTTATGGTATATTTGCTTTTAGGATTATTACAGTGACTAAAAATAGCTTTATATGCCATCTTATAATCATAAGAGATGGCTCAGACATAGAATAGAATGAAAAAGCCAGTTGATTAAAAATTTGTGGATTGAGAATTAGCTGACACATATGCATATTAGCAAATTGTGGTTTGTGGCATTGCCCTCTTATTCATGCAGATACATATTTTTTTAGTATCAGTTCATAGGAGTTCATTGGAATCCTGCACGTACTTTTTTTTTTTTTTTTTGATGTGAGGGATCCTTTTAGATAATCTTGTTCAAATATTAAAATGTCACCCCTTTTAAAGGAATTGGGATGCTCTGAATAAACTAGTAAAATAGTTTAAAACAATTATTTTTAAAGAAGTTTAATATGTATGTACACCAAAGTTATTTTTAAAAGTGTTTCCAATCAGGCGCACCTTGGTGGCTCAGTTGGTTGAGTGTCTGACTTTGGCTTAGGTCATGATCTCATGGTTCAGTTCGTGAGTTCAAGGCCCACATCGGGCTCTCTGCTGTCATCGTGGAGTATGCTTTGAATCCTCTGTCCCCCTCTCTCGGCCCCCCTCCCAATTGCGCTCTCTCAAAAATAAATACACGTTTTTTTAAAAAAAGATCCCAATCAGCTTGCTTTAATGCACTTTAAAAACCATTTGTTAATTGGTGAAGGTAGATGAAGTACTAGATTTTTTAAAAATCTTATCACTAAATGTTACACTTAGATTAGGAATTTTAGTATTATATTTGATTCCTACATCTCCCTTATTCTTCACATCCATTTATTAGTAGGTCCTGTAATTTTTGCTTCTGCAGTGGTTCTTTCTCTCAATTCCCAGTGCTACTATCCTAGTTTACAACCTCATCATTCTTTGCTTGTACTATTAAACCTCAACTGATCTTTCTGTTCTTCAAACTACCCTTCATAGGTCTGTCATACTATCTTCCTAAAACATCTTTTCCCTCCTGAAAGTCAGTAACTTCTCATTTTCAATTCTTAGGTATTCAAGATCTCCCTCCCACCCCAGCCCATAATGTTATCTTCTTTTTATGCTTCAATTACTACATTTGTCTGGTAATTCCCACTCCTCCAGATAATTGCTTTCTCTGAACTCACTCACTATGTACTTCCATTATGCTTATGCTCTTGCCCTAAAATACTTTTACTTTTTCTATTGAAATTGTATTCTTTTGACAACTAAATTGGAATTAATCGTATATTTTCTACTACATAGCCATAGCAAGTTGCATTTCCATTCCTGTTACAAAATTTTGCATTGTTTATATGTTTCTTCTTACTGTGATAAAAGCGTGATCATGTATTATTGTTTCTAAATTTTTCCATACGCTTAATATAGTACTTTTTAGATAGTAGGAGTTAAGATCACTGTTTGTTAGATGAATAGTAAAGATTTGTAACATAATTTGTTTCTCATAAATTGAAAAAAGTATATTATAGATCATTTTATTCCCTCTAATAAATTCACACCCCACTATTAGTCATAATAATATAATAACATAACTACCTGATATTTTGAAAGCTTATTAGAAATTTTAAAAATTATGGTATTCTTTTTTTTGGTTCTATTTTGACCTTAACAGCTCATTAACTTGTTATTTTGAGTAAAATACACTACTGTCGTACCTCCTATAATAACATTTGATCCATGTCTGATGCTTTTTGTTCCTTTAGTGCATGTCTTGGTTTCTTCTATTACTTAGAAAATTTTTATTTAGATAAATAATGCACATTATTTAAAGATCCTACCTTTAAAAAATTTTTTTTAAAGTTTATTTATGTTGAGAGAGAGTATGAGCATGAGCAGAGGAGGGGCAGAGAGAGAGGGAGAGAGAATCTCAAGCAGGCTCTGTGCTGCCAGTGCAAAGCCCAACATGGTACTCAAACTCATGAACTGTGAGATCATGACCTGAGCCAAAATCAAGAGTGGGATGTTTAACCAACTCAGCAACCCAGGCACCACTTTAATTTTTTTTTTAATGTTTATTTTTGAGAGAGAGAGAGAGAGAGAGAGCACGAGTAGGGGAGGGGCAGAGAGTGAGGGAGACATAGAATCTGAAGCAGTCTCCAGGCTCTGAGTTGTCAGCACAAGAGGCCGATGCAGGGCTCAAACCCACTGACTGCAAGATTCTGACCTGAGCCAAGTCGGACACTTAACTGACTGAGCCACCCATGCACCCCTGAAGATCCTACTTTTGAATACTAATTATACAAGTTTAGAATCTGAGATGAAAAGTGGTGGTAACTGAACTAGCCTTTTGCGTTTTAGAGTATGGAGGACTTGGAAAAGAATCATGATAATCTACTTACGGGCGCACAAAATGAACTTAGAAAAGAAATGGCTATGTTGCAAAAAAAAATTATGATGGAAACTGTAAGTCATTATATTTTAAATTGAGAAAAAATAAGGATTAATGCAAGCACTGAAATATTTTATTTGCTGAAATATGTATAACACTTATCTAAAAATTAAACAAATGTTTAATATTTCCTTTCACATAACAGCAGCAGCAAGAGATGGCAAGTGTTCGAAAGTCTCTTCAATCCATGTTATTCTGATGACTCTTTGAAGGAAGAACTTGAACCTAAATGATATGATACAATTATAACATTAGCTAAGAAGAATGTAATTGTTTAGAGTGGTTTAAAAATTCTAGTTTAAAATAATACATCGTGTTAATCTTTAGCTTCAGTGCAAGAACCCCTTTCTGTTAACCTTCACATAAAGCTGAACAGTTATGTGAGTAGTAGCAATTCCTAAATTATATATACTAAGCCTTCAGTTCTTTAATAGTAATTGTGAATTTTTCTCTTTAACACTTGTCAATTAATTTTTAGCAATAAAAATGATTTAATTTCAGGTTTTGGCTTCAGTGTATCTGCATTAGTCCCAAAAGGTAGAAAGCACAAGCATAAAAGGTTAAATTGTTCTTCCTTAAGAAAAAATGTACAAAATCTATGTTATATATACATCCTATCATGTATACTCAGTAAGTTGCACAACCAATTCTAATGAAATTAGGATTTCAAAAGAAAATCTATTCTATTGACTTATAAAATTTATTAAAAGAAACCTAAGTTTGTGTTCAGAAATAAATTAAACTGCTAAAAACTATTAAGAAAACCAAACAAGATCTATAATCAGTTTTAAGACGTGGATTTGTGAATATGTCATTTCCACAAAAACATCAAAATGCCATTTAATTGGATTTGGTCCACAATTAAATGACACATGCCCTTAGTAACGATTAAACGTATATCTAACATACTTAATTACTTATGGTTTAAATGCTTCACATCTGTCTTTAAGTTACCTAGAAAATATTTTGTTTTTCAGTTTTAATATTCAGTAAATATACAGAAGTTTGATTACATTCATTTCCAAACGAACAGTTGATTTTATACCTTGTCTCTAAAAATACGCATTTTTTTAAACATAGCATAACATATGAAACACTTGATTTAATAATATTAAATATTAAACAATATTAAACAATATTAAATTGTTTCACATTTGTTTGAAATAAGTTAAACTTACTATTTTTTGCTGAAATTGCTTTCATTGAATCAGTCAAAACAAAAATATGCCCTTGGAGGAAAAGGAGTGATTTTCTCCTGTTTTTCCATGTTTTAAATTCTAATTTTTACCCCTATTACCCACTTTTACCTTAGTTAAGATTTTCCAAGCCTAAAAAATAAGCCCATACTGATTCTCTTTTTCTAGCTGTGATAAGTTATACAAGAAAAAATTAATGATTATCTAAGGAGACAGTTCCAATTTTTTTTCTGCATTTTGTAAAGGACTTCCCTTTTAAGCCAAAGTTGGAATGTAAATCTTAAGTACTATTCAAACACTTTAAAAAGTCCTATCCAAACACTTTAAAAAGTTTACCAATAGTTAGAGGCAAAATAAGTACTCCAGAGTGATTTCTATGTACTTAATTTACATATTTTTTCCTTTTAAAGAATAATCCCCTTTCACTATTTTTTCAATATACCTTTTTATTGTCTAAGACACAGTATGTGTTCATTACTCCTTTAATTTTGATTATTTCATCGTATGGCTTAAGGTCTACAGACTGTTGGATAAAATTAATAAGGTAAGATGGGAGTGTGAATCACAACAATCCTTGTAATAGTTCTAATTTTCATAATGAGCAACATAAATGCTTTTAAGTGAGAGTGGAAAGATAATCAGTACATAATGTATTTAGTGATGGGACAACTGATATTTATCATCTCCCTATCATGAGTCCATGTGTATTTGAGGTTAATTTTGCTGAAATTTTAAAAGGAAGATATTGCCATGTTTTCATAAATTACTAATTTTCTTATGTCAACTGTGCTTTAGCTGCTGTTTTATGATTCATAAAAGGGAATGTTTAAAGTCCACTTTTTTTGTGAAAATTAATTTTAACTCAGAATATCAAGGAATGTATAAAGATTCATTTGTTTTCTGAACTGGTAAGACAAATTCCTTTTAGTAAATACAAATTATAGAAAATTCCAGTAGCCCATTTAAATTCTAGTTGCAAGCAAGTATTTCTTTTTATACAACAGTAATTAACATACCTCTTTTGAAAAATGGCTAATTAAAAAAAATCATAACATCATTTGACTCAATAATTACAGTATTACAATCCATGAACTTATATGGTATTATGAACTCATTTGTCAATTTTTAGCAATTAAAGTAAGCATTGCCCTTAATATGGCTAAAATCCTTTAAGTCCTAAATTTTTTTTTTAATTTTTTTTTTTTTAGCGTTTATCCATTATTGAGAGACAGACACAGAGCGTGAGCAGGGAAGGGGTAGAGAGAGGGTGAGACACAGAATCCGAAGTAGGCTCCAGGCTCTGAGCTGTCAGCACAGAGCCGGATGCGGGGCTCGAACTCACAAACTGCGAGATCATGACCCGAGCCGAAGTCAGTTGCCTGACCAACTGAACCATCCAGGCGCCCCAGTCCTAAATTTTTATGTAATCCCTTAGCAATGAAAACCCAAAGTATCTGATAAAGATTTCTGAGATAAAGAGACTCATCTTTAGAACCACAGTGGTTTACTTTCTTATCCTCAGAAAATTGAAATTTCTTTCTTTGGCTTTCTTTTTAACTAATATATTGTAATACTCTGGTAATACCTGTGATCAAAAATGTCGATATACAGTGAGGGCTTTACAACTGAAATAAACATAATGGAATCTACAGGACTTAATGTTTTACATTCAAATATAACCTTATTTATTGTATACTAGCCTCCTGCAAAGGGGAATTTCCTTCACTCATAGGTTCCCCTAACTGCTTCTCCTCTTTTCCTTGGGCTATTAGTCAATATGCTTGTGAACCTGTTCAGGTGCTTCATGACATGAAGTCTTGAAGATATTTAGATGAAGGTGTCTTGAAATTTGCAGGCACAAAGCACTAAAGTACATCATCATATCAAATGAAGAAATGACCTTTGGAAGCAAAAAAAAAAAAAAAAAAAAATGGATTAGGGCCTATCTTTTCTGAAGCAGCAGTTATTTTTCTGTCCCCTTCCCTACCCCACCCCCCAGAATCTCAAACCTTAACCTAAATTCTTCAACGAGAATATTACATTTTGGAGTACTTTCATATATTTCATATTTGGACCTCACTATAATCCTCTGGAACATGCAGGATATTTCACAGTTATAAAAACTGAGGCTCAGAATGGTAAAAGGCCTAGACAAAAATACAAAAGCTGGAAAGTAACAGAACTTGTCTTCTGACTCCACATTCTTTCAATTTTCTGCTATGCAACAAAGTCATAAATTTTCTATTAGAAGGGACTATTAGTCACTTAATAAAATCATCCCATCATATACATTTCTTTTTCCTTTGAGATGGTTTTAAGAAATAAAGGCCTGGAAAAGACACAATAGTTGAGGAGAGGTATATACAAAATTGTGTTGAATACAAAATTAAGGAGAAAGGCACACTCTAAAAAGTTTATCAGAGACCAGGGGCAAATGCTTCCTTTCAGAGAAAGGAGGCTCACAGCTCTGCCAGTGGAGAGAGAATTCTCACCCATGAGGGGAAAATCTCCCATATCATTTACTTGAAAAGTTCTGTCTGACCGTTTTCTCTCTGAAGCAAGGACCTTATGTTTTTGTTTGGTCCACAACCAAACTATATGTCATCATATAGTGTTTTTTGTTGCTTTTTAATTGTGATCGACATAGTGTTTTAGAGAAAAGTTCAATTTGCCTTCATCACCATAATCTCTACCAGTGGCATAAACCAGGCCAACTCATGACAAAATAAGTACCTGAATTTTTTTTTTTTTTTTTTTTTTTTTTAAGTAGGCTCCATGCCCAATGTGGGGCTTGAACTCACAACCCTTAGATCAATAGTTTCATGCTCTACTGACTGCGCCAGCCAGGCACCTGGTTCTTGAATTTTTAACACCTGATGTCTTAATTACATTAACAATTCCATTTGGCAATGTATATTTAACTTTAGTAAAAGAAACCCTATATTGAATTTTTGGATATTTTGAATAATTACCCCCTATTTTTAAAATTTAGATTGTTTTGGAGCCCTAAAAATATGTATAGTGGATGGCAAATTAAAGAACATTATTCTGATTTTCGAACACTTTTTAGACTATTGCCTGAAAAACTTCCAAGGATTAAGATTTACATCTCCCTACCATTTAAAAAATGAAAGATTTTTGAATGGACCATGAATGGGTATTAAGCTATTTACTCCAGGAAAAAAATAATACTGTAGAACATAGTATAAGGATCATCAGATGTACTATGGTCCATGCACAGAACAGATAATATTTTAATGCTTAAATCTAACAAATACGGTAAATTATTCAAATTACCAAGAGATTCACTGAAGGATTTCCTTTAGCACACTTTAATATGTGTTTATGTATCGCTAACAATTAGGTGAAAGTCACTGAGGTCCAGAGGTAGGGGAAAATACAGGAAAGTTGTTCAGAACCACTATTAACTGAAGACCATAAAGACAATATCTCAATAAAATAAAAAATTGAATAATGCTCCCTTTATCCATGTTTGTGATTAAGGTGTTAACAATAGTGATTTTCTTTTCTTCAGATGGCTAGAGCTTCTCTCTTAAGCACCATAATTCTATGTTTTATAATCATTTTGAATAGAAACTAATATATGTATGACATATATACCACTTTCTTAAGTAGAATGTAGACAATGAGAATTTAACCTTTGCTTGATGAATCATTATTATTGATATAAATTATGCACTGTCCTCATGAGGCATACAGGTACATCAGGTTGCTTAATTCTAGCACAAAATGGTCCCAGAATCCCATACTTGGTAATACTGTCTTTTCTATTTTGTTTCTTCACTATTAGCTGACAGTTCTTGATGCAATAAGTGCCCACATTTGCTAACACTAACTCCATCTAATTTACCAGTTACCTGCTATAAGCTCGGTATAATTCTAACAAGCTTGATTAAGTAAAAGTCAGACACTTAATAAGTATTTGCAGTTCTCTGGGCAGAGTGAAATCATTTTTGACATCTTTGTATTGTTTTTGGTAGGGGAGAAAAATATATTTTTAAGGTACACAGTTGTGTTTTTAAAGATTTAAGTTGTTGGAAGCCTGATCTCCAGATAATGTGGGCCATTTCTATACACACACAAAAATGATTCACGGCTTAAAAGGAGTATATTTTTAATATTCAGAAACATTTACAGTATACATAGTGAGGCTATCTGCTATCTCACTGAAATGACTCTTAAGCATAGGGTTATCTGACATATATTAAGAATAAATAAAAATCTTAGCAGAAAAGAACTTACCATTGCTATCCAAAGAACAACATATTCGTCTATAAAATTATTAAAGTATTGGTCTAAAAATAAAAGACCTGGGCCAAAAAAGACAGTGTCTTGAAGATACAGTTCACTTTTGGTCATGTGAGCTATCTATAAAAAAGTAAACAAAATAATTTCACTATTAAGTTTTAAATATTTTAGCTTTTACTTTTCAGGACAGAATCGTAACTTTAATTCACTATTAAGACAAAGATAAAGAGACCATTTAATCTCACATTTGATCCGGAAATACTGATTCTAAAACTTCTCAAATTCATGACTAGGTAGCTTGTTAAAGTTCCCAATATTTAAATTCCTTGATATCAAAAAGTTATAGTTGATAATTACAGCTAAACAGATAATTAAAAGACTTACCATACAGAAAGGAAATTATCTCCCTGAATATAACATTAACTCATTCACAGTTTTACTTAGAACATGAATAGCTATTTATTGTAATGATAACATCATTAAAAACCTAACCATTGTATGGAATACTTTCCAGCTTTGTATTTGAGGACCAAGTACATTATTTATACCATGAAATATAAATTAATTTCTTACCACCAATTTTTGTGAGACTTTAGCAAAGACACATCCAAACATCAGGGTATAAAGACAAGGATGCTTTTCAAACACATTAGTTGCTGACTTTTTATAGATCATTATTGCCAATATAATAATTATTCCTATGTGGAGTCCAGGTGACAAAACACTAGTGCCCTAAGGGATAAATCAGAAAATCAGCATTATATTTTAGCACTACATTTATCACAGTGCAAACATTTTCTGAATATCTATTTTGTGTTAAGAATTAGAGACCTAAAGAAGGGAGAATGGGATGTCCATGGCCTAAAGGACTATGTAGATCTTAACTGTGCCTTCAAACTTCCACAAAACTATAGGGTTACAAAGAGGTAATACAGTGCCACAGATGTTTGATTTCAGTTTTATATACACCACGCATTTTAAACTAACAACCACTAAAAAGTAACAATATGATATATTCTATACAAAATTTTACTATGCTGAAGGCATAGTAAAAATCCAACATTTGGATTGCTAAATTAACATATTTTTGTCCAGATACTGGAATAAAGCTTAGCCTGCCAATTTTATTTTTTATTTATTTTTTTAACATTTTGTTTTTTAAATTTTTTTATTTATTTTTGAGAGAGAGACAGAGCATGAGTGGGGGAGGGGCAAAGAGAGAGGGAGACACATAATCTGAAGCAGACTCCAGGTTCTGATGTCAGCACAGAGCCCGACACAGGGCTCGAACCCATGAACCATGAGATCATGACCTGAGCCGAAGGCAGACCCTTAACTGACTGAGTCACCCAGGCGCCCCAAGATTTTATTTATTTTTTTTTTATTTTTTTTTTTATTTTAAAACAAAAATTTTTTATTTATTTATTTTTTTTTATTTTTATTTATTTATTTATTTATTTTTTTATTTTTTAATATATGAAATTTACTGTCAAATTGGTTTCCATACAACACCCAAGATTTTATTTTTAAATAATCTCTACATCTAACATGGATCTCAAATTTATAACCCTGAGATCAAGAGTCACATGCTTGATTGACTGAGATAGCCAGGCATCCCAACCTACCAATTTTAAAAAATATTTTAACCACTGATTAGGAAGAGTTTAATTCTGCCCTGGTCTCTCTATATACCAACACCTCCCACCCTCACCTTTTTTTGCATTTAGACTGCAAATGCCTTCTTGTGTAACACTGTAAATCCAGCCCATTACATTTTTACCTATGTGAATCAGGATTCTCTCAGTACTGCTTATCCTAAACAAAATTTAGACTAAAAAAAATAGTGCATTTATCTGTATTATGGTTCTGTAGATTTTATTCAAGAAAATCTGCTGCTAAAACCATCGGAAAAGCACCAGTTTAAGAGTTAGAAATCAACCACTTCTTAGCCATAGTGTTTGATTTTTTATCTTCTTTCAAAATATAATCAATTATTTCTTAATAAAATATTATCTAAAGTAGACATTGATCCTGACTAAATCTTATTTTCTTTAGTGGAATTCATGTTCCAGGTAGTACTCTATCATCCATGGTCAAGCAACAAGTATTCGTAAGTACCTCATGCACAGTGCTGTCCTGAAATCAACTGAAGAAAACACTTCATAAAACGACAAATTAATTTTTCCAAACATATCAGGACTTATGTATCTATATGATTTATATTTTGGTTTCGGATTATGTACATAATATGTATTCATAAATATTGATAATTTATGAATTATGTGGATTCCTTTGAAATTGTCTTGAGAGCTAGTTTATAAGTCATTTAAGAGAATGAGACTTTTTTTTACTAAAAATGTCATATTTCACGTTTACTACTCTTATTTATTAAATCTGGCTCCATATCACTTTCTTTTTCTCAAAATCAAATCTATCCTGAAAGGACAGAAATTTTGAACTACAATACCAAGGAAATCAAGGAGAGTAAGTTACAGCTCAAATGATTCTAAAAAGGCATTCCAACAATGTTTTGACAGAAGATGACGTCACTGGACTAAGTACTTCTTAGGTTGTTTGTTTTTTTAATGTTTATTAATTTCTTTTGAGAGATAGAAAGAGAGAGATAGGGAGAATCTCAAGAAGGCTCTGCACTGCCAGTGCAGACTTGGCCTTGATTCCATGAACCACTGTGAGATCATGACCTGAGCGGAAATCAAGAGCCAAAGGCTTAACCAACTGAGTCACCCAGGTGCCCCTTTATCGTCTTATGTTTATCTTAAAGATGACAATATGGCTTTTTAAAAACATAAATATTGTATTTGCTTAAAAAGCTGGCAGGAATTCTGACCCTTTCCCACATAAAAGCACTGAAGTTTAAAAAATATATATATAAATAAATACATGGGGCGCCTAGGTGGCTCAGTTGGTTAAGCGTCCAACTTCGGCTCAGGTCATGATCTCATGGTTTGTGAGTTCAAGCCCCATGTCAGGCTCTGCACTGACAGCTCAGAGCCTGGAACCTGCTTCAGATTCTGTGTCTCCCTCTCTCTCTGCCCCTCCCTGCTCACGTTGTCTCTCTCTCTCAAAAAATGAATAAACATTAAAAAAAATTAAAAAAATAAATAAATACAAAAGTATTATAGTATGAGCAAAGGGGATGGGGAAAAATGGAGGGAGGGAGGCAAACCACAAGAGACTCTTAAATACAGAGAACAAACTGAGGGTGGACAGAGGGGTGGGGGAGAGGGAAAATGGGTGATGGGCATTGAGGAGGGCACTTGTTGGGATGAGCACTAGGTGTTATACATAAGCCAATATGATAATAAATTATATTTTAAAAAATGTAAAAAAACAGAAACACACGGTGTACCTATTCAACTTAAGAATTAAGGTTTAAAATTTTACCTTTTAAAATATTAGAATTTTTAAAAATTTTTAATGTTTATTTTTGAGAGAGAGAGAGAGAGAGAGAGAGAGAGCGCACACAAGTGGGGGAGGGGCAGAGAGAGAGAGAAAGACACAGAATCTGAAGCAGGCTCCAGGCTCTGAGCTGTCAGCACAGAGCCTGATGAGGGGCTCAAACCAACAAACCATGAGATCGTGACCTGAGCCGAAGTCAGACGTTCAACTGACTGAGCCACCCAGGCGCTCCAATAGTAGAATAATTTTTAAAAATATATTTTAGTGAAATTTCACTAAAATTTACTTGATGAGTAATAAATTGCCCTGTATGTGAAGCCATGACCTTTGGCAACTTTCCCGCTATTAAATCAGGAACTCATTCCCTGAGAATGGAAATTCTTAATTATGTACACTAATAAGACAGTAGATGATTAAATAGAATGTCAGAAAAGTCTACAAGAAAAAGGCTTCAGAAAAGAGGAAAAATGCTTTATTGGTTAATATGTTTTAAAGTGCTTTTGTATTATATGCTTAAAAAGAAAGATAGTTCCCTTCCCTGTTCTTGGAACACCAGCATATTTTTAGTATTTCTGTATCTGGTAATAATAAAATTTAGAATAAAATTAGTAATAAATGATGATGAAATTAGTATCTTACTGCTATAGTGGATCCATTCTTGCCAACACCACCATGGAGGATAACATTGAAATAATTTGAACAGGAAAATATTGCTCCACCTACTACTCCAAGAACTGGAAAGATCTTCAATTTTATTTCTAGAATGGGTATCTTTAGGGGTAGAGGAAAGAAACAAATCATTAAGAAAATAGAATTTATTTTCCTGTTAAATAGTAAAGAAACATTATCATATGGCCCTGTATAATAGGCTATCCTTTTTCTTGTATAAGCAAGCCTTAACTCCTAGATGTAGCCTGAAGTGGTCACTTTTCTTTTAGTGGTTTTATTCATTAAGTGAAAAATGAATCCACCAAATTCAGGGAAGTCTACTTACATAACTGTGATGAAATATTTAATCTCATAAGCCTTCATCTGATTTAAACATGAAAAATGATAGTTCACTTGAATTTAGTACCTCTAAAAGGTAGCATCACAGGAAAAGTCAGACACCATGATCTGAATCATGAATGTGACAAATATCACAGTGTGTGTGCATGCAAGAATTTTGTGTAGTTAATATCCAGGATTAAATCTCTAACAGTATATTTACCTGTTGGTCAATTTGCTGTTCAAGAAAACTTCCAAAGGCAGCAAAGGATTTAAAAAACAGTAACAATAAATTGCCAAAAGCTATAGGCTAATGTGTTTTGAAAATAGACTGAAATTTATACTAACATTTGTGGAAACTACAGATGAACAAATTTAGAAAATCTACATCTAAAATAAGTATTCTAGTTGGTAAGAATAAGCAGGTGTGCTTTCTTCCTATGGTATTGCCAAAACGTTGAATGAAATGATTTTAAGATTAAATTAAATTCTTCCCCATTGTAACTAAATCAGAATTAAATTTAAGGCAACCACATCTGACTTAATAAATAACCCAACTGCCTCTAGGTCAACATTCACCTTTTTACGGGAACCAGCTGGGCAGCTAACACAAAAGACACATCGCATCCCTCTAGTATATCTGAGAGGCCTATAGTGGCATATCCTTGATTCTATCATTCTTACAGGATGAGAAGGAATATGAATGTCTCAGGAAATGTACCACTACTTAAAAATATGCTCCAAGTCTGAGCCCAGTGTTATGATCTGTAGCTGGCAATTCTGAAATTAACTGCCTTAGAGAAATCTTACTGTTTTTTTTAATAGACTTGATTTTTAGAGCAACTTTAGATTCATGAACAAAATTGTATGAAAAATACATAAAGTCCCATATACTCTCCACCCTCAACCCCCAGGGTATCCCCTACTATCAACATTCCCTACCAGAGTGTTAACATTTGTTATAATACACGAACCTATCCTGACACATTATTACCCAAAGTCCGTAGCTTCCATTACAGTTTACTCTTGATGGTATATAATTCCATGAGTTTGGACAAATGCATGACAGATATCCACCATTATAGTATCATGCCAGAATAGTTTCACTGCCCTAAAAATCCCCTGTGCTTTTTCTATTAACCCTCCTTCCCCAGTAACCTCTGGCAACTGCTGCTTTTCACTGTCTCCATCATTTTGCCTTTTCCAGAATGTCATATCGTTAGAATCATACAATATGCAGCCACCTTTGCAGATGGTTTCTTTTGCTAAGTAATATGCACTTGAGGTCCCTCCATGTCTTTTCATGTCTTGATAGTGCTTTCTTTTTAACACTGAATAATATTCCATTGCCTGCATGTACCATAATTTATCCATTCACCTACTGAAGGACATCTTGATTGCTTCCAAGTTTTGGCAATTATGAATAAGGCCGCTGTAAACATCCATGTTCAGGTTTTTGTGTGGACATAAGTTTTCCGCTTATTTGGGTAAATATCAAGGAGCACAGTCGCTGGATCCTATGGTAAGAGTATGTTTAGTTTTGTATCTCTTACTATTTTTACTGGAGGTATATATATATATATATATATATATATGAGTGACTAAAAACCTAGAGTCTGGAATTAGACTTCTTAATTCCAGTACTTACTAGCTATGTGTCCTTGGAGTAATTACTTAATCATTCTAAGACTTATTTATACAACAAAATAATGATAGTATCTATTTCATGTATTGTACCGAGGGTCACAGTGATGGTAAACTGTGGGAACATAAGGTGTTCAGTAAATGTTATTTGTTAGCTATTGATATTATCCTTCTTATTCTTAACTCTATGGGCATGAGGTTGTGAGTCAGCCATTGTTATGGACTTAGGTTGTAAAGATAGAATCATTTATTTCTTCATAAATTCTCTTTCTATACAAAGCATGAATTTATCCCAGTGGCCTCCTGAGAGTCAACTTTTACCAAAACACTGAGGCCAACCAAGCAGAAAATAAAAACACTCCTTAATATGGGAAACTTTACCTCATAATAGATTATAAAAAATGCAAATTATTAACTTTTATTTCCTGATATTGAGGGACAAGTTTCAAACATGAAATATTTTACTGAATTTACTCTTTCATATATCTGTTTTATGAGATAAATAGTAGTCTGGAAAAGGTAGTTCAACTAGCGTGTTAAATTTTGTATTAGGGCAATGGGGTCATTTTCTTCTATGTGATAATATATTCGTGCATAGGGAAAAATGCCATAATAAGGTATATAGGAATAGTAAAATTACAAAATGAAGGAAAAAAGGTTAAGAAGTGGTATGACTAGTAACTACAATGTGAAGAATTTCTAAAGAAAATTAACAATGCATTTTCCTAAATATTTGTAAAGTACTTAAATATAAATTTAAATATTCAGATTTACCGTATAGTCCCACATTGTTGCTCCTCCAAGTGTAGATAATATAAAGACGATCACTAAAGCTACCTGAATTTCAGTTACATCCACTCTAAAGAGGAAGCACAAAGAATAGAAAAGATGTTTGTAAATAAAATTCCTGAATATGAACATCAGTTAACCATATGTTAAATATCAAATATGTAAGAATCTTTATAAGTTTAGCTTATTTGTACCTTTAGGTCTATCACTGAATTATCAATTCACACTGTTGAACTGAGCACACTGAATAGTATGTGCTCATATACAGGTAAACATTAGGATATGCATGGGGGAGGGAAAGCTTGTATATCATGTATAAAATTGCTGAGAGCAGTTATCATTGAAATTACAGAAGGATTTTACTTTCTACTTCATGTACTTCTGTAACATTTGAAGTTTTAAATAACAATCATGTATTAGTCTTGTAATGAGGAAAAATTAGAATAATATGAAAACAACCAGGTAACTTAGGACAAATTCTTAAACACCCAAGTGAATTTCACTTAAAAAGTAGGGAAAATTCAAACAGCTTTCCTAATATTAGGTTACTAATAGTCATTATAGTTTTTTGGTTTCCACAGACATTTTCCCCTACGTGAACATGTTAAGTTTAAAAACAAAAAACAAAAAACAAAAAAAAAACCTCCACTAAACCAACCAACATCAGTCTCTAGTCTGCATTCTCTGAAGCTACTGACCCCTCTTCTCCTTTGCTCCATAAACAGGCTAACTGAAAAGTGGTCTACATTTGTAGTTTCCTCCTCTTCATATTTGCTGCTTTTTTACTGTCGTCTGGTTTTTGGCCCCATTCTACTAAAATTGTTTAAGGTAAACAATGACTTTCAATTGATCGAATCTAAGGGATACATTTCAGTTAATATCTTGGGTAACTTCTCTTCAGTCTTTAAAATGCTGATCATTCCCTTTCTCAATGTTTTGCTATGTTCTTATTTATTCCATGCTCTCTCTTGATTCTCTTGCCTTGCTAGAAACTCTTCTCATGCTCTTTCCTAGACTGCTGCTTCTTCCACATCTGAAATGCTACCATTTCCATAATTACATCTTTTCTCCTTTTAGATTTTCTGAACGATTTTATCTATACTTAGATTACCATCTATAGGCTAAGGACCCCAAAATTCCTATCTCCAAATTCACATCGTTTTTTCTAAGCTCCAGGTTTCTATATCTGTCTACCTACCTGACATCTCTGCTTGGATGTCCTGCAGTCTTCAGATGCTACAGGAATACTTACTGCTCAGCAAATATAAGACATGTAGCGTAATCGATTAGATGATAAATTAAAACCAGGCAGGGAAGAAAAGACTTCCAGACTAAGTTACTTGGGGGCAGTTAAGAGGAGAAGGTGAACTGAACATCAACCCACAAAGAAAAGGAAAATATAAAAATGGTAGCCAGTTTTTTTGTTTTTTTGGTAAGATCAGTGGCAGGCAAACCAAGGCCTCCAGGCTGCGTAGAGAAATAGTCAAGTTGGCTCAAAAATGTAAACATAATAGTATAACATGTAGTATTTTGTAGAGTAAAAAGAAGAAAAGTACTAACACTGAGCATCTATTGTGAGTCTTATGAGCTATAAATTATTCCAATAAATTATTTTTTGGAAAGGGAAACAAATGATTTTTCCATGCCTGTACTGGAACAGCTGACAATTGCCATAGGAAAATGAGTTCATAGCCAAGCTCTCTTCCCACTATACTTACGACTCATACCAGAGTTCTGTGCTCTTTTCCACTAACAGGGGTAGAATTACACTAAATTATCCATAATTTCCCCAGGGTATGACTAGTGACCAGAAGCAACTAGGAAAGATGGCAGGGATTATAGAATAAATTTTCTCTCAATGAACTAAATGATGCATACGAGGATTGAGCTAGGAACCTGGGTTTCACATATGCATCATCATATCACAGATTTTATATTAAACTCAAAGTTTCATTCTCTCTTAATGACAGTTCTTGAGTCTGGAAACAAGAAAGCTGAAAGAATATGATAAAAAGAGAGAATCACTCACCAAATACTCAAATATTTGAACTATGAAGAAAGAGTTGAAGCTTCAGAAATATATTATGCCTAATATATTTAAATAAAAGAATATTCTGTATAACAGTTTACAATGAGAACTCATTAATGGGTCCAAGTTTTTAAAATTTGGATCCAAAAAAAATACTAAAAATCCAAGAAAGATGGACCCTGGGGATATTGTGTAAGAATATCCTTAATCCCCAAACTGTTATCATGAAGGACAGTCTACAACACTGCTACTGAAAGTGTGGTCTAGGGTTAGTTACCAGTCTGCAAGGAGTGAAGGGGAGAAATTGAGACTAAGCATTTAAAAACTTCCGTGGTAATTTGACAGAGTAATTTTGCATTTGTTGAGTTAAATGAAATATTGAGGACGGTATTTTGTAGGCCTGTTTTTGTTTTTTAGTTTTTAATTGCATGTTATTAGTCCACCATGGGTGGAGGGTAGGGGTAGAAACTAGTCCTTTACCATAATTTTTTTGACAAATGAACCTAAAACCATATAGAAATCCTCATGCTTTTGAAATAAAAAAAATTAACACCAAGTCTAAATGTTCACATGTAAATAACAAAATAGGACACAATACAACTGAACATTGGACATGGTTTAGGATTTAAGATTAAGCTTTAAGCATTGCTCTATTGAATTACACAAGATATTTGCTACAGGAGAGCAAATGTGCTATAAATAAGATATGCCTTATCCCACAAGACAAGCATTAGTACAGAGACAGATTTTAACTGTAAGTCTATATTGTGCTAAGGAAAACACTAACTAATGTGCCACTGACTAACTAAAAAAATCTTTAAGAGTTAAAAATTATAGTTAAAAATACTTATTAACATTTTATAGTTTAAATGATCTAATTCAAGGTAACAAATTCATATTTGCACTGAAACCCACATATTTTTAAATAACAATGAAAACAGCCACAAGTAGAATAGCATTTACATTTCTCTTCCATATTCCAATAATATAAATACTATAAAAATTAAGTCTCTGAATAGATGAATGGATAAAGAAGATATGAGATAAACACACACACAAGAATATTATTCAGCCATAAAAAAAGAAGGAAATCTTTGGACTTCAAGCTGTATTACAAAGCTGTAATCATCAAGACAGTATGTACTGGCACAAAAACAGATACTCAGATCAATGGAACAGAATAGAAAACCCAGAAATGGACCCACAAACATACGGCCAATTAATCTTTGACAAAGCAGGAAAGAATATCCAATGGAATAAAGACAGTCTCTTCAGCAAGTGGTGCTGGGAAAACTGGACAGCAACATGCAGAACAATGAACCTGGACCACTTTCTTACACCAGACAAAAAAATAAACTCAAAATGGATGAAAGACCTCAATGTAAGACAGGAAGCCATCAAAATACTCGAGGAGAAAGCAGGCAAAAACCTCTTTGACCTTGGCTGCAGCAACTTCTTACACAAAAAGAAGGAAATCTTGCCATCGCCATAACATAAATGGAGCTAGAGGGTAAAATGCTAAGTGAAAGAAGTCAGCCAGAGAAAGAGAGATACCATATGATTCCGCTCATATGTAGAATTTAAGAAATAAAACAAATGAGCAAACTAAAAAAGAGACAAACCAAAAAAGGACTCAATTAAAGAGAACAAACTGATGGTTACCAGAGGGAAGGACGGTGGGGGGATGGGTGATATAGGTGATGGGGATTAAAAAGTACATCATGATTTGTTTATTTCAGAAGACCATGGGGGAGGGGAAGGGGGAAAAAAACTTACAGAGAGGGAGGGAGACAAACCATAAGAGACTCTTAAATACTGAGAACAAACTGAGGGTTGATGGGGGTGGGGGAGAGGGGAAAGTAAGTGATGGGCATTGAGGAAGGCACCTGTTGGGATGAACACTGGGTGTTTTATGGAAACCAATTTGACAATAAATTATATTTTTTTTAAAAAGTACATGATGGGCACTAATGTACAGAATTGCTGGACCACTATATATCATGTGCCTTAACTAACATAACACTATATATTAACTATGTTGAAATTAAAATTAAAAAAAAAATTAAGTCTCTCAGTGACAAATTTTCAGGAAATCCATCCTAGCCAACAGACCATTGATACTGGCACAGTTTGTAAACATTTCTAAAGGCATGATGTGCTACATATAGACCCTTCTTGTAATGTTAAGCTGAACCATCATCCTACTCAATGCTCCATGATATTTTTACTTTGACCAAATGATAAACTATAGTGCCTAGGATCTCTGCAATCCAGTGTTAGTATTTTATTTATTTTCTTTTAGTATACACACACACACACACACACACATATATATATATATATATTTAGTGTATATATATATATATATTTAGTATATATATATATATATATATATATATTTTTTTTTTTTTTTTTACATTTATTTTTGAAAGAGAGACACACACAGAGTAAGCAGGGGAGGAGAAGGGAGAGAGGGAGACACAGAATCAGAAGCAGGCTCCAGGCTCTGAGCTGTCAGCACAGAGCCTAACACGGGGCTTGAACTCACAGACTGCAAGATCATGACCTGAGCTGAAGTCCAGACACTTAACTGACTGAGCCACCCAGTCACCACTGTTTATTTTGAGAGAGACAGCGACAGCATGAATGGGGAAAGGGAAGAAAGAGGGAGAGAGAATCCTAAGCAGGCTTTATACTGTTAGCTGTTAGAGATGCAGGGCTTGTGACCTAAGCTAAAACCAAGAGATCGTGACCTAAGCCAAAACCAAGAATTGGATGGTTAACCTACTGAGGCATCTCTCCAGTGTTAGTATTTTAAATGGCTATCCCCACCCCTCCACCCTTGCCCCAGCATTGCAGGATTTCCTTTCCTCTATGTGGTGGAGGAAATAGCCATTTCCCTAATGTTCTGAGTACTTTCTTTCCTCATGCTTCTGCCTAGATTTACTCCCATCTATCTGGCATAGTCCATCCACAAGTAACTCATCTTTGTATGTCTAGTTCTGGGCACACAATAGACTCTCAATCAGTAGCAAATGAATGTAAAATTTACATCTAGGCCAAGATGAACTAATTCATTTCAGAAAGATTTTTAGTGAAGTTGGAAGCCAAAAAGATAAGTTGGTCATTAATAGTAACAACAATAATAATAATTAACCAGAACACTGCATTATTATATTACTCTAGTTTACCATAGCAAGTTCGGCAAATTAAAATGCATTAGATTTTGCAAAGTTACTTTTCTATTTTAGCATCTTAATTTATAAATAGATACAGATTAATTTTCCATAGTTGCCTGGAATTTTTAACCAGGCTTTTTGTTCCTTGGGATCTTGATCAGTAGACACGGAATCAGCAAAAGAGTCAGATTTTCCATAAAAGTGTTCTTAAACTAATTCAACCTACAATTACCTTTTCCTTACGTAGGATTTCTTCAGTGCTTATGGAAAGCTAGCGCAAGTCATTTTACACTTGGCAATGGACTGTATTAGCAGTGTCACAGAAGTATTATATCATCCCTTTGATACACTATACTATATAGCTCCTAAAACAGGAATTTTTAAAAAAATGCATTTTGTATCCTTCCACAGAATCTAATACATTGCTGGTCCCAGGGAACTGAACAACAGTCGCTAAGAGTGTGGGGTTTGGAGTCAAATAGACTTGAGTTTTAATCCTGGCTCTATACTTAACAGCAGTGTAAGTTACAGAATCTCTCTGCCTCATTTGTACAGTGGAGGTAATACCCTTACAGGGTACTGTGAGGAACAAATGAGCTAATGCATGTAAAGCACTTAGAACAGTGCCTGACAATGAAAAAAAACGAAATATGGCCCTTTGTAGCAACGTGGATGGAACTGGAGAGTGTGATGCTAAGTGAAATAAGCCATACAGAGAAAGACAGACACCATATGGTTTCACTCTTATGTGGATCCTGAAAAACTTAACAGAAACCCATGGGGGAGGGGAAGGAAAAAAAAAAAGAAAAAAAAGGAGGTTAGAGTGGAAGAGAAAGCCAAAGCATAAGAGACTCTTAAAAACTGAGAACAAACTGAGGGTTGATGGGGAGTGGGAGGGAGGGGAGGGTGGGTGATGGGTATTGAGGAGGGCACCTTTTGGGATGAGCACTGGGTGTTGTATGGAAACCAATTTGACAATAAATTTCATATATTGAAAAAAAAAAAAAAGAACAGTGCCTGAAACATGCAAGTGCACTAGGTGGTACTACAATTATTCCATAATTTAGAATCAATGTGATGAGTTGCCTAAGGCCTTCCCTCTGTTACATGATTCATAGATTTGGGCTTCTCCTGATGATATTTTTAGTATCATCAGAGGTTTTTGTTTTTGTTTTCCATGGCTGTTTCTCCTATGCAGCAATAAAGTGGGGTTACAAAGAATCAGTAGATGCGGAAAGGCAGAGCTGAGAATGAGCCAACAGCAGATAGTTCTTGAAGGATCAGGCAGAGAGGGAGCTGATGGGACAGAGGAAAACAGAATCGAATTCTTGTTTTCGGCACTATTTCCTGGTGTCTAAGAAAGGCATCAGAGGCATATTTATCATCTGATGTTTATCTCTAACATTTTCAAGGTGCTTTTACATTATCTCATCAATTGTCTACCACAACTGAACAGTCTCACAATTATCTTGTTGGTGACTGATGTAAGGGGTGCCCCTTTTTGGGCACATGAAGATTTGACGAAAAAGGACCCTTAGCTTCCATATTTCATTATTTTATTATGTAAGTCAAATGCTGTTTACTTAAGTACTTTTTACTCAGGTCCCTTATTTTTCTCTTTCTCCTGTATAATGTAAGCTTGAGTTAGTAAGCTACTAAAAGGGAGAAAGAAATAAAATTACTATCAAATACATAACTATTTATAACGTGCAGAATCCCTGCAAGACTTAAATTAAGCTGTAGCATTTATGGATGCTCTAATAAACTAAAAGATAATTTAAATTCCTGATGGAAGCATTGTTCTCCTTATGGATAAATAAAATATAACAGATTGTGAAAATAAATTGAATTATATTTAAAAATGTACAACTTAAAAAACATACTTACTTTCCAAACCTCAATACACCTGAAACATAAGTCTGCCAGTGAGCACAATAAAACATGAACATCCCAATAAAAGAGCAGAAAAACAACCAGTCAGGATGAGTTCCTAAGCGCACAGCAACCGAAGCTCCAACTGCCATAAATACTGAAAGAAACAAGGTTTAAGAACCATTAAGAATTAAAAATAATTAATGAAATAATTGCCATTATTCATTCAGAGATACAGAGTTCAGAAATGCAGAGTTTTAGGGTATGTAACCTTGGCATCACAATAAGGTACACCAAACAAAATTAATTTTTGAACATACTTTTTTTTTTTAATTTTTTTTTCAACGCTTTTTATTTATTTTTGGGACAGAGAGAGACAGAGCATGAACGGGGGAGGGGCAGAGAGAGAGGGAGACACAGAATCGGAAACAGGCTCCAGGCTCCGAGCCATCAGCCCAGAGCCTGACGCCGGGCTCGAACCCACGGACCGCGAGATCGTGACCTGGCTGAAGTCGGACGCTTAACCGACTGCGCCACCCAGGCGCCCCTTTTTTTTAATTTTTTTTATTTTTTTTTAATTTTTTTAAATTTTTGAACATACTTTCAAAATACACTGTGAAAATTTGCCCCCAAATGTATGCCTATCCAAAAAGTTGACCAAACAGCTCGGTTCATGTTAGTTTTTAAGCCATTATTAACAACAACAACAACAACAACAACAACAAAATTGGGAAAAACCTTCACTAATAACGCTAATTTACCTGTGGAAAGAGAGTCACAACCGTGGTCGAAAAGTTCCCCTAAGGGAGAACAAGAATTCGTTCTTCTGGCTTGTTTCCCATCAATAGCATCCAGTGACTGGTAGATAAAGAGTCCCAGTGCACATAAAAGGTATGTCCAATATGGTGCCTAAAGATAAACGTGAATAATAAATACTGGTACGTGACAACAAGCTAGCTTCTGTTTGAAAATAGCTCAACCTAAGCCAATTGATACATTTTCTTGTGTTCTCACCTTATATCACCTCAGGGTGTTATAAAAACCATTCATAAGCCTCCTTTGACAGGTGAGAACGAAACTGAGAAATCAGATGAATTGTTCTAGGTCATCTGGGTAGAGGGACACAGAAGTCCAAAGAGTGAGAAACACAAGGTTAAATGAGCAAGGATGAGGACCTTGATTTTGGTTCCTAATTCACAGCTCTTTCAATATATGATTTATATATGGTTTTTGATTTGAAATTATTCAGTAAGTTTTTGCTAGGGAAAAAGATCTTAAAGACAAATCACAGACCTGTGCTTCCATTCATGATGGAGTGTCAGGGGACTGGATCTATGTCCCCCACCTTATACAACTAGAAAAGCAATAAAACAAATGCAACAAATTTTCAGACATGGCAGGCAGTGCAGTACTGTGATCCCTGCCAGAGGGAAACAAATGAGGTGGGCCCAACAGTGCTCTAGTTTAGTACCTACAGGCAGTTTTCAGACCACAGTACAGGAATGGGAACCTGAACAGAGCCCAGTGATCTTGTTATGCTGAGGAGAAATGTAGCAGAATTCTGGAAGGTCAAAGCAGCTAGAATCTGTAGAGCATAGCATCAGAGAAAAGAGGGACACATGATCTACAGAAGGGTATCTTTGAGTCTTTGGCTGAGAAGTGACCTGTGCCTAAATGAGATAAAACTACTAACCAAGGCCAAGGAAAGAACCATGGGACAGTATAAGGTCACATAATTCTTTTTATTTTTTAATTACAAAAAATTTTTTTAATGTTTATTTATTTTTGAGAGAGAGACAGAAAGCATGAGTGGGGAAGGGGCAGAGAGAAAGGGAGGCACAGAACATGAAGAACGCTCCAGGCTCTGAGCTGTCAGCACAGAGCCTGATGCGGGGCTCGAACTCACAAACTGTGAGTGAGATCATGACCTGAGTCAAAGTCAGATGCTCAACCAACTGAGCCAACCAGGCACCCCAAGGCCATATAATTCTTGAAGGCCACACAAAGCTGGAAATTTTTCATGCTCCCTCGAGGCACAACACAAAGACTTTGTAATACATTAGGTAGAGTTCTCAGAAGTGTATTGCCTTAGCACTGGGGAGAAATTGGCCCAAGACTAAAGGCCTCTTGGAAGAGTCCTAACAGACATAAAGTCCAGCCTCAAAAGAAGCCAACTGATCCTATGTAACTCAACTACAGCCAACACAAAGTGCAATATCTCAAAGGGATATAAAAAAAAAAAAATCTAGTACTCAAACATGTAAAATTCACAATGTTTGGCATCCAATCAAAAATTGCCAGTCATGCAAACAAACACAAATTACTAGTCATACAAAAAGCAGGAGAATATGAACTACAACTAATAGTAAAATCAATCAATACAATCAGACCTAGGAATGACACAGAAAATGGAATTAGATGTAATTGGATGAGGACATGAAAGGTTATTATAAATACATTTTGCATGTTCAAGAAGGTGAAGGAAAATATAAAAGACTCAAGTGAAACCTCTAGATATGAAAAAAAGGTATTTGAAATGTAAAATGTACTGGATGAGATTGGACAACACAAAAGAAAAGATCAGTGAACTTGCAGAATACTGATGGAAACTATCAAAAATGGTGCACAGAAAGAAAAAAGACTACAAATAATTGATCTGGGTACCAGTGACCAGTGGGACAACAGAAGCACTCTAACATATTTTTATTGGAGTCTCAGAGGAGATAAGAGAGGGTTGGGCATAAAAAATGTTAAGAAATAATGGCTGGAGAAGTTTCCAAATTTGAAATTTATACACTCACGTATCCAACAAGCTCAACAAACACAACAGAATAAATACTTTTTAAAAACCCACCAAGACACATGATAATCAGAAGCCAGAGGAAAACAGAAACATCATATATAGAAGCATAGATAATAGTGAGAGAGAGGAAAGAGTCTGTAAAGTTGAATACAGATGAATAGAAATGATTCAATTTGAAGAAGGCAGAGAAAAAGAGATTTTAAAATGACCATTATTTTCTTTCACACTTTAAAAATATACTCTTCTTCCTCAGGGACCTGTGTGATGATAGCAATGGTCAAGCCAGATTTCTATGTCTTAGGGAGGAAGTATAGCAAAATTATTAAGAAGTAAGGCTTTGAAGTTGGATCTGTGTTTGAGCCCTTGACTCTGTCACTTAATAGCCAGATGACCTTGGGCAAATCACTTAACCTCTCTAAACTGTGGGTACTCACATGTAAGATGTGAATAATCCTTATAGTTGTATCAGATAAAAAATTCTTAGATAGCTCTTTAACAGAGCCTGGCACACAGTAAGTAGGTGCTCAGTAAAGGTTAGCTATTCTCATTAAATTGTCTTGTACACTTTTAGTGGCAAATATAAGTTTTAATATACCAATCTATGTATGGTTTATGTGGTAATTCTACAAATATCCAATCAACCTGCTACTTTATTCTTCAATATTTTTAATAGAAGTTTACTTTGAACTTAACTTTAATAGAAGTTTCATTATTTGTTAATATTAGATGCCCAGTATTAACGATTACACTACTAATTGCTTAAAAGGACTTATCAAGTCTCTTCTAGTTAAAAAAAAAAAAGCAGTATAAATTAGAAAAAAATTAAGAATAGAAGTAACCTGAGCTGTGAATATGCATATTAAAATGTCACAAAGAAACAATAAGTGTCTGTGAGGATGCACTGTTGGTGGGAATGCAAACTGGTGCAGCCACTGTGGAAAAGTCTGGAGGTTCCTCAAAAAATTAAAAATAGAACTACCCTATGACCCAGTAAGGGTATTTACTCAAAGAATACAAAAACACTAATTTGAAAGGATATATGTGCCCCAGTGTTTACTGCAGTATTATTTACAATAGCCAAATTATGGAAGAAGCCCAAGCCAAGTGCCCACTAACTGATGAATGGATAAAAAAAGATATGGTATGTGTATATACGTGTATGTGTATATGTGTGTGTACATATATATACACATAAATAACTATATATACATACATACATACATTATATGTGTGTGTGTGTGTATATATATATATATAAATTATTCAGCCATAAAAGAGAATGAAATCTTGCTACTGGCCACACAGATGGAGCTAGAGAGAATTTTGCTAAGTGAAATAAGTCAGTTGGAAAAAGACAAATACTGTGACTTCATTCATATGTTGAATTTAAGAAACAAAATAAACAAAGGGAAAACAAAAAGACAACCCAAAAAACAGACTCTTAATGATGGAGAACAAAGAGCGTTATCAGAGGGGAGGTGGATGAGGGGACGGGTGAGGTAGGTGAAGGGGATGGAGTGCACTTGTCGTGATGAGCACTGAGTAATGTATAGAAACTATACATAACACTGAAACTAATATAATACTGTATGTTAGCCATACTGGAATTAAAATTAAAAAACTTAATAAAAAATTAAAAAATTAAATGTCACATTCAGTTCTGATTAGCATGTTTTTAAAAGCTTATCTGCAAACTGTAAAACAATTAAGAGAGGGCAAAAAACCAGAGAATTGCTAAATCATCTTGACAGTATAAGAGTGGAAAACACAAAACAAAACAAACCACCTCGAATCTTTTTGAAAAAAATCCCAAAGTGTTTTGCAGAGAACAATCCCAGTGACTTTTCAAATAAGCAAATTCTTACCCATTTTTTTCCTGCTATGAAAAATTATATTGTTTTCATTTTGAAAACCAAAGGAGAGAGGTGACATTTCAAATCTATGTAAAATTGGAAACTTGAAATTATTAAAATTTCTGGAATGACATAAAAAGTCACTTTTTTATCATCTATTTTCCACCAAATACTTTCCCCCTAAATGACAGACTTCTCAAAGTGCATCATCTACCTGAGATGTATTCCATTTCTCCCTTCTATGCCCAGAACCTTCTTATACTGAAACAACTGGAGCCAAGGTCCAATTAAGCATTAAAAGCTTAATTCTGACCTCTGGTCTGGGAGACTGGCCACAGGCAAATTGAAATCCATACTGAAATAAATTCGCTCACTCCTGGACACGACAGTTGGGGGTGGATTCTGCCCCTCATTTGGAAAAAATAAAGGAAGACTGGTTCACTAGTTTAAGACTACTTCATTAGGATACTAGAAGAATTAAAGGTTTAGAGCTTAAACAGGTAAGAGTGCAGGGGAATTTAGACAAGAAAAAGAGAGAGGAACTCTCTGCAGAAACGAAGGTTGAGGCCTGGAAAATGAAAGGTTTACTCATGAGTCAGTGACCAGATCCCTGTTTTGGGACCAAGAGATCAGATTGGAAAGGTAATAACATTATCTAAAACAGTACAACAAAGGGCATTTTTCAGCATTATTTTATTTGATACAGCAATCCACAGAGACAGGGCAGTTACCATGTTCTCTTTATTAAAGACGGAAAGTAAAACTTAGGAAGGGATGACGAAGTCCCATCCAGATGAGTGGCCAGATGGTCCAGGAATCAGGTCTTCCGACCTCCCCAGGCTATGGGATCCATCAGGCTGCAGGCTGCACAGACATGAATTCTTACTTCACTGACTACCTATTTCTTTAAACCTGCTAAGAAGCACTTTCCTGCTCACACAATCCAATTTCAAGTGCAGTGAGTCCTAGGAAATGGCTGTGAGCCATGTGACTGACACTTCCTTCCTTTTAAGCCCAGAAAGGCACACTGGTCCCCAGTACCTGGTTCACTCCTTTCCAGTCTTCCCAAGGCCACAGGGACCTAACCTACCTTCTCTTTTCCCTGCTGTCATCACCTCCACCCCCAGCTGGAAGCTATTAAATAGGCTGCAAACTGTCATCTTCTTTTCTAACCTGTTATCTCTGCAAAACCAGCTCCAGGTTAGAGATGCACTGGCCAGGAACAGGATGACCCTTCCTTCCAGGAGTCCTCAAAACAGGTGTAATTACAGAAGACTCTGGGTCTTCTGTAAGGAGGATCTACAAGAGCCACCCCAATTCATTTCAGGTTTTCATGTGAACTTATTTTCAAAAATTTTAAACATAAGCATGGAAAAGTCAGGCTTAGATTATGCATTATAAAGTCATAAGCAGTTTATCAAAAAACTACTACAGAAGGAACCTATTCCCCAAAGTAGAACTTCTTCAGGTAATATTAAACTCCTAACGTGTAAAGTTTTAAATTCTGTAATTTTCATAATATCTACTGTATCTTTTAGGATCAGAATTTAACAGTATGTCATAGGAATCTTTTCAGGTGAACCATGAAGACCTACATTACTCTTGTAAATGACAACATGGTATTCAATGATGTGGCTATACCACAATTTAAGTAATAACTTCATTAATGATGAATCTTGCATTACTGCATTAAAAATTATTATGTAAGTTTATTCTAGAAAAAAAAATAATTACTAAGAATCAATCATAACCCTTAGTCATTTAAATTAAAGCACTAATAAATTTAAATTGCTTTTCAGTAACACCACTAAAAAACAGCTGTATAAAAGTAAGTGGGAAATTTTACTTTTTCGGTTACTTAAATTATAGGATGCTATTATTCATTTTATAATTAGAGAAACCAGAGTTCTGAACCAGATCATATGGCAACTGTTCTCGTTAAAAATAACTCTGGGTCAGAGGGAACACTCACATATAAACCAATTTATCCTCTTTTGATACATGCATCTGAATAAGCACACACGAATCAGGAAAAGGAAGAAAAGACTTATTAGAAAGTGATCGGTGAGCACATCTCTGCTCACTGGACAAACTTCACTTACAAGCTTGGACCTTAAAATACTTGATTTTCTGGAACACATCCTTAGGTCTTTTGTAAATGAAAATGCTAGACTAGATAGTCTCCAAAGTCCCATCTTTCATATTAGAATATAATCCTCTCAAGGATATGAGACATGTTGTCTGTTTTTAAAATTTGTTGTCCATACCACAGGAGCTTAAATAACTAGATGATCTAATTGTTCCTTATCAGGTAAAACAGTTTCCAAAGGGAAGAATTCATGCCCCGGGCTGTTCTTGCACACCTGTTAGAAGTGTGGAGTCCCGGACTCTACCTGTACCCAGATCCTTGCTTTCATCACTAGCTGAGTGAATTGGATGAGTTACTTAACCTCTCAGTGCCTCAGTCTCCCTTTATGAAAAATGAAAATAATCACTGCTCCTGTCTCACTGTGAGGATCAAAGAAAGAATTACAGGGGCCCCTGGGTGACTCAGTCGGTTAAGCGGCCGACTTCGGCTCAGGTCATGATCTAGCGGTCCGTGAGTTCGAGCCCCGCGTCGGGCTCTGTGCTGACCGCTCAGAGCCTGGAGCCTGTTTCAGATTCTGTGTCTCCCTCTCTCTCTGACCCTCCCCCGTTCATGCTCTGTCTCTCTCTGTCTCAAAAATAAATAAACATTAAAAAAAAAAATTAAAAAAAAAAAAAAGAATTACACGGAAAGTGTTAAGTGCCCAGCATATGGAAGGAGCTCAGCAAATTTTAATTACTGTTATTGTTATTACTGATACTACATAAGACACTTTTAGATGATTCATGGGTCAACTGTTCATTCTAATATTTATGACTTTATATTAATATATTTTGGAAATATTTTAACATATTTAAAAAATAGCTAGCATAGCTGTCAAATCTATGACTTTATAGATATTAAGGCTTAGAACGAGTCCATGTCTTTAAAAAGTGATTTAAAGCTGATGGAAAGAAAAATAGTAAATAAAAAATAGTATATATAGGGGTGCCTGGGTGGCGCAGTCGGTTAAGCGTCCGACTTCAGCCAGGTCACGATCTCACGGTCCGTGAGTTCGGGCCCCGCGTCAGGCTCTGGGCTTATGGCTCGGAGCCTGGAGCCTGTTTCTGATTCTGTGTCTCCCTCTCTCTCTGCCCCTCCCCCGTTCATGCTCTGTCTCTCTCTGTCCCAAAAATAAATAAAAAACGTTGAAAAAAAAAAAAACAAAAAAAAACATAGTATATATAGGTAATACACAAAAGTAAAAATCTTCCCAAATTAAAATCTAGGAAATACTGGAACTATATAATGCCTATTTATATAAATTTTTATACTTGAAAAAATTACCTCTTTGCTTTAAATGGCCTTGGGTGTGAGATGACACATATGCAAAAGGTATTATATAATCAGTAACAACTGGATCAGATGATAACAGGGAGATTTCAATTATCAAAAGAGCAACTGACCTCTCCATAAAAACGAAAAGTGCGTTTATAAGAGGTAGGAAGAAAGAAAATTAGAAGACAGATCATGCACATGTGGAAAAATGTAATGCTAGTGTGGTGTTAAAAACTGGATTTTTAGGGGCGCCTGGGTGGCGCAGTCGGTTAAGCGTCCGACTTCAGCCAGGTCACGATCTCGCGGTCCGTGAGTTCGAGCCCCGCATCGGGCTCTGGGCCGATGGCTCGGAGACTGGAGCCTGTTTCCGATTCTGTGTCTCCCTCTCTCTCTGCCCCTCCCCCGTTCATGCTCTGTCTCTCTCTGTCCCAAAAATAAATAAAAAACGTTGGAAAAAAAAAAATTAAAAAAAAAAAAAAAAAGTGGATTTTTAAAAGAAAATTCATGGAATTTCTCACAGACTACTAGTCTGACACTGTTCTAACAGTGATTAAGGAGGATTAAGAGATTGTTTTCCTGTGTGCCTCTGGCTGGTGGAGCACTTCCTTGTTTACAGAGGGAGGGCTCCCAAGGGAGGTTTCCAAGGCTCCAGAAGCAGTTGGTGGTCAGCAAGGATAAGATCATTCTCAGTGCCAATCGGAAAGGGCCTTGGGGGCTTACTGGTTTCAACCCAGACCTTCAGGCCTCAGCTCTGATTAGGGGCCAGCATTTGAGGAGAGTATACCTATTTTCAGGGAATGAAGCAGGTAATAAAATGGGGGAAGGAAAGCCAGCAGCTTATACAAATGCAGTTCAACCAACACTTTGGGACCAAAGGGTTCTTTCATGACAACAGAAATTTGTACTTTGAAATGTAGATTTCTTTCTTTTCATATTTTGGGGAATAGTCCTTTTTCTTTTCGCTATTTTTTTTAAGCCTTCTTCAGTACTTACTAGAGTTCTTGTTGAAAATGCCAGCCTCTCACTGTGCTCAGGGGAACAAGAAGGAGGAGGGATATGAAGAGACTCCCTGGGGTCAGATCTATCAACATCCACTGTACTGGGTGCTTTAACATCTGCTCTGTTCTTTAACTTTGCAAAACCCAAGTGGTCAGAGCCTTTCTGCCCGGGTCGAAAGTCTCAAACAGAAACAGCTTATATACCTTGGGAATCAAGTTAAGGAAAGCCTTAGGAATCAGAGGGATAAACCCCAAGACAATTAGAAGCTCCTTCTACCGGTGAGGAAAGTGAGGCATCCAGGCTTCAGAAGCAGAGGCTTGCATTTACCCCCAGGGTCAGGATCATACATGTGCTTCCTTAAATCCTGAGGCCTGAGTACTTGCTTGCCTCACTTTAGTCCCTGCCCAGATTCTAGAATTTTCAAATCCTGAAAGGAATTGGAGTTTATATTTTGTTTTAGTAAGGGAGGCCACTCCCTTACAAGAGTCCTGCCTTAATAAATGATGCTTGATTTTATTGAGCTGGTTAAAATAAAGAAAAGAAAAAAAAAAAAGAGGGAGATAAGTAATAAAAAAGAAAACACTAGATTTCAAAGAAACCAAACCCAATTAAAAAAATGTCTAGGGGCGCCTGGGTGGCTCAGTCAGTTAAGAGTCTGACTTCGGCTTAGGTCATCATATCGCGGTTTGTGGGTTCGGGCCCCGCGTCAGGTTCTGTGCTGACAGCTCGGAGCCTGGAGCCTGCTTTGGATTCTGTGTCTCTTTCTCTCTCTGCCCTTCCCCTGCTTGTGCTCTGTCTCTCTATCAAAAATAAATAAACGTAAAAAAAAAAAAAAACCTTTTAAAAAAATGTCTGAATAGGAATCTAAAGATTATTTTCCTTTTCTTAATATTCCCCAACAAATAACCCTTTACAGAGCAAAGGCAACTATAATCTGAATTATTCATAGAGGGAATAAACCATTTCTTAAAGTCTTTCTGATTCTTCAGAAAACCTCCTTTTTGGTTCAACTTTTATCATCACAAATAAAATAAATGTATTAATTCCCTGACCAATAGGTACCTATTTGCTATAATTCCTACTCTTTTTTTTTTTAAAGTTTGTTTAATGTTTGTTTGTTTACTTATTTATTTATTTATTTAGAGGGCGTCTCCACATGGGGGAGGGGCAGGTAAAGAGGGAGAGAGAGAGAGAGTTCTGA
This sequence comes from Neofelis nebulosa, assembly GCF_028018385.1. Lineage (NCBI taxonomy): Eukaryota > Metazoa > Chordata > Mammalia > Carnivora > Felidae > Neofelis > Neofelis nebulosa. The sequence continues at coordinate 20,141,010 of NC_080789.1, forward strand.
GCAGACTCCACACAGCCAGTGCAGAGCCCGATATGGTTCTTGAACCCACGAACAGTGAGATCGTGTCCTGAGCTGAAATCAAGAGTCACTGAGCCACCCAGGCACCCCTATAATTCTTACTCTTAACAGAGACACTGATGTGTCTCCGACATTTACTCAAGTAAGCTTAAAAGAGAATGGAGCCACACTTTATACCAGTCAAAAGTAAGTGTATGGGTGTTTTGTGGTAAAGAATGTTATTAGGCTGGAGCCTAAAGAACTAGATTCAAATCACTGAGTTTTCTTATATATAAATGTAGGAATGGCATTAAATAAGCTCTAAAGTCCTTTATGTAGAAGTCTGTGATCCTATTTTAGGATTAGGTAGCAAGGAATGGGGGCCAAAGACTCCATACAGAGTAAAATTCAGATAGAAATGCTTCATCGAGGTGAGGAGGGGGCAATTCAATTTCTGTTTTCTCTAGTAGCCCTAATTCTTGCTTACTGTTCTTAAAATTCCCAGGCCAAACTGATAAGTATTTATTCCAAGACCAGCTTGAACTGAATAAGAGTAGAAAAACATTATCTCCCAAGATGACATTTCATTCATGCAGTCAATAATTTAGCAAATATTTACCATGCCTCTGCTTTATACAAGGTGCTGTGCGGTGCAGAATGTACAAATGGGCAATCTCTGAACTTTAAAGTTGGTAGGTTGTCCTGCTCAGTAAGGACACACATAAGCAAAAAAATTGGAGAAATTCCACAGGAAACCTACAAAACCCAGTGGTTGAAGCATAGCTTTCTAGCTTGGAAAGCTGGTCTCCATTTAAAGTTACCTACTCATGGGGCTCCTGGATGGCTCAGCCGATTAAGTGTCTGACTTCAGCTCAGGTCACAATCTCATGGTTCATGGGTTAGAGCCCTTCATGGGGCTCTGTGCTGACAGCTCTGAGCCTGGAGTCTGCTTCAGTTTCTCTCTCTCTCTCTCTGTCTCTCTCTCTCTCTACCTCAACCCCACTTGCACTTTGTCTCTCAAAAATTAATAAACGTTAAAAAAAATTTTTTTAAAGCTACCTACATAGAAGAGGTTAATTCCCTTCAGTTTCATAATCTATAAAATGGGGATAATAATAGTACTACTTCATAAAGTTGTTGAGAGGATTAAATGAGAAAACAGGCTAAAGCACCTTAAAATAATGCCTGGTACACAGTTAATACCCAGTAAATGTTAGTTGTTATTGTAGTTTTTATTGGAGTTTAGAAGATTAAGTGGTTGATTTGACTCCAGAGAAGGAAGAAAAATTTCATAAGGAAGTCATGTTAGAACTGGGCATTGACAGATGGAAACAGGACAATAGGAAGGAAAAGGAAGGAGAAAAGGGAGGGACAAAACAAAGAGAAATCCTTGGTGTAGCAAGTAGTTCAATCTGGCTGGAGTGGAAAGTTCCTTAACAGACACAGTGGCTGCAACCCCAATCAAAATAGCACCAGCATTCTTCACAGAGCTATAGAACAAACAATTCTAAAGTTTGTATGGAACCACAAAAGACCCTGAATAGCCAAAGTAATGTTCAAAAAGAAAACCAAAGCTGGATGCATCACAATCCCAGACTTTAGCCTGTATTATAGAGCTGTAATCATCAAGACGCTATTGTATTGACACAAAAACAGACACATAGGCCAATGGAAGAGAACTAAAAACCCAGAAGTGGGCCCACAAATATACGGCCCACTAATCTTTGACAAAGCAGGAAAGAGTATCCAAGGAAAAACAAAAACAAAAACAAAAACAGTCTCTTAGCAAATGGTGCTAGGAGAACTGGACAGCAACATGCAGAAGAATGAACCTGGACCACTTTCTTATACCATATACAAAAATAAATTCAAAATGGATTAAAGACCTAAATGTGAGACAGGAAACCATCAAAATCCTAGATGAGAAAACAGACGGCAACCTCTTTGGCCGCAGCAACTTCTTACTTGACATGTCTCCCAAAGCAAGGGAATAAAAGCAAAAATGAACTATTGGGACCTCATCAAGATAAAAAGCTTTTGCACGGCAAAGGAAACAATCAACAAAACTAAAAGGCAACTGACGAACTGGGAGAAGATATTTACAAATGACATATCAGATAAAGGGCTAGCATCAAAAATCTATACAGAACTTACCAACCTCAACAACTGAAAAACAAATAATCCAGTGAAGAAATGGGCAGAAGACATGAATAGACATTTTTCCAACGACATCCAGATGGCAAACAGACACATGAAAAGATGCTCAACATTGCTCATCATCAGAGAAATACAAATCAAAACCACACTGAGATCCCACCTCACACTGGTCAGAGTGACTAAAATTAACAACTCAGGAAACAACAGGGGAACCTCTTGCACTGTTGGTGGGAATGCAAACTGGTGCTGCCACTCTGGAAAACAGTGTGGGGGGTTCTTCAAAAAATTAAAAATACAATTACCCTACGACCCAGCAAATGCACTACTAGGAATTTATCCAAAGGATACAGAAGTGTTTGTTGATTTGTAGGGGCATATGCACCCCAATGTTTATACCAACACTATCAACAATAACCAAATCATGGAAAGAGCCCAATGTCCATCAACTGATAAATGGATTAAGAAGATGTGGTATATGCATACAACGGAATACTATCAACAGTGAAAAAAAGAATGAAATCTTGCCATTTTCAACAATGTGGATGGAACTCGAAGGTATTATGCTACGTGAAATAGGTCAGTCAGAGAAAGACAGATATCACATGATTTTACTCATATGTGGAATTTGAGAAATTTAACAGATGATCATAAGGGAAGGGTAGAAAAAATAAGATAAAAACAGAGAGAGAGGCAAACCATTAAGAGACTCTTAAATACAAAGAACAATCTGAGGATTTATGGGGGAGGGGGTATGGAGGGGTGGGAAAAAATGGGTGACGGGCATTAAGGAGGGCACTTGTTGGGATGAGCACTGGTTGTTATATGGAGGTGATAAATCACTGGAATCCATTCCTGAAGCCAGGACTACACTATGTTAACTAATTTGAGAGTACATTAAAAAAAAAAAAAAGTAGCTATACAAAGCAATAAAATAAATTAAAAAATAGAAACAGTGACATGATATGCAGTTCAGAACACCACTGTAGAACTTAATATAAATCACTTAATTTTTTTCTACTAATTTCCCTTCATCCCCACTTATGTCCTAGAAATTAACAGTAGTAAAAATTAGATGAAGTGTTATTATTAATATAGATAATGTAGTCAGCATGACATATATGTAATCCTATTCGGGTAGGATTACATCCTATATGGGTACATAAACCAAAGTATCTAAATCCAAAAACCTTATGTATTTTCCCTGAGCCTTTCTGGAAGCAATCTGTCAAGTTTGAAAAAGCACTAATAATTCTTAAGACTAAGAATCAGAAAACACATTCCATGCCAGGTAAAAGTCACTTAACCTTCTGGGCCTCAATCTTCTCTTAATAAAAATGTATATACTACTATTACTTCAGGATGGATGGATAGAAGAAATGCTAGAATGGTGGTAAGGCTATTGTAGGAAGGGAAAAAACTTGCCAACCTCCTTGGGTAGACAAAACACAAAGGCCACAATTGATCTAAAAGCACTTTACATACCTGATAAATCTCATATAAAACACAAGGAATTTTTCCTGCATACCACATACAGAAAGGCAGGAACTCTGGACCAGAAGGTGGTGGTAAATGATTTTTTATATATATATATATATATATATATATATATATATATATATATGTCTATGTAGAATACATAATATATATAATATATAATATATATATTACATATATATAAATGAAAGTTTTGGGATTAGATTGACTTAGATCTGAATATGTATATTATATATTATATAAATATACTATATGTATAATATATATAATATATATTATATATACATATTATATATATATAATATATATATAATATATATATATGTTTTGGAGTCAGATTGACTTAGATCTGAATCCTGTCAGGGCCTGTCATACAAGTTCTGTGACCTGAAAGCAAAACAGCCTGAACTACTGTGCTTCTTTCCTCCTATTGATGCGATTTTACCAAATACACAATGTCAATCCTATAATGGTTTTTCCCCTCACTGCTTCAGCCTCTTACAAGCACCTACAGGATCTAGTGACTTACATTTCAGAAATTCTTGTCAGTTTCACCTTATTATTTTAACCCTTACGCCTCCTTTTAGGGCCATTCTGATTTTTTCACTTTTTTTTTTAAGTGTCTGAGATTTCCCCCCACCATCACCATTTTTTTAAAGGCAGTTAAGCCTAAAATTAATTAATCATAATTTTACCTCTTCCATCAAGCCCCTCTTGACCCTCCTAAACATAATCTATTAGACTTGTTTATGTGTCCTGCTCTCTGTAAGTGCTCAACAAATGCTTCTAAAGTTAATAATATTGACAAGTTCACAGTTTAATTGGCAAGTATCAGAAACATCCAAATGCGGTTAGCCAAATCTAGGCCCAATAAAAACTAAATTTTATTATATATTTTCAGGATATTTTTAATAGTGATACTTTTAATGTGTTGAGTAATATATTTAATTGTTGGGCAAACTAACTTTTTCTACATTTATCTGCAGGTAATGTATTATTTAATTCTCATTGCGTCCTTGTAAAATTGGTTTGGCAAGTATGATTTTCTAATTCATATGTGGGAAAACTAACCAGCAGTTATCTCTCTCTATGGTGCTGTGGAGCCCCATGAGAACTCAAACCTTCCACTTGTAAATCCAGTGCACCAACTCCGGGAAATTCTGCAAACAGACTGCAAAAATGAAAAACTAAAGACACTTACTTTTTGCAAACAATATGGAAATGAATAACAATGGAAACATCTGCCAAGAACTCATATGTAATAAACATAACCATCAATTGGCAAGATATGTTTAAAATGTAGGCTCCATTAAATATTTTTTTAATGGACGGATAGTATGGAAGGCATAAAATATTTCCATTGTATTCCTGCTATCCAATTTCAACTTGAATTAATTCCCCACAGAACCTATACTCAAATAGGATTATAAAAGGGATTTCACTATTTGGAGAAAAAAGACAAGAAAGCTGTGTCACAGAATGTGCAATGTGATACTTATCTCATGTACTATGCCTTAAAGCTACAAATGGGAGTGGACCCCCTTTGCCTCCTACCCCATCCACACTGAGCCCAAGGGGGCTTCTGATTAACACTTGTCCAAAGCCCACGTTATCTACTTTTTTTTTTAATTTACTCTTATTTCAGATATACGTCAAATACGCATTGCTAACAAAATCTGTTGGCTTTTGTGACCCCTGGGTCGTGATAATAAGGATTATCGTCTGCTAATAATACCTTAGTTTGTTCTGCAGGTCAATGAGGCAAAGTGGAAGTTACCTCTTGGAAGTAACTTATCTTTGATCAGTGCTACCAGTAATTTCAGGATCACTAGCACAATCGTGAGAAACAGACGATTATAAAAGTGTCCAAAGGGTAACTCCGGCTTGGCCAACCCGACCTCAAGCCCTGGTGCCAGACAGGAAGGACGGAGACTGGGGGCGTTCAGTCCCCAGTGTGCAAAGTAACCGACAGCTTGTCCATCCCACAGCTCGGCGCCGGATGGGATGGAGGCCGGACGGGCAGGCTTGCTGTGGCCCGGGGGAGGTTGAGTGCATACCGGGTTGAAGCAGTGACCTTGACAACCCCTCCGCCGCCCCGGGAGGCTCGGGGTGGACGCAGGGTTTAGGGTAGCGGCGCGACAGCCTCCAGGTGGCCCGGGGAGTCTCAGGGCGGACTCAGCGCGGGGCAGTGGCGGTATCCCACCCCCACCCCCCACCCCCGAGGCTGAGCCTCGCGGGGGTCTCCCGGCTCTCCCGGGCACCTCCAGCTGCGGGACGGCGGGGCATCTCGGGCGGGGTTCGGGCGGGGGACCGGGGCTTCCGGGACAGCAGTTGGGGGTCCCTCCTCCGCGGCCGGGCGGGAGGTGGGCCCTACCTCCTCGGTGGCCGTGGGGCAGTAGGAGATAAGCACGAGCGTGGTGAGCAGGTTGATGGCCAGGCCCAGGAGGGTGATGGAGTTGGGGGCCATCCACAGCGGGATCCACTGGAGCAGCCAGGTCCAGTAAACCTGCAGCGGCGGCTCGAGCAGCGAGACGCCCGCCGCGCTGTAGCGGTGCTCCTCCAGCCGCCGCAGCTGCGCCGCGCTCAGCGGCTCCGCCAGCGCCTTCAGCCAGCGCGGCGCCGGCCTGGCCCCGGCGCCCGCCGCCATGGCCGACTGCGGGCCCTGCCGCTTCGAGGGAGCGCGGCCCGTGCCCGGCGCCAGGGCGGGGAGAGGTGAAGGGAGGGGCTTGCGGACCGGGGTCTGTGGCTGCCGGGTGGGACTCTCCGGTCGGGCTCGCTCGACCGAGGTCGAGGTCAGGCGGGGCCGCCCCAGGTCCCGGGGCCCCCGCCCCCAGAGCGGCCCGGCAGCTCGTGCGACCGCGGGGGTGGAGTGAGGGCGGGGCCTCCGGGGAGAGGACCTGGGGGAGGGGTTGGGGAGAGTCCGGCGAGGTGTCAGGGAGGGTTGGACCGGCTCTCGCTGGCCACCAGGTCACCACTAGGGTCCCGCCAACAGTAACTTTCTGGTTGGCGTGCAAGGGCCCTGACTTCCCCAAGGGGCTGATGCACCTGCCTCTAAAGTTGGATTCTTCTCCAAGGATGTCTGGTCGGGCTCCCGTGAGGAAAAACTCCTCGCTAGCTGGGCAGTTAGAGGCTGGTTCCTCTAACCTGTGGTCTTGCGCACAACTCTTTTCTCCTGGTGTGGGTGTGCCCTGGCCTTTGGCTAACTACTGAAGGACATCGCTGCGTGTGGAGTCTGGCGGGAGGGGAGGGCGGTTGGTTGTGTGAGAACATGATTTTGCACATCTTGGGTCACCGGCCTCATGGCCCCATCTGTCTGTCCAAAAAGAGGTCCTACTTGATAAACGCACCACAAAAACAATTCTTCTTCCAACCCAAAGAACAGGGGCCCTTTAGCTCTATAGAACTCTCTCTGTGGGTTCAAAGACCAAGATATTGAAAGGAAAAATCAGGACTTGAAAAGGCTTGCTAACAAGGGGACTGAATGGTTGAAACTCAAATGCCCTTTTATCAGAGCATCCGGTACCAGTAATTGGACATTTTTACACGCAGCCTTCTCTGGCGATAGAGGACAGAGATCCAGGCAGCGTCCTCCCACTATGCAATGGACTGAGCACACTTGCCACACAATGGTAGCTCACCAGCCCCTTACCTCACAATGCACCTCTTTACACAGGGGACATCCTGCCATAAACATTGCACAGCCTGAGATAAGCCTCCCTCTTGCCTTTTTTTACTTCCTGGTTCTGATCTTTATGCAATTTTCTAAGGCATAGAACAAGCTCAGAGACTGCTTTCAAGACAGTGTGTTAAGAAACATGTATCAGCAGATGCAGTTTGTCCCGCAGGATTCACATTATGACACCTCGGAGAGGAGTCAGCAAACTACTAACAGCCCACCACCTGTTTTAGTACAGCCCACGGGCTAAGTATGGTCTTTACATTTTTAAATGGCTGAAAAAAAATCAAAGGAATTTTTTTGATGCAAAATTATATGAAATTCAAACTTCAGTGTCACAAATAAGGCCACGTTTATGCCTCACATATTGTTTAAACTACTTTCTCACTCAAAAGCCGAGTTCTGTGGTTGTGACAAACACCACACGGGCCTGCAAACCCTGGAATATTTACAGTCTGGTCCCTCACAGAAAAAAGTTTGGTGACCCCTGCCTTAGGTGTCTATAGACCAAACCATTCTTTGGATATATACCTCCTAATCTTTCATGTGAAGAAAAAAGTGCTGAAAAATGCAGGAAAGGAATCAGAATGACAGAGATCCATTTTTAACTATGCTGGTTTTATGTACAGTAAACTTGGAGACATCTGTTTTTTTTAATTTATCAATGCCATGAAAAATCCAGGGTGAAATCCTTTTTCACATCAATAAATTTAACTATATTACAGATAATTTCTAGTGCACATCAAAACATCAAAGGAGAATGAAAAGACACAAGCCATAAACCAGGAAAAGGTATTTCCCTGAAATAAAATCCACATTGACTACTACCCAGATTATATAAAGAATTCCTAAAATCAACAAGAAACAGAAAAACAATCAACTGGGCTTATATTCAGATACCTGTAAGAAAAATCCCCAAAATCTGGTGACATAAACAAAATAAGAGTTTATTTCTTTCTCACATGAAAATCTATAATTGCAGTGGCCTCATGATCATCAGGAACTCAGGCTCTTCTGTCTTTCTCCTCTAACATCCTCTCTCTGACTTGTACCTTAAGGTAATTACTTGGTTCTGAATGGCCTCTGGAGCTCCACCCATTCTATTTGCATTTCAAGTAGACGGAAAGAGAAAGGGAGTGAAAAAAAAAAAAAAAATAAGTTGGATACCACTCAGCCAAGCCAGCAAAATAAGGTGCTTTTCTAAAATTCCAAAACAACACTTCTACATGCATCCCACTAGCCCAGAACTTAATCACGTGGCCTTGAGTGCAAGTATTAGCAAGGAGGAATAGGAGGGGACAACCATTTTGATAAATCATCTGGCATTATCTGGTAAAGTTGAATATGCACGTACTCTAGCACCACAATTCTGACCCAGGAGTACATCCTAAAGAAATTCTTGCACATGTGTCCTAGGAGATAGGTATAAGAATATTCATCTTTGTACAATAATCAACAACTATAAATACCCTAAATGTCCACTAATACTGAATGGATAAGCTGAGGTATTTTCACACAATTTAATATTATACAGCAAGTTTAATATAGCAGTAGAAAATAAACCATAGCTACACTTATTAACATGAATTGCACAAGTATAATACTGAGAGACGGAAAAAAAAAGCAAGTTACAGAAAAAATGCACATAATATGATTTATTTAATTCACACAGAGTTCAAAAACATGTATGACTTTGCATTTAGGAATATGTACATGTGTGACATAAGCTATGAAGAAAAGGAAAAAAAGTGATATATAAAATTCCAGAAATGGGATTGTAGAAGGGCACACAGATTGATTCCAAAGTATTGGTAATTCTATTAATTAGGATACAAAACCCCATGGTCTAGGTATTTTTCTCTCACCTATTGTCAGGGAATTCTGGGCTGGTATGGCAACTCCAAAGTGTCAGGGACACTGATTCCTTCCATTTTATTAGGACGTGATGGTGATCTGGCTGTGACATCTGTCACCCCATTGATCACCAGGGTTGATTCGGCTTATCTGGCTGGGTAGGCGGGTGTCCCCTTCTTCCCTCGCTGCTCCATGTGCATCCCTCCTGAAGCTGTGCACTCCGTAGAAGAGGACGACCTTCCCCAATACAGGAGGATCATTCTTCGGTCAAGGGTATACGAGTAGTTGCGCTCCCCTGCTAGAACCTCCAAACAAGCTCTAGAGGTCCATTTTATTAGACTGTCACCCTCAGGATGTTGCCCCTTGTCCTTGTAGTAAAAAATGACTAACCACAAGTTCCAACCAATTCAAATGGGAAAAAAAGAGAAGCTGTGCTCTTTTCCTTGCTAGGGCGTGGCCTAAAATCGTACCTGTTTCTTCTGCTCTTATCCTATTGGCCAAAACTTGGTCACATGGCTATGTGTAGCTGCAAGAAAGGCTAGAAATGTAGTTTTTAGCTGGCTAACCATTTTCCCCTGTAAATAATTTCTGTTATTACTGAAAGGTTGGAAAATGGATATTGAAGGGCCCTTTTGCTATCTCAGCCACAATTTAAAAAAAAATTTTTTTTTAACATTTATTTATTTTTGAGACAGAGAGAGTCAGAGCATGAACGGGGGGGGGGGGGGGGGGGGGGGAGGGTCAGAGAGAGGGAGACACAGAATCTGAAACAGGCTCCAGGCTCTGAGCTGTCAGCACAGAGCCTGTCGCAGAGCTTGAACTCACGGACCGCAAGATCATGACCTGAGCGGAAGTCGTTCGCTCAACCGACTGAGCCACCCAGGCACCCCTCTCAGCCACAATTTTTAAACTAGGTAGTGGGAACATGGTATTTATTTTATTTATGCTATATATGTGTAATCATTTTTCTTTGCAAATATGGAATATTATATCATCAAAAAGGAGTAAACGTAATAAAAAATTAAAAGCACATTTTCTCTAACACTCATACTCTTAAGCTGCTTTCTACCCTTGTTTTTTGGGGAAAATTTTTGGAAATGTCAAATGAATTCAAGACCTATTAAGGCCTACCTGTCTAATGTCAAAGAAAAGTAGATTAGAGATTTCCCATTATTTCACCTCTTGAATCATGGCTTCCTTTGATTACCATGGTTTATCACATAGTGATTGATGTTCACAAATTTTCCATTTTTGAACTAACATGGTAGCTTACATTTATGAGCTCCACTGAGGCACTGTTCTAAGCATCAGGAGTTATTTCATTTAATATTTTAAAAATCCTATGAAGTAGGTATGATTCTCATCCCCATTTGCAGATTTTTTTCATTGGATCCCACTGAGGTTCAATAACTTGCAATGACTGCACAACTAGAAAAGTGGTAAAACGAGGATTCAAGACCACATAGTTTGATTCCAGAGCCTATACTGCTAACCATAGCTAAATGCCACCTACTAAATTACATATATAAATATTGGACTTAGATGGATATTTTTGTCAATATTCAACTGTCCAGTTTCTATATATCATGTAGATTTTATGCCATTCTAGATATTATGTAAAAAATGGTTTTATTTAAATACTGAAACTGATGAAGAATCCCTTGCTCAGATGCCTTTGGTAAAGTCCAACCTCCCTAGCTTGGCATTTGAAGGCTGAATCTACTTTTCCAGTCTTACCTCCCAAATATCTCCTCTAACCTCACTTCCCTTTCTAAGTCTCGTGCTCCAACTTTCATTAGCTGTTGCCAAACACACCCAGCATTTTCTCATGTCCTGATTTTCTCCCTGGGCTTGGGGAGTACCTTCCATCCCTCATTACCCCTAAAACATTGCCCGCCAATCAAGACTCAGCTTAAATTCCATCTTCTCTGAGATGACCTTGCACATTCTTCCAGTTTGACCTCTCCTGCTTCCACACAACCAGAGCCTTTGTACTTGTATTCCACTCTGTCTTTGGTCACTTACTTATATACCAATCTACCTCTCACCCAGCTTATAGAGTACTAGGATCACATTCCTGCACTGAGTGTGTTCCTCAATACCTGGCACTCAATAGACATCCATACTTTTAAAAAACTTTTCATTTTGAAATAATTATAGACTCAGAAAGTAGCAAAAATAATACAGAGGGGTCTCTTGTACTCGTCACCTACCCTCCCCCAATGGTAACATCTTAACATATTCACAGTACAATAGGTCCACAAATTTTTACTTGATTGTTTAGCTAAACTGAATTTCTTTCCCAAAAGAGAAAGGATATCTTGGTTTTACTTCTGCTTCTCTTTGTGTATGTAACTTTCACTTACATTTCAAAACTCCTTCCTCAGCATCTCAGCCAACTTCCCACGAAAGGTAACATAGTCTCATATAGTCAGATCAGGTGCATCTGTTGTGATATAACGGCTTCAAAAAGCCACTGATTTCCATTGGTTTGGAAAAAGGCATGGATTGCAATCAAGAAATCACTGGCTAGGGTTGCCTAGCTGGCTCAGTCTGATAAGCCTCAGACACTTGATTTCGGCTCAGGTCATGATCTTGCCATTAGTGGGTTCACGTCCCCTGTCAGGCTTTGCATTGTCAGCGGGGAGCCTGCTTGGGATTCTTTCTCCCTCTCTTTCTGCCCCTCCATGCCTCTCAAAAATAAAAAAATAAACTTGAAAAAAAAGAAATCATTGGCTAGATTTGGGGTGTAGCAGAATGTTATCATTTAGGGAGTCAAGCTGTGTGTTTAGAGGTTTAGACTCATAGGATGGAGTATTTATAAAGATTAGTATGGTTCTGCAGTTCTTTTTTCATTTACTTGCTTTGATCTAATTTATGTTTTTATAGTTTTGTACTTTGAGACTTTAAAGTCCATACTTTATAGAACTATGATACCTTACAAAACCCATGAGCAGACATGCAGTGTTTAATAGTAGGTTGCCAAAAGCCTTTGCTCTCTTCTTTTACAAATGCTTGATTTCCTGAACGAAATCAGAAAACAATATTTCACAATATAGTCCCTGAGATGTTGTAATTGTGCTTTTTATCTGAAATTGTGAAAGCAATTTAGGATTAAGGAAACTGATTTCCCTCAGAGACAGTTCTTAGCACTCTTTTTTTATATCCTTTAACCTTTTTAATTTGTTAACCTTTTCTGAGTTCACATCCTACTGCTTTAAGATTTTTTCCACAATATGATTTGAGGAGCACTAGTGGGAATGTTCTTCCTCAAAAATTCCTTCTTCAGCAGTCTAGGGTGCCTGAAATCCTACGAGTTATTCCTGTCTTCCGGTTAGGGCTTTTAGGAGTGACAGGTTAGGTCACATGTCAGTGTTAAGTTAGGTTGTTATCAGGAATACTTTAGGAGGGACACTTTTATCAGACTGACTTTCTTTTGGGCAGGTGAGAGACAATGGCCCCAAATAAATATCCATATAAGGAGCTAGAGAGAAAGAGGGCTGGAGCCACACCTGTCCTGAAGGAACAGGTACAGGACTCACCTGGAGATCCTGTTACAATAAAGGTTCCGAGTGAGGAGATGTGGAGAGTGCATGGTGCTGAGTTTTCTTTCCTAACATGCTCCCGGATGATGCCCATGCTGCTGGTCACAAGACCACATTTCAAGTGCAACATCCACTCTTAGAAGGCTTGGGTATAGGCATTGCTCTGAAGAAGCCCTTTAAACCCCAGGTGGAAGGGGGCTAGGGCAGAACAAAGAGAGAAAGCACTGGGGGCAGTTAAGGGACAAGAAAAGAAAGACCAGTTTGGCTCACTTAATTCTGTTTAAAGCTGTTTTTTTCCAGGACAAAGAAGAGTTAGATGATAGATAGATAGATATTTAAGATTTTGTATTTTATTTTATATTTCTGATTTTATATTATATATATTACATATATACGTATATATTTATTTAAAACTCATTACATAATGTTCTCACCAGTGGAACTGAGATCCACTTGTTGGTCCCTGGTGAAGGTGTTGGCTGCTGGTTGTTGATGAGGCTTTTCTAAGATTATGCCATGCTTCCAAGAACTGGGACACCTTTAGCTCCCTGACAGTGTGTCTGGAACAACATCCATTGGAAGATCTGGGAATAAAAAATTGTTTTGTATTAAAATAAACTCCTATATCACAGAGAAGAATATAACATGTGCATAAAGTTCAATGGGTAAGCATACAAGGGGCTGTGGTGGTAGTCTCAGGCTATGCTCTCAGGTTCTGTCCAAGGTTTTCTTTTCTTCTGCAAAGAGGAATAGGGAGGGTGGTGGGGGACAGGTTAAGAAACCACTGCTGAGATAATGCCTGTAAAACACAGAAGTAGGTGCTTTTTAAAAATTTTTTTTTTATTGTTGATTTTTCTCTTTGCCATTTCCCCTTTCTTTAGTTCCTTGCCTTGTGAGGTTATTTCTGGCTTCATTTTTATCTCACTGCTCTTGATTTCCCCTCCCTTGGTGAAAATAATAATGTGTTAGTCAGTTCTCCTTTTCTCCCCCTGGTTTGATGTTGATTCTTGGTCTTGCCCTCCACCAAGCCCCTTCTTGCCATCTCCTGCTGATCTGTCCATCACTCTTGCTTAACTTCCTCAGAGAGTGGAGTTACTACTTCGGTGACACTTTGGTTCAGAGTCCATGCTTGCTATTATGAGGACTCAACAATCATGGAGAAACTTGTCTCACCAAGGAACTCCTACTATTGCTACCTAATGTTTGTTGAACCCTAACTAAGAGCTATTGACAAGTGAATAAAGTCACCCTGTGCAGAGATGCTCTGCCTCTTCTTGGCAGTCTTTGCTACCACCCAACCTGGCTCCAGCTCAGCGGTACCTCCCCAGGGCAGGAATGGGAACTGAATGGACAATGACCCCCAGTGGACACTCAGGAGTGTGGCTGGGATGACCAGTCCAATGGCACTTCAGGGGATACATTACTTGGGTCTCTAGTGTCTGGAATTTTCCAAATGACCACATGACTCCAAATCAGTTTTGGTTTATTTTGCAACATGGCTTCTTTCCAATTACCCCTTGTCCTAATCATCCAAGAAGGATGCCTTACAAAGTCCAAATAATGGTTCCTTTCCTTGCCACAGTGTTTCTGGTAACCCTCAGTTCTTTTTTATTTATTTTTTCATTAACAAAACAAAAAAAAAAAGCCGATATACACGCCAATAAAATTGGTATGTAATGTCTTTAAAATGTTTTCTTGGGCTCCAAGACTAGGATGAAGGTGAGAGTTCAGGAAAAAAGGAGGGAGCCTCTTGCCTGTGGATAGCTGTGTAAGTGCTTATCTACGAAGAACAGAAAGATGCTTTCTAAAGCTATTGCTTGGGAGTGAAAGAAATTATGGTGGACTATGCGCTTGAGTGTGATGTTTTTTCCTTTCATGACTAGAGTCAGCCAGTGCCCCAAGCCACCCTGAGTGACTTCTCTGGGAGTGTTTAACTGTTTTGCTGCCTCTCTGGTATTTTGTTCCTAGTAATCTACTCCAGAGAGTAGAAAAATATTCAGCTAGGCCATAGGTTCCTCAGACCAGAGCAGTTGGTTGTTCATCAAATGGTTTGTTTCTCTAGTCCATTCTAAGTTATCAAAGTTTAATAACAAAGGATTTTATAAATATATACATGTAGCAAGCACCTGAATTTTTGGTACAAGGATGGTAATTAATGGCCCAGCTAAAATAAGAACTAAAACACGGGCACCTGGGTGACTCAGTTGGTTAAGCCTCTGACTCTTGATTTCGGCTCAGGTCATGATCCCAGCATCCTAAGATTGAGCCCTGCATCAAGCCTCATTTCAAGCTCTGCACTGAGTGTGGAGTCTGCTTAAGATTCTCTCTCTCTCTCTCTCTCTCTCTCTCTCTCTCTCTCTCTCTCCCTCTCTCCCTCTCTCCCTATCTCTCTGAGGCTCAGTCGGTTAAGTGTCCGACTTTGGCTCAGGTCATGATCTCATGGTTCTTGAGTTTGAGCCCTGCATCAGCCTCTGTGCTGACAACTCACAGCTTGGAGCCTGCTTTGGATTCTGTGTCTCCCTCTCTCTCTCTCTCTCTGCCACTTTCCTGCTTGCGGTCTGTCTCTCTCACTCTTAAAAATAAATAAACATTAAAAAAATATTTTAAAAAGATTCTCTCTCCCTCTGCCCCCTCCCCCCACTTGTGCATGCTCTCTGTCTCTAAAATTAAAAAAATAAAAATAAATAAAATAAATGTGGGGTTCAATCTAGAGTTCAATTAATATCATAGGAGAATTGGTACTGGTATTATTATTTCTGATTCTACTCCTACTTCCAGGAAAAAGAGACCAAACTTGTATTTCTAGAATTCTCTTCTATAAAACTTAAGTGAGGAAGGAGATGGAGGCTCAGACTTGGAGTTTGGTGAGTGGAGAAAGGCTGGAGTGGGAGAGAAATTGGATGGAGATACAGGGAAGGAAACAGAGGTGGTTCAGGGCTGGCTACTCCTTTTATTTTTTTTTAATTAATTTATTTTTTAAAATTTACATCCAAGTTAGTTAACATACATACAGTGCAATAATGATTTCAGGAGTAGAATCCAGTGATTAATCACCTACATATAACACCCAGTGCTCAACCCAGCAAGTGTCCTCCTTAATACCCCTTGCCCAGTTAGCCCATCCCCCCACCCAAAACCCCTCCAGCAACCCTCAGTTTGTTCTCTGTATTTAAGAGTCTCTTGTGGTTTCTCCCCTTCCCTGTTTTCATATTATTTTTGCTTCTCTTCCCTTGTGTTCATCTGTTTGTGTCTTAAATTCCACCCATGAGTGAAGTCATATAATATTTGCCTTTCTCGAATTTCACTTAGCATGATACCCTCTAGTTCCATCCACATTGTTGAAAATGGCAAGATTTCATTCCTTTTGAACACCAAATAACATTCCACTGTGTGTGTGTGTGTGTGTGTGTGTGTGTGTATACATATATATCACATCTTCTTTATCCATTCATTTGTCAATGGACATTGGGCTCTTCCATACTTTGGCTATTGTCGATAGTGCTGCTGTAAATATTGGGGTACAAGTGCCCCTTCGAAACAGCACTCCTGTATCCTTGGGATAAATACCTAGTAGTGCAATTGATGGGTCATAGGGTAGTTCTATTTTTAACTTTTTGAGGAACTTCCACAGTTTTCCTGAGTGACTGCACCAGTTTGCATTCCCACCAGCAGTGCAACAGGTTTGCTCTTTCTCTGCATTGTTGCCAATATCGGTGTTACCTGAGTTGTTAATTTTAGCTATCTGACAGGAGTGAGGTGGTATCTCATTGTGGTTTTGATTTGTATTTCCCTGATGATGAGCGATGTTGAGCATTTTTTCACGTGTCCGTTAGACATCCGGATGTCTTCTTTGGAAAAATGTCTATTCATGTCTTTTGCCCATTTCTTCACTGGATTATTTGTTTTTGGGGTGTTGAGCTTGATAAGCTCTTTATAGATTTGGGATATTAGCCCTTTATCTGATATGTCATTTGCAAATATCTTCTCCCATTCTGTTGGTTGCCTTTTCATTTTGCTGATTGTTCCTTCACCGTGCAGAAGTTTTCATCTTGATGAGGTCCCAACAGTTCATTTTTGCTTTAGTTTCCCTTGCACTGGGAGACATGTCAAGTAAGAAGTTACTGTGACCTACTGTGGCAGGTCAAAGAGGTCTTTGCCTGCTTTTTCCTCTAGGATTTTGATGGCTTCCTCTCTTACATATAGGTCTTTCTTCCACTTTGAGTTTATTTTGTGTATGGTGTAAAAAAATGGTCCAGGTTCATTCTTCTGCATGTCGCTGTCCAGTTTTCCCAACACCATTTGCTGAAGAGACTGTCTTTTTTCCATTGAATATTCTTCCCTGCTTTGTGAAAGATTAGTTGGCCATATGTTTGTGGGTACATTTCTAGGTTCTCTTTTCTATTCCATTGATCTATGTGTCTGTTTTTGTGACAGTACCATACTGTCTTGATGATTACAGCTTTGTAATACAGCTTGAAGTCTGGAAATGTGGTGCCTCCAGCTTTGGTTTTCTTTTTCAGGATTGCTTTTGCTATTCAGGGTCTTTTGTGGTTCCATACAAACTTTAGAATTGTGTGTTCTAGCTCTGTGAAGAATACTGGTGTTATTTTGATAGGGATTACACTGAATATGTAGATTGCTTTGGGTTGTATCGACATTTTAACAGTGTTTATTCTTCCAATCCATGAGCATGGAATTTTTTTCCCCATTTTTTGTGTGTCTTCTTCAATTTCTTTCATAAGCTTTTTACAGTTGTCAGTGTGTAGATTTTCCACCTCTTTGGTAAGGTTTATTCCTAGGTATTTTATGGTTTTTGTTGCAATTGTAAATGGGATCGATTCCTTGATTTATCTTTGGGCATCTATTGAGAGGATCATGTGGTTCTCATTCTTTCTTTTATTAACGTGATGTATCACATTGATTGACTTGCAGATATTGAATCAGCCCTACATCCCAGGAATAAATCCCACTTGATTGTGGTAAATAATTCTTTTAATGTATTGCTGGATCCAGTTGGATCCACGTTCATCAGGGAAATTGGTCTGTAGTTCTTCTTTTTAGTGGAGTCTGTCTGGTTTTGGAATCAAGGTAATGCTGAGGACTGGCTACTCCTAACTTCTATAGCTCATGTACATAAATATTTAGAAGTTATAAATGAAGCTAATGGATGGTTAATAAACTAGTTGTATTCTCCAGTCTTCATGAGCTGAATCCATAATGACTTGGAAGGCCAGGTTTGAATTGTAGAACTGTCAGATTCTTCAGAGATACTTGCCACAATATGGTGACCCACTGCCAGTCTCCCCACTCTTTACATCCTAGCTCCTTCCAGCACCACACCAGGAGGGTTCTTAGACCCACATGAGCAGATGCCCCACCTCATGCACAAGCTCTAGTCACATCCCCACACCCCTGCCTCCTGGCAAACAGGTGTGTCTCTGTCCTAACCTTTGAGCCTCAATGTGCATAAACTGGCCATGTATTTCTTTTTAGGGGGTTTGAACTCAGGGAAAAGGCCCACAAATTCCCTAAAAGTTAGCTTGGGTGCAGTTTATAAGGAGGATGTGGTAAGGATTCTAAGTAGGCACATCCCCTTGGCTTTGTGGCCCTCCTGCCCTGTGGAGGGAATTAATGGGTGGAGGAGGGCCAGAGTGAGGCTCTTGAAAGTGTAGAATTCCCTCTTGCCCAGGTCCAAGGCTAGTACTAAGTGGTAGAACTGTCCAGTGTTCCCACAAAGAACATCTTTAAAAGTAGCAGGTAAATAGTGAAGCTATGGCCTTAGAGGTCCACACTTATATCCACACTTGTCCAGGAAGTTCAGAGTCTTTGAGTGGACCATAGTGGGTTGGACACAGACATTCCACCAGTATGGAATAAAATGGAGAGACTTTCCTTCTCTCCATTTTCTAGGCACAGAAAATATTCCAGCTGACCCAGGGCCTGAGGTAGGACCCCCAAACAGGACAGAGAGAATTTCTCAATTTCACTAGCTAGTGGAGAGCTCATCTAGCTAGTGGAGAGCTCATATTTTAATTTGATTTAGAAAAATAAAGTCATGTGGCATGGCCTATACTTCATTCTAGTGTGATACATACATGGATGATAACAAATACATAAACCACATTATCCAACTTCTGAATCCTTATAGGGATCTCTTACACCTGCTGTCTTCCCTGTTTATGTCTTCCCCTTTGTTTACTAGTGTTCTACATTATAAATTCTTTGAAGGCATGAAGTGGATTATTCATCATTGGGTTCTAGCTGAATCCATCACAGTGCCATGTACACATCAGACATTCAATAATTCATTTGTTGAGCTGAATAGAATTTTTCCGAAAGATTAAAAATGAGTGGCTAAGGATATATTACCTTGTTCCAATGTTTCTTGGAACTAGTGGGTTTTTCTCCTATTTCTGTATTAATTTAGATGAAACATTCATTAAGCTTTCTTCTAAAGTAAGTAAATAAATATGATCCTTTACAACATTTAATAAATGTTTAGTTTCCAAAAAGAATTCTTGGTAAGTTTCTGTGACATATAATTTTTCTTTAATAAAGTCAAATTCAAACAAAATTAGAACAAAGTTATACGAAAGGTAATAGCAATGACAGCTTCTGACATTTTTTGCTCTTTGTCGTTTCAAAATAGACTTTTTCTTCCTTTTTGGAATTTTGTGGTGCATGAGTACCCTTAAAGAGGTCATATGTAGAAAAATAACACTATCTAGTACAAAATATATTTGAGAGCATGAGTCATGACTGGGAACCAATATTTTGTAAGGATACTTTACAGTCACTTTTAGGCAATGTTTATACAAAGCCTAACAAACTTGACCCTGACTTGGCAAAATCAGTCAATGAGTGAATTAGGCAACCAGCTTAGTTGCTGTCCTGGAGTTCAGACCAAGCAGCTGGGCTGCAGGGGCCCACACCAATTAGTTTTGCCAGACAGTTGTTTATTGGGTTTGCACATAAGGATATGATCTTCTTGACATTACAGAGATGCCAGGTTTTTTTACATAAACTATCTTAGTCGATAATGTGTAAATATATTTTCTGATTAAAATGGGTATTTACATAGGGGTTGCGCACATTACTGCTTCACAATGATTAAGGATATGGGGTAGTAGCCAATATTCTTCACAACCGATAAGGCAGGATCACCAACTCATCAGAACAGAAGAGGCAGCCATTATAGTTTGGACAAGAACCCAAGTTTTCTCTTGCTGTTCCCAAAGGTACTGCAGCTACCTGAATACACCACTCCTTCCCTTGATGAGACCCACGTCAGCCCAGGAGTGTGATCTCCCCCATACCTCCCAGCTCTAACCTGGAAAGGAAGCAGGGCAGATATTTTAAAATGTTGTCCCAGGATCCTATGGGCCCACCTACAGGTCACAATGTATTTATCTCCTAGGACAAAAGACCAAAAAGAAGAAATGGGGGGCGGCGAGGGAATAAACAGTAATGGTGAGGTGACTTACTTACCCTTCACTCCCTTAACTGAAACTTTCTCTAGAACAGCAGGAAGAGTCAAAGGAAGCGCTGAAAAGATGATGCGCTCCTGCAAATGTTTCTCAGCTTCTAGGATTTTGATGGTCTTCATTAGTCTGAATGGATGCCATCAGCAATCTCTAAATCTATAACCGCTCTGTCGTCTGCAGTAACTCTCTGTCACTAGGACTAGCTGTTTTGGCAGGAGCTCTGGTACATTTGGCCTGGAGGCTGTGCCAGAGACAAATGAAGGTCAGGCCTGAGTTTGGTGGCACCTGGCTCCCAGCCTTTTGTCCTCAGTTCTGTTTGCGCACACAACCCCAAGCACATAAAAGAATACTGTGTGATCTCATCATAAGTGCTTCAAACTTATTGTACCATTTATTGAATACAATTTCCCTTCTGTTGAGAAAACTGTGTCTGAGAGACTTTATGAAGTCGTCTTATAGGGAATACAAATGGGAAAAAGCATACAGATCCACTGGTGTTAAGCAGGATTGTGTGAAATAAACAACGCTGTTTTGCTTAGAAAAATCTGTTAGATCAAGAAAAGAGTGACTTCAAGAGAAAGATGGGTTTTCAAGATCTGACCGTGGTATATGGTACTATGTCATTTTATTCTGGAAAAAAGAAAGCATTTACAGCTTACTATTTTAAACTGAAACAACAGCTTTTGCTAATTTTCTAGCTTGCTTTTTTTGTAAAGTACAGTGACCAAGCACAGACAATCATGAGCAAAATGTTGACTTCAAATGAAATTTTGTATGCAATTTTTAATTAAGCAATCCCGTGCAAACATTTTTTTTTCTTTAACATCAGGAGGAAAGAAAACAACCACACTTGGGTGCTGGTGGAAAACAGAAAATGCTTTCTCATTGCAATCAGATTTCAAAGCAGTGGAGTGTAGGGAGGCAGGGCCCAGGCCCTTAGTATTCCTCAGGGTTGCTTGATTGCAAGTCTCGCAAATATGAATCAATTATGTTAGGAGGTACGCCTTGCAAGAGAAGCCTGCAGAAGGAAAGACCACCTAGAGAGGACAAAAAGGAAAAGGCCAAGTCAAAACCGTCTACATGAAAAATTACTGAAATACTACTTCCTGACTAGCTGCCTAGAAATGTGACTAATTATGTTCCAGTTAGTCACAAAGATTCATTCAGTCCTACTGGGAAATCGCCTGCATTTAGTACATTTAGAATTTAAAGCAGTTGGCATCTAGAAGGAAAAGCAAGTTCCCGGCAGATCCATAGCAGTTTCTTGTTCCCTGCTATTATTCCATCTTAGTTTAAATTCCTAACTGGTTTTGGAAAGGATCTATTGCTCTTTTGGGTTTTGGGATTCTTCTATAGATGATTTAAGCCTTCTGGTTGAATGGCAGAGTAGATGTGTAGACCATGTTATGAATCAGTGAGAAGAACTGTTTTCCTGTTCGTTAATGTTCCTTTTAATTTAGCACAAAGAACTCCAACTCAAGCACAGTGGAGAAGAAAAAAGGAACCACTCCTTTAATTTTGGCTATTTATACACTATCAAAGTGCAAAACTTGGAAAGATTTTGTTAAAAATAGTAAAACGTGTCCAATGCCTTCTGAACGTGAAAAATCCTACTACTATTTCAAACTTACCTTCCATGTGTCTGAATTATATTTATAAAATAAAAGTACCCCTTCACAAGAGAACCCATGAAACTATAAAAATTCATGGTCCTTTAAGGAAGTGCTTCACTACTTGCTAATAAACTCACGTCCAGGCAAAAACAGCATGCCATTTGAACATTCTTAAAACTTCTTTAATGCAAATTTGGGAAAGTCATTCTCCTTTTTAAAAAAAAAAATTCAAGTCACATATTGGTAGAAATGATGCCGCTTATGTACATGTCCATTCCTTGATGCAAAGCGTTCAGAATGCTTGGGTATCATTTTCATCAACATTAACTGCATTAATTCATGCTTTACTGCATTCAACAACTTGCTTCATGTCAACAGGAGATTGTTGTGATGAATAAGTACTAGCTGTTAATGTCAAGATACTTAAATACAAATTAAAACTACAAAGTTAGAGATTTTAAATAGTCTATTTTCATTGGATTACAGAATGAAAATCATGCCATACTCCACAGGCTTTGTATGGCTTATGACAGTCATAAGCTTCATATGCCAAAACCATATGAAAGCTTACCTTAGATGATAATATACATTCAAAAATCCTTACTGTGCTACAACTAAGGGAAAGAGAGAGAAAGAGAGAGAGAAGTTGTAAGCATTAATAAAGTGCTAAAACCAAAGTTGAGTACTTGTTGGATGAAATTATAGTCATGATTATGATGAGGTGATTTCATTAATCCTTAGTCATGTGAAAGATGTAGGAAAATAGAAGCATATGGAGTGAAGGGCAGGGATCCAGTCACTTCAAAAGGATAATTAATATGTAAAACATTTATTAATATGCACAACAACTTTGCCTGATCAGGTGGCAAAGCCAACTTGATTGTACAGTGAATATTTATGGTAAAAGCTTCCAAACCATTAGCTTAAAAAAAAAAAAAAAACCTACAACATATATATATTGTGTTTTTCAACAAAAGAAAAACAGAGACAAGAGACAAAGCATTAGTGTACATATATATATGTTGAAATGCTAAAAGGCAAAATTATCAAGTAGATAAAAATATTAAACTAGTATATTCTATAATATTGTATTCTGAACTGATTATATATGACTGATCTAAATAAACACAAGGCCTAAACAAACTTAGGGTAGAAAGCTACTCTATGTATAATCTACAAAACCTTAAAGAAAGAGCCCTAATTTGGTCATCTTTTGCAAGCTGACATTATCTCTGGGAATTGTAAACTCAGGCATAGATTTACAACATTAGAGTTTACATCAGGTTGTTTACCCAGTCCCAAAGAACTTCTCAATTCATTATTCCAAATGGGGGTGAATTATACTTGTAGAATAGCACTCATTTATTGTTTAATACATTTAGTAATGGGACCCAAAATTTTCTTTCAAGTTCATAAATATATGAAATAATTTTAGTTCCATGAAAATATCCAAAATGTCCAACAGATGGATAGGTCATAGATATTCTATTGGTAAATATTTCATTGGAAATCTTAAATATGAAAGTTTCCAAATATTGGATCCAAATATTCTAAATATTTGTGTCCTCTCTTCATCAAAAACGTCTAGAATATTTTTCCTACAACTTAGTAAATTAAAAATGCTCAACATGAATCTAAGGAAACTACAGCAGAAATTATCTTAAAGGAAGATCATATTTCTCTTCATTTGGAAAGTGAAAATATTAAAGAAATGTCACTGATTCCCAAGTTTTGATAATCTGATATCTCCAGTGAGGTCATCTTAAAATGTAGCTCTTTGGCTTTATTTATGGGGATGTGTGGTATGGTACTTAGTTTTCTGACAAAACATAGTGCCTACATTAATTAATATCCTTGAATAATTTGGCCTTCCTGTTCATGGCATAAACACTGTATGCCATGAGCTGCTAACAGATACAATGAAAAGCAAATGAGAAAGTCAAGCTTTACATGCAAAGTGCGATTTCATGTAAGAGGAATGGAACAGAAAGTAGAAATATCCAGTGGGATATGAACTTTTAAAACCTGTTGCTGCCCCTCCAGGAAGATTGGTTGTCCAGGGGTATTTAGTCCTTGATATATCACTGTAGAATTAGAATATTTGTACCAGTATTTATTTATTCTCAGTTGACATTCTTACCTTTTTCTTTTTTTTTTTTTTTCACAGCTTAACTTGATTCAAGTCACCTATTATCAGATAACAATCTGATGATAAACAATCTTGGGTTTACTCTTAGGACTAAAAGTTTTCACCAATATACCACAGTTGATGCCTTATTATGAACTCATGTACTAGGATACATTCTTTATATTATTAAATTCAGTTACTACATAATTTACTATATAATTACTATAAATGATATATCATCCATCTGTATAGTATTATTTGCTTCTATGGAGGATCCCAAATGTTGAACCATTTATGAAATAATCATTTTACACCATTAGCAACATTTTTTTATTTTCAAAGCATGCAGAAGTAGTACTAGTTTTTTGTTGGATTTTGTTGGATATTGAGACATAAGTACCAACAATACTTTAAAAAAGCTAGGGGTTGAGAAACCAGATATATTTGCAACTCTTAACTTAGTTTGAATTTAGAACTAATAAACAGATAAAAATAATGCTTAAAATTGTAAACACTTTCTCAATAGTCATGTTTGACACTTTGTAAGAATATTATTGTTTTATATTTGAGAGAAAAAAATTTAAACATTTCTACTTATTCAGTTATCAATCTACTATACTGTATTACTTGAGAATGGACAGAAATCATAGCAGAAAGAATACTGTTTTTTTAAGTTATGAAAAAATTTTTTCCAGAAGTGTCTTTATTTATACTAGATTTAAGACTAAAACCTCTTTTTTAATATTAATACCTTAAGTATTTACCATTTTTTTCTAAAATAGATATTTACAAAGTTATCTTTCTGACTTTTGAATCATAATCTTCATTACAGAGAGGTAGAAAAAATAAAGATTTTGGTTATCACAGAAAAGCAATATAACATAATAAGAAAAAGAGAAAAGACATTAGGATCATGTCACCCATTATCTCATAACAGAGACTCTGACAGCTATAGTTTTCATGGTATCCCAAAGTACCATTTGATTGTCAAGAAAAAAACTCCAGTATAAAAATTACACCCAATTACTATAAAAATTGATTAAGATGACAGGTTATTCTGAGACTTCTCTACCACATAAATCCTTATATGTTTTCTTGGTTTACATTAGTTGCACCATTTCTAAAAACTAGTATAAATGAAATACATACCTATAAATGGAAAATTTTTAATGAGATTTTAAAAGCAACTGATTATAATACAATAATATGGATATGCTATATTCTCTATGTGCAACATTAAATGCTAAATTAGCAAACTTACCCATATATATATTAGACGTTTCACAAAATAGTAAACTAATTAAAAATAGTGTAAATTCCTTAATTGTAGCTTCATTAGATGAGCTTTTGCACTAGACTTTTTAAATAAATGGATTATATCATGAAAGTCATATTCCCTTGACTTTACTCATCCTCACCATGCTGTACACATGCTAGCGTTCCACTGACATTAATATTCATTTAGTTAACAAGAATTGCAAGAGATGAGAATAAGTCTATTTAAACAAATCAGAGTGAATGCAGAATGTAATAATGTCTTCTGTCCCAGAATTCTCTCTCCCCTTCCTCTGCCACCCCCAAACATTTTAGCACGTAATTTGGATTTTGCAGTAAGGATGATAAATAAATGATTTTCTTTCATTTCAGTTTATACATGAGATCTTTGATGTCATACCTTTCACCTCCAGTTTGCATTCGATCTCCACTGTCCCAAGGTCATTGACAGCTTTGCAGCAGTAAGTGCCTCCATCATAGGGGCTAGGCTTGCGAATCTCCAGAGTACAGACCCCTTGGTTGCTGAACATCCTGTATCTTGGGTCATCCACAATAGCAACTTTGTTTTTCATCCAGGTTATTTTGGGCTGAAGTTAAGATTGAAGAAAATAAGTCAAAATATATCGGTATTTAGCATAATAAATAATAGACCATTAAAGCCAGTGACCAAATTTTAAAGCATGGCTTAGAAAGAAAGTATATCTGAGAAGAATCCACATCTACTTGAGCACTGTTCCTTTCAAATTAAATTCTACATGGTGCTTGGCAAGAAAACAAATGGGCAGGTCTGAAGCAAGCCAGACTTGTTCAGAAGACAGCTCTGGGGCTCTCTTCCCAAATGAATTCAGATGCATTCTAATTTGATCTACAGGTTCCTGATGTCAACTTACCCTGGAGAGTGTATGTTGCTGGGCATTTTTCAGAGAATCCTCATAAGGTGTCACAACCATCTGATTTTCCCCACTTCCTTTTCCTGACATTCTTTTCTAATTCTTTAGGGGCTGCTTATGCCTCCTCACCATTTCATCTCTCCTCAAAGAGCTCTATTCATCATCTAGTGGAATGGGCCCACTTCAGATAATGCAAGATCAGTAACGACCAGTCACCCAGGAAGCTGACTCTATTCTCCTTGGCCTCTGAATTACATTCGATCACCCTTGACCCTCCCCCCTCCCTTCCCATATTCTCTTCTCCCTTTGGTAAATGTACACTCTCCATATTCTCTCTTCTGCCTCTTATATGCTTTTGCCTTGCTCAGACTCTAGAGACTTTCTTTTCTGTCTCCTTCATACCATCATCTTCCTCCCTCCATCCTTCTTCGTCCTTTCAAATGGGAGCATTCACTGAGGCTTACCCCTTGGACTTTGGCTTTTTGCTTACTAGTCTCTTTCCTCAATGATATTCCTTTCTATAGTTTCGGCTCCAAGAGATGGAATATAGCACCCCCATGCCTAGGATGAGTCACAGCTCTGGCCTTTCTCTTAAGCTCTGGTGACCTCTCCTCTCCCTCCTGGTCATTCCTGCTTGTACCGACATCACTTCCAAATAAAGATGAATTCAGGATCTTCCTCTCATTCTCAGTGTAACTTCTCCCTTGACTCATCTATTCCTGCTGATGGTATATGCAGGAATCATACCACTTTGCAATGTTTCCAAATTCTAGGGCACTTTTCCCACGGTGCCACCAGGAAAAAAATATCTCTATGGGCAACATTCATTAATTCGTTGCTCTTTTCAAATGCCATCAAGAAACCTTAAAACCTTTCTAAATCTCTTCAATCAGATATGATTTCTTCCTTCCTAGGACAGCACATTTTATATTCTGCCTTGCATTACAGTATCATCATTTGCTTTAATCTATTTTAGAAAATTTGATGAATCAATATTACCACCAGATTTTTCAGGTGAAACAATATTACTTCCATCTCCTTACCTCTCAGTATTTTTTAAAATGGGTGTTTTGGGTTTTCCTAAATAGTCATCTTTTATTTAGTAAAGAAATATAAGCATTTTTTTACTACTGTATTTAAATAGTGGACCTAATTATCCACCAACACCACAATGCTGCACTCTCCTCCCTATCCCAGAAAAAGATACAATAGCACAACTTATATTGTTATTTGCAATTATAATGTGTCTAACATAAAACAAAAAAGGGATTTGGGGGCACCTGGGTGGCTCAGTCAGTGAAGTGTCCGACTTCAGCTCAGGTCATGATCTCACGGTTTGTGGGTTTGAGCCCCACATCAGGCTCTGTGCTGACAGCTCAGAACCTGGAGCCTGCTTTGGATTCTGTGTCTCCCTCTCTCTCTGCCCCTCTCCCGCTCATGCTCGGTCTCTCAAAAATAAATTAAAATGTTAAAAAAAAATTTAAAAACAAAGGGGAATTTGGGACTAATTCTTAAATTTAACTAATGTGATTGAAAAAATGGTACCTTAGGATTTCCTCTCACACTGCAGTTCAGGGTGGCATTGTAACCAGCCACAGCATAGGTGTTAACCAAAGGCTGAGTAAACATGGGTGCCTCCGTGAAATCAAAATCTTCATACACTGGATTTTTGTAGATTTTACCTTAAAAACAAGCATTAGAAAAACACAAATTGGCCTGAGAATATGTCATTCTTGGCATACTTTATTCATGGTTAAAACTCCCCTGAGCTTATAAAAACATGTAAAAATATGGGTGAATTCCACACAACATTCATTCTGAAGTGTACAAACGGACAATCACACCTGGGACACAAAGTCAGTATGGTCATCTGAGACTGAAAGAAATACTGAGAAGAATCTGGTATCTGAATATTTTGATCAACAGTATATTTTAATGTAAAGGCAATGAGCAATGAGGACTTTAAGGACAGTGGTTTATGAGGAAATGAAATTCCTATCTCTGATTTTAGCCATCCAGACCCACAGCCCAGAAGTTGGAAAGAAGTCAGAAAGTTTATATTTTTTAAAAAATGCAATATTAAAAATAAAAATAAGGGGCACCCTGGGTTGTTCAATCAGTTAAGCCTCTGATTCTTGATTTTAGCTTAGGTCATAATCTCAGTTTGTGAGATTGAGCCCCACGTTGGGCACTGTGCTGACAGAGTGGAGACTGCTTGGGATGCCCTCTCTCCCTCTCTCTGCCCACCCCCTCTCAAAATACATAAATAAACAGTTAAAAAATAAATAAAAATAAAAATTTTTACTGGTAAAAATCAACATTTTACTCAAACATTTTTACCACAATTTAAAAATGTGTGTGTATCAGTTTCTGAATTCCCTTTCACCACATCTCTATAGCCAGTCTTCTTGAGAACATCTAGTCATTGAAAACTGGGGTTTCCAGATGTCCAGTTGTAATATTGTGATTTATAATAAGAAATACATTAAAACCTTGGTTTGCAAGCATAATTCATTCCGGAAACATGCTTGTAATCCAAAGCACTGGTATATCAAAGTGAATTTCAGGAAACATTGGCTTAGTTATGATCACGTGATGACCGGCATCACATACTCCTAGCACTGCAAGACAACTCGTTTATCTCATAAAAAGACATTAGAAATGTTCGCGTCCTGCGGAACACTCGCAATCCAAGACTTCACTGTAAATATTTGGTCTTCTGGCCCCGTTTCTGTCACAGAGCTCCTAAAACCCTTGAAATTTCCTAAGGGAGGAAAGTTATAAAAGGGTCTTTTGTTAAATTAATGAGGTGACCTTTGGACTGAAGGATGGGGACTTGTTGCCAGCTGTGATTAGTGGTTTCAAACTTTCAGTCCCATCCCCAGACCTCCAGGGAAGGGAGAGAGGCTGGAGATTGGATTTAATCGTGGTAGGGAAGCCTCTATAAAACAAAACAAAACAAAACAAAAACAAAAGGAAACCCCTCACACCCCCACATACTGGAATTGAGTCCAGAACCTCCTTATATGAGTCCACTGCTAACTCACCATCCTTGGCGATCACAGCACTTTCCTTAGTCATTGTTGCATCCTCGCTGAGGCCACACATGTTCTCAGCAAAGACCCGGAAATAATATTCATTTCCTATGACCAGTTCAGTAATGGTAGCATTGGTTCGGTGATAATGCTCAATGACAGTGAACCATTCCTAAAGGAAAAAAAAAATTTTTTTTTGAGAAAAATCATCTAAAAACACACAACTATTCCAACTGTTGATTAGAATAAACAGTGGGGATGTTTTATTAACTATGAGAAAAATAGCACTGATTTTTATATTAAGAGTACTAACAACGTACATTTAATTTGTTTAACATTTTATAATATACTTATACTTGATTATGTATAATTTAATATTTTTAAAATCTTTATTTATTTTTTTTTTGAGAGAGAGAGAGAGAGCGTGAGTCAGGGAAGGGCAGTGAGAGAGGGAGACAGAGAATCCCAAGCAGGTTCCACACTATCAGCACAGAGCCCGATGAGGGACCTTGAACTCACGAACCATGAGATCATGACCTGAGCTGAAAGCAAGAGTCAGATGTTTAACCGACTGAAGCACCTAGGCACCCCTATAGTTTAATCTTCATTTACACATTAGATTCATATACCCTAGATGTCAACTCCTACCTTTATATTTTCTTCCTAAGTGTACAGTGTCTGTCACCTATCTTTTGTATAACAACATCTGATTTTAGAATTTTAGTGTAAACAGGGGTGCCTGGGTGGTTCAGTCAGTTAAGCGTCCAACTTTGGCTCAGGTCACGATCTTGCGGTTTGTGAGTTCGAGCCCCAAATCAGGCTGTCTGCTGTCAGTGCAGAGCCCACTTTGGATTCTCTGGTCCCCTCTCTCTCTGCCACTCCCCTGCTCTCTCTTTCTCTCAAGAATAAATTTGAAAAAAAACGTTAAAAAAGGACTTTTGTGCAAACATCTATTCTGAAGAAGAGATGATGCTAAATCACTAGAGAAAAATTAATATCACCCAATAAGTTTGCCTAATATTATTAAAGTAGGTTCTTCCGGGTCTTTGCTCAGATATTAAACCTCTTCCCTGACTGTTCACCCTCCCACCATTCTGTGCTGGTTATACTCTCTCACCTTAACCTGGCTAAGTTTCTTTGCAGCACTTGTTACCTTAAATTACATCATATATTTACTGTTTTACTTGTTTCCTGTCTACCTCCTCCACTGAAATGGACACAGCACGATGAGAAGAAAACACAACTTTTCTTCTTACCCCTGTATCTCCAGTGCCTATTATAATACCTGGCACATAGTAGGTACTATGCACAAAATAAATGTTTATTGACTACCCGAATGAATGAATG
Organism: Neofelis nebulosa; assembly: GCF_028018385.1. Classification (NCBI taxonomy): domain Eukaryota; kingdom Metazoa; phylum Chordata; class Mammalia; order Carnivora; family Felidae; genus Neofelis; species Neofelis nebulosa. The sequence goes on from NC_080789.1 coordinate 20,171,505, forward strand.
AATGAATGAGAAGCTAAAACAAGTAATTTTCTTTTCAATTTTTCCTCACCATACCAAGAAATATAGTGGTCTCAAAGTTTATCTTGCAACCAGTAGAGAACCACAGATGTTTAGTACCACTAATTGAGAAAATACATTTTTTAGATGTTTTTAAATTTTATTTTTATTTATATTGAGAGAGAGAAAGAGAAAGAGAGAGAGAGAGAGAGCATGGGGGAAGGGCAGAAAGAAAGAGAGAGAGAGAGAGAGAGAGAGAGAGAGAGAGAGAGAGAGAATCACCAGCAGGTTCCACCCTGTCAGAGCCAGACTTGGGGTTGAACCCATGAATCATGAGATCATGACCTGAGCCGAAATCAAGAGTTGGACGCTTAACCAGCTGAGCCACATGCTTTCAGGTGCCCCAAGAAAATACATTTTCTGATAAAAAGTGCATAAAGGAAAAGGATTTTTCTTAGAATTTTTAGGGGCCATCATTATCTCAGTATTTTAGATATATATTTTTTAAGTAGGCTCCATGCCCAGAGTAAGAGCTCAACACAACGTGGCTTGAACTCACATCCTTGAGATCAAGACCTGAGATGAGATCAGGTATTGGACACTTAACCGACTGAGCCACCCGGGTGGTCCATATTTTGAATATTTTTAGGACACCAGGCAAATGTAGTTATGACTTCCTTTATTCCCAGAGCACTTTATTCCAAAATTTATTCCAGCATTTATTGTATTGCTTTGTCATTTGGTTTTATAATGTTTTTCTTCTTGCCTAGATTGTGAGTGTTCCTTTTTTCCCCCCGATCCAGTAGCTAGAACAGTGCTCAACATATAGTGAATGAAGAATAAATTAATGTGTTGGCACACATAATGAAAAAAATGTCTATGAAGTTATGAATGACAACAGGAATTTAAGTGAAGAGTAGCATCTGTGGCCACAATGAGACAATGGTGTGGTATCTCCTGGGAGTTACACTGGACAGACAGAAATACAGGGGTGCAGAGGTTGGGGATCAGTCTCTGTCACCAGTTAGAACTCAGTCAACAGTGAGAAAGTCCGTCCAGGTTCACCTGGACTTGACTGGCTATCCAAGAAGACAAGTTCTTCCTGACATCTACTAGTGTAAATGCCTGAAGACTTCCTGTCAATATCATTAAGTATGATATTTCACTCTTCCTATGAGAAGGAAGAGGGGCTCGATGCCATTGTGTGCCCAAATATTCATTTATTCATTCATTCACATACAGGTAGGGCAATAGTACGGTGTAGAGGATGGATTCTGATGCAGGAGCACCTAGACCTTAACATTTAAACTGGTGATCTCTAGCAAGTCATTTATCCTTTCTGAGCCTCAGTTTCCTCATCTATTAAATACAGGTAATAATAAATCATACTCCGACTAGGTTGCCTCTTGAACACACTAATAAGCTCCTTCCCTCTTCAGGAGCTTTGCACATGCTGTTCTCTTCAGAATCATTCTTTTCTAACTGGTCTCTTTCTATACATGTTATCCAACATTTATTTTACAAGGAGAAAGAGTTGCATGGATATAAATCTGAGTCAGAATCCAGAGTGACTAAATATTTGTTGAACAAATGAATTTATTGAATTCTATTGAGCACTATGTCAGCTGCTTTATACTGTTTTAGCCTCATGATAACCAAGCAAAGTAAATATTCGTGTCCTTAAGAGGACCTCATGCCCTGCCCCCCTTTACTTTTGATGAAATGCGATTTTGCTGCTGCTGAACCAGAGATGGCCAGACCTTACCATGCTCTTCTTATCAGCTTTCTGGATCGTGTACCCTGTGATGGCTGCATTTCCATCATCCTTTGGTGGTATCCATGATAGAGCAACATTCTCTCCCCAGACATCCTCAATCTTCACCAGTTGAGGTGGACCTGGACGGTCTAGAGGACGAATTCATGACATCATTATGAGGTCATTTTCCCTCCCAACATATGCAGTGGTCCCCCACCTTAATGGCTGTTTTGCTTTCAGAGGTTTCCATTACCCCAGGCAACCAAGATCCGGAAGCAGATGCTCCTCCTTCTGATAAAGTGTCAGAAAGTCAGTGGTAACCTAATGCTACGTCACAACGCCTGCATCATTCACCTTACTTCATGTCATCATGTAGGCATTTTATCATCTCACATCATCAGAAGAAGGGTGAGTACAGTACAGTGAGATATTTTGTGAGAGAGATTAACTTTTATTACGGTACATGGTTGTACTTGTTCTGTTTTATTGTTAGTTACTTTTGTTAATCTCTTACTGTGCCTAATTTATAAATTGAATTTTATCATAGGTATGTATGTATAGGACAAAACAGCATATATAGGGTTTGGTACTACTCACAGTTTCAGACGTCTGGGAACCTGTCTCCATCAATAAACAGGACTACTGTACTTCATTGTAGGAAGATATTTTAAAATGCCCTTCCTTCCCTGCATTTCTACCCACATTTCTTTCACCATTCTTAAACTTTAGGAGAGTGGAATGCACTCCAGCTAAGCTCATCTGGAAACTCTTGACTTTTATCTTCATGGAAAGACAAGGATTTTGAAAGGAAAATTTAAATGAAATTTCAAACCTCATCAACCTTCACTCCAAGAGCAGGCTACTGGCAATGAATCACAAGGCTACACTGCCTAAAGGGAAATGTAAGCTGACCCTGGGCTCCAAATCTTAGAGCCCATCTGGGCCAAGCAGCTCTGGCTTTTGGCGTGAGGCACGGAGGCCACAGCCTGTGAGTGGGTTCCTCTGCTGTACCCAAAAGGTGCCTTTAACGTGCATGAAGAAAACTTATTTTATCTCTCTGCCAATGTTAAATTTGAAACCAATAAAATAACTAGAATAATAATCATTATTTATTGAACGCTTTGAGTGTGCAAGCAATGTCCTGGGCACTTAGAACTACCTGTTAAAGTAACTACATGGCAAAGTGGAAAAGAGAAGTCCTTCTGTGTGTTTCAGAGGGAAGGTGCTCTTCCAGACCTGGAGGCTCCCATTAGAGTGGGGGCTTCCATGGGGGTTCCCATTAGAATGGAGCCCAGCCAGATCCAAGGGCACAGGGTAGCCTCAGCACTCCCCTCAACTTAACAGAAATCAAGAACGGTTAGCCAGTAGGAAGACAGTACTTAGCTTAAAGGGCGTGAAATTTCAGCCAACAGGAAGTTTCTCCTTTAGTGAGAAAACTCCTAGTTTCAGCAAATTTGCTGAAATATAATAATAAAAATGACTGGACTGGAAACAAGGCTTCTGTAGCTATTCTCTTAAATGCATTTCTTCGCATTGCAAAAATTACAGAACAGTTCAAGTGAGAGGGGCCTATCTGTGAGAGATCCTCCCTCTATTACCCTAACTCTGGACAGAAGTAAGACCTACACTCATTTATTCATTTATTTGGACAGGAGAGTGAGTATCTAGCCCTGTAGGAATAACCAATTAGGTGTTTAACTATTTAGGTACATCTTCCTTACATTTAAAAAAACTCTTCCCTCTCCATTAAAACTGTATTAGTTGAAAAATTTAGGTGTGGTATGAAACATGTTAAACTATGTTTAGAATCTGCTTTGTTTTTTATGCCAGAATTCAAAACAGGAAATAGTTTCATCATCAAGGAGTTGAGAAACAGAATAAGAGAGAACTGGATTATGAAGCGGTACAGATGGTTTGCACTAAAAAGTACATATATTAATTTTCTTTAACATACATGCCCTAAGTCTCCATGATTAGTTTTTCTAGTAAGAAAAAAGGTATTTTGAAATACAAATTTTACCAATGTAATTTTAATTCTAAAAAAAGAATTTTATGGAAAGCCACTCTAACACAAATTCTTACTCTTGCCTTAATGACAAGGACAATTAGTACAAATATTGCTTTGATAGAACATTCTTCCAGACCTACCAACGATCTGGATATCGATTGAAGCCGTTTCCACGAATTTTTCCACTTTGACTTGCAGATCATATTTCCCAGAGTGGCTCCTTTCTGCTTTTCTGATAAATATGATTGTATCAGTCTCAGAGTTGCGAATGTTTATTTGATTCTTATCAATTTCTGCACCATCTTTCTTCCAAGTTAATTCTGGTCTTGGTTTTCCCTAAAGAGAAAGACAGGAAAAAGTAGAGGGGGAGGGAAAACAGATGGTTTCAAGATTTTTTTTCCGGTGTTACAAAAAATGACAGTTGCTGATCCCATTTTCGGCAAGGTTGGAGACAGCCTGGTGGTCAGCGACTATGGCAGAAACAGTAATACTGGCATTGCCTGTTGATTGCATTCTGTGTGCAAGGCACTACATTAGGTACATGAGGTTTACTATTTCCTTTCATCTTCCCATCAAGATAATAAATGTCATTATCCTCACTTTTTGGATAAAGGAATTAAGTGACTTGCCTAAGGCCTTGTGACTTAAGTAAGTGCTGGAACCAGGTCTTACCGCCAGGTCTCTCTAGCTCCAAAGCCTGTATAACATAGCATAATGGTTAAGAATATGGGCCCTGGAATCTGTATTTGGATGCTGACTCTACCTCTTAATAGCTGTGTGACCTTGGGCAAGTTATTTAAACTCTCTCTGCCTCAATTTCCCAAACTGTAAAATGAGAACAATGACAGTACCTATCTCACAGAATGGTTATAAAGACTGAAGTTCTTTTATTATTATTTTTTTCCAATTTCTTTTTAAATGTTTATTTGTTTTTGACAGAGAGAGAGCACAAGCAAGGGAGGTGCAGAGAAAGGGAGACACAGAATCTGAAGCAGCCTCCAGGCTCTGAGCTGTCAGCACAGAGCCCAATGCGGGGCTTGAACTCAAGATCTGTGAGATCATGACCTGAGCCCAAGTCGGACGCTTAACTGACTGAGCCACCCAGGTGCCCCAAGACTGAAGTTCCTAAAGCTTCTGCACACTACATACGTGCTTTATTATTATCTAAATGTAAATGATATTATTTCCACAGCATTGTACGACTCATTTCAGACTTGTCTACAATTCTCTCTCTGCTCTTTCTAGCTACCGAAACTATGCTTTAACAGCAAGCTTTGGGGGATTATAATCTAATTCAAAAATACATGTTTTGGTTTATATTACAAAGGAACTTCCTAGGATTTCCAAAGACCCAGGCTCACCCTGCAGACAGAAGCTGAAGATTAATTCAGTCAGGTAAGGCATAGCCTTCCTTTGGGCTCCTAAAATGGCTCGTTGATAGGTTATCAACCTGCCTACAGAGCTTGAAGAATGGTCGGGGTGCTTAGACTTACACGTGGGAAGTGGAGAACAATGCTGTTAAAGATAAGGAAAAACAGTTCCAGGTTTCACTTCTGTAAATGTACAATTTGCTTTCACTACTGGGGAAACAAAAACCAGAGTTTTCCGATAATATATGCAGTGGAAAAAAAAAAAAAGGCACTGGAGGAAGTGTCCACAGACATGGACTCTGCTCTTGAAAGTGCCATTTACTTGTGTGACCTTGGGCAAGTCACCTAACTTCTCTGAACATCAGTTTCTTCTCCTGTCAAGCGGTGGTAAGGAAATCTGCCCTTCTTGCCTCACAAGGTATTTCTTAGGATCAAACGAGATGTTCATGAGAACTCTTGAGGTTCCGCAAATAGATGAACATGACACAATGGTCTCATCGCCCCCTTCCTGGCAGCTGAGCAGCCTCTGGGATGCCATACCTGTGAGGTCCCTGTTCTCATGGTCTTTCCTCCCCCCAGACCCAGTCAGAAGTTAGACACACAGACTCCCAAGATGTGGGAATTGGGATTAGCATTAGTAGACATGGTACAAAAACCGGACATTTTGCAGCCCAGATTCAGCAGCCCCACTCCAGCCCACGTGCCTACCTAGTGCCAACTCCTGGTTTTATTTGAGGCTGTGTGGGGAGAGAAGTGGGAGGAACCTTGTCAAGCCACCTCCTTCTTCCCCTGCCCTGTTTATACTCATGTCCTCCTTGGCTTTCGTTTTGATTTCGCACACTTTATGTAGAAGGTAATCACTTCTTCAAGCTGCAGGCCCCGGGTGCTGATGCTGGAATTGGCTGTCTTTTAGCTTGCTTGTCATGGGAGCCTGGGTCTGAATGAGCTGTGTGTGTGTTCAAATGTGTGCAGAGACCTAAATTCTAATTCTAAAGTCTTGCTGTCTGATGTAACAACTACAAGGCTGTTTAAACTAAAGCAAATTAAAATTACGGAAAACTAAAAATTAATCTTCCCAGTTGCACTGGTTCCAAGTTTCACATTTCAAGTGTTCAATGGCCACATTTGGCTCCTGGCTACCATATTGGACATTGAACCTGTGAAATATTTCCACCATCACAGAAAGTTCCATTGAATAGTGCTGTCTAGGGGCCTAAAAGGAGTCAGACAAGTAATGGGGTGGTGGTACAGTGTGTGTGTGTGTGTGTGTGTGTATATGTGTATGTGTGTGTTTATGAGACCAAAACTGATTATTATAGGTGAGGCTTGGTCAATCTTGTAAACAATAGAATCTTTTGCTGGAGCCATGATTTAACAGTGTTTGCATTTTTCAGTTAGTGGCATCAAGATTTCAACATTCAGTTATCCCTCTTCCTTTGGTTTGGGGTAATCATGGGAAGTAAGCACATAATGTTTTCCTGAATATTACGCTGAGAGCTTCACTTAAAACGAAGACTAATTTTACGGATATATAGGACCAGAAAGAATCTTCAAGCATTTCTTGTTTTGCTATCTCCTTGGTGTTTCCTCTCTGCCCCACTGCAGTCCCTGTCTTCAGACCAGTCCAAGCTAAGTGTCATTTATCTCATGCAGAATGAAAATCTATCAGTTTGATAGATTTCTCAACAAGCACGAGATTGTTTAATCACTCCCCAGATCTCTTGCATTATTTATCTACTTTCCCTCTGAGGAAGTCCTGGGTCATGATGAATTTAAGTGCTAGAGTACCTGTCTCTACTTCTTAAACACCCCAGCACTGGAAAGAGAAAATAAGTGCCCCTGAATTATTACCTGGAAAGGTATAACCAGATTGACAGCTTCTCCAACTCTGCGGATATAGGTTTGCTTCAGGTGCCTTGGGATGCGAATCTTCGGAGGCTCTGAGTGAGGGCAGAACAGCATAATTTTGCGATCAGTAGAGTACACTGGAAATAGGCTTACATAAGCATGCTGGCATGAGAGTCACTGGGATATTCTTGGGCTGATGTCTCTACAGTAAAATCTTAGATGTGCCATTAAAAGATTATGTATGGTAATTTTAGTTCTAAATGCTTTCTTCAAGCAGAGATATTTTCACAGTCTGACTCAACAGAACTTATCCTTGACGTCCTTGATTTTATAGCAACTTCCTATTTTTACAGTCATTATAAGTCTAAAACAACTTTATAGAAAAACACCAAGTTTTCTTGTAGGACTTTATATATATTTTTCAGTTTCTGACAGCAAATGCATTCTGCAATGAACATTCCACAAAAGATCCATAGGCAGCACATTAGCTGATAGGAGTGCCCACTTTTTCTCACCAGAAAAAAACAAAACAAAGTTTTAGTACCTAGCACTTGTTATTTAGGTAATTCTGTTGGAATTGGATAGTAACTTTCTCCCCATGTGGCTACGAGGTACATAATAGGTGGCCCTAGCCCACTATGTACTAATGTTCATTAATTAAACACCATAAAGATACTAGAGCATGTTGTTGCAAACCCATCAGAAGCAGGGAGTCAAAGGCTCATAGGTTCACAGGGATGAGACAGGTGTCAGCACTTGAGGGCTTAGTATGTGGCAGACACTGGACTAAACACTTTTGATGAAGGGACTAATTTAAACCTCAAGGCCACCTTGTAGGATAGGTACTGTTTTACTTTATGATAAAGAAACAGGAGGATAGGAGGTTGAGTAATGTGCCCTTGGTGACACAGCCAGGATTAGAACCTGGAGTTAGCCTTGGGACACCTGGGTGGGTGGCTCAGTCGATTAAGCATCTGACTCTTCATTTTGGCTCAGGTCATGATCTCACAGTTCGAGAGTTTGAGTCCTGCATTGGGTGAGCTTGAGCCTTACTTCAGGTGAACTCAAGCCCCACTTCAGGTGAACATGAACCCCGCTTTGGGTGAGCCATGCTTCTCTCTCTCTCTTTCTCTCTGCCCCTCATGGGATTCATTCTCTTTCTCTCTCTCTCTCTCTCTCTGCCTCTTGCTCACTTGTGTCCTCTCTCTCAAAAAAAAAAAAAAAAAAGAATCTGGAGTCAGGCTTGAGTCCTATGCTCTACTTAGAAGCATGAACTTCTGAGTTAGAGATCTGGGTTTGAGTACTGGATCTGATACATGGTAGCTCTGGTTTCAGACACCTGTTCCATAAAATCAGGATGATGAAAGCACCTAATTTGTACAATTGTTGTGAGGATTAATGGTTGAGAATAGTAGGTGTTCAATAAACTTGAGGAGATGATGATGATGATGATTACTGATTGTTGGGATTGGAAGTGAATTTGGAGATCGTGTAACTCCCTAACTTTACATATAAGGAAAAGGAGACTCAGCCAGATTCTGTAGTAAACTAAACCATCATCATAATAAAAGCTAACACATATTGAGAGCTTATTATGTGGCAAACACTCTGTAAAGCAGCAACATGGATCAATATATTTAATTCTGATAGCCTCTTGATGTGTCAAGTACTATTATTAAAAAATTTTTTTCAAGGTTTATTTATTTTTGAGACAGAGACAGAGTGTGAGCAGGGGAGGAGCAGAGAGAGAGGACGACACAGAATCCAAAGCAGGCTCCAGAGCCTGACATGGGGCTCAAATTCATGAACTGTGAGATCGTTATCTGAGCTGAACTCAGACACTTAACTGACCAAGCCACCCAGGCACTCTTGTCAAATACTATTATTATCTCCATTTTGCAGATGAACAAATTAAGGCTCAGGAAGATCAAGTCTCTTATCTGAGGTCACTAGCTAATAAATGATGGAAACAGGATTCAACTTAAAAAGATTGGCTTCTGAATCTACTAAGAAAATGTATACTCTTCATGCTTTTTTTTAGAAAAATTTTTTAATGTTTATTTATTTTTAAGAGATGGACAGAGAGACAGAGTATGAGTGAGAGAAGGAGACATGGAATCCAAAGCAGACTCCAGGCTCTGAGCTGTCAGCACAGAGCCTGATACGGGGCTTGAACTCATGAACCATGAAATTGTGACCTGAGCCAAAGTCGGACGCTTAACCGACTAAGCCATCCAGGCGCCCCACTCTTCATGCTTTCTTGCATCCATCCATCCATCCATCCATCCACTCACTCCCAATTGTCTGTGGCAGACATGGTCTAGAACTTAGATATCCAGGCCCCCAGTCCAGTGTTCTTTCCCCTGGAACAGGAACTCTCAAATGTTTTGGTCTCAGTTTTCTAACATACTCTTAAAAATTATCAAGGACCCGGGGCGCCTGGGTGGCTCAGTCGGTTGAGCGTCTGACTTCGGCTCAGGTCATGATCTCGTGGTTCCGTGAGTTCAAGCCCCACGTCGGGCTCTGTGCTGACAGCTCGGAGCCTGGAGCTTGTTTCGGATTCTGTGTTTCCCTCTCTCTCTCTCTGACCCTCCCCTGTTCATGCTCTCTCTGTCTCAAAAATAAATAAACATCAAAAAAAAAAAATTTAGAAAAAGAAAAAAAATTATCAAGGACCCTTCCCAAAAAAGCAATTTCTCAGCTTCTGCTTATGTGGGTTTATCAATATTTACCATATTAGAAATTAAAACTGAACTTTTCAAATATCTAGTTATTAATTTAAAGATAACAACATAAATGACATTTTAATGGAATTATTTTATATTTTAGCAAATCTATTTAATGTCTGACTTAATAGAGGATATCTGGAGTCTCCTATTTCTGTGTTCAGTCTGTTGTAATGTGTTGTATTGGCTGAAGTCATTTAAATGAAGAAAATCTGGCTTTGCACAGACAGGAGAAATATTTTAATAAACTTTTCAGACAATTATGGATATTCCTTTTTGATCCTACACTAAAACATGATAAATTGTGATTTCTTAAAGGTGAGCTGCAGCGTGGAATCTGAAGCCACTTCAATTAACTTTTCATACTCTGTTACATTAAAATCCACTAATCTATCTTACATTTTTAATGTAAATCTTACCCATGCATATTTTTAATGGAAAACATCACTTCACCACATTACGTAGATCTTCTAAATGTTGACATATTCCCTTATTCAATATAAAAACTACATTTATTAATATCACCGCCTATTTCATGAGAAAAAAATTTTTTTCATGAGAAAAGTTTTTAAGTGTTGAGGGCTGTCAAGTCCATGGCAATGGATAGGAGTTTCCCAAAATTCCAATTTTTGCTTCAAAGTTCACTTTTCATTGAAAGGCTGACAACAAAAACTCTAAGTTGCTTTCTTCACAGTGACAGGCTCATTCCATTTGTTTTCTTAAAAATGCCTGCCAAGTGGCCATGTTTTCAAGTAAAATGGAATTGTGTGAGAAAAGTCACTAGTTCAGCCTCCGGCAGACAACCACTGCGCTATAGCACGCAGCGTGAGGTCTTTATATATACTTTGCATTTCACTGTCACATAGAGGTAGGAAAAATGTGTACTCGAGGACCAAGGTTTAATAAAATGAATAATTTTTATGCTTCAGCAAGAACATGCCAAGGCAAAGCCGGTCCTCTGATTTTAACTCCGAGTGCAAGGTGGTGAGGAAGACGGAAGGAACTAGTCTGGTTCCGTGGCGCTGACTTGACCTGTGCTGAGGCACCTGTGGTTTTACTCGCCATTGCTTTTGCACCGTCAGGGCGGAGGTCAGACGCTGAAAAGGGCAAATAATGCGTTCATCTCACCATGAAGACGGTTCTGGCCTCGCAGACCCACTGGAGCCACGTTGCTGAAGTTGGCACCGCTGCATTCACGCTCCCTCCGTGGGAACGGGCAGCCCCGCCAGAGCCGGCTCAGAGCCTGGGGAGGTTAGCTAGCTGGTCCTCATTCCAAGTTACAGACTCTGAGCTGACCTCCACACTGGTAAATAAGAGCTGTTTTGTTCATTTCTAACTCCCAGGAGGCATTTACAATACATCAAAGGAGGGACAGCAAAATAGGAGGTTTTGAGAAAGAAAGGGGTTAAAAAGCAAAATCAAATAACATGAAATGGAGACAAAGTTTTGAAAGCCTTGCCACTTACCTATGATTTCCTTCACCAGGATGGGCTGGGAGTAGTATTTGGGCTCGCTGGCGCCTGCGGCGTTCACCGCCTTCACGCGAACAAAGATCTTTGCATCTGTAGGCAGACCTGTGATGGTGAACTTGGTCTTATCGATCAGATCTGTGTTTGCAACTATCCAATCCTCGGCTAAAATTCATAAAAGAAAAGGACAAGAAGGAGAAATGGTGTTTAGTGAAAAAAAATCATCCTAACTGGTACGGTCGACTCCAAACTAGTATTTTACTTATAATTAAATCAGTTGGAGGAAATATGATTTTGGTATGGACTCACATTACATGGGTAGGCATTTTTCATATTTAAATGAAAATGGCCTAGAATGGCTAATGTAAGTAACAGGAAGAAGGATAATCAGATTCTGCTATTTCTGAAAAACCTCTTATTCAGGATACTATGATACTAGAGTATCCTGAATTCTTGGGGACAGTCACTATGATTCAGGATACTGACATGATACTAGAGTATCCTGAATCACAGTAACTGTCCCCAAGAATTTTGTAGCAGTTTTACTCCAATTCAGTTTCATAAGGATTGACATACTCATGACATTTAGCCATCTACATATGTTAAAGTTCAGAAGAACAAGAAAATACTATTCTTATGAATGAGAGACACAAACCTTTATAGTTATATAACCTCCCTGTTTTATCTTGGTTGTTTTTTTATTATGAGGCACTCATATGTGCATAGGGAGTCTGATAATGCTTCCATTTATGAATACAAGAAGCTAATATCCATGGCAGACAGGAAACACAGCCCTGGAGACAAGGCTTATAAGGTGTTGGCATAATTCTTTCACTTCAATCAAAAATGATGATATTTTTTAAAAGGTTTTGGTAGCTTTATCTATATCAAGAGAATTTGAACCCAGCATTCAAGGGTTGCAAATATTTCAACTTCTGAAAGTTTGTATGCATTATGCCCACAGGGTTGGTTGGGGGAGGCTTGGATCCCACATTATTAGCTCAATGCCTGCCCACCCCCTTGATCTCTAAGGACTTTTTCATGTGTGGGTGGTAGGTGTACTTCATGCTTGGTCATGGAACATTCCCAGAAACTGTATCATATAGTAAGAAAGTTTGAAAGCTTTCATAGAATACTTTACCTGGTAGGTCATATGCAGCCTCCCCATTTTCATCAGACTGTTTTGCTGATGTACCTTTGAGAATCCGTCATTAAAATTAATTAAAGACACCCACTTTCACACCAGAAGAATATCGTATCAGTAGTCAGCATTCTCTGTTAGTAAAGTATGCAAAGTATGCAAAGATATTTGTCTTCAGAGCAGTGACGGAAGAGACCAAACACATTGGGGTTGGGGGGGTGGGTAGTTCCTCAGGAGAGCCACAGCCTACTCTGTTCAGACTGTGGTTTTTGTCCTGAGGCATCTGCCACAGAGAAGAAGAGGAGACAAGAGGCTGGGCACCTCCAGCTGTGGGAACAAGAGGTAGAGAGGAACAAAGCAAGACCCTGAAGAGAAAGGAGGAGCGGGTCCCGGACTCCATAGGGGAGCAGCACACAGTGGAACAGTCTATCTTTTCACCTGTCCCTGCGACCCCAGCCAGGGAGGGTCCTCCCAGGCACCCAGGTAACAAAGAACTCCTGCTATGGGGTTCAATCATCACAGTCTGGGAGTGAAGGCACTCAGGATAAAGCCAGCCCTGTCTTCCCAGCAGCTCAGGAGGCAGCCTCTGGTTGCCATAACAACAAGTTCTGCAGTCAAGAAAACAAATTGAGCATGCCTGGGTCCCTGCGTTCCACGTGACTGGAGGGAATGTTGCTGGCTCATGGGTTGTGGGCATACCCCCACTGGTTTGGGATGATGCCTTTTCACCTGTTATCAGGAGAGGAGCAGGGGAGTGGAACCCCTTGGAACCTTCTCCTCTCTCTTATCCCATCCCTTCTAGGAGTACCTGGGAAAAGGAGCAGGGAGCCAAAATATCCTGGTGGCTGCAAGGGCATGTGGATGATAAAAATTACTTAAGAACACTGAAAAAGAAATACCTCTTTAAGCCAATGGTCAGGTTGGGAGTCACTGTGCTGATATTTTCATAGTGAAGAGACAGTTGATGAGAAAGTGAAAATAGGAGACAGAAAACGTGCTTGAAATAGTGAAGAACTAGTAAAGGAGAAATTTCAAGAGAAGACAGGACGAAACAAGATCAGAGGGGAACAAAAATAGCCCATCCCTTCACGTTTGAACCACTTTAATTGAGGAAAACAGAGAAAGAAAACAGTGTCCAGGGGATGGGGAAGGAATATGAAAGTTATTTGATACATGAGGAGAATTTTTAAGAACGAAAAGAAAGAGCTAGAGTGAAGGAAGAAAACAAAGAAGAGTAATGTGCTGCAGGCATTAAAAAAAACAAAAACAAGAGAAAGGCAGAGTCAAAACCAACACACGATCTTATAAAAGAAAGAATTCTCTTACAGAATAAAACCTGACATATCTAAAAGCATTAAACACTACAGAAAATTAGTCTGGAGGACAACAGCCATTAAAAAGAATGAAGAATAGGGCAGCCACATAAAGAAAGAAAAGACTGCGAGAAGAAAGATATACACGTTATGAAAGAACTTCCATAGAAAGCTAATTCCAAAACGTTATGTGGCAAAATATATACATAATAATGACTGTGTACATATACATATGTATATACCCGTATACATATGTATCTACACAGATCACACACAAAATTATGTAAAATACACTTCGTTGTATTTTATCTAAGGTGGGTAACATCAAAATGACAGGCATCTATCATTTTGCTGTATCTTCTTACTTTTTAAACCTATCAGAAAGAAAAGAGTAAAGAATTTGCTCTGTTTCATACAAACACAAATGTTCGTGCTCAGCAGCCACATCACATGTCAGATGGGGAGATTTTTCTGGTGGGGTGATATAAATAACAGAGTGGAGTACTCATGAGTTTTTGAAATGGGAGAGGAATAGAATGGGAATAAACCATATTCTGAAGTGCTCAAGAATTTACCTTTTTGCATTAGTGACACTACCCCCCTCCTATGCTGGGATGCCTGGGAACTTTCTCATAATGCCCCTACTAGTTTTAGTTAGTGGCTTTCTAAGCCCTGGAGAAATGAAGCAGCGTGCTCTGTGAGCAGAGCACATGTCACTGGAACTGTTACCAGGATGCCTTGTCCCCCTGTCTCTTGTTCCCTCCCAACCAGCACCAACGGTGGTTTCCAGGGGTGCCCCAATCCAGGGGCCTGGGATTTCCTTTGCCGCAGTTTTCTCTCATAGGAAGTTTCTTCTCCAGAGGTTTTCCTCCTGGGAGGGTGCCTTTGTAGTCACATTCCTGATTTCCCAAATGTGCTCTGTAGTCTCCCTTTCCTTCAGATAAGATCCACATTAAAGTTTGGAGTCCAAAGAGCTTTCTCAGAAGCTAAATCTTGGCCTATCATTTGTGGTGATATGTACAAGCTTCCCCAGTGGGTTGTTTACCTACCTCATCTAGAGTGGAGCCTGAGTTCAAACTGGGACAGTTTTAGTCATCCATTTTCAAATCATGGCAAGCAGGATACCAAAAACACAACAGGCTTTCAGTGAATTTCACATCATTTTTGGTTTTAGGTACACTCTGGCCCATATTTTCTTGTGTCATTTTCTCTTTGTCTATTATTTCTATCAACAAGTCTTTTTTTAAACTGTTTCTCTTCTCCTTCTAAATTTCAGTGATTACATTTTTATATACTGAGACAAATTCCTGTCACATGTCAAACCTATTGCTTACACCCTCTGAGATTTAATGCTGCCACTGAAAGTTGTTCTTAATTCTCTTCCTCCTCCTCCTCCTCCTCCTCCTCCTCCTCCTCCTCCTTCTTCTCTTCTTCTCTTCTTTTCTTCTTCTTCTTGAAGGCATGATCAGCAGCTAGCCAAATATATAGTCTCCCTTTATTACCCAGAAGTAGGCAGCTTTTTTGATAGCAGACCTCTACTCTGTATAGGGTTTAGAATGTCCAACTTGCTTCATCCTAACTAGACTTTTATTTTTCTTGGTGCAATTTAACTCCACCAATTCAAGAAGTGGAAATCCCTGAAGTTTTGTCAGAATCCCTTCTTTCTATGTCTTAGACTTATCGTGGTGTCTAATCTGGCCGCCTATCTAGTATATTTTTGAGATCTCCATTTGTTAGCATCAAGTACCAAAAAAGGGCAAATTTTTTATCCATCTTAGAAGGAAGACTTTTGCTTGTTGTCATTTTTGGTAGGAAGGAGAAGAGTTCCCCAGAATGATAACAAAAGAAAGGGGGGAGTATCTCACCTATTGATGATGGTATTCATTTTAACTACGAGTTGTACTTACTTCCTTCAAAGCAATACTCTAGCACATAGCCATCTAAACCTGCTGCACCAATCTGGTCCGGGGGCCTCCACTTCATTGTGACAGTGGTGTCAGTTACGGAGTCAACGGCCAGAAGTGTAGGAGGGCTGGTTACAGCTTCAAAGATAAAAAACAAAAAAGAAAGAAAGAAAAGAAAAGAAAGAAACAGAAGAAATGATTAACTATGGTGTTACAGCACAAGCTGTGATAAAAATTAACTAGGATATAAATAAAAATATACAGAGAGGCCTATGTCTTAATAAAACTCAGTGAAGACTCCTTGAGGATATGCTGCGTGGAAGGTAAAGATCTGCTAGGCGTGGACAATTTCAGAAACGCTGCCACACTTTCCCTCCAGTTTGGGAGGTTGGCATGAGAGGCTGGGAGGCCTAAGGAAGTTGAAAAAAGTCAGAGTTTGAGATCTAATGATCCAGAGTAAATTTCCCATAACCCTCTAATTTTAAAGTATAAATCCTGTACTGAATCTTCTTTCTATTGAAAAAAAGTAGTACTTCACTACCATAAAAGAGGAAAACATCTTATCTTCTATTTCTTTGCCTTTACTGAACTGACTTTGTTAGTTCATTAGATAGCATTTAAGGTGTGATGGTAAAGCAAAGAGACTAGTTTTCAAGAGTGCTTTGTAGAAGTGGTCTCTGTTTAGTTATAGTGTTTACACATAGGTCCTGAGTTATACCTTCAGAAGGACAAATGGGGAGTGGTCATGTGTCAATGGCTCAGCTTTGTGTTTTCAGTGGGAAGCAGCAACCAGATCCACATACAGCTTTCACCGGAATTCTGGTAATAAATTCCAGGGTCTACACTATGAAGACGTTCAGTTCTACCAAAGTTGTTTTTCAATTTCTTAGGTGCCCCTAACCACCTCCAACCTCCTGCTCACGCACGACTCTAAGAAACCTTGTTAGAAGTTGGAGGGAAGAAGTCAGGGCAATGATTTCCATGACAGAGACACATCTCCTGACTTACCCAAAGGAACAAAAGGCTTGGAGGGCATACTGGGCTTGGAGATACCAACGGCATTGACTGCAAAGATGCGGACCTCATAAGCTACACCTTCAATCATCTTCTTGGGCTCAAAAGTTGTTTCTTTGCAGAGATCAAAATTTAGCCTCATCCATCTGGAGCTTTGTTTCTTTTTCCTCTCAATAAAGTATCCTGCAGGTGACATGAAATGGAAACTAAGGTTTTTCCATGGCTTCCAAAATTAAACTTTGTCAGATATTAGAATTCATAAAATCTCTAAGTAAAATAGTCAGGTATGCATATATTTTTAAGCCACCTTATTTTACCAGTTGTTTGAGAGAAATTATAGGGAATACAAACATTAACATCATAGGATATAGATAAAAGTAATAGGACTAGAAAAAAATTAAAATTGCACAGGAAGATAAGAGAGAAAAATAAATCACAGCTATATAGACTATAGAAATACCATTGTTACAGTTGAGTAATAGATTTGGCTAGGAGTCCAAACAATGTAGGTTAGAAGAGGGAAAACTCACTTTTGTGAGTTTCAAATAGAAAAAATTCTTGTTCCACAGGGAAGCAAATTCTTTTAAATATTTATCTCTAAAAATTTTTTTTTCATACACATAATTCTATGGAGCTAGATATTTACTGATTAGAACAACTTAAAGTTAAACCTATAGATGTTGCAAAACTAGATATTAAATGTAGATGTCAAACAAAAAAGAGAACAGTCAGATGATATTCATCAGTTATTTCAATCTCAAGTACTTATAAAGAATCCCAAAATATATTTCAATTTGAATGGATATTTAAAGTCATAGTAGAATAGGTTTTCTTCTACATGCAATATTTTAAAATATGCTCTATACTAATAAGCATAAAGAGGACTTCAACTTCAATGGTGGTTTCACAGATTGACCGACATGCAGTTACCTAAGATTGGGGACCCTCCATCATAGACAGGAGGCTCCCAGTTCATGATGCACCAATCATCTCCCACATCTGTCACATTTGGTGCCACTGGAGGATCAGGGATGTCTGTAGCAAACAAAAAATGGAATAGAATAGAATAGGATAGAAAAAGTAAAATAAAGTAAGAGTAAGTGAGAGCACAAGAAAAATGTTAATTGGAAAATCAGTTTTTGGTAATAATCATAGAAGCAGTGTTTTTTCTGAATGCTTTTCCATGTTTATTGAAATGCATGTAGTAACTAATTTGGACAAAAAGTCATGCTCCATATGGGATAAGGGAAGGTGAGCCCAATAAAGATAAATATAATATGTATTCAAGTCCTTTAAACCAGTGTCACAACATTAGAGAGCAAGCCCCATATGGAACTCAAGATACTTGTCCTTTACCTTGAAAACGGTAAACAAGAAATTATTGCATAATATCAGATGTGATTTCGTGTTGTGTTTTGTTTTGAACTACAAAGTGAACTGTAAATCAGTTGGAAGAATCAAGATGTTGATTGGTAAAAATCCAAGTCAAAAATGGCAAGTTACCATATCTTATTAACATAATTCAGTGTCTGATAAAGTGACCTTAGTTTCTGGTCCATTTGAAATATGATTCTTAAGGGAGAAATAAAGTGAGATGAAGAGATCATGAGAGCTTGGACCACCAATAATCTGCTGGACTCATTTCACTTGGTTTCAAGCTTAGGAAAAATACACCTAAGTTGTCATCTAAGGACTAAGGCAAATCTTACTCTTCTACAATGATTGTGATGTTGGAAATTGTTTAGCGATTGTTTCAGTGACTTTAAAGGAAACTGAAAGGAATACAACTGTGGAGAGCTAATGACCAGCAACCCCAAACAGTTAACTTTAGTTACACATTCCTGCAATTGGACCTCTGGGCAAGAAAAAAGAAGACACGAAGAGAAGAGAAGGGAAGGGAAGGACAGGAAAGAAAAGGAATGGGAAAGGTAGAAAAAGAACAATGGTGATTTATAAAACATAGCTATCTGTGTTTCATTTGTTGACTACCCAGAAGAGTTGAGAGAACCAAGAGCTGGCAAAGTCTACTCTGGATATGGACATGTAAACTTGATTCTAGAAGTTTGTTGAACCAGAGGACTTACCCACAACTTTAATCTTGATGCTTGCATGTGCTTCCCCAGCTTCATTTTTCAGATTTATGTGGTAAACACCAGAGTCATCTCTTTCAGCGACGTCAATAACCAGAGTGCTGCTGTCAGGGTAAGATTCTGCTCTTATCCGGCCACTGCCCTCCATAATAGCCTAAGGAGGAGAGAAACAAAATACGGCATGACCTATATGACAAGGACTATTCCAAAGTACCTTAGAACTTAAGCTGGATGTGGTGCTAAGGCCTAAAATACATGTTCTTAATGTAATCCTCCACCAACCCTAAAGACAAAGGTGTTAACATCCCATATTACAGGAGAAAGCTGTGGCTCAGGGCCACATGGCTAACAATGAGAAGAACTGGGATTTGTCTCCAAAGCCCACTAAGCACGAACCCACCAAAGAGAAAGCTGAAGGACTAAAAATAGGAGTGCAGAAGTGTTATTTTAGTAGAGGAGTCTCTTTGTACATGAAATTAAATATTTAAGAACTAATCATGACTTGCTTATTTATGTGTCTTGAAAATTTAGAAATACTGAAGAGGGTTGAAGAAGACCACAATGCCAGTTTTCCTTACAAGTTATTGAGTATTGAATTTTCCCTTCCAATAGGACAGAATGAATGAATGAATATCTAATTCCCAAAGTAAAGACAGAGTGAGGTTGGGCCTTCCATTATATTTTCTTTCTTTATTTTCTCTTTCTCCTCCTCTTCCTCCTTTTTCTCCTTTTCTTCTACCTCACTTCTTTCCTTCTTTCTTTCTTAAACCAGAAATTTGAAGTAGCATTCCATTTTTCTGATTCCTAGGTCATATTTCCTATATGACAATGAATAGCCAGCATACAAAGAGAAAAAACAGAGAAGGTCAAGGTAATTTAGAAACTGGGTAATTTTCTAATAACTATTAAATTAACTCTTTACTTTTTTGTGTCTGGATTAGGACTCATAAGTCTTCAATAACATAAGATTGTGAGAGCAATAAGAATACCTGAGATAGTTTTCATAATTCTTCTGTTTTATAATAGAACAAAATTTTCTCATATTAGCCAAATTCATTTTTTTTAATATATGAAATTTATTGTCAAATTGGTTTCCATACAACACCCAGTGCTCATCCCAAAAGGTGCCCTCCTCAATACCCATCACCCACCCTTCCCTCCCTCCCACCCCCCATCAACCCTCAGTTTGTTCTCAGTTTTTTGACAGTCTCTTATGCTTTGGCTCTCTCCCACTCTAACCTCTTTTTTTTTTTTTTTCCTTCCCCTCCCCCATGGGTTTCTGTTAAGTTTCTCAGGATCCACATAAGAGTGAAACCATATGGTATCTGTCTTTCTCTGTATGGCTTATTTCACTTAGCATCACACTCTCCAGTTCCATCCACGTTGCTACAAAAGGCCATATTTCATTCTTTCTCATTGCCACGTAGTATTCCATTGTGTATATAAACCACAATTTCTTTATCCATTCATCAGTTGATGGCCATTTAGGCTCTTTCCATAATTTGGCTATTGTTGAGAGTGCTGCTATAAACATTGGGGTACAAGTGCCCCTATGCATCAGTACTCCTGTATCCCTTGGGTAAATTCCTAGCAGTGCTATTGCTGGGTCATAGGGTAGGTCTATTTTTAATTTTCTGAGGAACCTCCACACTGCTTTCCAGAGCGGCTGCACCAATTTGCATTCCCACCAACAGTGCAAGAGGGTTCCCGTTTCTCCACATCCTCTCCAGCATCTATAGTCTCCTGATTTGTTCATTTTGGCCACTCTGACTGGCGTGAGGTGATATCTCAGTGTGGTTTTGATTTGTATTTCCCTGATGAGGAGCGACGTTGAACATCTTTTCATGTGCCTGTTGGCCATCCGGATGTCTTCTTTAGAGAAGTGTCTATTCATGTTTTCTGCCCATTTATTCACTGGGTTATTTGTTTTTCGGGTGTGGAGTTTGGTGAGCTCTTTATAGATTTTGGATACTAGCCCTTTGTCCGATATGTCATTTGCAAATATCTTTTCCCATTCCGTTGGTTGCCTTTTAGTTTTGTTGGTTGTTTCCTTTGCTGTGCAGAAGCTTTTTATCTTCATAAGGTCCCAGTAATTCATTTTTGCTTTTAATTCCCTTGCCTTTGGGGATGTGTCGAGTAAGAGATTGCTACGGCTGAGGTCAGAGAGGTCTTTTCCTGCTTTCTCCTCTAAGGTTTTGATGGTTTCCTGTCTCACATTCAGGTCCCTTATCCATTTTGAGTTTATTTTTGTGAATGGTGTGAGAAAGTGGTCTAGTTTCAACCTTCTGCATGTTGCTGTCCAGTTCTGCCAGCACCATTTGTTAAAGATACTGTCTTTTTTCCATTGGATGTTCTTTCCTGCTTTGTCAAAGATGAGTTGTCTCATTAGCCAAATTCAAATCTTAAGATTGTAAAAGATTTTCTGCTTTATTTTTAATGTGAAAAGAAAATACTTAGGGTGGTGTTGCATTATCTTCTTTAGTTTTCTATATTTTGTTTGCTTGTCTGTTGTGCTATATAATTTACATAGAGTAAAATTCACACTTTTTATACATAGAGTTCTATGAATTCTGACAAATTTGTGTGATTGTGTAACTACCACCACCACAATCAAGATACATACCATTTCCATGATCCCCAACAGTGTCCCCATGTTCCTTCACTGTCAACTCATTCACCCCTACACTCTGGTCCCTGGCAACCACCAATCTGTTATTTATCTCTCTAGTTTTCCTTTTTCCAGAATGTTCATATAACAGACTCAAACAGTATGTAGCCTTTTGGATCGGTCTTCTTTCACTCAGCATGATGCTGTTTAGATTCAACCATGTTGCTACATGTATTACTAGCACCTTCTGTTTTACTGCTGAGTAGTATTCTATTGTATATTCCATGTGCAGTTGGATTATGCATGTACAAACTGTATGTTTGTACAATTGGACTTTTGGGTTGTTTCCAAGTTTTGACAATTATAAATAAAGCTGTTGTAAACATTTATGTACAAGTTTTTGTGTGGACATATGTCTTCATTTCTCTAGGGTAGATAGCTAGGAGTTTCACTATAGGATTGTATGGTAAAGTGCATGTTTAACTTTATAAAAAAAAAACTACCAAACTGCTTTCCAAAGTGGGTGGACCATTTTGCATTCCTACCAGTGATGTATGAAAGTCTGATTGTTCCATATCCTTGTATTTGGTATTAGCAGTTTTTAAAAATAATTGTTGTTGTTGTTGTTGAGCTTCTTTCATTCAGCATAATTATTCATCCAAGTTGTTGCATACATCAGTAATTCATTCCTCTTTACTGTTAGTAGTATTCCTTTAATCCTTTTACATTTGTTGAGACTTACTTATGGTCTATCTTGGACATTTTCCATACCAATTTTTTTTTAATGTTTACTATTTTGAGACAGACAGAGAGGGAGGGAGAGGGAACAAGCTGGGGAGGGGGAGAGTGAGAGGGAGACACAGAATCAGAAGCAGGCTCCAGACTCTGAGCTGTCAGCACAAAGCCCCGTGAACTCACAAACTTTGAGATCATGACCTGAGGCGAAGTCGGACGCTTGACCAACTGAAACATACAGTCGCTCCTCCATATGCAATTTTAAAATAATGCCCATTCTGGGGGCACCTGGGTGGCTGAGTCGGTCAAGCGTCCGGCTTCAGCTCAGGTCATGATCTCATAGTCTGTGAGTTCAAGCCCCGCATCGGGCTCTGTGCTGCCTGCTTTAGATTCTGTGTCTTCCTCTCCCTCTGCCCCTCCCCTGCTCATGCTCTCTCTCTGTCTCAAAAATAAATAAAAGCGTTAAAAAAAACTATAAAATAATGCCCATTCTGTATGTGTCATTGGAGTATTCTGTAAATGTCAATTAGATCAAGATGGTTGCCAGTATTGTTCACATCTTAAATATCCTTACTGATGGTCTGTCTTCTTGTTTTAGCAACTACTAAGAGAAGAGTATTGAAATCTCTAATTTATCTGTTTTTCTATTGCAATTTTTCTATTGCAATTCTATTATCTTGCTATTTGTTTTCTACTTGCCCTGTTCTTTGTGCCTCTTTTTCTGCCTTCTTTTAGATTAATTAAATATTTTTTGTGATTTCATACTATATCCTTTGTTGGCTTATTAGCTATAACTTTTTGTTCATTATTTTAGTGGTTCCTTTAGGGTTTATGGTATACATCTTTAACTTTTCACAGTCTACTTTCATGCGATATTACAACAATACCTCCCTTTTCACCCTCCTAATTCTTACTTTCCATTCTTTTTTTTTTCTTGACCTTATGTTTTTATTGTCATAAATTTTACTTACAGTACAAACAACAGTATATTATTATTTTTTTTGTTTAAACAGTCAATTATCTTTTAAAGAGATTGAAATAATACAAAAAAACTCTTATGTTTATCCACACGGTTATCATTTCTGATGCTCTTTGTTCCTTTGTGAAAATGATTCAACCTGACATTATTTTCCTTATGACTTAAGGACTTCTTTTAGCATTTCTTGTGGTGCAGGTCTGCCAGTGATTATTTCTTTCAGCTTTTATATATCTGAAAATAATTTTATTTTGCCTTTGTTTCTGAAATTTTTACTCAGTATAGAATTCTAGGTTGATATATATTTTTTAGAATTTATAGAATTTTTTAGAATTCATAGTATTCTAGGTTGACAGTTTTTTCTTTTTTTTTTTTTTTTTTTTTCTTTTTTTTTTTTTGACAGTTTTTTCTTTAAAGATGTTGCCTCACTGTCCTCTCACTTGCCTTGCTTCCAGAGAGATCTGCTGTCACTCTTTTCTTTATTTCTATATATTTAATGTGACTTTTTTCCCTGTCTACTTAAAAACATTTTTTTTTTTTTGTTAATCATAGGGTTTGATCAATTTGATTTTAATGGGTCTTGGTGTGGTTTTTTCTTTTTTTCTTTATATTTTTTATTTTTGTTATTTATTTATTTAATATAATTTATTATCAAGTTGGTGTGGTTTTATTAATGCTCTTTGTGCTTAGATTTTATTGAGCTTCTTATATCTGCAATTTTAGTTTTTATCAAATTTGGAAAATTTTAGCTCTAATTTCTTTACATATTCTTCTGTCCTTCTCTTGGGGGACTTTAATACATATACATTTCACTGTTTCAAGTTGTTCCAAAGCTTAATGATGCTCTTTTGTTTTTTCCTCCAGAAAACAGAAAAGGAAAAAACACTCTTCAACTCTTTTTTTTTTTAATTAATAAATTATTTTTGGGGTCAGATTTAGACTCACTGCAAAATTGTGGAAAGTACAGAGAGTTTTCATATAACCCCTCCCCCACACAAACCAACCTCCTCCACAACTGACATCCCACATCAGAGCAGTATATTTCTTATAATCAATGAGCCTACACTGACACATCATTATCATTCAAAGTCTATAGTTTACATTAGGGTCCACTCTTATGTTGTACATCTGTGAGTTTTGCCAAGTCTATAATGACATATGTCCATAATTATAATATCATACGGAATAGTTTTACTGCCCATAACACATTTTATTTTAGGAGCCACAGAATGACACTTGAGCTAGTACTAGTCTACCACCCAATCTTATTTATCATTTTCCTCCTTATTCACTCTGACCCAGTCACACTGGCTTTTCTTCTGTTCCTTCAACACATCAAGCTCATTTTTTCCTCTCTTCTTGTCCTTTGCCCTTGCATTGACTTTACCTGGAAATCTTTTTCCTTTGATCTTTGTATAATGGTTTCTTTGTCATTCATAGAAACTATTGTCATTTACCTTGCAATCACTTGCTAATCATATTACACTGTTTTAAAAAAATCTTCATAGCACTTATTACTATCCACAGTGATTTTGTTCAATTGTTTATTTACTAATTCATTATCTATTTCTCTTCCACTTCATTCCCTCACACCTATTAGAATGAAAAATGGGATCTTTACAGCACATGAAAACATGCCTGGTCACATAGTAGGTAATCAGAAATATGAAAAGTAGATGAATGATGATTATATTTGCCTGAAAACCAGTGATTTTTCTTTTTTAAAAAATTTTTAATCCTTATTTATTTTTGAGAGAGAGAGAGCTGTGAGCTGTCAGAGAGAGCTGTCACAGCTGTCAGAGCTATGAGAGAGAGCTCTGAACTGTCAGCACAGAGCCCGACACAGGGCTCTAACTCACGATCAGTGAGTTCATAACCTGACCCGAAGTCGGATGCTCAACCGACTGAGTTACCCAGGTGCCCCAAACCAGTGATCTTTCTTAATCCAAGGAATTACATCTATACTGTACCCTTGTACATTTATTTGCTTTCTTCTTTCATTTGACTATTGGAAGGCAGGAGGTGTGGTGGTGTGTGTGTGTGTGTGTACTTAAAACAAACCTTATCTGCTCGGCTCCAAAGGGCTTTGGGAGGTGGTTCTCCGGTGACAGGAATTTCAAGACGAAGCTTGCTTCCTGCTATTACTGTCACTGTATTGTCAGCATCAAGACCATCCAGGATGATCTTAGGAGGATCTAGAATATTAAATATGGTCTTTGTTATCAGACAATCATTTCCATGTGAATATCTGGGCCAGTACTTTGCTAGTGGTAACTATTGATAGAACCAACATTTTATCTGGCCAAAAAGAATATAAGAGGAATCAAAGTAGTTGGTGCCTGGCACCTTGCAAAGCTACTCCATTGTAAGACTTCTTAAGAATCAACTATTATGCTTAGTGACTTATACCAATTCATGTATATCACAGTTTTGAATGTGTTATATTTCCACGGTAAGCAAAATCAAAAAAACAAGAACACAACTCTGCAATGATTTATCTACTCACCGACAACATGAACTTTGGCAGGCAAAGTAACAGAGTAGGCATCTGGTGCAAATACATAATCACCTTCATCCTCAGTAAGAGCATTGGCTATCACTAACTTGTGGATTCTAAGGAAATTAGAAAAACATTTCTAAGAATTTGCAAAGATTTAGATTGTATATGGCCCAACTGAAGAGACACTTGGACTTTATCTGATTAAGAGATAAGCCTATCTCCAGGCTGGAGAGAAAGACAGACCAAGAAACAGAGAGAGAGAATATAAATGCGAAGGCTTAATTATCCTATTTATGGATCTTCATCAAATATTCATTTTTGAGTATATGAAATTATTTGTACAAATACAGCCTGATTATTATGCACACAAGAGTCTAATATTCCTTTTTCATCACATAGCTTTAAAAAAAGGCTAAAATACAACATCTCACTAGTGCCATAATTTAAGATTTAAAAAATTACCAAGGACATTCTTGGTTTTGGCGTTATATGCCAAATCTAAAAGCAGTAGTTCTTAACTTTTTGGGGATCAGCAAATATCTGATGGATACCATTGATCCTTTTTCTGGAGAACAGTATGTATTTTTGTACACACAGACTTGGCTTACAACTTCAGAGGATTTGTGGGACCTCCCTGGAGTACATTCATGATCTTAACCAGATTCACAACCAGGATCCCTAGATCCAAGTTTAAGAACTCTTGCCTTAGATCTTTGCTAGATTCTAGGATATTATGTCTGCCCCCCAAAATTGTGGGAAGGTCATGTGGCACTTATCGGTTAGGGACAGTTAATCCATTTGATTGAATCCATAGGATTCAGTATCATTCCTTTAACCTTCTGTTTATATGGAAAGAATCAGTTGATGGCTTGTTTTTCTTTTGCCCTTTTTTTTTTGTTGTTCATTCGTTTGTCATTTTTCTTTCTTTCTTTCTTTAATTTAATTTTTTAAAATTTACATCCAAATTAGTTAGCATATAGTGCAACAATGATTTCAGGAGTAGATTCCTTAATGCCCCTTACCCATTTAGCCCATCCCCCCTCCCACACCCCCTCCAGTAACCCCCTGTTTGTTCTCCATATTTATGAGTCTCTTATGTCTTGTCCCCCTCCCTGTTTTTATATTATTTTTGTTTCCCCTCCCTTATGTTCATATGTTTTGTCTCTTAAAGTCCTCATATGAGTGAAGTCATGATATTTGTCTTTCTCTAATTTTACTTAGCATAATATTCTCCAGTTCCATCCATGTAGTTGCAAATGGCAAGATTTCATTCTTTTTGATTGACAAGTAATTCTCCACTGTATATATATACCACATCTTCTTTATCCATTCATCCATCGATGGACATTTGGGTTCTTTCCATACTTTGGCTATTGTTGATAGTGCTGCTATAAACATTAGGGTGCATGTGCCCATTTGAAACAGCATACCTGTATCCTTTGGATAAATACCTAGTAGTGCAATTGCTGGGTCATAGGGTAGTTCTATTTTTAGTTTTTTGAGGAACCTCCACACTGTTTTCCAGAGTGGCTGCACCAGCTTGCATTCCCAAGTTGATGGCTTTTGAATAGACAAAGTACCATACCATGAGGTGCAGATAAAGGATCACTGGTAGGACATGATATAGAACAGAGAAGTCAGACATTCTTGCTATTTGGAAGCCAAGAACCAGAAGAAGATCCTCTCTTTATGACTACTCTCCAAACTTCCTCACCAAATATGTAATTTAGGAAGTAGAGGAAGAGTGCATATTGAGACAAGTTACAGATCGCCTAACTTGCTTACCTTCCTTTGTGAATGACCTTCAGACGGTCACTTTCTTGAACAGGTAGGCCATTTTTAGTCCATTTTCCTGATATGTTTTCAGAGATTTCACACTTCAAGCAGATTTCTTTTCCAAGGTTTACAGTTTGATCAGTCAGAGGTGTCAAAATCTTCAGAGGTTTCACTACAGAAACAATACTTATAAGTGCCAAACCCAAACTCCAGACAGGCCAAGATGGTATCTTGTTTTGAAAATGAGAATTTGTTCCAGTGCAATTGATATATTGGGGGACAACCAGAACATAACACAAATTTTGTGTTTGATTATGCATGATTTCATTCATGAAAAAGAGGAAATGGCACCCAGGTGAACTGAGCCAGGTAGAACTGTACAAAATGCACACACACGTGTGCACACACACATAAACGTCAAACATCAACCAGCTGCTTGAATTCACCCATGCAATACAAACCATACTCATGCACATCTGAGATTACCAGTGTCCATCCAATTTCAAATAACCTCTTCTCACCATGTCACAGTATCTCAGTAACCACAATACTCCCCACACTGCTTCCACAAGGAAATTTTAGGTCTCATTTAACATAAAGTGCCATATTTATTAACCATTTGGCCTGTGTAAAACTGTGATACTGTTTTTTATTAGGTTCTTATTGTTTTGTTTTAATGTGTGGCTGACAAAACTTTTGAGTGTCATGCCCATAACTTCATTTTGCCCATTAGTTTTGTGGTTTTATTGCATAACTTTGTGTAGCATATTGATTTTAGAAATGCATGTGTTGTATTATAGCAGAACTGACTGTATTTGCTTTAAATGGATACAAATATCTGTCCATGGCTGAAAAAACTGTTTTGGTATTAAAGGAAAATGACCACAACTCCGCGATACATAAGGAGTGAGTGTAACTGAGATAACTTCTGAATAATTCAGTGATCCTATGAATCATAATTGGACTAAGAAAGAAGTAAGGAAGCAGGATTTCTTCTCTGCATGTGTTACTACCAAACTTCCTGTGAGATTTGCTATCTTAATTTCATGGCCAGCTGGAAGAGACAGACTCTGCCATTGAGGAGTGACTACTATTTGGAGGTATTTGGGGAAGTACATAAATTCTCTCATGCTTCTGGATCTTAGTAGTAAATGGGTTCTTACAATGTTCTCATTTGATCCCCCTTGGTTTGAGTAACTTCCTTCTCACTCCAAATGTAATTGCAGAATGTTGAATGTTTATTTAATGAATTGATAGCAAATTCACTCATGGGTTGCACAAACATTTTCAGGATTTTATATTGTATCTAAGTATTTATCATCTACTTATGTGGTCTTGGGATTACAGTGCTTCTTAACCATTTGGACCATTTCTGTGGCAGGTGATTTTTATACTTCCTTCCCAATCCTGTGTTTTACTATTAAACTGAGTAGTCGATTTCTTTTTCAGAGACCCTGACTGATATGACATAGACACTCAGAATGAATCCAATTTTACATATTTATAATTGCCACCAGTAGAAATAAAATAGATAGAAATGTTCCTAAAATTGAATTAACAAATGCAACACCAGTAGATACGCAACTTGGAAGATACCCAAGGAGATCTTACTTACAGTCAACACTAAGTTTAGCAGATGATTGTCCTCCCGTTGTCATTACAGAATATTCTGCACTGTCAGCCTTCGTTGCTCCCTCTATGATCAAAATATGTTTTTTGCCCTCAACTTTAATTCGATATCTTGATTTTGGACCAGGAATAATCTCCTCACCATTCTTAAACCTGAGTTTAAATAGATTATAAAAAGTTTTATAAAAGACCCTTCAGGAAATGGACCTTATTGGTCTTGGTTTTGTTTTTTTTTTGTTTTTGTTTTTGCTATATCCTGGTATCTAAGAACTATTTGTTGAATTAAAGAATGTACGATCACTACATCAAATGGATTAATAATGTAACAAGGATTGTCTAAAAAATTACATTAAAAGAACATAAGCTCTTTCTTCTCATACAAGATCCGTTGAATATGCTATGAGAGAATATTACCTCTTCCACTCACTAATAAGAATTGCATCACTTAATATGTTTTAAATTTTTTTAATGTTTATTTTTCAGAGAGAGAGAGAGAGAGACACAGAGAGAGAGACAGAGAGACAGAGAGGCAGAGAGAGGGAGACATAGAATCTGCAGCAGGCTCCAGGCTCTGAGATGTTAGCACAGAGCCCGAGACAGGACCAACCATGAGATCATGACCTGAGCCAAAGTTGGATGGTTAACTGGCTAGGCCATCCAGGCACCCCTCACTTAACATGTTTTAAAGATAGCTATGATTCTAGATTAGAATGAACAATCTACTCTGTACCAATTACCACAGATTCATGCTGTGTAATTTACTATACTTTTCAACAAAGCATTTAATTTTATTATGAATCTCTTAGTTTTAATTTTGATGTTACTCACATAGAACTTGAGAAAACACTCTTTAACTGGACAAAAAAATGCTTTTATTTTTTAAAATAATTGGTGATTCTTAGCCTAAAACATTTTTCTGAGGTACTATAAAAATAAGGTAACTAGGGAAAATATATAATATTTTTCCATGTAAGTTGCCAGTGTGGCATGGTGAGAGTAAGCAACTTTTGGAACTTAGGAGCATCCATGGGATTTGGAGTCAAACAGATCTGGACAACCATGAGCTATCCATTTCTTACTAAGTGCCTACTTCCCTACATTTACCAGTCTAATTTTCTGGATCATTTTCTAGTTTCATAGGTGAAAAAACTCCCAGCATCTTTGTAGTTTTAGTTACCATTTCTACTAACACAAATGAGGTTGTGATTTTTTTCATATGTGTAAAAGCCATTTCCTGTTCTTCAATCTATAAAAGCATATTTTAAAAAATCTATTAAAAATGGACAGACCTCAGGAAAGTTACTTACCATTTCACATTAGCATCATCTTCCGACACCTCACATTCTAATTCCACTCTTTCCCCGCAGTAGGCATTCATATCTTCCAGCTGTTTGGTTACCATAATTGGAGGCTCTGTTTAAAAAAAAAAAAAAAAAAAAAAAAAAAGGAGAATCAGAATCATTAAATGCTTGAAATCTTCTCATGACCACAGATTTGTTCACAGATAAAAGACCAACAGTAAGAAAGTATCATCTACCATAGGGTTATGGTTAGATGGTGGTAGATAGTTGGCAGGTGGTTTTTTGTTTTGTTTTGTTTTATATCTTTGTTGTCAAAATAAATAGTTAGCAGCCCTGGGTAAGTTTTCCCAATTTTCTCAGACTCTTCAAATCAAATCAATTACTGTTCTGGAGAGCAGACAAAACATGTATCAAATATCCTTCCTTTGGCAAATAAGAAACCACGTGGTAGACGTTTGTGATGGAGAATCTCTGACAGTATGATTCTTTGGTTCTGGTTGGAGCTCTGATTGCAGAGCTCTCTGTATTCAGAGGGCTTCATCTACACCCTCCAGCTCCTTTCACAATGTTTTAGTAAAAGATTGTCTTCAGCACCCTCGGTGTCAACCATTGATTCCCTTTCACTAATAAAACCGATTTTGAGAGAAGTGTATTTGCAATCAGCTGAATGTGTGAAATGAGGATTATTCAGTAAAGCTTGTTGGGTTTCAGAAGCTATAACTAGAATAATTATACTGTTTGCTTGAGTCAAAAACATGAGGTATTTAGACTCACCAGTCTTCCCCCCCACCCCCTCAGCTTTTCTAGTCTTCAACAAACTTAAAGATTAATTAGGATACGTAATAACGGCCAGTGTAGAGGAGCTTCCATGCAGAGCCAGTCTGTCCCCAAGCAAACCCATTTCTAGGCGTGCTGTTACCTGTGCCCTAGAGCTCAAGAGCTTACCTGTCACACTCATTTTGATAACTACGCTTGGGAGAAGGAGTGCCAAAGGTTGTTGAAGACTACAGTAAGAGATTGCACTTTACCTCGCACAAACAGCTCGGTGGAACATTTCTCATCACCAGCTGTCACATAATACTCTGAATCATCCGTTAGCGCACAGTTATTGATAAACATGATTCTTTCACATCCTTTATGTTCAAAGATGTATCTGTTTGAAATGGGAGGGAGATAACAGTCTGTGAACTTGATTTTATTTTTTTATTACCAGCAAATTTGGCTTGTAATTCAGCAATGTTTGAAAGTCAAGGATATAATTATGATCTGCCATTTATGTAGCATATCTTACATAGTTAACAGAAAATGTGAAAACTGTTGTTAGCTTCATAATGCACACTGTAATGCATATTCATATTTACACATAATATTTAACATCTGTATTTTTATAGACGTTTTATTTCATATATAAATTAGTACTCACATATTTGCTTTTTAATTTTTTTAACCCATTGTTGGAAAATAGGATTGGCTAAGGTTGTCAGAGAGATTTTGAACTCTGTAAATTTTTTTAAATGACCAATTCATCTAGTTTATTTTTTTAAAGTTTATTTCTTTATTTTTGAGAGAGAGAATGTGGGGTGGGGGGAGAGAGAGAGAGAGAGAGAGAGAGAACATGGTGGAGGGACAGAGAGATCAGGGGAGGGATAGAGAGATAGGGAGAGAATCCTAAGCAGGCTCCACACTGTCGGTGTAGACCCTGAGGCAGGGCTTGATCCCATGAACTGCTGCAAGATCATGACTTGAGCGGAGATCAAAAGTCGGATGTTTAACCCACTGAGCCACTCAGGCACCACCCCCACCCCTGCCGATTCATCTAGTTTACAGGTGGACAGGGACTCAATCTTACTCATTGATTCCTTGATTCCATTCATGGCTTAGTGCAGTGACACAATAGATTTTGTTAGGTGAATAAGTGATTATACAATTTAAGCAATAATGTGAACTTAATCACTGTTACAGGCAGTAATTTTTTAGAACGTGATGTTCTTTTAAATGAGCTTAAGAACTAGTATTATCATATCACAGTAACAATCTACTAAAAAAGAACTTGAGCATTTGGAGACAAAAAACTAAAAGCCAGGAATATCACAAAATTTAATTGTCTGTGATCTGGATTATGGATGAGTATATTAGGGCATTATAACAAACTAAAGAAAAAGTTCTTATTTGGAAAATCTTCTAATTGAAGACTTCAAGAATAAAGCATTACACAACATCTTATAGATAAAAATAACTGATTAAAATTATGTTTTTGGTAAATTCAAGCCGCTTTCAAGAGATTTTTATCAGACACAAACATTATTATCACAAAGTCACTCTGTAAGCATGACCACATTAAGAAATTGGAAACCACCTAATTGCACTCCAGAAGTGACAGATTTTCAGGATTAAAGTCTTTTTATAAATGTGCGTGTGGCTCCTGTTAACTTAAAAAAATATATTGGAGTTGAAAATCTCTCAGGCTGAGAAGGATCTGTGTAAAGTAGTTTCATAATAGACTAGCAATACCATCAGACATCAGGGATTAGTCTGTTTCCTTCATTTGAGAGAGGGCCAAGAAATAAAATACAGGCTTTAGATGCTCTTTTGGAAAAACAAAAGTTCTCTAATTATAAGGTGTGATTCCCAGCTGGTATGTCAAATATATATTTCAAAATTTTCAAAATTTTATTTTAAAAATTGGGAGAAGTTCTGACAGTGCTCTGAAATAATCACATATAACCTATATTGACACAAAACTGGAACTGAAATAACTCAAAATAGTTTGTATAGAATTAAAACATAAAACAAAGTTTTATTTAGATAGCACTGTAATCTTAATGGCTCCAAAACACATGAAAAGTTTTTACTCCCCCTTCATGTGATTTTGCATTAAAAAGGTATAACAAAAGCGTGTTTTTATTCATAGAAAATTAAGTCAAACTACTGTTTGATTTATGTAGCTATCACTGATTATTTGCAAAGCCCACTTACTTTGTACTGGGTCGAATCTCTTGACCATTTTTATACCATTTCACCTCCAACTTTGGGTCTGCCAGTTCCACAACAAACCTTACTCTGCCTCCTTTATCAACCTGATATGCAGGGTCAAGAATTTTTGCAAAAGCTGGTAGAGAGAAAAAGCAAAACTATGTCAATATGTACATACATATGCTGTGAATTTAAATAGTCGATGTATGAATAAGAACCTAAAACTAAATGAAAAATGGAGACTCAAAGTAGAAATAAATTAGGAACCTTCCAAATTATCCTCTATATTTTAGAATTCTGTGTTGATTTATATATCATAATATGGCTTAGCAATTTGAAGAGAACCCACATGTTTTTGAAAGAAACATAAGAGTATTGAAGAGCCTTTAAAAATGACTGTCCTGGTATTGAGGAGGGCACCTGTTGGGATGAGCCCCGGCTGTTGTATGGAAACCAATTGGCCAATAAATTTAATATAAAAAAAAATGACTTCAGGAAATTATAAAGGATCCAGATGAAAGTGAACTCGAAGAATATGCCTATTCTAGCATGATTCCTATCAGGATTATTGGCATTATCTCTGTACTTCTTGTATGTCACAGTTTTTTAACACAGAGTTTATGAGATAAATTCAATGACTCATAAGATGAAATTGAATGCCTTTGACTAATTCAAATAGTAGACTTATCAAAGTTTTGTACTGTGGAAACTTGTCCAAATAGTGACACATATGAAATACTTCATACATATATGGTTAGGAACTCAGGACTTCAAAACATTTTAAATAACATAGAACATAGTAGTTTTAAAAAAAGATTATCTTTGAAAGGTCCTAAGCAGAAATTAACTTCTTTTTAAATTTAATAGTTTTTGGGGCGTCTGGGTGGCTCAGTCAGTTAAGCGCCCGACTTCACTCAGGTCATGATCTCACAGTTTCTGAGTTCGAGTCCCGTGTCTGGTTCTGTGCTGACAGCCGGAGCCTGGAGCCTGCTTTGGATTCTGTGTCTCCCTCTCTCTGCCCCTCCCCTGCTTGTGCTCTGTCTCTCTCTGTCTCTCAAAAATAAATACACATTAAAAAATTAAAAAAAAATAAATAGTTTTTCCCTGATTTTAAAGATAATACTCATTTAGACAGTTTGGAAAATATGTACACCTGTGGAATGCCTCATGGAATTTTTCTGCTTCTATTTCCATCATTGAGACTTTGCCATAGTATTGCTTAAACTCACTTCCTCATATTTTAACATGATATAATAAATACTAGCTTTAAAAAAGTTATTTATCATATACCTCATGACATCAATTCAGAGCTAATGGCAAGAATTAGGCCAGTGTGGGGGAAAAGAGATATCAGCTGGCTCTATACTTTGGCATTTAACATGTTTGTGATGACTATATCATCTCAGATACCTCTCAAGAATTAAACTTCTGAAGGTTTTGAAGTTTTGAAATAGTGAGAATGGCTGACTTATGTAAACAAAGCAAAAAACAAAACACTTCTATATTTCTCTGGGTCCATTTCTCACCCAGTTTACAGGGAGGTTTAGAAATAAAGGGCAGATTTTTTAAAAGAAATGGTAAGAGACTTTAAATTCTGCTTGGACATCCAGGTTGGGTGCCTACATAAATAAATAAATAAATAAATAAATAAATAAATAAATAAATAAATAAATTCGATTTGGACATTAACAAACAGTAAACAATAATAGGATTGATATGGTACCTTGATGTGTCACAAAACGGATAACTGACCATGACCAAATATAGGAAACTTTGAAGAGCTTATGATCAGTTTAAAATGTGTCGCTCTTGTTTTTCTTTCTGTAAATTTTAAATTTCAACATCTCAAAGTATTTTTTTTAAGAGATATTTAAAACCACAACAAAATCCATTCACTTCAGATCTCAAGGGAGCAGCATAGCTGTTTTACAACCGCACTGGGTGTGAGAAGTGAATTTCCCAGTCCCCATTTAATGGGTGGAAGAATATGATGGCAAAACAGAGACATCGAATCTACTGTAAGTAAGAATCAAGAATTTC
This sequence comes from Neofelis nebulosa, assembly GCF_028018385.1. Taxonomy (NCBI): domain Eukaryota; kingdom Metazoa; phylum Chordata; class Mammalia; order Carnivora; family Felidae; genus Neofelis; species Neofelis nebulosa. Next base: position 20,206,679 of record NC_080789.1, read on the forward strand.
AGAGTGAGGGAGATATGGAGTCTGGAGAAAGGGCCACTGAGAAATTCCCAGTGAGAGTGAAGATATTTATTGTTCTGTTACACGCTGTATGAGGTACTTGTAAAGTCAATCTCCGTTACCTTAAGTGTTTACTAGCTACCTGCTATCCTCATAGCTACTGATGTGCAGAGCAGTGAACTCCTCCGCCCAAAGCCAAAGGTAAGAAGTGTAACCCCTGCAAATTCCGCCCCATCCATCCCCGCCTCAAACCCAGAGAGAGACAGGAAGCATCCCTGCAAGGAGTTCGCCGTCATTTGTTTGGTCCGCTTTGGATGCTGGCCCCGCTGCCACCTCCCCAAGGAGAGCTCACCTGCGCTCTTCTTCTCCACTCTGCGCATGCGCTTGAGCCGCCTGAGCATGCCGCGCAGGTCGGTGATGCCGTACTGGAAGGCGATCTTCTCATACTCGTTGGGGTTCGCATTCTTCAGCAGCTCCCACACGTCTACCTCGGGTTCTTCCTCCTGAGGCTTCACCTCCCTAACCGGGGAGAACATTGCCTAATTTAGTAGCCGTCCACCGGCCCCGAAGCACAAGAAAGGCTGGAGTATAGTACCGATTTGTCGGTTCAGTGTTAAAAGTCCCCCTCTTTAAAGGCTGAGTACTTAAAGGCCGCGGTCTCAAGGAAACTTCCATATAGTTAAAGATCAGGTGTGTGAGCTTATATTGACGCTCTCGCTTTCCTAGTTAACAATACAATATTAGGGAGAGAGAAAGGTATCAGGAAGTGTTCTGAAGATGTTTTTACTTATTTTCAACTTGAAAGTTTAAAGAGAAGGTGAGATTTTGAGGAACTTAAGATCAGTTGACATCTAGGCTATAGGCAACTGAAATAATTCGGAAAAGTGGACTAAGAATGAGAAGATTTAAATATTGGTCTATAAAAGAAAAATGATCTCTTTCTACCTTCATTGTATACATTCTAGCTTATATATGAAGACAGTACATACAAATAAGTATTTCAAATCTTAGGATTTTGCAAATTGCATTTTCCTACCATATTAGTGAATGTGTTCACTAACCATTTTTCGCTGTTTTATATACAAAAAAAAAAAAATTGACACTGCCAGAATGGTTTTTGTTTTTTTCTTAAATATGATTTTTGTGGATACATTCACTTTTTTAAATATTTTTTTTTTCTAAATTGGCAGGAGAAAAGGAAAATGAGGCCAAAAATTCTCTCATATCTCGTCTTAAAGCACTGTCTTGAAATTTTTTGAAAGCAGGTTGGGTATGAATTATAAAAATATAAGTGTTAAACTTTTGTTTGTTTTTTTTTAAAATCTTTTTAATGTTTATTTATTTTCGAGAGATAGAGCGCGAGTTGGGGAGAGGCAGAGAGAGAGGGAGACCACAGAATCTGAAGCAGGCTCCAGGCTCTGAGCTGTCAGTACAGAGCTAACACGGGACTCAAACCCACGAACTCAAGATCATGACCTGAGCCGAGGTCAGACACTTAACTTACTGAACCACTCAGGCACCCCTAAATGTTAAACTTTTAAAGCAAATGGCTAAGGTCCCATGAACAAAGGGAAAATAACTTCTTAGTGTAATTATCAAAATTATGATCCCAAATTTTGATCACTGACTAAAGAACATACGGAAAATATAAAGGACACACATGATATGAGATTTAAAGTACACTTGTCTGTCCTTATTTTAAAACCAATAAATGAAAGAAAAAATCAAGAATAAACACTAGTTTAAAAGCAAAATGTAACTTAAATTGATTTCCTTTGTTGGCTAAATAATCCTGATTTTTAAAGAAAGACTTAGTTGACTGTTTTTATCAGGTTAATTTGGAAATGTTACCGTAACTACTTACTGTGAATAATGCTGGTTTGGGCATGATTTTTCAGGAAAACTGGTCAACACATCTTAAACACCAGTGAGAAAACAGATTCTTGCTATCATGTTAGCAAATGATGGGTTACATGTGTTTGTATTGTCACATTAATTACACCTGTTTCTGCACTTTTTGAGAAAATACTGGATTGTAATCATAGGGAAGGAGAGGAGAATATAAATATTAACATAGAATTTAGGGTGGCGTTAGGCAAGGATGACTTCTAATTTACATTGTCGTGTCAGTCTTTTTGCCCAGTGGAGGAGGATGCTGAGGCAAATCTCCTGGAAAGTGGAAGGAAGTGGGAGGTCATTGGCCTGTCAGTAACCTTTATGGGAAGGACCAGATAACACCATTAGGGAAATGTGCCTCTTAAAAGCTCAATACGCAAGTATTATTTTCATATGTCACTGAGATAATAACTACACACTCTATTAACACAGATAAATTGAAAAGCTTAAGAAAATTGTCCTGAAGTTGGAATATTGGTAATAATTTGCCAGATCTACTAGGTTTACTGTCTGAAAGCAGTCTAAATTTCAAATACATCCTTTAAATATTTTGTAGAAAGTCTTGGAAAACTACAATTAAAATGTGTGTACCTATGTATAGTCTTTGTATGTGTTTCTTCAACCACTTTATTAGTGCTCTATTTTTTTTTTGTATTCCAGCCTAAATAGTCCCCTCACTGTAAAAAATATGCCATATTACATTGTGTTAAATTTGTATTTCAACCAAGAAGAATTACATCCACATTTCGAGTATCCTCCCAACACTGGTAAAAGGATTTAAAGATACCAAACTAGATTAAAATGGCAAGAAGAACAAGTCAAATACTAAGACATACCTGGATCCATGATGTGAATATTTATGTAAGGGAAGCCAGTATAAAGATCATTGTTGTCAGTGTGATTTCTTAAGTCAGTTTTGTTGGTAGATTCATAAAACCAATCATCCTCACCATTTTTTTTTCATTAAAACACCAAAATACACCTTGCTCTACTATCTTCTTAATCTTAGCAAACTTGGTATACACACACCAGTAACCTCTTTCCTTGTCCATCTTTTTCTATTACTTAATTCAATTCCAAATTGCAAGGAGAAGTATTCATTATTTTTTACTTGAATGTGAGGTCAAGGCTTCTACCTGTAGCATTACCTTAACTCATCCAGAATATATCTTTACTTACCATGGTGGCTGTGCATGGCCCTATCTGCATGGTTATATTAAATTACAGTAGGAGAGAAATTCGTCTTCTATAGGCACTACTGATTCCTTTTCAAGCATTGGGATAGACCTATATAACATTCACAGTACTTTCATCTACATCAAAATTTCTATAACTTGATGGTCCTAGTAAAGTACAAAGCAATCATAGAAATTTTTTATTCTATATAAAATTTCTATGATTGCTTTGTACTTTACTAGGACCATCAAGTATATATATACTTGAAAGTTTTATTCTATATAAAATTTCTATATATGTATATAGAAATATATATTTATATGTAAATATATATTATATTCTATATAAAATTTCTATATATATACTTGAAAGTTTTCTTCTATATAAAATTTCTATAATTGCTATATATATATATATATATATATATATATAATATCCCATAACAAGATTTTGCCTAATAGATTTATTCCAATTTAGCTAATGTCTATTTGAAATACTCCAGTTTTGTTCAGGTCAAGGAGATCTTTTGTTGTAGAGAGATGTTGTAGAGAGATATAAAGATATTTATTTTGATAGGGATTTTGCCACACACTCTTGGAGTAGAAATGGTGTCATTGCCACAATGAAAACACATGCAATTCACAAATTAGTAGGAAAACACAATGATTTCTAAAGTTAAAATGATTAGTATAGTATATTAAATGAATATAGTCTTATGCTAACAATTTAATTATGAGTCAAAATCATAATTAGGGGATGTAAAGAAAGTGAGAACTGGAGACATGTTTGCTGCCCATTTTGTCTTCAGTAATTTTGATCATTAATTAGATTTCTTTGACTCTACAAACTACTAGTAGTCATTCTTTTTTCTTTCTTTTTTCCTTTTTAATCAGAGCATGGTGTTTAATAATCTATTGTATTACATCTTGATTGATTGATTCGTGTGTGTGTATGTGTGTGTGTGTATGTGTATTATGTCTTTTTATGAATAAAGGCTCTTCAAAGGAAAATGTCACATTTTTGGTGGGAGTGAATATTTGACATCTACTATGAGCCAGCTTTTTACATTTGATTCAAGTAGTTTTTGTTCTCCACGTTTACAGATGTGGAAAACAAATCTCAGAGAGGAATGTAATTTGACCAGTCATGCAGTTTGTAACTGGGAGAGTTGAGACCCACATCCATATTTTTACCACCACCTTTTCCTTCCCACAAATGTGTATTACAGCCCTTTCTGCATTCCAGGCACTGGAAGGCACTGGCACACAGAAGGCACAAAGGAAGCACTTAGTGTTTTCCTGGTTGAGTAAATGATTGCAGGAGGAAAAAAAATCTCTTGTCTTCCTACAGTGTCAATTTGTATTATAAACTGAAGCACCAACTTCCAAAGTAGATTCAGTGTGGTATTTCTGATATGGAATGAGCTGCCTCAGAGGAAAACGTGGATTTAGGTCCCTGCCCTGTCTCTAGCTGTATGACTTGGGGTAAGTTACTTGATAGGTCTGGTCTTTGATTTCTCACCTGTAAAGTGAGGAAGGGTAAGTTTCACTTAGGGTCACTTCATATACTATTGCTTTAAATAAATTTGGGGAATTAATAGGTATTATTGAGACTAATGATTATTTGAAGTAGCCAAAGAGGGAAAGGTATATTTGATACTGCCAACGTCTCTTGATTGGCTAATATCCACTGGTAATTAATAAATTACCAATATTTATTAAATTATTAAATATTAACAATACTGTTAATATTTCTGTTCTCAACCTCAACTTTTAGACCTGGGGGAATTTTTCATTCATAAGGACTTGAATAAAGCCATCCAACTAAACTGAGAACAGACACAAGTCCATTTTATTCTACTTGTAATTTGTTGTGAAGTGTATTTATACACATTTCTTTAGTAACCATAGAAAGCACTAAAAGTAATAAAAAATGAACCTGAAAAGTTAATGAAAACTGATATCAATATTATATATTATTAATTTAGAATCATAGTTTTATGATTTATTTGCACATTTGGTAGGTAAATAAAATCTCAGCAAATATCAATTTCTTTTAGTTGTGCTATAATAAATATCTGAATATGTATAGCTTTATACAAAACACATAATACATTATATGATTATGTATATGCATATATGGGGAGAAATCCTATAAAATTGTTATGTACTGAATATCCATAATGAAATCTATAAATTTTATTGTAAGAGAACAATGTTAGGGAGTGTGACTGATAATACTAAACATTTATTTCTATTTTACTAATTTATCTCTAAAATGCATATTTTTTGACTTCTAAACATTTTTAAAATAAGGATGTATCCTATAATCAATAGTGTGTCATAATAAACACTTTGGAGCAATGTTTTCATTGCTTGCTGATTTATAAAACACATATATTAAAATGAATGGTGTCTTAGATTTGATGAAATACAATCACAAATACTATTTTAAAATAGGTCTTCCTTTAAAAACATTATATATATATATACATATATATATATATACATATATATATACACACACACACATACACCTGCAGACTTTTACCAAAATTGTGAAACTGAACTGATTTTTTGGTAAAATATCAAAGGCAGGAGAATAGAGGCTCTAGTTATTTGATCATGCTTGAAATGATAGAAATTATTAGAGAAATCAGAGGCTTCTAGATATTTAAGTCTTCTGCCTCAGTTTTCAGATCTCCTCATCCCCAACTAAGAAAACATGTGAAACTCATGAAAGATTTAAAAAGAAGGTTAAAAAGCATCAGCTAAAATCTTTAGCAGATTAGTATGCTTTGGTTTCTCTGTCTCTTTCTTAGTTGACTCTGTGTTATATTCTATAAGCGAAACACGTTTTAAGAAATGAGAAATTCTTCGAAAAACATCCACTTTAAACTTGACTTCTCTCAGTGAGTGTTTAAAAGATTTCCAGGCCACAGCGCCTCACTCCATCGCTCGGTTCTCACCTACGTTTCAGGAGACCACTAAAGTCAAGCTCCCCTGCATCCTCTTGACCTTCTCCACTGTCATTAACAAAAAAAAAAAGCAAATCTGGGTTTAATGCTGAGACATATACACAACAGTTTCCCCCAAACACTCTACATATAACGTATATGCAATTTTGTACTGGCACACAAGTCATGGGACTAAATCAACACAAACTATTTCTTTTCACACAAGTGACATTTTAAGTTTTGGGGTATGTACTTGTGGAAAAGTAAACATGAAGAGCTTGTGTTACTCTATGATTTCAGAAGACACATTTTTGTAGATTGCATATATAAAACTGCTTGGATTTGTGTTAAAACAGAGTAACACAAATGCACTTAAGCCAAGCAACACAAAGTACTTTGTTTTTCCAAGTTTGGGGGCTGTAGAAACATACCTGTGTAAAAAGCAAAGGACTTTTGCTGATCTCTGTTATTGATGTCAGAGATTGGCTTGGAGAACGAAGTATACCAGTGTCAAATATATAAGTACAGAGCTTATATTCAAAGGTAACTTCTTTGTGCCCATCAATAGTTGAATCAGATAATGTGATACCAACATAACAAAAATGGAACTAGTGCAGAGCTTTTTAAAAGATGCATTCCTTTCTGTTTTAAAGGGAAATCATTATAAACTTTTCATTTTCTTATTGATATTTATACCTTTTCAAATGTATTTTTCAAAAATTTGACTTTGAATTATTGATGATCCCTTTACTAGGAATACTTTCCTATAGAGAAATGCATCTTAAATTAGGCATGCAGCCACCTTCATGATTTCGTAGAAACTCTAAATAGAAGCTATGGAGCTGACATTTAAATGGCACTACATATTTACTTACATGTTTAATTTTTTAATGAAGATTTTGTTTCCTGCTCTTTACAAATGTTAGTTATGGTTTCTAAGAAAAGAGTCTGCGGGTTTAAAAACAGTGTGTATAACACGTAAGTTATAAGAATTAAACTCAAATAATGTGTTCCCAAAATTTCTTTAATAGCAGGTATTTAGAGAAGACCTTTTGAAGAAAACACATTTCTATTCTTTTAAAGCACAAAAATTAGTAGATTATGTCTCCCTTTCTTAGAACTATGCTCATAGGATGAGCATAGTTTTAGACCTACGCATTTGCTGATCATGGAGAAAGGGAAGGTGGAAGAAAGTAATAGGATTCGAACTTATGACTTAAAAAAATAACAACTTATTGAGCAGGTAATATTAAATATATTTTAAGTAATTAAAATTTTCATTTATTCATAATTTAGGAGAGAAATATGCCTTTTATTAACAGACTAAATCATTGCTTTATGATAGGTTGGGATGATTTTCCTTATCAACAAAACTAAGTGGATTCAGTCTTGAGAAGAACAAAATATTTGCTCTCATTAATGAACTTACATTATGGAAAAATTAAGTACAGAGAGTAAGATAATGTCTGGAAGGGGCTAGTTACATTTCCTGTAGACTGGAACTTTTTTTGTTTTTCATTTTTCTTCCATGTCCCCCAACCCCCAATTTTTCAAGCTTGGCAGTTGCAAAATAAATCAAATGGGTATCTATATTTTGCCTTTCTACAGTATTCTTTATTCTAGTGGACTCAGTGGTCTTTCATTTAATAATCCAATATTTAAATAGCGCTAACTTCGATAAGTCACTACTTAATTGTGGAGAATGGCTCCATAAGTAATTTCTAGATGAAAAGCAATATAAATAAAAGTTTTCTGACATCACTCAACTGATGCTATATCATTATACATCTTTGTTGGACATTTGGTAGAAAATAATGTAATTAAGGACAAAGTCACACGTGAAGAGGCTAAAAGTGTGTTTTCAAAAAAATAGGAGCTTCACTATGACCAGAATAATCTAAAAAATGATCAGTATACATCTGATTTGAAATTAAACCTACAGCTTTTCTAGAACACTAACCTTTGGATACATAGTATGTTTGACAAGAGTGAAGAGGTGCTCTCATCTGGAAGACAAGAGTGTGGAGGAAGGGAATATGTGTTTGAAAACCCTGCACTTGCACGTTATACCAAAGCTACCTACGTTCCCCTTTTGAAGTTACCTTCTCTTGAAAGCAGATCTGATGTCAATGTTTGGAGTAGTCCCAGTAGATTCTTTGAAAGGAAAGAAAACAATAAAATAAATACCCATTAAGAAGGCAATTTTGTGCTCAGTTCCTTTCCAGGCTGTGGGAATTCCTCAGATGGACGGAACGCCAGGTGGAGTGGGGGATGTCTCTCCTCCTGGATGGCTGAGCGGCTGAGGCATCATACCTCATCCTCCCTCACACAGAATTGATGTGGGGACTATAGGAGGTACCATATCTAGCTGTCATTATACCTGCCTTTCCACTAGAATTACCCGAAGAATTAAAAAAAAAAAAAATCAGCTTCTTGATCTCCTTGCTGGAGATTTTGATTCACCAGATAAGGGACAGGCACCCAGAAATTAATACTCTTCAAAATCCCTTCAGGTGATTCTCAGAGATTCCTGGCCAGGTTGAAGAGGCCCTGCTCAGGACCAGATTCCCACTTGATACAGAAATCTCTACAGCACGTCCATGATCACCCAGGCTTTACTTGGCGTCTCTTGAAATGGGGTTTCATACTCTTTCCAGGCTGTGTACATAGCTTTAATGAAAGAACTCATGCTGAAGTTAAGTAAAAAAAAATTTTTTTTTTCACCTCCTCATAACTCCTACCTTTAGATTCTGATTTGTCTGAAACACTTTCGTGTGACAGCACTTCCCCTATTTATCTGTTATGGATGCCTGGCCTCGTTCACACCATATTCAGCTGATTAGGGTGTGGTTTCTGGGTTCTTCATCCTGCTGGGTACCTTACTCCAGAAGAGAACCAGGTTGATGTATGGTGCCCATGGCCAAAGACATTACTCTAAATGTGGAACAAGTAGCATGTTGTGAGAGTAGTGTTATTTTCTAAGCCTAGATCCTATTCCACTTGTTATAGCCCAGTATTAAATTACACCAGCTTTGTTTCTTGTGGCTTTATCACACTTTGGATTCATCTTAAGTTTATGATCTTTGCCGCCAAGTCCACTTTCTGTTTGTATACTTATAGAAGTGGTTTTTTCCTAATCTACATGCACACATTTACATTTACCCTATTAAATTCACTCTGGGCAGCACACAGAACATATGGATGGAGAAATTCCCCATCTGACATTAGTCCTTAGAAGAGAAATCCTCCCTTCCACCTGGGTATCCTGACATCCTTGGTACCATATGAAATTATCCCCCAAACTTGAGTGGGAATAAGTTGACCCAATGAAACAGGCACATTCAGTAGAAGAACAAATGGCATCAGCCCTTATCCAGAAGATTGAAGGAATACAGATAGCATGGACAAGAGGTACCTAGCAGTAAAATCCCCTGAAACTCCATTTTTAAATTGCTTCATAACAATTTAACTCAGCAGGCTTGCTGAGACTACCACAATCAGAAACACACACAGTTTGAAAGAAAACTTTATTTTCAAAATCTCATAGTATTAAATGACCCTCTTCTCCTCTATCCCGTCACATCCCATGGGGGAAAAAACCACATCTATCCAGACAAGAAGACTTTCTTACCATGTACTTCAAGATCGAATGTGCAGCTGTCAAACTTATCCTTATAGGTGACCTCGCACCTGTAGTTTCCTGCATAGTTCTCTTTGGCCTTAATGATCTGCATCTCAAATGTGTACATCTGCAACAAAATGCATCCGGCATATTTCAGCCCCACCTTGCCAATGGACAGAAGCTATCACATCTCAGATATTTTTGAAATTCCTCAGCATTGGCTTAATGTTTTTCATCTGGGAGCTCCAGCACAGTGCTGTCAACATAGGAGGGGGTCAATGTGCTCCCCAGCCTCTGGCACAGCAGGGCAACCAGGCTCAAGTATAGGCACTAGGAGTGGTAACTCTAGAGAATTTTCTGGGGCTGAAATCTCTCAAAGCTGAACCTCAAAATGACACAGAAGGAATGACTGAACTGAACCCTGTGCCAGGAGATAAGGGCCATACCCGGGTTTGCCTTTCGAAGGTTTCCTTCAGCTGAAGGTGCTTCCCAGCTTTGCTGGCCAGATCCATCCATTTCCCTTTGAACCATTTGATGGTGGGTTTTCTAAGAAGGTCTTCAGCCTTGACTTTGGCTATAAAGGTGATATTTTCACCTAGAAAAAGCACAAGCAATTCAGACTGTGGCGTAAAAAGTGCCATTAGTTTTGCTCTCAACTGGAAGGAGTTACACAGGATTGCCCTGCAGAGGCTGTGATGTGACTGGTGCCCTGATTTTTTATGCATGCCCTAGGAGTTCTTAGGGTACTCCAACTTGTTCTGTTTTTGAAGTTATGAGGCAGAAAAGGAGCAATGGGTTAATAAGGAAATACTTTTTGTTTGGCTTTATCATGTATAAATGAAATAAAAATGGAAAGCCTCACAAATGTATGGATTTTTTCCATCCTCTTTATTAGGCAAGATGATGGGAAGTCTGGATTTACATGACTAAATGTGACTAAATAAAATTGATCTTTTTGAAATAAAACTACTTATCCATTTGTATTGATTTTTGGGCCCTAAGGACATAAAAATTCTAGCCTAGCATCCAGCCAAGCACTTTGGTGTCTTCTAGAAATACAAGGGGAACAAATATTTCCATCCACATGCAATGTACTCCTATATTCTAGACCTAAAAGAGGTCATTTTAGAATATAACCAGTCAGCTAGGTGGCTCATTTGTTCTGATCACAATATATTCCTTATAAAAACTTATTTTGTGAAAATTCCTGGACCACTAGGTCCTCTCTAACTTACCACCCTGTTTATTTCCTTCATGGCACTTGGCTTTTGTGATTATCTGTTTGTTTAATTTCTCATTGTCTGTTCCTCCCATTAAGACTGTAAGTTCTGGGGCACCTAGGTGGCTCAGTTGGTTAGGAATCTGACTCTCAATTTTGGTTTAGGTCATGGTCTCACGGTTTGTTATGTGGAGCCCTGCCTTGGAATCTGTGTTGATGGTGCTGAGACTGCTTGGGATTCTCTCTCTCTCTCTTTCTCTCTCTGCCCCTGCCCCACTTTCTCTTTCTCTCAAAATAAATAAATTTTTAAAAAGATTGTAAGTTCTGAATTCTCACATGTTGTACTAGTATTCAGGACAGTGTCTAAAACAGGAGGTGTGTAATCAATATTTTTGGAATGAATGTCTCCAAAGTGAACCCTCTATCCCACTAGTTTCTGCTGAGATACTACTTGTTATCATATGGTGTGTGTGCAGATTTGTAATCATCTTATGGAATGAGTATGCCTCAATGACAGCAAAACTGGCTCAGAGCTTTAAGATACACCAGACATTGTTCAAAGCACCTCACAGGTAGTATCCCCATTTTACAGATGAGGAAAGTGATGTGAACCCAATCTGACTCCTGAGTCTAGGAACTCAACAACTATGTGCTAAAGGTTCCTAAAATGATAGCTTTCACTCTCCGTTTCAGGTTAGAAAAATGAGAATCTAGTATATAAATATGATAGAATAGTATTCAGCCATAAAAAGGAATGAAGTACTGACTCATGCTACAGCTTGGATGGACCTTGGAAACATTATGCTATTGGAAAGAAGCCAGCCACAAAAGGTCACATATTGTGTGATTCCATTTACACCAAATATCCAGAGCAGGGAAATCCATAGAGACAAAGCAGATTAGCCAGGGGTTGGGGAGGGGTAGGGGACAGAGAATGGGCAGTAACTGCTTAGTGGGGTACATGGTTTCTGTTTGGGGTGATGAAAATGTTGAGATAGAGGTGGTGGTTGCACAGCACTGAGTGTACTAACAGCCACTGGTTGTTCACTTTAAAATGGTAAATTTCATGCCATGTGAATTTCACCTCCATTTCAAAAGGAAAGCAAGATTTAATGCTTGGCACTCACCAACTTTCACTGATCCTGTTTGAGGCTTCTCCACAAAGAGGGTGGACAGCTGGGAATTGGCGTTCTGCTTGTCTTGTTCCTCCGCAGCAGGCGATTCGCCAAGAGACCATTCTATTGAGAAGAAAGAAAGGAAAGGATCATTTCAGGGCCAGATCCTTCTTAGGCAGACTTACCTGGGTTTGTCGTTCTTGTCAATGCTGAAGCTTTTCTTTGTCTAATAAACCTGGATAAATATAACATCATTCTTTCCATCCATCTCCCCTGGAGCCATCAGTAGAGTGACAGATTCCCATTCTTACAAGGGGTGCCTCTTCCATATAGAACATTTTCTAATTCCTAGAAATAGTAAAACTTTTCAGGTAGGTTGTTACTATGTGTTTGTTGGCAGCCAGAGTTTCCCCGTCCTGTCTGTCCCCTAACAGATAAATAATGATGGGAAGTATATTAAAGCAGAACTGTGTCATAATAGGTGAATGACTATAATGTGCCACGTCCATACAACAACAGAACTGGAAAAGACTAAAGGAAAAAATCAGTTTGCTGGTCAACTGAGAAGGGCTAGGGCCAGACCTAGCCTGATATTTCTAGATTCCTTGCTTTTATATGATTAGATGATTCCACTGGATTTGCATAAATGAGGCGGTAGTTTGACAATTAAGTATCTGATCATGACCAGCAGGCACAAGTTCCAAGAATACTAGGTGCATCCTGCAAAGGGGGAAAAACAGAAAAAGAAAAATCAACTCTGAGGCTTTCCCATGAAGAGAGAGAAGCTGAAAGTGAAGTTTATTTTTATTTTTTAGGTTGCACTCCAAGTGCTAGGCTGGTATTAATCAGTGGTCAACTCCAGCAAGGAGGGCAGGAGAGAGAACTGTAGACATTCCTTCCCTCTGTCTCCAAGAGCTAAACGCAGAGAAGTTCAGTTTCAGCCACTTAGTAACTGGGAAAAAAAAATGCATGGGTTGCCAACTCTCTGTTAATGTTTCTTGAAAAGAAGGAAATGTACATTTAGTTATTTTAGTTTTCAGGTAACAGTCATGCTATCCTTAGAAATCATCATTTTCACAATGAAGTTATACAATGTAGTTACATGATTACGTGTGTGTGTGTGTGTGTGTGTGTGTGAGAATGTCCATGATATTCATGGTAAGAATGAATTATGGCCATTCATATTTGGAATAAGAGAGCAGGAATTTGTATTGTTTTGTTCCTTTGTATACCCACAAGTGCCTACAAAAGTGCCTGTCCCTTTAGAGGCCCACAGTGGGATTGTAGTGAGCCCTTAACATGAATTTGTCGAGTGAATGTACGACCTCACAAAATTGTAGTGACTGCTGACAAGATACATTTGGAGGTTTTTACAAACTGTAATACAGTTCTAGAGAAGTGTGAATTATTCTCTAACTTTAGCATATCCCCAATATGGAGATTTTCAGTTTCTTGATCTCTTTGTATTTGCTAAATGTTAAAAAATGATATCTACAATAAAACAAACAAATCTGTGATATATGTGGCTAAATTCCTGTATTTGTGTGTGTGTGTGTGTGTGTGTCATGCAAAATTAATCATTTCTCAATACATTAGTTTTCTTGTAAGAAGATTTGTAATAAAATATTGCTTTTTTTAAAAAAGCTACAAACAGAATAAAACAAAGATTAGAATTAAAACAGCTTCAAGAAATGAGGTCATTAGTGACTATATTAGGATGGGGTCGGGACGCCTTACTGCAGGCGAGCGCTCACCTGAATCTTTTCTTTCCAGGGCCCGACTACCCACACCTGAAAGGAAAGTGTGATTCGGATGATACAAGGGCAAGGGGTGAAAATGGACAGCTGACTCCAACCTTCTTGGATTCCCCTAAACCCTGTCTCTCCTCATGATGGGGAAAAAAAAACTAGAAATCGTCTTGGGGGAAAAAAAATAGAAGTCAGCTTGTTTGGAAAATTAGTAGAAGAACAATAATAAAATAAAAGAATTCAAATATCTAAAGAACAGGGGACAAGGGCATATAGCTGGAAAGGAAAGAAAAACATTTTTGTCCTTAAAATTCATACCCAAGATTTACTAATCTTATTTATTTCACAAAGAAAGTTTCCTTTCATTAAAAAAAAAATCACCATTAAAGCCCAAGTTTTCCCTGCTGGTGTTGGCAGAGGCAAAAGCTGGTGACCCTGCTTTGCACACTGTCTCATCAAGGTTCTCTGCCTTTCCTTTTTCTTTATTGTCAATTAACAATAAATTACAAAGTGGGGGTAAGGAGTTGGAATCATCCTAACCTGGAGGCAGGGCACTAGGCGTGGAGGCTTCCTCTTCATCTGAAACAAGAAATAGGAAGAAAAAGTCAAGAAGAAAAGGACTTTGTCCTGCAAAAGAGAAGTCTCCTGCAAAAAGAGAAGGCTGAAAAAAGAGAACACACAAAACACCCTGAATGATGAGTCAGCCTTAGAAGACTCGGTACCTGAAAGATTAAACTCAGTATTACAGACCAAAGAGAAAAATAAATAAATAAAAGCGTGAGAGAATAGAGCAATCCAGTGAAAGTGCAGATTAAGAAATGGAGCTCTGGGGGCGCCTGGGTGGCGCAGTCGGTTAAGCGTCCGACTTCAGCCAGGTCACGATCTCGCGGTCCGTGAGTTCGAGCCCCGCGTCAGGCTCTGGGCCGATGGCTCGGAGCCTGGAGCCTGTTTCCGATTCTGTGTCTCCCTCTCTCTCTGCCCCTCCCCCGTTCATGCTCTGTCTCTCTCTGTCCCAAGAAATAAATAAAAAACGTTGGAAAAAAATAAAAAATAAAAAAATAAAAAATATTTATGAAAACACATTTGTAAAATTCAAAACATGCTTTAGAGTGTTCATGTGCAGAGGCACTGAATATTCTCCTTTTCTAAACTGTCTGAATTTCAAAGGGTCTTTATAATTTTAGATGCTTAGGCATTCGGTGTTATCTGAACCTCTGCCCCTCCTTTCTCGAAGCGTAAAAACTAATGTCGGTGTAAATAATAATCTTTGTACTTAAAACACTAGAATAATTGTGAATTTCAAAACAAACTTATGACTATATAAAATAGGATACAGAAAATACATGTACATGGCTGTTAATTTTAAAGTGCTTAAAAATTCCTGACAAAAGGTAAAATAGCACATTTTAATATAATATATCATAATTATAATTATAATATATAATATTATATATAATTATACATAATATAGTCCATTAGAATATTTACTACAAAGATTATTTACTAGCCTGAGATTTCTTTTCTAAAACTGCCAAACAGGAATATGTTTTATTACTTTTTAACAAAATAACTAACGTAATATGTCAAGAAACTTGATGTCATGTCTTCAAAATACAAGAGGGGATTCGCTGAACACTGGGATTTGGGATTCTTCAGAGGAAACTTTCTGGGGTCAAAAAAGCTTGGAAAATGCTAAGCTAAATAAAGTCAAATGTATTTTATTATATTGTATGGATGTGCTCTTACTGAGGGGTATCGCAGACTTCTGTATGCTAATGGACACTGGCACTGAGGGGTGGAGACAAAAATGATACAGCAGTTAGCCCTTCCCAAATTTTGTTCACTTTTCAATCCTTTTCTCCTGGAACATCCATTAACATTCCACAAAACCGTGCATTTGGGGAGGTATAGGTATTTCTGAGCTATTCCAGAAGATTGTTAGATAATCAAAATTTTACATAACCAAAAATAAAATACCTTGAGATTTTTCTGTATCATTTGTCATGCATTTAATTCATTATTTAGTATTCTATTCTTGTAACCTATTCGAAGGCTTTTATTTACTGAAGTATGTAAAGAATCTTGATTTAAAGTCCTGTCAAAATTCTTTAAAAAAAAATTTTTTTTTAATGTTTATTTTTGACAGGGAGAGAGAGACAGAGCATGAGCAGGGGAGGGGCAGAGAGAGAGGGAGACACAGAATCCAAAGTAGGCTCCAGGCTCTCTGAGCTGTCAGCACAGAGCCCGACGCGGGCCCTGAACTCACAGACTGTGAGATCATGACCAGAGCTGAAGTCGGACGCTTAACTGACTGAGCCACCCAGGTGCCCCAGTCCTGTCAAAATTCTTGAAAATGAAGTTTTAAAACTGAACCAAATCCTGGGAAGGAGCTTTTTTAACTAGAAACTAGAAGCTGGAACCATTTTGAGTCAAATGAACATTTTATTCAGGTTTTTGTGGTCGCTAGTTTGCTTTGTGCACTGTGCATAGTGAATTAATTGTTTAGAATGCAAAATAATTGAGAAAAGAATATTTACATACTTGCATAAAATGAAAGTGAAAAGAGAAGCCATTTGTTGAGCAGAAATTTGATGGGCAGTAGTTTCAGAGTCTACTAAATGTTAAAACTAATCGGAGGGACATTCACAATTATTTTAGACTATTAAGGCACCACATATTAAAGCAGTGCTTCAAAGTATCATGAAATGATACTCTGGATGATCCCACATTACTTCCAAACAGCAATTACTTCCCAATTGGCACTTCATTGTACATAAATGTTCAACTTTACTGAAGTTCTAGAAAATATAATTGACAAGGGGCAAATTTTATGATTCCCTCCTTTCAAAAGTAGCTTTGGTCCTGGCATCCCATAGATTGGAGAATGTAGTTAAGATGCTGGATCCTCATCTTAAATTCTAAAAAAGTTGCCTGCTTGAATTTGGTTGAACTGGATGAAAATGAAAGATCTAATTTTCTTATATACTATGGAAAAACAGGTTCTACTGCTAGAAGGGAAACAGAATATCCAACTGTTCTGGGTTGTGCCTAGTTCCACAACACATATATTAAAGCCAAGGCATCGTACAAATAATATTTTCAAACAAAACAGAACAAAAAATACAATACATAAGTTATATTTTCTTTTTTTCTATTTAAAAGTCACTACAGTGACGATGAAAAACATCTGTTTTGGGGTCTTCAGAATACGGCATATCTGAAGACCACAGACCAGAACACCAGACACTCTCCCCTAGCTCACGGAAGGGAGATTTACCAACACAGAATTTTACTTGTCCTTAGGTCATGGGAAAATAGCACTTTTTGTAAAACCATAAAAACGGTTCTTTAAATAACTGAAGTTCCCAGAGAAGAGGGCCTGGAAAGTAGAGGAAAAACTCTGTCTCATATTACAAGCTTGGGATTTTAGGGGGACACATGTAAAATCTGGAATGCAGGGAGAGAACTCTAGAGATTATAGAATATATAGATTCTTATGATTCTACACATTCTCTTCGGCATAAAATAATTTCTACCTATGGTTGATATAAATTGCCTTTTTAAATTAATTTTTAAGTCATACAAAACTTGGGACAATTGATGAGATTTTTAAAAAGACCAAAAAGCACATGAAATTAAAGTATATGTGACTCTCAACAAACCTCACTTAACCACTTAACCTTGTTTGATTGAGACCAAGTTCTGAATTCCTCAAGCATAGTAATCAGTTGTGGAAAACATTGGCTCATGTGACCAAATTAACCACACAGCAACAACAATCATGTATGTAAGGAAATAATATCAACAGCTGACATGAATTCATCATGTTTGGAGGCATTTGATTAATTGATCACATTTTCTTTTTTTTAATTAAAAAAATTTTTTATTACATTTCTTTAGTTTTGAGTGGCAGAGAAAGAGCGTGAGTGAGAGAGGGGCGGGCAGAGTGAGAGGGAGACACAGAATCCAAAGTAGGCTCCAGGCTCTGAGCTGTCAGCACAGAGCCCAATGCAGGGCTCGAACCCACAAACTGTGAGATCATGACCTGAACTGAAGCCGGACGCTCAACTGAGCCATCTTGGAACCCCTTTTTAAAATTTTTTTAACCTTTATTTATTTTTGAGAGAGAAAAAGAAACAGAGCATGGGCGGGGGAGGGGCAGAGAGAGAGGAAGACACAGAATAAGAAGCAGACTCCGGGCTCTGAGCTGTCAGCGTGGAGCCCAACATGGTTCACGAAGCCACAAGCCTTGAGATCATGACCTGAGCTGAAGTCGGGTGCTTAACTGACTGAACCACCCAGGCGCCTAAGATCATATTTTCTTAATGAAAAGGCACATGCCTTCATACCTTGATACTTATTTTTTCAAAATTTATTTATTTATTTTTGAGAGAGAGAGAAAGCGTGAGCAGGGGAGGAGCAGAGAGAGAGGGAGAGAGAAAGAATCCCAAGCCGGCTCCACACTCAGGGCAGAGCCTGAATTGGGCCTCAAGATCAGGATCTGAGCAGAATCAAGAGTTGGACCCTAGACCAACTGAGCCACCCAGGCGTCCCTTGCACCTTGATACTTCTAAAGTCAGGATTCATCCTACAGTAAATACATACATTTATTGAGTCTTTTTCTTTTCCAAATCCATTAAATCAATGTTGTATCTTATAATGGCTGTGTCATAAAATTGAAATGTGTGGTGATAGTAGTACTTTTTCTTCTCATTTTTTTTAAAGTTTATTTTTTGAGAGAGAGAGAGAGAGTGGGGGAGGGACAGAGAGGGAGGGAGAGAGAGAATCCCAAGCAGACTCTGTGCTATCAGCCCCAAAACAGGGCTCAAACTCATGAACCAGGAGATCATGACCTGAGCTGAAGTCAAGAGTCCAATGCTTAACCAATTGAGCCACCCAGGCACCCCAATGATATTAGTTTTTAACAAAGATCATTACAAAGAAGTAATATAATTAGAAAGCATAAAGTACATTGGATGGTTGGTTGTCTGATACCTAAAGGTAAAATGACACAAAAAAATGTTAGCATGTGAATTAAAAACACCAGAACAATGCTATTGCAGAAAAGGGATCTAAATGAAGACAAAAAATTGGAATCACTCTTTGCATTTAAAAAAAGGATCACATCATTTAGGAGAAAACTTGCTAGAGCTTGTGCTGGTTCACTTCCTCATTTGCCAGCCACACTCATGCCAAATGAAAGGCTCTTCATCTCAAGTTATGTGAGATCTTTAATATGCACAAGGTTCATTCATGATAGTTTATGGGGTAATATTGAAGTTAATGCCTGGAAAAAAGAAATTAAGTCTTTATTCACTTGCAGTGATTACCAAAAGCGAATATTTTTCTGAAAGAAAAATAAAAAGAGGCAGTAAATATCCCATTTGGGCTTACCAAAATATATCAAGACGCAAAAATTAAAAAAAAAAATTGTTTTTAAGTGCCCGAACTTAGGTATTGAAGTGAATAATGATTTTCAAAGTAGTCTCTGATGCTAATGCTCTGGCACACCTGGAATCACTCCCAAGACCAGCTTTGAACTTCCCCTGGGATCAGGTGTTAAGGTGGAGATGAGACCCAATCTCATTACCCTGTGTTCACGTGTACAAGGTTGACTGGCCAAAAAAAAGTATGTTCCCACTTGATCACCAACATTATTCTCTACACATGGCCCTCCATGACAATTGTCTGTTTCCAAAACTGAAAGCCACTGTCCTCTGCTGATGGGTGCTCTCCCCTCCAAAGCTCCCTAAAGTTGGCTCCAGGAGAACAGGACCCAGCAGCCAGACCCATGCCTGGCACAGAGCTGACACTTAGTGAAAAATTGCTGAATAAGTGGACATTGGAATAAAAGACAGATCTTTTGGCCCCACTGAGCATGTAGAAAAGAACCTGTACCTAGCACCCCATTGATTTGCCATCTGTGTTATTCTGAAAGAATTCTAAGCCATAGCAGCATTGTTTTTATAAAGACATTGCTTCCCAGTATGATCACTCTAAAAGGGATTTGTGCATCTAATTTCTGGTATTGCTGCTTGGTTACACACATTTCTATATTGTCATCTCTATTGTTTCAATTCCAGGACAAAGTTATCAGTATTAGGGAACAGGGTAGCTGGATGGACAACTCCAGAGGCAAGCAAGCAAATAAACAAATATTAAAACCCCTTCCTGGGAAATCAGCTATTTCCCAGACAGAGACTCTTAGTAAATGTGAAAGAGTTGGCAAATCTAACCTCAAACACTACTTGTAAGATTGATATAGGAATGAAGCAACATTCTGCGGCTATCAAAAAATTTTCAGAACGTCTCCAGATTGTTCCAGAAAGATCCAGGCAACCTGAGAAAAATATTAAGCCTACACTGCTGTGCAAAATTTTCTTAGTAGTGACAGTCTCAGAGCTACTAACTGACTATACTTCAACTAATTAGATAGAAGAATAAGTTCTGAGAATGCACTAATATCCAGGAGTGGCATTCTTAATGGTTTTAAGTGAGTTGGTCTTACAGTAAAAATCATCCATCTCTTCTGGGGATGCACAGCACCAGTGTCTCATCCTGAATCTCACTGACTCGAGAGTTTGGGGGATGTTCATACTCCTGCCCAGCAAACATGGTAAGTGGAAATAAAAATCTATCCAGAGTACTACTGTCTATATGACCGAATAGCTAAGCCTGCCTGGAAATTCAATTGTTCATTCATTCTACAAGTATTTATTAGGAGATTGCCATGTGCAGCTCTCTCTGCCAAACACTGGAAGAAATGAGCTAAGGGGACCAAAGAAGTGTTAGGACATGGTGCCTGACAAAAAACTTGAAACCTGTTAGGGGAAGGACTGAACCACTAATACGTGATTAAGTTGAGAAAAGAGTGATTTGATGCCAGAGGCCATAGGTCCAAGAGAAATCAGGAGGAGGAAGGGCAGATGAAAGACAGCTAAGACAGTCCAGGAAAGCTGCACAGAGGAGTGAAAGCTGAATTGATGGCTTAAAAAACAATGAGACGGACTGAGGGCTGAGGGAGGGTGAAGGGCAGGTAGGGACATTCTAGTCAAGGCTGGAGAAAAGGTCTGCTACACCTGTCAATTCTGTTTATGCTTATGCAAGCCTTCTTTCTCAACTAGGGAAATACATAAAGCGGTGATTACTGTGTCTACATTTTACATAGCATTGTCTTTGAAATTTCCCTCTCCTTGATGAAAGTAAGTAATAGTTCAAGAGGACTGTGTATTAGAAAATAACTTCCATCCATCTACCTTCTTGATTTGGGGATGTCACTTTCTATCCTAAACTGATTTGCTTCCTAGTCATGGAGAGCAAATAGAACCATGGCCGTTTATGTGGCTGGGAGCATGACTGCATGTGGCCATGGGCTTGCTTAATTCTGCAAATGTCAGAAAAAGTGCTGCTAATTTCAAAATTCCCTAGTCATCTGGTCTAGCTCTTTCATCATACTGGGTTCTGTATTTAGAGAAGAGTTTTTGTTGATTAGTTGACTGGATGATTGGTTGATTTTAACTTATAGGAAGGCATTTTCTCATTTAAGCATACAAATATAATGATGACTTTTCACATTAAGGGTCAGGCACAGGCTTTGTTTAAACATCGACAGCTTGCCCTCTGGTATTATATCATCTACTTTGTTGGTTGAGCCTTACAGCCTGGTCCAACCACCTTTCTAAATTTGGAAACAGAGGGGTATGCCACTGGCCTTGTAGAGAATAATGTTTCAATAGTTTCAGCCAGGATGTCTAAACATCCTTGAACCCTTCTCATGGAAGGAGTTCTAGAAGTTTGCACTGTCTGCATTCCATAAGCAAATAACCTTCAGAGTGTAGCCCATGTGGCCAGGATTACTATTTATGTTACTATCCATGGGTGCCACTGAAGGTCAAGGACAAAAGCACCAACATTGTGTGTTCATTTATGATATTGTAAATTCAAGTTAACTGAAGAAAAGAGGTCCAATGTACTGAAAGAAAAAAGCATTTTACTAATGTATAGGAGACAATAATACCATAGGAATTAGGTAATGAAATATGACATAGTAAGAACAAAGAAATACTTAGCATGCTTTTGAGTAGTGTCCAAAAAAAAAAAGAAATATTGCAATCAAGAAATAATTGGTTATTCCAAAATTTAACTGTGTTATTCAATCCACAAATAAAAGAGGAACTTTTAAAAATGATGATACAAACATATAGGCAGAATTCTCTAATCTATATCTGTGAAAACTTTCTTTTGTAGAAGGGTAATGCTCCTTAGCTTAGGACAGTTGGTCCTTCCTCCACGGAGAGACAAAGGAATGAATATTTCATGGATCCACAGTAGTAAGTAGTACATGATCAAGATTATTCACTTTCTAAGACTGGACTATCTTCATATAAAGTAAAAATAGAATAATATTACAATCATAAATGAGTTTCCAATTCAATAAGGATCAACATAATGTTTGCTTAAGGTTGTACTGTCAATATATTTAAACCATCATATAAATCTATGCAAATATACAATGTTACAAAATGAGATGCTAGCCTTAAAAAATTGCTAGTGAAACTTGGAACAGTTCATCAGTAACATGAAAATATTCCATTTAAAAAAAAATGTGTAATCCAGATAACTTTCCAAACTGGCACAATCCCAAGAATACCAGATAACTCTTTTCCTTCACATGCACATGGTAACTTGGAAACTACCAATTGATTTGCTGGCATCTCAACAAATGCTTGTGATATTTTTATCATTGTTGTTTTTCTTTTAGAAAGGTGAATCATGAAAACTGATCAAAGCACCCTTCGTTATGCTGACTGATCATGCAGGTAAGATGCAGAAGAACTCTAAACCACACCGATGAAAGGTAATGTGGAGAAGTTCTATAGGACCACCATGGCAGTCAATACTGACCTCTTTCTACTGACCTCCTTTTGTTGAATTCAGCCTCACTTCCCCTCCCCCGCAACTCACCTTTTGTTGGTGTAGTTCCGGCCTCTTTCTCTTTATTTGGTTCTGTATGGAAAGTACAAGCACATTTTTAAAAGTGTCTCAAAGAAAGCATTTAATTGTGTGATGAGCAATGGGGTGGAGGGTGGGAAAGAAGAAATTAATGGCAACAGTACAGGTCATAAATGACACCACATATTCACTTATTACACTATACATGAGTTATGGATTTTGGAATTTATAATGTAGAATCCCATTAAGCTTAATAAAAGCAATGAATAACTCTGATCACTTTTGAAAAAAGTATACATAGGGACATGCAATACAGATTTTGTTAAAATATACTTAGCTATGCTGAGACTATGTTAAATGTGCTTATGTAGAAGTGAGTATAAAATGTGGGTCACTTCATTTTAGACCCCAAAAGGGACTGACTTTTTAAGGAAGTTTGACCCACGTAGTGATTCTAATTGTTTGGACTTCGAGATGATATTGTAGTAATAAGCCGGGTATACAATCTATAATTGTACAATAGTTTCAAAGAAAATATTTTGGTGCATATACTAATTTTCTAGGTTGAATGGAGAGGCAATAATCAATGCAACATGAGAACAGTAACATCCAATTTCATCAGCTGAGGCAGACCATCTAGCTTGCTTCTCTCTGTCCAGAATTAAATTAGTTTAGATATTTGCAAATATGTCTGACTTGTGATATATGTGAGAAAAGAATTATTTTAAGCATGGATTCTTTTATTTTTTTTTCTAGATGGGTGAAGTAGAGGTCTGAATCTTAGTTAACTAATAACTACTTTAACAGTTTGGGAGGAGACTTGCTTTAGCAACAGGAAGTCAGTATTGTGTGATGAATATGAAATATGCCTATGCCATAATAAGGGGAACTTTAGAGCAGCCCAGTGACCTCAACAGATCTGAAGAACAGAAGGGAGAAGTTATGTCTTCCATGGCCTGTAGGTTTTCAGTGTACTCAATATTGGCAAAAATAAATTTGTAAGTGCAAGGAGAAAACACACCAAAGAAGAAGATCCTAAGAAGAATGTCACACATCTATACTGGCTAAAAGAAAACTAAATTGAGATCGTCCCTATTTGAACTCACATGGCACTGAGCCTCATTCATTCATTTTGACACATGGCAATATTCTTCTACACTGGTTAAGGGTTTTGAGTGTGTGAATCTTGTATTCTTAGCCGGGCAAAGGGGCTCCTGTGGACAGTCAAATTTCTCAAAGTGGCTTCCTGAAAATGATCTCCAGATGGAAGAGCTTCATAATCACCTTTCAAATTTCCATGCAAAAAAATCACCAGCAACTGAGGCCTTTTCAGTTTCTGCTTTCACCTAGACTGGGTTGGTTTACAGTGACTTCTCACCCCTTGACGTCACACCACATTGTCAATTCAAGAAACCTGCATTAAATCACTTTCTGCCTTGTGAGATTCTCACAGTATTTCCTCGTGTTTCAATTTAGTGGTTGTATTATATTTGGTGGTTCTCCAGGCTGTATTTTATTTTCTATGTGGTTGTAAGCAAACTGAATTCAAGATAATGTTTTCTTCTTAGAGTTCCAATATTGTTCTTTTCCTTAGGTCTATGTGAACATAAAAGGCTCCACCTGTTGTGTGAAATAGTAATGCCCACTGTCGCTGGGCATCACATCTACCTGCCAAGGGGTTCACTGGAACTCTTTTTTTTTTTTTTTATGTTTATTTACTCTTGAGAGAGAGAGTGTGTGAGCAGGGGAGGGGCGGAGAGAGAGAGGAAGACATGGAATCTGAAGCAGGCTCCAGGCTCTGAGCTGTCAGCACAGAGCCCAACGCTGGGCTTGAACTCATGAACCACCAGATCATGACCTGAGCTGAAGCTGGATGTTTAACCAACTGAGCCACCCAGATGCCCCTTGTTGGAACTCTTTATTCCTGTTTTTTTTTTTGTTGTCACCAGGGGGACAACAGGGTACTATGAAGTGTAGGAGTTTGGCCTCAGAGGCCACCGAACTGTCCTGGAAACTGTTTCCTGAGGAGTTGATGGTGACGTAGTTCACAAGAAAGATGTGGGCTTTGTTTGGCTTTAGCTATATGTGAAAAAGCTCTGCAAATCCTTCATCCCCTCAGAGGCCCAGGCTCCACAATGCTAAAACGTGTGCATGACAACAACTTTGGCATAACTAGAAGGGTCTCTGTAAGTGTATGATGTGCCATCCAAATCAGATTAATGTGAGAGGACTATACAAATACAATGTATTATTTTTTTTTTTTTTCAACATTTTTTATTTATTTTTTTGGGACAGAGAGAGACAGAGCATGAACGGGGGAGGGGCAGAGAGAGAGGGAGACACAGAATCGGAAACAGGCTCCAGGCTCCGAGCCATCAGCCCAGAGCCTGACGCGGGGCTCGAACTCACGGACCGCGAGATCGTGACCTGGCTGAAGTCGGACGCTTAACCGACTGCGCCACCCAGGCGCCCCACAATGTATTATTTTTTATATCATTATTATTATCGTTATTATTATAAACCTGTTACAACTGTGGTCATCCAATTTCTCTGGAGGAGTTAGATTAAAACTCACAGTTTCAGTGGAGGCCAGATCATGCTGGGATGGAGGTTCTGTATTTGCAGCCCAGACGTGTGAAGTAGTGTTTTTACTCACCTGGGGGTGGGGCTGGGGCTGGAGCTGGGGCTGGGGCAGGCACTTCATTTTCTAGAAATGAAAAGAATAATGGAAGTATTAGTCTCACTTCTCCGAGAGAAAAGCTACTTTCCACAGCCCCAGGCTGTGCTCAACTCCAGGCAGTTAATCACCTGCACTGACAAGAGGGACAGAGCAGGAAAAGCATCAACCTGTGACCAAGACACACTGCCCTTTGGTATATGGTGTGAGGTAAGGATCTAAATGGTATTCTATAGATTTCCAGGAGGACTAAATGGAATTCTATAGATTTCCAGGAGGACTAAATGGAATTCTATAGATTTCCAGGAGGTGAGTTCGAGCCCCACCTTAAGTAAGTAGAGATTACTTAAAATTAAAGTCTTTTTTTAAAAAAAGCAACAACAAAACAAAATTTAAAAAAAAAACCCAGTTTGGTCTAACAGTCATCACTATGTGCAGTCTAGACAGGCTGGAATGAGTGTATCAAGAATGAACTACACCTCAAAAAAATCAGAAAGGAGCAACACAGACTGTTAGGATGCATTGATCTCTTTTTTCATCACTAATTTTTTTGTGTTGGGTATAAACTTAAATTAAAAAAAATAACTATTTTCATTCAAATGACCATAAGTAAATATATTATCATTTACTAAAGAGAGAGAAAAATATAAAACAAAAAGAGATAAGCATATAGGCTTATAGCAGAAGCTAACATGGCAGGATACAATGTAGTTTGAAGATATAACAAGTGTCCTTTAGATGGCATCAAGGGACATGCTTTACTTTCTTCACCACATCATGGAAAGGATCTGTGGTGCCAGTGTTAGCCAGAAGACAAAACCCTTGGTAAAAGCCTTTTATTTTCAGAGATCTGAGTGCAGATGGAAATCTAATGTTGACCTCTTGGCTTTGCGTGAGTTGTTGCAGCACACGGATATCAGAATACTCAGAGCAAGAGCCCAACTTCTTTGGCACACTATCTTTTGGACAGGGTCATTGTCACCCAATGCCCAAGAACATCTTCCTGGCTCTCCCTGCAGACAAATTTCTCTGTCCTCTGGTCTCTTTTTCCCATAGCTGCAGGGTTTACTTAATGACACAACTGTATTTCATCCTGTTATTCTCTCTAGAGGGTCTTGGTTATCTCTTTAGTGAGGTCTACACTCTTCAAGTTCATATTCAAAGCCATTGCCAGTGGACACTTCCTCCCTCTCTCTTTTTAAGTGCACCCCGGTGACCCCTCTGTTCTAGAGCTGGTTCCTCGTTTCAACTTCTGACCTGTCTGCCACCAAGAAGACGATGATGGTCTTCTCCCCAACAGACCTTTGATTATTTTCTGCATGTGATTTTATCAGATAGACCTTGGTTCAAATCCTGACTCTACGCCTTATTAGTTGTGTAATCTGGGACAATTCCTTAATCTCTGTCAATTTTGGTGTCCTCATCTGTGAAATAACAATAATAAGGTGGTAATCTATGCAAACTGCAAGCACAGTTCCTGCCTGTAGGTAGAGCTCTATAATTTACAACTATAACTACCATCATTATTTTGTCAATCTTTTTCTATCTTGACATTTCTCTTAAGATTCCCAGAGCTAATTATTCCCTTCTTCTCCCCTCCCTTATTCTCTTTGCATTCTGGACCACATGATAATACACTCTTTATTCACTAATTATTTTTTAACTATTTTCCATTTATCTCAGTATATATGTGTTTCTTTTCCCTCCCAACTGAACAAGAACAGAGACTTTTTTCATTCCTTTCCCACCTCCCTGGGACCTCATTTTATTGTTGGAAATACGTTAAATGCATAGTGAATTGACAAAAAAGAATTCGAAGGGCTTCATTGGTTATCACATTGTCCATGCTAAACAAAGGCCAATTTTTGTAAGGGAAGCTGTGATTACTCAAAATCCTGATTTGGAAGTAAGGCCAAGGGTGAATTCTAAACAAATAAATAAAGGAGAATTATCTTGGACACTGAAACCGTAAATGTATTCTGAATGTGAATTGTCCATTTCCATTGTGTCTGTGGCCCCAGTGCTCTATGTAAAAGCCCCAAGATCGAAACAAAATGAGAATTTAAAAGGCTTAGTTCAACTTCCAACAAATCCACAGAATTTCAGTCATTAACAACCGACTATATCATACTAGAGAACTATAGAAATATTATAGGATATTAATACTGATATTTTTAGGATGTTTTCAGGAAATGGAAGTAGGAAAATGCATGCCTGTCTGGCATGGAGGTGGAGCCAGAACTTTTCCTTCTTAAAAATCATAGAAACCCTGTTACTATATAGCCATTGGAAGAATAAATAAATAACAACCACTTACAGGCACCAACTGCATGAAGGACATAGTGCATATTAATTCTTTTAATCTTTACAACTCTATCAAATCAGTACTTTTTTAAAAAAATATTTTTTATGTTTATTTATTTATTTATATATAGAGAGAAAGAGCATGAGCAGGGGAAGGGCAGGGAGAGAGGGAGAAAGAGAATCCCAAGGAGGCTCTGCTGCCAGTGCAGAGCCTGACATGGGGTTCAAACTCACGAACCATGAGATCATGAATGAAATCAAGAGCTGGATGCTTAACCAACTAAGTTACCCAGGTGACCCTTAAATCAGTACTTTAATTATCCCCATTTTGCAGATGGCAACTGAGGCAAGGTCCTATAGCCCATGAAGGATGGAGGCAAGCTCTGCCCCACCAGGTGCAGTCAGGTCTGCCTGACTCAGAACCTGGGCTGCCCAAGATGGGGCTGCACTTCCCTTCTCAGCTGCTCAGACTTGTGGAGGCAGAAGTGGATTGATGGACTTTTCAGAAATATTACTGCATTTTTCCTAGTGAATTGACTGGCCTTATTGTTATGGCCACATAACCTCATATGGATGCTGTCCTTTCTGTAGGAGTGGAATATGCCTCAATTTCCTCATCTATGCAATAGAAATAATAGCATAACCTATCTTAAGAGTTATTGACAGAAACAGATGAATTCCTACAGGGGTAAATACCATATATGCAATCTCTCTTTTTGTGGCTATCATCATTTTTGTCATAATTTTACTCTGACACAACTGTGAGAATGACACTCATGCCTTTCCACACATGCCACTTGCTAGGGATTTGCCTTATTTCTAGGTCTGTGTCTGCATCATGTCAGAACATGTTTGGAATTGGGGTGGGGGCTGAGGAAGCATCTGGGAACTGAGCAGAGGTTGTAGGGACCATGCTCTTCTACTGTGCAATGGTAATAATAATTGATTTTGATGAAAATTGCATACATTGTAGAGTTTGTTTAATGTAGATACATTGACCAATCAGTCAATCAATCTTGGTAGGACAGAAAGGATGAAAAGATGAACCCTCCATAGCTTTCCAAGCCTTTGAAACAAAGAATTCCCGCTGTCCTAAACCTAGAGAAATGGAGAACTGGGTGTAGTGAAGGTCAAGCAGCAAAGGAATTGGACTGGAAATGCATAGTTGCAGGTGAGTCTCAGGACCTGAGGCATCTCCTTTGCCTTAAAAGAGCTGCTGATGCATCTCTCTTACTCCAAGTCATATTTTGTCACTGACAGGTTCTGTGGTGCCCAGCTTTGCCCACCCCCCTAAAAGCCATTTGCATGTTCCCCAGATTCATTAGCTGCCTTTATAACAATCACTCATTCACAACAATTTCCATGGTACTCACTGAATGGGGACCATAGGAAGAAGGGCCCACCCAACCAGAACTCATTAAGCATAAACCCAACATAAATCTCACAAGAGTAGGCATTTATAAGAGAGGCAAAGATGAGGTGCCAGTGTTTAAGAAGCTCACAGGTAAAGGAACTACCCTTTTCTATCAAGTTAGTGACCAAACCAAGTGGCTTTGCTCTCTCAGAACATTCGAGACTCAACACCTCTACAGTCTGTCTGGTGCTTCTGAAATTGCTGTGTGGATATGAATCACCTGGGGATTTGGTCAAGTGCAGATTCTGATTCTGGGGGTCAGCGGCAGGCTTCAAGTTTCTGCATTTCTAACAGGCTCCCAGCTGATACTGATGCTGTCGGTCCACTACCCACACTTTGAGTAAGAAGTCTCAGACTGTGTCCTAAATATCACCTAATTCTGTCCCATTTCAAATGTGATTGTGAATGTAAGGGGTTACCATACATGGGCACTTTTCCTCTCTCTTTGATCACAAGCTTCTTGAGGACAAGGCCTGTCTCCTCCTCCTTTTCAAATTCTGCACAGCAGGTGCTCTATAAATATAGTTGATTGGCAGCCTGTTCAGTAGGGCACAAAAGCCCCTTCTCCTCGCTGCCAAGAAATCAAGAACCGTCCGCTGGCACTCCAAGGGCAGCTTTCTTCATCTGCACTACCCACAGGGAACACTATGTCTCCCATTGGCGACCCTTCTGCTGGCTGAATGCTGTGAGGCATTCACCCAACCCCATCATTTCTTAACAAGGGCAGGAGAGCAATTAGGCTAGAGTTTTGGCCCTCAGTGCTGGTACAACCTTGGCCTTTCTAAGGAATTCCCCCTCTCAAAATCTGGGTTGCATTTCTTAGCACATAACCCTCAATCAGCCATGCTAACTCCACAGTCAACTGGCTTAGCCCTGTCCTAACTGTCAGGAGGCACTTGGCCTTGGGAAACTCTCCAAATCTTTAGATTTGGAGCAAAGGTTATTTATTGAAGTGAGGCCCTGCTCTACTTCTGCTAATTCAAAAACCAAAAGGCAAATTTTTCAGAACTTTTCTGCCAGGTGAATAAAGTAGGATTTTTGTCCATCTCTTTCATCCTCCCCGGTTGTCTTGATTAGGAAACATACAGACAGGATGGAGTAAAGGATATACAAGGGATGTAACTTTTTTTTAATAAAAGGAAGAAACTTGGAAACCCAGAAAGTAATAAGTCCAAGGAAATATAATATATATATTTTTATAAATATATACACATATATTTATAAAAATATATATATATTTAATGTTTATTCACCTTTGAAGGAGCAAGAGACAGAGCATGAGCAGGGGAGGGGCAGAGGGAGACATAGGATGCAAAGCAGGCTCCAGGCTCTGAGCTGTCAGCACAGAGCTCTACGTGGGGCTCAAACCCATGAGCTGTGAGATCGTGACTTGAACCGAAGTCGGACACTTAACCGACTGAGCCACCCAGGCACCCCAAAATGTTTTTGTGGACAACATAAAAATTAATTAGATTCTGAACCAGCAACTAAAGTTACCTCGTGCTTCCTTAGGCAAGGACGGCTGTTCTTTGATCCTTTCTAGTTCACAGATATAGACTTACCCTCCCTCTGCAACACTGAAGCGTTTTCAAAGGGCTTGATCTATTTATGGTGGATTTTTCCTATGACCACCTACTGTAAGAAGCACAGGTATGCCACCAATGGCATGTCTGCACAGCGAGTGCCAGGGCATTCTAACTGACGGGCACTGGTGGCAGCTGCTAAACACACAGCCCGTATGTGGCCTCTGGGGTCTGCTGAAAGACCAGGAACCCAGAAGCTCCATAAATGGTCTGCTTTCTCCGATGCAATCCATTCCTGTTTTCTACAATCAAGGGTTCCATGGTCAGCAAATTAAAGGGGGGAAAAAAACCAACTCAGGTCTTAGGAGGCATTAACTGACCTGCCTCTCTCTATGTATGTGTCTCTACACCAAAATGATATAAACATCCCAGCTCTCTCCTTCCCATGGGCTCACTGACTCAGATAATACATTGTTTGGATTCTTTAAAAATGTTTTATGGGCTTTCAGGTGCAGTTTAATTTAGCCTTTTGATAGCATGGAGAACACAATTACATCCTATGAATATGTTGCAGAGGCATAGAAAAGACAGGAAGAACATGTAGTAACACTTGTTATGTTATCATTGAGTGGTAGAATTACAGGTCTTTTTTTGTGGCTTTCCTTTTGTCACTTTGTTGGATAAAATAATTGTGGTAAAACCATCCTTTGGTAATTTTCTGTGCGGGAGAAAATTGTTATGTTGTCCCTCATTATGTATTCTCAAAGTCACATTCTTGGTTTGAAATAAAATATGTGAATGCTTTATATATTGTAAGCATCGTGGTGAATGAGGCTTTATCTGGCCAACTTCTGTTTTGTCATGTTTGGTAGTATAGCAAATTATCTTTCTTCCCAGGTTAAATATATAAATATTGTCAGGTATATCCCCTGGTGATAGTGGGATCTGGCACTGTGTGCATGTTGCAGCCTATGCCCAGCACAATGGAAACTGCTTTAGTATGAAATATTATTCGTATGGAGGTGTTCATAATACTTAGAGAAGTTTTAATTATATGAATTATAACTGTCACCAAAACTATCAGCAAACACAATGACGATGCCTTTTGTACTGGCCATATTCCTTAGGCATCAGAATCTAGGTTTGAGAAATAAATTAATGTTTAATCTAACGTTTTTACAGTTAGATGCTTAATTTGTCCCCTATTATATTCATTATAGGCTGTGGGTGTGGATATCTTATACCTTGGGATTTAGGGATTTGGGATTAGGCATTTTTTAGAGGTAATTCTTTATTGGTTTATAATAGTGATTCTTAGAGTATGATCTGGGTATCCTTGAGAGCTCCTGAGACCTTTCTGGGGAGTCCACAAGGTCACAACTATTTTCATAATAATGCTAAGACGTTATTTGCCTTTTTCATTCATATTCTCTCACAAATACGCAAAGGATATATAATGTGTGATGACATCAACTCTCTGACAACTAATAGAACATGTGCTGTGTATTTTTATCTCTTAAAAATTTATCAGTTTTAATTTCTAATACAGTATATATTGATAAATATAATGTGTGTAGGCTTTTTAGTTTCTCAATAGTTATTAAGTGCCAATGTATCTGAGACCACAAAGTTTGAGAAACATTTAGAATTTATGATAAATCTTCTTAAAAAATTATTTTGTGCGTGGACACTTAAAAAAATAAACTTATGTCATATGCCTCATTCAGGAAAAATCTGTAGCCTTGATGAATTAAATGAATGAGGCAGTCAAAATAAAAACTATAAATTGGTTTGGTGGGCTTAAATATAACTTATTTTCCTATGTGTACAATAATAGAGACAATAATAGAGACAAAATACTGTCTTGTAATACTTCCCCTATTCAGAATTCAGCTATCTAGCAACCTCACTTATCCAGAGAACAGCTGCTGACCAGTCAATTTAAAAGGGTGTCCAAAGAGCAAAATGGATTTGTTTCAAGCTTCTCAAGCCCTGGGCACTAAAAGCCTAAGTGCTTGATTCACAAGAGAGCCCACCCAGGTCCTTAACAAGCCTGGGAATTGGGACTCTGGTGAGGCAGGCCAGGGGTGGGATTTAAGGAGGCACTCACTCACAAGTGCCAACTCGACCCTTGCATGACTCTGAGAGTGCATGCCTCCTTAAATGTGATGCCCTAGGCACCTTGTGGACACTCCACAGTGTAGCCCCACTCAGGGGGATTCCAGAATCCCCCTGAGGTCCACAGAAAAGAGAGGGGGACAGCTTAAAATACTGCCTGACAAGAGTAATAAAAGAAGATAGTGGACTTCTAGCAAGGGATGAAACAGGAGAGCTATGGAAAATTGCATTCAAAATGCAAATAATATGAGTCCAATTAATACAAAAGCAAATAATTTGGGCTCTCAAGGCGTCACGTGGCACAATAACTGACATCTATAATTTAAGACAAAGTTATTTCCACTGTACTTTGGTTTTTTTAATTAATTAATTAATTTATTTATTTATTTATTTTTGAGAGAGACAGAGAGAATGAGAGCAGGGGAGGGGCAGAGAGAAAGGGAGAATTTCAAGGAGGCCCTGGCTGTCAGCACAGAGCCTGATGTGGAGCTCGAACTCATGAACCATGAGATCATGACCTAGACTAAATCAAGAGTCGGACAATCACCTGAGCCACCCAGGCACCCTTGTACTCTGTTTTTAAAAGTAAGAAGTAGGGGCACCTGAGTGGCTCAGTTGGTTAAGCATCTGACTCTTGATTTCGGCTCAGGTCATGATCTCACATTTCTGTGAGCTAGCAGCACAGAGCCTGCTTGGGATTCTCTCTCTTCTCTGCCCCTACCCTGTGCATGCATGCATGCACACTCTCTCTTTCAAAATAAATAAAAATTAAAAAAAAAAAAGCAAGGAGTAAAATGTTACATTGAAGGCATGTTTCTATCCAAATTGGTTGAAATAATACGGTTTGAGAACAAAATAAACTCTGAGATTCCAAGGAGACCAGCTATTCAGAATGCTTCAGTCAATTAAATCCATATTCATTTACTGTGGCTAAATATTGCCAAAAATTGTATTCTAAGGTTCTGAATACATGAAGTCTACTTGTGCATCAGGTATGCAAATTTTCAATGACTCATTATTCAGCTTGATGGAATTTCCCTGAACCCACAGGATTTTTTCCCCTTTCCTTGTAGAATTGTTATTTTTTATAAGATTTTATTTTTAAGTAATCTCTACACACAATGTGGGGCTTGAACCCACAACCCTGAAGTCAACAGTTGGCAGCTCTTCCAACTGAGACGGCCAGGTGCCCCCCCACCCCCACCCCAACCTCCAGTCAGGTTGGTCGTATGTCTTTCTAATTATGCATGTTTCAACTTCGGAATGTCATTCCACACAGGAAAAGAATTGAAATAGGGTTAGAATTGCACGGCAACAAATAGCTTCTCACTGTTAACATGGGGCTGGATTAAAATGAAGCCTTTTGCTAAGATCTGATGACTTGTTTCTTTAGCGTGATTCTTACCATATTTGAAGTAAGAGTCAAACGGGGGTTGAGTGGCATAGATGGGGTGGAGGTGGTGTGGGAAAATCTTTACTCAAATTGAAAAAGTTTAAAAATTTAGCACAGGTCACAAGGAAATTATTGCAAAAGTGATTCAAATTGTTAACAATTTCCCCTTTTAGTCCCTTATTCTGCCTCTCCCGGGGGTCTGTTCCTGGGCAGACCATCACCACAATCACAGCACTCTTATGTGGTTATATGGTTATCAGATAAATCCCTTAAAGGCCTTGCCCCAACGCATTGCTGGGCCTCCGATTGGGTGACTTTTTAAAAATAGAGGAAGGACAGGCCTGATGCCAGGTGGGGTCATAAAAATAAAATTCCACAGCAGTAAACACAGTGGCACTCAATCAATCACAACCATATGTGGTCATGGAGAGTTCTTTATGTGACTATCTCAGAAATACTCAGACCTGGAAGACCCCACCTGCTAAACGCACCCCTGTGGGGAGAGAAATCTTAATGTTCCACAAACCCAAGCCTTTCAGCCGTTGGTGGCAGATACAGTTACATGTTCAACTGCACAGGGTGACTCTTTCAACTAAGTGGGAAAGGCCATGCTTCCACAACGGAACAGTGGAGAAACAACTGGTTATCTTCGTCTGTTTAACAACTGGAGACCCCTAAGTGGACATGATATATTTCAGTGGGAACACAACATAGGCTCTGGAGTAGAGACCTCTTATTTTATCTGGGCTTCTGTGGGTGAAAACTAAGATGATTCACCCCAAGTTAAAAAAGGAAATTCTCATGGCAGTGGCAGTGATGGCTATGATAATAACAGCAACTTCTTTGGAAGATATTATAAATATTAACAATAGTTATTAAATAAATATTAAGGAGAGGAGCAGTGGTTATTATCTACCTTACAGTGGTTGTTCCATGTTGGTGGAAATGCCCTCAAAGTTTATGTTAAGGGTAAGGCATTTAACACCTTATGCCAAATTCTGAGTTTGCTGTTTTAGAAGGAAAATACTTAAGTTCTTACATGGTAGGTCCTATTCTGAGCTTTTTACTTTTTTATCTTATTTCCTTCATGCAAAGACCTAATGGGTCGGGTACTATTATTATTCACATTTCACAAGAGGAGGAAACTGAAGCATATGATGTGTAACTAACTCAATACATGGTACAGCTGGAACTTGAACAGCCTAGAATGTTCTATGAATAGTATACCTTGTTTATGTTACTGTGTTTAATAATGACTATGACTTAATATGCATAAGGGAAAAGCCAAAATACTATGCAGAATAATTCTAAATCCATCTAACTTTAAAAAATGAGAAATGAAAAGAATTATACAAATATATTATTTTTAAGTTACAAGTAGAGCATTCTGTTGCAAGATATATAAGATTTTATAAAATGCAGAAGGTAATATCTGATACAAGCAAAGAATTCTGAGGAGTTTGAAAAGAGATTTGATACTATTTACAGGAAGAATTGGATGATTTTGGAGAAAAAGAAAAACATTTTCTAGCCTAGGTTCTTGCAAATATCTATAGTACAAGTCAAAGAAAATGAATAACAAAAGTAAAGATCTAACATCTGACATATTAAACATAACTTTAGGTCTTATATTGATGTGCCAAACTGGCCCATAAAAAAGATTCCTGAGGGACCGTAAAAGGGCAAAAGACTTATCAAAGTGGATTTCAGACTTGAAAGGCATAATAGAAGTCAGATTACAGTTAGCTTTTTATGAATTCATTTTTAGAGAGAGAAATAAGCATGTAACGAAATGATCCTGGTTTGCCAAATCGGCCACTTCACTCCCCAATCTGAAGGAATCTAAGACTTTACTCTGGAAATGCATAAATAATACACTGCCGATAATATAGAAATGGAAAACCCATAAATAATCTGCCCCACGAATGGGAACATCCTGAAATTTGGCTTACTGTCTATCTGCGTAGCTGTCCAAAACAAATGTACTTCTTATAAATTAAAACTGGGCCTAGCCACGCAGAGTAGAGCACATGATATTGTGCCTTTGATGGTTTGGGGCTGTTTTTATAAAAAGCTGTGGGGACAGAAGCCCTGTTCTCTCTGGTTATGAGACGCTTTGCATACTTACAGGAAATTAATTGATAAAGTCTTCTTTTTCACAGTTTCATATTCCTTAATCACTATGCTTTCAAATTTTCGGAAACTGCTCTTGAATAAACAATGACTACTTCATAATTACCCCAACTAGGAACACTGTAATTCAGTAACTGCCTTTCCACATATTTATTGGGTTTTCCTCGGGTTTAACAGGCTGGACCAACAAGGACTCCAGAAAAGACAGCTGTTCCTATCAAGAGCTGATATGGGATAAAAACCAAGAAAGGAGACATGGCCGTGTCCCCTCAGGTACACACATAAAATGAGTTTTGATTTTTGATTTTTGATTTTTGATTTCTAAGGCTTTAATTCTGTTCTTTATTATCTAACACACCCAAGTGTGTCTAGAGATGAGATCTAGAATTACCAGAAATCACAGGCTGCCAAGAGTATATTGTGTCTCTTAATATAGGTTTCAAAGACAAATTAAGGAGAAGTGCAGATAAAAATAGTAATTATTAACAATAATAAAAATTCTTCTCCGTGTGTGCCTAAAGAGCCTACAAATACATGTTAGAGAAAATAATTATAAGAAATTTCTGCAAAAATAACAAAAATGCTTTTGCTTTTTAGGGCTGTAAAAACCACAGAACTTATTTTCTTTCACAACAACTCTCTAAAATTTTAAAAAGGGATATATTTACTTACAAAAATATGGCAAAAACATTGTTTTCATATTTGCTCAAGTTTTTTAGAAAGACCACTTGTTTATTTATTATTATGCCCGTGCATTTCTTAAAAGTCACTTCAGCCAGGGTGGTTTCTTCACCATTCATGTAGGATTCGGGGATACTTTGAAATGGCTATAAATAAGGAAAGTGTGAATTGTGTGCCCATAAGGGGCCTAAAATAAAATGTTTCAAGGCCATGTCTCGGGTCTAAAATAAAGGGAGTCATTGAGGGAACAGAGGCTTGCAAATGCTTTCCTTTTCTCTTTCACTTGGGACCCTCAGACCCACTGAAAAGCCCAGTCTTTTTCTTTGCTCATTTTCAGGAACTCCCTTACAGCTGACTTTGTTGTACTTTGAAAGACCTGGAGAAGACTTCTTCAGATTTACTGGATGAGAAACAAGGATACAACTTGTTTTTTCCAAAGTTTTTTTAAAGCGATATATTTAGGGCACTTGAGAGGAAAGAATTGGCCAGTCCTTTATTTATCTTCCTAACAGGTGCAGCCCGGACAGTCATAAAAGCAGGCTACTGAAAAAGAATGATTTTGCCAAGTATTAAGCTTCTCTGGTGTGCATGCATTTGTCCCAGAGTATTCCTTCCAACAGCAGAGAGCTCAGATCTACACCACTCCTCTCCTGTACAGAATGGCAAAGTTTTGTCAGGGGGAAAAATATCATGACATCCATTTATACGACTTCTTCATTCCTCATCCAAATCTTCAACTTGACCTAAGTGAACCATTTCAGATTTGGAGGAAAATAGTCACCCTTGATAAAATAGCTCCTCCCTCTGCTCCCATTCTTTCCCTTACTTCTTACAAATTAACTTTTCCCCAATTTGAATGAAAGTTAATATTCTATATGTAAGGTGACTTCTCCCAAAACAAATTTATTTTGGTGTTTGAAATAGGCCTTCCAGTCTCATGCAGGTGGAAACTGAAGGTCAAGGAGTAAATATGAGAGGAGGTTGGCCATCACCAGGGCACCTTTTCTGATGATGACTAAGCTTTGGGCGATGCTGAGAAATAAGCAAGAGGTGATGAATCCTGCTCTACATTCAGATAGATTTGGGGCAGAACTTTAAGATGTGATGAAATCTCTAGGGACCAAGAAAAAAAGATAAAGCAAAGGAAAAACTTCTATGGACTGAAAGAAAGTTATTCTCCTTTACCACGTTCCCATCCATTCCTACTGAGAAAGGTCAAGATAGTTTTGACAGATAGATCCTGTATGTTGATATAACAAAAGAATCTGTAGCAACAATGCCATACCTTTGATTCCTGGAGTTATCAGAATGGTCCCTTAAAGTTATGGCCATAAATGAACCTATGTTTTGTCATGTTTGAGTTTTCAAGAAGAGATTTGACATGGAAGGTGAGAAAGCTATAGTGTCTTTCCCAAAGCTTTTTGAATCATACCCAGGCAACAAGGAGAACTTTTGCCTTTTTCCTATGAGTTAAGTACATGAAATACAATAGGGCCTGGTATATCACATAACAAAAAGTGAAATTGGTGTTAAGGCCTCAGATAATTTTTCTAGGTCCTGTAGATTCTGATAGTTAACAATTGTCTAAGTATATTAAAGAACCAGATTTTAATGATCACATACTATAGAGATAAAATTCTGATGAAATCATTTTATGGGTTTAAAAGCCATTCATGGCATTTTTAAAATATTGGAGGTTCTACCACAGAAGTATTTTCTAATTTCTAATTAGAAATTTTCAAGTTTCATGTTGATAAAGTCACTCCTTGAAGGAAAAGAGAAATTTCCAGTGAAAAGTGATTCTTTTACACATTAAATGCTCAGAGGCAATTAATCATGAGGGCTTTTAGAATAGATACCGTGTTGTATATGTCTCTGAAATCCCAGAGACTAGCTTACAGTAAGTGCTCAGTTAATAGTTGATGCATAAATACATGTATCAGAAACTCTGGGAGATTCCCACAAATCTGAAACTTCCATCCACATCCTGTTACTATTTGATTGGAATAACTAGGCCTCAGGTTCTGCATGAATCCCAAGCAAAAGATAGGCCTTTTATCTGGAACTGACAGTAAAAATACTATAGTTGTCTAATGAATAAATATACAATTGATGAAGGTGGAGAGGAAGGCAATAGGAAATGGTTACTCCTTAAAAGTAACGTTTTCCTGGGGCAACTGGATGGCTCAGTCAGTTAAGCGTCTAACTCTTGATCTCAGCTCGGGTCATGATCTCGTGGTTCACGAGTTCAAGCCCCATGTAGGGCTCTGGGCTGACAGTGCAGAGCCTGCTTGGGATTTTACCTCTCTTTGTCCCTCTGCCATTCCCCAACTCACACATTCTATCTCTCTCTCAAAATAAATAACTAAAGTTAAAAAAAAATGCTTTCTTTCTCCAGAAGGGGTTACTGAGCCATCCAGAATGTTTTCAAGAGTCTAAATCAGAACTGTTGGCTAATTACTTCCATTAGACTTCCTCCTTGAGGTCCAAAGTTACACCTGTCCTTCCTCCACCTCCTTAGAAGATTTTAGTTCTCCCAAGACCCAACATGAAGCTCCCAGAATTTGGTCACTGTAGGTTGGGAGGCAGTTAAGGGAGATGTCTTTTACACATTCAGATGCTGAAAACTCAGCCTCTTTTGAGGAGTTACTGCATCCTCCTGGATCCTAGGCTCATGTGTCCTATCAAGAGTCACAGCAAGTGGTCATGTCCTTCTTGGGCATGGTTCTCCCAGGTGGAGAGAAGATGTAAGATTTATAGGAGCTGGAGGAACCTGTCCCTTGGAAGTGTTTCTGCAGATAGTTTAAAGTGACTCTGAAGACTTGGTTTGGTGGCAGGTTTTATTCTTGAGGCTATCTTTCAGAGGGATCCAAGCGGATGGAACAAAACCAACCCCAGGGAAAATGAAGTAAGTTAGGAGGAGGTACAAGGACCAGAATAGTTCCTGAATTGCCATACATCTTACTCTTTAATGTAAATAATATGAAAGTGCAATGATTTCACCAGGAAAATTATGTAAGGTGCAGTTCCTTTAAGAACCCATTCTGCTGGTAAGGAAACGGAAAAAATCCCTGTACTTCCTTAAAGGATTTTAAATACATCAGTAACCCTCTTTTTATCCCCACTCCCCACTATCCAAATTTAAACTAACCGCAGAATCTATGAGTATAAAATTACTGTCCTGGGGGAGGGGGGGGACTCTTACACAGAATATCAACCGTGCATTTATAGCAAAAGAAGATCATGGGGACCTTGGCATCTGTATTGATTTATTCAAAAAGAAAAAAATAAATATTTGGGGGGAGGGGGGAATGCTGAAGTTAAAGATAGATCTTCCTTTTTGTAGCTCTAAAATTTCATGGTCTCTAAAAGCGGAGTGGGTCAGATTGAGTTGTAAAACCAGACCAAAAGTAAAACTTTATCACATCTAGCAACCAATGTAATTTGATTGGCTTTATAAGCTCTACAGTCTGTCATCTTATTTATTAGTTTTTCAGCTTGTCATTTTCAATTGAGCATTAAAATAACACATGCAAATTTATCCACTAAATGCAAGATAATTAAAACAATATTCTGTCCTTAGCCAGGAAACATAGAATGCATTTCATCCAAATAAGCCTTGAAGAGGCTAGTCAAGTGACAGATCAAATAAAAAGGACACTTAATACACATGTAAATCATTTGCATTACAAATAAGACACTTTAGCAGGGGTTGGACTCACTGCCTGGTAGTTGGGATTAAGTTCCCATATTAATGCATGCATTTGGTGTGGTTATTTCGGGTGGAAGACTTCATCCATCAATGCCTCCACCACTAAGTAAAGCCAACCTGTAAACTGATCACCACAGCCTGTCAACACTGGTTACTTAATTACATAAAGAAAATATATTTCAAAGACTTTTGATAATTTGGGTAGTATTTCAATTTTAGGCCCCATGTCTAGCATCTTTTTCAAGGTTCTCCAAAACAATGACTAAAAGCAGTTTTAAGAATTAAAAGTGAAAATACTGAATACTATTTTTATGCTTCTGCTCATCTTTTTTTTTTTTTGCTTTTATTTGCAGAAGTCAAAAATAAACTCCTGAAACCAATACTGCAC
The DNA here is from genome assembly GCF_028018385.1 of Neofelis nebulosa. Lineage (NCBI taxonomy): Eukaryota > Metazoa > Chordata > Mammalia > Carnivora > Felidae > Neofelis > Neofelis nebulosa. The sequence goes on from NC_080789.1 coordinate 20,247,703, forward strand.
TGTATGTTAACTAACTCAAATTTTAAATTAAAAAAGAAAAAAATGCAAAAACTAGAAAAACAAAATAAAATAAAATAAAATGAGCAGTGTTTTTAAAAAAAAGATGTCAAAAATAAAGATTTGGTAAGCAGTAATGAAGACTAATATGAATGAAATAATATTTTAAAAAGACATTTCCATTAAAAATTAAGCTTCCTGTACTTGTGCTGTTAATTTGTGTTTTTCATTAGTCATTTTAGTAATTTCTAATTCTAATTTATTTATGTTACTAATTAGTAGTTCTTAAATATTGATTTTTTTTATAAAAGGGAGAAACTTTATTAGAGGAAGCATTTCTTCTAATGAAGAATCTTATCCTATTTTCAGTGTAATTATTCTTAAAAGGCTACATATTAAGAATATGTCTATAAGAAAAACCATTGAAGAACATAACGTAGCAGCGATATTCAAAGACATTCTCTTTTATCCAGTTGTCTCATTTTCTTTGCATGCAAGAATTTAATAATATAATAAGTAAGAAACTCCAAAAGCACTGATAAAAAAAATAGCTGCATCAGTATATCTGTATATTTTAAATGTCTTCCCATGAAAAAAGATATAGCAAATCTGGAGATATTTGTTGCAAATTATTTTTTAAAATCTGATCAAATTTATTAACTAAGAAAGCATTACAAGCTTCTCCCACCACCCACAAATTGCAAATACATGGTGAAAAATTTGTGATTGAGCCTGAGAAAATATGCTTGAGAATGCAATATATTCACCATGAGCAATTAACCTCCTTAAATTACATTTTGAGGATAACTTTCAGCTGAATGATAAAATTATAATTTGATCATTTTAGTCACTATCCCTTCATAAGCCATCTTTCTCAGATATTTTTCAATTCGTTATATTCTTCCTATATTTTTCCTCTGGTCTGTGTACTGTAAAGGATCTTTTCCTTAAATCACAGTGATTCTATATCTTATAGTCTGTTTAAGAAACTGAGTATTTGTTTGAAAATAAATACCCAAATGAGCATACTGTATTCAAAAGTACAACAAAGAGATTTATGGATGAGTCTTACCCTCTTTCTTAGTGGGTTCTGGCATGACCACAATAAAACGTTATTCTCCAAAAGTTTGTTCCCCTCCGATACTAGTTGACAGAAACCCCACAGACAGTGAGAGATGGTGCAGGTCAGCGTGACAAGCAGTTGGGGAGAAGTCCAGTGCTTTTATACTGTGTCTGCACAGCAATCACGTTGGCACCGCCCTTTCTTCAACACAAGGATGCTGGAACTTGACAGCTATGAGGACCTTTCTCACATCTGTTGTCTGCACTCTGCTCTCTCGCCTACTGGAAGGAATCTCCTGTCCATCTCGTGTGGCTCTGAGAACACCTCTAACTTTCTAAATTCAGCTGCAGCTCCGTGTTCCTTCTTACTCTTGTCTTTCTGTCTGATGAGGCATGTGTCGAGTCAGGAGTACAGAATATTTGCTGGATGATAAAAAATTAAATTAAAAATCATAATATGCTAATTCAACATATACCTTAATTTTCACTATGATTATAAGGAAAAAAATCTCTGTGTTCAGATGACAATGTTTATGCTCCCATTGGCTTTTTGTATTCATCAGTTCTTAATTATTGGTTTTACTTTTCTTTCTCATTTTTTCAGTAATATGTTAATATTAATTTGTCAAGCCAAATTTCTATACTGAAAATCCTGCCTCATTTTTTGTTTTTGCAAGAATAGCAAGTGTTTCTGTTGGGATATACTTAGCATTTTCCTTTTTTCAAGAAGTGTCCTGGGGGCGCCTGGGTGGCGCAGTCGGTTAAGCGTCCGACTTCAGCCAGGTCACGATCTCGCGGTCCGTGAGTTCGAGCCCCGCGTCAGGCTCTGGGCCGATGGCTCGGAGCCTGGAGCCTGTTTCCGATTCTGTGTCTCCCTCTCTCTCTGCCCCTCCCCCGTTCATGCTCTGTCTCTCTCTGTCCCAAAAATAAATAAAAAACGTTGAAAAAAAATTAAAAAAAAAAAAAAGAAATGTCCTGAAAAAAATACCGGGCATATAAAAGAATGAAATAATGATACATGCTACAACATGGGAAGCTTGAGAACATTATACTAAGTGAGAGAAGCTAGGTGCATAAGACCACAGTATACAATTCCACTGATATAAAATGCCCATGTTAGGCAAATCCAGAGTCAGAAAGTCAATTAGTGGTTGACTTTTTTCCAGGGGCTGAAGGGAGCTGGAATTGGGAGTCATTGATCATGGATGTGGAATTTCTTTGGGGGGGGTGATGAAAATGTGTTCTAGAGTTAGATAGTAGTGATGGTTGTATAACTTTGTGAATGTGTTAAAAACCACAGAATTGTTCACTTAAAAATATATGGGCCATGAGAAAATACAGTTAGATAGACCTATAGCCATTGTTTTGTTTCAAGGTGGCCAACAGACACACAAATGTAACCTCAGATATTGGCAAACTATATCAGATTTGGCCACTTTCTCCCAAAACTCTCATGGAACTGACAAAGAAATATGAACTACCACATGGTCAAACTAAAAAAGACACCTTGCTTTCTTTGTCCACATGTGTGACACCTCAGAGACCAAGACTAAAATTAGTTCATGTGGAAAGACGACTGTTCACGTATCTTTATTGGTATGTGTTTTTGAGATTATTTTCGAGGGACTTTGATTGATTTGTACTGAACCAGCCACACTGTCTCGTTTAATTTCCCTTGTGGCTGAGAGCGCAGCTGGTCAGACTTAGCTCTACCAAACTCTGTGCCAAGCTAACTTTTCATATAAGGATGGAAACTCAACTTAGAACTCAATAGCATCATGCTTTAGCTATGTGGTGGGGAGGGGGAGGGAAGCCAGTTAAGAAGGTCAATGAACATCTTCTATAAAGAAAGCCTTTTTTCAACCACATAGTGAGACTGAGCACATTGTTTTGCTTTTCTAAAATATTCCCTTGCTCTTAGATGCTAAACAGCTGAATGTCAGCCAGAAAACAGCCAATTTGGTCATATAAAGCTAGATATTCCTTGAAAGAAAAAGTAACTTTTTTTTTGTCCTGGGTCTTCATGAGAGTATCAATTAACAGATGAAACAAATGAAAGAGGCTAGAATCTGAAGTCAGATCCTTGGGTTCTATTTTTCGACCTATCATCAACCAGCTGAGTTACTCTAAGAAAGTCAAGTGGCCTTTCTAGGCCTCAGTTTCCTTTTGTGTAAAATGAGGGACTAGAAAAAATGACCTCTGAAGCCCCTTCTAGGTTTAACGTCTTGATTCTATATGAGTAGTCCCTAAAAAAGAATCTTTTATTTTTCAGTATTCCCAGCACACTGGACACCACATGTAAAATGGACATAAGGACAAAGTGTCATATTGCAGAAGAATGTCTATAGTGATGGGCAGATTTCACGCGTGCCACAAGAGAGGTGCCATGCCATCATTGGCTTTGGCAGAAACTCCATTGGGTTTTTAATGCACTGATCATTTTACTGAAGCGAACAAATGCCAGGAAATATTGCAACCCATGGAGAAAATATTTTAGGACCTGAAAAACTTTTTGGTAATATAGGACTTGATTGTAAAAAGACACAAAATTATTGGAGGAATTGGAAGACAAATTCTAGGATAAATGCCATCTATAAGATGGTTGAAGTAAGATTTAAGTTAGAATAACAAGTAGATATGTGTAATTTTTCCAGGACTATATTGTTTTAGGAACACATAACCCTTGTTTTGGATCTTGTATATCCATTTAGTAGGTTACAGACTTCATTTCCAACATCACTCTCAGGAAGTGGGGAAAATAGTCAACAAGGCTCTTTTTTTCATTTGTTAAATGCTTTATTGGGTTTTTCCTTTTTTATTATTTAGTGTTATATTTGGGTGAATGTAGCCCTAAAATAACAACAGTTAAATCAAGATAGAACTTTCTTGCTCACACAAAGTAAGTCTAAAAGTAACTAATTTAGAGTCATTATAGGAGCTCCGCAGTGTCATCAGGATTCCAGGCTCCTTCTTCCTGCTCCACCATCCTCCAGGTAACTTCATGGCTTACTGTGGCTGCAAGTACTCTAGCTATTACATTCACATTCCAGGCAGCATTAAAAAAAAAAAGAAAAAAAGGACTCAATTTTCCATTTTAATAAGACTTCTTTGAAGTTCCATACAAAACATCTAATACCTATCATTGGCCACAACTTGATTATATGGCCATATTTGGCTACAAAAGAAGCTGGGAAATGTAGTCCTTTATTCTCAGTTACAATGGACTTCTGTTACTGAAGAGAATGAAGCGAAGGGGTGTTGAATAGGCAAATATCAATCTCTGCCAGGTCTTCCAAAACAAAAGCAGTAATATTCCCTGCCTTAACTAAAGAATACAGAGAAGTATAAATGTAAGCTTCATCCTCTCTCCAACCTTGATCTCACTCCATGGTGTGAATGAAAGTCTACATTTCCTTGTGTATATAAGGACATAGCAGGGAGTTATTCATATATGTTTCACATCTTATTTTTCATATATTTTTCATAAGCAGGAGTTATTCATATATTTCTTTAAGCTAATTTTGAGAGAGAAAAAAGAGAGAGCGCATGAGCAGGGGAGGGGCAAAGAGAGAGAGGGAGAGAGAGAATCCAAACAGGCTCTACACAGTGCAGGTTGGGGTGGGGATGGAACTCACAAACTGTGAGATCATGACCTGAGCCAAAATCAAGACTTGGACGCTTAACTGATTGAGCCACTCAGGCACCCTTATTCATCTATTTTTTATTTACTCTTTACTTTTTACATTACTCTTCAAGTTACTTTTTCCATTTAACTTGTCATAGACATCCCTTCGTGCTAATGTGTGTGTGTGTGTGTGTGTGTACGTGTGTGTATACCTAACTCAATCTTTTTAATAGCTGAATAATCATTCATGGTATGGAAGTGCCATAGTGAGGCATATTTTTTCAACTAGCTTCCCTTTTGATAGACATTTAGGTTATTTTCAGTGTTTCCCTACCACACTTAATACTGCAATAAGCATCATAGACAATAACCTTATATATCAATACTTTCAAATTAGGAAGATAGATTCTTAATAGTGAGCTTGCTGGTGCAAATGTATAGTTTGAATCTTAACAGATTTTTACTAGATTACCCTCCCAAAAGGTTGCCTATGCTTTAGGTCAATCAGCAACATATGAGATTGCCTATTTTCTTATACCTTGGATTTTATCATTAAAAACCTCCCATAACTTGTCAAATTAATGATTGAGAAATTATTATTTATTATTTGAGTTTCCATTTTTCCAAAAGGTTAAGCAGGATTTCATGTCTGCTGGTGATCTCTGTTTCTTTTTCTGTGAAACTGCTTTTTTCAAATACTTTACTTTTTATGAATCTTAACTCTGTAATATATGTTTCAAATAATTTTATCATTTTTGGTTTTTGATTTTATGATGTCTTTTGCTATCACAAAATTTTAAAATTTGTATTTATTCAAGTCTGTCATCTTTTCCTCTATAGCTTCTGGATTTCCTGTCTTATTTAAAAAAAAAAAAAAAGTCCCTCCACCCAGGATTACCCTTATAAATTTTCTTCAAATATTTTAAAATATTAAAATATTTTCTTATGTGAATTAGGGGGCCCAAACTTGTTTGTGTTCCCTTCTCACACATGCCTGCCTGCACCATTTCACTGTTATTTTACCACTGACTTGAAATGTTATCTAGAGTTTATGTTAAGTTCCCAAATAAACGACTCCATTCATAGAGGCAGTGTACCTTTTTCACTTGTCAGTGTGCTTTCTCTTTAAACCCATTACACAATTACTCCCTATTTACCCCCTCCTCAGCCCTCCACAACCAACATGTTTCTGTCTCTGTGGATTTACCTATTCTGTGAATATTGTATATAAATGGACTCTTTTGGTATGTGAACTTTTGTGGCTGGAATATTCTGTCTGATATTGATACTGAGGTCTGTTCCTTTCTGACAATAAATAATACCCAAACATGAATAAATAAACTAATGGAGCAAAAGTATCTTCCATCTAAAGAATACATTTCCAATAAAATACTATTTTGTGCTTAATAATTATTTATCATGTAATATCTTTTATGTTGCTTTAATCAATTGTGCATAAACAATACTTCTAACAATAACTTAATTCCAAATACATTGCTAACACTATAAAGCCTTGTGGTCACAGAAAAAAAATGTTTAAAAAAATTTCTATTTATATAACTTTTGAGGCAAAGAAATATAAGATAAAACATTTTTTTCAACGTAAGGCAATAAATTATATTAAATGGGAATAGAATCCTATGAAGTTATGGGGCACCTGGGTGGCTCAGTCGGTTGAGCGTCCAACTTGAGCTCAGGTCATGATCTCATGGTTCATGGGTTCGATGCCCGCATCAGTCTCTGTGCTGACAGCTCAGAGCCTGGAGCCTGCTTCGGATTCTGTCTCCCTCTTTCTCTCTGCCCCTCCCCTGCTCACACTCTGTCTCTCTCTCTGTCTCAAAAATAAATAAACATTAAAAAAAAAAAAAAGAATCCTATGAGGTTAAGTAGAATGAAAATATTTACCCAGGGAGAAAGGGAATAATGTTAAATTTCCTGTGTTTACTAGAGGAGAAAGCAGGAAAAGACCTCTCTGACCTCAGCCGTAGCAATCTCTTACTCAACACATCCCCAAAGACAAGGGAATTAAAAGCAAAAATGAACTATTGGGACCTCATGAAGATAAAAAGCTTCTGCACAGCAAAGGAAACAATCAACAAAACTAAAAGGCAACCAACGGAATGGGAAAAGATATTTGCAAATGACATATTGGACAAAGAGCTAGTATCCAAAATCTATAAAGATCTCACCAAACTCCACACCCGAAAAACAAATAATCCAGTGAGGAAATGGGCAGAAAACATGAATAGAAACTTCTCTAAAGAAGACATCCAGATGGCCAACAGGCACATGAAAAGATGCTCAGTGTCACTCCTCATCAGGGAAATACAAATCAAAACCACACTCAGATATCACCTCATGCCAGTCAGAGTGGCCAAATGAACAAATCAGGAGACTACAGATGCTGGAGAGGATATGGAGAAATGGGAACCCTCTTGCACTGTTGGTGGGAATGCAAATTGGTGCAGCCACTCTGGAAAACAGTGTGGAGTTTCCTCAAAAAATTAAAAATAGACCTACCCTATGACCCAGCAGTAGCACTGCTAGGAATTTATCCAAGGGATACAGGAGTACTGATGCATGGGGGCACTTGTACCCCAATGTTTATAGCAGCACTCTCAACAATAGCCAAATTGTGGAAAAAGCCTAAATGTCCATCAACTGATGAATGGATAAAGAAATTGTGGTTTATATACACAATGGAGTACTACGTGGCAATGAGAAAGAACGAACTATGGCCCTTTGTAGCAACGTGGATGGAACTGGAGAGTGTGATGCTAAGTGAAATAAGCCATACAGAGAAAGACAGATACCATATGTTTTCACTCTTATGTGGATCCTGAGAAACTTAACAGAAACCTATGGGGGAGGGGAAGGGAAAAAAAAAAGAAAAAAAAGGAGGTTAGAGTGGAAGAGAGAGCCAAAGCATAAGAGACTCTTAAAAACTGAGAACAAACTGAGGGTTGATAGGGGGTGGGAGGGAGGGGAGGGTAGGTGATGGGCATTGAAGAGGGCATCTTTTGGGATGAGCACTGGGTGTTGTATGGAAACTAATTTGACAATAAATTTCATATAATAAAAAAAATAAAATAAAAAAATATATTGGGGCACCTGGGTGGCTCAGTCGGTTAAGCGGCCGACTTCGGCTCAGGTCATGATCTCACAGCCCGTGAGTTCAAGCCCCGCGTCGGGCTCTGTGCTGACAGCTCAGAGCCTGGAGCCTGCTTCACATTCTGTGTCTCCCTCTCTCTGACCCTCCCCCGTTCATGCTCTGTCTCTCTCTGTCTCAAAAATAAATAAACGTTAAAATATATATATATATATATATATATATATATATATATAAACAAACAAAAAATAAATAAATAAATTTCCTGTGTTTAAAGAGCTTTTTTATATGTTTTGAATATGTTAGGGTGGGTATTGTACCACTCTGACATTTTTATTCCATGGAGATATTTAAAACAGTAAGGTTAGGGGCACCTGGGTTGCTCAGTCGGTTAAGCATCGACTTCAGCTCAGGTCATGATCTCACGGTTTGTGGGTTCGAGCCCCTCATCAGGCTCTGTGCTGACAGCTCAGAGCCTGGATCCTGCTTCAGATTCTGTGTCTCCCTCTCTCTCTGCCCCTCCCTGCTCACACTCTCTCTCTCTCTCTCAAAAATAAATAAACATTTAAAAAATAAATAAATAAAATAGTAAGGTTATGGTTTTATTTTTATTTTTGATGCCAACATTTATAGAAGGCTGGAAATGATATTCTTTGCAACTACTTAAGCTTATGACAGAAACTTTTAAATAGCAATTTGAAAATCTGTAAAGATCATCCAAAATTTGCTTTGAAGGTGCATTAGCTTGGGCTACCCTAACAAAATACCACAGATGGGGTATCTTAAACAACAGAACTTGATTTCTCGCAAGTCGGGAGTCCAGAAGTCTAAGATCAGAGTATCAACACGGTCAGGTCCTGGTGAGGGCCCTCTTCCCAGCTATAGACAGCCACTTTCTCACTGTGTCCTCACAGGGCAGCGAGAGACAGAAAGTAAGGTCTCTGGTGCTCTTCTATAAGGGCACTAATCCCATCGTGAGGATCCCACCCTCATGACCTCATCTAAACCTAATTACCACCTAAATGCCCAATCTCCAAATACCATCAATTTAGGGTTAGGACTTAGCATATGAATTTTGGAGGCACACAGTTCAGTTCATAGCAAAAGGTATGTGAACAAAGTAGCTTCAGGGCTTTGTTTAAATGACCCGTTTTAGGGGCGCCTGGGTGGCTCAGTCGGTTGGGCGTCCGACTTTGGCTCAGGTCACGATCTCGCAGTCCGTGAGTTCAAGCCCCGCGTCGGGCTGTGGGCTGATGGCTCAGAGCCTGAAGCCTGCTTCCGATTCTGTGTCTCCCTCTCTCTCTGCCCCTCCCCCGTTCATGCTCTGTCTCTCTCTGTCTCAAAAATAAATAAAACGTTAAAAAAAAATTTAAATGACCCATTTTAATAAGAGACTCTTAAAAAATGAGAACAAACTTAGGGCTGATGGGGGGTGGGTGATGAGCATTGAAGAAGGCATCTTTTGGGATGAGCACTGGGTGTTGTATGGAAACCAATGTGGCAATAAATTTCATATATTTAAGAATATATATAAAAAAATAAATAAATAAAATAAATGACCCGTTTTAGAAGAAGAGAGTGGTCAGAAAGAAGTGGCTCACAGATTTAAGTGGCAATAAAAAGAGCCTGCCCCTCCCTCTGCTTCTGCTTTTCATCTCTTCCTTTGCTTGGGTCCTTGGGGTTTGGGGTGGGGAGCTTTCCCCAAGATTCTGCTCCTGGCCCTCTGCTCTTTATGTATATTCTCCCCCTTGGTGAGCTAACCCTCCTCACCTTGTCACCTACGACTGTGTGAATGACTCCGAGAACCTATCTCTGACCTTGACCCTGAGCTCCACTTCTGAACATACAATGTGTGTCGAGTATTAAAAATTTAATCCATTAGAGATGTAACAATTGCTAAAATTGTAATATTTCCTTCCCTTTGTTTCCTAAGCATATTTTGTGGAGAGTTTTTGAGTTTTAACTAAGTCGTGAAAAGCAGAGTTCCAGGATCCAAAATGAAATTAGTCCAAATACAACAGAAAACAGGTTATCAAGTGATTTAAAATTTAAAGTGTGACCCCACAGAATTATTACTGACATTCTAAGGTCTATCCATTCTCCCAGTCATAAACTGCCTCGTTGTATTTGAAACTAGAAGGAACAAGTGTGGCAAAGGTGGTGACAGCTTGGTGAATTTGTAAAATTTTAGCAGAGTTTTGCAAAGCAATGACTACAGAGAATATTGTTTCCTTTTCTTTCTATGTGGGTTGTGGGGGAGATTGAGGTGTGTGTATAGGTATGGGGGATGGTGTGTGTGTGAGTGTGGGGTGTGCGGTGTGCGGTGTGTGTGTGTGTGAAATTTGTTCTATGTGCCCTTGCAGCTACCAGGACAGTGATGTTTCTACCCACGACATTACAAATTGATATGATGAATAACTTATCTTTAAATTTAGCCCACTAATGAACAGATGGTGATAAAATTGAAGATGTTGCCCCCCAAAACTCTATAGGAACCTATTCCATTTTTAAAAACTTTCTTGCACAAAATGTTCCTGGACTCATCATTCTTGAAATGAAAAAGAAAGAAACCTGCCTTCTTGACATTCCTTAGTGTGACTTTGAATTTTATCTCACACCAAGTACAAGTTCATGCTGGAAGCCTTGCAGGCTATCAATAGAACTCTGCTCACCCGCCTTATTTTAAAGCAGAAGCATGTTAAGCTCTCTAAGCCTCCTCTCATAAGACATACCCTTCATCTCCCAAATTAGTCCTGGTGCCTTTGCTGGACCCCTTCCAATTTTCAGATGTTCTTTTAAGCTTCATGTCCTACCACACACCATGCAGTAGACTGCCAGCAGTGAGAGTTCCTTTGCCTCAAAATCTCCTTTAATTTATGGACCCTAACAATTTCCAGCGTCCATATCTCTTACTCTGTGCTTGTAGTGCTTACTGAAAAAACACAAAACTGTCCCTAATTTTGATGACTATAGGTTACATGTACCATACATTTATTTTCAGTAAGAAGTGAAAACCGAAGCAAAAGAAAAAAACAAAGTACAGTGTCATGTACATCAGAGCTGTCTGACCTTGACCCATCATTTCCCTCTGCTGATCTTCATTCCTACTATTTCCTGCTGCTGAAGCAATGTTCCTTCCCATCAAAATGGTGCCAAAGGGGACCCATTTTGGAAGGATAAACTTGAAGGTGATTTCCTCCATAGTCTTCTCTAATGCTCCAGTTGGAAATTATCTCTGGCTTCTCTCAATACTTTATATACAATCCTTGTATGGTGATTGCAGCCTTGTTTACCTCATATTGTCCTTGTTTGTGTGTCTTCGTTGCTTAAGCCAGAGGCCTCAACCAGGTAGCCTACTAGCTAATTCCAGTTTGCAAATGAATTTTGTGTGGCCCACACACTTGTTTCATACAAAAAATATAAATATCATATAAAAGATGAATTTATGACTTCTCTTGGAAATATTTGGTCCAGAAAGAAGCAATAAGCTGGAGCTCAACAGGGGCCACCCTGTTGGCTTCTTGGGTCACTTCAGTCATTTATGTTACATGCCTAGTCCAGGCGGGCATTTGAACTTGCAGTACTTAGTCTAGACTATAGTATTCTTGAGGCAAGATCTTATCTTAATCGTATTTATAGGCTACAGCAGACACTTAGTAATTTGCAGCTGAAAAACTAAGTGTATCTGGTTTGAGAGGCAAGTCTTTCTTTTTTTTTGAAAGTGACTTTGAGGTTTGTCACTGGGATCTGACCAGTTCATCCCATTCTCCTATCCCATCAAAGTGACTTTGAGGTTTGTCACTGGGATCTGACCAGTTCATCCCATTCTCCTGTCCCATCATAACACTGTTCAAAATTATCAATAAGTATCTATTCACTTTCTACTATGCGTTAAAAACTTGGAGACACAAAGCAAAAAATTTGGCACCCTGCTTCATCCCAAAGGGGACTATTTGAGGTAACAAGAAATATACACATGGAATAATTTGTGAGCAAGATATCATTGCAATTTCAAAGCCGCACAGAGAAGTGTTTAACAGAAGAGATGCTGGAACCAGACAGAATTGGGTTTAGATCTTGGCTCTGTACTTAGGATCTTCTAATATTGGACAAATTATTTACCCTCTGAGCCTTAGTTTCCTCATCTTTTGCTGGCCCCTTTCGAGTTCTAGCCTGAGACAATAATAATATCTGTCCTATAGAGATGTGAGAGGATTAAATGAGCTAACACATGTGAAGTCTTTGGTACCGTGTGTGGACGTGCTAAGTGTTCTACAGGTGGAAGGAGTTACACTGGCAGTGAAATGATTCAGAATCGTCTATGGCAGATACAAGAACATCTAATCACTTTACAACATTTGCCAAGCGCTCTTTCCCATATAGTCTGTATTATCAGCCAGGCTGCTATATTCTACTAAAAATGGCTGCTCAATATCCAGAGTTTATTCCTATGTGGGATTGCTGACGCTGTGTGGGTGTGATGGAAAAGATCGGTTCGTCATTATGAGTCCTTTCACGCTGTGGACATGTAAAGGCCAGCCCTTGGTCTGCAGCTGCAGCTGCTATTTGCAGTGCTGGGCCTCTGAGATGGGATTCTGGGGCTCAGATTTATTTTCTGCTCCATGCCTTTGTTTGAAAAGACTGTAGTCCCGCTCAGCTGCCTTGACTGTTGCTGCTGTCCCGCAGTGCCCTCATTTTGCCTCCCTGGGTGAAGGTGTGCTTCCTCCCTCGGCTGTCTCCCAGAAAATTCAGGGAACCACTGTCATTATTCATTAGTAAACATTTATAATGTCCTGGGCATCTTGCTAAGCATTTTACATGTATTATCTCATTTAAGTCTCACTGTTATTCTCATTTTAAGATGAGGAAACTTAGGGGTTCCTGGGTGGCTGCCAGTTAAATGTCCCAACTTTGGCTCAGGTCATGATCTCTAGGCTCTTGGGGTAGAGCCCCGTGTCTGACTCTGTGCTGACAGGTCAGAGCCTGGAGCCTGCTTCAGATTCTGTGTCTCCCTCTCTCTCTGCCCTTCCACTACTCACGCTCTGTCTCCCTCTCTCCCTCAAAAATGAATAAGTATTAAAGAAAATATTTAAGATGAGGAAACTGAGGTACAAGGAGATTAAAATTTTTTTCAAAGCTCACAGTAAGAAGTGGAACAAGTATTTGAAAGCAGAATCCACTGTCTTAACCATTAAACTATACCTTCTCAAATAAATTTAGGTTAATATCTTTCCTTCGAAAACACATTTCTTTCAGTCCTTAATTGTTTAATCCTCCCTTAGCAGGATAACAAGGGTATCCTCTCTAGGCTCACTTCATAGGCCTCCATAGAGTCACCTGAAACAGTACTGAAGGACTCTGAATAGCACTTGGACTAAGTGAGGAAAATGCAGTGATTTTTTTTAATGTTTATTTATTTTTGAAAGAGAGAGAGACAGAGCATGAGTGGGGGAGGGGCAGAGAGAGAGGGAGACACAGGATCCGAAGCAGGCTCCAGGCTCCAGGCTCCGAGCCGTCAGCACAGAGCCGGATGTGGGGCTCAAACTCACAAACCGAACTGTGAGAGCATGACCTGAGCTGAAGTTGGACACTCAACCGCAGAGCCACCCAGGTGCCCCAAGGGTCTTTATATTTTAACTTTGAGGGAATGTACTAATAGATTGATTTCATTAGTTAGGGCCGCAAGTCAAAGTCACAGCATCATTTTAATGTTTCTGAAGAATATATTGTTCTTAGTTTCCATCAAGCAGAAAAGAGAAACATTTTCATATCTTAGGGCTTTGTCAAGTTCAAAGTCTTTCAAGTTAAAAAACATTATATGTATTCAAATTATGTCAAGTCCAAAAGTCTTTAGATATTAATGAGAAGCCTATGCACATATTTAAGAGCTGAAGAAACACAAAATGATCTGATCAGCACGGTTCAGAGTTGGTTGGGAGTTGGGCTCTTAACAAGGGAGAACTATGTACTGCGAGATAGAGGACAGAGAGCCTCCCATCGATTTTCAAAGCCCAAACCACAGTGACTAAGAGAAGGAGCTCAGGTTGACAGTAGAGGGTGGAGAAGAATCACTAAACGTCTCTGGAGCTCTAGGTGTCATGTCTGGATAAAATCACTGGTCCCAAATGATCACTATTACCTGGTATAGTATCTATCTGTATTGTGAAAAGGGCAATCTCAGTTAACTAGCCTAGTAATTGTCTTCATTAAATGAGGAGGTATTTTTGTTGTTGTTGAGAGACTGGGGGAGGGGCGTGAGTGAGCGAGGGGCAGAGAGAGACAGAGAATCTCAGAGAGGCAGAGGGAGACAGAGAGGCAAAGACAGAGAGAGAGAGAGAGAGAGAGAGAGAGAGAGAGAACTGGGGCTCATCTGAAGCAGGGCTCATGCTCACCAGAAGTGCGGCTCAAGCAGGGCTCCTGCTTACCCCACGCTGGGCTGGAGCTCACCTGATGGGGGACTTGAACTCAGGAACATGTGAGGCATGACCTGAGCTGAAGTCAGCTGCTTAACAACTGAGCCACCAGGTGCCCCCATGCATTTTTTTTTTTTAACTCTGGAAATATTTAGAATTAAGTCTAGGAAAAGTTTCAGAGAATCAAAACCATGGTATGAATATTGTTGTATTGATGTATTGGCATTTGTCCTGTACTATTTAGAAGACAGCCTCATAACTCCAACTGAAAACGTGTAATTGAGTAATTGGTTTAGAATTGTGGTTTTAAGTTGAAATCTCATTGAGTTTTTGGGCGATATCAGCATATCTAAGGGAATTTTATTTTATACACACACATGAGTTATTTAAGTATTTAAGACTATTTAAGAAAAGTAAAATCTTTTAAACAAAACCCAAATATATTAAATTTATAAACTATAGCCTATTATATGTGCTACTTTGGAAAAATGATTTAGCTAACTAGATTTATTTTTATTTATTTCTTTACGTTTATTTATTTATTTTGAGAGAAAGAAAGAACACATGCAAGTGGGGGAGGGGCAGAGAGCAAGAATGCCAAACAGGCTCAGCACTGTCCCTGGGGAGCTGGATGTGGGGCTTAAACTCATGAACTGCAAGATCATGACCTGAGCTCAAGTTGGACACTTAACCAACTGAGCCACCCAGGTGCCCCTAGCTAACAAGATATATAAGTGGAACAATCATATGCTATCTCCTTAAAAGTGATCGCTAAATTTTACCACAGGTAAAAATATAATTATTGTATTTGTAAGCTCAGTTTAAGAGCTTAAAAAACCTAGATTTATAACGTGCAATTATGATAAACAATACCAATTGTTTATTCCAAAGCAAATCTCCAAATAATCTTTGCTATGTACAAATGCCTCCAGCACACCCTAAACTTTCCATGTGCAGGAAGCATCTCTTGCCTGTCATTTGATTCAATTACAGTCTCCTGAGATATACAAGACTCCTATGACCAATCATTATAGGGGACCTCAATCCAATTCAGTTCAATGCCTATTTGTTGAGCATCTCCTTTGGGTCTACCACAGTGTTAGCACGGGGTATTCAACAATGAAAAGACTCAGTGCCTGCCCTCACAGAGCCTATAGTTTGCTGTGGAGACAGACATGAACAACTCACCTCATGACAGTTCACCACATTATCACACTCATGGTGGAGGGTTGGGTTGAGCACCTCTTCAATACCACCTAGTGGACTAGAGTTTCCTGTTACTGATGCTACTATTGGTGTAGTATGGTTTGTTGGTGACACCATGGAACTATTCAAGAAGCCAGATATGATTTCTTTCATTGGTTGAAGGAGAGTCTGCCCCCCCCCGCTCAAAGGACTTCTCGTAGTCAAAGTTGCATTATCCACACAGTATGACTGCTGTTTTTCCCATATTCCTTATCAGGGTTAATAGCTCTACTCTCAATTCAGTTGTCCAAGCCAGAAAATCTGATTTCACATTGTCCCCCTATCCTCCAAGCTCTAATAAGTCTATTTGCACCATAGCATCTTGGTCATTTACCCTCTTATAGACAAATGGAGATTATCACAATTGCACATATAGGTCAGGTCTCCTGTTACATCCATGTGTCTCTATTTGCATATGACTTGCATCCTGGGACATATTTCCAAGTAGAAGATCTACAGAGTCATATCCCATACTTACATTACATAAATGACCTAAACCTCCAATAACATTTTTTAAATCCTACAGTTTGTATGTTGTGATTCTGGGTCCTCCATACAGAACCTTAGTTGGCTATCTCCCATGAAGTTAGTCTTTTCTATAATCCCAATTAGGGAATTAAACATTTTCTCAAAAAAAAGTTACTAAAGAGGGATGAGGTTCAGATATGGTACCTAAAATCCTCTTAGACCCTCCCTCATAGGGATTAAGAGCTTTCCCACACAGGCCTTTCTTCTCCTCAGGACTATGTGGATGGGTTCTGAGCTTTCCAGGCTAACACCACAAAACAAATATTTAAACTCTGAAATTAGAACAACCAACTTGAAAATTCTTGGCAATATTTATAAAAGCTGAATGGGACCCTGCAATTCCACTCCACACTTAATGATGTATTCACTTTTCCATATGCATATTATACTTCAGTGCAAACTGATCCAGCTGCTCTGGAAAACAGTGTGGAGTTTCCTCAAAAAATTAAAAATAGGGGGCGCCTGGGTGGCTCAGTCGGTTAAGCGCCCAACTTCAGCTCAGGTCATGATCGTGCGGTTCCTGGGTTTGGGCCCCGCGTCGGGCTCTGGGCTGATGGCTCAGAGCCTGGAGCCTGCTTCCGATTCTGTGTCTCCCTCTCTCTCTGACCCTCCCCCGTTCATGCTCTGTCTCTCTCTGTCTCAAAAATAAATAAACGTTAAAAAAAAAAATTAAAAAAAAAATAGAACTACCCTATGACCCAACAAAAGCACTACTAGGAATTTATCCAAAGGATACAGGAGTTCTTGTTCATAGGGGCACTTGTACCCCAATGTTTACAGAAGCACTTTCAACAATAGCCAAATCATGGAAAGAACCCAAATGTCCATTGACGGATGAATGGATAAAGAAGATGTGGTTTATATATATAATGGACTACTACTTGGCAATGAAAAAGAATGAAATCCTGCCATTTGCAACAATGTGGATAGAACTGGAGGGAATTATGCTAGGTGAAATAAGTTAGTCATAGAAAGACAGATATCATATGTTTTCACTCATATGTGGAACTTAAGAAACTTAACAGAATACCATGGGGGAAGGGAAGGAGAAAAAATAGTTTCAAACAGAGAGGAAGGCAAACACATAAGAGACTCTTAAGTACAGAGAACAAACCGAGGGTTTATTTGGGGGGCTGGGGGGAGGTGGTGGGAGACAGGAAAATGGGTGATGGGCATTGAGGAGGGCACTTGTTGGGATGAGCACTGGGTGTTGTATGTAAGTGATGAATCATGGGAATCTACCCCCGAAACCAAGAGCACACTATATTCAATGTATGTTACCTAACTTGACAATAAATTATATTAAAAAATAACATTTTCTTTATTTCTTTATAAAATAAAATCTTTTAGCTATGAAAAAAATCAACTTTGGGATATAGCTCCAAAATAATATAGGCAGCAAGGGACTTGGTAGAATAAAAATCAAAAAGATTGGCTATGAGTTGATAGTTGTTGAAGCTGGGTGATTGATCATTATACCTATAGAATGATCATACTCTTGTGTTTGAAGGTTTTGATAGTAAAAATACAAAAACCAGAGGAAAAAAGCTAATTACCTATCTTAGGCTAATTATAATGGAAAGGCTGACTGGAGGAAATGAAATCACCTCTCCCCACTTTCTCCTAGTGTGAAATCTTTGGAAAATAATAATTTAGTAAAACTGCTTTATTCAACATGATAAGAGGGTGGGCTAATAAAAAAATATGTGACAATTTTTTAATGATATCTATCAATATTTGTATATAGACTTTACAAGTGCACATTCAGTCATCAATCTTTTGATATAAAACTAAGTCTTTTTCTTTTTTATTTTTATTATTTTTTTATTATTATTTTTTTTTAACGTTTATTTATTTTTGAGACAGAGAGAGACAGAGCATGAACAGGAGAGGAGCAGAGAGAGAGGGAGACACAGAATCTGAAACAGGCTCCAGGCTCTGAGCTGTCAGCACAGAGCCTGATGCGGGGCTCGAACTCACGGACCGTGAGATCATGACCTGAGCCGAAGTCGGACGCTTAACCGACGAGCCACCCAGGTGCCCCAATCTTTTTCTTTTTTAAATATGCTGACTAGAGATCTTTGTTAATTTATCACATAAATGGCATTCATAGGATTTCCAACATTTGTTTCACAAAAGCAGAGCCAAAATTTAGCCCTAGAATTCTTCTAGATTATTATCATTTTCTAAGTCTTACAGTTCATAGTTTCACCACTTGGGCATTTATTTTTGCAATTTGAATTAATTATGTATTCCACCTAGTTATCAAATAACCCTCCACATTCACATTTAATCTGTTTACTTAACATTTAATTAAATTCTAATTACAAGTAAATGGCATAAACAAGTTTGGGAACAAAAAATACTCTTGATAAGGCTGTAACTCCATTGGTAAGAGAGGTAAGCTTGTGTGGGGTGCCTGGCTGGCTCAGTCAGTAGAGCATGCAACTCTAGATCTTAGGGTCATGAGTTCAAGCCACATTGGCATGGAGCCTACTTAAAATAAAAAATAAATGGAAAAGAAAAGAGTATTCCAGAGTGGTAGGGGCATCAGTCAGCACGTTTCTAGAGAAAGAGAGGTGGTTAATTTTTCCAGTTAAGTAGAGTTGGATAAAAATAGTTGATAGTAATGTCTATTAATTCTTGTCTACTTAGTCTGACTCAAGCATTATGCTGAGCATTTTGCATATTTTATTCCATTAAAAAAATTCTTTTTAATGTTTGTTTATTTACTTTGAGAGAAGGGGGCAGGGGCAAGAGAGAAGAGAGAAAAATCCCAAGCAGGCTCCACATTGCCAGTGCAGAGCCTGATGTGGGGCTCAATCCCACAAACTACGAGAACATAACCTGAGCCAAAATCAAGAGTCAGATGCTTAACCATCTGAGCCATCCAGGTGCCGCTACATTTAATCCTTTATTAAGGATTCTGTATTCATTATTTCATTTAATTCTTTCAATATCCCTGAAATTATCATCACCATTTCACAGATGAAAAAGAAAAAAAAAACAAAAAAAAAACAAGTTTCAGATAAATTGAGTCATTTGTCCAAATATATAGATATTTAGAAAATAGAAGAGTCAGAATTTCAACTTGTGTGGTCTGTCCAACACTCACCCTTAGCTGCTGTGGTCTCTGCTTCTCATTTTCAGTAAGTCATGGAAAGCTGGGGAAAAAATGGTTAAAGCATGTCCCCATTACCTAAAGTAGGAGAACTTCATTTGACCAAAAATGCCCTCCACTTCAAAGTGTCTCAGGCTCACATTTTGAGGGCTTACTAAATAGGGAATAGAGCAAGATACCAGAGGAAGCCAACTGTCTGGCTTCATCCTTTCTTAGGAAGCTAGCTCTGAAAGGAGAGAAAGACCTTGGTAAGCATGACGTCATAAAGTAGCCATGAGGCACCCTCAGTAAGACAAGTTCACCTTCTTTAAATAATTTCTGTGGGTATCTTCACCACAAGTCAGATTCTCTTCTCTTCCCAACTGTCTTGGTTATATCATTAGCACAGTCCAGTTGCCCCCTTCTGAGAAAGGGAGGGAAAAAAATTCAAGTTCCATCCAGATGCTTGCAAGTTGCTCAGGGAATTTGAAATAGAAAATTTCTTTCAGATTTAGGTGGTTTGCAACCCAGTTACCCATCAGAATCTCCTGGGAAACCTTGAAAAAAAATACCCATACCGAGGCTTTCACTGCCTTGTTCAAGTCCACAGTCAGATTTAATTGGGGTGGATGGGATGGAGCTCCAGCACCATGATTTTTTTTTTTTTATTAATGTTCTCCCAGGTGATTAAAATCTGCAGCCAAGTCTATAACCACAGGTGTCAACAGTCAGACTTTTAAAGACCGAGTGGTGTAGTTGATTGGTCCAAAGGAAGAATTTCTACAGGTGTAGCTCACTTTATACAAGGGGGATATTTCTGAAAGGTCATTGGAATTATAAATGCCACCTTGCTCACTAACTTTAATTTCAAAAGGCCTATTTTTTTTCTTTTGTGGCTGCTCATTGACACTCCAGTTTCTTTGTCAAGTAGCAATGATCTAATAATCATTACTAAATTCATCAGGAAAGCTCATATAGAAGGAATTCTGTAGTGAATAGTTTTGTGATTATTTTTTAAAAGCCTAATACTGAGCTGTGTATAAAAGGTCATATTCTGTTCATAAGTCACAGAAAAAAACAGTTTTCTCCCCCATTTCCTTTAAAAGTTATCATGTATCTTTCCTTTAAAATCTCAAGTTAGATGAAAATGGAATTTTGGTGCTGTATCTGAATTGAATTAGTAAGGACAAGAAGGTTAAAAAACATAATGTGGTTAAAAAGGAATAAAATATGGTAGAAAATAATTCTATATTATGTAACTTTTCAAAAAATTTTTAAAAAAATGTTTATTTACTTTTGAGAGGGAGGGTGTGAGCAGAGGAGGGGCAGAGAGAGAGGGAGAAAAAAAATATCCCAAGTGGGCTCTGTGCTGACAGCAGTCAGCTCAGTGTGGGGCTTGAACTCATGAACCATGGGATCATGACCTGAGCCGAAGTCAATGCTTAACCCACTGAGCCACTCAAAGGCCCCTATGTAACCTTTTAAAATGTAAGAAAATTCATGGGATGCCTGGGTGGCTCAGTCAGTTAAGCATCCAACTTCAGCCCAGGTCATGACCCCATGCTTTGTGGGTTTAAGCCCAGCATTGGGCTCTGTGCTGACAGCTTGGAGCCTGCTTCAGATTCTGTATCTATCTCTGTCTGCCTCTCCCCTGCTTGTACTCTGTCTCTCTGTCCCCAAAAATAAGTAAATATTAAAAAAAAAATTTGTTTTAATGTAAGAAAACTCACCACTTATTTTTCCCCCAATATCAATATCATGATATTCCAGGGGAGGGGGGTCAACAATATGTTCAGCTAACTTAGAACAAAACAAAGATATTTTTGTATTTTACTGGTCCACATCACCCAATTATTTACAAAATAATCTGTTAGAAAAGACTCTAACTTTACATTTTCTACTGATTTGAAAGGGAAATGGGAGAAGGAGAGAAAGAAGATCTGGATATTTTTTAAGGACTGCATTTTTGCAGGTTATGCTGATGATAAGCAAACCCTATATGTCAGAGTATAAAATCATCCCCAGAGGGACCAAAGTGGAATTTTCACAATGCTACATGGCGCAATTGGCCAAATGTGTCATAAAGTGTTATTTTCCCCTTCCTACCAAACCCTAAAGCCCATCTTTCTTATCTATTCTGAGAAAATCCCATGTGCTTGAACTATTCTTTATGAGAGACAAGAACTCTGTCGGCACATTTCCATTTTTATAGAAAAGGGAAATCATACATTTCCAGTTCTCTCTTATATTTCTCCTCAAGGTTTACTCAAGGTCATATTATGTTTTTTTGTAGGAAAAAAATTTACATTCACTTGAATCAAAATGACTTTTTTTAAAGAAAGTAAAATATTAAACTCTTACACTGACCTTTTCTATATTTATTTTAAAAGAAACTGATGCTTAGACAAAATGATGTGTCATCACATTTAAAAAAATATAGCTTGCTGTTCCTTCCTTCCTCCTTGGCCATTTTAAACATGTATATTTATAGGTTTGATGAAATGCATACTTTGTATATATTTATCCCATGAACCCTACATACTTAAGGAGATTTATAGAGTCATTTTCCTAAGCACAATTGACTGAAATCTCTCTTCATGACCTCTCAATGTCCCTGCAACTTTGTGTTCCCCTCAATAAACTGAGCAACCAACACATGAGTCTAAACTTTCTGAGAGAAAGGGACAATTCTGCAGATTTAGAAAAAGTTTTCCCCCCCTCCCCAGAATTTCCCAGTTTCTAAAGACAGAGAACTAGAGACACTGGTTGAGAGGCCCTCCTATGGGGGAAGATTCTTCATCCCAAAATAAACTCTTCCTGCTCAAGTTAGAGCCTCAGGCTTAAAGTCTCAGCGTTCTGGAACCAGAACAATACAAACATGGGCTAAGTGGAATGAGACAGGAGCATTTGTACGTGATGTGATCATCGCTTTGTTAGTGCAGGCTCAGTGACACATTGGGAATGCGTTGAGGTTAGGGGGGATTTTTGTCAATATAAAGGAAGACTAGGTGCCACCTACTGGTGAAGAAACTGAACACTTTCCATTTTTCCAAAACAAAGTTAAGTGTCTTTTCAGACAAGGTAGTGTGCAGGAGCTGTTTGTAGGATATGCAAACCATCATCCTGTGGTCATGATAAGTTAGAAAGGCTGTCTAACACATTCCCCAGCCTGATTTGGAAACTTACATTTCCATTTCTAAAAATTTACTCTACGAAACTCTGTACACAAGATACTAAAGATTAAGTAAAAGGGTGTTTACTGGGGCGCTGTTTGCAACTAAGAAAATGAGCCAAGTGTCCAGTAATGGGGGTCAGATTAAATATATTATATATATTTGCTACACAATAAGATAGCACATATAAAGGAGTTAATAGCCACCAAAAAGAAATAGAGTTATATTTTGTCATGGAGTGCTACATTTGAGATATAACGGGAAATAAGCAAGTTGCAGCTCAGAAATATATATGTGTATATAATATGATCCTGCTTTGTAAATAATAACAACAATAATAATTATAATAATAATAGGAAGTATTGTTCAATAAAGAAGTGACAGTTTTATACCATGTACCATTTGTAACTAGGATTAAAACAACACAAATGATTTTTAAAGGAAAATAAGAAATTCGCAAGGTTTAGCTATGTAACATTTTATTGTCTAAATTTTGTACATTAAAAAATTTTTTTTAATGTTTTTTTATTTTCGAGAGTGGGGGGAGGAGGGGCAAAAAGACAGGGAGACACAGAATCCGAAGCAGACTCCAGGCTCTGAGCTGTCAGCACAGGGCCTGACAGAGGGCTCAAACTCACAAACCGTGAGATCATGACCTGAGCCAAAGTCGGACGCTTAACCAACTGAGCCATTCGGGTGCCCCTAAATTTTGTGCATTTTAAACATAAAAATAGTTTATACCCTTTTTAAAAACTTTGATTTACACATGCACCTCCTTTTCTAGGAACTTATTCTACAAAAAAACACTTGCATGAAATAGCAAAGATTGTGTGAAATCATGCAGATAGAGAAAAGCTATAGAAATTGAAAAAAAATCCATGTGATATACAAAGAAAAAAAATGAATCACCTGCAATTCCACTACCCAAGTGTTCAGTGTTGTTGGTATAGTTCCTTCCTTTTGGTATCAGTTTTACAGTGTTCTTTACACACACATCTTATGTGCTGCTTTTCTGTGCCACATTATAATAACTCTAGAAATTGCCCAGTTTCAAAAACACTCCTTTTCATTTCCTATGCTGCATCTTGAGATCATTTAAAACAAAGTGTTCACAGCTTTACCCTCCCATCTCAACCCCTTCTCTTTGTTAACCTCTAAGTTTAAATATTGCTTTCATGCCGTCACTAGGGATAAAACTTTAGCATCTTCCAAAATAGAGACCAAGGAAATGATCAGATTTCTTTAACACTCAACTCAGCATAATAAGTTGGCTGATGGAATAAGTACATGCTGAAGAGTGGCGCACAGGACCTCATAAATAAAAGGCTGGTTGCAAATATCACAATTCTTGCAAAATCTGACCAATTAAGAAAATAAGATCCTTTGGTGAAATGAAACCAACTGGAAAGATTGACTTAATCTGATTTGAATCTGAGGGAAGAACTGTGTAAGACACTAGGAAGACTTATTTAGAGAAGTACTTGATAAATCAGGCTTATGTACTTTCTCTTTAACCGACAGGGAGGCTCCTCGTGGACTTGGAAAAGCAAAAAGCAGGGGTTTATGCAACCCTGAGTGTTGACGGAAAATTTTATTCAAGTGCCTGGCTTGCCTAAGAAAGGAGGAGAAAACAATTGAGGTGACAGTGATAGTGAGCCAGAGGCTTGAGGGTTTTGCTATGTGAGGCCCCACTGTATTACACTCAGAGCTATTCTGGGGACGGTCACAAGAGTACTTGAACCCTGAACAAAGAACCTCTCCTTGCCTTATCCCATTGCAGATGGGAGTGAAGTGTTTCAAGTGCCCGAAATCTAAAGCAACCGTGAAACTCCAACCAAAAGGCTAATGGATGGGGGTCTCTTCCATTCTTTTGGTCTGCCCTCCTTCTAAAAAACTGCAACGTCCCCAAACCCATTTTAGCCCCATTTACTCATGGCATTTATAATCGTCTGCTTAAGGGCACATTTGATAGGACTGATGAAACAGAGTGAGCATCTGATACAGCTGGTGACAGGTACAGTAAGGAAATGTCACTAACTCTGGTTACATTTAGTTTTAGCCAACTTCGTCCTCAGAGACTGCCATGGGTACCAGCGGCTATTGAATTTAGGAAAGGAAAAATAGCAATACCAAGAACACATGCCCAAAGTCATTTTCCCTTGCAGGTAAGCAATTCAGGAATATTCAAACCTTTAAGCTTTTCCTGTGACAGATACAGGAGAATAAGTTTTAAATAATAATACAGAGAAAAACACCTTACGATATAAAACAAGCCACACTACAGTTAGTTGGATAATATTAACGTCTTTCCAAGCTCAACATTACTCAGTATCTGCTCTCGAAAATATCTCTGTAACAATTTAAGACATGGATCCCAAGCCCTAGCCTAGATTAGTGCCAGCTACCTGCAGTCTTTTCCCCCTTCTTTCATTGGCCTGAACTTGACTAAGATCCCAAATGAACAAGGATCTTTCATCTATGCAGCAGACTTCCAGGGCAGTTATAAATATAGGCTCAAACTGCCTTACTCATGGAGTTAAGTTTAACTCCTGATATACGAAGTGCTAATAGTTTCAGTGAAGACCTGGCAAAATATCTGAAGTGCTCTCTTTCCTAGTAATATATTATGATTCTATTATCCAAGCTAATTACAACTCATTCAGATGATAACTTCTCCCAGCCCCTTTGCTTTCTATCCTCATTCAGATTTAATTGTAATGTTCAAGTTCTGTTTCATCAAAACATTTTAATATAAGAAGAAAACCATTCTCAGCTCTCCATCTCAAGAGGGCTAATGTAATAAATACTACTCTTTACTGTTTATGAGTGCAAAAATACTGTGTGGAAGGTATTATTACCATCCTCATTTTACAGATGAAGAAGCTCCTTTTACCCAAGTTACACAGCTAGCAAGCGGTGGAATGAGATCTGACGCTAGACAGTCGGGCTTCAAGCCCATATTCTGAAACTTGGAGAAAATAGAAGCTAACATTTTGTCTCCCCCACTAAATAGCAGCTTGTTCCATATATTTTGAGCACAATCCAGGGATGTGTTTGTTGCTGACGTGGTTCTTCAATAATTCACTTCCACACATAATACTTACAGATTTAAACAATAACATCTCCTCCAAAAATACTAGATTATCTTATACCCATGGATAGCATTCATTCATTAGCTGTGCAAATTCTACCATACTAGTGACATCCAACAGCCATATCAATAGAGTAAAAAAGATATTTTAAGTTACAGTCAGGTGGTTAGGTCACCCCTTTCTCCTTTCCATCCTGGCAACCCACCTGCTGTTGTTACTCCTTTCACATGCCTTTCCACTTCTAACTTGGTTCTCCTCTTCCATTTGTCTCTGGCACATTCCTTCCTGCAGGTTGCCAAACATCCTTGTGATGGGACCAAAACAAAAAAACAAAAAACAAAAACACATCCTGTAAGAGTATCTACAACTTTCCTTTCCTCCCTGCCTTGCCAAGGAGAATTCTCCCTCTTCCCAAAGCCCTAAAAAAGGAAGATTCTTGGGGTACCTGGGTGGCTCAGTCGGTTCAGCATCCAACTCTTGATTTCAGCTCAAGTCATGATCTCACAGTTCATGAGATCAAGCCACACATCAGGCTATGTGCTGACAGCTCAGAGCCTGCTTGGGATTCTCTCGCTCTCTCTCTCTCTCTCTCTGACCCCACCCCCCCACACACACACTCGCTCACATGCTCTCTTTCTCTGTCTCTCTCTCAAAGTAAATAAACATTAAAAAATTAAAAAAAAAGATTCTTGCTTGATGGAAGAAAAGCTAGGTTAATTCAAAGATGAGGAAACTGAGTCATAGAGGTTGCTTTCCCTAAAGTTCACTCTATGGTTAAATGACAACGCCAAGATTCTAAATGTAAATGTTACAGCAATTACATCTTATTAATGTTTGTATCCCCATAGCATGGTGCTAAATGTGGTAGCAGGGTACTATGTGTTTAATCAAAATTTTGTGACTGAAATGGATCGGAAGGAAGAAAGGAAAAGAGGGAAGAAAAGAAAGAAAATTGCTAGCAAGTGGTATGTATTACTATCCTTGAACTCGTGGAAGGCAGAGATAAAATTAGGTGGAATTATGATCATGGTTGTTTCTGCGCTTCTTGTAACTAGAACCTCTTGGGTGACATCTGAACATGACCTAGGTTTATGCCTAATTCTATGTTAGAGTTGGTTGTGTAATAGTGAAGTGTTGAATTTAAGTTGTCCTTGGATGTCACTGAATACCCAATTTTCTTTCTGTGTTTTCATTCCCTGTGGATTTTGCCAACCAACAGATTTGGAGGCCTGCTATCTACTAGTGACTATGCAGGGTGAAAGAGGAACAAAAAATGGGTGGGGATGATAATCTAGTTGGGGAGGTCACAATATGGAGCCAAATAGTTATGGTTCAGGATGGTAAGTGGTCTGGTGGACAAATGTACCCAGTGCTGGGCACAGTGGAAAGTAGTTCCATCTTCCATGGAAAGAAGAAAATAATCAGGGAAAGTTTTTCAGAGGAAAAATTTGGAGGCCGTGAAAGACATTCCTGACAGAGGAAGCAGCCAAAACAACGACATGGAGGCACACACATCATGCTGTGTTCAGAGATTGGCAAGAAGGCTGGTGGGGCTGGCTAGAAGTGCCTGATGGAGCCTGCAGATTGCCGAGGGCCGAGACCAACACTGAGGCTGAGCCAGATTCTGAGGGACCTTATCTGCTCTGCTAAGGAACTCAGGCTTCTTCTTCTTCTTCTTCTTCTTCTTCTTCTTCTTCTTCTTCTTTTTCAATAATCAGGCTTATATAGTTTTCTTGCATAGATATCTGTGTGCTCCTTGTTCTCTGATCTCCTTTCTGAGTAGACCTGCTCCAAATGCCTCCACCAGCCTGGACCTTGGTCTTTCTGG
Organism: Neofelis nebulosa; assembly: GCF_028018385.1. Lineage (NCBI taxonomy): Eukaryota > Metazoa > Chordata > Mammalia > Carnivora > Felidae > Neofelis > Neofelis nebulosa. The sequence continues at coordinate 20,274,875 of NC_080789.1, forward strand.
CAAGACATCCTAGAAGACTCTATTTTGGTAAGACTGCAATTGCCAGCCACAGCTGGATGAGCAGCCTGGAACAATGAGGATATTCTGGAAGAGTGTGTGTGTGTGTGTGTGTGTGTGAAGGGGTGTGGGGAGAGACGTAATAAACATTTGTCCCAAGCACATCACAAAACATTATTTTTGTTTTCAAAGGATGAACCTCTAAAAATCTTTTTCTCTTAAATCTGCTTTACATATTATATATGTATTTATGCTATTACATAATTAACCTTAAAGTAAAAGATCAATAAAATCAAAGAGGCAAATAATTCCGTGTCAAGATACCAACTACTAGAATTTACAAAATTTATTGACTTTTTGATTTTAATCATTGTGTAAATCATTTTTACATAATTAATATAAAGCACACATGTCCTGTTCTACTTTTTCACTTAGCAGTATCTCATATAGAGTTCTCCATTTGTCTATTCATTTGCTCATTTATTTTATAAATAATAAAGTAGTGGTAGTAATAATAAGGATATGCATATCTTATCTAATCCTCAGAGCAAATCTATTGGTTAGATACTATTGTTATCCCCATTTCAAGATGAAGAAGCTAAAACCCAAAGATGTTAACTGACATGCTTAAAGCCACACAGCCTGCAAGAAACAGAACCAGGACTCAAACACAAGCACAACATATACCTAGTTCTGGCCTTTACTATTGTATTACAATGTACTTAGTACATTATGGTTTGCTGAGTTATTCCCTGATTTTTGGCCATGCGGGTTTTCTATTGCACTGTTGAAGAAACATGTATACATTTAAAAAAAAAATAAAAGAGGTCATTCATAAAGAGAGGACAGGTAGATATTTTTTCCAGATATATTCCCAAAGTGAGTATCATTTATTCTAGAAAATTTGTTTATGCTGCTCAGCTACTTTCAACAATGATTCCACTGATTCTTGGGGCCCCCAATTACATGTCAGCATATTTGCTTCTCAACAGTCCTGCCAACATTGAGGGTTTTTTCCTCGTATTTTTTTTTAAATTTAAATTCAAGTTGGTTCATACAATGTAGTCTTGGCTTCAGGAGTAGAACCCAGTGATTCATCTCTTACATATGACGCCCAGAGCTCATACCAAAAACTGTCCTCTTAAATGCCAATCATCCATTTAATCCTTCCCCCCAACCATCACCCCCTCCAGTAACCCTCAGTTTGTTCTCTGTATTTAAGAGTCTCTTATGGTTTGCCTCCCTCTCTGTTTTTATCTTATTTTTCCTCCCTTTCCCCTATGTTCATCTGTGGAGTTTCTCAAATTCTTCACACTTTATGTGATTTTATTTTCAAATCTCAGAAGAAATACCTGCTTTTTACCACAAGCCAAACAATACAATGAAAAAGCAAACATTCTTATCTGCAGGATTTCCTCTACCACAAATCCCATCATACTCTCTCAAATCTCAAGGTAACTAACAGTATCGGTTGAAGTATATCTTTCCATAT